>NC_087564.1:11270000-16247500 GCF_036250125.1 Pseudopipra pipra
TAATGAAAAATCAGAGCAGTTAAATCGTAAAATTTGGATTAAGAAGCTTGAATTTAATACACACACAACACATTTATTAAAGCATTAGAATAATTGAAATTTGCTGCTGGAATAGTCCAATCTGTTTAAATAATTCTATGGGTGTCTTGTTGTGATAAAAGATTATCTGGAATTCTATTAAAGGCGCAGGAGCCCGATTTCTAAATCCTATTTGGATACTTTCAATAACTATCAATAATCTCATCTACTCAACAGCCTCCTGCCTCTCAGCTTTATCTGAAAGTTTACAGCATTTCAGGAGAATTTCATAATAAAACACCCGGCGTTGTAGGAAAGCAGTACCTGTCATTCACGTTCGGATTAAAAAAAAAATATTAATATGAGAAAAAAGCCCATTGAAAGGTTTGCTGTTTAAGTGCCAGACTAGATGCAAGGGATAGATTTGTTTTGTATTTAAAATCTCACCTGAAGGTTATTTTTATCTATCTAAACAAATTATCCCTGTCTGTTTGTGGAGTAACTACATCAATGAATATTATGAATAAGGTATGTTCCAGCCAAATATTAATTAAAGGTTCAGCGCACCTCTCTCCCCTTTCTGCTTGGCTCTCTTCAGACCCACGAATTAATGCCAGGTCCCTTTTAATCCCTCACTTATTACAACTTTTGGTTAATTTTATACTGTTTAATATCATTCAAGGGGCTAATTTCTTTTGTTTATGCGCGGGGGATCTTTGTAATTGTTACCAGACACTTTCCTGGCCGGAGCACCAGCTCACCCGGACCCCGGAGCTTTCACTAATCGCCACTAATTTTCTTCATTAACTTCATTTACTCTTTCCACGCGTTTTTTACGGGGTGAGGTGGGGAAAGGCCCGGGTGGGGACCGTGTCCTCTGCACTAATTTCTGCCTTGAAGCTCAATGCATGGGGTGAGGGTGACGGGGGTGTATGCAGGGATATCTTCGCTCCGAGCCCCCCAGCGTGGGTCCGGGTCGCGGGGCTGTGTGCCCACTCCGCGCCCCACGGGGCACGGGAGGCGAAATTACACCAACTCGGGTGTTAGAAGCGATCAGCGGCGGGCTGAAAATCACAACCCTCTCCCGGGAGTTTGCACAAGGCGGCTCCCCCATCTCTTTTCCTCCTCTTCTTCCTTTTTATTTTTATAATTTTTTTTTTTTTTTTTTGAGCTCTTGCTTAACTCCCTGGACCCAGCCCTGATTTCATTCTGGTTATTAGACAGCTACCAGTGACTGTCTGCACTCCGCGTCTTTCCTGCTAATTATCACCTTATGAAAAGTGTTTCATTAAGAAACTCTGCTTTTGATTAATTATCGACAGAATGCTGACCAGAAAGAAATGAAATTAGTCGCTGACCCCGTCTGAGTAACACTGAAAATTCATCACCTATCCTTTTAATATTGAAACGCACCGTAGAATTTTAATAGAAAATATTGTTTTTTTCCAAACCTTTCAGTCTTTATTAATGCCCCTGGGCAAGAAATTATATTGCTGGCAATATAGCAGCCTTTGTTCATTTTATATTTATTAAACGTAATGCACTTCATTTTCAAATATTTTACTGTTTCTTTTTAATTTCGCTCACTGTAAGTACAGAACAAACCTTTTTCAAACATTTAAGATGCTGGGGAGGTCCTCGCCCTCCCCAGAAGGCCAGATCCCACAGAGGATGGGCTGCCGAGCCCACGGGAAGAGAAGGGACTGTGATTTCAGCTGCGGCCCCGCGGACCCTCGGGGCGCCCCTGCGGGGTGCGGAGGAGGGAAAAGGGAGCCCAGGCTCTTTCTCACTGGGGCTGGGCCCAGTCGGGGAGGTGCGGGGGGGTGCCTGCAGCTACTCCAAGGGTCCCCCCTGCATGTCTGGTTCCCTCTCTGACCCATATTCCCCCCAGCGTCACCTCGATGGCAGGGGCAGGGCGGCCACCCAGGGACTCTGCACGGTGGAGTTCGGCCTCGGGGGGAGGCCAGAGGGTGCGGGACCCTCTGGGGCCCCCGAGCCTCTCCCAGCAGTTGGGTCGCTCCCCGCCCCGTCCCTGGCCGGCGGCCGCCGCCGCCCTCCCGCCTGTCCCCCTTTCCCAAGGAATCCGAGACCTGCGGTTAATGAGACGTGAAGTGTGAAAAACTTCCTGAGCGGGGCGGCCCTAACGACGTTCCCAGATGTCTGGCAGGGAAGGGGCGGCCTCGGCCACCGGGTCCCCCCCCCGCGGAACGGCCCCGCCAGCCTGGCCCAGGGCGGTACTGGACGGGGAGCTCCGAGGGGGACGGGGCTCGGCGTCCTGCGGGATCTCGGGGTGGCTCCGCCTGCGGTCCCTCATGGGGAGGGGATCCCGCTCCCTGTGCGCATCCCCGGGTTCCCTGGGTGCCCCCCACTCTGTGCACCCGGAGGTCCCCGTTACGCACCCCCGGAGCGCTCCATTGCTCAGCCCCCCGTCCCCTCAAACCGTGAGGGAAACCCCGATCACACTTGTCCTGACCTGAGCCGCAGAAGTTGCTCCAAGAGGGGTCGGCTCCAAGTGATACCTGCCAAAGGGGGGACATCAGGCAGCGAGTCCCCGGGCAGGAAGCCTCGACCCACGGGCTGGCTGTTCTCCCTTTCCCTATCCCCCTCCCTAAGCAGCAACCATCCCTCCACCAGCCCCCTACTCTTTTCCCTCGCATTTCTCCCCCCCAAAACGCAGCTCCACATGCACAGCCCTATAGATACCGGGGCAAATAAATAAATAAACCCCAGCCTCCTATTTTTATGAGCCATTTAACTCCAAAATAGACCTCCAGTATCTAGTCCCCGCGCTGGATTTCCATATCCAGTCACTCAGCCCTGCTTATCTTCATGTATGGCTGCCTCATGTTTAACACACAATTACATTTTCTCCCTCCAATTCCATTACAAATGGAATCGGGGAGGCATTGTTTGAAGAAATGTACTGCTTCAGTTCTAGTTATGTCGTACAATGCACGGAACAGTGGAAAAAATCTAGACACCAAAGAGTCAACACACACACACACAGACACACGGAGCCCGGCTCCAAGCCGAGCCTGCATCCTTATTTACCCCAAACTGCTGCCCTGCAGAGAGGCCGGCCGGAGAAAAGGGGCCCAAGCAGAGATAACCAAGTGATGGGAAGTTAATTAATTACATTAAACTATTGACTAACTACCTAGCTCGATCGTAATTCATTTAGAGAATATTAAAATCTGAGGAACAATAATAAAATTGATGCCGATTCCCAGCGGAAGGAGATGACCAGCAAATTGGATACTTTTCTTAATCTGGCGTAAATAATAACATGTCTGTTCCCACTCCCTCTCAGGCCAATTCCCCTATCATTTATTCCAGACTCAAAAGCCTGCTTCCATAATTGATATCAGTTACTCAATGAGTGCTTCTTGCCTTTGTTCTCGTTATCCATTATAATTACAAAGTTCAGCCCGGCCGGGTGAGCGGGGGTCGGCCCGTGCCGGGCGGTGCGGCCGGAGCCCCGGGGGCAGCTGCCGAGCCCCGGCCCCTCCCGGGACACGATCCGGAGTGGGGCGCGCTGGGAGAAGGATGGCACGCTGGCATTGCGCTGCCAGGGGGGACACTCCGTGAAAGCCGGCTCAAATCCTCCTGGGAAGCGGCTCGTGGCAGCGGTTTGTGACTGTGGGAGCGGGGGGTCCCTTCTGGCACTCTCCCCACACCCCGGCCCGGCTCCCCGCTTCCTCCGGCCGAGCCACCACGCCTGGCTCCGCTCGGCGCAGATATTACTATTTCGTTATTTATTCACTTATTTATTCATTTATAAAGTGTTTACTTAGCTCGGTGCAGATGTAACATCTCATTTACAGGTTGGCCCCGGGGCAGAGAAACAATTGGCAACAGAGGAGGGAGGAAAAAAAAAAAAAGAGAAAAAAAAAAAGAGAGAGAGGAAGAAAAAGCCCAACCAAAACTCGGGAGAATTGAGAGGGAGAGCAGAGGGAAGGGGAGCTGCCTCCTGCAGCAGGGGAGCACTGGCTGCCCCCACTACGGGACCGCCGGGGAAAGGACCGTGGAGGCATCATCGCTCCTTCGGAGAAACTAAAGACATGGGGCGGGTGCTGAGGGGCGAGGGATGTCTGTGTTCCCCGGAGGACACCGGGTGGAGACAGGGGAAGCCGTTCCAGCGCTGCCGGCGCCCGTCAGGCTTAGGGACGATCCCTGTCGAGAGGAGTGGCACTACATCCCCTGCCCTTCTGCCTACTACCCGGTAGCAGTCTCTCTCCGCCCTTGCGGCCTGGGCACCGGCGGAGCGCACGGACGTTGGTTTTCCAGCGGCTCTGGGGGGGGGAAATTTGTGCTTTCCCCGCTGGTTCCCGAGGCACCGGCTGGGGTGGGGGACGTGCCGGAGGCGGGGTTCGAACCCTCGGGCCCTACAGGGCCCTGTCCCTGCGCATCCCTTCACACGGGCTGACGGGCGGCAGCTGCTGATTGTTTAAACGAGGAGGCGGTTGCCTAGCAACCCATAGGAGGCTCATTACCGAAGCCACAGTGATTAACAAAAAAGGGTATGAAAGTAAAATGGATTAATTATTTAATTAACTAATTGATGATCAACTTCTTTTTAATTATTCACTTAATTAAAGAAGTGTAACTACAACACTGCCCTTATCAAGTGTGTTGATATACTGACAAGATTTCAAAGACAAAAAGAAAAAGAAGAAGAAGAAAGGGAAAAAAAAAATCTTCCCTGCTACAAGTCCTGCAGATCTGAACCAGGAGCTTCACACAACACCTTGGGACATCCTGCCTGGAGTTCAGGTGTGGCCCCAAAACTTTCCTGTAAAGGGCTGGGGCGGGAGCCTCCCTCGCTGAAGGAGCAGTACCATCACTGAGAGTTATGTCTGCTTCCTGCTGCCATGCTGCAGAGCATAAATTCAGCCAGGCTGTGCTCCAAGGAAGAGTTATGGAGGCCTTGCTGCCTCTTAAATCCGGGTTGATCTTTTCCTCTTAACTAGACGATGGTTCAGCTGCATCTGGTCAGACCGACCGAGAGAGTTATGGATGGCTGCAAATGTCTCTGTGCCTTTTTCCCAGGCCAAAGAGTTTGGCTAGGACTGGAAAGAAGGACCCTTCCTAGGGGTGACTAAAGTGTGCAAAGGAACTGGGAACATCCCAGCCTGGCATCTGTGGTCAGAGGAGAGAGGTGAGCATCAGGGTGTCAAAGCAACCCTGGTACTTGTGCATGAAAGTCTTGCTTTTCCCAGGCACGGGGTCTTTGCATCAGGGACCATGGGGAAGGAGTGCAGGCACTCCTTCACTGGCACCCCACAGAGCTCCCTGCCTGCTTAGGGATCCCTCTTCCCAAGCTGTGCTCAGAGTCAGCAATAACATGTAAGTGATTTTGCTTTCCGAAGGATTTGTCTCCTTCACTGTGCCCTGCAAGTGTCTGGCTCTCCCTGTATTGCACTAATTTTGTTTCTCCTTTTTCGAAGTAAACAGTGCAGCTTGTCGAAAACATTCACCTCTCTTGATTAATTTACCCCTAATGACAAAGATGGCTCTGTAATCAGCAGGTAAACGCAGGGAGTGAAATCCGCCTGGTTTTCCCTGTTAGCATGGCTGATGAGGGAGAGGGGGGTTGCTGCCGAGCTGAGGGGAGGACGGTGCTGCAGGGACTCAATTGATTCTATTTCCCCATCCAAGGTGTGATTGGATTTATTGTCAGCATGAAGAAGACAAACAGATCACCTCTGCTTGGCACAGTATTGGCAGGTCCAAGATCTGCTGAAGGAAGGGAAACTTGGGAGAGTTTGGCTTGGTTTTTTAAATGTCTTCTGAAATGTTCCTCCTCTGCACGCAGAGCTCTGGAGCTCACCTGAAGAAACCTCATCCCCCATGGTCACCCACAGCTGATGGAGCTGTTGTCACTCCATGCTGGGAAGAGGGCAGGAGGTAGCAGAACACAGATTGGTATGGCCAGGTAGAACTCTGAATATCTCAGCAATGCAAACCAGGAGCACTCTGTGGTCACAAGGATGTGACCTGTGATGATATCAGGCTGGGTGCTGAGGAGCTTTCCCTAGGAGATGCTGAGAAGTCATTGGAGGTGTTGGAAGGTTGAAAAAGGGAGGAAAAGAGTTCTCCTATTCTCATTGAAGGAGAAAATGCTCCCACTGTCAGGCAGGCAGACAGAAAGGCAGGTCTGTGTGTACAAGACCTGTACAAGACAGTACAAGGATGGACAAGGCATTCTAACTTATCCTTTGCCAGTTCCCTGTGACTCCACTGGGTTTTAAAAACATAAACCAAACCTTCCCCTCCATTTAAATCATGTACCTAATCCCCTAACTCTCTTAATTAAGCAGAGGGAAGTTTAAATTGTTCTGACCATCTTTGGGGGGATTATATATTTCAATCATCATTATGGTATGGCTATTTGTGATACCATGAGATAGATAGGTATATCCATTGTATAATCAGGCATACAAATTATAATCCCCCCAAAGACATTTAATAACAATTTAAAATACTGACTACTGGACGTAGGGCATCGGCAGATTAGAAATGAATGTGAATGGGGGGTTCGTTCAAGGACTCTGGATGATTTATGCTACAAGCCTCTGTCCTGCAGTTCTCTCTCCTGGCATTAGGACCAGTGCTGGTGAGGAGGAAGGGGCTTCCATCCCTGGGATCCTTCCCATGCAACAGCATCCGGCATGGATGCTTCACCCTGTCCACAGAGGGGGCTCAGGGTGAGATGGACATGCTGGCTCCCAGGAGCACCTCATCCTCCCAAACAGCTTCCATCCCTTGGGATGCCGTGATGGTCTCATTACCTCCACTGGAAGCTGTGGATGTGCAGTTGAGGGCAGGATGTTGTCTGATGCTGTCTAATTTTCTTGGAGCTGTACATGGGGGTCCCCACTGACATTAGAGGGAGCTGCTGAAGCATATCGAGAGGAGATGCTACGAGTGCTCACTCTCACAGCAAAACTGCTCAGGGGTGTCTCTGTAACTGTGAAATCAGGCCTTTTGAAAGCATGGATTATTGAGTGAGTAGATCTAGCCAGCTCCTTTAGGGCCATTAGTCCTCATATGCACTTGCTTATTTTACACTGAAAGCATGCAGGGGAGATTATGTCATTTTTAGGGTAGGGGGGAGAAGAAATAGCGATTTTTATATGTCTTAGGAGTAAGTGAAAATAACTGCTTGAGACCTACTAAAACAGAAGGAACACATGTCTTAGAAATAAAAACACAATCTGACTTGACAGCAACAGCAGTGCAGGCTAAAGTCTAACTCAGTGAATTTTTGTAGCCTGAGTTTGGATGGCAAAGAATTTAAAACTTTATGGCTTAACTGGAAGGATAGGACACAAGACTCTGGGGAAAAACTGAGTCCAAATAAACGGGCTTGGCAGGCATCACCCTTTGCAGAAAGGCCAGTCCGGCTGAAAAACTGATTTCTTGTTCTGTTTTTAAAGAACAATATGGAGATCATGTTTTCTGTTTCATCTAGTAAGTAGAAACATTATTGTTACTTGCCTTGTGCCTTCCGTATAGGCAGCGAACGCCGTAACAGCTGAGGAGTGTCTCTCTCCCTCATTGTATGAGGGGTGCAGGGCTCCTACCACCCACCTGCAACAGGGGAGACCCAGGAGAGGTTCGGGTCTTAGTCAGAGCACCTGAGGGTGGCAAAGGGAGCTGGATGTGAGAAGGGCTGATGGCTTTGCCTGTTAGCAGCAGTACAGCAAACTTACATTCTTGTTCGATAACACCACAAGTCGTGCGGGAAACAGCTAAACAGTTGTCTAACACAGCAAGAGATCTTGCTGACTGTGAATGTTGCTGGAGAAATCGTTCCCTCAATGTGTCCCCAGTTCCTTATCTAGCTTCCAGAGTTGCAGTTTTTGAAAGGTTTCGGTATGGTTTTACTAACACCTTATTGTGGCATGACCCCCTCGCCAGCTCCAGGCAGCCCCACGCTGTTGGCTCCTAAATGTCCTTGAAAGGGCAGATGCCCCTGGGGCTCCTGCCAGTGCGGGGCTGGGTGGCTGCTCTGTGAGGGGACCAGCCCTGGTACATTGGCTGCCATTGTGGATTGAAGATGGTTCAGTCCTGGGAAAAGCTAAAAACTCCAAATAAAGGAGATGATGGCTAAACACACCCCTGGGGTGAGTTCAACAGGCACCTGCAGGTGGGGACCGATCATCTTTATCCAGCCCAAGAGTTCTATAGGGGCTTACCCAGGCTTGGCTTTAATTGGAGGGAAAGGGCCTGGCCTCAGATTCTTTATTAGTAAGGGAGACCAAATCCATTTGCCACAGCTGCCCCAGGGATCCCAGATTTGTCATCTCCTTCATGACAATGACTGTGAGTCGGATCTTTTTTCTGGAAGACCTCACGACAGGTTTTCCTCTCTGTGAGCAGGATGTCGTGTTTGCCCTGGCATTAGAGAAATTGCTGCTCTACAGAGCTCTGTGCCCTCAGAGAGAAAGTGCCAGGAGTGGGGAACCCAGGTCAGTGCTTACAAGGAATCAAATGCCCCAGCAATGGGCATGTTACACCCTGACCTTGCCCACTTGGGAACAATTTGGTGCCTGTTGGTGTCAGCTAAGCTGGCTCAGACACTGGGTCTCTGCTGCAGCCGTGCCCTCTCGCTCTCTGGCTTTAAATCACCTTCAGCTTTCCTATTTCTGTGGGCTCATCTTCCCTCCTTAGGAACCTCTACATCAAAGCTGTGCTGGGAAAAATACACTGCTAACTTCTTTAAACGATCCTGGGCGTTGTGATTACAGGATCCAGCAACTACTTTTCCAGAGCTTGTGAACTTCTTGGAAAATCTCCAGGGAGTTTCTCTCTGGGGGAACTTTATATTTTCTTGCTGATTTTTAAAAGTCTACTGATAACACTGCATGAGATTTTTTTTTTTTAAGCACCAAACTCTTGATGGATGCTGGGTTTGTAGGAGCTGTAAATGTAAATTGTTTTTCTTCTGGCCACTTGTGTTTTATTTGAAACGTACAAAATCTGAGTGTGTAGTTCCTGAGAGCTGGCCTAGAGAACAGCAGCACTCCCAAGTAGTTTGTCTCCTATCAAATGGCATTAATAATTTAGTCACTAATTAAAAGTGAGGTCAAACAATGAAAAATGACTGAGCTAAATGGTTACGCTGTGATGTATTAAAGTGCCTGGTGGGTTTTAATGGATGGAAGGAGCGTTGTTGTTTGTTTATGTACAAAACACTTTCAGTCAAAGACTGTAGGAGTCCTGAGGAAATGTATTTAACTAACATCTTTTACAGGTTACTGAGTCAATGTCTTGAACAGACAATTTTTGCACACCTTTTATATCTTTCAAATTGCTCAGATACTTGTAAAACAGCTTCTCTTAATGATGAAGGGGGGGAAAAAACCTGCTTTGATGCCTCTCAGGCTGGTTCATCAGTTAATGTTAACACAGAAATATCTAGGGGAATCTAACATGTCATGGGAGAGGTATTTTGAAAGGAGCTTGGTTTATGCGCTGGGTGCCTGTTCCCAGCATGCTGGTGGCTGCTACTGCCCTGAGTGATTTTGGGAAAGTGCTTGTCATTAGTGTGATTAGTTTATTTGTCAGCAGCCTTGCCCAGAAGCTAACCCTGTACTGAGCAGCACGATGCTGCCCCAGCAGCTGCTTTTCTGAAGAAAAATTGTAAAGAGAGCAAGATTGCAGCTCGGTGTGAGCAGAGAGGGAACCTGAGAGAAGGAGGACCCTGACTCATTGAACCCTGCCATGGCACTTGCCAAAACCAGGCATGCCCAGAGTCTCCAGCAAGGGCCTCATCTCCCTGACCAGCCTTCCCACCACACCATGCTGAGGTGCACTTGGTGCTGCACTGCTCACAGCAAACTGTGCGGCATCGTGTCAGTGGGACACACCTGACTTCATGGAAGTGGATGAAAGTTTCCCACCGTGGGCATGAACACATCTTTTTGTAGGTCCTCTGTGTCCTTTAGGTGGAAGTGTTATATTTCTGACCCTAAATCAGGGCACAAAAGTCCTCGGATGGCAGGAACATAGAAATGTCTGTGATTGCATGTCTGGCATGCTCCACTGGGGACCTTGGCTTTTGTTTCCAGGGCTTCAGGGTTAAGGCCTTGACTCCCATACAGACTTGTTCTTATGGTTGTATAGATGCCTTTACAGGAAGGCTAAGTAGAGGGTGACAATTTGTCTTGACTATGGTAGGCAAAACCAGGATGTTCAGTCAGAGATCTGGACCCAGAGTTGCTATGTGCTGTCCAAGCACAACAGGAGGAACACTTCTGAAATTCTTCTCATCGAGCTTAGAACTGAAGGTAGGGTTAAGTACAGACCCAAGAAGCCCACATTCCTTTACAGTACTCTATGCAACCAAAAGGGAAAAAAAAAGAAACTATAAGTCCCCACTCCTAAATATTTAGCCTGTATTTATTTACATTTTTAGCTGACAATCTTTATATAAAGAGACAGGAAGTTGGAGTTTTGCACCTATTTCATTTAACACCACTTAACTCCTGGCACTGACCCAATATGTCTCCATTAAGAGGAGACTTTGCAAAAATTGTCCCAATTAAGCAGCAGCATTGCGATTTGCTGTTGTTAGGCTAAACTGGTTCCCTGGGAGATGTCCTAATGAGGTATCCATCTTGATTAAGTGCAGACCCGTGAAGTGCTTCCCAATTAAAGGACAAAGTATGCAAGTATATTCTCCAAAATTTTTTTTTTAAATAGTTATTTGTGGTATCTCCTCTGGGGCTCACTTCCCCATGGACAAGGGCGGTGTTTGCTTTGATGTGGGATGATGCTGACCAGGCCCATCACAAGTGATCATGGACTGCCAACACCCATGTTTGTGTCTAGATCTCCAAATTCAGAGTAGCTGAAGGAGAAGGTCCAGTGGATGAGAGCCCAGACAGCTGCAGATGTCATTCCTACATGTCTGTTCAGCTTTTTTATCACTGGTTGATTGTGGGCTTACACTGGGGGCTTGGTGAAACCCCTTGTTCTCTGTGTTTCAGGACACCTTTCTAAAACAGGGAGAAAAGCACTGGAGCCAAGGAGACAAGTGTATTACTGGTGGGAAGGACTTAGATATCGATTTGTTATGTGGAGAAACCGGGTGTGTGGCCATAGTGGCACATGAGGAGACAGACCAGAACCTCCAACCTTTTCCCATGAGAGTGGTGCAGCCCTGAAACAGCATCCAAGAGTGGCTGTGGAGAGATCCTTGAGATTTTGAGAAACCTGGTCTAGGTTTGAAGTTAACCTTGCTGGAGGGAGGAGGCTGGGTCAAGGCATTCTAGAAGTCCCTGCAGTCCCTGCAGGTCTCCTGATGAAGCCATGTTTGTAGGGTTGAGTTTAAAGTGGGCTGTGGGGCTCCACCAGCAGCCTCAGTCCCCCAAAGCTGCCCCAAAAACCATTGGGTCTGCCTGGGGCAGCCACAGGGCCTGGTGGGGTGTGAATTAAGAGGGAAGGGGAGGAAGGGCATTACTGTAAAACCCTGTGTGGGGTTTGGAGATGAGAGAGACCACATGAAAGCAAGTTTCTTCTCTAGGAAGTAAGAGCCTTGCTTCTTCCCTTTCAATAACTTTCACTTTAGTTTAAACCAACAAATGTCCGTTTGTCAAGTGTTAATATTCACCCAATGTCCAGAGGACATACCTTGAAAGTTATTTATAACAAGAGTTTTTTCTTCCAAGGAAACAATGTTCTCATTCCGTATTTCTTCTGTGCTACAGAATTACCAATCAACCATTTTGGAGTCATTTTAAATACAATTATAAAGAATGTGATTAGGACAAATGCAAAAGAAGTTAAACATAATCAATTCCTCAGTGCTGCCTTGTGGTTTACATTTTAGTATCGTTTAAGGGGATTTGCACCAACCTTTTGTAGTAGATTAAAGTCAGATATTTTGTTTGTTACAATCAAACCTATGATTTCGGTTTTATAAATTTTTAAAATATTAATTATAGTTTGAAAAGTACACGGAGGTGAATACATTAACTAGTTTCCTGCTTAGATAGCAACTATTTGGTGTTTGGCATTAGATTAGCAAGGAGCAGGTTGGGAATTTTAATCCACCTTGTTAAGTTATTAAATTTTCTTTATTTACATACAGATCTCACTTTCATTAACATTGTAACAGGTGCTCATTAACAATTTATCATTTGCAAGGCAGAAACAAAAAGAGATTTTGCCACCAAGTTTTCTCTTCTGAGTGTCTCAATTATACTGTGTAGCAAAGCTAAAACAATTACAAATACTGTTTTACAACAACACTCAAAGTTTGGGCCCATGTGGAAAAATTAGTAATCTTTGAATATTTCACCTCTTGTAGTTTCACTCCATGTAGTTACCTAAATAAAGCTTCTTGTTGTTTAAAAAAGGGGGGTATTTTCACCCTAAAATATCTGCTATATTTAAAGTATTTGGGTTCAAGAAAGTATGGACCCATTATTCCACCCTACTTATTCACAACTTAAGTGAAGACTAATAGAATTTTAATATGATCTGTAATCACACTAAAAACTGTAGTTCAAAATTCCTGAGCATCACTTCAGAGCTACTGAATAGCCCTGGATCTAATTAGCATAATCGTTTGCAGAGCCCTTGGAGTCCTATTTTCACAACCTTTTTATATTCTGAAAACAGGAGGTTTATAGTTTCTTTTCATTTTTTGGCATAAGAGAAGGACATGGCACAATTTCCTTCTCCTTCCCTCCTCCCTGCTCCCTCCTCCTTCCCCTCTGCTCCCCCCAGGCTGCTTGTGCAGCACGTACCACCCCCAGCAGGCACCTGTGGACCCACAGAGCAAACCCTGGCTGGGCTGCATCCCCACAAAGCCTTAGAGACAGCTGGAGGCACTGGAAACTTTTCTCTGTCTCCTAAAAATAATATGCTTGATAAGCCTATCTCTCTTTTTTGCGTTGCCTTTCCCTTTTGGAAGGAGGTGAGTCTCCAGCAGCTCTTTCAGCGCGGCCGCCTCTTCCCCATCCCTGTATCTCCAGGAACTGCTCTTCTCTTGGCAGCCAAGGGCTCGCTCTCACAAGGTGGTTTGTTCTGGCAAGGCATCTGAATAGCTGTGGGCTTGGCACCACTCTCTATTTTGCAGGATAGAGTCCTCATTTGAGCCTCTGTCATTTGCAAGACTTCCAGCAACGCTGGTACATTTGCGATGATCCATAACACATGGGTGATTTAGAAGCATTCCTCAGGCTTCCAGCTCTTGCTGCACCCAGGAGTTCAAAACCCAGTTTGGGATGACTCTTCCCAGCTTTGAATTGTTATTGGAATTGTTGTCTGGGCTTGGTGCAAGATCCTGAAGGATCATGTTTTATTCCACGTAAAATAGCTTTGATGTTCTTAGAGCACATCTAAGCACAGTGTACTCCAGAATTGCTGTTGCCTTGACTGATAATGACTCTTTGTGTGGTGAAAATAACCTTAATGTCACATTGGATCTATTTTTGATCTGTTTAGGTAAGAAAAGATTATGGGGACCTTATAAATCTTAAGCAGATCCAGCTACTGCATGGTCACTGTCCATTTCATCAGCTTGTGGTTAGGTGAGATGTTTATATACAACTGTCACAGTTCACCTCAGCTTGAAAATTCAGCTCCCTAACCCCCTTCACTGGCATTTCTGTTTCATTTCAGATAGTTTACACCAGAAGTGGGGGATCTCAATAGCCTCAGTTGTCCCACTAAGGCTCCCTTTATC
The DNA here is from genome assembly GCF_036250125.1 of Pseudopipra pipra. Taxonomy (NCBI): domain Eukaryota; kingdom Metazoa; phylum Chordata; class Aves; order Passeriformes; family Pipridae; genus Pseudopipra; species Pseudopipra pipra. Next base: position 11,283,721 of record NC_087564.1, read on the forward strand.
AACCTTAACTGCAAGAACAAGGGGCATGAAAAATCACCTCTGGAAAATCCAGTGCCACCAGGTTGGTTTGGGAGCAGTCATGTCCAGTCACAAACATGATCAAGCTCTTTGGCTTCTCCTTCAAAATACATTTTGTGTGTGTCTGGTGATCTTGGTTTTAATGTTCATTTTACCACCGGCAGTTTGTCTTTGCTGCTCACTGAAGCCCAGTGACTGGTTTTCAGCGTATTTCTGGACCGTCAGTCTGTTCCAAGATGCAAAGTGATTTTCCCTCTGTAATTTGAGGACTTTTATGAACTGAACATCAAAGAAGTCTGTGAGTCTCGCTCTGTCTCTCAAGACTGATTCCTGCAATTAGAGTTTTCCTAAATCCTTTTAAATTTATCATTGCTTTCACAAATCCAAGTCACGAAGTGCTGGATTCCCGAGCTGGTTTATTTCCTTGTTCTGCACGTCCTGGCTGGTGTCACGGGCTGGGATAGTTGTTTCTGGCTTTAGTGTAGCTTGATTGTTTCCTTCCACATCTGGATTAGCACATTAGTGATTAGTGTGAGAGTTCAGTCTGGGGCAGGTACATCTCGAAGGATATTTGCTTTGAAAGTTCTAAACCTGCACCCTGGTTCTGTTTGTCTTCAGGATGCTTATGGGCTTGGTAAGCATTTTAGTGCTGTTCAGCAAATCTTCACACCTCGTGTTCACCGAAGACCACATAAATGAGGAGAAAGGGAAAATTCTGGTAGCTTTTTTTCTGATCTTGGGTGAGGATACATGTAGATGGGTCCCCAGCCCTGACCTGTGGTGTAGGTGAGGCATCCCAGGGATCCCCAGCTGGGGTGTATGGATGTCACTTGTGCTCTGGCTTGAGGGATTTATCCTGCTGGGTTTGTTGAGTGTGGTAATGCCATGCTGCAGGCTTAGCTCTGCCTAGGCTTCCTCCACCCCTTCCTCACCATCACCTGCAGCACTGGCATCCCTTGCTTGTGCTTGGACCCTGCTACAGGACAGCAAATCTGCAAGAGTATTTTGTTTTAATAGACATGGAAAATTAATGCCTAGAAATTACCGTAAGAAAGGACACAGGCAAAATGCCTCCCTGCTTCTGCCACTGTTCTCTGCCTACATTCATTTCATAGAAGCTTTTGAATTGCTTCTTTCTAACTAAAATCTTTCCACAGCAACGATGTCCCTGACTGTGCTATTTTAAAAAGTAATTTTCCCCACCCCTGAAAGTTTTTATCTACAGCATTTTATATTTTCTCACTGACTTAAATAGCCTGGTCTCTCTCTTTCTCAAAGTAAAATAGACAGTACCTTTATTTATCCTGTTGGTACTTTAAACTACAATAAGATAAATGGGCACAATTATAGATGTGTACCAGAATAGGAACATGTGTTCCAGCATATGTGATACTAACCTAAGCAGACATCTAAATGTACTTCTCAGATAACAAACATTACACACACACACACATTTATTAAACTCAGCAACAGCCTCTGCCATCCTTTTCAGCTACTTTTAAACAGCTGGTGAACTGTCAAAACCACGTTAAATATTTTAACAAACAAGTTAAATATTTTTAGTTGTTTCTGTGATGGTAGTAAAAACTCAGGGTGGAGTAATCAAACTGCTTTTGTGAAATGCTCAGGGAAAAGCAGAGGATGACTTTATTTGGCTGTAAGTTTTGAGCCAACTTTCCTTCTAAAGGAGTAAGCTAAGCCCTGCACCTGAGACCCAGTGAGCCACGCCAGGCACGGCAGTGCCTTCGCTGCCTTCGAACCCCTGAGATCTGCGGGAAGGAAAACTCCTCAGACTCCCTCCCGTGGGATTTATGGCAGGGTTAACACAGCGGATTAGATCATGGAAAGCTGGTAAATGTTTATTTATGGTGCCTGGGTGTTTATGATGCTCTCCTGCTCCGCTCCTGAGTTCCCTCTCAACAGACCTGGTCCCAAAAGCCTGGAGAGTGCCACGTGCGTGACTTCAGCTGCGCAGATGTGTGTGGCAGCGGGGCCTTTTGGTGCTTCCAGGCAGGCTGGAAGCTCAGGATAGCAACGATTTGTATCACTAAAAGTCAGAAAGGATTTGCAAACCATCCGTTCTATTGCTATTTAAGTGCAACAGAGAAAATCCACAGCGAAAAGGCACAGGCCAAGAGCCTTTTTATTTTTAATATACATAAAAAAGGTGAGTATTGTAACATGTGAGCAGGAGATAATGACAGGTGAATAAAAAGAAAGACAGCGACATATCTAGCAAAGTGTCAGATTGATAAATAAATGAACAAAGACAGGAGAATAAAAGGCTGTTATGAAATACATCAAATCTGATGTGATATGGATCGTGTTGCGGGAAGTTCAGTCTTCCTTTGCTGAGACAGGAGTCAAGGACAAACAGTTTGTCTGTGATTACGAGCTGTCCAGGCTAGTGAAATAAATACACCTGGAAAAGGGCTCTGTCCTTCCCCCTGCCAGGCTTTCAGCACAGTGAGCACCCAGGAAGTTAACGTAACATGATTTATTTTGGGTGACATTTCCTATGCACGATTACTACAAACGGCTTCTGAGTGGATTACGGGCTCTCATGCAAAACTAAGAAATAAAGAAAGCACAGTTCAGGCTGCACCCTCAAATCTGTAGGGGGGGAAGCAGAGCTGAAAACCAAATGAGAGGATCATATTTTGCTATAACAGAAGAACGATTGATCAGGTGTAAAGTGGGTGATTTGGGGAGGAGCATGTGGCATCTTGCTGGTGAGAGCAGGAGAAACCAGCCAAGAAAATGTGATGGATCTTGAAAATTAATCTCAGCATCACAGAGAAGCTCATTAGAGTGTGGCGGATGCCCAGGAGGTGTGGTCACTGCCAGACAGCAGCACCAGCTTCATCACGTTGAGCAAAGCCAGCCCAGGGACAGCAGGGGTGGGAGAGGGGCCATGCTGTGTTCTCTGGGCAGCAGTGACCCTCAGGAGAAAACTGCTGGAAACTGAGGAACCAGTTTGAAGAGACCAGGCTCCAGTCTTGACCTTCATCCCATGGGAAAGCAATGATCTCGGGAGGTTAGCATAGGTCAGCCCAAGAAGTGGCCAGCCTGGGGCATCTGCTTCCCAGCTGGAATGTGACACTGGCAGAACTGACCAGAGGGGCAACAGCAGAGAAAAATCCAACTGGTGATGAGCAGTACTGCAATATTGAAGTGACTGAGGGTTACAGAGCTACCTGGAGAAGCAGGAACGAAGGATATCAAGAGAGACATGAGGAGAAACAGTGAAACAGTCTTGCAGGGTGTCCTCAGCCAGCCATGGTGGGGGCTGTGTTTGCAGAGGAAGAGGGGCAGCTGTCCTAGTGGGAATGTCTGTGAGCAAACTTGTTTCCAAGGCACACGGGGAGAATGGCTGGACAAACAGGAAAATATATTCATGCTACAGTGCTTTTTGATGTCCAGATGAATTTTCCCCCAACATTGAGAATAATGAGTTTACAGGAAATAGTCCAGGCACAACTCGGAGCAAGACTTTTGAAGAACCACTCCCAGGACAGCAGCAGCCATCTCGGCAGTGATGGAAACATGTCCCAGAAAAACAGAAAGGCTGTGAGGTTAAAAGGCTTGGCAGGAGCTGTGGGCAAGGAAGTTTGAAATTTTCCAAACCTGGTTTTGAAGGAGGATTTTCCTGTGTTGAACCAGACCTGCAGTATCATAAACTGCTATAACTGAGCTAATTGTGTTAGTGTTCCATCACTCAGCATTGCTAAAAATCCCGTCCTTTATTTTTTGTCCTTTTTTTTTTCCTCCTATTTTTTCCTTTTTTTTTTTTGTTTGTTTTGTTTTGTTTTGTTAAAAGCAAGACTTATAACAAATGCTGGCAGAATTACAAACACAGGTCTGATCTGCCAAGTGCCTCTCACAACAGGATTCCCGTTCATCACTCACAGTCCCAGGTCCGAGGAGGAGGTTTCGTTAAGAGACTCGGTAGAAAAATGTTTCTTTGTCTCTCTCAGCTCTACTTGCCAGCAATCACAGGGCAGGCAGCCTCCTCTATTAGGATTGCTTTCTGTGTCAAACACCTCATCATTAGAAAGTGAGGCTTGAATGTTATTCTTTAAGCCTTAGATCAACTGTGGAGGCTGAGATGTAATGGAAAAACCTGACGCTAGAAATTCTCGAGTCATTATCACAATTTATACTTAAAAGAGCTCCAGTTTTATAGCAAAAAGAAAAAAAAAATCCATTCATTTTAATCATTGCAAAGCTTATTAAAAGGTTTCGAATATTATTTATTGCAATTCTGTACCAGTTCTAATTCACTCATTAATTCTATTCATCTTGAAACTAATTTTAAACTTTCAAAATTTACCATAGCATTTTGAAAAGTTAAAATAACTTTCAAGATGAATAGAATTAATGTTTTCTTTCCCTCCTTACAACTGTTTTCACCTTCAAATACAAACCATGACCATACCATGCTAATAGCTGCAAATGTATTCTCTGTTTAAGGTTTCAAAACCATTACTTGACAGCTGACGTGGAACATAATTCCAGTCTCATTTTCAATCAGAGACAGTGCAGCCTCCTCCAGGAGCTGAAGCCTTCAACATTTACTCCAAATACTTTTCCACAGCTGAGGATGTGAATTTTTTTTTTCCTTTTTCCTCCTGTATATTTTCTGTTTGCTCTGTGTTCCCTCTGACCAAAAACCATTACAAGTCTGTGGAGTCTGCCATAGCAGTTACAAATTTGGAGCATTTTCTATGTGGGGAACATCTGGTTCCTAAGGAAACAAAGTGTTACTTTACTGATGACTGCAGGAGAATGTCTGGGTTTAATCCACCTGTGAGGACTGATTATTTTTTAAACTTCATACCAACACACAGGAGGTGGATGCTTCCTGGATTCCATGGCATAGCTCTGGCCTCAGCACTGCCAGAATTGGCTTTCATTTCCTAAATTCTTCAGGTTACAAAACGTTTCTCTCTTCCTTGCTAAATTTCTACAGGACCTGAAGGAGCTGGCATGGTTCTTACTTTCATTGAGTGATCCCAAATTCCTTTCTGAAACAAAGAAAACCTCAACAGAAGCAGCTGGAAACTGTGAACAGGGTGTTTTCAGTTGTGCATCACTGGGCAGGCTGCTGGGGCAGTGCCATGTTGAAGGTGAATTCCTTCTCACACTGAAGGCTTGCTGTTCTTTGTGGAGTGATTGACTTCATCTGAAGATGCTAAAGGTCCTACACATGAACCAGTTTTCTGATAAGCCCCACACTGCCTTTCTTCTGGCAGTCAGATTATTTGCAATAAGAGTTTCTGGAGCTTTGGGTGCTTTATTTTTGTGTTCTGAAGTGATGATGTGTCTGTAGCAAAAAGGCAGAAAGAGCTTATTTCTGAGCAGGTTCGTCTGTGTACGTGAGTGGTCTAACATATATCAGTTATTTGGAAAGGTCTGATGGTGACACATAGCTGCGAAACTGTTCTCATCTCGGATTTTGTAAGGTCATCACTGTTTTCAAGCTTGGCTCTCATCCTTTGCTACAGCTACAGAGTGAAGAGGCGACGTATTGTGAGCACAGAACTGTAGAAAACTGTAGAAAGCTCCTTGGTGGGTGCATTTGTTGTTTCAAATGAACAGAGGTGGGTTTGTGGTTTTTTTTCTCTTGTGGTTTTTTTCTTTCTTTCTTTCTTTTTTGAGGGTGAGTTTGAATCTGTACAGAACCCTTCTAGTTTTCCTGAAGCTGACAGATATTGCTGGGGAAGGTTCCCTTGAATGGTTCAAGCCAGTTGAAAACACCAAAGAGATTCCCTTGCCATCCATAAACCACAAAGGTGAAGTTAGATTTGGCCAAGCTCTCTCTCACATCCAAGGAAACACCCTTATTCTTGGTAGGAAGCCAGGAGGAAAACCTCAAAGAAGCAGTGGATAAGAGTGCAATTAGAAAGTCCAGAGCAAACATGGATAGGGTTGCCCAGCACCCCTCAGAAACTGGAAACACAGTGTACCTACAGCTAGAGAGCAACGTGACCCATCCTGGGCAAGGCTCTGGAACCAGTGAACAAAGAGCTCTCCTGGAAGTTCTTCCACTGTGACAGGTCCCCTGGGCTCTTTTTGCTGTGCAGTGGCCACTTCTGCCATGGCTATAATGTGGGTTGTTTGCTGTGTGAAGTCTCTTCCTGAAGGAAATGGGGACAAACCCTGTTTCTCCTTGTGGTACTGGCCTGTTGGAGTGCTCGAAATGCAACGCGGAAAAGCATAACTCTTTTTTATGCTTGTGGTCACTTGCCTTGCTTTTATATGTGGCAAGTCTGGCAGTGTGGGATATAGTGCAGGGGGCCCCCAGTGTTGTCAGGGAATGTGTCTGAGTGAAGCATTTTATGGCTTGGCTCAATATATTTCCTAGCTGGAATATTTCCACCAGCTTCCTTTGGCCATGCCCGAGGCTCCAGCTTGTGGTTTCCGTATTTTTCTTCCCCTGAAGACTGTCGTCTTCACTTGGAGAAAGGCAGGAGTGCAGGAAAGGATGCTGCTTTTGTGCTTTCTGCACGTTTGAGATGAAAGTTCCTGCTGTTCCTCTCTGCTCCATGCACGGAGAGAAGCGGATGGGGCAGATTGCCTTTAGCAGTAAGCTTAAGTGGATCCTGCTCAGCAGCTGCCACAAAATTTATTCCCAGGAAAGGAAATAGAGGTCTAATGTAAGCAAGCACACCTGAGCTAGCTGAGTCTTCCTGGCACAGAGACACTGGCTGAGAAGATGTGGCAGGAGGGCTCCAGCAGGATGGATGCACCAGGTCGGTGTCTCAGCTCCCCAGTGGGTTTCCTCTCCAGGTGCAGTCCCTGATCATGATCAGGGGTTCAGGTGGAGAATGAACCCTCTGTATTTCAGATGAGGCTAAGCCTCACATCTGAAAAAGCTGCAACCCAGCTAAGGGGATAAAGATGTCTTCCCTGTGCCAAAAAAAATTGTTGTAGCTGATGGCTATGCTGACCTGTCTGGTTTTTCCCTGCCCAGCTGCCTCGCACAGCATTGCAGCAGACACGGGGGCAAGCACCCACAAGGAGGATTGATGTCACCTCTCCTGAATTTTGTAAGTCTAAATTTTGGTCTCATGCTCAAAGATCTGTTTCCACCTGAAAAGTTTCTGTTGCAAAACAGATTTTAAGCAGTGTTTGCAACGGGGGTGCAGCAGCTGGCAGCCTCAGAAGCAGAGATGCTGCTGTATTGAGAAATGGGTCTCCAGCTTTATGCCTGATTGGGAAGCTTGGGAAAAAAAAACATAAAAGGGATTATGTTGCTGTTTTTCAAGCCAAAAATGCGAGCAGTAATTCAGACATGAGGAAAGCTGTCATTGTCTGTGTCAGCTTAAGGAAACTGGCCAGAGAAAGGAAGTGCCGTGGGCTAAGGTAACCCAGGGAAGAGCCTTTGAGTGACTCTAGGGCATCTGCCAGGTCAAGAAAAGCCACCAACTGACTTCCAGAGGCCTTGGATGGGGTCCAGAGTTAGAGCAGTGTCTGATCCCTAAGCTCCTGGGGGGTTGAGGAGGGCTTTGTGATTTAGGATGGCCTTTGCAATTTAAAGTGTTGGCATCCAGTGGTAAATGTAGTTTAGCCAGATGATGCATTTCCTATTTCAGTTTCTTATTTCAATTACAAACACTGGCTCAATACCACCATTACTAAACTGAAGCCTTTAAAATTCAAGGCAAAAAAGTTTCCAAAAGTGAATGAATTGATCTGTCACTCACACAGACTGAGTGTCCAACTCATCAGTCCGAAGTCAAAAGGAAGAATAACCTGTACCTCTGGATCTGTATCTCCAAAAGCATGATAACAACAACTGCCTAATTCTCTTTAATGAGCAGGCATAGAAAATAAGGCTTGATTTTTTATGAGAAGTCAATGGGAGTTATTTGGATTGTACTGAAGGAAAATAGAATTGAGAAGACAGAAACATGAGGTTTGCGAGACAGAGCTGGTACATAAACTCATACTGGATTTGTGCTTCTTTCTGTTTAAGAAATGTGGCCCTTACCATGCCACTGGTTTTTAAGCAAAGCTCTCCATTGATTTCGGAAGGGTATCCTGCCCGAAAATCAATGGCAGGAGATGCCCCTATGTAGTTACCTACTCTGATTCGGTTATTGACTTTTAATAACTTCACTGATACCAATAAGGCAAAATGCCAGGACAGTGTCGCTGAAAATTTAAGTCAGGAATTCCCCGGGAAAGCTCATGTGGGACTGCCTAAATACCTCATTTTCCAGCAACCACCCCCCGAAATGCAAATTGTCCTGCTCTCAGGGTGAACATGCACATTTTTTTTCCCTGAGTGATCACCTATCCATCAGAAAATTGGGAGTGGGAGGAGTGCAGGGCAGGCTGATTCTGCAAAGCTGCCTGCTAAAGCCCTGATTACTGTTATCAAGCAAAGAAGCAGTCCAGTTTAAGCTGCTAAGGTTTCTGACGAGCAACAGGTTATAATGAAGGAAGGCAGAGGAACGCGCGAATGAGCGACTACAGACTCTGGTAAAGAGCGGATTACACTGAAGGTACGTTCCAGGGAAGAGACTGCACATTTCAGAGCAAGGCAGCAAATGGGCTTAAAAATAATCTGAATTTTTTTTTTTTTTTTCCCATCCCAATCCAACAAAGATAGAGAATGTAAGATGCTTGTGGAGGGCAGGTCAGCACATCAAACAGGCTCTGCTCGCACTGCTGGGAGCAGTGAGGGAAGGATCCTGCCTGCCTGGGGTGAGTCAATGAGGCTAAAATGTGTGCTCTTACTAAGCTGGTCCTGGTGGCATGTGGGTGTTTGGCTGTGTATCTGCCCAGCATCTCCACCAAGCACATGACAGTTCCCTCCTCCTTGGCCTCCCTGCATTTTCTGGTTGCAGTGGATGTTGTCTCAGCAGTCCTCTGGTCATTTCAAGTCCCTGAAAAAGTCAAAGGAAGATGTTTTGGATACCCTTCTCCCTTTCAGGATTTGCTGTGAGGAAAAGCTAAAGCTGAGATTTGTAACACGGTGTCTGCTTGGTGGTGTAACTGCCCGTGGGAGGGCTCTTTCCCAGGAATAAGTGCACGGCTGCTTCCCCTGCAGCAGTTGAATAAGCCACCTTGACTCTACCGTAAGACAAAATTGGATGCATGAGTATGGGATGGGATTGCCACAGTTGAAGTCCAAATCCCATTTTAGCTGGAGATGTCCTTTCTAACAGCTACGATCTAGGAATCAGTTTTGTTTATGGCAAAGAGAAAAGCCTCAAAATAGTTCAAAATCCAGGAGAGAAGCTGATTTTTGCTCTTCTTACACCATGAGAGTGATTGTAGCAACATCAAGATACACCCTTTACTAGCCAGAGATAAGGCAGTGCCCTTTGCTGTCTGAAGATTGTGCAGGGCTTGTGTTCTTGTCAAACAGAGGAGGGATGCAGCATTCCTCTTTCCACCGAGCCTTTGAGCAGGCACTGATACATTTATAAATGGCATGTGATAAGCTCTAAAAATGCCACTTTGAAATTGAACCCAGAGAAGTGTGAACCGTCTCAAACAAAAGTGATTCACCTTGGTCACTTGACAAGTGCAGAAGGAATTTCTGACGACAGGAAAGAAAACTGAGGCAACGCCAACCTGGCAGGCTCCCCAAAAGCTCTGGTGGAGGTGGAGCTCTCCTGGTCCCCACTGTCCCTGCAGAGCCCTTGCTCCTGCCTTGGCTGTTTCCCTCGCCAATGGGGAGGACCTCTGAGCAGGCAGCAGAGCTCAGGATTCAGCAGCAGAGTCCAGGGCAAGGCAGGGATCTGACAGCCAGTCCTGCAGCCATGACTTGCTCGACTCTGCCAGGTATTGATCCCCCACACTGGGCATCCCTGTGCTGCACTCTCCTCGCTTGTCTCAGGGAGTGGGTGAGAAGTGCCCTGCACACAAACTGTCAGAGGCACATTGAAAGCAGCTTCCTTGTGAAAGTTTCAGCTCTGCTGTGACTCGGGTTATTGCTGGTATTGAGTAGGGGCTGTCGCAGCCTCAAGAACTGGCATTTATAATACACTCCATGCACGGCGTCACCCTTCTGGAAAGAGGCTCATCAGAACATGGCATGTCAGTTGTCACTTCACTGGGAACAGGTGAGACCCTATTATCAGTACACTGTCTACAGACTTCTGCTGCATCAGAAAACAGCTCGTCGGTGCAGTGTGTACAAAGGTGTCACTGGTTTCAGCTGAACTCCACACAGGTTGTTCATGCGGTGGGGAGCTGCGTGATGAGCACAAAACATAGGAGCAGCGGGTGAGGGAGCAGCCTGTGGCTTTGCTGGGAGCATCTTTTGTACGTGGTGGGACAAGCAGCAAAGAGTGGAGGGGAATGGGATAATTTCCTAAAGGTCAGGATCTGATTTGCCTCTTTTGTGCCATATCGAGGTGGCTAAACCTGGACAAACAACTCTGTGCAGGCTGAGGGTAGCCAGAGATATCCCAATATGCTGCTCTGTGGGGTCGTGGTGATGGTACTGAGAGCAGGGTGTGACCTTTGCCTTGCAAGGAGAAACACAGTCTGAGGTCTGAGACTTGCTGGACCATCGCTGCTGCTGACCCTACCAGCAACAGCTCAGTCCAGTGCTGGAACCAAATTCCTCACTCCAAGAGTAGCAGCCTGGAGTCTGCGGAAGGCATCACTTTGTGTAGCTAAGTCCTCCTGAATTCTGCATCCCACCCTCTGCAGACGTTCTCCTTCCCGTCTCCTCCGCTTCTCCCCCAGCACCACTCTGCTAATTTCTCGAGTGGGATACACTAATCCCATATTTCTCTGATAGTTACTTCCTCCAAAGCTGTCTTGGAAACCCAGGTGCCAGCCCCCCCTTCTCCTTCCCCCGGCCAGGGAAAAGAGATGGCGAACGGCTTTCTCTTGATTGTGTCGATGGGAGATGATTTTCAAGGTGAAATTTCTAGTTCAGTTGAGTCACTTTCATTCAAGGCGATGAGCAAAATGTCACCCCCACACTGAACCACACTCAATGTGCTGTTCTCCTATTGCATTTAAATTTACTCCACTTTTCCTTTCTGACACCTGTTTAAATCAATATCTTCCTCTCCAGGTCGTGGGCAGAATGTGCCTGGTCTCTCCGCACAGCGCTTCTCAAATCCACTAAAATCAACACAATAATTGAAATATTTTCAAGCTGATTACACCGCTGCCTGAGGCTAGGCTGGTTGCTAAGGGTAAGCTCCCTGGTTGCTAGGGGGAGTAAATCATCTTGCATTATTTGATTTTTGTTATAGATATGAAACCGCTACTCCCTCGATTAAATGTCTCTCAGTCTAACACCTATGGGACCTGGGGAAAGAGAAAAGAAAAGCAGCAACCTTGACCCTGTCAAATAAATATCTCTAACTTTTCCTGTCCTCCGGCTTCCAAACCAAACCTGTCTACTGAATTTTTTTTATTTATTTTTTTATTTTGTTTTTTTTTTTAACCTGACTTTAAATAACAAAGCTGTGGGGACAAGCAGATGAAGAGAGGAAGAACTGTCTGTTCCATTAGAGGATCTCTCAGCTTGGCTAAACACTCTCTATTTACTCCAAACACAGCATGATGGGGAGCTACAAGGATCTAATAGCCTTGAAGATGTAGAATTGCACCAATTACAGTTCCTATTCAGCCCACGGCTCAAGAGACATCAGCTGAAATCACAGGGCCAAATCCTGCTACTAGGTCTGCACAGTGCAAATCTGGGGCATCTCTGTGGCAGAGAAGGATTTCTCCAAATTTTCTGTGGTTGCACAGGAGCAGAGTCCCGTTGGACACCACAGAGGTGAGGCGTCCAGGAGTCTGAATGTGTGCAGGTGCTTTGCTGCTGGAGCAGGAGCTCCCAATGCATTATTAATAGGAAAGCAGTGTGTGGGGCATATCCCTGTGCCACGGACATTTTAAAGAGCCTGCTTTTGTTATTCTCTTAGTGCAACCAGCTCCTGGGTGAGGGTATTATCACTGTAGGGTCTCCTCCAAAATTGTGCAGAAGTTAATGTGACTCAGTAAATCTGTAACAATCCACTGGCAGGGCCAGAGGTACAAGAGCCTCTTCTGCCATTTGGGCTGGAAACAACCAGCAGCTCAGGGTGTTCCGGAAGCACAAGGTTATGGAGGGGAGCTGATGTGTTATAAAGTCTTTTTCCACCCCTCAAATCTCCTGTTAATCCTCACAACTGCACTTGACCTCCCCAGCACTGCCCAAAATCCTCCCTCTTAGGTGAGAAAACTGAGGTACAAAAATTGCAGTGAAGCAATTCGCCTCAGGTTGTGCAACTAGTCCAAGTCCCATCCTGAGACCTTTTCTCCCCAGTTGCTGTGGCATTACCTGGAGAGGCACATGCTGTGGATAACCTCGTTGCAGCAGGCCATATCCTTTCCTCCCTGAACCTATTTCTCAAAGGGCAGGTGTAATCCACAATGGACAGGAAAAATAGCAATGTAAATATTGTCAACTCTTTAGTGACAACTTTATGAAACAGCAATATCTTCTCCTCCATGTCACCTGGTCCCTCAGCTGGAAACAGGGATGCAGATGTCACAGAGTAAGAGATGTCAAGAACTTCAAAAGCTGTTGAGGAAACAGGTATAAAGAGAGAGGCATTAAGGTGCTGCATGCAGACCCTGGCAGATGAGAAGCTGGAGATGAACAGCATTATTAGCACAAATGAGCCAGACCAGGCCAGGCTCAGCCCAACCTCAGCCCAGCCTAGCCTGTGTTCAACACATTCCACTCTGCTGCTCCCTCTGAGCTATGCCAGTCACAATGTTGCTTTTTGGGGTTATTGGTAAACACATGTGGAAACACGCAGGGTCCAGAGGAGAGGGGCCATCAGGAAAGCCTCGTAAGCCTGGAGGACACACCTCTTCCAGCCTGGCTTTCTGTTCATGTCCTTGTTTCCCAGTTTGCAGGCAGGATCCCTCTGTGGGGCACCTGCACCTGTGCCACACGTTCAGTGGGAAATGCCTGCAGCATTAAGGGCATCACAATCTAAATGATTAATTGTTTAATATATTGCAAGCTGGTTACCCCTCCTGGATGTGCCGTGTAACAAATGGAGCCGGCAGAGATCTCACAGTAGCGAGCTCCTTGTTTGATTTTTAGCCAGCCAGTGCCGATGGTTTGAGTTCACAACTACAGCCCGATGCTGCCACCACCTCCTCGGGCAGCAGCCTCACTGGTCTTGGGCTTGGTGTGAGACTTGGAAGTGCTGCTGAAGGATGGGAGCCAACCAGTCCTTCAAATACAGGTGTGTAGCAGGGGTCAGGGCAGATGCTTAATTAAAGCTTTTATTTATTTTTATCAGATGTGTGAAGACTTGAAGTAAAGCCCTAAGTATTTAACTCAGTGGAAATGCTCTGCACCTGACATACAAAAAACATACTTTGGGGATGTGATGTGGGGTTTCACTTACATATCTAACTTGATTAAAATCCATATTAAGTATAATTTCTATTTCAATATCATACAGGTCACACTCTATGTTAAGGTTCCATTTATAAATAGTTTATAAAGATTAATAGATGTTTTAATCAATAACTAATCAATAGTTTAGTGACAGGAAAGCCCAGCAGTGGGAATTGCCCCAAGCATTGCAGGCATTTTGCTCTGGTTTGGTGACGTTTGACCCTTGTTCTGGACTGGGACCAAGGACCAGTGCTGTCGATAGTGGTGGGATGAAGCACTTCTGCCATCACTGGTGGTAGTGCCCTGTGATCACAGAAGGTCTGGGTTGGGCTCTGAGTAACCCACACTGCTGCCAGGGATCTCACTGTGGAAGACAGCCCCAATTCTTGCCCCCTAATCTCCTGAGAGGGAGCCAGCTCAGCTGCAGTACAGGGTCCAGCAACCCAGTGTTCCCTGTGGGCCAAGTGGTCCTTTCTAAGGACCTCATCACCCACTGGAATTTCTGGGAGAGATCTGTATCCCGTACATGAGGAATGTATTTTGTTGAAACATAGTTATGATTTTTTAAAAGATTCTTCTGAGAAACAGTTCTGAATTTTTTAATACATCTTTTTTGTCATACACTTTAAGACTAGTGTTCACATGGGCATTAGAAGGAAAATGTAATTATCTCTTAAAAGAATACAGTCAATTTAAAGGAAGACAAATATTAATGTTATATAAATTGATTGGTCAGAGGTTTCCAAAGCAGAGAGGTACATCCCTATTCCCCCTGAAATCAGGAGGAGCTGTGTGTCTAATTCCCCTATGAATCAAACTCCTTATATAAAGCTTCCAGAACAGACCCTGTAATTGAATATTAAGTGACTTTTTCATGAGTTCTTCTTTATGTACAATGATCCTGGTAATTCAACTGGTAATGCTCAAATGACAAAACAACCCCCTAGCAACTTGACCACTCTGGAAACCCAAGTGAAGCCATTTAGCAAAGCCCAGAGCCAATGTCTTTGCCTCCCAAACCATCTCTGCACGTGAATTTTTGAAGAACTTTTCCATTTTTAATGGCCAGAAATATCTGCCTGCTAAACTTTAACTACAACTGTACCCAAAGCCCGTCTGTCTAGCAGCAGGTGGGCTAGTGAGAGTCACAGTCCTGCTGGGATACAGCCAGCTGTTCCCAGGAATGAATCTCAAGTAAATTAACAAACACCACACAAACCTGTCAATTGAATCATTCTTGATTACTGTAAATGCTGGGCTACCCATTAAGGAGCTTCCCCCTCCGTGCAGAGGGAGTTTCTTTATGTACTGAGTGTGTAACTGGGGTGATGACACCCCATCCTCTGGATGGAGGGTCCCTTAGGACCCACAGGGGCAGCCAACTTGGACAATGAGTTTGAAGTGGTGGAGACATCCAAGGTGGTTTCCTCACATCACTGAAGGTTCTGTGGGCTTTCAAAGGGGTCATGAGCCACTTGGGTATAGGTCAAAGCTTCTGTTGTCCAGTACCAGGTACATATCCCCCTTTTTCCTTTTGGAGGTTTTTCCTTGGCAATTGTGTGGCCGCCAAATGGATCAAAATCCAGGACATTCCCACATGCACCAGCCATTTTCCACTTGGCAGGAGGACACTGAGGGGAGAACATCACCTCTGTGGAGATGAGAAAGCTGCAAACGCACTGTGTTGAAGGCAGGAGAGCTTCTGATACCAGATAACAGCAGTTTAGAGAGGCGTGTAGACATCATGTAATAATTGGGGCACTGGGTGAGAAGCAGAAGGTATTGGCTCAACATCTGTCCTTCCTATATTTGTTTTTGTACTTGAGCTTTGATGGTGCATTCAAACCTACTGTGTGAAATTATGGACCTCCTCTCATGGGTGGAATGGCAGCCAAATCCCTGACTGCCAACAAAGCCATGGCAAAATTCAGTTGAGGTTGTAGTGCAGCGTTGCCTTGATCTCATGCAGCAGAGCACATCAAGGTAAACCAAGATCCTCCCTGTGGAGAAAACATCCTGTTCCATGCAGCACAGCAGATGCCTGAGCAGAGTGGGGAGCCCATGCAGGGCTGGGGGCCATCCCTCACCTCCCCTCTGCAGGACCAGCTTTGCAGGATGGTTGTTGCCACATTGATGGCAAAGAGTGAAGGCATCAGTGGGACGTGCCTGTGATATGTACAAAGCTCTTGGTGCCTGCCCCCAGACAGTCTCCAAGACTAATCCTTTCCTGGGTCTCCACGGGGAGTTCTGATGCTGGTGCTGGTTCATTCAGCTTTGGGCAGTCTGGGAATATGAGCTTGTCACATCCCTAATTGACAATTGAACCTCAGTTTGATTCCATGCAAGTCACCAGACTTAGCTCTGTCTTTTTGCTTGTGTGAGAACACATTCCAAACCGTATCGATGTCAGAACCAAAACAGCCCCACTGACTTCAGGGAGAGCAGGATCCATCCCAGGATGGAGGATTTTGCTCAAGAGGGTGTGTGGGAGAGGGAGCGTGGCTGTTACCTCATCAGTGGTAAATCTTTGTTGATCTGGATATTAGCACTGTGTTTCCCCAGCTGTGTCAGTGTATGTGTTTGTGTATACAGACTCAATTTATGTCATTTTGTAAGCAGGTAAGTGTTTGTGCCAGACTCCGTGTGAATTTTGTGAGAAGTGTGCTTACATGTTTGGATAGATTTAATAACAGCATGCATGTGTGCGTGTTTATATTTAGACAGGCTCTTGGGAAAGGCTTAGCACACAGGGAACAGCATCGGGATGCCCTGGCTGGGGAGAGTTTCTGGAGGCTTCCAGCTTGGTGTGGGTTGCAACTGGATCTGCTCCTGCCTACATGTGTGACATTCCTGACCCTGTGTCCCAGCCTTCTTGAGTGGCTGGTGATGGTCTCCATGCACAGAGGGAGAGGATTTTTGTGTATGGTTTTGGCACTGGAAGTGAGACACGTACATATGCCATTTAATTGCAATGGGTGTCTTGGGAAGGTGTATTTGCAAGATTTTCAGTGGGCAGATATAGAAGAACAGTGTTTATGGACAGCAACCCTTTGTATCCTCCAAAATTCAGGATAGCGTGGACAATATGGCCATAAGTGCACAGATGAGTGTGTACTACTGATCCATACAGCACCAACACGTGTGTGATTTTTATGCTGTTCCTGACTTGTTCCTGCAGCGTAAAGCATGTCCCAGGTGCAGGGTGCTTCCCCACACATCCCAGTTTAACTGGTGCACAGGGCACTTCCCAGCACATCCCAGAACAGCCAAGGCACTACTGACGGAGTCAAGCAAAACTCTGTCTCACCAAAAGGTTATCCACATCAGTGTGCCATACACTGAGGCCTGTTTGTGGATGGAGACAGCAGAGGAACTGGCTGTTTAATGCTACGCGTGGTTTCACACCCTGCACCTTGCAGCAGGTGCGTTGCACTCACAGACACATTTCCAGGACGTATCAGTCTGTATTTGAAATACCTGTGCTCACCTCATGGCTTTTTGCACATGGTGGCCCAGCAGGTTTGTAAATGGGGCCTGTCAGGGGATGGCCTCGAGGTGGGGTTCTCTGAGGGGCTGTCAGGGTGTTTTTTGGGGCAGAGGTCTCAGCCCTCACTGTGCAGTTGCTGGGGACACAGACGTTGCACTCCCACGCCTGAGCCCTGCCACCCTCTCGCTTGGCCAATGCCCTGACTTCTGTCCTGCCGTTTGACATCTGTGACTTTTAAGGCGACACATCCCCAGCACTGAGCCCCGCTCGGCCCCGCCACCCCGGGCTGCCATCCAGCAGCATCTGCCAGCCCCGGCTCCATCACCACCGCAGCCACCGCCGCTGGCACCCCCATCCCGCCGGCTCCCCGCCGCCCGCCGGTCCTCCGTGCTGGCGGGCAGTGAGTGGGATCAATAAGACACCTCCGACTCCTCTATTTACAAACTAGCTGCCTTCAGCAGCCAGGCTGTTTAAGCACTTCATTCCCATTCAGGAGGGCCATCTGCTGCCTTTTGCTGTAAGTCTCTCTGAAAACCTCAGCCTTGACAAGCTCGAGATATGTCAGCGCAGTTATCAGCGGAAAGCAACATCTGCCGTGCCTGACACCCACTATTGTAGGCCATTTAATCTGTCCCCCTCCTCCCTTTAACTGCAGACAACAGCTCCCTATATTATATTTTCCCACTCAATTAGCACTATCATCCTGCTGAAATAGAGGCCAATTTACCTTTAATGACATCATTGTTAGGAGAGTGGCAGCCCTGGCCGGTGGCTGGCGGGAGGCAGCCCGTCTCCCCGGCTCGCGGGCGCTCGGGCAGCCTATCCGCGCTGCCTTCACCCCGACCGCAGACATTGTTTCCGACAGTTCGCAGAGGCAGTGTGGCGGAAAATTGAGTCCAGATTCATTAGTTTTTTTTTTTTTTTTCCCCTGCTCCCCCCTCCCCCCCTTTTTTTTTTTTCCGTCGTGCACTGCTCAAGTCAGTTAAATTGATACATTTCCTAACAAAATTGAAGTGCTTTGTGCTGCCAGCGGAAAGCCTGGTGACCCTGCGCGGCCCACCGAGCAGCCAAAACGAGTTGATGGATCCATTAGGCCGCGCAGAATGCCTTCCCCCTCTGCCTCCGCTCCTGAGTGACACTGTAAATCTGAACCAATTTCAGTCCCTAATCATCATTACAAACCCCTCCACTGTTCATTTATTACTCTACAATTCTAATACAGCACACGACTGGGTCAGTGCACGGGGAGCCGGCACGGCTGCGGAGACAGGCTTAAAGAGCCCATAATCCTTCCCAGGTTTTATCGGGGAAGCAAACCTGACTTGGACCTCCCCAGTCCCCACATGCTGTCCCCTGCCTCTGGCCCAGCAATCAGATGGATCAGATGATGTCTGCCTGGCCCGGTGATGGGAGCACAGGCTCCAGAGCAGGGAGGGGAAACGCACATCTGAAGGATGCAGGAATCACGGCATGCCATGTGAACCCCACAAGGGCTGGGGTGCTGCTGGAAGGCTGACACAGCTGCTCTGACCCCTCAGCTATGGGATGGACAGGTGTCCAAAGGGTGCTGCAACCCTGCAGGCACACAAAGGAGGTATTTGGGTACTGGCAGCTTGTGCAAAGAGGGTATTTGGGTAGATGAGGAGTTGGCACATACCTGAGAAGGACCATGAGGATGGGGGATGTTGAGAACTGGGGGTTTATTGAAGTCCTCCATTGGTTTGGATTCAATAAAGGATATCTTTTTGGAGCTGAAAAGCCTCAGTAGATGTCACTGCAGGGATGGTTCCTCCAGGCAGAGGTCGGTAGAAAGGCTGGTGGGACCCAGGTGATGGCAGCTCACAGCTGCTTCCCACACAGCCATCCCTGCTCCAAGCAGTGCCATCACACTTCTGCTGGCTTGGCGACATCTCACCCTGGCTGCTGGCTTCCAGCATGGAGAGTGGATGCTGACTGAGTGCTTGACCTGTTAAAGTGTGTTTGTGTGCCTGGGTCGAACATATTTCAACAGGATGCAGAAGAATTTATTTATTTGATTTGATGTGGCGGATTTTTTTCCCCCCTCCCTTTTTAGCAACATGCCTGTTAACATCCCTGTAGGTGCAGAAGCAATCAAAGGATTTAAACACATACATAGCAAATAATCATATTAGTGGTATGATCAGACATGAGTTAATGGCACTGGGATTGCTTTGGGTGAGATCAGCACTGGTTGGGGCACTCCTTGCTGAAGCAGGATGGGCTGCATGTGGGGACAGGCTGGTCCTGTGTGGGAAATGGGCTGGAGAACCAGGATAAAAGCGAGTGAGCAGGGTGCAGGCACCCAGAGTCCCAATCAGAGGTTGACCAGGAGGGTAAAGAACTAAGAAACTTATGGCTGAAATGTCTCTTCCTATGTGGGCTTTACCTGGGGGGGGGTGGTTATTGTGGAGGGTTGTCCTTGTTTGACGAGTCAAAGGAGCAAGAATGATAGTCTTAAAAAGGACTGATGGTCAAACCCCTCTTTGCAACTTGCTCCTTCAATGAAAGACTGGGTAGCAAGTCTGCACCTCATGGGAAAGACTGGTGCCTTTGTTGGGATGCCAAAACCTGAGTCTGTGACCATGGATCTGCCTGGATGATCAGGAGGATGTCAGCCTCCAGAAAGTGTCAGTTTTTCTGCCGGTGACAACCAAAGTGGGGCTTTTTCTACAGCTCATGTGCCAGACATGCGTTTCACTTCCTGCTACAGGGTCCCAGTCTCCAGGTCAGCCTTGTCTGGCAGGGAGATGTGACAGCTGCTGAACCACGCCTGGGCCAACCAGCAACCCCTGTCAGCCCCAGCCTCAGCTGCCTCTCACTCTCACAGCAAAACTTCCCAAAGTTTTCTCTGCCCACAGCCCTCATTAAGAGCAGCAGCAGAGATCGTCATAAAAATGAAACAGTGTTAAAAAATACATATTTGAAAGAGCAGTCCTGAAGCCAAAGGAGGTGGGGTTTCCTGTGGGGATTTGGCCAGGGTGAACAACTCTTTGCTTCAAAAATAGTCTTGTTGACCTTCATCTCCTGTGACCATTCCTGGGGCAGGATCAGCTCATTTCTGAGCTGGAGAGAAGAGCAGCTCCTCGGCACCACCCCTATGAACGTGGTTTTTAGGGAGATCCCTGTTTGAGTCCTTACAGTTCAATCTGTGGTTGAATCTCCCTGTCCCCATCATCCCCATGTACTATATTTCTGTGGAGCTGAGCCAGTGCTGGCCCTGTGATGCACATTCCCGTATGTCATTGTGTTGGCCCTTTGTGTTTCCTCCCTTTACAGCTCAACCAATGCCTCTCAATCCACACTGTTGTTAATGCCCATACTTAAGGCAGTCCGGATTAGTTTCTCAAGTAGCATTTTGCAAGGGTCAATATCAAATGCTTTGCTGAAGTCTAGATGCATTGCATCTTTTGTAAGACTTTTCATCCACTAATTTTGCAATTTGATCCAGAAAAAAAAAAAGCTATCAAGTTGGTCTGGCATGACTTGTTCTTTATAAAGCAATGTTGTTTATTGCTCGTGATTGGGTTATCCTCTAGGTGCTTTCAGACATGCACCAAACAGCCTATTAATGCCTTCTGTGACACACTGGGTTTGACAAAACCCAGCCGAACCTGCTGCTCGCACAACTGGGTTCAAGCACAGCTCGCCGGCAGCTGCTGGGACATATGTTCACTGTGCACACCAAGGGCCTGATTCATCTCTCACAGCAGTGTAAGGCAGGAGTAAGTCAGCTCAGCGGCAGGCTGGAGAATCCAGAGGCAGGTTTGGTGCAGCAGATGTTGTGTTGCTGTTGCAGGCAGTATTCCTGGGCTTGCTTTTACCTGCTGTTTCCCACCATGACCCATAGGATCAGATGTAAGGGTTTTTCTTGGGGCAGTGGGGTGGGAATCACTGGCTACATAATCGGTGTTTTATGCCACTCAACTGTACAGTTCAGACCTTTGGGTGAGTGATTCAAATTCTATGTAAAGGCATTTGGGCTGTGTCCAAATCAGTCCTGGTAGAGTGCCTGCTAAGGAAAACACGAGGATAAATACTTTACAGGAGTGTGTTATCATTTCTGTCTGTTTTGATCATGAAAATATAGCCCTGGTGCTTCCTATACCATAGCCTGGTGCACAGTCCAGACCTCCTTCCTCTTCTGAGGTATTTTCATTCAATTCCAAGGCCCCTCCTCTGATTATGATGATGATGCACTATGCTGTGCTGACGTTATCCCAGGGACTCCCCAGACAGAGTCACTGGATTGTGTCGTGGCATTGCCAAGACTGAGGGCACCCTCCCCTCCCTCATTTCAGTGGAGCAAAGATCAAGACCATGATGCTGAAAGAGCCAAAGAGGTACCGCACGCTCTGCGTTGCATTAGCTGTGCTTCCACTGCCTACGGAGCTCTGCTGCTGTATAAATAATGGAGCTGACACAGCACCTTCTGGGATATGTTTTCTACAGTTTCATAAGACCTTCAGTAGCTGTGCGATGGTGCCTCGGCACAGCCAGCCTCCCCGTGATCTATAACGCTGACAGCTCAGGAGGCTTTTGAGGGATATGGTATACAAGAGTGAATTTCCAAAGTATTGCATGGGCTTGGGGTTGTATTGCTCCCTGCTGACTCCCCAGGCTCGTGCAGTGCTGCAATACTCTGAAAATTAACTCCTTTATGGCACGACGCTCAAATTGCGCGGCCCAGGGGAGGACGGGATGGATCCAGCCCGGTGGGACTGGTTGCAGCACATGCTGCTGGTACAGCCTGCTGGCCAAGCAGCCTTGCTCCAGCTGATGGTCCAGGTCTGGCACAGCCCTCTGAAGCCCGCTACGGCTCACAGCTAAGCCAAGGAAAAGATTAATGGGACTTGTTGTAATCTCTTCCGGCCTCCCAAGAGATTAAAATAGTTTGTTTCACTGCTGGAGCATAATCTTGAGAAGGGAAGAATTAGTCTAAGGAGGATCATGGTGAAGGGTCCTTAACAGTGTGATTTAGAAAGTTCATCTGACCCAGACTGCTGATGATCCTACTCTGGTTGAAAATACACTGTGAACCAAACTACTTATTTCTCTTTCCCCCTTGTGCCTGGGACTTTGGATGGATTTTGTGGAAATGAAAGGCAAATAAAACCCATCCATGGGCATGAGGAATCTGTAAAAATGGAGACACCTCTGCAAAGCTCAGAAACAGATGACTTTTCTGTGCATTTTCCCTCAAACCTGCGTTTTCTCCTCAGAGAGAAGGGTCCACTGGGTTCAAGCCCAGCTCATCCAGAAAGACTGAGAACCTTTCAAAGACCACGAATTTCTGGAAAGGAAAATCTTTTCCCTTTATGGACACTAGCACATCCAAGTGTTGCATGACAATGGCAAGCAATAACCAGCGTCTCGCCTTATAAAACAGATGTGAGGGAATGTTATTATGACCTTCATTCATCATTAACAGTGATTATCATGCGTTAGCCCCAAAATGGTCTCTAAAGGTCATCCTTTTCCCAGTGGAAGTCCTGGTCTGTTGTTTTTGGGAGTGCTGTTTTGCTGTGGGCTGTTGCAACACCCTGATCTTGAAGCAGCTGTGGATGGAGCTCTCAATGGGTGTCGGGAGAAACGCTGTGGGTGATGGAGGGTGCCTGCACCGTGAGCACCGGGATCTCCTTTGGAGCAAGAGTCTGTGAGTGCAGAGCCCAAGAGGGAGCTGCAGAGTGTTTAACATGACCAAATTAACCCCTGTGGACAGGCAAACACTTGTTTACGGAGCAGAGGAAAGCAGAGATGGAAATTTATGGTGTCACTAAAAGAACTTCTCACCTGGAGTACAGAGAAGAGGAAGGAGATAGCAATATTTCCCACTGAAAGGAGGGAGAAAAGCTCTTAACAAATCAATACCCTTATTTAGTCAATAAACCCAGAAAACAACCCCTCCAGGGGATAAACATGGAGAAAATTCGCAGCTTGCAAACAGGCAGGCTCCAATTCCGGCCTTTGACAAGGCGGTCGCAGTAAATGCGCTGGTCTCTCTTGGTCACAGGGAGTTCAGCACGGGGCTGGTCCTTTGGGAGCACACGGGGCTGGGGGAGCCTGCAGGCTGAAGCTGCGCACCTGGGAGCCACGGTGAAGAGGTGAAGGGTCTCAGGAGCGCCCCGTGACGAGGATGAGCACATTAACTCAGGTTAACATCTCCTCCCAGCGTGGTGCATCGAGCACCACTGGCTTCGGCACTCTTATCCTGGGGAATGGAAAGGAGGAGCAGCATCTAGGCAGGGATGCTGCAGGTAAGCTGGGAACATGCCTGGGGCAAAACTCAGCAAGAAATGCATGGAGCTGCTCTCAGCAGGGGCTCAGCAACACCTCTGGCAGAAAGGCAGAGGCATCTTAGCTTATAGAGATATTTACAGGGCTGCGAGCCTCCAGCAGCCAACAACTGGAGTCAGAAACTCATGACACAGCCCCCTATGACGTGCAAGATGTTAAGAAATTAATTTAAAATGATTTCTTTCTTTTCTTTTCCCCCTAAATATATGTATTTATTTTTGCTTAGCCTGCAGGCTTTACGTCTTCAAGTTTTCCTCCGTAACCATGAACTAGAAATTTGCTTGGAAGAAATCCAAATTGTTCCCTTATTCACAAGATTTCAAGAGCTGGAGCTTTGGGAAAAACCATCCCTGTCATTACAGTGCTCATGGTAGACTCCCAGGAGCCACCACACCAGAAGCACAGCTGAGCAGCACCACGGCATGGACTCCCAGAGCCTTGCAGAAAAATCCTCCACCCTTCAGCAGCACGAAGCACTGGATACCAGTTATCCAAAACAAGCGAAATGAAGGTGTTTGTTGGTTTTTTGTTCAATCACAAATGAGCCTTTGAACCTTCTGAATTAATTTTCCATCCATGGGATGGATAAGACCGTGGGACTGCCTCCTGGCTCTGTTGGCCATGCAGCATCTCTCCTTTCTGCCAAGGACATGAAGCTGAAATACTGGGCCAGAATTTACAGGCAGTATTTTGGGTGGAGAACTGGAGGAATTCAAACAAAGCCAATGGCTTTCCATAGTGGTACCCAAGACCTCCCTGACCTAATGAAGCAGAGAATTATTCCCTTGTGGGTCTATGATTTTCTCCACAACACAGTTGTAGACTGTTACGTGTGTTAAAAGGGAGA
This sequence comes from Pseudopipra pipra, assembly GCF_036250125.1. NCBI lineage: Eukaryota > Metazoa > Chordata > Aves > Passeriformes > Pipridae > Pseudopipra > Pseudopipra pipra. Next base: position 11,307,778 of record NC_087564.1, read on the forward strand.
CATCCTCAGTCAGGGCTCACCAATATCGCTCCACTGAACTGTGAGATGCTCAGTTTTATTCCATCCAACTCCTGCCCCAATATATGTGTTTCATGTTGTATTTATTTTTTCTTCTCCTTTTTTTCCCTCTGATACTCTCTTCACTACCCAGAGCATCCGTAGAGAAACAAAGCACTCATTAGTTAGTACAGGATAGCATCTGTCCTCTTGTGTTTTAGAGAAAGCTCATAGTTGAAATGGAGCCAGAGGTTGAGTTATATGCAATACCTGACCATTAGAGTTCAAAGCTGGCTCCTAATTTTGTTTTGGAGCTGGACACTCACAGTTGGGAAAGCTCCTACCTGATCTAATACTCTGATAAAATGCATGAGTTGTAGTGTATATTAGTACTTCCTATTCTGGATACTTTCAGAGACTGGAAAGTGTTTGGACTTGCTTGGGTAAGGGTTAGCAAACCTGAATTTGGAAACAGGGGGAGCCAGGCCTGAATGCAGGAGAATTTGCACTGAAACCTGTCTGTCTGCTTTGGGTATCTGGGTTTGCACCACGAAACTGCCAAGAAAAATCACCAAGAACTGCTGTAGAGTCTTCCTGCCTTTGGAGAAGAGGTTCAGAAATTCAGGCAGGGAAAAGTCATTTAGTAAGTGTGCAAGAGACTGCTACTTGGTGTAGAAGTGAGGAACACCTTTGTATCTGGGCTCTCTCAGGAAAGAAATGTGTCTCCAAAATGAGTGTCTGGCCCTGGTCACCTGGCTCCAAAACCCTGTCAGACCTCAGATATAGGGGTCAGACTGCAAACTCAGCTCTGCTGGTAAATCCAGAGCACTTCTATCAAAATGTTGAGTTTTACACCAGCATAGCTAGGATTGCACCCAGGCCCCTACCAGTTAATGCTCTAGTAATTGGAAACAAATGTGCTGGGGTAGGCGAGGTGTGGGGAGTTCAGGAAGATAAAGGCATCTCAAATATGCTCTATAGTCAATCTGTGTTTCCTGAAAGAGAGACATCTGTATCTCTAAATTTAGAAACTATACTCTCTTTCCAGCAGGTAATAAACCAGCAAGCGCTGTACATATTTTTTTCTATTTTGAATTCTGTTAACTGACAATTTAACCTAAAATCCCTCGTATTTTCTACTTGTTCAGCTGTAAATAGAGACTGACAGTTTATTTTCAAACATCCTGGTTTAAAAAAAAACACCAACAAAACAAACAAAAAAAACCAACCGCACCATCACAACACAACCCACCATTTGAAATAAATACTTATGGGACCATGACAGACTGCAGACGTGCAGTCAGTGCTCCGCAGCAATCTCTTGGAGCTGTCACACTCCTTGATCGGTCTTTTACAAACACAAACACTGTTGATTTCTTATCAAATGTAAAACCTCCGCAGCTCTTTCGTAAATGGTTACCGCGAGCATGAAATCGACATTGTGAATCACATGTGACACTGCCTTGTCTGCCTTGTAATTGAGCCGCGCGGGGAAGGCGCCGGTGCCGCGGCAGCCGCACGCACACCCCGCTCCCCGCATCCCGCCAGGAGGAGGGTGAGCCTGGGCTGGATGGGTGCTGGGGGTTTGCTTCTTTATCCAGTGCGGTTAAGGCTCTGTCCCTCCCGGTTTCAGTCTCTGTGGGGTCAGCGTGGATGAGGTGGATGAGGTTTCTTTACCAGGGAGGGTTTGGGGTGGGAGGCTGGGTGGGGAAGGGGTTTGGGTGCTGCCTATGCTGTCCCAAGAATGACAGAGGGGAAAGGAAGACTCACGTTAGCAGGATTTCTTGCTGCCTGGACACCCAAAATGCCATCTGGAAACCAAGAGTCTGTTGGGGTGTCACCACCAGATGAAACCTGTGGGTCCCAGTCCCAGGGGTGGACCTGCCGATGGGGTGGGACCCTTCCTCCAACAACACCTGGGGTCTCTCTCCAATTCTGACCATGCAGTGGGGTCAGCATGGCATGTCCTGGCTGCTTAATGCCCCCTGAGATTGAACAGACAGAGCCCTCATCCTCTCCCTTCCCTATTCCTGCTATTTTTTGAGTATAACTCAAATGAGTAATTACCTGGGCTGAAGTCCCCTGGGTGTCCCACTAGGACCTGGCTTTAGTCCTTACTCTCCCACACTCAATACATGAGGTAGATCTGTTCTCTGAGCATCCCCAGTTTTGGATCCTTCTGGACAACCCTAAAATATTCTCCTCTTTGCACAAACACATTACCTAGCTTGGATTGGTACAATCGGGGTGACCCATTAAAATAAAACACAGAAATACAACAGAATTATGAAACATTTACATGGAAACATTTCCTGCATCTCTATCTATAAATAAAACTGTGTCCTATTAACCAGGAGGTGGAAGATGAGTAGAAATACAGTGGTCTATCTATTTATATAATGATATAATCTATCTAAATAAAACTAATCTATTTTTCATGCCATCTATTTCTCCAATCTAAAATATACTCGTTACCATGGAGCAATGATGTCACTAAAATGAATGACACCCATAAATGCAGACGAGCTGTAGTTATTCTGATGATCCAGGACTTCTCTCTTTGCTCATTTGCTTAATTTTACACATGTGAGGAGTAGCTTGGAGCTAAATAGTATCACACCAGCAGCAAGCCAAGCAATGTTCCTGCTGACTGCAGACTGAGGGCTTTGCTCCGTGATGGATCACACTCCATGAGATTTTGTGGGCACGTGTGTGCCGTGGAGGTGCCTGTGCACATCCACCAAGAGAAGTGCAAACTGACTGCCTTTCACAATTCATTGCCAGCGTTTGCTCAGCTCGGGGTAATTGCTGGTTTATTTATCAGTGCTCTGGAGCAGCACAGGGTTGGGTGCTGTGTGTGTGTTCTCCATTGCAAGAAGTTTAACTTAATGCAATGTTGCATTTAATTTATGGAATGCAGCCCGTTGCTATGGTATTGAGCACATAAAAAAACAATCAATAAATAAGCGAAATTGGTGTCAATGGGAATTTTGTACAAAGATGTGCAGTAGAGTATGACTCTTCATTTAGAGAGGCAAAGATACAATTTATTTCATGCTTTCTGGATGTAGTTTAACCTCCCCCTCTTTGGAGAGGTGCATTTCCTGACCAAGAGTTATGTCTGTTTTGATTTTACTCAAGAATAATAAAAAATGTTTTCCTTTTGGTGGATTTATTGAGACCTTTGGCATTCCAAGATAGGATTTTCATATTCAAGACTGGAACTTACGGCCTGGAGCATCCAAAGGAAATGAAGTTGTGTATCAGTGTGACACAAGCATTTGTGGGAAAGTCCTTCGAAATGCAAATAGTGATTATTTGGTGAGCCAGGCAGGCTGAAATAAATAGAAAATCTCCAGTACACAGCATCCACATACAGGATTGAAAAAAAAATCCATCTCTTCAAAAATATCAGTGTTGTGTCCTGTTGGTGTGGCCTGTGGTGGGAGGGGTTGACCACAAGGTCACTTCTCTTCCACAACGTCTTCCTAAAATAGATGTTTATTCAGCAACGTTGCATAGGATTTCATCTATGCAAAAATTAAAGGATAAATCTAAGCGAGAAAAGGAAATCTCTCCAAAAAACTCTAACTCCTGTTGGTTTGTTTTTAGTTTTCAATATCATCAATCATGCAATTTGAACACAGGCTCAAGTTAAAAATGGAGTTCTGTAAATTGCAGTGGGAAGTGGCCATACAGCTGTGGCCGTATGAGCTGCCAAAATGCTGCTGTATTCGGGTCTGGAGGGAGACAGCCCTACAGGAAGAAGGAATAAATGGGCCAGGTCTTACATATAGACCTTTTAAGTAGAACCAGAGCCACAGAAATCCCCCTCATTATCTGATTTCACCAGTTCTTATCTTCTAGCCAGCAGCCTCACCGCTTTTAATGAATTATACAAGTGGGAAAAGCCTTTGCACATCTCTTTCCTTTGCCATAGAGCTGCAGGAGAATTTGGGCAGGTGATTCCCAGGTGGTGAATGTGCAATGTCCCTGAGGAGACCAGGAGGGTGGAGCTGGTAGAAGCAGCACAAACCCAAGGTACTAAGCTGTGTCATGCTATCAAAATAATCTGTACACTTGGCAGCCAGGTCCTGGCACCTGCAGGCCAACAAGATGGGATTTGCCACTGAGCTCCATATTTACATTTTCCTGCAGCCTTTATGGCTGCCATCCTTTTGGTTCTTCATCCTCCCCTTCCTCCCTCTGTGGAGGCTGAAGCTGTGACAGGTGCATTTGTTGGCTTGATTCAGAGTCCACTGGTGCCAGCAGAAAACCTCCCCTGGACTTTAACAGATTTTGGGATGGACTCCTGGCACCTGGCTCAGATGTCATCCAAGGGACAGCCCCCGTTCTGCTGACCCATATTCACCCCTATGTATTTCCCATTTGGGAAAGCCCTGGGAGCTCCTGGGTATGACTGATTTCAGAAGACTGGCTTCTTGAAAGCTGCTGAGGATGGCAATGGGCTCAGATGCAGCTTCCCCATCCTCCAAGGGTCTCCTGTCTGCTCCCCATGCCCAGGCACCTCTTTAGGGACGTGGGATGGAGGTGGCAGTCCAGGATCACCCACCCTGTGGGAGAGTAGTGCTCACCAGCAAGCCCCTGGCCAGCCCTGGCTCTCCCTGAATTAGACAGGAGGGGAAAAAAATTCAAAACTTTAAGGTATATGAACTGTGAAATTAAATCGAAATACTCAAATAAAGAATCACATAACAACATAAGCAAAGATGTTTACCAGGGCTTGAAGTTAAATACAGATTTTTTCATAAACCCTAACACCAAATGCAATAAAGTTCTCTGGAATGTTAAATATAATTTACAAGGGGAAAAAAAATGTGCCCTGCTGCCATAAAGCATCTTGTACAGTGTCCCTTTCCAGGGATCAGTCCAGGAGCAGGAGGAAACCTGCACTGCTACCCCTTGCTCAGGATTTCCCTGTCCAAAGTGATCACGAACACACTCGGTGAGCGAGCAGCCCTTCCTCCATCAGCCAACAAACGGGAGCCAAGTAATCTGTGCTGCAGCTCCAGCGAAGGGGCTGCCTGGGGTGGGAGCGCCGGCTCGGGCTGTTCGCCGGCACGGGGTCCCAGCTGCCCCAGAACGGGGTCCCAGGCAGGCAGGGGCACGGCCCAGTGCCTTTCATCGCCCATCTGGACCTCGCAGTGCCTGCACCAAAGCTGGAGAGCTCAGTCCGGGGAAAATCACGGTCTCACAGGACACTTATTCCTTGACTATTGCCCTTCTCGCTCCCCTGGTGTATCCGACATTAACGCCCCGAACTGACAGCACAAAGGCGGCATCTGGATAGCATAGCCTGTGGCTCTGGAGTCACGGCTGGTGGACTTGTGGTGTATCCAGATATATTCATTAAAACACTAATCAAGCAGAAGCTCATTTGTGGAATTGTCTTTGAATTTAAAAGGGAAAAAAAAAAAGATGGTTGGGCTACAAAACCACTGCAGTCCAGAAGCGCTCTTTCCATAAAAGACTTTCGACAGCCCGGGCCAGTTAATGTCAGCCCCACTCCTGGATGCCCACACAGGTTTGCCAGGTCCTGTCAAAATGCCAGGAAGTGACAAATCAGGCATGGTGGTGGCAACTAGGGATGAAAAGTTCCTCGACGAGCTGTGAGCTGCTCCCACACATCTGTGCACAGAGGCAGGTCTGTGTTTACATGGGCAGATTCTCTCCTGCAGGCGTGTTGGCATGTGGCAGTTCTTTATGGAAGGAATAGAAATATGCATTTTATATAAAATAAAAAAACACACATAGAAGCTATTTTGCTGTCATGCCCCTCTCTTGTGATGGTGTGAAAGGCTTTATCTCTTCCTCCTTGTCATCGAAACTCCGAGGCTGTGAAATGTTCCCAAAACTGAATGTCCCTCTACAAGTATAATCTTGAGTGGAGTTTTAAAATTTTCAAATGCAAGAAACGGTTTGTCACACGTTCCCAGTGTCCACAGCAGCTTTAGTAAATGCCACCGATTTCTGGAAGCAGAACCAGCACATACCAGTCTCTGTTCTCTTCAGGATACAGGCAACAAAGAGGGAGGGATGATGCTTGCATAGGATCCAGGCACCGAACTTCGTATTTTTTGTCATGGACTGGTGGCAGTTTAGTTTTTGGATCTGGACCAAGGAGAGGTCCTCCTCCAAGGGAGAGGATGTAAAGGTGAATTGCTGGAGATGAACTTTAATGCTCAAGAGAATTTTTGCCTCTACAGACAGGTCTCTGGGTCTTGGTCCTACTGCAACTGGGGCAAAGAACTCCACCTTGACTTCAGGAGGGTCTGAGGGCTGCCTGGGAGCTGAGCAAGTAGCAGAGGGATCCTAGCAGCTGGAGAGGATCAGCAGTGGGGTCTAAGGCTTGGGGGCAACCAGACTTAACCAAGAAAAATCCAGTCTGTGTGAAAAAACCCCAAAAGTCAAAACGCAAATCCCCCCAACCTTACAGGACAGAAAGTGCCCTCAAGACTAGCTCACCACTAGCAACTTGGTTTGACAAGGAGATATATATGTGCTAAACTAAACTAATTTTCAGGCCCTTGGAGGAAACAAAATGACTGTTGCTATCATGGTGTAGCGTGAAAGCCTGGGTCATGGGGGGACGGGAGGCAATCCTTTGTTCCAGCAGTCCCAGGTGCATCATGTACTGGGCAGAACTTTAGCTTACAATTTGGGATTAAAGTAAATCCTAGTATTTTTCTGCATGCCTGCCCGCTCCCTGGCTCCCAGAGACTGCTGGGTAACTGCCTATTATCCCGTGGTTCCACTTCAGTGCCCTCCCCAATAAAACTTTTCATATCCTTATAAACGAACTAGATTGCCGTGTTATAAACATTTACACTGTGCTAACAGATCATCTCCGCACATCAGAATTGGCTAAATTCCCTTTTCCAGATGAATATATTGAAGGAGATTAGAGATATGATAGCTTTTCAGATTGCTGAACCCAGAGAAATTAGTTTAGTGAGCATTTACAGAGGCTAAATTGGAACCATTAAATAGTGGATTAAATTGATGGTACTTTCATTGTCTGTCCTTCGGTACTGCTGTAAAATCAATTAGCCGTCACTATTCCATTCTCCATATAGTGAGATTGTCAGCCTGGCTAGGAGCTGCAGAGCCTCACAGCAGTAGCAAGCAGTGTGAAAATACACCTATTAGGTGATGTGGCATGAAATAACATCATAGGGCAGAATGTCCCAGTGAGATTTATCCCAGCCTTATCTCTACTTTAACAGAGAGGGGACAGACAATAGACTCTGGTGACACTCTTATCCCCCGAACATGTGCACCGGGATGCTCTCTGGACTGACAATTATTACATTGCCTCTCGACTGTCCTGAATTTTGCATCAGAAATCCCTTCTTTGCCCCCCTCTTAAACTGGCAGTGTCCCAAATTAAGAGTGGAGGATTTGAGCAGAGTAGGTTTCCATCTGATTTGGGAAAAAGGAAAAAAAAAGAAAAGATACCAACTTTTTCTCCTGCTTGATTTTGTTACAGCAGCTCTAAGTCCTGTTAGCTGGCTGATTTATTAGCACAGCTCCAGCCTGTCAGCCTGTTTTGCAGGACAGCACAGCTTTGCCACAGCCAAAGAAACTGAGGCACAGGCACAAGTGCCTTACCACCTCCCTGAGACATCAGAGGCTTGACACAGTGCAGAGCACTGCTGATGAGGACAACACCAAGTACTTGCCAGCCCTTTTCAGCTGCAGTTTATTCTGTTGCATTCTTTCTTATATGGGAGAAAAAAACAGAAAAAGATAAATAACTTGCTCCCAGGTCATGGGGCGAGGTGGAGCAGTGAAGTCTCTTCATCCTCAACCACTGACCTCCCACCACCACTCTCTCAGGAAGAGAGTGAAATCCTGGAGCTCTGTTTGCATCCACTGCATGCAACTACCTCCTAATGGGGAAAATGGAAATATTATCCAAATTTGTGCTATTAAACTCTTCTCTTACACTGTGAAATTAAAAGTAATGAAGAAAACAAGTCCCCTAAATTCAAGATTTAACCTTTTGACCTTTTTCCTGCCATTTTTCCTCCCAGGAGAGGTCTCGGCCCTGGTTTGAAAAGCTGTCATCCCCATTGTCCGCTGTGGGGTGAACGGGAGGAGATTTTCCATCCCCAGAGAGCCTTCCTTTCAATATTTAAGTTTTCTATTGAACATAGAAATGGAAAAAGCCCCCTGCATTTCCAATAAAACTGCATCCAGTTCCAATTTCTTGCATTGACGTGACAAAGTTTTTAAATCTCTTATCAACGTCTTAGTTATGCTTCATGAAGGAACTATCTGGAGCTGCTGGCCTTCGTATTAAATGTTTGCTAGGGTGGTAATATGGTCAGTCTGCCTTCTCTTCCTAATAACTCTCCTCTTTGCAGGGGTGAGATGGGATCCCAAATGCTCCTCACTTACTCCAGTGTCCTAAACTTGGCGGATGTTCAAATTTCCCCTTATCCTGAGCAGGATGTGGGGTGAAGTGGTGATTTCAGTGCAGTTGTATTTTATGCAGTGCTCCTCTGCCTGACCCAAGCCTTTCTCTCTCCTGGCTGAAGTGAATGCAGAGCAGCATCCCCACTGTGGTCTGTAAAACACTGTGCACACTTGCTGCAAGTGCTTATTACCCAAATCTCCATCTCCTGAGTCCAGAAGAATGTCCGCTTGTGGACACCATGAAGGGAATACAGGCTAATGCCCCCACATGTTCTCAGCTCATGGAAGTAGGGGGAGATGTGGAGGTGGCAGTAATGGTTCAGCCCAACACTTTAGCCCTGGATTTGGCCCTGTTTACAGACACCCTTCACCACTCCCCTAATCAGGTCTCACTCCCCTCCAGCCCAGCCAGCAATCAGCCCTTCGTTATCACTGGAATCTCATTGCTAATTGAGATCTGAGAGCCTTTATTTCCTGGACATCTCATGCATGGTGAGGGCACCACCTTTTGCAAATAAATCATGTCATCATCTGTTTGGCATCGCTCTTCCTTGCAGAGGGCTGGGGAGCACAATAAAAACACCTGTTTTCTCAGAACCATCCTTAAAGCTTCCCCAACTCCACCCTCCACCACTTGGCCCTCCACAACTACCCTGAGGTTCCTGGCAGCTCCCTGTAGACAAAGTCAGGCTGTGGGTAGCTTCTACATGGAACAGCGATTTCCCTACCTAAATCCATTTATAGCCAGAGTAATTTTTGTTTCAATGTGCTGTTCCTCCTTTTCTTGTAATTCCTACAACTCACTCTCTGTAGGAAACATCTCGCATCTTCTAAAATATTGCTTCTCTGACTTTTCAGGGATTCCTGTCTGCAACTGCTGTGGGGTCAGATTGAGGGAGTGTAGGTCAGCTTCAGGATGATGCAACATGTGCTGGTGCAAATCACAAGTTTACATTTTCTCACAGTCCACACTTCCCTGCCAGAGAGGGAAGAACTGATGTGACCTTGAGAAAGTCACGCTGCCCAGCTGAGCCTCACTGTCCTGTGTACTGGGACTCTAATCAGGTACACCAGAGGCTCTCTCCTGCATGGAAACAATTTCTTTTTCTCTTCTTCCTCTGAAGTTAAGCCTTTGCTTCTCCTACATTTTCCTATTGCATGAACATCTTCTAAGATCCTCTGTCTTAGTTCCTGTTATTTCTTATACATCTCAGAATTTCAACTCCAGGGCTTTGTCACTCCCTTGTGTCCTCCCAGCCCAGCTGCATCACTGTCCTGCTTCAGCCTTGCCCGTGATGCTCATCTTAACAAAGCAGATGGAGCAGAGCAACACTTTACCTTGGAAAAATATAGTTTGGCAAAGTACTTCCTTAAAATTGCTCAGCCTGGTGACCATAGTCCTCAATGCCTTGCTGTGGATCCCATAGCAGGTTGTAGCAAGTCCCACAAATTCAACTCTTGCTGCTGATGGAAGATGCTGTTCCTAAATCAACAGGGAACTTCAGCAGTCAGCCTGTGAGATAGATCTAACTGCTTCTGCCACTGCCCCATTTATCTTCATTTCCATTTTTGCATTGATGGGTATCATACACCACAAAGAGCCAGCCCAGCCGTGAAATGACACCGGACTGGCAACCTCATAATTATCCAGGCTCACGTATCAATTCTCTTCAATCCCTTTGTGACACTCCATTGCTTCCTCATAACTTCCTCATCTGACAGATCAGCACTGTGCACCCGAACCGCCTGAGAGCCCCCGGGTAATAGCCTCGGGGACAAAGTTAGCCCTGGCAGAAGTGGGCAAAGATGCTTGTTGGCTTCAGTGAGAGTTTTGCTCACTTTGTGCCAAGCCTGAAAACTGTCCAGCCCCTCTTCCATGCACACAAAGACCTCATCTCTATTATCTGCTGGAGGGGTCTGATCCCTGGGTTCGAGGTGCAGCACTGTAAGGACTCAACCTGCTCCAGAGTTGTAAGACCCCCTGCTTGTCCAGCCAGCCCCAGGGATGGTTTGCCCTGATTCTATCTTTCTCCTCTCCTTGGGATGCACTTTAAACTCCCCTTGCAATCCAGAGCAATTGTACCACAGATTTGGACACAACATGAAGATGTCAGAAGGGGAAGGCTGGGAAACACTGGTTATAAATTTCTTTCCCTACATAGCCTGGCTGTTTCTCCCAGAACATCTCCCCTGTTTTGAGGCACAGCAAATGCAGGATGAGCCACAACTGTGGGAGCACTGGTGTGAGCTCTGCAAGAGGGCTGGGGGACTTGCCCCTTTCTGTTCAAACTGCAAACCTCAGACCAAAAACCCCCTTGGAGATGCTCCCTCACACACAGGCCATGGACAGGTACCTTCCACGAGCTGGAGGAGAAGGGATGTTGGGTAGAAATCTGGCACCAAATCCTTGGAGAATGGGGGACTTTTTTTCCTTCTGCCACTTGCATCCCAGGAATGGGTGGGTGAGGAAACCTCGCTGGCTCCCCCAGTGCTGGCAGAGCCAGGCAGGCAAGCTGGGCAGTGGGCGTTGTGCTGCCCGAGCCCCTGCTGCTCGAGGCAACTGCCTTCCTCATCCACATCCTGGGCCCCTTCTGCCCATCACACAGGCACAGCGTGTGTCCCGGCGAGGGGGACGGGCAGGCCCTGCCGTCAGGGACAGAGGGTGGCTGGAGCAAAGCTGCGCTCAGCCGAGTGCGAGGCTGCTCGAGTCAGGGAAAGCCTCACCACTGGTTTTTAATTTGCTTTGGATTGAGGCCATTATCATTAGAATAATCTCAAGCAGGTGATGGGCAGGAGTAAATTAATTCTGAATAAAAGCGTTTTGAGGGGGGTGGGCGCCAAGGAAAGGCAGGGGTGGGCATCGGGTACTGCCCTCACGGGTTGGTCAGAGAGGATGTTTGGTGCCAAAGTGGACTTGGACTTGCCTTGGAAGGAGTGTATTTCGTCTCCGAAATTTCCTCTACATTTTTTGCCTGCTAGAGATCCTCAGATCTGAAATGCACGAGCCAGTGTTTAACAACGAATGCAGAGGGCGGTGGGAGCAGGGTTATTTATGCGATTTTATTTTTAATTCGCCTTGTCCACTGAAATCATGTGCATGAAAACAATCGAAAATAAATTATCTCCCATCTCCAGAAAGAATCTTTCACTGTTGTTCCTGGAGCCACCCGGACACATGAACAATTAATCCTCGACTCCAGACGCAAGTGACTCAACCAATAAAACAGCTGTCAGCTGCCGGTCCTGGGGAGGTGCTGCCTAATATCCCAGGAGAGGATAATTATTCTTATCTGATTTGGCTCTGGAATGAAATCATAAAAAGCCTCGTCCCATTCTGTAAATTCAGTTCTTCTTAGCAGGTTAAGCAGAGCCCAAATGACTAACATTTCTGTCAGCACCGACTCTGGCTAAGGGCTAATATACCATGAAGAATAACCCAATAATAAATCTTATTATAGGGAAGGAAGGGAAAAAAAAGGAGAGAGACAGCATGCAAGAGAGTGGAACCTCAGAGATGACCTAAGAGGGTGTGAGGCAGTTTCAGTGGCTGGCAGAAGTGGTTTCAGATTGTCATTCATCGCAAAATTTCTGAGTAACTTTATTACAAATTCTCAATAATATTGACTCAAACCTGAATGTTTTGTGTGGAACTGTTTCTGGAGCCAGGACTTATTTTCTTGTTCTTTGGTGTTTTCTTTTGTTATGAGTGATACCTCTTGGTGTGCAATGAGTAGATATGGTAAAAATATCCCCTCAGCACAGAGAGAGATGCTTCTTTGAAAGCATGGCAGTGATTTGGGAACACTGAAGCCCCAACAGGCCTTCAATGCTGTCTGGGATGAAAAATCCCCTTGAGCTTGGAGGAGGATAAAACCGACACTGTGTCCATATCTCCCTGATTTTGAGGTGGCAGGTAGACACAGGTCCTTGAATCTTCCTGTGCCTGGGATGTCTCTAGCACACCCCATCCAAGCTTTTCAGCCCCATTCCTGAGCCCCACTGCAGGGACATCCCAGTGCAGGACCAGAGGTGGGTCACCCAATGTCTCATGGTGGTGTAGAAACTGGGGATGGAGGCTGAGCTGTGTAAGAGCTTCAAAACCAAACCTTTGTGTCTCTCCCTTGGATGAACACAGGCTCAGCTGCTGAAGTCAATGTTTGGGAAGAACCTGCTTTTTGGGAATGGTGAGCTCTCCCTCATCATGGAAAGATTTACTGCCTGGGTGGAAAGTGCTTGGCTGGGGGGATGGGACACGGTGTTGAGTTTAAAGTTCAGGATGACCTTTGTTGTTGCCTTTCATACCACTGATCAAGAGACTCCTGGAAATAATGACCGTGCAACTCTATCTGATATCCCTGGGTCTCTGTTTCCAGAGTCCCCCCAGCAGGCAGTTTCCCAGGCAGGCAGGTTGGATGCCTTCTGAAGTGCTGTGGGATGGCAGCAGGGCGTGGGGACAGCAGGGGAGGGAGCTCAGGGAGTGCACAGGGGTCTGGAGTTCGGGAAACTGCCGAGAGGTCTGGCAAGGAGGAGCTCTGCAGAAGATTGATGTCAGAGTTCTGGTGCCACCAACGTGTTTCTCCCACGCCTGGGAAGGACGTTAAGGAAGAGCAGGGACTTGGTGGCCAGGACAAGCTGGAAAAGAGGAATCTCAGACCTCAGCAAGGAAACTCTGGTCATAGCCTTGTGAATCATGTGCACTTTTGTCTTTGGTTTGTTGCTCCATCCTGAGGAACCATCAGTGGGTGGCACTTGGGGACTGCAGGGACAGGGACAAAAACTGAGAAGAGAGTGGTAAGGAGATGCCCTCTAGTGCCAGAGGGACTTGGGACTCATCTCAGCTCTCCAGGGCTGCCCAGGGCTGCCTCACCATGACATTGCCATTGCAAAGCATGTGGTTCTCCCAGGCCTCCCTGGAGGGGCAGCCAGATACTATTTCAAGGAGAGGCAAAGCCAGAGCTGGGGGGTACCAGCAGGTCAGCAGTGTCATGGTGCCTCTGGGCTGTGGAGGAGATGTAAGGAAGGGTACAGGGTTGCAACCACACTAGGGAGAGTGGTGTGTGTCCAAGGCAACAGGGGATGCAGTGAGGGTTTTTCATGAACCAGCATGACCCCAATAGGATGGGCCATTCCAGCGTGAAGCAGGGCAGCCATGCTGATGAACAGCAAGAAGGACAGAGACCACAGGTGTCACCCAGATGGGAGATCACCTTCCATCCCTCCTGGTCAGAGGCATCTCCTTTGATGGCTCTTTCCTCTTTGGAGCTGCCTATGACCATTGCCCAGGGAGAAAGGGCGCAGCAAAAGGCAATATAAATACCACATATCACCGCTTGTGTCCAGAACCAAACAAGTCAGGCAGACCAAATCTCTGAAAAGGTGGACAAATATTTGCTGAGAAAGGTTCTTCCAGGCCTTGCTCGGGTTCAGGCTGATGGCTGAATTGTAGATATAATCTGGAGAGACAAGGCCTGGAATCTGATTTATTTAAAAGAGAAATTTATTTGTTTATTGAAAAAATTTTAGGACTACAAGAAAGGACTATAATCTCTCAGAAACTGAGACAAATCCAGGATGGAAACATAGTATATAAATTTCTATAAATGTATAAATCTACTACAATCTGGCTACAATTAAATACTACTGCACTAATAAAGCTTTATATGTTTCATTTTCATCCTTAGAAACCCTTTGAAATTCTGTTTCTGGAATAACTTTGATTTATGTTTCATTGTCCTTTCCAGTAATCATATCTCCATCTGGTGGGAGTGAAGGACTTGTAAGGCTGACCTGGCCAGACCAGCAAAAAGGCACATGGGAACAATACACGTGGGAACAACAGTTTCACTCAGAGGTGAGCTTTAGTATTTACTATATGAAGATCTAAAGAGAGAAAGACAACTGGTGATACCACTCTGGGACAAGAAATTAAAACACTCAGAGATAGAAAAAAAAAAAGAAAAAAAATAGGAGTGAACAGTGACCACATCAGGGATCTGGTCTCCTTCAGAGGGAAGCAGAGAGTGGTCCAGTAGTGTGGTAAAATCACAGATCCCCTGGAAACACAACGTTAGAAGGTAACATTGGCATGCTCTGGGCCAGTGGAGGGAGGGGGTGGCCAAGGATGGGGAAGGCTCAGACAGCCTTGCCAAGATGGGGATGGACTGCCTGGATGTGCAGTTCAAGACAAAGAAACAAGGCCAGAGAAGGTGATGGACCAAGAGCAGACACACAGGGAGCACGACAGCAAAAACTGCCTCCACTGTGAGTTTCAACACAAGGCAAATACCTTTTTCAGCTGAATACATAACCTGATGAGCATGTATAGCTGGTGCTTGGAAAGATACTCCAACTTTTCCTCTTTGCAAAGGGAGACATTTGTATGTACATTGATTAAATTTACCCGTGAGAGACCTTGGTCCTGTGTAGCTTTGAAAGCATTCAGACCTGATTGCCTTATTAAGTCCAATGCTCATTTTTGAGCCACTATCTGTAGAAGACATCGTGCTCCAAATTGTACCTGGCTTAGCTTTTATCTCAGGTGCCTGCTTACCATAAAAGCTTGGAAAGGCAGCACAGTACCTTCTTCCAATAAAAAAATTAAAAGCTGAGATTTCTCTGGCCAAGGGAAGCAATCAGTCAGTGATATTGAAAGATCCGTCATCAAAGTATGAGGCAAGGAATGAACAGACTTCTAAATCAGTCAAACATTTTAAACATCCCTTTTGTAATTGACAATTTTGTAATATTTATTCACAACAGATCTGATTGCTGGATTCCCACTGGCTCCCCTCAGGAGGGTTTGCGTGAAATCAGTTTGAAATGGTGTGTCAATTTTTTTCTGAAGTCACCATCTGGCTGATAGACTTGAGTCTGTTCTAATACACTGACCCAGTGAATCGCTGCTAAACAATTCCCAGGGGTCTCCACTCCTCTCGCAGGCAATCCGGGAGAACGCTGCCAGGAGAGAGTGGGCCAGACAGGCACATTTTAATGTGTTATGTTGAAGGATTGTAAAAGAATTTGATTTATGTAAAGAAACAGAAATCTTAGGATTGTCTCATTCACTCTTGCACCCTGGTGCTGGTTTCAAATGTGAGGGGAGGTTCATGACCAGTATTAATGGCATGAAATTACCTGAAATTGTGCTGGGGAGGGGGGAAGAAGACCCAACAAATAAAACCCCACAAAAAGCCCCTTTCCCTGATCAGCAGCAAGGAACTCAAACATTTGATAGCAGCAACCTCCACAACCCAGCTGGCAAAAATAATATTGGATCAAATGCATCACACATCTATTTTAAATATGTGACAGTATACACATGACACTGAGGTCCTGCAAAATCATCTCCATTCCATATCGCCAAAAATCCCTGGGATGAAATATGGTCAAACTGTCCATGCTTAAATACAGGGTTTAACTTACAGGGTGAAATGAGGCCTCAGCATATGTGTTTTGTATGTTCTCCTACACACCAGTGATAGTTCATATGGCACACACTGATAATTAGATGCTTCCTCTCATCATCCCTCAGCAAAGCACTGCTGCCACCCTTGTGAATTATATTTTCCACTGTGCAAGAGACTCTTTGTCACTGTTCCCCAGCCCCAGAGCATGTGCACACACTGCTGTCACAGATACAGCATGGCATGTGTACCCACACATGTGTGTTTGTGTACATATCCCCACATACCCACAAGCCTGGCATAATTCTAGGATGACTAATATTTTTTGACAGGCGAGTAAATCATCATTACAGCATTTGTTTTTTTCCATTACCGTCAATCATTATTGTATGTCTGATCAAGTAGAATCTGTCTTTGGCTGCTTAAAATGTTCCTGATCGTTTTTCAAGGCTAAATATCATCTCTAGATAAATGACACTTACTGTAATAATGTGCATGTGAAAAAGCTGATCCAAACCCCACTGAAATCACATGAAGGGTATTGGCTCAAGCAACATTGATTTAAGTCCTAAAGGATCATTTGTTTCTCAATAGAACCCCAGTAAGAGACTGAACATGGAGAATGTTTTATAGGGTTTGATTAATTCCCTCTTTGACAAATGAAGTAAGGCTACTGATCAAGGTAGGAGAAGAAGTGGATATCTAAAGCCTGTGAAAATGACCAGAATACCACAAGCTGGTGAAACACGCAGGGAAGTTCTCTGCAAATCAAGTCAATTTTTAAATGCATTTGCTTCAGCTGTGCTGAGGTCCATTCTGCAGGCTCATCCACTGGGAACTCTAAGAATGCAGGTGTTTGGGAAGATGTGCAAGAACAGCAGGAATAAAGGTTCAATTGAGACCAGGAAAAAACTGAAGTGGTCATCCAGACCCATAGACCAAGGTAACAGGAATAGGGAAACAAGTGTAGACTGGGTCAGTTCATCTCCAGAATATCTTGTCTTACTGCCACTTCGAAGGACCTTGCCTGGGGTCATACTTGGATGCTCTCAGACATCTCAATGTCTCTTCATGCACCAGCCATCAGGGGCTTCACTCATCAGAGGAGGGAAAACTCCCCCCAAAATACATCCCACCATTAAAACTATGCAGGGAATCAAAGCTTGCCAGGACAGGATGGCAAGTGCTTTCTGCAGGCATTGTAATTAACAGTAAGAGTAATTAAACTTTTAACACCGGCCAAGCTCAATATCTAAGATCTGGGGGTTAATGTAGCAGTTTTCAAAAGGACAGGAAAATAAAGTAGTAATAAAATAAAATGAATGTTGCAAGGACCCCGAGGCGTGCTCGTCCTCTGCACATTTCAGTGACGAACGTGTCCTGTTCCTTCAGCTGCAGGAAGACCCCAGTGCTCCCTGCCTGCTGGTTAATTATTTTGTTTCCACGGGGCTGTGCAGTTTTAGTCATTGTGTGGATCACAGACCACCGGCAGCCTGGAGGACGGGAAGACAAGCTCTGAAGCAGCTGCAGAAAAAAAAAGTGTTTGCATCCCACCTTCTCTCCCCATTTCTGGGCTTGCAAACCAGGGAGAAACAGATGGGAGGGAAATAAAATTGACAGATGAACATTCAAAGTTTATCCTCATTTTTAGTGGGTCATAGTGGAGACCATTGTGGCAATGCTGTGCACGACCTTAGTGGGATTTTTTTTTCCTTCATCTTCCAAGAAATTTTGGTGGTTCTTGTGTTATAAAAAGGGATGAGAAGCAGAAGTGTCCTGTGAGGCTTGGGCAGGTTTGGGGGTGATTGATCCTTTCCAAGCCTGTGAGACTGGTGTGGCGGAGCCCTGTGCAGGGTCCTGGGTGCTGCTGGACAGGAGCAGGGGCAGGAGCACCCATGCTGGGATGCCTCCCTCTCTGCACCTCAAGTGCCAATGGGTTTAAGAGGTCATCCCTCCCTGGGCTGCCTCCTCCTGTCCCCTGTCCCCTGTCACTGTGGCAGGGTGCCCTGGCCAGTGTTGGTAATACTTGGTGCAAACCAATGCAAGAAAGGGATATGTGCCTGTCTAATCTTTGTCACGTTCAGGTCACTTTGCCTGTTGTTTTGCCAGTTTTTCCCAGGTTGGATCTAAAGAGAAAATAATTTTTCTCAGGAATAGGCTTTTTGCCCTTGAAGGATTCTGCTGTTGCCTCCTTACGTCTCTTAATTGTATAACCCTAAGGTATGCCTCAGATTTACACAGCCTAAAACCAGCCTTATTTGACTATATTTGTCCTTATTCCAATTAATTGTGCATCAACTAATTGTGTAACATGGCTATTTGCATGTCAGCCCAGGGTCCTCATGCTGTTCTTTGCACTGTAATTGCTCTGGCTAAGTGAATACCAGGAATATTCCTGAGCCTTCAGCCATTAATCAAGGTCTGTTGAAAGGAATATTAGCACACTGGGAAATAAAAAAAAAAAAAAAAAGATGCAAAATATCAATGAGATTTTTTTAAATTAAAATACAACAAGATGAGTATGAAGGCCAAGGAAGATCTCAAGCTTACAAAGCCAGGTACTCTGGAGATTGGGAGGGTTGGGAGCTGCTTACAGACAAATGAAGGGACAATGGTTGGGCTTTCTTTTCTTGGTGTCCATTTTGGGAGTGTTTGGGTAATGCTTCTGAGCAAACAGTGACAGATTTCTAACCATGTACAGAAGCAGGGACCTCAGATGTTGGTGGGAAGGTCTTTTTAGAGTTGGATGTCTTGAGGAAGCAAAGTAGGGGACTGTTTAGGACAACCCCACAAAGTGGAGAAATAGTTGGCAAATCTAGATGTGGAAAGGAGAGGTGCTGCTGCAGGGCAAGAAGCTGGGGTGGGAGAGTAGACCCTGCCACTGCGGGGAGCATGGTGGGATTTGTCCACTATGGGACAGCAGGCTGGTACCTGTGCAGGGACATCCCGGTGAGCAATTCCCTCCTGGGCTGGAGAAATTGCTCCCTGAACTCTTCACTTGCTGCCCTGGTTGAAGAAGACACCCACAGGATTGAGACTCCCACCAAAACTCTCCAGCTAACCAGTGCTGAGACAAATCCAGGCCTGTGATCGCTCCTCAGGAATATTTTGGGAGAAACGAGAGAGATGACCCATGACCTGCTTCCAACCACCCATGTATGTTCCCAGAGCAGCAGGGGCACCTGGTGATGAACGGTCCCTTCCCTTTGAGGAAGGATGGTTTTGTATTGTCAACACTGCTTGCCCTGGTGATGTATATAAGGTTGCTGTGGGAGAAACCAACTGAAGGCTGCAGTGATGGAAAAGACCATTAATATCCTTGATGAACTATTGCTAACTTAGTCAATGAGTCAGTGACAGACTCGGGGCTGTAACTCAACTGCTCTTTGATCCCAGACCAGCAACTGGTCCACTGCATTTTGCTGTCCCACATTGCACAGCTTAGGTGTCTCAGAAAAAAGAATCATGTTTAGGAGAGCATCAAGGATGCCAATCAAGGATTACCAAGGATAATCAGGATCCTCAAGGCTGTAATCAGGATCCTCTTGCCCATTCACATGAAGATGGCTGGCAAGGTGTGGAGCTCGCAGGCTTTTGGCCGTGTTTCAACACCTTTCCCAAGCTGGCAGGGAGGCCTGCAAATGCCTGTGGGTCCCGTGCTAGGCTTGTTTAACCTGGACTCCTCAGGGAATCAGGGCTCTCCCTACTCAGCTGTTTCCCATCCCTCATGCTGCTGGATGGGCTGCAGCTCTAGTTTCTGCCGCTCTCTCTGCCGCCAAGGATAAAGTGAAAGCAAAGCTGGCCCTGGGCCGCTGTTTGCAAATAGAGATGAAGACAAACAGATGAGTTCAAGCTGCTGGAAGGAAAACAACCCTGTCAGCTCCTCTGCTTAATGGTGGGAACCTGGAAGTGTAAACAAAACCCTGGGCAGGTCCTCCTCATTCCCACCGGCCCTTTGAGTCCACGGGTGTTTTTCAGTTTTTACCTCCTAGAACCAATCAATTTCGTGCCAGCCTGTAACTTTTTACTGATGTTGTGGCTGTTTCAGTTAAAGGCAACCAGGTCCTGTATCCTTTTCCCCCACCTAGTGCTGAGACCTCTTCCACTCCTGTTCTCCCAGAATGAGAGGGTTCCCTGAATGCTTTTTCATCACCGGGTCCGCAACCGTCCTGAAATCGTAGGTCTGATGGGCACGGCCAAGGAAGATGCACAGGGAGAGTTTCATCATCCTCCTGTTTCATGACTGAGCTCCCAACACCTTTTGCTCTCCGCCACAAGATCACCCATTCCTTTTAAAGCTCAGAGAAAGGCAACATTACTCCAAAACCTTGTGAGGTTTCTGAGTAGCAAGCAAGAGGACAAGCAGGTGCGAGCCCATCACAGCACACCCTCCTCAAGCCCCAGCACCACCTCCCCATTAACATTTTTCCCTGTGTGTCAAGTCAGAGAAGCAAATGCAGTATCTCAATCTCAATTCTTTTTTTTTATTTTTTTGCTTCCTGACAGTCCCTTAATTAGCATGAGATTTCACAAAATCCTCCAAGGCAGCCATCCATCTGTTTTGCTGACTTTCAGTAACAATATTTATCATTGCAGAAGTGTCAAAACAATAAAACCAGATGACATTTATGCAAAGGGTTCCTAACTACTTTAAAAAAGGCCCAAACCTTGAAAGCCTCCTGTAGTATACTGCTGGGAATTGTTTGCAGACACAAAGGTGAGAGTAATTCCTTCTGTACCTACATAAATATTTTAAATAAGCCATCAAGGATCTTCCAAGAGAGGTACAAGGATGGTATGTGCTTCTCTTTACCAAATTTGTTCAAAGAGGTAAGATGAGAAGAAAAGGTATCTCACACTCTGATGCCTTTTAGTTTCACTCCCCGAAATACTATTTTTTGTGAATACATTTCACATTTCAAAAGAGTTCTATGTAAATTAGTTCATGCCAGTGACTATTCTTAAGAAATTTAACCTGATCTGCCATGCATTAAGAAGGGGGAATTAGAAAAAAAATCTGCTTATTTAACTCTGAGGTATTTAAGCCAATATATAAATGAGAATTAATAAATCTGCATTTCCTATTGTCAGCACTAGTTGATTACAGCACTGTGGAGCCCTATCAAAGGGTGCATACAGCACACTAAGTTCTGTAGTGTGTTTAAATTATCCATAATAAATGGACCTAACAAATTCCAGTGTAGGTGCATTTTCCCCTTGTCAGAGTTGCTCTGCCTGGGAGCACTCAGAGTTACGCTCTGGCTTAACAGATCCCTGTGCAGCAGGAGAGGATGAGCCCCTGTAACCCTGGTTTTGATGGCTTTTTGCAGGGAAAGGGGCTTTGTTCAGCTGAACAATACCCTCAACTTGATCCCCAACTGAGCGCTGCTCCTCCTCTATCTGATCTCTGGCAAGGTGAGGTTTTAAAGTCATTTTGTGCTCACAGCACAGTTTCTGGAGATTTTCCTCCTGCAGCTCTTGCACTCTTGGTGTTGAAGGATTTGCAGGGGCCAACACCAAGATGGAGTAGGAGGTTGGGGTGAGGTGCTGCAGCATGGATAGGCACCACTGCCCAGTTTGGGCTTGTACAGGAGCATCCCAGTGAAGGGCAAGAAAAGGCATGGGGTAGATCTGCTCCTGGAGGAACTTCCCAGGCAGCTGCTCCAGAACAAGCCAGTGCTTTCTTCCTCAAGCCAGGGATGGGGAGCTGGGCTGAGCTCCACGCTGATTGCAGGCATCTGTCTTTTCCTGACAGCTCTGCCTGTTAGTGCAGCGAGTCTGCTGTTTAATTTACCTGACTTGTTAACAGCTCCCTGTTTTGAAGTTGTAGGAAGTAGCTGATTTCACGTTTACAGTCGAAGCATTGAATTCCCATCGGGTGGCTAAAATTCACAAATAATCTGGTAATTTGTCCGCTGTCTTGGGACCCCGTGGGGATGCTTCTCAGTGTATATCACAGTGTATATCACCATGTTTTGGTGAAAAGATTGATGAGCAAAAAGGAGCATGGAACTGGCTGGCCATGTGCCCAGAAGGAGCTGTCAAAACCGAAAGGCTCGAGGCAACCCCTGCCAAAGAAAGCAGGGATGGGAGTTTTGCACAGCCTCCCCTTGCAGAGGGGTTGCAGAGGAGGATGGCAGGGGGTTCACTGCCTTTGGGGACTGGCTGCTTGCATGGAAGCACATCCCATTGCTGCTGGTGATGACCAGTGGGAACCAGAACATGGAGATGGGATGAGTGGGTTTGCCTTGACATATTGCAGCCTTGGCCCCCAAAAATTGCTTGGGGATCAGTTCAGTCCATACAACACAGGGAGGGAGAGAGCCAGTGCAGAGCTGAGCTCAACTCTCCATGATGCACATTTCTCAGAGGGGAAATTTGCTCTCAGGAGCACCACTGCAGAGAGATATCACACCCAGTAGCTGCAAGTGGAACAGTCTCTTATCATTAATGGCTTACCCCACATCATTCAGCATATCAATAACTGGCAGCCCCAGGAACTGAGGGAGAGGAAAACACCATGTGTGCAGCCTGGGGCATTCCAAGACTGCATGAGGGTGGATTTTGACAGTCAAACCCTCACTGATCACGCTCACAACCCCTTGCATGACCCATCAAGGATCATGCAAGGAGCCCTGGGAAGAGGCAGACCCAAGTCCCTTTCCCACCTGCTACAGCAAGGGAGAGTGAGCAACATTCAAGCTCAGTCTCTGACTCTGTGCATCTTCTCCTGGAGTGCAGACCACTGTGTTCCTGCTCAAAGGAAAGTGCTGCAGCTCTCCTGGAAATCAAGTGTGCTGGATTTCTAAACGAGTTTGGAGTTAGGGAAGGCAGGCTGCAGATATCCCAGCAGAGCAGCAGGTAATCAGTAGGCTGTCCTCTACGGGGAAGGTGGTAAACCCTTCTTGGAGTGCTGACAAAAAGAGTTACAGCCCATATGCTTATTGCCAGAAAAATAATAAAAAGAGTATTGGTTTAACCAAGTCTAACAGCCATCAGAAGGTTTAGACATGTGCTCTCACCTGGAGAGTGGTGTGCAGAGGAGGGAGGAATATTTCACCCCCACCTTGCCATCAAATGATCAAAGCTAAACAAACAACAGCCACTGGTCCAAACTCCCAACAGGAGGTGGATGTGGTTGTAAAACTGAATGTGGGGAAATCCCTTCTGAAAATCCTGATGGCCTGTGAGGTCCCTCTCAGGAGATATCTGTTTCTATCTTCCTCCAGTGGTGCTTCTGATGCATCTCCATCCCTGGCTACCACCTGCTGTGGGCAAGTCCCTGCCCTGGGATGCTGTCGTGGAGCTGGTGATAGTGCAGGGCTTGCTCTGATGGTTGTCCAACCCTGCTGCCCTCTGGCAACACCAGCCCCACTTTGTTAGGTTCTCCTGGGGCTTTGGGGGCAGTGGTCAGGGTTGGGTGCAAACAGGTGGAAAATTTTGCTATTTGAGATGGACACACTTGTCCAGTGAAGTCTGGACATGATGAGATGGGAAGACCCATCTTAAACTGAAGATTATTAGATTTAAGTGGCCTCTTTAACCAAAAAAATAGAAAGAATATTGTCAACAAGCCAATAAGTGCTTGAAATCAGAGCTGAGGGAAGGAAAACAAAACTGAGAAGGGGCCCAGGCAATGCTGCTCAGCCAGACTGGCAGCACAGGGCAGCCAGTGCTGGGGCTTGGCTGCGTCGTGTTCTCGTTTGCATTAACTAATGCTGCTTGGCATCATGTAATGTGTTATTGTTTTTATTGTTCTTGTTGTAAATACACCTAGAGGCATCTTAGAAATAGAATTAATTATAGTTGTTTAATTCATTAGTTAAGTACACAGCTCACTCTGTTTGCTGCAGAGGCATGGATGGCTGCAGTCAGGGCATGCACGTACAAATCAATGTATGGTCACGTCCATTGTGCCTGGGCCTGTGGCACCAGCTCCCCAGGCCCTCTGGTCTCATGTTTCCAGCTTCACTCCTAATACTGACCTTTTTATCAAAAGCTCATGGCAAAATTAAATAATTGCAAGAAAAGTTTGGGAAGATTGATCTACAAGAGGGCAGCACAACAGGAGGAGAAGGACAAAAAATTGGTGTGAAAAAGCACTTGGAACATTTTCAGGGTTGTGGGGTCCAGGGTGGGTCGATCTGTCTATCCTGGGACGACAGGAGGTGAGAAGCCAAGGATGCTCCTGAACAGGAGCGGTGGTGGGTGGAGTGTGTCACACTGTCCTGGCTCCATCTGAGCTCAGCAAGGCCAGTTTGGCAAGGGAAATACTCTATATCAGGGCAGCTGGAGACCCCAAGAGGAGGAGTATGGGTGCTGAGGCATTTTTCAGAGAAGGGAATCAGGGGAAAAGGGATGCAAACGTGCACAGAGGGACCCATGGCAGACAACTGGAGGGGAGGGAACATGTGTGGGGATGAGAATGCATCCCCTCCCATCACAGCAACCCTGTGAAAATTCCCTAAGCAGGAAGAAGATGAGTTTCCCAGTGCAGGGGCAATGCATGCAGCAGTGTTTGAGTGAGGATATTCATGTCAGCCTTTGTCCTGCCTCTCCTCCAGTCTAGGCTGGGGGCAAACCCAGACCTTGGGAAACACTGGAGAGAGAGAGAGAGAGAGAGAGAGAGAGAGAGAGAGAGAGAGAGAGAGAGAGAGAGAGAGAGAGAGAAGGGGCTTTCAACCAGGCCACATTCTGCTTTGTGACTTTTGCCTGTTCAGCCTGGCAGTGATAGGAACCAGTTCCATGCTTCTCTTGTGCCCAGGAGATTTTCTTCCTCCCCTTTACCTATCATGCCTCCCAGCTGAGCTTTATGAGCTCACCCTGCCCCAGCTCAGAGCTGCCTTGCTTGCAGGAGCAGAGCTGTTTTTCTCCAAACCACAACACAACTGAAAAAACACAGCGGGTCAATACATCACAGGGAACACACTTGAAAGGGGAGAGGCATAAAACTCATGTCATTGATGCAGGGCAAACCCTGCTCCCCTGATGCTCAGGACATTCCCAGGGCCAGGAACTTTCCTGATCTGAGGATGCTAATGGAAGCTCAGACATTTTCTAAAGCATGGAGAGAGGTGAAGGAAAAACCCATGCAGAGCAATGGTTATGACCACTGGACTCAGGAGGAGTCGGGGTCCAGTGTTGGCTCTGATACTGCTTCACTGGGTGAAGAGCACTGCATGTCCCCAAGGGCTGCAGCATCCCCATCATTCCCACCAGGAGCAGAGACAGTGGTGGTGGGCACAAAGTCCAAGCCAGGACCTGAGCACCTTGAAAACAGGCAGCAAGAAGTTCCTCTCTCTGGCACAACAGCCGGCTGGTGGAGATTTAAACTCCAGCAGGAAGGACTTCAAGACCATTTTTGGTCACCGGGCATCAATCTCATCTGGAAGGAGCTGAAATGCTGAAGATCTGGGTCATGTAACTCAGGCAGGAACAGCATGCCCAGGACCAGAGTAGTTGCCTAAAGCATCTCATCTCTCACCCACACCAAGGCATCTTTGAAAGGTGTTGTTGCATCCATCTGCAGGCAATGGCCTTTCATTAGCACAGAATTGAGAAGCATTCACAACAAGATAGAAAAAGAATAATAATCAAAGAAAAACCCAGCGAAGCCCCATGTGATAATAAAGGCTGACTCTAACTAACAGTTGTTATTCAGACATTGTTAATGATATTATAAGCACTACCATGTGCTAGGCAAGCTGTGACACGCGCCCCGGTGGACATATGGATAATAAGATCACACGCCTGTTTCAATCAAAGCCATAAGTACGAACTTGATCGGAATCGGAAGAAAGCCCAAGCTAGTGGTAGCTGGGGGATGTGCTTTGGGGAAACAAGCTCCAACAGTTAAGAAAACAAATAAAAAGGGGAATCATAGCCTGTGATTCCAGAGCAGCCTTACTGTGTGTGAGGGACAGCCCAGCCCAAGTGCACCCAGCACGTCTCAGCATCCCGGGGACAGAGCCTGGCCCTGAGCATCCACAGTGAGGGGCTTCCAGCTCCAGGGCATCGCTGCCCCTCAAGAGCTGAATGCACCCAGAACCAACTCCAGCAGGAATTTTCCTCTGTGCTGGCACTATAGGCTGTTGCCCTAGACCAGGAGGAAGACTCTTGCCAGATCTGCTAAGGATGGAGGTGGTTAAGATGCTTTACCTTGATTCACCTCCTCCATACAGACAACTGCACAGTGCACTGCTGTGCAGAGACACAGCTCCCTCCAGCCCACACCTGAGCACAGCCACTCAAGTCCCAGGCAGCTCACTGTCATTAGAAACACTGAACATAATCACCAAATTTAATGCCTTTATCATTGCTCAATGGATCAGTGAACAGAGGAGCTAAAAGAAAGACAATTAGAAGCGTCAGTCTATGTTAAATTTTTTTCCATTGCCTCGCTTTTGTCTAAAGAGTTATTCATTTGCTAATTGTGAAATGTAATTTTGTTTGGAGGCTTTTGTTATATTTGTTTTGTCGTGTGGCTAATGCAGTTATTTGCAGCACACAGCCTCTTTTCTCCCGCTCAGCCTGTTTAATGGAATTCTTTGGCAGCTATGATTTAAAACCATTTTGGTTTAGTGACCAGGCCATTTCTGGAAGGAGGAATCAGATTGTTTCCTGGATTTCTGAGTCATATTTTGCTCAGCAAGACTCACTGCTTTAAATGAATGTTTTCATGGAGGCTTTTAATCTGGCCTTTTTGGCTCCAGTGGAGACAAATCTCAGCAAGAAACAGTGCCCTCCTCCCATACCCTCATCTGGGGCTGGAGGACAGAGGGGCCCAGACCCAAACACTCCTCCCACACTTTTTATGAGAAAACCCCAAGAGATTTGTGCCTTTCCTTCCTTGCACACACACAGTCTTACTAATGGCTGCAAAATCTTAGACCATCCCAGACCTTTCCCTCCCACAAATACCCAATGAGAGCCACTGCCACCTCAGCCTCGCTGATGCTCTTGGCAATGGCTGTGCACCAGGCAGACCCACAGGATCTGTTTTTGGTACGTCATAAACCACACCTGAAAGTTGTTTTTTCCACTCTAAGTGTTTAACTGGAAGGCCTCCTACAGCTCCAGAGCCCTGCTGAGCTGGATGGCAGTGCAGGGAGTGAGTAAATTGCCCTTTTAGCACGTTTTCTCTGACAAGAGGATTTTCAGTACCAACCTTCCCTCCACGTGAAATCCAGAGTGAAGGAAAACTGATTTAAAACCAATCACTAACACTTACCCACAGCCCCTTATTTGAGCATCCCTCCCCATCTAAGCTTCGTCTTAGACTATTGAATCAATCCTGTCTCCACTGTCGCTTTCCTAAGTAACAAACCCAATCAGATGATGGCACGGTCTCCTCTAATTGACTGAGCTGCACAAGTGTATCCACGTTGCAGGATGTGGGCATCAGCCGTGCTACACGGGGGGAGACAAAGTGTGTGATGATATTGATAAACCCCAGGCCGAGGGAGGGAAGAAACAGGACTCAACCCGGGCCTCAAGGTTCAGCACTCACAAGGCTGGGGACCTCAACAGGAGGAATGTAGCTTGTCAGGGGCACCAAGGTTCAGGCGTGTGAAAGTTGGATGTCTCCTTCATGCCAAGGGCAAGGATAGTTTGTGGAGAGATGATCCATCAGAGCATGATTCAACCCGTGTGGATTTAATACCACATGCAGGATAGGTCTTCTTGCATTGTAGGTGCATCTGTTTCACTGAAAACTTTGGGATTCATCTCGTTTTAAAAGGTTTTTTTCCCCACAAAGACACAGTTTTCATAATTTGCTGCTGAATGAAATTTCCGACCCAATTTCACTGAGCTCAGTGAAAACACCTCCATCCTCCCTCTGTCCCCCTTTGGTGCACACCCATCTCTCCCCAGGGTTTGCACTCCATATCCCTATATATGGGATTTGGATACATTTCCATTTGTCAAACCAGAGGTGACAAACCAGAAAGACATTTCCACACCAGGCCCATCCTGGGCTCCAGCAATGTAGTCACTGGGGCATCCCCCTCACCACTCATGCAGGTGACGTGGAGATCAGTAATTTTTCTGCCCACCTCAGGGGTGGTGAGACCTGCAGTGTCCACAGTCAACAGCTGATATATGGGATGGAGCATTTCACCAGCAAGTGCTGGTGTCTCTCCTGCTTTGCCATGGGAATTATGGTTCAAAGCAGATTTACCCTGCAGGGACTGAGCAAGGGGCTTTAACCCTTGTGGAGTTGTCTCCTTTAGAAGCGAGAGATACTTGCTGATCTGCTAGGAGTGGTACCTAATGCCCTTAAGAGGCAGTGCCAGCGGCCTAGGTTACTGCCAGGGACAAAATACTCCCCACTTGGCCTTTCATAAACTTTTCCCTTTCTTCAGAATCGTGTGCATCTCTGTCAGCTCTCGCCCCATCACTGCAACTTGGATGGAGCTCATCGCAGTGACACCCTGGTAAAGAAAAACCAAAAGCTTCAAACCAAGCCTGGCTCCGTGGAGCCCTTCAGAACCAAGCCCTGTTGCCCAGCTGGGCTGTCTGCCCACGCATCTTTGGAGGGGGAGCAGCACCGGGGTGATTTAAAATCTCAACTCCACGAGGCACCGCCGGAGAAGTGAAATCACCAACTCGTGTGGCTGGGCTGGGAACAGGTGTGTGAAAATCAGCACCCAGGCACCCGCTCGAACAACGTTGTTTTTTCCTTGCGTGCCATAAATCAGAGTGCTAATCTTTCACTGTCCGGCGAGATCTCTCACTGGGAGGGTGATAAATTGCCCTCCAGCCCCTGACAGCTGCTGGGAAATCACTCACAGCCCGAGACAAACCTCTAAATCTGACATTATAGAGTGTTGAAAGGAAGAATGTCTGTTTTTATAACCTACCTCAGTTATAATAAATATTTAAAATCCACATTAACATCCTCTTATAGTTACAATCTGCCCTCTATGGAACAGTGTCCAACTTAGATTTAATTAGCAACTGAACCTTTCCAGTCCAAGCTCCTATTTAGGCTGAAGATTCAAATCTCCAGTGAAATGCCTCTGTTTTCTTAAACTACCTGCACTGTAATAAATATTCGCCATGTCGCCAGGCAGCTCTGTTGGAGACAGTGCTCTTTTTGTCTTCTCAAAGCCTAACATTTAATTTAAATGATAGGGTCTTTCCAGACTCCAGGGGGAATTTCTTTCCTGCTCTCCATAAACTTCTCCATACTTCACCTCCAAGGCACCAGGAGGGCACAGAAATGGAAACACCTTGACGCAGGTATGGCACTGGAATGATGAAAATAAAATCTGGGCATACCCGTTCTGGCTTTTGGTCACAGACACGTGCTAAAAACATGGAGCAGAGACCTCCCCTTTTGTGCAGACTTTGGAAGCTGTACCTCAAACTCCTGCAGTTGGCTTCTCTTGGAGAGAAGGAACTAAAAATATCTGTCCAGAAGTTTTTCCATGTTCACTCTTTTCCTACCTGCTTTTGCAGGTTGTCTTGTTTCCTAGTTTATTATTTTATGCCAATTGTTTTCCAGACAGCAGCGTTCAACTTGCTTCTCCCCTCTGTCCTGACTAGTGTTTCATTAAGGTTTTTCTCGAAAATATCACAGGAATAAACACAGGCAGAAGTGTTAAAAACGTTTCCTCCATCTCCCTTAAAAAAAAATTCTACACCTGTTTCTTTTGAATTGTGGTGGTTTCCTCCCTGTCCTGCCTATTTGCTGCTGCTGTTTGACTGTGACAGCCCATGGCAGAGGGAGGAGGAATGTTACATCCAGAAATCAGCCTGACCCACATGCCTACAGCCTCCTAGCTCCAGAGGTGCCCTGGAGGTGCTCTACCAGCCCATCTGGATGCCCTCCTGAGAGCAGCAGTGGCTGGGGGAGAGGTTAGCTAAAAACCCTGGAGGTGTCAACCACCCTGCCAGCACCCTGCTTGGGGGTTGTGGTTAATAGGAGAGGGGTCAGGAGGCTGCAGGCAGGACAGGGAAGCAGGACAGCTGTGGCCTGCACACATGCTTCCCCTCGCTTTCGTATTTGGGCGCCCTGCATCCATCCCAGCTGCCGCTTGAATCAATAGCAGCGTATCAATCAAGGCATCCTAGAGGAAACCCGCTGCTCACGTAGAAATAAACAGACATTTTCCTTCTGCATGTCACAGAAAGCTGCAGACATCTCCTGGCATTGTCTGAACTGAGGGTAAATGGGATGCTGCAAACCGAAGTGTATATTATGTGCATTGGATATAAATAAATATGCAGACACAGCTTGGCCTGTGTTAAACAGACAGACACGGGCTTCTGTTTCATTTCCAACTCTCCAGATGATGGCAGACACCCAAAAGGGTGTGCAGCTTTTAAAAGAGCATCTTCCAATCCCTAATATTTTGCCTCTTGCATATGCCCTGCACTGGGAGCATAATCCACGTGCCTCCAGCAAATGCAACCATTGTGAAAGCTAAACCATGGGCATCCTGGAGGCACTTGCACCAGGCAGGTTTCATGTCCTGATTGGGAGTTTTTCATCTCTGCTCTTGCAAAGTGAATTGGGTTTCCCTTTTCCTTTCTAGTTTGTTTTTGGTTGTATCAAAGGAAAGTTTTTGGGAAGGGCACACGGCAGACCCTCAGGAGCCAGTTTGCTGAGTCTCAGCTCTGGGTGGGGGCTCATTAGCCATTGCTGAGTCACTGCTGTCCTGCCAGCCTCCAAGGGTGGCAGGAGTGGAAAGCATGGCTGGTCAGCTCTCACACACCATCCCAAGCAAAAGCAGAGCTGGCTTCAAATATTTCCTCACGCCAAACCACTCCTGCCCTGGTATCTGTTTGCATAAGCCGCCCGCTGTGGATCTTGCTTGGGTTTGTAGAGACAGCATCACCCCCCCTGGGAAACAGCCAGTGTGTTTTACCAGGAAACCTGCTGTTTTACAAAGGGTTTACAACCAGTGGCTCCTTCCTCTGAGAAAAGTTACATTCTCGGGCATTCAAGGTTTGTTTTTTTTTTTTGATTATGCGGGAAGTGGTGTGAATGGAAGTCACAGAGTCCTCAAGGGAGAGAGGTAACATGAATCCCCAGCAGCTTTCTTAACCTTTGGTTTTGCAGATGTTTTTAGCTTTGCACAAGGAGCTCCCAGGAAGCCTCAGATGCAGAGCACGTGGGAAGAAAGATGCTGAGACCCTCACAATTCACTCAATGTCTGCACTGTGCTGGGATGGCAAAGACGTTAGGGCTTTTTTCCTCTGCCCTTCCGAAGGACCACAGAAGGGATGTTCAGCAATTCTGGGCTGAGCACAGAAAGAGGTCTGGAGGAAGCTGCTCTGAAGGCTGCAGATTTACTCTACTGGAAGAGAAGGGTTTTCCAGCTCCTCCTAGACACCAAACTACTACTTCATACAAAACTGGTGTCTGAGGACATATACCTCAGGATAATCCTAGTCCTCCCTGGCCAGTGCCAGCAAGCAAGCAGAGAGTAGCAGCCTCCCACAGAAGTAGCACAGCGTGGTGTGTAGACCTTCATCACACACATACTTTTGGGTGGGTGGGTAAGGAAGGCTGAAGGACCACATCCAGGCACCCTCAGCTCCAATTAAACAGCTGGGCTGAGCATTTGTCGTGCCCAGCTCAGAGAATCTCATGGATGGTGACTTGGAGCCACATGTCAGATGTGCCTATCACTGACCACTGAATGAGCTTTTAGGTGAAGCTTAAGTACTTAGGCTGTGTTTAAATTTCTTTAGGATGACAGATGTGAACAGTTAGACCCCTTAAAGAATTAAGTTCTTCAACCTCCCATCTACCTTCTTGCCTATCTTTCTGCTCATGCAGTTGTTATAATGCAGAAAGATGGTCTAGATCAACTCATGTTTTTTTCTAGCCCCAACCGTCACCTGTGGAAGCTCAAGGAGGAGCTGAAACAACAAAGAGAAGGAAAATCAGCTTTCCTGGCAGATTCCTAAGAGCCAGTGCACTGCTCAGTCTGAAACAAGACCCTTGGTCCTCAAGGAGGATGGTGTCTGGGGAGTCTGTCTGGAGGCTGAGGCCAAAACACCAGGTGACAATGGGCGATCAGGTGACAAAAGCAGGCAGAGACGAGGTGTAGCTTTGAAACTACTACAAGCTGCTTGCCAGCTTTACGTCTGAAAGCCTCTTATGGACAGTCGGCGCTGGCTCATTGTGAACACTGGTGCTCAGTTCCTTTATACACAGCTATTCCCCACGGATTGCATCAGCCGAGCTGCTCGCCAGCAGGACGGGGCTGTGTACCGTCATTAATCAACGTCATGCTCTGGGAGAAATGCTGAGTTCATTCTCATGTGTCTCCTCAGACCTCTGGGGACTGAGTTGTCTCTAGCTGAGGCCGGTAGTCACCTGGAACAGTTTTCCAGCCCCCCTAAGCAGCAGGAGTGTCCATTAACTACCACGGATCGGTGGGGACGGTTTGTAAACTCCGGATACACACGGAGGGGCCCGGGCGCTTATTGGCTGGTGCTTTCCGCTCTCAGAAATGGGTCATTTAAACAGAAAACTGTAAAGTGTTCATGCCTCTGAATGCAGAGAAACTATCAAAACAAGCTCCCGTCTCCATGCCACAGACCCGGCATTCAAACAGAAACTCAGGGCATGTTCTACGGGAACAATCCAAGTGCTCCCAGCAGATTCCTTTCCCTTTTCTGATGTTTTACACAATAAACATTTCAACTCTTGGCGCGAGAGCAGGCCTACCCCAATTACCAGGACAGCTTGTTTTGTTTGGAGTAAAAGTTAAGGGTCCCATCCTGCATCCCTGGAGCCAGTGAGAAAAGCCTCCTTGCTCCCAGTAGGCCTGAGTCCAAGAGAGCCCTACGGTACATTAGAGACACCACTGTTACCGGGAGGGCATTTTTGCCTTTATGTATGGAAACAAAACCAGTTCAAACAAGTTCTGCTGTGGCTCCACCTACACAGAGGTGGAGACATCATGA
Source organism: Pseudopipra pipra (assembly GCF_036250125.1). Taxonomy (NCBI): domain Eukaryota; kingdom Metazoa; phylum Chordata; class Aves; order Passeriformes; family Pipridae; genus Pseudopipra; species Pseudopipra pipra. The sequence continues at coordinate 11,340,549 of NC_087564.1, forward strand.
CTCCCAATGAGATGCAAGGCAGAAGCTGGGATCACCAAACGGTGCTGCTGTAGGCCGATCTGTGGCAGCAGGCCACCACGGTGTCAGCTGACTGACCTTTTGTCCATGTCACTTGGACATCTGCAAGCCAGAGGGCAACACCAGAGTCCCTAAGGCCTTGGAAATTTCAGCTCTTCAGGGCTGCATCTCAGGAAGCTGGAGAGGGGAGGAGTCAGAAGCAGACTGGAAACTTTCAAGGTTTATGAATTAATGAACACCGGGAGAAAAAGAGATATTTGATTTAGTAAATGAAATCTGAATATAACCAGTAATTGTTACATTGTGTGGGCATTACACAAAGTTAGGTTGTTTAGCCCAGCGTGGCGGGTGAGGTACATCTGAGAAGTTCAATGACATGGAGAAGTGAGCTGCAGAAGCATCAGAGAACAAGGCAGCAGTAGTCTTAGAAAGTCAGGATGCTCATTGAGGACTTGGCAGCTCAGGGAAAGGAGGTTGTGGAGGGACTTGAACAATGACATAGGAGTACAGAAATGAAACACCCCTTGGTGAATGATCATCCAACCCTCCTGGGGCACATAGTAATAGAGAAGATATTTTTGAAGGGCCACAATGCCAGAGTGAAATAGTCTCGGAGGGCTTGGAAAGAGGAAATAGGCATCTATAGCTGCCCTGGACTCAGATGTGCCATTTGAGAAGGTACAGTGAGAGCTCTCCTGTGAATAACCTCTGGGTCATTCAAGCTCCAGGTCTACGCAAACTCCATCTCTGCCTTGTCTGAAGGCTCCAGTGAAGCCCATCAGCTCACTCATTTACCTTGTTAAATGCCATCTGTGCGTTATCAACCGCGTGTCACATCCAGTTATTCCTACCAGCTCCATCACCATGCTCAGCAAAGGTACGTCTCTATCTGAATATTCACGAGCAAGGTGAAGTCCATCTGCCCACACTACCAATATGTAGCTTGTCAAGGTGTCTTCTGTAATAGTACACGTTGATGATGAGGCTGATTTTTATTTTCTGAAATATGTGGAATTACCCCAAAGCAATCTGATCCACCTTGTTAGGGTCTTCAGAAGGCAGAACCAAGATGAACAGTATCAAAAGAGAGTAGATAGGTCTATGCTGTCAGTGTGTCTCAGTGCAGAGAGACTTCAGGATTTTCCTCTTGTCCTTTCATCTCTTAGAAGATCCCAAAACTACACAAAATGTACCCCTTGCAAGATCCCACCTAGGCAGAAAGAGAGCCCGGTGGTTATAATGTGGAAATAATCTATCATAGAGCATCTCTCTGATCCTGTTCTGGTTTTGGATTTGCACCTGGGTGGGCAAATAAATGTCATGAAGACATGATGCATCTAAAAATTGACAGATATCTTCACAACTTGCTGGGTGCTTGGAATTGAGCATTCTCCCTGCCACCTCTCTTCCAGCACTGTGCCAGATGATGGTGTGTTGATAAGCTCTGGCTCTGCAGCCTCAGAGGTCACAGGCAAGCAGGAAAAGGGCAGGGAATGATGGCTTGGACACATCCTGAAGCCTGCCTGCCTGGGCGGGGCAGATCCAGCGGCTCCACACCCTTCCATGCTATTGACACTGGCAAAGCAAAGGGTCCGATGGCTGCACTCCCCTGTACATGTGCTGTCAGTCTTTCTGTCCACCCAGATCTATCTGCCTTTGTGCACCTTTCCTTGCAAGCAGCAATTTCTGACAGCTAATATTTCACAGAAACCAGAGCCAGCTCTCTCCCTCCCTCCTCTTTTTTTTTCTCTCTCTCTTCTGTTTATGAAGCTGAGGGTAAGTGTTTAATTAGTTGCCTAATTGCCTGGGTAATTGGTAGACATACTCAGCTCTCCAAGTAATCAGTCTGAACAGGCCTTGAAAATATCTGGCCCAATATTCATTAGTGCAGTTAAATCGTTAAACAGTTACTGTGTTTGGTTCCCGACAAAGCCCCGCCAAGGGCTGCCTTGGCTGCACGGCCGCTCTCTCGGCGCGGGGGACACACCGGGGAGCCCCCCTGCCCCACAAAAACTGCTCCAGCCACACAGCTGCCAGAGGGGCTGGGAAGGGGGCTGGGGCTGGTGGAAGGGGAAAACTCCAACAAATGCAAAGGGCAGTGAAATCTGGAGATCTATCCCCTATGCAGGGGACACTGGCAATGGCACAAGACACCTCCTTTTCTCTGTTTGACCTCTTGCTCCGACCTACCCTTCCCCATGCGCTTGGCACTGTTTCCCCCTGTGAGCAGGAGGCCTCCCCTCTCCCTCCCTTGGCCGCCACAGGTTTGGAAGCTGGTTTTGCAATTAGCCCGAGCATCAATGTGAATGTCTCAGCTTGCTGCCCTGACCAGAGTAACTTAATAAAAGGGTCGTGCTCTGCCTGAGTGCAAAGTCACCATTCTGCCAAGGGCTGCCAACACACTGCCTGCCCATCCGTCCATCTGTCCATCCCACCTCCCTCCCTGTGGAGGGGGTTGGCACTGGTAAGGAGCTGAAGCCTCAAAGGAGGTCTCCAAAGGGCTCCTCTTCTCCACAGTCAAGCTTTAATCAGGGTGTAACAACAACTTCAGCTTATAGGAAATTCCAGATGCAAATTCCTACATGACCATCATAGAGGCCACAGTGCAGTAAGGAGGAAGGCATCAGCACATCTGGCCTTGGGAGGCAAAAGATTTGAGATCTGAGCAAAGCATGAGGAGGAACCGGTTTCCCTCTACCTGCTGCCTTGATCCCTGTAGTGGATTTTTTGGACAGCATAAAGTCCACAGCAGATGTGATTAAAAGCAAGTGAGATGCAGTTGCAGCACGGGGTAGCTGGACAGGACTGCTGGCCAGGGAGCTGCTCAGTGCGCTCCCAAATGGTTCCTAAATATGTGAAATAGCTGAGACCCTAAATACTATGCCCAGCTCAGCAGGTGGTCAGACACGATATATGACCTCAAAGTTATTTCTAGCAACGATTCAAGGAAAATGCATGTTAGGAATTGGATCCTTGTTAAAAGGCTGCTTGGCTGCAGATCCTTGTGCAATTAAGTGCAGAGGGGACGGGAGCTGGCGCTGCTTTCCCAGTCAAACCTCTCCAGCCAACACCCCCCCTCCTTCCCTCAGTGCTGCCAGAAGTCTGTGTCCAGCAGCCCCACGTGCTTCATTTTCCGCTGAGCTGGATCATCCTCCTGGCCTGTGCTACTTTGACTTCACTTGCTTAGGGTGTGAGCCCATGAGTTTATTGCTCCTTACCAGCTCCTGACACTTCCGAAAAACCCTCCATAGGACAACTCAAAAAAGGGAGTGAGGTCCTGGGCAACGGCAGAGGGGGAAATGACAACATCCAGGCGTGTAAATTCCTAATCAGATCTCGCACCTTGGGTTTTGCCAGGAGAACAGTTGGGTTCCTGGCAGGCAGGACATTGACCTGAAAACAAGGACAGGACATGCTCCGCCAGACCCCAGGGCAGCTGGGTGGCCCTGCACTGGCACTGCCAAGTACCAGCCTCCCTGCACAGAAGGCAGGGCGGGATTTAGGGCAGAGCAAGAGAGGAATTGGAGGAAGGCACAGATAAGACCCAGCAGTAGAAAAGGGAAAGCAAGAGAAAGGTGAAGATAAAGAAAGAAGAATTTGGGAGTGAGCTTTGACCCAGGGGTGAAGAGAAAATTGGAGATGGTGAGTTAAAAGGCAAAGGATGTTGAAGAGATCAGAGAAGCTTTTTGTCCCTTTGCAGGAGATATTGACAACGAGGGGAGAAAACTTGAGATGGTAATATAAGGTTTTAGGGGAAGGCAAAACACCCTGATGTGCAGGAAAGCCAGAAGTGCAGGTACAGCAGGGTGGCATGGATGCTACCTGACCCCAGGGCCCTGAGAGAGCTGGCAGGGAGCACCTTGGGGTGGCTGTACCTGTCAGAGCAACCAGCCCACCAGGCAGGAGGCTCAGTGTGCAGAGGTATCTTCCTCCTGTGCTCTTCCTCCTTTGCTCATGTATCCTTTGGGATTTTCAGGAGAACATCCCATCCCTTTTGGGATGGAAGACAGTTTCTAGAGATTCCCTCTGCTAGGAATGGGGATGAGTGCCTGCCTAAGGAAGGGAGTACCAGGCAGGCCCCAATGAGTCTCCTGGGTAAGAGGAAGAGCGTGCAGGGGGAGGAATGTCAGAAGTGACTTAGAAATAGGTCTCCATCCATTACGCTGCTGGGCGGTCCTTTCGAGTCACTGGCTGGCTTTGTTCTCACCAACATCTGTAAGAGATTACGGATGCCTTCCTCGCCAAGGACATGGATGGGATCTATAAATACCACGAGCCAGGGGTTGCTGCTGTCAGAGGAGAGCTCTGCCTGGGTGGCCTGGGGGCCAGCCACGCACAACAGGCCCCGGGAATGCAGGCTATGTCCCTAGCCAGGCACCCCAGGGAAGTCTGGAAGGAGTAGCCCAAGGTGGTGACACCACAGGCAGGGTCTTCCCTGGGATGTGCTGATGCATGGCCTGAGACAGCTGGAAATGCAGCCGGGCAATGGGAGCACAGGACTAGGGGGTCCTCACGATCCATTCCAGTGCAGATACCTGCTCCTCACTGCTCTTGAGCAGCTTATATTATTTTTCACCTAAAAATAAACTGAGCCCTGCAAGTGGACAAGGGTTATTCAGCCATTTCTTTTTTTATCGGTGAGGACCTGAAAAGCTGAGATAATACCTGCCCAGACACCATGGCAATGGGCACTATTTAAAGAACACAAACAGAGCAGAGCTGTTAATGCTGGATGCTCCCAACTTCCCTGTGTCAACACGGCTCCCCCAAGACCATCCCCTAATTCCTGACTCCACCCCAGGCTCTTGCTCTGAATGTCACGAGACTTTGTGCAGTTTATGAAACACTAACACTGGGCAGGAGCTGAACTCTCCAGTGACTAATTGCTTGAGCATGTCTTTGTTCACTCAGCTTTTCCCACCAAAAGGGATCCTGATTTTATAAGCTGTTAGAAGCCTGAAGATCCAGCACTACACTAACATGTTGTTAGCCACAATTATCCCCTTTCTGACAAAGGATTCCTGATTAAGGCTGTTGCATATTCATCTGTAGACTGCAGCCAAGCCTGGCTTTGTTTTTCAAGGTCGAGGATTGCATTTCTTTGGATTCAATTCCCAACCTAGGCAGGAGAGGAGGAGGCAGCTGAGGTTGCTGAAAGCGCTGAATCCTCCTGGTATTGCTTGGAACACTCACCAGACGTGTGCCAGACATGCCAGGCAAACCATCCACCCTCCCAGCCTTTGTGGGCTTGGCTAGGTGAGTTGGGCAGCCTCAAAACTGACCCTGGTTGCAGGCATGAGGTCAAAGAGTGGGGAATCCCTAAGCGTCCCTAGTGCAAAGGGTGGGTGCTGGGCTTCAATCCAAGACACACTTCCAGCAGGCTTCATGAGCTCCTCCTTGAGGGACCTGTCCCATTTGCTACCATGGAAGAAGGGAAAAAGGGGGCACTTAGTCAGGATGGAGTATTTTGCAAAGGAACTTCAGTTGCTCTCCCCTGCCGATTCCTTCACTTAGAAAAAAAAAAAGAAGGAAAAAAAAAGGAAGGAAAGGAAAAAATAATTACTTCTCAGCCTCTAACCTTTCCAGCAAGTGACTTTGTAATAAATAATCCACATGTCTCTCCAGTGCAATCCATCAGCAGGAGTGCCTAATTACTTTAGACTCACTTTGAAAACCCTTCCAGTGACACTTTCAGATAAATAAAAAATTAACATGGAACTAAAGCAGTAACCCAGAGAAAGTTTCCCCACTTCTCTCAGTTCTCTCTAAGTCTGGGCTGATGCCTTGAAGGCTCCATGCCCAGAGTTGTTTTCCCCTGTTATGCTGAAAGGTGAGCGTGGGTTGCAGTTTATAGTACAGGGAAATCAGCCATGGAGTGTCCATGGGGACACCCTACTCCAGACATGCAGATGATTGGAGAAATATCTGGAGACAGAGTCAGTGCAGCTGCTGTGTATGAAGAATTCTTTTTCTCTGAATCCCTTTCCTTTGGAATTTTCTACTATTTGTTACTAAGAGTGCATTTTGAAGGCAAGGAAGCTCCAGTTTTTTCCTTCTTGGAGTTGTTCACTGATCCCAAGTTGTGCTGTCTTCTGCATTTCCCCTTTCTCTCTCATTCCCAAGATTATGGCTGTAAGAAGGCACTCAAAGACTTACCTAAAATCTGGCTGGGATGACTTGCCCCCCTTGTACCTCACCCCACCCCCACCAAGGCTGAGGGGCACCTGCTGTGTGATTTCTGCAGTGACAGATGCCCCAAGCCCTGTGGTCCTGCCCAGCATTATGGGCACACTGCAGCACAAAGGCTGCAACAGAGGAGACTGTGGTTACTTGAGAAATTATTTCTGTAATGGGCCTGTCCTCTAGCAGAGACAGGAGAAATTCCCAGTCTTCCTTTCCTGTTTCCAGCTGCTGCATCTCCATCAGTTGTGGTGTGGAGGGATGAACACAAATGCAGTGTTCTTTGCTGGAGTGCAGCATCCAGCCATGTTCCAAATGGAGCTGGACACCAACAGGCAGCACTTTGGGAGTAGAATAATACTGAGTAAGCCAGCAACACACTCATGTTAAGGATGGTGTGCACAGAAGACAGCAAGAGCCCTGTCTCCAGAGCAACCCTTGGCATCTCCTGCCATGCAGGGATGTACTTTAATGGAGCTATAACCAAAGCAAATGGGGTCTTGCTGTAGGACTATTGGAATAGGGATCATTAGATAGATGATAGAACAAGGGGAAATGGCCTCAAGTTGTGCCAGGGGAGGTTCTGGTTGGATATTAGCAAAAAAATTCTTAACTGAAAGAGTGGTTAACCTCAAAAAACTGAGCCTGAGTTTCATTTTGTAAGGACCAAATGCACCTTGTGTCTTTGGCAGCTGAAGGTTGGAGCCTTCTAAGAAGACTTTTTCCTCTTCTTCCTCATCTTCCCACCCCACTTCTGCATTCCCATCTTTATCTTCTCTCATCTCTGTGCTTAGAGCCTTGGGCAATACCCAACAAGCATTCAGAAACTAAAAAACAAGCAAACCAAAAGAAACAAAATTAAATATCTGAGAAAAGCGGGCCCAGAACCAATAAGTTCTGATTTCACTGTAGGTTACTGCAGCCGAGTCAGTGGTGTGTCAGGGGAGGAAGATGCTTAAAAAACCTCCACAGGAGAATTAATTAAACGAATTTCACTCTGCCAATTGTTTGTTATTTTTGCTGACCTCACCAAGTGGATTAATATTTAATTAGCCTTTAGGAGAAGTGGAAAGCACTTATTAACCTGTTATGTCAATCTGTCAGGCCTGGGGTCTCAGGACAGGCGCTGTTACCGTGAAACAATAGAAATATCAAGATCTGTTTCTCTCTGTCTCAGCTGTTTTCCCTGTTGAAAAGTGGCTTTTTGGGGGGAACAAAGGGAGGGGACCCACTATGTCTAACTGAGGGGTGTCTAAAAGTGAGTATCACAAATCTAGATGTCTTTTAGAGGCCAGAGCAAAAGCTAAGGAAGCCATATGTGCTGTCCCAGGTGCAGGTGGGAAGCACATATGGATATATTATCCCCTTGGAGGTATTTTAGAACTCAGGCTGGATCTCATCTGGTGTGATGCTGGTGACTAGGGAAGGATTTGGGCTTTCCTTCATTTTTCTTGCTTAAAAAACTGCTTCCTTTATGTTGTGTTTACAGTTATCATAGTTTAAGACGTGCTAAACTTGGTGTTGACATATCCTCATCAGTGGGGACACGCAGTGGGGCCCTGCAAGACACACAGGTCCCGGGTGAGTCTCCATTAAAGAAAAACTCTAAAACAGAAAGCAGAATGAACACAGATGGCAGAACAAGAAGCCCATCCCCACCGGCAGCAAAGAGCAGAAGGTCCCCGTCCGGCATCTGAGCTCACGTAAAGCTGGTGAGTCTCACCCTGGGATAACGACCACGTCTGCTTGTCACGGGCCTGGGTCTGGCCCAAAAGAAATAAAACCTCAAGCACAATTAAACCCTTAGGAAACATCTCCAGCAAAACAGTTAGATGAATGTTGTGTACAGGTTAGCGAGGCTGGGAGGAGCTTGGAAGGGGATAATGGCTGAAGTGCTGAAATGGATGAATATCTTTGGTGGAAGTTCTCCCAGATGCTGGGCACAGCCACTAGTTGACATCTTAACTTACTGGTCAGAGAGGAGCCAAAGTGCCTTCTCCAAACCTCCCCATATCCTGATGACCCTGAGCATCACACGCAGCTTTGACTTTGGTTTAGTAAATCAAAACTAAACATCATTTTAAAATAACCCGCTAGGTCTCTCCTGGAGTGTTCAAAACCTCATCAGAAACCCCAAGCAGCATCCACACCCTGGATTTGCTGTCTAGAGAGGACACCAGAGAGATGCCAACCACCACAAGAGCCAACCTGCCATCGGAGTTAGGAAGCTTCAGAAGATAGGAAAAATGACAAATCTTTTTCAAGAAAATATGGGGCTGTTGCAGGGTGTGGGCTCCTGAGTCCCTTTGAATCTCTGTATGAAGAGGCAAAACGAACAAGCGGAGCCAGGAGTGCCCAGAGGTGAGCCCCAAGCCTGTCACACTGGTTGCCAAGGGTCACGCTCCTCTCCTTGCATTCTGTGCCAGCTCTTGCGTGCTCTGTCCAAGCCTGACCACATCCTGCCTCATCCCACAGGGCAAGGACACTGCCTGCAATGCCATCCTGCCTGGACCATGTGCCCTTACTGCCGCTCTGTGACAGGCCATATCATTTATTATTATTATTTTTTCAAAATTAAAATCCTCCTGAGCTTTATTAAATAGGGATGCTGATAGGTAATTAAATCGCAACTTAATTAAATCTGCCTGCTCAATCCAACCACGGCGTGCTGGCTACTCTGCAATCCCTGTGAGAGGTGCTGTCGGTGGAGAACGGCAACGCGAATTAAACAGCATCACGCCTGGCACTGCCACCTCCCTGCCAGGCACAGCCGGGAAGGGGACCAGTGGGTTCTCCACACATACAGCAACCCATTGCAGTGGGAGGAGCTGGGGACCCACGGAGGACCTGACCTGACTTTGTAAGAGCTTTTTTGGGTAGAGGCTGACTCCCTCCAGCGTGGCAGGGCCAACCCAAGGCGCTGGAGGCAGGTTGGAGGGTTTATGGAGCTGCTTTGTTGTAACATGATAGTGTTGAGCATGAAATGGTGGTCAGGTAGGGAAGGGCTTTCCTCCCACCAGTCTGCAGCACCTCTGTAGGGTAACAGCCACAGTGAAAGTCTGGGATTGCAGGGAGCTTGCAAAAACAGGAATTTTGATGGGGGAAGAGCTCTGTCTGGGACACCATTCCCCTGGGCTGGTTGTTCCTTCTGCACTCTGGGATGGAGCAAAAGGTGCTGCAGGATGCTGTGCATGCTGATGTTGAGCCTGGCAGATGCTCAGTCCAAGGGTCAGAGGACAAAAAATCCACTGGAGGGTGTTCTTGTGGTCTCCTGCTCTTTCTGGTGGGTTTTGCAGATACATGCCTGCGCTATGAATGCCAGCCCCAGCCCTGGCTCTGCTCCTCAGACTTTGCTGCCTTCCCATCTCTCTGGCTCAGCTGCTCCAAAAAAGGGGCCAAAGGCAATGACATGGAAAAATAACCAGGCAATCTTGCTAAATCATCAGTCTGCTCGTCCCAAGGAAAACAGATCTTGGAAAGAATTCCTCTTTTTAATTTTCCCCCTTTTTCATTTCAACACAGGCTCAGCTCGCTGCCTTTTCCAAACCTCAGATGCTGTGGCTGCCTCTGCCCAGCCCTGGCAGGCAGCAGCGAGGGACAAGCAGCCCAAGGACAGACACTCTTGATTGCCACACCATGGGCTCCCCTCTGAGGAGACACCACCTCCCCTAACAGCAGAGTCCCCATGGCTACAGGGTTGAGAAAGGACCTTGCTCTCCATGCCCCCTTGTTACCACACACCCTCCTTTGCCAGATCTGGCCCTGTGCCCGCCTCAGTTAAGCCCTGTTATACCACACTGGTTATTCCTTCACCCTGCCCACAGGGCAAAATAGCCACTGCTGCACACACAGGATTTTTTTCTCTCATGCAACTATGGCCTACTCACAGTCCCAGCAAGACCCTGGAACTCTCCTTTGGCAATGGAGCCCCACAGTGTAAGCACCATGCTTTTGAGGGAGGTCTCACAGTCACTGGAGATTCCCCAAATTTGCAGGATACAGGTACTTTAATATGCTCCAGGTCCCTCTGCAATCCCCAGGAGGTAATAGAAGAAAACCTAAAAAAAAACAAATAGAGTCCAAAGGGCAGCAGCAAAACCCCAAAAAGATGGACAAGAGATGGGACAAGCTACAGGGAGCCTATTCAAGGGTGACTTTCACATAGTAATCTTGGGAGATCAAATTCCTAATCTGCTTTCTCCTCGGAGACAGAGGAGTGAAAGTCCTACCCGGATTAATGTTTAATGCTTGAGTTGGCAGGTGATGCTCTGTGTCGGGACGCTTGGATTCCCTGCTCTGCAGCTGAGAGACTGGTACATGAGCTCAACCAGCATCCACCCCGGATATTGGGGATGACCCTACTCTCAGGCAAAGGTCAAGGAGAGGTTGCCAAGTTCAGGATTCCCCACATCATTACAAAGCGTTGTGCACTGGGGTTGCAATAACAGATGAGTTGTCCTGTCTCTATCTGCTGGGGCATGTGAAACTTCAAACCTCCTAATTATTTTAGAGCCACTGAGGTGAACCTCTGGAACACGGCATTGGGCAGGGCAGCTGTGGGAAAAGGCAGCTCATTCCCACTGCTAGGCTTGCACTTCTGCTCCTGGTGGGGGCACATGTGGCAGGGAACTGCTCTGCTGGAAGTCCACACATGGCAGCCTCAGCTCCTGAGTTCCCCACTGGGAAGAGACAGGGATCGAAGGAGAAATGAGTTCAGCTGCAGAGGGACACAGGAGGACACAGCCTGCGAGACAAGAAAAGACCCTAATGAAGATAAAGACACAGGCAGACCCCAGGACACACAGACAGGCAGCTGTAAACCCTGACTAACTCTCTGAAACAAAGTTCATGTTAACAATGCCACCCGTGGAGAAGGCTTTATTTTCTCTACTATCAGTAGTCTTTCTCACTAGGGACTACACAGCCTTAATTTTGAGGGTCTGCTTTGAAGGCCAGGCATCCACAGAATGATGTCAGGTTTCCAAAAATATTTTACATAGGTTCCCAAACCCTTTGAGGCAATGATTCACCTTCAAGTAATGAATGTCCAGCTAGGTTCTCAGCAGAAGTTTTAACAGCAGTTAGATGTGACCTGATTTTAGCTTCTCCAGGAAAACAATGGGAAGTATCAGGAAGTCTTTTCTGAGCAGGTGTCCTACTGTGTGCTCTGAAGCTCTGGGAGATGCTGATGATGAACTTCTTCTTTCTCTTGAGAATAGATGTGTGCAGAGTAGCTCAAACCTCTAAGCAGTAAGACAGAGAGGTTAGTTAATAGGTAGTAGATGTTTGTTGAACTTCACAGCCAAAAGCCTTCTTGAAAAAGGGGTTGCCCAAGTCACACTTCTGGAGTAAGAAAATTTTGCTCTGTATCTAAATGTCACCATTGTCCTGTCACATCAGAGCGAATCTATTAAATCCTGACCCAAGTGTCTGTATAATTAGGGTTTAGGTCTAGAAAAGAATTTACATTCTGCAGTGCAGCCTTTCTCTTCTTTGACAGATTGTTTTGTATTCTTTCATGTGTCCCAGGTGGTGCTGGGACATGTCAGACCACAGGGCAGCTTGAAGTTATGGGACAAACTGTAGGTAATTTGGCAGGAGAACATTAAAAAGCAAGAGGAGGAAACTATAAATTCAGAGTGTAACCACCATAAAGTATTCTCTTAATTCCCAGCCAACCTCTTAAAAGCACAGATAGCTCTTCCCCCTGCCCACAGGATGCCTTTCCCTCCCTGTAGGGTGTCGTATTATGGCTCAGACAACAGAATACCACGGGAACGGTGACCCTGATGGGTTTCACATGTGTTCCAAGGCCTGGTGGAGACTCTGCCCTTTCACATCCTGGACTTCTCTTCTGTGCAGTATCAAAGGTTTGTTATCTCATGGCCCTGCTTCATTTCTCCCTCTCTGTTGAAGGGCTTCATCCTATCCCTTGTCTTCTCACTGGAGAAGATGAGCCATCTGCCTTTCGAGGTGGGAGCGAACCATAACCCTGAGCTCTAAAATGGCTGTAAATCCCATGGCAACATCCACGAACATTTATGAGGCTCCTTTCTGAGAAAATAACACAGACAAGTCATCAAAACCTTTCCTTTTCTCTTTTTTGTGTCTTCCCAGGGTTATGGACCCTGGAGAAGCTGCATGTGAGGCTGAGATCTGCATCCCAGCAAGTCATGACTGGCAAAGTATCCCAACTTTCCTTTCCTCTGCCACATGGAATTGTTCCTTCTGATTAACCAGACCTGCATTTCTTGCACCTAAAAAGCACTGAAGTGCCTAAATCACATTTTCAAGAAGCAGGCATTTATGAACCCAAATCTCATAGATTTTCCTTCCAAATTTTACCCTAACAATGCCCTTTTCTCCCAGCTAGACCAGTATCTTCTCATTTGCACTTTCTCTCCATTTAACCCCTTTCTGGTTATCTTTTAACCAAAGATCATTGCCTGATTCTCATTCTTGGTCATGGTTTGAGGTCCAGCGTTTGCTCTGTGAGGAGGAACAGGAAACAATCAGACCTCTTCCATCCCCAGTTAGCTGCTCGTTTCCCTGTCCCACGCTGAGCCAAACCAGTAAACCAGTGCTCTCCTGTCTTGCAGGCACATCTGCCTGCTCCTGTGACCACGGGGTCAAGTGCACAGCAACCAGTGGTTGGGAAATTAGCCATGTTTCTTGTGAACTTTAGAGTATGAAAAAGAAAATGAGTTTCTGAGGGAAATTGATGGAAATCTCTTTCTAGTTTTGCTTCAAAAAGAAATGATAAGTGGTAACTTAAAAACGACACAAAAGAAACTGCAGTGGAATTAATTTTAAAAAGGCCCTTTTTAAAGAGAACTTTGAAAGATTTTTGCAAGAAAACACTCCACTGATCTGGCCATCTTATCTCACTTACTGAATACTACTGGTGAGCCTTCCATTTCTGCTTCAGAGCCTATTTATCTCCACTGCTGCTCTTAAAGGCAAGCACCTCTGATGAGGATTTAGTTCTAGTGCACAGATTGTTGAAGAGGAAAACTCACATGCATAGTTTTCTTGTGAATGGCTAGGTGTTTTAAACCTGGACATGTAGGTGAGACAAGTTTTCTGACATCAAATATTAGCTAACAATACAGAGTTGGGCATTTATACAGGGAACAGCAGAAAAATGAAAAAAGTCAGGGAGGAGCAAACTGAAGGGGACTTTCTGAAAGCCAGAAACAGCTGGAGCCAAGCACGAAGGAGCAGAAAGATACTAGTGCAAGGAAAATGGAGTATGGCATGAGAAACAGTAATGGGAAATACAAAATGGGACATGGCAGACTAAGGAGGGGTAAAGACAGAGAGAAAGACAGAGAGAGCAAATGGATGGATTAGCCAGACACAAGAAAACAAAGAATAAATCTGATATTTGCTATCTTTGGAAAGCAACAAAGAATTTGCTTTCTGTGAAGCTATTTTTGAATGTAGGCATGTTGCAGAAGACTGTAAGGGAAGACAGGGTCTGAGTGTTACCAGTAAAGTGATGGAATGCTAGATCAATGTTCTCCACCTCGGAGTTGCTAGGTCTTCAGGTTCTAAAGCATGTTGGGGTCTCATATTTCCCCTTAGCCTGTGTTACCTGCTGCTATCAATGATTTTGGTGTTGTTGAGCCTTGAGCCAGCTGCTGGCAGCAGGAACTGCCATGTGTGTAGAGCACAATGTCTCACAAACCTTGAAAAAATGCAGAGGCCTCCCAGCTGCCCATGTGCATGACGCATGCTCCTTCTCCAACACCGATCCCGAGGGAAACGGCCGAGAGGAGCTCCGGAAGGTCAAGATGCAATTAAAACCAATGAGATTTTTTGCTGCTTAATGGGTGCAAAGGAAAGTGGGTCTGCTTCTTGGGTCATGCCTCTCCACCCATGCTGACCACCCTAGACTCTCCTCAGTCTCCTCTCCTTCCCGGTTGCACCTCTTGTGGCCCTTCTCATTCATAGCATCAACCCCTCTGATGTCCAGGTCCAGTAATTGGGGGGGCAATTAGGTAAACGTGTAAGTTTGGAGGAGAGGGGGATTTACACCTCCTGTTGCCCTTGCAATGAATTACCAGGGCTGTTAATGGGCTGGTGCCCCAGTGCCTCGTAAATCGTGCGACTGAGGCCGAGCGGTGACGGGTGGCTTTGATCTGGACACGCTGCCCTGCCACGAACAGGAAAAGGAAGAGGTGATTTTTCATGGGTTACTACTCACTCCAGCCTCCAAGTTTTCCACTCTGCTGAAACTCTGACAGTGCCTAATAATCCATCAGCAAGGCTTTCCTTGCTCTGCTTCCACTCTATTACCACCTTCATGTTCCCATTTAGCTTCTTTCACACGGACCCCGGAAAGGTTGACTGTCTCCCACCATTCAAAGTAGTTTGGAGGATGGGAGCGAGGGCTGGGGTCACTCCACACATTTCCTCTGAGGAGAGCAGTCAAAAAATGGATGCTGAGATGAAGAGAAAGAGTTAGCTCATGTCTGCAAAGCTCAGAAGAAACTTTTCAATGTGATCTAATGGTCCATTACCTGTAGGGATAAAGGCACCACCTTCAACACTTGAACTAGGCTGATTCTTTCCAGGTGCCATTTTCCCAGGACAAACCCTTAGCCATATGTCCTTCACACCAGTAGCTCACTGGACAGGGATTATATTTTCCCCATGTAGAGCAACAAATACAGTGTGGTCTGTCCCCTTGTGGTGTTGGGCTGCTTTTGAGCTGCCAAGAGGAAAAGGCACCATGAGGGTTGGCCCCATGGGCTCCTCTGACAGATGGATGGACAGACCCATCTCCAGCATTTCCATCAACTGCAGCTCTCCACTTCTGAGCAGCAGTGCCCTGCAGGGCAGAGTGTCCCCCATTCCCTGGAGGAAGTTCTCCTCTCTTCTTGGGTCTTGCCTCTTTGGGGATACCATTATCTTCAATTAAAAAAAAAACCCAAACAACCAAAACCCAAAACCCAATGAGATACCCCTTCACAGCAGAACTGTTGGAATCTAGGTGAGAAATAACACAGGAAAAAGAAGCATCACTGATTCACTGAGTGATCTATGTCTCTAAATCCACACGCCTGACGGCAAGCAGTTACATTCACACCTACTGGAGAGGGACTACCTGAATATCAAAGTGTTTGACATTGGTGAAACCTCTAGGAACCTCAGAGGAAAAGCAAAAAGAGGCCAGGAAGTCACCTGATGTGAGAGGGTTAGATCTCTTAGGGTTCATTTGAGACGCTCTAGAGTATCTGCCATGCTGGAAGAACAGGGGTTTTGTGCAGGTCTCTTGTCACATCTTCCAGCCATGCCAGGTGTCTTGGATACTTCAGGATGTCGCAAGTAGTGCAATCCATTTGGATACCTGAGCAGAGTCTTTTGTCACCTTCTTTTTCACCAAGGGTTGCTGCTTAGATTTATTCTCCAGGTTCATCATTTCTCTTGACCAGCCCTTCCTTCTATCTCCTATATATTAGACCAATAGATTGCATTCATTCAATTTTGTGTGTTCTGCCTTCTGAATGGAACCAAATCCTCAGAACTGCACTGTTTTCTTAGACTAATGAATTCTTTGAGGGGAGTGAAAACCACCTCAGTAATAAATCCAGACTGTGAAGGCTTGATGTATCTGTTTTTCTGTTCGCCTCTACTGCTGCTAGACAGAATTAGCCCTCACCTAATACAGAGTGCAGACTTGATACAACCTTGTTTAGCACAATTGGTTGGAATCTATTATATTGACAATATCAATTTGTGTAATTCCTGCATTAGGATTTTGCACTAAACTGTATTTGAAAGGAGCTGTTGACCTTGATTAGCTCTTTAATTGTGGTTAAAATCCAAAGTAATTCAGATACCAGCCTTGACTGTGGAAGGAAAGGGCCATGCCATGTGACAGTGCAGTCAATAACTGCCACGTTCCCCACAGACACAGCTCCCATGTTTTATAGGCTCTGGGTCTCACCACTGCCTTAGTACATCCATTTGCCTTCACTTTGACTGTACCCCTGGGGCTTCACCCCTGGGGGTGGATTGTAGGAGCAGGCACTCCAGGTACAGTCCCCTGGACACATTCCAGCTGAGTTATCCTGCTGGCTCACACTACCTCTGCTTATGCATGGAGGTGGGATTTTTTTTCCTTTGCTTTCCATCCTAAATAGGACTGTAGCAATGCTGGGAACTACACAAGGGCTGCTGAGAAAGGGATAGAAAGGGGCCTGTCTACAAAGCTAAATTTTGGTGGCAAATGTTGCCGGACTCACTTTGTGGTCTCTTAGCAGCAAAAGAAAAAGAGTGTGATTAGAGCACATTAAGAAGTCCACATCAGCCTGTCAGTGCCCAGGTGTCTGCAGGGAACGTGGAATAGTGTTGTGGCATCCTGGAGAAGGGATGGACAGGCCCTAAGCTCTTATCAAAACTCAACAGAGCTGGGTGCCTAATTCTTCCAGGACTGCAGAAGAAGATCAGCTGTGTGCCCCAAGGTCTGCACTGGTGCAACTGTTCTGTGTGAAAAATGCCAGGCAGGAGGAAAGGCCATTTCCAGGACTCCCATGTGCTGAAAGGGAAAATGGATGGGATGAAGCCTGGGGGGGGGGGGGGGGGAACCCTTTTAAGTCAGTGAGGAATTCTGCCAGAAAATAGCAGAAGGAGCAGTTCAGCAGGAATTACAGAGAAGAAAAAAAAAATCTGGCAAGAGATACAGCCTGAAAGATGGAGCACTTCATTTTGGGCAAACTGAATGTTTCAATTAAAAATGACAGAGCTGCGATCCTTTAAGAGCAGTCAGAATGTAATAAATTTTTCATGAATGGAAGCAGCCCATATCCTGAAGACCTGACAAACTCTCTGCTCTTTGGAGATCATATGTTCTCCTGGATCTATGTCTTTCTGGCATCAGATGGGATTGCCAGCCACGGATGAAAGAGAAAGAAACACAAAAAGACCCACCAGGCATCTTGTGCTACATATGTGTGCAGAATGCAGTGTGCAGAGAGGAGATGGCAGGGACGGAGAGGGTTCATGGGAAGGAAGAGTAAACCAGCAGTGGAGAACAGGACACAGAGATGAAAACTAATATCAAGGAGAGGAGTTTGTGAAAGACAAGAGTAGAGCAGTGGAAGTGGAGGGAGGGAGGAGGGAGAGGGGGAGGGAGGAACGTCCCCTCCGCGCCTGGGAAAAAGACAATAAAAGCTGCGGACTCTTGTCACGCAGGACAATCCCAGCTCTATTTACTGTTTGCTCATTTAACCTGGTTAATTTTTAATAATGTTGAAATTTTCATTTTAATAATTTAGGTAAATTATTTATTAAACCACAGGATAAAGGAATCATAGCAATTATGAATTGACAGTGTTACCTGAGGCTCATGAAAAGGTAAGGGGTTTTGCAAAGTCCTTGTTATTGGATAAACATTAAATTAGTAACAACTTCACATCCAATTCAAATTACCTTCTTCCAAGTCTAAGATTGCTCCCTCTCAGTCCCTTCTGGGAAGGAGCACTGTGGGCAAAGAGGGTGGCAGGAGTCACATCTGTCCTGTGTGGGGCTCCGACATTTTTCCTAGATGTCCCAGTGTAGGGGATGAGGAAGTCTTTCCATCACAGGAAGGCAACAGGGTGACATTCACTGCTCTGATCATATAGAAAACCTCAGTATGTTAATAGGAGAAGAAAGCTGGATGGGTCTTGTCTGGTTGTGACTGTCAGAGGAGTGGTGGTTTTTCTGGTACAGAAAGTGTCAACAGAGGTACTTCCTACCTCTTGCTTATATAAGGGATCCTTGTTATATTTTGGTGATGCAGCCTCCCAAACCAGCTCATTGACAATGGGAACCGACTGTCTGGTGCAAACTGCCTCATGAAGTGTTCCTGAGGAAACACAGACCCAGTTCTGGAAGCTCCCAAGGATGTTCTGTAGATGTGTAGAAATCCACAGGCGGCCACCTGAGAAAAGCAACCTTTCCTGAGCAGAAATTGGTGCTCTACAGAGAGACACAGCTCTTAGCTTAGGTAATTGTACTGAGATTGCAAAATAAAGCTTTAGGTATTTGAAAGTGTCAAATGGGCAAACTTTAAGAACACCTAGGGAAGGGACCATCCAGGTACTCTCTGAAAGAGCAACAAGTTTTGCTTTAGAGTAGAAATCTAAATGGAGAATGGTGAGAGATGGATGGGGGAAAATAAGCATGGGGTGTGAACCCTGGTGGCCTCAGCCAGCAAAGTCCTGCAGTGTCTGCCCAAGTTTCAGCATCAACATAGACCCGCAGAATTCAAACCAACCATCTACAACTTAATAGCAATCCCAGGTTTTAAGTGTTGCAATGAATCAGAGCACTTTCATATTTTGTGATGTTTAATTTTCAAGCATTTTGTTTTAATTACCAGTTTCCAATCATTTTTATGTTAGCTCTGAGTGCCTTTCCTACATTTTCCTCTCAATAATTAAAACTTTTTAATAACATTACTTTCAATCAAAGAATTTCAATTTATCTTCTAACTTAGTTCTATCCTAATAAGTTTTTTTTTTCCCTGGGAATTTCCTAACATTCAGTAAAGGAAATAAGCATTTCTAAAGACTCATTTTTTTCCTTCTAACAAATTGACAGCTGAGTTGTCTTGAAAAAGACAAGAAGATACTTTCAGAGTTCTAACTATTTGTACACAAGATGGCTCAGATACATTTCTGTTCTTCCTTCTCTTTGGTTTAAATAACAAAAGCAACTGACCAGTGTGTGAAACAAGTTGATAAACAAACATCTCCCATCGGCTTGAGAAAACACCCTCTTAGTTTTGAAGTCTTCTTGATCACATTTTTGTATCATGCTTAGCAGGTGAGAAAATACAGCTTATTAACTGAGAAAATAATGTCAAACAAAGTATACAATAGTGAACAAATGCTTAATTCAACTGCAAGGCCTGCCTGTTTTATAATAAAGTAAAACAGCCTCATTACAACAAACTGAAAACAAGTGAAAATACAACTCTTCAGAGTCTCTAAGCCTCAAATGATTCTAAACTTGCCCATCTCCAAGGTTTCTAAATTGCCAGTTTCTAAACTCTGGAGAGTTTAGCAAATTCTCTCTGAGGATGCATGTACCTTACAGATGAAGTCACAGAGA
Organism: Pseudopipra pipra; assembly: GCF_036250125.1. Taxonomy (NCBI): domain Eukaryota; kingdom Metazoa; phylum Chordata; class Aves; order Passeriformes; family Pipridae; genus Pseudopipra; species Pseudopipra pipra. Next base: position 11,359,854 of record NC_087564.1, read on the forward strand.
AACCTTAGAAACTCAGAGGCAGAGAAGATGTCATAGAGAGGAGAAATAGGAAATAAATATGAATCACTGAGATCTCACTAATATGCTAAGGCACTAGTCAGCAATGTGGACAGTCCTTTATACCTGGATCAGCATATTCCTGAGAATATTGTATTAACTGAAAACAAACAAAACACCAACCATGGGCATCTCAGCTCTCCTTCCTTTGCCCTCTCTCAGATTCTTCCATCAGGAGATCAGGTGATAAATTTCAAGTGTAAAACTATTTTGTTACTGTGACTCAATGACAAAGAAAAAAAGCTGAGCAGGTTTTCACCAGAAAATGCTCATTCTTACAAAGACATGGGGTTTGTTAGGCATCCAAGTGTGCTGAACATTTCAATGAAAACTTATCAGGATCCTTAATGCTGGTAAAGTCCAAGTGTATGTTTCAAATTAAGCAAGTGTTTTTTGCTTTCTTAGTGCACAAGAACACTAGTGCACAGGCTATTTTCAACCTCTTCCAAGATCATGATACTGCAGGATATACTAAGTTTGGTCCTTTCATAGTCAGTTTTTAAATTTCACCTTTTCGTTCCAATATTGGAACTTCCTACAGAATGTCTGAGCTTCTCCTGCTTCAAAACCCAAATTCACAGTGGGAATGGCATTACAAGCTGCTGTGGAGCTGCATCCTCCATAAGCAGTTCATGATCCAAGAAGCACCCACCAACCAACCCTCTGAAACCACAACAGATTCAGAGCAGGTTATTTGCAGCTTCTTTAACTTCCTTTCTACAGAACTTCTCTTCAACCTAAATTAAGACAACTTGACGCCTTCAGGTGTTCCCCAGTGTCTAGGCAGCTAATGAGCCAGGGTGGAATGAGGTGCCCTTTGGGGCAGAGGCTCCCATCAGCTCTCTGAGAACGGAGGAGCTCCTCTTCCCCCAAAGCACTGCCGTCTCACACGGGGTTTTTTTCAGAGAGTGTTTTCCTTGCCAAGTGGCTGTAGCCAGAAGAAGATTTTGCAGGCTCGCTGCTCTGACCAAGTACATTATATTTATCTGACATATTTTCTGCTGCCAAGTAGAGACTGTTAACTGTTTGGTGGAGTCCACTCCAGGATAAACCTGCCAGGGCAGGAAGCAATTAACATATGATTACTTATAGCTACTCTTCCCAAACTCCTCTTAGGCTTTCTAGAAACATCATCATCAACAAAGGTCTCTGCTTGTGCTCTTCCATGTCCCGTCACTGCCACCATCACTCTTGGATACCCAAGTTAACAGTTACTATTTTTCAGAGACAGAGTCTAATCCAAAGCCTAATAGAAGATGAGAAGAAGTCTTCAGTGGTCACCACTTAGCTTTGGATCAGTTCCATGGGCATGCAGAAGACACACACACCTGGGGACAGCAACAAACAAGCTGGGGACAGCCTTTGCTGCAAGGGCAGGTATGGAGCTGCTGGAAAGCCCAACGTGGCCAATGCTGCTGTTTCCCAATGCAAGGTACCCCATTGTCTCCCTGCCCACTTCCTCTGTGCTGCAGCCCTGTCTTCCACCATCCCTCCCATGTCTCTCTCAGGCAGGCCAGCAGAGCCAGTCAGGGACACTGCACGTTTGTCTTTATTTTAAGTTTACCAACCATTTCCCTCGCCCTTTTTTTTTTTTTGTTATTAAATTTTTTTCAAAATGGAAAAAAAAAAATCCCTCCCCCTTCCCTGTCCCTCCCTGCCATGTTCCCAAGGTGCCAACTAATCTCCGATGCCCAGCTTGTACACAGCCACCTCTAATTGCTCCTGCATTTTCATCTGGTGTAAGTTCAGCCATCACTACAGCTGCCCCTCCTCCCTCCGGGAATTCACACCTTCATTATCACTCTTTACTGCAGAGCCGTCCGCAGGCTCCCGGCTCCGAACAGCAGCTCCGATAAAAAATAGAGCAGCTTTTCAGTGGTTTCAATTTTAATTACCAGCATCAAGGCAGCTCGCATTCTCACCAGGCTGTTTCGCACTAATTAAAGTGAGGAGGAGTTTATGGAAGGGACACCAACTCCACTTCACTCCCTCATCTATTATTTACAGACAGTAATACAAATAATTTCCAATTTAAACAGTCTGAGCTGGCCAGCAAAGAGGAGGGAGAGGTGGGGAGAACGCTAAGCAAGGAGAAACTCAAATAAAGAGCAGAAACTAGGAGAAGGGGATGGAAAATCGACTCCCAGTGCCCTCTAGTGGGATGATTTCCTGAGGGGTGGAGAGGTTGGAGGTGTGAAGATGCCCGGGAGGCTCAGTGAGGTGTCAGACATTGGTTTCTTCTTGTTTGGCCTCACCAGTGACCTTCAAGATGTGACCAAGCAGCAGCAAAAGATCATTTTGGACAAGGGTCCAGTTTGCTCTGCAGCAGTGCAGCAGGTTTGGTCCTGTGTTGTTCATCACCGGTAGTGCTTCATCATTCCCATGGGCATGGCAAGGTGCTGTTGGAAACAGGCTCTGAAAATCCAACCTGGGTGGGCTCTGGGCTGGCAGATACCCCACTGTTGGGTGTCCAGTGCAACCTGAAAGCACTGGTTCCGATGGAGTGTGAACCTGAGATAAAGTTGAGCTGCAGATCATGAAGGAGGTTTTCTGGGTGTCGTGGGAAAATCCCCTTATCTAGAAGATGGGCTATCCACATGGATGACCAACTCCCTCTGTCAACAGATAGGGTTTCCAAAGACCAGGATTGTTTTCCTGCCTGGTCCCTCTCTCTCTGGATGGGAAATGTTCTCCATCCCTCAGACTGGCTCCAATCAATCTCTCTCAGTGCAGCATGTGTCAAGCCTGGAAGTTTTATGGATTTGGAGGAGAAACCCTGAGGATGGGCCAGCACAGGGGTAGGTGGTTCCATACCCATGGAAACAATGCCTATAAACAGAGAATGTAGAAGACCCTGCTGCACAATAAATTTTACCATGTCAAGGAATGAAAACACAATAGTATCTCAGCCACGTTGCTTTGTTTGTTCTCATCGGCAGGGATGAGGTGATCAATACTGGGGAACTTTTGTTGTAGCTCTGATCTTTACAGGGCCCTGAAAACATGTCATCTGTGGGTCACATTCAGATTTCATTTAAACCAGTGATCAGTGATGATCAGGAATAACTCCAATAATACCAGGGTTACCCTGTATTTACACCAGGCTAAGGTAGATAAGCCTAAAGATCAGTGACTGAAGGAGAAGAAGTTTCAACATAAATGATGTTACTACAGAAAAGTAGCTTGATTGAAGTACAGGTGTTGAATGTTAATTGCTGTAGGCTTGATCCAGCATCTGTGTAAGTAAAAAACAATATCCCATTTACTGCAGCATCTCAGGATTAGATCAATGTCAGGTAAAAACTCAGAGACTAAATCATCTTTCTCTTGTTCCACTTCTAGAGTGTGTGAAGTGCCTGGGACTTCAGTGGAGGCATCCAGATTTATGCAAAAGAGAATCAGGCCATGACTTCTGCTTTTTGAGTGCTTCCAGGGCATAATGATGGCATTTAGAGCAATTTTACCTTGAGGTCATCAATTCAGACCCAGGCCAGGTTGGGTGCCAGAAAAGTTATTGCCAAGGGCCAGTTTCTGAAACAAGTGGGCTTCTAGAGTATGATAAAATTTTCCACTGGCACAAGAACAGCAGATATTTCACACATCCTCTTAACAAAAATAAATTAGAGATTACAGCTGAGGGTACATTACTGTCTCCTCTTTGGTAAAGACAAGACCTGGGACTGATGCTTGACTTTTGTTAGAAATGAGTGGAGCTCAGCCTTGGTGAAGTCTCCCTCTCTTTCAAGGCCAAAGCCTGTGCTGAATCCAAGAAGCCTTCACCTTCCAGACCTGTTCACCCTCCTCAGGACTATATCCATTAAAGATTTAGGATAATTTACATGACCTTTCACCATGAGCATACAGCGAGCACACTGATAGCTTTGTGTTGGACACCGACTCCAGCCATCATCACTTCCTTGCTAATGCTGCCCCATCCACTCCTGAACTGGCACAAAAGCCCCCAGGATGGACCAGAACTGGACCTTACAACCTGCCCCCATGATATACAGGTGTGCTAGACCCCAGTCCCTTGAGCACCTCAGAGCATTTTAGACCAGGTGGCAAAAAGAAGCAGCCAAGATGCTCAGTCCTTGTCATGTGGGTGGGTCATTAATGGAACAGCCGCAGGACTGAGACCCCATTGCAGTCTCCATGCAAGGCTGAGGGGCTTTTGTCCTAGCAGGGGTTGGGTTGGTGGGTGTTCCTGGGCCTGCAGGGTCAGTCTCCATGTACTTTTTGCTTCACATCTGACTGTGCCTGTCTAAAGAGAGGGGAACGGGCTTGCTCACGTGCCACTGACTGGTCAGACCATGGGCAGTGCTCACTCCACACATGCTGGCAGAGCCCAGCTCAGCTCTGGCACCTGCCAAATGCAGCTGGAAGCACAAATCATTTCATAACTGCTGGTGTTTGTGTGGCTGTGCCTGGGTACTCCTGTGGCCAGGCCTGTACATCTCTGTTACGGGCAACTATTTACACTAAAAACAAAAAAAAAAAAATACAATGTCACATTTGCTCTCATCTGGATTCATGAGATGGACTTTGTTACATTCTCTGTGGTGAAAACCGGTCATTCGTGTCTGCAAATAAACACAGCCATTTTGGCCTTAATCAGTTCATCTCCAACAGCATCAGTTAATTGTACTTTGAAATCCCTTTTTCTGTCCTAAAATGTGCTTTCTGATCATCCTCTCAGTGCAAATATGGTAAATAACTAACCAATGTGAACAGCCACAAAGCCATAAACATTTTACAGATGTTCAGCCAACATCCATGAATGCAGACAAAAATTCCTCCTGTGTTTCCAAACTCCAGCCCTCTGCAATGAGCCTGGCCCGACTTGGAGGGTAATATGCAGTTGGGTGCACCATAAATGTGCCTGGTTAGGAAGAAAGGGCTTTTCACCACAGATCACAGGGAGCCCCTTCGTGGAGCTGAAATGCCTTTGCACCAGGTCTCTTGCTCCCAGCCAGAAAGTATCTCTCTCTCTGATGAGAAAAGGGGTTTTTCTAATTTATTGCTTTTATGGGATTGTTCCTCCACAGAGGCACAAATAGCAGCATATCAATAAAGCCAGTCGTTTGAAGTTGGATATTTCCACCTCTGTCACAGCAAAATAATTAAAAAAGGATTCACAAGATCATAAATTGCATGTCACCAAGGACACAGCCTCCTTAACCCTTTAAAAGCCAGGCTGTGCCCAGCCATGGCCCACGTTACTCAAGGCATGAAGGCACATTTGTTATTTTCAGCATCTCAATCACAAGGCCTTTCTTGTCTGGAAAGAGATACACTAAGAACCTGAACCTGCCTACACAGGGAATGAACTGGCTGGCTGGTGGGATTGCAGCCCAGCTCTGGTATGCAAATACACATATAGATTTGATTTTCAGCCAGGCAAATGAGAAGCCATGCTGCAGACCTGCAAGAGCCCAGCATTTAGTCACATTGAAGTTAAAACACGTTACAAGCACATCAGGCATTGGGGATAACATTTTCAAATATATTTGAAGAGTGGCAGCATGGAGAGGGCCTAAAAACATTTGTTCCCAGTTAAAAGCTCCTCTGGCTCCAGCTAGGTAATAGAAAAGGATGGAGCCCATCTGGGTCAGAAATTCCTATTGTCCTGCTGATCCCTCCCCAGCACAGACACAGCCAGAACATATCGTGAATAATTGGAAAAAAATATGTTAATGCAAGAAAAGGAATGAATGTTATTTTCTAGGCAGGTTGCAACTGAGCTCCCGATACAACAGCCGGCTTGTGCTCCAGCCTAATTTGATTACAGCTGAGGTTAACAACCATTGTTGAATTCTGCAGGTCACATCCTGCCCTCTTGTAAATCCAGAGAACTCCTGCAAAAAGGTTGGGGGTGTAAATCTGCAGGTCTGAGTCGTGATGCACGTGGGAGCTGGACTCCCCAGAGTGGCAGGGCTCAGTAGAGGGGCACGAGGGTGAGTAGTGTGTGCTGGGCTGTGGGCAGAGGAATGAACCAGGGTGGCAAGTGCTTGTTTCTGGGGGAAAGCACAACCCCCAGACAGGTGGAGGGGGGTTGCTGCTTTGGTGTTGCTTTCAAAAAGACTACTCTTAGAAGCAAGCGGGGTCTGTGGCATTAGGAACAGTCCCACTGGAGGTGGATTAGTGGGAAGAACAGAGCTAAGTTAGGCGTGGTTTATCACAGGGCAATGTAATTATATTACACTTATCCTATGGCTACATCCACTATAACCAGCATGTGAGGGAGGCACGTGTGTCTGCCTCCTTATGCCCTCCTGATCCAAGCACAGGGTTACTTGCCCTATTACAGGCTCAGAAAGTCAGAGGAGCTCAAAGTCTTTATGCCAAAATATCCTCACTTTAGTAATGATCATCAATGAACACAATAAAATTAAAACCTTAAGCCAGGGCATCAGAAGGAGGAAAACAGAGGTAGAGTAACAACACAGCTGGTGGGTGCTTGGTTTTAACCAATACCCTTTCCCAAGCTCACCCTTTGCATGGTTGTAAAATCAGGAGCCCTTGGGAGCCCTGCCCTGCCTTCTGGTCCTCTCTTGACATGACACCAAATTAGGACCCTTCAGTGGCAGAGCCACAAACCATGCAGACAGGACTAAATGGCCCCTGGGTGCAGGATTACCAGGGCTTTGCTGGAGGATGGGGCAGCACAGGGAATTGCAGCTCCCTTTCCATCACAGACGGGCAGAAAAGGCCTGAGGAAGAGGCAAGGGCATGTGGGGAAGGTCAGCAGCTGAGCACCATCTGGAGATCCACGGGGATGTGCCAATGAGGAGTGGGTAAAGCAGAGGCTGAACTGCAGTGCCCAAAGCAGGACCAGTAAATGGATGCATATCAGGGAGGGAGAAGGTGCCTAGCATGTGGATCTGTGTTAAATAGAAGGAATAGAAGAGACAGAAAAAATGGCTTCTCTTCAGACTGACACCAAATGTCTGCAGGAACAGCTATTTTTGCTGAGCCTCTCTGATGCCACCACGGGAGAGTGCTTAGTGAAACCCTGTGGGTTTATTGAGGCATTAGGGGTCCTACAGAGACACCAAGCCCAGTTCCCTCTCCTGTCCTCATGGCCTCCAGTCTCCCATGGGTTGTGAACTGAGGCCACAGAAAAAAAGCACTATCTTTTATGATCCAAAGCAAGACACAAAGAGATCTATACTTCCACTAGAAACCTTCATTCAGAAATCCACAGACTGGAATAAGTTAAAGTCACAGTTTTATTCCTAAATGGTAGGAATAAATTGCTGCCCTTCTAGGCAATTTTTTCTATTATCTATCCAAAATAAAGCATATAGATAAATAATGAGATCTTACAGTACCTATCAGACTAGCTATAATAAGCATTTGAGCGGGATGAAATACTGTCTTATTAGGAGAGCTGAAGGTGTGAAGTTTGCCACCAGCTCCAAAGTGTAGAGATGCTCATATGACAACTGTCTCTTAATATTCATTAGCAAACTGACAGCTAATGTAACAGAGACCTTCACATTATCACCAACCCATCAATGGTGCTCGTGTGGCTCCCATCACAGTAACAAATGGGTACCTCTGGCACCCCTGCAAGAGCAGGATGATTGGAGAACCCAAATAATCCATACCTCAGCCTCTGAGCAAGTTATGAGGAGGTCTAAAGGAGGGGGAAATGCTTCTTTTCTGTGCTGGGGGAAGAGTCTTGATGGCATCGATTGGTCTGAGTGTTTGTTGGCCTTCAAGCTGGATCTCAATCCCACGGAACATGGTTGTCCCAGGGGAGGGTTAACTGTGCTCGTGCTGCAACACCAACAGCCCGAATGTCTAGGGACAGAGGCATCTGAGAAAACCTGCAGGGAAATAAATGAAGATTGAAAGAATGTGTCTCTCCACCAGCTTTGTCCTATTTGATCCTATTTGATCTTGGGATGAGCTGGGCGTGAGGATGTTTTGCTTTGGTCATGAGATGCCCACTGGTCTCTGCCTCAGGGCACATGGAAACCCCAAAGAAGACAAGTCAGAAGTGGAGCCCCGGCATCTACCCTGTGCACCAGTGATGGGGCCAGAGGGTTGGAACCTTGGCTGTGATTTCCAGAGCTGTGGGCTCCCCAGCTGGGATTTCTCTGGGCTGGCAGGGACCCTGCTGGGGTCCACAGTGATGTCTGCAGCAAACCAGAAAGGTCAGGAGATGGGAAGTGGGATTCAGACAGGGCCAAGCCCTCTAAGTACACTACAAGTGCACGTGACAGTCTCCCTTTTAATTTAAGAACTAGCAAATCCTGTTGTACTGCAGTAAACAGAAACCAGCCTCCTTAAAAAATAACTCCAACCTCCCCCTGACTCACAGAGCACATCTTTTCCCTAACTCCATCCCTGGGACCCAAGAGAAGTAGCACCAGGTCTCCAAGAGAGCCCAGATCAAAGCTCCCCTCATCTTGCCTTGTCCCAGAAGAAGACAATGAAACATCATTTTCTCTCTCCAACCCTTTGAACTATGCTCCTGAGTAGAGACAAAGGAAAAGAAAAGGGAGGAATTAATTCCAGGCAGTTGAGTGTGTTCCCTCCTCTAGCTCAGTTTGGAGTAGGTACACATAATAACAACATTTTAATAATAATTTAATTTATAATATGCCCCCCTGCCAAGGCACTCAAGGCACTACACAAACAATTAAAATATGATTATAATAAATAAACAGCAATAATTAAAACATCATAAACCAGACAATATTAGAGCCAAACCAAATGCTAAAAAGCAAAACAAAGCAGCATCTTTGGAGGAAGGAGATCCTTGCACAATTCATCTTCCAAATCTCCTGTTGATGTTAGATTGAAATCCTCCTGTGAAGCTGTTTCTGCATCTGCAAAGATTTTGGCAGTGTCACAGTCATTAAAAAATGGATTTTATACTACCATAAATTAACTAGAGTTTTGCATAGCTGTAATAACACAACATTTTCTTCCATTTGAATAAATTCAAAACTCGGTTTGCTCAAGGAAACTCAGTTTATGGCGCTGAGTTTGTGTTGACTGCCCTGAGTTTGGAAAAGCACACAATTATACAGTTCAGAGTTTGTAAAACATGCCTAATTACAGAAACCAGAACGTTCTAAAGATTTAAAACCAAACCCCAAAACTGAATAGCAGACCAGCCTTCTCCTGGCTGTCAGCTCCTCAGAGCCAATGGGATCGGCCTGTCTCAGTTTACACAACTGAAACCAAAAGACCTAAACTAACAAAAGAAGCAACCTTCCTCCAAAACAAATGAAATTCCAACTCGTGCCAGGCGAGAGCCGTGCACTGAACTCTAATGATTAAAGGAGACAGGCTCTGTCAAGGCAGAGGTGGAACTGAAACGCAGCCAGTCAGTCCCTCTTCTGAAAAAACCTGGCACCAGCCCTCAGACAATTACATCCAGGATCCGTTCACTCGAGTGCCTCAGCTGATCTCAGTGGTTGTGGCAGCGCATGAAGGGAAAATCCTTCTCGCAAACCCAAACCACACAGGGATTTCTCCATACTAGGAAAAAAAAAAGCACACACAAAACCAAACAAAACACGCTAGAACGATGAATCCAGTGGTTTTCCTCCAGCACAGAGAACCAGGAGGATGTTTTCCATTTGATCCCTCCAAGGTTTTGTTCTCACGGGTTTTACTTCGAGCTTCAAATCCAACAGAATCTTAGAAATCAAGGGGATGGCAAATGAGACCACGTGGTTCTCACACACAGAGACATCTTTTGGGCTGGGTTCATTCAAAAAGAGCCTTCAAAAGTGTTCATGAACCTTAGCACATGACATCACAACTTCAGAGTTCTCAGGGCAGGTAAGATACCTGCAGTGGAGAAACTACTGCAAATTTTGGGCACAGAGCAAGTGCTTTCATTTGTTCCTATAGTCTCCTGTCAGGACACTCACACTTAAAAAGGAAATGAACCACAGATTCCTGGCTCCCTGAATACCCACCTCCAGGGACAGCCATGAACTTTGCTGCAAGGGTGTGCTGGAATGGGATCTCTTTGTGTCTGCAGGGGGAAAGGTGCTTTCAAGGAGATGCCCACATTACCAGGGATGGGGTTTGATTGGTTTTTGAATGTATTCTCCTCCTTCTCCAGATCTCATTTCTGCATTGAAGCTCTACTGCCTGTCATGGAACTGATCCTTCCTGGATCCAAGACCACTTGAAAAGGACTTTCCAAGGGTGAGGGAGCCTCATCACAAGCTCATGTTCTGGAAGCTCCCTGTATCTGGGCAGCAAGGATGATTCATGAATCAGTATTCCTATAGTTCTCCCAAATCCTCCTATAGTTCTCCTGCACAGAAGCTGGTGAGCAAATTTCATATTTCCACTCCATGGAGGTAACTGGAAATTCATGCATCTGGGGCTGATCAATGGATGTGGTAGGTTCACCTTCTTCTCCAGGAAATGTACCAGCAGACAATAGCATTTGGACTCTAACTCCACATAAATAGTTTCTATTTTCCTATGAGATGGAGTTCACTGAAACATAGAACAGCTTATCCAAGCCCTCTGTTCTTCCTCATGATGGGTCACATTTCAACTAAACGATTCAGATTCTGGGATAAACCACAGAAAATTTGCATTCAGTTTTCTTTATTACCTCTCTACAAGTGTCCTGTGTGACCTTGAACAGGTGAATCAGACACAAACTGTCAAAAATGTCAGATGTCTCTGTCCCTTTAATTTTAAAGAGAGCCAAGCATCTCACACCTTGGAGAATTTGGATTAGATCTCTGTGCCTCAGTTTCCCCACGTGCTTTCATACGTTCCAGGACAGATTGGACATCAATATGTCAGCAGTTTTTCTCCTCAGCTTCCTCATTCACTTAGTCATCAGTATTTTTGACTCAGGTTAGGTCAATCATATGATGATGATTCTGCCCATGTCAGCATTTCACCACAGCAAAAGAACCTGGCTGGAGGTTCACCCTGGATTTACACTCAGGGTCTGCTTTCCAAATGTTGTTCAGGATGCTGACACATTTGGGAAGGCCTTTCTGAAACTAAGGTTGTTTCCTGATCCTCCAAGACTGGGGTAACTCCAGCACAGACATTGGAAACGGCTTCTGGAGAGCGCTCACTGACACTTGAGAGCAGAAGTGAGAAGACAGAGGTGGCAGAATTTATTTTATGACAAATCCTAAAAGGAAATTATGCAAAGTAATAAAATAAAGAAGAATTATAAATGAGGACAAGAAATGGGTGAAATATAGAATAAATTATGGGAAGGCAGGAAGGTGGGGGGGGAGAATCGAAGGCAGAACTGCTGAGTTAAAGGATAATTATCAGAAACTGGCTGGTAGGGAAGAGGACATTTGGGTAGGGGGATTGGTACAAAAGGAAGCTGCACGTTTTTGTGCACATTAGCAAAGCATCTCCCTGTTAGATGTGCCTCGGGGATGCAGGGGGTGACAGCCACTATTCGTTATTTGGGTGCAAGCCCATAAATCTGAGGACAAGGTTGCTCCTGCTTTGACGTACAATCAAAATAAGTTAAACCCCGGGAATAAAAGGACTGGGTGGTCGCAGCCCACGTGGCTTTGCATCCTGCAGGAGCTGCCGGCATAGCCTCGGCCATCCTCCCTCCTCGCAGCACTCCCTCCTTCCCTTCTCCTCAGCCTCCCCCAGCCCCGCAGCACCCACTGGGGAGGGGGGCTGGAAGATGCTCCCCACAAAGCCCCCAGCAGAGGTTCCCCAGTTAGAGCAGGAGGGGTTCAGGGCGAGCCAGGCTGCTCCCGGGTTTGTCTGGGGAATCCTTTGGAGAGTTGTGAGCCCCAGGTGCGGGGAGGGGGCGAGGGAAGCCCCTGCTCTGGCCAGGGACCCTCTCTGGGTGCAGCCGATGGCAGGAGGAGCTGGTCCCAGCCCCACGGCCCCAGCTGTCACTCTGAGCGATGAATTACATGCTATAAGAAGGTGTTGACAGGAGCAGCTGGACATCAGAGAGTGATGAAAAGGGAACAAAATTCATTCCGAGTTCAGACAGACTGGCTCGTTAGGGGCACCGGCGGCAGAGGCCACAGAAACACTGCTCCATCTCCTGGACATCCACTGAACCGGCTCCCGAAGAAGCCGAGAGCCCCCACAGCCCCTTCCCCGAGCTGGCGCAGCCTCCCCGTCCCACCCCAGGTCGCTCCGGGGGAGGCACCGCAGATCCCCCCGTCCCCCTCCTCGCCCAGCCCTGTCTAAGGTGTCCCCAAACACAGCACGCGATTCAATTTGGATGTCTTCAAAAGGAACCAAATCAAAGACTTTTTGTCCCTCTTGTTTGAGGCTATAATTTGTATAAATTGTATGAAGAGGGATGGGGGAGGCGGGACGGGAACATTTGGCATCAAAACAATTATCTCCATTTTAATGCAAACTAAACGACGTGCTAAAGGGGAATTGTTTCGTGCATATGTACAGCAAGTGAACATTAAACCATACGGCTAATAATTAACTGGCTCGACATTACTCTTGCTGGGCAAAATACTAGGGTGTCCCCTTACATTTAATGTACGGAGAAGTTTGAGGACACAGAGGCCCCTTATGAAATTATTCCTAAAGCTGTGAAGATAACAAAGAGATTTTTTTTTTCCTAAGCCAAGCTACTTCTTGGCAATGAGAGAAGTTGGCAGAGAGAAAAAAGTCAGTCCTTCTCCTACCCCTTTCCTCCCTTTCTCCCTCCCTTCCTCCGACTCTCCTCCCTTTCCTGACTTTCACTTCTTTCTGCCACTGGAGAAAAAGAATAGCAAATTCAGAGAAAATTTCATTGACGTTATTCAAAGAGTTTTTCATGGATTATTTACACAAGTGCTGTTCAAACAGCCTTTGTCTGAACATCCCTTGAAATCTGCACCCAATCCTTTCAGATTCAAAGCAATAGCTCAGGGGAGACAAAGGGGAGAGGCTGACATGGGTTTCCTTTGCAAGTGAATGAGAGGTCTGGCTAAACACAGAGGGCTTTGGGATCACAAGCTTCCTTTCAGCCTGAAAAATAAACAGTGATCTGAGGCCGGGCAGCTGTACCTCTGGCCAGCCTGGCCCATCCACTGCCATGCAAGCAGTGGGACACACACCTGACTGCCCACTGGGGCATGGCACCCCAGTCCTGCACCTCAAACTGCAGCACTCTGCCCTGTGCTCTGCTGCAGTGCTGCTGCCCAAACCGTGTGTGCCAGCCCTGGGGACCCTGCCTGCACAATGGGGACAGGGAGATCCAACATTCTGAGCCACCCCAAACCCATCCCTTCAGCCAAGCAACACATTGAAGCCCCACTTAGCCTTCTGGCTGAGATGGTGTCAGAGCTAAATGCAAATGAGAGCAGACTGTGCTCCTGCAAAAGCCAGGAGTATACAGACTTTCTAAACAGAGAAAAGAAATGGGGATGCTGGAGAGAAATGAAGGGTGAACCAAGGCAGGTAAAGCTGCTGTAGAAATATTACAAGGTGTACCCATGTTCAGCATGAACTCAGAGCCCTCTCTCCATCCCACAGGCACCACAGGCTCTTGAAATAGTTGAAATGCCCATAACAGGATCAATTAAAATCAAGGGAGTGAATGAAATATGTGAGAAGGCCCAAGTTCTGCCTTAAATTATACCCACAACAATGACCAGCTGCGAGATGGGGAAGGCAACACAGTGCCTGGTCCCTGCTCCTGCCACTCCTGCCCGTCCTCTCTGCACATGAAACAAATTCACCAGCAGGTACCTCCTCTTCCAGTCTTCACAACTGTGGGTTGTCACCTCCTTTAGACTAAAATGTGTAAACCACTCTACACATATAGTTTGATCAGTCCAAGTGCTCTCTACACTGCTCCTTTGCTTACATAAATTTTTTCTTATTTCCTGCCTCGCTTTTTCACTGCTCCTATTTGCCAGTTTCTGGTTTCCTAGCTCACCTAGCACAGTACCAACACCAATTTGCTCTAATCAAAAGAATCAGGTTTTCTGCTTTGCTTGATACTTTGCAAAAGACTTGCCCCAAGTAACTGCCATTGGATTTCAGTGGGAGGCTCTCATCTGTCCGAACTGGCCTCTGACATCCTCCTACTACCTGTCAAAATAAATCCTTTTCCTTCTCCACCTGCTTCTCCTTTCAGATATTCTCCTTCCTCCCTTCTGGCTTTCCCACCGCCACCATAAGACCGATCTTTTCCATCCCTGACTTATTCTCTTCCTTTCACATCTTCATCTCAATCTGTTCTGGATGTCTCCACCGAAGTGTGTGATAAGAAACACACTACTCGAGTGCAAACTCTGAGCACAACAGTCCCAATTCTGGGTGCCCCAGAGGTCTCAGGCTTCATCTCAGCTCCACCACTGGAGGCAGCAGAAGTTGGTGGAAGAAACCCTGTTTTGAGAGTAATCGACTTTGATGGTTAGTTGAGTCTCAGTGCAGGCAGACAGAGATGTTCTCCAGGCCCCTTCACAGGGTGTTGTTATTTTCTTTGATTTATATATGTATATATAAAATAATTCCCACAAGTCTGGATATAGTTATCCATAAAAATGCTGAACCTCCTTTTGAACTCTGCTCAGCTTTCAGCATCACGGCATCGCGGGGCAGTGATTTCCAGCCTACCTGGGTGTTCATGAAGACGTGATCATCTTTTATTTTTCAGCAGCTCTGAATTGATCTGGCTTTCCACTTTCATTCAGCACTAAGAGACAGAGGAAGGAGAGCCCCTGCAAGGCTGTTTCATCCCTTTGAGTCCCACACAATCCTCTAGTCTTGTCGAATTATCACTTTTAACTTTCCCAGAGTGGTGCTGCTTGTGAGTCACCTTTAGTGCTGAAGGAGTAGCCTCGCCTAGCAAGAAGATTAAAATCCCATTACTTGTTATTCATGTGTTATTTAATGATATTTTTTCCATTATGTATTTATTTATTTTTAAGTTGCTTGCTTTGAATCTCGAGTCAGTGTTTTTAATATTAAGCCTAGTTTCAAGTTTGTTTTTCTAATTGGAATAAAATAAAAATAGAATGGAATTTTTTAGTGGTTATTTTTATATTTATTGAAGGAATGACAAAAGCAAACCCCAGTAACTTATGAACAAACTCCAGTGCCAGTAGTGCAGCTGCACAAGATAAGAGTAACAAGGCAGCTCCTTTACTTTCAGGAACAGAACAAATGATGTTAAAAGCAGCCCTGCAATGCAACAGAAAGCCCTAAATCTCCAACATGTCCCTCACAGAGGCCCCTTACCTCTGTTGTAATGATTTGGCATCCAAGTCGTGGCCATATGAACTCTGTCTTGAGGACAATCTGCTCTCCACACAGGTATCTCTCCATCCATGGGGAAGGTGGGATGAATGCATGTTCCACAAATTTTTGAGGATGGCAGACTCCACTTTGGGGGAGGACATATCATCTTGGTGACTGGACAGCTCTTGAATGCCACAACCTCATCCAATAGGGATCTCACATCAGGAGATTCCTCTAAGACAACCATTTCAGGGCCTGGAAGGAACCCTACGAGAAACAGGTCTTACTCGTGAGATGAAGAGCCAGATGGAAGAGGGCTGTAAGGGAAATTAAGATGGAAGGAGAAGAGAGGAAAGAAGAAGAAGGCTCCAGAAGGAAAATTAGCCATCAAGATAAGTAGCCATAAATATAGTTCCAGGTAGAGCCAGAGAAGTGGAAGGGAATCAAATGGGAGATCAGAAAGGAAACTGCTGCAGAAAAGAGAAGGCATGGTCAGGAAATGAAGGGAAAGAGTGATAAGGAGGCAGTAGCGGGAGACATGAATAGGGTGGAAAGAGGCTTGGAGAGACAAAGGAAGCAAGAATGGGAGAGAGGGGAAGAACAAAACTGTCCCCAGAATGCAGTGCAGTGCTTCTCCTGCATCTTGGATGCTTTTAACAGGGGCCTGGAAGAATCTTCATTTATCAGGAATTCAATTAAGTGGAATAGTCGTTATTAATTTTATAGGAATTATTTGTACAGGAAAGCCTGGAGCGAGGAAAGGCCTCCCGGAGCCATTTCTCCTGTCAACGCCCCGGGTCAGGTAGGCACTGGCAGCGCAGTCTCACCAGTTGAGATATTAATGAGATGCCTCTAGGTGCAAATGATAGTTTAATAGGTGTTACTTAACAGGAGCGCCCCTCGCCTGCGCGCGCCGGCACGCGCGGCTCCCGACGAGGCTGCCTCCTTGTTAGAATAAGTAATTAGAATGTAGGAACACTCACTTTGACACTTTAATAAAGTGTCAGCCATCATCAATTTAGTATTTAATAAAAATAAAATTAAATATTTACCACGTTTTTATAACATCGTATTTAAAATACATGTTCCTCAAATTTTGGGGGGGGGGATTTAAAGTGAGGTCCTTCTAGGACGCTGGTCCCAAAAGATGAGGTTCGTATTTTCTTCTTGGGTTTTGTTTTCCATGCTGAGGAGGGACTTTGTTATGGACAACAAAATCCAGCAGCACATGGAAGGAAATGTTCTTATACAGGAGAAGAGGTTTCCTCCTCCATCTCCTGAGCCTCCCTGTGCTGCCTGGAGACTAAGGATGAATTAAACAAACCTAGCCCAGACTGCCACTGCTGATGGCAGACAGCCACTGTCAAGGAGTGAGGGAAAACACAATTTTGTTCCTATTTCATTGGTAGAACAGCCTTCCAAACCAGTTGTTGGAAAGAAAACAGAAGAAAATACTGAAAATGAAAACATGCTTTAAGCCTGGAAGGATTCTGAAAATTAAAACATCTTAAATGAGTTCATTCCCCTCCTGTCTCACCATCCCATATTTGCCCTTCCTCAAGGTGCCCACCTGGTCAAGGTGAACCAAACACTGATCTGCCATGCTGGGACCTCAGGATGCAGATGACATCCTGGTGACAAAGCTGTATGGATTGATCCGCAAGATGCTCAGTGGTCCAGCAAAACGATCTCTTCCCCATCTCTGTTAAAACTAAGAGCAAAAATTCAAGAGTCCAGCTGCCATGGCAGAGTAGAGTTTGGGGTGCAGTTAGCCCTGTGCACATGCACTCTGTTTGTGCCCACAGAGCTGAGATGTTCTGCCAAGCCAGGGCTATTTTGGAAAAAAAA
This sequence comes from Pseudopipra pipra, assembly GCF_036250125.1. Lineage (NCBI taxonomy): Eukaryota > Metazoa > Chordata > Aves > Passeriformes > Pipridae > Pseudopipra > Pseudopipra pipra. The sequence continues at coordinate 11,376,948 of NC_087564.1, forward strand.
AAGGCGAGAGGAAGGAGCAGAAGAAGGTGCAGAAAGTCCCTCTAGTCGAAGTGCCTTGGCAACACGGAGCAGGGTGTGTCCCCAGATAGTTCCCTGCTAACAAGGGAAGACCAATGAGTCACTGCTGAAATCCTGGTAACAATTATTTAAATTGAAGCTGCAACCATCATTCTCCTGCAGTGGGGAGAGCAGCGCTAGTCCCTCTCTTTTGGGTGGTCCCGGTGGGCCTGAAGCTGTTTGGCCCCAGGACATTGCTCTTGGAGGGCTACGAGTGTTGTTGCACCCACCAAAAAGTACCAGGAGACTTGTCCAACACCACCAGCCACCTTGGGCCAAGGCCAAATTCAGTTCCTTGGGTTTTTCTAGGCTGAAAAAGCTCTTTCCTGGCCACAATGCATATTTTACCCCAGGCACCAACAGGGCTTTTTTGGGGGAGAGGTGGCTGGGTGTCTCTTTCCTCTGGATTGGTTTGGTTGCATTTCCATCTCCTGAAGCCTCAGCTGTCACATCTGGATCCTCATTCAGATTAGGGCAACATCCACCATGAAAAAGCAGACTATATCCCCCAATACCAAGTGAAACCAACAGTACCTCCAAGTCACATGCAAACAGTTCTCCTAGGGTTAAAAATGAAGATTATACTCCCCTGTAAACTATTTCCTAGCTGGTCTTTCCGCAAAACATTCATGATGCACAGGCACACACATCATGCTCTGAGCATCCTCTGAGCACTCCTGGGGCTGAGCCCTGGGGTGGCTCAGGCAGCTGCAGGTCTCTGACTCTGGTGTCCAGCAGAGCACCAGCCTCAGGCTTGAGAGTCATCGGCCAGAGTGGCTGGAGTGTCCAGGGGGCTGGAGTGGGGTATGCACGGGGGCAAGCGGGGCTGGGAAAGCACCGGGGCCGCCTCACTCTGCTGGCGAGGTCAGGGATGGGCTCTGGCGCGGGATCAGGCACGGTGCTCTGGAAAAGAGTGCCACGCTGTGTCTGTGCGGGGCCTCACAGCACGGTGCTCCACGGGGAAAACAGCCGATGGCTCCAGCTGTCCTCCGTGCCTGCGGCTTCCACAGCACCCTCGGTAACCACGTCAGGGACAGCCAGGAGCAGCATCCCACCGAGAAACAACCCGTGCTGCAGTCAAAGCAAGAGGAAATCCTTCTGTGCTGCCGGCAAGACTGAGGCAGCGGGCAGCGATCCCTGCGGCTGTAGCAGAATTCCTGTGCTGCTGCCAGAGGAAAGAGAGGAGACAGAGAGCGGTTTTCCAGACAGCACTACGGGAAAGCCCTGCCAGGGGCAGCTGCTCATGGCAATGGGGCAGCAGAGAGACCTTTGCTTGCATCAAATGCTCTGCCATGAGCCCGGGGTATGGACCAACTGCTCCTGCCCCCAGTACCAAAAGAGAGTCAAGAGAGCCAGAGAGGGACTGTGAGCAAGGGGAGGTAGTGATAAAACACGGGGAAATGTTTTCAAACTGACAGAGGGCAGGTTTAGATTGCATATTGAGAATAAATTCTTCCCTGCGAGGGTGGTGAGGCCCTGGCACAGGTTGCCCAGAGAAGCTGTGGCTGCCCCAACCCTGGAAGTGTTCAGGGCCAGGTTGGATGGGGCTTGGAACAACCTGGGATAGTGGAAGGTGTCCCTAACCATAGCAGAGGGGTTGAAACTAGATTAAGGTCCCTGCCAACCCAAGCCATTCTATGATTCTATGCCCTTAGGGACATCTGGATGGGGGTAACACACTTGGGCAGTGATTCACTTGCTTCCTCCTCCTCCTCTGGATCCCAGTGATGATTGCCTGCCCCTATCCAAATTAAGAAACAGTCTGTTAGGGACTCGGCAAACCCTGTGCCACCAGCAACATCTGCCCCCCCCAGCAGCAGATGAGGCCATTCTGCTGCCCCACCTTGCAGTGAAGTTCACTGAAAAGTTTGTCTGATATAGGAGAAGCAAACAGGGAACAGCTTGGAGCTGAATCTGATCTTATACTCCACCAAAGGCTTCCTGTGAAGCCTCAGAGCAGGTAGCAACACCTAGAGCCTCTAAGGAAACGGGAGCTGCAAACAAGTCCTTACTGGAAACTCTCATTCCCCACTAGCAAAGTGAGACCCACAGCACTCCCATCTTGCAGGATTCAGCCAAAATATAACTCCCTGCATGATCTACAAGGTATTACTCTGATGCAGAAACAAAGGGAGGTCTAAAGGAGCCCATTGTGATGGCAAAGGAGGGCAGGAAGAGGCTGTGGGTTCCCATCAGCCACGGGCAGATGATGCAGAGCACTCAGCTCCTGGCCCCACGCAGGGGAGAGGTGTTACCTCGGAGGGGAGCTCTGCGCCAAAACAGCTCAGCAGCTGCCCACGCTCGATTCACAAACTAACACCACGTCATTTGTCACCAAGAAAAGCTCCGGGTTCTTGAATGGGTAATGCTGGCAGCCTCTCATCAATGTTTTCACAGGCAAATTCATACACTGACCTCCTCGGTGAAACACGCAGCAAATGCCTGGAGTCTGGTTTACATCTGCCATGGGATCCTGTTACATTCAGAACAACCCCTGTCAACGCTGAATCTGTAACAATCAATAAAGAGAGAGAGTTTGTTTGTTCATGTTTTGTTGGTTTGGGTTTTTTTTATGTTTTCTCATTCCTAATTGTGTTATTTTGCTACTCCAAGTTTTGCAAGTTTTGCGATATCCTCCCCCCTCCCTTTCTTGTTTTCTTTTAGGACAAGCTGTCATCTTTTCACATCTTTTCACCAGGCCATTGCAAATGTAAAACTGTAAATTGCAGAATTGTGCAAATAGCACTAATAGCATTTGCATAAAAATTGGTTGCAAAGAGCAATTAGCACTTCATTAATAATCAATGAAGGGCCAATTTACACATTGCCCAAAAGCAAATTGTAAATTCAATTTTGTCTATAATTGAGCATTTGGTGCTGGGCAACTATACAATGGTGCCAGAAGAGCCCGGGTGCATCAGTTGTGGAGTCAAATGTGCCGTGAGCTTGGATTTTCAGTGATCCCAAACGTGTCTCTTTCAGAGGCCAAGCCAGCACCTCCTTCCCAATGAAAGGGAACTCCAGGACATACATTTGTTTCAGAGAAAACACACAAATGTCTGCGTGCTACCAGCCTGGCCCAGACACAACCCTAGTGCCAAGAACATGGGACCAAGAGTCTTGGTCCTGTACAAACACACCTTTCAGCAGTGCTGGTATCCAACAAACCGGGGCAGCTTAACCACAGCAACAACTTTCCCAGCCCCAAATTCTTTGCTGTCTCATCCTCCACTTAAAAGGCACAGCCAGCTCTGTTTCATGAGCACAGGCTGACTCTAAACCACTTGACATCTGAAATTTTCTTATCACATTTAGCGTGGATCTCATGAATCTGGTGAAAAGCTAGACGATCATTTAGCTGGGGTTGGTCGTTTTATCTATTTTCCATAATAATTTGAATATTATTACAATGGCACCTTTCATCTGGGGATATACATGCACTTTACATATGTTACATTAATTTCACCGATGAGCTGGGGAAGCACTCTTTATCCCTATTGTGCACATGAGGAAATGGAAGCACAGAGATGATATACTGCTTGCCCAGTATCACATAGGAAGTTTCTGACAGAGCCAGGAATAGAAATCCCATCTCCCATGTCTTATGCAGAAGAATATCTTTATGTCCCTGCCCAGTAACTGAGCCCTTAATCCAGACTAAGACACCCACACAGGACCCACTTTGCTGAGAGCAGCACAGACCCAGCAATGGCAGTGCCTTGCTCTGGGAGGAGACTTGACTGACACGAAATTTCCCCCACAGTGAAGGTTGGAAGTGCCTTTTGCAAGGAGCAGCTTTGGGGACTCAAAGGGAGGGAAGCTGGCTCTGAGACTGGTCTCCATCTGAAGTGGATGTTATTAGTTGGTGTAAGCAGATGCTTGACATGGGATGCTCAAGACTTCTCAGTTTTCACCCAGCGACGTCCCTGCTCCCTTTTTCCTGCCTGTTCAATCCACCTTTACCAAGAGATTGAATTTACAATGGACTTGAACACATTTAAATCCATTTATTGCAAAATTACTTTTCAATAATTACATCACTGTGCTGACTGTGTTGCATAATGAAATTAGCATGAGAGATATTAGAAAGAATATAAAATTATAAGACATATTGAAATACCTCTTTCCCCGTCTGCCTTAGCACAGCCCATAGCTTAACTGGAAAACGAGCACTGCTCCTGGATGGGATTTAAATGCATCAAGTGTAATTTTATAATGTGTTTTATATAAATTAATTATAATGGTTATTGCTGCTTTACATTATTAGATTGAAATTTGCCTCCACTTCAGTGCATTAAAAGAAAGCTGCACCCATTTTACTCTGCAATGCCCTAAAAGTTCTCATGTCAGGGAGCCATCCTCCCCACATCAACTTGTCTGAAGTTAAAAGCTTTGGGCTCATGTTGGCCTGGCACTACCCACCGTGGGTCCCAAACCCACAACTAGACCCTCGGGGGCAGGTGCTGGAGGTCCTCACAGAGATCTTTGACTGGGATGGGACATTGCAACGCCTCCAAAACCTGCTTTTCTTCTTCGTCTCTGAGCAACAGTAGGAACGCTCAGATTGGTTTTAGCAATCCCACCCCAACTGTGTATCTGAAAAGAATTGGGGGTGATAAAATCCATTGCAAAATCCATGCTATGACACAGGTGAAATGTTTAACTTGGAGCAAGTACAACCCATTAGCTGACTGTGGGCTGTTGGGTGCTGCTGGGTGTTTGTGGGAGCAACTGTAAAAGAGCTGGGGCCCATCCTCATGCAAAGCTCTCCTCTGAAAAAGGAGTTAGGACACTGTGCAGTGATTCTTTTGTTGTACCTCCACTTTCACATGCACAGTTGTTGTTTTTATCTTCTAGTTTCTGGGCTATTACATGACAAACCAGGAGAGGAAAGGAGGTGGTGAGCTATCGGGTAGTTAACTAACCACTTGCTACGCCGGACAAACCACAGTCGTGCAAAGCAAAATGAAGACACACTGATATGCTTTTACTGCCGCTTAATCCTCAATAGAAGTCTACTAATATTCAATTTGTGACATTATTTGCACATTGAATTAATCCAGAAACTAAAGGGCTAATGAGTTATGGAAAGTAGCACATGGTTTAATTGCAACAACAAGGGCCTGCCGGCCTCCCTCCGGTCAGGAATGCCTGGGTAAAAATAAAATCCTGCATGCACTGATACACACCAGACGGGCAGGGAACAGCAAACTTAACAATGCAAACTATCTGACAGACTGTTCTTTTAAATGCCCCAAGTTTTCCGTTTTTTCAGGTATGCTTCTAATGAAACACCACAACATTCATTGAGCATAACACAAAAAAAGTCAGGATGACCAGAGGGAAAAAAAAATTGCTTCCAGAATTGCTTCCATGAAAATAAACACATAATCCTTTAGGTTGGAAAAGATCATTGAATCCAACTGTTAACCCAGCAATGCCAACTCCACAACTAAACCATGTCCCTAAGTGCCACATCTTGGACAATTTCCTTGTAGAAAGGCATCAGGTCTCCAAGGGAGGTGTTGAAAACAAGAAAAGTCACTTGAAAAAGTTAAAGAATGAAAAGGACAGTAGATATTTTCAGCATATGAGGCCACCAGCCCTTGTCAAGTGCTGCTGCTTCATTCAGTGTGCTCAACCCTCAGCACAGCACTTACCCTGCAGCAGGGCCCCACCCTTGGTCCATTCCCATACGAGTAAGAATTAGGACTTAAAACTCTAGCTACAAAAAATAAGCAGTACAAAACTTTCCCCCTCCTCAAGCCCTCTTCTCAACCTGTTTTGCAGGAAAGGTCTCTCCACTGTTTCACACCTTTCTGGAGCACCTGAATGTCCCAGAGCCGTCCCAGCTTCCAGCCAGCAACACAGCACAGTCACATTCTATGCACACACCTGTTTTGGGGCCAAATGATCTGAATGGAGGGGCTGCAATCAGTAATGAAGCTGATGGAAAAAAAGAGGAGGAAAAAGAGCAGGCTCCCTGCCTGGCTGGTTGCCATTTCAGAAGATTTAAAGCTCTTCCTGAAGCCTTTTACTGTGAAGAAAAGCCAGGAGGAGCATCTTCTACATGGTCTTGTAGATCGTGTCTCCTCCTCAAATTCCTCTGTGGCAGAAATTCAAACATTTCTGTTACGTTGATGGTGTGGAAAGCTGGCCCTCTCTGAGATCTCCTCCAAATCTGATCTAGGCAGGAAAAACAAACACATAAAATGGCATATCCAGCAAACCCAGCCCAAACACCTCCTTTTCCCTGCCTGAGCTCTGCTAATGGTCAACCCGAGCCAGCAGCTCCTGCATTTCCTTTCCCACTGCTGCTTCCCCCAGCTCCTGAAACAAAAGCAAGATGGAGCTGCCAGTGAAGAGGGTTAAAGCCCCTGATCTCACATACAGCCAGGCCAGGAGCTCAGGAGTTTGCACCATTTAATAGAAAAAGTGAATAAATCTAAACAGCACTTAATTTATTGATGAAGTAAGAAAGACTGTTTAATGTGGAAAACATAAGCAAGATCAATAGCAGAGAGCACAAATAACTAAGGCTATTGACACATAAGTATTTTAAGCCTAATTGCAGGCATATGCACTTTCTAAGGGTATCTCACCTTCTAATAGCACCCTTGAGATTATGGGGTTAATTGATGCAGCTGTTTACTCCTGGTTCACGTGGTCCAGATTGGGATTCCCTGGAGGATGCTATTAAACTAAAGTGTTTAATGAAGTGCTAAAGAGTGGAGTTTCTAATATTCTTCCCTTGAATGAAATTGAATAGGAATTTAAGCAAACTTCTCCTCCCCAGGTGGAAACTGCAGCTCAGAATTGGAGTAAATCACTCTGTGCCCCTCACAGGGAGCCCTGTGATGCAGGGGACAAAGACTTGTTTGTCTTCATTTGTTAGACTGACACTGGGGATACTTCTGGGGTGGGTTTTTTTCCCAAATCACAGGTAGAAGAAGAAACCTACAAACAGGCTCCATTTTAGCACTGCTAAACAAGGAATCTGAGGAAGCCAATTCAATTCACTCCTGTGCTTTTCAGTGTGATACTGGCCTTCTCTCTTTTAGGGTGGGCTGAAAGGAGGATTTGATCTCCATTTGAGAAAAAGAACAGAAAACAGCACCAGTGGTGGTGCCAGCCCAGGTGTTTCAGCTTGATGGCAGTGGGGTAAACAAGACTGCCAGAAAAGAGACTCTTACAACCAGTCTCCTCCATTTATAGTTTGGCCCCAGTCTGGTTTGATATCTTTGAAAACCAGGTAGATTCCTACACACAATAGGTGTTTCCAAGGCTGACAACCCTGGTGAGAACGCAGAGCCTCCCCACGCCCATCCCACCGTGCACAACAGAGAGCTCAGCTACCTTTACCCTGCAGTGAGAAGCTCTGGGCCCTGTTCCATCTCTGTCCACCACCACTGGCTTCTCCCAAGTGAGGTTTGAGCAAAGGAAAGAAAGTAATGAAGGAGATTTCATCTCTGCAACCCCTCACCATCACCTAGATCCTACCTGGGGGCATCCTGGAGCCTCCTCTCACAGGGTCCATCCCTCCTGCCTGTGATACCCCCCTGGCCTCTCACTCTCAGCAAAGCTTTTAATTGCTGTGAGGCAAAAATTGCTTTCTCCATTTGGCTTTTCCAGCCTGAGAGGGCACACAGACAATGAATCTGATGAGGACAGGGATGTCCCTGGAGCAAGGGGCACAGGGCTGGTCTGCCTGGGTTCAGTGAACAGGGCAGCACATTGATCTCAGAGCCCTCAAGGTCCACCCATGGAATCAGCTGCCATGCACAAACCCTTCAAAATCATTCTCTCCCTCCACAACAGCCTTTGTACTGGAACTTGAGATTTTCTTCTCCTTTAAAATCAGTTAGTTTGAAGCCATTTTACAAAAGTCTTTCTGCAGGATAGCTATTCCCAGTGAAAATGCTCCTTCTACTGCCTCCATCCACATTGCATCTCCCTGGAGAGGGGCACATGAATGGTGGGAAGGAAACATTATGTTTGTAGATATGTTATGTAGTTATGTTACTAACTCCACTGAAAATGCTTCCAGAAAGAAGCATGCTGACTGGAGCATTCAGTATGTGGTTGGAACTGTGCTGAGTTAACTGGATTGGTGGTTTCAATGTGTTTGCCCACAGACTCCAGAGGGAACCATCAGGAGTTGTGGAAGGTAACTGAGAGAAGCTGGTTTGCTGTCAGTCAGCACAAATTGTAAGTGTATGGAGGGGTCTGCACATGCACCATGAAAACCTGTGTGTTCTGTGACTTCAAAAAGGCTAAAACCATGGGTGAAGTGGGGTTTGGGCTGTTTCTACTGTTTCTACCCCACCTGTCAGAGGGAATGTGGAACAGAAAGAGGTTGTGTTTTCTGCAATTTGCAAAAAACTTGTGTCTTGCCTGGGGAAGGCCTTATTTGCCTCCTTGCTACCAACCCCCCTTTTCTGGGTTTGCTCACATTTGCCCCCCTGCAGATGATTTCCCAGGCTTCAGTGGTGTCCCAGGCTCCCAGTTCAGTGTCACCTGTGAATGTCAAAAAGGGTGGTTTTACCTTCTTGCAGCGGAAGGATGGCAGCTGGGCTGCCCTGGGTGCCCCAGAGCCACCTCTGCTCTGGGGCTTCTTCCCACTGACAAGACCAGCAGCTCCTGGTAAAGTCTTGCTGTGACTTTCTCCCAGTCCCATGAGCCACAACCGCCCCTCCAAACCCATAGGGCATTTCCCTTTTGCTACAACCACCGTGAAGGCAGGCTTAAGCTAAGCTGTTTTATTTCACAAATGCAGCTGGGCCACCATAAAGCCAGATAGTGAGGCTCTGCTGATATGTGCAAACTCATTTAACCACTGTAATTTAATTGCTTGCAATTGTCCATCCATGCCCTGAACCCCGTACTCTCTGCAGCACAGGGCACACAGGGTCTCCCATCCCTGCAGTCTCCTCCCCATCCCTGGCAGAGCAGGACCCGTGGTGGCAGGAGGGGCAATGCACAATCCGCAGCCCAATTGGGCCATCAAAGCCCCCAGCACTAGGAGAACAAAATCATTTGCAGTGTGGAAAAAAAAAAAATGAAAAAAGCCAAAAGGCCGCAATGGAAAACCAGGGAGAGAGGAAAATTAACTAAGAAATATGCAGCCTTGATGTCGATTCACTAAAGAATATTTATTGTCCTCTCACGCGTCTTGCTTGCTCTCCTAACAAATATCATATTTTTGAAGGAACTGGTCTCCCTTTACCACTGCTGTCTCTCTCATGCCCTTTCTCTGTCTCACCAGCTCTGTCTCTGCCTCTCTGATACCAACTCTGACAAACCATGCGATTCTGATGGAAAATTCATTAGTCGTCCCTTTTTTTTTTTCTTCCCCATTTTCCCAGTCAGCTTCGCGCCTGATCTGTCAGCCTCTTCCATCCTGATTATCTGGAGACGCCAATTTCAAAGAGACATCTTAATAGTGATGTCAACGAATTAATTAGATGTGTTAATGAGCTAAAAGCAACCCAAATTAAATTAATGCAGTAATAAGCACAGACAGCAAAATTAGCTCCAATTTCTGTAAATGATTCTGAACTGTACACAACATCTCATCCTGCTAGAACATTACCATCCCCCAAAGCTAATCAAGAACTCCAGTGCAATTAACTGCTTAATTACAAAACACACACACAGCTCATAGATCCAGCAGCAGGAGGGGTGCGCTGGGCTGCAGAGCGAGCGGGGAAATTCTCTGCAACAAACCCTGTGCGTTGGCCCTGCCAGAGAGGCTGTGCCCCCACCTAAAGCACCCCCAGGCTCCCCATATGGGGTGATCCAGAGCAAGGGCAGGCACAGGGGAAGGAGGAGGGTGGCCAGGTGTGCTCCCCAGGAGCACCCTACGTGCTGGATGCCACCATGGGAGCCCCAGCGTGGCCAGGGATGTTTGCCAGGCCATGGCCAGCGCGGTCCCGCTGGTGACAGAGATGTGCCCATCGCCCCACGTTGGTTATTGTGTTTATCAGACTGGGGGCTGCATGGAAAAGCCTAATTGTCCAGCTTTGCTCACCTCCCCCGGGATGAGCGGGAATCCACTAATAGCTTTGCAGAGCTGCTCAGGTATCTGATTAGCTCTAATTGCAGCTGGGAAGACAGAGGGAAGGAGCGGGATAGTGCTGTGGACAGAGGGAAGGGGTAGAGGATGGTGAAAATGGGGAGAAAGAAAGGGCTGGGGAGGATGGGTGGAAATCCCTGGGAGACAGTGGGGGTATGCATGCAGGAAAGAGAATGGAGAGACCAACAGAGAAATTATGGATGCAAACAACAAAAAAAAGGGGGAAACCAGGCAAACAAAGAACTGAAGGCAGAAACAAAGGGAAGGAAGGCGAGACAAAGAGTGCAGCATGCTGCCAGGCCCTGTGGAGCAGCCGGGGCAGGAGGCTTGGTGGATACAAGAGTGGGTCTTGGACAGGCCCCATCCCAGCCCTGCAGATCTGGGATGTGCTGGTGATGGTGGAAAACACAGCTGCCTCATCATGGGATGACACTACCAATTTGGAGGCTGTGGAGTTATTAGGCCGCCCAGTAAATGAGGAATATTTGCAATGAAGATGAGGGCAGAGATGCGCTGTGACAAATAGCATCTCTGTGTTTCTCCTTTTTTTTTTTTTCCACCTTTTATTGCAATTAGTTCAGTCTGTTAATAAGCAAAGGATATTTTTAGTTAATTTCAGTTCCAGTTAATTGATTCAAAAGTGAAACCCAGCAACTGAGTTAATTGATCCATGCGTCTTATGCCGTAGCGGCGAGGTACTCTCCGGGCAGCTGCCATCACTGGGGCTCAGAACAGCATGGGAAGGATGGAGGGCAGGGGGACAGCAGAGCTCCTGCCCCGAGGATGGGGGGCAAACACCACCCCAGCAGCTGTGCTGCTTGCCCTGTGGTGCAGAAGAAGCTGCAGGGCGATGGCCTTTGCACGCCTGGCGTGGGATGCGTGGCAGCCCCCCGTGCAAGCCGGCACGTGCACACTGCAGCAGGAGTGCTTGTGCCAGAGGGCTCAGTGAACAGGATGCCCTGGCTTGCTCCATCCAGTGGGATGTCCAGCCTGGCACGCTGTCTCTGATGGACACAGCAGGAGATGGTGTTTCAGGAAAGGGTGCTACCCCAGCTGCTTTCCACATCCCTCGGGCTGCCCGGCTCGCTGAGCTGCCTTGGCAGAGATGCTGGAAAGCGCGTCCCTGACCAGGGATTTTAGCTGCTACTTATCAAGCTGGTTCCATGAGTTTGTCTAATCCCCTTTTCCTCCCGTGGCAGCAAGTTCCCAAAGTTCACTACCTGCCGTGTCCAGAAGAGCTTTCTTTTTTCTTTCTCAAACCTAATCTCTTACTGTTTTCAATTGAGTGCCCCTTGTTCTTGTATTACAGGATTTGGTGAATGACCATTCTGCATTCAGATTATCCACTGCCTTCAAGATTTCCTAATCATAAGCCAAATCTCCCCTCAGCCTTTTCCACCTCTGCCTGGCAGGCACCACCATTCCTTACCCGTGTTGTGGGTTTGCATCTTGTCGTGAGGGACTGGTCCATCTTTTCCACTGGAAGACTGGATCTCCATACCTGTTGATTGAACACAAGGGTCTCCCATCCCTATGCTGCTGGTGTTCAGGGTGCTCACAGCCACGAGTAGCCAACGCTTAGCAGCATTTTGCACAGACTGAGAGGCCATGGGCTGCCCAGCCATGCAGCTCCTGTGGGCATGAGCACACACCTGGGTCATACATAACTTTATCAGCTGGGTTAGAGTCCTGTGGCAATCAAGTTGATAGCTCTACAAGTTGTTTTCTGTAACAATAACTCCCCTAATGCCTTTCTGAAATACCTGTTGATATAGGTCTCCTGAGTTTCCTACAGACCATTAATGTTCCTCTTGCCTATTCCTCCTGATAGCTCCTCAAGTCAAATCACAACCATCTAATAATTTCCAGGGAAAAAACAAAACTCCTGGGTCAGATAAACCAGAACTGTCAAACACTTGAACAGCACAAGTCATAAATTGCATCTTGCAGTAATAGGCACAGTACAAACAGAAGAACACCCAGGCTAAAAAAACAGGTTTGAAACAAGATGCAGATTGTGACAGTGATAAACAAAGAAGCTCTTGGCTTTCTCTGCACTGTCTTGGGGACCAAGGAGCAAGGCTACAGGATCAGATCATATTCATCAGGCAGTTCAACATCTCTCAAAGTATGTGATGGCCATCCCATATACAGAGGCTCTACAACAACTCACTTTAGGCAGACAAAATGTTTCTGGCAGCTCCATGGCTTCAGAAAGGGATCAAAAACAACCCATCTTGAAGGCTACAGTAGAGTTTTCCTAAACATGAATTGCTTAAGGCACAGAGAAACATGCTCAGTACATGGTACAACATGCTACAAGCAGGCAGCAAGTGTGTGCTTGAAGCAGCCCTGCTCCTGAGCTGGGCACCAGCCCCCTCCAGCTCACACCATGCCTGCTCAGTGGCCCAAAGTGACCATAAACTGAGCCACCAGAAAACAGAGACACCTCTCTGTTCTTCTCATGTCTCTGCCTCCACATCCTCCTCCCTTCCAAAGCAACAGTGGGACGCACCATCCACCCCGTGCTCGGGCACAACTGTCCATTCAGATCCCAATTAAAAAGTTGTTTTTCCTGTTGATGGGGAGAGCTAAAGTTGGGATAAAAATGGTACATCATTGAGCATGCTCTGACTATTTTGTACCTGGCCACTTCTTTATTACTCTCATGTAGGAGAGTAATTGTCATTTTTAAGACAAATAATGCATTTTCACAGGGACATTAAGGATGCTGTTTCAGTCTCTGAGGGCTATATGCCATGGCAATGAGAACTAGTGATAGACAGACAGACAAATTGCTTGGTCTCTGCACCTGCAGTGTAACTAAGGACCTACCTAATGAAAGAGCCTAATAAAAATAAGATTTTTCAGAAAGTGCATGCTTAAACAATCTTCTGGAACAGGGCCTAATAGCAAGCGCTCTGTGCCAGGAATATGTAGCTCATTGTGATGCAGTTTCCCTTCTTCCCAATTTTTTAAATAGGATATTACAATGCACTATCCACAAGGAGAAATCAATAGATGCAAAGCCGGGCAAGGAGCTGAGCTTCCTCGATGTGATTGGCTCTGAGAGCCCCCAGTGTCTCTCAGGAACAAGGTGCAGGTCCCAGAGTCTTGGCCAGAATTTGAATAAGGGCAATCCTTCCCTTGTCAGAAGCAACAGGGACAGTTTGCTTTTAGTGCTTGTTGGGAAAAGTTGAAGGGAGAGGGTGCTCTTTAATAATGCTGCAAATTACCCACACTTTAAAATGCTAGTCCTTGATTTGTCAGCCTATTTTTGAATAATTTACAGTGTATTTGGCAGGTTGCTGTGATATATAATGTAATATGCAGGTGGAACACTTTTGAAGCAGAAGTTAATACTTTCTAGGAGAAAAAGGAAATAATTGTGTCAAAACAAGCCTTAACCACTGAGGTTTACCTGTTTCTTAATACACAGGAGTTTACAAACATGACTTCCATTAAAGTAAATGAGACACACACATATGAGTCTGTGTGCCTTGAGAAGAAAATATTCTTCACAAGTGCCTTTCTTGGTGTTGGATGATCAATCCACCATCTGCTTTTATTTATTCATGATTTCTCAGACTACTACAACAATATTGACATTAAATACAGCTTTGGCTTATTAATTTTTTTCATTCATATGTATTTTAAGTCAATTTTATTGACTTCCCCTTGGCTTGCTCTTTTAGCTGTTTGCTTGTTTTCCTGGCCTGCTACTTCGTGCCTACCCGTACATCCCCATGTTTTCTTTCCATCTCCTTGCTTCTGTTCCAGGTAGCCACCAGAGAGTAATTTCCTGTTCCAGGCGCTGTGGATGAGCTGAATTAGGATCTGTTGACCAGACTGAACATTTTTCCAGCCCAGGCTGCAGATTTGGGGCAGTCCTGCCGGTCCCAGGGTCACCAAGGCTGCACCAAGGTGCTCCCAGACACTGTAGCTATTCCAAGGTGATGGGGACAGGCCATCCACATCCCAACCAAACCATCAATTTCCCCCATGCTGGGTATAGGTAGATATGTCACTTGTTCTCAGTAGCATTTGTGAAACTCAGGACAGACAATTGTTAACTATATTTGTCCCCCTTCCTATCTGATTGCTCCCAAGATCCAAGGCCTGGCTAGGGCTGCACATTTGGCAACTCCCCTCTGACTCCAACCTGTCCCTGCTCTCTTAGCTCATCTCTACATCCCCTTCCTTTACCCCTTCACTGCCTCATTGCAATTTCGAGCAACACAGACCACATCGAACAACTGAGTCACAAAAAGCTCCCAGCTAAGGACCAAGTCTCTGCTCAGATCTGAGCCATTAATTTCAAGGAAGGTTTTGCCTATAAACATTTTCAAGTTTTGGATCTTGCTCTTAAGATGAAAGAGGACAAGTCTCATCCTACCCCACCTCAGCTATTCACAACCCTATACTTTCCCAAAGCTCTGTGTCCATTTTAGGGCATATTGTCACTGTTTTCTGTTTTCCCTGCCTCTCCAGTAATCTTCCTTTTACCTCTGTTTCTGCAGCCTTATCTTCCCACGTCCCTCACGAGTCTGTACTTATTCCTCTTTGTGCTCCACTCTCTGATCACTGCTTCCCCCTCTTGTCATATTCTTCACTTGTGGAGTAACAACCTGTCACGTTCATAACCTCTTTGCACCAAAAATGTTCTTTGATCTGTGTAAACTACATTTGATGCTGAAATCCTTGATATTAATATCTTTTGTTTGTGTGTCAATGTTCTCTAGAATCTAATTAAGCAATGTTTTGAGAGCATTGTATATGTTTGAACAATTTGGCAGAGCAGACAATATGAGCTATTGACCTGCAAGGATAAATTGTGCTTGCAGATTCTAGGAATTCACACACGCATGCTTCTTTATGATATTTCTTCTGAAATATGTGCATTCAGAACGAGGCCTTGCTTTGTAATAATCTCTGCAAGGCTTAATCAAGTATCTGCTCGTACTCTTTACTGTAACTGCAGTGGCAGTTACAGCAGGGCACAACAGAAGCAGGTTTAAGCAACCAGCACACACAATAATAAAATAAAACAAAGAGCAAGTTCTACCCATACACTAATAACAGAGATTATTCAATCAATAGCCTCTCCTTATGAATGAACAGGCTAATTTGCCTTTGAATGATGTAAAGATTGACAAGGCAGAGGTCAGCCTAATATAACTACTTACCCTAATTTGGCTTCAGTGATTTGAAAGGTGGCACTGGATGGCAGTGGGGTCAAGCATGCGGGGGGTGGTGGGGGCAGCGGCGATGCCGAGCACGTCCTCGGAGGGTGTGCAGTGGCTCCGCAGGGATGCTCAGGATCCTGGTGGCAAACACTGCAAACCTCTGCTGGACTGGACCTTGAGAGGTGTTTCAGAAGTGGGAGGGAGGGAAAAAGAGAACGGCAAATTGTAGGAGTGAGAGGCAGAGAGATGGCATGGCAGTGTGTGGAGCTGTGGTGGGCACTCACTGCTGCCCCTGCTCACTGGGAAAGGTCTTGTGGCTTAAGGCAAGAAAACTGGGTCGTGTTTCTGAGCTTATCCCACCTTGACACCTGTTCAGATGTATCTGCTGGGTAAGAGCAACTCCCGATTCTGGGTTTGGGGCCCAGCTTTCCCCATCCCCATCCCGGGTACTGTTCAATGGGGGATACAATATCAATACAGGGAACATATCTCAGGGCTTAGAGCTCAATAGGGAGCTGGAAACAAGAGAGACCAGCATATCAATAATGATGGTGATACCCAGCAGGTAGGACTGGGAACACTGGAGAATGGCTCCACAGGACCCCACAATACTGGCCTGAAAACAAGTTAGAGATTCAGCTTGGGAAACAGGCAGAGTGAGTGGTGGGTATAACTCACCCTAAATCACCTGCACAGTGCTGCTACGAGGCACAAACTGATGGCTGGAGCCAGGAACGTGTCTCTGCTCCTGGAGCAGCAAGCACAGACCTGCGGGAAGTGAAATAGAGGGCACTCTTGCACAGGGGAAGCTTTCTAAAAAGAAAGTAAACCCTGGCAGGGTTTTACTGCCAGGAACCAACCCCAGCCTCACCCCATCCCTCAGCTTTGCTCTGCTGGTGCCGAACAGCAGGAGCCCCTGGGACTAAAGTCAGGCTGCAGATGAAGGCCATCAGCTGACCCAGCTGCACTCCTGGGGAGCCCTGTGCCTCCTGCCAAAATCATCAGCTCCCCACAACCAATTTCCTCAGCTGGGCACCGGCCCGTCACCGAGGGGTCTGGTCTGCCTGCACCTGCCACAGAGGGTGCAGGGAGAAAAATGTTCTTGATGGGAATCTGAACTTTTATAACACTGACCTGTTTTGCATCCTTCTTCCTGTTAACAGATGATGTCCCAAGGCTGTGTGCAAACTTACCTGCTTTGCACGGTGCTTTGGGTCAAGGGTGGACGAAGTGCCAAGGATCCTTCCCTATGGTGAGACTTTGCTTGTGCCTCTGCATGAGGAGAAACTTCCCTGAAGTGCGAGGCTTTCCCAGCATTCAGGCATCCCGTCTCTGGCCTCCAGCAAGGCTGGGCTCCTCCAGAAACAGCACAGTGCCATCTGTTGGCTTCCTCACCCTGCAAAGGAGCAGAATCCTGGAAAGTTCTGAGAAATGGGAGAAAACCGGGGAAAAAAATGTCATGTGCACCCTGGCTTTCCCCAGACTGCTGCCTGCCTTGCTTGCTAACTTCTGCAGGCAGAATGATGGGTCTGGCAGTGGAAACAATTTGCTTTTCCATCTGATACCTGGCGTTGTGTGTGAGCAGGGCTGTGCTGCTGCTCTCCTCGTGGCTCTGCTCCTCCAGCCTTAACAGTGATGGTGACAGCTCAGTCCCTCTGGTATACTGGATAATTAACTACCACCACCACCATGGGCCGTGTCTCCTCCACCACACCTTCCTGGAGTCTTTTTCCAGGAGGAAAAGGGGAATTTATCAGAGATGCACAGATGTGGCATGACCCTGCTGGAACAGCTGACGTCCAGAAATCCTGGACAAACGGACAGAACAGGCAACATGTGTGTGGGGCTCAGGTACCTGCACAGTAAACCCTACACATCTGACTTTGGCACAGCAAACCAAGCAGAATTGGACATTTCCTGGAAAGGCTTCTGTCCAACATGTTCCTGGGTGTAGGAATGAGTGTCCTCATCCTATACCTGGGCTGTCTTGCTGTGTTTCAACTGGAAGCACTTACACTGAGGTGGTGGGTAGATTTATGGCCCTGAATTGCTGGCACATCAGCTTCAGTGCTCAGGGATGATTCAGGTTGAATGAGTCTGAACAAATGCAGATTATATTACCACTGTACAGGATTAAGGAACATGTCTCTGCTCTGAACATTTTTCATTGCATTAAAGGAATAAAGAAAAAAACACCAAAAGAAAGCTAAAATTCCTAATAAGTGAGCAGGGGGAAAAGGACTTTTCGCTTTTTTTTTTTAACCACTTTTCTTACTAGATAAGAATATTTTGTAAGCAAATCCAGAGATGGTGGTCCACAGTGAGACACTGAGGGCTGCTGCCTGGGGCCAGGCAGGAAGCCCAATATCCATTCCTGATCTTGCCCTACCTCCTCTCCTGCCTTGAATTTTCCACCTGCAAATGCAGAAGATAACACTTGCCATACCTCTCAGCCTCGTGGGAGAAACCCAGGCCTTCATCCTGTAAATGGAATTTGAAGATGTAAGTGTTAATAATAAATGCTAAATATTATTATTCTTGTTACAAAGCAAGAAGTGGAAAGATACAGGGATAGAGTTCAGCTAAAGAAGCTCTCTTGTTACTGATAAAATACTGTCTTTAGTGACATATGGAGAAAAAGTTACACCATTTCCACACAAGAGTGCAATTATCACCTGGACTAGTTTCGCTCTCTAAATTAAGTCTTGTGTCCAGACCAACCATGTTTAGTTTGCAGGTGGCCTAAGCAGCAGAGAGGACAATAGAGGGTGATGTTGAAGTGTCTCCATCCACATCTGTCCATCCCAGGAGCTGAGCTGGGGGTTCTCCCCACGTCCCCAGTGCCTGGTGTGTTTGCAGCAGCAGCTCTTTGCTGCTCTCTACCCAGAAATGGCATTTTTCCACTCTGGAAAGTGAGATTGAGGAGATCCCTGTGAAGTGTCACCACATTATTTAATAAGCCAGGCTGGTGAGCTTGGCAGCACGAAGTGAGGGATGGGCATCCTGCAGATCTCAGCCCTGGCACTGCTGTGGTGAGGATGGGTCCTGCATTTCGCATCCAGGCAGATGTCCCTGTGCTCGAGACGACAGTGTTGGGGCTTCACTGGCCACAGGCCAGTCACCAGGGAGCCAGCCTGGGGGAAATCAAAGGCTTCTAACATTTTCTACATTAAAACTAAGTGAAGGGAACGTTTGAGTCACTATTTCCAAGCTGAGATGTTGTGCTTGTTTCTGCACTCTCCCAGGAAATGAGCTCTAGCCACTAGGGCATGGCAAGGGCTATTTCTTTCTGGACTTTTCTTAATAATTTTTTGAGCCCAAGTAGACACAAATTTTAAAGAAAATAATTTCCTGATCTCCTTCATCATTTAACCCTCAAACGTTTTTGAAATACACTAAGAGCATCCAGTGGTCCAAGCTGCATTTTGGGAGTAGGATGCTGCACACCAGGGTGAGCCTGAGTGAGGCCAAATCTGTGCCTCAGTTTCCCTTCCTGTGAGATGCAGCTAACACCTTCTGACCCATGTGCAAAACGCTTTCTAAACCACGCATGAAAGGCCTTACACAAGTAGTTATTAATATTAATAATAATAATTGTTGTTGTTACTAAGCCAACTATAAAAATAATTTTTCAGAGAAACAAAGTGCCCTGTCTCCCGGTGATAGATTACACGATGCTAGAAATTACTCACAGTATGAAGCTGGTTTCCAGTCTGGTTCTTTTCAATAAATTATAGACTGAGCCCTGAGTGCATACAGTTTACCAAAGTAAATTCTAAATAGGCAGAAAGTACATTCTCCCATCAATTTTGCTCATGATCGTTTGGGGTTTGCTCCTGAGAAGAAGTTAAACATTCTCCAGCAGTTTCCCGGAACCTTTTGCTGGGTTTGGTGGGGACGTGGCAGGGCAGCTGGCCCTGGGCTCTGCACAGGGAAACAAGGATCCTGGTGGAAATGGAGGTCTGCGTGAAAGGGAACATGACCACACACCACCATCCCTGGGAGCTGCTCAACCCTCGCCCGGTTCTCCCCGCGACCTCACCGGCGCGGCTGCCTCTCCCCCATGCACCACCATCTCTTCATTCTTTTTTTTTTTTCTTCCCATTTTTGAGTTTCGCCGGCCCTTATTTATCCGCTAAATTCCTTCCAGATGGGGCTGCCTCTTCTCCTGCCTCCTCCGCGCCGGTGCCACGCGCGGAGCCTGCCCATCGGCAGGTGTAGGGCAGAGCGCAGCATATGCCGCGGGTTTGGCAGCGCCGGCTGCGGCGGCAGCTTCTGCGCGTCTCTCCGGGCCGCGCTCAGCTGGGACCTGGCGCCGCTCGCAAACACCATCTGGCCTTGGCAGGCCCGAGCCCGAGGAGCCCTTCCCCGAGCCGCCAGCCCGGGCGGACGCGCGGTGCCAGCCGCGCTCGGCACGGCCAAGGTGCCACCGCGCCGCTGGGGACAGCGCTCGGAGAAGGGACTACGGGATAAGGGGGGGGGGTTTCCCACCGGGAGCCTGACCCCATGCGAAGAGGAGCCCTTGGCAACCCTCAGCTGCATTAAAGCAGCTCAGGCATCATCTCCATAGCCCCCAAGCCCCTCCAGCATCAGGCGATGGGGAGGTGGCACCATGAGGCTCCTCGGCATGGCTGGGAGCCCTCCCTGGGGCTCCCACACATCCTGGCGAGGCAGCAGCCTCTGCTTCCAGCACCTGAACCTGCTCAGTGCAGGCAGGAGAAAAGCCACGAATGGGAATTATTTACGGCAAAATGAATCTCTCTGCCTGGTGAGACCTTCCTGGAAAGCTGCTCTGTGCCTCTGACTGGCACAGTGCACCTGGGAGAGGTGGAGATGTGTCCAGCACCCCATCACCTCTTCTCACAGTAAGTACCGGTGCTAAAACCATTTCTGGATGTCTGGAGTAAGGTCAAAGTGAATAAAAAAAATAAAAATAAATAAAAAAGGGCACCTGAAGCCTGCATGGCAGCCTGACAAACTCCCTCACTCACTCTATGGCTACAACAAACCTGGGCAGCATATGTCCCACTCTGGACTTCAGGATGAGCATGAACCCATTTGGTTTGCTCTTTATGATGCTCACACATTTTGCCTAAACCTTGATTGCAGATCCTCGCAGACCCCCATCTCCCCCTCCCCCCCCCGGAAAGCCCTGCTCCTGCCATTGCTCCCAAAACCCTTCCCACTGAGGAAGATATTGCCAGGAAAAGGCTGGCATGACCTCACCTGTGCAATGCCAAACGCTGGGACCAGCTTTTGGCCTGGAAATCCCTGAGCTGTGACAAGAAGTGCTTCTGCTCTTGCTGAGCTGTCCGGAGCTCCCACTCTTTGCCAAAATGTGGTTACATCTTATGAACATGTTTGCAAAGGAAAGGGGCACGGGAAGCCTGCAGGCAAAAGTGCTTCACTCCCTTCCATATGCGGTGAGGGGCCATTCCCACATGCTGGGACAACCTCTGCAAAGCCTGACCATCATGGAGGGGGGAGACAAAACTTTCTGTGCTTGCAAATATCCTGTCTTCCTATGGCAAAAAGGGTTTTCCTCCATCACCTCAGCTATAGCATCACCAGGAGCAGCAGCAGTTGAGTCAGCAGGGCAATGTCAGCAGGGCTCCCAGTGGGACTGTTTCCAACTTACCCACGTGAATGGCCTCGCTTCACCAGGACCTCTCTGGCTTGGCAGCTGCCAGTCTGCTTGTCCAGGGTGGGCATCCTGCACTGCAAGACTTTATTCCATGTGCCCTGTGTTACATCTTCTGGGCTGCAGTGCTCGCCACGGGAGTCTGAAGCTCAATTCAACTGTAGCAAAGCAGTCACTGAGCTATGGTGCTCTGGAGAGCAGGCAACAGGTGCTGGCCATAAAGGCAATCCTCACCTACCTCTACCCTGGCACTTCTCCCAACTCACAAAAAAACTCCCATTTCTTCCTAGGCAGGTCCACCAGAAACCAGCTCACCCATAAAAGCAACTTGCACCCACAGAGAGAGACAGTGTTACATCAGCACCTGCAAGTGACTTTTTTTGTGTGTGTTCAAAGCCAGGTAACACAGCTAAGTCGCTCAGACCTCAGGACTCTCGGTCCTGGGCTAAGCCATGCACCATTTGTGCAGCTGCACAAGAAACAAGCACACAAAGTCCTGGCTACAAGGGAGAGAGCATCTCACAGGGTCCATTTACTGCTATTTGCCAGCAAATTCCGATTGCAGTTGCACTGACACAAACCCACTGCAAGACAAGTGTCAGCGACACTACACCAACCTCACCAGTGCATCTGCCGGGATCCGTGAGTGTAACAAACCCAAAGCTGATCTCTCTTTCCCTTATTCTTGAAGAGGAAATCGTTTGTTTTCTTCCATACCAGATCCTGCTCTCCAAACTCAAACAAAAATCAAATTTTGCCAGACCCTTGTGTGCCAGAGGCTGGGAACCCACAACAGCAAGGCACTGCCTGTCCTGCAGACTACTTTGTGTAGTGCAGATATGTCTCTATGTATTTATATAATCTATCTATCTATCTATGTACTACATAAGGGGTTATTTTGCGTGTAGTGCAGCTTAAAGACAGGCTGACCTCAAACTTACTTGAAGCCTTTAGCTCGCAGGCCTCTGTAACAGCGTGGCCACCTCTCTGGGGTCCATCTAGCCTGGGAGGATGCTGACAAAGGAGAAAGAAGAATGACAGATGCTCCCTGTGCACGGAGGCAAATAAAGATGGGATGAGGGGAGAATGGGAGCCTAAAGGGAAAGAAAATGAGTGTGCATGCACACACACGTGCATACAACGACAGGCAAGACAAAGGAAAGAGGGGACAAGCAAAAGGAGGGGAGCTGGAGTGCTTGGCGAAGGCTGTTTGCAGCAGCATCTCATGCTGCTTCGTGAGATCCATCCGGGACATATCTGCATCAATGAACCAGAATCCTGACACTGGTTCCCTTTGATAAATATTTATCGTGCCTGGCTCTCTATCACTTCAGTTTCCACCAGATTAACCTCGATTCTTCCAACAAAAAATGCCCTGGTGTTCTGCCTGACACACACACGCCACACTGACCTTCCTTCTCTGGATTCCCCAAGGCCCTTGCTCCCGTTCAGCTAAGGGGAGAATTTGCTCTCATCAATCAGGACCGGATTTCTCCCATGCCATGTAAATAATTTAGAGGCACAAGCATCCATGGCACTGCTTATGTGCAGCCCAAACCCAGTGCCAGGAATCTTGGGAAAAGGGCCCAATAATATTGTACCAGTCCAAAGTAATTAAAGTGCATCATTACATATAAATTTGTAATTAAACACTTTAACGTAATCATCCCGCACAGCACGATTCCTGATGAATTAATTAAAAGAACTCCAGAAATTAATGTTTTACTTGTCACCATTGTTGTGGTAGCTGTAGCCGTCTCCCTGACTATTCCTGCAGCATGTTGTGAAGTAATTATATAATTACTGGGGAACGGGAAGGCCCAAAGTCCCAACAGAGGAGAAACCTGAAACAAAGTGGAAACAGCAACCACAAAAGGCAGAAGCAGCGCCAGTCTCCCCACATTCAGCCCCAGCAGTGGGGAGGTTGTGAGAGGAGGGGAAGGATGAGGTTTCCACCAGCTCCACAACACAGATGTGTTCTCCCAGGTGGGAATGCCTTGCTTGCACCCATGTGTGTGCATGTGTAGGGGTGGCTCCTGTGCTCTCCTGCTGCCCCAGTTTCCCCCACCTTCCACATCCTCCTCCTAAAGTTCAGGGTTGGTGTCTGAAAGGGGGGGTCCTTCCAGCCCCATTCTCCATTCAACCCTCCTTCCACCCAGACCTCCTAAATTCCCTCCTTTGTGTCCTACATTACACTGAGGTTCAGTTTCCTTTCTCCACCCCCTATCTCAGACACAACTGAACAATCTGGTCCCCTCAGGGCCAGCCACATCCTTCCCATCTCAGTGGCTCCGCCGAAGTGCCACCAGCAGCGTGTCCCCCACTCCTGACAGCACTGAGCCTCGGGACATGCCTCCTGCAGTGGTGAAGGGGTTAAGGCTGGACTCAGATTGAATCCTTGGATGCAGCGGGTGTTTGTGCCAGTCCATCCCTCTGTGTGTGTGTGCGCATGAATATATTTACGCACAGCATGAGGCTCGCCGGCCGAAAAACTCCCCCGGGGCTGTGCGGAGTGAGGCACACGGGGTATTCCTGCAATACCAGAGCCTGGGCTCTACCTGCTGTTACAAGGAAAATACATAGATAGGTGGCTGTAGGAGCCCAAAGGTGCCCCTGTCCCGCACTGGAGCTGGGTGTCCATCAACACTGGTGCAAGGAAGGGCTGTCCAGCCAGTCACTGAACCTGGACAAGCCCCAGCATGACCCAGCCGAGGTAATGGGTGGCACAGAGCCACGTTCAGCATCCCTCAGCAGGGTGCCCTTGTTTTAACAGGATTTCCAGCACTGTCCAGACACGTGGCTTCACATCCCTTTTTGCTGCCAGGGCTGCCGACAGCTCCAGCCACGGGGACTGTTGGATGGGGTCCACAGAAGAGGGAACCCTGAAGTAAACATCCCTCTTCTGCCACCACAAAAGCTGGGTGGGCAGCAGCAGGGGTGTCAGGGTGACCGTGGGGGGTGCTGGTCCATGTGCTCTGTAACAGCAGTGACTTTCCTTAAAAAAGCTTAATTTATGGCTGCAGCACTTGATTCACACAAAGAGCTCCCAGTAAGGCAAAGGCTGTCCTGTAGTGCATCTTCCATGAATGATATTCCCAATACTAGTTCCTACTGCTCCTTGTGCTCCAGGAATATCTCTTATTATTCTGGGTACCATCCCTAGTCTCACCTGGATGCACCAATGCTGCCACATGGTGACAAGTCTCTGCTTCCAGCCTGTGCCTTAGTGTCATGACAATCAGTGGCTTTGGGTTTTCCCTTCTTGTTATTTTCTGCACAGCCAAAAACTATGAAATACAGCTTGGTTTTACAGTGGCAAGGCCAGGGGATCAGACAGAGTGGGGAAGGCTTGGAAGAAACAACAGTACCTTCTGGATGGGGACCCAGCAACTGCCCTGTGCAGGCTAAGGGACTCATGTAGCATGACTCTGTTTCCCCCATATAGAGATTATGCTTAACTGGGGTTGTATTAGTTAACATTTGTACAGCTCTTTGAAAAAGTAAAGTGTTTCAGGCTTTAAATCCTGCCAGTGGGAACAGATCAACAAGATTTCTAACCCTTCTGAAAAATTAAAGCTTTTGCCAATTAAGCTGGCAAACACATGGATGTGAATCTAAAAACCTCTTGAGCTCGAGACCAAGACTGAAGACTCCTGAGAACAGCCTCTCCTGGCTGCTCCTTGCTCTTCTCCTGCTCACCCATGTCAGAAACGTATCAAGTAACCAAGCTCTAAGCCCTTTCAGCAGACACATACTTGAAACATAACCAGGCTACGCACAGAACTGCAGCGGAGCCACCACTCCGGACATTTAAATGGACACTACGGATGTGCAGATAATGTCTTTTCCTAGATTGCCTGGTCTGGTATTGCAAAAATGTCATAGCAAATCATAATTTACTTTAATTTTGCAATTAGCCCTGTAATTTGAGTTGCAGGTTTGATGCCACAAGCTACGGATGATCTCCATACATATATCTGTACCAGCATTACCTGTGCCTGGGGGATGTCCTCTGCTTTGGGAGTTAACTCTGGGAAGTTATGCTCTCCTAGATGACTCTGGGATTTAAGTATAAAATTTTACACAACATAAAGCAATCTGCACACCTCATCTGTACATCCTCTTTGGGCAGATTTGCACCTTTGCAGGTTGAGCTGATGAGCAGCAGCAGCACCAAGACAAAGACCTGGGCAATAACTATGGCTCGACAAAGAGAAGAGCACTGCCTGTCATCACACACACACTTGGAGAGGGACATGGACTTACCTGGAGTCTTGCAAGCCAAAGGAAAACCATGTGGAACCGTGGCAAGGCAGTCCAACACCACAGTGAGGGATGGTGAAGCAAATCACTCAATAGCTGAATGCCTTCCAGCATAACTTCCAGTCTGGGATGTCCCCACCGGCAGCGGTTCAGCCACACAGCCCTTGGTAGTTCACCTGCAAAAAACAAACACCCTGTACCTGCTGTACCTGCCTGGTGTGTCTCCATGAGGATAGATGAATATAACAGGCACATGTGTCACAATGGACATATGCCCAAGAAGGGGCACCCAAAACAAAGTCATGGGGCACTTGGGCAGCAGTTTCTGCTGAAGCCATTTATCCCAGAGGCTCAGACATCAGTGTTCACCCAGCACTGTGCCAAAGAGAGACACACCAAAATGCCTGTCAGAGCCTAGTGGAGGGTGGCACTGTGTCCACAGGAGTTTAGAGACACCAGCTCAAACCTCTGCTCTCTGACCACCCCACGCAACCTGAAATAAGTCACTTGGTGTTCCCGTGGGGGTGGGAATAACCCCGACATCACCCCCACAATGCAGCTGAGTCAGGGCCAGGGTGCAGCCTGGAGGGACTGCCCCATTCCCCCACACCCACTAACCCTGGGAAGTGTCCGGCTCACTGAGTCAGGGGCCCCTTCTTTACCCTTTCCCAGTTCCCAGTGGAACAATTTACCTTTCGGAGCAAGTCCAAGATATTAATTAAGATAAATCTACCTCAATTTTGAGATTCTCTTATCATGTAATTTATCAAAATTATGTTAATTATTTCTGTAGGGCAGCAAAATTATTACCTCTTCCGTGTCTGATTTGTATTAATATTCATAATTTAATAATTCAGCATCCAAGCCATCTGGTTTGGGGAGCCACGCTCCTTCCCCTCCCTCTGCCAGAGCCAAAATGCTCCTGCCTCCCTGCTCCTGCACCCATCCGGGCAGCCCCCACCAGCTCCCAACCAAAACCATGCCACCAGCTCCTGTCGGCATCGCTGTCGGTGTTCCCTGTGGTCCCGTCGAGGCTGCCGTGGCAGGATCCCGATCCCCCGGGGAGGGGGAGCATCCCTTCCCCTGTGCCAGGCTGAGCCTCTGTCACCGGCACTGTCTCAGCCCGGCAGGTGAGCACAGCTGAATTGACATTTTCCACACTTTGTGATTTTTACACTGTAATTTGACATAATTAATGCCTACATTACTGCTGATAATTTAGCTAGTTAATTAAACTCGGAGGAGATAATTAAGGAGAGGCTACTGCTTGGACTGCTAATTGTTTTTGTCATTATTTTAGGGGCCCGACAGCTGCCGGCTGAGTCATCCTCCCCATCAGCTGATGGCCGCACGTGACGGCGGTGCCGTGGGCTCCGTGTGCCCGGTGGAGCGGCCGGGAGCTGCCGAGAGCTGCCGGCGGCTGGACCCGCCGCGGCCTGGCCGGGAGCCAGAGTCCGCCGGCGCAGATGGCGAGCGGGGCTCCGCGAATGCACGGCCCCAGCGCTGCTCTGGCCGAGGGTGAGAGCCCCCCAGATTGGGGCTGGAAGAGGTGTGGAGAGATGGCAAGAGGCGTTTTCCGAAGAAGAACTGGGTGGTGGACAGGAGAGCAGCATCCGGGGTGCTGGGGAGTGCAGAGAGCGAGGATGCTCGGGGCATTGGTCCATGAAATGCTCCAGGTGGTGTCACCTCGTGCAGGAAAAGGGATCTCAGCACGCTTTGGGGCTCATGTAGAAGCAGAAACACCGGCCACCCAGAGAGCTGGAGAGCAGAGTCGAGTCCTGCAATTCCCGATGCAGCAGTGCCAAGTGCTTGCCCTGGCACAGGGGAAAGCCCATCTGCCTGCAATCCCCAGGGCAGGAGGGGAAGGAGGGCAGCAGGGGGTCCCTCATCCCCATGGGAGTGACTTCCCCCTTAACCCCACAGCATTCAACCCATCCCTGGCTGCCCTGTGCTGTGCTGCCACAGCACATGCCTTCTCCTTCTCAGGTGCTCTGGCTTTATCTTTAGCTATGGATACATCCAAACACTTACTGAAGGCAAAAGCAGATGAGTGACAAACCCAGCTGATCCCTGAAGAGAAAAGCTCATAATAGGAGCCAAGTCCCTGCTCCCCACTGTGTTTCTCATCTCCTGGAACCCTCTGCCATCGTTGTCAGCACTGTCCCATACCAACCACCCTAAACCACCTAAATAAGACTACAACCAAAGCCCCAGCTCCTCTAAGCAACTGACACTGCCACCAAGTTCAGAATTACTCGGTGTCTCTGTCTCTTCTGTCCCAGGCTACTTGTTCCTCCATCCTATTCAATAACAACCTAGAATCAGGTGGGAGCAGAGGAGCCCTCACCCTGTGGCCAGTCAGAAGCTACAGGAGTGCAGCATGTCCCAACCATTCCCCCTTCCTCTCTGCACCCCGGTGGGAGGAAGGCAGCTTGAGGCACAACTATCAGCTTATTCCTGCTCTATGACAGCTAGAGAAGCTTTGTCTGGCCTTCCTGATGTGCAAAGCACCTCCAGCCTCCCCCAGCCCACTGAGCAACACCATCCCATGGCCTCTGATGGACATCATCCATCCCCATCCCGAGAACATCCCTCCCCACCACGGGCAGCACTGCCAGGCTGTTTGCTGCCGGAGATTTCTTTCCACCCTCTGCCTCCTGGCTAGCTCAGTGCTCCAAGCTGGAGGCCGGCTTGACATCTCAATCCAGAGATTAGGATGGAGACTGGTCACTACCCAGTTCTGGCGAACACCCTTCAAATAATTTGATTAACCATCTTAGCCCCACTCGGCGCAGTTGGCATCCTCCAGAATCAAAGCTTTTCCTGAAATGCTGTGTCAAAAACACATAAAGCTGCTGTAAAGGTTCAACCAAGCATGGACCAAAGCAGAATCCAGTACTCCAGAGGCTGTGCACTGGGTTGGCTAAATACTCCCTCTAAATATCTCAACAGCTCACAGTCAGAGACATATGAGATGTCTAACAAATTGCACAGGGACTGCTTTCCTTCTCTCACTGTTAGGAAGAGATTTTTTTTTTCCCCTCTTGCATTTCTATTTATCACAACGCAAAAAAAGAAACGTGCCAAAAGGAGTTTATATTTTCACTTGGAACAACAACATTTGGACAGCCCCAAGGATAGCAATTGCAGCAATCATGAAAAAGTAATACTTTGCGCTTCTGTAGTCCCTTTCATCCAAGCATCTCACAGCACTTCGCAAATGTTGGCCCTGATCCCGTGGAGGCCCATACACATGGATCATCCAATACAGGAATTCCTTTCACTGGGTTCAGCAAATCAGGACTGTGGGGCTCTGTGGGGCTCTGGAGTTGCTCACCTCCACGCTCGCCGAGTCAGCTGCTCCATCAGCACTCACATTGCATCCTGAGGTATTTGTTGATATTTAAGTCTGAGCTCCTGGAGTCAAGGGATTGTGTTTCCATTTTTCAAACCTCTCTAGTTTGTCATCTTGGTGCAATCCCTACAACAGGAATCCTAAAATCCCAGAAAGCAAAAGAAAAATAAGACAAACCAAACATACTCCCTTTCCAGCGTGGTGCTGTTCTGCAGGCTCATCTCTCTTTGGAGTCGTGCTTCAGGATTTCTGTATTTATTTTCACCAGAAGACAGCAATTCCTGCACTACAATACTCATAAAAGAATAAACCCAGCTGATCTCAAACTGCTCAGGGAAAACTATGGCAGAGAGAGCAATTTGCCAAAATCTGCAGCAGTGAAAAGAATAAACCTCAATTGTCCTTGTTCCCAGTGCCTCCTCTGCCAGACAGACACAGTCCAAATAGTTGAACATTTAGTTGGAGTTTCTACTGTCATTATTTTCTTAAATAAAATCAAAAAAGTTTTCTTTCTTGCTATATCAATGCACCAAAGCCCCACTAGGTTTGGGAGGCCAAGAGCCCCCATGGGCACAGTCCTTCCTTCTCCCACTCATGCTCCAGTGCCAAAGAGTGGCCAACATTCATGACAAAGCTTGAGCTACAGCTCTCAGGGCTCCTGAGGATCATCCCCCCTCAAATGGAAACCCTTTTGGCCTTGGGCTTGGCACCTCCATGGAGGATGACCCCACATCCCATCACTAGTGAAGCTGCCAAAGTGAAGCTGTGGGAGATGATCAGCTATTGCTATGAGAGCAGTTTCCTTTAAGCATGAAGGGGTGGCCCCTTCCTCTCCACACCCCAATCCTGGCTTTATCGGGTCACCAGATTCCTCCTGAGCTTAGGGACAATGATGTTTTTGCAAAGATCCCTGGAGAAGCCATTGGCAGTGCATCACTGGGGCAGCTCATCTGAGCAGGAAGCATTCACCCACAGAGGTGCTGAGACATCATCCAGCGCTTTGCTGGGCAACTTGAAGGTGTTTATGGCTACCCTGGGAAGTGTGGCCTGAAGTGACCAGCTACTAGCCAGGGCTGATAGCCCTTCAGGGCTGTTTTCTGCTCCTAGGGGCATTTCCAGCAAATGATACAGCCTCTTTGTGGCCCATCTCCTTCCTCTTGTGAGGAAGGACATGTTTGATGCACTCGGAGATGTACAGCTGAGCAGTGCTGCAGCCTGCGGTTAAAATCCAGCAGAACTTCAAACCACCCTTTAACCTCACTTACCTCTGTGCTATCTTCCAGTGAAATGAACCTCTCCTATCTGCCCACTCCAGCACCATAGTCCCAGCAGAGGCAGCCTCAGCCTTGCCTTCCCTGACCCCCTTTCCCTCCAACGTGCTCCTGCAGACACACGCACGCAGGAAGAAGCGCCCTTAGCAGTGGACGGGAGCGAGACGCCGAGGAAGAGCATTAGGTGGAATGAGAGATAGCAAAAGCACAGGCATATCAGACGTCTCCAGGCAAGATAACACGATAAATAATCAATCAATCCCTACAAAATCCTTAAGTGCTTGATGTATCCTCCCGCAAATTGAATCACTTCTCCTAGCAGGAAGTTCTCTCTTGTAAATAAATGAGAGCAGAAATGGCCCATATTGAAAAATAATGTTGTTAAAACCACTGATTAAGTTTTACACAAGCATATGAGAGCAAACTAAAAGGTTTTAGCTTTTTAATTTAAGAAATGAGGAATATGATATAATTTCAATTTGTGATGAGATAAGATGTTCTCGATATTGTGGCTTCAATTGGATTATATCCTAATGTACTTTTATAAAGTGTCAGGCTAGCTGCAGATTAAGGTATGTGTGTAATATTCTTTATTAACAATTTAATGGACTTGCTTTCACTCTATCCATCTTAATCAGTGTTTCCAGTCCACCTGGGAGATCTAGTTAGAGCAGAACCTGAAACTCCAACCTGATGAAAGAGGGAACTCAGTGATCCGTCAGTGTCAAAAACAAGAGAGAAGCACTGATAAAAGACTGTTGAGGATCATCTTTAACCTCCTGTCATCAGCACCACTCCAAAAGCTCTCAGCAACTGCTCTTGGAGTCACTCAATGAGACATATGCCCTCCTTAGATCTGCATCCTTCCCCTGCCAGAATAATAAAGGGGCTTTTGGCAACAAGCAGAACTACCCAGATCACAAAATGTAGTTGCCTGATCTCGAGAGACCTGCTCCTATAATCCTATTTTACAGTCAAACGCCAGTGTAAGAGCAGCCTGGTTGTGTGGACTCTCCAGCACTCGACCACAGTCTCTGCTCTGGTGTTTAGACGCTTCCATCCCATTTCTCTCTGAAATTTATTCATGACTAGTTTGTATCTGCATGTTCTGGTATCAACATTGGCCTTTAGCTTAACCAGCTCCTCTCCCTCCCTTGTGCTTATCTGCCTGTGCAATCACATCTCTCAACCTTCCTTTCGTTAGGCTAAATAAGCTGTGCTCGTTTAGTCACCTCTCATAAAGGGGCTTCCTGACACTTTCCCCACTCTAATGACCTGGCTCTGCACCTCTTTCAGTTTTCCAGACTGCACACACCATCCAAAGTCCCACTGTGCTTCTAGTGCAAATGGCTTCCCACCTCTCTAGGAAATGCCATCTTGCCAGATAGCTCCAAGAACCAAGGTGCTACTCCAGCCAGCTCCTGCTCTCCAAGCACTCACCTCTCCCACCCTTAGGCATCCCATGAGGGGTAAGTCCTCCACCCGAATAAAGACCTTTCATACTGCAGCTCTTGGTGAGAAATTGCTATTTCACACACATGTCAGCCCACCACAGAGTGACTGGGATGGCTTGAGATAACGCTGCACGAGATCTCTCTGCTGGCCAGTTCCCGGCCTCCCCCTCCCCGACGTTGGACTGCCATGTGCATGCACAAACAGGGACTTGATGCACAGAACCAGGAGCAGCAGCCTTGTAAATAATGGCCAATCAGGGGAAAAAAAAAAAAAAGTATATACATCTCATCTCCTTTAATTCCCTTGCAACACGATGATTCTGCAAGGGTGGGTTGGTCGTAGCTGCAGGTGCTCCCGGACGGGGGAGGAGCACAAAAATGAAGTTGTTTGCGGCTTTTGATTCCATCCCTGGAATTATTTACAGCTGCAGGCAATATTAAACTATGTAGAGCAAGTGTCCTCATTTACATGCTAATTCATTTATACCCTCTGGATTGATTTCTCCAATTCATTTTCAGCCCACTAACTCTTCTGATATGAATTATATTATCACCTCCAGAACAGCAGCAGGGAAATGTGACGAAGCCACCCCAGCTCTTCTGATCTCTAATTGCCCTGGCTGCTCAGAGCCGGCATGGCCAGCTGCAGCTTTGCCTCCCGGCTACCAGCACCCAGCTTCCTTCCACCTCCTGGAGAAAAACCAGCGGTGTGGCTCGGAGTGTGAATCATCCCACCTCCATTGCTCGCCTTATTCTGGGGAAGACCCAAGCGAGAGGACCTTGGGCTTGCTGCCTCTGGAAATCATTCCCTCTTTCTGCCCAGGAGGAGGAATCACTTCATTTCAGAGAGCAAAACTGAAGTCCATCTGTGTTCTGCAGTGGGAAGTCCTGGAGCCGTAAAGAAATTGAATTAATCCTCGATTTCTCAAGGGACTTTCTGAGGCTTCTCAGCTTTTCACAGCAGCCTCACACCATACTGGACAGGCAAGATACATTCCCAGTCCTCTCTGCCTTGGGAATGAGGTACTCACCAGTGGGAAGGACATGTGCCCAGAGGATGGAGGAGAGCAGGGAAGTCTGTCCATAGGTAGCAGTATCTGGAAGTAGTAGGGCTTTGCTTCCATCACTGTCACTGATGGATGACGAGGTTTAGGCATCCTTTTCCAGGAGGCATGTCCAAATGCATGGATGCCTCTCTGGAATCTCTGGTTAAGGTCTGCCAGGATAACAGCAGAGAAAAGACCCAACTCCTTCACTACACCTAAGCAGAAGGGGGAGTCTCCAGGACAACAGATGGATCTGAGACAGTGGAGAGAAGCCATCAGCAAACATGCAATGCTGGGGGGCAGTGAAGGCTGCCTGCACCCTATCTCCCTCAAAATAGCTGTGAAGTTGTGCAGGTTAAAGCTCAGATTCCATAATGGGGAGGATTTTATCAGCCCAATATCTCATTAACTACCCCTGACATCAGTTTTAGTCCTGGACCAAACACACAGGCCAGATTTTGCTCATTAAAATCCTACCCCTCTGCAGAACAGGCATTTCACTCTCCTTCCTCATGATGGTTCAGCATTTAATTTCTTGTTTTTCAATATTTATTTTTTTTTACAAACATTGACAAAACAAAGAAACACTGAACTTACTATAACTCTGTGCTCGGGGATCATTTTTCCCTTGATCATTTTCCCTTGACATGGGTTGATGACCCTTTAGCAGAGGACATCCACTCTTTGACTCAACATTTCAGCATGGACTTCATTACTGGTTATGACAGAATTCAGTGTAAGGGACTCTGCAGAGCACTTGTGCTCTTGTGCCTTCCCTGCAGCCAGACTTGAGTTCATCGGTCCTCTGCAAATCCGCCTCCTTGAGTGAGTTGTGGCAGAACCCCTCTGTGTATATCCTCCAGATGTCACAACAATGCTTTATAGGCACTGGTTAATCAAGGTGCAAACCCAACTCCAGTACCTGTGTGAGTCAGCAGCTGAGGAGCTCATCCCAAAGGAGATGTTCAGCTGGACAAGACATCCAAGTCTGGACCACTGTGGTTCATGCCGGCCACACGCTTCCCTCTCCCTTTGGCCCAAAGAGTTGTTCAGCACAAAAACCCAACTTGTGGGATAGATAACAAGGCTGTGTTACATATAAACACATCCAAATTGGATAAACACACATGGAATTGGTATTCTGAAGACTTTCAGAAGCCTTTCTACAGCTTGACTCCTTCCTTGTTCATACCCAGCATCTTGTTTGAACAGCACGATCTGCCAAGGGGACCAAATGGTCCAGGACTGCTAGAAGTTCAATGGGACCACTTCCCCTCCAAAATCCTAAGCAGAATGAAAGCTATAGGGCAATAAAGAATTTTTTTTCTGGCTGGCAGGGAAAGTGCTTTGTTCCTGATTTACATCATCTGAAACAATTAACTTGTGAAAGCCACGATCCCATTCCCCTTGGCATCCAGTGTTTATTATGCCTCAGACCATTTCAAATGAGCACTTGAAAAGGAGAAGAAGCCCCTCTTCCTCCTGATCACTGAAGGGAGGGAGAAAGTTGTCCTAAACAGAACAATAGGGTGTCCCTTCTTAATGCCACTTCAAAGCTCCTCGGACAGGAAAATTGATAATTGCGTCAAGTACAGTTTTTCTAAACTTCATCATTTAGCGCTGAAAACTGGGCTATTGAATTCATACAGTTCTTTGATCAAGACCAGTTAATTAAGTTATTCCCTTGATATGACTCTTATCACTTTAGTGCCAGACCTACATCACACTTACGCAATTCACATCCTGGCTTTGATATGCATCGTATAAGCTTCCCAGACCACAATCACTGGGTTTCTGCAGATTCACTGCTACCTTACCAGTTACACCCACAGGGTGGGTCAGTTATTAATGGAGAGACAATGCATCCCAGAAGGCTCCTGAGTTTCTCTGCTCCATGCAGCTTTCAGTGACTCCTATCATTCCCACCTGATACCTCCTGACCTTTCATCTTCACAGCCATCCTCCATTCACCCTCCGTTTCTGACCAACCATCCAGGGCCTCTCTCAGCAAATCGTCCTCCTCCTCCACAGTTCTGCTTTCCACGGGAGAGTGACAAGCTCCAATTTAGGTCTCCACAGTTTTTCTTGGGCTTATCCCCTTAAACCGGATTAGCTAACGTCTTAATGCCAGCGACACCAGTCACAGCTCACCATCTGATCCTGCCTTTCAGGATTTGCTGCATCTATGCACTTTCCATTGCTAAACTAGATCCTCTGATCTTTCCTTCCAAGCCCCCCAACTCCCTGTCACCACCACCCTGCCACTGTGGCCTGCTCGTTATACTCCTCATATCTAGGAGATGCCCAGATCTCCTCCTCCTTTCCTCATCCAACACCTCCAGGCTCTGAACTCACTGACAGCCTTTGCACTTTCTCTGTTTTCACCTACAGCTTTCTCTTCCAGACTGTCTCCTTCACTTTGAGATACAGCTGCCCCTGGAAAACTCACAGCACCCCTTCCTTAAGCCTCCTTTTTCTTTGGTATCAGATACAAAATCTTGAGGCTTCCTTCCCCACCGTCTTTTACACACAAACCAGCCATGTGGCGGCCTCTCTTAAACCCCTTTTACAGACCCACGTCCTTCCCAAGCAGTCCTTCACTCTCCATCCATCACCATCACAGGATGGAGATGCCACTGCTGTAGCATTCTCCATGCAGCAGTGCTGAGCAGTTGCATCAGGAAGTCCTTTTCCTCCCACATCCACCCCTTTGCCCCAAACCAGCTCAAAAACATCTTAGGATCAAACCAAGTACTTCATCAAACTGTCTGTCCCGACCACCTCAGTGTTCCTGAATTTTAGCTGATCCCCTGCTCTCTGGGTGGAGGTGAGGGACTCTTTTTAGCCCAAGAAAACAAGTATGACAAGTCAGTGACCAATCTGCAGCTCCTCGGGAGGTTCTGCACCTGGCAGCCAAGAGAAGGGATGGTGTGATGTGAACTTTCTGTCATGGCCCTTCCTTGCTGGGATGTGATGGAGGAACCACTGAGAGTAGTGTGAAGACAAGAAAAGCACTGGCAGCCATGGCACTTGGCCTGCTCACTCCCACCACACCTCTGGGTGCTCTCCAGCATCCCACCACAGCTCACTCTGATTCCCAGCTCATTGCATGATGTAAAAACCAGTCACGTTCTCTGTATCGATCAGGCTGTCCCTCCCTGCACATGTTCCCTTTGTCCCCCCATAAAATAAAACCCCAACTGAGAAGAGTCACCAGCTGGAGTTTAATTTCAGACTCCAAGGCGTATCTGGAGCCAATTTGCAATGCGCTTACTCCGAAAATCGCCCTCCCCTGTGACGCTTGACAGCTCCAGACCACAGTCCTGCTCTCAGCTCCGAAGGAAAAATGTTTTAATTTGTCACAAACCAATTATAGCGTCTCATCTATCCCTGAATTACTCATCTTGGCTACAGTCTAGGACAAAGGGCCCCTCTGAGAGGAGATTAGACATGGATATTAACAAGAGAAAAAGTGTCTACTGTCTCACCTTGCTGGGGACGCAGCTTCATACGAGACAGGAAAAGGAAACCCCTCCTGACTGACAGCCAGAGGGAGGGCTCCCATCCCACAGCAAATCCCTCGTTTCACGCGGAAGAATAGTCACGACAAACTCCGTATTCAAATAATATTCATGCATGGCAGATAACAGAGTCACGGCTGGCAGAGCTGCAACATGAATATAAATAACCTTCGCTCCCTCGGTTGCTGCTGCAACACTTTGCCACTGTGCTGGAGCGTGGGTGAAGGGGCTGCCAGTGGTGCACGGGGCAGGGATGCTCTGGTGGGTGCACTGCCTTGTCCGAGCTCCACGTGCCACCCCTCTAACGAAGCTCCTTTCCCTCAAGCCCTGCACTAGCTTGGAATGCCCTCTCATGGACTCCCAGCAAAGCAGTCCTCTCCAGCCACCTCCTCCAGCCCCAGCTGCCAGGCGTATTTGTGGCTCTCACAGGGCACACCAGCACCTCTATGAGTCCTTCCTTCGGACCAGACCTAATTTCCCAGGCTCCAAGTCCCTCCATATCAGTCCTCCTTCCTTCCCTTCCCAGTGCTGCACTCTCCCTCCCCAAATCCACACTGGTCTCGGACATCAACAGCCAAGACTGGAGTGTTACCTTCCAAGCTGAGACACAGCCTTGAGGATGCTTTTGGACTGTCCCATCTCCTGAGCAGCTCGGGTTCTGATCCATTCAGCTGGAAATAGGAAGTGAACACTGAAAAGCAGCACCCAAAGCTCTCATGGGCAAGAGGCACTTTGAAGGTAATTGCAATGGTGACGAGTCCCAGCCACTTCACTCAGCAGTGGACATAAAAAGCTGTGGGCAGAGTTGGCCTCTCAGTCAGCTGGGTAAGCTGGGTGGGTTGCTGCTCCATCTCAAGTTGACTCAAAGCATCTGAGGGCAGCCACAACACTCCCTTCCTCCTCATGCCTACTGCAGATCAGCTTCTTCCCTGGATGAAGAGGGAGACGATGAAAGCCGATTTCCCTTTGTGCTCATGGCGAATAATTTGAAGAATTCCCCTTGTTTACTCAGAACTGTTAATGATGCATCAGAAATTTCCTCGGAGATTGTAATTAAAGAAAACGGCAGAAGAGAGAGACATACACACACACACACACAGAGCCTAATCACAGCTTCATTTGTGAGTCTGGAAGTGCCAGAGCAGACAGCAGCTTTTTCGTCACCCCAAGCTTGCAGAAGGACCCCCAGGAGCCTCCTAAGTGGCAGAGGCTCAGGGTGCAGCCCCCAGACCCTGTACAGCCCCCATGCTCCTCTTCAGCTACCAAGAAAGCAGTGGCAGCACCCCAGGTATCCAGGAGCTGGCAAGGCCTAGAACCCAACTGGAGGCCATCAGGAAATGAGCAGGAAGCTCAGCCCCCTTTAAACCATTTTGGAAGTGGAGCAGCTGACCTAGAAGAGTAATTAAGCTCTCAGTCATCACCGAAATGCAGACACCCACATGCACACAGCAATGTATCTGTCAACCCCCCGCTAGCCTGACCTCGGGGCTTGGTGTCTGATGGGGCTGGAGCAGAGCACAAAAAGTCCTTTCTCATGGAGAAGGGAGAGGAATTTGATTCCTGTTCAGTTACAGGAGGGTGCCTGGATTGCCTAATTACTCAGGGGTGACCGCTATGGAGAGGCAGCCGAGAGCTGGTTTCCCAACACCCCCCTCCCTGCTCAGACCCAAGGCCAAATCCTCTTGCTTAGCCCTCTGAAGCACTTCCACAGGGTGAGCAAAGCTGCTTGTACCAGGAGAGCAAACGGGGGTCAGGTGGGGGAATCGGCTCAGCCGAAGGCAGCCAGCTGGAGAAAAGCCATTCCTTTCTCCACCTTAGCCAGCGGCTTAGTTCTAGGGCTCGTTTCAAGCACTGAATTAAGAGAATGCTGGAATTACAAATCCTGTGAGTCCCAAATTCAAGGTAGAGGGAGGAGGAACAAGCTGTGTTGTCCTCATGCTCACAACTAGCAGTTGTCAGGGTGTGCAGGAGCTGTGGGGCTGTGCCAGGCTGTGCAGGGCTTGGTACTGGTAGACCCTGGCCATGACCAGGGAGAGTTCCACCAATATAGACAAAGGTTTGGGACTCCAGGCAGAGTGTGTTTGGATCATTACTCCACTATTTATCCACTCATCTTTGGTGTAGAAATAATTGAGGTCAGTCTTGCAGTCAGCCTCACAGCAGCCCATCACCTCCTGTTCCTCCTGGTGTGGTGAGGCATGTTGGGGTCCTGTCTTCACTCCTGTTCTCAGTATTTCTCTACCTAGAGACCACTTACACTTTTTAAATATTCCCTAGACCACGGTTACCATCTCCAACAGACTCCAGATGGGAGAGGCAGCAAAGTTTTCCCTTCAAAACCTCTTCTTGGAGGCAGGTAAGCACACAGCTAGCCTGCTGTCTGCCCTTCTCACAAAAGCAAACCCTACAGCAGGTCCAACTGTGCACTATTGCCAGCACAGGCCCCTGGGATTATTGTTTTAAGCACCTTGTTGATCACATTCCTGCACAGGCCCATTTCCAGCCTGCCTTCAAGATGGGTGAAGGTTAAACTGCCCCTTATCTCCTCGAGAGGGAAGGATTGGATGAGTTTGGCTGATGCTACCACCTGCCAAATCCAAGCAGACTAAACTTCTCAAGCCTGGGGAATCTGAGCCTGAAAAGATGAAAGCCCAGCAATAATGACAGCCTGGGACAGCTGTGGGAAGGCACCCACTCATCAGGAGGGGTATTTGTCTCCTGCAGCAGAGGTGGTTTCAGCTCCCTCCCTCTCAGCTGGCAGCCCACAAAGGCAGGTTTAGTTCTGGGGATTTGCTGCTACTGCCCAGGTCGGAAAGAAGGGCTCCCCTCCCTCCCCTCATGTTTACACACAGAAAGAGTGAGCTTCCCAACAAGCAACCCAGGGTGACAAGGCACAGCATGCCAGCCCCTGTGGTCAGCATGTACCCCCAAACCACCCTCTGGGTGAGCACAGGATAACACTGAGCAGAGTGTGGTGACAGAG
Source organism: Pseudopipra pipra (assembly GCF_036250125.1). NCBI lineage: Eukaryota > Metazoa > Chordata > Aves > Passeriformes > Pipridae > Pseudopipra > Pseudopipra pipra. The sequence continues at coordinate 11,415,800 of NC_087564.1, forward strand.
CCTCCACCAGTGTTTTACCCGATGACACCACAGTTCTGCCATTTGTGTCACCAGTGCCACAGTACAGCTCTGGCAGAACAAAGCTCTGTCTCTCGTCTCTCCCACATCCTGCTGGCCAGGGTGGGACCCCACAGGCTTTGGGATGTCCATGATGCTAAAGCGGAAAGGGGGGAAATGAACTTACCTGAGAGCTGGGGGTAGTTTGACACTTTAAACAAAATCAGTGACAAACCTCTCGGTGCTGCTGCTCTCTCAGGACGTGCAGGTGGCCTGCAGGCTCTAGGCAGGGGAGCTGCTCCATCACAGCTATGCCAAGCCCCGGAGAGGGATTGTTAGTGCTCACAGCAACCAGAGCAGTCCATACCCAGTATCCCAAAATCACACTGGGATGCTAAGATTTGCTCCAGCAATTCTTTATTGGGCAAAAGCATATGCAGGTACGAGGTGTCCCATCACTTGTACATACATGGCACACACTGTGGGCACCAGGAACCCCCTCGGGCACCAAGTCCCACCCCGAGCACATCCCTGCCCGGGACGGAGAGTCCCACTGCCACCTCGTGGGAAAGGGACGCATCGCCTCTGCTCTGCCGGCGGCACAGCGGGAGCAAACCTCCTCCGTGCAAAATCCCTGGCCCTGCTGGGGAACAGGACCCGCAGAAACCTCAAAATACCTGGCTGGGAGGGAGGAGGGAAGTCCACGCATACCAGAGCTAGAGGCATCGTGAATTAATCTGATCTTTCCATGACTGTCTCCATCCTTGCTCCCCAGGTTGACTGGGAAGAGAGGGTGCTACCACATAGGGCAGGTGCCTGGCTGCAGCCACTGAACTGAGGAAAGAGTAGAAAGACTCACTGCCCAGAGGCCAGGACCTGCTCCTACACTCCTGGTCTCACCCAGGTGATCCACAGCACCCCTTGAGGGCGCTGGCTGTCCAGGGACAGAGCCTCAGGCATTGAAATATTGGTCCCATGCAGAAGACTCATGGCTGAGGCAAACCTGTTAATTCCATTCTGCTCCCAGTTAGCACCAGGTTATTAAAAGAAGAATTCTCTTCATTTTCATCAGGATGGGCCACAGACAATGAAAATCCTGCTTCAGTGTGCAGTCAGAGAAATAAGGTACCTACAAACCTCCCCCACAGAGGGAACAAAGCAGTGAGCAACCCCTCACGGCTTTGAGAAATCAGCCTACAGCAACTCCCAAGAGGAGGTCTGGAAACAAATCACTATTGCTGAAATTGCTGTGGGTTGAGGACATCCCACCCCACAGACACAGAGGTGGTTCTGCTCTCTGCTCTCCCCCATGCTGAGGGGGCTGCAGCTCCAGTCTGCACTGGTGTGATAATGGGGAGACCCTCAATCCTTCTTGCCCCACAGCATCTCCCTCTCTGCATCTCTGATGCTGGCCAAAGAGCCACAGCACAGGCAGGGAGGGAGGGACAATGGCCCTTCCACAGACCAGGAAAGCGTCCTGGGTGAAATCCTGGGTGACAGGAGTGGGGCACTGTGGGGTGCCATGCAGGGCCACACTCCTGCATTCAGGACTATAATGACCCAAGCACTGGATGGGCAAACTGAGCTCTGCCCTCCTGAGCTGCCAACAGGGCTGAAGCCAGCTCTGAGCTAGTGGCAAAGAAGGAAAACAGTCTTAAAAGTCCATCTTCTGGGAAAGGTGTCCTTGGGCCCCATACCAGGGTCAAAGGGGATTCACACCTTTGGTCCTCAAACCTGCAGTCTCCATGTCAGGGAGCAGAGGAGCCTCAGCACAGTCCTGCACAGCTCCAGGAAAGCAGGACTGAAGGAAGGACCACACCTTTGATGGGCCTCTCTGAGCTGCTGGGCAAAGGAACATCACTCCTGAGCTTTACTCTTATTTTTCTGCTTCCATATTTTGGACAAGCGGAACTTGTTCTCTTTCCTCTTTGGCTCCTGGCTCTCAAAAGATCCATCTGCAGGAGAGGGAGTAGACACAGAGCAGGTTGATACCCACAGCTCCAGTGCCCCCCAGTGCTGCTCTGTAGGAGTACAAAGGGCCCTTACCCAACTTCTGGATCATGTCTGCCAACATCTGGTCCTCCTCTAGCTCCCTGAAATGGAACAGCACGGTATTAGAAAACTTTGCTGTGTTCATGACAAGGTGTTAGACACCAAAAACCACACAAAGATTGCTGTTATTCCCCCAGTGACTGCTGTTATTCCCCCAACCTCCACAGCATACCCTGAGAAGGGTGCAGGAAAAAACCCCAACAGTTAGAGTCTGGGACATTAGCAAATTGCATCTGCTTCCCTTGAAAGCAAGAGCCTGTGTGGGGATTTCCAGGCCTTCTTCCAGCTGGCCTGTGAATCATCCAAGTTCATGGAGTGGTGAGGCACCACCACACCCAAGGAGATGAATGAAGGCTGAGACACCAGTAGCCCAGGGTGCTATGGAGGTGCTCATTGCAATGGGGACAAGCACACTGCTATCACCTCCTTGGGCCTGGGCATTTCTAGAATCCAGAAGCTGGAGTTGGTGCCCTGAGGTCAGGAAATGGAGGCTGCTCTCAGCATCAGGAGGCACAAATCCAGCTACTTGACACAGCAGTCTTCCTTTGAACTTGGGAAGGATCCAGCTCTTGGCTACAGTTGTTCCTTCAGTTGCTGCAGCAGACGAACACATTCCTGGCTTCATGTTCCCAGAGTCTTCCTGCAGCTCCCATACTGCCTCCAGCCTACTCATCTCCAGCCTCTCCCTCTCTCCCCCCACCTTCTACATTTTCACAGCCCTTGTTCTAACAGTGGCTTTAGCTTGAGAGAACACTGAACAGGGCTGCAGTCCTGATCTCTTTCCAACAGCTGCCAAAGACGGCAGCATTTAGGGCAAGATGGTTGGTGACAGGTGACCACCCACCTCTCATGGAGCAGAAGTCTGGATTATCCATCTGGATTCATCCATCCCTACAGCCTGGGCAGCAGCAGAAATATAATGAAAATCATCCCTAGTGTTGGCTCATTTCCCACCATCCGAGGGCCCTCACCTGAGTCTGTCCTCATCCAGGCACTCCACAATATTATTCCGATCATTGACCGTGTTTAGGTACGACTCCAGAAGCTCCTTCTCTCGCTCCTTCTCCCTGGTTGTCTTCAGTTCTTCTGCACAAGACAAGGAAAGCCCATCTCACAGCTACAGGTAGTACCTCCCCACTGTGCCTCCCCACTGCTCCAGCAAGTCTAATTTTATTATCCTCACACTCAGGGGCACATCCTACATTCCCCTGGAAAGCATAGGTGGGTTGGATGTTACAGGGAGTCTGCACCTGATAGCTCGACAGCACAGTCAGGGGACACCCCACAGTGCAAGTGCAATCCCAGGCAGTGCCATTCAGATCTGAAGAACATCCCAGGACTGGCTCATGAAGTGGAGGGATCCACACAGCCTGGGGCCAGCAGGACTCCCAGTGTGGCTGGTCCTTACCTGGCTTGCTCATGAGGCGTCGCAGTTCCATCTCAATATTCCACTGCTGCTCTTCCAGTTCCTGCTGCTTCATCCTGGAAGGAATGACAGAAGTGATGAGCTCCTGCCCCGCCATGCCCCAGGGCTGGACCCTTCTCATACCATCCTAAAGTCCCAACCTGCATTGTCCACAACCTGGACAGGGGCTGGTGGGTCAAAGGAAATCTTCCTCCATCACGTTTGTGAAGTTTCCCTCCACACAAGCTCTTCACAGACCCTGGGTGCTCAAAGGCCCATCAGCTAATACTGCCAGCAGTTCTCCCAGGGACATCCTCAACCCTCCTCATCCCACCAATTGGCACATATTTTTTTGGGCTGCCACACTCCCTCCCATTCACTGCTCACAGGTGAAGTGCACAAGCAGACAGGTGAATTTCTAGTTGTACTCACTTGTACATCAGTTCTGATTCCTGTCTGAGCAACAGCTGTTTCTCATGGATCAGTTTGAACCAATCCACCATAAGGGCATCCTCGGACTCATCTGCAAAGGAGACAAAGGGCAAGATTCCAGAAGCTGCAGTTCAGCTCCCCTGGCTCAAACACAAAATCCCTTGAGGCAGAGCTCAGATGAGTTACATGAGCCACAGGCAATGTCAAGTGAAAACAGGTAAACTCCTGGGTACAAGGGATGCAGGTCACTCCCTGGGAATTCAAGGAAGCTGCTCATAGATACTCTGCTACAGGAGACCCAGCTCATCTTCCACATGGCTTCCTCAACTCTGCCCTTCTGCATGAACCCACTAAGCCCTGTGAAACCAGAGCCAGCCATGACAGCCAGCCTGGCTTGGGATCCAAAAGCCAGATCAATAGTGGAGTTCCACTCCCAAAACTCTCTGGTCCTCAACCAAATTAACACAAGACCTTGCTCAAAGCTCAGGTTATGAAACAGTCAGAGAAGGTTTAAAATTCCCAGGGCTTTATCTTTCCACACTAGGTACCTCTGGCAATCTGTTGTCTCACATGTAGCCTGAGCTCTTAAAAATGGAGCCAAGAGTGCCCAGGGGTAGGACATGAGCCTCACACCTCCCCACCATGATAGAGCTGCCTCATGGTCTCCTTTACCTCCCTCGCAGGCACGCAGCTGCTTCTCCAGATCCACTCCTTTCAACTCCAGCTCATCCAGCTGCTTCTCAATGTCACACACCTTCTCCTGGATTTTATCCTCGGGGATGTAGTCTGGGTGCAGCTAGGAGAGTAAATGTAGGACTGAATACAGCTCAGTGCCCTCAGAACCCCCTCTGAGGTCACAGCCCCAACAGAGATGGGAAGAAGCATAAGGAGCCCAAGTGCAGAGCCACATCCTGCAAGAGCCAAGCCATCAGAAGTGCAAAGCTGGCTGCTCACAACAGAGTGGTGGCCACTGCAACCCTACAGCACTGCAATACATTTGCTGTGAGTGATAACTCTACCCACATCTGTCAGTCCACAGAATTCTCCCTCCTTTGTTTGGGGACACAACGTCTGCCATAATTTTGTTTGGCTCTGTCTCATTCCAGCTTCTATTGTCTCCCTGCATAGGAGATAACCAGCAGCTTCTCCATCTTGTGTCTGCCCCAGAGCCTTTCACCCTTTTCCTGGGAATCCAAATAAACCCTCCCAGTAAGACGAACTTAGATATATCTGGGCAAGCACTCCAGAAGGATACCAAACAACCCCAGCCTGCTCCCCTCACACCTGGTTTACAGCCATACCTTGGTTGGGGACACCACTTGAGGCTCATATTTGCTTTTTGGAGCAGGGAGTTTAACTAGAAGGGAGAAAAAAAAAAATCAAACAAAGAACGTCAAAACAACCTTTAAATAATTTTATGGCGTGGGGCAGTGCCTACACCAGCAGAGCACAACAGGTCCCAGCCATCCAACAGAGGTCACAGATGACACACATGCATCTGCATGCCTGACCAAGGTGAGAGGTGTGTCCTCACAGCCTGATTTACTCCTTGTGGCTTGTCACTCGGATACCCCTGCTGCTTTCAACCCCAGGGTATAGGCAGTCACCTAATTCAGGTGTGACTTTGGAACTTCCACCCAAGAATATTGACTTCCACATTCATTCACTACCTTGTTAAAACCCAAAGATATTTATTGTGGCAAAACCCACCCCTTATTAAGCTTCCAGAGGATAGCACAGAAAAGCTGGGTTACTGCCACAGGAAACACCAAGATATACTTTAAAATGTCCCTCTAGTGCTCTTTCGCAAGGAAGTATCAGTAAATATTGATGAAACAAAGATGGTCTAGGGTACCTCAGCATAGGTCTCAGGAAACTAAGGTTCAATTCCTCCCACAAAACACTTCCTAGGTGAGAAGTCCCTTAGGCCCCACTACACAGCATTATTTAGGCCCTGGACACCTATTAAAATCAATCCTTAAGCAATATGTATTTGTTCCACTGTGCCTCAGCTTCCTCTGCCCAACTGTGCTGCAAGGATAACTACAGAAGAGTGTGAGGTATTTGGATACCCAAGGGGCTGGGCTGGATAATTACCACAGAGAGAGAACAGAGGCGTACGTGGATGATGTGATAACGAAGGGAAACTCTAATTTTCAAAAGAGCACAGCTGTAAGAAAGGCAGCAGCAGTGCAGGCTCCACACACACAAGGAGAAAGACAGGAAAGACAGACTAGGGGAGCCTCATGAGAGTCTCTGGCAACTGAGGAAGAGCTCAAGGACAGCTCTCTAATTGCTCAGCCCTTGCTCTATAGCACTTTCTTAGAAAGAATGCAAAAGGAGAAGATGCTGGACGTGGCTGTGTTGTCCCTGAACTGTTGGCCTCTGTCAGGGATCTCTTCCCTCTGGATGCTGCTGTTTTGCTGCCCCATAAACTACCTGTGACTCACACTTCTCTTAAAGATTCCTCCAAGAGGGACCCGGCCTGCCACGAGCTGTTTGCCTGAGCAACAATTCCCTCTCCCAGCTCAGCCCTGCATCTCCAGGCTCCTTCCAAGTGACCTCTGCAGCACCTCCAACCAAGGCAGAAAGCTGCACCAGTGATCATGAGAAGACCAAGGTCATTGGAGGGGAAGAACCAGTAAAATGACACTCTCTGACCATCTCAGGGTCTGATATCCCCTGATATCTTCAAGTTCTGGCTCTACAGACACAGGATGGGTTGGCTGCTTGCCAGCAAACTGAAAGTAGGACAGTTGGCAAGAAAACCGTGGGGCCTCCCTTCTCAACAGAAAACACCACCTACAACGAAGAAAATGAACGATCTGCAGAAATGCTCATCATCCACAGCCCCACACAACCACCAGGACTAAGGGCAGGAACAGCAGCTCTCTGAGTGCTGAGGTAAAACACCTACACAGAGGAGCAACAGTCTGCCCTTAATCCACAGTCTGCTCAGTGACAGCAGCAGCAGACCAGCCTTTCAGATGGCAGACTTGGATACAGATGAAAAGGGGGGGGAGACTGCTGGGAAAGTTTCCCAGAGTGGCACTCCCCAGTGGAAACATTAAGCTTTCCCCAGTGGAAACATCAAGCTTCAGAAAGATTGGTATAAACCCTGGCCTCCCTTATCTTAACAGCTCACTTCCTGGGAGAGACTAATGCTGAACTTTGTGGCTGAGCCTAAGGAAAAATAGAGATGGAAAGTTTTAGGAAAATCATGGCAAAGGAGGCACACTAAACTTTTAAAAAAAAAACAACTGGAGTTTGAATGCTTTGTAGCTGTCAGAGGTCCTGGCTAAAGGACAATGCTGGAACCAGCTAACAAACCAAAGCATGAGGCCACCAAGTCATTGGGACCCATCCTGCTTGCTCCAAGGCAAACATCAGGGGCAGGGCTGAGCCACAGTGTGAGGATCTTCTGCTCCAGATAGATAAGACAGAGCTAGATGGGGTAAGGAGAGGGGTGGGAAAGAGGCTGAGCAAGCAGGACAGCAGCAAACATCAGGTTAGTTCCAGAAAATTTCATTAGCATAGTGGAGGGATATGATGGAGCAAGGACAACTGGGCAATGGAGGTGAAGCTGTGGTTGAGCATGCAGGAGTAAGGAACTGGATTAAGAGTAGGGACAAACTGGTCAGAACTGGTCAGGACATCTTTGAAAGTCTAAGAAACAGCAGTCTTGGCTCCTGCTGCTGTGGGCCCTGCCAGCTGAAGTCTCTGGCTGACAGTTCTCTGCATTCCTTTTATTTCCCAAAGCCACTCAACTGAAGAGGAACAGAGACATCAAGTAGATCTCAGTTCCCCAAATTAGGAGATGGTCCTCTTCATAGCATTGACTCTAAAGAATGACAGGGCAGTGACCTTGACAAATCCCTATTTTAATTTCTTCCTTTCCCACTGAATTCTCTGGCCTTGCCGCTTCCTGCTTTTAGGCCAAGCTGGCTAATAAAAATTAATTGCACAGATTTTCCCCTCATGACAACAGCCACAGGATTAGCCACAGAAAACTCGGGGACACATCTCCCATGGTGACCAGTCAGGCTGTTCCCTGACAGTGCAGAGGAGAGAGGGCTGTTCAGTAGGCAGAAGAGATCTTACTTGTAACAGTGCTTGTCTTCAACTGGTTGCCATGTTCCTCCTTCTTGGTAGAGCCCCCAGGATCTTTCCAGTCTTCTTTTGAATTCTGACAGCTCTTGATAAGATCTGAGCTGGGGATCAACAATTTCTTTACGAATCCACCAGAGGAAGCTGGATTAAGAAGAACAGAGAGGTTTTGGGTAAAAAATTTCAACCCTCATCTCATAAAAAATTCCTCTATTGCTCAATACCTCTGGGACTCACCACTAGCCAACTCCATTTCTAGTCCTAGTTCTCCTCTCTTCATGATAATGTAGGGCATAAGCCCAAAGTAAACAGGGAAAAAGCACTGATTACAAGGCCAGAGTAAGAGAAGAGGAGAATAAACAGTTGGGAGAAGAATAGACAGTTGGGAAACATCACCAAGATTTCCCACCATTACATAATCATGCAAGAGAAAGTGAAATCTTGCTGACTGTCTCACAGAATGGCACCCTGTGAAGTCTGAGTCCCTCTCCTTGGGGAAAGATGGCTCTCCAAACAAAGGCACCAGGGCCAAAGCAGGTGCAGAGAGCAAAGATCCCTGAAAGCAAGGCACAATTTCCACCAAGGTGTTCTTCACATGTGCCTTGCAGTACTATTGCCTGTCCCCTGCCTGATTAGCAAAATGAAGGCAAAGCTTTTATCCTTCATACCAGAGTCCTGCTTTGCTGGTGGGACAACTAATGGACTTGGCTTTGTCTCCTTGTGTGCTGGGCTCCCTGTTCCCACCTGGGAGTTATCAGTAGGTTTCTTAGAGCCACCCTGGTCTCTGCAAAGAAGAAAGACAAAGGTAGGAAACCATTCCCCCTGCAGAATGGTTCACAGGAAGAGTTCTGGACATCCTGGGCTGGATCTCCATCTGGGATGGTCACACTTTTCTAATCAGAGTCCAGGAATTTGAAATATGCTTTCCCTCCCCAGAAATGAAAGCCTTTGTGTTTTTCATTAATTACTGAAAACAGAAGCACTAAAACACAGAAGCTCTTCCCTCCTATGTGCACACAGACCTGCAGCAACAAATACAGATGCAGGAATGGACATCCCCATTCACTTGTCACGGAGACCCTTCATCTCCAAGACACTCACTTATTGGCTACAGGCTTCAGCCGAGATCTCCAGTCTGCTGGGCTCTCAGACTTGTCTTCACCAACATTTGTGCTTCCTGAAGAAAGGAACACAGCAACATAATATCAGATCCAATAAAAAGAAACAAGCTGGATTTGAGTCTCAGGAGAATCTTAGGAGATACACCATGCACTGGGGCAGATATTATGATGTTGCTGCAGCAAACCAGCACCAGCTCAACAAGTTTAACATGGATGGATTCAGATACAGTATGTAGTAAATAATCTCGGTGGCACTTTGTTCCTTTCAGTTCAAATTCCTTAAAATCTGTGCATCTACAGAAACACAGACACAGAGTAAATGAACAGGCACGTTCAACAGCAATACAACACAAACAGCTCAGATCTCAGAGACCAAAGGCTGGGGCAGGGAGACAGACAAAAAAACCCATAGGGCACAGCAAACTGCAGAGAGAGAGTGCTTCTGGCCCAAAAAAAGACAGCCACTTGGAGGTGCTTGAGACACTGGGAATCCCCAGAATATCATCCCTTGGCCCACTGCTCAGTCACCACAGTGGAAGCTTGGTTCAAAACAGACAAGGAGGCTGAGTGAGCCCCAACTGCAATCAAAACATTATCACAAAGTTCTGGCAAGGTCTCCCATCTGGGAAAGTCTACCTAAACCTCTGAAACCCACCATGATCCCAACGTTTGATGACAGCAAGTACAACTTCAAATACCTGGAGGTCCCCAGAGCAGTAAAACTCACCAGTGCTAGAAGGAGAAACTGCACAGGGACAAATGTGTGTTGAGCCCTACAGCTCTTGAGCCCCACAACCCTTATGTGATGGTACAGACAGAAAGTACAGGAGTCACGGACACATTCGCTGTGCTGGTCCAAGAGGAAGGCACAAAGTTGGCATGTTATGTCCAGGCAGAGCTGTCTGTGAATCATCCTCACCTTTGTTGCTTTTTGACTCTGGCTTGTGCAGAGAGTCAACGGGTTTGCTGGGAGCCTGGTTCTTGGGCAGAGGGTCTGTAATCTTGTCCTGCTTTGGTGCTGTGTACCCTGTTTTGCCGGACTGTGCTTTTGGAGCTGGACTCTGAGAACTGGCGGGAGAAAACTTGCCACTGCAAAAAAGAACAGCCCAGTGAGTCTTTTTGAAGGGACAGACCTTTTTAGCTCTTTCCAAAGATTTGTATGTGTCCCTCTACATGTCTTTAAATCTGAGCCACAACAGCAGTCAGGACAAAGGGAAGAAAGATGCAAGGACTTCTCCAAATTATCCCAAGGAACATCTTAGCAGTAAAAAGAGAAAGATAAACAGTGCTTACCTGCTGGATGCTGAGGAGCCAGTGGAACTGAGTCCTCCTGGCCTGCTTGGAGAAGTGTTTGATCCAGCCAAAGCCTGCATAATATTGTTACGTGCCTGATCCTTCCCAGCATTCACTCGACTGACCTCAGCAGTGGTTTTGGCAGGGGCAGTTTTGTCAGGGCCATGAGGAGACTGGGCTTGTTTTTGAGTGTCAGAACTTTTATTGCTGGAGGACTCCAACGACCGAAAAAAATTTTCCCGGGCTTGCTGTGTTTTTGTTGTAGAGGTTGTCCAAGGAGGCCCTGCTGGGGTACCTCCACGGGGATCTGTTTTGTTCCCCAACGAGGTACCTTTGCAGTCATCTGATTTATTTACAGCTGAAGAGGACCATGGAGTATTTACACTTCTGAAGCCAGAGCTTCCAGAAGATGAAACAGATGGCTTGGTTGAATTAGTGAGGCCTTCCTGGCTGGGTTTCTTCAACACCTGCTCTGGTTTCTTGGGTTCTGCTGCTTTCTGGAACGCCCTGGCAGCAGTAGGGGCTGGGGTACTCTCAGGTTTGTTCCCAGTGCTGTGGAGACCAGAGACCTGGACATTGTCTGGCTGCTGGTGGCTGGTACAGATGAACGTACCAGGCTCAGGCCCAGCTTTGTAGCTTCCAGGAAGAAGCAAGTTCCAACACTGCCTGCACCTGTGGATACAAAAGTATCAGAAAACATCCTCCAGAGGGCTGGGAGGCCGCTGACACACAGCTGAGAGTGCAGGCACAACTCCCCCATCAGCACAGAGAGGGTGAAGGTACCACACTGGCAAGGAGAAGACCCTGTGTGCACATTCCTCAGGCACCATAGCAGGAGCTGTTCATAGCACAGCCTCAAGTAGGAAAGGTGTGGATGAAAACAGACCTGTGCACAGAGTTTCCCTTATGCACAGGTCAAGAGCAAGCCCAGGTTGCCTCCACTTCGTAAAAAATGTCCCACACCACTCTCTCCAGTCCCAAAGGATCCAGGCTGCCCCTCTGCGACCCACAGGGCTGTGCCCCAGCTTTGATGAGCTGCTGTACCTGAAGCAGTTCCTGTGATAGAGCTTCCCATCGACCAAGTAGCGCTGCACCAGGTGCACATGTTTCCCACAGATCCCACAGCTGCTGCTGGGGACATTCCCGCTCTCTGCCAGGACCCTTTTCTGTGGGGAGAGGCAGTGGGTGAGCAGGCAGCACCATGGCCCCACGTACAGCTACAAATCTCCCAGGCAGACAAGCATTTGGCATGCACAGAGGGCAGAGAAGTGATGTCCAGGAAATCCCTGCTCCCTACAGCCAGTGGAATGGCCCTCAGAAGGCCAGAGTATGGGTGTCCTGTCTGCCTCTAGGAAAATGAAGTGCAAAGGTCTCCGATCTAAATTAGCTGGGAAAAGGCTTCCCCCTTCTTCTGCCCTGTTTTCATCCCTACTCTGCCTTGAAACTGTTTCCAAGAACTGAATCAATGTTTTCTAGCAAAAATAGTACAACCCCTTAGAAATCTCCATCCCCAATACCTAGGAACAGCATATCCATGTCCTAAGACAACCATGTCCTGTTCACCACTAGATGAACCCCAGGTGGCCGATGGTTTTCCAATGACTCCCACCTCAACCTGTGCAGTACCCAGACCTCTGGATTAAATCCCTCATAGTGAGCAGAAAATTTAGGCTAAGTCCTTACTACTAGGAGCCTTGAACTAGCCTAATACTCTATATCTCACTGAACAGATTTAAGCTATAAACAACACCCAAAACCACATTTCTTACTGTGGTAACTGGGGAGGTTTCCTTTGGCTTAGCTCTGACTGGTGGGTGGGCAGGAGGCAGTTTTGGTGGCACTGGCTTAGGAGGCTCTGGAACAGTTTTCTTCCCAGGATGCTGCTCCGGAGGTTCAGAGGAAGGACGCTTGATTCCAGCCATGCCTCCAACTGGAAGAATAGGAGAAGGGAAGATTTTAAGGGAACATAAGGAAAACTCATGGGTTTAGGAGTAATTCTATAAAGAGTGCCATAGTGGTGCTGACTTGCCACAAGCAGCCTGAAAACACTCAATTCTCTTTGCAGATGAAATAAAACCCCTCAAAATTCACTATGGGTGGAGAAAAGAGAATCTCCAACACACTTCAGTCAAGGAATGATGCCCTGTGCCCTCAGAAGTGCAGGGAGACTTCCCTGGGAAATGAGGTTTCATGCCAAGTTTTTACAGACAGGACCCCCCCCAACTGTCTCACGGGGATGTTATTTTTGCACCAATTCCTATTCTGAATGAGATGTCTCTGTGCTCCTTGTGGGATATTTGAGCCACAGCTTCACTTCAAGAGCAACCAATTGAGTGGGCACCCATCTGAAAAGAGATTATACCCTTCTCAGTAAACACAGAGAGAGTCTGGGCAGGGAGCAGAGAGGGAGCCCAGTTCCCAGCAGTCTCCCCTCAAGAAAGCCAGCTATCCAAATAAACACCCAGGGCTCCCACCACAGTGACCAGGGGACGGGTGACAGCTGACCCAGTAAACAGTTCAGGCTTGGGCTGCCCCCTCACTTCCCACTTGTGCCATTTACTGAATTCCCAAAGCCCAGCACAATGATGGGTGGCTTCAGCTCTGTTCTTCCATAAATGCACGACCTCAGTAAAATCTTGCCTGCTCCCCCTCTCTGTCCTCCTGCGTCCTGCTTATTTCATGGTCCTGCCAGAACCCATTCGAAGGGCACGGCTGTGATTCTGTGACTCTTCTTGGTGTCAGAGGGCACATTCCAGGCTGGGCTCACTTTCAGACACACACACTCACCCCAGCAGCAGGAATGTAACCAAAGTGTTTTGTGGGACACGAGAGAGTATAAAAATGTGCTGTGCTTGATGATGTGGTAAGCAAGATGCTGAGGGGGAGGGAGCAAAGACCCCAACCTGACCCAGATTCTCACCACTTGGCACAAACACGATGGAATCTGTTTGACTTCAATCAGAATGCTTTTCAAACAAGAAATAAAAAATGGAGAGGGAAGAGGGAAGAAGTTGTGGAGGGACACAAAAAGCATACTTAAATATGTAAAGAGATGGAGAAGGGGGAAGAGTTTAGACATTAAGGTCAACTCTGAGTGAAGTGTGCTTTCTTTCCAAGATGTAGGACGTTTTCACTACATATCTCTCCATTTACATTCACCTTAACAAGTTAAGTAATTCATGTCCCACTTTCTAAAGTTTCCTCTGGAGGAACCTGTGAAATTGGTTTATCATATTATTTCCTTTTGGATGAGCTTAAAGCCAAATATAAACCAAGACTACAATAATGCTCCTGCGAGCCCAGATAAACTCTCCAGTACGTGAATATAATGCCTTGGCAGCTCTGTGGCCTGTTTTATGTTTGACAGAATTGCTACCACAATTATGCCAGTTAAGGCGATAATTTCCTTCTTCCTTCCATCATTAATGCTGTGCTGTACAAGCACTACCACTGACGTTGTTACATTGGCACAGCCCCACAGACAAGCTCAGCCTTGTTTGACTCCATGTTCTCACCAGCCCTCCAGTGTGGCAAAGACTGGAACAGGGCTGGAGGTGCTCGAGAAAGGAAAGCTGAAGTAGGGACCATGGAGAGGAACCTCCAGTGCTCCTGTCTGGCTGGACCATACAAAATTTTAGACTGTGTTTTAAATTTTAAGGTAGCAGTACAGACATGGCCCTGTACCCTTCCAAAAGCACTGGTGCAACTGTGGCTGGTGTGCAAAGAGTTCAGGTCCCCCACTGAAATAGTTCTGGAACCAAAAAGGCCTCTGTGCAGTCTATTTTGCTTTTCCAAGCCTGTTAGGAGGCAAGGGAAAGCCCGAAATGAAGCCCTGATCCTTCCCATCCCTCCAGGGAATATGGTACTTACTAGGAGACCGTCCATGGAAGTAGTTATAATACTGGGAAACATAGGTGAGGATGCTCAGCCTGTCTGGTACCTTCAGAGCAACCATATCCTCTGCATCCAGCAAGGCTGGGATCCCCAGCTCCTCCTCCGCCACTCGAAATGCCTGGAGAAGGAAGGGGAAAAAAAAAAAAGGGTCTTGTCCACCCCAGACAGCAGAGCTGCTTCTCATCAGAAGTAAGAAACTGCACTGCAAACAGCCCCACTCAAATAATAACTGTACAGGGGAACAGCTGCACCAGTTTAACTCCTACATCGTGCGGCCGTTACCGGAACCAACGGAGTCGTGGCTTCCAGCCACTGCCTTGAGAAATCCAGGCAGGGAGCCAAAAATCTGGCCTGGCAAGCTGGCCATAGCTCACTGCACAGGAACTCACCTGGGCTTCCCCTGCTCTTCCTCCAGCCTGCCTCTATCTGGAAGTGCACAGCTGCAGAGAGCCAGGCCTGGCAGAAGGGAATGTGTCAGTCCAGGCTGGCAGATTCGTTTCCAGGCTTCCAGCCCAACCTGGAGCGCTCCCCAATTAACGGTGGGCTGGTAGGTGCTTGCAGGCAGCTTTCATATCCAAGTGTTGTGCAAATGTTAAAGCTTCCTCTCTACTACTGTCTGCTCTCACCCATCTGAAAATGGGAAATCTTGGGCTGCAGGAGGGACCCCTCTCTCCCAGACCAGAAAGGGAGAAGAGAGGCGTAATGCAGGAGAATTCCTGATACCTAGCTCCCTTCCAGCTTAACTGTTTCCATGCTACCTAGCATGTATCTGGGGCAAATATTCCTCTTTTTGGTGCTCTCTGCTTTGAAACTGCAGGATCCAAGTCAGGTAAAGGAGGCGAAAGCCATTTTCTTTTGCCTCTGAACAAGAGACTTTATTAGAGGACTAAAAAGAAATTGGAACATCCATGTAGCAACTTTGCCCTCACTCAACTCAGTGTAACGCTTTTACTAAGGACTTTCTCCACCCTTATTCCTTCTCAGCTTATAGGAAAAAATCCTTTCCCTCCCTCTTTGGAGCATGCCCTTTGAAATGCCAACACAGCAAAGCAAAACAGCACTTGCAGGACCAGAGGCACAAAGAAGGCTACTGTTGAAGCCCACAGTGAAAGGGTTAACAAAAGACTTGAATATATTAAAACCCTCCGAATCTGACCTCTGGCACGGACACACACAGTGTTGGTGTACAAGCCAACCACTCCTGCTTAGAAGAAACAAACAGCCACTATTTTTCAGCAAGATAATTACCATTTTTTTCCATTGGGTATCCTAGTAAAAATGTAGCAGAGCTGACATTAAAAATGCTTTCAGCCAGTTACCTCCGTCTGTGTCATCCCAGCTGCCAGCCCAGTCTGGCACTTGCCTGTCTTGTAAACTGATATTTAATGTATGCTTTGGAGTGTTCCCCATTCCTGACTGCACAACTGGTCTGACCAGTGGAGTTTTCTTGCTGGACATTCCTGGTGTGCAGAAAAGTGGGAACATAGGTCATGCCACCTCCTGCCACACTGTGCCACAGGTCAGACAATGCAACAGGCACAGAACAAGGGCAAGGGCTGCCTGGACCACGAAGAGGAGGGTGTTCTATGCACACAACAGGTTTGGCCAGAACCAGGTGAGCAATGCAGAGAGCAGCACTAGGATGTGGTGTCCCATGTGCCTACAGCAGGTAGAGGAGCAAAAAGAAAGAAGCAACACATTATTTCTGCATTATGCTTTTCATCAGTGCAGCTCCAAGTGCTTTCCAAGGGAGGGAAGTGCCCCTGCTGCCTCATCTATGCAAAGTGGGAAAGTGATACACTCGAGGCCACTTGAGCCAGCCTGGCACAGCCTCCTCTGACACAGGCTCTATCTGCTGCACCACACCACCATCCACCAGCACTGAAAGAGCTGGATCCAAAGCCTCTAGAAACCTTTCTCCTCTTTATGTATTTTTTAAATCTTTAACAAAAATTGCCACCAACTGAAATTTTTCTAGGGCTTGGGATTGTTTTTTTGGCACTTGAGAAGTGACACATTCTTCCTTGGCAGAAGACCTTATATGGTAAATCGCAGCTCAAACAAGCCTTTTTCACTTGCATAATACAGCCCCTGAAAAGAAGTTTTTGAATGGTGAGGCATCAAGGAGAGTCTGAACAACAGCAGAGAAATCAGACCCACTCGTATCCCAAGGGCAGTCAGAGCAAGAAAGTGTAGGAGCTAGGATGGAGAGTAGTCTGATGGGGGAGGCCAGCCCAGGAGACAACAGGGAGATGGAGGGTCAATCCCACTGAGGGCAGAACCAAAGCAGCAGGATACCAACAGTTAAAATGCAACTTAGTCAAGTCATCCTACAGCAGGTGGAAAAAAGAAGAGAGAGCAAAACAAAGGACATAAAAGAAACCAAGAAAGGGGGGGGGGACACACACAGACTGTGACAAAGGAGGGGAGTAAGTCTTTATGAGAGGCACAAAGAAGCTTTTCATTAATAAAAGCGGTGGAGGCAGCTCGTACAGCTCATTTCCCAGAGACAGGCAGAGCCAAGACCATCAGCCCAGCCAGGGAAGGAGCAACACTCAGGGCTCCAGAGAACCCCAGTCAGGATGCCTGTCCATGGCAAAGGGGCCTTGATGTCTTCCCACTTCCAAACCTCCAAGGCAAAACACATGGTCTGAATCTCACCTCGAAGAGAAGAACAGGCAGGGCTGAACCCCAGAGTGGGACTAACTACTCACACACTGCAGCACCAGCTCGGGAGAGGGGCTCCAACACAGGCACTGTGGGTGAGGCCAGGGATAAAGGGGAGCAGAAGCAAAGGAGCCAGGGAGGGGCAAGTTTAGCTCTCCCAGCAGCAAGAACCACTTCATCTCAGCTCACCGTGTCAGAGGATGTCAATCCTCCAGCCCAGACAAGAGTAAGCTGCCATGGTTCGTTCACATCCCAAGCTCCTGCCAAGCAGCCATGAAGCTGTGTGGAATGATGCCAAGGGAAGAGAAGTATTATAATCCACCACCTCTCTTTTTGTGATGGAGAAAGGGAGGGGAAAATCCTTCCTTGGGTTACTAAGCCCATGCTTGAATCCAGTGCAGGAGGGGGTTGGCCTGTGTAACTTCTACTTTCTTCATGGAAAGAACACGAGAAACTCCAGTGCCATGCTGCAGTGAAGTGTCCAGGTAGGATCAGGTTTTAGGATGTCTCCACCTTGACTCCCTGTACCAGGAAGGAACCACAGTGGGGGGATACTCCCTGTGCTTCCTCTCTCACACCAGCAACCTCCCAGCTCCTGCTCTATCCCTCAGGAGCATCACACACTCAACATGTCTATGTTTTGACCTGTAGCATCTCTCTCTGAGTTCCTGCTGCCACCGGAAACAGGCCAGTAAAGAAGTGTGAGCAGTCTGATGGTGATTTCAAGCAGCCAACCAGTCTGGACATTGCTGTTCAAATGAGAAGGTTAAGAGGTGCAGAATAAGGCAAAGGGTTTGAATACAGCACACTTGGCACACAGTGTCTGCAGGGTTTCTGTTGCTAAATCACACAAGCAAGGTGTCAGGTTACAGACTAAACCAAAAGTAAAACATCAGAAGTTACTTACCAACTTGTTGTTCTCATACACATTTTCTTTACTAAGGGAGTCGAAGTTTCTGAAACACAGAAAGAAGAGAAAAATCTCAGGCTGGTGTTGCAGAGTAAACTGCTTCACTTCCAGCTTCTCAAACCTCTTGGAGCCTCACTGGGACAGAGCAGCTCCATACCCTCAGACAGTTCCAGAGAGAGCAGCGTGGCAGATCCCACCCGAGACAGTCACAGACGTGCTGTACCTCCCAGGGCAGAGATGTGCAGCAGGCAGAGCCATCTGCCCACAGGCAGCACAAGACAATTTGGCACATCTACCCTTGCAGGGCTGACTCCCACAGCTGCCAGTGGACACGACATGCTGATGCCAAAACATCCCAGTCAGATTGAGGGGTTCTGCTGAGATAGCCAGGAGCAACCTCTAACTTATGGGGTGGTTTCTGTTCCCCAGAAAAGCCTTGCTTCTCTCCCATCTCATAAAGATACACCAATGCCTGCCAGCCAGGTTTTAACACTCTCTCCCTGAAAGTATTTCCCAGTCATATCTATGTTCTTCTCCTATCTTGAAAGTTGTCTCCACACAGAGAGACCTCAGCTCCAAGGAGGTCTCTCATGGATCCCTCATATGCTGCACGAATCACATGCTTCTCCAACACACCCATATCTCAGAAGATCCTGGGCCCAGCAGCACCCAAGTTCTGGTTTCAAATCCTCTCTTCTCCTCTGTAAGAGCTCCACAAAACCAGCACCAGGAATCTGCCTGGGAACTACCTCTGCCCACAACACCATCCTGCTTCTGATAACACCAAAGCTGCCAGTAGGAATCTTATTCTGCTTTCCCTGGGGCTGTACTTTTGATCTGTAATCATAACCAATAACTGAAAAGGAAGCAAGAATTATTGTTTGCAAGCTACAAGCCAAAGCCAACAATTCCTTTCCGTTGTCCCCAGATATCATCTCCCTCTTCCCCTCTCCCCAGGTTTGCTCTCCCCATCTCTGGTCCAGCCCAGATGCCATTCTCTCTGCACTGTGCTGCGAACTCAGAACCTGGGATCTGGCAGGACAGGGATGAAAGCACAGAGAAGAATGAGTTTGTGCTACTGAAAGTAGAGCCACAGTATGCTTCCCTCGCCCATAGCAGAACGTGTCCCTGGCTTGGGAAACAGCCACAATCAGCCTTGTTTTAAACTGACAGCCACTTGCTAAAGTGTGAATACAAAACTGGCTGTTGGCTGGCAGCCCTGCTCTCCAACACTGCTCCCTCCTGCCCAGGCAAGCGGGCGGGGTCAATTCCCTGCCGATAACCCCGTTTCACTTTACAATCCTTGTGTCTGCCGGCAAAGAGCTAAGCGAGAGGCTGATATCCGAGAGGAAACTCTCCTCACTGATAAACTGAAAAGGCTACAGCAACAACTTTGCATGTTCTGCACTTTCTACCCGGTGTGGACCTACCCTGTGAGCCAGTCCCTCACCTGCGAGAGGAGCCAGGGTAACACTGTGACAGCCGGGGCAAAGCCGGCTCACTGCGACCTATTCATGAGACTAACACATGATCTGTACCGCAGCACGGGAACTTTTTCCACCACTTGCAACAGCAAGGAGCAAGCCAGGTCCTTTATCTGCTTAGTACAGAAGGTGGAGCATTACATCATAAATAAGAGAGGCACCTTCAGCAGGTTTGCTCATCACGCCACAGCTTATGCCTCCTCCTCGCTTCCCGCATCTGGTACTGCTACGTGGGATAAGGAGGGAAAGAATGACAGATAAGACCCAAAGGTCTAACTCCCCCAAGGAGCATGTAAAGAAAAGGCACATCCCACTCTAAATCACAGACTCTTTCCTGTGCAAAATCAAAGGGAATTGAGGAGGTTTTTCTTCAAGCGGTGCTCCTGCCCAGAGATTTCGCTTCCCTGAGACAATGGATTAAAAAGAGCAACAAAAATAATCAAAAGCCAAAAAAGTTTCAGTGAAACAATAGATATGATCATCCTGGTTGAGTCAGGCGAGAAAAATGTCTTTTTCTAAGAACCAGCTGAAGGAAGTGATTGCACTGCTCTGCCTCACTCCCAGTTCTGTTCCCAAATAGTCTCTGTAGCAGGAAAATGAATGAAAACACCTGCAAGAGCAAAGAGGAGCTCCTGCTTCCTTGGTCATGCTGACACTTAAAACATAACACGCTGGAATTACTATTTACTGTCAGTTAATATCCTTCAACCACGCTGAATGCTGTTTGCTGTGATGGTGTGTGCACTGCCTGGCATGGAGCAGAGACCTAAAAACCCCAATCTTTTCAATGTGAATGTCTCAAATCCTCTTCTATTCCTCAAAAGAGACTGCAAACAATCAGGTTATTTGGTCATTTCAAGAGTCTCCTGATGTCTCAGCATCACTTCTTCCCTGGATATTCAGGTGAACTGCTTACATATAATATTTCTTTTGGAAACTGATCTTGCTGGTGCATCTCCTATCTTGGAGTATCAAAGCTCTCTGGACCAATGTAATCCTAAGACAGTAAAGCCAATACAAACAGAGAAGTAGGAGTTCTCCACTGAGAAAACACAGGCAACTGAATTAACTGGAAGAGGTGAAAAATATAAACGTGACCCAAGAGAAGGACTCCAGTGCTGGAAACAAATCAGAGTGGATTTCACTAGCACAGGAATAAAGACGAAGTTTTTAGCTCCCCCAAAAAATCCTTCCCTTAGCAAAAGAGTGGTTGTGTATTTCTCAGGCCCACAAATCTCCGTGACCACCCACTGCTCCAGCTGCAAACATGCCACAGTCCTCTGCAAGCACATGTGCTTCCATAGGAGGAATCTCTGCTGCTGCTACTGCAAGCACTAACTTGATTGGAAACTTGACCTTGGAGCAGACTGAGAAAAAAAAGTAAAACCCAGAGCCATGATGGCACCAAAAAAGTTTCTGCTTCTTGGCTCTTTTGTGCTGTTTTCTCCATAGACAATGAGATATGAGCAGTCAAAAGGATCACTGAGAAAGAGCGAGGTGCCCTTTGCCAGCTCACAGTCCTTGGACAGGGGGCTCAAATCCATTGTGCCCTGCTGGGAACAGGACCTTCCAGCTGCACTCTTTCTGGAGGTGCAAACACTTGGGGGAAAGGGACAGGCTGGGAATTCCAGGTGGAAGATGGCCCCCTTCCACACTCCTGCTCATCCTCCTCTCAGGAACTCTGCTCCACCCTGCTGTGCTCTTGCTGGCAGCTGCAGTGTGCTGCTGGGGTGACCGACAACAGACAAGGCTCCCTGACCCCCAAACCATCCTCCCCACACCTGCACCTGTCACACAATCCACAAACCCACGAAGCCAAGCAGGAGGCTCTGCTTCACCCCAGCCTCTTGCTAAGGACATGGAAACTGCAGGCAACCCGTCCTCAGCAGGGTCAGGACCCTCCCTGCCCACACTGGTGACCTCAGCCTCATCCTGCCCCACTGAGCTGACAGTGACCTGGGAAATGCTGCTGAAGGAAAGGGCACCTGCTGCTGCTCAGCTGCCAAGAGGGATTTCACAACCAGCCCATTCACCAGCTTGCAGTCTGTGAAAGAGCAAGATCCCAGACGAAGAGAAGGTTCTTAATCAAAACCTTTCCTTGACATCTGGCATTAATATCTGAGCGAGCGTGCACAGCTCCCCTGCCTCTTCTAACTCACTTATCAGGCCAAGGTCACTAAAACCGTGGCTGGAGCTTGCACAACCATCACCACCACACATGGCAGCTGCTGTGCTTAGTCTCCCACAACGCTGCCACAAGGCTTCATGTCCCTCTGAATAGAGGAGTCTCAGGACTCCACAGTCATCCCAGAAAACAGGCTGGGACCTGCCTGACACAGCGTGTGTGCCTGGCTGGGGCTGGCTATGAAGCACTCCTCAGCTGGGACAAAAAAAAATGAATTTCCATGGTAAATCAGCATGCATCTTCCCTCCCCCTAAGCATCCTTGTATGAGTGGGAAGTGAGTGGGAAATGCATTTCTAATTTTACACAGCCTACCCTGTTCACTGATAACACACGAACCAACATCAGCTAAGTTCTGGAGAAGTTACCATAGTTTTTTGTTTTCCATCAAGAAAACAGGAAGGGAGGAGAGACCCCCACCAGCCTGTCATCTGAGCCACATATCCCACAAGAGAAGCCTGTGATTATGTCCATGTTTTGCAATTGCTTGAAGTTTTCCTGGTAATTTCTCAGGCTCCTGCAAGGAGAAATCCCCTGTACTCAGCCCAAGAATGTTATTTATATAAACCAAGACAGAAGACACACTGTTGCAAAACTCTGATGCCGTGACTAAATTGTTCCGCAAGCGATTTATACAGCAGAGCTGCTGCAAGCACACCAAGAGCTCCAAACACCAATTACCCTTTCCTAGTTTTATATTCAGTCTGACAGTCTTAATCTTTAACAGGGATCTTTGCTAGAAGCAAGGGCAGGAGCCCAGGATGAGCCCCTGGGAAGCAGGAGTGACAAGCCACATGTGCACCCAGCTGCATTTCTCTGCTAGTGTCTCCTGCACCAAGAACAGTCAGAGAAGCTTTTACAGACATAAGGACAGTCTGCACAAGTATTCTGCTCCAGGATCCAACACATGACACCTGGCAGCCCTGGCCAACAGCCACTTGAAAGTGTAATTTCTTTCCAGCAGGACTTTGCCCAGTAAGGATACACCTGGTGCTTTCCTGTATTACAGCACTGACACTGAGGAGGGAGGTCACAGATAAAAGCTTCTCCTGCTTTAACCTCCAGGCAGTCCTTGCCGAGCGGGTCCAAGTCAGAAAGAGCTTCTGTAAGGTCCTGAATAAAGTCAGGCAGAGTGTCCATCATAAAAGAAAATGAATAGGAACAGAGAGATGCCACAAGGAACATCTTCCCTCTTCAGCACAGAAGAATATATTTAAGATATGTCTATCCACAACCCTTGCTGCACAGTTCAAGGATTATAAACAACCCACTAAACTGGGCAATGGGATTGTTCCAGTTCTCAAGTTGCTGAGCCCCTGTGTTCAGCCATGCTCCATGGGCCAGCGACAGAGTCTGCCAGGAAGCAGCCACAGCCCCCCTACGAGCCCCTCCTGGCCACCTCAACCTTTCTGCCCTGGCATTTTGTATTTTTGGGACTGTGAATCAAAGGAAGGAAAGGAAATATCTGGAGTCACATGGACATGACAGCATGTCAGGAAGTCACACACAGCAACACCCTGGTGACTTGCCCAAGCACTGGGGACAACACAGAAAGCGTGCCTGAGGCTCCTGCACTAACCTCCTGCTGCCCAGGCCTGCTCCAGCCTCTTTTCAAGTTTCAACACAACAGAGGAGAGAAAACAGGAGGAGACCTTCTCTTGGGTTCCACCAGAAGCAAGATACCCGTAAGAGGGATCTCTGCACACAAACCCATGTGGCAGGCTGTCCTGGGAGCGTGAGGAAAAAGGCAGAATACATGGGACAGGAGGAAAACTGCAGTAAAGACCACTCAACCTGTTCCTCTACCTGCTGGACACATCTGACCAGGAGAGACCTAATGCTTCAAACAATACACCTGGGCATGCTTTGAGCTGCTTCCTTGCCTTTACCTCCCCCCTCAATTCCCCCATCTAAAAGTCCAAAGAACCCAGGAGTAAAAACAAAACCAAAAGAAAAACCAATTATGAAGCAGGATCTGTAACCCCCTTTTGTTAACATTTGGGCAGGGAAAGTTCAAAACCCTCAGGGCATGGAAAGCACTTTAACTTCCCACAGGCAGAGCTCTAGATGGGAAAAACAAGGATGTGCAGGAATACAGCGGCTGTAGGGCCCTGCCCTTTTACTGCACTTTGTTTAAATAGCCCTCGCCTCCCGACTCCTGAGCGCTGCCGTCGGGCTGAGCGAGGAGAGCCCAGCCAGAGCAAACACGACAGCAAAGAAGGAAACGCTCCCTCAAAGATCGGTGCCTGAACTTGTTTTGCAATGGAAAGGACACATTTAAAACATTTATAACTCAGCCACAGATGGAAGAAAAGGGAAAAAGGGAAAATATAGGGGGGGGGGGGGAAGCGCATGTAGGCAGAGGGAGAGCAGAGCTTTTCTCCTGGAGATTTTGAGCGTGGGTGTGAGCAGATTGCTGCTGGTGGGTGATGTGCGTACAGGGAAGGCAAGAGCCCAGGGCCCGGGGTCCACAGCTCGATGGACGGCAGGATGACCACAGCCTGGTGAGGGGTCCTGGGCAGATGGAGGATGTGGGGCCACAGCCCATCTGCAGCCCGATGGATGGTGGGATGGCCACAGCTCAGAAGGGTTCTGGGCAGATGGAGGATGCCGGGTTTGCAGCCCGATGGACGGCGGGGTGGCCGCAGCCCGGCGAGGGTCCCCGGCCACGAGCGGGGGGTCCCAGCCCCGCCGAGCCGGCAGCCCCAGCGCGGACCTCGACGCCCAGCCAGGTACTCACATGAGGTCGGGGCGGTGCCGGTGCAGGATGGCGCAGAAGGCGAGGCCGTCGCGGAACGAGGTGGTCATGTTGGTGATGCTGACATCGCGGTAGCCCTCGCACTGCTGCCGGCACCAGAGCTGCAGGTTCTGGATGGCGGCCATGGCCCCGGCGGGCGCCGCGGGGCTCGGCAGGGCCGGGCAGGGCTGCGGACCCTCCGCCCCAGCCGTGCCCAGCCCGGCCGGAGCTGCCGGCGGGGGGCGGCCGGACCGGCCGGGAGGAGGCGGGGAAAGGGGCGGGCGAGGGGCGGGGGCGGCCCCCGGGGCCTCCTCCCCTTGGGCTGTGCCGGCCGGGAGCGGGGGAGCGCCGGGGAACGCGGGGATGCGGCTGCGGGGCGGCCTCGCCCCACGGACACCGGGGCAGCAGCACCCCCGGGACCGCCCTGTCGCGACACGGGACCCCACACAGCGCGCTTCAAGGGCTTTTTCTGGTTTTTTTTTTTTTTTGCTCCCGCACAAAAACATTCAAGTGTCCTCTTTCTCGAAGGGGCAGCCGCAGCGGGGGAGTCGTGAATCGTTTTTAGTCGCTGGGAAGGGTGTTTTCCCCTATTTGGAGAAAAAAAGTTAAAAATCGCGATAAATCACTTAGATTTAACTGTCCTCTGGGTAATCCCGCGCTGGGAAGGCGGATTTATGCCCAGCATCACCATTCTCTCTGTTGGTGTGAAACCAAGTACAAGTGCTGCAGGGGAGCCACCACGAGCCCCTTTCCCACCCTCCTGAGATACCACTGGCCAAAGAACGAGGAGGAGGAGGAGGAGGGAGGACGAAGCAGGGCTGCCCAGAGGTCTCATGGTGGCCGGGGAGGGAGGGAGGCCAGCCAGGGCCAGAGGATCTGTCCATCCTGGGGCAGCACATCAGGCATTGGCAGCTGTCATGGAATCATGGAGTGGTTTAGGTTGGAAAAGACCCACAGCCACGTACCTGTGCACCCCATCCCCACAGAGAAGCTTGGGGTGGTGGGTGAGGGAGCGGGAAGGTGCTGTCCTGCCCTGCTGGGCTCGCTCCAGCCAGCACTGTGGTGGCCAGTTCATTACAGCTGCCCCACAACACACACATCCCATAAAATAACTCACCAGACCTCATGCAGCTGCCAAAACAGCAGAAGAGACAAGGTAACACTTAAAGAGCTGCCTATAAATTAGGTAAAAATAATTAATAATACATATAATATATTAACAGCATTTCTGTGACATGATATGGATAATATACATTAATATATAAATACCTTACAAATAATTCAGAGTGTTTCCATTTCATCAACAATCACTGGCCAATGTATTTACTTTATGGTAAGGATTATACATTTCATTATAAATGGCTTGCTGGGCATGTCAGCAACTTTTACATCTCCATTCACTTTATTATTAATGGTTTCCTGAACAGTAATGGCATAATAATGCACACAATGCAGCATGAATATTTGATGTGGCATCTATAGTCTCCCATTTATCATTTATAACAGGCTACAAAAACATTATAAAACATTTATTACAAATTTATAGATCACTTTATACTAAAACAAAGTTGTGTTATAAATACATTATTAATCCTTTATGCCTTTTATAGGAATCCCTTGTAATAAGGCCTTAGCATATGTTGCTGCACGACCATAGCAAGAGTGGTGTGGTGAGGAGGAAATACGGCACGGTGAGCCTGCTCCCAAGTCCTGGGCGTGTTCTGTGAAGGAAAACAGAAACATCTGCACTCAAAATTAATCAGACTACCAAGGGACCAATCACAAGAAATGCTGGATTAACTCAAAGTCGAGTTTTTTCACCCCTCTCTCAAAAAAGACGCTTGCCTTTGCAGCACCGGAGCCCTGAAAGCTGAGCTGTCCCACAATTCCACACCACCTTTTCATTAGATTAATAAAATTTGCATAATTTATGAAAAGCCTGGCTAACAACGGGTGGCCCTTCCCATCCTCAGGTAACATAGGGCTTGGTGAGAAATAAAGAGGGTGTGCTGGGTTTAGGAAATGTATTTGTGGGGTTTCTTTCTGTAAGTCCCAAAGACTGTTTCGCAGTGTGCATCCCCTGCCACGTTTGCAATAGATGTAGTACAGCACTGGGAAACGAGGAGAAGGAAATGATGTTTGAAAACGGAGTGGTTGCCAGTTGCTGTTCATACGAACAGTGAAAATCTGCTTCTGAGCACAGCTTTGACACAGCTGTACTTACCCCTTTCAGATTTAATGGCCCAGATGGGGCATGGTGCAGGGAATGGGACTTAGTTTTTTAAAAAAATATATTTGTTTAACATGACAATCTGTCTTCTAACGAACCCGGTTAATGAGTCGATGCAGTTAGTCCCTTCTCATTACCTCTGCTTTGGGAAGGGCAGCTGGGGCTGGGTGGCAGGGGATGCAGACCCACGGAGCGGAAAGCCAGGCTGGACTTGGAGAGCAGTTGTGATTTCCTGTGTATCACAGGCCACTATGTTCCACCTTGTCCCTCCCTCCCACTGAGCCCTGTTTTTGACCGAGTCGGTTGTACCACAAAGGCATCCAGGCTTGCAGACACCAGAAGAAGAAACTTGGAGTTGCTGGCTCCAAGGTGTGCATCCCAGGAGAGGGTTAGGGTGGAGGTACAGCCCTTGGTGCACCAGAAGCAGCAGGTCGGCATTATACACTGAGGTGATTAAAATGACATCGCTGAAGCAGTTTGCTAATGCAGTAAGAGTATTACTGCTGGGCCAGTAATGCTTTCCAAAGTACAGGTATCAGAGCCTTGTGCAGTTGGTGATTAAGGAGAGCTCTGTAGGAGTTTACAGTTATGATGAGCCTTTAATGCACCAACAGGTAAACTAACCAGCACTAGAGAGAGGAACGGGGCAGGAAGGGAGCAGAGCTGCCTGCACAGCTGCCTACATGTTACCCACAGCTGCTGTGCTGCCAGGATGTTCCTCATGGGATGATGGTTACAAACCCAGACTCTGGATTGTATTTTTCCTTTCTACAACTTTTCCTTTGAGGAGCCTTACATGTCCTTATCCTGTTTTGCAGACCTTGCCCCTGCTCACTGAGCTTTTCCCAGTGCTGCTGGGTGAGGTTTCCCACCTGCAGTGCACAGCTGGCTCATGGAGCAAAGCACATCCTGGGAGCACAGTGCCTGCTCCCCTAGATCTCTTCCCAAGGCATGTTTGGAAGCTTGTTGGAGCAGCATACCACAGACATGGACTGATTTATTCTTCTCTACTTACAGACACTTTTCTTTCTCTTTCTCACTCCTTCCCAGTTCTCTTCCTAGATACCAAACTGCAATGGAGAAATGCTGAGTGCTTCCTGACAGTTGTTATGACTGTGATTAGTGAGGATCACTCTCTGCCATCACCTCTTAAATTTATCCTGGATCACATATGCAGCAGCATGGACTTCACTATTAGTAGAGAAAAAACCTTAAATACGTGACTAGGACCACCCTAAAGCCCAAAGAAAAACAACCAACATTTGTTAGGTTGAGGACTGGAAGACAGGAAGAGTCAATTCCTTGTATCAAACAATGCTGAGGCCTCATGAAGCTGAAAATCAAGTGAGTCTTTTTTTTTTTTTTTTTTCATAAGAGAGAGTAACATCATAGAAAAATCACATCTTTTAACTATTGTTAGAAATTAGCTGATCAAACTGAGCTACTTCCTAATTTTGCCGCAGGCTGTGTGCAGGGCTGTTCACTCCCAACAATAGGAAGTGTGTGTTGTAGCCAAGAGCTCTCATACATTCCCATGCCAATGGCTTGTATTAAATTGAGGGATTCAAAACAAGAAGGAAAAAGTATGCATCTCATCAGTAACATGCCTCATCAGCTCTCTCTTCCCAGAAGGCAGCCAGGCTGACTCCACAGAGACAGAAAAGCCCAAAACAGGGAAAAGAAAGCCTCAACAATTTCACAGCTACTCACACAGAAATGCTTCTGTGTGGTAACCTGCCTCTCCTCTGAGTCTGACTAGTTTGACCTGCAAAAGTAGCAGAAAAAAAGTTATTACCAAATTCAAGTCTGAACAAGAATTTCCACTGAAAAAAGATGAAAGTGAAACGTGAAGTTACAGCAAAAGGCACTTTGGGAAAGTTCTCTGCGACACATGCCCCTGAGAAGCTCATAAATGTAAATCCTTTATCCTAAAACCTCAAAGAAAAAAAACCCAGTGAGCATCAGAGCAAAGTGTGTCCTGTCTGTCAATCGAGCATAACACAATGTCACATCAAACCAGAAAAAAGTCTCTCTCCTTTGTCCCTCCTGCCTGCCATCCAGATGATTTGCTGGCTTTCCTGTCCCCTGAAACAGTGAGGTGAGGGACAGGCTCAGAAAGTAATTTCCAGAGACTCATCACATCCTGCATCCTAGTCACCAGGTGAAAGGAAAAATAAAAAGGCCATAAACAGCAGCTTGGTGGGTCACCAGTCCCAGGGAGCTAAAAGCAGGTCTCCAATAGTATTGGGGATGGTATTTATTTCAGAAGGTGATCTCCCCTTCTGCTCCGAGGAAGGGGAAACAGGTGGTGGTGATCCCCAATCTTTGCATTGCCACGGCAGAGCACTCCCTCCATCCTCTGGGAGCTGCAAATGTCACCATTCTTATCATAAAGCAAAAGCAAAGGTGTTTTGCTGATCAAAATTTGTTTGGATCACGAGATTGGGTGAGGTGACCCCATGTTTATCAAGACATCACCACAGGAACAGGACCCACCCTGGAGCAGGAGCTGGCTTGAGCACTTGGAAATGCGTGTCTTATCAGTGGAGCAGAGTTTAAAACCTGTAAAGCCAATACAATTTGTTAGTCATTAACAGTGTGAACGTGCTGAAGCAAAAAAGCACTCTGCCTTTTCCAGGCCCTTTGTGGACATGAATAAGTGAAGCTTCCTTTTCCTGGTGGTAGGGGTAAATGAGGTCTTGTTTCACAGGAACACAAAGACACTTGCTCATCATTCAGCTTACTGCTGAACCCTGAAATCCAGCTGGAACCTCATCTGGAAAAGAAGCTCGCTCTTACCTCAGGTTACTAACTTAATAGCAATAAAATCCTTGAGACAGAGTAACTCCAAAGGCCAGAACTTTCCACTTTTGCACTGAATTGATCTGACAAAGTACAAATTGCCTTGTTTTCACCCAGACCAAACCTGAAGCACTATGTGATTTATTTGGGGGAGAACAGGGACTCCCACAGAATATCTATGATAGTACAAAATTTGGACTCTCTCCAGTCCTGTCCTAGAAGCCACTGGTGTCCTCCAAAGCCATCAGCACCTGCTTGTCCCTGTGTTGCTGCCTGGTGTGGGGGACACTACAAGCTCTGTGAGACAACTCGTGATAGATTTGGTTTGGGATGTCCCCTTCACTCTGTGCTGAGTGCCCTTAGAGGTCTCACTCCTCTCCAAAGACATTCCCAATAAAACTGTAAGCATCACTTTAGACTCTGAATCTCATTATTGGTTCAAAAAAACCAACCAAAACAGAGAGAGTGAAAGGGAGGTAATATTATTACTCTACTGGTATGTTTTCCATTATTTGCATAATTGCTTAATGCTAATAAGACAATTAGTGATTCTTACAGCTTAATAATTACCCAGCAATAACTGGCCTATTGTAGCTTAATGAATTTTTTAATTGTTGCTGGGGGTCTTGACATTTTTTGCCCACTATCTTCTTGTGTTAGAGATGCTGTTCATGCAAACAAGGTAATGCCAAAGGCACGACACCACCAGCTGCACAGGACAGGCAGATTTGTCATTATAGAGGTCTGATTTTAAAAGGACAGGAAATTGCAAGCTCTAAATTCTGCTGCTGTAGGGCCAAATTATCTAAATATGAGAGACAACACAGAGATCAGTCCACCTTAGGCAAATGCTACCCCTGTAGCAGCCAGGCTATTTAGCTGGTGTGGGGCTGGCTTTGATGTTCCCAAAGCTATCAAAAGTCTTACCATTTTTAGCTTTTAGTGAACTACTCTGTGAGTTAAGCGTGAATCATACTGTCCTGAATGGTGGTATGGCCAGAAGGAAGTTAATTGAGGGCAGGCAGGGTGGGATTGTGTTTGTCACTGATGGAGGTCACAGATGAGGCTGGCTGGAGGAAGAGGATGGCAGGGCCCTGGGGAGCAGTCCCAGGAATAGACTCCACAGCCCACATTTACTCACAGATGCCAGGTAATGGAGTTAGAGTTTTCCTCTCCGTTTTTATTTTGCACAAGACTCCTTGCATGCTGTTCCTTGCAAAATGAGGCATCTCTTTATCCTTTCTTGTTTTCAATGGCTGGCCCAACATTGGTACCTTTAACCATGAAATCCCATTCCCCAGCCCCAGACACCAGCCCTGGCAGCCCAGTTCTGCTAAGGAAGCTTCTTGACATGGCAGAAAACTGTCTAAGCAGGGATTTTGCAGCATTTTAGGATGTGCTGCCTGAAAGGCAGATGTGAGCAGTGACTTGCACTGGGTGAGTCATGGGGGCCCCCGGGTTTGGCCAGGAAAGGCTCTGCAAACCTCCTCACCGCTCCCCTTCTCAGCAAGGCACCAGCTCAAGACAGAGGAGATGGCCCCAGCCCCCAGGAGGAGCCCAGCAGACCCATGAAGGGTGACACTGTCAGCTCAGCCAGGATGGGAGGAGAGAAGGTGCTCAGCCAGGCAGAGATGAAAGTTACAGAGCACAGATTAAAAGGCGGGTGAGTGTCAGGCCATCAGTGCCGCTGTCACCAACCATTTGAGAGCTGTCACGGCTGCCTTCCTTGACAGCAGCGACGGGCTCCTGCCCTGAGGTGTCTTTGCACAGCCAGGCACCCCCTGACAGCCCTGTTCTCAGCCCTGATCTGGTTTTGGTGACGTGCTTCAAGCCAGGGCAACCTGCTTAGCTCCACTGGGTCAAAGCAGAGGGTGGCAGCAGAGCAAATGCATCGTGGGAACCTTCAATACAGCAAAAAAGCAGAGAGATCAAGAAATCACAGATGATGCTTTTTGTACTGGGAGATCTATGGGAAAGTTTAGCTCTGCAGAGTAACTTCCACCCATGTTCTCTCCCAAAAGATGATTGCTGCTAAAGAGATCCTTCCACCTTCACAGGCACATCTCTTTCCACACTGCTTGCAAAACCTGGCCGTCCTGGTCCGAGGGCTCATGAAGTTGTTCTGCCAACATCCAAGCATGCCCTGCTCTTCTGAAATAGGCATTCCAGAGCAGGTCTGCTCACCACAGGCACTGCCAAACAGACACAGTCCTACCGTGCTGTTTGGTTTTGCCTGCAAATATTTCCAGTTGCAGCCCTGAAGCAGGATTTCTGGAAAGCCCCAGTAGCAGGGAGGATCTTCCCCAAAGCACCACCACAGCATTTGACTCGCTGTCTCTGTGCAGTAACAGTCTTGAGATATTTTCCTTGCTCCTTGATTCAAAGTCCTGTGAAAAGCCCTTTTCCAGCCAGTCCCACAAGTTCCCAGCTGCTTTAGGCCCGCAGCAGCACCAGCTATCTCCCTGCTCTGACAAACTGAGCAGTGTCTTAATGATGTCTGATAAGGGACTAAGGTAAGGGTTCCCAGTGAGATTACTGGCTCCCCTTGGACAGGCGTTAATCCTGCTGTCACTGAGCCCCTCAGGAAACCCATTCCACTGACTTGATCTCCTTCAGCTGTTCCTCCACATAATTTATATGTGGCTAATTGCCACAGTAGTGGCTCCGGATGCGAAGCAGATGCTGCTGAGGAAAAGAGCATGTTGCATCCATAACTGATGGTTCTAATCTCTGTTTAAAGGCAAGGCTACTTACAGTTGATGGGAGGTTAAGATCTCCCCCTTTCTTCTCTGTCTCTCTGCAAAGCCAGCTGGAC
This sequence comes from Pseudopipra pipra, assembly GCF_036250125.1. Taxonomy (NCBI): domain Eukaryota; kingdom Metazoa; phylum Chordata; class Aves; order Passeriformes; family Pipridae; genus Pseudopipra; species Pseudopipra pipra. The sequence goes on from NC_087564.1 coordinate 11,447,929, forward strand.
ATTCATTCATGTTTTGACACACCAGCAGAAGTGCTCAGCTGTGGTATTCCTCATGTGCAAGAACAGACGATATTTCTCCACCCTGCCACCCATGAGGTCACAACTGTCCCTGCCACCAGCAGGGAGATACAGACTTATTTACAGCTACCTATAAAATTCCCCCAGGACCTTTGTCATGAGAGTACTACAGAGTTTCTCTGCTAACAAGTGGAGTGCCAGAGGAATAGAGACAAATGATGTGAGAACAAACTGGTGACTGGAGAGCAAACATGCACAGCAGCAATTCCTCTGGAGCAGGGGGAAGGAAGACGCCTCCTTTTCTGCCCTCAAATGACAGCTGGCAAATAAGCCATCACTCTTATCAGCAGGCAAGGACCAGACAGGAGCGGTCAGAAGAGTCACAGGGAGGAACTGGCAGATCCCAAAGAGGAAACCCAGCTGTTTGTTCAAAGACTCCACTGTGACAGTGGCCAGCTGCTGGGATGTTTGCAGATGTACCAAGAAGTTTGTTTTACTTATTTTTAAACAAGTTTTCCAAGGAACCTCTTAAAAGTTGTCCTGTCAGCAGTTGGTGCTGACCAATCTCATCCATGATACCCCACTGACCCTTCCAAACCTCCTCCACTTCCTGCATATCCTATAAAAGGCCAAGACAGCTCCGTTAGCTCTTGGCCATGGAGACAGGTCTTCCAGAGATCCTTTGTCTAGAATAACAAGACTGAAGAACGGGGAGAGAGGGATGTCAAGCTACACCCAAGAGAGCAGAAAAAGGCATAATGGAAACAAAGAGAATTTTAATTATAAAATAAAAAAGTCCCCGAACACCCACTCCCAGAAACCAAAGTGGTCTCTCCCCTTGCACAGATCTGCATGTTCCCTCTAACACAGAGGGTGCAGACACTTCAAATGCAAGGGCCATCACTCCCTTCTGCTCTCCCAGGAGCTCTGCCCTCTTGGAGAGTCAAGAAAACCCAAAAAACAAACTGACACCCACTGCTCCAAGGCCCCATGAAGGAAGTGGTCCCTGTTTGGCACAATGTTCAGGATATTTTTCTCCTACAATAATGGCATCTTAGCCAGGCAGGTTGATGCTTGCCCTTTTCTGATCTTCAGTCAGCACACTCTCCTTTTCCAGCACAGTCTGGCTGGCCACATCTTCTCTTTGATCCTCCAGCACATGGGTTCCAATACACTGTCTTCTTACAGGGCTTTAATGCAGCTGATGAGTCCATTAAATTAACTCCTCTGGAACTGGAACTCTCAGAACCACATCTTCATATCGTGGCCTCCATGTGCAGAATCTTCAAGGCCTCTGAAATCTGAGAGCTGGTGTCGATCTGGCCGTACATGCCCACCAGGAAGGCCCTGTGCAGCAACACTGCTGCGTGCTCTGTGGAAGGGATGGACAGCATGAGACTGCAAAGCAAGAGCAACCTGCCAACAGACACTGGGGTGAATGTTTGCAACGGCACAAGAAATTCTCTCCTTCCACGAGAACATGGCACAATCCACCCTCTAACAGGTCTGTGGGTATGTGATCACGTGAGGGATCACAACTCAGAGAAAATTTGTAAGGGAGCAAATCTGCTCTGAGGAAGCCTCCCTTGGCTCTGTGTCCCTGTGATGCTCAGACCAAAGCTACTATTGGTATAGGTGTCTGTTTGATGGCCTGGTCTAGGCAACACTGACCCTTGGCAACTTCCCAGGGATGCTGTTCCCAGCACAGGACCCCAGCTTTGACCCTTGTGAGGCCAACCATGCCCCAAAGGCAGCAGATCTCAACTTACCTTGGCAAAGGAGGGTGTATTCAGGCAGGTTCCTCAGCGCTGTCTGCACCACCTCAAAGTCTCGGCTGCCAAGGCAGTACATGTAGGTGGGAAGGAAATCTGCAGCAATGCTGGGAGTAAAACATGATAGTGTCAGTACAGCCCAGATCACCAGTCAGGACAGCCTAAGTTCCAGGGGTCCTCACCTGGGGTTGTTCTGAATGGAGCGCAGAGCCAGGCTAAAGGCCAGGTTTCGGCAGGAATCCTCTGATGAACTCATCAGCTTCTGGAGGTTTGTCTGAAAAGTGGACAAATCTGGATCACAAGGCCATCCAAGGAGCACAAACTTCTCAGACTGGCAATACTACCCCTCCACACCAATCCAGCCCAACACAAATCCAGCAGGTACTGGCTGACCCTGGAAATCCCTCTTTGTAAGAAGGATTATCCCGGTTTTGAGCACTTTGGAGTACCCTTCTGTAATCTTACTCCATGTGGGACAGCTGAGCTTTCCCCAGGTTCCAGTTTTTTCAACAGAGCTGTTCTGTTCTCTCCTTGCCCCAATACTGGGAAGAAAACAGAGCATTAATTCTCCCTCTGACATAAAATGGATGATGACAGACCCAATGTGCAATGGAGGGAAATACTGCCTACTCTCAGAAGGCCTAATCGAAGATACATTTTTCCTAAGATTCTGCAACAACCACCCAAAAAGCAGAGGAAGGGCAGTGCTTAAGCTGGCTGTGCAACACAGACCCTGGTGAAAAAAAATCTCTTCCTTCCAGAGGTAGTTTGAGACACCAACACTCACAGCAAAAAAGGAGAGAATTTCTGGCCTCCGTCTGGACATTTCATCGATGTCTGTCAGCACTTCCAGGATGTCTGGGGGAAGACACAGGTTGAAAGGGTGACTGAAATTCACTGATCCAGCAAAGGATTTTTTCCTTTTTCCCTACAAATCCAATCTCCCAAGCAGTCAAGTTTTCCTACCTGCACACAGAGTTAGTGTAATTAAGGCAGTTCTTCAAAAAAAGAGATGTGCCAGATCAGCACATCCCAACATGCCCAGGCAGATGTGACCAGCACTTCATGCCATGGGCAGGGGAAAGAGTGGAGTGGGGTGTGAGGTTTGCGTTCCAGAACACTCTCTTCTGCAACTGAAAGTGTCTTTTTAAAACCTGTCCAGGCAGGGCTCTTCCCTCATATTCTTCCTTGGAAGGAAAACTGTCACCCCAATACCACAACTTGGTTTTGAACACAACTAGGTTTGAACACTGGACACTTGTAATTTTAGAAAACTTTTGGAGAACATTATTGCTCCCATATGCCAGGTTAACATGATTTTCTTCCATGAAAGGGATTCCTAACAAAATCCTGTTTCTCATCAGTTTGGTATTTTTTTATCATTAAAAACATGGCATTTCTTTCAGCACTCCAGACCTGGCTTGACATGAACTGCAGCACTCCTTGAATTACTCACACCATCTCCCAAAACACTTAAAAGATCCTTGAAGAGCCCCAAAGCAGAGGCAGTTGAAGTACTGCAGAGCTAAGCGCTAACAGCATCATAGGAAGCCTCTGTCACAGAATCACAGAAGGTAATGGACAAGTTAATCCAAAAGTGGAACAACATCCTAACTGCTGGAGACTTCCAAACACAAGACTGAAACAGGAAACTAGCCTGTAGCTGACAGATAAGTAACAGGGTTGGAAAATGTCTTCATTTGCCCTGTGTCTTTGCACAGCTCTGCAGGTCCTCACTTACCCTCCACCGTTTGGCCCCTGGAGAGCCTCTTCATATACGGGGCCATTTCAGCTGGTGTGAGAGGAGTGAAGAGAGACACACTGACAAGAGGGAGAGAGCCAGCTGCTGCTTCATCTGGGGGGGAGAGAGAGAGCACACAGAAGAATGAGCACAGCACATTTTGGACTTAGCTCCAAAACATACTGCAGGTTCACCAGCTGGAATAACTCTTCCCCCACACAGACTCACCATCTTTCTCTTCATCAGAGCCCCTGTCCAAGGTGCCACTCTTACTAGGCAGACTCAGCCCAGCCAGGAGGGACTTTAGCATTGCTAGGTCACTGTTGTCTGATGACAGGTCACTGAGGGAGAGAGGTGGCATGTTTGGCTTTCAATAGCAATGACATGAGGACAAGTAACAGCACAGATATGTACACTAAACCAAACAAGTTTTCAGAAGCAGAAAAAAGGTTTTTCCTTTCATCATAACTGGAACTCAAATGCATTTTCCCCACATATCTGCAAGTGGGACTCTGCAGCCATCACTCCAGGGAAAGACCCTCCAGCTGCCCCTCTGGAAAAGGTTGCAGGGCATTATAACACCTCAACAGGACATTTCGGCCATTACATAAGTTAGAATCACTATCTGACTTCCTTGGGTTCAGTTTTCACCTATAAAAAAGGGATATGCTGCTCACCTCAACAGAGAATTAAGGGAGCTAAGGGTGAAAAAGCGCCATATTAACAGCTATTTTCTCACATCCTCCTGCTGTCTCCTGTCTGATTAGCTCCTGGCAGTCTGACTGTGCATGGGTTAACCAGCATAAGGAAACTTACTGGAGTGGATCCGAGTGCTTCTGCAAGAAGGAGACAGCTGCCTGGGCATTGCAAGTGATGTACTTGTGGATAAACTGGACAAACTTGCTGATGAAGGCAGCCAGGTGCCGTGAGGATTTCCTGTAGTTCTGGGAAAGGATCAACAAGATGAGAGTTAACGAAAAAAAATGCAGCAATGCACTGCCCCGTTCTGCACCTCTGGGTACCAGGGAGCAGTTTCTTGATCTCCTGCCTCCTCTTCAAGCTCTCCAAGGTACTTAATACACTTTTTTGTTCTTAGGCATGTGAAGGTTTTCCCTTCAAATGGGAGAGCTGGGCTGGCCCTGTGTTACACGAGCTTCCCCATCTAGTGGCCGGACGATGGCATACAGAGGCAATCAGGGATCTTCCTACCAGCAGCAGACGGATGAAGGACAGGAGACAGTCCCAGAGTGCCGCCTGGTGCTCGTTCTGGAAGACCTGCGGCTGGAGCAACTCCAGGATCCCCAGGACGTGGATGAAGAAGGTCAAGTGGTTCTGCTGCCTGAACTCCTGGAAATTGAGGTGAACGCGGCCGTGCAGCAGCGCTGCAATCATTGGCAAGTGCCTGAAACACCAAAGAAGAAAATGCAGATCTAGCCCCTTCCTAGAAACAGTTACATGTTGCTACACCTCAGGTGCTGGAAGAAAGCATCCTTTATCCTCACTCGGGGTTCTGGACTTGATCTCTGTATCTATAGACTCAGCAAGCCCCATTTCCCACCCATATTCTGTTCTCTAGTCTCCAGTTCCAAGAATATTATCTCCTGACAGACATGGAACCAAAAAGAGATGCTGCCTCATTGTAAGAGATAAGACTTTGCTGCCCTTTCTCTTGACCTCTGTACATGAAGGTGAATTCCCTCACCATCATCATGATTGCTGCAAGTTTGTTCCCCTTCTAGGACAAGGGTGGATGCTTTGCAATGAACCCCAGCCACACAGAGGGAGAAAGGGGAGAGAGGTACCTAAGGAGGAGGATGGGATGAGCTACAGCCAGCTTCCTGCAGGCCATATTGGCATCCCACACGCGGCTTTCGGATGACTTGGAGTCACTGGTGTCTGCGAGGAGGTTAATGAATCTGTGAACAAGGGCATCAAGCTAGAAGAAAAATAATGAGTAAGAAGTTTAAATTACAATCCAGCCCGTGGCTCTTCAGCAGTGTTTCCCAATTCCTTTCCAGCTACAGAGGGGGGTTAACAGAAATTATTTTCAGGTAGAATCTGCGAGAAAATGCAACGTTCCAGCTGGCACAGGATCTGAAGCCCACAGTCCCCACAGACATCAAAGCAGGATCAGACATCTGCACACTTGCGTTTTACAGAAGCCTTTGGCACACAGAAGCTTGTGGAGCTTATACTATTTTATAGAAGGACACTGCAAAATAAACCACACCAAAACTCTCTGCTCCTCAGAGTGCAGGCAGGGAAGGGGTAACAGAAGAGCAAGGTAAAGAAACCAAAGTCATCCAGGAAGCTTTTGCCCATCCTCACCTTCTAAACTGGGCATCAAGGTAGCATCTGCTCTGCATACACAATTGGAAAGGGGCTTTCCTATGCCTCTAACTTTACCTTGCAAGTGCTGCTGTCTCTGGCTCCTTCACTGGTAAGAAGCATCTCAGGCATAGGCACAAGGAGCTCAGGCAGCTGCAGGTATATCTGCAGCAGAAGGTCCTGGCAACATTTTCCCACAGAGCTAAAGGAAAAAGGGAGAGGTCAGCCACTGGTTACTATATTAGTTCAACCAGCAAACATCCCAGACCCATCAGATTAGTAACAGCCTTCCTGCACATGGCAAACAGACCCTGTAAAAAGGGCAGCCACCACTAATCTCAACAAGTGTTTTTAAGTCTTTGCTTCTTTTGAACTATTCAGATGATTCACTTTCCATCCACAGTCTACGGGGATCCATCACTACCCAAATTAGGCCATTTGGAGTTAGAAAACTGCAGTTACAAAGCAGCACAGGACAAGAAAGCTCTGCTTACATCTCCAGTGAAGAGTCCTTGCACGTGGTACTCATGGTCATCCCCATCCCAATTGGAAGACAGTCCAAACCACAACTATTAAGACTAGCCAACATGTTCTCTACACACCTGAAATCCCTGTAGATTCCTGGCATAGTCTGTACTGGGAGGCAGGTCAATGCCATAGCAACTGAGATTACTCAGTATCACCATAAGCGAGGTTGGAATTAGGTCAGTTCCTTTCACTGCCACAAAAACATCATCTTCCTGTTCTTTCCACAGCACTAAAATAGCTGTTAGGAAACAATCTGGTCTCCATTCATCTTTGAGAGCAATCATAACAGCCAGAAGCAGGAAGTATTATGGACAGTGACTCAAGGGATGAGTAGACAAGACATCCCACGTTAGGAACTAGCAATTAAAAATAAGCATTGCCTTAAAGAAAGAAAGAAAAGAAAAAAAGCGTGGCAAGCACTTCATTCTGAAGCCCTAAAAGCAGAAGGGCCCTTAACTTCACTTTTGAAGTCACCTTCCTGGTCCAAGGACCCCTTAAAATGACCTATTATTCCCCCAAATCTCTGGGACGACAGCATGCACTTTTAGTACGGGCTCTGGAACATGATGTTCTTAATGAAGACATGCTGGCAAGTCTCACCATTACCTGACTGCCTGTGCTTTAGAACTACAATTACAGCAGACAGTGCTCCCCATTTGCAGCCTCACCTGCTTCCCCACTGCTGGATGCAGCTGGTCAGATACTCCGTCACTTTTTTGATGTTCTCAAGGTCCCCATGAGAACAACTGAGCAACAAAGGCAGCCGAGACTGGATGAGTGTGCAGGAGGCCTCGTCAGCGTTCTGGTACCTGGTCTCTGCTTCAGCCAGGATCAGCTCCACCATGCTGATCAATTCTGATGCCTTCAGGTGGAGCACAAATTCCTCACGGCGCTTCTGTAACGCAAGAGAACACTCCAAATGATTCCACACCAAATTCCAAGACCCTTAGTTCCTTCTAGACACACCTTCCCCAGCTGGAATGGAACACCTCTAGACTTAACTAGACCATATCTTGAGCTCTGAAAGCATTACAGTCCCAAATGAAACCTCTTTACCCCTCCTCCACTTTCTAAATTCATTTACTTCTATCCCAGCATGTGTGATGGGTCAAAAATCATAGTTCAGTCACCATAACAAAGCAATTCTGTGGAGAAGAGAGACAACCTCCTTTTCTTTGTAAAACGGGAATTATCCCATGCTGGGTTTTAGCTTGCTCACCACTCTAGCCTTGTGCCTTTAACAGATATTGTGGCAATTGCTGCAGGGGAAATGCCAAGTGGGCAAACTTTGTGTGTTCCTATCAGCTTTTTGGACTCCAAAACTGCCACTGTAATATGTAACATAGCAGAGCAGCTAAGTAACCAGCTGAGGTACAGGCAGCAAACTTGGCACGCTGCACCTGAATCAATCCAGCCACCTCTTGGCCATGGAAAGATCAGGCACTGTGAAAACATTGCCTCTCACTCCATCTAGAGAGGAATCTTGGAAGAACTGAATCAGTACCTGAGGAGTTCTCTGGTCCCTTCCCTGCCAGATCCGAGGAATGTGAATACAGGCCCACAAGAAATCCAAGGATGCAGTTGGGTCAAACCTGCCAGAAGACAAAAGAAGACAGATTTGCAATTAGAGTCAAGGCAGCCCTGGGGCAGCACACAAACACATGGAAGCATCACTAAATATGATGAGTGCTGTGAAGAAAGAAACATCTGCAAATGTAAAAATAGGATCCATTAAGTCCCAAGAAGGGGTTTGGTTCTGTTCCCAGATTATGACTAAATATTTGTTGCAATAAGCACAGCACAGGGTAGGGAGCAGAACAAATGGCATCCAGCAAGTGGGGGGACTACATGGAGCCTTGCACCACAAGGCCAGGAGTTGGTCATCAACACAGACAGTTGGTACAATCAGACCAGTGACCTTACTGTCCCAGTGTCTAGAACATTCTATCACAGCTGTTATCTTGGATTCAGAAATTTGTGTAATTTTGAGCAAGAGGTCAACTGTAAAATAAAAAGCAAACTGAAATACTACCAGCTTTAGAAGTATTGCTGTTATTAGGTGTCAGCATTTCCTGGTCCATAAGTATAACAAGTTTAAGCACAATACTACTACAGTGGCTCTTCATTATTTGAGAGCTGTGTATAGAAGCTGAGAGCCAGGGCTGCTCCAGAGATCAGAACTCGGAGTCTGACATCAGGAAAGGGCTAGAGAACGACTGACAATGGAGTTTAGTACAACCAAAAGATCCAGCAGAGCCTGCCCAGATCCAGAGACAGCCCTTAGTTCACTGTCCAAGCCAACTTGCAAACCCTGTGTTCATAAAGATTATCAACAAGGGCAATGCAAGATGGATTATTCCCTATTAGCACTTCCTGTTTAGAACACAGCCCAATCTTTATGTGCTGCTTCCATCAAACAGCAGGTAATATTTATATCAAGGTACAGAAAGCAGCAGGACTGAAATCAGCATCTTTCTCACAAAGCCTGTTTTTGGCTGAGTTACATCTCCTTGCAGACTCACCGTGGAACGTGGCAGCTCTTGTTCTCTCTCAAACATAATGAGTGGCCCAACTCAAAGCCCTTTGCTAGGCCTGAAAAACAAGACCCACCTTTGCTCCCTGTTTCTGCCAAGCAGAAGCCTGATGCACTGGTGCAGCGTGGTCCAGCTGGACTGGTGGGTCAGCAGAGCCAAGAGGTAGGGGCGGAAGGAGGGCACCTGGGACCCTGCCTGAAAGGACCAAATGAGCAAGAGGTGTAATGAAACAGATCCTTGCAACGAGGTGGATGTAGGAGTTACTGCGTGTACTGCATAAGGATGATGATCCAGGGAGGCAGACAGCACAGCAAACTTTATTTTTAGGGTTTAGGATTTGAACTGAAGTACATTCTAAGAGAACATGGCATCAACCATGATGTTGATGCTTCTGTCTTAGCTTTGGCATAGCACTTTTGGGCAAGCTATTGATCTGTCTGCAAAAATACCAACGAAAACACAGCTGGTTGGGCTGTTATGGGACCGCGTTGTGTCTGCAATACACTTAAGTACTGAAAAGAACACAGCTGAGGAGATAGAAGGATAAGATGAAATATTAACCTTGCACTGAGAAAAATGCACCAGAACTCCTCTCCTAGTCAGCCTGTACTGCTTTGGAACTCATACAGTAACATGTGGCAAAACATAAAACTACCCCTTGCCCCATTTCCAGGTACAAGTCAGTACCCCTGAAGGGTGGTTTCAAGCACAGCAGTCCCTCTATCCAACAACTCTTACTTTGTTCCAGGAGAACAGCAGCTTCTGCTGGAGATCAGGGCAGCTGCTGATCACCTCTGGGTCTAACATCTCCAGCCAGTCATTGAGAAGGCCAGAGGCAGGCCCTGGCCAAGCTGATTCCGCACTGTGGAGGAAACAAAGCCAGTGTCACTGGTGGTATCAGGCACCCAGATGTACCAGGGAATTCCCATCATTCCCTAGGCTCACCTGCAACTGTCCACTTCCTTCTTCACTGGTGTTTCTTCTTTGTCCTGGAGCAACAAGGAGCTCACCACAGCAATTGGTTTCATGGCAGGACACCTGGCAGTGGTCTCAACAGTAGCTGAGAAGAGGACAGTCAGGAGTTCCTCCAGGTATGGAGAGTGAGTTTCAATCAGACCTTGAAGGACTAGCAGAGGGAGAAAGATTCACTCATCAACTTCAGGATGTGGTGAGAGGTACAGAACCTTATGAGTATTATTGCTGATAGCATGGCTCAGTGAGGAAGAGGGAAGCCTTTTTTAGCTGGGATAGGAGGCTTCCATTTCCCTTTTTGTTAGTGGAATCCAACAGTATGCTGAGAGACCAGCCCCAGATCACAGTTTATAACCCCACATGCAGTGCAGGGGGGAAGGAGGTAATACAACATAGGACCAAACTTACATCAGTTCACATTTTGATTCAGGGAGAAGGCATATTCCCACAGCCTGCACAGTAGGCCCTCCCTTGCTGGGCTGGAAGTTCAACCAGCTGCTGCAAGGGGGAAGGAGAGCAGAAGGACATCCATACCTTTGCTGATGAGCTCTGGCTCCACGTTGCACTTCTCTCCTGATTTCAGGGTGGCAATGATGGCACGTACCGTGGAGCTGATCATGTCAGCATCGTGATGGAAAGTCAGAGCTTCTGTCAGGTGCAAGAAGCCACCTCGAACTGCAAAGAAATCACAGCACTGGCATCACAGCACTGGCATCACAGGAACAAGCCAGTCCCCACATCAGACTTCTCTTCTACAGATGCCCTATGTGGCTCCAGGACACAACTGCTCAAACATAGAAACACACTGGATTCTGCTGCCATTTACTCCCACCAAAATCCTTGACAGCTCTTCTGCACGTTACAGGGACATGTGGCTAAGAGAAAACTCTGTAATCACAAACCCATTGCCATGTCTAACCTCTGGATTACAGACCCTTCCTCCCAGCAGATGGCAGATGATAAACAACTCTACAAGTCATGATGTGACCTTGTTCCAGAGACATTCCTTCATGCTTACCTACCAGGACTACAGCTCACACAGAACTCCTGGCCTGAGCAATTGGAAGATTTTTCCGAGAGATCTGCTGTACTTGGTGTGATACTACCAGGTGTCTACTGCAAAACCCCAGTGCCAAGTCACTTTTTCTCATCCTCGTGGTGTTTCTATAGCACAGTATACTATTTTTGCTATTCCTTAGGACACCTCTCTAAAAGGCTGCCCACCACACCTCCTGCTCTGGGTGCAGTTTTGTTTCTGTCCTCTTCTCAGCCCACTTTATCCCCTCTGAGTTCCATAAGCTGCCCAATGCCAGTACCATCATTGATCCTGTGCCTTGAGGAGTACTGCACAGCAAAGGCCTTCAGCTGAGCACGCAGGGGACCCTCTTCCACTGCGGGGTTCTCCAACCACTGCAGCATCTGCATGAGCACTTTGAAGAAGAGCGAGGAGAAGGCAGTGTCCTGTGGCATGCAGCGCTGGGGAGTGCAGTAAAAGAGACTTGCTTGTACACACATCAACGATACAACAAAGATGTCAGGAAAGATGCAGACAGTGGCACACTCTGCCAAGAATACACAGAGCACCCCTACACCTGCCAGCCTGCATCCAGATGCCTATGGCTGGGCAACCTGAGCCCCTGTGTGTCATGCTCAGCATGACACAGATAGAGAGAGGGTCTGCACACAGCAGAGCAGATGCACTGCAGGTTTTCTGTTTCTTCCTCACCCCTCTCTGTTAAACACTCCAGAGATCACTGACCTGGTACTGGTAGAGCTGTCGCATCAGCGGGCAGGAGATGAAGTGGTGGCGGTGCATGGCCATAACCAGGGCACCGCTGTGGGGGGAGTTCAGCAGCGCAGCCACCGCCTGCAGCAGCCGTGCCGTGATCCCGGGAACCTGCGTGTTCCCCTGGCGGATCCGAGCCAGCTCCTGCCCCAGGGCCTGCTGCAACGCCAGGGCCAGCGGGCGCAGGTTTGAATTCTGCCACCGTGGGTCCGGGTTTAGTGGGAAAAGCTGGTGGGATACAAAAGGGAGTAAACTTATGACAGCAAATGAAAGGACTTGGTGCACCATAAACATCCTGAGGCAGATGACTGATTTACCTTGTACAATTATAGTGACTGTGGGTTAATGGGAACCTTCTGATACAGCTTTCTCAGTATTTTAATGCCTGGTACATGAACATAAGCAGCATCTCTGCAGCCCCAACATGACTATCAACACTGACACTGCAGGGGAACCATACTACCCAAACACAGACAACCAACTTGGCCAATTAATTCCCTGTAGGCTCCTTCTGGAGTCAATGGAGGGAGGGAGGCTCTGTAAGCAGACATGCCAGAGTACAAATGCTGTTTGCACACAGCTTTGCTGCCAAGGCCCTGTGAGCATTTCACAAATCCTCCTTCCACTGCTGAGAGGAAAGGCACTATACACAGAACAAACAAGGTGCAGAGACAATAACATGCTAGTAGGCACTGACAGTACCAGGCACTATCAAAAGCCACATCATGTTCCAACTAAAACAAAAAAGTCCTGCCACTATCAATTCCATGAGGCTGTAATGGCACAGCCTCATTGCATCAGGGTTTTCATACTTATGGCCTGCAAACACTGCAGGAGGAAGGGGTCAGAAGATGCAAGTAAAAGAGAAATGGGTTTTGTAAAGCTGCTGCAGGGAAGCAGCTAATCAGCTGGAGGTTATAACAGTACCTGCAGAAAGATGCCTGCCAGATCATCTTCTGGGCCCAGAACACGGACCTGGCTCAAGGCCCGGATCCGGCTCTGACTTTGAGAGTTCTCAGGACTAGATTTTGACCTTGCAGTCTCAGCACTGTCTGCAAAAGAAATAAAAGGAAAGAAAGGAAAATGCTTTTATGGTAGCTAGCACCTGGAGCCCCAACACTGGATCACCTTCAGCTTTACAGTCTCCAGCTACTGAGGAATTCAGCAGCTAATCTCTTGAGTCCAAGCAAGACCTATTTATTTTTCCATATCACTCAGAAAAACTCATTGTAGTAAACTCCAAAAATATTGGAATTTCTCCCTTTGCCAGGAGCAAAAAACTCTAGCAAGGCCTGGTGTCTAACTGTAGCTTGATGGTATATTGCAGCAAAACCATTTTTGAAGACAGCTCCCCCCATCCCTCTCAAAACTAAAAAAGGAGGGAAGTTTGGAAGATGACTTAGAAATTTACCTCGGCGGGCTGGTAAGGAGGCAGTGAGCAGGGAATGGAAAGTCTGGCCTCCTGTTGCCCCTCTCTCATGTTGAACCTCCACAAGATGAGCCATGTAGTCTGAAAAAAACCCATAAGAATACATCATCATCTCATCCTCTTTAGTAAAGAAGGATGGAATTGGCTGTTTGTACAGCTCCCACAGATAAGAGAATCTGCTCTTCCTGTGGACTTTGTACACATGATGCCTTCAAAACTTTGTTTCTTTCACAAAGTACCTTCCACAGTATTTTTTAGTCTCTGCACACTTCAATCTACAAAATCTTTCTCTATTTGAGAAAATACAGCCAAGGGCCATTCAGACAAGCACTAGGGAGGCGTCTACAGTGACAACAAGCTGCCAAAGCAGCCTGTGCACAGAGTTTGCTGAACTTGCTTGCATTTTTCCAAGGCAGTCACAGGAGATAGTCATAAAAACTGTTCAAGTAAAAAACCTAGTCAGCCTCATCTGAAGCTCTTACTCTTGTCCATGATGTTCTGCTCCAGCGTCTGTGGGTCATGAGACACTGCCTGATCCAGGTACTGCAGAAGTTTGCTCATGCTGGAAACTGGGATTCCAAAGGACTGAACAAAGAGAAGCAGCTGCTGTGGCTCCAGGTCCTGCAGGGCTGAAATACACCAACACTGAGTCCTCAGACCTCCAAATTGCCCACGGAGGGTCATCTTTATTACCCGATCTTTGTGCTTCTGGCTGAACCAGCAGTGACACATTAATGACAGGGCTGCAGAGAGCCTAAAGCTAGAAGTCAGACAGCTGCCTACTATGTTTTCTTCCCTCTGCAAATCATTGCCACCTTATTGCATCTTCCAGTTAATTCACTCACTGGCTAATTTGATCCTTTGTTTAATTTTATTAGAACCTCAGTAACACAATCATTTGTATTAAAAAATAACTTCCACCCTATCGGTTGATGGCTGCAGGCAGGAATTACTGAATAATTCAATCACTGGCTATAGACAGCTGTCATTTAATTAGTAAAATGGGACAAAAGCTCTGAATACCAAGAAGAGAGCACAGACAAGAGGTGCAAGGATCAAAGCAACTACAGGTCTACGGATTTCCACACTGCAAGCACTGCATGCCCTAGGGAAGCAGCGCTGTGCTTCCTGTCTGGTGACTGCATAGCTTAGTTCCATTTGAATTGTTGTAAAAGAGATGAGGCTCCAATTCAGAGTCCCCCCTTTCCTTTAAAATACACAGAAAGCACAATATCCATATAGACTCGCTCCCCTACTTTAGAAGTAATAGTGACTGACTGACCCACCAAAAGGCATCCAAGTAGGATGGGCTGGGCACCCTTGAGCACTCTCCCTTTCCTTTCAGGAGGGTCTGAAACACCAACAAAGAGGCCACAGGCTCACCTGCATCCACAAGCCGCGGGACCTCAGAGCGGATCATGCGCAGCTTCAGCCAGTCAGGGAGCAGCAGAGCCTCCTCCGAGGTGTCAACCAGGAAAGCAGTAGGAAGGGGCTTTTTCTCCGGGAACCATATATCCAGTAAGGTATAAAAATCACCATCCCCTGCTTAAGAGTGGATACAAAATTATTTCCCATGTTCACAAACACCTAGACCACCCTGCCCTTCTCTAGCAAATCAATACACCAGAACACACCATCGTTTTAATATTTCCTGCTGTCTGCAGAAGGCAAAAAAAAAATCAGCCTGCAAATCCTTCACTCTCCACAGCAATATTCTGATAAGTCTTACAGCTGCAAACAAGTACTGCAAGGGACAAGGCTGTGAGTAGAAGGATTAACATCAGTCTGACCTGTTAGGAGATGGCAGATAAAGAAAAGGCTCTCTATATTGCTCATAAGCCCCTGAAAAAATCTGAGCATACTTCACTAACCTTGAGGTGGCCCCAGTGTCAGGAGAATAACCATGGCATGAACCACAAGGATGTGCATAGTGGCTGTTTCCCCACTAGTCCAACGAAGGAACACCTGATCCTGGGACTCTGACTGCAAAAAGGCAGAAAAAGACAGGATGAGCAAAGGTGGGGAGAGAAAGAAGAATGAAATCTTTGAGCTACAGACGAAAGGAGAACATAAGGATGGACAAATTTAGTCAGATCGAAGTTCCCAATATGTTCAACAGTGGCCATAAAAGATTCTTGAGGAAAAGTTAAAAAAGCTTTTTACAAACACATACGCTTGGCTCTGATAATTATCTTGGCATCCAATTATTTTCAGATCAGGGAACTCTTGAACCAAAACTGGTTTATACATAGTCAGTAACCCACAAAGGGCTTCTCCTTTGTTAGCACGTCCAGTTTCTGTTACTTGCTCAAGAGGGGCAGGGAGCACTCACCCAGCTGTACACCTCCTCGCCCTCCTTGCTCTGCCGCATGCGCTTGATGTAGCGAGAGAAGATGGAGAGAAGAGCCACGAGCACTGCATCTGATTCAGCACTGTAGGAGAGCTTGGAGAAGAGGTGGGACATGATGGTGGAGCGCTCCACTATCAGTCGGGCTACATCCTGCAAGGGAAAAAGACCCATGAGGTCTTTACTCCTGTTTCGTTGCATCACATTCTCTGGTTTCCACCACCAGCCCAGTTAACACCACTCTGGAGATCAACATGTGGAGTCAAGAGTAGAACTGACACAACAGGGAAAAGGCCAGTGCTTTGCAGGCACCTTACAGTGTCCCCAGCTGAGCACAGCTGCATTCTGATGCATCCCACTACAAAGTAAGCATCTACATAGTAAAAATCTGCATTTCTCTGAAGAAAAAAATCTACCGACTCTTATAGTTTAACCTCCACGTGTCTAAACAGACCTATGGAGGCAGGACCAGTATATGAGCCTTAAAAGTAATGAAAAAAAGCACCCAGAGATAGAACAATGAAAGAAGAATCATTGTTAAAAAACAAACAAATAAACAACTACCAAAAGCTTTTTAAAAAAATTAAAAAAACAAACCCAGAAATCTAGCTTTGGTCATAGGCGAGTGCATGTCCCACCACTAACATTCCTGACTTCCCATTCTCTCCCCAGATACATGTGACTGCAGGTTTAGCACCTCCTTGCTTATAAAACATTGCCAGGTAGTGGGATTTCCTTCAAACCACTGTCCACCCTTCCATTCCCCATTCCACCTCATAGGCTGCTGGATTGGAGGTTATTGCTCTGCTATCATTTCATGATATGACCTACAGACACAGGTTGCCTTTCAACACATACACAGAGACACAAACATGCAGTTATCAGTCACATGCTCCCAAAAAACACATCCTGCTGGTATAGCAAGTCCCATGCCTACCACTGTCTTGGGACATGCCACGTGTCCCCCACACAATCCCTCCTCTCACCAGAGCAAGGTCGTTGTGCTGTCCCTGCTCCTCCACTGGGGCGTGCTGGGAGAGGTACACCAGGTAAGCACTGATGGTCTGGGGATCTGTCTCCATGTGGATGGCCTAGAATAAGACTTCCTTTCATCAGAAATCCAGATTTAATGAAAACAAGCATCAGCATAAGAAAAATTCTTCTGCAAGTATATAAACACATTGATGTCACACCCAGATGGTTTGTTCAGATTTGTTTTAGCATGAGTAGAAAAAGAATAAGCTGGACACTCATGCCTTCAGCTGCCAATACCCACCTGCTGCAAAGCCAGAGCTGTTGTTGCTCTCACACTGTCGAACAGTGGCAGCCTCGGGAGGTCCCTCAGCAGCCACTGATATCCCTGCAGCAGCTCGGAATCACCAGAGTCTTCTTCCATGGGGTGATCTTTCTCCTCTCCATCACGCATTCCTCCTTCTGACAGCACCAAGGACAGGCCCTGCAGAAGTCACACAAACACAGCTGTTGCATTTGAAGCCACTGCTGGACTGCTAGTTTCATACTAGTGAATATAATAGAAACAAGCTTCAAACTCCATGGAACGATCCAGATGCAGCACACAACAGGTTGCATCTCTCATACAATGTGTTCTCTTGACAGATACTCTGCTTGAAGTTTCAGTCTTCTCTGAGCATAACCTTTCTGAGCTCCCTGCAATTCTCTTTGTCTTGACTATGCTCTAGAGCACCAGACACTCACTCATTTACACTCCCCACAGACAACAGCCTCTGCCAATTACTCCCTGTAGCACATGATCTGCTGAGTCTACACCTGAACTTCACAGGAAACAGAGCAAAATCCAGCTCTGTCTTGAGAAAAAGTACAACTTGGCTGTTGAACAAAAACTTGTGAGCAGCAGGGAGCAGAAGTGCATTTGATGGGGTTTGGAGACTGAGACAAGTCAATCTCCAGTGAAGGAGGATGACATGAAACAATTTCATTTTGCTGGCTCTGAACTCAGGATAATCCAGGGCTCTGCCCTTGGCTTCTAACACACCCCAGTCAAGAAGATTTTCATTCTGCTCACCTTCATGGCCAGGACCCGTGAGGCCACTTGGGAGGAACTCAGGCGTCGCAGGAAGTAGTCAAGCACCTCGCAGGTTGTCTGTTCATCTGCTTTGGGACCCAACAGCAAGTCTTGCAAGCGTCCAAGCAACTGCCTCTGTTTCTGTTGTCTCTGTGGAGAAAGAAGTTGGCCTGTTCAGTGAAATCAAATCTGGGATGCACAGAAAGTAGGTAACAGAAGGGATTCCCAAGAGACTACTCACCTGGCGTTTCTTGGCACGCTGGTCCTTACTCTCACCCTCCTCTTCTTCTTCACCTGAGGTTGATTCATCAGCAGCATCGTGAAGCAGGAACTCACAAAGGCACTGCACGGGTAGGACGTCCAAGGAGCCCTCGCTGGACTGAACCAGATCTGCCAGCCATGGCATTGACTGCGAGGAGGCCTAGGGAGAAGAAGAGTAACAATATCAGAACATGGATGCATCACACTGATCATTTAATTCCTGAGCAATATACCACCTTCCCCTGCATCTTTTTTGCCCCTCACTCAAGTTTCAGAGGCAGGGGATCAGATCCCAACACAGCCCACCTGTCTTTGAATGATGTTGAGGAGAAAGTCAGGGTGACGACTGCGACAGAGAAGGTGGCCCAAGCGAAGTGACTGGTTCAGGCTTTTCACTTGCTCCAGGACATGTGGTGGAGGTCTGCGAGGGGGGCCCCTGCCAGAGAAACAAGAAGTTATCCACAGGCTGACAGACTTTCACTCTGGTATGATGAGGATCAGTCAGTTCAGTAGTGCACAAGGCACACATGCAGGTAGCAAGAGAAGGACAAGAACCAAGTGTGACACATATCGACGTGTGCAAGGCCAGGTTGGACAGGGCCCCAAGAAACCTGGTCTAGTGGAAGGTGTCCCTGCCCATGGCAGGGGGGTTGGAACTTGACAGTCTTTAAGGTCCTTTCCAACACAAATCATTTTGTGATTTTATGATCCCGTGGGCTACCAAACCTCAGGGTTCTTCTTGCCCACATCAACTACCCTGTAGGGCAGTAGGGTTTCCTGACTAGTGCTATCTAGAATTTTATGATGGCATCAGAATGCAAAAGGTTACTTACTGAGGGTCCAGACTTGTCAGCTGGGACAGCAAGAGGCTGCTGCTCTCTGTAATTGTTTGTTTTGTGGATGCAGCAGCCAGATGGCCCTCAAATGCAAGAATCTCCTGTTTTTCTCTCTGGGAGATTTGAAGTTCACGATTAATCATCTCTGTGCGCGTCTCCTCATCCGTCAAGGTACATTGAGGATAGGAATAATTACTGAGAGAATAAGTGAAAAAGAGGAAATAGTTATCTTATTCTATGCAAAAGTCATGAACCATAGTCAGAAAGAACCCAGGACATTGGCTCTGACAGACAACATAGAAAAAACAAGGCAGTTTCCCAATGGAGCCAGGAGACTGAGACCTTTTCCGCTAAGCACATCACAGTCAACCTCCCCTTTTTCTCAGTTTTATTCCCTTACTTATAATATTTCTGTTGAGAGAAGGCACTTTTCTCACTCCAACTGCAGTGCTGCTGCTTATTTTAAGCTTATTAAGACAGCTTATTTTACACCAGTCCCACTGGAAAGGAAGGAGCCACATGGCACAAACGTAAATCAGAAATATGTGTTTTCAGTGGTCTATTTGATTTATGTAGGGATTTAACCATACTAACTTGGTCATGACCATTTCCATGAGCATCTTTAGAGAAGGGTACTCCTCCCATGCAGCCAGACCTGCAGCAGAGAAGAGAAGGACAATAAGGAATACAGGAAAAAAATCAGGGCCTTTATATATATTCTAACGCATTCCAAGGTGGGGAGACACAAACTCAATTGAGAACAGCTCATAATATTTAGAACACAAACAAGGTAATTCCAGCCACATGCTAGTCCAAATCCCACCTCTGTGTATTTTTGCACCCACAGGTAATACACAGTTATTTAACTGCAGTTACCTCACCAACCCAGCACAGGCCTTGCACACAAGCAACTGGACTCCAGCAGAAAGCACCTGGGCCAAGCTTTGCAGCAGAACTAGTATCCTGAGAAATGTCTACACTCACCAATGTTTTCAGGATTGAATGCAGCCACTACAAGCAGGAGAGGCCAGGCTTTCCAGTAGAGAGTAGAAATAGCTAGATTTGGAGGCTGGTACCTGCAAAAGCCATCAACAGATAGAAGTGTTCAAATTTGGTTCCTTAAGCCCATCTCAAGTCTGCTTTTCTCCTTAATCATGCACGGTTTAGATTCTGTCAGCTCAGTGGTTTTCCCAACAAACAAACACAAATCTTGAGCAGGGAGTGTTATTCAAGGTGAAAATGAGCCAGATCACAGCAAGATTATCTGTGTGATGTCTTACCCTGGGGGTAGCTGGATATTCTCTGGATGGTGATAAGTGCACAGATTTAAGACTGCATCGATCAGCTGGATTCTTTCTACCCTCAGGACCTCGACATCTGGAGGAGAAGAAAAGACTGAACAAGTTATTGACCTGTCTACTTACCTGAAAGTCCTTCAAGAAAAGCATCACAGTATAAGAAAAATTTTACTTCAAGCAACTATATTATTGTGGGCTTGCTCATGATATTACAGAAACAAAAAACAACAACATTTAGAGAGCAACAACACTTAAAAAAAGCTCCAAGTCAATATATAAGGATATCAAACTTTTCAGCTGCAATTTGGTTTAAATTCTTTAGGGTAGTTTTTTCCCCAAATGTATCCAATATACTTGTAACTTTTTCAGAACTCAAATACACTCCTTCAGCTGAGGAGCGAATCTGCTCAGAACTTCTGGGGCTCAGAGGAACTAAAAATGCATTTCAACTTCGTTGCAAGTTTTTAGACTCCCTTTAACTTAACTCTGAGTCTTCCAGCCTTTGAAATGGTGCAGCATTTCCCCTCAAATCTACCACAAACATGCACAGCTCAGCTGAATGGACATATTCCCCAGTGAGGCAGGAATTTAGACAAATGCTAAATGGATTCATAAAAGCATAAGAGTAAAGACTGCTTTTGTAACTGCTATTCTGTAAGTGTTTGAATTACGGACTTGGGAAGAGCACACAATATATTGGTTAATTAGTTTGATTTCCAACCATTCCATTTTTGCATTGCCTTAAAATTTCATTTTACAGTATGTATAAAGGATTAAATTGAATTTAAAAACGCTGACTCAAAACTCTGGGTGGTTGTTCACAGCCCTTCATCCTCAACACAACCAATAATTTCCCAAACACTCCACGATACAAAATTAGTAACAGTGAGAAACAGTAAGAGCAAATAAGAAGCTTCTCTAGTTAGAAAGCAACAGCAGTACATGTCTGGCTTTGAGCCAAATGCTTGGCCATCATGACTAAAATATGCTTTAAGTGACGCAAAGGCTCTTGTAGGCGGTAGGAGCTGTCTCAGCCCTGGGTGGCAATAAGAGGACAGAGAGAGAAGCAACCACTTGCTGGCTGGAGCTTTGTGCAGCCTCACCATCTGCCTGCACAGCTGCAGCCCGCTTCACCAAGTGGTCAGCGAGCTCCATGGCATCCGCAGGGCCCAGGGGCAGGTCCCGCGACAAACCGATCACCAGGATCCGCATCAGCGTGTCCTCCAGGATGGGCACCTCGGAGCACAGGCGAAGGAAGAAGCTGCAGGAGACACGAGACATCAGTCACACTTCTCTGGACAGTAGTGTGAGGGCTCCTGAACCCTTCACAAACCCTAGAATCGTTCTGAGCACAAGATACATCACAGCTCAGTTTACAATATCTTCCCTGGTCTCCAGCTCCAAATGCAACTATGTAAAATAAATTATTATTGGAATATCAGTTGCATTGCTTTGTACCTCCACACTTCAGCTTGCTGAAGCGAGTCTGAGCTCCCTAACGTTACCCCAGTAACCCACACAGTGCAGGGCTGTCCTCCTTACAACTACAGCATCAAGATACAGAAGAGCTTGGCACAGGGAACAGGAATGAAGGAGAAAGAACAGATGGAGAGTGGAACAACACCCCTCAATTTCACAGCAATGTGACAGATGAAGAAAATCTAAGCACAGTTCCAAGCATTTCCAACACAGAGCTATATAAGGATCACCAGAAAACACCCATTCCTCTGCCTCCAGCTACAGCAGCTCCCCACCTGCACCCGTTACGGGAGGGGCACTCACTTGCGGTCACTCTCAGGGGGCCAGTTGTCCCATTTGTAGTAGGTTTCCGGCTGTTCTGTGAAGAGCACCTTGTGCAGGCTGTAGAGATGAAGAGGACAGTAAACAGCATCTAAGTGAGGCTCAAGAGCACATACAACAGTTCAGTCTCCCCAGACTCCTGCTAATGTTCCCACCCCACACGTGAAGGAGCCTCCTCAGATAAGCGAGTCTAGCAAAGGTAACAACGTGAATCAGAACAGAGAGGACTATACAGTATGGGCCCTGGGCTTTTATACCTTTAGTAACATATCCTGCTTACTATTAATTCTGGCTTAACCTGCCTCAGTAATGTCTTCTACCAAGACTCCAGGACAGGAGTCTGTCCTGGACAAAGGACAAGAGGCAAGCAGAGAAGACAGAACTATCTGCGGAGCCCTCAACCCTACAGCCTAAAAAAGGATGTCAGACAAAAAAACAAGGAGTCCACAGGGATTGTGTTTGGTCAGGTAATTAGAAATCCCCTATTGAGTGGACACAAATAATACAAATCGGAAAGATTTTCCATTATCATGTATTTCTGGTAAGAGGATGCATCTGAAGGAATTTCAGAGAGGGAGACAGTCTCAGCCTGAATCCTACTAAAACTGTTTCTGCTACTTGTCTGATAAGGGCAGAGAAATCTAACCAAGCCCTGTCATATGCCTGATTTTTCCTAATATATCACACTGTTGGGGAAGGGACAGAGATGACCAGGCTGACTCTCACCAGTGCACATAGTCCTTTGGAGCCAGCTTGCTGATAGATGGAACAACTGTATGAAGCCACCAGACAGCATCACGTTGGATAGCAGCGATTTGGTTTTGGAAAGAGCGCAGCACTTCCAGGTCTGAAAAACAGTCAGGTCACAAAGTACACACATACCAAGAGCCCCATCAGGAGCCAAGCAGGAGGGTAGCAGTTTCAAGAGCAGACAGGTACCAGGGCTCTGAGGCATCACAGAATGGTTTGGGTTGGAAGGAACCTTAAAGATCATCTCATTTCAAGCCCCGCACCATAGGCAGGGATACCTTCCACTAGAGAAGGAGAACCAGAGAAGGGGAGTAGTATATCAGAGAGCCTTGAGCACGCCAGCACTGACAGCACATGTATTTTGCTTTCTGACATATGCTGCAGCAAAACCCCCAGCATGTAGCACAGGTGAATTAGCTTTGTGAGGAGAAGGCATCTGGGCAGTCACTTCAGTGCCATCCCAAAGGCCTGTGTTCTCAACCCACAGGTACTTGGTAATCCTTACGGCTGGCCCTTCAAGATTAAGGCTCCCCCATACAGAGCTCCCTTTCCCCAGCCTCTCAATCACTGCTTCCATAGATACAAGAAACACCCAGCCACACAAATGCCACATCTCTTATCTCTGTCAGTCTCAGGATGATAGCAGGCTCCCCCATGCCTCTATTCAGAATGGCGGCTTACACCCTTTCCCAGCCCCAGCTGCAATGTTCCCCCAACATCAGAGGCAGATATCTGCCAAGCTGCCCATCTTCAGAGGGAATCTAGGTTCTTCTGCTTACTCTTTTTCTCTCCTTTATCCCAAGCAATTCCAGCCTCCTTCACCTGGGCTGTGATACCAAGCATCATGGAGACAGCTAGCAGATCAGTTATGTGGATGACAAAACGCTCCTTAAAATAGAAAAAGAAAAGTGAGTTGAATCAGCAATATCCAAAGCTGCCTTCTGGAAGTGTTTTCTCATAAAAAATGATGATCATGGATGTTTGGAAATGAAATATGGGAGTGCTGCTATGAAACACACAAAGAGTGACTCACTCAGATACCAAAGAGCAAAAGAAAGAACATTCAGAAAAGCAGATACAAGAACAGCCCAGCACATCACTGGCACATGCAGAAGCACAAGAGTCAAAAAGTGGTACCTTGAATTCCATTTCTGCATACAGGGCCTCCTTGCGTTCCTGCATAAGACCCAGACAGAAGGCCTGGAAGTTGATCTCATGCTTTGTCTGTTTGATGATCTCTCGCAGCAGAGCCCGCGAGGCCCGCAGGTAATCGTCCTTGGTGGTCAAGAGGTCCTGGAACACCATTGCCAAGTACTGGGGCCACACAGAAAGAGAAAACCTTCAGTGCACTGTAATGAATCTGCATCCACAAAATGAAGACACAAGGAAACCTCGCTGGTGGTGTCCTGTCCTCCAAACTGTAATAAGCTTCTCTCATGAAACTGTATTACCACAAGATGGTCACCCAGAATGTGGGAGTTAGAAAATGCCCATGTATGTTTATTTCTACCAAAAGTAATAATAATATAATAGTATGGTACAGATCAGACAGCTGTCTGTGAAAAGATTCATCTGAGCCTCAACTCAACTATATCTGTCAAGTGGGGTTCTGGGGTCACCATCAGTCACACAGGACACTGCACCTACCTTTGGAGCTTGCTCTGAGCTGTGCTGAAGCACAGTATACAGGATCTGCATGTTGTTGGGATTTCTTGCATTTGATAGTTCATTGAAAATCACAAACTTAATGGTGGTGCCCAGGTTATCCCTGTGTGCATTCAGCAGTTCTCTGCAAGGGAAGACCAGAGATACCTGAACTGACATTTCATTGCAGCTGGACACACTGTTCTTACTTCTCTTTGAACTATTTAGCACACAAAAGTGAAAAGGATGGAACAGCACATATGTCCAACAATATCAAAGGACTATTGAAAAACTTCTAGGACAATGAAATTCATATAAATGAACACAAGACACTCCTTAGTCCAAGCTGGTATTTAAAACCAATCAAGGCTGGACACATCTTCCACAGTGCTTTCTCTGACAGACCCAGTCACTCACCTGACACACAGCATGTAGTGGTTGAGAAGGACTTTTGGCTTGAGACGAATCTTGATCAGGTTGGAGATAACTTCCATGTCCTCTGAGCTGTGAGTGTTGCAGTTCATACAGACTGACATCAGCAAGTCCTGAGCTGGCTTGGTCAACTGCAGAGGAAGAGCAGAAAGGTTCCAGTCACTTGCCATTACAGATCAGAAACTTAAGTGGGATACAGTATGCAGCCCTCCTGCCTGGATTTCACACCAGAGTTGTGTTTCAGCAGCTCCTATCCTTACCTTTGGGTTCTGCAGCCACATCTCCAGCCTCTGCACAGCCATCTGACGCACCTCTTTGTAGCCACAGGTTGCTGTCAGCAGTCGAAGAAGGTTCCTGGAGACATTGTCCATGGGCTGGCGCCGGTTGAGCTGGTCCCGCAGCATGTCCAGGACATATTCCTCCACACTCTCTGCAAGGTCTTCATACCTGGACCACACAAACTGCACTTTATTCATTTCCACACAAGCTAGTGCAAAGATCAGCATTCTTTCTTGTTTGTGGTATACATTATGAACAAATAAAATCTACTCTTTTCTTCTGGAACCAGTTTTATCCGATGCTCAACATCCCCCAGCAGGTGCCACAGGACAGGTAGTGCAGAGAGGGAGCTCTCTGCCACAGCTCTGCAGGGTGGGTCAGTGCAGACACATCTGCCACACGGCTGTGTCAGGAGAGGACAAGGCACTGTACCTGGGCATGAGCTGGCCCGCCTGCTCTGGGCTCATCTTCTCCTCTGCAATCAGCAGCTCACTCTGGCTATCTTCCTCCTCTGTCATGGAAGGGTGTGGGCTACTCCCTGAGAGAGACACAGCACACTTCATGAGACAACACCCCTTTCCAGAGATCAATCACACTGAAGGAGGCCACAGTCATGTCCTCACACCACATCATACACACAGGCCCACTCTTCACTACCCTCGAACATCCCCTGGATGTGAAAGAGCCTTAAAGAGAGGAAATGCAGTGGCTGGAACTCAAAGTCTGGTCTACATGACTCCATTCAATAAAAAACTATTCTCACAAGTCACTAAGTGCAGCAGGCTCCATCCTCTCCCTGAACCTTTGTTCCTGGTTCCCAAACATCTTCTTACCAGCACTAAGGTCCCCTCCACTACGTCCAACTTCTCCATGCAAGAGCATGGTCTTAGGAGGCATCTTTGTGTTAAAAGCTGTTTGGATGTTATCCACAAATGTCTTGCAGTGAGGGCTGTCCACCCAGATGCGCTCCCCAAGAGAGTCCTCAATGTAGACCTGCAGAAGGGAACACAATCCATGTTCATGCTTCTTTTTTAACTGATTAATCGAGGGAATATTTGTGATTTTTTATGGATTTCCAATATACAAATGCAAAGTAGGAAACTAGCATGACCACAGATGAAAAACAGACCGGATAACTGCAGGCAAGTCACATAAGAGCAAAAACCCACAGGACACTGGCTACCCCCTTCCCTATAGCAGGAATAAATCCACTGCTGTTCTCCTATCCCAACACACCCACACCTCCCAACTCTGGCTGATTTCACCCAGACTGCCCACCACACAGAAGCCTCCGTGGTTCAGCAACCTTGACAAAGATCTCTGGCCAGTTCTCATCCTCTTCATAAGCTGCCATGAGAAGGTTGCAGGCCAAGACTGACACGAGGCTATTCCCTTTGGCTTTGAAGTTGATGGAGGCATCTCTTCGGAGGAGGCTGCACAGTGCCTGGAATGTCATCCACAAAAAATAAAATAAACAAGTCATCTGGCAAGAAAGCATACAGAGAAGCTGTAGAAAGAGAAATACAAATTGCAGCAGCTTGCAACAGAGTTCTGGCATTTACAAAGATATCAGAGGTCTATTATTTACAAAGCCATGCTCTGACCTGAGAGAGCAACTCTACTCACAAGCTGGCAGCAGGGATGCATCAGTAAGTTCACGAGTCCTCACCTCAATAACCCCTTCGGTGGCAAATATGTTTGGCTTGATTTTTGCCAGGTACATGAGGCTCAGGTACAGCGTGGTGTCAGGTTTGGCTCTGTTCATCTTCAGCTGCTTCACAGCTCCACACAGCACCCCCTCAATACGGTCATCGTTGCCTTCTGCTTCTGCTGCCTCAATCTCATCCAACAGCACTGTGGGGACAACTGCAAGCACCAACACACAGGCATCAGCATTACCCTCATGTGAAACAACCTGCCCTGAGATGCTGCAGGACAGCAAAGCATGGACCAGCTCACCTACAGCCCCTGTCACAGCTTTTTCCTACTCAATTGCCACTAAAAGTTTTGTTTCACACCTGACAATGCCCCTTGATTATCTTTTCATGCTAGCAGACTCCTCTGCAAATGTATCAAACACCAGAAATGGAATGACAATTCAGAAGGCAACATTCAGACCTGGACTCTGCTAAAGAAATATGTGAATAAAATACCACAATCCAGACTCAGAGATTTCCTCAGGGATTATTTCAGATGCTGCTATTAAACAGCTCTCAGACAGAATGACCACAACCCAATGCAAACAGAGGAGAAAACTGATTTCAGCCCTATATCCAGCAGAGGAAATACAGCGTAGGGGCTTCAAGAAAGGCTCCAGGGAAAGAAGAACAGAAGTTTCTTCCAGGCTTCCTGCGAGGGCAGGAGCACAGCGAGGCCTCACCTTCGATGGGGATGACAGACGGCTCCTTGATGGAGGGCGAGATGGCTCTTTTCTCCGCCACGGCCGCCTCTGCCAGGCGGCCCAGGGCGCTGAGGGGCGGCGTGGAGGAGAGCTTGGGGCGCTTGGTGAGCCCGGGCAGCCCCGCCGG
Source organism: Pseudopipra pipra (assembly GCF_036250125.1). Lineage (NCBI taxonomy): Eukaryota > Metazoa > Chordata > Aves > Passeriformes > Pipridae > Pseudopipra > Pseudopipra pipra. The sequence continues at coordinate 11,475,256 of NC_087564.1, forward strand.
GCCCGCCAGGGAGGCGGCCGCGTCCCGCTTGCGCTCCGAGGGCAGCCCGGGCGGCGCCGGCTTCAGCAGCGCCACGGCCGCCTTGCCCTCGCCGCTCTGCCCCTTGGAGCCCAGCGCGATGAAGTCTCCGGGCGGCGGGTGCGCTGCGAGGGGAGACACGGGGACAGTGAGGGACAGTGACAGTGACAGAGAGAGCAGCTCCCCGCCCGGCCCCGCGGGACTCACCGGAGGGCTTGGGCACGGCGCTGGGCCGCCGCACGGCCGCCGCCTTCGGCCGGTTCATGGCGCCGCAGAGCACCGGCCCCGGGACAGACCGAGCGACGGACACCCGGGACCGAGCGACGGACGGACGGACCGACGGCCGCTACACGGAAGCGGAAGCGCCGCTCTGCTGCCCCAAGGCGGCACCGCCCGCCCCGCCCCGCCCCGCCGGGCAGCGCCGTCTGCCGGGCCGGAGGGGGAACTGCACCCCTGGAGGGCGCGGTCGGGAGGGTCTTGGGGGGATTTGGGGATGCTGAGGTCAGGGAGGGGCTGGGACTGGGGGATTGAGACTGGGAGCTGTTTGGTGGTGCTGATTGCGGGGGTCTTGGAATCAGACAGGGGAGTCAAGGGGCTGGGATCGGGCGCTGGATTTAGGGGTTGAAATTAGGGGCTGTTGGGTGATGCTGGGCTGGGTCCCCTCTCACAGGCAAGAGGACAGAGCCTCAAGCTGTGCCGGGCAGGTTTAGGTTTAGGTTGGACATAAGGGGGAATTTCTTCACAGAAAGAGTGATTAAACATTGGAATGGTCTGCCCAGGGAGGTGATGGAGTCATCGAAGAAATGACTGGATGTGGCACTTGGTGCCGTGGTCTGGTTGACAAGGTGGTGATGGGTCACAGGTTGGACTTGATGCTCTCTGAGGTCTTTTCAAACCTAATCGATTCTGTGAATCTCTGACTGTGCGGTCTGGGATCAGAGAGTCAAAGGAGTGGGGTGGGGGCTGGAGTCAAGGGCTGAAATTGGGTAGCTGAGAGTAGTGGCTGAAATTTGGGGTCTGGGATGTGGCGCTTGCATTAGAGGGGTTGGATTTGGGCTGAAATTGAACAGCCAGAATCAGGGGGATGGAATCAGGAGAACCGAGGTCAGGGACGTAAAGTTTGGGGTTTCCACGGCAGCTGGCTGCCCGCCCCCTCTCCCTCATGCCACCCCTTCTGTCCTCACATCATACGCCCACGACAAGCTCTCCACATGCCTTTATTGCAGCAGGGACCGTGGGTGCCCACACCTCCACTCACATCACCCACCTGGGGCCACGCGGGAGGCACCTGAGGGCCAAGCCCCCATCCCACAGCCCCTGTCCCCAGCCTGGGGGGGGGACACACGGCAGCAGGTGACAGTCCCCAGCGCCTCCTCCACAGCAGCATCCCAGCTTCAGGGGCTGGAGCATCAAGCATCTCCTGGACGGGTGGTCTTGGCAAGGGTGGGTGACCCCATGGCCCCCTGCTCACAGCCACTGCAGGGAGAAGCCCTGGCTGAGGCTGATGCCGAGGTCACTCACAGTGAGAACCTGGGGAGGGAGAGGAGACATTTTGGGGTACAGCCTTGGCTGGAGGGAAGTGGAGAATGCCTTCCCCTACCCAGCTTGGCTGAGCTTCACTGCCCCTGAACCCTGGCGTGGCAGAAGAGCCACACTATGTCCTCACCCACCTCTTTGGTCATTAATCTTGTGACCCTTAGGGCTAGAAGAGGCAGGGTGGAGCCCCTCAAGATGGAGACTTCCACCCAGGACAGGGCACCCCAAGATGAGGCTGTACCTGGTTGTCCAGGTAGGAGAAGGGCTTCTCCTGGCCATTCAGAAGGACCTTGCTGGGCGGCTTCTGCACTCCGAAGATGCTCAGTGTGCCAATGGTGACATTGGTGGCCTCAGTGCTGGCATGGAGGACGGTGGAGGTGAAGATGTTCTGCAGGAGGGGACAGCATGAGCTCAAGGTGGCCAGATGCCACAGGACCCCCCACTCCTGCCCTCCCCACCACATCCCACCTGCGTGACATTGAACACCAGGTAGGAGTAGCTGCCCCGCTCGAAGGTGTCCAGGCTCTCGCCATCATCCCAGAAAAGGTCCCCCCAGGCAGTGGTACTCGAGGACAAAGCCACGATGAGGCGCAGGGGGTTCCCTCGAGTCGCCTCGCTGGTGGTCTCTGGTTTCTGGGGTTCAAAGACATGGGTTCTGTAGGGCTGTGAGCACTGGGGATGGGGGTCTGGGAGCTGAGGTGCTGGGGGACAGAACTCAGGGAGGTGACAGGTGGGCACTCACCTGGGTGGGCAGGATGGAACCCTCCCGGATATGCAGGTTGAGGTGCTCCAGGGGGGCTGACATCTTCAACATCTCCCCACTGCTGTTCACTGAGGAGCCCTGGGCAGGTGGTGAGATACAGGTGTGAGGGAGTCAGGGGCACAACAGGGTGCTCAGGCATGGGTCTGGGGAGCAGCCATCCCCACCCCTTCCTCCATCAGGGCTCGCTGGGCTCAGCCATGGTTTCCCACCCGCAGTCCCGAGATGGTTAAGCAGGGATCACCCAGTCCCTGGCCAAGTGCCATGGCGTTCCTCACCGTGTAGAAGTCGTACCACGTGCCTTGGGGGACATAGCCTGTGACCGAGTCCACCCCGGGCTCCAGCACCGGCGTCACCAGCAGGCTCCGGCCCCATAGAAACTGCCTGTCCAGCCCCAGGGTGGCCACATCCTGGGGGAACCTGTGGCAGGATGAAGACACTGCTCGATCAGCCCCTTCTCTGCGATTCAGTCCAAGCGTCTCCCCAGCTACTGGTGGGGATGGTCTTACTCAAAGAACAAGGGCCGAGCAACAGTGTCCCCTTGCAGGTGGGCATGGTGGAAAAGGGTGTAGAGGAAGGGCAGGAGGGAGTATCGGGTCAGCAGCACATCCTTCATGGCCGTCCTGGCCGCAGGGCTGAACACCGTCGGGTCCTGGGCCTGGGGGAGATGCAGGGAGTCAGCAGCCATCCCACCCCAACCCCACCTCCCACACCCCACATCCCCCATCCTGCATCCTCCATCTCGTGTCTCATATCCCGCATCCCACCCCTAGGACGCCTCCCACCGGGCACGCTGCCCTTGACCTTCTCGTTCTGGGTGTTGTGATTGCGAGCGAAGGGGTAGAAGGCACCGAGCTGCATCCAGCGGGTGCAGAGCTCCTCCGAGGTGCTGCCGGAGAAGCCGCAGATGTCCGCCCCCACCAGTGGGATGCCGAAGAGGCTGAAGCTCAGCAGCCCTGAGGGCAGGGACAGTCAACAGGGTGCAGGGAGTTACGGAGGTGTCTCCAAACAAGCAGAAAGCTCAATGGAGCTGGGAGTGCTGGTAGGGTACCTGAGTGCGTTCTGTGCCACCCACCTGGGATGGAGTAATACATGTCCTTCCACTGGCTCCGGTTGTCTCCCAGCCAGTGCCCTGAGTAGCGGCCCTGGCTGGGGAAGGTGGAGCGGGAGATGATGAAGGGACGCTTCCCCTGGATCTGGATCAAGGCACTGGAAAACAAGAGGGAGAGGAAGGGGCAGGAGGTGAGAGCAGCCCCCCAGGCATTTGCCTTATCCCACAACAGTTGAGGGAGAGGTCCAGGTTCAGCCCTGTGGCAGCCCTGCGGTGCTGGAGAGTTGGCCTGAGCAAAGGCTTGGCTCCAGGACCAGCCTCACCCACCCGTCCCTCCCAGAGCAGTGTCAGCTCCCCTCTTTTCCTGGGTCATTCTCACCCTGAAGGCTGCAAGCAGCCAGACTATGTCCCCTTGAAGTCAGGCACTCAAACTCCCATCCCCATCTGAGCAGGATTTTGCCCCATCCCATCCTCAGGCTGTCAGGAAGCAGGATGCTCAGGTACCTCGCAGTGGCTTTGGCTTCCATCAGCCCGTAGAGGTTGTGGAGGTTGTAGTGCACCGAGGCTTTCTGCTTTGCCGAGGCACACACTGTCTTGGAGGAGAGGGAATCGCCCAGCACGGCTGCCAGCAGAGAGAGCCCAGTTGGCACCCGGTGGTGGTGGGGTGCAGGGCATGTGGGCCCCCCACACTTGCTGGCTCTGGGTCAGCCCTCTCACAGGAGCCATCGCTGCCAGCCCAGTGCCAAAAGCTCACACAGATGGTCCCACCCTGCACCCTGACATGGCCCCAACAAGTGTGTAAGGCTTAGACACCGATACTGGCACATGCAAGTAGAGATGGAGACATTCAGGGTGTAAAACAGACAGAATGTCTCTCAGAAATAGTTTTCCCCCATCACACTCGGCAGAGATTTCAAAGCACACAGTACATGCCAGCACAGCCTTGTATCTCATTTTCCTCCTTACCTGGAGTGTAGGGTGGGCTGTCGAGCTCTCCTGGGGGGCAGCCGTCTTCAGACCCATCCATGAAGTTGGATGGCTCATTCATGTCCTAAGCAAAGAAAATTGTGGAGCAATTTCAAGCATGTGGTTTTGGGCATTAGTGGATAGACCTGGAAAAGCTGCAGACAGTCCTGCCAGGACACACACTGGGTGTGAGCTGAGGTGAGGCAGGAGGCAACCCAGGGGCAAGGAGGGACTTACGATCCAGAGGCCATCGAAGGGCACATGGGCATGGAAGTGCTGCAAGTTCTCCAGCCACCACTGGTGCGTGTCTGGGTTGGAGAAGTCTGCAAAGGCAGTATAACCAGGCCAGACCTGCAGGGACACCACAAAACCACGGGTTCATCAAGCAGGTGATTTCTGGGGAGCTGCCACCAGGAACAGGTACCACAGCATGGTGAAGGACCAAGGGGTGAAACAGGCAATAACCCAGAAATTAAATCCAGGCCAATGCTTTGAGTCCTGGATGCTACATACACAGCATACCCCTTCTTCCTCCATGGTACCAGGAGTATTGTAGTGCTGAGGACTCCCCACAGTCCGTGGGCAGTGACAGCTAAAGGAACGGCTGCTCTCCCTCCACTTGCACGAGCCCTGACACCACCTTGCCCAGGGCATGTCAGGGAAAAGCCATGATTTCTCCATGCTTTGCCTCATTTCAGGAATTTTAGCCAATTAATTTTCCCCCACGTTTTCAGGCTACAATAAAACCCCTTCCTTGGAAATGGCGAGGGAGAGATGGTGGGAGCAAACAGTCAGAGGGGTCAAACTGGGAGGGAACCACTGCGGAGCAGATCTGGAGATGCACTGTTCATCCCAGGCAACCTCCCCTCACACCAAAAACAGGAAGGGAGAGAAATCAGATGACCAGCCTTGGGCAGCACTGCTGACTCTGTTAAGCTCATATGACTTCCACAGGCTCCTCTGCTGGACAGGGGCTGGCTCCTGGGGTTGGTGAAGACACCAGAAGGTGACACATGATTACAAGGGCTGAGCCAGGCTCTGGCAATTATCCCAGAGAAGTCTCTTGGTCATTTGTCTTTCCCTCTACAGTAAGGGATGAAATCCCAACCCTGCTATTGCATAACCCACAGGGCTGAGATTTCCCCCTGGAGCTCCTCACCTTCCCGATTAGCGGCTGCCCTTGGGTGGTGTTGAGGAACAAGCCCCGTCTCAAGCCTTCATCAAAAGGCCAGTAGGAGCCGTGAGGGTTGGTGCTGCTGATGCCAGGATCCTAGGGACAGAGTAGAAGGTTAGTGCCATTCCAGGCAGACCATGGCTCCTTCCCCTGGCCAGACCGGAGTGATTCACAGAAGACAACCCAGACAGGGTCAGCCAGAGCCCAGACACAGAGGCTGTTTGCCCCAAGGGGAACAGAAACTTGCTTGGATGCTTCCAGGCATGTTTTCTAAAATGCCACTTCTGTAAGTCCCCAGGACACATTAGGATGTTTTGGGGAGGGGGAGGACAAATACGTGAAATCTTGCACTTATGCAAGAAATGTCAGGTCATGGACGGGCTTGGCTACTAAGGGGAGTTCAAAGGGGAGGAATCCAACCTTCCCCTGCAAGGACCCCAGCAAGCAGAACCCATGCCCCCATTCTTTGTAGAGGGAAGAAGGGAGATCCCAGCCAGGTCACAAGATCCCGGCACTCATGGGGATGTGGGAGCACCCGAGCTGAGCACCCACGAGTTAAACTGCCTGACCTACAGTTCCTCCATTCCTCCACCCATGGAGGTCAGAGGCACCTTGTACCCCTGCAGCAGACAGGAGCACATCATGAGAACCCGGCCTGTGTGTCCGTGGTCCCTGCATTAGGGGGATTTCCAGTGGCAGTTTACAGCTGCCCATCCAGCACTGGGGACCAGCCTCCCACAAAAATTCTTGGGGCTGGGGTTGATCAGCTGGAATTGTGAGCATCCCTTACACCTCTGTCTTACACCTCACATTCCAGCTCTGCAGCAAAGACAGCACAGGGGGAGAGGAGGGGGAGTACCAAGATCATAACGTAGCGCTGCCCATGTTTGTGGAGGTCTTCCACCAGCGAGGGGAGGGAGGCAAATTTCTGGGAATCGAAGGTGAAGTCCCGGTACCCATCCATGTAATCGATGTCATTCCACTGTGCATCCTGCGGGACAGAGGCTCAGGGATGAAGGATGGAGCCTGGACCCCCCACTCCACGGGTCTGAGGGATTACCTGGGGGATCTGGTAGTTCCTCATGGCTCTCACGGTCTGCCAGGTCCCATTGCTGGATCCATAGCCCCAGCGGCAGAGGTGGAAGCCGAGAGCCCAGAGGGGTGGCATGGCTGGGAAACCTGCAGTGGGAGAATGGAAGCATGGCTAGGGTGTCCCAAGATGACAGCAGCATCTCAAAAGGATAGGAAGGTAAGGGGAGAGGTGGGAAAAGGAGGTGATCGCTGACCCCTGATGTGCTGGGAGGGCTGGGGAAGGCTGATCCCTCCCCAGCTGGGAGGGATGGGGATGTGGTGAAGCTGGGGTGAGATGGGGATGTGAGCATGGGGAAGGTGCCTGCAGATAGCCATGGTGGGGTGTGGGCACTTACCTATCACCTGCTGGTACTGTTGGATGACCATGTTGGGATCGGGCCCCAGGAAGACATAAAAATCCAGCACCCCTCCAATGGTCCTCCAGGTCAGGCCCGGAGCAGGCTGCAGGGCCACCTCTTTGAGGGGGAAGGAGAAGAGAAAAAGACAGTGACAACTGGGGAGCAACCTCCAGACCTCAGCCCACATGATGGGGACCAGGCAGCACCACAAGCAATGCTCAGGGGAATAGACAAATCCCTGCCTTGCACTCAGTGGATGCTAAATGGGTGTCTGGAAGCTTAAATTATCACAGCCCATGGGAGATCAGTGGTTTATGCTATCTTAAAAATCTGCTCTTTAAGCTCAAAGCTGCACCAGCTTCCACTGCTAGACCAAGATCAAGCACGTGCAGTGCAGTGCTTTCCTTCATGTTCTCCCCCAAAGCCCCCTCCTAAGTGAATCTAGAGCTACTCGTACAAGAGAGTGTGTGGGAGCAAGGCCTTTCCTGGGAAGGGCTTTCCACATGAATGAGCCCTCGAACCTCAGCTCGGGTGGCTGCATCTCACACGAGCTCCTCTTCAGCAGCATGGCTGCAACAGATCCCAGTGCAGCTGGAGGTGCCAGAGCCCCGGTGTGCACAGCATCGCCCCAGCTGGCTGCAAGCAGCAGCTGCTGGGAGGGTTGGGTGGTCACCGGTGCCGTCCCCGACACGGCAGGAGCCCGCAGGAGCTGCTGTGTTACCAGCTGGCACACACGGGCAGATCCCACGGCCGCAGCTGGCGCGGCACAGCTGGGGAAACACGGGCAGCAGACGGCATCCTCGGCTGCACCCCAGCCATGCCACGCCGCCGGGCCTGGGGGCAAGGATGTTTCAGTAGAGGGGGGAATAGGCATGGACCTGCATGCAAGGCACTTGCTTTCCTGATGGCAACTCAGCAGCTGGGCGTGTGGTTAAACTGCTCGGCAGTTGCTAAAGAGCCTCGCTGTAGCCAGGAAACAGATGGCTGCGCTCAATAACGGAGCCATCAAACCACATCTTTCCCTTTTATGGCTTCCTCTTACCCCAGGTTCCCAAACTGGCCACTCCAGTAGTTCCCATCTGTCCCCACCTGCCAGGTCCTCCACCAGGGACCAGCTGGCCTGGGGTCCCCTAACACACCTACCCATCGCGTTGCTGTTGAGAAGGAAAACCCCATGAGCATCTCCACCCTCCTCCATCAGCAGGTAGAAGGGGTGAGCGCCGTAGAGGTTGAATGATTCCTGCAAGGAAGAGGTGCCAGGTAAGACAGCAGAGAGGGCAAAGCAGGAGAGCCCCATGTCACTGGGGGTGAATAAAAGGCCCCGAGCTGCATATGCTTCCACCACCTAACCAGGAACCTGTCACCCCTGTGGAGGACAAGGCAAGGGACGAGGATGGTTTCAGGGCTGGTGCTGAAGGCCATGGGAGGCTGCTTCTTCCTTGCTGTTCAGGGGCTACTGAGCCGGGCTGGGTGAGAGGGAAAGCCTCACCACAACACATTGCACGAGCAGCAGGGTGGAGCGGAAAACACCCGGTGCCCTCAGAGTGCCAAGAGCATTTTGCAATTGCTCTGAAATTCTCCCTGGCACATACCTGCCTGTCAGCCTTGATCATACCCCACCCCTCCCAGTGCTGCTGCCCACCCCTGCCATGTTTTCCCAGGGCTTGTCCAAAGCACAGGAGAGCAGCACCCCTGCCCTCACCCCCTGCACCCCTCTGGGGACAAGGCAGATATACCGTGGGAGCGACGTCGCGTGCCCACAGAGTGAGGGTATTCCAGTCCAGGCTGTGCAGGAGGCTGCCACGGTGCTCCCCCAGCCCATAGAGGAACCTGGATGGGAGTGATGTGGATATCTGGAGAAACTGGTCAGCGAAGATCAAGGGGGCCACAGTGGTGTTGAGCCTGCCAAGGTTACATTGAGGAAAAGAGAGGGTCAAGAGGGGATGCTGGGACCCACTGGGATCCATTTGCCCATCAAAAACTGATCTCTTCACTCTCGAAACATCCCAAGGGCCAGTGAAGCAGCATATGTCCCACCCCACATCCCGCCTAACACCTTGGGCCAGGAGTAAATTTGGGTCTGGCTGGAGGCAAGGCACAGACTGAGCCTAAACTAGTCTGACCCAGTGCGGCACAGCCTTCCCTTTGATACCAGAAGTTTCCACCCAGGTTATTATTAACCACCAAGGCGATATGGCAGTGGGGCTTCTCAGCCTGCTGTCACTGATAAGCAGCTCCCAAATACAGGACAGACCACAGTCACCAGCAAATGGGAAGGAGAAGGAAAAGATGGGATCCCAAAACACCCTGACCATACATCGCCCAGCTGTCAGTGCTTGTCAACAGCTTAGTGTGGGCAAAGCTGTGGAGGTGACAGAGAGCAGTACAGCAAAGTCACCAGCAGTCCTTTTCCACAAAAAGCCTGGAACTGTGAATGTCCCTATAGCTTCAACAGCCAGGGAAACCTGAAAGAAGCGTGAAATGGGCAAAGCCACAACCCTTTGTTGGCCCTTTTCCTGAGCCACCATGCTGCTCATTGGTGATGTGCCAGGGACCTGCACAATGTTTGGCTGGTGTAGGACCTCGGGAGGAATCAGGGCACTGGGAGGTTTTTGGAGAGGTGCTGATCCCACCCAGTCCTGCCATGGCCATAGCAAGGACATGGCCAGCCCAAGGGGCCAGGAAGCCATGTGCTGCTGCATCCCCATGTGAGCACTGCTAAAAAGATGCAAGACAAAAAGCAATAACTGGCTGGAGATCTTGCAAGCATGGGTTTTCCCTCTGAAAAACCACTGGAAAGTGTGCTGGAGCCCGCCTAGGGTTGGATAAGTTTCTCCCCACCTGCCACAGGATGAGGAGAAGGTGGGATCTTACAGCACTGTCCCCGTTGCTGTGCGCCGCAGCAGCACCCCAAAGGGATCCCAGGAGAAGTTCAGACTGTAGATGGGGTTTTCTGCCCTCTTCAACGCCCGGGGAACATCAAGGGGAACCTCGTACCGTGGGTTAGCCGCATCCGTTATCTGCAAAAGGGAGAAAAAGTGCTTTAAAGACCAGCAAGAAGGCAAAGGGCTGGAGATACTCGTTGGCCCCACACAGCCATGCCTGGAGCACAGTAGCTTCCACACTCGGTCACAGCAGGGGACAGTTACCTGTGAGATGACAGGTTCAAGGGTTAGGAGGGCAGCCATCAGGAACCTCACCTTGATGTGTAGCCGTGTGTCTGTCTCGAACTCCACATCCAGTCTCAGCATCTCAATGTCCCGGGGGTAATAGGCCTTCTCCCTTCGCACCAGCAACCCCACCATGCCCAGCGCTGTCTGGTTGAGACTCTCCAACGTATAGCTGGGGAAGTCAGGGGGATAGAAGCACCAGGGCACCCCCTGCTTGCCCTCTGCCGGCAGAGAGCTCTGGATGAAGCAGCACCCTCGGCTTTCACAGAGCTCCTGGGTCACCACCACCTGCCGCTCTGGGTAGCAGTCGAAGCGATGGCTTTCAGGCACGAGGAGACATTTGGGGGGTGGGGTGGGTCCGAGCCAGCCCCCCGACACTTGCCGCAGCACCCAGACGGTGATGGTGCTCAGCAGCACGGCGGCCACCAGCAGCCCGCTGCCCACCCAGCACGGGGCCATCCTCCCAGGGGCGGGGGGCATCGGGGCAGCCCCTTCCTCCTCCACCTGGCATCCTGCCGGCTGCGGCGTTGTCAGCTTCTGGTACGACTTCATCGTCCTGGTGCTGGATCGAAAGGGAGATGGAGGCAGGTGTGAAAGAAACAGAGGGGGAGAGCTCGCCCAAGCCTCAAGGACAGCTTCACTCTCTCCTGATGCCTCTGGTTCAGGCAGAGCCTGCCCACCTCAGCACCCTGCATCATCACATCTGCGCCTTCGGCTAAGATGCACATGGCAAACTCGGCAATGGAAGGCTTTGCCAAGGTCAGGTGGTCCTGATCCTGCTGAATGCGGGGAGATGCTGACAAACAACTCTCCATCAGCCCTAAGGGACAAAGCACCACCCACCTGAACCCCAGCTGCTTTCAGGGAGTGGCAGAGCAGCCCCTCAAGGAGTTTTTCCCAGGTCTGAATTTATGGACTGCAGCATTTCTGGAAGCTGCAAGCAAAATCGAGCTTGCTCTGCCTGTGGGAACAGAGGTGGGAGCCACGGCTCCAAGGTAGGGAGCATCCTCTGCTCAGGGTATTTTCTGCTCTGAGCATCCTCTTTGAGCATCCTCTTATCATCGCCCAAAGCCCTGAGTCAGAGGTTTTAGCTGCGGGCAGGGCTGGACAAGGGATGGCTGGGAGTATACCATCAGTCCTTGCCTCCCACTGATAAAACCTGATTCTAACAACCTCTCAGACAAACACCTCCTGGACTGTAAGCAAAGGAGACCCTCATGCTCCGGGTGAGTGCAGGGAGCAATGTCAGCACCTTAAATAAGAGACACAACAAGAGACACAACTTTCTTCTCTCCATCTCCTATCACAGGCGCTCAGACGCTGCCTTCCTCCACCCTACGACCTGCAACGGCTCAGCAAACGGCTGCATCCCCACCACAAACAGGTTTATTCCCCAGCAGCCCTCCCCAGGCTCGGCCACCACCGCAGCACAACCTGCCGGGGCCCGGCTGCGAAACCCCCTCGAGCGGCAGCGCCTCCGCCCTGTGCCACCGCCCGCCGCTTCCCCACGCGTGGGTGGCGGCCCCGGGGTGGCAGCGCCCACCCGCCGCGGCCACACGAACCCCCGAGGTGGCACCTCGGCGTGCCACCAGCCCAAGCTCCCCAGGCTCCTGCCCGGCCGCCCCGCCGCGGGGACACTGCGGGGGAACACACAGCGCCAGCCGGGCACGGGGATCGCCGCGCCCCGGGAGCCCCTGCCCGCCTGCGGGCCCCGCTCCGGCCGTGCCGGCGCTTACATACACGTGTCTCCTCTTGACATTGTGGCTGCGGGCGGGCAGCGGGGAGCGGGCGGGCAGCGGGCAGGCAGCGGGCAGCGGGCGGGCAGCGCTCCCGGCGCTGCAGCTCTGCCTGCTCCGCCGTAAACACCCGAGAAGCCGCCCCGCTCCTACCGCGCCTCTCTAGTAGCAGCGCATCTGCACACATAACGCCTCTCCGCTGTCTGATCGTCCGCTCGCCCCTCTCCTTTGTGCGCTTTGAGTGTTTTTTTTTATTTTATTTTCAATTTATTTTTAATATTTGTATCTAAACTCAACGCTGCTCAAAAGCGACAAGGTGGGGAATATGGGGGATCAGCGGTTTTTTTAGATTTTCCCCAGCCTGAATGCATGCAAGGTCTCTAAACCCAGAGTACAAATGCGTCTGTCACCCTTGTAGGTTGAGAGCACCTTACCCAAAGCAGAGTGAAAGAGGTCCCTGTGCTGAATCGTGTGTTGTGGCTTCAGGGAATCACTGTGGCTTCAGGATGTGTTTTGAGCACACAGCGGGTGGACCAGACCCACAAAACACCCACATCCCAGAATAAAACCCTTTTTCCATCCAGGTTTTCACCAGAGTTCCTGTCTCCCATGCACTTCTCTTCACCTGCTTAACAAATGTATAGAACTGCACAGGCTTTCCCACTTTTTGAGGGACTGGAGAGCTTCTCCTTGTTTACTATTGAAGGCCACTGCAGTCTAAAGGTCAGCAGCAAATGACAACACACCTTTGGAGCAGAGTTGCTTTCCTCAGGGAATGAAAAGAAAAAGCAACCTGTTGTGAACAGGACGATTCACCCAGAAACAGAATTTCAGGTGACAAGGCCGCTTCCCTCCTGCCATAAGCAGTCTGCCAAAACCATGTTGTTGCAAAGACAGGGGAAAATACCCCAATTCTGGTGAGCCCCATGTGTGGGGCTGTCACCACAGAGGATGAGATCAACCACCCAGGATGCAGTCAGTCCATCCCTCCTGCCTTCTGCCTCCACCCTCTTGTGGATGCCTCAGGGAAAAACCTTGGATAATACAGGATGGCTCTGGCCACTCTTGGTTATCATCACTCAGAGAGAGCACAGGGGCAGGTGGCTCTGTTGGGGACGTCAAAGGCCCCAAGGCTCCCACCACCAGCACCCCTCTCCTTGCTTGTCTTGGCTCTCTGAGCCACCAGAACCCTCCTGGATGTAAAGGAGATCTGGAGACAAATCTCAGAGGCATCAGTGGGGACCACAGGGATGGCTGAAATCTGCCTTCCGACCCTGAGCTCAACCCATCCCAGCACCCAGGGCAAGATTTCAGAGTGCAAATCTGGGAGAGGTGAAAGCCAGCACTTCATGCCACTGCACAGGAGCTTTAGCCAACCTCATTAGTCAATTCCAATAGTAAACAGGGATTTCTTAACATCAGGGTGGTGCATTCGCCTAAATCTTGCTCCAGCTGCCCAGATCTGTGGGGCTGTGCCAGAAATGGGGCTCTCCGTGTTTTCCAGCTCATGTTGTTCAAAGGGAGCAGCAAAAGATGGGATCTTATTCAAAGCCTCAACTATGACCCTTAGAGCTGCTCCAATAAGAATATCTGGCCCCAAGGCTGGAAAGCACAAAATGCACAGACTTTCTAATATAGTTACGGACACAAAAAAAATCAAAAGGAGCCCAGTTGTGATGGAGGCACTTGGGTTTGATCAATCACCCATGTTATTACATTTTTTGATGCATTACCATCAATGTTGGATGCTCCCAGGATCTGAAATGCCGCTCACACCCCAGGGGTCAGGGTGCTGTGTTAGCAGCTCACACAACTACACAAGGAAAGTGCAAGGATTGTGTTCAGGATCCAGCCCCGGGGCAGGATTTGGCTCTGCTGCAGGGCTTGGGGGGCTCCAGGACAGGCAGTGCTGGGCGAAGGCTGGTCCACAGCTGGTGAAAGAGGACAAGCCCTGCCAGCAGCTGCCTCAAGGAGCCCGGGGACCAAACCAGGCCCTGAGCACCCCTGAGAGCCTCACAATGCCCGAGACATATTTCCCCACCTCCGTCTGTCCCACATCAAGGCCAAGTACAAAGTGCTGCACCTGGGTTAGGGTCAATATAGGCTGGGGGATGAACTGATCGAGAGCAGCCCTGCCAAGGACTTGGGGGTGCTGGTGGGTGAGAGGCTGGACATGAGCCAACAAAAGCATTGTGGCCAGCAGGTTGAGGTGGGTGATTCTGCCCCTCTGGTCTGTTCTGGTGAGAACCCACCTGGAGTGCTGTGTCCAGCTCTGGGGTCCTCAGCACAGGAAGGACAGCGACCTGTTGCAGTGAGCCCAGAGGAGGCCACCAAGTTGATTAGAGGGATGGAACAGCTCTCCTAAGACAAAAGGCTGAGATAATTGCAATTATTCAACCTGGAGAAGAGAAGGCTCTGGGGAGAACTTATTGCTTCCTTTCCCAGTCTGAAGGGAGCCTGCAAGAAAGTTATAGAGGGACTTGAAAAGGGCATATGGTGACAGGACAAGGGGTAATGGCTTCACACTGACAGAGGGCAGGTTTAGATTAGATGTCAGGAAAAAATTCTTCCTTATGAGGATACTGGGCCACTGGCACAGGTTGCCCAGAGAAGCTTTCCCATCCCTGGAAGTGTTCAAGGCCAGGTTGGACAGGGCTTGGTACACTCTGGTCTAGTGGAAGGTGCCCCTGCCCATGGCAGGGAGGGTTGGAACGTGATGAGCTTTAAGGTCCCTTCCAACCCAATCCATTCTATGACTCTATGAAATGTGTGAGGGTGCAAAATCTCACGGCTACCCCGTGCCCTTTCCATCGGGGATGATCCAAACAGGCTGGAGCTGTTAGAGAAGGGTGAGCCCCGTGGTGGGGTGGGGTGCGGTGCTGGGCCCTGTGCACTGTGGAGGAGACAGGAATGAGGATGTGGATTGGGATGTGGATCTGGATGAGGGGGGATGAGGATGGGGGTGAAGATGGGGATAGAGATGAGGATGGAGATGTGGATCGGGACGGGTGTGGGGAACGAGGATGGGAATGGGAATGAGAATGGAAATGAGCATGGGGATGAGGATGGAGATGGAGATCGGGATGAGGATGGAGATGTGGATGGGGATGGGAATGAGGATGGAGATAGGGTTGAGGATAGGATGAGGATGGAGATGTGGATGGGAATGAGGATGGGGACTTGGATCGGGATGAGGGGGGGATGAGGATGGGATGGGAATGAGGATGGGAACGAGGATGCAGACAGGGATGAGGATGGCGATGTACATCGGGACGAAGGCAGGGACGGGGATCGGCTACGTGCCGAAGGCAGCGCCGCGCCCCGCCCCGCGCCCTTCCCCATGAATGAACGGCGCGGGCGGTGCCGGCGGTGACGCGGCCGCGGGGCCGGGCCGGGCGGTGACGCGGCCGTGACGCGCCATGCCGGAAGCGGCGGGGGCGCTGGTTGGTCGGCGGCGCGGCGGGGGGGAGGCGGCCGCCCCGCGCTTGTTGTTGTCCGCGGGACTCGCTGGCAGCGAGGGAGGAGGGAGCCGCGCAGCGCCCCCGCCGCCGCCCCCGCGCCCCCCTCGCCCCCGCCGCCGCCCCCGCCACGGGGCGCTCCCGCCGGCACGCAGGTGAGGAGCCGCCCGGGGCGCGGCGCGGCGGGGGCGAGGCGGGTGGGTCGGAGTCGGGAGCGGGGGGTGGCCGCGCGTTGCCCGCCGATCGCGGCGGGGAGGGGGGGGAAGGGGCGGCTCGGCCCGGTCCGGCCCGGTCCCCGCTCGGTCCGGTCGGGTCCGGTTGGGCGCGGGCGGGCGGGGCGGGCGAGGTAAAAGTGCTGAGTCACCACCGCGCCGGGCACGTGGTGCCGCCGCCCCTCGCACCGGGCCGGGCCGGGCGCGCACGTGGGGCCCGCGGGGGGCGAGGGGCGGCGGCCCCGCCGTGGGGGGAGCGGGGAGGGAGAGGGGTCGGGGAGCGCTGCCCGCGCCCGCCGAGTGGCCCCCGAAACCCCCGGGGGGGCGGGGGCGCGGCGGCCCCGCGGTCACACCTTCCCCGTCCCCTCGCACCGGCGCGGGGCCGGCAGCGCTCAGCGCCCGCGGGACGGGGCCGGCGGCACCCCCGCACCCCCGGGGACGCGGGGCCAGGGGTCCCCCGGCTGTGCGCCGGGGTGATGCTTTCCCGTCTCTTGTTGTTATTTTTCTCCCCCCGCCGCCCCCGAGGATGAGCGCGCTGCCTGCTTCTGCCTTTGAATGGCTCTTAAAATACATGTGAGGAAACCTGTTGTGACGCCGCGCGCTCCGCTGACTAAAAATAGCAGCTTTTGTAGTACGGAGGGAGCCGGGGCGCAGCCGGGGACGGGCAGCGTGGCCGCGGCGGTGGCCGGGCGTGGTGGCAGCTCCGGGAGCCGCTCTCTGGCCCCGGGTTATCGGGCAGGAGCAGCCGCCGGCGGGAAACGCCAGGCGGGAGCCTCGCTGCCCGTCGGATGGGCTGGGGGTCAGGGCTTATCTCTGCTGAGCACAGCTGCTTTTTGGGTCGAAAGAGCGAGAGGTGCGTGCTGTGTTCAGGCTGGTCCCGGAGCCTGCGGGGAGGGATGCGTGTGCATGGGGCCGCCCCGAAAACGGGGCGCTCTGCGGCCGCCCAGGAACTGGCAGTGGGAGGAAAGGGGACGGTGACATTCTGGGAGCGGGCACGGCCGCGTGACTCTCTGGTGGGTGCGGGACGGTTTGGGGATATAATCAGAAGTGGGGTGGGTGGGGGAACCTCTTCAAGCTCCCCGTGACGGCAGTGGCATGATATGGGAAAACATCCAGGCCACGAGTGAGGGGAACCGAAATCTCCAAATTCTCAGTGTGCCAGGGTCTGTTTGCTTCCTCCTCTTCCTCAGGCTGAGAGCCTGCTCCCTTCCCTCGTGGGCTGCTCCGTGGAGGATTCATTTTACGGATTCTGCTGAAAGCAGGCCATGAGGTCTCAAATTAGGAACGAGCCCCCTTTGGGCAAAGTTGTTACAGAAAAGGGAAAGGCCTCCATTTTCGCTTTCACCTGGCCGCCCCCTCCTTTGCCAGCGCACCTAAAGCTGAGCTGGGACTGCGGAGGGCGGAGAGAGCCAGTGAGAGCAAAGTGTTTCCCTGAAAAGCTGCACGCCCTTTTCTTGCACTTTCAGTTTTTATAAGCCCTGTGGCGGATAAGCTCAGCCCTGCGCCCCAGCCCAGCGTGTCGTGCCGTGGTGCTGTCGGGGGGTTTTAGGAGCGAATGAGTTTTACCTTGTGATTTTTTTTTTTCCCACTGATGAAAGGCGCGCGCGTCCCTCCGCTTTTCCCCCCTCTCCTTCCGTGTGTCCTCCCGGTGCTGCCTGCGGAGAACCCTTCCTCGAGCCTTCCTCGTGCAGTCACTTCCTAGGGGTGATGGACGCCGCGGCTGCCCAATGGCAGCGCGCAGGGCTGCGCGGCACCGGAGTTAACTCTGCTCCTGCCCGGCCGAGGTGCCGGACGTCGGGCTGGCGGCGACGGGGCTGCTGCCGCAGGGTTGGGCACACCGTGACTCCCGCCGTCAGGACACTCTGCAGGCTCTGAGCCTGTCAGGGCTTGGAACCTGAGCCCTCTTAAATGTTCCCCTGCTGTATTACTCCAGGCTCGTGCCTTGCTTCAGAAGTGTTTCTGAACCAGAGACAGAAATTTGTTGGCAATTTGGTTTTGTTGTTTTTTTTTTTTTGCTTGCCTGTCAAGGACAGCGTGCTTTGTCATGTTTTATGTCATTTCTGCGCCGTCGCCCGTCTCGGCAATCTGTTGCAGCACAGAGTTCAGTACTGCTGTGTGCCTCCTGAAAGGGAAAAATACAGATCAGCTTGATACACTCTGATTTCCATCAGCATTGGGAGATGATTAATGGCGTGGAATGTGCTGCAGGACTTGGTATTGAAAATCTCTAGCTGTGTGAGATGTTTGGGAAGCAAAGAAAGGACAGCTGGGAGCTCTGGCCCCTGCGGCAGTCGGGGTTTGTGGGATAAGCTTGCTCGCTGATCATTTTTGTAAACATCCAGCTGTGAAATACTTGAGCGGTGCGAGCACTTTCAATTATCAGGAAGTTTCAGGCTCAGCACCCTGTAGAGATGAACATGCAGTTTCCACTTCTGTCTCAGCTATTGTTTGAGGCTATCTTCAAACTTCGGCAGAGAGTCTTCCAAGCATGAAGCAAGCACAAGCGATGCAATGCTCTGTGACCATCAACCCAAGGACTGGGGGGGAAAGGCAGTAATGAGAGCGATTGCCCTGCCACTGTGCTCCCAAGCAGAGGGACAGTTTGCATCGTGGATGCCACTGCTTTGCGATATTGCAGGACGCCAAATAGTGATGCCACTATGTTCCACTGTTAGCAGTCGGTGAAGGTGTCTGACTTGATGGCTGGCACGTGGGGTCAGGAGCAGCAAAGTCAGGAACCCCAGTCCCAGCTGTGCCCCAGGATCTGGCTGTGCGTCCAAGCAAGTTATTTGTTGCTTGGTGGCTCGTCTTGTGTGGCTGGGGGAGATGCATCTCTGGGCTAGTGATTGCTGAGGTGTAATTCCAGTATATCTCTGTCACCACATTTTATAAGTGTGTGATGGAAGAAGTGCTGTAAGCTTGTCAGTACCAGGGCTGGCTGTCACATACCTTTCCCCTTCAGCCACCTCCTCCATGAAGTTTCAGAGGTGACACACAGGCGTACCCGCCTGGTACTCCATATCCCTGCTCCCTAACCACAGGCTCTCTGCAGCATCTGACTAGGTTGTTTACCAAACCACTGAAGATTATCTGATCCGTGTCCAGGCTTCCCCAGAGAGTGCCTCAGAGAGCTGTGTCCTGGCAGCTCTTAAATGTGCTCTGAAGGTTCCTGAATCTCCTCTTTGCTGTTGGATGCTGGTTCCGATCCATAAGGGAAATGGAAAGCTGGCCAGCTGGGCGAGGGCTGCGTGGAGCTCCTCTAGAACAGTAAACAGTGACTCACCCCCTCCTTGTGTCTTCTCTCTCTTCATGTCAAATATATTGCCTCGCATATGCTTCTCTACTCTCTGATTCACACCACCAGCCTGTCCCTCCCCGCTCTCATTACAAATGAGTGACAAGCGTCAGTCTGCCTTACAGGATGTGTGAAGGTTGTCAGAGCAGGAGAATGGATTTTTGAATGATGGGGAGAAGGATGGTGCTCTGCCTACCATGCTGCAATGTGCTGGAAATCCATGTTGTGCCTCTGAGTGGCAGAGGCACGGCGATGAAGATTGAAGCATCTGTAGTTCCCTTCACCTATCAGCTCAGATATCCTCGGTAGGCACGTCCGTTTGGCTGCTGCTCTGGAGCTGGGAATAACTTGCGGATAAATGAGAAATTTAAACAGCTGCCTAGGAATTAAATGGCTGCATTTGGGAATGAGTAGAGTGTTCCCTGCATAGCTGTTGGTGCTGTATTGAGACGTGATGGCAGAGATCCCCGTCGCTGCTTGAACCTTGCGCTGTTTTTCTGCCCTCGGGAAGTTGTCGCTGGCTTGGCGGAAGGTGAGGGTTGCATGTTTTCAGTTTGCTGTATGTGTGTGAGAATGGAAGCTAAACACCAGCAGGGCTGCCTGCCAGGTGCTCATGTTCTGGCCAGGGTTGTCTTTCAGCGTAGAAAGAGTTTTAAAATTCGAGTTCATCTCCAGTTGTTGGGTGTCGGCAGCGACTTTATAGTAATTCCTTAATGTGTAACGCTCTTGGAAAGCCCTGTAGCGTGGAAAGTCTGAAATCTCACTCTGGCATGTTTTCTTTCTTAATTGCAAGCCTTGTGTGGAAAGCTGTGTCCTGCTTCTGCCTGAGTCAGGCTTTCTGCTGTCTTTCCCTTTCGAAGCAAAGGAACTGCAGATCTCTCGGTGGTCTAAGCTGAGACTGCCAGGCTTAGGATGTCAGCTGGAGACCTCCAGGTTTTTGGGAGGATGCTGTAAGAGGCATAGGAGTTGTCTGGGGGAGGGAGAGGGCGTTGGCAAGGCTGTCAATGGGTAACTTTATTGCAGAATTACAAGGGCTCTTTATGTAACCCACAGTCAAAACACTTGCTGTAAATACGAGCGTGAAGCTGCTCTGGAAAAGCCTTTTCCCCTCACAGTTGGTGTATTACTACTCACTGCTTTATTGATGTAGCGTTCAAAGTGTGTCGTACTGCTTACAGAGCAGGATGTAACACGGTCCTTGTTCCAAAAAGCTGAGCTCCTAATTTTAGATGTGATGCAGCAAACGCAATTAAGGAAAGAAGGGCAGGAGTAGGGTAAAGACTAAAAGGGTTCTAATAATCAAATTGCAGGCAGGTTCCCAGAAGACCCCTGTGCAGCATGTTTAGGGAATGTTGCTGGGTATGACTTGTTTGTGGAATGGTTTATGATTTTGTTGTGGATTTTGCTTCCTATCTGTGGGAGATGCCATGCTGATTTTAGTAGCTTGTTAGTAGCTGAATAGTCCCAAATAGTTCTGATGGGAAGGAGTTAGTAGATGGGGAGATGGAGCCTGAGGCCCTGGAGGGCTGCTGGTGAGGGTTGTGAGTGTAGTTGTATTGGTTTCGAGCAGAGCCTGGACCACATCTGTGCCTTCACCTAGTGCAGAGATAAGACTCTTCCTGGCACTGGAGTCTTGAGTGTGAGGCTTGAGCCTGATTGAGTATTTCTACTTGTGTTATGGAACCCTGCCCTTTGGGTCGGGGCAGCCCCCAGTCTCCCACCCTTCAAGAGGGTCTGGTATCACTATTCCTTATGGTGCCCTGAACCTTCTCATTCATTTCTGTGCCAGCAGTGGCTCTGGCCCATCACCCCTGGTGCAGTAGGATGGATCCCTGCCTATCTTGGGAGGGTGCCCTGGTGTGCAGGGGGAGACAGGTGTGCAGCAGAAGACCCTGTACCGAGCATCTGTGCTGTCTGTCCTCTGAGGAATGTGCAGGGTAAGGAGCTGTTGCTTTGGTGACATGGAGCAACAGGTGACCAGAAGGGATTTCATCATGCAGAGCTGGAGCATTGCTTGGGGTGGCAGGTGAGCCCACATGCTGACCCCCTCTGGAGGAAACCTCCCCCCTCGGTTCGTGTTTTCCATGGTACTTTACATTTCTTTCCATCTCTGCGCAGCCAAGTGGCCCCGTTCAGTTTTTCCATCGGCTGGCGTAGAAAACGCTTTGAAGACGCGCTGGGTGAGGATCAAAAGGCTTTTTGTGCAGTTGGTGGGTGTGACACGAGGCTGTCGTTGGCCTCCCCCTCCTTTTTGCCTTTCCTTTTCCGGCGTTAGCAGCGCGGCGTGCGGCCAGCGCGCCCAGCGTGCCCCTTCCCTTGTAGGGATGGGGGTGGCGAGGGAGGGGGGATGCCGCTGAGGGAAGGAAGAGTTTCTGATGCTGTGGGAATGTGAGCGCTCAAACTCTGTAAACAGCTGGTGACTCACTGCATAACTATGGCACCAACTGCCTGCGGCCCGGCGCTGCGCCTCTGCAGGGAGGGGGCTGCCGGCCCTTTCCTCTACGCACTGGCAGCGCCTCTGCGCTCCTCAACTCTGAGACGAGTCCTCCTGGCCAAGACAAGGAGCTTTTTCCTTCCTCCCGACTGCTAGGGCCTACGTCTGCGCCTCCGGCCGGGAGGTAGGGGTGGGCAGCAAATGCCTGGTGTGGCAGGGAGGCGATGGATGGACGGCAAAAGGGCAGTGCTGGGATCTGAAGAAGTGCCTGTGCTCGCAGGGGATCCTGCCCTTCTGAAGAGCACAAAGTGTGGCAGGTGCTCCCCCATCCTTTGGAGGCAGCTGCAGGGGGCTGAGACTTGCCCCTGTGACCAGCCCAGCGAGGCAGGGGCTGCAATTTGAGGTCTGCCTGGGGTGGGGTTCGGTGCTGGAGGAGAGCAGGGAAGGACTCGGTGATGCTCTAGAAAATGCAGTGCACACCAGTTGCTGTAAGTGGTCCATTCATCACGGAGCATCTTGGCTTGTGCGCTGTGCGGCTGTCCTTGTCCCTCCTCCAGACATGGAGAGCTGTGCTGTCTCGGGCTTAAAAATAGAGGAGGCGCCTAAATACACTCCCTAATATCTAGGATAGTATCTTGCAGCTCTGCACTTACAGGATTATTTTTTTCCTCTCCTGCTCTTCATCTTGATCTTTACGTAAGTCGTGTGATGATGAGGTGTCTTGACTGATAAAATTCAAGTGACAGCAGCACGGGCTGAGCCAGCACCTTCACCCACCCAGCTCCCAACCAGTCCTCACGCCCCACCTTTTCACCCCCCAAATCCCACTACCCCTGTTTGCAGATATGAATGAGTTTGTTTACTCTCCGACGACCTCGTGATGTCTTTGCACAGACATGACCTGAAGTCATTATTGCTTTTGGGCTTCTCTGTTTCCATGGTGACTGTCTCCGGGTTGGCTACTTTCCCAAGGTCACCATGGCAACTATCAGAAGGGAATCATGCTTGGGATGCTTTGGCTGGATTTTTCATGAATGATTAGGATGTGTGACACGATGCAGACGTGGAAATGGGGAGGGTTTGGGCTGGGCTGGAGAAGGTGGGGGGAGAGAGAGGACTCCCGCCAGACAGGCTGCACTCTGCGGTGCTGCGGGTGTGCAGCCCTCGAAGCCGCCCTGCGTCGGGGGGGCCCGGCGCCTCGCCCCCTCCCCGCTGGGGAGCCATAGGCAGAGGCTGTGATGGTGGCGCGGTTGTGGTCGCCTCGCTCGCGGTAGGTACCCGTCGGAGCGTCGTGCTGCCATCACCGCAGGGCAAAGGGTTTGGGTGGAGGTGCGGGCAGGTGAATTTTCGGCAAGGCGCTGGTCGAAGGGGTGTAGTCACCAGCTAAGGTGAGAGTGAAGGGCAGCGTCGCGGCAGGGGACAGTCTGCCTGTCGATGGACATGCCTCCACGTCACTAGATACATCAGGCAGGTCGGCTCTCACAGCCCGGGGCTGGAGGATCGGGAAGCAACAGTCTTGGTGTGTTGGGAGAGGCAAACTCCTGCCTGGCTTTGTTATCGGGGGCTTTTGTTTCTGTTGTTCGGGTTTTCTGGTGGCGTCTCCTTTGGGTGGGGACAGCGCTGGAAGCAGGTTACAAACCAGGCAGCTTCTTTCTGGGTTGCTGGTTCAATTTCGAGCTGGGTTAATAATCATCAAAATAAGAATGAAGGGAGTTGTTGTCTTGTGGCTTTTCAGTGCCTTTTATGAGCGGAGGTAACTCTTAATTCAGTCCCTAATAGGCTATTTGGAGCGTCTGGGATTCCTCCGGAGGGAGGTGGCGGGGCCTGAGAGGCCACGCTCTGTGCTCCCCTTGGGAAGGGGTGGCACATGGCAAGGCGGTGTGTGGTGCTTAGTGTGACTCTTGTTTATGGGTGTCCTTCCCCCTCCTCCCTGCCCTGTCTTCCCTGCTGGATCTGTAGTTAATAGCAAAATATGAGGTCTTAAGTGTTGGGAAGCAATGCGCTTGTCAACACAAATGTCTGAATCCATCGCAGTGCTTCAAACAACTGTGTGGTTATTTCTTCCAGTGGTGGTCGAGTTGGGAGTTTGGGCCACCGTGTTTGGTATCTTCTTCCTGCCTTCATCTCTGAGATTAACCTATAAATCTTTTTTTGTTTTCCCAGTTGCAATTTCTGAGCAGTTTTGTCCGGAAGACTGTGCTCAGGTTATGACGACTAATCCCAAACCGAACAAGGCATTAAAGGTAGGCAAGAAGGCTGGGTGAGTGGGGCTGGGTGGCCAGGGAGGCTGTTGTGGAACTGTGCAATGTTGGGTCGTACATGAGTATTCTTTTTCATTCCAAGAGAGTCTTACAAATGAGTGCTGATACAATTTCCCACTATCTAAAGGAAAGGTTAGGGTAGAAGAATACCAGCGATACCCAGAAAGAGGTCTGAAGTCTCTGGGATGGCGTGGAGGCTGGTGTATCCCAGTTGCCTATCCAAGAAACTTCTGGGTATAGCAGGTATTGGCAGCATCCTGAAACCACTGCTCCCAGGCTTGAAGTACTTTTACTCTCAGGACTGGGAGGCACTGGGGAAGAGATGTATTCAGCTGGTGTCTCTGATATCTATGAGAAAGTAAATGCCTCGGACATGCCAGCATGGTGGTGGTCTGTGCATGGGCTGTGCATGCATTGTTGAAATTTCTTTCCAGTGTTTTAGCTCTTCATGCCATGTGTACTTCAGTCTCTGAAAAGACAAAAGGATGGTGTCTTAAAAGGTTCAGGATTCAGTGATATTAAAGGTCTTCTGGATTCTACGATTCTGAAAATAATGGTGGTGGCAAACCTGCTTGACAAAAGGCACAAGGCCTTGGTGTGGTTTCCTCATGTAACTTCACTCTGGCCTGTGCCCCAGCATAACCAAATCAGGCTGTGTCCTTGAAGCCAAGCAGGGTTGGTTTTTTTCACTGCTCAAATGAGCAAAACGAAAAGCCATAAAATGCTGGATTAAGCCCTGCACACAAGCAGCTATTCTGCTTTTGAGATGCTGCACTAGTATCCCAACATAATGCTGCGAAAAGGTGTCATCTTTAGCACTCAGTGTGAATTTTGGGTCCTGACCAAGGGCTTCACAAACAAAAGGCTTCATCTGGCTTTACGTTTATCTCCTTGAAAATCTTGCTGTTGGGTTCACACCACTTTGACCTAAGAGGGTTACCCAAACTCAGATGACAGCAGCACTCAGATCTCTGCAATGTTTAACCCAGATGTTTTAGTGGAGCTTGTGCTCTTTACAGCGCTGCAGGGGTGTTTTCCAGGTAGGGCTGTCACATTGCCGAGGGGTGGCCTTGTCCCTTTCTGCTGTCCAGAACATCCGTTCGCGTAGGGTTGCTGCTACCCCTGTGCTGTTGGTATTTGCAGGTAAAGGAGGAGTCAGGAGAGAATGCCCCAGTGCTGAGTGATGATGAACTCGTGTCAATGTCCGTACGGGAGCTGAACCAGCACCTGAGGGGTCTCACCAAAGAGGAGGTCATCCGTCTGAAGCAGCGGAGACGCACGCTGAAGAACCGGGGCTACGCTGCCAGCTGCCGCATCAAGCGCGTGACTCAGAAAGAGGAGCTCGAGAGGCAGCGGGTTGAGCTGCAGCAAGAGGTGGAGAAGCTGGCCAGAGAAAACAGCAGCATGAAGCTAGAGCTGGATGCCTTGCGCTCCAAGTACGAAGCACTCCAGACCTTTGCTCGTACCGTGGCGCGAGGGCCTATTACCCCGACCAAAGTTGCCACCACCAGTGTCATCACCATCGTGAAATCAGCCGAAATCTCATCCAGTTCTGTGCCGTTTTCAGCAGCGTCCTAGTGCCCTCGGTGGGGGGAACTAGCAGCCTTTCAGAGGGGAGGGGATAAGGCTCTTATGCATTGTTCCGGAGTCCTTGGTCATGTCAAGAATTGGCATTTTAAGAATTCTCTTCCAAAAGTGCAAAAAATAGAAGAAAAAAAAAAGAAAACGAGAAAAGCAAACAAACCCAAAGGGTTCCTACAAAGGGAACTTAACTGGCTGCTTCTGTCTGGACTCAGTGGCTCCGTCAACCTCTCGTGTCCAGGATTTGAGCTCTGTATGCAGTACAAATTGCAAGATCTACTTCCTCCTTCCCCCTGTGTCCACAAACCCCTCTCAGCCGTGGGGAGCTTTCCAGCTGGGAGAAGATACCTGAGGAGCCTCCGGAGTCTTCGTGAATGATGCTCAAGAGCCAGGAAACAGATGGACTGTAGAAATCATCATGTGAGATGAATGTATGGGAAAAAGAGTTTCCTTTAGTGGCCTCCTACTCCTTGTAAGAAGGGTCTCCCCTACCTTCCCCACTTCCATCTGATATTACGAGGGCAGGGATATAGGCTTTTTGGATTTGATTTCATCGTGGTATGAGTGGATGGGAGTGGGAGGACGATGGAGACTAATGCTTGGGTCTGACCACACCCATTAGGAATAACCTTTTGTTTTTGATCCATGCTGTTAAATTATGGAAAAATATATATTTTACATATTTTAATATGCCCCATTACCTGTGTGGCCTGTAAAAACTACATTGCAGCCTCCTTTATTCCAAGCCCAAGTTTCCCAATAGCTCCTTCCCAAAGGTGTGCCTGTGAATTGGGTATATTTATGCAGTTTATTTCTTCCAAATGATCCACAGTCTTGAAGTAGCAGCTTTTTTTTCCTGGATTCCCTGAAGCTTAGGGGAGGGAGGCACAGTAGATGCTGTGAATGAAGAGCAGTGTGATGGGGAGGAGAAGGGGAGATGAGGAGGAAAAATGCTGCAAGTATTACTGGTGGAGGCAGAACTGGCTGTGAGAGAAGGTGGGACAGTTCTGCTGGGATCAGCACTATGAGAAGGGGTTTGTGCAGCGTATTTCAGAAGGATGTTTTTAAAGCACTGAAGTGTAACTAGAGGGCAATAGTATTCAGACAGGAGGAGAGAAGTTTTAGAGTCTCCTCTTTGACAAAAGCATTGGTAGGTTAGCAACGAGCATCCCAGCTGGAGAGCTGTGCTCGCCAGTCCTTGATGACCAGAGAAGGGCTATGGGGAGGTCAGATGGGAGCTGGAAGAGTCTTTTCCTCTCCATAGCACATCGGATGCTGAATTTGGGATCCAAAGAGTACGGTGAACAACCCTCAGTGTTCAGACAACCTGTGTGAATGTGACCCTGAAACTTGATGCTTTCTCTTGCCAATGGGTGAATTATCCTGAGAGGTGCACAGAAGGCAGGATGGAAAATGTGTGTGTAGGGGACGGAAGAATTGGGATCGAGAAGTCGTTCGTATGGCTCTGAGCAGTGGTTTGGGAGAGGGATTTCTGGCTTGGCAATGGGCAGGAGGTGGGAAGCTGAAAGGAGGGAGTCTGCTGTAGTGCAGCAGCACTGAAAAGATGAACGTTTCCAGGTCACTGTAAAAAAAAAAAATAGCTATGTTGGTGTTTGTGTGTTTTGTTGTTGTTTTTATTTTCTTTTTAAAGTAGGAAAGAAAAGGGACTGTGAGTTTTGTAGGGCAGGTCAGAGACTTGTGGAATGGACGATGCCTGTTGTCACGCAGGTGAGAAGAGAATGAGATTGCTGAAGTTCAAGATGAGGAGAAGAGCTTAGAGAATTTGGGCTCCAGAACAGAAAACAAAGATCACGGAGAATTCACGAGTGTTTTGGACTGAAAGAGAATAAGCAAGTGCCACCGTTGTTGCAAAGGGGACAGTGAGCTGGCATCTGACACCCAGTATAATTTGTTGTTTGAGGCTTTGTCTTGCCTTGGATGGCAGTAAGTTAGTGAAGCCCTACTTGTCTTTGGAAGAAGTCGTTAGCTTGCTTTTTCTTTTTTTTTCACCTTGTCATCGGAGTCTCTGGATTTCCCAGGAGGATCCCCTGTGAAATAGGTTAATGAAAAGAAAAACCTCAGACTTGGTTCTCATTCAGTCCTCAACATTGACATCCGTGACCTTACTGAGCCAGAAAGGGTGTCAGTGAAATGCTTCCTGAAGGCTCATTCCCCCTGCCAGATCCACGTGTTATGGAGGGGAGCAGGGAGTTTCCTTCAAGTGATTTTCCAACACGTAGAGTTTGGATGACACTTAGTGTTACCTCATTTCTCCTCCACTCCCTCCCTATCTCCAAACAGGCAGATCGATGTCCTGTGTATCAGTACCAGTTATTGACTCCCACAGCAGAAGCTGAGGAAGAGAAAGATGTTACTGTCATTTCCTGGTCCTCTCATGTTCTCCAGCTCACAGACATTGGAAACTTTCCCAGACCTTACAGGTGCCTCCAAAAACAGGCAAATGGAGACTCCTGGCACTGTTGGGGCTTTAAATGAAAACTTTATTGAAAAAGGCCAGTTGACTTGAAAATGCCCAAATGCTTCCAGTCTTTAAAACAGCTCCAGAGCTCCATAACATTCCTGGCTAGATAGGAACACCCTCTGGCTGCCCTTGACACCCCTCCGGGGAAATCAGACCAGTCTCACCAAGGGAGATGGAGGTCCAACTTTGTTCCGTGGGGTCTTCTTGCTGTTGGAATGAGTTGAGAAACATATCTTTACGTGGCACTTCCCTTGTGGCCAAGTATTTCTTTTTTTTCCAGTTCTTGGAAGGGTGCCAAAGGCTTGTCCAAGTGATTGCTAGTTTAGTGCTGGTAGGCACTTAAATCTCTGGTCACTCAATAAAGAACAAGAGGCCTGGGTGTTGTTAAAGCTGTTGATACCATAGCCATGGTAGGTAATCCATATTGGATATCCATAAGGACCACGTGGAAATATTTAAAGAGAGAGAAATATATATATAAATATATAATTATATACATTTTATCGTACAGATTTTTCGTAAAAAAGAAAAAAAATAATTTTTTTTCCAAGTTTGATACTGTAAATCTTTATTAAAAGAAATTGCCAGTCCAGGGCTCCCTGGGTGGTGACCTGGAGGGGAATGAAATGTCCTGGCTAAACTTCCACAGAGGGATCAGAATTGCAAGGTAACGTGGAGGGAGGAATGACCCGAAAGCTGTTGACCGCGTTGGAGACCCAGCTCCTCCACCCTCCTCCCTGGAGGGCCCTCCAGCTTGGGGTTGTCGCGTTGCATTCCTCTGGGGTTCGGTTTGTTTCTGTTGTGTTTTATTTTTTTTGTTTGTTTGTTTTGTTTTGTTTGGCTTTTTTTTTTTTCCCCTCTCCGTCCTGCACTTGCTAACCTGACACCCAGGGCGAGTGCGGCGTGTGGCGCTGGCAGCGTTGGGGCGCGTTCCCCCGCAGCCGCGCCTCTCGCTTGTCTCTTTGCTGCAGTAGTTTGGATGCTGGGGCTCCCTTCTCTGCCCCTCTTAGTTTGTTCCCCCGACCCCACTGAGGAGCGGGGGCTCTGCTTTGTGAGTGCTGGGATCCTCTCCCCTGGGCCTGGCCTTTCTTTGGTTGCTCCCCATCCGCAGCGTGACGTGGGAACCGAGGGCTGGGCGGGAGGCAGGAGAAGACGAAAAGCGTGCAGGGACCGGGAGGGGCATCTCTGTTCTCGTAGACATGTTTGCTGTGCTCTCTGTTGGGAGTGGGGAACCTTTCCCTCCAGGGCAGCTCCAGATCCCTTAGAAACAAGTCTCTGCTCTTGCCCAACTCTACTGCAAAGGGCAGAGACCTGGGTGACAGCGCTGGGACGGCCGGGGAGGGATGGGGCGGGTGCGGAGATGAGCTGTGGCAGGGCCAGGCGCGATGCCACGGGAGCATGAGGGATGGCTCAAGACCCCGGGGAGGAGGAGGAGAAGGTGGCAGTTTTTTCTCTCTCGAATCATTTAAACTTCATTGTCATGATTGTTTTTATTTAAAAAGTAAAAAAAAAAAAAGAAAAAAAAAGAAGAAAAAAAATAGAAAAAAAAAGGAAACAAAACAAAACCGAAAAACTTTTGTAATGTGGATTTGTTTTCCTTCGTCTGTATTTCAGTCTGCTGGGGTGTTTCTGTAGATGGTGGATACTTGCTTTCATTTTTTTAATGATAGAAGTCTTCTGTTTTAAGTTGTTTTTTATCACCAGCTCATTCTATCCTCTGTGGTTACTCAGTAATTTCATTTCAATATTTATTTTTGTGCTGCTTTTTTATTATAAAATAAATTATTGATATACCAAGCAATGTGGATTCCTGTTTGTAAGGCGAATAGCCCTGTGTATGTGTCCATTACTTCTCTTGACAGCCACAACGTAATTTATTGCTGTAAATTTAGCTGCAGTGACTGGTTTTTTTGTACCTTTCCAATAAAGCATTTTCTGGTTTCAGACTTGCCCTGGTCTATGGTCAGCATTTTGGAGCCTGAATTGATCTTCAGTGGAGTGTTTTCCTTGGTTTTTTTGCTGCCTGTCCCCAGTGCAGCACGCAGCTAGCTGGTTGCTGGCTGTGGCGCTGCGGTGAGCAGTGTGTTTTTCGGAGGCAGGCTGGGCTAAGGCAAGTGGGATGGCAGCTTGGGCTGTTGCAATTGTCTGACCCAGGCAGGCGGAGCCCATCTCAGCCTTTCTGTGGTGCTTTCTTGGGCTATTTGGAATGTGCTTAAGGGATGGCTCTTGTCCGAGCTGTTTGTCAGGTTGATCCCATGCTCAGACCACGTGTATCTGTTCCTAACCCTGGCTGTGCCTTTGTGCACAATCAGTGGGTGTCTGTGTTAGCACAAGCAGGACTGACAGCTCAGCAGGCACCTGCCTGCAGTCGTGATGCTGAGCAAGGCCACTTGTGGCTTGGAGACACTGTGACCTGTCTTGCAGTGCTGCAGAGAGACACTCCTCTTTCTTTCTTTCTTTGGGTTGTGAAATATCCCTTCACTGTTTCCCCGTGCAACTGCCTGTGAATAAACCCTTACATCAACACTTCATCTTTTTGCTTGTCCCTGTTGGGGCTTTAAAGGGGTGGTACCTTGTGCCAGTGAGCTCCCAGGGGTTGTGTTGGCTTTGAACTCCTATTCCAAGCGGTTGTTTAGGGGGCAGCTGAAGGGGGAAAACACTTGGCCATATTGACGCAGTAGGTTGGAGGCAGATGGGTGTGTTGGCCAAAGCTGGAATTAGAGGTAGGGCAAAGTGGAGAGGAGCAGGGCTGAAAGGCTTTGTGTGTCAGCAGGTAATGGATGGTCATTAGGTGGGGCCAGGCAGGCTTGGCTGAGCAGGCAGTGGGTGAAGCCTGGGGGGTGATTGCAGTCTCCCTGCTGAGCAAAAAAAGCATCATCAGCTGCTTCAGCTCCTGCCTGAAGAGATGGCAGCAAGGAGCCAGTGACAAGGGAGAGGAGAGGGAGGTGGGCCAGTTGTGACTGTTGGAGGCATGGAGGAACATTATTTCAGGAGGAAAAGGGCATGAGGAAGGGTCCAGGTGGAGGTTCAGCAGTGAAAGGAAACTCAACCTTCACCATGCTTAGGGGAGAAGTCTTAGGGAAGGGTCTTTCTGAACAGGGTGGCAAAAGCACAAATCCTGCTCTCTGGTGCAGGTCTGGCAGCCTGTTGCCTGTCAGCAGCTGGGCCCAGGGACTCACTGGTAGGTGTTAGCACCCAAAAAAAGAAGTGTCTGTCTCTGACTGGGTGCTGCATGGTGAGCAGCCATGTGTGAGAGCTGGCTCTGCTGTGGTGCCAGTGGCCACCTTCCTTCCCCTCTGCTTGTAGGGTGGTCAGCCCTAGCTCCTGCAGGTGCAATGGCAGGGCATGCCCTGTGAGGATCATCCCTGGTATGAGTGGGGTGTAAACCTGCCTGACCCAAGCCCGAAAAGCACCAGGAGATCCAATAGCTGCAGCTCAGCCTTGCCCTTGGGGGAAGCCCGAGGACAAGTGACAACTGGAAAACAAATCTGCCGACCACCAGAGCCTGCTGCTGGCAGTGAGAGACGCCTGTTCCTCCCGGGCTGCCTGCTGGCGTGGCTCCAGGCTCAGCAGGCTCCTGTGTAGGTCACCCGGGTGCTCGCCGCCAGCTTTCCCCGCGTCCTTGTTGAGGAGGTGGAGGAGACGCATTAGCAGAGGAGCGTGGGACCACATCCAGCCCACACCACCGCTGGCATTTCTGTTCCCTGTGGATGCGCTTTGACAGTGTAAGGGTTGGAGGGCCGTGACAGCGCCCAGCCTGAGCCGTCAGCTCTTGCCTCTCTCCCCTCTCCAAGAAAAAGGACGAGCAGGAGGCCCAGCTTGCACCGGCTGGAGCAGGGAGGGTGCCTGCTGCTGCCGTCGCGGCAGCCAGCTGGTGTCCAGCCCAGCACGGCTCCTTCAGGCTGGTATCACACTGCTGACTTGCATGAGTCACAGCTGACTTTTTTTTCTTCCCCCCCTTGTTTGGCTTGCAAGAAAGATCTGTTTTACATATAATACAGTAATCAGGGCTTGACATAAATAGGCAAATGTTATTGTCTGCGGTGGGAATTGCACCTGCTGGCAGAGCAATGGAGGCAGCCCATTATGCACCGGAGACGATCATTTGTGCAGTGAAGTACAACCACAGTTCTTGCTGTGTTCTTGTGCAAGTCTTTATCTCAGCGGCTGCGAGTGCGTCGACAGATGTGCCATCATCACCTTTGCAGTCTGTCCTCGCCCCGGGAGCCGGAGCAGCCTCTGCTCCTGCAGCTGTGGCCGTCCTCTCCCAGAGGGGTGAAGATGGAGATGCTCAGCTGAGATGTCCCTATTTCGGTGCTGGCTGTGTTACAAAGCCAAGCAGCCTCGTCCCTGAGCACGGAGGCTGCACTTTGTGGGCAGGACAGTCCTGCTCCCAGGATGCACAGGTTCCTGGATGAATGCCTGGATGCGCAGACCATATGGCTCTTGTTTATGGACCTCCTTGCAGGATAAGTGGCAGCTGTCTCACCTGCTGAGCAGGTATGAGCAGCTTTGGACCACAGGGACTCACGAGACTGGCTGAGCTATAGGATGCTTGTGTGGAATCTGGGCTTCGGCATGGTAAGATTTCTCCAAAAATCATCAACTGGTTGTCTTGTTGGTGCTGGAGCCTGGGCTTAGCTTAGCTAAACCAGATCTAGCACCTCTGAACCACTGCACCCACATCTTAGGCGAGGGTTGGAAGAGGTGCTGCGCAAGGAGAGGAAGCAGGGGACATGCACATTCTTTGTGGAGTGAAAAAGATGAGCACAAATCCCACAGGAATGCCAAAATGTGCAGGATGCTGCGTGTGCAGGTATTTCTGCTGGGCCAGCATTGAGGGGCAGGGAGGACGTTAAGCTTAAGAGCATCAGCATTATAGCAGGAACAAGCAGATCGAGGGCTCTGCTTGCTGAGCTCAGTGAAAATGCTTGCTCCGTGCTAGAAATTGCTGTTTATTAGAAAAAAGAAATAAATAAAATAATTTCATGTTGTGATTTACATTTTGCAGTTTAAGAGCAGGGGGGGAAAAAAGGACCCAAACGCTTGGAGTTGTGTGTAACAGGGCTCCAGGCCTTACCTATCGGTTTGTTTGCCACGACTGCAAATCTGAGGCTGCAGACTTGCCCTCGTCCTTCCACTACCCAGCTCCCACCCCAGACAACAGCCCAACCAGTGCCTAGGTAAGTTCACAGAGATCATCTGATTACAAGGGAATAGAAATCAGACTAAAAACTGGGGGGGAAAAAAAACAGAGAGGAAATTTAACAGAAGGATGTGCACTCTCCATCACTGATACAGGGAGAATCCCTCCTTTCAGGCTCTTCCCCTACCAGTGGTCCTGCCCTGAGTGGTGACATCCCCCAGCACCTCTCTATCCCCACGATGGTCACCCAACTGGGCTCAGCTCCCACCTGCCTTCCCACAGGTCAGGCAACACCCAGGGACCAGGAATAGTGAAGGATGAGGAGGAACAGACAGTTCCCAGTAAATGAATTCCTACCACCACCAGTCACAGTCCAGTTCCCTAATAAAGACTCTGATAAGGAAGCTGGAATCCCTTTTAACTTCTGATCCATTCAGAGATAAGCTGCTTTAGACATAAACAAGCGCTTCTGTCACCAGCAGATCTCAGAAATGCAGCTGCAGACCTCTGATTAGCCCCAGTGAGGTCCTGCCCGAGCTCCCGGGGGAGTTACTCAGACAGCTGCATCCACATCTGGAGGGAGAAGAAGATGACTTGCTCTTCTTCCATGGTAAAGGTCTTTTGCACAACTCTGTAGGCTTTTCTGGGAGAAGGAGAGGGGAAAAGATGTAAAAATAAGGAATGACGTCTTTCAACCATTACCGGGTTTTGAGGTGAAGCGAAGTCACCTTCCTGGGCTAGTTTTCTCCACGGGGCCCTTGGAGATCATTTTTTACTCAAATTGGGAGAAACTAGAACAGAACTGTGCTGAGAAAAGCATTTCTCTCAGGCCTCAGCACTGCTTAGAGGTAAGAGGAGAGCGAGGGCAGCTGGTCTGTCCTGCACCCTGGCTCCCCTGCCTGCCTGGCATCCCCCAGTGTTGGCACGGGGCTGGCACAGAGGCACCAGCAGTGGGGCAGCAATGCAGGGTCAAACACAGCCTCATCCGTAACAGCAGGAGAGATGGGACAGCAGAAGCTGGCACTGTTTGATTTAACCTTTCCTTGGGTTATTGCATCTTCCCTTCGAGAGACTGGCTTTTTGGGTAGAGTTCCTGGCTTCCCAGTGCTCTGATTAGACCAGGTTGTCTCAGCCTCGAGGCACCTCCCATTTGCATGGGTTTAAATCTTTCCAGTGTCACTGTTCCTTCTGATATCTCCTACAGCTCCTCATCTGACAGGATCAGCACTCTCTTCTCAATGTTTTTGCTCTTCCTGCTGCTCTGACCATCCATTTTGGAGGCCACATGCCCGTTCTGCCCTGGTGCCTTGCGCTCTGCTTCCTGCATTGACTGCTGAGTGTACTGCTGGTACGTGGGCGAGAAGTTGTGGATGGCATCCTGCACGATGTCCTGGGGGCTGATGGTCTCCTTCAGCCCACTCGAGATGCTCTGCATCGGGGCAAGGTTTGCTGCAAAAGAGGGAGAGCAGGAGGGTGATGGGACATCAGTCAGTCAATGAGCCCAAGCACTTCAAGACTGGGATGACACTTTTCCTTAGAAATTCAAGATCAGAGGCTCATTGTGGGCCACGTCAGCTTGCAGTGGCAAGTTCCAAGAAGGAAGGCAACTCCACCTCCATGTTTCAAGGAGGATGGATCCTCTCCTACAGCATGTGGGTATCACGTATCCCCTAATTCTGCCCATTCACACCAAGGTCTCTCTTCCCATCCCCTTGCTATGGTTTGTGGTATCATTAGGGAACAGGGAGAAGGAACCCATTGAGCATAGGATAAGGAAACTTCTCTTGTAGTTTTTAGCATCCCATTGGTAATGGGATACTAATAAAATAAGGGGGGGTTCCTCTTTACTTAGTCATTGATGAAGGAAGGAAGAAGTGAGGAAGGATTACCTGTCGAGTTCTCTTTCTTCTCCCTGTACACCTGGCAGGTGAACGCGTAGCGTAGGGCAATGGAAGCAAACAGCATCTCAATGCAGATGATGAAGTTCTGGTAGCCAGCAGCCACTGTCCCAGCTCCCACCTCCTTCCCATCGATGATCTGAACTTCAGGGATCACCCCACATTTCTCCAGGATTGCCAGCAGTGTCCCTGTGCAGGGGAAGGGAGAGAGATCAGCTCTGCTCCTGCATCCCTAAGCCAAGTGGGGCTACGGGAGGAGAAGCACTGGGCATCCATGGTGGGACCCACCTTGCCAGAAGGAGAGGAAGATGACTGCCTTGATGGTGATGAACTTGAGGACTGGGTCAAATGGGCGCAGCAGGTCCATGGTGGCGAAGTAGAAGAGGAAGAGTGCGTAAAGTGCCAGGCTGACGGAGAAGTTGTAGATGATGGTGATGTAGAGGTATCCACTATGGACACTGCAGGGAGAGAGAGAGCTGCTGCCCTGGGCTGCAGGGATCGAAGCAAGCTGGGGTCAAAGAGGGATCAAATGGGGACTGGGAAAGTGCAGGCTTTGCCGTAAGGGAGAACACAGCCCAGGTGGGGAAGAAGGAGCAGAGAAAGCAGGGGGTACTCTCAGCTTTTCCTCTGTTGGTGGGACCTCTTTTATTATGGCTCACAGGAATTTTGTCCCTTTATTGTTTGGGGGTAGTGAGTCTCCATTCTTGGCACTTCGGGCTCGCAGTGCTCTCACCACCCACAGAGCAGCTCCCCGGGGAGATTGACAGGACACACTTGTGATGGAGCAAGGATCCATCCTTTCCCATTCACCCTCCCCAGCCCAACCCGAATCCTCACTTGAAGTCTCCATCGTGGTACTTCCCGAACGCCTGCAGGATGATGGTGACGATTGCCATGAGGGGTTTCACGATGCAGAACTGCAGTGTGGCCTGCAC
The DNA here is from genome assembly GCF_036250125.1 of Pseudopipra pipra. NCBI lineage: Eukaryota > Metazoa > Chordata > Aves > Passeriformes > Pipridae > Pseudopipra > Pseudopipra pipra. The sequence goes on from NC_087564.1 coordinate 11,510,799, forward strand.
AGGGGAGAGACATGATGTGTCCTGAGCTGCAGGGACATCCCACACCCTACATCCCACCCCCAGCCCCTCCCCACGAGCCAACCCCTATGCTCCCGGGACAAAGACACAGAGGAGAGAGCAGTTCTCATCACAGGAGTGACTGAGGGGTGAAATAAAAACCAGCACAAGGTCTGCAGATGAGAGGGAGCATGGCTTCCAGAAGGCATCTCCTGAAAGGCAGCATAGCCACTCAGAGGTGGGGGACCAGGTGGCTTGGGGACAGATGGGTGGCAGGATTCAGCCCACAGCACAGCACTGGAGAGTTACAGTGTCCAGGCTAACCTGGGACTGGACAGAGATGGCAATCTGAGTTCTGCAGTGGGAGGAGACCCTGACTCAGCAGTGAGTCAGAGGCAAGGACAGCGAGTGTGCAGCCCTGCTGCTGGCCAGATGCCGGCAAGCTGGGTGAGCTGCCTCCCTTAGAGGAAAAAAAACCTCAAACCAGCATTTTCGGAGAATGATGAAGCAAAGCCCCCTTGGCAGGGCAGTGGGGAAGAGACCTGCCACCCAGAGAGCCCTTGTCCAAGGGGAGTGGAGCTGATGCTCCCCATCGAGTACCCACCTGCTTGCAGAAGCGCAGGAACCCGATGGAGTAAGACATGCCCTGAAGGCAGCAGGTCCCATAAAAGCAGCTGGATCTGGAAGCAGAAGCCAAGGAGATGCCATTGGGGCTGCTGGATGGGGAAAGTGGGTGAAGGGCCAAGGAGCTCATGGGATGCTGGGACTTACGCAATGGGCTTCCCTCGGATCTCTGTCATGATGTTGCTCTCCCCTCCAAGATACTCAAAGCACAGGCTCAGGAAGCTGTAAATCACAAAAGCTGCCAAGGCAAGGGCAGACACAATCAGCAGGATTGATGGAAATTCAGGATGAATTCCCATTCCTTCCTGCTCATGTGTTTTCTCATCTAACCTGGCACTGCACCAGGATTTGGGATACTGGCAGGTGGGGTCCCAGCAAGAGGAGCAGCAGGTCAAATCCATCTGACTTCCCAGCAGAGTCAGACACACTGCACTATGTGCACAGAATTCATTGCAGGTGCAGCAGCTCCTCTGGGCACACACAGCCCACTCAGGGACCCTCTGCATGGAAGGACCTCAAAATTGCCAAGGGACAGCACAAATGGCTGGTGGCCAACAAGGAGCAGGTCCTGAACACTTTTTCTGGACATCCCTATCACTTATGTTTCATATGCTCCAAACCTGAAGTAATACAAACACTCACACCACCTAGTTCCCCAGGAGTAGAGCAACAAGACAAAAAAGCAAAATTAATCTAGCACCTCAAAACACCCCAAGTCCCCAGTTTCTTGGGTATGTCTGGTTTCCGCTTTGGAGAAGCTGCATTTCTACCCTACAGAGAGCCAGAAAACCTCCTTCCCCAGGAGCATGGTACTGGGGTCCCTCTGAGCCTGCAGCCAGGTGTCTGAAAGGCACCAGCTCATTGTCTGTGGGGCACCCTCTCCCTGCTGCTGATGGAGAAGGAAGGGGAAAACCTCTACAGGGAGGAGAGTGGGAAGTGAAAGTGATGGATATTTGCCACTTTGTGCAATCAGGATGCTCCAGAGTTTGGTCAGCAGGATGAGAGCCCTGCTTTGCCTTCAGCTTCCCTGCTGAGGAGAGGCTGTGCTCACCTTCATAGCAGTCACGAACCGAGTCAAAGTAGACATAGTACTGGTGGCTGCCGAGGAGGAGGAGGCTGAGCCAGGAGTCGAAGGCATAGATGGGCACGATGAAGAGGATGCGGATGATGTAGCGCTGCTCCTTGGGCATGGTGTAATTCCTCAGGTGTGTGTAGATCTGCAAAGTGCCCAGAATGCAGAGTTGTGGCTACCAAAGGTCAGGATGGGAACCAAAGATACCCCCATCCCACAGGGGTGCCCTGTCAGCCTTCCTCCCGGGGATGAGAGCTCTGCCAGCTTCCTACCACAGACCCACCGCAGGGAACAGACATGAGACAGGCTCCATCCCAGTCCCTGGGGCAATCCCTTGCATGAAAACATGTGGAAATCGGGTTCATTCTTTGGGGCTGTGCAAGGAGTGTGCCTTCTCCTGGGCAGCTCCATCCCAGTGCTTGGAGGCACCAACTTGCCCCAGGGCTGCCTTCAGCAGCACAGATCTGCACAGTACCCTAAACCATGCCCACTGGCAGTGTGGCTCAGGGCAGCTGGTGCTGTGCACCCTGAACACCCTGCTGGGTGTTGCCTCCAGGCAGTATCAATGTCCTGCAGCCTCTCCTGGCTCTGGCAACCACTTGGGGAGAGTGTGGACAAAGTCCATTCTCCCAAGCTGCCAGCACCAGGCTCCTGACAGCGGAGATATCTCCTGTGGGCAGCAGCAGGAAGAAATACTTATCCAGAGCTGAGTGATTTGCAACGAACTTGGGGGCAATCAATAGTTTTGCCCTCGTGTCAACCCCAGCACTGAGCCCCATCTCCGCTCCAGCCCGTACCTGGTGGAAGGTGACGATGAGTGCCGACCACACGAAGATGCCAGAGATGGCCTGCGCCGTTGTCGTGGTCAGGAAGAGCTGCTGGCCATCCTGGGAGTTGTTGTGGGCAGCCATCCGCAGGGAAAAGGCTGGGGATGGGAGGGCTGAGGCCAGCTGGGCCACAGTGCCAGGCCCCAGGGTGCCAGGTGCCACAGGAGAGGACACAGCACGTGTGGCATTACTCATCTGCAGGGAGGGAGAGGGAAAGGGAGTGGTGCAGGAAGGCAGGAGCAAGGTAAGCTGGTGACAGGGAAGGTTCCAGCAGGTTTCCCAGCCCACACAGAGTGTACAAATCTCCTGTGAGGTTTATCTCCTCCTCAGGGTTTTTCCAGCGCGTCCCTCAGCCAAACCAACCCATTTGCCATGGTTGGGTCAGCTTCTCTGCTCCTCTCAGAAGGGAAATGCAAACGTCCTTCAAGAGTAGACCCTCTTTTCCCTGAGAAGGTCTATGCAGTCCCCATGTCTCCCAAAACACATGCTTTTCCTTCCCAGCCTTGCTCCTTGTTTTCTCAGGAATAACTATCCAGCTTGAAAAACTTGAAAAACTATCCTGCTTACATTTGTGCCCACGTGAGTTCACACCTGTGGCTCAGGACCCTTTTTCATCATAAACCAGAGACTTAAGGGTTAAACCCATCCCTCACCCAAGATAATAATAATGAGTCCCTTACCAACAAGCCATCAGGACACCTATGTCCTCCTGCTTGGGAGCCCAGAAAACACCTGGATCCCTGTGGTCCCCCACAAATTTGGCTCCGTTAGTCATGTGTAGCCTGCTATGGGCAAAGCCTGGGGCTGCCCAAGGAGCCAGATGTTTGGCATCACCCAGGTTCTTAATACAGCTATTTCAGGACTGTGGGAGTGTCACTGTGCCAAGCAGTGCCAACCCCAAGATCTGAAGGGCAGCCAGTGGTTCCTCCTGCACCCAAATTAAGCACAGGGGAGCAAGCCTGCCACGCCACAGGCAAACCTGCTGCCCCTTAGGGATGCTGGAGCACTCCAGCATCTCCCTGGTCAGCCTGTGCTCCTGGAAGCTGATTGCCCCAAGGCACTGAGCATTCCTGGTGCAGAGGGTGGCCAGGGCATATGAGCACCGTGTACCCTGTGGCTCCAGTCAGCAAGGACCAACCTAATAATAAGCAATTATTTATAGGGCAGTTTCATATCTCAAGGCCAACAGATGCATAAACTGCCATGTTTGGGTTCTCTTTCTGCTAATCTATGGAAAGCTGCTTTTTTCCAAGCATAACAATAGCAGTTTTAAAAATACAACAACAATCTGTGAGCAGAGCTCCCACAATATAGATGCTTTTCAGTGCATTGTTAATAAACAAATATTTTAGCTGCTGGGTAACTATCGCCTGGGGTAAAACTGTAAGCATGAACTGGAGAGAAGCATGAAAATATCTGCCACAGATAAGAGTGGTAGGGAATGACCTCGGTCCAATTAAAAACTGAAAACAAACCAAAGCAAGAGCTCACCCTGCGGCTTCCTCTTCTGCCCTCTCCCCAAACCCCAACCTCACAGGCGAGGAAACTCAGCTGGTGTCAGATCAACAGCCCTAAAAATACCTTTTTCCCCCCCCCTCCTGGCAGGAGTTGCCTGTAAGAGGAGATGCCGGGGCGGCAGAGTGCTGGCCAGGCCCCAGGAGCTCACCCAGCATACCTGTGCCCACAAGTGGGGATGGCTGGATATGGGGCCAATAGTGTTATGGAGACAGCAAGGAGCCGGGCTTTTCCTCCCTGTGACTGTCCTGTGGCCCTGCCCCAGCCAGCGGGAAGAAGGATCCCGGGAAAGCTGGGGAGGGATCTGGTCTTTGGACAGACCACAATGACACCAGACCTGCCTTGTAAACATTAACAGGAGGACAGAGATAGCTCGTGGCATAGAGAGGGGAGACAAGAGTCTGGTTGTGCCCCATTTCCCAGTCACTTCTCACTCTTTTGGGGGGCTACCCTGCTGCTGCTGGGGCTATATGGCTGGATTTGGCCACTCTTTCCCTCTACCAGAGCATCCTGATAGAGCTGTACGAAAGCTCATTGTTTCTAGCTGTTTTTCTAGTCACTTTTCCAGTGATCCAGCCCACTCCCCAAGACATGGCAGAGAGCTGCACTCATCACTAGACCCATTTACTCTGTTTTCAACCCAGCGCTGTGCCACGGATGCTTGGCCTGAGACATCCCAACTCTTATTAGCTTTCCCAGCCATCTCAGTACGAGCACGGTGGCACCAGCAGCCGGTCCTGGCAGCCTCCCCGACATTGTCACACTCTGAACATGGCAGAGCAAGTCATTAAAAGCAAAAGCCTCAGTGCCGCTTGGAGATAGGGCTCCCAGCTCCAGAGGTAATTAGATCCCGGCCATGCAAGGTAGTCGGGCAATTCAATGCAGTTAGAGAGCCATTTACTTCCAAAACAAAGGCAGCAAGGAGACACCAGGAATAATATCAGCTGCAAAACTCAGTTCCTGGATGGGACTGCGCCAGTGCCACATCCAATCTGTCTGTTTTCAGACACCTTGCAGGTACCTGCCATGCAGCATCTACCTGTTACACTCGCTCCCTGGGATATTAGAGATGCCAGGTGAGCACTGAGAAGATAAACTGAGCAGTGAAGCCTGTGTTCAGGCAGGCCACCTGCAAATAGGCTTTTCACCTCACCAGGGATTCCCCTCTATCCGCAGGTTGTCAGAGCCTGGACTCCCAGCTCACATCCCTCCCTGTGTCCTGAAACACCTGGGACAAATCTCCATCTCGGCAGCAGCCCCTGTGAGGTGGAGCAGTCAGAAAGGAAAGATGAGCCCTTGCAGCCCCCCACCAGTGCCTCTCAGATCCCTGACCCACATCCCGGGAAGGGGAGCATCGAGGCTTAACCCCACCAGCACAGGAGACATGCCTTTTATCCTGATTGCTTTCAGACAATTGCTTTTCAGGGTTATTTACCCTACCAGGCTCTCCACACCACTCCCAGGCCACCCAGGAGGAAGGACCTACAGCAAGCACACAGCAATGAATCGAGGCAGGGCAGCATGGAGCCCTGCTTAAAGCCCGGCTGGAGGACTGGATGACGCAGGTATGGAGCTCTTACAGCAGGCTCTGCCGCCCCAGCAGCTACTACAGGTGCTCAGAACCAGTGGCTGGGCCAACCTCTGGTCTGTGGGGGGTGTCCCCAGCCGCTGCGCACCCCCCAGGGCCCCACTCACCCTGTGGGGCTCCTCCGGGAGTGGGTCTGGCTGCCGTGCCCCTGCCTCTGCATCCCCCGTGCCCTCCTCCACCTGCACCCGCGGGAAACTCCTCCTCCGGACACCCTCCCAGCCCTGCCCAGCCCTGCCCGCCTGCTGGCAGCGGGCCCTGACAGTGCCCCAGTTACCTTTGCAGCTCCCCGCGTCCTGCCAGCTCCCCACTCATCCCACCAGCACCCCACTGTCCCTGCCAGCACCCCAACTACCCTTGTAGTGCCCTGGGCCCTGCCAGCACCCCACTTACCTTACCGGCACACCCCTTGCCCTCACTGGGCCCTGCTCGCCCTGCCAACGCCCCACTTGCCCTCGCTGTGCCCCGGGCCCCTCGGGAGCTGGAGCAGCAGGTTGGGCTTTGTCTCCTGCAGAAAAGCCACCCAACTTACCTTTCCGGTCTGCCGAACTCGGCACCCACGCCCGGAAAGCAAACACGGATGGAAAGCCACGATGCAGCCCAACGCCGCTGACCCCTGCCCGGCACACGTCCTGTGGCTGCGGGCAGAAGCTCTGCCTGGCCGGCAGAGGCAGCTCTCCTTGAAATTGGAATTAATCCCTACTCGGAGGAGAGCGATGACTAAAAGGCAGGCAGCTGGTGGCACCTTGTGCCTGTTGTTTGGGGCAGGCCTTCCCCCTGGTTTGCTGCTGAGCAGAGAGGAGCAAAGTCGAAGGACCAATTGCTTGTGCTCCAACTTATCGCCCATGGAAAGGCACCAAGGTAAGTGTGTCCTGGCTCCAAGCATCACATTGGAGAGATCCCCACGTCCTTTTGTCACCCACCACCCTGTGCAGACCTGGTGGCACACACAGCCAGGAAATTAAGGTGGTTAACTTGTGCTTGGCTTTTAGGTAGTGACACTCAGGTCTTGGGGGCTCAGTGCTGGTATGCCACTATATCACCACAGTGGAAGATGCAATTTCCATCCAATTTGCTAATTAATGTATGCTTTCCAAAAGTTGCAGGACATATGGACAGACTAAGAGCACCAGGATTTGGAATAGACATTGAATTTTGTGTTGGAAAAGAATCCCTACTAGCAAACCAGATCGACAATAACAAATTCCACATGGCTCTCTCAGCCTTCCTAGACAAAAAAAAGGAGAAATGTAGAAGAGGGAAAATTTATAGTTATGACAGATGCAAATCTTTGATTCTTGGAAGCACAGTTTGGAAAATTATTTTTAGATGAAGTTTCTTGTCAAGGGCAGCCGGAAGCCTGCAGTGTTTGAATGTATTTTTAAAAAAAGTTTCATTTCTCATAATCTCTTAAATGCTGTAAATAACCCTTGTTTCAGAGAAGAGTCCTTTCGAAATCCATTTTCTGCTTTTCTACTTCTAGGGGATTTTTTAGCAACAGGAATGACCCAGCAGCTGGATCAACACGGGGCAGGCACAGGCTCTGTGCTGATTCTGTTGTACCAACAGGTCTTAGCACAGCTCCTCCCTTCCCAGAATCCAAGACCTGGCCTCCGTCTGTGCTGTCAGGTTCATAAGTGACAATAGTGTGTAACAGCTCACTTAAAAATTTACTACTTCTTCTTGTAGGAGAGGTAAAAACAAATGTGCTTTCCAAGCAAATGGCAAAAGTTTGGCTATTAAGCTTTGCATCAACTCATACAACTTCATCTGACACTTTTTGTCAATGACTCAGCAGAAACACCTTGGTGTAACCCTCACCCAAACCCTCTGTCCCCAAGTCTCCTGTGACAGCTGCTCATTGCAGGTGGTCCAACCTATGGATGTTCTGCCTCTTTCATGTGCTGATGCCATGTAATCCATTGGCAGAGATTATTTTGTCTTCTTCTCACCACTATTTTGGGTTCCTGTCTTCCACTCTCACATCAGCTTTCATGAAATTTGCAGAGCATAATTATCTGCTTCTCTTTAAAATCACAGTGAAAGTGGAAAATGGATTCAGACTACATCAGGAACTGACATAAGGACAAAAGCAGTCATATAGGACTCATTTCCTTAAAAACAGGCAAGAAAATCTTTCCCATTATACAATTGTTGACTTCTTACCAAAGCTTGTATTTCAATTGAAGTGATTTTCACAGAGAAAAAAGAAAACAGGTAAAATTAGATTTGTCAGTGTTTCTTTTATTCCCTCTGCACTGGGTGTTCCCCCTTTGTGGTACAGTGCAGCTACAGAGCTTGGCATCTACAGCTCCTGAGGACACAAGTGCAGAGCCGAGCCCTTTCCAAAATATATGACCCACCCAACACAGTAAAAATAACACTTCTCTTGTATATTGAGACAATTGTTCTTGTCCCGTCACTGACTATATGGACTGCAAACCCGTCCCAGTAACAAAACTCACAAATATTCTACACAGTAGAGAAAAATTCATCAAATTCCTCAGTACGTCCAGAACCACCACAAAGACATTCCATCATTTTCATTTCTGGTCCTTTTAAATAGGTGGTGATGAGTCATGGACTCGAGATCGTTTCCTTGAATCCAGATGGCACAACTTCACCACACTTGGCAACTTCGGATCACTTCCCGTAGAGCCTGTATTCCTTCCATGGTCTTGTCCTTTAAAGCCATGGCGAGAAGAACAGGTTTGTTCCCAGCTTCCTGTGACACGAACGCCACCAGGTTTTTGGCACAAACATGAACGAGGGGCTGAAAAGCAAAGGGGATAGAGATGTACACTCCTACAGATGGGAGAGCCCTCCCACACAAGCTGGGAGAGGAAGAGTCAAGGAATGATGTCAATAACCTGTTGATCCTGGACTTGGACTGAGCATGGCATTTGCTGTGTGGTTCCAATATGGTCAGCAAAGCCAAGGCATAGGACAGGAAACTTTAGAAACTCAACCAGCTTAAAAGGGAAGAGTTTGGACCCATGAATGACAGCCACCCAAACCACCCAAGCAACTTAACTGCTGCACTGGAATTGAGTTTTAGCACTGTCAGGAAAAACTGGAAAGTCAGTGTGGAGAATTTTTCCTTCCATTAATCCTCCCACGCAAACTATGACACCAATATCCAATTATATGAAATGCTGTGGATCCAAATGTCTTTATTTCCATCAGAGCCAGACTTCTAAAGAGGTCTGCAAGTACAACCTTTTGTTTAAAAACTTGTTCTGAAGAGGGGATGTTCTGCTGACAAACTCTGGAAAAAACCCTGCTATTTTTGCAATTCCTAGAGAATTCCTGTGTAACAGGCATATTGCTTATTTTACTAGAATAATGAAAACCAGAAATAAGTAGTGAGGCTGAAGAAGAGAAGAGATATAGCCATCCTTTTAAGGTTTCCTTAACAAGAATAGACTAGAACAGCATTGACTATTTCAGTTGGAAGGGACCTACAAGGATGTCTAGTCCAACTGCCTGACCAACTCAAGTTAAAACATTATTCAGGGCATTGTCCAAATGGCTCTTGAACACTGACAGGCTCAGAGCATTGACCCCCTCAAGCCTGTTTCAGTGTCTGACCACCCTCTCAGTAAAGTACTTCCTAATGTCCAGTCTGAACCTCATCCAGCACAGCTTTGAACCACTCAGCTTGTCTAGGTTTCATTGACACCCACAGTTGTGTATCTGTCAGAAGGATGAGTTTGATTGATTTTAAATACCAGTCTTTTTTGGAAGTGTGCACCATCCCAAACAGGGATGTTAACAGTGACAAGCAGGAAAGGAGCAAACTAGTGAAAGCCTTTTCTTAAAGTTTAGATCGGTTTAGTTGGTTAAAATGATTTAAAAATAGAATTTAATGAAATAAACATAACACTTCCCATTTCCAAATAAAACACAGAAGCAGCTTGGGGGTGGAGGTGGTCAGAATTAGCACATATCATATCAACAAAAGAAAAACAAAACATCTCCTATTCAGAAAGGGAAGGCTATTACTGAAGAAAAAGAACTCCACAAGGGGAAGCTGTGGATAGAATCAGGAACTTGTGTTGCTACAGTTTTTCTAGTTAAAGCTAGCAAGTAATATTTAATAGCTTCAACCCTGATGGAAAGCCTCATAAGCAGGTAGTTCTGTAACTTTCTGTTTTAATGCTTGACCAGTTGATGCTTTGCGAAACACATTTTCTTCTGCTTTCTCTCCAGCCTTATGAAATGGTTGATAAAAGCTCATTTTGCTGAAGCTAAAAAAAAATTAAACTTTATCAAGGGAAAGTGCTGGCAGGCACACTTAAGTGAGGGCAACTAAAGTCCATCATGGGGCTGGCATACACTGGGCAGAGGGATGGGGGTGACAAAACAGACCTGAAAAGAAAAACAAACTCACTGGAACAGAAACCCAAAAGGTTATCAATGGCTGCACATTTGATCTTGCAACCCTTAAATCAACAAAGCTTTATCAAACCTTGCATAAACACAGAGAAGCAATCCATATCCTGCAGGACACAAAACAACAGATCCCCAAACCACTGACGGTTAGTTAAAGTTTTATGTCAAACAGCAGACGAGCGCACATACTTTTGTGATGAACCCCTCTTGCCTCAGAAGATATTTTAAAATTAATCTTATCACTGTTCAAACACTGCTCTAACTGCTGTGATTCATCAACTCCCTGGCAACTCGCACGGCTCCACCTACTACATTTCCCCCTTATCCTTGCTGCACATCCGCTCGCTCTCACCTCATCCTTGCCCAGCAGCACCTTGGTGGTGAGCGAGGGCCTGCCCACGTTGTCGCCGATGGTGTTGGGGTCCACGTAGACGATGGTGCCCATCTTGCCGTACTGGGTGACCACCACGAGCACGGAGTTGGAGAAGGCCGTGCACACCACCTCGGTGGGGACGCCGTGCACCACCTCCTCCCGCTGCTTGGACGTCACGATGGGACCCGCTTCCATCGCTGCCGGAAGAGAACGGAGCGGCAAGAACAGTAAAACAACGTTAGATTACGAACGTGGTCTCTACGGGCTGTAAAAAGCCCAAATCCTTCCCCATCATTTGAAACACCCTGGGTTAAGCTAGTTTCAGAGCACAGGAGCATCCGGAGGTGCGTGTTAGTGCGGGACAGCGCACCCCTGATTAGGGGGGGATATTTGGCAGCCTCGCAGCGATGGCATCACTCCCCCGGCATGGCCGAGCTGGCTCTGACAGGCTCCGTCCTAAATGCACCAGGGAGGGGACCTCGAGCCCCGCTTTCCACCCCGGGCCCCGCAGGGCCAGACTCTTCTTGAGGGAAACAGAGACACAGCCACCATCACCCCTCCCGCCGGGCCGCGGCCCCGCCGCCCCTACCCGTGCCGCCGTTCTCCGCCCAGGCCCGCCCCGCCGCGGCGGAAGCGGCGCCTTTCCCTTCCCTCCTTCCCCTCCGCCCTCCCTCAGCCGGCGCGGGGCGATGGCGCAGGGCGGCCGCTGCCCTCACGGCCCGTCCCCTCCCCTCCCCTCAGCGCCGCCGCCGCCATTACCCGCCGCGATCGCGCGCAGGAAGGCGCCATCTCCAGCCCCCCCCCCCCCCCCCCCCCCCCGTCTGCTCATGGCCGTGGTCCCTCGACAGCCCTGCCCCGGATCCGGGGAGGAGCCCCCTCCCCCGACGCCGTCTCCTCCACCGTTTTCTCCTCGTTCCATGCCGCTTCCCAGCGCGGCTGGGGCAGTCCCGGGGCAGGACCCCGCAGCGCCGTGAGGGGGTGGCGTGTCCCCCTCCTCAGGCCCGTGAGGGGACAGGTGACCCTGAGGGCCGCAGCGGGGCTGCAAATATTTGCATGTTCTGATTTTTCCTCAGGAGATGTGGCTGCACCCACCCACTGGGCGTTGTTGGGTCACACTTTAATCCCCTGAGCGTGCTTTCCCATCTAAATAAAAAAAAAAGTGGCTTGTAAAGCAGGCTGATAAAAATAGAGGGAGAGCAACTTTTTACACGGGAAGACAGGGATAGGACGAAGGAGAATGTTTTTAAACTAAATGCAGAGAAATTTGGATTAGATATTGCGAAGAACTTCACTATGAGGGTTGTGAGGTCCTGGCACAGGTTGCCCAGAGAAGCTGTGGATTCCCCGCCCCTGGAAGTGCCCAAGGCCAGGTTGGATGGGGCTTGGAGCAACCTGGGATAGTGGAAGGTGTCCCTGGCCATGGCAGGGGGTTGGAACAAGATGAGCTTTAAGGTCGCTTCCAACCCAAACTGTTTGGTGATTCTGTGAAAATAAGGCTGGTTTTGGGCTATGGCTCCCATAGCCTTGCCCTTGTTTGAGTGAGTGATGGCAGCTGCCCAGTGGAGCTGTTGTGGGGGATAAAATAAGGACACTTGTGTGAAGAGAGCAAAACCAAACGTGACTGTCCCGGGTGCAGACATTAGTTTCTGTTAATTACACACAGTTGATCTGGTGCTAACGTTTTTCTTTGTAATACTAGTACTCGTGAATAATACTTTTGTATTCTAATTTATACATAGCCCTGAAAATTGGGATTTCTCAGAGGTTTGCAACCTTCCAGACTCTTGCAATTGCTGCATCTAATGTATGCTCGAAGCCTTCATTGCTATGTTTTAGCTCTCTACTGGCATTCCCGCCACACGCTAAACATCCCAGTTGTGGCTGCAGCAATAGCTGCCTGAGTTGTGGGTTATCAGTTCAGGCAACATATCTTAAGAACCTCATGAATATTCCTTTTGTTTTGCATTAAAAGTTTTACCAAAACTTGACTACAGGAAGAGTGCATAGACTTTGTGATGAGAATCCTGGAAGGCACCGTTAGAGAGCAGCAGAGGTCCACGGAAAAGCTTTTAATTCAGCAGGTTATTTTTGTGGTTAATTCAAACAGAGGCTCGATACCTTTTCGGTACCCTTTGCAGTCTGGCAAATAGTCTGTTTTCCAGCACTGTGAATAAACAGCATTCCTCTTTCTTGCTTACCACAATCACTCGAGACTTTGCCTGTTTGACAGAGATAATAGCAGCTATTGTCAGTAAAACCTCCTGACTCATAAAGAAGTTTATTCCTGCTCTGCCTTCTCCAGAGAGTAACTTTACTTCATAAAATACAAAGGACCCAGTTCTTCCTGCCATCCTCACCAGACTCCATTTTATTTTTTACATGTCAGGAGGACAAAAAGCTGTTGTTCAGATTTACAGGGATTCACCATTCTTCGCTGTTTTGCATTAGTTTGGGATGAAAAAGTTGTCTTTAACAGTTTCTTTGAATTGGATGTCTCATTTTGGCATGTAGCTGAGGTGGGATATAGTAAACGGAAGTAACTAAGCACTGAATCTTCATCACTGACAGTAAATACATTTAAAAAAATGAACTAAAGAGAAGAGTCCTATTGTCTGTGTGACATATAGGGGATTGAGATTTGAGAATACACACTGTGGCAGGTAATGGGACCTTTCCTGAGGGGTCTGTCTGCCTGCCATCTGCTTCCCAGCATTTTGTGGCTGAGAGAGACCTGGATGCACACTTACACTCCTGGTTTCTACAGCACTATTCCTCCAAAGATCCCTAATCACGTTGCAAACATTATTACACTTAGCTTCATAAGCTGTCTTTTGACATAACACATTATTAATAAACCCCATTTTACAGTTCAGGGAAAATAAAGAATTGAGACAGCAGGTCAGAGCCATCAAATTCTCAGCTGGAGATTCTGCAGAATTTCAGGATCCCTTCTTCCATTCTCATGCACTCACTGTTGAAGACACATAAGTTGTGCATATCACTATCTCAATTATGAGACAAAATCAATGACTGTGCAGCCCCATACGTTGATAAGAAAAGCTATTCTTAATGTTGCCGCTTTATACCTTTATTATTATTTATTTGAGCAGTTTTGTATTACTCTTCTTTTTAAACTGCCTCAGTGCCTCTGTGTGTGTAGACTGGAAGGAGGCTGCTTTTATATTAGTCTTTGCATTTATCTGAACTGATTTTATAAGAACAAATGCATAAGATCCTTAGAGCATCAGAAATGTTTCCCACTTCTCTCGAAAACTAGACACACAGTGTTTCAGAACATCCATTAATAATCCCTGCTCTGGGGAGGGCCCCACTATCAAAGTGCTGGGTTGGTTTATTAGTTTACAGGTTATTACTTCTCTAGTTTAGATTTCTCTCTTGTATCTTTTATGATGCAGAATATAGACTGTGAGCTGGAACCTTGGGTGCAGCTGGGCCCTGGGCTGCGCAGCCAAGGAGAGAGGAAAGGAATTAGTTTGCTCCCTGATGCAGGAGCTGCTTGGGAATTATTCTGACCCTTGTTATAAATCAGGTATGTGAAGCAGAGCTGCCTGCAAGTACATTCCTCGGGCCAGACGATATCAGAGTGTTCCTGCTCCCCTTATTGCTGTCACAGCAAGGTCGGGGGTGTGGGTGGTGCAGGGTTGTGTGAGCAACTCTCTCCATGGAGCTGTTGTGTCAAAGGAGTAGGAGGGATGGCAGAAATCCACACCCTGGATTTCTCCTTTCAAGCCATCCTCACTGCATTTTGATAGAGTCTAGCAGAGTGTTGTTCAGAAAATACTACTGGATTGAGGCCCTGGGGGAGGCAGGGAGAGGAGCACACCCGGGGCTGTTCTCAGAGACCAGCCTTAGCCCCAACAACTGTGTCTCCCCGCCTGGCTCTCTCTGCAGTCGCTGGAAACGTGGCTTAGAACCTGGCTCTCCTCAGTCAGGAGTCACACGTGCTGTGGCTGACGTTGGCTGGTTTATCTCCTGCTTTCTAGAGCTCAGCCTGACATAGGTATGGGCCTGCCAAACATGACCACAGCCCAGCTGCCTCTGCACATGAGTAGAAATGGGACATCATGTGTGCAGGGAAGCCTGAAGTTGGAGTGTGAGCAGCTGAGGAGTTCAGACATGTCCAGGATTAGGTGATACCTGAACAGCATTCTCAGGGTTAAAGCTCTGAGGCTCTGTTTGTGCTCATATTTTGAAGGGAGGTGAGGGGATTCTGGCTGTTTTGTGCATTGGTCCCTTTTCTGTGCTCCCTGGGATAATGAGAGTATCAATTCTTATTCTGAGAGACAAGTCTAAGGGTTTGGCTTGTTTTGAAGTTGTCCACACAGCTCTTACTGTGTGGGACTTCTCTTATTTCATTGATTGTGTGAGTAAGGGGAAGGCTCAGCCAATCCATTAGGCATTGCAAAACAGCTCCAAGCTATTTTGTTTTTGATTAAACCTTTTTTTTTTTCCCAGTTGTAGAATTCAGCCGGCAAAACAACAGTCTTTTAATAAAAAACCCCACACATAACACGTCCAATTGTTCCTTTTCTGTGTGAGCTGCACTCGGCTGCCCATCTGAAATAGAAATGCTGGATGTCTTTACATGCCTGAGACTGTCAGGTCATGCTGTTGTTTTTGTTTCTTGCGCTTGCAACTTAGTAAGGAAACAATATGGGAATGTTCATTAATATTTGTGTCAATAGTAAGTGCCCACATATGAGCACTAGCAGATTTTCCTGCGAAAGCTCAGTGTACGGGGTAGGATTTAAAAACATGGCAGTGATCCAGCACGCTCTGGCTGGGCCTGGAAACATCTAGGTAGCAATGTGACTGGAGCTCTGGAAGTTTTTTTTAGTCAGATTTAGCGACCTATAAATAGAGGAGTACTCCAGCCCTTGTAGGACTTTGTTATGCTGTGTCATTGGTGTTTTCTGAGCTGCTGTGCAGGCTGGGAAAGGAGGATTACAGATCCATGGGGCAGGGAGGAGAAAGGAGCAACCTTGGTGCTGGGGGAGAGTTTCGGGAGGGGGCTACTGCTGAGATTGCAGAGCCTGGCAAGATGAGGCAAGTCACACCTGCAGAAGGACATTGCTGAAAGCAGTTTCTTGGGTGCTTGATCTCAAACAGCAGTAGTTTTCATATATTCAGTGCCTTTAAAACCAGCACATCCTACATTTCTTTGCAAAAATTATCCAGAAATTACTTTCAAGAACGACTGAAATTAAAATGACATTCTGGAAATGTGTGAAATACATCTCCAGCATCACTCCAGACTACCTAAGAGAGCTAAAAGAGCTCCAGCTACCTAAAAGAGTCAGGATTACATCATGCAGCCAACCTGGTGCTGTCTGATGATAATTTTATCTCCGGTATTTATCATGAGATAACAGCTGGCTGTACTGGACACTATAGGCAGGGGGTATGGAACAGACAGAGTCATCATGAGGCAAGATTGAGTTTGAGTACTGTTTACATAATTTTCATTTGTCAAGTAACAGCCCTACATAGATCACGCCCATGACAGCGCCTGTGGATGGTATCATCCATCAGCAGATCTACCCTGCGAACAGCAGAAGTTTCGTACTGCTGCAGTGGCTGAAGGAATTATTTCCATGGATCAGTAAAGACAGCAGTAATTACCATAAAGCTCACTATAGTTTATGTAGGAGTTTTTTAGGTGCTCGCGGGGGTCTGTCAGATGAAAGACAACATGCAAATGGAGTGGATTGTAAAAATAATTGTGGCATAGCTTCTAAGAACAAAACTCGTACCCCTCTGTTCCCGAGAGGTGCGAAAGCACGGCAAATAACACCGTGGCTCTTGCGGAAGCAACAAGAGAATGTGAGAGTATTAGTATGATACTAATAGTATAGTCAGTTCTATAAATCACTTAATTGTGGCAGCAAATTAAATAGTGTTGTTGTCTAGAATTCACCCATAGTTAGAATGATATATCTTGATGAGACAAATGCCTTCTGCGCTGCCAGTAATAAATTAGCTCCTCTTTCAAGTGAGAAAACAATTAAAAACTTGGTTGAAAAGGGCATATTTTCTCTGTGGCCACTGATCCTTCAAACTCGGGAAATAATAAAGTGGTTCTAATAGTTGTTCATTGTTACACTGTTGAAAGAGGAAAAATCCATTGCCTCATTATGTTCAAGACAGTTATGAAATTGCATTGGGAATATTTGAAAATGTAAGAGGCATCTAACCAAATGGTTTCAACTTTGACAATGTGTCATCATTTGCAGTTCATAATGCTGCTGTTAACTTTGGGAGATATCAGTCAGTGCACACAGTGGAAAATGAGAATAAATATTTACCTTGCATTTATATACTGCATAAATAATAGCAAAGTACACAGTAGATAGGTCATGATTCCATTTCGAGGGTTGTGTAACAGAAGTTTCAGAATTACAGGAGGTATTAATTTTGCAAAACTTAAATATATGGAAGCATTCAGGCATTTCCCAACAAAGTGGACAACTCTGTGCCTTGCCAATGAAACAGTACCAAAATGATTCCTGGGTATAATGAATTACTCTTGAATATTAGATGAAGATTGGCTCTATCTGATTTTTAAGTTCTTTCTGGATGTTGAAGATGGAGATGGTGAAAATACCTGATGTCTGAATGCTTCCTCTTTCCTGGTACATTAAATTTGTTTGCCATCTAGTCAAAATGAACATCCTATCTGGTGCTGAAGTTTAGCACATAAAGCTACAGTTATGCTGTCGATCACAATAAAGAATCCAAGCCAGACCTGCATAAAGACATTCCATGGCAAGGCAAAAGAATGCAAGCAGGTGCTCTTCCGTGGGCTGTAGAGAGACAGATTTCTGTACATATACTAACCAGACTCACTGAAAAACTGTGAGATTATAGGAAGCTGGGAGCTGTATTGAAGGACTTACCTAAGACAGAAAATTGGAAATACATGTATGAGGAAGTTTTTGATTGGAAAGATTTTGTTAGGCACGTGCATATACTGCAGGAACTTGTATTTAGAAGAGTTTCAAATCCTGGTTATCTCCATTTCAGAAAACTTGTAGAGTTTACTACATCTCCTCCTGTGTCTAGAAATTAATCAAATAAATAGTTTCTCTTGGAAGCAGGTTTAACATTTCAAAACCCTGCAAAATGTTGAGTCTATTAAAGTTGAAGTTTAAAGTTAATTTTAACTGACCACATAAATTCTTTTATGAATCAACATAGAAAAAAACAAGTACTTTGTTTCTTTGTTAGTGCCATTCTAAGTAATGAACTGAAGTTTGTGATAATTGAATTGTGCTTTTGATGGACAGTACAAATGTACTCTTAGGAGAAAAATACAATTATATACTGGAGAAAATGGCATTAAAATGAAGCATTGTCTCTTATTTCATAGGTGCTTATCTTCTATTTCTGCACAAGAAACATGAAAATCAAGAAAAGCAGATGTACTATCAACCTGGAAATGAGGTTGGAATATTCCATAAGGAAATCAAAGTCATTTTCCTACCCTCTTCTGTCTCTGTAAGAAATGCTCTGCCTAAGTCCTTCTCTGTCTGCACTGGCAATTCCTCTTCTGTTTCTTTAGGTGACTCCAGGCTGAGATCATGTTTTTTCTCTCAACTTCATGCGAGCCTCCCTTTCAAACCCTTCCAAGAGCATTTTAGAACCTGTTTGCCCTGAAACCCTGAAATCAGAGAACACCGAGGGATTAGGTTTAAACTTGTTAAACTGAATTAACACTCCTGCCACATGATTCTGGCCTGTGCCAGTCCTTTTAATCTTGTTCAGAGTTTAGGATAATTTGTTTAGTAGGGCTGATCAGCTGGAGGTTAATTCAATTGGACTTTGGTTATTTATTCATGCCCGGATTTGCTAAGTGTCACAGCAGATACACGAGGTCTCTGTTACAGTTATGAGATGGCTTCATTAGTGTGACGGAGAGTCCATCTGGATGACTTCCTTTCCTCAGTGCAATAACTGGCTGTCAGGGCTCTCTCCAGTGGAAAAAACTCCTTATATAACATCTCCCTTTCATTTGTGTCACAAGTGTATTGATTACAACTTAAAATGCACTCCTCTGTTCCGATTGCTGGGATTGCCAATAAACTTTTTCAGGGATCTCAATAGTATTCCAGCTCTACATTTTCCATTGATACCAGAACTTAAAAGAAAAGTAGAAATGCATTGTAAAAGCCATTTATTATTAATAATGTGCTTTCATGCAGCATTTTGGTCCTTCTCACTTCAAGGTCCACTTTTCTCACAAGTGAAGTGCTACCGGTGCTGGGTTAGAACGTGGTCAGTCTTTTGCACTGTCCAGAATTAACTATCCAGAAATAGAATACAAAAAAGAGGAAAAAAATTGCATCCTACTGAAACCTCTGGAGGAATTTAAGTTGGCAGAAGGTTGTTACTCGAACTGGAATGTGGCCAGGACACCAGGACTAATGTTAGCACAAAATGCCATTTGATTGCAAGTGTTCAGATAACCTTGGATGAAAGTCTTATCTGAAAAGAGGCTCTTCTAACAGGAAGGGCTCCCTGATGTTGGCTGGGACTTTGGTTCAGCGTTGACTCAGAGCATTTTTGCTCTTTGCTTCAGCAGTTTTTGAATGGGACAGCTCTTGAATGGTAACAGATCTCCCCTTCACAGCCTGCAGCATAGCAGATAATTTCCCAGAGAGAATTCCATGCCATAGACTGATGTCTCTTTTTAGAGATGTTTCCTGATATATCATGCAAATATTACAAATAGGAGCCTGAAGGGAGGCTTGCTGGGGAAGGTCCTAAAGATTAGAAGGAAGGAAAAATGTTCAATGTCGAGAAGGCACTGGGACAAGCTGAGTTTCCACATCTTCATAAATGTGAAGTAGCTATTTATGTCGTGGAGTTACTCCTGAGTAAGTGAGACTGTCCTTTGCCTCATTCTTGCTTTATTCTCCTCTCTGAATGTTTCTGCTGTAGTACTCTAATACATGTTATGACTTGGGCTGGCAAAACCAGGGGATGCCCAGCCAAAGCTTTGATGATTAAGAGCAGTGTTAATCAAAATTTCTTCTCTTTCTCTCATTTTTTTTCAATTAAATTGTAAATCTGTGCTGAGGACCAACCATTAGCTTCCAGGGAGTGAGAAATGTTCCAACATGCTTGGCCTTCTTCAGAAAATCCTGTCACAGTTAAACACCGTGAAATATGGTTTCCAACAGAACAGTGTTCCCAAAACCAGCTGGGACCAGCCTTACAACTCAGCATTCTTTGCAGAAGTTTATTTCCTGTTGACTTGGAAGGCATGTTAGAGCTTTGGAGACGAGTTTCTACTTATCTACATAACAATGCAGGATGAGTCCTGCAGCATCAGCTCCCACAGAGAAGCTGGAGACAGCAGGACTAGAGAAAAATGTGTCAGTACCCATCCTTGCCATCAGACAAGTGAGCTGCTGTGGGATTTGACGTGTCTTGCACTGGTCCTGGGTCCTACATGTCTGCATGGGGAAAAGGAAAGCATCCAGGGAGGTTTTGAGGCAGCCTGCCATAAATTATGAAGGAGGCTGTACCTGCAAAAATCAAATACGTGTTCCCAAGAGACTTGATTCCTGTCTGAAGGAGAAAGACCAGTGTGCAAGCTCCATTGCTGTGGATGCTCTCCCCATACTACAGCTCCTTCTTTACAATAAAGCAGGAGCTTCATGCAATGGGAACAACCCTTACTGTGTGTCAGCTGCATATGTGGATAAACTATATTTGACCATGGGACTTGCTTTGCTATTTGGTTTTGAGGGCAAAACCCATCACTGTTTTTATGTAGTGTTAATCTGACCTAAACTGTTTTATAAGTGGAGCTATTTTCCATTCTATGGAAGCTGAAGGCTTTCCCTTGCTTTCCATGGGAAGACACCAATTGTCACATTTCCTCCAGCCCAGTCTTCCCATTTCTTTCCTGCAGCAGCTTAGACTTGTATATGAGCCAAGATATGATTCCCCTAAGCATTTACATAATTTAATATTCCTTTTCCTTGTCTTCCTTATTTTTCATCTATAGGTTAACCAGCACCTGAGATGCTCAGTGCTTTCCCTAACTTTGCTTTGACTAGTTAAACTTTTAAATTAAATGTATTTATTCTCCCTCCTTCTGTTTGAAGGTTACTATATAATTCTGTATTTAAAAAAAACAAACAGTAAATGGAGGAGTAATCACGGATTAATTTTGCTGAGGAGAGATAGATGACCTGACATAAAGGATTGAACATACTATTCCACAGATATCTCTGCATCTGACAAAATAGGCCAGACTCGTTTTTTATGTGGCTCCACCAGGGATGAACAAGACCCGGGGGCTGTAAGGAAGACCACGTGCTGACTTTTTGTTTCATTGAGTCCCTGGAACATTGAATATGCTCTTGCTATGCAAGAGTAGGCTGAAATCTGCAATCAGCTCCATGAGTGTAACTGAATCTGAGTCAGAATAAGTGGCACCTGCATGATGAAGAAGGGCATTCATTATGCTCTGTTCAGGTCTGTACCAGCCCACTCGTGTGGACGGAGGTCAGCACGTACTGTCTTGAGCTGAGGGACCACACAATCATGCTCCAGCGATTGTTTCTTATATATATTTCTCCTACATGCTGGACGTCTCAATGCTACACTGACAAGTGCATAAGCACACACCTTCCTATCTAGATACCTGCTCTGTACATGCTCAGCAGCCAACAGATGCACGTTGGACTTACAAATATGAGTGGGGTGAAACGTGTCGTGCGACCTTCCCATCGGGCTCACTTTCCTTCTGATAAATCACCGCTGTCCTGGGGACATCTGTGTCAGTTCTGACCAATCCCCCATTGCTGAAGGCAAACATGGTGCAGCTGTGAAGGGTCTGTGGTGCTGTGCATCTCACACGTGTGCTCCCCATGGCCAACATTAATAACAAGGCTTTGCACAAAAGACTAGAAGTATCAAAGGCAGCACATGAAGAGAGAAGAGGAGACTGATGCCCATTGCCACTGCCTTAAAAGGAAGTATAAGAGGAGAAGATTCCTGGATGATCTCTTCATGCTATCACCAAGAATGGTCCTTTTGGGAATGATGCAATGAAGAGCTTTTGAGAAAAATGTTGTTAAAGCATTTTTTGTTGGAAATGTTATTTTGACATATCAGGCCATATTGTTTTGATCATTCCCTTTTAAAAAGAAACTTTTAGGTTACAGTGTTCTGCTTTGATGATTTTTCAAACGAAGTTGCAGTCATTTCACTTTTTGTCAATTTTTCATCCACATTTTATATTACATGGGAAAAGTGAGCAAAAGAATATGTTTGATTGACCCAAACTACCCGTGGGATGTGTTGTTTTGGTGAAAACCTTCAAAATACTGCTTTGTTTTTCCCTATTTGGGTGGAAATCTTAGCACATCTCATCTTTTGGAGAAAGGAGAATGCACTCTGATGAGGGCATCAGGACTGGTACTGAATCACCCTGTTTTACATCTAATTGCAGGGGGGTTTTGTCCTTAGCTACACAGTGGCCCCACATTTCAGTTGTGCCACCATATGAGCACTGTCCCTGGAGGAAGCCTGGCAGCCAGGTTTTTGGGAGTATGTGCTGAAGACTTTGCACTCTCTGAAACACAACCCAGGGCTCCTTGACAGGGATCACTGGAGGGATTAGCCCTCAGGGAGGGCACTCGGGTGCCCTTGACAGGGAGTTAAATGGAGAAAGCAACATATCTTGAAGGGGAGTCAGAAGAAAAAGCAGCCTTGGCAGATGGCCTTTGTGCGGGCTAGTGCATGGCAATTGTCCTTTAAAGGAGGCAAGTGTGATTGTGGTAAGAAGTAGAAGGGTCAGACCCACTCCAGGCCCTTGGACTTACAGTCAAGGTTGGAGTTCCATGTTCCCTCCCTATGTCAAGTGGGAAACAATCACTGTTTCTCCATACTTTGAGGAATTCTTACCCACATCCCCTCTGTGTACATACATGTATAAAAGCAGTTACTGAAAGCAAGAGACCAAAAATACTGTGAAAGTCCTCCAGAGAGAAGGATGCAAAATATGTATCCAATAAAACTTTTCTGATGATATCCATAAATACAGAACTGAAGTGCTGGCCCTGCTGTCCTCTCCAGTACCATTCCACCAGAAATGTGTAACTCACATCCTGAGTCATCCCCAAGGAGAGCAATAGATGTTATACACTGGAAATGGTTTAATTTCTAACTGGCCCAAGCACAGTTCATACCTCTTTCATCAGGCGAGAGGAAGATGAAGAATTTTAATATCTTCTGGTGAGATCATGGGACCTCTGAGTCCCTAGGCTTATTCAACGCAGTCAGTGCATTTTGCCAGTTCCATGCAAGAAACTGCAGGTGTGGGAGAAGTTGGGCTCCCAAATTGCACTACAAGGGCAGGAGAGTGATGATGCTTGCATAGGAAGTTCAACCTTTCTATTTGCTCTGACCGAGTGCAGGACCGTGAGATCTCCATTTTCAGATGGAGGAGACCCTTTTTTAGGCTCATAAGTTTATAGCAAGATCCTCCAATGGCTTTATTTCCAGAGGCAGGGATGATGGATTCCCACCTGGAGAAACAGGTCTGTAGGGAGATGCATTTGGTCCTGGCACACCGTAGCTTGCTACATCCATTCCCTGCTTAGTGCCAACCTGTAAGCTGAGGCAGGAGGCTCACAGGCTCTACTGCCCCCTCCGAAACAGTTGTCCCAGCATACAGAGAGGGGTTGGCATAAATTTCCCTGGGGATAAGTGACTGATGGCTGCGATTACAGGAGAAGATCTTTGGAACAGATCCAGCCTCCTCTATAGTAGACTTGAAGGGCAAGAAAAATCTTTCAGACATCCTATGGCTGTGAGGTGGCTTTGCTTTGAATGTAAACAAGAAATACATTTTCAGAGAGCTTGGAATCCACAAGCAAAAAGGAAAAAAAAAAATGAGGAAATCAGATGGTTGAATTACTAACTCATCAGAGGCCAGTAGGGACTGTGGTAATACAAGCTATATTATATTGTCAATTTGTATTGTACATTGGGAACAACAACAATTGTGTTATTTTGAAATTAAGAATAACCTGGAGGAGGAAAATAAACTAACAGTACCACATAGTTGAGAGGGAGAGAGAATTTGTACTTGGCAATAATCAATACTCGTGTACGTCTCCTAATTGAGTCAGCCCAGTCTTCCTCCGGGATGTGACAGTGACAACTCCTCTTCCTGCTTGATGGATTTGGTTGTGCTGCAGCTGTAAATAGAGAGTGCACCAAAAATGGCTTTGGTTTGTCCTCAGTGCCTGAACACCAACCCTGCTGGGTCCCAAATATCAATCAGCCAGGCAGGATGGGGCATTGGTGCTGTCTTGCCTGGGTCAGTTGGAGGTCACAGCCAAGGACTTATCACTCATCTACCTCTCCATGTCCCCAGCGTTCAGGTCCCTTACAAACAGGTAGAACTAGCATCTTCTAAAGAATCAAATGACCAGTTCTGGTGGCTTTCTCAACAATTTGATCCTTTTCCTGTCTCCTAAAATATTTTAAAAATATTTCTCTGCCAGAGGAACTGAGTGGGTTGATTGATTAGCATGACCCAGTGCTTGGGGGTCCACAGCTGAAGTGTGTATTGTTCCTTTCTAGTCTGAGGTCCTTGCTTGTGTGTGCAAGTTTGCAATGGTTATTGAATTCACAATGGAAATAATTGCATGGACCTGGGGCCGTGCTCTGGCATGTGGCCAAGGCAGACCACAGGCACCCTCAGGTCACATCTCCATGTCTTGGCATTTCCGAACTTGTATGACTTCCTCTGTCCCTCTGCTATGGCTGGAGACACATCCAGATAGAATGAAAGGCTTTCCTTTTCCCTCTTCAAATTGCTACTTGTGTTGCCAACTCAAACTCTTCACTTGGTTTGTACTGGGGGATGAGTCAAAGCCCTGGCCTATTCATATTTCACATCATGTGCACGTTAATTGGTGCTTTACATCAGGAACTTCCTAAGGAGGCACCGATTTGGTCTCTTAACAATTTTACTACAAACATATTTCGCCCCCTTCCTTTTCCCTCTTTGTCGTAGATAAGATTCATTTTTTTTCTGGACATGAATCCATTGCCTGAGGTTTCTCAAATCTCTGCTCTGGGACACTGAATTCTTATCTCTGAGGCAGAGTGGGAAACGAAAAGTAGTACATGAGGGGAACTGTGACTCATGCAGAAATTGAAATGATGAAGCAAATGCTGCTATTACAAAGACCCAGAGGTGTTCAAAGACCTACTGGTGGAAATGCAAAAGCCTGGGCTTTTCAGCCTTGAAAGCTTCTGCATATTGAAGCTTTGAGCACTGGATGAGGGTTGCAGGCTGGTGAGCTCTCTGCTTGCCTGCTAAGTCCTTTCCATGTCAGCAGCAGTGCAGTGGAGCTCAACTGCAGGCAGCACGCAGCCAATTTAAGCCTGATCAATAGAAGATCTGTTAAAACTTGAAATGGTGCTGCCTTCTTCTCCACAACAGAAACTTTAATTTATTTTTTTTTCCTCCGGAGGGGCTGAGTCTGTGTGAAAGGAAATAAGGAGAAAACGTGCCTGATTTTTTTATTTCAATGAATGAGATGAAGAAGGCACCTATGTGTCTGTCATTCTGAAAAGCTCCTTGTTTTGATGGAGCCTTAATGGATTTTTCAAAAGACTCTTTGAGTGCCTCACCCAGCTCTATTGGAAACAGTTCTGGTTTGAAGCTGGCACCTTGCCATGTCTATTTATGTTCAATATTGCCTTCAAAAATAGCATTGCTTCTATCTTTTCCCAATATTTAGAGCAGTGTTAGTACATAGGACAGTGAACCAGCCTTGCCTCCCCTGTGCTAGGGAAAATGCTTCAGGGGAACCCAGACCACCTCCTCTCCTTGAGGATGCGTAAAATTCCCAAATTCCTCTTGCCACACAGATAGCATTTTAGACTCATACACTAACAGGAGAGAAAAGTTTACAGCTGTTGGCATGGAGACTCCCCAGCATGCCAAAGTTATCTGCTCCAGACCCTGTAAACAGTCCTCTGTGTCTAACCTGATTTGCTCTCACTGCAATTTAAACCTGTGTCATCTTGTCCTGTCTGCTGCAGCTGCAGAGGACAGACCATTCCCTTCCTCATGGAGGTTATCTTTTAAAGGCCTTAAGGACTGAGTAGTTGAGCTGAGGGAGAGATGAGACTAAAATCCTCCTCTGCCACTTGTTAGGCTACACAACGAGAGGGACCATTCCTCATTCAGAACAGAGCTGCAGGACAGACCCTTGCCCTGTGACTGCTGTTATCCCAGCTCCTTTCTGGAATAAAGAGCATGCCTTCAGTCATTCACACCCTGTATATGAGCAGTCTGTGCCTCCAGCAGGGCTTGCTGTTGTCCCCAGTTTGCATTTCACCTCGGTATTTGGGGCCATTTCATCCAACTTGTCTAAATCATTTTGAATTCTAACCTTGTCCCCAAAGTGTCCTTGCCATCCCTCCCTGATCACTCTTGTCTGCATGCATAATAACCCTCCTCCTTCCTCCCTCACCGTGTCTTCAATGCAAACACAAGATGGAACACAGGAGAACGTGCAGCCCAGCTGCCCATACAGTCTGGGAACCATTGGATGCAGCAAATCCACAGGGATCTGCCATCCCATTGTGTGCGTGCCTGGGGCCACGGCCCTTTCACTGCATGCTCTGTGGTTTCAGGAGCACTGACACAAAGGGGCAGAGTCTTGTAACCCTAAAATTGTAGTTATGATGCAGCACCATTACAGCACATGCCTGTGGAAGTGGCAACATGAGCAGAGGGCCCTTTCCAGGAAGACCTCCCCTCCTCTGTGAGCAGTTGGCTGTAGGATGAGTAAGGTGCCCAGTCATGTCCCGACTTCTGAGAAATCCATTATCAAAAGCCTTTTTTCCCTTTGAAGTATCCTGAACTTGGTGAGCACACAGCCTTATCTCTCCCTGTGCCAAATTCTCCTTAATGAGGTTTATCCAGCTTTTCCAGCATGGCTTAACATTGTCCATCCAGTCCGGCCAGAAAGGATCCTTTATTTTACTAACATAATTAAAGGCAATAAGCGGCCCATGGTGTGCAGCGATAATGGTATTGATGCTGTAATGCCCCACAGACAGAGCTTGGGATTTAGAGAAAGTTTAATTCTGTTGCAGCGTTAGCAATTTCCCCAGCTCCTTTCCTGAACAATTTCTCTTTCTATTTCACATCCTATGCTGGAATTTTGCCTCACGCTGTTTACATTAAAAATGCATTATACATGTGTTGAAAACACTGAGTTCTATGTTGCTGGCAAGGAAGGAAGCTGTTACGTTTAAGAAGCACTCTTTTATATTATTATCACTTTTGTTTAATTTAGTAGGATTATTTTCTCTAATTCCAAAGCTGAGAAAAGACTCCTGTAAATATTCTTCCCACTAGCCAATTTCTGTATCATCCAAACCCACATAAGCTGACTTGCTTATGAACTACCACATCACCAAGCTAAAGTGCTGATTTCCCTCTGTTAGCTTTCTTCTGTGCTTTGGATCAAAAATATACAAGGAAAAGGTAATGTCATTTAAAAGAGCTCTAAAAGGCTTGCTGCAGCACAGGGGAGCTGGGATTTATGCTAGCAACAGAGCAATGCCAGGCTGGGGAGATATTGAGGTTTCTAAACTCCACAGAAGAGTCACATGGACTAGGAAAATGTGGGATTGGACAACTCTGCACCTGTAGGGACTAGATGTTCAAATGCACTGTACCATCCTCCATAAATAAGCCTCAGAGGGATTTTCTGTGGGTCTCACAGCTGTCATATCTAAGCACCCTACTGTACAAACAGAGTGTGGCAGGGCTGAGAGTTAAACCCATATCTCTCAGCCCCAGAGCTTTAACTACATGGACATTTCTATTCTTTATAATATAACTCAATCCTGGTAAATTAGAGGCCTAAAATGAAATGGGGGGGGGGAGAGGCAATAGGACACAAATGGTGACTCTGGGTTGAAATCAGAGCATTCAAAGAAAATGAAGTATGAAAGAAAGAGAGAAGAAGAAAGGGAAGAGGAAGAGGAGGGAGGAGGAAGAGAAAAGAAGATAAAAGAGAGAAGAGAAGAGAAAAAACAGAAAAGAGAAAAAACCACAAAAGAAAACAATTAAAGGAGAAGGAAGGAGGGAAAGAAGGAAGGGAGGGAGGGAAGGAGGGAGGAAAGGAGGGAAGGAGTGAGAGAGGCACGAGCATGAGAAGTTGCAGGGAGGAGTTACAGGACAAAAGATGAAGGAAATTAAATCTGTGGAGGAAAGTAGAGGATATTGAGGCTAAGATATAAGGGTGTAAGGAGCCCTGCCTGAAGGAAGGAAATACATGATTTTGCTTAATTAATGACTGACAAAATTGTACCTTGTGGGCACGAGCTGGAAGAGGGAACAAAAATCCATTTCCATAACTGAAACCCACTTTCTAGCAGTGGGACTGGCTGTGGATTGGGACCCACAGTGGAACTGGGCAGCAGATCACTCAGTGCACAGCACGGGTGCGGGCAGGAGGGGTTGCAGCAGTAACATGTTGGTACAACATGTATTTGTTCCCACAGCATTTTGAGAAGTGATGGAGGATTTGATGCTGGCATTAGGAAACAGCCCTCTCAGGAGGCCAAGTGGCAGCTGTTCAATGGCAGCTGGCAAGTGGACATTGGGAAGCCCAGCAGAGCCACATGTCTGCACAGGTGAACTGGGAAAGAACTGCCAAATGTCTGCAGCTGGCCAGGGAATGGGGTCCCTTCCTCCCAGGACAAAGGCAGAGCTTGGTGTGAGGTCCCTCAGCTGAGACCTCTGGTTTGTCTCATTCGAAACCCAGCATGCCCAGCAGCACGAGGCCATTAGAGACCAGCATGAGCTTTTGGTGATCCCTCAGCCTTCACAAACACAATAATATGTCTGTTAGATCTCCTTAAGCATTCGCCAAGTCACCACTCTAACCTAGAGGGAAATAACCTTGTGCTGAACAGTTTGATTGTCTAGTGCTAATATAACAGGAGAAAACCTATTAAATGTTGGGCTGGAAGGGTCCTTTGGGTCTGCAATGGCTTTTCTCTTTTTCTTTCCTTTTTCCATTTCCCTTTCCTGTTTCTTTCTTTTTTCTTTCTCCCTTTTCCCCCTTCCTTTCCTTTTCTTTTTCCTTTCTTCCTTTCCCTACAGACCAGAAATGAGCAATAGCAATGAAATGAAGGTGAGGGAGACAGCATCTCTATGAAAGGAGATTGCAAACCACTGGCAGCATTGCCTGTGGCCATGTATCCACTTACTGCTGGGGTCAGACCTGCATCCTGCCTCCCTGCTCTCTCAAATGCTGGCTGTCCCTCATGCCTCCCCAGGAAAAATCCCTACCGAGTGTTTGAGGAGCTTTTCCTGCACTTGTGCAACAGTCTCTTTCTTCTGCTCTTTGTCTGAGAAATCTCCACAGCAGGACTGGTCCTGAATTGCTTCCTGCTCTCTGTGATCTTGGCTCTGTGCACCAGCAGCTGGCCAAGAAGAGCTGGTTGAGACCACCAGGCTCCTGGCATCAGGCAGAGTCTTGCCAAGGCTCTGCAAAGATGAAGGTGTCCCAGCCAGATGATGTGTTGGCCAGGGTTACACCTGGACCAGCTGTGGCTGATCTCTCCCTCACTTCAGCAGAGACTTCCTTGTAAAGGCAGCACACGGCACTTCAAGGGGAGAGCCTCAGGGCTTCTCCTCTCCTGGAACTGCTGAAGCACTGGTGGCCTGTCAGGAACAGCAGGAGGGAGGCACAGTGGACTCTAGAGTGCCTCTCCCATGCAGATGTGACTCTGAGCACTTGCTATTAATTTTAAGAGCAGAAAAGAACAAGAATCCTGTTCATTCATCACCTGGGTGAAACATCCCATGGAGAAGCACCGTGTTGGCAGAAACCCTTTCCCCTGTGAGCTGGAGACAGGCAGTTCTGAGGCCCATTACAGCTGTTAAACCATACACTTGCCCTGCTAACAGCAATCCCAGGAGGCACTTTCCCCCAGCAGTTGTGTTTGGGTGCTGGGCACACACAGCAATCCTCTCTGAGGAGTGAGGAGTGTGAGCAAGGCCATCACAGCAGCTGCCTCACTGAAATGAAGGTGTATGTGTGCTTATAGGCTGTGATAGAAACGGCCGTGATCAGTGCTGGGAAAATGTAAGTCACTTGGGATCATTCAACAAGGTGATGACCTTACTGTTAAAGTGGCTTTTTAAAGAGGTGATTCCTTAAATCAGATCATCATCTGTGTCCCTGACTGTTCATGGGTCTTTGCACATCTTCCAGGACAGCAAGAGATGCCTGTTGACTCTCTGCAATTAGTACCCCTGGCTTAATTGACTTTAACATTCTCCCAGGTTCCTTTGAGATGAATCTCCATCTGCTTGTCCTGGACAAAGTGTCTCTTCCTGAGACTCAGCTACAGCTGAGATGAGAAGCAGACATGAGGCACACCTCACACTCCTAGCACAGCACATGTGAGGGAGAACTTCATGGCTGCTGTCAAGGGCTGAGAGGCTCCTGAGTCCATGCCATGGCCGTGGCCTGGATTCACACCGATCCCAGTTATCCAGTCCACTCTGGCAGTGATGTGAGGTGCCAGACGTGGAGTGCCAGAGCCTGCATGGTGAGTGCAGCCCCCGTGTGATGCTCAGCTGTGTCCAGCAGTGCCGGCAGCCCGGGCTGTGCCAGCCCCTGTGCCAGCTCAGGGAGCTGCGGGGGCAGAGGCACTGGTGCTCTCTCCGCTTGCGTAACTGCATCCTTCACGTCTCAGTGGCTTGGTTGGGGTCTGGGCAGGCACACGTGAGCTGAGCTGTGTTTGCTGCTGGAGCCTTCAGGGGAACTGGGAACATCCATGCATGTAAAGCCATCAGCTCTGGAGTGAAACCTCTGCCTGACCCAGTAATCATTGGCAGGGATGAGTAGAGGAACCGCTCCTGACAGGCTTTGCCAACCTGCCTTTTTGCAAGGGATGCATTCAGAGACCTTAAAACCCCAACAGCTGGGCTCTGGCTTCAAATAAATCATTCTCCTGCCTTTGCTGTGAATGTGACGAAGCCGCTGTGGTGGCTGAGGCCCAGGTACTGAGTCTTGTTTCATCCCACATAAATCTGCTGATATTCTGTGCCTCAGACCCCCAGGTGGTGCTGTCCTGGTCCCTGGCTTGGGCAAAAGGGACACAACTCTGCTTCTTGCCAAAGGCCCAGAGATGCTGCTTGGGTTTTTTTAGGTTGGCTTTGTGCCTGCTTGGGAGCCTGACCTTGCAGGAGGAGGTCTGCCAAGAGGATCTCCAGCCACTGCTTCTCCAAATGGCACACATACAGCCTGTCTGGGACTGAAGGAGGGACAGCATGGCTGGGGGGAGATACTGAATCCAGACCATCCCTCTGACACCACAGAGATGTGCTCCTGCCCACCATGCAGACAAAAGTGCCTCTCCTATGCTGAGGTTATGATGTGCCCCAGGCCTTGGCCCCTTCCCCATAATGTAAGTGCCTGGGGACCTCTTTCAGGGCAATTGCTGTGAAAGCTGTGGGACACGGGAGTCAGTGTCACCCTTGGCATGGCAACATCCAATGATGTTGCTCTGTTTTGGCAACCTGTGGCCCATGTATCCTGACATGGTGTCCCAGTGTTTCAGGATTTCCTGGTTTCCCTGAGCACAGAAAGAGCTCAGCCTGGGCTCAGGTATCTCGGCTTTTGTCACTCTGTGCCACAAACTGTGTCAGTGTACAGTGCCCACACTGCCTGACTGGCTCCTGGAGGTTGGTGTTCACCATATGTGTTTCTCCAGCAAGCCTGGGGTATGCCTGGAGCAGCCAGAAGTAGAGTTCTTGGCTCTCATTCCGCTCCCTCCCTGAAATCAAGAGACTTTTAACTTCAAAAGAAGCAGGCTTGGCTTATGCTGGGGAGGATTCAGCAGGAGCATGTCCTGGGAGCAGGTTCTTGAGCTGGTGGAGGAGCCATAGGGCTCATCCTAGTGCTGTTTTTTCCAGGTGTGAGAGGAGCATGGAGTGACCTGCAAACACATCCGTCTGCTCCAGCCTGTCCCACTTTAACACCCTTCAGCAGCAACAGGATGGGGGATGCTTGTGCATGATTCCCCT
Source organism: Pseudopipra pipra (assembly GCF_036250125.1). Classification (NCBI taxonomy): domain Eukaryota; kingdom Metazoa; phylum Chordata; class Aves; order Passeriformes; family Pipridae; genus Pseudopipra; species Pseudopipra pipra. The sequence goes on from NC_087564.1 coordinate 11,542,311, forward strand.
TGAGAACTAAGCTAACCAGCCACTGGATGTCATTATTGCTCCAAACCAGTACACTGAAGAATCTATTCCAGACCTCCAAAAATATGTGAGTTTTCAGTATAGAAGGCTTAAAATGTGCTTCCTGAGGACACAAATCCTTTCACCTCTTGTCCTGCAGCTCTTGTCTTCCCCGGCACACCTTTGCATGCTGGGGGACAGGGTGCCTGGGGTTTGGCACAGGGAGGATTCAATCCTGTGTGACCTTTCTGCCCTTCCCGGGAGCTCCTGCGCTACCTCCTCATCTGTGGGGATGACATCATGGCTGTTTCTGTAGCAACAGAAAGGGGCACTGCAATTCCTGAGTGGGATTGAGCAGGAGGGAGATGTTCCCCCACCCCAGCAGTGCCCCTGGCATGGCCCTGGGCTGGAGAGCAGAGCTGGCAAGTCAGAAGGCTTTTGGCTGGTAGCTGACCCAAGAAATCAGGAGGAAAAAAATTGGTTCAGTTTCCCCCCACTTTGTCTTTCAGCTGGGGACCCCATCTGTCTCACTAGACCTGAACTGAAATATTTTGCGTTAGGTTATTTGACCTGACAAACACTTTTTCTGCCTTCTTCCTGCTTCACTTTAAAAATGAGATCTGGTCTTAAAGCAAACTGCACTTTGAAACCATAGTGGGAAGTTTCATTTACAGAGGGCAACATCCTCCCTCTGCCTCCTTCCCCCAGGGATTTTCATTGCAGTTTTCCCAAATTCAGCCTGATTTCACCAACAATTTTAGATTCTCAGATTGTCCATTTATTAGCTGGTTTGATATTTACTGAAAGCATTGTGCCTGGTTTGATTTGAGAGCTGATCAGGGGTTCAGCTGGTGCCTGACCCTCCTCCCCCTGAGCTGCTTGCAAGTCCTCTCCCAGCACTCCCAGCGTAGCTGTGCCATCACAGCTGCCCGTAAACTCTGGGACAGACTTCTCCCAATATACTGGGAAGTCTCAGGCATCCCATTTGCTGCTTGCATGGTCAGGACTTTATGGGGGAGTGGAGAACAACTGCAGAGGAGGACTGTGCTTGCACCACAGTGCAGCATGGAGAGGAATTGATGATCCCTGGGGAAATCCAGGCACAGTGCTTGCTGGGGAGAGCTTCCATGTAGCCTCACTGATCTGTACTCTTTCATCTTTATGTGCCTACTTCTAACTTGCCCTATTTCACTTATATCCCTTTCATTGGCTTTTCTTCTTCCAACACAGCCATAAAATAATCCAGGAAAACACCAACTACTGCAAGCCTGGTGTAAAGAAATAATCCTGAAACAGCAGATCAGGATGTTCGTGGGCTGTGCCTCATCTCTAGCACTAGCTCGGGTCCCACAGACACCTCTGGCCAGCAGCAGCATCTTCAGCTCCCATTGCAAACCACTGCAAGGAGCCACAGGCCAAGGGAAAAAAATCATTCTGCTTAGCCTTGCTCTTACACTCTTGCAGAGAAGAGCTTGGGATAGGCCTTGGGTGCATGTTGGCAGAAGGGAAGCCGTCTCACAGCCTGGTAATAGCTCTCAGCATATGCCTGCACTCCCTGCTTGTTTTGACTTGCGTGGGAATCTTTGCAATCAAAATGATACGACAATTCCAATCATTGTTGATCGCTTTAGGCAGGTGTAATTCAAGCTCTGGCTGCAGACGGCTGTCATTTAATTAACAAGGAAAGAGCCAAAATTCTGTGTAAGACTGGGGAAGGCAAAGAGAGGAGCCTAAGGGGGACTTGGGATAATAGAAAGTGGAGGATGCCTGCAGACTTAGAGTTTAGCTGTTCCCCAAATCAGGTAACGCCGACATTATTCCATGTGTCACAGGCAGTGACATGTGCTCAGCAAGCTGTGGTAGGCAACACAATTATGCACTTGTTTCAGTCCAAATCATGGGGAATTACTTGAGGACAACACAGAGGGAAGCCCTGCACAAGTCACTTCTCGATACTGTTACCAGCTCTAGGAACTCACAGTCTCTTTTCTCTTGCTGTTTCACCACTGATTTCCTTCCTGGCCCAGGCAGCACTTGCCCTCAGCCCTCCAGGGCCCAGCTCAGCTGGGTACAAATGGCTGCAGCTCTCTTTGGTCAGTGGAGCAGTGCTGGCCCTCCAACAGTGCAGAATTTGTCCCTGTCCTGCTCCCTTTGCAGCTGCTGACTTGCCAAGGGTGGTATTTCTTTGCAGTGGGCTGTGTACTGTGTGTGCCTCTGCTTTCCACACTTCTGACCCAGATTTCAATTTTCTACACCTAAAATGAAATTAATAAGTCTTGTTACTGCAGTAGGGAAAGTAGTGGGCAGCAAAGGAAACACTTCAGTCCTGCTTATCTTGGGTAAAGTGAGCATGTTTTGAAACCCTTTTCAGTTACTCATGACCAGATAATGCAATGCCTCACCTTCTGCAGCACCTGTTGTGCTCTCTCTCCCTCTGCTTGGTCACCTGGTGATGAGACATGTCCAGAGCTCACCTTCATCCAAGGGAAACAGAGGCACATTCCTGGCAAATACAATGTCACTGTGTGGCGATAAGCTCAGAGATCAGGCTGAGCTGTTTCACCCCTTGGACCATCCCATTATGGAATAACTAAGCCAAGGGGAAAAGTCAGTCTGTAAATACATGGGTGAGCCAAGTCATCTAGAGAGATGTCAGAGGAGTTTTGTGTCCCTGCTCCAGCAGCTGTGGCAACATCCCTTCGCTCACACAGCCCCTCCACCCGGGATCCTGCTGGCAGCTGCAGCAGCCCACACTGCTGCACACAAACGCTGCCATGCTCAGGTGAGGGACCAAGGGAAAGAAAGACCTCCTCTGCTGGGAGCTGTTGAGCTGATGAAGGGATTTCCAGTTGCAGAGATGGCAGAAAATGTCACTCTGTTGTCCCTTGGCTCATGGGAATGCCTGTGTGTGTTGGTACAACCTTGCACTTGCATGACTCAGAGCATGCAGCATGTGGGACCTAATCCAGCTCAACAAAACAAACCTTGGTGTCCCACTCGGTGTTCTGGCTTCTGGTTTGACACCCCTGAGGTACCAGGATGGCAGGGCCTTGTACTCTTTTAATTTACTCCTGTCTCAGCAAATGGCTGTGGTACTAAGAACCAAATTTTGGAGAGAAGGGAGATGAAAATCCAGAGGAAATTGCTGGCTTCCCGCAGTGCTGACTCTGAGCTGTTTGATATTCTCTCTTTTTTAAGGTTTGCTTGTTTTAAAGCAACATTAATTGGAAAGATGCTGGAGTGTCAAATAGAAACCACTCCCTGAATAACCTCACTAATGAGCATGTTATTAAAGCAGGGTTAGGAGCTCCCTAGAGGGCTCTCACTGGATAGGATTAAATTAAAAAAAAAATCATCTAAACTAGACAGAAAATCTCTGTTAGTCTGCACTGATGAATATAGAAAAGTCCAATGAAAAGTGGCTTTGAAAGGTTTAAGGTATGTCTTCCTATCTAGGACTAGACTTCTCCCTCCCTCAGGGCTCACTCAGGCAGGGAAGAAGTTTTTAATGAAGCAGAGGATGGAGGACTTGCAGCTCAGAGCCTGGCAAGCCCACTCTCCAAGTGGTCACATCCCCATGCTCTTGGCACTTGCTCATGTAGGTCAGCAAGAGCAGTCCAGGGTGGACAGTGTCTCTGCCCAAGCAACGTGGCTTGTGGAAGGCAGAGGCCAGCAGAGATGGGGATGCTGAGAGCCTGTGTCAGGAGATGAGAGGGTGCCTGTCAGATCAAAGTTTTGCTTTAATCTGACTCCACTGGAGCAGTTTCCCAGTATAGCCCTGTGCTGCTCCACCTCTGAGGTGGTGGCATGTCATAACTCCCTGTTCATCTGCCTTCCCCTTAGATCTGGAGGCACCTACGAGAGCAAGGACACAGCAGTAGTTCTAGAGCAGATGGGGCTGTGGGATGTGGTCACACATCCATCCTCTGACAGCACTGTGGGGATGCTGGTCCCCACCCCATCTCCATGTTCAGCCAGCCCAGGAGCAGTGGCTGCTGGAGCAGCTTTGGACAGGGATAGTGAAGGAGAGGTTTTGTGATTCCTGGTCCCTTCTCTCCTGCTGGAAAGGATGTGGGAGGATTTAGGGCAGAAAAACTGTTCTCATACCATCTGAAGGCAGGCATGAAATGCTTTAGCAAAGCTTCCCTGCAGGCAACAGCGAATTCCAGAGCAATTCCAGCTTTTTTGTGGCTTGCCCTTGCTTCCTGTGAATGGTGGGCAGGTCAGCCCTGCCCCAGCCGCAGCGGGGGGCTGGCTGGGGAGCTGATTTACTGCACCTGCAGACGAGGAGCTTCATAGCTTAAGGCCATTCTTTGCCTGCATTACCATGGAGCACATTTTCAGGGAAGCTTGGCTGCCCGGGCTGCTCCTGCCCAGATATTTGGACTGTGCAGGCATGAGCACCTTTTCAGGGAGGATTTTGTCCATGTGCAGAAGGAGATGTATTGCCTGCCTTTGCAAAGCACTGTCTGACAGCCTGATGCAAAACATGCCAGCACCAAGCTGTGACTCTAAACAAAGAGAGGGAAAGCACTGTATTTTTATTTTCTCTGCTGCTGCAGAGAGTTGTTTTTTTTCTTTCTTCTTGTTTTTTATTGTTTATTTTTCTTTTCTTTTCTTTGCCTGAGACAGGAATTTGGATTCTCTGTGCTCCCCAAACTCTTCCCTGGGCTGTCTCCAGCAATCAGACAGAGTGACAGCTCTGAAACTCTCCAAGTTAACAAGTTCAAGTGCTGATGATTAACTAGATTCACAAAGTTGATTGGAAAAAAATAGGGATATAAATAAATATTCCTGGAGATATTCCACCCCCTGTAGTCATGAACTTTGAATAATTGGAGGGAATTATGCTGAGTACTAATCAAAAGGGTTTTTTTTTTTTTAATTTGCTAATTACTGCTGGGTTTCATCAGTGTCAGACTCTAATCATCTCAAGACATGTTAATTGACCCTTGGGAGTTGTTTATCTGATGCAGAAAGTTTTAGATGGGGTCACACAAAGAAATGCAATCATTGAGGTTACTTCTTGCCTGCCACTCAGACAGAGAGAAGAGTTAAAAAGACTTTGGGCTATGAGGATGTGGGCATTGTCTGAGCTCCAGAATGGCTCTTTGTGGGCACTGTGGCTTCCTCTGTCCATTAGGGACCTTCTCTTTCTTGTGCCTTGCACTTCAGTGTCCTCCCTGCCAGCCTCCTTTTTGTTGTACACACAGACAGTAACTTTGGTGATCCACATGCAGTGAGTGCTAACAGTGACATCCCTCCGGGATGTGGCAATGCTGTAAGGCTGTTCCTTTCATGTAAGGTTTATGGTGCTCCAGGAGTGGGCTGAGGGTCCTGCTGTGGAGCTTCCCGGGCAGTTTCCCAGCCTGGCTGCCTCACCTGTCTCGTGTCCTGTTAATTAAACCAGAGGAGGTGAGAATTAGTGGAATAAAAGGTAGGGCAATGGGGAGTAGGGAAGTACTGAGTGAAGGGCTGACAGTTCAGCAAGTTTCTCAAGGGCAGGTCTCAGGAATACCAATGTTTTCATCATATAATGTTTTAATTAATGACCTTGGTATAAAAATTAGTCTTATGCTAATGAAATGCTCTGGAGATGCAATGCTGCGAAATATCCTCAATAAGAGGCACGTAATGTCATACCAGAAGACCTGGGTGATCTCGACATGAGTAGAAGTGATTAAATCTGAGAGTGCCAGCAGTGCAAGGTCGCAGACATAAGGGCAAATGAGGAGAACTTCTGCTACCGACTGGGAACTGAGCAGCAGTTTGGGAAAAATGCCTGAGTCACATAGTTAATGGTGGGTGACCACACTGCAGAGATGCAACCGAGCCCCAGGACGGGTCTATTCTGTCCATCTCAGTGTCACAGCAAGAAGTGGATATAAGTCAAATACAGGAGAAGAGGAGCATTCCCAGGTGGTGTGTTACCCCCATGGCACGTAGGGGCACCACCAGGAGCTGTACCAGGCTCTGCACATCTGCTGGAGCCACAACTTCCCTGTGACAGTGATGGAACGACCAGTGTTCCCATTGCTGACTGATAATATTTCACCACCTCTTTTGCATCCGTTTTCATTTTGATTCCAGGATAATTTGTATCAGTTTATGAAATGAGGCTTTTCCTTCATTGCAAGAAAACACAAACCCAACCGCAACACCTAGGTATAATTGACTTAAGGCATATACAGGCGTGAGTTTTTATTTGATCACCTTCATTTTTCTAATTTTCCCCTTTCCATCTTCTTTTTCCTCTTTATTATATTGCTGGCTGTTGGAGGCCCTTGAATAGAAATAAACTTTCTAGGTAATATTTCTTAATAAAACCCATCATTTATTATTGTTATTCTCTACCAGTAAATGCCCAGCTCCTTCTCTCATTTGTTATAAGTCTAGATTAACATCTTTTCTGGCAAGGTTGGGATAGATACCGGAATATGACAGCACTTGTGCCCCATCCTGGCTGTGCCCAGCTGTAGGTGTGCTAACATAGGTCAGGTCTCAGCCACCAGCAGCATGTCACATGCTGCCACAGCAGGACACAAAGTATGGAAGAGATTTTTTTCAGGCTCCTGTGTTTACCGTGTAGCGGTGAGAGATAAAAAGCTCCTGACAGTGGCATCTGATCCTGCACCTCTTGTTACCCTCAAGTCAAGCTGTTACTTGTTTAATCTCAGCTCAGATGCTTCAACAGTTCACCCAAAAGTAGAGGTAGAGATTTCTCTGGAAGACGCTTGAGCCGTTGTTTACTGTATTGCCATTTCAAAGAAAAGCCTTTTGTGTAAAAGACACAAAAATAACTAATAACGTTAATATAAACATATACTTTAACTACTGTTTAAGGCTGTCACTGGGTTAAAATAATCTCCGGTGCTGCATCCCAAATGCACAGTAATTATGTGGCGAATCTCTTTATTACAGGGTGTCAATCAAGCAACAATGTGGCTGTGAGTGAAATCACTTTGCATCTCTCCACTGATATTCCCAGCACAGAGCTGCAGGCTCCACGATGCTTCTGAAGGTCTGTGTGCCTGTGCCCAGTTTGTCTGATTAAAAGGTGGCCATAGGAAGGAGAACTGGGCACAGCAACTGCGCTTGGCTTTTGGGGAAGGAAATGATTCTGCAAAGTATCTGTCCATCTTCCTATATCAAAGGAAAACACACAGAAATACTTGTCCTAATTATGCAGCTGGCCAGTGGCTCCTGGCATCCCCACGCAAGGGCCAGAGGGGAGGTCAGGGCAGCCAGGTTAATTCTGCAGCTGGGGTCTCTAGACCCCAGCGGGTGAAGCGGATTATTTGAGTTTTGGCCTGGAGGCTGCAGAGTTTGGGCTCTTCCAGCAGTTACTTTGGGAAAAAACTGCTCAATTTTATGTCTAAACACAGATTCTGCTTTCCACTGGAGTTCGTAACCCCATCGATCCTCCCTTTTCTAGGCTGGGAGCTGGAGAACAGATGCCAACCTCTGAACCTCTTGGAGTCAATGGGAGGGTGAGAAACACAGCTATTTCCTCACCTGAAAAAGGTTTTTGCTTCATTTTCTTCTGCTGCCACTGTCAGCTGCTGGGATCTCATCTGCAACTTCTGCAGGGACAGAAATCCTCAGAGAGAGACACAGCATGCATGCTCTGGGACTGCACAGCAGCAGGGACTGCATGGCTGCAACAAATCTCTCCTTCTCCCACCCTTCCTGGCTTTTGCCAGGTAAATCTTCCCTTTGCTTTTCCTCTCCTAGTTTCACTCCTTCTCTACTTCCATTCTTTTGACCCTCCACTTTTCATTTCATTTTCCCTCTAACACCACCTTCCCCCTGTCCATGCTCTAATATTGGTGGGTCAGGCAATTTTTGAGCAGAGGTTACAGAAATAACCCCAGGTTTTGCTGCGTGACTGTCTTTCCACAAGGAGGGTTGGAGAAATGCATTTCCATGTGTTCTTGAGCGAGGCCCAGGGATGGTGGCTCAAGCCTGGCAGTTGGGGTGAACACAGGCTGTGTTCTCTGGGGGGAATGTGGGTCCAGTGCAGAGCAGTGAGGGATGGGTTGGGTTTGAGGCTGGAGATAATGCTTTTCCCAGAAGCCTCTAGTCCCAACCTGGACAAGGTCAGAATTTTCTCTGTCATCCCACCTGTCTATCATCAGATAGACAGAGTGGCTTCTCTTGTACACAGATCTTTTGGGCAGGACCAAAAATCCCACATCCTTGCTGGTTTGTGAGGGTCTGAGGAACCGAGGATGTGATTTTTTTGGTCCAAATTCCCCCTTCCTCTCCCTTGTAAGTGGGGTGGTGGCTGCTCTGCTCCTGCTTCCCACCAGGGCCTGTGTTTCAGCAGCTCTCAAAGGACATGATAGCAAATCACTTTGGGAACTGTTTATGATAAAAAGTGCAATACAAACAGATAATATCATCATACTCCACTATTTAACAGGCTTAAATCCCAAGGATGGGGAGAAGCTCCTGTGGAGAGCAGAGCTATCTCTCAAACACTTCTGCTGCAATTTAAAAGCACTCCCTAGCCTGGCAAGGCTAATTTCACATCTTTTTTCTCCAGGGAATATATCTGGGTTTCTCCCTGCTTGAGGCCAGAGCCCTCCATACTGATTAGATTCATGCAGGGGTTTTGATTATCACTCTTCTTGAGTCCTGATGGAACATGACAGAGGTGCCCAGCTGGGCTGCATCCCACAGCCCACCTGCTGGTGCATCCCCTTGGTGAGGACAGACCCTGGGGTGGTAAATTGTTTTCTTTCATCAGACCCCACTCACCTCCAGGCACAAGGTACTCCTCACAGGAAAACAGTTCCAGTCTCCCACTCTCCCACCCAGGATTAATCCTGGGCTATGGCCAAGAATCACTTTACAAGAAGAACGTGTGGGATGGTTGCAACAATCCCAATGTCACCAAATCAGCTGTGAGCTGGGCAGGACATGCTTGCTGAGTGGTATCCCCGCAAATGTGCCCCCTCTGGGGAGTCTGGCTGCTATCTGGCTCATCCTTCCTCCTGCCCCAGTGCCCCACCTCCCTCTGCCCTCTCTTCCCCATGGGATTTTCTCCCGATCCATCAGGATGCAAACTTGAATTAACACTGCTGTTTGGTTTATGCCCTGCTGACCTGCCTCCCAGTCTCCTCTCCCATCCTTTTGTGGGTCTCTTCACCTTCTGGTGGGATGATTTAAGATTCCTCTTGTGATGTGGTGGGTGAGACCACCACTAATGCCCGCAGTGGCACAGGGGAGGGATAACTTATGGGAGCACTGGGCTGCACCTACCAGGGCAGGCACTGAGGACAGCTGTGACATCATTGCCCCTTTGTATTTATTGCTGCCACTGCATTCCCTCACTGATCTGAACAGGAAGAGTCTCATAGGTGATGCAGGAGAGTCAGTAAAAACAAAATAGAAAAGGAGAAAAGCATGAAAGGCAAAAATCCTTTTCCTAATTAAGCCAGATGTCCCACCCTTTCAGTTTGCATTGAGGGGTGGAAATTGCTTTCTCAGGTTATTTCTCTGGCTGGAAAGGTATTTATATCCAAATGTTGCTGGTGTGGTTGGTGTCTTGACTGGGCTTTTCCATTTCAATGGCCCTTCTGGAAGAGCCAAGTTTTCAGGCGTTAGGTTTGGTTTCCGCTTTGAACAGTGACTCACTGACCCTTAACCTGGGTCCTTCCTGGTGATGCACAGAAAGGCACTGGGAATGCCAGGGATGAAGAGTGGGTGAAGGGATGTTCTCAGCAGAAGGAATAGTAAGGGCTGAGGGGTTGTGCTACAGCTATAGCCCCATAGTGCCTCCAGGAAGGCATCTCCAGTTCTTGCCACTCACTCTCCTGCCAACACCAGCTCAATGCACAAGCGGGCCCCAGCTCAGACACCTCTTAGTTCTGACTGGGTTTAAATCACTGCGTTTCCCTTCCTCATTTCTTCTGCAGTGGGGGCTTTACCCCACTCAGCGTCATTTCCCTGCTCATCTCCGGCTCAGACAAGGCAGGAAACGTATTTTCAATGTATTAATTAAAGTGTCTTTGCAGCAGAACATCTGCATGGAGAGCGATAGATCACCGAAGTGTGCGTGTGCGCGTGTGCCTGCGCGTTGCAGGCTCCCAGATAACGCATTGCTTTGCATAATTTATTCCAGCCAGCACAGCAATAATTTTCATAGCCTGTGATCTTCAAGTATGCGATTATCAATCTGCAACCCAGCTCCACGTGACCCAAACATTAGATTATTCCCAGATAAAGGAGAAGCAGGATGTTTGGCTCTCCATCAGCTCTGGCCAAATGGGTTGTGTGGGATAAGATCAAATGCTGTTTTGTTAGATCCCACCATGCCCAAGCAATGGGTCGGTCTTCTCGGGTATTCATCACTGTCAGCTATTTTGGGAGAGGATTGTCTTTGCCAATGATGCTATTCAATTTCCTGATTGTTCAGCTCATATCAGTTTAGTTTGAAAGATAATAAGATAGAAACCAGAGACTTTCCAGTCAATAAAAGGAAACCTCAGAGGCTTTTTTGGTCTTGCATCTGTCATACTTTGTTGATATTTTAGCTGCTGAGCATTTGACAGCTGGTTGTAAAACTCTTATTTCTCCTTTGAGAGAATTAAATGAAGAGCATTTAATTTATTCCATGGAGGATTCCCCAAGTGACCCATGAAACAGGTCACTTTCTGGCAGCTGGGCCAAAACTGGAGAGATTTGGAACTTTCTCCACCCAGGGGAGAAAAAAAAAAGTGATTTCATTACCTCTTCCCTTTCTTTTTTTCATCATCAAAACAATTCTGTGTTTTCCAGCATTGATCCTACCTCTCATTAGTACCACAAACCACTGCTGGCATCTCTGTGGCCAACATGGCCCTGCCAGTGACAGCCAGTATCTCCTGGGTGAAGATCTTGATGCAGGATTGCACTGGGTTCCATCCATCTCCAGGCACTGGTGCAACTGGGAATGGCACCTGGGAGCATTTCTCCTGCAACAGGCACGTGGTGCTCCCCCATCAGCACGGACAGACACGTAGGTGGGTGCCCAGCACCATCATTGGAGACATTCCAGCCTGTTTAGCAGGTCAGGACATTAAGGGGCTAATGGTTAATGTCATTAACCAATATCAGGCAAAAGCTCCCTTAACTGTGCCAAGGGCAGGCAGCTGCTCAAAGCAGCACAATAATTATGTATAGACCAAGTAATTATTTTTGTCACATCTTCCTGGCAGGAGAAGACCGTTTGTGGGATGGGTTTAGCTACCTTCTGCAACACGCCTGTGTCTTATTTATCCAGAACAATACGCTCAGTGTGATTTTTCTGTCATCTTTTTCCTTTTAACGTCGTTTCCAGCCCACACTGCTTTTAATTCGGTGAGGTAAATTGAGACTGGGAGGGGAAGCTGCAGAAATCCTCCGAACTCCCATTCTCTGAGCAAAACGTTCCCCCCGGGATCTGACGGTGTTGCTGAATAGCTGGTCCTTCCCTTCCCAAGGGGCTTGTGAGTCTTGGCGGAGACAAATGTTATTTTGGATGGCTGTAGTCGCTGCACGGCCGGGTCTCGTCGCAGGATCTGCTTGCAGCTTTGGAGCCTCCCTGGCGGCTCCTTCCTTACCTGGGGACCTGTGAGTCAGCAGCCCTGGTGCTGTGCTGTTTTGAATGTCGTGCCAATGAAAGGGACATTAGCAGAGTGCTGCCTTTGGAGTCCTGGTGCTGGGCTGGTGTGGATGGAGGAGAGTTGCTCCCTACACTCTTATTTCAAGGATGCACTCAGCCTGCCTGGAGCCAGCTAAAGAAGATGAAGGACTTGGAGGTCTCTGCTCACAGGATCCTGGGGAAAAGGAGATGTTTTGAACCCATTTCCATTCTCTTCCTGAAAGCATTTTTGTTCTGGATCTCTGGTCAGTCTTAAAATAAGAGAAGAAGCTGAGATGGTGTCATTAACCCCAAATTTGGTGGATTGAATAGTTGGATTCCCATCTGAATTTCTGATTTGTTCACCACTTTCACCCATCTCCAGTTTTTACTTCTTTTCAGAGCTGAAGACTTAAGATGTCCACAGTCCTGTCTTGTAGCTTCACCTACACATCTTGGCTGTTTGTCCTTTCTCCCCATCTCTCTTTGGCCCAAAACACAAATGACCCTTAAATAACCAGGTGGCCACACACAGGAACCAGTAGCCAGTCTCCATGGTGGCAGTCGGACATGTTACTGCCATTTCCCCTTGTCGTGGACATCTTGAAAATGCAGCTTGAAGGTCCTGATAAAGCTTTCCCTGTTCGGATTTCTCACCCCTCACCTGTGGAGTTGTGCAGCCTTGAAAGGCACACTCTGTTTTGCATGGGGACAACGTCCAAATCTGCTTAATACATGAGTGCTCACTCAGAGGTGTCCTTTCAGTTACTGCTTTCACCATCAGCAATCCATAAAAGTACAGGGTGCCTTAGGGAATCGCTTGCTTTAACTCCTTTGCCTTGGTAACAGTGCGGCTGCTCCTGGTGCAAACAGGCATCTCCTGGCCCCCTCCCTGCCATGTCAGAGCATCGCCCATCCTCTGTCTTGGCTTTCTCCCTCCTCCTTCCTCTTCCTCTGGGTCTACTTGCTATAACTATTGGAATGGATATAGTGGCAATTTGGGGAGAAGATGCTGTTTAAAGCTCTTTAATTTAAAGAATGCTAATTCACTCCATCCTCGGGCGAGTTATCCAGCTATGTGGAAGCCTCCTTTTCTCTGGGTGTCAAATAGGAGGGTGATTTTTCTCAGTCCATATTTAGAGACTTTGCTGAACCCATGGCCCATAGGACATCCTACAAGGAAGCTCACAGGAGGCAGAGACACTTTGGCATCCCCATAGAGCTGGGATGCCGCCATGGATGCTGCAGCCCTGGCCAGGATCTGTCTGGTGCCAGCCCCTTTTCCTGAAAACTGCCTTGTCTCTCCTGCTTGGAATCACAGAACAGTGGGAACCTGAGGTAGGCTGTGTTCAGCAGCCAGGGTTCAGTGTGAAGGCAATTTCTGGGAATAGTAATAAGAAACTTGGCTACAGATCTCCATCTCAGGTCGGGTGCTCCAAGCACTGTAGCTAACCCATGTGAAAAATTGGCTGGAGACCTTCCTGTAAACCAGGTGCTGCTTCCAAGACAACTGGATAAATAGTCCTTCAAGCCAGGGGGGCAGCTCCAGAGAGAAGCCACAGGGTAATTCCCTGTGTTATAAAGACCCCTGCAGTCACCATCCCAAATGATTCCTGTCCTGTGCCCATGTGTGCTCCATTCTCTCTCAGGCTGATCCACCTGTCCCCATCCAATTGCTCTGCAATCTTCCCCCGTGTGATATTGTGGGATATTCCACAACATTAGCAAGTTGAACATGTTTTTACTGCCCGATGTCTCTCCATGCAATATTTCACTGTCTCGCTGGCTATTATCCTGGCGGCACAAAGTCCCATTGAAATTCATGGTGCAAGTCGCCCATTTGTTTCCTTTGAGCTTTGCAGGGTTGTTCTATGCAGCTTTATGCATATCATTTTTTGCTATGCAAAGTGAGGGTAATGACTTTACCTGCTCTCTTTCAAAGCACTGAACAAAGCCTGTCCCCATGCCGTAGACTGATTTCAGAATATTTGTTCTAGGGTTTGAGAGGGATGAATCAGAGCTCTTAGGGAATGTGCAATCTGATGCTCTGTAAATAAAAAGTAAGTCGTGCTGCATCTACATGTCTCCAAGGCAGGCATGTGCTCTCTGTCAACCTTTCTTGCTGGGATCAGCTTCAGGGATGGCTTTGGCAAAGCAGAATAGCTTCATTTTAATGACAGCCCTGGAATAGCATCACTTGTTTTGGCCAGTGCCACCGACAAGCCTTGGACTAGCTCTGCCTTTTGAGGGACAGATGATGTCCCTCATGAATGACAAGGTGAGGCTCACCAAGCAAAGGGTCACTGAAGATATCCTCTAGGACATCAGGGGTGTAGGAGAATTGAAGGCACAGCAGCAAAGGAAAAGTTTTGCTCTGAAGACCTTTAGATCCAGACTGACTGGCCTCTGTCACCACCCAAAGGAGACTAAACCTCAGGTACCCACGGCACAGCTTTGGTGTCTGAAATGGTGTCTGAAATGAGGCCCCCACATCAGTGACCACTTGTAAATATGGGGATCGTGATGTCTCTGCTTGGATCTGTGCAGTGACAAGGAGGGCAGAGACAAGGCTTTCCTCTCCATCCACTGGTGTTTGGATGTGGCTAAGCAAGCAGGGTGGATTTTGCCCTGCATGCATGGTTTGAACTGTGTGTTTTGCAAATAGCAATTTGAAGATCTGGTGGCAGACTCTTTGGCTTGAAAGCACGCACGAGCCAAGAGTTATTCTTCAAAGAGTTTTGTGAATAACACCAAAAAACTGCACTGGAGAATTTAATTTTCTTCATGGACAATGTGCATACGAGAGGGGAAAAAAAAGACAGACAAAAATCTTTAAAGAAATAGCTCATTGTGAATTATTCACTCTGTTTACTTTCTTGGAGGTCCCAAGAGGAAGGTGCTATGTAATCTGCACTACAGTAGCATGTCAAGGTATCCAGCGGGGCCAAAAGAAACCATCAACAGTGGGATATGTCCCCTGGGGCCTTGGGATAGGACATCCAGCCTGCGCTGTACTGAATTCAAAATCATACATGTAGGATCCCTTACGCTCCACAGGGATGCAAGCACAGTAGGGAGACAGTGATCAGCATCATCAAGGATTAATGGGACCAAATGAAGCCCATTTTGAGATTTCAGTGGTCAATACAATGACATGACAACTCCACCACCCTCATGGACATCCCCTTATCTGCCAGGCCCAGCAAGCAGAGGTAGAACTAAAGATCAAACCAGTCCTGGATGTCTCCACGAGCTCCAGGTGGTGAGCAGAGCGATTAATGATGCACAACCACCCTGCACCTGGGCTGTGGGCTGGCAGGAGTCCCCTGTCCCCACTCCTGTCACCTTTCACTGACTTTCATTGACTTCTTCAGAGTTTCAAAGTCAAAAATGAGAAAGAAACCCAGAACAAATGGGGACCTATAAAAACTCATCCAAGCTGCCAAGTCTACAGCAGATACAATTTGCAATGGATGAGGTATTAACACCCTGAAAAATTGGGGTAATGATGTGCAGTAATATTTGTCATCACCAAGGCTGAATATGTTAAACAAAAATGTTCTGAAATGAAGCTTCTGCCTGGTAACTTTCCCAGATGTAAATATCGCTGTTGTTTTCCAAACATTCTTTAAATACCATAAGGCCTTAGTCCACTTACAGCACTAACAGCCCGTAAAATGTCATTTTTTGTTTTCTAATTAGTCTGATGATTTTTAGATTGGATTTGACAACAACAGTGAAGAAGCATCTCAGGCTGAAAAAAATTATCCCTTGAATGGCAAGTCACCCACAGCCATTCTGGTGCATCACTGGGAACCACACAGCAGCATCCCCTCGTCCTGCTGGATGGGGACACATGGTGGGGCAGATCTCCTCCTGCACTAAGCAAGGGGACACTAGCCAGCCTTGTAGGGATGTGAAGGGGGAGATCATGCCCTTCCCGCAAGGATCATCCTCCCTTTTTGCTGGTGAGAGCTCCCTGTCACGGAGCATTTTGCACATGCCCACGGCACAGAGGGGAGCTGGAGGCAGAGCCCTGGTGGGAGCCCCGGGTGGAGCCAGGCTGGTAGGACGTTCGCCCTCTGTGCATGGTTGGTTGTTGCTGTTGTGGGTCTCATTGAAAGGGTTCAGGTGCTTGTGATTTTTAAGACACTTGAAGCCATTGCTTTTGAGGGGAGAGGAATAGTATAACTAAGCAAAGGACACCAGACTTCCATTCCTTGCTCACATGGGGTCCCACGCAGGCAGGGTGGAAACCTTGACTCTCCCCCAGGCTCTGCACAGAGGCAGTCACATGGCTGTCACATTGCCACCTTTCCTCTGAACTCCCCTATTTTGGTGAGTGCTTTCCTCTCTCAGAGGACACCAGGTTATCCCAGTCAGTGCAACAGAAGGAGAATCCAGAGTCAATCTCTGCTGCTGTGGGCACCACACAGGAACAACTAAGTTCCTTCCCTGAGCAGGAAGAAGACACATCACTCACCCAAGGTCACACTGTGTTTTCTAATCTAACTCAATGCCTCCCTGTTCTGCATGGGCAAATGGACCAGTGCCCAGCCAATGCTCTGTCCCTTGGCCAGCATTTTCCTTCTAGGTGATGCTCCAAAAGGCAGCAGGAGAGCTCTCATTCCCATACCCCCTCCACATCACTGAGGGAAGCAGCCAATGTTTTATTAACCACCTCTCCCTCCTGTACCACTTGTTAAACTGGGTTAGGACTGCTTAAACCTGCTGTGTCAGATGTCTTCTTCTGCTGGTGGAGGGGAAGGGCCTGCAGAGGCTCTCCTGACCTGAGACACCTTTCTCACAGCACTCCTCCCGCCGTCTCGCGTAAATAGATCAGTCATCCCAGCATGGCTACGTCTTCTTTTACTCCTTCCTGTCTTTAATAATATTATCAATGTCTGGTTTAGATTTTTACTAAATATAGGGGCCAGAGCCTGGACTGGCGTCACTTCCTCCCAGAACTGGAACAGCTTGCTCAGAAGTACTTACTCCTTTTATTAATTTATCTCAGTTTGCAAAGTTGTTTGATAGCACCAAGTCTCCCCCCCTGCCCCCCTTCCCCCACGGTGACCTGGCAGCTGGTAGGAATGATGCTGCTTAAAGCCTGTCCTTGATCCATGGGTGAGGCTTGAGGTTTGGGGGTCTGCCTCTCCCAAAGCAGCCCTGAGAAGCTGGGCACTGCGTGCCAACAGGCAGCAAATTTGCAAGGAGCCTTTGGCAAATCTTTTTTCTCCTCACTGCTGATCTCCATGGGTAAAGACCTGCAACAGAGTGCCAGTGGCATCCATGTCCCTTCTGGATGAGTCTTCTTCCAGCTGCCAGGGGCCAGATCCAGCTCCAGGGCTGGCATGAACCCCCAGTACTCCTGCCTGCCCCAGGATCTGTGTGGCACCGATGAGGGGGCTGAGCCCTTCAACATCCTGCTCCAGCAGGGACCTGGCAGTGTCTGTTCCCTGCCTAGGGAAGCCAGTCTGTTCCTTCTCCAGCAAAGGCAGAGGAGGAATGGGACCTCTTATCTCCAGCCTCCTCAGGAAGACATTTGACCCCATAGCCACTGTCATGGTGGTCCCCACTATTTCATGTTATTGCCTATAGATTTATTAGTCCAAAGCAATTTCAATAGGAACTCCTTGGTTTCGGGGCATCCCATAGGACATGGCACAATAGGATATCCCTGCTCCTGGGAGAAAGGGGTCTTCCGTGCTTTGAGGGCATGAGACAGACAGGGATGGGGATGAGGAATAGAAGAACCCCAGGGCAACCAGATAGCACAGAGACCAAGCCCCACAGCCTCCCCACTGGGCTGGGAACCAGATCATGGCCATGGAACAGGGAATGCTGGATCCCTTCTCCATGCCCATCCTCTCCATCATGCAGGGGTGTCTCCTGCATTTCCATGGGTGCTTTCCCTGGGCTGTGTGTCTAATGCAGCCAAGCACAGTGCCAGGTTGCCAGCTGCTGTTTGGAGAGGGGCCATGGCTTGCCTGTTTCCCAGGCTGTCTCCCAGCTCTATTATTCCACGCTTCAGGTTTTTTGGCTGTGGTGGTGTTGGTGTTGTTGCTATTAAACTGAAAGGAGTAAAATTTCTCTCCTGCACCCACCCTTCTCTGTTTGCCCTGCCACCTTCTTGCAGGGCTGCAAAAGGAACTTGCAGGCTGGAGGTGGTTTTGCAGATGACTTGAGACACCTCGAGCCATCACAAGAAATGCACGGGCCAGTCTTTACCTCAAATAACAGTGCTTGGGGAGAGAGAAGAGCACTTCTGTTCCAAGGGTTGGCTCAGTGCCAGCCACACTTTAATCATCCTGATTAGAGGTGTGTTGTGTTGCTAAAACAGCATAAAAAAGCCTGCCCAAAATGAGGAGGCAGGATGGCAGTCTCTGGTACAGGCAAGGGGTGGTCTGAGGTAGGAGGATGCCTGGGAAGCACTGAGCACAGGGTCTGGGGACCTTTGGGAGCCGTGGGTGGTGGTCCTGGTCCAGCCCTGTCACTGTCACAGTTCTCTCAGCCAGCCATACTCCCAGAGTCCCCTGGCACTGCCTAGCTGGCACCAGTTTGGCTCTCGGAGGTTCAGATTTGGTGTGAGGGGTGGGGTGGCTGTCATGCACACATGGGGACACACAGAGATGTTCACACGGGCCCAGAGAGACAGACGTGTGTGTAAATACAGACACACAGACACACCCTGGCCCCTGCACTCCCCCTGTCGCCTGTCACACACACATGCTCAGGTACACCCCAACACACAGACACACACCCCCACACACTCATCCCTGCACCCCCTCAGGGTGTCACCACACACATGCACAAGCACAGGCACACCCACACAGAGAGGCCAATGTCCCCAACATGCACACTCACACCTCACAAACCCTGCACACACACAACCCCACTCTCACAAGGTGTCACACACATAGTGCTGCACACAGTGCTGCACGCGGTGTCACAGTGTCACACAGTGTCACACACATGCAAGTGTCACCAGTACAGTGTCAATGTTGCGCACACGCAGTGCCGCACAGTGTCATGCAGTGTCACACGTGCACACAGTGTCACACACACAGTGTCACAGTGCCACACGCTCTGTGTCACACACACACAGTGTCACACACACACACAGCCCCCTCCCCCGCCGCCCCTCCGGTGCCAGCCCGACTCTCCCGGCCAAGCCGCTTATCGCTCCGGGCCGTGACAGCGGGGTCGGACCCAGCCGGGTCCCACCGAGCCGTGGCGAGCCGTGCTCCTCCGAACCGGGCCGGGCCGTGCTGAACCGAACTGAGCCGTGACCGAGCTGAACCGGCCGTGCCAAGCCGTACCGAGCCGAACCGGACCGTGCTAGGCCGAGCCGAGTCGAGCCGAGCCGAGCAGTGCCCCACCGCACCCCTTCGCCCGGCCCGCACCGAGCCGAATCGCGCCGTGCCCATCCCATCCCACCCGAACCGCGTCGAGCCGAGCCGTGCCGAGCAGTGCCGGTGGAGCCCCCCGGGCCTGGCAGCGCTGCCCGGCGCCGCCTGCACGGGCAGGGCTCTCCGCCTGACGCAGTGAGGAGCTGCAGCCCTTCTCTTCTCGGAGGCCGGGCTCCAGCGCTGGGATTTGCTCGGCTCTGGCTGCGTTTCCCTGCCCGCCTCCTGCCCCCGGCCCGCCCGCCTGGAAGGGCGCGGGGAGCCGCAGCCGCGGGTGCGTCCGCCGCCCATCACCGCGCCTCGGGGCTGGGCGCGCCGCCGAGCACCGGGAGCCGCCGCCGGAGCAGGTAGGTGCGCCCGCAGCCCCCGCCGCAGCCCGCCCGGTCCTCCCGCGCCGTCCCCGACCCCGGGCGGAGCCCCCCGCCCTGCTTCGCACCGGCCCCGCGCCCAGTGTCGCCCCGCCGCGGCGCCCCGCGCTGCCCGGGAGCCTCGGGTGCCCGGCGAGCCAGCCCCGAGTGCCCGGCGAGCCCCGCGCAGCCCCCGGTGGCCGCTCCGTGTCGCCAAACTTTTGGCGGCTGCAGCCCAGCTTGGGGCTCCGGCGGGAGGGGACCGCGGGGCTGGCGGCGGGGCTGGCGGGGCGCCCTCCCATCCGCGGGCGAGGGGTCCCCAGGGTCCCCCGGGACAGCTCTCGCTGCCCTTCTCCCCCGGGCAATGGGGAGATCGGGCCCGGAGCAGCTCCCCACGGCCAGGCTGGGGACGCGGAGCCGGGAACCCCACCGGCCGGTGTCCCCCCCACCCCGCCCATGGGGGATTCCCACTTCGGAGTCTTCCCCCCGCCTGCGGGGCGCGCCCGAGCCGGAGCATCCCCGGGAAGCCCCCGCGGCCGCCGCTGCAACTGTTGCCTGCGGGAAGCCCCGGTGCTCCGGAGGAAAAGCCGGTGCCGCGGGCAGCAGTGTCCCCCCGGGGGTGGGGGGCTTCCGCCTGGGTCGCCACATCGCCGCTCGGGGCGGGAGGGCCTCTCGCCCACCACCCCAAATAACCCCAGAGGCTCCCAGTCTTGGGCTGGGGGCTGTGGTACACCCAGTCCCCGACTCTGCTGCCCCCCCCCCCCCAATCCCTTCTGCATTCCCACGCCGGCAGTTGGGACCTGTCTCCCCCCACACGCGCTCCTTCAGCGGCTATTTCTGTCCTCGCCAAACGCGCCGCACATAGAGCTTTAATTAAAGAAAATTAGTGGAGGAGGGTGTGGGGGGGTGTCCGTGCTCCTGGAAGGAGGGGGCCGGTCCCCAGGACCTCGCCGGGTGCTGCTGCCGTCGCGCTGATGGCTCGGGGGAGTCGGGGGCAGGTGCCCGCCTGCGAGTTTGAGCCGCTTTCGCTTGTTTTTTTTTTTTTTTAAGAGAAGGCGGGGGACGGGGGTTGAGGGGAACGGACACACGACGACGCGGGAACGTGTCGGAGGGTGTGTTGCGGTTTTAATTATAATGACAGATGTTGCTGTAAAGTTCCTGAATGCAGGCAGAGCACGGAGCACCGGGACACCTGCCCGTCGGACTGGGGCACTCGCCCGTCGGTGCAGCCGGTGTTGAACCGCCGCCGGAGTTGCCAAAGAATTTTCTTGGCTGCGTTTTGAATGAGGATCAGCCGGGGCTGGGGGTCCTCGGGGCCGCGGGTTTTGGTGCGTGGTACCCAGGGATGCCAGGGCAGCGGAGGGCAGCCCCTCCTCCCTGGGCAGGACCCTTCCAACCAGCCCAAACCCCCGGTGGTCCCCAGCCTCCGTCCCGTTCCTTGTGGAGCGAGGTTGCTCCTTCCGTGCGTGGCGGGACCCGACGGGCAGCCGCGTCCCGGTGCTGCGGAGATGCCGGCCCGTCGGGGTGCCTCCCCTCATCCCCCCTTTCCTCCTCCAGCTCTCCCTGGGCAGAAACTTCCTCACCGCTGCTCATCCCTGCCTTCCCGGGCCGGGCAGCCGGGGGGACCTGCGGTGCTGACCACGTCCAGGATGTGATTTACAGCCCCAGGAAAGCCCCGCGGAGGGAGGGGAAGGGGGGGACCGGCATCACCAGCTCCCCCGGGGCAGAGCCGCCGTTCCCGCCTCCCCGGCCGGGGACTCGCCTCCTCCCGTCAGCTCCGCGCGTTCCGCCGCCGTTTCGCACTGGATTAAATATTTAGAAGTTTGCAGCGGTGAATAAAGCGATCGTTATAGAAATTGATGGCATCGATGCAAAGGGGGTGGCACCGACGATGGGAACGGCGCGGCTCAGCGGGAGCGGGCGGGGCGCTCCAGGAAGGGTTTTTAAAGGGTTTCACCCTAAGTTAAGGGTTTGTTGCTCCGAAGGCTCTGGCAGCACCCAAACTCGGGAGCTGCTCTTCATATTTCCGACGGTGTCTTTAAAGGGAAAAAGCGGATTTTTCCGCCTTGTCTAGCTGGAAAGAATAACTTCGTGCTTGTGCAGATATGAGGCAATCCGCATGAGTTTAGCACCTAAAACACCCTCCTCAGCACCTCCCGCTGTGCTGCCTGGCACCTTGAAGGGCTCACAAGCCCCCCCCCGACCTCCTGGGTTTGCCCCTGCAGCGGGGGGCAGTGGGCAGCGGAGTGCTGTCGGTGGGGGTCGTGAGCGCGTCCTCAGCTGGCCGAAGTGCAGCACTGGGCAGGGAGGGTCCCCCGTCCTGGAGAAGGCTGGAGCAGGGGTGAAGTTTAACCAGTGACCTGGAGGAGCGAGTGGCCACCGGCATGGGGGCAGCCTCCCCGGGGCGGGGCGGGAGGGGGGGACATGGGACCGGCCAGGGGAACGATGCCTGGTGGCTGCGGAGCCTTGGTCCCCCACGTCGGGCTCCGCCGCTCCGCTCCGAGCTTGAGTCAGCGCTTCTGTCAGCGGCGTGGATGGGGCAGCGCTCGGCCGAGCGGGATGCGGTCCTGGCGCGGGTGCGGAGGCAGGGGAGGGGGAGAGGAAGGACGGGCTGGGATGGGATAGAGCGGGCGAGCAGAGAGAGAGAAAGGAGGGGCGAGGGTTGCTCGGGGACCGGCCGGGGGTGCGAGCCCACCCGCGCCCTCTCCGCAGCAGCCGCTGCTCGGTGGGAGCCAGCGGCGTTGGGCAGCGCCCGGAGTGGGGCTGAGGAGAATGGAGGGCAGAGAGGAAAGGAGGCGACCCGACGCCCCGATGATGGGCGCTGGAGACGGTCTGTACCCCCTGGGGCGGGTCGGTGCGGTGCCCACGCCCGCCCAACCCCCTCGCCCCGCGCTGGGGGACGCTCCCCCGGCCCGGCGCTGCCCACGCGTGTCCCAGCCCGGCCGCCCCTCTGGGCTGGGGCAGCGCCGCTCTGTGACAGCAGAAAGTGGCTGGAAAGGGGCGAGGCGTCACACGCTCTGCCTCCGGGAGGCAGGGAAAGGCTGAGGGACCGATGGGAAGGCATGAATGAATGAATCTCCATAAAGAGCCCCAAGCAGCAGGGAGAGGGAGAGAGGAGGAGGAGGAGGAAGGAGGAGAGGAGGAGGAAGAAGAGCCGGAGCAGGGCAGGCAGCAGCAGACGTGACGCCGGCAGGTAAGGGGGTGCCGGTGCTGCACGGCCCCGCAGTGCCCGGGATGGCAGGTTGGGGGGCACAGCCCAAGACGGACAGGAGCTACCGGGATCCCGTGCAGGTTTGGGGTTTTTTTTAGGGGACGTATTTCCCTCCTGCCTCTTTGCAAAATGTGGGATTCCCCAGACTTCCCAGGACTCCTTTCCTCTCCCGGTACCCCCGCGTCCCCACTGGCTGAACCCGGCGGCAGCTTTCGGCGGGGATTGGCACCGGCGGCCAGACCTGCCCCGCACCGGGGCAGTCCCGAACCGGGCCAGCCCGTCCAGTGGCAACGCAACTCGGCCTGGCATCTAGAGTTGCTCTGCCGGGGGTATCCAGCTTCTGCTGGGTTCAGTGGGGAGCTCCTCTCCGCTTGCTCTCCGTCCCCCTTTGCCGCTCCGTCCCTGCCGCGGTTACATAAGGCAGAGGAGCCCGTAGCCAGCGCTGACGCGGGCCGGATCATCGGGATCGCACCCTGGGATGCCCAGAGCTGAGCTCAGCCCTGCCTGGCTGCTCCCCATCCTCTGCTGCCCCTGTACCTCTGCCCGGGCTGAGCCACCCATTGCCTGCCCCTGCCTACCGCGGGGACTGTGCCGGAGTCACGCAGGCGGGTTCTGGGGGGCACAGGTACACTCGTTCACTCACACATCCCCAGCACTGCTGCCTGCCCTTGGCTCTCCTGCGGAACTGGCCCACACTGACGCGCGTAGCCCTTGATGCACACACCCCGTCCGATGGAGCAGCCCGGCTCCCGCAGACGGGCCCACACCACAGCCATGCACCCTGGAAGTGTTTGCACACAAACACAGCGCTGTCGGTAGCACACGGGTCACGCTCTCACACACACGTGGGCTGGTCCACGGCAGGGGCTAGTGCATGCCATGGGCTACTGCTCGCCAGTGCTGGCACAGGGATGGTGGGTGCTCTCCTCGTCCCGGACGGAGCCGGCTCCCAGCCCAGGCGGGTGCTGGGAACTCTGCTGGGAACGCTGCAGGCCTGGCAGGGCAGCCCAGGCTGGCTGCGGTGGGCAGCTCTGCGGCTGCCCGCAGCTTTCCCCTCCCTGACCGAGGTGCTCCGAGCAGGGATCAATAATGCCTTTCTGATTGGCTTCAATTCCCCATTCAAAGTAGTCACTGCATTAGGACTTGATTTTTCTCCCCTTTGACTCCCGGCCAGATTAGATTGTGAATTTGGCTGATTTCAAGCAACTGGGGGAGGGAAGAGTCATACAGCGAGCAAGAGAGAACTGAAATATCCTACAGGATCCCCTGGAGGGGAGAGAAATCAGGTCTAGATAAGAGCTTGTTCTCTCTGTCTGGCTAATGCTTTCCTGTTTGATGATCAGAAAACACAAGATCTAACCTCTCATCAGGCTGCCTAACTATGAAAGGTCAGGCTTTTGGCTTGTTCTAGGTGCCAGGTTTGTTACTGCGAGCTGTGGATTATTTATTTTGTTCTCCCATCGTATGCTAAATATAGGAGTGCACAATGCATGCAAACAGAAGGACGTGGTCAGTGCTTCGGAGGTTTACAAGTCACTGTGGATGTAACTGAGGTTGGAGAAACGCTATGGGGACAAGACATGGACAGGTCCATGCTCTAGAGAGCCCAGAGCTCTCCCCTCTGTTTGTCAAGTCTCAGCCCCATCCTTGGGCATTTTTTTCCTATAGTTGTTTCCCCACGCGCTTGCTGGGGACAAGTGAGGGTTTTATCAGTGAAGCCCTGCGTTCCAGGGGGACAAGGGAAGCAGCAGCCAGGCACATCCCAGCCAAGCTGGTCCGGGTGGAGTTTCCCTGCCGGCTGCTCCAGGGCTGGGATTTCATGCTGAGAAAAGCCACAGCAGCGCAGCATCGCCTGCAGAGTCCCAGCTGCAGGCACTTGGCTGTGAATTGGTGTTAGCTCCAGGTGTAGCAAAAGCCTGGGATTACATAGTTTCTCACCAAAGGGCACTGGGAAGCCACGTGGAGAAGAGGGGCTTGAGAAGGAGCTGCTGCAGGGCAGTGAGGAGCTTCAGGAGGAGAGGATGTGGGGCTGGGGGCTTCCTGCAGGTAGGCTGTGCTGTTCTGATCTGTGCTGGGGCTGTGGGGGGCAGCTGGTGGAGTCACCAGCAAGGCTGTGAGGTGAAGGGTGGAGGAGAGGGGAAACTACTGCAGGGGTTGTATGGGGGGTATGAGCAGGGAGCACAGCCTCAGGCGGTGTTTGGCATGATCTGGGACAGTTGCTGGATTTTCTCAGTGTTATGAACTCAGGGCTTGGGAAGGGTTTGAGTGAGCCTGATGGCAGGACAGCACTGGGGTTGAGTGTCTGGGTATGGGGAGATGGATGTATGATGATCAGCAGCAAATTGGGCCCAGAGGAGGCTGATGGAGAGGAGAGGGGCTGTGTGGGGCTCGGTGGGATGGCTGTGGAGCCAGGCATGGCCTAAACTGCAGGTGAGGGAGGAGGCAGAGCTGTGAAAGCAGTAGGGCTGTGAGGACCTTGGGGTGAAGGGGTTGGAGACCCTAAGCCTTGATCCTGTGTCCGCTAAACCCTCAGCAGAGCAGTGACGGGGGCTCAGTGTGGAGAAAGAGGAGGAAGAGAGTGAAATGATATGTGTGGTACAGTTTGGCTGCTGGAGTGATGAGCGTGTGTATCTATCACAAGGGTCATCTGGTCCCTGACACACCACTGTAACAGAAACAAATAATAAAAAATACCAAAGTAAGGAGCTGTGAGAGTTAGCTCCAGTTGAGGGGGACCTGGAGCCTCCGTGCACCACTCTTAGGAGCTGGAACAGGAGAATCTGGGGGAAGTGGCACTGCAAGGGGTGTATCAGTCTGGGTAAGGGAGCTGGAGGGACACGGTTGGAAGCTGGGGAGGTGGAGATGGGAGTTGATGTGGTTATGGCACTACCCCGAGAGAAAGCTGTGTGTGTTTAAAAAAACACCTCAACAAACAAAAAACCCCAACCCTATCAATCAGGGAGGGTTTAAATCTGTCATTTGGGCTCAGCCTCTGTACCACCTGGCACAGACCCCTATGCAATGTGAGATTCAAGATGACCCAAAAGCCAGATAACCGCTGCTCATGAAGAGAGAGCCCTCTGCAAATGGAATTGTGGCCAGCTGCCTCAGGGAGCAGAGCATCCCACATAGTTGCCTGGGAGCCTGAGCTCCTTGTCCTGCCTGAGGACTGGTGAGGCAGAAGTGGGGGCCCAGATCTGTGACCCCTGTTCCTGCTGGGTGGGGGGTCCTGCCCAACCTGGGGAGCAAACCATCAGGCATTTGTTTAAACACACACATTGTATACGTTCAGGGCTCTCAGGAAAGCCAAATGACCACAACTCTGCTGGCTTCCCCCACCCTTCTCTCCTTCATGCTTAGAGGGAACCAGTGGGAAAATCTCCAAGATCTGTTTTTTCTCCTTTCCTATTTCAGTGTTTCTTTTTGAGCTGGACAAGAGCAATCTCTGAAGCTCATTTGTATTTTTAAATCTGCAGGAATAAGTGTATGGAAATGTATGTGTTTTACTGTATCAGCTGCTATCAGCTTTTAGCTTTATTACACTAAGTGCAGAGTTTCTTGTGGGCCAAACTCATTCATTGGATTTAATGGAGTTAAACTGCAGGCAGATTTGGCTACTTGTTTGTGTATATCTTTGTAAAATGGACAGGCAGAGATAATAAAATTTTATACTCTCTATGGCATCTTTTAGGGAAAAGTCTTCCAATATGTTTTATAAACAGCATGCAGATTTTGCTACAGTGTATGCTCATATCTAAGTACAAGGCACTTTAGTGCTGCTCCTTTTTTCCCTTTCCTAGAGCTATATGTATGCATGTGAACTTGGATTTGCCTGCATTACTTTCTCGTGCTGCTCTCCTGACAAGTGTTTCCAGCGGTTTTAAACAATTTTGCTGGATTTCTTTCTTTCTTTTAGGTGTGTTTTTATCTCTTCCTAGAAATGGTAGTAAGAACCCTAACCCTCGCTGTGAAGGGCTCAGAAGGAGGGAAGAATAATGCATATAAAGCCTTTTGCTAAATACCCATAGCACTCCTAAATAGTCCCAGCTGCAAATGCATTATCTCAGGACCTTTCACAGGCACATCACAGGTGTGATACCTTTGAGGGGCTGACTTTTTTCACCCCTTTATCCTGAGATACTGTTTTCCTCTATTTTCATGATGTGATGATACTGGTTTCTCAACCTATTCTGGGCCAGAATAGATCCTGCAGGGACTTTCCCAGTGTAATGTGGAGCAAACCGACACCTGAAAAATGTATCTCTAGGAGATGGATTTATTTTCTAATGAGGTATTTGTTTGTTGTTTTTCTAGGCTCTAAATGAATTAGACCCAGACATGTGGCCATGAGGCATTAGGAGGGGAAGCAGTTGAGAAGCTGAGCTAATTCATTATGCTTATTTATGACTTATCAAATGGCCATCACCGCCTCATATGGAGCACTTGGGTGTGTGGAATTGAGGGGAGAGGATATCAATATACAGAATAAATGCAAAGCAGTGGTCAGTAACAAGGATGTGAATAAATCTGGAGATCCTGGTGACAGTAAAACAAACTGTGGGTAGTGAGGTATGAGAGAGATGTGATGTCAAAGGAACCCCATAATGTATTTATAGCCCCACTCAGGATTTGCTGGGATTTCTAAATAATGCATTAATTCAATTACCTATTCTTAATTAGTGTTTGCTCAAATTGGAGCAACATCATTAATTTACTGCCTCATATTTTTACTTTGCTGGTGTGGTGGGTTTCATTTTTTGACTCTTTCCCCTCTCTGCTTTACGAGACTCGTAACACTCAGCTGTGATGCTCATGCCACAACCTGCAGCTTTTCTGGGAATGCCTGTTTTCCATTTTAGGATTTTTTGTTTGTTTTTGTGCTGACAGGGCTCACAGCCCTGACTGGACCCTGTAATTGGAGAAAGAGGGAGAAAAAGAGCCCAAATGTGAAGCAGCTTCTCTCGAATGCTGAGCAGCATCTGTTCTTGGTAGAGCAGCAGACGCTGGGGCAGGATTAGGCCTTTTGGGTTCCCCCAAACAGGGGGGATATTTTTGAGCATTTGATTTTTTTTTTTCCCCCCCTCTGTGCAAACTCATGATACTTGCAGGGGTGGGGGCTCCCTGTCCCTCTGGGGTGACAGCAACACACAGGGCTGCTCCTCCCTGCTGCCAGCACCGGGAGCTTCACAGGGATGGGGAGGCACAGGGTGCTGCGTGTCACCCCATGGGAAATGCTGAGCAATAGTAACACCTTAGGTGCTGTGCCCTTTATTGCTTTGTCCGGAGGGAAGATGTGCTCCTGAAAGCTGCTCCTGGACGTTTGTTCTTCGGCTCCTCCTGGAAAGCGGAGCTGGGTCAGGGACCCGAGTGCAGGGTAGATGCTGGTGGCCAGGGCTCTGGTCCTCAGCACAAGCCAGGTTTGTGGTTAGCACTTACCTGTAACAGATGTTTTAGCTGGTTTATTCAAGTTACAGGATGATAACAGATCAGGGAGACTAATGCAAGCCAAGGCTGCTCCCTCCCAGCTGTGCCTTCCAGGAGCAGATCAACACTTGTCCCAACTTTGCAGAGAGCAGTTTGGGCTTTTCTACCCACCGCCCCGTTTCTTCCTTTTAATTTTTGTTTCTGGCTTTGGCTTCTCTTCCCCACCCTCTGCCCACGCTCTCCTCTCGCTCGGAGGCGAGCGGTGCAGCCTCGAAAGCCCCATTCATCACCGCCTGCTCGCGAGGCACCGGCAGCCGCCGCCGCTCCATTGATTGACTGCAGCGGGGAGTGAATTTGAAATCATTACGCTCCTGAGACAGCTTTTAAATATGAGGAAAATCAAGTTCTGTAAGAATCCTGGTGGAAAGGGTGTCTCCAGCCAGGGAATCCCATGTGGCACCGGGTGCTGTTTGGGTGTAGAGGAGACCCCGCTGCTCTGGACCTTGAGAGTGTCCCTGTGTGAGCTGGTGAGATGGGAGTGGGCAGGCAGGTGCTGGCAGAGAATTAAGTAGAAATATTTCACTGTAGAAAATACTATTGTGTAAAGCCATCCATCTGCTGCCTGTCTAATGCTTTGCATGAATTAATGAGCTGATTGATTAGGAGAAACTTGCAGCAGCTGGGTGAGGGAAATAATTCTTTTCCTCCTGTTACAGGTGGGGAGAACTCGGAGGTGCAGAGGTTAAGATTAAGGTTTCCAAGTTGGGTGGTTGTTTTTGCGTTTAGTGAAGGCTACAGTTAAGGCGTTTGTCTGTGTCTTGTATTACTGATTGATCAATCTGATTTTTGGATGTGTTTTGACTTCAAGAGCAGTTGTGAGAGCTCGATATGGCTGCAGCTCAGCCCTGAAGAGTCTCAGCTCAGGATCTGATCTTCCAGCACGTTTGTGGCAAAACAGCACAGTCTGCTGTGGCTCTTGGCTGTGGTGTTTGTAACCAATAGTCTCTTCTCTTTATGCTGGAAAAGACAAACTTGTCATTTCTTACAATTTGGCTGTTTAACAAACCTTCCTCTCGCCCCACAGCCTTTTTCCAGTCGAGGTTTTCCGTAAGCATCTCCCCATTCCTCACAGTATCTCTCCTGGCCACCTGCAGCTGGCAGAGTCAGGTTACTAATGGCTGGATGTGTGGAGCATCTCTCTCCTCCACGCTACGATGAGTGCAGCTTTTCAGGAACAGTGCATTGAGCAAATGTCACTCCACAGCCCCAAAATCTATCAAAGGAAGTGACAGTGGCTGTAAGCATTAATCATCCCTTATCATCAAAATAAAGTTGTTGCAATAGAGTATTGTCAGAGGATAAATGTCCTGACTTCAGCTCAGTGCTGGTTCCATTAATGCTGGTGGTTCACTAAGGTGTTCCAGCAGGAGATGGTAATTGTGTGGCCCAAGGACTTGTCTTGTGACATTAATTAACCCTTTCCTCTCCAGGCTGGGCAGCTAGTCAGTCTTGTTACGAGTTAAAAGCCTGGGACACCTGAGGAGTTGAAGTAGTTTATTTTCATCTCTGTGCTGAGAAGTTTGTCCCTGGCCCTGCTTGAGTAAAAGCAGGGATATGTGGAGCAGCACTAAAAGGGCATTTCCCACTCGCCCTTCTGAGCTTCCACTGTGGGGGAAAAAAGAAGGAAAAAAACCCGTAAACTTGTTAAAGCAATGCTAAAAAGGGCACTGATTAAAAAAAGGTATTAAACATCTGATTTGTGGTATAAAAATACCTGCTTTTGCTTTACTCCTGCCAAAGGACATGGCTTGAAAGCAAACCTCTTAACCCTTGTGCTGGTTCTGTCCCTGCTCAGGGTGCAGCAGGGGCAAAGGCTGTGGGCAAACAACATCAAGAGTGTGACAGACAGGGCATCCATCAAGGTCAGCAGCACAAGGGATGGGACTGCTGGTGTCACTGAGCTGATTGACTCATTGGGATGGAGAGAGGCACTGCAGTAATGTCACTTCAGCCACCTTCTCCTGGGGAAGGTGTGCTGAGTAGTGAATTGCAAGGTCTGGCGTGTGGCCCAAGGGAATGGAGAGCTGCTGGAAATCACCTTGTGTTTAAAATCTGGGAGTTCAAGTCTGTCTCTTGTGTTTTATGGCACCATTGAACTTATCTGCTGTCTGGGTTTGAGCCTTTGTCCATAGGGGCTGCAGGTCCCTGGTCTGTGCTAAGAACAGGCTGTGCTTTGCAAACTGTGCAGCAGAGCAGGACACTGAGGTGGGAATGGGATGGAGCTGTGCCTGAGCAGGCAGGTGGGGCTGGAACTGCAGGGTGCACACAGGCTGGGTGGGTATGGACACCCCACTGAGCCTCTCCGGTGTTGCCCATCTGACCTGGCTCCTTTTCACCTTGTCCGGGGCAACGCTGAAGCCTGGGCTGAGGAATAATACAGCTGTTTCTGGAGAACATCTACCATAGAGGAGTAAGAGGAAAACTTTGATAAATCAACATGTTTCAGCAGCTGCCCCAATTCACAAAGGAGCAGAAATCGGGCTGTGGAGTTTGTGTAACTGCTTCCTGTGTAAAGAAAAAAGGGGAAATAAATCTGTGGGATGCAGTTCTTAAAGCTCCATAAGAAACCACATAGTCATTTAGGTTGGAAAAGACCCTTAAGAACATAAAGTCCAGCCATAATGCTTTACAACCACAGTGAACATCACGACCTCATCAGAGATGTTTGTCTCATTGTTTACTGGGTGGGTCAATTTGTTAATCTTGAGCTTCATGAACGGACTTGATGATCTTGGAGGTATTTTCCAATGTAAATGATTCTATGATTCCGTAACGGATTTGCAGAAAAGTCCTCATCTGTATTAAAGTCCTTTCCAGTTTTGAACTAGATTGTAGGTTCTCTAATTCCACATTGGCTTTAAGAAAAAGCCCCAAATTTTCTGTGTGGCTTTTCCCCCTCTCTCTCAGTGAAGCATTACTAATTCATGTTACATTTTTTTTGTTCATTCCAGTCATACCTTAACAAAACAGCCATAAAATAGCATCGTATTGCATAGCCAACACATTCTCTTTTGCACTGGAGCTCTTACATGTGGTGGTGAACAGAGTAATACATTCATTTTAATGAGGCTGTCTTGGGAATTAAGTGTATGTCACTTATTGATCTTGCTTTTCTCCCCATTTATTTTGAAATGCTGTTGTCTTTATTTTCAGCAGGTAAAATCTGAAGTGTTTTTGCAAATGTTGACTTTCTTCTGTGCTTTAGACTGTAACCAGCTCCTCAAAGCCAGGGCTTGTGGGGTCCTTGGAGCTGCTGAGTTAAAGGTAACCTGTCCTTCTGCAAACTATGTGAAAAGAGCCAGCCACGAGGACCAGATGGGAAATAACCTTCAAAGCTGGTCAGGTTTTCTGTGGCCATCTGAGAGGCCCTTATATCTGACGGCAGGATCATGCCTGGAGACCTGGCAGACGCACTCAGTGGGTAAACCTGGAGGTGAAGTGACATGCCCAGGGTTATCTGGGGTGTTGGTACCAGAGCCTTGATGGGACCAGATCCTTCAACACCTGCTCCTGCACTAACCACAAGACTTATTTCCTTTCTTTGTCCTTAGTTTTGCAGCGCAAGGAAATTTTTGTTTAATTTTAAATGTTCTCCTAAATCTCGGTGACGGCAGATTGACGCAAGCGTGTGCTGGATCAGGGCCTGTTCTCTTATGCATATGGATGCGTACACAGCTGTAAGCGTTTTCTGTCTTAAGGCTTCTGCAGTCCAAGGGAGAGATCTTCCCTCCCTGCCCACGGGTGTGTCCCCTCTCCCCTGGCACCAGGGCCAGCAGCACTGGGTGCCCTGGTCTCCAGCGTGAGAACACAGGGCTGAATTTAGGTAGAATCCCTGATTGTTTCATTCAGTCATTCTCCATTGAGTTCACTAGTGAAGTTTGTGCATGTGTGCAGCCTCCTGGGACACTTGGGAGCTGGGCATGGCAGTAGGGGGAAAGCCCCAGAGTGTTGTGGTAGGATCCTCCCCAGACCACATGAACTGAGAAATTCCTCTGAGCCTGATGTTCTCGGAGGTTTTGGTGGTGTCTCAGCATATTGGCAGAGAATTATGTTGGCTATGTCTTGTCTGCCAGAGCTGGCCCAGGATCTTGCTTTTATGGGTGTTGCCACCAGCTAAAATGTGGCAGCTCTGTCGGGGGAAGAGCAGCAGCTCCCAAAAAAGGGTGACACAAATGGCAAAGCAGGTTATGTTCATCCCAGCAAATGCAGATGGGAAAGTCCAGGCTCTTCATCCCTTTTCACATGTAGTATCCCCTCAGCCATGCTGTAGCCCTGATGCTTGCTCAGGAAATTGAAAGGTTCTTCTTCATCCCTGTACAACATCTGAACTTTCCCAGGGGTCTCCATCCATTTACCAGCATGGATTGTACCCATGAAGCTCTCAGATCATGCTGGATGCAGCCTGATGAAATTGCAAGGGAGAATATTAAAACAAAAGTGGCGGAGAGAGCAAGTCAGCCCAAGTCTGTTTATGGTGATTCCATCTTATTTAAAAGGGATAGCAAAGTATAAACCATTTAAATATTTCATCTGCAGAAGAGCCCTGAATGAGTTTGTACTACATGTGCATGTGTGACAAATGAGCAGGGATGGCAGCAGGAGCACCAGCAAGCAGCAGCCCTGCTTGGGCCCAGGTGCATATGAGGGAAAGCGGCTGTGCTGGTTAAAGTGTTTTATTTAAACAGGGAATTCGTATTTTACCCTTTAGTTGGTGAAAATTATCCTTGTCTTAACAGGTTGGATCTGACTATCTGGAGATGAGGGCCTCATCCTGCTCCTCGGTGCTTTCTGCCTGCTGGGTGCCTGGAGGATGCTCAAAATAGCCCCAAATCAGAGCTGTGCCTGCCCAACCTTGTGGAGAGTCACGAGGTCACTGGTGTAACTGGGAGGAGAATTTGTCCTTCTAGCTTTAAAAATAGCTGTATTTTCTTTAATGGCATTTTCCTTGGGGCAGCCAGGAGCTCGCAGGAGTGTGCAGCCCAGCTGAGGTGCTGTTGAACAGGAAGGGCCGCCAGGACAACACATTTAATCCCATTTCTAAACTGCATTTGTCTCTAAAAATGTACCAAACCAAGAAAGATTCTGGGTTTCTTCTTCCTCCTGAAATTTTTAATTTTACTGGCTTCTTATAGTCAGGTTGATGAGGTTTCCTCTGCGGAAAATGCTCTCTGGTGTTGCTAAATAGGATTCCATAATCTCTAGCAGCTGAAGTGTTTAGTTAGGGTCCAAGGGTGGGGTTTTTTTATCCCAATTCTGTCCATCCTTACCAAAGCCTGGGGTTTCTAGTGATGAGTGATTTGGGGCTTATCTCTGGGAAGTGCCGTGAATGCCAGGCCCGTGCTTACACGAGGAGGGAAATGCATGAATTTTTCCACATCAGTGGGAGCTGAAGATTTTGCTAAAGGTGTCTCCAGCTGCAAGGAGTGAGATACGGCTCTTCTGGAGAGCTCCATAAAGGCAGAACTGAGTAGAAAATTTAAATGTGGATTTAATGCCTCGGAAAGCCATCTGTAAGGGAAGGTGCAGGTGCTGGCCAGCTCTTGGCCTTGCAACAGGTAACTCGGGCCAGTGAATGGCGAGGCTGCTGAAGCACAGTCACGGTGGCTTTAATCTGACTTGGGAGATGTTCATTAGGCAGCCCTGGGCTGGATCTCCTGGGTTGTCTCAGGGCTGTGGTGCATCCCCTGGGGCTGGTGCTGTCTCTGTGAGTGCCTCTCCCTGTACTGGTAGCTCAGGGTCCTGCTGGGTCAGCTGCTTCTGTCTCCATTTTTATATGTAAAAGCTGCATTAAAGGTTGTCAGGGCCTGGAATGGGGATGGGCTTGAGACAGACTGACCTCAGCCAGGCCAGGGATGGCCGGGACACAGGACATGGCCACTGTCAGTACATGCTAAAGGAAAAGCAATAAGTAAAATCGAGCCTCTGTTGTCCTGAAGGTCTGTCAGCTAATTAGGCAAGATGGCTGAATGTCTTATTAGATGATACTACCTAGTGCTTTTGTAGAGTCACAGGTAGTAACTTGGTTAAACTCCAGCTCTGTGGTGACAAGGGACTGAGAACAGCACCTCCTTCTGCCAGAGATTTGATTTTGGTGTAGAGGCTGTGCTGGGTATTCTGGTATTGAGGGCAGATCTGTGCCTTGGAGAGCTCTGCAGAGCAAACCCACGCTGGGAAGGAGCATCACCCCTGCAAGCACAGGGCTGAGAACCATCTGTGCTCACCCAGCCGTGGGCAATGGTCGTGGTCATGCTAAACATCTGCTGTGACCCCTCAGCACAGCAGTGCCCTGTTTTTGGGGTCCCCAGCAGCCTTCTGTGCCCCCAGCCTTGCCTGCTGCCGGGTGCTCCCTCTGAGCATCACATCAGCTCTGCCCTCAGCCTTGCCCCTTCCTCACACCCCACAAAGCTGCCGTGTGGTTTTGGTGCCCTGCACGTAGCTAATGTCAATTTGTAAGACAATACTTCAGAATTACTTAGTGAAAACACAGACAGCATTGTACAGCTGGTAGCAACATTGATTGAAGTGATATTTAATCCAAGGAAAATACATGATACATAGTGTAGGATTCCTCGCTTATCCATTGTATAATGCAGTTCATGGGGATTAAATATCCCTTCTGTAAAGTTGGTTGAGATCAGTGTTGTTATTTGTTTTGCAAATGATCCTGACAGGGATGCTGAGAGCTATTGATTACCAATGGTTCTTTAAAAATTACTATTATACTGCAAATTATGAGCCTTGGGGGTATCCAGTTATATGATAATGGAAAGGCATTGGTGTGTAATGACACATGCATCATAACAAATTTGCTCTTCTTATATAATGGAGATTGAAAGGGACGTGATTTATGACCAACAGGATTAGCTGCCTGCCATGATACATCCAAGGTAACATGACTGAATTGTCTAGTTGTTCATCGTGGCAAGAAGTACTGATGATTAGGAGAACAACTTAGAAAAAAAAAATAGAAGAAAAAAAAAAGCCCTTGTTCTGAGCAAAATCTTCTCTATCTTCTCATTTAAAATATGTAAACTACTCTTCTAATTCATAAATAGCTAAAATCCATCCATCACTCTCCCGGGAGCATCCACAAAGCACTGCAGAGGTGAAAACCAAGGCTGCCAGTCTTAGTGGAACTCCTGGGTTTGCCTGGAAAGCCTTCAGAGCTTTCTGGCCGTGGCTGTGATGGAAGTGCAAACAAGAGCCCTGAATCTGCTGGGAATTTCAATGTGTGTGTGCCCTTGAAGCCTGTGGAGGACACTTGTGTTGAGTTGTGTGCTCTCATTCCTGATGATGAACGCCTGATAACACAACTGCTTGTCTTCCAGGCTCTCCTGGTGTTTCCCAGCTCTGCAGCTGAGGACTGAATACTTGATGTGTTTGAGAGGAGCCAAAGGGTTGCTTTGGGCTACAGTGGCTTGTGCAGTGTCATAGGAGCCTTCCCCACCTTGGGGACAGAGCTGGGTGGTGCCACCTTGCCCTGCCATGCTGGGGTGGCACAGAGGGCTGGTGGGAGGATTTTACACCTGGCCTGTGATGGGTAGGGCATTCAGGAAGGTGTGTGGTGTGAAAATTAACTCAGATGCTTTTTTTCTGTGGCTGTCCTGTGCTCTAGGCATGCTGCTGCAAATGCCAAACACCAGCAACTGAAACAAGCCTTTTCCTCATCATGCTGCTGACCCACAGTGGAGCCCACAGATGAGCCCTGTGCTCGTTTATTTTGTGCTGCTGCAGCAGGAACACTTGCATAGTAATTTCTTTAAAGGCACTTAGCACTTGATAACAAGGTACTTCAGATGAGGGAAGAAGGAGGTATGTGCTTGTTCAGGTATTATTCTGCGTGACAGCTAAAGATCCAGCTCCCATGAATCCCACTATGTCACTTGGAAATAGGATGGAGGAAGGTTGATAGAAAAAGGGAACTCTGAGCTCGCACACACTAGCGGTCCGTGTCTGGGTGCATCCCTGAGCACGAGCAGCACTGTGCTGTTACCCACCTTATCCAAAGGAATTATCCCCCCTGCCTGAAAGTAGTGCCCTGGGATGAGGCTGCCAAGCCTGTCTCCTTGATGGAGGCTGGGGATGTCTGAATGCCAGTGAGGAGCAAGGGCTCCTTGAAACAGCACTGTGGAAGCAATTTGCAATATAAACACCAGCGCAGAGTAAAATTCTCCTCCTTGTGGAAGTGCTGCCCCTTGACTTGCAATGAAGTAATTATTTGTTGTGCTGGTTTCTCAGCCCAAGTCCTCTGCAGGTCACCACGTGCTCTACCCCATCTCACTGCCTGTTCCTGCCCGTGCTGTGGTTCAGGGGTAACTGACAGCTACGAGATGCTGTTTGTCATCAGGGAAGGGGTGTGTGCAGAGGGGGCTTTGGTTTTTCAATAAAAATGAAATCCCAGGGTTTTGTTAATACTTCACATATGAGATTCTCTGCTTGTGGAGACAGAGAGCTTTCCTGAGGAATTGCAGTTTCAAGACTGTGAAGGAGGATGAAACACAGAAGAGAAGATCACAAGGTGGGGCTCAGAAATACTGGCACAAGGGATTTCTGGAACTCTGCAGCCCAGTTTCTCCCTTGAGGCAGGACTTTTGCCAGTGGTGAAACAGGCTGGTGTTGACTTGGTCTAGGCGAGTCTTAGAATGCCTCCCAGGAGGGATGGAAATGGTGGGTTGACTGCTCAGGTCTCTGCATCCCTGGGGGAGCAGAGGTATGTGGGGGTCACAGGTTTCATCCTGTGACTGTGGACCCAGCACAAACTCCTGAGGCACTTCAGAAAGGCAGGGGAGGATCTGAGCTGGAGAAGTTGCAGGGGATGTCTGGCTGTTTGTTCATTTTCATTATCGTGCCCAGCTGAAGCTGGGTCAGTGTACAGAACTGGACAGGAGATGCCCTATCCAGAGCATGCTTGACCTCTGCAGAGATGTGCACAGATGTGAAGTGCTGGGGAACGAGGTTTCTCCCCCCATTACCTTTGTTGGTGACCTAACCTGGTCTCTGATCCAGACCCTCCCAGGTGAGAGAGCTCTCTTGCAAGAACTTTTTGAATAGTGAAAACTTCACAGCGACTCAGGGGAGGCTGGAAATGGAAAAAAAGAGCCCTTGTTCCTCCCAGCTGCACTGGTTTGGGTGGACCTAAAAGTAGCAGGTATGAATGCTACTGGCACTGTCATTACCTTAATGCTTTATGTCACTGCTGGAGTGGGACATTGTCATATATATGGATTCTGGGAGGTCTTTTGATCCAGCATTGTATCACATTTTATGACAAAAATCAGTCTAAAATGATTGTGATTGGAGCTGTGTCCTTCAGCCCAGTAGCTGGCTGTGTAAGTAAGTCACCAGAGTCAGTGTGCACAGCAGCAAAGTAATGCATAATTCAGGAGGGACCTCTGAGTGACACAGGGGACAGAGGGGCCACACAGCTGTCACTGTGTTGTGTGACTCAAGTTGACTGGGTGAAGGTGGGGAGTCCCCTCTGTCCTCTGGATGCTCTAGGCAGAACCTGACTGTCCTTAGAGGGACCAGTACCATGGGGATTGGGTTGCATGAAGGTGCCACAGACTGGGGCAGGATTTGCTTCTCTTTGGAAGAGTTTATCTGGAAAATGTGGATATACAAGCATTTCTAGGGTATCTCCCAGAGTACCCCATCCTGGACCATTGCCTCTCCTTACACAAGCACTCAAGGATGACTCAAGCAACCCCTTCCTGCTCTGATAGCATCTCCCTTGCTGGGGCAGAGTGAGATGGGCAAAGTGGGCCTCAGAGGCAGCGGTTTAGAGAAGCTTGTAAGGGGTTTGATCCTGCCTTAGGAAAACTTCCTCCTTCTCCTGTGTGCTAGTGTTGATTTTCAGTTTATTTCTCTGCTGTTGTAATGAAAGTCACAGTGCTACACAACCGCCGAGATCCTGACATCGGAAAGCAGCAGCCAGCACGAGCTGTTTCTCTGGAAAAAAGGATCCATCCAAACGGTTCCTTTATGTCATGCTCTAATTTTGCCGCTGCTGGTTTATTTTTGTTTTTGGCTTCTTTTATTCACGGTATTCTTAAAACTTCCCTTTCAGGGCTTAACAGCTTAACCATTTCAAAATCATGCCAAGCGGAAATGTAGCATACGATTTTCTCACTAAACATTGTGCTGATCGCTCAAATGTATTCTGGATTTGTAGAAAAGCTGCAAGAAAATGGGATGAAAAAGGGTGAGAATTAGCACTTAGATGAAGAGCCAGGTCTTTGCATGCTCAGGAAAGATCTGTGGAAGCAAACAGTGTCCCTTGTCACCTTC
Organism: Pseudopipra pipra; assembly: GCF_036250125.1. Classification (NCBI taxonomy): domain Eukaryota; kingdom Metazoa; phylum Chordata; class Aves; order Passeriformes; family Pipridae; genus Pseudopipra; species Pseudopipra pipra. Next base: position 11,580,654 of record NC_087564.1, read on the forward strand.
TTGCTCTGCAGCATCCCGTATTGGCATGGCTTACAGCAGGATTGGTGGGCAGGCGGGTGGTGAAGCACAGATTTCAGTCCTGAGGCTGGTACAGTCTTTACACATGAATCTTGGCCCTGGTTGTTGGTCCCTGATACCTGTATTATGCTCCAGGCTCTGCTGCCAGATTCCTCTATGGGTTTCAGCAGCTCCATCAGTCTCTTGAGCCTCCCTCTTTTCCATAGGAAAGGGATTATAGTACCAAAAATAGCCTATTTTCCAAGGTGGGCCTCTTTGTGACTCTCCTCTGTGAAATACCTCTTTCTCCCTGTTCCTCCAAGTGAAATACAAAGGAAATGTGATTCACCACCAGTGCTGATGTGCTGAGCCAGAGGGAAAGCTGCTGGTGTGCAAGAGATGCTTTGTGCCTGCACACGTGCCCTTCTGACACGTGAGTCTCTGCTGGAGCCAGTGGCTCCCCACTCTGCTTGTCCGCTGAAGAGCTGGAGGATTCAGGGCAGAAACAGCCCTGCTCCTGGTGCTGATGGAGCACCTGTGATGGGAGCAGATGCTGCTTCTGGGAGGCGAGCTGAGTGTTACCTGGTCACATGGACAGTTCTGTCCCATGAGAACTCATTTGGGATGGGCCCATTGTGACTTTTGTTCAGCTCATGCTCCTGTGAGATTGTAAGGAGCTGAGTTTTCCAAAGGAGGAAGAGAGCAAGGAACAGATTCAGAAATGCAGACTTCTCTTGGAGTCAAATGGGTTATCACCATCTCATGACTGCTGCAACACAGGTCGCTGTGCAAACCTGCTCTTGCTGTGATGATGGGGTGCAGACTGGAACAAGAGAAGACAGCTCGGTGTTGCAGAGCTGGGAGGTTGGTGGGAGTCCTTATTTTCAAAGACAAGGGTGACAGAGAGTTCTTTTTCTGCCATTTCTGGCTTTTTGTGGTTGATCACATTAGAAGACCTTTGAGGTTCCTCACTACTTGCAGCAAATGCCCGTGGGTCCTGAGCTGCGGAGCTGGGCTGTGGATCGTGGCATCCTCGGTTAAGGATGCTCTGAGCTGGAATTTGCTCTTTTGTTACAGCTCTCAGGCTTTCAGGGTGAAGTGAGGGACAGCTGACAATTATTAGTAGCTTTAAAATTAATAATGCTCTTTAGAGCATTTAATCTTTCATTAACAATAAATACAATAGATGCTGGGTTGTACCTAGACCAAGGAACATTCAGGTTCCCGCAGCACTACGGCTTGGGTGGTTGGGAGCTCTGTGTGGATGTGAGCAAGGGAATTCCCCGTATTGGGCCATTCAGGAGAGGATGTGGGGAAGGGCTTGGTTTGATTTCTGTAAGTCTCACCTGTGTAAATCCTGAACAGGGGTCAGGCAGGATCCTGTGTCCTGCCAGTGCCATGTGCCTTCGAAGCAGCTCCACATCCCTGCTTGCATCACAGACTGAGGGCTGAACATGGCCCTTGGTTTATTTGTAATAATCCTGAGGGAAGGTGGAACACATGGAGGTCTTTGGGCTTCAGGAAGAGGTGAAGACCTTGGCATAGGTAGAAACCACAGAGTGATGGTGCAGATTGTGGCCATGCAATGAGAAGGTTTAGTGAGCACACTTGCTGTTGAAAAACCTTGGGATGCAGGAGAAGGGAGTAGAGGGATTCCTCAATTTGCCTCCTCATCACTCCCAAGTAAATCCCTTCTGGCTGATGTGGTTGGCATATACAGAACATCTTGGCTCGATGCTTCAGCGGATGGTCTCCAGTTGGTGTGACTTAGCTCAAAGCTGGGACGTGAGGAGCATTAGGGAAGCTGGGGGCAAAATGTTGTGATCTTCAAAAACAGCGATGCATTTTTCTGATGTTGTTCATATGATAGGAAATTTCCCCCCCTTTTTCAATTAACCATTGAGGGAGGAGACTTTCCTAGCTTGTAGGGGAACAGATCTGAAGAAATCAGTAACAGTCATGTTGCTGGAGAATGTCTGGCTCCACTTGAGTTGTTTTTCCACTGTTTGGATAAATAAGACAATAAGAAGAGCTGCTGAGATAGTTGGCAGAGAAATGAATCCCCTGGGAGATCGGGACAACGTTGTTTATTGGTGGGAGCTGCCTGTGCATGAGGGGTCAGTCCTGCAGTTCTGTAGAGAGAAGGGAAACAAACAGTCTCTGTTTTAGCACCGGATTCACTGCAAGGAGATATGCCAGGGAGCATTAGCGCCACAGCCACCATGATCTTTTGCTCGGATTAGTTTTGTTTTTTTAAGGCAAAAAAAAAATAATGGCTGGTTCCCGTTAGATCAGATATGGACAAAATAATAGTGGTATCACAAAGATTGAGGTCTGTAAGATTAAAATGTGAAAGGGAGGAGAAATGATAGCTTTGGCCCTGCTTGCTGTTACAGCAGTCGTGTGGATAAATGACTCTATGCAGATAAGCAGGGCAAAAATAAAAGGGATGCTCAGGACGAGATGGCAAAAAAATGGGAACTAATCAGCAGATTCAACCACTGTAATAATGCAGTAAACATGGAAAATTACATTATATTAGCTCCTCTGCTTCCCACTGTATATATTAGCCACAAAGTCATCGATAGGCGATTCGCTGTGAAGATGCAGCTCTGCAGATATCGGAGCTCCCCCCTCCTGGGGGAAGACATTAATGATGCTAAAGGGGAAAGTTGACTTTCGAACTGCATAAGGAAGAAGTGGCTCGAATTGAACTGCAGAAAAGCTCTCAGGTCACCAAGTTAAAAATCTGCTCTCAGGAAAAGGACAGCCGGTCTGTTTGTCCCCAGTGCTCAGGCAGCAGTAGGGTTCGTGCTGAGCCACAGCTTAATTGCAGTCCTGGGATGTTCCCTTGGTGCAGGAGAAATTGGTCTGCTGCAGATCTTTTTTATATATTTATATATATATTTATATATATTTTAACTAGTGAACTGATTTCCATTTTGTTCAGTTTCTCACAAAGAATGACAAGTAGTCGCTGCAGCCCTTTCCCTGAGTTCACGTAAAACCAGCATGTAACATTATTTGCAAATTAGCTTTATCCCTCTGGCTCCCAGTTAAAGAAGGAACTGCTTGGTCCAGCGTTGCTCCCAAAATATCCATTTAAACCATGTAATGATTCTGACTCTCTCATGCATAGTAGATGAAAGACGCTTTGCGATTTATTTTTAAAGCTTTGAACCCCAAACATGGTCAATCATAGAAAAAAAGATTAAAAAAGGAGGAAGTCATGATAATGCAAAGCTGGGAGAAAAGCAGTCCAACACTTCACAGTAAAATCCGTTTTCTTTGCACTTTTTTATTAACAGCTCCAACTATGATCAGTGCATAAATCTACCTGCAACACAGGATGTTGGAAAATTACCGAGAGACAGCAATGTCCTCCCTGCTGCTTGGTGAGAAAAGAAGGATGCACCTTCAGGTATGGGCTGGAATATTGTTTTATCCTCTGTTCCCTGTTTGTGTTGCACTAAACCTGCTTGTTGCATTGATTAGAGGGGGAAATAAGGTGTTTGCAACAGGGAAACTTTGGAAGGGGTTCTCTAAACTCGTCTCAAGATACAGATGAGTCTCTGTGCCCAAGCAGCACAGGGCTCTGGAGGCTTTGTTGGCTCCGCCTGACCGGGCAGAGGTGGTTAGTGGTGGTGTTCTGTCCTGTGTTTGCTGTTGGTCTCACCCTGCCCCTGTGGAAGTTAATTATGCCCCTCTCGAGGAGAACAGCGCAGCACTGGGTGCTCCCGCAGCCTCCCGGGAGGAGCAGCATTGGGAAGCAGAGCACATGCTCTGCCGTTCCCCGCTTCCCGGGTCATGTTGAACCGCGCATACGAAATCGCCGCTTCCCCGGCGCCGTGGCGGCTTCGTGGGGATCACAGGAAGGGCTGAGCAGGATGAAGCTGCGTTGGCTGCTGCTGCTGCCGAACAGCCTTTTTAGTGCAGGAGCAGAGCTAGGCACTCCTCCTGGGCTTTCTTAATCCAGCCTCAATCCGTGCACTTCAAGCAGGAGCCTTGTTTTAGGGCTGTGCTGAGCACTCGAGTCTCCCAGCAAGCTGCTCTTGCGCCTGTAAGAGCCAGCCACAAGCCAAAAAGCCGGTTTTACTCTCCTTTGAAGAAGATGGAAATTGCTCCCTCTGAGCAGGGGAGAGTGGAGAGGAGCTGTGGTTTCCAGGATAGGAAAAGGGAGGGTTGGTGACTTTCTGAACGTGGATTTTTCTAACGTTTGTTTGACACTTTGGGCTCAACACGGACAAGCTGCTGCCCCTGAAATCCAGCATGGCAACTGGATTATAGCCGTCACATCTATCTCTCCAGGGAGAAAAAAAAGGGTTTCCAGCCACAGAGACCAGTTTAAAACATGCCAGCCTTCTCCAGCACATTTCCCTCAGTATGTGTTCTGGAGCAAACAAGGACCTGAGGACTACTTAATTCTTGGCAACTGTTCAGTGCTGCTGTGTTGGAGATTGGGGTATCTCACTTACCTGGCTGGGTTGGTTGCTTGTTTTGCCCCTGTGCAAGTGGTTTGAGGAAATATCGGGAATTAGCTTGTCTGTCATCTTGGTGTTTGTAGATGCTTGTCCAGTGGGAGTCACTGATTCCAGTCAAGCCCTTTCTTTTCATGGTGTCTGTCACTCCCATTTACATTTTCCCATCGTCACACTTGCTGCCTGCAGTGACCACTGAGGACAGATTGCTGTTGCTGGCTTTCACCTGGGGTCTCTTAGGACATAGCAGTGTGTGTGAGCATTGAGACCCCCAGTTTGTAACGTGGGCTTCAGAGGAAGCCTGTGGTGGCACCTGATGTCCTGACATTTCTGTTGGAGTGTGGCTGTGCTGGTGGGTAAACAGGGTGGAGCGAGATGTGCTGGGGTAGGAAAGGAGCTGCAGATTTTGTGACTTGAATGGGGTCTTTGTTTATTGATATGTGTGTGTTTCAAGGATGTGTTGGCCAGCACCAAGGTTTCCTCATCTGTGGGAAATCCTGGCTATCTCAGGGAGGCAGCTTAGATTGCGTTGTGGCTGCTGAGGGCTCTTGGTGTTGAGTCCTATCTGGGTTAGTTATACAGGTACTTTTATATGTACCAAAGGTGAGGAAGCAAAATGGGGGATAAGTGTTAGAAAGGGGGTGGGTGACAGGGCTGCCCTCCTGGCACAGGGGGACCATTGTGCTGAGCTTTCAGCTGGTTTTCCAGCTTTCTGCCACTTCTGCCTTGGCTATGGTGCTCCATCAGCCCATGTTTCACCACAGTGAGCTCTCCCTAGAGATAGTTTTTTCCTTTAGGCTCCCCTACATGACACACACAATGCACAAGTGCCGAAGCCTGACACCACATGCCAAGAGATGCCGCAAAGGTGGGGTTTGCTCCCTGCAACCTACTGTTCCCATCCTGCATTTCTTGAGAGAGCTCTGGCATCCTGCCAGGCCACAGGGGAGATGTTTTTCACCCCTTCCCACATCCATGCATGCCTCTCTCACCCCAGGGAACCCCATGTTGGCACAGGATGACACTGGATGATGCTGCACATTCAATATGAGGATGCTCCTCTACAGCAGGATGAGGGCTGAGCGTAACGCCTTTTAATTATCCTCTTAATTACTCAGTGAAATGCCCAATAAAACAAATCACTATAATTTCTATTTTATTCTCTGCCTTTTGCGGGTTATTTAAGAGCGCAGGATACATTAAGGAGGCACTTTCTCATGAGGGAATGCCTTCCAATAGATCATACTTGCAAAATGGTTTTATGTGCCTATCCTGTGCATTTCATCCTCATTTTCCATGCCAGTTTACTAATTACCAGAGACACTGGTGGCTGGGAAGCAGGGCCTCCCTTGCTGCCCATCCCTGCCGTGGTGAAGTCACAGCTCTGAGTTTGTGACATCCCCATGGCAACGGCCTGTGATGTCACTAGCAGGGATTACAACTTTTCGAAGCATCCAGGCACAGGCAGCCAAGCTGGAACTCTTGGGCTTTCACATGTCTTTAAATAGCAAGGAACTGAAATGCAGGGAAGTCTACAAGAAGGCTTTAGATTTCCCTTTATTGTACCCTGAGGGAGGGGAGGCTGTTGACTGCGGGGCTGCCACCAGCAGTCCCGTCCTCTGGCCCGCGGCAAACCCAGCTCCCCTGTGCAAACTTGAGGTTTACCTGGGGAGTTGAGCCCTGCAGTGACCCTCGTGTGTGATCCTGTGGCCAAGGTCTGGTGTGTTGGGCATCTCCCCAATGTCCCTGGGGGCTGCAGGTGTCCCCAACCCTATGCAACTCCCTGTGGCTCTGTATTTCTTGGGAATGGAGTGAACCTTAAGCAAACCTGGGGACCATAGGTCCCTATAGCCCGCCCTGCCCACGCTTCTTCCTCAGTCTAAACTGCTCTCTCCACTTGCTTTCTTCAGTGCTATTTGTCTAATACTCATAGTATTTGCATAATAAGATGCTGTTCGTGCACAGGCAGCGAGGGAGGAAGATTCATGTGCATACCTCTCTAGCAACAGGAAAATCATGTAATAACAGCACTTTATTTTGCACCTGGGGAGGAAATTCAGCTCCCACCGCCAGTACCACAAACTGTGCAGGGCGTTTAAACACACAGCCCCAAAACTTACACAGGGTGGCCACCTGACTGATATTTATGTACCTTATTTAACCAGCAGAATCAAATCAAGCAGGTGGAAGAGTCAATCTCTTTATTTTAGTTTTTCTAAGGTAGGAATAAAAATGATATTTCAAAGGCCAACGTGTCTCAGCCGAGCGGTGATGGGGAAAAGCCGGTGCCGCAGAACATACTGTCCTGTCTCCTGGTTTCTCAGATCATAACTTCTAAGCTGGATTCAATAGAAATAAATGTTCAGTAGTTCCAGTGGTGGCCTTTGGAAATGGAGCTAATGGAACAAGACAAAAAAATCGTTACAACATTTTGACAAGCGCTTAAATATTTAATGCTATGCACGGCACAGCCCAGTTGCAGGGACATGGTGGTGGTGGTGCACCTGCAGGGGGCCGTGCCCTTCGTTAGCACGGGACTGAGCCCTCCCGGGGACAGGGGAAATTAGGCAAATGCTGTTTGAGCTGTGTGCTGGTAAACAGGCCAAGGGCAGCTGCAGCTCTGGCAGCCCCGTGCTGTGCAGTGGGCGAAGGGCTTAGTGGCACATCCTGCACCAGGGACCCCTGGAGGAGGAGGAGAAGAAGGAGGAGGAGTGTGGCCAGTTCTTGGAGGAAGCTGTTGGAGGAGAATACGTAATATCACCCTGAGCTGAGACAAGGGAGATGAAGAGGCTGCAGTGATTAAATAGGATCTACTGAAATCCTTCCAAAGCAGGCTTAGGAATTAAGAGCCATCAATGTCACATTGAGGGTCACTCGCTGCAGGACACCTCCGGCTGGTGCCCGACCTCCCCCCTGTGCCTCTGTTTAGCCCCATCTGAGCCTCAGGAAACTCATCCTTCCTTTCAGAGCCCGCCTGGCCATTCCCGTCTGCCACAGAACAGTGAATCTCAGCTAGGAGGGCCTCTAAGAAGCAAATTTGTCCGGAGAGGAAGGATTGGACTGTGTATGGCAAGACTTGCTTTGAATTCGGGTGTCATTAGGGAGTTAACAGTGGAGGAAGGTGGTGGGGAAAGAAGGCAGTGAACTGCCTGGGTTGACATTGCCTTCGTGCAGGGATCTGACTGTGGGTCCCCTGGAAGCAGCAGTGATGGAGACTAACCTGAGGAGATGTCAGCTGGTGCCCCCTGTGTGTCAGGGATGGTGTGCTTTGCTTGCTCAGTCCTTCCTTACCACGTTCATGGGACTTGACTGAAGCAACGCTCCAGCAGCAGCATGGCCATGCCCTGGCAGCCTGTGCACACCGGGAACATCCCAGTCTCAGATAATATCCCCCCAACACCAGCATGGGAATATTGGTGGGACCAGCCAGAGCCAGGGCACCATGAAACTGGCAGGCATTCCTTTTCTGGGATTGAGCTTCCAACATGGCTCAGATGCTTTGGTCGTGGTGATCTGCCCCGGAGTGAGACCCTGCTTCATCTGCTGCCACTGGTGCCACATTCACACACATCCTCATCAGTTCCACGAAGCGGGGCCATCTCTCCCAGCCACATGCAGGCATTGAGCAGAACCCCAGAGGGACCATCCTGAGTGACAAACCTCTGTCTGATCAGGGACTCCCACTGAAGGGATTTTTTTACCCCCCTCCTCTGCCTTTCTCCTTATTTTCCACAGCTGGAACGATGGGTCACAGCAGGGAGATTTTCACACATCATTAGAGCCAAGTGTCCAACTCCACACAGCCGTCAACCCCAATCAGAGCGATTTAAAAGGCAGCACTTCCTTTAATCATCTGGGAATGCTCAGATCTGTTAGTGTGAACTGAGTGCTCCCACACAAATGGGAGAAGCAGGGGGATGGAGCAGAGGGAAATGATGCTGAGATGAGACCCACGGTATTAAAAAGCAGTGGCTCCTCACATGTACATCAGCCCCGGGGCAGACCTGGAGGATGAGGTCCTTCCTCCCTATCTGACTCTTCTCGTTTTCCTCTGTGGATGATTGGAGGTGGCCATGGGTATCTGCCTGAGCAGGGCCTGCGGAAGGGGTGCTGTCTGCAGCTGAGACCTGAGCCAGGGGTGATGGATAAAAATGCTCATAGAGAGGAGAAAGTCTGGGCACCAGCATTTCTGACTCATGAGGTAGAAGCATCCTACTGCACAAGGTCCTGAGCATTGGAGATGTCCTGGAGAATTGCGGGCACCGTGTCAAGCTGCAGCTCTACAAATTCCCAGAGAACAAATGAGTAACCCGAAATCTTGGAGCTGTGCTTCACTCTTTGCTGTCTCAGCCAGCAATCCTGACCCTGGACTGCTGTAACAGTGTCCCAGGCTTGGTGAAGTGGTGCAGCTCCATGCCTGTGCAAACAGCAGGAGACACGCAGGCACGAAGTCCTTCCTTTCCAAGCAACACCCGCAGCCCTGCCTGCCTGCACAGCCATGTGTGCACAGCCCTGCCGTGGGCACTCTGTGTTTTTCCCTGTGTGCAACCACACGACCTTCTCTTGGCCTTCTCACAGTCCTGCCACAGCTCCTGTGCGGTGTAGATTGCACGTGGATATGGGAAGGGCAAACACATGAGGAACAACTCGGAATTACCAACACACCTGACTGCAGGAAGATGAATGTCCTTCCCAAACGCTCTGGTGTGTGCACAGGCGCTTCCACAGTGTCCCTGTCTCAGAGCTTTCAGTGCTCATGATTTGTCCAAGGGCAACTTTGCAAAATGTCAGTGTTTTTATCAAAATTCCCTGTGACAGCCTTCAAGTTTTAATTAAAGGAACTGCAGGGGTCTGTTTGTTTGTTTGTTTCCATTTTTCTAGTAAGAAAGAAAATGTTTTTTTCAAGGAAGAAAAATGCCTGTCCCTGTTTGTTTGCTGCTCTGCCATGTCTTTCTGGCTAACTTGCTTTCTAAACCAACCTTGAAGCCTCTCCACGAGGAAGCTCAGCAGCCTGATGGCCCTGTCTCACAGGTTCCTCTGAGAGAGTGGCACTGCCACAACAGTGTGCACACACCACAGGGCCAGGATCCATACGTGGCAATACTCCTACAACCCTGAACAGACTGATGCTGTAGATAAAGTCAGTGACTTGCAGACATGGTTCTGCCTTAAAATCTCCTAGACCAGCAGCAGTGTAGGCAAAGGCTGTGAGAAATTTTGCCATTAACCTCTGAAAACCAGAAAATTTGTGCTTGAGAAGCAATCAGGTTGGTGTTCGTTCTGCCCTTGCTGCTGCAAATTGAGGATTGATAGGACTGAAGGCAATGGTGGGAGAGTCACGGCATCCTTCTGGACTTTGATTTGATCTCTGCCTTTCATGGTCTTCCCTTTTGTACTTGCTCATTGCTTTTAAAAGCAACTCTTTGATGGGAGGTGGCAAAATCTCACTTCAGCAGAGGTTTTTTGGCAACAAACACTTGACTTTTAGAGCTGCCCTCATCTGTTGGGTAAACATGAAATTATCGTCTTTGACTGGAACTGATCCTCTGGAGCCATGTTATTCCACCAGGGAGAGGTATTTTCGCTGATTTTCAATGTGGATTATTTTTGTAAGTGACTGTAATAGTTTCTTTGGTGGTATTAGGGCTTATTATGTCAGGATTTATTTCAGCATGAAGTGATTCGACATGCTGTAGTCCTGCAACTTTCCTTTGCATGCTGAAATCCAAGAGGCCATCTCCTGCTTCCTGCACAGACACAATGGGAACAACCTCTTTGCAGCTGGACCTATCTGCCAATGTCAGCTTCCCCCCAGTTGCTAAAGGAGCAAATTTAAGAGAACAAATTTCCCACAAAAGACAGGTAAAAACTCATCTAGGTGAAAAATCTGTGTGGAAGAGACTCCTAGAAAGAGAAGAGGAGGACCACAGAGAACAGATTGCAGCTTCCCAGGAGCAGTGCAAGCACTGGGAGCTCCCTGGCATTAGCAGAGGGGTTAGCAGCAGAAAACACAATTGAGGATTAAATGTGGATTATACTGCAGTGATCCTGAAACATCGTCAGTGCTGAGGCAACTAACAAAGGGCTTTATTTCCCTAGGAGAAGAGCTGCTGGACCCAAAGTAGTCCTAGACATCACTCTTCAAGTGTTACTTGTACGCAGTGGCGACACAATGAGCTAAGGCAGCGCGTTGTGGTATCTGGTACCTCCTGGAGACTTTGGCAATACAAACTGGTGGATCTGCTCCTCAAAGCCCCATGTAATATGGGATTTTGGCAATCACTTCCCCATTAAACACCGCCCATGCTCTGCCAGATATTAGAAGAAAAGGTTCACTTAAACCCCTTCAGTGCTGCTCAGTGCCAAGGAGAAATGAATTGGTAACACTGGCTGCTGTCCTCTCTGTCAGCATCATTTAAAATCACCCAGGACTGTTGGTTTATGGTGTACCTGTCTTACTGGGATTGAGAAAGGATTGGGCTCATGATTTCTGATCTATTCTCAGCCAAAAAAAGGGCTTATGTGTAGGAGCTCCTCTGGGCTGTGCAGTCAGCTAGGCTTGAGGCCTTCTTGGTTTTGCGGTCTCAGATGAACACCTCCACAGGGCAAACATCAGCTCAGATAAAACTTTGAGATGTAGAGATGGATGATAGGGATGGATTGACTCGTTCACATTGATTGAGGTGGCAGAGGCATGGAAATTGGGACTTCACGTGCCCACAAATCCTGCCATGCTCAACATATGGCATTGGGCAACACTGACCTCCTCCATCTGGCGTCTGGATCACTCTCTGCTTAGGCAAAAAGAGGCATTTTCATCCTGCTGACCGGACTCATCCAGTTCCCTTCACCCCTGCTGAGACTCAGCAGGGGTGTGTGCAGGAAGGGCACGAGCCCTCTGCTCCACAGCACAGTGAGCAAGGCAGCCCTTGCGCCTCGTCTGCGGCAGCAGCACATCCAGAGGTCCCCTGGCAAGAACCCAGGGCTGGGAGGAGCAGGAGGCTGTCTGTCCATCTGTCCATCCTCTCCCACCACACGAGCCCAGGTTAGCTGCAGCTACTCTTGGCAGCCTGATTCCCTGCTCCAGCAAACGCTGGGCTGATGGGGAGGCAGCCACGAGAGGAACACTCTGTTCGGCAGCTGCACATTCCATTAATTTAATGAGGATTTTTTTTTTTTTACAAGGCAGATGGTAAAATAGCTATTTTCTGTTGTCTAATAAATACCATCAGCAAGGCAGAAAATGCGCAATCTCGCCAAGTCCTTTCTGATTCCTTGCCCTCCTGTACTGATGCGTTTCCCCGTTCTCTGCTGGCAGCTGGCAGAGCTGGGAGGTGGGATGGGAGGGAGAGATGGGACACCAAAGGCAGGTCTGAAATTGCTGGTGGGACCTGCAGGTTGAAGCAGCAGCTTCCCCTGATTGGGCAGAGCCTCAGTGTCCTGCTGGGACAACTGTGCTCTGGCAGCCTCCACTGATCCAATTCTCACTTCATCTGATTGCAGTAATAACAACTCGCACAAATTTCCTGCCTCAACCTGAAATCTTCCAGCTCTGCAATGCAAATAATATAATGTGTGATGAGGAGTCCGATGACGAGGATAATAATAATAATAGTGATGATGCCTTTATTCAATGAATGAGTGAATCAAGCAAGCAAAAATAAATGGTATTCAGAGCCTGAAAATCAATAGGAAGGGAAATCAGGAGGAAATGCAGGGGGACTTGCATCTCTGGGGGAGCGCTGTCCTTAGGAATGGCGTGAAGGAGAGATGAGCAAAGCCCTTGTGGGCTGGGCATTCCTCATCTGCCCGTGTTGCTCCTGGGCTCGCTCCTCTCCTGTGATTATATTGCCTCTGCTGAGCTCACTGCTGCTCTGTGCCTGGTCCCAGCCTCGCTGTGATCTCTTTGGCCCCCTTGATTTACGGCTCCCCTGGGCTCTCTGTGTCTGGGCAGCTGGCAGGCTACAGACCTGACCTGGGGTTGGGTAATAACTTGTCTTTTGTCCCATGCCCAGGAGGTTGGACATAAAAAAAGCTCCAGACATCAATTTTCCTCTCCACCGGGGTGGAATTGCAAAATGATGAGTCGGTCTTTGCCCTCATTTATCTCTTTTTTCCTTTCTCCTCCTCTTTTTATCTTTCTCTGTTCTCCCAACACTACTGCTCATTGCTCTCTTCTACACCTCCTTTCCACTATCTCTTCCATCATTTACCAGCCTCCCTCCCTTCCACACATCACTGCTCCCCCTCTTACCTTCTTCTGTCTCATTTTTTCATGTGTTTCTTTCCCATCTCAAAACTTCCATGATTTTTCTTGCTGTGCATAGCAGTTTAATATCTGTACCCATAGTAGCCTGCTAATACAGTAATTGTACAAGAAACCTAAGGCCTTGGCAGGTAGCAAAACTCGCTTTTTAACTTGGCTTCCTCTTTATCAGGGATTCATTTCAGACAGGATTTCCGTGGGCACAGCTCTGCCACTCTCTCTTAGGGAAAAAAAAAAGGATTAATTCCTGCAACAGGTGAATATGTTTCACAGCTCTGGTGAGCAGGGTTTATTCTCCATTTCCCCCAGGTACATGGGGGATTTAGTCATCTAACATGGTGCTTTTCTTTGTCATGTATGTGTTTAAAGGTTTGTGTTACATACCTGTACCTGTTCAGAGACCTCCTGGGGAATGCCCTCTTTCACCAGTGGGGCATTCCCATGAAACTTTTGCATTATCCAAGGTATTTTTCCCCTTTCTGGAGAGATGCCATGTAGCAAGTTCTGAGCTGACATCCTGCTCTCTTAGGAGATACAGGCACGGGTTGAGGTTACTAAATGCTCTATCCCAGCATCATCAGTGCCAATCCGTGCCCTGGACCTACCTGTTGAAGTCTCCCATGGCTCGTGCCTGTTCTTCCAAGCAGTGCTTGCTCAGGTGAGGGTCTGGCACAGCTCCCACCTGGCAATGCCCCTTCTCTGACCTCTCAGAATGGAATCCTCTGTAAGCTTAAGGGAAAAGGACAAGCTTCTCCTGCCCTTTCCACTCTAGCCTCTTTTCATGGTGTCTGTAGCTTTGTATTGTATTTAAATCTATGCAAATATGTTAGTGGATAAAATATGCAGAATGCAACCCTGAGAAATTGAATTTGACTTGCAAATGTGCTGGGAAGAGGCACTTGGTAAATTGAAATCAGACTTTTCCTCCTTTTGTCCCAACACCTCCATCAGGACCTGCCCTAGGGCAGTAGGGAAATAGCAGTGTTCTAAAGTCCTCTCTGTTTCCACTGTGGGCTTGAGGGGAATGAAAAAACCAGGATATTCTCCTGTATTGTAAATACTGCAGCAGGACTGACCTCTCTTGGGCTCCCCATTGCCACCCAGTCTCCCTGCTGGTCCCTAAGCATGGGTGGAATGGGCAGCATTGGATGTGGTTTCTCTGCAGTAGTGGCTGAGGTAGTGGTGTCTTGGTGGGAACATTGAGAGTGATGGGAACAGGCAGTGAGCAGTCCTCAGAGCTGGCAGCAGGCAGTGAGAACTGCCTGCCAGTTCCTGCTTTGGGGTTGCCAACCCTCTCCCAGGGTGGAGAGCCCTAATTTCATCATCTCTAGTGGGTTCCTGAGCGATGGGGCAGGAGGTGGCACTGAGCAGGGAGAAGTGACTTGCAAATCTTCTTGTCAGGCTGTTTTCTGGACAGCACAAGTCTGGAATAATTTCCCTTGCCAGGCTGCCAGATTTATATACAGGAGATGAGGTAGGAGATAATACAGCAAGTCTTGTGCCAGGTACTCAAGAATTTCTAAGTACATTGCAAACAGGGCAGTGTAGCTCTTTCCATTTCACACACAGAAAGGCCCTTGAAAACGGTGAAGTTTCCTGCCAAATCACCCCAGGGACAATAATCTCTGGTTTATATTTACAAAACTTTGGGACAATGGCTCCCTGTGCTTTGCTGGCAAAATTGTAGAAAGTATTCATCTTTTCTAAGAGAAAAGAGCCTGATCTAACAGACATTACACTCTGGACTAGTCAAACCTCAAAACATGCCATTATTCCATAGCAAAAGCTGGCTAGCTCTGACCGAGATGGGGTCTTCAGCAAGCAAGGTGGCCAGAGTTTGGGGAGAGCATCTGCAGGTAGAAAGACAGATACCAAAGATTGTGGTGAGTTGCATTACCTTGCTCACCGAGTTGTGAGGTGTCCTTCATGCACTACTGAGTAGAGCAGTGGTTGCCATCTAGTCCACCTTCATCATCAGTTGTGAGGGGTCAAGGAGACCTGTTGGAGGGACAAGTGCCTGGGTGGAAACTGCCCTGGCAAAGTCCGTGGCTTACTTTATAGTTTGATGTGATGCTGACATTCCCTTCACCAGCAGTGTCAGACCAATGTTTCAGGGCATCCAAAGACTCCACATCCTGCCAGCCAGCAGGATCCAGGTTGGGATCAAGCTGCTTGGGCAGAGCTTGTAACGATGATAGAGCCAAACTCTTCCCAATAGCAGCAGACAGCCTCACAGGGGTGCAGTGGGCACACAAGCAGCTTGGGAGGTTCAGGCTGGGCATTTGGAAGGAGATGTGCACTAAGAGTGTGGCACAACTCCAGAACATATGGCCAGAGAGGCTGTGAGATCTCCATTACTGGAGGTCTCCAGGACTCAGCCACATTGGTTGGTCCAACGTTGAAGATAGACTTGGAGATAACTCAGAGGGGAGCTCCCTCCTGCATCTAAAGGACAGTGGACTGTCACCTGTCCTTCTCCTCAATGACATGCCTGGAAGAGACTTGCCACCCCAAACTGTTGTGTACTTGTGTGTTGAGAGAGGAGCCAGACTTGAAATGTCACCTCATTACAGCTGATAAGTGAGATTTGTTACAGAAAAGAAGGGCTATCTGTCTTGTGCTTCCTGAGGGGACCAGCTCTTCAGCTGGAATGACTGGGGGATTGTAATGGAGTTAACTGAGATTTCCACCAGAGAGCTAAGAAGTTGGCATTTAGCTGAAGAGGAGAAAACATTTAGTTTTCCTTGGGGAGAAAATCCCTCAAAACCCAAGAAAACACCATTTTCTCAAAGCAGAAGGAGGGAGCTCCTGCCACGTTGTATTCCTGCCTGAATGGAGGCTGTATGCCTGGGACAGTGTGTGTGGTCAGTCGAGTCTACAGGAGATGGATTAGCCCTTTCCTTTTGTGGAGGGTGATCTGGATAATTTGGGAAGGAGATATTTGTGTGCGTGTGATGAAGGGGTGACTTTGTATGTATGGGCCGTGTAACATCAGTTCCCTATTTGCGGAGAATGTGTCTCAATCCAGGCATTTTTGGGGCTGACGTGCAAAGCAATGGTGACTGGTCTATGGTGGCGTCCCCAGAGAAAGAGCAATGGGTGCATCTCAATAAATACATCCTGAGAGTCCCACTAACTCCTCTGTCAGAAACAACATTGCTGTTAGCTCCCCGCAGGGAGAGGGACACACATGTTTTGGTTAGTTGGCTGCATCCCATTCTGTAAGTGTGGAGACACCAGGCATCTCTAGCCCAGCAAACCCCAGTTAGTTCTGGAAGCAGCACACGCAGGATTGAACTTGCTCTCCAAGGCGACAGTGGGGAAACCAGGCTTGAAAGGCATTTGTTTCCTGGGGCAGTGCAGAGTGCACAGCCCTGAGCCCAGTTCTGGTGCTCCCAGAGCCCCACAGCCTCCCTGAGAGGAGCAGAGGCTCCAGCTGGCCCCAAGAGGGTGTTCTTTGCTGTGAACTGGTTCAAGAGACTCAAGCTGGCAGCACTGGGGTGTGATAACTCCACCTCAGTGCTGTAGATGCCAGCAAGCTCCATCAACTAAAATCCCAACCGGGTCCTTAAACAGCTGTTAAAACCATCTCCAGCAAGCTCCATCCACCTTTAGATGCAGACCCAAAGTCCCCACTTGCATCCCCAGCTTTACCAGCTTGCCCCTAGATGGGTCATTAGTAACTTGGCTGCATGTGCCTTGTGGCCAAAAAGCTTTTTTTCAAGCAGGTTTTGCTCCTTGTTGTCCAGTTGTCCAAGGTTACTGTCTGCCCATGAAAGTGGATGGATTTCCATGGAGCCAGGACTGGCATGTAGCCATCAGTCTTCTCCTTTTCTCACCCAGGTGTGAAACGCTATCACCCTGGCTGCAGTGGGAAACTGATGGAGCAGAGGGGATGCTTAGTTACAGAGAAATCCTTTACTGGGGGCAGCTTCAGGTGCAGGTGAGATTCCAGCAAATAACTGAACTTCTTTGTTAAACAGCATCACCCAAGGGGGGCTGTTTTGATGCAGATGCTCCCTCCCTGCTGCAGTGGTGCCCACCTGAGCCCCAACCCCAGTCCTGGCCCAGCAGCTGCTCTGCCCTCCAGCTCCTCACTGCAGGGGCTTTGCTTCATTAACTTTCTGATAAGTTGAGAGTTCAGTGCTGAGTCTTAAGAAATTGGCAATAAAGCCAAGCCTGCATACAAGGGTAAAAATAGCCCTAATAATTTAGGCAATTAGTTAATTAGCTTCATTTACTTGAAAGCACAGAGTGGCGTGGGAAGATTTTTCTGCTGGTTTTGTTATGGTTTTCCCATTCACTTTGTTTGCTTTTCCCTTGCCATTTTCTCTGCTCCCTGACATAGATATGGGGAACCACAGCATTCTAAAGTGATGTAGTCAGGGAAGAGAATGCCAGCCAGGACAGCAGGCTGCACAGAGCCAGGGAAGTGCTGCAGGGAAGCAGGACTGGTTCTGGTATCCAGGCTCAGTGTGTCATCATGTCATATTGGGAAGCAGATTGCTTCACTGCAATATGGTTTGGTGGGCATAGGGGTCTTTTCCAACATTAAGGATTCTATGATTCTTTCAGTGCTGTCCTTTCCTCATCCCACCTCTGACCTTCCCTGCAGGTAAAGGCTGTGGCACACTCAGGATGTCTCACAGCTGCTTGGCAAATACCCCACTGTTCATAGCATTGCTTGTTTGTTCCCAGATAGACCAATTCCTATCTAGTCCTTAGACTAGAACTGTCTGACGTGTGAAACGAGGCAAGATAAAACAGGCATTTACTGGGGGGAACTGGGATGCTGGAGTAGCACAAGGCAGAAGGCAGGGGAACTAGGTTTGGTCCTTAACTGCTGGTGAAACAGCATCCTGTTGTTTGCCTCTACCTGCCAGCCCCATGGTTACTGCATCCCTTGGTCCTCACTGCTCCCACCCAGCCCCTGTGGAACACTTGTGGTTTCTAGTCTGAGCTGCTCAAAGCCTTTGTCTTTGCCTCTTGTGTGGCTGCATAAACTCACCTGATCTGGGAGAGCTGGTGGTCAGGTCCCTTCCATCCTCCTCTGATTCACACGAGTCCCATTCATTACTGACCTGAGGAGCTGAATGAATTCTGTCTTTCTGAATTATTTCTGAAGACATTAGATCTTCTCAAATTCTTCATCTTCCCCAGAAATGACAGCTTGCAGGCACCTGGGAATAAATGGTGCCTTGGAACAATTTCATTGTTTCTATTCCAGGCAACAGGAATTCCTCAGATCTTGACATCAGTCCCCAAACCCTGGCGTGTTAGCATAACCTCCAGACAGCTGAGTTTCTTGACCCAGAAAAAGGATGGGATTTATTATGAACCCTGGGAGACCAGTGTCCTTGTAGCTCATGTACCCTAATGGTGTGCAGCATATTGTGTGCTCCTCTGCCTGGAATTTTCTTGTCGAAACAGCTCTCTGTCAGCAAATGCCACTTCCCCAAAACAGGCTTATGTGTGTGAAATCAAATCAATGTTGATTAATTTTCGGTTTGGAAAGAAGAAGGAAAAAAAACCACATTAAAAATGTCAAGATGCCTTCTCCTTTCATTCTTGTGAAAAGGGCTTCAATTCTTTATCTCTTAATGACCTTTTGTTTAAAGCCTTTGTGTTTTATAAGAACTATTCAAAAAACGATGAAGCAAAATGAAGTGTTACATTTCTTTTGAAGCAAAATTTGTCCATTTCCTTGAACTTTTTTTTGGTAATTATTATTTAAAGGGAGGCAGGAGTCGCACTTCTTCTCTCTCTGATTTTTTGCCTTTTTGTCCTAAACCCATGCATACTTCCCAAGACCCAGGCATACTTCCCAAGGCTGACACGTGCCAGCCTCTCTCCCTATGCGGAGACAGCTCTGACTCGTGCCTTGACCCAGCTCACATTGTCAAACCTCCCTCGGGGTGCTGATGCCGGAGCCGAGAGTCAGGGTCAACCCTTTTAGCCCTTCTCGGGGCTGGCACCGCTCTCCGCTGGCACCGCAGCGTCGGTGACCTGCAGGCGCGTCCCCGCTCGGCTCCCGGCGCTGCTACACGTGTTTTTGTCAGCTCGGGCTCCTTTGCTTCACCGAGTTGGGATGAGGGCATCCCAGAGCTGCGGCTCGGGCCGACATGCAGGCACACACACGGTCATGCCATCAAAGCGCGGCTGCATCCCGCTGCCCTCGGGAGCGCGGAGCACTCAGCCATCCCGGGCAGCTCTCAGCTCTGACTCCCTCTCCCTGGCAGCCCATCTCCTCTGTACCTGCTGCTCCCTTCACGGAGACGTTGTCTCATGCTGAGCGCAGCATTCCCCAGCAAGTCCAGCTAATCAAAAGGCTTTGAAAGAAAATTACCTTAGTTGCTCATTACATTTTTTTTAATGAGCGTCTCTCATTTGACTGGCTAAATGAGACCAGTTGCTGGCACAAAGGCTTTCAGCACTTAAAAGGGGCTTACGAAAAAGATGAGGACATTTTAGCAGGGCCTATTGTGATAGGACAGGGAGTGACGGTTTTAAACTAAAAGAGGGTTGATTCAGACTAGATATAAGGAAGAAATAAGGGTGTTAAAACACTGGCACCATCCCTGGAAGTGTTCAAGGCCAGGCTGGATGGGGCTTTGAGCAACCTTGTGAAAGATCTCCCTGCCCATAGCAGGGGAATTGGACTACATGACCTTTAAAGGTCCCTTCCAACCCAAACTATTCTATGATTCTGTAATTCTATGATTTTTATTTTATTTTATTTTAGCCAAGGGTGATGTATCAGCACATGGGTAGGACACTGAGCTTTCTCACCTGGCCCAAAAGTCCTGCCTTTGTTAAGAGATGCAGGGCACCAGGATTCCATGGTGGAGGAGGTATTTGTGGAGAGAAGACATTTGCACTCGTGCAAACTGAGTGTAAATCATCATGGACTATAGCACAGCCCTGTTGTGTAGCACACACAGTGTGCCTTGTGCAGCTCCAGCTGCAGGCTGGAAAGGCAGGAGAGGAACACAAAGCATTTGGGGCAGGTGAAGGTGACACCAAGGCACAGTCAGTTGGGGTAAAACATTTATTGCTGTGGCAACTTATTTATAGAGCTGGTCCACATTGATTCACCCATATTAAGGGTTTTTGTTTAGGCTTTTCTTCATCCTGGGAAAAAGTTTTTTGACCTACATAAAGAGGTTTGAATAAAGCTTTAGCATCCTTCAAAATCACTCATAAAACTTTAAAAAAAATTTTGTTTTCGAGTTATTTGAAACTAGTATAAAAAAATTCACTCTGGTTTTGTTAGTTTTCCTTTCCTTATTTCCTTTTTTTTTTAAACTCTAAGTAAAAAGCAGAGTAGTGGGAGAGAAAGGAGAAAGGAGTCATTAAAGAAAACTGAACATTTCTACTTGAAAGAACCAGAGTTGAACTGGAAAATGTTCTTTCAACTTAAAGGAAGAAAAATCAGGAAAAAGTTTTGTCTGAAGGGTAAATATAAACGTTTCCAGTGAAAATGTTCTGAAGGGAGAATGGTTATTTTGGAGCATTTCTCTTCCCCAGCCCCATGGGATGCCCTTAGTTGTGCACTTAAAAATCTGAGCTGCACAGATCAGAGCCAGCGAACGCCTGGGTTCCTCCTTGGGACTGTGAGTTTCCTGCTGTTGCTTGGGGGGACAAACTCTCTGGATGGGGGTGCAGAGTTAGCAAGGGTTTGCTCCCAGTTTTAACCTCTGGAGCAGGGATTTCATCCATGGACAGGGCATGATCACTCTCTCTCACAGTTAATGAAGCCTCCTGTCTTAACTGACAGTGTGAGGGTCGGTTTCAAAATCATGGAGCCTTTTATTTAATCTGCATATCTTCCTGTTGCAGAGAGCCCAGCACTCCATGTATGCATCACTTTTCTTTCTCCTGGCACCACATCCCTCTCTGCCTTCCGACACATATGTCTCTCGCTGGAATTTTTTTCTCCCAGCCTCCAGCACTGAAACAGCCGAGCAGCATTTGTGTGTCTCCAACAAGTAGCCACTGAGCCTGAGAAATGCATTAGCTGCCTGACCTGGTTCCAGCCAGGTGTGAAAAGATGCAGTGGCTCTGGCTCCATTCCACCTTTTCTGACCATGTGAGGAGAGGCAGAAGGCTTCTCCTCTCTCCACCGGTTTGCATCATTCAAGTCTACTTTAAAAAAAAAAAAAAAGGATAGAAGTGGTGAGTGGATAGACAGAGCCAATCATGAGGAAAGCTGGGCACATTAAAAGGCATTTACTGGGCTTTCTGTACTAGAAATGAAAGAAAAACCCTTCAGTTAGCCGTCTGCCCGAGAAGCTGAGCAGGAAGGGATGAAAGCTGAGATGCTTTTGCAGAAGCAAAGGGAAATCGCCAGCCACGAGACGGTCTGTGGGCTCTGAGTCAGGAGGCAGCGTCAGAGGGGTGTTCAGAGTGTGGTGCTGCAAAGTGAGGAACCCTCTGTCCAGCTTTTCTGCCTTCCTCCGATTTCTTCTGCAGCTCTCCTTCTTGGGGATGTTTCTACAATCCTAAATTCGTGCTCAGAGCATGGGACCTTCACCTCATCGAGTGCTGATACTTTTGTCTGGAGCAATCAGCTTGTCTGTGTGCTTGGAGGGGGGTGGTGTGGGATGTGGCTGCTGGGCAGCAGGATTACAGCTTCTGGTCCTCATCCTGCACAGCCAAGGGCCTCCTGCCCCATGCCTCCGTGCCCTGTATATCAGTACACCCTGGCAATGCTTTGGGTCACTTGTCACCATTTTGTAAAGCAAACAAGTCACCTGGGAAGGGAAGCAGCAGCTGTTCTGCTTCCTGAGGCTTCAAGCATCCTCTCCTTGCACACACACGCACACAGAGGCTGCCTTTACCTAACAAACAATTATTTAACAAAGTATGCAAATAGTATAATTACTGTTATTTGTTTAGCTGTTATAAGTGTTTGAAATGTAAATGTCAACTTTGGGATTTTTGCAGGGTATGTGTGTGTTGTTGGCTTTCTCTCTCTTGCGTGTGTTCTCTCTGGATTGCAATTTGATGAATTTCTCCTTGTCCTAGAAAAAAAAGCTAATGTGATTTCTCTGCGATTACAGCAGAAGATGCCGAAGTGGGGATTACTCACAGTAACTCCTCTTACTTAGCAGATCTGAGTGGGAGGCAGGATTCATTACACCGAGCAGAGAAACAAAGAGGAAATGTCTTTCAGCTGACTGCTTGTGTCTGCCGAGGCAGCATCCTCACCAGTGCCAGGGCTTCCCTCCCTGGAAGGCAGAGGGTCAGGCAGGGCAGTGCCGGCGATGTCAGGATCTTGGCAGCAGGCTCACAGGAACCTGTTCCTGGCCTGCCACAGCTCCTCCACGCACAGGAGGAGTGATGAGGAAGAACTCTGGTATTCTAAGAGGTGTTTTTTCCTCTGCAGGAGACTGGAGAAATAGAAATTATATTACAGCCACCCTGGCATGGATTTATGCCACCAGCATGCTCAGAGTAGAGCCCTGGTACTCAGTACAGTGATGTTTTCCAAGGGTATGTCCCATTGTCACCTGTCCTGGCTGGCATTTGGTATAAATGGAGCTCTGAGGAGATGGTTGTCAGTAGGTCACAGCCTGTAGTTCAGGCAATCAATCCAAGACTTTTTACCATTGCCTGGGAGTCAGTCTGTACTCTTGGTACTGAGTGGCTTTTGCACTCCAGTCTCAGCAGCTGGTCCATGCTGGAAAGGCTGTTATGAACAGGGCAGGGCCTCTGAAACTGCAGCACCTCTGCTGATATTTCACAACATTCCGTACCTGCTGGGCAGAACTCAACTGTGCTTGGGCTTTAGAGCTTCCTCAGATGCACAGCTCCAAGATGAATCCAGTTGGATTCATCAGCTGGCTGCAAGCCTGGCACCAGCTTTCCATTCAGATGGCTCAAAAGCCAGCCTAGGAGCTGGAGTGAAAGTGGAAAGGCTGCATCACTGCCATATCCCACTCTCCATCCCCTCCATGGCCCCTGTCTGCACAGCATGCTGGATGAGGAGCTTGTGGTTTTCAGGTGAATCCCAGGGAGAGGGTTAAGAGGTTTTCACCTTCAGTGTGAACCAGAGGAACTGGAAAGAGCAAGACAGTAAACACTGCTACCAGCTTGGCTCCTGAAGGAGCAAGGGGAGCTTCATGCCCAGCTCAGCACCGAGGATGAGCCCAGAACCAGGGCACTCACTGCTTGTGGCAGAAGATCAGGATCCAAGTCTGCTGGGATCAGTGGCTATGGCTGAGGATGGGTTGGGGCGTAAGCCTAGACAGGGTGGTAGTGGAGCACAAGCTGGGCCCTGTGGCATGGCTGCAGCACAGGGAGAAGATGCTGAGCCAGGCTCTCCTGATGCTTGAGGTTTCCCCCTGCTTTCTGGCAGGGCAGGAGTTGCTGGCACGGGAATGCCACTTTGGTGTGCTGGCTGAGTGCTAGGAGTTGGTGCCTGGCTCTGTTCATCTCCTAAATGGGGCTGTCCATGCTCTCTGGACCAGCTTGTTAGTGCCCTGCAGTCTGTGCTGGTACCTACAGCCATCAGCGATGCCTCTGGTCCCTGGACACACACACCAGACAGTTGGGCTGTGGGGTGGAACCAACAAAGCCACTTGTTTCTTAATTGCAAAGACAGGAATCCAGTGACCTTTGGCAGATTTCATAGCCCAGCAGGCTCGTGTAATTGAAGCTGGTGATGATTTGTCATGGCTCTAAGCTTTCCCTATCTATTTCATTCCTTGCTCCCTCAGTCTCTCCTGTTCCTTCTTTCTCTTTCCTTCTTTGTGATCTCATTATCTCCATGCCTCTCTGTTTTGCTCTCTTCAACCGTAGCACTTCCTGGAATGGGGAGGTACCTCAGGATCTATTTGTCTTGGAGGGATTTAGCTTTTACCTGTCACAGTATTTTCTCCACTTCACATCCATTATCCAAGAAAACCTCTTTCTACCCGTGACCAGGAGACCTGCACCTGCCAGAAAAATCCAGCCCATTCCAAGAGTAATCATAAATAATGCATTGCTGTGGTCAGTACCCCCAAGCAGCCATGAGCTCCAAATCCCAACTTTCCACCCCTATCAGGTGAAGGTTGAAGTGACATTATCACTTTTATTTAAATTCCCTCATAGGTGGCAGGTTCAATGCTATTAACATATTTCAATTCAAGCCATTCTTATTTTAATTAGCCTTAAGTAATTAGTTCTAATTCATTGCCATTTTTTGCTCTGCATATTTTGGGTTATTTACTTCCCTTGCTAAGTAACAATTTGATGTAATTATGTGCTACTCATTCTTTCTATTTACATATGCTCACTCACTCAGATTTCCTAGCTGAAATTTCAACAGATCCTTTGAATTCCCTCTCGAATTGTTTTCTGAGTTGTCAGCGGTGTGGAAATTGTGGGGTGGAAAGAGAATTGATCCTCTTCTCTGGACATCCCTGGTGCCAAAGGCAGTGACAGTGCATGTGAGCACCTGGGCTGGCAACGGGCTGTTCTTGGCAAGGAAGGTCCATTGCCAGGCTTTGTTCCTGGGAGTCTGGATTCCCATATGAAAGGAGTTTGGGGACTGTATCCAACTCTTTCTGTCTTCCTCTTGGGCTGCTTTAGCCCAGATGCCAAAGGGACCAGTCACTGTTGCCGCTTCCTTTCATTTTCTTTGTGCAGCCAAAGATGCTTTGGCTTTCCAGAATGGAAATGCCCTGGCTTTCCAGAAGGGCAGTGCCTCTGTTGCTCAAAATCTTTACACACCCTTTAAGATCTAGTATTTTTTTAGACATTTTGGGTACTGTAAGGAAATTTGTCACACTTATATTTTTCAGTTTTTTCTCTGGAATGTACTTTTATCTCCGCAGTAATTTTCATAATTCCACTGAAGGACCATATTCTTGTCTTCTTTCCTCAAGGATTGCACTTTTCTTAGCACCTCTCCGTAGCAGAGATTCTCAGCGGGTTGTGGTTCATCTGTCAGAGGCTGTTTGCTGATCAGCTCCTCTGAATCCATCTCTTTCACTCCCTCAAAACTTGATTCTGAGAGGTCTTAACATGACTTCCTGCAGATCCTGCAAAAACTTGGATTTCATGCTCACATGGAGCGTGTTTATACCTGTGTGTATATGCCTCACAACTTTTAAGTGCATTATCCAATTTCAGCCGAATTTGATAGAGGGTAGCAATCTCAAAAATAGCAAGTTCCCTCAAGGTTTGAGCAGACAGGCAGAGGTAGAAGAGAGATGCCCTACTTCTACGGAGGAAAAAGCTGCCATGTTGTGCTGAGCCTTTATTTGATGCCAGTGAATCCATTTGGGAGAGAGCACACATCTCAGCACCCCACCCACAGGAGGGACTTCAATCAGCACATGCACCTTCTTGGTGCCCAAGTCAATCAGGCTCAAGGAAAGCAGGATTTCACAGTTCTGGTGCTCATGGAACTACTTGTTTTTTTCAAGTAGCTATTTCGCTGAAATCTTATCAGCCCTTTGAATCCATGTCCCATTAGCAAATCCTACTTGCTTCATGAATATGCACGTTTACAATGTGTAGCATTGGCTTAACTGCTCCCATTGAAGTTGATAATGAAACTCCTGCAGACTTCAAAGAGAATAGTCAGGCGATGCTGAGTGCTTTGGAAAATCCCACCCCTTGTTGTTATTTTATTCTTAATACATCCACTCAGGAGCCGTGGGATGGGACTAAATACTCAAGAACGAGTAAAGAGGAGAAAAAAAAAAAGAGATCAAAGAGCCAAAAACTAAAATTCAGATTCTGAGGTAAATATTTGAGGACCTGTCCTATTTGAGACTCACTGTGAGAGCAGTTCTCCTTTTGTGTGAGGAAGGGTCACAAATGGCTGCCCTGAGGCATGAGAGTCACTACACACCTCACACTGGCCTCCATCCATGATCTCCTCATGGAGGCCATCCGTGGAAGTTTAGATCTGAACGATGGGACCTTCAAATTGTGTCAAGGCTACACATGATCATGAGTTGGATTAGAATTGATTCCTTAAATTCTGTCCCCACACTTGAGTTTTCAATGTCAAGGAGGGTCTAGAGAGGGTCTGATCCCCTCTGCCATCACCAGGACATTGCAGAGACCCAAAGCATCCCACGGGTTATCAACTAGCAGACTACCAGTCTTTTCAATTCCATCTGAAATGATCCATTTCTCCACTCCCCTCTTGCTGTGAGTTGTGCAGGAGTAAGGTGTTGCAGAGTTCTACAGCCTTTCAGCTTTTTTTCCAGACGAACTGTGTTCTTAGGTCTCCCTTTTCCCCACAACTTGGTACCGTAGCATCCAAACTGCCATGGGGAGGTGAAGGTTCCCTACTACCACCCAATTTAGTGGAGTGCTGTGTATGCAACTGACGTCAAGGAGGCATAAACAAGCTTAGAATTGTAACGCACGGGTGATTTCCACTGGGCAGAACTCCCTTGACGTAAACACACATTCACCTGTTTTGCTGAATCAGGGCACGTTCTTCTTACAGGCACTTCGTGTTTCAGTGTCGGCTATTTTGGTATTTTCTTCTCCTAAGATTATTTCCACTGGAAAGAACACAGTATTTTTCATTCCAGCAGTATTTTTGGTAACAGTTACTATTTCCTGACAATATGTCTGTATTTTAGGACAAAACCAAATTACATGTTGGAAGCTCCTTTTCTCACTGCAGTTTCTCCAGCACTACTCATGAGCCAGTAACATCAAGACCATAATCTGGAAGAGGCACAATAGACGCTATATTAAGTTTTATACAGACTTGCCATCAAATTACATGCAATAACTACTTGATCATGTTGTATCAATCTGTTTTTGCCTGTCCATTTGAAAAGCAATTGCTTTTATCTTGATGGCTTATTTTTTTTAATTCAGACCTTGCAAGGATTTTACCAAGAGTTTTTTGTCTGATGACAGCAGAATTATCCTATTCATCTGGTTTATTACAATATGATTTTGTTAGTGCGTAGTTGCATGAAAAGGGGTATTTGTGAAAAGGACCCTTTTGTTGTTACTCATTTTAATTGTTTCTCTGATTTTTGTCTTTTATTATCTGTTCCTTGAAGTTTATAAAAATCTTGATAGCAGTTAGAACTTGATGTTGTAAAACAGTCATGTTGGAAACAGTGACAAATATTTTTTTTCTTTTGCTCTCCTGCCTGCCACCATGCTCTAGAAAACTGTAAATTTACCATCAAACTTCTGCGGAGTTAGAACCTCTCTTTTAAGGCCTCTCTTTTAAGAGATAAGATTCTACTCCCTGGCTGCACCATATAATCAATATTATCATACTAATCCTTAGTACTTTGTGTAATCTTCAAGGCTGTTTTCCTAATATAAGTGCTTTAGGAGAAAATAGAAGGATCATAATTGTGGAAGATTGTATTTTGTTACCTCTTTTGCCCATTCCCTGATACCAAAAGGGTTAATTTCCCCATGCTCTATATCTTGTACAAACTTTGTATCAGTGCAATTAATTCAGTTTGGTGAGCACAGAACAGGACATTATCTAACAGATTTTTCTTGATGATCAATTCCTTTATCTTGGTCATGGAAAGACCTAAAGGGGTTGAAAGAGTCTCCAGTCTGGATTAGATATAAGTTATTCCTAATTTACATCCCAAATATTTGTTGTTCTGGTCAGTACTTGAAGCTTAATATTTTATTTTTAGCTTTTCTCTAAAAACAGTTGTGAAGAACCATACTTGACTCAATAGGTTTTATTATTTAAAAAAGCCTGTATAATTATGGTTGCACTATTTTTCCAAGTGCCAAAGAAATCTTGGATAGTTGCAGAAGTAATTCAAAGAATGAGTAGAAATGATGAAGGAAGAAGTTCACACGAATGATGCCTGGTTGGAACCTGTGTGCTTTGTTCCAGATTGCAGTTTTGTTCTGAAACTTATATAAAAGCGCCTTATGGGATGAAACTTTCAGGTGTATTAAACCCATCCCATAATGTTTATTTTTGTGTATGGACAGGAGATTACAGCTTCTGTATTAAACTTCCAAAGTCATCATCAAAAGCGATCGTTACTTTTTTTGAATACTTTGTAGTCTGGTATCTGTCCTACACGAGTTAATTCATGTAAATCTAAAGAAGTGGTTGCAGGCAGGATGGCATCAGAAATATGGAAATAGAGCATCTGGGTAGAAAGGGTAGGTTTGTGCAACGTTCCCGTTGAAATTATTTTTTCCTGCCAAGTGAACAGATGCAGTGAAAACAGACAGTCTTATCGGCAGCCTTTCTTTTGGGGAGATTAAATGAGTGAATGATCTATCAAAACATTATTTCATTTGATTAAACAGAAGATATTTATAGCATTGCTAAATATAAACCAAACTGAGGGGGGGGGGGGAGGAAAGAAAGTTCACAAAGAATGGGCACTCTGCACAGTCAGGTGCTTTTCCTGTACCCAAAAGTATTTTTAAATTCCTATTTCTTCACCGAGGCTGAGTGAGTGCAGTTCACTGCACACGAGGGTGTTTAGCAGACTACAGTCCTGATGCTCATATTTTGGTTTGATGCTATGAGCTGCAGTATGTTTGCTTATAGATTTCCCTTTTTTTTTCACGTTACAATAACAACAACATACCTAAGGGTTTCAAGAGTCTGCCTTTTTCTTATGTTACAGTACAAGTTCTGGAATAAATACCTGGAAAGCCTGAAAATTTAGCAGTGAGATAATAGAATAATTTGTATCTTGCAGGAAAATACAAGATTTTGACGCTTGGTTGCATTCTGAATAGAATATTAAGCTATTATTAAAATATATTTTGGGTTAATTTTAATGTCATTTAAATATGAATGTTTAAAGGTTTTGTTATGAGATAAAAATAGAAATGAAAAATTATCCCAAAGTCTTGCAAATGAAATGTTTGATTTTTCAAAACATTTCTAATTCTTTTAAAATGTGATTTTGCCATAATTAATGTCATGAGAAATTTCAGCTTTGTCGAAATGCAACTTTCTGCTGGGGAAGTGAACTAACACCTGACCAGGACTGCCTGGCTGCAGAGCTAGCTGGTCACATTTGGTTCCTTTTTCGAGAATTAAATGTTTTTAGGCTTTTGACCATTGGTATGATACTGTAATGTTGGACTTTTTGTTTTCTGTCTTTTTTCCCAACTGAGCTACATCTTCTTATTTTGCGTTTGTTCTGAAAAATTTCCATATTTTTGTACTTATATATAAACTCCCTTGTAATAAGGCAAGGCAAACCCTTTTATCTTACTGCCCCTTTCATGGAAGTCTCATTTGGCCATTTTTATTTGTGATTTTGTCTTTTCCCTTGATTATGAGTTGAGATTTATGTTAGACTCTTTAGTATTCTGTCTTGCTTTTGGGTTACTCTGTTCATCTTTGGAGCCTGTTGTCTCTGTAGTTCTTTATCAGGGGAGGCATGTTTTTTATATCTGTATTTTCTTTACATTGTTAGCAATTCCAAGAATTTTCCTGATATAAGAATTTTTGCTCCTTCATATAAGATATAAGATCATGAGTAATCCTGAGTCATTTAATTCTAAAATATCTTTTCTAAGATGGTCAAGCTGACATTTGTGTTCTCTGTCAACACAGTATTTGAGTCTAATACTGTATTTTCCCTTCTTTCCAGTGAACAATCTGAACCAAAGGATATCGTCATCTGAATGTTTTTGCTCAGATATTTAAATGCTAGTAGGGAAGATGACTATTGACTTTTCACTTAAATGATGTAGTCTTCTGCAAAAATCAATTTTCCTTATATATTCACCAGCTGTATTTAAGAACTAGCATTTGGCTAGCGCTTTTCAGGATTTAAAATAGAAAAATCTCCCATGCAGTGGCTTTCCTTGAGAGATATCCAACACTTTACAGTCACATTGGTCTGTTTTTAGATAGAGGAAAATTAAGGCACAGCTGTAGAAACTTTTCCCAGGTAGCTCCAGTGGCTGAAGCAGGCAGGAAAAGAGAAACCAAGTCAAAAAGGAGAAAACCAAGGGTGCTGTACCTGTCCTGCTGGATTGTCTTATCATTAAGTAAATCTGTTCAGTTCACAGGAGTCTAATTTCTGCCACCAGGCCCTAAGGAGCCTGTGTGTTCCATGTTCCCTGACAGACAGACAGATGCACCCTTTGCATGTCTGCGTTACTTTTGGTATCAGTGTGAATGGAAGGTCTTGCTCAACCCTCTCTTGAACACAATCCCAAAAGCATCATGAACAGCCTCTTAAATACATATGATCCATCTTGATTTTCCGGATGAGTCAGGAAAAAACACTGGGAATTTTTTTCTGACAGGTGTAAGCCAATTGGTATGGAGAACCAGAGTCTCTAAGGCATTTCCCTGGCCCCTAAGGAGCCCCCTGGCTTCCAGCCATTGGCTTTCTGTCGTCAGCTGCATTCTGTTTCTGGCAGTAGTACGCCCCAGGAAAGAGCACAAATCTTTCTCCCTGTGAATTAAAGCTCACAATTCTGTGTAGTTATAAATCCTCCATTTTTATCTTTAGCCTCATGAATTTTATTCCCAGTCTTCCTGCACATTTGTTGGTTTTGGAGGAGGGTCCTGACATACTTTTCGTAATTCAGCTGCCCTGCTCAGAACCAGTTGCAAACATTTCTTTTAGAAAATATTTATGGGTGGCAGGCTGGCCTTCCTCTGGTGACTTCTTCTTCCATTTATTTTCCTATTTGAATTTTTCATGTTGATCTTTGAAATTGTGATGTCTGGTTGTTCTGTAGAGTTTCTGGGTTCCCAGTCCTGGGTTTTGCACAGATAACACATCCCATGGTATATTGCAGGAGTCAAGTCTGGAGAGGTTTGGGCATGATGTCTATAAGAGGTGGCTTAGATGGCTCTAAGACCTAAGACCTTAGATAGTACTAAGGTCAGTCTTCTGAGAGGACTGAAACTGGCTTCTGCTGAAGTCATGGAAGTAGTAATCTCATTTATTTCTGATAGACTCATAGCAAGAAGCCTCCTAGAAGACAGTAGGATTATTTTTGCAGAGTAGGTTATTAGCATTGACCCTGGACTGTGGCAAAACTGAGACATAAAACTTTTCGTCTACAAAACAGCTCTTAAGGTTGTAACCAAACCCTTAAAATTGCAAGACATGGCTGCTCAAAACTGGGTGTGGGTACAAGAATACAGCTGATATCTCAGAACTAAGTTGTTGGTTTGTAGAAGTTTGGAACTGCTAATCTCAGGAAAACCCAGGCTCAGTAAAAGGCTTGACCTTTTAGAGGCTGCACTCAGCTGAGAGACCAGTCCTTGCTTTCCTCCCAGAACTGCAAAATTACAACTTTCAGGTCACGCTCTGGAAGTGATTGGGTGTAATGTGTACCTTTTGCGTGACATAAACAAGCTAGATGAAATGATCAGGTACCAGCGTGGCCTCAGGTCTTAGTTAAATACTGAGATCACCACAGTGTGTGCTTATGATGATTTCTCCTCCCCCATCTCCTGTCTGCTGAGGAAACTGCTTTTATTGTGTCTGTTCACTGTAGGTGTTGGCCAAGTGCTCCCAACCTACCATCACTGTGACACTGTATTGCCACGACTTGGGTTGCTTTCACCAGTCAAGCACTGCCTGTTTTAGCATTAGGAAGGTGAGGTGTTTAGGCTAAGTTCATCTAGACTCCTTCATAGTTGGTGGAGAAAGTTGAACACCTCCAGAATGTAATTCATCCCATCCAAAAATAGACGTCTAAGACAGGAAGAATGAATCACTCTCTGGGGGTTGGTGCACATCTCTCTGTTCACTGATGATAAAAGAAGTCTAGACAATTACCTTAACCTAGACACCCAGCTGTAAGCCACCTTCAGCTGCGTGAGATCTAGCTGTGCTTTCAGGTCCCTAAAGACAGATTTCAACCCCCCTGTTCAAATGTGAAGTAGCTTTCTGATTTCACAGCAGCTTTCAAGCTGAAGTCACCGACAATCAGAATCTCAGTGAGCCACATATGGCAGTTTTACCATAACTGAATAGCTTTTTAATGAAAGGGTTTTTACCCTCAGTCCCATCTGGGAGTTATCCATGAGAAGCTGATGATGGTTTGAGAAATATTTCTTTCTATTACTTGCTGAATCATTGCCACCATTAAGTGTTGCTGCATAATTTCCTCATGAGGAGTCTGTTGCATGTAGATAATACTCAAAATGTGGTCCCCATTGATTACTTTGATTGAACACACCACACACGATGTCTGCCATGAGCAGGAGCACAGCTCTTCAGCTGGTAGTTGCAAACGCTCGCATTTGGGAGTTCATTTCTCATGGTCTGAAATTCATCTCTCATCCTCACTCTTGCTTTCCCATGAGCTCAATTGTTAAGGCTTTTGGGGAAAGGCAGACAGGGAAAGGCAATGGATGACTGCAGAAGGCAACAGAGTAGCAACACCATAAGGAGCATCCATGAAGCCTCGGAGGAGACCACAGAGGAGGCAGCTGAGAGAAAGCCTCCAGCACTGGACAACCAGAGGGCTCCCATATCCACTGCTGCAGTTCCTCACTGCCCACCTTGTCCCTTGGAGATGACCATTGCAGGAGCAAAGCTGGCTGAGCAGTCTAGGGTGCTTGGATGTTGGCTGCTCCCCTTTCCAGCCCCTGTCTTTGAGCAAAGCCACCTCCAGCTGGTGCTCCCATGAAGAGACCAGACAGTGAGCAGAGGCAAGCACAGCCCAGCTCCAGCCCCAGGCCTTGTCCTGCTCCCAGGGGGTGATACCTGTTCCTGTTTGATTGCAGAGCAGACAGGTGAGGATGATGATGTCTCCAATGGGACAAATGGTTCACCAGCAGAGGTGAGCAGATATGTTGCTCCATGGGCAGGGTGAACTGGTGGAGAGGAGACTTCATGGTGCCAATTTATGTGTCTAAAGCTTCTAGCCCAGGCACGTTAGAAGGTTTGCAGACTATGCACCTTTGGCATCTCTGCAGAGAAGAACATCTCGGCTCACCTTGAAATACATGAAGATTTAACTCCTTTGACTTTTGCTTAGAGGTTATATTTTTCCCTTGCTGTTTTAAAAAATTCAGTTCAATGTGGAAGCACAGTCTTGGAGGAAAATACTGAAACTTACTGACCAATATGGTTAATGGAAAACATTCCCTTTTTCAAGATGTCTTTTGTCTCTCTCTTAAGGGAGATGGCAGTAAGTTTGAATGAATCATGAAATGTTTGGGGGTTTTCTGCATGTGTATGTGAATTTTCTAGTTGCCAGGAAAAATAATTTGCCCAGTGATGCTACAGGTGTCTCCTTGGCTCCCCTGCCAAGACATCTGCCCACTGCTGCCTGCAGGACCTCCCGATAGAGTCCAGGCCGAGGCAATGGATGTGTTTCTCTCTAGGACTTCCCTGCTTCATCCCTCACTGTGTCAGCGCTGAACACAGCCTGCCGAGATTCGAGCAGATATTCAAGGAAAGGTTCAGGTTTTCACCGAGCTCAAACTATTGTACAAGAAATACCCTGAAGCAAAAACAGATCCGTGAGACACCATCACACCGAGTCACTTCCCCCACCCCGGCAGGCACCATGCAGTACCAGACAAACTCCTCCAGATAGGATCCAGGCAGAGATGTTTGCTTAACACAGCAGCTCTTTGAAAAGGCAAATAAATGGACACTGAAGCTACACAGACGTGTCACTGTGCAGCGATTTCCGTTTAGCATTTACGTTTAGTGCCAGGAAACCCTGACTCATGAATATGAAATCAGAAGGAAAGGAAGAAAGCAGTTGTTCATTATTAGAGCTTCGAATTGGGCATGTGGTGGAAATTAGCACTAAAAACATGCAGGTTAAAAAGAGAGGGGCTGGCTCTGGTGGTCCAGGAGGCTCGAAGAGCCTGGCTCTTCAACCAGGGGATGTGCTTTTGTGGAGCACTCTCTGCTCTTGGGCTTTGCCCACGGGGTGTTGCTGATAGAGGGGAACCCTGAACCTCAGGGTTACCCATGATGAGGCTCTTGCTCATATAGAGGTGGGGGAAAGCTGGTCCTGAATATTCTTGGACATCCTCTAAATTTATGCTGGGGCAATGGTGAGCAAAGGCGGGGAAGAAGAGCCACTTAATAATTATCAGAAATAAGAGAAATAACCAAGAGCAACTTCCAGGAGAAAGGATTAACCTGATGGAAATCCTGAGGTCCCAAAAAGAAAGCTCACATTAATTGAGGTTCAGTGGGGTAAAAATGAAGGAACCCACAGCCTTGATCCTTCTGAAAGTGCCTGTCTCTGTCCCATACCTGCACCCTAGAGCTGAGAAAAGCCTCTGTGAGCCTGGGGCGAGTCTGGCTCCCTTCAACACAAGCTATCTTTCTTCCAGCCATGAAGGTGGGACACCATCCTTCTTTCTGCCCCTATTTCACCTTGAAAAAGCTGAGCTTGTTCTGCCTTGAGCCCTCAGTGCCAGGCCCCCAGGAGGGATGTGAGTCAGAATCACAGCATTATGGAATACCCATAGTTGGAAGGGATCCACAAGGATCATCGAGTCCAGCTCCTGGCCCTGTACAGGACAACCAACCTCAAGAATCACACCATGCACCTGAGGGCATTGTGCAAACTTTTTTTGAACTCTGGTAGGCTTGGAGCCACGACCACTTCCCTAGGGAGCCTGTTCCAGTGCCTGAACACCCGCCGGGTGAAGAACCTTTTCCTGAAATCTCTAAGAAGAGTGATGCTATCGCAGCAAATATTTTTGATGGTACCAGGAAGGAAGAAGCAAATAAAGATATTGCTGCAGGGCAGCAAGGGCTTGATTTCCAAAGCAGCTCCTTGCATCGAACCCTGGGAGCAGCTCAAGGCAGCAAGGAAGTGTGTCATCCCCACTGGTGTCTTCATCTGAAGCCGCCCAGCTGTGCTGTATAAGTACCCCTCTGTTTCCTTGCATTTTGGTAATTCCAGTGCCCTTAAAATATTACAAGAGCTAATCTATCAGCGTGGGGCACAGCAGCTCATGGTAAGAGCAGAACACTCAGCAGATCCCCCCACCCTGGAGGGTATGAGGTGCCAGGCAGGCTGGGCAGGAGGTTGGATGATGGGTTGGGTGGGCAAATGCACATGAGACCGACAGATCTGCCAAGTGTCCCTGTGCCACCTCTGCCCTCGGTGACAACACCGGATCATGGCTGTTTTGCAGACCCAGGCTTTGCCCTGAGGTTGGGCCATGGGAAGCTGCTGGCAGGGCTCTGCTCCACCCCGAGCAGCTATGACAGCTTCAGAGAGTCGTTAGCAAGCAAGGCGCGCTTGACGTGAATAATTAAAACACCTGCTGTGCTTTTAAATAGTTCAGAGCCAGCCTGTGAGCAATGGCTGCTGTCTTTGGAGGAGGCTGGAGGAAAGAGGAGGGCCGATATCCAGTGGAAAATTAAGGGCTTGATACTGCTTCTGGCAGGAGGAGGGATGATGCTGGCAGCTTCCACAGGAATGCAGGCAGTCCCTACTCCTGAGTGAGACTGGAGGCTGACACAGCTCTCCTTGCTGATGAACAGGCATCTTGGCACAAAACTCTCCTAAGTTTCCTCTCTGCCAAAGGTTTGAGCAGCAGTGGAGCTCAGCACCCATCCTTCCAGCTGCCCCAGGGCTCTCATGCTGGTTCAGCTCTCCAAACCTGTGGGATGAGGACACGGAGCAGGGGGATGGGGACAGCAACACAGCCTTGGGGACAGTAATTCACTCCACCAGCACTGGCAGCATGGGGCCCCTCTCCTGAGCACACAGAGGCGGGGTATGGGGAGGATGCTCTGCCTTTTCCAAAGATGCCATTTCCCCAAGATATCAGTTTGGCACCGAAATCAAAACAATTTCTGCATGAACAATTAACAAAGAGTTTCCTGCAGTCTCTCAGCAGCCGGACTCCCTCCATTCCTGTGGTGCTGTTGCTACTCCCAGCTGCCTCTGAGTTTTTAACAGAATAGCACTGAAGGCCCCTGTCCTCCACCACAGAGGAGCTTCATGGAGCAGGGGAAGATATGAAACACTGTGTTGGTGTCAGTGCTGCTGGAGCGTGGAGCTGGGAAGCTGTAAATCATCTCTTCTTGTGAAAAATTGAGTTTCTAGGCAGGAGATGGAGGGAAAAATGACATTCCCCATGAGTTAGTTTCAGATTGAATTAAACAATTGGTTGACCATAGCTATATTTTTTCTATATATATTTTTCCATGGAGAGCCTGGACAATTCTAATTTGGGGTCACTGTGATCTTTTTTCCTCTTTTTTTTTTTTTTTTTTTTAGTTCAGCCAATGATCCAAAAAATCAGTTATTTTCACAGCTTTGCCATGAATACCTCCAGGGCAGGTGAAAGCAAAGTTTTTAGTATAGACAGGGGAAAAAAAGGCTGTTTGGAGACTGGCACGGTGAGGGGGGAGGGAGACCTGTGTGCTGGTAGCTTTGCAACAGTGTGTGAGCAGCATCCTGATGGTTGGTCCATTCCCTGGTCCTATGTGGGGAGTAGGAGCTGCTGCCTGCC
The DNA here is from genome assembly GCF_036250125.1 of Pseudopipra pipra. NCBI lineage: Eukaryota > Metazoa > Chordata > Aves > Passeriformes > Pipridae > Pseudopipra > Pseudopipra pipra. Next base: position 11,616,802 of record NC_087564.1, read on the forward strand.
CCCCTTGCCCATGGCTCTTTGCCCAGGAAAAGCGAGGGCTCCTGAGCTGAAGATCAACAAATTAGTCTTCTTCTCCCCCATTGCAGAACGCTATCCATCTAAAGATTTCCTTTAATTTAGAGCCGTGTAGAGTTTGAAAAGCCCTTCAAGTTCGCTTGGGCTGATGAATTGGTAATTGAGTGTACCTGGATGTCGGTGCCGGCTCTGCCTCTCTCTGCATTTGTATCAGTCCATGTTTGTTTTCTCGAGCTGTAAATCACTGAGAGCTTGGAGAGGCTTTTATCAAATCCTGCTAGGAGCCAGTCACTTTCCCTTTCACAAACACATTGCTAATGCCACGTGGAACCCACTGGCTTTGCTGCTCATTTAAAAACAATGAGGATGTTATTAAATGGGAAAAAAAAATCCTTAGCAACGGGAGAGAAGGAGGAGGAACAGAATTGCTCCTGTCTCTCTGGTTTTTGCTCCTTTGGTCTAATATCTGTCCCATTGATCTCCTAATATGCTCTGCTTTGAAAGCCTGATTTATTGTCCCTCACTCTCTTATCTCCCTGCGCGTCTCAGTGTGATAGAGCACACATTGTTCTCGGCTTCATTAGCCACCAGCAGGTCGGCTGCCACCCTTGTTCCAACCCCACGAGCTGCTTCCCCCTCCTGGGCTGCACACCTGTGCCCCTTTCTCCACAGCCTCTGGCCTGCTCTGGCCAGCACTGGGCATGGGGAGTTAAGCAGGTTGTTTGAAGGAGTCAGGCTCTTCCTCTCAAGGTCTCCAGGTTCTCCAGTGTGTCCTTGGTGTCCACCTCTCCAGTGGCCTCTGAAGATACCTGGCCTTCTCCATCAGCTGTAGAGGACCACGTTGTCCATATCCATGGCTGATACTCAGTCCAGTCAATGTGCTCCAGTGCTGACAAACATGACAAAGGGAATTTCAGACACTAGAGGTAACACTCCTGATTTGCATTTCTTGGGGCCATTTCAGTCCCTCATCCAGTGGAGGAGCTGGAACAGCACCCCGTGACGGGTATAACCCATCCACCCAGCCTACATTTGAATATAGATTTTCAGTGAACTGTTAGAGTGCTATTTGCTCAGCAGAAAAAAAATTGCAAGTTAAATCCATTGACAAAGAAATGTGAGAACTTTGCAATCTGCATGTGAACATTTTGTGAGCATAAAATGAGGTGAAGTTTGCCAAACCGATTATTCATTATGAATTGTTCATTCAGCTCTAATTGCTTGGGTCTAGCTGTTGTTAGAAGGACTGTGTGATGCCTTTGTAGTACACAGCTAAGGTCAGAAAAGTGTTGGTAGAAATTACTTCATGTTAAGTCAAGCTTTTCTTTGGGTGTAATGGTGCTGTTCCTCCTTAGCTTAGAAAGAGCAGTAAATGATGCTGCCTGGCTTCTTCTTGGCCCTATGCAGCCCAGGTAGCTAATGGAGGGTGAGTGGTGCCTTATTGGCTCCCACTTTCTCTGTAGAAGGAATAATTAAATTCACCTCCAGAATCCCCATCTTCTCATATGTGGCACCATGCAACTTCCCTGCATCTTAGCTAAATGGATTAGAGATTACGCATGCCAGGATCACTGATGAGAAAGCACAAGCTAGAAAGTAACTGGCTTTCAGATTCCAGCTGGTATTTGCAAGACTTAGGTTTAGGAAAATCATTGCTTTTTTTGCTCCTAACCTGACAAACTTTGCCTGGAAACCCAGAGGAACAAGCACCAGGGAGCCCCACCGTCTGTCTTCCAGCAGCAATTTCTGAAATGGAACAACACTTTAAAGTCTTGCCAGTTCAGCCTTTCACTTTACAGAATATGTGCCCATCTCTAAAATACCAGGTTATTTTTCCTTACCCCCATAATATTCCCATCCAACATTCACTCTCCTGGAAATCACCAATCCAACATTCACCTACCTGCATTCAAATACCTGTCATTGTTCTTGTGCTATTGCCCTTCTCCTTCCAATTTAGAGATTATATTTCATAACTGACCTCCAACTACCTATTGCCTCCCTGTGACACTTCTCACCCTTGTCTACCTGATTGATTAGTCTATTATGCTCTCCACTCTTCTGATGACTTACAGATTGCCCTGTATCCGTCACAGGCTTCCTTTTGTTCTCTAATATTCTTGGAATTTTGGAACACCCTCCAGCTGCCATTCTCCCTCTCCATTCCCTGGCCTCTATCTGCCTCTCTTACAAATATCTGCTTTGGAAAAAGGAGAAGAAATCTTTTGTGAAATAAAGCCCTACCCGCTGTGAGTTCACACATATGCTGTTAAAAACCACTTTTAAGACACTGTCATTCTCAATGGGGCTCTTTATTTTCTTTGCACCATTTGGAGGTAATAAAACGTCACTAGACCAGGCTGTGATCAGTGACATGGCTTAGAAGGCAGCTTTCCCCAGAAAATTTCCTCACCTGCATAAGTCAATGACACAGCAACAGAGAGGGAGTGATGTTGTGTTTAAAGATGCATTTGGGTAGGAGGGTTTTGCCTCTGCTGGGGGAGAGGTCTGGGACGTGTCCCAGATCCATCCATCTCCCTGCGCTCGTCAGAGGTTGTCCAGCTCTCTGATATTGTTCCAGGCTTGTCCCAGCTCTGTCCATCACTCTGACATTTAATTAACTGCCCTGTTCTCCTGGATCTTGCACTGGATTTGTGTTGTCTTTCTGAAATACCTCTTAGGTCATGTCTGAATATTACTAACAGGAGGAGTAACAAAATGGTTGTCACTAATATTGCTATTATTGTTATTATGTTGATGGTAATAAAACAAGACATTGAATACCATGAAGATGAGCACTGTTACGCTCACTGTCACTCCTTCTTGCTATACTGGTTTTCTCACATCACAGGTGAGCAGGAACTGACAGCAGTGGGAAGCATAGAGAGCCCTGACCAGCCAGGCATCCAAAAGTAATAGAAAAACAAGGAGGGGGTTGGAAATGACAACTGAGAGCAATAAAATCACACTTAAGATTTAAAAAGACGTTTATGAGACCAATCCTGCAGTATAAGGATGATTATTAAGCTAATTAAAACCTGTCCATGCTGGGTGGCTGATGCTGGTGGTGGCAGTGGCTCCTCACTCCTCCAGGAGCTCAGTATTGATGTCTTGTACCATCTGCCCTGTGCATGCCCAGAGCTATCCATCTTCCTTGCATCTTTTTCCATTGCTGTCTGGCATTTGTCCCATTCTTTTTACTTCAGTCCCAGATCCCCTTCCAGTGAATTTCTTTTCCCTTTTCATTACTCTGTTGAGCAGCTGATCTCATTTGGACCTCCTTTTGGTCCTCCTCCCTTTCAACTCTGGTCCCCGTGTCTCTGTGTTCAATCCACAACTTGAGCAGCCATGCTCAAGCCATCCTTGGGATGGCTTCATGTTAATCAAGCCATCAATCAATCAATCAATCAATTAATCTTTTATGCCCCCTGGTGAAACTCCCTCTTATATTTTCTCTTTTTTCCTTGCAGTTCAAATACTGGGCTTGGTGACCACCTTGTGGGATCCCAAATGCTGTGTCCAGTGTGGCTCCCAGCCCCTGCAGACAGAAACTAGGAGACCTTCATGACTGTAGCCAGGACCAGCAGTGACACACAGGCTCAAAGGTAAGAGGTGACCTTGTCAGTGGCATCTCTGAAGTGAGAGAAGTAGCTGGTGTGAGACAGCTGGCCATGGGAGAGAGCCAGCAGGGATGGAGCAAGTCTTTCTGGGGAGGTTTCCAGTACCAGGAAATCCTCCCCAGGAGGGGATGGCAAAGGGGAGCCTCATAGCATTCATTTCCAGTAGGGAAGAGACAGTGATCCAGGGTTGTGTTTCTCACATTGCTGTTCTTGGGGTGATTCCTGGTGGGACTCTGAGTGATGTCCAAGTGTTGACCTTCCCGGGGAAACCCTGAGTGGCTGAGCTGCAGCTACTGCACTCCTGAAAGTGTGGTAGCAGTGAAAGTCATCATGGTTGTATTTTCAATAGTTATTTTTTTAAGACTGGATTCACATTCTTCTTTTGAGATTTAAGGAATATGGAAAAAGCACATTTTTTTTCCCTGCAGATGAGAAGTGCAGTGTGTGCCTCCATCCCAACTTCTACAAAATTCTGTTTTACAAAGCAGAAAAAGAAGATCAGGTTCGTGTTGGTTTTGTAACTCAGTTTTCTAAGACCAGATTTTGCCCCATGTTTCCTTGAAATGACTAGCTGTGCTGGGCACTTAGAAATTTCCTCTCTCTTTCTCATCTCCACCCTGACATTATGAAAAGGGTTTTCATCAATCCATTCAAAGAAGGAGATAACTTTTGTATGAGAGTGCACAGTCGACAGGGTTGAGTTTTTTGGATAGTATATAATTTTTTTTACACTGTTATTTAAAACATGCTTTTTAAGAGGACAAAAGGGAATAGCTTAATGGAAACAAATTTCTGTAGCAAAATGTGCAGCTGGATAAAAAAAGATTATTTCTGTTATTGCTTGGGTAGACAGGTGAATTTGGAATTTGAGTACAAAAGGTGTTAAAAAGTCTGCTTAAACTTCCTTTCAGTGTTCTGTTGAGATTGAAGAGTAATTTTTGGAGAAAAACTTTTTCTCTGAGCCTCTATTTCCAGCATTGTAAAATCTATAGGAGTGGCCCTTTGCCACAGCCATTATCATGTTTTCACCTTTTCTTCTTCCACCTCATTTGTCCTTTTTTGAGAAAAATGTAGTGCTGGTGAAAGGCAGGCAGGTCCATAGGTTGGAACCAGCCCGGGAGGGACGGACAGCAGGTGCTGGGACATCCCTGAAAGCCAGACCAGACCATGAGGATGCAGTCCCTGATGGGAGGGAAGGAAAGATGGACAGCCTGGCCTGGGGATAGTCAATTTGAAAGCATCTACAAGTCTACAGCTCTTGAGACCACCTTTCCAAAATGACTTTTAACCAATTAGGAACCTAAACATCAGTGAAGATAAGCAGAGCTTAAGTACTCAGGTTCCTCAGGGCAGACACAAATATCTCAGCAATGCAGACAGATAGACAGTTTGCCTGTCCTGATGGATCCAGACCCAGAGCCAGGCAATGAATTACAAATATAAGTGCCAAAACAGGAGGCTTGGGACACAAAGGATAAAAGACGGTTGTGTTATTTGAGCTGATAAGCTCTGTGCCTCGTCTGGAAGATGCTGGCATCAAAGGCTCCTGCAGGGATTTTACAATGGAGTGTTATACCATCCAGCACTGAGTTAGTGAAGATGTAAAATGGGCCTTGCAGAGAAAGCTTCATGCCTGCCACAAAGGAGCAGAATAAGAGTTTGTTTTGGGAACTATTAGGCTGAATAATTTGGGATTGATCTCCATGGACACTGTGAGATATTGCTCCCCACAGAGCAATGATTGCCATTAGTGTCTCAGCTCCCTGCCTTCTTCTTCCTTCTTCTCCCCAACCTTTGCAAGGGCTGGGTCAAATGCTGCCCAGGCAGCATGAACAATATTTCCTCCTTTTTGGTAATTATTGTCTCTTCTATTCATTCCTCAGAAGCCTTTTCATAAGCAAGAGGTATTTTCAAAGGTTGTAGGCATTCATCTCAATGTACATTTTCATGGCTATTCTCCTTGGAAGAGCCAGAGAGCTAATTTACTTTATTAGACCAAATGAAAGGAGCTTATGGAGGTAGCCTTGTGCAAGGGGTCAGGGAGCTAGACAGGAGAGACCTTTGAGACTGCCACTGAATGTCTTGCAGGAACTGAAAAGTAGGTTTTGCTGTTTAGTTTGGTGCTGTTCTTCCTTACATTGTGCAAGCTCCCTTTCAAGCACCAAGGGCTGAGATCTTTTGCATGGTCCCATCACTGGTCCCATCATGAAGGCTTAAGAACATTAATTTCTATAGGGAATCATAACACCTTTGGATTGGCAAGCCTGGAGGTTGCCATGCTCATTCAGGGAGCAGGTGTCCAGGTGACTCTGGTGAAGGTTCCCATGATGGGGAGCCCCATCCAGCCCATCCATCCCTGGTGTGGGCAGGTCTCTGGTGACACCCGACTGTGCAAACCCTTCTCCAAGCAGCTTCATGCAATGAGCAGATGCCTAAAAACCGTCTCCTGGGCAATTCACTTCATTCATCAATTAAATTGTTTGCTGTGAACAGTTTGGCCCCATCCAGCTTTAGGATTTCAGCCTTGTAATTTTGCTGGCAGAGGACAGCAGTGCCATGTCCGTGAAATCTGCCTGCCAACTGCTTCCCCTGCTAAGCATTTTCTAGGCTAATGATCCCAAAAACCTTGCCAGCAGCCTCAGCTCTGTCCCTTTCAGGGCAAGCCACTCATTTAAACGTGAGCACATCTAAATGACTCCATCTGCTAAGTGACGTTGGTAAAGAAAAGATTATAGCAGGAGTTAGTGCTGTGTCCTCAGGTTGTAACCCTGTTATAAAATGGGCTGGAAGAACAAGGGGACTGTGAGGAGCTGAGGCTCAAAACCACCTGGGTGACTGTCAGCTTGATTTATTTTCTTGCTCATTAGATAAATTAGAAAACTGGCAAAAGAAATCATTGCCCACTCTCAGCTGCTTGGTAACCTGCCACGTGGCACGAGATGCCAGCTGCAGGGAGATGCAGCTCCTTCCCATCTCCCTGGCCCCTCTCCCCAGGGACATGGGATGGGACTTGGGTCTGCTGGTGCCACACGTCTCCTCAGTGGTCCTGTCACCCTAAACCACCTCATTGACCCATCTGGCCAATTGCTGGCAACCATTAGGGTTTCACTTTTCTCTAAAACTGTTGATTTTTGAACAGCACCAGTTTCCAAAGTGAAAACAGCGGCCCCAAATATTGCTTTTGAACACTGGCTTTGACCTCAGAACTGAAGCAAAATAACCTGGTTTGTGGCAGTATTTGTCAGCCAGGACCTGCTGCCCTTCAGAGATGTTGTTCAACATTTTGATCTTGTGGCTTGTAACCAGTCTGCCTCCAGCAGCTGCCCCCCTTGCTTATGAACCAGACTAATTTTTGTCTGTCAGAAGGATGAAGCTTAATGGTCAGACTTGCTTTAAATCCCTGGGTAAAATTCACTATCCGGGAGGTCAGACTCCAATTACAGCGCCTTCTAACCTAAAAACTCACTGAAATATTCAGCCTACATAACCAAATGTTAAATTTGGATCATCTTCTGTACGTTTAGCTGCATCTGATGCACTTCCATAGTACGAAACGAGGCCACTGTTATACACATTGTATTTACACACGAGGAAAAGCTTCCAGCCAGGATGAGCTATTAAGAGACTGCAATGCATTTCTCAGCCAACGTGGAGGAATCCTCGCTGCAAAAAGATACCGAAACCAGGGGAAAACCAGGGCAGGGACCTCCTGAGAAGGAGACCTTGGGGGTCCCAGCACCACCCTGCTGGTGCAAGGGGGTAGGGCAATACCTGCCCTGCGGACCACGGTTGGAGCAGATTTCCATGCCCCTTCTTCTGCCTGTGGGATTTCTGCGCTGCCTGCACAGGATCCTTGTCACCCTGTCTCCGGCAAGTGCTTGGACATGCGTGTCCCTGTGGCTCAGCCTCCTGCCAGGTGTGCTCCCGTGTGTACAAATGCTGCTGGGAGGCACAGGGCGGAAAGACGGGGCTAATTCCTTCCTGTCATATGCAAGGAATCGGCTTATGGCCCGGAGCTCCGATTACTCTTATCTTAGCCTGCATGATGCTAGCCACATCCTGAAATTACCCAGCTTTTTTCAAAATCCAGGGGATGGTTTGGACTCACCTGACCAACATGAGCAAATTCCAGCCCCTCTTTCAACCCCAGCAGGTTCGTAGGGCTGCAAGCTAGTGCAGACCCAAGGCTGAACTTGGGGGAAGAGGTATATGAACCCCCAAATGCACCCTATGGGAAGTGCCTGGGTGTGATGCCCAATCCACCTGCAGGACCCGATGGAGTCTGGTGTGGAGCAGCACCAACAGCCCCTTCCCAGCCACTGCACCGGAGCTGATTGCTCAGGCAGACTCACCTGCTGGGATCCTGGCAGCTAACGTGCTTCTGAAATGGCCAGCAAGGGATAGATGCTGTCAAGCAAAACATGGAGTGAAATGTTTGGCTGATGGGATTAAACAGCGAATCCCACCTGTCTGCTGTGTGAGACACGACACGGCACCACACGCTCCTACCCGGCACCGCTCCTCATTTCCCATCACTGCCGGCCAAGCCCACCCCGCTTGGAAATTAGAGCGGGGGAATCAAAGTCCTTCCCCACCCGCTCCTGCTGTGCCTCTCAGCCACTGACATTAACACTGAACAGCCTGTCAGTAGCTTTGAATGGATTTTAATAACCCCCTTGTGAGCCTGAATTACCCGCACAGCGTGAGGTCCGGTGTGAGTTTGGAAACCTGGCGATGAGCAGTGTATCAGGGGCCAGACCAGCTCCACAGGCTGTGGACACAGGGCCAGACCAGCTCCACAGGCTGTGGACATGGGGCCAGACCCACTCGAGGGACTGTGGTGGCTTCTGACGATGCAGCCCCTGGCACAGCAACCTGGCAGCTGCCTGGTCGCCGGAGAGCTGCTGCTGCTCTGGTACCTGCTGCCCACAAGTGTCCTGTAAGGCCCTGGTGAGCTTCCCAACATTGAGGATGCTGGTCCAGGTGGCCACCTCCATGGGACATTTTCACCTCTGGGGCAAAGTACTGGCAGATGCAATAGGTGGTGGGAACCCCCCCGTGCCACCAATGAGAGCGGCCCCAGCCCCTACCAGCACGTGGCATAGAAATAGCAGCCTTGGTTTAGCAGACTCTGTGGATGGAATGCTAAATGAGATCATGCCTGGCCCAGCTGAGAGTTTGGACTAGTGTATGAAAATCTAGCAAGAAGATTAAAAGGTGTCCCCAGGCAGAAGAGGGTATTTATTTCTTTGTGGCTGAGATGCACATGGCGTGGGAGTCACAGGGACAGTGACCTCTCCTGAGCACCTGCACGTGGGCAGCGCCGTGTCCCCACGGGGGCTGATCCTGAGGACAAGGCACTGACCAGAAAAGCTCCTTCTGAGATGCAGGTGGACACATCCAATCTCCCCTCCTGCACTGGGAAAGGGCTTCCCACCCAGGATCTTCACTGCCAGCCCTGCAGCTCCTCTGAAAAGGCAAACCCCCTCATTTTCCTCTTCTTTTACAAGAGGGAAAGCTAAAAGAGGTGGTCAGGTGGTTCTCACTTGTCTGGAAGATGAAGGCCCTGGAAACACGCTCTGAAGTTGCTTTTCCTCAATTAAAGCTCCCAAAATCTGAGCAAGTGATGCAGTCTCCTTGGCTGGTCACAATTTGGGTGGAGAGTGATGATTTCTAACTGCCATTGAAATCCACACATATTTCCAGTACGGAAGCAGGAACATCCACAGGGATATGGACAGCAGATCCCAGCTAGGGTGGGCCAGCAACTTCTCCAAGTCAGTCTCTATAGGGACTGTGAAATCATCAGGCACTTGAAAGAACTGAGGACTGAAAACAACCCCTGAAAAAAAAAATCTGTGATAATGATTGAGTTATATTTAAGAGGCTCCTTCGTACTAAGTAAATGCAAATAGTTTACACGAAAAATATTTCCCATTAAGATCATTTCTACATAAAATGCTAACAGATTGAGATTATGACTGTAATGATTATTTTTATTGCTGGTTTGCATTTAAATGGCATGAATTTCCCCCTACTGTTCTCTCTTTGGGTTAAATCAATAAAACCTATTAAGAAGGTTCATCTTCCCCTAAGATTCCTCCCTCTCTTCTTTCTGTCTCATCTCCACTGGTGCCCTTTTTATCCACCCACAACTAGAGCCTTTTCAGAGCTGCTTCCATGATATTGGTGCCGAGGATTTGAAAATCCCCTTTGGCAGAGCAGAGTGAATCCGGTCTTTCCTGAGGTGGGGGACTACAGAGGAACTCAAGTGTTTTCCCTTCCCTCAGCTCGGGCCATATTGCAAGGAGATGAAGTTGAAGTCATCTCTTTGCTCCTCTTAGCCTTTCCCCTCTTGTTTTAACATAGAAGCTATACCTGTCTGTATTCCTTTGCCTCCTCGGCTGTGGATGCTCTTGTTGTGCTCCTTCAAACACCGGCTGTGGCTCACTGAGGAAGTGCTGGATTTCTGTTTGGAGAGGAATTATCCTGGTATATACACAGCGAAAACCATTAAGACGCTGACCTTTAAATTGGGCTTCTTCCTGCTCAAGTAGAGAGGAGGTGGGTTGAGTGCCCAAATCTTATTCATTTTAATGACAAATCCCTCACACAGAGGCTTTGAAATGCTCGGCATTAATGCAATTCGCCTCCCTCAGCTGCAGCTCAGCTTTGCTGTGCAGGGGATGTCTCTGCTTCCCTTTCACAGTGACAGACCCTATAGATTTGCTCCATAACTACTGTGCCCAGCTACCATTGTGTATGGATTCTTGAGCTTAGGGCAGTGCTAGTGCAGGGATCTGCATGCTCCTTAATCAGTAGCACTGACCTTTTTTTCCTCCATTACTCTCAGCATCACTTCTTTTTTCCTAGCTTAATTTGCATAGGTCTCATGTTATCCGTGTTTTTGCTTTGTCCCTGTTATCCCATTACCCGGGATAATCAAAGCTGGCTGTAATGGAAACAGCAGAAACAATTTGCTTACCCTTCTATTACAAGATATTCCCCCTACTAAGTCTGAGGATACCTGCAGTTCTATGGTAATGCTAATTAACTGTGCATACATATAGAAAGTAAAGCAAACGGCACCAGAATCCTTTGGGATGGTGGGGATTAAAAAAAGATAAGATATTATTCTCCTCTCTCTGTGCTTCAGTGTCCCTACTCTCAATGGAAACTGCTTTGCACTTATAGAATAAAATGCAATACATGGTGGGGGGAGTCACTGACTCTGCAGAGAGATGGAGCTGGAAGGAGCAGAGTTCTCTGCTAGTAAACCCACTATGAAAGTAATGATCCTCCCTGGTGTCTTGCTTCTTGTCTATTCCCAGAGTGGGGTGGGGTCTTTTTCCCAGTGCAGGTCCCCATGCCTCGGAGCCCAGTGCTGCAGAGCAGGGCTGTATGTGGGCCCTGATTCCTCAGGACAACAGCTATCCCACAGAGCACAACTCCAGCATCATATGGGTGGAAAACCTTCTGTCCAGCCTCAAAGACTTGTTGGAATAGTGGTTATAAATGTGAGTGCCTGTTGCAGTGCAGAGTACCTGCTGTTGGAAGTGGCTGTTGTGTCCATCAGAATGCTCACATATCCTTCCCGCATCTTGGGTGGCTGAGGCAGCAGCAGATTTAGAGCAGGTGAAAGGCCTGGGGGAAATAATGGTAATGAAAAGAAGCAAAATCGTTGGGAGAGAGGAGACTCAGCCATCCCTCTTCATTTTGCACTGCATAGTGCCTTGGGCTCCAGCTCATCTCTGTCCATACGTGGAGATCCGTGGGGCAGTTTCCCACCATTAGTGTGCAACAGCCTCTAAAAGTCTCTCATGAGTTTCAGCTAAACAAAGAGTGACTTACACAGCCAGACATGCGTGGAGGACTGTCAGAGCTCTCCATGCAGGAGGAATCCCACTTGAGTCCACCCACCAGCTCCTTGCTGAGTTCCCCAGCTCCTCTACCAGCATCATGGACAAACACCTTCATTGCACCCCAATGGAGCATCTTGGAGACTGGCCCTGGAGCCACAAGCACTGACACAGTGTCTCTGGATACGGAGTCTGTGCCACTGCCACCCCACTGGGATGAAAGCTCCAGGAGGCTGGTTAGACAGCTCTAGCACTACCCCCACCCCTGAAATTGTGAGGAAGCTGTTATTTATCTGTGCTCTGATAATCACAGTACCTTTGATGCAATACTCATGTTTGGGATTTTACCACATCTCTCATCCTCCAGGTCTGTCAAGGAACTTTACACAGCCATGACTCAGAGAGAGGCGTCAGTGGAGAGAGTCTGTAGATACAGCCAGCAGCTGTCATGTGGAGGGTATTAATAATATATATGCAGGTATATATGCATGACCTCCCTTCCTGAATGGTATCCACTCCTTTAAAAGTTCCCTGTACCATGCTCTGGCTCTGGCCATGCCAGAGGGCTGGGATTGCACAGGCATCACAGACATCTGTCCGAGGTATATTGGGATGGGCAGTAAAAGGGATGATGGGGGTGGGGGCTCGGTGCTGCATGTCTCTCCTTGTCTGCTTGGAGCAATGTAATAACTCCTTCCTTGTCGCTGAAGCCTTCAGTGCTTGTTGCTCACCATCACACTGTGTGGGGTGTTAAGACTGTAGGCTCCAAAGTGCCTTGCTCTGCTCACAAACCTGATGATTTTTAAGATGCTTTGAAGCTGTACCCATGGTATTCATCATTTAAAGCAACCCAGGTACAGGTTATTGGTACAAAGGGCTTTTAAGGTGCTTGGGTGAAAGCCAGAGAGTTTTTCAGGAGCAGTCAGGGCCCAACTGGCTGCTCACCCAGGGGCTGAACAGAGCCATACTGTGCCTTGCAGGTGCATTATCCCAGCAGAGAGCTCAGTCCTGAAATACCTGAATCTCAGCAGAAGTGGGGGGACCCAGATTTGAGTGCTGGCTGAAGTCAGCCCCTAAATCAAGCCCTTTGTCTTGTCGCCAGTCATCTGAGACATTTTGGTTCTGATCAGGCAGCACAAGCTCTAATTGTAGGAGTGGGCTTAAAACTGAAAATATAACATGAGTTTGATGTGTAGGAAGGAATGCTTGGGACAGTGTATCACTATGATCAGATGGGAATTTCTTGTTGATTTTACATAGCTGAGTCAAAGGTAAACTTCCTATTAACTTCCCTGAGAGAGTCTATAATGATTTGACCCTTAAAATTAAAGATCTGGAGCTACCAATGCCAGCACAGCCTCCACCAGTGGAGTTCAAGCAGCATGCTGAAATAGCCAGCAGCTTTCAACAGCAATTGAGCTGTTCTGTCTCCTCAACTCCTGACATCATTTGGGAAAAAAAAGGCAAAGGTTGAATTCATAAGTTTTGTTTCTCTGCAGTTCAAAGGATACGAGAGCCTGGATTTTAATTGGTACTGAGTTCTCCCAACTGGTACCCAGAACAGTCCTGAGACTGACACCCAGCCAGACAGGAGGGGGGAGGCTGTTTGAAGTACTGGGTGCCTGCCACCCATCTGAAGGTACTCAGAAGTCTCCTTGCCAGATCTGGGGGCAGAGGAGCTTTGCTTCATTTCCGATCATTAATGCATTGGTTTATTCTCTGGTTTCTTTCCACTGATTTTCTCTGTGCACAGTCCAGGGGGAGACACATGTTGAGTGGTTTGTGCTGGAGATAGCAGAGATAATGAAGCTGTTTTTTACCCTTCCCATTTCCTGACAGTGCAGCTCTGACAGCTCCCGTGTCTGTGCCCAGTGCCAGGGTTGGAGCCTGCAGAAAGCAAATGCTCTGCAAGCATGGACTGCATGTCCCTACAGAGAGAAGCAGGAGTAACTCAGGCTGTGGGTACCCTCACCTTAACCCTAACACCTTGGCCAAGTGGAATTCTTCAGTACTGACATACAGACCTGCTCCGGTCTGTGGAGTGCAGGAGCTGGGACTGAGGGGGTGTCAGTCAGCCAGCACAGTCCCAACCCCTCTGACAAGAGACACAGTATCTGTGGCACTGTGCAGTGAAGCACAGACTTATTTCAAGCACAGGTGGGATGGGAGCAGAGTGACCCGCTTCAATAGGCACTGTCATCTTCCACCTCAACAGGGCTTGGGGCTTGAAAATCCCTTCTTGTTTGAGATCTAACAACAGTGTCTTTCTCAGCTCCCTTCTCATCTGCCCTGGAGCAGGAAGGCTCTGTGGCTTCTACAGGCTCTCTGAGCAACAACTCCAGCTAATGATTTCCTTAGTGCTTAGAATGGGGTCCCACCTGCTCCTCTCTGCAGGTTCAGCATCACTCACTCCTTTCAGGTTGCCTGCTTTTCTTGACCTCACCTCTCCTTCCTGAGCTGGCTCATGGCTTTGCATCCTGCAGGCTTCCTTGCCCCTCTGTCTTTCCTGCTTATTTGTGATTTGACCTCAGGAAAACACCATTACACATGCCCTCTGCTCTGTGCTCATTGTGCTCCATACAGATACCTGCTTTGCCCCAGGCACCATTATCATTTCCACTATCACAATCTCTGTAAGTCCTGTGCAAGACAAAAACCTCAGCAAAGCATTGTCAGCCTGGCCTAAGCAAAGCTGTAGCTGTCAGTCCCAAAAGCCCAGTGGGGTGGGTATAGTTATTGCTAGAAAGCTTTATATTTACCATGGCCTTTCTGACATTACAGTAAATGCATTTCAGAGCCCAAGAAGTGTAAAAATAAACTGCAAGGAAATCAAGACAGCTAATTAGCCAAAGGTTACTGCTGGGCTCTGTGACTGTCAGCCCTTTTGAAGTTCTCCTTTACACAGGCAGATGTGTGTGCAGTGCTGCTGCTCCTTTGAATAAATGTCTTGGTTTCCAGAGTGGCTTCATGGCTGGATATGACTAAACACATGTGAGGCCTGTCACAGCAAGCCTGGGCAGGATGCTCATGTCCTTTAACCCTGCACTTCTCTTGTGCTGAAGAGCATCACATCTCGTGGAGCAGCTGATCAGTGTTGTGCTGCCTCCTAGCCCCTCATGAGCTGGAGTGAGCTGGGAGGTGAGGAGAGGCCAGGGAGCTGCCTGTCTGCACATGGAGATGCTCCTTTCCCTCTGGTGTCTCTGCCCTCTGCACATGGTCACAGATTGCTGGTTGGCTGGCTGGGCTGGGCAGAGGGTTGCACAGTTATCCCATGTTTGGGTGGTGCCACTGGGGTGCAGCTCCGTGGGGATGGGGAGCCTGGGGACTGCTGGAGCACATCCTCCAGCATATCATGGTCTCACCCCATCACTGCAGAATGTCCATCATTCTGCAGTATCCAATGTTTTTTGAGGATGAGCATCTTTGTGGAGCTGGAGGTACACCAGATATCACAAGAGGAAGGGGAGTGGGGGTCCAAGCTGAGCTGAGGGAAGGGTACAATTGCCATACCAGGAGAAGCTAAGCTGGTCATGACAGTGGCCTAGGTGGACTTGGGTACTGGGTCCAGAGGGGTCTTTTGGTTTTTTTTGGGAGGAGTGCCCTGGAGCATTGAAGGATCCCTTGGACTTTAAGCCATGTCCTTTCAGCCCAGCCATGCCTCAGCCCCAGGTTGTGTGAGCTTTCTCTCCCTGTGCACCGAACTGCTCCCCACAGGGATCAGTGAGAGTTTGGGCACAGTGACCTTACAGAAACCACCAGCACCATCTATGCTGCCCTCTCCCTCTTCCTCTCAGGTTTTCCTCCTTCCCTTGTTCTGCTTTTTTTGGGCTCCATTTCCCCTTGGGAAACCCTTTTGCAGCTCCCTCTTCCCTCTCTGCCAGTTTCTCCTCTTTCTTCCTGCTGTTTCATTCCTGCTTGCAGCTTGTGCAGAGTGTCATGTGCTTGGTTAGCATCGCTCCTCCTGGAACGTTAATTTGCTGCTTGTTTCCTTACAGACTTTACACCACAAGTTGGGGCTTTGTGTGCATGTGTGTGTGTGATTCAATTAAACAAAACACAATAAAATCAGGGAAAATAGAGAGAGAGACAGACAGTGATTCCCTGCTCTCTGAGCTCAGCCCCAGTGTGGCTTTCTGATGTTGCCACATGGATTTGCTTGTAGCAGCCCTCTGGATCTCATGCTTGGGTTTTACATCCCTCTGCTGGGACTCTGGGACAGCAGCTGCTTCTGCTCTGCTGTCAGGACCTGGGGCTGCTCCATCAGATGAGGTGAACCTCAAAGGAGCTTGCTGTTCATTTTAAATAAGCCCTGAAATGCTGAGGCGTCTCCAGATGCTTGGCCTCCTCCATCCCTCCTTTTACTCTCTACAGCTCAGTCCCAGCAGCCTTCAACATCCTCCAAGCCTCCTCCTTCCCTCCTTCAAGCCAGCAACTTCCCTACTTCCCAGCAGCTTCCCTGTCCTGCCCTACCCATGACCTTTGTCACCCTCGTGGGTAGCAGATTCCCCCTGTGCTAAGATTAAGCTTTCTCCCAAATCACACATTCCCCTTGCAGTGCAACCTGAACAGCAGCTGCTCTGTGGTGGGCTTTCTTTCCTTGCCTGGCTGGTGGGCCTTCCCTTCCACTGCTCTGTGCCTCTCTCTGTCCTGCCCTTCCCTCCCTTGCTGCCTTCCTGCATTGTTTTCTTTCCCCCTCTAATCCATTCATGCTATGGATGTGTTCTTTCATAGCATTCTTTGCTCCCAGTCATCTCCCTGGCGGGTTTCTTGCCTCTCCCAGTGCACGCAGGCGTGGGTGTCTCGCTCTCCTGGAGAGCCAGTTCCTGCTCCCTCGTCCCTGGCTGGCTCCCTGGGTCTGCAAATTTATTCTGTGAATCCAGCCTCTCTCCCCGGGTGAGCCGCTGGCTGTAAATCTTGACGGCTAAAGTGGGTCAGCGCGAGTGGAAGGAGGTGGTCCCGGGAAGGGCAGAGGGAGAGCAGGCATGAGAGGCCACTGCTGCCAGATTAACAGGGCGGGTAGGAGAGGAGCAAGAGATGTTCTTAAAAAAAATTAAGATTTCAAGGGTTTTAAAATGCACATGAAATGTGATTAACGAAATCCTGGCACTCAATACCCTCTCCTTAAGAAAAAATGCTGACAGCAGAAGCGACCTCACCCCTTTCTGATAGCAGCCCCCGCCACACAGAGCCTTCCCTGGGATGGGAAAGGTCCCACCTCAGGGAGGGGCCTTTTGCTGCTGAAAGGGAAATACCCCAAGGAGGGCAGACCCTGATCAATGTATTAGAGTTTGTGCCCACTGAGCAGGGCAATTGCCTCTTGCCCAGATACCCACCAGCCACCCTCAGGTGGGGATACAGAAATGCTGTAGGGAGACGCTCCATGCTTTGAGCCTCTGCCCTATGTCCCTTCTGCATAACCTCAGAGCTCCTTCTTTCCCATTGGAGGGCTCCTTCTAGTACCAAGGGGCTATCCTTATTTTTGACCTATCCAATGCTTAATGAAACAGCAGGAAGAGGTGCCACTCCTCATCCTCTGGGTCAAGGCAATTGTGGTGGCTGTGAGATGACACTGTCCCTGACTCCTGTCTCCAGTGTCTGCATGCCCAGCAGAGGCAGGGTGGATATAATAGCATACCCCACCTTCTTTTTGGCTCCTGGCTTTCACAGGCTGAGGTTGTCCTGTCACTTAGTCTGTGTGGACCTTCTTGCAGAGCAGAGTCAAAAGATAAGGCCAACTTTCCTGGCGTGCAACAAGACAAGGAGCTGCCTTGTGGAGCAGAGAACCCAGGGCTCATCTACCTTCCTCCTAAGCTTGACCAATGCCTCTACATATGGACCTGTGGTTTCCACACTTTTGCCCTCATGGACCACACGCATCCACAGCACAGGAACAATTTTTAGCTGACAACGGTTCTGCAGAATTTCCTGTGCATGCAGCCAATGCACCTGGAGCCATTCCCAGATGTCTCTGCTCATTAATGCCCCCTTAGCAATTTTCTGAGGACCAGCATCCATCTCCAGCATTAAAAACAGTCCCTTCCTCTTTGATTTATGGATATGAATCCATGCCAGCAGGCAAGAGGCATGACATGTCTACATAATATATTCATTATTAAATTGTTTTTGTTCCTTTCCTTTCTCCTCCATCTCCAAGGCTGCACCTTTCTTAATTCTCCATAACATTTGAACCTTCGTGCTGCCCTCAGAAAGACAACTTCCAACATGAAGCAGTCGGCATCACTTGGTGGGTCAGCCTTACAAGTCTGTGCTTCCTCATCAGTGGCCGCACCAGACTCCAGCAGAGAGAACACCCTCTTAGCCTCATCTCCAAGGGTATGGCTGCTCCAGAGCTCTGCTCAGAGTAACTGATGCTGTGGCCAGGGCTGTGGGATGTCAGTCCCACATCACTTGTGCTGATCATTGCACAGGACAGGCCAACTGCATGAGCCCGCTGGCAGCTGTGCCTGAAACAGTGCCCAGGCAGGGATCCAGCAAGTGTGAGTTTCTTCTGCAGCCATCCAGATGCTGGCTCCAAATCAGTAATGGCTAATGCTGTCCAGGCCTCTGATGCAGGGACTGAAACCCAGATAAAAGAATGTTCCCTCCACCGGCTCCAGTCCTCCAGCTGCTCAAGCCACACTCCTGGCTCTGGGTTGGCAGCCACCTTCTCAGCTCACTGATGACTTTTGTGGCACCGTGCTGTTCCCAAAGTACATGACAGATCAGATTTAGCAGCCAGCACTTGGCTTCTAGTGATCTCACTGTACTATGGCCTGGGAAGAGAGGAAAGAAAGATCTCAGGACCTTGGCATGGGGCTGCTTTAATTTTCCTTTCATATGTCTGTGCTATATGAGAATTCAGCCTGCTCTGGACCCTCTGGACAGCCTGGATGCCTGGTGGCAATGTTCTTCATCCTGCTGAGGTACATCCTGCTCCCCCATGGCAATTTCTGCAGACCCACCTCCTTCCTCCAGTCACTTGTTCTGGTCAAGGAGTGGAGGGTAGGCAGTTTTGGGGATCCCATCCTTCTACTTCCAGGTCCCTCAGCACATGCCTTGCACATCTCTGGACCTTGCTGTCAGGAGTGGGACAGCTGTCATGGGAAAGTGAGGTAGTTATCTCAGTTATCCCCCTTGATAATCCAAATCCCAGAAGTCCCTGCAGCTCCTACACCTGTCCACCCATCTACCCTGGATCATACTTTCACCTCTCAGCAGTACTTTCACAGGGACAAGTGACAGGTGACCTTCACAGGACACTGCACTGGTGTACTCTGTGCATATCAGGTCCTCTCTGGAAGTTGTGCTTTTTTCTGTTCCTTAATAGTAGTGGAAAGACTGAATGGCTGTGCCCCTTCTAACACAGCCTGTCCCATCCTTGCTTTTTATCTCCACCCAGGCATATCCAGGTTTCTTCACCCAGGTTTCTCCAGACCTGTCACTCTGCCATAAAACAGCAGTTAGAGGAAAAGAATACAACTCGAAACTGATAGTATCTCTCTTTGCAGCCTGGTTTAGCTGAGCCTGCCCCAAATTTCCTCCCTCTCTCCTGCCCACAGCCAAAGAGATTGTCCCCCCTTGGTACTGCCCACACATCCCTGCAGTGCCTTCATCTCCCACTGCTCCCAGGAACAGCAGTGAGGGGAAGCAGCAGGACATTAGCAACTTCAGGAGCTCAAGAGCAGCTTGAAAAATATTTGTGTTCTTTTGGTAAATATGAATTTGTCCCAGTGGTAATAAGGCTGTTTTTGTTCAGCAGGCTCTTAGCAGTGATTATTGTTGTTTTTCAATTTAAAAACCAGACGGTCTATTTATAATGTATAGTATGTGGACTGAGATTTTTTTTCTTCTCTTTAACCCAGCCTTTAAAACGTGCTCTCATTTCCACTACTGCAATGCAAGGAAGCAGAGGGTTATCTGCCTCCTGCAGACCCCATGAGTTGAGTGAGAAGTAAAACATAGTTAATGGAGCAAGGCTGCAGTGATGCTTTGGGGAACTGGTGAAAGATGCCAGGTGGGAAAGGTCTGGGGATGTAGCTGGGAAGTGTTTTTGGGAGTGTTGGAAGGGCTCTGGACAGGTGCAGAGTAGTTGGACTATCTATGGCCACACTGCTGTCCATTTTTTTCTCTCTTGTTCAAAGCAGGGGTTGATCAGAGCTGACATCAGCACCATCCACAGCACTGTCAGCGCAGAGACCAGGAGAAAAGCCAGACTCCAGCCTTTGGCACAGGCTCCAAGTTGGCAAAGACCCCTGAGAAGTAGCTGATGCCCATGGGTGCAAGTTGATGTTGAGAGGGACAGTGGTCCCAGGGGTGCATTAAGGGACCAACAGAACATTGACGTGGGTTCTGGCCTGGGCTGACAAGCTCTTGCATGCACTATATGAACATCTCTACATGTTTTGGGCATTGGCCTGGTGTTGGGCTGGCATAGCCCCTTCCAGTCTAACAGCATGCCAGCCCTACGTGCTAGCCATCTGCAGGGCTTGCTTTGAATTGCCAGTGCCAGACATTAGGAGGCATTGGACAATGAGCACAGAAACGTTGTAAGACAGCTTGTTGTAGCAGCCTTGAAGGCAAAGTTTTGGGTGCCGTTGAATGCTCCCATACAGGGTGTGGACTGCTTTGGCACCTGGGTGCAGTGCTCTCCATGCACAGTCCAGCATCATCACCAGGACTGAACAGAGAGAGAAAATTCTCACTTGCATGTGAGTGAGTCCATGTTGGCCAACCTGCAGCTCACCCGTTGACCTAAGAAGCTTCCTGTGGCAGACTTTGCTGTAGACAGGTGCTCTGAAGGCCAGGCTACCTTGAGTTTGCAGCCAAGCTGGAGGCCACGACTCTGCTGCCTCTGCCATGCTGAGGCTGCTATTTGTTCCCCTTCTTACTGCAGCTTATCTGACAGTGTTCCTGTCTCCATTTCCCCACACAGCCCCTTCTACTGCCACCGTTTAGTTATTTTCTTAATTAAATATAGATTATGGCTCTGGGAATAAGGGATTATTACTTATTCATAAGCTACTTAGATTTTAAAGTGTGTGCAGAGTAGGGCTTATCATACGTCTGTCTCTGCATCATTACCATGGCAAGGGCCAAGGTGAGCTCCTAAGGCTGTCAAGGCTTTACCCAAACCTCTCTCCTCTTCTCTCCTCATGACCTCCACACCTGAAGGAGCTCTCCCATCTCTTCTTTGCTGTCCCTTTTCCAGTTGAGGCTTGCCAGCCTTTTCCCAAGGAAACCATTTTCGCTGCCCCTCCCAAGCTATTCCAGCCCCTCCATCACACCTCTGCTTTTCCCCCTTGTCAGGTTTGTTTGCAGCTCTCTCTGGATGCTTTCTCCAGCCCTCCTGCTGTGCCAGCAGCTGAAGCTCAGCTGTTTCACCTGCCCCCCTGCCCCTCCACAGAATAAAAGGGGACTTATCAGGAAGCAACTCTGCAGGAGGTACTTTTGCACCCCTCCTAAGAAGCAAGAGGAGGAGGCAGGGGGAGGTGCTGTTGGCAAGAGGGAGGAAGCAGAGGGAGGTGAGTGTGGTAGGAAGGTGGATGCTGTTACAGATCTATAATGTTTGTCCAAAGCCTTGTGCCTCTTCACAGTGTGCCCAAGCAGAAGGGTTGGGAGTTGTTCCTTCCACCCTAGAACAAGCAGCAGCTTCCCAAGATTCTTTTTCTGCCCTAAACAGTGGAGCAGTCCAACCCCTGGGCAATAATAACAACAATAACAGTAAAACCATCTCACCTGGTTTGTGCACACCAGGGTGGATTTCTGTCCATCTTACTCCAGTTTCTGCTGTCCCCAAATAGTGCTATTAATGCCTGATGCTGCAGGGCTTCTCCTGGTCTGCTGGCAAGCCCCCAGGTGGGAACAGGGCAGCTCATCACATGCTGACCTGAAAGGAAAGAGGGGACCATTAAATCCCAGTCCTCATCTCCCCTCCATCCCCCTGCTCCAGGGCTGTCCCCAGGGCTGCAGCAGGGTCCCAGCATCTCTCAGCAAGTATCCCTGCTCTCACCCTCGGGGAGCCATTAGCATTCCATCTTCCTTGCTCCTTTTCCTTCTGTGCTTTCTGCTCCTTACCTGGCTGAGGTGGCAGCATGAGGCTGTTTCTGTGTAAGCCAGGCTGTCACTTCCACCCTCCACTGTCCCCATGCCTCCCATGTAGTTTTTTCTGACTATTTTAAGGACTAATGCAAAGCCCTGCTTGATAGCCCTGAGGTCTAAAGACCTTTTGTCAACAGAGCAGATATAAGACAAGCTGCTGCAAGATTCCTCAGAGCAAAATGATCTTGATAAATTGGAGAAATGGCCTGAAATCAATACACTGAAATTCAATAAAGTCAAGTGCAAAGTGTTGCACTTAGGAAGGCGATATCAAAATCGCAGATATAAGATGGGGGAGGACTGGTAAGCCAGCAGGAGAGTGGCCAAGGCTTGAGTGGTGGAGTAGCTTTCAAACTGAGCAGCAAACCTGGTGCTTTGGGAAGGGAGAGCAAAGGCACAACTTGCCCACAGATGTATTAATAGTTTCAGATGGAAGACAGCAAAGTAATTTATTTGGCTCTATTTAGTGCTAGTGAGGCATCAGCTGGAGACATATATCTCCAGGTTTTGGCATCAAAACTCTGAGAGAGATTCAGACAAATGGAGTGAGTTCACAGAGTTTGGAAAACATGCCCCAGGAAGATGGACTGAGGGAGATGGTTTGTGCTCCAGGACAGAAACAACTGAAGGTGGGAGGATGTATAACATTCATCAGTGTGGAAAAAAGCAGTTATAAAAATGATGGTGATCAATTTGTCAAGGGTTGGACAAGCTGTAATAGGCTTAAGCTGCAGCCAAGAGGTCTTGGGTTAGATGCTCAGGAAAAGTTTCCTAAGGACAAGGTTGGCTGAAAGCCTGTGCAGGCTGTAAAGGGGGTGTGTGGGAGCCCTGTCCTTGGGAGAGCTTCAACAACCAACTGAAGAAGCATCTGCATGAAGGTCACCTCCATAACAGGGATGAAGTTTCACCCCAAGCAGGATTAGCCCTGTCCTTGGGATTACCAGGTGGAGACAAGCAATTTGCTTTCTCATCTCATGCTCTCTTACCAGCCATACCAGGACACCTAGGTATATTTAAACATACATTAAATGTATCCATTTCTCTGTTTGGCTTACACCACAGAGTGGAAAAGCAAATAAAAGAAACCAGAGAACGAAATGATCAAGGCACATATCTCTAAGGATGCTTTGCTTGTCTGGACCAGCCACATATCCCCATGGCCTCAGCCCCACTGAGGTGGGGTTTTTGGTAGTTTGGTGGCTAGCTGCAACTCTCCTCCAGATCAATCCCTCTCAATTGCCTTTTTTGATCATAATTAATGTTTGCTGTGTAATTACATTGATTTTTAATGTACTCTGAGAGACGAGGGTAATTCATAGCCTGAACGTGTGAGTGAGGGAGGGGGCGGGACGTTGACGCTCGCTGTGCTGAAGGGGAGAGTGGCGGGGGCTGCACTGAGGATGTGGAAGGAGGGGATCTGCTCAAATACCCCGTGTTACACAGGGGTGTTACCGAGCTGCAGTGACAAAGGGCAGGACACAGAAATGTTTGCACTGCTGCTTCTTTATTCCCCATCCAAACCTCTCAGCCGGCCCCTGCTTGCTACCTGCCAGCCCTGGTTGTCTGCAGCCCCAGCAGCCCTGTTTCCATTACCGAGCTCAGCAGGGAACAGGGTTTTATTTATTTACCAAGTCACAGTGGGAAGAGGGATTTCAGGGCAGCCTGAGCTTCCCAGAGTTGTGAGTAGTGGATAAAACCTCCTCCAGCTTTGTACAGGGAGGCTCCTGCAACGAAGAAACCTCAGCCTGTGCACAGCCGAAACTGTGTCCCCACTACTCCTTGCTCACTCATGCTACCAGCAGCCTTGTCATGAGCTTGTAGAAACGTAAGAGGCACCTGTAAGCCTCCCAGGCTGCTCTGTGCTTTCTGAACAGCCTAACTGTTACAGCCAGCACCTGCACAGCAAGCCCTGGGAGATGCTGCAAGGAGGCAGCTTTCGGTAGGAGCTGCCTCAGCACTCAGGGCTGTCAAAGCCATGAGGATTTGAGTGGCAAATGAGCCACTGAGCAATGGGCTTAAGGATCCCCTTACTCATGGTAAAAACTACCTGGGGGGTGCTGGCGTCCAGACCTTAAGATTAAGGAGAAGGATTCTGGGCTTTCAGCCATCCGGGGGTGTCTGCTGCCTTCTGGCTTTTGGTTTTTTTTGCTGTGTCCACAGCTGGCAACGCCAGGGCTGTGGCAGCTTCCCATGCCTCATGCCACAGCACCAGTGGTGACATCTCCCAGCCTGCATCTGGGATGCTGCAAATGTGCAAATGTTTGTTAGAGCAGGGATGGGCAGGGCAGGTCCCCACAGCAGCTGTGTAAATGGCAGAAGGGCAGTTTGTATTCTTGCTGCCAACAGCCCCCTTGGGCTTAGCAAATGCCAGAGCAGTAAGTCACTGTGGTGGCACATGCTGCTGTAAAGAGCTGCTATAAGAAGAGGATGAGCCTTGCCTGTGCCCCCCTCACGGAGCAGGCAGCTCCTGGGCTAGAGCTGGAGGCAGCCACAGAGTGGGTGCCCAGCAAGGACTGGGGTGCAAATACTGCCCACAATGCTGATGGAAAGGCCAAATCCCCTTTGACACCTCCTCTTGCCATAAGGTCAGAGTTGAGTTGGCAGCCCAGCTCTCCATGTGAGTACCAGCAGCATTTCTTCAGGTGAACCATTGCAAACTCATCACCTGCTCATCTCTAAGCTTTCCCCTTGTTTGAAGGGATGTCTCTCATATTTTTTTCATGACATCTTGTTTTCCATTGCCTGTTAATTACGTGCCCTCCAAGCATCATTCTTGCCTGAGCTGCTCAGAGGAGGCCACATGGCACCGGCTCAGCATTGCCCAGATGAGAACGCTGTGACAATCGCTGCTGAAAAGCAGCCTTGTAGCGCACAGGTGTTGTTAAACAGCCACAGATGTTATACATTTTTTTCAATTAAAAACCCATAAATTAAAAAAAAAACACCAACAAAACCAAAATGAGGCAAGGGCTTTGCTCAGCAGAGGCAAAGGAGCAAGCTGTCAGTGGCATTGTGCTGGGCACAGTCACCTCTCCGGGCGAAGGATGCTCAGCTGGTCACACAATGCAGCAGCCAAACATCTGTGGGGACCTTGTGTTGCAGCAGAGGTGAGAGGAACGTTTGATTTCTGTGTTGGCAAGGGGCCATCAGCCCTGCTGCTCTGCCCTTGTCCCGGTTGGCATTATGGAGAGGTAGGACCAGTCCTGGAGCTGCAGCTGTTGACGGCCACCTTGTTGGGTGGATGTTGCAGGAATTGGGAGTTAGCCCTTTAAGTAGGCTGCGAGCCCATTGATACAACAAAAGTTTTGTCTTTGGGGTTTGACAGCCGTGGTGCATGGAGGTGGCTCTCCCTTTTGTGTTGCGTGCGTGCCCTAAATGCAATTATTTGGCTCCTACCATGTCTGATATTATTATTGTTCTTGCTATCTTTGGTACTTTTATGGCCCCATCACCATAGTAACTGAACATCTCAAAACCCTGTGAGGAGGGAATAATATTATTCCCGTTGTAGAGTTGAGGGGCAAGCACAACAGTAAGGCATAGAGCTGGGGACACGGGAGGACTTGGGTCCATCCATGGCCAGGGACTTGGTTATTATACTCCTGCTACTTCAAATTTTAAGCAGTCACACTAACTTTTCCTAGTCAGCCCCTGGCCACATTTCCATCCCAGTTCTCTTCCTCCTTCTGTGAGTTAGTCTGATAACAGCCTCCACCCAGAGCTGCTCCCTCCTGGGCTGTCTTTTGCTCCACCCTGTCTGTAGACCACCAGCTGATGGGCACTGCCCAAGGCAGAGGAAGTGTTGATTTGCTCTGCTGAAGACCTTTCCTTTGCACAGACTATTTGAATGCATCTCAGGCCAGCCCCTGCTCCTACGCATCTTTAAATATTGAATGAAAAACAGAGTAACGTCAGAGCCAGACATGTCAGATTTTCTTCATCCCTGACCTCTTCCAGAATAATTTCCACCCTGGAGGTTTAGCTGTTTTTCCTGAGAAACAGCTGATAGAAAGTCGAAAAGAGGGATTTGAAACCACATCCTCTGCAGCACAAAATAAAGATTCAACAGGTAAGGGTAAGCCAGTGTGGTGGCCAAATGACTGACCTGCATTTCCACCTACCTGCCTCTGGCCAGGCTGTTCTCCCCTTCCCCGGGCACCTTCATCCAGTGGGATGAGGCTGCTCCCTCCCTGGCTTCCTGCACTGCCAGCTCATGGCTTGTGGTGTTGCCATCACGTTCCCCAACACGTCGGCTCCTTACTGCCTTCCCTGCCTCAGGTTGTTCTGGAATAAAGCAATCTTCAATTATTTCTCTCCCTATTTCCCCCCTTTTGTGCAATATATCATTTTTTAATTAAAAAAATGCCTTGTGGAAGTGTAACGGGCTATTAAATGTTTTGGTCCATAATTAACATCAAACCCTTGACTTAAAATCTTTATGGATTGAGTGAGCTCCATTAGCTGTCACAGAAATAATGCTGCACAACTCATGGAAGCCCATGGGCTTCAAATCACCCTTATTCTCCTGCAAAGGAGAAAAAAAAGTCCTCATCAGGGACTCACTGCTCCTCTGCCTGCATTGTGAGCCACTCTGGGGCAAGCAAACCTCCCCTGCACCCAGCAGTTCCCCCCTGGAAGAATATCAGAGTCCAGTGACAGCGGCAGTCCCATCCCTTTGCACAGGGGATGGCAGGATGCGATCCTGGAGGGAAGTTATCTCCCTGCACAAATAGCTCCCTGGTAAATACAGCAGCAGTGATGCTGGTGGCAGGCAAAGATAACATGACGCTAACTCCCCCGGGGATCGGCGCGGTGGAGGGGAACCCATCGTGGTGACAGGCACGGCTGATGGGGTGCTCTTGCAAGCAGACAGGAGTGAGCATGAGTTTACTGGGGACTTGCAGCACGTTTCTCGCCCTCCTTCCCAGCTCCCAGGGGAAGGATGGCAGCTGGCAGGCTGCCTTGTGGTTTTGCGCTCGTGTTGCAGGTTGGAGGCAAACCCTGTCAGAGGAGACAGCAGGGTCCTGTGTGTTGTCCCTGCAGCACGAGCTAAGCAGGCACCACATTTCAGCTTGTGCTGGAGGCGTCTCCAAATCACTGCCTAATGCAAGCTGCCCCCCACCTCCAGGCCAGGTGTAGGGTGCTCAGCTTCAACAGGTCACTGATCACCATTATTGGTGCATGCCCCAGGCACACATTTGCTGCCTTCTCGAGAGGACTCGGGGATTGAGGAATTTTGAATCCCCTGATGTTTCTCAGCATTTGCTGTAATGAATTAATAGCATTTCAAACCCTGGATCACCATCCAGCATTGGCTCTCAGCAGCAGTGACACATCTGTTGGGGCTGCTGGCAAATTTCAAGTGTATTCCCATTCATATTTTAAAGGTGGAAATAACATTGGAGCTGAAGAACTGGTCTTTGATACTGCTGGATTTTATGGATGACCAGCTCTTGTTTGAGCTGATGAATGCAGCTGCCACCTTGCCAATTTATGGTATTATTCTTTCTGGGCATCTCCACTGGCACATTCATTATGGCTATCGGACACAAAGTGACTCAATTCCCTATTCTTGGCTTTCTGAATGAAGCTGGAGTTAGGAGATACCACTGTTCTCATTAGGTCTCCTCTGTGTACTTAGCTATTAGCCTGCTCTTGCTAAGCGGCTCTGGACTGTCTTTCAGGCTTTGCTTGTGCATGGAACGAGCTGTCAATTCAAAAACCCTTGGCTGTATTTCATAGCCTGGCTGTCACTCAAGTACCTCACAACAGTGAGGACATCAGAAGCAGACACTCTCCAAGGTATGAGAAGATGGTCAACTTTCATCACTTTTATGCTTTTCTCTTGAGCCTAAAATGAATTTTTCCTTGAAGGAGTCTTGGTTCACCTGGGACAGGGTCCCACTGCATCCCCCAGTGCTACATTGGCATGGCAGCTTGGCCATCTACCATGACCCATCTTTTCCTTCCAGCTCCAGCTCTTGGATGAGGAGGAGAGCATGAGGATGAAAGCCAGGCTTTAGCACTGTGGAGGAGACACTCACCTCCCAAGCAAGACCTGCTTGGGACAGCACATCCCCATGATCTCAAACAAGCAAGATGTGCTGCCATCATGTCCAGAAGCCAGGCTGTTCCACAGGCACAACTAAGGCGATTGCAGTGTGGGAAAAGGAAGGCAGAAGCAGGCTTGGCTCCATGGGCTACATTAAAATGATTCCAAGTCCCGGTGTGACCCCGTTGTAGTGTGGGAAGGAACAGGCACCATCTTCCCCGTGGCAGGGCTTGCCTATCCCAAGGCATCCTGGGGGGTAACCAGAGTGATATTTTAATAAACTAAATATTAGTTGCATCCCCAGTCTCCTCCTTGAGACTGATGCTGGGCAGTGAGGTTGAAAATTAATCGCTTACAGGGTTTTAATTTTTTTTTTCATTATTCCTCCTTTTCCTTCTTTTTATTTGATTCTCATCTCAGCTGTACTGAACTTTAAGTCAACAGAATATGGCATATACAGCAGGGAGTCTGCTGGCTCCCTTCTGCTCTCCTCCACTTCACCAGTTCCATCTCTGTGGGTCAGCAGTAGTGTTTGCTGCACACAGCCAAGGGCCTGTGGAGAAAACAAAACTGGGGGAGAGTCCAGTTTCTGCTGCTTTGTTTCCAACCCTGCCCAGGAGCAGAATAAACTCAAACAGGCACTGCTTCAATCGTCAGCTTCTGCTGAGTCAGCACCATTTAAAACTTGGCCTTTCCGAAAAACCGCAACTCTCCAAAACCCTGGCCAAGATTTTATGAGTAAATATAAAATGAATTAGGAGGCAGGTTTTAAAATAAAGGATTGCTCTTGGAATCCAGGGATAATAATAAGTCCTCAGGAGAACACAGAATCTCTTAATCTGTAGCCCAAAGGTGCAGGGTCAGCAGTGCAGTGTAAGTGATTGAGTTGCTCTTGGACACCTTGGTGGATCTCCCATCCTGGCCACTGGCACACCAGCTGCTGCCCAGTGTGGGCACATCTGGGTTGGAAGGGTCCCTGTTTTTGTTGGGTTTTTTTTACCTCTCTGGTAGCAACAGTCCTCTGAGCTGGCTGAAAAACATCTCAAGGCAAGACTATTCACTCAGAACTGGTGATTCAACCCCACCTGATTGTCTGGAGAGAAGAGATTGGTTTCATTGTTGTTTTCAGCAAGGACATTATCAAACAGGTTTCATTTGGATTGTGTCATTTCAGCTTGTCTGTGTGGCCTGGCTGTGATGCTCCGCTTCGTTTGTGTTGCAATCGAGTGACTGGAAGATGAGGGGAAAAAAGAAAATCCATTTTGAAGTATTTCTTTACTGCAAGAAAAATAACCCAAAATGTTGACTTGTGCCCCCAATCTGCTACAAAATCAAATTTTGCTGTCCTGAAAGTTCTTACAAACTGAAATGCCTGGGATTTGGCCAGCCAGCTGAAGCAATTGCTGCAGGATGATCTCACTTTGGACAGTCCAGGAGCCCCAGGCAACATGTTGAAGGCACCACAGGGGCATGGAGAAGGTGCAGCCCTGCCCCAAGACAGCCTCTCTCCCCATGGATGTTTGCCAACCTGTCCCCAAAGAACATTAGTGTTTTTAGTGACAGAGCACCTCCACCTCCCAGGTAACCCACTGCCTGGCTCCACGAGCCGTTTCTGTCCTGAAGTCTAACCTGATTTCTCTGGCTGTAATTTAAGCCGATTATTTCTTGTCCTGTCCACCATGGACATAAAGAACAGATTATTCTCTTCCCCTTAGCAGCAGCCTTTTAAGCACTTGAAGACTGTTATCACATCTCTTCTTCCATCATCTCTTTTAGGCTAAATAACCCAGTTCTTTCAATCTTTCTTTGTAGGTCGTGTTTCGTAGACCTCTGATCATCCTGTTTCCTCTGCGTTGCCTGCAGCAGCGCCACCTCCTTTTTGATATGAGCTGCCAATACCAGAATCTACTCCAGCATAGACCTCACCAGCCCTGAACAGATAAGAAAGATGATTTTGTGAGTCTTGCAGGCCATGCTGCAGCTCATATATCCCAGGGCACTGTCTGCCTCTTGATGTGACACTGATACTTCGTGTTCAGCTTGTGACCCGCTATAATTTGTAGACCTTTTTTTGGGAACTACAGCTTGTAGGTTTGCTTTTTCCCATGAGGTTTTGGGGTTTTGAGCAAAAGGTAGGAATGAAGCATCCTGAATGAATGCTGTGTTCTCCTGTGTTTGTTGGTCCTTATTCTGGTGTGTTCATGCATTCAAAGCACACTTTTGGTCAGATTTTTGACTAGGCTGTGTGATACTTGGGTTGGATGCTATTCAATCCATGCTGAAGAAGCTTTATTGATGGTTCTTTAAGTTGCTGACTCCCATTGCCTCATAATTTCTAGTGTTTTATCTCATTTGTGCATGTCCTTTCACGGTCTAAGACATGCTTGTATTTAGCACCAGTTAATCAGCATTTTATGCAAAATATATGAGATTTTCAATTTTCTGCAGCCAACAGAGCATTGAAGTGCCTGTCTCCATCCCCCAGGACCTGTGTTTAGAGTGAGCTGGGCGGTTTTCCACAGCTTGACTTTTTCCCTTAGAAACTGGAGGTTTCTCTTCAGAAGGACTCACTAGTGGAAAGCTGAAGGCTTGTCCCTGGGGCTCAGACCTAAAGGGACTCAGTGTGAGGACTCCAGATGATCCTAGGAGAAGCACTCCACCACCCAGCCGTAGAGTCAGTCTCCAATTAATATTTAAATTTTTTATGCAGTGTGGAAAAGCCCATGATCCAGAGATGGGGCAGGACTGATCCACTGCTCAATAAGGCAAGGGGAGGAGGAGAGGAAGGACCCCTCCATGCTCCAGCTGAGCCTCTGAGCCTGAGCCAGAGCCAGAGCCAACCTGTCAGCAGACCTGTCTGATTGCCCATCCTCCTCCCCTGGGGCTATCCCAGCATCAGCTTTGTATTCCTGCAGGCAGCAGTGCTGGAAATCCCAGTCATGTGAAAGGTCTCGAGGGGAGAGAAACGCAGGTCACTGCTGGGACAGACGTTGCAGGCAGGGGAGCACATTCAAAAGTACTTGGGTTATGATAGTAATTAATGTGGACATTGCTGGTAATGGCAGAGCTGGTGCTTCAAGTAAGTGCACAGAGGCAGGAAATGAACCCCATCAATTTTTAAGATGTCAGCTGTTTCATGGGGCAGCTGCAGGGATGGGAACAACCGGACCTTGTTTGTTAGGCAGCTGGATACAAACACACTCCTCCCATGCTGTGGGATGGACCAGCCTCACTGCCTGCAGCTGGAAATGGTCCCAGTTCAGTGAGTACGTAAGCAGGACTGTGGGTGACAGAGGAATATTTGACCATTCAGTCAGAAGGTTCTTTTTCAGGGTAGTGGTTTAGATGAGGGTCTCTGTGTTGCTGTTTTATGAAGTCCATGCTTGCAATGGGTCCCGATTCAGCAAAGTGTGTTTGACTGCAGGTGAGGGCATTTCCACACAAAACCTTCTCATGCAGTGCGAAAACCTCTTTTTGGCTAGGACTTGAGTGATATTTCTAATTTTTGGGAAGCCACCCTGTTCCCACAGCAGACCAGGCATCTCTTGTCCCCAGTTCCTGCAGAGTCAGGACAGAGACTGTCGCAGAGTGGGTGTTTTTATGGACTGGCTGCTCTGCCCCTTCGTAGTTCTAATTAAGTTGTATATTTTGGAAGTAAAAATGTCCTTTTGATTATATTGGTCAGGAAAGCTCTCCAGCATCTCCAAGTAAAGAGAGGGGAAGAGGCAAGTGATCAAAGGCAGGCTGTAATGAGCTATCAGAGGCAAGCCCAAGGTCACTGGGAGCAGAAGGGCCATTGTCATGCTGGTTCATGATGCTCAGCTGGCTCCCCACTCTCCTGTCCCCATCATAGCTGAGCATTTGGGTCTGCATACCCTAAACACACACTGATGGGGAGAAACAGTCTGTGCTGCACGGGCAGCATGGTTTGAAAACACACAGTGGAGAGGAGGGATGCTCACCTCACTTTAGAGATGGGACACAGCACCTTGCTCCCCACAGGGGTGAAACCATCCAGTTACTTTGGAAGAACTGGAAGAACTGCAGGAGTCATCTGCCGGGAGGGGCACCGTCTTCGCAGCAGGCAGAGATCTAGGGCACTGATGAGCAAAAATCTAGGGCATCAAAGAGCAGAAATCTGGATAATCAAGGAGAAGAGATCTAGGGCATGGAGGAGCAAAGATGTAGGTAATCAAGGAGCAGAGATCTAGGGCATCAAAGAACAGAGATGTGGATAATCAAGGAGCATCGATATAGGGCACGGAGGAGCAGAGGTCTAGGTAATCAGAGAGTGACAATCTAAGGCATCAAGTAGAGTTGCTGTAGGGCATCAAGGGGTGGAGATCTGGGGCACTGAGGAGCGAGGTGTGATCTGACTCACAGGGGCTCTCCCAGAGCTCTGACATCACTCCTGGACTCACAGCCTGATGCTGAGGGTCATGCAGGAAGGTGGACACAGGACTGCTGTCTAGTGCTGGGTGCTGGGTGCAGCCCTCACCAACCTTTCATAGTCCAGGGCAGAGGGGAACAAACTTCCACAGGAAACTCCATGCAGCATAGTAAGCTCACAGGGTTGTTCAGGACAGCTGAGCCATGACTGGCAGCCGCAGGCTGCTCTGAGGGGGACCCGTGGAGCTGCTTCAGCTAGCGGGAGGGAGCCTGCCTCCACATCACCAGCAGCAGTAAACATGATCTGTCTGAAAAATAGAGCCATGTTAACAGTTATTGATCTATAACTTTTAACCAATTTCTTTTTTACAATATTGGATTGCATCCTAATATTAGCTTTTTATGTTCAGCACTAGGCAAACTCCACTCCATCAGCGAAAAACAGCTCCTGTGGGCCAATCTGCACCTCCCATTGAGCTGAATGATAGAGGACTGGAACAATATTTTTTGACAGATCAGTTCCTGTTCAGGGTAGTGGTGGCCATTATGCAAATCGAGCTATAAGAAGTTTAAAAGTCTGGAACCATTATATTTCTTTATTTCATTAACATCAATGCAAGCAGGCGAGTTAATACGACAGAGTGATCCCATTCCAGAGCTTGCACAAAATGGTCCCCCCATCATTTAACAAGACTGGTGATTTCCCCTAACGGGTGCTCCCAGCAGCTGCACTGGGGGCACTGAGGCATTTTTCACAGCATGCAGCTGGGAGAGGGGTGGGTGACAAATGTCTCTGAGCAGATCAGCGCACAGGAATCCTCTGCCTGAGCTGGCAGATGGCTGGGAGGGCCCTGCTCATGGCAGCAGGCAGATATCCAGAAGAATGGAGGACAAGTTGGGGGTCAATTACAAGGGCCCAATTTCCCACTGGTCCTTGGGGATCTGCTCCCCCACCTCAGAGCACCTGCACAAAATCTCTTGAGTGGTTTACTCACCCCTAATTCACTCCCCAGGCCAGAAGAAGCTGCTTAGGCAGAAATGCTTTGGAGTCACAGAGTGCAGAGAGGCATAAGCATGTATGGTTCAGGTTTACAGGGAAAGGCATCACGAGAGCACAGTGTTAACCCCATTTAACTCCTGCTCTTGTGCTGGACACAGACATTTTACCAGCACAGCAGCAATATGAGGAGCTGAGCACTGATAAAACACAGGCATGACGTGACACAGGGCAGAGATTTGTGCTCCAGCACATGCCCTGATGCCCAGGTGGTGGCTGCCCTCCTCCTCCTCCATCATATCAGCATTGTATCAGGACCACCACAAACATGTGCCTTCACAGCCACCTCTATCTTCCCATGTATCCCTCACCTCCACCCCACCAAGGCACAGATACATTTCCCTGAAACAGAATGGCAGAAGGACACACATCCTGCTCTGTGGCCCTGTTCAGCCGAGGGTATTGGCAGCAGCACCTCTTTACAAATAGAAAATAAACACACAATATTGTCATGTCAGCAAGGAAATTAATGGGGTCCTGGGACTCAGCCCTTGCATTAGTGTCTTAAGAAAGGGAGTGGGTAATACCTGGTTGCCCACAAAAGCCAGCCCACCTTATGTGGTCCAGCAATTCTGGGAGGAGCTGGGATTCTTTCCCATACACACTCTTCCCACCATATAACTCACACGTAAAAGACACAAACGTGCACACTCACATACATATGGATTTGCATAGATCTGGAAAATAAAGATCACGTCGTGCCACACTGATGGATCCCAGCACTATAATTGCTCCATTATAAATGGCAATGTCTCAGAGCATTACTGCTAAAGACTCTACCTTTTAGTGTTGAAACTTTTAATTGATTTTAAAATACGCAATCAATCACAGTTAATCAAGGAATCATGAAGAAGCTATCGTACACAAATACACAAAGACAGCATATAAACCACAATTAATGACCACTTAAACAATGGTGGGAATGAAAATAGGATTATTTATTAGTGTTTATGAGCAGTAATGGATAAAGTAATGAAGCAGTAGCACAGTGGTGTGTTAGAAGCCAAAGTTGGTAATATTTAACACCAAGTGGCCATAAGTGACTTTTCAGTGAGTGGGTCAATGGCAAAATTTAAAGTAATCTTTCCAAAGGAAGTAGATATCTCTTTTCCCTCCTCTAAACCCTGCAGCTGCTGTTTGAGGTGGTCCATCCTGAAGGAAGGTAGGAACAAAACCAAGCCATCACTGGGTTCTCCCCACAAACCCAGAGCCAGGCTGCAAACCTGTCAGGCACAGCTTTGCTCCATGGCAGGAGGACCTGTAGCCCCTTTCCAAAAACATCTCTGGGCTACCTTTAGATGTCCATCCATAATCTACCAGGGAGCTGCCCCTTCTCCCTAGGGCTGTCTCACCATGCATCAGTGCAGCCCTGACTTTAATGTTAGAGAGAGTGATTAAACCCAGCTGGGTGCCCTGTCTCAGCCTTGGAGAGCCAATTCCCTATGTCTCAGGGGGCACACAGCCTGACAGGCCAGAAAAGAGTGAGCAAAGCAAGGGCTGGAGGTTATTTAAGCCTGAGCCAAGGACAGTGAGCTTGGGCAGGGCAAAGGAGGTAAATTCCATGGAGGCACCTTGGAGGTCCCTGAGGTCTGTCTTTGAGCACAGCTCCAGGTGGTCTGTCCAGGATTTAGTACAAAAGACTATTTTATCTAAGCTGGCTTTATTCACACCCACGTAGCAAGAGCCTTGCGAGCCAGAGCCATGCACTGCCGAGGCTCACACCAACACAATCCTACCTGGGCTGCCTGCAGACCCAGTTTACTCTTTGCTGTGCTAGATCAAGACCTTCCCATGCCTCGGTGCAATGCCTGCTGTCCCCAGGGACAGGCAGAGGCACAAGGATGTGACCTTCAGACAGGGAGCAGTAGCAGAGCCCCATAATACAGCTTTTGCCTTCCTGCCATGCAGTTTGCTGCTTTGCAGCCAGAGCTGTTTAGTTCTCTAAATTAATAAGCAGCACCCAGGACACCACTCTGCACTGCCTGACACGTAGTGCAATGGAGAGCCACTGGTGAAGTGACTCCTGGTAAGAAGAAGGGAAGAGTCCAGAGGAAACTTTGTCCTCTTGCACCATTCCCTTAAAGGCCAGTACTATTTAGCCCTGAAAAACACCACCAGCACCCTTACTGGTGTCCCTACAGAAAGCTGAGAACTGAGTGAGTCCCTCTTTCCCTCCTGGAGTAGGAACATGGGAATATGCTTGTGCTCAGACCTTTCTGTAGAGAGGTGGAGGTCTCACGCTTGACCAAGAACTGCTTTTAGCACTGGACCTAAACTCCTGTTAGTCATCTCAAGTCTATGAAAAGGAGCTGACACCAGGTCAGCCCCCATAAGCACATCTTCTCTGGGGCTTTGGTGGGGGCTGAGGATGCTGCAGCCCCTCACTTCCAGCCCTGCCTGCCAGCAGCCTCCCTCCCCACAGTGCTTGTGCTTGCTCGCATGGATCAACGTCTTCCTCTCCTCCACAGTCTCTTTTATTGCCTTGCAAGTTGGCCCCAGGATGTTTTATCACACCACAGCACATAATACAAATGAAAAACAAAGAGGAAAAGTTTGAATCATTTTTTTAATATATTCATCCCTGTGCTGGGGAACAATGATCCATCTGATTAAATCCGCATGCTAGAGTTTATTAAACCAGGTTGGCCTCTCGCTTTCTCTCTCCTTTAGGCAGGGACAAGCTCATTAAAATGAACATGCTCTGCTCCCTCCCCAGTGCAATCCCGCTTCACACTGTCTCTGTGCTGCTGATATCTTGTAGACATCGCCAGGAGCTGATGAATAGGGCTCTGCAGTTCAGTTTTCTCTGGCAGCAGCACAGCAGCCAAGCTTTTTGGCTTTTTGGCAAAGGGCAGGAGATGCCTTCAGCCTACCACTGCCTCGTGGCTGCTGGGAATGCTCATCCAAGGAAAGGCCCATTAGAATTGGAAGGAGGTAGGAGGGCAGGGACTCACCACCTCACTCTAGCTCTGCCCCAGCACCTGATATGTCATTTACCTCCTCATGGGCTGTTTCTCATCTGTAAAATGGGTTTCATGGGCACTGCTTCTCCATTAGGATAATTAATGGCTATAAAGCACTTTGGATCCTGCTCTAAGAATAAACCCATCAGTAAAGACAAGGTGACAAGTGGGCATCTAAGACAGTTACTCCCCTGGGACTAGGTCCCTGTGTAGTCCTGATTCTGCAGGCAGCTGCCCACCCTGCAGCCCCCACTCTCCTTAGCGTACTTCAGGAGGGTCCCCAGCCCACCCAGTCACCCTCACCAGGGAGGCATTTCCAGCAGGCCAGTATTTTCTGCAGCTCCTCTTCCTCCTCAGGAGCCCTTCAGAGGCAACCTAAAGCTGTTACACCCCGGCAATAACAGTGGCTTAGGCCCTGTAATCCCTCCTTTACTTGACTTTGGGTTATTTTGAGCAGGAGATTAAAGGAGATTATCTGCATCACCTGAGATGCTGCACTTTCTATCTCTACCCCCTTTCCTCCATCTCTGGGGCTCACCCAGTCCCAGCCAACTAAACCCCTCCCTCCTTTCCCTGTGCTCTGCCATGCTCTTGTTTTGGGACAGCTGCCTGGCCACAGGGTGCTGCCATGTGGTGGTGATCCATCATCAACCTCACTTCCTGGACCCAGCTTCTCACTTGACCACCCATGTATCCTTCACATCTGCATCCTGAGCCAAATCCAGAGGTGCTCCACAGCAGGGAAAGAGAAAGGAGGTCACCCCAGAGCACTGTAGCACTAATTGGGATTATTTCTGTGGGCTTCTTGAGAAGGAGGTGGTGGAAAAGAGGATCAAGAAAGTGGTCCTTTGGGCCCCAGGATCTTGGCAGCCAAAGCACGGAGAAGGATTGTCTGTTTGGAGCATCCCACACTATTCAAATAAAAGAATCCCAATAACACAGGAAAAGCACTGAAAAAAATGTTTGTTTCATGCCCAAGGAGGGATCCTCATCACCTGGCACCATCTGGCCAGGGGCAGGGAGCTCCTTTCCATGTTCTGGAGACCATGTGCTGCTCTCCAACTCGCTTCAGCTTGGGTTTAGCAAAGCGCTTGGTGTTGGTTTCAATTCCTCACAAATGCTTGCTGAAATCAGCATAAACGAAGGTCTAAACAGGCAGAGCTACAAGGAGTGGCAAAAAACCTTAATTCACCTTCCTTTATGACTGAGAGATGCTCAAGCATCCCAGCTACTGAGAAGCAATAGTTCCCTTGGAAAGCAAACTCCCCCACATGGCATCACACCAGCATGTGTGACCTGTGCACACATTCATGGCAAGCTCACACCTTCATGGACTGTTTTTCCTCATTTCAGACTACACCAGCCTAAAATCCATCTGCCACCCTGGAAATT
The DNA here is from genome assembly GCF_036250125.1 of Pseudopipra pipra. Taxonomy (NCBI): domain Eukaryota; kingdom Metazoa; phylum Chordata; class Aves; order Passeriformes; family Pipridae; genus Pseudopipra; species Pseudopipra pipra. The sequence goes on from NC_087564.1 coordinate 11,654,247, forward strand.
AATAGCAATCATTAAACAAAAAGAGCTGGCAAAAAGAAGCCTGAGGTGAAAAGCAGCTATTTCTGCCAGAAAAAAAATTAAAACTATTTAGACATACAGAGAGTCATTTATTACTGTGAAGTCCTCCCTCCACCTGGGGTTTAAATCTCATTACAGTTTGTCCAAAACAGATGTTACCCTTTTAGCAGTAGATTATTAACGATAAACTCCATTCCTCCAGAGAGGGTGGGTGTTTTGGGTTCACTTGCTTTTTCAGCTTGGGTAACCTCCACAGGAAATGTTTATGAAAAGGACGGGCAGTCCAAATGCTGGCATAGCTCCCTACTCCTATTGTCTTGGACTCCAAAGTTTCTTTCCACTCTTCATATCTTTCAGAGGTCTCTGAACAAGCAGGGAAATACAGAGGTCCAGAGCATGGCCCTGGACTCTGTTGAGGAGCAGATGTTGAGGAAGGGCTTTCATGTGCTAACACACCAATAGCTCCCACTTCTGCTTCTCCACCAGCAGCTGGGCATTAGCCACGTGTCAAGACAAAAAATTTCTTTTGGATGGAGCCTGGCATGTGCATGACCCATTTTTTTGCAAGCTTCTCTGCATCTGCCCACACATTTTTGGGTAGAAGGGCGTTTGGTTGGGCTTTAGGCTTGTTGGCACCATAGAGGACACCCAGTGGTCCCCTCATACCTGTAGCTGAGTATCCTCTATGGACAAAGATGGGCTTTGCTTGTTCCCACCAGTGCATGGGCATACTTCAGTGGGAAATCAGGTAGCCTTGAGAGAAACACTGTCTGGCACCAGGTTTAACCAGCCAAGCCCACAGAAGAGCCATGTTTTTGTTCTGTTTAGACTTAACATAATAAAGATACCTGCTCAGGAATCTAGGAGCCTTTTAATCATGCTGTAAGCATAATCAAATGAGACATTAATATCAGCTCCACATTCATATGGCCATCTGGCTGCCCAGCCATCTCCCTGACCATTTCAGGTAGTAGGAAGTGCATTCCCAGCATTCTCCAGAGACCCTACTAAATAGATGTTCTCACAATGCCTCTCAGTCTGCCTGGAAAGGCAGTGAGAACCAGCTATTTTGGGATTGTTGATGGTGATGCCAGTACCAGCACCTCAGGGCTCTCTCAGAAAACACTTTTTTGCTATCTACAATTTTTCCTGCACCCCAAGGGAAGCATCAAGAGCTCTCCTGGGCCATGTATGTCTGTGAGTACTCACTGCTGGAGGAGAGTTTTTCCCTCAGCACAACACATCTCAGTCCTTCAGGCTTTACAGCTTATAATGAATCCCTTCATGGAGCCCTGAGAGACACAAGGGGAGCCCCAAGTAAACAGTGTATTCGCCTCCCTACAGGTGCAGGGTATTCAAAATAAAGGGATATTTGTTTGTAGCATGGGTATCTGACCCATGAGGAGTGTCCTATAAACATTTACAGGGAAGGGTGAGTTTGTATTTCCACTGCTGAAACAACAGACCCACAGCCTTGGTAAAATGTTTTATGTAGAAACTCAGCATATGTTTGGGTTAAGAGGGCAGGGCTGGAAATGTTGATGAGGACCTGTCTTGACCTAGGGAAGGGGAAGAGGGCCCCTCCTCCAGGAGCTGACAAACCTGAGCTCCTCCAGCAGAGCCCTGTGCAGGAGCGGGGCCGTGCTGGGTAAGCTGTGCGTGGAAGGTGGTCACGCTCGGTTTCCTCTGCAATGCTGTTATCCTGAATAAACACTAGATTGGTTTTGGAGTGCTGCCCAGATAATCATTAACCTTCTCCTGGCCCATGACAAGAAGCCAGCCTGCAGCACTGAGCTAAAATTAGGCTTGTAGGGCACTGGGGCTTGCCAGATATTGCTATATTAGGGCAGAAACCCCCTTCAGAAAGTGGACGGTCAGAGGGTCCAGCCTTAAGCTGGGCCCCTCAACTCCAAAGGACAAGAGCTAGATCATTACAACCACAAGATAACTTAGATTGGAAGTCTCCAACCAGAGAAGCAGGACCAGCTTCGAAAGTGGGCGAGTGAGAGGTCAGCAGAGGTATTTGCCTACAGCACAGCCATAGCAATTCCTGTGGGCAGGACACATGCTCATGAAAAGGTGAATTCTGTTCTGCCTACCCAGAGATCACAGATCATTACCATGAAGTCCTACACAAGATGTATATTTTCTTGTCCATCTGCCAACACTCAGCAGTACAGTTCACTTAGAAACTGTGACTGATGTAGGCACTGGCCAGAGACCCACTATTACTTCAAATCCCTTCACAGGGGAAGAGAAGGACAGAGAGAGAAGTGTTCTTTTGCATGTACAACCATAAGAAATCAGAGCAAACAAGACACTTGCACCTCTGAAAATAATTTCTAACAGAGCTCACCATTTCACAGACCCACCACCAGATACCATCCTGTGTAAAAGTTGCTTTTCCTGCCAGGAATGCAAAAGCCTCCTGCAAAAATGAATTAATGAATGAAAGCAGTAAAACAGCTGCAAAGATCTCTTCCAAACAGCAGCAAAGGTCTGAGTGAGGATGACAGTGCAGCAGAGACAGGGCACAGTTCACATTGCAGGTGCTGAGGAACAGCAGCATCTCCTCTTCCCAGTGTGGGGCTGGCTCCCTCCATTGCATTGGTGCTGGAAAAACAGGCTTTGATCCTCAGCACTACTTACAGGGGAAAATGGGAGTCCTGCTTCCACAGCAGACCTCTGTTTTTCACCAGCTTAACATCAGCATAACCATCCCATAATGGAGCTGTGATTCAGACTGATTACTTCTAAGGAAAAATTCCATCAAGCAAGTATTAGAGAGGCTTTCTCCCATGGAAACACACCTTTCTTATTGCTGATGTTTACCTGATCTTACTCTTCTCTTCATTCCCCTAAAATCTTTCTTCCTCTTCACTTTCCTCTAACTCTGCCCCTCTCATCACACTCCTCAGCTCTTTGAGGGCTCAGCTGCACTGTCACTGGCTGGAGCTGACATTTCATATCTGCCCGTGCTCATATTTCAGAAGGCTGGGATAATGCACAGGTAACCCAGCTGGGCTTAAGAGGCTGTTCACCACGAAGATCATTTACACATTTACTTAAACTCAGCAGAGGATTCTGCTCAGTGGCCTGCAGCAGCGTGGGACAGGGTTGTCATCTCAACAGACCCTGGAAAATAAGCAGCATGAGATGGATGTCAGTGACTTCAGAGTGCAACTGACTGAAAAGCAGAAGAATTGTATTTTCTGAAATCCCAAGAGCTAACCTGTCTTGAAAATATTGTCATTTTAACCCAGCATTTATCTTGCTGTAAAACAAAAGATTCTTAAAAATGTTTGATCAAACAGATCTGTTCTGGCCATTCCCAGATTGCAGCTCTGGCCTCAGCCTGCCTGGTACAGGCACGACGGCTTAGAACTAGAGCTCCTCTCAGACATTACAGCACCCAAGTTTACTGTTAAAGTAAATTGACCTGAATATCAACTTCAAATAAAGATCACAGCTTTTCCACCCAGGGTTTAATTTTGCAGAAAGTGTGTTTTACACCAGAATAACTTTTTACTAGATAGGAACAACCCAACTCTGTGATTCTTAGCACCATAGAGAGCCCATGAGTGTTTATGTACTGGTACTACTAATGTCCCTGTATAGAGACCAAGCATGTAATTTCTCTTTGTTTCTCCCAGTGTCTCCCAGAAAAGTTATCTCTTCATCATCCGTCCCATTTGGATACTTGTCATACAGTCTGTGACCTCCTGAAGTCTCAGTAAAAGCTATCCTGTATGTGATGCTGAGCACTTGTCTCTCAGCCCCCCCTTTACCTCTCTGCTTCATTCCTTCTTCATCTCTCTTCAAACCTCTGTGGAAAATATATCTCTTCTCCCTTGCCTGTTTTTCTTAAATAATAAATAATAGGAGGAGAGAGAGTAGAATTGACTGGAGAACTCTATTATCTAACACATTTGGGAATAAGGTTGGGATGCACAAAATGCTGCCTAAACCCTGTCAGCGGAGGCAATATTAGTACCAGGAGCTCTGGATATAAAATGAACTTGAATTTTACAGGCCTGAGCTTCTTTATTATTCAGGGTGGTTGTGATTCTGACCAACAGCACCTAGCAGGAGGTGATGGATTAAACACCAGGAATATGACTGAGGAGAAAAACCTGCCTGGATGCCTCCTTTCCCCACCTGGCGTCTACAGGATGGACATTAGCCATTTAGGGGTGATTTCATCACTAATAAATGTTTTATCTGCCATCTTGGAGCTGCCTCCTCACATTATCTTATGCATAATGAAGAGCCAAGGTTCATTTGAAAATTTGGTGTCTGTTAGCTGAATTTTCCCTCTGCACTTCTTTGGGTGGCTGAATATTTATCATTTGTGACGTACCACTCCCGTTTTCCTATGACTCTCATTGCAGTGGGGATCCTTCATTTTTTTTTTGACAAAACAGCCCAAGTGGCTGTGACAGGGTCTAAGAGAAGCTGGAGATGGAGTAGCTAGGGGGAAGAAAGTTATGGAGGTGCAGGAATGCCAAGGAGAGGAGCACTGGTGAGAGTATGTGTGTATACACACGCACACACGCACACGCATGTTAATCTGGCTCCTTGCCTTCCCTCAGTAAATGTAATCCACAGTTTGAAATAACTCATTCAGTAGAATAACAAAATTAGGAACTGAGTGCCAGCTCACTCTCCCTCTCCCTCCCCAGCCCCCACGGCTGCTTTGTTTGCTTCCTTGCAGCTGCTGCTCTGGTTTAATTTTCCAAGATGCCATTAGTCGGGAAATGGAAGCAAAAAGTTCCCAGCCAGCCTGTACTGGTTTTTGGAGCTCCAGCTCTGCCTTTTTCTTTCCACCTCCCTTCTACCACCCTTGGGGGTTTTCAGCCAGGAGGAGGATGCTGCTGCTCATTCAGTTCAGGCTGCTGACTCGTAGGCATCACAAAATCCCAGCAGTGCCTCTTTGCCACTGGGTTGTTGACAGGGACCAGGGGTGGAGAAGCAGGAATGGGTAGGAGGAGAGTATATCGCAGTCAGGGATGAGGATTAGCGTGGAGAAACATGGATCTGGGCTCCAACATGGATACTGGATATCAGAGGCAACGTGCAGGAGCAACAAGGAGTGAGGGAGTTGTCATTGCCTCTTTGCTGGCCTCTGTCAGCCCAGCATCTGCTCAGCTGGTCAAGCCACTCTGCCTTCTGAGAGCAAAGGGAAATACAGCCTGGTCTTCAGGGCACAGGTAACTGTGCAGGAATGTGGGTACCATGGCCTCACCACGGATGTGGCCTGTTGTCATCATCATCATGGTGCCACGGTTCAATATATCCCTGATTGAGATAAAATCCATCATTTCAAATAATTGTTATTCCACACTGTCTTCATTCCTCCCTTTTGCTTCTTTCTCAAATAGTGAAGGAGCCCCCCAAATCTCCACTTTCCTTGTTGTTTTTCATATGAGAGTTGTAGGTGACTTGTTCTCAGATTTTCCTAGGCAGCATTGTGGAGGGTGAGAGGACTGGGAAAAGTGATATGCGATTGGGTTACCAGGAGAATAAACCCAGGACAGCTGGGCAAAGACAAATAAGGCAGGCAGAAGGGTTAAACAACTGGATTTTCTTACTGATTTTTACCCAGTCTGTTGGGAAGAGGCACAGGGGTCTCTCCCTTGCTCTCCAGAGCCATGTCCAAGATACAGGAGGTCAGGGAAAGCAAAGGCTCCTCAGCCAGCCAGCTGCCCTGTTTTAACCTGCAAGAATCAGACCTGGGATTTCAGGAGCAGAAACGAACAGGAAAGAGAGATTAGAGGTGAGGTAAAAGGTAGAAAAGGGAAGAAGGAGACACCTCCTGGATGTCTGTTATCTGCTGTTACAGGGAGATGAGTGGGGAACCACGGCAAGTTGCCCCTGCTCTGCCTCGCGGGACACTCGGCTCTTGTCTGATGTTGCAGCACACACTCTCAGGAACACACCCACACACACCACAGTGCTGGGAAGAGGCTCTCAGAAGCCAACAAGATGAACAATTTTGTCTTCCGTGCAAAGCAACAAGACCCACTTCTCCACTCCCCAGTCATGTCCCAGCAATCTAATAAAAAGGGAGATTAGCCCCTCTTTCCTCTCTCACATCTCCTTAATGCTATCATTTTAGTCACACTTTGCAAAGCAAATAAACCAGCAAATTGCTTGCTTTAATGAGCTGAAATTAAACTCGGGCTGCTGATAAAATGCCTTTTCTCCTTTCTGTTGTCAGGAAGGACTCATCTGATAGGCAACGTATGGGAAAGAAGAGAAAACACATATCAGGAGCCTTACTGAATACGTTTGAGTCGTTTACTGTTGCTCTTCTTCATTCCCAGCACCTACAATTAGATGAGGGAGGCACATGGGTGCTGTAGGGGAAGGCTACAGGGGATCAGCCTGGCAAGATCTGTGGAAGGTCTGTCTCTGCTCTTTGGTCACAGATGGTGCCACTCCATTACCTAATGCCCTCTGACACAGGCTGCTGCCCTCAGCCTCCCCAGGGTGGAGTGACACGAACTTTCCTCTGCAAGGAAAAGGCTGGTTTGGCTCTGCAGAGCATTCCCAAACACAAGTTTGCCCAGAGAAGATGGCTGGGTCACAATGGGAGCTAGAGGAGACAGAATAAGTACTTGCTGAAGAGAATATGCCAAGATGCATCCATCGCTGCTGCCTGTGCTGGCTCAGTTTGGCAGGGCTTCCCTTGCCTGCAGGAGGTCCCTGGAATCTACAAGCCCATGGAGGAGGACAGGGAGATGGGTGCACCAAGAGCAGGGAAAGCACATTCTGTGCCACACCAAAGTGACAACTGGGGCAAGCCATTGCTTGTGGCTCTGCAGGCCAGCAATACCCTCCTCAAACACGCTCAGGGGCAATGTGCATCCTCACAGGATGCAGGAGGAGCTCGAGATCAGGCTGGTCCCTGTGGCAGAGGAGAGCAGGCCCATCTAGAGGGAAAGTCTCCACCTGCAGCACAGTGCTTGTGCTGGGATTTTCATCCCAACAAGAGGAGCTCGGGGCACTTTGCCTCAGCCTCCCACCACCCTGTGAAATGCTATCATTATCTCATGGAACCAGAGAGGAGACTGGAGTGCAGAGAGGTTAATTGAGTTGTCTAACACCAGGAGGGATGTAGCAGCAGATGTGTTTCAGTCTGGAACTGCAGTCTGTGTCTTGCCGTCAGCTGGGGAGGTGATAAGGGGGACACTCACCTGTGGTCTCCCAGGGAGCCCTGAGAGCCTCCCTCTTCCCTTCCTCACTGGCTCCAAGGACTCACCTGTGCCCAAATGGACTTCCAGGTGCTGGTGAAGTGTCCCAGGGCAGTGACAGCACGTGGAGGACAAGGTGGCTAGAAAGTCTCAAGTGCAGAGAGGTGACGTGAGAGAAGGTCTTGTTATTCATGTAACAGAAAGCCAACTGTGCCACCAGGGAACAGACTCATTGTTCGCAATCCAGAAAGAACGAATAAACTGTTTTACTGCTTATTATTACTGGCCTGTTTACCAAGGTATAAACTGAGTGGTGAACAGGGATCTCTGCAGTGAAACATGGTCTGCTTTGCTGCCTGGTATTGTGGCTGGAAAAGAACCTGGTTTCTTCTGGACATGGGCAAGAGTATGGCATCTGCCTCTAAATGCCTCTTGACAATCAGCCTCACATGATTTTCAGGCATGCAGCACCAAGCACAGTCCCTTCACTGCCTGTGCACTGCGAAATGGTCTGGAAAACTCTTTCTGGATTTATACTATTTTCCAGGTTCAAGGAAAGACAATTTAGATGTAACATGTACCCCTGTCTCCTTCACAACTTCCCAAGAAACCTCCAGTTCCTACCAGCTGTGTTTTCAAGGAGTGCTGGTGGTATCTTCCCTGGCTCCTATAGCCTGAGCTTGGACAAGGCAGATAACCAGAGCTCCTGTTCCCAACAAAATTTCAAAGAAGAATTTTTCTAGATGGGCCCCATTTGTGGGTATCTCCATCTCTGCCATAACACCACACTGCATCTGTCCTACCAGCCCAGAGATCTGTTTGGCAGTAGAGATATCCACAGACGATATTTTCAATGTCTGTGGAAAAGCAAGACCCAGGAGATGCTGGGGCTCATGCAGTTCCCACTTCTCCACTTTTGCCTTCCTGTTTCCCTAAGAAATTATAAAAGGAAGTAGAAGTTGTGTCCATGGATGTTGATGTTTAGTCAAAACTGAAGGGAAAAAAAAGAGGAAAATGTGAGCCAGGAATGAGAATTTTTCTGTGGGAAGTGAGGCGGCCGGCAGCCTCAAAGATTGTGTCTAGTGAAGACTCTTCCTAGTCTTCAAACAGCTGTTTCTGGCTGAGGAGGGAAGGTCTTGTCCTATCCTCTGCAAATACACTTGTTATGCCACTGAATGCTTGAGGGTTTTCCACATGTCTGCATCATTTCACCTGGGAGGAGGAAAGAGGTCTTGGAGAAAGGCAGCAAGACCCAACCAGGAGCAAGGACACCGGATATTTCACAATCACAGCAGTGTGTTTTGCAAAGAGTGCCCTGAAACTACTGCTTGGGTTCCCAGAAGCAGGACAAGTGCTCGGTGCTGGGCTTTATCCCAGATGCCACCCAGCAGTGCAGGCAGAGAGAGACGGTGTCCTCAACCAGCACCTCCTTCTGTGGGCACTGCTGCTGCGCACACCAGCACGCGAGACAGTCAGGATTCCCCTCAGCAAAACGCTGCAGCATCAAATCTACATCAGAGCGAGTTGTCTAGACTTCATCTGCTCTCAGTGGAGAGGAACAGACACTTCTGGGGCATCACTCCTCTCCTTCTAAGGTAGACACCTAAATAGGTCAGACTAACAGTGCACTGGATGTTTGTTGGTCTCTCAACTGCCTAAAATGCGATGCTGGACAGGGGCTCAGAGGATGACCTCAGTGGTCAGTGACCACCTCTCCTTGTGCTGCCAAGTGCTGCTGGTGGCAGCCAAATAAACAAAAGGCTCCTTGAAAGATGATAGCCAGAGTGAGAAGGCAGGTGCCTAACTTTAAGAGGGTAGTTGGATGCATCTCCAACACCTCTGAATGCTGTCTTTTCTTTGTGTTTAGTTTGTGCTTGTGTTTTGTTTTGAGCAGGTGAGCCGAGGGACTGAGCAGGGGAAGCCAAACCCATGGAGGCACATGGAGATGGGGACCAGCACCGCTATGGGCAGCAAAAAGAAAACGAGGAGATGTACTATAAAAAGTGAGAGGAAGGCTTGTCTCTGAGCCGCAGGGACTCCTCTGCACGGGCGCTTAACTTCATGACTCCCTCCTCGAGATGCCAGAGACCTGGTGATGTGGGACCAGCCTCAGCCACCCAGGCCTTGGTAGCAGCCCCTGGCTGGTGGCTGCCGAGTACCGTGGGCACCGAGGTCCTCTTTCTCCACAGACGCGTCCCTCCCGTCTCCAAGCCATGAGGAGAAGGGAGAGGCAAGCAAAGCTGCCGAAGAAGCACTAGCCCACGTCTTCCCAGCCCCTGTCCTGTTCCCCGCTTCCAGCAGACCAGGAGCCCCCTCTCCGTGCTGCCCTTCCAGATGGCAGGTCGCCGGTGGGCCGCGACGTCAGCCCTCTGCATGTACGTGGCGGCCGTCTCTCTCCTACATGCCGGCGGGGTGCGGGCAGACTGCTGGCTCATCGAGGGGGACAAGGGCTTTGTCTGGTTGGCCATCTGCAGCCAGAACCAGCCCCCCTACGAGTCCATCCCCCAGCAAATCAACAGCACCATCGTGGACTTGCGGCTGAACGACAACAAGATCAAGAGCGTGCAGTACGCCTCGCTCAGCCGCTTCGGCAACCTGACATACCTCAACCTGACGAAGAACGAGATCTCCTACATCGAGGACGGTGCCTTTTCAGGACAGTTCAACCTCCAGGTGCTGCAGCTGGGTTACAACCGACTGAGGAACCTCACCGAGGGCATCCTCCGGGGCCTGGGAAAGCTGGAGTACCTCTATCTCCAGGCCAACCTCATCGAGACCGTCACCCCCAATGCCTTCTGGGAGTGCCCCAACATAGTGAACATTGACCTGTCCATGAACAGGATCCAGAGACTCGACAGCAACACTTTTCGGGGCCTAAACAAGCTCTCTGTCTGTGAACTCTACAGTAACCCCTTCTACTGCTCCTGTGAGCTCCTCGGCTTCCTTCAATGGCTGGAGGCTTTCACCAACATGACACGCACCTATGACCGGATGCAGTGCGACTCCCCGCCTGACTACATGGGCTACTACTTGTTAGGCCAAGGCCGGACTGGCTACCGCAATGCTCTGAGCATGCTCTCGTCCCTCTGCACTGGTGGCTCCTACACTGTGATCCCTCGTTTTATCCCTCCCAGGTACCAGGTGACCACGGTGCCCTCCGAAAGCCCCTGCTCTGAGGAGGAGTGTTCCTCCGGCGACGGCACGACGCCGCAGTTCTCCCTCTTCACGCCCATCGGTGAAACAGAGGTGCGCCCCAACATCCAGGTGAAGCACCTCAACCACAACTCGGCCGTCCTCACCGTGCAGATCCCCTACCCCTTCAGCAAGATGTACATCCTCTCCCAGTTTGAAAACGGCTTCTCCTCCATGATCACCAAGCTCAGGAAGAAGGAGGAGAACATCACCGTGAGCAACCTAGTAGCACAAAGAGATTACACCTACTGTGTAGTCTCTGTCCACCAATACTCCAAGTACAACCACACCTGTGTCACCATCACACCCACCAGACCCAACCGCAAGGAGCCAGTGCCCACCCCTTCCACTGCCACCCATTACATCATGACAATCCTGGGCTGTCTCTTCGGCATGGTGATTGTCCTGGGCGTTGTGTATTACTGTCTCCGGAAGAGGCGCCAGCAGGAGGAGAAGCACAAAAAGGCTGCCGGCAGCATGAAGAAGACCATCATCGAGCTGAAATACGGGCCAGAAATGGAGACCACCAGCATCACCCAGCTGTCCCAGGGACAGATCCTGGGTGGGGAGACAGTGACCCGCATCCCCTACCTACCTTCTGCTGGTGAGGTCGAGCAGTACAAGCTGATTGACAGCAGCGAGACCCCCAAGGCCACCAAGGGCAACTACATGGAGGTGAGGACGGGTGAGCAGCCCGAGAGGCGAGACTGTGAGCTGTCCCTGCCGCCGGACTCCCAGGGCTCTGTGGCTGAGATCTCCACCATTGCCAAGGAGGTGGACAAGGTGAACCAGATCATCAACAACTGCATTGATGCCTTGAAATCCGAGTCCACCTCCTTCCAAGGGGTGAAATCAGGGGCAGTCTCTACGGTGGAGCCTCAGCTGGTGCTCTTATCAGAGCAGATCCCCAGCAAACATGGATTCCTTTCCCCCGTCTATAAGGAAAGCTACAACCACCCTCTCCAGCGGCACCACAGCATGGAGGCGGCCCCCAAACGCTCCAGCACCTCTTCCAGTGGCTCCATACGGAGCCCCAGGTCCTACCGCTCCGAGGGATCGGGCCACAAATCAGAAGCCAAATACATCGAGAAGACATCCCCCACCACCGACACCATCCTCACTGTGACACCGGCCGCGGCCATCCTGCGGGCAGAGGCGGAGAAGATCCGCCAGTACAGCGAACACCGGCACTCGTACCCCAGCTCGCACCAAGGGGAGCAGCACGACAGCATGGGGGGGAGAAAGCCCTCCATCCTGGAGCCTCTGACCCGCCCTCGCCCCAGAGACCTGGCCTATTCCCAGCTCTCGCCTCAGTACCACAACCTGAGCTACACCTCCAGCCCAGAGTACACCTGCAAACCATCCCACAGCATCTGGGAGCGCTTCAAACTCAACCGCAAGCGGCACAAAGATGAGGAGGAATATATGGCAGCCGGCCATGCCCTACGCAAAAAGGTCCAGTTTGCCAAAGACGAGGATCTCCACGACATCTTAGACTACTGGAAGGGCGTCTCTGCCCAGCAAAAGTCCTGAGTCCTCACATAGCTCGTGACTTAACACACTAACTGGACCAAAAGAAATCTGCAGCAGCTATTTTTATTCAGACTGTCTTTGAAACAAAATAAAATTAAAAAAAAAATAAAAATAAAAGAGAGAACAAATTATGAAAAATCTATAAATATTCTATATAATATATAAAGTGAGATATTAAAATGTCCTCACGTTGGTGAGACGCACCAAATTTGAACACGAACTTTGCAGAACAAACAAACTGTGGAGTGAAAGAAAAAAAAAGTTTTGTTTCATTTTGATTTTTTAAAAAAAAATGAGAAAAAAAGAAAAAATTGAATATAAAAAGAAAATGAAAGAGCGGGCAGAGAGCTGAGGTCTGGCGTTTCCCAATATTGCATTGCATGAGTCCCTATTCCGTGATTTTGTGGATTCTTTGTGAACAGTTTGTGTTCTTCCTTTCCTTCCAAAATCAACAGCGACAAAAACAGCAACAAAAACCAAAAAGAGACCAGAAGGAGCTCCATCTTTTGGGCTGTTTTTGCAAACGGAGTCTTCCAGTTTAGACTTTTACTCGGTTGAAGGCCCGTTCACATTTTCACTCATTGAAAGGTTTTACCACACATTGCATTGTAAACTGAAGTCGTTAATTGTACAGAGAAAATTTCTATATTTGCAATGTTTGCTGTATAATGAGAAAGAGAGAGGAGAAAAAAAACAATACTACATCTACTAAAAATATATATATATATATCTATATTCACCTGTTTGTACCAGGTTTTAATCATGGATTTTAGAGAAAGAGATGGAGTTTTGTTTGAAGGACTTTTTTGTTGGTTGGTTGGTTGATGGGATATTTTTTGGAGTGGGGGGCGAGTGTCTGGATTTCTAAGTGTTTGGTTTTGATTTCTTCCTCCAATCGTCTGTGTCCGAGTCCTTCTCACTTCCAAGTACATTGAAGAAAAGAGGCATGTACCTGGAAAAGCAGAATACCTCACTTTATTCCAGGTGGGAGACCATCACCACCAGGAACTGGGAAGGGGATGAGAAGTGAAGGGCTTTTGGTTGAGCAGGTGGGGTTGCTCCTGCAAATTAAAAGGTATTGATCTCTCCCCTTAAACGGATGTATCCGGGGCGTGGTGGCCCTCGGGATCAGCCACTGAGTGGGGGTTATCCCTTCACTTTCAAGATGGGGAGGTGACAATGAATTAGAGGAGAAAGCCTCTTGCTGCACTACACAGAAGGACATTATTGAGGGGTGATTTTGCTGAGAGAGAAAACACTGAGCATTTACAGCTTTCCCATACTGATCAGCCCTTGAGATTCTGAGACTGAAAGGCCCTCTGTCTATGTCTTTGGTCCACCCAAGCACATACACGTCCCTCAACTATTTCTCTCTGATGCTGGTCCAAGATTCCACAGCTTTTTGCCCCATCTCTAAAATACTCACAAATGATGCCCTGCTCATGGGGTGAGGAGGAGAAGGGAGATGTTGAGGCCACCCTGGTGGCCAAAGGATGCAGTTTTGCCCTGATCAGCTCCAGCTGAGTCACAGATCCCCATGTCTCACTCGCCCAACGACCGACACAAAGTGGGGGCTTCACAAGGGTCTGGGAAGTGCTCTGCTCCCAGGTGAGTGTGTGGGAGCCCAGTGAGCCAGCAGAGTGAGGTGATAAGCTCTCCAAATGCTGCCCTGTGAGGCCCTCCTGCTTGCCAGAGTTTTTCCCTTACATCCTGCTCACAAGTCTCTTTGGATGGACATCCTGAGTCCTGACGGATGAGCACTAGGGCCCAGGAGCAAACCATATCCCATCCTGTTATTTCAATATTTCAAAGCGATTTTGACAGGTATTCCTGCAAAAGGTTATGTTTGTTCAGAAAGGAGCTGAGCCAGGAAGACACAGAGCAGGCTGGGAAGTGCATGAGTTCATTCCCCATGGTTATTTGTGTAGACAACTAACCATTAGCAGGATTTCATAATAAAAAGCAGGCAATTTCTCCTGGAACAGATTTGCTCTGCCTGTGCAAAGGCATGTTCCTCCACCTCCTCCAGGTGCCCCAGGTACTGCCCACAGCATGTAGCTTCCTAGGGCTGTCTTGCTTACGAGACAGTGAACAGGACCTGGAGAGGGAAATTGAGGATCACCCATCTCTTGTTCAGTGCCATCACAGCAAGTCATTCCCCAGATCTCAGCTGTAGCACCTGGACCAAAGCAAACCCTTCAGCTGAGACAGCCTTCCCTTGCAAACCCTGAGTGCCCCCTCATAGAACCATAGAATGGTTTGGGTTGAAAGGGACCTTAAAAATCATCTAGTTCCAACCCCCTGGCAGGGGTGCCACCCATGAAATCAAGTTGCTCAGGGCCCCATCCAGGGCTCACATCTTGGAGAAACAGGAGCTGGTCAGCAAGGATGGATAATAGAAACACTAGTGGGGCCTCCTGACACTGTTTCATGGTCTCAGGAGATTCCTCAGTGAGAGGCTGGGGTGGTCCAAGGTGGTGGCAGTTCATGAGTTAATCTGAGCTCAGGTGTCAGTGTTGACAGTCACTGATAAATACCCAAAGACCTTCCTCAGTCTCTCCCCCCACTGAGACCATTCCCACACCAGTGGAGTGTGATGCCTTGCTGTGGAGGCAGCTGCCAGCTCAGCTTCTTACCTAGGGCGATCCATTTTGCTCCTCTGCCTCTGTTTCCTCCTCTGCAAAATGCTTCCTTGTGGTGTTGAGGGCGTAGGCTGGCTGGGGAGGCTCAATTAATTAATTGCCTGTCTGTGAAGCCCGTTTAGCTCCTAGAATAAAAGCTGCTATCGAAATCCAAAGTTGTTAGTGGCATAAAACAGCAGGAGCAGTTGAAATCAAAGCCTGATTCTGTTTTCACACCAGGATTTCACTGGTCATAAACCAACAGAGACTGACACAGGAATGTGATACAGCAGCACTGGCCTTTCTAAATTAAACACTTCCCACATGCAAACTGCCTGAAAAAAAGTAGGGTTAGAAAAAGTCAAGGCTTCTCTATCTCCAAGATATCTCCAAAGGAGGCACCAGCACATGCATCACCCTGTACCCCATTGTTGGTGAGGCCTCACCACAGGTCTCCAGGTGGCTCCTGGGGTGATGGCCATGCTGCTGAGCACCTTCCAGCCTCCTTTCTCTCCCTCCAAAACAGGGTGCAGTACTGGCAACCATGGTCCACATCCCTCAGCAGAAGATGCCATAAAATGAGCTGTGAAAAGAGCCAGAAAAGAAAATGGAAGAGGTCTCACTGTTCCCAAAGCCACCACCCCATCCACGGAGCTCCAGAGGTGCCTCTGCACGGGGCCTGGTGAGCTCTGTCCACAGCACCCTCCATCCCCTCCAAGGCAGTCACTTTACAGACCCCTTCAAGGGCGAAGGGGAAAGTTTACCAACTGTGACCCATCGTGTGCTTTTCTTTGTTGTTTTGTCTCCTGTCCAGCTACCAAAGCTCTCAAGCTGCTTATGCAAAGAGAAGTGGCACCTTGTCCAGTCAGGCTGTTCCTGCTACCCCAAACCCATCCAAAGCAAGGGGGCCCCTCACCAAGCAGAAAGGAGGGGGCATGGAAAAGGCATGTTGGAGTGAGGAGATGGGGAGGCCAAGGGAAATATTTCTCCTTTGTTTTGCCCCACCTGAAGGGGCAATGGGGACCAGTGAACTGGGAACCAGCATTGAAAGGCACTGCCTATGGAGGTTCCCATATCCCCCTCCTTCAGCAGTCTGGGCTTTGACACTGGAACAAAGGGAAGAGAAAAGGAAAGGAGGGAAAGGGATGAAAGGCAGGGAGAGGTGTGTAGGTCAGAGGTGTGGGAGCACCTGTGCCTGGCACAGGACAGGCAGCAGCCCCCAGAGAGGCCAGCAATGGCATCAAGCAAAGCTGCTCCAAGAGAGAGTTTTTTTTAAGAGTGAGCAGTTGTTTCCCTGTGGCAATGAAACAGAGAAAAGGAGCAGAGGGACCCGTTGCTTCTCTGAGAAATTTCCTCACTGGCTGAGGGTGGAGAGAGCTGTGTCTGCTCCTGGGAAATGCTCTTGGAGAGCCAGGAAAGCAGCTGCCCATGGCTGTGCTGAGCTGCCCCCTCACCACTGTCACCTCTCCAAGGATGTCCCTGATAAGCACCAAGGGAACAAGCACTCCTGTACTGCAGGGTCCCTGGGCTGCCTGCCAGGCACGGGGTGTGTACAGGACGTGCAGACCCAAACTCACCTCAGAAAGCACAGCTCTGCCCTCCTCTGCCACAGGCACCAGGGACACACACAGCTGATGTGCAACAGGATGGTGTCCTCTGACATGGATTTCAGGTTCCCACCACCATGTCACAGCCTCTGCTCTCCCAAAACTCTATGAGCACTTGTGTAGCCCTGCACCTGATCTTCACTCCCTGTTGCTGGCTGCCACCACCAGCCCTTGAGCCCTCTCCCTGCCACTGCTCCCTCTCAGCCCTGATCCTGTGAGCCTGCCCACCACCAATAGCCACTGTATGGGAATCCTGCTCCAGGGCTCCTCTGCTTCCTGCAGTCCCTGGGGTCATGTGGAAATGCGTTCTGCTGATGCCCTTTCAGTATCCACAAAACTACTGTTATTTAAACCACCTGTCTTCAAAGGCAAAACCAAGGTAGGACTAAAAATCCCTCCTCTGATCCCTCCCCCAGCATCCCAGGTAGGACAGCTTCTTGTTGGAGCATAAATCCAAGCCCACATTACCCACAGCTCAATCCTCACTCTGGTCCAGAGCCAGCAAAGGACCCTGCCATGTGTTGCAAAGTCTGTGTGATACCTAGAGCTTGGATATTATTTAAAAACTTGTAAATTAGGACAGAAACACCCCTCCACTCAGACATGCACCATTTAAGCCCAGCGCTCCAGAGGGCATCCGCCAGCCCTGGTGTGCACACTGGTTGTGTCCATCTGTTCCAAAGCATGGCCTGTGGGAAGAGCCACATTCACAGAGAGAAACGTGGGGAGCAAAGGGTGACTGCCTGCCCAGCTGCCTCCCCAGCGCAGCAAAGCACTTGAGAGGGAATGTGGCAGCCCTGGAGCTGGTGGCTGCCTTTTTCTTCAGGTGTGAACCCACCTCCAGGCCAGCACTGGAGCCTCCTCACGGCTTCAGCTGAGTCTACCATGAGAGCAGGTACAGATCCCATGGGAGGGGTCTGCAAGGATGCATGGAGGCCCTAAGGCAAGAAGGTACTCCCATTCACCACCCTGACTGTGACAACAGCCAGATTGCATTGGCTTTGCTCAAATCAAGCCAGTGACCAGCAGTGTTTGCTGGGTGATGGCACCTCTCCTAGGGCTGCCAGCACCACTGGAGCCATCTCTCTTCCAGCCCCACTGATGCTTATGGCTCAGCCCATGCATTCCCACCCGGGTGATGCCCAGGGCCACTGGAGAGCCAGAGCCAGAGCAGGGCCCTGGGCACACACCCCAGTAGCCCAGCCAGCTCCTGCTCCTTCATGATCCCTCACTCCCAGCGACCTCAGCCAACTTCCCCCCACCCCACTTGGAGATCAGCCCTTCCCTGAATGAGGTCTTGGTGAACCAAAAGCTTCGTTGCTCGAGAGCCCCAAACTCACCCCTGTGGTGGATGTGGCTCTGCAGGAGTCAGGAGCAGCAGCACAGCCCCCGGCGAGGCTCCTGCTGCAGCCTGGCTGCCTGTCGGGCTCTGGAGCAATAAATCACCCTGTCTGCAGGAGAGAGGGTCAGCAGGGGTGGAGGACAGTGCGGTGGAGGCCTCATCATACAAATCCTTTGGGCGAGGAGGGGTCTGGGGGAGGCTGTGGGAGGGTGTGCTGTGGCGTGGCTGGACCAGACCCAAGAGCGTGGATCGATGAGGGTGATTGAAGCCAGCACGCACTGCACTGGGCTATTTTTAGCACAGCCAGCAGAGCAGGAATTTGGGAGCCCAAGTCAGAATTTATCTGCATCTGTGAGGGCTCGTCAGAGGAGGACCAACAACAACACCCCACTGGGGTGTAGCAGCACCCTGATGCACATTTTGGGACCTGCCCACCTTGGCTTCAGCACCCCTTCGGTGCCTCTCCGCTGCAGTGCCCACTGCAGTGGGGACAGTGTCACCACCCCAAGGCTTGTGAGCTGTGAGCACGTGGATGCACATGGACACAGGATGGAGACAGAGCAGAGGAGAGGGTAGGGGATGGACCGCAGGGGATGAAGGGGTTATTTGTGAAAAGCACTGATCCTACCTTAAATGTGTAGGAGGTGTGAACAGGTCTTCTAGCGTGGCTGCAACACTGCCTGGCTCCATGGAGTGGGGCCAGGCAGGTGTGGACCTCAGCCCCAGCCCTCTCCTCCAGCTCCTCCCTCCCCATTTACACACCACAGGCTTTCCACTGTGGGGACCTGGGTCAGTTTTTCTGGGTAGGTGTCCAGAGATGAAATTGTTCTCCAGAGAGAGGTGTATAGCACATTTCCTTTCCTTCAACTTTTACTCTCTTTGCTGCCCTTTCTTTTGGTTCACATTGGATGTGAACATGGCTGTTTCCTTCCCTCTGCAACTTCCCTGTCCCTGCAGAAAACCAAAGGAGCCTGCCAAGTCTCCAAGTTTGCATGTGTGCCTTTTCAATAATTCAGTGGGAATGTTAATGACACGGGTGTGTTGTTGTTCCTGCATGAGCCAATCACTTCTCACATCCCATCAACATCTGTTTTTTTTCACACTCAGCTCAGCTGTTGGGCAACAGCCATTTGCTGCTCACCTTTACTTGCCTTGCCATTAAAGGGCTCATTAATGTACTCCATCCTTGCTTTCTTTAGGACTAAAATATTTCCATTTCTGTCTTTTATCAGTTTTCTCATGGTTTATATCCTCTCCTCTCTGCACCATGCAATGCCCTTTTCTAATGAGCTCCTCTCTCTGGTCCATCTCATCTATTAAGCTATGTGAGTGCTGTCTCCTGCGTCGTCTTGCTCATCTCCTGGGGTCTCATCTGGGTCTATCATATTCCTTAGTGTTTCCAGCTGTGAAAGGAAATGATCAGCCTCACCTACAACATCCACAATTTCCTCCCACCCCACTCGCCTTACTCACAGCCCTCCAGTCTGGCTCATCCCCCCCAGAGCATCCAGCTTTGACAGCCTCCTCCATCCTTGCATGAGCCCCTGGCTGGATTGCCCTGATTTGCAGGGTTGTGATGGAATGCCTTAAAGTTTGTGTGTGGTGCCTGCAGCTTGTCTCTGCTGGTGGCCTCTTAAATCTGTTCCTCTCTCTCAGCACTGATTTTCCACAGCAGAGCTCTCCTTGGGCACCTCCAGCTCTGCAGTCAAGAGCTCCCAGCCCATCCGAGTGGCAGGAGGCCTCTCTGGGTACTGCGAAAGCTCCTCTGTGGTCTCACAAGTAAATACTGGCACTCTTCACAAGAGGCAGCTAAATTAATTAATCTTGTTCTACCACATTTGGAGCCAAGACACAAAGGTTCCCGCTCCCTGCAGCTGGGGCTTAAAGCCTGCTTCTCCCAAAAATGCCCTCCTGCCCCACCTGGGATCTGTGCTGCAGTAAGATTGGAGGAACAGGAGTAGAGCAGTTCTTGGGAGTCACTCCAAGGGGCTGGCAGTGCCAACAACCCACTGGACAAGTGGCCACGGAGTACACTGACACAAATCATCCACCACTGTCCAGCTGAATCCTCCCAGATGTGTCCAGCTCAGTTTAGGCTGACAAAGATCTTGTGTGCACAAAAAACTCTTGTGTTTTGAGCTTTCTCACCAGCCATCTCAGGTGTTGCAATTTGTTACCTCTCCATACAACCTTATCTCAATTACATCCTCAGATCACTCTGGCTGTAACAACACTACCACCCACCACAGAGCTGGCACACACACATCTCTGCCTGGGAAATCCCAGGCAGCCCCACACATGAGGAACCCTTCACCTGCTGACAGCTGACAAGCACTGAGCTGCTCCACTGCCACCTCCAGCCTTGCAGGGCGATCACAGCTCCTAAAAGACAGTCAGATGCAGACACTGGGGCTTGGGGTATGAGATTGCCAGCAGAGGCTAGGGAGGGCAGGTGCCTGGCCACTCCAGATGTATTTCCATGGCAGAGCTCGTAGCCAGGGAGGATGGTGAGGTGAGGGGTGGGCTGGCTTCTCCTCTCCCACCATCTCACAGTTCTGTCCTAGACACTGCTGCTCTGAAGCTGTCAGGAGATGGATTCACCTACCAGTGTGAAGTCTGAGCCAGTACCATTCTTCTGCAAAGCCCACATATAAGGGTGGAGATTTCCAGGTCCAGTGAGGTATTTTGGCTGGCACCAGGGTACAAAACCGTCCAAAGACTAAGAAACTAAAACAGCACAAGGCATTGCAGGAAGCTGCCAGCAAGTGGGAGGAGACAGCTTATCCAGGGAGCTAATTTAGCTGGAAGGAAAGAGAAAAGATGCAAGATGTTCCCCTATTAAGAAAGAAAAATAACATGCAAGAGCAAGGAGCCAGAGGTTGAAGTGCCCATGGGAAAGTGGTGTAGATGCATTTGAGTTTAAGAAGCCAAAGCAGAGCTGGTGCAGATGCTGGACCCAGAACCAAGGCTGCTTTAACCCAGGGTTTAGAGGCAAAGGTTAGGATGAAGCTTGCAGAGACCTGGAAGCCACTGAGGTGGGTGAATTGTAAGTGGCACTGTGTTTAATCTGAGCAGAATGCATGAAACCGAATAATGTAATTGGAAGGGTTACTTAAACTGAGTATTCAGAGGGAAAAATAAAGCTTTGCAGGGAAAATAATAATACTTAGCACTTGTAATGTGCTTAGCATCTTCAAAAATTGGTCAGCCATTAACTGATTGCTCCTCTGCTAAGTCCAAAGGCTAATAAAAAGGGATGGTTCATTTAGTTATTTCACAGCTGAGCTTCTCAATAAGGCATGAGGAAGTGATTGCTGCTCTCAAGCATGCTGGTAAATAAACAGTTGGAAGTAAGAAAAAGCAACATCCCCCCAGCACTTGGTCACAGTTTCATGCTCAGTTCCTTCCTTCCTTACCTTGAGCTTGTCCAGTCCAGACCTGTTGACAGGGAGCTTGTCTGAAAGTCTGGACATCATGGACGGTTCCAGGTCTCCAACAGTTCCAAAACTTGGTGTTTCTTGCCCAGGAACTGCCCCTCTGCCAACATGAGCAGGGATGTGGACTCCATGGGGCATTTGTCTGTGGGTGGATGGGGTGGGTGATTTGGGCTTGGAGAGACCCTGCTTATGGCCTTGGCAAGCACAGAGGCTGAGGGAACAAGGCAGCCTTTTGGAGGGCAATAAAGATGGAGGTATTTTATATTTGTTTTACTTAAAAAGCAAACAGTCCCTTTTTTGTTTGATGAGCAAGCGATTTCATAAACACTGCAGAGAAAACATGACACAGTTGCACCTCGGTGATTTCCAGCCTCTTTTCTTGGCAGCAGCAGCAGAGGAGAGGTGAAGTGCCCGAGTGGCTGCCCCACACACAGCCCCCAGTTGTCTGGGGGTGGCCAAGGGCCTGGGGGCTGCTCCTGGTCAAAGCAAAGGGAAGCAGTCAAGAAGAGGGAACTCTCCTCAGGATGGAGCCATTCAGTCCAACATATGTACAGCCCCAGCACGGTGAACAATGAGCCCATCTCATGCCAGGTACTGCCACAGGCCTCACCACTTCAGAGAAAGGGAGCTGCACAGGTGCTCAGCTGCCCCCATAGAAGTGCTCTATTTTTGGTGCAGACTCCACTTTGCTGGGGCACAGGCTCCAGGTGTCCCAGCTCTGTGCTGGAGGGATGTCTCCCAAGGGTCCCACCAACCATCTCTGGACTGTGTGAGGTCTCCAGCTCACCCCAGAGCTCTCAGGACAGCAGCCAGGAGAAAGCCATGGTTCACCCATGGCCTGCCCAACCCCAGCAGCAAAGAACTCCTAGAAGATGCTGGGGAGCTATTTCTCCACCTCACTGTTGGGTGATCCAAGAGGGGTCCTGCTGCTTTACAGAAGAGATGCACAATTATTCATCTCTGAAAGCATTTGCTGGGATAAAATACACCCCCCAGGGCATAGAGCTGAACTTGGCTTTTCTGGGATGTATCCAGCAGCAGCAGTGCCATCATTAAAAGCCTTTGGTGGAGACGGGAGTTGAGGGATCTTATGTTCCCCTGGCTTTTCGCCCCAGGCACTGCCTCCTGCTCTCTCAGCCATGCCTGTGGGCTTTGTGCTTTCTTTCTCCAGGTTTTCTTCTTCTTAAATGAAAGATTCCCCATCTCTGCTGCAAGCATGGACTGTGGACCCTGTGCTGAGAGGATGAGCCAGGTGAGAGCAGGAAGAAGTGAGCAGGGACTCCTGACACCAGTGTTACCACTAAAAGCCTCTCCCCTGAGGCAGGTTTTTCTTGAGTGAGGCACACAGGTCAGCACCTTGATGATTTACAGTTCAGGACATCATCTGGGGGACCTGGGGAAGGCGCTGAGCACAGGGACAGCAGCAGCCTTGATGGGTCGCTTAAACACATTTCTGACTGGAGGAAATCCGGGATGTGGCATGCTAAGGATGCCACACTAACTTCTGCTAAATGCTCACATACAGCCAGGCAGCAGATACGTGGTCTGTGAAGGCACTGCCGATTTTCCTCTGCCTGCTTTTGGCATAACGAAGCCCTATGGGTGTGTATAAACAAAGCCAGCATCTCTCTCGCTGGACCTCATGCATCATTTATAGCCAGCTTTTCCGTGGCACAAGCAACATTTACATATGCCAGCATTAATTCCGAACGCCACTTCAAAGCCATCTCTGTCTAATGAACCCCGTGCGCTGTGCACAGCAAATTCCACCCGAAAAATAATTAGCAACACACGCCACCAAAGCGTTACAGGGGGAACGCAGCACACCACCTGCTGAAGCAAATGAATGCCTGATTTATTTATTTTTTGCCACTTTTTAGCAATATTCAGGCACTGACTCAAAGCTGTGCTCTCTTCTCGGCTTTGTAGGGCCCTGGGAAGCGTCACGTTCCCACTCTGCTTTCCAGGCTGAGGGGTGATTGATTGGGGGGGGGGAGTTATATAGAATCATAGAAAGGCTTGGGTAGGAAGGGACCTCAAAGATCATCTAGTTCCAACCCCCTCACCACGGGCATGGGCAGGGCATATGTTTTTCTTAGATCACAGCTGGACAGAGTTGTGCAAGACCCTGCTGATTTCTCTGTGCTGGGAGTGCCAGTCAGGATTTAGAGTGCAAGCAGCTCTGTCCCTTTCTCTGAAGCTGCACAAGTCCCAGGCTTTTGGGATGCTGTCATCTCCTGACCAGCCACAGGCTGGTGGCCGGGAGCAGGACAGGACACACCTAGTCTCACCCCAGTCTGATGGTCCCACGGATGCTTTAGCCCCGACTAGCATCAGCTTCACTGAGAAAAAAAAAAGAAACTGGAAAGAGATCAGGAGATTAAGGTTTTGGTGCCTGTACCAGCCATGGTGCTCCCACCCCATACTGGCGCTACTGTGAACAGCTCAGGGAACCAAGCTGGCTGCACAGAAATTATTTCCTTTAATCTGTGTCAGAGCTGCCCAGTCCAGCTCATGGCAGGAGAAGCAGCATGTTTTGCTCAAGGCCTGATGTGGTGGCATTGCCAATGGGACACCCAGGTAACAAACCACCACGGGAGAGGGCTGGAGGCCAAACCTGGAGGTGGCTGTGGGCACAGGGGGATCAACTGCACCGGGATGATGCTGGGATCATGGATTCTCCTGGTTCTGTCCTCCTGGACTGGAAGGAAGGTGCTCAGCAGGACACTGCTCTCAGCCCCGTGCTGCGCTGCCCGTGTGGTCTTGACAGCATCAAACCACGGGATTCAAACTGTCAGTCTCTGCCTTGTTAGGATGCAAGGGGTTAAACTGTTCTTCCTATGCAAATTATGCTTAATTAATCCTTTTCATCAGTTGCAAATATACCTTCTGAACCCTATTAAAAACATGAATATGCAAATTCAGACCTTTTTTAATACTCATTTTCAAGGACTTGGAGTCAGGCTTGATTATTCGATTCCCGTTAACAGCCTGTAAAACCTGGTGCAAAATTTAATTTCCATTTTAAGTTACCAAAAAAAAATATGAATCTGTTGGTAATTAAGCTAATTACAGTGTTACACTAAAGAGGAGACAAACAAGGAGGACAAGATCATTCATTACATTTAACACCGGTTACAGGACCTAGGGACTGTCCCGAGTTAACCGTGAAGCCAGGAAAGAGCCATGATGGAAACAAGGTGCATGTGAAGAGGTTGTGGCTTTTGGGGGGCCCAGTGTCTTCCTCACCTTGGGAACACATCTCCTTCAGTCCTATGAGCCACCCTCCTCCTCCTCCTAAGAACAGAAGCAAGGAAGAGAAGGTGCAGCCAGGCTGGAGGGGTGTTGTAGCTGTTGTGGGGTCTCTGCACAGGGTAGGAACATGCTTGGGATTGGAATTTCAGAGTAACCTGTAGAACCACCCTATCTGCCAGAGGGACTGGGGCTGGGCATCCTACGCAGTGGGATTTCCATCCACCCACAGCACTTTCTCCATGTGTGGAGTGCAGGGGGGAGGTTAGCTGACAACTCCCTTCACAGTGGCAAAGCCAACAGGGAATGACCAGACTCTGCAGAGGCACCTACAAACCACTGCTCCACAGCCACACTGGGAAGCAAACAGAGGTACAGGATGTGACTCCCTATAGCTCATGCCCATGCCCAGCATATGTTGGGAGATGCCAACCAAACCAGCTCAGCCTACACCACACAAACCTCCCCTGCTGGGCAGTGCTGGTGGCTCCCAACTTGCCCTTCAAGCTTCCCGTGTTTCCCAGCTCTGCCTGCATGCAATTAAAAGTGATGCTATAGACTATTAATTATGGTTTACCACCACAGTGATCTCTTCAAATCAGTCATTAGGACACCCGGGGTCTATTCTGCACTTGCTGTTTTCTTGAGAGTTTGCAAAGTTAACATGCAACTTGTGAGAGCTGTAATCCTCACCTCAGGGATGGCAGCACTCCATGGCAGGCTCGGGCGAGGAGTCCCACGACTGGGGTGGAAGCACAAAGGTGATGCTCTGCCCACAGGAACCAGGGCTCAGCGTCCAGGATACTGGTGCAGGAGACTCCATCATTGAACTGAAGTGCTGGCATTACCTACAGACTTACCCAAAGACATCCAACACCGGCAGGATGGATCCATCCAAGGGATTCGTGCTATCTGGGGAGCTTTTCTCACTCCTCCTTGTCTCAGCGCAGCTGCTGGGATGGGCACCTCAGTTCCCTATGGATTTGGTTCATTCCCTGCCATCGTCTCCTCTCCAGGGCTGTTCCTTCCCCTCCCAGGACTCACGGCGAGAGGAGCTGTCACTTCAGAGCACGCCACTCACGGGCGGCTCTGCCTCGTAACAACGGGATCGGAGCCGGAGCCGATCACGTACATCCCCAAGGGCTGGAGCGTGACTCCCAAAACAAGCTGAGGGAAGACATGTGCACATGGAGGAGCTGGGAGAGCCACAAAGGGGAGAAGGGGTGAAAGAGGGACAGTGTGACTTGCCATCACCCCATTATGTATGTGGCTCTGCATGGTCAGCGGGGAGTGGGAGGCACCTCCAAAACACAGGAGCCAACTGACGTCCATGCTCTCCAATTCTCTTTAGGGAGGCCTCTCCTTGGCAGTGGTTATGGGGCAGCCTGGCAGATGAACCAGCCACCAGCAAGGTGAAGTGCCTGCCATTGTACAGCACAAATGTCACCCAGTAGATGCTCATGGAGAGAGAAAAGGTCCACCTGCCAAACTTCAGAGCCTTTCACCTGCCTGCAGAACACTTCCCATCATGTTGATACCAGAAATTTCTGATCAGATCAATAGAGTGTGATGACAGAGATGATAAGGGAAACGCTCTTGTCCTCTAGCCAAGCCCTGTGCCTGGCACATTCTCCTGCATGTGCATCCTCCTGCCCTTTGACCTGCCTGGTGCACCTTGTCTACTGTATCATATTTTGGGGGGAGTCAGGGATGCAGAATTACCTCCTCAGTCCCTACAAGCAATGATCTTGCTCCCCGAACCATGAGATATGATTGCCCTTATTACTTTAGCTTGCATAGCTGCAAGTCCTGTTAATGGTCATAAAATTACCCAGTCCTTATTTAAATCCTACAGCCGTCTGTGTTTCAGTGACCTCCTGATGGTCTCTGGCTTTGTTCCAGGTTGAAGAAGCATCAGAGGGACCAGGAGGGAAAAAGAGGCAGTGGGAGGATTAAAGAAAAACAACCAAAACCACAACAAGCAACAGCCAACAAAGAGAATTCAAAGTGAAACAGGGAATATTAAAGAGAGCTCAATCAGTCAGCTGGAGAGTTCAAAAAAACATCACCTGTCACAAAGAGAAGGAATATGCATCAGGTAAAATTAGCAACACTAATAAACTCATCAGCACTGGAGCCTGGGCCAGGAAACAGCAGAGGGAAGACAAAGGGGTTGGTAGAGGCTTGATCCCATGTTGGGGAAGCAGAAGAAAACTGAAAAACCTGAGGGAATGTGCTTTGACAGAGGAATGTGGTTTGGGTGGCGACCAAAGGCATGGGCTGCTCCCGACACCTCCAGCAGCAAGGAGCTGCCTTTGTGCTCCTTAACTTACATGGCAGTGGTTTCTTTAAAGTCTGTTTTCTTTCTGTTTTGTCCCTTGTATTTGCTCTGAGGGGAAACAGAAGGAAGGCTGGAGACACAGACACAGTGGGTGGAAGGAGCAGGAGGAGCTGCTGGGATGACCACCCAGGACCAGGGTCTGCAGCAGTCCCTGGGTGAAGGCTTTGGCCACTGGTTTCTATATAGAAGGTTTCTGGAGCAAAAATCTCCTCTTTACTTTGGATGCCAGACCGTTCCCCTGTCCTTTCAAATAACATCTTCAAACTCCCAGAGTACCAATAAATTTTACAATAATAATTCCCCCAAACGAGAAACGAGAACTGGAAAACCCCCAAGCAGCAGAGAACTGTTTTAACGTAACTAAGCTCCAACACAGACTTCCATCAATTTTGCAGCAAATCTGAGTCATGAAATTAAAAGTAGCATCAGCATATTTCCTATTAGCTAGGGTTCCTTTTTCAGAACAGATCATACATTCCTACCCTATTTTTCTAGACACTTGTGTCAATGCGATATCATCAGATGCCGTTCAGTCGCTCCTCTTAGCCTGAAAAAAGCTTTCCTGTTGGGAAGGATGGGATTTTAATATTTAAAAAAGACTTCATGAAAGAGCTTTGCTGATTCTTTATTTATTTATTTATTTATTTAATATCCCTCCCCTGATCAGAGTGGGCGCGTTTTGTAGCTTTTAAATATCATGCAAGTTTCAGCAACGCTGCTATTAAATCCGAATCTGCTGTCACAGCAGGCAGTGGGAATGTGATTCACACCAGCACAGAGAGCCTGTTCCATCCTCCCCAGCTCCTGTCGTTAGCTACAGTCACCTGGCATCCGACACAGTCATCGTTTTCCCAATGTCTTCAAACAGCAAAAAACCACAACAGAACCAAACCTGCCCTGGCTGTGCCCTCTCCCACACTGAGCAGCACGGCCCGCCGGGGTCTGACATCACCTTGGTGATGTCCTAGGAAGGCTCTTGCCTCTCTTTTCCCAGGGTTTATTTTGACATGTCCACCTGTCAGCCCAACTCACACCACTCTCAGCTGTCTCTGAGCCCACTGCTGGGCTGGGAAATTAAAAGGGTGGGTGCTGCTCCTTGTTTGAGCACTGGAGCAAGGGGAGGGGAGCGATGGAGAACCAACAGCAATGCTGGCACTGCTGGCTTCTCTTTCTGCCCAGCACCCTGTTTCTTCAATCCACCCCCAGCTCTCCTGCTGCCCTCCACCCTCTAGGTACCCAACTCCATCACAGCTTCATGCTCTTCCCCCTTCTCCTTCCCTTCCTCCTAAAGCATTACATGGAGAGGATCCAAAATTAACATCTACAAACCCCGAGCTTCTTGTGGCTGATCCCAAAAGGGTTTCCTTAGTTTCTTCTCAGTCATCATGCACTTTCAGGACAATGCTGAGGCTCATGCAAAAAACACAGTACGACGCCAAGAGCCAGGAGACACAAAGTGGGAGCAAAAGGCACCATGTTCAGAGATGTGCCCTTAGGAGAGGCACAAACCTTGCAATACCTGCCTTAGCCCAGAGCTCTGCTGCTTTCACTGACTGCATGGCAGCACCTGACATCTCCTTGCCTGTTTGGTGTTTATATATGCACACAGATGGAAAGGGTTGATCAGCAGAGGAGCGGGGACTCATGAGCAGTTTGAGTGAAGAGAAGCTTCAGGCAACACTGCAAACAAGACGGTGCTCTGACACACACAGTCCCTCTAATAAATCACATTTTACAGTCTATAAACCCAGCGAGCGAGCACAGAGACCCAGCGAGCACATGCACACTTGTGATCGCTCTCGCCTCCCCCTACAACCAACTGCAAATTTATTACCTATCTCCCAAGATTTTCTAAAAGGATTTCCCACAAATGGAGTTGGAGCTTTGCAAGTGATGAGCCAAACCCAGATGGGACTCACCTCGGGTGGTGGCAACTGGGATCTCTGTTTGCATTGCCCCAGGGGGCTGCACCCATGGAAGGGGCAGTGAACACAGGGCCCTGTGATGGGCTTCTGAGCCCCGTGTAGGTGGGCAAGGAAGGAGCAATCACTGTGAAATTCAGTGTCACAGTTACTCCTCGCAGCTCTGTCGTGGCTCAGACAAACAGAATGGTGGCACAGACGGGAGCTGCCGTGGTGGCAGTGTACAGCCATGTGTTTGGGGCTTCATCCTGAATTCAGTGTTGGAGCTAGAAACTGAGGAGGCTCAGCTCCTCTTCTCCGTGTCCCACAGGTGGCCCAAGTGGCTTTGCAATGGCCACACTTCCACACGAAAAACTCCCAGGCTTCCACCAGTGAGCCTTAGAGAAGTCAAGCTTCTCAAAAGTCCCAGTTTCATGCAGTGCCCAAGCCTGCTCGCTGTGCAGCAGTGCAATGCCATGAGCAAGGACAGGGATGCTGCTGGCCAAAGCAGGACAGTTATCCAGCAGCTTCCCAAGCTGTAGAGAGGACCAGGTGCTGCACCACGCCGGCACATCTAGCCAAGCACCCATCCTCACCACACACCTCTCTCAGCCGTGCTGCTGTATTAAACTTAGTTGAACAAATCAGTCTTGCTGGGAGTACAGGGAGCAGAGCAGTAATTCATCTGTCTCCTCCCCACCGGAGGCATCTCAGAAGACTACTGTGTGTTCTACCTGAACTTATTATCCTTTCACTCCTGGGAGGCAACTTTCCAGTGGGCAGAATGCATTTTCCCTTGTCGCTCTCCAGCATCGCTTCTCGCCTCACCTGTGTTTTGCTAAGATAGAGGGTTTATTGTAAACTTATTAATTACTTCATTTCTCCTGCAAGGAGCCAAGAGAAAAATTTTCAGAGGCAGCCAGGATCCGCTATTGTGTCGGCGGAGGAGCTGAATGCGGCTGACGTCATGATTCATTTTCCCCATGACTGAGGAAGGCGACTCTCTGTGCCACGTCGCGCATATGAATCAGGCAGCGTTCCCCTGGCACAGCATGCCTGGCAATTCATCTTCCACCAGGACTTCTTCAAGCAGAAGAGAAAACGCCAAACTTTTTGCTGTTGCGCTTCCCTGCAAACCCTGCGCAGAGGAAGGTTGGGGAGATGGGGGCTGCAGACCCCCCACAGCTCACGTTTGTCCCTCCACCTCTGATCAGGTGGGTCTATAGCAGCTGTTTTCTGTGCCTGTAGACACATCAACAGGTCCCAGAGTGACTCCAGCAAGCATGGCCAACCCTGCAGCTGCTGTGAGCATCTAAGCTAACTTTCTAGCCTGTTCCCTGCTACCTTCTCTCCAAGCTTAGGGAATATGTTCCTGCTGATATCAAGAGGAAATCAATACACACAGATGTTCATAGCAAACTGATCTGGTTTATGGCAGCAGGTGTTGGAACTAGATGATCTCTAAGTTCCCTTCCAACCCAAACCAGTCCATGATTCTATGATACTATGAATGAGACTTTGCCTGGAAAATATAATGATGTTCTCCCTTCTCAAAGCACTACCAGCATCAGATCATTGATGGAGGAATGGTTATCAACCTCTACATGTAGGAGAGCACAGCAAGGGCACAGTGTGTATCCCAAATAAAGGAGTCATACACCCAGTTTGGGATGCTACACTTTATTCTTATGATAGAAGAACTACATCCATTATAACACAAAATTTCAGACTTCTTGGGATGCTCCATCTCCACAGAGGAGGAGGAGGGAGACCCCCCCAAAACAGGTACCCACAGGCTGGTGACAGGCAGCAGGCTAAAACCAGCAGCAGTGAGAACACCCTAAATCACTCCATTCCACCTTCTACAGTCCTGAGATAACCAAGAGCCCAAGAATCTCAGTGAGGAACCAGAAGCATGGCAGTGACATCTGAGCACACCACACAACACAGAGGTGTAAACACAGGTATAGGCTCTTCAAATGGCCATTTATGCTTATGCTTGTCTGCTCAGTGGTGGCAGACTCAGGTAACTGATATCTTGAAAATAATTTCAACCCTGTTGAGTAATGAGCTCTTTGTAAGAGCAAGAGACCTTCCCTGGGTCCCTGTCCTCCCATTAGAAGAGAACAACCATGGGACAGGAAGCACCAGCCTCATGCAGGCTCACCTTTTTGCTGGGGCCAAGATTTGGGGAATCCCTTTGGAAAAATCTGTGAACGGCAATGCTGTGACTCCTCAAGCCAGCAGTTTCCACTGTATTCCCAGAGGGATGCTGAGAGTCTGGGTAGTGATGAACACATTGCCCAGTTCAAAGGCAGGGATTGGGGCTTGGCACGGGAGAGCCCTGGGATGGAGCTAGACTTGCCCTCTCACAGGAGGAAAATTACGCTTTTCAGAGGAACTGGTGGGATTTGTGAATCAGCATGAAAAAGCAGGGAAGAAGGAGTTCCCTGCAAAACAGAAGTAACCCAATACCACAAATTAGGAGAGGGAGACAAGAATTTGTCCTCGCTACCTCAAGTGTCCTGCCCAGGAGCGCTCAGCCCTGGCTGGTGGCTGGCAGTGGGACGCTAAGCAATGGTCTGGCGGCTGAAGAGCTCGAGGGTGAGGGCGCTGAGGAAGGCTGGGATGCTGTCCTGGCGGAGCAGGTGGAGGTCGATGAGCTCCCGGATGGTTCGTGAGAACTCAGTTTCCAGAAGCTGCATTTTTCCACCAGAGGAGCTAGAGGCCTAAAGGGAAAGAAGAACAAGCCCATTAATATCCCAGGGTTTTAATTCACCTCCTGTGATTCGTGATGCAGGGAAGAGCAAGCAGCATCACCCTGAAGCCTCCTTTGGCAGGATCGGCCTGTCACCAAGGACACGTTATCTGTTTGGCACATGGTGTAATCAGGCTGTTAGTGAGTCCTGCATTCCAACATCCCCAGGCAGGACCCCTGTGTGAGCCTTCCCTGGTGACAACTGTGGCAATGGCAGGATGAGGGCTTTGACCATCCTGGAAAAAGACTGCGTTGCCAAAGCAGAACCAGAGTGCCCACACTGGGGTCACTGTCGCCACCACCACCCAGGCCTCGGGTGGCAGGAGCTCTGCACAAAGGCTTTCTCTCCATGAAAACACTTATCTCTGAAGTCATGCCACTTCTGTAGGAGGAAGCAGACCTGTTCCTAATTAACACAACTCCTTTCCAATGAGTGCTGATCCACACGGCATCCCTGAAGTGTTTAAATCAGCCTGGCAGCGCACAGCCAAAACCTCCAGAGGAATTATTCCAGAGATGCTCTCATGAAAATAAGGAAACTCAACATGGGGGAAGACATTACAAATCTCCTGTAACATACAAAACAAGCAAAAAAAAATGCTAGATGCAAGAGAAATAAGGAATGCTTGGAGCCTCTCCTGCCCCCGGAGGTACGAAAGCAGCTTGTTTATTAATAAACAGCAAAAACATCAGAGCACAAATGCTAATTTTTTCCCCTGCCATTTTCCTCTTCAAAATGCTCCCATTCCTGATTGCTCCAAAGCTCTGCTTCCTGATGGAGCTGAAGTGGGATGGCACAGGCTGTGCCAGGCATGGCCAGCATCCCCTGGGGTGTGCAGGAATAGGGCAGCCCCCTACCCCAATCAAAGGATGCCAAGATCCAAAGCAGAGGATTGCCACGTGAAAGGAAAACATGGCTTTACCTGCCAGGAGAGAAGGGAAGCAATAACCACCCAGAGCCCTAGGGAACCCGCTTCCTCCTGGTTTCATGTTCTTACGAGCCTGGACACATTTAATTATGAACTTCTCATGGTTGGGTCACTTTGGATTGTGAGGAGTGCAAAGTACTGAGGATGCCCCTGTTACCCCCGAGCCAGGCAGGGAATTGAAACAAGGTTTCCACGCGAAAAAGTAAATTAGCGTCTGTTTAAATGTCCTTCATTTTGGTTGGGTTGTTTTTCAGCAAATCCAAAGGATCTGCAGTGCTTTGATCTGCTGCTTACTGGAGCCACCTGATGCTTCCTGTGCATCTGAGGTACCACTGGGCCAGATGAAAGAGGCCAACAGGGGAGGGGGCAGCGATGGCAGAGGAAAGAGGAGGGACAAACATCCCCAACATGCAAAGCCAGAGGTACAATGTGAGGCTGTAGCAGAGCAAGGAGTGAGTACAGGGGCTGGGTGCTGTGGCAGCAGCACAGGATTTGTTTTGCAAATCCCCCTCGGATTCAGCTGATGGGAAGCGCCAGTTTTGGGGGAAGGTCCGAGTATTATGAATGCATCACTTGTGTCTCTAAAGTCAGTGCTGAACTGAATTCATCCAAAATGGGAATTCAAGCTCCATATGAAATACACTGACTCCTTCGCAGATTTAAAACACTCTTTGGGCACAGAATTAATTTTCTAAGAATTTACAAGCAAATCCATTAATTGGTTTAGCAGTTTAATTAATTAAAGTAAGTTCCTTAAGAAATTTAGCATCCAGTGCCAGACCATTTGCTTGTGTTTTATGACCTCAGAAAGAGAGCAACATAAATGTTTTAAATTTCCTCTACTTTGAGCTCACTGGCATCATGTGTGAAGGCTACATTTGAATATTTTCCTTTTTTTATGAGATTAATGGTAATTTCTCTCTACTATTCTTCATAGCCAAAGTTTTCTCCTGCAGCAGAGGAAGAAGAATAACGTTCAGAAAAAAGTTATGTGGGCAAATATGTGCTTCTGAGGAGACTGATATTTCCTGCTGAGTTCAATGGGGTCTGTGGTTTCTCTCAGCTGTCAAGAGAGGCACCATCCTCTCCCTCACCTCCATGGCCTCTGTCTCCCCTGGAACTCCAAAAAATCAAAGAAAACCCCAGAAAGCTTCCAAACCCCAGACATCTCACCCAGGTTTCTTATGATCGCTTCTGAAACAGGCACAAGGCAAGAAGGCAGCCACTTGGAAAAAAGGCAATTCTTCCTCTGCCAGGAGATGTTTACATGTGAATTTGGAGGATGGATGCACTTCCAGTGCAGTTCGTTCAATCTCACACTGCTTTTAAAAAAATTGAGAAACTTTTTTTTTCCCCTGGGAGTGTTTTAAAATTGCTATCACTGTTACTTTTCTTATTATTTGTTTTTATTGTTTTTTTTTTTCCTTCACCCATCTGTTCATAACGTAGTATAGGCTGGGATGTATAGACAGATTTCCTGCTTTGGGTTCAACAGCAGGAGCACCTCTGCAGCCTGTGCTTTACAAATAAAGTGATTATACGAAATAATAGCAGTATGTTCCCATTAATTCACAGGATTTCTTTTCAAATGCCAGGCTGCATCCTGCCTGGTGCACCTGCAGGCAGAGAGGGAAGTGCTGGGGTGGGTGGTGTGGGAGTGAGCAGGGAATCGCGGCAAGGCAGGGGGCTGTGCAGGGGGCTGTGCAGGGGTGTGTGGAGCACCGAGGGGGAAGGCACGAGGAGGGATGCCCTGCTGAAGGAACATTGCAGGGCCTAGTTGTTTCACACCATTCTGGATTAATGCAGACCATGCCTGTGACTCCAGGTCTAAAAAATTGGATTTATGAAAATACGAAGATGAAATTTCCAGCAGTTCAAAGCTGGAAGGGCAATCAAGTCCTCCTCTTCACTGTTCATAGCTAGGATTCCCTCCACTCATTTTTAATAAATTTTTTTAAATTAAAAAAAAAAGTCTCAACCCTCAAAGGCAAACTCCTGGACACCATCGCTGCTAACAAGAACTTGCAGGTGCCAGCACAAACCAGCAGTTCACATGACACACTCCATGTAATGCAATCACCATTTACTCTGCTGATGCATTCCTAAAAATTCTAAGTTCAACAAAGGCAAAACCACCCAAGCCTATTTAGGAATCAAATGTGAAGCTGAGAGGAACAGAAACAGGTGTCACAAGGGGCCAGTCCATGAGTTATGGGGTGGGAGAGACCAGAGCATGTTCAAACCCAGCCCTAACTGCTCTGCCCCCAGCGCTATTGATGTCATCTCTACAGTGTGTTGCTGCTTTTAAAGAAAAGTGTGAAATCAACATTTAGAGTCAAACTGAATACACAGGATCAAAGGAAAAGCTGAGCCTCTGAGTATCCCCATCCACCCCATAGTCAATGCTTAGAGGAGTCAGTGCAAGAGGACACTTTGGGGACCAACATCACACTTCACTCCCCCTTTCCCCTCTGTGCTGAGCAAGCCAGCCAAGTGCAGTACTTCACTAGAGATTCAAATATTGCCCCTTCACCCTCAGTTTCCCTGACC
Organism: Pseudopipra pipra; assembly: GCF_036250125.1. Lineage (NCBI taxonomy): Eukaryota > Metazoa > Chordata > Aves > Passeriformes > Pipridae > Pseudopipra > Pseudopipra pipra. Next base: position 11,688,924 of record NC_087564.1, read on the forward strand.
ACAAGGCAGCCTGAAGCAGCTGAAGGTAAGCACTATAAAAACACCATCTCTCAGGTACTCTGTACATAGCCCTATATTGGTTTATTTTAATTCATGGGAAAAGTCTACCTGGCTCACTAAACTACTGAGATTCAGGTCTATGTTATGTTTTATTCAGATCTCAAATACTTGCAAAAGGAAAGATTTCAGCTTTCACCAAGTTCTATTGCCAGTTCAGTCTGATTTAAGGCCTATTGGGACCTTTTCTAGAGAAGCAAAGGAAATCAATCTTTGCCCCGTGTTACCACACACTTGGCTCTGCTGGAGGGGGTGTGACTGCGGTTGTAGATTTGAAGGGTGGCACCCTGTTTCTCTCCTCGCAGGCTGTGCTACCCCACAGCAATCAGAGCAATCAGATTTCACTGTATTGCAAACCACAAGAAGACAGGTCTATTTCGCACATGGCAACATAAACTTGGAGTAGCTGCTCCTGGATCTGCTCGGAGAAAGGAGCTGTTAGTACAACTGTTTTTCCAGGGGAGTCAAGATCAGCAGATGCCTGCCAGAAGGAAATATCATAAATCTTCCTCTTAGCCCTGGAAGCTGGTAAATTATTCAAGGCTTTATAGTTTAGATATACATATAAAAATCTCTCAAATAACCACCAGCGTGGTAGAAAAGCGAGTTCTCAGATCTAACAGGGACCATCTCAGCAAGGAGAAGACAAAACAGAAGATGTGAAAGAGCAACAGGCATTCCCAAACATCTCTGCTAGAAGATAGACTTGCAGCTGGATGGACCAACATATGGACCATAACAGAGGCTCTCCCCACTATTGTCACTTCAGTGTAACATATACAGGACTTCTGACTGCTGTTTACCCCCATGCTGCTGTTGCACACAAAGGCTTCCTGAAAGCCCAGACCCAGCATTTCCTTCTCCGCTTCTTCCACCAGCAGAGGGGTAGTTATGTTAAAAGTGTGACAGTGGCTGCTTAAGTAATTTCAGAGCTTACAATATGGCTCAGAAGTGCACTCTGATCTAGATACACTCACTTTTTAGTGTCTCATACGCCTCCTTCCTCTTCTCTCTGACACATACCTAAAAACAATGGATATCCCCACTCTGGCTCTAAAAATACCATTTGCTATAATCTGGCATGCAGTGTGACTTGAATCACACAAAGGATGCCTCTTGAAAAATACAGCTTGAGCATAAGACCCAATGTCATGTAGACCTTCAGACACTGGAATAAGACTGAAAAGAGGGTGGGTGCATGCCCCAAGGAGAGAGCTGACATAGAGATGTATCCAGAAAGTAAGGAGTGGAAATGCAGAAACAGGGAAAAGAGGGCTACAGCATTCAAAACAACTTGAGATTTCAGCATGCAAGTGAGAATATCCTACCTTTGATTTCCACACTGAGAAAGCACAACTGCCTTTGGGGATGCAATCCATGCAGGACATGTGTTCCTGCCTCTTCAAACACACCTCCAGTGCCGGAGGTGGAGTTCCTGAATGGGTTTTGGCGAGCTGACAATAGGGATGGTGGAGCTTTGTGCCAGGCACAGCAGGCAAAACAGTTGTGTCTCAGCTGGGGAACAAAGGAGGTTCAAACACCTCCACAGCGAGAGGAAGGATGTAGTCTAGGACTCTGGCAGGGCTGCCAGAGTGGCTTTCCACCCCTTGGCATGGAGACAAGCCTTTGCTTTGCAGATACCACTCGGCCATGCTCTGTGGTAGATGGTACTTTCCAAGGCTAAGACGTATTAGGGGTCAAAAGGAGCAAGTGAATCATTGCCTGGTGACATTTACCCAGTGACTGTATTGCAAAGGCCCCATCTCACCTGCTACACTCCTTCCATAAATCACTGTCCATGCTGCATCCCCATGGACAACTGCTCTGAACACATGGCAAACAGCCCCGTGTGCGCTGAGGGAAGGGGCACCACGGCTTCACATCCGACATTCCACACACTCCCTGCTCTGTTCAGGTCCACAAGCTGCTGTGGCATTATGGGCCATGCTGTGGCCACATTCTCCTCTGTGCCCCAGTTCTCACGGCCCTTTCTCTTCTCCTTGTGGTGTTCCCCATCCTACCTTGAGGGCTTGCTGTGCTGTCTGCTCCAACGTGGGTTATGCACATCTCCCCATCAGACCGATCCCTTTGGCAATTTGCCTTCATCATGTAAATCCCTCAGACTTCCTCTTCACATGGAGCACTCACTCCCTCTTCCCAACCCCTTCACCTGTCAGCAGAAGCCCTCAAGGCTGGCTGTTCCACCCAATCACCTCCCAAAACCTCCACAGCACTATTACCACATGTGCCACAAAGCCTCGGGCACACTGGTGGTCCTGACAGCTCCTCGCCTCCCTGATGCCTTCCCCACGGCACCCACTGCCTCCCTCAGCACCCAGTAATGCACACAAACCCTGACACAGCCCAACAAACCCACTTGAAAATATCTTTTAAGAAGCTGCTGGCTCTGACCTTTAAACAAGAAAATCCTTTTGTTTCTGCCTCTTGCTTTAGATGCCGAGATTTTTCTAAATGTCAAAGGCCGCCTTTTCCACGTGCGGATGTTGAGGGGGGGAAGCAGTGATACCAAGAGGGCTGGCAACCTCTTCCTGGGTCTGCAGAGCTGATAAATCATCACTTCAGATCACCCTGGACAGACAGACACACACGGGGCAGCCCACCATACACAGAGCCAGCCAAAAAACTGGAGTGCCCAGAAAATACTCAGGGAAAACATGTGTGTGTGTGTGTGTGTGTGCGCGCGCACGTATGGAAAATGCCTGCTGAAGTTATAAGAACCCAAACACGAGGTTTTGAGATTTAATTGCTCAAACTTGGTCCTCCTGGGTGATGATATCATTATCAAAATCCCCCAACTGAGTTATGCCTCACCAATCAATCTTTCCTAAGCATCACGCACTGCTCAAATACCAGGTCCCCAGGTAGCCTCTAAATCACTTTAATTACAGGTCGTTCATTTAGAATTAGAGAAATATTAAAAAGAAAAAAAACAAACACCAAATTGTACCACAAGATGTGCTTACGGCTGGAAATATTTATGAGGTTATTTAGCAAACTGTTTATTGGTTTCCTTCTTTTTTCATGGTAACTGGCAGATTCCAGCTGGCCTGACAGGACGCCTGTCCATGGTGGTTCTTACACAATGGATGTGCAGCTCTTAATCAAGTCACCTCCCTTTCACAAATGACCATTCCTTGTCTGCAGAGAAGTTTTCCCCCCTTTAATAACCCAAAAGAGGAAGAGTACTTCTTTATAATAATTGCTTCTTGCTAAGACCTCTGAACTCCATGTCGCCAGCTTGGTATATAAAGTGAATTTATGAGGCAGAGGGATGGATGCCTGTAAAGGGCCTTCCAGGAAATGTAATGAAAAAGCTGCTTTTAGCTGCTGAGCAAAGAAAAGCAAATGCCTGGCAATGCCAAGAAGAAAATTGAAAGCTGGGATGGGATAAGTGAGAAACAGCCCTGCGTGCACTGAGATTTATAGCAAACATTTCCTTTCTCTTTCTTATTATTCAACATTGAGATGAACCACAACCCCAGAATGTCTTTGGAACAAGAGGTCAGCTCGTATACTTCCATCTTAATCAGAAACACGACCCAGGCACTATGTACATGAGTGACAGCAGTGATGGGGTCCTGGATGCTGCACCAGCTCAGCAGCAAAGGAATACAGAGAGGGATGTACTGCACAGCACTGAACTTCCCCTACAGCTCCACGTTTTGATCTGTGTGAGCTCTCCTGCACCTCGTGTGAAAAAGGAAACTTGAAAAAGAGCAGGGACATGTGCTGAAGTGCTGCACCCCTCTCCATGGGGCAAAGCTGCTGGTGTTAATCCTGGGGGACGGTGCTCTGCGCAGCAGAGGGCAAGTCAGCATCTTCTTTCAAGAGGTTTCTCCTACAGGTTAATGCCCTTTAGACTGTCAAATGTGATGCCATAAAAATAAGATCAAAGGCTCTAAAATAAGGGAAGCATATTTTTTGATTCATACTATTACTATTTTATATCTGAATATTCCTATAGAGTTTTTCATCCTGGAAGACAGGTCTTTGAACTGCTGTGATTTCACCTATCATTGAGGAACAACCCCCAGGGTAAAATGTGACAGCTATTATCAGGGTGCATTAATGTTACTGAACAGTTCAGGACAGACAGAGACAAATATATCCAATTTAAATCATAGATTTGAAGAACTACTGCTCAGTGTGGATTAATATCCATGCATTTTCCGAAAGTGCTTTGAGAATTTTAGAGAACAAGTGCTGAAACTAAAATTCTCTTTCTCATCTGTAGGATGCATTCAGCTTCCAATCATTATGCTGCAAATTGAACATCACTACTGTCAAAGAGGGAAGATGGTAACATAAAGGATTCACCCGTAGCATCTACTTTTGCATCCACAGATGCTGATGGGATCTCCAAACCAAGGAGATTCACCCTGTGGAGATTTGCTGAGGTGATACCTAGAAATGATTCTACTGAATACAAGACTGGTGAGAGTAAATCATAGCAGACTACTCACATCAGAGAAAGGAAAATCACATGGGATGTCACTCTAAACTAATACTGGCAGTCAGCTGTAGTCAGAGCTTGAGGTCATAAATTATAAGTTTTTAATAGACCTCAGGTCTGCTAAATAGTGTTCACCAGCCAAATATGCTTATAAACATCAACCATTAAGGAGTATAGATGTCAGCAAGGCACAGGGCTCACAGAATTTTTCCAACCCCAATCCATATAAAAATCCAAACTATGAAATGAAGCCTTTAAAGCTTTTATAAAAGGCTCAGGATCTTTACAAACAAATGTCTTTCCTTGATACATATGGAAGCCATGCTGATGCCCCAGCCATGGCTATCTCTGACCTACAACAAAGCCCTTTGGAAAGAGCAGCCAAATGCACGTTATCCCAACTGCTGTCATACCACGTGTGGCAGAGCTGGACCGCTCCAGCACCCAGGCTGGAGCTTTCCAACCATCTGTGAGGTGACCATATTGGACTGGTCAAGCTGCAGAGTGAGTAGTTAACAAGCATTAACAACATCTAGCCCATGTGTTCTGTCTAGTAAAATGCCAACCCATCTGTCTGTAACATCAGTGACTCCGTAGAAGCCATATGCAGGAGAGACATAAATTAGGGAGAGAAAAATCTCCCATTACTTTCTCTGCAATGACTCTGCAGTTGTCGCCGGCAATGTGAGGAACTGGGTGTTTTTTAAGTTCTGTTTTCCCAGCCAAATCACAGCCTCCCGTAGCTCTCCAGCCCTGCCATCCAAAGGCATTTTCTGGTCTGTGTCTGGCCCTGGTGGACATAGTGGTGTGGCACAAAGGGAAAAGTAGGTGCAACTCAAACCAGGTCCCAAACCCCTCCCCAAGGAGAGCCAGAAGAACACAGACAACTTGAGGGAGATACCAGGGACTGGCAAGTGAACCCAGCCCACAAGAATCCCTCAGTTAGACAGGGAGCTCATTAACCAGCCAAGCTGCTTATCACATTCCTCTCCATCTCCCTTGCTGGAAGTACTCCGAGCTGGAAGGAATGGAGAAGCAGTAAACCAAGAACATGCAGTTTCTGGAACATGAGAAGGAAGCACCTATGGGAGAAATGCAAAAAAAATCATCTGTGTGGGCTGTAATTAAGATGGCCTGGTTCCCAAAGCAGGGAGATACTCCACTTGTGAACTGCAGCCGTGAGCATGAGGTTTGTAAGAGAACATGAGCAGCAAAGTTTGCCAAAACCCTGCACCGATGAGAGACGTCTGGAACCATGGAGAATTTGATGGCGACTTTTGCAAGCTGTGGCATTGCCTGGGAGACAGGCACCCGCCCCCCAGAGCAAACCACCACTTAACAACAGGCAGAGCTTGCTGGAGCCCTTGCCAGGCACACCCTGTTCCCCTGCTTGGCTGCTCCTGCATCATATTCCTGCCGAGGACCCTCTGCTTTCCTATCTCTGGATTAGAGCAAATCACCAGGAAACCCCAAGACTCACTTCAGCTGAAGTGCCTGCACATGACACAGAGTGAAAATAGGCCATACAGACTTCTGGGCTCACCAGCTGCCAACTGGAAACGAACCCCCTCATTTGGGAGCTGGGCATCTCACCTTGCACGAGACAGAGGGTGAGTGCCCAAGGCTGGGAACGGTTAAATGGGCAGATGACACTTGCCTGCGAGGCACATCTCACTGGAGCCACTGCTACCCTGAATCCTGCAAACACATCTCACTGGAGCCACTGCTACCCTGAACCCTGCAAACACATCTCACTGGAGCCACTGCTACCCTGCAAACACATCTCACTGGAGCCACTGCTACCCTGAACCCTGCAAACACATCTCACTGGAGCAACTGCTACTCTGCAACAGTGTGGACACCACCGTGTGATTAATACATTCATCCTCCTCATCTTTTTGGTATCCTTCTGGAAGTCTTGTCATAAATGGGGTGGATGAAAGGCTAAAGAACTGAACAAGATCTTATGACCAAAAATGGCTCAAGAGACTGTAAATGATCAACTTAACAGCAAGCAGACAATTAGACCTTAGCTATGTGGCTGAAGGAGGGGACAGTATATGGAGCATGCCTGTTCCCGGCTCATTGAGCTTGCAAGGCTTGTGGGGGAAGGAGTAACAGATGGACCTGATGGCAGATTACAGCTGAAATTCTCACCATGTTTATTCATTACCCTCCTCTAGCTCTTGTTTGTCATAGTCTGGCACCCCAGGCTAAACTGCAGGTTTAAGCTTTACATCAAGGAAAGGGTGACACGTATTAGTCACCTCTGCTCAGAGCCAGGGCTCTGCACCACAGTCAGCACTACAGAGACCAAAGGCACTGCTCATCTAAGGAGCAAGAAGAACTAGTCAATAATTGCCTTTTCCTATGGGACTGTGTGACTTGCTTATAGTTATGATCTACCAAAGTGGAATTTAAGTGCTGGCTTTGGGAATAACATTAGTTCCTGTTTGCAACATCAATAACCAAATGTCACAATGTTAGCGTGAGTTGAGGAAGGCGCTTTTACTGCTCTTGCTTTTTTGCTGGCTCACATTTTCTTCGTTTTTCTTCATTTGAAATCGCTGTCATCAGCACGACTGTCAGCAGGACCAAAGTAAGCATAAGTTGTCACTACCCAGAAAGTCAAAGAAGAAAGTTGATTCTGAACATGTAAAATGATTTTCTTGTGTCCTCAAGAATGAGTCTTAACCCTTAATAGCTCACAAACCCCCTGTGGGGAAGCACATTTCTCAGACTGCATCTACAGCCACAAGTCAAAGTTTATACTGGGAAGAAGACATCATTATTTTTAAAATTCCACCATTTCTTTCTCAAGACTTCTGAGTTCATGGAGCTGATGGTTACCGGTAATCCTATTTGTGGTGTTACTCAACCAGACTTGTAGTCCACAGGCAGGGAAACCTGAAGACCAAATAGTAAGGAAATCAGTCAACTGGCCTGCGCAGGTTGGGCATGTTCATCTTTCTTGAAATGGGCTTTCAGTGGTAAAACCCAATGTGAAAGAAAGAGTCACAGTACTCCTCTCTCCTCAAGCAGGTCTGACCTCACTATAAGAAGAAAGTCCACAGCTAAAGAGACAGAGGTTGCAGCTAAGGAATGAGTAAATAGGAAGATTTCCGTATTCAGTGAGAAAGTAGAAGAAATTCCACCATAGCCCTTGAGGGGACACTCAGACCTTTGGGCTATGACGCATTTGCTGAAAGCTTCTGCTGTTGCCGCCTGTGCTGTCATTTGGCACTAACCTCCTGAAGAACATGGCAAGACAGCACTGCTGGTTCTCATGTCTGGATGAACATGCTCCTCTCCCCGAAGGGAAAAGGAGAGGGTTTTTCTGTTTAGTGAATGCACCATGTTCGAGCAACCTCCGAGGAATATGCCTCGGGCCCTGGGCCTCCCCATCTGACACACATCTGACTGGTTGTCTCTTCCTGCTGGTGTTCTCCCACTGATGTGCTGCCATCCGCCAGTCAGCTCCTTTTGCTGGAAGTACGGGGGGGGGGGGGGGGGAAGATTTATGCAGACACCATGTATGCAATTATGAAAACAGAAGACAAGACACCCGGATATCACACAAATTGATGCATTTTTGCTGGCAGGCTTTTTGCATGATCCAGTAACAGCTGTCATGCTCCAGCTTCTCTCATCTGAGCTCTACTACCACTTCAGCATCCTTCCACATCCTTTAAGAGGGCTTCCTTCCCTTCCCTGGTGCAGCTTGCTCCAGATGCCACAGCAAAGTAGGCAGTAGCATGGGGTACAAAGGGGAGACAGTATGACTGGTTTTCATAGCAGCACTAAAATGTAATGTTCACTTCTTTAGGCAAGATGCTGCTCATTAGCAATGACCTCGAGGCATGCAAGCTGCTCAACCAGCGATGTCTCCCACTCTGGAGCTCTTTAAAATTTGCCCTTTCCCTGTGCCAAATCTTTGGGCAAGCTTCCCTAAAGCCCAGTAGCAATCTGCAGACACACACATACATTGTCCAGTGCCTTCTGGAGAAAGGCAGTGCCGGGGAGCTGGTTTGGAGCTTGGGCTACATATCTTGTCCCCCACTCTGCATAGCATTAAGGAAAGGAAAGGATGTGCCTACAGGTTTCCCTGCCAAGTCAGCTCCTGCCGTGAACTCTGCAGCCTGGGAGCCTGTTAGTGCCCACATCCTCCTGGTTTTCAGCACTCCATGCTATGTTTGTTTTTGTAAATAGATTTAACCTTTCTAAAATTAGCAACAGAAGAGAACTTCTTTTGGCAGAAAACCAGCTTTAGAAAGATGGAGGAATATAACATTTTCCAAACATTTGAAAACTGCAGACTAAAGATATGTGTTAGTCTCTGTAGTGCATGCTGGTTTTGCTCATTATTCTGAATCTTAATACATTAATAGATCCTCTCATGATTAACGGCTGCACTAGGCTCTCTTTCTAGGAACACATATGGTTCCTTCTTGCCACAATATTGGAATAGAGAGCCAAAATATTTAAACAGTGACACTAATAAAAGATTTTATCACCCCCATCCTGATGTAAATAACTAAGGCTGGAGCCAGCCTTTAGCTCTAAATGCTTCTTATCTTTCAAAAAGTTCTTAATCAAATCTGAACATACTGGCTGAGGCCCATTTGAAATAATTGGGCTATCTGTGGTTATGATGCTGCAGCAAGAAAGCCACTGTCCAACATCTACTCACCCCCAGGATGCTCTGGGTCTGGCTGAAAGAAGCACTAGTTTGGCATGTAACAAAGCGGGGCTTTTAGAGCCAGGTGTGTGTGTGCATGGGCCAGTTGTCCCTGTGGATTTAGGATGCTGCATGCAAAGAGTGGGAGCACATTCCCCCCACACACCTGCAAGGTTAAAGTACTGCCCTGAATTAAGATGTCTTTCAGGGGACTCCAAATGCTTCCCCCCCAGGTGTCTGCACTCGGCAGCATTCATCTCACCTGCTGAAGGACATGGGAATTACCCAGCCCACAGCCCAGAGGGTTTGGTAAAAATTCTGGTAGTGTATATCAGGTTTAAGTTGTAGGTCAATTGCCAATACAGAATTGCCTAAAAGATCTGTTCCTCCCTCATTTTTTCCCAAGCTGTGCCATTACCTTTCCTCTCTGCCATAGGTCCTGTACTAATCCTACCTGTCTAATGCCATCAGCTGTTAAAATCAACGGCAGTTCCCACTTTGTGCTGCCTGCCATGCTGCTGATCAGACCTGTCACTGACTAAAAGCGACACAACCTGACTGCAAGCAAACCCCTGAAATAATAAAGAAACCCTTTTTACATTTCAAGGAGCAAGAGGAGGGACTCAGGTTTGTACTCCAGAAAACATTTATCACCACAGAACTGAAACATGGTGTGAAAATAAAAGCTCTCGAAATCTGCTTTCACACATTCCCCAGTGCGCCCAGAGGTGTTCCTGCTATGACCCACCTAACAATGCTCTTGAGAATTGTTTTCACAAGCAAAAAATACAAACAAAACAGCGAAAGAGACAAGAAGTATTTCCTCAAGTGCTTCAAATCTAAGCTATCTGTGCTCTAAATATGTTGTAGAAACAGCATTAATATATATTCAGATGTAACAGAAGGCCAGAGGAAAAGACCTCAACAAACACTTAACTGTAATACAGAGCAGGTCCTGACTAAAGTGTTGGGATTATTTTAGATCACTGACCTCTGTCCTGCTCAACCAGCCTGTGTTTTACAATTCAATTACATTTATTTCTGTATATAGAGATGTACATGAGATACTTACATTCTTTCTTGTGTAAAAACCAGACAGAAAGCAGAAGATGCAGATGAGAAAACAAGCAGATGAGCTCCCTTGGAGGTTTCATGGACAAAGATGTTTAAACGAAGTAATTTAAAACCAGAAGGAATCTTACAAACAAAGTGCTTCTAAGCATCTCATTTCACTTGCTTGTTTTCAACTACATTTGAAAAAAAACCTCAGAGGGAACCAAACCACTTTAGCTGCTGCTTCCGCATTCCTGATGTCCTCTGGAGAACATCACCAACCTTTTCTCCTACCAGTTACACACCAGAATTTCCAGAACAAGTAACTCTACAGCAGTGAGGAGAATTAAAAACATTATCTAGTCATTGCTTATCACACCTCTGAAGGCCAGGGAAGCACTAGCACTACCTGAAATTGAGAGACAGGAAGAAACAGGCTTTCAACACTGGCAAGGCAACACAGAACCACACAGAGAACTCAGCGCTCGAGTCCCATTTGCCTCCTTTGCTGCAGAAACCAGAGCTTTCCCAAAACACAGGGCTGAAGGGAACGTGCAAGATGTGGGATTAATTTTGCAATGAATCAATCCTAAACTCCGTGTAACGGTGCAGAAAGGGAGTATCCACAATAAAGCCGGCAGTGATGCCGAGGCACCTGCAGCATCCCGTGCCTGCTGTGGGCACAATCCCAGAGAGGGCTCAGCCAGCCTCGGAAAGGGCCCTTCAGTGCACAGAGGGCTGTTCCAGCCCAACAACCGACCCATTCATCCTAATGACTGCTCCATTCAGGATGAGCTGACACATCCTTCCCACAACAGAACCCTGCAAATGACTTTATTTAACCAGGAAAACAGATTTGTGTTGTTTCTGAAGACAAATGAATCTAGTTTTGGCTGCAGAGGGCCGAGCTGGGCTCCTCTCTGTGCCAATAAAAGCATTGGGATTGCGGAGGAGACTTAAGAGACTGTGTTTGCTCTCAGTCTCCCATGGATCATAACTGGAAAAAAAGGCTTACACAGCACAACAGATCAGGCTGTAACTGTAAAGGAGTTCAACACTTTTGAGGCTGTTTCTCTCAAGTTCTCAATTAATTATTTTGAATTTAGTTAAGACTTCCCACGGTTTACTGGTTTGCAGCGAGACTGGGGAATTTTGGGGAGATGGTGAAGCAGAAAATTTCATAGAATCTTAGAACGATTTGAGTTGGAAGAGACCTTAGAGATCATCCAGTTCCAACTCTCCTGCCATGGGCAGGGGTGCTGCCCACTAGATCAGGCTGGTCAAGGAAGATGCTATTCTTTATTATTTTGTCACTTTTCAGTACGTACATCCCCATGTGTGGCTGGGCCCTGCCCAAAGATGCAAGCATGAGTGTTTCTGTGCTGCAGGTTCCTGCCTGTGTGCTCCAGACAAAAGGGGAATGGGGAAAGAGGTCCCCAGAGAAGCAATGAAAAGTGCTCAGGGTCACAAAGCAGGTTGGCAGTGGAGCCAGGAGCTCCTTCAAGCCCCCCCAAAATAACCAGGCTGTGGGGCCTCTCCACACCTACAGAGCCAGGAACCCTCTGTGCTCTGGTGCAAATGTGGATGCAATGACATGGATTTATTCTTAAGCTGCTGTGCAGGCATACACAATTCTTTACTTTTTATTGCCCAGTTATTTAACCTTAATACTCCACTGACATTATTTTTTGTATGGAATTTTATATATGTGCCTGTGGACGAATTTGCAATATATAAATAGTGTAGATCAGAGGTGACCTTTAAGACTGTGCATGTGGAGATTCGTACAGCATGAGGGCTAGCTAGGAGGCTGAAATCATTAAGATATGTTCTCATTTAAAGTTACTTATGAATTATTTGTAAGCTATTTTCTCACTTATTTTGTTATTATACTCCCACATACTCACCAATCAGTAAAAATAGCTTACCAGTGAATACATGTTTCGGAAGTCTGTTTGCCTATTTTTCTTTTGTGCCGCAGCTGCTGTTGCCATGCTGTCGTTGCTATGTTTTCCTTTTTCTTTCTTTTTCTTAAGAAGGGAAAAAAAAAAGCTATTCCCTAAACATGCTAGACTCAGTTCATGGAACAAAATACCTGAGGTAGAGCCTAGAGGAATATAACACAATCCGGCTGGAAAAGCATCGTTTATGTGTAGAACGAAGTCCACTTGACACTAATATACAAATTCTTCTCTGAAAGAGTTAATGAAACTACAAATATTATTTAGAACAGGTAAGGATCACTAAAATAGAGTATTAATATAGCTTAGAAACCGGTCAGGGAAAGGTAAAACTCCATGATGAACTATAGGTTGATAAGAAGGTGTGTGGGGGGGAAAGATTAAAAAGAATAAATAAGGCCAACTCAAATCTGGAAGACAAGACAATGAAATTGCTCAATAAGCTTGTTAAAACAGTTCTTAAAGCTTGAAAGCTAAAATTTGGCTCTGTGGGGCAGGCCTGAGAAACACACGTTTGTTCCAAAGTCCACAAGGTGGAAAATTTGGTTCTGGGTTGTGGGTCCCAGGCTGGCGCCTTCTGTCTCTGGTCCTTGTAGGAAGAGCACTGAGAGTTTGCCAGATGGGGGTTGGGGCTCAGCAATTAAATTCTGAAAAGGCAGTTTAGGTTGCCCATTCCTCCTTTGTCTCTCATGTCCAGAGGAACTTGGATGATCCTTCAATCCTCAGTTCCCTGCCAGTCTCCAAGGAGGTTCATGAAGAAGAGTGGCAATGTGATGACAAGAATCAATAGTTCCAGCCCAACAACTGATGATTTAGAGCACATTAAAAACTCTGAGGGCAAAACGATTTGGGTGGGTCAGGAGTGTGAACTGTGAGGGACCAGGAGGACCTGTGAAATTTGGGTCACTGGGCAATGCTACCGCAGAAGGATTTCAATACAGACAAGTGCAATGTAGTGCATGTTGTTCTGCCAATTTAAAGGGCTCATAACATGCTGATGGGTTGGAAATGATGTAACCTCTCAGGAAAAAAAAGAAAAGCCAAGTGGCACTGTGGTCAGCTTCAAGACAACTTCTGCATGTACAGTGTCACTCAAAACACCAAGTAAGATGTCAAAATAAAATGTATTTAAAAATAAGGCTGGGAGTACCATGTCACAGTTCTGTACACGTTGAGAGCGTATCCTGTTCTCCTGAGCAGTGAGTCAGCCTTGGTGAATTCAGTACAACAGGAGGGCGAAAGATAAATTAGGTTTCCCTTGTTTGAAGTATGTGCTACGTAACCTGCATCTTTCTTCTGAAGATCTCCATCACTGACTGCATCCCTGGGCCACCAGGAGAAACATTAAAGGCTGAAAGAATTTACTGCAGAATTAAGAAGGGCAACAGTAAACAGAGATGGGCAATGTGGTGAACGCCGAGTTGGATACCACACCAGAAAAGAGACTTCCAGTATTTCAGGTACTCTTCAGCTATTACCCTCCTTGACTGAGGTGGGTGAGAGTTACAAAGCATAGCTGGATTGAAGGTGCCCCTTTCTCTTTATGGAATTTGGCTGCATTAGCTGCCACTTTTCTGCATGGAAACCCATATTTCCAGAGGTGAAAAAACCTCCAAGCTCTGACTTGCGTGGGGCACGAGTGCTGCTCCTGACCATAAGCTTAAAGCACAGCTCCATCAAGACCAGTCCTGCCATTCACTGTGCATTAATTACTCCTGCCTTTACCCATATCCTGTCAGCCCCAGATTCTGGAGTCTGACAAAGACCTCTTTCCATGAGGACCACTTCCAGCCAAGCCAAATAAATCATATGGAACTGTGTAGTCCCATGATTAAGAGCTGTGAGTCAGGAGCTTCCAAGTTTATTCCTCACTTTGGGTCCCAGCATGAACTACACAAGCAGCATCATTTCTCTGCATCTCAATATCCTCACCCTCCACTAGAACTAATAACAACTCCTCCACCAAGCAGGCATGCTGTGAGAATCAATTGGTATTTGTAAAGGCCTTTGAGAAATGTAAGGCACAGTCTGTATGTGAAAATTATTGATATGATTCATTACCAGGCATTCATACTCTATTTATACAACTCCCAGTCTATTACTAAATATATTGTCCATTTGAATATTGAAATCACTGCTGCTAGTAATTTCTGCTAATGTTACACTGGTCTTTCAGAGGTAGCTTTTTCGACTTGAATGGGAGAATTGTGGAGGCAGTGAAAAGGGGAACAAATGCCAGAAGAGGAATTAAAAAAAGGACAACAGCTCTGTGCAGGCTTCTTGGAAAACAATAAAAAATCCATTTGACAAATAACTTTGTGCTAACACTTATCTGATTCCTCTTCCCATGCTCTTTTCTGTCAACCGAATTTGTATGAAAATCTGATCTCCATTAGTGCAGCATTAGCCCTCATCTGCAAGATGAAAATGAGCAAACCTGGATGCATTGTGTCTCTCCAGACAGACTGCTAGCTCCTTGCACACTGGCTCAGGTGATGCCTGAGTCCCTCTCTGTGACCAATCTCCTTTTTGGAGAGCAAGGATTCTCCATTTAAACCACCAGCCTTCGACCCTTCAATCACCAGCTCCAACTTTCCCCTGCCTTTTACTTTACAGTGCTACTGAAAGCAGCAAAATCTGGGACTACCCAAAGAGTTTCTAAGAAGAGAGAGCATATGTCTATACATTATATATTTATTCACACACTGAGACATGTTCTCACTCCCAAGACACACACGGTATGTTCCGACTTTCTCACTCCAGCATGTTTTGCAAATCTCTTCTCCACCCCCTCTATTCCTTGTTTCACTTTATCAGTATCTTGTTTAAGGGAAATGCTGCTTACTGTAAACTGGAAATGTTAACATCAGGTCAACAAACCATTTATTACAAGCAGCTGTGGGAGAGAGAGTGATGGGGCACAGCTATTTTCCTGGCTCAGCTTCTTTTCCTTCCAGTTGGAATATTTATTTCCTTGCTGTGATCTCTCTACTCACTCTTGGTGCTGACAAAATGTTGCCAATATCTGTGATGTGGGAAGTCAAGGACGATCGATATTTCACTTGAATCAAATACAATGATTTTTTTGTTTTGTTTTGTTTTCAAAGCTCAACATTCTGCAATTAAACATCTCAAGATATGGGGAAAGTTGAGGTAGGGGTTCTTTTGTGAAAGACAGGAGGGAGCAGCACAGAAGCAGAAACCAGAGCAAACCAGCAGCGAAGCCAATAGAAATATGCTGTGTTGTTTCTTTTTCTTCTTAATACATTTTTTACGAGAAGTGAGATCTTTGATTACATTTTTGATTAGGGGAGACAGGCATTGCCCTGCCCAATGCACAGTTAGAGGGAAAGGAGCCTTTCATGTTCATAGATATCAGACATCAAAACATCCATTCCCAACTCTTAAAAGGATCAGACAAAACCGCAGCTCAAACTGTGCCAGGGACTTTGGTGCAGGCAGGTTCCTGGTGGAAGGCAGTCTCAGAACTATAAGAAATCACGTGGATGATGACACTCCTGTTGACTGTCGGGAGAAATACGTGAAACTTCTCCCAGAGAGATCCAGGACCATTGTCAGAGTATTTCAGAACAAGCAGACTGAAAGCCATGACAGCCAGGCTGCAAGGAATGCTGCAAAAAGGAGCTTCTCGTTGTAAAGAATGAGTAAGTGCTCCATCAGAGGGTCCAGGTAGGACAGCTCAGTGGGGAAAGCAGCTGGCAGAGCACAAACAACAGCAGGATTGTGCATGTGAATTATATCTCTCCTTCCTGAAGACTCATAGACTTACTGGAACTCCCAAACATGCTCATGCCCAGTTGCAAGACAAGTGCACTGACAACCAGCTCCACCGTGCAATGCAACTGGTCTCTGTCCTCAAGGCTGCAGAGAGTCCCATGTGGCCTCCCTGTTTTGGAGGTCACCTTGACTCACTGACAACCCACAACAGCTGAATTGCACAAACAAGAGATTAGAGTTGTGATCTTGTACGACTCCAGTTGAATACTAACAATGGCAACACGGTGTCCTGGCTTATCCCTCACCATCACTGCAATGACCCTTCATTTGGCTGTGGGATCTGCAAAACCTCAAAGGCTGGAATGAGACAGGATAGCAAATCAACTCATTGGTTCATTCAGAGTTCAGTTCAGCCTGGATTCAAGCACATTCTCCTGCCACAGCTTCCTAGCACACATTAAGAAGCAAAAATTCAAAGCCTTGACAATTTTTCATGGTCCAAAGCAGAGTTTGTCCAGGTTGGTGGGAAATATGATCCCCATCTTACCAGAATTTGGCTCAGTTGTGCAAACAGATGAAAGCATCGGCTGCACCTCAAACTAACTTGGATGCTAATTCAGACACCTGAACCTTCTCCATGTGTCCTCAGTACTGAATACTGACCCTCAACCATTAAATGGACAGGTGCAGAAGCAGTCCTCTCTCATCACACACAGTCTGGCCTGCAGCCTGTTTCTAATCTTTCTTTACAGAGAAGTGTCCTTCAAAACCTTGCAACATCATCTCACCTCTACCATCACCTTCCGTGTTTCTTCTAAGTCAGGGTATCACACAGAGACAGCATTGGGACTGCACAGCCTCTGACACCAGGAGACCAGCGTTAAGCCGACTCCACGCTCAGACTGGTAAACAAACGTTGCAATGGACAGTTGTTCCACTTCTGCCAGGGCTGCCTGGGCTGCTGCAGATTTTTATCCTGTTTTTCCCTTCTAATACAGCAATAATGTCAGACCAAGGGAGTCTAGAGATTCCCACAACTCACCCTCAACAGTACATTGACAGTCAGGCCTACATCTACATTAAGGATGAGCACAGCCATCACTCAGACAGCCGAGTGCCTGGGTAAGGTAAATGCTTGGATGACAAAGAGCTCGCTCCAGCTCAGGATAGACATTGCAGAGGTGCTGCTGGCAGCAAGAGGATCTGCTGGAAAATTCAACCCCATCTTCCATTGAAGTGCCATATCCATCCAGGAGATGAATAGCCCTTATTTCCTTCTGCACACATGGCTGCTGCAGATATGCACCGGCAGTGGCTCTGAACAGCTCTTCTGCTGTTCTGACCAGCCAGGAGGTCACAGCCTTTTCACTTCAATGTAGGCTCAGCCAGTGGGATCCCAGCCTCTCTTCCAGAGGGTATAACTCACACGCACACTTCTCAGCTGGATCAGCTTGCAGCAGCTTGTCCACTTAGCACAGAGGCAGGTGAGAACACGCTGTACTCCAGTGCCGTGCCATATTGGCTTGTCATTAAATGGCAGATACGCTGCCATTGATTTCAGTTAGATTCTTGTTCCTAGCAAACTCTCTAGAAACACTTATCCCAAAGCCTGAAGTGCTCCTGAACACACACCCTCCTTGTTTTCTACAGTTTATTGACCCACTCAGTATCTCTCAGTGTGGGAGACACACTGAAGGAATGCTGCAATCCGATTCCCCTCCAGTATCACCAAAGGGATCAGAGCAGCAGTGGGAGCACAGCTATTCTGTTGCTCTTGTGGCTTTTTCCTCTGTGAGACATGTAGACCTCTTATGGTGTTTGAGGCTTTGATTTCACTGGCTGCACTGATTTGATGACACCGCCAATTGTTATTTTTTAATCTCTACCAAACAACAGTGAGCTGCTGAAGCTCAAGCACAGCCCCATGCAGTGATTAGCTGCATGGTGGAAGAAAACTAAGATTGCCCCAACATTTTGGCATGAATAACAATGAGGTAGATAATTTTCTAGGAATGCTGTACTGTAAAGCAGCCTTTAGAAAAATCCCAGGGATATTTGGTCCTCTGGATGATCAGAAAAAACTACAGAAGAGTTCTTTCTGCAACCTGCAGAAACGTTTTTACATGAGGGTTCAGTGTTAGAGGCTGAACTCAAAGTATAGAAACAAATACAGTGGCCAGCACATGCCATGGAGGCCTTGTGCAAACGTCTCCACTTAAGTAGAGCTCCTTCCTGCAGACTCTCATCCTAAATCCTGCTCACCCACGTGCCATCACAACAGACCAAGCCCAACACCCCAAGCTCTGTGCACGGCATGCCTGTAAAAGCAGGCTGGTTTGTATTCTCATGCTACAGAGAGGGGAAGAGAGTGGAAAAATAAGAAGAAAATGCACATATCTAGATATCTATGATATCTAGAGGGAACCTGTGTTGGTGAATGAAGGAAAGAGGCAGGAACAGGATGTGGAACCAGGGAGTTAACAGGCACTGGCTGGGCACGTTCGGCTCAAGCAAGCATTATCCCAACCAATTTATATGCAACCACCTTAGTCGAAATACCACTTAATTTAAAACATCCAGGAAACAAAATAATATCTTCAAGGTCAGGTGGAGGCAGCTTGTTAAGGGCAGGACAATCTCATTTCCCGCTGACTTGCCACCCATACTAATGGTCCCTCCACAAGAGCATTGTCAAGGTGAAAAGAGCAGTGCACAACTCAAAACAGCCTGTGACATGAGACCAAACTGTAGGCAGCTTCACCCTCACGGCTGGTACAGTCGAACAGCCCAGCTCCCAGTCCCAAATGGCCACCTGTCTGCAGGGGCTTCTGTTGAGTTGGAAATGAGAACAGAAACCTTTGAGAAAGACATCAAAAGACGAGCCTGCGATTCCCCTGCTCTTCAGCCATATATCTGGCAGTGGGCACCAGGGGAAGGGACTTCCCTCACCAGCGCAGTGACACTGAATACAGTGATTTGCAGGCCACATGGGATGTAGATGGCTTAGGAGTCCCTCTTTGCCCTGGCTTCCTGCGGTGCTGTGGGCACACACCGAAACAATAGGGAGGCTGAGGACAGGACAACTCAATCCACTCAGGTGTCGAGGGACACCTGAGATCTCAGAGCAGTGTGAGCCATCAGTGGGGCAGCATACAGCTGTGTGGCCACCTACTGCTCTCTTTCCCTATTCATAAATGACTCACCATTTCCATAAAGGTCAAGGGATCAGAGAGAAGAAGGGGTGGCATGAAAAACTCTGCAGAGTCAGTCAGGACACAGGTTCTGCACAGCTGCAGGACAGCACACGGTGAGCAGGCAAAGCCCAGAGGCCGTGCTCAACCCGATTAAAATAAAGACAAACTCCTCCACGTGCTGTGCTGCCTTGTACTCATGCTGTTCCTCAGTTTTTCAGTCTGTAAAACAGAGGAGTATTTGCTGTACCTTGCGACAGTCCTGGAAAGCTTAATTCATGTTTGTGAAGTGCTTTCAGATCTTAAATTGGAAGGCATGAGAAAGCACAAGTTGTTATTATAATTGCATTATTAAGTGCTGTTAAAAAAAAAAATCAGCTTACATTTCACAGAATTCAGGTCCTTCTTCAGACTAGCTTTATGTCCCTTGACACATGTATTTGACAATAACCTAAATAGCCTTGATCTTTTATTCCCAGCAGGGTTTTCTTTAAACCTTAATGAGGTCTCTTCTTAATCTTTTTTCCAAAGGATAAACACCTCATCTCAGTATAACTGAGTGCTCTGAGCTGCCATGTGTGAGCCTGGTTTCCCTCTGCCGGACAGGGTCTGCTTCTGTGACACCAGTCCAGAGAAGGGTCCAGACTGGTCAGGAGGAAAATGGATGGGATGTCACACAGCCCTCACAAGATGCCACGACACACTTGCAGATTTGCATAAGATATCTGTATGTCTGCCAGTAAGGACATTCCTGCAATACTTTACTGCTCCTGAGAGCTGTGCCAGGTTTAGTCCCAAATACAGCAGTATTTTTATCCCTCTCGCCCATAATGCCTGATCTTCAACCTTATCTCTGTTTTGTAGCAGAGGAGGCTCCCAGGATATATTCCTGACTATATTTCTGTCTTAAGACTCCAATATTTCACTTCCCTTACCCTCACCATTACCAAATCACCCAGAGATCTACAGCCTTGTTGATATTGACTTTCTTCTCTCCTCAATCCTTCTCTCAGGTTTTCTTTTTTCCCCTCCTATCATCTGCAAATTGCATCGTTTTTATCTTTCTCTATGCTGGAAATCTTATCATGAAAGGGAGACTTTTCTTTTTTCTTTTTTTAATTAGTACTTGGTAATATTACCAAGCTGTGAGTTTATGGTTTTGTAGATCATATATTTTTGACACTAATTACTCACAAAGGCTTTTAAAGCAGCATTTCAACATAGCAACTGGCATGACTGTAATTAAGTAAGAAGCAGCACATTTTTTTTTTACATCTCAGAGAAGGTCTCTAGCATTCCTGCCCCATATCACAGCTCAGCCCCTGATATCCCTCTATGAACAAGACCAGATGTCGAAAACATATTACTCCTGATGCACACACAGCTCTCCCCACCCTCACCCAAGCCCTCAGCTGATGTATTAATAGTGCTGTCAGCACGGAGGATCCATAGGGATTCACCACTTGCCTATTGCCAATCTGAAGGGCTTGGCTAATTTTAGACTTGTGGTTTCTGCTTCTTGTGGGAGAATGTTTTTCCCCAGTTCAAACCTCAAAGACTCATGTTGTACCGACCACATGACTGTGCTTGATTTATTTCCTCCCCATCGTATCCTTGCTGGGGCCCAGAAGGAATGTGGAGGGATGAACTGGTTTCCATACTGATGCTGGATGTGTTGCCTGGAAGGTGCCAGAGCAGCAAACGCTCTCATGATATGTTTGTAAACTAGCTGTTATGGAGATGATCAATTAAAGGCATCTCAGTGGGGAGAGTTTGATTCCACTGGCCTAATTCATTTTCAAATTACTTCAGGATGCTGCCTTTTACTATTACATTATTTGTTCTGAAACTCCAAATTAAGATTTTATAGCACCATTAATTTTTATGCAGAAATTACCATTAAAATCAATGTTTTCTGCTTAAAAGTTGACAGTTGGAGATGACTGATTGCCTAGCCTGTTTCCCATTGCTTTACTGCCTTGGAAGCGAATGGGTCCATCCTTGTGTGCTGTTAACTCTGCTCAATGTTTTCACTGCACCCTACCAACACTTGAGCACATCCCCCCGAGGCAGCTGGGACATCCGTGTCACCACAGGTTGTTTCTAACACCTTCGGGGGGATGCAGATCTTGGCTCTGTTATTGAGCCAAGGGTGGCGATGGAGCCAGGTCTCCAATGCAGGTTGGAGCACTGCCCTCCCTCTGCCCAGGAGAACATGCTGGGTTTGGGCATCCTAGCCATGCCAGCTCCTCCTGCTGCACCAGGACAGCCACCCAAGCAAGGTCTGCACGAGGGTACAACCCTGGTGGGGCTGCCGAGGTCGGTGCCTCACTGCCCCGTGCTGTCCCTTAGCTGTCCCTCTCCAGCTATGGCCTTGTTCCAACCCCTTGCCATGGGCAGGGACACCTTTCACTAGACCAGGTTGCTCAAAGTCCCATCCAACCTGGCCTTGAGCACTTCAAGAGATGGGAGAAACAGAGCTTCTCTGGGCAACCAGTGCCAGGGCCTCACCACCCTCACAGAAAAGAATTTCTTCCTAATATTTAATCTAACTCTGTCCTCTGACAGTTTGAAGCCATTCCCCCTTGTCCTATCACTGACAATGCCTTTGTCAAAAGTCCCTCTCTTGCTCTCTTGTAGGCCTGTTTTAGGTACTGGAAGGCTGCTATAAGGTCTTCCTAGAGCTTTCTTTTCTCTAGACATTTTATTTATTTCAAGACATCTCTTGAAATAAATAAAATAACATTTGCTTATCCTGTGGCAGACAGAGGGAAACAAAAGGAATAAAACAGAGGGAATAAAGTTTGAGCCTCTAAATATGAGGCATATTAAACAAAACTGAATGTGCTATGTAGTGAGTATCTGTGACAAGAGCAAACTGATCCTGCTGTTGGAATATTCATGCAAATAGGAGCAATTTCACTATGATTAAAAAGGCAATTAACTGAAAAAAAAACGCCAGCAGTTTCAGAAGCAGCCTGTGTGTCAGTGAGGCCTCCACGCAGTGCTGAACTGACATTTTGCTCACTTTTATATTCCATCAACGAGATACTCACTACTACAGCTTGAGAGTACTAATTACCCCAACTGGAGGCAGATGCTCTTAGAAAGACTCCAACAAAGTCTACACAAGGCAGCGCAGAGAGGGGGTTGCACCAGCATCCTGCCTGTCCCACCCCCGCTCGCTCCACTGCTTGGATGAAAGACACAGTCATAAAGAGCATCCACTAGAGAAACGGGTCCAACCTAAAAATTTTCACCCTGTAACACAAAAGCATTTAGGAAATGGAGCACAGGCAGAAATGTGGTGTCAGAGCCACTGCCTTCTCTGCTGCCTGCTGATGGGATTGAAAGCATTTTCCCCTCTGTGATCAGATCCAGAATAGGTAAAATACTGCTGAAAACCTTAAACTACCTGTGTAATAATCTGCATGGGATAAATACAATAGCCAATAATGCCTCACAAACCAGGGGGGTGTTAGAAGTAGAATCTGCTGTTGACACCTGGATGCCCAAATAACTTGCCCCCAACTCCAGAGGAAAGCTGAACCAATGCTATCACCCAAGCACTGGTCAAAAGCCCATAACCCCCATTTTCAGAGCTCTTCAAAACCTAGACCACCAAAGATCTCCATGTGACCATCACGTACCCCAGTCTCATGAACTAAGTGCACAGTCAGGCTGTCACCTTCCAGAACCAAGCATTCCCACCATCTCCATTCCCACTAGCACAGGCTGCACACACTTGGAGCCATCAGCACATTCTTCCCCAGTAGCTGCTGCTCCAACAGTGCCCCAAGGCCCCCACTGCAAAATGCATGAGGTGACTTGGGACTTGAGCCCTGAGCCAGCTGAGTGTCCTCTGCTTGTCTTTGATGATTAACTGAGCATCCAGGCTTACTCTCTGCTCAGAACTTTCTGAGACTGAGGTATTTTGCAGCTAGTCAGAAACTCAAATATATTTCCTGTCCAGCAGATACTGTCTACTCTTGAGAGCAATTTTTATTGGATTTGTAATCCCCTTTTCAGTTCTTTCTCTCCCCTTTTAATATTGTCTTTTAAGCCCTTTACCCAGAGTTCACTTTACGAAGGCCAGCAAGGAACAGTGGACAGAGCCTTTGGGTTTCAAAAAGAACATGCACAGAATGCTAATGAAAGAGAAACTTGCAACACTCTGACCCCTTTCAATTAAGGTGTCATTCTCTTTCACCTTTAGCTGTCCTCAAAACTTGGATGTGCTCTGAAACAAACAAATAAAGAAAAGACCTAAAAAACCCCCATGCTTCAAGCTGAAGCTGAGACATTTAACCATTTATCTCCCCAAATGACATGTGCTGTGATTGCCTTTACTTACACAGCCTCTCTAGACTAGAGTCAGTGCCAAGTGCTGATCAAGGGCAAGCAAGAAATGAAAATGGGAGCCGTTAAACAAAAGAAGAAAGGTACTTATATGAAGGGGTGGGTCCCACCAGAAAACTGCAGCCACTGGTACCTGGAGAAGCACTGGAACTCATGGCTGAAATGTGGCAGTGGATGAGGACGGGCTACATCTGCCTGGATAGACATCAAGGGCAAATCCAAATGATCCAGGGAAATCTTGTGTGTGTGCACACCACTCCCCCTCAGATCAGGGAAAGAAAACACTCTTTTGTATCTATTGCACTGTAGGCTGAGAGGTCACATCAACACAGGAGGGTAAGAGCAAACCCTTCACTTTTCTCCAAAGGAGATGAGGTCCCTGTACTCAGCAAGGAGGATTGAAAATTTCTTCAACAGGTTCTCCAGCCACGTGGGACTTCACTAAGACCAAGAGAGGCAGGAGGAAGGGAAGTGTGCAGCACATGCCCAAGGCAAAAGGCTAACAAGCAGACTTGGTGTGGTGCTCTTGGGAAGCATCTCTGTGGTCCCCTTCTACACCATGTACCCTTTGCATTCAGCTTAACACGACAAGACTCAAGGTCCTCTAAAGGCAAAAAATAAACCATTTTTAGACCACTCTAGCAGGTAGAAATACACGATTACAAGTCTTCTGTATTTCCAGACAGAGTTTGGATGAACCAGACTTCCCTCCTCTAATCAAGGGTTTTGTGGACCTCTGGGGCTCCCAGTGAAACACCAGTGACACGTCTCCAGCCCTGCAGCTCGTCTCAGTGCTGCAAAGCCCTCTGCAAATTGAGAGGCACCTGAGGTTCAACAAGGTGCCTCAGCCCTACCTTAATTAACAGCAACGACAAAGGAAACAGGATTTCCCTGTTGTGCCGATCCCTGGAGAAAAGTAACTGAATAAAGGCATGTGTGGAAATCACTTTGTCAAAAAGGAAATGGAGGAAATTCTTTTCTCTTAATTAGCACCACTGGAGATTGGGCTGGTGAGGTCTTCATGACTGCACTGCTGATTGTGGCTCTGTGGCCCAGAGCCTGCCCTGGGTTCAGCTAAATAACCCAGCATAGACAATGTGAACTCCATCCTCTCACATACACATTCTCTCTCCACCTCTCCTTTCATGACCATTCCAGCATGATCTCCTTTACAAGTGAACAAAAGCTCCTTAGGTTTATTTTTCATGCTGTCCCTCTAATTCCTCATTTTGGCACTGGCCTCTCTGTATGGAACAGCGAGCAGGATGCTATAGCCTCCCTGCATCATTTTGCTTTATGTCTGGAAACATCTGTACATGCAATTAGAAGGCCAACTCCTTTTATGTCCCTAAATGAGTAGTCTTAATCACCGCCATAAGAAATTAAACCCTGGCTGGGCAGCACAACTCAACGATGCAATTCTCCAAGCTGGGCTGACACTACCTGCCTGCAGGATCAGCCTTCAGGAGAAATCTCCCACCCAGAAGCAGGTCTTCAGGCTTTTCTTCTCCATGGAGGCATTTTCACAAGTCTAATTACAGGGAAGCAGTGAGATGCTTCCCTGCTGTGCTGAATGCATTTCACCAGCTTTCCAGGGCACTGAGAGACTGAGCTCCAGGCGCTGGTGCTGGTTTGCAGAGATGTTGGTTGGGAGCAAGTGGCTGCAAGCTGGGGTCTGGCTTTCACACAGTGACTTCCTCTGGTACAGCTGAGGGAGTTATAAAGGGAATGGTGTGATAATTTAATACAAATTGATATAAGCAAGGGATGCCTGGATTCCTCCAGAAACACATTTCTTTTCTCCCCTCTCTTCACCTTTGGCCTCTGCAGCAGCCCTTGATGTCTTGCCCTCTTGTTTTTCCACCTTTCTCTGTCATTTCTCCAACACCACAATCAAAGCTAAGACCCTCACATAAAGGTCACTTCCACCAGTGAAATCCTTCTGTGTTCCACAGCCAGCCAGCCCCACCAATCGGAACAGGCTCTCCAAAGGCTTGCTGTGACCTCCCACAGCTGAGCAATCACAGAATACCCTGAGTTGGAATGGACCCACAAGGATCATTGAGTCCAACTCCTGGCCCTGCACAGGACAACCCCAAGAATCCCACCATGTGCCTGAGAGCCTTGTCCAAATGCTCCTTGAATCTGGCAGGTGCTGTGACCACTTCCTTGGGAGGAGAGCATTGGGACACCCCACGTCCAACCCAGCTTCAGTGCTGCACTGTCACTGGCTTTCCACCACCTCCTCCTCCCACCTGCACTTGCTTCTGGCTTTCTTTCACCTTTCTGAAGTGATCACTTGCTTCCACATCCATTTTCCAAACAGATTCCTCCCTGAGCAACCTTCAAAGTCCATAATGCCAGAAAAAGTTATGGCAGTGCATCTAGACCAACAGTATGAAGCATTTTGTCCCCTGGAAAGGAGCACAGTTGATGTGATTAGTGTATGTGCAAAATATATTAACTCCATTTTCCACTTCATCGGCCCCAGTGCCTGCACGGAGCCTCTGCTTGTTCTCAGCACTTGGGTCTCGAGGAGCATTTTGTTCACCTTCCCATTAGATTTTTATGGCATGCATTCCAGTGACCATTTTGGATTCCAAAGGGGTGCTCAAAATATGCACAGCCATGATTTTTCTCTTTTAGATTTATGATCTGTTCTTCTGCTATGTAGCTTTAAGTCATTTTATTTCAAGCAGGAATATTTTAAAAGAGTAATCTGTATGTGCATGTCAGGGAAAAGAATTAATTATCGCTCTAATTAAAAGGACACTGTTGAAAATAATCTCTCTCTTTTCCTGCTGATTTTGCCCTTTTTCCATGAATAAGCTTTACATTTTTGCATGTATATGTTTCTCAAGGAGTTTAAAATTAACAGGGCTTATTTTATTTATGCAACAGTATCAACCAGGAGTTGTGCATCAGCAAAATGCACATTAAGCTGATGGCAAAGGCAAACATCAATGATTTTGTGTAGGTCCTAGATAAGTAGTTGTTATTATTATTATTGTTGTTGTTGTACTATTATTATTACATAAAATCCTGGATTACTTTAAAGAAGCCTAAAAGGCATCCCCTCTTCCCCAGGCTGCACTTCAGGTTTAAGACTCTGAAATGTGTCAATTAAATTTTGTGACTGCCATGTGCTTTAAAAGGCACATCCCTGGAGAATCACCCCTCCTGAGCAGCACAGCCTGGCCGTCAGGGTTGGTTGGATGGATCCAACCGTGGTTCAGTTCCTAGCCTGGGGACAGGCAGAGCCCACCTCTGGCTCGGGGTCCATCTGCACTGCCAGTTTTCCTCCCCGTGTTGCTGGGAAGGCAGATCTCACCCTGCCTCCAGCCCCAGGGGCTCCTCAGGCAGGGGTGCTCAGCCATATGGGAGCGTTGGCTCCACGGAGCGCTCTCTCCACTGGGGATGGGGACAGCTGGATGAAGCCACCTGGCCCTGTGAGCTGCCGCCAAGCTCAAGCACAGCTATCAAAGATAATGTCAGCACAGCCTACATGCATCTCTTCGTGTTTTGCCTTAAGGGAGAGAAGGTTTCTCTAACCACAGCTTTATGGTAGTGATAGACGGGGAGAGATGGGAACTGCATAGGCCAGCACAGCACTAGTTCCAGGGATCTTCAATTAAGGAGGAAAAAATCAGATTAATCCCTGGGAAGATGTCATTACACAAAAATATCTGGCCAACAGAAGGCTAATTAAGTCAGTCATTTGAACCTAAACAAAAAACTTGGGAACACAATGCGGGGAACAAGATGGAGTGCACTGTCGGATATGCATAGCAATCCACAAAGCCCCAGGATTATATCACAGAATGGATAAGGCTGGAAGAGACCACAATGGGTCACCTGGTCCCACCTCCCTGCTCAAGCAAGTTCCCTAGAGCACGTTACTCAGGACTGTGTATCCAGATGTCTTTCAACTACCTCCAAAGAAGGAGACTCCACAACAATCCAGATCAACAGTACGTAAAGCCCCAGTGCAGAGGAAGACTCTGCCAAGGTTTACGTTTTAAATCATACAAAATCCAGTGTCCCACCCAAACTAAAAGCCAATCCTGACCTCCCAATCGATCGCTGCAACTATTCTCCCTGCAATACTCAAAGGAGAAAGAGAGAGAAGAAAAGAAATACCGGACCACTGCATAATTCAGCGTGTTTTGACAGTCACCTTCGGGGCATATCACACTCGACTGCTCATCATTCTCAAAGATGGATATGGAAGAGGCTGGAGAAAGGGACGCTGGATGATATAATGAAGAGGCAATTAAAGAGCACAGAAAACGAAAAGATGAACCAGCTGCATCTTTCTCTAATTTATAGGACACGGAGCAGGCAGTATGATTGATTCATACGTTTCTCATCCTATGGGAGGAGAGCTCGTACCGGTAAGAAATGATGTGCAGCGTGAGGAGCACAAGCTATGTGGCCTCTGTTGGCATGGCACTTTGTGACACTCCTTCCTCTTCCCAGGCAGATGCTTGTTGAAAAGCCATCAGGGTTTAGCACTTTCTCCAAGCATTAACGATGCTTTAACGAGACACCATGACACCCACTCTGAATGCAGACTCAATTCTTGTGCAGAGCTCACAGTACTGAGGAATGGTTGCACTAAAGGGTGGAGGGACTTCAGCCTCGTGACCTCCACATGCAGGCTCAAGCTTAAATAAAACTCATTTTTATAGTTCAGAGCTGGTAAAATCCTGTCTGCTGGTAATTTGCAGTAGATCCTTCTCAGGTGATGCCTTGGAAGAACAGAGCTTTCTCTCATTTTTTCTTCCTAAATGTTCTTCAGGAAACTCTTCCTTACCTTATCCACTATCACCCCCTAGATGCTGATAGTTCACAGTCAAGTATGTCAAATACATCTGCCTTTCCAGGGTATTGTAACTGTATCCTGACTGGCTTGATCTTCTGTAAAAATGTTAAAAATATCATAAACACACTGTTATACTTAACAAGGAAACAGAAAAGATGGGGAAGCCAAGGATGGATGTGAAATAGCTTGAACTCGAATATCTTTAAACTGTTCTCTGGAAAAATACAGACGATGGAGAAAAGAAACCATGCTGGTGAGATCTGGGTGGCTGCCCATAAATCCAGCAGAAAATTAAGTCTCCAAAGCTCTGAAAGTTGTTATTGCCCTCCTTGAAATGAGCAATTAGATAATCAGCGTTAATATTAAACCTCTTGTTCTGAAAAAAAAAAAAAAAAAAAAAAGACAGTATGAGAGATTTTGCCTTCCAGCACCAAGAGACAGCCAGAAAACCTTGGACTAGGGAATGGGACATTTTGCTTGTTCCTGAATCCATATATGTAGCTATGTCAACCATGGTAATGAAATACCAAAAAATGGGGGTCATGCCAGCATTGCCTGTTCCTTTGCCTGGCAGCATCCTAGCTCTGTATTGGGAGGATTCACTGGGTAAGGAAGCAAAGGGCTTGGTGACCCATGGCAGCATTGCCCCCTGATACAACCTGCTTTCACAGCAGGTCCATCTCGAGCCAGGCTCCCTCCTGTCCTGAGTGTGAAACTGCAAGTTAAAAAGAATTAGGGAAATGAGAGTCATAAGAGACTGGATATTCCAAAGCTGAGCTTACAAATGCTTTTAAAATGGGATAATCTTTATTCCAAACATCTCTCTCTCTATAAAAATATATATAAATATATATATATATATTAAAAAACTGCCTCTCTGTTTATCATGCCAAGTTTACTTTGCTAGCTTAAGTCCAGAGACCTTTAAAAACATCAGCAAGTAGAGTTTATGTAGACAAACATGTCACTAAACTGCAGTGCATTAAGTTTAGGACTTTCCAGGCGAGATTCTGGGGCCGCTGGAAAGCAATGCATCTTACTTTCCCAATAGGATGAATGTTTGTTTCCTGACCATGTGATGCTAAAGGGAAGATTTTAAATCAGTCTGAAACAGTAAGATTGTCTATTCTGACACTTACACAGTCAAAACTATTTTCAGGAGTGAAGCTGAAGGCATAGATGAAGCAAACTATGTTAAGCAGAGCAACTTTTCTTTTTAAAGTGGCATCTGTGTGCCATGGTTGGCGCAGTCAGGGTATTAGCATGAGGCCCTGGGGAGGATCATCAGGGAGAGTCACTGTATCACTCAACAGCTCCTGGTGAAATAGCATTGTGTGCCACTCATATTTACAGAAAACCTTGAACTTAACTAGGTCTTTATCAGCAGATTGTGGCTTCGGGGGCTGGGGACTCCAGAACTTGAAATAAAAATATACCAGATTCTCCATCCCTTCCTTGCTCCAGTGGCCTTACAGTAGGTGCACTTTTCCAACTCAGCTCTTTCTCAGAGGCTATTAATTTTTGGCTCTCTGTGCACAGGTCTATCACAGGCACATTCATAACGAGCCTGCAGAGCCCTTGTGACACCATCAGCCACATCCTTGGAAACAAAGGTCAACTGCATCAGGACCTCCGAGTTCACGGTGCACCTCCACAACACGGCACAACACCGTGCGAGGGGCAATAGCACTACTCCATGGGCCCCTGGTCCGTGAGCCTAACAGAGCTGCAGGAGCAAATGCTCCTTCTCCTCCCTTCCTCTTGCTCAGGGTCCTGGTATCCTGCTCCCTCTTTGCACCTCCTGAGCTCCAAGGAGCAAGTGCCCCCCGTTTCCCAGCTCCTGCCTCCCCGTTGCCTCGCGCTCGGTTTCACATTCACAGGCGCGTGTCTCCTGCTCCTGAAGAGCCACAGCTGCAAACGCAGCAGTACCTGCCTGGAATTGAAAAGCTGGACATTACCACCTCGTCCAGCTCTGCTGACTTATCATTTTGCTATCACCTATGCCTCATTATCATGCAGTTTCTCACCACGTCTCGGCTTTCCTAATACATTCCCCCCCTTCCTGGCCCTGCACTTCTTTCTCCCTTCTTATTAAACATGGGCTAGATGTTATCGCTCAGTCCTGCTCACTCGTCCCCCACCTTCCCTCTATTGATTATTTCCAGGGAGCTCCCACTGGCTGCTCCCCCAGCACCATGTTTGACCTTCCCTGGGATGAAACAAAGCACCAATGTCAGGCGACTCGCAGCAACGCAGCAGTGTGAAACAGCCACTTCTCCTCACTCCCATTTCACAGACAGAGAGAAAAAGATGGAGAACTTGGTCAAAAAAGCTGCAAGGGAAAGAGATCAAAATACCAAAATACAGCATCTGAACTTAATGGCTCCTCCCTTGCATCACTGAAGTACAGCTCACTCCAAGTATCTGCCATGCCCCAACCCACTTCCTTCCCCGTTTTATGGAAATGGTGGAGCTTTTTAACTTGCACATTGACTGCCAGAGAGAAATCCTGGGAGGTTAATGACATTCTACAAATTCATCATCACTTCAGCTGCCAAGGGCCTTGTAATGACCATCCCACATACTCCTGCAAGGATGACGTTGGCACTACACATTCATGGTCTCAGGAATCTTTGGTTTGACTTGCATTTATGTAGCTTTCTGATTTCTAACGCATTCAGAGCAGAGGACAGGGAAGAAAAAGGAAAAAAGAAAAAAGAAAAGAAAAAAGCTTAGAGTCACTTGGGTTTCTGCAAATCAGATGAGCTGGAGGGAAATATCCTGGACGTAGCATGAAAGGAGGGGCAGGAGCACAGCAGGGCGGTACAGAGCTGATGGCAGCCCAGCTCACTCACACTGCTGAGGCTGAGGAAAGAGCTCACACACAAAAGGAACAACTTTAAATAAAGATGAAGCGGATGCAGCGACATTGTTGCACAGCCAATCAATTCCACCTCCACCTCAGAGGTTACCAGAAGTGAGACCTTTCCAGTGGCCTTTCCCAGCCCTTCTATTTCTCACCAGCAGGTCTTTTCATACTTGTATCTGGTCTATTAACCCTTAAAGCTTCCAATTTCTCTCCTCCTATTT
This sequence comes from Pseudopipra pipra, assembly GCF_036250125.1. Lineage (NCBI taxonomy): Eukaryota > Metazoa > Chordata > Aves > Passeriformes > Pipridae > Pseudopipra > Pseudopipra pipra. The sequence goes on from NC_087564.1 coordinate 11,720,350, forward strand.
GTTGTATCCATGCACTCCTTTAGCCCAATACTGACCTCTCTGTTTCCTGCTCCACAAACCCTGTTTGCCACATCCATGCTGAGGGCAGTCCTTGATCTTTTCTTTCAGTGAATTTTCCCCCTCCTACATTCAGCCATCATAATTTCTATGCCAATAATTGCCAGGTTTAGTTCTCATCTCGTCTGTTTTCTTCTCTTGGCTCCCTGCTTAGATGTCTCAAAGGGTCTCTCGACCATTTCCTTAAATGTGGACTCCACTTAGTGCTTTTGGGGCACTTTGAACTCGGAAGTGCTCAGCAAATCCCAGTACCTTCATCTTTTTGCCTTCTAATCCTTCTGTGTTCCTCTTCTCCATCTGTACAAATAACTTCTTTCTTTCTTTTTTTTTTTTTTTTTTCTGGAATAATGAATAGCCTAAAGGATTAGCCCAAACAGTTAAGGTATGATTCCTCTGAGATTCAGCTTCCTGTGCACAGGGTGGACTGAGCTCAGTTCCTACAGCCTAAGACACAGACCCTTTGGACTGCTACCTCCTTGGGGCCAAGGAAGGGACCAATCTCATGTTTTAGCTCTTTTCCCTGTGATTCTGCTCTAAATGCCTTGAAAATGCCACATGGATGGATGCTACCATAAACATTCACTGGGTCTGACAGACCCCATATTGAGAAAATGCATAGCTGGCACCTTCTTAAGGTAGGAGAATCACCAGTACAAAGGCAACTTGTATCAGAGAAGAGCACAAATTAATACTAAAGACTTCCCTGCCAAGCAGCTTTAATCACCACAGGACACATTTAATCTCTTCCTAATGCATGGTCCCCTCTGTCTGTCACTCACTGGGTAAGGCCATCTCATGACCAAGAGCATAAACTGTCACATGGATACAGAGTCTATGAAACCATCAATGAAAAGCTATTCTGGACACCAGAGAGCTGCTCCACTGACCCCAACTCACAAGGATACCACCTGACATTGTCTCAACAGCACATATTTTCAAGCCCTTAAGCGACAAGTCACTTGGTTCCAGCCTATGTTCTTTGAAGGAGAGAACATCTGTAGGGAAGAAAGGGCGGAGGGGAACCTTGCAGCCTCCAAAAGGTGATTTTATCAAAGGTGGTAACTGAATAGAGCTGCAGCTATTGCTATCTCACAGGTTTGTAGAATGTAGAAAGGTATCCAGGTGACATTATATGATTTAAAAGTTAATTAAACTGAGTGATATAGTATAACAGCCCCAGGTGTTTATTTCAAGCTCGCCTGTTTCCACAGCACTTAGAAGGAATGAATGGGGCAGGGGGAAATCTAATAAAAAAATCTTCAGAGAGTTGCATTAAGAAGTAATCACACCGTTAAATCATTCTGGTTCTGGAGCACTTCTAATACCTTAAAATCCTGGCAATTCTCTCCAGCTCAGGCTTGTTTCCCTCGTTGTGCTGTCCTCCTTCCCAGAGCTGGCACGTTTTTCCTTTTAAGAACCCCAGGAGAGAAGTGCACAAGCCAGCAGCCGGGGCTTTGTGCATCGGCTGTGCCGACAGCTAAGCCTTTGCTGGAAGGCACTTTAGATCCCTTCTGAGCACTAATGGACCAGCTGGGCCAGCACTGTCCCTCCTGCACTGCTGCTGGGCTGGAAGGGAAATAGTCCAGACCTGGGACACGGCTCTGGGTATGCAGTGAATGCTGACAAACCTCAGGAAAATCAAGAGAGTGGCTGCAATGTAGAGGAGGTGTGAGTAGTAAGGAGCAGAAGGATCCAGAGGAAAAGACCTTTCATAAAATGGAAAGTTTGGGAGAGATTATTTTTCTTCCTCAAAGACATTTTATATGGAAAATGCAATGGTAAGAAACTGCCTAGGAGGACTGAAGTAGAACAGCTTCTGTTGCTTCTTGTTAAGTCTGCCAGAATGGGAATCTCTCCTACATAGACACAGATCTGTCCCCAAGACCACACTGACAGACAATCCTGTTTTGCAGAACATTTGTCCCATATGCCTGATAATTATCTGACATCAACAGCTGACTCTCTTCCTTTTCAGAGTTCACAACCTTTTCTTCCACAGGGTGAAAAATCTTCTAAAACTTTTCATCTCAGACCTCAAGATCTGTGAATCCCTAGCCAAGCACCATCTCTAGGCAGCATAAAGCCAAGTGATGCAGTATCTGAGCATAAGCAGGGAGATGGAAACCATAAGAGTCAGAAATGGGATAAAAAGAAAGAAAAGAGGTTTCAGTATCATCAAGGTCATCAATGGCCCTGAGATATCTCAAAGGCATCATGTCTAGGAAAGTTTCTCTGCATTCTGAGGAAAAGTCCACTTTTCTGTAATTCATCAGGTTAATAAATGACTCCCTCTTCTTCCTACAGCCTCTCTTGTTACCAATTCTCATGCAGCATTGCCAGAGCCTCCTTTCACTATTAATACCACTCACTGTGAAATGTAATTACCAGCTCTATCACAAAGCGTCAGGCGCATTTATCCACTGTACACACTCGCTGACTCCACATCACATCAGTCACTGGTTGGCTTGTTCTGGCAATGCTGTCCAAAGGAAAAGGTGTCTGCACAGGCTACCAGCTAACTTGGGCCACTTAAGCCGAGCATGAAACTGTTCTGGGGGTCCAAAATAGGTTCAATAAACAAACACAAAAACAAGAAGCAAAGAGAGATACTTAGTGTAATACAGACTCATAATTTAAATCCAAAGGAATGAACGATGATAGGCAGAGTGAAGTGTTTGGCTGGAAAAGATAGATGAGTAAACGTTCTAGAAAGCAATTCAAAATGATAGAGTGAAATTAATGACTCCCTCCTCCAGGCTGACACAAGCTAAATCCCTCCCCTGCTTTATGCTTTAACTCTCCTCATTATGTTTTGATTAAAGCCAATACAAAAGAGTTCACTTTCTGTCCCTTGCTCATGGCTGTCTTCACCTGCGTCCCTCTTTACATCTCTTTGCAGCTGTTTCCAGCGAGCACACACGATACCCAGGATTCACATAGCTCAACCCTTTGTCATTTGGTGAAGCTGCAACTCTCACAAAGGGCAGGGACTCAGCCAGACATATCAGCTTTAGCTTTATTCAAAAATCCTATTAGTTAGAAGAGAAAATAATATACATTCTCACTGATATATCTAACTGACTCATATTAAGCGTTTCCAATTCCATGGGGCTGGAGGCAGCCTTTCCTGTCCTGTCTGGATATAAAGTATGTGCTTTGAAGGTGGTATCTTCATTGCACTCAATAATCCTGGATCTGTTTAAAAGCACACAGCCTATGTCTATAATGGGGAACAGATAAAAGGTGAATTTTATTTACTGGTTGAGTGTTACCATGAGCTATGAACACTGAAATAAAACCCAAGAAACGCAACTCAAAGTACTGCTGACAAAATAAAATAAGAATTATCAGCACACTTGAAGTGGAACTGAAAGAGGATTAGTTATGTTAACTGCTTATCTGTGCCTGAGTCTCCAATGTTTAGACTCCGGTGTCTAAAGCCAGCTAATGATCTGCACCCCAGTGCCCAGTGCTTCCCTGGGCAGAGCCAAGGGAAAGATGTCTGTGAGAAACAAAAGTATTTTGGAGTTTTCTTCTTGAGAAGAAAAAAAAAAAAAAAAAGAAAACAAGAAAGGAGAACTTACAAAAACTTTCAGGTTCTAAAAAACCAGAGGATTAAAGTGCCGCAGATGAGGAAGGAAATGAGGTGGGCGTCTTTCAATTAAAATAGAGCACAACAGTGTGACCTGCTACGGCATGTTGGTCCCAGGTACACATCACAGCAACACCCCCAGCAAATCTCCGTGCTCCCGAGAGCATCACAGCGCTTCCCGGAGCCTGGGTGGATCCAGGGTGCCTCTTTCCACCTGACTGTGCTCCTCAATTCCAACCACATGCAACTAGTGGGGGAGAGGAGAAGGAAGCAGCTGAACTTCAAACCTTTCCCACGCTCTCACCATTTTGGTGTCGCTTTCAATAATGATGGATTTGTGGATCATCTTCTTCTAATCTCACACAATAACGATATTTCCTGCTTTGATTCAAGCCTTTTTAAGCATGATGGTGGCAGATGGCAGGCTATTACACAGCATGGCCACACAGCAATGGGAGCAGGAAGGATTATTCACAAAAATAGTAACTCTTCAAAATCAAAAAGGTAAGGGCCCATGGAAGAGCTATGGTTTTATTTTTACACCTCAAATCAGTTATTTGAATGCATTATGAATGCTGTAAATATACCCAATGGATATAATGAAAATACATTATTAATTGACACTCATTATTAATGAACTTATAAATTCACAAGTGATGGAGCCATGACGGTGTGAGGGAAAGGTCATGAATAATAACTGGAGATGAATAATATATGCACAGTTAGCTCACAGGATACTATGTTCATATGACTGTAGTGCCTCATGTTTATTTAACTGGGCAGTGCATTGACTTTTTATTCTTTGCTAGATAATAGTAGAAAGAATTAAAGGAACTATAATCTCTATTAATTCAACATAACATATCACAACAGACAGCTGATCCTTCTGCAGGGATGCTTCTACATCCTAACTAACCCTAAAATGTTGGGATCTCCCTCTCTTATCCATCTCTCTCTTCCTCCCTGACATCTTGCTTTGCCTCATTCATTCATTGCTGGCACGTGGAGAATGTCAGATCTGGAAAGAGCCACAGCAGACCCAGAGATAAACTCATGACTGGCCCATGTGGTACGTGAGGGTGACTAACCTGAGATCAGTGGAGACATGCTGAAATCTCTGGAGATACCCCAGTGTGACAAACAGGGGAAGGCAAGCCGTGTGCTGTGTGCACATACAGACAAATTTGTTTTGGTTCCATCTGTTAGGACTAATTTGTTAATTATTAAATAGATAATTTATCATCTCTGCTTGCTTGATCGGCGTTTATTACCCACAGTCTGAGGCAAAGAGAGTGCTGTGCGAATAAAGATGGGATTAATTAATAACGAAAAGTTCAGGCAACTGCAAACTTGCAGTGGCTGCTTCCAGTCCTTCTCTATTCCTGAACAAAAAGGAGGCTGGGAGAGGGAAAAAGCATCAGGAATTCAAGTCTTTGAATGTCAAATTTCTTCCTTTCCACATAAATTTACCACTGCTGGATGATGAAAAGCAAACTCTCTCTCTTAGGACTTCACCTCAGCACTTTCCAGTCAATTGCTCTTAGATGGATCCAGCTACCCCGTGAATCACAAAGTGTGAACAAGTGGTTCTCCAGGTCAGCACCGCTGGGTCATCCCCAGCCCCGTGGAGGACAACACTGTCACTGTCTCCTGGCCACTGCCATTCAGGAGATCTATAAACCACAGCCAAAGCAAAGCAGGTCATCCAGCTGGGGCTTGGGTTGGGGACCCCAGCTCTGCCTTTCCTCTCTCAGCTGTTGATCTATTGGCACCCATGCCCCTCTCTGGGTCCTCCCACGCTGTAAGATTCATGTTTTTGTGAGGCTTTTTCAGCAGCTACTCCCTCATTGCTTTAGTATTAGAAATCTGCACTTGTCATTCCTCACATGGAGTTTCAAGATGGGCAGAATAACCAGTGCCATACTAAGAGGTGGCACCAGCAGGAAGCAAGAAGCTTTCTGGAACGTCCTGATACACTGAACCTTGCAATCCTCATCTCATATAGTAAAAAGTGAAAGACACACCTGTAATCTACCTTCTTTCATTACTGGAAGATGTTGAAACAGTAACATTCCAAGAGGAATGTCAAGATAGAAAAAAAATTTCCTCCTAAATATGCCAGCTTATGCAACAGGCCACAGGCAAAATAAACACCAACCTTCCTAAACATAAAGAAAAGATCCTGAAATTCAGGGATGCTGCAGGAAAAAAAGAGAAAATTATTCACATGCTATAAGCCGATGCTATAATCACACAGGTAAGGGATAACTTCAAGGAGTCCAGTATCCAACTCACCAGCTATTCAGTCTTCTAAAAGGAGGCATCAAGGGAAATCAAAGGAAAGAGATGGTAAGCTGTTTGATCAAAGACACTTTTAAGGTTAATGGGCAGGCCACAAACATCAATCGTGCCTCCAGTCACGCAGCTGGAAAAAAAGATACATCACGTTTGGTTCATGGTAGGAAAAGACCTTCCCCATAAAACTTATTCAGACAGATCTTTAGGGAACTTTTGGTTAACTGTTGCTCTGCTATGCCCCTATGTCGCTGCATCTTTGCTCCCTGAATCGCTCATGATCAATTTAGCAAGTATTTTGTACAAACAAAAGTTTTCTTGCTAAATAAATTAATTATGACAGAGTAAACAAAAACTTTTTAAAAATGCATGTTTTGATGTGATTGCGCCTTTAATTGGCTGGTTTAACATTTGAAATTTGATTTAATTTTCAACTTGATTATCCTCACCGCGGGGTCAGGCTGCCAGAGACACAAACAAGCACTGAAGCCTCTGGCGTTCCCCATCCGGCTCCCAGCGGAGCCAGCTCTGTGCTGTGGCATTCCTCCAGCCCCCTTCCCTCTTTTATTATTCTTATTTAAGAAAGGAAGATCAAATTCAGGCCAACAGCAGACATACATTTCCTAGCACTCCATTAGTAATTTTAAAATGAGACGGTGCTCTGGAGCCCCGAGTACTAAGCCCAGCTCAGATAACTTCTTTCCTTAATTGCCTGAATGAAATCTCCACCCCCCACAACTGTCCTTAACCATAAAACGAGCGAGGATAACGAGAAGTCAGTAAGGTATGCCAGTGAGTGGATAAATTATGTTTGGGAATTGCTTGAAAGATGAATGCTACGAGCTGGGACAAACAAAGCCACTGCATTGTCAGCCCTGTGACAGAACCCACATGCTATGATGAGTCTGATGAGATGACAGCATCTCCAGCTGCCCCTGGAAAACCCTACCTAAGATGGGTTTGCAGCCTGATCCCTCCTGAAACACAGGAAAACCATTTTCTTTTCAGCAGAAATACCGAGTTGTTAGTAATTGTTGCCCCAGATTTCTCTCTCCTGCTTCAGAAGAGCCTTTTGCACTATTGTACTACTTCCCAGTACCAGTATCTGCACTCTCAGGTGCTCTGCTCGTCAGCACTATCCCTGATTTCTCATAGGTTCACAAATTGCAGAGCTCAAAAGAACCGTAAGAATCAGCCAATCTAAAAACTGATGAAAAGCACAAGCTGGTGAATTAAGCAAAGTTCCTGAATCAACATCATAATTACCAGCTGACTTAGAACATTTCTTGTACAAGAATATCCCATCTTCATTTAGACACTTCAAAGTGACAGCGAATCCCCCACATACTGAGATAAATAGTTCCAATGGCTAATTACCCCTGTTGTAACAAAAGCATTTCCTTCTTTCTAATCTTTTCTGGTTTTTACTTCCAGTATTTGATCTTGTTCTGTTTTTGTCCAATAGATTAAAGGGCTCTTCACTAGCCAAAATCTCCTTCCCGTATAGGAACTCAGACTATGATCAAGCTATTTATTAACCCACTCTTTGTTAAGGTAATTAGAAGGAAATTCTCCAGCCTCTCACTGGTTTTAGATATTGAGGTGAGGTAGGAAAAATAGAGACTGGCCACCAAGGATTTGCTCTGTTTTCAGAGAAAACAGGTTAAAGTTATGTTTGGATAAAATAGAGCTGCATGTACCACATGCTTCATACTGTCCATCCCATCTTTATATGTCACCATTCCTGCCTCCTCTTGTCCTGGTATGGGTTGATGCAGGAGGTCATGCTGGAAGTGGGTTTCAAGCTGACTTTGCACATTGCTTTTTGCCACAAGGCTGCTTGCTAAATCAGCCCCTGTCTTCTTCTCTGATGGCCCTTTACCAGCTCGTCTCTCCTCCTAAGGCTGCTTTGCTCTCTCCTGTTTGTGTGGCACATTACCCACACAGCCATCTCTTCCCCTAATGCTCATGGGAACTCTTGGATCACTTCTCCCCTCTCCTCCTACTTCTCTTATACACGCCTTCTCTTCACTCTCTTCTTTGCCAAACTGCCTGAAAGAGCGTTTTCTCCCTTCCCTTCCTCCTTTTGCTTCATATCTTCTCTGTGGGAGGACTCAGAGGCTGGTGCTCTCCTCTGCATCCACACGATACCTCTTCTCAAATCCTGCTCTGAACAGGAGCTGGTTTTCTGCTCTGTCAATGAAGCTTTTCTGGTTTTCAGCGCTATTGAGGTTACATGAACACATCTCCTATGTGAAACACTCCAAACCCAGACACACCACATCCTCTTCTGCTTTCCAGCCTTTTGTAACACTCCTGTCCCACTGCTCAGCCCTGCCACACTTCTCGATGCCCTCCAAGCATCACTGCAAGCACAAACACGAAGCAGCAGAACTCCAGGGCAAAACTGCTTTGCTACCAGCGGGATCTCCAAGCAGCAGCATCTTTCTGTGAGTCACTTGCTGGGAAAGGAAGATGGGAACAGCTGTGCTGTTGCCTCAAGACTGATTCCTCCATCCCCACACTGTTTCACAGCCACAGAAATGTTTCTCCTCAAGAACTATCTCATTCTGACTTGTGCTAACCGCTGGCTGACTTCATTCATCATTGATCATCTCCTCTCTCAGAGCTGGAATGCTGCTGCAGGTGCATTTTGATTTGCTTTAAACTGAGTGGTGACTGAGGTTTCGTTATGCTTGTGGTTAGTGCTGAACAGTGATGTAGTAGCAGTGAGTGAGCACGATGCCATGGAGGAGACCTGGTGGGAGGAACAGCGGGCACCATGGCAGATACCTGGGGGAAAGCAGTGAGAGAAAACCACTAACAGGCAAATGTAAAACTGGAACTACAAACCAAGAGGTGTTGCTAACAGTATTGTGCCCCGATGAATGAGTTCTAGGTGGAGAGAAGGAGGATCCACCTTGCTGCACCAAAGGAGAAAACAGTGGGGAGACAGCAGTCAAGCTGAGGGGGCTGGGAAGAGCTCACACTGTTTCCCTGTTATCCCAGTCTGATTTCTGGGAACAAGGAAGACCTGGGAGAAAAGGTTGGGTTCACCTTGGTGTAAGAAAAGCAGCGGAAAAATTGTCAGCAGACATTAAAAGATGAGTTTAGAAAACATAATTCCTGCCCTTTGTTTATTTTCTCTACTGTCTTCAGCACCTTCTCCTGCAAAACAATACCCAAGGCTGTGTGCACCATTCTCAGCAGCACTTAGGAAGCAGTGGGACTCAAACACTGCTCATCCCATCTGCAGGGCAGGATCCAAGGGTGCTTCCTCCCCAGCAACCACCCACGGAGCTTCCCCTCCTCACAAGCAGTAGCAATCCTATGCTCAGTGCACACATTGCTTCCTCCTGGTATACTCAAGTCATTTAATTAGAGGTAGATTTAGTGCTGATAGGAAGGATCTAATGTCAAGTAGCAAGAATGAATTGAGCCATCCCAGAGGAAGTGTGGCTAGACAGGAGGAGAGCTGGTCTCAGCTATACCATGAGGGGTGACATGCCCCAGTGTTCCATAGACAGGGAAGGCTCAAGTCCCCTCCCATCATATAAAAAAAGATTAGCATGGTAGATCCTGGGCCACTGACAGCAGGGCACAAGGCTGGGATGATTTCTGTGCTGTTCCTGTATCTGTTCTTTAATAGGAACTAGATAAAGGGAAGAAACCCCTCCTGGAAAGAAAAACTACTGCTCAGTGTCAATGATTTTCTGTCACATCTGGCCAGAACTCAGACATGGCTTGGGGACCTCTGGGTGAAAAAGTCAGGTCTGTATTGACTTGCATTCTGGCAGTGCCAACACTGGCAGAAGACAACTTTCCCCATCAGTTTGTGGTATGATTTATTGGTACAGGGGTTGAAGTTCAATAAAATGAGCTCCTCCATCATCACCTCCCAGTGATTGTCTTGATGCTCTGATAACTTCACAGAGACAACCTGGTAAAACACCCAGAGCCCAGCCCCAGCCTGGCAGGAGGCTGTCAGATGCACGTGTCTGTGTCACCACAAGCTGTCAGTTCTTGCAAAGGCAGCTGCAGAGACAGAGACTGTCCCAGGTGCAGAAAGAACCTGAAGTCCATGCTGGTGGCACAGCCAAGGCTCTGCAAACTGAGCCCAGAGTCAGAGTAAATGCAGGAGGCTGTTAAAAGAATCAGGACATCTCCCACTGAGGCCTTTAGGCGACAGCAGCACTGGGAGAAGAGAGAAACCAGCCCCTAAGAGTTGGTTCAGACCAGTTGTGAGAGCACTCTGGACATAAATTTTGATATATTAATGAGTCACAGCGGTCACATAACCTGCCATTCCATCATTTCTTCCTTTCTAACAGCCCCTCTCGGAGATCTAATCTCAGTAAAATGCTGAAGGAGCCTCTCAAATGGCTGTGTTTTACTGCTGTCAGTCTATCACCAGTTCCTCATGCCAAAGGTCCACAGGGGAATAATCTCTTACTTCAGAGATCAAAGTCCTGTATTAATGACCGTGAGCTGCCACTCACCCTGTGCACAGACGGCCCAAAAAACCTGCTGCTCTCCCCAGCTCAGAGCCTTGTTTGTTTATAGCAGCAGCATTAATCTGTTCGACAGCTTTCCAGTACAGGCAGGATTTATCACTTATTTAGGACCCAATATTTATTATTTATTTAGCGCCCAAAATGCAACAGGTATTTGTGGCAACATGACAGAGGCAGAATCCCTTCCTTGAAAAGCCTTCAGGCGATAGAGAAAAACCCTAAAAAGAGAATGGGGCTGAATGGACAGGCAGGATGGGCTTGCAGAGATAAAGCACTTAATTGCTCCTCAGTGCCTATGCTCACAAAGCTATTTTATAGAGCTTTCTATATGCATGGAACACATGCAATGGGATGGCTCCCTTATTTGGATGTAAAATGGGAGACTGAAGGGAAAAAAGGTGGAAGTGGCTGTATGAACACCAAAGAGAAAAAATAGGTGGAGAATTCAGAAGGATAAGGAGCCTGAAGTCTCTTCCAAGCTCTGCTTGGCCACATTAACAATGCCCAGTTTTCCCCTGGATCCAAGGTTTCCCATGCAAAGCCAGAACCTGCTCATCCTTGCTGCTGCACTTCAAGTTAGACTGGCTGACATAAACATTTGCCAGCTCTCCCCCAGTTGCTGTGAAGCAACATTATCTTCCCTCTTTCCCACATCCCAAAGATAAAATAGTGTGGAAAACCAGCTAGAGAACTATTCATCTGGCACAGCCTTCCCCAGAGAGCAATCCATGATCTTGGACTTTATGAAAACAAGGACTTAGTTTGAAGCTCTCAAGATTTTTAAAATTTATGTGCTGAAAAGTGCTTCAGAAGAAATTCCTGAGTATCTTTCTCTATTTAACATGGGGTTATGGTCTTCAATCTGTAGCTCAACAGAAAAACATACAAAGACTTAAGGCAGCTGAGAAAAACAAACTTGTTGGTACCATAGGTTTACATTTTTTATTGTCTCTTAGGCAACTCTATCATCTCTACCAGCCATCTGAACACTTCCAAGGTTTATATGGATAGTGCAGGTAAATACAATCTTTGTATGTGCTAAAAAGAAAAGGCTCTGAATTTAGAAAGCCAGACTGGGCTTTACCAGCAGCCAGAAGCACGCATCTGGAAGGCACAAAATTAAATAACTCCAAAACTTGGGCTATTATAGTGGAGACGGACAATATTTCTATTTTGGGTTTATTGTCAGCGCTACAGACCACACACAATCTGCCCTGGTTCTGCCTGTGGTCTAGGACTGTCTGGTAAAAACTATTTCAGAGAACACTTTGTGCACTGAAGGCTTTGGTGACTGCTGGCTGAGAACACACCCAGCAGAAAGGGCTCAGAGAGGCCATCCAGCCTTGAAGGTTTAGAAGAAAGAGGAAACATCATTAGGATGTGAACTGGTAGGTCAACCTGAAAGTTTTCGACTTTTCTAACAATGACCAGAATTATTATTGCTTTTTTTGCCAAGGAAATCTCCTCTTTGCAATGTTAACATGGTCCTCCCAATATTGTTTTCCAGCAAGATTCCCATCACAGCTGCATTTTCCAGATGAGAAGCCGGGGAATGGGATACTTTTGACACCAGGAGAACCTGCTCAAGGCAGCTAAGCTGCAGCCAGAGGCTGCTGTGCCTCTGCTCCAGATGTGTGCCAGCAGACTGACTCTCCACAAAGCATAAATGCAGCACAAAGAGAGGCTGCTGTACCTGAGCAGGACCATGAGCTCATCCAGAGAAGGTGCTACTTCTGCTGGGATTAGGCACTGTGCATGGAAAGCCATCTGCTGGGAAGGATCATGTGCCTGGCCTCACAAGGATGCTCCCTCCCCTTTGCCACTGTTCTCATCGCTGCTGGACTGGTTTCAGGCAACTGCCTGGCATTGGCTGCTGCTCCACAGCAGCATCAACACCCCATCGCTTCCAGTTCCCCACACAGTGACTCTCATCCATTCACTCAGGTTGCCGAATGTCTACTGACCCTGCTGTCCCCCTCACAAACAGCTTTCTCCCACCCTGCCCTCTCCACAGTCACCACAGGCAGCACGTCCTGACTCTGGGGGCAGGCCTGAAATCAGCGATGTAAAGAGATCTGTGACCATGCTGTCACTCCCACCTCTCTGCCTCTCAGCTTGTAGATGGAAAGAAGCAGAGCAGGAAGAATAATGAAACAGAAAAGAAAGTCGTTGCTTGCAGAAATTGTATTACTTCTGTGCCAAACATTTAAACACAGCAGCCCACAGCACTCCCCTGGGGACCTGCTCCAAATCCATACACACAAACCTGGACATTTCCTGGATAAAAGCTTCCCTACCTCAGTTCATTTCAACTCTAACAAGCCCACTACTTAAGAGAGAGACTGAGCTAACAGAAGGCAAGGTTGGAAGCTGCAGGCCTTAAGGGATTTGGGAAGAGCCAGGGGATTGCCAGTCCCTGCCACTGTGCGCTCTGCAGTCCTTCCTCCCAGCACAGCACCTTCTGCTCCCAGAGGATAGCTGGTCTGTGCTCTGAAAGGTCCCCTCCAGTATGAGTGAAAGGATGCTGTGGCCGTGCATATACCTCTCAACTCTATGGAAGAGGGAGCATAACAAGGACCGATGGTAACACTTAATTCAGGATACCACAATGCCAGGCACAACTGAGTGTTTAACTCTCTTGCTCCAACAGAGCTGCGTGACCTTTCCTGTGTGTGCCTGGAGATATTTAGCACTGCACAGTTTGGATAAAGAGGGTTTGTAGAAAGGGAAAACAACAACAAAAATCCCAGTGGTCTACACTGACAAAAGCACACACAGAAGGCAGAAGAACAGCAGAAGATTTTCATGCCTTGATGCAAAGACTGCATTTAAATAACACACAGTACCACATTTCCCTCCTGGCTCCACTATGTTGCTTGTTGAAGGAAATCCATATGGTTAACCTGGCAGGGAGAAGGCGTCTCTGTGATTTTCACTGAGCTAATGGGAGCCAATAACGTTACCTGTATCTTGGAGGACAGCATTCCCACCCATCCCAATACTTGTCTAATAAAAGGTCAGCCCGTTATATGGCATCTATTTGCAAAATTAAGAGCCTCTCTCCAGCAGCTAAATGCTTGCTTTAGATTTGGAATTACTGTAATTAAAGTTACATTGTGCTCGGATTGGTGCCAATCATTGCGGAGCTCCAGGCACGACCTGCCGTTCCCAGCGCCATGTGCCTGGGCGTCCCACTCCATTAGCTCCAGGGAATTAGCTGTCATTAACGAAGAGATGCACACTCCTTCGTGTTGTCAAACCGCAATCAAGCGGGTCACAGGTGAAGAATAAATACTTTCAGAACAAGCCCAATTACACCATTTACATTTCATTACAGAACCTGTTTAATCCACTGATGGGCTCCCAAGTTCTTCTGCCTAATAAACAGCATTTCAGAGGAATTAATAGGCCCTGCAAAACATGCTAATTACACTCTTTTGCATCGCATTTGCAATATTGATTTTAAAGTTGCCACTTCCTCCCCCCCCCTCTCCTTTCCCAGCCCCAAAGCCTTAACTTTCAGCAAAGTACCACTCAAACCAACCTAATTACTGGCGAGTTTAGGAGCTAAGGCAGCTCTCTCGTCACAGCTTAGTTCCAGCCACGGCCAACATACAGGGAGGGATTTTCACGTCCATAACTTGTGCAAGTTCCTCCAGACGACCACTGGAAACAGCTGCTGAATAGCAATTACAGGCGGAGAGCAGGCATCAGCAGAGACTTTGCCATAGCAACGAGCCTGGCTGGACCCGCTCCCCAAAGACGCCTCCTCCTCCCAAAGACCACAGCAGCGGAACAGGTACAATGACAACACAACCACCGCAGTCTCGTTTTGATTTGAAACTGGAGCTATTTGATGCTCTCCTGGGCACTGAACTGTTTAAAAAACAAAAGGAAAGTTTATTTTCAAATTGCAGGTCTCAGCTAAACCGTTTGGAAGAGAGGAACAAATCAGACACGCTGGTGGAACACGCCGACCGGTTGTTTATTCACCCTGGCTATTCTGCCCAGCTCCTGCCACCGGCTTTCAGTTCTCTTCCTCCTCTACGTGCTCACTCTGCCCTCCCCTCTGCTTCTCTAAAATCCATTTTCTTTAATCAGTGTGTTTCCCCTTCCAACCTCTGACTTTCTGCAATGGCTTGGCGGCTGTCACTTACCGTTGGGTTTTATCCCAAGCTTACAGACAGATAAAAGCACTTGGAGGAGGAGATGGGAGAGGGACAGAGTGCTTGTGTTTCTCTGCAGTACCAGCAGGTTGTTTAAATGGAGCCAGCAGTAAAGGACAATAACCTGCTGTGTTTAATTCCTTTACTAACAACGAAGTAAGAAAGAAAGGCCAAAGGAAGCCACTCCTGGGCTATCAGAAGATGCTGAGATACAGAGCAGCCATGAGCTGCTGCTTTCATAAGGGCTGACACCTAATCTTGCATTTACTCCTGCTTCTCAGAAACTTTCACCAATGGTAATACAGGTTTCAAAGGGAATGGGTATGGAAGCAGAGAGTGCAAAAATGGACATAAAGCAGTCAAAGTTTAATGAAGACAACACATGCTGCTCAGCCCTACTGTCCCTTTGTAGGATTTTGGGCGTGTCCCCAACTGCACTGAAGAACAACACAAATACAACCCGTGGCCAAGGATTTAAACCTCCCATGCACCCAGTCTGCATGAATGCTCATCCAGGAGCAAGTTACTGCACGAGTCAAAACCGTTTGTGTTAGCCCAGCCATGCATGTAACCCTCTCTGTGAAGCCAAGAGCAGGTGCTCTGCAGTGCCCCAGGTAATCCACCGCGCGCCGTGGCCTTGACCGTCTGCTCCAAGGAACGGCCCACGAGCCACCTCGTGTGCTCTCTGCACAGCAGGAGAAGCCTCCACCCCTGCCTGCCCACACTCCTCTCCTCACCCCTAAGGAGAACATCTGGCTCACAGGAGGTAGCTTGCAACACATGCAAGAGACGTCCAAGCCATGTAGGAAGGTTGGCTGGCATCTCGTACCATTTTATAACATGTTTATCACGTGTATAGGATTTCTTTTGCCTCTCAAAGATTCTGGAGGGATTTACAAACTTAAAGTGCTACAAAATAATACCCTGGGATCTCTTTCCCCTCATAAGCACCAAACTGGATTAGTTATTGTCTGGAAAACACTTTGAAGTATCACTTAATGCTACTAATCATGCAGTGCCTGTTTAACACCACCTACCAACGCTAGAACGAGTTGGAAAGGAGATATAAATACCAACTACATTTGGTAATTACATTGAAATTACATCAATATTTGTCAGGAATTACACTGACTGATAAAAATACCACAAGAAACCAAAATCTACAAGCAGTTCTGTATCTCTTCTGCAGGGTAGACCCTCAGGCAACACAACATCTCTTGACAGCAGCCCATGGCTGCCTCAGACAAGGGTGTTTTTTTTACTGCAAAACCTTCTGACAAACCTTTACTGCAGGTTTTCCAAAGCAAGGCTAACCCAGTCCAGCCGTGCATAGTTTGCAACAGCCGAAAAGATCACAGGACAAAGAGAGTTTGCAACAGAATGCGTAAGACCACCTCTAATTTAAGCTGACAAAAAAGCAAATTGTGAAAGAGATATAGTCAACTATTTGAAGCTTGGCCCTTCTTAATCATCCGTAGGATGCAACAGCTCACTTTTGCCATCTCATTGCACAGGTAAGATTAAAGACAGGCAGGAGATTTTTACCCCGTAGTTACAATGATTAATGTTTCTAAACAGACATATAGTTTGAAAGCACTATTATAGGAAAAAGAAAAGTTGTTGCTTCATATTCTCAACCCACTATTTTCCCTGGGCATTGAGCCAGGGACAGAAAAATGAGGAAAGTTGCTATTTAAAGAGTTATCTTGAATTGCAAGGTTTGGTAATGAACACGACTTGTTACCATCCCCTTTGCTGAAATCAGGGGCAAATGAAAAAGGCAGGGATGAGTGCTCTGCCAAGCACTCTGTCCTGAGTCAAAATCAGAGGAGGAAGACTGGCAATATGCTTCTGACAGCTGTCTCTCCATCCCAGTTTCCCTGGTGCCATCAGAACAAACTTCACTCCCTCACTGCCTGCAAAGAACCTGGAGCTGCTCTGCACAAGTTTGTCTGCTGCTGTCAAGAAAGATGCAAGAAAATTATTCATAGTATCCTGGAATGGTTTGGGTTGCAAGGGACCTTAAAGATCATCCAGTTCCAGCCCCCCTGCCATGGGCCATGGAATTCAAAGAGCAAGACACAGCAGCTTTCACTTTTTATACAAGATAGGACACTATATAAAGCTACTGGTCTCATAATGGTGACATAACACACGTTCTACAGGTGATCATGCTGGGAAAAGAAAAGGTGTGAGCTTCCATGAAGCCACTGTTCCTTCCTCATTAGTTGCTGCAACACTTGTGAGAACAGCTTCTACCAGAGCTGGGATGCTACACATGTGCTGGCACCTTGCTAGGAGACACAGGAAATAAGTTGGAATAAGTTCCTGCAAAGCCAGCTTGTGGTCTGGCTGGGCATGGCGGGTTGCTCTCAGTTCCTACTGTACCTCATTGTGCCCCAATATAATTTAAATAGTTCACTGTGGGAAATAAGAGGAGAATACATTCCATAGGTTTTGTTTCCTGCTTAGTCTCGGGAACGCTGATGTTGTGAGTTGTTGCTCTAAAACCTCTTACAAAAAAAAGTCCAGCATGACCTCCTGCATCCAGGGCTTCCTGCTATTATAAACTCAGTAAAACAGTATGCTGTGTCCTGCCCATGAGGCAGACAGACAACAGACTGTGGTCTAATTAGAAAAGACATGCTTCCCACATTATCCATAAAACTGCCTCAGCCTACAACTAAGGACAAATAAATAACTGTCAGGGCTAATAAGCCCAGAATCAAAATAGGAGGGAAAAAACAGAAATTGTATCTACTCAGATCTCAGTTATGTGATCATAAAGAATGTGTGGTAACAACTGTGAAGACAAACAAAACCAGCTATGGTTGAGCCAGCTCTTCTTCAGCAGACTCAGACATGCTCCACCTCAACAGACTGTGCCAACCCCTTGGCATTTTTCTGAATTTCCAAACTAATAAGAGGAAAAAAACTGCCACAGGTGATTAATTGGAGCATTTGAGCATCATGAGAAGATCTTCTCCATTATGACATGCCAGAGAACAACAGGAGCACGTGAGGAGATATCCAGTGTGAGGAGCTAAAGAGAACATCCTAGAAATGATGAAGATTGTGAGGTCAGCACATGCTCCCAGGGCTGGCTAAATCAGAGAGGTGTTCAGGACATGCTTGGGATGAGAGGTGTTACAGGGATGACAGGAATGACATCCAGAAGCTTTGCATGCATCACCCACATGGATCACAGCCAGTCATTACACAAGTCCTGAACCTAGAGCCCTTCCAATTTTGCATTCCCTCTCCCCACATCCCCTTGGAATGGGATAGCCCAACTCCAGGCACTCTTCTGAACTTCCCCAGGAGCCAGTTGTGTTGTTGGCACCGTACACCGTACAATTTTACAAAGCAAGTTCCTCAACCTGTTGCTGTGGTTGAGAAAAGTGTAGGAATCTACATTAGAAAGGATTAACTCTAAGTGACAGCTTCCAACCAAAAACAGGCAGAACAAGTTAAGTTATTGAAATTGCCCGAGTTTAGTTTAGTTTCTCCATTTCTTCCTCAGCCACTGAATGGCAGTTCAGGAATCTGTTCAGAATTAATTTTTATCAATCTATTTCACTTTTCTACTCACAGATCAGAGCCAGGACCTGGTCCCTGGACATCTGGAGGGTGTCAGAGCAGTTCCCACTGGGAGCTTGTCCCTGCCAAGTGACAAGGGAGCAACCACTGGGACTAAGCAGTGCCAGTTCCCACCTATCAGAATTATTGTGAGTCAAACATCACCACTTGGGTGCAACCACACACCTGACAGAAACACTGGTATTTCCAGCGCTCTCTTTTATTTAGTGAGGGGAAAACAGGGTCTGGACTTGAGACCAGGAGTCTGCTCAGGGCTTTTCCCACAAGAACAGTGACAGCAGGAGCCACCATATGGGATGAGACATAGAGCAACTTTGCCGTGGCCTTGTTGATTGAACGGGACTAATCAGGCTGAACTTGGGACCCATCTGCCAGCCACTCTGATCACAGGCTATGGAACCAGGACACTACCCATGAGCTGGCAGGACTACAGGCATGGACAGGGGGAGGGAGCACCATCCACACACTCACCTGCTCCTTGGTTCCTCCAATGCTGCTCTTTAGCTCTGTCCTGGAGGGATCAGTCTCTGGAAACAGTCAGCCAGTGCCATGTGTTGCTGCTATCTCAGATTACTAATCAGCCTGGAATATGCATCATTTGAATCAGAGAGGCATTTATTTATTCTAAAAGAAATATCTCCACACTGGAGAGACTCAATCCTTGCAAGGTACTTCTCAGCTCTTGGGGATCACTG
The DNA here is from genome assembly GCF_036250125.1 of Pseudopipra pipra. NCBI lineage: Eukaryota > Metazoa > Chordata > Aves > Passeriformes > Pipridae > Pseudopipra > Pseudopipra pipra. The sequence continues at coordinate 11,739,269 of NC_087564.1, forward strand.
AACATCTCCTGCTCAAGGCTGCAATGTTTGAAAGAGCAGTAACCTCCTCGTGAGGGTGGGATCCCTGTCTGAGCAGAGGTCAGTGACAGAGCTCCAGGCGAAGGAGATTCTGCTCAGCCTCAGGTTATTTTGCTCTTGAGAAAGGAGACCAAGATGAGCTGCTCCCAGAGCCATTCTGGTGGAGTGCAGGGGGGCAGGTATGGGGAGATATGGGCATATGACCTCAAGAGACACAATCCCTGTTAACACACACTTCATTTCAGCACAAAGCCGAGCTCTGCATGACACCACAGGTTCAAAACCCTCTATCTTTTGTCCCCTCCAATTTGTGGGTGCATCAAAGCACCAGCCAGAAGCTTGGAAGCTGATAAGGTGGAGATCAATCATGGAGAAGGTGCAAGATGTACCAAGGTAGGAGATTACAGCAAAAGCCCTGACCCAGACTTTGGGTAACTGCATCTTGGTCTCCAGGACATCTTTGCATCCTTGCCCTGTGCTGAGGTGGCTGGTTGGGGTGCCTGTCCATGCCAGATGCGTTGATTGCTTTCTGCAAACAACTCATCTGCAGAGAACTGGACTAAACCCAAACTCATTTCACACAGGTCACTGATCAAGAGGGCAGGATGTAATTTCTCATCTCTATCTGCCCAGGCTGGATCTGAACCACTGATTATAGCACCACTGAAACTCCCCAGCTTCACCCCAGCTCCTCAGTTAAAGGACGTCTCCTTCCCACTGCCACTCCCCTAGTGACTGTCAGAGCCAGCAGAGCTCTCTCTCTGCAATGCCTAAAGGAAAATTCCCCTTTCATAGGCTCAGTTACAAAGGAAAATCTTGACATCTGCCCATGTGAGTCAGCTATTTCCCTGAATCCCAACTGCCTTGTCTGCAGGAGTTGGTTGGGAAAGGCAAAACCAGACAAAAAGAGTTCTGTCCTAAATAAAAACATGTCTAAACACTTGGAAAAAAAAAGTCAAGAAAAGAAAAGAGGAAAACCACATTTAGCTTTGTAAGGCAATAACAAGCAGAGCAATATGCAGCTTCAAGGCTACACAGCCAGGTCAGAAAACCCTCCAGAGAGAAAGAACTAGGCCACAAAACTCTGATAATAGCTAAATCTGCCTGCATTACCCAAAATTTGTGGGTGAGGCCCCTCTGATGGCTGAGCCAGCTGGCTGCTCTCCTTCAACAGATATCTATTTACATGTTGATGGGCTGTGGAAGCAGCTCTGAACTCTCCAACAGGAGATGAGACGTGACCGGGACACCGAGTGCTGCAGGTGATGCCTCCACCTTCCCAGAACTGACCAACCACGTCGGGTCTGATCCAACAGCCAACATCTGGTTATCATCACTGCACTAATGTGTGCAAAATCTGGAAGTCTGGAGAACAGCAATCCCTATTCTGCTCTCTCTTGGATCCACTGATGCCCATGGTACAGGTACTTGCTGCTGGCTTATTTCATAACCACAGAATGGTTTGGGTTGGAAGGGACCTTAAAGATCCTCTAGGTACAACCCCCCTTCTGTGGGCAGGAACACCTTCCACTAGACCAGGTTGCTCCAAGCCCCATCCAACCTGGGCTTCAACACTTCCAGGGATGGAGCATCCACAACTTCTCTGGGCAACCTGTCCCAGTGCCTCACCACCCTCACAGTAAAGATGAAAATTTATCTCTGCCTCTAAAACTTCCATGCTACAAATCCAGTGTAGAGAGACACAGCTTTGGCAGATGATTTTATGGAGGAAAACTCTTTGAGGTTATTTGTCCCTATCTTCCTCAAGGGAAATCACTTCAATATTACAAGCATTGCTGAAGAGAATATGCAAAAAACCTGGAAAACGCATCATTTTATCAACAGAAGCAAGGTCATCCAAACCCAGAGATGACTACATTCAATATTAATATCTCCCCTTCTCCAAGCAGGGTTTCAACCTCTTGGTAACCATCCATTCCCCAGAGAAATGTTTTCCAGTAACTTCAGTGTGAACTAATTAGGCCTGCACAGCTAGTAACTGCCATCTGCCTGCCACAGCAGTGCCGGAGACTCCATGGAATGGGAGAGGATGGGCTGTCTCATCCCACAGCACCTGCTGTACCAGCACCCTCTCCTGCACCCTCCTGCATTTCATAAGCCCCAGTCTGTCCCAGCGGAGGGACATCCAGGCAAAGGGAACAACTCACCTGGGCACAATGCAAAGACAAAGCTGCCTCCTCTCTGACACATGTGACTATTTCATTCAAGCCCTGGTTTATTCTCATTCCCAGGAATTCCATTTGTTTCTGCTGCTCCAGCCCCAACCTGTTGCATACAATGTTTTAATGAGGTCCATTCCACGGATATAAAGGGCACATTGGCCTCACTGCTCAATTTATTTCTGCTTGGAGTATTCAAGAGCTGCTTCTCAAAGAGTTTGAGAAGATCTATTAAGAGTCCAGCCCCGACTGGTAAACAATGTCCATTTCTGGACTGGTCCCACCAATCCAATCAGTGAAGGCATTTAAGGACAGGATGTACAATATTGGAAAATGAAATTGCTTTGAAAAAATTCCTCCTTGCTTATTTGCCAGCTAATGGCAGAACCAATGCCAAGCACAGCTGATCTGTCCTAGGTTGTTCAGAGACTGTCCTTATGCCAATATATCCTTTTTTCTTCCTCATCCACCTAAACACATCCCACCTGTCAATCCTCACCCTCACTTGAGCCTGGAACACCTCCAGAGGCATCTCCTCCACTAGTGCAGAGGCAGCAACATTCCCAGTGCTGCATGATCAGGTAAGTCAGTGCCTTGTTTTGTCTCTTTTATAAAATGTCCTGAATTTTGCACTTCTCTCACTGGAGGCAAGGTTATATTGTCGAGTTGTCTTTCCCCTTGTAAATATTTGCTGTTGAGAGCCATTTGCAATGTAAAATGTCTCTAAGGAAGGGGAGAGAGGCTGATGTTCTGCTGTATTTGATACTATTCCTTATGTCATCCATGGTCTTTCTCTACTATTTTTATAGGTACTTCTAAGAAATGAAGATTAAAAAAGAAGAAAGGCAAGACAGCTCAGCAAATTAAACTCTGAGAGTTAAGCCTAAGTTTGGGAGATCTAGGCTCAGTTCCTTGCTGTGCCAGACTCCCTACATGACCCTCCTGTCCATCTTACAAAGAGATTAACAATGTTCCCTGACAAAGGTACAGCCCCAGACACCCCATGACAGACCTAACAAATACTTCCAGAGGGTTTGGCACCAGCAAAGTCTGAAGGAACACCATTAGCCACAGGGCAGCTGCCTTCCAGAGGCATCACCTAATAACACCTCATACTCTGCTCCATCCCTTCCCTCCGTGAACTTCCATATAATAACTGCAAAATGTGACAAGCCTAACTTTAATCATTTTCTAACCCGGGTTGATATCATTAATCTTGCAGCCACCGATGGGTAATTTAATTAGGGTGCATTTGTAATGAATTACAATCATCATTTAGTGCTATTGTTCCTCACACAAGCAGAGGGGAGTCAGAAAACTGGCATAGTTGATCTTTTTAATTACACTCACACGCTGTGTAAGGCACCACCAGCCCCAGCCTTTCACTGCTGGTTTCATAGATAAAGGAACATGAGCTCCAGAGACCCTCCATGTTAAGCCCAGAAAACATCTCCCGGTGTGCTCCTCACCACCATCAGTGACTACCAGGTCTGTGAGATGGAACCTTTGATGGAGGAGGTGTCAAGCTCTAAGCAAACAGCTCAGAGCTGAAGCAGAGAGAGAAACACACAGTCAGGATGGAAACTATGCTTCTTTGTTCTCTTTCTCACCACCTGTGAACATCTGATACCGATGCTAAGGTATGGCAAGACACAAAATATGAGTAGATGGGTATATGGTAAGCCCAGAAGTATCCTGACTAAAGGACTGGATTTATTAAAACACGCTCACTTGATGGTGATTGTACACTCACACCGAAGCTACAGGCACATGAAAGGCTGTAGGCACTAACGATGTTCTAATGGAAGGAGAATATTTGTCCCAGAGCTTTAAATCCACCTCTACACGACAGCATCAGAAATTTCCAGCCAGAAATGTTCATCTCCGTTCAGCTCCTTCGCTGCTCTGTGCAGGATGCACAGCAGCAAGTGCATGTATTTATTTCAGACATGACTTCAGTCTGCAAAATAGGAGCAATCTGTTGATGTGGCTGAGAGCCAGCCCACCTCCTCGGTGTCTCTGTGCAGAATAGACAGACTCCCCCACGGACGTCGTGTTGTGCCATCCCACTTTGGCAGCCAGGCCAACCTGCTTCTGAACTAAACCCTTCCAAAGAGCTGCTCAACTTTTTTTGGTCTCAGTGAGGTATTCTATATGAAATGCAACAGTTCTTATGCACAGGACCAAAAAGAAACAAGCCCTATGTATCTCCTCCAAGAGGGTGGTCAGGACCCCTCTCTTGGTCGCTACTCAGAAGAACATCCTGGGTTTCCAGACCTCAGCACAAGAGGAACAGTCACTCCCATATTCCCCAGCTGGGACCCCCCAGTTCTGGCACATTCCTATGGGGAGACAGAAGTGAGGTCAGATTTTTAAGAGAGAAAAGAAACATCAAACCCGTGGTTCCATGGGCTGGGTCAGTGTCCTAAGGGCAACATGACCTTGTCTCTCCCTTCCTCAAAAATGTTCACTGAGGCTTCACAGAAACTCCATCTCAATTGACTAAAAGTGCCACAAAGTGGGGTTTTTCTAATTAATTTTGTCAGGTATCATTAAGGACCCCTTCCTACATGTGTGGAATTTGTCCTGAAACCAAAGGATTCCTAGGCAAGGCAAAACACTCTTTTTTGTCAAACCTATTTTTTAAATAAAGGCTTGGAAAGGAGCTGATCAATTTGGACTGGCAGACCATGCCCCTGTGCCAGCAAAATGAGCAAGGAAAAATTATTAAATACATGTACAAATCCTCTGTGGCATTAAAACGTGGTAAGAGAAATAATTTGATGTGGCTCAGGGCAGAGGATAACCAGGCCTCTGTTTCGGTAGTGTTCTTTCCAAGAGTTAACAAAACAGTTGGATAAAGTACTGGACAGTAGTGAAGAGAAAATAGGGAACAGTCTGGATCACACAATAATTCAACTTTTCTAATTGGTGGTTTATGCTTATCTGAAAACATTGTTCACTTTTTTTAAGATAGGCCTAGGAGAGTACTGAAAAGCACTAGAAAGAGCAAAGAAAGAGGCTTTCATAAAGCCCCCAGAAATTCTGAAAAACTGTATGAAGGGACAAAAAACAAGAATCTCATAAAAGATGTCTATAAAATACCCAGATTATTATAATAAAGGAAGAAAGAGCACTGCTCTTTGTACCGGAAGAGGAGAACAGGAGAGAACCCAGCTGAAAAATACAATGTAAGGACTTTAATTTTCATTCAACATATGTTAATTAACCTGTGCAACTGCGGCTATAGTGCAGCAGAAGCACAGAATTTAATGAAAATTAGAACAGACAACAACATCCCACTCTCTAAATGGTATTTCTGCCATTTCCATTTTGCTTTCAAGAAAGAGATATGGTCAAGAGGAACCTCCTTTTAATCATGTTATTAACAATGCAGTCACTGAGCAGCATTTCATTATGTTTTCCTAAGTCAACTCCTGCGGCACACTCACAGCCAGTGAAACCTCCTGAGTGACTCTTCCTGGGCAAGGTCCTGCCCTGTCTGCCCCTGCTCTGCTTTAAGGGCAGGTGAGGACCAGGATGGGTGTCCTGTCCCCGCTGCCAAGCACAAAGTGCTGCTGTGCAGGTGGGGATGGAGCACGGAGGGGAAACGTGTAACTGTTCACCAGTTACCTTCATCATCAAACCCTTCCTGTCATGGGGCACCTAAAGGCTGCTACACTGCTGAGCCAGAGACATGCTGCAGCATAACGCAAAGTTTCAGGAAGACTCCTTACCTGCTTCCATCCCCTGCCATTATAAAAGCTGAAAAATACAAGGGGAAAAATTTCCCTTTATCGTTGGGCTGCTCGCCAAACGCAGAGTCAGCATTTTCGAGACGTGCCATCAGCATTTCTTTGTCAGTCACTTTTCTCCACTTGCTTTCACGTACTGAGTGAAAAGGATAAAATACCTTTTCTAGCAAAATGATTGTAAAGCCACTTCAAATTAGGGGAGGGATGCAGGCGCAGGTGCAGCTCTCAGCTGCTGCACTTGAAGATGACGGGGCTACAATCCAGCAGCGTCGCTCTTCGGCTGCAGAACCTCCACTGCAGCAACTCTCATGCCTATGACTTTCCTCCACTCTCAACTTTGTGAAATCCTGACTTTTGAGAGCTGACATCACTCAATCCTTCTCCCTGCTGGAACTGATCTATTTCAGGGATGCACTGGTAAAAGCACAGAGTGCTCATGAGATGTGCTACCCCAAGTGTAATTTTCCCTTTGTAAATAAATTTTGGCCACCACCCAGTCTGGGTGGGATGACTGGGGAAGCAGCTGATATTTGAAATCTCAACCATGGCATGAAAATAAGTCTTTAATGAACTGTGCGTCTGAGGCAAAAAGAATTGGCTGCAAAATAACAAGTGATAACCATCGGAAAAATAAGCGAAGCATATGCAGGAGGAAACTCCATTAGAGCACCAGCCATGCAATTAAAGATGGATGTGGCAAACGCGTGTGTGAGCAGTTCACGGTGCTGCTGTGACCCACAGGCCCATTAGCTCTGGAGCACTGGTAAGCTGATTAGCTCTGGAGAAGGATGATGGCAGAACTCATCAGCTAAGCTTGTTAGCTGCCACACAAAGTTGGTGTACCTTGGAAGCTTTGCAAAGTGATTAGCTTGGGGTGGGAGGAGGCAGCAGAGCCTGTTACAGTAGATGAATAACCCAAAGCAGGCACTGTGTGGGCACAAGCTCCGCGTACAGATCGGCTGCCTGGGCTCTGGCTGCCTGGCAGAGCTGGGGAGACGGGGAAAAGACACCCATTCCAGGCCACAGCATGCCTGCAGCCAGCCAAATCTGTGCCTCGGTTGCAGCCAAGGTCTGCAGCCTTCTTGCACAATAGAATTTAAGTCCCTATGGTCTGCAAGTCCCTCCAAAATCCCCGCCTGCCATTACTGAGTGAGCTGGGATCCACTGGGGAGGTGGATGCTGTCCTTGTGCCAGCAGGAAAAGTGCCATCAACTCTCCCCGAAATACCTCTTGACCAAGTTTAGATTAAATGCAAACTGGAGGAGCAGGATAACTCAGCCCAATGAGAAACGACAATTTTCTTCCATCTGCCTTCAGTCTGCACAGCGATGCCCCGCAGCCACTCAAGAACAACAACTCCTGTCTCATTTAGGAAACAATTTCAAAGAGGTTCAGCTCTAAACATCTCTCTTGCTTCTGTGGTGGGACCCCACTTCAGCCATAGAATCACAAAATTATTTTGGTTGGAAAAGACCTTTAGCATCATTCGAGTCCAATCATTAATCCAGCATTGCCAAGTCTACCACCATGTCCCCAAGTGCCACGTCTATCTAGCTGGAAAAATAACCAGCACTTCATACATTTCTATACAGCAAGGCAGCCATTTTATCCCATGTGAAAATGGTTCATACAGCTGCTTCAGCTCTCCAAAAACTGCACAAAGCTACTTCCACTCAAACTGAATGTCCACAAGTTGAAGCAAAAAAAAATAAAATAAATAAAAGGAGCTTTGGTCTTTCTGCCAGTTCACAATGGCTGCAGTTTTGTACACATCAGCTTCCGTTTGCCTTGTTTTTCCTCTTTTTTCCATAAAAACAAGACAGAGACAAGGATATTAAATATTCAATCCCCTCGGAAAATAAATATTAAAACAGCTTTAATCACAAACCCACAGATTATTTAGGCTACATGTGGCTATAGGAGTGTAGCAAATGTCTATAAGGGTGTAGAAAGTTAATTCTTTAGGGTACAATTGTAGAGGGAAAATACGTGTTTTAACTTAATGCTTTCTAATTTCCAAGTGCCTACCTGCAGACATTCATTGTAAATGCATGGAGATGTCTTCTGCATTCATTAAGTCTGTTTGGTTAATCTGCTTTTACATAAAACTAAAAGAGATTAATAAACTTCTCTAAATGCCCCAGCATTGCCAGCATTCTTTCCTTTCTGACAAGCTTTGCAAGGCTAGATTTGATTAAAAACTTTTCTTCAATTTCCATATCCTGAAGTCAAGGTACTAGATAGCAATCTCTGTTTTTGTTTCAAAATAAAGAAACTTCACAGTTGCAGAGAAAACATGATGCAAGTATAACCGACAGCTCAAAACCAGATGGCAAATAAAATTATCTCAAAGCATATTGTTATTTTTACATTGCATTTACAATTTTCAACACTCATATTTGGCAATACTGCTGTCTCTCATTTTATGTAGGTTAAAAGTGAGAAGCAGCCGTCTGCTCACTTCAAAGTCAAGTATTTACCCCCAGGTAGGATCTATTTATGTGCATTTAACCAACTATTTATAGTCATTTGAAAACAGAAGGTTTTCATGAAAAGTGCTGGCACATCCTTCACTATAACAGTGTTGATAACATGTTCTCTCTGTTCCCACTGGACCTTCTAATTTGATAACTCCTTTGGTAAAGATGAACTGGAATGTTGGGACCTGTGATATTAAAATTTCTTTAAGCAACCAACCCTTCTACTTCCCCAGATGCCTTTCTGCTGCTTGTAGCAATAAATCTTCCAGTCATGCAGCAAGGCACCAAGGCACTTATGGCTTTTATTAGATAGGCTACTTGGGCTTTGGGAAGTATTAATAGTCCATCAGAGGAGGCACTGACACCGATCTCCAGGCAGCTGAGGCAGAACACCTCAGTGTGACGGGGCTGGTGTTGAGCACAGGACAAAAGCATCACCCACAGACATCATCCCCCTTCATCCCACGGATTTATTCCCCCTACTGTCCTTTCTAAGAAACATGACAGTCACAACCATGAGATTTCTAAAATGAGATCTATGCCCCAGTCCCTCAGCAAAGCAGCAGCAGGAGCAAGAAAAACAATTCATTTCTAGAAGCTGATATTCATCAGCAAACTCCACCTCTCTGCTCTATTCGCTGCTCCACCACAGCAAACAGGGCCATTCTCATTCCCGAGCTCGGCTGTGCGAAGATCCATTAGATAAGAAAACATATCTAAATGAGAAATGCAGCAAAAAGAAATGAGTTTAGACAGCTCCTCCTCTCTGATCTGGGCTACAGTAATTATGCCCGTGTCATGTGAATTCATGGCTGCGCATCCTCAGCTTAGCTCATTTTACCCATTAACATCAAAATCCTTTTCCACTGGCTCCTCTTTCTCCTCACCCAGGTGTCCAATTCACTCATTTCTCTTTACCCCTCATTATTGCATGGCCCTCCCCTAATGCAGGTGCACCTCAGCAGCCACACACACCCCTTGGGCTGCCAAGGAGGGTTTGCAGCTTTGAAGCCCAGGGGACAGTTTCACCCATGAATCCTCCCATGCTTTTCCACATGCTAGAGAAGAGCCTGGAAGAGACTTTCGGGGGCAATCCATGCAGACACTAACACATTCTTCTTCCAAATTTTTCCAGACATCCTCCTGCAGAGAGAGCTACAGAACTCTGGCAGTGGATCAAGACAGGCAGGTGACGTGCTGGCTCTGTCTCTCTTCCTCTTGCTGGCTGCCAGGTTCCTGCTGTGCCCTTTGACCTACCTCTACTCCAATTAACAAACCAAATGAACCAACAGCCACAAGTCTAAACCCACGACACTGCACCAATCATCACTAGTCCATTTGCTCATGAGCTGCTCCTTCCTTCGACATTCCTTTGGGTTTTGATTTTAGACTCTGAGCTTTCCAGAGAAAGCATCTATCTCCACTTATTTTTCCTCCAAGAGCCAGTACTAATGTGGTTAATAACAGCAGCTAACCTTTGACTGCTAAAGTATTAGCAATGCCACCTATAAAGCTGTGTCATATTTAGTGAGCTGTCAGAGCAGCAGCATCATTAAAAAGCCCAAGCACATAACTAATGTATGTAAAACACTGCAAGAGATAATCATTAGGTTGGTTGGTGATTTATTTCAAAACTGATGGAAGCAAAGGGCTTGGCAGTGAGAACTGCTGAAGAGAGGGAAGCAGGGCAGGCTAACACTCATACCAGAACGGTCCTACCACCTGGTTTGCCATAGTAAGTTCTGGTGGAAGCAATACGTCTATTTTTTGAAACTCAAATGACCCTTCATGGTCTGTGGACTCACTCTCCTAATGATTTCTGCCTGGATTTGCAAGCTCTTTTATTCCCTCTCTTCTCGTTTCACATCAGAGGGATGTCAAGACTTTCGCTGCCTAGTGTTAGCTTTGTGTCTGTACACGATGTTCTCACTGTGCTCGCTGGGACCCGCAGGCTTTATAATTAGGGCCGGATTCAAGCAGCACCAAGCACACTTGCAAAGATCCTCTTCAAACCCAAACTTCCCCACTCCTTCCCAGCGCCGGCCCTCCCTGCTGCCGCAGCTCTGTGGGCTAAAGAAGATTGCTGAAGAAAAATAGCAACACCTTCCCCTCCTTGGCACAGCGCACCCGGCTGGCTCTCCATGGGCAGCAGCTCCCGAGCTCTCCTGCTCCCGCATTACCCAGTCTCTCTGTAGACACCCAGGACTGCAGCAGCCTGTCTCCCCGCAGAGCTGAGACCCGCAGTCCTTCCCGGGAATGCTGATTCCCTCCTGCACGGCCACGGCAGCTCCTCTGCACACGCCGGCCTGACCCACAGAACCCCAGGCTCGTGCCCCACAGGGCCCAGCCCCACTCGGCAGCTCCCATGATGGGAAGACAAGACCTGTTGATTTCTGCAGTTTCATGTAAGTGTGAATTGATGAGCTACTCCAGGAAGGTAATATTAATTCCTGGAATAACGTGCAAGGGCTGCCTGGCTGATTACCCCTTATTCCTGTCTGCTTACAAACAATGATTACAGTCTAATCTCAGCTCTCTTGGAGGAGCTGCGGAGAGTACCCTTCATCTAGTGTAATTATGTTCCAGCTCCCTTGGAGCTGAAGCTCTTATTCACTCCTAGCATTATCTGCAGACTAATCTAGTTGGCTGGAATGGAGGTAAAAATTACTCCAAAGAGCTGTAGTAAGCTCTTGCTCTGGCTCCAAAGCGAAGTTAAAGAAACCAAATTGGTTTGTGATGGTCAGACAAAGGCACAGGATAAAGGAGAGATGGATCCGGCACATGGCAGAAGCAAGTGTTTGCTGGCACTACTAACAGCCAACATTACTTTAATACAGCTCAATGAATCCTCTTTTTTGCAAAGATGTTCATCCTGCTGTGTTTCCTTCAGTCTCTCAGCGAGATGGATGCACAGCAGACATCTCTGGAAGCTCTTTTAAAAGAAGACCTTTTCCCAATGGGACCTGGTCATACAGTCTCCCCAAGCTGCACCTTCACACTTCAGCGAGACCTCACAGTACTACGAGGCACTGTCAAAACCTCGCCAGCCTTCTGAATGTGATGTGAAGGCTTAGTTGCTTCCAGAACTTTTGTTCTAAATATCAAAAGTCAAACACAGTGTACGCTTGATTTCATCCTGAAAAGGCTTCCAGGCAACTTCATTTTGCCTAAAACCCAGTTCTGGATAACTGTGTGGGTCAACACCCTCTAAATCCATCTTCCAGTTATGTTATTTTCTCCAAGACCTTTATACCTAATCACTACCTGTTATTCACTACTGCTACTGGTACCTGCCTGATTAAGTGTGAAAAAAACTGTTTTCACATGCTGCAATTACATTTTGCCTCTGCTGGGGGTACAGCAAACCAGCTCTGTGAATGAAGCAAGGGCATGTGCTCCAACCATGCCTGAAGCACATGCAGTTTAACGGCAGTAATCTGGGAAGTGAGACATCACTCCCCAAAGCCTGATGTCCCAGAAGATAGCCTGATACCTGGGCTGCCAAAGGTCCTCTGTTCTAATTAAGTGTTAAATCTCATTATTTTTTTTTTAAATCTAGTAAGATGTTTCTCCATCCTACAGTGCCGTCACTCTTTGCTTTGCTGTAATTCAGTAAGGAGAACAGTTAATTAAGTTTGAACAACAGTGTCTAATGACTTCTATTTAAAGCTGTTCATAAAAAAAATATTACAAGCTCTTAGAAATTACCTAACTTTGGAAGCTAACATGGTACCTTAAGAGAATAAAACATTATAGTCCTGCATATTTGCACTTTGAAGGCATATCTTCTACCCCAAGCGGTGCAGTGGAACAAGACATCCCCCCTACCCTACAACTGCTTATTTTAAATTTAAGTCATGAAGAGAACATCCTGAAAATAACAAAATGTCTGTGGATGCAGGGATCAAAATGAGTGCTGGCAGCATCACTGTTAAGTGCAGTTCCATTTAAAATACTCTTCAGATGCTGGAGTAATGCAGCCACTTCTAAGCTGTGTAAAACTGTGGCCTTGGGGGAAGGGAGATGGAGCAGCAAACAGGTCCTGAAGAGATGGGAAACACAGAGGAGACAACAAAATGAGACAGCTTAGAAAACCAGGTGGCAATGCAAATAGAGCAGGATCACCTCAACAGGGGAAGGCAACCTCACTTCAAATGGCTCAAGAAAGGAACTGAGGATAAGAGGAGGGGGAATAGAGGATTATTTATTCTGTTTGACCTCTCTACAGCTTAATCCTTATGTTTATCTCTAGCATTCAACAACATGCACTGAGGTTATGTTGAGACACATGATGGCATAGGGCCACTGCCAGCCCCTGCACCAGGGAAACTCCACGAGTAAAACACACACAGATTTAGACACGTCACTGGTAGATGATAAACACTGGAATTAACAGAGAAATTAATAAGAAGACTGTTTAAATATTAGTCTAATTCAGCACAAAAGAGGAGATCTAGTGCAGCATTAACCTCAGACAGACCCTTTAAAAACACATTCTGGGAGTTGTGTGCTCACTACACCCACTCACCAAAGTATCTCTAATGAGTTTCCTCCTAGTTGGTATGTCAGATCTGGAGGGAACCCCTTGAGGTAACCTCCTTCCTAGTCTTGCCTTCCGCTTAATGCATGGACTGGGAATTGTTAGGACTGCAATAGGGAAGCCTTATTTTTCTTACTCTTCTTGGCAGAGAAGAAGAAACAGAGACAACTATCCATCACTGCTCTTGACGAGCATCACAGAGCTGTAATGAAAGGATCACACCTGATTTATTTTCTACGCAGCCCAAATAAAAAAGACCTCTTGTCTGACTCTACTCAAACTAAATCTTGCCAACATAACAAACAGAAACATGAAAATGAAGCCTAGTTTCATCCTCCTTTTGAAGTCAGCAAAGGAACATGTTGAAGGGAGTTCAGTCTTCCCTCTAGAGAGGAGATGGATTCCACAGGTCCTCTATGATAGGGACACATATTTACCTCCTTGCTGTTAAAGCCATCCTGGGTGTCATTTCACCATGTAGGTCTCCTGTAACTTGGTAACTTTGCTCAATTCACAAAATCATCTGCAAGCTCCCATACCACATCTCTTATCCTCAGAGGATCATGAATCACCAAGGCAGGATAATATTTGAGGACCTAAAAGCATTGAAGTTGTTAAAAAATAAATTAGTCTTAAAATTGGATGTGTATACCAGGAGATAAGAAAGAAGCAATATTGTAGCCTGACTCCAGAAGGTTTTCAGGAATGATCCAGAGAATACAAGGCCTTAAAACTTATTTCTGTACCAAATAAAATTAACCAAGAAACAATAAACCCCCAGTCAAAACCAATGCTAATAAATAAATAAATAAATAAATAAATAAAACCATTCCCTTCCTATCTAGTAGAATTCCCTAAAATTCTTAAGGGGAAAGAAAAAGAATCCCTGAGGATTAGGTTTAATTATTTGAATTTTCAAAGCCTCTGTGACAAAGTACTGCCAAGAAAGCTACAAGAAAACTGTCTGAGCAATGGAGCAGGGGATAAAGTGCTATTACAAATCCAGAAATTAACTGAACAAAATTAAAAAAGGAGGTATAACACACGATCAATATTCAACATAGCGAAAGATTACACTGGCTGCTCCCCGAGGACAGGTTTTGTCTAACATATTCTTCAGCTATTTGCATAGGAGAGTGAGCTGAGATGTGGGGAGACTGCATATGACACGATTGGTTTGAGGGTCATTGCGCTGACCTTGGCTGGTTTGCCTCTTAGGAACACTGAAACACTTAATCTTTGCTGTGGGTTGTCTTGGGAGAGGTTCACTTTAGTTACAGAAAATATAAAAACACAGCTGTTTAGCAGTTAAGGAGAAACCTGAGAAAGCACAGAATAATGAAGATATTTACTCTTTTCTTGCAAGATGCAAGGGAAACGATACCCAGGGGAACTGAATGGCAATTTCAAATAGATATAAAAAACCCTCTTTTCTCAAGGTCTGCATTGACCTCTGGCGCTCACTGTCACAGGCTCCCTCTCAGATCAAGAGTTCAAAAAGTCCAAAACTGAATTAGATACATTCAGAGTAATAGTGATGAAACACATTTACCAAAGCTTATGAAAAGCATCTTTTATAAAGATACCACAGTAGTTTCTTAGGCAGGGTTACACCACAGTGTGTTTTGAAATCTGAAAATAAACCATTTCCCTACATTTGAACGAGGTTGAAAAACCTCCCTCTCCCTTGCAAGCTATAAAAATTAACACTTCAATAGGAACTTGCACACCAGAACTGGAACACCTGGACAAACTAGCAGAGTCATTACAGCTCCCAAGTCACAGATGGGGAATGAGACAGAGCGAGGCAGTCAGTGGCAGAGCTGGATGACAGTCGGGGGATCCCTGGATTTTCTGGCTCTGTGCTTGCCAACAAGCTGCTGCATCTGCTGACCAACACGAAACAAGTAAAACAGCAAAGAGAATCTCAGTGATGAAGAAGAGGCGCTTCCTCAGTTGCTCTCAGCCCCTCACCCATCCCGTCCATGGCTCAGATCCGGGCAGCTCTGCACTGTGGTGGAGGGCTCCCCAGGGAGCCACGCGCTTCATCAGCGTTGGTTGGAAGCACACACTCTTTGGGATACATACAGGATAACTGCGGACACTACATACAGGATACCTTTCCAAACCCAACTCTCTCAGTTCCCTCAGATCCCTGCAGAGTGATTTCCATGCAGATCTTTCAGGCAGCAGAGTGCTGGCAGGCTCCGGAGGAGCAGAAGAGCTGTCGTCCAATTTGGCCAAGAGCTCCAGCAATGCCCCTTCTCACTTTTCACGCCAGGTTGCACACCTGGGTGGATCACTGAGGTGGAGCCTGTCTACTGTCAGCTGGGAAGCAACTGTTCAGAGCTGAGAAAAGCCTGCCCTTCACGGTTTCCTCTTCAGTGTCAAGCCAACCCTGTGGCCAGTCACCAGCTCCATTCACAACCCAACCCCTCACTTTCCTTCAGGTAACCCTATTTGCTTCCCAAATGTTCTTCTGACAGACACACATCCTTCCCACTGATCTGCACATTCCAACATCTGCACACACTCATGATTTAAAAAAATAAATAAATAAAAAATTAGAAATTACTTAAAAACCTGTAATGGCTTGAGGACTCTCTAGAGTGAAAGGGAGGAGGGAAGGGGGAACCCAGGTTAATAAAAGCTGTTAATTAGAATCAAATTTGCTGCTTAATATGTCAAGAACTAGTGAGTTACGAGTTAATCAACTGTCTGAGTTCCTTGGGAGAGCAATAAAGCTGAAGCCTGAAATTGAAAGGACAAGGTCATGGCTTTCAAAGAAGGTGTCTATAAAATCACTTAACCCTAAGGTCCAAGTTGCAAGCCATCCTCAAACGCGTCAGGACTTTCCCTATCCTGAACATCCTGTTCTATCAATAACAATCAGCATTCCAAGCCTTTTACAGTTCTGGGATCTGTATAAAGTTGGGACTTTATAAAGTTGGACAAAAGGCACAGAAAAGATGGGTAACTCTTCAAACACTTGACTTTTTGTTTCTGCTGTTCTCTTTCAAAGGATATTGCAAAAGACCAAAGCAGAAGACAGAAAAGAAATATGGAGGAGCTGGAGAATACCCATCAAGCCTTGAGTTCAGGATCCAGTGTTCCTTGTGCAAGACCTATCAACATCTTGCTACACTGTGCAGTAAAAGGAGTTGGCACAGCAGGAACTGCCTTAAAGAATGAATTAATAAAAACAGCAGAGAAAAGAGAGTGAATAAAGCTTGTCAAGAAATGAAGAGTTTGGAGATTGAGGATTTCCCACATTTTAATGCATCTGGGAGACAGAAGGCAAATGATGGGTGATTTACTTTTGCCACTGAACTATGGAAAGATTAAATCTATTTTCACTCCAATTTACTCTTTGCAAGTCCAGCCTAGATGGAGTACATCCTTCTTCCTTGCAACATGCTCGCCATCATTACTGTGCCGCTGTGATTGCTAAGAGAAGAAAAGCTGCAGTTACTATGGGACCTCTTCCATCACACAAGAGTTTTCCCAACAGGGGAGGAAAAGGGATCTAGAAGATAAATACTTATAGTAGAGGATTCCACCAGACTTTCAAACTTCTGCTATAACAGGAGGCATGGAAAACCTTTTTGTTGTTGATTGAGACACTCAGTTATGTACTCCATGGTCAGGTATACACCCAACTCCAGTGAAGTTGTTAATCCACGAATATCATCCATCACTCAACGCAGTTCAACTGGCAGTGCAGGTGAGGTTCTGCCAAACAAACAGGAGGAGGTCGGCTCGTTCATCTGGAGAACTTTTGCTGGTATTCCTTTCAGAGCTCTGCCCCCAACATCCAGCTCCTGAACAGGGCTGAGCTGTTGCTCTCTGTAAGATCCCAGTGGGGGCTGCAGCTGAGAGGCAGCCAGGGATGTGGGAATAGCATGGCACCAGGCTTGCTCCCGCTCAACAGGGCATGGCAGGACTGGGCATTGCTCAGTGTGGGCACCACAGTGCTTTCCCTGCTCTTGCCACCACGTCTACACCCCTCTTCCCTTCCCTGCGTGGCTGTTGCTGGAAGTTTAAAAGAAAAATCCTTTTCCTGAGAGATTTCTTCTCCTGCCTTGCAACCTCTACTTAGTTTAGGGGGCAACTGTGCTATCTGACTGTTGTGGAGACAACATGTCTCCCGAAGGTTGGGACTTGGCACGGAAAGGGAGAGGAACAGATGTTCATAGATTTCATTGCAAAGTGTAATTACCCACAGTTTTGAGTACACACAACATATTCTAGTAAATGAAAAGCAATGGGAAGTGCCCTCTGTGTCCTTGTGGACATCTTGGGTGCTCCTCCAGATCTTACCTATATTTTCCATACTGCAACATTTCAGCATTGCAAGCAGCAGCCCTCTGAGATGTGGGGAGCAGAGAGGATCGTTTCACATACAGCCAAGTAATCTTTTTAGCACTAATTTTCTTGTTCTTCTACAACATCCAGGTCCTGAGGGAAAGCAGAGCCCAAAGCTAGCACTGGATAAAAAGATTAGTTGCTTCTGCACTAAGATGCTTGTAATGATTCAGCAACTTCGAGCCATCTTTCTACCAACAAGGAGTCTTTGTGGTTCTTCTATAAGCTGATAGTTCAAAGCAACAAATAAGAGTTTGACAGAAGTCATTACCACCTACAAAGTTGTTGTACATTTGTGAGTACAAATGGGTCAACTGTGCCCCAAACTTGCAGGTTTTTTCAGCCAGGGGAATAATCCTATCCTTCTTTCCAAAAAGAAATCTACAGTTTTTCCTTCCCTAACAAGCAATTCACCTGAAGCATTAGCAGCCCGAGCAAAGGCAGTGTCACCCACAGCTCTAGGTATGACTGTTGTTTCCCAAACAGCAGGTGAAATGCACTGAGGACAATGAGATCTCCTCATGGGGAGAGTGACCAGTTATCTCCCATCTGACACCCACAATATTTCAGCCTCCTTTAAAACCAGGCACCTCCAATAAACTCCAGGAGCAATCAGTTGTCTGCTTTTGCTGAAAACTGTTGCTGCACAGAGAAAAATAAACTACAGAATAGCTCAGCAAACAATTCAGGGTCTGAAATTTTTCTTCTCTAACAATTAGTACGGAGCCTTTGTGTACCTCCTTCCACAGCTGCCGAGTGCAGAGGGAAGTGGAGAGGGTCACAACCTTAATTCTGGACACAAATTGGCTGCTGGTTCTTCACTGCTGAATTGGGGAGAGGAGGTTACGGTCATGGAGTAATGAGTGAGATTACACTGCAATCAGGGAATGGAGATGGGAGCTGGAGAGACGTGCTGAAGGCAGGGAAAACATTCCTTAGATTAAACCCCTATTGTTCACCTCATCTCTGCCTCAGTGGATAACCCACGGAACTCTGAGCTCCTGCCAGGAGCCAGTGTGAATAATTCCAGAGCATTTTTCCTACCTGTTGGTAACATAGCTGTCTGAGTGCATGAGCCTTACACTTCTTTGAGCCATACATACAGGAAGGCACATTTTCTGTAATCCCTGGGAATACCTTCTTCTTTTCCTTTTCCCCAGTTAAATCTATCCTGTGGTTTTTCAGGATGAAGGGGTGCAAGCTGCACTGATGAGAAATCAAGAGTGCAGTACACGACTTCTCAACACTTTGTGCATCATTAGAGCAAGGTTGTTAACAGGATTATGGGGGGCTGAGGGCAACGAGCTATCATCCATCTGGAGGATGATGTGTGAAAGCAGGGAAGGCAAATGCAAATTTGCAGAGGGACCCTGCTCCATTTAAAAGGTGAATTAGTGTTTCCTTCCTCTGAGACACCATAAAGAGCTTTACACCTGAAGATAACATAGTGGAGTTAAACCCCTTTTGCAAAGACAGCTGCACAACAAGAATTCCATGAAGATGGCAAGACTAGTCACATCAGTGGACATGTGACTCAGCTTCCATGTTGACATGTGCTGTATAAAAATATGAACACAGCAACAACCGACAACTGTAGCTCTCAACATTTTGGGAAATGGAATTTGGGAAATACTATGCAGGAACGAATGCAATGTGCTTTGAGATCTTCCTTCAAAAGCTTTCGTGTAAGACTGTACCACATCCTATATACAGTGTGCTGTGATGCTAAATATATCCATGCCCACCGCGAACAGCAGCAATTTGATTCAAGTTCTATCTTTTAAACCACTTTGGATATCAACTCTTCCTTCGTCTCATTAACACTGCTGTAAAGTGCCTGGCACAAATCTACATCAAATGAATATAATTAAAGAGGAAAATACATTGCATTAACTTGCATGTCTGGCCTTCCCTTGTTTTTTCTGTCTTACCACTGTATCTAGTTCTGTTTCTGTTTTTCTTCACAATTCATCTTCTTTGTCCTTCTTTTCTTTCAATCTTTCACCTATTCCTTGTTTTAAGCCCGAAGTTGATTGCTTTCTCTTTTTTCCAAGCTTGATTGATTTATTTAAATCATTTTATACAAAGCACATAAACTGTAGAACTCCATGCAGAATAACACAAGCACTGCTAATCGTGTAGGTAAGGAGGAAGAAAAAGTAAAGTTAACAAAGTGCTAAATTAAGTAAGAATCTCTTACATCACACTCTGAAGCTTGCCAAAATCTGACTCTTCAGATGTACTGCAACAGCAATTTTCTAAGACACAGGTCCTTTGCAGGTAAAAATCTTCAGTCAGACAGAAAAAGAAATAAGAGATTCTTCCAGCTGCTCTAGCAGGGACCAGGGGATGATGTAACCTCTCAAACAATCAGGCCCCAAGTCATCAGAGGGTCACTACTTCATGGCCCCAAAACAATGCCACTCTCCTTGCCTACTATGGAAGAAAAAAGGAAGGTATTTACTTTTCATATCTCGTCTGAAACACCTGCAGGACTTCAGGCGAGCGATCTCTGTTGAAATTCATTGTATTGCTCAATCCATCCTTGCTTAATTCATCTCATGAAACTCTTAAATGGTACCCAGGCTACAGGCTGGCTCTCTACAGAGATGGGAATTACATCCCTAATTACAAGATATGGTACTGCCCTAATAATAAGTACTGTGCTCATGAAGTCCCCACCCAGGGGAATGAGCTTTGACCTCTTTTAACAAAGACTGCAAAACAGTTGATAAGAACATTAAAGCAAGTCCCTGCTCCAGAAACTGTGCCTTTGCTTGCTCCAAGCACTCCTATGCTGGCTGCAGAAATGAGCTTTGAGCACATCTCACTACTCTGAGCTGGTGACGGTTGTCTGTGCTATAACACAGATTTGGTAACAAGCCAACAGAAGTGTAGAAGGGGAACTAGAAAGGCAGAGTTTTACCTCCACAGTATTCACTTGTTTTACTCCCCAACCCCTAACAGCACCAGGGCAAGCTCAGCTTGACAGGTCCATTCCAGGCACTGCTGGAGAAATTATGCTACATTTTTCATGCATCTTCAGGATGAACCTGGAGATGAATGGCTCCTCGACAAAACAAACCCTACCTCAAAAGAACTGGGCCTTGCTAATCTGTCATTATTGCTCCTTTGAAACAGCACCTCTTGCCCTAAGAGCTCTCCCTCCTCACACTGCAGCAATCTCAAACTGGGGACAGGTTTTCTTCTCCAGCATGGATTTGTAGCATTTAACAGCAAACCTTCAATTACCACAGCACATGACCATAAAACTTGCTCAACTGGAAATGTTCACTTATTTCTAACCTTGCCTTCAGTTGTCTTCTTTCTTTTGCCCCCAAAGACATCTAAAATAGTATTCTCCTGGAACCTCTGTGCAGCCTGCCTAGCACAAAGCTAAACCATAAGTCAAAATGATTAAAATTAGATGGAAATATATACATCTCCTTCAACACCAAACTGGGAATGTGGCTCCTAGTGGGACATAACTACACATTACTCATAAGGCCAAGACATGTGGCATTTCCCAGAGAACCTGCACATTCTCCTTTTTATACTAGATGACTTATAAGCAGCAATCAGTCTTTTCCTTTTGGGGCTGTGCCTTCCATATGCATAATTTGAGTCCTTAAAATGAACCCCTTGATTTGGATTCCACCTGCCTGGGAGAAAAAAAAAATAGGGGAAAAAAAAAAGTCTTGGAAATATATAGCAACAAGAAACTGGCAGGACAAACTCGCACTCCCACTGTGCCAAATTGCAAGTTTAGTAATTCTGTTTTCTTCCCGCTGAGTGGAAGGTGTCATTAGCTGCTGTATTTAGAGCCACAGAAAAGGTTCTTGGAGCAATCCCCAGCCTCTCTCTGAGCCAGGTGGCTGCTGACCACAGGAGCTCTCTGCAGCTGGGGACCTTCACCTTCATCTTCCTGCAGTCACCGCTTCCATTTGAACAGAGAGGAAATAAACAGGGCAAGTGGCACCGTGTGAAGAGAAACCCTCAGGCTGTGTCATCCTCCTCGGGGCTGGGATTCATCCCTGCACCACTGCCACTGCCACTTTAAAGCCCCTGTGCTGCATAAATCACTCTGGGGTGCTTTTAACTCAATAACAGCTTCCCTTCTGGGAGAGGATTTCTCCTCTAGGCCAGTCTCTGCAGAGCACCCATTGAACCAAATCCTCATTTCTGAAGATTAATACAACAATTCAAAGAATGATCCTCTTACTGTGAGCCTTGGAGGGGAGCACAAAGGCCTTGAAAATGTCCTGCAATCATGCACATGTTCACACAGAGCCTTGTCTGCTGGCAACATTCCTACGCGCTTCCGAGAACCTCGGCCCATCGGAGCACCGGGAGGTTTGGCTGGCAGTGCTGTGAGACAGGGAGGAGGAAGTGCAGAGCGTGGCTGTGATGGCTCGATGGGACTTCAAATGAACAAAGATACAAATCCATAACCATAGGGGGTCTTCATGATGCATGCAAGGAGCAGGGAGGGGCAATGTGAGCTATTGTCCTTTCATGTGGTGACCGAGGATGGGAACACCCTGCTGTTTCCAGAGTTGTTTGAGATGGTTGAAATGAAGACCACCTGCGCTGTCTGAGAATTGGGAGAATCTGTGCAAACATTCATTATTTATAAGATAGCTGTCCAGAGGCAAATTGCCTGGAATCCATTAAAGGGAGAAATCCCAGCTCCCTCCGGCAGTTGCCTGGCACAGGCCTTTTCCACTGACAGAAAAGGGAGGGAAAAAAAAATCACTTTCATTTCTAATTAATCTTCTGGTATATAATACTTTTAATTAGGAAAAAAAAAAAAAACAACAACCCTGTGTGCTTTCTGAGAGAGGAAGGAAGGAGCCAAAAGCAAGGCAGAAAGCTCTGGCATCTGGGCTCTAGTTCAGACCTCATCTTCTTTAAACCTGACAAGCACGTGAGACCTGCAGTCAGCTGCTTCACTCCCCTGGATGTGACCAGAGCCCTCCAGTGCTTCAAGGACTGCTCTGGAGATGAGGAGTGGGGTCCTATGTGTACAGAGTCGCTATCCACCCTGGAAAAGAAAATCCAGGTGAAGAGAAGCAGGAAGGAAAAGTACTGGAAAGATGCCTTGGACAGAAATAAAGCAGACTCTGTTGGACACAGAATGGGCAAGACAAGTAAAAAGGCCCAGGGACAAGGAAATACAACCCATATATTATGTCTTCAAAATAATAACCCCCCAGAAACATTCCTTCTGCAACCCTAAATTTCCTAGCCCTTCTGTCTCCTAATGTCTCTCTTCCCTGCATTCATTATTAATGCTGCTGGGGGTACAGATTTGCACTTCAGTTTCTGAAAAATTAATTCAATGATTAAAATTTCAGTCCCTGAGTAATGGAAGCAGCTCAGGCAAGCTGGAGATGCCCCTTTGCAGTCTGAAGGCCTTTGGTATGCTGCCTGCTTACCCCCTGCATGAGAAGCCTCCCTGTAGATCTGGCTCAAGGGGGAAAATCTGGTAGAAAAACGTGGTTTTAAGTTGATTAAGTTCTGGTTTGGTGGAGGAGCCATTTCAGTTTAATACTCTACCAATGCTCAATTCAGTGCAGAGAGTAAATCCCAGGTTCTTCCAAGGCTCAAGTACTCGTGGCTTTCTACATGACCCCCCCCTTGGGTAGAGGAAAATCTCCAAAGAATGCAAATACTGATCAGTGCTGTACATCAATCAAGACTGTGGGCTGAGAGACTTTTGGCTTGGCTAATGAAATTTTCTTCGACACTGTGGTTAAAATGAAAGATTAGCAGAGAAAGGCCTACAGAGACCATCTCAACTCACCAAAAATGTCTATTTTCTCATCTGTACCCACATTATTAGCAGAAAGAGCAAGACTCAAGGAATCTGGTGAACGGGTGAGGAAAGGGTGTCAGATCACAAAGTACCCACACTTGGACAGCAATTTCACCTCATTTCAGAAAAAGATAGGCTCCCACTGCAAATTCAGTATCCGCTCAGGAAGGTCCTTTCCTGACCTGCAGCGGAGCTGCCCTGCCCATCAAAGGGCAAAAAGGAAAAAGCGGGCAAAAAGCCTGCAAAAAAAAAGTTTCTAAAACTCTACTGAATTGTGAATTTGGGGGGGAAAACTTCTTTGCTATCTCCAGGAGAACACACGCTGTGTGTATCACCAGCACAGCGCTACCAGGAACAAAAAGCAACGCACGGAAACCTACTTTTCACCGCATTTGCTGAAAGTTTGCAGGGTGAATGTGCAGAACGTCGGCTGCTTGGAAAACTCAGTGCTTTTCTTCCTCAAGATGCAGCTTTGTGGAGGTTTCAGAATACGTGGGCTTTTATGTGCTGTTCAACTCTTGAAGTTATTCTGAGCTGAGCCTTTAGCACTCAGCCCTGTATCTACAGGGCAGACAGAGCATCAGTACGTGTAGGATTAGCTCCCTCACAGGCTTTCATGTGCCAGCCTTCCCACCTCGGGACACATTCATTCATCTTGCTCTTACAGAGTCCAGGTGGTTTTACTGAACCTGCTATTAAACCTCCCCTTATGAACAGGCTCCAAAGCAGGATCCATCCCACCTCTCCAGCCTTGTGACACCAACACACCTGAGAGATGATGTGCTGGGGTGCACAGCCCTGACGCTCTGCGCAGAGCAAGGAGGAAATGGAAATGCTGGAACAAGCACTTTGGCACAGCTTCTTGGCTGGGCTAAAGGTTTATTCCTGGGATGCTGCTTTCCTGCAGACTAAGGAAAATTAAATTTAGCACTTTGCAAATAAATAGGTTAGGGCTGAAAGGACACTATTTAGGAATTTACTGCACACAGCAGCCTCAGAGATTATAGATCCATCACCGTCTATTACCTTGCTAGTTACTGCTTCCACTCTGTCTATCTTCCCCACTTACAGAGTGGTCCTTTCATCAGGTCTTTTTCTGTTCCAACTTGAAACTGTCATCACTCTAATGGAATTATATGAAGAAAAACAACTTTGGGCTGCAGCGACTCTGCCAAAAAGCCAAGGACAACTCCTGTGCTTTCCCAGGACAACATGGTGTGATTCTTGCCTGACAGAGACAGACACAGATGTCTGACAACCTCCAGAGAAGCACAGCAAGAGACAGCTGTTTACACACATGTCCAAAACCTCTGGGCCTCCCTGCAACTGTCAGCTGGGCCTTTTCAACACCCACAAACACAAGAAGCTTCACAGGGACCAGCAAACTGACAGCTGATGGTAACCCTTGCTGCAGATTCATCATAACTACATCACACATGGAAGTCACTGAAGGCACTGACACGATTATAAACCCCACCTTGTGCTGCTCTCCACTATTTACTTCACATAAAAATCATCTGCAGACAGTCCCCTCTCCAGAGCCGGATACATCCCAGAAATGCAAAGTGACAGCTAGCACATGAAACGCTCCCCAGAGCCTTCCATTAAGACAGACAAACCCTTCACTTAAAGGTTGAAATTTATGTCAGCTCTGCAGAACACGGCTGAGATAGATCCACTGCTATCAGCTACCTGCTCTAGCTGAAACAGATTAGGGACAAATTAAAATTTTCAAGCCTCAGTTTGATATATTCCCTCCAAGACACAGGCAGACAGGCTTGTCTTCTTCTGGAAGCTAAAGATGCCATCAAAAGATAATCTTGGGAGTTACCAAAGCTGGAGGTCATCCTCAGCTCTCAAATTCCCTGCTTCCCCTGTGGAGGAGAAAGCAGGGATGTGATTTAGCTACGAATCCTTATAAGACAGATTTGACATAAAACACTTTTCAGTACTTCTTTCTCAAAGGACGTTCTCATGCAAGTAGCAAAAAGGAAAATACATTAAATCCAAAAGCCTAAAATAGTACTAAGTTACCTGCTCATAGTGCTAACATTCACATGGGACAGAGTGAATGGTTTTTGTGTGGAGCTACAACAATTCATGTACTTGTCTGTTTGAAGCAAATGTGAGAACAGGAGAGGGTTTTTTACCATTTCCATGAATACAAATAAAGACAGTTGATACATTATTAAATCCTTAATATTATCCCTAATATTAAATTACTAAGCTGTATCCATGTGAAGTATTAATTCCTTAAGTTTACAGAATGTGAAGAGCTGAGCTGCAAGAACTATTGCTCTGTAGCATTGGGTAGAATTCCACCAGAATCCCAGCAGTTAGTCCCCACAACGAAGCTTTCTGGAAGGATTTTCAGGGTACTGCTGCTTTCTGCCACTGTTCCACAGACAGAGCACCATGGTAAGAACAGCAGCATTAAGAGAACCATACTGCACCACTGATGGGACATGTTATGGTCTGGAGAGCCTGCATGGCACATCATGCTTAAGACTCCTTGATGCTGTGAAGTGCATCAAATTTTCAGGAAATGCCACCACTGAGAGCCTGATGTGCTTCAACCCTCTCCAGCAGTAACTGCCTCCAAACAGTGGTGGCATGTCTTGGAGCAAATCAGAAGGTACACTCACAGTAGTTAGTATTTTTGCTTTTCTACAAGTGGTTTCTCAAAAAAAAAAAATTACAGTAAGAGACCTCTGTTTAGATGAAGGTCTCAGGGAAAACATGACAGAGACTGGGATCCTATGAAGAAGAGCTGCCTAAAAAGCTTTGGAATATGGGTTCTTATCTTAAGCTGGCAAGCCAGTTTGAGAGAAAGCACATTAAATGGTTTATGCAATGGTAACTTCATGGTTAAGAACCATGTAAGAATTGAGCATTTAGACTGTGAAGTGTGGAAGAAATACAAGGATGATAGAGGAATTGTAAGGCTGTGAGCTCTTGTCTCACCCCTGATGATGGCCCTTTGGCTGCCAAAGGGGACCTGTGACCACAACACCCCATTCTCTGCTCCTCACTAGTCCTCCATTGCATCCCTTCACACTCACCTGCCAAACCTCATGGGAAAGGTCCAACCACCTCATTACCCAAACCAGGCTGAAACGTTTTGACTCAAAGATCCTAAATCAGGGCACAGCACAAGCATTTAAATTCACAACAAATAAAGGAGAAGACCTTTATATGAGCCCAGATCCACTTTTCAGATGGAGGCGATAGATGTCCCAAGACCACACCAGCACAGTAATCTTGTGCCGTGTTTCCCTACTTGTGAACAATTTTTATACACACAAAAGCACATCCTCTCCCCTCCTTGAAGGTTAGAAAATCTGCCCCAGTCAAGCACGGGCAGTAGCTATAAACTCCCAAAGTGATAGATAGGTCCTAATTATATTTGTATTTAAACAAGGTGCTGCTTACTCAAGACAGAAGAGAAGCAGCAGCTGCCACCCACTCCTGCTGGTGGCTTTGTGCAGGCTGAGCTGTGCTGCCATGACCTGGGCACTCACATGCTGGTGGGTGTACTTCAGCTGCACTTCACCTCAGAGCTGTTTCCTGGAGCTAACTGCATTTCCTAGAGGTCCTCTCACAAACCTGTTCCTGGAACATACAGGGAAAAGGTGAAGGAGTGGTACAAAAGCACCACCAACCACCCCTCAGAGCCAGCTAAAGAGAGGCTTCAGCAGTGTCCATGCAAATCACAAGTCGGGGAAAGGTGCTGAAGTCCCTGACAGCATTTGTCACACAGGGATGGCACAGAAGATGATGTCATGACAGTCTTGCTGTGGCTGGATGTGCTGCCTCAGAGCAGAGCCACATCTGTACAGAGGCCCAAAACAGACCCAAGGCATTAGAGGGGGCCTGGCCCCAAATTGTGTCAAACAGCTGAGACTGCAGAGCAGCCAGGGAAGGTGGCTGAGACGCTGGGTACCCAGAAACTCCAGACTTTTCCTCCACAAAAGGATAAAAACCTCCAGCAATTTCCACTCCTTTTCATGTGCAGCTTTGAACAGAACCATATGCAAGCGACCAGTGGCTTGTGGTTTGCTGACAGGGCTCTGCGTGTTCTGCAAAGTCACAACAGAGCAGCCAGGGACAGCAACAGCCGTGCATCAAAAGCTGCTTTGCAAAACACCCATTTCATGTGTGCTGCAGCGAGGCTTGGTATTCCCCCATCGCCCTGGCTCCAAGGCATTGCCTTTTCCTTAAAGAGTGCTGATCACACAGGCTCTAAGTAGAACATCTTTTGAAACTACCAGAGACTCAAAATAAATAAATAAATAAATAAATAAATAAATAAATAAAATAATATGAAAAGATTTAGTGCCAGTCGAAAGTGGTGGGTACCTGCAGAAAAGGAAAGGGACAGCAGTGCTGCTCCAAGCCCCCGACCCCCACCAGCTGCACCCCAGGCCTGAGGGACAATTTCCTGCATCCACTGCCGTATAAGAAAAGCTGGCTGTCCTGGTTACATCTCCAACCCGTCCACACACAGCTTCCCCACCGCAGGACATTTTGAAAAGCTTCCCAAACCCCTGTGGAAGTCCATGAATGGTAATATCCTGCACCCAGGTGAGAGGGACAGAGAAAACCATGAGGTCGAGTGACCTTAGAGCAAAGCCATGTGGCGATTTATTGGCAGAGATGGGAATGGGAATCCAGGAGGGGTTTTGGTTATGTCCCCTCTGCTTTATCTGTTATTTAACAACTGTCTTGGTCTCACAGTGCGTAAACACTTTCCTGCCAGCCCACACAGTCCTTTGTAAGCTGTTCAAACACAGCAGCAGGCGGACACAGACATCCTGCTCTCCCGAGACCTCCCATGGGGACACCGGGCACAGCCAGCGACAAGAACAACTCTTCTCCAGCAATTTGCAATCACGCGGGTGTTGGGGACATGGCGGGGGGGAGAAAGGAAGGAGAGGGGTTTTTTTATAGCAGGTAAGGCAGCCAGGGCCTTCTCTGCTTCCTGCTCACTGGCACTGACACAGCAGCCCCTCTGTGCTGTCTGGGGCTCGGGCTGGGCAGGGCTGCCAGCTCTGCCAATGGCACAAGGTTGGAGTCAGAGGCTGCCTGGTTTGGGCACAGGCAGCACCTGCCCCATGCCCAGCACATGTCCCTCCAGGGTCACACACATTGCCACACCAGCCTGGATGCTCTGGTTTAATTAAGTTCTCATTAGTGACCTGTGCTCCATGTTGGTGCACAGGACTCTCCCTAGAAAGCACAGGTTGTCACTCTCATTTTATTAAATAAAAGATTTTAATGAAGGGGATTTGGAGGGAGATGAATCGCAAACTTATTTTAAAAGGGTGTATTCCATTAATTTTGTTTCTTATTGTTATGGCAGAATCATGGCCTGGAGTTGTGTTGGGGAGGTTTAGGTTGGATATTAGGAAAAGGTTCTTCATCCAGAGGGTGGTTGGGCACCAGAACAGGCTTCCCAGGGAGGTGGCCACAGCACCAGGCCTGACAGAGTTCAAGAAGAGAAGGAAACTGCAAGAACAACTTGGTGGCCAACATGATGATCACAAAGCAAATAGGGAATTGCAGAGGGACAGCCTGAATCTCAGATGGCAGCTGAGAGCCAACCTCATGTTTCCTGTCCAAAACTAGGCCTGCTTATGTGAAGTGACAGATCATGTATCTGCCTCACGGTGTAAGGGAGGACACATCCATCAGCAAGACAAAACTCTGACCTTCCTCACACGTACCAACCTCCAGCTAGTCAGGAAAGACTCAGTCACTGGAATCATCCTCCATCATCATCAGCATTAATTACCTGCATGGCTGGGTCTACCCTGGCAGACTCAGAGGCACGGCAGGGAGGGGAACGAGTGGTACCACCATGCTGGAAATGGGTATTGTGCCAGACCAGTGGGTAACAGGGGAGTGTATTCCCCATCCCAGAGGTGCTCTATGTTCCCCAACAGCACAGCCCATTTATCCTCACAACAGCATCTGCACTAGGGAATAGGCAGTTTTTCAGGGAAGCATATGTAGTAAGAGAAAAACTAAGAAAGAAAAAAGGTATGAGAAAGGACAGAATAAGATGAAGACAGTAGTGAGAATTAAAGTTAGGTCGTAACACAACACAGGCTGCTACAATATCTGATACAAAATGATGAGTAGGAAGTTCAAATACAGAATTGTCTCAAAAGCTCCAGCCCTTGTGCTTGTGGGTGACTTTAACCTGCCGGATATCTGCTGGGAGCTTCATACTGCAGAGAAGAGGCAGTCAAGGAGGTTCCTGGAGTGTATAGAGGATAATTTCCTTCATCAACTGGTAAATGAGCCTACCAGGGGTAAGGCCCCACTAGACCTACTGTTTACAAACAGAGAGGGGCTGGTGGATGATGTAGTGGTTGGAGGCCGCCTGGGGCATAGTGACCACGAAATAATTGAATTTTCAATCCTCAGGGATGTAAGGAGAGCCATCATTAAAACCTCTACTCTGGACTTCCGGAGGGCAGATTTTGGCCTATTCAAAAAACTAATTCAAGGCATACCCTGGGAAACAACCCTTAAAGGCAGGGGGGTCCAGGAGGGATGGACATGCTTCAAGCAGGCAATTTTGAGCACACAGGAACAGGCTATACCAGTGTGCCGAAAGGCCAGCCGGAGGGGAAGACGGCCGGCTTGGTTAAATAGGGAGGTTCTAAAAGAAATCAGGGATAAAAAGAAAGTTTACAGACTGTGGAAAAAAGGGCTGGTTACTTATGAAGAATTTACGAAGAGAGCCAGGTCATGCAGGAAAAAAATTAGGGAAAGAAAAGTGGAATTTGAAGTTAATTTGGCTAATTCAGTTAGGGATAACAAAAAGTCCTTTTATAAATACATTAATAGCAAAAGGAGAGGCAAGGAAAACCTCAGTTCTCTGTTGGACTTTGAGGGAAATATAGTTAACAAAGATGAGGAGAAGGCTGAGGTACTTAACACCTACTTTGCCTCAGTTTTTAGCAGTAAGACAGGTGGCCCTCAGGACAACTGGCCTCTAGAGCAGATAGACAGAGACAGAGACCTGAATAGCCCTCCTGTATTCCAGGAGGATGTAGTTATCGACTTACTGAGCCAGCTGGATCCCAACAAGTCTATGGGACCAGACGGGATCCATCCCAGGGTGATGAGGGAGCTGGCAGAAGAGCTTGCCAAACCGCTCTCCATCATCTTCCAACAGTCCTGGCTCTCTGGGAAGGTCCCAAATGATTGGAGGTTGGCGAATGTCACTCCAATCCACAAAAAAGGCTGCAAGCAGGACCCTGGCAACTATAGGCCTGTCAGCCTGACCTCGGTGCCTGGCAGGGTTATGGAACAGATCATCCTGAGTGCAATCACACAGCACCTTCAGGATGGACAAGGGATTAGACCCAGCCAGCATGGGTTTAGGAGGGGCAGGTCCTGTCTGACCAACCTGATCTCTTTTTACGATCAGGTGACCCACCTGGTGGATGAGGGGAAGGCTGTAGATGTGGTCTATCTAGACTTCAGCAAGGCCTTTGACACTGTCTCCCATAATATACTCCTGGAAAAGCTGGTAGCCCATGGCTTGGACAAGTATACCCTCTCCTGGATTAGGAACTGGCTGGAGGGTCGGGCCCAGAGAGTGCTGGTGAATGGAGCTGCATCCAGCTGGCGGCCGGTCACCAGTGGTGTTCCCCAGGGATCAGTGTTGGGCCCAGTCCTGTTTAACATCTTTATTGATGATTTAGATGAGGGGATTGAGTGTATCATCAGCAAATTTGCTGATGACACTAAATTGGGAGGGAGTGTCGACCTGCTGGAAGGCAGGAGGGCTCTGCAGAGGGATCTGGATAGACTTGAGAGATGGGCTGATTCCAATGGGATGAAGTTCAATAAAGCCAAGTGCCGGGTCCTGCACTTTGGCCACAACAACCCCATGCAGTGCTACAGGCTGGGCAAAGAGTGGCTGAAGAGCAGCCAGGCAGAAAGGGACCTGGGGGTACTAATTGACAGGAAGCTCAACATGAGCCAACAGTGTGCCCAGGTGGCCAAGAAGGCCAATGGGATCTTGTCCTGTATCAAAAATAGCGTGGCCAGCAGGAGCAGGGAAGTGATCCTTCCCCTGTACTCTGCGTTGGTGAGGCCACACCTTGAGTATTGTGTTCAGTTCTGGGCCCCTCAGTTCAGAAAGGATATTGAGGTGCTGGAGCGGGTCCAGAGAAGAGCGACAAGGCTGGTGAAGGGACTGGAGCATAAGTCCTATGGGGAGAGGCTGAGGGAGCTGGGGTTGTTTAGCCTGGAGAAGAGGAGGCTCAGAGGTGACCTCATCACCGTCTATAACTACCTGAAGGGAAGTTCTAGCCAGGTGGGGGTTGGTCTCTTCTCTCAGGCACTCAGCAATAGGACAAGGGGGCACGGGCTTAAGCTCCGCCAGGGGAAATTTAAGTTGGATATCAGGAGAAAATTCTTTACAGAGAGAGTGATCAGGCATTGGAATGGGCTGCCCAGAGAGGTGGTGGATTCACCATCCCTGGAGATTTTTAAACGCAGATTGGATGTGGCACTGAGTGCCATGATCTAATAAATGGACTGGATTTGGACCAAGGGTTGGACTCGATGATCTCGGAGGTCTTTTCCAACCCAATCGATTCTATGATTCTATGATTCTATGATTCTAATTTGGTGCTGTAGCACCATAAATTGCTCAACAGGTCCTTTTTAAGGCTGCTGATTGATGCAACCCACGCTGGGTCCTTGCTGACCCTTCCAGGAATCCCAGCAACCATCCGTCAGGAAGGCGTCACGCTCACACAGCAACGGCAGGCGCTCCTGGAGCTGAGAAGAAATCAGGTCTCCAACAACCAATGGGCAAATTGAAAACAAAATATAAAAATAAAATAACTTGTAATTAACAAGAACGAGGAGTTAAGAGAGGCCTACAGTCTCTAATCAATCTCTCGCTGCCTGGCCTGCTCCACCGATGAGCCCCATTGTTAGTTTTGATTGTGTGTGCAAGAGTGCGAGACGGCTGCTGGAAGAATAGCACTCCATCAAAATTGTGATTTCCTTCTCCCCTCGAGACTCATCAAGGGTGAGAAGGAGGAGAGGGGAGAAGATAGAGATACAAAGGGAAACAAACAGCTAGGACATGCTTCTCTGAGATACTCTGCTGGGTTCAAGGAGGAATAACTGAAACTGCACACATGCCAAGCACGCGGACTCAAAATCACAGCTCCCAACAGTGCTGTCAGCTTCAAGATGAAACAAGAGCACTTGGGAGAATAAAAGCAATCCCTGCATTAACCATCCTGCTAAATCTGAGGTGTACATCATTCACCAGTGCGCCCTGGCCAAACTGATACTCAGACTGTGCTGGAATCTCAGGAGACCAGACTCTCTCTGCATGTTTAAGCACACGAGTTTTGCCTCTCCCTTTCAGCTGGCAGTTTGTCAGCATCACTTCGTGTTTGAAAAATAGCCTCCAAGTTCTTTCTTATTCAATCCAGCCTCATTTCTCTCCTCAAGAAAAAAGAATTAAACTCCTACATCTTGTGCTCACTGCTGCCCTGTTGCTTTTTACACACCTTGTCAATACAGAAGCAAGAGGACAGCGAGGTGTGCGAGCCATGGGACAAGCAAAGGAGAACTGGGAAGTTAAAGGTGGTGTCTGTCCTTCCACCAGACCCTTCTTTCATACAAAGGAAGGGAATAGCTCACATCCTTTTCAACCCTATGTTCAGCCTTTGCACCCACAGTGACCCATATCAGAAAGAAGTGTTTATTTTTCAGGTGGCCCTGAAGTTTGATAGCAACAGTTGCCTTTACAGATCTGCAAACTAATTCTCTACTTAACACCTTAAAGATGTGTGCCAAGACTGTGTGCACACCAGCTGTTCATTTATCAGGTTGCAGAAAAGCTGTTGATTTTATTTCATTTTATGACCATATCACCAATCCAACAGGACACCAATAAAGGTTTTATTTTGCAGCAAGAAGTGCCAGCCCTGGAGCTGGCCACATTCTCAAGCTATGTCAAGATGCTTCTGGTTTTGTTTGCTGCCTGGTATCTTGGGTATTCTCTTTCAAGGAATACAGTCTATCAACCTGGGAATGCTCTTCAATGAACTACTGCTGTTGTTTGGGTTTTCATTTGATAATTTTGACAGAAAATAACAACATAGGTGAGACCTGGAAGCAGAGAGAATTTTGTACTTGGCAAGGCTGGGCTCTGAGGGATATATAAAATATCTGTCTTTTGGACTGGATTATTTAGGACCTCAGGCACATAACACTGCTGTGATACTAGAAAGTTTGACTGGTTTAACTTCCTTACCAACCAATTCATACCCAAATAATTTATATATGAATTACTAAGAAATCTGAGCACTCCTTTCCGAGAAAGCAGGGGCATCTCAGACAAGAAAGACTGCAATGACAAATTTGATGTAGCCATCAAAGGATCAGATCGATCGCCTGTTCAGCCTAAGATCCTTTCAAAGTGACCAGCCCTACTTTCATGCCACAACACAGGAAACAGTTTACCTGAAGCACAGAGAATAATCAAGAACAGATTGCTCTCTCTCAGGATGCTTCTTGCTCTCTCTTCTTCATTCAAGTCTTCATTCCCAAATATTTCCAGAGGATGGAGTCAAATGTTGTCAAGTACAGTGGCAGCAAAACCATATGTAGACACAACCCAAAAAATTGGCAGCATTGGCTAACCTCTGTAGTAAGAAGATGCCTTTACACCTCTAAGCAGAGAGCTCTGAATGTCCCTATTTAAGGTAAATGTGACCATTTAATGTAAAACTAGGTATTATTATTTATCCACAAAGATATCTCAACATTTTAGAAGATGTAGTAGGCTCCTGCTCTCGGTAGTTCCTTGAAGCCATAGGGTCTATCAAATAAAAGGATTTCTACTCATTTTCTTTTAAATTGATTGGCTTCACATGCTTTGGCTGGGACTGTGTCTTTAGGCACACAAAAAGAAAAAGCCTGTGATTTAATTTCTCTCCACTGTTTGTTCATTTGTACAAGTGTCTCCAAATCATCTCCTCTTCAAATTTGACCAGTCTTTCTGTTTACTGAAGGACTTTCTTTGTCTGAAACAATTGTCATTGCCTTTCTAAAGACCTCATTTCCTTACTCCCATTCAGGACCTAGCCAGAGACAAGGGTAAACAGCACGATGTACATGCAGCCAAGCAATGACAGCCTGATGTGCCACCTCCTCATTCTGAGCTGGCTAAGCTGATTCTGAGGCTCCCTGGCAATGTTTGTTTGTTTGTTTTAACAGATCTCTTTAATGACTTGTTACAAAGGGAGTCGATGCAGTCCCTGGATATCTGACGGGTGGGCTGGTCTAGACACACCAGTCAAGCATCACGCAGAACACAAAGCCTTTGTCACAGCCGGACACATTCAGTGTACCAGCAACAGCAATAGAATACAAAACTGTCAAGTGCCCCAATAACTATAATGCATTACAGCCCACAAGAAAAAAAAATCATCAGAAACTAAACTCCTGCTGAGGAATCTGTAACGCTGCTTTCCACAGCATTTAATTAAAAGAATAAAAAAGAGCAAAGAAGCAGGAGCGAGCTGTGAAGCCTGAGATGTGCCTTGCTGCCCACACACTCACAGAGGGTCTGAAAATCACTGGAACATCCTTCAAGCTGATGAACTCATCTGTTGCATCAATGGGGATTGCCAATAAATACTGATAGGGTTTCACTGGAATTCAGTGCTCATTTATAGATGCAGCATTGACATTCACAGCAGGGCACTGTGATTAACCCTTTCACGGGAACTGTAATCTCAATTAATGCAAACTGGCTGGACACATACAACAGGTAGATAATAAGCTCCACTACAGTAACAGCACACCTTGGTCAGGAAAACCAAGCCTATCTTTCATCTTCATTTTGCTTTGAAGGGGTTGCATTACAGTGGCTCCTACTGCATACCTGCTACTGAAGCCTCACTTAAAATTAAATGCCACCAGCAGTGCTACTGAAACATGCTCTGAAGTTTACAGGTGAGCTACAGAAGCTTGTAAACTGCCAGGGGACTTCTCTGGTTTAATTATACAGACCGTGTTCCATAAACTGCTTGAATGGAACAAATACAAATAGCATTCCCTGCTTTGTGACCCCTTCGGGTTAATGAAATGCACACAAACACCCACAGTCTGCTATGGCTCAGAAATTCCACAGCATAAACACATAACCCTGCTGGAAGCCACAGTCAGGATTCAAACCTTGATACACACATGAGAACCAGCTGCCTGGACTCAGCAAGGAAATAATTTGTTGTTTATATTCTACTACTATTCGAAGCTGCAGATGGTAGGAATTGTCTGATATTTACTGAACAGGGAGAAAGAGTCTGAGATTTTCTTGTTCAGGTTCTAATTAGCAAATCTGCTTCTCCTGTCCGAAGAGGTAAGAGAGGCTGAGAATGCCAAGAATCAATAAACAATCCATCCTTGGCTCTGGGAAATGTGAGATCTGCTCTACCTGGTGACACTCACCTTCATCCTCAGGACATACTTGGGAATAAAGACTCCAGTGAAGAAGAGAAAGCAAGAGGAATCTCTACTTTATTATCCACTCTTCTGCATATAAATTATTTACATTGTTATGCCATGAAGGAGAGTTTGGTCCTACTGGACACATGAACAGTTCTTGTTCATGTGGCCTGTACACAATTTTCTCGTATTTTCTTAACTTTCTCCAAGCATGCCATCTCTCCTACAGCACACAAAGAACTGCAACTTGTACTGTCTGGCCATGGCATCCAACAGACATCTCCAGGAGTCTGCTGAAGTTTCATGCACTAAGCATTTAACACCACATGTGTGAGCACAGGTCTCTGGAGGTGTTAGAGCAGCATCGCACCATCCCAACAGAGAACTGTTTTCAGGATTCAAGGGCAGCATCTTAAATCCAACAGCATTATCCTCCTCCCTGGGCACTGAGCTTTCTTTTGTTGCTGCCATTTGCCTTAGTCCAGAAGCCTCATAAGGCCAAGCAATACAACTGTTTTGGGGATATTTTCCTAGTTTTACTAAGGATCCTAGGTGCTGTCTTATACATACCCTCACTTGCTTTATTTGTTGGTTTTCTTTTTTTTTCTTTTTTTTTTCCTGAGGCTCTAAAGTTGCAGAACAGGAAAGCATTAGTCCTGTTATCTAGAGAAACAATCCTGCAGCAGTCCACAGGTGGCACATAGTCTAGAAACAGAACTTTCCCATTTCCTGCTTGTTGAGTTCCCTCTTGTACTGAACACCTCCAAAACCCTCTTCCTTCTCTTAAAGGAGACTTGCCCTAGGGGGATCAGTGGGAGACAGGTATGATTTTAAGTGCAGTTGTGTTTGCCACCAAGAAGAAGAAAGTTCTCCTGCTGACCTGCAAACTTGTGCTGTTGACACTTGAACCAATGTAAAGGTGGAACTTAACAGCTTCGTGACTCTAATGTCACACCTCAGCTCTCTAACACATCAGCCCAACTGTGCTGCTGGAAGGTAACACAGAAGAAAAACAGCACCTATATCAAGCCACAATCCAACAGCAGCCCACCTAGCCAGACCAATAAGAGTACCCAACTGACAGAAGACAGACTGTTATTGCTGCTCATCTGTGCTGTTCACATAAATGGCACTTCACACACACCGGGATGAGTTGCTGCTCAAAAGGGATTCCAATTTACATAAAGACAAGATGATGACAGGCAAACAAGTTAGAGGATAGCAAAAAAAATGCAGGGCCATATATCTTATAGTGAAGTAAGGAGGAAACCTTGATGGTTACATACGGTTTTATTACTGCGGCATATAACTGGTACTATAAAAAGGTGAAGTGCAAGGCCAGATGCCTTAGGTATTATGCATATATAGTCTCTTCTCTTTATCAAGACTTTGATATATAAGTGGGAGACCAGATGTCAAACCTTTCATTTTTTAATAGAAGAAAGGATCCTTGCTTCCCTCACAAGGAACACTCTGCACATACCACGGGGCAGTGACTTCCCAGTCTAAGCACTGACAAAGAGCAAATACAAACTGGCACCTTGAAAACCACGAACTCGAGGAAGCAGGTGCAGCGAGGGGTGTGCAGACCTACCTTAAAAAGCAGGCAGTCCCCTTGGTGCTCGGCATAGATGGAGCTGAGTCGATACTGGTTCTCCATGGTGATGTCGATCTGGTACCCCGTGAGTGTGTAGCACACCTTGCGGAACTCCTGGATCTTGGTCTGGAAAAGTTCTTTCAGGCGCTGGTTTTTCAGTTCTGCGCTTTCCACTTGCTTCTTCAGCTCTGTGTAGGGGAAGAAAACATGTGCTTTCTTATATGTCATCGGCACAGAGCCCTCGTGCTGTATTTACAGTGCTAGCCAAACTAAGTGAATTGAAAAGGTTAATTAAAAAGTGAATTAAGCAGGCAGAGTAAAGAAGCAGGCAAGCTAGATTCCTCTCTTCCTGGCCCCAGCAGACCAAAGGACAGTAAAGTGGAGAATAAGGAAAACAGCCATGTCTCGGTGAGATGGATTTTTCTTTTGCTCAGCCCATCTTTTAACAACACTACAAAATTCAAAGCTATAGCATCCATTTCCCCACATGCACACATCTTATATTCTGTACAGAACCCAGGAGAAGGGTGTTATGCTACGTGAAGCAATCAAGTGGAAAAATGGTAGGAAATGCGCCTCCACATGGCTGCAGCAGGAGGAAGCTGCCTATAAGGGACATCTCCTCCAATGGACTCTTGATTTGATGCTAAGTGCTTAGATCTCAAACTGACACACTGCTTAGGAATCCCTCAAGGTTCGGGAAGGGGCTTTTATTGTGATAAAAAGCCTGGAGAGCACCACTGCCTCTTTGCATTTGCTACCTTAACTGGACTAGTCCCTAGCAGAGAAGTCCTGGGAGACTGCCTGCCACTCACCCTGTGTTTTATTGCTACAAAGGGAGCTGCCAGTGCTGTGAATCCTTCAAGAGGATACACAACAATTACCATGAATCTTTCACCCAAGGTGCCTTCTGAGTAATTAAACCTCGATTTATCATCCCATTAATTACAGAGATTGGCTTTACTTTAATATACACTAGAGATGTCTCCCAAGTCAGCCTGTTTTATCAACACTGCAGTCCAGGGTTAGAAAAAATCCCAACTCTTTCTAACAGGAAACAAATAGACTTCCTCACTCGAATACCTCTTTGTCATTCAGAGCTTTAAGGCTTTGTCTGTGCTGTGACCAGAGACATAATTGCAGCATTTGTAGCCCCTATGTCTTTAGTTCAGCTAGTTCAGGTCCAGCAGCAGGATAGCAGGAACTTCAGTGCAAGGTGACTGCTGGAGTATGAGGAAGGTGTTTGGCTGCGGTTTATACAGCCCATGCTAAAATATTGTTTCCCAAGTGAGCTGGAAGTTTTTTTCAGTGTTTGCTGGAAAGTGTTTCCATTGGTCTCCCAAGCACAGTGCAGGGAGGATGTAGGATGGAAACTGCAAGGCCATGGGCTTGCCAGTGATTCACCTCTGAGCAGCTGCAGGCACACCAGGAGAACATGAATCTCCTCGAATCTCCTGAACTGCTTTAGTTCAGCGCTCTGGGTGGGACAACAGGATAATTCAATGTGCTAAGTTAAAGTGCCTTAAATGCCACTGAGAATGCCCCTGCTCAGAAGTACTTTGGCCTTAATCCAATTCAGCTTAATCCCCCAGCAAGGACAGGAACTCTTTAATGGTTAAAGAGAACTACATGTCCCTTTACTTCTGAGTGAGAGCATCCACACAGGGAGAGTTAATGCTGGTCAGCTCCTTACCTTCAGCTAATCCAGCTCCACCTTCCTGAGAGGCTTTGTGGACGTGATGTACAAGCAAACTATCTCCTTTACTCTGGGCCTCCCCCCAGCTGCATCTTGCTTTATTGAGGAGAGCAAGCCAGTTGTGGGGAACATCACCAGCTTGTTCATGAAAGCACTGCCATAGATGGAACCGCCCAGTTGCAGGGGGATGTAAGGTCAGTAGAGTATCCAAACCACCCTTCCAAGCCTAAAGAGTTGTGACTTACATACAGCCCCTTCTAATGAGCTGAAAAAGGCTCTGTCTTTCCTGACCACCCACCTTTCCACTCATAGCAACTCATCACTGTTTGATTAACTCAGCCCTTCTTTGGATTGTTACAACTCCTTCTCCATCATCTCAGCTGGGTCTGGTCTTTGATTAATCAAGTAATCAGCCTCTGAAATTGGGAGGTTAATGGGCAGATCTAACCTCGATATTCTCACAGTTTTCATTCAGCTATGCAACTGTTAAGGACAAAATTCTATATATGAAAGTAAAAATTCAGTGACCACACTGCAGTGGTAAATAACATTTCGTCACTGTCAGAGACAGCACTGCCTTTAATATATCGCCCGTGTCCAACAGCGATATTTTTTTCCTAATAAATGCAGCCTAGCCTTGGAAAAGTAAATCTGCCTCTTTTTACTGCATCTCAGAGGTTGCCTTTCCCAACTTTTATAACCTTGGAGGTGGATGGCACCCTAATTCATTAACTCCTTGAGCAGCTTTCGTTACTCATGAAGAGTTAGTGCCTTTTCCACTGTTTTGTCTCAGACTTGGTACTGCCAAGGGCCACCAGGAGCATCCTTACACCTGTTGGGCTGCAGCCTCATCACCCACCCAACAACAGTGGCCTAGTTAAACAACTCTCTGATTCTGCAATAGTAACTAAGTGATGGCAACTGCTTCCCTCTGCTACCCTCAGGGTGAAAAAGGAAAAGCTTCGACTACAATCAGTCTTTTATGCAATAAATCCACAGCTTTTCAATGTAACTGAAGGACCAGGGAGCCTTCACTCCCTACAGGGTGCCCTTTGCTGCCTCCCTGCCATTCCTCCTGGCCCTCTTTCCAGAGCCTGCAGCAGTGCTGCTGTATCACTGCATCAGCTGTCCTGGCTGAAGGAATTCATCTGCATGAAAAACTTATCTCCTTGTTAGAGAAGCCTTGTGTCAGCCACTGGCACAAGGTGCTGAACTCGGGAACTGTTACTAAAGATGCAGTCAAACGTGCCAACACCAGCCAGGGGTGGGACAAAGCCTTGTCATCCCCTCCGTGGCTCCATCAGCAATTCCCCAACAGCATTGCTTGAGCTTAGGGACAGAGCAGAAAAAACAAGCAGGAACAGGGACACCATAGGAATGCTTGAGTCTGCAGCTGCCCCCAGTGAAAGGTCCAATGAACCCTGACTGTAAAACAGAGATTACTCTTCCTTTATGCCCAATTAAACTGCAGTCCTCAGTAGTTCAGCTACAGCAACTGCTGGTGCCTACCTCCTGCAGTGCTTATCCCCAGGAAACAATTCAGCTCAGGGCTATTCCCAGATTAACTCAGGACAGCACTCAGGGCTGTGACTACTCCCCTGCTTTCCACTGAGAGCCCTGCTGACACAACCAAGAAAACACACTGTGAGGAGGATCCATGAAGAGTAACTTGATAGGAAAGTAACCTGAGACTTGAGAAATGTCGGATGGGATCTCACTGGTGAAACAAACCCATTTGAGATACCCTAGGGTATTTTTCAGACCTTTTCAACCTGCTTCTGCAGGAAAGAGATTTCCTGCAGGTTGCATATGATACCAGCCAGACCCAGGCCAACGTCTCAGACACTTTGGGGTGTCTAAAATGGCACAGGATGTCTATTTTCAGGCACTGGGTACCTATGTAGCCTCTCTGCACCATGGATCTGCTGGTGTACAGACCTGGCACTGCAGATTCCCTGCACCCAGAGAGCAGCACAGCAGCACATGCACTGACCTGGGGACAGTAATTAATCTTTGTAATATGTCCCCCATCAAGTGAAGATGTTAAGCTAAGAGGCAGCTCATTGTTTGCTCTGCATCTGAATCCAAAGCTGTGACGGTGCTAATTCTTAAGCCTCACCTAATACCGCTAATTCCCGCCAAATTTCTAGCACAGTCAGGAAAAACTGATTTAAAAGTCATCATTTTCACAGAGTGCAACTCAGCTGTTTCAGAGCAGTGCTTAAGGCACAGCCATAGAGGCCACGGAACACAGGGAGATCCTTTCAGGGTGGGTCAGGTACATTAGCAGAGCAGGGTTCTGGTGACAGCATTAATGTTTCCATACATTTTATCTCCATCTACAGAATCTTGAACATCTTGATCCTTCCAGATCTTTCACAACATTTGGAGAGTTAGACTGAATGATATCTTAAAAAGACAGCATTTGAAAACTAGAATCTCTGTATTTAGAGAACCCATTTGAGTTCCTGTCTTAGACCTTGTTACACTTGCACAAAACAGGTGAGAGAAGTTGCAGAGGCCATGGATGGGGAAAGTTACACCACAAACATCCTTCATCCCAGAGAAGGGATGCCAAAGCATCTCCAAGTTAATGAAAGAAATAAGAACTGAGAAAATAAGTGAGATTTGGCAGGCCATGCCTTGCTCAGGAATAACAACTGGATCTTTACTTTGCCTGAAAAAAAATTAAGGAGGAGAATAGAGAGAATGGGAAAATACATGGAAATACTGTCCCATCTCCTTTGTATTCAGCTCAAGAGTATGTACAAAAAGTTGCCTGTCCTGAAGAGTTTGATGTGGAAAAAATATCCTCACTGAAAAAAAAAAATCATTAAGCCGTTACAAAATTAATATTGCCAAATTACTACCTTCCCCCTAATGATGCTGCTTCTTGAAACACCTTGTATTTTCACACTTATATCGACTTAAATGAATAATTCAAACTATTTTGGATAAATAAATAAAATATGAGTTGGGCTTTTCTGATTTCATATTGAAAATGTCACTGCTTTTTATTTCATTGCTTTGACACTCCTTACATCTGAAACTGTTCACAGCTGCTTGGAAATACCACAGCTTTGGCTCCTGCTCCAAGTTCAGCTGGGTCAGTCAATAACAATAGCAGTCTCTACACCAAAGAAAACCAAATTCATGCTTAACCTTTTCCCCAGGGAAAGAGGAGGAAACAATATGGCTCTCAGCATGCTAAAAGTGGCATGAAATTAAATACACCACTAGTCTTTTCCAGGAAAATACAAATTTGTTCTGCCCATCCTCAAAGATGCCACAAGCCATGTAGCTGCATTAATTCAGTTGCGATCCCAGCTAATACATCTCTCTCTCAGAAAAGCCTTCAGTCCTTTTTAACTCTCCATTAAAGGTTACTTTCCCTCAGTGACATGCTTAGGGGTCACTCACTCCAACACACACAGGATAAAGTATTTACACATGATTTCCTGTCCCTGCAGACCCTGCCAGGATACTCAAGACAGATGCCACCCGATAGTGCCATGGAGGATACTGCATTTTAACCAACCCTGCTGTATTTAAACAAGAGACTGCTTAGATTTTGTTTCCTGCCTACAGAAAGGATGCCAGAACCACCTGCTTCACACAAGGTCCATGATGGGAAGAGGAAACTGTATTTTCTTGGTTCCAAGCAGCAAGGCCACAATTACCCTCATTCTCCCCCACCTACACCAGCTGTTGCCATGCAATGTCCCCCATAAATCACCCCCACCTTAACCCTCAAACTGAGACTGAATTGCAGCATCCTACTGCAGGTCTGTCCTTCCCATCTGACTCTCTGCAACCCTAACACAGCCCCCCCTGCAGCTGGGATCCTTCCAGTCATTTCTCTGCTCAAAACCCGAGCTGAAATTTTCTTTGCCAGTCTCAGTTTTACGAGGAGCAGTGTCTGAAAAGAGTTCTGTGATATTCTGTGAAGGGCACAACATAAAAATAAATTGTATCGTGTTAAATAAAGGCTAATAGGAGAAGTGCTGAGCATTTTCTGATGTAGGCAAGTTTATGACCATTGCCTTTGAGAAATAAAACTCGCTTTGCTAGATTTTATAGGCGTGTTTTATGCCCTGGGGGAGTGGGACCACACAACCCGGCCGGCATGGCAGCCCCACACCACCCCTGCTCGACCTTACAGTCTGGCAGCCTCACACTGCTCTCTGCAAAACTTGCAATTTGTGACATTACAACCATGAATTATAACTTTTCTTGAAGGTAAAAACAGCTTTATATTCAACAGACTGCACTGGCTGTTCAATTTGAAACCTAAGTGGTATTTATTTGATCAGTCAACATTGGTTTATTTTTAAACCGTGTATGTACCATATGGTTCAGTGCACCTCCCAGCCCCCTCCTCCAGCCACCAGCTTGCCCTTCCAGCAGCTCAGGGGAGAGTTTTCAAAGGCAGCACAGTGCAACCAAAGGTTTCCACCACCATGACCAGCTGCGGCTCTTGCACTGCCCAAGAACTCTCCACTAAAAACAATTTCCCAGATGCTTCTCTTCACTGAAGATGGTTGGCTGAAGGCCCCATTTCAGACGACCCAAGTACCTTTACAAGGGTACCACTTCTTGGAAAGAAGACCATAATTAACCTTTATCCTCAGATAACCTGCATAAAGTGGCAGAAGACACCACAAGGGTAAGATGAAAGCAGCAGGACACTGAGGACCAGAGAGAGGAGGCTATGGAAAAGCATGAACTGTCTCTTACAGTACCTACACTCA
This sequence comes from Pseudopipra pipra, assembly GCF_036250125.1. Classification (NCBI taxonomy): domain Eukaryota; kingdom Metazoa; phylum Chordata; class Aves; order Passeriformes; family Pipridae; genus Pseudopipra; species Pseudopipra pipra. The sequence continues at coordinate 11,782,973 of NC_087564.1, forward strand.
CATAAAATACAGATTAGGATCAAGTAAAGTGTTACTTTGCTTCTTTTGATAACAACTGAGATTACAACACAAGGTTGCAAAACTCACAAGCACATCTGAAGTTGGTGAATGTACAGGATTCAGCCTTGGCAGATGAACCACCACTGAGGAAAAGCCTCCCTCAGGGAATCCCAGCATGGGCACTGCTTGGAGCTTTCTCTGTCCTTGTTGGCAGAGCTGTTTCAGAGTGGGGGAAGGCAGAAAAAAACAAGTGGGCTTTCAAAAGGCCAGCCCAGCTCCTCAGTCACCCCTGCAGCATGTTCACTTGTGGAGGCAGCACAGTGTTGTGTGAAGAGACTCTTGGGTATCTCTAAAATCTCTGGCTTAAACGATGTGAACAGCCTGTTTGCAAGCAATACAGAACTCAGTGAGGATGGCAACACACACCCCAGACACAGGATAAATTAACCTCAGGAGGACTATTTATTGTCCAAGATGGACTTCACCAATTAGCATGATATGGCACAAACAGTTTGCAAATTAGGGTTGTCACACTGGTCATAAATTGTGACCCAAGCAGGAAGACATCTCTCTTCACCCCTCAAATGATTAAAGTCTTCTAGCCACATTTCCCTTCCATATGGCATTTATAGACCAACAGCACTTCCCAGAACAAAGTGATGTCAGCCAGAGCTGGAGCAAGTCATTAACTTCAGATGCAAAAAATAGCCTCACCTTAAAAATAAAAATATACTGTGTCACTTCAGTTTACAGGAAAGTACTTAACTTCTGCTTCTAGAAGTAGCCAGCAAATATCAGGTATAAGTCTTCCAGGCTACCTGGTTTCCAGGTAATCCATTTTGGAGTTATTAAAAAAAAAGTCAAAGGGACTTTTCACGGGCTGTAGTTCAGGGAAGTCTGCTGGCAAAAACAGGGGCATAACTTGTATCACTTGTCAGAGGAAGGAGAATCACTTCTCCACTAAGCTGCTTCCAAGAAAAAGAGTGGTTTGAAACCACTCAAGTGTCTAATGAAAGAATTAATCCTAGGAACTATATAATTAACATATATAATATGCATTGTTAATTACATGGGGTGATCTGCAGAAGCATCTAATAGACAATTTTATCCCCTGTCTGATCACCTCCCCTGCACTCTGCCCATTATTTTGTTTCCATTGGCACAGCACTACTATTACCACTACCCCAAAACACTAGATGCCATTTAAACCTCTGAAACAGCACCCAACATCTGCTATTAAAACAAACACAGAAAACCTGCTCCAGAAATAGTTCTTTGTTCCCTCTCACAGTGAAGATTTTTTTGCAGGAGTTATAGTCATTCACAGCACAGGGTGGACAATATTCAATCATGCATTAGAGAGTGCTTCACAGTTTATTAGCTAATGATGTTCACCGAGGCTGTGAACAGGAGCTTTCCACCACTGGCAAGAGCTGATTTCAAGCCTTCCTAGGAGCAAAGCCATTCTGCTCTTACTCCAGGAACTTTCTATACTCAAATTCTGATGCTGAGACTCATTAAAATGCTGTTTTGCCTCAGTGACAGCGTCCAAGATTATGTTACTTACAGTGCCTTGTCTCCCTCTGTTCCCTGCACTGCAAAGGCTGTGCTCATGACACAAAGATGTTGCAGCTTTGCAGGCAGACAGATCTAAATATAGAACTAACAAACACCTAGGGAGGTTCTTCCCATTTCTAAAGTAACTTATCAAATAACTACGTGGTGTAAGACAGATGCTGAGATGGGACAGGGCATCATGTAGGTGCCCTTTAGCTCTGATTTGGGATGCACAGAGCAAACTCTAAGTCCTGCAGACTCCCCAACAATTTGGACCATAAGCCCACACCGGGCACTGAATTAAACCCCTTCTACCCATGAACTGCCTGGTCTTCACGGTCATTATAATCCCATTCCCAACTTCAGAACTCATTTCTTGGCCACACAGCCCCGTGCCTTGCCCCTGAGGTGAGGCAGCTCTGTGAAAGGTCAGCCTGCCCGTTCGGCTGTTCGCTAATGGACCGTGGTCGTTGTGCGCAGCACGTGGCCGGGCTGCAGGGCATGGCCAGGGAAATGCACAGCCAGCTGGGATGGACACACAATGGCACTGCAACAGATTAAAGCAAGGCTCTGCAGCACGCCACCCTGTTTGTGTTTTTAATGGGAGAAGATTGTGGAGTTTGTTTTAGGGCTTTTGTTCCAAAGGAAATTACGCTCTAAAAAGCCTCCACTCGCTCCTTCTATTCAATCCTTTTTTCCCCTCCCTGTTTATCCCCTTAATAATGTTTTGAAGTGTTGGCACTGCAAATGTATTGCTCTTGGCCTGAATGCACTCTGGGTGCCAACTAATCAAACCTTCCCCAAATCCTTCTCCCTGCTCTTTGTTCTCCTGCAGCAGGACCCAAAGGCACTTACTCTGCTCAAGAATCACACCAGATGTTTCCTCTGAGTGCTCTTACAAGTGCCCTGGACCTCCTCTCATAGGAGAGCAGGTTCTGCCCTATTTTTATTGGTGTATTTTTCACGTTCTACTTCATTTTCTGATGTCCACTTTATGAAAACAATCTTTTAAAGATGATCGTGCTGGAGCGGAACAAAACACTGTTTCGGCGTGGAGCAGCAGCACAGCAAGAGGGGGAAAGGGGCTTTCAAACAACAGAACTGCTGGAATGTTACACAAAGACAAGCAAACTTTTTTCCCTGGAGCATGAAAGATGTTTGGAAACAGAGCCATCTCCTGGATAACCAGGCTTTCAATCACATTATTCCAGCTTCTGGAGGTTATATTTCCATCGCAGGAGTCTGAAGAGTTATTATGGATAGGGAGGGTTATTTCCCTTGACCTTGTGCTGGTGCTCTTGGGCAAGAGGTACAGGCTTGATGTCACCAAGTAATGTCCACAAACTGTGCCAAGACTGGAGGACACCAAAATCATCTCTGGGCAGGGAGATAGGAAAGGTAACATCTGTCTCAGCCCAAATGCCAAGTCTCCTCTCCCGATCCTGAATTATTCATCACGTGCTAACTTCCAAGCCAGTTCCGTTTTAAATTTTTAAATATTTAATAACTGGGTATTAAATATTGATGCAATTTTATTAGAAATTTTGGAAGATGGGCACTAAGGCTCTAGTTAAGTTCATCATTGGGAATGACTGGCTACTCAGAGAGACTTTCTAGCTATCTAGAGAGAGACAGAAGGAAGAACAAAAAAGATAAAACAAGTATTTATGGACCTCTCTGACTCTAAATCACAAGACAATACAGATACCTGAGACATTTGTTTTTAAAAAAACATCATCTTTTTATGAAAAAAGCTGAGAAACCTACACTGGGAACATGCTAGAAAGCCAGCAGCTGCAGTTTAAAGAGTCTTTAAGAGTTTAATTTCAGTGTCATAGAGAAAGATGTCCACCTCAGAGAGCTGCAGTGTCTCTGGCTGGCAAAAGAACACTTGAGTAGCCTCTGACTACAAGAAAAATGCGCAGTAAGTCTCACTTGTGATTCAGGGAAAACACAGACAAAGTTCAGCTCGATGCACCCCTGGATGGACACAGATTGTTCCCTTTTTCTGATGCCTACTCAGAGGGGGCATCAGCATGCAGAGTCTGCCCTGAGCTGGTCTAATAACTTGGATTCGTTAAATATCCATGGCTGTTTCTCTCCACGTAGTTCCTGCAGACCACCTTTTCCTCCTTTTAAGTAGATGACATCTCTTTAACCCTGGTCCAGACTGAGAGTGAGTCCACGTTCCTGTCCCTCTGCATTACGAGCGCACGCTCCCCACCGCGACGGAAATTGTATGGTTTGCACAACAGATGACACACGAGGCCTGGAATTATATGCAAATGAATGGATCCGTTCCTCGCTTCCTAACCATCACAACTCTGACTTTCCAACAACTGCATGGGGTAATTTCTGCACCAGATTCCAAACAAAGGGCATCTCTGTGTTATTAACATCTCACTGTGGAGAGCAGTTTGTCACCTTTCACAAAAATTATCTGAAAAGACACTAGCAATTATTCCCAAGGAGATTATTGGGTGGTTATGTCCCAGCATAGCAGCTGGAACCTTAACTGACATAATATTCACCAAGAAAAATCCTTTTTCAAGTCAAGAGAACACGGAACAGATTAAAAAGTGAACTAAACTGTAAACAAACACAAAACTAGAGGACGAATCAAGCTTGTTCCCTTCAGTTTTGTTCATCTCTATACCAGCATTAGGAGCACATCTTCAAAAGAGATCTAAAAGCTCCTGATTATGAGTCAAGCTGACAGGACATTAACTTTGGAGACTTGTCCTGGGAAGGAGCTTGGTATGTTATGAATGAAAGACCCTAAGGAAGAATGACTTAGGCATCTCTTCAAGCTGCAAAAATCCAGCTGATTTCTAGATCTTGTATATTTGATTTTTCCAAGAATTTTAAACACCAAGGACTAAACAAATGCAAGACAGACAAGTGTTCTCTTCCTGGGATTGTCGTATAATTCCTGGTTGTATCTCATAATATGACTCAGGAAGCAGCATTTGCTTGGCTAATGCCGTGAGTGAAGAGGGACAAAGAGCAGAAGTCCTCTCTAATTCCAAGTAAGCAATTACTCATGGTTCTTGGACAGGAATGAGTAAGTAGGGTCTGTGCCCGTGCAAGAAGGACCAGTTACACAAATTTCTTCTTCAGTGGGGAAATTAGTAGTGGAGAAAGTGATGTTCTACTGGCTGCCCTTTGAGCTCAGGCCATTTCTAGTTACACAGATTCATAGAATAGTTTGGATTGGAAGGGAATTTAAAGGGAATTTAAAATCACTTTGTTCCAACTCCCCTGACATGGGCAGGGATGTCACTCACTGGATCAGGATGCTCAGGGCCCTATCCAACCTGGCCTAGGAGAGTTTGGGAGAATTAAATCCTATAAACCGATGTGCCAGGAGCTGCTAATTCCATATGCTGACTGGAAATCACACCCAAGAAAACAGGATCATAACCTTGGGATGACAAATTTATATTTAAAAAAAAAAACAAAAAAAAAACCAAAAAGCCCAAACCAACAACAGAGAACACCAAGAGTCTGGCCTTGGAGATAAAAGTAGAAATCTCTTACCAAATGAAATATTTTGCTAGTGCTGAACCAGTTCATTACCTTCAGCTCTGTGAAAAAATGCTTCTTGTGACTTCGATGGAAATTCTTCTAAACAGCAGTGATTAGAGATCTCCACTCTAGAGCCAGAGAAGCACAAAAAACCCTAAGCAAGTCTCCTGTCTACAATGGTAGGAAAGAAAAAAACTATTGCTGCACTTTTTGGGTGCATACTGTCAACAACTCTAAGCTCATCCTTTTCATACAACCTATAAACATATTAAAAAAATTATGAGCTCTGCCTGTTTCAAGCCTGAGAAACATCCATAGAGCACATAATGGTCCAAAATGGAGCACTTTAACGTGTTCTTTTCTTCACTGACATTTTTAAAAGTTTCTCTGTATCATCTAGGAGATATTGTCCTGAGTCAGACAGCATGTTACTGCCATACATTCATATAGGACATTCCACAAACAGAAAGCCAATATCTAGAATAATACAACCAAGGACAGAATAGGTCCTTGAGGAGATGAGGACATGAAACAACTCAGAAAAGTTAACTTAAAAGGGTAATTCATAGTAAGTAATAATAAAGGTGAAGGAAAAAGAGTTCAGAGAGGATGCAGAAAAGATTTCAAGACGGAGTCAAGCACTCTGATATCTAACAAAAACAACAAAAAAAAGTGGGATTTGGAAGAATGAGAAGACAGAGATGGACAAATGCAATCAGCCCACAGCCACCCAGAAGGCTGCATGGACCTACCTGCTAAAGACAACACCTTCCATGGATTCTTAGAGCTCTGTCCAAATGCAGAACAAGGGCAGTTTGAATGAAGGATCCAGCCTAATCATCAAGGATAAAATTACTACTACTTTTAAGTCTTTTCAGCTGATGTGGAAAACAAACAGGGGTGGTGACTGATTTCACACCTGCATGTTCAAATTACCTTAAACTAGGTAAGCAGGACCAGCTGGGAAGACCTCAAATCACAAAAGAAGCCTTTCTTTTTTCTAACAAAGATATTTTACTGGCCTATAAAAAAAACCATACCCAAAGGAAAGATTCTGCAGAAGGCTCAGCATCTTTCTTCAAAGGAAAGCCACTGAAAGAGTCAAGCAAAGGGACTCAATAGCTTGAGAGTTTAAACTAGAGCTTTCGGCATAATTTTGACTGCAAATAATAATAAAATGCTCTGATGGAGTTTGGGTGGAGAAAAAGGGTGAGGGAAGTAGAAACACATTCTTAATTAAAATCTCATTTAGCAATTTATTTTTTTTTATGTGCTTAAAAATTCCACTGAGGTCACCATTCTGGAGAGATGACAAACTCCTGGGATAAAGGCTGGAAAATCCTGGTAGTCATGTCACATTTAGCAAGTCAAAGATATGTTTGTATAAGGCTGTAGAGGGCTAAATCCATTTTACATGCCGTATGTATTATTAATTTCTGACAGTGGGCTTAGAAAAACCTAATTCGCTGGAATACGAGCTCCCTTTGAGCGGAGGGAAGCCTTTTCAAAACTCATCTTTTATTGACTGAGTCATTTTTGAGTCAATCTGTCTGCTTTCGGCAAGACAAGAGTTTTAAATCTTCTCTCTTTTTTTCCTCCTTTTTGAGTCGTGGCAAGTCTATTAAAACCTGCTAATGTATGCAGCAAGGCCTCTGATTTGAAATGTAATGAATTCTTCAGATAGTGGCAGATTAGGGGGGGAAGATGATAGAAACAGCCAGAGCCGGCCAAAAAAAGAACTCTCCAGAAAAAGAGGAGGAGAAGGGTGAGTGGGAACGAGAAAGATTAACCCTTTTTATCCAGAAGAAGAAAATCTTTAAGCTCCATTAACAGAATCAGTTAAAAAAGCAGAACTGGATGAGGCAGAGCATCTTCAGGCTTGCCTGGGGCTGAATGAGACAAAGAATAAATGAATCTTTCCTCCTAGAGTCTCTTGTAAGATTAGGTAATTCCCTAAGTGAAAAATGAATAACTTAGAGAAAATTAGCTCCATCCATATAAATAAGCCTTCATATTCCAAACTCGTCACCCAGAGCTTCCCAGGCGAATGCCCTGAAACATTTTTTGCTGTTGTGTAACAGATGGTTTCCTCCACCCCCCTTCCCTGGGTTGGTTCCAACCGCAGTATCTTTCAGGTGATCTTGTTTTAGCACAAAAATGAGCATTTTGGGTGTAAATCATCAATCCTGTTAGTGAAAGGCTGCTTGGCAGTTTTATTGTCTTCAGCATCTTTGAAGTGCCGGACAAACCTCACGGACTTACACAAATGAGAGATTAGCACTGTCTCCATTTTACAGATAGAGGAGCTAAGGAAAAGAAAGTCAAGGATACTACTTAATTCAACAGCACTGATCTGGTGACAGCCCGGGCTGAGAACACAGAATCTGCTGAATCACGGCACAGACCTGGGATATCTTCCTGTTTAACAGGAAAATTCATAGCTCAGCCTTCAATTTGATGGCTTTTAAAAATAAAATTAGCTCTATAATAAAGTTCTAATGAAACAAAACCTTAGAGAGAACAGTCTGATGGAGCACAGGTGACCCAGTGGATTATAATGAAAATTAAGCTCAGCAGAACTGATGCAGGTGAGTAAATATGGAAATTGAGAAACTGGTCCTGTCAGCCTAATGTCCCTTTGCTAATGACAGGCACTGAAATGTTTTAACAACTGAGAAATCCCAAATAACAGAGGCAAAATCCTCCAATTTAACATGCAGCAGAGGTATATAAGCCCATGTATGTCTTGAAGGAGAGACTGTGTTTCCCTACAGATGCAGGGCACTCAGTCCTCTATCACACAACTCAAAAGGCAAAAAGTTTTAAGTGCAAAGTTAGCTCAAAAGCTGCTGGAGGCACAGAGACTGTGGAAAGCAAGCATGAACTGGAAAAAAACAGCAGCAGGAAACCTTTGCAGTGGGATACAGGACACAGGTAGAAGTGTTATCTTGGAGGCCAGCAAGCCATGGGAGTTAGCCTGGCTTTTCAAATTGCTCCCAGGTACAGTCTGCATTTGCTGGCAGAAACGCAATTTTTTCCACCCTGGAGAATAACAATGGCTGTATGTCTGTGCCCACATCTCCTAAACTCCATCAGTCCCTTGATCTGATTCTCCCCAACTGAGAAATTCTCTTTTCCTACCTGTCTGTTTGCTTCACAACCCTGATGTGAGAGCAGCAGAATTCACAGACAAGAACTTTTACATCTCCACAGATTAGTGCTTTTGGAAAGAAGAAGAGGTTACATTTGCTTTCATGTCCGTAGACACAATACCGACCTTTAGCTTGGTCCCAGCCCTCTGATTCAATAGCTGGCACTCACTCCCTGAATCAGTAATGAACTAAAGGTTATGGCAGGGAGCACACTGTGCTCTGGATATACCATTTTTCAGAGAAGATAAGAAACTCAGACCTGGAATGGTACAGAAGAGGCAAAGTACCTTCCTGGCAGAGCATTTTTATTTGGGGACAAGGGCACAAACCGGGACTGTGGTATCAGCCCTCACGTCTTTACAGATGCCATTTGGTGACTGCTCTGCCTCCAATACTTCCAAGTTAAAAACATACTTCTCACTTTCTGCCATCAGGATGGTTCCTGTGTGGCACTAAGCAGTTAGTGTACTTCACACTAGCCATGGATGCATTTAGAGATGGATGAAGCAATCCCTGTGCAGATTTCCTATGGCTGTTAAGTTCACAGAGCACTTTGGGAATCCCGAGAGGCCGACATGCTTATTGCATCACACCAACAGCAGTAGCAGGCTCAAAGAACAGCCTACCCCAGAATATCACTATTCTTCTTTTCCAACTGAATTCCCTCTACACAGCCTCTATATCCCTCCTTCCTGTCCCATTCATTTGGAAGATCTTCTTGGCATTGCTTGAACTCTTCCATCTCTCTGACTTTTGAGACCTCTGAACCAAACTCTGCCTTAGTGCAGGATTAGCCTGTTTGGAATGAGATCAGTCAAGAAACCAAGATCTCCGGTGCTTAGTCACCAAAGAGATTATTTTGGTATAGAAAAAGAACACAGCATTCAGGTAACCTTGACTCTTGGTCTCCAATGATCCATCTCACACCAGGGAGCAAGTGCACAGAGAGTCCTGCTGTCTTGCTCTGCAGCCTCCCAGAAGAGGGATTCACTTCAGTTTTAGGTTTAGAGATTTTACTCACTGCTGATATGGACTCTTCCCACTGAGGCCAATGACACCAAGTGCCACAGAGAACATGCTGCTGGCATGAACAGCACTGCCAAAACAGGTCAGAGCAGCTTAGGAAAAGTATACACTGAGGAACAAGTGAGGAAACGAAAAATGGTACACACAAAAGGTCTGTGAGCGTGGGATGTGCAAGCAACGAGAAACAGATTTACCCAACTTGGCTAAATCAGTGAATTAGCTCTGTGCTCGAAGAAAAAGTTATCCTTAAAGGCTCTGCTATTCAGTAGCTCACTTTACATTTGACAAAAAGTCTGCAAAAATCCTCCTGCATTATCCCTAGCCTTATAGATTTTTTTCTTTTCATCTGAGGCTCAGAGTGGGGATTACCCATTAAGGTACAGTGGCCAAATCACATTCAATCTATTCTCTGTTAAAAGAAGAAAAAGCTTTATTCTTTCCTGTCCTCTTACATCTCATTTCCTTCCCATGTCCACATCCAACTTTCAATAGGTGAATAGGTTCTGAATACCAGGAGGACACACAGGATGATACTAAATAACAATACTCACTTCTCCATCCTACAGGCCGCAACCTACTTCTTCAGCACCACAGAACAAGGGTTCATTTAAAATCTCCATCTACTTCTCAACCCAGGAATGATACAGTTAGCAACTGTCAGTCAGCACTGACCAGTTTTGACCTACAGAGTTTCCACAATTTCATCCCCTGTCTTGTGAACATGGATAATGGTGACAGCAGCACTGGCAGGTTTATAGCAGAGCATCTGGGCTATCCACACTCCAAAACTAAAACATCTGCAGTGGTTCACATCTGGCCACCCCAAAACGTGACCCGGCAGCACCAGCTCGAGCAGATGTGTTCAGTGAGGGATGAACCAACCAGGAGATCCAGCTCTGAGCTGTGCAAGCTCTGCCCTTTCCCCTGCTCCGGGAGCCCCGGTGGGACCATAACCAAGTGGAGTTAAACAAAGGAGTTAATAAGTACAGCTGGGAAGAGGCAATAAAAGCAAAAGATGACTGGAGAAATACCTTCACAGGCAGGAGAAGCACGTAACTACAGGCAACGAAAATGCTTTTACCACACTGAGTTTTTATAGAAAAGTGTTTGCTTTTCCTCAACCACAGAAGTCAGAGACTGTAAACATCTGCTCGTTCATGCAGTTTCTCTCCCACAATGTTTTGATTTAGGTATTTTCCTGTAATGTTTACAACTTAAACACATCAGAATTGTGCCAAGGCTCCAGTAATAAACAGTAAAAGGGATTGAAGGTATTAGAAAAGGGGAAAACCAATAAACCTAAAGTCATTTAAACAAACTGACAAGAGCTCTGGCATCACTCTGAAGCATTCCGAAGCAGAATTTCTAGAGCTGAAATTACCTTGAATGCATCTTTCCAGTAAAACTGAAATGACCTCCCTTTCAGCATGAGATCTATTGAAGTATCTTGACCCTTTGGACATTATAATCTTCTGGGCAGCCACGTGTGAGTTATAACACCAAAGTATTTTAGCTGATAGACATTATCAACAGTTGCTTCAAGAGCTGGTGAGTTGGAAGCCCGGCATGGCTGTTTGTCATGGTTTAATCCCAGCCAGCAACAAAGTACCATGCAGCTGCTCCTTCACTTCCATTCACCATCCATAGGACTCTCAGTGCTGTTTATTCTGCTGCTCCATTAATTTTATTCATTTGTATTGGGATTCCAACACAAAAAAAGTCAATTATGGCTCACTAGGAATTATAGAGAACCTGTGTAATTGGGATTCTGATTTAGTTATCAATACAAAAAGACATTCTGCTGCGCTAAGAAGTGAAAGATAAAGCAAGGTTTGCATTATTTGCAGCTGCTCAGAGTAAAAAAAAAAATTAAAAAAAAAAAGAGAAAACCTAAAGAGATTTTTATTAATGCTTTAGATGACTTAGAAAAAAAGTCACTTAATCATAACATTGTAAACAAGGAAGTTCTACAGCAGTATTTAAAAATATCCAAAATTGTTTCAGGAGCCCCATTGATTTGAATTAGGCAGCTGCATAATCACAGGGGCTGCAATTTTAATGAACATTTCAACAGGAAATGTAGAGCTGATTATATATATATCAAAACAGGAAAGATCCAAATGCTGCAGCAACTCTTTTTTTTGTTGTTGTTTTGTTTATTACCTCAGTGTGCATATCCAAACCGACTCCAGAACTAACACAGAACTTACCTGACAGCCCCTCTCTCCTTGGCTCCCAGTGCTTCTGGCTGCAGCTCTGATCTTCCTGTCCTGATACATGTCATTAGGCACAGCATTTTGAAAAATAATTAGTGATTCAATCAGATTTTACACTGGATCAAGTGACTGGAAACTTCAATGCTGTGCTGCAGTTTTCCCTTAACATACTTTAGGGCATGTTATATATACTTAATTAGATAATGTTTATACAGTGCTTTGAAGAAATAAGGAACTCTGTAAGGGCTAGGTCGTATTTTCAGAAAGGAAAAGAGCAGTGTTGAGACAGCACAGGCACAGAGGGAGAGCAAAGCCCTCAGAAACTGAACACCATCTTGTTTTTGGAAAGGTTTCAGGACATTTGAGAAAAAATACATCAGCAGCTTCCAACATCAAGGCAGCAAGAAAGAAACAAAAGTTGTGAAACAGGGGATGCTGCAGAAGCACTGAAATGACAGTGTTGCTGGTAGTGAAGTGAGAATAGTGATACCAGAGTCAGAGGCATCAGCACCTGCACAGAAGGAAAACTTCGTCTATAGTCAAACCCATTGATTATTACTCTGTTATGGCAGTTTGCAACATAAAGACTCAGACAGAGCTGATGAAATGAAATGCACTCCACTCCTGTGAACACCCTTATTCATAAGAGTGGGAACTAATGGAATAAAAGTATCTGGCTTCCTATTATTTTGTAGCGAGGGAAGCAGGGCTTTTTTTTTTCTAAAAGCTAGGGTGCTTTGTTAGCTGCACGCTAAAATACTAAAACACACTGCAAAACACAAAAATGTGTTCACCACAGGTCTTCCTAGAATGAACAGGGATCAGCACGTGGTCTTCACCTGACTGGGCACTCAGAGCAAGCACCAGAGGGGACGCAGAACACGGAAAGGGGAAAGCCAGGTTCTCGTCTGGATCAGGGCGAGGCACAGCACAAGTCCTCAACAAAGGGCATCCCATCCAAACCTCTATTCAAAGAGTTTGCAAAGCAACAGAGCAAGCTGTGGCTAAATCCACTCAGAATGAACAAGTGATGCCGCATCCAGACGCTCGGATCCCTACGGGGGGAGTGGCACCGAGAGTGCTCCAAAGGGTTTCCAGCGAGCGATGAAAGCAAACAGTGTATGCAGGGAGCTTTAAAAATGATTGCAAAGAGAGCCCTGAGCTTCTGTTCTGTGCAGTTTATTCTTTTTTTTTTTTTTTATTTGCCTATAACTAAATTACATGATTTCTTTGCAAGTCTAATTAAGCAGTTAATTGATGCTGGTGCCCTTTAGCATCTGGCATTTAAGATTAAGTAAATAATGGAGAAAAGTGCATGCAGCACCCAGCATTAATTAAACACAGCAAGGGTTTGTTCCCCCACCCTTCCCTGTTTTAACCTGTTACATATAAATCTCTGAGGATAACTGTTTTTAATAGCCTCAAATACATTTACACACCATAAAATGGATACTTGACAACAGTATTTTTCCTCACAGAGATAGTGATAGTAGGTGTATATTTGATCTTAATTAGGAGCTTTTATTTTACACCTTGCACTCAGGGTAAGGAAAAGCTCCATTGTCACAGCTCTACCCAACTGAAGAGCATGTTAAATGGATCTTCATGGGAACATACTTTTAAATCCAGGAGCATGAGTGTTGGCATCATGCATTAAGGATCTGTAGTCAAATTTTTCCCTTTTTGATTACTTACTTCTTCCTGATGGACCATACAGTGCAATTCATCCATTTCCCACAGTCTGTGAAAATGCAGACTATGAAAAAGGAAGACTAAGTTATCTAAAATAAAGCTGTATATAAAACAAAAAAAAACCTTTGGATAGAAAAAAAGTATCCAGAGTTCTAGTCATCACTACAGAACATAGATCCAGGTGGGGGAAATCTGTGTTATTTGTAGTAATTTTCAGCACTCTCTCCAACATCACTGGCATGAGGCTCACTATGGAATGCTGTACACAGGCACTAAGAGGGGGTTGATTTAGACCAGATATAAGGAAGAAGATTTTTACAATGAGGATGGTGAAACACTGGCAGAGGTTGCCCAAAGAGGTGGTGGACGATCCATTCCTGGAAGTGTTCAAGGTCAGGCTGGATGGGGCTCTGAGCAACCTGACCTAGATGAAGATGCCCCAACTCATTACAGAAGATGACCTTCAAGGGTCTCTTCCCACCCAAACTATAATATGATTCTATGATTTTTTACATGTAGAGCACTGCACTGACCATTTCCATCTCATCTTAAGCATCCAGTTTTCCTCAGAAGGCTACATATTAAAGACTGGACTCAAGTTGTAAGATCTACTCCAAGACTTACACTGTGAGAAACTCTGAAACAGCTGCAGCAGACCCAGCTTCTGCTGCTCCCCCAGCAAGACCACTGAGGAGCACAAAGCTTAGTCCAGCAGGTTAATGTGAGTCAAACTGCCTTCCTAATACAGCTCTGATTCAAACTAACAACAGTATGAAAGGTTTTCAGTTCTTACAGAGCTGCCTGATGGAAGGAATTGATCCCAAAGATTAGTGCCACAATCTCTTTAGACTCTGCAAGCAAAAAAATCTCATGTGCAGACTCCTGCCCACCTCCCATGGGTGCTGTGAGTCTTAATTAGTATTATCTCTGGCACAGTCAGAGACCTTTGGACAGGGGGTACAAAAGAAATGGAAAATATTATCATCATTATGCCTGCTACCACCAGTGCTGGCATTCAGGGTAAAGCCTTCACAGCAGATGGTGAAGTCACAAGCATGGTTGGCTACAGTTATAATTTCCCTCATCACAGACTCTCCTTGTTGGAGCAGCTTCACCTCTTGATGCCTGAAGAGCAAACCAGAACCTGTGCTGACAGGACTGCATCCTGCTGGTCAGTACTGCTGACACATTCAAACCAGCCAGCACTCCAATCACTAGAAAGTAAATCATCCAAGGGACTTTCTAATTAAAAAGGGCTTCATTTTGATGGCAATTCTTTCTCCCTCCTGTCACAGTCAGCCCTCCCTCCCCGAATTCCAATCATTAAAAGGAAAAAAACAAAGAATTAGTCAGCTTTTGTTAAGTGTCAAACATTCCCACTCTAAACAATGAGCAAAACAAGGAGAGGTGTTTAATAGCTCTCAGAGCAACTTTATACCTTCCTAAACACTATTTCTGTACCTCTTGCTAATTGCTTATTTGCCCTGGTTGTATGGAAAAGCCTGGCTCACTCCATCTTTGACAGAGGAGAACAGCAGTGTTTAACATGCTGCAGGAGGTGTGACATGCCTAGTTCTAATTTTTACCCTTATTTATTTCTGTTGGGGTTAGCAGCTGAGGACTCTGAGCTACCTGAGGCGTAACTAAGATGCCATTAGCTTTAAATCTGTTCCTAAGTGCTGCAAGCAGCCTCTCCATTTGGCTTAGGACATCACCTTGCAAATGAAGCCTTTGCATATGTGGGAACATTCTGCTTAAAATTTTTCCTTTCTCCAAAAACTTCCTAGGGATTCTGGAATAGAAGCACAGGGTAATGCTCCCCTCCTCTTTCCTAGGGTTTTTCAGGCTGTGAAATGTGAAGGATCCTATAGTAGAAAGAATTTATTTGAAATGGAAGCGAAGAGTAATCTCTGCTACTCCTTGTAGCACCATGGGAGTCCAAACACGTTCTGCAGGGAGCTTGCAAATGCATCAGCACCCTGCCCACGTACCAGGGAACGGTCTCATCATGGAAACAACCTGACCTGGAGTTCCTTTCCATGGTGGCTGATGATGGAAATGCCTTTAGCCCAACATCTGTTACGCAGCTCCAACATCACCAGTTCTAACTCGGGACTTATTTTTATCACTTTTCTAAAACAGGACAGAAACTTCCCCTCGCCTAAATTCTGCCTCGTCTCAGGGAAGGCATTGCAACATGGCAGTCTAAAAGGGGAATCACACGCCGTCGTCATTACCAGCCTATTCAGAAACCCTTTGCTGAATCTTTCAGATCTGAGCATCTCTTTGATGCCACCAGCAGTGAGATTTCTGATGACACATCCACAGTCTCCAGTGAAGGTGGGATGCTGCTGCTGCTGCCTTCGGCCCTTTTTTACAGAAGACTCTGATCTATTTAATTTAAATACTTTTGCTGCACACCTATGATGGTGTCTGATCATGGCAGAAGGTAACTTTACAACGTTGCACACCTACCCAAGATCTCACCATGTCACAGTCCTCCGACAGGACCCATCAAGACTCTTCTATTCAACAAAGACAGAAACACATTTGAAGAGTCAGAGACTGAAAAGGCAATTTGTGAATCTGATTTCATCTTCAGCTTTTCATCTGTCTGATTTTCCTCCATTGAGCTGGAGCTGGCTGTATATAAGAATGAATATGCTGTTCCCTAATGGAGGTTGAATTGACTTGCTCCTCTCTAACTGGAGATCATGCCAGATAACCTGGCACTGAAATGGAGAAAATATGGAAACACTGCAGTAGTGAGGGCAGACTCCATCAGCTGCCACCATACCAGGTAGCTTTAGTTTACTTTAAAAAATGGACTGCTCCCAGATGTTCAGAAATCCCTAATGGGCAGACATGACTGTCCTGCATTTTAGGATTTGCTATGATTTAATACGACACCTTTGCCTCCTTGGCACAAAACTACATCAGCAGCACGAGATGCCCAGACCAAAGCCAGCACTATGAGAGGGTCTTAAGCCTTTAGTTTAGGATGCCCTGTGATTATAACCACTGGACAAGCTGCCCAGAATACCTGGACATTGGCAAACCAGGTTGATAGTGTATGATGGTGCTAAGAGAGGCTTTTCTCCCTCCCTATTGATGTCCTTATGTCAGCACCACATTCAAAAGGCTATCACAGCATTATCACATCATGGTACTGATGTCAGTGCCATGATTAAGATGGCAAAGTAATTACAAGTGTCTGCTTTCATACGCTGATTGCTTTCCAAATAGATGTTCCTCGTTCCAAATAAATCCACTATGGATTAACATTTCTCCCACTTGTTCACCACCTAGAATGTATTTGATTAGAAAAGCCTGATCAAAACTCTGCTTGACCATTTTTCAGCACTTCACCATTTTTCTTTTCCTCATCAGGGAGAAAAGTGTATCCATTAGTTAACCTTTTCAAACACATTCTTTTTGTAGCCTAATTCAAAGAAGGATTATACAAAAATCGTCAGGCTCGGCATGTGAATAGCTTTTTGTGAGCACAGGGAACAAGCATTCATATATCAGAACATCAGCATGGGGAGATAAGGGAGCTGTATACGTGAGAGCTTATCTGAATGCAAGATCAGCCCTGTGAAACCAGCATAAACATCAAGGACACAATCCATATATTGATGTAATTCTTAGTGGTACTAGTGCATTTGTGTGAATTTGCAATTAAATAAAGCTTATTCCTTACAAAGAAAACAAGAAGTTAAGGATATAATTCAAGGTCTATGGAGATCAATGGGAATTTTTTTCATTGCATTTGAATATAGCTTCGTCTACCTGCCTCCCAACATGTCTATTAGAATATTAAGAAAGAAATTACCTAGACTTTGTTTGTACAACTCTTAAACAGGCCAAGAAATCCTCAATTCTCTTAGTCTGCTTTCTAACCCAGTAAACCCAAAGCTTTCCTTTCATTCACAGCTAACATTTACTGTGTTTTAATCCACATTAGTTTCATACCTAATAAAGTCATTGAAAATACCACAAATAGATGTGGGTGGCAAATTAACTGAGGCAGGAAACATAACTTTGAATCTCCTGACTTTTAGGCAATTAAAATATCAACTTAATTGTTGGATCTGTGTAGCTTCTCTCATTTTAATATGTAAATCAGTCTCTATTACACTATAGCTCAAAGAATGTGTGACTCGGCTTACTTGATTAGGCTGGGAATTGCTGGTCCTGCTGTCACCATGTTTACACTTTAGTGACAACTTTGCACATCAAATTCACATAATGCAATGTCATCAACTTACTCATCAAATACAAACTTCTTAAATACAGCCGCTGCTCTGAAATATTGAAACAGCCTTATTTTACTTCATTTACAGCTCCTAAATAATCAGTGCAAGTGAAAAGAAAAACTGGGAATTCAACTGCAAAACAGTATTTTCCAGAAAAAAAAGAGCTTCCCACAGACAGAGAGGCGAACCAGAAAAACAGTCCATGCAAACAATTATCCTCTGGCTTCTGATTTTTAGTTGTGTGTTTAAAATGTGGAACGAGGAGACACATTTTCTCAGTCTCCCCACATTCACCCCACCTCATTTGGGATTCAGTGCTAAGGAGCCCCGATTTATCCTCTGAAGACAGTCAGATTTCAGCTCCCAGCCACATATACTTACCTGGAAATTGAAATGAGGACTCCAGAGAAAAACAGAAAATTCAGTCATTTTTTTCCTGTTATGACCCTGTCACAACAGGGAAACCACCATCTTGGATAGTATGGAAAGGGTCAATATGCTCAATATTTTCCCATTCCTGTAATCTTTTCTGAATCTAATAAACATCCCCTACCACGGGGACGTTCACCTTGCCAGCACAAGGCTTTTTAAGACTTCCCAGTATCCTTGACACCCCTTGCAAAGTTCCTCCACTAGATTTCCACCACTCTCTACTGCTCACAGAGGCATTGAGCTTTAATTTCCAGGAGAAACAATACATTGACAAGAGGCAGAGCAGAGATCTGAGGCTCTCCGCTGCCGGAGCGCTCCACCACGCTGGCAGGATGGTTTTTCTGAAGTCAGGGAAATCGTGTCGGCCTGAATTTGAGACATCAGCACAAGCCTTTCTTCTCAATCCTGCTGATGAATGAAAGAGCATTTTCAATTGTGTACATCCAGAGGCCTTGTGGCACATCGGGCCTAATCAAAAGCTGCTTCGTGCAAACTGCTGTCAGAGTCAGTTCATACCACAGCCTTGCAGGAGCCAAAGGGCAGCTGCAGATAATACTGCATTTCCTTCTCCTCAGGAGAAATGCTGGACTGGAGAGATGATGCGGGAGCATCCTGACTGTCACACAGACACCGAGGAGGCCGCAACCAAAGAGTGAGAGCTTGACTCAAATATCCAAGCAGAAAAACACAACTGCCAGAGTTTACCAAGACCCATAAAGCTCAACAGCCTGTTGGCTTGACTCTGGTTGATGAAGAAACCATCAGCACAGAACCAGAACACAGAACACAGAACCAGAGGGATGTAGAACTGTGTCCAGGAAGGTTGTTGTGTTTTAGGTGGTAGTTTCTGTACAGTACAAATTTGTTTTATAATGACTGGGGGTGGTAGAGTGGGAAGGAGTTAAAACATAGAGAGAAGAGGTTTGGATCCTTTTGCTGCTCACTGATTTCTCTCCTTGAAAAGGCTCTGAACTTCCCCTGGGTAGAAATGAAGGAGCACAGCTACTTCTGGGGGTTACTTCTGATAGTGAGAACAATTACTCCTCATGGTCACTTAGTATTTTACTCAGCTACTGATGGACTGGGAACTAGAACCCAAGTCAGCAGGCTTAAAAATACTGTTTCTATCACCAGTTTTTACTCCAAAGCCACATCCAGAGTAAGCCAAAAGGAGATAGAATACTCTCTGTCAGCCCAGGTTTCTCTACACATTTCCAATTGATTTATCTGCTCCCAGAAGTCCCCTCTAACCTTGCTCTCTGCCCACCTGTAATGACATTAGCTATCTCTGACCTTCCCACACACCTCAGCAAGGGCAGCCTCTTCCTTCTCAGACATAACACCACCTCTTTACTGCATCAGTACTGAGTAAGGAAAACACATCCTCCTAGGAAACCAGCAGCCTTCTCCTCAACTGTAGCTTCTTGCAGTGCTACTCATTTCTATTACACCCTGATTCAAGGCAGGATCAATAAGCCCACAGAATCTTCCCTTGGGAGCCTCCTTCCTCATATTGCTACAGAAACCATTGCAGATGTTCTCATAGTTGTGTTTAAATTTGGTCCCCCTCACCACATATACATTTTTATTTTCCATTTCCTTCTCTCTCACAACTTATTTTACTACTTTTTTTTCTTTGCAAAATGGCTTTATTTTCTCTGGAACGTGACTTCTACTAAATATTTTGTAATCAACTTCTACACAATGCCTAGCAGCAGGGTAGGAGATGCTTTAAAAAAAAACCTCGTAGGAGCCACTGGAGCTGTATGGAGGCATTATGCAGTTTCACAGGCTGCCTCTTACAAAAAGAGATATTGAGTTCTTTAAGAATTCCACATGTGAATTGGGTGAAAAAGAATGGCAGGAAGAAATCCTGCAGCTTTTCTGCTCTTTGTGAAGGCTAAGTATAGCCTGGATAGTAACCTCTGACTGACACCAAGTTTTACACATTCGGTAGCTACAACAGAACTACATTACAGAATTTATTGCAAACCTCTGGCTCCCTGGACAGCAGAGAGAGTCTGGAATTCCCAGCAATGTCTCACTGGCACCTCCCATCACAGTTTCACTAGGAGTTGCAGGCTTCAGGCATCCTTGGGGGTTTGTTGGGTCAGCAACCCTTGGCCCGCTCGTGTCCCGGCCGCTCGCAGCGCACAGATTACGTTGTGCTCAGGGGCAAGTTTCTGGTTGTTTCACAGATTCATGGCATGTTGCCACAGGCAGGGCACATTGCTCACAATATACTCAGTGCTGCATGACTTCATATCTGCATTATTTCCAAAAAAACCTCAGGAATCTATCTGGATGACGAATACTATATACGACGAAAACAACTTTTTTTTTAACTGGGGAATGTTTCTCCCAGCCCTCTTGAGACTTTCATTCAAGCCAGGAAACCTGGT
Organism: Pseudopipra pipra; assembly: GCF_036250125.1. NCBI lineage: Eukaryota > Metazoa > Chordata > Aves > Passeriformes > Pipridae > Pseudopipra > Pseudopipra pipra. The sequence continues at coordinate 11,803,237 of NC_087564.1, forward strand.
TCTTTATAGGTGCCTGTACTGATTTCAGTAATGCAGAACATTTACCATCAAAGGCCACAAAGGCTTCAAGGCATTTTCCCCTTACGGCTACACTGCCCAAATCCACTGACACCCTCATAATGTCATAGGGTTTTATGGACTCTGCCCCCAGCCACTGTAATGCTGTCTATATGAAGTACAGGAGGTCCCAACCTGGCTGGAGTCTTTTAGGAAAACAGGTATATTTAGCAGCACCACTGGTTATCTTTGCTATGCTGAGACAAAAGGATATGGATGATAAGGAAGGGAATCAAAGTAAGCTCTATTTAAACTATCAGCTTATTCCCAGTCTTAATATACTATTCAGGTCCCAGACTGGTCTAAATGTCTTGCAGAAGAGAAACTAGCACCATAAAAACAATAATGAGAACTAGCTGAGAGGTGGGGGGATTGCCCCATGGAGGCCCAGCTCCTCAGCTGCAGAGTCAGCAGAGAAGGGCAGCAGCTCTGAGCGGGTCAGGAGGAGCAGCTCCCAAGCACTGCTGCTAATAATGCTCATCCTGTGTGCTGCTTTCCATATAATTTGTGGTTTGCACACCAAAGCTCTGTAACATCTCGGATGCAGGGAACAGTAGGGAATGATTTCTTCCCCCATCAAGGATATGTGGCCATCTCTGGAGTGAAAGAGGACAGACCTTCATCAGTGCTCAGCAAAACACCAGAGGCAAAGTCAAGCTCTTTGTTAACTTCAGATGAAATTGGGATATGCAAAAAGCAATTTACTGAGAAACAGGCAGGGCACAAAGGCTAACATCCTGCTCTTACCAGAAGTCCCCCAACATTTGAAGGCAGCAAATGCCCTGGACCTTTGTGCCTCTTTAGAATGAAGGCAACTCCTTCAGTACAAACTGAAGGGGAACTGGAATGTTAAACATCAGGAAAAGAAGTGTCACCTAATGAATCCTTCTTCTGCTTTAGGAAGAGGCAGTATGTGACTGAAGGAGAGTTGCCCTCCACGCCCTCACCTGGCCTAACATTGTTTGACCAGTGGGATGCTGGGAGCCACTGGCACAGAGTGAGGAGTGAAGGCTGCACTTGCACATGTGCACCCACCAGCAACTAAGGTCATGGAAAAATCCTTCATCAGGTGGACTCAGGTTTCATTCACAGGTGCAGCCCTCATCATGTGTGGATTCCCTACACAGATGGTAGGAAGCACCAAGGCTTCCAAGCACCAACAGCTCAGCCAACTGTGGATGGAGAATGGCAACTTCTAAATTCCATCTGCTCCTTTTTTGCCGCCTTCTGTACTCAGAAACACATTCATCAGAAGCACAAGCACACTGGGACAGTGACAAATTTTGCCATCTCTGGCTAGTCACTTCAACAAGATTAGATTATTTTAATATTAATTCATTACCCAATTTATATTCAATTAAATACATTTTTGCAAGGCCCTGACATGGCAGTGATGCTGGGACAGCCTCTACTGAACGCCAGATGTAGCATCTCTGTCGGAGTCAAACACCTGCCTCTGAGTGAGATTCCCCAGTCCTTCAGCAAAGACCCCCTTTTCCTACTTTTTCCTAACCAGGGAAAAAGGACACTGAAACTACTGAGACAGATGAATAGCTTTCCTTTTCGGTGGGATTATGTTCACTTCCAAAATTCTCCACAGATGGTTGAAATCAGAGCTGATTTCCCCATCTTCCTTCCTGGTAGGGGTGCCAGCCTGTCTCTCACCAGAAAGAATATTAAAAGCACTTTTCCTCTTTCTCACAGGGAGAGGTTGCCTGAAGTAGGGAATGCTCCACTGTACCTGCGGGATAGCAATAAATCATGAGTGCTCATGGAAAATTCACATTAGTGCATTCTTTTAGTCAGGAACCAGCTTCCACAGGTCATCCATTCCTTCCTTCAGATATACTACCTTTAAGATGAGAACACAAATAGAGATAACGAGCACCTGAAGCATTCTCTCTCATTTCTACCTCTGCTTCGCTACAAGTCATTACTTCTGTCAGCTCCCCATTAGCTGCCACCTACATATTTGCTTGCAACTAAGATCCAAATCCATCTCTAGCAGTGCCAGAAATCAAGAGGCCCACCAGGACCACACAAGACCAAAAGAAAGGAAGATCTAAACAAAAACTGCCTGGAGAGAAACAGAAGAAAAAAACAGAAAAAGCTATGGAGCTGGAAGAAAAAAAAACAAAACAGCAAATGCAGACTGAAATACAAAAAGAGGGTTGGGAGGAAGGTGTGAAGATTACAGGAAAGAGAAATGCAAAACTGGAACAGATTCCAAGTCTGGGCAGCAATGCCCCATGCCACCTTTCCAAAGCTGTTACAATCTGCATCCCTGTTTCCAAGACAGCAGGACTCGGAGCCTCTCCCCAGATGGCTGTCTGACCTTGGTGCACCCTGCTCTTACACAACCCAGCCCCGGCAGAGGAACACGACACCCACAAAGGCACAGCCCATGCCCAGAGTGCAGCAGCCACAGACCTGCCCTGTCAATACAGTACGAGCCTGAGTGCAAATTTATATTTTGGAAAAGGACAGCATGTGTTTGTAGCTCACGCTGTTCAAAGCTCTCCCTGCAATACCCCTGGCCCCCACCTGAACAGAGACTATTACGGCACAAATGAGAGGAGAGGGCCACTGAACTACGTGGCAAGTTGCCAGGTTGTGCTGCAGCCTCCAGTGGTTATGCTCAAAGAGATTTAAAGTCCAGCATAACCTTGATTTTTAATAGAGTCACATTTAATGAGCTTTAACGTCCACAGTAATAATTTTCTTATTACCTATCCAGGAGTCGGAACTATGATCAGAAATAACGTGGTGCACTCCAGTCAAATGAAGGAATTTAATAATGGCCAATACATTATTATCAAAACCATCAAGATCATTGTCCTTAATGCCTTTTATTTGGTTGGTATATTTATAATTCTGTGAACCACAAGTGTAGCTGTTGCAGACCACATAAGCTTGCTGAACACAGCAAACCTGACCGGCTACTCAAATCCCTCACCTCAGCCAATTGGCCAGTCAGGTTATATGGCAAAAAAGGACAATAAAATCTTACATTTACCTTTATTTATCTAAAGACAAAATGAAAGCTTACATATGACCTTTGTTGTCCTCTCAGCTTTTGTCCACACTCTTCCTACTCTGTTCTCTCTCTCTCTTCATCCCATTCAACTCTGACAGCAGGGACCTCCCACCCCAAAAGCTCAGAGAACTGAATTTGCCTCTTGCATGTGTTATACAAATGAGCTGGATAAACAGACAGATGGGTCTTGCAGCTGACAGAAAGGGGTGCAAGAAAAACTCCAGTTCTTATTTTTGTACAGAAACAGCTTCACAAACCTCACTGAAACCTGCTCCCGTATTATGCACAACAAACACCCCTCCCTGGGGCAGCCAATTGCACAGTGACAAACAGAGCAGAGGGAGTTTCTGCCACACTCTCCCCACTTCACACCTTGAAAACACACTGAAGTGGAAGGCATATGGCAGCTGCTCCTGTGGGCAGAGCTGTGGAGATCCTAAGGAAACAGCAAAAGCTGTACCTTCCATTTCTTATCCAGAGGGAGACAGTGTGAGTTTTCTGGCCATGTGAATCCATGTTGTTAAGCCACTGCTGAACAGCTGCTGCATTCACACTGCGGATGCAGGATGGAGTCAACACAGAAATGGATGCAGTTTGCACGGCACACTCGATGAGCTGTCCCCTGACCCACCAGGAGCATTCCCTGCCCCAGCAAGAAGGACAAATGTGGCATTCACCTGGCTGATTTAAAGCCAGCTTAGAATCACCCACTAACCTTGCAGTCAGTGCCCTAACATCCTCAGTGTCTCTTGCACATCCCAACAACACAGCCTTCATGCTCCAACCACGCTGCTGAATTCCCACAGCAGAAAGGAGAGTTTAGGAGTATTTATGGCAATGTGCCCCCATGCATGACAGTGATGCAACAAGCCCATGAAATACAAGGAAAAACACAAGATCTTTCCATATAACCTGGCTTATTAACACCTTCACCCTGGTCTCAAAGAGAGTCATCCACAGGGCTCCTCCATCCTTCACTAACAGCTCTTTTCCCCCATTTTGTTTACAAGAACCACTTCCCTATGCACTTATAGGCACTCTGAGAATGCAGAGGGCCCTCCTGTGACTGTGATAAATGACACTGAAGTATTTCCCACCCTGCTAGGCTCTGCAGCTGATGCTCTCTCCCATCTGAGCTGGTGACCAAAAGTCAGAATGATGTAGCTTGGGACTGAGGTAAAAGGAAAAAAAAGGATCACATACATGAGGTTGGAAACACCCTGAAACCCAGTGAGCTGTTTGTTTTCCTGTTGGAATCAAAGGCAGAAGAGAAAACAGCTTTAAAAATGCATCCCTTCTGAGCTAACAACAAACCTGGTAACATCCCAGCACACAGGCACCTCACAAACAGCTAAAAGCAACTGCATGAAAGGCAGCAGAATAATAATTCTGACTAAAACGTCACAGGAGGCACACGTGAGAAATGCGTTCCCCCAGAAGAGATGGTCTAATTACTGCAGATGATACCCCAGAGGTTCATTCAGCAGCAGCAGAGACACAGAGTTGACCTCACCTCTGCAGCCTCTGTGCCCTCCCTGGGCTCACAGGGCACTGCCAGCCCCATGAACCCGCAGTATCAGATGCGCCGGGTACTCAGAACATAATGACAGACAAGGGCATCTGGGCAGCAGCATCTACTGCAACTTAAACCCCTAAAACTCAGTGCATTTCACATTCAAATTGCAATGAAAGAACTATCCCCAAGAACTGCTCAGTGGGGGTCTCAAACTGGAAGCTCCCACGGACAACAACAGTCTCTCCTAAACGTTTGCCAAGTGTTTCATGCTTATGCATTTGTTAAAACATCCACTAGCAGCAGTGACAGGCTGTCACTTACCTCCAGCATCCAGTCAGCTCTTCACTTTACAAACCACCCCATCTGCACTTCTCACCATCATATTTTTAAGGCTATATAGTGCCATAATCCACGATGAGATGTCGGAACGAATACATTCTCTGCAGTAATAAAGTGCCACTGTTTGAGCGATGGGAAAACAAGTAAGCTGCTGAGAATTTTGGTTTCATAACAGTGAAAGATATTTTCTTCTGCCTTTTTGTGGGTCTGAAATCCCCAGCACATGTGGCCTTTGAGAAAAGCTCTGCTCTCTCAGCCTCATCTGAGGGAGGCTCCTGACCTCAGGACACTGACCACGTACGTGCAGCTGGAACACACCAGGACCTTCAGCTCTCTTTTATTCTTCTCTAATAAAATTGGTTTGAGGGCATGGGAGAGTTACAGCAGTAAGATTTCCTGGGCTCTGCAGTATGACTCGATTCTGTCTGGTCCCTCACAGTGTTGCAGGTGATGGGTCCGGCTTCACTAACATCCTTACCTTGATTTACAGAGTCTGAGAGCATGTCTGGAGGTGTTGATTTTGGGGTTACTTTACTAAAAAGTCTCATTCAGGTACATGAAGGGAAGAGAGATTGTACTGGAGAGCCACAGATCCTGCGAAACATATTTAGCTTGGTGAAAGATGTACTCTGCTTTCATGGAGTATTGAATGTAGCTGTGATTAATGGGGCACATATTCACTGATAAACAATATTAATTTGTTTTAAGCCGGGTCTGAAAAGATTTCAACCACTTGCTTCCCTGCAGCTATGAAAGTTATTTCCTGCTGTCTGTACTACCTCAAGGGCTAAACCAGCCCTGAAAGGAAGGAAATATTTCCTTTCACTCCATCAGCAGCACCAGCCTATGAGGGCTGTTGTATGGGTATTTCATTTATCAGGAGCAAATTATATGTATCATTATTATTTAGCCTTAACACCCACCCTCAACCAAACTGCCACAGGATTGCCACCACACATTCACTTTCTCCTGCATCAACACAGCTTTTTTCATTTTCCTTACAACCACTCCATCAAGCACATAAAGCACACTGTCTGCAATGTCTCCATCTGCTTCTGCAGTCAGTTCCTTTGGCAACACGGATGAATAAATGCATCTCCAGGACCAGAAGCCAGCAGCCTACCTGCAACTTCTTGTGGTGACTGCAAACTCCCAACTCCTTCCAGATTCCCCGAGATGGAGCCGCCTCCTTCGAGCACCCTCACCATCTCCCGCAGCCTTTCACACTCCTCCTGGAGCTGCTGCTGCTCCTCCTTGCGCTGCTGCTTGGCCAGAGTCGTTGGGTTCATGCTGAAATGAAGAACTTTGGTTCTGCTGGGGTCAAAGTCGCCCTGTGTGGCAGAAATGACAGAAGAACATCGATCCAACCTCTGAGTCCACCCAATCTGTACTGCTCTGTGAAGCCAAAAAATGTTACAGGAGGAAAAAAAAAAGGTGACATATATGCAGTGACAATGTTTTATTCCAACAGTTGAAGTCAGTCAAACCCAGTGTTGTTTCACCTTCTCTTTCTACTCCATCTTTAAAAAACCACTCAAAACAAAAACAAAAAAAGAAACAACAAATTAAAAAAAAACAAATAAACCAGAAAAAAACCATAGAAACACTCCACTCAACAGAATTTGCTCCCTGGCTGACACCTCCATGGTTAAATTTAACTCCAGAAATTAAGTTTTATAACTGTATTTTAAAACTCTTGATAGCAGGAGCTTATAATGAACACCTAGATACACCCTTAAGTTACAGCAGGACACACAGTACCAGCCTGATTTATTGCTCAAATGAGCCAGCAACATCCATGTGACTCCAAAGGTGGAGTCACTAGCAAGTTGTATCAGCTTGTCCCAAGCAAGGGAACAGATACTCCATTCTTTCTTCTCAGAGGTGAGTTGTATTTACAGCAGTTTAAATAGTCAGATAAATCCTATGATGACAAACTAATATTCTTTCAAAGAGAGAGAAAAACACTGATGTTACATTTGTGATTTCAGAGAGACAATTTTCACATAAACTACAGGAAGCCTCATGACCGTAAATGTAGTAAAGCATGTGCTGCCACAGCACTCTACCCAGTTGAAACCCTATAGCAGTGTCTGCATAAAAAGGTATTTTATATGGTAATATTTTTCCTTCAATTAAATCTCAGGACCTAAAGTGATTTTGTAAACATTAATTAATCCTCAAGAGCAGCATGAGGTAGATATTATCCCAATTTTATCATTTCATTTCCATTAAAGACGTGCTAGAACTTTATGTGGGGGTTTTTTCAAGCACACCAGAGCAGAGAATGAGCAACTTCATCCTGCATTGCTGGTCATTGCTGGTCAGAGACCCTAGAAGATCCCATTCCCAAACATCTTTTGTTGAAAATACTCTATTCACATATTGTAAAGCATCTCAGCAGGCAGTGAACTGCTGAAACTTGCTGCCCCAGGGCCTGGCAGCAGACATAAAACTGCTTCAAAAACAGGCTTGACAAATTCATAGACAACAGCCCCATAACTGGGCCATGCCAGGGGAGTACAGAGGAGCATCCTCCAGCATCTCTGGCTGCTGGGAGAGTGGACAAGTTTATGGGCTCTCACAAAATAACATCTTCCATCACTGTGGTCAAAGATGCTTTTCTGGGCTTTTTTACATTGGCCTTGGCCACGATAAATTTAGGAGAGAACCGAAGGACACAAGCAGCATCTTGGAGATGTCAAACAGAAGGTGAACAAAGTCAGCTGCAACACCACCTTATTAGATATACTCCCCCCAGTGACACACTGGCATTTACAAACCTGTTTCCGCACCCAGCTCTCTACTTTCTCATGCTATTTGCACTTCAGGACTCTTCCAGACAGGTCAGGGCACTCCTCATTCTCATGTTTGTCTTTTGAGGGAAGAGATTCAACCCCAAAGTTTGTGACAGGGTTTACACTGGCCAGCAAAAGGATGCTCTCGATATCAGCACTGCAGAGCCTGGTTCTCCCTGCACAGCCTCTGCTTCTGACCAGGGCAGCTCTGGCCCTGTCTCCCTTGCCAAGGTCAGGCAGAGCTCACAGCTCCTTGTCCCAGCTGCCACCACCATTCCAGCTCCAGTGTAGGGATGACCATCACTGCAGACACTCACATGTGGCACGGGGCAGCAGCAGGATCCTGGAGGATCCTGTGTGAGGAAAGCCATGCCCACCTGGAGACTGCTGCAACCCACAGTGCACCAGTCTGTTTATTTTGCAGGTTTTTTAGTCTTTACTATCATCTCTCTGGCCTTTCTATAAAGCCCTGCCATGAAGCTGCAGTGCTTTGGCTGTTACAGATCTTCCAGACCATTTATCCTCTCCTTTTACAACATGTCCCCCTTGAAAAATCATGTTCTAAAACTCAGCACCAGGGCTCAGCCTTATTTTTGGGGTTCACCAGCTCTCCTCAACACATCATTCTGAAGCTACACCAAGACAGGCAAATATCTCAAAGCTCACAGTGAAAAGAAGGCTGTGGCAGAATCCATCTCATTTAACATTTCTGGGAGATCACTAACATATTTGCTATGCTACCCACATTTTTGGGCTAGGGGCAGCAGCTTTCTCTTTCTTTTATACAGCACACATCAAACTAGTACATTTCTCCCTAAAGCTAAAATATTAGTGCAGCTGGTTTATATTATAGCAATGCCTAAAAGAAACCAAGTGAGACACGGATCCCAGCGTGCCAGGTCCTGTACAAACCCCACAGGAAACCATCACCTAAAGCCCAAAAAGCAGACAGCAAAGCCTGAAGTCTGGTATGTGAGGAGAGTGCAGGTATGGAAAGATGCAGTCTCCAGTTCCAGATTCCTTAGCAGCACCGTGGCAGAAAAGAAAATAAAAGACATCTCCAGAGCTGCCCCTTCTCACCACCAGAACATGCTGCTGCCTTACACAGCTGCACCAAGCAGAGCGTTCCTTAAGTCTCCAGGAAATTTACTGACATCCTATGGAGTTTCAAATAAACGCACGAAGCTTTCCATGGAAACGCTGCAGACCAGAGGCAACGTCTGATGAAAGGGATCAGTCTCATGTGCAGGTAAAGCAGAAAGTCAAAATAGTATCACAGCTTCAATCGTTCGGAGTGTTATTCCAAATTTCTGAAGGTTGGAAGTGACTTTGTGTCGTGAAAATGAGGGGTTTGGGGTTGGCTCTAGGAAGAGTCACGGCTGGAAACTGCTAAATATAACAGACAGAAAAGCAGTATTAAAATCTCACCAGCATTTGAAAGACATGTAACTCTAATGCTGGTAGGAAACCAGGGACTGAAGAAAGCAAACAACCTCCTCCTGGAGTCCCTTTAGCTCTGGAAAATGTAAATTGCTGTTTTTCTCTGTCAACTGCTCTTCTCCCCACAATAAATTAGTCTTACTGATCATAATTTTGTCTTTTCAGTTCTGCAGCAGAAGTCTGGAAAATGGTGTTTCAGGCGCTGGGAGAGACTTAAAACAGATCTGCCTGTTTATAAAATAATTTCTAATCTTGGGCCACTGAAGAGGAACACCAAACAGTGGCATTTGAAAGGCGGGTACAGAAGAGACAGCCACGTTCCTTGAACAGGAGCTGGGACTCTCTGAACAGCTGCCCAGGCACAGCTCCAGATGCTGCTTCTGTGCTGAACCAACACATGCAAGGAAGTATTGCTTAACAGAGTTAAAAAGTATCTTGGAACAAACAGTAATGTATCCCTGGTTTATCCAAGAAGCATGAAAAGAGTGCTGCAGGTTTGGAAACTTGGCCTGAATGCAAGACTTGGCCAAATCCACTTAAGCTCGTGGTGCCTTTATACAGAAATATGAGACATTTGGGGGATGCAATCCATGAATGACCTATAGACCATCCCTCTGTTGGAAAGTCACCCTGGCCCTGGCTCATTCAGTAGGTAACTTGGTAGCTCATTCTGCTCATTAGCACATCATGGCCAGTGTCTCAGAGAGCAAAGATGATACATTACTACCAGTTTCTCAGCAGTATCCTGTCTCTACCCTTATTTTATCCAATAACTGAAATTTGTAGAGCTGCTGAAGAGTAAATGACTTGGAGAGTCAGAAAGAACTGCTGGCATTCATCAATTCTTCTTTCAAGGAATAACATTGAACAAGTAATTCAGATTTATCAGAAAAATGTACGCAGAGCTTCAATTTAGGGGGAAGCAATAAATACCTTGATTGATTACAACCAAGTCTGGTTGACACTCAAAAGAGTGGATTATTCATTCCTGGAAAGCAAGATGCTAACCAGCTGATTTGGTGCTTAAGGCAGCAAAACCAGTTCTGTGCTCTCAGAAGGGCACCGGACATTTTACAGAGATGATTTGTTGACTCCACATGTTAATGTGCTCTACAATTTGTGAAATAATTTTGTTTTGATGCATTATCCTCAACCTTCCAGGCACGTGCCCCAGGGTATGCACAAGGGAAACTCTCTCACGGACCACCAAGAAGAACCATCCCACTGTTCCTCTCCCAACTGCACAGTCACTGTGAGACAGACACCACAGATGCCACACACAAATATTGGCTTAATGCAATATGTTCCAAGAACACTCTGGGACATGGCAGAACTATTTAGTAAGACTCTGGCTATCAATAAACTTTCTGACAAAAGACTACAGAAAAAAGAATTTGCAACAGGGCCAATTTGTCATCTAGAACAGAGGTACAAGCTCAAGTCAGATGCTGCTGCCTCCCTTCTCACTTCCATCTCCCAGCTTGAAAAAACCACCCTGAGGAGATAATTGTGCTGATGCTATGTGTCATTTTTTAAAACTATATTATCGGCAAACAGTCAGCATGTTGGTCTACGTGTTGAAATTACAGCTCAAAAACTTCCTAAGTAATCTGCCCATTAGGGAAGAATCAGTCAAGTGCCAAAGCAATGAATGAAGACAGAACTGCTTTAATCTCTGGAAAACAGAAACTTTTCCTTTAGAAGAGAAGTTGTTTAGAAGAACAATGAAAGCTGCCAGTGACAGCACCTTGAAAAGGGATGAACTTATTTTGGCATCTCTCCTCCTGGTTGTTTGAAAACTGCACAGTCCCAATTCAGCGATGTCTTTCTCCAGGAGCTATAAAAGCTTTTCTCTCTACTCCACTCACTTTCACAGGCACACAGGTAAGAATAAAGTACTTAAAACCATGTGGACTACTTTACATTTGATGAAACGTTCAGTGCTTAACAGCCCCATTTAAGGTCTATTCATCTTCTGCAGGTATTTCTGATCAGAAGGTAGAGCTGGTAGCAAAGGGAATAGTCTCCACTGGTGTGAATATGTTTATCTAACATCACTAATGAAATTAAAGAAGTCCATACATCCCAAAAAGGCAACGACTGTCAGGATACAATGTCAGCAGGCACTGTCAAAGACTTTCAACTGACTTCTTCATAGGCTCCGCCTGTTTAATGCTTCTCTAAAGCAAAGTTGTCAAAACCCATGGATGAGGCTGACACGCGCTTAAGTGCCTTATCTCTTTCACAGTCTCGGTATCTATCAACCTTAAAAGATTGTGATTTCTGAGCAGCACAATAAATTCTGGCGGAGCATATGGACAGCTGAGTTAAATTGCTGCTCGCTGGCAATACAACAGCTTGTGCTTGCCCCTGCTGAGAAAAGGCTGGCGATTGGAAGCTCTTCAAGGAAAGGACCGTTTCTTCTTCGCGCGACTCTCGCACGCGCTGAGTGCCACCCAAATACGAGCAGCACGCGCTGCTGCCTCCCCAGCCAAGGAATTTCTTTCCGTGCTGACTTCTTCAAAGAGAGATCTCCAAGGTTTCCGGACTGGGATGAGTTATTCACAATACTTGAGAATTTAAATGGAAACAATTTAAGGAGCTTAGTAGATGATATCAGCGTTAAATGGGTCAGTAGTTACCTTGGAAGAACACTGGAAATAAAGTCTGCATCTAGCTGTAGGAGACAGATGGGAAAGTTTCTTGTATACAAATATAAAACATAAAGCATCAGCTGGGGGGATGGTGGAAGGGGAGTGTTTGAAAAGCGTCCAACTGGCCAGGGAATGCTCTTGCTTCCACTTCTTAGCTCTTGTAGGCAAAAACTAGCTTAAATTGTGAACACTAACACACAGCAGATAATTGGGTATATGCAGGTGGTGAATGTCCAAAATTGAACTTTTGAACTTTCCAGCAGAGGATGTTACCTCCTCACTGCAGGCACAGCCTGATTATAAATTTTGGTAAATCCTGGACTAAAAGAGAACACATCCCGAGTCCTCCAAAGACAGACAGACATGAGACAGAATCAGCCTTAGGAGGCTGATTAGAAGCTGATCAATGATTTAGCCTACTTGGATGGGGAAAAGCAGGGGTTCCAGAAAGAAATGTGGTGAAGATGGGTTCCCAAAAAGAGAAGTGATCCCAGAAAGAAGAGGGCCTGCAAAGAAGGTGACAATCCTGGCTGGAGGAAAGACACTCAAAGTGAAGGAAGACCCTGGAGATCAGAGAAAAACACAGGGATAAGGCCAGGGGATGCTCAGGGACCTTGGTCAGTAACACTTGAGACTGGTAACCACAGACAGGACTTTCTGCCCAACCATCCACACCTGCAGTGACAGGATGCCGAGCACAAGAGAAGGCACCACTGAGGTGGGGGAGTGAGCAAACAACTGTGTGGGGAAAAAAAAGGGCTGATGCTGCTTCTGGGGACCTGCAAGCTTCTTCTTGGGATCCAGTGCCTCCTCCTGACCATGGATCCTTTACACAGTTCAAGCTGCCACAGGAATGCACACCTCTCCCAAGGTTTTCGGGTTTCTGGAATTACCGTTTGGCTTTCCTGAAAACATGTGGTATTTGTGGGTAAACACAGCCACATGGGCTTTGCACACAGCTAATAAACACCCCGTTGCTTTCCCTGAGTTATGAAAGCAGAGAAGTCACATATCATTAGAAGTCGTCTTTGAACGTGTTTATCTTCAGCTTACAGTTAATGGTTCAGCATTTATGTCAAGAATTGTCTGCTGTTAGTCCTGCATCAATAACCGTTGGAAATTTTACTCAAAGATGGGAGAACAAAAAAACAGTAGGAAGGCAAAATTGGAATTTATCACCTGAAAGGCACATGCAAGGTCCCTGACAACTATAGCCCTTGCTGCAGTAGCTTATTAACTAGAGTCTGCCTGGCTATACAGGTGAGCAGCTTCTTTTGGGTCTACCTGTATTTTATTTTAACTTTAGCAGCTTTAAAAAAAAATATATTGGTTACTCAACTCTCTTGTACAAAAGCCTTTTGGAGGCATTTCTGCACCCAGTACAAGGCAGTTTCAGAAAGCTTAATCCTACCTCAGGAAATGCCATTTTAATGGAAATTCTGTTTCTTGGTTTTGTTCTTTTTGTTTCTTTGCTCAGGCTTGTTAAAGTGATTAGAGTAAAACCTAAAGTAAACCGCATCCCAAAGAATTCCCTCTGTACCCAGTGCACAAAGCACAGCACGCTCACCCGCCCCGGCTCCCTCTGTCACACAAGATAACTACACCAAGGGATCTTTAAAGCCTGTGGAACAGGAGCTGTATTAACAAAAATGGATTACAAAGATGAGACAAAGCAAACTAACAAATAAGCAACAACCACCACCTGCTCCTTGCAGCTTTGCCAGTATGTGCATGCTTGAAATCAGAAACAGTTGGGAGAAAAAAAAAAAAGAAAAACAGAAGGTGCTGGATGTTGGGAAAAGGCTCATTTGTTCCCACCAGGTCTCTTGCCAGTTCCCCACCTTCTTTCTCTCACCATCATCTTTGTGTGAACATCTGCACACACACAACCCTGAAACCTGGCACCAGAAATTCATTTGGGCAAGCTTTTTATCCTCTTCTTAGCCAGTACTTAGTCCAAGGCCTGCTATTTCTTCTTCCACAAAACAGAAATATTTTTTTCCTTGTCCAGGTGATGTGACCTCTTGCCCATACCCCTTAATTTAGGCAACCTTTCTTCTGTGGGCTCCTGAACACCCATTTCCAGAACAGTGAGGGTAAAGACATCTGTGTCAGCCTGAGCTATGCCTGTTCATCCCCAGTAACTCCTCCATAGTTTCCACCAGCACAACAGATTTCAGATCCTTGCCCTCACATGCAATGAGTAACCCCATGTCACCTTCTCCACTCCATCAGCAACGCCACCTCCAACACCTGGATCAGCTGCTCCTCCCACAAAGGCTTCTACAGGGTTTTTTCTCTTCCTTCCTGAGAGGATCCTCCACACTACCCACACTCATTGATATTCTTCCCTATGGCCTCTTTCACCGCAGCATCTACAGCAAATTAGCAGTGAGACAGGGAGGCGGTTGGAGTCTGTATCACAGACAAAAAAGCTCTAATCACACTGTTCTAACACCAGACCATATCATTTGGTACAACATGTAGCACATTTTGGACGCTGCTGCAATAGGAGTAATAAAATAAAATGTCTCCACAGTGGTGCTGAAGCCCTTCAGGTACAGTTTTAAAAGGAGATCTGTTCTCTATACCCCTTTCAAATGTGTTGTTCCCTGGAGGATGCAAGACTATAATTTGCATTGAGTGAGGCATTCAGATGAGGTCTGGGATGCAAAAAAACGTGACAAGAAGGTTAAGAGTCAGGACAGTGAGACATGGAATGGCATGGACTTGGGATAATTTAGAAGAAAAAATGCATTCAAATGTTCACTGTCCTTTTCAATTGCTGCTCTTCCTTTTATTGAAATGGAAGAAAATCATAGTCTGCTCTAGGATGGTTTGTTACCACCTAGAGATTTGAATTCCAGGGTTTCTACACTAGTTTTTTCAAGTCAAGGATTCCTGTCTTTCCAGAGAACAAAGTCTGTAAAAAGTTCCTATTATTTACAGTCTAGTAGCGTGCAGAGAAGACCTGTGCTGGTTCAAAAACCTCTGATAAAGACACTGAAAATAAAAAGCACACAGGTTCTGGAAACAGCCCCAAAGAGCTTATAGTGTGAGTTATAAAAATTCTTTCTCAGAGATAAGACTTAACTTTATATGGTGAGAAATGCTGGCTCTCCCAGATCTGAATTTCAAAAAACATTTTATCGACTTTCCCATACAAATGAAGTAACTTTGGTTGAAAATACTGTTGAGAGGTGTCAGACCAAATCTAGGTTTTCAAGAGAAGTACATAGTTAACTTTTTTTTAATAAATCTATATTTCTTTGCTGCTTTGTTTATTATTCTGCATCATGCACATACAGATACTGTTCAGAAGACCAGAAAGACAGAAGATGCTGCAAATCAGGTGTTTTTGTGGTATTTACTCCAATCCAGATATTCCACCACTCATAACAATATTTTATAAATCTTGCTTTAACGTCTCTGTAATCCTGTGTTTCATGGTAAAGCTCTACTTTGGAGTCAATTCAGATGGGATTTCAAGGGGAGATCCCAGAGGAGAGAAGCAACATGAAGTGGCTGTGCCAGGCTAGGACCCTTTGTACTCAGACAGGAAGAGTCAGAGTGAAGTGTGACAGCAGAGGTCCCACTTTAAAGACTTTATAAAGGAAAGTGAAACTGCAATGTAATAGGATTTTCCAGTTAATGGATCTCATTAGCAAAAAGCAAAACCTCTACGGGTATTTTTTTTAGATAGTATCTGATATAAAAAGAAAGATGCATAATTAAAAATTATGTAAAAGCCATCATGATCTGATGGCAGGAAGCATCAAAGTTTATCTGAGCATATAAAAGCCTGAAAAGTAAGTGACAAGAAGAGCTGCCAATCACACTGTGTATTTGTACAGCAAACACATGGCATAGGCTGGATGCTGAGGTCAACCACAACACCCTTAACAGCAATGCTGAATTTCCTAAAGGCTCCACGTACACCAGGACGTTTTGATCCTGTAATTTAAAGCATCTAAAAGAACTGTTATATGTCCTTGCATGTATAATTCTGACCTGGCAGGGTACAAAGCAAACCCTTGCCTTTCAGTGGATGAAGGTGCCTTGGCTGCACCCCTGAGCTCGCCAGCCATCACTAACAGATTCCCAGCCTCCAGCTGGAAGCACTTCCACTTAAAGAGCAAGTCAAGTTCCCTCTCACATCCTACAGAAACTGTGACAGACGCAAAGGGTTTGGAGGACTCATTTCTGACAGTCTCCTGGAGCAGCTGGGCAGTGTCTGAGTGGGTTTTACAGCAAATGTGTTCCAGGTTAAACAAGCTCCGCCGCAGCCTCTCACTGCGAGAGGTTATCGCCTCCCACGCGCCTTCTGCTTTGGCCAAGCAGAGGATGAGAATGAGGGAAACAAAACATGTCCCTGCAACACACTGAGGGGAAGAGCAGCTACAGTGGAACTGCCAAGTTTCATATTTTTGTCAGTTAATTCTGTTCTCAGCAATGTGGAGGTTGCCTTGCCCCTGGGGAGAGCTCATCTTCCCCAAAATCACCTCAGCGTCCGGCCAGGCACTGAGGAAAGTCCTCTAGTAATGGATAATTTGGTAGAGGGAAAAGTGAGAGACCAGATACAGAGCTTCCAACGTCCCAGAAAAACACATATCCATGTACATACCATCCTGTTATCCACGTAGCTATCTACATTATTCACCAGGAGGAGTTAATGCAGGTTCACTTAGATGTGTCGAACAGGCAGAACCCTCTTCTGTTTGCTCTGCTCTTTCTCAAGTAAGAAATCTGAGTATCTAAACCACCCAAATATCGATTCAGAGGGTACATTCTCTTTCATTTCCTCAGGGCAAATAGACAAATGTTTGGTTTTCCCTCCCTTTTCACCATTTGACCAGGTTAATTTTTTTTTAATTTAAGCAAGTTGTAAGATTCCTGACAAAAAGAGCTCTTTTCTCCTTCTCCAGGAGCATGAAAAAGGTCTCCTACATCTCCTTTCTTCTCCCCACTTTGTGATGATTACCTTTTGGCCCCAAGTTTCCTCACCCTGCTTCTCAGAGAGCTGGACTCTGCTCCCTTAGTCCCTATGCAGAAGGGTATCACTTTGTGTCCTTTTATTCCTTGAACATTAAAAGTTTCTACAGACTTGGGATTAACAAACATTAGAGAGGTCCCAGGCAGTGAGAACAGGGCTGTCACAGAGCAACTTGCTGTGCATACAAAGAAACTCTCAACTAGAAGAGTCAGCAATGCAAGGAGAATTAAAAAGCACAGTTAAATAACCCTAAATCCTCATGCATATTTATAAACGACATCACATCAAAACTAAATCAATACTCCTCACTAGTTACATATGGCCTGAGAAAGAAGAGCTGGTAACTTGTTTTTGCTTTACCCATTGTACTGATGAGACCCAGAAAGTCTCCATATGGCAATAAACTCTTGGGCTGAGAAGGGGAATTTCAAGCTCTAACATCACAGGGTAAGATGGTGCAGAGTGGAGAGGAGGAGCAGACATCCACAGGTGGCACAAGGGATCCACCTGAGCCTTGGCTATGGAGCAAAGTTTCAGTTTAAACCCTTCTATTCCTATGACAAAAAGAAAAACACTTCTGGCATGAGAACAGGTTTTACAATTTAAGCTGCACCTCTGTAGGTGACATAAGGTGCATCCCCCACCATTTTATACCCCCTGTGCTGGGTGAGACTGTCCAGGTGGTGACTTATATCAGCACAACCATCTGCTTAAATACACCTTCTTGGCTTTCCCTAGGGGGAAATACTTCTTGGTTGCCTGCAAAGCTTCAATTACAATTCATCCCTTTTCAATTAAATGCAAAATGAGCTAAACATATGGGAAAACGCTTAAGAACATCACGCTGGGATCACCAACCCATCAGCAAAATGACTCTGTCAAACATACTAAACCTGACTTACATCACTTCATCCCCAACAACACATCTTCCTTATTCAAGCTTAGACTACTGCAAAGTTGAGCCAAACTCAGCCCGAATCTATCTTGAAATATATTTGGTAGACACAAAACTGTCCGAACAACAGTGCGCGACTTAATGGTCTGAAATACAACTGTCCTGCCTCCTGTTTGATTTTATTTCACCAGCTTTACGTCACTGTGCTAATGGACTGGAGAGCAACCAGCACATTTTGCACAGAGATGTGAAGGGGCAATGATTTCAAATTTTACTGCCAGGTTTTTCCAGAATTATGACTGCCAGGTCAACCTCTAAACTGTTAAGATCCTCCAAAACCTCATTTAAAACACAGTACTTCCTGCCGTATAAAATTCGGGCTTTCATTTTTATCATCACTTTCCTCATTGCCAACATGTATCACAACATTTTTAGGAGAGAAAATTGTGAATGAGAAGAAATTCCGGCTTTCTGGTGTTTCTCAGTGAGAAACCAGCTCTCCAGCCCTCGTACAACAAACCACCAAGGAGAGGACAGTTCAGCCTTACACAACAGCTACCACAACACGCTCCTGCACTGCGGTAGTTACTTCTTTCCCATTAAGTTTTAATTAGACAACACATGCATAACTCAGAAACACAGCCTGGCTGCAGTTGAGAAGGCATCTTTTCAACTTCATTTGGAACTTGAAAGAGAGCCTTCCTGCCCTTCTCTAACCACGGATTTTCAGGAGGCATCTTTAAGCACACAATCACCCTGACTTTCAGGGGTCAGACCACATTTGCTACGGAGAATGCAATTTTCATTCTTTGTAGCAATTACCTGGTCCTTTTTCATACTTCAGTCACTGTTCTGTTTTTAATGCAGTTTTAATACCTTAAAATTACTGCTACTTCAGCTGCACTCCTTGTCTCAGAGGGAGCTAAAGGCATTTATTCTGAATTGTTTTCATGAACAGAACCCCAAAATTGCCTTTGGTGCATCTGGAATATACAGACAGAAACCAGGGAGTTTCTGCCCGAAACTGAGACTGACTAGTAGACCATCACCTCAGAATTCATCCAACTGAACCAGCAAAACGTGGCCTCAAGAATAACAATAAAAATCTCAGTTGCATAAATTGAGACATTTTTATCCTCCAGCAGGTCAATGGCAAAAAAAAAAAAAGGTAAGATCAAAAGAGGTGATAAGGGAAAAGCACATTTGATGTTAGTGATTTCAGAAAAAAAGTATTTTCTGTAATCACTGTGAAAGGAGTACAAATCTCTGCCATCATCTTGCTTAACAGAGCTCAACAATGCTTACATTTCACTTCAGAGGAAATATCTGGTGTCGTTATTTCAGCCCACTCAATCACTCCTTCTCCACTTTCTTCTCCAACTTCAAGCCTTGACTAGGATGTATTTGCTTACTGAAGTTTGCAACTTGCTAATCACCCATTGGCAGTATTGATCTGCACGTTTTACTGCAGTTGGAATGAGGCAGCACCGGCTGGCGAATAGACTGTGAAGACTGAAAAATGAGATTAACCAGCTCGCCTCATACAGATCGAGTTATCTGCTGCCTTGTTCACTTTTCATGAAGCTTCCAGAATGCAGCAAACTGAATCTCCTTAACTCACAAGACAGGGCTGATACATGGCTCCATTAGAAGAAAAGATCAGAAAAAGCAAGTAACATAATTTCATGGAAAACAGGTCTTGTCAAACAGACTTGAAGAGATTTCAAGTCTAGTTAACTAAGATAACTGTGTTGACATAACAGAATAGGAATTCTGTAATATATTTGCCTCGGTATCAAAATCACATTTTCTTTTGCAACCAGCATGATGGAAAATCAGACTATGGCAATTTTTAAATGGCCCAAAAGCTGTTGAACTAATAGTGACATTTCCAACAAGAATTGCTTCTTTGGCTGATTGGATGCAGCACACGTTCACTAAGATACATAAGAAAATAATAAATCCCTACCAAAATATGCAGATAACACAAAGGCAGAATTGCAGCAAACAACAAGGCCCACAAAGATAACTTAGAAATCTGATTGTGCTGGGCAAAATCATTCCCCATGAATTCAAATGCACTGTGAGACATCCTGGAGCACAGAATAGTCTCAGGTGCACAACACAGCAGGTGCTTTTTGGAAGACTGTCTGTGAGGAGAGCTTTTGGCCACAGTTAATAACTAAGGATTACCTCTAATTTAATGCTGTGGGGAGAAAAAAAACCAAAGAACAGAGAGGATCTTTATGTATCATTAAGTAGGAGTAAAGAAACAATATTGTCCCTGAAGGCAACATTGATGAGACCCCTACAGTGATAACATGCCCAGGTGAGGTGTGAAGGCGTAAGGGGGTTGTGGAAAATTAAGCAAAGTTGTGAGAAGACTTCCATGAATGATTCACGGTCTGAAAACCACGTCTTCCACTGAGAAATAAATGGAAATCAAACTATTTCATTTGCTACAGAAAAGGCTGAAGCAATTTGATCAGGGTCTTAGGTGGAAATCTGACACTAAATGGTTCTTTAATGTAGCAAACAAAAGCATAGCGAGAACCTGATAGCTTCACTTCACAGTGAAGCCAGAGAAATGGAAATAATATATATTTTTAATAGGGATGGTTAACCAGGGAAACTAATACATTGTCTATTACTTGGTGTCTTTAAATCAATATTTGATATCTTATTAAAAAGAGTCTATGGAGCAACCACAAGTCACTGGGCAGATTTCACTTAAAACTGTATTTTTGTGTTATATCAGACTAAATGAGTATTCTTTTTGGCCATAAACCTCTTAATTCAACTCATTCCACTTCCTCCTATTCAAAAAATTGTTATCCAATACTTTTATCCATTCTCTCTCATATCATTAATTCCTCCTCTTACTTTATAAGCCTCCAGACAATTCTGTAACTTCAGCATTTATTCCTCTTAGACATAACAAGAACCTAGATGTTATCACTGACAGTTTAATCTTTTTCAAGGAGAGTTTTAATTTGTAGAGAAATTATATTAGAATCAATGCTTCTAAATATAAAAATACTTTCAAATCTATGTTCATTTCAATATTCCAGAGTGGCAGAGCTGCTCAAATCCTCAGGTGATGGAAAATTAGAATGACACTTAAGATCCAGCCACTGAGATTGTGCTTTTTTTCCCCTAAAGGAAAAGTCTTTTTCACAGTCATAATGACAATTTGAACACGTGGATGCTGATCCATACAGATGTAATCCAGCTCATTGGAAAACTACAAGGATTATTTGGTAATTATGAGGGCAAAAAATCAGAGAATGGAAACAGGTTTGTCATCTGCCATCTTTCTTGGTCCCAAGGCTTTAAACTAGGGAGTCTCCATCTTAATTTAAAGGGAGTAAAGTCAATTTAAGAACTACTTTGGCGGGAGATGGTGAAGAGAGAAACAAAGATGAGATGTGAAATCTCTAGAAGTCAAGAAACAAACACATCTCTATCTAAATCACTCCTGACCACACATGTACACATTCTTTGTAAAATAACCATTCTGCACACATGTTCATCTTCCTTAAAGCCAAAGCTTTAATGAAAACTATTTCTCTCATTTCCATCTAACATCCTGCTGCCAGTTCCCCATCTATCTCCCACAGTTGCCCTCTGAAGGCAGCACCTGCCATCAAGTTTTGAGCACTTTTGGGGAGGCACCCGAAGGATTGCAGAGTGGAAGGGGAGCAAGGAAGCAAACACCTTGAACAAGCACAATTTCCCCCTGAAATTCCATTTTATGTTTGCCCTAGCATGCACGTGTCACAATAACAACAACATGACTGTGGTCCCTCATGTTCATCAAGCATAGGTTCAGACAGCTAAAAACTTATGGTTTCTCAGGAAAGACATGGAACATCATGAGCTGACCCACTGAGAAAGCCAACTTCACTGCAATAGATAAACCCAGCTCACTAATCTCAAACTTGGTTCCCCCCAACTACCTCCTTGACAGTGCCAGTAATTCTTATCCACATTGCAAAAGCCCCACAGGAGACCCTAACGTGGTTGCCTCTCTATACCAATAAGAAAAAATCTCAAACATTCCTAATTCCTCAATACATGCCTGGTTTCTCTGGATCAGTAATGAGCTTGTCCACACTGAACTTGAAAATACTATTCAATTTTATGAATTCTGCCTGGATCCGTACCAACCGCAAACTCTAATTTGTTTTCTGAATGTTATCTCAACTGTAAGAACTGATCAGTGCCTTCACATCAGCTCTGCAGCCTGTATATTAAGTTAAACCACACACAAAATATGTTTGCCTCTCTCAAAAGCTGTTAAATGAGATAGTCTCCTATTCAAAACAGAACACTGCCAGGCAAAGAACCAGTGAAACCAGGAGTGCTGCTCTCCCAGATGAGAAGGTCAGCAAATTTTGGGTCAGGCAGCCCATGTAACCTCCTTGGGAGGAGCTCGATGCCTGTGAGATCAACCAGCTGTGCCCAAGAGGGGCCAAAGCTGCTCAGCTCCAGGCAAACTGAACTGTGCCAGAATCTGACAGTGTACCAAACCTGGTGGATCTGGCAAAACCATTTTCATTTAGAATTGTTTCCCTCCCTCTGTGTTCTCCAAACCACACCGTGCCAACAGAGATTGCTGTGGCCAAGGCCCTGAGCATCTCCTTCACAGCACAGGTTTCAGGGAAATTATCCATAAATTCCACCAAAGCCACTTACTTACACTCTGTTTTACCCACAACAGAGCTGGGATTTGCATCACCTCCTGCCTGCCAGACCTGTGTCTGTCAATAAAACAGCCACATCCCCAAACTCTGCAGTGCTACCAGTCCCCAGCTCTGCTGTGGCACCATCTTCTCCTTGCTGCTGCTGAGCTTTCTCTCCTGCCTCTACCCTCATGAACATTCATGTGGGAGGTTTTACTTTTCCAGACCAAATATTTATAAATAAGTAAAGAAGTGAGCCTGAGTCCTGAGTTTTTTGCTTATGACAACCCTATTGTTGGCCTGTGCTTCTGTCAGGGATGGGTTTTGCTAGACTACCACCACAGAATAGTGAGCATTACTACCAGTCAACCCTTTGTATTCAGGAGATTCCTGACTCATTTCTGTGTCCCTGACACAGGGTTGGGAGTGGAAAACTACTCTTACTGTGGGTAAGTCACTGTGCTGCACTGCCAGTCCCCATCTGGGCAGCTGCTGCTAGTCCAGATCTCACTGAAATAGTCATGTGAAAATGGAGTGTAACAGGCACCCGCAAAGAAGAAGGTACTTGGAAGCAGAAGATGGATTAAAATCCATTTTTTTTGTATATTAATTCCTACAAGTGCTCTCAAGTGCTCAGTCTCTAAGCTCTTGGGAAGGAACAGTAGCTGGAAAAAAAAAGAAGGGACACTGAAGAACAAGAGGGAAGTGAAGTAACAAGAGATCTGTCTGCTAGTGCTAACATTTTAAAAGACAAATTATACTTATTTTCAAACAAGCAAGCTATTTTCCAATTCTCTCTCAGGAAATGGGAACGTGCAGACTGACAGTGGACCCAAGGTTGCTTAAAACCTGATCTACAACCTGGCTGCCAGGGCTTGTTGCAAGGGATTTGTAATCTTCAGCCTTGGCTGGTCTCTCTCAGACACACACAGCCTTTGAGCAGCTGTGACAAGCATCCCAAACATCACAGCAGAAAGAGAGCTGCTGTGGGAGAGGCAAGCTGGAGGAAGAGGATGCAGGTGGTTTCTGTGCAAAGCACAAGTGAAAAGAGCTGAGAAGGTCCCTCCATGGGACTGTGCTGTTGCTCTTAGACGTCAGCAGATCCCTCCTAGGACAAGCAAGAAAACCAGCATGAGGTAAGGGAAGATATTCCAGGCTCGATTTAAACGCCTTCATCCATTGCAGTCACATTTACCAGAACCACCTGAACTCTCCATTTATCACCTCCCTATTTTAAAATTAATCAATACCACTGCGGGACAGCAACTTTCTGAGTAAGTAGAAAACAAGATGGCCTGGAGCCTTGGGAAATTCTCCTTGTTCCCCACCAGCTTGATACCAGCTCTGATCCCGTGTCTGCATCACGCACAGCCCGTGCTGTAACACTGCCTTAAACAGTGCAGCAGCAGCCACTACTTCGCTTCCAGCAGCTCAACAAGCCTCGAGCTGTGAGTAGAGAAAGAGCCCCCTCTGCTTGCTCCTCCACAGCAGTGTGTGCACGGGACTAAGGGCTTAATAAACGGGAAGGACTCCCCTGTGGAAGGAGAATGTGGGACGTAGGAGCTGTTAGCTCCATTATAAACCCAGGAGTGTGTGTGTTGGGACAGTTTTGAAGGGGAGAATGACTACTTGGGAAATAGAAAAAGGTGCAGTCTGCAAGGCACACGCAGGACTCCAGCTGTAAATTTGTGGTGTCCAGGTGGCTGAAAGGCAGTGAGATCGAGGGACTGAGTTCAGCTGTACTCCGTGGGCACAGGCAGCAAAGTGCCATCCAACTGTCCAAAGAGTTTATAAATGTTTGACAAGAAAAGCTGGGAAGGAAGTTAACTAATTGAGGAGAGTCCCCAAGAGAGGGATGGAGGGTGGCACAAGTGCAACAAGGAGAGGAAAACACGAGAAACAACTTCTGTACCCCCCTGACACCCTTGGTTTTTTTCAGATGTGTAATTCCTGTGGGAGATGATCTCAGGGATTGAGTGTCGGAGACCATCTGAATCTTGTCACCATAACAGCTGATACCAAACCTCCTTCTAGAGGAGATACACCCACTGGGAATTAAATATCCTGATACAGAAAGGCTTTAAAATAATTCTGCCCTTTCCTTTGCTCAGTACTCTTGCTAGCAGTGTACACATTAAAAATAGCAGAGGAACCACACACACTAAGACAAACCACAAGTGTTTGCATTAAGTTTTACTGACCTTGTATGTAAATCAGCCTGTAAAGCCTGGTAGGTCATTATATACTATTCAATTACTACAGCAAGCATCCATCCTGTGCCTTTCACAGTGATCTGTAGCCTGGAACAGGTTCATAAACAGCTCAGAAAGGCGACTGCTGTAGATTTCACTTAACTCCTTATCTATCTGCTTTAAACGGATTAAATGACTGTGTCATTAAAATGCTTGAAGTAAGCCTTTGATCATAAACTTCTCATCATTTTACAGTTATTGAATCTGATCCCTAATGAATCTTATTCTGCCATATTTCTCTGTCTCTGTTCCCAGCCTTGCTCCCCATTAGTCCTGGTTCCTCAGTCCTAATGCGACTGCTTTGTATGCCCGACCACTGCCTCCTTACAGCCCTCGATCGTAGCTGCTGATTGCCCAGCCCAGAGGAACGGATGAAGTGCAGGAATTTCATTTGAGGAAGGGTCAAAAGGAGTGAGAAAATAATCCACAAAATACAAACCACACAGAACACCCTTTACATATTCACCGCACAGCTGCGTGACTGCAATTCCTTTCCGAGGGCCCTGCACTGAGCGGAGAGGGGGGATTCGGGCACTGCGTTCTCCCACAATTTAAGGAAAAAGGACCTTTTTATTTACACAGTAAAGGAGTACAAGAAAAAAAAAAAGCACTATGAGGTCAGGGGATTTTCTGCCACAGAGCACCATCAGATTTTATCAGCTGCAATGAAGGATGCATCTGATCTCGGTGCTGCAAGCGCCCCAACACAGACACCAGCCCACGTCTAATCAAAGCAAAGGTAAAGCCACTGCAGATCCTGGGAAAACGTCACCAGCCTAATCAGAAGAAACCAGGGAAAATGGAGGGAGACAAAACATCCGATGTCCTGGTCCCTGAGCCAGTGGTGTTGGTAGTAATGAAGGAGAACAAATGTTTACTGTTCTGCAATGACCAGTAAGAGATGTGGACCACGTGGGTTTCACTGAGGTCATTCTGCATTCAAAGTTCTGTTCCAAACTCAATCAGGCTACAAACCCAGTTATTTAAATGTGGTGCTAAATCTCATTTCCTGCACCAGTTTAGTTTTGGCAAATCCAAGGGAATCACTAGGGCACACATGTGAGAGCTGGCAGGGGAAATCTGCAAGGAGTAGAGTAAAGACAACAAATAGAGGGTCTTCTGATGCAATAGACATTTATAAAAGTATTTTTTAGAAGAGAATGTCAGTACTGGTTATCCTAAGCCCTTATATTTTCTCCTTGAGAAGAAGACAACCGTTTTCTGGAATTTCAGAGACCTTTTTTAAGGGAAGTCCATTTCCATGAGGCACAGCAGGAAGAGTATGCCTAGGAACTCACGCCAGGCTATTGTTCAAAACAATGCAGAAGGACTTCATGGTGAGGGCAGCGCTTTTATCCTTCAGTATCAGTAGACACAAAGGAGAAACAAGGTCTTTCTAGTAGCCACAGGAGAGGAAAGGTACTGTGCAATGTCACATGAGAACCAAACGCCTGTTTCAGCTGTGAACTCTATTAAAGTCACATGAAAGTGTTAAACCGAATGCTGAAAAACTGCACATTTGATATGGAAGAAGCCTATTATGTCAACTTGCACAGTCCTTGCCAATGCAGCACACTGACTAATGTTAATCATTCTGTGTTCTAATTATCTTACCATTATAGCAATTTCCCTGATGATCATCCCTTTTTTTTCCCCCCTTTTGCTGTTGTTCAGTGTTTTTCAATGATGCAGGCTGTAAGGCTTGGACCACCTCTTGGCCATCGAGTGTTTCCAAAGAATATACCAAAGGGTGTGTTATTATCTCTCTCCATCATTCCCTTGGCTTATCAGGACATACTTCGTACTTTTAAACAAAAGGGTGGGAAAGAGGCAGATGCTGCTTTGCTTCTGTGCCCTCACGTGCTGTGCCCTGAAAGAGATGGGCTGTGGAAACCTCCCAGCTGAGCCAGTGCTACCCTCTGTAAGCACTGCTGTGGTGACAGAGCGTAGCAGTGTTGGCGACGGTGGGACAGCAGGAACCAGCATCCTTGCTATGGCCCAGCTGGAGTCAGACTGCCTTAGTAACTGCAGCAGAGCAAGAATGGATTTATTTTCTGCTTACTCCAGTGGGAGAAAGAGAGAGGCCAGATTTACCCAATGGTCCCATTTCTACCCCCAGAGCACGAATTACTTGCAGATTTCACAGTGAGTAGATAGAAGCAAAGACACAGACAAGCCCCTTGAACCAAGGAAGTGATGGTCCTTTCTGCCTCATCACCCTCATGTACATATAGTGACATCTTAATTAGCTTACCCTATGTCTGACAGACATCCTGTGTCATGCAGAGAGAAACAACTGTTTCCTTCCTACCCTCACAAAATTTGGGAGCTTTAAAAAAACCCACCACCAAACAACAAAAAGACAACAACCCAGTCCCCTCTCCCTTCCCACCCAAGCAATTCAATTACTTGCCAGACAGCACTAAGAATCCATTAGAGAAGAATATATTCTGCATTTACTGTGGAAATCTCCTGGTGATCTTATCTGTCTCTCAGTTCAAGCTCAAAGCTCAATTGTTTTTTTCTGCCAGTGCAAGGAGACTTCAAGCAGCACTGAAATCTTTTCAGATGGGGAGAGTCATCTCATCTTCATTTTGATTTTACAAGAATAAGAGAGATTTATGGATAAACTGAAACAATAAGAGGAATGGCTGTGGGGCAAACTATTGGATTCTGAAGGGCTTTAACTGCTCCAAGCAGCAAATTCAACATTTTCCTGAGCTATCTGCCTAAAGAAATAAATACTTCAGAAACAGCCTTGCCTAGTTACAAGTTTTCAAGCTATCATTGAGTAAAATGGTAGAAGGGCATCATCTCTAACTTTCACACATATCTAAAGGACTCAGACTATCTTTTTGATCCCCTAGAAGCATGGAACATCAGTAAAGAGTATTAAGTTGAACGAAACAGCCAAAGAGCTGAGACAGGAGGGATGAAAGCACAGGCTTAGGAGGAATACACTGGTGAATTGACTGACAGGTCTGGTGTGCAGTATGTCCAGTATTTTTTTCTCTGAGATGCTCAGAGAATGGACCACATAAAAATCTCCAGGTACAGATGCAGGTCTAAGACATTTTAAAGAAGTGTCAACAGCAGCATCACACTAAGAAGATATCAGAGATTCTGAGAAAGCAGAAAGGTCAAAAGACATTGCCATTCAATCCCCAAACTACTTGGCCCTAGAAGTTACTGTTTATGCACAGCCACTGGGCAGCACTGGGGAAATCATTTCATGTTATACAATCACTGTTCCTTCCCACCATCCACCTGAAGAGGATCCTAATGAATGTTTATGATGCTGCCACCTCCTTCATTTCAACTTCTGTGAGCCTGAGGGGAACAGTCTGACAGCTGCCATTGTTGTAGCATAGCCATGGAAGAAGCCACAGCCCACACCCACTGTCTGTTCTCCCTTCTAAGCAGTTATTTCCCTCCCTGTTTGGCCACCTTTACCATCCCATCCCTCTGACCACACTCCAGTCGGATTCTGTTGAAACAATCCCAGTGCCACTCCTATTTTATGCCCATATATATCAAGTCTTGTCTACATTTAAAAACAACAGCATGCATTCTAATAATTGTCTGTAAACATATATATATGTGTATATATATATATATATATATAAAATTAAATTCCGTGGTGTTGTATTTAAATGTTCAGGCAGCTCCACCATGTAAACATTAATCATAAGAGCTCACACATATCTAATCACACTTTTCCTTGCTCACTGAACAGACTGACCTATGAGCAAGCCCTGACTCCTTGGGAAATAACCTTAAGGTCAGCAACTCTAGCTGTGATGGATCTACAGGGAAGGCAGCTCCGCAGCTGAGCTCCCTTGCAGAGGGTTCTGTCAAGAGCTTTTCACATCCCCCTACTCATAAAAATGAGAAAATTTCTGTAATTACTACTGATTGCAACTGTGGTAGTACTGCACAGAGAGAAAGAATGTATCCACTGGAAGACAACCAAAAATACACAAGAGGACCTCTGGAGAGCTCATCCTTGCTGCACAGCCTTCATGTTACTGTTTTTTTCAAGTTTTTCATCTTACTAGAGCCAGAAGCACAATGAACCCACTTTTCAAAAGCAGAGTCTTTGTTCAAAAAGGTCACAATCTCAAGTGAACATCTTATGTCATGTCCAACATGCACAACAGCTTTCAGGGAATTTTTATTTCATTTTAAATGTCCTGCCAAAAAATCCAAAGAACAGGCACAGAGCTTCTGCATCATTTAGGAAACGTGGGGTTTAAGTGCTGATCAGAGGAAGCAGCAGAGTTCCTGATGGAGCTGAACCCCATGTTCGGGTAAATACAGATGTGATGGAGCACCTGGGAACACTCCCACCTGTATGGAAAACAACTGGGCTTTACAGACACCTCTGCTCCTTTCTACACACAGAACCACCTCGTGTGACACCACTGATTTTTTTTAAAAGATACTCTTCCTACAGCATTTCATTTCTCCTGCCATCCCAACTATCTATCCTCATTTACAGAGAACAGCCTTTCTACCTAAATTAGGCATCGTCTTCCATTCCACTGTTACCTGTCTTTCAAATCTAGGTAGGAAAGCTGTCAAAAACAATTACTTTTTTCTGACTAGTCTGGATCTACATCTCTCTAAAGTCTTATCAAATAACAGCAAATGGAAATTGAGGCAAATCTGGACTAGGAAGAGACTGTATCACGATCTGACTGCATTCAGATGCTGGAAGAGATGCTCTGACATTGGGGAGTTACTTCTCCCCACACACACCCCTGGGTCTGCCTGGGCACACCATGAGCTCTGATCCCTCCCAAGCCTGGTCTGGTGAGTGAATGCTCAATGCAAAGCATTTGAGTGACAGAGGTACGTCAAGTTTCCCTCCTACTATTTGATAAAATTCTCCAGGGAAAACTCTTTTTTTTTATTTTTAATGTAAATCTGTGCCTCCACGTGTCAAATAGGTGGTAGGTCAGTCTGATCAAAGGGAAGAGTTCTGGGATATGTAAGATAACTTATCAACATCTCACATGCTTGGATCCCCCTGGCAGAAGTCACATGAAGGAAACATGTTTCTCTGATGAAAGCTGCCACCTCCATCAGGGGCTCAGCTCAGAGCATCTCCCCATTTCCTCATGTCTATTTTAACATCATTACAACCGCTGCAAACTCTTCACTGTGACATGAAACAGGCAGATTTTCCTCTTCCCCTCATCACACACAAAAAACATTGCTAAACTCTGACTTATTTCTTTTCCATAACCTGGGTAACACATCCTGGGCTTCTGTCTCTCAAGAGATGGTGTCGAGTTTTCCGCATACCGAGTAGTAAAGGAAAAATGTGGCACCATAACCAGAGTATCTTCATCAGAAGAATAAAACTGCTGGAGAATATTATGGAAAACTTTGATTTGACAAAGACCAGTGGCAAAAAGCCAGACCACAGCAGCAGAAGTTGTAAAGACAAGGGCAGCATGAAACTGTGACCTATTACTTTGTTTAAATCAAAAAACTCGAAAATAATTGGGTCATCAAACAAAGGCTGAAATGATAACAAGTAATGAAAAGCTAAAAGCCCAATGTGGAGAGAGCTGTAACTTAAGAACGTGGTACTCATAGAAACCTGAGAAAAAACACAAAGCTTCAGTAAACAAACCTCGCGAAGCATTATTTGCTGTACAGGTCTAAATGACATTTTTGTTTTGCTTCTGTGACATGGCAGCAGAATTCAAAGCAGCAGAAAAATAATGGAAAATGAAGAAAGAACAATTTAAAACTAATTTGTGCCATCGAATG
Source organism: Pseudopipra pipra (assembly GCF_036250125.1). Classification (NCBI taxonomy): domain Eukaryota; kingdom Metazoa; phylum Chordata; class Aves; order Passeriformes; family Pipridae; genus Pseudopipra; species Pseudopipra pipra. Next base: position 11,833,687 of record NC_087564.1, read on the forward strand.
ACTACAGAGAAAAACAAGAAAACTATAAAGGGACAGTCACTCTTATCACTTCCTGAAACTTTGCTTTTTCTTTGCTGTATGATAAAAGTAAGATTAGAGGAGTTTAAAAGTGAAGTCTCATTTTAAAATGGTTATGTCTGTCTCCTCAGCCTTGGCTTTCACCCACAGGGTGATTCTGGGGATCAGTGAAACACACAGGAGTCTTCTGGAGTTGCTGCTTACTATACTACTTTACTAGCTCACATTATAAGTTTTTGGGTGGGCATTTTACATACTCAACTCTGAGTTTGACTGTGTAGCCGTAGTTACTAATTTTTGTACATCCTTGATCTTTTTACCAAACAAGAACACCAAGGATTGGCGTCTCTGTCCCCATCCTCTCATGAAAGCAGCGCACACATACAGAACACCCCAGATTTAGGGGTTTAGTGACACCCTGCCATGCAACCAAGTCTTGCAGGACTTTTAAAACCTCATCAATCATTCTGCAACACCCACTCAGAAAACTAAGGTTTGTTCCAAGCCAGTTTCCTTGTACCACAGCAGGACTGGAACAATCTCCCAGTGTTTGCCCCTGCAAAACAGGATGTGCTCCAGGAACAGCCTCCTCCTCAGTGCAGCAGCACCTCATCTGCATTTTGTGCTCACCACTGATTTTTCTACTCTAGCATGGATGGCACCTCTTAAAGTTCGTGCTTCATGTGTACTGGTACAGCAACCTTTTCCAGCAGGACATTTCCCATGCCCCAGCTCCCTCTCTGCTTGCTCTGAGGTCTCTGTGCTGCCGCTCAGGTACTGACACTCAGCGCACTGACCTTTCCTGTTTCAGAGCTGTTCAGGAAATCCAGCGTTCACCCTTCCTCCCCTTCTGCTCATCTAATGAGCTTAGTGATGCCACACAACTGCTGATATTTTCAAGGGTAGCAGCAGAGGAACATTAATGAATTTATTCTGGATTTTCATGTTAAATGTATTATGCAAATGTTAATCAGTTTCTGCAGAACTTTGAGAAAGGTGTTGCATGAAATAAACAATACGGTGGCAGCTCTGGCAGTAGAATTTATGGAGCTTCAGGTGTTTAATATTCAATGTGCGAATTCCTTTAAAAAAATTTTTTTTAAAGGGCATGTTGGTAAAACTTCCCTGCACAAATGCGAATCTGTGCACTTCTGGTCCCTGATGTTAACAAACATTAGCAAGTCTGTTCTGAGCGTGTCCTTGTTTTATTCGACATCCACTTTGCACATCACATTTATCAGGGCCACTGAGGCCATCAAACAGCTTCTCCTTGAACCACCTAATGACAAACCTACAACTTGCTGACACGTTTATGTTTCTCCTCTCCACTCCCACGGAATGTTTCTAATTTCTGCTAATTCTAATAACTGCAATGTATTTAGAATTAACATGTACAAATATTTGCATAGCCCCAGCTAATTCAGTGTCACGTAATCCCCAAGGGCTGGATCACAGCAAGTTCTACACTCCTTCTGTGTTACACCGGTTCTGGGATATTCTTCACTACCTAATCCACATGGCATAAGATACATGATGTTTTCTCCCAAATAACAGGTATAATCCTTCTAGCATAATTTATAGGCACATTAATGGGGAAGCTCTTTTCCCTCCCATTCATTTGGGTGGCACTTTAGCACATCCCCTTAGCAGTTCACTGTGAACACCAGAGACACCCACGCAGCAGTCTGGCCGTAGTTTCAACTAATTAGCTCAAGTGATAATTGAAATGAAGGTGTAACAGCACAGGTGCTGCTCACACCAGCCACCAGGACATGCTGGGTGACTCCATGTGCTCCTCTAACCCTGCCTGGCATGTTACTACTGGTGCCATCCCACCTCCAGTGCTGTTGTCACCCACAGTACCAGATTCACTTGGTCCCTGCTGCAATCCCAGCCAACTTGCTGTGTGAATACGCTCCAGTGTTCTATGCAAGCATTACAGATCTCTGATCTGTCATAAATTAATACCCATCATGTCTTCTATATGCAGTTAGCAGCAGAGGCATTTAGGAGTCATGAGAAGACTCCTGAAAATGTAAAGGCAGCTCCAATTACCTGAAAATACCTTTACAATGAGGTTAGGAATTACAAATGCCAATCCTCGAGTGAAATGTCTGTGCTGCAATTGAGCTACTGGATCAATAACTGATAGAGATGGTATAAATTTAACCAAGGCACCACAGATGTTTATCACATGTTTTTCATCAGTGTTTTGAGCAAAACTGTGGAGTGACCCACAGGGTGGTCTCTGCCAATATACATTTGAGCAGATAGATACACTTCCTCACGTCAGTGAAACCCTTGTTGCTGCCTGTGAAATTTAGAAGATAATCTTTGCCTGTAAGAGATGAGCTTATTGCTGATAAAATCTGGGAGTCTACAGAATGGATCACAAATTGCTCTGTTCCTCTTCCACTCCCACATGCTCCCATGAAACTCAGTGCACTGGGTGAGTGGGGCAGCACGATATGATATGACCTTCTGCAGTCCTGGACCTGCACTTCTCTCTCATCTTCTCTCTACTGGTCTCCTGCTGCATGTTTTCAGCTATTCTATCTCATAATTAGTCCCTCTGAAGCCCACATAAATTTGTTCCTATACCTTGCCAAAAGCCATACCTGACTGAAGAAATGCCAAGTGGTTTGTCCAAAACCATTTAAAGAAGCTTCCCCCCCACACACACACAGAGAAAAAAAGGGCTGAACTTGGCTACCTGAGGTTTTCAATGGGGACCAGCTGTGCCACAGAGGCTAACACAGACCTCAGCAGGCACAGATGAAGGAAAAAGGACAGGAAGCTTATGAAAAGGGAGAGCATGGAGATAATCCAGGAAGAAGACTCATGAGCATCTGAGGTGAATCAGGGAACCTTGAAAGGTTGACTATGTCCCTTTAAATTTTGTAACAGTGTCAATGATTCATTCATCATTCTTCACTGGTCACAAAATGAACAGTTAGACTGTTAAATAACCTCAGCTTTGCCTTGGGTTCTTAACTCCAAGATAGTCAGTGCCTGGCTGCCAAAGCCCTAAACATAAAATGAGTCATTAATGCTTAAAGAGGAAAAACATTCCCTGTCCACCTTCCCTTGGGGTACAGCTCCCAAATGGTTTGTTAGTCCATCAAAATACAGTACTAGAATAAGGAGACCAGCCCAATCACAAAGGCTGCAGAGATAAGGGAAAAGAGAAACAAGTGAACATTCTGGATACCCAGCACTTTCAGCATTTATGGACATTTGACTTCTGGAGAACCTAACCCAGCAGACAGCATTCACCTACTCTCCCTGCAGAGCCTCCTGCTGTGGTGGGAGCAACCATCACAAGTTCCTGATAGCTTAGGCAGGCCAATTAAAATGACCTAAAGTAGACAAGTAGAGCAAATCTTTAGACACTCACTCTATTTGTATCAAACTGTACCAATTATGTCAGCTACTCTTACTAAAAAAATTATTATATTTCTGCTTGCAGAACTTGCTTTTCTCTTATCTTCAAATCATTACAGCTATAGCACTACTACCACCGAAATGGACAAGTGGTTTATGTTTTAATTTGTGCAAAAATAATCACTTTAGGCCTGGAAAAATCTAAGATTTAATTTAACCAGATTAATATCTTAAAATGTAAAATGGTCGATAACAATAGCAAAGTTAGACATTTAGAAAGGAACTCCTGCACATGCATTAATGAACACCTCAAAATACCTTAATGAAGTCATGCCAGAAGGAAAAAATACCCTCAATACTTTGTGGAGTATATTTTTTGCAGGCAATTCCTTCAAGGACACTGTAATAGGGAATTCGATCCCTTCTAGTCTGACAGCAGAATTTAGCATAAATACCAGCTTCTGTCTGGGGAAAATTTTCTGATGACACTACCCACACTATGTAGTTAAGTCAACTCTTTCTGAGCTTTGAGATAATAGGCAAAAATCAGTTATTTCAATGTTTACCAATAATATTCCATTTTTAAGACTGTTGCTGTCTTACTGGCAGAAAGACCGAACACAACAAAAACAACTATGAGCAGAGGCATCACACTCAAAGTTGGACTATTCAGACCCTTTAAAACTTACCCTTGTTGGGTTTTGCCTAGTCCCTGAGATCCTCCCCCAGTTTTCTGCCACCCTGTTCAGGTCTCCTTGACTGCCAGCATCCACAGGTGATTCCTTTTACTCAGAAACAAGCAAGAAAATACAGACTTCTTCCATTTAGCCTCATAAATACACATGCACACGCTAGAAGGGATTAGACTGCTAGCTTGGCTATGGGACTAGAGGTGATTTTCAAGCCCAAACACATCTCAGTGTAAGAAAAAAACAACCCCCTCCTTGCCTTTTATCCATATAGATCCACTTATCTGAACTGTAACTGGAGTTTCATTTTTCTCACCAACCAGCTGTGAACTAATTACGAGGACTTTAACTAGTCCTGCTCCCTCTCCAAGCATATGGATCCAATTAAGTCAAACTGCAGCTGATTTTAATCAATCTTCCTTGAAGCAGCCAACCTTGAAGAATCTCTTCTTCAGTTCCAAGAGTAGAGGAGAGCAGGAAAAGCAGGAGAGTAGTATTTGCATAAGGAACACTTCACATCCGCTTGGTTGCCTGTAAACACAAGGCTCCGAGCAGTAAGAAATGCTAATTGAACACTCCTCACAAGTCTTTCCTCCCACTTTATCCCAAAAGCACTGATTTGATCAGTCTCTTTTGTTCCTGGCATGGAGCTGCACTTTTCCATCAGCAGCTCTGGAGGACAGTGGAGATCATTTCAGATAACTGAACAAACCAAACCTTTCCCTGAAATCTCTCTCTGCCCACAATGGGGCAAGCACTGACAGCCCAGCTTTCCTGGAAGCCTTTTTTGCTTCATGGGAAAAAAGAAGGGTAAGGAATGGAGATAAAATTGTCTGTTTAAACCCACTCTTTTCATATTATTTGAATCCCTCTCCTGAGCCACACTTCAAATGTTTTCCTTAAGATAATGTCCTGGACACCCTCAACAGGGTGTCATTTCTCCACAGTTCAACATCTCTCGTGTTTTGTAATCTGAGGGGTTTATTAGCAGTAAAGACCTGACCAGTGAGTAATATCCATGCTAAAGTCTTTATACCAGTGAAGGAAAATCAATGCAGCCTGCAGCCAGGTGTCAAGAGGAAAGGGGTTTTGCAAGATGGGGTGCGTGGAGGTGGAAAGCACCTTCAGGCATAATTCACAGCTGTCCCCACACAAGAACAGAATACAAAGAGATGTCAGATGTTATATACACTGCTGGGGAGAGCTATCAGTGTGTCAGTTCACCTGCTAATACTGAGCTCAAGGAGTGTGAGTCACACAACACAAAAGCACTTTTCCAAGTGCTCGCTTGCCCTCTGGACAGTCCATCAGGGTCCCTTGCTCACAGAGTGGCCTATTTTGCAGAAATCAGCAAAATTCATATGCCAATGCTCAGATACAAAAGCACATGAGGAGGAATTTCTTCACAGAAAGAGTGATTAAACATTGGAACAGGATGCCCAGGAAGGTGGAGGAGTCACCATCCCTGGAGGAGTTTAGGAAAAAACACTGGACGTGGCATCAAAGCTTGGAGTTGATGACCTTAGAGTTCTTTTCTAACCTAATTGATTCTGTGATTCTGTGAAGAGAAGGCAAACATTTTTGAAACTTTACTCCTTTCCACACAGCAATACAGTCAAACTGACATTTTTAGTTACCAAATATTTTCTGTAATTCCATAGATTTCAAGCACCACACGCAGCTTTGGGAACTCAGTCCAATGTAAAGCAGTCAGAGCCTTAATTCTACAACCTGCCCTTCCAAATTCACAGCTTTAATATGTCCCTTCTATGTATCTTTCATTTGGTAGATACAATTCCAGACTCAGAGGTTTTATTTAAAAAAAAAAAAAAGAAACTGCAGATAAAGATTTGCCAGAAATTGCCCTCATCCTACCTTGTTTAATGTCTCCCCCTTCTCTTACCCCTTTATTTGATTTGAAGCCATGCTTCTCCCATGTTTGTCCTTTCAGTCATCTTTCTGTTCAGTAAAATTTCCTTGTGATTTCAGCACATAGTTTATCTTGCTTTCTTTTCCCTTCATGATACAGACCTTATTTTAACCCATCATTTCCTGATGATTTCTTTCAGAGATGGGAATAAATAACATGTCAAACCAGCAACATTTCAATGACCTTATCTGAGTGTCTAATGACATTTTCAGCATATTTGCTCAGCACTGATAGAAGAGGTAAATTTCTAAGCTTACCCTTAACTTTGTGGGTTCCACTCTAACAAACCTTCTTTCAGTGTGTTTGTTAAGAGTCATTCTAAGCTTGGCCTGTCAAGATATTCGATTCTCAAGGTGAATAAAAATTGGGAAGGTTGATGTTTTCCCCTCTGAGGAGTTCTTGGCCATTCAGGTGGGCACACACTGATCACTGACAGTTTAGCATTCAGCTCATATATTCCTTTAATTGCACTTTCCTCTCTACTCCTCCTTTCAAAGAAGCTGCTTTTGGCATCCAGTGCTCTAAGACACAAGTCAAGTGAGAAGTTAAGGACGGGGGAGCTACCTCCTGTTAAATACAGAGTTAAAGCCATGTCCCCAGCCTTGGCAAAGGAGATGCAAGAGCAGGACTACCTGAATTCAGCTCACTAACTTGTCTTTTGAGGGACTGGCAGATCTCTCTTTCCTAGACCTGCTACTCAAGACTTGGCATCTCAAGAGCAGTATGAGCAAACAAAGCAGATTCTTGTGATGTCTTGAGACATCACAAAGACAATAGGGAATTCCTCTGGTCAGGCCTTCTTGGAAAGCCAGTATTCACTGAAACACAATGCAGGCAAATTAAACATGACCTGAATTGTAATCTGCCCTGAAACCAAAGCTGCTGTTGTGTTTGTTGGAGACCTAAGCATCCAAACACCAGCCCAAAGCCTTCATCTCCTTCTGATGACTGAAACCCAATTAAAGGATAGCTGGGTGACAGGTTTCACACTAAACATGGCTCAGCAGAGATGCTCAGCAGCTCTTAGCTCCCCGCTTTATCAAAGCTGTCGCTTCTCCTGTCTCCAGGAATTGGTAATAAAAAAAAAAAGATTTGATTCACCTCTAATAGATGTCAGGATGAAATCAATGGTCTGTCTGAAATCCGAGTAATTTCAAACCTGCAGGTTTTCTACCATGAGGCATTTTATACAAAAACAGGGAAAACAAGAGGAAAAGAAAGGAAAACGAAGAGACTAAAATTGCTGAGTGTATCAGAGAGAACAGAAGGAAGAGATAAACTGTTTACAGCAGGATGGGCTTTGATTAAACAAACAGGCTCAGGTTCTTGTTTGCTCCAGCACCTTTCAAAGAGGAAACACTACAAAAGTTTGAAGCAACTCCCATGCCCCTCTTCTGCACAGGAGAGCTGTTCTCAGGGTGACAGCAAGCTGAACAGTCAGTCCACTTATCTGCTGCAGGTACCCTTGCTCTCCTTCAAGGAGGGTAAGACTTCATGGATCTACCCAGAGTGAAAAGCTGAACACCTTCTGCTGCAGAGGACAGCACTTACCTTTCCCAGGGAAAGGTAAGACACAAACACAACAGCACAGCAAAAGGAACACACCTTCCGTCCGTCTGACTCTGCACCCGTCTGTGGTCTGAAGATGCTGCCAGCTCATCCTCTCAACAGCACTGCTAGCTCCTGGCTTGGAAAACTCCTACATAATGAGGCCACACACTGGTGGTCTCTGCCTCCATTGCTGCCAGCAGCAGAGTGGAGACCTCAATACCAACAAAATTCAAAATTTCACATCGGCTCCATGCAGTTAACCCTGTTTACGCTCCCACTTTGGCATGAATGAATTTGGGGACAGACAACTTCTAGCAGTGGAGTTACTTAACATGTAGCAATTTTTAAGGCTCCAAGAAGAAGAAGTTCTAGGGAAAGGCATTGTAAAAGACAACTGCAGTTGTGTGATTGCATCTGACATCACACCACTCCAGTAACACAGAGACACAGGTGTGCTGGTGCAGCTGGCACAAGCTCCCCAAAGGTGCCTTGCCCAGATTGAGGGATGGGAAGTTCCATGCTGGAAGCATTTGGTCACATCTGTTAGAACAGCTACAGTGCATGGACCATGTCAGGCTCTCCAGCTGCTCTGGACCTCCACATTCCTACCTGCACAGTGAGCTTCTCCAGTTTCATTTCCAGAGATCTGTTCTCCTCTGCCAGCTTGCTGCGTTCAGCTTCCAGCTCCTCAATTTTCAGCCTGGGGAAGAAGGGAAAATTAATAGACTTTGTGTGTCCCTGCATGGTCCCACCACAAATAACCAAATAAAGCATGAAATCACAAGCAGTATCAGATTATTCCTGTATTCAGTACCACAAAGTCACACTACTGAGGCAGCTGAAACACATGATTAAAAGTGACATGTTTATATGATGAAAATATAATTTGTAAAAGTATATTAAAAATATACAACTTGAATATAAAGCAAATTCAGCTTGGATACCTTCTGAACCACACACTGATCCTAGACCATCATGTTTAATAACCGCCAACAGCTAAAATCTCCATGAGGCATCAAATCTCTTTTTGATCTGATTTATACTTTTGGCCTTCAAAACACTCCTTGGCAGTAAGTCCTACAATTTAATTATGTGCTGTATGAAAAATTAGTTCAGTTTGTTTTATACTTCACATGTGATTATTTCACTGAGTGCCCGTTAGTTCTGCTTTGAAAAGTCAAGAATTATTGTACTGCACTCCCCTCTCCACACCACATTACAGGCCTCCTCTATTATTTCCCAAAGAATCTCTGTTTACTCTTTCCTCACATCAAGGATTTTCCATATTTCTTCTCATCTTTATTGTGCTTCCTTGTTCCTTCAAGTTTTATACAGACTTTTTGCTATGAGAAAAGCTGGAAGTGTAAGCAGCACTCAGATTTTTTCAGTGGCACAACGAGGATTTCTGTTTTATTCTCAACTTCTTTTCCAATAACTCCCAGTATTCTATTTGTATTTGCAGCTACAGAACACCTACCTGATATTTTTACAAAACTGTTCACAATAATGTAAGATCTCTTTCTTGAGTGACAACAGCTCATTTAGAGCTCAGTGTTGTGAGAGTAAAAGTAAATGTGGTTTTTGTTATGTTCATGAGTTTGGCAATTATTGACGTACAACTTCATTTCCCATCTCGAGAAGCATTGTGAGATTCTTCTGAAACCCTGAACATTCTGATAAGCTGAATAATTTCATATTATCTCAAACTCTGCCACCTCACTACCCACAAACTCCTCTTTGTGTTGGACAAGTTCCCAATAAAAACTATTCTTGGGTCTAGTGGAAAACCCTCAGCACTGTAAAAACATTTATTCTTTGATTTTCCACCTTTTAAATTTGAATTACATAAGCAAATTAATGGAAGAAAAATGCATGAAGCTTTACAAACTAGAAAGATAATATAGTATCTCTGGCTCAGGAAATCCTGGAGACAAGGCACTAGAAGCCAGGAGAGCCTCCTGACAAGGCACCCCAGCAGCTCTGCCCTGTTCACATGGGCATCCACCATTGGTCATCCCCACAGACAGTACACTGGGACAGCTAGACCTCTGGGATTTTTATATTCTTAATAATCCAGCAAAGAACCTTCTTTCTTATTCCATCAAATAAAAGTTTCTTTGTGACCTTTGGCTCAAAGCTTTTGGAAAGGTCAAGTACATTAGATCAACCATATCAACCTTATACAAATGACTGGTGAATCCTTCAGAGAACTCTATCAAACTTGTTAGGCAGGAGATATATACATATAAAGCATTGGATATATCATTTTTGCTTGCATTGAAGTACAGAGTAGAAAACCTTGATGCTTCTTCAAGACCCTCACCTTTCACATGTTAATTTCTTGGAATGAACTCTTATTATGCTAATGCATAATAACATGGATCTTTGCATTCAATTTTCTCAGGATCCTTTTTCTGGAATATTTTTAAAAAAATTATCTTGCTTGATAATACTCACTTTTAAATTATCTAAATTAACCTGAAAATCCTTGCACCATGACAATAAAGAATGCACCCATCTGCCAATATCCCAACATTATGCAACAGCAATTTCAGGTACAAGGAAAAAGTCATCTCTCCTGTTCATCGGGCAAAAGTTACACACTTTTCCACAGAGGCTGGTACACCATGTTCAGCACAGAAATGTCTCCTTTTTAAATACGCAGCTTGGATTGCTTAAATTATTTGTAAGCCTGACCCCTGCTGGCAATTTTCAAATATTATACAGGATCATCTTTTTTTCACTCATGGAAGCTTCTAAAATGCCGTGGTGCAGTTTTAGCACTACCTAGGCCATTAAAAAAATATCATCGATATAACTTCCAGAAGAGACACAAAACTAGTGGGGATGGAGGATGCTGGAACAGAAGACTGAAAAGGTCGGGACAAATGGAAATTCAAAATGGAATTAATGCTCTTAACAGCGCCTTTCTAAATGGATTGTGGAACAGGCCACAGAAAAAGAAACGCTTTTCTCTGAGGAACAACAGCACAACAGCTCCTGAAAGGTCAGAGCCAGACACAGGACTCTCATCAGTACTGTCTCCCTACTTGACATGCTGAATTTTAATTTGGAACAAATTTCTCCTCATCCAGCCTCACAAATAAGCTGTGATGTTGCCATCATCTGCCTGCAGAACTTGTCTCCGTGTGGAGGTTGAAGCTCGGGCCTCTCAGTTGCCCTTTAAAAAAATCATTCACAGCAGTTGCTAGAAAACACTTCTCAGATCTGAGACACAAGCAAGCTGTAACAAGGGTAGGTTCAAGTCATTACATTTTTGTGCTATTTCACCTGCAATTTTAAGATTCAACAATTTTTTCATGCCTTTTGTGCCTCACTGAAGAGCAAGGGGTGAGTCAAAGCCTGGGGCACCAGCAATCAGGCAGCAGACATAGAATCCTGAAATGATCTGGGTTGGAAAAGACCTTAAAAATCACCTTGTTCCAACCCCCCTTCTAACACCTTCCACTAGACCAGGTTGCTTCAAGCCCCATCCAACCTGGCCTTGAGCACTTCCAGGGATGGGGCAGCTACAGCTTTTCTGGGCAATCTGTGCCAGGGCCTCACCACCCTCACAGGGAAGAATTTCTTCCCAATATCCCCCCTAATCCTGCCCTCTGTCAGTTTGAAGCCATTCCCACCTGTGCTATCAGTGCATGCCACGGTCAAAAGACCCTCTCCAGCTCTTTTGTAGCCCCTTCAGGTACTGAAAGGCCACAATAAGGTCACCCTGGAGCCTTCTCTTCTCCACACTGAACTTGGTTTGACCAAGCTCAGTCAGACTGCATCCTTCATGACCAGCAGCAGGCACAGGAGCCCCTGTGAGCTGAGGGTCACAGCCTCTTGCCCCTGAGCATGGCCCTGGGCTCACCCCCCACATGCCTGCTCTTTCCCAGTGTCCCAGCCATCGGAATATCCTCCTTTCCAGACACAATGTAGGGCTTCCCAACACACTCCAAGGGAGGTTGGCTCACCAAGGCACGAGGAGCTCCATGGCTCTCCTTCAGAGACAAAACTTGCTGCTGAGGACCAAGAACATTGCTGTAATGTTTTTGTACCAGGAGGTTTTCAGGACTGACTAGTGCTTTCACCACTTATCCCTCTTCTAACCTATTTTTAACACTGTTAAGTGTCCTGGATCTCCAGTGGGAAAGCGTTAAGAACCATTAGCAAACAGTTTGTGCTTTTCTAGCTTTGCTTTCCAGCCCCTTGGGGAACTCTTCCCAGTGGCAAAGAGAGAGAAGCAAGGGAAATCCTATCTATATATAAACACAGCAAAGCATTTGCAGCTAGTGGTTAAGATATGGAAGTCAAATACTGAAAAATATTTACTGGCCTGGCACTTTGAATTTTTTCATTAATGTAAGTTGAGGTCCTGCCTTTGGAAGCACCAGCCTTGGTGCGTGTCCCTTGTGTCTTTCCTGTGCAGACACCTGCACAAGAGAGGGGATACCCCAATTTGCATGCCTCAACTTGTTACACATGGGAGTTACCCTCAGGTGGGGAGAACAACTCAAGATATTCATGTGAGAACATAAAAAGCAGAGTACAGAAAGATCTGGGTGCAGCACAATCATCTACCAGCCCACTGTTTAGCTCAGAACGAATCCTAGAATAGTTTGGGTAAGAAAGGAACTTGGAGATCATCCAGTCCCACCCCCTGCCACGGGCAGGGACACCTTCCACTACATCAGGCTGCTCCAAGTCTCATCCAACCTGGTCTTGAATGCTGGTAACTAATCTAAAAGCAGCCTTGTAACATGAGAAAGGAAGACACATCAGTTACTTTCAGAAAAACTGACACCATTCTCAACTTTTGTGATACAAGGGAAAAAAAAAACCCAAAAAACATTTGATTTAATCTCTGGAGAATTCAGGAATTTCTCCACACAGGGTTTTGAAAACATAAAATATTTACACTCTAGCAAAGATCTGTTCACATTTCTCGAAGACTTTTCCTGCATCAGATGCAGACAGCTTAACCCAGAGGCAATCACTCCACAGGCACAAGGAATTTCAAGACACCTCCACAACCTTTCAGAAGATCAAATTCAGTGCAAGAACAGAGATTCATAGGCATTTGCTCAGACTTGTGGATTTTCCCACTTTTAAAAGCCAAGCTTTATATTGCCTCCACTGTATGTTTCATTAGCTCAAATTAGAAGAGGGAACAAGCAGGAAGAAAAAAAAAACAAACCACAACCTACAGCTTCAGGTCTCCTGCAGTGACACTTGTGAGAATCAGAGACATCCCAACGTGTGTGTTCCATCTGTATAAAAAGTGCTTAGATCATGAGACAAGGCTGCTCCTATTTTAGAAAGAAAAAAGGGGGGAATCTGTTTGATTTTCAACAGCATCTAGGCACTCCAGAAGTCTCTCTCAGTCCAGACCTCTTCAGTGGAGTTAACTGGTGAAAACTGCCCCCCATCACCCTTTTATCTTTGTTTTATTTGTTTTTAATGCTCTCAGCTGTGTTATGTGATTGCCTGTGGAGCAGCGTGGATATCACCAACAAGGACATGCCTCATGGAGGCCCCATCTGCAAAGAGGACATGGCCATGTGGAAAAGCTATTGCTGAACAGGAAACTATTGAATGGAGCAGAAAATGTATGTGTTGGGAAGATGCTATTAAGGGATCCAGATGGCATTGAGATGGTGTTAGGAGCAGAGCAGACAGAATTCCAGCAAGTGTGACTAATGGGCATTGGCAAGGACATGAATTTCTTTTGAATTACTGTAACTCTACCCAGTCACTAAATCCACAGAAAACATTTAGGATTTACTGGGGTTGCAGTTTGACAGCAGAAGGAAAAAGTTCAGATTTGTTCCAGCTGAAAGGGTCCTTCAGCTGTTGCCACTTAAGTCTTAGGTGAAGTTCTTTCCAAACATATTCCTTGTATTTATAGACTATGAAATACTAGTTTCTGCGCAGTTATCACCTTCCCTCTTAAAGCTGCTAATGCCTAAATGCTCCCACAGTGCAAGAACTCAACAGGTTGACCACTGTTTCTTTTCAATAGGATCTGCAGAATATAAACAAATATGATTTCAGAGGGAGCAGCAAGAAGTGTGAGAAATGACAGCATTAGCACTGGCTTTTATTGTCTCTTCAGAAACGATGATGCTGGGAGAGAGTTTCACATTTAAAGTTATAAAAGCTCTGACGAAAGAGCACTCTGTTCTCAAGAGAAGGAGGAAAAACTGATAAAGTCTTTCAAGTTTCTGGCTGAAAATTTACTTTCCATACTAAAGAAAAATGAGACAAAAGATATATTTTTAAAAGCTCTCATTCACTCACAGCGGGTGAATACAAATTCAAAGGATTAATATGGATTTTTTTTTTCTCCTTTATGTCTCTCCTGCTTTTATTTTCAGAAGTTAGCTCCTAACCACGGGGTCTAAATGGAAATGCCTGGAGGCTCAGTCCAGTCCTGTTCTGCAGACTCCCCTCGCTGGCTTCTGCTGGTTTTCCTCTGTTTTTCACATTCCTCAGGGGAGCAGCTAACGGGTGAGTCTGGGCTCACTGCACTGTAGTTTATGGGATTTCAAAGACCACAATAAACTACAGAAATGGAAATAACTCCTTCATAAGATGTGGCATTTCTTTCCCCGCTTTCCAATCTAGAAATGTGCATTCTTACCCCTGTTTTCTCCCAGAATTAGTTTCTGGCAGTGGTCTGTAGAAGAAAGGAGTAACAGTGGAGCTTGTGTTGGTCACTTCTCCTTAGCAGCTATGTAACATTGAGGCAACTGATCCTGTTGAGGCCCAGAGGATACAAGAGGAAGATGAGCAGAGCAGACCTAATCCCTTCCCATTCTGATCTCTGTTCTCCTCCAAACCCCTTCTGTGCTTTAATCACAGCTACCAACTTCACTGCTGCTGTACAGAAAGGACACATCCAGCCAAGCCATGAGAAGTGTTCTGCTGTGGATCACAGCACATCACTCTTGAACCCCAAAGGAGTGGAAGAATATAGTGATTGATTTTGTGTTCCTTTGAGAAGGAGCCTCTTCTACGAAAAAAGGACCCTGCCCAGTTTCTTGTCCAATGCACAGAAAATGCACAGTAAAGTCCAACCACATCTTTTGATAGCTTAAGTCAAGAAACATAAGAAAAAAATCTTTATGGAGTTAATTCTGCAATGCTGAATGAAGTGCTTGAGAGTCTGAAGAGACACCTGAAGCAGTAATAGTAGCCAACAGTAAGCAAAAAGGAGCAAGGACTGGCTTATAGTGCTCCAGCAAAGAGAGTTATAGCAGAAAGAGAATGCCTTGCACCAAGTCATTTCATGTTAGAGCTGAGCAGTGCAAAGGGTCATCAAAATCAAACAAATCCTTTTGGAACAGCTCTGTAGCTTAATGACCAGCATCAGGGCCTGGGACAAGTATTTAAATCAGCCATAACAACGAAAAGTGGTTCAGTAAAAGATGACAAGAAAAAGCAGTCTAGAACTAGAACGTGGGACTGTGGCTGCTGTGCATCCACAGCATCAGGAGCAAGCAGTACTGAAATGGGAGAGAGAAAAAAAGACAAAATAACAACATAAAACAACTGCAGAAACTTGGCCTCTTTGTTGAAACAGTGCACAGCCCAGGGCTGGGGAACAGCTCTGCACCATCAAACACTGCACTGGGAATCAGCCTCTGTTTGAGACATACTTTGTGTGAAAGGTTTAACACCACTTCATGAAAAGAGGGGAGAGACGAGATTAGTGGTTAAAGAAATTCTTTAAAATGAGAGGAAAACATTATCTAGGGGAGTTAAGGGCAAGAGTTAAGAGCAGAAGCAAACACCACAAACCAGTAACAAGGGGATACTTGCAAGCTTCACTTGTGCCTACCTAGGAAATAGATTTTAGTTCAGGGCAGAGCCAGACATCTCCATCCCCACTGCCAAGAGCCTGCCACAATGTGGAGTGATCCTGGACTATGTGGTAATCCAGCTGTTTCCCCCTACACACGCTGTCCCTGAAGCTGCTCAATTAATAGATGGCAAACGCTGTTCAGGGAAGATAAACACCAAATAACGAGTCTTGGAGGGGAAAATAAAGAGACTGAACATCTCCTAGATGAAAGGGTGCTGCAGCAATACCAACCAGGGAGGAAGAGACTGAGGAGGTACTGTAGAAATACTCTGCAAACCTGCAGCTCCCAGAAGACAGCAAACAGGCTGCTGGCTTTGCTGACACACAGGTATGTTATTAATCAGGAAGGACAAGTTTAATGTTGCTAAGGAGGTGCTGAATACTCCTGCAGCAGTGTAAACCTCAGGTTTCAGAGGGTCCAGTGTGCCTTAGCAAAGGAAAAAACTGAATGAGCTAACAAACCTCCACAATAGGGAAAAGCCAATGGAGACAGGTTTATCTCCTTGAAAAAGGGAAGCCATAGTGTACTATTCTTTACCAGAACTCAAACATATCATAGAATAAAAAAAGGAGATGTATGCCTTGGGCCTCCAGAACTATTACAGCACCTTGAGGGAACTATAGGAGTGAGTCCCTAAGATTAGGTGTGCAGCCCTAAAATGTATTGGAATAGCTTAGCTGAACATGTGTTATTTTCAAACACCTCCCTCCTGCTATGGAACTGGGCTTTCAAAGCCATAAAACAAGCTCCAGAGGCAAAGCACAAGAGCAAAGTCATAACATACAGGCCAGTAATTTCTGCTTTCTGCAGGATTCTGCTTGCTGCAAAATCTTGCTTTCAGTCCTATGAGGCAGTCAAGCTTTATTGTGATGGAGCTGAAAATATAAAGGAATTAAGAAGTAAAACTCCAGCCAAAGTCTTACATCAGCTGAGAATAAAAAACTCAGCCTGTCAAGATCTGATTTTCTCAGCTTAAATAAAAGGAACTTCATTAAACATTCAGAAACAGATGAACTTTTCTGTTCTCAGTATTTATTGTGTCACCTGCTTTGCAATGGAAGCCATAAATGCTTCAATAAATACATGGAAAGGTTGTCTAGCTTCACTGTAGCTTTTGTAAATGCTCATGTATCCTCTGCTGAAATGCTGTTTTGTAACTTCTCTTTCACTGAATCACAACAGGTACCTCTCTGCCATCTACAGCAATGCACAAGGGGAAACATCCCTCTTTTATCTCCAGTGCTACACATGCATCAGTAGTACAAAAGCTGGATTCTAAACCTCTTCACACAGATGCCAACAGATCCTGTATTTACAGTCGAGATTTGGTCAAAACAAGAACCAAACAGCAATGCTGTTTCCACAGGAAAGAAAGTCAACAGGGGGAATAGTGATGCAAGAGCCAGTCTTATGAATTAACTGACAGCTGGAGACCCCAAACACTAAAAGAGAAGAGCCTGAAGCCTCCCAAAAGATAGCAAAGCTTATAAAATATCTGAATGCAGGACAGATCAGGGGCTGAGGGTTTCTGTTAATGCTTCATGGATTTCTCACATCCATAAAAGCTGGTGAGAAAAGTAAAAAGTGTGCTTGGGAAAAGAGCATCCTACTTCAGGAATACACAGAAAACATGTTCTGATCAGTGCTACCACAAGGCAGCCTATGAACACGGGCAGTCTGTAAACATACATTTCATGCATTGTAGGTCCTGTACATGGTGCTCTACCACGAGATGACAATAACCAGAGCAGGCTGTGAAACTACCCTGGGCATTTCCCTTCTCATTAGTTCCACTGAAAATAGCAGAATCTGTTCAGCCTTCCCCTTGTTTTGCCTACCTGAGCGTGTCCACCTCCTCCTTGGTGATGACAGTGCTCTGCTCAGCTGTGCTCTGCTGAGACTTCAGGACCTTCATCTCCACCTCCAGCTGCAGAAGAGAAAAGGTGTTAGTTCCTCCAGCACTAGCAAGGGGTACACATGAACAGCAAAGGGAGGAGGAGGGAATCACAATGTTCTGCAGAGATCAGAGTTTTTTCAGAATATGGATGTGAAGCACAACTTCTCACATGTTGAATGACAAAACCTCAGTTAACCCTGCTTCCCTTTGCAATCCCTTTTGCCTTCCCCAACATCTTCTCTAAGGTAGATGAAGCACTGAAAGTTGACTTTTACTAGCAAAGCTTCTGGTTCTCTTACAGATATTTCTCCTATCATTCCCCACAGATAATGGGATGCAGAAAACTCTGTGTGGCATTAGGAGCTTGTTGGTACCTGAGATTCAGTATTGACAGTTCAAGCTCATTTAGCTTCAATTCCTCCCCAGAAGACACAAACCACAGGATTACACTGTCTTGTCCAAGACAACTCCAAGACACATATATTGAATCCAAAAGACTGGCGAATATTTCCAGCACTCTCCAGTATATACTTCTAGCTCCAGCTGCTCAGGTGGCTCTGGCTGAACAAACAATTAAGAATACTTTCTGCCTCTGGCTTTGTTTGGGAAGGAACTCACAAGAAAGTACTTCAGAACTCTACAGACATGAGAACTTCTTACCCAGACTCTACCATTCCCAGGCTCCCTGACTTGTAGCAATCTGGATCCCTAATTCGGCAATCAAGACAACGCACAAATTGATAAACTCCATATGTTACTTGTTTCCAAACCCCTTAGAAAATGATTTATTATGAAGTGTAAGCAGAGACAAACTACCTAGAGGATACTCAAACTTCTGTTCCAGCACCTTCTCCCAGCATAGACCTTCTTCACACTCATCCTTGAGAGTCTGGACTTCCTTTTGTCATCTGTCTTTTACCACCTGGTGGCTAATTCTCCTAATAAATCTATTGACAGAAACTATATTTTTCACTCAGGAGGAAAATAATAAGCAATCCAGACTTAATTATAGATGCAAAACTTATGACCACAGAGAGTTCAGTGCTCAGCATCAGGAAAGTAATCCATTAATTCACCATTCCCTGCAACAGCATGGATTAGACTTGCAGAGCAAAATCACATTGCAATGGCAAACTTCTGCAAGCTTCTTGCAGAAACTCCTCAATTTTACAAGGAAAAGGAGCATCTTGACACAGGCAGTCATATTACTCAGCCAGAACCGAAATTCTGACATACTGCCTCTTCACTCTTCCGTGCTTACCAGAAGAGACAGGCAGAGCAAAGCAGAACTGTTAGCAGGAAAGGCAGAAAATGGATGTTTGGATTATTCTCCCTCCCCTTTCTGACACCACAGGAACAGAGCAGAAGAGAGAGAGGGTCGAAAAGATGTTTTAACCAAATTTCCCCCTGGCAGCCTGAAGCCCTGCATTCTCCCCCTGCCTGTCAAAAAAACATCCAGGAATAAAAAATAAGCAAAGGCCCACCTGCATCATCAGGCTGTACAAATGTGAATGTATATTAGTTGCCTGATAAGATTATCACAGCCAGAAATGCTTCCCTCAATTTTCTGATTACTGAGCTTATCTCTCCCAGCTCAGCCCATCACAGATGGCTGGGGATAAAGCAAGCACACCCGATAATTCCAGGAATGTGAATAAAAGGTACTGGGATGAAGAGCAGGCTTCAATTCCAACCTTCTTCTAGCAGGAAAACACTCATTATGCTTCCTGTTTCCCGTGCCTGCTGAAGCCTGGATGTGTTTGCTATTGGGAGTTTTGGGCTGCTTTCTGAGATGTGTGAGACAGCATTTGAAGATGGAAGGGCTGGTGAGTACATTATTTATCACTGGCTAAGCCTCGAGTCCTGCTGCCACCTGCTCACCCACACGAGCAGATAAATCACAGCCACCTTCTCAGGGGAGGAGGGACAGAGGGGCAGGCAAGTAATCTGCTGTGATTTGGGGTCTCCCGTGTTGGCTGCGCAGAGAGGGAAAAAATGGAGTGTGTAATGGGAAAAGGAGACGGGAGAGTGAATGCGCACGAGCTCGAGTGAGCGCTGCCGTGAAGCGTCAGCGCGGGTCTCGCCTGGTGCCCAGTGGTGACAAATTAGTGCCAGGTATGCTCAGCAAGGCAGGGTGAGACTCTGCTGGGTTTCTAAGAATAAGCTGTTGAAGGAGAACCAGCAAGGAAGGGCACATGGACTGTAAGGGCATTTCATGTCATTTCTGTGTCCTCCCAATTTACAAGCGCCAAAACTACCCGGACTGAAAACCTGATGTGCCCAAGGCGAGAAGAGAGAGGAGGGCGCAGTGATCTCAGTGCAGATGAAACTGGCTCGAGCAGTGAGATGTTGACATGGACCTTCCCAGATTAAAACTACGATTAAAACTACTTTGAGCCACAGGAAATTATTGCCATTCAGAGCTCACTAACCACTTGTGAAAAAAGAAAGTAAAACAGCCAATGTATTAAATCTTTCATTCGAAAGACACTATTTTAATTGTTAGGCTTTCCTCCCTAACAAAGGTTAGGAAAACATCTCTTACTACCAATCTCATAGAAGCTATTAAAAATGTTATTTATGTCCTCTCCAGGACAAAAACAGTCAGTTAAGATGAGATGGAGTGGCTTATTTTTGGGATCCAATTCTGCTTTTGCGAAGGTAACACACTGCAGGCAAATAGGTCTTCACAAAACAAGAACGAAGAGAATGGTAAAACCAAGCAAAAAATAATTTGTTGATAAAGCCTAAGAGGTGAGGAGGTTCCTGAGATCATTCCCTTTGATACAGCCTGAGGACAGCTCCAGGACTGGGTGATGAGCATGCAACAATTCACTACAGTGGCAGTTTGTCCATTCCTGTCCACATGTCCTCTCAGTATCTGTGCCAAAGAACAGCCTCAAGAAGGGATAAGGAGAGGAAGGCCCAAACCCCTCTCACTGTTTTCTCTGTTTAATTCCTAATTTCCTCAATTAATTTCCAGTCCTGGTCTCTCTTGCTCACCAGATGCCACTTCCAGCAGGCATTTTCTGCTTTTTGAACCAACTCACTATTCCTGTCTAAACTCTTCCAATTTTTATCAATAATTTTACATAACTAGCTGAGTTAAACTTTTATTACTTTGAATACATTAAACTAGTAGAAGCCATTACCCAGCAGAGAGGGGAAAAGGGCTGCTCAAATTACAGCTCATTGCTGTATTCCCCCATTCCATACCAAATGACCCAGGTCAGGCTTGGATCCTTCAGCTCTCTTTTATGTTGATCTTATTCTTTTAACTAGCACTGACAGCAGAGAGGGAACATTGTCCCAAAATGCAGCATTGCAACTCTTATCCTGGAAGCTACAAAGAGGGACCTAAGGACCTACAACATCTGCAGGAGCTTCAGGGATAATATCACCCAGGATCAGACCCTCAATTATATCCCCACTGTACAGAACACATTAGCAACTCGAAAAGAAACTAAGCTATTATTTTAATGTTTTAAAAAGTTATCCAAGGTTTTTATGACACTAGATAAGGCAGAACAATGAGGAATATCAGAGCCCATAACCTGTAAATAAAACACAAAAACAGGCACTTAATGTTTTGAGCATGTGTTGTTCTCTTCTCAGAATATACTGGGGCCTCTTGCTCTCAAACTAAAATTATCTCATTTATCCTGATCCTTTTCTACTCTCTTTCACTTCATAAGCATGAATTCCAGCCCAGCTTTATTGCTCTCACTACAAAGTGATCAGGACACAGTATACAGACTAATTTTAGAACATCCATTTCCACAATATGCAAGTGTCCCAAAAGATGAAATGTAAATACTTTTTCCAAAATAAGTACTGCCATCATTATTTATCAAATGAGAAAGAGAGGAAGGAAGAGTATGGATGGAATTTCCTCCAGTGTTTAATTATATGAAATATCGTTCTTCTTTCAGCATTACTTTTAAACCTGCCTGGACAGGATTCCAAGAAGGTGGTTTTCCTCCAAGTGTTAATGACATAGCAAACACCCACAGCAGGTTAAGAAATATGTTCCTTGTTCGTTCCCTCTTCTGTAGCAATTATTTAAAGAAATATGAGATGACAGGTGAAACATAAAATTATAAATTTATCTCCTGACAGCTAGATGAAACAAAACTTTACTTTAGAGACCTGATTTTCTTGGTATATTTGTGCCATTTGTCATTTCTGACCCATATCTGTCCCCTCCAAACCAAGTACCCTGAACCTCTGCAATGCCACTGACCTGTTGTTCCTCACACTCAACTCCAATGGGCTTCAGCACTGATGAAACAAACCTTTCCAGAGCATCCCAGTGCCCACTGCTGTCCACACTCCATCTTCAGAATGAGGCTTATCACAGGTCAAATCAGCCCTCCCTTGACAACAACATATAGGAACTTCTGAAAATTTTAACACACTGCCCAAAATAATGATCAAATCTCTGTTCAGGTGCCCCATTTTGGGTAATAAAGGACCCAAAATCTAAAGTATTTCAACTCACTGCTAAAGTAGGATTTGCATGATGAAGAAAAAGGGGCTGGTTTATTCGCCCACATCATGTACACACATTTCACAGAACACATGCTGGAGACATACAGTTATTATTTGAATAATGAGTGCATTTTAGTGAGGGGCTGATACAGCAATCTTACCCTGATGAAGTGTGTCTGCACGTCATTCAGCATTCTTGGAACTGTAAAAAGCAGGAAATGCTGAATCCATTATAAATGTCTAAAGGTTTATTTAACAATGGGCTGATGCAACATCCTTTGAAAGGCCTTCCTCAGCAAAAGGGCTGATTTTGAACGGCAGCGATAAATAGAACTGAATTGCACAGAGCTGGCGTGGAAAGGTGAACTGAGAGGTTGTGTTTGACTACAAGTCTCAACACAATTCAGAAGCCATTTCAAAACATAAATATTTCAAGTGTATGAAAACCAAGCAAACCTGGAAAGGAAGAGTTTACACTAAAATAGACAAGAACAGAGAAATGGGACCCCGAGTATGACCCATACACCGAGGTTTGAGGACCTTCATACAACAGTGATGCTATTTGTGCTTCTCTCCATAGGATGTAGCAGTGACTAAGGATCTTATTTGCCTCTCTTCCCACAAGGCAGCACAGCAAGCCTGGTGTTGTCTATAAGCTTATAAATCCAGCATCAGGACAGAAATCAAACATACATGAACGCCAGGGAGTTTAATTTGGGTGTCCAGCAGTACCACATGGCAGTAAGGCACCATGCTGAGCACTTCCAGAGATCATTCTGGTCAGCAAAAGCAGCACCACCTCTTCCATACGCCCATCCCACTGGCATTCTGGAGGGCTGCTTGCCCAAAACATCTGCAGAGAAGGACACATGGGGAGAACTAAGCCTCACCAGATTTCTTAGTGAAATTTACTCTTCTCCAAAAAGTAGGACATTACTTGCAAACCAAAGTATTACTTGCCATTTAGAAACAGGCTAAGCAGCCCAGGATTAGTTGGTACATTTTCTTGGGAAAATTAATCCTCGATGCCATTGTGAAACAAAAGCAATAAAACCAAAGAAAATCAGATATTCAATAAAAAGTGGTTTAGAACTACCTATTTCCCACTTGGATGAAGCAAAAAATACATTTTCTTTTTTTTCCTCTCGAAAGGCAAAGGCTGGCTGGATCAGAGTCGCCAGTCTCTATGGGTTCCACCATCTGTAACAAACTTGCTGTGCTTTTTATCTCTGAGAAGACAGGGCTAGGAGCAACCTTTCAGCAAACACTTCCCTAAAAATGTACTCATACATATATATTATTGTAGATACACGCACACTGGGAAATGGACATATGCTGACTTCTGCTTCTCTCCAATACAGTCTGGATTGTGGCTTTTCTCCTCCTGTTGCAGTAAAAAGCGAGCAATTTTTCAAGTTTATACCAAATGTCATTCTATTTCATTTCCAAATATAATCTCCCAGAGAGAAGGTTCGCTTGCCCTATTTCCAATCTCTAAAGTTAATACACAAATTTATATTCCTTTCTCCCACTCGCTCTCCTAAATTAAGAGGTGTAATTACTAGGAACGCTTGCTATAAGCGAATAAAGTGCCAAGGGAGAAGGAGCTGTCAGCACTGGACGTCTGCAGCAGCCACCCTCCTCTCTCTCCCATCCCTGGAGGATCCTGCTTATGAGGCAGTTTCTATCTTTCCTATTAGCAGGGGTAGCACACACACAGGAGCAGATGACAGCCCCTCCCTTTCCAGGCAGGACAATCATAAGGAAAAGAATTACAAAATTAACTTCAGCCTGTCAAGGAGCCTGGCATGGGTGATTCCTCCCAAACCCACCTTTTGCCTCTCCCCTCTCCTGCTGACCTCTCAGGCAACATCAGGGTTCCTTAACGACAGCGGAGAAATGCAGATCTGTGA
This sequence comes from Pseudopipra pipra, assembly GCF_036250125.1. Lineage (NCBI taxonomy): Eukaryota > Metazoa > Chordata > Aves > Passeriformes > Pipridae > Pseudopipra > Pseudopipra pipra. Next base: position 11,857,428 of record NC_087564.1, read on the forward strand.
TCTAAAAATTCAGTGCCAGTCTCATCCCTCTCTCCCCTCCCCATCTCCAGCACCCTCTCCAAAGGAAGATTGATTATTATAATCAGACTTAGCTCTGACATAGCATTTGCATTTTCAAAGCACAGCATAGTCATTAACTAATTCATCTATCCCAAGGGAGCCCTAACGAGCGTTCACCTCTCCCCTCTGATTCCCAATCTGCAGGCAGCCCACAGCTTTCCTTCCAACACCTCCCCTCCACACTGTGTGGCACCAGCGCAACTTGGTGCAACTCCAGACGGGCTCAGTGAGCCAAACTCAGCCCTTCTGCAAAGAAACAAGAGGAAGAATGCACAGACACCCTATTTAAACCAGTTATCCTAGGGTTTCCATGTGTAATCACAGCGGTACAGGCTATTACACGAAAACAGTTTGTTCTGCAAAATAAGGCAGATGCCACAGGGGTCTCAAAATTACCACACTCTTGTATGAGCAGCATCAACCATGAGCCTGAGCTGCCTGCCCAATTGCAAGCATGCAAAGAAGGAATCCTCATCACATAACACCCTCCAAAGCCCCTGCCTCCTCCTGCACAGCCCATCCAACAATATCTTCCTTAAACACCTATGACACACCTTTAGTTCAAGACTCAGCCTCCTGCCTCTCTCTAGTACTTTATCACATCCCAACACCACCAGCTGCTGATCCTCCCCACTCACCCACCTCCCTTGGTTCATCTATTCTGAGATCAGCTCAGTTGGTTACAGCCTGGTGCCAATAACCCCAAGATTGTGGGTTCAATCCCTGTATGGGCCATTCACTTAGGAGTTGGACTTGATCCCTGTGGATCCCTTCCTACTCAGAATATTCTGTGATCTCTGTATCCTGTCCCTGCAACATGATCAAGGGGGGGTGGGGGTGGAGGTGGAACAAGATGATCTTTAAGGTCCCTTCCAACCCAAACCATTCTATGATTCTTTTTCACAGGTGGGGAGTATATGGTGAATATACAAAACCCACAGCTGCTCTGGAAGGAGCCCATTCCTCTGTTTTGAGGACAGATGCTCTGCTGATGCTACAGCACATCTGGAGGCAACTGCCCTGGGCCCCAGCACAGACCCCATGTCAACAGTGCAACACCAGTCATCACGTGGGTACCAATAGTTTTGTCTTCCTCTTTTTCCCCCACTATATGCTCTATTTATTTCTTTTTGGTAGCCTGGAATGGGTACAAGATGTGAGTTTGGAAATAAACACTACTGGACATTTCAGCCGGATGGAAGCTGCCTCAGAGCTCAAGATTAACAACCCTGGAAAGTTCACAGGGAAGAAGAGCAAATATCTTGTGCAAGAGACATACCAAGCAAGGGAACTGGAGACGTTAATTTAAACCTATGAGTTTATTCAAGTATAATTACATATTTCAACCCTCACTCCGAGAAAGGAGCAGACAAGGAATCTCTTCCTCTCAGCCTGTCGTGCCCACGCTCCCGGGCGCTGCTGTGAGACCTCACTGCCACTGCAGTGATGGCAAAACACCTTGACAGTTTCACGTCCAAAACCCCTCTCTTTGCTCTAACAGCTCATTCTGAAGAAGGATCATCTCATTTCCATGTTCATTCAGCTCAGAGCTCTCTGCTGTTATCAGCCTCGCTCCACCACTTTCACCAGTGTGTAGATGACTGTTTCCTTTAATTACTACCGAAAGCTCCTCCCAGCCAGGGAGAGCAAAACAGCTGGTGTCCACTGAGAGAAGGAAACTCTGGAGTAATTAGCCTTAACTGGCTGACACCTCCTACCCATTACTCCTGGTTAGAACAGCAAAACACAGAATAAGACTCTCTTTAGGGAACCTGTCAAGGTGCCAGACTGAATGTGTCGCTTCCCTGTCCAGTGCGGCCGCGGCACAGGCGCAATGGAGCTGTTTGCTCTCAAGAAGAGCATCACACAGGCCATTTCTTTCACACAGGAGTAGGCATTTTTGCTAGAATCAAGTCTTGTAGCAGCTGTAATTCGCAGGAAAAGCAACAAATAAATCTGCAAAGATGTCATACCTCCTTCGTGCAAAGCCTGAATACAGTTTGTTTCCTGAAAATATAGCCTCGAGGAGTTTCCGGAGCACTCACTCAACAACTCTCATCAAACAGGAGTTGTAATCCCACCTCTCACTCCCCCCTTCAGTTTACTTGTTGAAAAATCATCTTATAATAACCAGTCAGAGAAAAATCTATGCAGTTACCAAGCACCTAGGAAGATCAAAGGGGAAAGAGGAATCCAACATCCATTTTTGTTCCTTTGTTTTCTAACATGAATACAGTGGAATCAATCCTGCTTAATACTGCAAGAGAGCAGAGGAGCCTTCACTGAGTGCTAAACTTGAAAATTGAACTTAATCTTCTTTCTCTCACTCACATGGAACAACACACAGCCTGTACTTTTACTTACAACACGCTTTTAGGAACAGCTCTCTCGTTCCCAGTGCAGCTCCAGCCCAATTTTGCAGTTCACTACAGCTGGGAGCACTGTTTTCCGGCATGTCTTGGCAGGGAGAGGGAGGGTCAGCAGGGGCCAGCAGAGCTTGCTGTTCAAGGTGCTTTCTGAACTCCCAGAGGTGGGAAATATGAGGATGGGGCAAGGGATCCAGCTATGGAAAAGCAGCAGCTTTCCTGACAGAGCCTCCCAGCTGCCTTCAGGGAAGGAGCAGAGCCTTCATTCAAGGAGTCTTGTTCCCCAAACCCTGTCCAAAGAACAGGCTAAAAAGAGCAGGTTTAATGCTTGCTACCTAAATGACCCATCCTGGGGTCCACTTGTGACAAAAAGCAGTGGGTTTTTAATGTGTAAGAAGTGAGAAATCTCTCTCCTCATGCCAAAACCCAAAGGTTACAGGGCCATGCCAAGACTGCTCTGCCCATTTCAGCCTCTCAGGATGATGGCTGTGCTGCCCTTCAGTTGCCAGCAGCAGTCACAGAACGAAAGGCAAACAGCAATTCCCTCTCAAATACTGTATGTTCAGTTCTGGTGCCAAAGCAGAAGCCTGGCATTTTAACCTTTGGTGAACATGTTCTTGCTGCCACCAATAATAAACTCCGAGGTCCAGCTCAGAGGGAAGGTGTAATAGATGTGCAGGGATGACATTAGCACTGAACACAGCATCAACAGGACAGGGCCTGGCAGGAGCTAGATTTTATACAGCCAGTCTTTAGAGGTTAATGAAATATTCATAAATAAGTTAAGATTCTCCTGACAAGCTGGATCCTGTAATACAACAAAGAGTTGTCAGCCTCAATTAAGCAATTCCAAAGAGGCAGGGCTCTGCCATTCATTATTTACCAAGAGGTCACAGGAAAAATTCTGCTCTATGATCTTCTTGTCTCTGTGGATAAACTGGGTTTTGCAGCTTGTGCTGGAGGACTCTGCTGCCCTCACAGACCCCAGCCTGCCACGGTTACTACCCACCCCCAGCATCCAGCAGCCAAAGACAAGAAACACTGGGAATGAGCTCTTCTAAAGGCACTGAGGCACAATAAGATCGAAAGCAAATAATGTAGCAAGCTGATTAAGCTGTCAGTATAAGGACTAAGTCTTGAAACTTCATTTTTTTAAAGCCTTTATCTCCCTTCTTGTACACACAAAGCCAGCCCCAGGCAAGAAGAAAAGTATCCAGCAACCTTTGATCTGCAGGCACATCCTCTGAACCTGCCCTTGGTGCCCCCCCAGATCCCATAGCTAGAGAGCTTCACATCCCTCTTCACATTCAGGACAAACTGCCTTCAGAACTGGATTTCTTGGATCAGATCTCTCAGGATGGTCCTCTTCTGACGCAGGTACAACCTCCCAGGACTGTGAAAGCAGAAGGAAACTGGTCTCTATCCTTGGTCACATGGAAATTGGAAATAAATTACCACTAGAAATAAATTACTACTGTTCAACAGCCCCAAGTCTTTCTTTCCCTCTCTGGACATGTACCGGAAGCACATGTTGCTTCTACACCTTCTCCAAGCTGCCTTTGAGGCAAGGCAGAATAAAAGATGAAAAATGAAGGAACCTAAGAGGTATCCTGGACCTCTGACCTTGTTTTCTCAAAGTGCTGAAGATAACACGAAGCCCCTGCACTCTCCAGGAAATTTTAGCTCAACTGAATTGAATCCTGTGAGTCTGATGCTGCCCATAAACTTCTTATGGGCTCTGTGAAGATGAATGGAGCCAGGAAAAAAAAAATACTTGCATGACTATTAAATATATCTTTTGTGTCTCAAGGCTGTGCCTACTAAAATAAAGCCATCCCATTCTCATTCAATTAAGTAACCCAGTGTAACTCAGATTTTAGTGACAACAGTGACACTGACAAGGACCACTCCAGCTGTAGCAGAGCACTGTCCTCTGCACAGGAAAATGATCCACCTTTCTCCTGCTCAACAACCAAAGAGGAAAAAACCCTACCCCCTTCTACCTCCCCAGTCCTTGCTTCTGTTATAATTCTGCCTGTCAGTAGAGGCTGGGTTTTAGGGGTACATCTGTAGCATGGAGGCCCCTCCAAATGATGGGCTGGGAATGGGGTCAATATGTAAGTACATCCCATCTGAGCTGGAACTGCTGTTCAGCTCTGGGTCAGACCAGCCCCCAAAATCTGGCAGTACCTCTCCCACAGGGAGCCAGAGGGAGGAGCAGCAGTAAGGCAGCTCTCCACTTCAGGCAGCCACATTTCTTCCTTCTGACAGCCCTAACCCCATGTCAGCTCTTATCGCCTTCGAAGAGCAAATGAAAACCGTCCTGCTGAAACCAGCCGGTGCTGCCGAGTTCCATAAAACTTTCACATTAATGGATCCAGCAGCAGGTTCATTTGGGTAATGGGACTTTTAAACAGACAGTTTATTTCTTTTTAATTTGAAGGGAATGTACTATTTGATCCCATGTGCCCGGCTAGATTTTTAAAACAGAGATAAACCACAAGAATTGACTCGCTAAGTCTCTTCTTCTAACCTAATTAAAATAGCATTGAGATACTGATGTGCAGCAGTGTAATGTGCTGATCACCTCTCCAGTTTACAGGCAGTTTGTCAGCACTCACCCAACAGAATTCCAAGGCTTCCTCCACGCTCACGTCACGTGCAACAGATGCTTCTGATGGTGCCACAGTTTTGTGTGTTGAACGTGAATTTTCCAAGAGGGAATGTGCAGCAGGTACAACACCAACTGAGGCAGTTCATCATTCCCTATGCTAAGAGAGGGGGGAAAAATCATCCTGCCTGTTCCTCAGAGCTCACCATATTCCTACACAGTGGGGAATAGCAAGGACCGGTTTTAATGTACTTGTTTACAACAGGCCCTGAGAGAGAGCTCTCTAAGAAAGAGGAAAGGAGAAGAGTTACTCTGAGTACTCTCATCCCACTGTTTAGGGTTCACTCCACCTTCAGAACCAAAGCTCCACAGTAAAAACATCAGGAGAAAATTTAAAACAGGGCATCAGTGACTCCTGTACACTCACCTCCTTTTTCCAACAACTCTAAATCTGAATTAATAGGATCACACAATACAGTGAAGAACAATACAAACACTGTGAAGTATACACAGAACAAATAAGGAACTAAAGGCTCTGCTGAAGTAAAACTACCTGATAGAGAAGATGTCTCAGACACATTCAAAGCAGACATAATTCACTGAAGATCCTGGGTCAAAAAATATAAATGCATGAGCACAGTTACTGATAGCACAGAGCAGGGAGGCTTTATCACAGAGGGGCACAAACCGATCAGAAAGAGGAAGCTACATGAAAACTCAAGGAACAGAACTGAACTGTCACAGTGCAAGTCACACAACAGCTGGAACATCTCCTACAAACTGAGTCTTCCTCAGTCAGAAACTAGAGAGGAGGACAAAGAGTGGGGTAGATGAACTGATCCCAGGATGAACATCAGTGCCATGTGGCAGTGGAAATGAGCAATATCCTGGATACAGGTACCTGCCTGTACCCCATGCTTCCATGGAAGATACTTTTGTACAAGATACTGCTGGAACATCACCTGGAACGGTGTGACTCATCTTCGAAGGAGACACAGAAAAACAGAAGGAGATTTAAAGAAAGCTGCAGGATTCATGAGGAGCCTGAAGAGCCTGTTTTAAGAGAAGACTGCAAGAGCTTGATTTGTTTAACCTAGACAAATGAAAGGCTGGGAGAGAACAATTGTTCTCTATAAATATGTCTCGGCATAAATATGAGGGAGGAAGAACAGTCATTGTAGTTTAAGGAGAACATTAGCACAAGAAGAAGAATGGATATTAACTGCACATATATTTTCAGTTGGAACTGGGAAGATTTCAGCTGTCAGAGCAGTCTTTCATTGACAGTAATGGTACAAACAACCAAAGCAGTTTCAAGACAAGCTTGATAAATTTATGAACTGAGATATATGCTGCAATTGCCTCAGTTACTGAAGGACTGGACTTTATGATCTAAAAGTCCCCTTCCAGTCTTCTGTTACTATATCATTTCATTCTGGATTAACTTCTTTTGCTGTCTCTTTATAACCAGATTCATGTTTTTCAATCTGATTTGAGAACTGGATATTTCCCTAAGATTGCCTTACTAAAACTATTCACCCTGCTCCTCAGCTGAGTGCCACACCACTCATCTGTCTTGGGTTTGCCAGCCTCACACAAGGTGTTAGGATAAAATCTGTCCCATGGGAAGGAGATTTGCTAAATCAGTTCAGAAATTATGAAATACACTTTTGCTAGATGGAGGCCTCCTGCACCAGTCAGTTGACTCCTTCCCCTCCCAACCTGTTGGTTCTATGTATGTTCCAGTAAAGCTTCATTTTTATTTATAACTACCATGGTTCAGCTCTCTAATCCCACATTTAATTGCCTTCCTATTATAGATAATACAGAGAATTTACATTTCCACTAATGAACACCACTTTTGTTCTTATGCCTGGTCTGTTGTATTTCTTGCTTTATGTTTAATAACTCTTAAACAAGAATTAAATGAGTTTTATTGGCCAGTTATCCAGGGCAGGTCTTTCCATATTAAAGTTCACGTTTTTCCTATTATCATTGTTATTACCTGCAAATTAAAATTATGGTAATAATTTTTCCATGTTGCCTTCCATTCAGCAGCTAGTTCCCAACTACAAACATGCACAGTGTTCTCTGAGTTTATTTCCTTCACACACTCTCCTTTCTGTCTCCATTTCTTCCTCTGATAACCATCAGTGTAGGCAGTCACTGACATTTAAGTTAATCCTAAACATTATGATTTCATCAGACTGAACACATGATTTGGTTCTTTAACTATTACTGACCTGCTGCTCTTAAATAAAGGACTCCTGTTCTCTGCAGAGGGTTAACCAACACTATCCCTCAAGGCACGAAGTATTCATTATATTCATTTTAAGGTGTCTTTATAGCTTCTGTAAGGACACTCAATTTATGCCCCTCATTTGGTGACAGCTGCATTCTTGGACTTCAAATCTTCTTTACCTCCCACCCTGCAAAGCAATTCTTCTGATTCATATATCCATCCTTTTTAATCTGCTGGAGGATGAAATATAATTTGTTCCAACGAGCAGTCTATAGATTTCAGAGCCCACATGGGCCAAGCTGTCTTTTGAAGATGAAAGTCAAAAGATACCCAGGACACCTCAGGGCAGTGAAAATACAGGTGATGCTTTTTTAATACCAAGCTGACTTCCCTTAGGGATTAATGATGGAGAAAAAGAAATCTTGACATGAATGCCCTGTGCTACAGAACCAGACTGAAAGAAAGAGTAAGATCAGAGATCACAGCTGTTGCTTGGATGGCAACCTTGAGCCAAACAATCTCCTCCTGTCTATAAAGGGATATGAAAAAGGCAAATGGAAATTAGAAAAACAAGCACATCTTCTGCTTCCCTCCCTTAGGGGAGGAAAGAAAAATAATATAACAAACAAGAAAGCATTTTCCACAAATAATATTTTTGTGTGAGTGAAGCTTGCTCTCAGCTTTAAGCCAGTAGAGCACTAAACTAACACACCATAGGAAATAAGATCCTGGCAGTACAGAACAGGGAGCCATATGTGTGAACTCTCTGAGCAATCTCCTGGCACATCCTGAAGATACAGACACTGGAGCACCAGCCCCAATAAAGAAAACTTCCAGTGCTGATAAAATTGTCAGAAAAGTGCATATGCATATGAAAACATTGCAGGAAAAGTGTGCCTAGGCACTAAAAAAAAATTCACAATAAAAAACATTCAGCAAATAAAAGAGACAAACCCCACAGATCTGTGAGACAGCCCAGTGACCTGAGCCCTATCAGAGTGGTGACCTGTTATGTATCACCTCTCAGAAGACTGTTCCCTTACAGTGGGAACACACCTGAACTGTGAATAAAGAAAAACAAACAAGTGAAGGGATAGAGGGAGAGGAAAATCAAAGTTTCATTGTTAATTACACAGCACAATGATAAGGGTAATTTTTCTTAAATCAAAAAATAAATTCTAGGTTCAAGTTCCCTGAAGGATATAAAATATTAGAGGATTTTTTAATGGTTGTAATCACAAACTCATTTCTCCAGCCACTACTGGCCGTGTCTAATTAGGGCAAAGTATGTTAATGATACAGCAGCACAGCCCAGAGACGTCTTCAGTTGCAGTATTAATTGCATTTAGGGAAAGAAGCATGAATTGTGCTTATACAAGCTAATTAGTATGGGTTTGCTAATTAATACTGGAAAGTCAAACTGCCTTTGTCTTGTCAACTGCAATTAACTGAAGATGTTTAAATTTCTTTTCTTTTTTTTTTTCGTTTCACCAGTAGCACACTGGCTTTTAGTTGACAAGCAATGAAATCCCACGCTGGAGTTATCCATGACAGTCAGTGAGGTGAGTCCATCCCATTTTCCTATAGCAGGACCTTGTGCCCCAGCCTGGCACAGTGTCCCCTACAGCACACACCACCCTTTGTTTCATACTGTCCCCATGAACACAATTCCCTGAACCAGGGCCCTCTCCTCCAAGGACACAGAGCCTGCAGATCCTCTTTTATTGAGGCCACGATCCTATCAGATTTATCCCACAAGTATTTTACTTTTAAATACTGCTATGTGAAGAGTGAATTATTTACCAGGGCATCTAAGATGCCCCCAGTGCACACAAGGAAGACACCAAACTCCTCAGTGAGATGCAGTCAGCCTGTTCACCAGCCCCACAGCACATCCCTTCCTTTCCAGCGCCTGGGGAGGGTGGCAAAGCCATCAGTTCTCTTCAGGGTGGCAGCAGAGATGTCACCTGCACAGAGGTTCATCCCAGAAGCAGCCCAAAGACTGTATGATAGCACCTGACAGGTGTTTATTCCATTCCACTTAGAGCCATGGGCCTGTTTGCAGAAGAGCTGATGAAAAGCAATACCCACATCTGTCAGCACCCAGAGCAGGATGAGCCCGTCTGCACCTGCAGCCACGGACACTCAGCATCAAACTGAGACTGGAGGCTCACAGGCAAAAGGCAGGAAAAGGAAGGTGAGATGTCAGGAATCCAAACCGGGCAAATAATTTTGCTGAAGTGTCACAACTAAAGGAGTATGAAAATAAGGCCATCCAGGTGAGACACTGATTTGGAGAGGGGGAGAAAAACCCATATAAAGAACATTTTGCTGGATGGCAGGGAGGAGAATGGGACTGATGGTATATCCACAGGAGCCCTTGGGCAGGCAGCTACAGAACAGCCCCACCCAAAGGGGACAGACCTCTGTCTCTGCCAACACTGTAGAAGACATAGAGTGACATAACTTTATCCACAAGGGAGATTTCAACTGGGGATGCAGGAGAACTATCCACCACCAGTGGAAAGAAGGCACTATACTGCCAGGCTTTCCCTCAGAAGGGAAAAAGAGGGGGGGAAAATAAATCTCTCTCTTCCTCTGTATGAAGCAATTTTCCTGTATTTACTGAACAAAATTCAAACTGCTGAATACAGCCCACACCTCACAATCTGCAATCCATTGTCTAAAGCACCACAGAAAACAGCCTGTTCATGGGAGGTTGATGTAAACTTTACTGGAAGATCACAAGACCTGCAGTTTTCCACTGAGAAACCCTTGGGAATAGGCAGCGAACACTGACTGCTGCTTTATCCTCTGCTGATGGATGTTGCACAACACCAATTAATGCTTTAACACCAGAAGCCCCAGTTTCTCCAGCTCTCTGCTAGACTGTTTAATACAACAAATTTTTGAAGGCAAACAAACAACTCAAAACCCAGGCTTAATGAGCCCAAAAGAAAAACTCTGAAATGTTTAAAAAAACCCCAAAGCATCGGAACATTAAAAACACAACAGCAAGTTTTTCCTCTGATATATCCACTGAACACAATGCAAAATTGATTGTATAGAATTTGAAACTGTAACAAGGCAGCACGTAATGAGATCAGATGGTAAATAGGATTAATTCAGTTTTCTTTGGAAGTATCAGTTGTGAACTGCATCACCACAGAAAGCAGCTGGGCATACAAAAATGTTTGCCCACAATGTGAGACCACCCCAGAACCGGAATTAATTAACGCTCTCATTATGAAAAATCTGATGTTGAAACAGCAAGAGGCACAAATTTAAAAAAAAGATACCAACAGACGTATGGCAACCCATTAATAGCACAGCAGGGGCACGGTAGTCCTGCCCTCCAGTGCCCTACTAGAGTTCAGCACAAGTCTAAAAAGACCCATGGTTGAAACCACGGTTTATGATTTGGATTTTAGAACAGATGTCTGTTTAGCACCTACTTACTTGCCACTGATGCAGGCCCATTTTTTTATTAGTAATAAAATTAATCACATCTACAGAACGAGTCTCTACGTCTTGGATACTGCTCAGGTTTTTCTTGTGACTAGAAAAAGTTGCAGGAATCCCACAATTCACCCATTAGCAAAAACAACGGCTCACGAAATGGCTTAATGCTGACACCTCATTTATTCCTGATTATGAGTAATTGTACACAGTAGTCATGAAACTGCACATAAACTTCCCTGTCTGGTTTTGTGGCCTCTGTTCTTTTTGGTCCTTGAGGGAAGTGCCAATAAAATAGACAAACCCAGCAGAAAATTAACAGATACTGCAAAAAAATAGTTAGTGATAATTCTGTCGTAGCTCATCTCATTGTTCTTTGCACACTTGAGACTGAATCAAAGGCCCCCAAAGAAAGGAGTTAATTCAGTACGAAATTAAATGCTTGGTTCTGATCTAGAACTGCTGAAGAGAAAAGAAATTGCCAAAAAAAGGAAGACAGGCCACTAGATCCCATCCAACACTTTTTTGAGGTGAGTATGGAGACAGGGAGTGCCAAGACAGGCAGTAGCAACACAAACTTTTACAATGCTTATTTGCTATTAATTTCCAAATATTTGGAACTGATCCATTGTTTAAATGAACTGAACTTTGCATATGTTATCGCCCTGTAAAACAATTTAAAAAAAAAACAAGCAAAAATTGAACACTTACCATCTCTGCTCTTTGCTTGTGGTTTCCCACTTCTTCCAAAACCTGAGACAGCTGAGCCTTCAAGACACAAAAAAATAGAAAATTAAGTCTAGGATGTAATTTTGGAAGTTTAACAAGACTGCACCCTGTCACAGCACCCCCATCCCTCCTCCCCCCCAAATCACCAAAGACACTAGGACTTTCATAGTATTGGAAAACAATTATAAGTGTTGGATCTTACTCTGTCTTATCAGCATCCCAATCCACGAGATTGTAACCTGTAACCTACACACACTAGAAAGAACAGGTTTATTGCAGGGAAGAATTCCCCTAGATTAGCTAGTCCAAATTTCCATCTCATGGTCCAGACAGCACATCCATTTCTTTGGAAGTTGGAGAAGGAGTGGTCTAAAACCCACCCCGTTTTGCCAAGCTTAACTTGAGAGAAAGAAGAGATTTGGCTCCACAGCTCCTGAAAGGAGTGTGTTTGTTTCAAGGTAACTTCACAGGAAATGTTTTGTTGAAGTTCTGGGGTTCAGGATTGGGTTTGGAAGCCTTCCAAGCTGCTGTGGTAAAACACCGAGAAAATCTGCTCTGTAACATAAACCTCCTGAATTTCTGTGAGGAAAATATCCCAGTGCAAGAGTTTGTGGTTTGTTTGTGTTTTTTTTTAAGAAGAAATTTGAAATGTAAAGATTCTCAAACGAGCAGAAATATCTTCTGTTATTCCTGCATAATTTGGGGGGAAACAGAAACTCGACTCAGAGAAGGATCTTTTCACAGAGTTTTGTTTATGAAAAAGGATTTTAAACAAAATGGGTATTTTGGAGATGGGTAAGAGAAGCCACATATAATAGTTGAGTGCTATTACTTCCCACATCTTTAATTTCCCAACACTCTGCTAGCCTGCAATAAGCCTTTCTCTATTTAGCAGAAAGCCCAAAAAGTAGTCACAAGTGATGACAGAGAAGCTAATTTAAACTATGTAAACAAAGACAAGAAATAAAAACAACTTTCCTACAAACTAATTAATATAATTTCAAACAAATATCATTAAAACCCTCTGGAGTCCCTCAAACAATCTCTCACCACACATGAAATGGGTCTTTTGAGTACCACATGCAAACAAACAGCAAGCAGTTTATAACAATGAAAAGGAAAACATTCAGCTTTGAAGGCTAACTGCACCGAAATGCAAGCAAACCAAAAAAATTACTGTCTTAGGGTTCAGCACAGCAAAACAAACAGCAGATCATTTTGCAAACAAACAACCAAACAGTTCACGATTTCCCTGGCCCCAGAGCTCAGTGGAAACTGAAAAAGTTTCAGCTCCTTGCTGTGCAGGGCAGGGGATGATGTGACATTATTTAAGGAACAGACACTCAAATAGGATGAAAAGGGTTTTAATACAAGCCTGAGACCTGGCACAGGAGAATGAAACACACTCATTAAACACCGCAGGAGATGCCAGCCCCAACCAAAACTGGAGTGACTGGACAAGCAAGTGAGAAGAAAAAATGAAATTATCACCAAGTTTGATGCCGGAACGTCAGGAAACTATAAATTTGCAGACACCTGGGAAAGATTTTTTCCCCACTGCTACTGAATCAGGTACAATGACAGCAGCAAGTGGGAGTCAGGAGAAAGTCACTTTGGGAGAGTTAGAAAACATGCCCTCAGAGATGTTGTTTAGGAGAGGTGCTGGCATAAACTTTGCAAAACATCTCAAGACCAACTGAATATTTTTAATTAAAAACTACCCCAACTTTTCTGTATGTTTATTAGCCTTATCTATATGAAAATGACCTTCAGGTGGGAACCAGTAGCCTATTCTAAACCAGATATAAGAAACACTGAATTAAGGATTACATTAAAAATTACGTATTTTCTTACAGTATCTACCATTCCTGAATTTGAGGGTCATGTCTCTGTTCAGACTCCTGTTCACACAGACTCCTACAGAATCACAGAGTAACTCACGCTGAAAAAAAGTGTGAATTCCCTCATGGTTCAATCCTCTGAGCTCTGGTGGGCACCAGGCACCCAGCCTGGATCAACCCACCACACTGTGCCGAGCTCTGGTCACCTTCAGAGTGTAAATATTTTTCTTTATAATATCAAGACAACAGTACCCTAAGAGCCTGTTTAACTAGATGGGTATGAGAGCATTTTAAAGTACAATACTTTGATAAAAGTCAGAAAAAAAAAAGGATAGCAAAAGACTGACACATTTTACTTCAGGAAGAGGATGAAAAAACCTTTTAGACAGGGGAGAAATAATACAAAGGAATGGGAGAAATCAAAAATACAAGCAGGAAATATGCCATAATTTATCTTATATATAATATGGTTTGGGGAAAATAACCATTTCAAGGTGCTATGCCAGCAGAGACCCAGAGGCAAAACCTGGACAGCAAGTCCAAGCCAGCAGCATGATAACAGCAGATCAATATGATTTGGAGAAGCAATCAGATAAGAACTAAATCACAAAGTAGGTTTTCTTCATTGCATTTATTTCAAGGCAGCTCATCTCAAAGGGAAAGAGTCAGTAACTAGTGGGAATTCAGAGAGCAGCAACTAAACTTACCAGACTGCTGGAAGAAATGATTTATGAAGATTAAAAGATTTTTAAACATATGGTTTGACTACAACACTCACAGAAGAGCAAAAGGGACATATTTAATGCATTGAGAGCTGTTAGAGTGACGCAGCTGGAGACAAGGAGGCTTCTCCAGCACAGCTGATGCTGTCAGATGCACTTGCAGTCCAGAGTGGGGTCCCTCCTGCTCCCTGTCCGTGCCCACCTATGCAGGCAGGTGGGGAAGCACAACACAAAGCCCAAACCTTCAGTGGGGTCCCCGCTGTCTGCACTCACCAGGCTGCACTCACAGCTGATCTGAATGCTTTACCACATCCAGCTTGTAAACATCAGCCCTGGCCCCAGACTTTTTATTAGCCTAAATCAAATATTGAGCCTCGCTCAGCTGTTCGAGGACAGCTGCTTGCAAAGTGATTCACTGCCATATTCCTTCTAGGCCACAAGAAAATACAACCTAATCACCAGCAGCATGACAGATGCACAAATTTTTTAATTATGAAGGAGAAATTAGGCTCTGAACTTATCCCCACATCTCACTTAATCAGAGTGCTCCAGAAGAGCTGCCAGCCCCCACAGTCATGGAAGGAAGGAGCTGCAGAGGGCCCTGGCCGGGTGCCTGGCATCCTGCTGAGCCCCTGCTCCCAGCCCCTCCAAGGCATTTGCCTGAAAAGACCTGAAAGAAACAGTATCATGTTGTTTCTTGGAACTTATCCTTTCAGGAATGAACTGCTGGGCTTCTTGGTTTAGTCATCTCTGGCCATTTCCAGACAACAAAAGCACAAGCGATGGACCTGAGCCCCTCGGGGTGGGTGGGAAGGAGATGCCCCAACACCAGCAGGCACAGGGGGGCCAGCAGATGCTGGAGCAGTTTGCCAGTCCCATCTCAGAGTTCCACAATGGGAAAAGCCACATCCCTACCTGAGGAGCATGTAGTGACAGGGTAAGGGGGAGAGGCTTTGAGCTGAAAAGGAGTAGGTGTAGATATTAGGAAAAAACTCTTCCCTGTGAGGGTGATGAGGCCCTGGCACAGTTTGCCCAGAGAAGCTGTGGATTCCCCATCCCTGGAAGTGCTCAAGGGCAGATAGGGCTTGGAGCAACCTGGGATAGTGGAAGGTGTCCCTGCCCATGGCAGGGGGTTGGAACGAGATGATCTTTAAGGGTCTTTCCAACCCAAACCATTCCATGATTCTATTCATAGCTCAGCTCTGTGTTAGGGGCTTTTCAGTCAATCACATCCACCTTGGTATCTCAGGAATCTCTCAGTAGGATAGACTTCTGTGTTGAATTCTCAGGCTGTGCACGGAAGTTAACTTAAAGCTCCAAGGAAATTCCCTCTACTTAATACCCATGTTCAATTCCCACAGAACACTGAGCTCAAACAGTAAGAAATCTGATATGCAAACAGATATTACGAATCAGATATACAAATACACGTAAAGTGCAGTTTACCCACAGAAGGCAGCACAACCAGGTAAAAGAAAATCAAGTAGCGAAGTAGGGGGGAAAAAAATCCTCTCAAGTATTCAGTCAATTACTTTAAGCTTTCAAAAAAAGTGTTTGTCAATTCAAAATAGTCATCTTACATGACAACACTGTCTAATCTACTGTCAGTGGATTGTCATCCTCAAAAGAGAGTGGCAGGAAGGGAAGAACCTGTGCTCCGGCCTCGCCGGGACACTGCAGCTCAGGCTGAAAGAGGAGCAGGAACAGTTTCCAAGGAGAGGAACCGATTCAGCTCCAAGGAGACATTTCTGAATTGTTTAGCTTGCTTCCCTGCATCAATAATTTGTCTTCTATACCTTCCAAAAGTCAGCCTTCACTGACGGCGCTGGAGGAGGCTGGTCGGGGAGGGTTTAATGAATGAAACTAAAGCAATCTGGTGGTGACAATGCAGCTGTTAAAGCCACTGCACCAACAGCCCCCCCTCCTCCCCGGGGGCTGAACGTGAGCCGACTGCCCTGACCGATAGGCAAACAGCTCAAATGTGAGCCTCATTTGTAGGGAAAAATTAACTACTCAATCTCTAATGAACAGTCTTTCTCTACACAACAATACCCTCCGCTCTACAAGCAATTAGCAAATCTAAACGCTCTCTTTGTGGACCTGCATTAATTTACTCCTCGATGTGGCACATTAAGTAGCTCATAGGTACAGCACAGCACAGTAGCAGCAACAGCCAACCCCATAAAATAAAAGCTTGCTTCAAAGAGTTAGGGAAGCAGAATTATGTGTGCTGCATACGGGGAATAAATCGTAACAGCCTTCATTTGGAAACATCATTTTAGTCTTATGCTTTCATCAAACAACATGATTATCTTAACAGTCACATTAATACATCAGTGCTTTACTAGGCAGAGAAACATTCACTACCTCAAATTAAAAAGAACAATTCTTATTCTTCCTCATCAGGGTGAAATACCTGAGAATATACACAGCTGCCTATGCTGGGGTTGTCCTTTCACAGCTATAAATCCCAACTGTGGGTCCTCAGAAGAAAAGCCACTTGTTGGAAGGGCAGCACCTCTGCAGGGGAGGGGAGGAGGAGGAGGTTTTGCCTGGCAAAGATGGAACACAGCTGCAACAAATGGCATTTTTACAGCTTGCTGAAGTCCAAGATACCCTTAGAAGTATTTTATATGCAACAGTTGTATGCAAATTCAAGTCAAGTGTGATAATTCGCAAATTTAGGTATAATGTTAATTAATAGCTATTTCAAATTAATTAACTTTAAGATAAATTCTTGCTTCTCCTCTTTGAGAAAGTTAACACACAATTCAAATTTACAAGGATATATCGGCTACCGATCTCAGAAATACAGAATCTTGTATGTTCTAACATGCCAAATCACTTCAGTTTCCTTGTGCTGGCTGCCTCCCACTCCCTGGGTAATTTCACAGTGGTTCATTCCTCTGATCACTTACAAAAGAAGACAGAAGATGAAGCTTCTTGGCTCCAGCTCGATGGCCTTACTGTGTGGCTAAAGAGCAATGTGACCTATACAAGGCCCAAGCCAGCAAATCTTACCTGGTGCCATAGGCTGGGTGAGAAGGGAAAAGAACCACAGTATCACTTCTTTCTATCAGATTCAGGAGACACATGGAAAATAAGGTGCCTAGAAGCTGCAGCTGAAATAAAGAAGGAAACCTGAAAACATGGCAGCACTCCCAGGACAGTTCTGATAAGGAAAGCACTGACTGTAACACTTAGAATTCAATTCAGTCTGAAAACATAAAGCCTCGGCACCACACTGATGAGTTACATGGAACAACACAGGAACAGGATGAGAACACTTTGAAGAGAACTTTGCAGTCACTAATTACCTCCAACACAAATAATAAGACTCTGGCTTATTTGTGGGAAAAACAGGAGGAAAACTTTGATTTCACAAAAGCCACAGACAGATTACTTCTGGGGGTGGCAGAGACTGAGACAGAAGTAACTCATCAGCCACTTGCAGTAAGACTTCACTTTATTTGCATGCTGTGATCCAGCATATTAAAATATTGTGAGAACTGAAATGAAATTTTCATTAGTGTTCAATCTGAAATCTCACCCATGGGATTCAGCTTTCAACAGCTCCTGAATCCATTTCCCTGTTTATACTTTAAAGTTAGATATCCATTTATCCCATGTTAGCCAATGCCTGTTGCCTTCAACCCACCACACATCATCACTGCCCAAGTGCAGCAGCACAGGACTGGTTCAGCATGTCTGAACTGCACTACAGAATTACACTGGATTAAATGGTCATTTCTAATTTAACATATTTTGATGTTTGTAGTTGAAATTGCCAATCTTTCACAAAATTGCATCAGTTGAGATCACAATCAGGAAGATAGTTGAGTACCAGCCATTGCTAAAATAATTTCTTTGCTGCTTTACAGGCTCCTTTTTGCTGTTCTCAAGAAAGTTCTCCTGGTTATAAAATCAAATGCACATGCTTTATAAAGTGGGAAAGAACAGTTACAAATAAACTCTGCTGCTGTCTCAAAAGCATCCAGAACACCATGTTATCTCCCAGGAGCTGGACTGGAGGTGGCAGGGGGCTTGGTCGGATGCAAAAGTGCAAAAGAAAATTCCCCAATAACTTCTGAATGTGTTTGAGAAGTTTGGATTCAGTGAAATGACACTCAATCCAACTTGCAGAAAAGCTGCAATAGGCAAACCAGAGACCATTACTTACTGACATAATTTATGTTATGAGGATAGGTTTACAGCTCAATGAAAAGCATGTGTTTCAGGCCACAGCTTATGTGGTTTTCCATATAATTTAGTCCTTAATTTTACCCCAAGCAAGGACAGGAAACACAGGAAACCAGAATGCCTGTAAGCCAGATGTCCCACATCCCCAGGGACTCACGCTCCTGGTCATCACAGCAAACCACAAGACCCAGGGACTGAAGGCCACTGCTTTGTGCAGAGCAGTGAGAGTGTTTTTCATCAAAGAAGCAAGAGCTGCTCCTTCTCCGAAAACCAGTTTTGTACTGGATTTGTGCAGGGAAATGCCGCCCCCCAGTGAGAGACAAAAACCAGCTGGTTACCAAAATGTGAGAGGAATAAAGCAAAGACTCTTGGGTGCTAAACAAAAAATGATACTGCAAATTGAAAAATTGCCAAAGTCATTGCTATAATTACCGAAGACATGGGGAAAACATCTCCTCTAGCAAAGATATGGGCTCCTGTCAACACTCTATCAAGATTTACTGGACAAAGGGATAATAACCAAACCTTTCTCTTGCTCTTAAGTCTCAAGGACAGACCAATCTCTCTCCTTCTCTTTAAGAGACACAATCACTTAGTAACGTCAAGAATTCTTGACAGTAAGCTTATTATAAGGAAATAACCCCAAACTCTCTCTGGTTAGATGATGAGAAAAGGGTGCTAATGAAGTGACTGTAGAACAACTGATAGGAGGAAGACAGGATTCCAAGCAGAAATTGCCCAAGTCCTTATCCCTGGCAAATCACTTGACCTAGCTTAAAGTAAGCTGCATAGTCCTGCAGCAGAGACCTGGCTTTTTGTTCCCACTCTGTCTAACAACTGTTGAGAGACCCAGGGCCAAGTACTAAACTCTGAAACTCCTTCTTTTCTCTCCCTCTCTAACGTAAAGATAATACTCGCTCTTCAGAAACCTTCAATCAAGGATAATCTCTGAGCACAAGGTGCCACTATTGACACAAACCACACCGGATGGGCCACACCACTGGGGCACTAAAAGGATTAAGCACCGTATTAAGTGCAGAAGTCAAGCACCAACACGTTCAGAAGTGGCAGCAACCTCATCTCCCTGATCCTCAAAGCAAAGGTGACCTTCACAACTCCAACAAAATGTAAAACTTGGAGAAAGACTCTGAACTTCTCTAAATCTATTACATCAACGCTGTTTGCAGATTTCCCAGACAGATGCTGCCAGGGAAGGCACACAGCACCAGAGCAAACTGGGAGATGGAAAAATGCAGAGCATTCAATTCAGGAAAGGATGAGTCCCTGGAGATCAGACAGCCCCATGCCAGACTGAAAGGCATGCAGGTAGGGAGGAAAATAATGGGCTCAGGTAACAAAAGAGCCTTACATTTGCAAAAACATCTCAAAACAAGAACAATTATTTGTTGTTTTAGTCTCTAAGCTGCAGCTGAGGTTGAGGTGAGGCTAAGGAGCAACATCCCAGGAGCAACTCCTCTCTCCTCCTGTTTTTGCTAAGAAGGAGCACAGAGACCAAAAAGATTAGCACAGCTCTGCTGGGAATAATATACTTTTGCAATAGGTCTCCTTCCCTCCATCCTAATCAAACGGTGCTGCAGTCCCTGGGGAGAGAATACAGTGCCAAACAAAAAATGTGAGTTTGCAGCTGCTTCCTCAACAGCAAAGGGCAGCCTGACTGATGAAACTCTGCCAAGCCAATTGCTTCCAGCATGATGCAGTCGGCCTGTACAGCATCTCCAGGACACACACAGGTGACTGCTGGATGCTGATGGACTCTCCAAAGGAGTCATTCCCCATCACTGGGACACCCCTCAGAGAAGCCCCTGCCACTAATATTCTCTTTGTGGGCTCAGAAATATTCCTACCTCAGAAAAGCAGCTGAGTGTGCCGATGTAGCAGGGAGTCTCTTCTCTTTTGCTGCTCCCCACAGCAAAATTTTTAACCCAACTGCAGAAAGATAAACTGGCATTAAATCTGTCTGCTGAGGATTGGCCACAAATCTCTTGCCAGGAGTAAAACAGATTATTAATATATTAGTGCAACTCAAAAATATTAGGAGACTATCAGCCCATTCCACAGGGATATAGCAAATAGGTAAAGGAATACAAATCATCTGGAGAACACTAAAGAGAATTAATTTCACTGTGCTGTGGTCAAATCTCTAAAAGTGAAATGAAGGGATACCAGACCCAACTCTGAAATAGATGTAGCACCTCTGGATCTAAGTTCTCCCCGTGAGTTGCCTCCAACTAGGTTTGATACCTAGAGGGAAAGAAACAGCATTTTATTGATGAAAACTGTAAATTAGTCAACAAAAATGTTCACTCTTATCCGTTCATCAGAAAAAATGGTGGAATTACATCTCTAACTAAAAAAGCCCTTCTAATTTCAGCCCGATGAGTCAGCACTGCTGCATCTCATCACTAAGAGTGATTCATTGTCAGTGCACTTCTCAAAGTCAAGAATAAGGGTATTCACCCCAATTCACTGTCATCTCATAACTCCTGTGGACTCAGGCAGAGTGTTTGCACACAGTATTGTTATAATGATTTATGTGAGTGTGTCACTTTTAATTTAAAGGGATAAAGAGTTATTGTCAGTCTACCAACCATAAAGCAACATTTTCTTTCCACTGAGCTGACAGCTGAATACCTGGAAAATATTCTTATTTGCTGAGGAGAGGCTCTACATCCCAGAGCCTTAGGGTGTCAATGCTTCTGAGGAAACAAGTGGATGCCCAGTGTCTTTGGAAAGAAACACTAGTACTTAGTAGAGTTAAAAGAAGCCTTACAGTGGAGTTAGAATCTGAATGGAAATTCTGACAAAAATAGCAGTGATGGAAAGCCTCTGCCCCAACTGAAGCAGTGGTGAGGAAGAGAGTTTTGGGCATGGATTAGACCCCAAAAGATTATCTGTAGTTGAATGAAACAAAGAATACTGGAAGCTAAGCAGCAGCATAGCCAGAGTTTTCTTCTTATTGAAGTCTCCTCATATCCCAGTCATTTTTACTAACCCTTTAACTGTTATACCAAAGCTACTGAACAACTCACACTGACCTCACACCCCTGAGGAGGCCAGAACCTTCCTTTAAGCTTCCCAAGGCTCTTGGCAGCTGGTGGTGTGTGGTGATAGTTCAGAAAAGATGTCTTTAATGATATGTGTGTGCTGAGAGCTCTGTCCTAATGATATCTCACCGCTGTCCCCACAAACACACTCCCAACAGGAGCCCTCAGGCACGTCAACACATTTCCCTGGGCAACTTCTGTGAGCCAACCAGCAAACATTGCTGGGTGAAGATCCATGTTTAAATCAAACCTTTGTTTTCTTCTGAGTTAATTTTAATCAAGTTTGGTTTTTGCTCTGGTTCTCTGCACTACTGCACTGGTTGTCTGAGCTCAAATAAAGGTCAAGGAGGGGTTTCAGCCAGCACTACCCGTGGCTTGCGAAATGACAGCCAGCATGGTTTTGGCATCGAGGAGAACAGTGGGGAAAGTGCCTAAGCCTCGGAGGGTCTCCAACAAATTTCAAACACTCTTGGAAGTTGCTAGGTAACAACATCCACCCCCAGGACAAGATTGTGCAATGTTTGCTCTGACAAAGCAATGCTTGAGTTGCCCTTGCTTCCGCCCCGGGATCGCGTGCGTTGAGGACCTGTCTCCTCTGCTGCCAGAGCGTTTCCAGCCTCTAGTCAGGCTGTATAGTTGGATTTTGCTGAACAAAGCAAACATCACATTTTAAACATAGCTATTATAATTAGCAGAAGCTCATTGCTCAATTCCCCTTCCAGACAGGGATTTCCAAATGTCACAGTGTG
Source organism: Pseudopipra pipra (assembly GCF_036250125.1). Classification (NCBI taxonomy): domain Eukaryota; kingdom Metazoa; phylum Chordata; class Aves; order Passeriformes; family Pipridae; genus Pseudopipra; species Pseudopipra pipra. Next base: position 11,879,472 of record NC_087564.1, read on the forward strand.
CTTAGCACAGCTGATCTGCGCCGACGGCTGCTCAGAACACAACTGACCCAGGAGGGTCCAGAGCACAGAATCAAATCCCATCACGGGTGGTGAGATGGAAAAAACAAATAGGATAATTGTCCTCCTTCAGCCTGTACCTTCCTGCTCCTGTGCTATCTGCACAGCACTGTGAGCAAGGCAAGGTTAGCAGAGACTCCTTGACACAGAAGGTATATTCATGTTTGAGGCCAAGCAGGAATTACTTTTGGAATTATGTATCTGTTTTCTGAGTCAGCCCTCCAGATGACTCTGCCTCATTCTTGTCCTGCCAGGGTGTCATGGCATAAAAAGAAGGAGCAGTAAGGGCAGAACAAAAAAAGGGGGAAAACCCCAAACTAGTACATCTATTGGCTGCTAAAACATTTTGTAAATGCTCTGGCAAATGCAGAGACCCACTTTAAAACAGTATTTGCTTTCTAAATCTCTTTGGGGAAAGCAGAAACAACCTTAGTCCTTTTGAGTAATTTGAAGTATTTTAAAAAAATTGCAAAGTTTCTATTCCCAACACATACCTCCCCATACCAAAGAGCTCCTCCCCTTGAAGGAGAATGGTAGCACTTCCACTTCCAGGTATGGCAAAAATCAGTGGTTTCCAGGCTCCTTGCAGACAAGCTTCACTTCAGAGACTCTGGCAATGCTCCACACCTCAGCATGTCCCATGGAACCAGCAGAAGTCCAGCAGAGTTTATTAATGTGAGTCTCATGCAACATCTCACCTATGGTGTACAAGTGTCTCACCCACAGCTCCTGCCTTGCTATTTGGGATCTGCCTATATAAACTTCCTCCACCTCTCCAACACCCCATGAAGGGCAGAAGATGGTAGCACCAACCTGCTCAACAAAAGGGGAAACCCAAGCTCAAAGATCATGTGACCTCTGTAAGGCCACACAGGCAGTCACAATTTACAATTCCAATATTATACCCCATCAGGTTTGTACTACAAACAGATTAGAGGCAGAATTTGCCTGAAGTTGTAGGGGAAAAAAATTGAAAGAAAGAAAGAAAGAAAAAAAGAGGTTAACAGTCTCTCTATCCGAAGAAATTCCTTAGATGGAAAAAGTAAAAAAATCGTCCAAGATGCCAACTGGAAGAAAAAAAAAATGTGTAAAATACTCTCAAATAAAATCAAACATCCCTGCACACCATGGTCATGCTCCTGTAACTTCTTTGAAGAGGAACAAAACTCTGCTACTTTTATTTGAGAATTTATTCAAAATAAATAAATCCCAATGGAATTTAGGCATGCTGTAGAGGTTCCAACAAAAATCATAAAAAAAAGCAAGCAAACTAAAAAGATCCTCTCTTGGCACGCTCTTGAAAGAAGGATTCACCACATTTCTGATTGACTGCCACTGTGGTTTAAATGAATCAGCTATAAATAGGCAACAAATGCAAGGCAAGCACTTGAAGGGAACAGTAAGGGGTTTTTTTGTTTTGTCTTGTTATTGCTTAATGGTTTGTTGGGAAGGAGGTGGCTGACAAGGTAGAAGAAACGTGGTAAAAATATAAAGAAACAGAAAAGAATGGTGTGTGGGAAGGAAGGATAGAGACAAGAAGACATTCAAATGTATGAAATGCACAACTACATTTTTGCCTCTAGTTTTGTAGAGAATGAAGGATCAGGGATGGGAGAAGGCACACACACTTCAGACTGAGGATGCCCTGAAGATCCCCCCACACCCACAAGTTAAAGAAGGGTTTTAGGTTATCAACAGTCTTAAGTGAGAAGTCAAGCTTCTGTGGGCCATCTTGGACTAATTTCTAGTCTTTTCTACATATCAAATTCAACACATGAAGTGCAGCCATTGAAGTGAAGCACTAGAAGTGTTCGTGCAGCCGTCTTGTGCTAAGAGTCATCATAACAGGAGTGGACTCAACACTATTAAAGTTAAGCCATCCACGTCATAAGAAAATGAAAATACTCATGTCAATGAAAAACAGAGCTGGAAGAATCTGAGTCATACACAGAGAGAGCCTTGTTTCTGGAAAACATTTGCAGGAAAATTTCTAATAAACTACATTTTAAATATTGAATAATCATTTCTCAAAATAACTGGAACTTTTATTTCACAGCTCTTGTTCCAACTGTCTGTTCATTCTCCTCTTCTTTCCCACAGCTAGTCTGACTGCCCACAACATCCTCAGTCTCCAGCTTTCTGGCATTCGTCAAAGCAGCCAACTTAATTATCCTTTTTAATTAGTCCTCTTAATCTTATGCTCCTTCTTTCAAGCCTGAAGGAGGCTCTTACAGAATCCAAGGAGCAGAAAACCACCTGGTTTCCCCTTCCAAAGAGTTTGACAAGCTTTAAGGTCTTTCACTACTCCTGCAAAGTGCTTCCTTGCAACTCCATGGCAGACCTTGCCCAGCACATGAAGTTTGCAATAAGCAGCCCAGGACCTCCTCAGACCCTTCTCCTCCATGGAGATGAAGGCTGATCCCAGGCCAGCTCTGCACAGATTTACAGCTTTCTCAAACTAACTTCTCCTGTAGGGAGGTGGAGAAGGCTATCAAAATGGCCTGAAACCCAAACTTTTAAGCTCCAGCAGTTAGTATCTTCCCCTCTTTAGAAAAAGGTTTGGAAAGAGTATGCAAGGGCTAGAAAAAAACAGTGCAGACAAGAACAGAACAAGTAGAGAACCATCCTTGCATTGCATAGGGATAATACATATTCTGTGTTTGCCAACCATCAGTTAAATTTTCATTCTAAAATCTTGCAGGAGAGGGCCAAGTGTAAGATTAATCAACTCGAGGCTGAAGTCTTTTCTTTATCCATAAAATTGAGCAGAAGGAACAGAAGGGCCTATTTCCTTACATCATCCCATCAGTGCTGCTCAGTTTTGGGCTGAAAGGATTAACTCCAGAGGGAGCACTGCAATTTTATCTTAGACATGGTCCATTTGTTTCCTTTGGCCCTTCTGCTGAGACTGCCAACAAAGATGCCAGACAGGATGATATTTTTTGAGATGCGAGTGTTTATCTTCTCTGAGTGAAGCAAACAGCAATTCATTTCAGGAAAGCAATCCAGCAACCCACAATTGCTTCTTGCTCCAACAAATGCAGCCTGACAAGGCAAAAGGTGAAACTGCCTGATGGTCCCATTAGAAACCTTTGAGTCTCCTTGCTCCTGAACGCCTGCCTAGCAAAGTTGTGCTATAGAAACATGAAAGATCTCCATTTGGCAGAGAAAGGGAAGAAGCAGGAACATATGCCGAGATAATCTCAGTTATTAGCTCCTGCCACAAAAGGTACAGGCTGTATTGAACCTCTCCTCTGCCACACAGTGGGATGCTCAGAGGCTGGGAGCTCTGTTTCAGAGGTTGGGAGCTCTGTTTCAGAGGCGGGTCCAGGCTCGCTGGTGAGTGGGCACCACGAGGGATGCAGTGAGTACACACACCTAACGCTGCAGGCAAAGTTAAATCAAGCAAGAGAGCTGGGGCAAGGCAACATGAAGCATGACAGAGAGAGCTCCCTGACATAAATATTTGCAAGGAAGAATTGTCAACACTTGTTTTTTTTGTTTTAAGCTTCTTGTCATGTTTAAATTTTCTTTCTTCTTAACCAAGCAGATAAACAGCTACAAAGATTCACCTGTGCCTAAAAGTGCCTGACCTCAGGGCAACACCAGCTTAGGCTGGTACATGTCAAAATGGTGACTCGCTCTCTTTGTGCAGGAGGCCATACAGGAAGGGTATAAAAAAGTACATTTGCTGTAGGAGTGGTCGTATTTGTGCCATGCAGCAGCCTGCAGATATTCATGAAGACTTGAGTGTGACATTTTCCTTTCTCAATCCCCTTTTCTGTTCAGGACCAAGTGTAATCCAAAGAGCAAGCGGAATGCAACAGAAAATAATATCCACAATAATTACAGTAATGTGTACAGTGTTGATGGGCTGTAGAAATCAGATACAATGACTGTGGATCTTGCATGGCCTAAATAAAAAGGTGCTCATTATCCTGAGAGGAAATGCCACTTATGAACGATAAGGTCATGCTGCACTTGGAAGATAAATGTCATTTCTCTGTACAGCTGTGACAGTCTCACCTACTGTCTTCAGCAATGTACGTAAACAGCAAAGCAATAAAAAGCCTGTAGAATTAGCCTGGGACATTATTATTTTAAGAGCATAAAATCACTCATCTGGAGTTCTTTAGACATGCTTTCCTAGGGACACTTATGTATGTATAAACATGTATTTACATTGTGCTTTTTGGAAGCCATAATACATGAAAATAATTAACACATTCATACAAGCTTGGGTATGTTTAGTACCATGTATGTTGAAAGAATTTAAGACTCATTGTGTATTTTATACAGCTATAAACATTCCCAGGAATTACATCCATCTGCATAGGTAGCTCTGCACTCCTCACAAGCCCCCAGGCAGCCTGTGCCAAGCACAATGAGCAGCTCTAAATAAATACCATCCATAATGCTAACAATTCTCTCTTTTCAGCAGCTCTGTGTGCTGCCATGCTGCAGCTGAGAGACAATTAAGTACACTCAGATGATCTTTGAGCACAGAGCAATCCCCTCCAAGCAGGAACTGCAGTGTTGGGGGCCCAGGTGCCTCCAGCCAAGGCTCTTTGAAGAAGGGGTGTCTCATTTCAGCACTCTGAAAGAGGGGCTCCTGCCCTTTCACACCCATATGTGAGCAAGGCAAAGAACTAATGGACATGGCTTAGTCACTGCTTGAGTGTTCCCACCTAGAGGGCCAGGGGTTTGTCCCTGTGGCCCTGCAGACATCATTCCAGCTGTCCCTAATGCCTTTCTTCACACAAGAGGTCACAGAATGCTTCAGAAACCAGCACCTTAATTTGCTAAGTGGAACCCATGGAGGTCAAAGGAGCACATATTTTATCTGAATATTTGAGGAATCGGGGAGCTGATCTACCCTAAGGCTGCATTTTCACTGATGAAATGACCTTTTGTAAAAGGCAGTAAGCCAGATGATCAGAAAGTGAAGAACTCTGAATCTGTATGTTAATAAAATTGAGAGTACTCAGAATATAATTGCCAAAGGTAGCGTTGGTAACAACGAGCTTAGCAATAATATCTGGCACAAAGATTATTGGTTTATGGTCTCTACCATCAGGCCAGTTCCCAACTGCATTGCACAGCCTGGACTGCAAGAAAAATTCAGAGTTTGTGGGCTCTCAAGAGATACTCCCATAATTGATACTGATACAGACACTCATCGTTTCTTCGTGTATACAAATAATGTACAGTGGCAACCTTTATACAAAGAAGCCTCAAACCCTCTCCCATTACACAAGATATTCTACTTAAAATTACCTCTACAAAGTAATTACTCTGTTCATGGTTACTGAATAACTCATTTGTGTTTTCATACACCAATAATACCATAACATGTAATCTTTCAAGCTTCTTGTTGATTTCCTTTAAAAATCAAAAATATTTGGGTTTAGCAACTCTTCCAAGAATCTGCTTTCCAATGAAACTGTTTCTACGATTTTCCAAAAGGAAGCAAAGTTGATGATACAAGAACTCACATCTGGGAGTCTGACGTGTGGATTGCAGGCACGGGAACACAGAACAGATAAAAATCAATGCTTTCAACAAGGAATCAGTTCTGGTTTTAATGTGGGCTCGAACAGAACTAGAAACGTGAGCATACATCTGTCAGAGCTGCAACCATTAGAGTCGTTTAAACAAATTGAAAACATAAATCAGTTCAATAAGTCAAATCAATGTGCCATGCATTTCATAGCCATGATACTGTCACTACAGCTGGATTCATAGCACATGTATTCTATAGCACTGCCTGCTTTATTAAACAGCATAAATAAAGTTCAAAAGAACATTACAACTTGCATTACAGGAAGACTGCGGCTTTCTCCGCAACTTTGGACTTCCAGTTTGTTTTGCTGAAAAGCTTTTAGCACAATCAAAGCACATTTGACATTAACACTGATTAAAGCAAATAGATAAATTGAAAAGCCTCTGAGAAAACGGAATTTTTCCTTACAATTTACCTGGACCACCCCTGAACAGAGCAGATCTATATCAACAGCTTAGTTTTTATTCACAGCATGATGAAAACCACTATCAGCTGGGCTTTTCACTTACTCTGCTTCCAGCCTTTTCCAAATATTGGTAGGCAGGTCACATTGAAGTGAAAAAGAAAAAGAGAAAAATAAAGAGAAGTCCAGGCACCTTTCTCTGAATTCTGTTCAAGTTATAACTGGCAATAGTGCTCTACTCTAATTCATGACCTTAATACAAACCAGGCTGGGGAAATGGAGGTGCTGCAGCCTCTGGACAAACCAGACCATAGGGAAAGACAGGTGAATGGATGGGAGCAAACACAACTCCTAACCGTGGAGAAGTACTAATTATGTATGTTTGTTCTGAAACAAAACAACTGCAACTGGCACTTGCATTTAGGCACCATTCGACTAACTGTGCTCAGGCACTAAGCTGAACCAGGCTTTTTAGACTAATTAGTTCCCTGAAGAAACACCTCTTCTACTACTTGTAATTAAGGCCAAAGTAAAGAATCAGTGGGCTTCAAAAGAAAACCAAGACAGCGACTACTGTTGTTCTAATTGCCACGATAACAAAGTATTAAGTGCATTAAAGTGGATCTTATAATCCTTGCAAACTGCAAAGAGCAGGAATGTTAGGATCCACAAGAGCATGGGAACAAGCCTGTGTTGATGCTGTTTTCTCAAAGCACTTTTTCTGTTTATATGTTATAACTATTTGGGAACAAGATTTCGTAACAGGATTGCAACAAAACTCTGTCCTGGATGCCACAGAAATACACTGGGCAGGACTGTGCTGGGCCTACGTGGAGGCCCTGCAGGAAAGCCTTGGAATCTTTACAGCATGTTTTTAAATGGAAAGTAATAATTAAAAATATTAATCTCTCTTTCTTACAGGAGACCATCATCATAAATTAAAAGATTACATGAGAACACTTACAAATACATACTTTAAATCTTAAATTATGCAGAGATTATGCAATTATTCTGAAATGAAGCACTACAAATCACAGAATTCAAATCCAATCATTATAAAAATCAACAAATCTCTACAAGTTCAGAACATCTTTTAAGACACCCACACAAGTGCTGTTTAATGTCATTAATACAATGCAAAGTTAGGGACCAGCTAAAATATCCATGGCGTTTTCCATGTAAAACATTATCCCGATGTGCAATCTTAGCTTCTACTTTTTTTTTATGAGATATTTACCTCCTTCCTCCCCCTGAATTGCTTGGTTTCCACGAGCTGTTAAAACTTGCATCAATGTGAGAAGGTTCCTAAGTAGTAGTTCTAACAAATAGGAGACATTATTGGCCTGAGCACTGAAGCCTGATTGATTCACTCACACAGTTCAAAAGAGAGGAAAAGCACTGAACTCAGGAGCTCCTCTGGGAAACATAACCTAAAGGAGTCCAATTTTTAGCTTGGAGAGAAATTAGTCAGTCCTGGCCTATTTTTCCAATTTTCCTGTTCCCAAAGAGTCAGACACCATAATATTTGTCTGGTGGTTGAGCCACATGAACAGGTTCCACACACTTCAGGGGCTGGAAGTGCTCCAGAGGATGTGGCATTGCCTCTGATGAGATCCCATCACCCCGCTCCAGAAAGAGACCACCTACCTTGGAAGCTGTTGGGATCATTCCTGTCCAAGGATCACTCAAGCACCCCCAAAGACAAACCCTGCTACCACACATGTGGCACAGAGTGCCATGGGCTGTAGCTGCACGATCCACACGGGTGAGACCAATGCTACACCAAATCATCGCTCTTTCCCGCTTGGAATGGATTCATAGGGGTTAAATCTCTGAATTAAATGCAAAAAGCACTTTGTCCAAATGTGAAATGTTTCTCTAATGTCGCAAAAAAACCCAAACAATTCTGCAGTTGTGGAAAGCAACACTGGAAACTGGTGCAAGCACTAAAGAAACCTGCACAGCAACCTCCCTACTGCCTCCCACGTGCCCTCCACACTGCCTGCAACACCAAGTGATGGAGACTGACGTAAGAACATATTTCTACTCTTTCAAAGCCTTCCCTTTGAGAAGCTGGAAGCTACCTGGTCCTAACTCTAGTCCCCAAAAGTTGCTTAGTTTGCCTTTTTCTTTCTGCTTCATGCCTGAGAGGGACACATCATCACTGCTCTGCTTGCACCTCAATTCAGCCCCTGCTCCCCAGTTGCAGCAGGAGGGGATTTGCACCACACTGCACAGAAGTAGCTCTTTTATCCAATGTCTTTGCTGCCAATGGGGCTACTGCTCCCACTCCAAGTGTATTGCTGCTTCCTCCTCCACCTAAAGACATCTAATTGCAGAGCCTGTATCTCTCAGCACAGGCATGCAGGCTCTCCAGTGTAAAGCATTTTAAAGCTCTCAACGTTGCATGAAACGCTCTCCCCTGCTCTATTGTGGTAAATATGACTCATAACTGCACATCACTTATCGGCTCTGTCCAAAACATCACTAAGAAAGAACCAATTTTAAATCTTCTGTAGGAATTTAGACCCAGTTCATCTGTTTCTCTTGTTTCCTACAGCCAGGGACATCTGAAGTTAATCCAAATTCCTTAGTTCAAGCCTCTCTTGTGCTGGGTTATTCATAACATCACCAGAAGAGGCTACAGGAGGATTTGTTCATACCAAGAGCATTTTAAGTGGAGCATAGCTGGGAGGAAGGAGAGATCTTTTTGTTGCTGGCATCTCTCAATCTGCTCGGGCTGAAGTGAGATCCTTTAGATGCAGAGTACAGGAGCATTCCCACATCCTCTGAGCATCACACCTAGACAGCAGGATGGGGGTATCAGCACAGTCTCACCTAGGCTGGGTTTGCTTCCTGCAGGCTGAAACACAGCCAGAGTCCATCCTAAACTCCCTGCACAGGTGATCATTTAGATTTATCATTACTAGACATCTTCACATTTAGAGAATCAAAACCAAGGAAGAGAACTAGGGGGGAGAGTGTCACTGACTGCATCTACACCAGGAGTGTGACTTGCAGCAAGAGGTGATGGCAATGACAATTGTCTACCCCTGTCCTTCCTGCACTCAAAGGACACAAGAGCAGAAGAGTTGGAAAATGTAGGAAAATACTTTTCTGTCCCATGGCCTTCAATATGCAGCCCAGAGGCAAAAGTGTCCTTATGGCTGCTCGTTGGTCTGCAATGGGGGGTATTTTTCTGGGGGGTTGCCTATAAGGGAGCTCATCACAAGCTAGAAGTTGTCTTATTTAATGATTCACCCTACACAAGTTGGTGACAGGACATTCTCATTCTTGAGAATGATGCAGGTTGCTTCCAGTTAGCTGTGGTCCCTGGGAACTGCTGACTTAAAGCCATTCTTAAACTGTCAGAGCATCCACACACTAAAAATAGCTGTAAAAATCTCCCTGTCATGAAAACAATGCTGCCCTGTGCAGAATATCCAAGGCAGTGCCATGGACTGATTCTCTTGAGCAATTACTAACTTTCAGGACAGATCCCAAATGACCAATCTCCTAAAAAAAAAAAAATTTAATAGTAATTGAGTTTTAAAATCTAGTTTGACCAAAAAAAAAAAAAGCAGCCTCAGACACATAGAGACAGCTTCTGCTGCGGCATCAACTGGTTTTAAGAGGCACTGTTCTTCCACAGAGCAGAGACTGTCACCTTTAACAAATCATTAAGGCCCTTTGTGACTTGACTTCCTCATTTATATGATGATTATTTGCAAGGTGTTTTCCCAAAACACAGTCACTGGCAGGTATAAAAGGGAAGGGAGAAAACTAATGACTCCCTGATTTGACAAGGTCAGTCAAATCTGAAGGAAGATGAAACACGTGAAACAACAGAGAACCCAAGACAATCCATTCTGCAGGACTGCAGGAGAACACAGGCCTGACCTACTCTCCTTCAGCAAAGGAAAAAAAAAAAAAAGCAAAGGACCACAGTGGTTCCTGAGAAGGTTCAAGCCTGCCAAGAGATACCAAAGCACTCAGGTTCAAAATGCTATTCCGACAAGGTGTTTGTTTTGTCAGAAGATGATGTCCAGCCCTGTGACTGCTCCAGCAATCAGTGGTAGCTGATGCATGGAGAGCATTAGCATCATCTCCAGAGAGAGACTGTTCCCTCCCACATGAGTCACAGATAAGATGCTACAATGACAGCAGAAGTCTGGGCAAGTGAAACATATTCCATTCTGGAGTGGCAGGAAAGCTCCGATTTGCTCCTTACGGACTTCAAAGTGAGCAGAGTAATCTTCCCACTGCATCTTACAGTTGTCACCGAAGGAAAAAAACAGTGCACAAAGGTTGGATGGCAGCAGAGAGGTACAGAAAGTAGGCAGGAGAAACCTGAAAACTAAAACAAACTCCTCTGTACTTTGCACAGATGGGAGGAAATGTCTCTGTAAAGTTCCCACCATGACAGAAACCCCTTCTGCTACGTGAAGAAGCAATTTACTTTTGAGGGGGAGAGGAAACATGGCAAAGGAGCAAGATAAACACAAAGCGAAGATCCAAGATGGGAAAAAAAAAAAAAAAAGGTAAAGTGAAAAAGTGCTGAAGGGGGAAGCTGGGTAAAAGACAAGAAAGAACTCTTAACTGCTCAAATTAACATTTTAATGCATTCACACGTAAAAATTAAGCACTTTAAGCACCGGTGTGACTGCTGAGTAACCCCCTTGGCAAGGAGCAGATTGGTGACTAACATCACAAAATCAACATCAGGGGCAGATTAAGAGCCAATATATGGTCAATGAGTTTTAGGGTCACCACTAATGCCCGCGGTGGAACAGAACACAGAACATATGGCATTTCGTGTGCTCAAACTGTCAGACTCACAATGAACTGATTAGGGTACATATGGTGCTCACAGACAGTGTAAATCTCTCAATGTAAGAGATGCTGGAGATCATTGAAGGTGTCAGCGTGAGTCTTCCTTGCCAATCTCTCTTCATTAAAGTTTCGTATGGAGCCAAGAGTGTTGCAATAAAATCACTATTAATGGAGTTATATTTATGATTATTTCTCTTTTGTGCAGCTGGATTTAACTTTTCCAACACTGAACTCCACATCAAAGCTTTTTCACAATAGCTGCTGCATGCACAGAAGCTTCCTGTTTTGTCATATTTGCCTTGAAATTAGAAGTAATGAGAGCTAAGGTGGTAAAAGTTAACGAAGACTGGCAAGAAAACAGATAATATCACCAGCATCAAAAAAAAAAAAAAAATCAGGCTGCCACAGAAACATAGTTACAGTATTTAAGTATTTATGACAGGCTGGCCAGGGACAAACTCATTCCCTCTTCAGTTCCAAAACACACTTTTTAAAAGATGGTGAGTGACACTTCATTAACCACGTGAAATGGGCTGACACAGCCTGCTTGCTTTTGCAGCCACCATTTCAGATGACATTTTTCTTTGCATCTCTCCATGCCTTACAATCAACACTCCATAAAGTGCTTCCTTGAGCCTCTCCAACCACATCAGCCTTGTGGAGGAAGGGGTTGGGCTGGGGGCGGGCAGTTCTGTGGAGGAGAAAAACAGATCCCTGTTTGCATGTCCATGCATTAGAGATCCAGCTTTTCTCATTGGTCATCAATGAAAGGGATTTAAAAAGTTCTCTATCAGCCTCTCTTTGCCTTCTAGTCCTCTGCCCCATCAGGCTCTGACAGGACTAGTTCTTCTGCAGCATCACTTCACCTCTGAAGTGATACAGGATCAAAGCATCCTTCTGTATCCCAGTTTCTGAAAGGTGCCTGTAATCCAGGTGCTGTTTAACTCAGACACAGCAGTTCTCCCAGCAGCTGGGCTGGGGCACAGCTCTGTATATCTCCTAACTCCATCCTCCCAACAGACACTCACACACACAGCTCCCCCCCCAGGGCTTACACACTCCTCTCTCGTTCCCTGTGTTCTTTTAAGCAGCTTCCCACTTCCATTTTTACACCCAGCAAAGGACTTACCAGAGACCTCATCTCCCTAATGAGTTAAAAGCTGCTGCCTCAGCCCAAAATCTTCCCAGTCCCACATGGCTTCCTCCTCTCTCCTACAGTGTTATCTCTATCACTCTGTCTTCACCATAGCTTTCAGCCTGCTGCTGGAATATATGGGAAAATCTCCCTTTTCAGAGCAAGGAAAAATCCCTCTTAAGAACACTCACTTTTCCCCCTCTATGATTTGTCAGAGGTGGGGTTGCCAGTGACAGATTAGGGCTGCCAGAAGAAACAAGAAAAAAGAAAGTATTAAAGGGCTCTCTTCTAGGGGGCACAGAAAGGGATTTGGGTAAATTAGTTACTCTGAAGCCAAAAAAAAAAAAATAAAAGCTGTGAGAAAAGAAATCAGAGAGGTTAGACATGGTTCAAGGTGCAAATGTTATGATTTACGAACAAAGCTGAAAGGCAGAAAGTACAAAATGTAATGCAAGAGGATGCATCTGCCTTGACTCTTCAAGGGCTTTTCTAAACTCAAAGAACTCCTGGACCACAGTGATTTCTGGAGCCTCCCCAGCAGAGGGGCAGCACACAGGGGACTGTGTCCCAGTGCCTGCTGGGTGCCAGACACTCCTCTGTGGGAATAACTGGAGTTCCCCACGGTGGCACATCCCCTGCTAAGTGGTGATCTTGATTGTTTGCCACACTTTAACCATCTTAGCCTATCAAAAAGTAATAGTGTCAGACAGGCCTTCTCAGCTCAGATCCATCACTGTCCTTCTCTGCAGCCACCCAGACCTCCCCTGGATCCCCCTGGAACAGCTGTGCACGTTCTTGCTTTGCTGCCACGTGACGATGCTCACAGATCAGCTCTTCTCATTCTCCTGTGCTACTCTACAAGCTGACTGTGTGCTGCCCTCCCAGTCCCATCCACACCAGAGGCTCCTGGGATGCCCCAACCCTTCTGCCATACTGACTTAAGCTCAAGTTCTCCTTTTCCTTCCCTCCTCACCCTCCAACAGAGGCTGTTTCTCCCCCATCTCAGAAACCACTGAGGCTCCAAGGTGCCTCATTCCAGCAGCCTCCTCTGTTTGTGAGCTGAGTCATTCAGGTGTCAACATTTCTGAGAGTCATGGGGAGGCTCAGCAGAGCTGGGAGGGCGCAGAGCAGCATTATGTCAAAAGTTATTAATAGCTGCCACCAACCATCTCATTGACTTTGATCTACTGGCAGTTGATTACAGCTGCTGCTCCTGATGATGAGGCACCAGGGGTCCTGCCTGCACCTCAATTTCCCTCTCCAGTTTGTCAATTTTTACTAGAACAAAAAAATTTCCCCCAAAATTTCAAAACAGATGGGATTCAGCAGTCAACACTGCAGTCAGAAAGGCAAACACAAACAAGTGAAGCGTAAAATTTTACTTTATGAGAAAAATATCAGGTCTTTGAATCCTGCTTCCAGCAAAGTCTTTGGAAGGCTTAAAGGTTGACATCACACACAACAAACCTCCAGAGAACACAGCTCCTTTCTGAAATTTTCCATGTAGCCCTTAATCCATACCCATGAAAATAAACTTAGAATTTGTTCCCAACAAATAATTAAAGGGGTATAGCAATTGGTTCCCACACTCTTCCACGCTTTCACCTGAAGAAGAAAAGATAATTTGCTGTTGCCTGAAGACAAACATGCACACCCGACATAATCAAAGAAACAACTCAGGAAACCTCCCTGCAACAACCTAGAGCCACTGCTGGGAACAACTAAGGAAGCAGATAAAATAGCCACCTATCCCTTTATGTCAGCATCACCTATTCCTGCTCTCCCTGGTGGGAAGCAATACAGTGATCAAAAGACAACACAGAGCAATTTCTGAGACAGACAAATTGAGGCAAATTTCCATTTTATCTGGTGTCACACCTCTATCAGCTTGCCCAAAACTTCGCAGAATTCCTTTTTCTGAGACACTGGGAGGAAATAGATCTATACCATGATAGTGATCTACACCACACTGCTCTGCTTGCTAAGGATTTAAAGGTCACTGGAGCCAGTACTGCCTGACGTAAGTCCCTATCTCCCAGGACAAGAAAACAGCATTTTTAAAGATGTCAGAAGCAACAGAGTTTTATGCAGAGTGGGACAGTCTCTTTTATGACTTGAACACAAACCCAAGGAGTAATTTCTACAAGTTTTACTCCATTTGAATTAGAACATCTAAATCTACATGATGATGGAACCAGACACAAAGAGAAACTCGCATACTTATGACTGTTGTAAAGCCTGTGAAATAAAACTGCCAAGCTTTGAGATCACAGACATATTCCAAATATTTCAACTCATGACTGTAAAGCTCATTCCACTATGACAAAGCACAACAGAGAAGAGAGGAATGATTTGGCCAATGCATGTTAACATTTATCTCACCACAGTCACATTTCAGAATACAAATTTCCAAAAAGAGAACTAAAGATAATATAAGCATTCCCTCAAGAAAGAAGTCTATCTTTGGAAAGAATGTTTTCTTTTTTAGAGAAAATCTAGTAAAAAGCATTTACTAGTGACCAGTATTCTGGGGTTTTCTGGCCCAGTGCCAAGAAGTGAAGAACTTACAGCACATAGATTTACTTCTTCAACCCTTAACTAAAGCTTTTATAAACAGAAGTTGCTCCCACTGTGTACAGGAGAGTCTTGACAGACGTGATACAGCGAATCACTTGGACCAGACCACAGAGATGACACCACACTTGCTACTCCTTTACTTCCCCTTAAATGCATCCCTTTAACCCACAGGAACTAGTTGTCACCCCAGCCATGCATGGGTGCAGCACACTCGAAGATTATCCTTGGCTTCCGCCAGCACCAGGCACAGAATAACTCGTGAGTCTTATTGATGCTGGAATTTTAAAGTCTGATTATTGCAAATCTGGCTTCTGCCAGGGGAGATCACATCACAAAGGCAGTTCAATCTGAAAAGTCTCAACTCCTTCCCCCCTGGGGTTAGAACCTGATGCTCCTTTATTACCTCCAGCTCGGTGTTGTGAGCGTGCAGCTTCTGCACCGTGTCCTCGGCCTCGCGCATGCGCCGGCCCAGCTGGGGCGAGTGCTCCGCGGGGGTCAGCTCGCTGTCGTACGACTCCAGGATCGCCCGCATCCCATCCCGCTCCTGCCAGGAAGAACAGACACCTTTAGAGACACAGCCCTTGACTGCACCCCCAGGAGAGGCTTCCCAGAACAACATTCCAGGGTTTTGCCCGTTGTTCTCTTAGGCAGCAACAAAACGCTGATGGACGCGCACTCGTCATCTTCATATCAGCATCGAGCCACAGGTGAGCAAACAGCTGTAATAAAGTAAATGTTGCTGCTGTGAAAACTGAAAAATTAGACTGCCTTGTGTCTGTAAAACTCCACATCCCTTGCAGGAAAGCAACGTGCAGACACTCTAACAAGCAGATGGTGACTGAAAACAGAGCCTGCCCTCTTTCTGGAGATACTATTCTAACTCAACATGGCTGAATGGGTTTCCTCAGCAAATATTTCGTGTCGTACTTGACATTATTCCTGCCAGAGTTTCAGCAAAGAAGGAACAGAATTGTCACAACAGAAATGAAACAGATTTGACAATGAACAAAGTGGCTGAGAGCAAATATCCTCAAAATGGTATGTGACTTTATCACTTGTTAAACGCTGCAACACTCAGTGTTTGTAACAAATATTTTTTTCAGAGGTTAATATCTGGCAGACAGTGTGTTTGGCTCACTTCACAATCTGCTGGCAATTATAACCAAGCGCTTGCAGAAAAAGACAAAAACAAGAATCTCTCTCGGCTCGCTCAGAGCAGTTTACATTCCCAACTATAAGACCTGGCCTCAAAGCTAAAGGTAAAACTTTCTGTAGGGATTCCTGGTTGAAGTATTTCCTAGTGCACTCCCAACTTCAAACAACACCTATCTCCAAGGCACTGATGGAGAAGAATGGGGACAAAAGGAAAATTTCAAGAGGTCAGGTGTGTTTAAGGAGATTACTGGTTCCAGTGCAACACGCACAGGGGGATTAGCCAGCTGATGAAGCGTTTCATCTTCTGACTGCACGGAAGAACCTTGATGCTTGTGAGGCTACAGAACAGGGTCAAAGCAGCTCTGGCCCCTGGCATAAACCCAAGGCAGTGCTGCCTCTCTTTTGCTTGGTGACTAACTGCTCAGCTAAGCAAGCCTGGATACAAAGGTTATCTCCTCCTTCCAAACCTAAAGGTCAAAGACTGAACGTGGATAGCAAGAGCACACGTGGGGAAGAGAAGGAACATTCACATTCAAGGTGTGACAACAAGACCAAGGGCACTGCCAGAGGTACCATGTGTTCAGAGCACGTCACAGATTGAAAGGTCAGCCAAGATGGTTGAATTGGTCAGCAGGTAAAAGGACCCCAAGATCAAAGGACAACCTGAGGCTACAGGAACCAAGTTAATAAAATTATAAAGAAAAACAGGTTTCAACATAAATAGTACCAGCAGCTATTACTAGCTCCTAACCCAGATCTGACTGAAGAGAATTTTTTTTCAAGGAAAGAACAGTTTTGCCGTAGTTTAGAAAGAATTACACATCTGACAGACGTGAGAAAGGAAATACTTCCATCTTACTGCAGAAGAAAGTCCAGACACAGCCACACCAGCCTTGTAAAGAACTTCTTTAGCAGAAAGGCAGGACAGGATCTCTCCTTCCTCCTCCTCCCCCTCCAATACACATAGACATCACCCAGTCTGCCCACTGCACTCCCCATAAGGCAAACTGCTTTTGCTCAAGAGATGCCTTCCATTCCCCATTTATTGTCAAATCATTGTGTAGAGCACAGAAGAGAACATAATGACAGCATTTAGTGAACGTATTGGTTTGAGCTTTGCATGTTGTTGCAATTAGATTTGCAATTACAGCATCCTCCCTCCTTCTCCACGCTCCGAGCTGCTCCGCTATCCTAATTTTCTCCTAAGCATCTTTCATCGATGTGATAATTTACCACTGCAATGTTCTCTCCATTACAGCAGGGCAGTCCCAAAATCCTTAGCGTTTTTTCAAAAGCAAACAGGGACCCCTGGCAACTCCCATCACACTTGGCTTCCAATTAACTGCTGAATATTAGGTCGTTCGAGTCATCCCCAGAAAGATCCTCGCAGTTCCCCGAGCTCTTCAGCTGCAAGGAGGACAAACTCCTGCTTTCATGTTAGCATGGAAAAACTGCATGGGAGCAGGACACCCCTACAGGCTGTCTCTCCCCAGAAATCAACTACAGCCCTTGCCCTTCAAAGCCTTTCTCTTAAATGAAGAGTAAACTTCTCAAGAAAAAACACACATGGTAAACACAGCACAAGCTGTACTGCAAAAAAAGGTGCTGAAAAGCTGAACTAAAGGGCACAATTAAACACTTGATCCTGGCGTTCACTTCTGCTCTTCAATTATTTCTAAATATTAATACTGAAATGAAATCAGTCCTCAGCTTTCAACAAGTGGTCCCCAGCTCCATTTTTTAAATTTCTCCCCATCAAGAGCACTTACTGAAAGCTGTTCCCTCCCTCCTAAAGATCTAGTTAGTTTGGCAGGAAACAGAAGTTCCTGTTGATAAGTCCTCTGTCTAAGAAGATTCTCTAAGATGTAATCCTAATTTAGTAATTGCTGCAATATTTCCTCATTCTACACAACAGGATATTCCCCAAGCCCCATCAAAATCCTCCCCAGGGACTTTCAGACACCCTTTTTAACCTTATTCCAACACCTCTGCTTTCCTGCTTCCTATCAGGAGAGTATTCACCAGAATTACTAAAAAGCACTTCCTCTGGGAATTCCCAAAATTTAACCAGGATGGGGCACCTATGCTAACTCACCATGGACCTACACTGGCACAATTCCAGGTGTTTTTTACCCTAGGCAGTTTCAAATCAACACCTGAACAGAAATGCAGCTTACTTTAAACACGCCCTAAAAGCAGAATGACAGTTTTGATGTTCATTATAAACCTAGGAAATTAATGCCCTACACAAACTCTGGTGCTGCAGCTTGCAGCTGTGTTTGAGGAGATGTAAATTCGAAAAAGAGGAAGGATAGTGATTTTTTTCAAAGGTTGAACAGTTTCCCTTCCTTCTGCCAGCACCAGCCCATTCATCAAACAAATATGCCTCCTACTACCACATAAGTAACTAAAAAGAAAACACATTTTATAATTTTAACCAGAAACTAGAGCTAATCCCATGAAGAAAAGAACAGGAAAATGCCTCTGCAAAATGACACCCCTAAGATGAAGCTTCTCCCCAGTCCTCCCACCAGCTCCTCTATTCCCTCTGTGTAAAGCCAAAGTTCCATCTGGTTGGCAAGTAGGTTGAAACTCATAAAGTCCCTTTCCATGGCATTCACACACCAGAGAGGTTTAGAAACAGCAGGAATACAAGTGGGCTTCTCCAGGGCTTTGGGGTTAATTTTAGGGAAATGCCTGAGAATAGTTCATACAAGCATCACCCCTGTCACTGCAGCACTGCACATCTCCAAGGGCAGCCCACAGCTTCAGATACAGTCACACTGAGGAGCAGGAGAGCGACTCCCAGCTGGCTATTGGAAGCAACTGAAGAGTAAAACACAGCCAAAAAATTTTCAAGAAGCCTCTGACCTTACAAACAACCACATAAGTTCAGGCCTTGCCCCCGCTGCTGCTCGTTAGCCCCTCTTCAAACGTACACACACTCCATTCACCACAGACTTTCTAATTAGTTGAAGAAAAGAAAAATCAATAAGAAAGAAATTAAAGTTACAAATCTAACTGAAGTCAGTCACACACCCAGGGAAAATTTGTTCCTGGGGTAAAGTTTATCTGGTGTCATAATTTTATTGAAATCCTATATCTTCCTATTGACTTTTATCGTTTTGAGCTGGATGCCAGAGTTATCATTATTAGAGTCTCAGTGTTGCTCGCAGGCCTGAGGTTTGAGGTGGCTTTTTTTTTTTTTTTGCCTTTTATAAACAAGCTGTAATTGTCTGGTTTATTGATCAATAAATCTTTCAACTGCCTCTCTTCACCCGGCTTCTGTTCTGGTAACACTCCTGCACGATTTCTCTGCAAGAAAATATAGGCTTGTTGTTTTTTTAAAGAACAGATTGTTTTGTCATTAGCAATGAAAAAGCAGGAATTGTGCCGGTCGGTTCCAATAATGGGTTTTTAATGACAGATTCTAGTCACAGTAAAATCTGCTTTATTTCCACACGAGTGAACTTCAACTATTAATCCACAACCCAACCGCACAGCTCACTTGCTCTCTCGTTTCTGCACGGGTTAGAGCCTGGCAGAGGAGACAGACTCTGTAAAGCAGAATCATAATGATATTTCCCATTCAGTGCCTTTTTTTTTTTTTTGATGGTACAGAAATATTCCTGTTCCGAGCGTTACATCAGCTTTTTGTTTAATTAATGATAATTTTTGGAGAATGTTAATAGACTGCTTCATTATCGGAAATCAGTGGCAAGATCTCCTCCTCCTCCTCTTCCTCTCCAGACTCCTAAATCCAAATTAGTTGTAATAAGGGAAAATTTCAAGACTGAAGAAAGATATGGGGCTTTGACATCAAACAGGTGCTATTTGCAATCAGGTATAATTTAGGTAACTATTTCTCACAAAAACACAAATAAAAGAGAGAGAAGACTGTGTAACAGAGGTCTATACTTCCTTGCTTTAAGGTACACAAACACACATACAGAAGAAGGGAGATGGCATGTGGGGCTTGACCAGATGTTTAACATTAGTAAAATTAGCAGTATGAGGTGTAGGAACATAAGCCAAAATATAATTAGAAATAATTGAAGAATATTTAAATATATTAGACTGTGTCAGGACCTATTGAAAAAAATGTATTTTTAGGTTACTTGAAAAAGATTAACCACAGTAATCTCTGGTCCATGAGCAACTATTTTTGATGAACTCTCAAATGGCAGGACAGGACCTGAAAATAGGACAGTGGAACAGACCCAACCTTTTAAAAGAAGGATGGATGAGAAGATATAGACTCTGGCAATTATAAATCACTTCAATATTTTGGTATCTCATAAAATACTTGAAGAAAACATTAACAATCAGATTGCAAGCAGCTAGAGAAGAATTAGGGACAAGAAACAATCAACTGAGCCTTAATATGAATAATATCAAACCAGTCTAATTTCCTTCTTTGACAGGTAAATTGTCTACAGAATAAAGGCAAATAATAAATGTGATAAATCTTAACTTCAGTGATGTGTTTCTCAAAGAGCAGAATTACAATTCAACAACAACTCTGTAATTTAGAGAAATGAATTTGCATCAGGTTGATGAAACTCATGAAAATAAAGCACAGAGTGTTGTGTGGCAGCAGAGACACCAGGTACCATTAACAGGCTGCAGCATCAGTGGGCATCTGCCCCTTCTCAGAGCTGCCAGTTTGCACCTTCCTTATGGAAAGCATGGGCATCCTTCTTTCAGCTCACTGGGATACAGGGAGATGCCCTGTACAGCACAGAACAGCATTAGCCAGGGAATGCCAACAGGGCTACTGACAATGAAAAGGTTCTGCTCCAAATTGATGGCTGGAGGAATTGATAAGGAATTGATATACTGCTAAGTCTTACTTGGTAACATGTTCATATCCCGTTGCCTTATGGAAGATGGAGGGGGGAAAGTAACAACAAAGCCAGAGCAAGATGCAGGAAACAGGGGTCTGAAGGCAGAGCTGTGGCCAAAGGCATGTTCAGTCAGACTTTGGCTCTTACAGGAACACATGTAAGGGAGCCACATCCCCTCAACTCCCTCCTGGAGCACTAATTAACACAGCAGCTAATTGACTCTTCCAGAACAGACAAAAATCCCAAGAGACCGAGGCCAAGCAAAACCAGCAAAAGTTAAATTACCAGAAACTTCTCAAACCCTCCTTGCCTACAGCAGCATCTACTACCACCAGAAGGCAAATTGTTCGCCTTCCTCTTACCACCCTTGTCTTCTGTACAAATCATCTTCAAACCAAAATTTTCTATTCCCAAACCTCCAAATAACTTCCTTCTCAGCTACAGCCATTTCCCAGCATTTCTCTCTGTGGCTGACCTATTTTCACATTACTTTGCAAATCAGAACTGACTGCAGACATGTATGTATATACACACCATTGACTTTTTACTCAAGACCTCAATTAAAACACCATTTACAAAAAAAAGCCCATTAACTCCATAAAAATAAAAACATCCAGCAGATTTCACTATCCTTGCACTGACAAGAACACTGGGGAACATTTTTTTTAAACATCCATAATTCTCACATGTGACTGTCCATATATCAACCCTCATTTTTGCGCCTCAAGCCAATATAATGTTACTGCAGGAACTTAAAGATAGATTTAACCTATAAAGAAGCCTTTCAGATGTGTTGTTTCCTACAACCAAGGCTTGTCCAACAAAAATAAAATACCCCTTCTATATAAGTCCAAGAACCTCCATCCATGCCTAACCTGAGTAGGTGGGAGAGAGGCTGGAATGACTGACATACTCTGTAACCACAAGCACACAGCAAACCAGGAATTAAGCATCCCTGTCTGTCCCATCATCTCTCTGCAAGGGATGGTTTTCATCAGTTTTCTAAGACTCTCATAACAGAGCCATTTTCTTGCTAGGAAAGGCTGTGTATCATTCAGGTTGAACACTGTCTTTCCTCCCAAGGCTGGAAGTCCAGAGAAAGCAGCCAACCAGGGAAACTGTGGTGGGAAGAGGGCACAGCCAGGCACAGAGCATGAGAAAAGCAATCAAAGACTGATTTTAGGTGCCAGAATGAGGCATTCAGAGATACTCTTAGCTTCCCAACCATCCATTCTTAAATTTTGGAGAAACTGTGCGAGCTGACTGCTCTTCTGGCAAACACTCAGCTGGCAGCTTTAAATGTACTCCCACAAATACCTGTGTATCTTACACGCTCTTGTATTCCATAAGTTTTTCTGCAGATTTATAGTTCTTCCTTTCTAGCTCTTGGTCCCTCTCCTCCAACGCTTCTCTGCAGAGAGCTCAGCTTGCCTTATATCCTGGCAATGGACCAGAGCAAATAAATCCACTGTAACCCTTTTAATCTGTCTCTGATAAATCCCCTGCTTACTATCTCCTGGAAAATTGTGCATGGTCTCTGAAAGCCTCATTTTGCTTATAGCACATACATATGCCAGCTGACAACCAATCATACAACTGACACTGCAACAAATTAAATATTATCTGACTAAAATACCCCTGGGGTCCTCTTGCTTCACAGTGAGTTTAACATGTTTAGTTATGTTTCTTAACCTCCTGCTGCTGTGAAATAATTTTATGATTTTTCCTTCATTTAACTCCCTTCTACCGGAACGCTCACCGCTGCCTATCTCCAGCACGAGCTTGCTTTTCTGCCTCAGTGTTATTTCTCATCTCTTCATTCCAAAAAAAAAACCCCTCTTCTTCCTACCATTTCTCTTATTCCCACTGCTCAGGCAGTGGCAATCTTGTGTAATGTGAAGCTGCCTTATTCACCTGCCTCAGCACAGGCTCACTCACCATCTGACACCATGCGCACAGTTCACACATGAAAAAACAGCAACTTCTTTAAAAAAAAAAACAAAAACCAAAAAACAAACAACCCCCCCAAACAAAAACAAACAAATAAACCCCCCAAATCAAAACAAAACAAAACCAAAATACCCCAATACTTTCTTCAACCCAGCCACTGGATTACCATCACTGCCAGAGAGAAGGCTGACAAGGGAATGTATTCATTCTTACCTACTGGCAGTACAAAACTAATACTTTATTCATCTATTAAAAAAAATAGGAAAAAAACCTTATTCGACCTCAAAAAGAAAGTTTTTGGGAAGGTATATCAGATTCTTCTATCTGCCAGTATCTACAGCACATAAAAATTCACCCCTACATTCATGCTTACCCTCAGATTTCTTTTCCTCCAGCCTACTGAGTAACCCAGATATTGGCCTCTAAAGCTCTTAACAGGCAGTTTCCTGCAGTTTTAACCACTTAAATATCATTAACTCGGGAGAAAAGTAAACTGACCTGTGCTCTAAGCCTGTGCAATTATCTCTGCAAGAATAAAGGAAGAGCAATGGCCCCATTGCCTGGGCTCTGTTCCTGGGATATTTAAGCTAAGATAGAACTGAAGCAGGAGGGCAAATCTCTCACACCAGATTTCAAGAGGACAAAAAAAATCAGAGACCCGAGTTCATCTAATCAGCTCCAAAACAGCACATTCCATTGAACTCAAAATTAATTCCTTTGTCCCCTCAACATGTGTCAACAACTCTAGAGAAATGGCAGCAGAGGTTTTTTCAAGAAGGCAGAGAAAAAGGGATTTTAGATGATGTTTCAGAATATATATCACCTCACTGTTTTATTAGAAGACATTAATAATTTCCCATACTTTACTTAATTCATAAAATATTCTCTCTACTACCTCCAGGGTATAAAAGAATCAGCAATTTCAGTAAGAGTTTCACAAATTATATATCAAATTATTTCCTAGGTCGCCCACAGCATATCTGAATTATCTTTAAAGGATTCTCATGGCAGAGGGCACCCCTTGTCCTTGCAGCCCAGTGGTTCCTCCTCAGGAAGAGGACAATGGGCAGAGGAGACTGAACAGTCTGGCTGAGGATCTGCTGCAACAGGACAGTCTCATGCAAATAAGTTTAGTAACACCTTAACACACGTGAAGCCCAAAGCCAGACACTCACAGCACCCACACTGCAAACCACCACTCTGATAAACCTGCAAGCCATGGGGCTGAATCCATCTGTGCAAAAGCCCTTTCTGACAACTACACGTTGGGGTTTAGCTGTTTTCACTTATCTACAATAACTGTGTGAAATTCCCTTCGGTTCCTCTCCCATAACTTGGAGGGAACTCCCCAGCAGCCCACAGTATTCACAGACCCATCTGGATGAAGGATATCGAGGGTAAAAAACTCTAACAGCCCATACATACAATCCCACTTCCAGTGCCAAACCAGCCCTGGTGCCCACATTGCTGACCAAAAATCATAAAGCATTTTGTTAGGCACCAGAGGCACAGTGTGCACCTTCCATACTACATAAGCCACCTATAAAGCTAAAGAATTCTAAGCATATTCTTCTTGAAATGATAATAACCATAAAGGGTCATTTCTCACCCAAACCATGCTCCCAACAGTAAGACTGGGCCAGATTATTTAATCACCCCCAGTGATTTATTCAGGGCAAAGCAATGATAAGCCATCACTTTGAACTAAAATTCTATTATTTACTTGGATGAGGTCAAAATACTCATTTCATATTACACAACATATATTTCACATTACCCACGTGATGTGGGTTCCAGGTTTTAACCTGCATCCTTTGAAAATATGAATGAATAATCATTTTAACACTTTGAGTGTGTAAGATGGAATCTGCACCTAGCAACACTTCCTTGGCTGTTTTTAGGATACGTTTATTCTCTCACTTTAGAGCACAGCTCAGCCAAAACTCACAAAAGGTGTCTCATTATCTTAAACAGGAGTCACTTCAGGGTTTGCTCTCAGGCAGCAAGTAATCACCATGAAGTTTGGCTGCTCTTTAACCTTGTGACCTGCACATCTGAAAGAGATTTCTGCATTTACAAAAGAAAACGTGCCACCATGTGCTCAGGAATGCAGCTGCTGAACAGAGCTTTGCCATGTGCTGGTTCTCAAATCCTGTACAAACCTCAGTGCAGGCTGGCAGAGAAGCCCATAGCCCATCTTTCTGTGCCTGGAATCCCCTTTCCCTTGAGACCCAGACACAACAGTAAAGAACAAAATCAGATGTTTAGGAAGCAGCTACAGGAAGGACTGCTGCAGGCAGGTACAAGATTATGGTGCTTTGCCATTATTCCACTTTTCCATTATTCAGCTTTCCAACTCAAGAAAAATTATATGTAATAAATACTTTCGAACAGCAAGCTCTCATTGACAACTCCTCTGGATATTTTTATTGTTCATATAAATATCCAGGCTCTTGCTGAACCCCCAGAAATTCCTGACCTTGCCAGTTTTCTGGTGGAAATTAATCCTAGTATGTTTTTCATTTCTTGAAAATGTATTTTCTTTTATCAGGTCTCAATTTGCCACCTTTCAGCTTCATTGAACACCTCTGTTCTTGCCTCACGCAGACAGGGAAAACAGCTCCCAAATAACTTCTCTAAACCACTCATTCATTAGACTCTGCGCTTTCAACTTGTCACCTCTTCTTCAACTACTTTTTAAGGTAAACAAGTCCAATCTGTAGTTTTCCAGCATAGTTGCTTTTCCAGTCTTTCACACTCTCATCACCCATGTCTGACTTCTGTTCTCATTCTGCAGCATCTGCAGCTGAACTGGGTGGATGAGGAATAAATGAAGAGAAACAGTGAAGATGCACAGAGTCACTGGCCCCTTCCCCCCCTCCTCTCTGTAACAGGCACATCCTCACCCACTCCTGGCTGGCTAAAGAGCCCGTGATCCCAATGTCTGCTGCCCAAACTCACCCACATGAGTTACCCACAGACCCCACTCTGCCAGGATGTCCCCACATGTGAGGACCACAACTCCAGGGGCTGGCAAGTACCAACTGCTCAACACCTTCAGAGGGCTCAGCCCATCAGAGAAACAGGACCAGATGCTTTCCCAAAAGCTGCTGAGCCAGGGGATGGCAAACCCCCAGTGATTAACCTCCTCAACCACACCTAGAGAACACGAGAGAGAAGGATGCCACCCTATTTCTAAGATAGAATCTGCAGCCCACGTGACAATAACCCATATATACAGATTTCCTCAAATTTTAAACACTTCAGAAATGAAACTATTACTTTAAAATAGCCTACAAGTTAGTAGACATAATATTAATACTAGCTGCCATTCAGTGATCACCTTCCCTTTACAGTGTCACCAGACACTATAAAATTAATTCACGCAGACAAAATGACATTTCCTTTCTTTTCTCTCTCTCTCCACTGCCTCTGCAATATTAAATCAACAAAACCTTTCCTCAAAACTGCACTGACATCAACAATGTTATGCTCAAACCATTAGACAAAATGTGAAGTACTGAAGTCATGCTTCATTAAAAACAGTGGAAAAATCAGAAGAAAAACACTATTTAGGAAATATATTCATTATATACATCTGAAAGAGAGTGATGATTAAACGTATGGGACCAAAACATTTATCAATCTTTAATCGATATTTGACCACAATACCTACATTTTATTTTCAACAAAACCACACAGCAATAAAGAGCAGAACCAGGGTATCAGATAATCTACTTTCTTACAAACTAAACCCACTGGTTTGCTTTCATACTAATGAACTGTCACGTTTTAGAGAATGAAATGGACCATCAGCTTTTCTACTTCCGGGCACAACCTCATCAAAGTGAACAGAACACAACATAATCACAGAAATTATTGGCAAACAAAAGACACAGGAACGGAGGGGAGAAGTCTCTCCCTGCCACATAACACCATAGGAAGAGCACTGTCAACAGCAGCCAGTTCATGGGGAAGATCAACTCCTACTTCCACACTGCAACACACCCGCTGGGCAGAACTGTCTGGACAACTCGGAGGCACTGAAGCTGAATTTTAGCTTTTCTTATGTTCCACATACCAGAAAGCCAATCCAAAGGACACCCAACCATCACAGGCAGAATTACAGAATTCCAAGTTTACAATCAAGCCCTCAAGAAAACAAAAAGGGGAGAACAGACCCGTTTGCACAGCGATATTTAAGCATGCAACACTCATCCCCAAATTTGTTCCATCTCTGGAAAATGTGTCAGGAAATACTAGCAGAACTATTTTTATTATTCTAAAGTAAACAAAAAGTATAATATGAAGTCACATATCTGTTGCTATATTTGGCTCTTCTGCTTCTCTGCTTCCATTTGTGAAATACCATTATATTATTTAATAAAATGCCTTTCAATAAACCTGGCACTCTCCTGACTTAGTACAATCTTTCTCAAATACAGCTTTATCTTACCAGCCAATCTTACCAGCTGAATGAGATGATGCCATTTTCAGTGTAGTTTATTATCAGCACTAGACAGACTCAGACTTGCACAACAGTTGAGGTTTGAGAGCTGCTCAAGATATTGTCCATCCCAACCTCCCTGCCTCTCCTGCTTTCCCCTTCTCTCCAGGACCGTGTCCCATAGAATTCTTACAAGCAAGTCCATGAATGGATAAAATTCCTCATTTAAAATTATTTAACAGTATCCTTAACATCCATCTTAGGCTGTTCAAAAAAGCCTTCAAAATCAACATAAAAATCACTTGAATCCATGAGCACAAAAAAAAGATGTAGGTTTAGAGACCAAGGGAAAACAAAAGTTAACAAGAGCAAATCACTGAGCTGGAATTTGACCACTTCACAATCCCACTCCTTCAACTCATTCCAAAAAGCTGTTTGTATTTCGTTTGCAAGTATTACTTTTTAGACTTGGCCTTATTATTTCACCTCCAATAACAACATACATAAGCTCTACCACGTTCACAGAAAGCAGGACTACTGTATTGTTTTTGTCAGTGCAGTCTCAGAGATGCTGCCCATGATTATTAATTCACTAGGACCTCCAGCTTATTGAGGGTAAGCACAGAAGTACCCAAAAAGCAGCAAGTCATAAGTTTCTGCCTGTCTTCCTGTGCACATCAAGGATGTTAAACACACACAAAAACAAAATTAACAATCAAGGCTATGCAAAAGACTCCTTGTGCAAAATACCTGCCTCAAGTCCATGGAAGAAGTGCTGCAAATTTTACAGCAGATGTCAAATCTTTTCAACTTTTCCCCCGAATCAAATTAGTTACTAATGAAACAGTTTATGATTAATACTCACTTAAGTCAAGAAGTAAATTAGTTGAATGTGAGCAAATCAGATCAGCTCCAGATATACATAATGAAACGTGTATATGTGAAGAAAATACTATTGCTGTATCTTTAGAAGTCTTCAATTTCTGAACACACTTAAAACAGTGTGATCATCTCATAATATCCTCTAGTGGCATTTCTGAAACACGATGAAGAAGGTACAAGCAGTTGATGTACTTGTGAAATACAGATGTACCTTCTGATGATGCACTGTCTGATGATCTAAACACATGAAGCCTCACAGGGGCTGGTATCTCACTGACCACCTACACAGAGCTCCATTCAAAGAAATACTGATCCCATCCACCCCAGGCTCACTTGCCAAGCCCAGGCTGGCTCACAGGCTCTGTCATTTGGATTTCCCCCTTAGTCCAAGGAGGCAGGACACAGAGGTCATGGAGGGAGGAAAGGGCACAGCAC
Organism: Pseudopipra pipra; assembly: GCF_036250125.1. Lineage (NCBI taxonomy): Eukaryota > Metazoa > Chordata > Aves > Passeriformes > Pipridae > Pseudopipra > Pseudopipra pipra. The sequence goes on from NC_087564.1 coordinate 11,907,756, forward strand.
AGTCCATCAGTCCTGTCTGTACTTGGAGCTGCTGGGGCAGTGCCTTGGAAGCATGAACAGAACAGAAAATACCTGCTAGAAACGATCTCCTAAGCCTATAAGCACAATACCAGGCAAAAATATATTACCTTTTCCTCTAGAGCAGTCTTGTACATATTTGAAGATATGTTTCTCTGCAGTATTCAGTAGTGTAATTCTTCACTCTTTCCTCTTATTTTTTACCATTTCAGCAGATGACTAATAAATATCCATTTCTCTCCAACACCTGAGAGGAACCACGGTAATATCTCTCTCAGTTATCCAGACCTGACTGGAAGGAGAGCCAGGAATGAATTAGATGAGGATTAGGAACAAGAAATCACTTTGTAATTGAAAACTGAGGGCCAGCCACCATGAAGCAAAATACAGAAGACTCAGAGTCACTCTGAAAATCAAAGCAGATAAGAAATGTCTGTGGTCTTTGACTAATATTCTGTATTTGCACATCCAACAGGTTATCCCATATAGCTAATTTTAAACACTAGTCCCTAAAAGCTTTGAATTTAAAAACAAATGTGGTAGTAACTGAAAACCCCTCCTCACCAAGCCTGTGGCATAGCTTGTATAAAGACCTTTTTCTCCAGAGGGCACAAAATGGAAACTGTAATTGTATTTAGGTTTTAGTGTGAGAAAGGAAGGAAAAAATACTGTCAGTTCAGCAGCTATGAAGGAAGATGACATGAAAAGAGTAAATAGATTGAAAAATAGAGAGCTCCTAAGTTTTCATCTCAAAAGAAAAAAAAACAACTTTACACATAACTTTAAAAACTTCTTAGGAACACGAGCAAATAAAGGAATTAATCTCCAGCTGAAGTCTGTGTGCTTCTAAAAGAAGGTACCTATTCAATCATCTTTTTCTTAATCAACAGTTTAATACTATAAACAAAAAAACCAGCAGCATGACAAATGAAGTTTTTTAGAGAGAGCTTCTCCCTGCCTCCTCCTGTGGCACCAAAAGGCAAACAGCTGCTCACTCTGCATCACACACACCGTCCTCACACTGGCACACTAATGGGTTTTCTGACAAGGCAAACTCTAATATTAGACACTGCTCTTATTAGCTCAGATCAGAGTGTGCTGTTAAACCCTGCAGGTACCACACTCTGCCGAGGTTGCTCTCTTTATTTCACAAATCATATGTAATTGCCTCTTTACTATCACCCACTGAATTGAGTTGAACGCTATCGTTCTTCTCTAAATTCAACATTCATGCACTTCAAACATATGTATTTCATACTTAAAGAATACTTTTTGCAATAAAAATACTTCAAAAGCTTAGAATTGGGGTTATTAGACAATTTACCCCACCGATACAAACAGCAAAGAGAAAAGCCAAGCCACTCCTCCCTTCCTCCAAACAGCAATTGCTTTTTCACTCGCCACATGTAGAAACAGGGGGATCTCTGAAGTGGTTTTAAATCCTTATGTTTCAATGAACAGTGTGTGATGGATATGGCTGTTATTTGTAACACCACAGGAGCGTGTTATAAATAACCTGGTGTTATTTATGAGCAGCGTGTTGTTGTGTACACCAGAGCAGCCCCAGAGCCACGACATCCCACAGCAAGCCCCGGCTGCGAGGAAAGGTTTTATGGAATGTTTGCACAGACTTAGGCACACGTGTGATCTGTCTTAGTGATTCCTGGAGGCTGGCAGGAACCAGGGCACCAGGGACAGGCACATGCCTGGCTGGGCATCACACACGTGGGGCCAGGGAGCGCAAAGAGTGAGAGCCTCAGAGATGGGAAACAAACAGGAGCTGGGCTGACTTCTGCATTCCACATGAAGGGAATTTCTGAGGTCTCTACTGTGTCTGTTAGCACAGCATTTTAAACAGACCCAGAAATGACAGACCTGTCTGTGGTGGGGGTGCTTAACACAAGCATGAAGCTCTTGCTCATTGTGGACCTGGAGCTGCTGAAAGGGGAGGACAGTCACTCATCACTAATCCTTACTTACACATCACTCTCCTACCAAGCTTTCTAACAAGTCTGGCAAGTTAATGGATAATCAGAAGATTGGTTTTTTTCCCCTCTTCTCATCCACAGTCTTACCCACTATGTTAGAACCTGTTTAACTACAGCTAAATCATCTCCAACAACATAAGCCAAGTCTAGCCCTGAATTTCTTCAAGAGGTGTGATTTTATCCCTAAGTTTCTCCTGCTTTTTCTCATATTTGCTTTTTAAACAAAAACGATTACTGTCAAGAGGTGTGTGTTTTGTATTTCCCTGCCACTTACAGACAACATTAGTCTCTTCCCTGCTCATTCCTACTGAAACAATGCTGTCTACTGCCACGTCAACTTTAAAAAGCAAATGCAATTGAAGTTATCACCATGCAGCTCACAGAGAGAGATACCTGCACAACATAATTGATTCCTCTTCTGATCTCACTGGTTAACAAAAATAATTGAATTTGGTACTCTTTTTAACACACTCACATATTCCTTTACAGTTCTGAGTTGAACATCCTCCCTGCTTTTGTCCTTGGTCTCATTTTCAAAAACTTTTATCTTTAGTTTGCCAATCTAGCACAAGCAAGAGACTCTCCAGTCTGGGGAAAACTAGAGCACAGACAATTAAGGCAGGAGAGAAGCAGGAGGAAAAATGCAGTATAATATATGCAAATGCAGATGTCTTATGAGGACACTCTTATAAGTAACTTGTTCATGAAACTCTCCCACTTAGCAGAAGGGCAGGGCTACCTTTAGGTTTTTATGCTGCAGTTTTTAGCAGTTAATCTTAAAGTAGCCTCTTATCGGAGTTCAGCTTCACCATCTCCATCTTCCAGAAGGGAAAACTGGTGCCCCCCAAGATGAAGTGGTTGTGGTCATTCAGCAGCTTAGAACTGGGCTAAAACACAGACCTGCTGCTTTGTGACACTACGAGGAGATCATCCCTCTGGAGATGAGAGTCAACACTTCTACCTGTAGCCACTGACACTTCATTCCATCTCTTGTACCAGCAAAGGAACTCAAACATTCACAAGCCAAAAGACCCTCACCTTCTTCTACTCAGCTTTCCGCTGATGTAGCTTCAGAAACTTCATTTTCAAACTAGTTCTGAACAAAGATGATCCCGAGCATTTAGTTCGGGAAGGGGAAAAGCACAACTTTTAGGTCACAAACCCAGCAATTACTTCCAGCAGCACAACGGCAAAGGCTTCCCCATAATCTGCGTTTCACACACAGGTGGGGAAAGAAGCTACCAAAAAAGCCATCCTTCATCAAAACCAGAGCTGCATTCACAGGCTAACTCACTGAGCTGCTGAATTTATATGCAGCAACAGAACCATGTAAGGATCAAATAAAATTAATTCTGTCTAATAACAAATTAATTGTCCATACCAACCTCTAATGTCTCCATCATCAAATGAATTTCCATGTTATTTACCCACCGCAGCTTCCCATGGGGAAGGAGAAAGGCAGCTGCTTAGATTAAGAGTGAAACAGAAGAGTTTCCTAGACAAAGGATCTTTTCATTTTCTAAGTGATTGCTCTACTCCAAAACATCTTAAGAGAAATGATGTTATTTTTTTATTCTTTTCACAAAACCAAGATGCAAACTGCCTGATTTGATGCTGCTATTTCATTGCCTTAGAACTGTGTGAATCAACTTCTAGTGGTAAGGACAGATAGGCTCATGCAGAAATAATGTTCCCATTACAAGAAAAATAAATTGCCAACAGACCTAAGGAAGTATTATTCTCATTTTATATTTTTTGATGCATGGATCATTGTAGCCCTCACCTTATTTATTGACAACAGGAACATTTTTAAAAGGCATATAAGATGACAACAACAAAACCCACTTTCTGATAAAACTAAGCTATAAATTCTTCCAAAAGACCAGGAAAGTGACACATGCTGTCAGATCCCCACTGCTCTTATTTTGCAATCTTATTTTAATGCCTCTAAAACATCAAAAATTGTCCAGTTTGACCATACCAAATACCTCTCAGAATCATCATCTAATTAACGAGTTTTTCTGGGAAATAAAAGCAAGTTTTCTCTAACAGCAGTGTCAACCTTCCACCCCACTTAAACAATCTACTTCCATGCCTGAAGATTGCCCAGGCTTAGGAAACCAACTCTTAAAGTACTGATCCAAACTGAGGAGTCTGGGAAGAGAAAGGCACAAGGGGAGAAGACAGCCCCTCACAGAAGATTTGGAGAAACTCGAGCCTTTGTCCAACAACTCCCTATTTTTGATCAGGCAAGCAACAGCAAAAGACACAACAGACCTTTTAGACAGAAGTCAAAGTGCTTTGTCACCCAACACAAAATTCTTACTTGAATGGGGGTTTAAAAGGTTATTACTTAAAGTTGTCATGGGCTAACCACCCAGTAACATCATTTACTGTATTGGGAAATCTTCAGTACAGAGCCAACAGCAGGACTGGTCAGACTTACAGTGGTCAAGAGTTCTCTAGATTACAGTGGTCCTACCAAACTTCTGACCTGACTGTCCCTGCAGCCACAAAGGAAAGGAAAAACTTGTACACGGTAAAACTACAGGGCACGACCTGAAAGAAATCTTTCAAAAACGAGCACGATCTATCAAACAGGGATGTAATTTATCCTGGCTGCAATGGTTTTCTACACAGAGAAGATTAGGAGCAACAGAGTCACTCTTCCAAAGCAGAAACAAAACAACTTTTAGTTAAGAAATAAAACAGATGGCCCATGTAGATTAAAGAGAAGGTAGAGTGTGATGCAAGAACACACCGCTGTGCCCAAATCCCACAGTAATTACCGCAGCGGCGGCGCCTCACTAATGATGCTGTGCCTCTGAACTGGGACAAATTAACACAAAGACACACATGCTGGTGACTCGCAGCCCAAGGGAAGGTGAGTATTACGGAGACACAGGCATTTAAGGGAATCACAACAGATTAAATGCTGCGAGGTGCAGGCAAGCAATATGCAGTCCCAACAGGAAAGCAATGTGGGAAAGGACGTGTTCCCTCATCTGTCCTAGAAAATGAAATGAAAATGAAAATTGATGTTTTACATAGATCCATTGTACAGTCCCTTTCTCATCCCTCTTGCATTTCAGCATCTTTACTGTCAGTCCATTTCCCTCAAACTTCTGTAAAGGTTGGAGATCAGAATGACTGTCACTGGGACACATCCTCCGTCAGGCTAAATCAGCTTTACCTGGCCTATGGGTTACATTGGTTCGAGTGTAAACTTCCACAAAGCAAAACTGTATCAAACTACATCATCTGCAGTGACATTTCACTCCCAAACACCATGAACTGCCAGACCAGTTATTCTGGGGCTGTATGTTTAATGAACACTCCAGTTTTCCCCACTGAGAGGAATGACAGCTAATATCCCATTCCAATGAGTTCAGGCTGTTTAGCCCGTGGTAGCAGCTCATTTTCTTGGACCTCTGGGAATAGAGGTGCAGCTTCCAGTGTGGTTTACTGGATGTTATTGATGCTGACTATTTCTGGGCTTCAAGATCTGGCAGGCAGTAAGAGCCTTCCTGGTCTGGACCAGTGGAGAGCAATTCAATATTATTTTGTACTTTGGATGATTTTAAGCTAATGAAGGTCCTATTCTTTTTTATAGCTCCCCATGCAAATGTTAATTTTTAATAAACTTTGCCCAAGTAGGATTTAAAGCTTATCTCACAAGACATATTTAGAGCAGTGCCATGGTAAAGTAATTCTGGGAAAAAAATATGTACAGCTGAAAATAGGATATTTCTGCATGCTTGCTTCAAAGGCTACCAAGAGGTTTTTTGCACAGACTGACTTGTCATCAGACTAATCATTGCACAGGACTGGAATTATTAATTAACAGTCCAAACCTGAGCCTCTCATGTGCCGCAGGGGAACAACATCGTCACTGCTTCGCATCAGTGACACCCCCAGTGACATCCATGGAAGTGTTTCAAGGCCAGGCTGGATGGGGCATTGAGCAACCTGGTCTACTGGAGGGTGTCCCTGGCTATGGCAGGGGGGTTGACATGAGATGAGCTTTAAAGGCCCCTGCCAACCCAAATGATCTTGTAATCCTAAGAAGTGGGAAGGTTGGTGGTAATGGAGAGGGGAGGAAGAGCAGGCAGGTTTTCTTCACAGGGTTGGAAGGGTCAGTCTGATGCTAACACGCAGCATGCTGACTGAGCAAGAGGCTTTTAGTGTCATCAGGCTTTCTCTGGTGATAGGATGGGAGCTGCTTTGATGGATATCAGGAGGAGGCTGCAACATCTGGTAAGCAAGCACAGGCCACGCTGGCAAAAAGAGGAACATCGTGCTTCACTAGGATCTGGCTGAAGAGGGCTTTAAAAAGGTGCTGTTGCTGAGGGACAACATAAAGCTTGTTACATATCCATACTCAAGACCTTATAATCAATTCAAAATAATTAAGCTTAATCATGTGAATGGCAGAAAGATTTCTATGTATCATTTTCAAAACCTGTTGAGAAGTCTCTTCGAATCCATAACCCCCACGGCCTTGTTTCAGTCCGTCAGAAGTTAATTATGGGAGAGAGGTTCAAAATGTATTAAGAGCTATCACATATCTGGGGTTCATTTGCGCTGAAGACAGGAAAATACATTAATGGGAAAGATGCTGAGAGCATTTGGGCTTCCTCTGCATCCCCTTCAGGGATGCAAGGACAGAACTTATAACCTCTCTTTTCCATCATCAGAACCACTCAGAAAGCTAATGCTCAGAAAACACTGTGTTAATGAACCAGAGCTCTTCAGTGCTTTAATTTGCTAATTTTTATTTGTAATATATTTTCACGTAAGACAAGTACTGTGCATCACTTCTTCCCCCACAATACTACTGTTGTCAGCAACTGCATTCAACCAGTACACAGAAGTTTCCAAGAGGGAATTAAAAAAAGAAAAAAGGCTGGAGAGCTCTCTCAAGCATCAGGATTTACTTTACCTTGTATTTCACAGCTTTCTTAGCACATCTCATCAAGTAATTAACCCTTTGACTTTGGGAAATGAATCCTTTCCTGTGCATAGGTCATCAACAGATGGTAGCACGTAGAAAAAAATGCTGCTTCCAAAATATTCGTGTTGTTCACTGCTCTAGTTTGCTTCTTTGCTTCCTATCTTGAGGAATGACACCTAAAAATTAAACCCAAAAATCTAATTTTTCTATCAGGATCCTTGCTGTGATGTCTGGTTTGCTCTATTTAAGTTCCAGAAATCAAAATAACATAAAATTTTGATTAAAAAACCCCCACCCTACTGACATAAAATTCTTTCTTCGTTATTTGAAACTCTTCTTTTCATCTGTATATATAAAATTATGTTCTGCTCCCAATATCCACACACATCACCAACAATCACAAGGTCTGAAGGTGAAGATGCAGAACGAAGGGCCTGTGACCCACAAATCAGACACACCAGCACTGGAGAATTTTAGTTCTCAAAAAAGATTTATGTTCTCCTCCCAGAAGCAAGGAACTGTTGCATTGAGCTAAATATCTCAGAGATCCACAAATTTACAGGTCCCAGAAAAGGGCTATAGCATAAAGTAGCAAAGTATGCATGTAATACCTGAAAAACTGAAAAACTACTTTTTCTTCTCAATTCTTTTCTATAAAATTGCATTGCCTGTGAAAAACATTAAACCTTACCTAGTCATCTTCACTGAAAATACCTATATTTTCAATCGCATGGGACCTATTAAATAAATCCCCCTTTTCAGCTGAAGTGCTTTGGATCGGGTTTCTGATTTTTCTCACACATTTTTTGTGCATTTTTGCTTTTTAATTTGAGGAAAATCTCTCAGATGTGCTATAGAAAAATATTGGTAGACTGATGAAAAATTAAACTTCACTTAAAAAAAACCCAAAAGCTTCACTGGATATGACTGAAGGCCTGAGCCTTTGTATGAGCTTAGACCTCAGGAGGGTGGTAAAAATGAGCAGTTAGCAACATCCAAAAAAAAAAAAAGTTTGCTGTTTATGTTACATTGTCAAGTGTGAAAATTTTCCATCTCCTTAAATCAGTAGTAGATCCCAGTGCAGCTACATATCCTTTTGAAGTTCCTCCATAGCATCCATCCACTCTAACAGACTGCAGGCTGCACCGGGTAAAGAATGAGAAGTACACGGGAAGGAAAAAATGTCGGTATTTAACACAAGATACCTATAAGAGACGAGTCTCCAAAGGCTGAGAGTTCACTCCTTTTTAAAAAAAAGAGCTTTTTTAAGATTTAATATTTCCAAAGTCTTGGCCAAAGGCCAATATTTGCCTAAAATCGATATTGAACACATAAACATCAGGGGTCTTCCCACTTGTGTAAGAGACATGAGCCTTACAAATTAAAACAATATATTTTTTAAGCATCGGTTTTCATTTCCACTTGTCAGAGCTCCTGCAAGCAAAGTTGTGTTGGCCCTGCCAGGGGCAGGCAGCCCAGGTAGGGACTATACAAGGTATCTGCTCCATGTGTGTCCCCATCTTTCATAAATTCTGAGTGCTCACTGGCTTTTCTGCTGGCAGTCCTCTCACATTCCCCTAGCCACACTTAGCAACAGGATTTAGGCAGCAGAGATACTCAAACAATACTGGTTTCCTCTGGTTTGGGGAACCAAGAACAACACATGACTCTAAATTATTCAGACCTGCACAGGCCTGGGTAACAAACCTCTAGAAACATCTATCCAGGCTCCAGGGACAGCTTTTCCCTGGTGTAGCTCACATGACATTCAGAGAACCACAACAGGGACAAATTCAGCCCCAGGCTTATTGCACAGCAGCATTTCATCTTGGTCAGCCCCACCAGGCTGGCTAAAGAGAGCATTTGGAATATCAAGTACAAGAGAAAAGCCTCAAACAACAAAATCCCAGGGCATCTCTAGCCTGACATCCCTTTCAGAGTATCTGTTAAGGAATCTGTGCTGCAAAGCCATGAGCAAGCAGGGGATCAGTCATGACTTTTCAGTGTGGGTGACCTTCTCCCCTTGGCTGCTCCCAACGAAGTTCCCAAAAGGAATTTCCCTTCCCCTCATCTTTTAACTCTTCCACAAAATGTCATGTTGATTTTTAAGGCCAAAGAACGACCACTTGATACCTTAGAGTAAGACCATAATGTTTTCCGCTAGGAAAACCACAAAAGGCTAAAATTAAGAGAAAGACTAATGCCAAAGAGCTGTTTCACAAAGGTCACATGGAACACAGGGACTCTGCCTTCAACAGCAGCCCCTGGTAAGAGCTGGTTTTGCTAAGCTGCTCACTTTGTATTTCACCTGCACATCAGGGAACAAAAAGCTCAGGAAACAAATCTGTCTTTGACTGCCTTTGGTCCTTAGAAGGTTAACTACCTTCAGCACCCTCAAACTACACGGACTGCCTTCTGCATCTGAAAAAAACTTTACCTGTGCTCAACAATACAGATGGTTTTGATAGTTTTGTTTAAAAATGCAGACAGCAAGGCTTCTCATTTTCCTAAAGCATTAAACTCCCTCTTGAAGTGTAACCTGAGATCAATTTTATTTCATCTGTTATGTAGCAGTTTTAATAAAGTGTTAAAATGAAAGATATTGAAAAATTACAGGAGAAAATAATCCTCTGAAATAATGTGAAAATGGAATGGGCAAATAATAATGCAACTGGAGCAGAAAACTATTACATCCACTCTCGGTTTGCTTCCATGCTGAGCATCTACTCTGCTTAATCTTTCCAAGAGCAGGCAAGAGTAGATACCAGTCCTCACCAAAATCTCTGCTCCCAGGTTTGTACTCCTAGTAAAACTGGTCATTACTTCTACAGAAAAGAAGTTTCCTCTTTAAGACAACGCAGACAAAAAAAAACCCAAAAAACAAAAAAACACACAAAAACTTAAATCTGTCTGTTTATAGAACTCCGTATGTAAAGATACTATAGTGAATGATGAAGTATTGAATTATGCAGTGTGAGATGTAATGGAGTGAATTCTATTCAGTAAGATCACACACTACTGAAGATATGCAAAAAGCTGTGCTGCTGACTTTCAGTTGTCAAGCTACACACACACACACACATATATATATATTGCTCATCTCATTATTTTCTACTGTCTCCATGTGTGATAACATGCCCAATGCTGACACTTGTCCTGTTCTCCCTGGAAGACCCTATATTAGCATGTAAATAGCTGGCAGATACGAGGAAATGAAAGCGAGGAAGAGCTCTTTAATTAACTTTAATCCTCTGAAAATCCATAAAGCAATCTGTTCTGACAGTTTTCTACACGAGATCTTCTTAGGAGGTCCCTAAGTGCTGCCTGCAGATCACTGCCAGGCTGGAACGAGGAGAAAGAATGAACAAACCAATTTTGGAGACAATATTTAGGCATTTTTCTGCTATTAAATGATGACTGGTGACTGCCATCTGGCATTATCAGAGCTGTCATTAGTCTGACTCTGGATGGGAAACAAAGAGATGCCATAAGCAAGACACAGCACTTCACACTCGTCTGACAGCCAGTCCCCCGCCTGGGGTGAGCTGCCAGGGCTCACACACACTCACATCCACAAACACACATCCTCCAGCTCCTGACACCACAGGGGATGTACCTCTGTGCTCTCTGGTCCACGTTTTCTCAGCCTGGAGCAATCACAAAATCCTCGAGGTTGAAGAGCAAGGCAATTTCCTTGTTAGAAAACCTGGTGAAACGACTCTACAGCAGCACCCAGTCCTTCAAACCTTGAATGGCAAAACGGCTGGCAAGACTATAGAGGAGGGAGCTGAAATCATTCCTCAACCATTTACATCTTCCAAATGTGACAAGTGTTACTCAATCCTCTATTACAGGAAATTTCAAACAAATTTTGGTGGGGAAAAAAAAATTAACTATAAATGGAAGGAGATTCAGCACCACAGTCTTTGGCAATACGAGATTGTCAAATAACTCTTACCTAGCAGGTTTAGATTTAGCTTTGGAAGTGTTATCCTGCTGGTTGATGGGAGCAGGTACAATTCTCCCAGAAAGGTCACTGGTTTCAGCTGTGCCAGTGACCACTTTGAGGACACTTATGTCTCAGCTGATCTGCAGGATTCCCCAGAGAGCTGAACAAACTGAGCTCCCTGCAGGGTGACTGGGAGCAGATTAAGAGGATGCACCAGCCAGAAAAGCAGGGTGCCAGCTCTCAGTGCTCTGGATTTATTTGGAGCTGAAGGAGGGAACAACAGAACTTCTGAGTGTCCAAGAGGTAAATCAGAGGTAGCCTTGGCTACAGCCCAGAGTCACCCGCACAAAGAGCCTGGAGAGCAGGGGGGATATGGGAGGGAATTACATCATCAGCCTGTTCCCCTGCTAAGACCTCCAAACCAATACAACATAAATAGGTAGTAATGCATAAAACCCCTGAAAATCTACCTGATAAGGTGATATAAAAGGCAAGTAAGGCTGAAAAATTAGGACAATGTAGAAGTGATGCTTCTATAAGGCAAACCTCCAGTTTTTATAATGCAGGAATAGCTGTTAAGGCCAAGTCAGAGACCAAAGATATGCCAAAGGTATAAATATCTACCTGCCACACTCAGGTTCCCCCCATCATTTTCAGCCTAGATTTCCACATATTTTAAAAAATATAAATCAAAATAATGCATAAATACAAAACTGTAACTTGCCAAATCTATTATTCCCAGAGAACTTAAAGAAAACAGATACAGGAATAACCAAAAGGTGCCTAGATCACAAGCATACCATCAAGCAAAGAAAATTGGTTATACAGCATCAGCCCATAGCTATCTACAGATCTGCTTCCCCCCAAGCCCATCAATTAGTTCTCACATTCCTATAACTTCATGTTCTCCTGCCAGTTGAACCTCACTAAGTATGAAGACCATATGTCATCACAATTCCACCTCCTAATTTTATTAATGCTGTAATATCAAGAGCAGATATCTCACTTTATTAATCATACCATATTCCAGTGCTAAAACATGCAGAAAATATCCAGCATGGCAACTTCAAATCTTGGTGACTGATAACGCTCAGGACAACACGCACTTTTATGAATACATAAGTACAAATTTCAATAAAATGACCTTTAACATGAGAGATTCCATTTAAGAAAGAAGGAAATCTCTACTGACACATAAATTACTTAAGATGAAGGCGCTCCTTCTAAGATTTACCTTACACAGACTAGTCCTTATACATACTGATCACTAATCCTCTTTAAACTATGCACTACTTCCCGCAGCTCTGAGAAGTCATGTTCTAATCTGATCTAAATTTTCCAGTAGAGAAACACCACGGAAGGTGCCCTTAACAGCAATGAAGATAAATAAAAGGTGAAATTGGAATAAGTTCATAAAAAACATTATAATCACATCCTCGACTAGTTAAAAGATTGCACTTTGGCCATCTGGTAAGAATACCTGGCACAGATAATGTCTGAACTGTGGCCTCTCAGCTTATCTGACGGCTGATGGCTTCATTTTTAATAAGTATGCAGCCACCAATCATAATTAAATAAATAAATTTTAATTATAAATTTTAAAGAGGAACAAAAGGGGGGGGGAATCCACAAAATAATACTCCAAATAAGGTATAACAGATTTGAAATATTCATCTGATCCCAGAGAACAAGACCACCCAGCTCCATATACTGCCCACAGCTGCACATTTCAGCAGGCTGATTCATCTTCAAGACAGACAGGAGTGACAGCAGCTGTGATCCAGTTACACTTTTCTTTGCCTGGGAATACAGTAATTTGTTTGCTCATTGCCACACTGTTAAATCCCATGGCATATTCAGATACTCATACAGGGAGAAGAAAACGAGCAGTTCAGAAATTGCTACTTGCAATACATGAACTTGCAAGACTCTCTCATATCTTTACCAAAATTTGAAAGGAAATAAACCTACTGATCTCTGTAGATTTTTTTTTTACATTTCCAGTTTCATAAAGATGAAAATAAATACAAATATCAAAACACCGAAAGTCAGGATGCTTACATAAAGTGAGAAAAGGTCATAGAAATGTAAAACATAATGGAGAATTTCAAGTAAGCAAAAGGCCACAGCAATAATATTAATTTGTATTTAAAAGGTAAAAAATTTCATCACACTGAAAACATAAAACCCCAAACCAACCTGTGTGTACAGAGCAATTCTTTGAGTCTATCAGAAGTCAGAAGCACAAGTGACTGTAGCTGCACATTCTGACTCTGAGCTAGCAAAGATACAGACTCAGAAAAGAATCATCACAGTTGGTGTATTTTAACCAGAGAACTGAGATATTTTAACCAGAGAACTGATAAAGGCAGTTAAATGCTTCAAGAAATTAAACTGCACTAAGAAGATATAATAATAATCTCAAAGCTGGATATTCATCCAAGACCAAAATAACAAAGGTGTTAACAGACAAAAGGAATAGAATGATTTATCATTAAAAATGGTTTTTGTACTGGAGATACCAGGCAGCAGACATCCTCCTATCTGTTTTGAAAGAGGAGATAAGGTTGTTCTGGGAAATTAGAGTCATTGGCAAGGAAGTTTCACCTGAACATTGAGAAAATTAGTTGAGAAGGTTCAGAACTCAAAGCATCTTTTTTAGTTGAGTGTAACAAGATAAAATAGAGATAGATAAGCCTAAGCTTTTGTGAAAGTAATTTAAACTGAACCAGTTAATGATTCTTTGAGAACTCACAGGAGAGTGAACCAGTGAACTCAAGGTTTGAAAGTCTGTATAAATGACAGAGCATCCTCGGGTTTTAATCATTATGTGAGAGCCAAATACCTGTTGGTAAGAGCTGGCTGATGGAGGAGCACAACATTCCTCCTTGCCATGGAAAGCAGGAGGCTGCACTGGGAATCAGAGCCAGAGTTTCCTTCAGTATCATTATTAGTGTAGTGGAACACGGGGGCAAACAGCAAGATGTGAAATGACAACATAAAATATTAATGTCAGCAGAGTCTAGAGACAAGGGTGAGGCATTCTAGAGAACTTAAAAATATTAATAATGGGGAAAGAGCAAAGACTGATAAACAGCCTGAGCAAAATCATACACACAAACACAAGTTAATGTAAAGAGGAAGAAAAAAAAAATCAGATTTCAAGCAGTGTGCACAAAAGCAGGTTTTACACCACAATCTCCTTGGGATTTGACTTGGACACCCTTCAGAGCTATGATATCCTTATAGACATGCTGGCCAGACACAGCATGCAGAGAGGAGGGAAGGGACTTCAGCCTGTGCCTATAAACCAGGCCATAACTTCCACAAATAAAAGCACTTCAGCAACACAGCTCCAGGAAAAAAAAAATCCTTGTACTAATACAGGTTCACCAAAATGATACCAGATGCTTTCAGGGTATGACAAGACTCTGCAGATGTAGAAAATCAGTGAAATGCTGATGCTAACACAGTGGAGCGGGCGGTGTCAGGGAATACACACACACGTGCTACAGCAGAGGACTTGCTACCTGAAGGAAGGTCATTGTCACAGAGGTAAGGCACAAAAAACTGCAGTCTGCACTGTGGGACTTCATAAAAACACAAATATTCTCTGAAGGAGATACAATAAAGATTTAACAGCTCTTCCACAGTGTTCCTGTTTGATTTGGGCTCAGGTCTTCAGCCCTTTTATTCAAGCATCTCTGTTCCCCATCCTCTTTCATAACTGAGATAACGGTGCTTCTCCACCCCACAGCAATGACAGAAGGAATACAGCAGCTCTAAACATCGAGTACTAATAAAATATGAGTGACAGTGTCATTCAGGTTCCCAAAATAGACAGCATTTAACCTTCATTAGTTGTTAACAGCTCTCATAAGTCTACCAAGCATTAATAGTCAGATATTTATAACACATTTACCTCCAGACCGAGTCCCAAGACAAATAAGAGAAAGGACAAGTAATGTATCAAGGTTCCTCCCCTCAGAGTTTCTTATCACTACTTCCTGGGGGAAAGAATTGCCAAGAAAAAGAACTCACTGGTCTGGATGAATAAACCTTGTAAGTCCCAAAGCTGTCCCTGGGGAGAGCAGCAACTGTGCTTGTTACACCTTAAAAATGCAGCAAAATGAGAAGACACCATTTTTTTTAAGTTGTATTTGCCTGAAGAATGTGAACTTTCTAATTTACATTTAATTTTATTAGTCTTCCTTATAGCATATTAAAAGTTAATAACAAATCAAAACTTTTGATGCAGATTGTTGGGCATTCCCTCATCCAGTGGAAGCAGAACCCCAGGAGAGCAGGAACAGCTTGCAGGTTCTGTCAGCTGAGGACCATCCAAAATACAGCAAATTCTCCATAAAGCAAAGTATGACCCTCTGCCCACCAGCCAGGGTCAGCTGCTCTTACTGATAATTCAACTGGAAATGCCTACAGGGATGTTTTGGCTGCAATTAAGAGATCCAGTTTCTTCAGTGGAGCAGTTAGACATTAAAACTAAACCTGTGTAACTGCTGTCTGATGAGGGGCAACAATTCCACATCCCTGCTCCCTCTTCTTGAAGGAAAACTAGTCCCTCTGCAGAGGGAGAAGTAGTGAGAACATAAACACTGACAAAGAAAACCCCAAACTCACCCTAGGTAGGTGAAATGTAATAAGACCTCCTGAGAAAGTCACAGCATTTTTGATAGGATGCAGATTCAGATGAGTCAACTGGAGCTGGTCCCTTGGAGGGATCAAATAATTTCTAATGTTAGGGACTAAACCCCAACAGAGCACAAGACTTGATGCAGAAGATGCACCAACAACTGGAGCAGAAGGAGCTTCAGAACCTCAGAAGTCACTAATCCATGTCCAGGCAGAGAGGAAAGCGAGGCAGGGAAGATGTGCACATTTAATTACCTCTGGATTTCTGTTTTACGTGTGTTATCTGAAGGAAAACATCACATTCAGAACTTATGTTTCACATCCTTCACCTTGTGTGTACCTCTAGAGAGTTAAGCTATAAACCTGACTATTATTTACAGCTGCTCAGGATCCTATTTAGGGTATTTTCAAGGGATTCAGCAGGGGGTTTTTTTCTCTTTTATGCAAGTAAAAAGCCAATATTGGAACGCAATGGCTACAAACATAGCCTCAGGTTAACACCACACATGACAAAACTCGTGTGCATAGACATTACGTAAGAAACACATAGCTCACATAAAAGGGGGGGTGGGTTAAAGAGCTTTCTGGTTTTTTTTTTTTAATAACTTCTTTGGTAGAAAAGATTCCATTTCAAGCTTTTAAAGTGTGATGAACATGCTCCATTATGAACCACTCACAGAGCTTCCAGTGACCTGCACCTCCGTGATGGTTCTACCACAGGGAGGAAGCACAGGGATGAGCAGAATCAGTCACTCTGCTGCTACAGAACACATGTTCAGGGAAGAAATGGCCACTAAGCCTGCCCAGGAGTGGAGAGGGTTGTTTAGAGGTACATAAAAGCAGGCAGGTCCTTGCAGAAGGCAAATCACCTGCGCTGCTCAGCAAAGCTGTGCCCGGATGGGACACTGAGGCAGAGCAAGAGGAATGTGGGGCTGCTGCTGTCCCTCAGTGTTTAGGGAGAGCAAGGAATGGCTCTGAGCAAACTAATAGCTTTTTGGCTTTAAACTGGGAGGGAAAGGAGAAAACAAACAGATGATTTGCTTGGCATTTTGCTAGAAGCAAACAGAAGAGCTGAGATTTACTTAAGGCGCTGCAGAGTGAACTGGAGGTGAGAAATAAATTGCTTCCAGGGAGACCCTCCAAGCACTGAGGTGGCACAGGTTACCCCCATCCTCCACAGCCTCATGTGTACAATGAGTAAGAGAAGGATGATGGTCAGGGATACAGTGGTTAAAATAGGGAGTGGGAGAGATGTCACTGTAGTAAGTACAGCCACTTGTTCATGTTCACTTCATGCAAAAGGTCAAAAATTCTCTTGTATGGTGATTTTCATTTTTAAAAAACAAGCCAGAGTGGTTCACAAGCTTTTTTCCCCCCAGCATCAAACTCTTACAATATACTATCTTAATAAAGATCTTCATGTTGGAAAGGGATAAAAGAGTCATTTTGTTTTGATTTCATTATATCTCCTGAAATTGCTTTTTTCTTTCTGCATTTTTTTCTTGTCACTCAGTTGTGGTGGCCCTCACCGAGGGATAATGCAATAACACTTCTGACAAGGTCAGCTTTCCAATAACTTGGTAAATGGCATTTCCCAATGACAAAACAAGCACAGCTTCTCCTCTTTTGTAATTAATATAATAGAAATGTCAACCCAGAAACTTGGTCTCCAAAGGTAGTATGTTATTGACAGAAAATTAAATTATTAAAGCCAGAAAGCGTTTCCTTATCTGCAAAACTGAAAATGCTATTTACAGAGTAGAACTACTGTTACAAGCATAAAACATAAAACTCCTGCAGCTTATGTGTGTGTCTGAAAAAACAGCAACTGAGAAGAGTCACATTGCCTAAATTGCTAATTCAGGCAATAGATCATTTTGAGAACTACACACCCATTTTGGAAAATCATTTTGCACATGCCCTGTAGAAGCACGTGATTCTGTGCTGTGTGCATGGACTGAAAGAAATATTACTTTACATCCATGCTTTTCTTTATTTAATCACGTGCTCAAAGGGAGAAAGGGAGTAAGAGCAATTCCTCTCCCTGAAAGGGGAATGAGTTCTTGGCTCTGCCCCATGGAGACTTCAGGCACAGCCCGTGCACCTCACTCCAAACCTATGTGCTATGCAGTCAAGTAGGTCAAAGCTTTCCCTAGGACCTGCTGCTTGTTGTAATCTGAATCTCTCCTTCAAATGCACACAAGGACAGTGAGCCCCAAGTCCTGTCACCCATTTCTTTCTATATTTAGATTTTACAGCTCAGGACAGGCAGATGTGAGCTCCAGAGTGCCATCGGTGGGGTGGAGATAACCCAACAGGGGAAGCTGTGCTCACGTCTCAGGGGGAGCAGAGGTGGGGGGAAGAGTATTCAGCTGCAGCAAAACAACAGATCCTGCAGTTACAGCACGGGCTGGCACTAGCAGAATACAAATTTTTCTGTGAAAAACATTTGCCAAACCCAGCCCCCCAGGTGTCTGCAGCTCCCAGGCACAAGATCAGCACAAACCTTCTCAAACACTTGCAGGAAAGTGAGCAGTTTAATAATGCTCCTCTCTTCAACTACTTTCACTTTAACCACTTTGTCTCAATTCCTTACACACAGTCTCGTGGCACCCAAAGCAACATGGACTAGAAGACCAAGTAGGGTGGAGTCTCTGCCTTCCCCAGTGTTGCTACAGGAGCAAGCGCGTGGGATGATACAGCACTGGAATAAGCCCATTGCACTTTCTACAGACCCAACACAATGGCAAGCAAAGGAACACATCCACTGGAATCCTTGGACTTCACTACCTGAGGAAAGTAAAGGAGATGCAGACATAGACAGATATATTGAAACAGTGCTCTGGTTGTGCTTCCGTGAGCTTAACAAGCAGCTTGGATGTCCTGCAGGGTTGTAGGACCTTCCTACACACAACCTCTACAAATTAAAACTCTCGTACAAAGAGATCTCCTCCTCCCAACAGAAAGAAAGTTCAACATCACCTTGATATACAAAGCTTATCTTTTTTTCCTGGCTCATGCTCACACTTTACCTGTTGATCCCTTTCCAAATTCTTGACTTCAAAAAGGTAGTAAACTTTCTAGGGAAATCCTGAACCCCTGGATTCAGACAGACAGAAAATTAAATCTGAGTTCCCCCACTGTCCCAAACTGGTTCCACTCAAAGAGGCAAGTTTATGGTTAATATTCTTCACTGGTCCTGGTCTAGATGCCCTATAAAACACTAAAAAAACCCAGCAGCTGTTCTGTATATTGAGAAACGTGTATTATAGTAATCTCATTACATCAATCAGAATTCATTAACTGAAACTAGACCAATTCTTCAAATTTTCTATCGTTTCTACTAAAAAAATGTTGATGACTCTATCTGAAATACTACCTAAGCAAATGTGTTCATAAAAGAGGGAACAGTACATTTCTCCTCAATGCAACAAATCATGGGTCAGAGACCATTTCCATGATGCTTTGTAAAACCTCATTTGACTTCTAATATATTCATCAATTTAAGCAATGCTTGACCTGAGATGTTGTGAACACACACTGAACAAAACAGTCCGTACTGCATGATCCTGTGCCAGAAGTAATCCAAAACTCCTTAATTCTCCAGACAGTCCTTCGGTTTTCTAAAGATTTTGGGGCTTCATTTGAAAGGATGCTCTGACTGGTGTCTGAGTAGTGCAGCTGTTCTTACCAGAGGCTCACATCACATGTCGAAATAAGCTACTGTGCAATTACTTAATTATCTCTCTCTCCTATCCTTTAAAAAAATCCACTGCAATTCAACTTGAAGCAAACCCAGTTAATCCAGTTTTATGGCTGAGAATTAAAACAGAGAGAAGTCAGAAATTCAAAGCTGCAGTTCCTGTGGCAATACCACCACTCTAAGAGGCACTGATATTAATGCCTTCAAACCGTTAAGTATTTGAGGAAAAAAGAAATGAAAAAAAAAAAAAAAACCAAAACCAAAAAAAACCCTTTTCTGCAGCTGGTATTTCAGAGCCTGCTGTTCAGAAATCCTATGCCCCTTCCCTGTCCTTGGATGCTGCCCAAGCCCATGCCCAGCCACCTCACTGAGCCCCTCTTGCTGTCACCCTTCCCTCGTTTGTGAGGCACAGCAGTGAGGTTTGTTCTGCCCAACTTCCCCCAACAATAACTCCCTCATTCCACCCATCCATCTTCCCGCCTGCTTCTCTGCCAGACCCGCTCAGCCATCCTTCATAATTCAGAGCTGAGGAGCTAAGGAATAAATGTTACAGCACACGCATCAAGGGAACTATAACTTTGAATTACCTGACCTGGGTGAGTTTAAATTCTCAGCCATAACATTGGATTAACCTAATTTCTTTTTATTGAATATTTTACCTTTAGAAGTCCTACAGCCCTTTCTCTCGGAGAAATATGAGAACTGAAGGTCATATAAATTCTTTTATGGGTATATTTCTAATTTTCATAATATAACCTCTTAGCATTGAGCATTAATATCTAGTGGTGGCAGAACAAAGCAGAAGCCAGTCAGTATTCTGGGGAAAAAAAAAAAAAATCACATTTCTATTGTTCTTCACAAATACCTCATAAAATAACACATAACTTTTAACTTTGCTTCATATTCTGAATTGTTATAAAATTTTAAAAAACTCTCTAAACACGCTGCTTAAATAGAAATTATGTCAGATATAACATCAATAGAATACAGAGGCTGTCCTTGTGCCTCCCCCTCAAAAACATCAGATATAAAGATAATAATGAACTCCATATTTTTATCATTACAAGGTTTACCAGATACATAAGGCAAGGGAAAAAATTACACAAAACCAATTCCAGAAAATTGCTAAGATAATTTTTATGAGCTCTTTTATGCTTCTAAAAGGGAAGAGGAAGCAAGGCCCATGAATCAATTCATCTTCTGCCTCCAGGCTGGTCATTTGAACTAACACTCAGCAACTCCACATTGAGAGCCCTCAGGTGATGAAGCTCTACTGTAACAAAGCACACCACCTTCATCCTCCGTGGGACAAATTCCTACAGGTACCCACACAGGTACATTCTATTTTACAAAGTAGAATATCCAAAGTCAGGGAAAAGGCAAATTTATCCCCTAGCTATGAAGAATTAGGGCAACAGCCCAAGAGCAAAAGCTCTCACTAGAGAGGATGCAGTGGAAAGCGAGAAGGCAAGGGCAGACTCACTCCCAAACATCTGCAGTGCCCACAGCCCCTGAACAAGCTCCAGCACCTCAGAGCCAGATTCCCTCAACAGATATAGAGATATAGACTGACAAGTTAGAAACTAAGGGAACTCTTGGGCTTTGAAAAGCCATTTTGGAGCAGGATAAACAAGTGAGAACTCAACAACTCTGCACTGAGTAAAAACAAGTGAGTAGTAAACCTATGACCAAATCAGGCCAAGTAAGGAACAATGTCAAAAGAGAAAACAAAACAAAAGAAAAGCATGCACTGCTCTGGGAGCCATCACCAGCAAACACACACTCTCCTGCCTTCCAGAAATCTGCAAATCTCACTAGAGAACCAGTAACATTTTCTGGTTTAGTTTAAAGATACTTCCTCCTCCCAGATGGTCTTTGTGCACTGCTTTGAAACTACTATGGCCAGCCTCTTCTCCAAACACATCGATTTCAGCTCTCCTTATTCATTCTTTATTGAGAGATTCTGCAATTGTGTTAGTAAATGATATTAGCAGGCCCTGTGGAACAACCTGTTTCAAAGGAAAATGGCTTGTACTCATTTTATTCTGGAAGACAATTGCCATTTGCTTAATATAGCCATGATATTTTACTGAGGTAATTATACTCTTAGCTATCAGTAACAATTAAACCCTTAGATTGAGGTTGCTTAATAAAGGTCTCAAAATAAATAACACATTCCAAACACAGTATTTTAAAATGTCAAGCATGCAAATAAGATCTTGTAATGAATGTAAGAAAGCATCAAGTATAAATCAGCACAGAGTCAGTTTGTCATTGTACAAATCTCTGCAAAAATTGCCACTTTGTGGGATTCTGCTCAGGAAGCTACAAAAGCTACAAAAAGGGCAGTGCTGCAGATGAAACCATTTCAATAAATACTATGGCTGGTTCATGGCAAGGCCAGGGTGGAGCCACCAACACTGCTGTGCTTCTCTAGGTGCTGGGCTGAGTGACTTGCATTGTACAGTCAAGACTATGCTGACACTGATAAAATTTATACTTGTTCTTTGGTATTTCCTGTAGCAATTTCCATGAAAACTAGAGTTAGACCATTCCATTAGAAGCTAAATAAAAAACTCCAAAACAGACAAATTAGAGGGTCCAGACAAAGGAGAAAAATCACTCTCAGACTCTGAGATCAGGTCAACAGATCCTAGAAAGCATTAGATATGGAAGGCAAAAAAACTCAGTATGCTTTATCCAGCAATCCAGACACTCCTGTGAAAACCACAAACACAAAGCCCAACAACCACCCTGCACGAGACTGAACTTGGGATCAATCTAAAACCAGCTTGCGGAGGAGGAGATTATTCATAAAAGCACCTACCTCATCTCTGACCTGATGGTCCTCATCCATTAGAAAAGGCACCCTGCAAGAGGAGTCTGGGAATTAAAATTGATGATGCTACTGGATACTAAAAATTACAATTCAGCAGCGATCTGCTCCTAGCCCCAGCACTCCACAGGCAGCAATCACCTCTTTCCCTCTGTCCCACAGCTGTTAATGATCCTCTGTCTTCTTCTGCTCTTATCCTCCTCCACCCCTAACTACCAAGCACCCTTCTGTTGAAACTATTTAACTGATTAACACAATCAAGTTGAAATTAGAGAAACCTGTGCTCAATCTAAAAGGCTGCTGAGTCTCCTTCAAACACAGTCTTGTCTCCCTCTTCTTAGACATGCAAGATGGTCTAAGCAAGCACTACTTCAGCCCACAAAACTGGCCTTGCTGAATCTCTGAAGAGGGAGACGTGGAATTGCTTTAAAATGTATTTATTTGCAGGCATAAAAATGAATATAACTTCCATGAGTTTATAAAAACCTATGAAGGGGAGACACGGTGAGCAGAGGGAAAGGCTTGGCAAGGGTCAGGCTGACAGCAGTTAACAGTCATGTGTAGAGCAGCAGCACAGCTGGTGATGCACGAGCAACAGCACTGCTGAAATGACATACACAGAGTCATGAAGTGGATTGAAGGAAGGAAGAAGTATCATAGCAGCCAGGGAAAGCATTCCACACTGCTCACAACCCAGAGGAGAGGCTCTGCTCTGCCCCAAAGCCAGTGTGCTACCTGGATGCAGAGCAGAGCACAGGTATCATACCCAAAAGAAGGTCTGTCACAAGGATCTGTTTGCCAGGGTGGCTCTTTTTCCAGCTACTGAGTGCAGTACTGACTGCAATATTAACAGCTAATCTTTTACATCCCAGGAAAAGGGTTAATTCACCTTCTTCGCTGAGCCCTCAGAACTCTAAGATCCTTCCTTGAGCTTTAAAATTATCTATCTACCTCTTAAGAAAAAACATAATGCAGTATCCAGTATGACAGAGAAGCCATCAGCATTATTTTAAACCTTTACTGATTACAAAACAAAGCAGATGGCAAATCAAGTCATGAACTCCGCATCTGCCATGCTTAATGAACAGTTTAATTACCTAGTCCCATTTCAGATGCATCTTTGCCACTCTCAGCTCTGGGAGTCACTAATATACTTCACACTGACTGATATCTCCAGGAACATGTGGTATCAACAGTCAGCTGGAGTTGGTTAATCAATACTTGTTTAATCTCCAACTTTTATGGTGATGGCCTAAATTATGCCTCAATAGAAACAGATTTCCTATCCCATCACATGATCTGGTTGAAAGCTCAGGAAACAAAAGGGAATTTTTCAGCCTCTTCTCTGGGCAGCAAAGTACCCAAAGACAGACGAGTGCACAGACGGGAAATAAACACAGTGAAACAACAACATCCAGTACAAGCAGATTAATTCACTCGTTGCATTATGCCTTATCTGAGAGCAAGGGATGCAATTATGGCAGTGTGCATTCACAAAGTTACATTTTGAGAAGTAAATTGGACTCATTTGGAGTAAGTTACAACTGAAATTGGGCTTCACATTTTGAGTGTTGAGCTTCCTGTGAAGGATCACACACTGGCTGCACAAAGCAGGGCATTTTGTCTCTGGTCAGACCTGCTGCACGTGGTATAGGATGATCCTACTCACTCTGCAGCTTCATACATTCTTTCCATGACATACTGACTCAGATAAGGATTTTCAGAAAGGGCTTTTCATTTTAGGAGACTTCCATGTCATATAAAATTTTCTAAGAGATTTAAATTTTAGCCATTCAGTAGCAGAACTGACTGTTTTTAACAAGCCCACTCCATAAACAAAGACCAGGAGTTGTGTGTAATGCTCTCAGAAAAAGATAAATACTCACAAGCTTAAGAACGACACAAAAGTCAAATACAAAACTGTGTGGGTAAACATGGCATTCAAAACAAATACAGCAGGAAATCAAACAGGAAAAAGGGCAGAGGTGGACTAGGTCTTTCCCCAGCACTTCAGGTATCTCCAGTACCACTGCATCGCAACTACCTCAGGTAACAAAGGAAAGATTAAAGATTTCCCTAAAAAACTCTGAGCAAAGGCAAAGCAAAAAGACAGCAGAACAGACAGCAAACCCAGCCAGGCAGATCTCTGAGAGAGTGAGTGAATGCATCCCTTCAAACATCAATTTCTGTTTCATCACCTTAAGTGAAGAGAGTGACACTCCAGGAGAAACCTTCCAGCCATCAATGTCTGAAAGCCTCGAGGGTGTCCAAATCTAGTCTTACGTTTCACTGAAAACATGTAAATCAGAAAACTGGATTTACAAGGACATATGGGACAAAGTGATCAACCAATATGTTCTAAACAGCAGTTTGTCAACAGGAATAATCGAGATGCAGCTCATCCTCCAGCCCACAGCGGTGGAGTCAATGGGGCTGGACCACTGCACTAACACATCAAAGACTGGAGAATGCTGTTCTTCAGGTCTGCCAGGGAAGAGAGATTTGTAGTGATGCACTGAAGTATCCCAGACTGACAACTGTTTCAGTTCCAAGCAGTAAACCAACTGGAAAGGCCCAAGTAAGATCAAGAAAGCCCCAAAGAAGCAAATGAGGCGAGGAAGCAAGATAAGGACAGAGAAGTTAAATGTACTGAAATGGAAATATGAGACCAACTAAGACAGACAGAGATTGTGGCAAGTAGCAGCTGAACAAGTGAGACAGGCAGTCTGTAAAAGCCACAAAGTACTGCTTGAATCTTGAGGAAAAAAAATCAGTAGCTATAAAAGTAAGGTGAGAAGGAATCAGACTGGCAAAGCAAGGACCTCCTGAAGAGAGTACATTTACTACTGCAATATTTGGTACTGCTGTTAGGAAATGAAGAACAACTTACTCTTTTCTATTGATCTTTTAAAACATATTCCAGGTTCTGAGACTTCCAATTGACTTCCAATGTTCCAGTTTGAGCCCACAGAAAGGACAACTGTTACTGCATTAAAGTCCCACTGTAAAACACATCTGATGCCTTTCAGACCTTATTTGCTCAGCATACAGGAATAGATTCACTGTCCTGGTGGAGGGTCAAACATACACAAATGCAAAAGTCATACTATCAAAAGCAATAGCAATTCAATCAAATATATAATAGTCTCCCCCAAATTAGATTTTCACAGTCCTATTTAACAAGACAAAGCTTCAGTAGAGTGAACTCATCTTTTCCATTCTCAAATTTCATAGAAGCATGCTGTACTACTGATGCCACTAATTAGATGATTAAATACCATTCTAGGTGATATGCTTTCAATGTAAAATAATTATTTTTGACAGGCAATATATTTGCTCAATCTCATTTTAAATCACAATATCAGACTTTTTTAATTAAATGAAATTCCTTCCTCTGATTTTGCATGAGAAGAGCAACCAGCAGGAGAAACAGTGCCAAGGATAGATTGTCCAAGTTCCATAATGCATGTATTTCTTCACAAAGGACCCCAGCATTCTCTGGATGGAATATAAATTTTCAGAGAACAGCAAAGTCTTTATTCCTCTACAACAGGTCAGTTGAGGAACCACTGAGCACACTGAAAACTTCCCCTGTCAAATCAAAAGACTTTTTTGCCATGGTCTGATGAAGGACATTTCCAACTTTTCCTCTACTCCTCTTCAGGGGGAGAACAGCAAACAAAGCAAAGGCTTTGTCTTCCTAAATAAATCAGGGTACAATCCATTACATGACAAAGTACTGTTGTCTTTTTGCCCTGTACTTAAAGAAAAGTAATGACATTTTGCGTTCTATGACAAAAAGTGTTTCTGCTGAGCACTGGAAATAAGTTAACAAAGAGAATTTTTTAGAAACCATCTGAGAAACTTCCTTCGGGGCTGAGCAATCCAGCACAATGTTGAATAGCTGAGAAGGTCATAAAGGAAGGCTTTTTTACTGGGCTCAGTATCCACCTGTGTCATATCCAACCAGGCCAGTACTAAACCAGAACACTACTGAGGGCTGTCTGCTGCTGGGGGTAGGAGAAAGACTGAGGAGAAGAGAGGCCTTTTCTGTTTCCGTGGAGAGAGTTTGGTCCATCCACCCTGATTGCAGTGCCTGCCTCAGTGTGAAGCAGAAAGAACTGCTGTCATTTTTCTCTTCTCACTTGTGTGACTCTCCATGGCATCAAATTCCGCAGTCGGAAGATCTGATGGAATATCCTGTTGTAAAGTGACTGCTTCATGCTTCAAGAGCCCTGCTTACTGCACCATATATCACAGCTTCCTTGGCTCAACAATGACATGGAATTACACAGAACTGGGCGCAGCACAATTAAAATCGATCAAAATGCTTTAGTTGACACTGAAAATTAAAGCCTGAAGCACAAGCAACAGAACAGTTCTCTTCCCTCCTTCCTCCCCACACAGGGATGTGCCTGGCTCCCTCACACGAGCTCTAACTACTCAAGTCTGACCTTCTGCACACACATAAGCTCATTTACGTGAGGAGCTTTATAAGATCAGGGAGACTGCTCAGATGAGGGACGTTTTGCAAGGAATATTCTTGGAAAGTGAAGTAACTACCTTTCTGACTATAGTGAATTATTATTCCCTTTGGGGAAAAAGAGCTCTCAGAATTTAATATAAAATTTTCAATGCTCTACAGACTTCAAAATTATTGTATAGAATTTCATCACGAGAGCACACCTCATATAGGATGATGCAGCCTTCTTTGATATATCCTATAGAAAGAATCTTAAAACGAATTTTCAATTTACTGGTCTAGTGCCTGCCATTACATTCGAACAGACTTCCAGCATAAGAGGAAGGCAAATCTCTTACTCTCTGTAAATTGTTTTTCCACAGGAACAGTTGACAAGGTGCCGCCGTTTCGCTCTCTTTAGGAAAGGAGGCAATGCAGCCAAAGCCATTATAAATTCCCTTCAGTGGCTCAAAACAGTCCAGCAACAACATGATTCAATTCTCTGCCCTCACACAGGTGCCAAGCCTGAGATGAAGTCACGTATCATCAGCATGAGCCCAGACGGGGGGAACACCAGCACAGCCTTAGCAGGCACTAGTACTTTTATTCCTACGAAGTCCTAAAGTCTCTTACAGCACCCACTGTGCAAAGACCCCACAGCAACTCTGTAGTACCAGTTACAGAGGTGAACAAAGAAGAGATAGGAAGGACTGCACCTGGAGGAAAGAAAAAAAAGGACATGGGCTTTTCCAAACATGACCCAGAAACTCACCTTGGTGAGGAGCACCACACGTTTCTGCAGCCGCCTGACCAGCGCTTCCTGATGCTCACGTCTCTTCTTCTCATCCAGCAGCTGGCTCTGAACCCGCAGGATTTCTTCCTGTAGCTGCTGCCGGGCCTTCTCCAGCATTCGGGCACTAAGGAAGATAACACAGACCTGTGAATTCTTGACCACTGCCTCTTAGAGAGATGAGGAAAACCTGAGAGAAGCATCACCATGACACGGGACACCAGGGCTGGTGCCATTTCATCTTACGGCTGCGCTGCTGAAAACAGAATAGCTGCAGTCTCATTATCAGCTGTTGTCAGAAAAAGATATGAGAGAAGAACCATTCCAGTGACAGCCTTCTTGTGCAGCACAACACAATTACTGGAACCTCACACATACAAAGCATTTAAATAATTGCGTATCTGTTTCAAAATCAATCCATTTGCCTTTGAGAACATGCTTTGTTTTCAACAAACAGCACACAGTCTTGGGTTCTACTGGATCTTTTCATCTTTTTCTAACAAAGTAGAAGTAAAACTGAGGTTTAATATGATCTGCTTTGACTGACAGATAGTACTCAGCAAGTAATTAGAGCCACCACCTGCACATTGGTCTTGCCAGCAACCTGTGTCGGAAGAGAAATGTCTTCTGAGGCCAGGTGATTAGCACTTCTTTTGAAATGTGGGCATGATTCTCTATTAAACCAGAACAGCCTGGCCCCTCTTGTTCTCAGTTCTCTGTGCATCACGACGGGGTGATGCACAATTATCTGTGTGTTCCTGGAGATGCTCTCCATGTGTGCCCTTCAGACACTCGGGCTGCTGCTGGGACACTAATGGGCAGCTGCTCCAAGGCTCACATCAGGCAGCTCATCACAGATCAACTGATGGCAAAGCACGTGATGAATAGCAAAATAAAAGTGAAATCATTCTTGTGATTGTTAAGAGTTGGTTCATAATTTAGATACGACAGGTTTATCCAAGACTGAACTAAGTTAAGTATTTAAAGAGTGAGCAGGACATGAAATAGAAGTATTGCATACAAGTCAAAAACCCTCAAGCAAGTGAAAAAGATCAAACCCAGCATGCCTAGTTTACTCAGGAACAGAAGATCTTTGTTTCTCTGATGCTAAAAACAACACTGGAAAATTTATGAGTGCTTCAGAGGGGTCTTATTTCTCATTATAATTAAAAGAAAATAAATCAAAATGCTTTTAGATAAAATAGCACTATTGTTAAGGTACTGTTTAGATAGATCCAAAAGGGAATACTGCCTGAAAGGATGCTCAGTATAAATCAAGTACAGTCTGCACTGCCAGGTCATCAAATTGTATTTTCTGGGAAATTTATGTAGGAATTCACTCAAATTCCAAAGCAGCTGCCTCCCTACCTCAAAATCATTATCCTCCTTGAAAATATTATACCTTTTAAAGCACTGGATGAATCAGAAACCTGTTTCAAGCTCCAATTCAATTTGGAACCATTCACAGATTAATTTAAGAATCAAGAACTATGAAATAGTCTCTTCACTGTTGCATTCAAGTGGAGAAAGTTCATCAAGACGGCTTCACATCTGCATTTGAAACTGGATAATTGCATTACCAGGGCACCACTACTTCCTTGGATCTCTTTTAATTAATCAGTTAAGAAGGGAACCTCTTTCCAAGAGTAATATCTGTGGTGATGGAACATGTACATGGGTCAGCTCCAAACAGGACAGAATGGATGGGTGAGACCAGGTAACCACAACTTCTGTCTTAAGATCCATTACAGTTTGTTCAACAATACCCTTTTTTTATGCATAGGATAAATAGAAGTACAAAACTCTCATCAACTGTGTTATAACAAATTAAATTGCACTATGGAAACCTTACTGCAAATATTTTTTGCTCTTATCAAAGAACCTTAGTCCTGATTAGAATCAGAACAGAATAAAAAAATGCAAACATAAGATTAAATACTACCAAACAGACAAAATCTCACATATTATTATTCCAAAACATTTTGATAAGACAATGGAGAAATCTTTTTTCCTAATCTCCCAATATTGTGACTTGTTTCTATGAATGCCGAGTGGACTGACAAATTATGATTGATTTGACATTCACAAAGAAAAATGAGCTATGTGCTAGCTTTCCTTCCTCAAATAATGAAAAATATTTGAGATTCACATCTCATGGCGAGCACAGACATTCAGCCACATACAAAACTCTCAAACTAGGCTGGAAAACGACTGTTTCAAAACATGAGAAAAGTTAAGCAAAGAGAGACAAATGGGCAATTTCCTCAGCCACTGCATGGAAATAACAGCTTCATCTGTTTATATTTCAGCCTCAGAACAAATGTGACGTTAATGTACATAAAATTTAAATTCCAGAGATGTCTATGAAAGCAGGGACAATCCTCAGCTCTCTGAACTGAGTGTTACCATAGGTTCTCTTGCTATGGGAGGCGTGAAATTCAACTTCCTTACAACTCTCCACACCATGCCAAAATACATTATTGGGATCCTTTCTTCCCCTCTTAGAACAAATTGATAGTTTTTCCAGAAACTGCACCAAATACAACATAAACTGCCTCTCTAAGAAAAAATCCAAAAGGAAAAGTTATATTTCTTATTGACACAAAACAGGATTTGAAAGTAGGTGCTCAGAAGCAAAAGCTGTTAAAGCCAGACTTGTGCACTCTTCTTCCACCCTGATGACACCTATGGCTTTTCAGAAGTAATTGCTCACTCAATATGAGCATTAAAGTATAAAATAAAGTAGGCCCAAAGTTCTCCATTCAACATAAGCTCGGAGAACTGGCATTTTAAAATCTTTACAAGTTCAAAGTAAACCTTTCTAAGCCTTAAAGAGAAAAAGTCATTTCTGTTTATCAGCCTATTAATGTTCCTTGTTCCACATCCCAGTGAATGAGATGCCAACATCTTTCTGTTCTGAGCTGTTGAGACTCTTCATATTTTGCTCTTCCTTTTCTGTAATCCACTTTAATGCAATCTTAATGATAAAACTTCATTTTCCAGAATATTCTTTGAAAGACTGAGAACAATGACGGCACAGAGTGAATACTGAAGCTATAAGATACATTTTAATAATCTCCTTCAAAAATTACAAAAGCAGATGACAGTTCCCCCCCAGTGATCCATAAAACATTATTTTAATGATTCCATCCTTTCAGTAGCCAAGTACCTCAGTTACTAAAAGAAAATAACAGGGAAAACAAACAGGATGCCAGAACTGGTCGGTGTATCAACCTGAGAGGAAAAGAAGAGGTCCACAGAGGCACAGAGACAATTAGGAGAGCAACGCTGTCTGGGTCATGTTGTAACTCAGGAAAAGATGAGACACGTGTATGTACCAGGGCCAACTGTCAGGAACGAGATCACATCAAAGAGAAGCACCGAAAACCAGAGTGTGACAGGAAGAACACTGAGGGAGCACGGAGGGAAAACACGATGACAGCGCGATCGCACACACGCAACAGAAAAAGGAACCACTGCCGTCAACATCTTCGTGTCAGAGTCCAAAATAAAAAGGTTAATGCAGGAGCTAATGAGGCAAAAAGGAGCAAGGGAGATTGTTTTGTAGCAAGACATTTGGAAGAAGAAATGCCCATTCCTGAGGCTTGACAACTCAGAGCCGTGTCAATGTATCCACACATGTACAGACAGTACACACATAAACCACGCTGGAAACTGAGAAACAAGATGAACAAGAATGTTATTTGTCAATCCAGTTCTTCCCCCCAGGTTTAAAAGCCAACATGAAGGCATAACCAGCAACTGGGTAACTCCAGCCTGTTTTATACTGTCCTGGACAGCAGCAGGACATCCCTGTCTGTGCCCTCCCTCAAGAATCTTTCCAACCTCCAATTTCTGACATGGACAACTTCCATGCCTCTGCCTAACCTGCCTCGATGGGAACCCCCACCATCCAGGATGGGAATTAACAAGGAAAACCGAAAGGGAATAGGTGATGACAAAACCAGTCTGAGTTAAAAAGGGACAGGACACAGGAAAGGTGGGGCTTGGCAAAACAGAAAAATATCCATCTTATGTTAAAAAGGAAAAAAAAAACTGATCCACCACAAAATGCTGCTGAAAAGACTGACTGGAGTTCTGAGAACATGGCTGCAAAACGGAGTCGCCTTAACTAGTATATTTAAGGGAGATAAATGAGCAAAATAAGATTGTTTGGCATCTTCTGCTTCCTTTCTTCTTCACAGAGAACTGTGGATATAGGGAAGCAGCAGCACCCATCCCTGCTCTCAGACACTCTCTGTCTACTGAGACGGTGGGACCTGCGGAGGCCAACAGGTTCATGTTATCTATTTGCTCACTACATTCAGAAAGAGAAACAATACAAAATATGATCATCTTTTAGTGGAAGTTATCACAGGGGCTATATTTTATTTAAAGCTTTAACTGTACCTTACAGACAGCCATATGAAATACTGCTAACACAATATACTACATGAAACAGTCTACAGAGAGTTGGCAGGACAACAAGCTTTCTTCTTGCTATTTATTGCTCACAAACATCTGCAAACTTTCTCTTGGTTCACACCTTGTATTTTCTCAAAGACCTTTTACATAATTCACCATCATCAGACTTCCATAAATCACAAATCATTCAAAAATAAGCAGTTCATACATCACTTTGCTGCTCTAGGTACAAGGAAGACTTGAATCATATTGAATTTATAACGAGGGAACAACATAAAGAGAATTATTTTGCTAGTGCAACCAGATGAAATGGGTAAGAAGCAGACAGACATTTGGAGCTTTATTAGTACACTGATGATGTTTTATCTGTGAGACAGTATTTAATTTTACTCCCTAACCAGCAGCATAACTATCAGGCTCAGAAACACAGTGAACAGTTACAGAACAGAAATAACACATTTTCTGCCCCAGCACAATGGCCATAATTGACTGGCAGGAGCTAAGATTTACTAAAAGAAATTCACATCAGGCACCCTCTGCTTCCTTTCATTACAGGGTCAACACACTTGCTGCAACACCAGAGGAGCCAAGCCCAGGAACATTGCCAAAATGCAGAGGCTAGGGTGGCTCTACCTGAACAGATACTTAATCAGCCACTCAACGTGAGATTTACTGTCACAGCACTAAACACGCTTCCCACATCCATCATCAAGATGAGAATGAAAGCAATGTCTTAATAAATGAGAAACTTCCGTGGTTTGTTTTGGGTTTTATGTTGAAACATTAACGATTTCAACATCCATCACTGAATTCTGGAATGTAAAATATTTCAAGGGTGAGACAACTACAGGCATAAATGTCCTTTTCCTAAGCCTCTAAACCTTAAGTATCCATAAGGCCAAAGCTTCTCCTAAAGGCATTTATTTGGTGAATGAAACTTTTACTGGTATTTAAAAACCACTGAGCCCACACTGCTCGCTGTGCTCTTACTACATTTGAAAGTGCTGCCGTCTTCAGTACAACTGGGTACAGGAGAAATCAAGCTGATAGTTGAATAAACAAAGTGATTTATAATAGCTTATATAGACAAATCCATTAAGGGCTTTCGGTGTGTCCAAATGCTCATGGCTCTTGTTCTGAATCAAAAACAAGTCAGCATCACACTTGCATCCTGAGCAAACTGATTCCCTTCACAGTGCTTGGAGACAAGCAAATACTAAACATTCTTAATAAAATGCAAGTAATTAAAAAGCAGGAATTAAAACCAACAGTCCTCTATGATTATTAACACAGCATATAGCCAGCACTCCATGTATCATCTCTCTCTGTGTCATCATTTGTATGTGGCATTTGGCAATTATGGAGAACAGTCTATTTTTAAAGAGCATTCACTGATAAGGATTTTCCACTCCCACTCTGAGATAAGAATAATTCCTCCCCATACAAGTTTCAAGTGTCTTTCCAACACTGCAGAGAACAGGATGCACACTACAGAGATACCTTCTGACCACAGACTGATACACCAAACCAAGCCAAGATGTTCACTAAACTGTTCAAAATGCATTACAGGGAGTTGGGAAGAGAGTGTCTCCATTCCCATTATTTCATTAAGAGTCGTGCTCATTTAGTCCCCTTTGCAGCCCCTCATTTTGGCTCTCCTAATGACCCTGGCTGATGAGGAAGGGCAGCCTGTGGGCAATACTGTCACTAAGGAAACACATGGAGCTTCAGCACCAAAAGATGTCAAACGGCTGCTTCCTTCCCTATCTCCCCCACTCAGCTCTGAACATCCAACACAAGGGAGTAAAATACTGGAGAAAAGGAACTGCCATAGGAGGGAGGAAAACAAACAAACAAGTCCCACAAAAAACAACCCCAAGGAAGAACTCTGAAAAAAAAACCCCTTTTCTCTAACCGGGATCCAAGTACCTTCTCTGCAGCTGGCTTTATTTACAGCATCTTATTCAAATTCTAAATGTTTCAAGTGTTATTACACTTTTTTTCTTTGAAAACAAAAATGACAACAACTGAAGCAAAACTGGGAATGAGAAAACCCAAAGACTGAAATAATTACTAATCAAAGCAGAGGCCTGTACATGGGCTGGTGAAGTCACTGGCCAGCTCTACCCAGTAATTTCGCTTCGTGTCGGCTCTGATGAGTTTTATATTTCTAACATTTCATCAATTTGAGTCACTAAATTCAATTTGCATTCACAGATAAACAGAGAAGGAATAATAAATACTCTCATCTGACCTTGAAGTGTGACACAGAAAATCGCCCTCGATGATTTCATTTCAGTCTGAACCAGCATGAATAATGCAGTTGGCCCCATCAGTCACCAGTCTATAATCACACTTGTGGGCTGGAGGAACTCAGGGCAACGCCTAAATATGATGGAGAAAGTCAGAACTCCTCACTCTTTTTTGTAGTAGTCTCTTTCTGCTGCTCCCTCACTACAGAGATGAAGCCCCTACCTCTGTCCTTCTCCACCAAACCCACTGACTCCCACATACACAGCCCAAGGATTTTAGTTTGTTATGCGGTCACAAGTGGGAAGTAAGGTGAAGGCATTGTATAGTTTTCTCAACCCAGTATTATGTGCATTATAAAATGCACATAATAAGCCTTCTCCCTCCCAGTAAGCTGTCAAGTCACTGGGCCAACTCTCCAGCACTGGTGTGAACCACAGCCACACCACACAGGCAACTGGTGGCATGAACACCATGAGTGACTAAGAATATTTCCAATTCCTGTTATACATTCAAACATACCATGAGAGCGGGGAACGTTGTCTGGGAATAGGCAGCATGAGAGCTGAGGAGCTGTAGAGAATAAAGAACTGATAAAGAGGAGTGAAAAAAAGGAAAATTTGCTTGAAGTGGAGAAAGAAATGAGTAGGAGAATGGTTGTGCTGAACCAACTTGTCAGCAAACAAATCTGCTGAAATTCTAGGCTCTTGACAGTTAGATAATGGCTTATCTTAATAAAATAAGAAGGGTCAAAGTGTTTAGATGAGAAAAACAAAACATTAAACCCTCCAATGCAATATAGCAAGTGAGTCCTCACAGACTGGTGACTCATTACAGCTTCGTGGAGGTTCTGAGGATCTGTTTCAAATTACCTTTTCCAATGAGACCTCATTTCCAATGTGCATTACTGTACTCCACAGTGAAATGAGTATTGAAATGAGGATTGTATATTCCTGCCCAGTCGCTCTCTTTTTTTTTTTTTTAATATCTGAATGTAAGAATACCTGGATGAATTTATAGATTGTCTAATATGTTTTTTGCAGAACAATTCAGTGAAGGACCCCCACCACAACTCTCACTAAAATACAAAGCTATGGCTCAGGATTTCAGCATCAGGCTTTTGTCAGTGAAAACCTCTCCAGGTTATGTGATGAAAACCTGTCTAGGTTTTCTCTGAGGACGCAGAAGAGAATTCGTAATGTTACTTGTTGACAACAAATAAACCCAAACAATTAAGTGCTACCCCCCAGCATTTACCCATGGGGCACTGGCACAGATAAAAGCAAAGGAACGGCTGCAAAGTCACTCAGCTCCCTGTGACAAGCACTCTGTCAGACTGCTGTTCTGGGCTTTTCTTTCTCACAGGCACCAATTTAACTCCGTCTCAAATCCGCCTCCCACCTGCTTTGACTCAACTTATGTCAAAGCAGTCTACCAGGATCCAAGCCATATTAAGCACAGCATTGTAACAGACCTGCTAATCCTTAAATCCACAATATGGAGGCATGTTAAGTCTGCAAAAGTCTTGAAAATTCCATGACCAAATAACCTGCCCTGCAAACGTGAATTTTCCGAGCGGCCCCATGTCTTTGGGCACAAACAATGTGAAACGGTAAGGGAGGATCTTTCCTACCACACTCTAACAACAAAGCAGGACTCAGTGCTAACTGCATCTGTTTTCTGCAGGATCTCTGCCTCATTTGCTGCAGAATATGGAAGACTAATGAAGCACAGAAATTGCTTAAAGAGAATGGTCTCACATTAAGGCAACTGAAAGCCTCCCAAAAAAGCTGGTTCCAATTCTTGCCTATGCCAGAGCTCCCAGTGACACCATGAACTTTTCAAAGGCAGTCCTTGGTGCTGAGCTCCAGTGCTGGGTACTGACACTGCTGCTGAAATCAGTAGCAGCTCCTCATACCATAGGAAGCCTTGGGTAATGCTAAGTAAGTGTTCTGAAAGAACAAGTTTCAAATATTCCACGTTGCCATCCCCAAAAATAAGGCTATACTTTCTCCTTGGTTTGCATCTGGTGTAACAGGACTGGCATAAGAAATAACTAATAAATTATTAAATTTCTCTGTAGAAAAACATTAATAGCTGCTCATTAAGTCAACATAATACAGTGTCTCTGCCAAGTGAAACAGGAATGTTGCATGCTATAGGAAACTAGACTGGTGAAGAGGCACCAGGTGACTTGATTTCTGGCATTTCCTAATCTCTGAGAGCTTCAACTTGCAACTCTGATGTTGCTATTTTTCCTATGGGAAAAATATTCCTTTAAAGTTGAAAAAAAAAAAAAGTAAGAACATAAATCTAAGAACGAGGAAAAACAGTAGAGTTAGCTGAAAGTGCCCCAGAAACATCCAGTGTGGGTTAAGCTTCATCCCAATTATATCATTTTACATTCTCATATACATCCATTTTGGGCATGTACATAAGCACACACAGACCCACGAAGCAGAGAAGAGCTGGTCTCCAGCCATCTGGTGTCAGACACTGAGACTAAAGAACTGGGATCTTTCCAAGCTCGACTGTCACACCAGGAATATCTGCCATTCCTTCTGCAGTGGCTCTGCAGCCCCTCTCACAGAAATCCAAGGAATTCTGTGCAACTGCACATCCTCCCTGCTCAGCTGTGTCTGGGCACCTGGGCAGAGGCAAAAGGTTTTCTCAGACCCTGTTTCCAAGCCATG
This sequence comes from Pseudopipra pipra, assembly GCF_036250125.1. NCBI lineage: Eukaryota > Metazoa > Chordata > Aves > Passeriformes > Pipridae > Pseudopipra > Pseudopipra pipra. The sequence goes on from NC_087564.1 coordinate 11,944,474, forward strand.
ATTTTTCCCCATGAAAAGGATATGCCCAGATCAGATTTACTATGAAGTCCTGCTAATCTCATTCCTAAAACATCCTGTGGATGTTTGTTTTCCCTGTTTCACCCAGATATACAGAGCACTATTTCAGTCTTCCACTGGACTGTTAACACTATTAGGACTTACCTGCAGGGCACCTTTCCCTAATTTCTATCCCCCAAATTAGCTCAAAGAACCCTTTAACCAATACTAGGCAAGGGGAATAAAGCTGTCACTGTGGAAGGAGAACTGCCAGAACAACTACATTTATAGTCCTGTTCTTCTGCATCAATATTTTTAAGTGTTTAATAATTTTTAAGTGTTTAAGTGTTTAATAAAACAATACTACATGCAATGCAATATTTTTGTAATGAATACTTTATACAGAAACCAGTCAGGTGGACGTGTAAACAGCCTTTTATACAGCAGTTTCAGGTTTCAAAATCACTAGATGAGCAGAGAGGTCAGATCTTTTATTTTGTGGTGAAGTTGTGATAGGGAAATGAATTTAAAGACACGACAACCAAGTCATTTTGTTTCTGTACCACTCAGAAATGCTCTGTTTAATGTAATTTAGTGTCAGCCAGTTGGTACCACAAATCACTCAACAAACAGCACCATGTTGGAGGGACAGGACGATAGTCCAGTGTGGATTCAACAGGTACAGTGAGAAGTTTCTGTCCTCAGCACTGCAATTCATCACTGTCTTGCTTTAACCCCAGTCAGCAACTAAGCACCACACAGCCACTCACATCCTGGTGGAATGGGGCAGAGAACTGGAAGTGTAAAAGTAAGACAAATCTTGAGTTAAGAAGAGTTTAATGATTAAAATTAAATAAAATGATGATGATGATAATATATGGTGATGGAAAATAAAATAAAGACAAATAAACTTCAGGAAAACAAGTGATCTAAATGAAAATAATTCCTCACCACCAACTGATCAATGCTCAGCCTGCTCCAGAGCAGTGAGCCCCTGCTCAGCTTTCCCCCTAGTTAATATGCAAAGCATGACACCAGGTGATCTGGAACATCACAAAATCATAGAATGATTTGGGTTGGAAGAGACCTTAAAGATCATCCCACATCCCAAGGGCAGAGACATCTTTCCACCAGGTCCCATCCAACCTGGCCTTGGACACTTCCAGGGATGGGGCAGCCACAGCTTCTCTGGGCAACCTGTGCCAGGGCCTCCCCACCCTCAAAGTAAAGAATTTCTTCCTAAAATCTAATCTAAACCTACCCTCTTTCAGTTTGAAGCAATTCCCCCTTGTCCTGTCACTCCTTTTAAACAGTCTCTCTCCATCCTTTTTGCAGGTTCCCTTCAGGTACTGGAAGACCACAATTAGGTCACCTCAAAGCCTTTTTTTTTTCCAGGCTGAACAACCCCAATCCTCTCAGCATTTCCACAGGAGAGGTGCAAAGCACGAAAGACAATGCTGCTGATGTGTTTATTTTTGCAAACTCCTTTATGAAGGAAAGAAGAAAACGTTCTATGAGAGCTTACACAGTCCAGCAAAACAAATTGAGAAGTAAAAGTTGCCAAGACCAAGACTAAAAGCCCAAAGCAATAACTGGGACACACAGCTCAAGCTCTCTGGAGCTGCCCATCAGCACAATTAGCAGGGCTGGGCCCCCCCAGCCCACATCCCCCTTGTTCAATAGAGGCACTTTGGCAGCCAATAGATGGTCTGTGCTCAGCACACCCTTCGATTGCCACCTGTCTTCCCTTATCATCTCCCCTGCTGCCTCCATTGTACCTGATTAATACACCCCATTCCTCCTGTTTATTCCCTTATCGATCCACCGTCTCCTGCATGGGAAAAGGCGTCAATGCAGTTAAAGGCAGGCACCTGCTTGGAGACTTCAACCTTCAGCTGCTTTCTGAGAGAGTGTTTTATTCTCACTGGATAATAAGATTCTGTGGTTAAAGGAGCTTTTAGGTATTGGCATTGTCATAAAGTGTTCCCTGTGTCCTACTTCAGTGGAGCTGACAAACTCTCCGCTTGCTGTCACTGGACTAATGAGAAAAGAAGCACTTCTAAAGAGCTTTGGGTACTTCTGCATTGCAAAGTGCAAAGGAGAAAGTAAGATATTTCATCGATGTTCCATTTCACTACAAAGCCCCACAAAGAGGAAAGAAAAAAGGGAACGTTTCTGCACAATCACTGTATCAAGCAAGCAGCTCACTTATTAATCTCTCCTTCCTCCGCATTCTCTGGCTTGGGGGCTTGGAAAGTTGACACTTGACTTGAAAAATGCCAACTCTAAGCAGTTTATTTCCTCTTGAACTTTAAGAGCTGACTGAGACAGAAATGACCTTTAAAAAGGCAGGGTTAGTTCTTGTATGAATTGATAGAAGGATTCTTTGCTTACACAGCACAGCAAGGTACTGAGCAAATCTCCTATACAAACTCCCCTCTCTCACCAGAGGCAAGAACAACACCGTGTTCCATCCTCCACAAGATCCACAAAACTGGAGGACGTGGGACCTGGTGACCCAGCTTGTCTAAATCAAGAGGGGAAGAGGAGGCTACAGCCATAAATCAGTGACCTTTTACATGCACAGGACAGAGACTACACCAATATTCATACCCTCAGGACATCTTCCATCACAAGGAAGCAGATGCAGGCACAACCAAAATTAAGCAGACCCACCAACTTGTACCTAAATCCCACCACCAGCCCAGACTATGAAACAGCCATGCAGGCCAGTGGGGCATACCAGGACTCCTATTTTGGGACATTTCACTGGTGGTTGTGACTTTGCTTACACCAGTCTCTGCTGAAGCTGCTGAAAAAGAAACTGATCCTTAAATGGCTCATTAATGGTCTTCTATGAAAGGCAGTTTGAAAATGCAAATCAATACCCAACAATAACTACTAATAATACTTGCTGCCACACCAGTAGCCAGAAATGTAACTGGGCAGAACATTCTTGTCTGAGGTCCACCACACAACTAATACCACCAGATGTCCAAAGAAAGGCAATTGAGGGATTTTGTGGCAGCAAGGGATAACCTGGGAGTTTTGATAAAGGAAATTCACAAAGCAAATATCTGGAATGCCAACAGGGATTGGGATACACTGGAGACAAATAAGCTTAGTTTGCCTGTGCTAATAATGACACTTAGTGGTACAGAATTTGAAGGTGTTAAGTGCCCTGCTGATGGGAAAGTCTGTGTCTACACCTGCACATTAAAATAAAATATCTAAATAATATTTAATTTATCCCAAATAGTTCAAAATTATTCACCTGTTACTCTGTAAGGAAGGCAGATGTAGCCATTTTCATAACAGCAAAATGTTCCTGCAGGTGGTGAGCAAGCTTTCCACTGCTAGGCAGAGAAACTCCTGAAGGTAGGGTTGAAATTTTGCCTCTCCCGCCTTTTTTTTTTTAAATTTTATTTTATTTCTAGCCTTGATCTTTGTCTACTAAGCCATGCTGACTCTGAGCACTAAAGGACTGATGGAGTTCAGAAATCTCCAGTGAAGTATGAAGTATCACTTTGCCATCAGCAGCAATGAAATGCTTCCAATCTACCATCAGCCCACTTAAGCAGAAGCAGACATCTTACAAAGAGAACCCCACGGCTATTCTGTGCAGGATTTTTGTTTTCTCTGGAAGGAAAATATGCATCAAACTCACAAAGGCAGACAGAAGAAGTCAAGCCTTATATAGTCTAGGTTAACTTATTAATAATGAATCATTTTTGTCATTATTCCTAAGGTTTAGCATCAGGCACTACGCCTCGAGGAATATTCGGCGGGGGGAGAGGAGGTGGGGAGCAGAGTTTTGCTCTCCAGTGCAACTGCAGGCATGACAGGGAACCAAGGCATCAGTGGGATACTGAGTGGAAATACTCAAAAAAAGGACTTGGCATCTCACTGCTTGCAAGAGACTTAGAAAATTCCTGCACCTGAAATACATGTATAGTTTTATGTACAGTGTGTGTATGTATATATATATACAGACACACATACAAATACACATGGGCACAAGTGCACAGTTCTTATCAATGCATATTAAAAAAGAATATCTGTACTGTTTCATCCTACAGAGAGTTGCAAGTGTTAATTTTTTAGATATTTTTAAATACTGACTGATCTCTCTGAGGGGGCTTTTCCCATGCATATCATCCCAGGAGGTCTCAGAGGAACCTGTTCACTCCCGCAATTCACAAGAGAGGCTCCCACTTCCAAAGTTACTGCACAACCTCTTCTTTTTAACAGTCAATTTAACAGTGTTTAGCCTCCAACTGTTGCTTTCATGCACAGAATGCTGCTCTGGGGGCTCTGACTCTTGTACATAAACAGGCTCCTTAACATCTGCAGGGCAATATGAAAACACAGAAATACAGATTTATACGGTAGGTGTATAACTGCTGCAAAACAGATTTGCTCGACAGTAATACACATCAAACAACATTAAAAAGCAGTAAGGAACTGCCATCTGATTTACATGAGATGTACTTTGAGACTTGTAACTTTCGCCTGAAGGTTTTAATTAAAGCAATTCATGTCCCAGGGCACTTTTCTTGTCGCAAGGCGTCTTCCTCACTCAGCTGCTTCAAGGACTCTGCTCTCCGAGCTTTGGCACCATCTAATCACTCCCGTGGGAGCAAATGGTAACATGAACACAGATCAGAAAAATAGCTTTAAACGGACTGAGAAAGATGAAGAACTAAATGTAAAAGAAGAAACAATTTTGTACCCTTTATACAGGAGTCTATCAGATCTCTGGAACGACAACAAAGCGGGGGAAAGGCGCTGGTCTGAGTAAAATCTGAGGCTCGTGAGTTCTGTCACTGTTTGCTGAAAGGCTCCTGACATGTGTGTTCCCAGATCTAACTTTCAAGTGATCATCTTCAGTCAGGAAACTTTTCTATCCTATTTATTTTTTTGAAAGAAGAAAGCAGGGATCAAGATTCCACATCTGGCAGCTCTTTCCTTTATCATTTAATTGAGAGGCAGGAGAATTTACTGGCATCTACTTCGGTTACTCCAGGTATTTTTAGCAGAAACGTACCCACTGACTCAGATGAAAGGGTGGAATTTTTCCCCAGATTTCACGCAACAGTACAGAAAACAAAGTTTACTGAAGGATGAAGAAACACCAACAGTCTTAGGCAAGACACAATAAATAGTCTCAAACTAGTAAGTTGTGTAAGTCAGCTTCTAGAAGCATAAGGCAAAGCTAAGCAAGTTTTTTTGCTGAAAATGAGGACTCTGTCTTTACCATGAGGATTTTGACTCAGACACTGCAATAACACACTGTTGGGGTATTAGTCTAAGTGGACATATTAACTTTAAAATGGCATTTGAGCAGAAATCTGAACATTTTATTGCAACGATACCTTCACAAAGTCGCAAGAAGCTTGTGAGAATACAGAAAATATCTCATTCACCAACAGCAACAACGTCACCCTTGAATGCCAGTAGAGTTACTTGTGGGTGATGCTGTTTGGTGATGCTTTCACAGAGCAGCTGCACCAGCTGGAAGTGATGTTCCAACCCAAAGACTATTTGGAGGGGCTGTTTTCTATTCAGGTGTCAGCCAGGAACAGCCGGGAGGTGCTTCAAAGGCTTTCTAAATTGCTACATAAAGATGAGATTATATATAAAAGATAACTTGCAGGGAAACTATATGTGGCCATCATTGATTAAAGAAAAAAAATAGAAATAAATAAAGAAAATACTAAGCAAGCAAGACAACAAAAAAAACCAGCAGGACAGAATAGTAAAGACATACACAAAATCATCAGGTTTTTATGGAGGTTATTTTCTGCATGTACACTGCCTGAACTGACAGACTGCTAACCTGGGAGAGGTTTTTCTTTGATCTTATGGCTGTTCAAAGTTATTTTCAAATTGAATAAAAACAGTAAACACCAAAACTCCAAATCTGTTAAAATTTTCAAATATTCTATACTGTCCAGTATCATGCTCTAATGGCATGCATGCCCAAAAGAGTAAATATTTTCTGATCTGTAGCTAATTTTATGACATTTTTAGTATCTCAAAATGAGTATATATTGACAAGTCTATTTGGAATCACTCGAATCAGTCGAAAAAACAGTCAATCAATTTTAGTTGAATTCATTAATCTATTTAGAGATAATTGATTCCATAGCTCCAACTATTAGATACTGATAGCATTTATATATTTAACAACCTGAGAATGATTTGAAAATCCATAAGCCTGTAATTACTTGTTACAAACTTCATACAGGAGTATTTTAAAACCCTAATCCAGTGATTTCATCAGTGCTTTTGTGATCCTTCTCTACATCTAGACAACGATAACCAATTCATTCCAAGGCTGTTCACGCTCTCATTTTCAGGATCTTGGTGTTCCAATATTTGTGTTTCTATTAAGGCAGGACAGTCTAGTGAAATGACTGTTTTAATGGTTTTATAAAAAATGTACAGAAACGTTTCTATCGATTAAAGGATCCTTATAAAAAGAATTAATGTTTGTAGTTTACCAGTAGTGTTTACAGAATAAAGCCAGTTTCACAAGTTCATCTTTCTTTTTTTTAATTGGATTTGTGATATAGTTCATACATTTGTGGTGCAGTATATGCAGTATATAAAATCACTGGAATTAAAGAGAATGAAGGTACAATCCAACATTTACATTGCACTGAACTTTCAAACCACCACTGTTAACTACAGAACTGAGAGTTCTTGCAAAGATTACGTGGGCAAGTAGGTATTTCTAAATCAGATGAGAAACTTATACTTGGTTTTCTGCCACCATCATCAACAGAACAAGGACTGAGCAAAAAGATACTCCCTGTCAGCTCCTCAGCATGTTTTTTAAAGGCTGAATTAAAGTATTAAATGAAATAAAAGACTGCATCTGAAACTAAAATATATCCTTTCCCAAGTTAACCACTCAACACCCAGAATATTCCAGTGAAACTGTCAGGGACAAGCAATAACAACCATGACTGAGTGCACAAAGTAATGCCTAACTTTCAGATATACTGCAAGAACACTGTCTTATAAAATACCAGTAATTTGGTACAATACCAAATGTATGTAATTTTCCTTTGGTTTTCAGACACCTCACCTCTCTGAGCCTGCTTCAACATGGGCCTACTGCCAGCTTATTCTGGTAACCAGTGTTTATTTACTCCAAAGCTGTAACAGAAAGCACAACTGCTTTAAACTAAGGCACATAAGAGAAATAACCTGTTTTGCCCCGAACTGAGGACTAAATTTAACCAAGTCCTCAGCATTTATTTTAAAAGTGGGGCACAAAGTCAGGTTGCAGCCTGCATGGCCCAGGTTAGCACATTCCCAAATTTTATTTATTTTTTAAAATGCTTTTTAATTCCCTAAGAAAACTGCTGGCAACTAACAAATATAAGCTTCCTGTGAGGTCTTACAACAAGTTGTTAAGTAGAAAATACTGGGTTTAGCACTTTGCAGGTTTTAGCGACATGAGCAGACACACCGGGTTTGCTCTATGAAAAATACCAAAAGGCAGAGCACCAATATTGAATATTCAAACAACTTCCAGCACTTATTCCCCTTTTACTTCAAGCTCCTATAAAAAAATCATAAGCAATCATGTTAAATAACATCATATTTATTTACATAAAGCTAATTACAGTGCCTGTTTCCACTGACATCCCAAGACAAATCTCGCAGCCAGGAGAGAGCCCTGAAGAGAGACAAACTAATCCATACAGATGCCTGAACAATCTTTGCTTGCCTTCAGGAGGCTCCCTGCTGAATCTTGAAAATGTAGATCAATTTGACATCAACTAATTGTGGTTATTCTCACCATCTTTCCAAGTAAGGGCCACACAGAAATCTTAGGCAGAACAAGTTCATAACGCTGCAGTGGAGTTCTGACCTCAGAAGGTAAAATTTGGATTGCTGAGAAGATTACAGGTGCCAGACTTAGTTTCATTAGAAGAAATTAGTGTGGTTTTGCACAACATTCAGTGTGCATTGATTTTTAAAAAAAACAATCTGAAATATTGAGTGTCATCAATGTCAAGGCTCTGCTGGTAGCTCTGCATTTTTAAAAATCAATCTGAAAACCCAATGCCTCCAAAAAACAAGGTAAACCCACCTAATGACTACATTTAATGGTACAGTAGTAGATCTAAATGCAAGTGCAAGGAAAAAGAGACCACAAATAAACATGAGACTGTAATAGCTGTAAATGTCTTGCCTTTAGGAACATCTAATTTATTTTTTTAAAGGTAGGTTCTAAGTCTCCTGTTTGCTCTCCTCTGGGTCCCATAAACTGTGACTACATTAATATAAAGCTGCTCTGAAAGAACAGGTGAGCAGCTTAGTTTCTATTCTAATCTTCAAGCAAAGGTCGTATTTCAAGCAGGCTTCTTCCACTCTTTTATGCGTTGTGTACAGGAGACGTGCTGGGGTGGGCTGCCTTTCCTCTGAACAATTCAGATGAAGATTCAGCCCAAACTGGTTTGCAGGAGACACTGACATTTCTCATCCAGCCCTGTCTCTTCTTAAAGTATTTTCAAAGCCATTAAATTCAGAGCTCATATGCTCGGGAGGGTCCCCTGACACACACGTGGTCTGTGCGGTTTTACACAGCCTGCAGACACAGCTCAAAAACAGGAGTGAAAATTTCCTATTCACTTCATGTGTTTGCTGTGGATAGTGGTGATAATTAACCAGAGAGATGTAAATTAATTTCATAATTTCAGTGGAAACATCCAGCTGTCCTGAAACTGGTTTGTGCCTGGAATTGCGACCAGAACCTGGCATTTTCCACCCTCCCTTCTGGATATTCCCCATAATCCCTGTGCAGGGGGGAGATGGACTGCTGTGAAAAACTTACTACAAAAATTGTAGCAGCTGACCTGTCCAACTCAGAAGCATGCTACCCATAACTAGAGGGTTGCTGGCTGAGTGGCTTAAACATTTACTGTTAACTTTAATTATTCATTTTATTCTCTAATCCAAAGTGTTCATGTATGTACATGTGCACATGAAGTCATATTTTAAAGCGGTACATTTATGGGTAACAGCACAGCTTAGAAAGAGGAAATTTAAGTTTTCAATCATCTGTAAGCCTGCAACAACACCAAGTTTAACATCCCCACTCCACACACAGAGCCCCACTGACAGTGTTCATCCTCACACATTTGTGTGCAAACACCAAAGAAAATATTATTTCTGTTTACACACAAAGAAATTATTTTTGCTTTGCTTCCATTCCAGACAACATTAAGGTTGAAAAGCAAAGGCAGGCACCACAGTGTGCTGACAAGGGAAGACGCTTTCAGAACTGCCTGTGAATCACAGTAATCAAGAGAATTAGAGGGTGACCCTTTGAGTCCAATCCGTGACACTGTTTGGATGTGGGAAAAATTAGCATGAAAGGGGAAATGTACTTTGTGTTGTATCTACAGTCCAACAGACTTCCCCTGGCCTGGCTGGTGGTTTGACTGTCACCATCACACTTGGATTATCTCTGGCTGTGCTCCATGCTGGGTAGTTTCTCCCTGACAATGCCCTTCCTGGACAGATAACCCAGCAGGCTCTGGATCAGAAGGTTTGAAGCACATTTCTTAAGGATACATTTTGAAGATCTGCTCATGACCAAGGGCTTTATCAGACCTGGCAAGAACAGTGCTAATCCCTGTACCAATCCAGGAAAATGAGGGAGAGCTTCTGGAGGAAAGAGGTGCTCAAAGTGCTGCTCTCCCATGAGCAACCTGCTCTCAGCTGTCAGTCACATAAAGTCATATTTTACAGTATTATATTTATGGATGGTAGGCATTACTCAGCTTGCAGGGCACATAATTCTGACCTGCCATACAAGTGCCAGGACACTAAGACCAAGATTCTATGACCCCCAGTTAGTTCTGTCCTAATATTTTATTTGCAGAACTTGGTATATTTTGCTCCTTTTTCCTTAACTTTTTCCCCTTTTTTTTTTTTCTGTATATGAAAAATTATTAAGCAATGGAAACTGAAGGTAAAACACCTCCAAACTTCTGTTAGGTCCATAGGTTCCTACCATGCCATAGTTAACCTCTGAGAAAAAGTCCAGACTCAATATTCTTCCTTTCCAAATTAACACAGAACCAGATTTGAAATGAAACTTTGCAATACACACGTTCAGGAACTCTCTTTTTTACATTTCTCATGGTCAGACAGTGCAATGCAGCCCCACTAAAATGAGACAAAAAGCCATTCTATGCTGAAGCACTAAAAGCCCTTCATATTCACAAATTCCTCATCTCATTTTTTCAAGGAGAATCTCTTGCAGACACATTACAAAACCATTTTCTTCCCCTTTCATCTTCATGAAACAGCACATTATTTCCATGCAGGGAGCTGAGGTGCAAGGGCATTAAAATCAAAACTGAGTCATTATGGTGTCCAAGCAGCCAGGAGTCATTTCTAACTAAACTCAGCTACAAATCTCTTGCTCTAGACCACGACACCTTGGAGGCCCCACAGACTGAACAAAGTCTGAAGAATGTCATCCTCTACCCAAACATAAGTAATAAAGTACACAATCCCATTGTAATTTCCTTAAATGAGACTGAACTGGCAGACTTTGATATAGAGAGAACAGAAATGCTGGACCAAGCTAAATTACCTCTATAGTTTTTATACTATCTGTGACAGCTGCTAGTAATGCTCATTCATACAGGAAAAGGATCTTTGATCCTCTATTTCCAGTGATATATTTTTGACACACAGAGAGTAATTATAAAAATAATTTGATGCATAGGAACTACTAAGAAATTTAAGTTTCCAGCAGAATCATAGCATGGTTTGGGTTGGAAGGGATTTTAAAGATCATCTCATTCCACCTCCCTGGCTGTGGGCAGGGACACCTCCCACTATGCCAGGTTGCTCCAAGCCCTGTCTAACCTGGCTTTGAACACTTCCAAGGATGGGGCAACCACAGCTTCTCTAGGCAACCTGTGCCAGGGCCTCACCACCCTCACAGGGAAGAGTTTTTTTCCTAATATCTAATCTAAACATACCATCCTTCAGCTTAAAGCCATTCCTCCTTGTCCTATCACTGCATGTCCTTATCAAAAGGATATAACTGGGACAGAAGTCTCTGCAAAGTGGTCACCTTCAATTTCTAGAAATCAAAACAGTATATCAAAACTCAGGTAACTGGGTGTACATGGTTACAAACAGGGATATCTTTAGCCTGAAGACAGACTTAAGACTTAAAAGCAATTTATTTTCCACTTTCCATAATACTTTGAAAATATTTATTAGTGGGTGTCCAGTTCTTACAAGTAAATTCCATCTAAAATTGATAAAATGACTCTTTTGTGTTTAGCCATTGAAATATTTTGCATTTGATGATACAGTTATAAATTAATTGCAGCAGGAACAGATCTAAGAAGAAAAATTAACAGGTTAGGGCTCTTATCTGGGATTCAGCAGATATAAGTTCAAAGCCACACTGAGCCTCAGGCTTTCAGCTTAACCTCAGGCAATTCATTTAACCTCCCCTGTACCTCTGTTACTCATCTCTACAACACTGTATTTAATAAGAATGTCACAATGCTTCTTATCTACAGTGTTTGTATGATAAACATGCAAAAAAATCTGGCACTAGGATCTGTGTGGGTACCTCCAGACACAAAGAAGACTCAAAACTCAGACGTTTCTCAACAGAACCTTCAGGCACAAATAATATTTCCTCTCAAAAAAAGAGTAAAAAAACCCATATCTCCCAAAAGCCCAAGAATTGTCATAAAAGAACTGTCAGAAAGAAAACACAGAAAAGTTTTCTCTCAGCATCAGTAGCCCCAGTGCAAGAGTACAATAAATGAGAGATATAGGTCTGCAGACAGCCAGCTCAGAGGGAAAAAAATCACCTTAATTTCAGATAACAAAAGAGAAATGAGAGGAGACAAAACCAATTGGTTCTGCTCCAGTGTTCCAGGCGGGGAATCGGCTGTTCCCTGCTGGCACAGAAGGAACCAGGCTGGAGGCAGCACACGGTGCCTGTGGTTTCCAAAGGGGGAGCCGAGGTGGCAATCAGGTGGTGCTGGTTGGTGACAGCACGCTGGGGTCTTCAGGAGAAGCATTTTGTATTTTCCACCTGTCCTGATGCATCGACTTCTTTGTGCATAGAAAACATCTGGACACGGTCCTGGCAGAGGACACAGAGGAGGGGGGTAGATTTTGAACCGTGATGACAAAGGCAAAAATAACCATCAGCAGCTTTCTGATAACCTGAGCACTTTCAGCAACCTGTGGTCAAGGTTGGCAGGTAATAACCTACAGTGTATTTTAGCAGATAAAACAGATTAACCTTATGGGGCTGAGCCGTATATTAGATTTCCCAACAAATGGCTGTGATTTGGCAATCTCCGAGGGACGAGGAGGGAATGCAGAGCAAAGAACTGCACTTCTGCTTCCTTACAGCCCTTCCTCAAAGCAACTTCTATCCAGAGATAAGGAGGATAGTCAGCCAAGAACTGATCAAATGAACCCACGGAAGACGTTCAGATGCGCCACTGGAAACAAACCACTTTACTGAACTGAGCTGCGTTTCTTTAAAGAGAGAAATCTGAACAAATACCAAGACATTTCAAAGGAAAATACTCCTAGCAGACTCCATGAGCAGTAGCACAAGCAAGTTGGCTGATAAAGCAGATTCAGCTACTAAAGCAAATGGAATTCGCATTTAGTTAGTGGAAATCTACTGCATACCCGAGGGTGATGAACATTAAACAGTGTGAAATTTTATTGCATTTTTCTGATCCCCTCCTGGGATCTTTATGACGATAACCATTTTTTGCATATAAACAGCGTGAGCTCCAAAAGCTTCATTTTAGTCGAAGATGTTCCATTAAAATTTAACATGTGCAAAGGTTTGAGTGCTGAGGCTTCTTTGTGAAGAATGTCATATTTAAACAGTTAGTGAATTAAACCCACGTTCATGTTGTGAATGGTAAGGTGACTTCCCCAGCAGGTTCTGAAGTACAGTGAATTTGCTCTGGTGATAATTTGCAATGTATTTGAATATTCCTGGTGTACAGAAAGTTAACTGTCTTGTCATGCAGAAGATGGATTTCCTGAACACCCACCTACATTATTAACATTTATACGCTGCCACACTTTGCACTGAGTACACACATATTCCATTTTAAAGACTGTTGCTATTTCCCCAAAAATCACAATTCACAGCAGTCACACTGGGGCAGACCAACTGTAATCTAGCCCAGCACTCTGTCTTCAATGGCAGCCAAGGCAGGTACCTTTGGAAAAATATAAAAGCAGGACAAACACACAGGAAAACTTTTGCAGAATATTCTCTGTGTCTCCAGCAACTTCTAGCTCAGATATGGTACCTTTGTAATAATAAACCCAAATGTATTTTTCTTCCTTTAATTTTTTCACTCCCTTTTGGAACTTCTACAACATCCTAAAGCACAGTATCCCAAAGCTTAATCCTTAAAACCAGCACTCATCGTCATGTGCTGGTTTATACCTGCAGATTTTATTTGCTGGTCTCCAGTTCCTGTAGCACAGACAGACACTCAGCATTAGAGAAAATGGTGAGTTTTCCTGAACACAAAAAGACACTAATGAGAAAACACACAAAGGAAGTTGAGGTGATAAAGATGCACGTCCATGTGGTGAAGAGACAGACAATTCTTCACTAAGTAGATATTCTATCTAGCTGCAGGAACTACTGCATAGAAATGAACCAAAATTCATGACAAATTAAATTGTTTCAACACATTTTTTACTGGTAGCACACAGATAACAAATCCCTAAAGAAAATCCCAAACCAGATTACAACTAGGTTTTTATAGCCCCAGGTATCAGAGAAGTTTTATGAGACAGAGTAGAGTCAGCAGCTGCACAGAACACTTTTCACTTAAAAGACAGGATAATAAATTAATATAAACACCATGGAACAAACAAGAAAAATAAATACTGTCTTATTGTCCTTAGTTATACTAACAGCTGAAAAAGGCAGGTTGGGGGTTGCAGCTATTATGCATCCAAAAATTAACCAGCACTTGGATTTTAAGCCAAGAAGACAAATGGCAAACAGAAGGGATTGCATGAATAAAATGTCTGTGTGTAAAAGGATGGGAAAAACAGAAGGGAAGAAGAATCTCAGCAATATGAGCAGCTCAAAGATTCTGCAACATTACAGAGGGAGACTCAGGAACATACAACAGGGAGTGACCCTGAATCAACAGAATGTGCTGACACCTTACACTGAATCCTCAACACAAAGCTTGGTGCACTGTGAATTAACAGGACATATGAGAGAAGCAGCACAGGAACCCCTCACCCCAAACTGAATGAACTCTCTTTCTTTACTTAGATTAGAATCCAAATAAAAGACACAAGGGAAGATAACTTAATTCAAAAGGAAGAGTCTTCTATTACCTTCCACCTCTGAATTAAGAAAACAAGAAACACAGATCATTTCTGTCTCCTCTAAGAAAACTCAGAGCAAGTGATCAGAAGCTCATATGAGCAGATGGAACCTGAAAGTTTCTGTACCAAAACACAGTTTTCTCTACCTCAAAATCTTCCCCACTGCCTTTTTTTTTTTTTTTTTTTTGGAATATTTTAGCTACATCTATTGATTTTCCTCCTCCTCCTTCAGGGAATATTCACAGATGTGCAAAGCCACCTCTAACAGCAACATTAGCTGAAGCAAAAAATGAAATTTACACTTGACTGCCTTCTTCAACAATGTGCAATCACCATTTAATAGGAAAATGGAGCAGAGTGCAAACAGGAAAAGGAAAGGCCTGATTAAAACCCAACTGTCCTCGAGCTGATGATACCCCTACTACAGAAACAAGGCACACACTGAACTTGGAGGAGCAGGAGCTCTGCACTGATCCACAGCCCCTCTCAGCACCAACAAACTCAGACACAGCCAAAGGAGAAGTGCCAAGGGAAGTATTTTTCACTGAGGTGTGGGGTGATGGCTACCACGATACATCAACTTGCTTTCCTTTTTGCTAAGGAAAACAAAGCAAGTGCTTAAGATAGATAGTCATGAAGCCAAACCCATCAGGAAAAGGTACAAATATGAGGTTTGAGCTCTGAGCAGTGTCCACTGTCCAGCAGTGACACAACCCATCCTTTTCTACCCACCAGCAACAGAATTTGGGCTCAGCTCTACTATCTGGACAAAGAGTGAGACATCCTATCCCAGAGGAGCTGGTGTGGCTTCAGTGACATCTCAACCCCTGCTGCTGCACAGAGCCCATGGGCAGCCTGGGCAGGGCTCAGACACCCCAGGACAGCCCAGGCTGCCAGATCCACCCTGGGGCTGCTCCCAGGGAAAATCCCACCACACTGGGACTTCTTTCTGTTAAAAGCAACTGAAGAGCCAATGCCTTGTTTCGACTTCACCTCAAAACCACATCCACATCCACCACGCAGAGAGCTCTTACCTGGATCCGAGGGGTGGCACTGACAGATGTGCTTCAGTGACCTGTCCTGGAAGGACAGGACTGACTTGGCCTCACAGCTCAGGCTGGGTTTTCTAAGAGTATTTGACTTCCAGGATTGACAAAAAATTTACCTTCACAATCACACTATACTTGAAAGGTTGATGTTTTCTGTTGTTTCTTTGTGTTGTTTTCATTTTTATCATTTATATTACAGGTCTGTTATTAATGAATTCTCATTTACACATGTCAGAAAGTGAAAGAAATCACGTAATTACCTGCTTTCTCCATCAGTTATGGAACAGGGCTACCAATTTGCTTTCCACTCCTTTCTCTTCTTTCTTTTTATATGTGTGATTTACCATCTCCTGTCAGCTGCAAGCTGGAAGAATCATTTTCTAATTATCAAGATTTCTCACACATCAACTTTGAATCATTGGGCTTTTTTTTTCTTCTTAAATTAGGAAAATATTCCTTTGAAACAATGTTTCATTTTCAATTGGCTCTGAGAAAAGTCTGAATTTCTGCTTAGCTTTTAATTGATATTCACAATACATTATTAATGACAAAACCAAAAGAATATGATTAGAGCAAACAAGTAAACAGCCCCATTTCTGTAACATTCTGGCAATGTGAATAAAATTATTAGAAAAGGCTTCTATTTTTCCTAAGCTAGGTAGAAACTTTACTTCTTTATTTTGCCAAGTATAATTTTATTTGTAATATGAGGGAACTTTAAAAACCACATTTTGTTGTTAGCTTACTGCCTCAGAATGTTAAATTATACATTTACCAGCAGGTTGGTGCAGTGATGGTACACAACCAGAAGACAGCAAGATCAACACTACTGGGGGATGAATGTCTCCCACAACTATCCACTGCTCCAACCAAGAGTCTTGTAGAAGTTAACACCAAATATTCCAGTCACTGTGGGATGTCACAAACTGGAAATACTAACACCACCTCACCCCTGGCACATTGTGAGGGTGCAGCAGCAGCTGCAGCACGATCCAGACAAACCCAAATTGCAGATCCCTTCTAGATCCCGGGACTGATATGACACAAGACTTAAGTAACCACTACAGACAAGCTTCAGAGCAAAAGCTTCAAGGAGCTGTATCACAGGGAAAGGAGTGCACTGCTTACATCTAGAAAACCAAAAGATAAAGATAGGAATTTATCTAACCAGCTGCCTGGGGCAAAACATCTACGCTCAGATAAGTAATGATCAGAGTTTCACTGCCCAACTGCATGACAGGCAGTATCTGCTATTACAGGCACCAAGGCCTGATTACAGGGAAGCTGTATTGAACAAATATGGATCACCCCTCATTTGAGGTGAACTTGGGAAGAACAGCAAAAAGGATAACAGAGTCTGAGCACTCCAGAGCTCAGGGATTTAACCCAGCCTGCTGGTGCCAGGTTCCAGCTCTGCCTGTGAATTCTATGTCCGATGCCCAAGAGCAACAAGTAAATCCTGGAAAGACCCTACTTGTCAATAAAATACTATTCATTTTTCTCATCTATTAAAAAAACAGAACAAAGTTTACATCAAAGCACTGCTGGAAAAAGTGAGCAAAAAGTAAGAGAGTTAACACAAGGCTGGGGAGAATGACCAAGATATGAGTGGCCAAACAAATACAGACATGAAGTTAAGTCGTGATCCTTACTGAGAGATGTTATTCCAGAGGAGAGGAAAATCAAAACAGCTACAGTGGAGCTCAGAATCATTTCAGCCATAATTTAGCTCTTGAAAGAGGTTTATATTAAAAACTGTCAGGAATAAAGCTCCAGTTGTATACTTTTTGTTCTGTTAAGCCAACTGTTTCAGTAATTGACTTCATACCTGGGTAAATTCTCAACTTTAAAATGTCCTTCCTTTATTCTTATACATCTAATTCCAGCATTCCCAGCACATTTAATATAAAAGAAAAGTTCCAAATCTCAGAAACCATATGAATCCAAATCCGGATGGCCACTTCTGATCAGCAAAACCTGACAGCAAACAGCAGCATCTTTTTTTGGTTTTAGGGGTGTTTGGGGATTTTGGTTGGTTGGGTGGTTGGTTATGAGTTTGTTGGTTGGTTGGTTTGGTTTTGCTTATTAAGGTGATATGGATGCTGGAAGGTCCCAGCTGCTGGAGCATTACAGAGGACCAGTATCCCAAAATTGGGACTCCTCCGTTATCCCGCTCAGGCACAGGCAGCAGCCAAGGGCTGCAACACTTCAATGCTTTGCTACCCACATGGTAAAAGATTTAACCTAATCTGTAAAAAATGAAGTCAAAATGCCAGCACCTTGTAAGTGAAAAGACTAAACCTGCCTTGAATTAGATCCAGCCCAGTGATACAGGGCAGCAAATTTTGCAGCAGTTCATCCAGCACTGAGTAACAGAGATTATTTCTCCTTCTACAACATATTCTACTTGGGTTCTCACACCTACACCATCACCATGGCACCAAGAATGTTCCCCTGCAGTGGCAGCATTACAGCTTTGACATATGACACACAGCTTATAGGTGTCTTTCCTTCTGTCCATCCCAGAAGCAGCATCCAGTTTTGATTCATCACCCATTTCTTAAACTGCTTGAAGCAGAACTGGTAATTTTAACTATGGAGGGTAATATCAAAATAGACATTCAGATGAGAAAGGAGGAGTTGGATGCTGGGTTTTGATCCAGAGAAAGTTGGATATATTTAACAACATGAAGAAAACAGTACCTCTTCAAAGTGATCTTTAACCTAAGAAAATTTGTTCTACATGAACAGCTGAGGTGTCACTACAAGAAGTCTTTTAGATATCCCAGGCACAGGTAATTAGATCAGTGAACAAAACCATTGAGAGCTTGGGTTCTCTGGGAGGTGAATACAAAAATTTATCAGTAGATTTGATCTCTGTGCCACAGACTGTGCTGAGGAGTCCAAAACTGCCGCAGTTTGTAATTCCAGGGCAGACTCACTCTTCAGAATGTGGCTCTATATTCTAGCCCAGGCAAGAAATTACAGAGGTACCTAGGAATGAGGACAGGCTGCCAACCAGCTGGTCACAACACAGAGTAGAACACAGTGCTTACCAAGGATGAATCAGAACTTTGGATTAAGAAAACAGACCAGGAAAATTCCCATAGTTATAAAGCAGCCCTGACATCCACAGGAGGCTGTACTATAGCTCCAGACTCTTCCCAGCAGTATCTCTAGCAATATTAATAATTCATTTTAATACTAGCTGTTAACCCAGGAGTTGCTTTGAGGCAAATATGAAGACAGACTGAAGACAAGTGGTACTGGCATAAGGTAACAGATATAGCAAAAGAAAAACACATTTAATGAAGATGACTCATTCTCTAGGAGGCTCAAGCCCCTACTGAAAAACAATATTTTGATTAATTCAAGTAGTTATTTTTCTGCATATAGCCTTTGTGATCTGAGAGGTCAGCTCATCAAAAGGTGACACAACAGGATAATAGTTAGTTTAACATTTCAAAAATTCTATTTAAAAAACTCACACCCTCAAAATACAAGAATTATACTTGTTTAAACAACTGGACTTCCTGCCACCCAAGAGAACCCAAGAGTTTAATACATTTTATAATATAGGACAAATAAAAAAGCCCCAAGGGCTTCCACCTATGAGTAATACAAGAACAAATTAAACTGTACAGCAAGAATAGAAAGGAATTTTCTCCTTTCTTTTCTAGTAAATCTTTGAACCTTCCCTTTATAAAACTACCCTGGGTGACTGACAATATGGTAAGTCCTCAGTCATGCAGAGAAAAAAAATTATACTCAAATGACAGACAAAATCAATCAGACACTGGCTGGGCACATTATTGGCAAGCTGAAAAGACCAGGCAAGGCCTTTTCCTACTGAGCCTTAGCACACATCAAGGACCCCTGTGCAGCATTTTAGGGGAGCTTCTCTGGTGTCCTAGTTAGCATCTGAGTTGACTTGAAGTGCTCTGACTTGAAGTGTCTCTAATTGAGATCCTGGCTAAGAAGCCACCTGTCCTCCACACACCTGTGGCACAGGAGTTTTTCTTCTGTCAC
Organism: Pseudopipra pipra; assembly: GCF_036250125.1. Lineage (NCBI taxonomy): Eukaryota > Metazoa > Chordata > Aves > Passeriformes > Pipridae > Pseudopipra > Pseudopipra pipra. Next base: position 11,963,955 of record NC_087564.1, read on the forward strand.
CAGAATTCATCTAACAGAAACACAGGAATCAATCACAGGTATTGACATGGCATTTCTTAACAAATCTGATTTGAACCTGAAGAGATGGTTTGATTGTGCTCCTAAAGACAGATCTCCACTAAAATCCATCAGAGACAGAATCATTTTCCTGAAGATGTTCTAGGAGATAAACTACAGAGTCTTCTAGGAAATAGAATTATGTCTTCACAGCTATGAAAAGTTTTGATTACACATCTTTCATAATTTTGGGTTCTTTTTAATGTAGCTGGATAAGAGAAAACGATCTTCTATTTCTAAATACAGTCGTATTTCTTCACTCATAGGTACCACTTACCAACATAGCTATTATAAGCAATGGCATCTACACCTTATCTCCTCTTCCTGATCACTGGCTGTGCTGTTACACTCAAAATATCCAGCAACCATCCACCCTCCTGCTGACACACCAGTTTGGATGATTATTCCAAATAACATAATTAAAAAGCATCAACTTGTTTTGGTTTGGGGTTTCTGTTCAGTTGGTTTTATGTTTTGGTTGGTTTTTTTCACGTGCTATAATATAAAACATAATAATATATCATTTATTTTTATATGTAAATATATTTACATGTGTATACACACACATATATTTACATCACAAATTCCACATACTCCACATCTTGATCTCACAAGCATGGGGGATGTCTGGTAAAGTAATATTTATACATTGTGGAACTCCATGACACACAGATGGAATGGATGTGCAAGAGAACTCTGTGCTGACAGAGACATCAAACAGGAAGTTTTCTTTCAATCTGACATGAGCACAGACAATAAAACCAAGATTACCAAACTGAGACCCTGTGACAGCTTCTTTAACTATATCCTCAAACTGAACATGTTGGGAGATTCTTTTTTGTTTTTATTCTATGCCTGGAAGTTTTAATAGAAATGTTATTGTACATCTGAAAACAGCACAAACTTGAGGGATTATATCAAATCAATTCCGCTGGGATTTGTGTCCGCTCTAATCCCCTATTCAGTCTCAATCTCATTAACATACCAGGCTTAATTGGCATTTCATCCCTGCATTGTGTCTCCAAAATGAACAAGGTGTAATTATGTTAAAAAGAGCACTTCAACGGTTTTAGTTTAATTCATGTCATTCATCCGCGTCAGAATGAACGCAGATGTTCTATTGCAGGATACAGCAAGAGATGAGCAGCTTTGAAACCACACTTCTGAGCTGAAAACTTTATGGTAAAAAAGTTATTTAAGTGACACGTAAAACACAGTATTTTCTTCTTTTGTTTCAGTGGCTATACAACATTAACTTTCAAAAGCTGGTTCTGCTTAATTTGATTTTTCATTTTCAAATGAACAGCTGTGTTTAAGTCTAAAAGCCCTTTGTTTAAGCATACAGAGCCCCAGAAAAGGTTTGAACAAAGCATCTTTCTGTAAACACTTGATTACCAGGAAAGGCCTGGCTTCCAAAGTAATCTCGGGGTGGTTTTGCTCTAGGTTCTCTTTTAAAGGAAAAAAAATTGCATCACTTCTCAGATGTCAAACAACAAAAGCAACAAATGTTTCACTAATTGCATGGGCTTCCTGTAGTCAAGGTAAATAAGAGAAGACAGAAGAGGGGTTTCCAAACAGCCATTTTCCATCATTTTTTCCCCCCTTTCCCAGTTACAGGCACAAATCCACCTTAATAAAAAGCACAACTAATGGGCAACATATTTTAATTGTTCTGAAAATCAACTACTGTAGAATTTTGTGGTCAGATGGGTCCTCTTAATACTGATAGTTCCCAAAGGGAATATTTGTATAAGAAATGCTATTCTAATTAATATTTAGGTTCAACAGAAAACAAGGATGCATGGTAGAGTAATTTAATAAGAATTCTTAACAAGTATTATTGAGCATTAAGAAAAGTCTCATTGGGAAGGCCCAAGTATTTACCCAAACTTTCAGTTTCAACATTTATTTTGGCAGTGCTGTACTCCCCATTTCCTGGTTCTTGTGTGGAAGCAAATGCTTAAGTATAAACCTCTTTATTAAAACTAGGTAAGCTTTCTGAAGTGATTACCACTGAAAATACCTTGGATATTCAATCATACCTACTAATCCACTTCCTATTGTAATTTCCCAACTAGAAAACATGAAAAGTACATCATCTATTGTATAAATTCTGTAATTTCCTAATTACATGGCATCAGGTAAATATGAGACAATTTAGAGTAGCAGGTAAACATGTAATTAGGGAATTAAGATTTATTATTCAGAATGCATAATAATGGTAACTGAATCAAAGGTGCATCCAATCAGAGCAGCAAGCAGAAGCACCTTGATGATGTCTCTTAATTCACACATTACAGGTGACTGGAGTAAGATATCCAAATGCACCTGAGTAATTAATTCACAAATTTAAATACTATTTTAAAAAATAATGTAAAAGGTTCTGGTCAAAGTCAGCGTGATGGAAAATCTTTTGTAAAAGTATAGGTAGCATTCACGAAAAATACTGGTGTCTTTTCAAAAGAGTAATAGCAGTTAATGATTCTTTATCAAAATATGAAGTGGATTTGGAAATCTCAAAGGAAATGCACACACAACATCATCTTCTTATCATCTTCTTAAAGGAAAAGAACATGAAATGCTACTGTATCACTTTTTATGTAAAGGATATCAGTTCTAAATTATTCTCATTAAAAAAACCCCCAAACATAACCATATACACCCCTGGGTGCAAACCCCATACTTCTAGGATTTCCTAATTGTTATTATTTAAAAATCAAGGTTAGACAATCACTCTCTGCATCTTTTGCCTCCTCTACAACACCTGTTTACCAAAGTCATCTCCACAGGTTAGACAGTTGTCTCAAGGACAACTACAAGTTTTGGGAAAACAAGCAGCTGGTGAGGAGACAATTTGGAAATCACAAATTCCTTAGTCCCTGATCTAATCGGTGGTGTTGAATACAGCAGCTCACATGCTGCTATACAAAATTCTCTGGAGGAAAATAGCAACAGGGAGAAAAGCATGATGGTTTTCCAAGCTAATGAAGAATCAACAGAAAAATTAAGCACAATTCAGCTTAAAGAAAGCTAATTAACCAAGACAGAGAAACCCACAGGAAATTAAATCTGTTTCACTGTTCATGAAACTATTTGTTTGGTCTTTCCGATAAGAGTTGCTAAAAGGTCTGTTCAATATTTGACATACTTAACCCAAACAAGTGCTCTTCCCAGAGGAGTGGGAAATCTGAGTTCAGAGACATTCAGGCATACACTCCATCACCTTCTCCAGTGTGGTCCAAGTCTTCTCTGGACTGGGGCCCACACTGCCTGGAGATAGTATTACATCACTTACCACAAAATCACAGAATTTTGTGTTGGAAGGGACCTTAAAGCCCATCCAGTTCCAACCCCCTGCCACAGGCAGGGACACCTTCCACTATCCCAGGTTGCTCCAAGCCCTGTCCAACCTGGTCTTGGACATTCCCAGGGATGGGGAGTCCACAATTTCTCTGGGCACTTCTCTTCCTTTTTCTACTGACACAAACAGAAAAAGCATAAAAGCAGCAGAATCTGATCAAGGAAAATGTAATTTCAGGTTTATCTTCAACAAAGTCATATTTAATACAAAACAAAATGTATTCACTGATTGCCAGTAATAAAAGTCTGTTTATTTCACGCTACTGTAACTTGGAAGCTAGAAATTATCTCCAGCAACACTATTAGGTTTAATATTCAAAGCTTAAAAACAACATATGACCCTCCAGGCTTGAAAACAAGTCCAAAATCTGATCTGTGTTTTTACTACAATATTGCATTTATGAGCATTCAGTGCAGTTTGAATATGAGGAGTTCCAAAGCCACCTGCTGTTGCAGAAGTTATTTTCTGTAACTATCTTCATATCGAAGTCGTCCAGGTTATCTAAAAACATGTGGTTTTCCCTCATACATATAATCCAAGTCAGCATAAGCAATGAAATAAAACCATAACTATAAGAATATAGGCAAAATAACGTCACGAAAATGATTATTGCAAATGTCTCAAACCTCAGGAAAAGCAAGACCTTATCTCACATCACTGTCTTTGTTCAAATAACAGCTGCCATAAACTCAAAATTATCCTCGATGCCAGTTGCATATTTTTGCATCTTCTGTGACTGTGCTTTTTGCCAGGGTCTGTCACCACATCCCTGGAAGTGTTCAAAGCCAGGCTGGATGGGGCTTGGAGCAGCCTGGTCTAGTGGAAGGTGTCCCTGCTCATGGCAGGGGGGTTGGAACAAGGTGAGCTTTAAGGTCCCTTCCAACCCAAACCATTCTGTGATTCTATGATCTATCTTGTTAAACCCCATCAAGTTTTCTTAGCAAAACCCCATATACCTGATCACACATCAGTGAAGGACTCTCTTACTTGGTCCACTAGACTTGCACTCCTCATCTCTGGATTCCACCCCTCCCGGTAGGTTCTATTGTGAGTTCCCTGCTCAACATTAGCCCTGGTGCTGCTGTTGAACTGCACAATCTCTTGGTGAACACAGGCCTCAGAAACCTGTCACAGAGATCTGAAGGCAGGAAATGAGATGTCTGTCATGTCTGCACAGGAGATGGGAGTGATCTACATCTTGTGACAGAGAGCACACACAGCTCACTCTGCAGCACCTCCTGTCAGAGGAGAGAATGTGAGTCAACGGGTGACAATCACAAAGCTTTGTGAAGCCCAGGGAAAACGCTGCAGGGAGTGGACTATTGAAATAATCCATCTCGTTTGCAACTCGCTCCTGCCCCTGTCTGTAAGTTCATCAAGAAGCAAAAAGCATCAGCTAAACCTCCCAAATACCACATCTCAAGTGCCAATTGAAACATCCATTTTAATAAAAGTTGATTCCTGTGAAAATCAAAAGCCAGGCAGTTCAGCTGTTGAAGAATTAATGAACTTATAATAAGATTTACGTAAGAGACTATACAGGTATGAACAGAAGGTATATAGAGAAGTCAGGCAAATATGGGTTTCAAATAAGAATTTTGAGCTTGCTCTTTAAATCTCTAACTCTTAAAAATCATCTTGTCTAGGATTCAGGACAATGTAAATACAAGTGCTTGAAAAGTTTCTAACACAGAGCTACAAAGTTGTCTGATTTCCTGTAAAACCAAACATGCTAAACTGGTACAATAAAGCAATGAAGGGAGGGAGGAAGGCAGGAACAGCATCTGAAAGCTTGTGTAACACAGAGAAAATGGAAATGCAGAGGACCGGGAACACCAGTGAGTGCAGACAGAGAAGGAAAAAAAGATAAGATCAACAGTTATCTTCACAAAACACTGAAAGCACACGGAGACAGGAGAAAACAAACAGTTGTGTATAAAATGATAATTTTACCAGAGATGAGAAAAATGCTTCTTTATCTGGGCACAGAGGGCTCTACTTGTCTTATGAAGAAGATAAACTAGAATACCACCTGTGTGAGCAATCAATTTTCCACCAGCATCAGGAGGTGGAGCTGGGTATTGAATAGGGAACAGAAAAGATTAGGGGAAAGTCAGGTGTACTGAAAGCAAACAGAAAACCACATTTAGGTAATTTTCAACTACTGCAATCCCACTGCAGCCCCTCACATGGGACAGGAGCTGGAACAAGTATTTCCTAAAATTTCCGAAAAGCTCCAAAATTCAGCTCAGTTTCAGGTACAGCAGCAGAGAGTATGAGAAATGGAAAAAAAAAAAAAAAAGGAAGACATCATTAAATTATAAAGCAAAATATTTTGCCATCAGGTATTTTTAGCAGGAGTTGGCAGGAGATGACATTGAAGTAAATCATAAGTAGCAGAACCGAGAGAAAATTCTATGACTAAACAGAATTTGTGTTAATACTGCCTAGGATAAAAATTCAAGGAACTGGCAGAAGCTGTTCCATAAGTCGGTTCTTGGTTGCAATTCTGTGTTTATAACTTTTAAATATTTTACTGAAGCTTTCATTATAGGTAACCAAATTAAATCAACAATAGACCAACTGTTCTACTCTGGGAAAAAGGTACCTCTTGTCATTTGGGGATATATCAAAAGTTAAGTATGTCATCGATTGTGACACAGCCATATTGGTCTTTCCCTCACATACAGATCAGAGGATGAAATGCAGCATTCAAAACCTCAATAAATCAATTAACAGGATATGGCATGATCCCTAAAAATTGGAGTCTGCTCTAAAATCCATAAGGTCCTTGCCAGTTCCTTCATTTCCATGGAAGTCAGGAACAAGCTGCTGAGCAGCACCTGCCTGTATGTAACCACATCATGTGCTCTGCAAAACCCCAGCTACAGAAAGGAGGAGTATTATTCCAGAAAATGAAAAACACTGGTGAGAAGACTTAGTGTACAGAGCTGCATCCACGTGATAATCCCTTGGGATGCTCGGTCAGGCCTCCTGGTGTCTTGAGCAGTTCCTGCTGAGAGAAGCAGCAGGCTGGTGATTTATAAAGCTTTTTTTTAATGCCATCTGTACTATGACAGAAAAAATTTAAGGAATCTTTTTTAGAACTGCCAGGGAGAATTGAATATAATATTTCTTTAAAATTTAATGAAACATCAAAATGTCTGGGGTTCCCCCCCTCTCATATGGAAATCACAGTACATTGTTGGGAAGTAGGCTTTCATGGTAGTTCTATTATTAAGCTATCATGAAAAATGTATCAAAGTCAGTTCCACAAAACTAGTATTTATTTTCTCAAAAGTGAAAATACAACACACAAAAAAAAATCCCAACCTATCAGTGTAAAACCATGCAAAAACACAATCTAACAGCACATTAACAAATAAAACCCAAACTGGAAATGCTGTAGAAACAGGAAATCTGACAAGCTTCAATAGGTACATTCTCACAATATGAAAAATTGCACACATCCAGCCCAGCTGTTACACCATCCACTGACTTCCAGCCTGGCCATTTTCCAGGTAACTCTACAGCTGGAGTGCCACGAAGGAACACCCTCGCTTCTATATTAGAGTTAAAATATAAATTTCCAAAAGCTGCTTTTGGTGACTAGTGTTGAGGTGCCAGGGGAGAACCATTTACAGGTTACATCTTCTCCTCACATGGATCACCTCAGTGTTCTCTGGACTGTCCACATCAAAGATGTTCCTTGCTCATAGCAACCTTGAGCCAAGTCTTCTGTCTAAAATGGATGATGGAGTAAGCACTGCTTGGGGATATTTTTCTCAAAAACTCTGAGGCCCTCAGCAGTGCCAAAGCCTTTCCAGATATCAAACCTGCCCAGACAAACCCTACTCATCCCCTGAGTCCCATGATGGAGCCTGGGCTGGATGAGGTCTCCTGACAGCAGCAGAGGGCTCCCTGAGTGTGCCCATTTCCTACACAGGCTGTTCCACCTTCATCTAACAGAACCAAAACACGTTTCAGGAAGAAACCACAAGCTCCTGGGAAAAAAGGCTGAAAAGCAACATGCTGCATCTGCAACAATTCCTCCAGCTCATTGCCTGACTCCCAAACAGCCCTTTGGGGAAAGCAACAGACAGGGCCAGGCTGCCCTGCTGGGTCTGAGGAGCTGCAGAACAAGCATGGCACTTTATTTCAGAGAGAGATATCTCCCACATTCCATTCATTAATAAGTCAATCAAATTTATTTACAGAATATATTGACGACAGAAGAGTTCCTGAATCCCCCAACACCCTCTGATCAGTTAGCTCTTTTATACCTTGCAAGTTATAAATACAGCATCTTAAAAATTAAATAACAAGAAGCCCTTGAAAATTTTAGTGGGCTAGAAAGAGATTTCAAACACAGCATCAAGTTCTAATATCCTGGATGCTGCTAAATAAACAGTTCTCATTGCCTTCAGGTTTTTTTCCTTTTTTCCATTAGCATTTCTGTTGCCCTTCTTTTGCCTGGGACCAAGTACCAAACTGGATTTGCCAGCACAGTGCATGCCCATTCCTCAACTTGGTTGTTCTCCTTAGACACAAAGAGCCTATAATCAGAAAGAAATAATAATCATAATACAAACAGCTGGATTCATATTCCCCTCTGCAGATTGCAAACCCATATATTTTCTGTACAAAGAGATGAACTCTGTATTGCTTATGGTTAAATGGTGTTTGTGTAAAGAAGGACTGCTCCATGCTGGGCTGATGGTTTCACTTCTGTAGGGTATTATTTTGTAGTAACTCTTCTCTTACCAAACCCTCCCGATGAAGAAAGGATAGCATGATAGCAAGGGAAAGTGGGAAACTCAAATATTTCAGACTTGCATATTTAAGGGTTAAATACAACACCTATTCATTCTTGTGAGATTAGGAAGTGCTGGCTTGCCACAGTCACCCTTTCAGTTTATATTAGAAATTCTCAGTGTCTGTTAATAATGTCTGCTTCCTGAAATATTCATCCATCCTGCATTGTAGCCTCAGTTTGTAAATGACATTTGATGTTTAATTCTACAAATTATATAAGCAGTGACTCTCACCCTGTTTTCCTCAGTAATGAGCAGTGATTTAAAAAGAAAAAGCACACCAATGGATGGCAGCTTGCAGACATCACTTCTCACTTCCTCGGTCAGACAGAGCACAGCAAGTCAGACCACACCACTAAATCTATGCTCAAACCCTTAAAAAAAAGTCTGCAACCACTGTGAGTTTAGATAAACTCTGTATGAATGATTTCTCCCTATTCTGAATGCAAGTAGTTTCTTGATTCAACATGAGAAATGGTACACAAATAGCCTTGATTCACAACACAACTCGTACGCCAACCAAATTAATTCAGTTTATTGTGCGAGTTTTGATATTTTCTCTTCCTCCCTACACCTTATCCCAATTAGCCTTTTCAGTTGTCAGCTTCATGGGCGGCAAACAGAGAACTCAGAATATTAAAGCATTACCAAAATGCACTGCCAAAGCAGTGGCAGGCTGGCTGAAAACCCAAGCTGCTTGTAGGGAATGTCAGCAGTCTGTGCAACCCCAAAAAAGACAAGGCAGCCTACACGGCCCTCTAGATAAACTTGAGCTGGTAAATTAGTGCCAAGGAATTAAGGAACTGGTTTCAAAGTGCAACAAAATACTTGAAAAGAGCAGATAAACAGAGGAACACATACGCTCCCAGGGTGATGCAAACAGTGTTATTATAACTTCTTTTATTTGTTTTTTTTTACATAACAACCAAAATATGTGACTATAAACAAAGCAACCCCTGACTTACCATCTCAACAGTTCTCCCTGTCTATTTACAAGCACTGAATTATTCATGTTGTATAAGGGCATATATAGGAAGAGATCCATGTATGTAGGAAAACAGAGAATGTCAACTCCCAAGCATCAGAGCCTTTTTTTAGAAAACTATGACAGAGAGTCACAAACTGTTTAAGCATCACAGAATTTCTGTAAAACTTCAGTCTCTAAATTACTTTGATACTTGAAAATTTACCTTATGTTCACAATCTGCTCTAATGCAAATCACATTACTCTGGGCTACAGCTCAATTTCATTTTTCTAGCAAGGAACTTTTATTGGCAGTAAAGCCTAAGAGAATAAAACTTGGCCTAATTAGATTGTTCACAGCACCCTCCCTCCAGGAGAAGCACGTGCCATATCCAACAGCCATGGAACTTCCATGTATTCACTGCCACTCCAAGGGGAAGTTTCACTTGTAACCACAGCAGATCATCCCCATGTTCCTGTATATGGAGCATTTTATGGCACATGAGTCCTGCAGTCCTTAATGGCTAAAGTACCACCAGCAAGAGCTCAAGGGCCTTGGCTTTTCTTGACACAGCTCTGACAGTGCTTTGTAACACTAAACCTCTGCTACACCTGGGCAGCAACTGTACCAGAGCTGTGAGATGGTCAGCAGAATCCCCTCAGGACCATGCTAAGAACTCCGAGCAATGCCAAGTATTTTACTTGGATTTTTGGGGAGAAGGAAAAAAAAAAAAAAAGTTGTTGTTTTCTTGGAGGTTGGACTGGATGACTGTCGCATGCCCCTTCCAACTGAACGACTCTATTTCATTCTTTTTACAAGACTGTTTCCTTGTAATGTACCTCTTAATAAAGTGTTGTCACTATTCCAAAACTATCCCACTGTAAAGGCTTTTCAATGCATCTCCTCTTAAAATTAGTCCCCCAACAGTTATCCTCCCAGTTTATTAAATTCCCTCTGCTCTGCAGTCAAGTGCGACGCAGCTGCGCAGTCAGAATGACAAATACCCCAGAAAAGCACTGAAGAATCCAAGATACAATGCTTAATTTTGTTTGCTCCTTCGCCTGAAGCCACTTCCTCCCTCTGACACAATATTTGATATTGGCTCAGAAACCTCGGATTTCTCGGGGCCATTGCGGGAGGCTCATCCCAGCACAGCCCTGACAGGGGACTGGAGAGATCAAGTGAGGACTGTAAACAAACCACATCCTGTTTATGACAGTCGGCACAGAAGAGCCATTTCCCTCCTGCTTGGCACTTCCCAACATGTCACTTGGCATCTTCTCGCTGTTTTGGAAGGAAAGCTCATTAGAAAATTCATTTGCTGCTAAGAAATTCTCCTCCCAGAGGACTTGCAGCTCAAGTGGGAAGCGTCAGGGAGGGATCACAGCACATCCAGGGGGGGTCAGGATGCTGCAGGAAATTGTCAATTTTCCAGGTAAAAGAAATCAGATGTTTCCAAATCACTGTGCTTCAACATGAAAATAAATGGGAGAGAAGCTGCAGCTCTTCAGTGGCTCCTACCACAGTCTCCATGGCAGATGCTTTGTGCTCCAAAGGCCATTTCTAACTAATGGATCTTTCTAAGATGCATTTTAGTCTTATGACTATTCAATCCTATCTTTCTCTACTAAAATATAGATGGCATAACACAAATTCACCTCCTACAGAACCGACTATTGTTAGAATGTCCTTCTACCAACCTCAGCAGGAGCCTGTCAGAGAGAGGGGGAAAAAATGGCACACATCCTCCTGTTTTCCAAACTATTTCATCCATAATGCCCAAGGCTGGATTGAGTTTGGCAGGTAAAAAGTTGGAATTTTCTCTAACAAACTACTTTATTCTTTCCATTAAATAGCACCAGTACAAAGGGTGCAGACAATCAAGAACGTGATAATAAACCCCTGGATCACACTGGACCTGGGGGGTAGGAGAAAGGAGCAGCAGCCCATAGACTCAGTCAATCACAACAGTCCATGCTGTACTTGTATAAAGGTGACTTGAATATGGGAAATAAGACCAGGTAAATGCTGCAAAAAAAAAGAAAAACTTAGAGCTGATAATAGCAGCTTTCAAGATTGTTGAAAAAATCATGAATTTGGATGGTTTTATTTTTTTAAATATAACTTAGAAGCAGATATTTGCTACCATGGAGGGCCTGAAGACTAGGAAGGAATGAAATTATGATATGGCATGACAGAAACTGAGGCCACAATCATGAAGACAGTGCCAACCCCACAGGAACAGGATCACCATGGTTATCCCACAGGATGCCACCAAGCCAGAAGTGAGGCAGCAAGGCAAAGGCAGCAACTCAGTTGACTCCACAAGGCATTGAACAAGTCATTAGACAAGGCTTTACAGCAATTTCTCTAAACAGTCATCTGTTAATTACATTTCTAAATTATCAGATGACTGTGTTGAGTCACCACAAATTTATCATACAGTTTAAACTCCAGATATTGTGCTAATTATTTCACTCTGGCACAAAGCAGACACGCAAAACAATGCTCTTAGTTCTGCTAAACATTCCATATTCCTTCAGCCTTATGATCATTTATCATATTAAAGTTCTTCACTAAACCCAGAAATATTAGTTTTAAATATAGAGTAAAGTGGGGGGTGAGGGCTGTCAGTCAAGTAGCTGAACAGCTACCATTCTTTAGACCTATTTATACACTTTTCACAAGGTTGTGCACAACGTACACAAATATCTTTATTTACAGTATTTCCAGGTCATCATTAAGCAAAATCCTTGGTCTGAAAAAATGAAGATCATAGCCTAAGTACAATGAGAGCTTACACAAATCAGATCTACTGAGTTTCCAGAGGAGGTACCCTAATCTCCATAATGGCAGGAAGAAAAAGATAATCCCAAATATCACCAACAACACTGGAAAAAGCAGAGACTGCAAATCTGGCATTTTGGCAAAAGTAACTTGATAAAAACAGTGAAATCTGTAGGTGTATCTACACAGGTGCACCACACACACAAAAAACATCAAAGACTGAGAACAAACAGCAGCCTGGTCAGAAGTGCCAGAACAGGAGAAATGGTGCAGTTCAGGCTGGGAGGACCCATCTGAAGGAAACAGCTGTGATCCAAAAACAGGAATATCAGATGGACACATGAACGGCCTGGAGAGCTGGCACAGCACTAATACCAACTTCATCTCCAAAACAGTTAAAACTGGCACTAACTCTGCCAAAATACCCACATCTTAAGTACTGCTGCGAACTCATAACACTCTTTCTGAAGTTTCCTGAACAAAGTGGAGTCTGGGAAAGAGCAATTAAGTATATTCCAGACTGGGTTCAGGTGCCTGCAGGGAGTCGACAGATCCCCCCAGTCCTCTGTCACTGCAAGTAACAAATCAAGCAAATGCCTGGCTCTACTCCCACACAGGAAGCATATCTGTTTACAATCCTGGAATAAATAAATAAATGAAACTCAACACTGGTTAACACCCAAAGTTTTCCTCAGTGCATGATATCAACTGCAGAGGAATGAGCAGCCAATTGCAGCAGTCTCGCTCCGTTAAAAGAAAAACCAAGGGTGAATCTGATGTCTGTATGTAGCAGCAAAATGCCAGCAATGCATAAGGAAACATCTGATATAAATAAACATTTCTCAAAGGCAAGGGAGACACAGACAGAGCAAGATTGTGTATCTTACATGGGAAAGGTTTGACTGAAACTAATTCATCACTGTAAAAAAAGTTAACTAGCACCAGTCTGTTCCAAGCACTAGACAATGGATGAACTGGAGACCTAATCTGTCTGTATTAAATACTGTGTATTTAAAGAGAGTTGCAGTCTGGATCTTCAGAAAAAAAATGCAGTTTGTTATGGAGAAAGAAATATATTTATATCCAACTCCACTGACTTCAATTCTGCACTGCATTGATCCAATCCACTCTGGACTTGGTCTGCTAAATGCCAGTTTTTGATGCAGCTGAGCTACTGCAATCATCTGGGGAATACACAAAGCCATTAAGTACATACCTCTTGTATTGTTATTTTTACCCAAAAACAGAAACAGAGGCTTAATTTTATACAAGGCCTTCACATCTGGCAAGGAAAGGTACAACCTTTGAAGGGAGAAGAAAGGAGAAATATAAAATTGTTCTTTTTATCATAAACAACCTTTGGAATCATTTGGCAAGGAATCAGTTCTGGACTTCTTCAATCCTGTGAGAGAGATTTAAAAGGAATAAAAATAACCTGAATTAACTATACAGGATTAGTGAAATCCAACAGTCTCTTGGGAGTTGAGCCTCAGGCTCAGAAGAGGTGCAAACAAACTGAGCTCCCAACACCAGCACAGGAAAGAGTCTCTTACACAGCAAAAGAGAAAAAGCAACAAATCTCCAGAGAAGAACAACTGAGCCTGAATTTAGCCAGTGCTACCATTACAATCCATCACCCCCTCAGGAAAACGGACACCAACACCATAAATATGTCAATGTTTACTGAGCACTTTAAGAACTGTATGATCTTGTGATGCAAAATGAAAACCCGATCTGTACTGCTTGGTCAAAGCCCTAAATCAAGCTTATTTAACCTACTTAAACTCTTTCAGCTGTCTCATCTACAAAAGAGTTTTTGCCAGATAAGGAATTTCAACACTCAAAACAGTTAAAAAACTAACAACCATCAAGCTGTACTTACTAGAGTCCACTCAGCAAGGCTTATCATTCCTTCCTGTTTTCCCCTACCACCTGCTTTTATACCCACTTGTTACAGCTTGAATGAAATTACATTCCAAACTAATTAAGATAATAACCCCTTTGTGGTTTTGTTGTGCAGCTGAAACAATGGGATCCCTCTTGTCTCTGGTGGATTCAGGGTAATAAGGAGCCAAACAGGAACGTAACTACCCCAGAGATGAAGTTTAATGTCTTTAGATCTACAACACAATATTAAGGAAAAAGAATACAGAAGAGAGCCAACATGCAGCTGTGTGATGTATGAGGGCCTTCCCTCATTTTTGTGGGAGCAAGTATTTTTCCAGTGAAATGGAAGGGTGATCAGGGCAGATACCAGTCTTCCAAGACACATGATGCACCCAGCATCATTTCAGGAAGCTCTCCTGCAGAAAACCAGGAATGTTTGGTTTTCATCGTCTTTCACGGGTCTTCAGCACTAAATACAACCACAGTACTGAGGCACCAGCAGCTTTGAGGAGGAACAGACAAGTACTCAACTCCTCTGGTGGTCAAACAGCTTGAGCAAAACACACACTCATTCTACGCCCACTTTTCTGAAACAAATTAGATGTGAATACTTAGATGAGGGTAAATAAAATCCAACTCACTAGTGAGAGCACTGTTTGAACGTCCGTCTTACAGCACTCCCACTGCAGTGACTCAATGGTACAACATTTTCACACAAAAAATGTTTTCCTATGTCTGTTTTCCAAGAAAAAGTTAATTTAATTAGAAATCCTCTCTCATTAAACACAAGTGAGGACGGTCTGCACACGTGGACCTGGGGCATCTTCCAGTAAATAAAGGACAGGTCTGCACAGATCATACTATACTGATGGATTCCCAAGGATTCTGTGTTTGCCCTGGGCACCACTTCAAGAAACACAACTTATTGTTTTGGGGATTGATCTAATTTTATTGTTTATTATACTTCATAAATTACTATTCTGGGTAGAAGTGACTAACAGACATAATTCTATGTATCCTCCTCCAAAAGTTTTCGAACAGAACAATCAGCATAAACAGAAGAGCAGTTTCATGGCTTCATGGCTTCCTTCCATGTTTTCTTCCCCTCTATTAAACAGCAAAAGTTCACTTCCAATGAAACATTTCAATCTCCAACAGGTGAGCACATATTTATGAGCTACTGCAAGAGTTCTGCAGCTTTTTCCTTTTTTAAACAACAAAATTGTATTTGACATCTAACAAAGCCATATATGTTATGGGAACACTTGGCAGTATTCAGCACTTATTTTTAAGGGAACAGACTGATTTTTTTAAAATTCAACAGCTAACACTGGAGGTTATTTTTGGTTGCTGGCACTTAGCTCAGCTCTAATTTCTTGTCACTTTAACCTCCTATTCTGCCACACAGGCAGGTGGACCCCGAAGGCAGAGGCAGCACCCAGGCCACTAGAGAGGAAACCAGAAACTCATGAGTTGCCCTAGAGAAAAAAGACAACCACAAGGGATGCAGAAGGGGAGGAGGGAAGGATGACACAGAAGAGGGAATGTTTGCCAGAAATTATAAATAAGCAAGAGGCAGTGCAAGATCGTAATTATTAAATTGAAATCAAACCCATTCAATCCCAGTCATGGGCCTCTCTGAAGGATCAAACCTTACTTTCTTCAATGCCTGCACTTTTCCCCTCTCAATTCTGTTCAAGTATCAGTCCCTGTTTGACATTTCTAACACTTGCAATAGAAAGCAAATGTCTGACTTTCCTACTGTGACCATAACCTTGATGTGGTGAAGGAATTCATGCAGATATTTTGGTCCACAGCTGAAATGGCCACTTAGAGCCAAAGAGAAAGGAACTCAACATTTAAGATATGAGTTAAAGCCAAAGGAATTCAGTTCAAAAATATAGAGTACATTTGAGTCCACCCACTGCAATAGCCTTTTGCAATTTTCTATCACAAAGTTCTTTATAATTAGCACACCACCAAGCCTGTTAATCCTCAGAAAAATCAATGGATTCAACTTTGGAAGACACAAAATGAAATTCTCCATACTGAAATGTCTCTCTTTAGCCCTAAGTCATTAGGAAAAAGAGGGTTTAAGAAAATCAATTATGGTCTTAACCTGCTCAGTCACAAAAAAGCATGTCAGGAGAAAAATACAAGTCTTTTTAAACAGTTGTTATTGAGCAAGTCCCCTTGCAGGCAGCCTTCTCTGACCATGTTGAATTATCTTATGCACACACACAACATCAGATACTTCTGTAATCCACAAGACCACCTAACTAGTAAAACCCAATTTCCTTTGGATTGTGGTTGTATATCTACTAATTCTTCCCATATGGTAATAAATCAAACGTCCTCCCACATCACCCTGATCAGCCCTACATCGCCCACGCTTCCTCTTCCCTCCCCTCCCCACACTTTCTCTCCAAATTCTGTATTACTTTTGAATGTGTGGGCTACAGAACACACACACTCTTCTCCTTGCCACTGTCAAAATAGAGCAAACCAGCTGTCTCTGCATTTGGCTTGAGTGAAAGCCATATCCCTGCTCCTTCCTTTGCTGGTTTGCACAAAACCAGCTTTAAAAAAACCTGCTCCTCCCCTCTCTGGTTTGACAGTTTGGTCTGGAGTTTCCATAGATAGTCACATTTCAGATTTGTTGTGAATGTGAGTGTTATGAATATTAGTTTTGTTCCGGTTTCTTATCTTTACCAAGTGTTATGTGACAAGGTGCAGATTGGTTGATAATCACAGGAAAGTCAGCAGAGCAGGAAGTAACTAATTCTTTAAGAAAGAAACAAAAATCACCAAACACTGGCCCAAGTAAAGCCTTGCTCTTGTAGGGAACCTGCATGTACAGCATGTTGGAAATGTACTCTGACTATAATAAAAGCCAACTCTAAAGAATTCTTCTATTCATTTTAGAGCAAAAACCAGCCCTTAAACTTTTGTCAAGAACGGACAGAAGGAAACATTTCATTTATAGACTTGCATTCTTTTGCCATAAAAACAAATTGAACGAATACAGCAAAAATCATGCAACATCTCTGTCATTTCACACCACACTGTAACCACAATAAGGTTGCCAGAATTCAAATTCCTGCAGAATGGCTGTCCCTATAGGAATCTATTACCATACAGCAATTTGCCAGGAGCTCGTCTGAAAGTCAGGGTCAGATGTAGCCTCACCAAAATTCTCACCTATGTCCTTTACCAATGGAGTCATGTTTCCAGAACAACCAGGCAGCAATATATTTACTGCATGTTTAGGTATGAAGATTTTAAGTCAAAGAAAAATGACATTTAAAGCAGGAAGAGAAAGAAATTTCCTTCGTTCCCTTCTAAAAAGGTCCCAAAGGAAAGGTTATTTCTAGGGAACTCGTTGGCTTATGCCATTATTCATCTGTAGTTCAGGTTTAATATTGTGGCCTGCAGTGAAGTGGATTCTGCTTTTTCCTTATTCTAGTTCTACCCAAGTCCAGTGCAAAAGCAGAAGAGCTTTACGAGCCAAACTAGGCAGGGCCCCTTTAGAAATCCATGCAAATTTTCAAAGAACATTAAAATGCCATAAACACTAATCAGTTGAAAATTGCAGAACATCTTTCCCATCAAAAAGAGCTCCCAAACGAAAGGCTAACTGAAAATTTGTCCCAGTAAATATCCCTTAACGTTTTTCTCCCATACCTATAGCACACATCCATCCATAATTAACTTGGTCTAAGCACTCTCATTCGTTTCTAGCTTTCCAATATTTAACTAAACTACTCATTTTTCAATTGTCAACCCATCTAAATAACTTTGCCACCAGCAAAACTCATCTCTTTCATAATTATAAGCAATACTAAGAGCTTCCTTTCATCTTCCAGTGAACACGTATTTAGCCACTTTCCAAATACCTGCTGCAATTTGTTATCCAGGGCTGCTTCTTGCCCCTGGCAGTCTCCTTTCTGTAATCCAGTGACATTTTAAGGATCCAACAATGCCCTGTACAGTGGCAGCACAGCACTTATTTTAAGACGCTCAAATCATTTCCTGATACCAGTGACAGGGTTTCTTCAGCCTTTCAAGCTACTGTTACATATCAGCAGATTTTTTTTTTTTTGAACCACTGAACACAAGAAGACCTAAAATGTTTTTTCATTTGGATGTACAGCCAACGTATCCTTCCAGTGGGCTCCTTACTCACTAACAACGGGTTTAAAATTCTAGAATACACACTCCATTTATTAAGTAGCTTAAACGATCTACAGCCTTTTGAGGCTGGGTGAACTAACTGTTATTGCTCAGTCAGAACTTGTTGTGCCTTCCATTTCCCATCACCTTCAAGCTTCAATTTCACTTAACACACTCATTTCCACTTTAAATATGGCCAAATCAAAGGAGCATATGGACATAAGTAGTATTATTAAATATGGAGGCACTCCCCTCTAATAGTCTGATCAACTAATCAAGTAAAAAACTTGTAAAGCCAACATAATGAAACATTATAACACCATTATGAAACACAACAACCCATCTTTCACCATTTGACAGCACTGAGAAAAACTAATTACTAATACCACATCACACCAAACAAGAAAATATATTTTCATTGAAAAAGAGTTTATATTTCTTGGTCAGTGTCTTTCTCCTGTTCACACATCAAGTGGTTTCTTAGCTATTAACTCTCCTGTGTGTTCACCCTTAATGCTGCATTTCTTATCTTACAAACCCTATTGACATAAAATCTCTCTCCACTTTGTACCGACTCCGTCTTCCACTTCTGCCCTATTAACTCATGTCAATACAGCAAAGGGAGCAAAAGAAAGCAGCAAAGCCAATACTCATCCATCACATTTGTGTGCAATTGCTGCAATGGAGAGGAACACACAAAAAAGGAAGTGGCTGCACAGGTCAGAAGTTCATCTGTCAAATTAATATGGAGCATCCCAAGTATTCAGAGCAAAGACCACATGCTGAAGCAAAAGCTGCTCTATCTCCACTGTGGTTTTGCAAGTAAAAGTCACTCACAAAATATGCTGTCCTTGTTTTAGGGAAATTACAGACTGTGGTGGGATTTGCAAGATCATTCCACTTCTTTGCTATGCTTTTTCTGCCCTTCCTGCAATTGCATTTCTGTAACTAAATCACAAAAGTACCTCTGGGAATAAAGGAAGGCATCATCACTGAACACTTAACTGGACAGGATGATCTCTTTTCTCCCCCAATCCTTGCAACAATAGGAACACTAGAGATCTGAATTCAGAACAAAGGAGAAAGCATTTATCAGACAGAATAGCAGAGATTAAAGCATTTCTCCCTCTGATTGAATGACCACAGTATCACATTCCCTCTGCTCCTGCTGCTGCAGAGGAAGTGATTGAGCCCTGGCACAGAGGCCTTGCTGAGTGAGGAAGGGGGCAAATCCTCTCACCAGAATTTTAATCTCTTGCTCCTGGAACCAGGAAATCATTACCCAATGCAGCAGAGAAATGAATGCTACATCACGTCCAACGGTCTCCCTGCTGGCAATTTCTACGTGAGAGAGTTTATTTCAAAGAGACTGGGTAAGGGATTGCAGACCTTTAAGTTACATGGGACCCGTGAAGGGCTAAAAGAACAAAAAGATCAAAAAAAAAAAGGAATGAAAAAAGAAAAAACGAAATTGTGAACACAATTTAAAGACAGATGGAAAGAGACTGAATGAAATCCGTGACTTCCACTGCAGAGCAGTAAAGCACATTAACTCATCTTGCCAAAACACTCGCTGCAAAAGACATTATTTTAGTACCTTTTACACACCCCTGAGTTTAACTCAAGCTTCATTTCTCCTTTACAGTGGACAATGTTGCAGGTGCTAGGAAGAGAAAAAGGTGAGATTCTGAATGCTGGATTGATACCCAGATGAAGAGCCCTGTGCCTCCCCTCCAAGTCGTGCCAATTCTCTGCTCATGCACAGACAGGCCGGAAGCACAGCTGTGCAAGGTGGGAACACACCAGCCCTCCGAGCTGGCTGGACAGGACACTGCTGAAAATTCAAAACTCATCCAGCACCAGAAAGGGAAGTTTTGGCTTTCCTTTGTCCCCATATGTGCAAGGACGAACTCTCCAGAGGATTTGTTCTAAGTTCCAGAATTACATAGATATAGGCCTATCAAGGCTCAAGAGCCAGCCATCCTCTGTTACAAAAGTACCTCAGATACAAGATTAGAAATCATAACAGCACTTGTGCATGTAAGACAGCTTGAGATACTATCAGGAAGCTAATTTTTTTTCTAGGAAACCATTATCATATTTACTTAAAGGAAAAATGCTGCACAGCACAAGTAGAAGTTGGCTATTGTTATCACAGGTCTTACAATTGTTATCACATCTCACAATACAGTTTCTCTCAACTACCAGTTCCTAGACATGGATTTTCATAATTTCAGAACCAATATTCACAGTAAGTTACTGACTCTCATCTTTACAGAAGAACCTTAATAAAACACCAGGATCAGCACAATGAAAGCAAATAAAATTTGTTGACTTTAAATGCTGGGGGGTTGATGGTTTTTGCATTCCTGAGCTGTTCTGTTGGGCAGAATGTCAGTCCTGAGGGGATGTAAGGCCCCCTTGTAATAAGGACAGATTTCCATGTCCAGTTCTGGGCTCCTCAGAACAGGAAAGACACAGAGTGGATTCAGCAGAAGCGACAAAGGTGATGAAGGGATTGGAGCATCTCCCTTACAAGGAAGGGCTGAGGGAGGTGGGGCTGTTCAGCCTTGAGAGGAGACACTGAGAGCAGACCCCATCCATGTCTGTCAGTGTCTGCAGGGAGGGGTCAGAGGATGGACCAGGCTCTGCTCAGTGGTGCCCAGCAATGGGACAAGAGGCAACAGGCAGGAACTGATGCCCAGGAAGTTCCACCTGAACATGAGGAAGAATTTCTTTACCATGCAGGTGATCACACACTGGAATACATTGCCCAGAGAGAGTGAGAAGTCTCACTCACTGGAGGTATTCCAGAACTGTCTGAACACAATCCTATGCCACGTGCTCTGGGATGACCCTGCAGGGACGTTGGATCAGATGACCCACTGTGGTCCCTTCCAACCTGAACCATTTAAAAACAGAAAAAAGAAAAAGAAAAAAAAGTTGTAAGCTTTTAGTACAGAAAAATTTGAGGTTTTAAAGAGCAGCAAATTTGGCACCTTTTCCTTCCCATTGTGTTGAAAACAACAGGTAAAGTTTGGTTGAAGAAATCAAATGCCACATGATGCAGAATTCACACAGGAGCACACGCAATCAAGGCTTCCTAATTTTAATTTCTTGGTTTTCCTACTGTAGAAATCAAGAAGCAGTGGGGAAATAATGCAGGTTTCAAAAAAGGAAAAGGTTAGCTATTCAGATATTTGTTTAGATGCAAAGCTGAATGAGTGATGGGATACCTGGTTTACACACTCCAACATAAATCTGCACAGGCTCCCAGAATGATTAAATGGATGCAATAAAGGAATTATTAAAATAAATTTAATTAATGTAGTTCTATGTCCAAGTTCTATGACCATTAAATCATTTGCCAAAACAAGAAGCAGACTGATTTATCATGGCCATTAATGCCAGCCTGTAAAGTCAATAAAGTTGACATTGAGGTTTCAGGCTAGTGGACAGAGGTCTCCAACATGCCAACTGTGCCTGAAGTAGACACTGAGTTTTAACTCGTTCGCCATTTGTGATATTTCAGACAAACAGGCGCTGCTTTAATAATCCTGATGGATTAAGGGGCTTCTTGTTTGGTTTTGCCTAGTGGGTCTTTAAAATGGAAGCAGCGAAACAAATGGTCTAATGTTCTAATATGGTAAAGGATCCAAGCAAGTGAGCTCAGCCTCTGTGGCTCCCAGTTTGTGCTGAATGTGAAGGTTGGTGTAAAGCAGCTGCTAAGAGATACAAGTTCAGGATGTGGGAACTGAAGTTGTCACTGAAAGAAATCACCATAAACATTTTACAGGAACATTTGCTAACTGTTAAGCCATGATGAAATTGGAACAGACAAAACCACAGGCATCAGTTCTCAAACAGTTTTAATGTCAAAAGGTAATAAATGAAGCTGTGACCCATGTGGAGATCACAGGCACCAGCCTTGCCACTCTCTGAAGGAAGTTTCAAAGCCAAATACCCAACAGTTAAGAAATGTCAAATACATCCATCGAACCATCCTCCAGTAACTGTCTATCTTCCCACACTATTTTAGCTTTTAAATGCAGCAGGAGTAATTAACCTCCTGGAAGCAGATGTATGAAATCATATTTTTGAAGCCTTATGAGTTACAGATCGAATAATTGCAATTAACAGATAAACTAGAGCTGCTCCTCAGCTCTACATTTGTAGCCCAGCCCTGGGCTGGGCAGAGGATCCCTGGACTTCAGGAATTGCTTGCTTACTCCTCTCCTAGCAAGGGTCCTTGGTTAAGAAGCCAGGCAGGAAAGTATGAACGAGTTTCCAATGGTTTTCACCACTCAGGTCAATCTACAAAAGCAAAAAAACCCTTACTGATGGCCTAGAGCTTGCAGGGACAGCACCAGGATATGCAGATGGCTCTTGCAGCTCTGTTATAAAGACAAGTCCAGTCATAGCTCTTGGTTAGAGATGAGCAGTCAGCTACACTGTATTGTACAGATAGATAGATATATAATATATATACAGCTATATGGTGTACAGAACTTGCTGAACCTTTCTATGAAAAGGAAAGAAACAGAGCCTCCCTCCTCTCCTCACATCTGCATTGATGCCTCAAAGCATAAACCAGCTCCTCAGATGAAAGGAAAAGGAGGAATTTTTTAACAATGGATTTCATTCTCAGCTGTGACAGGTTGTTTTTTTTTTTTTCTATTTCTGCACTGACTTCACTAAGCAGATGATCCTGGAGTTGCAGCTTAAGCCTTTCAGTGACTTACAAGCATCCTCCCTGCACTAAAAACGTCACTGCAGTGGACACTACCTCTCGTTTCTTAATTTTTATGACCTACTATATTAAAACCAGTTTAAATGTAATAAAGTCTGCAACATTTACAGCTACAAAATATGGGAGGACTGTAAAATTAGCCAAGCATAAAAGTAAGGGAGTTTCAAACATCCTCTGCTCACTTTCCAGGGACAATATACACACCATTGGCATGAACTACAAAATCAAAAGGAATTTAAATCAAATTAAAATTCAAACAACCTTTTCTCCTGCCTGCTAGGGGCTCAAGGGATGTTAACACACAGACTACTCTTCTGCATTGTTTCCTCAGGTTTTCATTCTCACTTTCTAAAATTTGTTTATAAAAGTGGTGATCTGAAATATTGATGATTTACTCTAATATGTGGTTTTGCTCAGCTGCAGCTGGTTTGGCAGTAATGACATACTTTTTCTCTTCACTTCACACTCCACCCCTTTTCTGCAGAAGACAGAGTTTGAACATAGGATTTTTAGATCACAGAATATCCTGAGTTGGAAGGGATCCCCATGGATCATCCAGTCCAACTCTGGCCCCACACAGGACAGACCTAATAATTCCCCCCTGTCCCTGAGAGTGTTGTCCAAACACTCCTTGTCAGCCTTGGGGCCATGACCACTGTCCTGGGGAGCCTGGTCAGTCCCAATCATCCTTTGGGTGAAGAACATTTTCCTAATATCCACCTAAACCTCCCCTAACACAGCTCTATATGTTTCTTTGGGTCACAGAGAGCAGAGATCAGAGCTGCCCCTCCACTCCCCCTCGTAAGGAAGCTGCAGACCCTGATGAGGTCTCCCCTCAGCCTCCTCTTCTCCAGGCTGGACAGATCAAATACCTCAGCCACTCCTCACATGGCTTCTTCTCTAGACCCTTCACCATCTTCATGGGTTGTTCCCTGTTTCTTCCTATCTTACCTCCTCTCTCAATCACTGAATACACACCTTTATAATATGCAAGGCAAACCAGCAAATCCACACTGAAACAAAACTTAAGACTGTCATAACAAATCCCTGTTGTAGTGCCAAAACAAAGCTGTTCTCAACTGTTCCTATCTCTCTCCTATGAACTCTACAGGAGACTAAGGCAGGGTCTCTTTGCATAGTGGTCTGTTCCAGAACTACAAAATATTGCCAGCTTCTTCCATTCCCTAGGAGGGTTACGACTGTTTTCTTAATAGGATGCAATTTGATGAATGGGGTACAAAGCTGACTGAAGCAAAACAAAATGTATCTGCTTTATCACATGTCTATATGGAGCAGAATTCAAAAAAGTCTATTTGGGGCATAGACAAAAGCTACAGGATTTGCAAGTGACATGAGCTGTTCTTTGGGAAAGCCCTGCACAAGCAGTGACAAAGACATGCTTTAGTAAACCCATCATAAGGTTTGTTAACTCCCACCAGCCAGAGGGACAGATCTCTGACTTGCTTAACATCACACACAAGTCCTGGGTCAAAACCAGAGCCCAGAACAAAACTGTTTCCAAAGGTTCATTGAGTTTTGAATATTTCTGCAGGCCTGTCTTACACAGGTCTCTCAGTTTCCATCCAGCCTCTCCCTCATCCCGTTTACCTGAAGCAGCTTTAACGCATTAAAGAAGCACCACATTACAGACTATAAGCACAAACACATATCTTTGCACACACTTAGGAAGAACACAGATAACATTTACTGTACTCCAGAGAGCCTCCAGTCTAGGCCGGGTGTAAATACACAGGAGACATATATTGCTTATGCCATCAACTTCCTTCTAAAACAAGTCCTGGTTCACCTCTGCTGTAAGACTTCTGCTGGTCTCAGATTTCCTGCACACCCCCTGACCTCCACAGAAGCCTCTCTTTACACAATGGTGAATATCCAGCAGCATAAATCCCAGTATGGGAATATGGAAATAGTTCTGTATTAGTAACAATCAGCAAAGGGTCACAGATTTTATGATATGTCCGATTTTTCAGTTTCAAGAATGTGGCTCAATATCTTACAGCAGAGACAGTGATGGTGGGCTATCTTTTTGAAGTAAGGTAACTAGGAAAGGAACTTATTCTTAACAAGTGCTGTGGAAAAGATTTCAATTAAAAACTAGCCTGACTGATCAAGCATGGTAGCATCCACGCTGATTCCTTGGCTTGATTCAGTTCTTTAAGGACATGAGGAACTTCTTCAAAGTCTGTACACGTTAAAAAAAGATGCCACTCACTTTATTTTTAAAACATCAAAGCCAATGAAGTCTGAGGCTGTCGGACCAGGACTGCTGGGTTTGCAAGGAGAAAGACACTGTAACTCCTGTCAGCCTCAATGACAGCTACATTATCCATGGGAGCTGCAACAACTCCTCTCTCTCTCTCTCGTTCAGTTCTCATTCAAGAATTAGACAACTGTCTCCAAAGGACAGGAAATGAGAAACTACTAAAACTTCATCCAGTCTCATTCTTCAGTATTCAGTTCAGCATTAATTCAGGAAAGAGGTGAAGTAACAACTTCAACACAAAATTTAAAAATCCAAATTAAGAGCTTGCAAAAACTGAGGAATTTCTGCTTTCTACTTGGCAGGTATGTTTGAAATAAGGCCCATAGTTCATCATTCACGAGTTTGCCACAAATTTCCCAAGGGAGTCAGAATGAATTTCAAGTCCCCTCTGGCTTGAAGTATTAATGAATATTTCTTCTCTAAGTTCAAGCATGTCCACCATTGCTGTTTATACACGGAATCCTCACTTTCAAGCAGCAGCCTGGTAAGATTACACAGCCTGAGTGCTCATCTTCTCCAGCAGGCAGAACTCTCCCTGCAGTTCAGAATAAGCATGTTTTGAAGTTCTTTTGAAAAAGAGCACATTCTACAGGCAGCAGACCTGCATTCTGGTTTGAGGAGACAACTGGCACGCATTTTCTCTTTGCAGAAAGGCATTTCCTTGGAGGCATGTGCAATCCATGCAAATGAAAGGTTTCCAAAAGGTCATTGGCAATATAAAATGTAATTAGCTTAAAAATATCAAGTATTTTTAGGCCACTCTGCCCCAGGTTATCTTACTGTTTCTGGGGTTTTTTAATAATCACAGTTATTATCAGCATTTTTCTCCCTTTTGGATGCAATCAGGAAAGAAAAAATCTGACAAATACAATGTTAAAAGACATCATGTTACTCTCAAATAGGCAAGTTAGAGACCTACCACCCATGTCTGTGCACTGCACTACACATCATGACACGAGGTAACACAGCAGCAGGTGCACTTTTATTAAATAGAACGCAGTTAAAAAAATAAACAAGCCACATTATACTGCTGCTAAGTCCAAAGAGTTACTCAAAACTAACAGCAGATTTTGCCATGAGCACCAACATCCCACTTGGTATCTACAACTGGCCTTTCCCAGCATCAGCAGAGCCCACAGCACTTGCAGTGCAAGAGGCAGGAACAGCTCAGGGAACACACTTGATCCTAGAAAGTGTTTGGACAAACAAAACGAAACTCATTCAGCAGTCACTGTATTGGCAGTTCAGACTTGCTGCTGCACCCGAGTGCCCAGAGGAGATAAGTCAAACAATATAGCAAAATTATTTTATTGACAGTCTAGAAAATAATATTTTTGGTTAATATTAAATTGAAGTTCTAGTCCCTTAACTGCAAGGCTGACACCCCAGTGCTGAGTCAGTGAAGCACTGGATTCACTGCTATGTAGATGCAACAAAAAAATGACACACACTATCTGCTTCCAATTTCCTTCTCTATAGAAAAAGTTCACTCTGCTGATTGTCTTATCCAAGTATCCAAACCCTGGTCATGTATCAGAACCAATTAGATGGTCTCTTTCTCACAGATGTGAACAGCCCTTTCATCTCTTCTGTCTGATACCTGCCCCTGTCCCACATCCCTTCTCTCTCAAACTGTCCAATTGATTAATCAAGTTAAACTCAGAGCAATTGTTCTCAACCTGCATTTAGCTTAAAGGCTTTTGCTTCTCTATCAGATTCGAGCATTGGCTGTGTGCCCAAAGGCATGTCTGCCTGCTAATCCTATCAGTGGGTCTAATAAAAGGTATTACTTCTCCTTACAAACCTGGCTCTGCTGATTCTTCTGTGAAACATCAAAATGCACTCTGACTTCAATAAGCTCCAATTCTTACACCAGAGCAAGATATGTAGAATGAAAAGCAAGGCATAAGAACCAGATGAGCAAGTCCACTCAATAAACTGTGAGTGTGACACAGCCAGACAACCTGTGTTGCAATTCTCTGCCTGGTAGCACAGGATTCAGCAGGAGGGGATGGAAGCAGCCCTGCTCCTCACTCCCAGCTACAAGAGAAAGGGCTACAAAGTCACTTCAGTCTTGCTCTTTAATGCATTGTCTCAAATTTTACCTCCAATGCAAGGTGCAAGAAGAGGGACTTTTTCATCAGGATAACCCATGGGTATGTGCTGCTTTGTCAGTAGAGTCCCATAAAGAAAAACTCTTACAGCTTTTTCTTAAAGCATACGCTGTTTTTTATTAGTTGTAGATGCTTTGGACTCTATGTACTGTAACTGCCACAGGCTAGATCTGATAATCCCTTATTTGTACAGTCAGAAAGGGACACATTTTGGTTTATTTCCATAAATATTTCAAAAGCTTTCTCTGGCTGAGAAACAGAGAGCCTCTTCAGTAGTTTTTCCACTCATAAGAATTTGATTGTTGTTACTTGAATAAAAGGAAAGCTTGGGGGGGTTGTTGGGATTTTTTTTCATGGTTTTTATTTTAACTGATTTCCATCTCTTAACAGTGAGAACATATTTTAAAAGTTATGAATATGAACATTGTTTTAAATATTGAAAATATGTAAAAACAGTCTATACATAATATATGACAAGGAAATTACATTTTGCTGGAACACTGTTTTAAAGTCTAACAGAACATCATGCCCAACCCTTCCTTCTGACCACACATCCAGCCCCAGCGGGCCCTCTAAATGTCACATCCTACCACAGTTTTTCTTGTATGGCTAAAGGAAAAATAAAACAAGTAACCAGCAACAAAATAACTGGACCAGTTGCCAACTACCCCTCCTGAACCCATCTCTATCTCCTCTCCTTCCTAAGGACATTCCTGCACAGAATGACTGCACTGAGAAATTATCAGAACTTCTTCTAAGCAACAGGGCATGGCTGAACCACTGCTGCCCAAAACCACACCAAATACTGTTTCAAAGAGAGATTGAGAGAGGAACTGACTATAAACACATTTCCCTTCTGTGACGCTCATGCAGGAACTAAGCAATCAGTCTGAATTTGGGAATTTAGGAAATCTTGTGGATAAAGACAGAGAAAGGAGGTAGCACTAGCAAGGCACAAACCCTCAGGATCTTTCCAATGTTTAACAGAAGACCTTGTTTATAAGCCCAATTTCTTAAGAAATATAAGCCTTCTTTCTTAAGAAGGCCCTGTGCTGTTTTCCCTTTGCTTGACTCCTCCAAACCAGCTTCTCCTTCCTTAACCAGATGCCTCAAAAGTGTCTGATGCTGCACCAAAGCCACACCAGAGCTGTAGTAAAAGGCTACAACTGGGCCATGAAGATGCCAGGAGGCTCCTCTTAGGAAGACAGGCTGAGAGAGCTGGGGTTGTGCAGCCTGGAGAATAGACAGCTCCAGGGAGACCTTATTGTGGTCCTCAAGTGCCTGAAGGGGCTTATAAAAAGGATGGAGACGGACTTCTTATACAGGCAGACAGTGACAGGACAAGGGGCAGTGGTTTCAAACTGACAGAGGGCAGGCTTAGGTCAGTTACTAGGAAGAAATTCCTTACTCAGAGGGTGGTGAGGCCCTGGCACAGGTTTCCCAGAGAGGCTGTGGATATCCCATGCCAGGAGGTGTTCAAGACCAGGAAGGATGGGACCCTGAGCAACCTGGTCCAGTAAATCGCATCCTTACCTGTGGCAGGGGGTTGGAATGAGATGGTCTTTAAGGTCCCTTCCAACCCAAACCATTCTGTGATTCTGTGATCTGAGCTCGCCATAGAAAGAGTTTCTGAGAGAGGCACATTCACATGAAGATGTTCTACAGCTTCTTTCTTTCCTTTCGCTTGTAACATTTTTTAGCTAATTGGCTCCAGAATTTATAATCCTGGTGACAACACCCTGGCTGTGCAAGGCAGAGAAGGTGGAGGAGGAGGGGAGGGAAGCCAGAGCAGCTGCCAAGGCTGCCGGCACCATCTCCTGTTCTGAGCTCGTTACTGCAAAGCACCAGCCCTAGCTCAGGATGCCAATGCTCCCCTCGCTCACCCAGGCAGCTCAGGGTATCTTATGCTTAGAAATATCACAAGACAACTTAGGAGGTTTTGTGCAGACTCCAGAAAAAGCAGAAATCCAAATATGAAGTGCAGCTAAAACTACCGAATTTGAAAAGGAGAAAATTAAGCAGCCGGGGGGGAAATGCAATTACAGCAGAAAAAAAAATGTGTTTCACCATTAGCATTGCACAATAAGAAGGTTTGTCAGGCACCGGTTTAGCCTACACATGTTCACATCCGTCAGCATTTCCATGATAAATCCTAATTTTCGCCATTGTTGATCACATTGAACTAAAACTTGGTATGCAAGTTTTTAGCACAGATGCTCAAATAAATTATGCACATTAGTCATTTAACTTTCAGAGCAGCATGAGAAAGCTGCTTTTTGGGAGGGGGGTTGACTGCAATTTATGACAAGTTTTTTTTTGCCTTACACAGCTAAAAAAGACAAGCAGCTTACTTCTTTATTAAACTTTCCAAGCAGTATGTCTTTTGTACAGATGATAAAACTTTGACAGTAGGAGAATATTTATAACCACCACCAGTGATATACATACAGTATTTCACTCTGCACATTCACATGTGCATGCAAGCAGCCATGAAGAATATTAAAATGAAAACACATAATGAAAATACCAATAAGAGCAGGCTGAAAGTGGCAGGCAGTAGAGATGATGTGATCCAGATGAGAAATTGTTAGAGAGGTGATTAGTTATGGAGCTGAACAAAGTGTACGTGCAGATACAATCAACTGATTGAGACATCCCAGGCCAGACAATCTATTTTTCAGACATAACCTTATTCTGTGCACTATTTGAACCGACACCACTTCACAGCAGTTACAAAATCCTAGAGAATTCACATTTACCTTGGTAAAATGTCTCAGTGTATTGTGCCTGTCCCCATCAATCTGCTTAAAATAAACAACATAAACAGTATCCTAAAATACTTTAGAAAAATCCATAGTCTTCAACACGCCTGTTATTAGAGCAACTACAGGAGGTGTTCAGGTAAATGAAAATTCATTCTGCATTCTGCCACCAATCCTCCTCTGGCTTCCCATGGCTGCTCAGGAAAGCTATACTGCAGTTCCAGCATTACAAATTAAGAGGAAAAAAACTTATACACAGACTTGCTTGACTGTTGACAGTTTCTCATGAAACACTTCAACAGTTCAGGAGCCGTGGTCAGGAATATCATTTTAAGATACTAAAGGGGAAGAAACCGACGTGTAACACATGCTTTTGGGGGACAAGGAAACAAAAAAATTCTTGATAGATAGGAATTAATGTGTTTTATCTGCCTTAAAAATTATGAGGTGCAGACTAGGCAGGACAGATGAGCAGAGGTGTTTGTTTTCATTCCTGTGGTCTTCTGGATCTGTGTGTGAGAACGTGAGACACTCAATCACTGTATTAAGTGACTCAGCACAACCCAGGTAAACACGAAGCTGCTCCAGAAATTAAGTCAAGACTTCTCGGGCTACATTCATCTACCTGGGGCATGGAACCATCCTGGTGACTTCAAGACTGATTCCTCAAGATATTAGCAAACTGACAGGCCCTCCTCTTTCCAACTCACATCCAGTTTTTCAAGGCATACTGCCATGCTGCAGAGGCAATAAAAGACAAATCCCTAAGAACAGGAAATCTTAAAGCACTACAATTCCCAGAGCTCTACACAAAGCTTGGCAATAGGCTGAATATATGGTTTTACATAATACTATTGGTTTCAAAGTAGAATATTTTTGTACTGCTGCCTACTGCACAGCTGAGATTACAATTCCTCCCCTTGTATTCATATCATAAATATACCACTGATGTGGAGCACTCTTCCTTTGCCCATCAGCCTCCTGTAAGTCATTAATTTGATCATAGCATCCCTCTGCTAAGAAGGAAAGAATAAGAATAATGAAAATAGATAATAAGTTTTGACTTCTAATTACTTCAATAATTCTAAATATTCGTTGTGGTTTCTGAGAACTCCTGACTAGTATTAAGATACATCTATTTCAGCCAGTTAGAATTTTTAGGAATTTTAATCTCACAGAAGTGAAAGATTTATAGTGCAGATGTGAGTCATGCACAGAAGAGATGTGAGGCTGACTTCTCCTTCCCTAACTTTTACAGTGCAGCTCCGTGTTGAAACACAGTGTCTGCTGTACAACACACCACCAGGAACAGTCTGTGCTTCCCAGCAAACTGTTTACTTTTACACATTTTTCTGGTCAATAATGCACACTGCTACCAAGGGAATGCTGAATCAGCATCTCCAGGTGAGCACTAACAAATAAAAGCTATTGTTCACTCTAGTAATAAAGAGATGCACAGGCACCAGGGATGTTGGCAGCAACGCCCGGGGTCAATCACAAACATTGGAACAAGAACTATTAAGAACAGAGTTAAACAATTTCTAACATTTTTTTAATCATTAGAAGTGATCAGAGCACTGAACAGAGGCACTTCACAGATTATCCTTGAATGTTCTCCCAGAAGCACAGTCAAATAAAAGGTAAGGAACCAAGTATTAATATTTGTACTGATTTTGCACTACACAGTTTCCACAGAGCTCCAGGCTGAGAAGATGGTACAGTTACCATTATGTCTGTCCCCTCTAGGCAGCTTTTTGGGCTTTCCCTATATATTTTCTTTTAAACAGAAAGAGTAGTTCCATGAGCTCCAGAACCAAAGTTGCCTGGTTTCCTCTGGGTTTCTCTCTCCAAAGGTGACTATTGACTCAAGTAGACTTCTGTTTCTCATATCAAAATGATACAAAACATGAAAAGCATGAAAACGATGCCGACAACGTTGCCATGGTATTATCAAATGCCACAAGCCTTTGGAAAGCATGGCATAGCAGGAATTATGGATTGTGATGCTACCAGGGTACCAGAACAGGGCTCCCTGAGTGCCAGGCTCAAGGTGGCCAAGGAGGCCTGGTCTTCAAAGGAGTCTCACTGACAATGTGACATTTAGGAGGGTCTGTTTGCTTGCAGGGCTCTGATCCCAAACAGGACATGACCTCAGGATGTCTCCCCGGGAGATGAAGATCTGATTTCCCTAAACTTGCTGAAATTTATTATTTTTGAGACCTCTACCATCTGCCAAACTTGTCAGAACACAACTTGCAAGTTCAAAAGTGTAGGGTAGGCACAGACAATCTCATCTACATACACACACAAAGCACAGTAATAAGCTTCACTTCCTCAGGAAATCAGACTAAAAATGGCACAATCATGAAAAGCAAAGGTCTGGGCAAAATCCCATGTTTTTTGAATTGGAAGCATAAGTCAATGTCTTGGTTAAATTATTTTTTGCCTTCCTATTTTCTGCTAACTATATGATAGAAAAAAATTAGAAAAGCTTTGTATCTACCCAGTTAGAGCCATGAATAACCAGATGTTGCTCTAGAAGCTTACTGTTTGAATATGTAGATTGGTCACTTAATGGGACACTACCAAGTACCTTCTGCTATAAAAAGTGAAGGAAAGATCCATTTTGGAGAACAAAAAAGCAATACCTACAGTCATTTCTTCATAACCTCACTCTGTAAATGAATGCAGAACCTGCCAGCAGTTAATATTGCCCTGAAGCACTGTGAATAAACATTTGTCTGGTATTAGGTACACAGACACCTCCACATATAAATCAAGGTGCAATGTGCCATATAGATGAACAAAGGAAGGGAAAAAACTTCCCTTCCTCGCCCTGTATTAGACATTAAGTGCTTCTTTTGATCACAAAATAACTCATAAAGCCTGTTAAAAAGCTAGCACTTCTCCCTCTGTCAGATAAAAGACATTTCACTGTAATTAAACTTCTGTCCAACTTTCCAGAAGATTAGGGGAAGAAGTCTCACAGGCTCTATTTGTTTTTGTGACTGACACACCTTGGGACATCCAAGGAAAAGAGAAGATGGGCAATAGATTTACAACACTTCTGAGCTAACAGCCCTTATGGAGATGGACGGCTCTGGGCTTATCATCACTCACCCATTGTTTTTTCAAACAAACCCTGCTGCCCAACCTAAAAGCATTTTCTTTTCAGTTTGCAATCTACATTCCCCAGTCTTCAGTGGTTTTGGGGTTTATTTCATTTTAAGCAGCAACACACAGAGCAGGTTCTTTGGGCAAATCAGTTTAACACGATTTATATGAGTAAAAGTGGTAAACAATCATGACTTTAAACACAACTCTGTGAGCACCTGAAGTAGGAAAATACTTTTTCAAACACATTCTGTATGTCCCTTTTCCCACATGAAACAATATGTCAAAACACATGGCTAGCTCTCTGACAGCAGCTGATGGGAATAAGCCATCAGCTTCAGGATCTCAACACCAGAACCAAAGATTTACTGCTCTTCCATTTTCCTTTGTGCCCTTCATCCTGTCCTGACCAACTTCACCTACGTCTTTCCTTGTATTTGACTTTCCAAAAGACATCTCAAGGCCCAAAGTCAATATTGCATTTGGACAACAAGAGGAAAAGTAGAGATGATCATTCTGGGAGGTACCACAAGTAACCAAAGAAGTCAATTTTCACAGCCTGTCTTTCAGAACTGCAGCAAAGCTCGAGCTGTAAGCAGCCTCATTCCTTCAAATTAACACCTCACAGGACAACGCTGATGAGAAGGGAAGTTTCCCCCTATGTCTCAAATTCTAGAATACTCTGCCAGGATTGTTTTAGAAAATCTCTCCAGAGACTCCAAATATGCAGCTAGAAATCATGCAAAATAAATATGCAGCTTTTCTCACTTTAAAAAAAAAAAAAAACAGTGCAACTACTACATCATTTTTCCATAAGACAAAAGCTTATGAACCACTTGGCCGACTTTTCATATTATAAACTACAACCATCAACACATTTCAGTGCACAATGCCTACAGCATTCACAGTCAGGGGGGAAATGTGCTTTAACTAATGGTGGCTGCATGGTTAACTTGACCCGCTAATTAAACACCTTCCTTTCATCACTTTTTCCTAAACAGCAGAGCAGACACACTTGGTGCTATCAAAGTGACCCTGGGCAATCTTCTTTTGAGCTTTTGAACCTTTGGATTGCTATCTTTGTTCTGCAGTTAAAAAGCTCCACGATACTTCCTCCTGCTGCTGCAAGTATAATTTACTCTATTTATAAGACTTCCAGCAACACACTCCAAACCAGCAGTGAGAGTCCATCACACACGATTAATGGCACTTTCAGCTCCATTACTCAGCGATCCTGAAGTTGCCAAGAGAAGTGAGTTGGTGCTTACGTGTTCATTGCTAAAGGGACCCTCTCCTCTTTCCCCATGCTGGCACCACAGGAAGGTTTTCTGCCCCAGGAAAAATAGCAAGCTCCGAGGGAGCCTGTGCAACTCAAACATGTAAACAATCACTGTTAAAAGAAATTGATTTCAACCCGTGGTTCAGGAAATTCAGTGCTGCGGTTCCGTGTCTAAAAGCACCCAAGGTGGGTGATGGAGCAAATGGGATATGCATCATCATTTGATCTCTGGGAGGCCTTGAGACATTGGCAATTGCACAGGCTACACAAAACACAGATTGCACTGCAAGCAAATACCAATGCAAAAGGTGGTTTTGTAATGGTGTTGCCTCTTTGTGGTGGGATGATCTCCAGGGCCTTTTCAGTAACACAAACACTGGCTCTAAAAAACGCACAGTAATAAATGGAAAGCGGGTGAAGGATGGAAAATTGAGATAAAATAAATTTTCTCTGTTTAGCAAAGCCATATGCCATTTGGAAAAGGTTGTTACTGTGTGTGTATTAATCATAACTCCCCATTTTAGATCAGCTAAGGGGCACTAGTTGAGCTAGATCTGTCTCCAGTTTTACAGAAATGGATGGCACCTTACATAGCAAATTATTCCCCTGTGGTACCTTTTCCACACCTCCTTTGTTTTCTGAAGTCACTTCCTGCTCATATGCCCCTACATTAACAATTAACTCCTGCTTTGCCCCTGAGCATCTCCTGTTATTGAAAAGAAACTGGAGACTGTTTGTCAGGTTGTGAGACAAATAGTAGCTGGCAAGCGTCTATCACAGTCACTGAACAGTGTTGGAAAGGTACCATTACTAAGAATAAAAAACAAGCTCATTGCAGTGTAAAGACTGAGACAAAGAATAATCAGCTTGCAAAAAAATTACCTTCCAGGCACTCTTCTGCCTGTGTTTAAAAGCTTGGTGATCAGCCATTTTGGGAAGAGGGTCATATAATCAATCGTCTCTAACTTCACACTGAAAACTCCTCTACTAAACTGAACTTTGCACTGTAGCAACAGGTAAGCCAGGACTATCTGAGATTCTCCACTTCATTGCCATAAAAATGAATTTAGATGCCATCTGATGATGTTTTCTCAAGCATCTACCAAACCATTAATTTTAATGGAGAAAACTAATCCAAGACTTTAAGGCAGGCAATAATATT
Organism: Pseudopipra pipra; assembly: GCF_036250125.1. Classification (NCBI taxonomy): domain Eukaryota; kingdom Metazoa; phylum Chordata; class Aves; order Passeriformes; family Pipridae; genus Pseudopipra; species Pseudopipra pipra. The sequence continues at coordinate 11,999,464 of NC_087564.1, forward strand.
TGGTGTTTGTACTGCACATTGCTCTATACACACATAGCCACCGACTTTATAAATCAAACATTGCACTATCAGCACTGAAGGCAACATATTTCAACTAAGGGCAAAAGAACTTGTAGCTGAAAAAAAAACCCACCAATAGAAAGCTGAATAAGTGCTGGGCTCCATCACTAGAGGGAGGCACGACCACATATTAAGTTATTGCAACACACAGACAATCCTGAACACAATTATGAAACAAATAAAAGAGAAGACCATCAGCTAAATCTGGAAAAGATTCAGGGAAAGAAGAAAATTAGGTTTTCTTCCTCAACGAGGCTTTATTTCCAAAGACTCAAAACCTTCTCCTGGGAACTTTCAAATCATCTGTAATGAAAGGTTTTTAAAAATGTATCTTATTGCCTACCTTTTATGGCAGAATAAAGTATGTGACAGAAGAAAGTCAAAATTACCAGTTTCAGAAATGACACACAGCATTGCATCAGGAAAATGTTACAATTTTAATTTAAGCAGGCTTTACAGCCCATTTAACTTGAAATCAAAAAGTAATTTTAATCGTGTTTTTATTTTTAAACTAAATTGGCACGATTACATCTCGATGAACAGACACTACCAAAAAGCTGCTTTTTCAACAGATGATTCCCCTTGGCCATTAATAAATTTAGAAAAAGCACTTCTCTGAGAGGCTGTGAAAAGCAGCTTAAAAAAAAACAACCCAAATCTGTAACTCAAACACTACCATTTTATTGATCATTTTATTTGATCATTTAATCAACTGTGGGTTTGAGGGTTTTCTTGGTTTATTTTTAATATAAGAAATGTGTGGTTTATATTGGTGAGATTCTTTTTTCCCCCCACTGTAAACTTCTCAGCAAAAAAAACACAAACCAATTTGGCTGGCTCGCTCGTGGGAATTTACACCTAGATAACCATTTTACAACTGACTAAACAGTTTCATTAACAGCAGCAGCACAACCAAAGCTTTTAACACCCAGCTTGAATCCTGCCCATCATTAGTAAGGCAGAGCCCAACAGACAATCATCTCTTGAACCAAAATGTACCTCAGGAGAAACATTAGCAAATGCTGCCCACGTCAAGCTATGTGCTCAATCACAGTCTGCGACTGCTTTACATTCAACACCTTTACACCAAAGGCTGAAATTCTCCACACTCCTGTTGCTCAGACAAGGCAGCTACAGCCCTGCAATGCAAACAGTCCAGAGCCTTTTTGAAAGGCAGGGGTATTGCTTTTAACAAAAACAGACAGAGGGTTCCTAATGTGAGGAAATAAAGGGTGAGGGAAGCAAGAATATGCATACTGAGGGAGAGAAGCATTTCGTGTCACCCTAAGGAGCTGTGTTCAGCAAGGCTGTGTAACCAGTGCAGGCTGGAAAGTTAAGCTCTGGCAGACAAATTCATTTTCCCATTAGATATTCACTCCCACACCAGGGCAATGGCTTAAACACCCTCATATTTCAAATATATATCTCACTCCATAAATGGACTGCTCCTCCCAAAGCCTTGCATTACTTTGCCACCAAAACTGCAAACATCCTTTTCCACCAGCATCTCTACAAACTGGTCCTTTTACAACTCATTTCACAGTCCTCAGAGCCCTTACTCCCTTTCCAATACCCAGGTGGCTACTTTGCACATTTTGCTGTGACATTCCCTTTTCAGATGAAAAGGTCTGGGAAAGCAACTCATTTCCCCTTGCAAACACTTCAGCTCATAACATAAAGCTCGAATAACTCTTCACTGTATCCACTCACAGTTCTTCATCTTTTTTTTCCCCTGAAGGATTTAAGTAAGCAAAAAGCTCCAAATCAGCATGAGAAAGAAGACAGCACAGAAGGCTCCACGGAAGATCAAGGAAATCTAAAGAGCTGGTCTCTCAGTTTGCAGTCTTTGTTTCCTTTCTAAGTGCTTTATTACAGCAGTTTTGCCATCAGCATCCACCACTGGTATCACTCACCTGTTCATGAAGGTGGAGTTCTGCTCTTTCAGTGCAAGCTCCCGTTGCTGCAGGGCCACAATTTGCCTCGAGAGATCATCAGGTGTCCTAATTAAAACAAAACAGGAATTTTTTAACAAATCATTGGTTAAAAAACTACATTCCATACATAACCATAGAACAGGTCTCACCAAAGGCAGCCAAGGCAATATCCCAGGGCCAGACTTGCTGCAGTCCCTTAGAACAACACAGAGTTGCATCCTGTCTGGTTCACACAAAATCCTGTGTTATTAAAGCCATCACAGGATTAATACTACGAGGGTAATAAAAGGAGGAAATAAATGTAAATACAAACTGTACAATTCAACAACTCTGGCTACTGCTGAACACACTCAGAGTGTAGAGGTTCAGGTACATCACAGGTGACTCAAAGCAGGGTTGTCACACAGTTACCAGTGTGCTGACTTCAGGGTCCTTCATACACATCATAACTCCAGAGCCATAGCGGGGGGGGGGAAATCCAAGAGCTCTAGGTAACACTTCAAGTATCACTGACAACCTTCCCTTGTCCATAACATCAAAGATTTCTATAGATTTACAGTTGTCAGGAATAGGTTTATTTTTTCATCAAATTCAATGACAAATTCTTAAAGGTCTGACAATCCCAGACACCACACCAGCAGTCTCTGCAGAAGGAAACTGTTCTTTCAGAGGCCTCTCTTTAAGTCACTCTAAATGAAGGCAGCTTATAAAAATTAGGAAAAGATTTTTGTCTTGAGTCATCAGAAAGGTTTTCCCATTCCAAAAGAGAAGCATCTATATCACACTTCCCCAAAGGAAAGGAAGCTGAAAAGGGTATCCCTGTATGTACCAGGTACATACATCCTTTTGCTCCACAAGATGCACCACCCACAAAGGAGAAAAGTGACCCAAACCTTGAAAGGGTTTTTCACGGGGAGAGAGTGGAAAGGCAGTTTTGCAGCAATGAAATCTGTAGAAACACAGTCTGTCGTGGCCCCCAAGATGCAAGTCAAGGTTTCACTCTCGCTGGCAGCTGAAATTAGGCCTGGTTAGATTTTATATTATTCAAATACAGCACTAGAATAAGGTCCCTGCTACTCCAAAAACTGAGCAGGGAGAGGTGCCTCTAGCTTGACCATTGGGATTCTGACTGAATCTAGAACTAATTTCTCTGATAACACTTTTCAGCCAACTATACACATCAGAAAAGGTATCACTTTTTCTCTTTTATCATCTGGCACTTCCAGTCAAACAAAAACTAGTTAAACACTGAGTTGATGCAGATAGGATTCAATTCTGGCAGTTCCAATTGAAAAGTTCCTGCATTTCACTTTCAGAACTGCACACTTGTATCCTTCCTCAGCAGACAATTTTGAGGGCTCTAATACAATTTGTGTTACGTCCAAGTCTTAACAGCCAATATACAATAAAACAGATGGACATGTTCTCCCATTGCAGCAAAGAAACCAGTCAGAACAGGATGAAACTATTCTTCAAAGACATCACACCCAATGGCCAAGGAAACTATGAGAAGAAACCAAGACACAACCTGGAGATGGCTTGGCTAAAACATCTAAAATTCAAATCTGGTAGAAGTGATAAGTCAATTTTAAGCCAACATGCACCTGGGTTTTCAAATGCGTTGCAGCACTAAATAACACTTCAAAGTCCTGTAGCTGAGCCTGAAAGGACCCTCAACTTGAGCAGTTCCCCAGCTCTTTACTGAGGGTACCTGATGGCTGAGCATCAGAGCACCAGAGAACTAATTCAACCCAGTCTGACAGAAGTCACATCTCCACATAATCCAGGAGCAATAGCAAAACACTGCTGGTTTCTGGGACTCTCAGCTCTGAAGAGTTCAAATCCAACACTGCTCTAACAACAAAAATCCTATAAGAGCAATCTGTAAAACTACAATGTGATTTCAACATGGGTTCTATTTGCAGGAAATGGATCTCTGACTCAGACTTTTTCCTCATTAATTAAGTAGATGTTCTCTTTTCACAGTAGTTTCTAACTAAAAATTCTAGAGATAAGGATAAAGAGAACTTGGTATTAATTCTGATGTGGAAAAAAAATTACAAACTATGTTTTCCCTTTCCACTTCACCATCTTTCACAAGCAAAAAAAAAAAAAAAAAAAAAAAAAAAGAGAGAGAAAACACCAGACAGAAATCAGAAATGGACTGGGCACGCTTAGTCTGTTTGGCAAAGAGAAGCTCTAAGCAGATACACCAGTTTCAACAGGAACAATTTTTGGACAACGTAATGCCAAGACAACAAGGCTCTGAAAAATGCAGTTCTAAACCTCTCATAATTCACCCAAATATAGCAGATTTACCACAAGGATAGTTAGTATCAGGCATCTCTCTGGCCATGTTGAGTGCCAGTCCCCCACACCAGTGTTTGGTCCCTGCATCAATAAAATAACAGCACAGATTTCTCTTTTTCTAACGTGCAAAAAAAAATGTATTTGCCTCAATTTTTTACTCATTTTCTCAGAAATTCATACCATTGTGTATTAGGACTGAGACAGGGAACTGAAATTAATCCAATAGTAAAATGAGACAGGACTATAAAAGCCACAGATTTCTAGTAATGAGAGCTCCTGACCGATTTCCAATAAAAAACAATCATCCTCATCTGTTTGGCCATTCAAACCAACAATCAGCTTCCAATCTCAGTTCCAGCAATTGGCAGCTTAAGGTTACATTTAATTCTGGAAAATGTTTTATTGGCATTAGATACCTTCTATTATTTTATTTTTTTTAAGTGGAGCAGCAAAGATATATAAGAGAAAACAAAGGCAATGGGTATTAACCCCCTCCAAAGAAAAGGTCACTTTCTATAGTGCTAAAGCATGTCAGGTGATCAGAGACAAAGACACCCCTTGCATGCACTCTGCTGTCAAATACCTTTACTGGGAGGTTTCAAAGCCTCTTTCTGAGGTCTACATCCTACCCTGGTCACCAACAGTTTGGCAAAAGCCAAATTTCCACAGTTACAAGTAGAGGAATGACACTGCACGCACACTAATATTAAATCAGAGCTTTCAATTTGAAGAGAATTGGTCCAATCCCAAAGCACTGCAAACACCAACCAGCTGGAACCAGTTTCACAAGTTTCTGAAAACAATGCCAAGTAAAAAGAGACATTTGTCAGCATCCCAACACACAGTAACATGTTCTGGCCTTGAGAGCCTTGTCTAATGTATATCATTTTTGCTAAGCTCCCTCCATTCCCTATGGAACAGCTGATACTAAAACCAGTATTAGAAAGCCAAGAAATCTGCTTTAAGAGCATCTGTATGACAACACAGCTTACCAACACTACTGGAATCACCATGGCTCCTTGAGGGAAGTTTGAAACCCTCTCCTGACAGGAACAGACCCAGAACTCCTTCCTAAAAAGCTGAGCATTGTCACTGTTTACCCTGCAAATCTGCAGGCAGCTTCCTTTCCCAAGGAATCATGGAGCCCCTGGAACCACAAAAAAACCCACGTCTGGTCTGCATCAGCCATGCAAAATCCTGTGAAGGGACACACGGGATGGTCTGACTGAGAGCAGTGTGTCACTAGAACTGAGTCACCTGCTTTGGAAACATAAAGACAACGTGAACAACAAGTGCCAAAGTGGCTTCCAAACTGCAGGTGCAGAAGAAATCACTGACTTCAGATCCTTTCTCCTGGGCAAGGCACAATGAGCCAAAAGCTACAGTGTTCTTCTGTCCCACCATCCCATCCCCAGACCCCACTTCCTTCTGCAATAGCATTTAAGCAAGAATCAAAAGACCAAACAGGTGAATTTAAGTCTAATTTGGAAACAAGGTGGGTTTTTTTTGCCCTAAACAAAAAAATTAGTCCAGCATAGCTTAGAGCACAGTAAGGCAGGAGAGGCACAACATTGCTGTTAACCAAAGCTCTCTGCCTTCCTTTGGAGCACACGTAGTTTGAAAAGGAGCAATTTAAAAATGATAAAAACCTAAAACTGTTCTAATGAAGTGAAAAATTAACTTAATGGGATGTCCAACCAAGTCATACAATGACTTTCAGTGCCCACTGGCACATTTTTTAACAAGGAAGACAGCTTTTGCTATTTTTTATGTCTTGTTTTTAAATGCACATAACTGACATTTCCCTGGATTTGGAGGAAAGCCCTGTTCTTAGTTAAGGATCTATTACCATTTCAGTAAGAACTGTGACAATGACACACTGAGAATTAGCTGCTGAAGTAACATTAAACTAAGACTCAGGAAGCAGATGAAAATGTTAAAGAAAAAAAATTTTAATTTATAATTTATTAGAATGTCAACTTCTTGTTGCTTCTATAAAATGTTTCAAAATGCACAGCAAATGGAGAGGTTTCATTGTAGCTAGAGATCAACATTAAATTTTAACTAGGGAAGTGCAAGACAAAAGCAAAACTAAAGAGAAAAACAGGCACTTGGTCAACGGTGTCTGGAGAACTGAGTTTTTCAATGCTTTTTCCTTTAATTAAATTTCATTCAAACTACCAAACTAATATCACATTTATAATACCAAATTACTCAGAATAACTTATTTTTGGAAGTTTGCTGGATTAACATTTCTCTTAATAGTTTTAACTCAGTATGAATATACAATGACAGATTTGGTTGCCTGGACTAAGTCATATTAAATTGAAATGGAACATTACCAGATTTTTGGCACAGTATTTTAGGTTTTACACTTCAGCACAATAAATGGATAAAGACCAGAGACAGAAGTCTTTATTGAACTGCTTGTTAAGAGAATCAGGCACAGAAAGAGAGGCCACATCTGTTTAGTTCTTTTCAATGAAAAACAATTTCCAGGGTTTTTTGTGGGGTTTGGTTTGTTTTTTTAAAGGCAATCTCCTAAAAGTATAAAATATTTATTTTGTTCCTTTTCTTTTTTTGTATTATGTATAAGAAACATAAACAGATTCTGAAAGTCTCCTCTCCTGAAGAAGAACCTTTTCTGCTTTTAAAAAATAATTTAATCTTCTTCCCAGGCAGGAAAACAACAGCATCTGAAGAACAAAACACAGAATGATAACATGACAACAACAGAAGATTTCTGGAAAGGCAGTTTAGTTGTTTTAAATATTTCTGTATGATTAGAAAGGCCTGTAATAGTGTCTGTAATAGTCTTTTTCCTTATGTCTGAAGTGAGTCTCAAACATCCTTTTTGTATATTTGAGCTCCACTACTGCTTTAACTCCTTTATCTCTAGTTTACAGGACTCCTGTTTACTTCTGAAGCTTCACCAAGTCCAAAGGCAGCTCAGTTCCTGGGAGGACTCACCCTTCAAGAAAGTTCAGCAAATAACAATAATCACAACAGCACTTCCAGACTTCCCAGGATACAGCAACACGGAGTCCTTCAGTTTAATTTGTTTGTATTAACTCCAAGTTTGCATAAGAAAGCTACAAATTGCTTAACATCCCTTTCTCCTCAAAATATGCATCACCTCCCTGGGAGCATTCCTTAGCTCTCCTTCACCAGACCAGAGGAAAACACTGCCACTAAAATCTGGTGTCCCGACCTGGAAGTTCTGAGAGTTAAGTTTCACAACAGTATTTCTCCTGTAGAAAAAATGCCCCTTCAAGCTCCAGTCCAGGTAGTTACACTTGTTTGTTCGTATCTCCACACCTTTATCCTCCCTTTCCATTGCTGACATTAACCAATCCATATGGTCCAGAATCTCCTACACACATTAGTCACAGAAACAATTTCTCAACATTTCTAGGCAATTAGGGCACATTTAGTGCTCTGTACCACCGATTAAAATGTTTTGAAGAGCAGTCACATATCTTTAGTCATTCAAAGGTATACCCGAGACTGTTTCTCCAGTAAAGTGCCTGCTTAATGTTTTATGTACAAAGTAAACAGAGGAAATCTGAAGTGTAAGTGAAAGCAATAAACAATCTCAGCCTCTGAGGTTCCCTTCATTTAGAAAACTCTTATTTGTGTACAGATAGAATCAACAAATCCAATTGCTTTTTACCAAAGCAAATGTCCCCATTAACCACTTGAAGCAGAAGAACAACTTATTTGTAAGAAAACATTTTAAGTGTTCATAAGTGTCTTGACAATTCTAAAGACAATTGATACGTCTCTTTTGAAGTAACTGCAAAATTAGCAATTAATTCAATCAAGCCATAATTTGAAGAGGGAAGAAAAAAAAAAGAAGAAAACTGTCTTAGATTCCAGTTGATAGAGTTTTTTGGATTTTAATGAAGAAAGGTTTTTTCCTCCCAAAGTTAAGGATATGGCATCATAACAACTCATTTTTAAGTTTCACTTCTACTTTAAAGATACAATTAAGGGTTCAAGGAGATAACATTAACCTTACTTCTGAAAAAAAAAAATTAATCATTTGGCAGACGTTTCAACAGTCCAAACCTCTTTCTCATCCCTACCACCGCTCTAAGAGCAAGCACAGAACAAACCATGGAAACCTGATAAGCACACACATTGCACAGTGGAACAGAACCTCACAAGTGAAAGGCTTCAATAGCCCTCAAGCAGAGGGAATGTATACACAGTAGTGCCAGCCCTGCTGATTTGGAAGATAAAAATAGTCAGCTTTTGAGTTCTTTTTAGTCTTCACGCAGAAGTCAGGTCATTGCATGCTCAACCACATGACATGTAATTTAGAGCTTTGGGAGGTCATGATGAAACAAAAACAATTTTCACAGAACCATCAAGGTTGGAAGAGACCTTCAATATCATTCAGTTCAACCATCAACCCAGCACAACTTTAATCACCTCTAAACCACATCCCCAAGTGCCACATCCAGATACCCACTGAACACTTCCAGAGATCTCCCTGGGCAATTTATTCCAATGCCTTATTTTCTTTAGTTTGACTGAAAAGTATCAGAGCACATGGTTGCGCTTTCTACACAGAGAGAGCTGCCTTTCAGAAAGGGGTCCAGCTCACAAACCATCATTGTAGACTTCCAGGCTTCTCTTACCCTGGTGCAATTTGGTGAGACCAGCAGAGTAAATCCAACTGCTTGCTGCCACTAAAGTGGCCACCGCTGGCTTTGCCCAGTTCATTTTCTGCCACTGAAGGTCTGAACCATAGAATCAGCTGGGTTGGAAAGGACCTCTGAGATCATCAAGTCCAATCCTCCATTTTTTTATTAATTTTTTTTTAACTGGGCAATCCAGTCCGGGTTTTCCCCCATTCCGTACTCCAAATAAAATCTCATTCAGGTTTTCCCCCATTCCATACTCTGGCCAAAATCCAGTCTGGGTTTTCCCTCATTCTGTACTCCAGATAAAATCCCATCCAGGTTTTCCCTCATTCCATACTCCATCTTGCAGGAACTCCCCCTTTCACCAAAGAGCAGTTAACAGTCTCAGCTCTCTTCTCATCAAAATATGAGCTCTCCTTGAGCTTCCAGGGCTCCAGGAGTCAGATATCATCAGCCACAGGGGCTCAAGAGTGGGACATGGGAACTGTCAGTCTGGCTCTCAAAGTGGGCAGAAGTCAGTGTTGCTGCCTGTGTTGCAAGAGATTCACCATCAAGTCACTATTTTGGGGCTTGGGGTGGATGAATAGATTCTCTGCTACTTCTCACAGATTTATTTGAGCACTGCCAAGACTAGACTTCATTGAGAGTCGAATCCAACCTAGGCTTTAAACAGAAGGTACTACACCAGAGAAAGTACATGAGGAAGAAGGGAAAACAGAGAGTTAACTAGAAAAAAAACAGAATAAATTATCTTGAGCTCTTCTAAATGACAAGTATATCCCCACACAAGCTCCATTTGTACTGCTGCTAGCCCACAGGGATGTCCTTTAATTGCTCTGCTGTTCCACATTACAGCACGAGGCTGACCACAGGGTACAACCAGAGCAAAACATGCTTGGCTCTCCACTCAGCTGCCACTCTGGCTTTTTTTGGCACAAAAGCTAATGATTTCTAGCATAAATATGGAATGAAAATAAAATAAAAAGCGTGGTGACTCTCAAACTCTTATTTATGCTTAGCATTCTCAAAACAATGAAAGCACACGTTGCCATGCCCTGTTCTTGGACTGTCTCCTCAGGCAAAACCAAAAAAAACAATCTTTTTGGTATTATGACACAGAAGAGATCAATTCCTTCCTGCAGCCTGCCTTGCTATGCCTCATCCCATGGGAAAAGTAAGATAAAAGGGAGAGATAGTCCACATATTTCAATCATGCTGTAACACAAAATTTGAATTTGGCTTAAAGTCGCATAAAATGAAACCGTTTATAAGGCAACAAGAAGGCATTTAACATACAACTCAAGAAACATGGAGTGTATCTGCAAAGCTATGAAATATTCTGTGTCCTATGTTTTTACAGTATAAGAAAACAAAGAGTTCTTAAGGTCTTAAACTCAAGAGATCAGAGATTGAAAGGAAAAAAAAAGAAAAAGAACCACACAAACTTCTAAAGCAGCTTTCAAGTATTTACCAGCAGTAGCACAGAAGTAGTGAAGTTGGAAATGATCAAAAAGGATTTTAAAAAATGGCTGTTACTGCTCTCACACTAACAGAGATATCAGCACAATCTTTACAATTAGAGAAGCAAATGTTTTTCCTCAATTTGCAATTTAGTGAATGTAATTATATATTAATGATGATGTTGAAAGGAAATTATTGTGGCATACAATTTCATACCTATTGCCCTTAAGACTTCAAGCACAAAATGTAAACACATTTAATAATGTAATGTTTCATTTTACTGCAGCAGCAGCAAAACCTATTTTAAGTGTTTTTCCCAATCATGAACTTAATTTGAAGAAAAAAACAACAGCTAAAGGGAAAAATAACGCCATGAAATGAATAAAAACTTCTCTTAGGGAGTCATAAGTAGGGTTGTTTTTCCTATAGTTTCCATTTGTCAGTGGAGTTGGAACAATCATTGTGGCAATCTGGGGCCGGGCAGGGAGGACAGTGTGAATAGGGGGGCCACGAGGGGGAGTGGGGTTGAAATCAAATGAATCTAAAGAACAGAATCACAGCAGAATACCAATTATTAATTCTAACCATGTGGGTTAGAACTGTAAGATTTTCAAGTCATTTGGATAGTTGTAAATGGTAATACGCAAAAACTTCATATCTGAAAACCACAGACTGAAATAGAAAGATAAGCTCACTGGAAACAAACTCTGAACAGACATATGTGGTATCTTACAAAGAGATATTCAACAGAGGATCATTAGAAATCTTGAAAACTATTCCAGGCCAATTCCTGGGATTACACAAAGCTGGGAAAGCATCCTAACAGCCAAAAAAATAAAGGTAATAAATGAAACTTGCAGAAGATCAGGCAGAAACTTCTATTTCTAACATTCATGTCAATGAATAAAACCTCATTCAGAGATCTGCTCCTCACCAAGCTGAGGGCCAGCAGGGATGGTTGGTTACAACTGAAGGATCTGAAGTAAAAATTTATCTCCTTAGCTTTCAAATTAGGCAACAATATTTATGCAAATAAACAGTCTAAGTTAGTAATACTGATATAATTTTACTGAACCTCTGCTGGTTCCATTCCATGAGGTCACTCTGAAGACATTAGAAGACACTTGGACCAGCCTAGAACAGACATCATCAACTGCTTCTCAAGGAAGGAGTGGGACACAGGGACAAGACACAAAAATCCTCCAAAAACTAAAAACAAATACCATTCACATGTATCCAACACACCCTTCTGGCATAAATGGTACCCACATGGAAATTACTAACACAGAGACATCATTTTTCCAGACAGCCGGGGCTCCTGTCTGACAAGAGAGCTCAAACTGTAACTAAGGCCGGGTACTCACAATATACACACACTTGACAATTTTACAGATAGCACTAAATTGATTGTCTTGTTCTTTTGACACCTGTCTGAGATAATACTTGCAGAATAATTCACCTAAGTTCTTGTGTTGTTTTCAACACCTTTATTGATCGCGTTGTTTTCCCAGACCCTTATCAACTGAAAATATTAGCCAGCAGTAACATAAAACCCCTAATCTTGAGCAAGAGGAAATAGTATTAATGGCTGGCTACAGGTCCTTGGGAGAGTTTAGACCATATTTTCAACTACTTTTATATAAAGTGATTTGACATCCCATATATTATTCTTATTTACTTCTGATTACAATCACACAGCTCTTCAATCTCACGGCAGGAACGGTCACTTTAAACTGCAACTTCAAGCTACAGTAGAAGTTATTTTAACTGTGGCTGTTTGTTTCTTTTAATATCAAGCCAATAACATCAGTCACAGGTAAATTTATGATAACAATTTTAGAAAGAATGAAAAGCATACTGCTTCTATGTTCAACTGGAATACTAAGTTATCCTTTCAGACAGAAAATTGAGGTTAAGCCTGTTGCTTCAATTAATTAAAAACTATCCAAACTCAATCAAAGATTTCAAAGCTTTTCACAGCACGTCTCACCTCTGCCAGAAGCAAAACATAAAACATCCAAGTTTCAGCAAGTGTGAGAGGTTAAAAACCTTACTGAAGTACAGAAAACACATGGTTGATAAATGATTACATTTATCATGAAAATCAATAGCAGAACAAATAAAGCAGAAAACGCCTCAGGAAAATGCTTGTGCTGTCAGTAGCCACAGATTCCTACAAGGTATTTGTATTAAGATGGCACAAAAGGCATCAGCTGCCACTGGGGCTCCTTTCATGGTAGATACATCAAGTGCATAATACACCTGAGGTAACACTAGATTCCTCTATAAACCAGACCAAAACAAGGCCTGAATTTTAGACATTGAGGCACAAAGACTAAGCAATCTGGCTAGAGATACCCAAAAACCTCTAATCCAACTCCAGTGTAAGAAAATTAAACCCCATGCTGATTTAATAGATGGTTAAAGCTATCAACCCTAAGCACTGTCTCCTAAATCTTCAGTTTCCTCAGTGTTAAAGCAGGCAAATATCAGTATGCAACACCATTTTTGAATGCCATACTAATTAGTTAATCCTAAAACATGAGTTTAAATCCTAGCTTTTTGCTTAGTTTAGCCTCACATTTAGCTGCTACATCGTTTCCCACTGAGTTCATTTCCCATTTGGAGCCTGTTGCTCAATTCCTGGTTTTAACAAATCCAGGAGAACCTGAGCTCACTATCCAGAACCCCCAGCCTCTGTCTCAGGCCTCCCCACTTAAAGAAGCACATTTCCCACTCAGCTGTCCATGAGCTGGCAAGTGAACTTCACTCCAGGAAAACGAATTACACGCGTCCCCAGACACATGTAAATAAACCAAAGAAATTTCAGATTTACAGAGCTGTCTTCAAACCCTCTCCCCCAGCTCAGGGAGGATTAAAAAGGACTTCAAAGAAGCCCGAGTTCCAATTAAAACACTGTGACCACCCCGGGGACGCAAAAATATTCCTCTGATTAGTGAGATGCGCTCTTTGAACTGTTTAGCTAAAAAAAGCTTTCAGAACTTTAAACAAATGCAGTAATTCTCTCTCATACTTCTTTTTTTTTTTTTTTTTGGAAAGTTTCTAAAAATTTAATATTCAAAGTGAAGGACAAATAACATTTCAAACCCAAAGTTTTATGGAAGCCCATTAGCACATCAGCTCTAGGCCTCTACTAACATGAGACACACCAAGACCTCAACGCTGCAGTCCCAGTTCAAACCAGATGACACAAGTTGTCAGAACAGAAGAGCCCAGAGTGTCACTGTTTTTACAGAGGTGGTGGCACTCCTGTGTTACAAAGAGACCACACAAAATCCCAATCTCACCAGCCCTCAGAACCACTCTCCCTCAAGGGAAGAGCACATCAATCCCACCTCATTTTGAAATTCTGCTTTATTTCCTTAACATGCAAATCTCCCAAGCCACACATGAAGTGTCTCATATTCGAGTTCTTTGACACACGGTGATAATACAACAGTTGCCCTCAGACTTAGCAATTACCACAGATCTAAATAAAAGCTCTTCTTATGCTTCCCACAAAAAAAAAAAAAAACCAAAAACAAAAACAAACCACCACACACACAATTTAAAAAAAAAAAAAAAGGCAACTCACTCGATCCTCTCAGACTCTCATTCCCACAACTACAGTTGAATTAATACTCCAAAAGTTTTAACATCAAGAAGAACGATAAACATTAAGGACAAATGCTGGGAAAATAACTGAGTCTTGGAGAGTGCCAAAGCAGTTAGAGCTAAGTGGGCATAATAAACTTGCCTGTGAAAGCCAAACCTCAATCACCATTATCCATAAGGAATGAATAATTCATGGCTGAAGGAGACAGAAGGAGAATTTAAGACTTCTTCGCAGAAAGTGGAACTGCTAAAGTGTAATTGCATTAAAGATGTAAACAGTGGCATTTCAACAATCACTCCTCTTTTGCCAGCTCACTCTCAAAAACCCCAGCTCAGCTCAGCTGCCTCCTCCAGCACCCAGTTCAGAGCAGTCAAAGGTAATTATGGCTTCCCTGTGTCTTTGCCACAGGCTCTGGTGACTGGGATTAAGGTAAGGACTGCACTGGTGTCACAGGCACTTGGACACCACCCTGACTTGCTGCTATCATCAAGCTTTGGTCACTATTAATACTTGAAGCTACTAGGGAAGGCATTGATAAGATTACATGATAAATTAGATGTCACAATTTGAAATGTATCCACAGAAGAGCTTCTTTTCTCTCAGTTAAAAGAAACAAAACATCCCTTTTTCACTCCACCTTCACATCCTTCCTTGCATTCACATTTACCTTCAAGATCTTATTTCATCACACTCTGTGATGCAGGACTACCCACAAACAGTTGCTTTTCCTTTGGTGAATGGATGGTACAGAACCAACCAGAACACAATAAAAGAATTAAAAATCAGTCTTCCAGAAGCCTTCAAAACTTCTACCCTCCTGGAGATCTTCTGCTGGTTTCTCCAGGATCTGCAGCTTTCAGATTTGGCTCGCTGCTACTATGGCTGCAGTTTTGTACAACAGCTCCACAACTGAGGAAAAGGTGCTTCAGATAATCGTAACTCTTCGGATTCCACTTGAGCTTGACTGGGAGAATACTGCAAAGCATTTAAAACCCAAGTGTAGAGGGAGTCCTGTTTACACAGTAAGTGTGACACTAAACGTATCTGTGGACAATAGTTTTGGGAAGCACAAATGAAAGCCACAGTTTCATTAAACCATAAAATAATTTTAAGTCCCTGGTACAGAGTTACCTCAGTCAGCTACTTTCCTCCAAAGCTTGTCTGCATTCAAGTTTTCCTGTTACATACCAAGAAAATTTTTAATTTGCTTCACCCATTTGGCTGAGCACATGCCAGCTAAAAGTATTCTCCAATCTCAGCTCTACTCTCCTTCCTCTGCTGAGCCACAGCTTCTCTCCTAAGACTCCTCACCTCAGAAGCATCACAGAGAAACAGTGCCAGAATTCCACATTTCTTGTAGAATTTTATACCACCAGTATGTTTAGTACTTAACCTGAGCAAAGACGGGATTAAAATGAAAGCACAAAGGTAGTGGAAAACAAGTCTCTCTGCTTGAAAGTAACTTTGCAAATGCTTACAGAACACTTGGCCACATGGTGAGTATTTACTCTTTGCAGAGCTGTGTATCAAGACCAGGATTTCTGAACTGCCAAAACACCTCCCTGCACGGGCATCCTGCTGCCCTCTGCACTGGCTTCAAAGAGCTGAGGTCAGACAAGCAGACAAAACTTCCATTGGCACTCCATTTCCCAAAGAGGACTCCCAAAATCCTGAAGGGATGGGCACAATTACTGCAGTGAGAGATTCGAATGTATCCTACAAAGAAACTTTTTGCTGCAAACCCAGAGAACTACATTAAAAAAAAATCACAAATCCCACTCACGCGGTCACCGCAGTCTGAAAAACCATCCATTTTTTATCGGGTATAAAATAAATGCTCCAATATACAGCTCCTCAGAAAGGAGAAAGGAGAGCTGCCTATTGATTTGGTGTCAGGGCCACCTCAGGAAAGAGGGGAAGAACAAAACAGTTGAAGCAAATGTTGCCTCCCCACATCCTCTCTTCAGAAAGCACAAAGGCTTTAAATACATGAAACCAGCTCAACTGTGTAGTTACCCTCTGAAAGGCCATCAATTACCTAAATTGGGCTGTGTGGCAGAGAGGCATAAAAATGAGACAGGGTCAAACCAGCTCTGGAATTAATTGAGGGGGAAGAGGGAATATATCAAAAGAGGGAGAGTTTTCATTCTCGCCTTCCTTCCTCCTCCCTCACTCTCCAGCAATCGCCATGGCGCAAAGAGACAGCAGAAGATTTCATTAATAAATTTATTTCAACTTTCTTTTCAATGGTGCTAAGAATGTATGCAAATCCATTCATAATTAGGTTTAAAAATTCCATTTCATGGGATAATCAGACTTCAAAAAACTCAATTTTAGTTTTAATCAGATTTTAACAAGGATATTAAGTCCATTTCGTTCAGAAGAGGGAGAAACGGTGAATTTAACACAAAATGTATTCAAGCTTAGCCCTGGGAGATAATTAAATAAAATTAATTTGGCAAGAGTTGTCTGTAAATGGAAACGCTCCAGACAGCAGAGCACGTTCCTGAAGGAAACAAAAGCAGTTCATTACTGTACAAACAGATACAAAGCTTATTGTTCAGAGAGAAGAGAATTGCAGCTCTTCCACAACAGCAGGACAACCTGAGCCCTCAAGCTGCCTCTGACAAACGCAGCAGTGTGTGGAGGAGAAGGTAGTTATTTCCTTCTCGTTTCAGCTAAGACCCTGCACTCCCCTGGCACAGCACGGGGAGGAAAATGCAGGGGACACCATATACAAACCTAACAATTCCAAATTACCAAGCACAGAAAACAGTGAGAAACAACCTAGTGAGAGACAGCTCCTTCAAACTATGACAACCCAGGTACAATTGGAGGCTGTCAGCAAGATTCTTGTCAGATACAATTCCATCAAATTCCATGTAGTTATTTAATCCCACCACAGAACTGAATCCAAAATTAATACCAAAAGCATCCCATTCTCCCTGACAAATGCCATGGACTGCCACAGATGCTAAAACTTTGTTAACTGTCCTTATGATGGTTCAGTTCTGAAGGGGCAGATTTTTATTTTGCAACCCTTACAACCTCAGACACAAAAATGCAGTTATTTTAACAATGTGTATTACCAGATGTGTCTGACACATAGTTACTAACATCACACCATGGAAGTCACTTCTGGCAAACACTTCACTAATATACATCCCAAAACCTCAAAACAGAATGTTTGACTCTACAGCAAAGGGTTTACTTAAAGTTTCCCCCAATATTGGACACTGTTAAGGTTCAGCTTGACAGGGTGCTGGGCCATCTTGTGCAGACCAGGCTTTTGCCATGAAAGGCTGAACCAGGGGATCTTCAAGGTCCCTGCCAACCTGATATTCTACGGTTCTATGAAACTCTACTGACCCAGACACTGAAAATAACAGAACAGGATACAAAAACCAGATGGATAAAAAAAGGGAAAAAAGCTATTTTAACTATCTAACTATAGTCAAAAGACATTGAGAAACAGCATGTTTATCTTTAGCAGCTGCCATAAGCCACAAAGACAGGAGCACACACATTTCCAAGACCTATGTCTACCCAATTAGAAAAAAAACCTAATTCAGACCACTTTTTCACTCTTCCTCTCTACCAGTCTTGCAAATATATCAGTTATTACAAAGTGCCAACTGCATTTCCCCTTGCCAGCTACTTGCAGACAGGTGAGCCAATAGGTGTTGTGTGACCTTGACAAGTGGGCCAGCTCTCCAGAAGGCAGATGATGTCTTTGCCAAAGTCACACTGGAAACCATCAGGCCTAAATGAAAGGCTTGTCACAAAATAGGCTTGATGCCATCAACCTTGGCTGCTACATTTGCAGAAAACCACCTGAAGCCACAAAGCTTTATCTCTGGGAATACAAAGAGCACAGAGTCGGAAATGTTAGTTTCAAACACACTAGCAAAACTGAGGAAAACAAAATTCATAACTAGGTCAAAGCATCATCTTCTGAAGGCAGGCAATAGCAGAGCTGTGAAGGAGCCCTGTCCAAGCTAACTGATGAACAGCTGACTCCTCTAACTGAGGATACTGAACATATTCTCAGTCAAAGCCAGACACCCTATTACTACCCTCTGTAGAAAAGTTAGCAGGATTTCAAGCCATTACTGAAGAGCTTGATGTGTGTCACAGCAAGAGGATGATCGTTTCATTGAAACAGAAAATAAATCAACTTGGTCAGCAGGGAATAACTCAAGAAAATCCAGAATTTCATATTCCTTCCTACCCAAAAGATTGATCTTCCCTTTCACTACATTGTTCATTTCAGAGTATCTCTGGAAATGAATTTAAACACGTAATGAGAATTCAAAAGCAATTCCAACAGGAACAACTTGTGCCAGAAAATGGTTCCTGCAATAGTTGCCCATTACTCCCTGCAAAGAACTGCAGCAATTGTTAACTCTGCTGACAGGACAGTTGAGAATAATGCAGAGAAAAGGAGTCAGGAAGGATTGAGTCCAAGTGGTACTAGAAAAGGAGAGAAGAGATGCTCGAAATCTCAAGTAAATACATTTCTAGAAAAGCCAAAACTGTACCCACATTGCAAGGTTAGGCTCTCTGACAGACCTGTTTCTGCTTAA
This sequence comes from Pseudopipra pipra, assembly GCF_036250125.1. Taxonomy (NCBI): domain Eukaryota; kingdom Metazoa; phylum Chordata; class Aves; order Passeriformes; family Pipridae; genus Pseudopipra; species Pseudopipra pipra. Next base: position 12,018,083 of record NC_087564.1, read on the forward strand.
AGCAAGAGGCAGCAAAAGTTGAGAGCAGCTTCACTGTGCAGAGGTTTCAAACACATCATTCAAAATGTATCATCCTCTTACAACAATGCCATTCGGCAAGACATGGTTTCATCAGAAAAAAACCACATTTTGCTGCCACATGATGACCAAAACACGGGCAGAACATTTATTTTAAAAAACAAGCTTTGCCAATGCACTCCCAGAATTTTACTTCAGGGAAGGGAGGGAAAGAAGGTTCCACACACCTCCACCTCTTAACTGCCTTGGCTATGTGGAATAGTTGGCATGTTTTATCTCCTTTCTGCTGAGAAGGCCTGGCTGCATTTCCTGCAAGCTGTTCTAACCCCACTGAAAGTTTCATTTGAAAACGGAAGCCCTGAGCTCCTATTTTAGGTGTTCAGGTCAGCACTTTGAAAACAACCTCCAGACAGTGATTCTGAGTGGTCATTAAATACAGGGACCCACTCAGCCCTCAACACCTCCCACCTTTGCTTTCAAAATGGGAAACTTTCCAATTATCACAGGCCCAGTGCTCTTGCCAGCCTGATGCAATGTCTGCCCTCCCTCAGGCAGCTCACTTCAGGCTGATGTTTTTAGGTTAAGACAAAAAACACTTTTCATTTTGTCTCAAACAGAAAAAGGCATCGTTTATATAAACAGTGGCAATTTAGGAAGCTCACTTCTCTCTAATAACTTTACAACTTTGTTGAACATTGTTTGAAATAAGAAACATTATAGCTGAAAGCAAAACATTTTTCTATTTATCCTGTGCACATACCACATAATAGCTCCAATCTGTGAGTTTTTACTTTTTAAAAGGGATGAAGGGCACCAACTAAAAATCTTTATGCTTATGTAAAATTCATACTGTTGAGAGTTAACAAACTTGCATTCTAAAAAAGTCTGCTTCAGGTCTTGCACATTAGTCTGGATTTTCCTATCTAGCCCAGGATCCCATTGACACAGGACCAGAGATGGATGACTAAATAATCCAATCCACCATGCTAATTTCCATGCTATAAGTTATTTTAGAATACAAACAACACTTATGTAATCACAGTTAGTTCAAGAGAACCTTGAGGCACTTATCACATTAATCTTTTAACTTACTAACATTTCAAGTTCACTGTGCCCTTTAAGAAATGTTGGAAAACATTGTACAGTGTTTCTCTCCAAGCAGTGCATGGACAAAGGTATATTTACAAGCATATTCCCTCTAGTAAAGTAGCTGGTGAGGAAAGAGAATAGAGCCCAGGTAAACACGTGCTTTGGTCAAAAATATTCACTTGCAAAGAAGTCCCAAGGGAGGAAAGATTGGAATTTAAGGACAAAGCTTACATAATAATATCACAGGGCACGTAAGTAAGCTTGTCAGAACAGGAGCATTTAAACAATGCTAAAAAACTGAAGCAGTTTAATGTTCATACATTTCCAGTTTTCTCCCGCCCTTGTTGGTGTTGTTATGCTGTAAAGTACAATTAAAACTGAAAATCAGACTCCTCCTGGCTGATCCACTGCAGAACTTCCTCCTGCACCAATGACAAAACAAAATCAGATGATTAAAGCAGCCCCTTCCCAGCTCCCATCAGAAGTACAAATCCATGTTCTAGGGTGAAGCACTGATGAGGTTAAGCACTAACCAGGAGTGAGTCACACTCAAAACATCATCAAGATAACCTGCACCAAACACACTCAGAAAAGCTTCTCAGATGATACAAATCATATTTTGGTCTTATCTGCACTGACAGATAAGCTCTTCTTAATAGTTCAGCGCATTTTTCAGCAAACTGCTTATTTCTCCACACGAACAAAGGTCAGCTGCTCTCATGCTTCAGGTCCCTGGCCACAGTTGTTGTTCTGCGTGGGCAGGAAGATGGACGTGGTCTAACTTTTACTCATTAACCCCCAAATTCCCCTTCCCCACCTCCAGTTTTCAGAACCCTGGTATTAAATAAAGCCTGCAATTCCAAACTAAAATGCACCATTCCCCTCTTCCTACTCGTGTGCCCATTCCCTTGCTTACAGATTGGCACATTCACAGGAAAGTGGGACTCAAAAGGACCTTCTAGCTTAGGTCCTATCTAGTCCTTTGCTGTTATGAACTCGAGTCATCTCTTCCATAATCCTGTGGAGCAGTAGTTTGGGTACTTTTAACTCCACTGAAAGCTGCATTCAGAACTTTAGTCTTCCTACAAGTTAGAACCTCCTTCTAGCTGCATTCATGGCAGAGTTACAGTGACTTGATTTAAATGCCAGTGCAAGTTTTAGGGAAAGCTGGTTCTTTTTCTCACTGGTATGGACTCCCCCCTTCCTTCTCCTCCCTTCTATCCATCTATCTCCTGGCAGCAATTTCATCTCCCACCAGACTCTGCCAGAGGCTGTTCCATTCAGCACCAGTTCAGTGGGCTCTCAGGCTCCTTCCAGCAACCCCTTTCTGCATTCCCACTATCTTCCCCCACAGTGGGTGACCAGAACTCCCAGAAGCATCTGCCAGACCATCCATAGAGGACTTGAACACCTTCACCTCCATGGAAGTTTTTCTCCTGGTGCATCCTACGTGTGAGAAAGAACAGCCACCACTGCAAACAAGCACAAAGCCCTTCTAGTTCTTTCCAGTGCATGTGCTCCATTTTAGAAAAGATGTTGGCATTCAGCTCCCAATTCCATGGAGCACTGTGCCTTGTTTCCTTGAATTTTGTCCCACTTCTGCAATCTAATCCTTAGGGTCACTCAGTTCTGCATATCCAGCTTTTGTGTATTTATGAATCCTCTGAACTTGGCATCATTAGTCAAGTTTTATCAGCGCACACCAAATTTTTGCACCAAAACCATTAATAGAAATACTAAATAAAGCAGATCCTGAGGCTAATCTTTGAGGAATTCCACTTATCCTTGCATTTTCCTTCCAACAATACTAAATCTATCCCTGCTTAAACAATTCCTTATACATCCTACAATTCTATTAATTTCCTTCTTCTCCCACATGATTTATACTTTCCCAAATGGTTTTCTTCTTTCAGCGAAGTTCAAATAAATAAGATTTACTGTGATTTATTCCATAAGATAATCAATTCTCTAGACAAAGAAAGTTGGTACATTAGTCTGGCACAATCCATCTTGGTATTTCTTGATCCAATAAAGAAGGGAGGTTCCCTGACCTGTAGCTAAAGGCCATGCCCAGGAGTACAAGGGAGTAGCCCATACAAGAGTTTGAATCCTTACATTTGCATTTTGGTTTGCTTCTGTTCAGAGAAGACCTGTCCATTTTGAAAAAGGTTTTGAAAAAGCATTACTATGCTAAAACAAAATCCTCTCCAATAAGTATGTACAGGATGTACACTTTTGTTTAAAAGTTTCCTTGCAAACCCAAAACTTCGGGGCTAAATGAGGTATAATACACTGAGCATCTAAGGGAGAGGGGAGGCAGAGCACATTGACAGCCCCAGCAGAAAATTTAGAGCTGAAATACTGAAAGATGCTAAAATGGAAATGAAAAGGTAAAATTAAAAATGAGCTGGAGATTATAGTGGTTATTGGTTTTGTGGAAATGATCAAATGAGAGGCTGAATAAAAATCAAGCACAAGCATTTGAGCTGTCTGACAGGAGCAAACCATCCCCTTGCTGATTAGTCTCTGCTATTTAAATGATAATTTCACTTTAAGGCAAACAGGGCTGCTTAATGCAAGGAAAGTGGCTCGTTACAAAAGTGTCTGTATTTTTGAAAGCTTCTCCTTCACAGCAGAGTGAGCACCGAAGTTCAAGCCATTTACACATAACATGGGTCACTACATGCTGGAAGGAAACAAGTAACTTCTACCCAACTGTTTTCCAACAGTGTTTCAAACTATAGTTGCAGGAAATATGGCAGCAACTCAAAATGAAGTGTCTGACTGGTAAGTCCCCCGTGGCAAATGAATCACTTGCTATGCAGTAGACAACACCAGCACACATTTCTAAATCCACTCCTGATCCTCGTGGATAAAGAGCCTTGAGTTTACTGGTTTGGGGAATGAACCCTATATTTAAGCTGGGGTAATGCTCTATATTCTAATAAAAAGAGTCAATGGAAAAAGAAGTGATAATTTTCATTAAAAAAATGGTCTATTGGCATCCTCACTTCCAAAATAAAGTTCTTATAACCCTAGTAAGAAAGGTCCATCTTTTCTTTGATGTCATTATTCTCCACTGAACTCCTGTAGTCAAACTACTGAAGTTCCTCAAACATTCCTCCACCAAAGAAGATGGACAGTGTGCTAAGCTATTGCTCAACACTATTTTCTGTCTCCAGAATTATGGATCTGTGATCCCGGGAAGACAATCTCTTGAACTGTTCCCAGAGCTTTGAAATGCAAAGCAAGGACAGAGATATTTTTGATCTGAGCTTGCTTACTTCTTGCTCTGATTCTCTGATTATACATTACAGCCTCAGTCTGCCCCGTTGTCAGGTGCTCATCCCTTATGTTTTACACCCTTCCTATCTCTCCTTTAGCCTCCAGACTTATTAACTCTGATGTATTCAAACGGAAATAAAAGGCATTAATGGCAAAGGAGAAAGAACACTAATAATTTTTGAACATCAGAGATAAGTACAGCGTTTTTTAGAGAAAATTAATATCAGATAGGAAAATATGGCAGGAAGCTTTGCCCAGCATTTCAGTGAGGAACTGTCAGACACAGACCTGCAATATTTTAAGGTATCTATGAAAAGAGGCCCAGATGGTTGCCATAATAAAATTAAGTGGATCAACCCCATGAGAATGGGAGAAGACTAAACTCTGGCTAAAGCATAGATTTGACACCACACTTCCAAACATCATATTTAAATGCATTATTCCCAGCACCTAAACGAGGCCTGAAATCTGCATCTGACTACTCTGAAGCCTGGAGCTTCAGAATTTGAGATTACAAAGGAGCATTTTCTCCCTACCAGGCATGATACACATTCTGTCAAGGAAAGCTAAAACCCAGGGCAGCGTGGAGAGTGAAGAATAATGTACATTTTAAAATAAGATAACAGAAAGAAGAACAGAAGAGCTTAGAGCAATATTCCAGCATATGCTGCATGTCACATTCAATAGGTGACAGCTTCCTCCAAGACTTCTCCATGTAAAGAACAGTGGCTTTGGCACATGTACAATTAGAGCAAGACAACCACAAATAGTTTTCTCTTTAAACTTGTACCTCACTCTCTCTAAAGCCAAAGATCCCCTTTGGAACTGTTCAGGTACTTCTCCCTCAAGAAGATTTTAAATGTTACTAAGGCAGTGCTTTCATCTTTCACACCTAAGTCCTACAAACACTGAGCATGTAACCTTTATTTCTGTATAAACAATGATTACCCTCATCATCCCTTCCAAACCTGGCTGCTCGTTGACACCTTCCCTTTCCCTGCTTTGGAACCACACAGGTACTTATGCACCTACAGAGGAAACCTGATGAAGGAAGGGAAGGCTGTTTCCCATTCTAGATTGCTTTTTTGCTCTGCAGGGCCACCTCTTTCAGCTGCAGAGCTCACAGACCACAAGGTACCATTTCTCAAACCTTCAGCTTCAGTGGAATGCAAACACTAAAATGCAATACTGTGCTTACAGAGGACAAGAGCAGATAATCTGTCCATGAGGTAGGCTGACACCTCATAACTATGAAAGTTTCTCTAATAAGCATAGTGCTTTTTTTGGTGTTGTTTTGGTTTTTGTTGTTTGATGTGAGGTTTTTAAATTAATGTTTCCCCCTGCGTAGTTTATATCTCCCTATTGGGCACCCTGGGAATTCCCACTGTGAGGAGACAGTTCGTTTTACACTGGGAATCTTGTAAACAGCAGTCATGCAATTTTCAGTCTGTTCACAGATCATAAATTACAACTAGTTATAAAAAACTTAAACATACAACATGAAGTTTCAATATCCTCATACTATGCTAATCCTAATTTTATCCTCCAATTAGGGACACAGCTCTAAAGCTGGGGGCCACCAGTAGCCAACTCAAATAAACCCAACCCCTAACTGTCCCCTAAAAAAGAAATTAGCACTTTAGTTCAGGTCAGTGGTACAGTTACAGAGGGCAGCCAGCATCAAATGCTTTTAATTAGATTGATTTCTTGCTTGGTGACAAAAGACCACAGGGTTACAATAGGCTATCCAGTAAAAATACTTGCTCCACTATGGAGAGATCATGCCAGAATTACAGCATTACTGGAACTAGCAACAGTAACCCCCAGTCTTGTCTTGATTGGTTGCTGTTAATTAAGTATCCAGAATAACATGAGTAATTCGAATTATTTCAACATGCACTGCTTTGAATATCTGTCAACAGATTTTTTTTAAACCAGTAACCACTTACTCATAATGGACATTCAGAGAAAGATAAATTACTACCTTGTGAGAAAGGAAAAGATTATGAGCTTCATTCACTACTGCAAAGATATTCAATGCCTTGTATGGAAGAGAGCACACAGTAGCTAAGCATAGTTAATCAAGATTCAAAAAGGAAAGTAGAGAACTCCAATATTCTCCCTTCTCTTCTATTCACTGAAAAAAAAAGAGCACTAATCCACCACTAAATGCAGAATCAAGAAATCCGATTCCCTTTTCCCACCCTCTCTCCTCCCTTCCCCCAACTCCAAAAGCAGAATGTGCATAGAAGGACTTCCCGTACTGAGTGTAGCACCTGGGTAATTACGAATTACAACTGTGCAAACCACTGTACTAAATAGAGATGCCTGCCACTTAATTAAACCCTTTCTTAGAGAGGAAATGCATGCACATTCACACTATCTCCTCCTCTTAATTGGTCTCAGACATTGCAGGAAGTTATCCCCAAGATTTGTCAGCCAGCCAACCCACAGATGTTTGAGAAAGAAAACCAGGTCAGCATTAACAGGTTCACTTCTTCTGCTCAAGGCACAGGTCAGCAGATCAGTGTCTGCTGTCTGCAGCTGGCAGGCTCCACCTCGGGAAAGTGGTCCTTAAGCACTGGCCTGAATTCCTGTCAAACGTGCACTTCTCTTCCCAGGCCTGGAGGGCGAGCACACCAAACAGCCATGGCAGCTTAATGTGATACCGTGGCTGCAGCCAGCTGGATCGACCCTGCAAACTGAAGGACACTACAGGCACTCTCCAAACCTGGGCTTCACTAAACTCACAGTCCCTCCAGATGAGCCTCACACCATCAGCACCAGGGGGCCAAGACCTGCCCTACAACAGAACCACAGTGAGATGCGACTCAAGAACATCCAAGCCTGTGACTGGAGTCTCAGAGCTCCACAGAAGAGTCCAAGCACACTTCTCTCTGATATATCAACCTCATCTCATTTCCTTCCTGTATTCCACAGCCCCTTCAGAAAACGATATCTGATCTCTCCACTGTGCCCCTGTGATGGAAAAAACTGAAATGATTCTGAGGAGTACTGTGAACAAAAGCTTTTGCTTTATCCCACACACAGACATCAGTCCTGAGCTGACAGCACTACTGGCAACAGAAAATGGTGCTCCAAAAAGTAAAGACCCAATTAAGTAGGTCATGATCAATATATTTGATCATTGATATAAAATAATTCTGCTGTGTTTACAAAGATCTTTGAGCCCAGTAGGTGAATATGTAAAATCTTCATATAGTCACTACTTCAGATTGAAGAAAAAAAAAACCAACAAACAAACAAAACCCCACCAAATAAACCCCACTTCATACATTACTATTTATTCTACCAAAAAAGGAAAAAAAGCTTGGACTAAAACTCCTCTGAAGCTGTTGTTCGTGGCCCACCTGTCAGCCTTCACCAATTTGTGCAGCTTTTCAGCCAAATTTCAACCTTTCAAAACTTGCAATCTTCTGCCACTTTCGGAAAAAAAGACAAATTTAGCATTAAACCTTGTAAGCTGCTATCAATGACTATCAGTACATTCAGTATCTGAGTTACTGCCTCATCTTTAACCCATACCTGAAGCACATCTTTTACATCACTCTGTACTCCAGGCTGTATCTGTTTATGGGTAGCAAAATCACCTGACTAACTCATTAGAGGACGAAAGCAACATCAACCAAACACAGACAAACAGCAGGAAAACAGGCTTATCTAGATTAATAGCTCATAGAACAAGAACCCTCATTTTTTATTTGGGCATATTCTACATGCTGCAGAGGGGAAGGTCAGAACAACAACAGTGCTGCTCCAAGAATGGAATTCCAAGGCTTGGGGTGGGGAGAAAAGAACCAGGCTGTGAAAAACTCCTGTTAAATAAGATAAAAATGAAGAGTATGGGGTGTGAGTACGAACAGAGTTGGTTAGAAAAATACTTTATTCTGTATTCCATCAGACAAATCAGCACAAATCTTTTTCATACCAAGTTACAATCCTGAGTACTGGGCAAGGAGACAGCGACTGCGTGCGTGTAGCATTAAACAGATTTTAAAGGTTCTGACAGGAGCAATTAGCGGTTTTCCCCTAGGCTGGCTGCCCCGCTGATGGATTCCCACCAGGATGAGGTTCCCAGGCTGGAGCAGGAGCCCGTTTGCTCCCGCAGCAGGAGAAAGGGCGCCATCTCCTGGGGGCTTTTGCGCACTGTCACCCAAATAAAGCCGCCGCCACCTCTCACCCAAAACCTTCCTGAAATACTTTTCTGATGAATTACATGATGTTTAACGGCAGTCAAGGAATTATCTGGTAAAATATCTCTAAGCTGCTAGTCCAACTCTGAAAATACAACCGAGTCTGTCACAATTAACACAGTTTGTCAGTGCAACAACTCAACTACACAAATACTGGATTTTGAAGAAATACAAACTATATCAGGACATCCTGGAGAGAGAGGGAGTAGAAGAAGCTTGTTTTCTTGACACAGTCCTTTCTTAATAACAAATTCCTATAAGAACCATGCATAAATATCCTTCTCTAGGGCAGTAAACTCCAAAATAAATAAAACTTTCTACTCGCAGAGCGAGAATTTCAACATTTTGTGCTTTTTTTCCCTTTAATGTTGAAACCAATCCTACAGCTGGAATATCAAGCCAGAGCAACACACGACAAACACATGAAAATCCCTGGCAGCATAGCAGTAACGTAGAAAAAAGTCCTACATCCACAATAAAAACCAGAGCCAACTATACTGCAAAGTAGGCAGTAAGAAGCTCAAGAAATCAAAAGTAATTGAACACAAAAAAGATTATATAGATTTATAGTGTGTACACATGAACCACATATATAGCTATGATGTGTACTATTTTATTATCTGGCTATTGTGCAGCTTACAGGGATATTATGCTCTAGAGCTACAGTTGTCTTTGTTTCCACTGTTTATGAGAGAGAAAAGCCCAGGAGCTTACAAGTGGAATCCAGAACTAGCAAACATAAGATTAGCCAGAGTAAACTGTTAATGAACTTGTTTTCCCCCACAAGGTGAAGCATTATAAACACTTAGTTAGCTCTTTCATTGTCACCAAAAAGAGACCAGTACTAAAAACAGTAGGATTACCACTACACTCCTGAAAGCTGCACCTCCTTCCCAAGTATTATTACATAAAATTACACTGGAAGGGCTGATCATAAGCCAATCTGACAAAAAGCCTGCTGGGAGCAGGCAATCAGTGAACAGAAACCACTGAGAGCAGACACTGAACAAGCCCTGTGGAAGTGCTGAAGGGAATGAAAAATCATCCTCTCCTACAACACCACACGCTGCTTGCACTCCCCTTACATCCTCTGTACCAATGAAGAACCTGATAAGAAAAGATGAGAAATCCTAATGCCTTCCCTTTTTCCTTGCTTATCTAGTTATTAGCAAACAGCACATTGCTCCAGCTCTTTGGGACAGTCAGCCAACTTGTTCTTATTTTTTTCTCCTACTATGAGATGGGCAATTAACTCTTCTCAAACTTTCACCAACAGCATTCTCCGGGAACCAACTAGGACAATGATCTCTCATCATCTTCATCTTCCTGACTGAAAATTAACATAATTCATGCTGTAAGAAGTCAGAGCAACAACAAAAAAAAGAAAGACAAGAAAAAAAAAAACAATGAGGGAGGCAGGGGGGAATCATCCAGTCCCACTTGCTCCAATTGCATACAAAAGGTGATTTTTCTCAAGAGCAATTCCCCTTTCTGTATGAGAAGGAGACATTAATAGCACTAAACAATATGGCCCAATCAGAAACCTAACACTTCACAGGGAATATTCTGATTTTAAATGAAGGAGTTATTAGACTTCAACAGGCAGAATCACTTGGTTCCATTTCTCTCCCAGTGTGAAATTACCTCGTTAAACCTTTAACAGCTTGAGGTAAGTAAAAAGCTTTTACTCCAATGTCTGATAGGGAAGTTTTGTGAAAAGGATTCCTAGAATTTCTGTCCATAGGAGATTTAGCACAATTCCATTTTCATCTAGATGTATGTGCCCCTCAGTAGATGCAGGAGATAACCTCAAGCATGCTACTTGCCAGCCTGCCTTGGGAAGAGTTTCGTTGTCCTCATTAAACAGAAAACACTGAGAAAGTTAAGGAGACTTTCCCAAGTTGGAACACAAGTACCTTTTACATGAAGCAACACTGTGCCCAAACCACATGTGCATATCCAAACAATCCCAGCACTGTGCAGACATTGCTCTGCTGTTGGATACATGTAATGAGCAGAATAAAGAGGCAAGTGGCAAAAGGAGGTTCTGCTGTACAAGTTTCAGCTCTGAGCCAACATGAAAGGTGATCTGTGCTATGGTGCTCATGTCAAGACACTTCTTTACAGAGCAGCATCTCTGCTTTCAGTGTAATAACAATGTAAATATTTAGAGAAAATAGAGCAGTGTTAAAACATGACACACAAAAGCTTCCTAGCAACTCAGAAAACTTTCTGCAATGGAAGGAAATGATCAGAAGATGCACCATTTCCAGTCCCTCTTTATACCACATACACAACAGAGACCTTAAAAAGTCTGTTTCAGTGCTCCAGATGTCAGGAGGAGCTGTTATCTACCAGTGCACAGACCAGCTGGTGTTACAAACACCACTGGGGAGTGGGGTTTGACAAAATAACTAAATTAACAACAGTTCTTCAGCTGTTTTAGGGAAGAAAAGTCACAACAGGATCTAGCAGCTTATTTTGATAAGCTGATTTGATATCCAGATGTCAAAGGAAATATATTCACAACAATTTGTCACAGGAAAGATACATTCTCTTCTCTGGACATATCCTAAAATTCTTAGAGATTCACTTACTAAGCAAGCAGAATCTCTAACTAAACTGAATGCAACTATAGCCAAAAAGTTCAAAGAACTCAAAACTGAAGCATGGCCTTAGAGACACTGGTCAAGCTGACTTGGTGAAAAACATTTGTTAGTTCCCAAAGATACTTTAAAACAGTGTATATATTACTTTCTTCCCATATATAACAAAAAGTACTGGAAGAGCTTACACATGAAGAGACAGAAGAAAGCATGACCAACACACTTCAGAGATCTGAAGATTAAGAGGGAAATGGTTTAAAAGTCTTACCTCCCTCCAGAGCTGTGAAAACATACCTGATATTTAAGCCAGTGCTCTGGTCCAGTTTCTCCCAGCTTTGTAGTTTTGCCAGAAGTTTCTAAAGTAGATGAAAAGTAGAGTTAGACAGATGAATATTCTAGTAGCTGATTTTCCAGAGTTTTCTCAGATTCCTCCATTCAAAGTCAGTGTCATTCCTCCTTCTGTGGATTTCATGGTCTTATCTAGCACTTTGTCATTCATCTGAGACTCCATTCTGGCCCCACAGCACTTGTGGTGATCAAAGTGGGTATTGAGGTTCTCACCATACACCTGTTCAACACCACCATGCCTCGGCAGAGCCTGACATCATAAAAAGCCTTTCCAGCAGAAGAAATGTGAAAGAGAAACAGCAAGGCCAAAGAAAACACTATGATGAGATTGTTCTTTACATGAAATTTCCAGCTGAACAACAGAAGTCCTTCTGCCTTTTACACCTTCATTGCCATAACTCCCCTCACGCTGACTTCTCAGTTTGGGAACGCCTGCTTCGAGCCCATTAATTAAAACAGATATCACATCTCAACTAACACAACACAGGAAGAGCCTAAAAGTCAGGACAGGCAGTAAAGGAAACCCCCTATTCTGTTCCTCCACCCAATGTTTCCAGCTCCTCACCTCATTTTCCAGTTCTACAGTCACCAGCTGCGCTTGGACCTTCTCATAGCGCTCCAGTTTTCTTTGGAGACCTTCTACCTCCTCTTTCAGCAAGCCATTGTTTTCTTTCATTTCCCTGTGGTGAAGAGAGAGACAACTATTAAAAAGCAATGCAACCCAATTCCCTCCCACGAACTTCCAGATACACACAGAATGACCAGGGAATCGTGACATTGTACAGATATTCAATGTTTCACTTCTACAACCTTCACTGCAAAGTCACTGCTCCAAAAAAACCTGAAGTTTTATTGAATTTATTTTTGTCTACTCTAAGTACCATCCTAGTTAAGCCCAAACAACCTGAAGTTTTGTATCTGCTTTACTATTTGACAAAATAAGGGTAGCAGAAGACTCCCAACTCCCCTGCTCAGTCCAGCTGGATGCAGGGCTGGAACACAGCAAGCACTACAGACCTGGATTTTGAGCAAGCATTGAGATTGCTTGGTTTTACTTTAATAGAGGTGTGCAAGGGTGAAATAAAACCATTTAACAACAAATGACCTTTAATCTGTTGATATGTTTCCGTGCACAAAAAACAAGCATGAGAAAATTCCAAGATAAACAATTCAAAATGACAATGGAACAACTACAAGACCAAAACCAAGGAAAACTACATAATTTTGAAAAAGAAAAAGCTGACAGGACAACTTGTGTAATTTTTAAAAAAAAATAAAATAAAATAAACCACACACAAAACATTTTTAGGCAAGTTATTTCATAGTACATTTAATTTAATTTTTCAAATCAACTGCTACTTCAGAAATCCAGAAAGCCTACTCTACACCAAGGGCTATATCAGAGTACTTTAGAAACTCAAACAAAACACTTCCTAAACATTATGCTGGAACAACAGCCCTTTAAAATAGTGGCAACAATAGCTAAGCAAACCAGTTATTAAAGCAATGTTCAGCTGTCTCTTTTCTCTACAGGGAATTCTTTCCCAAAGCTGTATGGAGTTCATCACTACCTTTAAACACTGAATTTTGTTCTAACAAACAGAAATCACCACCCAGAACAATCAATACACATTCTGTGAGGCTCTTCTGTTCAAGAAGATTCCTCAGATCTTGTCAAATCCTCTCAAAGAGGAACCATCACAACGCTGCTCCGTTCATATGCATTATTTATAGGAAATATTTAAACTTCCTCCTAAACTTTCCATGTGGAGGCACAGCAGAGGGATTTGAAAGTGCACATCGTGCAGCTGTAGCAAGTACAGAAGAACACAAGATAACCCTCAACAACTGAACCTTTCCTTCACCTGAAGTAGGCGTTTTCCTCCCTGAGTTGGCGCAATTCCCGCTCCATTTTTGGGAAACGAGCCAGTTCTGCCTTCATGTTCTTGACAATTAGAGCATCATGTTCCTGCTGGGAGAACTTCTGCTCCAGATCCTAGAAAACGTGGGATGACAAGAGGACATCAGTGATTAAGCTGAAACTTGTAAGAACTATTTCTGCATTGTACTTTTTAAGCTCAAATCAAGGACTTGAATGAAGTTGAAAGGGAACTCAGTAGGAACATCTGCTCCAATTCACTGCTCAAAGCAGCCCAGGTGTTACACCTGCTTACCCTAAGTTCATAACAAAAACACCCTCTGCTAATCATTAAAAAGACCTTTTCCTACCCACTTAACCAAATCTGTGATTTTCTTATCCTCTGTCCCTCCATCAATGAACTGCATAGAGGGGCACTTAATGGCCTGAAAGAATTAGGAACAAGAAGAAACACAAATATGCATTTTAGCACTATGTTGCTTTTTTTTTAACCACTAAAAAAAAAAAAAAAAAAAGTTTATTCAGAGCTGTATTGCAGAGTGATACCCTGTTTTCCATCCTTTCATTTCAGTGGAGGGAGTCTCCTCTTGCTGACAATGGTCTGGCTTCACCAGAGGCAATGCTACTATCAGCACCTGCTCAAACCAAAGTAACTCTCTACAACTACCTGTGCAAGAAAGACAAGTGAAAAACATACAATCCCACCAACCTACATGCTAATTTGGAAGGACATAAAGCATCTCTATACTCCCATTTTAGCCAGTGTGGTTTCGAAAGCTTTACAAGTAACTGCGCTTACTTAAAGAGCTAAACCCAACTTCAGAGGAAGGATTTTCTGGGAAGCAGAAAAGTACTTGTAGCTGCTGGGCTCATCATCCACCATTTGCAAAAAGATCACTCTAGAAGCAATCTCTTGCAAAGCAAACTTGTGCTGTGGCACAAGACCAAAAAGAGCATTCCCCCAGAACCCTGCACAAGGATATAAATCACCTTCTTATAGAGAAAGTTGGGATTTTTTTCAATCAATTGATAAAACAAAGGCAAAGAGTGCCATGTTACAGCTAATTGTAGACAGCCTGGTCCACCCAGTCTCAGCTCTCACTGGCCACCAACTCAGATACATGACAAACTAACCTTTTACTTCTGTCCTTCCACTGAAGGACATCAAAAACTAAAGCTTTACATAGGTCAAAAAGTTTCTTACCTTAATCTTCTGTTCATATTCTGCCAGTTGGGATTGGTTTGCTTGCAGGGTCTGGATTTGCTGACTTGCCTCTTGCCATTTCCTGTTAGATGCAGACACAAAAAGTATTTAGCATCCAGAAATCATGTACCAGAAACAACTTGCATGCAGAACTCTCTGACAAACGTAGTCAAACACTATTAGCAAGGTAAATGTTAATGCTATAGAAGATTTTGTCTCATACAGTTTCACACTCATATCCCCTCTATTTAGAGACAAAAACATCCACCCATTTTAACAAAGATTCATATTGAAAGAAATCAAAACAAAAAAATCAAGCCACCTTAACTCTGAAAACAATACATACTCAGAGTAAATAAACCTTCACAACTCCAAAATTGAAGAGTTCAATTTAGTAAGCAAGGAAAAACACACTAGTAGCTTTCAACTACCCCTCCACTATGATTTAAGTCTTGATATTTTTGTTCTGTTCAGTCCCTAAAGTTCACATTAGCCTTTCCCACCCACGTGCCTTCTGTTAACTCTCTACCAGGAACATGAGATATCACAGATTTAAAGCTCAAGTTGTGGTTCTTTTCCTCAAGGTACAATTAAATTCCACCTCAGAGTTCCTTTCAAACAACAGTTATAACCTGCACATCCAGATCAAAGAATCCCTTTGAAGAGGGGAAATCAAACGCTGTTGAAAGTTTTCTGAGTGATGACACCTGCACAAGACTCAAGTTTTGTTTGCCTTTTTCTCCCTACAGTCATTCATCCCCTGCTTACTTTTTTTCAACATCCAGCTGTTCCATCAGTTCCTGCTTCTGAGAGTCTTGGCTTGTCATCTGCATCTCTTGGTTCATTATATTCCATTGCAGCTCTGATATTTTCCCTTTTAATACAGTGATTGTCTGAATTAATGGAAGAAAAAAAGCAAAAACATACAAGGCTATGACTCTCCAAGCTGGATATAAGGGATGGTGATATAAATCATTTCCAACTAAAAAGTACAAACACTGACTCTAGAAACAATCCCACTCTCGCAAACCTTCAGACCTGGAAACTTACCTCAAACAAAGGTAAAAGAAAATCATTGAGTAGCTTTCATCTGTCACTCAAATTGTCATTTCCATTACCTGTTACATGAGTGTCCCCAAACTGGCATAAAAATATCAAGCTTCAAAGTTAGATGATGATAAGTACATATATTAAAGTAAAAAAATTATCCCACAACCATTCCAAATGTATTTTGTCTGGGTTTCAAAATTTAAAATGTCTGGATTTGCCTCAACCAAATACCAGAGGCATTACAGTTTCCTTAGAAGTAGAGGCCAGTGGTTTTTAGGATTTTTTTCTAAATATCTTAACTCCAAAGAAAAGCTCACAAGTCATGTAACCTGACTTTGAACCTTGGTGCTATATGTTGTCTTGCACTTTTTTCCTCCTTCTCCACATCAACTTGCCTAAGAAATCTCCTTCTGATCTGCTCACTTGTGTCTGGGCTTGGTTTGGTTCTAAACTTTGACAGCAAAGACACACACCACCGGGGTTTATTAATTTCCAGGTGATGAACACAGTGATTCCAATTATTTTGTTTGGGCTTTTTTTTTTTTTTTAATCAAAAGGGGCATTTTCAATTGACAAGAACTGCGAAGTGATCTGAAGCTACGAATGGATTAAAAATTGCTCTGTTCTTACTTCATTAGCTTCAGCTAATTTGCTCTCCTTCTCTTGCAGCTTCTTACTCATTGTCTCCATGCTCTTCTTGTAGGATTTGTTCATCTCCATTTGTTCTTTCAGTTTATTTTCAGCTTCTGTTTCCCTTTCCTGATATTGTTTTATGCGTGTGAGCAGCTCCTGGTTACGGTCGGCCTCTCGCTTGCCAAGGAAAAAAAAAATGCAAAAAGATATAAGAAGAAAGTAGCACAAAGTTGAAGCCATTTTCCCTTCTCCTGTCTTCATTCCTCATCACCATGGCCACCAAGGCATCATCAGACCACAGCTTTAACCTTTAACCTTTTTTTGCATTGGCAAGGCCAAAAATCTTACCAGCAGCAACTTCATGTCAAGAGCTACCCAGGGCAATGGAGCTGGAAAATTAGGAGACAGAGTCTTACACTAAGTCATGACTATGAGAATACAAATGTGGCTTCACAGACTCCACTGCACACCCTCCAGCAGATCAGCAGATCTCCAGCAGAAAATATTCTGATCTCCAATTTAAAGCTGGGCCGTGCACAGCAAATTGACTTTCAGAAACTCAGATCTCAACAGTTGGGTTAATAAGAGAAACTTCCCTCTGCAGCTTCTGGAAACTGTATGAGGCCATTTAAAAGAAAAGAAACAGGGTTTAAATGCACAGTTTTATCAACTAATACAATAAATATTTCTGCGCTCTGACCACCTTTCATACACCATTTCAGTTTATTCCTACCACAAATTAATTCTTATTGAAAAAATGCATAGTAAATTGCTTTACTAATCAAAGCAAATCGAGACATGGATTTACATAGTAAACAAGGATTATGCAAAGCAATGTGAGGTTCCTAAAACCTTTATCCACATGACTCAGAAAAACACAGAATCTGAGCAGGGTAATTACCAGAGTGCTGGATTAGTGCTGCTCCCTTTTTTGTACCAGTATTTCAAGGGTTTCCGTGACTGACTCAGCTACATTCCAGTTTGAACTCTTCCTGGCTTAATCCCACATCACCTGACTTCAGAGGAACAAGGAATTTAGTCACTGACTCGCTATTTCACAACTACACACTAAATCTGTCACCCAGCATCCTTGTAAAATACAACAAAACGTGTTTATAATCAGCCGCATATGAGATTTTTATTATGCTACAAGACCCACTGATCTACTGCTTATTCCAGTAAGATCGTTAAGCAAACATATGTGGTCATAAAAGCAGAAACCAATAAAAGCTATTAGTCCCTGAGTGAGGCTCACTGTTTTATCAGTGCAGGCTCCCTTGTGTGACACTGCATGGCTGGCACTATTGCCATTCCAATTAATTACAGTCACACAAACTAAATGCTTGCAATTGTGCCAGCAGAAGTTTAAATTCAGCTAGGAGAAAAATTATTAAATACTTCTGGGGGAAACAAATAGTAAACCCCCCTTTTATTATTGCTACCCATGATAACTTTAGTGCTAAACTAGCAGAACTCAGTGATCAGATCAGGGGTCTGTCAACCTAACAAGGCTTCAAGTGCACACCCTTGTGCACATCAGCAAGTTGGTGTAATGCACTGCAAGGGGATCTGTAGAGCAAAACAGTTGGTGCTGGGAACTTGACACCCACACCACCACCACCTCTACAGTAAATGCAAACACAGTAAATGCATTCCAGGAGCATCTACTACAGATTCACTCAAGTCCTGCCCTGAAGACAGGGTCTGTTAGCAGCTGGAGAACACCAGGCTTGCTCCTGGATTGCATCTCTCAGTTTAGCTTCATTCCAAAACAAAGTTGCCTATACACATTCTGAGACATTCCACTGCAAAGCACAGCTCGTGAGAAGTGGAGAGGATATCCCTGATCCAAACCAAAACACCACTGTAGGTGCTCCACAGGTGTTGTGACTCAGGCCTGTGATCCCAAGCCACCACACTCACCTCATAGTTCCTGGCATTGGTGTTGGCTGCCTTCTCCAGCTCGATGCGAGCTCGTTTGTGGCTGAGCTCCATCTGCATCTTCTCCCGCTCCACCTGCAGCAGCTGGGATTTGGAGTGGATCTGCCCAGCTTGTTCTTCCAACTGGCCAGTTCATGTGTGAAAAGGGACATTGCACCCCATTAACAGCACAGCAATAATAAGGCAGGGTGGTGCCTCCCACCCCGTACTGCTTCTGCTAACATTTATGTGCCATTTTACAAAGCACCAGGAAACTATCACCAAATTTGTTGTTGTTCTCACACCAGCTGCAGTTGGGGAACCACACCCAAAAACCCCCGTATCGAATCAAGGTGAGCTGGAAAGAAATTAATTCCAAGTTCTTCACTCAGAATTCTTCCTTCCATCTCTAGAGATACTCTGACAAAATGTACTTCTCTATCTAAAAAAAGTTTAATTATGAACTCCCAGAGCCTCATAAAAGTAAAAGCAGCTGGCCAAGAAGCACAGGTCGTGCTCCCAATAAAATGCAACTGCTGAGCAAAATAACTTGTTTTTCTATGACCTCTCCAACATTACACTTCATTTTTTCATTGAAATTACCTTGGAGCACAGACAATACTAACAGAATTCCTCATCTCCTGGTGATGTACATCCAACACACAGGTAATGGAGACTCTACCCAGAGAGCCTCCTCTAACTACCACTGTCACCAGAGATGTAACAGAGACACAAATTGCCTTTTGTCAACATTTCAAATGCAAAGCAGATTTACATTAAAATAAGCAAGCTTATTTTATACCTAGAGGCTGAAATAGAAATTATATTAACAGAACAGAGAAACTTCATTCCAGACTAATAAACAGTCCTTAGGATCCAAGATGTCAACTTATTTTACGCTTTATGAGCATGAAGCAGCTAAAAGAAAGAAAAGTAAAAACCACAGGTGGATGCAAACAGAAGTGGACATGAAAGCACAAACTGAACTGTTTGCATATCAAAGCCACACTCCTGTTTGTGTCCAGGCAAAGAAACCTTAAAATTATGAAAAAAAAAAAAAAGGTAACAAAGTGTCTTACTAGAAAAATGCTAACAGATCTAAAGCTCCTCTGTTCAGCAATATGAAAACAACTTACAATTTAATTTCCTGAGCTGTTTCACAGATATAACTTGCAGGAAATAATTTCAAAGCACCTTTCTCATTCTTTTACAAAACAGAAATAAGTATGTCTGACACTTGAAAAAATTAAGTATTTTCTGGAAAAAATTCAGAACGTTGACCAAAAGCAAGCTTCCAACAGTGAGCTTGTGTGAACATCAGTTTCAGAAAGAATGGTCAGATTTGAATGAAATCAATCCTGATTCCTGGAATCAAAAGGACCACACAAGCACACTGATGAGGACACCTCACCTGCATCCTCTGCTGGTACTGGATCTGCAAGGAGCTTTGAGATGGTCCTGGTGGGGCCAGCCCAGACACCCCCTCCATACGCTGAGATATGAAGTGGTTGAGGGATTTCAGGGTGGATAAAACAGTGGTGTTATTTTCCAAGTCCTCCATGGCTCTGGGAACAGACAGAAATAGAAATCACCAAACAGAGCACGCTGCTGGATCCTGGCTGCTCTGCTGAGGAGAGACATGCCACTGCCCTGAGGAAACACTCAATGTCTTCCAATTTACAGGGTAAAATCAACCTGCAAATCACTGCAGGTGCATCCTAACCCACAGAAAACACGACCCAACCCAGGCTGGAGTCGTAGGTCTCTGAAATGAGAAACTGAAGCAAGACAGGCTGTTCTTCCCGGGGCTTTCTACCCAAAACGGTTTGATTTTATTTAAATACTTTCTCCCCTGAATTTTTGGCCTATAAACGTACAAATAAAAGCTGTCACGAGTCATACAAAATTGAATTTTCCTTTTTGGGAAACAAGTTAACATTGTAGGGCAGGAAGATCTACAGCAGGCAACAGTAACAAACAGAACTCATTACTCTTCCCCCCAAAGGTTTGAAGCTGACGGGGGAGGAGAACTAACTACACATTAGCAGCAAACTCTGCTATTCAACTTGTTTCTGGTTTCCCAAAATCACTCTGGAAGCACTAACTTCCAGCAAGAAGTCTTCCCCAGTTCACAGATCCCTTCTGTAAGTAAAACTGCATTTCCTCGTTCGCATAAAAGTTTTTGCAAATCCTTCAGATTCAGAAGGGCCAAATCAATCCTGGAGCTCCGAAACGCCACCAAGGTTTCCCAGGAGACTTCAGGGAGCCTTAAGGGAGTTCCTGCAGTGACTGCGTGCTCCATAAAGCCCCAGGATCATGGAAGGCAGCCACAACATTCACACGGCTTGGGGCGCCGGAGACACAGTCCTGGGGCTAACTCCAGGCTCCCGCACTCTCAGTTATTCCTTGGATTTATATCATCGCGAAGAGGAGGCGTAACAGCAGCACACGGGCAGCAGAGCAGCCAAAACCCAGGAGAAAGCGTTTATTCAAACTACGCACTAGGCTACGAGTACACACGAATTCCGGAGAGTCCCCTGCCCGCGGGGGGCTTGAGGTAGGCAAGCCTGTCCTCAAACCTACTGAAAACAAGGACACGCCGGTCCCGCCCGCGGTTCCGAAACCCCCGCGGCCGAGGGACCCTCGGGGCTCCCGGAGACCCCCCGCCCGGCAGCGAACCCGCGGCAGCGGCGGGCACGGGGCTGCTCGGGGGCTCGCCCGCGCGGCTCCAGGAGGGCGGGAGCGGGGCGGGATCGGTGGGATCCATCCATCCACCCCCATCCCTCCCGGTCCCTCCTCGCTCACCGGCGCGCGCCCCGCTTGGATCTCCCTCCTCTCCCCGGCCACGGGATCTCACGGGAACTCCACGCCCCGCTCTCGCGAGAACGGCGGCCCTACCCGCCGTAACGACGGGAGTAGGCGCGCATCTCCGCCCTACCGTAATTCCTCGGCGCGGAGGAGCTCCCAGCTCGGCCCCCCCCCCGCCCAAAATCCCCCTGCTCCCTCCTGCTCGGGCAGAGCCCCCCGGCCCCTCCGCAGCTGCAGCCGGAGGAGCAGAGGAGAAGGCACATGCTCTGCCGGCTCCCATTCCCACCGCGAATCCCAGGTCATAATGTTTTTCAAGGAGCGACTGACTTCAATTTTCTTTTACTACTCGACACCCCACTCCCCAGTTTAGGCTGTTGGGTTAACGCTGCCACACACCCTCTTCAGTATGGAGATCCAGATCAGGAGGTTTCAAATCACAATTCGATAAATCTGTAAGCAGTCCCAAATGACCTGTTTACAATCTGGAAGCCTTAAAAACACACAGTGCTACCAGCTCCTTGTATATCCCATGCCACAGTCAGCCTATAAAAGCACTATTTACTATAAAAGTTGCCACTTCCAGATAAGGCAGTGGGTAAATTTATTTGTGTAAACAGATTTCTGGCAATTCAATCAGTTATTCTCCCTGTCCAGGATCTTGGGAACATCTTGTCATTTCACACAGGAACCACCACAGGTCACACCTGAAACATGACTGAAATGATCTGCATAGCAATGACCCGGCCCCACTGCCACTGGATTTATGAGTGCCATGAAGCAGCAATTTCTAAATATAGCCTGTGTCCATAGGAAAGGCAGCAGAGCCATTGGGCTGAACATTCCCGAGCCAGCCGTGCCTCCCGCAGTGCTGGGTTACAGATCCCAACGTGAGGATGCAGATCCTGATGTGAACAGAAATATTTTCTATTTTTACATGTGCTAATAAATTGCACCAGCTTCTGAGAGGCACTAAATTAGCTCAAACTCCCCTCACTGTACTCTCACACGTCGACAACCCCCTTTATGGTCTGTCTCGTGTATGACATTAACAGGGCAATGATTTCCAAACACACATTAAAAACTCACAATATCACCATTTTATTTTCATTTCCATGACTCCAGCCCCAGAGTTTTCCTTTCAGATTACTCCTCTCCATTCCCAACCATTTCCTCCACAGGTATTTGAAAAGCATGACGGACTCCGTGAGAATCGTGGCAGGTTTTCCCAGGGTCTCCATGGTGGGATTTTTCTTTAGACACCTACCAAAATTCAGATTTCCAATCAGTGTCTGATTACCTGTTTGAGAACCTGCAGTTCTCAACTTTCATTTCCCTTTGTACAGCCTTGCCAAGTAATAAGACTCTGCAGACTCCTTCCGGCTGGCCTGAGGCTTTATAGTTCTCACGTCTTGGAACTGCTCCTTCAGTCTGTTTTGCAGAAGACGGGCCTCAGATCCATCCCAGAACTTACAGAGCATCGTTCCCTTTGGCTTTAAAATGCTTTGGGACAGGTTCAGAAGGCCCAAGCACAGATTGATCACCTTCTGGTGATCCAGTTCCTTGATGCCCGTCGCGTTAGGTGCCATGTCGCTCAGGATAACGTCCGCCTTCCCCGCGGGAAGCAGGCTCTGGATTGTCCTCAGCGTGCTGGGGTCTGCAATGTCAGTCTTCGACAGGAAAACTGCTCCTTCCAGAGGAGAAATCCGCAGGAGGTCAACGCCAAGGACGAAGCCAGTGGGGACAGCAGGATCTGTAAGGATGAAGGACACACAAACACTCAGTGACTGCGAACAACCTGCACGTGCGTGAGCTGAAGAAACAAAACTGCCTTCCTGTCCCCTGGCAGTTTGCTGGGTGCATCTGGATGGAGGGTTGTCCATAAGCTCATCCCTTCCAGACATGAAAACTCAGCTACTTTGGATAAGCAAGGGGGATTTTTCTTGTTTTTCTGCTGCTGTTTCAAGGCTGACAGTCCTGACAATGGTACAGATGATAACACCTTATCTTGTAAGTATTAGTGGCTTAAACCACGTAAACCAGGCACAGTGGTTACTTTAATTTTTCTAGAATGGAAATAAAAAATCAGGTAAACCAAGGTAACTGCTGGAGGCTACACTTATTTCAGAACTGGAGGAGGGGATCTTCCTCACAACAGCTAATCAGAACACTACTGTCACATGGTACAGTTTTATTTCACAAATACAATTTTTTCAGACCATATGAAGATTCACTAGGCACACACCTCATGTTTGTATCAGTGACTCTGGCATTTGCCAGCACCCACATTCCTTCCCCACACCACTCCCATCATAGTATTTCTTAGATTTCATAGTATTTCATAGATTTCTGACACACTTCAAGAGGAGTATCATCCCCATCCTTGCCTGCCGAAAACACACACATACCAGTACCCAAGGCATTGACCCTCTCTACAGCAACCTGGCTCCAAGCACCAGGTGCTGCTCCACAGTCGACAACAGAAAGTCCTGGCCGAAGAATATGAAGCTTGTCATCGATCTCCAGCAATTTGAAGGCACTTCTGCAACGGTAATGCTGCTGCTTTGACGCCTTGACAAAAGGATCCTTCAAGTGCCGCTCCAACCACAGCTGCTCAGTTCCAGTTTTCTTCAGAAACCTGACAGTGGTGTGCAAACATCTGCTCACCAAACGCCAACAGCTGCCTGGCAAGAAAGGCAAGTTAACTGGTCAGTACATGATGACTATGTTATTTTAAAAGTCCCTACAGTAATTAATTCCAACCTCGACTACAGGCTGCCCAGGGAGGTCGTGGGGTCTCCCTCTCTAGAGACATTTAAATCCCACCTGGACACGCTCCTGTGTCACCCCCTCGAGGTGAACCTGCCTTGGCACGGGGGTTGGACTGGATGATTGAACTCCAGAGGTCCCTTCCAACACTAACAATTTTGTGATTCTAAAAAGAAGCCTCCAAATTTGAGATTTTTGGCACCTTTAGCTATCAGGTCCAACCACAACAGAAGGACCATGTTTTCGATGAGGCCTCACGGATTATCCTGAGGGAAGGGGGGAAAAGAATCCCCGCTCTATCACAGCTCCGATGTTTAAGGACACGACATGGCAGAGCGACCCCAGCACGGTCCCGGGCTGCCTCAGAGGGGCTGGCAGCCTCCGTGAGCCCCTCAGAGGAACCAGGGGGATACCCGAGCTCCTGCAAGCTCCGGGCGGAGCAACCCACAGCCACAGCCACTGCCCGAGGGGGACCCCCGCCCGGCATTTCCAGCAACCACACACCCACACGCCCATTAACCCACTCCCGAGGGGAACTCCAGGCGCCGGGACTAAGGACACCACACCACCACCACCCTGGGGGGGTGGGTCCCGGGATCTCCTCAGCGGCCCCGCCACGCACCTACCCCCGGCGATGGCGGCAGCCCCCGGCCCCGCCATGGCCGCTGGTCCCGCCCCGTCCCGCCTCCCTCACGGCGGCGGCGCGGGAAGAGCCGGGAAGCGCCGCGGCTGAGCCGGACTGAGGTGGGCGGGAAAGGCGGGGGTTTGGGGCCGAGGGGCGAGCGGACAGGTGTGGGGTGCTGGGGGCGTTAAGGATTTGGGGAGAGGGTAGTGAGGGGATCAGGGCTTTGGGGAGGGGGTTTGAGGGGAACAAGGATTCGGGGAGGGGCGATCAAAAGATTGGGGAGGGGCCTGGGGGGCTCAGGGGTTCGGGTAAGGGGTGCTGAGGGTGGTCAGGGATTCAGGGAGGGTTTGGGGGGGAACAGGGATCTGGGGAGGGGGGGATCAAAGATTTGGGGAGGAAGTGCTGGAGGGCATCAAAGATTCGAAGAGATTCTGAATGTGATCCGGGATTCAGGGAGTGGGTTTCGAGGAACAAGGATTTGAGGAGGGGGGCTCAAAGATTTGGGGAGGGGCGCTGAGAGGCTCAGGGATTCGGGAATGGGTGCTGAGGGTGGTCAGGAATTCAGGGAGGGTGTATTGAGGATGGTCTTCGCACGAAGCCTAGCCATGATGATGATGATGACGACTGAGGATGGTCAGAGATTCAGGGAGTGTGTTTTGGGGGAACAAGGATTTGGGGAGGGGGGATCAAAGATTTGGGGAAGGGGTGCTGGGGAAGCAGGAGAGCGAGTGTCAGTGGGAGTGTTAGAGAGGTATTGGGAGAGGCATTGGGGACCAAGGATTTAGGGACCAGGCATTGGGGGGTGTTTCGGGGGGTGAGGGGCTCTCTGACGAGGGGTGCTGGGAGCCCTTGGCTCAGCGTGCCCTCCTCATCCCTCCTCTCCCAGGAGCCATGTACACGTCCAGACTCTTCACCCTCGTCCTGGTGGTGCAGCCGTCCCGTGTCCTCCTGGGCATGAAGAAGCGCGGGTTCGGCGCGGGGCTGTGGAACGGCTTCGGGGGGAAGGTGCAGCCCGGGGAGAGCATCGAGGAGGCTGCCCGGAGGTGAGGGCTCGGCCGGCGCCCCCGGGACAGGCGTGGGGCCACAGGGTGGCCGTGGAGGTGTTGGACCATCGGCGGTAACACCCCGGTGTGTTACCCACCAGTGCAGCCGGGAGCCATCTCTGAAACAGAGGCACCTGCTCCACAGGTGGTGAGGGATCGTCCCCATGTAGAAAGAAGCAGGATTGCTCCCCTTGGTCTGTCATCTGCAAATCTTTTAACTGTCATTCAACCTATGAGCAACTGGAACTTCCCAAGTGTCCTCCCTCCCATCCCTTGAACTCTGATCTAAACCGAGAGTGAGTCCATGAGTGGTGGACAGAGGTTCTTGCAGTGTTCAGAGAGGTGCAGGGTTTAATTTTGGCTATATAGCAGAATTACAGGTAATTTAATTTAAACAATAAGCCAAACTGCTTATTGTTTAAATTTTGAAGCTTTTGAACAGATGCCACCTTCCAGTAGCATTTTGAGTATTGAGTGAAAATGTAGTGACAAAATAGCAGAAATTCTTAGAGGTCCATTATGAAAGGCACTGTTGGTTTATTATATGGTGACATTTTAAAGTGCTAATGTCGAGTTAGGGAATTGAATTTCATCAGTAAAAAGGCACAGTATAATTTTTGAAAATTTTAGTGCTGATTTCTTGAAGTTCTTTCTTCTGTCTGGTCATTGAAATGAAGTAGCAGATCACAATTGAATTGCTACACTCTAAAAATCTTGTTCTTTACATGAATATTGCTGTTACTAAGCCACACTTTGCCATCTCCTCAGTTCCTGATACAAACCCAAAATTGCCCTTGCACCTGCAGGAAGATCAGTGTTGGTGTACTCAGCTGCTACCCAGCAGCTTCTGCCCGGAACAATCTCCTCAGCTATGCCAGCCCAACTGCCTGGGTTCTGTGGTGAGCACATTCTGTGCAGATGTGCCCCCAGCAGCACAGGGCAATAACGTACCTGACACTGAGATCGTGGCTGTTCATATAATTCATCATCTCTGAGCGGAGAGTGGGAGATCAGTTTTGTTACTTACCTCAGCCTTCACTTGCCAGGTTTACACTGTGGTGTAAATCTAGTTATTTGATTTGGGATTTGATTCCCTGGGTGTGTGTTTACAGCTCTCCTCCAGGAAGCATCACACAGTCCCAATCAAACTTCCCTTGCACTGGGAGTTGAGGTGTCAGGCTGTGGTTCCGTGTTGCTCTGTCTCAGTTGGGCTGGCAGTGGTGTAAGGTGTGAAGTCCTCACAGCACAGAGAGTTAAACATTAAGCCGAAACATGAACAGAAGTTCCCAGTACCAGTAAGATTTCTGTCCTTGGCTGGGTATGGCACATTCCTGTGAGCACCTGGGCACCCACAGCTGCTCAGTGGCACACCTTGTAAGGGTAACATTGAGTGAGTGGGTTATTTCTAATTTGCCACCTGTAATGTTTCCACTTGCTACAGAGCCAAGCAGCTGATGGATACATTGCCTGGAGAACCGTAGCAGTGTTGTGCTTTGTTCTTCAATTATCATTGCCTGTAAAAGGAGGCTTTTAGATTAGATTCATTGCTGGAAAACTGCCTCTATTTTAGACATAGATAGCTTCTCAGAAGATAAACTAAAATTAGCCAAGACATTAAGTTGAAATATAATTTTGAAGGATGGGATCCATGAAATCGACGCCAAAGAAAGCTGGAGCCTTATAATGATTTCCATTACATTTTAAAATTGTTGTTACTGCCAAATAGGCAACTACATTAATTATTAACCTTAACTGAAGATATGTGGTTTCAGAGTATTCCTTATTTTTGTACATTAGAAAAAACATGACTAACTTCAAGCTATACTGCTTCTGTTGGAGGGAGGTAAAATAATAAAAAAACCCCCAAAACCTGAGTGTGGGACATAAACAGAGGAAATAATTGGATGTGTGTCAAGTAGCTGTGCATGGTGGAGCGTGGCAAAGAGCTGTCTGGCACATCTCTCCAAGTGCTCTTAAAAAAGTCCTGCCTTCTGGCCTCTCGTTATGCTCAGTGTGCTTCCAAGGAGCGGAAAGGGAAAGTTTACACAATTGCTTTGTGTTTTTTTTGCACTGCATTTGAATGGGAGACGGAATTCTTAACGTTCTGTATGCAAGTGGTTATGTATTGTGTAATTTAAATAAGCTTCAGTTTGCCTCAGAAGCAGCTGATTGTGTAGCAAGTACAGTTGTTCTGGTGTTCATCACCTGTTTCCCCATAATTCTAAAAGCTTTAGCTTGAAGTTGGCAAAGCCTTTGTCTAAATCAAGTGTATCTCTGAGTGCTGAAGCCACATCCAGTCACAGTCACATGCCCACTTCTCACTGATCTCAGAAAAGGTCAGCATGTTGCAAGGACTGTAAATTACACTAAATGATCTGTTTTCCTGAATCTTCCCCTTCCAACATAGACTATTTACCTCCCAGCCTCAGAGCCTGAAATAAAACATGATCCCATCTGACCTGGTTCCCGTGTGGTGTAAGCAGACTCATAGTTTGGTGCAAGTCAGAACCATGCTCTGTTGTACAGCTTTCACCTTTGGTTCACTGGAAGGGTTTTGAATGTGCAAGTCAAGCTACTGACTGCAGGTTTTTTATTCCTCCCACTTTCATATAAAGAAATCTATGCCTTGTTCAGGGAGCTCCTGGAGGAGAGTGGACTGACTGTGGACACCTTGCAGAAGATGGGTCGGATCACATTTGAATTTGTGGGCAACTCTGAACTCATGGATGTTCACATTTTCCGGGCAGATCACTTCCATGGAGAGCCAACAGAAAGTGAGGGTAGGTAGCTGGTGGTGGGGAGGGAAGGATGTGTGTGCTCTTCTGAGACAGCACTGCTCTTATGAAAGGGAGAACCAAATTTTCATGCCAAAATGCCCCCCCCCAGAAAAAAGGGAGGCAGCTGGGCTGTAGAGGGAAGGTGCATGTTGACAGATATTCAGCAAAAGTCTATGAAGGCAGTCCCATGCCAAGTTCTTTTGTTTTCTCCCACCAGAAATGCGGCCCCAGTGGTTTCAGCTGGACGAGGTGCCATTCAATTGCATGTGGCCAGATGATATCTACTGGTTTCCCCTGGTGCTTCAGAGAAAGTTGTTTCGTGGCTATTTTAAGTTCCAGGGACAAGACACCATCCTGGAGCACAGCCTGAAAGAAGTGGAGGAAGTTTAAGAAAAGGGAAGCATTCAGCCCAAGTGCTACTGCCCACACTGGGCTGCAACACCATGAGAGTATGACTTAGGAGGGTTTCCTTGCTCAGCTCTCCAGAGATTTATTTTCCAGGTCACTGGAAAGTAAGGAAAACAAGGGGGTTTCTTTAAGCAGAAATGAAAGCAGCAAGATTTTCCACGGTGTGAAGTCCCTGGCTGTGGTAGGCTTTAGCGGTTATGTGATCACAACTATTAAAAACTTAGTGTTAACCCTTTTCTTCACAGCTGGCTAATGGTTTAGGCTTTTCCCTCATGACTGCAATTTATTTTTTTTTTAAATATTAAAAATATTTTTTTAATAAAAGCGTGTGTTGTTCTGCTGTAACAGTGTTGTGAAAGCCTTTTGAAAAGTCCAGATAGAGACTCCTTCAGGGTTCTCCAGCTGAAGGCAGTGTGAGGTTACCAGAGTTATAAAAACAGAAGTTAGATGTATAGTCCTGTTTGAGCCCAGCTTTCACTCTTGCAGCTCCTGCTGTGAAGTTGAACTCTGAGCATTTCAGGTAAAAATATGCTGAACAAAATCAACTTTCAGCAAGTCTCTGCTACAAAAAGTGCCACCCCCCATGGCTGCACACTCTGCCACAGGGCAGGAGCAGGTGACTGCTCAGCACTGATGTCAGCCCAACCCAGCAAAAGTTTAATCCAACTGTGCTAGAAATAACACATCACATATGTAGCTTCTTACACAAGTTTTGTTTTTTCTTTTTTTTAAACACTTTTACAAACATATAACACTTACAGATAGAATCTTGGAATGTAATGTAGGATCTGTAAACATTTCCAGTCTACCAGCTGTAGTAATAGTTCTTTAATTCCTGCATTTGGATAAAGTGCTTCATACATAAGGCTATTTGAGCAAAGCAAAGATACAGGATATTCCAGGCAGGCCCTATTCACACCCTTTGAACAGAAATTTGCTTCTTGTCTCCCTCCAGCAGTTTTGAAAATACCCACTCAAAAATGCCCTTCTTCATCTGCTCAGCAAGCCACAGCTCAGACTTAGAGGAGGAATTAACACCTTAAAACCTTACTTTTCCTTTTGTGCTGCACACTGAGTTATTTACAGAGGTTTTGATACCCACCTCTGCTCCTGACCTGGCAGTGAGGGCTTCTGGCTGCTCTAACAGAGAATGAATGGCTCGAGGCAAGTAGGAGAGAGAATAAGCCCAGGAGGACAGGCAGCTTTACCAGGGTGTAGGACCTTACTGTGTGGTAGGAAAGGGAGTGACTGACAGCCAATACCTGTTATATCTGGATTTTTCTCTGGTGGAAACTGTAAACTGCTGGGTGAGAGAGAGCACAGAATCACACAGAATTACTTTCTGTTCCTCCAGGATTTAGGAAGGAACAGAACAAGCACAGCTCAGGCTTGCACTCCTCTTTGCCATCCCCTCTCTGCAGTCAGGTCAGTCCTTTCAGGAGGATGCTTTCCCCAGCCCTGACTTCCAGGTCATGTCAAAGAGCTGGGATGTTACTGCTCCTGCTGCTCTTGTGAGACTGATGTGGTTTAAGTTCTGTCCCCAGCTGGTGAGCTTTGTCTTTTAGGAAACAGCACAAACTGAAGGGTGTAAATTAGCCTGTTTCAAGTTCCAGGAATTACACCCTTGCATGATCAAAGTAGGAGAGTAAAAGCACTGGAATGCAGCAAGGCATCATTGAGCACATTACAGCTTAGGAGGAGCGACTTGCAAGGAGGATGGAAAGAGAGAGAAAGAAGGATCAAAGATTAAAGTTGTATTGTAAATACAGTTTGGAGTCTTTCAACACGTGATACTGGACAAAAAGCCACTTCACAGCTGGAAGTAGAGAATCCCTCAGAAGTGACAAAAACATAGAGCCCTTTTGATAGAACAATTTTCAGGCAGCTTTCAGGGTCTCAGGCTTTGACCACCCTGGTACCTACACAACAGACCTGACAGAGACACTGACAGAAAAACTGGAGGCCTTTTCTACCATCGCTGTTTTGAACACATGAAGGTCCCCTGACCTCGAGCACACACAGAAAAGCTTCCATTCACAAAGGCACATTAACACTTTGACATCACATCTTACAGGAGCATCAGCTCTTGGATAGGCAGCACACACTCCTCAGCCTGGTTTGCTTAGTGTTTACTGCAGAAGGCAGTAGCATGGAGGTCACCACAGCTGTTTCCCCCACACTGACTAGGGCAGACAGGCAGCTGAAGTCAGCCTGATGGATCCCCTGGATTCCCTGCTGCATCCCTGCAGGGGAGGGAAGCTGTGCTTGATGCTGCCCTCCAAGTCTGACAGATCCATAAGCTGAACGAACAAACACAGTAAGGAAATCCCTCACATACTGAGGTAAACATAACAGTTCTATTTGCACACTGACCAGTCTCCCAAAGGAAAGGTTTGGAAACTAAGGGTTGTATGAAATAGTGTCTGCATGTGTTTAGGAATGAGACAGAAGCTTGACAGTCCAGTATGAAATAAACTCTGAAAGTGCCAACAGCTGGATCAGCTTTGAGAATACAAGGCCTCTGTTCTCAAATACCAGGTGAACAGAGTAAAAGCAAAACAAGAAAAACCCACCCCCAAAACTGCTCTCCTCAGAGAGGCAAGGGCTGACAATGGAGGAATAGGTGTTTTCTCAATGTAATTCCAGTTCCTTTATAGGTCCTGTGGTCTGTGTTTATCATTATTACAATCTCTGCCTTTGGACTGTAGAATTCTTGTTCTCGAGGAGAACAGGAAAGAGGAGTTAGTCTAAAATCCAAATGTCATTTTGATGTTTGCTTTTTGGGGGGATTTGTTTTTTGATTGTAAATAAAGTCCAAAATTAGAAATTCTTTCTAGAAATGAGAAGTGCAAAGTTCCATTCCAGCTAATGCTTTGCAAGTGCTCCCATGGAACACTGCCCAGTCAAACAAATTACACAGAAGATCCACCAGAGGTATCAGATCTTGCCCCAAAACATACAGTATTTTCTCACTTTGACTGCTCACCACATCAAGAAAACAAGGATAATAAACAAGGGAGGATGGGTGCTCAGACTAAGCCAGCCATAACCAGCCAACACCTTCTAAAGATGCCAGGGGTAAAGAGCATGTAAAAATCTGGTAACACGCTTTCTGCACATGAACCACAAACCATCTTCCTAACCAAGACAAGGTTAAGCAGAAAAACCTTCTGTGCCATTCCTGAGATAATAATCTTCTTTGTTACTGGACTGTAGAAACATTTCCCTCCTCTGACAGTTTGCTCTGCCTTGTGAGCAGAATCTCCCCTGCATCGCTTTGGAAACCTTCAGGAGAGAATCAAACCTGTCACAGCCATTTGCACTTCATCTGTCTCACTGCACAAGGCCCACACACAGGAGGAAAGCAAGTTAACATTTGAATTGTTGGAAAAAGCTCTTAATGCATTCTGAGCTAGGTTGGCTACACACTGCTTAAGGCCCAGCACCCAAGGAACTCACCCACATCACTCTGTTTTATCCCATTTTGATGAATGTGAGGAATGGTTATTCCAGTCTCATGAAACTAGGCAAGTAATTTATCTTGCTCTTAGCTGAAGAAACTAACCCAGAATTTCCACCTGGATTAGGAAGAGTTTCATGCTGTACTGAGTTTTCTAAATTTATCAAAACAAAAAAAAGCAGCTTTTGTGATTAGAGGATTTAAATACATTTCCTGCTAATGGGGAAGTTCCCCAGTAGAAAAATACTGTAATGGTTCCAGTTTGACAGCGAGCACTCATCCTTATTAATATGCTTCCTTTTTACCTACTCAAAGAAAATGCTAAGAAGCCAAATCTCAAATTCCCCTTTAGAAGCTATTTTGGCCCCAGAGAAGGCAGGTTCAGGAGAGACCTGTTCACACAGTTTTGCTGCAGACGTTTGCAGCTCCTTGGATTATCAGTTTCTCTGGAGGATGTGCACCATTTCCCCCGAGGTAACATGATGTGCACGTTCTCCTGTTCTCCTCCCCTTTGCCTCCCGAGGGAAAGTCACTGGAGATACAAAGTGGAGAAAGATTAGTCCCTTTATCTCAATCACAAATCATTCTGAAAACCCCACTACCAAGGGCTGAGCTGTTTTTAGAGATGAGAACTGTCACTTGTCTCCTGTCCTTCACAAACACACTCCAGTGTTACCCACAGCCAGGAAAAAGAATGACAGTAACATCCTGATAAATACTGATTTTTTTGTTAATGAATTTTATCAGCACTGTGTTCCAGCCTGCTGGTATAACAGAATACTTCTGATATTAGACCAAAGAAGACACCAGCCTTTGGGTCAGCAGCTCTCCAATGGACCTGAACAGCTACTTAACAGAGGGATATCAGAACCTCCAGAAGAAAACAGCTACCTTGTAGCTGTTCTGCTCATGTAGTAGGACTGGATTACAGTTAAGGAGTGTTTTATTCAATTATTTTCTCATTTATGCCAGGCAAACTCCTCTGAGTTCCTGAACCCAGCTGTCTTTGGCCCCAAACTGAAAAATATGAGCAAGTCCCCAGGCTGCCCTGCAACCATGAAGGGAAACACACTGACAATACAGTCCATCCAACCTCATGGGAGAACCCCATTACACAGCAGCATTGACCCCTGCCCAGCTGGGTTACAAAATCCAACCACTTCATTCATTTTGTGCTAAGGTCTAGCAGTAAGAAATCAAATCCAGACACCTACAACGGGATGGGGGATGGCTTTCAGCTTTCCTTATGCACACATGTCCCTAACACAGGCCCTCCAAGGCGTAAAAGGCAATTTATCTCCACTACAAGCAAGTGCTTCAGTTATCCCGTTCATCTCAGCACTTCAGAGACTTCAGTGCAGAGATGTGTCAGCACAGCTGCAGATAAACATGACTGGAGGACTGTTAGTACAAGATGCAGAGGCATCAGCAACAGCACTGCAGCACTCGCTGTGCCAGGCCACATCCCGACCCTGTGGAGAGTGTCTGCAGGACAATGAACATCAGCTCTGCCCCAGAGTACTGCAAAATTAAGAGACTGTCTTTATATCCATATGTTCTGCCCCACATCCAGTCTGTCTAAATCAGAGAGCAGCTCAAAGCAGCAGTATTAAAAAAAAAAAAAAAAAAAATAGCTGTTTGGAGGATTCATTTTAACATCTGGAGGTAGAGGTCCCACCCCTTCGTTGATTGCCCTTCTTGCTCCATGGAGGATGCTCGGAGCATTAACTGGAGAAGAAATTTCCCTCTGGAGGTGACAGTGGTGGAGTTGGCATACTGCTAGATCCCACGAAAAGGCAGCTCAACTTCGGCTTCAATTCATTCCAAACTTTACTCATCTGTGAGTGGAAAAGGAGAGAAAACAGCCGTGACCACACGGTAGGTAACAATCTCACCACACTGAATTTTAGCAGCAGTTTCAGGTACTCAAAAGCACAACACAAATTTGCTGAAATGTTTTCGGGAAGTTCAGTGGACTCAGATTGTCCCTTCCAGACTGGTGCTACTGGAGCTCCCTGAGCATTTTCCTGAGCATGCATGGAAGGGAGATTTCCCATACCTTGGTCAAACTCCTTCACTGAAGGGAAGGAAGGGAGCTGAAAGAGACTTTTCTAATACAACAAATGCAAGGAAGTCTGTATATGGGAAATATTAAAGGCCATATTTAGGGGTTAACAAAAAGGAGCTCTTAGAGCAAAAGCAAGGAAGTTGTTCCTTGTCATACAATTTCTGTGTAGCACCACAAAAAAACAGATTAATTCAGCAAACACACATCATTCATTACAGAATAGCTATTTAATGGTTGGGTCTTCTTCACCTACCCATAGGATAGTTGATGAGAGAAGAAAAGAAGAAAAAAACAGCAACTTGCTGCAAAAAGATACAGTCTTTTAGAGGAGTTAGAGGCCAGCCTTGATCCTCACTCCAAACTGGAAAGACCTTAGATGACTTCTTAAGTTATGAAATAGCCCAGCTGGACAGATGATTAGAGGATGAAGGCCAACAGGTGAAAAGAAATACATTCAAATTCTCATTCATATTTTGGGGGAAAGGATACAGTCCAGAAAAACGCACCTCTTTGTGACCCTGGATCTGGGAGTTGACAAAGGCCCCCAGAATGTGAGAGGTGAGAGGCAGGTAGATGTGGATGAGCTGTGTCTCCTGATGGAGGCAGTACAGGGAGAAGTAATTCCGCAGCTCCATGGTCAGGATCGCGTTTTCTTGCTGAAACAAGAGGAGCTCTGTGAAATGCATCGCCAGGAAGGGGCTGCCAAGGAGGTTCACTTACAGCAGGAGAAAACAGCATTCCTGACCCTACCAGCAATTCAAACACATATCAAAAACCCAAAAAGGCAGGTCCTGAACCCATTTGATACAACAGCAACTGCACTTTCCACCCTGCAGACTGCTGATTTCCACAGCTCCTGCAAATCATGTGCTGCCAAAGGGCCAGTAGTAAGTGTGGAGGAAAACAAACACCTTTTCCATGTGGCACAGCAGGTAGCTCAGATTTCCCAAAGCACAGGCTACCCTTTCAGCCCAATGGCTTTTTGCAAATGTGACAGAGTAGCACCATCACAGAGCCCAGTACCACCCTTTGCTCTCCCAGGAGCCTGCCCTACCTCCACAATCCGAGACTCCAGTTGCTCCACTGATTCTGGTTCTTTGTTCTGCACAGTGGCACTCATCATCTGCCTCTTCATCATGCTGTACTTGTGCAACGCCCGCTGGTGCTTGTGCAACACCCCCTTCTCGTGCCTTTCACACAGGTCCTTTATGGGAAAAGAAAAGAACAGGTACAGAGTGGAAGCCAAGAGTCAGCAAACACACAGCCAAGTACATCAGGAACACAAACACATGGTTGTGCTTTATATAACTTCCCTGCTGCAGATTTTTGTTCTTTAGTTTTCAAGAGGGTCAAAAACCACCAGTAGCTTAGAATTCAAGAAAACAAGAAAACCTGCTTGAACTCAGACCAGTGAGCTCAAGAGGCAGCCTGGAGCATCACTTCTGCCAACACTTTGGATCTTATCAGGCCTCTTATCTTTTCTTGACCTTCTCAAAATTGAGTGCAGGCAATTAACTGTGGTAAGAGCTTGCCAGTGTCCTTCTATCTCAGTCCAGGCCTGGAAATGTCAGGAGAGGCTGCCTCATACAGTTTCAGTAGGTGCTTCTATAAAAAGTACCTTTGATCATAGATTAGTATTAACAAAAATTCTTTAATTTGTAACTCGGCTCATATCTCCATGAGCAAACCAGTAGTGATCTAGTTCACTGTTTTGACTCAGAAGCAGCCAAATCTGAAAATAAAAAGTTAGCTGATCCATATAGTTCAAGCATTTGTATTTTGAAATTCCTTGCAGAGTTTGCTCTTTGGCAAGTTCTCATCACAAGCCGAGCTGATCAGTAAGGCTGCAGAGCTGGTTATGGCCAACAGCCACTCCCCTCCCTCTGCCAGATGCCCAGTTTGCCTCTGAACTGGCCTCCCAGACAGTTTTCCATCCAGTTGGCATTACACCCTCTAAAAAGCTTGCTCTGAACAACTTTCTCGTTGGCAGAAGAACAGCAGAGCTCACTTTATAGGACTGGAGTAAATCCAGGAAAAGGTTCAGCTTCTCCACCACATCATTCTCTTCCTGTTTACCCTAGAAAACAAGGAAAAAGTACATTTTACGTAAGCCTGGCAAGAACCAACATCCCAGTCCTTCACCTCCCCACACCACGCAGGCTCTCACTGCGTTCTCCAGGGCACATTGGTGCTTACACAACTGCATCAAAAAGCTTTCAGATGGCACTGGAGTGTGTTTAGTCTTCAGTGTGCAGAACAAAGACCTGACTGAGGCAGGAACAGCTTTTCCAACTGACTGATCACTATAACAAGAGGAGTTGGTTTCACAGCCCTGCATGTCAGTCCTTTCAGCACACTCTGCCTGGAATTTCTTGCTCTTGCAGATTCCTCCAATCTTTCATCTTCCCTTCTTACAAGATAACTAATCCATTAAAGCTCTGAATACCTGCATGTTCCCCATAATAGTTCATGCATCAGAAGGCAGAGATGAGACACCAAGCCAAATTTAACTACTAGTTTTTTTATTTTACAAAATACTCTCTTTTCTTCCTGTATCAATAGAGCTCTCTGGAGCGTAAACTCTGGAGAAAAAGACCTGGTCTGACTGATCTACAAAAGCATGCTCAGTGTTTTAACACAATGAGATGAAGAGCAGTGAAGACAAAATTATTACCTTTCCTTTCCAGACTGTCGTTTTCTCACATTATTCTGACAGTCATTACCACACTGCACACTTACACAGGAATATGATACTTCTGTCTGAATCACTCTCATGTAATGTTTAAGTACATGAACTTCAAAACTTGATTCAGAAATAACTTATTCTGGATTCTCTGTAGCAGATTAGTAAGACAGAACACAGGATTCTTGGACAGCTCACTGAAGTAGTACAACTTAACGTGTGCAATAATCATTTAAAATTAAGAAAGAAAGCAAGTTTTTCCCTCCTTTCCCTTGC
The DNA here is from genome assembly GCF_036250125.1 of Pseudopipra pipra. Classification (NCBI taxonomy): domain Eukaryota; kingdom Metazoa; phylum Chordata; class Aves; order Passeriformes; family Pipridae; genus Pseudopipra; species Pseudopipra pipra. The sequence continues at coordinate 12,055,243 of NC_087564.1, forward strand.
CAGTTATATTTTTTTCCCCATTTAAACACAGTCCAGGTATTTCATTCAAGCTTGAACAAGCAGGCTGGTGGTTGAGGACGAAAGTTTGAATCACCATCTCCTTCTTAACTCTTGAAGAGCTTATGTCCACAGAGCTCGTGATTAAAGATGAAGTTTAGGGCAGCAATGTACCACCTCCGTGTTACAAAAAGAAAAAAAAAAAAAGAAAAAGACAAAAGTCAAGAACTCACCTGCTGCACAGCCTTATCTGCCAGAAGTGCAAACTCAACAGACAGACCCTTCAAGGCTTGTTTCAGAGTCCCCCAAGTGCTGTTATTCAAAGCAGCCCAGGAAGGAAGTGGGGTAGTGTCTGAGCCCAAAGCACTGGAAGGAGATAAGTAACAGTCACATCTAGGAGACAAATTCCACTAAGCAGATAAACTTATTTGCAGAGAGCAGTTCAGAGTTTCAAATCTGTCTAAACAGCTCACAGTACTGAGCTGCTACTGCCCCAACACAAATGCAGAGTTAATTGTGCACTTACTGGGGAGAGAGACAATAAAACCAGTACCTGAATGCCAAGGTATTTATATTTTGTTTCCTCATGTTCTAGGGAATGCAGCCTTAATGGTAAGTGTGCATTTCCTTTTTTATAGTAGGAAAAATTGATTATGACCTGCAGCATGCACTGGAATACCTATTTTCACCAGATTGGAGGCCTTACAAGAGTTTTGAGTTCTGAAACAGCAGTAGAAATGTTCATATTAGCAAAGCCTGTTCCTCCAAACCTACCTGAGCTCCTTCCCAAATATGAGGAGGTCGGAGGCGTTATCAATGGCTCGAGAAGCGATTCTCTCCGCACGGTCTCGAAGCTTATAAAAGCTGTTATAAATATTTCTGATGAGCTCCCTGCTGGCAGCAAACTGGGCCTGTATGTCAGATGGGAGGAAGTCCTGAAGGAGTACAGAGAGGTTACCGGTGGGTAAATCAGAGGCACACCACAGTCTGCAGAGAAAAAGTGCTCACTCCCTCACGCCACGCTGTAACAACCCTGAAGAGATCACCTTTCCAATTCAGTTGTCCAAGTCAGATGTCACACAAATAGCCCTAATTTTCAGAGGCATAAAGAGGTTCAAATACCCAGTGTAGACAGAGTTGACAAGATCTGCAATTCTAGTGTGCAGTTAAAACAGGGGTTGTGAAGGTTTCAAGCTCACAAGTTCTAACCTAATCCTACTGGTAACTCCCAGCCCGGTAAAGTCAAGAATGAACTGAAAGTTCAGCTCTTTTTGACCAGTGTATCACTGGTAAAAACCTGAACTAAGCTCCAGTTGCAAAACCTCCTGCAAGCACTGCAGGAACCTGAACAACAACTTGCTTTAAAATTGCTCAATGAACACAGTAGATTTAAAACTTGTCATAGCACTAATCTCTGGGATAAACAGATATATGGAGAACTTATAACTAACTTCTCTCTAACAGTCCAAATTGCTCTCCCACAGGGAGAAAAAGACAGACAGAATGAGGGCATGAACACTGGGAAAGACATCCATCTAGATATTAGCTTTTAAATTGTGCAATTTGTGCATGTGTTTGTTATGCAAGTACAATTGCTGAGAAACATGTTCTGAGCAGGATTCATTGTTTAATCTTTATCATATTCATGAACCAGCATTTAGCTACAAATATCAGGACCTTAAGAGTCAAATGTTTATTTGATCTTTTTGATAAAGTTACAAGTTCTTCAAACTCTGTAAACAACTGTCTCCTACCTAAGGTGTCCATCACTCCACAAATGCCATAACTGATCCACCAGGAGAACAGAGCCATTCAAACCAGAATATGTTGCAAAAAATTCCTATACATACCTTGGCCTGGGTGGCTAATTTGCAGGTCATAAACTCATCTCCTACTCCCTGGACCAACTCCCTTAGCTTATTCTGTACATCCTAGAGAAAATACAGAATCAAATCAGCATGAAAGAACTAAGTAACAAAGGTCTCAGATGCATCTCAACAGTAAGACACGTACAGCTTTACCCAGGTTAGGTTTAATTTAAGGAAAAGCATAATCTGTATTCCCTTAAGAACAGTTATAATTTTCAAAATACTATCCTCCTGGCATTGAGTGAAATTACCTTCCACTTTCCAGCTGTAGAAACACCTACTGAGAGAAAATTCTCCTCGTCACAGGGAGCAAAAACATGTAGGTCAGAAGCAATTCTGAACCCTGTGCCCAGTGAAGCAGTTACAGGCAGACATGCAAACTCAGGACTATTGCTAACAAACACTCACTGAGCCACTGAATGACAGGAAGAGTTTCAAGAGCACATCTTCTGAGAAAGGGGGGTGTCGAGCCACCAGGTTTATAAAACGCTTCAGCGCTCTCCTCCTCGACTCTATGAATTCTCGATCAGCTACAGGAAGAAACACAAAATTTCAATTAATGCACCTCACGTTACAGCTGCTCAGAAAGAGAAAAGCACTCAGGCCACTAACTTCCTTGTACTTACAACCCTTGCTTGAGCACTGCAACAAAAACAAGGAGCGGTTACCTACATTCTGTCAGCTCCCAAAACCAATCTTTTAGATTGACCATTTGAATAAATACTCCATCAGGTGGTTCTTTATATCTTTCCAAAATCCAGCATATATACCTGTGTGGGGTTATTTCCGCAGGGTGGGGCAGGTAAGCAGGATAAACAACCAAACCTAAGGCCTGAAACTTCCACTTACAAACTGTGGGCCTACAAAGATTCTTCTTCCTCTGAATCAACTTCACAGCTGGTCTGCAGAGGGGATCCCAGTCTGTTTGGCAGTATCCATCAGGATACTGGATGGATACTAGGATCAGTATCCATCTCTTTCATGCAAGATGTCAGAAAGCACTTCGGAAGACCTGCACAGCAATCTGCAGTACATCCATCCAGAGCCTTTACTTGTCAAACTAAAAGAATTCTGCTCATCTTGCTGAAACAAGAAGAATTTCAATCTGGCAATACTGCAGTAAGGCAGTAAATCAAAGTTCCTGGAGTTTTTCAGGAACGATGAATGATAAAAAATTAAACTAAAGATTGAAGGAAAAGAAAGCAGCATAGAAGGGAATTACAGGAATGCTCTGATCCAACGCTCTCATATCATGAAAGGTTATTACTCTTTTGCCTCAGTTTTAAGCTGGCAGTTTGCTGGCTGTGAGGACTCTCACTAGTGATCCTCAGTACAGTACCACCCACCAATTCCTTTTTCTGTCATTGTGGCTGCAGATCTTGATTTGGCTTTGCTCACACTTCAGCCAACGTGGACATTTCTGAAGTAACCTACACACTTCCTACAGGATCTGCCCCAGCTGGCTGCTGTCCTCCAAAAGGAGCAGAGCAGGTGAACAATCTTCCTTCATATGACAGAAGGAGGGGAGCAGACCAGCATCAATGTAACTCAGCAGAGGAGCACACCAAGGACAAAGCACAGGGCTTTGTCCATCCAGCTCTGGGACTTGGAAGTTGCAAATGTCACACATCTGTGCTAATCCATCAAATCCTGTGTCAGCCCATTAACCTGCTCAGAAACAAGAACTACCCACTCCATTTCCTTTTTCCTGTTTGCAGTTCCCATTAAGCCCAATTCCACAGCTCTTCTACACGCAGAGTCGCTGGACTAAAGGCAATCAGCACTCTCTGCCTTATCACAGCTTTGCACTGTATTAGAACTGGTCTCCTAGCACAGTCTGGGAACTAATCCTATCGGTTTTTTTCTTAAACTTATGATATGCATGGGAAGAAATGCACTGGTGAATGCACAGAAATATCAACACAGTGGCAACACAAGGAAATAACAGTTGACTGACAAATTATATATATATTGGTAGCTTCTTTCAAACATCCTCTCTCCACTGAGATTAATCAGAGAAGGCTGCTTTACTCACAGGTGTTGCATGAAGTGGAAATTCTGGAACCTCTGGCTGAGAACACTGAATCAGGTTCAATTCAATGGATGGGTTTCGCAACCCCAAAAGAAAGGTCTTCACAATTCACATTCCATCACAAGAACATAAGGCCACTGGAGCTTTTCAGTGCCAGGATTTTGCTGTCTTCCAGTTCACTATACACCCTGCTCTGCTCACTGTTTACCAATTATTGTAGCAATGCACAGACTCTTCAACCGAAATCAATTATTTATTCAAACACAGCGAGCTTAGTGCCGTGGGCAAGAGAGGAGACAGTGAAAAGCTTGTTCTTTCGCAGATTAAGTATTAAACAAGGCGGGATTTTATGCAGTTATGCAACATTTGAAATATTAAATGTTTAAAATCAGTGTCAATATTTGAGATTAATGAAAAATGTTACTGAAGGAGCTTTGATATGCTTCAGTCTTGGGATACTGGTTTTTAGGCTAACAGCTAAAGTGTACTTGAATGACCTGACACTGATTCCAGCCTCAGGTTTCAGTTTCTGTTTATGCTAAAAAGATCACAGAATCATAGAACCATTTGAGTTGGAAAAGAACTTTAAGATCACTGAATCCAACTGTTAAATTAAGACTGCCAAGTCCACCACTAAACAATGATCATCATAACAGGTTTTTCTAAAAACCAATACCTGCAGCTCCGCCGTGCTCTTGTGTGGAATTACACCTAAAATCTTATTAGGAAAGCCATTCCACAGGAAGAAACCTCACTGAAATTTTACATCAATATCTCACCTATAAGAATTTCTAGGATGGCAACAATTCACACCTCAAGATTGTGTATTATAACGTCAAACTTGTTGTCTGAGCCAAGCAGAAGCAAAGACTTTCGACATTTACTTTTAAACATTTACTTTTAACACTATCACCTTGACCAAGACCCTTCTACTCAAAAAGCAAGACCCAGGTTTACCTCCCAGCATCCTCTTTGGTGGCAGTGCCGGCACCATGCGATAGGGGAACTTCTGGAGCAGCATCTCATGGAACACCACAAAGTCATTGTATCGCCTGTAGACTGAGCATTTGAACCTCTGCAATTAAGAAAAGGGGAGAATAAGTCAATTCACAGGTCAGACAGCAGCAGCATTTACTTTTTTTTATTTTTGGTGTCAGCTGCCCTAAATGCAAAAGGAAGAAAAGAAAGAAATCATAACCAGAGATTGCAGAAACAACCTATTTCTCGTTAGAGGCCTTGTGGTGGGAAGGATGGAGGAGATTAAAAGCAGCCATCACTTGATTATGTGTATTGGGTTTGCATGGAAAGGTTTTGGTAGCTGGAGGACTACAGAGGTGGCTTCTATGAGAAGCTGCCAGAAGCTGCCCCTGTGTCTGAAAGATCCAATGCCGGACAGCTCCAGGAGGGAACTGCTGCAGGATGGGGCCAAGCCTATCAGTGATGGTGGCAGCATCTCCGGGATAATGTATTGGAGAAAAAAAAGTGCACAAGAAAACTGCACCCAGAGAGAGGAGTGAGAATATGTGAGAGTAACAGCTCTGCAGCCCCCTGGTCAGTGCAGAAGGAGGGGCAGGAGGTGCTCCAAGCACCGGAGCTGAGGTTCCCCTGCAGCCCAGGGTGCAGCCCACGGTGAGACAGCTGTGCCCCTGCAGCCCTTGGACTGGCCATGAGGCAATTGGAGAGTGATCTCTCCCTGTCCTTATCTCGACCCATGAGCCTTCTTTTGCATTTTCTCTCCCCTGCCCAGCTGAGAAGGGGAGTGACAGAGCAGTTTTGGTGGGCACTTGATGTCGAGCCGGGTCAGCCTACCTCATACAGTCCTTTTGAGAATAAGGCTTCCAGTTAAAAACATAAGTCTGGTTTTATTCACACACAAGATGAAAGAGACTACAAAGTGGAGAGGAAGGTGTTTCCCAAAAAATTGCAAATATCCCTAAATCTGCCGTGGTTCCATAGCATTACCCCCTCAAACTCTCTGGTCTTCCAAATTAGACAGAACATTGGGAAGGAGTGCTGACACTTTTAAAGTGCTCTAGAGAGCTCTTTTCTTGAAGTACTGCAAGTCTCTGAGCTCCAGCTCTTAGGATCTTTCTCTAAACCAGTTTTAAATCCAGAGATGGCAAAACAGTCTTAGACCACGTTAAGCTACTACTCAACCCAAATGCCTGATGTTTTAATTAAACCTCACAAGAGGAGAGACCTCACACTGATGTTAGAGCTATAAACAAAGACTGAAAGTTCCTTTAAAACCTTAGGCCTTCAAGCTGCATTTCTTAGATCAATATGTAGAAGAGGCCAAAGAAACTGTTTTCTCATTCCCAAAGGAGCTAAGTAGCAGCTAGAACAAGACATTTAGGAGGCAGAAATCCTCTAAAACCAATAAATAAATAATCCACAACCCCACACACACTATTACTACAGATTCAACCACTAATAGGAAAGACTACAGAGCCCTCTACTCATCCTCACTACATTTGCACTGCATGTCATCCACCACTTACAGTGGCACTATGCCAAAATACAGCAATGAGACACAACTGGAGCCCAACAGACACAGCCCCAAGGGCCTCCCTTCAGTCTGCTCTGAAATCTGATGTTGGTTTGTGCTGTAGAATCTCAGATGAAGCTCAAGGCCAAGCTACACTTCTTTTTGAGGCAGCATCATTCTACAGCCACAGGAGACATGACAGCGACTGAAAGGAATCAGTCATGGGTTCCTAAATTCAAAACCTTGCAGGACCACCAGGGTCACTGAGTCCTGCGCCCTGAAATCACAGGCAAAAATAAACATCCATTCCTAGAAAGCCCACAGAAGCATTCACCATGTCTGCCCTTTCCCCTCACAAGTCTTTGACAAACTTAGGGACATCACCCTAAAAAACCTAAAGCCCCAAAGGTCACTGCAGACAAGTGACCCAAATGTGTCACCGAATACACACAATGATGACTAGAACAGTTCAAGCACTACTCAATAACTGATATTTTGGTGGTCTGGGAAGTGTCAATCACACATGGTCTGCTTGGAAGAGGACATGTTTCCTCCTTGAAAAAAAAACACACAGAAGCTACTGGAGACATATTTCACTGGCTGCACTACAAACAGGAAAAGGGAAATCATCTTCAATCTTCTCTTATACCAAGAGAAGAACCTACAACCAGCATCACCCAACACACCTATCAAATCAGTCAAGACTTTGCCAGTAGCAACTGCACAGACACCATAAAGAGGATACACTCTCACGGAGCCCAGTGCTTGTTCACATTACCTTGCTGGAAACCTCATATTCCACATGTTTCAGGAAAAGGCCCTTCTTCTCAGGTATAAGCTCCACCTGCACACTATCTTTGCTCAATAGCTCTTGTAGGGTGTGGGAAAGCAGCAGTGGATTTCCCTGGGGCATCTGCATTAGAAACTGTTCCGGTTCCCTTGGTTCATTTACTGGAGGCTTTGCCAAATCTAGAAGACAAAAAGGGGAAAAAAACAGTAGACCTGATAAGGTACAGTAAAAGAAGTAGCCTTAAAATATTCTGTTCCCTTGCTTGGTGCTCCCAGAGTGGTGCAACACAACCAGAACACCAGCCAGGCCACTCCCCCAGGAGGTTATGCTGCTTCACACACGTTCAAGACATTGGTACCTCCCTCCTCACAACACCCAGGAGCAACACCAATTATATCCAGTCAGAAAGACATCCCTACTAAGCAAAGAATCACAGGCCAAATTTGTTCTGTGAATCAGCTAAGAGGCCTGCATTTCCTGTCTGTCCAGCTCCCACCACAGCAGGATCTGCCAAAATGAACAAAACCCTAGCTCAGCACTTTTGGATCCTGCCTAGAACAACTCATGGAAGGAAAGAAAAATGTGTCATTTTACTGCGCTGCAGAAATTTAATCCATTAATTTTGCATGTCATTACAAAGGAAGGAGACACTTCATTTGGCATAATTTTATTAAACTCTCTGACACTATGCTACAGTGAGCGAGAATTACAATAATTTACTATGTCAACATGCTCAAGTTCAAGATCGGGGAAAGGGTTCCTAACAAGGGCTACCAACACAACAATTCCTCAATCACAGCAAGCTGTGGCAAAATCTTTCAAACAAACCTATTCCACTGCTCACAGCTAGAAAACAAACAGCTTTCAAGGGTGAATTCAATCATAGCTAGGCAGCTTTGCATAGAGAGAGTCTAACTGATCCTCTGCTAGATGCAAAGTCAAAAAAAGATAGGTCTTAAGAATGTGGCCCCAGAGGACAAACTACATCAAAGAAGGGGCAAAGCTGATGATTGAGAGTAATCAAGTGACTGACCAGAGTCCATTATCTCAGTTTGACTTCATAACGACACTACTGTGTGGCTGTAAACTAAGCTTACATTAGTTTTCAAAGCAATCCTTTTTTTTCCACCCATTCCACACATAAGAATCAGTGGGAAAGATGTGGGTATAACCCTGGAACCTATTCAGCCCATACCTGAGTTCAGTCAAATCCACTGATGAAAAGGTACCCAGAAAAGCCAGGTAGGATTCATCATCCCTTCCTTGCCATTGGGCAGAAGTTCCTAAATGTATCTACAGTTTTGAGAACACAAAAAGACAGTAACACTATGGAAGCAATAAGCATTTCTTTAAGCTTTGATACATAGTTCAAAAAGTTGTAAATTTTGTAAGAGATAAACTCAGGGAAGACAAGAACTCATATCCTTAACTTGAAACTCTGACCTCCTCCTGATAAGGATTTCCCACCTGCTCCTTCATGTGCTCCAGGCCCTGATAAATGGGGAAAACAGATAATCTTCAGTTCCTCAGATACATGGGATCAGACTCTTCATTATTTGCTCCACAAAATGGCTTAAGGAAATCAAATCCAGGACAAATGACCTTATTCCACATGTCTCATCAGGCTTCAGATGCCTGCTAATGTGACTCAGAGAAGCAAGTCTTAACACCTCTGCTTTATTAGACTAATATATATCACCTGCTAACCCCACCTATGCAGCAGCTCCTAAAAATTTCCAGCTACCTGCCAGAAATTTGCAGTAAAATAATGCAAGCTAATTCAAAGTTGACATAGGACACTGCTGGATAAAGTGATAACATCTGTACAGCCACTTTTCAGAGAGATGCTGAACTGAAAGAAAAAGGAGGAAAGAAAATTCAAGGCAGAAGATTTTCTTGAGCAGAAAAATCCTTGCCTGCCTGACCTTTCATGGAGCAGCAAGGTGCAACAAATCACAGTATCAAGAAGAAGGGTCAAAAATACACACAAAAAGAACTATGGAAAGCACAAGGCATCCTGGACCTCCAGAGCAGAGGTTCTCTGGGTGTCCACCCTTGTAATTCTTGGGTTTAACTGCTCAAGACACAGCAATGAAGTGCAACATGACACAGCAGATGTTGTTACTCCTCCAAGGCGCACACACACACACACAGAATTCCAGAGCCCTCTGTGATGCTCAACACTGGCTCACGCTGCAGAGGGAGTTGCTCCAAGCTGGCTTCCCCAGGAGAGGCTACTCAAAATACACCCCAATTTCTTCCCTAAGAGCAGTGCCAATCTGTACTGACACAACCTTCTCCTGCCTATTGATTCACTGTCTCTGCTTCCCATCCTTCTGCTGGACAACCAACAAAGCAGTGCTTTCACAGCATAAACTGGTCCCTGACCTTGGGCTCGGCACTGTCTGGTAAACTACTGAAACCCCAGTGGCAAAAGACAGGTATCAGAAGAAAAGATAATACTGGATGAACCATGAAACCCTCAGTATTTCAACTGTAACACCCAGAACCTGCAGCACAATCAGCCAAAGTGATGCTGAGGACTCTCAGGTTCATTACAGTGATCTGAACCCACATTACTCCCTAAGACATCTACAGTGTGAAGCCCCCCAGAGATCCAGACAAGACTCCACATTTCTTTGACAATTCAGCCATGTTGCTCTTTTCTTGGTAATTCTTCTCCAGTTTTCATCAAGTTATTCTCTAAATTTGCTTTCTAAAATTCCCCTACAGGAAATACCTTCTCTTTATCAGCAGCTCACACATTTGGCTCTCCCTGAAATATTCTGTAGCTTCTTTACACCTCAACCTTGTCTAAACGTGTGAAATCACACAAACCAGACAACCATGCAAACAAGTCTGAATAATTACTGTTTAATTAATAATCTCAGCGTGTCCGCTATCAACAAGACAGCTACTCAGACTGAATCTACACCCTCAGACTCTGGTCTGATAACACAAGAAGATGACTTTGGAACAGCTGTTAACCTGTTTTAGGAAACACTTAACGTGGCACTAACACTAACCCTACAGAGCAATATATACTGGAGCTATTCTTCAGCCCATTTTTCATTCTACTTACTAAACAGCCTATTCCAGAACAGCCTCAAGAGCCCTGGCCAGGAATGGTGGATAATAGTGGGAACTCATTGGTATGAGCTCCTGTGTTCAACCAGTAAAAGGATTTACATGCATTGTAACAGAACACTTAATGCTTCCCATCACGCACTCTCTGCTGGAGAACAGCTAATTTTGAAAACATTCCCTTCGGTTTCAGCAGATCATTATCTAGTGAAGTTTATATACAGGGAGCAGCAAGTGAATACAGAAACGAGGTATGGAATGGTCCCCTGGAACACTGAAAAGCAGACAAAAATAAAAACCAGTTTTTTCCTGCAAGCTACACTCTTGCTACAGCAGTTTCTCTATCTGTTGTCAATAAGAGATCAGGAAGTGGACTGATATAACTGAAAACAAGTTAATATAAAAGTTAAAAATAATACATATAAACACACATATGCAAACAAGAAGACAACAAGATGACAAGAAATAAAAGTCTGAAGAAGCATTCAAAGCATGGCCTAATTGTTGTTACATCGTAAAAGAAAACAGCAACGAAAACACTGCATAATACTTTCTTTTTTTTTTTTTTGTGCCAAGTCAGGTAGCCTTTGGACTGAAGGGAGTTGAGAAACTCACCCAGAGAACAACTGAAATAGAAAATTTCTCCACTTTAGACCACGTATTTCACACCTCAGTTAGCACCTGACATTCATTACTCCAGTGATACAACCAGGCACCAACCTGCCCTCCACCGTTACCAGTTTCCTCCACGTAAATTCCTAAAATCATGCATTTGTGAAAGCCAGAGTAGAATTCCAAGTATCTGGTCAGCTGCACTGAGGTTTTACAGGGAAGCACATCCAGCAGAGAGGAGCAATGCCAGGGCTGGAAGCTCAGGAGCAAATCACGCCACTGATCTCCCTTCCCTATTTAAGCTCCGTCAATCAGATTTGGAGGCCTTATCTCCATTTTACTGATGGCTGATACAAACTCTTTATTACACCAGGTGCTAATCAGATAAATTTATCAGACACGATTAAGCAGATGGTGCCAGAGAATTACTTGTAACATTAGTAGCATATTTTCTAGAAGGAGGAAGGAGTTTGAAAGGAAGCAAAACCTTTAGGAATAACAGCTAAGATTTATTCTCCATCCTCACAGATCACAGCTGTGGGGAGCAGAGGGGATCCAACCCACAGGAAACACAAAAGAGTACAAAAACTGGTTTTGTACACAGATACCTCAGATTTCTCCCCGGAAAAAATGAGGGCTCCACTACAAACTCCTGGGCCAGGAATTCTAAAGCAGCAATGTAAATATCATTCATCAGCATTTCCCTTTCCTTTCTGTCTTCTCATGAAAAGCCTCAGGAATTATGGAAATGCCTTTCCCCCTTATTGTGTCAAACACATTCCTCCATAATTCCAGAATCCACTGTCCACATCAGCCTCTCTGAAAGCTGGTGCAGATTTCAACTACAAACTCAAATAGATTCCCTTCTTCGTTCTATTTTTTTAAAATCTTACATAATTTGAAATCCCCTAAAAACACAGAAAGAAAAACAGAAGTCCCACAAAAAAAAGAAAAAAAAAAAGGGCAAACAAAACTTTGTTCCTATTAAAGGCTTTACATATTTTTTTTAACCACTGTATGCAACTTGTTTGGGTTTTTTTAAGGAACTTAAAACCATGACATTCTTATTCAGAAAGGAGCAAAGCAAAGGAATCAGTCTATGTAACAAAGCCAACTGCTCCACAGCTCTGAGTTCAACATGGAAGGCAGGTCTGTATTTCTAACTGGGTACAGGAAAAGTAATTATATTTAGCTTCACTCTAATTAAGAGTGCCCTTCCTTCTCCTTTCCAACAATTCCCTTGTAAATACAAGCTTTCCAATACCAAAACAAGACAAGATAAAGTAACACACATACTATCACAAAATTAGATGTTGGAAAGCAGGCTCCAACATTTTGTTTTTCTCCTTAAAAAAAAAAAAACCCAACAACTGAAAACCATCACCACAGCTTTCTCAGTGCAGATGTCAAATATGTACCCTGCACTAGCTGGTCTGGGGTTTTGGGGATTTTTTTTTGGTTGGTTGGTTGGTTAAGTTTTTATATTTTCCTTTGTTTTTGAGATATTGAGGGTAATTTGGTTTTCATTTCTGGAGGGGTTTTTTTGGTGGTTGTTTGTTTTGGGGTTTTTTTCCAACTAAGTTTAAGATTGTTATTCAGTACTTGGTGCTTCTAAAATTGAAAAGGAGAAGCAATGGCACAGCTCAAAAATAGCTGAGGCTATAGCTTTATTTAATAATATTTTGAAAGCACCTGCATTTCTGCATTCCCCTACAGTTGTAGGCCTCCAACTGCTTCCCAGAATATCACAGTCACACACTCCAGCAGAAAAAAAAAACCAACAGCAACTTACCCCCTTCCAATGTAACACAGATTTACTGTGTGTAAAGAACTACCTTTAAGCCTAGCACCCTGCTCTTTTGATCTGTGCTGTTAGATCAACTCATTAATTGATTTCCCAAGTCTGGGAATACAAGGAACACATTCCATTCACAAGTCAGTCGTGAGCCACAGTCCTCAGATGTAGCACACACAGTAAAGTGGGATGGAGCTACACAATTTAAAGAAATAACAGGATTAGCAGAGAAAAGTCCATGGAGGAATGTGCCCAAGGATTACAGAGACAAAAAGTCAAATCCTCACTAGGGCACGATCCCAGCTCACAGTGAAAGACTTCTAAACTACCACTTCTCACAAAGAGGCTGGAAGTGTAAAAATTCACACCCAAAATGGTAACCCAGCAAGCAACAACCCACATAACTGTTCTCTGGGAAATTTTTACAAGGACATTTTAGCCTGACTACAGAACTGGCAAATTTCCACAACCATCTGTCCTTACACAGGTCAAGAACATCCCATCAGAAGAAATGGTTTATCTTTGTTTTGCTTCTCATCTTCCTTGCCTGTTTCTCACCCTCCCAGTTACACTGGGGGAAAACTCGATGTCAGCATTTAAGCATTAAAAAAAACGGCATTGGCACTCCACACACTTGAGCCTCCCAGTGGTCTTTTCACACATTTCACAGGTAGAAGCAGCTCATTCACATCCCAAATACTGTTGAAAGGTAATTATCAAGCTCCCGTCCTTTTCTACCAGTTCCACATGTCTGTAACTGGTAAATTTTTCTCCATCTACCTGCACCAACCCATAAAACTTGAAGACTACTGGGGAAATCAGACTATTTATGTGCAAATCATGCTGTCTATAACCTGTAGAGTCCTTCCCACCAAGCCCTCCACAGGCTGCACACACAGTTAAAGATTTACCATTAGAAGAAAAAGAAACACCCCCCTCCCTCCCCAGCCAACACACCTGGATTAGCTCCCTGCAATCGTTGCAAAACACTCAAATGGAAGCAAAAGGAAAGAAAAGTCAATAAAAGCAACTCTGCAACATTAACTGACTTTAATGTATTAGACATTATCCTTTTTCTTCTCTCTCTTGATTATGCTAAAGTACTTTTAACTCTGCAAAATCAAAAAGACAGCATTTGTTTGTGCTGTCCAAGATGGGCATTAACGATCCCTGCCAGGACTATGACGAGCTGCTGATCTCCAAAAAAATTACACATGGGTGTGAAACTTCCAAGATCTCTGACCTCTCATCATGATGCCTAAAATAAAAACATTCCTGCGTTCACAGCGTTATTTTTCTTTACATAAAACCATTAGACACCTCCTCTCAGTGCTCACCATATAATCGTTGTCAAAGAAAGCCAAGTTTTCTAAACAGGGCTGAGTAGATTAGACAGGTACAGAAGCACCATCACCAGAAGTTAATCAGATCAGTACTCCACTTGAAGACAACTGTTTTATCTCTATAAGGCTCCTGAAGCAGATGGTAAATCCAGAACAGACATACCTGAACAAGCTCTCTCTTTGGTACAGTAGGACATTTTTTCCACAAAGGCTGCTGCTCAATATGTTACATCAGTCCTGGACAGAAATATTCCAAAATAATTTATTTATAAGCATTATCTGCATCAGGAGCATCACAGGCCTAACAAAAGCATACCCACTGGATCCTGAATATAATCCAACCAAACCATTTTTCCCTGCATTAGGCTCACCTACTAGTAACTTCTACTCAATTTCTTTTCAAAACTGAGAAAAAAAAAAAAAAAAAAGCACTATGCACGCAGCAGGTACAAAACTTTAGCCACTTTAAAGAGAACTTGAGAGAACTCTATTGCCCTGTTTCCCTCTAAAAGTTTCCCTCAGTCTAAACGTTAAGGAGTCCAACATGTTATTCCCTCAATTCACCCAGGAGCTCCCTCCATCTATCATTTCGCAACAAGCGCTGGCAGCACTTGGCTGCGAAGTTTCTCCATCCCAGATCCAGCTGCGCGCTCCCAAAACTCCAGCGTTTCCAGGCTGGATGTTCCGCTCGGGCCGGCGCGGGGTCTGCCCCATTGCCCGCTGCCGAACGGCTCCACCGTGCCCGGGTCCAGCTCGGCGGGCGGGGAGCAGGGGCCACATGAAGTGTCCCCGGCGCGCAGGGAGCGCTCGGCCGCGTGACTCCCCACGGGAGAAGTTCTGGACCGCGCCCCGGCCCCGCGTCCAGCCCCGCAGGAGCGCTCCGGGGAGCTCAGCGCCCGCGGACACCGAGCCGGGCACCGAGCCGGGCACCGGGGCGACCTCCGCGGGCAGGTACAAACCCCCCGGCCCGGGCGCTCCGGTTCACCCCCGCGGGGCAGAGCCCACCGTGGGACGGGACGGGACCCTCAGCGGCACCGCCGCGGGCAGCCCCGCCCGCAGCCGGGCCCCGCCGCCCCGGGGCGAGGAAGGGGAGGTGGCGGCGCTTCCCCGCCGGTTTTGGCGGGGAGCGCGGCCCCGACCGCCCGGGCGGGCAGCGGGCGGGCAGCGCACGGAGCGGGGGCGGCCCCGCCGCAAACACATCCCCCTGTGTCCCCCCGTACCTGTGCCGGTGCCGGCCGTGCCCGCGGGCGGCTCGCCGTCCATCGCGGCCGCGGTCATGTGAGGCCGGCCCGGCGCGGCCGCCCTCCCCTCCCCTCCCCTCCCCTCCCCTCCCTCCCCTTCCTCCGCAGCGCCCGCCCGTGAGCGCGGGCGGGGCGGGCGGGCAGAGCCGCCTCCCACGGGGCCGGGGGCGAGGGCTGACACGGGCGGCTGTGCCCGCCGGGGATGTGACAAATGCCACCACTGCGCGACCGTGTCCCCGCACAGCAGCACCCCGCGGCTCTCGCAGGGGCAACGGAGCCGTCCCTGCCGCCGACGGGATGGCTCCGAGCGCTTCGGAACCGCTGCGGGGTTAATAACAAATCCCCTAAACATCTTAATAGCAAATCTCCCAAACATCTTAATAGCAAATCTTCCAAACATCTTAAACCATATAAAGAGAAGCGATCGGCTCACGGGCTTAATACGGGATTATTCCGAAATGTAACTGATTTTTTTTTTTTTCGTGAAATCTGAAAAGGATGGTTGTTGGGAATGTGAAGTTCAGGGAGACTTTGTTGTGAGCAATGAAAAGTAGGTAAATTGTTGTTGAGGCTGTACTTTGGGGTTTAAGTCAGACAATCACAGGATCAATTGGGTTGGAAAAGACTTCTGAGATCACCGAGTCCAACCTAAAACAGAACAGCACCTTTGTCAATCAGACCATGGCACTCAGCACCAAGTCCAGTCCTTCCTTAAACACCTCCAGGGATGGTGACTCCACCACCTCCCTGGGCAGCCCATTCCAATGTCTAATCACCCCTTCTGAGAAGAAATTCATCCTAATGTCCAACCTAAACCTTTCCTGGTGAGATTAAGACTATGTCCTCTCATCATATTAATTACTCCCAGATAATTTTGGTATATTTTCTTTCACTGAGTTCCCTTTCTCCACGGCAGTTCTGCTGCCATCTAGTCAATTAATGAAGTTTCTTATATTCAATATATTTCTATATTTTGGATGCATGTGGATTTTTATGAGATATTCTTAATGATAAATTGAAAGTAGTTATTTAATGTTTTTTTCAAAGAAAATGCCATTGTACATTTTGTGCTTTGCTCCTGAAGGAATGCACTAATACAGGTAAATACGGTAAAAATCAATATAAACCTATTCAGGAAAGCACAGAAATATGAGCATTTGGAATGCAAATACCCTTTCCAAAACTGCATAAAAATACGAATTGCAGGTATGAGCACCTCTCATTTTATTACTGATTTTTTCCCCCCACTTCCTGTAGTTTATTAGTCAGGAATGATATGGTTGACCCTGATGAAATGTAAGGCACATATGGTTTTCCTGAAAACACCATCAAACAAGCAAAAATTTGTATAGATTCTGGACCTCCAGATTGAGATATTACCAATCCATAATAAGGCTTTATATTTTCAATATCCAAAGCATTGGATGCATTCACTAGTTAATGTTCCTGATATTTCTTAGTCACAGGAAGACAAATGGTTATGTCCACCGTATGCAGAGAGAACTAAACCAGAAAATTATGAAGTGAGAATTATTTCAGGTGTAATTGCAACCATAAGGCTCCCCCTTGAAACTTTCTGTGCTGCTACAAAGATGTGAATGAGTCGAGTGATTCTCCTTCTCCTCCTCCCTCGGTGCTGTTCCAGCTCAGTCCCAGAGCGTGGGTGCAGACGAAAGCTGGGTATAAAATTAGAAAAGCACGGCATTATTTGAGCTGAGAGGCCCTTCAAATCATGTTTGTACAGCAGCAGAGCAGTTTTGCATGCTCAGCACTTCTGAAAACTAAGCCCCACAGGATTTTTCGCCTATATAGCATTTTTTGAGAAAATGAATAGAGGAATCAACACGTTCTCATTTAGCTATAGATTTTTGATTGGTCTGTACTTAAGCTAATAGCATAACTATTTATTTGGTATAAATAAGACATTCTCAACTGAAGATTGCTTTGGAGTCTTGAAGAAAAATACTGTGAAAAATAATTCAATTGCAGAAATAATTTTTGAACAGGGCCAGAAAGACTCTGCTTGACATAAGTCATTGAACACTTCTATATTCGCTGTAACTGCAGTGAAAGCTTCTGGAAAACCTCGAACACAAAGAAACAATAAAATAAAAAGGGCACATGTCATAGAATCACGGAATCACAGGATGGTTTCAGTTGGAAGGGACCTTAAAGATCCTCTAGTTCCACCCCCTGCCATGGGCAGGGACACCTTCCACCAGATCAGGTTGCTCCAAGCGCTGTCCAACCTGGCCTTGAACATTCCCAGGGATGGGGCAGCCACAGCTTCTCTGGGCAACCTGTGCCAGGGCCTCACTATCCTCATAGGGAAGAATTTTTCTCTAATATCTAACCTAACCCTGCCCTCTGTCAGTATGAAGCCATTTCCCCTTGTCCTGTCACTCCAGGCCTTTGTAAAACATCTCTCTCCACCTTTCTTGTACCTCCCTTCAGGCACTGGAAGGGGCTACAATTAGGTCACCCCGCTTCCAGGCTGAACAATCCCAATTCTCTCAGCCTTTCCTCACAGCAGAGGTGCTCCACCCCTCTGATCATCTTGGTGGCTTTTCTGGGCTCACTCCCACAGCTCCATGTCCTTCCTGTGCTGGGACCCCAGAGCTGGAGGCAGCTCTGCAGGGGGGTCTCCCCAGAGCAGGGCAGACAGGCAGAACCAGCCCAATGTAGTGACCAATGTAATGCACAAGCAGGTCCCCACCCGAGGCCCTGCCTCATTCCAGGCACGTCCTGTCAGCATTAGATAGAATTTCATACAAGAGCTTGCTTACTCCTTCAGAATTCAGTTTAGGAAGCAGAGCTGTCAGCTCCACTATTCTCAGATCACCTGCACACACTGAAATTCATGAGGCGCTGGTGGTTTGAGGGTTGTGCTATAAAAAGCCATTCCCACTAGATTTCCTTCCCCAGATTTCCCATTGATTGGGAGTTTTGCATGTGGAATGCTTAAAGGAACAGGCTTCAGCTGCCAGTGCCAAAATCTCTGGTTTTAAAAGTTGTTCCACTTCCCCTCAGATTGCTGAGTGAGGACTGGAGGAAAAAGAACAGCAGTGAGATAAAACAGGGACTCAGGGGAAATTTCAACAGAAGAAAGGAAAAGGGGAAGGAAGGAAGAGCAGATAAATCAGAAGTTGCTGAAAAGTACAGGAAAATGCCAAGAACAGCCCATGCAAAGTCAGGGAAAGGAGGATCCAATGTTTAGATCCAGAGTTTAACCAAAGTGACTGGGAAAATGCAAACAGGAAGAAAGGTAATTGCAGAAATTGCATATTCCAGCAATACAGACAACTGTGGGGGTGGTGAAAAGGAACAGAGACCACATACACAGTCCTGGAGAGCAATGGAATACTGAGGACCCAGCTGGGACTATGAATGGAACGGCAGCACCTCCTCCCTCACATTTGGAGAAATATGTGGTTGTGATGGCAGGAAACAGCATTCTCTGTTCACTTCAGCGTGTCGGTGCTTCTGCTGACTGGGGAGTCAAAGTCTGGTCAGCTACCATGATATAATGAGGGGAAAAAATAGCCGCACAAAGTGCCAGTCATCGTTTCCATTCATACGTGCTGCCCGTGGCTCCAGAAAGGAGTGGACACGCTCGGCGAAGGGAATGTGAGTGGAGCTCGGCTGCCATCGTGTGACTGCCCGATAAATCACACAACGGGGCTGTCCGCCTTTGCTTCGTGTCATCTTCCCTCGAGATTTTACCAAAACATGAGAGATACTGCAACGGGGTCTAAATTTAAAATGCCAAGTATAATATCTGCTCTGCTCTTCTCATGTTTGTTTGTTGTTTGTTTGTTTGTTTGTTTTTTTAATGCTGGCATTTTTACTGCTTTGATGATCTGACTGAAAGCACTGGGCTAAAAAAATAAAACCACCAAAAGTCCTACTCAAAACACAAGTGTTCACCTCCTAAGAGGGCACAGAACTATTCCTCGAGAACTGTTCTTTTTCCTCTACAGTTGTCACCTCAAGAAGGCAAATTCCAGGTTCCCTTAGCCACTTTGAACATACTGTATTAGCACACATGCTGAGAAAAGTGACACTCTACGTATTTTTCATCAGCTTGAAGCGCCCGCGACGGAAGGCAGTGGTTTAATCGATAACGCGGGGCCAGGTCTCTCTGATGGTCAGTCACCTTGGTAGCCGGTGTGAAAGATAAATTCAAGCTTTAAAACCATTTAAAAATCATCCTAAAACGCCAGGACTGTGCACTGTGACCCCTCAGATCACTGTCCCTACTCAGTGTCCGACTGCACCGCGATGTCACCGCCCCTCTGAAGGCCTCTCGCGCTCACCGGGGCGTGCAGCGGTGCCAGGGCATGGCCCCCCTCACCTTTTACCTCACGGAAAATATTATTTTAACCCCACAAAGGTCTGGTAGGGATTAATAGAGCGCTGGAAGGCGGTGTGTGAGGACGTGCCCCCTCAGCCCCCACCGCCGCCATCGCGCCCGGCTGATGTGGCGCTGCCGCCGGGCAGTACCACGGGGGTCCGCCGCCGCGGGGGTGGGCGCTGGCCTCCCGCGCTCGCCGCGCCCCGGCACAAACGCGGCGGTGTCCGTGCAGCGCCCCGCGCCTCCCCTCTCCGCACCAGCTTGGTAGCGCCCGCGCGCGCGCCCCGCCAGCCTTCGGGCGAGCCCATGGCGGACGGTTTGCAGGGGGGAGACGGAGAGTGTTTCGCGCCAGTGCGCTCTCCTGTCACCGCCTGCGCAGCGCTGAGCAGCGGCATCCGCTGAGCGGCCGCACACGCAGGGAGGTTTCACTGTGTGCCAGTCCAGTTAAATGTCACGGCGCCTCGCGCCTCCCGAAAAATGGTTCGGCCGGGCCCAACCCCAGTAGAATGGAAGGAAGCGCCATCTTGGGCTCGACCACAACAGGCATGAAATAGGGGCGCCAGAGGTGCGGTGGGGTGAAAACGAGGGGAAGCCGCCGCTCGCTGAAGAAAATAAGGGTAGCAAAGTGTCCAGACTCTCCTGTGCACGGAGCAGGGAGAAGACGGCCGTAGTGGTGGCCGTGGCGGTGGGCGGGAGCTGCGGTGAGGACAAGGATCTCCCCCCTCCCACCCCGCGCGCGTTGGTAGGCGCCGGCGCGCGCGGGCCGCTGGGCCTGGCGCACATGGCCCGGCCGTAGGAGCCGCCCCGCACCCCCCCCCCGACCGACCGGGCACCGGCACCGAGCACCGGGTACCGCACCGAGCACCGGGCACCGCGCCCGCCGCCGACCCCCATGCAGGACACCGAGGAGAGCCCGGCTGCCGCCGCGCCGCCCGGCGCGCAGGGCCCCGCCGAGGACCCCGAGCACACGGACGCGCCCGCGCCGCCGGCGGAGCCGCCGCCGCAGCAGCAGCAGGAGCAGCAGGAGGAGGAGGAGGAAGAAGAGGAGGAGGAGGATAATGATGATGGAGGCGAGTCCGAGGCGCCGCCGGGGCCCCCCGAGCCGCCGCCGCCCGCCGAGGAGCCCGAGCAGGAGCAGCCGCCGGCGGAGCCGAAGCCGCCGTCGGGCCGGGAGAGCCCCGCCAAGGCCGAGCCCGAGCCCGAGGCCGAGCCCCAGGCCGGGGCCGAGCCCGCGGCGGAGCCCCAGCCCGAGCAGCCGCCGCCGGGCCAGGCCGAGCCCAGCGCGGCGCAGCAGAACGGGGAGGCCGCGCCCGCCGCGCCCGCCGAGCCCGAGGACGAGATTTCCTTCAGCGACCCCGAGGACTTCGTGGACGACATCAGCGACGAAGGTGCGGGGCGGGAGGGGCCGCGGGGGCGCTCCGGGAACCCCGGCCCTGCCCGGAGCTGGGGGAGCCCGTGGGGGGCCGGGTGAGCCCGGGCTGGGAACGCTCTGCCCCGACCCCTGGGGATGCTGGTGGTACCTAGCACGGTCTGCATCGCGTTAGAACATGTGTTGTTCTAAAATATGCCGTTAAAGGTGTTTTAAAATCTACTGCTAAACTTCAGGTATCAATCTCTGGGCTCCTCTCAAAGAGGGGAGTAGTCAACTCGTGCCCCTTCCCTTTGCCTCCATTAGTTGAAGTCAGCTGTAAAACAAGGAGTTTTAAATGGTTGACGCGGTGGTTGCAAACTGGGTTTTCATCGTTCTCGGGGTTTTTTTCCATGCATCCAGAGTGAAATCTGTAGGTAAATAGCACTGGTTTCAGAAGAGTTACTGTTCATGAAGATGTGACATAGGTAGTTTGTGACAAGGAAATAGGGAAAAGTTGTTTCTTGCAGTGGAAAATTCCAACCCAGGCTCTTTTTAAAAGTATTGAATATTGCCTGCCTTAAAATGGCAAAGCTGTTGTGTAACTGCACAGACAATCAAGGAAATACCTGATTTCAGCATACAGGAATTAGAACTCTATTTTGCTGTTTTTCTGATAAATCTTTCTCAATAAAATGTCTTGGGTTTAATTAGCAAAAGCACTTATTTGACCAATATTTGTTCAGTATATGTGCTGTTGTAGGGACTCATGTACGTGCCTCCTGCATGTTTTGGGTCCGTTACACGTATCAGAACTAGAAAAATGTTTCTAAAGCACGTGACTGTAAATCAGGCAGTTATTAAATTGGTGGAATACAGGTGATACATCTGCCTTCTAGTGTTCCAGGCCTGTGTTTAGCTTATTAAAATAGCAGCCAAATATCTTAGATTAAGAAAGTGTTTGCTGTTCTCAGTATAGTAGTTGTATTGCTCTTTGAACTTGTACATTTGTTCCTTAAAGAGACTTTGGCTTGGATTCTTTTTGTTTAGTTAAGTGTTTGCTTGATACACTTGGTCTACATCTCAGATTGTTATGTTCAGTTCTTTCTTCAGAAACTGGGCATATTTTCCATCCTCACCTGTTTTATTTGTTAATTAATTTGGCTAACTTCTCAGCTGTATGAATAATCCAGTGTTAGTGGCTGAATTACAGTGTTTAAGTTTAGTCAGTCTTGCTGGTCTGGCTTTCCCATCTGTGTGTTACTTCATGAGTTTCCTTATTCTTTTCCCCTTATCCTGATGCCTACCCAAGGAGAAAGGCAGCCCATCAGTGTCACTGATCAAGGCTCAGGATAACATCCATCTTCAGGAACACCTGTGAGGTGGCCCAGCTTTGGGACTGGACCATCTCAGATCCATTCCTTCAGCTTTTTTCCCCAGAGTGGTGGTGGCAGGGCAGAACAGCTGACCCAAGTTAAAGCAGGAGAAGGGGGTGTGTTGGACAACCACTTAGGTGCAATGAAGCTTTAGCTCAGATAATGACAGTGGTCCTTAAAATACTGCCAGCTGGAGATAGCCGTGTACCCACCACACCCTGCTTCCCTTCTGGGTGCAATAAGAGCTGGCTAAACCAGCTTCTTACCCTTTGAAGATTCCTTTGTTCACAATTTTGAATTTAAGGCAGAGGAAGGGCACAGTGTAGGAATTTGTTTTCACTGTTACAGTTTTGATTCAAGACAGGGTGTTGCATTCTTGCACAGGAATCTTAACACGCATTCCTTGGCTTGTCTGAAGGGCTACAAAGTCTTTTGTGAGAAGTGGTTGTGAAAAAATGACTAATGGAGCCTTAAAATCATCCTTTTGTGTTTTGGTTTGTTTTTTTTTTTTTCCTTTTTTTCATCTTGTAGACTTCTATGGAAATGTCCTTGTGGAACATGCTTTCATTTTATGTATTTTATATTGTTAATTGTTCCTACATGCACATGGAGAGCATCTTTTTGAGTAATAAATGCTACAAACAACAACATTGTGAGTACTACATAATCTTGGTGGTAATGGCTGAGACATTTTTGAAGCCCCAGATCAGTGCAAAGCATCATGTGTAATAACCTGTTGAAGTTTAAAGTTATAGAAAGCAAAGGTTTTCTGGTATTTCAAAGTGAGCACATTTCTCGTATTTCTTCACTGCTAAAGATCTTTCCAGTGGTGTTTCTGGGCAGAATAATTTGTAGAATTCCCAAACCAGCAAAAATCTATAAAAATGTCTTCAAAATATCAGTGTATCCAACACCCTTTTTAGTTTGTTCTCGTATTTTAAATATTTCTACCTGTGCTTGGATTTTTTTCCTTCTCTGTGAATGCCATATATAGTTTGAGTTTCCAAGTTTTATCCTTGTTCAAATTCAAAAGTATAGTGGCATGAACTTATTTTCTGTGTGGTCTTGTATTTTATAGTGATTTTCACATGAAACTTACTGCAGATATTCAGGAATTTATATAACTGAAGAATATCCACAGTGTGAAAAGGTGTGTGTCATGTCTGCAGTGAAGGCTTAAAAATGGCTTTAAGTGTCTTGTCCTAGACCTTTATTTTTGTGTTTAATTAAAGGTTTAGAAGGAGTGCGAGTTCTTAATTATAGTGATGCTGAGACATGCAGAGCTTCCAGTATGGCAGATAGTTTTGAATTAGGCTAAAACTTGTGTAATTCAGGAGGGAGGTACATGGTACTTTTTCTTTTCCCCTCGAAGTCATCTGGTTATAAGTCGAGCAAGGGGACTAAGCAGAGTTTGGGTAGTAAATCTTACAGTTGTCTGTGCTGTTGTCAGTTTTGAGGACTTTGTGAGCCAGTTCCATCTCCTGAAAAAAAAGATAATAGTGCAGGTGTTGATGATCACAATGTAAGGTATTTCTTTAACAGACTTCAAGAGTTGGCAGCTTGAAATTTGTCACAAAGCCACATAATCACGTCACTGAGGCAGAAAGTGCTGTTGGAGTGTTGTGTGTTCCCTTCAGTGGTTTCTCTGATAGAATGTTCATCCACTGCCAAGTTTCTTAAATAATTCTTTAAATTTCCTCAGGTTTGGAGCCCTTCTGTTCTGTTC
Organism: Pseudopipra pipra; assembly: GCF_036250125.1. Lineage (NCBI taxonomy): Eukaryota > Metazoa > Chordata > Aves > Passeriformes > Pipridae > Pseudopipra > Pseudopipra pipra. The sequence goes on from NC_087564.1 coordinate 12,079,297, forward strand.
CTCTCACTATTCTTTCCATCTTTGTCTTCCTCCTGCACGTTGCAGATGGGTGCCTTAGTTTCCTGTGTGTGCTGTCTTTGCAGAACTGCTTGGTGATATACTGAAAGATCAGCCACAGGAAGCAGATGGGATAGACTCGGTGATTGTCGTGGATAACGTTCCCCAGGTTGGGCCAGACCGACTTGAGAAACTGAAGAATGTCATCCACAAAATATTTTCCAAGTTCGGTAAAATTATCAATGAATTTTATCCAGAAGCAGATGGGAAAACAAAAGGGTAAGTCATGATAACTCCAACTAACAGGATTGAAGCACAGCTCTGACTTTGCCTTGACTATTGGTGTAAATACTTTATGGCCAGTTTTTATGATGACCTCATAGTCATTATTGTCACCTGCTTCTACCTTAGTCTGTACAATCCTGACATCTCATCTCAGTGACAGACAAGTGTATGAGGGAGCTGAGAAGCTTAATAGCTCATTAGGCTCCAATGTGGAGCATGGCAGGAATTAATTATGGAAACAGTTTAACTGGGTTTGGAAGACAGATTTCTGTGCAGTACTACATGAGTGGTTTTTTGTTAAATTTCTGCTCTGGCTGATCAATGAGTTAAAGGTCCACTTAAGTTAAAAACTTAGTAGCAGCGAATGTACTAAGTAATGCAAAATAGGCTGTCAGTATATGTAGCATATATTGCTGAGTATTGGAGGAATACATAGTTTGGAAGGCATAAAAAAAGTGAGTTTTGTGGAGTGGATAGGTTGTTGGTTCTATGAGGTCAGTGTGAGAAGGATGAGAAAATTATTCAGTCTCTGTGTTCGTGCCTTTCTTTGAGGCAATGTCTGATGCTGTTCAGGATACTGTTAGTTTTAAGTGTGCTGGGCTACCAGCTGGGTTGGATCAGTGGCCAGAAGGAAGCGGAATTGTGTAATTGAAACAAGAGTGGTGCTTTGCTGTGCCTGTGACAGCAACAGTTACAACTCCTAAACATGATGTGTCATTCAGCTGGGGAGAGCTGCAGACTTAACTTGCCTGTTCCTGGCTCTCATTGTTGTCCTGTGTTGTGTTGAATTTGCATTCATCACTGACTCTGGCCCATTCAAAAAGGATATCTGACTAACTGAGGTCAGGCCAATAGAGCTAAAAAAGTGCATGTGTGCTTGTGGCCAAAATGGAGATTAATTGCCTTTGACCCTAATTGGCTAGGGACAAGACAAGAAGTTATTTTGTAGATGCTCTGTACTGAATTCTTAATTTATCCCCATTATTATGAGCTGGTTCTGTAGTCAACAAGGTCTTCCTGCTTTGGTCTTCCTTCCCTGTAGGTACATCTTTCTGGAGTACATGTCTCCATCTCACGCAGTGGATGCTGTGAAGAACGCAGATGGATACAAACTGGATAAGCAGCACACCTTCAGAGTCAACCTTTTCACAGACTTTGATAAGTGAGTGCAGCCATTGTGGGTATCTGTAGATTTGGGATTTCTAATCAAGAGTGCCTGTGTGGAGTGTAACCAGCCTAATTGCTCTTTCAGGTACATGACAATCAGTGATGAATGGGAAATCCCTGAGAAACAACCATTTAAGGATTTGGTAAGGAATTTCTGGAAAAGTGGAAGAACTATTCAGCATAATATTAAATGGTTGCTTCATTGCTGGAGTGTCCATATGAAAATAGAAACGATGTGTTCATAGTGTTATAAGTAGCAGTAGGAATCACATGCTCCTGTTCCTTAGTTTTCACTGTCATAAATTGACAGGAAGAACTTTGTGGTTCTGCTTAGTAGTTCCACATAGTGTAAAGCTTAAGAGTAAATAATAGTTTTGCACAAATAATTTAAAAATAGATTTTCAAAAGCATCTTTTTGTATTTTTAGTTGTTTGAGGCAAACTTTGGTGTTTGTTACCAGTAACTTTGTAAATGGTCTGGTGGAAGGGATAGGGTTTAAAAAAAGTAAAATTAACAACAAACCCAATAAGATATTTTACACAAGATATATTAAACATCATCAAACCACCTTGAAGGTCCACCTATTCATGATGTGCTCTCTTAGCCTTAGTTGGAGTTCTTTAATTTAACTTCAAAAACTTGCTTGCAGTGGTAAGACCCCAAAGCTGCACACTCTGGTGAGACCAGCTTCCCCCTGCCAGGTAGATACTAATTTGGGGAACTTATCTTAGCCTTTGACTCACTAATAATCTTCTTGCTTCTATTTTTCTTAGGGGAATCTCCGATACTGGTTGGAAGATCCTGATTGTAGGGATCAGTACAGTGTCATCTTTGAGTCAGGAGACCGGACCTCCATTTTTTGGAATGACATCAAGGAACCTGTTCAAATTGAGGACAGAGCAGTGAGTGTCCTGGAAGTGCTGTACATGGCAGATACACTGTCAGTCTCCTTCCTTTGTATTATGACATTGCAGCTTTTTAATTAAAAAAAAATCTTTTTCCCATTGCTGAAATACTTTTCCTTGTGAAGAGTGGTGAAACCACATCATTTAGGATTAGACTTAGCTGCTTAGGTAAAAGAAATGTGGAGTGAACTTCTGGAGTTTGTGGTGGTGTTTGTTTTTTTTTAACTGGTCCATGATGCCCATTAGTTTCCTTCATCTCTCTGTTACAGGTGATTCAGAAAGACCTGAAATGCAAAGTCAGAGTTTGAGGAGCACTAGTCATTAGAGCTGAATGTGTGCCTATGTTTGCTGCTTCAGATGACTTCTTGCTTTTATGCTGACTACAGAGGTGTTAAAGAGGAATAGCTGGTTTGGTAATGGCATATAAAAGGGAGAGTTAGTCTGCCTGTCTGCTGCAGGCACTTGACTTGCTGGGAACTGTTAGGACCCAGCAACATTTTCCTTAATAACCATTGTGCATTACAGTAGAAAGAAGTTGGCTTTGGGATGGTGAGAATATTTGCTCATCACTGTGGTCACTGGCTGTTCTCTGTATTGCTGAAACCTCTCTAACTTAGCTGAAGGTCAAGAGCTGTGTTGTTAAGAAACTTGAAATACTTACCCTTCCTTCTGAGAAAAGTTGTTACCAGGGCTGAAAGACAACAAGGAACCCCAGGCCTTGTTAGGTGGGTTTAGTTGTTATTATACAAAGGTTGTCACTGTACCTGGAATATGTTTTTGGTGATCAATAAGTTGAAAAGGTCTCAACTGACAGTTTTCAACCTGAAGAATAAGTACCCATACCTTATGTGCATGAAATTAAACTCCACAGCTGGTCCAAGGTATCACGAATTCTAAAGATCTTCACTTAGTAAATGGATTTTCAAAATGTGATGCTGCAAGCCACACACTGATTCTTTCCCTTTTTTGGGAATACAACATGAAATTAAACCTTTGTGTGTATTTTTTTTTTCAATCAGAGGTGGACAGAGACCTACGTGCGTTGGTCCCCGAAAGGTACCTACTTGGCCACGTTCCACCAGAGAGGCATCGCACTGTGGGGTGGAGAGAAGTTCAAGCAGATTCAGAGGTTTAGTCACCAAGGAGTGCAGCTTATTGACTTCTCACCTTGTGAAAGGTATGGAGCATGGCATTGGGCTAAGGGACCAAAAGCATGAGGCATTAGTAGCATCCTCCAAATCTGTAGTGCTGAAATGAATTCCTTAAGCCTTCTTTAACATTAAAGAGCTCTTGAGAGAAGGCTAAAATAATTCCAAGACTGAGATGCATCTTCTCTTGGTAGTTTTCAAGCAAGATATTTGGAAGCAGTTAGGTTTTATGCTTTATTGTACTAAAGAGAGGTTATCTATCTTTAAATGGAGAAGTTTTGCAAACCTGTAGTTTGGGTTGGATAAGGTCAATAGATTCATGTTTAGTTCAAAACCAACGAAGTTCTTGTGTCAAAGCTATATAGGAGGTAACAGTGTATTTGATGAGTTCCCCTTCCTTGTAACATCAACATGGAAAGACTTGCACATAAATCTGGAGTCTGTTCCCCCAGAGGGATGCCAGGGAAATACTGTGTCTTGGAAGCTTTCTCCTCCTTTGTCGTGCTGTTCCTATTTTTCCCTCCTCTCTGAAACATCCTGTTAGAGAAACTGGTGTTTGCAAGTGCATGGTATTTAAATATTACTTGGATGAAAGCCTTATGGTACTGACATACCGGATGAAGTTCCAATTGTGAAATTAATTATTTCTTTTGTAGGTATTTAGTGACCTTCAGCCCTTTGATGGACACGCAGGATGACCCTCAGGCCATCATCATCTGGGATATTCTGACTGGCCAAAAGAAGCGAGGATTCCACTGTGAAAACTCAGCTCACTGGCCTATTTTTAAGTAGGTTGAGAAGCAGAATTAGAGTAGAGAGTTGTAGTCCCAGGCTTCCTTTATTAAAAAGGCAGTTCCAAATTAATATTTTTTTTTCTTTTTTGCTTAGATGGAGTCATGATGGTAAATTCTTTGCTCGAATGACTTCAGATACCCTCAGCATCTATGAAACACCTGTAAGTTCTTCCTTTTTTTTTTTTTATAATGCTTATTGCATTACAATGTCAGTCTTTCCTATGGTTTTCAGTAATGCACTTTAGAGCTGGGCTTAGAGGGAAGAAATCAGTTTGCTCTTGTCTTGTTCTTTGCTGGGTGAAAAACTTTAGCTGAGTGTGACAGTAAATTTCACACCACATATCTAGAAGGATTAGACAGCTCAATATACTACTTATAAGTATCAGTAGGATCAAGGTTATGTGATTGCTCCCAGCTCTCAGTAGCAGGTGTGTGCCAAAGTACCCAAAAAGCACTATAAATTGCAGCCTAATCTATTCTGTTTTGCTTTTTCTTTATCATTCAGGCTGCTGTACCTACTAATTATCTACAACAATTTTTATTTTGTTTGTGATTGTGGTTGCATATGTTTATAATAAAAAATAGTGATGCAGGAGCTCTGAAAGCTACAGAATTTCCTAGTTTCTGTGGTCTAGTGATGAGAGTAGAAGATATATGTGTATGTATAAGAATGCTACTAACTTGAAAATTCTTCCTTCTCTCCTCTTTTAGTCTATGGGTTTGTTGGACAAAAAGAGCTTGAAAATCAATGGGATAAGGTGAGTCTATTTCTTTGTAAACATGACTGCTCTCTTTAATTGTAATCTTTTTTTCTGTGGCTTTGTTATGGCGAGAGCAATCTTTAGAGTGTTAACCAGAGCAAAAGGCCTTCTATGCTGAGGTGGTTAAATTAGACAAACTGGGAAAAAGAAATGGGAAACTCTCCATTCATCAGTGAACACAGTTGACAGCTTCTGTGCTTTGAAATGCTCTGTGGAACTGCTTAATCCAGGGTCTAGCTTGGGAGTCCTGTTCCTTGTCTACCAAACCAGACTGGAATGCAGTTTGTTAGGGAATATCTCCCTAACGGGGTTGGTGTGCTGGCTTAGAGCAGTGTGCTGTGTACTGCCTGGTTTGTGCTTGTCTGCACAAGAGACACTGACTCCTGTGAGAGTTTTTGAAGCTTCTCTGTGAAGCAACAAGAAAATTAAGTGTACCCAGGTGCAAGAAGATTCTCACCAGGGTAATTTAATAGGGTTGGTTTTGGGGGTTTTTTTGGCTCATTGGTTTAATCAGCCTGTTTTTAGATCTTTGGTGGTTCCTCTGTGTGTCACCTCTGCTTTTCAGTAAAATGTACTGTCCTGATATAGCAAATTTAAATAGCAGTTTAAAAATTTGTTTTGGTGCTGTTATATGTAAGGTTATTAAGTTGCCCTCAGTTATTGCCTTTTATATTGAGAGTTGATATTTGTCTGCAACATTCAGATACAATGAGAGAAAATGGTTTCTGCTTGTAGTATCTCTTAACTAAAAATTAAAATGGCCTGTTTTTAACTTTGTTCCTGTAGAGATTTTTCATGGTCTCCAGGTGGTAACATAATTGCTTTCTGGGTGCCTGAGGACAAAGACATCCCAGCAAGAGTGACTTTGATGCAGCTGCCTTCTAGACAAGAAATTCGTGTGCGGAATTTGTTCAACGTAGTAGATTGTAAACTGCACTGGCAGAAGAACGGGGACTACCTGTGTGTGAAGGTAGACAGGACTCCCAAAGGCACACAGGTAGGTGGATTCTGATTTTATTGGTAAAATTTGGTTGTATCTCATGCTGACAGTACTGTCTTTTAATATAGACAATGTAAACTGTATAACGCAAAAACTATTTTTCTTTTATTTTTTTTCCACTTGAATTTGAAGCAAAGAGGAAAATCTGTGTAGTGATTGTATCCAGGATTTGCTTTGACTTTAGTGGCCTCTTGGACTTGGGTGAGAGCTCTGTGCCTCACCTGTTTTCCTGCTCACAGTTAAGCAGCTGTTCATGCAGCACAGTGTGCCATATGTTTATCTGTCCTAATTAAATTTCATAACAGTCTGAAAAGCATCAAATGCTTTTGTACAATTATTAAGTTATTCTTTATCAGAACAGAGAAATTTGGAATGTGTTTGGTAAGGAGGAATATATCTGCTCTCATTAAAGGAACAAACCTTGACTCTTATTATGACAGGCTAATTGTGTAGTTGTCCTTCTATGCCTAGTGATAAAATTATTTACTCTGCTCTTTTTGTGCTGGATAAAAAGCTGATTTTGGCCTTTACAGGGAGTAGTGACCAACTTTGAAATATTCCGCATGAGAGAGAAACAGGTGCCAGTGGATGTGGTAGAAATGAAAGGTAATGCCACGTATTTCCTTACTTTTGAGCTTTAACTCTCTGGTATGGACACAGAATTCTGTGTTTCTAAGAAATTCCTGTCAGCATTTGACATAATCAGGGAATTAACTCTTGGGAACTAAATTATTAATGTGCAGGACATTTCCTGTAAAAATGAGAAATCAAAACTTCTGTTGCTACTGGGGCTTGTGACTGACTTGAAAGATTACAAAACTGAAAATGTCTTAGTAATGACATATTAATATAATAATGACTGTATTTTGTAGAAGATGGAGGACTTTATAGCTATAGTTGGAAACACTTCCCATAACTCCCTGCAATTGCCTTATCAACCTGTGTTTTAAAAGAGAGTCTGTATGGCAGATTCTATTGACTGAAGGGTTCCTTCTCTTAAGCATCTCGGTTTTCTTTGGTAACTGCTTGAAACCAGAGGTTTGTATTGTCCTTTGACAGAGTTTTAACTCCTTTTTTTTACAGAAAGCATCATAGCCTTTGCTTGGGAACCAAATGGAAGCAAGTTTGCTGTGTTGCATGGAGAAACTCCACGAATTTCAGTTTCCTTCTACCACGTTAAAAACAACGGGAAAATAGAACTCATAAGTAAGTGACCAAAAAACAAGTGAAAGTGCAGGTACTAAGCATTTTACATGGCAATAGATGCAGTGAACTCAAAATAGTGGCTTTCTGTGGTGGATAGTGTGGGAGTTGCTGCTATGTCTGACACTGTATTCCAGAAATTAACTTCCTGGTGACAACTGAACTGTTACCAGAGTAAGCCCAGTGCCTAGGAATAAAAGGCCTACAAGTCAGAATAATTTTTGTGGCTTTGGGAAGCTCATGTGAGGCAATAGCACAGATTTGGCTCACTTTAGATAAAATTTATTCCCAAGGATGTGTTGGAGTCTTCTGATCTCTTTTGTATGCCAGCTTTGGATGTCCTGGTGCTACTGCATTTTGTCTGTAGAAGTGAAGAGCTAAGGGCTGTTGTTAGGACTTGCTTGCAGAGTTTACAAATGACTTTTGAGGAATCAGTGGGGTTGATGCTTGTAAAATAACTGATGGTGTTGGATTGAGATCTCTTTCTGAATTTGTCTGGTTTGTTTTCAGAAACGTTTGACAAACAGCAGGCGAACACGATATTCTGGAGTCCCCAAGGGCAGTTTGTAGTGTTGGCTGGCCTCAGAAGGTGAGTATTTCAGAGGCTGCTGAACATCACCACTTCCATTTTAAGGAGGAAGAGAGCTAGAGTATCTCACCAAGAAGTGTTTGGTGTCCCTGTGAATGTTGATTACTGTGTAATCCTGATACAGCTTTGCAAAAGCAAAGGAAGAGCAGAGGTGCAACTTCATGATATAGCTTAGTCCTTTGTAACTTTCACTTGCTATTTTTTGCCACACCAAATGGAGAATGTATTTTTTCAACAGAAAAGTGGACATTAAGAAACACCTTTCAGCTGTTAAAGTTAAATACTGACTCTAAACTAATCCAGTTTGCACCATGCATGTGGCTCTTATGCGTTTGTTGTTGCCATAGCTTTGTGCCCCTTCATGGGCAATACCTGTTAATGACAGTGCTATTTTGTAAAAGAGTTACCAGGAGCTTCACTTCAGAGCAAGCAAAAATTATTTTTATTAACCAGTCGAGTAATATTTGCCTTCACATGCTTTGAGATGAGCGCTGTGTTCATCTTAGAATTCTTTTTTTTTCTTTAATCTCTTCGTCACTGCTACAATATGTCTAAGCACATGATTTTTAAGCTTTGATTTTAACTTGCCTAGAGTATGTTTTCACTCTGACTTTAAGCCATTTTATTTGTAATCTTAAAGGTCACTGAACATAGAAACAAAAGTGTCACTCTTACTTGGAGTCTTGTTTTTATCCATCACGTTATTTCCTAGCCACAGAACCTGTCTCTTGGTCGCAGTGGAAATTTATCTTTGTACTGAGGAGTTTTAGGGATGCAGCTTGTGAAATGCTTTAAAAAAATGACCAGGCTACATTAGTGTGTAAAACAATCTGTCCTGTTTTGTCTTTGCAGCATGAATGGTGCCTTAGCATTTGTTGATACGTCCGACTGCACCATGATGAACATCGCGGAACACTACACGGCCTCAGACGTGGAATGGGATCCTACGGGCAGATACATCGTGACTTCTGTGTCTTGGTGGAGCCACAAGGTACTGATGCCTTTTTATCCAGAATAAGTTCTGGAAGGGCAGTTCATGAGTCTAAACTGAGTGTCCTTTTTCTGAATTTTCACTATGCCTTTAGCAGTTTAAAACTCAGTCTCCTGGTGGTCCGCACGGAACAACAGGATTTATTGCACCTGTCATTGCTTTTGCATGCTTCCAGCCACTGCACTGTAATCCTCTCCTGTACAAATAACAGGATCTGAGACTTTAGAATATGGCAGAGAATTGACTAAATTTGAAACTGTTGTAATCTCCAGAAGGTAACTTCTTGAAAAGATTCAGTGGAACAAATATTTTGCTGAGGATTTTGGCTTGTGCAGGGAAGGCACTAACAAAAGCACATTCTGGTTCTCTTGACTGATGGTGCTGATTTTCTAAAAAAAGACCCTTGAGAGATGGAGTGAGGACTACAGTGTGAAGTTATAGCTTACCTTGGCTGAGCTGGTGCACTCCTCTTCCAGGTGGACAATGCATATTGGTTATGGACCTTCCAAGGCCGTCTGCTTCAGAAAAACAATAAGGACAGGTTCTGTCAGCTGCTCTGGAGACCACGACCAGCTACCCTGCTCAGTGAGGATCAGATAAAGGTAGTGTATTCCACTTTGTGCTGACATTGATTTGGTGTATAAGCATACTTGGTTTCTCCTTCTTAAGGATGAGGCTTGTTATGCAACTGCCTTTTGCCCTGAATGTGTGAACAAACATATTTCTGTACGAGACCTCACTTCTGGGAATGGCTGTAAATATTAACTGTATTTTAAGCTCAAAATAGAAATGGTTACCAGTTGTTCTTAGAGTTAGGGTACAGTGGAAGATTATAAATAATACTCACATTGTATTTAGCTGTCCAGACTTCACTGGTTGCATGTGTACAGAAGCATTTACATGATCTGTATGGCAGGAAAAACAAACAAAATTGTAGTGAAGGGAAATTGCCTTGCAGGGAGACATTTTTCAAAAAAGCATAGCCTGCTTAGGCCTACCAGAGGAATTCTTAGAAAAGATAATGGGTGTGATTGCTAGTCTTGATATTTTAATTGAAATAAAATTATCTGTTTTACAGCAAATTAAGAAGGACCTGAAGAAATACTCCAAGATATTTGAGCAGAAGGATCGCCTGAGCCAGTCCAAAGCTTCAAAGGCAAGATACTTTTGGAATATAATGTAGATGAAACTCTTGTAACCTGTCCTTAGTTATTTTGTAACAGTGAAGTGCAAGTTACATTTATTTTATAACAACCATCTGTGTTCATTTGAGTCCAGATGGTTAGAGTGGGTTCAATAGGTAGTTCAGAGAGATGCTGCTGAACTGTCAGGTTAAACTCAGTAATGAGTCTGGAGAGGGGCTTGTGTTACCTCATTAAGCAAAGGTGGTAATATTTTGGAGTTCTTAGTGTGTTGCTTCATTAGTCTTTAAATTAAGGAAAGCTCTTCCAGTCACAAGAAAAGAACTCACCAAAACAGCTTTTTGATTACAGAAGAGAATCTTTTTTCTTTCAAGTCAATAGGAAGTGTGTGTGTGAGAAGAAGGTTTGACTTGCTAGCACACGTGTTGCATGTGGGTTTGATTTACTGGGGAGGTTTAACAGCCTGTTCCTGGCTGTGCAGGAGTTGGTGGAGAGGAGGCGGACGATGATGGAGGAGTTCAGGAAGTACCGCAAGATGGCACAAGAGCTGTACATGGAGCAGCGGAACGAGCGCCTGGAGCTCCGCGGAGGTGAGCCATGGACAGGGCTTGGGAAGGGCTGCTGCTGGTTAACTGCTGCTTCTCGCTGAATAAATACCTTGTCCTGGGGGTTTGTTCACTTCTCCTCTCCCTCTGTTTCCTGCTAAAGCGAGTCCCTTGTTCTCTGAAGGTTATTTGTACATTTTTATTCTGAATCGTGATGGGATTTAAGGGGGGGCGGGGAAAGTATTGGCTTGACCTTGGGATAAAACTGTGAAGAGATTTGGATGTTGCATTTAACCAGAAAATCCCCAGAAGCCCTGTAGTGGAAGACATAATGCCTTGATTATCATTCAGTAAATTTAGCATGTATTTGTTATGAGTTAAAGCACCAAATACTTCCATTTTTCACTGCTGGTTTAAGGACTTTTTCTGCCAAGAGCATCAAATCTTTCCATTGCTGCCTTGTTTGATGTATTCAGTGTTAATATTTTTCTCCATTGCAGGGGTAGACACAGATGAGCTGGACAGCAATGTTGATGACTGGGAGGAGGAGACTGTGGAATTTTTTATCAATGAAGAAATTATTACCCTTGCAGAACCAGAGTAATTAATAAAACTGTGGTAAGATAACATAACTCTCAGTAGAGAGAAACTTTTTCAGTCAACTCTTGATATAGATTGGATAATTTGCTTGAGAGAGTCTGTTGCATGGGTGTATTGTTCTTTAAGTTGGTTTGTTTTCTCTGTGGTTAGAGGGGTCAAAAGCTTTTAGAGAACTGATTGCAGGCAGCAGAATACTCTATGTCCTGTTTTGCCAGAGAGATCAAACCCACAACAGTCAGGGTCAACCTCTGAACACAGTGTTTTGCAGACACTGTAAGTTCTGTCAGTAGGAGGAATTGTAGTTGGTATGAGATAGGAATTTTGCCTTTTGAAAGGTTTACATGTTAGTTCAAGACCTGACAGCATTTAAATACTGTGTATTATACAGCAAGTTGACTGTAGGCTGATAAAAGTTTGAGTGAACTCAACCATTGTTTTCTAGAGAAGTTGTCTAGAATTCAGATGGTAGCAGGTTTTTATGTACTGTCTGTCATGGCTTCTTGCTGAAATCTTTTATTTAATCCAGGGCTTTTCCCAGTTGCTTTTTGTGAATTCATATTATATATTTAATCTTGAAAATGGAGGCTACTTTCAGCCCCTTGTAAGAAACGTCCTTTAGGGAGCTTAATGTTGAATTGAGGAGAAAAATTACTTTGCTAGTGAAGGCATGTGTAGGATCTCACTTAAGGAAGAGGAAGGGGAGACTGGAAATGTGCCTTTTGCAGCTGTAAGTCACCCTGTAGCTCTTTAGCCTCCAGATATCTTAAGGAGCTCAAGTGAAACATGTATCTCTTGGAGTTGTAGAAAATTTAATAGCCTTGATGCCTTCGAATATATTTGGATCTGGCTTATCTGTGTCCCTTACATGGGAAATCTTTTTATGGAAGAGAGAGAGAGAGAAGCTGCTTAGTGTATGGATTTAAACAAACATGAGTTCAGGAAGAGGTGAAACACAAGCTGATGTAGTCTTTCACCAGCTGGCAGAGGTTGAGCTGTTGGTATAAAAGCACAGTAACTAACTCACCTCTTCTTTCCTTTTCTGCAGCACCACCAGATCTTGTGCTGAAAAGAAGTTTGTTCATTTTCCGAAAGCCTATATCAACTTTGGAATTCTTTATCCATATTCTTGCACTCTGGAAGGGTGGATGCACCAGATTTTCTCCATTCTGACACATTGTAGTGCCTTTAAGTCTTGCTGCCTGCTGCAGTGAGATACTGGAAAGGCGCTGCTTTTAAATCTTTATTCTTTATTTTTATTTTTTTTTTTTAGGGTTTGATTATTATTTTTTTTTCTTTTTAAATCCACTACTACCAGTATTTACTTCCTGACCCCTGTGCAGTCCTTACCAGCTGGCAGTTTTTGCCTATTGCCAGTGAGGTGGGATTCAGCAGTGCACCTCTGTCTCACACGCACGATGTTCCAGTTTCAGGACTCTTTCCGTGTCCCGAGGGCACGGACAGGTGTTCATTTTGTTTGGGGAAAAGTCAGCAGAACCATTTCTCGTATGATGTGTCTTAGTGTGCTGAAGCAGCACTACAGTGGGCTATATCCTCCTCCTTTCAGATTGTGAAAGGATGCCTCTCCCTCAAAGAGCTGAATATGGAAATAAAAGCAGACCTATACTAAAACCAGGCTGGCTACGCGTGGTTTGTAGGGAATCTTTCCCTGAGTGATCAAAGTCAAACACACCCACAGTAATAAGAGTGTGTTTGCTGTAATGACTATATGGTTCTTTTGGATTTCTTTATCTTAGTTCCTCATGGCTCTTCTGGCTTTGTGTTGTGGTTGGTTTGTTTTTTACAATGTGGTACAGCTCATTAATCTGTCAAGTTGACCCGTTCACTCTAGTGGAGCGACTAGAAAATGACTGGATTTCTGGAACTGTTTGCAAACTGATAAAAGCCTCAGGAATTACTGGGTTAGTCTGTCTTATTCTTAAGCCTTGCAAACTTCCAGAGCAGTGCTCTGTATGCACACGCCTTGTGCTCCCTGTTACAGTACCTAGTTTCATTTCCAAAGGCCTCTGTGCTCAGTGAGGAAAACTGTACCTAAAGGTGGTGCAGCAGCTTCTCTGTATTTGTGTTTATGAGTAGAAATTCTTTCCTGGATATTGTCAGAGCAGTTAGAGATTGGCCTGCTCCTTGCCCTTAGAAGGGCAGGAGGAGAATGAGGATATTCCTGTCTCCTCTCCTGGACTGGGAATTTCCTAAGGTCATCCCTCTTGACTGACTTCCTAAACCCTGAGCTCACTTGTATGGCAGTGTGGGAAGCAGACAGCACCCTCTGGGCACAGGGCAGACCCAGACAGCTGCAGGCAGCTCTGGTTCAGGGGTGTTTTCAGCACTCACTTTTTTTTGTCCTTAGGTGAGCTTGCTGTGATAGCAAATGCACAAATCCCTTGGTTAAATCCCATGGCCCCTTCACCAGGAACTTTTCAAAATGATTTTTCCATAATCATGGTAGTGACCTAGTTTCAATAGTTCACTCTTTAACCAGAGGGTGTTGTTTTTCTGGAAGTCTGTATTAGTTTCCAGTGTTTTGCATTTGTTCATTCATAATCCATATAAAACATATAGTTGATTAAAAGTTTTGTCCACAGTATTTCCCAAGCTCGTTTCTCAACTTGACTGGAAAAAAAACTTTCTAGAAGACTTTGTAGAAAAAGAATGAGGAAGAACTTCCAACACATCAAAGATCTCTGGTGATAATAGAATGACTTGGCTTGAAGAGGACCTTAAAGATCATCCAGTTCCACCCCCCTGCTGTGGGCAGGGGCACCTTCCACTTGACCAGGTTGCTCCAAGCTCCAACCTGGCCTGGAAAACTTCCAGGGATGGGACATCCACCTGAATTACTCTGGGCAACTTGTTCCAGTGTCTCATCCCCCTCAAGAATGGTGGCTTGAACTTACATAGCAGGAATCATTTTTATTACCCTTTTGTTGTGATGAGATGACTTCTCAACCATTTTCTAAGTGACAAATTGAGCTGAAAGGTTTTTTTCTCCCGTATCCACGCAATGAAGTTTTATTCCTGGTGTTTTATTCCTGACTGTTTTCAAAGTAATGAAGTGTAATGGCAGTGTCAGAGGAACTGAGTTCTCTTCTAAGATGCTTCTCTGAAGTGTGAATCATAAGTGAGGGGGGGGAAAAAAAAACATAACAAAGAAAAAGCACCCAAAACTGTTGCTCCTGCAGGAGCTTTGGAAGTTGATAAGGTGTCCTGACCAGCAGCTCAGGCCTTTTCTTGTCTGTAACTGGGATTTCTGACGCTGCTCCTTTCAACTATTGCATCTTTTCTCTTGTGTTTCTTACTTCAAATGCTTTTGCAAATTGTGTGCTACTGAAATTGCTTTATGGGGTTGTATTAAACCAGTCCCTTTGGCATATCTTGTAATATCACTAGGACTTGTAGTAGGGAAGAAGAGTCGTCTGGGATTGAATCCATGTGCTGTGCAGCTTCACATTCTCCACCACTGTTTTTCAGCCTGTGCCTTTTTTAGGGCTTCAGAAGGATGGTCAAAGCAGAAGCAGGTTTGCAGGTACTGTCTAGAGCTATATAAGGCTGGGGAAAAAGGCTTTCAACAGCTCTTGTACCTCCACTGAGTGCCCTTAAGGGTCCAGAATTTGGGTGGGAAGGGAAACAAACCTTAAGCATTAAGATAGTATCTCTCATTGTTTTTGTTAATGTATTCTATAAAGTATTTTTAATGATTGTTCTTAAATAGCAAGATTAACTGGACCAATTCATATAATCCTGGGCTAGTCTTCACTCTCACAGTCTTCGTTTTGAATTTGTAATAAATATTCTCATGACCTTTTAACCACCTACAGCCCTTAATGCAAACCACAGAACAAATTTTGTTCACTTCCTATACTAAGCTTTAACTAATTAAATTCTAATATTTTTTATAAAGCCTTACTGTAACTTTCATGAGCTTTGACTCATTTACTGTCAATAAATAATGAAGACAAAGGATGATCTTGTCTTTGTGATTTTTTAATAGGTTGTGATGAATGGACTGACACTAAAAATGCTGAAGGGGATTGACTTCCTGAATGTGGGAATCGTGAAATGCCACTGTGTGTGAAGTGACAGTGCAGTGGAAGTTTGCTCAGTGAGTTGGGCCTTAATTTGGGCTTTTAGGGGGGTCATTTTGCTGATCCTGACCCCTTTCACTGTTTCCTGTGCAAGGTGCTGCTTCCTGTAGCCCATTCCTGCCCCGGGGCTCAGTGTGTGGCTGCCACCTCTCCCTGTGCCTGCAGTCACCTCCCACCTGGGGGAACTCAGGTGTTGCCTCTCCTTCCATCCCTGGGGTGATGGCTGCTGCCTCTGAACCGTTCAGTCTCCTGCCTCTGCAGCCTGAAGGGCTCCAGCTCCATGTGCTCCTCCCTGGGCAAATCCCCCAGCCCGGAACTGGGATCGTCCCACACCTCGGCCATGAAGGAGCAGCAGCTGATGGTGAGTCCACTTGCTTAGGGGAGGAAATAGGATGGGGAGGAGCAGCTGGGTTGTACCCAGCCCTGGCATCCTTCAGTATCCTTACATATCGTGTTCTCCAGCTGTCTTCTGGTGTTCCTGGGCTCTGTGGTCCAGGAACCACAGAGAAAAACCCAGACTTGTGCTAACTGGGCATGATTTAAAGCAAAAGTTGTGTATAAGTGTCCTGCAGAGGAAAAAAAATGTGCTGTAGGGCAGGTGAGGCTGGGTAACCTGGCAGGTGGTGATGGTAGTTAGTCCTCAGTGTGCCTGTCTTTTTGGGGTCTGACATATTCACAATAAACAGCCAAAAGCAGCTGGAATTACAGTCCTGCATCTCTCTGTTGATCCCAGTAAGAGGAATGCTTTGAAAATGTAATCCTCTCCCAAGTTTCAACCTTCAACCCTGTGCCTCCCAGTTAAACTGAAGCATTGCTCTCACAGTGTGCTGGAACATGACTGGGGCAAGCACAGAAACCCCTGCTCAAACTGGAATCGCTTAAAATAAAGTCAATAATATGTGGAATACCTTGCATTCCTCTCTAATGCAAGGAAAAGCCTTAGTACTTGGTGTGACCCAGCTCCACATGCTGCTTATTTGGGTTTGTTTTCTTACCCTCACTGGCTGGGGCTCACAAGTACTGTGATTAACTGGACCATTCTGAAGGTTAAGTCTGTTCAAGAGAGACTTGCACGATCCCCTCTGCCTCCTGCAGAATTTGGAATTATGGTGTACCAGATAATATTTTTAAATGCTTTTAAGAGATTAGTTCAGCCCTTGGGAATGAGATGCTCATAACGGTGTCACTCAGCTGTGTTTAGGGAGATGATGAAACTGCAACAATTAACTTATTCTTGTGAATATTAAAAGCTATCCAAAGCTGAGGAGCTTACCTTGTACTCGGAGATGTTCCCAGTGAAGAAATGTTCCTTTGTTGGAGCTACTCAAAATTGGCTACTACAGTACTTAAGACTGGGAGCTGTTTGTGAAACTCTCATTTGATTGACACATAGCTTGTTATTGTGGAAATAAATCTGATTCCTATAGAAACTAGCTGCTTGTAACTGGTGGGGCTGTAGAACGAGTCTGTTTTGATAACACCCACCCTCCTGATGCGGTGTTGTTCCTGTGCAGTGTTTTAGAAGCATCAGCTCTCCTGGCAGGAGCTGCAAAGGGGATGTTGCTGTGTTTTATGGAAGGGGAGAAAAAGCCATGGAAAAGTGAAAATAAAATTTTTCAAATCTTTGTTATTAACTGAGACCTCAAGGACAGCTGTTAGGTGGGATTTCAAATAGACCCTCCACCAGGCACACAGGTTTGGGATTGTGCCACAGCTGCAAAGTGAGTCAGGGCCAGAGCAGGACCTCAGCTTCAGGGGGCCCAATTAATCCCACAGCTGATCTGTGACACCACATTTTCTCTATGACTTCACATGTAGATTAAACAGGCTGAAATACATGTGCTCTTGTCTATTATTAATGCTGACAAATAGGTTGTGCCATTGTGTTTTAAATCTTCGAGTCAAATTATCGTCTGTGTTTCAAGCAAAGCAGCGTGTTTCTGGCTGATTGAGTTGTGGCACGAGGCACTGGCAGTTAATTGCTACTTTATAATCAGTCCTGCAATGAATTCCAGCTCCTGAGGAACCCTGTGGGAACTGCACAGATCAGGGCCAACTTGCTCTGATCTGGTTGAACAGGCTCATAAGGATTGCTACCTGGGATTAAACAAAATGGGTACTTAGTGAAATGCAATTCCCTTTCTTTGTCATGGATAACTTTAATCAGTGTTTTGGAAGCACCAGGGGAATCTGTAATCGTGCTCAGCCCTAGGACTGTTGGTACCACGGTCCCAGACCTCCGAAGGTTCCTGCTGGCAGCTGCAATGACACGGCTGAGTTCACTCTGCCACCTTCTCTGTCAATCAGTCGGAGTCTTGCTGTGTTAGAGGCAGAAACGGGGGAAGAGGGAGGAAGAATTTGGCAAGATAAAAGTGCAAATCACGAGAGAATGAACTCATTTAAACTTTATAAACTTCCTTAAACTTCCAGGCCTTAAGCTTTAAGGTTTTGAGTTTGATCAGCAGAAGAGACGCAGCGAGAAGCTGTAGCCCTTGCTGGTGCCTGCTCAGAGCTGAGCCCTGCTGCAGGTATGTCTGGGTGGCCTCAGCACAGCCAAGCCACGTGTGCTGTGTGTGCAGGTGGCCCTTCGCATCCGACCCCTCAGTGAGGCCGAAGTGGAGGAGGGAGCTGCGCTCGCTGCCCGCAGAGTGGGCGAGCAGGTGAGCTGGGGACCCCCACCACGGGCACTGGGGACTCTGCCAGGTACCCCACGGGCCACCCCAATCCTCTGGCTCTCCTGGTTCATGTGCAAGCACCTGCTTTCAAATCCTGCAAAACCCCTGCCCTTGCTGGGACACGGCAGGGACGTAGCTTCTCGTGCAATGGCACCTCTTTTTTCCAGTTTTTTCCCACCTCTTGCTCCCTTTTTTTCAGAGGCAGGAATTGCAGGAGGCCCCCACTTACCTCTTCTACATTGCTATATCTGTTTACATATTTTTATTGTGTCCTTGTTATTTACCTTCATTTTCAATGTAAATCCCATTATTTTCTTTTGTGCTTCAGTTGATCTATCTCTGAACCCTTCCTGAACACACACTAATTCTGTAATATATCTGGTCTCCACTCAATAGTCAAATGATAGAAGCCCTCTGAAGCAAAGAGAACATGAATCTCTCTTTCCCCTTTATGGATTATCTTACAAATGCAATTTTTGTTTAGCACCTTACCCGTGAAATACTTTTTTTTTTTCTTTTCTATTTTTAAAGCAGCCATTAATCTCACAAGGATATTAGTTTTATTTTTATACAGCTTATTCAGACTTGCATCATCTCCCCCAAGATCTATTTTCTCTAATGGAAATCTGGGAAGGAAATGTGCATTGCATTAGTCTGAGTAACTTCTGTCTATGAGAATGCTTTTCTCTTAATAATGCAAATAACTGTAATTATGAAAGCAAATTAATTGACTGGGCAATTGAAGTACTTAGATTTCCTGGTGTATTTTGATTTGCATTTATGTTCCCTTCTATTTTTACTCTCAGCTGAACTCATTTAGAACTGCTTCTGTCTGCTTATTAACTCTAACTCAAAACTGACTCTGCTAGTGGCTTGTTATGTTTTAATGCTTCCATGCAATATCAGAAGATTTGTGCTTTTAGAATACTGCTGGTTAGACCAGACAGTAGCCCCAGGTTGGAAAAGGACTCTTTGGATGCATGGATACACTGTGAGCAAAATTTTGGATGTTACAAGAGCTCAGTAAAAGAGGCCTGAAAGTGTTAGTAAATGCTCCTGAACTTCTAAAGGAAACATGATGACCTCATTCTCCAAACTCTGCTCTTGCCTGTCACAGTTGCATGTGCACATGATTAAGTGTCAGTCCCTCTTTTGCAGGCAAATCCTGCTGCTGAGGACAAACCAGGAGTTCCCTTTGGAGTTTATTCTTGTGTTGCTTCAGGTTTTAAGGCCTGGGCTGGACCAGCGAAAACTAAAGAATTTTAGAAAAGCAACAACAGAAAAGTAATTCTGCTAACTGAAAACTTGCAAATCAAGGAGGTACTTGTTAGAGATTTGGAATTTAGCGGGAAATGCAAAAGAAAAAGAAAACCCCAAGTTTTGACATTTCCTGAACTCCATGGGCACCTGTCCTGGATACTTGTCTCTCTCCTGGTGCACCAATGCAGTTATTCTGTCAGTCAAATAGTGGTTGATCTATGCTCTAATGATCTGTTTACCTGGGAGAGAGTGAAGGCTGCTCTGGAGCAGGAGACACAGGGCTCTCTGTCCTTCCCTTGAGCCTTGAGCATCTCCTTATGAGCCATCTCAGTGGAGCAGAAACCCATTCTCCACAGTAATAATACACTCTGATAATCATGTACTAAAATAGATCCTAAAGGACTGAAAGGAAACAGAACCAGTTCTGTAACCTGCTGCAACTCCTCTCCTACCTTTGTTTTTTCCTTCATAAAAGCCAGAAATGGAATGAAGTTTCTGTCCCTGAGCAATGCAGATATTTCGATCAGTCCTGCTGCACAAAAGGCCTTGGCAGATGACTTTGGGCAATGTTTCTCCTGAAGAACTTGACTATTTTCTTTCATAATTCCTGTCTGAATCGTAGCTGAAAATTGAGGTAAGAGGTCCTGTGTCCCCCTGCCTGCATGGGGGCCTGTTGGGTGTCATGTCCCTGCAGCCACTGCTCTTGCCCAATGCCAGCGACCGTTCCACTGCTCAACAGACCTTCAAAGCATTTTGCAGTTCTCCAAATTACAGGAGTTGCAACATCACTTGCAAAACCAAGTCTGTCAGCCTCAGCATTGTGTGTGTAAGTGTTTTCCAGGCAAAGCTGCAGTGCAGCATTCCCCTGGCCAAGGGATAGTGCTGCAAGGAATCCCCACAGGCTGTTAACCAAACCCAGACCTAACATTTCTTCTTCTGACTTTGTCCTGTAACAGAGGGTGGTCCTGATGGATCCAAGTGAAGATCCAGATGACATCCTGCGAGCCAACAGATCACGAGAAAAAACCTTTGTATTTGACATGGTTTTTGATCACACAGCAACCCAGGTAACAGCCTTCCCTTTTTTTAATCCAAAGGCTTAACACTACAATTGTTTTCCCTGCTTAGAAGAATGTTTTTGGCAGGTGAGTAGAACTGCACAGCCCAGAGGCCACATGTCACCCAAATAAAAGGTGACAGTGCTGAAGGTGAGAGGGCTGCGAGGGTTTTCCTTTTGCCAGACAAGTGGGGGGAGACACGTGCAGTGTTCAGTCTGCCTCTGCCTCCTGCTTTGGCCTCCCCAGGGGCAACAGACCTGAGCAGGGATGAAGAGCTTTGTCTCCCAAAGTCTCTGGGGAATGAGATCATTGTCATGTTTTTGGCTCTGTTGCTCACACAGCTCTTCCCTGTGCCTCTGTGGTTTTACAGGCTCATGGAGGGAGCTCTGGTGCCCTCACTGAGCCATGTTTTGCAGACAGGTATGAGCTACACTGTGAGGATTTAATCAGCACCTGCATTTTGTGATTAACACAGCCTTACTTCTCACAGCAGTTTGGTCATCTGTGTTCTCTTTCACATCCAGCTTCAGAGTGGAAGCCTTGCATGCTACCTAAGACATTTTTGGAGGCTCACTGGCACTTCTCCATAAAGGATAAGGTCATGGAGAGAATTTATTCCCTTCTTCAGCAGACACAAAGAAAAAGACACAGTATTTCATGTTCAGAAAATAATCATATTTAAGGTTATTTCTTTCAGTAGGATCCTGCACCTTACCTGCCTTTAGAAAATTCAATAAACCTCTGTGCTTTTCTGCTCATTTTGATGATGTATCAGAATTCAAACAGCTTGAGAATCCTTCCAAAGCCCAGGAAATTTCTAAAATAAAGTGAGAAAATAATGGGGAATGCAATTAGTAATAGGATATTTGGACAGCTGTTATGCCTGACCGAAAATCTGTGCTTTTTTGACTGAATTAGGAGGAAGTATATGTGTCCACGACCAAAAGCCTGATAGAAGGAGTTATTTCTGGATACAATGCAACCATTTTTGCATACGGTCCGACAGGTAAAGTAGTTCCTGTAGCTGTACTGCTCCAGATGAATAAAATATCACTGTGAAAGCCAGAAATATTGAGCCAATTAAGTGCTTGCTATGAGGACAAGAGTGAAGCATTAAAATACCATTCTCATTGGGAACAGTGAACCTCACTGAAATGCCAAAGTAACAGTGAAGCTGCCTTATTTGAAAAGTCACTTAATTGAGGTAGAATTCAGTAGAGACAAATCTTCCCATTAAAAGGAGGAGGTAATAAGGGCATCTGTGCAATGCTGGAGGCTGATCTCAGGAGAACCCATGTAGCTGTAGAAAGCATTTATACAGAACAGAGTATATGAAAATATGTTTCTACTCTTGCTCTGAACACCTCGGTGAGCAGTTACCTTACCTGTCTGCCCATCTGCCAGGCCTCTGCCCACTCTTTTTGGATGGCATGCACCGTGTCTCTCCTCAGGCAGTGTCATTGCAGCATAAGAAACTGGAGTAACTGGAGGAAATTAGGGGGTAAAGCACAGAAATCCCTAGGAAACCAGGTATCACTTGTTGTGGAAACTTTCTCAAGTGGAAGTTTGGCTTTGCTGCTGCTCTCTTTATCTTCAACAGGAACAGGAAAAACCTACACGATGCTGGGCACGGACAGTGAACCAGGGATTTACATCCGTGCTCTTGGTGACCTCTTCAAGGGCCTTGGAGCCACTGCTGAGGAGGTGGATTACACAGTCTCCATGTCCTACCTGGAGGTGAGGTCTGTGCTGCCTTGGATCCAGCCTCTGTGGAACAGCTGTAATGGGAAGTGGGGTATCTGAGTCTGTCCATTGAAATGCAGGGTCAACTCAACCCTAAAGACCCAGTGCTAGTCTCAAACCAACCTGCCATTTCTTACCCTCAGATCTATAACGAAGTGATCCGTGACCTCCTGAACCCATCCTCGGGGTTCTTAGACCTGAGAGAGGATTCCAGAGGCAGCATCCAGATAGCAGGAATTACAGAAGTCTCCACTACAAATGCTCAGGAGGTACTATAGTCTGCAGTGGGCAGAAAGGGAGGGTGTTTGTGCTTTCATGCAGCAGGGCTTTAAAATTTCTTGACACTTTCCTATTGCCTGTGCTTACTCAGGAGTAAGGACATTTTGTAGCAGGACATTGGTGGGACTGGATTAATGTGATGAATTATATGAAAAGGGCTGATCAGGGAGTCAAGCAAGGGGTAGGAACCAGGGTAAAATCCCCAGCTGTCCATCTGCTAGCTCTGCCTCCCCAAGGTGCACCCTGCATTCTGGGAATGGCAGGAGTGCTTTGATTTGTGTACCTGTGTCAACAACCAGTTGGAGAGTGAGAAGAATTAACTAAACCCCCTTGAGCAACGCTGATGTGCACTTAAACATGTGCCTTGGACATGAGATAAGCAGGCCTCACAGAAAACAGCCCCAAACACAACACACCCGCACTCCCCATGAGCCACAGGGGGAGATCTGGGGAAAATCAACAGCAAACCCCTGCCTGCACGAGCAGAACAGGGTTTGCCAGTGCCCTGGGTGAGGGGTTCAGTCTGAGGGAACGCTGTGCTGTGGCTCAGGCAGAGCTGTGCATGTCCACGGGCTCTTCTGCTTCCTTCAGATCATGCAGCTGCTGACGAAAGGCAACAAGCAGCGCACGCAGGAGCCCACGGCGGCCAACGGGGCGTCCTCCCGCTCGCACGCGGTGCTGCAGGTGACGGTGACACGGAGGAGCCCACGGAAGGAGACTGGCGAGGAAGTGCGGGTTGGGAAGCTCTTCATGGTCGACTTGGCAGGGTCAGAGAGAGCAGCTCAGGTACAGCCAGAGCTTGGCAGCTTTTGGTGAGACTTGGCTCGATTCCCTGGTCTGCTGTGCGGGCTCTGCCTGCCCTCGGCCCTGGGGTGAGGAGCAGCACTGTGCGCTTCTCTGCTGCTTCAGAGGAGTAGTTTGTACCTGAGACAGCCTGAAAATCATGACTCAGTGTGGAGATATTGGCGGTACCTTTTATTAGGCCAGCTGCAGTAACTGGAAAAACGTAAATCTGCTTTTGGGTTCAAGCCTTCCCTCAGGTCTGAAAAAAACAGCAGCGAATTTCACATCTGAAGAGAAGCTGTGGTTTGTTAGGCAGGGATTGGCTGGGCTGTTGGAGAGAAAGCTGGTGCTGGTGGAATAGAGGGATGCTGGTGGGTGGAAAATAAGTCAGCTGGCTCCTATGGGAAGGAGGAAATGCTTGAACTTGGGGAGGTGATTTGAGGAAGAGAGATTTTACATACCAAGTATCTTTACTGAGACCAGGAATTCTGGAGCGATGTAGTTATGCACCTTAATTTCTGAAATAATCTTTAGAAGATAATTAATAGCTATCTTTTAAGAACTATGAGGTCAAACCTGGGCCATTCTCCAAGAAACTTATTCCTATCAGCACCTCTGTGCCTCAGAGTGGGGTTTAACCCAGCACTTTCAGGTTGATTTTTGCAGGAGGCATTGCCCTGGTGATGCCACACGTCTTCCTGAGGTGCAGCCCCACTGTTCTCAAGCATGGGGTTTGTCTGTCTGTCCCCCTTCCCACTTTCTCCTCCCAACAGACTCAGAACCGGGGCAAGAGGATGAAGGAAGGAGCCCACATCAACCGCTCCCTGCTGGCTTTAGGCAACTGCATCAACGCTTTGAGCGAGAAGGGCGGGAGCCGGGCCCAGTTTGTCAACTTTCGGGACAGCAAACTCACCCGCCTGCTGAAGGTGGGGCACGGCCCCCTGCACCCAGCACGGGGCTTGGCATCACTGCTCAGATCAGGGCTTGAGGGCTGATCCTTGACTATCTCTGTGCGTTGCCATTATCCAGCTTGGAATGCTCCTCTAGGATCTTGCGTGAGCTTTGCAATGACTCGGACAGAGCTGTGCCTGTAACATGTGATCTCTGTGATTAAGGAAGGACCTTCTATAGGGTTAAAGCAATCCTAAAGATTTGGGTTGTACATCTCAAAGCTTACAAGTGCCCAGGGATTCCTTAAATTAACTTACTGCCTTTGAATGTTTTATCCCTTCTATAAGATTTGGCTGAAATTGGCCAATAAATTTGTTGGGGCACGAGGAAGGAAGACTGAGAGTGACTGTGTGCTGTCACAAGTTGTCTCTCCCTTAGGAAATCAGAAAGGCTGCAGACACACTCTTTGCCACACTGGTTATTTTATGGATCCTTTACAACCTCATTTATGAACCTCCCCTCAAGCCTTGGTGCTGAGCTATCGCTGCTGCTGCATGACAGATGTGTTTTCTAGAGGATAGTGGGGAGGAGGAGAGATGGAGAGAAACTGAAGGCTCCTGTTGTGAGTGGAATTCAGAAGCTGCCAGTGCATTTGTGGAAATTGCAATTCTCTTGCAAAAATTCTTCTTTTGTAGCAAGTTAATTACTTATTGATTTGGCTGTTGGTAGTGAGAGGGCCTAATGAATGGTCTTTTACCAGCACTTCCTTCACTCTTAATTGGGATTCTCCATCAGAATCTCAATGAACTGCAGGGGTACCCAGACACAGTGGTTAGCACTGAGCAGCAAAACCCTGTCACATCCCTGCTAACCACACCAACATTGCATCCCTCCAGGATTCCTTAGGGGGCAACAGCAGGACCGTTATGATTGCACACATCAGCCCAGCCAGTTCCTCCTTTGAAGAATCTCGAATGACCCTGATCTATGCCTACCGAGCAAAAAACATCAAGACACAGGTACCAGAGCAAACCAGTCCCAAGGAGTTTGGGCTTAGAGGTTCAGTGAGGGTGGTGAGGCACGGGTTGCCCAGGGAAGGCGTGCTTGCCCCATCCCTGGAATTGTTCAAGGCCAGGTTGAACAGGGCTTGGAGCAACCTGGTCTAATAGAAGGTGTCCCTGCCTTAGAGACGATCTTTAAGGTCCCTTCCAACCCAAACCATTCCATGACTCTATGACTAAAAGCTTTCAAGTGGAAATAGAAAATGTGGTGGGTGAAGGGAGAACACACTTCAGGAGGGGGCAGTGCAGGTTGGTGTAGGGGCTCAGTGTGAGTGAGAGAAGAAATACAGATGAAGGGAACAGTGGAAAGCAAATTGTTTGGGTTGTGAATGAGAAGAGGAATCTGAAGGTGAAAAGATGGGAGCAGAATAATGGAAAGGCAGAGGTCGATGTGCCTGGTATGGATCTGGGTGCACACCACAAGGAATGATGGATGGAAGATGATGACAGTGTATTGGGAATGTCCCAGTGCAGATGCTGGGCTTGGAAGAGGAACTAAAGGCCTATAGCAATGAAGAATAAAATGGAGAGGTTCATGGGGTGAAGGAAGATGAACAGTGATCTACAACAAGGTTTTCCTTCCTTCTGGATCTATGTGTTTTTCCTGTGGACACAGGCTCCCTGGCTTTTCTCTGTCATATTTTGGGAATTTCCAAGGATCAGGGAAAACCACTAACTTAGTCTCCCCACTCATGAGGGAAAATCCTTTCCCGTCACAAGATTCAGTGCTCTCCAGCTGAATGCCTGGGTTTGTTTGCAGCCCTTGTACCAATCATGGGACCAACACTCACCTATTCTGGCTCCCCAGGTGAAGTGTAACCTGCAGAATATCTCCTACCACATGGACCAGTACACCGGCATCATCGCGGAGCTCCACAGGGAGATCGAGCGTCTGAAGGCAAGGGTCGAGGACCAGGAGAAGGAGAAAAGTGCAGCTGGCCCTGACCTCGGGGTTCTGCAAGGTAGAGCCAGGAGCTGGAACGGTTCTGGGGTGTCTGGAAGGACAAGAGTGGGAGAGGAGCTGTGTGGGTGGGTTGTGGCAGTGCCTGGTGGGTCTCCGTGCAGACACGGCTGGGGGAAGCTCAGCAATGCTTGTAGAGAAGCGAAGTGGAAAACACAGTCTGATGGGCAGTGGAGGCAGGTGGGGGAGCTGAGGTTGTTTTTCTGCAGGAGCCTCTCTCTGATGTACCGTGTGACTCTGGATATCACCCTTCTCAGCATCTCCATCAACGTTAAAATGTGTTACATTTCACAAACCCGCCCTTGAAAAGAGATTTGACATCAAATGGTGGCATTTGCTGGGGGAAGTCCTGTCTGTCACAGAGAGGTGACCGAGTTGTTGTAGCCTGCATCATCATGGGCTCTGAGGCTGTGTCAGGACACCGAGCTCTGCTCTATGGTTCGTTGCATGTAATTAAAGAAAGAAAAAAACAGAGAGACAGGCAGGGCGAAGATTTTAAAACACTGATTGTTCTGCCCCAGGGATTGTTCCTTTTGTCAGTGGACCTGGCAAGAAATGAAATAAAAATAGTCAAGTTCGCTGACAGACTAGAGATGAGATATAATAGGCCTCTGCTACCAGTACCCAAGGTCATTTCTAGATAACAAGCACAGAAAACTGATACCTTTTTGGTTTTGGTGGGTGGAAAGGGAGAAGAGATGTCCCTGCAATGCAGTATCCTCTTAATATTCACAAAAGCATGGCAATGAGCCCTATTTATTGCTAATAATATAAAGCTATACCAGATTTCTTCGGCACGTGATGAACTTGACAAGACTGCAGAATGAGGGAGAGTCCTGTAAATGAATGTCTTTTAACGTGTGGCTTGGTCCCAGAGTAGTTTTTGGGGGACTTCACAGAATTTCACCTGGCCTAATGTCAGCTCAGAAATGTCTTTTCCTGCAGCAGAGGGGCAGCAGGGCTCTGAGGCACCCAGCAGCCAAGCAATGAGCACCTTGCAGGCGCAGCTGATCGGGGCTTTCAGGGAGCAGATGGAGATGCATCACAGCCTGATGGAGCTGGAAAACACCAACACTGAGCTGCACGTGGATACCTGCAGGCACCTCCTAACAATTGCTGAGTGAGTGCCTCCTTAGCTTCCAGCACAATGTATACAGGGACCTCCAAACTCGCCATGGGAAGTGAGTAGGTGTAGCTCCATAAGGCAACCAGCACATATCGCATCGAGTTTAGGCTCAAGACTAAAAGTGGGGAAAAGCACTGTCCTTCCCATGGAAAGAACACATAGGAGGCCTGTCTTACAAATTTCCAAAGGGGAGGAAGCTAACTGTGCTCTTCTGAGTGGTTTGTCCAGCTCCAAAGCAGCCTGGACTAATTATTTCTGCTGCTGCCATGGAAGAACAAGCTGGACAGACACAATGAAGGGCTATGCACCGCTAGAGCTATGTCACTATGTCCCAGAAGTTCCTTTCTTTTTCTGGCTGGCAGCTGGGAACGAGAGAAGGCTCAGGTTGCATGTAAGGATGACATGCCAGCAAAGGAGGAGAAAGGAGAAATAGTGGAGGAGGAAGACAGGGAAGTGGATGTCATGAATTCACCTGAACCGCATGAAGTTACAGTAGCAAGAGAAGAGATCAACCTGCTGCTGGCAGAACAGCACAAGACAGCGGCCCTGAAGGTGAGGAGGTGAAGGTGCCCTTAGGATTTCTAGTCTCCCCCCTGCCTGGTGGGTGCTTGAGGGCAGGATGGCAGCAGCATAACTCAGAGGTTCATGTGGATTTGGGCTCGCACCACAGAAGCAGGGGGGCAGCTGGACTCCTAAATAATTTGGGGTGCTGAAGGAAGCAGCATGGAAAGATTGATCTTTGCATCATCCCTGTGTCCTTGTGGTTTTTAGGAGAGGGAAAAGCACCCACTGGCCTTGTATTACCTATAAGTGAGCTAATCCTTTCCATTTTGAGGGTTTGTCAGTCATTGGTTGTTCAATGTGTTGGTAATTGCTTTTAGTCATTGTTTTTTTGGATAGTTCCCATTAACATCTGAGTTCCTCTAGGTGAGGACTGTGCATCTGTATATATCTGCCATGACTGAAATATGGTGGCTGGTAGTAGAACAAGCAAAATACAAAATACTTCTTGTAGATATTACTTCAATCTCAGCATGAAGGACACAGCAAAGATTTGCTCAAATGCCTTTGTTGCCCCAAGAAGCTGAGCTGCCTTGGCAAACCCCTATCTGTCTTTTTCAGACAGAGCTGGAGCAGCACTTAGCAAATGCCAAGGAAAAAGCTTCCCAGATGGAGGAGTTTTTCCCCAGACAAATCACTAGTGAGGATCAGCAGGAGGTGCTCAGGCTTCTCTGCAGAGCCCACGAGCTTCAGCTTGGCAACACAGAGCTTCAGGCAAATACACTGTACAGGGAGAATCTATTGTGCCAGAAGGATTTTGTGATCCAGCAACTGCAGCAGCACTTGTTACTCTGTGAAGAAATTATTCAGCAGCAACATATGCTGATAAAAGGTAAAGCAGCACCTTTTCTCTTGCTTTGTCCTTATCTCCAAGCTTTGCTTTCTGATGGCAAACTGGAGAACAATCCATCCAGAAAACATGGTCTTGGGTGTCATGACTTCACAGTTCTCAGTTGTTTCTCTAGGAGTTATTTTTAAGTCTTCCTCCATATCTCTGCTTCAGCCCAGAACATTCCTGTCCCAGAGACACTGGAGAGGTTACACCACCTGCACCTCTCTGAGCTGGAGGAGGGGGTGCTGAACCGCCTGCTGCTGCTACACTCACTGATGTCCAGCATGCTCAGGGTAAGGCAGAGCAGCCTGTTGTGCTGGAGAATTCACACTGTCCCATGATGTTGTCATGGCCATGGATTCACACAGAAAACCTGGCTGGGTCCTGGTGCCAGTCAGAAGCTGCACACTGTTTTATGAACATGTTGCTTCTGGAGTTCTACTCTCCTTCCCTCCTTCCCCTTACCTCAGAGAATTAAGGCTTTTAGCAGCACAGAAGCACCCAGGCAGTGCTGTGAATGACCCAGCTTCTGTTGTGTCAGATTTGAGAGAGAGCTGGTTTGGTTGCAAAGAGAAAAGCAAAGGTTAGATGGTCAAACATGCAGCACTCCAAGGGACTGCTGAAGGAGACTCTTACCTAGAGACATCTACTTGCTCATGGCACAGTTGTTATTGAGGTCTTCAGATCTTTCCTGACAGAATGGAAAGATGCTGCTGGCCCCTTTTTCTTTGGAAAACAGTGTTTTGAGACAGTAAGGGGCTGCCAGGAAATTGCCAGCCTTCAGCAGGGAGTCCAAGCACCAGCGTCTCCTGTTTATTATGATTGTCTAGAATGAACAGGGCAAGGAGTTGGGTTTCACCTTGAATAATAAACTTAATGTTAGTCATGTTGTTATATGAGAAATTAAACTACTCTGAGTGCCCCTCTACAGGAGGGGAGCAAATAGCAGGTGGCTGGAACTATGCAGAAGCACATGGGGTATCAAGGGTGTCTTTGTGATGCAGGCTGAGAGCCTGGGCTGCAGAAGGGGCTTTACAGT
Source organism: Pseudopipra pipra (assembly GCF_036250125.1). Lineage (NCBI taxonomy): Eukaryota > Metazoa > Chordata > Aves > Passeriformes > Pipridae > Pseudopipra > Pseudopipra pipra. The sequence goes on from NC_087564.1 coordinate 12,108,793, forward strand.
GAGAAAAATCTGGTGAGGGTCTCATTCTTCCCTCTTCCTGCAGCCCCACAAAAGCCCTTCTCTGGATGTAAGTCAGCATCTGGATCCTAATAAAGATGAGATCAGAAAGGGTCTGCCTGGGAACATGAAGGATATTCCCTGGGGGGTGAAGTTTGACATTCCCTCCATCACCCTTGACTCAGACAGGTAATGTGAGTCTTTCTTATTATTAGACTTATTCTCTAGGGCACAGAGACCTGGTAGCTCCCAGCTAAGTCCACAAAGCTGGGAGATATCAAACTGGAAGGACCTCTAGAAACTGGAATCTGCCAGAAGAGACTTTCCTGGTACATTGTTCTTGCAAAGCAGCTCCATGTTTTAGCAGGAGCCTTCTCTGCAGAGAGAGGCTATGGGACAAGTTTCAATTTGCTTCTGTTGGTGGGCAAGCATTTAAATCAAATAAAGTAGCAAAGTTTGTGAGGATCAGGGGACAAAATATCTCTCCTTCATGAATCCTGAAGTATTCCTTGCTGTGTTCTTTATTATCATGTTTGCCAGGTTTCTGGCTTTCTCCACAGCTTGAGAGCTCTCAGCTAAACATGTTGCATCTCTCCCTGTTGATAAGGGGCCTGTGCTTTCATCTCATAACCTGCTGGCATATTCTGTTCACAGTGGCAGCTGCAGGTCAGCTAAAACAACACCCTGTAGGAAGGAGGGGTCTCTGGACACCCACATCAGCCCAACTTTCTCTGGTTTGCCAAAAAGCCCAGCTCAGCAGGTCAGTATGGCAGGAACTGAATTCAAGGCACGTTTGATGTGGAAAGCACCTTGCTCTTGTGATGACAAAAACATGCACAGCAGCTAAATATGTGAGGAAGGTGGTAAAATTGCTCCTAGAGCACTGGCCTTGGGTTTAAAACCTGGGATTTAACTAAGAGGCCAAGGCTTAACTGCCTTCTCCAATTTAGGCACTCTGTGTGATTCACCCGTCTCCAGTGTGTCCAGTTCACTCAGCACCCTGGAAGAGGAGGGACAGTTAGGAGCTCATCAGTTCCTTGCTCACTGGCTGACTGACTCTGTAGCCATGGCTGTGTGTGGGAGATACACAGTCAAAAAGCTTTGCTTTTGTTTCTCTGTGCACAGAAGTTATTGTAACAATATTTCAGGTGAAATTTAATGTCTTCCAAGTGTTTCAAAGTGCTTCGAAGGGGGAAAATATAAAAGCATTGAATGAAAAGCAAATTACGCTGCAATTGCTTTGATTTTTAGCAGAAACCAACAGATGTTGCTGCAGGGAAGTCGACTCCCAGGCTGCACTCCCCCACCTCTCTAGGCTTCCATGGGAAAAAGTCACCTGCAGACATTGCTGCTGTTCTATGGAGTCCAGAGACCCTGGAGGAAATTGCCACCAGCACCAAAAGCATCTCCCTCATTGCAGCCAGTCGCCATTCCAGAGCCCAGCACAGAGACCCTGGGAGCAAAGCCACCCTAGTCCACACCTCTGGGGAGGATGTGCTTGAGCTGAAGTATCCAAAGGCCAATTCTATCCCAGACTGTCAGACAAGAGACAAGGCATGTATTGGAGGGTTACTGTTGGAGCCCACAGCTGGGAGCCAGCTGTGCTCCCCAGCCAGGGGAGAGCTGAGGAGCAGGAGAGACCAGGAGGTGTCTGCTGGGAGGACAGCCAGAAAGAAAAGATCTCGCTCTCTTGAACCGAACTTCCACAGGGTAGGAACATAAACTCCCTTTGTGTTTCTTTCTGAAGGGGATGGGTTGAGCAGGAGGCATAGACCCAGTGAAGCTAGGGTGGTTTTTAAATACAGGAAGAGAAATGTAGTACAAACTGCATGGGGAAATAAGTTAAATATCTTTATTCTTCTTCTAAATATCTTTACCCTTGACCTCCTGCCTAAAGAGCAAGCTAAGCCGGTCAGGTGGGAAAGGAATCTTTTTGGTACAATGTGCCAACAGTCAGAGGTCAGAGACATCACCACTGAGGTTAACTCCACTTGGTGTCTTTCAGATCTCAAATGCTAAGCCCTGGACTCCCTCAGGCCCCAACACAGACACAGGTTGTGAGAACCACCTGCGCCGAGCCAGCCTCTTCCATCAGTCAAAAGCTGCGAGAAGTGTATCCATTGCCACAAAGGTCAGGGCTCCTGCCAGCCACCAGTCAGGTAGGGGCCAGAGAGATTTGTCTGTGCCTGATATCATCTCTGACAGATGGTGACATCCTGCACCAGCTCTGTCGAAGATGGATTGTCATGTGAGAAATAAGCCAAAGTAAACACTAATGATCAGAACAATTAGCAAGCTGATCTGATTGTTTTTTATATGGTCTAAGTAGATTTTTGATGGGTAAGAAAGCACATCCTTTGTAGGCCACTGCCTCAGCTATGCCTGTAACCTATGGGGAAGAATTAATGTTCAGTTGTGTTTATGTGCAACAAGTGATTGATCTCAGTTTAGTCTGTGTTTCACATCCAAACCTCAGCAAGGATACCGAGACATGACAAGCTGGGCTGACCATCTGTCAGCTTCAGTTGTTTTGCCTTGTGCAGGTACACAAGGCCAGGATGAGTTTAGGAGAACTGGACACCCAAATCCTATTGAAATATTGCCAGAATCCTTCCCCATTCTGGCAAGGGGTGTAACTGATCCTCCTTAGTTTTTCTAACTTTTTTTACTAAAAAATGGCTAACTTTTGATTTAAAATGCTATAATTTATTTTGGCTAGCTATTAGCAACTCATACATTACAAAATGCTTTTAAACTCTGCTCTGCTCGCACTGTTTATAACAAAGCTCTCCCTGCCTTCGACAGAGGGGACTCCACTTGAGGTGCTGCCAAAAGGCAATGCTCCTGCAAGTGCCACCCAGCACAGCAATGCTGATCATGTCAAAGGACAAGACCTTCAGAAACAAGTCAAGGGTGAGTGCATAAAATACCAGGTTGGCTGGCTCAGGAGGCACTGTGATACTCTTCAGCACTTGCTCTGTTGCAATCTGAACCAAAAGAGCTGTAAATGCAACACAAATGGTCCAGTTGGGAAAGCAGTCACATGAGCAGAGGTTTTGCGGCCAAGTTTTAAGCCTTTTTTCTTTGCAACAGATGACACGGGCAATGTTCCAGAAGAAACATCTTCCTCTTAGCCAAAAATAACCTCCTAGGAAGAGAAAATAACATTTTCAGAGGTGCTAATAATCCCAGTCTAATCCATATGTAAAGGACAAAATTTAATCTCAGCTAGCCACATGTCAACATAACTGCTTCCAAGGTGTCACCTTGGGATCTTCTTCAGGCAGCAACGTGCAGATCCCAGTGCCTTTGCCAAACTCGGCCCTCCACAGCCTGTGGCAATCTGTCTCTTCCCCATTTCAACTGGAAATGAGACTCAAATTGAAGTATGAGAAACTTGACTAAGTTCTTCATCTTCCCTCGCTTGCAGGGCCTGCAGATGGTGCCAGCAGGCGGCAAAAGCCGCAGCCAGTCACCTGCCTGGGGAGCCAGCCCAAGACTAAATACAAGTCACCCAGGGAGCAGGAACTCTTTGTGGCCCCAAGGGATTGCAATTTCAAGACTGCTGGAAGTCAAGGAAGTGGATGCAGGAGAAATGTGCCTTAAAATGTATTTTGGCTTCTGTGTCGCGATGCTGAAAAGCAGAGTGGAGGTGAGCAGGGAGGAGAAGAACCTTATATGCTGTATATGCTGTAGAATACTTTTTCTCTATCCCTACTTCAAGTCTGTCCTCTGTACTGTGTGCTCTAGCTGTTATCTTACGACAAGTAGGGTGTTAAGAGAGCCCAAGAGAGGAAGAAAACCTCATTTTCCCAGCACTGTTTGCCTCCCAGAAGATATCAGCATTGAGACCAAGCTGCCTTTTTTTTCCCAGGGCAAAGGTATGGATGCCACTCCTGCATCCAGAAGGCTCCCTGACTATTAAAAACAAATGTAAATGCCTGAGGAATAGTTTGCCCATTCTTCCCTGCTGCCCCTGTGTGTTGCTGTGAAGCTGTGAGGTGTGATGCATGCCTGGAATGCTGTTTGGGTAAGCAGATGTTTGGCTGTGAGATTGCTCTAAGCTCTCGTGTATCTGCAGAGCATTTCAGACCTGGCTGCAGCCACAGAGGCAGTGTGGTGATAAGTGAAGACCCTGATAACAGCTACTAGCCTGGAGGTAAACTGTGGGAATGTGGTTTTCTTTTTGGAACAAAAGTCTCCAGGCAGCAGCCTATTCCATAACGGACTTATTAAATATAATGCAAATAAAATGGTTCTGGTCATTGCACTGAATGGTGACTCTGTGCTCCATATGGGAGTGTCTTCTCTCCTATAAGTATCAAAGGTGACAATCTCAGGTAGGTTTGTGCTTTTTCTCAAATGGAGGAAGAGCCTTTTTTTACAGCTGTAGCACTTGCAAAGAACTTCCTACATGCTCTTTCTGACCAGGTGACATTGTGCACGCTTCCTATTCCTCCATGAGCCTTGCTTTGCTGTGGGGAAGATGAGGAAGCTTAATTACTTGCATTTATTAATGTCTTAAACCCCTGAGGTGGGGATGCAATGCAGGTGTGTGAGCAGGTCCAGCAAGCAGCCCATTTTCCTTATGAAACAGAAAGCAGAAGTGTGATGGTGAACTAGGTCAGGAACACTTGTTCCCAGGGCTGATTCTTCTGGATAAACAAAGATATAAAGAAAAAAAAGAGCACACAGATAAAATAAGCAGAGTGTGTATAAGATAAACCTGTGCCAGCAGTTCCTGAGCCAAGCCCGGAACTACGCCTCCCCCCACAACCCGCAAGCCCTCGAAGGACCAGAAGGCTGAACAACCCCAGCTCCCAGAGAGACGCTCCAGGACCCTTCGCCCCCTTTGTCGGACCCTCTCCTTGTGCTGAGAAAGCACAAGAAAACACTTTGATTTTTTTTTTTTTTTCCCGTGCGGCGGCGCTCGCAGAGGGTCCGGCAGCGCCTCCCCAGCGCGGGGGGGGCCCGAGGGGCGTCCCCGGGTGTCCCGCTCCCCCCGTGTCCCGCTCCCCCCGTGTCCCGCTCCCTCCGTGTCCCGCACCGCGGGGCCGGGAGCGGGGCCGGGGCCGCCCCTGCGGGCGGAGCGGCGCCTGCGCGGCCCCGCGGGGAGCCCCCGCGCCGGCGTCTCGCGAGAGGCGGCGGCGCCGGGACCGGGACGGGCGGAGCAGGAGCGGGAGGAGGAGGAGGAAGAGGAGGAGGAGGAGGAGGGAGGCGAAGGCTCCCCGGCGGGAGGTGAGCGCGGGGCCGCGGCCACTCGGTGCCTGCGGGGCCGGGCGGGGCGCGGTGAGGCGGTGCCGCCCCGGGGCCGGGCCAGCCCCGGTTATGAGGCGCAGCGCGGTGTCCCCCCCTCCCGTCCCTGCGCTCTGCCCGGTGCCAGGTAGGGCTCGGCTCCGGCGGGACACGGGGCATCGTGCGCGGGGCTCTGCGGGGCGGCTCCGCTTCTCCTTCACCTTCCCCGCGGTGCCGCCGGGATGGACATTCCTCGGCGAGCGGGGGGGTCTCAGCCGGGGGGAAAGGGGGCGCAGGGGGGACTTTGTCGCTCCCTGCCTGGGAGGAGGCTGTGGGCAGGTGGGCGTCGGTCTTTTCTCCCGGGTGACAAGAGGTAGAACGAGATGGAACGGCCTCAAGCTGAGGCAGGGAAGGAGCTGCCCGGGGAGCTGGTGGTGACACCGTCCCCTTGGAGGCAGACGTGGATGTGGCGCTGAGGGTCGCGGTTTGGTGGCGGGGCTGACAGTGTTTGGTGAATGGGTTGGTCTCGATGATCTTACAGGTCTTTTCCAACCTTAATGATTCTGGTGTTGGGCCTGAGGCTGGAAGCAGCAGCTCTGCCCGGTGCTCTGCAGCCGGTGCCGCTGGGCTCGGCAGCGACCGAGAGCCATCCCGGGAATCGGCCGCCTCCCGAGCGCAGAGCCCGGCTTGCAGCGCTGCTCCAAGAGATCCGGCGGAAAACGCCGCTAATCCCGCCTGAACTCCACGCGCAAAACTTCACCGCCGAGCTCAGGCTGCAAACTGTGCCTGAATCAGGTGTTTGCGAGGCGGTCGCAGGCAGTGCGGGTGTCGGGGGCTGGTTTCTGGCCCCCCTGTTGGCACACAACGAGAATCCCGGCGTGTTGCTGGCCCGGGCTGCAGCACCGGGGCTGCCGGAGGCGCTTCCTGCGTTTGTAAGGGCGGGGAAGATGCGTGTGCTGGAAGTTTGTGATAAAAGTAGTGGATACGCAGGACATGCTGTGTCTTGGGAGTTTCCTTCTGGAAATTTTAGACACACTGTTATTGTGACAGCTTCCAAGTATGGACATTAAAAAAGAGGCAACTGGCACTGCTAAGCCTGTACAAACCAGGCTTTTTTAGCAGCAATGGGCAGCAATCTACAGCTGCCATGACTGTAGATTAGAATGTTCGGGGTCCAGGGTGAAACATGCAATGCAATTCCTATTTTTCGCTTATGCTGTGCAGTAGTACTAATGTAACCATGGGTTAAAACCACCCTGCTCTGCAAAGAGTGCTAGACTTCTGGAAAGCTAGGGAGAAGCAATGAGGTGAGTGATGGCCAAGCATATGAAATTTGCTTCTTGGTATAGTCTATCTGCTTTGGCTGGTGGTAGCTTGTTCTCCTGCACCTTTAGGAGATTAACTTGGTTCCGTGTCTCTAGAGGCTGATGATTCCCTAAGTGCAACTGGTGCCAGGTGTGTGCAATGGTATGTGGGTACAGAAGGCTGCACAGGTCCAGTGATTGCTGGTAAATTCAGGTGCTCCAAGGGAAATTTTTTTTTTTTGGGGGGGGGGGGGAATTGTATGTTTTTAAAAGTTCTTATTCCACTTCTTTCTGTCTTCAGAAGGAGGTAAAGCCCAAGCAAGCTACCTGAAATCCCATATCTTCACCTGCTAGGACGAGTGGGTGCTGGAGGAGGTGAGCTGGTACTTAGTGCCTGACCTGTGCCATGTGCTTCCCTGGGGGGAAGCTGTGGGAAAGGGACAAGCCTGGGGAAATACAAAGAGACGAGATCTGCACCCAAGCCTTTGGAGGCACACTCATTTCAAAACCATGCCTGTTCACAGAGAGGGGTTATTGCCTCTTGTCTCTGGTGCATGGCTTTGTATAAGCTGCTTTATTTTCTGTAGGCCTTACTGCTCCTGCAAGTGAGATGGAGTTACTTCCCTTTGTGGTGAGGCTGTGAAAGAATGTAGTCCTTGCACAAAGCCAAGAAGAGAGGAAAAAAGAGACACAAATTACTTAAGCTGTTATCTGCCCTGAGAATAAACAGTTACAATCGGGCTGTGAAGTGGAAATAAGGTTTCCAAATCCCCGAGGAGTTGCATCTGCAATAGCTTTTGCAATAAGAGTGCTGGGGACACATCCCTCCTTTCTGGTGTTAAATGAAAGTTTGAGAGGTGATTGTTTGAAACAGCAGCTTGTGATAGGAGAGAATGGGAACAGTGACCTCAGAGTCTGGCTCAAGCTCGGGAGAAGACTCTTTGGTTCATAGCCAGGCCAGGTTCAGGTTGGAGCTGGTCATGGGCTGGCTGCTCAGGGGACTCTGTAGGATGATTATAGCACTTGGTCCACTTCCCAGTTTGCCAGCGTCGTGTCACAGAGGCAGCTTTGTGTGGATCCGGGTGCACGTTCCTGTTGGCTGGTGACTTTGGGTTGAACTTGAATGTAAATTCTTGGCTCTTTCTGGAGACTTCTCCTTTTGATTCTGGCAAGGGGAAGACAGAGACATGTTCCCTCTTATGTGCACAGAGACCTGTAATTTGTCCTTTCAGTTTGGCATCCTTTATGAAGTACTCAGGAAGAGGATGTATCGTAGTCAATAGAGTAACTCTGTTTTCTGCAGTGTTTTCCTCCCAAGGGGGAATTAAGCTGTTTTACTGCTCTTTTCCAGGGCTCCTCTCTGGCACTGGTAGAGTTAATAGAAGTGGAGCCCTTTGCTGCTCACTGCTGTGTGTCTTGGAAAAGCCAAACTCTCTGGCAGGCCTGTGTGCATGTCCTGGAAAGCAGGCTAGAGCCCTTGGGGTGCTCTCAGTAAAGCTGCATTATGATGGTGGCTTTGAGGAAGAGCCCTCCTTCCCTTTGCCCCAGGAATGTGTGTGCCACACACAGTGTCCCGTTTGCTCCTGTCACTGCTGCCGAGAGGGCGATCTGTCCACGCCTGGGCTGGGACAGCTTTGCAGGAATGTCAGCAGGCTGCTGTGCTGCCCGGGGCTGTGGAACCTGCTGGGTATAGGGATAGCAGAAAAGGATGCTCCGTGCAGCTTTCCAGGCTTGCTGCATTCCAGCCAGCCTAGAGGTCTCAAGCAGCGTTGGAAACACAGTGTGCTGGGATTATGTGCGCAGTGGGCACCCTATTCATCCAGAGTGGGAAGCAGTCCCTGCCCTGAGCAGCTAAACGGGCTCGAAAGCAAGAACAGATTTGGGCAAAACGCAAACCCAGGAGTGTGCCAAGCAGAAGGCTTGGCAGCATCCCTCCATTATCTTCTGCTGCTGGACGGAGATGCTTGGCTTGAAGTGCTGACGCACATATGTAATTTGGCCCTTCTTTAGCTCCATGCTCATCTCTCTGGGTGTTTCTTCTTAGGTCTGCTCCATCCTCAGTCTTGACTAGCTAAACGTAGAGAATTACTGCTGAGTAATACCTGCTTCTTGCTCTGCAGACTGTAAAACGTTATGTCTGCAGTTCCTCCAGCTCCTCTTCACAGGCAGAATAAGAGCCTGGCTCCAGAAAAGGCACTTTTTGGTGTTGCAGTGCAAAATTATGTGTTGGGCCACGGCTCTGCTGAAATTCTGGCTCTCCCTAGTTCCAGATTGTAAATAAATACACCAGGGTGGAGAAACCCTAAGCCTTCAGATCTGTGTTTTCTGTCTTTTGGGACAAGCTGACCTAATGCTTCAACATGCAACAATATCTGGTATTGTTCCTGTTTGTAACTAAATTCTTGTCTAATATTTCAAACCTGGACTTTGGTTGTTAAAATCTGGCACCCCTGAGACACAAGCACAGCCACGCAGGGGGCTCCTTACCAGGTCATTAGCTGCAAGGCTGTGCTGAGCACCTTTTCCTTGGGAACGACAAAGCTTAGCACTTCTGCATATCTGAACTCGAGTTCTTCTGTATCTCTCTGCAGGGTGGGGTTGGTGCTGTTTAGGGGTGATGTGAATTGGCTGGGGAGCAACCTCTGTGTTTTGGAGACCCAGCCCTTCATTTTGAAGAGTTTTTCAGGGCAGCTTGTCCTGAAGTGGCTTTGTTTTTCAGAGCTGCTGTTTGCAGGGTTTGTTCTGAAGTCATTGGAAAGATTTGGGATGGCTGCAGAAAGGGCAGTTCTTGTTTTCTATCTGTAGGTGCTGTTCTGTGTTTACAATCAGGGCCTGGACTGTGCTTGGAGGGGAGGAGGACATTGGAGTGATTACTTCTAGCTCCTCACTTTGCTATGTTGTTCTTCCCTGGCTGGAGGCACCAGCTCCTTGATGGCTGAGGGAGAGAACAAGGCTGGTTTGCCAGCCTGCCTCTGCATGCAGCCTTGGACCACAAAACATGCAGCAGGGTGGGGAGATGGATCCCCCTTGAGCATCTTGCTGGTGGAAAGGGGCTGGGAGACACATGGAAAGCAAGGTAGCAGTGAAAAGATGGGACTGGTTGAAGTAAAAAAACCAAACCTGCTGCACCTTCTAGAACAGATGATCTGAGGTGCCCTTTTAACAGTGATTTCATGCCTGTCTTTGGTGATCAAGAGTTTAGTGATGAGTGCGATAGAAATATAAATTATGTTAAACGAGGAAAAGAGGTCCCGAGTCAAGTGTCTGAACACGAACACAGATTTACCAGAGCATCCTTAATCTCAGAAATCATTCAGTTAAAAGTAATTACTCCTTTAGATTTTTATTGATGAGTGGCTCTTATCAGGGCTGTGTCCCTTTGGGGGTTTTTGTAAGAAAACTCTTCGTGTAATCTCTGTTCCTGACAAAATGAAGTAGCTATCAAGAAAGGTTGTGGAGGGAACATCTACTGGGTGCCTTCACACTTATCTACACCGAGTAGATAAGATGGTGTGTTCAGGTCAGTGATGTTCTCTCAGCAGGGACTTGCTTTAGGCACTGAGGCAGTGGCATCTTCAGCCCTGTGTTTATAACTCCAGTAAAGAATTTGTTTTCAGCACAGAGCACCTTCACGGGGAGATAAGACCACATTGTGATATCACAATTTAAAATCATGGATTAAGCCTTCTTTTTTCTCGTGTGTTAGATATGTGTAAAATTCAAGGGGGTGGTTGGCTCTGCATACTTCCTGTATACGGTTGTATACTTTAATACTCTCAAACTTGCTTCTGTGAGCTCTAGGCCTGAAATCATTGTATTTTATTTATTTTTTTTAAATTAAAACAGAGCTTTTCTTGAAATCATGTGATTCCAGAAGCTTGAGATTGATAAAAAGCCACGATTGCTCTGAAACTGATAAAATTGCAACACATTGTGCCTCCTTTTGGCCAGTCAGCTCTTCTCCACAGGGTCTCTCTGGGTACTCTCAGAGTTCTCCCTGTGTGAAAATGGGCATGGCTGGCCCCACAACAAGTCTTGATTGTGCCAGGTCGTTCTCTCCAAACCAGAGGGATTAAGGGCTCAACTGACTTTTTTTTTCTCATGCCTTTCCAGGATCCTGCTCTGCAGCACAATGCTGGATCCCAAGCCTCACTCTGTGAGTCAGAGGTGAATCCAGGTGAAAGTCAGCTACCACAGTAGGAGTCAGGATGACCAAAGCACGGCTCCTCCGTCTCTCTGTGGTGCTGGTCTCCATCTTCATGATCCTCCTGATCATTGTGTACTGGGACAACGTGGGGACAGCTCACTTCTACCTGCACACGTCCTTCTCCAGGCCTCGTTCCCCAGGAGCCATCCCTGGTATCACGGCAGGTGAAGACTGGGAAGCCTTGCCAGATGTAGATGAATTTTTGGCAAAGCTTCTTAGTTCAAGCCTGAGACAGAACAACTCTACCCCCCGAAAGACAGAGCAACTCCTTGTCCAGGGCTCCAACAAGCCTGTGGTGAGTAATTTGGAGGAGAAGGTGCGGGGCTATGACTGGTCTACGCACAAGGACAGGAACAGCCTGGACCAAGAGAAGCTGCAGGTGGAGAGGCAGAGAACGCTGCGGGAGTTTTGTGCCAATTCCAGCTTCACCTTTCCCACCAAGGAGCGCTCCTTTGATGACATCCCAAACTACGAGCTCAACCACCTGATCGTGGATGACCGCCACGGCATCATCTACTGCTACGTGCCCAAGGTGGCCTGCACCAACTGGAAACGAGTGATGATTGTGCTCAGTGAGAGCCTCCTGGACCAGGGCGTCCCGTACCGGAACCCTCTGGACATCCCCCGGGAACACGTCCACAACACCAGCACCCACCTGACGTTCAACAAATTCTGGCGCCGCTACGGGAAGTTCTCCCGGCACCTCATGAAGATCAAGCTGAAGAAGTACACCAAGTTCCTCTTTGTGCGGGACCCTTTTGTCCGCCTCATCTCCGCCTTCCGCAGCAAATTTGAGCTGGAGAACGAGGAGTTCTACCGGCGTTTCGCCATCCCCATGTTAAAGCTCTACTCCAACCACACCAACCTCCCCACCTCCGTTAGCGAGGCCTTCGGGGCAGGCCTCAAAGTCTCCTTTTCTGACTTCATCCAGTACTTACTGGATCCCAGGACAGAGAAGATGACCCCCTTCAATGAGCACTGGAGGCAGATTTACCGCCTGTGCCACCCATGCCAGATAGACTATGATTTCATTGGAAAGCTGGAGACGCTGGATGAGGATGCTGCTTATTTATTGCAGCTCCTCAAAGTGGACAGGCTGCTTCGCTTCCCACCCAGCTACAGGAACAGGACTGCCAGCAGCTGGGAAGATAACTGGTTTGCCAAAATCCCACTGGCTTGGAGGCAGCAGCTCTACAAGCTTTACGAAGCAGATTTTGTACTCTTTGGCTACCCCAAGCCAGAAAACTTGCTTAAAGACTAAAAGTGATTGGGCAGTGGGTGTGGGAGGGAACATCTGAAATACCAAAAATGTTTAAAGCCTCCTCATTTTTGCTCTTAACTCCCTTCCCCATACAGGTTGGTACAATGGAATATATTTTTTCTACTGCTTCCCCTTCCATTTTTGCAATAATGTCAGAATCCAGGGTATTCCAGCCAGCTGTGCATATGCAAAAAATGCCATTTTTTTGGTTATCATTGGTCTTCTGTTTTTTAAAATGTCCCCATATTTTGCAATGGGTCGCTGCCCTTGGTCACTCTGCCAACTGTGTCCTTCAGTAGCTTTTTATTAATACTTTTTAAAAATTAATATATTTAAGATATTTAATACAAAGCGTGTGTCGTGGCAAAGGAAGGGAAGGAATAAAAAAAAAACACAGTAAAAGAAAACCCCAAGAAATTATGCACCTGCCTCTGTGTGTTGTCTCAGGGCTGCTGTTTTGGAGGTCTGAGGTTTGCAGAGCACTCAGATCTCTCTGGAAGCTGGGATGTTGGTGGTGCCTTCACCAGCCAGGTCTGCTGGTGGTCAGCTCCGAGCTGGCTCAAGGCAGATGGAATGGGTCAGTGCCTGACTCTGCCAAACAGTCCTGGAAGAGCGCCAGGGCTCCGGTGACGTGTGCTGCTCACAGCTGGTGAGCCTGATGCCAGGGTCACGGGAAGGAAATGGCGTTGGGAGCAGTGACACCAAGCCTGTGAGGTGCTTCGGGACGTGCAGGTGGCCAACACAGCACCTCTGCACTGCCTCACCTTTTGGGAAAGCAGTGTGGGACTCTACTGTCCAAAAAGCTGAGGTTCAGCCCTTGTATATCTTGCTAGTGTGGAGCATCTCCCTTGACATGTCCTGTTGCAGGATGGTGCCTGACGTTTTTGGAGGTTGTGACCAGCCAGGAGGGGCAGAGTGTGCTCTTGGATGGCCCAGCTGTCCTGGTCACTGCTGTGTGCGCTGCAGGTCCCTCGAGAGCTCTGCTGTGTCCTCATTCCCGTGCATACTTTAAGGGAACGTGGCAGGGATGCAGATGCTTATCCCTGGAAGAAGATCCAAAAGGTTTCTTTCAATAAGCAGATGTCAAGGTGAACTCCAAGTTCGTTTGTTTTCAGTGTGCCAGCTCTCGCTCGTGACACCGCATCCTCGTCCACCGCCTTTCTGCTGATTCCAAGTGACTGGTGCAGATTTGATCATCTGCCTTGCTGGGACCTGCTGCAGGAGTGATGGTTCCCACTGTGCCAGGAGCATGTGGGCTGCTTCCCAAAGGAAATTAATGCCTTTAGAGAGACTTTTTGTGTCTCATCAGCTGAATCTGCTTCTCTTTTTCTTTCTGATTTGCTCTGCAAAAACTGTCGGCTTAGCACATTAGGCAGGCAACTCTTTCAGAGCTGAAATGCTTTATTTCCCTGCACTGTGGATGGTATTGGTGATTAAGGTCCACGGTCAGGCCTTGGGAGGCAGCCCTGTGTTTTGGGCAGACTTCTTTATATTGGCCTTTTACTCAGTTCCTCTCCAAGGCCATGAGTGGGCATGACTTTTTCTGTCTCTCCTCGCTTCCCCAATTTCTGTACACGTACATCTTTTTGGCACTGCATGCTCTTCCTAACAAATACGCTGCATCAAGCTTTTTAACCTGTAAATGAAAGGTAATTGCTGGTAGTTCCACTTGAAACAAAGGGTTTGTTTCTCATTGTATTCACACTGCTCTCCTGTAATTTCTGCAGAGACATTTGCAGTTTAAATGAGCCCGAAGCCATTATCAGGGTCTTGGTGCCTAGCTCCTTACAGCTTGGGAAAAAAGGAAGTGCCTGTTTCTGAGTCATTATTTAAAACTAATAATAGAAAAGTGTTGATCTATTCAATTTTTTTCCCAGTTACCAGCTAATTGCTGCAAAACAGAAAGATGTAGAGAATCTCGTCTCCTGTAATGAGTAATCCCAGGAGTGTCTTGACTCCTGCTACATTTACATTTCTTCAGGGTGGCTTCATCTCACTCTTCAAAGATAAAGCGTGAATGTTTTCATCTCTTGTCTTTTCAGAGTGTTTATTTTTTCCTCTTTTAATTTCCATGTAATTGATGTTTAGTATGAGTAGACGTGGGTGGCTGGGACCGTGGCGCAGATGCTGCGCAAACTTCCTCCCAGCTGCTTCCCCTGCACCTCTTCATCTGGTCCTGTCTCTTCCTGCCCCTCCGACCAGGGCTTGGCTGCTGTACCCTGGTGACACTGCAAACCAGCTGCTGCCTCCTGAGCCACAGTTGTCCTGTGATTCATGGCCATGGCTTGTCCCAGGCAAGAGCCCAGGAGCATCTTTTCAAGGCCTGGCTGTCGGTCATCCAGGGTAGAGGAGGAATGGGCTGCAGAGTGTTACCATCATTTTTGGCAGCAAGGGCCTGGTTGTGCAATTGGCAGAAAAGGTGCAAAATGGCTGCAAATCCTGCCCAGCAGTTGGTGCATGTGATGTGGGAGTCTATCATCTCCACGTGACTGCTTTGTGATTTAACAGCAGTAGAAGTAAAAAAAAACTCCTTTCCCTTGCTGACACTGGCTAGAGAGAGGAAACTGTGGACACCTTTGAATGCTGCCTTCTCTCTCCCCATCCAAAGCTGGATAAAGTGGGTAAATTCCAGATTTATGTGCTAATATGTGCTAATGTACTGCATCATGCTGAAATCCAAATGTGTGAGGCTGCCTGCAGGCTGCCTGCATCCCAATGGCTTCATCAGCCTCCCTGGAAGCTGCAGTCAGGAGAATGTACGGATGGAGTAAGGCCACTGAGGGCTCTGTGTTCTCTGCTTTCCCTCTTTCACCCCACCAAGCCCAGCCTTTACTGACATCTTAGACATTTTAGTGTTTGCAGACTCGTATCCATCCAGTGTGCCGGGTGCTGTTGGCTCTTTCCTCGTTTTCCATTGCCACGCTTCAAAGCACTTGCCCGGGAGGAGCAGTAAAGCTCGGATGGGGAGTGTGCATCTTGCAGTGGTTGGCTTCTGGATTCAAAATAGCTTGTTCCTTGCTGCTCCTTCCTTTTGAAGCCCTCCTTCCCCACCCTGCCACCACTGTGAATGTATTGTTAAGAAGTCAAAGGGGATCCAGGCTGCGCTGAGCTTTGTGGTGAGACCACTGGGTTGCCAGAACTGGGATGTAGCCTCTGGCTTTGGGAATGTGCATTTTTTGTGGGTTTCTTGCTCTGTTCTCATGATGTGAAAGTGTGTATGTGGGGGGGGAGAAGGACAAAGAGTTCAACCAGCCATGCTTCCTTCCCCCTGATTTCCTAAAGGAATTGGAACTTGATATTTGACAAATAATGGCAGGCAGAATGCATCCGTGCTGGCCTGAAGTCAGAAGAGGACTAAAAATCTTGGAGTGTAGATGGTTATGATACTAGTATTGATTTTATGAGGGGTGGAAAAATACTTTGAAGCTGCCTATTTGTGTCTGAATAAACCTGGCTTTGTCATTTCATGCTCAGCCTGCAAAGCTGTGTCCTGTTCCCCTCCTGGCTTGCTTTTCCCTGGGGTTGACCACTTGGCCAAAGTCAGCACGGAGTCTCTAACCAGGCAGAACTGATGTGCAGATGCAAAAATAACCTGGGGTTTGACCAAGATGTTTCCAGCTGGGTAGAACTAAAACCAGCTTTAGTGCTTGCTCAGCATCAGAGCCAAAGTCTTTACACAACCATTGAACAGATTCCGTCCCTTGCTGTCAGATGCCGGATTCACTGTACAGTGGGATTCATGTGACCTGGCTTTGCAGCCCCTGCATCCTCCAGGAAGGGGCTGTCAAGTCTCAGAACTCTTTGCTTTTTGAGCAGTGACATGACTTTGCCAGGGTAGGAGTGTCCTTAACACATGGGTACCTTTGCATCTCTGTATTTTTTGCCTTAACCCTTTAATTCACTTGTGCTTAATGGGGACGAAACTGTAGATCCATTACCCATGGACAACATTTGCCCTGGGATAACATGAAATGAAGTGCTTTGGCTGTGTGTTTTGCATCCTTCAAGGTGGCACTGGGAGGATGGAGGGCAGGGGATGAATGGCAGCATTGAAAGGGTGGTGAAGAAAAGCCAGTTTGTTCCTTCTTACACAAGCTGGACCTTTGCAGCGGCCACGGGGGAAAGCCGGTGACTTGGCAGGGCACTGCAGGGCTGTGGTGCAGAACGGTGCCAGGGAGGGTGTGGGGTGTGATGGCATATAAGCGAGTCGTGTTGCTTGAATTTAAGGGCTTGCCCATGTTGGTCTTGCTTGTAAGCCCTCTAGGCAAGGGCAGCAGGGAAAAATAAAGCAGAATTTAATAAAGCCATTGGTACCTGGCTGTTTGGGGAAGGGATAGGGAGGGTGGGCGGCGCTGGGTCTGGAGCTGGCATAATGCAGCTCTTCTCTTCTATCCTTGATTCAGTCTGATGGGGAATCTAGCTCGGGCTGTGCAGGCCGAGGTTTGTCCTTGCAGGAGCTGGGACGTTTGGCTTGGGAGCTGTGGGGGAGTGCCATGACATGCCGGGAGCGATGCTGGAGAGCCCGGTGCTGGGATGGGAGCGATGCGGGAGAATCGCATTCCCAGGCGGGAGTGACGCAGGAGAGCCCCGTGCTGGGATGGGAGGGATGCCGGAGGGCCCCGTGCTGGGATGGGGGGGATGCTGCAGAGCCCCGTGCTGGGATGGGGGGGATGCTGCAGAGCCCCGTGCTGGGATGGGGGGATGCTCGGCAGGGCGGCGGGTCTGGCCGAGCCTCTCGCTGCTGTGTCTGTACGAGGCGCTGTGGGAGCCGCTCCACAGCGGCCCATCTGAAACCCATTTTGTATTCCTGGGCTCTGACAGATGCCGCTGCCGCTCCCCCCGGCCAGGCTCCTGCGGCAGCAGGAGTCCGTCTCTTATACCCGCTGTCAGCAGCAATTCCTGTCACCGATGCCCTGCGACACGATGAGCAAAGCACAACCCGAGCCCACAGTGCAGTTCCTGTGCTCAGCGGGAGCTTTTATTTGTGCAACCTGTGCTGCAGGTGAGGCTGTCTCAGAGTAGAAAAGTAATTGCTGCCAAAGGCTCTGGAAAACCTCACGGAAGGAGGTGATTTAAAACATATTCTGTAGAATTGTAGAATATCATGAGTTGAAAGGGACCACCACAAGAATCATCGAGTCCAACTCTTAGTCTTTCACAGGACACACCTGGGAGTCACACCATAGGTGCTAATGGAGAATGGTGCAGTAATTTTAACAGACTGCCCCAGAGGGGAAGTGGGGCAAGTAAGTGGGGCTCACCATTTACACCTTAAGACTTGCTTTTTATTTCTGGCTTTTCAGGTGTTGGTGTCATTGCCGTGTGGGCTGTGGGTTTGGACCTGGTCCATTGCATTTGGAGAGAGATGGTGACCCCCAGGCAGCGGAGGGATGCAGGGTGGCAGGAGTTTCCCTTGCAGGGGCTGATGTGAATGATGTTACAAACCCAGGAACTTGTGTAATGGACCATGTTCTCCTCCTCAAAACACAAGGCAGAGCTGAGGAGCATGTATTTAATTATCAGTGATGCTAATTGTTCGCTCTGAGCCCTTTGGTGAGCTACTCAAGCTGTCTTCTCTTTGTCCCTCATGAAGGGGGAGGGGAAGATCTGTTTTCTGGAGGGCTTCTCACTGTGAGCTGTGTCCACAGGAGGTTTGGAGGTCTCCAGGAGGAGCAGTGACTTCAGTGGGAGTGTTGGGATACAGAGCTGCAGCATTTGGCAGCAAAAGCCATGAAGAAATGCCTCAATCCAGACATTTCTTACCATGAGGTTGGTCTGGAAGCCGTTGGCATGAAAACTGTGTTGATTCAAGAAGTGTGTATGCTTTGGAGAGCTCAGGGGCTTGTATGGGTCCATGGGCAAAACTCTGCTACAGAAATGCAGAGGTCACAGCTCACCATCCTGCTCTGTCCCTGGCTGGCTTCCAGGCAGCTCGGGATGAGAGGGAGGCACAGTGTACCATCACTCCGAACAAAATGTCTTTCTTTATCTTGGGAAATGCTGGGCATCCTTGAGCAGAGTGTGCTCAGCCAGCTAAGATGCCAGTGAGCGTTAGCGGGGCTGGTGCTTTTCACCTAATGAAGGGGTTTGTAATTTTGTCTCAGATTCTCCTCATCAAACTGTGCCAGTATCAAAGTACTCCCAGCCTTGCCCAAACCATGTGCTAAGCAAATGAGGGAGACTTTTTCTGGCCCACCAGGCGGTGCCTTCACAAATTCCATGTTTTGTCCCCCAGGCAGATGGATCACACACAGCTTTGGCAAAACCACATTTTGTGGCAGAGAAGCTGCAGTTTCAGTGTTTATTTCTCTGTCATTGCAGGAATTCAAAATGGATGGAAGTAAATGCCATTGGGATTGACTCTTGTTTTGTTTGGACCCTGCACAGGTCTCTGTGGAAAACATAGGAGGAGACAGGGGACAGAGAAAAGCCAAGAAGATGTGTCAAAAAGGCAGTGGTAGCCAAAAGAGTGGTCAGAAGGGAGTGGAGCAGGGCTGGGGATGTGTTTCTGAAGGACGAAAAGGGAGTGGAGGGCATCTACAAACAAAATGGGGATGCTTTGGAGTGGGTAAATGCTGAGATGAGTGAGAGGGGCTGCTGAGAAACCAGGTGCCATCTACTGTGGCATGGAGACCTTCCCTGTCTGCTTTTCCAGGGAGGAAGGAGGGCCCAAAGTAGAGGAGAAGAGAAAGAAATGAATGATTAAGTGGCAAACGGTTATCAGAATGCAGTGGGCAAAATCCTGGGGTTTTTAATACACCATGTGGGGGCAGATTATCTGAAATAGATAAACTGTGGTGGGAGCTGTAGACTTGCACCAAACAGTTGTTGAGAAGCAGACTAAAAAGAGCAGTGGGCTAAGGTGCTGCTTGCCCGTGCTGAGAGTGGAAGGCTTGCAGCTTCTCCAGCTGTCAGTCTCTGCAAGCAGGACAGTGTCCACGGGGGGTGAAAGTGATGCAGGAGAGATGGTGCCAATGACCTTTCACATGTTATTGGGCACCTCTGTCTGTCTCCAGTTTTTCTCTCTCAACCTTTGCGTGCCTTATTGATTTCTGACTCTGTATATTTTGTGTCTTGGGTAAATCAGAAGTATTTGTCACCTAGAATGATCATGCTGAGAGTATAAAGCTTTTTACAAAGTCTTCAGTGACCTTTAGCTAATGGGAAATCAGTGAACTGAGTGTATATAAGCATCTCCTGAGTGCTGGGTGTTGCTGTGCACAGTGGGAACCCACCTTGGCATGACACAGCTACCCAGTAGTAGCCTGGGCATGCAGGTCTCCTGGACAAAGGTTCTTGCATCAGGTCAGGATGACCTACATTTGTGTTTCTTGATTGCCTCCATTTGTCTCCTGTCTATTGTGTCAATGTATGTGTGTGATGTTGGGTGTCAAAATCAGTCCACAATCTTGGGCAGGTGAACACGTTTGAAATGTTTAAACAAACATATATGTTTTTGATGGGGTGAAATATATGCAAGTGATGGCCTTTTGTTTTCTATAAGCAGCAGATCATTTTTGTGATTACAGTTAGTATGTTGCAATGGATTGTCATTTCTAGGAGGGTCGCTCCTCCCTGTTAACCCAGTTTTGTTCTTCAGTTCTTGTAAGCAAATCCTTGTTGTGTCCCGGGAATGTTTGTGCTGTGCAACCACCAGGATGCTGTGGATATGGGACAGTCAGGCTCCACCAGTGGCTCTGGACATCCCTCTGGCTGTACATCCCCAAGCCTACTTGCTTTATTGCTGTTCCAGCCACCCTCAGCAGCCAAAGAATGAACCCAGACATGGCTGCATGTGCAGTTTTCACTGCATGGATCCGGGGGTTATATCTGGGGCTGGGAGTTAATCCCTGATTCAAAATGATGGAGTTGGGATCCTATGGGGTTTCCCTCTTCTCGCTTAGATGCCTCAAGTCTGAGCTTTCTGGGTTTCTTGGATTCTCAAAATAGCATCAGGTTTCCTTTGAAGACCTGCCAGCTGCAACAGGAGAGAGAGTTCAACGTATGGTGGGCAGTAAAACTCCTAGTGTTATTCCACAGATACTCCTGGACTGAGGCAATTCTTGTATTGATTTTGCTTCATACACACAGATTTTCCTGTGGAAAATGAGGGTGCTGGGAGCCAGCCTGAAAACAAAAGCCCTTAGTAAGGTCACAATGAACCGTGTTTCTCCTCCACGGCACAGCACCAGGTAGAGGCAGAGCAGCAGGATGAAGCTGCTGTGTGGGGAGGGCCCCTTCAGGTACCAAATTTGGGTCAGGTTGGGATCAGGCCCCCAGCACAGCTGTGGCTCCAGGCTGCAGCATGATTTTGGGGAGCAAACCTGTTTAAAGGAAAATGCAAAGCATCTTTCATCAGCAAGTGAGAATGTGAATTCAAGATGTCAGGGCAGGTTCCAGATGCTGTTGCACTTTGCATTTATTACATTTTTTAGAGCTTAGCAAAAGGTCAGTGTGCTTGGACACAGTTCCTGGCTTTTGGAAAGTCTGCAGGTTTGGGAGTAGTGCTTTTCATTTTATTTTCAATAAGAAAACAGCCTGCTTGCAAGGTTTGCCTTTGGAATTGAGATGCCAGTGAAATTTAGCTCTCATTATTTTGGGATAAAAAGACAACTACGGACAAGATTTTTAGGGGGGAAGATATGGTGGGTTTGGTTTATTTTTTCTCTTTCTTTGTTTTTTCTTCCAATATACAGGAAAAAGCTTTCAGTATAGATTAGTTTGCTGCTGTTAGTGTTAGCTGTTTTTTTCTGGCCATGCTGATTGGAAGGAAATTTCCAATACAGCTTGGTTGCCAGAAACAGATTCTTTGCTGGAACATTTTAGTTAAAATATTCCGACTTGCTCCTTGCAGTGATGCCATTTAGTGTGAGAACACCTAGCAATTGGCTGCCTTGTTCTTACCTCTGAGCTTGATATTTTCTTTATTTCTGTTGGTTCTTTTTTTTTTTTGCTGGTGTTTGCTTTGGACAAGCTTGTTCCCACACTATGGAGACGGTGATGCCACTCGGATGTCCACAAGCAGAGTCTTTCTGTGTTGTACTGGGAGTGGAGAGCAATAGCAGGAGGAATTCTTCCAAATCCAGAGGATGGACTTAATATGCTGGAGCAGGACCAACATGTGGGCAAGGCACTGGAGGCAAACCTGGGTTTTCTCTCATCCTCTGATCTTCCTAGATCAAAGGTTGGGCTCGATGATCTCGGAGGTCTTTTGCAACCTAAATGATCCTTCTTTCTGGGAGTTACTGGACACTATGTATTTGCCTCCAGGATCTCATTCAGTGCCTTCCAAGTAAAAATGGGGAAACTACACGTGTTTGGCTTGATCCGCCTGACCCTGGCAGGGCATTTCTGATGCCATTGTGCTGCTGCAGCTCACTGCCCGCAGCTGCAAGGCTTGACAGCGTGGTGCTGAGACACCGCTCTCCTCAGCCCTGTTTAGACAGTCACCCACAGATAGCAGGAGCTGGATTGGGATTTGTTTTTCTTCTTTTCTTGTTTGGTCAAAAGCAACGGGGGATTTTCCCCCCCCCCTCCCTGAAAGAACAGCAGTGTTTGGTTTGAGAAAGGATGAGGTCAAGAAATGGCAGGAAAAGGCTGTCTCATTGTATTTTCGGTTACTTGATTGCTTTTTTGCACCTGCACCAGACTTCCACTGGTGAGAACTGGGGCTTTGCTGGGCTCCCAGAACGGTGCTGTCGGAGAGGAAACATCTTCCACTCTCCAGTCGCATCCTGTGTTTTCCTTCTCGCTCTGTCATCACTTTACAGAGTAAAATCCCAAGCTCACATTTGCATGTTTGCAGAGCCATCCACCCTTGTGTTCCTGGCTGCTGTCAGGCCACAAACGTGGCAACCACCAGCAGCGAAGGGATTAACTGGCAGGTGATTTTAAGGGCTCCCTTTCAATTATGCATCTCCTGTTTTTCTCCAGTGAAGTTCTCTGCAAATAAAGAGAAATAGAAACACAATAGAAAAAAGGAACAATAAAAGAAATTTATGAATAAAAGATTTAAGAAGAGAAGAAAAAAATTTAAGAATTAAAGAGGAAGGAAGAAGGAAACAGAACTGACAGGTCATGTTTCTGGGCTGTCTCAATAGCAGTTTACAACAAATTCCTGTGTGTAAGTGTGTTGGAGCTGCCTTTGCGTTGCCTTTCCCAAGATCAGAGAGCACCAGGAATGCAGCTGGGATACAGTGAAAGGTTTTCCATTCTTAATTCTGCAACTGGGTCACGCTCTGATCTTCAGTGAGTCACTTATCTGCTTGATGCCTCCAGTTTTGCTGAGGTTACAACCACCGACTTGTTTCTAAGGATTCAGAAATGCCAAACAGATACAGAGAATTGCAGAGGACATGTTTTAGGTTAGTGGCTGCAACAATTAAATGGGTTCAGTTCTTCCCGACCCCGGGCTGTGGTTACATGGCAAGTTAAGCAAACAGTTCAGTTACTGCTGTGGTGCCCACAGGGAGGGACTGACCCATTAAAAATCTTATTTTGCTGGACACCTTGTTCAGAGGTTTTAGTTTATGCTAGTTATCCCTAATCTAAATCATGTGTATTTGATAGGCCAGCGTGCTGCCATTGGATCCTTTCCTGTTGTGCTTTTCAGGGATGTGAGGTACGTGCCTTGCATTAGCTCCAGGGCACTGTACACAAGATTTTCTGCATGCAATAGTCTCTGGATTTTAATAACTTACTGGGCAGGTCGATGGTGAGTTGACATCTGTCCAGTCCTATTGGCAACTCCTTGGGTTTTATTTTGACTTGGGAAACTGCAGTCTGAAACAGGCCAAATAATTTTTTTCCTAGAGTGGTTTTTTTTTTTCTTTTCCTATTCCTGCTCTAACTCTGCCTATTTTAAGGGCTGAAGTGGGTTAGCCCTTCTTCTCCTTCCTGCTCCCAAACAGGCACTTTTTGGAAAGTACCACTGCCTCGGATTTGCAACCTCTGCCGTTTGAGTGTGTCAGATACTCTGGTCTATAACACCAGCTATTAGGGCTGTGTTTAGTCTAACAGTATTTGAAATTAATTTGAGCTGGTGGATTTGGGAGAAGATGTCAGAGATGCTGGAAAAGAAAAGTTATTCCAAGAAACCAACATACTCTCAGGAGCTCCAGAGGCAGCCAGAGAGAGAATAGAAATAGGTTATCTAAAGCCCGGACAAATAAAATATTCTTATTATAACTCCATGGGCATTATGCCAGGTCTCTGCAAGCAATATTTCTCTTTGCATATTGCTTTGCCAGTTAATTGGACATCTGTTATTTCATTATTTCAG
The DNA here is from genome assembly GCF_036250125.1 of Pseudopipra pipra. NCBI lineage: Eukaryota > Metazoa > Chordata > Aves > Passeriformes > Pipridae > Pseudopipra > Pseudopipra pipra. The sequence goes on from NC_087564.1 coordinate 12,132,078, forward strand.
CAGGAAACATAGCTTGAGTGATGACTTTGGTACCCAGCCCAGTGCTACTGTGCACTTTCTGAGCCCTGAATTATGGAAATGCTTCCAGTCGGTCTCTGCTCCTTCTCCAAGCGTGTATGTGCATTGTCAGTGCTGCTTGGGGGCATTTTCCAGGGGCAGTGGTTCTGTGACACACTCCTCTAGCAGACAGCTCTCCCCGTGATGTTCAGGGCCCTGCAAGGACCAAGGCAGCTCCTCCTTCCCCATCTCTTGCTCCTCTCCTTTCCCAGCCTGGGGACCAGTTTGGCTGCTCCCTCGGGAACATGGGTGCAGCTGGAGGACAGAGCCACACACCATGTGCAGGGATGTGGCAGCCCAGGGCTGGTCTCCAATGCCCAGTTCTCTTTGCCAGACTGTTTCAGCGAGTTATATCTAGAAACCATGGTGAAAACAGCTTATTTTAAGCTGATAGAATTTCCTTTTTTTTTTCCCCCCAGACCCTGATTTTGTAAACAAGTTTGTTTACCCTTCCCACCCAGCTCTGGGGTTATCCACCCACAACCAGGGAGTACAGACCAGACCCTGAGCATGGTTGTAGCTGCCTGCTCGGATGCTCACAATGAATTGTTTGCAAACAAGATTCAGACCTGCAATTACTCACAGAAATTACTCAGCAAATAGTTTTGAATAATGAATCCCTTTGAGAAATTTGAGTTGTTTTGCAGGCAGATTCCAGACAGAGAACATGCTCAGAAAGTCATAGCTTTTAACAGATTTTCCCCTCTGTTTGCCAGGCTGTTGAGCTGACATAACATCCCTCTCTGGTACCTTCATGCAGGATTAAACTGCTCCACCAGACTCATGTGATGCAGATTGAGGGTGCCCACTCGAGAGCCTCCTGCTCTGATACAGCTACAGGCACCATGTGCCCCCAAGTCCCTCCCATCTCCTTCTTGGTGGGGGTCTCAGATGAAGTTTTTTCCAGTCCAGCTTCCTTGGAGTGAGGCAGCAGAGATGTCTTCATCCACAGATGCTACCAGCAGTGCAGAGCACCCAGAGCTGGAGAGCTGGACCCTGCCATGTGTCACCCATTTTGGCCAGTATTACCTCTGTGATCTGCACAATCTGCACTTAAAACTGCTGGGGGGCCTTCGAGGGAAGGGGCTGTGGAAGTGCAGAGAGTCTGGAGAGGTCTGTGTGAGAATTTCACATCCTGAGATCTACAAGAGGAGGAAAAAGCAGCTTGTGAGGTCAAGTATCTGTGGGTTCGTTCCAGCTCCCACCCCCCAACAAAGTCCGGTGTGTGATGTTTTGTAGCTGGGGAAGGAGAGCTTTTGGCAGGGAAGGCAGAAATGACTGACACCACTTTGCAGCTGAGGCTGCTCGGTCCCTGAGTCCCATCAAGGGGCTGATTACTATGGAATAAAAAGATGGCTCTTGCCAGCAGGGAATCATGAGAGCAAGGACCTGAGGGCCAGGCTCTTTTTTGGACAAGTCGCTTTCAGTCACCTGCTCTGGACCCTGCAACTGGCCAAAACTGTGAATGATATAGGAGGGACTAGGCAGGACATGGTAGTTACACTGGTAAATGAAGGACACAGGCCCTGGGGGAAAGAGGAGAGTTCAGCCTGGTGGCACAAGAATCTAATAGTTAAATATTAGGGCCTGTCACTTGCATGGCCCTATATCTTCTGTATCTGCTTTTACAGACTAGGGAAAGGCTCTGGCTCCAAAGGGGAGAGGTGATTCCCACCAAGAGATCTGCCCAAGCCTGGTCAGGAGATGTGTTTGGGGGTAAGACTTGGACTGTGGTTCAGGTGACCCCCCTGCATGTGCAACAAAGAGCAGCAGGAAACTCTCCTTCATGAGCTAAACCCTGCCAGGTCAGGCTGCATCCGTGGGACTGGGGGCCTTTTAGGGTGAGGGAGAAGGATCTGGGAGGCTGTGATGGCTCTGTCCTCTCCTTCACAGTGGTCCTGGCACCCACAGTCCAGGGATGGGGTGCCCTATAAACAGAGGTGGCAGTGCCCCAGCAGCAGGATTTGGGCAGACATCCACGGGCCACGTGCTGCACGTTCGCTTGACCCGTGCCTGTGGCAAGGAACGCGTCGCAAGCGCATCTCTGCAAATGGATACGGCTCTGCTCTCACCGGGGCCGCTGTTTGCATATTTGAAGCTCTACGGCCACAGCGTCAGCGGGAGAGCTGCGGTGAAGGAAACAGCTTCAGACGCTCGTACGCAAACCCTTCTGCCCGAAGGTAGGTCGGGAATACAAATCAACTCCTCTCTCTGTTGGCCTCTGTGCGTTTAGATTTGCGATTTCTGCATATTCAGCTGTGTTTGAAGCACGCTCCAAAGCTCCCACAGCCCCTTCCGAAGGAGCCGAGGTGGGAAATTCCCGTTCTCGGGATGTTTTGCCACCTAGTGCCCGGCTGGGAAATCTCATCCGGCTGCGGGCAAAGCTGGGGCTCTGGGGAGGCAAAAGCACTAGGGATGACTTTTATGGGAGAGCATAAATATTTTAGGAGGACAAAGTGATGCAGGAGCCTGGATTTAGGGACTGCTGTGGATGAGACCCATTGGTAGCCAACAGCGTGTGTTGGTATCTTGTTTCTGACAGTAGACTTCAAAATCTTACATTGTTCCCCTGCTTTCATTCCTGTTGCATCTCTGAAAAGGTGATGGTGGAAAGTGAGAAAAAAAGGGAAGAGCAAAGACTTGCTGACCTGAGAGATGAGTATCACGAAGGGGAGTAGAGCTGGATGTGAAGAGAAATGGCAGAAAGGACAGAGATGATCAGGAAGAAAATCAGGCAAGAAAACGAGTTTCACCAGTCACTGGTCTTGGTTCCCTCATCCATCAGACAGCTCCTGCTGTCCAAGTGTTTTGTAAATCTGGAGCAGATTGTGGAGCTGAAGCTCTGAAGAGGAAGCCATCTGCCTTGTTTCCACCTGGCTGAGAGCACCTCTCATTGCTGTTCCCCTGCTGCTCGGGAGATGTTTGAAGAGATGCTGGTGATGGACAAGACCTGCCTGTGTGTAGCAGGCAGGAGGTTTGTCAAACAGCAAGGGAGAAAAACAACACTACTGACCCAAATCCCAGAGCAAACTCCCTGTCTGCCTGGAAGGCAAATAATATCAGCTGGGAAGCCAGACCCACAATGGCCTCTCTCTCTCTCTCTCTCTCTCACTGTTATGACAGGTTGCTGATGATGGAGAAATGTCTTGTTGGTGGAGAAGGGTGAGAAGACAGAAGATAGAGATGGACCTGAAGAATCCCAGGTAAGAAAAGCCTCCAGACCATCCTATTTGTCTGTTAGTCAGCTCTCTCCCTTGTCATGCCCTCTGCAGACGGGGGATGAACAGCACATACAGCCATTTCTTGTGGCGGGGTTTGGCATCTGTCACCATCACCAGGTTTCAAGGGAGACTTGCAGAGACACTGTCAGAGGAGAGTTCCTGCTGTTATGACATGCAGCTTTAAAACAGCACTTGGAAACTGCTGAGGAACAAACATTGCAGCGAGTGGGCAGTGGCTCAGTGCTTTTCTGGGCCAGGAGCTGACTTAGGAGGGAAAGTGTTGTCCTAAAGAAGCCTTCCACAAGCATCCTGCCTGCATGTGGAGGATGGTTCTGGAGAGACAGGCACCCAGGGTGGGTGTTTTGCCATCTTGGGGGCCAGTGTGCCCAACTCTGAGTTTAGTCAGACTCACCATGGCATCGAGTGCCGTGGCTGGTTCAGCAGCAAGGACGGGTGATTGCGTCTGTGTCCTTCTGTCACTCCGTGTTTGTGCTGCCAAGCAATCTGGTGCTGCGTGCACCCGATGTGACCAAACACTTTGTGCTCACAAGGATCAGATCTTCAAAGCTATCAGACTCCTAAATATGCCAATAGGTGACTAATGGCTTCTAAGTGGACCATGCTCTAAGAACCCTGGGCCACACAAAGGGGCTGAGATAAGACAGGAGAGGGATAAGGGCTTTGCATCATTTTGAAAAAACCCCGCAACTCTCAAGTGTTTTGAAAGAATGTGTTTAATGTCTAATACTCATTTCTCATGAAAAGAAAAACATGAAAGAAATGCCTTAAATATTTCAATTACTTTATTGATTAGCATTATAAAGTATATATTACTAAGCCATGTTCTGTTGTGGTTCTGCAGCAACTGATAAACAGCATCCTCAGCAAGCGTTTTCACAAGCTGGTTTTTTTTACTCTGTAGAGTTCAGCTTACCCCTATCTATTTATCTTAAAAACAAAGTACAAAAATATCACTGCAGCAGATACATGAATTGTCTCAAGTAGTATCCTTCTGATGGTCTTAAAAATAGAAATAAAACATCGCAAAACATAGTCATCATCAATGGCTGGAATGAAAATAGAACCATTGCTACATGTTTTTTGAAAAAATTATTCTTGAAGTTTAAAGGTCATAAAAATCCAATTTTGCTGTTTGCTTTAAAAGCTCAGGTGTTGGAGAGTCGGGGTCAGAGAAGAGATAAAGGTTTTCTCACCATAAATGAAAGTTGATGTAAGTAACAAGATCCATGTCTCTGACCTGTGAGAGACACCAAGCTGGTGCGTGGGGAAGAAACTACAGTTCGAAATCATCACGAAGTCGTCAGAAAATCTTTTTCCAGATTGTTTTTATCTGCAGCTGGGAAATGTGGTGAAATCTAGAATTCCCTCACGTCTCACAAAAATTGTTGGTTGAAGTAGCTCATCTATAAATAATTTAAGTTCCACTTACATGGAATGAAGATTCCAGTATCTCACCAGCTCGTCATAAAGACAAGCAGCAACTTGTATCCTGTTACATCACAAGTCCCTGTGGAAATCCCCTTTTTTGTCCTTGAGACGTGGTGTTGAAGTCTCGATGTGAGCAGGCGTGTGATGCAGGGCAGTGATTCTGCTGAGGCATCAACTAGGTTTCAAAGCTGAATTCTAAAAAAAAAGACCTCTCAATTTCCCTATATCTGGTACATGAAACAGAAGCAGAGGAATTAAATTTAACTCTCTTTATAGAGTCCAGAGACTCAATAATTTTAATGCTGGGTTCTTTTCAAGCTGATTTTTAATATGTCATTACTGTTTAAATGGGGTTGCTTATGGAATGGTGCAATTCAGGCATGGGCTAGGAATCCTGGGCTGTTCCCTACAGAGCTGGGACAAGACAAAATACAATGAACCACCATTTCAGATATCCCAGAATTCACTGAAGTGTCTTTAGGGCACAGTGACATGTCCAGCTGTCATCAAAACCTGGGTCATAAAAGTACTAATACCCTCTCAGTAGACCTGATGAGGTATCACATTGCAGCAGCAGACCTAGGAAAATGCATGACTTCCTATTCATTTCATATCATCTTAAGGATCTCTGGGCCAACTACGTCATGGAGAAGTGTATTATTTCTTCAAGAGCCGCTGAATCTGTGATGGTGGAGATTAAATCCACATATCAAATGTTCCAGGCATATACCTGAGAGCAGTCTTGTGAAAAACTTGGATTAGTGTTAAGCAATTTAACAGAGGGCAATACCAAACTGGCATCTTCTTCTTGCAATTGCTTATGACTTTATCTTACTCAGTGACAGGCACAGCATGTAATTCTCCAGGAACAAGGTGTGAGTGTTTGGGAGATCTTTATATAATCTTTGAAACCTGTAAGGAAAAGCTTAAGGATCCTTTATGAGGATACTGTGAGGTCTGTTCCTGTTGCAGGAATGTGCTTTAGAGGAGAGCAGATGTGAGCTCCATGAGTGCCTGGGAGGCTGGGGTTTGGGAAGAGGAGTTTTATTGGAAATCCATGCTGACTTTGGGGGTGTGAGGCAGCAAGGTCATGGGAGGCCACCTCCATGACATGGTGGAGGGGCTGGGTGCTTTCAGATGTGTCAAAGAGCCACCAAAGAGCACAAGGATTAGTCACCATCAGCTGAGGGTGAGTCCAGCGGGGAGGCCTTTATGAAGGCGTCGTGATTACTGTATGCTTTAATTTAAACCCTCCTTCTGAGCTGGCTCCACACCCTGTCCCCTGTGTGGACTGAAAGAGAAGGAGTTCAAAAAGAGTTACTTAATGTTTCTGTTGGATGTTCTCTTAGGTTTATATTTCTTGGATGAAGGAGGAGAAATGTGCACGCAGCATTTCCTAGCTGGACGCTAACATGGGGCTCGTGTGTTCTCACCAGAATGACAATTCAGGTGCCCTACTTTGCTATTTTCTTTGAAGACTATGGGAAGAGAGGGCCTGTGGAAGAGAGTCTCCTACCTGGTAGGGAAGACTCTGTGAGATGGAGCCAGGAGCTCTTCCAGATTTTGCAGATCCTACACCCTGACAGTCCCATGCCACAGCCTCACGCTGCTCTGTGCTCTCTCCCCTCCGCTGGACACAGCAAATGACTCTGGTTTCAGTTCCTCCATGTCTCAGCTGTTTCTGTGACACCCAGTAGATGGTGCCACCAAGTAGCACATTTATGTGAGTGGTTTCTTATCGGAGGCATTTTAAGTTTATTCCAAATCCTGTACATCTTATGATCTTCCTTCCCTTTCTGTAAAGAGTTTTTCCCGAAGTTTTGGATATTACCCCAGAAGGCATTGTCACCTTTAATTTTCCCCTATTTTTATCATGCCATCTAATTAGCATCATTTTTACCATACAAATATTTTGAAAAAAAGCCCCTAAACTGTGATCATTCCTTTTTGAATTTATATGATTCTGTTGGCTTTTCATGTTTTTTGAGTAAAATTCAGCCCTCAAATTTTTTTTATTGGACCAGAATCTGCTGTTAGAAAACTCCTGTGAAACAAATGGTTCTGGAGAAGAAATGCTGTGAGTGAGTGAGTGCTCAGCACCCTCAGTCACGTCTTTAGAGTCTTAGCTCTCCACTTCCAGACTCCTTGGCAGCACATTTGGAAGTGGGAGATCCACTGTTGGTTTTGTCTCTGGCCAGGCTGGAAGCTGTAGAAGCTCATTTCTTGTAACCAGAGCTGACAGCAAAGGAACAAATGTTGAGCTCCATTTCCATCTTAGATGTCTTCTGCTGCATCAGCCCCCAAATGAGAATACCTTCTGTGTAGCACAAATGCTTTGATAATTCAGGCTGTCAGCTTGTCTGCAAAAGCCAGAAAAAAAGATATGAGAGAAGGCTCCCCTGTGGGCAAAATGCAATTCTTCATTCCTGATTCTTTGTTTGCTTTTTTTGTTGGAAGTTTCACCTGCGGAGCATTTGGTTTCCTGCGTCTCAAAGCACGGCTTTCCTTTAGCAGGCTGTTTAAATATTTACTTTCTCTGCCCTTCCCATCCCACCATACTTCAAACTGGAGAAGGGAACATTTATCCACATGCAGCCTGTAAGATGCTTTGTCTGAGTGAGTAACAAATATTTGCAGTTTAATAAAGACAGGAGCTTTCAGTCTTTGGGAACATGTATTACAGCCTCAATTTGGAATGGGTGATGAGGTGATTACTAAACCCTGGTTGCCATGGGGAAGGGAGAAGGGTGATTGGCTTTTGATGGAAGAAACTGAGAGGTACCTACAGTAACTTATTGCTAATACACACTCAAGGTGCACTTGGCATCGACACATCTTGCAGGGAGCAGCAGTCAGTCTTACTAATGTCTGAGGAGTCAGCTTTAGCAGCATCAGTTATTGATGCTGAAGGTCAGTTTTTTGTGACTGGTCATTGCTTGTAACCTCCCTCAAATTTGGTGCAACCGTGGGAGTGATTCCTGCCAGGGTGGTTGATTGAATTTGTGAGCGGTTCAGGGGTACTCGCAAATCAAGCAGACACTGGCCACCTACAAACAGGCATAAAGCATCAGTGTGAAATGGAATCTGGAGGCTGAGGGCTTCTGAATAAGTCAGATTATCATGGTGCTGTGCTGGAGAGCAGCTCCTGCCTTAAACTTCCAAGAACTTAGAAGGAAAGCTGTGCAGTGTTGGAGTTGTTCATGGGGTTGCAAAGATGCCCCAGCTGAGCTGTGTGTGTCAGAGGGTTTGTATCTGTGTTTAGTGCTTAGAGCACAAGGAAGAGGCTGTCTCCTTGGTTAGATACATCAGGCTTGACTCTCCTCACCCTTGGATAAACCTGCAGCAATCCCTCCCCAGGAGGAAAGCACTGAGCACCTTCACCCTTTCCTATCCCCCTCTTCTGTAGAGTACAGTTGAGGGCTGCTCTGGGTGTCTTGTTTCTCTCTGGAAATGGGAAGTATTTTTAGTGTAACCATTGAAAACATGGGCTAACTCCTGCCTTCTGTATTGGCTATCAGCCAGTATTTCTGGAGGGTAGGTAGCAAGCCAGCCTGTTTGCCCTGGGTCACTGTGGTTTTCCACCTCGCTCCTTGTCTCTTCTTAGTGTTTTTCATGTTGAAAACTGCCCCCAGGTAGCCAGTCTTTGGAATGACACTTCTTGTCCTTAGTGATCAGACAGCGGTGGAGACACATCACTGTAATTGTGTTTGTCTCCTTCACTGGCTTTTCCTTGTAAATTTGTTCCTTGAATTTGTTTCTGGATGGCAGATGTGTTAATGGCTGGGCGGTTTCAATGTGTTTATCTTTTGTGTGCTGTATATTTTGGATATAGAAGCAGCGAGAAGAGATAAGCTCAAAGAAACCACTTCTGCATTAATGCCAGTAATTCTGAGATTATAAATATATATGAGAGAGTTTCCGTGATTATGAGTATATTTTAATGTTTTGTTTAATGCTGTTGACTCTCTGGGGACGAAACAAGAGGAAATCTCATTTGTATAATTTAAACAGCTCACAATAAAAATAGGAGCAAAGAAAGGACAAATTAAATGGCCATGCTTTCAGACACATGCAGATACCACTCCCTTTGAGGGCCCAGTCCTTGCAATGGAGCCTGTGTGGCTCCAGCCTGTTATTTCCTGGACTGAATCCATGGGCTGTGGAGCCTGTGGCACCACACTCCTGGCATCTCCTCAAGGGTGGCAGGACTGAGAGAAATCAAGTCTCAGCTCATGTGATGTTACAATGGAGACGTGGGGACCATGTTCTATTTAAGAGGCCATGGAAAGGACAGCGGGGACTCCCAAAGCCAGTTGTCTCTCCCTTCCCCTTTGTGGACAGCAGACCATCACATAGTAAGAGGAGAGGCATGTAAAATAAGATAAATTTGTGTAGTCCCTATGGTGGTTTTTAGGTTCTTGAGCAGCTCCTCCTAGCAGAGGTACAGATATGTGCTCACCTAAGGTTAATTTATTTATATACTTTCTTGCTACTTCACAATCTATGTTGTTTTCAACACTGTGTCCAGCTCTTTTTTCAGTGTCACAGTCCATCATCTCACTCCTTTATTTGCAGATTTATCTTATTCCAGCACAACATGCCAAGGAATAAAAAATACAACGATCAACTTTTCTCACAGTTGAGAAAGGACTTGGGGGAAAAAAACCCTGTACAACAATAATCTATCAAAACATTTCCCATGAGCAAAGGCTGCTTGACCAAACATGCTCAGGCTTATCAGCAAAAATGAAACACTACTTTTCCCTTTCTCACCCCTTTTGAGTTCTTCTCCCCAGCACTGCACATCTCTGCTCCCGCGAGGCAGGATTTTCACCAGAAGTGCTGTTCCCTGAGAATTTCCTCCAGTCACCTCCAATTGCCAGCATCAGAAAAGTCCTTGGGTTATGGCCCATATTTCTGTGCTACAAGAGCAGGCAGCAAAGATTGCCTCTGGTTTAACAGGTTCAAGTCTGCAGATAAGAAATTAAAGGTCTTGCTGTCCAGCTGGTGTTGTACCTTTGCAGCCAACCAAGCCTGGAGCGAGAGGAGCTTTCCCTGTGTCCTGGCAGCATCTCTCTTGGCTTTCCTTGATGGTAGGTATGGAGAAAGGGGACCTGCTCCATTACCACTGCCCAGACTCATACATCCATCACTCTCTCCCCATTTATCCAACTTTTGCTTTTTGCTTGATGGAGCAAAAGGCTGGGAAAGAGTCGTTTGCTGTTTCTAGGAGTTCTGGCTTCCATTTCTGGCCCTGTGCCTTGCAGAAAAGCTTTGCTGTTTCTGTGACAAATTTGGCAGATTTCTGGCTTCTGGGCTGTCATGCCTGGACTTCATGAAGGGAATTAAGGAGATGAGATCAAGAGGAGTATTTTGTTATTTGAGAGCAAAGACTTTCCCACTCTACACAGCCTTCCCGTGCTGCACTTGCAGATGCAGAAATGTGGCTGCTGTAGGTGTTTTCCTTCTGGGATGTGTGTCAGCAGATCCATTTCAATCTCCCACTGTCAATTCGGTGTGACATGATCTTGGTTAAGCCATACATTTCCATTCACAGCCTGTGATCACAAAGATATTCATCAATTTTTGGAGGGACCAAGGGGTTTTAAACTTGATATTCCTGCACTGTTATTGGGTAGGAAGTATATTTATATGTAAGAATTCCTTATTTCTGAAGCATACAAGAAAAGCCCATATACCTGGAAAATTATTTATTCTTCATTATCTGAATTTTTGCTGCAAGAAGCTGCACATCATTGGGCTGCTGTGTTGCTCCTGGCAAAAGGCAGCCTCAAGAAGGGGCTTAATATCCCTTATAGCAAATTGCTGGAGGACTCCCTGGAGGACACTGTTGCCCATTTTGGCCCCTGATGGTCTGTGTGGAACAAGCAGATGGCTAAAATATATCCAAACTCGAGACCCGAAGGTAACCTGAAAGGATTAGTGAGAATTTCACCTTTCTGCAGGGAGAGAAAGGAATACATTGCAGCTCAGACCTCTTGGAAAGGTCTAACGTGGTATTTATTTCAGATATAAATTTGACTATATAAAAATGACACCTTTGTACTCAGCCTGTGGTGCCAGATCCAGCTCTCACTTGTAAATTAGGAGTAGATCCATTCAGGCGATGGAATTACAGCAGCTGATGTGACAGCAGCCTCATCTTGGCAATATTTCATTCACTGAGTGCCTCTAATATCTCTAATATCCTGCTGGTGTGAATCAGAAGATACTGCTGAAACCAACAGTGGTGGATAGGGAATGAAAGAGAAGCAGGACCTGCATGTTTTTGGGCAGCAGATATCCTGGGCACACTCTCCAGTCACAGAGCAGCAGCCTCCCCACCGCCTCACCGGGCACTCGGGAGCCGTGCTGGAAAGATGATGCCAAAAAATGCTTTTGCACAAACTCTTGATCACCCTTTCATGTTGCTGCCTGAATGCACCTCTGCACCTTCTCCCTGATGTTCCAGGGCTACCACGAGGACCTCATGTGGCTGCTTGTCCCAGCCCAGCCTGTTTCCCCTCCCACTCAGAGGAGCAGATGCAGCCTTGGCCCTGCCAAGGCTTTTCTCACAACTGAGAAAAGACTCGTGAAGGAGGACTTGAGGAGGAGGATTTTGGATACTTTTGCCAGGGGCTGTGTTATGTCGATAGCTTCTGAAGGAGAACATCCCACCTTGATGGAGGCTTTATGAGTCAGCCCACTCCAAATTCCGATCCGTGCGGTGACGCAGCGCAGGAACTCTTTTGTTTGCTCCTGTGCTACCCAGAGCCCAGAGAAACAGTCTGAAAAAGCAGAAGTGCTGGACGAAGCCTCTGGAATTCTGGGTTCAGTTCTCAGCTGAGGGAGGCAACGAGGAGGTGACTGAGTCACAGTCCCTTAGCAATTACGCTGCGTCTCAGGCGCAGGTACCACTTACCTGCTGCTGCTTGTGCACAGTCATGCTGGAAAAGGTCTTCCTCCAGGCATGTGTCTTTGTGAGATCCTTAGGCTGCCTCTGGTACTGATTACTGCAGATTTAATAGTGTTATTAGTTTAGCCAGTCAGACCTTTATCAGAAGAGATTAGCAGGTGCATGAGATCTTTAATATCCTTGGCAGATCTATTTCTCCCCCAGTAATTGCCTTAAGATGGTTTTATTTCACTGTCTGGACTTTCTTTCATTCCCCTTTTTATCTTTTAGCTTATTTCCTGAATGTTTTGCCACATTTTCCTTTCTCACACTGAGAAATAGCAGCTCATGACTTGTGAGCACTGGGTAATGGGATACATCTGCCTGAAGACTCTTTCATAAAGCTCTTTAATTCAGCAGCTTCATTCTTGTGGTTGAATGGCTGAGGACAGGAAAGCAGGGCTTGACTGAAAGCACCTCAAGTGGAAAATTAAGAAAGGCAGAAGACTATGCAGCACCTGGGGTAGCAGCATTTCCATTCAGGCACCGGGATGCTGGAGCATCCTCAGCTCGTGCTTGGCAGGTCCTTGCAGCCACTCTCTGCAAGCTCAGTCTCACTGCAGGGATTAGTAATGAGAAGAGTTCAATCTCCCCAGTCTGTATTGGCCAAGTGCAATAGATCTCCAGGATGTGGCCAAGCCTGTTTCGTGGAGCACGGGAGCCAGCCTGGAAATCCTCCTTAATGGCTCTGCTTGAGGATGGGATCCCTGGTGCTTGGAAGTGCTTGGCCAGGCACCAAACAGCCACCTTTGGCAGGGGCAGGGGAAGGCCATTGCTCACTGCTCTGCAGGTTGGACCCAGAGAGCCTGGTAGAAGGCTAGAGCTGGGAAATGCTGCCTGATAAAGGAGTGATTTAAGTTTGGTGATTTTATCCTACAGTGCACACAGCAGCTTGTGCTCCTCAGTATCATAAAACCTCACAGAGACAAGGCTAAGGCAAACGGGGACAAGCTGTTAATTCCTGGACCTTTCAGATGCAGAAATATTTCATATGTATTTTTAAAAATAAATTATCTTTGGATAATTCATGCACACACACCGGTTTGCAACATAAACCCTCTGTCTTAGACAAGGTGCAATGAAGTAAGAGGAAAAGGTTGGGCATAGAAAACCAAAGGTCACATTTAAAATGAAAGGTCACATTGCAGCTCCATGAGCCTTCTCCTACCCCATGGGGTGAGGATAATCACAAGCTAATCAGTGCCCCCTGCTCTGGCATTCCTGAGCCAGCTCTTCACCAGTGTGCTCTGGGTATTGATTTCTTCTGGGGGTGTCTTGCAATCAGCAAGAGACACCAAACAGGAAGGCTCTGGTGTAGATTCCTCACTTGGAAAAATGTTATCTGCAAGAGCTGCCTCCATCTTTATTGCTGAAATATTTTAAAATATTTCCTGGTTGTTTCAAGCTAAGGGAGGAAAAATATCCCTAAGTCAGGGCAGTCAGGAGCCTCATTCAGGGTCTGGCAGGGAAACCTGGGAGTGGGCAGTCACATGAGGCTGCATTGACTTTGCAGACATGTTGTGTCAGTTCTGAGTCTGAGGACTGTGCCTAAAGATGTTTAGCAGGCAGAGAAAGCAACTACTGCAGTTCCTGTGCCCCTGGGCTGACTAGACCAGTAGTCATTCATTCCCAGAAAGTTTGGGAAAGTCTTATATGATTCCCATATGTGCCAGGCAAGCTGTACTTTCCTGGAAGCTGACTGTCCCAGAGGGCTCCAGCACTCTCTTTGGTTATACCTGCTTCTAGCTGCTCTTCTGTTTGTTCTTGTAGCAGATGCCAAGGATTTATTTTCTTGCCTAATATAATGACAAAGGTAAACTGAGCTGCACTGGTTTTCCTAGAAAATGTACACTGATAGTTCTTTACAGCAACAGCATCACAATGCACTGGAAACCCAGTCAAGCCCTTCATTCTCCCTGTTCTTTTAGATATTTCAAGTCAAAAGAGCTCAGGTGGTGCTGTGTGTGGCATGTGCTGTGGTGGGGGGAGTGCAGGAGGAGACACAGGAACCATGCTGGGGCTGCTGGTGTTGCAGATAACTCACCAGCCAGCTTCTATCCTGGTTTGAATCCCAGCATCCATAAGAATAATATGTAAAATTCCAGCAGGCAGGAGTTTCCCTTTGGAGGGCATTCTTCTTTCTGGGATGCTCAGGGTCATTGCAGTGAAGGTGCTGACCCATCAAGAGGGTTGATGATTATTAGAAGAGGGATGGATCTGTTGATTCTGTTGTGTTGCACAAGAGTGGGCACCATTCCCCCAGGGCTCCTCAGCTCTTGCTCTGGGAGTGACTGAGTGAGCATCTCTCTGCCTGCGCTGTGTCAGCGCTAACGTGTCCTGCCTCCAGATGGCTGTGTCCTGCAAAGTTTTACTCTTGGTCAAGTTATGCCAGGCCTGAAATCATCCTCTGCTCTCACCCTCCTCTTTAACACAGGACTCGGGCTAATGTGGAGGATTTTTTGCACAGAAATGTAAGAACAAGGATGCTGAATAGATAACGATGCTCAGCCCAGCAGCCTGCTCCCAGTGGTGGCTGGTAGCACGTGTCCTGGGAAGGAGGGAGTGTGGAAGTTATAGGTTATGTACCCAGTGCCCTCTAGGATGTTTCATCATTGCATTTAATAGCCATTGATGGCTTTTTCTGCAGTGAACAGTCCAGTCTCCTCTTGGACCCTTTCTATTGCTTTCAGCCTCACCACCTCCTCTGCCTGAGAGCCCTGTGGCTGCCACGGTGGGAGAAGAGGTTCTGCCTTGCCCTTACACATGCTGTATAATCATTTCACTGGCTTCCCCTGAGTATTTTATTATAAGGAACAGTGATTCATCAATCTCCATGCGAGGCCTGCATACCAGTCGTGATTGTATGTACATCTATGATACCTGGTACGAAAGATTGTCTCTTTTTCCATCTCCCCCGTGGTTCACAGGCAGAAAATAAACCTGTCGCATCTTTGAGACAGCACTGACAGTACAAGAACAGTTCATGGAATGTTCCCAGAGGGAGTTACCAAACAGCAACTCTCTGTAAGTTCCTACCACAGCAAATGGATTCAAGCACTGGCACAGGCTGCCCAGGGCAATGGTGGAGTCACCACCCCTGGAGCGACTTAAAAAATGTGTAGGCATGGCACTTGGAGACATGGTTTAGTGGGGGCTTGGCAGTGCTGGATTAATGGCTGGACTCAATGATCTTAGAGGTCTTTTCCAACTGAAATGATTTAGTAATTCTAAGTAAAGCTGCTTTAAACATCCTATTTCGGTAATGTGATAAAATGCCTGTATTGATTCAAATGACAAAGCAGAGAAGAAAGACCCATGGGGGGAAGAGTGGGACTGAGATGCATTAGCAGCACTGCTGCAGGAAAATGTCCTTGACACACCTAAAATTCACATCTTCAGTCTGCCTGGGCACATTTAGAGGGAAACACATTTCCTCAAGCACACACTGAGTGCAAGACGTTCGGCTTGAGCTCCTGTGAGGAAACCATCTGTGTTCACCAGCCAGAGCCGTGTCTGCTCCTGATTCCTCGAAGGACCAGGAGTCCCTTGAATGCCTATCAAAGTACCTGCCATCTGAAACAAGCACCTTGTGCAGCCTGGAGGACACTGAGTTGTCTTCTCAGCCCTAAATATAAAGAGATCTTTTATCAGATCAGAGAGGGAAAAAGCCACTTTCCCAAGTGCTGAGGTTTCACCTCACTTGGATCCAGCGTGAGTCACCCAGGCACTGCTGCACTACCCAGACCTGTTCAGGTTAATAAAATCACTGCCAGAGCCTGGGTGGCTCACGGGATGCTGTGTGGCTTTCACATTGACGTCACTGCTTCTCATTTACCCTTGGGTGATGGTGACCGAAATTCATTACTACCTGGCAGCCGTCGGGTAAAGCCGTGCAAAATAAATCAGTGTTCTCCACAGCAAACAGGTGTCTGCAGCACTAAAGGAGCTATTCAGACTAGCAGGGCAGGAAGGGATTTTTCATCAGGGGAGTGAAGACATGAATGAATCGATAGAGCGAGGGGAATTCAGTGGCAGGGAGTGATAACAGCAAGAGGCAGGGGGAGATTTCACTGTAGAGACAGTGGAGAAGGAGTTGGAGTGTGGGGGATAGAGAGGGAGCGACCAAGGAGACAAAGAGGAGATAAAGTGAGCAGTTTGACTTTATTATAGGAAAACAGGGACACTGAATGAAACTGCAGAATACATTTAAAAGGGTGAAGAGGAGATAACCTTGCCCAGTGAAAGTGGCCTTTGCCACAGCATATCTCAGTGATCAGGAGTGCTATGGGGCTGGAGGAAGGCATGGGCATGTGCATTAGGAGGGGAAGGCCCAGGTAGGCTCAGGAGAACACAGTTCCTGGTATTTTCTGCCTCTGTGGAGGGTACAGAGACTCTCAGGCAGGACCCAGGCGTCAGCTCATGAACTCAGAGAAAAAAATTCTCCTCTGGGATACCAAAATGTGGATTTCTTGCACCTTTGACTGCATCATTTGATCTCGGCATTTTCTGAGCCAGGACACCACACGGAATGGAGCTGGTCTGGCATCATGATCCTTTCACTGTAGTTTATTCAGGGTAGGAATAAACACCTTGGTCAGGACAACTTAGGGAAATTTCAATATTGTGTCACATCTGGTCTGGGGATGGAGGCCATCTGTTTAGAGGACCTGGAGTCAGTGGGTGTTCAGAGTGAGCTTTCGATGGCCCTCAGCCCACCACATTTTGCCAGCCCTAAAAATATGCCTTGAAAGGGGAAATAAAATCTCTACAGGCTTTTCTCCACAGCTAGTAAAAGATCAGGTAGTACGTACATTCCTGTATCACCTGCAAAAATGCAGATGTTCTCATCTCCAGCACACATAAAAGCCATAAATCTGGGCAGTTGTAATGTCTTTTTCATTCATATAAAGTGGATACAAATTGTGGATGGCACTGCCTGGCAAGGAGGAATTTTGTTTTCCAGGCAGATCATTGTTAAAATAAAATGCTATTGAGCGATCATGACAAAGGTTAGGTTGAACGGCTATTTTTTGTCTTTTGTGGGCAAAAGGCCCTCTGGAAGGCAGCACGTTATTATGTGAAACTTAGATTTCACAAAACATCCTTCCTCTCTTCAGAAATAAATAAATAAAAAAAAAGCCCCCAGTCATCAAAAGCCCGAGTTCCATTAAATGGAAAATACTCTCCCAGGGACACTGCTGTGTTGGGTCTGTGGTTTGCTGAGAGAGGAGAGAAGCTGTGCTGAGTGCTGGGGCACAGGTAGCCAGGGCATGGGCTGTTCTGGCACCAGGAGATGATGCACGTCCCCTCACATCTGGCATTGGCCAGGCATGGGGAAGGGGCTCATCTCTGGTTTCATTCCAGCCTTTTGGCTCTTTTGTACCTTTTTTTCCTCCTACCTGTTGTCTGGTCTGACGTGTTCTCACTTAGATCTCGGGGAGAAAGGTCTCTTTTCTTTATGAATACAGATCCAGTGCTCAGCACAACAGAATGTTCAAGCTTTGCTGGAGCCTTTCGATGCTAACATAATAAAAATACACAATTTATTTATCAAAGCCTCCTTTAAAGGAGATGAGGGAAGAAATAGGTTTTAACATACTTGTGATCCTCAGGAAAAGCAAGCATTTTGATTTGTTCCTTCCCAGACAAATAGCATTGCATTCATTGTTTCTGATTTTATTAGCTATAAACCACTTTCTATTTTTATTTTCACATGCCATTGACTTTGTTTGGTACAGACACAGCTGAACAAGGCTGGTTTTTCAAGTGCAAATCATGTTAATAGATACCTAGTTCTTTCCACTCCACACACAGGAACTGTAAGAAAGAGAGCTGATGCCCAAAAAATATTTTCCTATTGCATTTCCTAAATCACCTCTGAAGCCACATTATCCCTTCTGAATTCCCAAATGTGGAGTGGTGATGGTTTCTTTAGTACTTCTGGCACTGTCTCTTCACATAAGGAGAATTTATTTGCATGGAGGAGTGAAACAATACGACCAGACAATGAAATCTCAAGTGGTAAAGTGCGTGAAATTCTCCATTTATATTACTTTTTATGATGCTGTTTCCAGCTTTTCTTCACTGCTTACAACTACAACTGATGGATTTGGAGCAGAGAGTGCCTCTTATCGCTGCTCTTCATCATCAAGGGTGAGCAGCAACAAGCAGTCAAATTGTTGCTGTATCCAAACAGCATTTCTGCATCCAGAGATGGAGCTGCAGGGAGAGCTCACTCGTTGGGACCTTGATCTATCTAATTATGTGACTGTTGACTGGGCAACGGGCTACACATCCAGTTGTCCCCAGTAAAAATCATTTGTCTTAAAATTTGATCTGAGTTAAAATACATCATCTTTTTCTCTCTTTACCTGTTTCTTTCCCTGTCACAGTACTTTTGAACCTGTGTCGAGAGTTATTACAATCAAGTTCTCTTCCATCATTAAAATACCGGGTTCAGAAAGACCTCTAGAGTCCTTAAATGCAGATGAGGGTATGAGAGGCACTTCCTGAGCAGAATTACAAGGAAGTGTTCTCACTGGAGACAGTGTTCAGAGGTGGATGCTGGCAGGAGTTCGACTGTCCACACTTGTTCTTATGGCCATGACCTCCCTGACATCTCCTGCCCAGGGTAGGGGTAGTGGTGGGTCCTTTCCTTGCTGGCTCCACTGAACTCGGGTAAGAGAGCAGCTCTGGGACTGAGGAACGAGTTGCCCCTTCAGACAGAGAGAAGTTAAAGAGGGAGACCATTCTTTGGTGGTATTTGCTCTTCATTTCCTTGGCTGATCTGTAGAGGTTCCCAACAAAGCAATAGCATATGGGGTTGAGGCTGGAATTGGTGAGGCCAAGCCACTGGGCAAAAGGTCTGAGCTGCAGGATCCAAGGAGAAGGAGTCACATCCTGCAAAGACTTGGGGATGTTGAAATCAATCCAGATGTCCATCAGGTAGACGGGCAGCCAGGAGATGGCGAACAGCAGGACCAGGGCCACCACCATCTGTGCGACCTTCCTGCGGACCTTCAGCCTGGAGGCCGGCAGGGATCGGTTCAGGGCGGTGCTCTCCTTCAGCTGGCTGCCGCGGCTCCACAGCCGGCGCACCGTGAGGAAGCAGATGGCCATGTTGAACAGGACTGGCAGGCAGTAGAGGGCACAGAAGAGCAGAAAGTTGTAGGCTTGCTTGAGCCTCTCCTGAGGCCAGATCTCCCTGCAGATGGAAAAGACCAGGGGCAAGCCCTCCACCACCCCAATCTCATCCCGCTTGTTCATGAAGATGAGAGGCATGCATATCCCTGAGGACAACAACCACACCACCAGGATGGTGCTGAGGATCCTCTTCTGGGTGAAGAAAGAGCGGGCGTTGAGAGGGTTGTGCACGCTGTAGTACCGGTTCACGCTGATCACCGTCAGGCTGAGGACGCTGGCGGAGACAGAAACAGCCTGGATGAAGGGCACTGCCCGGCAGAGGAAGTCCCCGTACACCCAGGCTTTGTAGATGAGGTTGCCCACGGTGATGGGCATGCAGATGCACACCACCATGAGGTCACACACCGCCAGGTTGATGAGGAGGCTGCGGGTGGCACTCAGGCTGGACACCCGACTCCGGCGCTTGCGGGTCAGCACCCTGATGGACATGATGTTGCCCACAAATCCCACCACGAAGGACAGCAGGTACATCACTGTGAGGCTGATGGTGACGGGCTCCTTCGCAAAGAGGAAGAGCATCTTCTCCAGCTCTTCCCACCCCAGCTCCTGGCTCCCATTCCAGAGCCCGCTTTGGGTCTGATTCTCCTCCTGCCAGACCTGCAGAAGTCCAGGGGGGACCCCGGGGATAGGGGGGGACGAATCCATGGCTGAGATCCCCCGGGCGCCCCGGGCTAACGGGGCAGAGCCTGCCGCGCTGTTCCCAGTGCTCCGGGCATGGCGAGCCGGGACCAGCCCTACCTGCAAGAGAGGGTGCGGAGAGAAGGGGTGAGCGGCCACTCGGGGCAGCGATCGCCCTTCGCGAGGACCTGCCGGACCAGCAATTGCTTACCCGCAACTTACTTGAGAAGCGGCCGTAGTGCGGGGCGGGAGGGCTGGGCAGCGGCACCGACACCGGCAGCGGTCCGGGCAGCGGCGGCGGGGCCGGAGGGAGCCCCGAGCCCGGCGGGAGCCCCGTGTTCGGCCGCGGCGAGACGGCGCCTCCGGTGGGAGAACCGGGAAGGCGCCCCGACTCCCCGCATCCCGGAGAGTAGCCCCATCCACAGTCCACCGCCACTCCCCCCGCTCCCTCCCGGGAAAGTCGCGTGTCCCGCGGTCCTGCTGCCGGACCCCGGGCCGGCTCCAAACCCCCGGTCCCCCCCGGTTCCCCGGCTCTCCCGCGGCGCGGCGGCACTCACCGGGCGGACGGCGGGCAGCGCCGGGCCGGGCTCCTCCCGCCGGCAGCTCTGCCGTGCGTGTGTGTGTGTGAGCGTGTCCGTGTGTCCGCGTGTCCGTGTGCGCGGCGGCAGCGCCCGACCCGCTGCCACACGCGCGTGCTCGCACCCACGCACCCACCGCACCGCCAGCCCGGCAACCTCCCCGCGCCGCGCACACGGTGCACACCCCGCACACTCACACAGCCCCGCACACTCACACAGCCCCGCACACTCACACAGCCCCGCACACTCACACAGCCCCGCACACACACAGCAGTCCCGCACACACACGACAGCCCCGCACACACACAGCAGCCCCGCACACACAAGCAGCCCCGCACACGCTGTACCCCGCACACACGCACACAGCCCCGCACACAGCCCCGCACGCACGCACAGCCCTGTCCTGCGACCCCCGCGCACACACACACGGACCTCCGACAGGCTCCACACACCCCCTCCAGCGCATACGCGGGTCTGTAGACCCGCACGCACACACACTGTGCACACTCCCCCTGCACGCACTCGGCTGCACGCACCTTCCTACAGGTGTCCCGCACACCCGCAGGCACCCTGAGCATCCACCCCCCCGCTCCTCACACCCACCTCCAACCCAATCCCGCACCTCTGCGTGTCCGCCCCCACTTTGCACTCCCCGATCCCTCCCCGCACACGCAGGGGCGGCTCAGCCTCCGCACCCCTTCGCACCCCTCCACACACCCCTTCCCCCAGTCCTGCCCTGCACTGCAGAGGAGCCCCCGACCCTCCGCCGGGAGCGCTGGCTGGGGCGGCCCGGGATGGACTGAGTCCCTACCCGAGCCGAGCCAAGATAGGCTCAGCCAAGCCTAGCCCTTGCCCGGGCCGGGCCGGGGTAGACTGAGCCGAGCCAAACCGTGCCAGTCTCTCCTCCCGTCGGGCGCCAAGAGCCCGACCGGCCCGGCCGGGGTGCTGAAGGGACAGCTCCGCCAGGGCCGGGCAGGCACCGGGCATGGACAGGACGGGACTGGTCCAGTCGTGGATTATTCTCGATGTTCCCCTTCTTCTCCTCTCCTGGGGTCCCTGGGCTCAGCCGCAGCAGGGCAGGGAGGGACCCGGGCGCTTCACTTCTGCTCTAACATCACCCACTCTCCTGGCTCTGGCAGAGCCTGGCACACCATAGGTTAACCCCACCCAACCAAGAAGCGTTCCCAAAGAAACCCAACCTTTGGTCTTTTCTATTAAACTGAAGGAATGGGAAGAGTGGGTCATGGAAAGAATCACTTGAAAAGTGGAAGGGCTTGGTTGGGGGGCAAGGTTGGTTTGTAAAATGAAGCTTTTGACTGGAGCTGCTCAGAGGATGCCAGTGAATCACAGGGGGAGATGCTTGGTGAGAGTAACTGATACCTCTGCTCGAGGTGTTTAATTTTTATTCTCTTTCTTTGCCTTCTCTGAGAGAGAGCAAGGTAACAAATACAGCCCAAGTGGAAGCTGTTTGTCACTGAATGGTGAATGCCCTTGATTTCACCGGGAAATTCCCAATCCATTTTAGTCCATGTGTGTGAAAGAATAAAGTAAATATTTTTGGTCAGCCTTACGTGAAATGAAAGAAAGATCAGCAGTGGAAACACATTTTGGGGGCAGGGAAATGTGATCAGCATATAAAACTCTTCTGCATGAGAATGAATTTGCTTTAAGTATGTGACTGCTCATTCCCTTATAGTTTTATGTATGTGTATTTATAGGTCTTCAGAGACAAACAACTTCTACAAACTAATTTCAGAGTGTTGCCCAGAGCGCAAGGTACACATTATTCCATGCAGTGAAATGCACAGATACTCTCATGGACACCTAAAAGCTGCTGCAATTTCACAGCTGCTCCACAAGCAAATAGATCTGTGGCAAACAGGCAACTACACAGGCCATGGCTGAAGCTAGCAATTGGAAATCTCCATGCACTCGAGCCCTTGCCAGCTTCTGCCAGCCTCCCTACACAGAAAACAAAGAATGGAGGTGTTTAAGTCAATATTTTTAGTAGGGTATTAACAGAACACAAGAGAAGAGAGTGCAGAAATGTGCCAGGACTTGTTCTGTTCAGGTAATCACCTTCCAAATTGTCAAGTTAATAAATACACTTCTTTTTCTCCTCCAAGCACTTTATTTGTAACCCTCATGATTTACTGCTAAGAAACCTTTACAACTTAAAGACTAGATTACTAAGTTGATCAGTGGTTCAATATAATTAGAATGAATCTGCTATTGCATCCATTGACACAACTCACAAGTGCCAAGTCATCTCTAACAGCAAATGACGAATCTGTATGGTGTGTACAGCTGAGAGAGAGGACAGGGCATTGATTGTAACGAGTTCATTGATTCTAACAAGTTCAAAGTCACCAGATAACTCAAGATGGGGAGTCTCCAACAAAAAGAAATGCTGTACCCTTTTCACATTTGTTTGCCTCTTACAGAATTGCTTTGAAGCGGAAGCTAAATAAAGCCCACTGGAGACAGGAGC
This sequence comes from Pseudopipra pipra, assembly GCF_036250125.1. Taxonomy (NCBI): domain Eukaryota; kingdom Metazoa; phylum Chordata; class Aves; order Passeriformes; family Pipridae; genus Pseudopipra; species Pseudopipra pipra. The sequence continues at coordinate 12,154,650 of NC_087564.1, forward strand.
CATCCTTCACCAGCAAGGGTAATGGGCTGGGCTGTGATCATACAGCGATGTGCATCAGAAATAACCCACTGGTCTCACCGGAGTTACAGCTGTGAACAACTGACCTGAGAGGAGGAATGAGTCAGCCACTTTGGGGCTTTGCCAGAATCTCAAAAACCCTCACATTTCCCACGCGCCCAAACCTGCTCTGCCCACTGCGCGTCAGAGTCCCAGGGCAGGGTAAATTTAGCCTCGCTGTCTCAGCACAACCTCCTCACTCCCCCTCAGCAGGAGCTGGGTGTCACATGGCTGCAGTGATGCTCTGCCTGTCCCATGCCCAAGAATGGGGGTAATTTCAGGAAACTCTGATGCTTTTCCAGTTTACACTGGACCTTGAGAGCATGAAGGTGGAGCAAATCCCATGGTTGTGCATCTACTTACAGCTGCTCATGTGCCCTCTCCACTCAAACTTTTCTTCCTGCTGAGCAAAACGGGGACAGCGCTCAAACTCCCTGCCAGGATTTGGGGAATGCACACCCCTGTGTGTTGCATCTGTAGCCTTGACCCCTGTGTGGTGGCTGGCCCCAAATTAAAGGGCACTTTGCTTTCTTAGCTTTCTTCTAGTGCATATCTTGACATGCCTAATGTGTCTCAGCAGTCACAGTTTGATATAAAGGCCTGTTTTGAGTATATAGCTGCTTTCTCCCTCTGTGCTTGCCCAGAAGATAGGTGAAGTGGGGTCCGCTCACTTCACAGAGATTAAATAAAATTAGGGCTTGTCTCAGTCAAGCAGTGGCTGGATTGTTGCTGCCAGGATGGACTGCCATGGTGCTGCTTTTGTTAGGTGAGCTGGGACAACCCAGCTCGATGTCAGGGGGGAAACACTGGCACCAGTGAGTTTCCCACTTGATTTTGCTGGGAGGTGCTGTTTGGACTGCCCTTGGAAAGCACTGGACAAATCTTTCATTGCCCCTTAGCTCTTCTGCCTCTCACACTTTTTGACTGATGGCATGGAGGTGGGAGGGATAAGGGAGACTCCTCCAGCCCTCACATCTACCCTTGTGCTGCCCTGTACTCCTTCTCCCTCCCAGGTCCCTGCTGCTGCTGCAGCCTGGGACATGGTGTGTGAGCATTTCCAATGCTGATATAAACAGGAGTAACACTGAAACCTCCCTCTCTCTGTCTGTGTTGCCGTTAGACGAGAGAAACAGCATCACCTTCTCCTAGCTCTCATTGGACAAAAAAAGTGTCTATTTTTTTTCCATGGGACGTTTTCTTACAAATCTCTAACCCAGCGACAAAACTCCCCAAATCCTGAGTGCCATCGGTCTGGGATCTCTGAGCGGCTTTGCTGCTCCCTCTGCTGGTGACTGCTCCGTCCCCGTGCCGTCGCTGCTCCGGCACCTGAGTTTTGGAGGGAACACGAGCTATTTCTGCCCCCGTGGTCCAGGTCCTTATCATAGTTCTGGCGTGGCATTTGCGAATGTCAGCGCTTTGATGCGGCTGCGAATCCAGGAGAAGATAAGAGGCCAGCGCTGCACACAATCAAAGGCAATACAAAGAAGATGCCAAGTGCACTTCAGATTCTTTGAAAATAAAATAGCAAAGCAAATAAAAAACATCTGGGAATTGATGTTTGTTGTTTGTCATTACTTCCATGAGAGTGAAAATCTTTCTTCTCCCACTAGTCTTCTCTCTCAATCAAAGAATGAAACATTTAAACTCAAGTGTCCTTTGGAGGATTTTAAATGGAGAATGTGTGCATTTTTATATCTGGGAATATTCACTGGTCTGTTTTCATAAACAGATATGTGCCAAATTCCATATCTTCTGTCCTTTCTATTGGAATCCTTTTAGATTGAGTGCTCCGGAAATGTAGTGGCTGAAACAAAGAGATAATTTTGCACAGAAGAATTTGTCTGATACCACGTTCACTCACTCAAGAACAATGAAACAAAACACCATTTTGACATTGGAGTGATAGAAAAATCTGTCTTTCAGATATCTTTGCTTTTGGCAAGTAGCAGCCTGGGAGTGCAGGGCTGAATGTGATCCTGGAGAACCCCTGCTTAAACCCAGGACCACGTCAGATGAACTTGACCCTGTCTCAATAAAAGGAGAGTCCTAAACGGAGAGGTACTGCATAATAAATGGGTTTTTTTAAGGAGAAATCAGTGCTGTGGATCCCCAAATCATTGCACAAACTTACAGACAAGATTTTGAAGTGATACTGAGCACTCAAGTCAAGCCTTTGAGAAGTTAAGAGAAGCCAGAACTTGACGGGGTGGCAGCTGACATGCAAAGCAACTGTCTAACACTGGCTGCACGCAGGCCTTCTCTCCCTGGAGCTGTGATCCAGGATCAGATGAAGCAATAGTGGGATTTCCTCCGTGTTCGTGTTTTGTGTGTTGGTTCTTGCTCTCTTCACCAATACAGACACCACCAGCCCCAGGGAGAAATAATTAGAACCAGACAGAAAGCAGAGCCCACGTCAAACAGATTCTGGTAATTGAGGAAATCTGCTGAAACCACCAGATTTGTGGGGCTCCATTTCATCCTGTTATGTCTTCAGTGCTCTTAACAGTTTGGCACCGATACTACCAAGAAGAGAGGCAGATAAAACAGCATTAAGAGCAGGGTCTGCTAAGGCATCCAGTCCTCCCTCCATCCTTCTACCTGCACACTGCCAGACTTGCATTTCAATATTCCTTCCCTGGTGCTCTATACCCAGGTGCAACAGGCTAAAAGGGCTTTTTAGATGACAAAGCTTTCTGGGTTCCATCAGCTGATTGCCATCTGGGGGAAATCTGACAAAGGCTTTAAATTTGCCACTGTTTGCCTTTTTCCAGCTGCAGAGGCTTGCAGCAGGGAAACGAGGGGAGGCAGGAAGGAAAGGATCCAAGAGAAAAATGCTCTCAGGACCCAGATCTGTGAACATGAGGGAGGAGATAGAGATTTTAGAGAATATAATAGGAGGGAGTTTATCTTTCTGAGCAAGCTAATTTGCTTTCAGCTGAGGTGACACTTTGCCAGTAGCTGTCACAAAACAGATACTCCTGGGATCAGGTTGCAATAAGGATTAGAACTTGAGCACATTTGCAACAATGATGATCAATCATGTGTTATGTGTTTAAAAATAAGCTTTCCTGTATTTTTTGCTTCTAATCAGGAAATCCTTTGGATTTGTGCTCTCTGGATTCAAAAGTGAATAAGCTGGGAGGCAGGGAGAGATGTGATCCTGGCTCTGAATACTCTGAGGCAGTGTAAGATAATCTGTGAGTTATTTACCTTCAGCAGCCACTTAGAAGGAATCGCCTTTTTCTATAACTAAAGTTACAGAAAAGCAGGCATTGAGAGGCTTTGAGGGGTTGTTAAACTCTGTCAGGTTCAGCTGTAAACTTCTCTCTAATGCCTCACCTCTCTCTGTGCAGTGACTCATGTGGAAAGGCTCGGGCAATTTACTGGAAGTACAATCAGTGCCCTCTCATCACCACTGACCGCTTCTGCCTTTCTGCTTCCAGTGTGTGTTCACAGCACAGAGCAACTTCAGGAAATGAAAGCTGACAATAGCTGCAGTTCGGCACAAAGGCAGAGGAGGTTACAAGGTGAAATAGCTGCATTTCAGTTCTACTCCCCATTTTTGAAAGCAGCAAGATTTTTGTGCCTTAGGTCACACAGAAGTTGCCAAGTCTTTCTTTGGAAAGGGGACGTATCAAGGAAGGGGAGGAAAATGAAGGGATGTTGGTGGTTCTTTGGTTGTTGTGCAGGCTGGAGCATGAACAAAGCTAGAAAACAGCTGATCAGAGTCTGTGAGCACAGTGTGTGTACAGTGTGTAGAGGTGCATGGAAACTCCTCAAGCTAATGAGCTGCTCTGCAGCCCTGGTCCCTCACTGAAGAAAGGGGCTGGCTCAGCTGTATAACCTGAGCTATGAAGGGGTCCAGCATGGAGCTTGTTGGCTCATTAAGGCTTGGGGCAACACCTGATAGATCACCAAAAGTCCCAGCCCAACCTACTCATAAGCTCCAAGGCCAGGCCATGAGCTGCAGGGTGAGAACATCAGGCTGGAGCTAAAAGCACTTGGTTCCCTCCTTCCTTTTCTGCTCTCCTTCTTTCTTGCCTTGGTTCCCTCACCTGCACAAGGGTGTTATGATAGTTCTTTTTATAGTTTACTTGGATCCTTGTGATTTAGAAGTGCTTTGTAAGATCCAAACAGCCTTACAATGGTATGATGGTGCAGAGAAAACATCCTGATCTCCATAGGCTGTTGCCTTGTGCTCTGGTAAATTCAGAGATTTGGCTAGTGATGTTCATGTAGCTTGAAGGAATAACATGATAAATTGCATCTAGCTTTGGCAAGAGGGTCTTGAACTGACTGTGGAACTGAAGGGCCAGCAAATCTGGGCATCAGGCTAATTTCTGTCACCTTTTCCTCAGACAGCAGAGGATGCACAATAACTCAGCTGCCAAAAAAAGTGATACCATTAGCTTCCAATTCTCCAACCTCTAGAGCAGATCCTTTCTTTCAGAAAATAATTCCTCTCCAGCCTTTCATGTCTGCAGCTGGTACCTGACATCATGTATGCAAGATCAGGGTTGGGAGGTGTGCTTCTGTGTCTGAGCTCACTCTGGATGGAAATGCTGTGAGTTAGAATGGCTTTATAAACCTGTCTTTAACTGCAATAAGAGAACCATCCCTCTGCTTTCCAGCAGAGACTCTTTTCTAGCTGCAATCTGGGACTGCCTGGTGCCTCAGAAATGCCTCTTCCCAGCCAGAACTGAGAGCTACTGCTCTTTTCCTCTTTTTTCTTTTCATTTTTTAGCTTTCCTCATATGTTTCAGAAAAAGGCTGAACATTTTCCCTCTCTGTTCCTTGGTCCTGTCAGCAAACACCTGTGACTCCTGAGCATTTAAGAAGTTTGACAGCCCACAGTGTTGAATAAGCAGCCTCTTAGATAAGTACTCGAGACATAAGGAAGAAAGTCCTTGCTGATAAGGTCTGCATTTCCAGCAGGTGTTTCTGTAACAACGTGTTGGGAAACCAGAGGCCTCGGGGGATGTGGGAAATTAGAGATGCCATAGATAGGGGGACCAGGATCACTGAGCTGCACTGTGACACAGCTGCTTGTTATTAGTGGAGAGGAGAAGATCTCTGCTGCAGCCCAGCTGTTGTCCATCAGGAGATGCTCCTGGGGCCATTGAAATGGGAGGAGAAAGGGAATTGTTGGTTAAATGGTTAACAACTGCCCTCCTCCTGCATTTCTTCACCAGAGCTGTCATCTAGCTGTAAGTAGCTAAACCCCCAGCATCAAATTTGGTTTGGGCTTTTTTACATGACAGGGATAGTTACGTAAAAAAAAAAAAATTAAGTCTCAAAGTGAGTATGGGGCATGTGCAACCTGCGTGACTTCCTCTTTTTTTTGAGCTTTCCTAGAAGTCTTCTCACTGCACTGACAAGTCCTCACCCTTTCCCTCACTGCCTTTCCTAACCCGAGGCAGGACCCAGTGTCTGATATTCAATTGTCCCTTGCTCAGGCTGGCAGGGACGGTGTCAGTCCGATGTCCCCAGGGTGCTGCTCTGCTGATGAGATGTGACTGTGTCTGATGTGGGAGCTGTTTGCTCACCAGCCTGTGAGGAATTTGCTGGTGTTTGCTGCTGGGGTGTGGGATGATTGCCAGTGGTGTCAGGGACACCAAGGGGTGGCTCTGATCGTGCAGCAGCAGATGCTCCACAGGAGATCCGTGACACTGCCAGGGGGGATCTTGGCCCTGGAAGTCCTGGCACAGCTCAAGCACGAAGGATTATGAGCCTGACTTTGCCCTCATTGATCTGGAGACAGGCCAGAGCATTTCTGAGCTCTGCAGATCCAGCCCAAATGAGGCAAATCAGTGGGAGGTCACCACCCCTTTTGGCTTTGCCTCCTGAGGGACATTTCTCTTTCTCAGGTATCCCTCCTATAAGCTCTATGGGCAGCAACTGCTGCTTTATCTGCAAATCCTGACTAGGACAGTCCCTATTCCATCCTGCAGCAATTGCTCTCTCTAGAACATTCCAGCAGGCTCTTATGCAGCACGTGGCCACAGCAAAAATATTGAGCTTGACCTTGAGGTTGGGCAGTGAAATTCTGGTGGAACCCTCCAGAGCTGCACCCCCAGCAGCTGCAGCTCCTTCCCCTTCAAAAGGTTTCCAGCTCTTCAAAAATACCCCTGGACAAGAGCTTGTCTCCATCAGCTCCCTCCCCAGTTTCAAACCCCGGGTCATGAACAGGAAGACTGGTTGAAATTCGGGAGAAGAATTGATTTGTTCCATTTGATCCCCTCAATACCAGCATAAGATGCTTCTGTGGAAGTCTGGTGGGCCAACCCTGATCCTGAGAGTTTAACTGACCATCATAATTACGGGGATTAATTTTTTTTCCTGGAGCTTCTCCTTAAGGGGCAGATGAGGGGCACAGACTTGGAGGGCATCTCTTTCCCCATAAAACTGTGCAAAACAGCTATAAACAGCCAGCCCTGAAGTTTTCCTCCCAGCAGTGCTCAGTAGATTCCCAGACCTCTCTTGCTCTGCAGTCCCCTTCACCCCTGGCTGTGTTTTGGCTGGAGGAGGCAGCAGAGCTGTGGATGTGTCAGGAGAGATGGGGCTCTCTCGGTGCAGATGGCAATGCAGTGAGATCAGCCGCTGGCAGGAGCTGGAGGGAACGTGTCCAGGAGTCAGGGCATAATCTCTGTCTCTGCCTGATTTTTGTGACATCTCTTTATTTGTTTGTACTTGAAACGTTTTTTACCCTGTTTTTCTGTGGTCCTTTGTGCTCCCTTCTGGAGAACAATGGAATTATGGGGTGTTTCTGCAGCAGTGGCTATAGATGGAGTTGGTGGCTATGTAAATACAAAGCATTACCCTTATGAATCATTTAATCACTTTTCCTTCATGAAAAATTATATCTATGTCTTTCAGCCCCCAAGTAAGCACCAAAAAAAAAAAAAAAGTGATTTCTTTCAAACGCTGCTCAGCATTATCAGATGGATGACACAGAGATCCCAGTGGGCCTGATTTTGTCTGAGTTTGTGCCTGTTTTACTGAAGGGATGGCCGTGAGAGCAGTTGTTGAACAAACAGACAACCAGAATTTGAGTCGACCCTCTTGTCCCAGTGGTGACAAATTTATTCCAGGCCAGAGGAAATCTCACCATCCCCAATTTTCCTGACTTGCAACCTAGACCACTGCCATTTCCAAACCGTATTTTCTGTTCTTTAGGGTAAAGGTACCATTTGGCACCATACTGTGTTCCCATTGAGCTCTTTGCCACAAGAACAGGGTGGTTTTCAGTTAGTGTTCTTTTATAGTCTGGAAAAACATTATAAACTTTTGAACAGATTCATAAATGTCAACTTTGTGGCATCATGTGCTGGGGTTTGCTGCAGCCACCTCTTCCTCACAAGTCCTTGAAAGTATAAATAGAAGGAAAAGTTGGGAATGGCCAATTTGAGCATTGAGAAAAGGCTGGAGCAAAGCCTAGATCTCACCCTAAGGCAAAGATGGATCAGGCCTGACTTGTTACAAAGTGATTTCTCCTCAATGGAAAGGACAGGCAAGGCAGGATCATTCCTTTTGCATCAGGAATGTGGTCTGTCTTATGTCTGAGGAACAAAAGAGTGATTTGGGGGCAGCTGTAATTGCATTTTTGGAATAAGTTCCTGTTCAGATTTAACACTGTGACATTATGCTGTTTATGACGCGTGTAATTAAAACAAAGTAAAAATAACATCTTTTAGCCTGCTGTGGACTGGTGGAGGAGTCAGAGATATGTTGTGCTCCAAGGAAGAGGTTGGAAAAGAGAAGAGGGTGCAAGGGACAAGTGGACTGTTTTGAAAGACAACTAAGAAGGGGGAGAAAAGAAAACAAAAAAGCAGAGCAAAGAGAAAATCCAGAGGCTATCCATGGGAATAATGGCACTTTGTTAATTCCAAACATATCATAATTTCTAGACCCTGATGTACTCAGTTCCTTTTGTTTGGAGTCCAGCTGCATTTCTGGTGCATGATAGAGGAACCATGTGTTTTTATGTGCCTCCTTAAGCTCTTGTCCTTTTCTGACCCACTACACCACTCTTAGGAGTCTGTCTAGGAAGCCTGGAGTTGGCAGGACTTGGGCTGAGCAAATATCCTTGAACCAGTGAAAGGAATCTCTGGCAACACCTGGCAAGATGAACCTTATCCCACTGATCTGCCGACGAGGGAACATCACCTGCTATTACCCTTCAAAGCAAAAAGGCAGTGCCAAACCCAAGCAACCCTCCTCTGTGTCCTCCTGCCCAGTCACCAGCCTTTGCTCATGCCAGGTGTCTGGAGACTGGCAGAGAATGAATAACATGATTGACCTGCCCAGGGAGGGATGTCTCAGCAGGGATTTCCTTGGTTGATTTTATTGGCAAATATGGTAGAATTTTTGCCCGGCTCCTGGACAGAAATTCCCTCCCCCCCCAGTATCCACACCCATTACGTCCTTTACCACGTGGCCAGCTGAGGAGTAGTGCTAATTCACACCCTACTCTTGGGCAAATGGAATTTCTGAGCTGTTTGAAACACAATTTCAGGTGTCCAGACTACTTGAGGCAGATTTTTATGCACTGTGGTGATCTCCCAGGCTGTCCAACAGCAAAGATGATCAGACCTACAAAGCCTGTTGTGCACCCCAAGGCACAGGGGCAGAAGGTCTGGGCTATAGTAAGTGATGTGGTTGGGTGCTGTGGCTTGTGGTGGGAATGACCATCCCTTCCACCGTAAGAACACATGCATAGCTATCTCCCTGGCTGGTGATGGTGTGTGGAACCAGGGAGCAGATGGTCCCTGGCTGGATCAGGAGCTTAAGAGGGAATGGTTTGTGAGAGTTCCCCACTCTGGTCTCTAGTAAAGACCTCGTTTGGTGATTTCCACTGAAGAAATGTCAATATCATTGAGAATCTGCAGCTTGGTGATGGATGAAAGATTCTTCTGCCGGTGCTTGTACTGCAGGACTTTGTTTTCATTGATGAAAATGTGGAAATAGTCCCGATCGGAGTAGATTTCAACCTGAGAGAGAGAGACTGTGTTAGATTCATGTGGCCACATGTCCTCACTAGACCTTGGTTCCATCAGGTCAGTGAGTGCACCCACTTCAAATCCTGCCAGAGCTGACAAGCACACACAGTGCTCACCCCCATTTTGGGCAAAAGGAGGAAATAACTGGGTTTTCATTTCATGATAACATAAACTGGTGGTAACGCAAAGCCTAAACTGAAAACAAATGCAGCATCCAGGAATTATTGCTGGAGCTCTGCAGGTCTGTGCCAAACCTGTGTGTAAATCACCAGGATACAACAGAGATACTAACAGGAGGCAGAGCTAGAGAGGAGATGTTGCTGGATATAGTGCTGGCAGGAAAGGCAGCACTAGATCCATGAGGAGAACCCAAATATTGACTGGGTCACTCCTATTACAGCTGAGGAGACTGGTGGGGTGACATAGGGTTACCTGGAAAGGCTCCTTTGCTTCGAAGGGGAAGGTGGTGTTAACCTCTTCCTTCCCCCACTGGCTGTCTAGGAAGGAGTTGCAGATGATTCTGGAGCTGGAGAAGCGAGGGTTAAAGTGGAGAGCGATTTGGTCTCCAGGATCACAGAGCAAATTGATTTCAAACCTGAGACAGTGAGAGAAAGAAGTGATGGAGAGCTGTGAAGTGCTGCTGCTGGCTGTCACAAGCCAGGAGAGCTGTGAGCAGAGTGTGTCCTTACATGCTTGAACTGGAACTGGTCTCGCCCTTGACCACGATGCTCCATCCAGGACAGATTCCCTCTGGGTACAGGGCCTCGAACTACAGACAAGGAGGTGCTGGTAAAGCATGACAAGGTGGTAGAGGTGCACTGCCCCACTCATTCCTTACGTTTCTTCCTCACCCTCTCATTTTCTTCTTATTTCTCCCCCCTTCCCACACAGGCACATTCTCTGCCTATGTATTTTTGTCACTCCTAAATAATCTCAAGGGCCCCAGAAGGTTAAGAAATAAGGTCACTATGACATCCAGTCAATGAGGTGGGATTTGCTGTCCCCAAGGTCTTTTGTAAAGAGTTGGATGGGATCAGGGAGCAAAAATTAAAGACGAACCTGAATGTCTTCATTGCTGTCAAGACACAAAGACTCTCTGCTCCTCTCTCTGCCTGAGCAATACAAAATCTGAAGCAGAAAACTTTGTGATGCTTTGCAGCAGAGGAATAGGTGTAAAGTGGCATCCAGCCTGAGCTACTCCAGCATTACATGGCTGACTCTTCCCACAAGTTCCTGCCTGATCCCCCCTTCCACCTGCTCTCCCTATCTCCAAGGTTAAACTTGCATAAAATTAGCTCAAAAATGTTCCTTTTTGAATAATTCATAGTTTTACTAAATAACTCATTTTAATAAGAAATGCTTGCCATTTCACCCCACTTTTTTTTAACACTCTAATGATCTTGCATTTCTGAGCATCCCACTCTCCCAAACTTACTGCTCACACTAGCAAAATTTCTCCAGCCTTGGCATCTCCACTGTGAGTTCCATGCCTATCTCTCCCTCCCTATAGCTCAGGACTTTCACTGCCCTGTTTCTTTCTCTGCCATGACTTCCTATTTCCAATGCATTTTTGGGATAAGCATGTTTTTGGGCAGGAGCTGAGAGGTGAAGATGGCCAACCTCATACCCTTGTGCCTGGCTACTTTTGGAGGGCAGGTTTAGGAACCCACACATGGTCACTCAAAGGCTCTGCCCACACCAGTGTTTGTCCCTGTAAGACCCAGAGAGCTGATGGAGCTGACTGAGTTCTGACTGCAAACAGCAAGTGGTGGTGGAAGCACCAAGGTTCACCTTGCCTTGACCCTTAACTTGTCATCATTACAACAGCCCCAGCAAGAGACACACCACATCCACAGGAAACAGCCATTCCCTCTTTGCTGCCGGCTGTCCCATTGGGGAGGGATGGCCACACACAGGTCTAGTCTGCATTGGTTGTGTTTTGGTCTCAGCTAAAACCCTGCAAGTCAGAGCTGCTGCCATTAGGGCAGCATTACCCCAGACCAGCCCTGGTACAACCAAGATGAAAATCCATCCTATTGCCCTTTATTGAACAACACGAAGCTCAGTTTTGCAACAGCCTGGACCAGACTGACACAGAGGAGCAGCGCTGTATCATCCCTACATCTTTCAGGATTTCTACCTTTCCTGCCCTTCCCTGTGCTGCTTTCCTTTGTCCATCACCTGACCCGTGCCATCACCCCTCACACAGACCAGGCTGTGCCACCTCCTGTCCCCAGCCTTACCCGCAGTGCCATCGTGCTCGCCGGCCCCGCGCCACAGACCTGCCCGAGAGCACGGCCCGGGGGTCTTTATAGATGCCGCCGGCCAGGAGCCCTCGTGTGCAGGGATTGGCCTCCCCAGGCCTCCGGTCAGAGCGAGCTGCCAGGCACAGCTGGGAGATGGGGAGCGGTAAATCCCGCTGACACCCGGCAGGGTCAGCCCGTTCATGCGTGCGGGGCTAATCCAGCCCTGCTGCTGCCCGCGGTCCTGAGCTGTGACGTGATGGAGCCCGTGTGCGGCAGCCACGGGGCATACAAGGCTTTAAGGCTGTGATCCAGAGGGGGCAGATGTGTTTAAGGCATGAAGGAAGGATGGGGACTCCCAAAGCTGAGGGAGATACCAGGAGTCACATCCACCGCAAGGTCAAGAGAGAAGGGAAGTGGCAGAGGAGAAACGGGGGCTCCAACAGGGGCTCAGCTTCACCCTGATCATCAGAGATTTCTTTTTCTCTCTGTTTTACTTTTTGTTCACTCTTTGTGGGTCACAGCCTGGCCTGAAATGAGCTGATGCCAGCTCTGTCACAGCCGTTTTTCCACCTCATGGCGCCCCGAGGCTCGGGACGCTGCTGTGCTGAGCTCAGCACGCCCCGGTTCTGCCTTTCCCTTCCCTGCTGGGGACAATACAGGGATTTAGGAGCAGGGTGAGTGAGCCTTTGTCCGATATTTCCTGTCATGGAAAGGCACCGAGAAATGAGCAGCGATGAAATGAATTTCAGTGGTGGGGGTTTTATGCCGAGAGTCAGCATGTGCTACTATGGAGCCAAGCCAGGGAGGGAGAGATGGCTGCACATCCCCCTCTTTCACAGGGTAAATGCCTTAAAAACATTAAATGCTGTCCTCATCCCTGCATGTATGGGAGGCTGTGATGCTCCCTGGCTGGTCTTACAGGAATCCATGGCTTTCGTGGTTAAAACCCCCTTACTGTATGGGCCACAGTACTGATGTCATTAAATGTGTTTATTTTATTTCCGGCAGATAAGCAGAATGATAACGACTATCCCAGGCTCTGGTGCCCTTGGCAGGCTACTAAAAATGCAAATCTGCCGACATAGAAGCCAACAGCCCCTCTCGGGGCTGAAAAAGCCAAGTCCCAGGCTGAGATTTGTTGGTTGAGACTCTTACAAAATCAAACCTCTTGAAGCTGAGCTCTGCTTTGGTCTCCTTGCTCAGCTCTCAGCTCTCCAGGCACTCTGCTGGGGAGCACTGGAGCTGAGCTCTGTGCTACAGATGGCAGCATTGGGACGTGCAAGAGAGCTGCGAACCAGCAGCAGAGGGGCTGAGGTGGTATTGGAGGGACAGGGACATCCCACCCACCCCTCCTTGGGGTACCGTGGGATGATGGCATTGGCCTCTCCAATTTTTCCAGCTGCATCACTCCCCTACTTATGGCCTGAACCCAGCGTTGTGTTTTCACCCCCCCGATCATCCCTCCATGCTTGTTTCTCCTGCCTGCCAGGCAAGGAACTGCAGGGAGAAGGGGCTGCTTTTGAGACACCCACCACGATGGTGGGCACAACCAGGCAGTGCTGCTATCCTGCATGTAAGAAAGGAGGGATCTACAGGCTTAAAAAGTGTGCCAAGTTTATCAGAATTATGTTAATGATATCAGTGGACTGGGAAAAGGCTTGGGCACTGCAGGGCAGGTCAGGTTCCAGGAAGGCTCAGCTCCTTCTCAGTGGGTGGATCTCAGTCACCCCAAATCCAGACAGGTCTCCCAGAGCCTTCTCCCACCAGACCAAATCAGGAGCTGTGATTTCCCCCACTCACACCTCCATGCAAGGGTTCTCCAGACTTGCTTAGCTGCTGCTTGGCAGTTACTTATACCTCCTCTGCATCTATTTCAGCTTCTCCAGGGAATTCCTAAAATTCCCCCACGCAAACAGGAGTCAGCCCTCTGCTCCAAACATGATGCCTCGGGACTATGTTATCCTAGGAAGGGTTTGGGACATCGTTTTGTTGGCTTTCCCCCATTCCCTTTCCCCCAGGCCTATGGCTCTGCAATGTCTCCCTGCTCCTGGTTGCTCTCTCCAGCACTGCTGCCTCCAAGCAGCATCCAGAGACCAGCCATCCCTGTGCCATGTCAGGGCTGGACAGCGCAGATGTTCCTCCAGGTTTAGTGCTGGAGAGAAAATAACTATTTATGGGTGGACACAACCCTTTTGAGTTAAAACTTTGTGCCACAAACTGTTATCTATTTATTTCTGCTGTGCTTTACGGAACCGGCCAGGAGGGGGCTGGAGAGTCCAGGCAAATCCCTGAGATAAATGATAACCATAAGAAAATCACACACGGGTCTAACTCTGACTCTAAAGAGCCTGATGTAACACCCACTGCTGCTCCAGGACAGGGGTCTGTGCTGTATCCTGCACCTCTCACCCCTGCCGTAAGGAGACTCCAGGCTCTCTCAACACGCGAGGCAGGAGCCCCTTGCAGCTGCTCAGCCTGAGCATCTCAGGGCAGCTCATCGGGGAGCACGGAAAGAAAACATCACACTCTGTAAGGTGGCAAGAGAAACAGGGGAAGCTGACACCCCGGCACACGCTGCCGGGTCTGGCCGAGCCTCCCGTGCCCCACCAGTGTCAGCTCCGCTAACGAGAGCGGCCCCAGTGCCGGCGGCTTCTGGGAGCGACACATTTGTCAGATTTTCCACTCTCTGTCTGCCTGTTAGCATGCCCCATCATCCCCCCACTGGTGCTGGGGAAGGGAAGGGCATGTCTTCTCCCCCAGCAGCTGTCTGGCTACCTGGTGGGTATGGAATTCTGCTTTTACTCTTGTTGGCTGAGAAAAGGAGCCTGGTTCTGTCCCAGGCAGCGCCGTGAATGCAAATCATGGCAAGCAAAATCTCTGCCTCTCGTTGTGCTCTTCCCCCGCTCGGGTGAAAAGGGGAAGGTGATCCCACCCCTTACTGGGGCCATGAACCCACACAAGTGCAACTGAGGCCAAGCCTGGAGCCTCTGTTGTCCTCAGCACAGCTCCTGCTCGCTGCTCAGGACTTCCCTTCTGTGGCTTTGAGGAGTGGGGATGAAAGGCAAGGCAGTGGAAACACAAAGCATGCCTGGTTTATTTTATTTGTGACTAGCCTCTGCTTAAAAGGAAACCAGCATTATCAGTCCCAGCACTGCCAGGTCAGATGAGTAAATGAAAGAGCAGGGTTTCGTTTATGATCTGGAGCTCGAGTTTGCTCTTATATGGGCATCCCACCAGGCGTTGCCTGCTGCCACCTTGCTGCTGCTCTTGTCAGGGAATGGCCAGGCTCAGCCAGAAACCAAGCCTGGATCCCCTGGAGGTGAAAGGCCTCAGGTAGAGAGTGGTTGAGCTCAGGTTGCACCTACCCCTACTTCCTTGGTTCAGGGCAGTTACATGTGTTACAACACAATGTCCCTGCAGCCAGCACATCCCAGCCAGTCCGTACTCATGCCTTCTGTGCTGTTATCCAGCCAGGCTTTGTGAACCACGACTCCATCGTTTCCTGCTCCATTCTGCAGGAATGAGGTGGTAAAACTATGTCAAAGCTGGTCCCATTGTCTCCACCAGTGACTCCAGCTGGAAAGGAGTGGTGGGTTTAGGACATGGCTGGTGTTGGTCCTCACCCATCGCTCCTGCTCTGTGAGGTGCAGGCAGAAGGTAAACACACAACCTGGCACGGGCTGTTGTTTATTGCCTGGGGTTTCTAGAGCCAATATTTAATCATCCATAAATAATTGCCCTGTTGTATATGCAGGGACCTGATTTATCCTGCTCCTCGATGATACCTTCCAAGCTCCCCAGGGAGACATCTGTCTCCCTCTTCCTGGTGATTGATGGGGGGAAGGAGAAGAGCTGGCACTTGGCCCCGTTGTGCTCCTCAGTCAGTGTGTGGGTGTACTGGGTGTCCTTCCATGGTGGTCTCTGGCTCAGAGCTACAGCAATGACAGATCCTCGGGGGGGGGGGGGGGTCACATGTGAACTCTCCCCACTCACGTTTTGGTTGAATCTCCAGCATCAGCATTGCCAAAGCCCCCTTCATCCCCCATCACTAACTCTTGCCAATTCAGAAGTGCTTCTCAGCTTCTTCCCAGGTGAGGTTTGTCTCTGGGAGCCATGATTCCTTCGTTATTCTGTGTTGAATGATTTACTGCCTCAGAACAGAAGGGGAGGAGGAGGAGGAGGCACATCACTGGAGGGGCTGCAGCTTGGTGATGTGCTCTGCCCCTGTGCTCAGCTCTGTGCACAGGTAACAGCACAACCACCTCTCTCTGGTGCTCCCCCCTGCAAGCTTTGTGCCAGCTCCTTGGCCAGGGAGTCCACGTGGCAACAGGCCTGAGCACGGCACAGCTGGGCCATGCTCCACATATCAAAGCCTGGATTCCTGCCCCAGGGACCAGCGCGTGGGTTGGAGCTGCAGTTGTGCGCCTACAGGTGGGTTTGGAGAAGATGCAGAGGAGAGGAAAGCCTGGAGCTGTGGAGAGAGGGAGGGAGGCAACCTGGGAAGTTTTGGGGATGCTCTAGGGTTCAGGGAGCAGCCAGTCACAGGTGTGTCCTATGTGCTGGAGCCCCTCTGGCTATTGATAGGTTTCGTGAAGACTTTTCAGGTCTGGGGAACATCAGAATTTGTGTTTTTCACCATTTTCTATTGAGATTTATTAGCATAAGGAGTCATAGTCAGGTGATGGAATCATACAAACCTTCCCATGCCCACGTTTGACATCCCATCACCCCTGAAAACAGCTGTCCTACAGGCTGGATCCTAGAGAAGGTCCACTTTGGGATCAGATGGACCAAAGGAGATGGAAAAACTCAAAAGAGAAGAAAACAATGGAGCCATCAGTGTCACAAACCTTTCAGCCTCTTCCAGCTAGTTACCCAGCCCAGCTCTGGGTGACCTTCCCAGGCACACAAAAGTGCAAATAATCCTTACCCAGGAGGAAGATGTGCCAAGCCCGGAGACAGCACAGCCCCTTCCCAGCAGGCAGCCAGCCCAGGAAGCTCTGCCCAAGAACCACCATCCATCAGAGTGGCAGGATGTGCCAGAGATGGTGCTGCCTCCGACCAGGATGAGCAGTTCTTCCTCCAGGTACAGCAGTGGTGGGCAGCACTGGGACACAATAGATGGGCATCATGCTGGGCTTTTGGAGCTGCTGATGGAACTGTGAACTCCACCCCAAGGAGACCACCAGGGAGCTTAGAGAGGTTTTAAAGGTATTTGTAGTTGGAGGAAATCTGGGTTTGGTCAAGGCAAAGGGCTTAGGGACTGAGAGACTTGCAGGTCTGGGATCCAAAGCATGTCCTTCCTCTGCCTCTGAGCATTTGACGCACTCCTTGCACTATCACTGCTTTCTTCTCTTGGTCCTGTTTCCCTGAAGCCACCAGGCTGTCATCTGCCCTGACACATCAGTGACACAGAGGAGTAGTGACATTTGCAGAGGGCACATCGGGTTCACTTCCCATCCCAGCCCCTGGGAGAAGGTGGGACAACATGTGGGAAGTGAGCAGTGGGAAGGGCGTTTTCAGCCTGGCAGAGCCTGGCACTCATCCACAGGGTACCAGCAGCAGCAAGACCCCACACTTTTCTGCCTCAGGCCACCGAGTCACCAACCCTTGAGCTTGGAGAACTAGTCCCCTCCACAGGGGCTCTGACCTTTGCTACTGGTGGCTGAGGAGAAGCGCCGAGTGTTGTTGCAACAACCTACAAGAGGCAGCTGGGGAGGAGGATGCAGCTTCTTGCTATTTCAGAGAGCAGGGAGGAAGAGGAAGGGCTGCTAACAAAGACCGAAACTAGAAAAATGACGACGATGACAAAAAACCTCCTCCCGTTTAGGGAACCAAATGCATTTGTTTCCTGATGTGACCAGGATAGCTCAAACCAAGGGACACAAGTTCAACTTACTAAGTGGCAGCTCCTCAGGGCCCAGGGCGAGGGTGGACCTGTTGGAAAGGACCCAACCAGCCCCCTCGGCCCCTGACCTGCCCAGGGGCTGGGAGGTGCCTTTGCCCAAATGCTCTTCTCCTTTGCCTGGTTCCCCTCCATCCTCTTCCCCAGCCACTGAACAGGAATAGCTGCCTTGCAGTCACACCCCAGAGCCAGGGACTGCCACTGGGGGAAGCCAAGGAGGTGCCAGTCAATGGTACCATATTTTTTGGAGATTTTGGGGCACACAGTGGTGCTGAGAAGTGAAGAAGGGGAAGTGTAAGCTCCCCTATAGTCATGTTTGTTGCTGACCATCCTGCTGCTGGCTACTCTGGAGCTGGAGTGGCAACAAGCCCAACTCCCCCTCATGAGCTCTGCTCTTCTCTGCCCCTTCCCGCAGCGAGACTCCCTGACCCCACTCCAGCTCCTCATTCACAGACAGTAAAATTGTTCTTCTTGAGACAAACAAACACAGTCCCTGCCCCAGGGAGCCTGTGGTCAAGGCGAGGAGATGCCCTGCTATTTGGTTTCTTCTCTATTTTCATTTTGGCTTTTAGAGTTGCAGATGGGCTCCAGCCACAAAGTCTGGAGGCAGGTCCAGCTTCCAGCAACTCCTGACTCGGGTGGAGGCTGAATCCAGGCTGCTGATTCAGTCCCACTCTATTTCTGGTTCTGGGTTTATATATAATTTGATTCTATATAGTTATGGATAGAACTAAGCAGAGTGTGAGAACTTCAGCAGGGAGGCAAAGGGATGCTTTATGAATGAAACATTTGTAAGTGCAAGGTTTCCCCCAGAGGAAGGGATACAAACTGGCAGGAAAAGCACCATGTGTGGGAATGCCACAGACCCTGCAAGGGGTTTAATCCACAGAAGACTCAGCTTAGACCCATCCACCCCTTGGCTGCAGTTTTCCTGCTCATAGAGCACCTCTGGGAATTGGGGCTGAAGTCCCATTTGCACCTCAGTAGCAGCTCAGGAGAAGCTAAGGCACGCTCAGGACCTGAGGACAGAACTGCCACTTCAGAATGTGCTGTATCCATCTTTCCTGCTCCTGCCACAGTGGATGGTGGGGTTCCAACCCCTCAGGGCTGTGGAGCAGGCTCAGAGGGAGATGCCATCTGCTGCAGTCAGGGGAAAAACTCCCACCGATGGAAAAGGAGAGGGACTGCAGGGATTTTGGCCTCCATCTTCAAGGGAGATCTGTGGTAGCTCTGACCTGCCTCAGCACTTCATCAATCCTGTTTTGTACTTGATGTGGATCGTAGCCTGGGGAGATATTATCTGACCATGACTCTGCTCCTCACATCCTCTGCTACTCCTCCTCCTCCTTTAGATCTGGCTGATGGGAGAAATTATCTTATTTTTTGGAGCTTTTACCAAACTGCAAGGGGTTTTCCAAAACATCTGGAACAGCTCATGGAGCTGGAGTGGAGTGTAATGCTGAGGGTGGAAATAGGGTCATGGAAACAGAGGCACCCTGTTAGATTAATGCTTGAGAGCGGCACTTGGGAATGGCTGAGTTCAAATCCTCGCTCCACTCACAAAGGAAAACAGTTGGAAAAAACCCAGTGAGACCCTCTCCACACCATCACATGCCTCTGGGTCCTGCTCCCCAGGGACCATGCCTGGAGGAGGGTCTACCAGTGCCCACCAATGCCCATCATCTTAGCACAGGATGTGCCACTGTGCAACGTGGGCGTTTTGGTCTCCCAGACCCAAACCCTGCTACATCCAGGCTGGGAGGAGGCCTAGAAAGAAGCCAGTATTTTGGAAAGGGCAATGAGGCCCCTTGGGTTATTTGGAGTCTGCCAGCTTGGCATCCATCACCGCTGAAATACTGAGATGGCTTTGAATACAAAGCAACATATAGTTAATTAAAGGAGGGGTGTAACTGATGCCAATCCCGGCAAAGGATCAGAATAGATCTCTGCTAACTTCTTCATTTCTGCAGGGCTGGGATTTGGACTGATAAAGAGGATCTTGTCAATGCAACAGCCTTGGTTGTGTGGTTTGACTTGGCATCGGGCTGTGGTACAAATAGAGCTGGAGTGGAGTCTCCTGCTAAGATTCATAAATGCTAAGGATACAAAACCAGACTCACCTGATGGGAGGACAAACGGGGCTGGGAGATGCAGCTGCTCTGGGGAAGTGTGGCTCACTGTGGGGTTGCAAAGTGGTTGGTTCTTGAGCCTCCCCAGTTTTACCTGTTTGGTGAAAAAAATAAAACCCTTCTGGTAACATTTTTAGATGGCTGTTACAAAATGAGCTGGATCACTCAGCCTGGTGCAAGCCAAAACTGCCACTTTTGGTAAAACCACAAAGAGAGTCTAGGAACAAAAGGGGAAGGTAGGATTTATAGGATGGGAGAACCTCTCTATCTTGGAAAGCAAAGCATGTGAAAGCCATGACAGAACCACGACTTTTAACTTTATTTTAGTGGGACAACAAACATATCTGTGGTCCTTCAGAGGTAATCCAGGCTCCCAGGGTCGGTCCTCAGATTTGTGGTTGCAAAGTCCTGCAGTAACTCTGACTGTGTCCCCATCAGCTATGGGGGCAACCACCATCCTTGGATATGGTGGGGTGAAGATGGAGGGTTTATTTGCTGTGGCTGTGGCAGTGGGGTGAGAGCAGGGAGGGCGATGTCCCCAGCTCTGGTGTCCTCTTGCCAAGAGGAGGGTGGCACACTGGGAGTGGACAGGAAAAGAGCCCCAGAAGTGATTCAGGGACTGGAAACATTGCTTATTCAGACAGGGTGGAGAAGCTCAGTTTATTTTTTATTATTTTTTGCTATTTATTTTAGCTCTGTATATTGAAAAGTTTTGAGCGGTGAGATGGGAGAGGGTTTCCTGGGCCAACAGGAAAACCAGGATAAATGAATGGATACCAAAACATATAACTTTGGGCTGGAATGAACACTCAGATCATCTGAGATATTTAAATGGAGACTGGGACCCCCCTTCCCCCTGAACCGACTGCCATGAAATCTTTAATTTCTGCAGAGAGCATTTGGGAGTCAGGGTGAGTGACTCTTGCATGCTGGGGTGGGTGCCTCCACCTGCCAGCCCACAGCAGGCTGGCGGGATTTAAACCCAGATTTAAACCCTGATGGCCTCAGGCTTTCCCATCCAGGCGAGAAAACAAGCTGTGAAAACAGTAAACATGTCACTGAAGTATTTTCCTTTCTAATGGGTTGATCTTTCCGAGCTCATAGAAAGGACACAAGGAAGCTGCTGTCAGACACGAGGACACCAGCCTTGACTTCACAAATATTTGAATAATATTCACTGAACTTCATGTGTTATTCCACAATAAATTAAAAAAAAAAATTGGAAAAGAAAAGGTTTTACTGGACTCTGCCAGGCATGATTCCCTCAGGTAACCTCACTGCTCACTCCACGCTCAGCAGCCACCATATCACCACTGACTGTGCTCACCCCAGCACTCCTGGGATCCTTGTGGGATCAAAAACTCAAATAGGGGTGCTGACCCAAGCATATCACCCATGGAACACCGTGCCTGGCACAGCACCAGGAGAGCCTGTCCCATCTCCATCACACCCCACAGACACTCACGCAGTGCTGCTGTAGGGATGGGTCCCTTGGTTAGTGCACAGATGGGACACTGTTTATGTAGGACCTCCCTAAAATGCCTTTGCTGCTGAGCTCTCTCTGCGGTTTCCTGTATTTGAACCCCTTATCACAGCCTCGCTGCCAGAATATGTGCTCGGGACGGCGTGTTTTATGGGTTGATAAGGTTTTATTGGAACCAGACTTACTGATGGATGTCTGGGCCGAGGGAGAGCGGTCTAGGCAGCTCCAATTTCCACTAAACTTAGTAGTCTGGACACGGGTTTTAAGTAAAACCCAGGCAGTTTTGTGTCCAGCTCAGGCACACCTGGGAAGGTCCATGTCAGACGGCTCCAAGAGCAGCTGCAGTTTGTCCCAAGGAATTGGTTTTCATCGGAATATTTATTTCCACTCCGCTGCAAGAGGAAGCAGCCATAGGGATGTGGTGTCTGCAGCACCCTGTCCACACTTTGGCCCCACAACACACCTCAGGACTCCCTTTGTATGGCAAGGGCTCCCCTCTGCACCCTGCCAGGCCATCCCACCCGGGATGGAGCACTTTGCACACTCTTCTGCCTCAGTTTCCCTCTCGACTCCACACACATCCATCACGACCTTTCCTCCCACGTGGGCCAAGTTCTTCTCTTGGCAGCGGTTTGCATTTCATTTTTTTCTTTTCCTTAGCATCAGATTAGAAATAAATTAGGCTGGCCAGTAATGACTTTGCCAGGTGCTGACTCCTTCTGCACTTCAGCTCTGAGTACGCCTTTGTCTGCGTGTGCGTACAAGTGACGAACAATGATTAAAGAGGCTTTATTAGTCCCATGACTAAGCTATAATAGGAAAAACCTGTGTCCTTCCTGTCAGTGACCAGCACGAGGGGAACAGCTCACCATGAATGCCCTGCCCCAGCTGCCCAGTTTGGAGCAGAGGACAATGCTGTGGCCACATTAGAGGATTTTCTGATCTGTTTTACCCCAACAAATGCCCAGGGAACTTAATGTCAGACATGAATATGGTTGTATGTAGTCTCTACTTGTAGTCTCTGCTAGGCTGTTTGGGGCCCATGTGTCTGCTCCCAGCAGGAGTGGCTGTTCCTGGGTGCTGCAGAGGGCTTTCACTGTGCAGCTCTCTTCCACGTGCCGGTGGTTTAACCTGCCCCTGCTCATGGGGATGGTGATGCCCAAGGACACAGGGCACCGCTGAGGCTGCAGTTCTTGGGAAAGGATTTGTCTGCAAGGACTTAAACCAGCCTTCCCCTAAATCTGTGCTGTGACCTGAGCTACAGAGAGGAGCTGCACAAACACCCACAAAGCACTGCCAGGGAGCCTGGTCTTCCTGATTTATCCACCAGTCTAACAGAAAAATTACCTTTATTTTAAACTTCACCTTGTTCCTACCGAACCAAACACACCAAGATCTTTCCAGAATACGCTTTCTACTTCCAAGATGGCAGATACCAGAACATTTCCCTGGCTGCTGGCTGAGGCACAGGGCATAAACAAATATCTCCAGGAGAGATGCTGTCGGACACTGGCTGGCTGTGGCTGTGCTGTCAGCATCCCCTGGTCCCCAGGGTGTGTGACTGTCCTGGACCTGGCCCCATGGAAATGAATTAGGAACTTCTGGGACCTGGGATGTGCTGCGAGATCAACATGCCACGAAAACAAAGCAGCCCAAAGTTACTGCTGCTGTCTCTGTAAGAAGGGACCAATTATTTAAAGTATTCTGGGCCAACAGATACAAACTGTGGCCAGGCACGCAGCCTGCCCTGTGGATGTAAATCTGTCAAGAGTCCAAGTGATGGGGAAAGGGCTGATTTTTACATTTTGGTTGAGACCTCTTCCCAGCACAGGGCTTTAAGCTGGTCCCTGATCCCAGCCACACCACGTCTCAGCAGAACAATGCTCTGAGCTTCTGCCATGCTGCAACTGGCAGGGGATAGGGCAGAGGAAAGCTCGGGGAGCAACACAAGTATTGCAGTGAAGAGTGAAAACAGAGCAACATATTTTCTTTCCTCCCCATACTTCCACTCCCTGGGCATCCCTTCAGAAGCTCCATCAATGTCAGAGGAGGTAGGAGCCGAACACTGGGAGTGGGATGCCCTTTTCCCTGGACCTGCTGCCTATAAAGCACACTGAGCTGTCCATGCTTCCTGCAAATGCCCCCCTGGGCCAGCCAGCACATCCCGCCCTCCTGCAGAACCCAGCACTGCCATCCCTGCTTGCATACAAAGGAGGTTGCATCATAACTGCTTTTTAAACTCAGGGGCTTTTGAAGTCAGAGCCAAAGTTTGTTTTTACGCCTGATTCGAGCCAAGTCCCTTGTTCTGGTGTTTACGAGAGTCTCTTTGGTTAGCAGAAGCTCACCTCACCTTTATTACAGTGGGGTTATCTCAGCAATGTTTGTCCAGACTGCAAGGAATCTGGGCTCTTGAAGGACTGAAAATCAACGTCATGAGAGACACCAAGCAACAGCTCTACTGGAAGATTTCCAGCTCTCTTTTCAGATGTGACTGAGACTATCAGGATTCCCTAGAGGGGAAGACACAGATTTTGAAGACAGACATCCTTTAGGAGCAACAGGGAGAACCTCAAAAACAGGGCCTTGTAGTCCACAGAGTAGGGATGGAGTCAGCTGTGCCACTGCTCACCCCACATCCATGCTGCAGGAAGAAGATGCTCTAAACTGGATGGGAGGGATCCCCAGCATCCCATAGGGTTTGAGCAGGGAGTGACTGCTCCTCCACTTTTAGCCCTTTTTGGAATTGCACAGCTACTGTGAGAGCTCTGGCCATGGCACCTTTCTGGCTGGCAGGAGAAGGGCATCCCCAGGCGACCCATGTGCTCTCTGCTGAATAGTTTGCAGGGCAGCAGTTTACAGACACCACCCTGGCTGTTCACAGCATCCCGGTTTTCCCCAAAATCAACCAGTCAGGCTGTCTGCTTGGCATATACACCCCGACTGAAGGGCCGAGGCTGGGCTGGCAGCAGCGGGAACCACCACCCCCAGCGGGAGAGCGGGGAATGGGCTGAGTAACCTCAACACGAATACCTCACCCCGGGCATGGAGCAGAGAAGGCGTTCCGGGAAAATCTGGGCCGGCAGATGAAAGCTGAGTGGTTAATGCAGCGCCTTCTCCGCGCCGACTTTCCAGTCGTGGCTTGCACGGGCTCCCTTGCGGACATCTGGCAGATGGGCCCAGAGAGGAATGTAATGAGTTGTGCAGATGGGAGGTGCCGCGCTCAGGTTGCAGCCGTGGGGCAGGGAGTCAGTGTTTTGTTTATAAACACAGGCGGGATGATTAAGATAAGAAGGGGATGGTAATTAAATTAAATTAAGGCTCTGGAAGTCGTTAGATTAGCCTGAAAGCATCGCCAGTAGCTTGAATTCCTAGTTCTGCAAAACAGGGGCTCACTGTGATGGAGCGTCAGAGAGCGATGGGTGGGAGGAGGCTCTTTAATCAATCTAGTGGGGAAGAGATGGACACAGTTATATCCAAACAGGGGAGACAGGGGGGAGTCAGGTGAAAGGGAAGCACCAGGCATCAGGGGAGGGAGGGAAAATCCACAAAGTTTCTCCCCATTCCCCGGGAAACAGTGTTCCCAGAGGCTGGATGGGGAACTGAGGCACAGTGAGATGAAGGGACAAAGTTCCCACAGTGATTTTGGTGCAGATGGTGCAATGAGGAGCGTTTTGGAGAAGTCGGCTGGGTTGTAGATACCCCTTCACATCCAGAGCATGTCTGCAGATGCTTGGGAACCTCTTGGCAGTAGGGGGGAGCAACCAGATAACTGGGGAGGGCAGATTGGAAAAGGCAGCTCTTACACAAACTGCCTGGGAAGCATTTCTTGGCCAAGGGGGTGGCAAAACTGTTTGCCCACTGACTGGGGGATAAGACAGGTTTGGAGAAAAATGGGTTAGGAAGTGTGACAGCTGATGTGCAGATTTCAGATATGTTTATGTATCCAGCATGGAGGCTGCAGCTGTACCTGCCAACTCATAGAAAATGATAGCAGCAATGCCCAGAGCCTGACAAACTCTCCTCCCTGAGCACTGGGGGTTTGTGACTCCCCTTCCCAGGGCTGCCAGTTTGCAGTGAGATCCTGTGCCTGTTTATTTTTCTTTCCTGCTTGCAGTGGCCCTGGTGCACCTCCAAGCCTTAAATGCTTTCCCTACTGCACAGACAGGGTAAATTGGTCCTAGGAGCTTTCATACCTCTTTGGGAAGAGGGAATGGGCTGAGAAAGTCCGGATGCTGCAGGGCAGGCAGGGTGGGGGGCTGGAGCAGCCAATGCTTGGGAGAAGGATGCTTCATCAACTGCCTGTGACCCAGAGACTTAGGTCTGCTGCTGTCCCAGCCTCGGAACCTGGCCCTAGAGTGCATGATGTAGAGACATGTGCTTTCCCAGCTTAGGAGGTCTTCAGCCTGGTCTCCTGGTGCCAGCCCTTTGCAAAGGGCTATTAGGAAGCATGGAGGAAATACCAACAACCTTTGCAGAAGTAATCATGGCCAGGATGATGAATGCAAATAAAAAAAACCCCTGAGTGGATCCTCGGAGAATGGGAGAGACCTTTTTCCCACCAAGAGTTTGCAGGGTTGTGGTTGATCAAGGCTGGGCTGAGGGAAAGGGAGGTGTCAAGGGGAGAGCAGGTAAAACTAATTGGTGGCTGCATGTTTATAATTAGGGAAGTAAGGAACCATGAAAGCTCTCAGGCAGAGCACCCTGCTGACAGCCCTCGATGCAGAGCTGAACACTCTCTCTAATCTCAGCCCAAGACCCTGGGAAACCACTGTTTTCAGAGCCTGGCTGGGCATCAGGAGCTGCAGGAAGGTGACAGCTTGGTGTGCTGCTGATGGAGGAGTAGGGACCACACTGGTGAAGAGGCTGGAGCAGCTAGAAGGATGCATAACAGGTTTTTAGGGATGGGGCTGTTGCTTACACCCCTGTCAGCGTGGGTGGGTACATCCCGCGGGGCAGAAAACGCACTCCCAAAGTGGGTTCATTGGTTTATACTGACAAATCCTCTCCTCTTTGCCCGACAGCCCCCACAGAGCCTTTTTCCTTCCCTTGGGGCCATAGGGAGCAGGCTGGCAGTGGGAAGGGACGGGAGCTGCGGGCCCTGCAGCGCCCCGGGCTCGGGGCCAGCATTCCTGCCGCTGCTCTGCAAACAGCCCGCGTTTGTTCAGGCTGCTCGCAGCGACGAGGCACAAGCGTGCCAGGGCTTAAGGCTGCACAGCCGAGGGCTGAGTTCGGCTCCTGGCACGGGCTGAGCGTGCAGTGGGAGCTCAGCATTCCCTGAGGAGCAGGAGGCACAGATCCATGGCTCCATGTGTGCACCGAGCTGCAACCATTGGTTCCTGTCACCCCTTCCCGGTCGGTGGGACCCCCCGAAGGAGGTTCCACCCACACAGTTCTGTCCGGCTGCAGTTCCAGGGACTGAGCTGAGCTCCCCATGCAGATGCCCTGAGTTCCCAGAGAAGCCGATTCTCCAGTCGCTGTCTCGGGCTTTGGGGGGAGTATGTGCTGGCTTTCGTCCTGCTGATCTCCCCAATTAGTCTCCCATCTCCTTTTTCTTCTCTTCAAAGCACTAAGCGTCATTAATCTGTTTGGGGGATTAATGCCAGGCTGAGCTGGGGGGGACGGTGTCTCCCCGCCCCACTCACACACACAGCCGTGCGCACTAATAGTTTTTGCTACCTCGTCACAGCTGTTAATGCTACAAAAGCCCCGAGTAATGTGATCTCCTGGGGCCCTTTTCCACCGAGGCCCAGGCACCCCGGGCCCTTCTGAAGGCAGGAATGTGACTGAGCATGACCAAGTTTGTCCCAGCCATGGCCCTGTGCTCTCCTCCCCGACTATCCAAGCAGGAGTTAACTACGTGTGAAGAATCAGATCAGCCCATGGGACTGTCAGCCCCCAGTGCCCCCTGGTATCCTCCCAGCTCCCACTACCACAGTGTCTCAAGGTCAGGGGTGGGTGGCCCAAGATCCAGGAGAGTGTGCTGGGGCACTGACGGGCACAGAGGGATTAAACTGAATTTAGGATTATAAATTTGGCATAAATTCCAGACCTTTGCCATGATTGCACTCTCAAAAGTCAATGAGCTGGACACATGCTGGAGGAGAGGTCTCACATAGCTACTAGCATGCCCCATGGAGAAGGGACCAGGGTGCATGAGGATGCAAGAACACATCCCTGTGCAACACTCACCAGGACCCAGGGACTTCTTCAGGCCCTTAAGGGAGATGGGCAACAGCCAAGCATGATACAGGAGGATGCTGGCTGCTCCGGGGGCTGTGGAAGCCTTTCTCCAGGTCTGAATGTCCTTTTCCTTTACCTGACAGGCTCCAAGCCCACAGGCCCCTCCCTGGTACCCAGGGCTGGGGTCCTGTGCCCTGTGGGGAGGGAGCCCAGCTGTTGTTTTAAACACTGCCTGCTCGAGACACTCCAGTCTGGATTTCAAAGCAGCTGCCGGCTCTTTCCTTGGATCTGAGGTGGCTCAGTGGGATCAGGGCAGCTTTGTAATTTGAAACAATGGGGTTAGGGGGGGACTGTGCCGCTGGCGGCCCAACCATACAAGGAAAGAGGATCCCACTGTGTGCACAGCCCTGCATTCCCCATCCTCCCCCTGCCCCAGCCTGGGATAAGCAACCCCCAGCACCCACTGACACCCAGGGGTGCCCCCAAAGCACCCAATGGCAGAGGCCAGAGAACACTGTGGTGGGGACCAGGCACAGCTGGGTCCTGTCCCTCCCCGTGCTGTCACAGGTCGGGTTTGGGTTTCTCTCCCTGTTGTTTTCTACCCCGTGTTGAAACTCTACGCGAGGGTGGGAGATGCTCGGGGGAATTTGCGATGGCAGATGGTGGGGGAAAGAGAAAAGGACGGAGTGCGCTGCCTGCAGGCACGGGAACACAACACCCCGCGAGGGAGTGGGGAGTGAACAGCCAAAGGTGACCAGCCTGCAATGCTTTAATGTCAAAAATGCACTGTGCTTTCCTGCCTTCCCTGCACACACACCTGCAGGCAAGGAACAATCCTGCTCCGGATGCCTTTTTCCTCTCTTTCTTTCTTTTCCTTTTTCTTGCCTTTGCTCTCTTCTCCCTCTAAAACAAAGACGTTTCCCCAGATGCACTGGTCCCCATCCAACAGATTCCTTTGTCTTGTCGCTTTGAATTATATTTTCTTTGTATGCATTTGCCATCCTCCCAGGCTCAGCACTGGATGTCTCATTATGAGGGAGATTCTCATCAGCGGTGCCAAAACTCCTCATGATGCTGATGCAGAGGGATCCTTACTGGAGCAAAGATGCTAAAAGCTAAATCTCAGCCAGGGGAAGACCATAGCGTGAAGTCAGAGAGGAAAGATACCCAAAGGGAATTTGGAAACTTTGGGATGATTTTAGGATTATAAAAGGGATGAAGAAAAATTACAGGAGCAGAGCCAGAAGACTTCTTACCCCGAGCGTATAATTTCCCATGCCAAATGAGGCACCGTCCCCCGGCTCTGTGGGGCCACGTGAGCCTCCTGTGGATGTTGTACCCCAGGGGGAGGCACAAGGGCTGCTCTGGCACGGGCCACATGCAGCTTTGGGCAATGACAAATCCTGCTGTCCCCTGCTCTAGGGCAAGGCCCTGGGTGAACATCCTTGGGTGAGATGCCCTGGGCTGCCAGGCAGGAGGGTCCTGCTGAGCAGCCTGTCTGTGCCTTGACTTTACTCCAGACCTGAAAGGGCACATGGGTGCTCAAACCCACATCCATTCCTTCCAGCTGGCTCAAGCTGGTCTAGGAAAAGGAATGAGTTCTCCCCGCAGGCCTGCCCTCGCTTAACTTTGTAAAAGGAAATTTTCTCCCAAGCTCCAGGGATTGCAGGACATTTTTGATGTGAGGGAGATATGGAAAGAAAACCTGACCTTTTCAACCAGAGAAAGGCTGTTTCCATACAAGTCCGTGTTGCAAAAAAATGTTGGGTTTTATTTTCTTCCCAATGCAGCACTGAAAACAAACATCCAAACCTCAGAGTTTGCTACAAAGCACGATTGTCTCTCCAGACCAGCTTTTACCCATTTCTCTCCAATCCTGCCTCCCTGTGCTGCTCCCGCCTCTCTGCAGGCTCAGGGAGTGTGGTGGGATCAGCCTGGGAAGTTATTTTGTTCCCACCAAACACCTTGGCTAGCAGTGGAGTCCTTTTATTGCCGGGATGTCATTCACACTGTGCTTGTTTAACACACATACCAGCTGCCTCTTTTCATGCTACTGCTCTCAGAATGAGGGCCAAGCTCTTCCTAAGTTCACAGGAAGATGGGCTCAGATGGGGACGTGGGATGTAAATCCCCTTGAACGCTGCATATATTTGCATCTGCATCTGACTTTACATCCTCTCTTGCATTGCAAGATTCCCCTGTCCTGTCACGTTGGGGAAATGCAATGCATCCCTCACAGGTTGAGTTTGGGATTATTTTTCCACTATTGGTGACTGGTTTACTTTGTGTTGCTTTTTAGGGTTATATAATGACCAAACAAGGACGTTTTTCCATCAAACAGCATGTCTGCTGCTCAACCACCATGTAGCCCCCAAACCTGCAGCATCTGGAGTGGCATCACCTCCTCAGGCAGCCACCATGTGGCACATGGATGGAGCAAGCCCTTCCTCAGCCACTGTGACTGTTTTCCCACTTTAGGACATAACAGAAGATCCTTTCAACAACATTTCCTTTGAAAAATAATCCATCTAGCTCTGTTTTTGGAAAGTGCTCCATGCTCTGCACAGGAAGAAGTTAATTACTGTCCGGGGGGTGAGGGCGTGTGTTCTCAAATGTTTTAAATGTTTAATTTTCTTGAAAGAAAAACCATCTCTGATCTCTGTTGGATCCTCTCCCTGTTTATACAGAGGGTTTCTATTAGCAGGGCCAACAGTACATCCCTGACCGCCACGTCCGTGTCCTTTTCTTCTTCCCTCAAAACAGGAACCCCTCCCAAGGGGGGTGTGTCCCACCTCTCCGTGCATCTCTCCCCAGGGAGTGGGGGTGGCCTGAGCCCCCCTGTCAGTGCTGCCTGCAAGCACTGCTCCATTCAGACCCTGAGCTGGGGTGAAAGGATCTCTAACTGCTGCACCTTTTCTGGCCATTTTCCAGGAGGATGTGGAGAGAGGGGGGTGGGTTACCCCCCTCACAGCCCCTTCCAGCGAGGGCCTCCGAGCAAAACGTCACCGAGACCTTTGCTGATGTGTTCAAGCCAACTCCTGCTCAAATCAGCTGCGGATGGGCCATGATGGTGAGGCATCCACAGCTATTTTGGATGAGGTTTTCAGACATCCCTGTTTCCCTATCACTGAAGAGTGCTTTTCCTTAGTCCCAACCTCCTCTAATGGGAATTGTGATCTCTCCTCCATTTCTTTTGCACCATGGAGGGGCACAGACTCCCAGGCCCATCCACAGGATCCCGGTTGCTGGGGTCCTTTATGGTGTGCTGAGCATCCTTGGTGTGAGGGCCATGGGGACATGGACTCTTTGGTGGGACATTCCTGAATGCCTGGCCATTGATTTCCTTTTGTTATTGCTGCTTATCTCAGCCCTGCTGGTACTTCCATCAGTGCATTGTCAGGGTGCTAATTTAACGATGATGAGAGGATAATGTGGGCAGCCATCATTGTGTTGTAATATCCATTGGATTTTTAATTTATTTCTGTAAGGAAGAGGTGACTAAGAGGAAGGGCTGGGGACGGCGGTCAGGGTGACCTGAGTGTGCCAGCTGCACGCTGTGACATTTCCAGGTTGTGCTGGAGACTGAGGGGGGCAGGCCCTGTGGGGCCTCTGGATTTCAGACGCTGTTCCATGAGGAGCTCAGGGCTGGGGCTGTCATTTTCTGGGCAGATCCATCACCTCCACCATTGCATGGGGTGGATGATGGTCTCAGGATTTGATCCACTTCCAGGACCTCTAGGCTGGTGTAAAATGAGTTGGGGTCCCATGGGCAAGCACGTGGACAGGGTTTGCTCTTTGTCCATGTGTGTGAAGATGGAGGGGATTAGTTGTGGAACTGCTGAGAAATGGAGAAGGGCTTTGGCACTTGGTTGTGGGGCTGGAGTAGGAGGGGTTCTGGACAGGTTGAGATGAACAAATGGGACTCTGAAGGCTCCGTGTCTGGGTCTCATGACTGCATCTCCTGGGATGACTTTGAACCTCTCCCAGCCTTAATTTCCACTGTCAAATTCCTCTGGGGCCCCTCTCCCAGAAAAACAGGTATCTCACATCCACAGCATGTGTGCTCAAAAGTGTCCTGCAGTGACCAAAGCCCACAGAACCCCTCTTCCAGCAGGCTGGGTACACAGTGTAGCTCTGTGAGCTGAGGACCAGGCTCACACTGGTCCTCCCAGCTGCCCTTCTACGACATCATCTGCGTTTTGGGCTCCAAACATCCATCCTGTGTTCAGGATGAGCAGAGCTGAGTTTACAGCAAGCATGTGTGTGGATATACCTGGCAAAGAAGGCAGCAATACTGGGGAAAAAATGGGAGATGGAGAGGATGGGAGGGAGAGGAGAGAGGGCAGAGGGCCAAGCTGGGAAGGCTGCGGGGGCTGCGTGTGCATCCGGCCAAACCCACGTGCTGCTCTTCGCACTGAGAACTGCTGCTGCTGGAGGAAGGGGCTGCCTGGGGAGCACTCAAACTCGCCTCTGCTGGGTCAGGGCTCCTCACAGCTTTATTTTGGCTGTGGGGGTGGCAGCGATGCTTTGCAGCGAGCTGTTGGGTGGATGGCGGGGCTGGAGGAGCACCAGAATGACTTTATTTTGGAAATATGTCCCTGTGGAGCACTCAATGTCCCTTGGTCATCCCAGCCCAGAGCTGGTTGAGCCTCTGGGACCTGCTCTGCTTGTGATTGTACTCGCCCAGCCTCTTATCGCTCTGCTGGGAAAAGAGCTGGCGAGAAAGTGAGCCAAGCCCGCGCGCGCTGTCGCTGCCTTTGGCACGCTCGAGCCAAAGACTGGTTACTTTCTTTCTTTCTTTTTCCTTTCTTTAGTCTTTCTTTCCCAGGCACGTTTTTCAGGTTGATAGTGCAGCAGAGAGGGTGATAAGGTGGTGGGGCTTTGGCCAGGATTGTGAAGGGGAAACGGTGTAGTGGTGCTTGGCGGCACCGTCTCTGCTGTCGGGCCAGCCGGGTGCCAGGCAGGAAAGGGCGTCCCCAGCCCTGCTTGGAGCAGGACGAGGAAAGGAAAGGGATGGGGACAGAAAGGGCAGAGTGGCGCCCGAGGAGGGGTCACGCCAGGTGGGCAGAGTGCCCAGCTCCTCCTGGCAAGTTGTGCTCTCCAGCCTCACCATAGGCTGGAGATCAGGGTTAGGGGGTACAACACACTGTTGAATATGGCCCAGAATAAACACATTTCAGCCGCTGGAGAAAACAGCTGGCCTGTTTTCCAGGCAGACCGGGAAGTGGTGGAGCCTTTTTCCTCTGGCCCTGTTCCAGTGAGGAGTCACAGTATATTTAACCCACTCAGCCCGGGTGGGAGTGGGGAGCTTGTCCCAGGGCTGGTGCTGGCTCCCCAGGGATGGGATGGGGCTTCTCCCATTTGGCTTGTGCTTTGCAGAGCAGCAAAGTTTGGCACTGCCACCACATTTCCTGCTCTTACCATGTTGACCATGGGTCCCCTTGGATGCTATTGAATAGGGACTCTCTGCCTCAAGTCCTGATACTTTCCTGGAAGTGCTGATGAGCTGCTGGGAGAATGAAGGGAGCTGGAGATGGGTCAAGCTGGATGTTCTTGAGCAGCTTCCCACACACCAGAGATGATGTGGTATTGCAAACCATGGGGGTAAGGACAGCAAAGAGCAACCTACACCTTCTTGAGGGATTTTATCTTTAAGGAAGACACTCAGAGAACCACCAAGTCCATCATCTAATAGTATTATTTATTGCCAAAACCAGAGCCTTCCCTGCCCTACAGGACATGATAGTCCTGTGAAGTCCCCATGTGTTTGCACTCTGGAGCAGAGCTGAGCTTAGCACAGACACGTGAGTGAGTTGGCCACAGACCCCCAGGAGCCAGCCATAGGATGCCTCCCCACGGGAGGAGCAGCTTAGCATAAATATTTAATAGCTTCAGTAAATATTTAACTTCTCTGACATGAGTGAGGATGGAAAAAACAGACCCTGGCGGGCAAACTCCCAAAGCCCCTGGGTGAGATGCTTCAGAGCGCTCTTCCCAGCTCTCTGCCCGTTGTATGGACTTCTAGGCAGGACCTGGCTTTCATTAGATGTATGTGCAGAGCCTAACATAAGGAGGCTGTGATCTGGAATCAGCTCATTATAAAAATAGCATGCCCTTCGCATGAGTCAAAGAACACCCGCTCCCAATTAAACAGGAACGTCATCCATCCGAGGGCTAGACCGGCACTTCAGCTGGCTTGTGCTCGGCATTGCAATCATCTCTTTGGGCATTTCCAGCTTGGGAGGGCACTCCTGGGAGGATAAGTTTTTTAAAGGATGGGCACAAATTCCGCAGCAGAGGAAATTCTGCTTTTCTTTGCTGCTTAATGCAGCTGTTAACATTTACAGAGGAGTTTTTGCTCTCCCCAGCTATCGACGGCACACGGCGATTGCGGCCAATGCAAAATGCCACCTCTCTACTGAGGGATCAGGCACACCTGGAGCAAGAGACCTGCACACCCTTGCTGTAAAGTCATGTAAGCCAACCCTCTTGTCTGACACACTGAGCCTCAAAATTTGGTTGTCATTTCCTCTCTTTTTAGATGAAACACCACCAGCTGAGGGGATGTCCCTCATGTGCAAGATGCTAGAAAGCCCTTGTCCCACGTGCCTGCTGGCTCGGTGCAGTGGTCTGGGATTTTAGGGAGTGGCAGGTGATCACAGAGCTCTGTCACAGCCTGTTTTATTCTGGAGAGCCAGTTTTGCACAGTGAGACCTAGAAACGTTGCCATCTGGTTGGATGTTTCTGGGCTAATATTAGTACGGCTAAATATTTGCATGTGGGCCTCTTTTAGCACTGGGGCTCCCAGGGGAATATGGGCCACATTTCTGGGGTTTTTAATAGAAAGCAAGAGAGGCCATGAAGTCAGAGGAAGAAAAGGTGTCAGAAAAAAAAGAGGTCAATGAGATGGGCAATGGGGGGTCTCCAGCATGGAGAAGAGTCCTCCAAAGGCTCTGTGTGACCACTTCTGAGTGATGTTATGGGACTGGTGTGATGCCACATGGGTCTGGGCTTGGGTGAAGCTCTGCCTCGTGCAAGGGAGGAAGCCTGACAGGTCAGCAAGCTTAAAACCACTCAGACTCATCCTTCCTGAGACACATCGCCCGATACTGATTCTCTGAACTGTGGTTTCCTGATGCAGCTGTTTGATAAATATTTATCTCTGCTCTATTGCAAAGCAATTAGGACGGCCTCAGAAGTGGGTTTACTCAAGAGGCACCACAAAAATAAGACAATTTGGATAATGAATGTATCTATTTATTTTCCATTCATGAGGACTCTCCTGGAAGCTCCTGCGGAAACAGGCATTTCCCAAAGCCTCGTGTGTCTGTCCGGTGCCGCACAAAGGTTAAAATTCACATCTCTGTTGTCACTCACCTCATAACTGGTTTTGCCCCAGTGTCCACACACTGAAGGTGCCAGCTTGCACTGGTACAAGGCAGAGCTGGACAGGCTTTAATCAGGCCACTGGCTGCAATTTGGGAGGCTTATCCTTCAGTGTCCACAAGTGCCTCTCCTAGTGCAGGCTGTTGGGTATTGCTGTAGGTGAACACCCAGTAATAGCAATTAGGCTGTAGGGCTTGGTTTTCACTCCAGGATAAAGACGTGGTGTTGTCCCAGGGACAGGGCTGAGGGTCTCATATGAGGTGTTTGGTCATCAGGAAGGGTGGAGGGATTTAGTTTTCAAATCAAGCTGTAAGATCATGAGAGAGATGGCTTTTACTTTCCTAATTTAAGCTGGTTTTTATCTTTCTACTTTTAATTTTTCCCAGGACAGAGAAGGTGCTGGGGCCATTCCCAGCCTGCAAACCCATATGTACAGGGTGGATAAAGGCAGGTTATACCAACTGCTGTGGGGTCGGCTCAGGGGTCAAGCCCCAATTTCTTGCTCATGCTTAGAAGGAGCCTGATCTCATTCCAGTCCCAAGTCACTGTCACTGGTTTGGATGATGACATTCCTCAAGTCCTACTGTCAAACACGGCTGTATCTCACCAGTTCCTGGGGATCAGCTGTACTGTCCCATCCCTGGGGGAGGTGTGGAGAGGCCAAAGGGTTTGCACAGCCTTCATGGAGGGACTGAAGGATTTGCACAGCCTTCATGGAGGGACTGAAGGATTTGCACAGCCTTCATGGAGGGACCAAAGGGTCTGCACAACCTTTGTGGAGGACTCAAGGGGGCATAAAGAGGAGCTGGTTTTACGGACTTGTAGAACAAACCAAGCGAATCCTCCACGTGTCATGGCCAGAAGATTAACTGGGACTCGTCTCTGGGAGGGCAACAAAGGGACAGAAGAGGTTCCTTTGTTGGATTTGGGAAGAGGCAGCCACTGCACCCTCCTTTATGGGATTGCAGCCTCTTGCATTGCTTTCTTCCCCTCTCCCTTCAACAGGTTGCTCAACACAAGCTTCCCCTGCATTCAGGGCCGTCCCACCCCCTCCCCAGTGCCCATCACCATCTGCTCACCACAACCCTGCACAGCCCAGCCCTGATCCCTTGTCCACTGTGGCTCCACAACCCATTGTGCCATTTTATCCCCTCAGTCATAACTCCTCCACCACTTGCCCCTTGCTCCCTCCTCCTTGCCCGTAAAGGCGAGAGGTGGGAAGGGAAGGGTTTCCCCAGCTCTGTGCAGAAATGTTCAAGTGTGTCAAAAGACAAAGCCTGTCCCCTTTGCAACCCACCAGCTGCTGCTGCCACAAAAGCGGGGAGAGAAGGGGGGCCGGGAGCGTGGGGGGCACTTTGTGACCCGAAAGGAAAAACCTTGAGAAAAGAACAGAATAAATATCCCCTCCTTCCGCCCCTTCTTAACAAGAGGGGACAGAATTAAACACTTTTGTTAAGTGAGGGGCTGTCCCCCACACCAGTTAACACGGCTCCTGCGCCCTGTCCTGGTGTTGGACTTTAACTCACTCTGTGTCGTGTCTTTCTCTTCACGGGCAGAAAATTCAATTAGTCTCGAGCAAATGCCTTCCTAAAGGACACAGAAAACGAAAATAAAGAGGAGAAATCTGCTTTCATCCTGTACAGAAAGAGGCTTGGGGGGGGAAATACAGATTAGGGAGATAAAGAGGCAGGTTTAAGGCTTTCAAAGGGGCTTCTCTTTTCTTTTCTCTTTTTCTTTTCTCTTTTTCTTTTTCTTTTTCTTTCTTCTTTTCTTTTCTTTTCTTTTCTTTTCTTTTCTTTTCTTTTCTTTTCTTTTCTTTTCTTTTCTTTTCTTTTCTTTTCTTTTCTTCTCTTCTCTTCTCTTCTCTTCTCTTCTCTTCTCTTCTCTTCTCTTCTCTTCTCTTCTCTTCTCTTCTCTTCTCTTCTCTTCTCTTCTCTTCTCTTCTCTTCTCTTCTCTTCTCTTCTCTTCTCTTCTCTTCTCTTCTCTTCTCTTCTCTTCTCTTCTCTTCTCTTCTCTTCTCTTCTCTTCTCTTCTCTTCTCTTCTCTTCTCTTCTCTTCTCTTCTCTTCTTCTTTCTCTTCTTCTCTTCCTTTTCTCTTCTTTTCTTCTTTCTCTTCTTCTCTTCCTTTTCTCTTCTCTTCCTTTTCTTTTTCTTTTCATTTTCCTTTTCATTTTCCTTTTCCTTCCTTTCTTTTTTCTCCTTTCTTTAATTTTTTCTCTTTTCTTTTGGTTTGCTTTTTATTTTTCTTTTTTTCTTCCCTACCTCCCCTCTCTCTGTCCCCCTCTCCCTCTCCTACTTTCCCTCCTGCAGCCATCTGATGACCAAAGCCTGATCCCACACATCCCACTGCCAAATCAACCCAATCCTCTACATAAGCAGAGCTGTGTTTGCCTTACTGTGAGTAACACTCCAAAACAGCCCTGTTTTTTTGCCTGTCTGTACAGCTCCTCTATCCAGGTACAATGATACCCCACTGCCAGCAAAAGGGAAGGATTGATGCTGGAAATGCTTCCCTGTTGGGCCATCCCTCCTGCAAGCCAATGGGCTTGGGGATTTCTGTGGGAGCGCTGGTAATTAGTGGCCACTGGAAACCAGTGGAAACATTTTCGGTGGCTCAGCGGCAAGGACCAGCTCCCTGCGTGTGCAGGGCTGGGGCGCTGCCGGGCAGGCACCATTCCAGGGGGGCACGGAAGGGCTGGGTGCCTCCTCCGCGGGGCACTCGGCGGCTTATCAGGCACGGTAAGAGAGGCGAGTGTTTCCCGGCAATCACACTTCCTGCCTCTTGATTGCAGATGCTGGTGTCTAATCACCGCTTCCTCCCCTGCCTTTCACCCTGCACCGCGGCTCGGGGCTCCCTCGCAGCCCAGGGCAGGTTGGCATCATCCCATCCTCCAGGTTCACCTCCTGTAACTGGTTTTCCCCATGTTTTCCACATCCTCCTCCTCTTCCAAGAAGTTGGTCTTCACGTGCTGGTCTGGTCCACGGCTGCCAATGCTCTGGAGCAAGGGCTGGTGCCTGATATTGCTGCCTGCCAGAGATAAGAGCTAATCTCTGTTTTATAGTCATGAATACAACTTGCAGATCAGAGTCTCTGTGAGGAAGTCAGGACTGTACAAACCCTCACAGGAGAAGGGAGGGGGGCTGGCAGCACAACCCTTTTATTGAAGCTGTTTTTTATTGAAGCTGTTGTTTTTGTGTGAGCCTGCCCCTACAGTGTACTGGGCTTCAGTAGCAGGCACTGGTGAGAGGAACCAAATACATTGGTGAGAAGTAATTTTTTGATTCATCAGAGACTGGGCATGGGGAATTCACCCCTGAGTTTCCCCTGAACACAGCCTTCTGGAAGGTAGGAGAGGGAAAAGGAAAGAGAGGCGCTGTGCTGAAATAACTCACAACAGTCTTGCACCAAAATTTTAAGGAATTGATAGTGTCCTTCAAGGTCAAGCCTTGGGAGGGAAAGAGACTCCACAAACAATGTAGGAATTGCTTGGAAGGGAGAAAGGTTGGCTGTCCTTCCTTCCAATATCAGCTGCTGCCATCTTTTTATGTGCACCCAACATCTGGCAGAACACTTTGGGTTTTTAGCTCGCATTCTTCTCCCCCAGTGTCTCTCCTGCAAGGTCCCTGTCACACAAGCAGTGCTGGATTACTTGACCCATTCTGCTGGCACTGACTTCATTTCCCAGACCATAGGGGATGATGGACTGGACCATTTTCAGGTTGCTTTTGGAGTTAAATGTGTAGCTGTGGCCTCCCAACATTTGCCAGTCAGCAAGAGGATGAGCCAAGTCTCTGAAGTGCCAGGGGACAAGGCTACTTGGAATGCAGTGAGGAGATAGTAGAGTCCCAAAGCAAAAGGGTGGATGGAGAAAAAAAAGTAGGAAGAGAGACAGACTGAAGAATCAGAGGGAGAAAATCAGCTTGGAGATGGAGGTTTGTGTCTTGTTTTTCCCTATGTGCAGGTCCCCC
This sequence comes from Pseudopipra pipra, assembly GCF_036250125.1. Classification (NCBI taxonomy): domain Eukaryota; kingdom Metazoa; phylum Chordata; class Aves; order Passeriformes; family Pipridae; genus Pseudopipra; species Pseudopipra pipra. Next base: position 12,193,005 of record NC_087564.1, read on the forward strand.
CAGTGTGATCTTGCTCTGGTTGAAAGCTGGAGAGGGGCTGGTGAAAGAACTGTTCAAAAACAGAACAGAGGCTCCTGCAGTGTCTGTGGCTGAGCACTGGTTAATCAGTTACTCACTCATAGCCCCGAGCTCCTGTGAGCTGCTTTCATCTCCAAGCCAAAGGAAAGGATGGATCATTCTTCAGCAGCTTCCTCTGCAACATCTGGGCTCTGTGAAAGCCAGCTCTGGATCTCTGGGAGAAGCACAGCAACTGCAGCCTCCCCTAGGCATGGGGTGCTCCCACTGTCCAGTGCCATGGATGCATCCAAGGGACCTGCTCGATCTTGAGCACAGTCTTGGTGCCACCAACACTGGCCCTGATTCAAGTTTTGGATCTCTCCAGCGTGGACAGCCCAGTGTGCTCCAGCCCCCTGCGCCCCTGCTGATGTCTCAGGCCGTGCTTTACCCATGGCTTAAATAGTCTAAAGAGAGGGGATGGCACACACCTCATTCCAAGTTCCTTATGGTTATCCATGAAGCCATCATGGTCTCCTTGACCATTGTCCTGGACTCTTCTTCTCCTGAGGTCCTTGTCTTCCCTCCCTTTAAATAGCACTTTTTCTTGCTCTCCCTCCCATAAACAGAGCTACCAGGCTCCACAGTGCCAGGAGAAATTCCCACTCCTGTTTCCCTCACAGTCTGATGAGACAAAGTAGAAAAAATGATCAGAGGAGAGAAGAAAGGAGCTGGGTTTGGAATGAATAGAAGCTGCTGGTCAGGCTGCCACTGAACAGACAAAGGCTTTCCAGCTTGTAGCTGCTTGTCTATGCAGGGAAATTAATTGGAACAGCTTTTCCAAATTAGCTGCATCTGATGATGATAAAAATAATAAAAACAAATAGTGGATTAAGTTAAATTAGGAAAAAGCAGCTTTATTCTGGAATAGGCGTGTCCACATTCCAGCATATTTTATTCCACAATAGCAGCTTTGCTATTCTGCTCTGTGCCGACAAGCCCTGACACCGGCCCCGCGCGCTCCCGCTCCTCCTCTGCAGGGCAATCCTGCCTGCTTGCTCTCTCCTCCTGCTGCCAGAGGCTCCTCCAGACCTTTTCCTTCAGGCTGCCATTTTTCCAGGACTTCTCCCTGCCTGAAAGTCCTCCAAGAACCTGGCCCAGGCTGTCTTGTGGATTTTGGTGCTTCTCATCCCGGTGAAAGCTGCCCCCAGCCCTTCCCAAGCATGTCCATGACCCTGCTCTCCTGCTGCCCCTGATCCTTGCAAAAACCTCCCGGCCAAATTCAGGCTTGTTCCTGCTTTGAAAATTCACTTGATTCCTTTGATTAGCACCCTCCTGAAAGTTGACTCCCTGATTGCAGAGGCAGCTTGTCTGCCTTCAGCTTGTCTGCCTTCAGCTTAGCTCCTAAATGACATCTGCACACACGTACAAAAATCCCAGATTTGTTTTGGATGGAGAAAGATGAGAATTTGGCACGTACAACCAAAATGTGACCTCTCTGACCACACTGCATTCGCAGAGCCTGGTTGCTGGATCCCATTTCATTCTGCCAATTCTGTGGGCTCAGTCTCCATTGGGGTGAGCAGGAGTGACTCCACTGACCGTACGGAGCTACAACAGCTCATATCAGATGAGAATCTTGCCCTTTCTATTAGAAGAAAGACAATTTTAATTATCTTGACATGTTTATCGCTGTGAGCCAGGGCCTGTTATCTCCATGGGTTCATTCTCGAATGTGCAGAGCTGCAAGAACATGATTGTCTTCTAGTAAAATCCCACTTGAGGTATTTCTGCAGCTGCACTTTGTGTCAAAGGATAAAAAATGTGCAGAGCCACTTTCCTCGCATTGTTAACTGGGAGTAGCTGCTGTTTGCTGCGAGCCATTGCCTGCACAATGGGGCTTCAGCTACAACAGCTAATTTATGGGTCTGCATGTGTTTACCCTGTCAAACCATCTTGCAGAGAGGGTTTAAAGCCGTTAAAAAAGCGGTTTGTGTTAGTTTCCCTGAAAGTCGCTTCGCTGTGCAGACTGAAATGTAAGAGCTGCTGGTTTGCTGTGTATCATGTTGACTCCATGTCCCTCCTGACCCCATGCAGCAAATCTGGGACTCATCCTGGAGGCTGGCTGTGCCCTGCAAGAAGGGCAGCATCGCTGTGCCACCCATCCACTTGTGACAGCATGTGCAGTTCCATGAGTTGCCCATCATCACTCAAACATAGCTAGCATCTCCCTTGCCAGTGTGCCATAGCAAGACCCTACTGCCTTTTTTTTCTTCTTTGACTTTCATTTAATTTCCATAAAGGTTTTCTACTTTTCATTGACATTTTCCATGTGTATTTGGAAAAGACTTGAAAGCTTGTGGTCTGCTGAGCTACCTGCCTGATTCTGCATCCATCTCAAACTGACCAAAGTCATCCTGCAGATCTCCTCCACCCTATTTGAACAGCTGGGTAGTTTCTATCAGACATAGTAAATTCTTGGTGAATTCCTATTTGTGTTTATTATTTGATACACCAAAGGGCCCAGGCATTCTAGGCATGGGGTCCTTGACCAACGCACAGAAAATATTCTCTCTTTCCCACCAAGTTTTACGATCGAAGGACAAAACACAAGATAACTAAGGCTTGTCAAAGAGCCCCAGACCACAGTGTCAGCCAGCCCCTAAATAGTCTCAGCATCATCGGCGGGGCTAAAAATAAGTCCAGTGAGGTTTATTTTCATTATTATTCTGCCAGAGTATGTCTTCTCCAGCTCACGACCTCACGCCAGCTCCACTCCCTAGGCTGCCAGGAGCAGCCTTCCCTCCTCCTCCTCTTCCTCATCCCTGTCCTGCCGTCCCCATCCCCTCGGGGACCCTCACACGCCGCTCCCGGCAGCCCCGGGGTCCCTCAGGTTGCAGGAGCAGATGGCAGCGGCGGGGGCGGGTGACCTGTTAAACCGCCGCTGTCACTGCCTGAGCCCCCGCCGGCCCCGGGCTCTCTGTTTATTTGTCTAATGTGGCCAAAAGGGCTGGTCCCCGCTGGCCCTGCTCGGGTGGCAGCCTTCATCCCAGCCGTGCTCGTGCTTTCCCGCCTGGATCACGCTGTCGATCCCCAGGGCCGGGACTGTGCTTTCCCCCAACAGCGGCTTTCACCACGTTTTTCTGCCGGGGTCTGTACAGGTCAAGGCACAGCCTGGTCAAGCCCAGCTCCAGCAACATGGGAAGGAGCAAGGCAGCAATAACCCATCCAGGATAATAGCTCTGCTCCTCAGCAAGCCTGGGACAGCACTGCATGCAGGTGGCTCTGCCAACTCCACGCCTGTGCTCAGTCATTTAAATCAATGTGGGCCCTGTGTTGGTCCATGGGGACACATCTTGGCCTCCCAGCCCCGTGCTGGGGAATGAGGGACCCTTGCTCAGGTGGGTGCAAAGTGTTATTGGCAAATGGCAAGAGTGAAAAGCGAGGGTGGCAATGAGAAAGAACTTGTGGCCACAGGGAATGTGAAGGACCATAAGAACACACCTCAGGAGGAGGTCGTGGAGCCTAATACAGCAAGTGGGTTATGAGAAGGAGAAAAGGAACAATGTGGCCAAAAATTTTTAATTATTCTTACAACAATAAAGGGAAACTTATCTGCAGACTCAGGGTGCAAATTTAATTTTACCCTTTGCTCCCCTTCCCACCATTCAGCAGAGCACAATGGCACAGATGCAGCCTCTGATGTTTCTCCTTCCCCTGAGGAATGCCTGCTTGCTCTGGTGTGGCAGAGCTAATATCCTGGGATAAATGCCCTAATCCCAGGCCTAGAAGGGGAGATTCCCTTGGTGGGCTCCTGTCTGCTGTGCCTTTCAAGTCACTATTGTAAATGGGAGTATTGCAAGTCTTGCTAGCACACTAATGCAAGGCACTGTACAGAGCTGCTCTGCCAAAAAAACTGCTTAGTTTATATACAGCAGGCAAAAGGCAGAGAGAAAATTAAGGCACAAGGCAGGGACATGACATATCCAAGTCTGCTGGCAAGGAGGGGGCACAAGCAGCAACAAACCCTATGACAGCATTGAAGCCGAGCTCAACCCCACTCACATCTTCAGAGATGATTGTCAGAGGGGATGCCAAGGGGGGCACGGAGCAACCCTGCCAGCCTCAGGGCTCGTCCCACGGCCAATGCAAAGCATGACACTGTGAGAGGGGAAGCCTTCAAGCAGCAAACCCCTTCTCCCGTTGAATTGCTTTCATAGCTGCACCCCGGCACTTCCCAGCCTCTCTGTCTTTTGCTTAATTAACTACAGAGCTTGTATGGTATTCTTTTTCGGGGTAAAAGAAAAAAAAAAAAACACTAGAAAGAAAAGCAGAGAAGAATGCAATTTTTGAGAACGCCCCCCGCCTCCGCGGGATCGCAGGGGTTTGCAGCCCCTCGGCTGCTTCCGCCACCGCCCGCCCCCGCAGGACACCGGCGCTGGCCCGGCTCCCCCGCACACAGATGTGGGCATCCCCCGGGCCCCCGGCGCTGCGCTGGGAAAGGCCAAACCTGACATGGGCTTTTCACAGCTCTGTCAAGAACATCACCCCCCCGCTGGGGCATCCCCCGCATCCCGCATCGTCCCGCAGTGGCAGCCCTGTGGCAGTGGGAAGTGCTTCGTCCCCCCTGCTCCATCTTTCGTCGGTAGGAAGGATTCCCGGTAAATAAACAGCAGCTGCTGCTGAACTGGATCTGACAGCTTGTTCCCATTCTCCGGCGGCTCTGTGATTGTGTCCAGGTGTGGGGAGCCGAGGCTGGAGGCTGAGCACTGAGATGCTGGGACAGATTTGGCTCGTTCTGCTGGAGCAGTGTTAGCTGTGATGGGATGACTCTGGGCTGACCCTCAGTACATACACCGAAAGACAAGACTCAGTGGAGTGAGTGTGACCATGCCTTGAGCCCAGGGAGTAGTCTGCAGTAGGGAGGCAGTTTTGGGGAGCTCACAAGGCTGGTCACCATCCCCAGTGCCCTCTCCTCCCACTGACCCAGTTTTCAAGCTTCTCTCCAAAAGACATGGTTCCCACCACATCAGGCTGAGCCAAAGCCAGCAGTGGCCCCCAAGCTTGGTGGAAAGTTGGTTTGAGACACAGGAAACCAAACTCAGTTTCACTTTATGTTGGTTGGTTTTTTTTTTAATTCTGAGCTAGACCTACGGATCTGAGAGCAAGCCAAGTTCAAAGGCCTTTGCAGGCTGGTCTCCATCCCTGCCTGGGGAATACCCTGGGGAGTCTTGGTGTTGGATCTGGTGAGGGTGGCAGCCCTGGGCCTCAAAGGAACTGCAGGGATGCTGACTGAGATGAGGAGTGAAAAGGCTCATTTTAGCCTGCCCTGCATGTGGTAGCTTTGTGCTGTCCCAGGGGGACCCAGAGTGCCCACGGGTGAAAGTGCAAAGTTGCATTTTCACTCACTGGGAAGGGAGCTCAGCCACAGGTGAAAGGGGTCAGGGTGGCCCAGAAGACACATCCCACGGCTACACCAGATGCCACCTCCTCTCCCAACACTCATGAACTGCCTGCCCTGGTCACGCTGACTTCTCCATCAAGGACCTTCTCATGCTGGGGTACAAACCAGAGCTGTTCTCCTTCTGTGATGCCAGTGTTCTGACCAGACCCCAACAAAACACAGCGTGTCCCCCTGCCCACTGCCCTCCCACCCTCCAGGGACACCGTGTTGCCTGTGCTCTGTGCCGCCCTGGCAATGGCCCGGCGCTCGGCAATGAATCACTGTCTGGTGTGGACAGAATCCCTCTCCATACCACACCCGCCACGCTTTGGTTCGCCCTTCCCCTGGACAAGTTTTTCCCCCTCCCTTTGAGAGTGGGTCTTTTCAGCTTCCCATGGAAGGAGGCTGTCCTGCCGGTGATGGATTGCATCTGATTTCAATATCAATGAGGGTATGGCTCTGCCTGCACAGCCCCAAGCAGCCTGTTTAGCTGAGGTTTGTTAACAGGATCACCCTTCCCTTCCCTCCCTTCCTACTCTGCATTGAGGAGCTGAGGCAGTGGCTGATCCAGCCCTGGGAATGGATTTTCCTGCCAGCCAGGCAGGCAGCGCTGGTGATGGGTGTGTGGTGAATCAGAGGCAGGGATGGTCTTGCAGTGGGGTTTGCTGAGAGCTGTTCAGTCAGAGGAGGGTGGTCAGCACGGGGCTTCCACTGCAGACTGAGGTTGCCATGGTGCCTCTTCTCCCTCTGCTGATTTAAAAAAAATGAAAGAGGAGAAAAAAGACGATCCTTTCTTTTCTCCCAGGCTTTTATCTCCCCTTCTAAGGCTGCTGTTTTGAGTCCTGTGTCGAAAGCATCCATTGCTAAGGAAGCCAGAGGGAACCATAAATTCAGGTGACCCCGAGTGATGCCTCTTGCCCCCCACCCCATCCAACGAGGTGCCTTTGTTCTTCCCACTGGCCACAATTTATGGTTCTCAAGCCAGGGCTGTTCCCAAGAGGGCTGTCCCCCTTGTCCTCTAACTGGCAGACAAGCCACTGAAGAGGCACCAAGTATGTTTTGGCAGTTCAATACCTGCCCCAAAAACAGCAGCCTTGCTACATGCCAAACCCAGCCTGAAGGGATGCCCACTGCTCTGCACACTGTCTGTCCCGCAGGGATCAGAGTCATGATGACAGCCCCCTGCTAACCAGCTTTCCAAAGCTATCCTGTGGTTTGGAGATCCTCAGCTCAGTTCCCACCACATGGGCCAAAGGAGTGTCAGCGTTCCCATGAGGTGCAGCCTGGCGAGCTGGGAACAGGCCTCCTGACTGCCAGGCTGCAGTCCTGTGGGAGCATCTTATGGACTTCTCCAGAAATGAAAATCCCCTGGTGTACTAATGTCTCACCCGAGAGAGCAGAAAAGGCAGAAACACTATTGATATCAGTCTCCCACACTGAGAAAGTGCAAGTGAAATCATCCCAGAAAAACACATCCTTCCAAGCCATCCTGGCTGCCCTGAGTGGTCAGATCAGAGCCCAGATGAAGGGAATGGAAAGTCCCATGGAAAAGGTGAAGAAGCAATGAGAATTACTCATCCAGCTCTGGCTGGCCCAAAGGGCAATCCCCTGGCTCTCCATGTGAGTGCAAGACACTCAAACCCATGCCTGTATGTCTGGGGATCTTATAGAAATGCTGAGCCAGAGCAGCATCTGTTCCCCTCCCTCCTCTCCCCTCCCCAGAGTTTAGTTAAGCTTCATGTCATGGAGAAGAGGGAAAGGAAAACAGAAGGCGAGGGGAAGCAATGCAAACTGTAAAAACAGTGCAAGACTGCTCCAGTGCCCTGGGGAGCTCAGGACTGGGAATGAGGGTCTAAATTTTCCAACAGGAAAATAAACTACTCCAATGAGCCAGGGAGGCGAGTCTCTCTGGACGAGGTCAAGACAGTCTGAAAGTTTGGAGGTGCCAGACAGCTCGTCCTTCTCTGCAATCCCCTGACTTTGTCCCTTTGGGACCTGGGCTTGTGTCTCCCATATCTTTGGCTGAGTTTTGGGCATCAGTGGTTGTTTCTGTGCTAACACTGCCCCAGGGATCCAGGTGAGAGCCTGGGGTGATGCTGATGTAACCCATGTGGATTCTATTGCTGGGATAACAGCACAGCTATCCTGAACCAGCTCTCACCAGGACCTGGCTGGTTAAATTTGACCCCATAAACACTCTGTTGCTCTCTTTTTATTTATTAACTGGTATCTGTTGTCACACACAACACAGCATGGTGGCACAGCTGATTGCATTGCCTCCAAGCCCTGCAGTGACACCCCATGACAGCATCCTACATGCCGAGGGCACGGCTTGACTTCCCACCATGGTGCACATTCACTGGGGTCTCTATGACAGCAGCTGGGGTGGCTGTCCAGGCTTGGCTCTTGTCCTGCTGACAGAAGCTGAGAGAAATTTTCCTCTTCTCCATGGCTTGCATGGTGACAGCAGCTGTGAGGGCACGGGGACACATCCTTCATGTTGGTCATCACTCCTTTTCCTGACTGACCAAATCAAGACCTTCCCCCCGGACTTCTCTACCCGGAACAGGAGAAGGTTTTTGCTGACTTTTGTTAAGATTCACTTTCAAGAACTGGGGCTGAACAAGCAGCTGGGGAGGTGCCAAAGCTGCTGCCTCGGAGACCCGCTCTGCATCGGGGCCGCGGGGGCTGTTGGCAGCGGGGCGAGCAGCTGCGCAGCAAGAGGTTGCATCACGGAGGTGGATGTGGGTGCGGCCCCGTGGCGGGCTGTTCGTGCCCTGGGGCTGCTCTTGACTGCGGTGTCTGACAGCTGCTGGCAGGTAAGGGCTGGCCGGCAGGATCAGCGCTGTCTGAAACACAAGCGCACACCAGAAAAAGGTGCCGGGAGGCAGGGATGGGTGAGCACGCTGGAGTCTTCTTGACAGCTGGATTTCCTGTGCCAGCTCCCCACTGCAGGTCTCTCCCCAGTCCCTGTGCAGTTCCCGGGGCTTCTGCTCCCCTGGAGATCTGGAGATGAGGAGCTGGAGAAATCTGGGGGTGCAGCAAGGGGTCTGAAGACCTTTCGCTGTGCAGGCAGCTTTCCCACTGGATTCGCCCCAGTGCTCCCCGATGGGGAGGGACTGCAGGGAGAAGGGACTTGGAGCACAGCAGAGCAGCTTCAGCCCTCAAGTAGAGATTGGGTGTGATGGAAATACTCCAGCAGGTCTCCAGCAGGAAGGTAAAACCTCTTCCAAGCCCAGCTCCCCTCAAAGGTTTCCCGAGGGCCCAGCTGGAGGCTGTCTAGGGATCCAACCTTGCACGGGTGAGACGTGCAGCCGCCTTCTGCCTCACTCCACTGCCTCCTGCCAAGCCACAGTCCACAAGACAGAAATAATTGGGATCACACAAGCTGTATATCTGCGGGTTTTCCAAGTGAAGTCCTTGGAAGACTAAATAATGTTAATCTCTCCCCTTTCTTCTCCAGAAATTCCCTGTGTGGAATGGGTTTTTCCATCTAGCGTGCACATTGTAGCAAGGAATCTGGTTTTGGTAGCTCCTGCCCTCCCAGTCCACCTTGTAGGAAGCATGAACACACCTTGAGCGATGATGCCAGGATGTACCACATGCCCATCAGGCACTTTTGGCAAGTTCTGGAAGTGAGTAAAACGTGGGACTGACATGTATAGAGACATCTGTAATATTTTCCTGGGCAGCTTTGTGGCATGCAGGGCATCAGCATTGTGGTTAATTAAACTGCGGTCTCCCCAGCAACCGGGCAGGAATAGGAGGAATTATATATTTGCTTTTATTTATAGTGGCAGCCTTCATCCCGAGATTAAATGGGAACCAGCCCCTCTCCCTGCACACACAGCAGCTCCAGGGCAGCTTCTGAAGCAGGAGAGGGAAGAAAAGGCTGCTTGTTTCTCAAGATGCCCTTTACTATTCAAGCTCCTTCTACGTGGTTTTATTCAGCTGCATCTTACACCAGGCATCAAACAAGCCCCAGACTATTATGTGCTGAAAGTTTTCCCCATGGAGAAAGCTGCTTGGAGCCGCCTTATGTTTTCCAGTCCATCTCCCCAGTGAGACATACAGACAAGTTAAAACAGGCAGATTTCGACAGGGCCCAGAAAGAGGGCTGTGGAGGATATGCCAGGCATGGAAGGGCTGCCTCCCCTCGCTCCCTGTCCTTCCCAGTGGAAATCAGGAAGGTTGCTGCTTTCCCAGCTTCCAGTGTGGGGGTTTTCTTCCTCACCAGTGTCCACAAGTCTGATGCAAAGAGGCTGATCCCTGGCAAGGAGGAGGAAACTCCTCACACTGGTGATGGGGAAGTGATGGAGAATCTACACAACAGGGCTCGGAGCGAGGGTGGGGACTTTGCTGCTAATGTGAGCTGAAGGGTGGTTGGGCAAGGGTTGTTCACAGCCCTGGCATCTCTGAGAGTTCTCCCTCTTACCTGGCCCCAAGGTATCCCCAGGGCTCAGGAATACGGGGCAGGGTTGGGGCACCTCTTTTCTCAGGGGGAAATTTTTCCTTTTCTAGAACTGGAAAGTTTCTCCAGTGGCCAAGAACAAATCCCCAAGGGTAGATTACCCATCCTGGTGATGGGCTTTATGGTTTTCTGGACTCTCTAAAGCTCCAAGAATTTGCATCCAAGCCTGGCAGCAGCATTTATTCACTAAATGACCCAAAAAAGAGAGTTTGCGGAAGCAAGAGGTTTAGGTGAGAGGTTGGAGTAAGTATGGAGGCAAAAGGAGAAGAGACAGTGAAGGAAAATGGGGAACAGAAAAGAGGAACTTTGTGGGGTGAAAAGGCATATTTTAAAGTCCTTTGGGGAAGAGGATCTTCACCTTTAACCAGACCAACCACTTAGTCCATCGTTTTGAAAATGTCTGCTTACAGCAACTTGGCCCCAGAGCTGAGCTGCTTTTGGTGAACAGGATTGAGTTCACTAAAAAATGTGCCCTTTTGTGGGGAACCAACAATGTGCAAATCCAGGTCAAAAGCAAATGCAGGACTTCAGCCAAAACAAGGGAGGGAGATCATTTGGAAGATGTCGAAACATCTAGTTTCAACATTTTTTTTTTTTCAAAACAAAATGTGGTGAGTTTTTTTTCTTCTTTATTTCAAAACGGGTTTTCCTATTTGAACAGCACTGGAAGCCAAAAGGAAAAGGGTTAAAAAGGTGCAAAGGGAAGGAAACATTGTGAATTTGGTTGGAGGGATGTTTCAGGTTGGGCTGAAACAACTTTTTTTGACATCTCGCCAGCTATTTTCCTACTTGATATTTTTTTTGGCTCAGAGAGCAAGTGGAGAAACCCCATCCTGTGGAGCACCCCTGCCAACCAGAGATGGAGTTTGCCATGCAGCCGCCCCAAAATACCCCTCTGCTGCTTAAAATAACCCGTTTTCTCCTTTTCTCTGCCAGTTTTTCAGAGCTGAGAGTGCAGCATCGATCAGCTCTGTCTGCCTGCTGGGGAAACATATTCGGGTAAAGAGAAAACGCTCCCCGGGGTCAGAAGTCCCCCCGCGTCCCCGAGGGGAGCCAGCTGCTCCAGCTCAACGGTCTCCCGTATTCCCTCACCCCCGGCATCGCTCTGTTTTTCCACTGGAGCATGCGAAGCCGGAGCGGACGAGGAAGAATACGGCCCTTTGTGTGAGCTGAATGCGGGCCATGTGTTGCGCTAATGCTGCCGGTGAGCCCACCCCGAGCTGCACATTCAGCCCTAGATTAGCGCAGCTATCAGGACACATTTAGATATGGACGATTTCCTCCGCCGTCGCCGGCGAGGGGGGACAGAGTGTGGGAAAGCTCTTCTCTGGGCGCGGGGCCCTTCTCTCGCCCATCGTTGCCCAATCCCAGAGCCGGGGGCCGGTTGTTAATCGGATTCCCACCGCGCCAGGCGAGATACAGCAGCGGCGTGTGACCTTCCCGGAGGTGCGGCGCGGCTGAGGAGCCCTGTGGGAACCAGGGCGAGGAAGGCTCTGGTAGAAAGGAGGAGATTTTTCAGGGTTCAATAGTCAAGGTCTCTTCCAGCAGGCCACTGTGCCCTGAAAGCTCGCATCCCACCTGTGATGTCCCCAGCTCATGCTCCCCCTCAGACAGCCCACCGGAGCGGGGCAGCGTTAACCCTTGGTGGCCTGGGTGACTGGGAATGAATTTAGAGGGGCAGAAAACACGAGGGGGTGGGAGGGGAGAGGTAGATACCTCACCTCAGTAGCAGCTCGTCACCCTATGCCTGTTAATAGACTGAAAGCCTCCCTGTCCAGGCAGCAGGGTTGGATCCAGCCCGGATCAGCAGTTGTTCACCTGCCATGTCATGGGCCTCACAGTGCTAAGCAGTGTGCAGGTGGTACCTCCTCACAGTCCAGATGCTTGTCAGCTCTGCCCAAAGCTGGATGCTGTGTGGGAGCACCCTGCCAGGTGGAACTGGGGTCTCCTTTCTGTTACTGGATGGAATATGGGTAAATATAGAGGTTATGTGTTTTCTTCCCAATTAGCAACATGGCAGGGACCACCAGGCAGGACTTCTGGGTCCCTGTCTCCCCTAAAACCGTGCTGTTTGGGTCAAATGTATGCCGTGTGGTGGTGTAAATGTATGGTATTGTGTGCAATACTGACCAGGAGGGCAGACCCAGGCCTGGACCACAGTACCCATCTCCTCATGCTGTGTGTCCCCTTCCAGCAGTGCCTGTGGGGATACTGGTTCAGGGATGAGTGTGGTGAGGACCAACAGCCTCAGAGACCTGCGGGCAGACACGGTGTCTCCCGTCCTCTCCACCACAGCAAACACGGGCTGCCTTGATTGATTCCCTAAGTACTGGGACCATCGGGATGGTTCATGGAAACCTTGGAACAGGCTTTGGGGGATGGGGCTAGGCTGGCTCGTGGGAATCGGCTGCAGTGGAGAGCAAACCCCCGCGGGGACACTTCCAAAGCAAGTGCCAATCCTGCCACCTCCTCCTCCCACCCCTGCGGCGTCTCCGCACCCGCTCCCGTGCTGCCTGCGGACCCCTGCCGGGAACGGGCTCTCATTCCCCACCTTCCCGAAGCCGGGAGGAAGGACGGCAAACTTCACACCATCGTGTCAGGCAAGCTCCCAGCACACCTCCACAGCATCCTACCCCTCCGCCCCCGTGCCTTCTCACCCACCTCCCGCTCCTCCCTCAGATGTTGCTGTAAAGACATCAGTGGCAGTAAAGAGGTTAATGCGTGTGGGAGGAGGAGGCGGGGGAAAAGGGAAGCGGTTCCCATGAACCGGGTCCAAGGCTTATACAGCCTCCTTAGCAAAGCAGAGCATCTGGCCCTGGGGTTCATTTGCCCTGGAGCAGATGGTCCTGTCCTCCATCCATGCGGCTGGGCAGGTGGGCGATGGGCTGTGGCTGATGCTGAGCCCCAAAGAGCCTTTTGTCACTTAGAGATTTCGCAGGAGAGGAGGTTGAGCCGCACGGGGGGGGGTGGGGAGAGGGGCAGGAAAGAGGTGCCTGGGAGAGTTCTGAAACACTCAGTCTCAGCAGGCTCCTGTAGGTGTTTTTCTAATATAAAAAGCCTCTGGAGTTCAGTGCTGACCCTGTAACCCAGAGCCCTCATCTTTGCTGTGCCCACGTCCAGCTCACTTCTATCCCGGGGGACCAGTGTCCCAGCCACAGAGTGGCACTGTGACCTCCTGCTCTCACACTGTTGAGTGAGCGAATGGGCATCAGTCTGGGGAGGAAAGACTGGCCTTGGTCAGCCTGCCTGGGCACCTCATCGTGCTGGAAGGAGGGTTGGCACGGTCAGAGTCACATGTCCAACATCATCTGCCTTGTCACACTGCCCAGGGAGGCTCAGCTTGGGAAGGCTGGGAGCTTCTGATGGGAGAGGCCTTGGGGAGACTGAAAAAGTCACTCTTCTGTCACCTCCCCAGGCCACCATGCTGGGCTCCCAAGGCCTGAGTATAGCTTAGGGGCTAGTTTGGGGATGTCCTTCCCATAGCAGAGAGTTAGAGCCCTCAAAACAGCTGCTATGTTCATTGTCTATGCTGCCAATCAAGGCATTTGGTGGACAACACCCTGGCCAAGGATGCTGCAGAAAAGATTTATGACATGATGTTTTAAGGCTATAACCAGAGCTGAACTTAGCAGTTTCCTGGTTTCTTAGGAGGAATCTCCCTCTAGTACAAGAGAGGTTTCCACTCCTGGGGATGCTGAAAAGGTCTGAAGCACAATCCTGGAGTGGGACCTCAGCACCACACACAATGTACCACAGGCAAATCTTGCCTCTGGTTTGTTCCTTTCATGTGTGACATCTGCCTGTGGTGTCTGGAGGGTACACGGGGCACCACATCCATCTGCATTAGAGAACAACCTCCTTACTTACCCTCCTCTGAAGAGGGAGTTGAGCTTCCTGATTTATCCATATCTGGGCTTACAATCTCTAACAAAACAGCTCTGGGCCCTCTCCTCAGCAGCTGTGACATAATTATTGTTACCAGAGATTTAAGTAAACCTTCCCTCCCTTTGCTGTCCAAGGACTACAGCACTTTCTCGTCACTTCTCCCTGTGCTGGAGCAGGATCCCTGAGATAGCCCCTTCTAAATTTCTGCTCTGGGACTGAGAACCTGAGTTCCTTCACTTGGATCCTTCCCCTTCCTTGGAGGACTTCACACTGGCGCTGCTTCTTTTCTCACCAGCCTCTTAGAACCATAACCCATCCTTGGTGATGTTGGATGTTATGCAATGATTTTTAGACACCACATTACTGTGGTATCCTCAGGAGGAGGCAGAGGTGTATCAGCTTACACTGGCTCCTCTAGGTTTTCTCCTGATCCTGGCCCCCGACACCCACCTGTGCTGCTGCTCCTCTGGGTCTATGGAGGTGGAAGAAAAGCTGAACTCAATAGAGTCAGATGGCCCTCCATCATCCCTTGTCTTCTGTGGAAACTGTATCTTCCACCAGCCCTTTGCCAAGAGTAAAGAAAAACTATAAAATCTGTGACTTTGCCCACATTCTCCTCAGCCCTCCAGGTCTCTGAGCTTCCAGGACAGCTGTAAGTTATTCCAGGAGAGCCTATATCCTCCCATCCTGCTGGATTTTCCTACCTTGGCTCCACCACGTCCCAAAGGGAGGACAACACTAGCACAGATCTTCCTCTGGAAGCCTGTTTACTAGAAGATGGGGAGTAATTTTCCAGATGTGCTGGAGGGAAGTTGCTTTATCCAGGGACCTGCCCATCATGTGTTTGTATTCCCGCTAAGACATCTTTTCCTCGCACGGAGGATGCGTGTGTTCGGCATAAGCCTGGACCTGCTCCCAAGCCTGGACCTGCTCCCAAACCTGGACCTGCTCCCAAACACCTCAGCCAGGGCCGTGTCCGACAGGCTGCAGGCTCGTGTGCGCCGTGGCAGCTCAGCCTGGGGAGAGACCAACCAGCCCCACCACCACATCCCCACCTGCTGCATGGATGTTTCCACCCATCTGAGAACATCCCTCCCCATCCAGGGACACAGCAACAGGTCACGTCCCCTCCACAGCCAGCCATCCTGGATGGCAGCCAACCAAGCAGCATCTCCCACCTGCCTGTCCCATCATCTCCAGAAATGCTCGTGATTTCCCACCAAACTCAACGTGCTCAATCACATGGAGGTGCAGAGAGCTGCCTCACAGCCTGGCAGGGGAATTGCTTGTCCCGGAATAAGTAGCAAGGAGCCAGCTTGGTTTGGAGAACTGAGAATAATAAAGGGAAACACAATGAGCTGAAGTGCAGTAGGAAGTGAGTGGCCGGGTGCTAAAGACAACAGGGGAAAGTCAATGGCAAACAGCTGTGGTGCAGATGCTGAGCAGAACTGAAAGCCTCTGCTCTGTGGGCAGACCGTGACGAACCAGCAGACGCAGCCTGGGATGAGCAAATCGGTTTATCACTAAGGGAGAAGGTCATTTGTCACCTTAGGCAAAACCAGTGTGCCACAAATGGGAAACTGCAAATTCTCCATGACATTGCACTGTAGCACAGGGAAACCACAGACGATGCCGAGGAGAGCGGCCAGGACACTGGAGGAGGAAGCACTGGGCAGGAAGAGAAAGGTCTTGGTCCAACTACGTCTCGTGTTTAGGTTTGAGCAAGTAAACATTCACATTCATGTTCAAGTGCTTTAATGTTTTATTGGGCCAGGATTTTAGAAGTGATGAAAAGTCTGTATTAATGCAGAGCAGAGGCTCAGCTGAGAGAACAGGGAGGAACCAATCAGTCAGCACGAGAGGGCTGGAGATAAGGGATCAGTCAGTGACTGGTTTATATCAGTGAGGCTTCACCGGGGTTACGCAGCTCCTCAGCATGAGGAGCCAGAAGTGGTTCTGCGTGGACTAAATGCAGTATCTGTGCTAAATCAGGCGTTTTAATGGGATCGGGGAGGGGCGAGTGATGATTTCTTTGAGAAGAAGAGACACTGCAGTCTCCTTGGCCTTGTCAGTGCTCTAGATGTCATCCTGTCCCAGGATGGGCAGGGTCATGCAGCAGCCAGGCTCTGTCTGTGTTGGATGGCACTGGACATCCTCAGATGGGACACCTGGCAATATGAGCTGGTGCTGCAGCAGAGACTGAGGACCAATCTCCCTTCCTGTGTCTTTGGGAAGCATTTAACATCCCTGCAAATTCCTAAGTGCAAAAGATAGCAGGACACAAGTTAACATCTCCCACTTTTTGTGAGAGGCTGAAGGTGCTTCGTGCCCAGGACCAGCTCTGTCTGGCCATGCCAAAGGGTGCATGGGAGTGAATGGAGACAGTCTAGGATTCCCTCTGCATTTTCACCCTTGTCACTGAATTTTTGAGGTTGTTGCTACTCCCCCGGCACGGAGCAATGGAGGTCGAGATGGCTTCCTTGTGTTGCCTCCTCCTTGCACATCCAAGGCACAAAACCAGATCTGTATGTGGTGCACCAGTTACTGCTGCCGATTCTCTGCTGGTACGTGTGTGTGTGTGTGTGTGTGTGTGTGTGTGTGTGTGTGTGTGTGTGTGTGCCTCACCCTCTCCACCTCCATGCACGGGCACAGGGATGCTTGCCAAGGGCACAGGGCTTCCATCCATACTTGCTCTTTTGTGGACATCTGAGTAGGGAAGAGAAGGCGCCGGGAAGCAGATGTTGGCAGAGCCTCCTCGTTAGAGATCGGTCCCTCCGGACCACGGGCAGGTCGGGAGCGCCGGTGCCTCCCGGCATTGTCCCACTGCTCCGGTGCCGTGCCGTGCCGCGGGTTCCCACAGCTGCCCCACAATGGAGGCACAACAGGCTCCTCTGGGGACAAAACCTAATCTGAGAGATACCGAGGCTGAGAAAGCTCTTCCTAAAAAAGACACAGTCAAAAGCTCTCGGATGCCCTGTGTCCACGGACACCCGATATGCCCGCCTGCGGTATGATTACCTGCAGGCAGGCTTTGTCCGCCCTGGCTCCCCTGAATGTCACACTTGTTCCCAAATACCAGCAGGGAACAATGTGGGGGCAATGCAAGGAAAAGCCTCCTCTGTCCCTCCCAGTCTGAAAGTAAATATCAAATGCCAATGCTAAAGGGGAGGGAGGGGATGGTGAGAGAGGAGACAAAAAGGAAAAAGCCTGGGGTTGAGAAATGTCTCAGTGAAACTGGGTCATGGCTATAGGATGACAGGCAGAGAAGGATCCCTGTTCTCAGGGAGGGTGAGCAGACCCCTCTGCCCAGCAGCTCCTTGCTGCTGGTGGCCTTGCAAGCAGGCAGGGCTGGAGGGTGCCAAGGAGAAGGGGAAACATGCAGTCATCTCTGCCTGACTCTCCAGCTACCTGATCTGATATTTCACATCAAGTGAAGTGCTTGGATACTACCCATAAAATCCTTTCTGGGCTCTGAGAAAGGCAGCCATGATGAGATCCAGCAGAGACTGAAGGGCAGTGGGTGCTGGTGGGGTTCACTTCACTCTGCCACACTCAGACCCTTCTCCTGCCAATGCCACCATGGCAAGACACCATCTTCATGGGGACAAAGAAACTCCATAGGGTCTCCTGCAGGGTCTCCCAAGTCTGCCCAACCTGAGGACCCTTCACATCACACATGGATCTAATCACCTGTTCCCCATGGACTGCCCAGACATGAGCTGGAAACAATCTGATTTTCCATTCTTATCTTCTCTCCCTGCTGCTGGTGAAGTCAAGTCCTCTTCAGCCCCCTCTTTCCTGTAGGCCACACACGGATTCTTCCTCTCTCAGCCAGTCCCTTTGTCCCTTATAGTGAATGTGTGTCCAGCTGAATGTGCTGCTGAGCCAGTGGGCTGGTCACTGGTTCTCCTGTGTCCTGTCCCAGATGGGGAGATGGCCCTCCTAGCATTCTCAAGGTCCCTGGAGCTTGAGCAGCACAGGCAGGAGTCAGGCTTTATCAAAGACTTTCTGGAAATGCAAATAAACATTGTCACGGATGCGGTCACTGTTAGCTGTGCATCCTCTTCAAGCAGCCACAGAATATCCCCATTCTCTTCCCTGCCTGAGAGTGGAAGGGAAAATCAGCTAAGAATGCATGTTTATGTCAGCATGGCTATCCTTGACCCCGGCAGCCCAGGAACACTGGTCCCAGCAGCAGGTCCATCCAGGGAAATGGGGCAGGAAAAGGAGTTTTTCTATGAATTCAAGCTCTGACCAAAGTCGCTGATGTTAGAGGTGGTTTTTGTCAGGCTTTGGTGCGACCTTTTAACAACTCACTGGGAACATGGGAGAAGGCAGAGCAACAGGAGCAGAGGGCAGATGAGCTAGAGAAACAAATCTGTCTAAGCACAAGGGACTGTAAGGCTTCAGGATCCCTCCTTCTAAAGGCAACTGAAAAGAACAGTCATATTTCAAAGAAACCGGAGAAGTTACTCAATACTTTGTAGGATCCTAATGGGAGATCCTTTGTGACATCCTGGGAGCAAAGCTGGAATCATGCCATACTGTCTCCTTGGAGCAGGGTGGATTGGTAGAATGGATCATAATGGGAAGTCCCCTGGTTTTAACAGTGACCCACTGAACAAACCATAGCATAGACAACTGCTGAAACTGCATTTTGGAGGCACACAGAGGTTCATGCTTAGAAGAGTTGATGGGAGACTTCCTGCAAGGAGAAGACAACCCAAGGAACAACCCCATCTATTGCCAGATGGCCACACAGGGAGTGTGACCTTGTCTCACAAGATGACAAGATTTATTCTGCTCCTTTTGATAGGACATTGATTAAGGCTTCCATGCTTGTAAGGGCACTGGGGGTTCAAAGGGCTGAGGGGACAACACAGAGTAATGAAAGTCAAGATTGCCTTGGCTTCAACCAGAGATTTATGGATGCTGTTAGTCTTAGAAAAAGATTGTTATGAATGTCCAACTGCTTGTGAACAGACCAGAAAGGCAGAATCCATCAAAACCACCAAACTGAGCTGAACTCAAAACAAGCCTCGAGACCCCTGGCATATCAGGAACCCAAACAAACCGTGCTGCCAGTGCTGTCGGGGCCGTGGGTCAGCTGGCTGTGCTCCCAGCAGTGTGCCTCGCAGTCCAGAGGGGATGAGCTCACCACGCAGGGAGCCTGGAGACCAAACCCGAGCGGGAGGGCAGTCTGTCTGTCTCACACTCGCTCTGACAGCGAGACAGGGCCAGTCATACACTCATTCAAGAAAAATGGCTGGTTTGAGCGGATGCAGCCGCTCGTTCCTCATGCTCCTTGGGTGATGGCCTCAGCAAGGGCAGCTCAGCGGGGCTTTGCCGACAGAGCCGCATCGTTCTGAAAGTGCTCTCTTGGAAATAAAGATCAGCTGCAGGTGCTGTGAAGTGGGATTTGCAGCTAAGGAGCCTTTGATGGACTGAACTCACCACCACTGGGCAATTTTAAGCCAATATCGGGCTGGTAATCCCTTGCCACCTGCACATCTAAGGCAGGAGGATCAGCAGGGACATGAATGTTCTACGGACTCAGTGCCTCCGGGAAGCCTTCCTGCACTATTTTTGCAGCGCTGACCTCATGGCTCCTATCAGCCTGCCCTTTTCCAGCTTCCTCTCCCTGATATCTGGCTTTTGCTCCATATTTCCTTGTGCATTGAGCAATCACCTTAAGCCTCTCTCCACATTTCTAGGATTCTTGTTTATCTCCCTGCATGGTGCAGGGCTCTGACGGGGCCCTGCCTTCCTGTCCTGCCTGCCCAGTTCCTCTGTTTACCCATAACTCAAATTGTATTTGTTTGATTTTTTGTTTTTTAATGTAGAACAACAACTCAGTACTAGGAAAGATGTTTTCTTCTCTCCTTTCTACTCATTCCTCCACGGTCCCAGCCATTTTCTCCAGGTCTCACCACCTGCAGGGATCTTTTCTTCTGACCTCTCCATAGGCAGTGTATAAAATTTCTGCTGCGAACAGAAATTCCCAGCTTGGGGGAGCCTCGAGTTGCCCAGAGTCTCTAACTTGTCCCATATTGGCCACTATTGTTTGCAGGGAAGTAAAAACTTCGATCCCAATGGGACATAAAGGGGAAATGAAAATCATTTTGCCACCCCCACCTCCCTGCGCTCCCCCACTGACCCCTCTCCCCTCCGTGATCCCACACTCTTCCCTCACAAAGCAAATTCTTCCTGGATTATATTTTAATATCTGCAAAGCCTCAAGTTTGAAAGAAAAACAAATGTGAAACCAGCTCATGTGAAAAACAGAGAAATGGCCTCTGTCACTCCTGAGAGCCAGTACAGGAGCCACATGAGCGGGTCAGGGTGAGCAGAGCTGACACAGGCACTCTGTTAGACCAGGGACTGAGACTTCAGCAGCTTAAACCAAAAAGAGATGGGACTGTCGTGCAGTGCAAGGGGAGAGCACAACGACAGCCATCTTGGGAGCTTAGTCTGTCTTTCTCCACGCATTTCTGATTCATACCCCTGGGCATTTATAGTACAGGATCCTGGTAAAAGTGATGAGGTGGCATTGCGGGGTCCCAAGGCTTGGGACAGAGCACCTGCAGGAGTGCAGTCCTGCCTCCTGAAGAAAACCCCTCTGCAGCAGCATCCCACCATGCAGAGGCTGGGATCGAGCTGGACACAAATTCTTGCTGTTCCCTGAGCTCTTCTCTTCTGCATTTGACCCAGTCTGGGGAAATGACAGCTTGTCTGTGCATGGCTCCTGCTGAGGGAAGCTCCAGCCCTCGCTGGCCACTGCTCCAGCAGCCCCTGCAAAGCCCCAGTGTGTTTTTCTGTTCTGCAAAGGGATGGGGTTATTACGAAAGGGAAGCAAGGTGAGAGATAACGATAGAATATGGTTTCCTCTTCCCTCTCAGCTGCCAGTTTGACTGCAGCCCAGGTCGGTAGTGGAGGATGCCGTGCTGCTGGGTGCCTGTCCAGCGGTGTGTGCTGGCTCCCAGCCCACTTCCTATGGGGCAGGTGGCTGCATCCCCTCCGTGGGCTTGGCACGCTCCCTGCACCCTCTTCCAGATGAGCAGCCAGCAACCAGCTTATTCCAGAATAAAAGTCATGTCATTCTGACTGTAAAAAACAGGGTAACTATTTAATTATGTCCTTCCTCCACTGAGTGGGCAACCCCTGTGCAGGATGCTATTCCTAGATGGAGATTGCAGTTAATTCCCTAACTGGGCAACACTTGAAATAAACCCAAAAGAAATTTTCTTGGCCACATCCTTAGACAGGGACCTTCAAGCTCAGGGAATGGGGGACAAAGGGGACCCTGAGGGGACAAAGGACAGTGGCTGTTCTGCAGCAGCGAGAGGAGCAGTCGGTCTGCCGAGGACGTCGAGTCCCTTCCAAGAGTACAAAATGCATCATCTCCACCCTTCCTGATGGAAACCTTAATGAGCCATGGGGAACAGGAATAAGGAGTTTCCTCATTTTTGCTCCCAGATTTTGATGATGATCACTGGCCTAAACTTTCTCCCAGTGGTATGCAGAGGTACTGCACAGTTCTCCAACACAGTTTCCCAGCCTACAGAACACTTGCTTGCTTCTTGGCTCGTCTTGTTACAGCAGGATAACAGGCAACACAGTCTGTCCATGAGTCCCAGGGTACCTCAAAAACTGGGACAGCTGCTCCCAGAGCACACAGTGCAGGGATAAAATGGATTATTTTCTCCTCTTCCAGACAGGAGAATTAAATTTCAATATTTTTACTCTCCTTTGTGTAAATAATACCAGCTCTGAAGAAAGGCTTTTGACCTCTCTGGGTGCTGTGAGCATCATTCCACATCTCTTGGCTGTGGAGTTCCTACTGGGCTCTGTGTGTGGGAAGGCACAGGGGACTGGGATGGGGACATTGGGTTGCAGTGCACATGGCCAGCATGTCCTAATGTTACCTGGGCTTTCCAGGCACCCTGCTCATACACACATGACTGCAGCTTCAAAGGAACTCACTGAGAGACCAGAGCTGGGTATCCTGATGTGATGTTCCAGCACATGTATGGAGCTGGAAACATGCATGGGTGGGGTGGCATGTGGTGGGAGGTTAGTCCCAGACTAAACATCATCTGAGGGTTTGTCTGTGACCGAGTGATCTGAGGAGAATTGTTCTCAACTCTCTTATTGCCACATGGATTTGTTCTGGCTTGTCTATGTTTTAGGGTTTTAAATATTCTCTTCCCAAAGGGATCATCTGTTCTTGGTTAGCTACCATGAGGCCACCCCTTGGCACTGGTGGATTTCAATGGCTAGAAGGACATAAAAGACTCTTAGCTCCCCAAAGGCTTTTAAAAACCACAATTTTAATGAAGTTTAAGAATTGGATCTGAATGCTTCTAAACAACATGATCCTGGAGCAGCTGTGCTGAAACCTATTCATGTTGGAAAACCGTTGCTGCATGTGCCAATATTGAAAGAGCAAATATTGACTTACAACTATTGCATTTGCATCTATGAAGAATTCTCTCTCTCTTGTTTTAGTATCAGTGCTTTTCACCTGCAGCCTTTCGTCTGAATAAATTGCTGTTGTAAATTCCAGTGTTCGTTCACATCCTTGTCCTCAGGGTATGGGTGTGCTCTTATGGCTTTCATGGAAACACAAAGAGAAGATCATCCTTTTTATACTGGGACAGGGAACTGCAGATTTTCTGGAGAATTTTTGAAGTTTGGGTTTCCTGCTTTTAGTGGTTTACTTATCCGCTCATGGTTGAGCTCTGTGTGGCAAATTCCTCCTTCATCTGCATTTGGGCAAAGCTGACACCTCAGTTTTGGGAGGGGGAGTCCAAGCACATACCTTACCTGTGGGGCAGCTGGAAGAAAACACTTCCAGCCACAGATGTCTCACCTTCTCTGCCCACACAGGAGTGACAGCCCAGCAGCAGAGCTCCTGGGGCTGCTCTGCAGCCAGTGGAGGCTGGAGCCAGGTTCACTTGGAGATTTGTGCTTTGAACTGTGTGACAATCTTTTCACACTGATCTGAAATGATTGTGCTGAGGGCCCAGACCCACCAGGGTACAGCTTATAATACTGCTTATAAGGCCAAGAGCTGTTCTGACACAGAGGCCACCAAGCAATTAAACTTGCCAAGTGCAAATTGCATTGCAGTGACCCTAAAAGCACCTGTTGGGGGAATGAGGGCTGGTACAGGCTTGTGAGAGGGGAAGACTGGTGGCTTCTTGCTGGTGCTGTCACCAAAGGAAGATGTGTAGATGGGCAGTGGAGGAATCCCCAGCTGTATGCATGGCTCCAGGAGTCACAGATCAGCTCCATCAGGGTCCAGCCAGATGCTGTACTACAGAGCCAGAATATATTAAGTGGCTTTCCCTGCCTAAGGAGCTGCATGGCATGGATGAAGGCTTCCCAGATGATGCTGTAGAGCAAGCAGAGCTCTGTAAGGTGGATGGGGAGAAAGCAAAGGAATTGTTAATATTAAACCCTGTGCACCCACCCCTGTTTACAGCATGGGGGTGGACATCACCTGCAGCACAGCGATGGGGTGAGAGGCAGCAGAGATGCTGTGCTGCTCCTTGGGGGAGAAGACAGTGGCACCCCTTAGCAAACCATTCTCCCTCAGAGGGGAGGTGCTGGGGCCCTGCAGTGTTTCTGGGTCGCTGCAGTCTCAGAGGAGCTATTCAAGGGGAAAAACACATGCACATTCCTGAGCACAATGGAGCCCAGCGCCAGACGATGCTCTGGTCCAGGCGCATCCTCGGAGGATGAAGCTTTACAGGAATACCTGAAAGAGGAAGACTATAGTTAAACTTCCAGTTCCCCTAGAAGGTGGAAGACAATAAGCAGCCATCAAAAGGCATTTCCTGCCCATCTATTGTTTCCCTCTCTGAGTCCTGATCATGGTTTGCACATGGTCTGCAAGTGGACAGATTTTCTAATTATAGCACCAGGTGAAGAGCTGCGCACACATGTTGTGTTCATGAGCAGCTGGATGAAGGTGTTTCTTGCAAATATTTGTTGCTGGCTGCATTTCTCCACCTCACAGCTGGTCTCACCAGCCTCAACAGCCGTCCCAGTCTCCTGCTCCTATCCCGGGTGTCTGCACAGCTTCAATCCTGCTGGAGGCTGGTGTGGAGCAGGGATTGTTCCCTCACCCATCAGAGCACACGTAGCACGTCTCCTCTCCAGGTTAGGGCACCCGACCTGTCCTCCATCTCTGCCTGTCTTTATCTCATCCCATTTCCTGGCCCCAGCTTTTCTGTCCTAATTAAATGTTAAAAACACGTGGGATCCAGGCCAGGCACGAATGGTTTCAGCAAAGCAATTAGCCCTACGTGAGCGCGGAACAATTAGCGCTGCTCTCTGGAATTCGGCCATTGTGCGGCTCATTGTATATTTTTGCCTTAAAAGGGGGCCACTGTGTTGGGAGGAGAGCAAGGGCCCCGGTTCGCAGAGCTGGGCTGACATTTGCACTATGTTAGTCATGCTACATGTCAACATTTTTGTGAGCTTTCCAGAAACAGAAATTCTAATGGGATGTTTTAATCCCATCTTCACCCCCGCACGTCCCCCCCCCCCCCCCCCCCCCCGCCTTTCCCCCTTTCAGCTCCCACCTCCCTCCTCCTCCTCCCGCCTCGCAGAGCACTAATACCATCCTCTCTCAGCTTCAGCTCCCGGAAACCAGGCAAAGCCAGAGCAGTGAAATTCCTATTTAAACTAGCATCACATGAAAAATGAACTGTTGCTTCTAATCCCTTTTGCAGGGGGAATGAGAGTGGAACAAACAATTTCCCAGGGGTGCAGTGGGGAAGGGGCTTTTGGGACACACCGAGGCAAGTTGGGGGAAGCTGTGTGTGAATAATGACTCACTCTTCTACCTTTGAAAAACCACTCAGCAGCTTAATCGGGACTCTCCAGGGTCAAGGAAGAATCCAAGAAGCTGTGGGGGCCCAGAGGGAAGTCAAATTTCCCAGGGGCAACCAACTTTTTGAAACAGCCTTGGCAGGAGTGTTGCAGGGCCAGGGTGACATGTATTTGATCTGGTTCAGATGCAGTGAGTGTTAACTGTGGGACCTATCACTGGTCCAGGGCCAGCTGCAGGCACTGAGATACTCAGGTCTGCACAGGGAGTTAAAATGCATCCCTGATCCTCTCCACATCTCTCTCTCCCCAGGAGGTTCTGGACACCTGGACTTGTAGGTAGCTGTGGGCAGGAAAAGAGTGGCCAATGTCCCATCATGGAGTGGAGACTGACCACTGCATCAGACATGGACCTTAAAGAAGGAAATTTAGGCAATTATTAAGGCAGGTGAAAAATTAGGGAATTATTAAGACTGGAAAGGAGCCCCAGAGGCAAGAAGGAACCCTGGGCTTGTCTCAGTCCTCTGATGCAGCACCAGGGCTGTCCCCAGCACAGAAAGTCCAAGCACTGCTCTTTCTCGTGGCTGCTGGCACAGCTGGGCACAGCTGGGCTCTACCCTAAACTGGGCTGCTGTGCAGTGTTTCAGGGCCTGACCTCACGTGCTCCTGCTTTCTGCTTTCCTTGGTTCTTCCCTTCTCTCCCTTTGCACAGGACCCACAGCAGTGGCTGCCAAACACAGTGCAGGGTTTGGCTGGGATGAGCTCTGGGAGCAGCCTGCCTGCCTGCCTTTGGTTGCTGTTCCCTATACTCCAGTTCTGCTGTTGCTGGAGACTGGATATTGGGTTCACTGGGCCTTTGTCCAGTTTAGTCCAACCCAGTATGAGATTTGATTCCTGCCTCCTGCTTGGGGTAATCGTTAAATGCTTCCCCTGACATCAGCTTCTGGCTCCTCTTCAGAAAGGCATTGGGGAGAGGGACAGCTCACAATGGGAACATGAAGAAATTTGGGGCCAGAAAGAATGAGAGGCCAAAAATTAAAGGCCAGGAGCTGCAAGCTCTGCTGACCACACCTCTGGAAGGAGCTTGGGACAGGCTGTCCATCATCTGCAGCAAAGTGTGACCTCCGCTTGTTGTGCTCTGGCCTGGCCTGTACAGACAGACACATACAGACTGACACGTACAGACTCCATGCACAGCCCATAAGGGAGTCCCCCAAACAGGCAGCAGCCCAGGGGACAGGGACCATGGGGGTTCTGCCAACGTCACCTCTTGGGAAATTGAGGTGAGATGAACAGTCAGTAGAAGCCACACTCATCTCTGTCTGTCAGTCCAACTAACTGAGCACTGCTGAAGCTCTGGCTCTGCAATCACTCATGCAATGCAGGGTTACAAGACATTTAAACTCTGCTTAATTAATTGCTGTCTTTTACCACCCCAAGTCCTCTCTGCCAGTTAGTCTAAGCAGTGTGTGAGAGCAAGTCTCCGGCCCAGGACAGCTCTAAAGCTCCCTAGTTTTCTCTCAGGGTCAACACCAAATGAGAGACCTGCAGTCAGAGACAGCCACATCCAGTCCAGCATCCCAGGCATCCAGCTCAACATTCCTGTTTGGCAGCAGTGCCCCCCCCCCTCCATGGCCCAGCAGGTGTACCCATGAAGAGGAGGTCGTCCTGCCCACCAGCCCAGGGATTCTGGGGTGGGAAAGCCAGGTCTGGGAGGACAGTCTTCATCTGCCCCATGAGCTCCTGTTGGAAGGAGAGAGATGCACAGGCTGCAGGAAAGTGGGGTTATATCCAGCTGGTTTTGCTAGTTCGGGCTCAGTTTCCCTCATGTTTTTACCTTCATTCCATGGTTTTAACATCATGATTTCATACCCCAAAGGAAGAAGTGGAAAGCTCCCCTTGCACCCCTTACACTGCCGAAACTCCCCTGAGATCCACCTCGACTGTGAAGCACTGATAGG
Source organism: Pseudopipra pipra (assembly GCF_036250125.1). Classification (NCBI taxonomy): domain Eukaryota; kingdom Metazoa; phylum Chordata; class Aves; order Passeriformes; family Pipridae; genus Pseudopipra; species Pseudopipra pipra. The sequence continues at coordinate 12,219,598 of NC_087564.1, forward strand.
CATTAAATCAGCGGCAGACGCCCCACCAGCCTCCCCTCTTTCCACATCTACTCCCCTCCCCTGGACTGAATAGGGAGCATGAGAAACCAGGCTGGGCAGGGACGGCCCCGTGCCCCTCGCTTTCTTTCAGGATCAGAGCATCTACGGGGCCGCCTGTGTTCCCCCAGCTCCTCTCCCCCTGCAACGTCGGGGGCTGTAATCTGGGGGCAGTGGGCTTGGAGATGGAGAAAAATGCAGGAGCAGGGAGGGGGAGACAGGGACTGTCCCCACCCGCCACCACCACCGCCAAAGCCCCAAATTCTTAGACCTGGAGGAGTCACCACCAAATTCCATTCAACTGACAGAAAAGAAATCAAATCCTTTTAAAGAGAGCCCACTTTCCCCGCAAGAATGCTCCCTCGGCCTTTTGTTGCAGGGCTTTGCTTGCTCCCAGCAGCTCGGAGGAAGCTGCTCCAATACATTAACCAGTTTAACTTGCTCGTGACCCCCTCTGCCCAGCGCACAATGAAACGCTTCGCCCGCTTTTTTCCCTGGCTCCTTTTCAGGAGCTAAATCCCCCGCTGTTCCCTGCTCGCTGCCTCTCTCACTCAACCTTTCTCAGGCCTCTGCTTCAGCCCCGGCAAAATAATGACGCTTTGCATTTGTATAGCCCCCCGGCCCCGTGGGATCTCACAGTGCCCTGTACGGATCGAATCGTGTCCCTCCACCCCGCTGAGGGGACCCGCAGTCCCCCGAGGTGGAGGGAAAAAGCAATGTAGGGTCTGAGGCCACGGAGAGTGGATGGGGCTTGCAGCAGGACCTGGCATAGAGTAGTGCCACTGCTGGAGCATATTGGGGGATGATGGTAATGGAGACAGTTCAGCATGGGGAGATGCATCATGAGCACCCATTACAGGAGATTTGGGTGTTGGGCAGAGAGATGCTGACCTGCTCTACTCTTCGCAGCCACCTCAAAGGCACTGCCAGACCCTCTGCTACACGGGCAGGAAGGTTTTATGTTCTGAAGGTGGTTAAAAGAACACCAGTAGATGAAAAAACTGAGCGCTTGCCCTGGCCCTGAATAGTGGAGCCCATCAGACAATGGGAAGTTAACCAAACCCGGGCCGGGAGCGCAGAGTTCTGCCGCGGGGCGCTGCCGTTTTCCTACCAGTAATTGATGCAAAGTCCCTTTTGTGTTCTCAGAAAATCCCAGAAAGAAAAAGCGGAGGCTGGGGGGGGGGGGGGAGGGAGGAGAGTTTTTAGAAGCAGACCACGGGCAGGATCCATCTCCTGGGCTGCCCTCCTCCGGCGTCTCCCTCACAGATCTCAGCTGAGGGTTGGAGCAGTGGCCGCCCGGCCGCACGTCGGGGCCGAACTCCGTTAAATACCCCCGACAATACGACAGCGGCGAAGTCGGCGCCTGACAGAGCTTTTAACCCCTGTCCGACGGAGCGCGTAAATCGTTGCGGGTAGACAATGCAGCTTTGCAGCTCGAGCGCGGCATTTCTCTCGGATGACCTGAACACTTTATTACTGGGGATTTATTAACCATTTTTAGCAGCCCTGAGAACCTGGGAGCCTCTTAGGGACCACCTATCGAGTGCTGGGGTCAGGCTGCGAGCAGGGGCGATGCGGAGAGTTTAAACCAATTTAAACCGACCTAATACTGTGGTATGGCTGAAAGGGAGATGCCCCACGTGCAGCCCCAGTCCCGGGCTGGTGCAGGGCTAAATCCAGCCAGCTCCAGTGCAAAACCAGTGTGGGGTTTCACTGAAGTTAATTTGAAGTAGGAGTGAGCATATCCCTGAGATTTGACGGACTTGGGCAGTGTGTTCTGGCTTGGAACCATCCCTGTGGAGTCAGGAATAGTGGAGAGCACACATCACCCTGCAGCCATAGCGGGCCTCACCCTGTGGCATCTCAGATGGGTGAGTTATGGACTGTGCCCGAAATGGGATCCTTTTTGGGAGAGGAAGTGAGATGCCTCTCCCAGTCCAGCCTTGGCATCCCTCTTGCAGAGCAGCCATGACAGCATTCCTCTCCCCTGGCCCTTTTATTTATGGGGCACTCAAATTTATTTGCTGGAGCCACCCCTGTTGGGGTTAGGCTTTTTGTACCCAAGAGTGTTTGAATGCCAACAAACTGGGCACCAGCTGTTCCTGAGACCATCCTCTGCTGCTCCCTGCCCCTCAGGTACCACCCTGTGCCCACCGAGGGAGTAAGCAGTGACCACTCACCACATCACCATTTCCCCAAGGGGACAGTGCCTCACTGGGCACATCTATGAGGCCAGGCACCTGAAAAGAAAGCCTGTAGGGATGCGGCCAGTGGCTGGACAATCCCAGAGGAGTCTTGTGGCGGGACAATCCCACCCATAGAACAGCTTCCCCTCGCCGCCCTGGCTCACTGACCCTGCACAGCCGGGCGGAGCCGAGAGGCAGACCCGGGAAGGGGGTTACAGGCAGTGCCGGGAGGCCGGGAAAGCCCTTGTGCTGGTGGCAGCACAGCGGCTCGTCAAACCCCTCTGCATCGCTCGGGGCCGCCGGCACACAGAGCCCGTATTGTCACTTGCCCCGCGGCGCCGGCCGGGACCCCAACATCTGGCCACAGCGCGTGTCCCCAGCCAGTGCCGGGGCTGCGGGAGCGGGAGAGCAGCTGGTCGGGGGAAAAGTGCCTTTCCTCCCCTTTTGGCTCCTGGAGAAAGGGAGTCTTTCTTCATTCAGGGTTTTGCCGTTCAGGCTTTTCAGCTGCCTCTCGAGCAGCGGTTGCTGTGCCATCGGGTTGGAGACAAAGGGCGCCCAAAAAAAAGCAAATTGAGGCTGGAAGGCTGGGCTCCACAGCAATAGCGGGAAGTGGGGAGTGTGGGATTAGGTTCCTGTGTTTGTACGGTCTAACTGCCTTTTTTTTTTTCTTTTATTATGGGAGGCTTCTTTGGCAGCCCAGGTCTCTCTCCAGGCATGGGCAATGCCCTGTGAAACCAAACCCCACAGCCTCCCTGAGCATTTCTAGCCTGGGACCATGGTTCAAGGGCTGACCTGGAGAATGCATAGTCTAAAATCAAGAGAAGGCAAATGCTGGGGCTTGCCTGAGGAAGCAGCTTCCCTGCTTCGTCCTGCCTGGTATTATGGTATTGTTTATCCAGTGCCAGAGATGAATGGAGCACGTGACATCAGGAAAAATGCAAGTTGGACAAGGTCCCTGCCCAAAAATGCAGCAGCCCCTGATTATGGCATTACATTGCAGCACAGGCCCAAACCCAAATCCGCCTCCCTGTAGCAGCATACTCCCTGGGAAAGAAAACCCCAAGAGCTCACTGCTTGCAGAGGCAGAGGGTATGGGGGGAAAGGGGCCTTGAGATTCGACGTCAGTAAAATATAAGGTTGGTGGCACATCCAGGACCAGATTTCAACCCAGTTTTCTCTTTCATCCACCATTTCTCCCACTATCTGGCTGGAACAATAGTGTTTCATTTAACAAGCCATGATGATCACTTGGGAGGGAGAAGGGGGGGTGACTGCTTGGCATCTATGTAGCATTTATTTTTGGATATCCCAGCACTCTGGGGTCATTCATCAGCTCCAAAGCACGGTGCTGTTCCTGCCATGTGGTTAGTCAGGTCTGGGAGCATCTCCAGGTCTCCCTGGGCAGCGATAGAAACAGCCCCTCCCAGCTTCCCATTCCCAGATTTACCCATCAGACTTGAGATCAGTGGAAGTGAGAGGAGTGCTGTGGTTTTCTGGGGATTTGGTGTGGCGTTTTTTCAGTTATGCTTGGCCTTGGAAGAGATTGGTGGGAAACTGCCCGGAGTGTGGTCAGGCTGGTCATCTTTCTGAAACCTCCTGGACAGGGCTGCGAGAAAATCTCGGTGCAGGGCTTTGGGAAAACAGCTCGGGACGGGCGGGATGGGGAACGCGCCCGTTGCTGCCGATGGAGCGGTGAGCGATGCTCCCGGCCTGCTGGGGGCTGCAGGGGACCAGCGTGTCCCCAGCCCCGAGCATCAAGGGGAAGGGACGAGGAGGAGAAGGAGGCTCCGGCACTCTGCCCGCACCCAGCCGTGCGCTCCCGGCCGCGGGCACGGAGATGCGCAGGGCAGGGGCCGGGGCCGGGCAGGACGGGGCCGGAGGCGGTGGGACGCGGGTAGACGCCGGCGGGGAGGCCGCGGGGGTCGGAGGGGCGCGGGCGGTCCGCGGGCAGGGCCGGGCGGTGCTCACGCCCCGCGTGGGGCGGCCCCGGGTCCGTCCCTCCCCGGGCGGGGCGGGGGCGGTTTAAAGGCGGCGGCGCGGCGGGGGCCGGCGGTGGCGGCGGCGGCGGCGAGGAGGAGCGGAGAGGTGAGGAGCGAGCGGAGAGAAGGATGCTGAAGAGCTGCGGGAGGAAGCTGCTCCTGTCCCTCGTGGGCTCCATGTTCACCTGCCTCCTGGTGCTCATGGTGGAGCCGCCGGGGAGGCCGGGGCTGACCCGGGGGGAGGCCGGCGGGGCGCAGCGGGCGCTGCAGAGCCTGGGGGCGGCTGCGGCCGTGGCCCCCCCGGCGGCACAGGGGCCCCCCGGGCTCCGCAGCTTCGCCGACTACTTCGGGCGGCTGAGCCGAGCGCGGCGGGAGCTGCCCGCGGCCCCACCGAGCCCCCCGAGGCCGCCGGCCGAGGACATCTCCCCCCGCGATGTCTTCATCGCTGTCAAGACCACCAAGAAGTTTCACAAGGCGCGGCTGGAGCTGCTGCTCGACACCTGGATCTCCCGCAATCGCGACATGGTAAGGGATGAGGAGAGGGATGGAGATGGAGACGGGGACGGTCCCCACCGCTGGCCGGGATGGAGTGGCTCGGGCCGGTCTGTAGCCCACGCGTGTCCGCCGCGGTCCCGACCCTTCGTTCGGGACCGCGGGTTGCTGTAAAATACCAAATGCCTCCTCCCCTTCCCATTTCCCCCGTATCGCTGAGCCAGGCGGTATTTCGAGGCTGGCTGGGCTGTTCTAGAGCCTGATGTGTTTTTGGGAGGGTGAAATGCAGTGTTGAAGGGTGAGTTTGGAACAGGGGAGTGATGGAGAGAGCCCAACCTGGGCTCTTCACACTCAGCACCCCTCCAAAATTCTGCTCTGGAGTCCTTCTCGTTGAGCACTTGCCATTGCAGAGCCTACCTGAGTTGTTTTCCACTGGTGAAAATGAGGCACAGTGTGGGGTGCAGCCCAGCCCATGGGTGCCTCAGTCAGGGTTGAGTCCCTGCGATGAGGTTTGGCAGAGTCCTATGAAGTGCCTGTAGTTGGGCTGCCCAAAGGACACCCAGTTCAGCAGGCCAGACTGGGAGAGTGTTGGGATGTGCCGAGGCTGTTGGTCCCCTTGCAAGGAACTGGGCAGGACTGGAGTGGCTAGAGGCTCTTTTGGGTCTGTGGTGGCTCATCCACACCAGGGCAGTTCTAGCTAGTCTGGTTCCTGACCTTACTATGTCCTGCCCAGAGCCCTGGCAGTCCCTTAATCTGTCCTTCAAGTACTGAAGCAAAATTGAAAAGGAAAAAAAAAAGCTGTTTCCTTAGGAAATGTGCCTTGCCATCTGCTTTTAAGACACTTTTTCTATCCTTAGACAGCTTCCCAAGAAAGTTATGTCTGGTCCTAACCTTTCCATCCTACTGTCTTCACGTGTTTCCTCCTGACCTGGAATTGAGTTTCTTCCTTGCAAACTGTTTTACTTGGAAATCTGGAGTGGCTGAGGGGGGGGGGGAGAGGCGACAGGGGAAGAATCAACCTTCCTCACCCAAGTCTGCCGGACTCTGTGGGATCTTGGCTCCTGCAGCTTACCCCAAGAATTATCTTTTTTTTCCCCCCTGTGAATCTTGTTCCTTATTCTTCTTTTTTTTTTTTTTTTTTTTTTTTTGCTCAGGTTTCCTTGGCTTGGCAGTGGATGTGCCATCTCTCTTTGGTCCACTTATTTAATGGAAACCTCTTTTATGCTCTGCTGTCACTGTGAGGGGGTAGTGAGTTTTGGTTGGGAGGAAACGCTCTTTGAGCACCTACAGATGATCCTGGGAATGGCTGCTCTTTTTTTTTTTCTCCTCCCTCTTGTGAGCTACGGCTTTCTTCTAGGTTTTCTTTTTTTTTTTTGTGCTCCGTTTGTCCGTTTGGATTCCCAGAGCCCCAAGGCTCGGCTCTCACGCTGTCCCCCTGGGCAAGCTAACAAAGCCCCTTTTCTCCTGGCGCGGAGAAAAGGCTTCGCAGCCTCTTGTGTGGCACTTTCCATGGGAACGAGGGAGCCGGAGCCGGCCGTGTCCAGGTCAGGTTGCCTAGAGATGAGGGCCATGAAGCCAGGGGGGCCGCATCCCGGCGAGGTGCCCGCCTGACAAGCCAAGCCGCTGAGTGACGGCTCTTGTACAGCACTTGAGGACAAGGAGCTGCCGAGAGAGAGCTGGAGGCGGTGCAAACTCCTGCGGAGCAAAGCGAGGGCTGGGGGGGACACATGGAAGCAGAGGGGATGAACCCGCTGGCTCCGCTCTTCCCACTATGACCCAGATGCTGCCTCTGGGAAGCTGAGGCACCCTGAGCTTCCCAAAACTTGGCTTCAAGTTGAGGATTTCTTTGCCTGCAGAGTGCAGGATTGGCTCCATGGGGCTCCTCTCCCTTGCTTTCCTGTATCTCTTCCTTGCCTCACCCGTTTTCTGTCCCAGGAGGGTGGTTTGGTGACAGCAGGGCACTGCCACTGCTCAAATGTCTCTCTTGGTCTGAGTCAGGCCTGTTTCTGCTCGTCCTGCCCCTCTCTCGCTCTGGTGTCCTGCCCCTCTCTTGCTCTGGTTTCACTAACGGCTCAGGCACATGCACTGCCTCGACAACACGGGGAAGTTCCTACCCAAGGGTTGAGAATCCCCCGTGTCTGATGCTGTATCTCTCCTTCCCCTGATCCTCCTCTCACATCAAACACCAACCTCCCTCTGGCTGTTCATTAGCCAGGCAGAAGGGATGCAGACACTGGTAGGAAGGGGTTAAATCCAGCAGGTAGCTCCTGGCTGGACCCTGGCAGATAGAGGGAACAGCTATTGTGTCCTTCCTTGGCTGCTCTTTGTTCTGCCCACAATGGTCCCTGTTTCCTGCCCTCTGTCCCCTCCAAGACACTGCAAAGGGCACCCCCTTCTCCTTCCTGCCTCTCTGCACAGGGAGGGCAGATCCCTATTCCCTTCTAAATCTGCTCCTTGGGTTGCACAATCGAGGCTGGACAAGCTGCTTTTGGGAGGAGAGTTATGGGTTTTCCCCTCCTTGCTTTGGGGAGAGTTCCCAGCTGTCTCAGTATCCTTAGGATGCCGGAGTGGAGGTTGGAGAAGATTTGCACTTGAAATAAAAGAGAAGGGGGGAGGAAAATGGCCATTAAGCAGAAATCCTGGACAGGAGCAAGTCCAAACCCACTGCTTTCCTGCTGAGTCAGCTGATTTGCAGTGGCAGAGTTGCATAAGATGCATCTCCTGCCTCTGGGGTACTCCAAAGGTGGCTGGGTGTCCCCCGGCCCCTGGGGCACCTCAGGGGCAGCCATGCAACTCCTGGAAGGTGCCCAGGTCTCCCCTGTCCCTGGGGCACCCTGGAGGCAGCCGGGCAGCTCGGCACACGCCGTGGAGCCCACGAGGGCTCCAGCCTGGGCCGCCGTCCCGCCAGCGTGGGATCCGCTGGCTGCCTCCCGCTCCTCGGCACGGTAATTGCAGGCTTTGAAAAATTCCTGCTCTCGGGGCAAAGGGAATGGGTTTGCCTTCCAGAGAGCGCACTCCTCTGATGGCGGCTCCCAAATTTCTCTAGCACCTTGGCCAGGGTCCCCACCCTTGGGGTGGCCGTGGAGTGTGCCGGCGTGCATGTCCCACTTGGACTCCCACCAGAGTAGCTGAGACCAGGGGGCTGCTCATCCCAAACCAGCTCCACAGTGCAGCTGGGCTGTGTGCCAGGGCCTGCTGAGCACTGTTGAACTCAGCTCATTTGTGAGGTTCCCTCCCTGCTGTCCCCTCGGGCAGCCTGTGTGGCTTTTAGGGGTGTGGGCCCCCTTAATTGCCTGTCCCAAACGATGCTGCTGTCCTTGTCCATAAAAGCCCTGGAGCCGGTGAGTGGCGCGTGGAGCACCAGGCGGGAGGGTGGAGGACCCTCGCCACACAATGAGCTCATTGTTTTTGAGGAGGTTATTAAAAAATTATAGCATTTAAAATTACAGTGGAGGATTCTTCCTCTTGCCGAAAGGAGCTGGGGGAGGAAGGGCCTGCGGCCTTGCAAGCCCCTTTCCCGCCTCTGCAGGTCCCAGCCCTGGGATCCTGTGCCAGCACAGACTACCCCACCAGTCCTGGGGAAAGGCACAGCCACAGAAGGGGGGACGCTGCCATCATGGGGACGCTGCCATCATGGGGACACTGCCATCACACTGCTGCCAACCCGCTGAAGAGGAGTGGGGATTTTCCCTCCTAACCTCTGCAGGCTGGAGGGAAAAGGAAAGCATTTGCTGTGGGGAACACAAAGCTGGGCAAGGACCTGCTCCAGCAGCATCCTCACCTCCTCGGGAGCCCCTTGCCCAGCTGGAGACCGAGCTCTACCTCCAGCACTTCTTCACTGCCTCCTTTCCCCTGCACCCAAGTGGGGTGTCCGTGAAGGGGAGTGCAGCCCCCTCTGTGTGCTGTGTAGGTGTGTGCTGGAGTGCTCCATCCTTTCCCAGCAAGGGGAAGTGAAATGTGGCGCAGGGTCAGGATTTGTGCACTGTGGGGTCACGAGGTGCCTGCCCGGCTGAGGTTCCCCTTTTCGGCAGTGTGCTGGTGTGGTGGCAGCAGGCACAGGATGTGTTGAGTGTGTGTCACCCCGGGAAGCCACCGAGTGTGTGTCACCCTGTCACCCCAGGAAGTCACCAAACCACTCAGCCAGGCAGCTCAGAGAGGGGCAGGGTGGCCCTGGGGTGGCCCCAGCTGATGGGACACCTTGTGCAGCACCCAGCCATGAGCAACCCACGAGCTCTGGCGGTGGAGGGGAAATGAGTCACCCTGAAAGGAGAAATGAAGGGGAGGGCAAAAAAAAAAAAAAAAGAAAGGAGTCCTCCCCAAAGGTGAGGAGGAGGCGGGGGGCTGCTGGCGGCTGCCTGGCTCCTGGTAGACTGGGGGGGGGCTGACCCCATTCTGGCCATGGGGACCCCGGGTGCCGCTCAGTCCCGTCCGCAGGGGCCGTACATTGTGCGGGGCTGTGTGGAGTGGTGGCAGCTATTGTTCGGGAGGGATTTGGCATCCTGTGTTTCTTGAAGCTGCAGTTCTGAGAACAATGAGGTTTCCTGCAGGGGCTGAGGGGGGTGCAGCGGGCCCTTCCTCTCCTGCACCCTGCAGGAAAAGTTACTGCGGGGGGGTCCAAGAGGTCCTGGCACCCCTCAGTGCCACGGGTGGGACAGGGGCCAAGTGGGAGAGGGGTGGGTGTAAGGGCTTGGGGTACTTCTGCCTGGGAGGAGAGTGGGGGCTGGCTCTGCTGATGTTGGGTCTGGAGATAGCTGGTTGGTAGATGACAGCTCAAGGATGTTGGCTGCAGTGTCCCACTGATTTGTACCACTGTAAACTGAATGCTGCTGTCATGTCCAGCATCCCACATTGGAGATGCCAAAGGTGGATTCATGTTTTTTGAGGTTCTTTTGTTCTCCTCATTTCCTGGCCTGTCCCTCCCCAGGCTTGGCTGTCACCTGTGCTCCTTGCCCCTGCAGCCCCGGGCAAGGGGCCATGCAGAAAGGGTGCAGCTCCCCTCCAAGAAATGCAGACAAAATAATTAAAGAAATAAAGCCTTTAATTTTTTTAGTTTTGATTGAATATCATGGTGGGGCTGGGAGGGTTGTGGGAAACCTGTGAGGCCCCAGTAGGTGCCCACAGGGGGTGACTTGGAGCTGTGTGCCCTTGTCCTGGTTCCCAAGTTGCCACCTGGTCCACCCACACCAGGAATATTGCAGGGATGTATCTGGTGAGAGGGTGGGGGAGATGCCTTGGTAGGATGAAGCCTTTTGGTGCAGGCAAGTAATAAACAATTGTCCCTGTGGTCTATTTATAGCGGTTGAGCCGGAGGATTAGTTGTGGGGTTATTTTTGGAGCAGCTGAAGGCAGTTGCTGGACCGTGTTTCTGAGCTAATCAAGCAAACATTTTCTGTCTCGCCTGTACAGAGGCTCTGTGTCCCTTGTCCTCCTCTGGTGAGGTGGAAACCTGGGGTGGGGTGCCGGGGCAAGTGTGATGAGCTTGTCTTGGGCATCCTTGGATGGTCTCCTGCTGCCCTGGTTCAGCTCATACCTGGTTCAGCTACCTGAACCACACGCCAAGCACCTGGGAGACATGGGGACCAGCAGAAAGGTGCTGTACCCTGCATTGGTTGGGGGTGACATCCCCCTCCTCTACACACACCACTGACCCTCTCCCACCAAGCAGTGATATGTCCATGGAGCCACAACAACCACGGGCATCCTTGGCCCCGCAGCTGATGGGCTGAGGTCCCCATCCCCCAGCTGTCCCCTCCTCATCAACGATTCCCCCTCCCCTTTGCTCAAGGCCTTCCTGACCTCTGTCCCTCCCCAAAAGCCAGGCTGCACGGCAGGCTCTGCATTTGTGAGAACTTGCCTTCCCACCTCCTCCATCCTTTTTTTTTTTTTTCCATTTTCTTTTCTCCTTTTCAAGCCCCAAAGGTCACTTGTAGCCCCGTCCCCTCCCATTGAGCCTTCTTGCAGATCCAGGCTCTCCCCACCAGCCCCGGCTGGGGACCTGAGCAAACAGGGCCGGGTTAACCAGCGCAGCTGTATGCTAATGACCGCTGCCCGCTTAACTCTCCTCCGCTGAGTAAAGTCAACCCCACTATTGTACCCACCTCCTCCAATAAGCCACAAAACCCCAGCGCGTTCCCGGGGCCGGCTGTGGGGTGGCACCCAATTTCCAGCTCACTTGTAATTCATCATCCCCAGCGCTCGGGCTCCATCGTCCCCCCTCTGCCGCCTCCTGCCTCCCCCCCCAAGCCCTTTTGTCTTTCTTCCTTTGCCCTTTTGTGCACGTCTGGTTTTTAATAGCGCTTGGCAGCTGGTTGTGGTTTCTCTCCTCCAGCTTTGTTTGCTGCCCACTGATTGATGGCGATGCCTTTCCCACCCCCTACTCTCTCTTCTTGCTTCTCGCCCTTCCCCAAATCCCAGGCCAGCAGCAGCCCCCCCAGTCCTCGTTCCCGGGCAGCATATGCCAGGAATTAGCTGTGTAAATAGAGGAGTGCAGCCTGGCGGATAGCTCAGGAGCCCGGGGAGGAGGCAGGATGCTGCCTGGAACTTGGGGCCGTGCTGGGATGGGCAGTGAGGGACTGTCCACTCCTTGGGGCTGGCGAGAGGCACCTGCAGGCACCATCTCAGCCACCCTGGGGGGGAACACGGGGAGCAGAGAGGAGTCGTGGGGGTATTGTGCAAGTGGCCAGGGACAGCCATGTGCTGTTGACACAGGTGGGGACGCAGTTGGCAGCCGGCGCCACAGGCAAACACACCTGGCTGGGCGGCTGCTTTGGCATCCCCGGCCACAGGCACTGGCCAAAGTCTGAAATCCCTGCTCAGATCGAGCCGCGCTCTGCACCTGCTGCCCTGCACACACCCCATCTCACTCGGGACAGCCCCGAGCACCCGAAACCTCCCTGCCAGCTGCTGCCCCGTGGGAGAGGCAAGAGGATGGGGATGCTCGGTGTGTGGGCTGGGGTTTGCATCCCAGGGGGGCTTGGCAGCCTTCTTAGTCTAAAGCTGAGTGTGTTATGGGGATACCCGGCTCCCAGGTGCTGGTTTGGGTTTTGGCGAGGGGGAAGAAGTCACCACCAGCATCCTGGAGGGACTGATCCCAGGTGCTGCCCAGGGGCACTGTGTTGCATCCAAAGCCACGTGGTCTCAGCCCCTTGGTCCTCAGAGGTGCCTTGTCTTCTCTTTCAGACCTTCATCTTCACAGACGGGGAGGATGAGGAGCTGAAGAAGCAAGCACGTGAGTCTGTGGCGCTTGTCCCTTTGTGTGTGTGACATGGCCAGGTCCCCTGAAGAGCCCTGCTTGGCTGGCATGGAGCTTGTCCTGGGAACTCTGGAAAAGCCCTCACCACAGAGATCTGGACTGAGAAGGAGGCAGTTCTTTTCACTGATTATGCTTAAAGCACCCTCTGCCCGGGAGCCCCACCTGGGGGCAGGTTTCCTTCCCAGTCAGCCCAGCCTGTCTCCTGCATGATGCTGCTGAGGAGCACGCTAACAGGGTGGGGTGCCTTTGCACTGCTTTGTCCCTGGGATGACCTGGGATTGATGGGCAATACAGACAGGGTTTCATGGGAGCATTTCCCTGGCAGTCATTCTCCAGGCTGGGGTCAGCCTGATCTGTTCTCCCCATGCAAATTACTCCTTTTCAGGCTGGGAAGTGAATGCCTTTGAGCCAGGCAAGCAAAATAGGGCAGGATTTTTGCTGTCATGTCCTGGAGAAGCTGGCTTACAGCCACCCCCTCACAGGCACACCCTCACCAGGGTGGCTGGTGCATGGCTCTGGGATGGGCAAGGCGATGTAGGATGGCATCACTCCTAGAACATGGGATAGGGCCGAACTGTGGTGCATCAGTTACATCCACTGCATCTGCATCCCTTGATCACCCCTTCCCTTATCTCACGTGGACACAAAAGACGTTCCCTAAAAATTCATCAATTGCCCAAAACAGTGTGGCATGGAGGTCTTTGAGCATCAGGATCATCCCTGAGTTTCCGTCCCCCTGGCACACCTGGGACATGGTGAAGTGTCACTATCTGAGCATGTGGGGGGGTATGGGATGCTGCGATGCCGGGCTTTGACCCCCGTCTCTTCACGCAGGAAACGTCATCAACACCAACTGCTCGGCTGCCCACAGCCGCCAGGCCCTGTCCTGCAAGATGGCTGTGGAGTACGACAAGTTCATTGAGTCGGGCAGAAAGTAAGTGGTGTCCAGGGCTGCCGTGGAGGATGGCGGGGCTGAGGGGAAGGGATGGTGCAAGCAGAGACCATTTGTATTTTTGGGGCCTTATTTCAGTGTGGGGTCTGTGGAGCTGCCCCGGGCCAGTGTGACACTGCTGTCCCTGCAGGTGGTTCTGCCATGTGGACGATGACAACTATGTGAACGTGCGGATGCTGGTCAAGTTGCTCTCCAGCTACCCCCACACACAGGACATCTACATTGGGAAGCCCAGCCTGGACCGGCCCATCCAGGCTACAGAGAGGATCAGCGAGAACAAGATGGTGAGGGTGGGGAGAGAAGTTGATTCTGGCTTAATTTGGGCTGGGTGGAGAAGGAGGTCTCACTGCTGTTGTCTCCCATCTCTTGCAGCACCCTGTGCATTTCTGGTTTGCCACAGGTGGAGCGGGGTTCTGTATCAGCCGGGGGCTGGCGCTGAAGATGAGCCCTTGGGCCAGGTAAGAGCTTTGGTGTTGCCCTCCCGTGGGGACTCATCTTGGGCCCAAGCAGGGCACAGAGAAGCGATATCTTTCTAGTTGGACGTTGAACCACGTCCCCTCACCTTACTCTTTGCCTTGCTGAGGTTGTCTGCAGGGGGCTTGGAAACAAGCTGGGAAGGGCCTCAGTTCCCCCAAATTGACTTTTAATCAGAGCTGGGCACCCACTGGCCAAGCCCAGACCCTGCAGGGTGCCCACATCCCCTGGGATTTGCTCCTCTGCAGCCCCTCTCTGTCTCCCCGCAGCGGGGGTCACTTCATGAGCACCGCGGAGAAGATCCGCCTGCCCGATGACTGCACCATCGGCTACATCATCGAGTCCGTGCTGGGCGTGAAGCTCATCCGGAGCAACCTTTTCCACTCACACCTGGAGAACCTCCACCAGGTGCCCAAGTCGGAGATCCACAAACAGGTACCCCAAGTTGTCACCTAAAAATTGGGCATCGCGGCTAAGATATTGATTGACATGCAACCAAAACATCAGCAGAGGGGAAAAGCCCCATCGGCCCATCCCTGTGGGGTGATGCAGAGTGTGACTGGAGGCTTTGGGAAGTGGGGTGAATCTTGCAGCCCTCCATGCCCCTGCTTGATCCTTATGGCCACGTCGGCCACTTGACCCCCCTGTGCTTGCCTCCCAGGTGACACTAAGCTATGGCATGTTTGAAAACAAGCGCAACTCCATCCACATGAAGGGAGCCTTCTCTGTCGAGGAGGACCCATCCAGGTGAGAACGGGGGACCCCGTCCCCCCCAGGCTGGGGTGCTGCGGGGCTGCCACTGTCCCATGCTCAGCATTGCTCCTCTCCTCTGCAGGTTTCGCTCCGTGCACTGCCTGCTGTACCCCGACACGCCGTGGTGCCCCACCAACATGGTTTACTAGGAGGCGCGTGTCCCCTCCAACCTCGTCCCGAATTTCCCCGGTATCCGACGGGCGTGCGGGACCTGCGTGCGGGTGTGTCAGTCTGGCCTCGCCGCCAGGCGGACGGACGGACGGACGTCGTTGCTGTGGTATTGCACAGTGTGTGTGTACTGAAGGCTGCTGTGCGGCCCCTTGTCCCCTGCCCTGCCTGCCCGGCTGCCCGTGCCCGCCGCCTGATCCGGCCGGGATGGTGGACAGGGACGGGTCCTGAGCACTTAAACTGTTGGGCACCCGCGGCTGGCGGGCCCCACGCCATGCGTGGGGAGCGACCACAGCGCGGGGCCTTGCCCGCCCTGGGCTTGCTTCTCCTTCATTTTTTTTTTTCCTTTCAAATGTCAAGTTTTTTGGTGTGTTCTTCCCCTCTTTTCATCTACCCTCCACCCCACTCCCATAATCCCTCATCCACCCCATCCTCTCTCCCAGTCCCAAAATCTCAGCAGCAAAGCTCTGGCTCCCAATTCGGATGAGGGATCCCTGTGAGTTTTTTCTCCCTGGCTTGGCAGGCAGGCAGAGGCAGGCAGGGGAATCCTCTGGCCATGGCAGTGGCTGCTCCAGGGTGCTGCAAAGCTGCTGGGTGCTCGATGGCCGCACTGGAGGGAGACGGGGTGGGCTGGGAGCTGGCGTTGGCATTAGCTCCGTTTCCTGGAGCTCCCCCTGTATGGCTGAACTGTTACCGGCAGCACTGATCTGTGCACTATTTATAGACTCATGTAAAGACTTTCTATAAATACAGGGGTGGGAGGAGGGCTTTTCTGGAGCTGCCAGAGTGGCGTGGGCATCGTGTTTGTGCAGGGTCTCCCTCCAGTGCCGCCTCCCTGCCTGCTCACAGGCAGCCCTGCACCTCTGCAGAGGAGCCCCTCAAAGTCCAGCCAGGGGCTCTGTGGGTGTCCACTGCCCCACTGTGGGGCCAGAGCATCCTCCAGCACTGACCTGGCTGTGGGTGTTGCTAGGGTGGCCGGAGCACCCAGGAGGCATCTGGCCAGCCAAGCTCCTGCCATGGGCAGGCAGTGTTTCCCACCCTGGCTCTTATGCTGTCCCTGATGGAAAGGGATTTATCCAGGGAGGGAGAGGGACCCCACATCTTCTGAGAGCTGCCTTGCCTGCCACCACCAGCCCTCTGTCTCTGGGCTGAGCCAGAGCTGAACGTTTCCAACCTGAAGCTGAGTGAAAATAGCCCATAATGGGTGTGTTGTAAATATGTTATTGTGCCAGTATTTTTTTTACTGTGCCTTTTTTTTTAAGGAAAAAAAACCACATTGAGAAATATGTAGATTTAAAATGCTTTTTATACATTTTCTGTGGATCAGAAAAAGAAAAATCCCCAACCTTTGATAATCTGTTTAAGAAAGAAAGAAAGAAAAAAAAAATTTGCGATGTCTTGTAACTATCACTTACCTTAATTTATATGTTCCAGTATCTGGAATGTCACTCTGTGCTTTTTGTAACTAGGATGTGTTTAAAGCAATAGCTGTGGGAAGGGGAACCAGCATGGACAGTGTGTTCTCAGGGACCTGAACCCGATTGCTGCCACGGGGTTCCCGTGGGAGCGGTCACCAATAAAGTGGCTTTTTTGCTGACCACAGTCACCTGGTCCTGGGCTCTGGCGTCTCTTTATGGATGAGCTGCTCTGAACACCCCTTGATCCCCCGCGGATGTTGTCACCTCTGCCCAAGCTCTCAGGGAGGCACCGAGGAGGGATTGCGCCTATCATCCCTCTTTTCCCACGGGTACAGGGATCTGCTGGCCATTTGCATCGCAGGGTGTGAGGGTCCTCTCCTCCTTCCCCTTCCCAAAAGGCTTGGATAGGGCTTGTCACCTCAGGGCTGTTTTTTCCCAGGCTCAGGGGTGGGAGCGGAGGCGGCGGGGATGAGGTGAGAGCCGGTTGTTAGCAGGGTGTTGTTAACAGCCGGCCGGCAGGCGTGTGCGTGGGAAGGTTGGGGGCTGCAGGGGGGCAAAGACCCCCTTCTCTCCCAGCCCTCCCTTCATCCTGCTCACCACAGTTTCAGCCAACACTGAATATCCACCTGCCAGTAACAAGCCTCAGCTTTCCTGTGCTATAGCAATATCATAAGATCTTTCCCCCACCCCAAACCAGTCTTGTTTGTGCCACTGGTACCAGCTTCCACCTGTGCCATCCCCTCCTCCCCACCTTCCCCCACCTGCCTACATCCCCAGCACCTTTTTTTTTTTTCCTTTTCGAGGCACACTTACTTACTTCACAGTTTCGCTTGAATCTCTGGGTTATCAGGGGTTGACGCTGCTAAAAATACAGCCTGGCAGGAAGTCGGCGTGTGCTGAAGCAGCCACTGCTCCTCCCAACACCCTCTCACCCTTCAGACAGCCACAAAAATCAAAAGTCCCCCAAACTCTGCAGCCCTTGGGCTGTCACGGGCGAGGTGGGGCTGTGGCTGCTGCCCCAGAGAACGAAGTATTGCCCTGACCTGGCCGCCCCAAAAAGCTCCCCAGAGAAAGGGAGGGGTGGAGAGCAGTGCTGCCTTCCCCCGGCTGACTGGGGCCGGGGATGGTGTGCTGGATGCAGGATTTGGTGCCCCTCAGCCCTGCCCTGGTGCAGGGTCAGTGAAGGGACCTGTGTCAGGAGTAGGAAGCTGTGACGCTGTGGCACCGTCCCCTCGCCCGCGTGTTTTCCTATTGCTCATCAGCTGCGGTTTCAGCAGTGCCGGCTCTTCCCGGCAGCCCCGTCACCGCCTCTCTGAGCCTGACCTTCCCTTGGCCCCCGGGGGTGGGATGGAGAGTTGCACCCAGGACAGGGCATCACCCATCGCGCCCCACGCAGGGCTGGGTGCAGGGCAGCTGTTGACTGCAGAACAGCCCAAATCTTGTGTTAAGTGCCCACCAAGGTGCCAGGGAGCCAGGGGATGTGGCATGGGGCTGGTATGGTGCTGCAAGGAACAGGAGCCCCTGACAGGGGGAAAGGCTGGGAGGGTGCTGGGCATGGTGCAACACCTGCAGGGGGCTTAAAAAGCAAAATAAATTAAAATAAAATACAATACAAAATAATACCCCGCAAATAAATTAAATTAAATTAAAATAAAATAAAAATAAATAAAATATAATATAATATAATATAAAATAAAATAAAATAAAATAAAATAAAATAAAATAAAATAAAATAAAATAAAATAAAATAAAATAAAATTACCCCATCGAGCCTTCAGGAGCAGGGGCAGGCAGCTCACCAGCCCTCCAGTTTGTCTCCCACCAGGCTCCCAGCCTCTCCCTCCTCCCTTCCCTACTCGTGGGCTGAAAAGTAAATAAATACACGCAATAATAAACAAAAGGAAAACAAAAGCAAAGCCTGCTGCTCTCACATACTTGGCAGCTCCACAGGCCAGCCTGCTTTCATCTGCACCCCGGCGCTGTTGTGGGATGTCCTGTTTACTCTCCCCGGCCCGCGGCAGCTGATAAGGCGGCTGTACCTTTTGGAGAGTCTGATGTGTGGTGGTGGGGTGGGGACAAGCCCAGCTTGCTGGGGACACTGCTGCTATGTAGGGACCACTGCTGTCGACACCACCGTGCCCAAGGGATGCTCCAGCACCGTGCCTGGCCAGAGGCTTTCCCCATCCCTGGGTGGTTGCAACATCGAGGGCAGAGAGTAACACAGTGGTTTAGTCCTTTTTGTTGCTTCCCATCTCCTCTTTTTTTGGTTCAATTTGCATTTGGGTCACTTGCAGCCCTGGACTTCATGTGAATCACTGTGTTCCCAGCCCGGCTGCAGGGACTCTCAGTGGGGAGCGTGTGTGCGGCGGCGGAACGAACACCCACCCTGGCACTGACGGCGGCGAGAAATGCTTGAGACTTGGGGTGGGAGGGCAGCGTTGGGAGACAACAAAACTTGTGTGAATCGGCTCCAAGAGCCACTTCCAGCTGCTTTGGCCCAGTAAACTGGAATATTTGTGGGAAACGAACATAAAAGCATCCGAATCGCGGGGCCTGAGCAATGCGTGCAGTGCTCCAGCTTTGGGAGTTGCCTGTCCCAGTGCTGGATGGGAGAGTGCTGGGACCCCCTGGGCTCATGATCTACATCCCACCACCTCTGTGCAGCTGGAGGTGACTAAATCCACCACCAGCCTAGTCTGTCTTGGAGCGAGGGGCCGCAAAGCCCTGTGGCAGAGAGTGACAGCTTCAGGAGGGCTGAGATGCAGTGTTGGGGTGTGCAGGGCAGCCCCTCAAAAGCAGCTCCCAGCCATCACCCACATCCCCTTTATTTTTTTTGGCTTTCTACTATTTCCCACTCCTGCCTAACATGCAGGTGGTTAAAATAAATACCCCCCAAGCTCCACAAAGTTTATTTTTTCTCTTCCTGACTTTTAAGACCAGCCTTGAATCTATCAAAATGAATTCCCTCAGCCTCGGAGCTCCCAGCAGCCGCTGCTTCTGGTCCGCCTCAGCTGCCCAGTGGGGCCAGCTCTGCTCCTGTAGCCATTTGGCAAGCCAAGAGTGGAGGAGGAGATAAATGGAGCATCTCAAAAACAGCTGGAAACACTTCCCATGGCTCTGCCAGATGAGATCCATGAAGCTGTGGCTTTACCGCACAGTCCCACTCCCAAAGTCTCCTTCCTCCTCCTCGGAGGGTGTGTCCCCCATCCATTCCCCCTCAAACCAGGGTGGTTTCACCAGGGAAACAGTGTCAGGTTTGTGCCTGTCCATGCTGAGGACAGGGACCTGAAAGCAGCAGTGTCACTGTGTTGGTCCACACTGGGTGATGCTCCAGCCATGCCCACATCATCCTAGTGAGCCCCCCCTTATTTAGGGGGACACAGGATGGGCTGTTGAGCTTGACAGCCCTCGGGAGCAGGGGGCCATGCTTGTTCCCTGTTGAGCAACCCATCCCCAGGCCCCAGAGCTGACGTGTCTGGAACAGATCATGAGTGGCCGGGTGATTTATGGGGTGCAAGCGCCAGGTTCCGTGATGTTTGGCTGGTGGGAAGAGGAAGCGGGTGGGAGAAGCACCAGCATCTGCAACACCTCGCAGTGAGAAGGGAGCTGTGCTTCCTCCCACTTCCCTCCGAGGGCTGGGAGGGATTAAAAAAATCCCTGAGCTGGGATTTTTGCTGAGGTAATGGTGAGAAAACACCGCCTGCTTTAGACAAAGCCTTCCTTGCTTGCAGAGCCCTGCGGTCCTGCCAGCAGCGATGGAGACATCAGCTGTAGGAGGAAACATCCTTCTGGCCCTGTCACCATCCATCCCCTCTCCACCATGCAACAACACGAGGGCACTGATGTGTGACCAGCTGCTTCATCACCGTGGCCACAGCCAGGCCACCCTCCGGCCCTGCCTACTCACCCCAGTGGGTGAAGGCAAACAAGCCGGGAGGTTCCAGGGTGCTGGGACCCACCAAACTGGTCCAGGCTGGGCTGCAGACACGGGGTGAGAAGGAGCATCCCTGTGGCTGCCTCCACTACAAACCCTCCCGACTTCCAAGCGCAGGGCTCCAGCATCCCCACGTGGTCAGACCGTTCGGAGTCTCCTCGTTCAGGGTTTCCTTTCCAGAGCTGGCAGACACTCAGCTCTGTCCTGGCCTCCCTCGCAGTGCAGGGAGAGGTTGCCACCTCCTGAAAGCACTGCAGGAAGGGGTGGGGAGATGGGGTGTTTACTCGCGGACAAGGGTGCTTCAGAAGGGGTTAGAGAAGATGAGCTGCAATTTCAGCTGCCTGTTGCCTTCCTGGACACATGGGGAGCGCAAGTCCCTGTTGGACCATCCCAACCATGAACCCACACCTTCTCAAGTGGAAGGAGCTGGGCAGATGCCACCTGCACAGTACCATGCTTGGCAGAAAACATGTAGCTTAGGCCATTTGCCATCCCAAGAGGTAACAGGAGATGGAGGCACAGTCAGTAACTGTGTCCCAGAGCCACCAGCTCTGCCGGATGGTTTTCCAGCTGCCAACCTACCGACAGCTCCCGGAGGCAGCGATTCTGTGAGCACAGTTCAGCACACCACAGAGCAAACACGCTTGAAAGCATCTCCCTGGGGCATCCCTCCCTGCCTTATCTTGGAGGACAGAGATCTAAGGGACCGCTACTGAAGGTTGATCTGAAGGCGAGGTTTATTCAAACACAAAGTTCACCCTTCCCTCGGTTTTCTCCGAGCTCCAAATGGCTCAGGAAAGAGTCCTGCCCTGCTCCCGTTGGGACAGGGAGTGGTGCAGAGGGTGAGCTGCTGGGGATGGTTGGCTGGAAAGCACCGGGAGAGGTCACTGGGCAGGTGGCCTTTGCAGGTTCCCATCCCTGGTGGAGCCCATAAAGCTGGTAAAATATTTACATGATGACTGACAGAGGTTTTATTTTCCTTCTCACCATCAGACTCCCTTGACTGCTCCAAGCCCTTTTAGAACTTTAGAGAGCAGGTTTAATCATCTCAGATCAGGGATGAAGGTGGAAAACATGGGTTTCTCCTTTAGATGGGGGGGGGGGAAAGGGAGAAAAATCTGTCAATTATTTATTGGTGAAGGGAGGAAAACTGGTGTCTGTTGAGATTCACAAGCACGAGGGGGAAAGTCACAACAAGGAGTCCTCTGTAGTTCTGCACTGGACCAACAGACAGGACTCAAGAGCACAGGTGTGGGTTTCAGCCATACTCAGAGCATTAAAAAAAATAGATGGCATTTACAAAGACAGAGTTAAATTATTGCTTATCCCCACACCTAGGAAGGGATGGGCTGAGGTCAGGGCAAGAATAGCACAGGATGGAGGCAGGAGCCCAATCCCTCCATTTGACTGGCAGGATCAGGCAGAAAAGAGATCAAGAAAATTACAGGAAGGTAAAGGTTTCAGTTTACTACTTGACAGTGATGCGGCAGCAGGCTTGTGATCAGAGAACAGTACAAAGGGAGAACTAAAAAGAAGCCCACGATAGCCTGGGGGCAGCACTGAGAAAGATGAACCCACGCTGAGCTGCACCAGCCCCCCAGCTTGCTACCAAAGACATGTAATACATTTTATCACCTCCAGAAGAGGGACACCTTTGCTGTGGCTGAGCTGGGGGTGCACCCTCCCACACCATTTTTCCACACTTCTTGTACTTCTGCTGGTGAAAATAAACCACTCCTGTTTGCTGCTGCTCCAGTGTGGAATAGCCAAGGTGGCAAAAGAGGTTCAAAGGAGTTCACAGTCACACAGACCGTGCACAGGGGGAACGTCTCCCCAGGCTGATGTGCACATCTCTCAGCTGCTCCAGCACTTTCTACTGCATTTTCTGTAGTAAATGGACCCTGGAGGTCCCTGGTACCAGCCTGGCTCCATACCTCCCTCCAGGAGCAAATACAAATCAATAACTAGGAACAGTGGTTTTAAATCGTTTATTTTTAAAACATGAAACCCAAGCTGAATAGAAACCACAGAAATTACATTTAGGTTTTTTTGTTTAGTATTTGCAAACCAAAAAGTTACAGTAAAAAATAGCTACGTTACAATCAATAGAACTACAGAATTAAAAGTAAAGATACAAAAATGGGCTCAATCCTCTTTAATCCTCACAATTTAAAAACATTTTGGGTAAGTGCAGGAACACTTAAAAGAAACTAGCAGGTCCAAAGTTTTAAAAAAAAAATTATATATATTTATATATTATATATGTATATAAAGTGGTATGATATACAACCATTATGGTTAAGAAGAGAAAAAAAAAAAAAAAAAGAAAAAAAACCAAAAAAACCCAGAGAAGTTACAAAAAGGCCAGGTACATGTTCACCATTAGGTTTCTGTGCACAGTGTCCAAGAAAATAAACTTCCCTCTGAATGACATGAATAAAACTCGTGGAGCCTCCCGTTACCAAGGGACCTGAGGCACACGACATGACGGCTGGGCGGCTGGACCCGATGCAGAGCACAACAAAAGGAGTGAAGCTTTCCTGGGACTTCAGCAGCCTCCTGGGCAGAGGCCACTGGAGAAGTCTTGGTGTGAGATTAGAGGAGGAACAGGAAGGAAGGAGCTGGGAATTGCATAGTGAGGAGCAATGTGGTATCAAATATGCAGAGCACCTAAGAGCTTCATGCTACAGTTATCCTCATCAGGAAAGGAGTATTTTGAACTTTCTGGTTGTATGTCAATTTATGTTCCACTTTGTTCATGCAGCCACAGGGGCTGGGTGAGCACCCGGGAGCTCCAGGCCACCAGTAACCCATCCCTTCTCTCCCAGCTGGGCAACATGCTCACCATCACGGCTTGGCAGGAGATCCCACACCCCCCTGAAAGCACAAATCACTGGTTAGCCATCTAGGAACTGCTACCAAAGCATCCCACGCTTCTGCTGGGCCTCCTGGAATGACTGGGGAAGCCATCCATAGCATACACAGAAATAATTTCTGGAAAACGGGAGTAGGCTGTGATGAAAGGAGGTACAGATTGGGTCTTGTCAGGCCTCTTTCTCAAGGCATTAGATCTACTCCTCGGTATCTCCCTGGAGGGCTTTTCCCCTCCCACCCAGAGATGCTCACTGAGTTACATTAACAGACTTGTCGAGGTGGGGAAGACCCCGGCTTCTCCTTGGTTCTCAGCTAGGAATTACTTCAAAGACAGCTCCTCTCCCGAGCTAAAGGAAAACCCATCCACCTCATCTCCTCCTGAATCAGGTGGGGTGGTGAGGATCAACAAGCCAAGACACTTCTCTCTTCTTCAAAGGGCTCAGCATGGTATTTCAGCTGCTGCTGGAAGGAAGAGAAGGTGGGACCAGAAGCAAAGCCTGGGTTTATTCACGCAGGTACCTGTACCTTGCTCTGACGGGCACCCACCCACTCCTGCCTGCTGCCACCCTGCAGCACCAAAAGCTCTCCAGAGCAATGGCTGAGCAGCTCCCTGAGAAAGGGTTCCACTCTCAGAAAGGCCAAACTTTTCATGTAGTTTCAGGGAACTGCTATGGAAATCCTAACTCAGGATCTCTTGAAACCCCATGCACTGTGTCCCCCTCAAAGCACTCAAATGAACATCCCTTGCATCTTGGCTGAGATGACTGTACACGGAAAATCAACACCTATCAAATGGAGAAACTTAAAAGGACAGGAGGGGAAGGGAGCACTCCATCCTTCACATTTGGATACATGGATGCACGCTAAAAATCTTAGCTTGAACCCTTTTATCAGCACACAAAATGAACTCAATTTAATAATACATACAGGATACAAACACTACAGTTATAATTCCCAAGACAGCACAAGAAATTCACAGCCAAGTCTTGATTTGATTTCCTTTACAATTACAATGCAGTCTTGAACACTGGACACAAGAGTCCAACATGCTATTTACATTTCACATTGTGGAGATGTTTGTGTGCTTGGAAGAGTTCTCAGTTCCAAAAGAAAGTGTCATTCACACATGATGATGCGGTGGAAATAAACCAAGCCAACCAGACAAGCCAATGACCACATTTGTGCTTCTGAAAAAGTAACATGAAGTGTCTTCACTGATGCAGTCACCCTCCACCGGACAAGCTGCCTTCTGTTCTGCAGTCAGAGAGGTGTCCAGAGGCCAATCTCAGCTCCCCTGACTTCTGGACCCTTTTGCTAGCAACCAGTCACGTGAGAAATGTCCGATAAGGTCAGCTGGGATACACCAAGTGATATGGCCTTGGCATTTTGTCACATTAAAAACAGAGAGACACGATGGAAGAGAGAGAAGTCTCCACAGCTTTACCTCCTGCAGCTTGAAGAGTCTGGACTCCCTCAACCATGAATGCCATCCAGAACAGATGAGTCTTCGCCAGATAGCACCTGCTGTTCACCCGAGAGGGAGGCACAGAGTCTGGGAGATCTTGGCTTTTCAAAGTCCACTCCTCAGACAGAATGTGACCATATGGATGAGACTGATTATGTCGCAGCCATAAGAATAGGCAAAGGCCATCTGTTCTTCAGCAGATCCTTTCAGACCAGCCTGCAAAAAATGCCACGCTGTTGCTCAAGGTTCCAGTAAAATAAAAAAATGAAAACAAAAAAAAAAAGTAGTAATAACAATAATAATAATAAACCAAAAGAAACGCATTTGTCTGTGTTTCCTATCCAGCGCTCTGCACAGCATGCAGCGGGGCAGCAGAGTTCCAGGATGCTTTACAAAAGTGCAATATCCATGTCAAGTAAAGGAAGTGCTGGCTGGACACAGGTACACAGCTCACACCGCAGTCCCGTTGTGCTGGCCTCCAGAGAGCAAAACGTCAGCTCCGCAACATTTTTTCCAGTTATATGTTGAAGTCACAGAGCACGTGTCTCCACAGCTGTGCCTTGCTGCAAGCCCCAAACACCGCCAGAAGTTGTTCTGGGTGTTGTAAGTGGCTGTGCCAAACCTTGGAAGGAAGCAGGTCAAGGTGGCTGCTCCGTTCTGCAAACAAAAAGGCAACGGCTCGCTCCCCGTCACCGCCTGGCACGGGCAATGCCACTGGGACAATTCAGACCCAACCCCAAGTGCAGTCACACACAGGTTCAGGGTGCACTCTGTATACAGAGAAGTCAGTATACAGAAGCACTTGTTTTCACAGGGTTCCCCACACCCTCCAGCCTTCAAAACACTTGCCTTCAAGTGAGTAGGACCAGGCCACAGATTTCAGGGCAGCTCCCCTAAAATTGATAGTGTGAGTAGCAATCGGAGCACATCCTTGCAAGGAGGATGATGGCAGAACAACTCAGTTTTAATAAGGATTATATGGCTCTTACTTCTTTTTTCAAAGTGAAGGAAAGGTTGGGTTCCCTCTAGATAGCAGTTGGGTGGTTGGGGCTGCAAGCTCACCAAACCACACATGCACACCTGGGTCTCCTGGTAGGCTCTAAGACAGGGTGAAAAACCTGGTGCTCACGAGCCAGTGTCCCTCCATACCACCTGTGACTACATTTCCCTGCCCTTGTTATTTGATAAAACAGAGGTATGTTTCAGTGTGAAGCCCATCCAACATGTCTGAAAGGGCATACTTGGTCCTGAGCAAGAAAATCCTGCTTCCAGAGATTTATGGTGAAGTGTGAACTTTTCTCCAAAACCTTCTCTTCCTGTCTGCATGGTGGTGCCTCCTCCCTGTCTCCTTCACTCCTTTGCATGGTAACAGCTGGCCTACAGCTTTTGCAGTTAATTAGTGGTTTCTATCTTAAGAAGAGTCTCAAAGCTTGCTCTGCCACAGAGCTGGTACCATCTCACAGCAGATACCATCAGCCTAGTGAGCTGCCTGCTAGGAGCAATTCCTACCTCACTGCAAGAAGGCAACTGACTTGAGTAAAGGCAGATTGGTAGATTCTGTGCCCCAACCAGCAAACATGGGGTAAACAGACACCCAGTCTGAACATCACTGAGGTGAAAACTAACTGCCTCTGCCAATGGCTCAACTCCAGTTTGAGAGATGTTTCCCATTTTATTTCCTCTGCCAGTTATTTAATATAATGCCCAGCAGCTACGCTAAGATGCCCCTACTAAGAGGTAAAAAGACAAAAAGGAACATCATAGTTACCCTACTGAAAGGGCAGTACTCGACAGTACCTCCCAAGAGGCAGTCTCCTCTTCCAGCAGGAAGCTGTCAGTGCCCTTTGGAGCACTGCTCTTCAGTGGGAAGTACAGCACCAATGAAGGATGTTGCCCTCTGCAGGCACCCAGCTGCCCCTTTGCAAGCCTTGTTCTGCCTCGTGTCTAGAAAATGCCTTACATGTGCATTAGTATGGTCAGATAGTGGTTAGCAATGTGCCTTGAAAAACTAAACAAAATAAAACAGAATAAAATATAAACCTGTTCTGACAGTCACAATGTTCTCCAGACATCAACCGGGTTTCTGATCTAAAACACAGAAGATACACCGATGATCTTGTGAGTTTGTTAGGATTGAGGCTCCAAAAACCTCCTTCAATGCCAGTTCAGCAACCCTGTGCTGTAAATTATGATTTATAAAAAAGGAAAAAAAGTCCAGCAGAGTTCACAGGTCACTCCTGCGGGGAGAGCTTCCATTTGCTATGAATCCATTGGTGCTTCCAGTTTCTCTTGCTTTTCCAAGCTGACTGTCCCATAAGATTTAGCATCAGAGAGTCAAAACTCTTTAGTGCAAAAATGTCCCCCATAAAGTCTTATGAGTCTCTCCCTGGAAAAATTTGGCACCGAGTGGCTGGCTCCTGTTTGATCTGTGTGTCAGCCTCATAAAGGCAGCACCCAGAATGCCATCTGCAAGTACCTGAGCTTCCCTGATGGAGCAGAGAGATCAGGTTCAGAGCAATGGACAGGGTAGCTGACTGGTGCTGGGCCCCCTGCTCCTCCTCAAGAATTCACATGACAGATAGAGTGGCAAAGACAAAGGCATTTTCTTAATGGACTCAAAAAAAAAAAAGTTAACCAGGGTAGTGAAATGGTTTGCTCTGAAAGAGCAAATTCCAGTGGATATGCAGTGACACCGTGAGGCAGGAGTTACCCTCCTCCCTCCCACAGGGCAGTGGACCAGAGGACTCCCAGTGAGATGCTGTGGGATGCTGAGTCCCACTGACTCAGCATTCCCTTGTTGTACACTGGTCCCAGGCACCGAGTCTCTGCATCTTCAGGGTTTGACAGACTGTTGATCCCACTGCAGAAGTGAAGAAGATCTACCACCATCTTTCACCGAGTCCCTCTGGGAACAGAAGGGGGAAAAAAGGGGGCAGAAGGTATTCACCAACTTTTTCTGACAGGCTGCTCTAGTCAGCTGGCCCGCGGGCTGGTGGACCCAGTTTCCTGCCTGGGTGCTCTCAGTTGCTTGCCTGCACATATTTCCTCTTTCACATCAGGTACAACAAGGTGAAGGTTTAATTTCAAAAGGAGCTTTCAACTCCAGTGGGCAGATACCAGGTTGGAGGGGTGGTCTGGACTGGAGAAACAGAAGGAGCTGCACTGGATTTTGGGCAGAACAGCAGGATTGTTCTACGAGGACAGCACAGGGGCACAGCAGTTGGCACATTGTTTAGTCTGACTGCACATGTGGGTTTTGTTTTGTTTTTTTTTGCTTTTGCTTTTTCATTTTAATGCACACTGCCAGCATCTGGACGAGGTTGGTTGGTGGCGAGGTATTTGGCTCTCATGCTGGAGGTGTACTGGAGGAAGACAAGACAGAAAAAACAAAATAAACAAACAGAAAAGTAAGTCAGAATGACTAATGTAAAGACAGAACCACAAATTTCTATCACCTCACAGCATAAAATGGTCTGTATTCGCAGCAAGTGTACCAAGGAGCTGCTGGCTCAGTCTTACAAGGAAAGTTTCACAAGTCACTGTATAGTCCCCTCTGAGTAACATCCTGTCAGCCTGCTGTGAGGATGGTGCTGGCCAGGTCAGTACAGATGGGCTAATGATTTATCCAAGCTCTCTACAGAGAAGGAAATCCAATAGTCACTAAGTCAAAATATGACATAGGTCACTCGGGAGAAGAGAGGGAAATGGGAATGACGCAGATGCAAAAACCCACCTCACACCTTCATCCTCTCTTAGTCTTGTTACTGCTTTCAACCGTGCCAGAAAAGGAGGTTGAAAAGAAAATGGGTGCTCACTGCATTTTCACATTGCATTTTATGGCAATGAGGGCATCAGAAGACTGCTCATGCCACAGATGGGCAGCTTGAAAGGAAAGTGTGGAAGAACAAATCTCTACATTTCTGGCCAAGAAAGAACAGACCCTGCCTGGCTGGAAACAGGCTGCCATCAAACAGGATGATATTAGCTAAGTTATCAGGTGGGTAACAGCCCACTGTGGCTTGGGATCCAACCTGTGCACTGTGCAGCAGCAGACAAGACTCCAGTGTAGGGGTGAGAAGAGCAGGTCAGAAAGATGAGAAGTTGTTTCGATTTGGGGTTGGTGGTGGTGTTCTTATTTTCTTTTTTATTCTAAGCAAGGCAATCTGAAGCAGCTCCCAGAAGCTACTGAGGTAACATATGTTATTCAGCTTTGAATAATAAGCTGAAAATCATGTAAATAATATCCAGCAGTAAGAACAAAAGACTATGCCTCTTTATGCCAATGTGTTCAACATCTTCATTGTGACCACATTACTGCTTCTGGGGTTGTGCTACCATGATATGAACAACCAAGCAATGAGGACAGACATTTCATTCCTCTTTTTATACCTGCTGGAGCTTGAATAATTCTATAATATCCACAGCTTGCTTCCCAAGAGTGCTCTTCAGCATACTGACTTTTTATCACCTTTTAAACTGAACCACATAAAATAGCCAGTTAAGCTGGCAAAGAGACAACTGAAAGGCAGTTCCACACCAGGAGGTATGATTTATCTTGCCCACTGGGAAAGAACATTATGAGGCATCTTTAGGTTCTCAAAAGCTCAGCTGTCCATAGGGGTTTTCAGAGAATTAACAGTATTTTATCGGTTTTCCTTCAAAGACTGACCCAGGCTGAGCCTCTGCATAATAGAAGAGAGAAACTGCTCTTTTGGCAGAGATGATCCCATCGGCATAAGATGAAGACACCTGTGGCTTATTTGCACACTCAGCTTTTAGTGTCTCCCATAATTGGAAAACTTTCTGCAGAACATGGATCTTAATATAAAACTCTGGCCCAGAAACAGCACCTATATTTAGAAGACAAAGGGTACGTCTGTTCTTTCTAAGATGTATTTTTTGTCAGTGAGAGGGCAAAAGATAGAAAATACCAAGCTGAGCCACTTTAAGGACTATATTCTATACAGTTTATTAAATGCGATTACTGTTTTAGAAATAAAGTTTAGGGCATTATTAAAACATATGAGACTAACCCAACAGGCTCAGATAGGCTTAGAAGTCAAAGAACTTTCTCACAGAGTAAGTAGGGCACATTTTAGGTAGTGCAATGCTGAAATTACCAGCCAAACATCACGCTAAGAAGAGTCTTAGAAGGGAAAATGTGTTTGATTGCTCATTTTCCATTTGCCTTCGGTATGGTGACATGTGATAGGAGATGAGTATGAGCAGAGAACTTTTCCAGGTGCTAGGGATTTGTAAGAAGTGTTTAGAAAAAAAATAAATCTCAGATCATGGAAGGTTATTGTGCATGCTTCTGGCCAAGTCATGTAGGTTCAGCACACAACATGCAACACCAACTTCCTTTAGAGCATTAAAATCAAGAAGGGCCACTTGATGAATCGCATTTCAGGGATGTACAAAGTACACCTATCACAGAGGGAGAAGCTGAAAAGAATTTCCTCCTTCCTCCACCAAGAAAAGACCCCACAGTTGCTAAAGTGTCACTAAAAAAAAAGTAATCAGGAACATGAGATCTGGACAATCAAGCAGAGAGCATTTTACATTCAAACCTACCTGCAAATCCACCAGAAGGAATAAATCAAGACTGAGTAGTCAGAGTTAGGGCTGATGTTCTCTCCTTAACTCAGGATTTTTGCACCTTTTTATCTTTTCCCATTACAGTTTAAACCAGTTGCTCTTTCTGTTAAGTGTATTTTTAATGACCATGATAAGTATGATTGAAACCTGGAAGTAGAGAGCCAACACTTCACTGTGCACCTCCCAACCAGCACAGCTCTATCAGCGTGCACTGGATCTTCAGTCACAGCATTTGCCTCCATCTGCTTTGCTCCACATGCTATTGACAGCAGTCCTTCCTCAAAGTCCTTCAGGAAAAATGCTCTGGAACACACAGATCCCAACATCTGGACAGGCCAGCAGATGAAGATATATCAGCAGACACGTGCCAGTCTTTGTATATGTAACCAAACTATATTACCCATAGTTAGAATGATTAAGTCTTCAGTTCCTTTAAAAAAAAAAAATCACTAAGTCTTTAGCTCCTTTAAAAAATAATTCTGAAGCCAAAACGCCTGAGCACAATTCAGACTGAGGAGGTCTTGGACTCCACTCTGAGGTACACAGCTATAAGGTACACAGTTGCATTTAGTTTCCTTTAAAGAGGAGCTTTCATAGAAGGTTAAAGAACATTTACAATGCAGTCATTCTTCCAGCACTCACTGGAAGTACCCATGTGCCTATACACCCTCATTTACCCTTTCAAAAACAGCACTGAGGACAAGTTTCAACCCATACCTTCCCCTCACTGTCAGCTTCCCTAAAAAATACCTGAAAGACTCCTTGTTACCATTTCTGGTGGTCGCTGGTGCTATTCAACAGCACACCTCTCAGTCACTTACCAGCCAGCTAGGACAAACACAGCTGATTGCACACAAGCTTATTTTTGTATTTCTCCAAAGAAAATTAAAGCCTCTCCTTCACGTTCAGCCTTGTTGAGGGTATAAACTTTCACAGGTATGGTTTGCCAGCACATACTAGTTGGGTGCTTAATACATATAGCCTGGGTACAAAGGAATCATTGGTGGCAGAAAAAAAAAAATAATTAAGGGAATAGTCAGTTCATTTTAGAGGCCATAAATTCCACTGACTTCTGTGAACTGTGAACTCCATAAGTACTTCACAGCTAACTAAGCTATGCTGAAAGATCACTTACCATATGAAACCATGACTGTGAGTACAAACTATTTACTATTTGTGGTTAAAAACCCACGCGTATCTCTCTCGAGCTACCCTGGCTTTGATTTCCTGCCAGAGCTATTCAGGTAATCCAATAAAGACCAAAGCTTCTGGATTCAAGTTCTGAAAGGTTGATCTCAAATAGCTAGAGCACAGTAAACACACAGGGGTTGGTCTTATTATGCATGGGAGGTACAAGATGCAGGGAAACAGCTAATTCCAGCCAGTGGGTTCTGAATTCAAAGGGACTTAAGTTTTTCAAGTCAAAAGAACAGAGCTTCTGTTTGTTTTGTTTGTTTTTAAAGCCTTGGAAAGAATGCAATGGCTTTTGCACAGCCCTGCAGACAGCCACATTAAGCTCGGGTGGGAGCATAGATAAACAGAAGACAGTGCAGACTAGGATAAGGTCATGTTTCAGCCCAGAGATTTCAAGTCCAGAATGAGGGCATTAGAATTTCCCCACCTCCACCCCAAGCAGTATTTTATTTCATGGAATAGATCCAGTTAACATCGCTACAATACCACCTGCAGGAACCAAAGAGCGGAAAACCCACCATAAGCTGAGGCCCAAGAGCAGTCTTAGCAAGACTTAAGACTGAAGAAAGCTGTGACCCTGCCAGGGGTGGTAGCACCATGCTTCCAGACAAGGTTGGTTGCGTTCATGCAGAGGACATCAAGACACCCGATCCGGAGAGCCCCTTCCCAGCAGGTCACAAGGCAGGCAGGCAGACAGCAAGAGGCAGCAAGGATGCAGACCAAGCACCAACATGACAGAAAGGAATCCAATGCAAGGCTGACAAAAGTCCCAACAAGAATAGCAGAGAAGAAGGGACAGCAGCTTTATGCACATGTATTTCTGGGAAAACAATGCAAGATAGTCACTGATCGCATGAGCCAAAGGCAATGGGCTCTCCCTGTTCCAGCTGGAACCAACACCTTCCCTTTACTGGAGTTCCCTTGAAGGAGCACTGTCCTTCACACCAGGTGAGTTGTCTGGTAGCCCTAATTATACCCTATATTTAACCAAGCTACAAACCCACAAAATGCAGACCACCTACTCTTTGTGGCTTTGCCATGGACCCCTGTGAGGGAAGAAACACCGGCTATCTTGGAGAACATCAGCAACTACAGCCCATGAGGAATTCAGACAGTGAAATGGTTCTAGGAGGGCCCTGCTCACAGAGCCTGCAGGACATGGATGGGATGATTTGGACACACACAGAACAAACAAAACAGCAAAAGGTTTTGAAACAGAATGAAACAGATCTTAGTGATTATGTCTGGTCCTTTAGGGAAGTTTTTTTTTTAAACTTGCTGCATTCTGACTTTCAGTGCAAGGATAAAAGGAGAAGCTGCGCACAGATCTGACAGGCAATGAAGTAACTCTTCAGGACAGGCCACCAATACCAGCCAGGATCTTTCAACTAATTAAAAATCCTATGAATGAGCTAAAAGCTTGTGGCGGGTCAGTATCGGTGTTTTTGGGCACATGCTGTTACGGCCAGTCAAGACAAGCAGAACAGCAGTAGGGCTCAAGGGAAGCCAAAAGCTGAATTAAGACAACCAATCCCGACTGAAAAGCTGCTAGATTGGTTCTCTTTACTTCTAAAAAATGGTTTCTTGTGATAGAAGAACTCCTATACTACATTTGAAGTGCAAGGTTATTTCTGCATTTGAGCAGCACTCAGTTCAAGCTGTTCTCAAGTGTGGACTTTGAGTTGAAGCTGCTGTGAGGTGGCTTTTCCAAGGCATAGGTGCCTGTAAACCTTCACGATGTGCCCCAGAAGCCTCTAGAAGGTTGATACTGCTCCTTGAGTCTGCACCAGAGCCAAAACGGATTTTCATTTTAACCCTTGGCAGGAGGGAATGGGGTGGGAGGTGCAGAGGGAAGGAATGTGAAGAAATAAAAGGCACTGGCCTGGGATAAACAGTGCAGGGATGAAGGGAGTGGTTGGGAGTGGAGAAGGGGTTGAGCAAGAAGGACCTTTTTTTCCAGTACCTGTTCCATTTGCGGGCGCTGTTACCAGTATGTCCGTGCACTGTCCGAGGGCTTAAGCTGCCAGCTCATATGGCTGCTACTGTCCATGGCAGCCAAATACAACTGTGATGACGCAAGAAAGAGAGAGAAAAAGAGAGTGCAGCCTCAACGTGCATGAAAAACACAGTGCAAGCAAGTGAAACGCTGTGGTGTGTGTCAGTGACAAGGTGGGCTCTACAACCCTAAGGGAATATCCCTGTGGCAAGAAGGAGAAAACAGAAGGAATGAGAGAAGGAAAAAACACAAACAAACAAACAAAAAGCCAGGAAAAGTAACGGACAAACAATGCAGCAGGATCATCACATCTTAGTTTTCACCATCTGTTCACAGAAAGCTAAATGGAATAGGTCAGCTCTGTCCACCCACTGGACACAACCTACTTGGACGGTTATCCCCCTCTCCTCCCTCCCAAAAAGAGGCAGGGACATGTGCATTGGTATTCCCTTTTCAACTCTCTCCTCCCACAGACAATTTGCTATGAAAAGTTACAATTTCTTCTGCCTCAGTACAGTCTCAGCCACCTGCTATGGAGAGCTGTGAACACAAAAATCCCAGAAAAGCTTTTTCCCGTTGCCTGCCAACATGGGAGCAGACAGTATTTTATTTCTCTCCGCTGTCTGTCTACTACAACCCTCCAAAAAACACATTTATCCTATAGTCTGCTCCCTGTCTTGTCTAGGGAGAAGCTCCTTTGTCTATAGGTGCAGTGCTGCACTCTCCTCCCCAGCTCCTGTGCTACCCTATAGCGCACACTGATGGCTGCCAAGTCAAGTTACTCTGAAAAAACTTATTTTTATCTCCTCCCAGAAACGAGCTTAAGGCACCAGGACTCAGATCCCCCCTCAGGTTATTAACACAAATAGCTACTGAAGAACCAAGGAACTTCTTGCCTCACTACAGCCCCTGTGGAAAGGAGTGTGCTTTCTCTGAAGCAGAAGAGCTGTAGGGCAAGGGGAAGCAGGATATTGAAGGAACATAAGCCTTGGCAGTACCAGGGGGACGGTGCCCTTCTGCCACAGGAAATGCCAGTGGTACAGCGTGTGTCACACTGCACTGGTGCAGCACATGAGCTCTTCTCCTGAGGACCATCTTGTTGCTGAGAGCTGATGATGATGCCACCAGAGCTCGCGGTCGGAGTACCAGGGGTCAGGAAACCTCTTTGTGAAGGGTGAAAGAGGTTTGGCCAAGGACAGAGACAAGGATCAACTCTCCACATTTCCACTTTCTCTACAGCAAGATGAACTGGTCCTCTTGAAGTGAAACCATGAATGTGATGTCCTCTTTTCCACCACAGTTCCTACTCCTCCAGCCTCCTCTTCCTCCCCTTCCCACGAATTTGAGCCATGCACCACAGAGTGTATTTTTTTTTACCTATACCTGAAGACTGGTTGATCATTAGACATGCTACCACTCATCCTCTGTAATCACACCACCAAGTTTGTGAACACTGCTGTGGCATGTTCTCAAAATTCTCCTGTAAGTAAGGCTTACAGGATCCAGCGAAGGACAAGATTCGTCTAGTTCTTACACAGACATGAAGGCAAGTCCATGTTTTATCCAGCATACAGAAATGGCTATCAGGCCACTCCAAATACCAAAACCTTCCATGAAAGTTTCCTTTTTTTCCTCCATAGGAAATTAAATACAAAAATAGATTTTAAAGAAAGTAAAAACAGTTGTGAAAGAAAGATTTAAAAAAAAAAATCTCAACCAAAAAAAAAAAAAGAATACAGGTTTCATCCTACCATCTCTTTAGGGCAGATTAAGGAGAGAGGTTCAGCAATAACTCTGAATTTACAGTTTTAACAAGTTTCTTTTTAAACTTGAGGAACCGATGCCACAGATAGCAAGTACACTGCATGCAAGTGAACCATCCTGCTGAAGTCACCCATCAAGATACTCATGCACTTCAGTGGTGGCAGGACTGGGCCCATAGGATTACCAGTGTTAATTGATTTTTATTCTTTTTATGTGCAATGTCCAAAGTAGCATAGCAGGGTTTCATTCTCCATGGCAGGTGAGACATGGCTTGTCTAGTCAAGTTGCTGCCATTTATGGGCCAGATCCTGTGTTTGGCTGCACAATCAGCTCCCTTGGGAGTACACAGGAGTGGCAAATGTGTGTTCCCCAAAGTTGCTGAAGCAGAGAGGAGCAGTAAAGAGAGACTTACTGAGGGAGGTGGGGACTCCCGGCCAATGAGCGGGGTATTCTCGCAACGGGGGTTCTGGAAATTTGCATTCTGGCTCCTAGGAAAGGAAGACACACATGGTAACAGGGTGCATGTGCCATGCTTCTCTGGGGAAGGTCTCTGATGGTGACATGG
The DNA here is from genome assembly GCF_036250125.1 of Pseudopipra pipra. Taxonomy (NCBI): domain Eukaryota; kingdom Metazoa; phylum Chordata; class Aves; order Passeriformes; family Pipridae; genus Pseudopipra; species Pseudopipra pipra. Next base: position 12,254,698 of record NC_087564.1, read on the forward strand.
GACAGAGCATCCGCACCCCCAGAACTACTGTATCAGGTCAGTGTCCCTCAAAGCTTTTCCTGCAGGCCAGGTGGGTCCCCCTTTTTCAGACAAGGGCACAAAACTATAATTTTCCTCAGAGAGAGCACTATTTTTACATTCTTACTCAGAAGGGCCCACACTGAATCATGTCAAGTGATTTAAAAATAGGTCTGTGTGAAAATCTGCCTCCCTGCAGCATCAGACCTGCCAAGCTGCAGAAATGGAGATAAAATGAGGACAAAGTCTCAGGGGATGAACGAAATGATGTGGCAGCCCCCAAAAAAGATGGACCCTGATGGTAGTCCAAGTGTGATCAGGGTTAGGCACCTCTGGAGAAACCTCTGAAGATCCCACCTGGACTAGGTAGCTCCAAACTGCAACAGCTGCCAGAGCTGACTGCAAATACTGTAGGAAGACATAGCCCACAGGTTTTGTCTTGGCTCTCAGCCTCCTGGGAGGCTTAAAATCTTCTGGCAAGACTACTCTGTCTGAAGAATTAAGTCTTCTGGTGATCAGATTCATTGTGTAATAAGGAGCCCAGACAATACTTTCCTACTTCTTTTCTCTAGGCAGATTTCTAAATCCTGGAGGATGAAGCTGTTCAAATTTTGGAGCACGCTGTCTAATAAAACTCTTTCTACTGCAGCACTGTCAAGCCATTCCCTTCTCCCAGTGGATGCCAATCATCAGAAAACATGTCATTTTGCCATTTGACACTTTGGACAAAATCCTTCATCGCTTTCTACTGCTCGTTCAGAAGTTCCAACCTTGCAGCACTTGTGACAACAGAAATCAGGATGAGTAATGTGGACAAGCTTGTTTTCGGGATACTCACATGTACTCTGTGACGGGAGCATTGCTGACTGTGTGTGCTGCTGCTGGAATGCTGGTCTCACTGCCATAACTACTCCCACAGCTATAGAGGCTGGGCATGTGCACTCTGTACAGATTATCGTGTGTCTGTCTACTCCCTTGAGCAGCTGATTCTTCTTCCCCATCATCATCTGAGCCTCTGCAAGAAGGAGAAAAAGTTCCTCCTAGAACCCTACAATTACCCCCCACATGTGGGGTTTGCAGGAAACCATGGTAATCCTAGGAACCTCCCAACCATCTTCCACACCTCCACATTCACACCCATTTGGGATGCCTCAGGGTGGCAGTGTCAAACACAGCCTACACCACAGTGACTCAGACCTCCCACAGATCCCATCTGGACCTGTACACTGCGTGATCCCCTACAGCCTCCCTGCGGTCTTCTGTCAGGGCTTGGCAGAGAGCACAGTTCTGCAACTGCCCAGTGGCACAACCAAGGGATGGACACACATCCCAAAACGTACAGCACTAAAAAAACCTCAACGAACAATAAGAAAGAGAGGCAGTGGGGATGTAGTGCCATACACCCCACAGAAAGCACCCTTGAAAACTGCAGTCTCTGTCCTTCCATTTCTTGTAGACATGTCCAAAGAACTTGTAAGGATAAGTCTCTGTAGACTTCTCTGAACTCCCATTCTGGTTAAAAAAGGTCTGCTTCAGCTTCTAGCAAAACCACAGAAGTCTTTATAGAACTAAGTTGCAAAATTTGTGTCTAAGGGCTTTATCCTTTCAAAAATGCCAGGATTTTAAATCAACTTCAATACAGAGCAGAACTGTTTGCCAGCTGGTTCCTTCCCTCTCTCCCATGGTATTCTCTTGCCCGTCCTATACAATTCACACTGCTGACTTATCTCCCTAATTATGGGGTGAAGCACCAAGGTTTGAAATATATTTTATCCATGCTTGTCAAAGCCACTAAAAGGTTCTATACAACATGGGCATCACTAGAACATCCCACACATCACCTGCAGCTTCTGTACCACATGGTGGCAGTGAAGATCGGGGAATTGCAGCCTGTACAGTCTCTTAGAGGCAATAAAGCATGACATTCTCCACCTCCCAGAGGGAGGCAGAGGGAGAAATGGTGCTCCGGGGAATGCAAGAGGGAACCCTTCAATTCACAGCAGCAGACTGAGCCTGCTGGGGTTGGCAGGGCAGGCAGCAGCCCACAGGGAAGGCAGCACAAGAGATGCCACTGGGTAAACCTTTCTCCTTCAAACAGGCAGACTGCCATGCTCTTCTTGGTAAGGTCTCTGCAGCAGCTGCATGTGGAAGAGGTGAGGAAACCAGCCATTTTCTCAAGTGCTACTCTGACGCACTTCCCAAGGCCACTTCTCTGTGGGCACTGCAGGCTTGGCTGGCTCTGACTTCCTGCTATTGTTCAGGACATTCCATTTTACTTTGAACCTTGAGCCTGGGCTTAGAGCACGAAAATCATGTTTCAGGACCAAAGAAGAGAATTTGCTGCAGTCTGCTGCTCTTCTGCGAGAACAGAAAACTCAGAGCTCTTTTAACAGCTGCACGTGGGGCAGCAGCCAGTCAGTGAAGCAAAGGTTTGCTAAAGACTTACAGATCAACCTGGTTACCATCATTAATACTAGTTCCAATTTGCTAGTGTCTCACCTGCCCATACCATTGCCAACAACAGTTGGTTTCCATTATCTATGCAAAGTCGCCCCAGCTTGAGCAAAGTTAAAAAGGCAAGTGTAAACTGCTTCTTATTCCAGTTCTCCTCCCCATACTAGAACAAATGCCTCAAAGCAATGAAAGAGAATAGGAATTTTACAGAGATGGCAATAGCTCAAGCATTACCTCTATATTACAGCTACAATCATTCATCTCTGACTTGACTCATAGTCCTACGGTGGACTGAATACTCTGCACACAGAATATTCCAGTGCAATAAGGTTCAGATGTTAGTATTAACCACAGCCAGAGCAAAAGGCAACAATTTTTTTTTCTGTTAGACCTGTGCTTATAAATCCTCATCCCTCACACTCCTGGGATCATATGGGAATGAGCTCCATATGCTCACGGGCACAAATCCAACAGCCAGTCTTCATTGGGAAAGAGCTTTACAGTGCTACAGGATCTAAACCCTCTCTATACCTCTTATTCTGCCAAGTGTGTGGGACGCTGCAGACAATGGAACTGAACATGAGGGCTGTGACAAAGGAGAAGAGAACCAGGTAGATGAGGCCTTCCACTCCATCATAGCAGAAGCCCGTCAAAGCCTGGACATAATCCTGCAGAGAGAAAGGAGTAGAGTTTCCTGATCATTACACAGTTAACATTGAGTTCTAACTCAAAAGCCCTTCTCCAGACTACATTCTCTGAAAGAACTTATAGAGATTGCAGTCCCTTTTCCAGAGCATATTTCTATTTTAATTTCAGGGACCTTAAGTATTTTTCATAACTGATCTAACCTTTATTTCCCCTCACAAAACCCAGCTTGGATTTAGACGTGGAAATATTTTCAACCCCACACAATAAGACTTTAAGGGAGGGGGGAAAAAGAAAGCCAAGGCAAACTTATGCACCCAGCTGAAGACACCATATTTTGCATTAGGCCTTTCAGCTCCTTCACTGTGTCCCATGCCCAAGAACACAAGCATGGACTATCTGTGTATCTGCCTTTAGAGACACAGCTGGAACAACAGCTAGGTCATGCTATCCTGCAGCTCCAAGGCACTGCACTCCATGGGAAAGACAACAAGTTATGTGCTATAGACAAAAAAAAAATGCCCCTAAAACCTTATGGCTCCAATTTGTAGATGTATAAAGCCACATTATCTACTTTCCTATATTGATCTTTAAGCAGAGAGCTAACTTGATCCAAATTCCCATTCCCCTTTCTGCTGGAATCAATCAGTAAAAAGCTGTTGTAAACTGTTCTGGCACACTAGAGATTTGAAACTCTGAAATAATCAGTAGGTTACAGGCTATACACCCCCTTTGTTCTTTCTCAGCTCAAGCCCAGTTATTGAGTACTCACCAAATGCAGACTCCGACAGTCCACTAAAGCTGTCAGCTGCTGCAAGTTGATCTCTGTTGAATTCAAAACCTCCTGGATCCGAGTAAGATACTCCTGTAAGGAAGAAGCTATTGATTACTGCAAGGGAATGGCTTAGCAGGAGCTGGTCTTGGGTTCTGTACGAGGTTGAGGGAAGCCAGGAAGAGCAAACTTGAGGAGAGTTACCTTGGAGGTGGGGTGCTCTCTGGTCGCTGACCTCATGAGTTCCATAACATCATCCTGCATTTCTACCAGAGCCTTGTGACTTCCTGACAGCTTCTGCTCAACACAAAACATGCAATGTTTCAGCAGTTCAGGCCACATGCACTGAAAGATCCCCTGGAAAAAGACTGAAATCCTATTTCCCAAATATTGAAGCATGAATGGTACAAGTCAAAGTTGTCTCAACTGACAAGGGTTCAGCTGTGAAAGGGTTAAGCTTGAGTTTTACCAAACTGGAAGAAGTACAGACAGAATGATGAGGGGAGGGAAGAACCAAAAGGAAAGAAAAAAAAAAAAAAACAAACAAAGAACAACACACATACACAAACTATACACACAGCTGGGGCTGGCTCTAGGACAGAGGGGAAGGAGAAAGAAAAGACATAAAGCCCTCAAGTTCTCACCACAGAATACAGCTGGATTTCTTTACTAAATCAGGTGGATGAGAAAGACTTAATGTTAACACCAGAAGTTGTTTGTATTAGGGTGCAGCCTTCACATCCCATTAAAGCATCCACGAGAATTTCACATGCAATAGCATGTCAGAGAGTACATGGAGCAACCAGAAATGCAACAGATAGCAACAGTGCATCATACCACAGCCTGGAGTGTTCCTAACCCACCCTTTAAAACAGAGGAAGACAAACTTAAAAAAATCCTAAATATAAATGGTGAAGTAGCTGGGGCCTGCCAAATGGTGGGTGGTGTGGGCTCATCTGGCCTCTGATACATACGACCAAGTTTGGGATGGGCCCAGGTGCTGTTCTTCAGCCCCCACACAAAAGAATAATGACTCACATTTATACTTCAGGAAAAATCCTTTGGATGTTGAAAGGTTTGTAAGAGGCATATGTGAAAACCACTCATTCAACCCACAGAAGTGGCTGCATTTTGGGAGTGGAGTGTTGCCACTGTTTAACCCAAAAGAACTTTCAAGAGATTCAAAGCAGGAAGCAGCAGTTTCCCACCCTGGCATTAATTGTGGGTGCTCTGTCTCCACGTTGCTGCTCTTAGACAAGCACCATGTAAACAGAGGTACCACAACAAAAGCCATAGTCCTCACCACATCACACACAGGCCCTTCTGAGGGGGCATCCTGGACCTGAAGCTGTGCAGATAGTGATGAAGTTGGAAAAATCTCCTCACTAAATCACAGTGCCACCTCCTGCACAGCTGGGAAGGAGCTACCAAAGCTTTACCAACAGTTTGAGTGCTCCTTAAAGCCAACAATCTGCAACTTGCTGCATGCTGGCATCAAAAGCACTTCACCTATACCCTGCAGGATGACAAGACCCAGGGGTGAAGGGAGTTAGGGTGCTTACACTCACCTGCTGGAAAGGGTTGGGGTATCCAGCACTACAGGTCATGTAATAGCGCAGAATATCTATTAAGACACAAGAGAAGAAAGTCAGGCCAGAGACATCGTTCCAGCTTTGCAGTATTTTACAACTGCCACGAGGGAGGTGTTCAGTTCTGAAAGCAATGCACAAAATGAAAATGCAATATAAATGGAATCAGTTCCCTCTCTCCATGTAGGACTACAGTGCATAGATGGCACTAGAGAAAGGGATGTAAACTGCCTTTGGGGACAAAAGAAAGATTTGTTTCCTTTCTGTTTGTTTTGGTTTTTAAGTCAGTGAAAGGCAGTGGGGCTGCTCCACTTAAAAACTTAGATAAAACATAAAAATTTTTATTCAGAAGTCAGCATTATTCACTGTATAAACTTAAGATAAGACATCGGTCTAGGATAAATCCAACTACGGTACAGTGGAGACATACTCATAAATTTCCAGATACAACTGATACTGTGCTCTTCCAGCAGCATAATTTATTTCCAGGCTTGAAGACAGTGTTGTGTTCCTCTTCATTCAGATGTGTGTGAAACCAGCCTGGCGCCCTCGTGAGCCCTCTACATAACTACATCAACTGCCAGCACACACAAATTACAAATATCAGGCTTTCCCCTGCCACTCTCAATAATACTACCAAGGGAGGGAGCTCTGAAAGACTTGATCATCCAAATACCTTTAGATTATTTCTCAAACATTTACAGTTCCTGTTCAGATGAATATGGGTGTGCCATCTTAGCAAAATCAAGGGTGAGCTTTAGCTCGGTAAGGACTACAAAAGCCCCAAAACACACATACCCTCTGCATTCCCTCTCCACCAGCATCTTTTCCTCCATTCTTTTTAATCTTCTGTCTGTGACTTCCAGTAACACATACTCCAGGCTGCAAAGCTATTGTGATGAGTCCCAGCTCAGAAATCAGCAAAAGGCACAGCCAGAAGTGAGGGGAGCCGTGAAGGAAGCAGACCTGACTGTATCCTGACTCTGCTGTGCTTCCCATAAATATTGAATGCACCTTTCGGCAAACCAACACGCTGGAGACCAAGTGGTACAACACAGACTGTCAGCTCCTGCACGCTGGCAATGCAACCTGACAGCTGTTATTTATAATTCATTAGCCTACTTTGGGGCAGCTTCTGCCAGCTGCTCCATCTCCCTCCCACCGACTCCTTCTCTGGGATGACTTACATTGCCCCAGCCAAGCCTCTAAACAGCAATTAGCAAATTCTGGGCAGATAGGAGGGCAGTAAGAGCTGCTCTGTGCCTCACTTTGGGCTGACCACAGAAGAGACTGTCTGCCACTGCTGAGCCAAGGAAAGTGCTGCTCCTCCCCAGCTCATAAATCTCATTCAATGGCTATGGGAAAATGGATTAAAACACACCTGCACTGAGAGAACAGCATAGCAACAGCAACCCACAGCATCACACATGGTGACCCAAAGGAGCTGTGATCTTGTCACCAATTTAGTTTAAACCAACAAAACATTAATAGTTTCTCTTGGGCTCCCACAGTGGTATCAAGTTTACATCACCTTTGTAAGTGCAGTAAGTTGCATGACATACTGCTAATGCAGAGCCCTAGAAATATTTCTTGAGGGCCTTCTGGATCATCCCTGGTGGGTAGATTAGAGATGAGAGTTCCTGATATCATAGTTTGCAGCTTGTAAGCCCAGGATAAAGATTGCTGGTTACAAGTGAAGCAAAAAGCAGTACAGTGAAATAAGTGCTTGCCTTGCTTCACCCTGGAAGGCAGGATCAACAAGGATTCACTGTGGTAGCACTGGCTTTGCTGCTGACAAGTGTGACACTCCATACATAAAACATGCTTCCCAAAATGACAATGCCATCAGGAGCAGCTTTCCTCTGCACTGAACCCAGTGTGCTACAAGCTGTGGTGCTTTAAAGCTCAGGCGACAATAGGCAGGGAAGCTGCCTTAAAGTGCTCTTGTGCTGCAAAGCCTGGAAATTAAGGACAGTGTCCCCTGCCTCCACAACACCAGGGAAAGAGCAGAAGGCACTTTCACGGGTTTTAAGCCTGGTGGAGGTTATCCTGTACATCACCAAATCTCACATTTCTGACCTGAAAACGGCTACACTAACCCATCACTTGCACTTTGCTAAAACAGCTCCAGGCAATTTCTTTCTATAATTATCTTCCTGATGCATTTTCCTCTCAAGGAAAATTCCTGAAGGTTGATTTGATTTTTGAAGCTGGCCTTTAGGTGATCTAGTTTATAGCAGAAGGGTTAGGCAGGGTCACATCTGCAGCTGCCCATGCCTGCTGTTGCCAGCAACAATCCTCCTGACCCACTCTTGGTACCAAGGCAATGTGGGAGCAGAAGGCAAGGAAGGGAACTACCTAAAATGCTTTATTTTTGCAAAGTCTGTTTTTCCTAGAAAGGAAAGTAGAGCTGCCTACTAAAGACAGCTTCAGCTGCTAGAACTACTTACTGGTTCTGCGACTGTGGAGACTTACTACTCACTTCAAAGCCCAGCCAAAATGCAAAAATGGCATTAAGCACCCGCCAAAAGGCAGTGAGAGGGTCTGTAGAAAGCAATCAGAAAAAAAATGCTAGCTCAAAAAAAAAAAATAAAAAAATCCCCATACCTAGAACAGCTTTTCACAGCCCTTCATCTCTACTTGAGCATTCTCCAAGCAGTTTGCATTTTACATAGACACCCAGAGGAGGCTGTCCCTGTGGGTTCAATCAGAGAAAGCTGAAGAATATCACCTGTGATGTCAAAGGAAGGCAACTCTTTTGGCTGGAGTTTCTTGCCCAGGTAACATGTTCTCCCCAAGGAGTTTTGTTTCCCTAAGGCACCAGCAAAGGGAAGTACCTGCATAACATTTACATTTCTCTCATATATCCTACTCTTGTATTGGTGAAAGCAGAGAGCTTGTAGCCACCCTACTTGCCCTCCACTCAGAGCCTTCTGCTAATCAGGAGTCCAACAAAACCACACAAGAAAACAGCTTCCCAATGCCACCATCAGCTCAGCAGGATCCTTGAGAGTGCTTCTGTGGTAAACTCTTTTCTGCAGCATTCTCTGAGCTCAGGTAAGTGTGCAGACACCACATGCCTCACACAAGGTTTTGTCCTGATCTTACTTCTAGTGAGGAAACTGAGGTGGTGGTGGTGGTGTCAATCCTCTGGTTCATTCAGCTCTGGGCTTCTAAGATAAGAGTGAATCAGTGAGAGGCCAGTCAGGAGGCTGGCCATGACCAGAACACTCCCTGCTTATATCTGAGCATCCAACCTGGCCAGCTTGGCTGGACCAGAGGTAAAAGGCTCCATTATCCCCCCCCTGAGGTTTACAGCTCCCTCAGATGAAGTGAGTGGCTGTTCACCATGCAGATTTCTGGTGGGAGAATCTGGAGAAAGCTCTTCCTGTTGTTTAGACAGATTGTGCCTTTTTATTTAATTTTATGCAATAAGTCATCTGATAATAGCATTATATCAATGAAAAAGAATGGGACTAGAAGATGGCCTCCTGCTTTGAAAATAAACATCTTGGCTGCACCAAGTCTTTTTAGAAGCAGCAGGAGCCGATTATACAGACACTGTTCAACTCCATTGGCTTTATCTCAGTTAATGAATACAGGGTGAGTTAGTCACATACATCAGCCTCTTCTGCAAAATTATTTAAGTATTTCCTTCTCCGGGAAACCTGCATTAAGGTTCTTTGCCTCCTTCTTCTGCCCCTCCATCATTTTTTTAATGCAGCACATTTTATTATCTGCAAAACAAGAACATCTCCTCTCTAGCTAAAAACATGACAATAATAATGCACTTAATCAGATTATTCTCAGCTCCATTAATTCCATTTAGATTTGAAAACAGCAATTAATGCATAAACAAGAATATTAACATACTAGTTGCTCAGTATTCAACACAGTTATTTTTCTGTGAAAACTACAACCACCAACAACAAAAAAAACATTGCAAATATCGATGACTCAGTCCCAGTGTTAATGGCAGAGCATAGGGAATCTTATAATACATTGTATTTAATAACACCAACTAAAAACAATGATTAAAGAGAAATATTGACCCAGCACTACCAAGCTTCTTAGGATTACTTGTTGGTTCTTATATCCTTAAAATCAAATGGCCCAGTATGACAGACCCCAGCGCTGGCCAAAAGCAGATACCTCTTTGGCAAGACTCTCAGTCCAACTTCAGCTAAAGTGATTCCCAAGGCAAGTGTGATTCCTACATATATGTTAACTCCCCATGGATTCTTCTTCCATGGTCTACCAGAGCCCCTCCACCCACTCACGCTCCCCTTTTTAGTCACTTCTTTTCTGAACTGAAAAATTCACAGTTGGGTACCCTGTGGTGAAACTTGCTGGAGCAACCAAAGTGTTTCTGCCTCACGTGTCTATACTGGTGTTAATGTTGGAGAACATAATCCAAAAAGCAGAGAGAGCAAACCAGAGAGTATGAAGAGCCCATGCACTGGAACCAGGAGCCTTCAAACAGGGCATCTTCCTCCAAGAGGACAGCATCAATGCTGGCTCCCAGCTGCCTGCCCTGTCTCCTCGAGCTCATCACTCTGGTTGTATACATGGCTCAACTGATCCACAAAGCAGCTGCTACAATTTACAGCCAGGCACATTCAGGGGCACCGACACTTATTCCAGACTTTTAAAGATTTTTCTAAGGAGCCATTATTGGGATTAAAGTGCCACTGAGCAGTGCCACACTGCACTCCTCGTGTCGTGATTTTCCTGCCTCCTCATGAGGGTTCCAACAGTGGAGACCAAAAGCTATTTCTGCAGCTTCCTGATCATAAACTATGACACAGCAGTGAAAACCCACATGGGAAAGGCAGAGGATTCGATCATCGCCCAACCAGCTGCCTGGTGTGATGGCAGGCTCGGGAGTCAGACTGATATCCTTCTGGAAAAAGGGAAAAACACGAACGCTCAACGGCTGCCTCACAGCAGGGAGCTGACACACCAGCCACCCACGGAGGGGCCACCCTTCCAACTCCAGCCTGTGGCAACACCTGCTCTTCCTCCTCTTCACCGTTTTGCTCAGACCCATTCACTGTTATTTATGGAGCCCTAACAACTGTTCTAGCTGGCGGTGCTGCCAGAGCAGAGCCTGATTTCACCCGGGGGAGCTGCCTGTCCCTGTCCGTGCCGAGGGAAGCGGGAGGAGGGGCGGAACGTCAGTCCCGTTGGCCTCCAAATGAACGACACTGATTAACGAAAACTGCAGGAGCCAAGCAGACAAGGACAACTGAAACGGAGAAGGAGCACAAAGGGGCCTTTCTTCAGTTTCCCAGGGTCAACCTGATTGTTACCAAACACGCTCCAGAGCTGATCTGGGTTACCAAATTATCACAGCCCACAGCTGGCATCAGCATCAGATGTTTCCCCTTGGCCTCACTGACCCATTTGCCTCCTTGAACAACCAGGAAACCAGCTTGGCACCTGAAGCCACATCTTTGTCACCTTCACAGCCAAGACAGGATTTTCATCTTGTGCAGTGTTAAACACTCATTCTCTTCCCTCACTACATCTCTTTGTTACAAAGAGAGCTGCCTGGCTCTATCATCTCCTTCCCAGGAAATCAATAAATAAGGCATTCCAAAAATAAGATGTAGGGTGGCAATATCAATCTGTACATACTCTTTTATTCTACATTCTGCCTCCAGACATAGATGCTTCTTATTGTTTCCAATCCCTGCATCTACAGCCATAGCTACATATCTAATTTCCTACCAGATGCACAGAGAGAGACAGCATTTGGCTAAACACACAGCCATACACTCAACCTTCTGCACACACGGCAAAGATTCTCTGATTCCACTAAATAAAAACCAAGAAAAATGCAAGTGGCTCCTTTTGCAAATCAGTGTCATTGCTTATTTGTGTTTTATCATACACAGAACTAGATAAAGGAACCATCAGGGGAGAGAAGATAGGGAGAAAAAAGTTAACTTTCTTAACTAAGAAGCAAACTGAGTCCTAAAAATACTTTTCTTTTTAGAACTTACAGTATCTCTGCTGGCAGGCACCAAGCCACCTTTTTGTTAAGCAATGGTTCTGAGTGCCACTTTTGCCCTCCTGATGTTCAAATTAGAGGCACCTCTAATCTCACCAGCCACTTCAGTCTAAATTAGGAAAAACAAACCCCAAATCCATCAGTGCTTCAGATGGATGCCACTGTGTTGCAGGTATATTATTTTAAGTGGAACAGGATTAGCAAAGTGGTCAAAATACTGCATTTATAATGGAAAGGGAAATTCATACTTCTTTGTGGCAGTTTCCATTCATTTACTCTTTCAATTAGCTCTAGAGAAGCTACTATTTATAGCCACCATTAAAATAAAAGCTTACATGTTTTTGTTGATAACAGATACAAAAATAAGCATTCTAGATTCAAGAATATAGACCTCAGAGCAAGTTTTAAAAATGACAACTCAAACTGCACACTGCTCTTGCCACAATTCTGTCACTTAGAAAGGAGAACGAGAGTCAAGAGTGCTACATTTAATGCAAAATAATCCAGGGACTTCAGTTATTCCATCTTATCGGTTATTTCCATTTAAAGGTCAAGGCAGAAGAAAAGTTCTGAAGGTTTTTCTGAGGCATATGTCTACACTTCTGACCAGGGTACAAATGCCTCTTTGGAAAAAACACTATTTCCAGAGCTCCACACGTACTGTTTTCCCATTGTATGCCAGCTCCTCTGTTTCAAACACAGCCTCAAATTCTCAGCCACTGCCATGCTCCTGTGTGACAGCTGGAGCTGCAGAACCCTGTTCCAAAGCCAGTCCCAGCACTTACCAGGACTGAGCACGGCATTCTCTTCAACCACTTTGGAGATATAAGCATCAGGGTTGATACAGAAGTCACTGGAGCCCTGGATACGTGGAAGACAAAAGGGAAAAGGAATATCAAAGCACACTAGTATCAAAGAGCAGTTGAGCCAGGTTAGCATCAGAGAACCTTCTATTCTAGGGGTGTTTCAGATGTTGAGGTCTCTCATCGCCGCCCCCACCAGCACTGCTTTACACAAGCACAGCAGTGCTGGAGTACAGGCTACCACACCACACCAAGGAGCAGCTCTGTACCTTTCCTAGATGGAAATTGCTAGGACAGTTACTTAGAACAGGACATGCTATAAAACTGGCACAGCACAACATTAATCTTGTGTCTGCTAAACCTGCGGCAAAGAGTGGATGGGACTTGGATGAGAGCCACTTACCACAGCGACAGCCAGCTCCAGGCCCAGGGATCCCCAGCTGACAATCAGGGCAAACACCCCAAGCAAGCACACCCTGTGGGAGACAGACAGATGGCAGATGTAGCAGACCTGATTTCAAGCAGTTCCTTTCACAAGATGTATTATTTGGAGTCCAAAACAGTTACCGAACCCAAGAAATTATCAACCACTGACTGTATCTTTAGATAAATATTCCTGTTTTAAATGCCATGGACAGCAGCAACCAGAGAGGTTCATGTCCAGCTATTGGTTCCCACATTGCCTGCCCTGAGTCTGCAGGGGAAAGGGGGAGAGTGTGGAAGCAAAGTATTGCCCTACTTCTAGCAGGGAAACTAAAGGCACAAAGACATTGGGGTGGCTGTAGGGGAGGCAGATTGGCAGGTGGGTGACCCATCACTTTCCCTGTTCCCTTTCTGGACTTTATTTTCCAGGTCCAAAGATAATCAAAGAAAGATATTCTATATAAAGAATATATTCTATATATTCTTATATATATATATATATTCTATATAAAGAAAATCTCACTAACCCATACTGATTCAAAATTGGACAAATCTCTCCTGTGTCTACAATAAATGAGGTTTTTTGGTGTAAGCACTACATGGCTACAGTGTGAGGAAACATTCATCCCCTGTTAGGACACCTGACTTTGGTTTCAAGCTGATGCACCTGAACAGCACCTAAGAAACCCACATAGCTCCAGGAAAGACAGTCACCTGCAGGCAAACAGTTCACAGCAACAGTTTAGGTCCCTACCACTGCCATGTGAGTCCATCTTCGCACAGATTTAAGGTTTTGTTCTGACAGCTGGACCTCATTACTGACAGAAAGGGTGGGAAGTGTCTGCTATCAAGCAGACAGAAGGCAGAGAGATGACAGAGCAGTGGTCTTGGTGACATTCAGCTGGCACACACTGGTGGAAAAGACTTTTGCACTTCCCCAACCAGCACATTAGCTCTTCACCCTTGCTGTCAGTATGAGTGGTAGAGATATTCAGGCAATAGTGCTCCTCAACTCCCTCAGGTACAGGGATGCAGACTAATAAGCAGTTTCATTTTATGTGTCTCTGTCTTCAAAGTAAAGGGACACTGGCTTGCTCTCTTAGGGATGCTTTTTTCCCCCTCAGGCTTTGAAACATAAGTAGATTCCTTCCCACCCACACCCTAAACAATACAAAAATCCGTTCATAACCAAGATATTCTTTATTCAAACCTAGTGCAAGCATCTCTGTAAGGGACATACCTTTTTTCTGCTACATTTCTCTCACTGAATACTAGAGCTTTAAAAAATAAACTTCTGGGCCTCCATTAAAAAAAAAATATCTATCCCTCAGTTTACCAACTTATTTTAATTCCAAGTAATCCCTATTCTGTGAATGGATCTGTGGCTTATCTTGCAGAACTAAGGGAGCTTCACCAGACTGACATCTGTGCTGCACTCTGAAATAAGACACTAAAGACTTTATTATGCCTTTTCCAAATGGACACAAAAATTATCAGCCGTGGATCAGCAAGGTTCTGAGGTTTTATGACATAAGGACAACACAGCTTGGTGCCTCCAGCTGAGCATGTTAATCAATAAGACACATTTGTTGTTTTACTTTAAATGAAGATGACTGGGTCAGTAACTGATTGCTTGGCTAAAAGATCTAAAACTGGCATTTCACCATCTTGCCTGGCTGTGATACACTTGCTTCTTTATGCCATGTGCTCCCTTTGGGGAACGCCTTCATATGAACTTCTGGCTAACAGGGAATGAGATTCTAATTTAAACCCTGGGTTTGCCATCTGTGTGTGCACTTGGACTTTTGTCTCTATAACCTGCCAGGTATGAAATCATCTGGCAAATAATAAAATTGAATACACACTCCAATTATTAATGGCATCACCACATACCAGGATAAACTCTTGGCCGTGTCAGTTGTCAAACTGTCACTGTGTTTATGATACCAGTGTCTTTGCCAAATATGCCAAGCTACACCAAGCTACAACATGGGGAGGGGAATGGTTTTTCCTTGTAATGGGGCATTTTCAGCGCTTTTTAGAAATAGTCATGCATTAATATTGCAGTACCATGGCAACAAGACTCCTCCTCATAACTGTAAACCATTGCTTGTTCTCAGTTTAACATTTCTCCAGGTGTGACAGCCCAAGGTAAACAAGAGCAGATCGTGACACAGAAGGCATGCTACCAGGTTGTGTAGACACATGCAATGCTCATCATCAATTAACAAACACCTTCCCAACTGGAGAGAATCAAAGGGAGATTTTTAAAGCCTGTAATTTTAAGGGAGGATGTTCACAGTAAATGGAAGCTACCAATGCCACCCAGTGGAAAGCAGACCGTGCAGATGAGTTCCTCATCTTTGATGAGAAAGCAATGGACACCAGAACCACTGCCTTTTACAGCTCAAGAACCTTCCTGTGAACATCTCGTGTACGTAGCCCTGATCCTGTCCACAGAGCTGCACTCCACAGAGTTCCTCCACTCCGAGAGACAAATTTAAAATGTTCAGTTTCAGATGTTCTTGATATCAGCTGACAACAGGCAGAGGTTCACACTGGCAGGCACTTGCATTCAGCTGGCTTTCCTTATGCCCTGTGCCCAGGTCAGGACTTACCCCATAAGAATGGCCCTGGAGTTTCTAATGAGCCCAAAGAGCACCAGCAAACATATCAGGACATGAAACAGGAGCAGGCCCAGGTATCCCAGCCATCTGCAGAAAACAAAAACACAGTCTGCAAAGGAAAACTGGTGTATAAAAAGCACAGATCAAGAAGCTAGTGTGATTTATGAGGAAAACATGGCCCTTGTTTTCTTCTAGTAAAAACCACCACTAATGACTAACCTTCAGAGAGCTCTGGCTATTTGTGGGGTCTGGAGTTGAGGCAGGTAGAAGCATTTATACAACACACCCATCATACACAGTTGTTGAGAAATGAGACTGCTAGTCTTGTTCACACAACAGTGTGAAGTTATATGCAACTGGTCACCATTAGAAGAAGAAAAGGCATTGTAGCTTCTTGAACTTCCGAGACATTTGTTAGGAAATGCTTCGGTTATTTATTCCACATGTGTGGGTAGAGGTTTTCTGTTGTGGAATACAGCTGATGCAATCTTTTATTAAATATGTTTAATAAAAAGGAATGTTAGGGTGCAGTGTTAACTTATGGAACTAGTGCAGTTTTCTACTCTGTTTAGTTAATCTGTTCTATAACCATGTTTTTTCCCCCCCATGGTTTGTATGCTAGAACACAAACTACAGATTTTGTACATTGAGAATAAGTTTCTCTTCAGCTGGTTGTAAACACAGTTTAGAAAAAAAAGTTGTTGTGCATTTTGATTTAAAGTGGATTCGGTTTTGCTGTAAAATGAATCAGCTGCGGGGGCCAAGAGCATCTGCAGGGACATACAGAGCCTCTGGCTCAGCCACCCAGAACATGCACATAATTTTTGCAGAACAGGCCAAAGCAGATTCTACAACCACTGCACTACAGCACTACTACTGTGACACACCTGTACCAGTCATAGAGGTCAATCTGAATCGCCAGCTCCTCCAGAGACACCTCTTCATTCTTCCAAAAGGGGATCTCAGTTGTTTGCCTGACCAGATCATCCAAGAGACTCTGCAGTTTCTGGACAACATGCAGGTAGTCTGTCTGCTTCGTGAACATCTCCTCCAGCACTAGCAAGTTGGGTTCCACTGTTTGGTTCAGGGCCACTGCAGTATCCAGCACCTGGAGTATGGGAAAGAAAAAAGAGGGGGGAAAAAAGAAAAATATTGAAGGACAGGAAGTCAAGGAAGTTAAAGGGAAGTCATTCTTACTAGCAAGTCATGGACAGCTTCCAGATTATCAGTCCTCTACATTAATAGGCTCAGACTGCTTACCCTTCAAAAGCAACTTAAAAGCATCTGTAATGGAGATTGTTTGCAAGTAGCCCAGTGATGGTACTTTAGCTGAACACATATTCACATTTTGCAGCCATCAGGGTTGCAGTGTGATACCGTGGAAGTAGAGGTAGCACAGGAACAACTGACGGTACTGAAAGGCAACATTTTACTAAGAGATTTGTCTGCTTTAGCCTGCCTCCTCTTCCTGCTGTGGAAGAGAGCTGATCAGAAGCTGTTTTTAAACCTAGCAAAGAGAAGACTTCGTTTAACAAGCTGTGTTTGCTTTGGTATTTTTAGAAGAGCTGAAGAAATCACCGCGCCATTAATGGAAATGTTAGCACATGTATAAGCCCAGATACGAACGAAAAACAGGAAGAGACATGGGCGCAGCCAGACTGGAGAGGAGAGGTGCTGAGCAAGTCTGCTCATTCCCACCCTGCCCATATCTGCTGCCACCCCTCCCGGCGCTCACCCGGTCCTGGACACCGGCCACGGTGCGGTTCGCGTGGCGCAGCGAGTACGTCAGCCGGTGGATGCCGTCGCTGGTCTCCCCATTCCCATAGAATCCCACAGCAATCCCAGCACTGCGGAGAGAGAAAGCAAGAAAGGGGAGAGTTAAAGCCAACAGGCAAGTTGTATAACACAGGGCTACAGCACCCCGGGTAGGCACATCAGCACCTTCCACAGGAAGGGAAGCCGCTGCCTCCCAAAGGGAGCTTGGAGTGATTATGCTCCTCGGCAACCGCTGGAAAAACACACCTGTAAACATTCCGCACAGCATCCCTGTGATGAAGGGCAAGCCACAAGATGCATATTTAATTTATGGTAAAATAATGAAAATCTGTCAGAGAACTGCCTGGTTGTCTGTGGCTGGATCTGGACTCCCAAAAACCCAGCCGGCCACGCAGCTCTCCAGTGGCTCCTGCAAGAGTTGCCATTGCTGTGCCAGGAGACGTGTGCTCTCTCTGGACAGGAAATGCAGATTGTTTTGCTACATTTGTTTAAAGCAGGACACAAAGAGCTTGCTGTGACTGTTTGCCCATGGTGGTGGTTCCTCTGGATACATTTTGCCTGCCCTTTTCTCTACCCTGTGAAGTATCTATGAACATCATCTTGATTTATCTTCCCATTAGAAACGTTTGTGTCACACTGATTTAGAGTACTGGGAAGGGAGGCTTAATAACTTACTGGGACAAAAGACTTATTTATTTTTAAAGCAAGTGAATTTCAAGCTTGCAGACACAATCCAACTCCAGCTGCTTAACAAATTACCACCTATCAGCTGATTTGCCATAACTGTCCACACATATCAGTCTGGCCCAATTATGAAGTAAACCATATTAACTTAAGCCTCACTTAAAGGAGGAAGATCCTGTAAATGAATTGCAACCAGAGGATTATCTCATGCAAGTCAGCAATACCTCTTGTATTAAGATATCACTGCAGGAACTCACAGTTCCTCTTCCCAAGCCCACATTTCCTAATAATAGAAGAGTAACGAACTTGTGAAGGGATCACACAACTAAACTCAGGGAAAACAAACATTACCAAGACAGTTTTTCTGTTCTCATGTCATGTTTAGCTTGAGAGTATCCATGATCTTTTCTAGGAAGATTCTCAAGACACCAAGGTTGTGTTTGTGGTAGTGGCAAGCAAAGTGGTGGTGGTGATGGTTTTGTTGTAAATCTGAAGTTATTCTGGATGAAATATTTAGTTCCTTCACAACAGCTTTGTGCTTGGGTTATAGCACTGCCCTTACAAAGTGGGTCTGAAGAAGGAATCAAAGAGGAAGGAAACAAGCCAAACAAGAGCTTTCAGAACAAGTAAGTGCCTTTGTTTAATAGGAAGGGTCACCAAAGGACATTAGGCTTTCCTCACCATCACCACCACCCAGCTGGGAAATGAACTCAAGCAGGCAGGCCAGAGTGGGCTTTGTCTACAGAACAGACCCTTGCAAAGATCTGCTCTGGCATGTTCATTGCAGTCCATCCTCTTGCATCCATCCCTCCTTTCCTGGCCTCATCCACTTCGAAAGAGTGAGCAGAATAATATAGTTCACCTGGTCATATTTGTACTTTCTTCTCATATGTAACAAGAAACAGAAGGCAAGCTCATGAACTGGAAGCAGATCCACTAGGAAAATCTCTGTCAGCCTCATGCTTTTTCCAGCAATTGAATCTCCATAAATTATAGAGAGCTTGGCCCATAAAAGCCTCAGCTGAGGAGTCTTCTAGGGACATGAGGCAGCCTACATTGTATACAGAAAGAGAGGCAGCAGGTATGGAACTCTAAATATTTAGCATTAACAGAAGAAATGAGCCTCTGTCTTCACGAACACCATTCCTCAAACATTTTCCTAATGCAAATTATGCTGATAACTAAAGAGAGAAAAGCCCTCTGCATTCCTCCCTGGTTGCAGCTATTATCAGAGCTTGATAACGCATGCCTAGGATGCACGGGGGTGGAGGGGATAAAAAAGACACCACCCCTCCTCCCCCTGAACTAGAGAGATTACAGATCCAGAGCTATGCCCAGGATAAAGGCAACTCAGCATCCCATTGCAGCAATTGCAAAGCCATGGCTTGAATTTCCCCTTGCCTTATCAGAGCAAACAAATTCAGACGGACCCTTTCATCCTCCTGAGCTGCAGAAAACTTTAACAGTTGTTTCTGTTATAGACACCAAATAAATTCCAGAACATTCTCGACACTGAATAGGCAGATCTGACCCTTTTCATTAGCGAGCAATTTCTATTCAGCCTGTTACAGCTACTAGAAGCCTATTCTTTCAGCACTTGGTAAGTACCCAAA
Organism: Pseudopipra pipra; assembly: GCF_036250125.1. Taxonomy (NCBI): domain Eukaryota; kingdom Metazoa; phylum Chordata; class Aves; order Passeriformes; family Pipridae; genus Pseudopipra; species Pseudopipra pipra. The sequence goes on from NC_087564.1 coordinate 12,274,118, forward strand.
ACCTGCTGCTTGGCTCTCAGTATTCCCAGCACAGTAGCACTGTTTTGCTGAGAAAGACTCAGAACCAGCACTCTGAAGTAGCAGCAGATACGTTGTCCTTAAAGATGCAGCCCAGGCAGGTACATTAGCCAGGTTACTCAGAGGTACCAGCTAGGAAGAGCTGGCAACTACAGGCAAATGACTTGAAACTCGTTACCCTGTTGGAGGCAGAACTACCCCAGCAGCCTTCCATAGGCTTCCCATCCATCCTTGCACCAACCACAGCTCCCACTGCCCCAACCCTCCAGGCACAGCCACTACTCCTGAAAGAAAACACTATAGCAACAAGAACTGGGATAAAAGCCATTTAATCCAAGTAATAAATTCCTCCAGACATGCGGCTCATACATTCACTGGAAACTACACATAAAGCATTAATTATTCCATTACTGCCCAGCAAAAGCCAGCCCTGCTTTCACACCCTGTGCTAGCAAGGGGCACTTACACAACCATTCCTCCTCCTAGGAGCAGGCTGTACAGTTTTGTGGCAGTTCCCTTTCTATCACTCTAAAGAGGGAGGGAAACCATTCCAGAAGCCAGGCCAGGGGCAGCTGTCTGGACTCACGCTGTGACTGAGGAGGGAGCAGAGCTGAAGGGCAGGCAGTGAGGAAACTGCTGCTGCTTAGTTTTCTGTTTGCATTTGGCTTCATCTAAATCCAATCCAGTTGTTTCAAATCCCTGCCCACACACGCTGATATGAGTTGCTATTGTTTAAAGCAGATTTAAGGATTTACACTAGTTTTTAACTACCTTTTATATGATTAAAGGAAAACAGAGGGGCTCCTTCTATTTAAGTGCATTCTTCCAAAATAAAAATAGATCAACTCATCCTAACCCAACAGCATAAGTCCTTGAGGTCAGGACAAATCACATGGCTTCTTGCACGAACCCCGGGAGGCACAGTAGCCTAAGATACAGCAGATCCATCTCCCAGTACAGGATGACAAAATCATCACCCTATGGAGAACCCTGTATTTTTGTCACACAGCCTGGATACAAGCACATCATTCCTGAATGACAAAGCTCTTTTCCACCCTAGCACCCTCTGGAAGATACTCCAACACATTTTCAGTGCTCTTATAGGAAAGTCATCTCTATTTCTGCCAATCTTACTTCTGTCACACTCCCCTCCCTAGCACACACACACCCCCCCCCCTCCTCCCAAATCTACACTATCCCATCCTCAATTCCTTCTTCCAAACTTACCTTTATGAGTCTCCTGTCACTTCCACTACCATCACCACCCCTCCCCTGTGTTCCTTCTCATTCATATTTTTGAGTAAAATCTTAAAAATTAATCTATAAAGGTCTTACAGACCATCTAAAAAGTTGCTCCTGCTACTCAATAGTGCACATAAAAAACCACTTGGCTACTCAATAATTTTGGTAAGTTTTAGGAAACTCACTTATTTAAGTCAAGAAAACATTGTACTTCTGAACTTAATGTTATCACCACCAGTGCACACCCACAGAAAGCCACTAGATAGTACACTACCAGCTCCTCAAAGAGTTATACAAGTGAGACAGAAGATCAGCATGTCAGGATTTCTATGTATTCCTACAGATACAACAGTGTGATTTAAAGGCCTGCAGGTTGTACACACACTTTAGTATCACTTTTCAGCAAGACTCAAGAAGTTCAAGTCTGGAGAGCAGCTTTCCCATTGTTGGTATGCAAGAGTCACATGGGCTTTGGAAACCCCCGATAAAGAACCAGAAAAGACAAATCAAGTGTCAATCTGAATTTGCTTGTAACATGACCTGCAAAAACCCAAAAAGTGTTTTCTGGATTTGCACAAGATATACATGAACAGCAGCACATTAATCTGATAGAGAGAGCACATATGTGCCTTCTGGTGACGAGATCCTCCTGCTGTAATACCCACACACGCAGCAAAACCCTCCTGGGTACCCAGCCACCAGTCTGAAAAGATGAGCACTAGCCATTCAAATCACATCCTTAGAAATGAATAATCTAACTACACCAAGTCATCTTTAATTACAGGAACTTCTTATGAAGAACCCTTTTTAGACTTCTTGTTCTCAGGAGGAATGTTAATTTGTCTGTCTAATTACCACCTTGCACTTTCGCACCAAGGGAAAGTGCTATTACTGGCACTTGAGAAAGGAAGTTTTCACCATTTATTTGTACCCATTTCTTCCAGGTACCATCTCCACAAAGCTTTCTTCCCACCCTAGGTGCTGAGCTCCCTTCTAGGACAGTTAGGGTCACCTAACTGGTGGATGAGATGATTTATAAGACAGCTCCCCACACACAGAAACCAAGTAAAATTGGTAAGGACTAGAAATGAACTAAGTATTCAAGGAATAATGTAGGCTAATAATTCCTGCAGCTTTGTGGCTGGAGCAACTGGGAAGGCTCATTAGAGACATTTTGTTGGAGAGCCCCTGTTAACCAGTTATGCCTCCCTGCTGGCTCAGCAATCTCCCTTTCGCACACGGGAAACAGAGAGATATCAGGAAACAGTGACCCAGTGCATACAGCAGGATTCACAGTACAAACAGCCCCCTGGGATTAAGTACAACCTAGATAAGCATGTACTAGGCACAGCTGGACTTAACCAGAGTTAACTAGTTCTCAGCTAGGAAGACAATAGTCCACTTCAAAGTACTCAGACAGACTGGACCAGCTGCTGGTTGGAACCTCTTGTTGTTTCAGCACCCAAGCTACTCCTCTCCTCTTGCAAACAGTGCTACAAACTGCCTCCCAGGCTGATGTTTGGAACAGCCTTACACCCCACTACAGCCACAGCTGGTCTGGCACTTCTGTTACGTGTAACACACAGCTAGGATAGAATATATCCAGTGGACCAATCTAACTGTTGGTACTTAACTGTGACTTCCTGCTAGCACAGATTAGAGTCCCTGCTTGTTGGAATCTGTATCTGCATTCCCAGACACTCACAGAGTGCCAGGAGCCTCTGGTTCCAGTGCTCTGTGGCATCCAGCTGCTGTAGAGGGGCAGAAAACCAACCTTGGCTCTGCAGAGGAACAGCAGTACTGGGACAGCACCTTCACTCACCGTGACGGTACCAACCTCCTCATTGTTAGAGTGTGTTGTCTTCAGGGAGGAACTTAAAAGCTTAATTAAAAAAGTCAAGACAAATATTCACCCAATATCACTGTAGATTCTAAGTTCTAAGGATACTTCTGCATTTAATACTTGCAGAAACAAATAGTACACCAGTGGTTAAAATTTTGAGGAAGCCTAAGCAGTTTTCCAGCTTGTGGACTTGATAGAGTTGCATCAAGTTTACCAGAATTTATACTCAGACTTTCCAATTTTAAATTGTCTCACACACGCTCTGGAGAGGTGCAGAATACCTCCTTGTCACCCTTTCTACAATTAAAAACAAACACAACTACCACACTGCAGCAGCTGTCTCGGTCACATATGCTGCACAACAATAGCTAACAAGGGCCTGTAGCAGCAGCACAGGCTATAAATAGCATCAGCCAGAGCTTCTGTAAGAAAGGGTTAGGACCACAGCACTCTCAGTGGATTGGAATGGATGCAGCTGAAGCTCTTAAGCTCACTAAAAGGAAGGTGAATGAGGCTGAGATTTCTTCTTTGCGAGTTGTTCTGTGGTTTGCCTTTCCGTTCCAGGCACCTTTTTACAATCAGCAGAGTGCAGAAGAGCTCCCTGCAAACACAGCAATACCAGGTGGTACAGAAGGTCTTCTCCACAGCCCTGAGCCCCTGCTTCTACAAGTAAATCCATCCCCAGCTGCTAAACTCAACACACAATGCCTGCTCTGCAGTGTTTGTTCCAATACTTCAAGGGTTTGCTATTCTCTTAAGTATGTGCCTCGAAAGAGAAAATACACAAATGCCTCAGCAGCACAGTCTGGCCCTTGAACAGCTGAGCCTGGGCTTCAAGGAACACACTCCAAACAGATCACACACCAGATCCACCACCCATCAGCAGGCTCACACAAAAAGTGAACCACAAGGCACCATCAAATACCATCGACTCATTGCTGTCTCCTCTGACTAAGGGACTGCTCCCAGACCTGCCAGACCCACAGAGGGGCAACCAAGGCCACCCTGAGTCTTGGGCAAGAGTAGAAGATGCTTGGAATTGGTAAGAAATGCAGTGCTCAATGTGGGGCACACACATCCAGAGAGCTCCAAATACTCATTCTGCCCAAGTCAAAACAAGATCCAAGGCTCCTTCTCAAAGTCTGCAAACATGTACCTCCCTTCAGATGCCCCACCATTCACTTTCTAGGAAATTCTCTCTATGAATTCTTTCTACACACATTCTCCACTCATTACTGGATTTTTCTTGTTTTTCAGAAATCCTTTTTGTCACCTCACGCCCAAAAGCTTCTATTGCTCAGTCATAACAGGGAGCATTGCTGACCCTTGAACCATTACTTGGAGTGCCCTTGGAGATGGCACATTAGCAGAGATAATGAAATGCAGCAGTGTCTTACACAGGCTGCAAAATCTGAACATTCCCTCCAGTCAAACACCAATCCTTCCAAACCCAAAAGAATCATCTGTGTCTCTTTCTTCCTAATCTACTCTCCCACACAGCCATTCTTTTTGGACACCAGATTCTAAGAAATCTGCATTTAGACCTGATAAATACTTCAACCGTGTGCATCCTATTTAAGTGATAAGCTCCCAAGGACGGAGTGTCCTTCATTTCTCACTTGAAAAGTATCAAAGAGCAGGACATCAGCTACTCCTTTTCACACTGCTCGAACCATTAGGCAGTTCGGCAAGCGGTAGAAAGGAAGAAAATACATGACAGATATTTAAAACACACACACATCAAACAGAAAGAGGAATTACTGCCAACAGTCACTAACTACAGACAGCAGGGTAAGTATGGAGGCGCATGCAGAGGATGCACCACCCCAAATAACTTCGGGGAACCCCCAAAACTTTGGGCGCACGGACGTACCTGCAGACGAGGGTTGCGATGATGACGCACCAGGCCGTGCAGCAGCAGTCAGCATTCAGGTGTTCCTCGCTCTTCCGATGGCGGCAGCACAGCCAGAAGGAGTAGAACAGGAGGAAGAGCAGGTCCAGAGCCAGGCAGGAGAGAGCGATGCCACCCAACAGCAACAGGGCCTGCGGGAAACAGGGGCAGGAAACACTCACACCTGGGCACGGCACAGCCGCAGCAGGGCAGGTCAACCAGGGCCCCCGTGTGTGAGGGCTTTGCAAGGTGTACCTCGAAAACAAGTCATTTTGTGGGTCTGGTGTGTTTTTTAAAACATAAACAGGGTATTTTCAGTCCCACTTTCCCCCTTCTCTGCATTCCATGTTCTGTACCTAAGCTGTAAATCACTGAGCCATTTTGTCTGTCTCAGCTGAGTTAATCAGTGAGGGTTTCCTCTTTACTCCTGATCACAGGTCAGCAGATTTAAAGAACAAAAATAATAATAATAAAAAAAAAAATAGTTCAGCCAGCTGCCTCTCTATCTCTACAGTTTTTTAATCTTCATGAATAAATATGCAGGCTTATTCATTAGAAATCCAAGTGCATGAGTGGGTTTGAAAGGGGGTGGAATTTATTATACATGCATGAGATTGATTTTTAAAAAAATTAATCCCCATGCAATGCTTCTGTTCAAGGTAGACCTAGAATAAATGGCAAACCCCTTCCATATACCATCCACATATATAGGTACAACAAACGTGGATGCCACAGACACACCAGCTTGAAGCTGTCACAAGCTGAATTAGTGTGTTATACCTACTTCTAGTCGTGTTCCTGGGAGGAAAAGGAAGCAGTAAGTGTTTAACTACATTCCTATTTCTTTTTATTTGAAAAATGCTGGCTGAAATCCAAAAATGCAAACCAATTTTGCTAAAAACAATAAAATAATTTAAATCCATTCTAACACCAAATATAGCCACATTTACTTGATTCATTCAGATGTGAGAAAGGATATCATTTTATCCATAAGCTTTTTTGGGTAACCCTTGGTAGTGGTGACAAAAGCCAACTTACTAGAAATTACTTAAATGTCTGGAAAGGGTCCAAGTCACCTACTACTGCCCCAAAATCAGGGAGGTAGACATAGATCTGTATCAGCAAACCTAGAACAAAGGTTTGGGTTCTTAAATCAGTATCTCTTTTCCTCCCCACTCAGAAATTCCTTAAAGACCATTTATATGCTTCCTCTTGATCAAAACAATAACTTCCTTCTGATCAAAGAAATATAACAAAGAATGCTGAGATTAGAGCAAGACTCTCAACAAAACTGGTGACTGTTTCTAACAGGTCTGGTAGTAACTTGCTCTTTGCAGGCTTTTCCGTCCCCTCTTTTCCCCCTCTCTGTTCCATAGGTACTCCCTGCTGAGTTATTATCCTGGCAAACTATACGAGCCACACAACGTCCTTCCCAGCCAAGCAAACGTCAGCCATACATAACGAGATCCATGCTGGTTAAACCCCAGTGCTGCACCACAGATACTCCACGTAGCCACGTGCTTTTTGCTCTCCCAGCCTTCAGAAACCCACCCAAAGCCCACCAGGCGCCCTGGGATGGGGGAGTTTACAGGTGCTGCTTTCCCAAACCGGACAGCAGAAACTCAGTCCCTCTGCAGAAAGTGAACTTTGGGATCTTTACCAGAGAGGAGTGGGGGTTGAAGGGAAAAATCCCTATCCCCCTTTCCCATGCTTTCACCAGATGGTGTGAGCGCTGCTTGAGATCCTGAGCAGAAAGGGGCCTCCGAGAGGGAAGCTGCGCTCGAAGCCCCACGTTCTCACACTTCTGAAGGCTCGCCATGTACGAGCACTCAATACTAATTTAACTAACACATTTGGCATACCAAAGCTCCTCAGGGATAGTCTTTATTTTTTAAACATGTCAGGCTGCTGTAAGGCAAAGCTTTCCTGCCCTGCTCGCCTGCACTTCTTTCTTCACACCCTCAACCCTCCTGCACACGCTAAAAGGCATTACTGTGGAAAGACGAGCTCAGCTGAAAACATCCTCCCAGCAACCCTTTATCAGCAAAAAATTCACACTGCAGAGCTCCAGATGTAGTGGAACAGCCCCCATTAAGAGGAAATAAAAGGAAATACTGAAAAAAAAAAAAGGAAAAATTAATATTAAAGACTGCCATGCAGCAAGCAACCTGAAGTTCTTGCTTTGGATGCTTAATATATGCTTTAAATTTGCATCTGGCCAAAAAGGACTTGGCTGGCCACTATACCACAATCTGCATTTCATTTTCCAGAGAATATTTGTTTTCCATTAATGGATATGTGCCATGACAACAAGTGAAATCATCCAGCAGAGCAGTTATTAATCTTTCTGACTGATGAGTCAGTTTAGGACCCAGAGACTGGCTGGCAGTGAAAGCCTGGTTGCAACCAAAGATATGCCTCTGCCTGCCTGTCAGGATTAAACGACAGTATTTAAAAAAGGGGGGTTGAGGCTGGATAAACCCTCAGACACTCTATCCTGCAACAGTAAATCTGGGACTCGGTTATCCAAGGCCACATTATCCCGAGTAAATGTAAAATTATGCACTGGGCCTTTTGCCACAAAGGAGCATCAATTCGTCTTTGAACATTTGCTGAGCTATCAGAACCTTTATAGCAAATGATGCATGAACTGCCCTTACAGGAAAATGGAGACAACTTGGAGGAGCAACATTTTACCACGGTGCTGACACTAATGGCAGAAGTGGAGACAGAGCAGTCCCTGAAAATGAGTGTAAATCCAAGTGGTATCCGCCAGACTGGCAGGAGACGAAGTTACAGTGTCAGGAAGCACTTTCAAAATAAAAGTTAATAGCTGTACACAGGGAAGTACCCACAAGAGCATTGCTAGTTTGGAAAGGCACCACAAAACCTGAATGTGCTCGGTCTTGTGCGGGGACGGTGCTGCAGCGTTAAGAGCCTCTCTCAGCTCCAGCATGGTTGCCAGGATTCATGGTATTTATCCTCTTCATGGGAGTAAGAAGCCAAAAAAAGGCAGAAAACATCTAGGTCCTCATGTGCAGAAAGGGTTACCATCACAATAAGGAACAAAGGAGAGGACAAAAACACCCCCCAACAAAACTACCCAGGGGCTGGTTAACTCTTCTATGTGGTGTGGGGATACCCATAGGTGCTGACATCATTCCTAAGGACATATTTGTAGATCAGCCTTCAGTTAATTCAATCCATGGTCTCCCAGACCACGCCCTGTGTTCCTGGGGATCAAATAAACCAACAAACAGTCTTGTCTACTGGATGAAAAATCTCCATGCAAAACAGCCGCTTTCAGCTTGCAAGTTCCAAGTGATCCACACCATTAGTTACCTGAAATATCTATGGACTGTGGTCCTGGAAGGCTAATTTTAGCTGCTGAGACTGCACTTAAGGAATGGATACTTCATCACATCCTACAGTCACAAAGGAAGAGATCTACATAAGAACATGAGAATAAATACAAGATATATCTACTCCCTTAGAAACAGGGAAAGCCTAAAGAAAGCCACGATGCACCGTAATGTGGAGGTAAACACTGGGTTGCATTCAGGTTAAATTTCAAGGGGTTTACCACTGCCTTAAGTGCTGTTCATTCATCACACAACTGTATAGGAGAGTGTTGGCTTAATGATCCTTCTTCACACCATCATGTCCCCTCTGCCATGAAGGTTACTGGACACAAGAAGTCCTGGCAGCAGAACAGGTTTAGGAAGTTAATTCTGAATACACAAAGGCTCAGAACACTCCAAGTGTTAATCAAGTACAAGTTTTACCAATCTCAATCTATCCAATTTCCAATTACCACATTGTTTAGACCTTGACTGTATTAACAGCAGCATTTTGTAGCGAGCAGCTCTTCACATGAAATAGATGACTGCTATTTTACTGTTAGTTAGGAAGTCCACTAAAACTCATCAAGAAACCCAGAAGCAAAGATGAAGCCTTCAGGTGGTTCCTGAGAAGGTTTCACTTTTAATCTTCCACTGATGATTTTCAAGGTATTTTATCTTAAAACTTCGTAATTTCAACCAACAAGGCAAAATAGCTACAGCTTTTGAGCACCTCAAAAACACAGTGTCTTAATCACTGCCAGCTTGAGAATGGTTTGTAGTTTTACCTTAAAGTTTGCTTTTGCCCAAAGAAAGCTTTCCACTGAATCTGCAACTATTTTCTGCATTTCCACACAGCGATCTGAGATTGTGAGAATAAAACAGAGGGAAGAGGTTAAAGGAGTGTGGGAAGAGAAAAAAGTTCACCCAGAAGAACAAATGAAGCCACCTGGGCTGCTGCCAAAGGAGCACTCATCTCTATTTATTCCATGAAGGACGGAAGTCATCTTAGCAAGAAAAGAAACTGCTGTGGGATAGTGTCATGCCTACACAACTTCCTACACTGCCTTTTTCTTTTTTTTTTCCCCCTTGACTTTGGGACATATCTTTAAAAAGCTTACATACTCATAGATAATAAGCAGCTCTGTCCTACCAAACTGATTTTAACTGATTTTTTTTTTTTTCGTAACACTGGCAACACGAGGAGCACACTCTGACCTCCTCATCAGCTTGTTCTGAACATGCTCGTGTGTTCAGAGACTTGATTTTCATTTCTGAAAAATGTTGTACGAGATGTTTGTTGAGATACTTGAGTGTCTCAGGATGTCACTCACCCCACAGCCCCTCCAGAAGGATGCAAGCTTCGACAGGGAACACAGCCAACCGTTTATTGGCAAATGTGATGTGGGGGGGAGGATGTGGAAACCTCTGCTGATCTCAGCACTAAACCATCCCTATCTCCTCTGCCGGGGGACAGGCCTTCCCAGGCCAATTACTGCACTCAACACAGTGGAGGAGCAAAGCTGGGCAGGAAATGTGCTGTGGAAGAGGCTTTTCCCACGGTACTGGGATGTAATCTGCTCCGTGAGGGATCCCTCAGCAGCATGGAAGAGCACCATGGAAACAGAGGACAGGTTCCACTGTGTCATCCCCTTATACAGACAACTCCCAGAGAAAGCACACTGTTAACAGAGTGCAGTAGAGATATATTTAGGGCAAGTCCACACTGGAGCAAGCAATATAGGCCAATGCTTTGCCTTCAGCTTTTTTTGGTTGTTGGCTTTCCTTTCCGGAAAGCAGGAAATGCCAAGCATTATGTCATGCCTTTTTTTCCTCTTTTTTTTCAAGTCACCTTAAGACAATACAGCAGATACATTAGAATAAAAACAGATCTGCAGTTGAAACCTCTCCTAGCATGACTAGATAGCTCAATTTCATTTGCCAAGTTGGTTAAATGACCAGGCCGGTTTCCTCAATGTTGCAAAGCTCTCTACATAGGCAAGGGCATTACACAGTTCATTGGTATTAGAGTTGTGAACTAAAGCCACTTTAATTAAAAATGAGTGTTCACACAGGGTTTTAATGTAGTTTAACTAGAATGGCCTTAATTCAGTGTAGTTTAATTCACTTTAGTGCATTTAAAGTGGTTCTACTAATCTACTTTGAATTTATTCCTCCAGTTAATTCAGATTAATTTCTCAAGTGTAGGCAATGACTGAGAACAAGGCTAGGTTGATTACAGATTCATCATCATTTCCTCCATACTAACAAACATTCTGACCCCTTATTTCATAATTAAAGACTCAACACTGCCTTTAAAATTGGTCCAATTCACAGAAGCCACCAGGGCAGAGGCCAAAAAGACCCAAACTTGCTGATCCTTGGCTTATTGCAGTGACCAACCCAATACAATCATCACCAGGGTTTTGCAAGCTGTAGTTAAATAATACAGAGCACAGGTACATCTGCACACCTCAACTTCCACAGGTTACACAGGGGCAGGTGCTAGAATTCATCAGAGCAGTTCATATCACACACCAAAGAGATGGAAAGCACTGAGTAGAAAGGATTTGCTTAACAATTGGGTTGGATATTTTTTTTCCTGCCCACGAATGCAGATCTAAGCCGTGCTAATCAGCAGTGAACACTGGAGTCCTATTGGGTTGAAGTCAAGTAACAATCCATTTATTCCCTTAGCTGTTACCAACTCAGCAATCTCCATCTTACACAGCAAGGAAACATTCCCAGAGGTAAGGGGGTCCTCTAAATTGGATGTTCTTATCCCTAGTTTCTCCATAATGCTGGCTGAAAGCCTCTATGCACTACAGCGATGAAAAGAATGAGACACTCTCACCAAATTCAGTTTCTAGTGACAGGTCCCCACAGACTAAATCTTTATTAAATGAGGCTTAGCTCAGAACTGGCAGCTTGTCAAATGAGCATTCTCACTGAAAAGGCGGATTTCCTTTCTGGGGATTCTGCAAATTCCCTTACAGGGCTCTAAAAAAACACCACCATGGATGCATCAGTGCTCATGCAGGTCTTTGCCCCAAATTCCAGAGCAGCAAAACGTGTAAGGAATCCTCATGGGAACAGGCCTTCAGCTTCAGGAGAGTATTTCTTCCTCGTTTTCCCACTTGGACAAAGATAAAACCATTAGTTAACTTTGTTTGAAGACAAGAATCAGATAATTATTTGGAATGCTGAGGTGAAGGGCACCAAAAGGATAGCTGGAGCAATTTGGTGGGTGCCCTGCATCACTCACATCCAGCTCGGCCATGGCAGATCTGCACAATACCACCAGACATTCCTTTCCCACAACAGATTAGCTCACACATTCCCACCCCAGAGGGCTCCTCTACTCAAGGTCTTTTAGAAGCCACTTGATTTCCTTGGTTAGAAAACTGTATCATCCATTAACGTCTTAAAACACAATCTCCCTGCAAGGTAATTTTCCAGCAAACGGGATAATGGAAAGAACCCCCATGCTATAAAGGAAGTATGAATTTAATGCTCCTACAACTCAGGGATAAGCAAGCACTGCCTGTGTTACCTGGCTCAAGCCCAAGTGCTGTATAAATTCCCATGCCAAGACAGTTCCCATCCCCAGCTCTGCAGCAGGAGCTCTGCTCCTGCTGGCCTGGAACTCCCTGAAGGCAAGACATGGCACTGCCAAGCTGCCTGTGAATGCAGGCAGGGACCTGGGCACACTTGCATAGCCCAGCACGTGAGTGAGGCAGCACTGGTGTGTTTGGAAAAAAAAAAAAAAAGAAAAAAAGAAAGAAAGAAAAAAAGAGCAGGAAATGCTTAGGCCTGAAGCCCAGTGACTTAATCCAATTTCCATCCTTTTTCCCTTCCCCCTCCTACAACGTGTGCTCTTGGAGACAATACACTTCATTTAGAGGGGAAAAAAATACTCTCTCCTGTGTGCCTGTCCCTGCACTCTATCAAGCCAAGTGCTGGGACACTGCATTTTTTTATCTGTCTATTTTGACCACTCATGCTTTGGCATGGATACCAACCTCAAGGAATTTTTTCCAAGACTCCAGCTGTAGAGAGTGTGCTTTCCTCCACGTTAGCTGCTCTTTAGCTTTTGCTGCTTCTTATTAGATTTGGGTTTCAAACCCAAATGTTCATACTGCTCCTGTGACTTTCAAGAGTCCTCCACAAAGGTTGAGTCTTTCAGTAGAGGTGATTACATGCATCGTCTACAAGTCTCCTGTTAATCTGTAGGATCTAAACCCCATCATGGCACCAGCTAGGATTAAATGCTGTATTTAGGCTCACTGCAACTTCTTGATCTTCTTAATCATCTCCTCTTAAACCAGCCAACCAAACCTGAAGTGATCAGCTACTGCTGTGTTTGCAGACACTGAGCTCAATCCTCAGCTCTGACGTCCTGGCAGGGAGGTCACTGCAAGCTGCACACACCGTGCAGGACCCCCTTAGCTGGCAGCCATCAGTCTTCCACACGTCATTTCTATTTGGAAGAGGATAAAAAAAGGCATTGGGGAGGGGGAGGAAAGAGCACGGAAACGAGCAGAGCCACCCCAAAGTGGAACAGAAAACAAAAACTTGTCCCAGTTACGGAAACTTTCTCCAAAGGAACATCAACCCATCAACGGGGTTAGCCCATCCCATCATCAGGGATGGCAGTGTTTCCACTGTAGATAATGTGGTTCTGCTTGCTGCTGCCATTATTTTGCATTATTTTGAACTTGCTGGCCTGTTTCAGGCACCATTTTAATCCCATTTATGTCCTGGAAGTTTTGGCACCGTGCATCTACAGCTGCACACTATAAACTTGAGCATACACATTTGCTGCACTGAACCACAAAAGTTATACAGAATAACAGAGAGAGATTCCAAATTGGAATGGAAACTCTTAACATCAAATTGTTACTAATGTTAGACTTGAAAGGCAACTTAATGTTGCCTTTTTTTTTTTTTTTAATGTATACAACTTGTTCCATATCATTAGCACCATGAACACCATGAAGAGGTCTTTTTCTAAACAGCAGCTATTAGGAAAATGTTTAAGCCACAGTAAGAAGCTCAAGCACACACTTTGGCATTTGGAGGCACCCAAGTTTAAAAAAAAAAAAAATTAATTAGGAGGAAAAGAGATACTTTCTGGCCAAGATAACAAATCCACTGCAAATGGCTTCATAAACTGTTTCTATTAGCATGGAATGGGCAGGAAGGTAAGTTGCAATAATTTGGCTTCTGCATTTATATGTGATGAGAATGGGCTAGACTGGTGTACTCAGGTGCCTTTAACATGGAGATCCATGTCCAGTTTGAGCTCAGTTTTTAACCTGAAATAAATCTTCCGAATCAAGAGTGAGAAGTTTGGAACAACATGAAAATAACCAAGAGGAAAAAACAGAGTGCTGAGTTTCCACTGATATTTACCCCATCCAGCTTCACTGGCATTTGTCTACACAGGCAAAGCAGGTCAAATGGCTGTTTACACAGCAAAAACTTGGTGCAGTTCAGAATGCACGTTAAGCCTACTGCAGTGTGAGAGAAACAGCAGTTGATTACATGAGCAAATTACACAGGTCTGGCTGCCCTGAGCACTGACCTCTGGGAGGGGATAAAGAACAAAATCAAAGGCACACTGCCCTACATCTTCAGAAAGTCACGGCCCACTGTGCTACAGCCAGCAGCCCACACGACATCTTCCTTAAAATAATTTGTATCTGAAGGCAGCTTTAATGCAGTATGTCGGTCATGTGGAGAGGCCACGGAGAACTGGAAAGGGGCAATATCCTATAGGGATAACTTCTGTAAGTTGGGAAGGGAGAACAGAGACCTCTGACCCATCTATTGACTGTGGACCTGCACTGACCTTCTTGCACAAACAATGCAAACGTGCCATTTAAATGTCAGAGACAAACAAGTGCCACACTTCTCACCATAAATTCACTCCAAACTGCCTCTTTGAAGACTACTACAGTCAGAGCTTAAAAAAAAAATAATTAAAAAAAAAAAACCTAGGGAAAAAGGAAAAAATATGTTCCTTCAACTTCAGCTGTACCTTTCCATCACACAAAAGAGGCTCCTTCATGTGCAGGAAAGATTTCCATATTGAGTCGTCTTTGGTTTTATTTTGGGATTTTTGAGTTGCCTTTTTTCCTTTTCTTTCTTTAAAGGAAAAAAAGCTCTCAAAAAAAAAACCCCTCAGGGACAAAGACAACCAATATTCACTATTGAGAACCTTCAAAACCAGGAAAGAAAATACCATAGAGGGACTAACAGAGGAAGCAGATCAAAAAACTATCCAAGTTAGCCAAGACCCACCACAGTCACAGCTGGAGCCCGTGTTTCTGCACCACTGACAAGACTGGGAGCGTCATTAACCACTTCTCCTCAGCCTGCGTAAGGGAGGCTACGGAGCTGAGAAAGGCCTCATGCAGGCTCCTGGCCAAATGTGAGAAGGGATTAGGGCCTCCTCCAGCAGCTATCCTGAAGGGAAGTGCACTCTGAATAGAGATGCTTTCTTTACAGCTCTGCCCATCAGCACTGCAGAGCTGCAGATGGCCCTCTCAGCAGCCAGGGTCAAGTCAGAGGCTGCCCCCTCAAGAGCAGCGTTCTGGAGAGTGGTCACTGCCTCACCCCTCTGCTGCTGCTCCCCAGCCACTGTGCTGATAAAAGGGGAGCCCATGATTTTTAAATTCATCCCTTTAATGCCATCCATGAGTGAACAGGGACATAGCTAGCAGTAGATGAAATACATTGGACCCCCTTGCATATACAAAGCAAATATGGTGCTCCAACATGTATTCACAGAGGGCATCCACTGCATCCACCCTGCTCTGTGACTCCAGGTCTGAGCAGCTCTTCTTGCAGTTTCTCCATTTCCCCACGGAGCTGGGGGAAGAGGGGATGTGTCTCCTTTCAGCAGTTTCAAAGCTGTTCAACCCTCTTAGGGTTTGCCTGCAAAGCTGAAAGCTGTCACGGACCACTGGCCTAAAAAAAATTTTAAGTCCTGGGTTTATATCAGCTATTTAAAGACAAATACACCTCACTTTTAGCTTCCTTTCCCACCAAGTCTGGGACACAGGACTATTTTTCTGTAATAGATGTTACATCAGTTAAAAAGGAGGTGTTCTCCCCTGTGTCCTAATGGAATTTTTCGATAGTTGCTTTGCTTTCCCAGGACATGCACATCTTATCCACCAGAAATCAATGCACTTCATAGGTAAACTAATACACATTATCTCTTCAGAGATCCTTTTATCCTGCTCATTAGATCAGCTTTGGTAGGATTCCTCAAGTTTCTGCAGGGATACTCATTCATTCAGCAGTTCTTCTGAACCACACTTGAGATTGATTTTTCAGGGAAGTTCCCAGAGTTCTCTTAGGGTTCTGCCTGCACTTATGTCAAGGCTATATTTAAAGGAGGAATCCCACTAAAGTGGTTTATAACATGCTCTGGCAGGACAGTGTAGACAGAGCTAAATCCTATTAAGCTACTTAAGTTGCTTTCCCCCTCTGAAGTCATCTGTCAAATGCTGGTCCTAGACAAAGCAGCCAACTATCAAACTAGCTTATCAAGAGTCATGCTTAAAATACCAAACAAGACAAAAAAATGCAATCATCACCACACATGAGGAAAGAAAGTGGGGCAGTGTGCTGCTCCAGTAACCTCCTGGGATCCCAGGGGGTGGAGAAGGCTGGTGATTAGCTTCTCGTTACACTTAGATTGTAACCTACTTGCACATATTGGACTTAATAAAGACAAAATAAGAATGATTGTGTCTTTACATGTCAGTCTTGACTATTCTGAAAGGACTATATGGAGAACACATGAATGTGAGGTATACTTTCAAAATAAAGATCACACTAACAAGGCAGGAGGGGGTACCTGGGAAAACAAAGCACCATTTCAGCCTCAACTCAGCCCCCCACAGGGAGGGAGGAAAGCAGCATTCATCTCCTTTCCAGTTATTTCTTCTCCTTTCCCATTCTGTTCTTGAAAATAGGCACCACAGAATCCTGAAAAGAGTAATTCCCACAAGTGCTAAATGTCCACGTTTAAAGCTCCAGCTCTACAGCATTCACTCCACTATGTCAACATGCTACTGCTGCGAGATTTCAGAGACAAACCTCAATTCCACACATTCCATACAATAATAGAAAACAATAGGCTGGAAGAGACCTCTGGAGGTCACTGTAGTGCAACCTGCTGCTAAAAGTAGGGCTAATTTAATAGATGGGGTTGCTCAGAGCCTTGCCCAGGCAAGTTCCAAGTGTCTCTTAAGGCTGGAGTTTCCAAAGCTTCCCTCAGCCCCTGCTTCAGCATTACAAGGAAAAATGATCATGACTGCACCCACGTGCCATTTCCCATTTCACCTTGTGGTTGTTGTCCCTGCTCCTTTTTCTGGGCACCATCAAGAAGAGCCTGGAACCATCTTCAGTTATGCAAAGGCTGCCCACGGATCTGTCCTTCCTCCTTCTCCACTTCAGGCTGAAGGGCCCCAAGCCTCCCAGCCTCCCTTCACAGGTCAGGCTCTAACCACCTCAGTGACCCTTCCCTGCACCTGAGGAGCACCTCTCCTGCACTGGGGCCCCAAACTATGAGGAAGTAACACAGCATTTATGCTGGCACAAATAACTGGAGGGAGCCCATGCATGTGAAATGGCTGATGGCCCCATTTTGGGCTACTTTCAGCTTGCTTAGAGAGCGAGGTAAAGCACTAACCTTCAAAACTCAGGTTAGCCTCCAGCTGCATGACCTACCCAACCTGATATGGTCACCAAGCACCAAAAGGTGACAGATGTCCCCCCACACTGGACAGTCGCTCTGAGGGCACAAGAAATGCAGCAAGTACCATCAGGGCCCAAGAGGGAGGCTCAACAGCACAGATGTTATCCCTCCAAACAACACAGTGAGACAGCTCAGGGGAGAGGAAAGGAGATTTAGGGATGGGAAAAGAGCAGCAACAGAGAAGGTACATGCTTCTGACTGAAAACAAGGCACCTCAGGAGTTATTCGGCAAGCCCAACTGCATGGATGCTCGTGCTTCCCATTGGCTGCTGCCTTCCAGAGCTGCACAGCAACGAGACCGGGAGGTGGGAGGCTGCCAGCACGCATGAGAGCTCCCTGCTCAACCCCTCCTCTGCATCCCCACAGCCCAGCCTGGCAAGCACTGCCACTGCTCCAGCTCATCCTGCCCCAGCTCATCACAGGATCGATCGCCCGTCCCCCAACAGAGGTCAACTAGGGAGAGACAAAGGAGGCAGGACCTCGGTTAAACAAATAACAGGGGCAGTGCTGAGCAGCCACACCAAGTTATCTCAACAAAAAACAAGATAGGACAATCCCATGTTTTACCTCCATTCCCAGCTCAGGTTTTTCTTGGCAAGCGGGAAGGTAGAACTGCAGAAATGAGGATGGGGTGGAGGGGAAGGGGCACGATGTGCAGCTGTGCTCGTGTCTGACACGGGTCTCCTACCAAAAGCTGTGAGTGCTGCTCTCGTAGGTGTTGCACTTCACTGATTTAGTAAAGTGAGGGAGGAAACAGTCACAACAGAGATTTACTCAGTCTCAGCTTCCCTATGAAAGGGCTCCAATTGCAGGGTTCTAGACCACACCAGCATTTATAAGAGAAGATAAGAGCTTCTCACAGAAGGAAAGTAGGAGAAAGTACAGAAACTGGAACAATGTGGAAAAGCAACTGATCCAGCTGTTGGGTTTACCACCACCACAGCCACAAAGCAGATCACGAAGCATGCTATTGATGTGGAGGAGTAGAGACTAGTTCTACTGCCCAAGCACAGCAGCTCACAGCAGGAGAGCTTGTTACAGCTTTCCTCCAGCACAACCACCTAAACCAAATCCCCATTAAATGCAAGCAAAAATTAACTTAAGACACACAGACACACACAAAAAAGGATTGGACAAAGAACCCAAATGGAATGAGTTCTTGCAGGCTCTAGCACAAGAAAGGTCTGGAATTCTTTTCATCCAGATCCCAAATCATTATCTCTCAGAAGCACTCAGACTCAGAGCCAAGCAAAGGATACAATGAACTCCTCTGCTCTGTTTCCCAGTATGTGCAGGAGAAGCTCATCATCTGGGCAGTCACTACTGATCAGGTGCATCTTCTCAGGCAGGGAAGCCACACAGTGCTGACTGAGCTTGCCCCACTCAGTGAGAGGGGGAGAAGCCTCAGCACCTCTCCCTTTTGCCATCACACACCTGTACTTACAGCAATTGTTTATGCAGCCTAGAACACCTACCTGCTTCCCATTATTTATAAACCCAAAGTCAAACCACTGCAGAAACAACTGTGTTTTATGTCGCTGCCTCTCCAAAATTGCTGCCCCTCAGCTGATCAAGTGGCACTGAGGCAGATGAGAAGCACTAGTATGAAGTCAAATAGATAAGCTTGGCTCCTGATGGCCAAACTCTGCATTGAAATGGGAGCCCCTGAAGCAATCCATGCTGCCAGCTCTGCTGGGGATAGAACAAAGAGCAGATTTAATATCTTAAAGACAAACCCCACAGATTTCCCGCATGCAAACATACACACACCCATTTCTGCTGTGGTTGTCTCAAACGGAGAACAGCTCCAAGAAATACACCACCTCCATGCACTTTCTTGTCAGAGAGAAGTAGATCCTGCCAGCCTACTCAGTACAAAAACAATTTAAAAGTTTTTAGGGACTGAGTGTACAAATTCATTTGAAAATCTGTCACATCATCTACTGGTTCCTTCAAGTAAAACTAGTTGTAAAGACATTTGATAAGCAGACAATTAAATACTGGATTTCTTTATCACTTGGCAGTAGCCAAAAAGGGTTGTAATCATTTATGTGGGCACTGTTCTCAAGCTTATAAATTACTGTTATTTCTGCACCAACTTGCTTTTTCTTCACCAAGGGAAAAAAAGCTGCTGCTACATATGAAGGTGTCAGAGGCTTTTTTCTTTCTCTTCTCCAGCATCACCACTGAACATTCAGCAACAGAATTAAAACAAGAAAACCAGCATGAAGAGTCGTGAGAATGCAGCACTGTGATGGGGAGGTTGGCTCTCACAGGGCTCAAGCAATCACTGGTATGATCTCTGAGCTGGAGACAACGCTGCACTTAGTAGAACAGAGCCAGAGAAAGAAGGAAACAGTAGGCAGCACATCTGCTTCCAAAACTTGTCATCTACCCCATGCACAGGGGGAAGATATCCAGGCTTTCCTCCATTTTCCCCTCTTTTTACAAATTGGCTGTAAATCACTATGCCCTCAAATGACTCTGACTCTGATATCCACTACACAAACATTAAGATGTGTTGTTTAAGTGAGCTATCCAGAGGTCATCACCTACAGCCTGACCTGCTAGAGCAATGAAGCACAGCACACACAGCTCCACCCTAACAAGCAAGGCTGTTCTTCCTGCTGTGCTTACTGATCAAAGCTCTTCCCTAAAAAACTATGATCCCAGGGGCTAAGACCATTTTTGCAGCAGCTAAGATGGGAAGAAAACCCTTCTCTTACAGGATACTTCAGATGGAAGCAAGCACCACACAAGTTATGTGTTAAACTAATATCATTGATGCACAGCTGCAAGAATGCCTTATTAAAACCTGTAACTAAATCAAGGAATTCTAATATTCATAACTGAACTTAAAAGCACTACCCTCTGGGATACTAGAGAATTTTCCCTCAAAGATTGCTCACCTCATTGACAGTCACGTTGCTTTTCATAATCTTGTTCACAAATTCAATCAAGCTCCAGATAAAATCTAATCAAGTTGGACAAGCTGAATTGCAAGGGCTGTCGTTTCAAGTCCTTTAACGGGAGGTCAGCTCAAAGTAAGCCTCTGATGTCCCAGGACTTGAGCATGATTATTTCATGTAGCTCATTGCTGTAGGCACCAAAGACCATTTTAGCTCCCCAAACTATTTTTAATACTCACTCTAGTGGAGCATTTGATCTCTAGACAAGCTAGTCTTCTCTCCTTTTTGCTCAAATCCATAGTGATTTCTCCAGGCACAAAAATGGCTCTCCTAGGTATAGGAAAGACCTGCTATTCATAGAACTTGGTTACTATAATTGTTCCTCAACTTCAGTTTGTCCCTCTGGAAAACATGGCCATCCCTGAGAACTATTGCTAGTCTGGAGATACTGCCCATCCTAAAGCAAATATAAAAGCACCAGGGATTGCCAGGGCAAAGCATTTGAGAAGACCTCATCATTCACATTTAAGACTTGTTGGTCACTTCAGTTTGTTCTTCAGAGACACCCTATTCCTTTTATTCTGTCCCCTCAACTGAAAAGACAAAATCTAAGCCATAGTTAAGATCTAGATCCTTTGGCTACTACCTAGCAAACAGGCATTAGGAAAAATTTACTTCCACAACACTTAAATAAGAGAAGCAGCCCTTTTGTATTTATGCACTTCAGACTAAAGCATTCAAAAGTATCAACATAACTTATGATCTTTAAAGTAGAGCTCTTAACACTTTTGAATATCAACCCGCTTGCTGATATTGTAAGAAAAAACTATTCAAGAGGTTCAGGGTTCTAAAGTTAACTTACAATTTCACCCCTGAAGCCCAGGAATAGCAGCATAACATTTAAATACCATACAAGACCAAGGTGACATTGCAAACCAACGTGACTGGGGTTAAAGCACGTCCAGCCATGTCCCATGTGTGGCTGTCACCTGGCTGCCATTCTCCTGGTCACCAAGTGTGTAGAAATACTTATTCAGACTAAGAAATCTGATGCAGATCCAAGGCAATCCTCTCTGTGAAACTGGTGTTGGGGGGGGGGGGGGGGAGAGTTTTGTAACCATATTTGTCACAAATTTTATTATAACTAAAATCTTACAAGGAGAATACCACTTTTTCCCATCATCATATTTCCATGGATAACAAGACAGCAAATGCTCCCACTAGCCAAACTCTGAACATTTAAAAAATAATTGTTTCTCAGCTACTGAATATATAAACAGAACTAACGAGTTTCCAGCTAGCAAATCTACTCCCCACCTTCCTCTTGTTCACCATGTGCAGCTCAGGTCATTTCCGATTTCAATTCCAGCAGGAAGAGCTATTTCAGCCAGAGCCCAGAAACAAGGAGCCCAGAAACCCAGACTCACTGACTGCACTGCATTAAAAAATCCCTTGGAAAAAAGGCTACTGATGAAAGGAAGGGTGCCTTTATCTCCAACACACCAAACATCTGAAAGGATGTTCCCTCCCAGACACTTCAGTGTATGAAGTTTGGTGCCCTTCCTCTTTTTTTTTTTTTTATTTTTTGGTTAAATAAAGTCTGTATAAAACAAAGGAAAATGTTTGTTCATTTAACTGTTTATCCAGCCAGCTTCAAAATTAAAATATTCCTGCCCTGTCTCCACTCCAGGTTGATCCCTGGTGACTATCTCTAATATTTTACATATCAATATTTCTTTCTAGAAACCAAGCTCTAGGGAAAATGAAGTAGTAAGGAAGCTCGAGCATATTTATCAGGCTTGACACTTCCTATCGGTATGCAGCACTGGGAAACCATTTCCCTGACAAATGGATGGGCCTCAACCCGTCACACAGCCCTGTATCTTGCTTTCAACCTCATTACTCTTTTAAAGAGGCACAATTCTGAAAAGGGCTTCAAAATGCAGATAGACTTGCAGGAGGGGAGCTTGCAGGGAAGGTGGGGACTGTGGCTGCCTCACAGACACCAGCTGAGCTCCAGGGTCGAGTGAAGACACTCACACATGTTACTGCTTGTCCAACTGTGCAGTGACCTTACACCACCACCTCAGACACTCTCTGTCACACAGTGTGGTCGTGTCTGATTTCACAGGTCACATCCAAGGCTTTAATGCACCCTGGTGAGGAGGAGATGCACACACACCACCCAACGAGAGCATCAAATCACAGATAACCTGCTGCCACAGAAGCGAAAAATTGATCATCTGCTCATGTGGCAACAAGAACAGCTCAAGACTGTTAAAGTGATGAAGAGTGTGGTCTTCAGGGCAAAGAGAAACCAAGAAAGAATAAGCTTTGATAAATATTGGTTGGTGTTAGAACTTTAACAGGAATATGCTCCGCTCAGCTACAGTTCTTCAGGTCGCAAAGTAACCAGAAATAAAATGCTATTACAGACCCCTTTCACCAGCAGTACAGTGGGTTGTTCTATTTGCTCTCAGCATTGTTTCCGACTTCAAACCAGAAAGAAGCCATAAAGGGCAGGAAACAGCTCATCTCTAAGCCAAACCCAGAAGTGTGTTTTTTCCATGACAGTTTAGAAAGAGCTATGGTTTAGAAAAGCCTATGGGCTCAGATGAAGATAGAAGTCAGCCAGGAACCTTGTATTTGGTTCCTGAATTCTACTTCTTGATTCAACACTCCAAAATATTCCAAAAGGGAGATTCAACACAAAGCCTGGCACGTCCCACACTTTTCCACTCAATCTTAATGCCATAGCACTCTGAAGGCACGGGGACTTTGTTCCTGCCCCGAGTTCATGCCAGACCAGGGTTATAACAATTCATCTGACAAGAATAAACACTGTTTTATGCCTGGATCAAATGCTCAGTCTGGTTCACGGGGCAGCTGTTCAAACACCCTGGCCTCAGGTAGCAGCTTCTGTGCATACCAGGGCTGGTTACACTGTAACTGCAACCAGGAGAACCTCCGTGCTGGTGTGGAAACCTGTTCTCAGCCACGGCGGTTCCTTGATTTGATCACTGAGCAGCCCCAGAGTGCAAAGTGTTCCAGCCACCCTCCTGAACCATGACTTCAGGAACCACAAACTTCCACTTCAGACAGCTGTGATTAAAGAGTCTAAAGCTGCAAACTTTATTAGGGATGGAAGAGTCGCATCAATGCCAGGATTTGCCAAGCAGGACCTCAGATTTAGGTCCCATTTACACAATGTTGAAACCACAGTTTTGCACTATTTCTCCACTGAGGTCTTGCCTGAAGAGACTTATCACAGACAAACATCCCTGTTCACAGCCCAAATCTAAGCTTAAATCATGCCCAGGATGTTAGAATACAGTACTATCCATTTCTTTATCGTGTATGAAATGTTGTCTAGCAAGCAACAGACATGTATTTATTCCAAATGGGTGCTGGAAACAATTTCACCAATGCACATGGGTCTTGGCAGTGCAGCACTGATACAGCAGTGCCATTCCACAGGAGATCAGGAGCAAAGAAGTCTGTGATGCCATTAAAAAAAAAAAAAAAATCCAAATTTCAAGGCTGCAGGTTAGTGCCACGTTTTGTGGAAAAGTCAAAAAGCTAATAAGGAGTCTTTGAGCACACTGACACAGGCAATGCCAGAAAGTGGTGGTCAGAACCATGCCCTCCATAATGTCTCAAAAACAGCTCTGTAGAGAAGTGGACTCATTCTTCAAAGGTTCAGATTGCAAATACGAACCTACTAGCAAAGTTTGGGCTGCATATAGCTATGGGATTTCCTGAGTTTTCAGTGTACAAAGAGGCAAACAAAGGCAATTTGTTTGCATGGAGTTCTACAACATAAAGGTGTTTGGGTTTCACTGTTTGGGGGAGAGGTTAAAACAGCTTCAAAACTTTTGTCCAACTTGTAAGGAAAGCGACAACACTGTTTTCTCCTGGGCCCCTGAGCATATCTAACATGCACCTGCATGTTCCACAAAGAATCTAAATAAAAAACCACTACCAACAACAACAAAACTCAAACCACATGGGACTTGAGAACATGCAGTTTAACTGGGTTATTAGAAAAAGCAGTGTTTCCAAACACAGCACAAGGGAGGAAACATTTCACAATGCTCCACGGTCAAGAGAAGAGTGAGTTCTCCTAGCTCCAGCCCCAGTTTGTGTGTGCTGGCTTGGACAGCACCAAATCCTGCTGCAATTTGCGGATGCAGAAGAGGAAGTGGTGACACTTCAGGCAGCCTAAGCTTTCCTATTAAGTCCAGGATTGAAAAATGTGCAAGACAGCAGAATTATAAGTCACTCGATTATAATTCCAGCAGGAAACACTCTGCTCTTATCGGCATTGCTTCAATCCACCCTTGTTATGCTAATCCAGTAACTTGTGAAGCGCCCTTGATAGAGGGGCCATTGTGAGAAAAATACGTCCTTCAACATTTGTTTTCATAGCAGCTACATCTGGGGAAGAAATTACTGCACAGCTTCTACCTCTCAGCAGATCACTGCTTGGATCAGTTTTAGAGGCAGAAATGCAAAGTCCATATGCTCTGCTGAAGCTTTGCTGCTTGGAGCTTCACAGACCCACACCTTGTCAATACGAACCGTGTGTCACTTGGACACAGCCACTGAGCATATTCCATTACTTGGGATTGCTGCTCCCAAGCAGAGCCTGGAGTACCAGCGTTAGCAGAGCCAACAGCTCCCCTGTCACTGTCACACCTGATAAGCAGAGAGGGAAGCCATCATCCTGACAGGCCTTCACCGGGCAACGCTGCTCTTTGAGGACCATCCAGTGCACAACTCACTCACTGCTGCTGATGTGCACTAAACATCAACTTTTGTCTAGGAAAAAAAAGTGATCCCACAAGCTAAAAGTAAAATCTGTGCCTTTTATAAAAGAGTCACTGACTGCAGATTGACTTCTCTACTTCTGATAAACTCACCCTTTGGGATCTTTCACCTTGAATTTCATTGGGAATTTTAAGCCATTTTGGACACTTGATAACAGGGACTTTCCCCATTTCTCTGCCCACTAAGACACTAGTCATGTCACCACTGCAGTTCTGCATTTTGAAAGCATCACATCCTCCCACAGAGTCAGTAGTCAGCAGTCCTAGGCCTTCGACCTTGAAGCCCTTGAACACACTGAAGCCTTCCTTCAGAGAACACAGCAACACTACTCCCTGAGGACAAAATTATAAAGAAGTAGAAGGAGGAAGTACATTTTCTTTCACATCCTAAATTGGCTGATAGCTCCCCCCTTACAATGTAATCCTGAGCTATGCTTCCCACCAACTCCTTTTTCTTTTGCCTCTAGTTAGGTACGCTGAAATTACTGTATACACAGTATATTTCTGTCTTCTCAATGCTACCTTTAGATTAATAGCCACTGCTTGAGAGGTACCCTTTCTCTCCATGAAGAATCACAACAAGGCAGAAGCACTGCAGCTGAAGAGCTTAGCAGGTCAAGCCCAAGGTGTTGCACAGCCACTTGGTAAATCTCAAGGGAAAGGCTTTTTCACTCCAAACAGCTGCTGTGAACACAACCCTGTCACGGCACCGGCACCTGGGCAAGAGCAGCCACCAGAGAAGGATGCAACAAGCTGGTCACACCAGCACCAGCTGAACAGGCTCCAGTGCTCCTGCTCACCAGGTCCTCACGGGGCTGCGTGAGGGACTTTAACCACAAACAAGGCTCTTTTTCTTTCTCCGGTACTTTCACAACTACTGACTGGCAGAATAACGGATACGTCGCCTTTCAGAATGAAAACCCAGGAGCACAGACTCTTCACTCTGCTGTTTTAACTTCACATCTCAGGTTAGAAACACAGCCCCCAACATTCAAACTGGAAGTACAAGGAGAGATCCAGCAAAGCAAGAAGAAATCCAATGGCCAACATCCAGCTGCCTCCTCCACTCACTATTACATACTCAAGTACTGCAGCCCCTTGAAGCAACAGTCAGGACAGATTCCTGGCCTGAAAACTCTTGGAAAGGACTATTTAATCCAGCCTCCCATACAGCATCCAGGCCATAGCCACTGACAGCTGAGCAGTGGGTCATTCCTGCTATCAGCCATCCCTGGGGTTGCTCAGACCTTGGGCTTGGCAAACCACCCAACACGTGCCTTGTGGTATATGTTTGCAACATCACCAGGGTTGGCCACTTCCACTAACAACAACAAGAATAGCATTTACCAGTCCTGCAGGGAGTACTTACAGAAACTTAAAAATTAAATTAGGCTATTAAAAACAGCTGTTAGTGCCAGATCAGCATTCTCAGAGCTTCCAGAATGACAAATGCAGAAATACATGATCTCACCTTTTCTTGCTCTTGTGGTTCCTGAAAAAGTCTCATCAGACCTACGCCAGGAACTGGTGTTTAGTTACTCATTTGTTATTTACCAAACACCTCCTGCTTTGTTTGCTTTTGTTTCAATGTCTTTCAGTTCACTGCTGCAGCTGGACGGACTTTCAGCCTCCTTACCTTGACTGGTACACCACATTCCTTGGCTTTATAACAACCTTCAGTGTTAATACCTACAGTTACCCTCTTGGCTAACTTTGGTTTGAAAACAGCTTTTCTGTAGCACCAGGTACCTTGTTACCTGTGCAGATTAACAATTTGCCTGTTTGGAACATTATCCCAAAGTGGGATTCATCAGTGTGTAAAGCAGAAAACCCCCAGGCCGTGTATGAACTCTCCCACAAAAGATGCCACAAAAGGGAGTCAGGTGAATCACTTTGCATTTGAGTAGTTTTATACATATTTCTAGGCCAGGCCACACCAGACATTCACCTTGCACTTGAAATATCTCAAACTTAAGATCCACCCCTCCCTACACGGAATTTTTCTTTCTATTCTTTGTAGACAGGTATTTTAAGCCTCATTTGTGAATGTATTTTCAGTGAGCATCCCAATGAGGATGAAGGGAAGCATAAACTACATGCTCCAGTGTAGGACTCAGAGAATCTCTTACTGAAGCTTATTTTCTAATCAAGTGGGGCTGTCAGACTTCATTAACTGCAGGACCACCAGTAAAAATGCATCCATTGCAGATTCTCTGAAGCTAAAAAGAAGAGAGTTATGTCCTCCTTTGCAATTCACTACTAGTGATCAGGATCTCTTTCCACAAACTCAGCTCTCTAAAAACACCACCACCAAGAAAAGTAGTTTAGGCAAAAATACAGAGTTAGATCTGGTCTGACCGAGCACATTAGATTAGTGGGGAACATTATCTTGACTCCCAACCTACACAGAAAGCTGGAACATTGACAAGAGACTTTTCACAGCACTTAAGGGCTGGCAGCAGTTGCCCAGAATTCTTCACTCTTTAAGCAGGTGTTAAGCCTCCTGGGAAAGAGCCAAACAGTACATTCGAGTTACTGAAGCAATTGAATCATTTGTTACATCACCAAAACACTGCAAAAAGTGGGAGCAATTCACTAGAAAAAGGTTTTGAGCAGCCCCATGATAAGATATCCTGAAGCCACAGAGCAAATATCTGCAATAACTCCCATGTTTTCATGTTGCTTTTTATTGAATGAAGGCAAGTGGTGCATAAACTGCAGAACAAAGTAGGGCAGAGCATCTGCTCAAATACTCTTACAAAGCACTCAGTGGTTGTTCTCACTTAAATCTATGCAGCATAAAACCAACCACAATACCAAGTGAAGTAGTCCTCTTTCCTTTATGGGTCTGCAGAAGAACATCACAAGACACCCTTAGTCTTCACTGCAGAAGGAGCTAAAGACAGAAGCTTTTGATTTTGCTGGTTCTTCCCATCTCTAAAAATAAAACAGCCATCTCAAGTTTTTACTAAAAAGAGAAAGCAAGCTTGAGTGTGTATTGAGAAAGCATTTTAACTTAACTCTACAGACAGCACTAGTGGGGAAAAAATGCAGACAAACCTTACCCTCTCCAGACTGCAGGGTGAGGATGCTCTTGATAGGGGAGTGGGAAGAAGGAATTCAGGGAGATAGATGGCAAGAATATGTCCCTGGTGCCTTCAGGGTTTTAATCACATTAGCTGAGACAAGGCTGCCCACTGCACTTGCACCTTGAGATCAGTAACAGGCTCTCTATAGGGTTTATCCTGCCTTGCTAATGACACAGATTCACCTTCTTAAGGCTTTGTGGTTTTAAAGGACACACCACACACGTGAATGCCCTTCCTCCTCTCCTGTTCTCTGGTGACACAGCCCCTGGGTGCCACACAGCAGGTGAAGCAGGATGCTGCTCTCTGCACATACATCATTATTTACCCTGCTTTGCTCCACATTAATGAGGGTATTTACATGAGGGGGCACTTCCTTCCTGAATTCTTTGTGCCCTCCATCCTTACTAGGCACCATAATCCTGTTTATGACATGCTGGTTGCTATGGAAGTGATTATATTGTCACTAGATTATACCCTCATGTGGAAAGCATGTAAGTGAAGGAACATGAGCAGGTTTTTGCATACATTTAAAGGCATCATAGTGCAATCCCACGTGTAGTAACTGGGAGCTTTAACAGTAGCTTCCAGACACAGAGTATGACCATAAGGAATAGCATGGCATCAAGTTTTAATTTGGTTTTCTCCTAAAAAAAAAAAAGAGATTTTTTTTCCATTTTCCTGTCACCAGCTGCCACTATTTAATTTTAGACAGTGCCCTGCAGCTGAACAGTACAGTCCCAGCCACTTTCCCAGGACCCTGAAAATACTTCAGCGCTCAAAACATCATCTCTTTAGTCTAAAGATCAGGATGAAAGAAGTGACAAGATCATATAACCAAGCTCCACAACTCTAACTGCCCTTTTGTTGATTACTGTCTTTTATAAGAGCAAGGATTCAGAGAGCAGAGGCAAGAGAGACAGATCGTCTCAGATCTGACACGCTCGGTGAGACGCATGACTAACTCAGCTTGAGCTACAGAGCAGGACAGTGGACGTGCCTGGAATGAGTAACCCCACTAGGAAGCCTATTTGCCATGGGCACAGGCATGGGGGGTTATCTGGGTGCTGCCTGGATGGTAAATACATGACAGTGAAGAGTGCAGTGTAAATAGCCCAGAGACCCTGTTCCCTGCAAGCAGCTGGGAATCACACGAGACACTTTCCTACCTACTGAGACCCCACTCAGCAGCACTGGAGGGGCTTTAGATTTTTACAGTCAGGATTGTCCAAGTGCAGCATTGATGACAACATGCAGTGGCCAGCATCATTCCCCCAACTGATGGTATGAGCCCACATGTGCTCTGAACCCTTCCTCGCCTACAGCACAGCTCCAACCATCAGCACACCCATCCAGGTCGGGCAAGACAGAAATACTGTAGTGGAACACAAAGAGCCACACAGCCCAAACCACAGGTGTACCAAGAAGAAGATGCTTACCCCAGTATAGCGAATGTTTTGACTACAAAAAGAATATACAGCTTGCAGCTAACATCAAACCTTGCACCAGCTGCAGCTTTAGAACAACACCGCGGTTCCTCTTCACACCTATCCTGTTCTAACAGAAAAAGATATCCCCCATGGAGAATAAATCTGAGGACAACACTTGTTTCCAGAGGCTCTCAGCCCTGTTTACAGTTAGCCTATGTTCATAGCACATGGGCAAGACTGCACTGACCAAGGTCTGAGTGCAGCTACACAGAAAACACTCAGGATCTCTGTTTTCCCAGAAGACGTGACCAGTGACTTGTCAGAAGGCAGCAGCGTGTCAAAGGCTAGTTGAGCACATCCCCAAGGATGAAAGTCTTGTAGGACTAGCTTTAGTATCAAAGAAATTGTCATGTATGTGTTTGTGAGTAGGAAGTAAAGGACTAAATTGCTGGTGAATCCCATCTGAAGGCACAGATGTTAGAAAGGAAGCTCAGCATTCACTACATCAGACAAAGCAGCAAATTTCACTTTGGCAGGGAAAAGAAATACAGACATCCCTGGTTTGAACTCGATGATGTACTTGATGAGCACTCAAAGTCTATCCTTAAAACTGCTTCTTTCTTAGGAACCTTATATTTCATTTATTGCACCAAACAGTCAAGACCACTCTTACCGAAGCCAACACATGTAAACCAAACCTGATAATTAAGTTAGTGATGAAAGTCCTGCCCAGAGGTTATACCTGCAGAACTGCATTTCACCAGTTGGATATGTCACTGCTGTGGTACAAGAGGTACATCTCCTCCCATGAGCAGATGATTCAGATATAACCACAAAATGAAGTTGGACCTGCAGAGGACATTAAGAGGTGGGTCAATCACAGGCAGAAGATGCAATAGCTAGTAAATAGCTAGTAAATGTATTTAGGACAGTAATAAGACAGGCAGCAGTCTCTCAAAGCAACATTTTCTTGAGAACGAAATTAAGAGCAATGAAATACTACAGCAGCCAACTGAACTTTAATAGCTGCAACAAAATGCACACAAAAAAGGTGCAAAGGGCACTGCAGTGAGGCACACATGACCCAGCAAGCCGTGTCCTCAGTAAGAATTTCAGACTTAAGATACTGGGAGTACACAGACAAGAAGAATTAAAATACCAAGGGGGGATTAGGGTAACGAGATCCTCATACCTTCTCATCATCCTCTGTTGGGAGAGGAGGCAAGTTCACAGCTTGTCCCTTCCTCCTTCTCCCATAACCTCCACATCACCCGAGGCGAGAGCTAAAGCTGCACTAATAAAAACAGCAGAGCCAGCGTTAACTGTCCAACCTTGTTATTTACACCTCAGCAGAACCCTCCCAGCATCTACTATCACTCACATGGCTCCTCCAAGAGCTGCCTGCTAGCACAGAGGCCTTGGAAGCACATCCCAGAGCACCGTTTGTCCACGTGGAGAATTCTTTCAGCAGCAATTGACGTATTTTATGTTCGCCACCTTTAGTTTCACATCTAATATTAAGGCATTGAAAATGCTGAAAAGCTTGTGTTAGAAGAGGTTTTTAATTTGTAACAGGTCAAGCTGAAAAAGCCCAAAAAAACAACCTCTGCAGTGATCAAGAGGTTCACTGTTAGAGCATCAACCTTCCTAGATCATGGACTCCGAGACCAGCCAAGAACTTCACCAGGACGTTTACCCAGCTGTCCTTATGGAAATGAAAGGCTATTTTAGCCTTGGAAATGTGTTGCTCTCGCTAACTTGTCTACTCAGGTTGATCCAATGTCTGTTGTCTAACCTGTAAGAATTTTGGATACATACATATGTAAGGAAAGGCCAGTGATCCAGCACATTTGATCTCAGAAGCCAGGGATGAAGCCCTGTCCTGCCCAAGCTCCAGGCACTGCTCGGTCTCATAAGCCAATAACAACTCAGACTGTGTGGGGAGAGGATGGGAAGGACAAACAGAAGATGAGGGTCACATTTTGAAATACTAAAAGGCACACAAGAAGTGGTGTTCAGTGGTATTAAAATAGCACTCTCATCCAAAGTAAAGATTTCTGTTATAGCTACACAAGTGTCAAACAAATCATTCCATCCTCACTGGATGTGCTATCTGTGCTTTCTACTAAATCCAGACAGAAAAAGACCCAAAACACAGCTGATCCATTTTTTCCTGCCACCTACTACAACTGAAACAGTTTCCTCTCTTAAAGGAACATGAACATTAACACTTGCCATTGCCTAGCAGTACCTCTAATCTACTCTTGTGCAATAGCTCCAATTTTCTCAAGTCCAAAGTGTTCATTCTAACCTTACTCAAGTCAAAATTCTAAAGAAAAAAAAGAAGCAAACCTATCTTTTTAATCATATTTGTCTAAGCTCAGTGACAGCCAGATATCTCCATCCCCAGCCTTTTCCTAGATCTGTGTCTTTCTGGTTTGCTTGCACTTGACAGCCTGTCAGTCCAATGCTAAATGGAGATCATGTTGTCAGGGTCTACTACAGCATTCCCAGTGATCAGAACTACAAGTAGAGTTGCAATAAAGTAGAAATAAGTCCTTTCCCGAAATCCTTTCAGCCTTCCCTCTAGTTCTCCTTCTGCAAAAGAAAAAAACTATGAGTATTTCAAAGATACCAGAAGCAGCACAGAGCTCTCACAGAAGACCCCAGTCATCTGTTGCTGGGGGTCAGCCACAAAAATTAGTTCTGAAAATTACCTTCCTTCCCATTTTGGAAACAAGAAGAGATTACAAAATTATAGAAGTTCACTATTGACTTTCCCTCCCCCTCCCCCAGAAGACTCAAAAAAAAGTACCTGGTACTTTTCGTTGTAGAACACTCAGCTATTCTCTAACTTCCAAACAGCAAAATGGGCACTGTCTGCAACGCCTGCAACTGCTCCTGTTAGACTTATTCCAAAAGTGTGATTCCCTCAGGTGCTAAAGGTTTAAGATAACATGTTTAACTTTTCCTTAGATTCTCCTTCCTCTTTTCTCTCCTTGAAAGTTACATTATTACACCTCCCAAGGAAAAAAAAATATTTGTAAACAGGACAACTCCACCCTTTCCTCTTAGTTCAACACCAAGAGGCAAGATTCAGCTGAGGTCAGCCACAAGATTCAGACAGAGGTCAGCAACTACACACACTCAGCTGCTTCCTTCATTTCTATGCCCTTGCATGTTCCTCACCAAAATCCAAACCAAGGAAGAGCTCATCAGATCTGTATTTGCCAAAAACCCATGGATTCTGCAATTGATGCAGCACAGCTTGTTACAGCTGCAAACATTCCTGGGCTCTGATAATTATAAGCCCATGGCTGGGTGTCTAATTAAAGGAGGAATGAATTAATGAGTTTTACCAAAGGCTTTTGAGTCCCCATTATAATTCTCACCCTTAATCGGCAGCAGGACACTCAAAGGACAGCAGGAGCAGGATCAAGAGCAGAGACGGGGGGATGGATAAACCACCCCCAGCTGATGCTTCTCCCCATCACGTTCCTCTCCAACATGTCACTGTCATTCAGACCCCGACAGCCAGATCAAACCCAGCAGGAAAACGCCTGGGCCTTTTGGACAGCTGAATACAAAAATGCTTCCTGAAGCTGCCACAAAGCACACACCAGCCTTTGAATGCCGAGAGCGGGGAGATGCCGGGCGAGAGGCTCCGCAGAGCGCTGACTCCGCCACTTCCATTCATCCCGGCCCCAGCCCCCACCCAGCGCCAACAATTACAGTTCAGTCTCAGGCTCCCAAGGAGGCAGAAATTGAAAACACGTTTTCATTGAAGCACAGCTTGAATTTCATGAATTCCATTACTCTCGGCTTTCTCAGCATTTCCTGGAGTGAATACTGTAAGACAAGGGAGAGAGGGGACAGGAGGGCTGGAGGTAGGGCAGCAATCCTGTGTCACCTCTCTGACCACACCAGTCCAAAAACAGACTAGGGGCACTTGCAGTGAGGACACGACTGTTCCCGAACAAAAGAAAATAAGTATATGCTAAACATAAGTTTAGGGAGGAAGTGAAATAACCAACTGCCAGAGGCCTGAGAGCAGCAACAACCTCCCTTACGACCAGCACTTACATAGCAAGGCTGCAGGCACAGCCCAGATGTGAAGCGCTACAATTTCAGCAAGCAACAGAAAGCATCTCTTTGGCAGGCTGAAGAATTCTTAGCTACTACAGCAAGTATCAAAATAACCAGTTCATCAGCTACAGGAACTTGAGCACACTGTTAACTGCGAGAAAGTTCACCCCAGGGAAAAAGCGATGGTAACCGGAGAGAACAGGTAGCGCCAAGCTACGGGTCATTTTTTCCACATGTACAGTTGTAACACGATCAACTTTGTGATTATTCAGTTTTGCTAATTAACACCCTATGGAGAGCTTTGATAGCATTAGCAATGCTCTTAATGGTTCCGTCACCGACATCCTTTTCCCTCTCTCCCCGACCCCGGCCTGGGCCTTATCTTAAGGAGCATTACATCATCTACTGCACCAAGGCCTCCTTGTAACAGACACTATTATGCAACTGAAGTGCCTCCATTTGGATTTTGGCGTTATTTTGGATTTCGGTGTTGAATAGGCGGCTTGTTTAAATTCTCAGCATGAACAGCAGCATTTTACAGCCTGAAAAGGGTGTCCGTGCACAGGCACCAACACTGGCATAAAAACTCATCTGAATGTGTTACACATTTGTGAAACATCCATTCCCCACATTCCCCTTTCCCCTCGTCCAGGAATAAGTCCCGCATTGTTAGGACTGATTAGCAATATCTTTCATCCCTAATTTCACACCACAAAGGGCTTTCATGCATATGCACGTGTGGCACCATTCTGAGCCATATCAGCCACAAAAAGCATTTAGTACTGACCGAGGAAATCGAAATCTGAGGATGCAGCTCCAGTTTAAGTGAAGGGGACTGTCAGCTCTTCCCCTGGCTGGTTTCAATGCTGCTCTTACCATTGACCAAAAAACGCTCATTTTTAAAAATAACAACTAAAAAGAGGTCTGGTACACATTACATCTGCTGAAGCAAGAAACCTGATGACCATGTGAAAGCACAAATGATTGTAAACGTTACCCTCATACCCAAGTGCTCAGAGAAGGGAATGGTACAAGTGTCATGACCGAGTTACACCAACTGCTGTGTCCATGGATTGCACGCTAACCTACTTTTCTTTTCTTGCAAGAGAATAGCCTTGCAGCCTTAGCACACAAATGACTACTTTGCAAAAAACGTGCACATTTGCAGCTCACCCAACCCTAAAGCTCACAATTACAAGATCAAACTTAGAGTGGCTCATTACCCAGAAATCTTTAAAAAAAAAAAAAAGGTCTGAAATGAAAGCCTTTTGCAACATGAAAGTGCTCTGTGGTTTGCTCTTTCCTAGTTTATCTAATATGAAAAAAAAAAAAAAGAAATTGCATCAGCATGGCTCTGCCCCACAGCTTCTGTTCACTAGATACCTGCAGACCCTGTCACCATGCAACAAAAGTAATTCCTGGTTTGAGGACAAATGTAACCAATTTCTAGTTTTTCACCACTGCAACAGAACCAACAGTCTCAGTCACTCCTTGAAGTGGAGGAAAAGGGAGGATTTCCAACAGTGAGGACTTTTTTCTCTTTTTTTTAGACTGTCATATGAGTGCATCCCCAGGACTAAAAGTCCTGCATGAACTTGATCCTCCTTGAGTTTAGCTCACCTGTCTTGTTAATCATCGTCGTCAGCTGAAACAAAGAACTGGTAGGATGACACACCCTGAAAGTACAAACAGCCTGGCAAAGAGAGAAGCAAGGTTACTGGGTTCTGTTTTTATTATTATTATTTTTATTATTATTATTATTATAATAAAAAATAACTCTCCAGGATATATCAATATATCCCTGAGCATTCTTAGTCTTATTCAGGTCTTAAAAGTGAGAATTAAGGTTCAGTACAGAAGATAATCCTGATATATTCCAAAGTTACTCAAGTGTCGTCTGAACCTTACAGCAAATAAATTCCCAGACATCACGTCCCTTCCCCCAGCTATGGGAATCACATTCAGTTGAAAACAAGCCAAGTTCTCCTTCCCACTCAAGGGGAATGGGAAGTCTCACCATAACTGGTAAAAAGTTTACTACTGAAATATTTAACAGAAACAAGAAGAGAATTGACAGTCATTGAGAGGTTAATGCAGACGAGATGCTGACTCCCCTCCACTCCAAGAAAATTAAGTGAGCACTATCTTACTCACTGCTTGCTTTCAGCCACCCAAGCATATCCAGTTGACATCAAAGAACATAAAAGAGTGACTTCAGGAGAAGCCTTGGTCACCACTGCTTAGCATTCAGCACCCCAATCCTTAAAGCAGGTACAGGACTGTCCCTGAGAGGAGTCACACCAAGGTGACCAGGCAAGCTCTGCCACGGCACAGTCCTATTGCATCAACACAAACAGCACCAACCATCAACTCTGGACTTCACCCCTTCCATCAACAAGTGTGCTGGTGGGGGGAAGGGGTATAAAATTAGCCTTGTCCTAGAAGAACAAGGAGGAAAAAAAAAAAAATGGAAAAAAATAGAGAAACTCAAGGGATTGGAAGGCACTCGTCACTCCAACTGTCTGTTCTGAAGTCACATATGTCAGGAAATCTGATGTGACAAAAGTTCATAACTTACATCTCACTATCAATGGACAGATTTTTGTTTACAAGTTCAAAAATAAACCTAATCCCAAAATAAAAGTAAGATATCAAGAAGACTTGTAGCACAGCTCCTTAATCCACATTCAAAGCCTTGGGATTAAGTCAGAGAAAGCACCTGACTTCCTACCCTTAATCTCCAGAGTCATGCCTAATGGAATATGTTCTTCTGGGTGAGAATTTCTCATCTCACTTTCCCTAATAATGAAAAATAAGGAGCACTAAAAATCCACATCCACATCTGCTTTAAGCAGTGCTTGTTTTATTGGATCAACATTTAAACAAAGGCGCTTTGTTAACCTGAAGAGCGCAGATGTTCCTGTGCTCAAAAGGCATTAAGAATTGAGGGGAAGAAAAAAAAAATTAAAAAAAAAAGAGAGGAGATGGTAAAACTGAACTGATTTTGACTAGCCCTTTCTCCAGAATGCCAGTGATCAAGTTTTGCAGACCAGGAGACATATGGTGTTACATTCATATTAAAAAAAAAAAAAAAAAAAAAAAAAAAGGGGGATTTTTCAAGAGGATAGATATCTTGGTGCAGAAGTACCAAGGTGCCAGTGGCTGGCCACCACAACCAGACAAATGTTTTACATTCTGGTTCTACTCTTCCAGCTAAGAGCAGCATGATACCTTCCATGGTACCTTCAGCGCAAGCTGCATAAAGTTCTCTTAAGACTGGGAAGCTCACGGGGCTGGGCAGCAGCATCTTCTCTGTGTAGGATTAATACTTTTAGGACCCTGCCCAGATGAAGCAAGCATGGTTTACACCTTTGCATACTCACTTGCACCTCCTTCCCTCCAACCCCCACAAGGTGTTTCACATTTTTCCAAGACACCTCTCACATCCCCCCCCCCCGTGTGTGCTCTGCTCTGTTCAAACCATACATTTAGAACAGTTACTTTTTTTTGTCTAGAGTAAGGTAATCTACAGTCAGGGTTTCCAGAAACTGTCAGTTCTCAGGAGACCATCTGAAAACGTAGCAGCACAGCATGGGTCAGCAAAACAAAGTAAGGCTGCAGACAGAAAACTGGCAAAGGTTGATTTTTTTTTTCCTGTCTGTACACCATATGCTGCTGCATGACTGGATGTACAGTCAACAGAAAATGTTGTATGTCTACCTTTGGTAAAAAACAGCCATCAAAAGTTGTCTTGATTGTACATTTTCAGTTATTCATTGTGCTGCAGTTCCTTAGGAAAGGCTCTTCCAGATAAAACACAGAATAGAGGAGTCAGATCACAGCACCAATTTGCTGATGGTTACTCATGCAGCAGAGACTGACAAGTAAAGGGAAGAGGGGATTTACCATCAGTTCTTAGAAAAATAAAAGTAACTTCAAATTCATTAGAAAACATTGGATTCTACTAACAAGGGTCACTTAACCTTTCTGGAAATACAAGCAAAGTAGTGCTACAGCAGGAGAGCTGATCAGACCTTGGAAATGGTCCATCTATTCTTGAAAGAAAGAAACCTTCAGTCCAACCCCTTTAAGGAAGGCACATTACCCTCTGACTTTGAGCCAACTAGACAAAAACACGTCATCCAACTTGACTAATACACATGTTTCCAATTTACAGAAAGACTCTTGGTTTCAAAATTGAAATAAGATGCCAGTACAGTAGAGGAAGTTCTAAAACAATCTCTATAATCCAAGTTTTTTGGCAGTTTAGGCTCCATCATGTTTCTCCAGCCAAGAAATACTTCCAAAGATGACATTAGCTGTCATGTGCAGGGAAACAGCCTCACAGAGCCAGAAAGTACCTGACAGAATTAATTTCTTGCTGAACCTTTGGCTATGGGTTCAAACACACATCTTGGATTAGAGTTGGCAAGCCAAAAGAAGGGAAGCATCTCCGGGCTTACACAGCACCTTTCCCTGCTGGATCCCCCCTCAGCACACGCTTGGTAGGAGAAAAAGAGTATTACAGGACAAAAGCACTGACAGATGTATGACAAGGAACTCCTGGGTGACAACACTGAAGAGACCATCTCAAACCCAAGGACTAGAGCATATCCCTGCTCTTATCGATGCTTCCTTTAGCACGATTCTGCATCTTAATTGGTGTGAATCAATCATCCAGTCACTTTCCAAAGCACACACTGTTGCCATTACACCTACTAACTGTGCATCTGCAGTTCTGACTCTTACTGAGAAAGCACGAAGTGGTGCAAGGAATGAGTTTCAAAGATGCTGGAGAACTTTGCTTTTTCCAAGCCTGATTCACACACAACCTATGCGTCTACACTGAGTCGTGTCAACATTGCCAGTTCCCAGCAATAAGCAAAGAGGTGAAATTCAAGTCAAGGTTCCCTGGCTTAGCTTTCACAGCCTCTTTTCTCCTTCACTGTTCACAGCACACTTCTCAGCACACAGAGACTCAAGAGCTAAAGCATTGTGGGCTCCTTTTCTGTCAGTGCCACAGACACCCTGACTCAAGCAGGTATCCCATTACCTGTTGTTGTGCTGTATTACCAAAGCTATTCAGCTTTTCTACTTCTTTCCAGCATGTGACCTCCACACAACCTCAAGGCTCTTAACCAACTCTATCCTGAGAAAGAAAGTGAATTCAACTAAGTCAGTCACAAATACTTACATTACTAAACAGATTAAACCAGTGACATCACCAGTCTCAGGGCCATCTTACTGGGCCAATCAACTGAATTGGAAGTAAGTGGACAGTACTGGTAAGATTACCATCATTTGTTCAGCAGCAAAAGGCAGGGACACCAGAACTGGTGTTAGCATGATGCTGTCAGAAGAAAAAGGAGCTCTGCTCCATTTTTACATTCCCTTCGCTCCAGAATTTGTGACTCACTACACAATGAAAAGGCTTTGCAGTGCACTGCAGTATGACTCAGATGAGAATACAGCCAGAACAAAGCTGTTCATATCAAGATATTTTCAACCCCAATGATTCATGGGAGTATTAGGAAAAGAACTGGTCTGATAAGATCCTCTATAGGGAGGGCTATGGAGCAAGTCCTGCAAGCAGCACATGAAGACAGATCTGATAGGACTCACCAGCATGCCAAACCCCCTGGAGAAGAAGGATTACAACCCCAGCTCAATCTACATTGAGGTTCACCTCAATTCCCCCAGAAAAACAAAAAAACCAAACAACTAGTTGTACTGCTGTCCACAGCTTGTCGTGGGGGAAGTGGAGCATCTGAAGGACATCAGTACAGATATACATTTTTAAACAATCTAGTCTGGAGGGGAAGGATCTGTTCTGCTCCTCCACACTCGCACACACTGTTCTAGCCTAATGCAACAAGATATGCTGTGGGAGAAGATAAGAGTAAGTAATACCAAGAGAAAGTGTTTCAGAGCCTGACTCAGGTGTACGCAGCCAAAACCTGCAGCTGCACTGATGTCAGCCCTTGGCAGCAACACCACCCTAAGTATTTCTCATGTTCTCAGACAAAAGGAGGAAGCCCTGGTAGGTTGGTACACAATGGACACAGCTGCCTGGAGAGAGGCTGGTGCACAGGGGGTGTCCCTCCTGCTCCGACCAAGGGGACTACACGGGACAGAACAGCACAAGTAGCCATCAGATCTGCGTCCTGCTAGATATTTCCCATCATCCAGGGTCCCAGAAGACTTGACAAAGAGCTAGACTTCAAAGACTGGCAGTGTGTGCTTATCTACCTGTGCTTCAGAGAGGTTTCAGGGGACAACAGCTCGTCTGCTGCTTCAGTGGAACAGCGGCTTGCACATCACACTAATCCTTGCCAGGTAGAGGTGGAAAGCTGGTTAAATCAGCAGCCTCCTCACCTGCAGGAGCACGTGGCACTGCAACAAGTGACATGACAACAGGCTAATGCAAGGCACTGCATTTCACTTCTGGCTGAAGTGACATGTTCAGCTGATGCACAAATTCAAAGCCTGTCATCAAAACATGAGTACAAGGAACAGGTAAATATTTACTAAGAGGTTACAAAATGAAACAGTTTTATAAGGAAAGCAATGCTTTCCCTTGGCCATGGGTTAGGAAATCTTTTTCTAGAGAAGAAGTAAAGAATCAGAAAGGATACATTGCTTCCTTCCTCATAACAAATCAGAATGGGAAGGGACACTGAGCCCAGCTGTATGTCTATTTATGGTGACAGTGCAGCTAACCAATGGCTTGAAGTCATGGAGTTTACTAAAAGGTGATCTTTCCTTACTATAGCTGGGGATGCCCTGCCCTTATCCACCCCCATAAACTCCCAGCTAGCATCCCCTACTGACCTCTCCTCAACCTCTGGAGAACTCAAATGCAGTGTGTAGTTTAACAGTTCATACTTAAGAATCAGGGTATCAATCACTAATGGAATACAAAACAAAAAAAACACACAATTTGTGGCAATGAGACCTACAAAGTAAAGAAAATAAGCAGAACTTAAGATTAAAAATGGACTTCCTTATTTTGAGGATGTATACAATCCCACCTGCTAAATATAAAAGGTTCCTAAAGCTAAGGGGAGACAATGCCAGCACAGGCTGCAAACAGAGCAAGAGATGCATATTCATAACAAAGCTAATAGAAAAAAAGCTAGAACTCAAAACCAAAAGGCCTTCTGAACAATTTAAAGCATGAGAGAGCATTCAGCATTTCAGTTCCCAGCCCAGGATTAAGTTTCCCTGTTTCACTGCATTAGAATTAATCTGTGTGGCTACGAACTCCGGAGTCAACTCGCAGAGCCACAGCAGCTTCGTTATATAACCACGACACCGAAAGCACAGGCTGCATTGCTGGAGCCTGTTTGCTCCCCCTCACCAACACCAAAACCAGCAAAGCTGCCACTGCTCAAATCATTCTCCTGACGACAGACGCCTCAGTAATCCAGACATTCGAGTTTGGATTTGATAAGATGTTTTCTTGCGAGCTGATGTTAAGACTTAAAAGGCCATCGACTGCTGTGCAAGAAGTCCTTAATATCATCAAGGGAGGGGAGGCAGCTACACAGGAGGAGAACAGCAGAAGGCTTTAAGTGGGAATATGATTACTGTAGAAAAATTATCTGACAAACAAACACAACCCCAGATTGTTGCTAGGAATGCTTTCAAGCAATTTAAGTGAAAATCAGTACATCTGCCATCTATTCAAAGGTCAACTACTCCTTGTTTCACTATAACACACTCCCAAGAACATCTTTCCATGAACTCTTAACTTCTGATCTCCAGCTTCTCATATACCTTGTTTTAAAGGCAGTTACCCTCTGAGGTCATGGACATACAGTTCAGCTGCTGTGCAGCATTACATCTGCATGTGGCCATCTTGAACTCTGCTAAGCCAAGGGAACTAAAATTAACAAATTGAAGCCCTAAATACAAAGTTATATTAAAAGTCCCTTTGATTTAAAGGTTTCAAGGTGTTTCTTTGTATCCACCCATCGCTCTTTAAATACATCTCTTGCATTTTGCTCTAGCGTCAGCCCACAGGTCCGTTCATCTGTTCAAAACAAAAAGCCAAAACACACTGATTTCTCAAGCATTTCTAATACCTTCTATTTCCAGGATAAAATGAGAACTGTTTAGATACCTCAGCCTTCCTGCCTGTGTGCATGACAGCAGGCTGCATATATAGGACACTGCAAGTATGTTCAGAAAAGCAAAATGGTGTTTTCAAAACCGGAGAGCGTGGCAAAACGAGGCAGCAGAGCCACTGCAGCTCTGTTCCAAGATGACAGCAGAGATCACAGATGTTGGAGCGCACAGATTCACTCCACAATCATTTTAATTACGTGCCTAGCCAACCAAGCACAGGATACGGGCTAAGCAGCATTAAAAAAAAAAAAAAAAAAAAAAAAAGCGGCACACAAGTATTGTGTGAGCATCCTCCCGTGCACTTGATGTGAACGCCGCTCTCGTGCATTAAGTCATCTGTTTTCCAGCAGGCAGGCAGTCGGTTTTGGGAAGGCACTGCTGGCCTCTCTGCAGGGCTGGTGGCATTAATGAGGATGGTCAGGGCAGCCTGCACAGGGTTATCGCCGGCGATGGGGGGTTATGGTCCAGCCAGAGGCACCAGGCCGGGACGGTGCCTTCGCCTGGGCAGCGCTGGGACCCGGCCAGGGCACCCACCAGGGCACCCACCAGGGCACCCACCAGGGCACCCACCAGGGCAGCTCCAGCCCCGCTGCCGGGGCCGCTCCGCGATGCGGTTTAGTGGGCACGGTGGCGTTCGGTCAAAGGTTGGGCATGATGACCCTGGAGGTCCATTGCAACCTTAACGATTTTATAATTTCACCTTCTCCCAAGAAGAACTTGGGGTTTCCAGCAGCCTGGCGGGGGTGGGGGGGAGCTCAGGGCTCCTGCTCACCTCGCCGGCAGCGACAACCTCCAGCCGCCAGCAGGGAGACCCCTGCCCCGACCCTGGGCAAGGGGATGGAGGGGGCAGCTCCTGCCTGCCAAAACCTCAGGGACAGGGGGGACACGGCACCCACCCGGGGAGCCCCAGTAGGGGCCGGGCATCCCCCTTTCCTCCTCTTCCTCCTTCTCCTTCTCAGCCCCAGGCGGTCCGAGCCCGCTCCGCGCCCGCTGCCCAGCACCCACCTGCTGGTACTCGGCGTCGTGCGGTCGGAAGTCGGCGGCGGTGAGCTCCCAGCGCAGGCTGAGGTGCGGCAGGCGGTGCAGGAGGCTCACCCACCAGGGCGGCGAGTAGCTCACGCCCGCCATGGCCCGGCCGCGCCTCACCCCGACCCGCGGGCCATGGAGCGCCTCCCGCCTCACCGCCGGCCCCGCATGGCCCGGTCACCCCCGCGGCCCCCGCGCTCTCCCGCTCCCTCTTTGTTCGCCCGAGAGGCTCCGCCGCCCGCGCCCGGCACCGCCCGCCCGCTCCCATTGGAGCCGCCGCCGCCGCCGCCCCGCCCCGGCCCGGCCCCCGCGCTGGGATCCTGCCCCGCACACGGCGCTCCCCGCAAATATCCCACGGACATCCCGCAAACACCGATTAATGTTCTGCTGCGACGCGGTTTGCACGACCCAGAACCAGCCAGGTTGCAAAAGACCTCTGAGATCATCCAACCTGTGACCCAACACCACCTTGTCTGCCAGACCATGGCAGCAAGTGCCACATCCAGTCTCTTCTTAAACTCCTCCATAAATAATAATCTCTTCTGAAATACCTCCAGAAATACTCTGTTCAAGTGATTATTTTGTTATTTTTCCCCCTCATGCTGACACACAGTGAGAGAGATGAGCATCTCCTAGGTGTTCATCTGTGCTCCCTCTGCTGCAATGCATGTTGCCATGTGTGCACCCAGTCCGGGAGTGCTGGGTAACGCTCTGTCTCTAGGAACTGTGAGCCCAGGAACAGGAAATTTGCTGCCTCTGGATTTTTGGAGGGGGGGTTGAGATGGATTAATTATACGTCAAGAGGAACTTGAGCAATGGTCACAGCACTGAGCCTGACA
Organism: Pseudopipra pipra; assembly: GCF_036250125.1. Classification (NCBI taxonomy): domain Eukaryota; kingdom Metazoa; phylum Chordata; class Aves; order Passeriformes; family Pipridae; genus Pseudopipra; species Pseudopipra pipra. The sequence continues at coordinate 12,317,564 of NC_087564.1, forward strand.
GAGTTCAAGAGCTGTTTGGAAAAATATCAAAATAATAATTTGAACTGAGTTTCAGAATCTGAGTGTCTAAAAAAATGTGTGGATATCGCACCTGAAGATGTGGTTTCGTGGTGAACATGGTGGTGGTGCTGGGTTGACAGCTGGACTTGGTGATCTTAGAGGTCTTTTCCAACTTAATGCTTCTATGATCCTATGAACATGGTACCTGGCACTGACTCTGGTTCACCTTCCACCCTTCCCTTTGCGGGCAAAGGTTTGGCCTCACCCAAACCCTGACCCACAGCCAGTGCATTGCTTCATCAACTCCAACAGACCTGGGGCTGTCAGCTTGTGTTGATGACATCATAAATCAGAGCCTTGAATCAAACACCTGAATGTTTCAGCAATGACAGCATCCAACTGCACAACACCTGGGAGCTGTGCACAACATAACAGCGTGTGCTGGGCTCCCCACAGAGCCACTCAGACACCACTTTCCCAGGGATTATACTCCAACCCAGTGGAAAAGGCTTTTCATTTCTTTCTAAACAGAACATAACCAAACTATTTTTAGTCTTAAAGGTAAAAAATATGAGCATATCCTCTCTGGGACTTCTCAGAACCAAGTGAGTATATAAATACTCCGTACAACACTAGGATAGCATAGTGGAATAGAAAAGATAATGCTGAGCAGCAGCAATCCCAAATTTATTCACTTCATTACAAAGATCGTGCTGTTCCTGTTACAACTGAAATGTACACAAATATTTGCTGTTTTCTTTTAAAGGAATAGACCAAACAATTTCATTCTTGTTGTATGTAGTGTAGTCCAGCATTAATGCAGGAGTTCCTAAACTTGGCCAGTCTATTCAGACCATCTTCTGGGCCTTTGTTCTCTCCACCCCAGTCTCCCCCTCCCAGCCCTGCAGCAGCACACCTCACCCACTGCTGACTGCTCAGAGCACTGTGTTTAAATATCACTCAACATAATTTGGAGCTGGAAAAGGAAAAAGGACTATCCAGTCCTCCAACAGACTTCAGGCAAATGTCTCATAGGTCTCACAGGCCTGAGAAACCCTCATCTGTTTAGAATTAGAAACCGTTATGGCCCATGAAAATATAGGAGTGCTGTGTATCCAAAAAAAAAAAAAAAAGAAAAAAGGAAAAAGGGTAATACCAACTAATTGTTTTCTCCTAAATGGCAGCAGGTCAGTACATATCATGGAGACACCTCCTTTGCCAGTATGATTTTATTACTTTTCCCAAGCGCAGCCAGGATTTCATACTTCATGTTGTCCCGACTGATGCGTTTCATAAATAAGGAGAGCAAAAAACGCTAAAATAGGCTATTTAACACCTTAGGAGACCAAATAAACATATTTCTGCTGATGTTCTGAAATATAACATCAACTTTAATAGCTTTTGACTGGGATGGGATTTTCGTATGAGTATTATCAGCATAGCTAAAAGGAAATCTTATCACTCCCAAATAGCATTAAGGCACACGTCAGAGGGTTCACACCACGCAGGGTGAGCCCAAGTACAAGATATACAAGGGTACAAGATACAAGACCTCAACTCCCCTCCAGCTTTCTCCAAGAAAAGGGTTTATTTTCTGCAAAAGGACAGCTCAACGTCAGCTAATTTAGTTTTCTTCCCTGTTATTTTAATTTTTTTTTTCTCACAGCGCCAGCGAGGATGAAGAAGGAATTATTTTAAAGGCCAGTGGTCCAATGTATTTCACCTCCAGTTCTAAAATCCCAAAGACAAGGAGCGGAGAGACCTCGCTGGGAGTGAGAGATCTCTGCGTAAGCCACTTATGGCACAGAGTTTATGCAATTCGGCGATAAAACACCCAGGGCTGGGATCTGTCCTGCAGATGTTACTGCTGCCTCTGGAATGACACAAAACCCCCACTGGGCTGCAAGGCCAAGTACCTTCGTCAGCAAATGATGGACAAGGAATAGAAGCAGATGCAGCAAACACTCCACACCGAGATCCTGTTCGATGGAGTTGATGTAAATCAAACCCAACAAAATGTTTTGGAACAGACGAGAGAAAAAGCTGGATGCTGTTACATGGGGGTGTGACACCAGCGTGTCAGCCCCAGTTTGAGGCACCATAATGGGGACAGGGGTAAGTGGGAAAGGGAGCAGCTCAGCAGTGCTGGTGTTCATGCCTCTCCCTCGGCCTTCTGCTGCGGAGACAACTGGATTAAATTATAGTAGAATGAGCATTTGGGATTATGGAGAAACAGAGGCATCAACAGTTTTCATTTCTCCACCACAATTATTTATAATGATATGGGGAAAAGAAGAGTAAAATGGATTCAGCAAAATAGGAATGAGAGACAAACCACAAGATCCAGCACCAACCATACTTTCCATTGCAAGGCACTTCAGCCTGTTGTACCACCTCCAGAAGCAATGTTTGCAATCCTGGGATGTCTAGCATTTGATTCAATTCAGGTGATTCTTAATTACATGACAACAAGAGAGTTATCAGGGCTCTCATGTTTAGATTATAGCAGCCTTTTTCCCTTCCCACACAAATAGGTTCACTCTGTTTCGCCAAAGCAAAATGAACAAAACATGACACTGCTGTGACATCCCAGGAACAAAATCTAACAGTAAATCACCCTTGCATGGAAAGCTGTTCTACAGTCAACCAAAGCAGACTGCAAATGTCAGCTTGTTCACTGGTAATCCTGCTGAAAAGTAACCCAAAGAGCTGTATTAGCATTCACTAAATTGCTCTGACAGTGGCTTTGCTAAAGAATCACTGGACAAAATGGGCAAACGTGAAATACTCCAAATAAAAGAAAACGAAGATAAACCAGCCTGGTTGAAACCTCCAAAATAAGGCAGCCAGCGCTGTTCTCCATCCTCGTGAGGCCATCAAGCAGTCTGCAGAAGCACTCCTAGAAATGTAGCATTTTTCACTCTTCACAAGCTTCTTTCTACTGCAGACATCCCTACTGCTGATGTGATGCTGGCAATGAGAGCACTTTTTGAAACAGCAATCCCATATCCTCAGCTTTTGTTATTCACTCTGAAATTAAATAATTCAGCTTTTAATATACTGTGGAGTGAGGAGTCCTCCCAACTGTCAGACCTAATACGTGCTACAAAAGGTTTTAGCCAAAATACAGATCCAAAAAAACCAAAAAAGGCAAATTTGAACTCCGAGTCCCAGCAGATGGATGAGTTACCCTCTTGAGACAGGGACTAAATTATGGACAGTCAGAGGGAGGTCAGTGAGACGATCACGTCTCTGCACTCAGCTGCCACTCTTAGGCAACACCTCTGACTCTGCCACTCCACAAACTCTGCCCTTACATCAAGCTGTGCCTCCTTCCCGCTGAGCTGGACTGTGCCTCCATTAAAATTACCCTTCCTCTCCTCCCAGGGCTTCCTCTGTAATTTTCTGTTCAAATCAAAGGAAATAACAAAGCCAGGGCTGCTCTCCAGCCTACCCCAGTTATTGCTGCCCCCTCCACAGCAGCTCAGTCCCCAGCCTCCCCTCTTTCCAGCAAAGCCACGTTGCCAGGGATCTTCCCAGCTGACTTCTCCTCCCAGCTTGAAGGATTTCCCCTGAGTGAAGGCATCTGCAGGCAGGAACATTCGGGTCTTCATTACTTTCCTCTGACATCCTCCCAGGGACTTTTAGGTTTACACAAAGAATAGCCACTACCAGGGCCAGCATAAAACACTGTAAGCAAACTCAAAAACGGCACAAGAAAAGGTTAATTCTATCATTTCCAGTCCTGAGGCAATATTCTCTCTCTCTCATGTTCTACCAGTCTTTTTAAACTCTGTGAGTTCCAGGGAAATGGGTGGAAGATGTGGAAATCCTATTGCAAAAGCACCTGCCCGCTCCTTTCCCCAGAGAGCCACACAGAACATTCTATTATTTAGTTAATTGCAAAGAAACAATTACAAAGGAACTTGGCAAACTCTCTCTAATCACAGCAAGACCTATTTGCAGTCCAGTAAGTTCAGCAAATTAGCAAATAAGTGAATACAAAAAGGAAAAAGTCATACAGCTCAAATTCGACTTTGTTGGTTTGTTTTGTCACTCATAGTTTCTGTTTAATTATTTAAGGTATTTCTTCATAACATTCTGGTACATTTTGTATAATAATGAAGGTTTACTAGCATGGAAATGCAATATGTGGCTATTAAATATCTGCCGAGAGAGGGAAGAAAACTGCCAGTTCTGTGAGTAAATTATAGAGAGCCTGCTCAGGAAAAATTTCCAGGTTAGAGAAATAGAAGGTTCTGCCACAATTTGTGTAAGACCCAAATAAGGATTATTGCTAGATAATGGCAATGCTAAGCAATGTTTGTGCACAGTGTTGTACTACAGGCATTCATGGACAATCCCATTTATTAAGAGCTATTCTAATTTTCCACGCATATACCTAGAGGCCATTCAAACACAGCCTTTTTAAAACCAGCACTGTAACCAAGTGACAGATTTTACAGTATCTCATCCCTGAAGTCATATTGCAGAAAAAACCTTCAAGCTCTGTTACATTAGTGAAGCAGAGATGACGGGCTGAGGAAGGGAGAGGAGTGAGATCCAGGTGTGGGATTATCTGGCTGATAGAGAGGGGAGTAAGACAGCCCTTGACAATGGACATGATGTCCCTCCTGGTTCTTCCCAGACCATTTTGAGCATCAAGATTTTATGACACATCTGTTCACACTACCAACAATAGAAGCCCTAAAGGGGCTTATGTGGTACCTGGCACAACGTGTCTGTGAGGCGTGTTGGCAAAATCCTCCCAAATAGAAGGGGAGCCGTTACAGTCTGAGCAACACCTTGGCAGAGGAAGGTTGTTTATACACAACTCTAGTGAGGGGAACAACACAAACGCTGTCCTGGAGACCAGTGGGAATCCACACACTTTGATTTGAAAAAGGCGACTGGGAAATTGGGAAAGACAGGCTGTGAGAGGGGCAAGGGGAGCAACTTAACCAGTGGACTACAACAGAGTGTAATTAGTAAGAACATAGCAACACTCACCATTCAAGGCTATTCCTTTGTGCACAGCAAGGACAGAACAAGTGCTAAAAGCCATATATAACCAAGAGCCACGTGCCTTACACACACCTGTAAACAGGGCAAACATCTGGAAGGTGATGTCAGTGCTGTCTCTACCAGCAGAGAAACACTTCAGCAAACACTAGAAGGAAACATCAGAGGAACTGATGCAGCACCTGACCACCAACCACACCTGAAAACCCTCCCACCAATAACCCGGAGTTTAACATGGAAATGTTGCTCTTTGCAGGTCTCAGTGATGCCCATCAAATGAAACCTTTTTTCCCCTCTTTAAAAGTTCATATGGGAAAGCAATTCATCAGCTGACAAACCTTCCATAAACAGATGCTGCAGAGCTTGCAAGAGTCAAGGGCATTCTGACTTCAGATGAAGACAAATTATGATTTAATACAACTACAAACATTTAATTGCTTTCAACTGAATTCAAGGCTAGTCTGCTCCAGGAAATAGTATCAAAACTTTTCCATTCATGCCTCATGGATTACCTCCAGTGTTTAGGATTTAAAACCAAAATTGGTCCTAAGAAATCCAGAGAATATGTCAGTAGAAAAGGAAGAATAAAAAAGTAAAATTAGTTAACATATTCATCAAACACAGACTATTTCATCTTGTACTCTTATAGCTGTTTTAGTCCTGCAACAAGGACTCCGCTTGACAGGAAGGTGACTGCAGGATTCCCATGTCTTGGCAGCAGTTAAAGGGATCTTCTATGTCCACAGAGCAGCATAAGGCTTGTTTTTCCTGGGAGTCCCTAAAGGCTTTCTCAGTGGACCTGGAAAGGAATGCATGTGTCCTAGTTCCTTCCAGAGCTTCATAAACAGCAACAGTAACTGAGGTGAGGGGATACACTGTGAGCAAACTGGAGAGTTGAAACCTGTAGACTGCTGCTCTCCCACAGCTGCTGGCAGACCAGTTTGTCCCAGTCCTGTGCCTCTCTACAGCACAACTGAACCTCTGTGCCCCTGGTGAGTTCCAACACTGATTATCCCTATAATACATCAGAAGGCAAGACTGAAAGCAAAAGTCCATCAGCTCTTTCAGTTCCACCAGGCTTTGGTCAGGAACCCTGTTCACTCCTGAGGGGACAACCTTAAACCTGTACTAAAGCAGAAATTTCACACCCTGCATGTTTCTGAGTTACCTTGTTACTATAAGCTCAGGAAAACAGCCAGGGATAAAAGGTCAACCCAGGTGCAAAGTGAAAGCAGGAACACCCGGCAGAGGCCAGAGGGGCAATGCAAACACAGCAACGGCAGCACAAACACATCACCTGTTCATATACAAACTTTATTTCAAAATTCAACAATCAGGAGTAAACACATTGCAATTGTGTTAGCTTTTCAAGGATCCCAAAATAAGTTACATAAAATACTTGCACAGTTCTGAATATTAAAAAGATCATAAAAATTAATGGTGCTCTCATATGCCAAGATTACTCCTTTTCCATTTTGACTACATTAAAAGTTGCCTGTGCAGGGATTATTTTTATAGCTTTGCAAAAAATCATAGTTTTCATGTCTTGATGCCTCAGTAAAGATTTACAGGCAAAGGCACTTAAGGGCAAAAAGAGATCAAGAGAGATAATGTCCCATTAAAGTCCAATCTCTGTACTCACACACAATCTCTAACTAAACACTGCAAAAGGTTTTAAGTTGGAAACATTATTCCATATCAACAGAATGGAAAGTGTGCTTTTAGATTACATAGGTTACAGTGGAATTTAATTTTAATTCAAGACCTTGATGTCCCCACAAGGTTTCCAGGGCTTTCTACAGAGAACTTACTTTTCAGAAACAGCATGTTTGTATTGGGTTTATTTTGACAGGTTTGAGCCACACTGATTTTCACTGTCCTCAGCTCCCTGTTGAGGAAAAATGCCATTTATTCAAATAATTTTTTCTTCCATTGTTGTTCCACACTTCTTCCCACAGGTGTTGGCATTCAGATAACCACAGAACAAAACCTTGTGTCCACCACTGTTCCCTTCAACACACTCCATTCCAGTGTACAACACAACCATGTTAAAGGCTACTGATACTGTGGAGGCTTCTTTTCCTACTGTTCCACACCAAACTCATTGTGCAGTGAGCAAGTTCTCCTCCAAACCAAAATATTAGTTTGAAACCCATCTCAAGTAAAGTATCAGATTTTTGATACCTAGGAAATAGCAGTCTCAAATTTAGAAAGCTCTAGACATATTTTCACTCCTTCCAGAAAATGTTTCATCCTTTTCACCCTGATTCTGTGCCTTTGGGTCATCCCAAGATACCAGCTCCCCTTTATGCCAGAAGTTGTCTGTTGACAGCTCTACTGCTGGTCACAGGCTCAGGTAAAACAAATCTTCCTGCTCTGTATCAACTTCCTAATGCTTTCATATTGGTCATTACAGCACAGTAAAGTAAAAGAATGCCATCTTTATTATATTTGCTGTCTCAGTATTTCCTTATAGGATAACAGCTAGGTAGGTATTTGATATCAGTCTGGGTCCTGGCACACTACATACCCTTCCCTTAATGTGTCAGTCCTCAGCTCTAGTTACTCTCTGGAGAGATCCATGACAGAGCCCCAGTTACAGACTTGAAATATTATACACAGGCAACTCAGTACAGCTCTGCTTCCATTTAGCAAAATGACCCTTCTTCTTAACATGACTTCCAGAAACAGAGGGAAGCAGGTCTCAGCTTCTACCAAGAGGATTCTATCCCTTTTTTATTTTATATATATTTTTTTATCCTTTCTGCAGATGACAGTCATGTGACCAAAGTACAGCCAGGAAAAATTTACCCATTGGGAGTGCAAATGACATTCTTCAGGCTGCTTTGGGTATGGAGAGCTCCCAGAACTGCCTTTGGAAATAGTACAGGCAGCATTTCCACCGATGGGATTAAATGAAATCAGCTGCATTGTGCTGCAGCCATCCAGTTTCCTCTTTGGCTGCAAGTACTGGCACAAACTCTGATAAGCCTCAGATAGTGCTTCACTGAAATCACAGAACTGAGACAGTCCTGACTTATTGGTATTCTGCAAAACAGTGGTGACTGATTTTTAATTTAAAAAAGAGAAGGTGATAAAAATCTTATATTTAAGAGTGTGCTTTCTGTTTACAGGAGACTTTATTACTCTTTGGTGACAAAGAAACCATTAGGGTTTCCAGCAAACCTTCACTGTGTGCATGTAAAATTAAATTCTCCTTTCAATAAATATCATGATTAAAAAAACCCACACAAGCATTTTAATGCTTTTGAAGGGTGTTGGTGTGACAGTAGGAATTCTCCAGTCAAAAAGTACAGTCTGCACAGAAGATCTGGAAAGACCCCTCTGATTATATTCTCCACAGCCAGGTCTTTGGTCTTTCCATGGACAATGTTATTGTCAGTGCTGTTTCTGGATGCAGTCTTAATTTCTTAATCCAACCTACCACTTCTGTTCCCAAACCAAACTGCATGGATTAGGTTTTGTTTATTATACTCATCCTAATCCACAATGCACAGAATTAAGTAGGCAGTGCCCATGTTCTCCAGCACCAGCCTGGCAGAGGCAGATATGGGTGGATATGTGATCCCTCTCCCAGATTCTGACTGGACCCACTGTGCAGGTGTGCACAGGCAAAGGTAGTACTGGGAAGAGGTATCAACCACAGCAAAGCAACATCAGACTTAAAACCTTAGTGCTCCTCCCCTCAGTGCATCAGCACTGCAGTCAGGTGAACATTTCAGACAGTCCTACCTCCTATGTCAGATGTTTTCACATCTCAGAGATGAGTCTGTATAATGAACTCAAATTTGTGATCTGTAAGCAGAAAGCAGTCACAAGGGTCTCCTTCACAGAACACTCCTGCCACTACACACCTGCCCTGACAAATCCAAAAATCTGATTATGTGATCAGACATTTCAAATACAAAACATTCTATACACATCATCACAAGCACACGTGGAAAAAGCAATAAATAAGGAAAGCCAGCTGATACAGTAGGCCTAGAATGGCCCTATGACAGAGGAATGGCTTACAAGGTCTGTAAATGTTCAGTATAAAAATAAACAAAAAAAGATACAAAATATGACAAGTAAAATTTTTAAATAGGGAGGCCCAGGTAACAAATACCAGCTGTATCCTTCCACATACACAGGCTGAAAATTGGAGTCACGTCATCAACCACTTTCTGATTACACAAATTATATTTTTAGTTGATCTGAAACAAAACTTTGTTTGACATGAAATATCTTAAGGCTTTATTGCTTTCACTTGAATTTGTCAACTGAATTTACAATCCTCATTGTGAAACAAAACATTAAAGTGTTTTGGTTGAGTTTTTAAATCCAAACTCTCTGTGTGCCAGGGTAAGGTTAACAGTCAGTCAGTGGCTTTTAGCCATAAAGTCTGCAGAGATGACATATGAAAGAATGGCTGAAATAATGTCAACTGCCATTAAAAAGGGGCTGCTATTCCTCCTCTCTTCATCTTTGACACGCCTGATCTTGGTACAAATAGTTTTGTTCGTGAATTCAATAATTCAAGATCACCAGAGCCTGTCACCAAAACTTAAAAGTGGCTGTAGCTTTTCTTCATCTGCAACAAAGGAGACACAATAACAACATCATCCGAGTCGTCTGAGTGAGCTTCATCCCCGGGCAGGGCGGGAGCAGGATGGGACGGCCCCTCAGAAGACCTGGCTGAAATGATCCCAGAGGAAACAAGGTCATCAATAAACAACATCGACAAAAACAAGCCCTTGTGAGAAGTGTGATATTCTCCGAGTCACTGAGTTTCCAGACCTACCCACAGGTATGGATAAGCCTGATCTATCTGTTTGTGCAAAGCTGCTCCTGCTCTCCTTAGTGAACCAGCCGTGCATGGCCAGTGTTGAGCTGACAGACCGACCACACCTCATTTGTCTTACTGCCTTTAAATCTCTGCAGGTGGTTACACACCACCAAGTAAAGCAATTTGATACTGAAGCCATCGCAGGTCATAAAACCAAATATTTATTACACGCCCAGAAAAGGAAAAACTGACCCAAGCTTAAACATGCAGAAAGGTAACAATGAGAATACAGATGGAGCAAAGGGAAATGGATACAAAGAGAGATAGAAGCTCTCAGCCACTGTCTTTCATCCTTACACCTGTAAAATACCAAAAATATTATTCACCAGCTGCACTACTGTAATGACAATGAAACAGTGGCCACATCATGGGGTTTGTTTTTCTTTATTTTTTTTTAATTTTCCTTCTTTGCCATTTTTCTGGATGTGTGTTTCTATGTGTCTCATCCATTCCAACGTGTGAAAAAATATTCAGGGCATGAACAGATAGATCCCTAATGATTCCAGTAAACACTGGAAAACCAGAGGGATAAAATGAACCCATACAAAGTCCCTAACACCTGAAGAGCAGAACCAGCAGCTTGCCCTCTACAAGAGATCTATGAACTAAATGATGACTGCTATTAATACCTTCCAGCACAATATCCTCCCCTCAGCTATTAATACCTCCTAGCACAATATTCTCCCCTCAGCTCCACTTACTTTTCAGTTTCAAATATAAATTATCTGAATAGACTCTCCCAGAGAAGAAAACTAATCAAGATAACCTGTGGTAGAAGGGGAAGCAGGCAAGAGGCCATACACTGAGATTCTGACCTGAAATGGAGGGCACACACAGAATATTACCTGAGGAGAACAGACAAGCCACAGGTCTTGTAGTGAAATAAGAGGTTCCTGACACCGGAAAAAATCTCCTGGTATGGAAGAACAAGCATAAAAACTGGAATATGAAATAAAGAAAGGGGAACACAACTGGCCCAGAAATAGAAAAAGAGTGACAGACAGAGAGCCTGTGAATGGCAAGGAGGAATGAAGGCAGGCCATTACATTGACCTCAGCCTACAGAAGCAAAGAAACACATGACTTTCTAGTTAAGTGAAATTCTTCTTTGCATCAGTCAACAAATAATGTCAGAATTTTTCAGGAAGGTTTATGAGACAGTAGCTCTGGTGATACAGAGGAACAAAGGGAACTTCCAGAAGCAGGCATGGTAACTAGAAGCAGCAACTCCAACAATAAACATATTATACATGAAATAGCTTAATATTATCCAAACCATTCTTGATTATATCCTGCTCTTGATGTCTGAGATTCTTGTCCTCATCTTCAATTTAATACACTTCAGAGACAACTTTATCTTTGTGCTTGTGAAGGTTAAGCACTAATTAGAGTTAAGGGTTGTATGTAAATTCATTATGATTTCAAGAAAGCCTCAAATGAAGTTAACAGTCGTAGCCAGAGTGGCCAGTAATAAGTAGAGAGAAATTCTGCCCTTAATCGAGATTGCTGTGGATGTACAGAACATATTCTTCCTTCCTGACACTCCCCTGACAGAATGAAACAAAACACCACATTTTGCAGACTGAATAGTTAATATCTGTTCCATTTCATGGGAAACAGCAGACATGGCTTTATAAAATCTCCAAGTACTGTTCACATTCTGAAGACAAGCAAAGCAGCACTGAATGCTACACCAGATTTTTTTAATTAATTTTTTTTTTTTGTAGAAAATACAGAGACATCTAACCTGATGCAGACAATGAATCCAAAGTCTGCAATGCTAGACAAAGATTATATACATTCATTCTAGCAGATACAAAAGGTTTTTTAAAACACATTTTTATCTTCCCCATTCCTCTCAAAATAGTGCTGGAAGGGTAGTGAAGTGAAATGACTTATTGCAATATATACACTGACTGGAAGCTTAAGATCATTGTAAGACCTAGAGGTCACAAAATGAAAGTTTGGACTTGGGACAAATGAAGTAAGAGCCTGTCCAGCTGCATGATTAAAAGCTAAAAGAATCTGATTGCTTTAAATCACTCAGCTGCTCAACAAGCTCCTTGTCTCAAGTAGTTTCCAAGCTGCAGGATGACCATGGAAATCCCAATTCACCATCAAAACCCAGTCATGAGCTCAGAATGGCAGAGGTGGACTTTTGGTTAACTTTAACTTTAGTTTAAGCTACATGAATTGACATGGCAAACAACCAAACAGATCACCAAGGGGTCACGTTTCTTCAGAAAGGTGGCATTTACATCAGAATGCTCTCCTTCCTAATTTCTCATTTGGGACAGTTTGGTTAAACACTCCAATACACCACATATTATGGACCTAATAATTCAGAGAGCTTAGTGCCAGGCAGTCTTTGGGCACTTGTGCAGCTACAGAAGCATATACCCAGTATGCCTCTCCATAAGCCACCTGGATACATTCTATCCTCATCCCAGACACTTTGAAAAGGTCTCCCATATTCCTAAAACCAGCAGCAAATTTACCTTGCTTTGCTCCCAATCTCTCCTTTTTGATATTCACCAGTAAAGGACCGCAAGGAAGAAAGTCTGAAAGTTCGTGATTTCCTCTCTATCTCTTTTAGTATAAACAATTCCAAAACTTCTTCACTCATCAATTTGTCATCATAATCTGCAATAAAACTTAGCTTTGGAGACTTCATAGCCAGACAGTGACTGTGCTCTCTTGGGATTCACATGACCACGTTTCCCAGACAAGCTTCATCTTACACCCTTCTTTGGGTCTTAGAAGCACTAAGCATAATTAAGTGATTCTTCCTCTTTGGGTAGAATTTCACAACTGATTTACTCTAGGTTTACACAGAGCATGCCAATAATGACTACTGCAGTAGAGTTCAGGCAAAACAGGGTGCTGCAGCATTTTTTTTTTTCCTGGATACTGTCACTAGACATAATTAAGATCACTCAAAACAAACATCTTCAGAAGCAAGCACTACCTACTCCTTCACAAACTGGAATGTGCCTCTGAAAATAGAACATAGTAAAGTTTCTTAAACCATTTTCTTTCACTGAAGTGTGACCTCTGTTTTCACAACCCCTGCAAATCTGGCTTATTCCCCGTCTCCTATCTTAGAGAAACAGCCTCAGCTGCTTAAAGCATTCTCTGTTTCTGAGCAAGTCTGCAGGGACTGTCAGCTTTTCATCGACAAAAAACAAGTCAATGTTTCTCGGGTCACACTCAAAGTTGCTCTTTTTTTCCCCCCAACCGGTCCATGAAAGCCTAAAATATCCCACTCTGGATAGAACCAACCTTTTTCAATTTGTTTTTAACTCCTTTGAAGCTGCATGTCTGAAGCTGCCTTATCTGCAGCATTGTTTTGCCTTTCCCACTCAGGACTTCTAACATCCTCCTAAAAGCCTCTTTGGCTTTAACTCCATCTTCTCACAAACAGCTATAAAGAATTCAAGAAGAAAACCAAATGGCAGAAGAGCCATAAAAAAGACAGATTTTTCTCAGTTTGTATTACAGTAGTACTAGTTGGCAAGGTTATCCAGGACTTCATTTTTCCCCCTCGCTGCAGCAACTGAAGACTGCTGAAAAAAAACGTGACTGAACACACATGGCTGCCTAGGATGGTTCTTTTTACCAGTTGTCTGTCTGTCTTCTGCAGAAACTAAGTCAGGGTGGTGAAAACATTCTCAGCTTGTCTATGGCTAAGGGCCCAAAAACGTAGTGGAAAGTACCATCCTACAGCTACAGGGATGGGAGGGCTGAAAAGGAACTAGAGAGGCAATACAGGGGAACACCATGTTCCTCAAATAATTACCACTTGCACCAGAGAGACTTTCCAAACCACAGTTGTGACAAAAACACAAAGCACTGTGAGGAAGCTGGTAGTGGTACTCTCAGATCTTTTATTTTTTATGTAAGGAACTGCACGTGCCAGGATAAGCAACATGTCATTAAATTAAGCCCCACACACAGAGTACAACTGTGCACTTGCACATGTGTGTGCACGTGCAGATGTTCTCCATAAAACTGTGTGTGCACCCCCTCAAAACACACACACTTTTGAACACAGGGAAATGAGATTACCAGGAAGAGGCGACATGAGGACTGAAGGAGGTCTCTGGAGTGCTGCTGAGACCAGTTTCTTCTCCGTACTGTAAAGTGCAGAATCTGCTTTCTCACTTGGTGCACTGGACACAGAAGACCTGCAAAGAGACACACTCTAGTAAGCAAACCACTGCACTCTGCCTGAGCTAAGTCATTTGATGGTATTCTAGTTTACCCCTGTTCTTCCTCCACATAACCCTTAACTTGTACATGTCAGGGCTTCAGATTCATATATTAAGCAAGTGTACTAGCAATCTGTTTGATAGCAACAGCAACCTGTTTTTTTCCAAAGAGTAATTATTTTACTTTACTTCTACTCATTGCTATGGAAGAGAAAATGCAGCAGGATATGGAAAGACTCCTGTTGCTACAAAATTCCTTTTAGTTGCATGCCCTTTGACTTTTCTCAGGAGCAAGCTCTCCCATGTCTTTGTTGTAACAATGGCCTTGTTCTCTTTCTCTGCCAAGGAACCCACACTAAAATTCTGTTAAACAAATACTCCTCTCTTCTAATAAAACCAATTTTGCTACTGCATGTTGCAGAAATATCTACCCCTCACTTACCTCTCCTCAAGCAGAACTGTACGTGCTGAGTGAGCCCTGAAAACGGACTGAATGAACGTCACAATCTCATCTCTCTCCTCGCAATCAGAGGACAAGCTCAAGGAGTCTGACATGGAAGACACGCAGGAGTTCTGCAAAGCAATCAGATTAAAGAAAACTGACCTTTTACAGATTGCACAGAAGCTTGACAGAACCTTTCACAATCTTACTCCTGATTGTGAAAGTGGCAGCAGAACAAATATTCCCATCTTTTGGTCTGCAGTCTTTAAGGTTCTGTAGGACTAAATCAGCAGGAAATGCAAATCTGATCATCATGCAAGCTTTGAAGAACCAGCATTCAATTAATGAAAGAGCAGACACCTGCAAGGAAAGTTCATTTATTTTCCAGGAAGGAAATCTTTTGAAGATGAAGGAGGTAAAGCAACCTTCATAATGGATCTATCTTCTGTGCTATCAAGCAAAGTATTCAGTCCTACTACATGGGGCCAGTTTGCCAAAATAAAAGTAAAGTGCAACCAGGTGGACAACCTGGATGGAGAATTACAAATTAACTTTGGCCTGATAAAGGTCCAAAGGATGTTTATATAAATTGGCAAATCATTTACAGAAACTGAATGTTTAATTGGTAAGGAAATTTTTTCATATGCAGAACTAAATAATCTGAAGCAAGCTGAACATGACAGATGACACTAAGTCTTTGGTTGAGCATGGCACATCAGGACTCCTTTATTTTTCAATCTAATCAAAGATGCTTTCCAGATTCTTATTTCTGAACTTCAGTGACAAAAGTTTATCTATTACTACAATGATCCAGTAGTGAACACTTGAGAGCAAGTGAAGTTTTCAATAGCACTCTGAATTTAGGAATGCATTATTAGCTGATGGGAGAACCAGAATAAAAGAGACCCAATTACAGTTCACAACACTGAGAATTTATAGCTTTGCTTCTGAGAAAAAGTGAGAACTACAGAAGGTGGAAAAGGGAGCCCAGGGAACAAGCTCAGTATCTTCCTAGAATTACAGTGGAGTTGCCAACCACCACATTAAAACAACATCACCAGGTGATTCAGAGAATCAAGCCTGGAAGTGCAGTCCTTTACACTGCAAACTAAACATAATGGGATGTTGGGATACCCATTTGCCCCACAATTACCTTGTTGAGAGATTTTGCTTCATGGGTCCCATTATTCAGTAACAGTTTCTGTCGAGCTAAATGTCCTCTGAGAGCTGCCTGCAGCACCACAACTGCCTAGCAGGGAGAGAAGGAAGAAGATATTAGCTCCTTGGAAAGATAACCCACAGACATACACCTTTGGGGTCACCTCCAGGGTTTAAATTCCATCTGGGAGGTGCTCATGATTGCTCCTATCAAATGCAGGTAAGTTCCAAGTGCCAGCACCAACCAACACAGCAACATGCTCCCATTTCCATATTAGACTCTGGCTACCCAGTGGGCTCTGAGATGCTCTGGCACAATCAAAAAACCAAGCCAAGCCTGGCAGATCATTGTGGTGATAACACTGAATGTAAGTCTTTCCCCTCCACTCAGAGAGTTTACTGGGTTGTTGTCTACAAGAAGCATTTAGATGTAAAGACTAATTTCTGAAAGTGGGATTTTTAATGTTCTAGAAGAAACAAACACAAGATGCCACACTGGGCTATTGGAAAAAACAGTTTAATCAAAACCTTTCTGCAAAACATTTGCAAAAAGTGACTTTGTTTGACAAACTTGCCAATTTCTTCAGAATACTCCAAGACATTTCTCCTTAGCAAAAACTTCAAATCCTACTTCAAATCTTTCTGAAGATTCATCACAGTAAAAATTAAAGCATTATTAGAATTATCTAGTTTAGAAAAAAATTCCTGTCTGTCGGTATCAAAATTTTCAGAAGTACATTCATCTTGCAGAAGGTACTAAGCAAGGAAAATCTGAGACCAAAAGAGAATCACTGACAAGATATATGAAACACAACCAGGATGTCAGAAGGAAGATTATAAGCCAGCCTGAAGAACAAACATCACTGTGGTAAAACATCTTTGAAGTTATTTGTTTGCTCTTTGATACAAATTAAATCTGCTGTACTGTTTTGTTGGGTGTAAACAGACTCACCTCATCCAGAGCAATTTCTTCTTTCTGAAATGAAAGATGCTCATGTTAATGCCACAAGTATATATGAGCTTTATCTAATAAAGACATTCCAAATATTCCCCAACAATTAAAACACACAGAAAATACTTGATCCAACCCCCCAAAAAACCTCAAACAACAAACCTAAGGAAAAAAACCCTTTTCATCTTTTACGATATGTGGACAGATGGTAAAGAGTAAAATTCAGAGGGGCATGTCCTCGCTGTTCCCTGTTAGGACAATCTCACCTTGGTTTTGTACATCTTCCAGTGCCTCTGGATGATTTTGGCTGCTTGTTCTTCCCTGTGATCTTCTTTGCCTTTAACTGTGCAGACTGGTGAAGACTGCAAAGGAGAATCTTTAAGTTAGTACAGTCAAGACACAAAGCTGTGAGGGAGACAGGTTACTAATGACTCAGGAAAATCAGCACCAGAGTTCATCCTGCCTGCAGGGCAGGAGGAAGTTCAAGAGGAAACTCTTAGTTCTGAACCCTGCTCATGTTCAAACCCATCATCCAGATGACTGTTACAGTGAAACACAGTCCTGCCCCCTTTTCAGCCCTTAGCAGAGCATGGGAATGGAAAAGTTCTCATCTCCACATACTCCTACTTTTCTATGCGTTGCTAAGGCACAGCTAACTCACTGCTTTGTTGATCAGAAATGGTTTGTATGTTATGAACAGACTGAGAAGAAATGTCAGGTTACCTAATTTTGCAGTTCTCCAGGAAAGACAAGTATTAATTAACCAGGGAATTCTCTAATGTCTCATCCTGGCAACTGTAGCCCCATAATTATCTGCTTAAACTTACTGATTAGTTGGCCTTGTCTGACACTAAGCAAACAGAGGGTTTTGTGTAAGTTGGCATAACTCTACTCTTCTATCTTGAAGAAATTAATTAGAGGACAAAGAAAGAAACCAAGAACAAAACAAGATTTTGTTCCAGTTATTTCTTCTGAGGTGTGGTTGCATATTCCACCTCTCACCATTTGATCCTTTTGATCCCTAATTATCCCACACTAATTGTCACACCTCACTTGCCAAACAAAAGTTAGCTGCAAGTTTAAAAGACTAATTTAATTTATTGGTGTAAAATTTTAAATAGAGGAACAAGAGATTTTATAGACTCTAAAAAAACCTCTTGATTTCATGAAAAGGATTTATTTATAACCTAAAAATGCCGAGTTACAGGCTTAAGTTTAGCAAATGGATCATGTCATATTAAAAATGACAACCTACTATTAAAATGAGAAATTGGTAGGAACTTAGTGATAATTACAAATAATGGGAACATTTCAATAAATGGATGGTTACTGGCCAAGAATATATATAGTCTGCAGAGGAAAAAAGGAGCTGTTTGTTGGCTGTTTTTAAAGACTCGAGTTATTTGGTATTCAAAACATCCTCTAGCATCCATCAGCCTATAACACAAAAAAAGACTCTAAAGAATTGCACAGTATATCAAAAACCAGAACCCTCTTAAGCAAGTGGACATTTTTATTCATATTTTTTACTACATGTATTTCAGGGTCTATTTATTTTTAAGTGCAATCAAAATCCCCAGGAATAATTTCCCAGTAGTATTTAGTGAAATGAGCTTAACATGACTACACAAAAAACCCCCAAACCACACACACTGTGTGTCTGTACCTTATGAAGATTTTCCACTGTATCTTCTGCCATTTGTCTTTTCTCTTCCTCCAATTTTGACTCCAGTTTCTCTACTTTCTGTGTCAGGTTCTGGATTTCCTCACTATGGTTGGAAAAGTAAAGATATTTATAGCTAGAAGTTTTCTGATGTTCCTGCTTTGAAAATACTGAACCTATTTCATAACACTTGGTTGCTTTGGGCTTTTTTTTTTTTTTAAGGCCAAAATTGGAAACTTCTCAGGATAACAATATCTATTCTCATAGTAACAGACATGTAACATCAATTCTCAAGTTGTGACAGCACAGCCTTATTCTAAAATTAAGAAGTCCCAAGGTTACAGTGGTACTCTTAATACTATTAATAATACATCTAAATCTGCTACAGTTTCATATTTGTCAGTCAAACTCCTTTCTTACAAAACAATTATGAAGTCACCTTTTTTTGACACCCTCACACAGGATTATTACTCACAGTTATACAGAATATATGGAGCAACTGGAATGACACATTGGCAATGGTCTAGGAGCACAGGCTAAGGTAAAGATACCACAATTTTTCCTTAGAGAAAACATCTCTGAGCCCAACATGGTAGCTATTTCCATTTATCTTATTAATTTTTATTATAATTTAATTCTTATTTTTACTCTACTCCCTAGTCTTCCACTTCCTCTAAAATCACTCTACAGAATTCTTCCACTAGTAACTTACTGCTTTCCAAAACAGTTCTGCTTAAAAGAATTCCCAGCTTCTTGCAGTTCAGATGAACTCCTACGGATTTTGAGCCACTTCAAAAGAGAATTATACTTCAACAGTTTTTTGGTTCTGAAAGGATCTACTAACACAGGGTGTGATACCTTAAAGTCTGTTCTTCTGTACTCTTTTCTTCCATCTTACTCTGCCACTTCTGCAGCTCCAGCTCCACTTCAGCCTTAGCCTGCAGTAACTGCTTGATATCTGATCTTTGAAGGAATAAGGAAATCTAAGTGATACTTAGGGCATTCATGCTTCCACAAAGTAGTTATTTTTGTTTAAACTTCTAAATAAAATGGCTTTTCTCGAATTTGTAAAGTAACTAAATGCTCAATTTTTCCTTCTAAACAAAACAAAACACAAGCACACATTGTTCAGAAGGGAAAGGCCTCCTCCCATGCTCTCACTATGCATCTTCATTCCGAAGTGACACAGGACAAATCACGTTGAAAGAAACCCACAAGCTTTTACAGCACAATATACTTGCAAGAAGTGCTGCATAAAGAGACACAGAATCCATCAAAGGGTTTTCAGCGTGGTTGGCAGAAAAATAAGCCTTGAAAAACATGTGAGAAACAAGCAGAAATTCTCATTTTCCACCCTCTGACCTTTTTTTCTGCAACGTGATTTTACAAAGAGAGTAGGATTAGAAGAAGCACTTGAAATAAAAGCTGAAGGGACCCTCAAAATTAATTTTCTTGCTGAAAAATGTGAAGTACTTATTACATTATTTCATAACGTGATCAGAAATAATAATTCACACCTACAAAAGAACAACATCCCAGACAAGAGTCACACTTACTCTTTACTGAGTAGGAGATTTTGAAGTGCCTTCCTGTCACTCTTCAGTTTCTTCACTTCCCTTTGGAGACGATGACATTCCTCAACATGGTCTATATATTGGGGGGCTGGATGATCCAGGTCTACAGAAGGTGAAGATGCCACAGCAGGCATCTGTGATGAATCACTGTCTGCTGGTGACACCCTGGTGCTCTCCATGGCACATACTTTCTAAGCAGGATAAATTGACATGGAAAACACAAAAGAGAAAAAAAAGGGGGGGGGGGGAATTCAAATTTACTGTAAAAAACTTTTAGTTAGGCCATGAGAAAAGCTCAAATGAAAGTTAATTCTAAAACGTGCATCTATATGTGACAAATATGATCAAAGAAAACAGGGAGGAAGGGCACATGCTACAGACATCAGTTTACATGTGAGGCAGAACACACACAGCTGATACACTGAGCAGTGACATGCCAAGGAAACAAGCCAGTGGTTCTACATTTTCTGCTCCAAGACAGGTAAGGCCACACAACCACTTACTTTTTCCAGTTCCGAAATCCGCCTCACCAGCCTCTGTCTGCTCCACTCACTATAATCTAAACACAATAACAAAGCTTTAAACACATAGCTACATCAGTGGGTCAACATTGTTCTCGCTTTTTGAAACTTCTGTCCATACAGAAAGACCATCTGAAGACCTTTGAATGCCAACTTTAAATATATACCAATGGAAAAAGGAGAATGGGCTTAAAATATGCGACTTCTAAACCAATTAGCTCAGAAATCAATATAAACCATTCACATTCATCAGCTTTCAACAACTGAAAAACAGTTTTTCAGTGCAATGCTAAATCCTCTAGTGATTCCAGTTCAGAATTCTCAGGCGTAATAATAGAGGAGATGCAGGTCTGACTGGAGCAGCACATTCAGAAGTCAGACTCCTGTGAGGAAGTTCTCATTCCAACCTTTGCCACTCCCAAATCTTCACCTTTGTAATAACTCCCTTATTTCTACCACTGCAGGGTCCTGCTCCCAAACATCTTTCAGCTGTTACCTAAATCCCTTGTCCCACATTCACCAACTTTTCAGCACATACTTTTTGTTTTACTGGGAGGAGGAGAACTGCTCAGTACATGATCCAGATCTTCCTTCAGCCTTCGATTCTCAGTCTGCAACTCCTTGATGTTCCTGGACAATCTCAGGACAGCAGCATTCAGTGCCTTCAGTCGCTTCTGGGTATCTCTGCCCTCTGTACTTGGAAAAGGGGTCAAAACCAGAGAGTTAACTTTAAAGCACAGAACAAAGAACCAGCGTTAAAAAGAGTGGAGCAGCCTCACTATTCAAGTCAGCTGGCTAAGTTAATTGTCTCAGCTCCCCCCAGTAGCATTTCTCAACATCTTTTACTTGGGAAGTTATCTATTCTTTTAGCAAAAAAACCCATGCAAAGACCATCTTGCTCAACACTTTGATAATTGTTTTAATTTGCGTCAAAGGAAGAAGATACTTTAAAACTTTGAAAATTCATTTATTACTTTCACTTCCTCCCCCACTCTGTTTCATTAACACATCAACAAGGGTGCTTGTATGAGTGATGCTTATTTTGCTTTCTGCTTGTTTTGTTAACCAACTTTATCAAGCTTTACCAGCACCCTGAATCTGATTTAAAAAACACTTATCTTCAGTCAACTGTGAGACTCCTCCAAAAAACTGTTCAGCACAGAGACCTGCATGCTCTAAACTGCTGTTGTTCACCTAACAAACAACCTGAGACTGGGAGAGAGAGAGGGCTGGACACACATAGAACAACTCTCTAACAAATCCAACACACAAGTGTGTTTTCAGATAGCTGAGAATGCTGCTCTAATGTAAGAAAAACTATCCTTGCGTCTATAAACCCCAGAGAAATTTCTTCATGTGAGGTATGTTTCAATCAATCAGAGATTTGAAACAGATTTGAAGAATTCAGCTAACATGGGAATAAAAGACATCAGAAAAGGGAAATAGAAAAAAGAAAAGAGAAAAAGGAAAGCCTGCTATGTCTTATAGCTACTTTAAATATGAAATATTTGTTCTTCATTGCTAATGAGAAAAATCTTAAAAAAATTACTTCTAGAAATAAAGGTCTGAAATAACTGATGGATCTAGTTTTGGACAAATGCCACTACCAGTGACAAACACAGAACAGTTTGTGAAGGAATCTTACATCCCACCCACAGGAATAATTACAAGGTAAAGCAGGAGACAGCCTACAGTTGGTATATCAGAGTGAGAAGCTGAATTTGATCTCCTTTTTAGAAATTAAAAGGAAATGAAGACATAAAAAACCAAGGCTGTCCAGATGTCATGGATGACTGTTCATACAACTGTCCCAGGCAGGAGGAAAAAAAGAGTGAAAACCAAAACACAACACACCACCAAAACCAGGCAGAGACTGAAACGATATTAATCATAACCATACCACTGAGTGACACTATTTTAGACTCATCAAAACCTAAATTAAAGAAGTGCAGACCATTTTGAGGACTTGAAAGGCTGCCTAGTTTCCAGCTACAATTGAATTCTACAGCTTCACATATAAATAATCACACTTTAGCATTTACACTGAAAACAGGAGCCAAATGCCATTCACTTCAGCCAGAAATAATGTAGACAAGCATCATGAAAGAAACACTCTCCTACAATACTTTCTATGTGCCAGAACCCTGACCTTCAACATCATTTATTATTTCAGTGCTCGGCCTCTCCAGCGGAGACTGACAGTCACCTGATGGAGGGAGACTGCCCTGACCACTGCTTTTTGAAGCTATGAATAAATGAGGACAAGGAAGAGACCTGATGACTCATTTTCACCTGTAAATAAATTAGGTGTGATGGCTTACAGCCTCAAGAGGCTGGTCACTGCATGCTTGAGCCAAAAGAGAGAATTATTTTTTTAAAAACAGTGACAGAACAAATTGCAGTTTTCAAGCCACAAGTAACAGTGAATTAGGGAAACACAGGCAGTATAAATAATGACTCTAAAGAGTTCTCATATGTTTCTATCAATCTACATAATTACACCCAACATTAAGATGGTTGCCTGTAGTTAACATGAGGAAGTCAAGTATATTTTGAAGTGGTGGGGTAACAAATTTTCCTATCCCACCAGACACTCTTACCCTCTTCTGAGTTTGGACAACATGTACTTGCATTGATGCTTTTAATTTGTCTCTTACTGGGGCTTTGTCTTCTGCCTTTGTGCTTTGATTTTTATTGCTTCTATAGACTGCTCACGCTCACCACCACTGACACACCCACACACCAGTGACAAGCACAAGTTTCTCTCACAGGGACTTACTAGTCTGTCTGTCTGTACTAAAGAAAAATAATGTTTACTCCAAAAACCCTTTCTTTGCAGCACACACCCTTAGAGCAAGATGCAGAACTGACTCAAGAGTAAAATGCCAAACACCTAGTGAGTTTTTTTTCAATCACCAGTGATGCCAGAATACGTGTGATTATGGGGGAAGACGAATTTTATTTAAGAAATAAATTCTCAGAGCTTTCATGTACTTCTAAAATAGCTCTAGTATTTTTCCACATCCACAAAATGATTTATCTACAAGAAAAAAAACGTGACTGAGACATATGCCAAGGCTGTGAAGCCAACCAAATTAGTATCAAAAAGCAAATCCAGCAATCTAAATGACAAACTGTTCCCCTGTAGTAGTTTTCCATCAGCTACAGTAGTACATGAGTGATATATCAAACACATATATGCAAATATTTGCCTCAAAAGAATTAAACATACTTTTTCCTCATAGTCTCAGACTTTGCCAGGAGGAGTTGGAGGCGATGAACCTGTGAAATACAGATTCCATTAAGGAGCATTAGCAATGTCAGCTTGCACAGCACAGATTTATTCACTAGGTGAAAATCAGAACAAGACTTTGGGTAGTAGCAAAGGTAACAATGCTATCACTGAAAATCAGGCTACTGTTACATTGGCTTTCATCTTGACAGTACACTTAGGGATGTACAGTAGTTTCTTTATTTGCCCTTTTTAGTTAACATGCTCAACTTATTGAAGGAAAACATTTTTTCAGTACATGCAGTTGGAGCTATGAGAATATCTATGAAAATAGGTGCAGCTAAGCTGTAAGAAACCTATCTAAAATATTCCATTTATATTTGGACTCAACAACTGAACAGCTTCCCCTCCTGCATGCATTGAAGGACCTGTCAGACCTACCTCTTCATAGTAGGTTTCCATAGCTAACCTCACTTCTTCCAAATTGCTGGTCTTCATGTCTGCCTGGAATTCACTGAAAATAGAATACAAAAAATAACCCAGTCAGACCAGCAAAGACACTGCAATACCTGTTGGTTCACAGTTTCTGGGTGGGTGTTTTATAATTGCTAATACATTCTTGCAGTTTATTAAAATGTCTTAAGGAATATAAGAACACAAATGCAAAATAATGTGGATTTCCAATTTTCTTTATTAGCTCATCCAATTCATGCCTCTACTCCTTGTCCCCACAAAATCATACTTAATAGTGTTGTCTTTCTCCTTGCACTGCTGTTCAAGCTTGAGAATATTCTGCTTTAATCCACTGACCACCTACAGAAAGAACAAAACACTCATGAGTCCTTGAATAATCTGTCTCTTCACAGAAGTTCTATTCCTCCACAATCTTGCCCTGCCTTTATAAATTGTACCTAACAAGACATACTTATTCCTACATGCTTCAGTACTTAGTAATCATACATATCTGCTACCCCGTGAAAAAGAGAATGAAATGATCTAATGAAAAGATCTAATGAAATCAGATCCCTAATTTGTATCTGTGGTAACGTCACCATCTTAAGAATATTTATACACAACTGTAAAATAAAAACAACTTTGCCTATTACCTTCCTATACCTTTGCCTATTCAAAGCAGCAAATAAAAGGGAGAATACTCCCTAAACAGACTCAAGACAATGACAAAGAAAGCTCCCTAAAATAATGTTAATTCTAGATCTTTGTTACTGGTTGACAAAGCACCAGTACTTTACCTGACTACAGGGATAAAGGTTACATGATTCCCTAATTGCTTATTTTTTCTCTACTTCATTTTATTTTCAGTAGTGTTTCAACTTGGCAAGAGGAAGAAGGAAAAATGAAAGCAGAAATAATGAAGAAACCATTACCCATCCATTATCATTCTTCTTTTCTAATAAAGCTCGTGCCAGCTCAGAGCCCTGAAAAACAAGACAGAAAGCAAGTGACCAACCCTGCTACTTTGTTCTATTGCTGGATCTTCCCACAGAATTTTCCAACCTACTCATCTCCACAGTCACTTCACAGACCAAATTCTGAAGTCCCTATGCTCATTATTCAATATTAGCACATTTATTGTAGATCTGCACACAGAAAGTGACAGTCATGAGAAATTCAGTGGGATTCAAGTCTAAGTCTAACCACAAACACTTCTCAGCCTTGTGGGTCTGAAAATAAGGCTGCTCTTTTGCTTCCTGGTCAAGTCTCAGGACTGTATGCACTGGTCACCCTGCAAGAGGTTAACTCCTTTCTGCTCTCAGGCAAAATATTCAGAAAGTGGGCCCCTAAAGAGACAGCATTTTCATTGTACCTTCAGAAATTACAGGTATCTTTGCTATATGAAATTATTTCCACTGCATGGCATAATCTTCCTTGGAACTGAGCTGAGATGCACAAAAGAAATCCCTTCACACCAACCAGCCACCTCTCATATTCAAGCTCATCATTCCTAGGGGTCAACATGCAACAGACTTGCACTCTTCTGTCCCACTTCTATCCCCCCAAGAAATAGTCACCCTGGAAGGATCCAACAGTTGTTCAATCTGTTTATCCTTCCTATTGTTCTCCTGTTCCAGTCGACGGAGCTTCGTTTTCATTCGATCTCTCTCATTTTTCTGAGCTTGTATTGTCTAAGAGAGGGGAGAAAAATTGAAAGCACATTTCACACTTCAGAAATAGGAACACACATTTTGATGTCACTAACAATCTAATGATGATGGTGACAATGAAGCAAAAGAGAAAACAAACAACAGCAACAACAACGAAAAAATACCATCCCTTTGGAGCAGGGCTGACAGATCAGGGAGGTGACAGTCCTCATCTGTCATACACTGCACTCACCTCAGCAGACAAATTGTTAAAGTGTGATCAGTAAATGGGTAATGGACAGGAAGGTGAGGGGGAAAAAAAAGGAGGTGGGGGCAAAGAAATCAAAGGCAATGAACCTTTTTAGCATTCAGCTAGGGCCATGGTTGGGGCTCAGCACTGGCTACACTTCAAGGCTTCCACATCCAGCACTCGGAAGCATCTATCATACCATGAGAACAATGAAACTGCCTCAGTGTGACACAAGTTTTAGTTAAGCCTTACATTATAAATGCAAAAAATGTGGTGGATGTCCCAGTTGTAGAAACCAAAGTATTCTGGAGCAGTAAGGCCTGGGCACCTTCAGGTGGAGGAACAAGACTGTGAATTTTTCTGTGAGTATCAGAGAGACTGTACCTTTTTCAGTTCTATAATTTCATCATACATATCTTCTTTTTCTTTGTAGTCAGGAGTTCCAGGAACGTAGCCTACAGAAAGGGGTATGTAAAATAAGTAGATCCAAAAGAGGTATTTTTAACTTGTCAGGAATCTTACAGTTAAAGAAAAATATCTAGAACAGCACCAAACTGGAAACTAGGCTTTTTTTTTTTTCCTAGAAGAAAAATCAGCAAGGAAATTAATTTTAGAAATGGAGGTGAAATGGAAGTGTACCTATATGAAACTTCTGTCAGATTTTACAGCCAATTTCTCCTAATTACTTCTCTCTGGTGCTATATTAAAATATCCATCTCAAGAAAGATACAAACTCCACAGAAGACTGAAGTCTTCTCATCCCAACAAATCTATTATTTACAAAAGTTTTCTACAAGGTGCCCAGAATCCACTTTTCTCTGTATGCTTAACATGTGATAATCTATCAACTTCAAAAGTGGCCAGAAACTGTGTATTACCAGTAGAAATATAGGTGTCATTTTTAATGGAAGTGGAATTTTTAAGTTCACAGTTCTGCTTTAAGAAAAGCAGGATTAAAATTTGCTCTTCTCATAAAACTCATTTGATCTTAACGTCACAACCACACGATAAAACACTTTCTAGAGAAGTGAAAGGAGTCAATTACACAGAATTTCAGGCAAGCAGATGGTTTCTATCAATGGTTCCTAAACTATGTTTTGCAAAGTCACAATAAATTGTCTACAGCTGTCCCATTGAACCATATTATACTTGCAACATTTTGAGCTGCAAATGCATGGCAATTTGCAGAAGTTCTGAAAGCTAACAGTGATTCATTGCTCAAAAAAAAAAAATAATTGGAAACCCCTGCCTTAACCAATTTAGAAATTTCAAAAAGTATCCCAGGGATGATACTTTGACACATATATTTTAACCAACTGAAATGGCTCTGGCTTTATTGAAGCAAAGATCTTAAGCAATGTGTGTTTTTACAGAGGAAAAATATCATTAACTTTTATCCACCACACCACTGCAGACTTTACCATTACTAGAAGAACGAGAATGTTTTGGCTTCTTCATTCCTAGAGCTTCCTTCAAATATTCTGGAGTGCTACTGGAAATGTTGGTTCGCATATGCCCCACGTCAACATCTGATTTCAGAGGATGGCTCACTCCTGCCAACAAAAATGGAACAAAAATGCAAAAATCAGGGCTAATTGTGAATTAAATGTGTGGATTTATTCTGAGCAAATGCAACATAGAAAGCTCCAGATGCTGTTAATTTTTCCCTCTATAAATTCCAACACTCAAGATCAGATAATTTCAACCTCCCAAATAAATAATACTGAAATGACTTCCTATGCAAACTTTAATCAAATACAACTCTATTTTTTAAGAGTTTATACGTTAAGCTGTCCACAACACCCAATATGCAGATCTAATTTCCATACTATTACCTTGTTTCAGTGATTCCAGCCACAGCTGCCTTGGCTTTTTTACAGCTGCACTCTCTGAACATGCACTGCCCGTTCCCTGCAGAGATCGCCAAGCTGCAGCTTTTTTGGGATACAGTTGTGTGCTAGAGCTGTAGGGAGACTCTGGAGCAAAAGAAAACATCTTAGTGCTGCCTTAAGGTCACAAAAATTCTTGTTGTCTTGTGCTTCAAAGTTCTCAGACACAGTCCTAGTACTTATAAAATTAGAATTAACAGTGTACTACATCCTGGCTTGTACAGAGTAACAGGACACGCACCTAAAAAAAAACCAAAACCTAAAAACACTGTGTAGAAAAAATAGAATTCCAAAAAATGAAGAGGCTTAAAAAGAGGCATAATGACAGTATGATTCTACACATGGAAATATTTACATGTCCAGTTTGGATAGGCAACCTTAAGATACCCCCACATCTAAATTAATGTTGTTAACAACACTTTAAGGTAAAGTCTTCTTTGAAACTTTGGCTTTTTAGGCTTCTTTGGAAGCCTAAAAAAAGAGTTAAATGGAAAAGTATAGCAAGAAACAAACTTCAGAAAAGAAAAGGACAAAACCCATATTAAAAGTGCAGATCTAATAATAACATTGTACTTCTAAGGTTATGTGAATAAAAACCCCACCAACAAACCCAACAAATGAAACAGAGAACTGCTAAATCCACACACACATATCTACTGGGTGGTAGGGAGCTCCAGTAATTCTACATTGCAAGTATCAGCATTTCTCCAAAACTACAATAAGAAATTCAGAATATTTGCCAATAGAATGAATAACATGATAAAAAAGTAGCTTATGCTGGAGAATCAAGAACTACAGCTATTCCATAAACTTCAACATTTAGCCTATACAAGTAGAACTTGTCAGGTTTCAGAACAAATCTCAAATAGGTGTGCTCTGCACACAGCAGTGAATAATTCTGAAGAGAAGAACAAGATGTTGTCTCAAATAAATACTTCAGTTTCTGTGAACAGCAGAAGGCAAAATTTTGCAACACTTACTTGGTGACTTGGGAGGCTTGTGAAAAATCTTCTTCTTTAACTTCTGAAAGAGAAACATATTTTTATGATTGAAAATATTCAACTCTTAAGATTTCTGCACATAATCTCAAAAGAAAAACAGAAGCATTAAGTATATGCAGATTTGGCCACATCCATGAAGGTGGTGCCCACTGAAGTTTGATGCCACAGATAAATAGCTGACATGAAAACTCACCATTTCTGTGTCTGACTCACAGGTTATCACAGACAGGCTGTCATCTCCCTGGGAAAGACACAGGAACTGTGACATCTGCTGCTAAACAACTGGTTATAATACACATCCAGAAAACTTTATATCATTTACTATCACAACAAAGTGAGAGTGCAATAAATCCAAACAGTAAATGTTGTCACCGGATCCTCTGTTTCTCTTCCATTTAATTTCTCAAATGTCAAATGGATGAGATAGGAGTTTTCAATTCTTTCTGATAAAAATAAGCCATTTGTCAAAACCACTTAAGTTGCTGAGAGATGGTTGTTGCAAATCCCAGCATCACTTGCTGTAACACAAACAGTCTTGTGATGCTGTGCAAGTCACTTCAGTCATGAACCATCACAGAATGGTTTGGGTTGGAAAGGACCTTAAAGATCATCAAATTCCAGCTCCCCTGTCATGGGCAGGGACACCTTCCACCTGAGTCACAGAGACTTGTGCACTGCAGTGCACAGCTGAACCTCCAGCTGGTTCTGCCTGAATTTCTCCACCAGTTAAGCTGCAACTCATTCACCTGTTCCCTTCCCCACTCGTTTGTCCTACCCTTGCCATGCTGTGGGATGGTTCAGTTCCCACATTCAGCTGGAGAAGTGATCAGGCTGAGGGAAAAAAACTCAAACCAAAGAAGATGACAAGTTTCCCTGCTTCTCAAATGTAACCATATTCAGAGCAGAATGGAAATTTCCACTTTGCTTTCAAGTTATCTGGATGCATTCTGCCCTCATAAAGACCTTTTCCACTTGCTGCTGACTCCATGGCACTCACAGCACCATTCTTTGGACAGATGCTGATCCGTGTCTGTCAGAGGCAGGGGAGGGGGTGAAGTGTTTTTGAGAACCCTGGTTGGCAGAACAGGAGTAAGGATTCACCACAGAGCAGGTAAAACAACTTTCTGTGCTGGCTGAGAGGAGGCAGGTCTGTATCTCACACACCATGCTACACAGTTTTTAATTTCCTGAGGTGATGCTCCTTGCAGCACACTGATTATTTTTGTTATTTTAAGGCCTCTCACTCTGAAATATCTCTCTCCCCAATTGCAGCTATCACACTTGGAATCAGAGAATGTGGAAGGCACTCAGCCCTGATAAATGGTAAATAACAAAACATTCACCAGGACACAAACATGCAATAACAAACCCATCCCTGTCCTTGGAAACCTTCACGACCTCTTTGCTCCTGAAAAACTGGCCCAACTAGAGCCACCCACGACAGGCAACAAAGGAACATGGGGGCTCCCAAAGGGGCTAAAAATCTCCACCTGGCTGCTGAAGGGGTGGGAAACGAACACCAACACAGAATCACAGGATCAATTGGGTTGGAAAAGACCTCTGAGATCACCGAGTCCAACCTGTGACCGAACACCACCGTGTGAACCAGACCATGGCACTCAGTGCCACGCCCAGTCTTTCCTTAAACACCTCCAGGGACGGTGACTCCACCACCTCCCTGGGCAGCCCATTCCAATGTCTAATCACCCTTTCCGAGAAGAAATTCTTCCTAATGTGGAAACTAAACCTGCCCCGGCGCAGTTTTAGACGATGCCACCCCTACGCCGTGCCATGGACCGGCTAGGGAGACAGAGGCAGGACCCAAGAGTCTCTCGGGCTGGACATGGACCAAGCCATCCTCCTCCCACTTACTGAGGGGGCTTTGTCCCGGCCCCGAGGGAGGGCTTCGCGGGCAGGGCCCGGGCTGAGGCAGGCCTAGACCCGGGGCCTCCTCCTCCTCCTCCTCCTCCTCCTCCCCGCCGCTCACTCCTTACCAGTTCCCCCTCCGCTGCCGCCTCGTCGGCCCCGCGGGCCATGTTGGGAGGGCGGCGGGGAGGCCTCACGGGGCGGCGGGGCGGCGGGGGCCCCCTCGGGCCGTGTCGGGGCTGGGGGCGGCCATGGCCCCGCGGCGGCACTTCCGGGTCGCGGTAACCATGGCAACCGCCGCGAGCCGGAGAGAACGAGCGCCCCCCTGCGGCCCGGGGTGGCGGCGCATGCGCACAACATCGGCGCGCCTGAGGGCAGCGCCGGGCAGGGTTCGGTCTGTGCGCGGAGCGCGAGTGACACCAAGCGGCGCCGCGGGGCGGGAACGCCGGCGGGCGGCGGGACAGCCCCTGCCAGGGCTCCGCTCCGCCAGCGCGCCGGGAGCTCCTGACGAGCAGCGGAACAACCGCGAGCAGATTGCGCCCGGGTCCCGCACTCACCGCCCGCCCGCGGGGCGCGCGAGCTCCACGCCCCCACAGGGGCTAGGCCACGCCCCCCGACCGAGCATTGGCCACGCCCCCTTTGCGACACTCGCGGTGCGGCCGCGCCGGGGCCGGTCCCAGTGCTGGTCCCTGTTCCTGTCCCGGTGCCGATCCCTGTTCCTGTCCCAGTGCTGGTCCCTGTTCCTGTCCCGGTGCCCCCCGGCCATGTCCGGCCCCCAGTCCTGGTTCGTGGCCCGGGCCCGCCGCCGCTTCGCCATGACCCGCGAGTGCGCCGTCCTGCTGCCCGGCGTATGCGCCGCCCTGGCCGACCCGCGGCAGCCCGGCCTCGACGACACTTGCCTGGAGAAGCTGCTGGACTGGTTCCGCAGCCTGACGTGGTTCGGTGAGCGCCGGGGGCCGGGCCGAGGGGAGGGAGGGCGGCGGGTCAGCACCGTGCGGGAAGGTCCATCACGAAGTGATTTGGGTTGGAAGGGAATTCTGGGGATCCTGCAGTCCAGTCCCCTGCCAAGGCAGGGCCACCCAGAGCAGGTGACACGGGAACGCGTCCAGGTGGGATTTGAATGTCTGCAGAGAGGAAGACTCCACGACCCTCTGAGGTGCTGTCCCCTCGGAGACACCTGAAAACGCTGGGCTTGGACCCAAATTCCTCAGTTCTAACAGTTGTGAGGGGTTACCTCAGCTCAGGGAATCACCTCAGTGGGAGAGGACAGTCCTGGCAGTGACCTGCTGTTCTCTGGCACCACTAGACCCGACTGTGGAGCTGGTGCAGGACAACCCGTGTCTGACAGAGCTCATCAGCTCCGTGCTGGCCCTGCCCGAGCCCAGCCCCAGCATCCTGTCCTTCACCCTGCAGTTGGCTGGGATACTCGCTGCCTCTGAAAACCGCTTCCAGCACCTGCAGGTGAGTCAGCTACCTGGGATTATGGGATAACTCTGCCTCCGAGCAGTGACTGTACAACACTGAATCCCTGGACTGATCCTGTAGATTTAAACTGCACTAACATGTCATTTTCCCTCTATAGTAGGTTGACAGGAAGTTTCTGATTCTCTGCAAAAATGAGAGAGCTTTATAAAGCCCTACTTTCTACACTAAAATACATTTATAGTACAAAACCCAAAAGGCTTCGTTCAGGGAAGAGATGTGTATAAGTGCATAGAGCAGTCTCATGGAACTGATAAGTTCTATTCAAGTTCCATTCCATATAAGTTGATGTATACCAACTCATGATATACAGAAGTTGTCTCTAGCACCTGAAAAACAAGCAGTTTTGGTACTGAACAACTCTGTTGCTAAATCCCTGAGAGAGCCATACGTTGAGTTTAAGCCTGGCATTCTGAAATTTTTCTATTTTCGTGGTACTTCTAGCAAGAGAATCTTTCACTACACTCGATACTCTTGACCTGGAGGACAGAGCAGCCTCCTCCCTCCCCTTTAGCCCCTCTGCTCACCGTTTCCTCTGTGTTCTGCTCTGGCCTCAGCAGGAGAAGCTGCTGGGGAGGCTGTTTGGCCAGGACGGGCCCCGGGGCCGTGCAGTGTGGGAGGACGCGTCGGTGCGCAGCGGTTGGGTCAAGGGAGTGCACAGCATGGTGCACCACCAACCTGCCCTGCACTTCCTCTGCAGCGGGGGTGAGTACTGCCAGCTCTGCTAACTCACTCCCCAGATTCTCTGTGTCCCTTCCATTCCAGTCAGGTGTTTGCTCAGATGTCAAATTCCAGTTGCTCACATGTCAAATGAGCGAGACGAGTCTTCATTTATTTAAGAGTTAAAATAAGCCATTTGTCAAAGCACCAAAGTCATTGAGGATCTGCAAACAGTTTTCTTATTTTGTTTGCTTATTGTTAAGGACTGGCTGACTTTGAGTAGAGGCTCCAAAATAAAGGATAAGAAACTCCACCACCACCATTTAAAGCTGTGTGGTACCTGAGTTAGAGTCACACGTGGCTGGAGTTCAACAAGGCTCCACCTCACCATAGGAACGCCGTTGTTTTTTCCTCCAGTGACTTGTTCTGTTTTCCCACAGGAGGCATGGACGTGATCTTCACTCTGCAAGGGGATCCCAGCCTGTTTGTGGCTTCAGCTGCCAGTCAGCTCCTGGTGCACATGCTCACCTTCTCTGTAGAGTCTGAAACATCTAAACCTCTCAGCCCAAAGGACTGTGAGTGGCCAGCGTGTGCCCAGATGATTAAAAAGCACGTGGAAGATTCCCTTCAGTCCGGCTCTGCCTCTCACATCGAGCAGTCACTAAAGCTGTTAATCAGCTTATTTGGCAGTTGTTATGCTGCATGGACTGAAGTGCTTTGGTCAGACATAGCAAAGCAAATAGAATCCTTTCTGATGGAAGAGACTCTTCAAGCACAGCACATGCTGGCAAACCTTTTGCTTAACGTGGCACGGTAAGGATCTGGCACCTTGCATCCCGTGGTCAGATATATCTGTTTTCCACTGTGTAATAGGATATATAACTTACACTTCTTTCTTCTCAGGTCCCCTGTGTTTTGTGACTCTGAAGGCAGTTTTTGGGCATTAGTAACTTCTGCTCTGGAACACCTAACCCCAGTACAAGCATGTCCTTTGGCAGTGGGACTTCTGAAGCTCTGCAAATGGTAGGACTTACTGCAATGAAATTTTTACACTCTGCAGATGTTTCTGTACTAAGATCTCTGCTGTCTTTCCAGGAACTGTTTTTGTCCTCACTGCATTTTCTGTTACATTGTTTAATATGTGAGACTGGTTGGCAAGAGTCACGCCAGTAACTAACAGACTTCAGACTGTACTGATAGTAAGGATAATATAGTTTCAAAGAGAGAGAGATTAAAGGAGCCAGTAGCTTGTAATGTGTATACTCTTGCATCTTACCTACAGCCAGCCAATTCCAGGAAGAAATAGCAAACTCCAGTAACTATACTGCCAAGGTTGACTGAGATGAACACAATTTGGCTGCCTGTCAAATCCAGTAGTCTGTTCCATTTTCCCTTTCACAAAAACCCTGGCTAGTGTAAGAACTTTCACTCTGTCCAGCAGAAGTAGGGATCTGGAGACTCTGGAGACAGTTGTAGAATAACTGAAGTTAGAAAGAACCTGTAGAAGTGATCTAGTTTAACCTCTTGTTCAGTGCAGGGTTCACTTCAAAGACAGGTCAGGTTGCTCAGGGCCTTCACCCTTCAAACATCCTCGAGGATGAGGATTCCACAGCTTCTCTGGGCAACCTGTTCCAGTTCCATTTCACTATGAAAAGTATTTTCTGTGTACCCAGTTGGAATCTACCTTATTGCAATCTAAGATTCACATCTTGTGCACCTCTGAGAAGTCTGCCTGCACCTGCTCCATAACTGCCCTTTAGGTAGTGAAAAAGTATCAAGGAATCATCAGATGAATACAGCATATACAGATTCTGGTTTACAGGCTAAGTAACACTTATGTTTTAAGATAGAAGGACACCATTTTGTTGACAAGAAACACTTCCCTCTCAGCCTCCTTCTTACACAGGATCCCACTCTCTATTTGCATACCTCGATAAAGCTCCTTCTAAATTCCAGAGCCATTTCTCCTCTGCTTTCAGTTAGCAAGGGAAGCTCGGAAGAAGGCTCAAATTGTGATACTGCTTCTGTTGCTCTGTCATTGCTGGCTTGGTTAAAAGCCTGCATAAAAATCATTATCCTGTTCAGAATTTGGGGGCAGACATTTGGGAAGGAATTGAAGTGTTCTTGTTTTGGTAACTGCTATTTCCTCCTTGAAGCCCACAAGATGTGAGGATTCAGGCACTGACTGTTCTACTTCAGCCAATGGACTGTATTTTGAGAGCAGCCTCCCAGCCTCTGGAATATGCAGGTACAGTTGTGAGAGAAAAGTTAGAGGCCAGTCTGCTTGCCAGCATTTCAAGGGTCTGGTGCAGGCAAAACTGGAGGTGAAAGAGTAGAACAAGTCAAGGACAGTAGCAGTGTTTGTGATAAAGTGCAGCATCCTACTGACAGTTGCATTTGAAGGGATATTCATACTACATCACTGAATATCTTGATTAACTTTGAAAATCACAGTCTTTTGTGCTCAATAACAACTCGAGCTCTTCCCTTCTCTGGTCCTCTAGGTTTGCTGGATGAGTCTGTTAGTGATCCTGTCACTGTTGAAAGTCTTCTGTCCTCCAAGACATCTTGTGCTGGTCTCCTGTGTCAGACCTTGGCTCACCTGGAGAAGCTGCTGTCTTTGGTAACGTTCAAAGAGCGGAAAAAAGCCTGGGGATCAAATTGGTCCTTGAAAGACAGTGTTAAGATTGGTTGCAAATTTTTTCAGTAGAGCTTTAATAGAACATGGAGAGGAGTTGACAGTGAGGGCTTCCATAGATTAAAGAAATTAGCAAATATTAGCAAAAACCTTTCAAATATGAAAACAGAACAATACTGAGGCTTGTAAAGAAGGACTGCATGTAAGTTCTAAATCCATCTTCACAAGCTTTGTTACCATACCTCCTACTGCAATTATTGATGCAGTGAAAAAAAACAAAGTTAATGTTTTTGTGCTTCTTAACATTGTGCTACCTTAAGAACCCTCTAGAAATTGCAGATTTCACTCCTTCCTGACCAAAAACTCTTTGTACACACTTGGAATTTTTGCAGGAAACTCTTTTCTTTTTTTTTTTTCTTTCTCACCCATTAGAAACATTTAAGAGTGGATTTACCCTATGTGTCCTTGCTGCGCTCTCTCATGGCAATATTACAATTCTGTAATGGCCTCCTGAGTCCTGCTTCCCCTCTGGGAACCACAATAAGCCGAAACTTGATCAATTGTTTCAGGGTGCAAAAGTCAGCTCTCGATGTCCTTGCAGCACTCTCAGAGAAAAAAGGTGAGTTAATCATCGCTTTCTCCTCCAAAACAGTCTTACAGTCCTGAGTCTTTCTGTATTTCAGCAGTTGAATTGGGATTGGGATGCTCCTTCTCTCAGTGTTGGTCCTTTAGTTTTGTTTTCTCGGTTTCAGGCTGTGACACACTCATAGGAAGTCTATTTGATGTCCTTCTGGCATACCTGGAGAGTCCAAACACCAGCCCTACTGTGAGTGCAGAACTAAGGACACATCCATATCTAATAGCTTGCCCTGGTGGGATGTAATCCTGAGAAATTGTCTGACCATGGTTGTTTCTTAGCACAGTTTGTATCAGAATATGTAGGAGACTTGTCTTGGTTCTGGATGGCTTGGGAAATAGCTAAAATTGTAATGAGAGAGTAACTGAGCAATGCATTGAGTGTCCTTGAGAAGACAGGAGCCATCACATCTAAGAGTAGCACTGACAAACTCAACCTGACACGGCCATGAAGTACTGAATTCTTTACATAAGGGAATTTGTTTTCTTGCTTTGTCTTGTTCAAATGACTCCAATGAGAACTGCAAATCAAAAGCTGGAGGTACTTCAGAATAATAAGTTGAGGACAGGCATTTTCTGCGTGCTTGTTAGAAATTATATATAAGCACTACTTATTTGTGGCTTACTTCTTTGTAAGTACTCATTTAGTCTGAGAATTGCTCCGTAAGTTTAAGGCTAAAATGAATTTTACTTCTAATGGCATAAAGGCAACACTGCCTCCTCCTGTAGTAAAATAAATCTGCTTTACATTGTTTCAGGTTCTAAAGAAAGCCTTTCAAGCTACATCCAAGTGGTTGGTGCGCTTGCAGGAACTGTCCTGCTCCAACAGTCAGTGCCAACAAACTGAGAAGATTTTGGAAGGTAATTAAACTATTTGAGACAAACAGCAGCTAGTAGTATATATGAAATCTGCTCTTCCCTGCCTATCCTGCTCAAAGCACTTAGGATTGACTTGTTCGCAGTTATGTTAAATTCAAGTTTAGCTGCCCAAATAGTGCTTTGAAGCACTCTGGTAGAAGCACAGAGCAAAAGGGATTGCATCAGACAAAGGGATGTGGAGGTTGTACAGTGATGGCTTCAGTAAGGCTTGTTACCTTTCATGTCCATTCAGGCTTGTCACTTGGCTTTTACAGATGTGTTTGTGGTGCTGCAGAAGCGTTTGTGCAGTCCTTGCTGGGAAGTAAGAGATTCTTCTCTGGAGTTCCTCACTGCCATAATTAAATGCTTGAGAGGTAGGTGCAAAGATTTAACAGTTCAGATTGAAAGAGTACTTCTTTTAATGTTGTGAAAGTCAGTCGGGCTGGTAAAGCATCTTCTGACCTGTAACTGGAGGGCTAAGAAAAGAAAGAAGTGTCAAGATTTTTACTCTTAGATCATGATCAAAATCTGACAAAAATATTAATAAACTTATCCTGCTTTTCTGTTGAACTCAGATTGCTGTGCCTGCCTTAATGGCAGTTTTGGTGAGTTAAACTGAAGGGTGTTGAGACATGTATGTCAAGGCAGGTGACAGTGCTTAATGGCAGATAATACTTTCCCTTTTTTCAGTTTGCTCTGCAGTGGAGCCTGGTTTCTATCAGCAGGCTGGGGGCTGGGCTTTAGAAGGCTAAAAACATAGACCTGCTTTGCATGCTCTGGATTATTTACTGGTTTTCCACTTTACTGCTAGCTCAGGCTCTGCAGCAGGTAGCACTGAAGCAATGTTAATTTTCCTGTGGTACCTCAGTGATGGTGGAAGTTGTCGACTGCCGTTGTCCCCAGGTCACAAAGGAAGCATTCAGCACACTCAGCTGCATTAGCAGTTTACCCTGCAGCCCCTCTAAGTGCTGCTGTTCCTTTTGTTTTCTCTGCCACATGCCTTGACAACAAGAAAGGAGGACTACTTTTTCTTCCTTTAAACAAAGGCATAAGTTTGATGAGGCTCAAACCATGTCCCCGCTTGCCTGCAGAAAGTTTTTTCTTGCTGCTAAAACAACTGTAAGTGCAATTTTCCAAGTTCCAATGTCTAGCAGAGCTTGACTGAAAGTCACCAAGCTGCTGGGAAATGGGGAGCCTGACACAGAGCATCTGTGCTCTTGTGAGCAGCTGCCTGGTCTCTGCAGAGGCTCGTCTCACTGGCAGCTGTCCCTGCAGGCAGTGGGCATCCTTGTATGACGCAAAGAGCTGTTTGCTTTGGAAACAGCTTCATGCTCAGAGAGAATAATGCCCCACTTCTTTGGCTTGCTGTCTTGTTTACAGACCAGGATGGGTTCAGGCAGTGTCTGCTGTCCTCAGAGGTGCCAAGGCTTACAGAAAATCTGCTGGAGGATCCAGAGAGCTACGTGCGGGCGAGTGCTGTGACTGCTGTGGGACACCTGGCCTTCGTTACTTACTTTGCTCCGGAACCACCTGTAGCAGGGAATCAATATAACAAAGAGGTATGATAACTTCCTCTGCACAAGCAGAACTACCCATCAATGCACTGCTGTATTACTTATAACTTTTTTTCACAAGTCATTTGCAGGCTCATGCAGGCAGATTTAACAAGATTTTGTACTTCTGCTGTTCTTGTTTCTTTGCATGTTTCTCCCCTCACTGTGCTTTCTCTTTTGTCTTTTTGCATCTAGAGCACTGTAGCAAAGCTTCAAGAAATCTTGTCAACAGACTCTGAGGGCTTTCCTAGGAGGGCTGTGATCAGCATCTTCACCAAGTGGCTGAGAGAAGGCTGCACAGCTCAGCTGGAAGACACAGAGCAGTTCGTCTCTAGAGTCATCCAAACTGTGGAGCATGACTTAGACTGGGAAGTCAGACTTGGTGGTTTGGAACTGGTTGAAGTTTTCTGTAGCCAGACCATTTGCCAGCTTGGCCTTTCTGAGTGCCCCTATGCTCCTGTCTCCTCTGCAGTCACCAGTTCCACCCCTCAGAACGAGCTGCTGAGGGTGTTCTGCCGAGCAAAACTGTTCGGCTTTTTGTTTCGATCGTTGTGTGACTGTGACAAACCAGTGGGGCAGAGAGCCTGTGACATCCTGATTGGCCTAAGAGGGAATTTCTATCCAGTGAGTACTTTGGAGAATCCACAAGAGATTGAAGATTCACCTGCAGGACGTGGCATTGCCTGGTTACAGAGGACACTAAGACAGGGTTCTCTGGCCCAGAACTTTCCCACAGATGGTGGTAACGGGGTGGATTTTCAAGATCCAGAGAGCATGATGGTAGCTTTGGGTGCAATAGACTTACTAGAGCTACATGATGAGCTAAATAAAAGTAGTGACCATGTGGAAGAAAGCCCTCAGTCCCTCTTACAGGACATCCTTGCTACTATGGGGACAATAGAGGAGAATGAAATCGACTGTTACTGAAGACATTTCTTGCTCTGAGGGAGCAGTGCTTAAGCAGTTTTCTTCTGGAGGAGAAGGGTGGTTTTGTTAGCTGTTAAATGGGTTAGAAAATCTTTGCTTTAATACTGATGATTTTTTTTTGTTAAAAAGTGTAGTTTGCAATAAACGGTGGTTTCTTTTTCAAAGTAAAAACATGAGAATTGCATTTGTTCTTTTTTTTAAGTTGTGTGTCTTTTAAGAAAGCACCTGACCGTGCCTCTGTAAGGAATCATTTGAAAAAAACAAAACAGTGACTGAAAACAAGTTGTGGGCTCCTTTCAGAGCAAGAGTAGCTAAAACTGATGAAGACTGGTTTTGACCTTTAGAGCAGAAGGTGGGATTTAAGGAGCAAAAAGCTGATCATCCTTAGCCTTACAAATTGTCTCCTGTAGACCATATACTTGTTTGATCTCAGCAGCGACAGTAACGTGCTGACTTTGGTTTTAATTGAAGCCATAAGCAAGTCCATTTTGCTGATTTTTTTTTCAAGTGCTTCTCCATTCCTGAAGCACTGGGATAGTTTCTTAACTTTTAAGAGAAACTGACACCTGCAGCTTTTTCATGATAAATTTGATCTATGCTTAGCTTTGGCAAACAATCAGAAAACAGCAACTCGAGTGTGAATGGCAACACTTTTCTGAGAAAAAATTGCCAATTTCATAAAAACTGAGGAAAGACTAGTTTGCAACTTACTTCAGTGTCTTGCCATGTGCTAAGAAGCTTTGTTCAACCTAGAAAAAAAAAAAAAGCAGTACCTTTACCAGTAGATCAAACCATGCTGTCTCCTTTTCCATCGCCGAGGTGTTACTGAGCATCCTGCTGCCTCTGTAGGGGCAGGAACACAACACTCATTTTAGGCTAATGGAGGCTGTAGCATCTAATGCAGTGAAAGGACTTCTGCAATCTCCTCTTGCAATATTATCCCTGCAGCAATACAATGGGGTGAGATGTAGTTTGGATCTTTTGCTGGTGAGGCTGAAGATTTACTCTGAGCCTTTTGATGAAGTCAGCACAGCTTTATGTGTGACAGAGCCCTTGGGTGTTGTACCAGCAGCTGTTATTAGAAGAGGGTAGCTCTGCTTCTGATACACAATTCTACTTGAGCAGGGTCTACGCCTGGCAAAGGGCAGAGGAGAATAAAATTCAGGCCTTTTCCTGCCACTGTGTTTGTCTCAGAAACTGAAAGGGTTAGTGAGAGGGAAGGGATGTGCTTTTAAAGAAGCGTGGATTGTTTGTGGAGTTCTAGTGAAGGGATTTACAGTTCCAAAACCAGCATTCTGTGTTGACAGTAGGTCAGATATGCTCCAGGAAAGGAGACAGCAGGTTGCTGTGTAAACAGCTCCTTCCCATTCAGCGCTCAAACTTGTGATTTCTGGGCTGTGCAGTTCAGGACACTCCAAGGAATTATTCAGATATCAGCAAATTGAAACAGTGAGTTGTTACAGAAGGGAAACTCACTGCTTATTACTGAGGTCTCTCAGCTCCCAGACCTATTAATTTTTCATGGGACTTTCTTTCGTTTTAATCAGCTGGGGTGATGGTGACATTAAGTTTATAACATTTGCCAAATTTCAGTCCAAAGTCATGTTTATACACAGGGTGCTTGTACACTAAAACTTAAATGTATAACAAACTGGGAGGGCTCCTTATCTCTAGGAGGAATATTAATGACTCGCTTCATCTTTCATTAAAAACAGGTCTCCACCTCCAGCAATTATGTGACTCAGAGCTGACTCTGTGATTCCCTCTCTCTCTGAGCTTTGCCTTACTTTGTTTTCTCTGCTGCTCCAGTTACAGTGGAGTCCTATTAACACTGAGGTGTTTGCACTGACATCCTGCACCTGATAATTGGGAGAGACAGGAAGGATCATGAACATCTGAACAGTGTGCAGAACAAATGCCAGGGACTAGAGGGATTAAGGGAGAGGAAGGCAAATTAAAAACTAACAATTCTTTCTACAGGAAATGATGGGATGGGATTTGTGAGCTTGAAATTTAGCTACCTGATTTGTGAACATGCACCAATGTGGATCATCCATCATGCTGGAATACCCTGTCTAGGATGCCCATCTTTGCACATTTGAGGACACATACAAGCCCTACCCCACTTGCTCACACTGCCAACTCATTTTAAACCCACTTCTTACTTACCAAGGCTTGTTTTGCACCTCCACAAGATCCTTATCCCAGCCACACAGCTTCCTGCTGGGTTAGGAGTTACACCCTGTGGTATGTCTTGCCAAGGGGTTGTGGTCACGGTGCCCCTCTGGGGAAAGATAAGCTCCCAAGGAGACCGTCCTTGGCAGACTGGTTTCCCCCAGATGCATCCTGGGCATTCACTCCAACAAGTGCTGCTGCTACTCACCACTTCCCAGCACGACAACAGCCATCCATAACTCCATAAACTGCACACCAGCTCGCTCCTGTCACACCCTGAGGACTCCAGGGACGTGGGGAGGGAGCGGGGCTGCCTGACCTGCTGTTACAGGCACAGGAGAAAGTTCAAAGCTGCCTCTTTGGGATGGATTTCTGTGGAAACTGCTGAGTTCACCCCGTCAGCGCTGTAGCTGCGCTCGGTTCCTGCAGGAGGCACCACCGAGAGCTTTTCCAACACACGCACAAAGATAACCCCAGCTGATTTGGCAGCGGCTGTGGCCGGACATGAGCCTCGTTTAACGCAAGAGGCAGCGAGAATCGGAACTGTCGTTTCCTTTAGATTGTGCTGTGAAAAGCAGGCAATGGCAATCCAGGTGGTATCAACGCAGAACATCACAGATCAGAAAGAAATTATATCTCTGGCGGCTGGTACTGTGAAAGGAAAAGATTACAAAGCTCATTTCAGCTCTTTATCTGCATAGAGGCAATGTAATGTTGTCTGATCTGTACACAGGTATGAAATTCTTAAGAGTTGCTTTCGACACATTCCAACAAAGCTCTGAAGAAAGGATTTATCCTTTAACTGCTCAGGCTCAGACAGACACGGGAGAGAATAAGCATCTTTGGCTCAGCCCTACACAAGCAATGGCTTTATGAAAGCTGCCAAAAGAATGGCTGCTAATTTTCTGGTTTAATACACTAGACATTTACAGTACAAAGAATATTCTTTGCCTAATTATACTAATTGCACAACTTAGTAAAAAAATGGTCCATAAATGACTAGGGCCATTGCTTTAGCTTAGGTGTATGTGACCTGTGATTACAGATCAACTCATGCACATCTTTGCAATTTTCTTCTGTACATCTCCAATAAAATTTGCTCTACCTTTCAATGCATATTCATCAAGGCTTCTAAAAACCACTGTGCATTAGAGAGGAAACACATCAACCAACTTCACTGCAGAAGGTCTCAGCAATTTACAATGGAAAAATATACCAGTGGCAGCAGCTCTGTGTCATTTCCCTTCTGAGCAGTGGTTTTTGTCCTCTGCTGAGAAATAAAGCACCACTTCAACGCAGCCAGACCTCAGCCTGCGTCAGCTGTGCTGCTCCACAGACAGGACAGGTCTTGCCTTTAACCTTCAAGCCAGCACACGGAGAAATGGGATTCAAAGGAGCAGTGTGTCCCGTCTGAACGAGGTGGAACAAAGCTGTAAGGAAACACACACATCGTGTGTGTTTCATACCTCATCCCCCGGTGGAAGGGGAAATGGGGAGTCCTCATCAAGACTCCCTGCAGAACCACAGGTGCAATTACACAAAGGTTTACCTCAGAGCAAAATAAAGCTAAAGAAAACAGTGTTTCTGTCTGCGATATCAATACCGAGTCTCTGCAGCTGAGAGTGTTTATTTACATTATAATAAACATATAACAGGGCTGCAAAGATGCCTTTCACAGTGCTGCCTCCAAAACAAACCCATCCAAACCAAGTTGCTCCCCAGTTGCCTGGTTGTTAAACTCTTGTGCCAGGGCAGGGGCTCACTGTCTGGGTCAGAGGGTGCACCCACTCCTTTGAGAGATGTTGCTCTATTAGATCAGACCAGGTGTAAAGTAAAACCAGAACCTTAAACAGCTCCTGTAGAGTGTTGGGGCTTGAATTGTCTCGGGTCTGACCATTTTTCCTCCTTGTCAGTGCAAGATAGGTGGGAATTACCTTTAAGACGTAGATAACCTTCAGATCTTCAGTTCTCCCAGTTCATTATCTCTCAGGTCTCACATTTCCAGCCTCCACTGACCCCATATTCCCCAAGCTTTCAGGCTGGGCCAGTAGAGGGGAGCAGGGAGCTCATGCTGCTGTGCCCAGGGACATCCAGGCTTGTCCTGGCTGGTCCCTCACCACTGATCTTTGGCCTCAAACCAGCTTCTGAGCTGGGCTGTGACCAGCACAAAGGAGCTGCAGAGCCAGGTCTGGCAGATGGTGAATCCAGGCTGTAGGTCTTGAAACATGACTTGCCCCAGCCAAGCCAGCTCAAAAATAAACCCTTATTAAGCTGCATGAGCCATTGCACTTGAAGTTCTTCTGATTTAGCTCCTATAGGCTGGGGCACAGGTGAGCCCTGGAGCCCATCACTCCCAGTAACAAACACCCCTGAGAGGACTGATCTCATGATTACAACTCTTATTATGTGCCAACAACAAAAAAGCTGCAGTTAAAACACAAATGGCAATGGTTGCTAAGTGACAGCATCCATACAGACTTGTCACAGCCCTGAGAAAAACAGTTGTGGCTGCACAGCAATCCTGTCTTGTCCATGTAATTGAGGATAAAAATGCTGTTTTCATTACTGTTTGGTAACCTTAACTTTGACCTATCAGAGAATTTTGTGCTTTAGGTTCTGACAAAGACCCCCATGAAAACAAGGCTAAAGCCTCCACTGAAAGCAGCTGAAGTGATTGTGATTCAAAATACTTTTAATATTGCATTCTCCTTCAACATATTTTCTTCCCAGTGAAGTAGTACATAAGACAACAACAAGTCTTTCTCAGCTAAGTGGTCCATTTCTGACAAACAGGGAGCTAGTGACAGCATTTTCAGAGAGAGTCATGTGAAACAACAACAACAAAATCAGCAGAAACCCCCACCTGTCGGCTTCTAAAGTGAACCTGTGGGCTTTGTTCAACCACTGAAGCTTTCTGCAATATTTGGAAAAAATGATAACATTTTGGAGCTGCAAACAACACATAGCCTTATAAATAAAGTATTTAAACTCTAAATTTAAAATTACATGAAGTGATGGTTGAGT
The DNA here is from genome assembly GCF_036250125.1 of Pseudopipra pipra. Taxonomy (NCBI): domain Eukaryota; kingdom Metazoa; phylum Chordata; class Aves; order Passeriformes; family Pipridae; genus Pseudopipra; species Pseudopipra pipra. The sequence continues at coordinate 12,362,248 of NC_087564.1, forward strand.
TGTTCAGGAGCCTGAGATCCAGCAAGGCACAAAGGGCTCACTTGCTCCAGTGAAAGGAGTGGTGGGACCAATTTTACCCGGGTGCGGTATTGCAAACCCCTAAATTAAAGAGACCCTAATTAGCACAACTGGCAGCAAAACCCATCCAAGAAAGATTATTTGTTTAAAAAGAGGAAAAGCAGTATTGCAGCAGGCTGTGCACAGTATCTTGCTCACCCCACGTACTCCTACATGCTGCAGAAGAACCTGTTCGAGGCCACGCTGGCAGCAGGGACAAAGAGACGGATCTGTCAGTGGTCTGTGAGCAGAGCAGAAGTGACCAGGAAAAGCCACCACCCGGCTGCCAAACGGAGCGAGAAATGCACAAACAGGCGAGCACAGCTCAGCACACACAGCTCAGCACACACAGCTCAGCACACACAGCTCAGGACAACCCCCCCCACAACACACCCCTGGGAGCCGTACGGCACATCCAGGCTGGGATCAAACACCGGGATCATCTTCAGCTGCCAACGCAGAGCATCATAGCGTGAAACATCCTACCAGAGTGTGTGTGGCCACAGTCACCCCAAGCAGCAGTTCTCAGTGACTACTGAAGATAATTATACCCTTTCCTAATAAATTCTCCTCTGCACCATCCACGGAAGCCTCTATTTCCAGTGCCAGGAGTAAGAGCCCTGATCCTGCTGACAGTTCTAACAACACACGAGTTTTTGGTGCGGTCAAAGCTCATCCGTGTGGATAAAGCCAATTGGCTGTTGCCTGTGGTCACTTATCTCTGTGTCAGCATGGTAAACGCTTCTATTTTGCACACTGTGACGAGTAAAATGTGATTTTTTTTGTCCCTCCATATTTTATCCATAAACACAGCACTTTCCCTGGCTGTTCTCATCCCTCAGATTCCTTCACCACAGCCAAGAAAACGAGTGTGTCTCGTCCTGGTACTAAAACCCCGTGTCACTGCTCTCCAAATCCCGCAGCACAGGGTGAATATTGCTGTGCAGACAAAGGTCTGACTTTTCAGCAGCATTAGATTAGGCAGCTCAAAGGTGTAGTGTGCCGTCTGGCTGGCTGGATGGAAGGCACGTCCCCCGCGTGCTCTGCGGTGCTGGCGGGCAGAGAGCTCAACTCTGCCACTGCCACAGACATGGCATCATGGAGGGGGAAAACAGAGAGAGAGAGAAACCTCCTGTCACCCTAATTCCTGTTGAGAACTTCTGCCCCGTAGGGATCAGCCTTGCCTTCCTCCCTAGTTTGGGAGCATCTTCTCCGCCCTCTATTTATTACAACGAGATCAAAGATTCATCTCCATGGAAACGTCTGAGCTCAAAGAGTTTCTGCACTACAGCTTTACATCCTGCACGTAGGGTTGGCACTGGTTTTTGAAACAGAAGCTTTGAGATGATCAGCACTTGGGTCCCTACAGAAGTGGTTTGATTAGTAATAATCAATAATCTGTGCAGCGTGGGTGTGTGTAACACACACTGCAGAGAGGAACTGCCATTCTGTTATGGAATCTGTGGTCCATGGACCCTTCAGCTTCCAAGCTGCTTCCCTCATGTCCAGAGCAGATGTGTGACACTGACATGGGTGTTCTTCAGTAGTTGGCACCTCAGCACTTTGTCCTCACATCTGAAGTTTGGTAGGACTTCCAGCAGCTGTAGAGACCAGAGACATGTGGGCAGAGCCGCTGGAGCTGCTTGGATTTACCCAATGGAAACAGCAAGTGGCCCAACACCCAGACCAGCAAAGACTTCATGAATTCTGCCTTCCAACTGTTGCCTCTGGACCAGCAGTGCTTGGGGCACTGGGGCTGGGTCATTCCAGTCACTTCCCTTCCAGTAGCACTGAGCCTCCTGTTTCTTCAGCACAGTCACTCCCACAACTAGTTCCCAGGAGAGGGGAAAATAAAAAAAATTAAGTAAACCAGACATGTTTAATGCTATTTTTGTTCCCTGTTCAGTTCACCACATGGCCACACAAACTGTTAAACTGTCGTGCTGGGGGCAGGAGCAACCAGCCGGGAAGAAAACTATTCAAACAGCCACGGCAGCTTCTGCCGACAGAACGGGGCCGGGGAGCCGCAGCCTCGCAGGAAATCCCGGATTCTGCTCGACTCTCACATGAAGAAAAGGAGGACAAAAAGGAGTGAAGCAGAACTCATTTGCAAGGCTCACATTTTCACAGGCATGTCCTGAGAAGGGCGAGCAGGGCGTGGAAAGCACGTGAGGCTGCATTAGCACCGGAGCAGAGCTAACAGCGTTCACCTGGAGAGCATCAGCCAGCACCTGGGGCAGGAGGAAGCCCGTCTCCCAGCGCTGCCAGGGGCAGATCCTGCTCCTGAGGAAGTCAGACCACATCCCACTTCTGCTCCCGGCAGTGCTCAGCCCCAAGTTGCCCATATGCATTCAGAATGTGATTTTTATAATCATATTAAGAAATTTCAGAATAGCAACTGTGCAGAGAGCAATCCAGCTGCCAGCATTTAGCCTTATCCTAGGGCACAGGCAGAATACGCCAGCCATGAATTAATACTGCATAAGCTGCACCATGCTGAGTTTCATAGCTTAATTATAAAAGAGAAAGCAATAATCAAGGGATCTGTAAGGCTAATAAATGTTCTGAGAACACCAAATGTGACACAAGATCCGCAGCCAGTGCGACAGGACACGAATGCATTTAAAAAGCACATTAATCACACGCCGTGTGTTAATTCACAGTTGGTTCCCAGTGGCAGCATTTGGCCTTTTGCCTCCTTCGTAGCATCACCAGGCACAAGTGGATCATCACCCAGCCCAGAGCAAACTGGGCTGTGGTCTACCCACCCATGAGCAAAAACTCAGCCCAACAAGACATAGAGATTAGCTCTGACTTAAAGCTCTGCAGCCCTCTCTGCCTCATGCCTAAGCTCGGGTTAGTGCTCCCACCTGTCCTGGCACGAGGAGGTTTCTGGGTCAGTGACGTGTCCACCCGGCTGCACAGCACCAGTCACCTGGCCAAGGACAGCACAAGGACAAAATCAGCCCCCTGGCAAATCCTCCAGCCATCTCTGCAGCAAAATACTTGAAAGCGCTTCTGTTCCTCGGTGCCTCCGACTATCTCTCCCCTCCATCTCATATTTCATCTCACTGCAGGGTTTTAATTATGCAGACAGCTCATTTCAAGGTCTCTCATTCACAGACTTCCCTTCGTCTATAGGGAGTGATTCTGTAGGGAGGGCATGTTTCAGATTACTGACCATGTGAAACTTGATGTCTCTGCACCTCTGTCTGAGGGAAATCTCTGATAAACCTTAAAACAGAGATGCCAAATTCCTGTAGACCGAGATGCCAATGCAGGACGTGACCCAGCCCGGAACTGGTGACATCAACAAGACACTCCTTGAGCTGAAATACTGCAGGACTTGGTGCCAGACAGGTCTGCATGTATAGAAACTTGAAATGCTCCCAAACATTCACTTCTGTCCAATAATTTATTGTATCAGAAGTTTCCTATCTGTAAACGTCTCATCCTCTTCATAGTGCTCTGCCCAAGGATCTATTATCAAAGATCTATTTCAAAAAAAAGGAGCTACCATTCTTCACTCACTAATAATCCCAAATTTAACTATGTCCTACTTAACATCTCCTCTGAAACCAGGAATTGAGATGCTATTTCTGCTGGCCTCAATAAATGGACTCTGCTGAATTCCAGGGAACACACAGAGCAGCCACCAGGCTGAGTCCTGGGATGGAATGTTCAGGCAGCAGCCTCCTCCTTCCTCAGTGTTCCTAAAGCCTAACCAGGAGCCAAGAGGAAATAATCATGAAAAAAAAAAATAAAAAAAAAGATATATAATCACGCTGTACATTTCCCAAATCTTCTAAGCCAGGCCAAATTTGTACAATGAAGTTGTGTTCTTGTTGCTGTAAAAATATGTATCTGCCCCCTCCTCTGCCTCTGCGACCATCTGGGTACCTGAAATCATGATTCCTCATGGGAATGAATCATGGAGCATCCACACTGGCTTCCTACAGAGAGACTTCAAACACAAAATCAGTGGTAAAAACTGAAAAAGAGCCTTAAATTGCCCTTAGACTGGCACAAGACAGACTTGGATCAGGTACTGCCTAAATCTGTGGGCTGACATCTCTTCTCAAGAGTCTCCAACTCCAGTAACAAGTCTTAACTCTGAATAAACTCATAATATTAGAAGCTGCCCAGACACACATGGAAGCCTGATCTAGCAACTTATTTCCAAACAAATGGTTCCCTTTCATCCCCCTGCAGATCTTCTGCCCAGTGTTTTCATTCTGACTCCAGAACTGTTCTCTTTTTCTCTCTCTTATCTTTTCCTCCAGCATCAGCTGTGGCAGCAGATTGCACTTACTAATCAAAGAGGGGCTGGGCTCTCTCTGTTTGTTCCTTAAAGTCTGTGGCACCACAGTAGCACCAGCCAAACACTTGTTTTCATTAAAGCTCCTCCCAAGCCTGCCAACAGAGCCTGGACTGTGCCAGGACACAGCAGAGAGGGACAGTTTTGCTGGTCCGTTGTGTTTCCAGACGGAGCACGAGCGCTGCCTTAGGGACACCAATGCCCCCACTCCATCACCTACCAGAAGGTGCCTGCTGCTCTCTTCTTCTCTTCTGCCACTTCCTACTGAGGGAAGGAAACTGTTCTTCATTGCTGTTGATCTCAGCTGCCTCACTTGGGTTTCTCAAGGGAATCAGGGAAAAATGCGAGTACCACACTCACGTTGCTATTCATCCATGAGGTTCATCCATAGGGCCCTGTAGGGAAGGGTGATGGACAGGACACAAGGCAGAGTCACAGGGCATGTCCTGACACACAAATGGCACAGCTTGGGTAGTGCCCAAGGCAGCAGCTGGGCAAAGGAGGGGCCTTTCCACAGCACCAGCACAATGCACTGCATTTTTATGGTATCAGTGGAGGAGACAAGGAACATTTCATCTCCCTTCCTCGTCCCCTGACGTATGGCAGGGAGCCAAACCAACTGATTTCAGTCGGGAAGCACAAAGCTCCCGTAGCCTTGTCAGCCACAGTCCCTCAAACTCCCCTGTTCAAGGTGAAATCCTGCTTTACTAATTCCTCATCTCCTCCTTCAGACTGTCTGTCTGCCAGAACCACCAGATCTTCAGCTTGCAAAGGGAATGAACCTGTCCCCAGACAGGTCCATGCTACATCCTCCCAATAATTCCCAGGATGGGAACTCTCAATCTCCTCTGCAAACCAGTCAGTCCTGTTTCTCCTCCTTCCCATCACCATTAATATGTAGAAGATCTCACCCCTTGGCTTTTGTGCCTGTTCCTCCTAGCAAATTTTGCAGTTGCCTCATTTCCATAGAGGCAGCAACATGAGACTAGATTCTTGCTTTTTCTGTGTGTGCATTCCCTACTTCTCCTTCTTGTGCACAGCACAGTCCAAAGATGAAACAGCTCCTTGCCCAGCTGTGGCTGCAATTGCTTTAGGGCCAACACCAAGTAGCTGCTAGTAATTCTATGGTGCTGCCCAAATGTAGGTCAGAGCTTGGTGGCTGACCAGCAGGCAGAGAACATGAGCTGAACCCACATTGCTCTCTCTAGATTGTTGCTCATGTCCAAACTTTCAGAAAGTTTGTTTGGGTTCATTTATGCTTTGCAGTGGCAGCACAAACTGCACCTTTGAAACTGCCTCAGAATTACAAACATGCAGAAATAACACTGACTTTTGAATAGCCAGAACTCCAACAACAGGAGAATATTTCACTCCTGCAGTGAGCAATTTGCTTTCTGAAAAACAGCTGCACTGATATTGAGAGCACAATCCACTGGGAAAGAGCCCCTGCAGCAACTGGGTGATGCTGCCTGGGGTCACCTCCCTTCAGTCAGGCTTCCAGCAGCCTCATGTCCACCTGGGGTGACAAATACAGAGAGACCCAACACAGGCCAATACCACCAGTCTCACGTGCACAAACACCCCACCTTGGCTGGCAGGACAGGGCAAAAAAAACCCCCATCAGACAGGCTGGGTCTGAGTAATTCCCTGGCTGCCCTTGCCCAGCTGCTATTCAGAAGGGGACAACCCAGAGCAGCACCATCCAGGAAGGATGTAGAAATACACATGGAGAGTACAGTATTTGAGTCATTTCCTAAAATCTAGGTGGGGCCACAAAGTCACCTCTTCACAGAGATCACTACCTTTTACCCCATCCTTGCTCTGCTGACCCGAGAACACATGCTTGGCTGAAGCCCGTTTGAGGAAAGGCATCTTATCTTGAATAGAAAACACTATCATATGGGAAGATTTTCCTTTCCCCAGTAATTTGTTCCAGCAGCTAATCAACTTTATTCTTTAAAAAATTAACGCCTATTTTCTCATTTCAGTTGGTCTGGCTCAGCCTGCAGCTGTGGGTTTGGGTTGTGCCTGTTCCCTCTGGCTTACACAGCTCGTGGGGTACCTGCCTTTTCTCCTCGTGGAGCTATTTGTGTATCTACACAATTTTCTTCAGATAAACAGCTACAGTTGCTTAAATCCCAATCTAAGGCATCAGTCTGGGGATTTTTCCATGCTGTTTCTCCCTGAGGACTTGCTGCTCCATGAAGTTTCCTGCACTCACCTGCCCAGGGCATGTGCCTCTCTACTTTACATCCTTCTGTGCAGAGCCAACGCATCGTGGTCTCTCCAGGAAACACAACTCGGCATAAACAACTGAGTTCAGAGCAGAATAATGACTGCTGCTGATCACTGCAGATAAAGGCCACTTGTGGTGAGCATCAGGCCTCTGTTGTGACCAGCTTTAATTGCAGCTGAGCTAATTCTGAGTGTGGCCGTCCTGGTGTCCTTCCACTCCCTCCATAGCCCCAAATCCCCACCCCTCCAATTCACTGTGTGTCTGTCCTCTCTAACTCCTGGTTGTCTTCTCATCCAATTTTTGACCTTTCCTGCTCCCTTTTCCCTCCCCCTTCTGCTGATCTTCTCTTAATAAAACCACTTGCCTCCTAAAAAGTCAGAGAGTGACTGTGTGGCTGTTTCATCTTCACTCTCTGTCCCTGCCTCCATCTCCCTCACTGCCAGCTCTCCTGGGCAAGGACTACCCAGCTCCTCCTGTGCCTTCCCAGGAAAAATGAATCATTATGAGAATATTTAATAACACCAGTCCTATTTACCTGTGCTGGTCAGTCAGTGGGCTGGCAGCTAAGCCAACTATTATGATTAAGTTTACACAATAGTTTTCTTAACAAAAAAAATGATGCATTTTTGGAGCACACTCTATCAGTGTGTCTGGTTTTAACTCACAGCTTCCTCAGGTAGGAGCTGGCTCTTTGAGGCTGTGTGGTTCTAAACATGTTGATGGTGTACTTGGAGCAACTCGCAAACAGATAATTGAAGTTAATTAATACAAATAAACTCTAATTACAAGCAGCAACCAATTAAAACAGCACAGAGGGCATCTCCTGTGCTTGGGGTAGCAGCCGAAGTGGAAGAGGATGCTATTCCAAGGCCTTAGGACTCTCTCCTGCCCTCTCCACATGCTGAATCTTGGGAAGGTTTCCCACAAGGAGGATTCATGAGCAGCCGCTGCTGCCAGGAGAAGCTGCTGCTTCGCCTCGGCCTGATTACAAGAGCAGCAAATTAGGGCAGTTTTTCACCAGTGATGCTGTCAGTGCCTTGAGAGCAATGCAGGCCCTGGGAACACAGGCTGCAGCACACAGGGATGGTCTTATCCTGGTGCTTGTCAACCCTGCAGCACAGCACGTGGGCATCTGTGCACTTCCATGGCCACCTTGGCTCCAGTGGGACGTTCTGCTGGCCCTTGCAAAGCCTATGGTTGTGCCAGGTGTGCCAATGCCATTTGGGCACTGCAGCTCCTGAGCCTGTAAAACATGGTTTTTTTCCCTAATTTCAGTTTATGTCACTTAGGGACACACTTACCCAGGAATACCCAGGCAGGGTATTCTTTTTTCCTTCCATCTAAGGATGGCAGAAATGAGGGATCAAAGCACTCAAGGGATCAAAACATGAAAGGCAGAATAAATGAAGCCATGAAGAAATGGGAAGAGAGATCCACTCCTTTATTTTAATTAACCTTTCCAAGAACAGATAATATTCCCAAATTAAAGGACATCGTGGGACGCAGAAATGCATCCAGGTCATGTGGGAGCGATGCTCTGAACGAGGCATCAAGGCGAATGCAAACACGGCTCCCAGGGCGGGGATGGCACCAGCCGCCGGCAAAACCGGTCTCCAGACACCCGCTCCTCGCCCAGCTCTCATTAGAGCAGAGATTAAAGGGTTTCCACCCCCCGGCACCGCCGCGCTGCTCAGCCCCGGGCTCTTGCGGGGATGCGCTTCCCCAAACGAGGGCTGACTGCGCTCCCGCTCCTCTCCCAGGCTCCAGCAGCCGGGCGGGACCCGCCGCTCCCGGGACCCGTCCCGCCCCTCGCCCCAAGGGTCCTGCCTCCCGCACCCCGTGTCCCTCCTTTCCCGGTGTCCCTCCGTTCCCGGTGTCCCTCCGTTCCCGGTGTCCCCCCGCTCCGTTCCCGGCCCTGCCGCCCCCCTCCCTCCGACGCCCCCCGGTGGTTGCCCCGCGCACCCGCAGGAGGCGGCTCTGAGCGGCCGCTCGGCGAATCCCGCCGGCTCCCGGCGCCGAGCCCCCCTTTGCTCCCCCTTTTCTTCCTCCTCCTCCTCCTCCTCCGTCTCCTCCTGCCGCTCCTCCTGCCGCCGCCGGGCTCCGCTCCGCCTCGCCAGCCCCGCGCCGGGTGCCCCGGCCCTGCCGCACCTCCCGGCCTCCGCAGCCCCGGCCCGGCGGGCGGTGAGTCCTGTCCTGGCCCCTCGGGCAGATCGGGGGGGGGTCGCGGGGTCGCCTCTATGGAGGGGAGGGCACGGGAGTCCGGGCGGCCCCTGGATGCGGTGGGACACCCCTGGAGGGGGGAGTGCGGGCTGGGGCATCCCCCGTGTGATGGGCATCGCTCCCGGGGTGAGGCTGGTCGGGCTCGGGGCATCTCCCGGGGTGATGGGCATCGCTCCGCCCGTGACGGGCATGACTCTAAGGGCGATGGTGGCCGTGCTCGGGGCATCCTCCCTCGGTGGCGGCGGGTCACGCTCAGGGCATCTCCCGCCGGGGGCTGGTGGCCGCGCTCGGCGCATCTCCCGCCGGGAGCTCGGGGCTGCGCTCCGGGCATCACCCCCACAGGCTCCAGGGGTCCTGCCTGGGCACTCTCCTCTCACCCTCTCCTGGGTTGCCGGGGCTGCCCTTGGTGCATCCTCCTGGGGCTTTGGGGTGCCAGGGGCTGAGCTCGGGGCATCCTGTCCCGCAGTGCTGGGGATTGTGCTCGATGCATCGTCCCAAGGTGCTGAGGGACTTATTCCTTCCCTGCACACCCATCCGTGCGATTCCTGCACCGGGGATCAGCATCAACAGCCCCTTTTCTATATCACGGGGGCTCAGGTGTCCCAGGAGCAGCACCTGCTTTTGCAGCGCTTCCAGAACATGCCTCGTGCCCAGCAAACCTCTGGCTGGCAGAGCTGGCTGGTGGTCAGGGCACAGCCCCTATGAAGGCTCAGGATTGGGGTCTGTCATTGTCACCCACAGCCGCGCTGGTCGCAGTAACACCCTGGAGCCCCCTCCTTCTCCTTGGCTGTGAAACGCCCACAAACACCCCCTACCTGGCGGCACCACTTAAAAAGCACTCGGTGCTGGGAGGAGGCACAGCCTTCCAGCGCTTTTGTACGGTGTGATGAACCACTTTTATAATGCCTGTGCTCCAGGAACCACCTACCCTTAGCCGTACCTGGAAAATGCAGCCTCTCTCCCGGCTAACACTGGGGTTGTCTCACAGAGACCATTTAGTCTGTCTAGACAAATATGATGAAGAGCAAAGTGCCTGGAGCTGTGAGTGATTAGAGCTCGGGTATCTCTGCAGTGCTGCGTTTGTTGTACAGCTCTGATAGATGCTGCTCGGTGCTTTTGGGTTGGCAAGTGCACAGCAAACAGCCATGGACTGGGGGGGTTTGTTCCATGTCAGAGCAAGGGAAGGAGAATGCAGCCAGCCCTTCATCACACGTGCATGGGAGAAAGCATCACAGTCTGGTTAAACTAAACATCTAGTTTAACCAGACTAAAATGAGCAGAGAAGACACTGAAAATGATGAATAAATGGGTGGTGAGGGGGAAAGCCATATACTGCCAGCTTGCTTTCTTGAGCGTACCACAGAGAAGTTCATGAATGCTTGTATGACACTTAGAGAGCCTCAAATGGCAGGGACTGAAAAAAAGAGTAGCACTATATACGAGCATAGAATAAATAAAATCCTTAGAAGAGAAGACTGGAACTAAGGATAATGTATGTCCTCAATACATATTAAAATGAAGAACAGAGTATTGAGAGAGCAGGCTCTCACATAAAACAAAATCAAGGGCAAAGTGGATGTGTATGTGTTCTTAAGTACTTAAGAACACTCAAATAAGAATATTTAAATAAGGATGGATGGAAGCATCTGTCTCCATCTTAGGTATTTAATGAGCTTTACAAATCTAGTCTTTCATCTTGCAAACCTTTTTTGCATACTGGGCAGTTGTCCATCTGACTTGTCCAGCAGCCCAAGTTAATTTATAAGGCAGATTCATGGGAGGACAAACTTTCAGGACTGAGCCTTGTGGCAATAACATGTCGATCACAGTTCCAGTAGGACAGGTAGATTCTCCTCCTAGTGAATGCATGTTTGAATCCCTGAAGGTTTCCACAGCACCAGGAATGACTCTTTTTGAGAGAGACCACACATACCATCTGTTTCCAAGTCATAAACATATTCTAGAGATATTACAAGTAAATATTATTGGGATCTGGCAGTAGGTGAGGCCAGAAGGCTTTATCTGACTTTATGGTCTGGAACACACACAGATCTGACTCGGTGTTTTGTGGCTGTTTAATGCAAAGTGAACAGAGGATGCTACAGTTCTATGTGGATACAAGTACAGGGTTGATCAGGTCCAGAGCGTATTTTCTCCGTGAGCAGAGGGGATTGATTCTGAGAAGTGCTGAGCATCTCGAAATTGCCTCCATTTCAGGTCTGAACACGGCCAAACAGATTTGGTCTGACCCCAGCAGCTGAGCGAGCTCAGCAGGCAAAGCCTGGCTCGGTGCAAGGGGCTGTGTCGAGCTCCTCGAGGAAGGAGCTGGACCAGTCAGAATTTTACTTGGACTGAGCTTCTCAGTCAAGAAAAATCTCTTTCTGTATGTGTTAACAAATACATTGAGAAAATTGCTTTCAGGCTGTCATCAGTGCGATACTGGGAAGCACAGGCAAGGAGGGGCTGATCCTCGAGCAGCACTTACAGACACCAACTGCAAATCTCAGGGAAAGAGCTATTAAGCAACTAGGGCATGTGTTGATAATTAGTTATCGCTTGTTATGTTTGCTCTGGGCTTTTCATTTCTGTTGACTGGCGATGAATTTTCTGCACTATCACTGCTTGTTTACTGTACAACTCCTAATGAAGGCAATTAATCAGTTTTAAGAGACTCCACTAACATCCCTCTGACACCCAAAGAGCCCAGTTAAGTCAGTCTGCCTCCAAATACTTCAAAAGAGCCGAGATGGAACTGAGGGAATCTCCTTCTGTGCATCTGCAGCCTGGGAGAGTCAGACGTAGAAATTACTTACAGGCTGACTTGTAAAATAAACAACTTCAGAATGACCAGCTTAAAAACAAACAAAACAAACCAACAGAAAAAAAATGTACAAATACCATCTCTACAATGTTAGGGCCAAATTCCATACAACACCAAATAAATCTATTATGCACTGAGTGCCCTTTCTGGACCTGTACAACACAGAATTTCTGCACACAAGACCCTTTCTGTCTTGTCAGAATATCCCAAATACTTGCACTGTATGTATTGCCTCGGCCTTTGAGAATTTCCCTGTTACTGTCAGCCCCAGGCATATCTATCCAAGAAAGCAATGTCAATATATTAGAGAATAAATGACATATCTGGGAATTACAAAAAGAATAATTCATAGCTAATTTTCAATTACAGAGAATAATTTATATGTGTCTGATTTGCAAAGAGAATAATTTATGAGTAACCTGAATTGCACATGAAGCACATTAACAGGTTACTGTGGGAAAGGGAGTGTACTGACTGCTCAGCTGTCACGTGCTGAGCCTGGATTTTGGGGCATTTTGTGTGAGAACACTCACTGTGGAAAAAAATATGTGTCAAATTTCATGGTAAACAGATTTGTGCAATATGCCCAATCTGAGCTGAAACCTCTTGTATGGTACTGAAAGCCAGACACACAGAGCATGTTGTCCTTGGAGCTCCTGCCTCATATCCCACCCCACAAGCAGAAAGGCCACAACTGGGATCCTACAACATAATCATGGAAAAAGGCTGTTCCCAGCAGACAAACAGCTAAGTACCCAAACCTTCGAGCTGTGTGTGGTTCCACTGCACTGCATGGATGTGATGATGAACAACCTGAAACAGAAAAAAAAAAGAGTCTCCACAAACTGGATAAGGATTCCCAGCTCAGGCTGGCTCCTTCTCTGCCCTGTTGGGAGCCTGTGGGTGCCTATCTTGTTTAAAGCATTTTCTCAAGTGCAACTCCAAATTATTGGCTTTTTAAATAAAAAGAGTTACTTTCTCCTTCCCAGGACTCGTTAGTCAGGTCCTACAGTTTGTAATTGAGCAAGAAGCCAAATTAACTGCTTTTTACTTTAAAGGCATGATGTCTCCTTCCTAAATACCCGAAGGGCAGAAGGATGCACTGGTGCTCCCATTTCTTGAGCCCCACCTTGACATCTAAAAAACTGAGGAGAAAAGGGGAAATATCCAAGCTAAAGTGCCATTCCCTCCTGAAGCACTGCAGCAGGGAGTTAAACCAGGCACTCTCAACACAAGAGCTAAAAACTACAAAGCCCTATTGAACTATTCAGTTAATGAAACACCATATCCATATATTAGATCAAGCACAAATAACATCTACTACAGTTAATGTTGTAAAATGGCTTCTTTTTTCAACTGCTGAAGTTGCCCATAAACATTTTCTGAAGCATTCATTTTCTCCAGTGAAGTATTTTAGCTTGCTAAAGAGAAGTAATTGTGTTGGATTTGGAGAGTGTAGTGGGTTGCTGCTATTCTTTGAGAAGCAAACCCAGACACTCCAGGAGAAGGAGGCACATGTCACTCCAGACTGAATTCCTGCAAGTGAATTCCTGTGCTTGAGCTTTCGAGTCACTAAAGCGTCACCATGGGCATCCTTGGGCATGGTGAACGTCACAAAACACCCATGGGCATAGCTGGGAATGTCTGGAGCTGGGTGAATATCCCCTTTTAGGGAGTCCTGGGAAACAATGTATATCCCATAGCTTTGGGCTCACTCTGTATTCCACGAGAGAGCCTGGGGGGAACACATGCTACAAGACTGTGCACTCATTGTGTTTGCTGTCACATACATCCACTCCTCGCTGCTTCCCATTCAGCAGAGAAAAACCCATTCATTTTCTAACCAGCTCCTCCTCCCCAGACCCACACTCCAGTTGTTGCCCAAAACACCCATGAAAGAGGCTCCAGAAACCCCCTTTGACCAGACCACTCTCAACCTGAACCAAGTGCAAAGTCTTTCCCTCATTTCCCTGGGAGCACCAGGCAGGCAGTAGCTCACAGGATCACATTCTCAGGGAGCTGAATATTGCTAACAGTTTCCCAGTGAAAGTTCTGCATATGACCAGGAAAATGATGCTTGTATTTAAAGTTTGTGCAGAACAAGTGAAATCTTGTCCCTTAGGAAAATCTTCAGCTTGCCCAAGGCAAAACTCCTGATGACCTGGTGGGGTCAGACTCTCACTTCTGTCTCCCAAATCTGGAAGCAAGTCAGAGGAGCAGAGATTTGGGTGACAAAACACAGAACAACCTCACACAAACTCTTGCTGCTGCCTGTAAAAACCAGCAGGAGAAATTTGTACATTTTTCTGGGACGCAAAAAGAGGCGTCTGAGAAAGCATCTCAGGTTTGATTTCTAAACTTTCCCTGGATTAGGGCCCTTGTACCACTTCAGATCCCCCTGTGCCATCTGCTGTCAGCCTTTAATGTGAGCGAAATACAAAGCTTGCAAAAATGAAAGAAAACTGCTTTCCTGCTCCCTCTCTGGGCTACACACCCTTAGAGACAAAAAGATCACACAAAACGAGTCCTTTTAAGGACTGCTAATACATACACTTCTCTTCCCAAGGGTTAGATGTGAAGGCATTCAGTGTTAATTTTAATGGGCTGCCACCTTCCTCTTACAGTGCAAACTACCTCTGCATAACTGAGGAAAGACTTCGGCTCATGGCGGTACTATTTTTTTAAATGTTGAATTTTCTTAATTATACTGCTGTCCTCAAGGGCCACTGAATGCCACTCACCTGGCAGAGCTAAGCTGCAGACCTACTTAAATCACAGACTTAACCAGTTCCTCCTTGAAATATTTAATTCCTTTTTTTTTTCAGAGATTGAATGCTGGTGTTTTAGCAGTGATGGTCAGCAGTTGATGCATTTGGTATCCACCCAGAAAGCTTGTCTGGCTCCTTTTAAGTTACTATTAACTTGCCTAGAAGAAGATAACACTTATTCCTAGAAACCTTGTGCTTTTGTGCACATACACCTGTGTGTTTTTCATTCTGCTGAGTACAGGTGGAACACTTACCTGTGGTAGGCAACGTTGCCCAAAGTACTGCTCCAAAATACTCCAGTTCTGCTTGGAATGACCAATTACTGCCTTTGGAAAAATCCAGACATAGGTTAGTCAAAGAGGTAGTGTTGCCTCTTTTTCTTCCCTTTCCCCAAGCTGCCAACTGGAATTTCCATAAGTGCATAAAATGCAGTGGAAAATAGGTGCTTGACTCGCAGCTTTGGAGAACACCAGCCTTAGAAAGGACCCTGGAGAGGATATTTCTGGGATGCTCTGAATTAATTTCTTTGTGCTGCAGGCTTTCATTTGCTCTTTATTTGCTGCTTTACATCATCCCCAGCCCTGCTGATGCTAACACGGTGTGACATGAAGCTATTCATGAAGTGACATGATGGCAGCGGGCCCGTATGTGTCTTGCTAGAGAGGCAGCACCAGCACACAGGAATCTCACACACCAAGTCCCACCTGCGGGTCAGGCTGGGCAAACCTTCCCAAATCCTGCAGCCTCACAACAGCACTGTGAGCCAGAAGGTGGCCAAGGTTAATATCTAAGATTAAAAGCTGTTAGAGGAAATCATCAGCAGTGAACAGCTGCTTTCACTGGTGTCAGGTAAGTCAGAAGTGCAGGCTTCTGATGGACAGATAAAGGACAAGTGACCTCTTCATTCCTGACGTGGACCTATTCCAAGGGATGTGGTTTAGCCCAAGCAAAAAGGAGCACCACCTTCCCACATCCTGTGAGGTCCAGTGCAACCAGTTGCACAACACCCAGAGGTATTTCCCATCCTGTTGGGCCTCCAGGATAGAGCACCAAAAAAACCCCAAATCCCCATCAACCAACCCCAAACACCAATCAAACTGTCTGATTTACTCCAGATATCTGGCAGCAACCTGGGGCTGTGCATTCTTGAGCACCATCTACTGGCACAGGGTCCATGAGCTGGTGTCTGCACACACGTAGAGAACCCTGTGAGAGCTGCTCGAGGCGCGAGGCTCCAGGCCAGCACAGTGCTGATAAGCTCCCGGTCAAACCTCGCAGCTGGGGTGTTGGGGGAACTGCTGTGAGAGCAGAGGAGGTGTGAAGGTCCCTCAGGAGGCCACGGCTGATGGCGATGTCCCCTCCCTCAGGCAGTGCCACGGTCCCTCCGCGATGCTGCAGTGCAAGCACGCCCAGGAGTTCAGCTTTGGGCCCCGCGCGCTGAAGGACGCGCTGATCTCCACCAACCCCGCCCTGCAGGAGCTCTATGCCAAGGCCTTCTCCAGGGCAGAGAAGCTGTTCCTCTCCGAGGCCTACAACCCCCAGAGGACGCTGTTCTGCACGCTGCTCATCCGCACGGCCTTCGACTGGATCCTCAGCCACCCCGATGCCCCCGAGGACTTCGAGACGTTCTACCACGCCATGCTGAGGAGGAAGCAGAACTTCTACCGAAAGCACATCTACCTGCAGCCTATAGGTAATGTGGGCATCTGCACTGAGCCACCAAGGAGGGAGGTGGGTGGTGCTGAGTGCTGCTAATACCCTCTTCTAAGGACTAACCTGCAAAATGCAATCGCCCCAGTGAAGGTAAGTGTGGTAGCAAAGGCTCTGACATGCCCCCAGTCCAGGGTCACAAGCCGTGATGACAACCATGGGTAGACCTGCCATATAAATGGTATATGTGCCCTTGAGTGAGACTTGCTATGAATTTATGCATATATATATACACATATACATATCTAACTATGAAACAATGCCGTAAAATACAGCATTTCCGGAGGTCCATCCCTGATGGTTCATTAAACACAGCAACCCATTCCCACATTTATCTTTCTGCATAACTTAAACAAGAGACAATCTTCCTAGATATCTGCTCTGCTAATGAGAGCGTACTAATGCCTCAAGTCACCTCTCAGGAAGAGCTCCCTCTTCTTCTCTATATCCATAACTATCTAGAGGTGTCTGCCACATCCCAGAATGAGCAATTAACTCCAGAATGACCCAGCCTGCCTCCTCCCCAGTGGCTGTGGCCAGTCCCACAGAATCCCTTCAGACCCTGAGGTTCACCCTGCCTTTCAGGGGCTGATAACAGAGCTTCTCTTCTCAGACTTAATCGAAGGGCCTGCTGGGCTCTCACTGCTGGATTCCCTCCAGAGCTGTGTCGAGTCCTTCTTCCTGGGTCTCCGTGTGAAGTGCCTTCCCTCCATCCCCGTCTCTTCCATTCACTGCTGCTTCCGCCACAGCCGGGACTCCGACAGGGTGCAGCTCCACGCAGGTGAGGACCTGGCACCAGGGAGCCCATAAAGGCACCAGTTTGGCACATGGGCACGAGCCCTCCCTTAGGAAATGCCTGAAACAGCCCTTCATTGCCAGAGCAGGGAGGGGATGAGGAAGGGAGTGAAAAGGGAGAAATCCTGTTCCCGTGGAAAGCCCAGAGCTTTGAGGCTGGAAATAGGAATGAAAAACAAAGTGACTTTCATCATATTTTCCTCTGCTGTTTGTATTTTTCGGTGCTATTACATTTAGGTCCAGCTCTGCAGAGCGATCGGATCAGCTCCAAGGGAAGGCACTGTTGGTTTGGTGTAGTCTGAGTTCTCCCATCTCTTGCCTGGAGCCAAAGTAAACGATTGGCCTGGGTGGCATAGGTGGGGAACTCACTGGCCTTTCATGTTAGGAAACTTGGGTTCAAGTGTCACAGCTCCCTGGGGAAACAGGTTTTCCACCTGCCAAACTCCTGCTGCACAAACAGTTCCCCCTGGAACGAGCTGTTTGCAGGTACCACGGGCAGCACATGCTCAGCCCAGCCCAGCACTGCAGCCATGTGGCTGTTCCAGCTCCCTTCTGAAATGGGAAATTCTGCTCCCAGGTGCTTATTTCCATGGGTTAGTACCGAATTCACCTACATCCCTGCCCTTAGCTCTGCTTTGTTTTAACTCTGTGCTCAGCACCACTTCCAAAGTCAGGTCTGCTCTGATTTCAGGGGATGGGCTCCACAGCTGTGGTTCTCCATCTGAGATAATGAATGGAGCAGCTCTGTCTGCCTGTGGCTTGGATTACATCCTCCTCCCCACAAGCAGCAGAACTTCTGGCTCTTAGGTGCCTTCCAGGGATGCTTCATTTTAATGAATGTCTCTCTGGTATTTTTCCAGATGGGATCCTGAATTTCCTGAAGAACAACAAGCCCATGGATGCCCTGTGTGTCCTTGGACTTACTCTGCTGGATCTTTATCCATGTGAGACCTGGAGCTTCACATTCAGCAAATTTCTGCCAGGACAAGGTGGGATTGGTATGCCATGATGGTCTTGCACTGCATATGAATAAGGCAGCACTGTACCAAAAACCTTCCCTGGGAGGCTGGAATAGCCAAATCTCATCCTTAACATGTTATTCAATCCCTGATAAGAGGAACTAGGTTTTCCCAATTTAAAACTAAGGGATTTGGGGCTCCTGATCCAGACAAAGGTAACCAAGGTGCTACAAACCTTTTGGACCTTTTGGGAAGGGGGTCTCATCACACCCTGTGTGCTCAATTGGGCTGTGCTACAACAGCTGTATTTTCATGCTGCCTAAGGTGAGACAGTCGTAAGAGAGCAGATGCCTAACTTGTACTCACCTCTCTTCACAGAAGTGGGAGTCTGCAGCTTTGCCAGGTTTTCTGGGGATTTTCCCCAGGCTGGTTGTAGCAGCTTGAACCCACCCACACAGAAGGAAGAGTTGTGTGAAGTCCTCAAGGAGAGCAGAGACAGGACGCTGCAGTTCAGTGCCCAGGAGATGGTCCAGTGCTGTAAGGTAGGACCAGCCAGCTCCTGTACCACACGTTTCTTCCTGTGTAGGGTTAAATATTTCAGGCCTGGGGATAATCTCAGCCCAGTGAAGCAGGAATGAGACTCTGCTCCCAGAAGGCACAGGCAATCACACTTAATTCAGATATAAAAAGCTTGCATTTTACTGCACTGTGTAGACAACAGTACCATCAGTTACAGTGAGGCTACAGGACTTGCCTTATCACAGAATCACAGAATGGTTTGGGTTAGAAGGGACATTAAAGACCACCTAGTTCCAACCCCCTGCCATGGGCAAGGACACCTTCCACTACACCAGGTTATGTCATGGAACAGCACTGAGATAAACCCCTGCCCAGTTCCCAGGCTCATGCTTGGGTAATCCTGAGTACTTTGCTTGCCAGGCAGTGCAGGGCCAGTAGGATCTGTGAGCTGATTCAGAACTTGGAGTTCATCAGAATATCTGGTGGAGTTGTGTGTAACTAATGGATGGCTGGGAAGGGGTAACTTCTTCCTCAGACATTGGTATCCATAAGGGGAGAGGTCCATGTGCCACCTGTTACATGGATGGATGAGAAAGATACCTGAGGCAGGTTTGCACATATAAATATATGCAGATGCCCTTAAACCCCCTTCATCTCCATCACATCCTCTTCAGGAGCGCTGTCCTCCCTCATCCCAGCATCTCCCCTGGGCCAGCTCTGTCTCTGGTGTTCCTCCCAAAGCTGCCCCACGTGGAGCAGCCACACCAGCACCTTCGATGCCATTTCTCTTTGCTCCCCTGGCATTTGCTCAGGATTTTCAAGTCTGGGGTCTTTTCCTGTAGTAATTTCCAACGAGATTAGGTGGCAAAGGGAGGAAGAAGGGAATCCTCCATCCTCAGCCTTTCCACGGTTGCCAATTCCCAAGGCAGTAATGCTTGGCCAGCTGACTCCAGCTTAGTTTTTTTTTGCTTTGGCACAAATAGTGTCTGTTTTGGAAGGGCTCAGATCTGTTATTGCCAATAGCGCTTCTCAGATTTCTCACACGGACTGTGCTGCTCTTTTCAGACCCCAGTGGGATTAGTTTTCCTCCTTATAAACCCCAAAACAACAAAAAACCTCCAAGAACCACAGTGTCCTTGGTGGAGAGCGCCAGCAGCACTGCCCTCCAGCTCCAAACACGCTGCCCACAGGGGCTTCCCACAGCTGCTTCTCCCACACCCACCCTTCCTTCTCCACAACACAAACATGGATGCTGGGGGAGCTGGGAGAAGGGAGCCAGGTTCTCCATTCACCTCAGAAAAGCCTGTGCTGGAGGATTGCCAGAGCTGAGCAACAAGCTGGTTTAGACCATCAGGGCGTGGGGAAAGTGGAACAGCAGAGGAGGAAGAAGAGGGGGCAGTGGAAGCAGGAATGACAACACACTGCTGTGATTTTTGCTTTCCTGAAAGGTGACCTGTCATGAGATCTGCCACCTGATGGGGCTGGGGACGTGCCGCTGGCTGCAGTGCATCATGCAGGGAGCGCTGAGCCTGGACGAGGCCCTGCTGCGGCCCCTGGAGCCGTGTCCCATCTGCCTGCGCAAGCTGCAGCACGTCGTGGGCTTCAAACTCATCGAGCGCTACAGGGTGAGACCCCCAGCCCCCCTGGAGCGAGGGGCAGAGCAGGGAGCAGGGCAGCTCCCCCCAAACCATGGGGTACAGGTGCTGCAGCAGCGGGGGGGAAGGCAGGCGCTCCGAGGGTGAAGTGCTAAGGGAGCAGCTCACACCTGAACACAGGGGTGTTGGTCACAAGGAAGCACTTTGCACAAGCTCCGGGGCTTTTGGGTCTTCCCACGGGACACTGCCACAGTCCAACCATGTTTTCTTACTCCCAGAAGTGAGGTGGGGAGGGCAGGCAGATTCCGATTCCCACAGCAACACCCTTTCCTGTGCCACCCTGGATTTCTGCCTCTCTGGGGCTGCTGGGAACAGGGAGGAAATACTGAATGTGTACTGTGCTGCAATTCCTCTGTTTAAAGACACGAGAAAGGATCCCAAATTATTACCCCCTAATAAGTGGAGGGTCACAGACTCATCCTTTCTCCCTTCTCTCCCACCCATACAACTGCTAACACCACATTTAAACAAATCAGGAGTAGTGCTAAGACACCCTTAGCTCTTGCAAAGGGTTTTCCACCTCTGCTCTGTAAAAAGCAGGATTTAAAAAGCAGGATTCAGTAGCCAAATGGCTGGTGTAATAGAAATAATGCCACCATTCTCACTCAGCACCCATCTCCTCCCTGGCTGTAATTCCTGTCTGACACACATCATGTTCAGAGACAGGATTTTCCACGGCTGCCTATTTTAAAGTCTGTGGGTTGTATTTGTAGCAAGATAGGAACTGAATGAGAAAGGGGATGCCTGTAGTTTCATTCAGCTTGCAATCAGACACACAGAACCACGGCAAAGGATGTGGGAAAATACACACTGGTGTGGTTTTGCTTCTTTTCTGTGGTGCTGACTCTCTGGGTGTTTGGTCCCTGCATCTGTCCAAGAGGAGCCTAAATTGCCCAGACTAACAGAGGAATAAATTCTGCTTTATTTAACTGGCATCCAGCCAGTGCTTTCTAGAAGAGAACTGCTACCTGCTTTTCTAGAAACATTTTTGCCTTTACACCTCCAGCAAATACTGTAATTGGCTCAGCATCCTCCAGAAACAGGGAACACAAACCTGAAGGAAGGATACACTTGCCAAGTGTCACATCTGCTTCCTTGACAAGGCAAAGCTCAGCTAGATATAGTACAAGTACAATAAGAGAGTTGTGATAATCTCTGTAAGAGGCTTTGCCATAATGTCGAGAGGAAACATAAATGCCAGAGATGAATTAAATAGTTAAGGAACCTGACAGAAGAGAGCAGAAAGCATTTGGAGACAATATCAGCCAGCAAAGTTAACTTGCCAAGAACGTTAAGTGCAAGTCTGAAGTCACATTTCCTTTTGGAAAACTATCATGGATCCCCACCTGCCTCAAAACAGCCCCAGACACTCCTAACAACTCCAGGAAATGCCAGACCCGAGCTGTGCCTCACCAGCAGCAGGTGAGACACTGCTGAAGTCTGGGAATGAGACACTGTTATGGGAAGAGCAGCACATGGGGCAGGAAACCAGTCCTTATGCAGTAGAATGAGCCCCTCTATTTATTTATCTGAGTTGCACTCAGAAACACACTCCTTTTTTTTTTTTGTCACAGCTGCTTATTCCAGCATGAGTCATCTCGAAAACCGAAAACAAATTAATTCTCCTGGTGTTTCCCCACCACAAACAACATCTCTACCTGCTGCCTCTGCAGCATCCCCAGCTGTTCGGGAGGTGGCACCTCGACGAGGTTGCAGTGGCCACACACACACAGACAACAGGTCTCAGTGACATCCTTAGGGTGGGCATCCACTCCAAATGCTCTTGCCTGTAGATAAGAAAAATCCATGCAGAGGTTATCCCTTCCTAGTTAAACAGGAGAACACAGGAGGAGGCTGCAGCCCTAAAAACCCACCCGAAGTTCAAATCAATAAACCACCCAAAGGATGAGAGACTGAATTTCGTGGTTCTGGTTGTGATCTTGAGTCAATCATCTTTTGCCTTGAATAATTCATATCTAGTGTTTGAACATCTACATTTCCACAGCTTTTTTTCTTCTTGGGAATTGCCTGAGTAGCAGCTATGATTCCTTCCCAGATTCTCTATTCCTGGGAATTTTAAGAGGCACTATAAAATCACAGGCTGGTTGCAGCTTTCCAGTAGCTTTGCTGTCCCCCAGTCCAGCTCCCATTGCAGCTTCTGGCGCCGCCTTTGTTTTATAAACCCAGAGGGAGGGAAGGGCCATTGGAGGTGGGATGAGGCAGGAGAAAAGTTGTCCCTTTACAATGTTTCTTGTCCCAGAGAGAGGGGGCAGGGTGGATTAAGTAAGCTGAAAGAGTCCATTTTATTCTCGTATGAAATTCTTCCCCGAGGCTTCATGCACAGACTGAAATGAGAACCGGGGCCGATTTCTCCCACCCACTCAATTTGAGCTCTTTATCCTTTCTGTCACTTGCCTGAAGAGAGAGCAATAGAGGAGGGAAGGGGGAGGGAGCAGCAGGGCACTGCGGGAGAAGGGAGCTCTGCAGGGCTGGGAAGCTCCTGCCTGCTCCTCCAACACTGCAGCTCACCCTGAGCTGAGCATGGATGGACCCAGCCTGGAACACCAGGGCTGACATCCCAGGCTAATACTGTCACTGCTGTTCCTTAGAGCAACCAAGGGCTGTGCAAAGGTATCAGCTGAGAGCTACAGAGAGTAAAGATGAAGAAATAGGCCACAGGGGTGTGAAAAAAATAAAAAAACACACAACTTCCCCCCCGCCCCCAAACACTGTCAACAGGGAGAGATCACCTTTTATCCAGGGATGACTGGAGTAATGCAATTCATTCCCTAAAGCATAAGGAATAAATGTGCCAGGAGAAATCTGTTTTATGCCTCATTGTAGCATTTAATATTTTAAAAGGAAATTGTCTCAGACATTTTCCTTTCATTAATTCTTTCCTGGAGCCCAGCCTTCCCATTTGTGCAATTCAGCTCGAGAGGGGAAGAGCTATTCTTAGGAATAAAATGCACATTACCACAGGCATTAACAACATGATGAAACAAGATTCTTTACCACTATCTCAGGAGCTTTTATAATGACACAGTTTCCTCTGGAGAGGCACTTGCTTGGCTCTCCTGGAGATCACATCCACACAGCAGGGAGTGATTTGGTGCAGTTTTCTCCTACCATCTCCAGTAATAGGGCAGATTAAGTCCACATCTGACTGGAGGCAGCTCTGACACAGACATTGGCTCCAAGAAAATGAGACGAGAAAGCCAGGGTAGGGTCACCACGAGTTGTCTGAACTCATCTTCTGGCAGAGAGGACCATGGCAGCTGAAGCTGGGCCACCCAAGATGAACAGGTTTACCTGGCAAACACTGGGAAAGGTGTAACTGGCTCCTCTCATTCTCTACAATGAAACCTTTTTCCCTCTCACCACAGAAGCTCTACACTTGGACACAGACTGTCTTGTCCACGTGGCCAAGGAAAGAGTCATCAGACCTGTCTGCCTCGGAGGACATCCTTCCGTTCAGCTCCGACTCCGGGATGTGCTGCGAGAACGACTCCGAGGCCGTGACCTCCCTGTCGGAGCCGCTGACTCCGGACACGTGCAGCCAGGGCCTGTCCATCGGCCAGGAGCTAGAGCAGGACGAGCAGCCGTGCTCCCTGGCAGAGGCACAGAGCCAGCCCCAGCTCGCCGGGCCCGCCAAGTCCGCAGACAGCATCAAGGACTACGAGCTGTGGCTGGAGATGTGCATTGCTGCCCTGGAGAGGAACGTCTCCGAGGAGGAAGTGGCTCAGGTAGACAAGGCCGTGGATGCCCTGGCTAAGTGGGAAATGTTTACAGGACAGCTGCCTGCTATGAGGAAGGACCTGCCCTTTGCCAGGGACAACACCGGCCTACGGAAAGTCCTTGGAGATAAATTTTCCTCCTTGCGGAGGAAACTGAGTTCCAGAAAACTGTCCAAAGGGGAGTCGTCCCCTCATCGTTGGCGGTGGGAGGACAACTAGGCTGGGTCTGCCTTGGGTTGGGCCAGCTTTGCTCCCACAGCTCTGGGTACGTTACCGCCCCGCTTACAACCTTCCTAACCCCAAGTTGTTGCTGTCAGAGAGAAACAGCAACTCCCCACAGGAATAAAAGGTGTTTTGTTTTCTGAGATTGCTACCACAGTTTTGATGTGATCAGTTCTTCGCTAAGGGTTTTTCCTATGCTGGTCTAACTGACACGACCCCAAACCCACACCAAGCTTGTATTTTCTTGCTGTGTTTCACTGTGTCTGAAGTTGGCCAGGAAGAGGTCAGCCAGGTCCACACTAAGCACTGAACATGCTCACCTAGAAGCTTGGGCCATCTGACCAAACAGATGCAAGTTAAACCCGGGCAGCTCTCCCGCATGCAGAGCTCTCCTCTGCTTAGCACTTCAGTCCCAGGCACAGATGATATTCCTCCCTCTCCTATCTCCCCACTCCAAATGCTCATCTCTGCTCTGGCCCCATGAGCTGGAGGTTGTGCCGAGCACAGGAGCACAACCAAGGCTGATGGACTCTCGCTATGAGTCGGGGGGAGAGATGGAGAAGGACGGGCACAGAGTCAGTGAGTAAAGCAGAGAGATCCCTGGCACTGGGATCAGCTGCCACAAAGAGCAGTGTCAGTGTGAAGACTGTCTTTTGGCCGACTCTCAAGGGGATCTCCAGAGCTGCTTCACTTCAAACAAAGCCAGGCTTGGACCGTGAGCTGGAACTACTCACATCCTCCGTAGATTGGCAGAGGAGAGGAAACCTTTGGAAACATTCACCCACTCACTGACTATTAACTTAAAAGGGGGAACTGCATGTGCATTCCTCTTTTCTTTTACCTTGAGAAGTTACCCTTTGGCCTTCTCTGCTCCATAAGTCACCCCCTGAGCAGGAACGGGTGCTGTGCTGGCAGTGGGAGCGCAGAGCCTGCCTTCCCATTGCCAGGGCACGCTGTTCCCTGGGGCTATTTATAGCCAGAGCTCAAGAGGCCGATGGGTTTTTTGCTTTGTAACCGCAGAACACCAGGGGAAGGCTGACCCTCTCCATGCCCAGTTCTCCCAGCACTGATAACACTCCCAGAGCTCACGGCTACACTTCAGATTTCTCCAGTCTAAAAATACCAGCAGGTAGGACCAGGTCCAGCACAGCTGGGAGGGAGGAGAGGATGTTTCTCTCCAAGGAGTGACGACTTTGGCTTTCCTGAGCACTTGCCTTGTGCACTTTAAGGGCCTCCAACCACGCACAAACCCCGCAGTACAATTTTAGGGAAGAGGATCACTGGGATGCATCTGAGAAACGCTTGAGATTTACGCATGCAGGTGAGTGGAAGAGATGATCCTGTAATAAATTCAGCTGGATTCCGGAAACACAAGCACTTCACATCCGCATGATTCATGCAGGGAGAGAAAGGGAGTTTGGCTTCGGGGCTGATGACGGCAATTACTGGAAGCATTTTTCCAGGCTGAGCCTGGACGGGCGCAGGCGCGGGGCCGCTGCTGCCGCCCTCTCCTGGCAGCCGCAAAGGTGATGGGGCTTCTCATCCAAGACATTCTTCCCAGCAGCAGCAATTTTCCAAACAAACCCTGCTTGAATTACAAATCCATGCGCTGCCCCCGCACTTGCTCGGTTGTTGCCTTGACAGATTTACTATTTTAAGCACGAGATTGCTTTCTGTTCAGCCTCGCTTGTTCTGTACTGAGTTATGAGGCTGAACTTTAGAAACTTTCCAGAAAGAGGCCGTAAACTCAGGATGATAGTCCTGCCTAAGGGAAAGGGGCAGCTTTCTATCATAAAAGTCCAAAGACAAAGAGGACAGGGGTGGCACAGAAACAAATGACCTGCTGGCAGAAGCTACAGGTGGGAAACTCCCTGTGACACTTCACTTACAGACCCACCTTAGTGCTGCTGTGAGAGCAGGAATTTCTGCTCAAGAGCTGTTGCTGACCAATAACCAATATTTTTGACACCATCACTGACAGAATCATCACTTACCTGCTCAGCTTGTCCAGAAGTGCTCCAGATAAGAAGCAAACGAGCATGGCAACTCAGAGCTTCACCTGGGCAGCTCAGCAGGGTCCACAGCCCAGAGGTAGCTTTGCAGTGAAAGGCAGAAAAGTGACTGAAAACCCTTTTAAGCCTCAGGCAGCTGGAGCAGAGGGGTTCCTGCAATAACACTGCAGGGTTTGGTAATGCAAAGACACTCATTCCTGTGGAGGCAGCTACTCTTCACACCAGCAAAGGTTTCCAGAGGTGCTGCTGTAAATTACAGCACAGGGTCTCTAAGTAGTACTTTGCACCTGGACTACACTACACCAGTATGAGTAAGGACTGGAGGCAACCTGGGTCTCAGAGGCATAAAAGGATTGGCCAAGGTTACACAGAAAACAAAGGTTATAACCAGAAGTAAAGCTCAAAGGCACAATTCCTACTCTTCTCTGCACATGCCAGAGTTGTAGGGGGGCAGAAAACAGCTGACAGAGGAATAAGTAGTAAAACAACTTCCAGATAAGCCCCTAAATAAGATTTCCTGCATTTTAAGCAGCAGGTTTCTGGGGAGATACTTCTACTTGGAAAGCTGTGGGAACGGCAGCATAACTTGCAGTTAATAAGCTGCTGAGTAAGCTGTGGAACTGAAATACAGATGAGATAATTAGGAGTCACTTTAGAAGGTCAAGCTGTGGATCAACCATTAGCAAGGAGGAGGGTACTCTATATATAAGTGCACACCCAGAAGTCACTTGCAGCTCAGCAGCCAGGACTGGAGTTGGCTACAAAAGGTCCAGGAACAGTTTCCCTGCGTGGCAGGCAGCAGGCAGCAGACCTGGGTGTTGTTCCCCCTGCAGAACCAGGGACCTCCTGCCTGAAGCTGCTGTTGGCTTTCATGTAACAACCTCCAAGGTAATGGCACAGCATGGACTCATGTCAGACTCCTCTGGCTCAGAACATCTCCCAAACCACACCATCCTGTGGCTACCTAGAGCATCCTCCACCATCAAAGCAGCTCAGACACACCCCTTCTGCCCCAAGCTCAAGGAGACTTGTTTTGAAGCAACTTCTAAAGTCTGTAATCCCGAAGAGAGCAGAAAACAGAGTCTTTTAATAGCTTTACGAGCTCATAAAGACAAATATCTTCTCCCAAGAATAAACAGGCAGAACATTCCACTCCTACTCTGAAAACAAGAACTTGCTGTAATTGAAGAGTGGGGATACAACACAACCATCCACAGGAAAAAATACCAACAAAAACCCCCAGAGTCTTTACTAGTTGGGGGTGAATTTGCCTACAACAGCTTGGAAAGGTGGGAGAGGAGAAACCAGCATCTTCCACACAGATTTCACTATCAGTATCCAGCACTTTGTGATTTAACAGTGGCTGTGACTACCTCCCTCCCCTAAAAATGGTACTTTTCACTGAAGTCTGTTTCTGCTCTGCAGAGTTGAGGCTTTAAAGGAAAGCTATTTTTTGTAAAAATCCCTGAACACTTTTCCTCATAAGTCTTCCTCCCTTTAACACTGTGCAGCTTCCCAAGATGCCAGCCAGCCTTGGGAAAAGTGGCAAGAAATTTGATATTAATAACTGAGCAAACTTCCTCCCAGATCTGTACAGGATAATGAGATACCAGGCTGGAGCTAGAAACCACAAGGATTTAATTTCTCTTCTCAAAGAGTTCTAACAAACACTTAAATATTACTATGACCTCCCCAAACCTTCCACCTTGTGCACTGGAGGAAAAATACAAGCTATACTTTGCATTTTAGAGATGCCTCTCCCTGGGGAAACAGACATGTTTTCCCTTTTATCTTCTGAGTGTTGGATTATTGAAATTACAGAAGAGATGCTCAAGTAACAGGCAGTCGTGCTGATCTGGGAAAGAGAATTCCAAGTTAATATATGGAGTTTAGGCTCTCCCTGGGGTACAGACATTCACTGGCACTGTGAGCAAACCTACCTGCAGAACCAACTGCTTCAGCCTCTGCTGTGCAGCTATGAAAGGTACACCTCACAAGAATATTTTGGCCCTCTGAAAAGGGCCAATTTGCCTTTGCAGAGCTGACCAAGGAGATCATGTGGAGCTGCTGCTGTTGCTGAGAGCTTTCCAGATTCCCAAGTATGTGATCACACCTGGAAACCTCCTATTAGTGCACCCTGAGTTTGCAATTCATCTGCCCTCACTTTCAGAGATGCTGAACACTGACAACACAAGTTACCTGAAAGTACTCATCAACTCCAGGGACAAAGAGACAATCATTCCCAAACTATATTTCCAGTGATCAGTAAAGAGGACAAACAACACTCCATGAAGTATCCTCAATTGTGCCCCTGCCAGTGGAACTGATCTGGCATTAACAGTTCACACAAGAAACAACTAAGACTTGCCACGAAAGTCTGCCAGACATGACCTTTCCAAGTACAAGGGAGGAAAGGTGAACAGCATTCCTAAGAACTGCAGCTCGAGTTCTGGCAGCATTAGCTGGCACAGGATGGCACTGCCATGTGACAGGGGCACTGGTGACTCCCCAAAGGTCAATGGTTCTGCAGTGCTGCACAAGGTACCAGGGCACACAAGTGAGCCCAAAAGAGTGGACTGGCACTGGGAAAGCAGCAAATCCAGTTCCCATGGCTGTTTATTACCAGATGCTGCACAGCAGAGAGGAATCTCTAACAGGTGCTGCCAACTCCACAGGCTTAACTATCTTCTCTTGCTGAGCTTCAAATGCATAAGCAAACTCCAGCTGTGTCCCCCCTCCCACTTCCCATCAGTGCTAATGCCCCAGAAACAGCTCCTGGAACACTACAGAGAATGAGTTAGAAGCTTTATACAGGTTAATGTCTCATCAGCCTTAGCTCCTGGACACAGGAAGAATGACTCAGCCTAGAAGTGGAGAGGTGGGAGATACCTAGAGATTACACAGAGATTTCATTGCAAGACAGCTGTAGTTCCATGCTGTAATTTATTCCAAAAGCATTTCTCTCGCAGAAAATTTTTGAATAAAGCAAAAAATGTCACTTCAGACTCTGGTGAAAAGATAAAACCCATAAAGAACAGTATAACAAGTCAAGTTTTAATAGATTTATAAAATTCATATATACAAAACAGTAAACTAAGTCACCAAAGCTATAAAATACACTTTTTACACATCACAATATAATTTTATCTAGTACACAGTTTTCATAAGTTGAAACTATTACAGCAAGTAGCTGCTTCTATCACAGATGCTGTTTTGGTGCTAGAAAGACACTTATGTGAGCAGTCTGGAACTGTGCTTTTACTTCATGCATTTTTCACCTTCTTTTAGTTTGTCGCTGTTTTTTAAGTACTTTCCTGTGAATTGTTAAGAAAATTAAGGCTAAACTCAGGCCTTTGTTGCCCAATGCAGTGAACTGGTTTAAAAAAAGACTGATATTGCATAGTATGTGTGTTAATGCATAGGCACCAGAGAGCAAGTACATTGCAGAATAGAAGATAACATTACTTGGCTTCCTAAGCTACGTGGTCATGTCACGAGATAACCTGGTGTTTTGTCAGTTTGCTTTCGTACATATTGGTTCCACAAACAAGACAACTCATCCCTAGAGCAAGAAACACTAGCCATGTTCAGCACAGTCTCCAGAAATACTTTTTAATGTGTATCAACAACTCAAGCTCATTCCACATTCCAGGTAACAGGAGCTGTTCACTGGAGGGACGCTCGTTATCCTACGGAGAGTTAATGGCTTCAATGCAAACGGGAGTTTGAACACACATTTCCAAACCTTAGTCCATCAACCACCTTTCCAAGTCTCATGAGCTCCCAACAGATCACTTCTCTTCCACATCCCCCTTCTTCCCTTCTGTCTCCTCTCAGCCTTTGTGCCCAACCACCTGCACACGAGCTCAGCACAAGAGATTGACGGGAAGGACCGGCAGAGAATCCACGCCACTCCAAATCTGTCACTTCCCTCAAAAGATGCTCTCTCAGGTCCTAGTTCTTAAAAAATTTTGCTCTCCATCACATGTAGTTTTTATTCAAATAATGGAAACAGCCTCTTACCCAGGTCTCTTACCTTCTCACGCTCTGGTATCTTGAAGAAAGTTTAAGAAGCTGTCAGGAAGGAGTAAGATGCACTGTCTGGCCAGAGATCTGCATAGTGTATTTTAGTAAAAATTGAGTTTTAGCACCCAGTTATGAACAGATGAAGAGAGATTTACAATGGCAGGGCCAGCCTTGCCAGCCTGCTGTTCTTAATTCACAGCCAATAGCTCTCTGGAGTCACTCAAAGCTTTTGGGTCAGTGCAGATGGCATTTCACTTCAATACAGTCAGTCTTCAAGCACCATCAGCTTTTGGGATCTGTTTAGAAACTAGCTCCCCTCTCCTGCTCCCTTCCAACATACTTTGGCTTTTTTTACCAGAATGCCCACCTTGGAAGTCAGTGCTGCTCTTTTTTTCCCCCCTCTGACTGAGTATTTTCACACCAGACAGAAGATACAACTTTCAGATGAATGCCAAGAGCTGGGCTGTGACACAGTTCCTCAAGCCAGGCACAGAACCACTAGCACTGACAATCTAGTACCTCCACACTCCCCACCCCATAAGAAAACAAGCACAGACACACAGACAAAACTTCAACACCGCTTTCCAAATGCCATTAGAAAGATAAAAATGTCAAGAATCGAGCTGAACTGCCCAACCACCAAGATGAGCACAGGGACAGCATCATCTGGTAACACAGCAGCAGTTTCAGCTTCAAATGTCCTGGCTTTTCTCATTTCCATCTATGTAAAAAAAGATTAGTGTTAAAACAAAGAAGTGCCCACTTCACAGCACAAAGCAGAGATCACTCCAGCTAATTACAAAACAGGTATTATTAAAAAGCACTAGGTTTTGTATTGTCTTACCAATTATTCCTCACTAGGCTAGACAGTCCTCATCTAGAACTGTGGGGAGTCAGTATTAACTCAGGCCAAGTCTGGCCCAGATCATGCCAGTCTTCCTGATCCATAATGGATGCTCCCTAAAAAAACTGTTAAAAGCTCATTTACAAAAGTAGGCACAGATGTTTTATAGTTGCTACTGAAACACCCCCACTCACCACTTTGTGTTACAGAATTGGAGTATGAGGTAAAGAGTTGGCAGTGCTATATTAAACCCCTGACTACACCACGTGATTTTATACTAGAAAAAGGATATAGAAAAGAGGCTACAGCTAAACTTACAGTTCTTGTCACGAGAGATCAGGGTTTGGCTGACAAGACAAACTGCACTGTGTGGAGGTGTTGTTGCATATCATGTTTGTCTCTCAAGCTGGTGTGCATCAAATCATCCATCAATCCAGCAGATACTCCTGAAAATTTGATGACACAAGCCAAGCTAAGTCAGGTGGGAAAACCCACTACTTGAAAATCAGAGGGGCCTTTTACAGAAATCCTGTAGGTCCATGCAGCAGAACAACTTTTTTTTCCCAGAAGTAAAGAGGTACATGCATAGAAAAGACTCCAAAACATAAGTTAATGGAAGTTTAAACATAGTTAATACAAAGACACCCATCCAAAGGCAGCTGAGGACTTTTCTCTAAGATGCTGTTCTGTGGAAGGCAGCTGTGGCTCACTAAAGAAAGCTGCTGGTTTCTTCAGCAGTTCTGTGTCTATTCCTTTAATTTCTTCAATTCCATAATTTTTTGCAGGTCACAGTAACCAGGATGGGTGAATACCTGGGGGCATGGGGCCATGGGGATGGGGGGACAACACATCAGCAGGATGGGACACACTTTTCAAATGCACTGTTTTTCATACCATATTTCAGCTCTCCTGGTGGAATTCCATTTTTGTCTGCAGTGCCATGGACAAATGAGTTCTTCCTACTCCATTTCCCTACAGTTCCTTTGCTATTAGTTTCTCCACTCTGCCTGCCTGAGGCTTCAGCTGCCTCAGAAAGCCTGGAAATGATCATCTTCAGGAGCTCCTTTGCACTTGTAACATCCTAGTTCTAGGTTTTACACAGCAATAATTGAAAAAAATCAAATATATTATCAAGTTAATAACTCAAATAATCTATGCTGCCATGCTTTATAAGATCAATTCTCTGTATCAAACTGAAAGAATCTTTTGAGTTGTAAAATTGAGTGGCCAGTAACTTCAATTCCATAAACAATATTAATTTTAAACATTAAGAACCACTTAGTTCATTTGAAGTGACAAGTGCCTATTAAATATGTCACTTCCAGAAAACCATTCTTCCTTTTTAATTCCAATTCCCTGTGTCACCTTGCAATGCATCCAAGAATTGTTCAGAGAATGACAGCACTGCAATCTGAAGGAATGGGACTGACTGACACATCTATTACCTTAAAGCCTGTTTTGAGGACAACAAATATAAAGTAGTGTTTGATAAATGATTCCCATTTAGTTAGTTTTTCTACTTAAACTGCAAGATTATGTAAGTCTCTCCCACAGGCACATGCTGGAAGCACTTCCTCTCTTTGTCCTCAGGAGAGACAACCCGTTTGCAACACTCCATCAGTGGTCACTGACCCTGGGGTGGCAGAGGAGGGACAGCAAAAAGCTGCTTTTTTCTTAAAAAAAAAAAAAAAAAAAAAAGGAGTTGTTCAAGGTCTCCATTTGGTTATCATCCTGCCTGTGACCCATTTCCTGACCAGCCAAATGAACAATAAGCCTATAAAGTTAACAAAAAGAGATGTTCTCTCCAGCTGTGTTTACCTGCGAAGTTCTCCAGGATGTCACTTAAAATAAAGTTTTCTATTTGTTGCTGGTGAAAGGACTAAGCAACCAACCAAACCTGTCCTGAGATGTTTGAACAACTTCACCTACCTAAGCTCTGCTTTAGTAATTAACTGATTTACCAAAACATGATTTTCTGGCTTTACTATACTACAATTTACCTTGAAAAAACCCAAACACAAAACCCTCAGTTGTGGCAAGAAGTGGAGTGTATTTTGCAGAGAAAGCTGACACTTAAAAAATCCCCCCACGTCCTTTTTACTCATGGGCCACCAACTTGGCAAACTTGAAAAGTGCTTGACTTTTGCAAAAAGAGTTTCCTGATCTTGGGTTCCTACTGTGATCCATCACTATCCAAATTTGACAGAACACTGAGCCCACAGAGCCAAACTGCTGACTGGCCCCTCACTTAGGCCCATTCCATCAATAAAAAGAAAAAAGGCAACAATGGGCCTAAGGTGAGCAAACTGGCTCCCTAAACCTGACTTAATGTGCAAAACTGCCATATCAGAACAAAAAAAGAGCTTGAGAGCTCAATATGAGATATCTCATGCTGTTTCTTTTCCAGGTGCAGATTTTAAGTTACTTAAAATAAAAGTTGCATTATTAGCTCTGTTGAGAGTTTTAAATCCGTAAGGTGACCAAGGATACAAAACCATGGATGAGTGTCAAGAGAAAAACAGAACAGGAAATTCCATGCTATGCCTCCAGATAAAACTACAGTAGATTCAGACAAAAAAACTGAGGTAATTCTTGAGAAAAAATACAGTTGAAAGGGAATGTTTAACTCATTTGAGAAAACAAGCATAATATTAACCCATCTGGAAAATTTAGTGAAAGAATAAAGCTCACAGCAAACTAAGAACTGAAGTCAAGTCAACCTAGAAGTCAGGTCAGCCCACAACTGCCTTGTCTTTCCCAGTGTCTTGTGTGAAGTGAAAACCACTACCAAGAACTCAGAAAACATCTGACAGCTTTGAAAGCAGCCTTAGCCTTCAGCCAAACAAATGGGCTTAGAGAAACCAACCTCATGCGATGAGTAAACTTGTCTGCATCACACCGTGTTGGAACATTTACCTTTTCAAATGTAATAATCTTAAGATTTTCCTCCCATCTGAATATTGAGAGTCACAACATTATTCTCCTTCAAGGTTAGAAATGAATAAATATTTAAAAAGACAAGTTGGTCCTGGCAAAATAAGACTTGTTGCAAGGAAACTAATTCCTGTTTAAGTTTGCTCAAATTTAAGTTAGATTTTCCCATCTGCAACTTTTCAGTTGCTTCTTACCTCAGGACTGTGCCTGTTACAAGCACTGACACAGCCACAGCTTTTCCACTCTGGAGCCTGCACAAAGAAGGCCAAGGGGCTGCTACATCAGGCAACTACACAAAAATACTGATATGAACATCTGCAAGCTTCAGAGGGGAAGAAAGATTCCAGATTTTATCCAAATTAACATGAAAGGACAACGGAACAGGACTTTTCTTTGACCACATTTCCCATGGGATTACCAGCTGAAGTAAAACATTGCTTGTTTTGACATGCCATTACAGGCTCAAAGGGGATAAGAACTCCAGGGAATCTGCTGACTTTTTATGGGTACAAACAGCCCTTCAGGTTTTATTCTTGGATAAAAACTATGACAAAAATTGCACAGTAAACTATGGTTGAGAGTTACCTAAAGGAGAGCACTACAATATCTTCGGTTTGTCCATGTACCCCACTGTAGTAGAAAAGATTCAATGTCTGTACACAAAAAAGGCACCTGACAGAGATTGAGAGCACAAGGAAATTCAGAGTTCAGATCAACATTATTCACAGCCTCTTACCATTTTACACACAAACCACTGCCCAAAACTGGCAACTCCAAACTCAGCTGTGCTCAGAGTTACATGTGCATTACTATAGGCTAAAGATCCCATTAAGACACAGATTAAAGGCTAATTTTACAGCAAGGTCTTGCTGTCCAAACACATCAGTGCAGCTGGAAAAGCTGGGATCTCTAGGGTGCTCAGTCTTCCTATAAGGTCAGCTGTTGGGACTAATCAAGCAGCTGCTGTGCTACCAAAACCTTTGCTTAAGAGTTTGATCAGCTTTCAAACCTGTGAGTGTAGATGAAGCCCTGTCACACGAGATCCTGAACCTTCACACACGCTGCCCACTGTGAGAACAGTGCTGGGTCTCCATGGAGTACATCTCACTCGAGCACCCACTGTGCAGATACGTGGTTGGGTGCTCCAGCACAGGCTGCTTCACCAAGGAAATCAGTTTTCCCATGATGGAACAACCTTCACCTATAGTGCAAAATAAACCCTTCTCCATATCAGCGAGGCTTCAGCTTCCCATCCCATTCACTCCAACACGAGTTTCCTTACACAGCTTTGGATTTCTGCCTCAGGAGACTCAGGCAAAACCTTCAGACAAGAGCTGTGCATCCACCTCGGTAAGTGGACTGTAGACCCTTGGCAAAGCTGAACACGCACACAAGATCTGGTTATATTCCTAAGGGTTAACAACAGAACTTCCATTAACATTCTCCAATACAGCTGCCAATCTCATTATGTTTAGATTAGTTTGATCGATTCAGCACCTCCAAACTACAAAAAAAAAAAAGGCAGTTTGTACTACTAGTGTCTCTGAAAAATGAGCATATTCACTTAAAACAATGTGTCTTCCATACATGGTTTGTCAGAGATTTCTTTTTTTCTAAGAAGGCAGAAGGTGGTTGTGTTGTTCAGCGTCCCAAAATTGGTACAGAACCTACCATGGCCAGGGTTCAGTAGTGTTTCTAGTCCAAATGATTCAGTAGCTAACATCAATATGTGACTCCTCCGGCCTATAGCTCCTGTTTGGACTGGCTAGTTTACAGCATTCCTGAGCCAAGTAATTCGCATGGGTCCTACACCGCATGCAAGGGCCATAAAGAAAGGATAAAAACTTTGATCTAACCCTCCAGCAAAATTGTAACAGAACACTGGCTGCTCTCCTTCACTGCAACATGATATCCTTCAGGTTCTCCTGCAGGATCGTGTCCTTCACGGCGTGGAACACGAAGCGGATGTTCTCCGTGTCTATGGCCGTGGTGAAGTGGTGGAAGAGCGGCTTGGAGCGGTTCCTCCTCTTCCTGTCGAAGCACTGCACCAGGTAACGCTGCACGTCCTCCAGCCTGTGAGGGTCGCCCTTGAAGTCCGAGAAATACTTCTTAATGCTGACAGTCTTGACCTTCTCAACGAGAAGATCCATCTTGTTGAGGAATAGGATAATAGAAACGTTAAAGAAAAGCTTGTTATTGACTATTGTCTCAAAGATATTCATGGACTCCACGAGTCTGTTTGTGCGCCTGTCTTCCATGAGAACCTGATCGTATTCGCTGGAAGAGACCATGAACAAAATGGAAGTTATTCCATCAAAGCACTGGAACCATTTCTGACGCTGAGATCTCTGTCCACCTACATCCACCATCTTGAAAGGAATTTTTTTAATGATGAAATCATGCTCTACGATCCCCTTCGTGGCTTTTCTGGCCAGCAAAATATCTTGTTTGCTGGGGAAGTAATTCTGGAAAAGAAAGGAGAGAACTGTCAAAAGGAGTTCTTCAAAAATGCTGTCCAAGGCCAGAATACTGAAGTAATGAGTAAAATCATCAGGAGCCATGCTTTTTAAATTATCAGGTGAACAGTGAATACTCAGCTTTAAAATACTGGACTGTTGACCATTTAGCTCAACACTGGTGAACATCTAGAAGACCCTGAGACATATACAAGAATAAAAATATAGGACTAATCCACTTGTTCACATTTTTATCCTTCAAGCCTCTTGTTTTCAGGCTGAAGTCTATGTTTTCACGATCAAATCCTTAGCTAGTGTTATTTGTTATTTCCACTTAATGTTCAATAAAGCAGATCACCAAGTCATCACTGAAAGGATTTTCTTTTTTAAAATCTAGTTTTTCACAGTTTATTACTCTTAAAAAGACCATCTCAAAAGCTTTAGTGGAAATACTCCTTCCAGGTTTACACCCCCATGACCAGTGAGTACAGCAACACATTCTACCATAAGTTGTGGTCCAACCTACCACTGTAGAGAGATTTGTTCTTCAGCAGCTTATCACTGTTACTATTTGGGAAAATCATCTCCCTTCTTTCCCTTCCAAGTCTCCTGACAGATGTTTCCACTATGGATTTTGAATCCTAGAAGTGCTAGTAATGTTTTTAATTTTTTTAAGGTTCCGTTCTGCTACCTTAAGTAGCACCAGCCACATCAGGAAAAGTGAATGAGATCCAGAGACTGAGTAGAAGGGCTGATAAAAGAAAATATGTGCATAAATACAACTTCCACAATCTGTCAAAAACGATTAAGCAAATACTAAGCTTCAGTTTCATAGGCTGAAGTTTACTATTTCTGGAGAAAGAACACTGGAGTTATTTACTACACTATTATTTTAAAAAACAACAAAAACCCCCAAACAAAAATCAATGATCATTGCACACCCAGGCTTCCACTGTCTCTTTGAGCTCTCTGGTTCAGAAAGGGAAGGTGGTGTCTTACCAGCTGACCGATGCGATCCAGGTTATCCAGGAAGTATTTCACCGATTCACCCTGTGGAAAAGGAAAGAGATGGGAACTAAGCTTGTTTCTAGGACAGCAAATCCAATTGAACTAAGGCCTTTTCACTTTCCAGCATGCACTGAGGGCTAACAGAGCAACATCACAAGTGGAAGCTTGGACACCATCCCAATACACTTCAGGGGCTGGAACAATACAAGCATTACAGAGCCTAATTCACAAAGTGCTGATAAGCAAGTGGAGCTGCCATAATATAGTACTAATGTGTAGGAAAGGCAGAATTTCTTCTAAATGCAGTTCTCTATTAGGTCAAGAGAGATCAAAGTTGAGTAGAGATTTGAATAAATGCTCAAATCTATCCAGTACATCTTCACAATGAAAAGGAAGTGTCATTAAAGTCAGTTCTTTGACTTAAAGAATTAGGGTTTTTTCCCCTTGTAAGATGAATACAGTTAACTGACACTGAGTGGGAGTAAAACGAAACACATTTCTAAGAAACCCATGTATTTTGTTTAAAATTAACAAAGGCATATCCTAGACTGAGTGGCACATCTTCAGGAAAGAGAAAGATTTAAGTCACCCACAATTTGTGATGATTTAAGCTAGACTTGCTTGTCACAAACAAATGAAAAAAAGGAACATTCTGAAGGACTTGCTCTTCTACAGACAGCTTCCCTTTTAGGCTCAAGAGTTTAACAATGTATTTGCTCATCTTATACAAAGTTTACCAGTTATATTGAGAAGAAATAGGCAGCATTTACAGGGAAAATGTATTCTTATGTGAAAATTTCCTCTTGCATAAGAGGTTTGTGCAGACTGCTCTGGGGTGATACTCTCCTTCAAACACTTCCCCTGCATTTCTTCAGATGAAGATCTGTTCAGTGAGAAATTATTCTTCATTGTCCAGGACATGTGTCTTGCAGTTGTAGCCATGTAATGAGAGTGATAAAATGGAAAATCCTGCTGCCTTTTAATAATTTTAGGCAGCAAAACAAATTCTTTATCACAGCTGTGTCAGCAGTGACCAAACTGACCGTAGGTGCCCTCTCCAAGTCACTAATTCAGAATGGAACTTCCTCCAAGTACCAGCTCAGACTCCAAGAGCAATATAAATTCTTAAATCACACCTTCTCCTCGACACCACGGGCTTGAGGCAGCAGAACAGAATTATTCCCCTGCAGTACAGCTGTAAACAGATGCCAAGACAACAGTTCATTGTGAGGAATCAGACTGGAGATCAGAGGATTCAGGGTATCACACAAGTACACACTCCCAGCATAAGGCACAGACAAAAAGGAGCTGGAGCTGATTATTTCCTAACATTTAAAACTAAAAGTGTCTTTTCATAAAAGAGA
The DNA here is from genome assembly GCF_036250125.1 of Pseudopipra pipra. NCBI lineage: Eukaryota > Metazoa > Chordata > Aves > Passeriformes > Pipridae > Pseudopipra > Pseudopipra pipra. The sequence continues at coordinate 12,400,909 of NC_087564.1, forward strand.
GAGAACACAGTATTTGCAAAAGACTACCATGTATCAACAAAAGATTTAAAGTGGATTGCTAGCAGAACAAATTATCTTTTTTTTGAGAGAGTGGTAGTGGGGGGGGGAAAGTTTCCAAAGAACAATTGCTCTAAGAGCTTCCTTACAATCATGAATTTTCATAAGGTGAAAGTAATTTCCTGTATTTTTTGGCACTCTGTGGATCAGAAGAGATATCACAGACCGCATGAATAAGAGAAAAGGGCTTCCTGTACAGCATTAGTCATGTTTGGGAGATGGGAGAGCCCAAAAAGAAAAGATCACTGAAGCTACAAAAAAACCCCTTCTCTCTCTATTGTGCTCTGTCCCACACAGTGTCTTTAGATGTGCAAAAATACTGCAAAGGGGCCATCTCTGATACAGCTTCTTCCTATTTTCTAGCAGGAACCCAGTTGCTTTAAGAGGCCTTGCTGTCCATCCACCCTCCCACGCGGAGCAGGAAACAGCTGGATGCCTTAAACTGCTGGGACACACAGGCAGGATCACCTGATTTACAGCTTCTGCCTCCCCTATTTCCCACCCCACACATCAATCACTTGGACATTGTGCACATTTATAAGAAGGTAAGAAAATAAACTGATTAATGAAGAAAAAAAGTGTTCATTTTTGCAGGGATTTAGGGAAAGCAGGCTTCTCTAGTTTCTTACGCAGCTCTTCCTAACGCTCCAATTAAGCCAAGTTAATTAACTCTGGGAAATTTTAAGCAGGAATTGCAAAACACTTGGAGAGCTGGGTAACCAAGTCAGGTTGCTGGAACAGGTGTGAGCACCATATGCACAATCTGACAGATCTGAAGGTGCCTGAATATTCTCTTCTAGCACAGAATTCAAAGACATCCAAGTACTTAAGTCAAAATATCTGTTTCCAGTCAAAACAACAAACCCCCAACAAGCTCCAGAGGGTCTGAAGTTAAAAAAAGCTCAAAACATTAAAGCACACAAACATGAAGGGAGGAAAACCACCCGCCAAAAAGCTCCCAAAACAACAACAACCCCAAGCCCACCGCACACATTGAAAAGCTGCTTTAATGATTCCCTGATTAAGTCCTGAGTTATGGCCTACGGAAGGGTGGATTCAGTTCCCGCTCCAAGGGCTTCTGGAATAACCTTGCCCTACATCTTAGTCAGATTCACAGAAAACTGGGACCTTCTGGGAAGTGTGTGGGGCATTTCAGTTCATCCACAGGCAGCACACACAACTGATTCAGCATTGACTTGATGAGCAACTTGTAACATATTTAAACGAGGAAATTACGGAAACTCCAGGTTTTACCACTGTTCTGTGTTAGTATTTTTAATCAGAACAATTACACTAACTGAACATTCCTTTCTATTCCAATTTTTCCTTGGCATCCAGAGAAAATAGACAGCAATATTAATCAGATCTAGAAGGCAAGTTTATTTAGCTTTAGATCAAGGTGCACTTGAATGCAGTTTTGAATACCATTGATAAATTATTATTTATGCAAAGCTACCTCATGCTTCAGGTATTATAAACCCATACAAATGTCTGTGGATATTTATATGTATGTATATAAAAATACACACCCACAAAGAGTTTATAAATCAAAGTAGATTTTCCATTCAAAGCAAATTATTACCAAAATAAAGTATCAGCTGCCCATCTCATGTTGAATTATTTTTTTCTCTTGACACTGACCATAAAGAAGCTGGTTTGGCTCTTTTGGGGCAAATTCTTAGTGTTTCTCCAATATCTGTCTGACCATTCAGCTGCATTCAAAGCTGGCTTAGCACTTCAAATGCTCTCCTTCTCCAGATCTTAGCTAGTTATTTCTGGTTCACCAGCATGACTTCCTATAAAAGTGGCAGCAAATATTTGCAATTGATTCATCAGATACTAAAAATATCTTCATGCAGATTGATGACTCCAGTTTCAGTATTTTAACAGTTCTAGTGAAAAAGAGATTTTTAAACTCGCACTCTATTTTAAGCCACGTTTGCAAGTAGCAAAATAGAAAGCACACAAAGTTATTTATACTATATGTATATTATTTATACACTATATGTGTATTTATACTGAATGTAAATACCTAAATATAATCACTTTGTGGTGTGTTCACTTAAAAAAAACAAACAAAAAAGGTCCAGGTCAGATCCTTTACAAGCTGGTGTTGGGAGAAAAACTGTTGCAGCTCAAGAAACTTGCTTAGATCAATGACATTCATAGAAGGTTGTTGAGCTCTTCAGAAATTAATAAAACTCAAATCTTGTTGTATTTCATTGTTAGTACACTATTTCCTTTAAAATATATTCTAACAATATTCAGAAATAACGTTAAAATCTGAAAGACTTTTAATTTCAACCATCACAGTACTTAGATAGGAAGCCCCATCGTGTCACAGTCCCAGCAGAGTCTGCCAGTGAAGCACACGTGCACTGATATTTCTTATTTAGTTTATTTTTAACAAGTAGTCCATTAGTATTTTCACATTTCAAAGTTTTAACAGCAAAGCCTGAGATGACCATCATGTATGTGGCTGTTGACACAAACCAGCTTAGCTGGTTTTGGTTTTTTTTTTAATCCTCCTTGATTATAAATCAAGATGTCCAAGCATTGTCCTGCACAGGGAAGAGTGACCTCTGAGTTATGAATTTTACATAATTCAGACAGTCCTTTTGAGTGCACCAGAGCACAGACCATTAGTCCTGAGCTTCTTCTCCCCACACAAGAGTTACCACAAAGGCCTGGCTGACTCATCCTCTCAGGGCTAATCTCCTCTCCCTCTGCAATACATATCCTCTGAGTAACAGTTTTGCCAACTGGGAGCAAGAGAAGGAATAAGAGATGCTGTTCCCATTGTTCAGTAGGATGAGTCACTGCACATCTGGGAACTGGGAGAATCAAGAAACACAAACAGAAGGCCTGAAATGAGCCCACAAGTTCCACAATGCAGCATCTCTGTTGGATTTTTTTTCAATTATTATTTTTTTAACTGCCCTATCTGCAGTATGAAGTTTGGTGAAGCCAGACAAAATAGTACAATTTGTTTAAAAACTGACTGGTGGAGGAGAAAGGGAGGAAAGTTAAAATGTAAACATATATTCCTGCTTCCTGAAATAGTCCTCTGAAACTCTTTTTATATGCTAGATTATTTTGACCACGGCATTCTCAAGGGGCAAAAGCCATGAAATTAAGGAATTTTTAATCTCTATATTTTGTACTATGTTAATGCCATCTTAACATTAGCTCCAAACAAGTCACCATGAAAATAACTAATTGAATTCAACATCCCTGTCCCTTCAGGCCACATTGGGAGCACATAGGAAATCTCCACACAGAAATATTATAACTAATCTGGCATCACTTCCTTTGCCATTGATAGCCTCATTTTGGGCAGGGTTCCCAAGCAGTATTCATTTCATGAAAATAAATGCACAACAGATCAGATGCAGATTACTTTAAAATACCCACAGAAACTCAGTAATAAGACATGTTCTGCAAGGCCAGAATTTATCAACTTCTCACTCAGCCAGTTATTCAAAGTGATTCTTGGTCAGATCATAAGGGGCAGTGAAACATCCCAGTGTTCAGTTCCCTGAAATACTGGCTCATTTCAAACTTTTCCTTCTGAAAAGCAGTTCCTCTGAATTCTGCTCTGAACTGAAAAGACTTGAAAGGGGACCCTGTGTTCCAAATTGGCTTTTTTCCTTTCCTTGTCCCAAGGCCTTTTTGACATAATATTAATTTAGCCCTTCCTGATCATTCTGTCTCTGGCTGCTAAATTTAGAGTGCACAATTTAAGGTAGACCTGTCAGTCTCAGCTTGTTCCAGATGATGAATTAAACCACACACAGGAAGGAAATGCTACGCTTCAAGGAAGCATAAGATACACATCTAACAGAATTCCCATAATGGAGATCCAACAGGAGTCTCACAAATACTGCAAAACACCCAGAAAAACAGATATTTTAATTGCCACAAACTGCAGCTGAATCTGCAAGGTGAAAGAACAGCGATCTCGCACTGTTGGGAACCCACCCTCTGCTCAGGAGCTGTAAAATATTCAGCAGCAGGGCTGAGAAACACAGAGGAAATCCAGAAGGACACTTGGGAATCCTCCCAGCCTTTAAGCTTTGAGATCTCAAATACAAAAATACAGTGGACTTAAAGCACTGACAGGTAATTTCACCCAAAGCTGGCCTTTATATAAGGCACCATTCCATTAGGGCTGCCAGAGACACATACTGACAGGATGCAAACTTGCAACCAAAATCTTTGTTTTTCAAACACCAAGACATCATTTTTTCCAGCTTTCCTGGGATGTCAATCATCTGTTGATTGTAAGAAGTTTGAGTGTTACTATTTCAGATGTTTTATAAAAGCAAGAGGCCCAAGGGAAGAGCAAGGTTACGAGCACAAGCCGGATAAAATAACCAGGAGACAAGCCTTTGAAAATGTTGGAGATGTTACATCAGCCAAGTTTTTAGAACCCAAAACCTCACCAGAAAACAGAGATACAGGAAGGACTTTCTTTAGTGAGCCCTACTGGACACAAGCAGCAGGTTTAACATCCTGCCTCCAGAACACACACATCCTTTGGAAGTGAGCACAGGGACACGGCTCCAGGTTCCACACCCTGGTTCTGTCCAAGGGCTAAAATTCGCAAGAATTTTAGAATTTTTTGCAACAACAAACAAACAACTCCCCCTTCCCAAACCAGCAGGCTCCTTCAGCACATTATTTCTAAACTTGCACTTCTTTTCAGCCTCACTGGTAGCAGGGCACGGATTTACTACAGCCAAAAGCTGTTCTCTTCTCTGTGACAGCTGATGAATTAAGTATTATTTTCCAAGGAGGTGAGCAAGTCTGGGCTTGTTCAGAATTCCCTCCGAGGATGCTGAAGTAACCTAAATTGCCCCAAAAAGCTGATGCCCATTACACCATAATTCTGTTCTACATCCTGTCTGGGCACTGACATTTATTGACACAAGACAAACATTAATTTTTCATTCAATCACCAGCTCCAAGGCAGAGACCAACCACTTCTCCATATTTAAGCTGTACAGAATTTTAACTATCAAATCTCTCCAGTGTTATTTAACTTCCTCCTTAACAACAGACTGAGCTCCTGGCTCTTATCCAGCAACTCCAGGGCTTATCCAAGTTGCTGCTATCTGTACCCTACCAACACACCAACTACAAAAAAGTACCATTTGGTTCTAAACTTCTAAAAATTACCTCTTCTTTCTACTGCCTAGTTGTACAGCAGAGGTATCAGATGTTGAAGTCTGAAAAGATTTTCAAAATTCACTATTTGTCAGCTCAGTACAAATGGACAATGGAAGAATTGGTTTGTACATGTGAAGATGGGTTTTTATAAACTCATTCTACCTGACATGGCCAATCAGTGTGATTTACAGCACATGGATAAAAAAAAATAGGTGATAAATATGTATTTGATTTTCCCCACGAAGTTTAGGCTAATCTGAGCTCCCACATCAGTGCTAAGATTTGTGGATCCTCGTGACTGGAATTCTATCCACAGCTAAGAAACACTCCTAACAGGAGCAGAGTTCTTGTGCTGAAGGGTGACTCTTAAAATGTGTTAGCCTTTTCCAGCAATCAAGCACAGCAATTCTTTCTCAAAGTGCTGCAAGGGAAAAATGAAGTTACATTTTTTTCCTGAAATGCTACGTGTTTCTACATCAACAGGATGTAGATGAGATAAATTACTTTTGGTACTATGTTAACAATTCTGTCCATTTGTCTCAAATATGCACACCAGCAGCAGTGCTTCCAGCAGGAAAGGGACTTTCTGTTAACAGACTAAGGCAGGTTCATCCTTCACTCTAAGCTTCAAGAAACATTAACAAAAAAAATCCCTATTATTTTGATTTTACTCCTACTTACTGTCTTCATCACTGCTGTTCCTGCTTCCCAGATTTGCAATGACTGGAAGAAAAACAGGTGCAAACAGCAGAGAAAACAGTACTGACCACAAAGAAAACACAAAGATGCAGAGTGCAACACTAACACACGAAATTTTAGCTTCAAAAACATAAATCTAGAAAAATCCTTAACCAAACTTGCACATTAGCCACTGACTTGCAGCTAAAAAGAGCAAAGGAGCGGATGCAAGAGGGTATGTACCAAATTCACGTGGAAGAATGTGTTTAGACAATGAAGAGAGTTTGACTGCTGTGTCCAACATCAGCAGCGAGCCCAGCTCGCACACACTCATCCTGGCACGACTGGGCGACAGACCTACTCATAAGCATCTCATGAAAGGATTCCTTCCTGTTTCCCTGCCAACTGTCTGAGGGAATACATTGTCTGAGGCTGCTGCCAGAGCCCTTTCATCTCACACACCGGAGGTTCTCCGTGAAGCTGAACGAGCACACGCCAGCCCAGCTCCTCACTCCCGGCGCAGTCGGCTCCACGCCCCAGCGCGGGCAGCTGGGAGCTGCACTGCTGCCACAGCTCCAACAAAGTCCTGAGCTGAAAAAGGAAGGATGGCTCCAAGATTCTGGCCAATCACTAGTAAATTACCCCATTTATTCTCAGTGGGCAGCTGTCATGCAAAAATGGGCATTTTCAACTAACATGTCAGAATTTAGAAGCAACGGGATGTTTTTTACATCACCGGGAACGATGCGCAATCCCGTTAGCCTGTGTCCCAGTCCTGTGCTTTGTTCCCAGCAGAGCAGTATGAAAACCTGAAACTTGCCTTGTTTACAGAAGACATCTGCAGAACTAGAATAGACACTGACAATAAAAAAGTACCTTCTGAATTAATCCAGTCAGCAGTACTGACTATCTGATCAAGACGAAATCGCAAGTTTACCAGCGAGTTTCCCTTCCAAATCTTATCAGATCGAGGGATGGGAAAGAAGTATCTTAGATCTTGTGGGCTGAAAAGGCAGCTAACACCAGCCATCAGAGAATGTTGAGCTTGGACTTTTCCATGGCAGGTGGCCAGCTGGAAAACTAAGCAACTTGGATGCACTTACAAAAGGCATAACCTTGAATATCTCGCAGAACGATGCTTCCTGCTCCACTTACACACCAAAGATCTGCTGCAGTGCCCTAATGCTCCACTTTCTGTGGAAATAACAGCTCAGACATGTTTTACTGAAATTTGTCCATGTCTGGTGTTAAAAGCTGACTATGAGGATTGGAAAGTGTCATTTATCCCTTATAATGCTTTAAAAATTTGGTTTGAACAAGATTTTCTCCTTTTGTCTGTATGTATTCAACCAAGAGGTTTTTAGATGCAATGCAGATGAAAATTACAGTCCTGAAAGATTCAGAAAGCTGCTCAGTATGTGAAAATTAGGTTTTAGGTGGAACTCAACTGACATAAAATGCAAGCTAAGTCTTAGTTGCACTCAGGTGTGCTATTTAACAGTTTGATTGCTATAAAATCAAGTGTGTAGAGAATAGAGTGCAGAAAAAAAATAAAATTCCACCTTGCTGACATTACTCTGAATTTGTTCCCCATGCCCATTACCTCAGCACTTGGCAGGCTCAACCACAGAGAACACAAGGCTTGCAAGTCTGAGGGACTCCTCAAGCCAGTTTCCACGTCTGATTTTCAAAATTCATTTGGCCCAGAAACAAAAAACTGCTTTTTCCAATAATAGTTTGGTATTTGTTAATTCTAAGAGACTGATCAACTCTGAAGTTTATCAGCTGTTACTGTGTTTGCTTCCCCAGTGACTTTCAACTCAGTGGAAATTCAGAACATGCACTACCTTGCTCTCAGCACGATGTTACTCAATGTCTTGTGTTCACTCACATCAAGACTTGTATTGCCTTCTACCAACTCTGACCTTTACACACACACCTGTAAATCCCCCAGATCATGAGTGATCAAGTTGTCTCATGTTTCCCTCTGGAAGTGACTGCCCTCCCCACAGCCTCATCTCTCCTGCTCCAGTGCCAGTGCCAGCCCCGTGTGTCAGGTCCAGCAGATGAATGAACCTCAAAAGAACTCTGGTGACCTGAAACAAACCTCAGTTTCCATTCACAATCAGGTTAAGTGTTCACTGTGATCAGACTTAAAGTCATTATCTCAAAACTTGTTTTATTTATTCATATCTAATCACATCATACCAACTATTCTAAATATTCTCTCCTCTTCTAAAGATTGTTTTGGCATGAGGAGGGGAAGTTCTTCTAAATTTGCACTTAAACCTTAGCTCTACTGATACTTCAGTATGAAGGTTTCAGGCACACTGAACTGCTTTTTATTTATTTTCAGAATTTGTTCTCTTTCAGATCTGAAAAGAAATCTAAAGATGAAATAAGTGATTTGAAATAAGTGACAGGTTCCATCCTTAAGGCCTCATCCACACATAGAAATTAATCAAGCCCCAGTGGAAAATGAAGTGGGTTTAACAAACTTTTCCAAGCTGTTGAGCAGACTAGACTATTAAAAAAAATCCTAATTAAAGCCTCAGTCACATCCTACTGAACTGCAGAGAGGGCAACAGTCCAGCCACGTGCACGGCCAGCTGAACTCCCTGCAACCAGGAATGCATGTGCTGGAACAGGGGAAAGAAGACAGAAAAAGAGGATAGAGTAGGTGGCTCTTTTGTCTCCGGCCCACATCTGACATCATTACTGATTCAGTGCTGTGCTCTGACCAGACTGAAACTACATGGATCAAAGTCTTGAATTCAGAGATGGAATTAAATGGGAAAGAGTTCCATCCATAAACCACTGCTTTTTCAGTTTGAGATTTTACTGAGTTTTCCAAAGTAGAACTAAGCGAATGTCAAGGAAAGCAAGTCAAATTAAGAGGCTTTGGGGGTGGGGTGGAGAGAAGACCTTCTAAGGACAAACACCAGCAGTTTGTTCAGGAGTAAAGCCAAGTGAAGCACAAGTCTGCCACAGTCTGACTGCAGGAATCTGTGTTGTATACAGAGGAGACATTTGAAAGGTGTCAATAAATTACTTCTCAGAGCAACATGTTTTCCACTTTCTCAAACAGAAAATCTTGCATGATGTTTCCAAGAAGTTTTCCTGCCCTCCTCCAAATACTAAGTCAATAATAGAGCAAAACAGGTTTACTCCACAGAGCTGCTTTAGGTATAGCTGCAAAATAACGAGAAGGTGGAGGCCATGCTGCCTTCTGCTTTTGGGACAGAGGCCTTCCAAGCTAGTGCAGGTCCAGAGAAAGGAGAAAGTGAAGTACTGATCGTCTTCTTTGAGAAGAGACCTCAACAACTCTGCTCCTTCCATCAGTGTTCAATCATCAGCTGGTCAGTTTGTGGAGTATGGAGCAGGGAGATATTTTCTGCAACAGGATCACGTTTAGATGCATCTTAAGTCATCCCATCTATGAAACCCTCCTCCGTTGCACAGCTATCACTGCACAGACTCAGAAGTCAAAAGCCAAACACTGTGTTTCTTCCCTCCCTCTGCTCACCATGTCCTCCTCCCCATTCAATACCTGTGAAACAGAGCCTGGATTCGAAGAGTCCGAACATTTCAGATACTCAAAAAATTTGGAACACTAAAATTTAAAAAACTAATTTTTGAGGTAGAGGCATCTTATTAGGACCAGGAAAGATTTATAGAGGAAAGGAGCCATCATTTGGAAGAGGGATCAGCGAGACAAAGACATCATTCCTTGGCATGTACCAGGTTAAGGCGACTCGTGATCACTTGTGATGCCACTTGCTCGTTCCTTCACCAACACCACAGCACATCCCTGCCTCAGCTGTGCTTACCTCAGTTGCAGGGTTGCACTCTGTCTCACATGAGCTTCCCAATTTACAGCAGGGTTTCCAAGAAAACCAGTTGTGCCAACATAAACAAGAGCACAATGCAAAGCAGAACTCCCCAAACCACCATTTCCTACTGCTCACCGTGATTACTCTGTCCCAGAGCTACAGCCCAAGGGGAGCTGTAAAACACTCCATGTTTAGGGCAAAGCAGGCTTGTCTGGGAGACAGCAGGAGCAGGGGAAGAAACAGAAGAAAAGTAGGTTAAAGCCAATTACAAGCTTTTCAAGAAGTCATTGCAAAAAGATCAGGAGAGTCAGCAAGAATAGAACATCAAGTTACTGCTGCCTAACTATCCCACCTGCATCGTCCTTTTCAGTTTTCTGGCAGGTTCTGTCTTTTAAAGAACATGGGCTCATTGAACAGAATGCACTGTCACAGTGACAAGAACTACCTCAAATCTATGTTAAGTATAAAAATACAGAAGATATGCCAATAAGACTTCCTCATAAAAACAGACCTAGTTTTGTTCATCTGTTCTTGTTACTTGTTCTTGATCCTACGTAGCTTCCTGTAAACTAGGATATTCAGGAAAGCCTGAAAGCATTCATTACCCATTATCCTATTAAATTCAGTGGCCCCTTTGAAAAATCCAAGCCTTAACCTCTTACTGCTTTTTCTCAAGGGAACCTTTTAGAGAATTTTTAAAGACACTGAAATCACCCTTGCTCGCTGTCCCAATTCTAGGTGGAGAGAGCACAAGGTTTGGCACCAATAAAAAGCTGAACTGGTACCAAAAGAAAGCTGAATTACTACAAAGAACATATAAATGAGGTGCAAAAGGCTGACTTGTAAAACTGGAACTTTCTGAAGTGCATTGTCAGCACTGCTGTTCTGAGCACAGAGCGAGCCACGTCAGGGACACAGCCTGAACAAAACCAGTCACCTCTTCTTCTGCAGAGCCTTTTTTTTTGGCCTAATTTCCTGAAATCAGCCACAGGGTCAGAAAACTGCTAATATAGCACACAGTAAGCATCAGGAGCTCTCTCTTTTATTTCATACATCTAAGCCAGTCCTTGCTGGATCTTCAAGTAGTGGATATAGGTTTCATACACCAAAAACTTTGAACACCCATATCATGGGAACACAAACATTAAAGTCTCCTTTTCAGCTGTATCTTTGAGACTGAAGGGTTGAAACCAGTCTGACCAGTGGAGCCCTTTCACTAGAAACCATATTCTTTGATTGTTTTTCAACAGATAAATATTAATATATGTGTCTCTGCATAATGCAGGTATTTTTATTCCAACTAAAAAGTTGTCCTTGTGCTACCACGGCTTTAATGTACACATATGCTCATTACCTAATATATGAGCTCTCTCCTGCTTCCACCAAATTTCAGTAGGAACTCTTCATTAGACTTCCCAAGTCACACAAAGGGTGCACCTTTAAATGAGCCTAACTTTTCAGGCTTCTGGAATATATTTTCAATACTGGGAATCTCTAGGGAGATACCAGTTGCCAACTTTAAGGTCTCCTGAATTACTGAGATCCATTAGGGACTTTCTGAATATGAAATTAAATAGCATAATCAAAAGCTACAGGCTGCTCACTGGGCTGGATTTGCCTCTGCCCAGACCTTTCCTGCACACTAGAAAGGGATAAAGAGATTACTCCAGTGGTTTGTAGCTGCAGTTGGGTACTGGCTCAGACAGCCTGAACTGAAAGTTTCCTTCCTTGTTTCTCACAGCATGTGCCAGCATTTCTTGATGGGAATGCAAAGATTAATTACAGCTGTACTTGCTCTGAACAAATCCTCATATTCAATACAGTCCTGCAAGATTTAGAGTAGCACTAATTAGGGCTTAGAACAACAATTCTGCAAAGACAGACACACCGAGTATTTTTTCTAATTATTTTAAGCATAATAAAATTAAAGCTCCTTTCCAGAAGTAGGGTGGCATTTATTCTCAAGAGCTGGGAGCCAAAAGAACTTTTCCAGTCTAAGAACATTAGATTTAGTGTTTCAGTGCTATTGCTGAAGGTTAAGACATCAAACTATAACTGCTTCCACACACATACAGAAAGATAAGGATGAGCACAAAATCTTTTGGGACACACAGACAGTTCTCTAATGAGCTCAATTATCAAGAGGCAAAGACAAAAAAAATTTTGTACTTGGCAAAATACACAGCAGTAAATCTTTAAACCAGAAAAATGGCAATCATTAGGCAAGATGCAAACTCTTCTAATGAATTTTCAACATGGGAGCTGTAAACATGAAGTTGTTTCTCTCATTCAGCTTAACCACACCAAAAATACAGTCAAGATGTATTGGCATCCAAGGGCCAAAAGCAAAAAACTCCTACAGGAAGCCTTACCCAGTACTATAAAAATACCAGGCTTTTTAATCTACCTCCAAGACTAAGGAAGTTAAAAGGTAGGGCCACACAAAGTCTGAATTTCAGCCTTTTGGTACCCACAGACAGCAGGGCATTAATGAAGTGCATTAACTGTACATCTTACAGACTCCAGCAGTGATTTTACACAAAGTTTTGCTCTTTAAGTAAAATAAAAATTAAAAAAAATGGAAAGTGCTGAGAATTCACTATACAGACTACTAGGACAGCCAGTAGCACAGCTCTTTTTATTCAGCATCCATCCCAGTTCCCATATGGTAGGCATATCAATTTCTTGTTATCCACTTATTTATTATGTATGATCTGCTCATTACTTTCCAACTTATCCTCCCAATTCCATGCAGGCTACATTTCATCCAGCTGTTGCACTTTGTCATAATCTAAGGCCAGGAGAAATTCATGACAGGAATCCTTTTTTTTTTTTTTTTCCACAGAGAATTTAACACAGAGGATTTTAATGCTTGGTTAAGAATTCAGGTAGGTACCGTAACAGACTGCTGTTCTCTAACACTTTTCCATTTGCACCATTTTAAAAAAAGTCATAACTCATGACCTTTCTGGTTCTTATTATTTCTCTCCAATAGCAGAAAGTATTTAAGAATGGCTAATAACTGTTTTACCCATCACAGCTTTCTGCTTGAGAGAACAGCTCCTGTCCCTGAGAAAAGATACTGCACGAGTGGATTTTGCTGGAATTCAAAATGATTTGCAGTGTAAAACAATCTACAGCCTTTGATTCTCTGAATGGTTTTGAATCCAGTCGACTTTAAATGTAGTTCTTCTCACCTCTTGCTCAGTGCCACTTTAAGCTGAACTGAGACTCCCAAGTGCAGAATTCCTTCCTAGGGGTGACAGACAAGGTGACATCTCCAGCTCTGCCTCCTGCTCTCAGCCCAGTCCTCAGTTGGAATCTCTGACTGTCAAGACAGGCTGGCACAGCCAAACCCCACACAGACGCTGCTCCAGGAGTTCTCTGGTGGCAGCAGGCCCATTAACATATCTCATTTAAGCATTTATTTTTAGAATACTGCAAATATATAAGGAGATTGAGGATATAACTCCTGTGGATGCAAACTGACAGACTCTAGAGCGTTAGCCAACACCCACAGAATTGTGTGTAAAGGTTTTTAATAAAACCCAAACTATAACTCACTGACTCTCGCCTCCTTTAACAAAATGCCACTTTTGTTAGAGAGTTCTTACTTAAGACCCTGATCTGAAAAAATTTTCCTATTTGGTCATAGAGACAGGATTAGAAGCCAGGGACTCCAGCTGCTAATCCTTCCTGCTGCAGACCTGCCACGATGCTTTGCCGTGTTATACTTAAACAAGCAATTAACTTCTGCTGCTGTAGGAAGATGAGTCAGACTCCATAACTTGACCATAAACTTATGAGGTCTTGGGATCAGAGAACAGAACTAGAACTAAGAATTTAAATCTGGATCTCTGGCACTTAATTGCCACAATACTCGCCTAAAACTCTACTTAAATATTTAACTAAGGAGAAACATATCCATAACTCTCCCTGTTGTATGAGTCCAGAGCAGGGTATTTTTCATGCTGCATTGATAAAATCTGCAATATAGTGACCTTTTAAATTAATCTTACATTCTATGTCAGATTAAGCCACTGTTTCAAAATTTTAACATAAGAAAATCAGATTATATAGGACTGTTACTATTATTTTTATAACAACAAGCAAGTGGCAAATTTAAGGGAAGGCTTAGGTTATATATATACATATAATACAGCATTATCATTCCTTACATGTCATAGCTATAATTCAGACAAGCCTATTTCCCACCCACTTGTTCACAATTAGCTTTAAAAAAACCTAAACCTTTTAACATTCTTAGATACAGACTTATACTTGACTTTCAGCACTAATGGTGCAATGTAATTATAAAGCATCAAGGCAACAGCAAATGTGAGTTTCTGCTTTGTAGCACTACTGTCAATCCCTTGGTTTTTAAAGAATTTTGTGGGTTGGAGTGGTATGGCCCATCCAGGTCTAGAAAATTAAAAAACCCACATAACTTCCCCAGCAATAATTTAGTTTCACAGGAGTTCTGCACACTAGGAATGCCCGTGCAAAGCTCAAAAGCAATTTGGCAAACAGTTGCTGCCTACTCCCAATTACATGCATTAAATGGTAACAAGATTTCCCAGGCTGGTGCTTTGAACAGCGTGGTTATTCCCTTTGTACAATTCCCCAGCATTGGTCAAGCCCCACTGGATTTCACTGATGAAATATGAGAGTTTCATGGCTCTGGAAAAAAAAAAAAATCATCCTTGCAGAATAAGCAACATTCACAGTCTCTTGTGTAAGCTCATGTTCAAACAGTAGTTTGCAAAAAGAAGAGCTCATGTTTGTGTTACAGCCAATGGGATAAGCTGGGCTTGATTTGACACTCGGTATTTCCTCAGGAGAAAGTGCATTAGCAGTGTGTTACATTGATGCCAGGCACAAGCACTCCTGCATTTCAGGGCTGTGCCATATGTGCTCAAAGAGTAAATTGCTTGGAAACATGCTTTTAAGGCCACCTCTACTCTGCCATTGCACCTTAAAGACAAATCATCAGTTGGAAACTTTACACTTCAGGATTCAAGAAATCTGTTTAAGTGCACTGAGTAATTCTGACAAAACGCAGCCCAATCCTGGAGATTTCTTTGAACATGCCACTTCAAAAGTCACCTACTTCTGCTGCCCCACCTCTCAATTCACTTGGCTTCAGAGGCAGTCTAATGCTGCCACAAAACCTCCTCGAGCCTCAGCAGCTGCTGTACAGCCCAGCTCCTGATCACATCACTGCTGTACAGCCCAGCTCCTGATCACATCACTGCTGTACCCAGCACTTCCACACCAAAACAACGATATTTCAGCCACAGTTTGTCCACTCTGAATCAAGAATTAGTGCAAAAGACTAGTGCCTCACCTCCACGCTGCCCAAAACACACAGCTGGCTGCCTGTGAGGTTTTGAAGCCATCAGCTCCTTGTATAGGGAGAAGGCAGCAAAAAGCTCTACTAACCCCAGGTTGTTCCCTGTGCAGCATTTCCAGCACACTGTCTGTTCTGGCAGGCACAATTTAACCACTTCCATTTAGTTCAAGTGTCTGCTTAAACAAAAAAAATAAATCCCATGGTAATTTATAGGGGAGTGACCCATGTCCTATTACAAACACCCTCCAACTTCCCCCCAGCTCAAAACACCCAGAGAATGGTGAATCGATAGGAAAAAAAAGGGTCTTTAAAACATTTTCCAGTCTTCCCACATCCACAGCTTCAGAGGCTCTTAGTATTTGAAGTATTAATGGAAATGTTCCATACAATTCCCTGTGCACAGATCTAAAAATAGGTATGGACACAGTAGTAAGTTTTTGTCTATATTTGCAAGACTCTTCCCTCTCAGGAACCATGACTACCCATTAATGCTGACATTTATTATTTAAAAAAAAGGAGCTATTAAAACACCAGAAATTCTTTCAACAATTCAGTGAACATCAGTAATAATAATACATCAATAGCAACCATTAAATATCAATCGATATTCTGGTGATGGATCACAAACATATTCTGAATACTAAGAATGTCAATTTTTCTTTAAGAATTGCTGAAGCCAGTTGATGGCCTTTGCAGATCTGCTCATCATCAGCTTAAGCTCTCCAGCAGAGCCAGCACACAAAATACATCTGTTCTTACTGTGACAAAAATACCCTTTTTTTTGCATGCCAAGCCCTGTTTGTCCCATCTTTACCCACAATGACATCAAGCATGCCAAGCTGCAAGAAGTCAAAAAAGTATCTAACCTTGCTTCAGATTTTTTGTTCTGAACACATTAAAGCTGAAGTGAATGAATCTCACATTCTCCCACTAAAGACCTGGGAGGATGAAAAAGACCCAAAAAAACCAAAACACCCAACAAAAGAGAAACCACCTGACCAAAGCAATTCCTACCTTGGCCTCAGTGTCCACGGTTTGTGACTTAAACGGAAACGTCATTTATGAGTTACTGGGCTCAAACTGAAGATACTTCCACCTTCCAGCTAAATCCTACTGGAAATCCCAAGGCCCTTTCTCCAGAAACCATTCCAAGTGGGATTTGTCTCCCCCTGGTGGCAATGGAGGATTTACAGCCAGTTGCCCAAAGTACCACAGGCAAAGAACAAACGTTACAGGACGTTTGGAGACACGTGATCAGTGTATTCCTTTCCACCATACAGACAGAAAATGGGGTGGGATAATGAGGGGAAAGGAGAAGGGGGAAGAATCACATCCTGATTACAAAGGAATTCCTATTCTAGTGGTTAAAAATGAGGACAGAGACGTGACAATGTAACCAAACATACAATGAGGCTTTTGTCCCCAAACTACTTGGCTTGTGTACAAGGAACAGAGGAACTTGGGTCGGTGGGGACTGGCTGGGGCAGGGGAAGAGGGAGATGTTTGTGAAAAGAAAGAGAAATTGGTTAGTCTGCTTTAAGAAAGGCTGTAAAGAAAAAAAAAAAAAAAGAAAAAAGCAGCCTGCTATTGTAGAATCCACCCACTCGCTTCTGAAATGCTCAAAGACCCAGACAGGGATTTACAACCAGCACTTCTAGGCACTGAGTGTGAAGCAGAAAACACTCAAATGCCCAGAGGCAGTTTGTGTGGTGCCAGAGAAGCAGCCTTTAGATTGCACAGGGTTATGGTCAGAGCCATTTTCTTTCAACAAGTTTGTTACTGCTGAGTCAGTCACTGAGCTTGGCATTACAGACCATAGGAAGGCACCTGCACACTGGGATTTTCAGCTCTAGTGAATCAACCAACATGTTTTACTTTTCATTTTTAACAGTCACACAACTTCCTGGAGAAATAAGAGCATTCAAAAACAGACCAATAACCTTACAGCCTAGAAGCCAAAAAAATAACAATAATAATAATAAAAAATAGCTGGTGTTCAGTTGACTGCAAGACCAGGGTGAAGGAAATGCAAGTGCTGAGTGAGGTTGTTTTTTCAAACAGTGTCGAGACACATTCAGAAAGATCACAGTAATGTAAAGCTTAAAAATTTTGGTGATGATTTAAAAACTATTTTAAAGATAATAAATTCAGTTTAAACCAAGCATATTCCATTTAATACCTCACTTATACTACAGAAGAAAGAGAGTGCTGATGCAGAGGTTTTCTTCAGCCTTGGTTAAAATCGGTTCAGAAAAGATTTATTTTTTCAGAGTCCACTATATCTGGCTTCTGTTTATTTACACGAGTCTATATCCAGCAAGGGTTTAAACTAAATGAAGGTATGGGTTTATACATATCATATGCAATTACAAATTAGGAATCTCCTTAAACCACCTCTTTCTTTAAAAAGTTATGCAGCTTTAAACTTTTTTTCTTTTTAAAGGAATTGGACTGTTGCTGATTCCCATGTATTCAGGGAATCAGACTCCTGCTGAAGCCAGTAGCAGGGCATGGAAACTTGTTCAAGTGATTAATTTGTTTAGTGATCAATCCAGAAGCAGCATTTGTATCCTTGAGACCAATCTACTCCATTTAAAAAACTTTTATGCGGCAAGTGCTTTTTTTTAGTTACAGCTGAGTTACTTTCTAATCCCCTGGTGTTGCAGCCTGCACAATAAAATAACAGCACCCGGGATTTTCAAGTTGTCAGTGCCACAGATGCTGACACTGGGACTGAGTTACACACTGTTTCTGTACTACCCACAAGGGAACAGGGCTGGTGCCTGCAGCAGTTCCAGCTGCCCCAGTAACATCACACAGGTTATGTGAATGCCACCCAAAAAGATGCACCGTAGAACTAAACCACGATGTTGAAGACGACAGAACATTAAATGATCACTTCCATGTCTGCTTTATTTTTGGGGGGCTTTTTTTATTTTTTGGCATTTCCTGTTTAACCCCCAAAGCCAAAGAATGCAGAGGTAGAGGCCTACCACTCTTGGAACACTCTTTATCCACCAACTGGGCTCTTTTTTCCAGTTTGATGCCATTTTATTGTGGGAATGAATCTCCCACATGATCCCAATCTGAATCTCCCTCTACAAACAAAATCCATGCTTGATCATAGCATTTCCCAGGAAAAGGGAAAAAAAAAAACCAACAATCTTAACAGGCTGCTGATGCAACTATTGCTTACTATACTGGATTGCCTTGGCAGTTGTATCATGATAATTTCAAGTTCCCTGTGGCACGAACCATCTTTTTATTCCACATTTGAACAGTGCTTAGAACAGCAAAGTCTGTGTCTGCAGATGCAAGGAATAATGGAACAATTAATCCATCCTCTCTCCCCCTCTGCACATCCTTCCCCCCGCCCCCCGTGCTGTAACATGGAAATTGTTTCATTTTTAGCCTAAGGAAGTGAGGTTTATACAATCATCCTGTGACAGCTTTACCTCAGCATTTCATTTATTCCTGAGCCATTTGGCAGTCGCACGATGCTTCAGAGACAGATTTCAAAGACGTGCAACAAGACTCAAACAGGCACCTTATTAGTGGAGACAGATGAGCACCTCAGGGCTGCAGCACGAGTTTAACTACACTGTTAGACACCAGAGAACCCACAGAGAGAAGCAGCACGAGGAGACAATCAGAATTTCACTAGTGAGTTTCTCTACTTCTCCTTTACCTAGATTTGTAAAAGAATCTAAGGGAGACTGTGCAAAGCCATGTTTCTATCCTTTAATTCCTCTAATGAAACATTAATAACACATCCAGGCATGAAGAGTTTCACCTTGCACTGTTTGTTTTTTTTGGTTTTTTTTTCCCAAGAAAACCTGAATATAATTTGGGGATAGAACACCCCAAAAAATGAATTCTACGTGCAGACTGAAGCTTAAATAATATGCTAAAATAATAAAATAGATTTATTAGAAGAATTAGGAAAAAATCCTATATAATTTTCCAAGGACTAGTAACCAGTAACTAGTAGCTTGTTTCACTGAACAAGGAAAAAAAAAGAGAGAGAAAAAAAATCATCTCCATCTTGTACACGGGAAGAAAAAGGAGAGGATTATGAACAGCTGTCAGAAACATATTCCATACCAGAAGTGCAGCTATTTTGGCACAGGGGCATGAAAACCTCACAAGAAAGCAGGGAAGACAGCACATTTTTACACTCACTGTCATCTTTCAGCTGCTTATCCAAGTTTCCCTTGCAGACGTCAGGATGAAAAGAAACAGTCAAAGAGCAGCAGTGGGATGGGTGTTGCATTCACTTCAAAAGAGCTGCATGCAGGAGGAGTTTGCCAGTATCAATACACTGCAGGCTGGCAGGGCTGAGAAGTTACAAATTAAGTGTGCCTTCATCAGTGACCTACTATGCACAGACCTACTGAGCTGCTAAAATATTTTTAGTTCGACCAATTCCTGCCTTTTTTGGTTCCTCCTGCTCTTCCAGTTTATCCAGTCGTGTGCACTTTTCCACTCCCTCTTACTGCCATGCAGTTTTTCGAGTTTGGCTCCAATTACCACTTGTTTCTGCTGCTGGAGTGCTCAGATTTACAGCACTACTGCAAACAGCTCAGGGGGTGGCTGAATGGTGCACGT
Source organism: Pseudopipra pipra (assembly GCF_036250125.1). Classification (NCBI taxonomy): domain Eukaryota; kingdom Metazoa; phylum Chordata; class Aves; order Passeriformes; family Pipridae; genus Pseudopipra; species Pseudopipra pipra. Next base: position 12,420,610 of record NC_087564.1, read on the forward strand.
AGTGAGCACTCTGCCAGCTGAGATTTGTCCAGCAGGGAACTCTTCCTGCCCCAGGAAGGTGGGTGTACTCACCAGCTGGTACTCGCTCCGACGGCTGAAGGCTTCCTTGATTCCCGAATCCCTCCAGAGCGCGCCCAGGGCAGGTACATAGAGCTGGAAGGTGGCAGGCTCGATGGGCATTCCAGCTTTGTTTTCAAAGGCCATCAAAAACATTCCGTGCTTCTCGTTCTCCGTGTACTGCCAAGGGATCCCCAGCTTGTCCCGTGCGTCCACCAGAACCCTGCAGCCCTAAAGGATGATTCAGATAAGGAAGTCAGTGATAAAAAGATTAAAGTGCAAAAGAACAAGGACTTGAAGGTACTGGAAGATTATTTTTTTGACACTGTTCTGGTGAGACTGAACTCAGCAGAGAATCATGTTGTTTATTGCAACATCTCCAACAGAAATAAGATAGAGCTTGCTTCTGTAAGCAGCTTAGCCACAAAATATTTCTCCAGGTGGAAGAAGTATTAGCAGCAACAGCTACTGGCAACAAGCAATGCTGCCAACAGATAATGAAAGTAAACATCAAATGAGCAAGAGAAGTGTCTGGGAACTGATGTGTAGTTTTAAAGTAACATCATGCCTGAAACCATATTCTTCCACCTTTTATTTTTTTCTTTGCATTTGGGTTTTAGATACCAAAAGGAACATCCTGACATTCTCAAACAGCAGGAGATCAGAAGAGCACTAGAGGACTCAAGACGCTGCATAGATTTCAAGCTCCTATGCTCAGAAAAGCAGGTGCAGTTTTTCCTCAGAATCAGCTTTCTTTTTGAACCAGCCATACATCTGCTAAGCAATGTGTGACAGGTAGGCTCTGGTACTCTAATTCTGGAAAAGAAATCTGGAAGCAAAGTGATCTTGTTCTCATACTTAACTCAGGATTACTGAGCTGCTCATTTTAACTTTTTGCAGTTTTTATGGAAACTTAATTTCATATTCATGGCAGCAAGTCAAACACACAAGGTTAAGTAAATCTGAAACTTCAGTCTTGACTCTGATTTCACCTGTACTAAAAAGCTTCAGATTTCTCAATAGTGAGCACCATTTTAATAATGGACAGATCTGTAAATGGTGGCTTAGCATCTCAACTGCCATCAAACTCACAGGTAAAATCTGTGAGTTATAGTGAGCTACTTTTCTTATTGTGTTGATCTTTTGGTTTTATAGATAGGAAAATAAATAAAATAAAAAACCTCCAAAACTGAAGCTCTGTTTCCACAGCTATTCACATGAACCTCCACATTACTGCACTGATATTTTTTTTTGCATACTTTAAGCTATCAAGACTGCACCTATGTTTTCTTAACACTCATACCATTCTGCTCTCCAGTCCTTTAACAGCACCACACCACAACAACAAAAACAACTTTTCCAATAGAAACTAAGATTGGAGAGGGAAGTGAGAAGCAACTTAGTGGGGTGACACAGAATAGGAACTCAAAGCAAAGTGTCACAGTTGTCACTATGCAACAGTGTTCCTGAAGTGCAGCTTCCCAAAAATGTAAATATTTATGCTTCTCTAGTGATTGTTATTTTCTTTTATAAAGTAGAGAATATATCTCCACAATACCAGGAAAAGACTAAAACTGAATGTATTTACAAACTGCTGCTTTAAATTCCAGACATAACTATTTAGTAACTCTGTCATACCGACCAAAAGCCAACTCTCATTCCTAGTTACAGAGTTTATCCCTTTAGTAACACAAGTCTTTGGATCATTATTTGAACGGCACTAACAAACATCAGCATGAAACCCCCACTTATAAGGCTCTGTCTCTCTGAACTGCAGATGCCCCCATGGTATCTCACAGCTTTAGACACTTCTGCAAACCATCCCCTCCTCACAGAACACCATCCTGGCTGCAACTGAAAGCCAGGGGCAGCTCCCCACTATGCCCAGAACTTGGAGATTTTCCAAAGTGTTGCGGCAACTGAGACCAATATGACACAGCTATTTCGAGGTATTTAATGCCAGGTTTGTCTCTGCTCAGTGAGAAGTGAACAGATCACCTTCTCTCCCCACAGACTGCCACCTCTCCCCACGCTGCCCGGGCCCTGTGTGGAGCTCCCAGCCCACGCAGGCCAGCCCTGACCTTTTGCCTGCCTGGGCCCCAGCTCTGCAGCTCAGCTCCAGCTTTTCCATCTCACAGCTTTGGGGCTGATTTAACCCTTATCCCTCTCACAGAGCCTTCAGAGCGTCCCAATGGAGTGACGGCAAAACCGCCCGATTCCTGTTCTGATTTCCCCACATCTCACTCTGACTTTCCCTGCTCCCACTGGAGACACAGAGGTTCTTGAGAGACTGTTGTTAAGGAAAGTTTCATTATTTGTTCGGAGAAAACCACAGAACAGTTTCAATCAAGGACGTAGAGACTGCTCCAGTCCCAGAATAGTCACTTATCTGCTGGCTGCTGCTCCTTGGAAAGGCAGGTTTGAACCTCTCTGAGGCAAGAGAGGGAACTAAACTTAGACCTCACCAACCCTATGTGAGTGCACTAACTACTGCAGGGTCACCCATGGGGAGCGTGTGGCATCAGCACCTTCCTCTGACTGTTCTAGAGACAGAGGTGGCTGCCACCAAAACCCATGCAGAGCCCACTCCGGGACAAAGAGGCAGCTCCAGAGGCAGGGACATCAGCACTGACAACCAGACATACAGACACACACTGAATGAAGGAAAAAATATAAATAGGATAGGGGTTAGCAGGAATGCTGTCCTATGCACACCCATAGGAACAGCACCTCTCAAAATCTGAATTTTTAGAACACAGCTGCTTCAAGATGTGTATCTCCAATGCACCAGGAGTCAAAGCTTTACATAACAACCAACCAACCAGTGTTTCACCCTCCCAACTCTGAGTGGTTAAAAGTGTTAGTGACTCAGCAAAATCTCCAGTAAAGTGAATCCAAACATTTCTCCATCTCCACAAAACAGCTCCATAAATGCTACAAACAGATGTCAGAAAGATGAGGAGAAACAGAGAAATTGCTAAATTTAGATCCCCTGTACTGCTATTCTCGCATCTCTGAGTTACTGGTAACACTATATTTTGCAGCCTCACTGAGCATTTGATAATCCTTGTCTCATTAATCTGCAGAACAAGTTATGAGAGGAAAGGTTTCCTCTTACTGAAAGCCCATGCAAAACACTTTCCCTGCCTCTTTGCTCCAAAAAGACCATCGTGGGACGCAGCCAGAGAGCCACTTTCATCTGTAGTTAAAACTGCTTAAAGATTTGTATGTACTGTTGATGCCCAGAAGTGAAGATTTCATTTAGAAGATTAGATGTAATTAAAATTTCTGGGATTTCCATTTATTACAGGATGAACAGAAAAGTTACATATATTTGTAAAGTAATTTTATCACAACTGAACTTAGACTCAAACACTCTTGGTACAAATAAGGAAAAAAAACACCAAACAAGTCTTGTTACATGGACAACCCTCCCTCTCAAGCTCTGACAATGAAGGTAACACCAGACTTAGTTCATTGCAGCACTCAGTTCACAATAAATCTTCCCAACGTGGCTGTAACAGTTTTTCTGATCTTCTACTACTACAGAAAACATCAATTCACTCTTTCATGTAGAAGGCTGAACACAATCAATTACCATTCTCTTTTCAAATTTGGAATATAGAAAAAAAAGTAGGGACAACTTTTGATGTGAAATAAATTACTGAACAGTTCAACTGATCTAAAGCTTTTGTGCTGCAATCAAAGCAGGACCCAGGAAAAGCTCAGATGGAAAGAATTAGAAATGGCAAACCAGCAGCATAATGGAAGAACCAGCTAGAGAGGAAAAAATAGAAAATTCTCCATTTCATTCCTTTCCTAATAATTTCTAATATATTCAAGTAGCTGTATAAATCCCTGGCATGCACAAAACCTGAATGGAGACAGGGTAGAAAATGTGTAACAAGAATGTGATGTGATCTAACTCATGAAACACCATATCTTACACAGAAGAAAACACTAAATAAATCTAGAAATCCACAGATTCTAAAAAAAGATAACTAAGGCATGATATACAAGAAATCTACAGAAATTACAAACCACCTGCAGAAAGGGAGTAGACAAAGACTGTTCTTCTCCCTCCCCTTGCTACACAAGCACAAGTTATCAAACAGCAGGTTAAACTAAAAGAAGGAGTTTTCCTGTACACCCCCAGCGAGACAAACTCATTCACACAGGATGTTGGCCAAAAGTATAAATGGACTTAAAAAGCAATGAAGACAAATAGATGGAAGGAAAGTCCAAAGAGGACTATTCGATTACATTCCAGCTGCAAATCCTGGCGCGAGAAGTTTCCGAAGCCAAAGGCTGCCAGTAAGTGGAAGAGCACACCAAGGGATCACACTGCCTTGTGCTCGTACCCCTTTTTGGTTGTGGGTTGTTTTTTCATGTCACAGACAAAGCTGGAGCTGCTCTCCCTGACACAGCACAGCTGTTGGCCCTCAGTGTGTTTGCTGCTCACCAGCAGTATGAAGGTTTTATGAGCATTTCCACAAATGCTCGTTACTAGGACGGGCTCAAATGTATTTTGTTCTTTTTTTACTTTTGAAAGCAGCCTAGCTTTGAAAAAAATCCAGGTTGCCTTGTACTTTTAAATAATACATAAATGATTTTGTGGGAATTATTAGAAAGCTTATCACCAGCTAATGTCACTTGAAGCCAGTGATGTTTGCCAATACACGAAGTGTTGCAGTATTTAAAGAGCAGCATGATTTAAAGTTACCTTACATTAGTAGTTACACTGCTACATAAAACACAACATTCACGTTTTAAATTATTCACATACTTCAGTACTTGAAGGATTCATTATCCTTAAAACCTCACACCTTTCACCAGATGGACCAACTCAGAGGCTGAGTGAACACATCTCAGTTAAGCACCAACCACACAATGGTAACAACAGGTTTGGAGGACACTCACTCACAGGCAAGGGCAGGTTCTTCCATGCACACACCAGCAGCTAAGGGATCAAAAAATCTGATTATTCAAGTCAAGTGTCCAGAAAGAACTTGCAAACCTCCTTAGAATTTGTATACAAATACAAGAGTCTCCTACAGTGCATTTTCTCAAAATAATTTTAAGGAACTACTACGGGGCATGAGATCACAGACAACAGAGTAACTTACACATGAAATACTACAGCAGCTACTTTTGAAGTTTTTACCATTAATTCACTGTTCAACCTCCTAGCAAAGCTCTGGATGTGCAGTATCTACATATCACATATGGAAATATCGTCCTGAGAGAAGTGCTGATCACTGCTGAATACTCACTGGGGGACTCCAAGGCACAGCTACCAGGCAATACTGTTCTCCTGTGGCTGTAATCCAACAGGACCATGGCAGGCACAGGGAGATTCCAATGGGTTTCCTACTGTGTGTTTTTCCTCACTGTTGTTGACAAGAGACCGACAAGGTCTGGGGAATCACATCTCACAGAACCAATACAAATCTGAACTAATGTCAAAAGGAGGGTTCCCACCCTGACAAGATATTTCTTCGAGCCAGAGAGACAGTACAAGGTGATGCAGCTACAGGAACACAGGACCAGCTGCACCAAAAATCTACAACAGCTCCGTATTCGCTGCTGCCAATACACGACAGAGCTGAATCCCTCAGCCATGGATGGAGCTGGACCTCTCAGCAGCTCTCTGGCAAGCTAAAAAGATGATAAAATGTAGCCTACATGTATTTTTAGAAGACATCTCTCAACCTTTTAAAAAAGCCATTTTCGATACAACTTTTAAAAATAAAGTTGTCAGTGTTTGCAAATATAATCACATGCACTTTATTAAAATTGCTGTCTGGAACACTGGAGAGAAGGTGACCTACTGCTAACAAAGTCATAGCAAGACAATCAGATTTTTACACCACACTATCATAAAAGCATTAACAGTGTTTTTCTTTGATCTGTGTCCTTGGACCATTCCAGCCAAGCAGTAGCCAAGAAGCCAATGTCATTAAGGATAAGGTTTCACATTACAGAACAGTCAGTCTAATGACCAGGTACCATCAAAAAGGGCATCTTTCCTGGCAGCAAAGTTCCACCCTCTCCTGTTTGATATATCTGTCATTTGTCTGAGCCCACAAGCCAATCCAGTGAGCAAACATCACCTAAATCCTGGCCATTTATACAAAAAGTGGTTTCCACTGCCTATATTAGTTTGCTGCAAGGCAAGACAGACACAGGGGTAGGGGTTGGAGCAGCACCAGTTAGCCCAGTTAGACAAAAAGGCTTGCCAGTTGTGCACACATTTTCACCATTCACAAATTCCAGTACCACCCAGGTGAGAGCAAGGTAAACAGCAAAGATGACCTACCTTCCAGCCAAACTCACAAATAAAAAGTGGGAACAAAGGGGAAGTGTCATTTACTTAGTCCACAGGAACACAAACATTAAAAAACATTTGGATTAGCCACTGACTCTCTGGATTGGGAGCAGCAGTGATGTCTGCTTGTCTGGAAACTCTGAAAAGAGTCCTTGTCTTTGACTGAATGCAGCAAAATGACGACAAATGCAGCACAAGAAAAATATTCTCGCTGCAAACTTTACTTGTAACTGGGCCCAAAGTAGAGAGATGATGACCTCAGAGGTGGTGACTGGTGCAGGACCTTACACAAAATTAATGCTTTCAGAGTTGTATTACCAGCTTTCTCCTTGTCCTGAGACCATCAGGCCAACATCTCATCCATACTTAGTTCATGCTTTCAATAGAGCAGAAGTAGAATCTGCAGTTCCAAAAATATCTCCATCAGGTTTGGCAAAACCCTGCCATGCTGCCCTCAGGAACACAGTACCCAGCACGTGCTCAACACACAGGGAGGGCCCTTCAACACCAGTTCCTGACCCTCACTAGAGGGAAAAAACCCAGGCAAGTTGAGGGGACTCATTTGGAAACTCTGCAGCCTCCGATTCCTTCCAGCTTTTCCTCTTGTTTCTCAGACAATGTGTACAGGCTTGCTCCAAAGTTTTCCTGTAAACGTTGTTAGTAGCACAATTTGCCTTTTTTTTTTGCCAATGCTGTTTCCAAGTTAATTATAAAAATATATGTACAGTCAACCAACTGAATATAATGTAAGCTCCCAAATTTAGTCACTCAAGTGACTAAACTTATGTCTGGACAACATCAAAGTATGTGTCTCCAGTCTCCAGGGACTAAGTCATGTTCTGCAATACTAATGACTACATCACAAGAGCACTGTGAGCTCCATTTTGGAATAACTATGAATATTTATCATTTACAACTGACCAGGACTCCTCTTCCACTATCTGCCATGACGAAGACAGATTGCTGCCTCCTAGACCAACCAAGAGACACCTCAAATGCAAAGGGACCACCAGAGTTGATGGAATTCACATTGAAGACACAGAAAAGACATCACCTCGAAGTCAGCAAGAGTTTCAGTGTTTAAATGAACCAGGAACAGTAAGAACAACGAGACTCAGGGTTTTTTTTCTTTTCTACATAATTTGGTGAATATTATTTTTTCATATTAAATTAAGCTCAGAGCAAAGACAATCAGAATTAAGAAGTGGTTCCAGCACAGAACTTTAGCACTTGTATACTAAATGTGATGGAAAAGGTCCTGATTAACCACAGCTCCTATGTTCTCCTTGTCACTCCTCTCAAAAGAAGCTGTCCCAGCAGAAAGGAGACTGACACTGTCCTGAGACCAACTACTCAAACAGCTGGATCCCAGCTCTGAAGTAACAGATGGAGTGTCACCATCATCACCTCCTAATGGGTTTTTGAATTCATTTGCATGTAAACCCAAGGAAGTGTGGAGTCAAGTCAATTTAAAGAGTAATGAGTTCACACAATGAAAAGATGTATTCCCACCTTTCTTTGTAGGTTATTGGAAAAGATGCTTGCATTGTGAATGAGTAGGTAACTTGGTCACTTAAACTGTAGCTCCCAACTAAACTGAGGAATATTCTTTTTGCCCTCCCCACAATTTGTGTCTGTATCTGACTTAAACCTGCAAGCAAGTTTTCTTGGTTGGTTTGCCAATGACTGGAGGTACAACCACATCACAGGCAGTCACCATAAACACAACATAGGTACCTTGAAGGTACACAGAGTCCCTGCAACAACAATCCACATTTTGTAATGGCTACAGAAGTCCAAAGTTCTTCTTAAAACTGCCTTCAGCACAGACCACTTATTTTGCCTGCTTTCCTGCCACTCATTCCTGCCATCAAGGAGAAATGCTCTCAGGTGTGCCCACGTGTATTGCACTCAGAAGTCTCAAAGGATTGTTCCTCAGACGGTTTTCACATTTAAAATCCTTCCTTGTTTTTCCACGCTCAGAGCCCACAGCTGAAGTTCCACATCATTTCCTGCCTAGTCCTTCCCTCTGCAACTCCAGGTTTTTCAATTCCTTAGTCAATCATTACAACTCAGGCCACAGACAACAAGAAAACACTCACAGATGTATTGAAACCTTGAGCTGGCCTTCTCATTTTCAACACAAAAACTAACATTACCAGAAGAGTTCAACAGATTATACTTCAGGCTTTTAAAAGCTGAACATTTTCTCTCTTCAGATTGAAATCTCTCAAACAAGCTGGTGCAAGTACCACTCTGGTGCTTGTAGATTGCTTTAATTATTTTCTTACACAGCTAAACCAGGTTTTTTCAAGCAGCATGACATTCTCATACTTGAAACAAAAAACATTTAGACAAGGAACATCAGAGCTGTGATTCATCGTGTATCTGAGCTCTTTAACTGTTATCAAAGGAAGCAAGTAGAGTAGCAAGGCCAACCCATCTGTTTTGAAAGGTATCAGAAGATTCCTTCAGCTACAGTCAGAAAGCATCAAAATGCTCACGTAACACCACCAGACTTTTCTCAGATTTGAAACTTAAAGTACATTAAAGTTTTCCACGTTTCTCTGTATAACCAAGAGTCACCTTAAAATTCACGCTGCCAGCGTCAGCTGGCCCTGTCCTATCCACTTTCCTTTTCCAGGTGGGTGTGCTGAAGTCCTGGAGCCTGTGTACTCATACCAGAACATTAACACTGCTGCTTTTCACTTCAATCATCAAAAAGTTCCAAAAAGTTACTTTGAAACTTAGCCTCGATTAACAAGCAAAACCCGAGTTAACCGATGACTATTTACCTTAAACCAAAGCAAAACTAATCTATTTGAATACCACCCCACAAATGCCAGAAAAAGCCAGCAAGGCCCTGAACCATCACCTGTACTAAATGGAAAAGTAAATTCTGTATCACAGATTTATTTTGTTTCAGCATTTTGTTTCTAACTAGGGTTTCCCCAAAATGGGGGATGAGAAGCAGAGAGAACAGGGTAAGCAAAGAACTCAGCATTAAGAAGATATTAGAGAAGTGAGAAGCTGAAAACTCAAAGTGGAGGCTGCCATTAATGTCAGTTCATACTTAGCACTGTTATTTTCAAAGAGGTTTCACGTTCTGTTCCCTGAATCAGTTCCCTCACTTTCAGTAAGTTGCACAAAGTGCCTAAACACCACTGCAGTGAGGATTTTAGAAATACCCAGCACTGCTAAGAGAGTAGGAATGCTCCTCCTTCAGAGAGCAGTTTAGTCATGGCTGGAAAATGAAAATTGACCATTTAATCCCAGAGATTTACACTGCATTTATAACTCAGATCTCAGTGCTGCAGAAGCTTAACAGAACCATTGTTTGACCATGCTGAGAACTGTGTGGAAAAAGGGGCTAAGGTTGCTGCAGCTGGACTTCACAGTGTCACACAGATTTCTATGCTATTTCATAGGATCGTTTTCACTTCACATTGTCAACATATAGTACTATACAAATTCATCTTATATCTTTTCTTGTAAGTTAAGTCTTAATGGGTGATCATTCTGAACTTCCTGAAAAAGCAAAAAGAACCTGCAGTCTAAACACTTTAGAGCAGCAATCTGGTCACTTGACAATCTGCATTGTCAAAGAAGTAAAGTAAGTTTACTTTACACACTCTATGTTTATCCATGAACAAAGTTTAATACAAGAAAGTATCCCACAATTACCCTAAAATAAAGCATTCACAACACCACACTGTTTTCAAAGTCCTGCAATTCTCTCTCGGTATTTGATTTCTTCCTGATGATTACAGCAGAATATCAAGGTGTTATCAGATTTCTTTTTCACGAGCAAAACACAAACATAACATCTACTGCCTTGTCCCTACACTCATCCCAGACCTCCTTCCTACTAGAAAACTCTCTTAGTTCCCTTGGTTTGCTCTCCCTCCTTCTGCCTACTCTTTCCATAGTAACCCCTCCTGAGCCTACGGGGGAAGTGTCAGTTGTATTCTTATGTGCAAGAGCCACCTCTGTCACCTACAGAAGTAAGAGAAGGAAGAGTCTGACATGTACCCAAAGGAGAGCCCAACCTTAACGCTCTCAAATCATGATCTGCAAGGCCCAAAGGGCGATGGATCTGCTGAACTCACTTAAAAATAATCCAAAATTTATTTTGACAATTAGAAGACTTAAACAGATGTTCAGCTGACACGGTCCAAGCAGTGTTGTAAACTATCAGAACTCCTGACTGCTACCTCGAGGACCTGGATTCTACTTGAAATTCTGCAGATCTGCCCAAAGCCATCCAGCAGACAAGTGTTTCAAGTGCATAACTCAGCCTCCCCTACTGCAGGTTGGAGACACTTACTTTCCTTTTCAAAGCACACCAAGTTCTACTGCTGAAAGCTCTACACTTTCTGCATACATAAAATATTACATCATTTTACCATAACTGGTATTGCTTAGACAACTCAGAAGAGGAAGGAGTCTCAGATTTTTCCGTTTTCACAAACTGCTTCCTTAAAAGCCTCTGCTACCACTTGAAATCAGTAGCAGTAAAAAATAAATTACTGGCAAGACCAAAATAAGCATTAAGACCTAAAATAAGAGTCCTTATTTCTAGGTGTATAGCTAAAAGAAATCATAATGCTCTTTGCCTAAGTAACTACAATCAGAGAGAAGCTTCTGAGCTTCAAGTTTCTTGCAGTTAATGGGCTCCAGCCTGAAAATGGATGAAAAAAAAGAAAAAGAAAATTAGACAACAATTTTCCTGTTCACTAACAGAAGTGAAAGCCCTTCATGGAATAGTGGCATTCTTAAAAACAAGAGTCATTGTATGCTTGCACTTATTAAGTGCACATAAAGCTTCTATTTAAACACAAGTCTGAAAATTCAAAAGTAACTCGTTATCTTTAAGTTGCACAGTTCCCTTTCCGTTAACTTTCTCTGAAATCTCATGGAGTCTCACAAATCCATGCCCACATAAGAATGGAGGCAGTCCTAGAGAAAAATCTAGGCAGGAAAGTAGCATTTCTTTTAGGGAAAGATTATGAAGATGAGAAGAGATATACTCTTAAGTCAGCTTTTTATGCATCTTCAGGTATTTTCTGAAATAGGATCCCTTCTACCTGCACAGGGCATCAGAGCTTGCACCCCTGAAAGAAACAGTATATGTCAAGGCTGATTTTCCTTAATTAAGGAAATACTGGTGTGTAAAGCAAAGGCTCTACCAGTAGCCTTTATATTCTCCAGTCACTACAGAAATATACTGCCAGCACTATAAAGTCTGCACACACACTGAACAGAAACTTTTTGCCAAAGGTACCAAACCAAAGTTATTTCCATTCCAGCGCTGGCTTTGATAACACCCCCCATGCCCCACTCCAGGGGCCTGCACTCCCCCATTTCTGAGGATGTACCAACTAACAACCACTTGCAGCCACAACATCTATACAAGGACGCATTTCTCGTCCCATCTCGAGCAGACAGGCTCGGAGGCACTCCGGACAGGCAAGGAAATCTCCTCATTTCTTCCAACCTTGAAGTTTCTCCCGTTCTGACTCCGAGGATGCTCTCGCAATGCCTTTTCCAGAAGGCAGGCCACACCTATATCCTCTTTCCTCTGCGCTTCCACAAAGCTTTCCTCAATCCCCCTTTGCGGGGGAAGTTTCCTCTGAGCCTTTTTCGTCGCCGGGTAGCGCTGGAACCCCCATCCCGGAGCACAAAGGTACCCGAACACCTGCGCCGAGCCCCTTTCCCGGGGGGGAGCGCCGGGAGCGGGGCCGGGGCGTTCGGGGGGGCCCCGCCCGGGCTCACATCCCTCCCCGACGGCGACCCCGGGCACGGCCCCAGCTCCCGGCGCTGCGGGATGTGCCGGCGCCGGCCTCCATCCCCCCGCTTCCATCCCGCCCTCCCTCACCTTGAGGATGTTCTCGTAGATGGTGGCCCGGAACTCCAGCAGCGCCTTCTGGTCGAACTCGCGGCCGTGGATGATCCGCATCTGCTTGAGGAAGGTGGACTTGCCGCTCTCGCCGGCGCCCAGCAGCAGGATCTTGACGAGGCGGCGGACGGCGCGGCGCTCCCGGGCCAGCATCGCGTCGATCTCCCGGCTGCGCCGCCGCGCCTCCCGCTCCGCGTCGCGGCTCCGCTCCTTGGCGTCCCGGCGCGGCCCGTCCCCGGCGCGGCCCGCGGCCTCGGCCGGCAGCAGGCAGCGGCTCAGGGTGCGCACCACGCCGGACATGGCGGCGGCGGCGGCGGGCCCGCAGCGCTCACAACGCCGCCGCCGACACCCCGAGCTCCGACAGCATCGGGCGGAGGCCGCCGAGACGCTGCGACCCAGCGGGTGGAGGAGGAGGAGCAGCCGCAGCCCCCGGGTCTACGGGCCGGGACCGCCCATTCCGGCCGGGGGGAGGGCTGGGGGGCGGCGGGCGCTGCCCGGGGAGGGGGCACGGCCGGCCCGCGGGGGCTCGGCGGGGCAGGGGGCGGCGGGGGCGCCCGGGCGGGGTCACGGCGGTGCCGCGGGGCGGGGGGCGCGCGGCCCCGGCCCCTTACAACGAGCGCCGCCGCCCGCCAGGGGAGGGGCCAGCCGGCCCAGCGCCGCACATCATTGGGCAGGGGCGCTGTCGGTCAACGGCGTGCCGCCTCCGATTGGATGAGTCGGCGTGCGGGGCGGGGCTAAACTGGAGACACGGCTCGGGGCGAGGCGGGGCGGAGCGCGGAGGGGGAGAACCAATCAGCGGCGAAGGGGCGGGGCGTTACTGATGGAGGCGGGGCCTGAGGGAGCGTTTGGCATGACGTCACGACGCCTCCCGTTCTGTTTCCGTGACGTCACAGCTCGTCCTGTGTTGTTGCCGTGACATCAAGGCTCGTCCTGGGATGGTGGGAGGGGGGAGCCGAGGCCCCAAACGGACCCTTCAGCGTCCCAGGGACAGCGTTAGTAACGTGCTGAGGAGGTAGAAAACAAGCGGGGTTCGTTTTTGCCGGAGCAACCCAGTGGCCAAGTTGTACTAGGTCATGCAGTGATGTAAATATGTCATCGGTGACGTCATCAGCACATGCAGTCAGGGCACTGCCTTGCTCAGCCAGTGTTAAACCATGCAGGGATTTCTCCCCACAAGCCCGGCTGCCCCTGGGAGCTGCTCCCAAGTGGGTTCAGCCTGTCCAGGTGACATCTGACATCCACATCCCACATCCAGGCTGAGCCCAGGACACTTTGCTCCTTGGCTGACATCAGGTGTAATTCCCTGCAAACATAGTGAAGCAATCCAGTGCTGGGCTGATGGCAAGGCAGGAATTAAAGTATCAAAGTGCACATCTGAAATGAAATCCCCCTCCCAGTCTCCTGATTAGGGACTAGAGGGAAAAAACATTTTGGGAAGCAGCTGGTGTGTGATCTCGGAGCAGTGGCTGGGATCCCAGGCCTTCTGGCTGCTGAATGAAATCAAAGCAGACAGGCACATGTCCTCAGTTGTACAAGATTATTTGTCCTTTCTGCATTACTTCCGTCTGTACATCCAATTATTTACACTGTAAATATTTATTCCAGTTTGTTGCAGATAACTTATCCTCCCCAGGCCTGTACCACACACTGGGACAAGTGACACAAATGCAGATTGCTGAGGGAAACTACTAAAATGACTGGGATTTCACTGAAAGTTAAGGATGTTAAGAATCACAAAATGGTTTGGCTGGAAGGGACTGTAAAGTTCATCTCGTTCCACCCCTTGCCATGGGCAGGGACACCTTCCACTATCCCAGGATGCTTCAGGGAGTCACAGATTTAAAGCAAAAACAATTAAAGAAAACCTTTCATGAAAGTGAGAATCCTACATGAGTATTAATTCCACTGAGATGTTGTTGTCAACACTTCCCCAAAGAACAACACTTTTTCTCCCTGGGAAGAAGAGACACCCCAAAACACCTCTAGGTTTTGCAGATTTCAGGAGAAGAACAGCAGAGGAGAATAACAACACAGGACTCGTAGCCATGAGCCATTCACTATAGAACCTTTCTTGAATAGTTATTTCCCCATCCAGGATCTTACCCTTCGATTCTAGTTGGAGACTCAGGTGCTGCTGTGTCTCATTCCATGTATAAAATGCTGCTGTAGTTCAGGAGTTTCCCACTGGATGTCATCCTTGTCCTGCCAGAACTCAGTCACACCGGTGGGATGGAGACAAACCAACGAGCCCAGAGCCCCCTGTACTCTGTAGGCCTGATTTTCCCAACAGCTGAGCACTCAGGACTCCTGCTGGAATCCACAAATGCTAAATTGCTTGGAAATCAGGCCCTATGGAACTGTGGAGTGCCCAGATTTGTGTTTTCTGATTAGCTCAGATTCTCCTGCCCCACCAGCTTTGTTTGTGCCCTACTTGACATCCTCTTCAGACTTCTGAGGTTGTGAGGGGTTTTGGCAGAGATTTCAAACAACCACGAAGTCCAACTCCAGCAACAGGCCTGCTTCATCTGGGAGAGTGAAATTATGGCATACAATAAACTAATCAAATAAATCAGTTGCCAGACGTCCTTAGTTCTCCATGCATTCATCCATGAAAGCAGCTTTCAACAGCTCCCATCTAATTGTCAAAAGGAAAAGGTCCACCCCTCCCTCCAGCTCCCACAGCACTGTTGTTCCTCTTCTAATCATTCAGAAGCTGCTCTAAAAGCAGGACAAAGCAGAATTCTGTTTACTCCTGCAGGTCTGCAGCAGCCACTGGCTGGTTCTGTGCCGAGGGACGGGGCAGAGCCCACAGCCACACGTGATCATCCCTATTGATGTTTCTGCAGAGGTTTTGTTATGAGCATAAGCAGGAGGTGTGAGAGACAGGCTTGGACTCAGTGCCTTCCCTCTCCCCATTTAATCTCCCTTCTTTGGGTTTAGACTAAAATCAAAACCACTTATACTGATACAAAATAAAACAAAACAATATCAATTACTTAATTTTTCCACTCTTTCTTTTATGTTCTCAGTTTTCCATTTTTTTACAGGTTTTTTTCCTGTTTCTACTCCATTTTCCCCTTCCCCATCTCTGTTTCTTCCTATAACTCCTGTTCTTTCTGCTGAGATTAAAAATACTTGTACAACTCCTTCTGTTTCTCCTTCCTTCATCTCTCATAGAGAGAGAGAAAAGGAAACTAGAAGATGGGAGAGAACAGAGAACTGGAGGATAGAAAGAAAGAGGCAGTGAGTGCAACCATTTCACTCATTGGCTACAAAACAACTGAATTATGAACAGAAAGACAGGGAGCTCTTGGGGGAACAGGTAGGGAAAGGACTCCCGAGGCCCCGGCCCTAAAACATTTCCAGATTAAAGCAGGAAAGCTGTATGGCAGTTGGAGAAGGTAGTGGACTGCTTGTACATGAAGAAGACCTGATTGCAGATGGGAGTGACATCTGGGCAGCTCTGGTGAACAAAGAAGTTATGGAAAACACACTGATAGTGAGGCCCAGTCAGTAAATCCCAATTAAAGTACAAAAGAGGACACAGCCTCGCTGTTAAATGCTGGCACAAAGTCTGTGGAATGAGAAAGGCTGAGGTGCCTGATGTTGGCTTCTTTTATCTCATTTGAGCTCCTTTTTTTTTCCTACCTGGGTCAAGCACTAAGAGGATATATGGATTTAGCCCTTGAAATGGTGCAGTGCTATCACTGCAGTGTCTTGAATTGTGCAGTTGACTCATTCAAAGATCTTCCCAGGTCCCCACCTGGATGATGATTCTTTATCCAGTGTGTCCCATAGCTTAAAGACTGTTTTTCCTCTGAAAGCATCTTAACAACATCGACAGAGGAGGCTCATTTTAAAGGAGCTGCTACCACTTCAGCTGAAAGTGCACCTGATGGACCCTGTAAGTATTAAAAATGGACTGTTTGTCCATGCCTAGGACACAGCTGTTGTTTTGCTGAGCACCACCAGACACTGGCACTGCCAGGAAGAATATTTTGCTCCGTGAAACTGGGAAGCAGATAAACCACCAGGAGGATATTTCCGTGCTGCAGTACAGCACCATGCAGCAATACCAGAGCTAGTGCCAATAGAATCAAAACTTCAGAGTTTAGGCAAGAACCTGGTGATCTTAAGACAACAGCAAGAAAAAGTGTGCACTGCTGGAGCCACCTGAGGTGATAAATCACCCACCTCATCCTGTCTGACCACTGTGCTGGGTGAGCAAACTGAGCCAGAATATTGAGCTGTTGCTACCACAGGGCAGATGCACTCCTGGCTCAGCCTGGTTTATTTGAAGATGTCTGGGCCCTTGAGTTGTTCATTGTGCATTCAGGTCACAAAGCTTGTGGATCTGAAGAACATTTATGATCTAAACTCCTTTCGCCGCTTCTCTGTTGAGACTGTGACTCTCTTTGCCTGAGGAGGTGCTGGAGTTTATGTGCACTTCAAGCCTTACCTAAGCTGGCAGTTTTGTCGTGTTAAAAGTGCCATGTTCTGCTTATTGCATTCTCGAGGTTTTATATGGCTTTTTCAATGGCCTTCTCCCTGCACACTCCCCGTGGCAGAATGAAAAAGTGGAGAGAGGCAAAGGGAATAATATTCTCCCGTGGAGGAATGAAACAAGAACAGTTCAAACAGATCAGCCATTTTCTAGTAACATCATTAAGTATATGGGAACCTTCTGGTATGAATATATTAGTTTTTTGCTGTAGGTATTGAGCCCTTGGCTGGTTGTTATCTGCAAGGCTTTATGATCCCTATTGTAACATGCTCTTTCTGAGAGGTCCCAATTTTTTGAAGTGATTGCAGTCTTAACTCCCATGAAGCCAAAGAAAACTGAAGTAGTTAGGTATCTCTCAAGAAAAAATCCACTTACTAGTGAATTTGTATCTCAGTATTTGCCTTGTCCCTTTTAACAGCTCTGGAAAGGCTGAGAGAACTGGGTTTGTTCAGCCTTGAGAAAAAAAGGTCAAGGGGAGACCTTACCACCATGTTCCAGTATTTAAAAGGTGGCTACAAAGAAGATGGAGACTCCCTTTTTTTATAAGAAATCACATGGAAAAGACAGGGGTAACAGGTACAAGTTATTCCTGGAGAGATTCTGATTGGACACAAGAGGAAAATTTTTCACAGTGAGAACAATCTGCTCACAATTGGAATAATCTCCCCAGGGAAATGGTGGATTCCCCAACACTGGACACTTTTAAGGTTCAGCTGGACAGGGTGCTGGGCTGTCTTGTCTAGACCAGGCTTTTGCCAAGAAAGGTTGGACTAGGTAATCCTTAAGGTCCCTTCCAACCTGGGGAGATGAAATCTATGATTTCAGCGTATTCTGATTTTTAATTGTGTTTTCTTTCTCCTTTGCCAGCTGTGAATACAGAACCTTTGGTTCATACTGTTTGAGAGTTTGCTAACGTGGATTCTCTTGCAGTGGTCCAGCCCAGCTGCCACTGAGCAGTAAAAATGCCAAATTACACCAAAGCAATGTATTCTTCCTTCTTCTATTAAATCGGTAGGCACTATTTTTTATTTTCCGTGTGATATTTTCATCTTCTGTCCCACAGAAGACACATTACTCATGTACATAAAATATGGGAGTCATGACACTTCATGGAGTTAATTTTCACTATTTTCAGACTGCTTGACAGCAGCCTGTTCTCCTTCATTACACATCAGCCAGCGAATGGATTAGTTTACTTTCAAAACACAAAACCTCATATTAATCCCCAAACAATTAATTATTGAGAGAAGACAAGCATATTTTGAACCCAGCCTGTGACTTTTCTACTTATTTAATGCAGCAAGGCATGATCTGTGTAATTCCAGGCATGTCCTGCCAAGCATCCTGCAGTGCTTAGCGTGAAGATTGGATATTAGCAAGAAATTCTTCCCTATGAGGGTGGGGAGGCTCTGGAACAGGTTGCCCAGAGAAGCTGTGGATTCCACATCCCTGGAAGTGTTCCAGGCCAGGTAGGACAGGGCTTGGAGCCAACTGGTCCAGTGGAAGGTGTCCCTGCCCATGGCAGGGGGGTTGGAACAAGACGATTTTCAAGATCCCTTCCAACCCAGACCATTCTGTGATTCTATGAAGTTACTGTGATGACACACAGGGATGATGTACCTTGGTTCTGAGAGTACAGAAAGATCAGAAATTAAGGTTCTGCTACAAGGTGTTTCCTCAGAGGGCACAGAATCTGGGCTTGTGGGACCAGAGCCGTGCTGCCTCAACAGCTCTTGCTTCTGAGTTCTAAATCTGATGACACACTCCTATGGCACAAAGGGACAGAACAGGCTCGTGCTGCCTCAAGGATGTGTTCCTGGTGTACACAAAAAGCAGAAACAACTTAAAATCAGACATAAGTCCTGAAAGCATTTGGACCTCTGATTTTGAATACAAAAGGCTCGAGCACTAAGTAGCTCTGTCAATTTAAGTGCGTTTTGTTTAGTCCTTGGTGACATAAAAAGTCACTGGAAAACAAGATGAGTGACATTAAGGGGGGAGGGAGAAAAGCACAAATCTATGAAGTGCACAAAAAAAGCCAAAGCCCTGAGAACAGAACCTAATACATTTGCTGCCAAGCTATGTCCATTCCTTCTGCATTGTTTTTAAAATGACTTTTCAACTGGTGATGCAGAGCCAAATATCTCCACGGGTAACGTGTATCTCCCAAAACTGGTCGGAAATTAGCAAGCCTTAATAAAATTTATGCATGGCTTGCTATTGCAGTTCCACATCTAAAGGGAAAACAGATGTTCTCTTTAGTTATTCTCTTCATGTCCGAAGGAAAGCTGTTGGTTACAGTTTGTTTTTTAAAAAGGCTGGTGCTGAAAAGGTTACAAATGATGCAATTTTTGCAATCCTACTCTAAGGCTCTCTGTGAACCTGAACTGCTGAGGCGACACTTGCAGATGCCTGTCACCTACTTACCAGCCTCATATTTCTTAACACCTACACTCCAGGATGAATAAATGGAAGAGAGTCCCCAGGAATTGCTGAGATCACTGGCAGGCTGGCGGGCCAGGCTCCAGCCCCTCTCTGAATCCACTCTGGAGTTCCTTGGCCCCAGTGAGTTCCAAAGGTGAGGCGGAATGGATGTGCATCTGAAAAGTGTTATTAGAGATGCCACTAAATGGGCCTCTCAAGGCTTCAGCATGGAGAAGAAAAGCCTTGATTCCTCACCTCCTTCACCTGCCTCCCTTCACTGAGCACATGTGCATCCTGCCCACGGCGTTTTCCACTCCCATTGCAGATGGGCAATCTTTCCTCTTCCCATTTTTACACAAATATTTTCAAGATGTGCAGAAACGTTGGCACTTACAGTGAGTGTTTGCCAGCTGAAAGAGTTTGCCCCTGCAAACATGGATGCATGCATGCACATATATCTGGGATTCATCCTTTGCTTTGGGGGTGAGAGTCAAACACAGAGGTTTTCAAAATGGTAATATTTGTTTGTTTCGACAACATATTTATTCATTGCTCCCTGAATGGGGGATCCCAAGCCTTCTTTATTCCTCTGCAGCTACCAAGTGGACATTAATAAAAAAAGCTGCTCTCCATCCACAAAAAAAATGCCCCAAAACAACAGCAAGTGCAATGAATTGTAGACATTGGCTTAGAATAACCTTTATAAGTGTTTATCCAAACAATCCTTTTTTTAGCCTGTGAATATTCATGGTCTTACAGGCAATATGAAGGGATAAACACTCACACCAAACCTAAACGTGACTACCAGCTAATTTAGGAATTATTACTCTCCAAAAAATGGAGAAGGAAGAGACTCTGTCATTTAAAGAAACGATAGCAAATGATGCAAAACCCAGGTGGCAGGAATGCAGAGAAGAGCTGGCAGGAGCTAACCAGATGAGTGATCAGCATTTTATTCAGACAGTGTTTCAGCGTCCACCCAGAGGAGATTAAGTATCCTGTCCTCTCAGTGCAAAAAAGGAGAAATAAATCAGGTTTTACCACAAGTAGGGTGGCAGGGAGTTAATTAGGAATGGAAAAAATATATTTCAGTTTGAAAAGGAATAAAAAATGGACAAATGAAGGAGCTAAAATACACTGAAAACATGTTGGAACACACCTGGGAAGCTGACTGAGAATCTTGCAGGGGGATCTGCAGCCCCAGGGGACTGACACAACAGGTGATGCAGACAGCTCAGCTGAAAGCTGCAGTCCAGCAGCCAAATGCTGTTGCTTTGAGTTGTTATATGAAAGCAGACATTTCCCATAGCCTGTCTCCTGTCAGAGTCTTTCCAACCACAAAGCATATAAAAAAGGCAAGGTTGCATAAAGAAATGAAAGAAGCTTAGTTTTCCTCTTAACGTAGTTTTTAAAAACCACAACCCTCATTAGAGTCCACAGGAATTGCTCCACATCTCTTCTAATTTGCCTCCCAGGATTTGTGCAAAACTAGAAGATGACAGATTTTGCTATTAAAACAAGCAAAACTACACCAGAAAATTAGTAGAAACCACAAGCAGCAGAACAGTGGTGAAACCACCTTATTGCCCCGTGTTCAGCGATTTCCATTAATGATTTAACAGTAAAGGTCAATTAAGTGAGTAGCAGACACTGATACACGTGGGCTGTGGCTCTGCTCTGTGTTGGTGGAGCACATACATATGGATATGTTAAAGCAGGAGAAGCTTCCAAAGGCAATGCACCATTTCTCCCGGGTCTGATCCGAGGTAGATGTGCCTGGGGCATGTTCCTCTAGTCCTAAGGAAGATTAGTTCCAGCCTAAGAGCTGCCAGTCCCTGCCTCAGTCAGTTGGAGGACAGTGTTTTTAGGAGGGATGAAGGTTTCTGTATCCCACTGGGTTTAAACCCTGGGTACCAGTGGGTTTGGTGGCACGTCGCCTTGCAGGAGGCAAAGTCCTGTCTGTCAGCTGATGGTGACAACATCACCTCTATGGAAAATGGCACAGGTCCTGCTGCATGCCATTCCAGATCCCTTTTTGCCAAGAATGCCGTAGGCTGCAGACCACTGCTCAAGAGGAAAGGCTTGGATGTGAATGAATGCATGAACATGGCTCCTGGCTGAAATATTTAATCAGTGTGTAAGTGACTTTCTGCCACCAGTGAATATCAACGCTCCTCATCTTGGGTAAAGGCTGGGAGTCACATTTCAACAGTGTTTTCAGAAAGCACCAATATATTCACATGGCACCCTCTGATGCAAGAGCACGGGCTGTGGTCAATCACCATTCCAGTAATTCAGGAAGGAGTGCTGGCTTTTGACTGTCTCCATGTTTGTTATTTATACACTGTGTCATCTGGAGCTTGTTGTTTGCTTGTAGCTTTGGGCTGACAGTTCCCTGATTCCAAAGGCAATTCAGCCCCTGACATAAAGCAGAGGAACAATGCACAGTTCCTGTAAAACAACAGTGCTCCCCCCGCCACTGTCAGAATGCAGGGATTAGATGCAGAATAATGCAGTCCCTGATCAAACCTGCAGCTGTAATTCAACCTCTGGACAGTGCTGATGCCATAAATTTGGGAAGAAAGTGCAGCTCAAGCGATTTGTGAACAAGAGCTGGTGAGTCCAATTGAATTACAGTGGTGAGAGCAGCCGGGATCCCCCTGCACCGAATCATTACTAATGAGAGCCAGAGAGTGATTACTTACAACTTTAATGAAATTGAATTTTAATTTATAACCTTGGCTAGAAGAAGGAAGAAACATACAATGAATATTTGTGGGTGACAGGGCAAAAACTACAACCAGAAACCCAAAATAAATGGACAAATGCATTCTCCTGGAAGAGACAAGGTAACATTTTATCTCCAAAAATAAATTAATATTTTAGGAAACAGTTGGGATACAGTAAGAACGGAAGAAAGCTACTCTATAACACAGTTCTGATGATGAAAGACCTCAGGAAGAAAATGTTCCAATATGTTTTCTCCAACCCATTTATGATGCTTAGAAGAAGGAGATCTGTTTAGCTGAATCTCAAGCCATCACTGCCTATTATTTTTGCATGAAATCAGCAGAATTGTAACTACAAGCACCACTGACATATGATGATCAGATAATGCCATGGAACTCTTTCTGAGCAATTCTTCCAACTTCAGCACTGAGTAGTAATTCACTACTGGAAGGAAAAGCATAATCAACACTAAATACTGGTTTAAATAGAACAATGTTTGTTGCTGGTTCCCATGTTGGAGGCATCACTCTGCTATTTTAATATCCTTTTTGATATTTCACTGTTTCTACTGGGCTACAGTAAGGAGGTAAAGAAAAGTGGTTTATGAAGTTCATCCCAGATATGGAAATGTGAGGAGGGAGATGGAAAAACAGAGAACTCGAGTAAGGAACACAAAATGGATGAATAAGGGAGCACTGGTAGCTCACATCACAGACCACACAAGTTTTGCCACTTAAATTGTGAATCCGCAATTTGGGGATGATTAGAAAGGTTTGGGATGTGTAGTGGAAGGTCTGAGACATGGGACTTACAGCCAGGGTCACACCAATCAGGCAGAGTGCTGCAGAGGTGCTGAAAAACACTCAGACTTTTGACTTTACATTTATTTTACAGAAGGTAAATCAATATCTCCTCACCCCAGTGCACTTGTGTCATATGGCTTTCTGTTACAAGGTGACCAGGGCTCGGACATGTCTCTTCTGAACTGAAAACAGCTTAATCCAAAGGGATTTTTTTTTCTGAAGAATGGCTAAAGCACTGTATTACCTCATGCCACAGGGTGATGGGATCCAACCCAGTGTTTTATTGTACAACTTGGGAATCAGCAAATAGAGACTATTACTACTGAAATAGTAAAACATGCCAATTGAGTGGGAATTCAGTGCTATTTGCATATGTTAAACTATTTTGTTAAAACAAGCAGTATTAAATTGAGATTTGTTATAAAAGAGAGGGTTTTCAAAGAGACTGGGTTCTATCGAGAGAAATGTTATAAAAAGAGATCTCTAATAGTGAAGGGTCATTCCCTTCTTCAAAGAATTATTTTACATAAAAGTGTCATGCTCACTCACCCAGACTCACATGCCCCAACTGATTTTGGGAGCCGAAGCTGTTTCACATCACCACTGGAGGGAGACATCATTCCTTTAAAAAGCTGTAAAACTTCTGCTGTCATCACTGCACTTTGGTAAGAAAGAGTGAAAAAATAATCTGGAGAAATACAGCTGCTGAATTTGGTCCAGGCTGGACACGGTAAATCACAGATTCTAATAACAATAATAATACAGCATGAATGAAACAGTGCCAGATTAACAGAGATACTTAATGTTTCCACTCTGATCAATACTGCTCAAGTGAGTTTGCTCCAGGTGTCTGAACTTAGTCCTGGTTAAATCCACCACCAGTGTCTGACATATTCCCCTCCCTTCTTCCTCTCCCCCTCCCATCACTCACAATCTGTGCTTGCAGAAACAACTTGTGATGTTAAACTCTCAGGCTGATATTTCCTAACCCTTTATCTCACTGTGACCTTAAGTGAGACCAACAAATGTTCCCGTCAATGGCGTTATTTTCATTTTCACTTAACCCCTAGTGGCCTAGTGGCCTATTTTACAATCATCCAATTACCCCCACTGCTGCTGAAAAAAACACAGGGAGAAAATAATTATTTGGTGCAGCTCAAGGTCGTCAAGCTGCAGGAGAAGGGGGAGCCATGAGCTGAGCTCCAAGTCACTCAGGCACTGTTGGCCCACTGACAACTGCATGGATGTACTTCAGAGAGGGACCAGGGCACTACATCTCAGCTCTAAAAACCAAAAGCTTCTGCTGGTAGGACAAAAGAGGCAGTTCTGCTAAAAACAAACAACAGAAAAGGAGCAATACTCTCCAAGGTCATGTGGCACATAGCCAAAGAGGATGATGTTGGTCATGTATGTATGGAATCACTCTGCTGTGTGGTGCACACAGATGTGTGTTTACACATGTACATGCAGTCACCCATTCTGCCTAAGTCACCAAACAGCATCTCAGCAAGATAAAACAAGTGATAACAAAGAAATTCCCGTGTGAGGGACTCTCACACTCCCAGTAACAGTGAGGAGCCGACAGAAACTTTCAGCTCAGCTGACTGTCTGTGGTTTGTGTTTTGAGCTCCGCTGATGACACGTGCTGCCACCTGTGAGCTGCCTCCTCTTCACTCCTCAGGCAGGCTAATTCTAAAATTAGTGCAGAAAATAAAGCTTTTGTTAAACAGATATTCTCATCACCTCCCCACGCAACTGCATCTCACACCTACAGCTGCAGCCAACCATGAGTTTCCTGTTGTACTCACTGAATGGGGCAATTTCAGAGTAAATATAGTTCAAACGCTTATAAATCTCTAGAGTGAAATCCCTGCTGTGCTGAAAATAGGAGCTTCACCACAGATTTTGATAGTTTTTTCAGGCAGTTTTTAAGTCGCCTTTGGTTCCCAGAGAGCCTTGTTAATGGCAAGGAGATGATTAATGCAGTTTTACAGCCTGTGCCATCCTGTGTCTTTCTGTTGACCCCCACGTCAGCTTCCATAAAGCACCACGTGCCTCCTGACAGTAATCATCTGCTCTTCCCTGATGGCTTAGATGTGCTAGCTGAAGTCTGCAAGATCCAGCTGGTGATCTAAAGACATTAGAGAGGAGCTAGGAAGGAGCAGGAAAAAACATCATCGCCGTCAGCCCCATTAATTTTACTGCAGGACAAAACCTCACCCTGACACCACCAGATCGCCTCAGCCTAAGCATGAGTGTGGGGCTGTTCTCTCTGCTTGTGCCTTCCAGCTGCTTCAGCTCCAGCAGTGGTTCTGGTCGGTGCTGAGGATTTGTAAGGTATCATCTTGGAGAGCTAATCTGTGCTCTGTACCCGTGATTCTCATGGATTTCCCTTGGACTCCACCTGCAGGACTTCACACACTGGTGGAGTCTCACTATCACAAAATCTCCATATGCTGTTTTAGAGCAGAGAAGGTCATGGCTTAGTTGCTGGAAGAACCCACTGTTCTGACTATCACCACAGAAAATAGCAAGAGCTAAAGAGAAGAGAAATTCAAATACATACCCCTACTGCACAGTGCAGTTCAATCTTCCCGAGGCATGCAAAGTAAATAGTGGTAATAAAATGTGATAGGAAAATCAATTGGAACAAATGAAGCACTGTCTGTGCTGTATTCCAGCTCCTCTGTCCCATTGTTACTGCTTTGATTAATAAACAGCAATCTGATAATGAGCAAATCGCTCAGCACCAGGATATGGCGAAGGAAATGCTGCAGAGCTGCTACAGGGACAAAGCTGAATCTCCCCAGCACCAGGTTGTGTTTGGAAGGAGCTGGACTGATCCAGGGGCCTGGCCAGAGACACCATGATCACCTCAGGGCTCTGAGGGTGGAGCTCCTTAGGAGAGAAGCTGCTGTAAACCACTGGATTTGATATTTATAAACGTGCACTTAGAACCAGGCATCAATTTTTCACATTCATTTAATAGAAGTTTACCCCACTGGGTTTCTCTAGGGTGCAAAGATGAAGGCAACAGCCCAAAATTGGCTCTTAAAGAAGTATTTTAACAATACAGTGATATTGGTATAAAGAACTCCAACTAGATCAGAGTCAATATCCAGCTTAGTTCCTTCTGGTGCCTATTTAGACAGAACTGAGGGCTAATGGAATTGTGTCCGTTCATGCCAGGAATAAATCAGTTTCATTATGAAATATTCTTTATTTCTTAGCGTGTTTTTTTCTTTCCTGAACATTCTGAATGTCCCCATGACCACAGCTAGAGATGGGCTTTGTGTAGCCCTTCCTGAGCACCATCCTGCTGTGTCCTGGTACCTTCCTAAGCACTATCAGGAGTTACTCTCTGAATACCAGTGTCTGAGCAGGGGGTTGAACTTCAGCAAGTGTCAGTGTCTGTTTCTGTTTCCTTGCTGTTTTGCTGATGCCTTCGTAGATGCAATCACTGCAGGCTGTGCCAGAGATCCTTGTTAGTCCCCCACCTCTGTGAGCAAAAATTATCAGATTCCCTGACATTTCAGACACAAGGAGCAGTGTACATAATTGATGTGAGACCACTGGCTGCAGTGAATTTAAATCAGAAGCAGGGAGATGTTGTCCAAAGAACTGGATACACCAAACCCTTGTCATCAAGAAATGGTTCCAAGAGCCAACTGCTGACCACCAGGAGGCTTTTCTACCAACTTGTGAAAAAGAAGTTAATGGGATGGGGAATAAAGAAAAAAACCCTAGTCCTCAACTGGAATTTTTCCAGATTGCCAAGGTGACAAAGTGGCTATGTTGGCAGTGCCTTGAAAAGTCAGGATGACTGCTGTACCTGAGAGAGGGACAGGTGGAGTGGAAGCTATTACTGTTCGGAATGTTTTGCAGCAAGGGAAGCAAACTGCATCCCAGGGCTCTTCCACACTCCATCCCAGCTCCAATACTTTGCACTTCTTCCCATTTCCCCTGGTGGGAGCAGCCTGGTCCTGGCCCTGGTCCCAGTTCTTCACCCCTAGGATGGTAACTCTTCATTCTGCACAGACTCCTGACAAGCCTGAAGGGGATCTACCCCAGGTATCCCTCCACAGCCTCTAACCTGCAGGCTGCTCGTACCACCCTGATGGAACTGGGGCCTGCAGGCACTTTACTGCCTCATCTTTGCCCAGGCATGATGGGGATCCTCTGAAAGAGCCATCTCTCTATCTTTGTCCTTCTGCATCTGCACTTTGGAAGAAAATCAATATTGCTGTTTGTTGCTAAATTGTCAGACAGCTTTTGATGCTAATATCTGATGAAGCAGACATGCTGTTGTAGATAGTTACTCTCAAACAGGTTCTCTGTCATCTACCATCTGCTTTTAAAGGGTCTGTTTTTTCCCTTTTTTTCTAGTGACTAATGGTGCATTTAACCCCGGAGAGTCTCTGATCTGAACATCAGACAGTTTCCACTGCAGAGGAACAGAAAAAAAGGAGGTGAGGGAGAGAAGGTGGGTGAGCTTCCTGTTGTTCTAACTTGGCTTACTGGTAGGGTTCTCAAATCAAACTAGGGATCCCACCACTTGGGGCAGGTACCACTCAAACCCTTGATGCAGCTGCCAGATGGAATCACACCCTGGTTCCGAGTCTTGAGATAGAGCAGCGTAGCCCGAGGGGAGCCAGGTTGTGTCTCTGGCCCATGTGGACAAGCCCTCTCAGCTCTCTGTCCACCTGCTCCATCTGTACCCAGACATTAACAGCACCTTCTTCATGAAGCAGCATTAGTTCTACAGATGACAATTGTGGGGATGGGAGGCCTTCTGTTTGCTTTTGCAGCCTCAGAGATGAAAATTTACAAGGCACCAAGGAAAAGTCTTGGGCACAGGTTCTTCAGTGTTTGGGTACAGGATCATCCCTGAGGGACAGACAGCTTTACAGAGATATCAAGTGTGATTTCTGGGAACACAGCAGAATTCTGCAGTACCTGAAAGATATGGGAGGAAATTTCATGCTATAGTTTTTCAACACTGGGTTGGCTGAACTGGGATTTCTGTCCAGGAAAGTGTTGGACAGAATGGTTCCCTCAGTTCCTGCAGGTGCTGTGTGGGCAGAACTCTGGCACAGCACTGACAGTGTAACTCCTGCTGTGCCAGTGACTGTACAGCCATCCAAGGTGCCAGTGCTAAAGAGCCCTAGTCACTGTGCTCGAACCAAAATGCACACTGGATTTAGTCTTGAAAGCCAAAAGGCCCATTGCCTTGATCCATGGGAGATGAGTCTGGAAAAGCAAAAGGTTTCTCTGCAATTACAGTTTCAATTTACAGACTTTCCTGAATCTTTTGGTGCACTAGACCACTGCACAGAGCAGTGCTTTGATGAAGGATCTCCGGGCTGAATCAGCCCTTGTGTTACACAGACAGGATGGAGGGCAAACAGCTCTAGAAAGTGAGCAAGCAGGAGAAATGGAGGAAACAAGGTAACTTATAAGAATTGAATCACAATCTCCTGGTTGAAATCGTGTACCTCTTTGTGAGGTACTATTCAATTCTCAGAACTGAATGAAAGCAAGGGAGGTGGAAAGTGCACCAAAGGGGAAGACATTTTCACGGTATAAGCTGATTAAGGCTGAATTACTTGAAGTACACAATATAAATAATTGCAAAATCCTAGAATATTGCTCTCCCAGAAGCCCCTAACTTCTATGTCTTGCTTTTCCAGTCTCCAGGGAGCAGCATAATAATAAATGCTGTTTAGACAGCTCAGCCTGTGTGCCCATGCAGTGCTGAAACCCTCACGGCAGCTCCGGGGCTCAGCCCAAGCGGTGCCACTCTCTCCATCCTTGCTACTGAGTTTCCCAATCCTAGGCCATGAAAATAGCTTGGCACAAAAGAAAACAGAAACCTCTAACAGGTTTATAGGCATTTTTCCAGCTTTGGCATCTATCTCCACTTAAAGTTTGTAGGCTCAAGTCTGCTTTGTGTGTGTTCCTACCCCCTTGCAAATTGTGCTGCCAGAGCTGTCTGAGCTGCAGCAGGACCGATTGACAGCTTTGCCTCCAGCCAGATTTCTGATTCAAAGCAATATCCAATTCTGTGTAATAAAGTTTGCATGAAATTTTTACCTGCAACAATTCCCCAATGTGCTGAACTGCGTGATACCGACTTATATAATACATCATTTTTGCAGCAGAGTTAAACAAAACGCAAAGCCAGACTCAGTTTGATTTTTCTCTCGTGATCACAGACATTATACCGCATCTGAGAGCTATAAGCCATTACCTCCGTCATTTTTTAGTATATAAACATCAAATACAACAAGTGTTTAAATCAAATCAAATGTTTAAATGTAGTCTTTTAAAAATATTTCAACTACAAAAATTAAAAACTAAAAAAAAATGCTTTCAGGTAAAAATTGGAAGCATGTGAAATATTGAAAAGGACTGCCTCAGTATTATTGAAATATTTTAGATTTTTAGAAAATGAAATGTTAGAATAGAGAAATTTCCATAGACAATTGGTTTAGATGAAAACATGTTTTCTAACAGAACAATATTCCATTGAAAAAATTTCCAATTGCATTTTCTAGTGGGCAATTTTTCAATGACATTTTCAAAAGAACAATCTACATCTGAGAAATTTTCCAACAAGCTCTCGTGAGCTCTTAAAGGCAAGAAGAAGTAGTTTTCAAATAATCCATTTTGAAAGGCAGTTATTATTCTGTGTTTTACGCCTTTTACAGCAAAAGCAGCAGACCAAGCACAGGGCAGTTTCCAGACTTT
The DNA here is from genome assembly GCF_036250125.1 of Pseudopipra pipra. Lineage (NCBI taxonomy): Eukaryota > Metazoa > Chordata > Aves > Passeriformes > Pipridae > Pseudopipra > Pseudopipra pipra. The sequence continues at coordinate 12,450,105 of NC_087564.1, forward strand.
CCGTTACCTCCTTTCTAACTTAAAATACAAATTACTGAGAAATGTTCCCAGACTTTAATTAAGAACCATGAGTAATTTTAAAACAGGTTGTGCTGTAAATGTTGCTTACCTTTGGTAGGGATACACACCTGGGATCCAGACACGGGTGTGTCAGGGCTGGGCCTGAGCTCTGGTGTCCAAGCATGGCCTCCAGTTCAAACTTGGGTCTGCAGCTTGATTTTCTTCCTTATTAGACTGATTTATAATCTGAATTTTGGTGGTACCTGCAAGTCCAGTTATTGATCCCAAATCTCATAGCAAGTGCTGTCTAACAGTACAAAACCACCCAAAGAATAACCCAACATAAAACTTGTCCCATCCTTACCCTCTGATGAGATCAGGTAAAGAATCTGCCTGGGATTCTGCTGTGACACTGTTTACAGGAAACATTTACATTTCCAATTCCCCTTTTGTTTTCCTTATTATTGCTCCCAGTTTTTCAACCACACAATCCCTCCTGAAGCTGACTATGCCTGGCTGGGCATTTGTGCATTTGGGCCCAGGTTTGTGTATATGGGATGTGTATGTGAGGAGGGAAGTGGCTGGTGGCTTCAAGTGACACCTCACAAGTGAGATTTAGCAGAATTGAAAATACCACAAGGATCTACAACCCAAGTTCCCAGTTTGCACTTCAAATCTGCCAGTTCAGGACTTGGAATCCACACTGAATCCAGCACTCTGACATTTAGGGAAACTCATGGCCTCTTTTCAAGATTTGAATATATTTCAAAATATGCAGAGATTGATTTCCTCCAATTCAGAGGGACAGCACTTAGATCTAGACCAGAACCACCTCCCAGCCAGTGTAAATGACAGTGGCCTCTTTCACTTTGTGGCTGTTCTGCAGCTCAACTCTGGGTACAGATCTGCTCTGAGTTCACACCCAGAATTCAAGAGGGAATAGAGTTTTCAGTCCTTCTCCACTGTCACAGAGAGATGAGGGTTGTGCAAGCTATGGCACACAGCTGTGTCATGAACTTCACTTGACAGGGTCTGGTTGCTTTGCATCACATGAGTTGACAACCACAATGCCTTACAGCACCTGCAGAGCTGGGAATTTACAGATGTATTCAGATACAGAGAAGAAAAGACTGTTCCATGTATTCATTCCTCTCTTGTTTCACAGAAATAATTAGATCTCTTGTTCTCTGCCACAATCTCTAGTTCCACTTTTCCCATAAGGTGGTTTAGCTGTCCTAAATTACAGATCAAAAAGCTAAATGCTAAAGGCCAGGCTAATTCTCTTGTTTCTCTGTGTAGTCTATGAAAACCCCAGACAGTTCAGAGGGCAATTCATCTCACCCTTGGATAGCCATCTCCAGTAAGTCAGACAAACAGCTCTTTGGAGGTGTATCCCTGTTCACTGCAGAAGGAACCTCCTCCAGAGTTTGACATATGCCTTTCCTGTGCCGAAAGTCCAGTGGGATAAATCACATCCACAGCTGTTGCCCATGTACAGAGGGCTCAGACATAAAGCTGTGGTGAGATAAGATCACTGCAGAAACAACCGTGGCAGCCTGAGATACTCCATCCCCTCAGCCCCACCAGCCATCTGTTCCAGCCATTCCAGCAGATGGTACTGATCCCTGTGGCACAGCCAGTGGGACACGGACATCCTCCGCGCTCTGTCCGGTGAGCAGTCAGCTGGTTGCTCCTGGAGGCATCTGACGCTGACCTGGCTGAACTTTTTGCTGAAGCAGCTGAGAAATGTTCCTACAGTCCCTCCCATTGTTCAGCTGTGGACTCAAAAGCTCTCACAAGAGGGGCAGGAACAAACCACAGGCAGCTGTTCCGCAAGGTTGCATTATCAGGACACTAGGAATGAATGCAAAATGCTCCTGGAAGGCTTAGTTCTTCCAACTGATATTTTCTTATTTCTGCTTGAGCTACAGAGGATCTCTGAAGAATTATCCAATTTGTTCTATATATACCCCAACTGGTTGTTGTTCTTTGCCCTGGAGGGAGTTGCAAATTGTGTGTGCAGCCCGTACTTTCTGTAAGGAGATTGCACACAGAAGTATCCCCTGCTTGCACAGTCCAAGCAGATGGCACTGGGCAGGGAAAGAGCTATTCTCTGAGAAGTAGCAGCTATGAACAGTCTTTCAAACATTAATAACTTGAGAAACACAGTAGCAGAAATTAGATGTAAAGCGACATAAATTACTTCTAGAAGGTTCCATTAGTTAAAAAAATGATGTGCATAAAAGAGAAGAGCAGAAAAGCACAATCCCACAAGCCAACAAGGACTGATCTAGTCTAACTGAGACACAACCACAGCATCAGGAGCTCATTGCAAAGACAAGGGAGCAGCTAATCTAGTGAGGGCAACCAGACCAGATGTTTGTTTGGATTCTGATTGTATTTTCTTGCCAGCTGCTGTGCACCAGCCTGCAGCCCCAAGGTGGGGGATTTGGGATGAACACAATAGCAGAGGTAAATTTGTTATTAAATGCATCTTAAAGGGAGGGATATGGCAAGGAGGGAAGGCTCTGAGGACAATGGGATGTACAACTCTTCATCTGTAGGTCAATTTTTATTGCATTTCAGATCAGCAATTGCGCGGGTCGTTATTATCGGGGCAGTTTTATTGAACCAATTTGGCAATCTCAATATAGCATCTAATGCATAGAGGAAAGATGTTAAAAGACTGAAGAGATTTAGGAGTCTGAGCCCCACTCCTGATCAGTGGAGCTTAAACTCTCCAAGGACTTAAGTGCTTTTGAAAATGGGACGTGGTCTCCTTGGTCATGTACACACTTCTGAAAGAATTCTCCTCCTCGGCCCCAGCACAGCATGGTGCTCGCTGGTCTCCTCGCTGTCAATCACGGCACAGAGGTCAAGGACTGAGTGGTTCACAGCAATTACTGGCTTATGAAATTCTCCTTTTCTTCCTCTCAGAACAGTCCCTCCTGTTGAGAGCAGGCGTGTTGGCAGGCAATGATGTAGAGAAATATTTCAGTGGAGAAACAGAGAAACCTGTTGTCTGGAGGAAGCACCATCGTATTTTCCACAAGTAAAAAAATGTTAAAAATTGAGAGATGTACAAATGAACAGGATTCAGAGGCAGGGATAAACTAAATGAGACACTGGCAGATCTGGAAAGATCTGATGTGCCACTGGGACAGTGGAATCTATTTTCTTACAAGTGCCAGGACTACAAAGGAAACCTGCAAGACTGTTAAATAAAACTGGAGCTTTCATTTTAATTAATGCCAGGAAGAATAGCTATTTTCTTCTCTTCTGATTAAAATGGTTATGGAGAAACAAGGCTACAGAGCTGCTCCAGCCATCAGTGGCTGTGTTGCTGCTGCTGCTACCAACCAACCTTCACCTTCCTCAACTGGGTATGTTCCGAATCTCACCTCGGGGTGTGTGGGGGGCACATCTCAATTTCATATCCTGTAGCCCAATTCCCATGTTTTTTTCCTCTCAGATTCCACTTGTTTGGTCTCACCAGATGTTTTCACTGAGCCAAGTGAGATCTATATTTTTAACATAATAAATTACCCCCATCTCCCTCTCAGTATCTTTGTCCTCACAGGTTAAACAGCTGCTGTCCCTCGGGAGATGCTGGTGGATCAGGAGTTGTGACAGTGGCTGTGGCCTGACCCACAACCTGGATCCCAGCACCCGAGACACTGGCTCTTCAACACGGCTCCAGTTCCACTCCATACGTGCATCCTGCCAGCAGAAGTCCTCAGCCAGTGAGGGTGAAACAGGAGTGAGCTCTGGGCACCTAACAGAGAACTCTGGGAGCCCCTGCTCCACCTGGATGTGTCCTTTGGTCGCCAAAGAGTTCCATTTTACCTGTTTTTTTTTTTTACAGCTGATCTTCATCCACCCAGATGGTTTTACGCTGCTCTTCCCCGATCCTGTCTTTTATTATTCGGATGAGATCCTCAATGCTGCTCCAAGCATCTGCCTCCACAGAGGCATAAAGGCAGGGCAGTGCTTCCAGCTCTTTCTCCTTCAGACGGCACAGACGTAAAAACTCATCCTCAGCCTCCGGCTTTGGCAATAGTTTCCTGTATCAAATGAGCAGACCAAAGATAAATGTCTTACAGTTTAAGTTAATCCTGCAGTCCCAGCTGTCCCATCAAAAATTTATTGTCTACTAACTATGTACAAGCAATAAAAGCAGTGGAGAACACAGCTACTCCAGGCCTACCCTCCCCTTACCTCCACGCTGCCCCAAGGAAAAATTTTTGCTTATGGGGAAACAATTTAAGAGGATTGAATGGAGGAGAGTGCAAGTGTTTACAACCTTCCCTCTTCCAGCCAGCACTACCTTAAGAAATGATGTGGGAGTGCTGAGCACAGAGAAAAACACATATTCTTCGGTCTCATCCTCCCACAATGCTCATTGCTACCAGTGACAGTGAAAGAGTGCTCGATTTGGGGAATTCCTGCTTTCTCCTGTTGTAAGATTTCAGGGAGGAGTCATGGGAGGAAACAGTGCACATACATTAAGAGAGATGAGGTCCTTTATTTCTCTCAGTGAGAACATTATTGGACTCAAGAGTTATTCACCGAATAAGATGGAACATCAAATATGCAAAAGGTTTGATATGTTACCTGAACCTCTTGATGTTTTTCTCTGAGACTCTGATAAAGAGAACAATAGGATATATCTTGGCTTTGATTAAATCCTTTGTGCAGCTTATTCCAGCCTCCAGGAGACAGTGCTTGTTCTAAAAACAAAGTCATAACATTGTCACAGAGGAACATTCACTGCTGTGAAATCTCATGGTAAAGGTATCCAACCCTTATGGGGTCAGCTGGAAAGCTCTCTATTTACCATTGTAGTGATTTAAAACCTTTTAATCAAATATAGATTTAAAGTCCAACTCCTCCTACTAGTTTAAACTACTCAGACAAATAACAGCTGAGCTTAACAGCTTTTTAAAAAGGTTTAAATAGAAATGATTTGTTCTAAAGATGAAAAGTATGATAAAATACCAGTTTTACATATAGACACAAACACACACACTTGCTTTTTGTTCAGAAAGAACATCTACTGCAACTACTTGTGAGAGAAAAAAACATCACTTTAATTCTCCTTTTTTTTCCACGCTGTGCATCAAATCTACTCTACTTGACATCAGATCTCTGTCTTTGGCATTGTTATCTTTGTTCTGAACACCCTTGTGTCTGGGTTTCAGGCTTTCCTTTCCTTTGTCTAGGTCCTCGTATCTCTTACTCTCTCGTGTATTCATGTGTGCTTATGATACAAAAAGGAAATGAATAAGGGATGGAGCACAGAAAACGAAAGGATATTTTGCTGCATCAATGTGGGTCATCACAGGGAATGAGCGAGAGTATAAAAGGATACGGCTGAGGATGGAAAAGAAGAGGAGAAGCCAGAGCACAAATAAAAGCCATTGGGGGGAATAAATACAAATCTGAGATTGAAGGTGGGTAAGAGAGAGAACATGCAGCTGTAAATTGGTCAGTCTCTTATTCAAAGCATTGCAGAGAGGTGCACAGCCAGCCTAGTGAAGGGACACTGAGGACTCTGCACACCTTGGCAGTGACAGCCTCGATATTGGCAGGTACAATACATTCATATGTGTTCAGATTCTTTTCTCTGCTGAAGATGACAGTCTCTGTCCTTTGCTTCCTTAAGAACTCTTCCTTTGTTACAATATCTAGAAAGAGATGTGAATGGGGACAAAATCAAGTTTACAACAGCAGAACACGTAGAAAACTATCCAATAACACTTCACCCGGGATGCAAGGATGGTTCAGGGAAGGAAGAAGAGCAATGAATTGTCTTAACAGCTGCCTCATTTCTTCCATTGAATTCAATTAAAGCCTAATCTGATCACAGCTGAGCATCTCAGCTATATCCTGCACCAATGAGTCCTTGGGCAATTACTACAGCACTATGAAGACATTAAATTAAAACAGTAAATACAATTCCAGCACCTAATGTTATATAGCAACAGTTCAGGGATGGAGGATGCTGAGAAGTGCTAAAAAAAGGAGGTCTCTTCAGCACAAGGTCCTAAAGCAGGGATTTAGTGTTCCAACATTTGTGTTTAAAGTTTCGAAAAAATTTGGCTTAGGTTGCAATGTGTGATACCGGCCCCCTTGTGAATTGCAGCTCTACATCAAAGCTTTTGTTTTATGTTGCAAGACAGGGGATATTTATTATAATACTTAACTTCTCAGCTTCTGTGTCTGGATGACTGTAAGGCTGCACTCTATGCGGTGGGTATTCAATATTAGTGTAAAAATGAAACGTCAGCTCGGTTTAATGCTGTGTTGTGTACAATCCTGCCCTCCAGCCATCACGGTACTGCTATTGCTTTAATAGTAAATACTTAGCATGGAAGAAAATCAGTCTTTCGAGTAGATCAAATGCACAATCTTCACAGCTTGGATGAGACAGAAACCTAAAGTCGCTCTAGGGAAGATATTCCTCATAATAGCAAATACTAGAAACAAATTAATCAAAATTTCACATTGCCTAGATATGCAGTATGCAAACAGTATGCAAACAGAAAGAGCACTCGCAGCATTTCAGTCTCTGAGGGGCAGCCTAGCAACCACACAGCATACACATGGATAATATTTATAGACACAGAATCTCATAACCATGTGCACTGGCTGTCTCAAAAACATTCAGATATCTCAGATAGTCTCAAAAAAAGCAAGATTTACAGCTACACATCACTCTGATGTGACTTGAAGTACCTCAAGCAACTCTCCCACGCTCATGGCCCTACGTGTGTGCGCATATATATGTTCGTATTTCCAGCACTGAGGGTGGCAGTCATGGCCCTCTTTTATCCCGTTACCTGGCTTGCATATGTTGAATTCCAGGGCACCTCCAGAGTTGAGAAGCTTCTGTACCAAGGGCTTGGCAAGCATGGTGGGGGTGAAAAGCACTGGGCGCCTGCGCTCACAGTGGATGGGTCTCACCAGGCTATAGGGGATCAGACTGAGCTTCTTATTGATTTCACTTTCAGAATCCAAATCTGAGTAGAGAACAAGACATTCATCCTCTGGTTTCCTCTCCATCGATATTTGGAGAAAAAAAAAGGAGAAACACATGAACCAGAAATAACACGGTCAGTCATACCGGTCCTCCTTTCCCTTTCACCAGGGTTGTCTTTACTATGTATGCAGCAGTATGATGTCCAACCTAACACTAAGTAATTTAAGTGCCTTTTGCTTTCAAGAGATTATTCCATAATCTCTTCAACACGACACTTGCTTGGGGCCTCTTTCTGCTTCTTAGTTTGGCTTTCTTTGAGTTCAATGTTTTTGAACAAAAAAGCAGGAAAGCACCTACGAAGAACTTCCAGCCAAACAGGAAGTTTCAGTGTCCTAAACTTGCTCATGAAAGCTTAGTGACCCAAGCACTTGTAGCAAAATCAGTGCCATGTGTGTAAAAGCTATTTTATGTCCATACCTTCTAGTTTCTCAGGCAACTGCTTCTTTGCTTCCGATGAGGTCCGTGCCAGACCGGAGGGCCAGCCCGTGACGATGCGGACGCGCTCGTTGCTGTTCATACGCTTGTATTTGTTTTCAGACCTACTGACAAACTGAAAAGGTGAACCAAAAAAAAAAAAAAAAAAAGAGATTTGACCCTCATTTCTTGCATTGTTTATTCTCCCATCAGCCAAGGTGTGTTACCTACGAGGTCTGAATTACCAATGTCTATCAAAGACAGGACCCCATGGATCTGTTGACCGAATTGTAAGACTCTTTAAATATCATAGATCTGATTCAGAGCCTTTGCTAATCCCCTTTGGGATTTCTTGTTTTGTTCTCTGCTCTTAAGAGGCATGATTTCCCTTCACAGAACTCCCTGCTATCACCAGCACAAGCACTGATGTGCCCTCAGCAGAGTAACATACCCAGAGTATGTGCACAAATGTGTCACAGGTTATACCCAAACTGCCTCTTCTTTGCTCTACCAGAGAGACTTAAAACCTCCCAAGTGGCATCTTTTACAGTCATTTTACATGAGAAACAGGTTTCATGCTTTCCTTCCTCATCCAACTCAGCTATTCCTCTATCCAAATATTAATTCCCCCTCCTGTGTATTTGCTAACCTTCACAACCACCTTCCTTCACAAGACTATCATTCATCCACACAGTCTGTCACGCTCAGAGTCACTGACCCACAAATAAAGGACTATTTTCTGATGGAGCCTTATCTCACAGACTTGGAGATTTGGTCTAGCCCAATGGATTTGTCCTTATGGTTCAAGCAAAACACATTTCAGCCTCTGATGGCAGACATGTGGGATTCCTCAAGGTACATCAGTAATGGAAGGCATGCTCTTAAAAATGAACACCCCACATCACCAGAGAAAACACAACTCATCCTTCTCTTTCATGTATTAAATCTCTTTTTGATAGGAATAAATTCCGATGCAGCCTCTATACCTGAGCTGGGATTTCTGGGGGAATTAGGATAGCCTGAGAATATCTGCTGTTCAGATCCACTATTTCAGACACTGCATTGAAGATTTGAACTTTATTACCTGTAAAATCTGGCCCAAAAGAAAGCTGGCTCTGGATAGGCGAGGGCTGGTTTTTGGGTCGTTCGGCTGGGCAGGCTCCTCTGGCTGCAATGTATTCTATCAAAATTAACACAGGAATTTTTCTTCCCCACCCTCTTTTTTTATATATTTTTTTTTAATCATAACAACTGAGAAAAAAAACAAGCAAAAGCAGATACTAATTGAGATCTATCCCAAATACAATGTTCTAAACAAACTGCAGACAGAGCATGGCCTATGCTGAGAAACCCTGCTCATTCACTGCTCTTCCACATTCCCTTTTTCATAGGAGACTGTTCTCCACACCTTGAGAAAGAGGTAATTTCTGCACCAAGACAGAACATGCAAAGCTCTTGCTTTCACCAGCACCTCTGCCAGTGATCTCTGTCCCTCTGATCAGTGGGGACACAAGTACAGAAGGAATGTGTGACATTTAACCTTGACTGAAATGAAGTACAAGCACTGTCTACCTGCCTCTGCAAGTGTTAGAAGCATATGTGTCTCCCAGACTCTAAAAATAACTTATGGTAACTAATACACCAAGAAGATAGTTTTAATTGTGTAAAGATGGAACTTTTGGGTCTAGAGAAAGAAAAATCAAATTATTTTGACTGATGGAAAAGGAGCTACTGTGTGTGAAGACTTGATAATCCCAGTTCTCTCCATAGCTTGTAAATTAGAAGAGACAGGTCTTTATAATATGGGACAACAGGCTCTGTGGGTTAGAGGTTTGTTCACAATAGGAGACATAATTCTGATTATTGACTCTAAGGACACAACTTCTTCCTCATGTGCATATGAAAGTGCATTGGAGGTTTACAGGCTGAGAAGAATGGAAAGGATTAACTAAAACACAGAACAGAGATTTGACTTTTGAAGTGTGCTCCCTCATAGCTGGAAGGGTTAATTGTGAGTCAGAGCTACGTTCACTGCCAGGGACAATATTATTTAAAGTAAACATAAGGTACCCATTTCCTGGCACAATCAAAACCTACACAGAGTGTAAACAGGACTTTCTGTAAACTGATGATGAAAACAGAAAAATGAAAAACAAGTTACCAGGGAAGTATCAGGTGTTAAAAAGACCTTGTTTGTACATACTTACCCGGAGTGCCCGAAGGGTGTTATAGGAGTTTTCTGTCTCATCTTTGGATCCTCTGTGCATCAACCGCTGCAGCTTCACCAAAAGAAGTTGCTGGGCTCTGAAAGAAAGAATGGAATCGCATTGATCAAGACATTTTTGAAACCACTCAAAAGAAAGCTGGATTGTAACGGCTCTGTGCCTACAGAAAGGATTGAATAGAAATAGCAGTGAGGACTGACTGAACCACGCTGTAAATGCAGGAACAAAATAATGAGCAGGACTGCAGTGCAGTTAAGGATTAAAGAATCTCCACGGCATATTTTCACATGATACTTTTTTGAGTAACCCACATTATTCTTTCAAGTAACAACTGGAATCTCTTTTCTACAGCTTTAGAGCTTGTATTACAGTTTAACATCACCAGCCCTTATGTCAAAAATTAAGACATATACCTCTTTCCTTACAGCAGTCATTCATGTCCCTGTTCACAGAGCCACTGCTCTCACTCGTGGTCACTCAGCATCACACTCACCTGCTGTAGCTGGGGATGGTCCCCGTTTCCAGGTCTCTGTCCGTGAATGGATCCACCCTGGCACAATGCCACTCACACCTGCCCTGGTACATGGTGTCCAGGATGTGGACGATCTCATCACACCTCACGGACAGGGAGCAGCAGTCCAGCTGGCTGGAGATGTTCAGGTTCAGGCGGATGTGAAACGAGTCCCCCGACGTGATCAGCCCTTCCTCCAGCTCCGACAGCAGCTTCCTGTAACCTGCAGCAGTGAGGGAAGGGGTGAAGCAGGATCTCATGCCATGGTGTTGCTGCATTCCTGGGAATCCTCTGTGAGAAGCCACAGCACAAACTTCTGAGGCTCCTCTGAGAGGGGGTCACTTGCAGAGTGCTGGTTACACTGGTTGCAGCAAGGTCGTGGGCCTGCCCCTTAGAGACACCAATGGGGCTCAGGGACAGCTCGTGCTGCTGGTGTCAGATCTGTGAGAATATTCTCATTCTAATGCTACCTTTAGGGAACTCCATTTTCAGTACTCCACCCATGACCTGTGAAACAGGCAACTCTGCAAAGACACAGACACAGCCATAGCTCCATCCTCTAAGTACAGTGTGAGTTCTGCCACCAATTTAATGACAAGCTATTCTCCTTATTATTAGCTCTAATTGGCACTCCCAGAATCTATAACATGCTTTATCTGCAGTTAAGTGGTGCTCAAAAAAAATTGCAATAGTCTTTCCTATGTCTGAAAACATCAAAGAAAATCAAAGACATCACTTTGTGCGTGATCTATGCAGCTGAAATTCTCTAACCAGCACAACCCCCCCCTCAAAACAAAAGCCAATTTACACATACCAGTAAAAAATGGATTTTGGAACGTAACTTTTGATCCATAACCTGAAATTATCATTATAGGCCATGAGCACAAAAATCAAATTCTGTTCACCAAACATGAACTCCAGCTGTTAAAGATAAGATAAAGCCACAAAGGTAATAAACAGGGCAACTCCATCAGGTAAATGCTAAATCGACCAGCTGGATAAAGATCACTCAGCTCACCACATTGTATTGCAGAAAACTGTACGTAAAAATAAGCTTGAATGTGTTTTGTGATTCATGTCTTCATTGGCCCACCATGTAAATTCTTCAGAATCCTGTAGTGACAAGCATATGGGCTTTTTTTGTTCTCAGTCATGAGGCTAAAAGCTGGAACAGTTCCAAAGAGGAGCTGTAATTAACACCAGTGGCATTCTCCAGATTTATCCCAATACAAAGGATGTTCTGGTTTTGTCATTCTCTTCCAGACAGGTTGCTGTAACAGACCTGGGACTATTTGAGATAAGAAATACTTCTGGTCTTACCTTCGTGATTTGATTTATACTGGAGAGTTACTGGACCACTGCACCTCTGAATTGTCCAGTGAACTTCTTCCTTTGTGCAAGTATCCAAGGGAACACTCTGATTTTCCCCTTTAATGCAGCCCTCCAACTAGATATGAAAGAAATATTACTTTCCAGTGCAGGTTCAATCTCTAAGTCAATTATACCGTTTTTTTTTTAAAGTGGCATAATCTTTTTCTGATTAAACAATGCAGACACTTTGCTATTGGGATGTAAATTATGTTGTAATTATTTAATTTCTTTTCTCTCAAATTAGGAATGCCAGAATTCAACAGAACAGCAGCACTTTGGCAATCCCAGGCTTCCCAGGAGTAAGTAGTGCAGGAATATAAATTGTGGGGTGGGGGTTTTTCCCCCTTGGAGGCATTTTAATAGGAAAATGTTTTGGGAACATTGGCAATAGAGAGAAAACTGAGCAAAGAGAAACTTAGCAGGAGCACTGTTGAACTTATGTGAGACCAGGGACAGCATATATGGTGTGGCCACAGCATATGTGGCCAGACATCCAGAACTGTTTGGTGATCATTTCCAGCTCACCAGGAGGATTTGGTGGCCCTCCCGAAGTCCAGCTTTCTCCGCAGGTGATCCTGTCTTGACAGAGCTGATGAAGCTCCCCCTGTCGTTGCCCCCCACCAGGGTGATCTCGGAGTTGAGGCTGTCCCCGTTCAGCGTCACGCGCTGGATCGCGTGGCACGAGTTCCTGAGGCGGCCCACGGACGTGACAGAGGGACGAAAGGGCCTGTGGTCATGGAAGGAAGTGACAGTTACCTCAGTCTCAGTTAAATGCATGATAAATGAGGGACATACAAATAAACTTTCAGTATTATCAGGCGCTGAGGTCTAAGGACTCTAACAGAAAGCCTTCTCGATGCTGCAGAGGTTCTGGAGAAGGGCAGCTGGGCAGCTTCAAGTGCTCTGGCATGACTGAGTAACTCAGTGTATAACAGTACTCCGCTCAGCAACCTCTTGCAGCAAGACAGCAAGATCACAAGGATAAATTCAAGCCTTTAGAAAATTTTGTCTGCCTTGAAGTTTTTGAAATTTTAGGATGGCCTTTGTGGATTTAGAGGACATGAAAGGGCTCCAAAATAACATGTTATACTGCCACCATAAAGAAGTAAAGACTTATCACAGTATCATAAAGTATTTGTGTCAAATAACAACTTGTGGCATCATTCCTGCCATATCTTCAGCAACTAATAGATAAATAGAGGACCTCTACCACAGCAGACTGTCCCCTGAGTTTCTGTCAGCCCAAATACCTTTCCAGAGAGAACTTCCTAAACAGGGAGTTGACATGCTCAAGGTCATAGGCATCCAGGCCTTCTGACTGATGAGAAGAAGAGGAAGAGTGCACTGAAGGAGCTCCGTGTGACTGCCTGTCATGACTGTCATCTGGAAAGAGAAACAATAATGAAAATGAGTCCTAGATAGAGTGACAAAAATGCAAGAGGGGAAAAGGAATGTTTGATTGGTCCCAGCCAAAGCTGAAGGAGGAAATTCCTAATGCAGAGGCATGATTCATATCTGCAGGACAGGGCACAAGGAATGCCAGCCTTGCTTACTGGACCTTCCTGATCACTGTCACAGAACAGCAAGTGGGAAGGGGGCTCTGGAGACTGTCTTGTCTAAGTCCCTGTTCAATGCAGGGTCAGCTCGAGGAGATCGCTCAGGACTTGTCCAGTTGGGTTTTGAATATCTCCAAGGATGGAGACTAGTCAACATCTCTGGACAACCCTGTTCCAGTGTTTGACCACCCTCATGGTAAAAAAACTAACCCTCTTCCCACTCAGTTCTTCAGGAGTAACTGCTTTCTCATTCTCACCGCTAGCTGACCCTTTGTTTTCTTGATTTATTCTCAGATTGCGTGTCCCATTATTTAGAGCAGGAGTTGGTTATTTGCCAGTCTCTGATTAGCTGGGGAGCTAATCACACAGATCTCATAGTTCAACTACACACGTGATATCCTCTTGCTTACCATCCAGCTCCAAAGCATCACATCCAAAGCTGTCATTGTCCTCTTCAACCAGGCTGGAATTAAAAACAAAGCATGAGATAATGGAAGAGAGAGAGAGAGGAGGGGGGAGAGGGAGAGAGAGAGACAGAAAGCTGTTCACTTGTCAGCTTTCAGCAGATTTCCAACCTCAGCAGATTTCATTAAGTTCTGAAGGAGGAACTTCTGTGAAAAAGGAAGAAGTTGGAGGTGTTGCATCAGGCAATGGCACAGCTGCAGAAAATCAAGCCAGCAATGTACTTGTGGGTCCAGGGAAAATGAGGGAAATGGCAGGAAGACAATATGTGTCAGCCAAGATGGGAAGCATGGGAAGCAGCAAGAAGGTTCAGAGGGAAGAACTGCTAACAGCAGTGAGGGAATGAAGACCTTGCTGAAGCCAAAGGGAAGCTGCTGACTGATGGTCTCATGTGTGACTCACACCACATCTGCTTCAGCACCGAGATAAATGGCTGCATAATGCCTGCTGTACATATCATGGGCTTTTTCCAAGATATATCAAAAATGTCAGAAGCTCACTGATGGACAGAGTGAATGCAAGGGAAGGGACTGAGGTGCAGCAGTAAAGGAGTAATTCACCTGCTTGATTTAAAACCCTGGAAGCATTTTATATCAATTTAATGGTACCTCACACCGTTACTGGGGTACCTACAGTACAGAATGAAGGTGTACCAGGTACAGAAACTGCCCCAGCTCAGCTCCCAGTCCAGCTCCCACTGACACAGCCCTTCCTGTGAAAGGTGGCTAAATTGGTTGGCCTTAAAAACAAACAGTCAAAATTCACCAAAATTTTTCTCTTCCAGGGATATTGGGGCTGTCCAGCCAAGTGAGTGATCTGCCTGCTTCCCTGGAAGGACTTCATTAAAGCATGTCCTTTGGTTGCAAAGCTGTTTAAATAACAGCTTGTTGTTTTTCCCATTCAGAATGATTTGTAGGTCTCCTGTGGAGCTGATATTCCTCATATTTGGCTTCAGATGAAGGGTGAATTTTTGCAGCCAGGCTGCAGAGAGTCAGCTATTTTTATACCATGCATAAGCAGAGAAATAATATACCTTTTCCTACATTAAGTGATGATCTCACAATTTTTTTCCCCACACAAATTAAGATCAGATGAACTGTAAAACCTGTATCTTGGCATGCTAATAGCAAGTATTTGGTATTATGTTGACAAATAAGTTAAAAAAATTTACCAGGCTAATTATAAAGTTATAAACTACAGTGAACTTCTGGGCTTGATCACTGAACTTAGTGATTAAAAGCTCAATAAAGATTACATTCAGACCTTGCTCCAGGGTACCTTTTCCTTCCACATGTTGGTGGGAAAGAGTATCTAAGGGAAAATTCCAGATTCCACTACAACTAAGTCTTCCAATGCCTTAACTTATGGAACAGAATATAGTTAGAGCTACAGTGAAATAAGTCCACAAGATGAATAATCTCCATGTAACCTGTACTGCATTCTGTAATATACTGCAAATATTGAAAAGTTCAGGCATGCCAAAGGCATCTCAAGCACCTGAAACATGAACCATTCAAATCATTAATAAAACAACCTTTTTTCTCCATCTTGAATTAATACAGCACACTTAAAAGGGGGACTTGGAGGACGATATAGGAGAAGCTAAGGGAGACTAGAATAAACACTGCCTAAATCCTCAGCAGCCTAGAAAATGATAAGGGAGAACCAGCTGAGGATGCCCTCAATGGAAAGCTGCCTTGCAAAGCTGTCCAGAAAGAGAGAGGCAAGTGGCTGTCTGCCCAAAATCAGTTTTGAAAAACATAAAAATCTGAATAAAGTTCTAACAAAGATTAGATATTAAAACCAGATCTAATAAAGGCTCAAACCCCTCACATGTATGGTTTTCTTCTAAATTGCTTTGCTTTGGTTTTTTTCCTCCTTCTGCTTGGGACCTTGGGGGAATGTATTTTTATCTTCTGATGTTTCTGATACAAACACTGATGCCATTGACACCAACACGGTGTGGCATTGCTACAAACCTTTCAGAAAAGGAGTCAGTGCCATTTAGGGAACTGGCAGGAGAGGTCTCTCTCCTTCCTGCCACCGACTTCCCACTCACCAGCTGATCTGATTTCTATGCCAGGGGAAGTCCACAGGGCCGTGACCCCACACAAGTGGAAGCTGCAGCAGAAGGTGAAGCCGAGGGCGATGCCTCTCTCTCCCCTCATTGCTATGCTGAGATACAGAGCCCTGAGCCTGACAAAAACCACCTCCCTCCTCCACTTCTCCTCCTGTTCTTCACAGCCATTCAAGCAGCTCTGCTCTATTTTGGCAGCTTTACAGAGCAGAAGGAGGGGCTTTGAGAGAAGGGGAAAGGACAGGGACAGACACAGGCAGCAAAAACTGAAGCTGTATCGGTGTATGAACATAGAGCACTGTCGCCAATAGCACTGGTGCCATTTCAGTACTATTTCTATTTATGTACATTAAGAAGTCACTGTTGCAGGGGTATCACTATCATTCATTCCAGCTGAGCTATCAGAGACCCCTGAGTGTTTTGGACAAGATGTGGGATGAAGGACTGTAGCCTTGAGAAGTTTAAGCAAGTTAATCCTGCCGCCTTATAGAAGCTCCTCAACTAGAGCCAGACACAAGGACATCTGTGGCCCTTTCTGCCTTCTCCTTGTGACAGCAGGTTCCAGACACGTTTCCCCAGCATGGAGACCCACCTGCAATGAGGGGCATCCTCTTTGCACCGCCGGACTATGGAATCATTTCCTGGAGGCTCGGGAGTGGTCGACATGATGCTGTCATTGCGATTCCTCAGCGCTTGCTTTAAGCAGAACACCAAAAAGGTGTCAGCAAGGTTATCTGTCTGAAATGTGCTCTCATTTCTAACTCACAGCTGCATTAGCCTGTGGTCCTCTGCTCTGCACACGACAGTAAGAAAAATTGATTCTGGCTGTGCAGAGTGCTGCATACAGGAGCATTCATACATTGCAGTGTCTCAGCACTGTGCACAGCTTGGGTGCTGGCACTGTACCTTTTCCTGGGACCACAGGGCTGCCTGATTTACTAAACCATTGTAACTTTACCATTGATGTGTGCATGTGTTGCACAGTTGACATACAGGATGAAGAGGATGCAAAGCAGAATGTATGCATACTCATATATATATAAATAAGGAAGAAAAATACATATCTCCATACATTAAATTATTAATCTCCCAGTACACTGGAAACTAAACTTTGAATTGTAGGAGAGGGAAGACAGTGTAAATCATCTAAACATCCAACAGATATTCCAAAGAATATTCCTAACCCTGCTAAGCTTATTAAAAGTGGCAGGGAGTTCTTTCCTGGCTATTCTTGAGCATAATTTTAATTTCCTGGGGGCAGCATTTTTCACGGTGTTCTAGAAAGATGTTTTGTTCTTTGTTATTAACACTCTGCGAGAGCACTCTCTCTATCTGGTTGTCCTGCTGTGTCAGTGCTCACATATGTATAATGGAATATCTACCTTGGGAGATTATGGGGATACAGCAAGCAGGGAAGAAATGGTTTGAGTATGGTATGCAGAAATTTCCAACTGTGATCTGCACCCCTTTTCTCACTCACTGATACTTATAGACAGGAAAGGCATTAGGGAACTCAAAAAATGCTTAAAATTTTCTTAAATAAGTTACAAAGCAGCTTTAAAAGCAAATCTCTTTCTTCTAACAGTAAATGTGAAATGGCATAAGGAGACAGCAAGAGGTCATAAATACCTTTGAAACATCTTTAAATAAACATAAACCAATGCTGTTATTTTGGAAAAGGCTAATAACAGGTTCTAACAAAATGCTGGTAAAAGGATTAAGGGAGCTGCTGACAAGGGCCTTGAACGTGATCACAGCTGGGATGCTGGGAAGTGCTAATGCTAGGTTGTGAGAGCTCTGAGCTACAACAGGAGGAACAGTCTAGACAGGCCAGGGGCACGTGGAGGCTCCTTACAATCTTGCTGACTTCACAGCTGCTGATGGAGACAGAAGAACTCGTGTCCGTGCGGCCGTTGCTGGCGTCGGCCCCGTCCTCGTCCTGCGCTCTCACTGCTGCTCTCGTGGGAGACAGGGAAACACAGACACCACAGGAAACCAGGTCAGATCACTGCCCAGACAGAGTCTGTCACAGATGTGCAACTACACTTCGGTTATCTTCCCATTTGATCTTGTTTCCCTTACCCTGTACTGGACACACTCTGTGCCCCACAGCTTCGGTTCCCTTTCCTTTCCCGTCAGCTCCCAACAATGCACACAAAGACCCAACACCCTGGACAGACTCTATCTCTCAACTCTGTTCTGTATGTTTTTAATAGATCTATGAATGCTGTCTGCAAATTGAAGAAGGATTGTTTCATCAATTTGTGTTTTAACTTCATCTCCTGAATCTGGCGGTTTGCAATAAGGCTGACTCACTGATCATGCTTTTTTTCACAACAAAAAATTCACAGCACTGACCAAGAAGCCTGAGATCCCTCAGCAGCTCCAGATAAAACAGTGTCAATGTCTTTGTGGACTCCTTTCCTTCCTCAGCACCTCTGATTTGTACTAGTGATGCTCATTGCCTGATACCAAACCTACTATTTAACATGGAATATCTTGGAGCAGAAACAGTGTTTCCCACCATATTTTGTAAAAAACAGGGATCCCACTGCCACACATAACAACTAAAGGAAGTGCTGCCTACAATGGTGTTTGGTTTGAGAGCAGTTTTACATAAATAAGCGGAATTAGGAGTAGTTCAAACATGACTATACAGCAACAAACTTGGTAACTTGGCAGCTGGCTGGTGGGTGGGTCAATTACCCTCCCCCAGCCTTTGCAATGCTTTAGATTTAAAATTAATTCCCTTTTGCTGAAGGACAAAAGAACTCATTAGACAATGACTTGATGAGGGCCTTTTCAGCTTGAATGATTTTTCCAACAGCAAAGGGAGAATGGTATAATGACTTCTAGTACAGATGTTACACAAATGACTTCAAAATTTTTGTAAACTTAAAGGGAAAATCAAGTAAACAGAAAATTTAGGTAAGCTATGGGATGCAGTATTTTGTGTGTCTGTGGAGTTATCTTTAGATGGAGAGGACATTCAGAGAGAACACTAGACTACTTTATATTATGACATTGGTAACTATGAGAGAAACTGCCTATTTTACTGACTTGGACTTAGTTAAGACTTTCCCTGGTTGGCATATTTGTTAAAACAACTTAAAGAGAATAAGTGAATGAGACAAAGCAGTGGAAAAGGAATAAGAACATGGATGCTCTTTCTGACCTTGAAACTCTGATGTTTTGTTCATGCTGACAGGGGATTTAGCTCTTGGACTTATCTAAAAGAAAGAGGACAAAAATCAGCACAAATGCAGAATACTTGCCACACACCGTAAACCAGATATTTTCACCCTTTTTTTTTTTTCTCCGCTGTTATGCTGCAATATATTTGCCCTCCTTTAAACAACAGGACCCCAAATTCAGGAGATATTTAGCTATTTAAATGCCATGGCAGCCATCGAGGGTTGGCTACTTGACTGCTTTGGAAAGTCTGGCCCAAATGCCTTGCAGTTTCCAGATTCTGCCGAGGGAACAAAGAGACAAAAGGTGAACTGGGTGCCTTGGGACTGGTTTCAGGCAGCTATTAATACAATGGGCATCATTTTGGAGGGCGCAGTGTGAAAAATGCAGCTCTGTTGCCATAAGTAATAATGACAGTCAGAGCTCAGAAAGGTTATGAAGGGCAGGAACAATTCAAACGCAGATAAAAGGAAAGGGAACCTCAAACCCCCGAATGTTAGATTTTATATTTTTTACAATTCATGAATGTAGCATTAGGTAATAGCTGTGTGAATGCAGCTAGTCAGGGAAATCATGAACCTAACCCATGCTGCCCCTTCTTCTTAGGGGAGAGGAAATTGCCATAATTTAATTCTAAATTAGACAGTTAATTTTGCTCTAGATTGTGTCCATTTCTTTCTATTTTTCCTTCCAGCTGATGTGAGCTTTTTCACCAATGCTTCTTTTTTCTCCTTCAGTGTGTGTTGGACCTTGGGCATTATGTAATTTTTTTCCCCACTAATGTTAAGGAGGCAAAGAATCAATTTATTGACAATGCTCCAAGAACGTGAATGAACAGCAGAAGCAAGATGAAAACACAAAATGGGCAGAAGGGACAGAAAATGGCCTATGAAGCCTGATTATATCTGCTCCTCAAGATGCAAATCACCACAGGGCAAAAACCGACAGCTCACTATCAGACACAAAACAATTCTTATCTTTACACCACAGCCCTTTCAGAGGCACGACCACAACATGTGTTATGTCTGTTAGTTCTATCAGTATCAACATATCATTCCAGCCTCACATTCAGACACACCTGGATTCCCTTCAGATTCAGTCTTCTCTTGAGACGAGCTTGATCAGGCAAGAAGAATTTGTTGTCTTCTGGAGAGTCTTCAGAAGTGGAGGAGTCATCGGCTTCCTGACCGTTGGCCTTTGGGCTGGAATTCCCGAAGGTCTGGGAGATAATGGTAATGGGTAGATTCCGTGGCAAACTCTAAAGATCACAAGGAAACACTTTACTTCTGAGACCAGCTTGGTACAATTCATGACCTTTCTTTAGAGTAATCTGGTTGAACATGTTGTGACTCCAGTGCCTCAGAATCTTATGCAGAACATGGTGCCAGACCCAAATCAGTAATTTAGATTATTTGTGGGGATTCCTGTTCACTGGGGCATGTTCCTCAGAAGTACTTGTAGTTTCTATCCCAGTGTAGAAAACAATTGGTTTGTTGCATTTCATTCCCTTCCATTTAAAAATCAAGCTGTGAAATTCCAGCCTTTGGGAAACCACATCCATGACAGACAACCTGAACCACGCTACAGAGAACAACTCACAACATTCACATTTAGTAGGAAGAGATTATTTTTTTCAGTTAATTCATGGAGAGAATTAAAAAAAAACCCCTCTCCCTTCCACACCAAAATGTTTGTAAAAGCAAGCCTTAACCAAAGAAATCACACCTGTGTTCCTCAGCCCTACCTGGTCGAGGAAGTTGTTGTCCTTGGAGAGCCGCCGGAGTTTGCACTCCAGGTTGACAATACACGCTTCCTTCCGAACCACCTCGATCCGGAGCTCGTCATTCCTCTCCTCCAGCTCTCGGATCTGCTTCCTGTACTTATCCTTCTCAATCAGACAGTGTGAGTACTGCGTCTGAGCCTCGTCGCGCGAGCGGAACGCCTGCGGTGGGGAGGAGAAACCTCTTCGGCACCTGGGCACCAGACACTTCTCCTGCTGGGTTTGTTTGTGAGGTGTTTGGAACAGGGACTTCAGAACTGGCACCCAGTCACCAATTAACACAGCAGTAAGGAGCTGGATGTGCCACAGCAGAACCATTAAAAATTATGATGATGAGGGTGGTTCATTTACAGCTCCCTCTTGGCTGGTGGGAAAATGCTCCAGAGTGCAAATGGGGTGACTTAACACTGACATAAAGCCTTGCAGTGGCTGTTGTTAAGACCTTGGTCCTGCCTGCCAGATGCTACACAGTGGAAACAACCCAATATTATCCTATGCTTAATTACTGTAATGCAAATTCCAACAAGTAATTCTTTTAACTGCTTATTTTATAACGGTATTTCGGGCCCAATTACCCACAATTCCCCAAAGTGACACAGAAGAGATGGAGGCTTTTGCTACTGCTTTCCCCCACTTTAACTGTTAGATACCTGGTCTCGCTCCTTTTCCACCTCTTCCAGCTGTATCATCACAGTGTTCATACGGTGCTTGTACATCTCACAGTCTTTTCCTAGTGTTGAGCACTTCAACTCCAAATCCTCTTTCTCCTCAAGATACTGGAAATGACACACTGTTAACCAGCACTGCTCTCAGAGGCCTTTTGGGCACCACCCCGAGACATTCCATCTCTCTCCCCCTTCTGCTTCTCACCTTGTCTCTCAAGTCCTCCACGTGACGAATCTCCTCCTGGAGATTAAAGATCTTGTTGACCAACTCGTGACGATCTTCCAGTGCCTCCTTACGGTCGTGTTCCAGAATATCCAGAATGGCTTTGTCTGAATCCGGCAAACTCCGCTTGTCAGCCTGAGGAAAGACATTGTCATGAGCCAGGCCAGGGAAACAGAAGATACCATTGCAAGGAGAGAAGTAACAGAGACAGTAACAAGCAAGAGGAATAGAAAATGAACAAGGTATTGCAGTGGGAAAGCAGGAGAAGAGATAGACATCTGTTCATATTTTAAAACAGTGTCAGAAAAGATAAATAAAGGCTGTCTTGCTGTCAGAATAGTCTGATGATGGAATTGTTTTACTGGTCTATTGTACTGGCTATAATTTGATCCACATTGGATGCAGTGACAATTCTTCTCTCCAAGCCCTGCATTCAAAACTTTTTTCTATTAATCAGCTCTCACTGAGCACAAAAATCACCCTTTGCCTAAGAGCAGAGCCTAAGAAAACATTCAGGGGAATTTTTAAAGCATGCACAGCCTTTGCAGGGCTGTGCTCAGAGAATATGAAACATGGCTGGAGTGGCTTGTACCATTGTTTCATTTTCTATACTGCCCAGCAATATTATTTCTTTCAGATTTAAAATTAACACGATTACCAGAACATGTTCTGACACATAAAGTGTCATCTAAAATTAACCATAAAAGGAAGATGAAAAAAGCATAAAATTGCCAGCACGGAATATGCATATTTATTTTTGAAATATCTAGATTAAACTGGAGATTTTAGGGACATTTTGGTTATCCAATATTTCTAAGCATACCTAAGCATTTCTAAAACAAACTGCTTAGAGTTTGTCTATACTTTTGCTTTGGAGTATTTCAATCCTCTTTTCAGATATTTCATGATTATTTCTCTGTTCCTTTAAGTGCTATAAGACCATTTCAATTAATATAAGAGATTCCACATGGATCAGAACTCCCAGAACCTTCTACACCACACCCTTTTTCAACCTTTGAATTGGATTTGTGTTAGAATTAGGAATCATTAGGCACTGCTAGAGGCTACAGCCCTTTCTGAAAGACATTCTATTGACAATTTTTTGAGTGTCATTTTAAAATGCCACAAGCCTTTTCTAACAGAGTGCTAAGTACTCTCAGAGGTACCCTAATATTTGGCTAAGCTTTTCACAGAGGAGTTCTAAATTTGCTGCATCACATTTTTCCCTGTGCAAATTACAGCAGAGTTCTACAGGGCACCCTGGTACCCGCTGAACACCCAAGCACAGAGACCTTTATCACCCTCTGCTTCATTAAGACTGTTTGGCACAGATATGACAATAGCCTAGAACAGGGTACACAGAGCCACTGGCAGAAATTTCTGGGCTGCATTTAGCACAGCTCTGTGGTGACAGGCTGGTACAAGGAACCACAGCAGGGCAAACCACAGAGTTGAACGCTCAGCAATTAAACAGCTGCACTCTGCACCTTGAAGGAGCCAATGTCTCCTGTACAGCTTGATTTATTAGATGACAATTTTTTTGGAGCACTCCTCCTCCTGTATGTGTTTGTGCAAAGAGCACCACAGACAGCTGGGAGCTGTACAACCAACCTTCTGTTTATCCAAACTGCACTTATGCTTGTTGTAGCTTTGCAGGTGGAGGTTTCACCCAACACTTCCTGCACTATAACAGGAGTGTGTGTGAGTTTGAGGTGAGGAGCAGTAGCAGAGACCATGCCACTTGCTCCTGTCCATAGGTACCAGTTTCCCTGTTAGACACTCATCTCCCTGTCTTTTACTGAAAACATACGGGAGCCGTCACTGCTCTCTCAGACTCCTCCAGATGTTTAGATCCTGAAGGGCAGCCTCCAAGGAAGGTTGTGAGGAGATGTGGGGGTGCCTGGACACAAGGACTGGTTGTAACCTGCTGAATCCATCCTCAGGGTAAGCAGGAGGGGCAAGCTGAAGCGTCAGGAATTTTAAACATAGCAACCTCCTTTAATACCTGAATGATGGACTGTAACTCTTGGATTTTGGTCTTCATCATCTCATTTTCCCGCTCCAGCTCCAGAACCTGTTCCTTTTTGGGCCGGTTTTCAATGTCATTTTTCAGCTTCAAAGACTGGTTCCTCTCCAGCTTGCACTCCTCCTCCACCTTGTTCAAGCGATGCTTCAGCTGGTCAATCTGGAGCAGTGAAAAGGAGAAATAGGAAAGGAAAGGAAAAGATTGCTCTGATAACACTCTCACTTCCAGGTGAAAACATACTGTCATAGATGAAAAGATACCTTAAACTGTGAATGCTAACAAGGAGCAGACAATTGGGTGTATGGGAATGTGTACTGAATGTCCACAACTGAACTGTTGAACTCTCAAAGCACAAACCTGCTACTTGTCAGCTACAGCTGGTATGGGCTGCTTGTGAATTTTTAGAACACCTGGACTAAAGAAAAAAAAAAAAAGTGGCACATCCTCAATCCTCCAATGAATAAAGAGATATGAAACAGAACTAACACTTAGGAGGCTGACCACGCACTGAGCTTTTTGCACAGGAAAAACAAGAGCTTTGAGTTCTGGATAGGAAAGAAGGGTTCCCAAAAAACAAAAAGTGATGTCTTATGTAAAATATTTGATATCATGGGTTCAAAGTTAAAATGCAGCATCCACTATGGGTAGTTGTTTGCTCCATCTCATCTGACACACACATACAAGCATGAATTCTGAGGCACTTCAAGCACTTCTCTGTATTTCCTAAATTACCTCAACCTGTTCCAATGCTCTATGTGAGACTTTTTGAATAGACCTCCAGCAGAACTGGACAACTGATAACAGTAATACCAAGATATTACTGAGCCTCAAAAGCTAAAATTATTTTTTTAGCAAACAATTATGTCTTTTAAATTTTATTTTTATTTCTGTTCTGCTCATCCCTTGCAAGTATGTAAATTATCTGCTATTAATACACATCACTGCAGTTGGCATTTCTGTACAGTCATGCCTCTAATCATCTGGGTAAGCACAGCAAATGAGAGCTCTGCACCTTTCTGCTGTCAGAGAAGGTCTTGTTTTGTCAGATGCCACCGGCACCCTCCATTGCTGCTCCTGACTGAAGCCCCTCAGAGCATTTCTCTCACCTCTAACTGGAGGTCTCGGCTCCTTATCACGGCCATGCTCTTCTCGTCACTCAGCTGGGCGTATCTCATGGCCAGGTTGTAGTTCTCATCCTTCACCTTCACCAGCTCGTCGTTGTAGTTGTTCCTCTCCTCCTTCATCTTGTTGTACCTCTCCTGGAAGGTCAGCAGCTCTATCTTGTTCAGTTTGAGCTGCTTTCGCTCGTCCTCCAGCTGCCGAGACTTGGCCAGGAGCTCGCAGCGCTGCACGTCCTTCGTCTTCACTTGCTGCTGGAGCTTAATGATCTCATTCATTAGGAAATGGGTAAGGCCTTCGTGTCCCTCCTCCACTGAAAGTGTTTGAACAGCTTGTCAACGTCTAGTAAAGCATCTTATTTAAGTTACTTTATTAATAAGGTAATAAGTAGGATCAGCAGAACTGAGAAACAAACGGCCCAGAGTATGCACAGAGGGGCAGAATTTGCACAAATTCATACACATTTGTATATCTAACTGGGAACAGTACAAATGTTCCCCAGCACACTGCTACCAGAATCACAATATAGGCACATACAGCTTGTCTGGATAGAAGATGAAGCCTTTACATTTGTCCTGTTTTGACTGAGCCTGTGGAAACAGCACAAACATTGTAAAATGAATCTATACGAGTACAATTAATGTGAATGCCTCAAATGTGCTGTCCACAGTTCCAGTGTTCCTTCCTCTTGGGATTTCTGGTAATGCCTGTCATTCAATTTGAAGCTCTTCAGCTCTTTTCAAACAGCTGATATGTCCCTTCTCTTTATATATTACCTGTTGCTATCATGTTTTGCTTTGAAGGGGATTGAAAAACTGCAGAATGCTACAACAAGATTAGCTTTTATTTCCATTTCCTGCCTGAAAAAAACAAACTCAGTTTCCAAAACAGTCTTTATTTCAACAGGCTCCTCCGTGATTGATTCTACTCACCAACAATAGTGGAAAATCTCCGTGTAGGTTCTTTCCCTGTTACCAGTTTGTAGAGCTCAGGGTAGTAGAACTCCAGGCTCTCTAAGAAAACCACATAGCCCCTTTGGCCCTTGGTGTGGAGGATGTCCAGCAGTCGGCCTAAGGACAGACAGAGAGGTGACACATCAGCACCATCAGCAAGCACCATATCCCTGAAGTCAACTCTGCTTAAGGTTCATCTCTGCCACAGCAATGGGCTGAGCAAAATCTGGCTGATTAACTGAGTTCAGCTGAACTCATAAAGCAATGGCTCCAATTCCTTATGTTTGTGGTGATGGTTATTCTGAAGGAGTGCTGGCAAACTGGTCTCTGGAACAGAGATTTCAAAAGACTCATTATTCAGTAGAGCCTTTACAGGCAAGGATGGCAAGTCCTTCAAATCACAAGGTACAGCAAGACAGCTGGAGAGCTACTCCTGGAATGGCACTGGCTGCTGCTCTGTATTAACTGAAATATTTGCCAAGGCTTTGATGGGAACATGAACCCCAAGAGCTCCAGTCTGCACAGCACTGCAAAGAGTCTTTGTTATCAAAATAGCAGCAGCAGAATCCCTCCCTATATTAAATCTTCCACAAACGAGATATAGGGTTTCCATTTGATAATCTGTAACTGGATAGGGGCTCCCTCCAGGCTTAGCAAAGCAATGCCGTTCACAAAGGGATGCAGATGCAGCCATTCACCAAATAATTACCTGCTCTGTTAATTTTGGAGGGCAGCATAAGTGAGTTGAGCACCTCATCCTCATCCTGCTCGTCGATGACCTTGCACTGCCGCAGGTAGGGGGTCAGTTTGGCCGGGTTGATGTACCGGCTCAGCATGTGCCGGTTGCATTCCACGTTCTCCCACAAAGCCTCCTCCTCATCCTTCAGTGTCTCCAGGCAGTCGTCCATCTCTGGCTCTCCTCCTTAACAAGGGAAACAATTGGCAAATGAACACCACACAGGACAACTTCAAACCCAGCACTTTTTTTGTGCTTCCATGTCCTATAGGATGAGCTTGGAACCATTCCTGACTAATACTGAAACTGTTTGAAGTGAAGTGCAGCCTGTCCACAGCTCATCTGGGGAGTGGCAGTTCACAGAAGTGCTGTCTCCAGTCTATGAACTATTGCTCCTCGCTCTCCAGTGATGGAGCTGCACTCAGCCAACCCCATGAAGGTCTCTGCAAGTCAGAGAATCCCTCTGCTCAACGGGAGCAATGGCAAAGGGCACCATGCAAGGCAGGAAGGGAACAAACCTGTAGAGCTCTGAGCAAAGACAAATACTTGCTGCAGGCAAGGAAGGCTTTTATCCTCCCCTCCTTTGCTCCTCCCAACTGTACCCATGTGAACCTGCATATATGTGATGAGCCAACACCTGTGAATGGCTGCACACAAGGAGAGTTAACTCATGAGCAGGCAGCTCTGCAGCCAGGTTGGGATGGTCTGAGGGGTGTGAGTGCAAGCACCTGTGACCTCAGACCTTGCCTTTTCCCCGTGAGTGGGTAGGTATGAGCATTGCATCACTGCAGGCTGAAAATGTTCTTGACTCATGCAAATGTTGTCACATGATTTCTGAGTGCTTGATAAGCAATTTCCTGCCAACTCCTAATTTGTACCCACCTCATCAGAGAAGGTTACAAGGCAGGCAACACTGAGGCAAGAGAACTTGTACTGAAGTTAAAACTAAAGAAACTTTGCAAAAAGAAAAAACCAACACAAAAACTTTCCTTCTTTATTCTGTAATAAATGTTAACCTTTAAACAAATCCTATTTTTGCATTCTAACTTTCACAGGATCTTGTGATCCAGGTGGCACACAGAACACAAGCTTCTATATCAAGTTATCTTACCCCATCAGAGACTGTGGTGAAACAAGAACGTGCAGTTCTTGGGTCATAGGAGACGAGAGCTGTGCTTTATGAAGCTTTGCTGGTAATCAGTAACTAAAGACCTCAAAAGCAACATGTTTTTCTCAGCTTCCAGCTTCAGGAACTGCACAGCAGCCTGTGTTACACTGAGCATCCCTGGGCAAAACCAGCTTGTAAACTGTAAAGCCAAGGGCTCGTTTTGAAAACTAAAGCCAAAAGTGCTAATCTGCTAAATAGTGTGTTTGTCAGTGTTCTTGCATGATGAAATCTAGAATATTCCTACAAAAAAAAAAAAAAAAAAAAAAAAAAAAAAAAAAAAAAAAAGCATGCTCTCTCCTTGCTTTTAAAAGTTTCCCCGATTTGTCAAAAATCATAGTCTGGGTTTCAATATCCCTATGAGAAAAGTTTGGATGGGTTCTTCATAGTATGGACAGCTTAGAGAAGAATTGCCAGGAGCTCTGCTCTTCTCCTGTACTCCAGCAGCTTTCCCAGAGTTCTTTCCATTGCAGTTTCACATTTTGGGAACCACTTATTCTGCATTTGCTCTGTAGATTCATTACTCCAGTGGCTGCTATTAAATGTTCTTCGAGAGACAATGGTCCTCAGAGGGTGAAGAAGACCAGGGCTGCTCATTGGGATCCAGAATCATGGGGGCCTGGCTGTAGCTGTGGGAAAAACCTCCCTGGTCTTATGAACTCCACACAAGCTGCATGAAATTCTCACTGAAAGCCACAATATTTGTGCAGGGTAAAGATGACACTGCAGGAACAATCATAATAAAGGTAAAACAACAGAAAATAAGCTTTCTAAAGCTGGTAGCAGTGGGAGGAATGCTGAAGGTGAAAGAGCCTCATCTGAAGTCCACACACATTCTCATGAACCTCACTCTCCACCACTTATTCTGGAAGTAACTGTATTTCACTTCAAAGGTGAATTTAACAAATACCACATAATTGGAGAAGGTGAACTTTTGGGAGTAGAAGGCAGTGAAGCAGAAGGTCACACAGTACCTCAGTCATCTCACAGCCACAGCCACCTTCTGCAGCTAAAAAAAGGAGTGTGGCAGGCCCTTTAATTCTGGAGTGCAGCAGGGAGCTCACAGATGGACCTCAGAGTGCAAAGGAAGCACTTGCCTGAATTCCATAAAATGCAAGATATCCTGTAATCTGCTGCACTGAACCAGAAATTATTGCACACTGTCAGCAGTTCCCTCAGGACATTAGTAAGGGATTTCTCCATTAAATGATTCCAAGAAGAGTTCACTCATCAGCGTAATTCTCAACATGAACACGCTTTTTTTTTTTACCTGACATTAAAAATACCTTTATCAAATAGTCCCTCGTGTATGGGCATAATACATCCATACTGTTATTTTGGGGACATAATGTTTAATGGGAAAGTAATAAGTATATTGCATGAGTGGCTAAGAATTCTAAAAGGAGATTTCTGGTAGCAAACTCCTGTTAAACACAGTCTATTATCAGGAGCAAGCCCTGAGAAATGACATTTAGTGGAGTGGTCCTTCACTGCCCTGTAGGAATGTCAGAATCTTCCTTTTACTTTCTTCTCTGGAATTCCACCTTGGAAATGCCAGAAGGACAGCTGAGCTCTGTCCTAACTCCCTGTGCTGTTCATCCCCTGCCAGGGAGGTGTAAGAGGGATCACTCCTCTCTCTCCTAGAGCTTCAGGCATTGCCTTTGTTGTGTTTCTTTGGCCAGGCTGGTGCACAACCCCCACATAACTCCACTGTCCTGTGGAGCCACTCCAGAGAAAATAGCCATGGACAGCTGATATTAGTGCAGCACCCCTCTTAATGAGCAAATAGTTATTTGATTTAGTATTTAATATAATACTGAATAGGAAACAAAATGTTTGCTATTGGTGGGAATTTTGGTGTGCTGGTCAAAAACCCACATGTAACAACTAAAACTCAGTGGGAAACCAATAAAGGTTTTGTATTACTGGCTTTAATTTCAAAAGTTTTTCAGCAGCACATGCATTTTCTAGGCATTTAAAGGCCCTTATTCCCTTATTCTGTCCTTTGTTCATATGATGATATTGCAGAAAACTTGTTTTCACTTATAAAATTAAAAATGACAGATTTAATTTTTTTTTCAAATGTGTAATCACTTATTTAACCTGATTTTTATCATCATTGTCTACTTTCTGATTCCAACACCTCTTGAGCTGTAACCTAACACATTCAGGAGTTGTGATATGTCATAGAAATACTATGGCATCCATTACAAATCACAGGTGTGAAGTCACAGACTTGGACTGACTTCAATAGGCATTAACCAAAAAGAAATCAGAATCACCACAGCAGTTAAAAAATTGTTCTCCTGCTGCTCCTTTTGGTAGTTAGTACACAAAATTGCTTTTAACTGCAGGAGAGCTTAATCCAGTAATAATCTCAGCTAGTTCCATCTATTTCAGAGGTCTCTGTAGACACAGACAAAAGAGAGAATCCCTTTTTACATTAAAAGGAACACTCTGCTTCCTTGTCTCCTTTTCTCTCCAAGGGACTATCCCTCTCCTGTTACACACAAATGAATTGTTCTATGTGTTTGCTATTTTTTCTGTTATATTTTTCAGCAGAACAAATCACCTTGTAGTTGAAGCTGCTCCCTGTTCTCACTCAGACTCCACACTCTCATATGTCAGTGACACTCTCTGCTGATCAAGGGAATAAAGCCTGCAGGCTTCAGACCCAGGGGTTCTATAAAGTCCTCATCATCAGGTCACATCTAAAGCTTCTTTTTTTTTTTTTTTTCTTGATTTGTTTCGTGATGGTGCAGAAATTAACCCTTCAGCCGTTTAATTATTTGCATCCCCGTGCTCTGAATTCCTGTCAGCCTGTCAATACTGAGGAATCCCCGTGCAGCAGACTGCAGATGCAGGTTGCAGCTCGGGTTTCTGATTTCCTGATATCTCCTTTGTGGAATATGAAAAAAAAAGGGTTTTGTCCTCGTGCTGAGAAGCAGGAGGAAGTTTGTTTTGGAACAGGTAATCAACTGGAGAGTTTTGGACTTCTGCGTTTGTCACAGATGTTCACAGACTGGCAGAATTTAAAAAGAAACCACAGCACACAAAATGTTTTGCAAATCATACATTAATAAGAATAGAAGTTTATGGCAAATACTAAATATGTGTATATAAACCAGGAAAGAATGACATATAAATCATCACACTTTAAACCAAAAATAAAGATGAAAATAACACTCTAAACCTCAGCATTTTGAGGGTGTTGCATTACACCCTCTCCCCCTGCACATCTCTAGAT
Organism: Pseudopipra pipra; assembly: GCF_036250125.1. NCBI lineage: Eukaryota > Metazoa > Chordata > Aves > Passeriformes > Pipridae > Pseudopipra > Pseudopipra pipra. The sequence continues at coordinate 12,480,869 of NC_087564.1, forward strand.
TCCATGGGGCAATGCCCTTTCTCCCTCAAGTTTGTACAGCACCTCACATGACAAAGTATAACAACTGGGTGATTTTCTCAAAAGCTGCTTGTGTGGATGTGTGCAGATTTGCAGCATCAGAGAACCACAAAACCACAAAGGGATTTAGAGCTATTTTTACTTTTAGAGGAAAGTCACAGTTTAAAGTGTGATAAGGAAATTATATTCCTTTGCTTCAGGACAGGAGAGCTCTGTGTGCCCTACGGGCTTTCCAAAATGCTGAATACCAGCAGTTTCCAATTATTTTGGTGGCACTGCTGGATGTTCTGTGGTACTGAAAACCACTTTTAAAAGGCTTAAACGTTGATAAAAAAGACTAAATTTGCTTACCTATACTTGTAATTTTTTTCAATGCAGGTGTCTACACCTGGGCTCCCAAAGGAGAGGAGACAGTGTCTTCACCTGCCTTTAGGAATTTGCACTTTGTATTCATTCTTTCTACCTCAGTGTCCCCACCTGAAAACAAGGCTGGTAATAGGTATGTTTATGACAAGGTAGGACTTGCAAATTAGTGATTGCAAAGCACATGGAACCACCAAGATGGGAAGGCCCTAGAAAAACATTTATTATTAGTGAAATTTTATTAGTTTATACTTTGCAGGCCCCAGAACACTTTCTGAAGCCACAGCACTGCTGGATGAGCTGGGCTGTATTTCTGTTTTGGGTCACAGTGTATATGGAAAGAACCATTCTGTCTATCTCAGAACCCCTTTTTTAAAGAAAATATTCAACCAGCTTACTTATTTCAACAAAATACATAAAAGAAAAAATATAGAATAAGAGATACCAAAGTAATAGAAGAGCAGGAGGCTTTAAACACGAAATAGGATTATTTTTGCACAAAAGTATCCTATTCAATTCCATTGAGTCAATCTTCCTGTTACACACAGCCTACAAAAGAAACCCCAAACACCAGCAGAGCTGCAAGGCTTCAGTGAGGTGAAGCCAGATGAGAGCCACAGTAATGAACAGTACTCCCATTTTTTGAACAGAAGAGAGATAGAAGTAACCAAAACCAACTCTCCTAACTGGTTCAGAGAGCTCTGGAGGCATATTCATCTGGCTTCAGAGGACAGAAGGAAAATTCCCTTTATTTTCATAACTATAAGCTCAACAACCAAGTGAGAGAAAAAAATGAAGAATTTTATCATGTTACTCTCATTCAGTATCTCTGCTCTCTGATGAAAAAAAGGAAGCAATGGAATAAATCAGAGATTTGTGTCTAATCAACTATTCCTGTCCTAACAGAAGCCGGCCAGAAGAATTAATACTCTAGGAACTCTCTTTAATTATCTCTTTCTTTGTCTTTATTTACTTTCCTAGGAACAGATCCATATAAAACTCTGTCTCAGAAAAATAAAGGAAAGGGTAACACATACATAAAGCAGGGATCAGTTATTAGTATTGTTAGTCAGGACACTCAACAGTTTGCTCAGTATCACCTAAACCAGAAAACACTGTGTGCAACAAAGACAGACAAGTTCTCAATATTGCAGGCTAATACTGCCTAAGAGCTGAACAACCCTGGCACTGAATTCCACACTGACTACATTGAACTTTTGCCTGTTCTGAAATTGCAAATTAAATTCTTTACAATACCTATCACTTTCTGCAGGAAAAAACTATTTACACATCAATAATGCTGTTCTTCCCAACGAAACATCGTTGAAAAGACCCTAATCAGTGCAGTAAAACTTATTAGGACTCTGTAATGATTTCTATTCATAAAAGACTGAGATCTGTGCTTTCCCATTTTGCACTCCACCTGCTGAGAGTGTCTAGTCTACATCTTCCTCAAGTCTGGCAGCTTCAGAGCCTCAGAGTTCCTATCATCTGATCTGGGAGGAAGGAAATGACTCATTTTGCCTCAATGGCAAACCCACAGCAGGTTGTGCTGCCTCCAACATGCAGCACTCAATCAGGTGTGGTTGTAGAGCACTTATTATCAACAATAAACAAAGAGGATGGAAAAATACTCCTCTACAAATATGGTTAAATGATGTTTTGACAACTGTCACTTTTCTGTGTGTCACTATTTCCTACATACAGTGAAGCTGTTTTACCTCCAGCAATAACACCCTGTCTAAGCACTACTGATAGAGGAGCAATTTCGGGGGGTGGATCCATCTCACCAGTTTGAATTAGGCAGGTGTTTTAATTTAGAAACCTAGTTCCTCTCTAGTGAATGCCAAATGCTCTGTTCAAAACATCCTTCCATCATTTTATACTCCCACCTTGGAATGCCCTCTGAAGGTTGGTTTCAAGCCTCTCCTGGTCACTGGGTTCCTCCAGGGCCTATGGAGAGAGATTTGACCCTTCTGATGTCAATACTTACACTGGTGATTCGATGGAAATTACTCTGTTCTCACATACTGTTTGAGAATCTGACTCCCAGGTTTCAGAAACTGCCAGTGATACCATTTCAATGATAATACATGTAAAATTAAATGAGAAATGAGAGAGATGAGCAATGAGAGGTGGAGAAAAAAAGTGAAGAGGGGAGAAAAAGACAAGATTGGAGGATGAAAAATGGTGAGGTCAAGGGGAAAGGAAATATAAAAAGCGAGCAGGAAAAGAAAAAGAAAGTTAGAAAGAGGGGGACTCAGAATGAAAGTGAGGAACACAAGTGAGACAGAGATGGGAACAGGAAAGGCTTAGTAAAGGCAAAGGCAAGGAACGTGGGGTGTAAAGCAAATGAAGGAATAAGTAGGGAAGGACCTGCCACACATTAGAAATCAGTGTTACTTCTGAGCATGCAAATCAAGATAATGGAAAAATAATTTAAAAAAATAATTTACCACAGGACTTCAGTGCATCTGTTTTAAAGGATTTGCAAAGCAGCAGTGGAGAGTGAGCACCTGACATTTAACAAATGCTGTAATCTGCACATGCTCCATCCTGCTCTGCATGATGATGAGGAGGGCAACAGCAATTGCTGTGCTGACAGTGGACAAATATGTTTATAGAGCTGGCCCTCTGTTCTGGAGCATCAGCTACTGACACAAGCACTTCCTTCCAACTAATGTGTGCTGAAAGCCAAGATCTGAGGAAGAAGCTGCCATCCTCAGGCTGCAGAGGGCTCATGACAGTGTTGGCCCAACAAACCCCTCAGGAGTCATTACCAGGTCCCAGGTCCATTTTTCCTTGAGACTGACTCACTCCGTTTTTACAACTGATAATGAGATTCTCACCAGCTCAGGAGGAGGAGGAAGAGGCACAGCTGGGGGCAAGCACACAGCCCTGGGTGCTTAGGAGGAACCCTGAATTAAAAATTCAAGTTGCCCAAAGGTGCAAATGGCTTTGATGACCTCAGGTCCTGGTAAAATGTGTGCTTGCATTACAAACCCCAGCACATTCTGTGGTACAGAGAGCCAGTGTTGGGAGGGATTTCCATGGACTGAGCTACATAAGAACCTGGTGAGGACAAAGGTTCATTATTTGATATGTACCCTTGCACAGCCAGCCTGATTCTTATCGGTGTTATTAACACTTCACTTCTATTAACACAAGTAACATAAAACAGGAATAGAGAAAGGAGTGTAGCTCTGCCAAACAAACTCCTACTTAGTCCGTTTCTTAAAAAAGCTGCCCCTTTCTGCAAACTCTTCTATTACACAACTTAAAAAAAAATAACAAAAAATCCTCAGAGAAGAACATATTCCACACAGCCAGATAATGACTCTTTGCAGGTGATATTCTTGTCTCCAAACAGTCAAAGGATAACGCAGAACATGTTCCAGGAGAGGACTGCACTCTGGTTTAACAACCTCCAAATTCAGAAACAACTGACAGTAAATGTGTAGGCCATTCTTAAAACAGAAAAGGTCACACTCCAGTCTTGAATACTGCCAGATAATCTCACTGTGATTCACCATGGCCCAAGAAAGTTTGAAAATAATATTTCATATAGCAAGCTTTATAACATGGCAAAAAATTAAGATAGAACCCTACATGAAGAATCATAGAAACTCCTGAGTGGGAATGGACCCACAAGGATCATCGTGTCCAACTGCTGGCCCTGCACAGGACAACTCAAAGATCACACCATGAGCCTGAGGTTGTTGTCCAAATGCTTCTTGAAATCTGTCAGGCTGTGACCACTTCCCTTGGGAGCCTGTTCCAGTGCCCAACCACCCTCTGGTGAAAACCTTGTCCTAATAGCCAGGTAAGCCTCCCCTGTCAGTGCTTCATGCTGTTAAAGAATCCTACAGTTAGTCAAAATACAGAAAATATAATGAAAGAACAAATAAGAAGCCAACTCTCATAACCTTCATATTAAGATCAACCTTAACAAACTACTTCAAACACATGAAAAACAACCCACATGCAAACTGTTCACTGACTTGTAAGAGCACTGATTGTGATGAGAATATGTTTCAGTTAAATATCTTAAATGCACCGTGCAAAGGTATAATTTTATGTAAAAGCACAGCTTCATGTACAGACAACAGACATGTCCACATTATTCCTTTTTGTGACCCGTTGGTAACTATTACTTTAAAACAGACTCTAATTTCAAAGAACAGGCTGCTCTCTTGCACATGCAGCTCCACTGAAGCTTGAACAACAACAAACATACCAATATAACAAATACCTGTAGCCTTTCCACCTCAAAGTCACCGGAAGAAGTAAACTTCACTCCTAGTCACAGTCTGCCATGGTCCTTGATGCTCTACTCATTGACCAAATCCTTGCAGGTTTGCTTAAATCTTCATGAGCATCTCAGCCAGCTGTGCTCAACACACACAGAGGAAAATTGGAGGCTGTTTGACAAGAAAAAGTCTACAAGAGATCACAGCAGCCTGGCCTAGGAAGGGCAAACCCCCACCAGGAATCAGAAGGAGCTCTGGAAATTAGAATTTTCCTTTCACATGGAAATGGTTGTACTTGTTTTATGAATAGGTTGTTCCCACCTATGCTTGCTGGTCACCTCGTCTTCCCCTTGCTCTGTGTCCTCTCTCTTTCTGCACCAGTGTTGTGGGACTGTGTCACGTAGCCCCGGAAACACAACACCCACCATCCCCTCTCTCAAGCTCCTGTCTATAAATAGCAGACAGAAAGGTTCTGGGGGCTGCCTTACTTCCCTTTTCTTCTGAACAGAGGGTGTGGGTAACTTTCAAACACGACACCCCCGCAGAGGAAAGTCTTAGAGGAAGTGCTGTCCCAGCCACAGAGCTGTGTGCTCTGCATGGAGCAGGAAGGGCCTGAGGAGCTCCTCAAACAGGTCCCTTTTTCCTGCAGGTAGCACAGTTGGGTTTTCTCAGCCATGCCATGCCACCAAAGAAACCTCACCATAAGGCTGCAATTAAGAGCAGGAGAGCAATCCCTGGAAAAGAGAGAGACAATTCCCTCTCTGACCTGCAGGAAGGCTCCTGTAAGTCACTTCTGCAGCAATTTATAGCAAAAATTGTCTGTTTTCACATTGTCTCTACATTATTTCTGCAGTGGTAATGTCTCCATGACCTTGTCTTGCTGTCTTGGGGAAGAGATAATACCAAATACTTGTCAATTCTATATTTTCTACCTTCAAAGCATTGCAAGGAGGAATTAAGCGTCTTCTGTTGCTCTCTCCATAGCTAAACCCTTTGCTCTGGTGATAGAGAATAAAATATTGTAAAGCTTTCATGTGGAAAATTTATCCCAGAAGAATTAACTAACCATGGGAAGAGACTAAACTCTGGTCTCATCAGGAAACTCTGGCCGGTTCAGTTCATGGTTAATGTGTATTTTTTTGTAAAGACCAAAGAAGTGAAGTACTAAAATAGCAATAAATCTGACTATCTGTCTTCACCTGGTGTGGTTCTTGAGCACAAGTCAACATAAGAAGTATGAGAACTGTACTGAATTCTCTGCTGACTGTGGAAATAAATATTTGTGGAAATAACAATTGTGAAGTGGTGCCAGAGTTACATTCCATTTGTGACCATCCCAGTCTTTAAGCATGGGCAGCTGCTTTTTAAACAGCATCTACAAGCAATATTACAAAAGTTAGATTTTCAGGATTATTTGCACCCAAACCCTCATCTTGAGGAGGTGTCTGATGTTATGAAGGGTGGTAACCAACTCAAAGTCAGGGGAAGTTGTGTTTTATTCTCCAAACTTATGCCTTGAAGCACAACAATTCCTGAGCACAAGCTGACAACAAAATCATTTGCAGAATGTGCAGAAAAGCCTTAGTTTTAAAAGCAGTGTTGCATTTGTGTCTGCAGTGAGGTTACACACGAGATGAGCACCAGCAAATGGCTCCCACGCAGGAGGATTGATTTCCCCTATTTCTCATTCCCACTCAAGGGCACAGCTCGTAATTAGGGTCAGGTTTTCAAAGAGTGCAGGTGGTATTTAGGCATCAAAATAAATGGCCAGATTTTTGTAAGATTTGCCTCAGAGTGTGGGCTAAGATAGTGCTATGAATCACAGAGCTGCTGAGCGTTAAACACTTCTTAAAATCAGGTCTTTTGTACACGCCTAAATTGAAGCTGAGCCCTTTCAAAAATCTTCTCACAACTGGAACATCCTTCAAATTCTAAGTATTGGAAAATGGGCCTTTAAAGCTTTGTGAGGTGCTAATTTTTACATGAATAGGGAACTGCTCTATATAGTGCCTATAAATCTGGCTGGCAGCAGTATTTAGGTAGCTCTGATTCTCTGGTGTTGGATAAACTCTCCAGCAGTACACATTCCACAGGGAAGGGGGCAGATGCCGTGTGTCAGCACTTACCTGTGTTAAGTCTAACCCTTCTGAAGCTGTGAAATAAATATTTTGCCAGCTAACAGGTGATGGCAAACACTGCTGATGCATCAACCCCTTTTCAGCCTATTTTCTACAGCCACAGCTGAGATTTTAAGAATTAAGTGACATTTTAAGCTTTGAACCCTCTGAGACATAATAAAAGAAGGGTTCTTTCTACATGACTAACAGTATTTATTTCTAGGAGGAACCAAAACAAATTTATTTTTCTTATGCTCAAAAGCTAATACAGTGTAGAAACTGTATGAGGTTTTAGATTAGACTCTCCTTTCATCATTAGTTGCTCTATTTATCTTTTTTTTTTTTTTTCCCCAAAGCCGGTGAGTTCAGTCTTGCAGAATCCATGCTGCTGACTCAGCTAACTGAGCCAAAACTCATAAAAATCTATTTAAAAAAAGGTCCAATGATTTTATTTTCTAATCATAAATATGAAATTTAATTAGCATCTCATTGCTAACGAAGTCACCGTGGAAGACAAGACTGAGGAATTAGGCCCAGGGATGGAACACAAAGTGTAAAACAAAACCAGTGTTATGCAGGAGCCAGTTTAACTCCTGCTCTCCTCCACCCACGTTTCAGGTATTTTAAGAATGATGTGCTGTGTTCACAGGTTTCCTTCTCTGATAGCAAGGCCCTTCTATCCTCTGTGGCAGTAATTACTCCAGCATCACGTGAAATACAAAATAACAATAGATAAGGTTCACTCTGGATTAGAAAAAGAAGCAAGGCAGAGCAAGTTGGATCTGAATTCAAAATCCTGTTTTGTCATAAGCTACTCAGGTCAGCAAGTGTTTCCAATCCTGTAAAAGCAATAGACTCATCAACTGAGAAGAGAACTCTCATTATTCTCCAGGGTACTGCAAACATCAGGAAGATTAAAGGAATTTTTTTAAAGGAAGCATATGGAGAATTTTAAAAGCCTCTTCAAATAGGAATGTGTCCAGCCTTTTCATTGTTAGCACTCCTAGAAGCCACGTCCTGGCTGACATCAGCACCGAGGGTGGCATTGCTGGTGAGGTTCTGCCACTGTGAGGTATCTCTGCCATCTTCTCCCTGCAGTTCTCGAGAGGTCAGGAGCTCTTGCTCTGACTTTGCCCACCCACGTCTGTGTGAGGGGGTCACACGAGGACATTCCCCTGCACAGCAGCACAATTACCTGGGCTGAAGGCAGGGACAGGTGTCCTACTGCTGCTCCACGAGGAGCCTGGGAGAGGGAGCACCTCACACAGACCATCCCAGGAGACAGGACTCGTGGGGACGAGGGCAAGGACCGTGGGAGAGCTCTGCAAGGGCTGCTGAGCTGCAGTAACCACAAAAGTGCACTTTCTCCTTAGAGTGACACTGAAATTGTTCACAGCAAGTCAGTGTAGGAGGAAGTGTTTACAGGACCTGTCCTGAGAGCCACTAATTACTAATAATTCCCAGATAGCTAGAAGAGCTTGAGGAGTAACTCTGTGAGTGGGCATTGCCCCTTGGCTGCTCTCAATTCTCTGGGGTAAAAAGGGCTTTATAGTGCTGGTCCTGGTTACTTAAATACATCAGGACAATTTTATGTTGCTGTTACATGGTCATTCACTTGCAGTAGCAAACAGCCACAACCCAGAGATGTCATTGCCAAGACTGACTTGGGGAACACTGGACATTTTGTCAGCAATGCTGGTGATGAGGTGATTGGTAGAGCTGAGGTGAGCTGAGCAAGGACAAACAGCTTTCTTCAAACATCACAGCCCCTGGTATCTTCAGTGGAGTGGTGATGTCAGTCTCTATAAATCAAACTTATCCCAGTCCAAATTCCTGAAATAACTCTTTGTTTCTTTCTAATATTTATGATGTCACTCACCCTAGCAAGGAAAAAAAAAAAGGAACTTAAACTTTCTCACTCCACAGTTTGAGAATCTGAAATGAATAATTCTGGTAAAGCATATTTTAAAAGAATAAGGCAAGTTTAAAGCAATAACCATATGCTCCTTTTGGATTTTTATGTGCAAGCTTTTGGCACTTAGCCAAAAATGTTGCTGTTCCTTTTCAGGACAGAATGGTCCAGCTGGTGGCTTAGAACCCACATCCAACCATCAGAAGGCACTCATTCCACTCACTGGGTTTTTCTCTGGAGGAAATAAGGATTGCTGGTTTAAGCAACAGACAGCTGGGCATTTTCTCTTGGACTTGCATAAGGTCAAATTTGTGGTAGAACAAATTTCTGGTCTGAGGTTACAGAGCTCAGTGCCTTCATGAGGGGAGGGGGACGGTGGGCAGGAACTCATTTTTACCCACAAAGAACATAATACAGAAGGCCAGGATGTGTCATTGCCCAGCCCACAGAACCTGATGCTCTGATCTGACCCTTTCCAGCAGCTCTAGATGCACAGCCAGAGGGTCAGTTTTGGACCACGTTGTCTGAAACCCAGTACAACAACCTGAACAACCTGTACTGTGCAGCCAACTGTTTGTGTTAAGCATTCTCCACAGGAGAAAAGAAGTGGAAGAATATCCCAGCTGAACATATGACTCTGTCAGTGAGGTCAGAGCCCTTGCCAAGGCACAATGGCCTGTCTCTGCCTTCACGCAGAGTTTTTTCTTGATTTGCTGTGCTTGATGCTTTGCTTCATTTCCCAGAGGATCAGTCACAAAGGAGGTGACTGATGCCTTCAGCTCTGGAGTCTGCTGTACACAGAGAAGTTTGGCAGTTCCCTTCTCTCACCTGATGCATCTGCCTTATATGGGCTGGGAATCAGAATCAGGGAGGAAGAGGAAAGGAGATATTAAACAAGGCAAGTGAGGTGAGTCAGACAAACCGGTCAGTTTGAGGGGAGAGAGGGCTTGGGATGTCTTGTGAGGACAAAAGGAGCAATAACAAACCACCCTGTGCCTTTTCTCATGTTCTTTCCTCGCAGTAGTTGAATGTTCAAATCATCTTTACGCTCACTCCCTTTGTGCAGAGACTCTGCTAGATCTGTGCTGACAGCATTATATTTAATAGCCAAGATTTCTAAATGCATCCAAGATTTCTAATATCATCCTGCTCAAATAGCTCTGGATTTCTGCACTATTATCATGCTATAATGATGCAGTTGCAATGAGTTTACATTTTCCTGCATTGCAGCACATACTACAGTGTATCAGTAGCTTCTCAATAAATCCACAGCCTTCAAAAGGGCATTCAAATTCTGATCATTTCTGTCTCAGACACAGCATTTTCCCGTTGTTCCTTGCAGGTGAAAAGCTTCCATCCTTCCTGATACTGTATTCTCACATGGCTTCTAAGGCAAATATCGAGCCAGACACCATCCTCCCAGGTGTGCAACCCTTGTTGTTCAGTGATTCAGTGAAGGTGTTGCTGTCAATAGCATTTAATCCAGCAAAACTGCCTGGAAGCTGCTCTCAGTATGGATATGGATGAGTCACAAACCCACCATTCTGTAGTGTAACACTCTATATGAAAATACCCAAGTATCACTTTTCCTTCAGGCCACGGACTTGCAGATTAAAAATCCCAACCAATTCAGTGTTTCCAGCCTTACAGGAAATGTAAAACTCCTTAATTTTTCTCAAACAACTCTTTTCTTTCCTGACACAAAAGTTTAAATATTTTCTGTTTCATACTACATCGATATCTTTCGTGGCATAAATTGCAAAAATGAGAGAATAAAAGACAGAAGGAAATGAAACCTTCTACAATAAAACCTGTTAGTCTTGGGTGCTCCTGAAAAATATGTAACTGGAAATACAGGAATCTGTTACTGAAAGGATGAAACACACCCAAAATCTTCTTAAACAATCAAATATTGAGACGTATTCTGACTTAACTTTGGCAGGAACTGTGAAGGAAGAACAGCAGTGCAGTAGCAGGGAAGAGTCTTATCTTAAGCTTGGGGGTTTTTTTCTCAGGAGAAAATCAGCTCAGCAACAGTTAAGGTGGTGGGGAAAATTTATGGAAATTTGTATTTTCAGTCAGTGCAAATCATTAGTGAAATAAGTTTGATGATCTCACTAATTACCTCAAAAAACATATGGAATGGCAACTACCTTGATGTGATGCTCAGAGGCACGATTTAGTGTTGGATTTGGCAGTGCTGGGTTAATGGTCTGACTTACAGATCTTAAAGGTCTTTTCCAACCCAAATAATTCTATGACTCAGAAAAAGCCAGGAAACAGAGATGCAGGAAGCAGATGCTGGAAAGACACTGTGACACTGTTCTTGTGAAAGACTGGGATGCACCAGTAGACTTTGGGTCAGAATTGCGACCAGGGAGGAAAGTTCTTTTAAACACAGACTCTATGAATGGACCTGCTTGATCAGTGAGTAGTGTAGGTCACTGGTATTTTAATTGAGATTTAAAAGCCAAAAGCTTTCAAATGATCTTATTACGTGATAATCTCTCCGTTCATGATCAAGGAGAAAAGTTTCAATCACCATTTCCACTGTAGTTTGGAAATGTATTTGGTTTAATCTTCAGAAAACGAGTTAAAACAGCCTTTGGGTGTTTTCCCATTTTTCTCAGGAATCGAAATTTCCAGAAGGAAATATTTGAAAGGTGTCTTTATTAGTGTTTCAAACCTTGGAGGAACTTACTTTTGTGCTCAAATATCTTAAGTATGTGTAACAACCTATTAAACATACTCATCCTGATTTCAAATATGGGCACAGATAGATTGGAAATGTTTATACACATATAGAGCTATAAAAATGAAATTGAAACAATCCATTAACTGCTAATGATAACCAGATATGTAGTGCTAGCACACAGCCTTTTCTGCATTCAAAAAGCAAAAACAAAATCCTTATCCCAGTTTAAACAGAAACCTTATGTTACATTTACTCTTCAGCATCTCAATTACAACCTGAGGAGAATTTGCCAGCAAACACCCAGTGCTCAGGAGGCTGGTGGGAATCTTTTCCTTGGCTACACTGAAGCTGATTCTCCCCTGAACTACAAAAACCAGGACTGACTTGGGCAAATAACAGGTATCTTTGTGTAAGGCCAAACTGGCCACAGGGACCAGAACAAACATATCCCTTAACACCACACCAAGTTACTTCACACAGACAAATTCACTGAGGCAACAATTACTGCAAATAATATCACATACACAGCTGTATATACATTTATCCTTTTGACAAAACCAGAATGTTATAGCATTCCATTTGACATTTCCGATAGATTTCCAGAGAGATTTGACAAATTTCTTTTTCCTCTTGAGCTGCTAAACAGATTCACTGAAGTAGATGGCATCAGAAAGTAATGCCCCATCCAGCCCTGAAGATAAAAGGGGTTTTGCAGGACTAACTTAACAGGAATATTCTCCTCTCTCCATGTTCAGCAGCAGACAGTGCACACCAGGTTGCCAATTTTTGGTGCTGTAAGTAGTGTGCTTTTACAGGCTGTGAAAAAAAACCCCATGTGTTTGCTTTTTGTATGAGAAAGTACAAAGTTCTTACCTGCTGGTGAAATGTTACAGGCACCCCATGTAGATCATTAAGCATGAGAATTCATGGTACTCACAAACTATCACCATTCCTAGAGCCCAACTATTTGGCAGAAGGTTATGAAGGAAGAAAAGTGTTAGAAATCAAAGTTCAGAGAAGACCTTCATGTTTAACCCAAGTCAGTGAGCAAACCTCCAGCCAAACTCACTGCCCACAGCTGGGACACTCCATGACAGGGAATATGGCAGAGCTGCTGCTTTGTCAAACTGCACTTTAAACAGCCTGGCACTGTCTTCTCCTCTTGCCTGAGAGGAGCAGAAGTGAGAGGATGATATAGGGAGAGAATACAGACAAAAGCAGCAGAGAGAAGGAAGCTTTTATCACCAGTTGGATGTGTGCCACAGAGACCAATTATATACATTTGACAGCAACCATTATAATTCCAGAGTCCTTGAACAAATCACAAGCAGAAAGGTTACCTTCCTTGAAAATGTTCATTGCCATTAAATAACTGATCCAGACTAGAGGGTGAAGGCAGCACTTAAGAGAGAATTTGGGGGAAGGGAGGAAGTGGAGAATCTCGTTACATGTACACCTGAGAAAACCCCATCATTTGTTCTGAAAGAGGAATTGCAGATTCACTGCAGATACTGGATTTGCAGCAGAGCAGACAGTGTTCTGCAAATGCAAATCCTACAGACAGCAGGGACAAAACAGGCGATAGAAAGAATTTCTCTCTGATACCACTGTCAACACTTGACTAAATTTGGTGAGGTTTATGGTTTCACCCTCCAGTTTAAAAATCACAAGGCCTGGTCCCATATTCCTTGTGCTTTTAGGTTTAGACTGCTATGGAGGCTACTGACAAAGAAAGCTGCCATAAGTCAAATTTCATAGTTACACATGTAATGACCACATCTAAGTGAAGGATTTATATCTCATGAAACATGTATTTCAATATCAAAGAGAGAGTTGAGGCATCTGCTAACAAGTGGGTACCTTGTTCTTTCTCAGTAACAGAGACATGATATTGGGAGATGATCTCTATGGATTTCATGATCTCTATGGATTTCATCCTCTCTGAGCAATCATTCCATACACCTGATGAAAAGCTTCACCAAGGAACAGCAGATAAACCGAGGTGGTTTGGTACATGGCATTCAGATTTCTTCAGCACATCCCAGTTATTTGGGATATATCCTTCCAGAGAAGGTTCAAATTGCCTTTCATTTTAACAGATACATGCAGTCAGATGGTTCTCTCTTTTCACACATGTTGAAAGTTTATTGTTCTCTTAATTCAGAGTAAAATCTAACTGGAAATCATTATTTGCAAAAGAACAGGGAGTCAAACATGATTCTGAATTTCTGTTCTGAGGTTGGCTCTTTCAATACAGGATTTGCTGGGTAGGATAGAAAGTTCCCAGGCTCTTTCCAGCTGAAATTTCTCCTTTGCCAGAACCATGATTCAAGAAACTAGACATACACACACACAGAAAAATAAAATTTCTGGCTCCAGATCCTCTTGCAAATGTCACAACCCAACTTGGACAATGCTTATTTTTAACACAACATACAGCAAACTATCATGATGCAAAAGAAAAAGGAGGAAGAGAGAGAAGAGGTGTTGGCTCAGTCAATTTATTTCTGGGAGACATCAAGCCTTTACAAAAAGAACCAGTAATGAGGGCACAAAATGCTGAAGAAAAGAAAAGCACAAAATCAACAAGTTTTGTAGAATGACTCAAAGGAACACAAGTGCTGTTCACAGCACAAGGTGACTTGTAACAAAGTAAGAAAGAGTCATGTTAGACCTCTATGTATAAAATGAGCTCTTATTTTATTGTTCTAGACTTGCGGACTTTTTGCAAGATCCGAAAGGCAAAGATATTTTAATGTACCCATTTCTGTATTCAGAAGAGAATGCTCACAGCTCAAAGGCCACAGTTTTCAGCTCTGAATCAGAAAGGATATATTATAATTGCAAACATAAAATTTAAGCTCCTTTCACTCATAAGGAGAGGGACAATTTGAGAGAGCAGGACAGATCGCTGAAGAGAATTCTCCCACATAATAATTCTCTTATTAATTCAGCTGAATTTAATAAGTGATCCTTCCTCAGTTCCCAAAAGCCTGCACTGGAACATCCACAGAAATAAATCTTCGGTCTCAATGGTCCTGCTTAAGAAGGTGAGGCTAAAATGCTTCATCAAAGAAATGTACTTATTTGTCACATCTGATTCAAAGTTTACAAAATTCAGCAAGGAATAATACCTGCTATTGTTCTTGGATGCAGTTTTCAGCCATGCCTGATCTTGGTGACTCACCAATATAACTGGTATAAAAGAAATGAACTGTTTCCAGATCCTAGGAGCAAAGTTACTCCCACCACAGCGCTAAAGTTGAGAACCTCTACCTCTGAGACTTGGAATCCCACAAGGATTCCACAAGGAATCAAAAGGACAAAAACTCCGCCAAATGTCAGACCAGAAGTTCTGCTGTGGGGCAGGAAGTCAAAAAGTCTATTAAGTTTAGTAAAAAGGCTTATCAACCACTAGAACTGGGTTTTTTTACAGCTTTCCAAAGACAATTTGCATTGTGCTCTCCCATTTTTTCATCTACTTTCAATCCCATTGCTAAGCTCTTCCTCTGCTGCAGGTTGCATAGTCTGCAGAGGAAAGGGGAGCTGGGAGACTGCAATAGTTCCTCCAGTTTATCTGCAAGGACACAGTGGGCATGGTAAGGCAGCAGAAAGTAAGCCCATATGCATCAGTAGTTCCTCCTAATTTGAATGCAACATCAAGATAAAAACAGGTAGAGAAACCTGATGGAGAGTTGTAGTGAGGAGATAGGAAGCAGTGGGATAGTAGAAAGAGAAGGGATAGAATACACAAAGTCAGGGCATGCTGTGTTTGGGAGTGGAGAGGAAGCAGAGGGGTATTATAGGTGTTAGAAAGGTGTAGTTTTGAGACAGAAACAGAGACACAGGATGACAGTGGTTATTTGCTGTGAATGACTAAATGTGAGTCTGAGAAGTGGAAGGAAGCGTAGAAGTCTTGTATTTTGGGATGCACCCCCCAAATCTGCAAATCCTGTACATGTACATGACAGACAGGACAGAGATGTGTGTGCAAGGACAACCCAGTGGAAAGACAACACCACTGTGTGTGCAAAATACACAATGTGCATGAGAGAGGATGGAGCGGGAAGTAGGAGTGTGTGTGTGAAGCTAGAGGAACACTGGGAAAGAGGAACACCAGAACACGAAGGAACTGACAGAGGGGAAGGAGACAAAGATTAAGAACTTGGAGGAGGATGTACAGTCTTGCACAGGCATGAAAGAGAAGGCAGAGGGAAAGGAAAGGAACCAACAAGGGAAATGTTTGTCACACAGAAAACACACTTGATGAAAAACAGGCATAAGAAGATGGTGAAAAAGATAATAGGAGATACATAGGGTTGAGAATAGAATAAAGGAAGTGTGAAGAACAGATTAAAAGAGAAAAAAAAGAACAAGAAAGATTTATTAGTTGACAGAAATCACAAATCTCAGTGAAGAGATTTAAAGAAAAGGCTAAGGCACAACACGCTATGGGCAGAACCAGAAATTCCTTGCAGACCAGTCCTTTCATCTGCCCTCTCCAGACCTCCATGTCAACTCTCCTTCCCAGTGGACTCCTCCTTTAAGAACACGTTTGCACCTCCAGCCACAGCCTGTTTGCCTCCCTGAACCCGGGGCTCCAAGAATCGTTGCTGTTGGGGGCACGGAAGATGTGAATGCAGCCACTTCCAAAGAAACACCATCTTGAAAATCAACTCAAAAACAACAAAAGGTGGAACTTGCAGTGGTCAGAGCCAAGTTCTGTGCTGGTCAGGGAGGTGGAGCTGCTCTGACAGCTGCTTTCCTTACCTTGGGTGCTCATGAGTGACCGGGCTGTCTCGCTGCAGCTGCTGCAGGCTGAAACTCTCTACGTCTCCTCCATGCAATTGTATTTCCAAGAGTCTTGGAGAGGTTATTTGTGCTCTGCAGAGGTTGAAAAGTAAAGGAAACACAAGGAGCAAAGCAACCCCTGGCCCCTTAAGGACAAAAGTTTCAGGAGAATCTGGTGCACCGGTGTCAGAACGAGCAAAGAGCCACACAGAAAGTAAGAAAAAGTGTGTCAGAGACTGGGAGGGGCAGAGAAGGAAAATGCAAAGATCTGACAGGAAACCAGACTATAAATCTGCTTAGGGTTTGAAAAAAACACATTTCTGCTCCCCAGCGATAGAGCCTGTTTGCAAATGACTCTGCACACAGGTGACAGCAGAGCCCCAAGCACCGTGCAAGCAAATGAAGGGGCACCTTTGCCCCTTCCCCGGGAAGAGCAGTGGGCAGAGGCAGCGGCAGCGCAAAGCCTGGTTCAGACAGAGAAAGCAGCCTGGCTCCACTGCCTCGCTGCCAGCTCTCCAGAATTCCATGTTCCCTCAGCCAAAAGGGGACATGCTGAAAGCCAGCCTTGCTGCTGCTCTGCCTCTCCCACCACAGAGCATCTCAGGGCACACGCTGGTGGAAAGCAGGAGGGAAAGGAAAAAGAAAGAAAGAACTGAAGAAAACAGTTTCGAGAACAACAGTTCCAGGCAGAAGGAGTTCTGGGTTTTCCCGAGGTTTCAAAGTTTTTTCAAGAAACCATCTATTTTATTAGTAGGTGCTTCTGCTAGAAAGGTAGTCAACAGTGTTTACTTTATGCATTAGATTATTTTGCAGTTGAATGATAATTTAAACAATGCATTTTCCAAAGGAAGTTTTGCCGACACAAAGAAGCCACAGTATCTTGTATTGCTTCAGTGCTGGACTCCAGGTTTAAGGCCAACATGCAAACCCCCCTGTTGGTGGGTCTCACTGAGGACATTCACCTCTAGGCTGCAACCAGGAGCCTCCCACCACAGGCAAACCAATGGAGCCAGTCCCTGCCCTCACTGTGGGACGAGGAGTCACCATCACTTCTAGAAACATCCTTCAGTGCTGCTGCCACCCTGCTCAGGGATCCTAAGCCTGAACACCTTGCATGATGTACTGGTTCCTGTTCTGCTGCTGCCTATTTAATCCCAAGGGGGAAAACAAGGCACAGATGCCGTTGTGGTCCCGGTTGCTCCCGAGGCTTTACCTTTGCACTGGGCAGATGTGCACAGGTGAGGCCTCACTGGAGTCAGGAATAGTTTCTGGATGTGTGAGGATCAGAGAAAAGACCACTTGAAGGAAGAGTTATATGAGTGTAATAAGGATGTGTGTTTGTGAGGGTGATTGCAAAGCTCACCAGTCTGGAATACATTCTGCTCCCTGAATTTTTGCAAGGTTGTTTTCCTTTGAGGGTGACCAGAAGAAAGCAACTATGTATATATGGATGTGTTTTTATTTCCTGAGAGGAAATCACAGAAATAAAAGCAGAAACACAAGGGACAATAAGCATAAGCGACGTATGATAGATAACTTAGGAATGTGGGGGGTGGAAAAGCACAATGACAGTAATGGAGTAAGAGAATGAGAAAGGAAAAAATAGTTGGTAGAGAATAAAAGAAAACACAACAAACGGAAATAAGTGTAAAAGAACAGTGGAAAAACTATCAAAGGATACAGGGGCGTCAAAGACAACAGAATGGAGGAAGTGAGATGATAAAGTGAGAAGAGGAAATGTGAGGGAGAAAATACATGGCTCAAAGTGTTGTTACAATAACATGCAAAAGTGGTCTTAGCAAACTGAAAGCCTGAATCCTGCAAAAATCACGAGGGAGCAAAATGTGGAGAGCAGCTCTGCCTCAGTTCTCCCTGATTTTTTCTCTAGTTTCACATGTTTGTACCTGTACCTGCACTAGTGAGAGTGTAAGTTTATCTGTAAAGTTGACACTGAAAGGAATTCTGGAAGGAATTACAGTTCTCTAAACCAAGATTTCTCCAAGATTAAGGAAGGCAGGAATTTCTGTCTCTGGCTGAACAATAGCAGAACACACTATGTCCCTATCAATTTTTTTCCAGTGAGGACTATACTGTTTTGGGCTACTGATATTCACGTGCAACTTTACCAAAATTCCCTGTTGAACAAACTTGGAGCTGCATGTGACAAGGTGCAGGAAATCCTCCTGCTTTGAGCAGCCCAAAAAAAAATCTATCCATGTGACAACAGCACAGGTGATGTTCTGTAATTTCTGACGGGGGGAAAGTGATATTTTGGGGAAAAAACTGTGAAACAGAACTGTAAGAATCATGGACTACAATTATTCAGTCAAAGCCAATATATTACTTTTGAGTCAAGCTTTCTGCTGCTTTCACAGAGGAAGCTGATTCGTGCATGCAACAGAGGAACCATTTTAAGCACAACCAGAGAAACTCTGTGGCTGCACTTCGATTTAAAACCCACAGATCTTCCACACATGCTTCCCAACCTGAAAGGAAAAACATGCTAGAAATTCAAATCAAGACTCACCAAGTCTCATTACAGCTTTCTCCTTCTGTCCTTGGTTTCTTTGGCAAACAAGGTGTCAGACAGCACACTCTGAAACCGCCCTACAGAGCCGAGCAGGGGGTCAGGTATCATTTGTTCCTGTTTTTGCTTTTGGTTTTTGGGGTTTTTTTTAATGTTGTAGATTACAAACAGCTCAAAAAGTACAACAACTGTTTTAAAGGAGATCCCACATTTCCCTGGGCCTAAAGTGGTGCCCTAGAGATGAAGCAATTATCCAGTGAAGCCTGAGCAGCTTTAAGGAATCTATCACCGAAACTCAAAGGACCTAAAATTCTCATAGTCATAAAGGCTTTACTGGCAAACTGAGATTAGCTGAGCAGGATCCAGCCATCAATCACAAAGCCACATGTAACTGAGCATCAACTTTTTCTTATAAGAATTTACAGTCTTAATCCCAGTTTTCAGTTATAAAAAACTCTCTCAAGCTATAAAAGTGTTATGGTGAGGTTACAGTTCCTCGAGGCTGGTGGACTGAAGTTATGTGTTTCACACAATGTAAGTGTAGAAAATAATTATGTTCTGTTTGCCGACCAGAAAATACAAGAAAATTCAGGTGCACCACCTAAAATACAGCAAAAAGCTGCAGAGTTTGAATCATGGGCTTTCCTGACCCAAATGTAGGGTCTAGGATCTTGACTAGTAGAGTTCTAAGCAGGAAAATTTCCTTTCTTTTTTGGTCAGAGAAAGGAATTTCCTCAAAAATATACCTGTCTTTGTCATCTGTTTCTTTTTTTTACAATAATAAAAAAAATCCACTGGAATTTTCAGTTTAACAAGCTGTCCAGTTAAGGGGTAACAATAAACAGTGCTTCCTTTTTTTTGTTATTTTTGTTGGTTATGGCTTCTCAAACTCCTTTTATTAAACTTGGTATAGGAAACAATAAATTTATTGTTTATGAAAATCACCTGGAAGGACACACCTGGTGTATTTGTTGTCTCCCTCTTTCCCAGAGACTTCAGAAAAGAAGGGCATATTTAGTTCCTTCCAATCACTCTGACTTTGCAGGATCTGAGCCCTAATGGTATAACCTGAATAACAAACGCACTTTAAGCCCTTTGGTGGTGCTGCACCTTCCCTTCCTCCAGGCTTTTACTTTGGGATCCTTGCATAAAGAAAGCCAGCAAAATTTCTACATTATTCTATTATTCCATTAGGGTGATCAAACAGTGGAGAAGATTTGGAATCTCAGATACTCCTCCACATTGTTGCTGGCCTCCTAAGTATTTTGCTCAAGGGGACGTTCCTACCATGACATTTTTATTGGTATGAAATCTATGGAAAGTTTCTCTTCTTCTCATTCTTAAACTTCCTACAGTGGAAGGTTCTCCTTCTACACCATGACTTCCTACAGAAGGCCCTTTTACAGAGGTGATTCATCAGCTCAGGAGAGGCTGTAAGTCAGAACTGAAGCTGCCACAGAGCTTTAAATAGCTGCAGACCGAAGAGTTAAAAAAATATCAGCACTTGGAAGTAAAGAAACACGAAACTATCAAGCTCTTAATCTGCTGCTCCTTTTCTTCTATCCCCTTCTTCTCCCCAGAGATCCATCCCAGCCCATGAGGAGACTGCCCTTGACTCCTTATCAGTGTAACAGTCCTGAAAATCCCTGGATACCAGAAACGCATTTCACAAACTAGTGATTTGAGAACTAATATATTGCATTTCTCCTGCATGCCTGGGCAGAGCAGCTCCCTCTATATTGTTAACACAACCCTTCCAACTCTTTAGAGCAGAGAAAGAGAAGTATTAAATATTTTCCCCGTTTTACATATTTTATATCATCAGCCTTGCTCGACTATCCTCAGAGACTATCACTCTTACTTAAGGATGCTCACAATTTATCATTTTTCTCTGGAGATCTGACTTCCAGAACAGAAGTATTTCCCTTTTCAATTCACCAGCCTGTGGATAAGCAGCTGTTAGTGTTCATTTGCCTTTTCTAGGCATTAACATCAAAAATGCCCCTTGATCTTAAAAAGTGACACACGGCGGGATTTCTTTAACACCTTTGGGGGTAATGGCTTAAATCCAACAGGGAAATGTTCTTATCTATAGGTTTATGATACACATTTAACAGTGTTTCAATTGCCTGAACTATGAAATAAGATGACAGGCAAACATATATCAGTGGGGAACAGACAGAATAAAATTCCCTCTTTCATTTGACAGTGGTAGGGGTTATGTATTTTTGCACTAAATGTACAATCTCTGTTGAGTTCAACAGTATAATGGGATTTATCTGAGTCAGATAGTAGCATATGCACCCATTATGGAAAATTTGGGTTCAAATCCAATCTGGGATCTGCGTTCCCAATCCATGGCAGAAGACCTTGCCAGAAGACCAGCCCTCCACTGAAGCAAAGAACCCAGATTTGGGGTTTTGACAGGACAAGGTGGAACGGCTTTAGGCTGAAAGAGGGTAGATTTAGACTGGATATTGGGAATAAATTTCTCCCAGTGAGGGTGGGAAGGCCCTGGCACAGGTTGCCCAGAGAAGCTGTGGCTGCCCCATCCCTGGAAGTGTCCAAGGCCAGGTTGGATGGGGTTTGGAGCAACCTGGGCTAGTGGAAGGTGTCCCTGCCCATGGCAGGGGGTGGAACTGGATGGGCTTTAAGGTCCCTTCCAACCCAAACTATTCTGGGATTCTACAATTCTATGATTCTATGACCTATTCTGCCCCTTCTTGGGGTCAAAGGACGGGAAGCTCCAGACTTTGTGATGCTCTTTCCAGAAAAGAGTTAATTTAGTTATTACTCCAACAAATCTCTTTTCATCACACATATATAATTCAGCAAAACTGGGTATGAGCCATAGCTCAGGTGCTTATGCTCTTCCTTCTGTTCTTAGTTACATGTCCATAGGGCTTAAAATCCAAGGATCTTTAAACTTTCCAGACAAATAATTTAGTTTCACAGCAACCAATGAGTTGCATATTTATATCCATACTCAATAGATGATGAGACAAAGTATTGGGGTGATAAGAAAGGAATATTTATTCCCCTTAAAAGTGTTAAAAATAGAGCTATTTTCACGTAATTCAATTAAAAAAACCCACCAATGATCTATTTTTAAAAAAAAAAACACAAAACAACAACTGAAAAAAGTTAAAAAATCAAGGCAGAAACTTATGGCATTTTTTTATAAAATCAAGGGGGACAGAAAGGAATCCAATCACTATTACTGAAAAAAAAAATAAAGAGTTCAGATCATTATCACCAGAACAAATACTGGGAAAAAAATAATTTTAGTTCAAAAACTTCTGTTAAAATTTTTTCTAAATAAATTAATCAGTCCCATATCTCATCTTTTGCTTAAAATACAAGGTCATCTTTCCCCATTTATGCAATAGCAGCATTGTCAGTATGTATTCTGATTATTAGACTGAAGGATTTAACATATCTGCAATCTGAAGGAATAATCTATCAAACTTGAAATTTAGAAGATGTATGGAGAGGTTGAGCTACTTTTTTTTTGTTTGTTTGTTTGTTTGAAACTGGAAGGTTTCTTGTCTTCTTTATAGGTCAGCATTTATTCAAATTATAAAAGTATGCAGATTTTTAATAGAGACAAATTGAGAGCAACTGCAGAATGGGTCCCATCCTTCAACATTTTCTCTCCTTTTAATCTATACAAATTCTTTGAAAGGTCAGGAGGAGGAAAACTTTTGCTAAGAGCTGTGCTTCGAGAGAAAACACAGAAACAAGAATATTAAGAATATAAATGATGTAATATCTAAAAAAGAATTTTATATTGATCCACATAGTTTGAATGGCAAGGGGTTTTTTTTTCCATAGCTTAAGTGTCCAGGGAATGCAGCACAGACCTGGAAGTTAAGGAGTTTTTAACTTTCATTGCAGCTCTGATGCCAACATCCTCTGTGATTCACAAAATCCAACAGAGAATCACAACACCCTTGAACCTGAAACTGTTACATAAATGAGGTGTGTCAAAACCAGACCATGGAGCCCCACGTGAGCACATCATAAGTAAGTGTTAGAAAAGCAAGAATTACTAGATTGAGTCACACCAAAGATCCGCCTCTCCCAGAGAACAGAAACTGTATTTCCCCAAAGCTGGAAGCTGAACTCATCCTTATGGAAATCCAGCTCCACTGCAGGAACACGAGCCGGTTCATTACAGAGGAGACAGGAAGAAGGTTATGAAACAGGAATTTGCCAAAAGCAACTTGGGCTAAGTCAGTAATTTGATGGAAAAGTTACCAGAGCCCAGAGGCCAGACTGAGATATTACCATGTTATGCCTTATTTCCCCTTATTGTTTCCTTTAAATAGAACGAGCCAAACTCATATGCACAGCTCTTCTGCCTCAACAGCAGTGATCACTGCTGAGAGCAGAGCTTTCCCAGGCAGGTTATGAACATATCATGCATTCCAAGCAAGGGGAAGAGGGCAGGAGCAGCAGGTAGTGGGGAGTCCTCAAGTGGTTTTGAACAGCCTGCAAGGCTGACATGGCCTGTGTGAGTTAGGGCCCAGCCCTGAGCTCACAGAGAGCTCGGTGTCACACCTGATCAGGATGTGTGATTTCTCTGTGACTTACTGCTGATAAATTATTTTTTTCAGCTTTGGATGTATTTGCTCTTCCAAGCTCTCTTGCTCATTTTCTTTTCAACTGTGCAGCTCCCAAGGGAAGGACACTGAGCATTCCTGTAGAAGAGCTCCTAAGATGCATATAAATAGTGGTCATATATCAAGGAATATTTTACATATGTGAGATTAAACATGGCCATAAAACTATATGACTGCTATTTATTGATCCATAAATGAATTCCTGGCTTTGAATTTTTAACATTTCTCTTTGAAACAATGGTATAGGTTTCTGGAAGCTGTACTTTTTCACTGCATGACAACTCTCTGTTAGAGTATTAAATACCTTTACATCTATATAGAGGACTTTCATTCCAATACCCATATACCCACAGACATTACAGGCCATGGAGTTTGTAACAAGCATTAATTCACTTGTCATTCATGGAGTTACTTCTGATGTACCTGATGTAACAGAATGCAGATACCACGTCTCAAAATATGCAATGGAAATGAAATTAATTTAAGCTTCCACAGGCCGAGTCTAGTTTTTTTATCTGTAGATCTAAATTACCATGATTGTAGTAACTTCTTATATTTATGACATTAATAGATAATGATCTCTAATAAAACTGAAGGCTGATTTTATGAGACATTACACTAATTACCTGGTTTGATGTGTTAATTACCTGATTCTTGTGTAAAACACACCAGGCCACTGCAGAGCTCACTGACCCCCATCCATCCACAGAAATATACCTACGTAGTATTTTGTATGTAGGAGGGAAAGGACAGAGAGATGAGCACAGCCCCTTCATATTAAGACTGAAAAAAATATTTGTCCAAAATTTACAGCACTGCAAAGTGCTTTGGAATTTAAGAGTCTAAAAAGTTTTGGATAGAACAAAGAAACCATATTGTCTGTTTATGAAAAGACATCAAATTATGTATTTATCCTATTTTGGCTCACAAAAATATAAAAACTGCTTATAAACTTGTAGGCTTAAGCTTCCAGTGAGTAAAACCTGTAAATTTTAAGAAACCCCAGTGACTCCTAAATTGGACTTTCAGTGAGACAAAGAAGCAATAATCTTAAGAGTATTGACAGAAATAGGGAACCTACCATTTTATATTGGGATTTAGGGAATTATAGATTCCCCTTGCAACTACTGCATCAAATTCATATCCTTACATTATGAAACAAACCAAATTCTATATTCCATCGTGGATCCACTGAGCTCTTTTTCTACACCAATATAATTGAGGAATTTAACAGTTGCTCACACTAATCCTGAATATTTATCCACAACAAAATAGTTCTTTCTCAAAACATACCACCAGACAGTCTTTTACTAATTACATCCCTGCTGTTACCGACTTGCCTGCCTTTCTTCTGAGCAGAAGTCATGCACATCCTGTACCTCGGGTATTTCTCTCATCATTAAAAATTAATGTGTGCATGGAGTATATTTGCTTTCACTGTATTTAACAGCTCACTAATAGGTGATTAAAGGGTTTTTAGCACCATCCATTTACCAACAAGACAGAAGGCTTCCTTCAGGAACGGTCAGCAATCCATTTCTGGCTGTGCCAGCTTCCCAGGGAAAAAGTCAAGTGTGGTTTGGGTCTTAAGAGACTAACACACCAACAGCAGGCTGTCAGGAAGGCTGAGAGCTGCTTGGAAAACTATCAGTCTTCTACTGACACAACGGGGAATGGGTTTCCTAGGAAGTATTCTCCAAAATCTTTGTCCTATTCTGTTCTCCCAGAGCCTGACTCTGGTGACTGGTAGATGGAAGTTGCTCATAAAATGTCAGAGAAAATGTCAGAATGTCAGAAACGGGGAATCTGATTTTTCTCTGGCTTTTAGTTTTAGAAAGTGCCTTTTCATAAAAAAACTGATTTCAGTAATAGGACTTTCTTAAATTAAGTGCATATTATTTCCAGCATGGGAATGAATTCAAAAGGCAGTAAATACTAACAAAAGGTGGGTGCCTGAGCCAATTAAAC
Organism: Pseudopipra pipra; assembly: GCF_036250125.1. NCBI lineage: Eukaryota > Metazoa > Chordata > Aves > Passeriformes > Pipridae > Pseudopipra > Pseudopipra pipra. The sequence continues at coordinate 12,506,135 of NC_087564.1, forward strand.
TGACCTGATTCTGTGCACGTGTTTGGGGTCCAGCAGAACTCAAGCACCTTTCAGGAAGCACAACCACAGAGGAACATGAAGTCCTTGTCTGGCTCTGTGACCATGTGCAGGCAAGGAAGGGAAAAAGGGGAAGGAAACAAAAAGGCTTCCATTTCCTACAGGCTGCAAACCTTGTCAGTAATGCTATCTTTAGTTCTACCTGCCAGAGAGGCGAGTCAGACACAGAACCGTGCCCAGCTCCTGAAACTGCAGCAAACCACACAAATGCAGCAGCAGATGCCCTTCCCTGAGACCCCTGGACCAAACAGGGGTTTAGTGAGGGGCTGTATCTGAGTCCAGCTTGGTCCAGGAAGATATTTCTGGTCATCTCTTTAATGTGTGACTGGATGTCTCAAACATCTGTAACTTAGTTAAAATTACTACTCACTGGACAATCTCCATACGCTTCCCCAAGGTGTGTATTTACTTTCAAGTGTGCTGCAGCACAAGCAAAATTATCTTTGGTAAATAATATCCTGTTGTAATAGTGAGCATCCATAAAATATTCTCTGCACAGAGTTAATCCAGCACATGACAGTAACAAAGAGAGCGTCTGGAATCTAATGAAGGATGAGAAAGAGAGTGGGTAATCCACCATATAGGGATAATACCATTTAATTTATTTCTTTATACAGAAGGTCTAGAAAATATTTCACATTTATACACAGCCTGTGTCTGGAAATACAAGCAAAGTAACTAAGCAATCATGTAATCAAAGTAATGAGGCAAACAAACAGGATTTGGAGATGGGTACGTAAGTTACAGAAGAATTAACTCTTGAAAAGACAAGAGTACAAGCTGTTAGTAGCCAACATATGAAGATCTCAGGTACAAAAGCTGTAGCTCTCCATAGTTCTGAATAGACAAAGTAAAAAAAACCCGACTAATGAAATGGAAGGGTAGTGAAATTGTCTTAAAAATGATTCCAGAACAGCCACAGATGTTCTCACCAGAGGCAAACAAGAAGTGGCCTCATAAGACTTAGCACAACTTGATCCTTATTACATTAAAATCAAGGTCCAACCTTTTTTCCATGTGGGAAACCATTGTGGACACCTTAGGTATAAGAAACAAAACAAGTGTGACAGTAAGGAACAAAAGGCTTGGTAAAGATGAATTAACAAGGAAGAAAAGTGAGGAGAAAGACTAAGCTGATGATCCAGTGCTTTCAACAGAGGCTTTCACTTTGCTGAGTCTGTTCTAAACTGACAGCCCTGGCTGGGAGCAAAAGCTCCAGTGTTCAGAGGGGTGGGGAAGGAGAGCTCACTTTTATATTTTGCTGAGTCGAAAAGTGTCACTTTTCATTTTGCTTTTATGGTTGCTGGAGACCATTACTGCTCACCCTGGATTGGCTTTCCCTGCCCTGCAGAAAGTAAATGACATCTGGGAAGGCAGTAACTGGGTGGTTTATCGGCTCATTCCGTGGTACCCCCACAAAACCACTGCAGGCTCATCTTCAGTGCCTCAGCTTTACATCACTTGGGTGAAGCAGAGCACCAGGGACGGCTACTTTTGTTTGTATAAATCTCAACAGCTTTACAACAGGGAGGCAGGAACACAATGTCTGCTGTGACAAGCCCAGAGGACAGCACCATCAAGACAGGAGACCTTGTAGGAACTTGCTGTCCTTGAAGAGAGGAGGGGGGATAGGGAGAACTCTCAGGGTGTGTAGTGGAATGTGTACATGGTAGAGACCCTGGGCGAATCTCATTTCTGGAATAAGACATATAGATCCTTTTTAGCTGAATTCAGGATGTCTCCACACACTGTGAGGGGGTGAAGGTAATGCAGAAAGGACAGATTATTTTGGGCATGACCCTGAGAGCGGAGAAAGGGGCACTTCAAAGGCCAACTGCTTCTTTTTGGTCACAGAATTTAGATTAACCTACTGCAAGACTTTCAAAGCAGGAGACAACTTTGGGTGTGATAGATCTCTCTTTTTTCTAATGGATACTTAGCACTCCTGTGGAAGAAGAGGAGGAAGAGGAGGCAGCACCCAGCTATGCTGCTGGCATGGTCAGAAGCAAAGGGTAACTAATTCTGTCATGGAGCAAAAAAGAGAGTAAGAGAAAACAAGAATAGACATTCTCTGTATGTTCAATGACTGGATGGTACCAGGGTACCAGCCAGAGACTGGAGGATCAATGCACAAACAAAAGCTGCCACTCTGCAGCTCCCTGTAATTGAGGTAGCTGCTAATTGTCCCTGAAAATAGTGCACCATTATAATTAAGGAACAAGACTAAGACAAAGTTAGTATCCTGGATCTCAATTCTGCAAAGTCTTCCATAGGTTCTTCCTCTTCCATGCTGTGAACAGTCCTACTGAAGTAGCAGTGCTTAAAATTAAGGCTACTAGTAAGTCTCTGCAGGATCAGGATCAAGGATTGTATTTTAAATCCCATGTTAATCTACAAAAGTGGCTTTATGAGAAAGACATTAGAATAAAGTAGACTGTAAAGCATATTCCATTATTTCTAGGATCCTAGAACCTATGCAAGCTGTGCTAGTCATTAGAATTTCTGGTCTTCCTCAAAGTCATCAGAGATTAATATCATTGCTGCAGCAAAGGGCTACAAATACTATTGAGAAATAAAACATTTACATGCATATAAAGCCAGACTAAATTTGATTGCCTCTGTACAGCATCTTTGTATTTGTATTGATATATTTGCTGTCATAAAGTGGTAAAAAGAAGACGCTAATTTCTCTGCATTATTTCGAGAGCTGAATATATCAATACTGTGAAACAGCAAGGTAAAAGCAGGAGAGAAAGGAGAGAGAACATATATCATAAACAGCTGTGCAAATCCAGCCTTTCCTCCCATCAAGGGTAAGTCATTAGCTGTGTTATTATCAATGCAATGACACATGCAGAGAAAAGGAGAGGGTTTGGGGTGGGTTTTTCACATAAGAGGCAAAAAGACTCTTTCCACGGTGCTTCTGTGACTGTTTTCACTGCCTCAAGCAAGTTGCATCAACCCCCCCTGTATCAGACATCTTCCATTACCTCCACATGGATGCAGAGAGGGTTATCTCATACATTAGCTTTTTATTCAGATAGCTAATGACTTCAACCAGACAAAAAGTACTAAAAGTAAAGCCCAGAAAATCTAATTGAAATGGTTTTAGAGTTTACAAACTCCTAGCAGCTAGCAGAGTCAGAATCAAAAGTGAACTTTAAGGCTCTCTCCAAATTGAAAGATGGATTAAAATATACTTCTGCTCATTTCTTTTGTATTTACAGTAGATTAAATTATTATACTTGGTTCTTTTTGAGATTTTTTTTTCCCCTCCTCCCCAAGTGCCTGACACTTTTCCTTGTTCCTGCGCGAAAAGAGACAATTCCATTCCTTAGTTTCCACGCAAAATCATTTGAAGGAAATTAGGGGTTATTTAAGAAATCTTTGCCTCCAGACTCAGGCCCTCATTTGCTTCCTAGTGCTGACTTAAGAGAGCAGGCAATGATCCGAAAATGTGGAACCAGAGAATGTGCACACTTTGCAGTTTCCAGCTCCTCGTTCCCGTAGACACTCGGTCACTCGTGGCGTTTGCTGTCCCTGTTTGCCTTCCCCAAACCAGCAGCACAACCCCCTCAGCTACCTTGGTGTCCCCTGCTGCTTTCTGCCACCTGCACGTGTGACACTGATTTATTCAGCTCAGAGAGACCTCCCTGGTTTGGGCCAGGAGGGCGAGCACAGCTTTCCTCTCCTAAGCACAACACTTGCATAAATCCCAGCCCAAGGCCCTGGGCTCTGATTTGCACCTGATGTGCCACTTCCATCTGACAGCGTGGGTAGAAACCAAATGTCCAGATCACAAACGTTCCCACACCACAGCAAACAGGAGCAAACCCCTCCTTCCTCTCCCTCTCCCTCTGCAGTGGTCACTCCCCACCATCCCAAACCCTGACATCCAGGCCGTGCTCTGCTGCCTCAAAAACTTCATTACTTCGACAAAATATGTTGCAGCACATTTACCAATGCACTGTGAAGGATTATAAATAATTAAAACTAAACCATTCATGTCAGAAATAAATGAACAAAGCCCATTTTGCACTGCACCATCCCTGATTTATTTTTATTGCATTCATTTAGTGCGTTTGTTAATTCTCCAAACCCAGCAGCCCAGCACAGAGTGGGGCTCACACACGTTGGTGAATGCTGGTGAGGTTGTGTCTTATTTCATAAAGGAATAGATCACTTTGGGTCAATAAAAACCATACAGAAAACAGAAAATTAACGACCAACTGCTTCTGGATTTCACACTCTGTTTTCCAAGTGTCTGCTGTTCTGAGCATCTCTTTCTAAGAACCTTATCTGAATGCTGCATTTGCATAGGGGTACAAAATATGCAGACTCACACTCCAATTAGGAATAATTTTAAATACAGCTCTGGGTAATATCTACACTGTGAGAGACTGATATTATCTTGGCTGCTCCCTGACTTCCAGTAGGCTTGTTTGTTAGTATCATAAATAACATTGCTTTCCTTTAAGTTGTAGTTTCATGAGGTGGGGATCTCTTTGGGGGTCCAAGTTATGAAAGTGAAGATTAGACATTCTTCCCTTATTCCTGTGCTATTCTAATCTTCTGTATTACTGATATATTTCAATTAAATAAAAAAAAAGCTCTGATCAAATATAAAAGAGGATAAATAAGCAGATCACCTCAGATCTACTGCTAGTAATATGAAGCCATAATGTCAAAAAAACTACCTTTTTTCTTGGTCTCATTTTTAAAGAGATTCTGAGTGGAAGCATATTCAAATCTATAGACAAATTCCTGTATTAAACACTGAAACATTTCCTCAAAATTAATAAAATCATAATGTGCTTAAAAACTCACAATTATTTTAGAACGAATATACACATGCATCTACAGCAAAATAAAATTCTGGAATAATCTTGGACCCTTCCAGTTCCATTCATTTCATCACAAACCCAGGTTTCTCTTTATGGCTCAGTCCCTGACAGCAGTGACTCCTGTAACAGAAAAAGCCATTTGGGCTTTCTTTACTGGAAGATTGCCCAAGAAAGTTGGAAAGCACAAATTTCTGTGAGAACCAGGAGAAAGCAAGATGCTCATCTCTCTTAAGTGTCTCTTATGATTCTGCCAAAATTTTTTTCAAATTCTATGGATGTATTTTTAATACTATGCTTAATTAATTCACACTATTCCAGTATTAATTATCCTACAAAATTTGCAAGCACTGCAGAGTTATTTTGGTAAAATTTCATAGGTTTATTGATTGCATGTCAATATTTTAATCATAAACAGTTTCACAGATGGGATATTTTAAATCCTTCCTAAGGTTTCCATGAGCTTCTCTGGGCTATTTTTTCTTGCTATTTAAAGAGGAAATATAATCTCAGAGGTTAAATGGATGTGAACAGGTAAGAAAGGTTTTGCTTCTCTCCTGATCTATTCTATACTATTCTCCACTGCTCTGTTCCATTCCCATGCATTTCATGACACTGGAAGTGGAGAGGTTCACACCCAAGTCACTGCTCTTTTCTGGGAGTTTCCCTATTCATGAAACTGTAGAATATCCTTACCTGCATTCCAAGTGCACCACAGAAATTAGAGCATTTAATCTTGCTACCTTACCACAGCAAAAACACCCACAAAAATGAACGGGACGCAAAATTATGTGTGTTTAATTCTGAAAACTTGCCATCATACGTAATGTTTCCCAGCACAAACAGCTCCTTGATACCTGGGCAAATTACCAACTACAAGTGCCCTGCTCTCAGAGGGGATATGGGCACATGTAGCCCTGCAATCTGCAGTACAAAGTGTGCTCAGTCTGGCATAGAAGGGACTTGGAGAAAAATCTATTCCTTGCTGACCTGAATCCAAGTGCTGCACAGTGAGGGGGGCTCTTCTGTGTGCAATGGGGGCTTTATGCAGGGAAATGCAAAGGGGTGAGTATTTGGGGAGTTAAGGTCTAAGGAGATGGGGGGAAGCAAATCATCTGCTCTAATTCGTAGTGAGAGAGAAATTCTGCACAGCCTCTGCTGGGAGAGTCTTCAAGGAAGAGCAGTTGAGCTCACCTGAATCCCTCAGGAAGAGATCCCTGTGCCCACACCTTCCCAGACAGGACTGGAACAGCCTGCTCAGATTCCAGAAATAAATCTCCCTCGTGTCCAGCAGGATGGGAGCATGCACTTCCTGAGCATGGAGCCTGGCTTCTCCCATAACCTACCACACTTGAGGTCTGAACTTATGCACATAATTCTTATTCTACACCATTCATCTTTATGCATGAACTGGGTTTATTTTATTTTTCTAAGCCATTATTTAATACAATAGGCAGTGCAGAAACTAAGAAGCTAATACGATCACTTCTGCTGTGTACTGCATGCTTCCCTGGCTGAAAATGTAAAAATGTCACAATGCATGAAGTATATCAGAAGTGTCAGCAGGCCTGTTTGGTATGCAAAAGAGCACTGGAGAAATTATTTTATTTTAAATAAAATATTATATATTCCAAATTACATTTCTCCTACTACACCTTCAGCACTCAACAACTATTTTTTTAAAAGAAATTTCTCACTGATTTTTAGATACTCATAAGTAATGCAAACCAAACTATCAACAGGACTCAGATCCAGACTGAGATGTGAATATGCACAACAGCCTCAACTGAGCAGGCTCATCATACCTGAGCTTCCAAACAAATGGGAACAGTTAAGGTGCCTTCCAGCTCCTACCAAAGGAACAGCTCTGAAAACTATTCTGTGTTGACTAATGCTGGAGAGACAAACCTTCCCAAAGGACCCATGCTTTGACTAATGCTGCTCACTTTTAAACCCGAATGCTTCTTATATTTGGCATCTCTTATTTTCTACCTTCCACATGATTTTCCTCAGAGGGAAGCAGCTACAGAAGGATCTGCTGTGCTCACCTGAGCACTGCGAAGTTTTTTATACCTGTGAACTTTGTAAGGGGTTGCAGTTCAGTTTTGGTCCTGGGCAAACACAGTTATGTTGCTGTGGTAGTTAAATGATGCAATGACACTTGAACCAGTAACAGGTAAAGCAGAATACACGAGTCTTCATCTTCAGCCTGAGACTAGCTCTGCCAGCAAACAGGCAGAGAGTCAGTCCCTGGCCATACCAGGGCTCCTGGTGCCCTTCAGCACAGCTCAGATCCTGTTTGCTCTCACTGGCAGGGTAGAAAGTGAGAGCTCCACAAGCAGGACCATGAACAAGAGCAACTGGAGCCCAGGACTGGGTGCCCCAAGCCAGGCTGGGCTGCTGAGTTACCACTTGGTCTGTTCTATTTATTCCAGTGCCTGAGCCACTACAGCAACAGGCAGCAGTGTATTAACACAATCACCATAACAATGACGACTCTTCATTAGTGAAGAAATACTATTTAAATCACTTTTTCTATTCATATTAACAAAAATCCCCAATAAGTAAATCTGCATTTCACAAATGACAGTGACCTCGCTCTGCTGCTGCTGCAAGCAAAACTTGCTTTAGGGCAATAGTCTCTTAACAACCATCAGTTTACAGCAAATGAACATTTATCTGACTTTTTTTGTATTTTATTGTATTGTATTTCTGTAATGGTGCTTGAAATTAACATTTTTACTCTGGCTTTTTTCACTTTTTTGATCACTAATGTAGTAAATTATACCAGCAAAATGACTACAACAGTTTCATTTGTGTCCTAAAAACCTATTAAGTGTCTGAGTAGAAATTGTGTAGCTTTTTGAGGCTGAATGTCTTATTTCTAAGGTCATACTTGCGCTAACTGACCTAAACCAAACAGACTCTGCCTCAAATATTCACAAGAAAAACCCTATCAGACTAAAAGCATGAAGTGAAAGAGGAAAACAGAGAAAAGACACATGTTTACATCATCAAAGATAATATCATCTGTAACTAGTCCAAGTGTTCCAGTGGACTAGTGGGCTTTCTTTCTGTGAGACCCCTGTTGTATTCTTCAGATTTTAAAAAACCTCATAAGTTGAGGCATTCAACAAGCTGCTGCATATAATTTATCTGACTTTAATCTATTGGAACATGTTTCTATATCACTGTACTTATTTTAACGAAGAGGTTTTTAAACTGGTAAAACTAAATGCATATTTAATTTATTTCGGCCAGTAAAGAATCCTTCAGAAAATCAATTTCCATTTCCAAAGGTATCCCAGCAGGTTGGATGTCCCATTACCACAGTGCTGTACCTCTTACATCCAGCTTTATATGACATATGGTATCATTTCTTTTCCATGATTCTATTACTTCTCGAAAACTGTGCTAAAATATCATTATAAATGTAAATTAAACCTGACAAAAGCTGTGAAAATCAAAGCTGATCACTGGCAGCTTTGGCTGCACAGCTGAGGATCGAGGCACACATTTTCACATTTCTGCCATCATATGACCAAACTTCTATATACTTTCCCCCTCACAACTACTGAGGTACTACCAACAGCAGTGTTTATAACCTGCTAAGGCATGAAGTGGGTTGATACTGCTGCTTTTTTATTTAATTAGAAATGCCTACTAAAAATACGGTGTATAGCTAAGTGCTTAATCAAACGACAGTGTGTGGTATCCTAATGTTGAACCACTGACTGAATTAAAATCTACTGGTTTGCAAAGGATGGGATCTCAGAGTGTGCACTTTGGTCCTCCAACAGAGCTGGGAAGCAACATCTTCAAACCCTTCCCTTTAATACTGTGGTATAGACTGAGCACAGGGCGGTGTGCTGAGTTGTCATGTACATGGGAAGCCTTGGAAAACTCCCCCTGGGCTCCCCTGCTACCTTTCAAACTGTTCCTTGGAACCACAGTAACCCTGATCTGTGATCTGTGATTCTGTGATGGTGCAACCAGAGCCCAAACCATAAATTACAGCTCTGTAATTCAAACCTGACCTGCTTTGCATTTCAGACAAAATATTGGTCTGATTGCTGAGCCTTTCCCAGCATTTCAGTGTTACTGCACCTGCTTCTGCTGCTTCCTCAACAAAGTGCCCTTGACATTCCCATGTCCATTGGCTTTCACTCACCCTGGCTCCTCTTCAGGTGTTTCTGGAGAGTTCTGATGCTCTTGTACACGGCATTTTGCAATCAAGGAGCACAGCTTCAGGAGGAATCCTGATTTAGGTGTGTACTGGCATGCCCAGGAATTACGAGGGCTTTTTCTGGAGCTGCAATGTGCACAACATCACAATGAATAATGCTGCACTCCCCCAGCTGGCATAAGGAATGTCTGTAAAAATAATCACCTCCCAGCCCAAGAATGACACAGCTGAGGTTGCCTTTGTATCCTTGCTTCCTCTGGAGGTGTGTACTGCCCCTCATCCACACTAGCACAGGTTTCAAAGGCAATTAAGGGAATCAGATGCTCCTGTTTCACTGACATTCCAAGGAATGTAGCTCTGCACTCAGTTTTACAAACTGTTGAAAAGTATAATTTACTGTATTTAATTACACAATCCTTCTGTCTTACTCAAGGATAGATGGTGCTCACTAAAGCCGTGTCTGAGCAAATGTAATCAACTTCTTGAATTTTAGCATATCCTTAAATCCCATTTCCTTTAGTGGGAATGTAACGAATCTCTGATCTGATGAGGTGTGATGTTTGCTTTAAAATAATATCTAAAAGCAGAAGAGGAAACCATTTCACACCTAAGCACTTTCCTTTCCTGAACTGCAAGAGGACAGAGAAGTGAAGAGGAAGACAAGAAGGTGTGTTTCTTAAGAATGCTCGTAATGACCACAGGTAAAAAGAATGAAGATTTCCAAATGTGGAAGTTGTCTCCTGGCTATTCACAGAATTAGTATGTAGACTACACAATAGAAATCCCTATGTTCAGTATAAGCACTTATTTTTTACTTGCTAAAACAAAGCAATTGAAATTTGGAAAAGGAAATCACAGGTAAATCATTCCAATCCACTGATAATAATCTACCCATGTGACAGGAGACATTAAATTTTTATAACCTGGATCTATGCCAGGTGACTGGGATCAGAAAATAGAGGGCAATTTGTTTCTAACTCTTCTTTGTTGCACATTTTTTACAAGGGTTTAACCTCCAGCAACTCTGGGATTTGAAAGGAGGAGGTATCTCCCTTACACAATATCCCTACATCCCACATCAGACTAAGAGTAAATTCCAGCAAGCCATTAACTGTGTAAATCAATGAAAACCAACCAAACAAAAATAAATCCCAGAGACCAAACATATAAGATCAGAATTTCCAAGTACTTGCCTGATTTATAGACTCTCTTTACTAATTCTCAACCCAAGCTTGTTATCAGCCCTTGAGCATTGCATCAGGAATGCCACACAGCCACTAGTCTTTATCCTTATCTTCATCACCATTTCCCCTCTGCCACTTCAACACAACACAGAAAAAGCAACAACTATTCTCCTCTTGGATATCACTGCAGGCATTTTTGCTCATTATTTCAATATTATGTACTCGATTGCTGTGCACACGTTTGCTGTTGCAAATGTAGTTGTTGTCTTCATGTATCACTCTTTAATAAGCTGTTGCTAAAAGTGCCTTAAGATGCCCAACACGTAGAGCTACAGCATGTAAAATACCAACCAAACTGCAAGGTGCCTGTGTGTGTGCACGCAGATGGAACAAACAGCAAGGAAGGAAGCACTTTTCCAGCTTGTCCTGATGGAAGACTCTGCTGCAACACAGGACAAGGTGATGCTGTGCCATGGCTACACAAACCTGCACAATAATTCAGCAATGTCCAGAAACAACAGCACCAGGAGGAACTGTTGCATCAAATTACCACGGGTTGGAATGAACACGGAGCTGCACATGCTGACTTCTTTCAAATATAGCATGAGAGTATGGTTTTCCCGTACAGATCTCTTTGAACAGTTGTGAGAGGTTCGGGCTTCTTGTGAGCAGTCACAGAGCTTTGAAAACGCCGATCTCTGTGCCGTGCTGCTGGTGACAGCGTCTGTGGAACAATGGCACGGCATATGCCACAGGAATATGGCACTGAAATCAATCAAACGAGCCTCCTTTCCATTCTGGAAAAAAAAGTAAAAAAAAAAAAAAAAAAAAAAAAAAAAAAAAAAAAAAGGCGAGACAGGAATATTTCCTATTTAGAAACGCATTTGCTCCGAGCAGGCAGCTCCTCACCCCGAGCCCTGCGCGGGCAGCTCCGGCTCTGCCGCAGCTCATCCCTGTTCCCGGCTGCCTCCGGAGCCCACGAGCCCAGCACACACAGCCAGGGCAGAGGGGGTTTCACCTCTTGGAAAGAGCAGGTAAAATGCACCTCTGCCCCCAGCCCACACCAGGCTTGGTTCTGCCCCTGTAACATCCTTCGTCACAGTGCCCACTAAAATATCCTCTGGCAATACTCAAAAGAAAAGGAAAAAAGAAAAGCTGCCACCTTTCTTTCGGTACTGAAGTACCTTCATACTTCCAGGGACTGTCTCGGGGGGCAATCAAAACAATTAGCACATTATTAAGTAATGAAGCTCATACAGCAGAAATCATCTTCTCCCTGATATCTGGGTCTCTGAGACCTTCTCAGAGGAAGGAACCAAATCCAGTGTTCTCAGCTGTGCTGCCCTTTAACACACCAGACACCAGCACTTAGTGACAATTACTATTCCCTAGGAAGCTGCTTTTCCATGGCTGGAACACTGAGCATGTTTTTGGCTCATGGACTGTTGAATCCATATTAAAGACCAGGTTGGATGGGGCCTGGAGCAACCTGGTCTAGTGGAAGTGTCCTGCCCATGGCAGTGGAACTGGGTGGCCTTTAAGGTGGCTTCCAACCCAAACCATTCTAGGATTCTGTGATTCTAAGAAATCAGGTGATCTGCTGTCCATATGGAGGGAGAAACAGGAAAACTTTCGGAAGCAAAGGTGGGAAAGTGTAAAGAGGCACTTAATCTAAATGCAAAGGGTGGGGGAGGGCAAGAGCTCATTCTGTGAACTTCCCCCCTGCTGTCATCTCAGGTCGTGTAAATATTAGCTATGTGAACTGGAATAATGGCTGGACTGTCTGAGAGGATGACAAGTGACAGCAAAGAACTGGGTCAGGATCAATCCCTATTTGCATACCAATTAGTTAATGTTCTTTCTCTTCTCATACAAATAGACAAAGAGTAACATTTCTCACTTTTAGAACAGAGAGCTTCAAATGTCTTTCACACAATGACTTGTGTTGTATTTTTAGAAAATATGTTTAGGCCTCAGGAGCTCTGCTAAAACTCCTTAATCCTGATTTTAAACTCATCTAATTCCCAGCTTTATCAACTCTGCTAATGTATCTTGTACCACTCACCTTCCCAGTAAACCCATGTGCTTAGCAAAGGGTTTCTTTCTGGCTCCAGAGCATTTGCTCCTATTTCAGTCCCACAGTGCTTCTTTTTAACTCTTTTCAGTGTATTTTGGGACTGATGTTTGTGACTTGCCTCTTATTCAAGCCATAGCCCCTCTGTCAACACCCCAAACCCCAAACACGTGGCACTCCTGCAGGTTCCCCCTTTGGTCATCACAGAAACAGAGCTTGAATTCCCCCCTGTTTCTGTGCACAGCAAATTTATGATCGAAATTACAAGAATCATTCATCTTTTTCAGGTTTATAGTGTAGTTCACTGCTGGAGCATTACCTCTCTTAAAGAGGCTACTTGCAGTAAGGAAATTGGAGAGAGGAACAGCTAGATGGAAACTTTCATCATTTGGACACTGTTCTTGTCCTTATTGATCCTCGCCTTAGTTCAGCCAATACCCCCAGCTCCAATAAAAACCTTATTTCTAATGAGGGCAGAAGCATCGGGGAGACTCAGAATACTGGATTAGTAAAACCACCACTTTAAAGGCTTCTTTCTTCAAGAATTTTAATATTTCAAAGATTAATTCTAAATGTTTTAAGAGCTTTAAATTAGTAGCTGTAACCTGATCATAAATTAAACATCTTCCCTTCCCAAGGAAAAGCAATGCCAAGTTGTTTGTATACTTACTGTTTGTTTGCTCTCTGCATCGAGATATTCCCTGGAAACTGATTTTTATTGTCAAAAGAATCTGAAAACATAACACAACTTCCATGCTAACTAATCTCATGTTATACCTTCATCAAGCAACTTCTACATTTCTTGTCATGCACAAACATCCCCCCAAAGCCATGAAATTTTAAATATAAACAAATATCCCCAAATCCACATAAGCAGAACACCTAATTCTCACATCAGAATGCAGATAGGTGGGAATATGTGTGCAATCATATCCAAAAGGAATTTCAGGTGATGTCAAAGCTTAAAGAAAGAGCACTGGCCAATTGGAGGAATCACAGTAACTCAGGCTTCTCCCTCCTGACAAAATGGGAACTCAGAGTCCCAGTCATGCTCATATGCTGAGGCTGATAGCATTTATTTATTTATTTATTTATCTACTTATTTATCTATTTATTTATTTATTTATTTATTCTTTTTTAAAATACAGTGGACTTCAAGTCATATCTGGTGCTGCATGGCCATATAACAAAAAGCAGTTTCTTAAAATCAAGCCAGAGGAAACCTAAAGGGAATTGGACATAAGATAAAAAAAAAAATAAAAAATTATGTGTTTCCATGCTGATTTTCCTCATTATGGAAGGCCTATTCCCCAAGATTTTTAAGCAAACTTAAAGGTTTTGAACTTCTTTCTTGCTCCAATGAAAATGGACGGTCTACTAGACATTCCAGAAATGCACACTTCCTTTGATTGCATTAGGAATCATCCCTAGGCCAGCAGCCAGGAATACTTTGGAGCCTTCAGATGTCATTTCTGCAGCTCCTTCTGTTATTAATGAAAACTGGAAACAAATCCCAACTAGAGCAAAACCATCCCAGAGCTCTACTTCCCTATAGGTGCCACGTTGCTTAGAGAGTAAAAAAATCCCCACGTCTGTGAAATGCCGAGTGCCTGTCCCCGTGTTCAGACCAGCTCTCTGTTGGTTTTCCATAAGGTGAGGGGCTGGGTTACACAAACTGCCCCTGTGCACGTTCCCTGCCTAAGGTGAATAAGTAATAATGATAATTTACCCATAATTAGGACTTCACATGACAGCTGTATCCCACTGGAGTAAAGAAACTGTCAAGTCAACTGCAGGAAGGTCGGGAAAACAGGAAACAGAAATTTAATGTGAGTTGGATCTCTGGAAATCATTAGCTGTTGAGGTGGGATTGGCCAAAATGTTCACAGATACAAGTAAAACATTATTCTGTATCAACTTCTCAGTTTCTTCACCTCAGAAATCGATTGACTCAAATTCCACAAACTTTAGGAATACTCAGCCCTGTACAACAATCCTACATGATCCCAAATATGCATTTTTCTACAGCTAACACAACTCCCAAAGCACAGCCATACCAAAAATCCACTTTCTAACTGGAGAAAACTGAAATCATTAACTTCTTGTTGGCCTATTTCTTTTTTAAAGAACATAAACAGCAGTTCTTTTCTAGGTATTTGCAGATCTCCACAAGTATGGGTCCAACTACCCCTGGTTTCAGTGGAAGTTGTGCACTGGAGAGAACCTGTGTGCTGGTTTGGGCTGGGGGACAGTTAATTCTCTTCACAGTAGCTGGTATGGGGCTGTATTTGAGATTTGTGCTGGAAAAAGAGTTAACACAGGGATGTTTTAGTTACTGCTGGGCAGCACTTACACAGAATAAAGGCTTTTTGTGCTCCTCACCCCAGTCTACCAGTGAGAGGGCTGGGGGTGCCCAAGGAGTTGGGATGGGACACAGCTGGGATCCAACTGACCACAGGGATATCCCAGAACATGTGGTGTCATGCTCAGCATGTAGAGCTGCAGGAGGAAGAAGGAGGAAGGTGGGATGTTTGGAGTGATGGTGTTTGTCTTCCCAAGCCACCACTTGGTGTGTTGGAGCCCCGCAGTCCTGAGGGTGGCTGAGCACCTTCCTGCTGAGGGGGAGAGCTGAATGAACGCCTGGCTTGGCTTTGCTTTGCTTTGCTTTGTTTTGTTTTGTTCTGCTTTCCTTTGGCACACAGCTTTTGCTTTACCTATTAAACTGCCTTTGCCTCCACCCACGAGTGTTCTCACTTCTCCTCTTCCAGTTCTCTCCCCCATCCCACCAGGGACGTGGGTGAGTGGCTGTCCGGGGTTAAACAACCACGACCCGAGAACTCCACTGAAGCAGTGATGAAATCCATACAAGTAGCACAAGGCTCCTGGAGACATCCCTTTGCTAGTGCCCTAAAAACAAGGATACACAAAGCTCAGTGGTTTCCAGTTGACAGAATATTTGCAGGGCCTCAAGACTAAATGTCATTTTATTGCATTCTCTCTGCTTCATTCCCTATAAATTAAAAGATGTGTGATTAATCAGTTGTGCTTTGGGTTCCTCACAGGAATTCATGGCATGCCCTGCCAAACCCATAGCCCAAGTGTGCCACCTAATGGCCCTGGAGTCAGGAATGCACCGATGCTACAAGTTCAGCAATAAAATCTAAAGGAAGCATCGCTGCACTTGTTGAGGTGGAGGAGGAGCTTTAGCATTATTTTCCTGAAGGACTTATCCACCACATCTCACTCGCAGTTCTGAAGGGCTGATGAAATAATTGTTTTAAGGCACTTCAAAAACTTTAGGTAAGCAAGCATTTGAATGTGACCATGAGGTTAAAGAATCCCTCGTGGCTTTAACCTCACAGTCACAACCTCGTGGGCTACAAGCTGCACAAAAACCTGGACAGTGCCTGGCTGCCTCCAGGCCTCACTGCCAAGTGATTGCAATTCCAAGTGAAGTTGTGGTGAGTGGCAGCAGTAGATCCAGCCTGCTAAGTGAATGTGTTATTTCTTTTATCTGTTGGAGTACTTCCAAAGGGCAAGCTTAATTTAGCTGATACCATCTCTTTAAAAGGCAGTCCATAGTCAAGAGGAGTGTGCCTTAAGAAGCACCAAGAAATAAAACCACATGGAGAGTTGTGGAATAACATTTGTGATGGTGATACATACAAAGAGAACATCACTACACTATAAAATAAATACCACAGTAGCATACACTAATGAAGTTGTCAAGCAATGTTCTTAAAAATACTATTAATCTAAAAATACCGTTAAGGAATAGAAAAAGAAATACAAGTGCAATTTATTTTGTATAACATTTGCTATTGGGAAGCATAGCTACTTTATAATAATTTACAAAAGTAAGAATTACAAAGGTGGCACAGGTGGCACAGATTAAGGAAATGAGTTTTGGATTTGGTTGTGTGCTCAGAAACTGAACACCAGGAAGGAGGTTTGGGATTTACGTTTCCATCGCTTACTGTCAATCCCTGTTTTCTACTCCTTGAAAAGAAAATTCAGAAAATGCTTACATTTGCATGGGATTAATGATTTATTATAAACACACTGTGCCAGCAGATGAACAAGGGAGGAAAATGCTCCTCGATGTTCAAGTTATTTTCACATGTACTCAATGCTTCCTGTTCACTATCATTAGCTAATAATGTAAAATCTAAACCTAAATATTGACAGATACAAAACTGTATGGCAAGACAGTGTTTACATTTATTTTGAAGCAACTTATAATTTATAACTCCCCATTTCTTTCCAAACACACCTGAATCCTGTGCCTTTCTTTCCAAGCTCCACTTCCCCACCTTGCTTGCTTTAGGATGAACCATATAAAACTTTTGATTGTGATAAATTCATCCACACCACAAGATTGCTTTCTCTTTATCTAATGTTAACAGCAGTAAAGAACAATTATATCTGGTTTATGGAGTTGTAACAGTCCAGAATATCTCCCTGATACATAACTGTGGTGCTTAGGAGGAGCAATTACTGAGGAAGTGCCTTGACTGTGCCAGTGACACAAGGACAGCAGTGAGGAAATGCCTGTGCATGGGGGGGGTCCCAAGAGACCCCATGATCTGAGGGGCAATGGGACTTCACACACAGTTAAGTACAACATTAAGCACAAATTATCAAATCCCAGGCACTCCAATGTATGTGTTACACATTCTGTACACATTAATTTAAAGTCCAGTGCTATTCTGCATGTTTTGGAACTCAGGGCAGGATGGGGGGAGACCACTGGAGACATAATAACGTCCTTCCACCCATTTGAAATCCCTCAGGTGAGAAAGATGCTTGGATTTCGGACACAATGGCCTTGGTCTGTTTATTCTGAAGTTCTGGAAAGAGATTCTATTGTTACAATTTGATAAGAGATTTCAGAGAGATTGAAAGAAAAATGTCTTATTTAGGGGAGTATGTAGAAACCCTGCAACACACAGCTAAATTTGTGCAACTGTCACCTAATTTGTTTATTATTTGTTTACAGCTGCCTGTTAGCAGCTGGTAAGCTGTGCCAGCCATGTGGTGAATCCAAACTCAAGTGGAAAGGGCTTATATAGGAATGGGAAACCACAAAAATGGGGATTTTAGGATGAGTTTATATTTTTTAGTCCAAGCCTGCTATTCCTGTGGTGACCTCCTACCAAACGTTCAAGCAAACAAGAAAATAACCCTTCCAGTTTGACAGAAGCACCTCTATACCATGGGATTTAATTTCCATTCCAGAAGCCTTCTGGGAGTTGCCTGTGCAGTACAGAACTGATTTGTTCATCAAAGCAAAAAGCCCTGTGACCAGGAGAGATGGTCCCACAGGTTTGTCTTCCTTTCTGAGGTCAGGGTTGAAGACATTTCTCCATCAGGGTGTACTTTTTCTGCAGAATCTGCTGTCACAGTAAGAGATGGAAGGATGTGCAGTAGAAAATATTTATTTCTCTTTTCCTATAAACTCCTGATTTCTTCTGCCACAAAGCTGAAGCTGGGAGATCACTCTGCACTTTGCCTGAGCCAATGGGAGTAGAAGGATGAGGCCAGAATGAGTTGAGTCACAGTGGATGACAGAACTAAGGAGTTGGGTTTTTACCTCTCTTTCCTCAATATTCCTTAGTCATGCTTGGACAATTCCACCCAGGGCCATCTACCCCATCCAGTTGCAGCTGCAAGGTTCTCTCCATTTCAGATCTCATTTCTCTGACTGGTCGGCAAACAGAGAGGATGAGGTGTCCCAATCTGTCACCTCAGGACTGTGAGTAATGCAACAAAAGGGAAATAAAGACAGAAAATATCCAAGACTGTCATGGCCAAGACATTTGTGGAGAGGTGAAGTTTAAAAATGGTGTGGTTCATACACAGCGCTTGGCACAGCCAGGGCTGCTCTGTGTCTGGCTACAGCACGAGCAGGAATAGCTGCAGTTCATGGAGCTACAGCACTTCCTTTATTGTGAAAAGAACAAGCCATCCCTCCTATCCCATTCCTTTCTTCATTTGCCGTGTTGTGCAATTTGTATATTCTGTAACAAATGGAAGATGCTTTTATTCCACCTCGTTACAACCAACACTGACCAAAAGACTTAGGTTTAGTGTCAGTGATTAGCAGAGAAGGAATCACCTGATGTTTGTATCCACAACCTTTCCCATTCTTTATCTGGAGACAAACCTCCCTAATGTATGGCTCCTTAATGTGTGCGTGTATCTTAAGACCGTAATTCTGTATAAATATTTAAATTAAATCAGTGGCAGCTTTCTCTAGTGACGAAATACAAACGAAACTTGCAAAGAAAACAAAAAACCCCCAACGCTTTCACTGAAAATGCATAAGGTTTTTATGGAAATTTTTCACACCACTCCCCCTCTCATTTCCTCTTGTCATATAAATAATTCACCAGCAAAATCCTCATTCTGAACAAGAAATGAAAAAATTAAATAAACAGAAGATCCACAGACATGTCTGCGCCCTGCAGAAGGTATAATTTTGTTTTGTTTTGTTAAACTAAGTAGTGAGTTGTTAGCAAGCCCTCCTGCCACACTGGGATGAGAGGAGGGGACTGCAAAACTTGCAAATAGATAAAACTGCTTGAGAGGCTTGATTTCCTTATCAGAGCCAGAAAGTTGGCTGATGCAAAGCAGAGTGCAAACACTCACCTATCGGGTTTTAAGTATGCACAGGAGAAATGGTAATTGCACAGTGATGGCTCTGAGTTCGTGGCAAAATAAGTCACTAAAGCAGGTGAATAATTCAAATTTGACATATCTGGCAAGGCAGGGGAATAGCCCAGGTGCCTTCCTGTCAACAGCAAGTAGTAGATATTCCTCCATCCCTATCATGCTCCAAAGATCTTTAAGTCAAAGAATCTTGTTATCTGAATAATCCAGTTTTAGCTCAGTGGAACAGAATTTGCAATTATAGAATGTTGCTGTAAACTTTGACATTACTCTTGTCAATATTGCTCATCTCAACGTGACCTGTAAGCTCAAAAAGCATTTTCAAAAGAAGGATCTCAGCACTTCAGAGGGAATCCTGCTTCATGTACTTGTTGAGCCTGCTGATCCTTTCAAAACTATTCTTCCTGATGGGGGGAAAACTTGAGCATCTTAGTCTGTTAGTTGGATAGTTTCTTCCCAGAAGAAAAGGAAACTTGCAAACCATTTTTTATTCTCGTTTTGAGGTTCCTGGGTACACGTCCCATGGCTGCACTTCCCCTGCTCTGCCAGCAGCCACTGAAATAAAAGGCTGATGCATCATTAGAGTTTACTCTGGTTAGGGAAAATAAGGGAAAGGGCAACTATAAGTATCTCTTGATACTTATGATGTGATTCTACTAAAATGAACTACAACACAAAACACATATGAGCATAGTATTTTTATCTATGTGCCAAAAAATAACATGTAACAGTGTTTTCCATTGCTGTCTTACTTATGGCTTCAGGGTGACCTAATTTTGGCCTTCCAGTTCCTGAAGGGAGCCTGCAAAAAAGAGGGACAGAGACTATTTACAAGAGCATGGAGTGACAGGACAAGGGAGAATGGATTCAAATTGAAGAGAGCAGGTTTAGGTTAGATATTGGGAAGAAACCCTTCCCTGTGAGGGTGGGGAGACTCTGGCACAGGTTGCCCAGAGAGGCTGTGGCTGCCCCAGCCCTGGAAGTGTTCTAGGCCAGGTTGGATGGGGCTTGGAGCAACCTGGGCTAGTGGAAGGTGTCCCTGGCCATGGCAGGGGGTGGAACTGGATGATCTTTAAGGTCCCTTCCAACCCAACCCATTCTGTGATTCTCTGATTCTCCCATAGTATATTTGGGGAAACCGATGCCACCAAAGGATGTGTCTCGACACGATGAGAGATTTGAGGGGGTTTGTTCTGTCCTTAGCACTTCCACACAGCTCTATTTAAGTCAATAGCTTTGCACAAATGTAACTCTGGGTAGAATTTGATCAGCAATTTAGAAATGATCATGGATACTGCTGGAGTCTGCAGCTGTGCTCTGCTGATATTTAGCTGCTCTGTTGTGAGCCCCTGACTCCAGTATGAATAAATACACCAATGACAGAAGGCACAAGCAGCATAAACCTTAGGGGGACTGCAAATGGATTTTCTTGTTTGGCTTTTTTCTTTTTTTTTTAATCAGTCCAATCTCCTTTATTTGGAACAAAGAATTTTCTGGAAGGAGGAACAGAGAACAACCTTGTGAAAATACCATCAGGTATTTCTGAGTTTGGATTTCCAAGCAGCCTGTTGTAGGGTAATTAAACTTACCTCACACTAACGAGTTCTCTTTGTGAAGAGCAGATGGGAACAAGTTTGTGGCAGAAACAAAATGAAACTTTTGGATACTGCAGAGTTTTTCTGGAATCTCTGGAGATAGGGTTCCACCTTTCTTCTCCAGGCTGATGGGAATGGAGTACACTGTGACCTTCGCAGTTCTGCTGGGTACAGTTACAGCTCAGTCCCATACACTGACTGGGATTGTTCCCTGATTCTATACATGGAAAATATAGGCCATGCCTAAATGGTGAACTGCAGACAATGGTGTGCCCAGCATCCTTTGTTCTCCTCTGGCTGCACAATGGACCAGCTGTGATCCAGAGGCACTTGGACATGCTGGGAGGGGGGAGTGTTCCTGCTGTTCCCAGGCTTTTACCCAGTCAGTCTTTGCAGGAGAACTGAGCCAGCACGTCTGTGCCACGCCAGGGCAGAAGGGGAGCAGGGCTGTGACAGCTCTCTGAGCCTAAAGTGATCTGCAGTCCCCAAACCACCAGACTACACTGGGTCAGAGAGGGAAAAGCTGCCTTACATTTAGGTAAAGTACATTCCTGTCACACGAAAAGGCTTTTAAAATCCAAGGCAAGCTGTCTCAGATTCATCCCACTGTATAAGAGCTTCAGAAAGGAAAGACTGAATGAAAGTGGAAATTCACTGTTACCTGGTTTGCATTAGCAAATGTGTGATTTACCTTCAAGATGAATGGAAAGGAAAATGAGACTTTTTGGAAGCCTGTCTTTAACAACACCAGTGTGGAACAAAACCCCAAAGAGAGGCTTTTTTTTTTCTTCAGTTTTGCTAGGTCAGAGTTGCAGCTTCACTGCTTAACCAAGATGCAGAGAATTCAGGACTAATCAAGTTTTACTGAAGGGAAAAAAAATGTCTGAACCAAGGACTGAAAACTACAGATCAAATAAAAGTAAGATTCCTCTTTTTCACAGGTGAACTTAAATCCTGGTCCAGACTGCAGGACCATAATTCCGAGTATGGAATTCTAAAAATAAAGATGTAGGCAAAAGTTATTTTGCAATTTCCTTTCAATGAAGCCAATGATTCTGTCTCCTAGGGCAGCATTAAACTCTCATGCTGCTTAACCAAAATCAAGGGATTACTTGGCACTATTATCCTGTAACAAACAGAATAGGTTAATAGCTGTCATTGCCTTTCTAAATAGAGAACTGCATCATTATGCATTGTTAGAGCTGCCAGGAGCACATCCCTACTGCAGCACTCCTGTAACCTCACACAATAACAGCAATGATGTTTTGCAAGATGTTTTGATATTTGCAGACCTTATGAGACTTTAGTGAAGGCAGTGTTTAGGTTAGAGAGGGAAAAAGAGAGCGAAAACAGAAATGTTTTTCTTCTTCATTCTAATTTAATGCTGTTTCCTGCACAACTCTTGCAACTTTCCTGACATATGAGAAATGCCTGGAGGAGGCCAGTCTGTCAGCAAAACAGCCAGAGAGAAATTTATTTATGGAAAGAAGAGAGGTGCAGTTAAAAAAGATAATAAAAAAATACTCCCCTTTGAGAGGAGATGGAAAAGCAGCTACAGACTAACGAGCCTTTCTTGATCTCTCCTCCTTACTGAACAAAACTGTCCTAAGGAAGTTGGACTTGTAAGATTCAGAATAGAATTGGAAATTGCTATGCAGTGTTCCCAAAGCTTCCTACAATATAATATAAGCTTACTTAAGGACTACTTCCCACCTTCCTCCTGTGTAATATTCCTGTTCCCACACACAGCTGGTGGGTGGTACTCACTGGAGACCTACAAGACTCAGATTTGAACCCCAGCTTCAAGGCCAGAGTTTGATCCCTGTGTCAGACACTGCCCCAGAATTACACATCAGTGTCCCTAATAGTGGCTGTTCCGATTTTCAGCTTCCTGCAAATGTTTTTGAAAGACTGGAATTCTTCTCTTCTGCCTAATTGTACTGCCAGGTTTTTTTTTTCCTTATAAAACAGGTGAAGGAATTGCAGAACAGATATGACATGGATGGTAAAATTATTGTACAGGGTAGGAGAATGTTATGGCCAAAATCACATTTCCTTTCTTTGGCCCAGGCACACCTAAAATGATCTTGGACAATTCCACTAAAGGAAAAAACCCATTCCACTAAAGGAAAACCACAACACAACTGTAATGCAAAACGTATTTATAATATAGCTGTACTTAAATCTATGGGTTAGCTATTGGTATTTTCCTGTGAGTGCCACTGTCTCAATTGGAACTGCACCTACTGACAACAATATAATTTTATCTCCAGCCTGTTTGGAACATGGGCAGCTTTGTTGCAGGGAAATGCATTCTCATATATTCTTTTTCTCTATCTATCTTCCTTAGTCATTCACACCATATAAATGCTTTTGGTTTCACACGTATCTCTTGCAGCATACTAATTAAATGTTTCAAAAGGCTTTATCCATGGTTAAGTGATGATAAAATTTTAATGATTTAATTAGCAAGCTCCAAGAAAAAAATAATAACGAACAAAGGCGGGTGCTTTTAGTGGCTTCTCCTCTCATGTTACATTAGAAGCACAGGAAGATGCAACATTCAACATCACTTCTCCTCATATACCCAGCAACAGAGCACATGGTCCATACCACGCTAGAAGGGAAGTGTGGAACACAAGGCAAGTGAATTTTGCAGTTCTCAGCTGCATTTGTGAAGGGCACTGCCTTGAAGACAGAGTGCAGCTTTTTGGGGGACAAGCCAACTATCATTTGATCCCTAATGTTTGAAAGCAACTGGGAACAAAATGAATGCTAATTTCAGAAGGATACACTGAAAACTGGTTCACTTGCAATATTTCCTCATGACTTTGTGTTTCTCTTGTCAGTTGGCTGCTTCACCCTCCCAGATCTCTGCATTTAGGGTTTGGTAAAGACAAAATTCTGTTGTTCTGTATTATAGGTTGGAGAATAAAAAGCTAATTGCTCTGTGTGAATAACTTCCTATTATAATTTGGAATGTATTCTTTTGCTTTCCCCTCCACCAAGATTAGCCTATTATGAAAATCACTACCCAGACACCACATAGCAGGGACACAGAGCACAATATCCCTGCAGTCTGAGCCTGCCTCTGGGATGCAGCCATTCTAATCCCACCACTTGGCTCTTCCCTCCCAAACGCGAAGACACCGGTTATAATATTCTGTTTCATATAGATCACCATGTCCTATGCTCTAATTCACATACTGAATATCAAAAGGAGATTAAAGGTAGCCTGGATTACTCCCTCATTATAAAGCATCATTCATTCAAAGAAGCTGAACGCATCACTGGGCAGCTGCACCCCCTGAGCACAGTTCGGGAGGATCAACAGCACATGGAGCTCCTGCTTTAAGAATTAGAGACGAGGACAGAGCAGAAGGAGGGCTCAGAAAACACGCATTTAGCTGCAATTAGAATTCCAGCCCATTGTAACATAATCATTGTTTTAGTTCACCAAATTTGCGGTTGGCAGCGATCCCCCCCCGTCAGCCACCGCCGAGCCCGCTCTGCAAAGACCGAGAGCTGCGCTCACAATCAGCTCTTGGCAAGAACGGTCACCGTGCAGTCACTCAAAGCAAAGTGATATCTATATTCTCATCTCATTCTCATTATTCTTCTCAGCCAGGATCCCCAGGAAGGACACGTAGCTGGCCAAGTTCTGTGGAAGGCCGTGGGTGTGGGGTAATAAAGCTGTGAAAGCCACACGCGAAAGGAGGGCACGTCTCAAACGTGCCACACAGAGGGAAGGCAACTGAGAAGGGATGGACAGAAGACACTGAGGAACTGACCCCAGCCACAGAAAAGCTGCATAACGTGCAACTCTCTAAGAGTTTTTGGTAGTATATAGTGCTTATTCTATGTTCTGCTTCTTAAAAACTCAGAATATGGGCACTGCTCAAGCCTTTAATCTGCAAATCCCCTAAAGCAAGGATTTACTTTTATATGTGTTAGTCAACCTCTTGTAAATCACTGTGTACACTAACAACCCTGCAATAAAAGAGTGCAACATGGGTGGCTGAGGCACCTGGAGAGAGAAGTTGCAAGGAAGCAACTAGAACTGATGTGGATGTAAAGAAACACTGGAGGTCAGCTCCATGTGTTCAACTTAAAATTCAGACTTGTTTTTCAATGCTTAGTTAAGAAACAAATTATGTGAGCTGTACATATCAAAGTCCCATTTGCTGGACATCCTTATGCTGCTCATTTGTGCACAGTATGCTCTTCACACTGTTTGGCTTCCTTCCTGTAAATCTGACTAACCAAAGATGACCTGTACCCGTTGGAAAACGCTCACATTTAAATTGGTTAACAGAAGCAGGTTCAGAGGACAGAAAGAGGAAAGGAGGATCTGAACCACTCACTCATTAAAAAGCATCATCCATTCACAGCTGGTATTTTACAGCTGGTGTATTTTGTTTTGCTTTCTCTGCATAAACAAATTGAGCGAGGAAATCAACAATTTTGAACTTTGAGCTACACTGAAAGCAGATGCGGAGAGTTCTGCCCTCCCTCAAGTTAAAAAAACAACAAAACAAAACCCCACTGAGACCCCTTACAAATAGACTTTAGAGATTTCCAATATTTAAGTGCAATAATATGAAAGAAGTAAAATGTATAGCACACCCAAATCTCAACTATAAGTCCACCAATATTATAATGTCCTCACTCTCACAAATGTCAGGGATGGGGATTGAAAGTGTGAGGATTTTCCACACTTCCCACTGCTACAGAATGCAGCCATTTTGCTGGTGAAACTATGGAGTACTACCTCTCTCTTTCACCAACACTTCTAACACAGGAAAACTTGTGATATAAATACATTAACACTTTGGTTAAAATGTGGTTAAAATGATCACAGGCTTCTCGTAAGCGAAGGTCTTTCCGAGTCGGCTGCTCCTGCCTGGCATCTCTGCAAATTTGCCTGTGAGGGTCTTCAAAAGTTCTTGGATAAAGATTAATTAAGGAAGAAAGAGTCTGTGTTTCCAATCTCTCTATTTTCCCAGGAAATGTAAATGTTTGAAAACACTGGGAGACGAGTTTCAGACCTTTTCCAAACAGAAAACTCTCACCAGTGAGATCGATGGTTGTGTGTGGGCACAGCCAAGACACAAGAGCTCCACATCACAACAACCAGGGTTATTTGCTGTCCAGGCAATCAGCTGTTAAAAACTAAACTGGACAGAAGCAAATCTACCAACTGCAGCAGTGTCTCAAAAAAATACTTCTACCAGGGATTCTCACCTTGGTGTGGCTGTAATAAAAACTCTATCAGTGCTAAAGTTGTAAGTCTTGCTTAATTTAACTACAAAAATTTGCTGGAGGCAGAGATTTGTAATATAAATTTTTAGCCTAGCAGCAATTTCCACTTTACACATTTTAAAAACAAATGTGGCAATGTTTCAGTTAGTGGAGAACAAATAAGGTTGTAGAAGTCTATCTGTTAAAGGAGTTGAGAAAAGGAAGATTTGCACATTTCAAAGCTGACAAACTCCCATTACTATCAGTGCTGACATGTGCTTGGCTAATTCATGCTTTACCAGAAACTGCCATCAAGTCAGGAAATGTGGAATGACTACAAATGTTCCATAAGCATTTACAGTGACAAATCATGTTTGATTGCCTTGACCAGTTTAAGTAGAAAAATTTAGAATATACCACAGAAATCTGGACTTGATGGTTCTTTGCCAGGTACTTGCTGGTCAGAGGTGTCAATTTAAATCATCTCCTTGCTCAAAAGGAGGAGGCACATTAATCACAACTTCAGATGTCCAGAATGTCAGGTACTGCAATCTAACTTGCCTTGTGCTGAACAGTCACTCAGAGTGCCTGGTAAGTAATGTACTTAATCAAAGATCATAACTTGGATATAGGATGTCACCCTCCACTTGGCTACCATTAACCAATGATAAAAAAGTTAAAAAAAACCACAAACCCTTCTTCATATATTTTTCCTGTGGAAAATGTTTTATGGCAGGTTATGGGTTTCATTAGATCACTTCATGAGAAAACAATGAAAGAAGAATTGCACTCACCACTCCCAGACAGGAGTAAGAAGTTTGGGCTGGTGGGTGTGTTGTTGGTTGTTTTTTTTTTCCCTTATGAACACATATTTGTGGTTACTGTTGCTCTTTTGTTCCACGTGTGTCTTATAATTTTTGCTGTAAATCTGTCAATTGCTGGTTTCAAACACTCTAGAAGTATAATGAGGCATCACAACACCAGAAGTGAGAGTCCTAGATAGAAAACATGAGGCCAAAAAGAGACAAATATCCCTGGACAGGGGGCAGAAGTCCATACAATTCTGGAAGTGCAACTGAGAGTGATGCAAAGCAGAGATCTGCGTGATTCCAGAAGTACCATGACCTGAGAGGGCCCATGTGTGCACAGTTCCAGGCACACCAATAGTCATTTGCCCACAGAATAGGCTCTAATAAATCCTGATCAGCAGTTGTGTTTCCTGCTCCCCATGTAATCAGCATTTGTGTGCTTTCCACTGCCCAGGACTGTCATCTAAAATCCTGTAGGTTCCTGCTTTCCATTTCCCCTCCAGTACTGTAATTTCTGCCAGACTGCCTTAGCGCCAGAGAACAGAGTTGTAAAATGATTAAAGAAAAAAAAATAAATTAACAAACTCATCATGTTTGATTTGAACTGCTTTCCATGTTCATTATGTGACCCGTGTTTCTCTCTCAGGCTTTGTGGAACGTTTACCCCAGGTAGGGCCCTGCAATCTCCACTGCACAATGGAAATCTTGCTTGCAATTATTGTCATGAAATTAGAAGGATGGGATGAATTTCATAACAACTTAATGGATTTCAGTTCTTAATTTGACAAGCAAGTTTGGGCTTATTTCTTAGCAGATTCACCCATTAACTTCTTGGTAATCTGCAATAGTTTGGAAGTGCCTGTGTTGTACACAAAGGGAAAACAGAGCATTTCCAGTTGCTCAGTCAAATCCATGGAATCCACTGTGCTGGTTTTTAACCAGCTCCTGGGAAAAAGCAGGGTTTTACTGGATGCTGTGAAGCTTAATGTACTTAAGCTCTGATGGACCAAGGAAAGGAATTAATTGCTCCTCAACGGAAAATGTTCTAGTCCTTGATTCCTGATAAATACTTTTTTGCTTCTGAGGTTATTTCAGATGAGTAGATATGCCTTAGAGAGGGATGGTCCTCAGGTTATGTTGGATTAACACCATTACAGCCATTGTATAGATTAAACTGTACCCAGAAACAGACTAAAAGCCAATTAGCTCTAAAAAGAACAAAGATTATTTGCTTTACCAAGCAGCAAGACAGGAGAATTCTACAACAGCTGAGATTTCACTGATCTTTTAGTATTGCTCCAATGCAGATGACAAATCTACAATCAATTCTGGACTGGGCAAAGACATGGAGAACTGCAGTGGGGACTGCTATCATTAAAGATCAGGAAATAGGAAACAAAGAATGTGATAAAACAAGACCATATTTCAAATATTGAATGTTTTAAATGAATGTTTATTCTGTGAAAGCTTGCAGAAGTTTTATTAAAACAACTTGATTTTCATCTGAACAGAACCGTTCTGGAGAGTAAATTCAGCCAATTAAGTGCAAGTCCTACTTGGTATAGAAATCTCAATGCAACTTGAACTGCCAATTTACTGCTGATAGCTCTGTAACACGTGACTTTATAAAGCACTGTCCAAGACTTTTAAAATTAAGTATTTGTACTCCTAAATCACTCCTGCCTGAAAAATACTGGGTATTCAGCAATTTTGAAAATCATGCCTTTGCATGTCTAAATATAGATGTTCTTGATGACTAAAGCATCACAGAATCCTTCTCAGCTGAGAGAGTAAATATTAATACTACTCTGAGTCCTAATTCATCCCTCTGCATAGTGCTTGGAGATCTCTGCATGAACAGTGTTACGTATCCATTTCCAGGACCTTCTCCAGAACTCTGGGAATATTTAAAAGTTCTGTAAACCCATTTTTTCTTTAATAAGACTTATAGCACATGCTTTCAAAAGAGTGTATGTGCCATTCTCTTCTATATATTGACAATTGGAATTCTGTCAACTGGAGTTCTTTTGCCTTAACCTACTCCTGGTTCTATTTTTGTTTTTCTGTGTCACACTTTCCTTTTATCGATAGATGCTGGAGCTGTGCTAAATGATGTGCACTTTTAATGAAAACAAGCTCACTTTTAGCTTGCTAACCATGTCATCTCCACTTTATTATTTTCTATACATAGCCTATTTCTTATTAATTATGTATATATATATATATATTTAAAGATAGGAAATGCTGAAACATAAAATACAAGTACATGTATGAGGCCTGGAGCCAGCAAAAAAGAGTGAAATAACAGCCAGGCAGCCTTCCAGCAATGTTCCAGCAAAAAGAAGGCTCTGGCTTTTGTTGCATATTTGATCTGTCCAGAGCATTTTCATTTATCAGAACAGCTGGTTTACAGCTCCAGTGCACAATTTTTTTGAATAATGGTGCATTCATCTTAACCCTATTAAATAAACAAAATGAAACTGCTCCTGTGACTGCAAAGGGTTTATCTTCTTTTTCAGAGGCTTCCTTACATTGCCACTCACAGGATTGCTTTTTAGTGGGGAAAAAAAACCATGCCTGTTTTGAAAGGGTCCAATTAGCAAGTCTGGGGACTCTCAGCTTACAGTGCTGAGTGAAATTGGAGCTGGACTTCTGCAAAACAAGATTCCGGTACCCTGCTCACTGGTCAGAAAATGTAGTCAACTGAGAAGCAAGAAATAAGAGGAACAAAAAGAAAAAAAAAGGCAAGTGGATGATAAAACCCATTCTCCCCACATGTTTTCATTTACAGAGTGTCATAAAAGCCTGCTTAGAGGTTTTATTTAGTCTTAAAGCGGACACTGGGGTTTTCCCTGAACATTCAATATCCCTCACTAGAACTAGTAATGCTATTTTCATAGATAGACAGAAATATTTCTTTTTGATTTGTGTGCAATTCTAATTTTTTAAATATTGGAAATGGTGCACAAATTGATGAGTAGTCTGGGAACCTTAGAGCAAATGGAATTACTTCCTTTTTTGTGCAAAGGAGAGGGAGAAGAGGAAAATGTGCAAGATTAGTAAATATATTAAAACAGTACAATTAGTGCCAAGGGAAAGAAAGGAAATTACATCACAATTAAACTTCAATATTACAGGTCAAAGAAAATTCTAGCAAATTCCATGAAGTTATTCTAGGTTAATCCAAACCAAACTCATGACAAAGTTTTCAGCTTTCAGTAACAGACACAGATCCTCACATTTATGTCTATTAATCAATATTAATATATAGAGAGAGTCATCTGATTTCAGATGAATACATACACACAGAGTCATATACACCCAGTAACACCTACAAACATGCCTGCACTACATACAGCATGTATAGGGTGCCTTTAGAGATACACATGTATGTGTATCTACAAATATGCATTCACACATGATTTATATGGTGGGGAATGCCAGAGTTCATATAGACTTTTTAAATGAAACTGTTCTCCCATACAGCATTAAAACCAGAACTTGTCAGGATCTACCAACATGTATTTTCTGTTTTGCAGTGGCAAATGACAAACCAGGCCTACATATTCCATACAGCACAGTTGAAAACCAATTTAAATTATAAGCCTGTTCACTGTTGTCAACCCCTCTCACCATTCCAGTAGCATCTGATGTATTCTGAAGTCTCTAAAGAGGGCACAATCAAAACATTGCCAAAAAGCAATCAGAAGGTTGCGTATGAACAAAAACCAGACAGGCAACAAGAAGCCAAAAATACCAAACAGAGCTGTAGCTGGGGCTGCCTCGGTGCCTCAGCACAGGGACAGCACGAGAAAACCTGCTGGGAATCTTTGGTAAATTATGTCCCCAAGGGATGTTCCCCAGCACAACAAAAAAACCCCACAGAGCCACCTGCACACCTTCCCAAGGCTGTCACACAGAAGGTATCACAAAAGCCAAGAGCAGCATTGTTATTAGCACTGGTCCTGGCAGCTGTGCAAACACAAGGAGCCATCTGCTGTCATTTCATAAGTGCATGGGGGATCTGGGACAACAACGGCCCAAAAATATGATCTTCTTAAGTAAGGGAAATTGGCTCAGTTTCTAATATTTCTGTCAACAAATCTGTGGGCCAGGTCAGACTTTTGAGACATTCCCACTTCGTTTCTGCATGTAGGTGTTACACCGATGGCTTTTATGACCATAATAGTTAAGCCCTCAGGACAACGACTGCAGTTCATGGATCTTAGGGGATGATGTGCTCAAACCTGGCTTTGTGGTAGGTCTGTCCTCCTCCACACACCCCCCATAAAAAGACAATGCACAGGAAAAAGAACAAATAGCATATTTGTGCAGCCTAATCCACCAGAGTGTCCCATCTAAAATTCATACACTGTTTTGGGGTTTTTTTTCTGCTTTGCTGGCACTGACTTGCATTGTATGTCATGTCAAACTGTACTGGATTAAAAGCATTCCATGGCCTTAACACAGTGTGGCAATTCCTACAACAAACACACAGTTATCTCGACCTGACTGTTCACTGCCAACTCACTCGGGGGAAACGTCGGCTCCTGAGGAAGAACAACAGCTCAGAGACAGGAGGAAAATGGGGGTTTGGTTGTTTATAACATACAGCAATAAGCTATTCAAGTAGTATTATTTCTTGTCAGTGTTGTCTAGTAGAGATTACAGCAAACACTGGCTATTCATGAAAACAGACTGAAAAATGAGGCACATAATAGGAAGTCCTGCCATACAAAGAAAGGAATACAGATCCCAGGAAACTAAAATTCATGGCCTAATACTGGGACTTGGTACTTCCATGAAGCTTTGCATTTCCAAAGAACAGTACAAACATTGCCTAATTGATCCTCATGAATAATTTACTGCTGGAAATGACACCATAACCCCTGCCTTTTCAGTGTATCACTGAACCTTCTGCCTTATTTTAAAACTGTGGATTCTGCAAGGCATGCACATAGGCAGGTTTTAATCATTTAATAGAATTTCAGTTGGGGAATAGTCCACTGCAGTTTAGTGGAGGTTGTGTATCTTATCACAAACCACTTGTTGATTCCCCTCTGTGATGAAGTGTTCTGCTCACATAAATAAGTTAAATGCTTATCTAACTGCCTTAAATGTGCTACATTTGCATGTGCATTCTATCTAAGCATGCACATAAATTGCACAAAGCCCTTTAATTTTTTAAAAAATAACTTCCCCAATAAAATGTTGTGAACTTCTCATTAGTCTCCTTGTGACTTATCATGACAACACATGGAAATCATTGCCACAGTGAATCATTTGCTACACGGACCCTGCTACAATAAATCTCACTCCAGAGTTTCAGCAGAATTAAAAAAAAAGGATCAGACATTCACAGAGAAACACCCATAATTCCTTCAGATAGAACAAAGTTAATTTTAAGGGATACAATCTCCTCATGGTGGTTTTTTTTTCTACCTGTCACCAGTATGTTTCACACTTGCAAATGTCCCATAGATGAACCTTAAACGAACAACCAGTTGGATCTGGCAAATCTTATCCTCTTAAAAACTGTAGAAGAGTTTTTGCAATATTCACTGTGAAAGCCCAAATCAACTGGAATCAAGTAGCAGAACAGTAATTATTTTTGTTTAAAAGGAATGTGCAATAGCATCAATGGTGTTAATAATTTAATTTATAATCTGATTTTATTTTTGTTATTAAACATGACAGTTGTGTGCAACACACTTATTTCACTTTCACTTAGCTGGTACCTAAAATGTAATAATCCTGTCACCACACAAAACTTTTTATAGGACATTCATTACACGTTCTTTAGTGCACTGTATATTTTTTGAGCCCCATGTATATTTTAATAATGCTGAGTGAAAAATTTATAGGAAGCCTTTTTGCATCTTTTCAAGCATGAAACTGTCTTACTACAGATGAAGGGCTATCCTGGAAAAGTGCAGAATGCTATGATGGCTCCAGAATTACACAGAAAACAGTGCACTGTACAAACACCAAAGAAAAAAAGGGGAGTATCTACCTCATGTTCATACAATCCACGGATTTTTCCATTAAAATAAAAAATTCCTTGATTCTCTCTTTCTCCCTTCTCCCTGCACAATGGCACAAATGTGATTTCACACACACATAGTTTCTTGAACTATAAACTTTTTCCACCTGCAAAGTGAATTACAAATTATAGCCCCTGGGGCCCAACTACTGATATTCTCTTAACACACATGGCCAATAACAATATAGAGTTTCATGGCTAAATAGTAACCCTGTAATTCAATCACGGGCTCCTGCTGCCATGTATAAATTGCTCCAGCTTTTATGATGCCAGCATTGCACCTTCTTTGGAAACACAGAATGGGATTCAGACATAAAACTTGTATTATTGTACCTGCACAAGGACTATAATGCAGTGTCCACATAAATGTTAACCCAAAGGGAATATATTCTTTCTGGTCAGAGTTGCTGATGCAGTTCACCAAGTTGAGACATGTTTCCTGAAGGAGAGAAAGGCAGGTAGACTTATCTTATACTTAAAGTCTAAGACCCAACAGGAATGAGACCAAAAATCATCTTGGATCAAAGGTCACCTTTTTCTTCCTGTTTGTGCAAGTTCTTGTGTTCTGTACTGGGAACAAGGGTGTCAGAATTCTAGTAAGCCTTACAGTGTAAGGCAGCACCTTCCCCATGAAGCAGAGTTTTCATGTGACATATTTAATTTTCATATCCAGCATAAAATTACAGTTGGAAACCCATATGCCCACAAGCTCGGGGAAAGCCTAAAGGAAACCAGTGGAAAAGAATTAGGTCAACAAGGAAAAGAAGAAAAAGAGTGAAAAGAGGGAGGTGGGGAAAAGAAGAAAAAAACATTTATTTCCACTGCTGTGGATTTTTTTTCCATTAGAAGTCCTCAAACAGTCCAAGTTCAGCAAGTGTGATGTGCTGTATCATGAGTGTAACATCTGCCTCCTGCCAAACATGTCCTGGCATTGCCAACTGACACAGCATGACTGTGGAGGGCAGGGATTTCAAAAGTCCTTCAGAAAGAGTGTGACAGTTACAGATTCCATACATTTTGTGCTTTTTTCACAAACATTAGTTTTGTGAGACCATAATAATCATTCTTCTAATGAGGAACCTCTAGTGGGAGGATTTAGAGGGTCTTGCTATGTGAACAAGACTACTTGGTCTTTCAACAGTTAGAGAAGATGAAAAAATGGCACTTGGCACAGCTCGATAGTTTCACTGTTTTCTTTCTTCAGTTCCCACTGACACCCTCCTGCTCTTCAGGGAATTGTTTTCCAGGTCAATTCCAACATAACACTTCAACGTCAGCAGAATTAGCATTGTCTGTCTCTCACCCTCCTTTTCTCAGTGACCTTGGACACTTATGACAGAATCTGCAAAATCTATAGAAAGGGGGACTGCACTGAGAACTGTGATCCCCAGGGCTTTAAAGAAAGTTTCCCTGAATATAAACGGATTTGTACTTCAGATTAATAACCGAGGAGAATGACCGGTGAACAGAGGCATTACCACTGTTGCAATTGAGAAACTGAAGCATAACTAAAAAAAAAAATAAAATAAAAAAATCAGGTTAACTCTATGTGACTGCCATTGTGTCAGGAGCAATGGAACCACAGCCTCACACTCGATAAAATATCTCTGAAGGGAAAAGCATCAGTGAAACTTTCCACAGCTCCATTCATCCCACCTGGCTTTGAGGGACTGAGCAGCTGACCCACCATTTGACCTACTGAATTGTAATTGGAAATACATACCTCTGCTTCATTTTCTGTAGGGATATCTGCTCAGGGTCTCTTATTCAGTCCTAAATCTGAACACAGTCAGGATACACATTCTGCATTTAAATATCTCGGGTATTCCACACAAGTAGAATAAATTTGTGCCTAAATTAAGATAAATCTGATTCAGCTTAGACCTCACTCTCACTGCCTGCCACATGGGTGCAGAAAGGATTGTAAAACTGTTATTGTAAAAAATACCAGGACTCCATCGGATCCTGCTGAATCTCTCTCTCTCAGTATATATATTTACTCCACACAAGCATGAATGACAAGAAAACCAAATGCCAACAGTGACTGCATAATTAGTTTAGTTATTACTATCTGCAAATACTATTCCTTCTGCAGTTCTTGTGTT
This sequence comes from Pseudopipra pipra, assembly GCF_036250125.1. Classification (NCBI taxonomy): domain Eukaryota; kingdom Metazoa; phylum Chordata; class Aves; order Passeriformes; family Pipridae; genus Pseudopipra; species Pseudopipra pipra. The sequence goes on from NC_087564.1 coordinate 12,540,942, forward strand.
CTTCAGTACATGCACTTACACACACAAAGCTGATGGAAACATGAGAGAGAAAACCTGGCTGTACTGAAATCAACCTTATTTCAAAGCAGAATCCTAAGGCAAAACCACTACTTCTAGAACATACTAATGACCCAAATGGCCATGTTTCACAGGTTCATTGAGACACAGTAAAGATCTTTGAGCTTTATGTCTAAAGCAATCACAGAATCACAGAATCTCCCAAGTTGGAAGGGACCCATAAGGATCATAGAGTTCAACTCCCTGCTCCTCAGAGGACAACCTCAAACTAAACCATATGACTAAGAGTGTCATCCAGACACTCCTTGAACTCTGCCATCGCTCCTCTCTCTGCTTCACAGCCCTATTTTGGGGTTTGTGTGAACTTGTGTCTTTATTTTCTTCCAGGTCAACGCAGACAGAAGTCAATCCCCACTGCTCACATCCTAATCTAATGCCAGCTGTTTGCAGGTAGACTGGCTGCCAGCCAGGCTCCTGACGGACTCTGCCGGGGTTTGGAGGAACAGAGGCCATGGATTGAAGTCAGGGAACACAAAACTTATTTCAATATATGCTTAATAATACAGCTCCAAGATAATTGAACAAACATTTCTCTTCCAGTGTTCCTCCAAGACAATAAAGGTGAGTTGGCCTCAGGAGGAATTCTGGGGTTCTAACTGGAAAGGTCTAGGTTTGTTTTCCACAATTCAGGGAGCTATTCTGAACTTGTGACCCTGTCAGTACTAAAATCCCAATACAGTCTTTAAGGATAGACAGAAGATTCTTTAAGTCTCTGATGGCTACAACATTTTTTTTAAATAAAGCTTTCTCTTGGTTTTCCTTTTCTGATCTAATATTTTTGTCTCAAAGTGTCTTTCCAAAAGATGCAGAACGAACAATGGAAACATCATTCAATCCAGCTTGCATACAAAGATTGACTTTGTACCACTGACACTGTAACAGGTTGATGTCACTAAAATTAATAAATTCCATCCAACAGTTGGACCTTAGCCACGGGAAAGGGTTATGAAAATGAATGATAGAGCAGATGTCATATATCAGGGTAGGAAGAATCATTGTTTTCCACTCTACACAATGCCCATGATAACATGAGCTTTGGGAAGGACATCAGACTATGAGGAGATTTTCAGTGCGTGAGAAAACTGGACAACATGGTCAAAAAAAGGCAAGTTTATAAATATATTCTCTCTCTCCATAAACACCATCAACCTGCTTTTCACACAAACTTAGATAGCCAAGCATTGGCTTAATTATCTAAACACAGAATCCACTGGTTCTGCTTCCTTGATTAGCTGAGGTCAGTGGGAACCCAAGGATAAACTAGGATAAAGCTAAGCCTTAAAAATTACATTAGACTCTCTCCTAATGCATAAAAAAAGCAGAAGGCATAACTACCTCACGGGAAATTATTATCATAATATAGGCTTTCAAAAAATACAGTTGAAATGGGCATCTAGATTATTTTCTATAGCTGGATTTTTCAGACTTGAGTAGGACATAAACTGACTAAATATTATCAGGTTTGCTCTACTTTCTAGGGGATAAATTCAGTCTATTCTACCACATCTGAGCCATTTCAAATAGACACACTACATTGTTGTGTTTGGCCATTTTTGTGTAAGTTATTTATAGGTAAGACAATTGTAAACATTAAATTATGGCCAGAGGAACAGGTAAGTCATCCGAGTTCCCTACAAAGACAACTTTATATACAGAGTTTATGCAACATATCTCCTTGTCCCTACAGCCACACACCAGAGGGTTAGAGGAGAGATGCCTGTGTTCGCTTCATCTGAAGGAACTGCTTAAGCTTCACCGGTGAAAGAAATCAAATAATTTTACATCAGAAGGCTAAAACATTCATGCAGTCAAAATTCAGGGGGTCTTTTTGTTTGTTTGTGGTTTTTTAAACTGGGAAAAAATGTTCATGGCCTGATGATCCTAAATGTCTTCCATCTCTTTGCAATGAAATCACCCAAAGATATAAATAAACTATTCTAAATAAAGTTCAGACTGACTGCAGCATTAGATATGTCTACTAATGTATGTGACTGTCAGCCAAAATAAATTAACCTCCAATAGAAGTCATTTTCATAAAATTAATTATTCCAATGTCAGCTAAAAGAGACAGGTGCACTCTCCCCACTCCTTCACCCAGATTTTTCAAACTCCTCAAATAGGCTGCAGATAAAAAAACCATAAGAATAGATCTATATTTGAAGGTTTTATTGTGTTGCTCTTTCTAAGCTGTGAGTTTAGTTGCTGAATTTTTTTTAAAGTAAACCAAGGGATTTAGCAAGAAAAATAAAGGATTACTGAGCAATTCATATATAGCACAATTAGCTATAAAAATATAAGAAGAAACTCAATGGTGGAATGAACATTAAGCCCCATGGACTAGAAATAGAAGTGAGATACTGGCAAGTGCCCATTACTCATCTCAGGGATTTAGCTTTTGCCACTCTTCCTAAAATTTGCCCAAATTTAGTTGCTGTAAATCTTTGAAAAATGAGCTTGTATAGCTCACTGGAGACTTTCATTTTAGCTGCCAATGCCTGCAAGATTCAATCCACACTGAAAACAGGACAGTTCACCAGGAAGGGCCCTACAGTGATGGGTTAGTCCCAGTGATGTGTTGAACACACCACGGTCAAACCTTCCCTCTGCAGCTGCAGCTCTGGGCTGCTGTGAATTGTCTGCTCCTGACTTCAGGCATAAATGCTTATACAGAGCTTGCACAGGAATTCCTGCATTCCAAGTGACTGTGCTCTCTGAGCAAATTTGTAATTTTCTGAGGTAAAACTGATCAAAACCCAATTGAGTTCCACGTTAAAATTTAACTTAGGCTGTACCTGCCTACTGGTAAATTGCAGGCAAAGCTCTAAACTTTTAGAGCGGAATTTCAATGTCCAGAGTGACAAATTTCAGCATTACTAACAGCACAGATCAGATCCAAATGAAATCCAAATGTGTTAAGACCTGGACATGCCTTGTTAAGGCGTCAGAACAGTGTTGCTGTGGCAGTGATGGAATGCTGCAGGAGACAGCCAAGAACCACATGGAAGGGCCTGAGCTGGTGCCAGTCCAAGCTAAAACACCCACATGGAGCAATGTAGGACTGGGAAAGACCATTTCAGGTCCTCAGTTATGTCTGGTTGCAGAGTTTTCCTGACCTTTCTCCTGTGCTGGGGGTCTCTGTTCCTCATCCAATTCTATGCTGTAGGCATGGCCTGGAGTGGAGGAAAGTATATCCAAAAAAGAAAAAAGGGCATGGCTTAGAACTCTGGTTTATCTAAACTAGTGCTACAAACATATTTTCATGAGGACATAAGTAATTACGTACTTAATGCAGAGGTTCTTCACTTTTTTGCCGGGGTGGCAATGCTGTTTCCTTGCTGCACACCACCCTGAAGTAGCCTGCAGAACTCTACATATATTTTCCTCCCTGTTGGCATTCTTAAGTTTCCCTGAATGGCACTGCTGACAGACCATTTAGTCTCTAACTCTGCTTCCACACCTCACAGATCCATTTAAATCCAAATACACTAATGCGATTTTCTAGCTTTGTAATTCTTGGGTTGGGAACAGCTATTACATTTTCCTGACATAAACATATACCTTTGTTTCTGTGTATTTTAAATTGTTTTCTTCCAGGCTTAGTGTCGGGGAGGGGCAACAAAAACTGCTTAATTAACATAACAAGAGTTTGGAAGGGATAGCTAAAAGCTGGCTGTGAAGAGGTTTGGCCTAACAGTAATTTGTATATAGGAACATACATTAAACATATGGGTAGGGAAAAAAATCATAATGCTCTAGGCAAGGCTTTGCTATGGAATAAAGATCCATCTCCTTCTGCACAGAAACACAATAGTTTCTTAACACCACAACATTCCAAGAGAGAATTGGAGCATATACTATTCAATTTTACAAAACTGTTGAATTGTGCACTTGAGACAGTAAATATGGACAGCAAAATAGACAGACTTTTTATTCCAGCAAAATTACTTTGTGTGGATATTCTGTGTCCACGATGCACCCAAAGAGCTTGCCCTGGGGCAGGACCCCAGTGCAATCAAGCTGTCAGGTCTAACAGATATTCTATGGAAATAAGTTTTATAAACAAATTAAAGATCATGGCCACTTGCAAAGGAAACTGTTCACTATTTTACAGGCAGTTCAGGCATTTTTTATCTCTAAAAGAGCAGGTTGCCAGCAGATATTTAGAGGGTTAGTTTCATCACCGGCAGGATGAACAAAAAAACCCATTCCCCAGCCTGTAAATCCCTCTCCTGTCTATGTCTCAACAAATTCAAGGCAGAATCAACTGGTTGTACTGTCAGCAGGTTAGATGGAATATGAGTGCTGCCAATTTGTTGGGATAAACCACTGTGTGCACACAGACCTCAGGGCACAGCTCCCAGGTTTACCTGTGGGCTTTATTATTTGGAGAATAAAAAAAGTTTTGGTGAAATGAATATCTAACTCAGCAAGGCATAAGTTGTAGCCACAAAAGTATTATTTCCTTACTGTAAAGCATTTACACACTTAATTTCTTTGCATCCCAAAGGATTAAAATGATTTTAAAGAAATAGTCCCTCAACCTCTTAAGGCTCAGGATTCTGCTGTTGTTCTGCCTGAGCTGACACAACTTCCCTGGAAATAAAATGTAGCTTACAAAAAGCATATTTTTACTTCTTGGTTGCTACAATTCTGAAGCAACAAAGATCCAGCTGTATTGTATTTCTATGGGCACTCAAAGGAGAACAAAGACATGAACTGTAAATGGTATGTAAGAATTTCCCAACACTGGGTGTTTGGGTTTTGTTGTTTTGTTGTTTTTATAGGTGGAAAAACACAGACAGTGAATAGCAGTAAAGTTTTGTTTTCTGGAGGAAAACATGAAGTCAGCTTCCCAAAGCACTTGCCTTTCTCCAAGAACCGAGGAAATTGGAGCACTGGGCTGCCACAGCCTGTTGGTTCAATGGACAGCAATGGTGCAGAGCCTTCAGTCATTTGGGTGTTGTTATGGGAACTACAAAACTAGAGATCTGAAAATTGCAGGCATCAGTAAAAAATGCCATTTTTCTCCAAATTCATTTTGGTTGGTCACTCTTCTCAACACTAAAAATCAATAGGCACTTGATAAATAAGCCACATCCATTCCTTTCCATGCACTGCAAGCCATTGCTTACAGTGGATAATAGACTAATATAAAACCTTATTTCTTCTTCTGTGTGATACTGTCAAAACATTTTAATTCCAGGCTTGAACACCACTTGCTAAATAACCTGCATTTGTTTTTTTGCGTTCTGAAATTAGAATAGTCTGTGTCAAAATGACAGTCTAGCAATTAAGTCATTACTCAACATCAATAAGATTACAAGAATCAGATCCTTAGTATGTCTATTTGAGGCATGAATTCGAATGAAGTGGAATAAAAGAAGCAACAGTTCAACCAAACTGCTGAACACATACTTAACTTTAAGCCTTTCTTAACTACTGTGTAGCATTTAGGCCACCAAAAATATAACCAAGTCTTATTCTGCAGCAATATCCAGTTCACAAATTAGTGCCCTATAAAATCAATTTACAGTAAGAGGCAGTCATAGTAAACCACAGGCAATACAGAGTTTAATTAAGGCAAGGCTCTAATGATGTCATCAGTAAACCAGTTTGTGCTTTGTAAATAGCAATTACTCCAGAACTGCAGAATTATTAACTTAATCCTGGTTATCTGCTCCTCTGTTTAAAGCTTCCTTGTTTAGGTTGTGAGATACAGTCCATCATGATTTTAAGCAGCATAAGCACAATCGGGAGATCTAAATTCCATCATGCATGAAAAACAAGGAGAGGCCAGTTCCTTCTACTTTGGCTACATTTTAGATATCGAGTCACTGATTTCACAGGGACAAGTTGTGGAAGGAGTAATTTGAAACGCACGTAAGACTAGAATTCTTATTAATTGCTATTACCCTTAAAGCAGTATTGATTCCAAATTTTTAGATACATTGGGACTATGTCTGAAAACTTCCTGATGTTCTATATATGTGTGAACATGTGTACAAACTTTACACTTTGCTAATTTTGTGTCTAATTAATGCAAAACTTGCAAACCCATGTCTTATAATTAAAGATTTTTGTCATTAGAGACACACTGCTAAGACACTTCACAAGTATGTCCAATTTCATCTGCAAAGAATGACAGATTATAAGCAGCACATGAAGCAATTTGAAAATCATTTGGGAAAAAAATCAAAACTTAATTACAGAGTTCAAATTATTGAAATTGCTCATGCCAGTGTTAAAGAAACCAACCAAACAAAAGCACCACAAAAACTCGAAACTCTCCAACACAAACTATTGACCACTGGTGTAAAGCTAATCTAAGAAATACAATTTGTCTTGAGGCTTTTCTAAAGAAAGCAATAATTTAAACCTGCGCTGGTCCCCAATAAGTAAGGCTCCAAGACAGTTTTGATCCATTGATGAATTCTTCCTAATATGTTCCCTGAGGTACAGTTTTCCTAAATCTATTAGACATTTACAGTCTTTCAGGATGTGCTGCCTGAGCTGCTCTATCACACTGTATTAACTTGACAAGGTAATGCAGCACTATCTTTTATTTCCATAGAAAGAACTAAGGTTTGACCTTGGAACTCCAACAACAGTTTATTACCCCAACCCTTTCTGGAGGGGCATTCTGATAGATTACTGCAAATTATGACCCCAGACATATGATACACATCAGATGGATGGGGGGATTTACAGTGGGGTTACTGAGAACAAGATCCCAGATCTGCTAAAAATCACAACATTACTTCTACCTAATACCCAGTTCTCCAAAGAGAGGCAAAATAAACCCAGAGCAGTCCATAATGGCATAGTAATTTGGAAAACACAGTTAACAGAAGAAAAAACAATTCCCATTGGTTGCTTAGTGGCTTCTCCAGGCTCTCTCTCAGCGTGGAATCATGGTACTGACTCCTCTTGCAATCATAACTGATCTTGAACCCTGCATACAATAATTCTTCTTCCAATATACGCATTTAAATGTTTGTGGTGATAAAAACAATGTCCAGGCCCTCCTCTCTTATTCTGCAGCAGCCTCTGGAAGAGTACTTGGAGTATTACTGCACTGAGAAAAGGATCCCAGCACTGAGCACAGTCATAAACCCTCCCATGCAACAGATTTTGTGAGTTTATGCATCACAGTAAAGCTTCCAGGAAAGAGTTATTTGTGCATTAATCTTCATCTTAATAACCCCTCTGCTCCAAATAAATTAGCTATACTTAGCTGTGTCATAAGACGTTATACTGCAATGTGCTCGAAGGAAAGCTGCTCCTTCATTTTTCTCTTCCACAGTGACTCTCCCCTGCAATGTTTCTCAGGAGCCAATGCAAAGTGTGACGAGTCAGCACAGGGACACGACTAAAACAAGGGCTCTTTTTCACCCTTTTGATGTTTTTCTAGGGACACATTTATGGACATTGCCTAACAATACATCTCGAAATAACTAAACCCGGAATAATTTAAAACGCTTTGTAATGGAAAAATTCTACACCTGTAGTATTTCAAGCAGCAATTTAAGATGCATTGTTCTTTCATTTTTTCAGAGTTTTTATAATCACCTATTTTGCAGCATTTTAGGATCCCTTTTAATGAGTTTTTGCCTAAATAATGAACACTAAGTGACTGTAAGCCCCTGGGACTTGTTAGAGATCAAGCAATAACAGTAAGCAAAGCACAATGTCTCCATCCACAGGACCGAGTTCTGCTCCAGGTGACATTCACTGAAACTAGAAGTGTCTGCTTAAATTAAATCCTGCAGAGATATTCATCTGCTGGAAGTTAAACATGTATATATTACTACTGCAATATATAGGATTTGTCCCTTGCCTGGAGTATATGCACTAAGTCCTTGCAGTATTAAGGCTTTATTTTGGATTTATATCATTATGACAAAGGGCAGAATTAGTCTCAATATTATTTAGAACAGATGTATATAGTGAAAGTATAAAGGCCACAGCTATGAAAGCTTTTCTTGATCTATTACAACTCCCTGAGACTTCAAACACCAGAGCAGGATTCAGCCTCCATTCAGGTATCAATTGATTACAGCTACTAATTTTGTAAAAAATTAATTACAGCCGAATGAAAGAACTCTCTGAACATATGGTTTTGAGATTTGCCAACATCCAAGGCCAATTTATTTCTTGTTAATCTATGTTTGTAAGATGTCTCAGACAGTGTGCAAATCTCCTTCTGAGAGGCTGAAGTCAAGAGTTGAGAAAGAAAAAGCAAGATGTGATGTTGTTCAACAAATGCCACAAAGCAAAGTTTCTCTTGTCAACTAAGAGAAATACGGAGCCTCCAACTAACTATTTTTTTTTTTTTTGTAAAACATTTTACAGATAAATTTATTTGGAAACTTTTTTTTAAGATTTAGTTGTAAATGTCCCTCCTTGCTGGTTTTGTTCTTGTCTCCAAAGCAACCATCTTGTTTTTCTCCTGAAAAATCAGAATCTGGAACTTTTTAGTGTCTTTGTTTTCTTCGGTTGTTGCCTGTTAGAGAAATTCCTTGGGTGCTCCTGTGTCCTTAGGAAACTAAGGACAACCAACCACTGTGCAACGGCAACTTCCTTTCCTCTCTTCTCCCTGAAATTACTGGAAAAACTTCCATTGATAAAGTCAGAATTTTACTGCAGCTTGAGAGGCAGCTGTTTCTCTAAGGTTTGATGGAGCAGTGCTGGTTTATATTGTAAACTTCCATTAATTTTTAAAGCTAAATAATGTACAAAACCATTTTTAAAATTAAAATATTAACATAACTATTATTTTTATTGGGAAACAATACTGACCATTAAGAAAAATCTATTTACAGATTATTTTCTCAATAAGCAACAACATCTTCTACAGACAGGGAAGCCATTGCATTTCTAGCTAAAATGCAAAGACCTGTTACCAACTGGAATAGTCTAAGTGGATGGATCAGGAAAGCTAAGCTGGTGAACACCAGCAAGAAATTAAACAAGTTAAACTCAATGGACATTATTTCATTTCAGATGTTAAAAATCCCTTAAATTCCAAACTTCAGCATACTAGAGTTCACATTACTCAGGAATGCTGGCATCCACAAAGGGATTTATCATTCTTCAATTTATGTTCTCTAATTTCACACTTTCAGTTGCCTCAGCTGAGCTTTTTCAAGTGTCACCATAGAGATGCAAATTCACTGTTGACAACCTCTACTCTTATTTGTAGCCTGAAATGATTTAGCATCACTTTTCAACTGTGGACTTTTTATTTTACCTCCCAAAGCGTGGTTTTCCTGACAGATTATAAAGATTTATCAGAACATCATTCTCTAGGGAGGAGCCTGAGCAACATCAGGCTGAAAAATAGATCTGACAAAGTTCCCCCAAACAGACACTTCTTCTACACACCTTTAAACCCGATGATGATTTCCTGAAGCTTGTTTCAGTTTATCATTGCAATGTAAAGGGCTGAACATCAGTTAACACACTTGTTTTTAAAACCATAATCATGCAAGACATGATGGCCAAATGACAGCACTGAAGTGCATTAAATGAAACAATAGCAGATTATCTGTCAACGCTGCAATCTCATCCAAAGCACCAGAATGCTCATCCAATATCTGTTTTCCATAAAAATCGTATCAATCACCACTGATTGTTAATTTTGTTTCTACTGTTTCCATCTTAACCAGTCCTTAAGTGCACGAGAACTGATCTTCAATTAACACGTCTGGGATTACTCGTGACAACATTAAATTAACCTTAAAATATTTACACAACATTGGGGTTTCTTTGCAGTCTTCTGGAACTTTTGTAGCTAAGGAGAACACTGATAGTTCATAGGACTTCTCAGGTAATTCTTTTAAGAATCCCTGGTATATCCAGACATTATAGAATATAAAGTAATACAATATAATATTATTTAAGCATTGTAAACTTGAAGGTATTTTGCATACCTGTGACCCTTATAAAGCATTAACTTTGCCTAACAAAGAAAAATATTGCTATTTCTTTATAAACATGGATGAAAAAGACACCAACTCCCGTCAGTTTCTTTAGCCCCAGTTATTGGTATTTAGGCTTTTAAGTTTATAAATTTCATAAGTAAGTTCAGTTGTGTGTGAATGAACCCAAGTTACAACACAATATTGAAGTTTCACCCTGATCTGCTTAATATTTGTGCCTGTGAGAGGACTTTAAAAGCTCCTTTATAAGACTTCATGAAAAGCAATGATATACATTCTCAGCAAAACAAAGTAGCCCTTATTCTCATAGTCTCTGATCTGGAATCCACTACAGTTTTGGTGGCAGGGGAAGTAAAAAGACATGACTCTGTATGTTTTTTTCACCTTATCAGTGACACCCAAATCTGTAGGGCTGCAGCACAGACATGCAGGATCAGAATTAAGCTCCATTTCTGTAGAGAGATCAGGCTGGCCTGAGCTTTACTTTGCTTCACTGTTAAGGCAACAGGAGTCCTGTCCTGATCACTGGGTTTTTCACTCATCTCACTTTGTAGTTTGTACCTTTTCCTCTTGTACCTCTGAGAGCCCTGTGGAGCTGTTCCCAAAGGAAGGTCACATTATAGTCATCTTGGAACACTTAAAACCTTATGATGTGCATACAGAAGTAGGAATGAGATCAGGTTTAAATACTAATTGAAGATTTATAGAGTTTACAGTATATTCATGAAAAGAGCCAAGAGGCTGCAGCATTATTGTACTGCAAATGCCACTTGAATTAAATGTCATCATTTTCCTTCTTTTGCTAAACTCATGACTAAAAGAAAAACATCCAATCTTTTGATGTCCTAAAACTCTGTATTAGTAGGATCACATGTATGTATAAACCACCTACAGGAGTCAGATCTTCTTACAGCTCACTGACAATTATTTTAAAAGTGTATTTACATTCCTCCCATAGAAGGGTGGTGGGGGTTTTTCCATTACTGTGAATTATTTACATCAGAAGTGTTGATTCATGAGGCTGAGGTTTCATCAAATCTGACCTATGTGAAATGCAGGCATCTGATGGAGTTCTCTGAACTATTGATTTTCCTGCATCCATCTGTCTCACACTCACTGTGTTCCGAGTACTCTCTGAAGAATAATGCTGGCATCTGTTTTAAGTATAAGCTTTCTAAATTACTGCATAGATGCATTACAGAGTAGTTAAGAAAAATCAATGGTTTCTATGTAAATAACCACAAAGCTTTGCTACTTTCTTTAAAGCATAAATTTCTTTAATAAAGATGGTTTTATTTTATTTTTACTCCAATATTTCTCCTTTACATCAGCTAATCCTGTCAAAGCTATCATAATATTCTGCTGCTGTTTAAATTTACCACTGGTGTGAACTCCTTTGTCATGGGTGTTTTTTTTCAAGGAATATGCATTTCCTATTGTATTTATTACTGAAAAGTGAGATTTGGATTCTGAATCAAGACCTTGGTACACATTTAAATGCATTTTCATAGCTTTCCTAAAAACGGTGCAAGGGTGTCACCCAAGTGGATCACTTAGGAAATATTTCAAATTAGCCTTTTAAAATAACATTTAATTGCCATGGAAATTAAGATAAAATGTCTGTAATTAGTATGCATTCTCCCCTTCTGAGCACAGAGCAGCAATAATAACCTTGAGCTAAAGCCGTAAGAACGGTGAAATGTTCTGTCCGTGTCCAAGCCTGGATTTCCACAAAATTAATTTCTGTTGGTAGAATCATGATAAGAGACCTGTGGAAAGGAAAGCTCTTCAGTGTTAATCTGAACTCTTGTCCTATCTTGAACAGATTCAAAGATACATCATAATTGGTTTTGATCATCTTAAAAAAAGAAAAAGAGAAAAGAAAGAAGAAAAAATGAAAAAAAAAAAGTCAACCAAAAAGAACTTAGAAGAAAAGGAAGAATCACAGAACCGAGAAGAATCAGTCTAGAAAAGCAGTGAAGCACTGACCAGATGCCAGTGGAATTATAGATAGTCACTCAAGAGAAGGGTTGAGCTGATGTACACAAGGATGCAGCCAGAAGTGTGGTGACAAATAAATTACTTTGGCTGCTGAATATAAGAACCTGCTGGTGAAGATCTCTGCACCAAATATCTGGTGAAAAATATTTTGGGACAGCATTAATTTTATGCCAAAATAGCAGGAGTTGTAAAATCCAGCTGGCACAGTGGCTCACTCATGTTAACCCTCTTACTTCACCTTCCTGAACTGACAGTCTGGTCCACTTTTTATTTTTCTAAGCCAGAGCTACGGGATCTAAATCTGATGTCTCAACTTCAGTCATCAACAAATCTGGAAAATTCTTGGATACACAAGTGTTCAGGCCCAAAAGATTAATAAAGGCAAAATGTCATCAAAAGACAAGCAACGGTCTCATTATGGCAGAAAAATCTCTGCTGAAGTCCCCACAGTGGCAGAGTCCTCTGGATTTGAATCTTAATTCAAAATACCACTAATCAATATCTGTTCATGTCCTATGGAGAAAAAATAATTTATAACTAAGGTGCCAATGCTGCAATCACTGCAAGTACCTTCTATGCATTCTTTAAAGCTCACTTCCCCATTTCATGACCCGTTTATTTTCTATGATGAGCAAATTGTAGCCTGTGACAGCAGTAATGTGGCCAAGATGTTCAGCTTTATCCCCTTTAGTGAGTGTGATTGCCCAAGCCCTCGTGGTAATTGTTTTCATCCTCCTTCTTGTTATCTGTTTATCACACTGGGATTTTTCTTTTAAGGCTATTCCATTTGAATCATGTCGATCAATTCAGAAAAATGCAGGGTTGTAATAATAAACCAACTCATCACGTCCAGCACTTCGCTTTTCTCCATTACAGGATCTCAAGGACGCGTTATTTTTTGGACTATTATCTCCATGTATACACTTAACACTGTTCTTCACTGCAATAATGTGATCCCCTCACAAAATGTTCAACAGATGTCTTTGTTTACTTAAGAAAAGGCGTTTATACTGCATCTGAAAATAACCCGTGCACTTGATAAAAGCAGTGCTCTGCACCATTCAGGGACTGCAAGAAAGTTATTTAGGTCTTCATAATATCTTTGTGAACAAAAACAAGAATAAGAACCAGTTCCCTGATCACTGAACTAGAATCCTCTCTGGGTGAAACCATGGCAATATTATAGCATCTTAGTACAGGAAGATCAGTAAATTAAGAAAACTGTAACCAACAGAAATCACACTAGATCTTGAAGGGTGCACAAGGACTTCAGTTTCGGGCTTTGCTTTTTTTTTGTAATTATCAACGCAATTGAAAAAATGGCAAACGCCGTGAAATTGTATCTCATTTCAAAGTGTTTAACATTTTATGTTCTACCTGACATCTCCTGCAGAAGCAACACCTTTTAATGCTGTAAATGTGTTTTGGTTTAGTTCTGGAGAGGAAAAAAAAAGGAGGGGGAAAAAAAGAAAGTAGCTGACACTGCAGTCCCTCCAGTCTGATGTATTCTCTGAGAGTCTTCTGCCCAGTATGATCAAGTGTAAGCTGATGCATTAATGTTTTTCAGTAGTAATATTCAGTTGCAATTTAGTAGATTTCTTTGGTACTTATGGTTTCAGATTCTGCTTCATTTATTTTTTTCCTGATCAACTCGAAGGTTGAGGAAGTCACCAAGATGGCCCCTCACAGGTACAAAGGTGAGGTTAAACGGGAACATTTAGTCTTTGTCCAAAGTCCGCCCTCGTATTTATGGGCAACTTCAGACATTCCTCAAAGTGCTCAGGTCACTCCTGCCTGGGGCATCATCTGAATCATGAAAGGGCAAACCCAGCAACCCATGGCTGGAGAGCCAGACCCGCCGGTGTTTGAAGACACAGACTTCTTAAAACAAGATCTGTCTCTACATTCCAGCCCAACTTGGCTGGAGCAGGATCATTACAGTCCCCGTAGACCTCCTCTGGGAGGCTCTAAGAATGTTTTCAAACGTCTACATTTCAAAAACGCAGGACCTGTTGTCTTGATCCTTTATGTTACTTTGCTAACTCTCTACTCCATAAAACACAGCAGGGCAACATGGCTGGGGCATTGTGAATGTCTTCTGATGGCTAAATGGGAAAGCCTATTGTTGCCTTGGGATAACACAGGAGATGGGGTAACTCAGAAGCTACGCCAGCCCCTTCTCCTGACTGTACAGACATCGTCCCCATCAGCTGAACTGTGTTTGAACACAAACACAGCTGTGCTACAGCTCTAGCAGGGTCCTTCTCAGGCTCATAAAAGCCATGAAACATTTCAATATATTCACTCTGCCCTCAACTTTCGCCGCTGTGCCTCAGAACTGCACCTCGCCTGTTCCCAAACTCCTGAGCACAATCATATTAAGCAGCAAGAGAAGGAATTTAACTCTGAATTTGCTCGCATTTCTGAATTTAAAATCAGACCTAAGAGGTACATAAATCTAATTCTAATTTCTTTTATGTAAATTCAAACCACATGGAGAAAACAAAAATTTGTCATTCTGTTTTGTTTGGGGCTTTATAAACTGACACCATATTAAGTTATTTAAGCCCAGTAAAATTTAATGGGAGTTATTCTTGTTCTTGCAACAGCGTTTCCTGCAGAAGATACTTCCAGAACTGTGGTGAAGTCATCGTCTAATGTCTCCCCTGTGACTCCCAGCTATGTAATGGGATAGTTTTTTCCTTCTCTTCCAACGTTTATTATTGACGTAAAAGCATCTTTACATGATAAAACCAAAGCAGCTGCCCCTGTCCCTTGGGAATGTCCCCTCGTTAGGGAGGATTTCAGCCCCCTCCCAATAGTTTATTTAGTATGCTGAAAACCAATCCCATTTGAAAGTAAGTTACTTTCTACTCACATACTTATTGTTTTCTAAAGCACTGTCCCTCCTGGGAGAAAGTGAAAGGCAATAAAAAACCCTTCTGGGACAGCCCTGAGTCAATAAAATAGCCTGGGATGAGTTCTGCACTTTAAGCTTTTGAGTGAAGAAAAATGGAAGTGTAGGAACAAACCATGAAACTGTTTTCAGGGTACTGACAAGATCTATACCTTCTATCCAAAGAATTAAAAATATTAATTCTTCTACATTGCTTATGATGAAGACCTTTCTAGAATATTAACTATTGTGTTATATATTGCATATATTATGATTTTGCCTGTTATGGTGTTCATATCTCTCTCCATTTAATTTTCAAAGGTTTTGGTAAGGGTTATTTCTTTAAACTATAGCAATTATCTGGCTGTCATATTTGGTATAATCTATACCCCAGTTGGGTGCTACCCATCAATGACTACAACCAGAGACTGCATCAGGAGGAACACTAGATCCAAACAACCTTCTGTATCTCTCTCAGAAAACAAGCATAAAAAATTATTCGTACATGAGAATGCTCTGCCTATCGGAGTTTAGCTAATTCCAAATGTTAGGGAGTCAACAAGCTGCACCCTAGAAGATATAAAATCTTGTAAAAGACAACATGGGTTAGATTTTCCTGTGGAAGTAGTTCCATGATTACATTTTCTCGGCTAGAAGGCTGCCTTTCATTAAGTGGCCTGTCTTGAGTACTGGAGCCTTCTGTTCCTTTCTCTTCTGTGTCGTTATCTCACTGCATTTACACCTCATTTCAAAACACAACAGTCACTGAAAAAAACTTTTTCCTCTGCTTTTTTCCACCTTTAAATGAAAGTAACTACACTGCTTCTTTTGCTCTTTTACTTACTTTTAAAATTCCTGAAAACTCATTGCCTTCTTTTTTTCTGTCTTTACCACCATCAGATTTGCTTTCTGCTTTTTTTAGGTGGGAGAGCTGTTGTCCTATGGTATTCCTGCTACATGTTTAATGGTTTAGTTCCTCACTTGTTACATGCATGCACAAGGGAGAATCAGCAGTAAAACGGTAAAATGCTTTTACTAATCTAAATAACAAGATTTCAGATATTTTTTTTCTGGTGAACAATGCTAAGTACATTTATTGTAATTGAGGTAAACAGAAAAAAACCCCAACCATGAATGTTGTCTTCTAAGACGTGTCAAAGGGACATGCTTATTGCTAAAAACAGGGAAATAAATTGCAAACATTTCACCCAAACTGTGGAGTTGGCAACTATAAAAAACACTACCATATTTAAATAATTTCAAAAGCAAGGCCTGAATGCTGAAAATAGGTTACCTTCCTATTCTTAATGTTTGCACACTGAACAGATTTAAAGTGCTACAAGGAAAACGTATAATTCCAAGATGACACAAACTTTCACTATAATTAAACAAGGTTACAGAAATTAGTATTTCTCCTTTGTAGCATCTTGGTTTTAACAGTTTGACAATGACTCTTTCAGCAGACTTTAGGCCATAATATCACAACCACTGCAAACCGCCTCCCTTAGAACTTACGAGGAAGCACCAAAGAACTTCTTAGATACCAAATTGAATTTGAAGTCTAAAATTTCCATGGGCAGCCCTATGCTCCTTTGTTAACAGTCCTTAAAAAATAACAACCACCCAGCACATAATTAAATATATTTTCCGTTTTCAGTTAAGGCAAATCAGTCCCACCCAAAATTACTGGTTTCTTCATGCTGCAGTAAATTAATGACTATTAATGGCGCAATGGGAGCTACAAACAGATTGTTACTTCCTTGAGGTCAGTTCTGAATGCAGATCAAAACAATCTGGGTTCATTTTGCATTGTTCTCAAAACGGACGCATTGAAGGGAAAATCATAAACGCTGGGTCCTGATATGTGTAGATAATTATTCATGTGGTCTGTGCACAAAAAAAGGAAAGTGTGACGTGAGAGGCTCAACAGAATCGCTGTTTTCACTCTGTTTACCACGAGGAAGAGACGGCTGGTGAATAATACAGCTCATATCTCTTAGTTACCGGAAAAGGTGCCAGAACAGGAGAAGGATTTAAGTCCAGCAACTTCATGAACACAGGAACAAGCTGGCACACACAGGGATGAAGGGTGGGCAGAAAATGGATGTACTAAAACTTAATAACCTGTTGGATATTGGAAGCAGCAGGGACTGGCGTAGGTGGGAGTCTGGCAGACAAGATGTACCTGTGAGATACAAAGGGAGGGTCAGGAGGAAAAGCTGCCCATCAGCTTTGGATGCTGATGGATGCGATGGCTCGGATAGGGAAGGTGAGGGGCGAGTGTTGGGCACGGGAGACGCTGCCAGGGAACCAGGGAATGTCATCTGCATGTGCTGGGGTGCAAACAGTGAACACATTTTCCTTTTTTTTTTTTTTTACGCTGCAAAATAACAAAGGCTTGAGGAAAAAGGTGCTTTATTGGATAACACACCTCAGTCCGACACTCAGCTGCTCATGACGGGAAAAAATGACCTTGCAATTGGTGTGATAATGTACAGTGTTTGCTGCACGGCTCGATCACCACGCACAGCCCGGCAGAAAGGCAGAAGGAGGGGGACCTGCGGCCAAACCTCCGGCTTCGGCTCTGCCAGCCTCCAGCCCTCGCTCCGCTCGCGGGGCACAGCCGCGGCGCGCTCGGGGGGAGCGCGGCAGCCCCGCGGGCTCAGCCCCGCACGGCACAGCGCGCAGGGACGGGGTTCAAACTCGCCCCTCGGGGCTCCCCCGGCTCTGTCACCGCATTCCTGCTCCGTGCCCGCTGTGCGGGCGAGAAGCGGCCCCTCGGGGCTCGCCAGGGGTGAGGCGGCGGCAGCCCGGCCTGTCCGGGCGGGCCCGGCGCGTCCCCGCCCGCGGCACCGCCGAGCGCGCACAGGGGGCGCTGTTGGCGCGGGGACGCGGCGGAGCGAACCCGCCGGGAGCGCGCGCGCGGCCGTTGGCGCGGGGACGGGGACGGATGGGACAGGGACGGGAACGGGGAGGACGGGGACAAGGATGGGAATGGGGATAGGGACGGGGACGGGGATCGGGTGCCGCGGGGGTGCCCTCAGCGGGCGCGGGACAGCGCCGCTCCCGCCTCGGCGCGCGCGCGCGGCCCCTGCGCGCGCACCCGCCGCCCAATGAGCGGCCCGGCCATTGATGGGGGGAGCAATGGAGGGACGGAGGAGGGGGGGGAACAGGTCCCGCGGCGTCGGCGGGGATGGAAGGGGATGTTGTGTTTGTGTCCCCGCTCCTGCGGCCGTGGAACCTGCACTGAAATGCCGCCCACCCCACTCCCTCCCCCCCCACCGCCCAGTCCCGACACGCACAGATGCACACACGGACAGATACACACACAGATACAGAGAGCCCCCGATCCAGCGCCTTCCCCCCGACACGCACACCCCGCCATCACCCCAGACTGGAGGTGTAGGTCAGGGGAAGGTGGGACGAGGCTCAGTGGGCGGGAGAGCCCTGCACAGGGGAGCCGGGAGGTGATCCAGCAGCGCCGCTGCCGGTTCGGAGGGAGGTGCGGGGGAGCCGGGACGCGGGGCGGGGATGGCGGGGGGCGCGGGGGGGGTCGCGTCCCCGCCGCCTGCGGCGACCAGAAAAGTTGAGGCGGCTTTCGGGGGCGGGAGCGAGCCGACGGGGCTCGTGTTTGATCAACTTGGCGCTTAGGTGCTTTGTTTTTAACTCGCCTTTATCCTGGGTGCACTTCTCTTATAACTACTTCTTTCTTTTTTTTTAACAAGGTGGGGGGGGGGGGGGGCGGGGAGGGAGTCTCCCAGGAAAGTTTTTCTCTTTACGGAAGGCGGGACTGAAACGATACCCGATGCATTGTTCAAATGTAAAACCTACAGCGCTTTCTCTTTCTTTTTTTTTTTTTTTTTTTTTTGGTGGGGTTTTATTGCCGCCGCTGCCGCTGTTGTGATCGCGCTTTCCCCCTTGTGTTTACAGCGCCTGTGAGCGAGAGACGCTCGGAGGAAGAACCATCAGGATCCCTGGGCTGCATCAGCACGGAGGGCTCAGCAGAGCCGGGAAGGATTTCACCTTGTTGCTGTTTGTTTCGGGAGATTTTCGCTCCCCCCCCCGCCCCGGACACTGTCCAGCTGAGCGTTTGTTTCCTTGCTGCGTCCGCAGGCGGCCTGAAAAAAAAAAAAAAAGCGCTTTTCCATGTTGAGAGGTGATTTTTGTCGTGGTCTCCCTGCGAGGAAGAGAGCGGCACCAGCCTCCGAGAAGGGAGACGGGATCAACTGAGGTTTTCCCTACCTCCGGCTGAACGTGAGAGTTCAAGTGACACTGGCACTGGCCTGTGGCCGACTGACTGCACGGCGAGCTGGAATCACAGCCAGAGCTGCTCAATTTACCTGCTCGAGGACCCTTCAAACCCTTCTGTTGACGGTAGAGATTTGTATCCCAAGGAAAATCGGATTAATATAAACTATGCAGAGCTTTGCGGGGATATCTGGAGACTACTCTGTCTGCATGGCTAATCTTGAAATTGTCTGAAATAAATCCTCAGCGCAAGGAATAACGAGATACTTTCAATTAGTTTTTTTTTTTCCTTGACGCTTTTTTTTTTTTCCCCTTCTGCGAGAATTTAACACTTCCATTGGAGGGCTTTTACAGGAGAATGGGACACATGCTGGAAAACTCACCACGCTTCATAAAAATCACGGGGGTAACAGTTTCCATCAGCGTTGCGGTATGAAAGGTTCTCGATGGATTGTCTGCTGGTGGCTACGATGGATCAGTCTTTCCCTGTTCCTGTTTGCGATGTGCTGAAGGATCCGGATTTAGTGAAATACTGACGCCTATAAACTTACTCCCTCTCTGCTGAAGGCATCGGATGTGACAGTGCAGAGAAACATGTGTTTCACATTTCTGACTGGTTGTTTTGGTGCAATCAATACCTCCACAAGAAACATTGACTTAGGTGGCGACTGTCATAGCGGGAGGCACACGGAGTGCAGCTCTCGGCTTGCAGGCACAGCGAGCACAAATCAAAGAGCCCGCCGTTCCTGGGAAGCGGGGGCTTCGCTTCCCCCCAGACTGCGGGGCAGAGGCTCCCGACCCACCCCGGGGAGCCCGGCCCGGCGGTGCGGAATGAGCAATGACCAAAGCGCTGTCAGGAGTGGCGGGCAGTCGGATCCGATGGGGATCAGTGAGGCAATAGCGGTTGAAAGAAAGGTGGATCGCGAAATTATTGCCCGAAGGAATAGCAGGCGAGGCGGAATGATGATAAAGTTAAACTTCTGTTTCATCTTCTGTCGGGGATGGTGGGCGTTTCTGTTGCTTCAGCTCCACATGTTGCAAGCACTGGCACAAGGTAGGGCTAGAGACATTTTTGTTTATAGAAATGCTGCATCTGCCTTTTAAGAGGAAGGGAATCTCGCTGGGGTACAGAGAAACCCTTTGACTTTTATCCTTATCAGAGGTAAACTGCAGAATTCTCACTGAGCTGATTTCATGTAGGAATGGTCTTTTCTCAAACACAATCGTTTCTTTATGGAACAGGGATTTGCAAACTGTACCTACATGTTTCTCTCCCTTTCTCGTCCTATCTTTCCCCTATCCCAACCTCCCACAGAGAATCAAAAGCCCCATCGGCACCAAACCTGCTTTTATTATTTGCTTAAATACATCCGTGCTGTTCTTTCAGGCAGCAAAAGAGTTAACTGCTGGTTGTGTCTGTGTGTGTGTGTGTCTGTGTGTGTGTGTTTGAAACGCCGTGCACCGAGATAAGTTATTAGGAGAAGGGGAGTCATAAATCCTCCGACTAGAACTAAATCGGGCATGTAAAAGGAATTCTTTAAACATATGAGCACTATTCTATGTGAACCTCGGTCTCGGCACTGTTCATTTCTTTTGGATTGCCAAGTAACATTTAGCCGAGACAAAAACTGCAATTGATTCGTATCTGAGCATTTCCACATCAGAGATCCTTGCAGTCAAATGAGTCACTTGTAAACGAAGGGTCAGAGTCGACCAATAGACTCTAAATATCAAGTGTCAGTCACTTTGCATGTAAATTCCCCTCTCGAAAAAAATCGCCAAATGTAGCCTAATTCTTAATAATCCTTTGAGAGAGTAAACAATAAATGGCAGGCAGAAGCATTACAGTTGGCTGCGCCAAATAACACGCTGAACAAACGCAGCTTTCACTTTCTTTGCTGGGCTGAGTTTTATTGCTGGGAGCATTGTCTGGCTGAAGTGGTGTGTGCTGGACAATGCAGGGCTGTGTCGTGTGGGACCAGGAGCTGGTTATTAAAAGCGGAAGTTAATACCCCATGAAGGGGAATGGGCTTTGTGTTTTAGTTCTTTGTTTTCAAGTATTTCATAGGGAACAACGGTGCATTCAGTTTTAATAACTGGATGGGGCTCGTGTGTTGAGGAAGAGGGGTTGGAAGCCAAGTCTGCTGTAGTTTGTGTGCTCAGGGTTTACTGCTGCATCCTCCAAAAGTTTGGAGCCGCAGGATACAGAAGAGATTTAATCCAGTGTTTTATATGGACTCCACCCTCATAAACCTTTCTCAGTGCTTTGTTTATGCTGTCATTGCTATTCCCAAATTACCTCTGCTGAGGCCTGCAAGCCCTAACAGAGTATTGTTATCCTGAAACAAGCCATACCTGACATAATTATCTCTGCAATTTTAGATTCACATCACTTTTTGTGTTTTTCTTTTGGTAGTTGTTGTTGATAGATGCCAGTATGATGCTTCATTTTTGAAGGTAAATGCTGATGATTAGTGACATTTACATTAAAAATGAAAAAAAATTATTAAAAGATAGTTTTAAGTGCCAGTGATTCGGAAATCAGATGCCATATAAAAACAGTTTTCTATGGTTTAGTAGTAAACCGGTCATCTAATTGAATTAAAAGTGAACTGAAACTTTTGTTTAGCACATAGTATAGAATAATTTTTCAATTGCATCTTCCAGATAACTCAGCATTTGCAGTACTATCAATTTCAGGTACTGTGTATATCAGGGAGGTATGAGGTGTTTACAAACTATCCTAAAGAAAAGTCCTAACACCAAGTTAGTTTTACCCATCAATATTTAAGAGGGGGAGGGGAAGTGAACAGAATAAGATACATTATTTCTGAGAAATATTGGTGAAGATAAGAGTATGGAGTTTAGAAGACATGAACAATGCAAAATAAAACTATTCTAGTTTTTATATAATGCAGAATATACAAATTATAGTTAATCCTCTTAAGAATTCTTTCACATATAAACCACCATGGAGGTCTTGATGCAGAGGGCTTCTATTTGGTTTCATGAAATTTGTTTTAATTTATAACTTACGGTTCTTTTAGCAGTCTGAATTCTAATGGATTCTAAGACATTCATCATTTTTATGCAAAAATTTACTTTAGAGAGAAGATGACAGTTTTTATAAAAGTCCTTCATGAAAATGGAAATTCTGCTACAGCCACAGAAGTTTCTAATGGAATGATGTGGTCATATGCATGAGAGAATTACATGACTTCAATCTTTTTATATGATAAAAAAATGAACATTTTAAATATATGGGCCATGGCTATTTTGAATGAATCATATTACTGTGCTATAACCAGCTAATGTTAATAAAATAACTATTTCACCATTAAAGGAGTAAGAAATATTTCAGGCGTACTGAAATGCAGGTCCTCAGTTCATATGAAGCAGATTAGATAAATTGGTTGAGATTAAGTATCTTCTCCTGTAAGGTGAATGGAAGAAAAGAGTTTCAACTGCAACAGGTTGGTTGACTATTTTCTGAACTTCAGTGATCATGCAAGTGAAAGCTGATCTAGAGGCGAACTGTAAATAAAACCACTCTTAAATTCATTTTGTACTTAGCTCTTCAGCTTTGCTGTCTTCTGGAGTCGTGTTACATAAATCAATATAAAAATTTATTTGATTTCTTTTTCCTTTCCAAAGCGAATTTAATTAGTATGAAATGTACAGTGGTTTGTTGTCGTGAGTAATAAAGGATTCTCTTCAAACCTTGGGATTGTTAGTGCTGACCTTCTCACTGTGGGAGTGACTTCCTGGGTGGAAGAGATGTGGAGATGACAAAGGCTGTGGCCTGTTCCATGTGCACAGCTGGGAATGGTGCTCCCAGACCTGGCCCCTCAGACTGAGGGTGTGTCCCACCCCACTCACTGCCCTGCCCCATCTCTGAACAGGGGCTTCTCAGGAGAATGAACCTCTGAGAGTCCCAAAACTGTTGCACATCTCTTTGTTTACTCAGCTCTTTGTGCCTCCTGGTCTCTGCCATCGGCCCTCTTTTCATGGCATTTTTGTTAAATTTGAGCTTGAGATGCTAGTTAGCCTCAAGTCATTGTGTGTCATCAAAAAATGATGAGATGCTAATGGGTAATCACCGTAATTATCAAATTAGAATTTGAGAGGTGATGGTACAAGTGAATCATTTGGACTCGGTAACCGACTCCTGTACTTGGAGGAGCATCATCATCCCACGGAGACGTCTGGCCCATGGTCTGCATGCCTGGGCAGAGTCCTGGGAGCACACAGAGCCCTCACAGGGCTGGAATTTATGCTTTATGTATGAGATTAACAAACACTGATACCTACTGAGCTACAAAATGTTTACTAAACTACTGGAATATTTGTATGGAAATAGAAAAAGTCTGCTTATTTAAATAGGTTGGAAGTTGCTAGAGGCTGCTCTACATGCATCTTAATGGATTTAAGTACCTTCCCAATGCCTGTCTTTTGTTGAGGAATGAAAGAATACTTAGAAAATATATTTCTCTGGATTGATGGCTGTTGTTCAGAAAGATTTTAAAATAGATAAAAGCAGTGCAAAGCTTTAAGCTTCTCCAGCTGGAGCCTGGTATCTTTAAATATTAAGAAAGAGAAGCTTGTCTGATTTATCTTAGCATAACAGCAATGGAAGTGTAATCTTTTTATGCTGCTTAATCAAATCTGTAATTCAGAATTCTACACATACCTGAATATACATTTAAGGTGGTATCGATACCAATGGCTTTGACAGAAGCCATGTCATGGTAAATAGATGAAAATGTTTCCAGGGCCCAACTTTTTTAATTCAAATATTTGATCTGGTGTATTGTAATTATGCAGAGCGTAAGAAGCATTTTCAAGCAAATTTCAAACTGCATTAGGTGCAGAGATGATAAAGAACTTGCACAGAGTATTTGGTTGTTGGAAGAGATGGAGAGATGGTGAAATGTGAGGGCAATACTTATTAGGAAGTAAAAAGTGTTCTGAATTAAATGTAGAATGAAGCATTTCTAATTCCAGAGGCTTCTGTTACTGTTTATTGGAAACTTATTATTTTGTATTGGATTCACCTCTTGTGTTTCCTTTCTTTAGATGAGCGTTTTCTGTTAGTTTTTGAGCAGGCGATTTTTCTTGTGTATGTAATTATAATAATTATCAAATTGATTTGGCAGAGCAGAGACAAGCCCAGTCTAAATAGCAACGAGGTGGAGAGAGTTGGAGTTTTCTGTGGCTGGATCCTGTGACTTCTCAGTGTGTCTAGTGTGGTAACTCTTGGTTTGCTTGATATGTTTATGTTTTGCTGGAAAATTACGTATTCTCAAGACTTCCCAAAGCAAGTTCAAAGAGATGTGAGTATTTATCTGTGAACATTTTAAATGCAGTGTTTGAGAGGGTTTCTCCAGGGTGCAGTGTAAAGGTGCTGTCAGAGCTGAAGGGAAGCTGTAAATGAGAGATGGTTATCAACGCTGCTTCCGTGCTTTACCAGGAGGTCCTTAGACTGGGAACAACCTGGGTTTGGAGAGAGAGGCTGTGGCAGTTGTGCTGTGTGGCTTTCACATCACTTGAGAGGAACAGAAGGCAAATCTGTGTCCACGGCTCAGAGTCCTTGAAAGGTTGTTCTGGAAGGTTCTGTCATCTCTCTGCACAGTCATGTATTTTGGATAACAGAGGAAAATATTGTCTAATATTCTAATGATTGATTAAACAAACCATAGAAATATTAATAAACAATCTTAAAATGGATTATTAGGAAGCTGTTAAGTGGAGGGCTTGGGCTTTTGTATGACTCAGAGAGACTTTTTTATTGTCTTACTGTTCCACCACAGATGTACAAGTCTGAAACATTTTCTTGATTCAAAGACAAGGTTTTCGTGCATTTATGAACTTTCTATACAGCTTTACCTGAACATCACATTCTGAATGGACTAGTTATTTGGTTCACTGGGACCTTTTTGCTGTAATGAATCTGTGGACTGACTAGAGGCAATTAGACTCCTCATGGAGCAAAATCTTGTTCATGCTGAGTTCATTACAGAAATAGACCTTTCTTCCTCCCTCTGCATATGTACATACATAATACGTATTTAAACAGTTTTTAAGGAACAAATTGATGATTTGTTGGTATCTTCAAAATTGTGTTTTCTTGAAGTTTTATAAGTAGGATAATTTTTATAAGATGTGTGCAGAGATTATAAAATGCCTGAACTAAGGTAAGTTTTGCATCTTTAATGTACATTCTTTATGCATGTGCACTATGATCAAGTTTAAATTGATACTTCCTATTTTACTGTCTGTGTCAGAACTAGAGACTGAATACTGCTCACTGATTAGTTTTTCAGTAGTTTGTTTTCTTGTCAGTGCTTGGCTCCATCTTTCATTTGCTTCAAATCTTTTAAATTCAGCACAAGAAGACTTTTGTGTGAACTAAAGGAAGAACTGTTAGCAGCTATAGCGTGGCATTGGATTAGTCTACTTACAGTTATTACAGCTGGAAAGCAAGTAATTGGTGAGATTTGGTTTCTATTTCTGACTATCAAGTGAGTATTTTCTAGTGAATAAAGACTCTTCGCTCCACGTGCCTCAAAGACAACCCTTCACCATCCATTCAGCTCATGCAGAACAGAAATATCACTCCATGAAAGGTCTGTTCCCAAAGAAGTTGGGCTTTCTGGAGTTATATCTGCCCACACAGTTAAGTAAAACTTTCCAGCTCCTTTACAGACATGGTCTTTGAAACATCACAGCCCTGGAGACTCCAAGAGATGCTGTAGGAACTAGTTCATGTAGCACTTGCAGGTCTGAGTTCAAGAGACATGGCTGAAAAGTGGAGAGCCTTTTATTTTAATGTGCAGAATAACTTCATTACCTTTAAACATATATGAGTGGTTTTGTAGGATCTCCTCATTATACAGATTCTTAACTTCTAGACATACATGGCATTTGTATATGGTATCTTGAGTATATAGTATTTTAGGTTTACTAAGAGCTATTTTTTTTTCTGTCCTTTCTATGAGAAATAACAAAGCTGTTACCAGAATATATACTAGTCTGTTGCTAATCATATGTTTTATCTGTGGAATGTCCCTGAAGTGTAATATAAACGGCACCCTCGCTAATATTAAAAGTGTAGATCTGGGCTTTTTAAGGGAAGTGTTTTTAAAGTTAATTTTCAGCTGTTGAGCTCCCTGAACTGGCTCAGCCTGGGGTCACACCAGCATCAGGGACAATGCAAAGGAGGTGATGGGAGTCATGGCCGGGGGCATGACCCTGCCAACCATCTCAGATCGGTTCAAATTGTTGGAGAATTTTCCAACTCTGACGAAACACAAGGGAATGTGCACTGCCTGACTTCTTACAAATATGTGGAGGCCGCTGTTCCTGGGTAGAAAATAGGTTAGGGGGGTGGTTTAGAAGACTTAACTTTTTTTTTTTCCTCTGAAAGAACCTTTCAGTGAGTTTCTCCCTCTGTCAGGTGGAGTCTTCCTGACCTGAGCATGTAAGGTAAGTGCTAAAGTTGAGCAATGTGAATATTCCCCTTAATCCCCTGATCCCTCAGTTCTGTAGCTTTGTATCTCTGGTATTACTTCTTAATGTTTGTATCTAATACACAGATTCAGCAGGTAAAAAGGGTGGTCTGAGCTCCAACAGCTCTGACTAAAGGAAGTCTTTAACACCACTTTGTACAAAATGTGGAAGTGGATTGTAAATCTTACATCACACCATCCAGATAACTTCTGAAGTGTCATTTTTGATAAACAATAAAGCATTTGTTGTTTTTATGCAGATAACTCGATTCCTTAATCCTGTTTTTCACATTTCCATGCTCTGTTGCAGCAGCCTGAAGAGAAAGTTGATTCTGGGAGATAAATCATTGTCCCTTAAGTCTCTTTAAACCACTTTATGGTCTTTTAAGCTATAAGCCATATATTTTTCTAATAAACTCCTAGGTCTAACATGTTATCTAAAAAATAATTTGTTCAGTACAGCCCTCTCAGACCAGAAAGTAGAGAATAATGATACATAGCCCCAGTATGTGTTGCCCAAATGGTCCTACATTGATTCCAGACTGAAATTGAAGTTTGTTACTCATTATTACACAAAGAATCAGAAGATCTGGTAGATGTTGCTTTCATCCTCAGATTCATATTTGTCAGACTCTGTATATTTATTAGCCCAGAATGTTGTGGCTTTGATATGTGGTTTTGGCATTGAGTTCATAGGAAATCAGCTCTTTAGCAATGCTGCCTTTTAAGGGAAGGTGCTAAGAAAACAATGGAACTTTAGTGCAAATATTTCAAATGTTTAAACACTTAAGAAAAATGCATTTCGTCAAACTGGTACTGCTTTCTCACCCAGTATTTATGTTAAACACAGACTCAGTACTAACACCATCATTGCTGCCTTCCTTGCATGTTGAGGAATGAACATCCCTTGTTTCCTATTTCTTACCTGTCAAGAAGTGCAAAGGCCAGTCATGACTAAATACTTCTGAAATAACTGAATGGGGTGTGATGACTGGAAAAGAAATATACAGTGCTGTGCCATACTTGCAGTTCAAAGATAACACATTTATCATAACATGGAACACACGGCAAGTGAACAGTGCTGTAGTACTGAGGTGGTGGGAGGAGGGAATGGGAATTCTCCATCAGTGTTTCTAAATGTGTGTACTGAGAAGTGTCATTTTAAGTCTTGTTGAATCTGTGAGCGTAGAGGCACAACAGACTTTTCTTGCAGATTGTTTGTGACTCTTTCCTTCAGGATCAAGAGGTTGAATAAACTTAGATTCTAATGTATTGTGCTAACAGAACATTGCAAACCAGCACCCTTGTGCTTTCTTCCTGTCATTTAGGAGAAACTCTTTGGCACTTCTGTTTTATCCTATGATGCACAGATGAAGTTTTCCAGTAGCTTAGCTGTTAATGCCCTGGCAATAGTGTTGTCCATGGTGAAGACTGACCCATTGTTCCTGGGGGTGTCCATCTGTGTGTCTCACTCTTGTCCCCAATTTGCCTTACCCTGTTGTCCCAGGGTGACAGAGCCTCTCCCACAACGTGCTTCTGCTCTGTGGTCAGGGCTCCCACTTGCTGTTGTAATGCAAGCAATGCCTACTCTTGGTGAAGGGGTGAAGGAACACCTTAAAACCTCTGATTCTCCATGGGAAATGTGGAACAGATTCCATCCTTATCCTCTGACTGGACACGGAGTAGCTTTTCTAGGACACTTGCATTGTGTTAAGCAGGGCTTGTATTGTGCTGGGGGCCTTGTTCAGAACAGATGAGCAGGAAGATTGTTTAATGGTAGATTATCCCAGCATTTTGTTTTTTAAATGTTGGATAAGACTGAGGCAAGAGATCAAGAATAGTAACTCCTGTGTTCCACCTTTTGCCATTTTTATTGCCATGAAGAAGTTAGATTTGTTTTTGAAAATGGAGTGCCTGAAATTATTTTTAAAAACCGTTTAAGTACGTGGCACTTCAAATGCCAGATTTTAAGGTAAATTTATCAACTAATTTCCCATTCTCTTCAGAATTTGTTTTGTTACAAACAGTTAGCTACTTATGAGCAACTTTGGATGTGTCTCAATGAAAAATATGTGGATTATTCTTAAATTAATGTGCAACCATAATTTTCTAAAATATCATATTTTAACTAGAAAGAATATTGTTTTCCTTTAATCTTACACTTCTGTTTTAAAGTTCTGTGTTATCTTCTCTCTTGGAACTAGTATTCAAGATTCTTAGCTTTTAAGAACTATTGAGAGGTCAGTGGGGTTTTTTATCCTCTTGAAAAGAATACATATTTTATATAGTAACTTAATGAAATTTATATTCTGAGAGAAGGTGTTTCCTGTTCACAGAGCCTGATCATGCTAGTGCTCCTAATCCAGAGAACAAGGCTAAAATTTCACTTTTAGGTGTTCCTGTTCATGGAAATGGGAGAATAGGTCAATTGACTCTACCTTAATTCAGTTACAAAATAGGCCAGTGATGCTATTGTTTAATGAAATCATCAACAGAAAAATTTCAAGTTACTCTCAGGATGAATCTCCCATTTATCCACAAGTCTGTAGCAGCAATGAATAAGAAAGCAAGATCAGTGTTTTGAAAACTTCTCTTGAAGTCGTTTATGTAGTACCTAACATCTTTATTTCAAGTTCCTCGGTACTAGTGTTGATAGCAATCTTACTCAGATTTAATTAATTATATGTGATTTATTATTAGCATTTAATGGGTCAAATATTTATGCATATTTTTCTGACTCTTCAGTTGAGAATTCTGAGTTAATGGCACTCATGTCAAACTCAAAAGTTTTAAGTGCTGGTAATTTAACGTTACATTCACTATGTAAATGCAACATAATTAAAGTGATGCCTTGTCAATCCCACTCAGGTTTCTTGTGAGTATAATTTTCAGCTTTTGTACACTGGATGTGGCTGTGTCTTGTGTTACCCAAATATATATTTTATACCCACTATAGAACAAACAAACAGTGGAGCAGGCAGTTAGAAAAGATAGGATGGCTCTGCAGTTGGACCATCCTGATCCCACGGGCAGAGATGGATACTTTTCATCCATATCATTGACAAATGAGATCAAAGCTTTTATGTTGTCTGTAAAAAATGAAGGGCTGAGTAATTTTGGATTTCCACACTTAACGTGAACAAATGTTCCTACATGTAAGAACAAATCTTAAAAAAGATTCTTAATGTTCTAAGTGTCTTTCTGTAGAGCTGCTGGACTTTATAAATACTGATAAACCAACTTTTGTGCAAATGTTCACTAGAGTGGAGTAAGTGTTAGCTGTCACTTTATTAAAATTAATGGCATAATTACTCATGTTTACTTGGAATTCATTGCAGCATGAAGTGATTAGGCATTAGTGCTTTGGTGAATTATGGCATATTGCACATTTTTTATAACCAATTAGTGAGTGTTGGTCTTGGGCACGTGCAGTGCACCTCGTTGTCACTCATCTCATTAACAACCATATCTGTATGTTTACCAGAAGAGTTCTCTTGGAACTTTTAACATGTGACAAAGACAGTGGAGACACATATATATAACCCAGGAAAGACAGAAAATACTTGCTGAAAATACAAGACTAGAGCTAGTGCTGTTCTGAGGACATGACTGCCTTGACTGAAAAGCTCCCAACACCAGTACTAGAGTTGCCAGATATGGATTTCTCATAATTCAGTCAAATCTTAACATTCTGAGTGAAAGGCAAATGTCGACTTTATACATGTTTGCAGCTCTCAGTCACTTTTCCAGGCATCCAGCAGTCTCAGATGTCTTGAAATTCTGAAGAAATGGCTCCATGCTGAAAAAGCTGTGTGTTTGCCTGCTTGTTTCAGTGCTGCATCAAGGCAAAGACACAGCTATTCAGAGCTCATGTAGTAATTTGGCAAGTGGAATGTACTGTACATATGAAGAACTGTCTGTAGTGATTGATACCTTGGGGATTTTTGAAGTCTTCAGTGTGTTCAAGGCTTCTGAAGTCCTATTTCTGATGCTGGTCAGAAGTTCTTTTACCGTTCTGATTTTTGTAGGCGGAATATTTTTGTGATTTAAATGCATATATAGAACCGAATTTCAGATTTCTAAGCGTAATTTGTATTTATGACTTGTTATGGTTTAAGCCCAGCTGGCAACTAAGCACCAAGCAGCCGCTCACTCTCCTCCCCCATCGGTGGGATGAGGGAGAGAATTGGAGGAGTAAAAGTGAGAAAACCCGTGGGCTGAGCTAAAGACAGTTTACCAGGTAAAGCAGAAGCTGTGTGTGCAAACAAGGCAACAAAAGGCTTTCATTCCCCTCGTCCCCTGCCTGGCAGGTGCTCGGCCATCCCCAGCCCTGCAGGGCTCCCTCACGCTGAACAGGGACTTGGGAAGGCAAATGCCATCACATGTCTTCCCCTTCCTTCTTCTTCTCCAGCTTTATGTGCTGAGCATGACCCCATATGGTCTGGAATATCCCTGGGGTCAGTTGGATCAGCTCTCCTGGCTGTGTCCCATCCCAGTTCCTTGTGCACCCCCAGCCCACTCACTGGCAGGGCAGTGTGAGAAGCACAAAAGTCCTTTACTGAGTGCAAGCGCTGCTCAGCAGCAACAAAATCATCTCTATATTACCATCACTTCCTTTTTTTTCAGCGCAAATCCCAAACACAGTCCCATCCCATCCCAGCTACTGTGAAGAAAACTGACTCCTCCCCAGCCCAAACCAGCACGACTGCAGCTCTAAATGCATTTTCATTTGGTACCTTGTAGATTGACTGAGAGAAACTGTATGAAGTGGCATGATCTTAAATGGAGATCTCAAATCTCATAAATCTGCATTGTGAAATGTAATCATGTTAGAGGCAGAACACTTGTGGTTTTTCAATTACTTAGTGGTGCTTTTTCATATCACCGTGTGTGAAGCAGTTCTGTCAGAAACAAAGAATTGGTGCTTTCAGATGAACCATCTTTGAAGAAACAGCTGAAGGCAACAGGTTTCAAGCTCTTTGAAGCCTTTTCCCTTTGAGTTCTTGGTAAAGGATGGTCTGTCATAACTATTGGTCACTTTTTAAGTGTTCTTTTAAATTTGTGGGGAAGAAAAAATCAAGTGCATCATTACATATTCACGTATCACAGAAAGGTTTTATATTTTATAACTTGCAAAAGTTACTAACTTAATTGCAGTGAGCCCTAGATTGACCTTTTAAACTAATATAATAAAAAGGGAGGTTAAGATTTGTATAACTTGGTTAAATATGGTAACTGAGGTAATTATACTAATATAATAACATGATGTATAAAACCAGGTGATTTTATTTTTAGCCTATATTCTGTAAAGTTTATATGTTAGAAACATTCTCTGACGTGGTGATTTACACTTTAAACAGCTCTGAAGGGTAAGCTTTCAACATTTGTATTGCTATTCCAAGATTCTTAATAGTTTTCCTGTAGACATTTAAAAGCTTCAGTTGTGTTGGGATGGTTTTAAAACTTTTTTGGTAGAAGAACTGACATGTGTAGTAGGTGTTGTTAATAAGTACTGCTGAAGTTATACAGAGTCATTCCAATGAATTTCTTCAATGTCAGTGTGCAAACTGCTCTCCTGTTCTTTCTGTCACTCTGATCTATTTTTTTTTTTTTGAACCTGAGTAAATGTGAGGAATTTTGTGTGTGAAAAAGGATGTTCTGCAGCAGGTTTCAGGAACTGAAAAATTAGTCTGTCCCCTCACTCAGATTGGTAATGGAAGTAATACACTATCCAGGTAAAAAGTCAGTTGCAATATAAGGATTTTATGATGAAATACTTGGCTTTGGGGATATATAGCTTTCATAGCAGTTCTTAATAAAGCCAAGGAGTCCCATGTTTTGGTTTTTAGTTTTGCGGGTTGCTTTTTTTGTTGATTTTTTTTGGGGCTGTTAGGGGTTTTTTTTATGTCATATCTTGACTCCACATAAGAGGTTTAAGAAAATAAACAGAATCAGGTTGGTGGAAAGCTCAAAACCGTGAAAGTTTTTTTAAACAGAAATTTTATTTGAACCAGAAGACAAGACATGAGACTGTATCTTTATGTATATAGTAAGCAAAACAACTGTAGTGCATTTTGACTAGTGTTGCTTACCAGGTTGCACAGAGCAATGTGATGGCTCCCCAACTTAATAAAAGAAAGCCATAATCCTCAGTCTTCTACTGAAGTATGTGTGAGCTAGTTAATAAAATTAGATATTTTTTCCAAGTCTTAAGTCTTGCTATTTGCTTAGGAAGGTATTCTAGACAGAAACAGCAACAGTGAATTGTGGGTTGCATTTTACTGTACTTGGCTGTTGCAGATGTGTAGATCCCAAAATTTTAAAAAGGTCGTATTTTTTCTAAGCTCTGGCCTTTCCTTTAACTAGATCCCAAGGAAAGAAGGATATGTGTTCTTAGTAACAAAATTATTTAGAGTTATACAGCTTTTAGGTGATTCCCAAAAAGTGCAAATAAGTAAATTAAAAGGATTTCCTCTAGTTGCTGTGATTTTAAAAATCACTAATAGAATTCAAGATACTTTATTTCCTTATGTATCCTCTTTCTTTCTGTAGAAACCCCTTCCTATAAAAACCAGCATCCCATATTCCCAGAGCTTTCCCTTACCCCTGCTCCTTTTTTTTTTTTTCCCCCTGCCTTTGGTTGGTTTTTTCTGGTGGTGTTGGGTTGTTTTTTTATTTCTTTTGTAGCCAGTGCAGGGACTTTGGTGAGCAGAAAGGACATCCCGTTTGGGAAAAAACAGAGATACTGCAGAAATGGCTTTTCCCACACTGCAGGATGAAGGATCTGAGTTCTTATCTGTAAATTCCTGATACTGTCCATCTGGGCAGAGAACAGAATACAAATCTCACAACTGTGAGGTACAGGGGAAAAAAAAGTTCAAAAGGCAAAGCAGCTGAAAGCCGAGGGCTCTGGGAGAGGTTTTCTCAGAGCAGGTCTCTGGGGCTCAGAGGGGCAGAGCTCTGCTGGAATCCCGAGGCCCCTGCAGTTGTCCCTGTCACCCTGCAGCACCTCCAGTGCCAGACAGTCCAGCCTCTTTATCTAAATGAACGTGGAACCTTTGGGATTGCATGGAAGCCACAAGTTTCTGCACATCAAACAAGGATTGCTGTTGTGATACTTAAGAATGGCACATCCCAAAGCTTTATTTTAAAAGGGCACCTGCTTATCACATACCATAGCCTGGGTCCCCTCTTTGTAACACTTCTAGTATGTAACTCTGGAGATAGGTATGAGAATTTTACTTGATTGCTGTGATTAGAATGGCAGAGGAATCCTTTGGCATTTTGGGGTCAGGTGTTAGAAAAAGGTTCTTCTTCACCTAGAGGGTATTTGGGTACTGGAACAGGCTCCCCAGGGCAGTGGGCACAGCACCAAGGCTGACAGAGCTCCAGGAGTGTTTGGATGATCCTCTCAAGCACAGGATGTGGCTCTTGGGGATGGGCCTGTGCAGGGCTAAGAGTTGCACTCGATGGCCCTTGTGGGTCCCTTCCAACTCAGCATATCCTGTGATTCTGTGATTTATCTTCAGTGTCTTGTTCACTATTTGGCCACCTTGGATCCTCTTTCTCTTCATGCATCATCTACCAAATTGTTTATTAAGTTCTGAACAGTTTAACTCTGCAAACTCATTCAGGGCAAAATAGTCGGAGCGAGTGCTGGTGAAGCACTTGCACAGTGTCAATATTGCATTGAAATTGCAAATGTCATTCATTCACTCACTTCTCATATCTATTTGATAGTGTGACATATTTTAAGAGAAGAAAAATAGATTTTAATTAGCATATTCCTGTATTACTGAACAGCTAATTAGGGAAATTAAAAGTACTTTCTTAGCTATGAATAGTACGTTAAAAGAACTGTGCAACAAAAATACTCTTGTAGCTGCTTTACTTCCTGGAAACCACCCGATTAATTCTATTACAGATTATTAGTGGTGCGTCATAAAGTGTGATTGCTCTCAGTTGAAGTGAAAAGAATAATGAAGACAGAAGAACCAAATCTTTGAAGGTGGCCTGATCAGAGTTTACTAGAGACTTGATCATATTGACTAGTTCATGTGGCAGTGGTAATAATAGAAAAATCTGATATTTGCAGCTGTGGGCTTTTAAAATGAATGCCACAGTAATGGGGAAAATTGGCCTCATCATCCAAAGGAGTTTCACAGTGTTTTTTTTGGTACTTCTGATTATTGATCCAAAGTTATTTTTAGTCAGTTTTCACCTTTTGAAAACTTTGTCGGGGAATTGCAACTATTTTTTGTGATGATTGTTGTGTAAAAATTGATGTTCCTGCTAGGCAAAATATGTATTTAACTAGCATACAGTTTGCTCTGACAAGCTAAATTATGTTAAATTAGGTTAGATAAATTATGTATTATCAACAAAAGCAATATAACAAAATTCATGTGGAATACATTGAAGTACATGTTAGTAGTGCATCAACTTTGTAGAGAACCATGTCTTTGGAAGGTAGACAAATATGATTCTGACTTTCTGGCTGCTTTGAGAGTTAATGGCCATAATAACAATAAGCATATCTTGCTAATTTTCCACTAGTTTTGTTTTAAATAACATTTTAATTTGCATAGTGGTCATCTGCTGAAAACACATTGCTTTTAATTGTTCATCTTCAATTCCCATTGCTTTTCAGATTTTTGAATGGGCTTTTTAAAAGTTTGAAAAGGGCTGGTTTAGAAAGTTCATCTAAATGAATTGAGATAGAAATGTGCAAAAATAGGCTCATGTCAAAAATACTGGGTTTTAGTTAGAAACTTAGAGTTCTGTGTTCAGTCTTGTCCTACATGGTTTTCGACTTGGAATGTTTTGAGCCATTCAAACAGACTGACTCCTCTGTTTTATCTTGGACAAAATGGATTATTGTTTAGAGCCTAAAATTACAGTTTGAAGGCTAAATTATTGATTGTTGGCATTTTGCAAGATATCAGATATTACTCTCTCTAAGATCTTTCCTACAGGATGGAATTTAAGTTCTTTGATCTCGTAAAAGGGAAGTAGAAAAGCATCCTTTAAGTTGATTTGGGAAAAAAATGCTTTTACAAATAAAAAGATTTTTTTCATATTTGCATTATTTAAAATGCATTTTTTTGTCTTATAAATATGCTAATCTTCATAAGCTGCTTCTGGTGTGACATATGGTATATAATTTTCAGTTCTTTGACATCAACCTCGTTACTATTAAAGAAAAATGTACACTTGGCAGGGAAAATTAATGTGTTCAATGGCAGAATACTTAGAAGACTTTTGAGAAGTGTCTGGGGTGTTCAGCTGCGTTATGAGCAGGCAGCTGCTTGAAGAGGTCTTGGAGGTTCTGTTAATTGTGTGTTTGTTCCTTTTCAGACAGCACTTCTTTGGGGCTCGTTTGGTCTGGTGGAAAAACTGCAGATAAATGCTTGTCAGTAGAAGAGCAAAGCTCAGTTAAACATATGCTTGTATTTTAAGTAGTTTTATATATATATATATAAAAGGATATTTAGTATAGAAGTAATTGAGATTATTTTCTTTTGAAGGTAGAGCTGTATCAAGAAAGAAGAAAAAAATCACAAAACAGGTTTAAAGGATTGATGGAAATGGCCCCTTAATCTGTCAGCCAAGGCTTAGCCACATATAAGCAAAACATTGTCTTAGGAAATGAAGGAAAATTAGATGATAAATTCAAA
This sequence comes from Pseudopipra pipra, assembly GCF_036250125.1. Lineage (NCBI taxonomy): Eukaryota > Metazoa > Chordata > Aves > Passeriformes > Pipridae > Pseudopipra > Pseudopipra pipra. The sequence continues at coordinate 12,577,291 of NC_087564.1, forward strand.
TTTTGTAGGTTTTTACTAGTGCAGAGCCAGTGAATGAAAAGCTTGAACTAAATGAACTAAAAAAGCTTTAGGAAAACAAAAGAAACTTTTGCCACCATGTTGCATTTTTTTGGTTTTTTTTGAAATTTAACTTATTGAAGCTGTTGATCTACCTCTGCTCCCATTTTACAGGGCTCTGCAGAGATAACTTCTGAGTTGAAAAGTTGACTCAGGTAACTTGTAATAATGCAGCAGCAATAGTGCAGAGCTTAATGCAGGGACACTTGGTTCAAGTGGGAAGTTCTGTGATCTTGTCCCTGCCCTCTGGGTCATGTGTACAATTTAAAGTATTTCAGCTAACCTTACATTTTCTACTCCTTTTCTGCTCTTCTCCTTTAGCATTTTCTACTCCTTGTTGATAATAACTTCTGAGAATCTCAAGTGCTGAGCTCTTCTCAGCTGTCACTAGAGCTGGATTTGTGATTTTGAACTGCCTCAAGCAGCTGTCAAAGAGTTGGGTGTAGTACATACCCATTTGTTAGATGTTAAACGGTGGGATATGTTAAAAATAGTTGCTTTCACTTTTAAGTGCTTTCTGTTCACCTTAGAAGCATTTAAGTATTGTTACAGGTACCCTTCTGCCTTCCCTTACAGACATTTTTCTCTATCTTAGGAACAAGAGAGATACTTGCTAAGCCAGGGAAAGACAGCTATGGACAGTTTGACCTGACTCTTGGTGTTAAAGGGTTCTTTGCTAGAAATTGATAATGAAGAACATTTCCCAAAAATTAATTCATTATTCTTGGTTTTGGAAGGTTGGTTTGATTATGGTTTTCATTTAGCTAAGTTCCATCCTCAAATCATTGGGCAGTGATTCCATACAATTTTATTAAAACTAATGAAATGAATACTCTGTTTATAGGCCAAATTCAGTGTGGTACTTCAGCAAAAGCTAATTTTAACTACATGAGAAGTGATATTATTGACAAGTCAAGCATGCTTTATCTTACTGAGTTGTATCATCATTTGTATTAAAAAAACTCTCAGTCATTTTGAGGTCTTTCTTAATGAAAAGTTTCTGCAAATTATTCTTAGTAAATGGAAAACCTCCTGTTAGCCTTGCTTGGCTTTGTTTGCTCTAGAATGTTTTTGAGGTTTTTGAGTGGTGTGTAGAATTTCTTGTACTTTTGGGCCATTAATTTTAATATTTATGCAAAAACTGTCAGCATCACTGAATTTTTATTACGTATTTTATCTTTGTAGCTGGGGCATCTCCTTTTTTTTTGTATTGACATCTCTAGTCTGGTTTTCATTTCACACAAGTGGTCTGCATTTAGGAAGGTAAAAGCTTCAGGTGATCAGGATTAGCAGCTCTCTGGAGGAACAGACTGCAGGGGTGTGGCTGTGGCTGACCTGTGTCTGCCTCTCTCACTGGACATGAAGATCAGGTGTCCTAAATTAGGTCCTAATTTCCTCTCCACCCACACCCTCCACCCCTGGGCCCAGGAGCTCCATTTAAGCTTAGCTCTGGTGTTCACTCCCTGCCTGCTGGATGGATCTCAGCCCTGCATGGTGAGTGCCTTGTCTCCTGGGTGGGTCCCTGGGATGTGCTTTAGAACTTGTGTCCTGTCTCTGTACCTGTTTCTTTCTGTCTCTGGCTGCTCTCCCTGGGTGTCCCTGACTTGTCTGGGATTGTCAGTGGGTTCCATTCCCAGCACCTCCCTCTGCCTGTTGTGTTCCAGGTGCTGGGGGGCTGCATCTGGGCATGGAGGGAAGCCCCTGTCTTGGGATCACACTTGGCTCCTGGTTTGCTCTCCCTTTGGGAATAGCCAGCCCTGGCTGCTGCTGGACACTGCCTCATGTTCAGTGCCCTGTTATGGAGTGAGCTCTGGAGTAAAGAGACTTCCTTAGTATTGGCAGTCAATATTCCTTTTGTTGTCCTTTTCCATCAGTGGCAGGAATGGCAAACACAGCTCTCTGGCTTAGTTGCAGTTTCCTGGCACCAGCACAACCTTCCAGCTCCTCACACCTGCCTCTGAGCCCCTTGCCTTGTTGGAATCACACTCTTCCAGGCTAACTCTTCCCCACTGTCACCATAAGGCTGTGTGAGCTTTTTATGATCATCTGCTTCTTCATGACTGAATTAAATATGCTTAATTTTGAGTGTGCTTTCAGAAGATAAATTGACTAAACTACAATGATGCAGATGCTGCAATTCAGTGACTCAAAGAGAAGAAAAACGCAGGGGGGCTGGAAGGGGATTCAAAAGTTCAACAGTATTTTCTCTTAGGCTATGGCAGGATCAATCATACCGACACAATTCCTGACAGATATTTATTTAATCTGTTTTCTAAGCACCTCAGTAAGGGAGATTCCAGAGATTCCATTGTCAATCTGTTCACTATTTAACTATCCGGGCTGTAAAGACAGAATTTTCTTGAGTTCAGAGTCTAATTGCTTTTGCTGCTACCAGTACTCCAGATTGCTAGAGTAGATGGTATTTTGGACACCTGCTATCCATAAGCCTTTTCTGTTTCAGGGGTTTGATGAGCCTGTGCTGCTCGCATTGAAATTTGAAAAGAAGTGAACCGAGCTATCCTTTGTTGGTGAAGTAAACAAATATCCAAACTGTATCCTCAAGGGATTACTCAGCCAAGTTTGGGAAACCACTTGGAAAGTCATAAGAGTGCTGAGGAAGAGTTGGCAATTATGACCTTCATTAAAAAAAAAAAGAAAAAAACAAGCCAAACAAACCCACATGAAAACAATTTTCTGTAGGCAGTAGCACTTTTGCAGCCTTCAGTCAGGGATGGTGGTGGAGTTTTATGCTCCTTTCAAGCTTGATTCTTTCTAGTCTGATGTGTTCTCAATTCTCATGTTTAGGTCAGAGATCTTTTAGAGATGTCTGATAAAAATTCTTTAGTTCTGAGCTTGTTTGCTTAGTAGCCAACACACTCCAGCATTCCCCCCAATATATGTTCCTTAGGGCTGCCCAGCTGGGGAGGAAACACCAATAACTTGTTCCTTAAGATAAAACTGTGATGTGAAAAAAATTCCAGTTTTCAGAGCCTGAAGTCCAACCATAGTGGTTGCATTAAGCATTGCTTTTGCAAGACTGAATGCTTGCAGTCCAGTTAGAAAGTAAATATATTTAAGTTAGAGAATGTAGGAAATTCCAGTGTTTAAGGAAATCTCACCTGTGGCTCAAGAAAAATTCCATTGCTTTGTTACCTTGACTTGTAGGGTTTGAGTTTTTTTCCCCAAGGAACTGCTACAGATATTTAATTTGGAAGAAGGCTGTTTGGATGTGCTTATCTGCAGGGAGGAGGAGGAATTTGTATTGGGGGAGGAAAAAAGATGGAGTGGGGTTTAAAAAACTGAAATGGAGCAAAAGAGAAGAGCAGAAGTGTAGTATTTTAGAATGGGATTTTTTTTTTATTAAATAGGAGGTCATATGTTTGCCAAAGACAGCTGCTTGGAGAAGGACTGGAGCCCACATTTCAGGACAAGCCAGGAGGTCAGGGACCCAAGGTATGAAGTTTGGAATCCTAAATTTTTGTGAACACTGCAAGTGTAGAGGGAAAGCTCAAGGGAACTAGAAATTCTTTGCTTGTTTATTCATCCTTCATTGTGTGACTTCAGTGATTCCTTTTAAACTGTGAAGCTGTTTTGTGCTTCAGTTCTCAAACCTTCTGGAGTTAGTAAGCTGCCTGTTGGACCGGGTCCAGGTTTGGAGCTCTGGGAGAGAACGGTGCCAAGGGATGTGCAGCCCGTGGGTGCCCTGAGCCCCCGAGGGCCGATGGGGCTCTGTCACCTACGGAGCTTTGCTGCTGCTACGGGTGTCGGGGAGCTTTGAAATGGGGACATGAACAGCCAGTGCTGGGGCAGGGACAGCTGAAGGAAACCTGAAGGTCGTGTAGGTGGAAGGCGGCGAGGCGGGGACACGCCGAGTGTCCGAGAGGGAAGAGCCCCTGGAAGGCGGGGGATGCGGGAGGCGCTGTGAGCGCTCCCCGTCCCCGGCAGAGGGAGCCAGAGGCCCGGGCGGGGCCGCGCTGCGGGGCGGGAGCGACCCCGGGACAAACCCCGGACCCCGCACGGACCCGACCCCAGACCCGACCCCGGACCCCGCACGGACCCCACCCCGAGCCGGGCGGGGGCGGCTGCAGGCGTCAGTCCCCGCCGGGGTCCCTCCCCGGAGATTGAGATGTTTATTTAAATTGGCTTGTTTGGTGTAGGTCATCATCTCTGTCAGCGCCCGCGGAGGGATCCAGAGTAGAGGCTGCTTTGGTCCAGCCTAAATGACCACAGAATCCCAGGATGTGCTGAGTTGGAAGGGACCCACAAGGGTCATCGAGTCCAACCCCTGCCCCTGCACAGGACCATCCCCAAGAGTCGGACCATCCCCAAGAGTCACACCCTCTGCCCGAGAGGATCATCCAAATGCCCCTTGAGCTCTGTCAGCCTTGGTGCTGTGCCCACTGCCCTGGGGAGCCTGGTCAGTGCCCAACCAGCCTCTGGGAGAAGAACCTTTTCCTGAGATCCAACCTGACCCTGCCCTGACACAGCTCCAGGCCATTCCCTGGGTCCTGTCCCTGGTCCCCACAGAGCAGGATTCAGTGCCAGGAAGTTGTAACTGCAGTGAGGTCTCCCCTCAATCTCCTCCAGCTGAACACCCCAAGTGCCCTCAGCCTGTCCTGTGCTAGAACAGTCCAGGGACTTAGAGAATATTTGGGGTAATAACTGCACAGCATACAGCAAAAATACCTTCAGGGCATTGTGTGAGGCCATGTATGTTTAAGTTGGAAAGAAAAGGATTTTATACAGTTCAGTGTATGAGTAAGAACTTAAAATTTGCAAGAGGTATCTGAAGATGATGTTTTAACATTCCTTTTCATGTTGTGAACTGGATTTTTCTTCTCCCTTCAGTCCAAGACCGGTATAGACTAATCAAATGCAAGGTTATCATAATCCATTTGATTTTGGTCAGAAAAACATGTTTGATTTGTGAGGAAAAACATGTTTGGTTTTGTTTTCATGTTTAACCCATTGAAGCATTTGATGAGCTAAGACTTACAGGAAGCTTTTTGGATAACTAATGGCTTGTTGGCTATCCAGTTATCTTCTCAAGAGAAAATGATCTCAGAAAATGGTCTGTACATTTCGAGGAAGGCAATATTTCATGCAACATCCTCTACTATGTTCAATATGCAGCTGAAATCCCAGTAACATTAACAGGGTCAGGGTTTTATGGGTACTTGTCTTCTGTATTATCCTTCATAGATCTCTGACTGTCTGGAGGAAGCAGTGAAGGAGGCACAGTGCAGTTTATCTACCTGCCTAGCGGCATCAAAGCAACCAAAGTATTGTACTTGGGAGTTCAACTCAATTAGTTTAAAAATAGTTTGTTACAGATAAACATCAAAGCTACAATTTTAAGAGAACTAACCATGAGAAACTGCATTTATTCAAAATATTTCTGTTTTCCTAAATCTCTTGCGTTTCTTAAATAGTCACCAGGTAGCCAATCTGATTACTTACCTCCTGCCTTGTGCTAGAATTTATCCTTTTTATTGACGTTAAATGAAGTGGTTGAATAGAAATCTCAACTTCAGAACAAATTATGAGAGTTTTTCCTTTCTGGTAAAGAGAGTCTGAAGCAGAAAACTCCATGTACTTCTATTAAGTGAAAGACCTTAGCCCTCACCTACTGGAGGATGAAACAATACTTTGTGTGTGGTTGATTTGTTTTGTTAACAGCAGTAATAGATTAGTCACATCACTTTTGTGGATAAGAAGGCTGAGTAATTTACCCTGCTGGCAGGACCCTCCCCTACAACAAGACTCATCCTGTTTTATCTATAACAGACAGTTTAGTTTGCCTTTATCTTGGTAGGGAAAATTTTTCTTCAGGTCCTCCAAGTTTGGATTTTAAGCAATTTTTTTCTGGTTTCCTAATTTCATCAGTAATTAAATTAATGTCTTGGTGTTTAGTAATTCCAGTTCAACTGGAATTACTTGCAGCACACGAGGCTTCTGCTTTCTTGAAGAACTCTTACTCTATTATCTTGTAATTCTTGGTATATCTGCTTTTAAACAGGTATTTGGGAACATAATGCTCTTTGTCTTATGACCCTTCCTTCCCTTTGGTGAGGAGCTTAAGGAAGCATTTCTGTATAACTAATCCCCAGTCCTCATGTATGCAACTCTTACATTTAGGAATGTGTATTTCAGACTATAAGATGTGGAATGCTTAAGTGAACTTTTCACCTTTAAGAAGAAAATGAAATTCAGAAGCATCAAAAGCCTTCTGTAAAAGGCAAAGTTTTTCTTAACCTGTTTAAGTAATGACATCACAGTGTTAGGAAATCTCTTGTTTTCAATAGGAGTTTTGTTGGTGTCTAACTGGAGGATTTTTCCTCTCTACCAAGAGAGAAAAGAGGAAGAAAGCCAGGGTTTGCCATCAGGTTTTTAATAATGTCTTTTTGCATTATACCTCCTTGACATATCAAAGCTAGAGATCTTCAGTGCTCTCCAGTCAGTCAGAATAGCTTTGAAAAGCAGCAGAAGGTGATTAGGTTTTATGTAATATCACTTGGAACCTTAGTTGAAACGTTAATTAAAAAATTTTAACTGTTTAATGAGATTGCTCTGTTTTGCTGTGTTTAACCTAATTGTTTCTGCAGTATAACTGTGCAGCAAAAGGCCATTTTAAGCCATATGTAGCAAAATTCCTTCCATGGATTTGTCTGTCTTTGAGAACTTAGGGTATGGTGTGTAGCATAGTTCTGCTCTTGTGAATCTGGAGGAGTTCCTGAGTAAAGGAAAGTTAAACAGAATTTATCAACAGGAAACTTTGTTAAGGCCACTCTTTCCATAGCTTTATACAAAATAGTCAGGCTGCCTTTCAGTGTGTCTGCCATTTAGTGGAATCCAAGGGATTTATTTCTTTCTAGAGCTCAGGTGTGTTATTTTACATCCAGCTGTAAATGTTGTTAAAAGGACTGGTGATGTTGGAGCTCTGCCTATGGAGATTTTGCCTCCTTGACAGACAAATTGCTGCTGCACTGTGGGTAACCTGGTTTTGGTCTGTGTTTCAGTTGACAACCCAAAAAAATTCTCCTCATAACACACAAACCTCGTGATAAGGTCGTGCTTTGTAGGGATCCTTGTGGTGTGAGATTTTTCAAAGTTTAACTTGACATATCAGTGATATCGTGACTTTTGTTGCTGCTTATGAGAATTCCAAAAAGTTATCTCGGGTCTGCAGTTTCCCAGTCTGCATATTGTCATCTTTAACTTGGAAGCAGAAAGCATGAACCAGCTTTATTGGTGTTCTCAGGGAAACAATTTAGGCAAGGAAGACTTGAATATTTTTGAAATGTTACTGAATTCATTTACCTTCCTGAGTAAGGAAGGATTGCTAACAGCTCTCTGGTATTCATGGTGCAAAGATGATTCACGTATTGGCATTCTGAGTTTTTATTTTATGGTACTGAAATGGATTCTCACCCTTGTGGAAGTTCTGGATAAGGTTTTTTTCTACCTTGCTTACCCTCACCCCCAGCAAATACCTCGTGTCTGCTCACAGTTGTTCCATAGAATTCAGCATCTCAGATGCATCTCATGCTCTGCTTTTTTTAATCATGTCTTTTTTTAGTATCCTGTTGGTGTGAGACCACTGAATAATTTGTTGTAAATCAACTCTATTTTTTTAATGAAGTATACCAATTAAGAGGCTGTAAAATGGTGTGCTCTTGAATTGGGAGCTGTGACAGGTAGCAAAGCCCTATTTAGCGGGGAATTAAGACATAGCAGTTTGCCATCACCATTTTTATTTTTGTATACATTTTAAATCCAATACACTTCCTATTTTATTCCTTTTGTCCTCTAGTGGTATTCTTTTGTGGTGGAGGCTTGGGGTTTTCTTTGTTAGAGTGAAGCTGACAGTATTAATGAAGTGCAAAAGCTAATTTGCTGTATTTTTGTCTGAATTTAGCCTGCTATCCACTCAAGTGAAGAATTAATCTTGGATATATGATGACATATAATGGTGTTGCACTTGGGATCAGTGCAGTAACATTTCTCTTATTTAATTATCATGTCAAAGGGAGGAGAGTGGTCTCCCTTTTCAGATGGTGTGGTAAGGTTATATTGTGAATTTTTCATGCATACAAATCTGAGCTGCTGCAGGATTGAGAAATCAGAGGACAGAGCACATTGTTGGAGCAGGAAAATTAAATGTTTCAGTACAAAAATCTTCACTCGCTATTTGAAGATGGAGAAGAGCAGATAAGAGTGTTGCAACAGGAAGGATGCGGAGATGAAGATGAGAAGAAAGAGTCTGGAATAGCACAATAGCTTGTAATTAAAAGGGGAGGAAAGATTTGGTTCCTAATTCTGGGATATTTTTCATACTGCATATTAAATTTGTGCTCACAGGAAATATCCTCTCAAACTGGGTGGGACACTCTGTTGGATGGAGCAGTAGACAGAACATCCAAGATGGAAAATTAGTGGCTAAGAACCATTTTCATACCTAATGGCTGTTTATTTTTCTGCAATTAGTAGTTGTAAGGAGGATGTTTTTATATGTACAAGCTCTTGCCGTTTTTGGAAAAAGGAATTCTGCCATTCAAGCAATGGAATCAGAGTAGCTTTTTTCCTTAAACTAATGCCTCCCAACACTTAACAGGATTCAGATGGAATTAATACTCTCTATTGAGGCCCTTCAAAAACCAAATAATGCTCTGCAGTCTCTCTCTCTTGCTTTTATATATTTATTTATTCTGATTAGTCCTACTTGAAATATCCATTGTTTGGACAGCAAGGAAATAACAGGGGGGGAAATAGTTTCACTGCTGCCTTTTACATATTCAGTAGCCTTTTGACTGGATTATCTGCATTTTTCTGAGCTGGTATTCAAGGAGAATAGCCCATTTTAGGACATTTTGATTTCAGATACTTAAACAGATTTAAGTATTATTTCATTCTAAACTTAATTTACCTGAGAATACATGAGAGATCCTAAAGCACAAGTAGAGATGGCTTTAATACAACACAGTTGCAAGCCCTTTTCCAAATTTCTTAACCTTTACAGTCATGAGGTATCACTGGGTCATTCAGACTGAGCAGGGGAGTCACTGGTACCCTGTTTAATGGTAATTGAGAGAATAAAAAACACTGCCCGACTCCAGGCCTGTGTGACAGGGGGAGTTTGAGAGCAAACCTGTGTGTCTCTGTGGATTTGTTTTTCATGAGTCTGGAAACAATTGCTCACTGTTTAGTTTTAAAAAGGAAGGCTGAGGAGTTCAGTGTTCAACTTAGTGAAGTGTAAAAGCTGAGAGGAGCTTTGCACATCTGATGTTTGAGACCTTCAGAGGACCAGGGAGGTAACTGGATCCACTGTGTCCAGATGTTCTCTGCTACCTAATAAAACAATTTTTCCCATCCCCTGTCTAAAGAAGCCTAAAACCTGAGCTGCAATATGAAAATTCTTTAAAAAAGCCTTTTTTTCAAGATATGTAGCAACATGTATGTCTTTTAGTATCCTCTGCTCTCTCAAATTGGTCTGAACAGTAATTGGAATGTTTAGGAAGAAACCTAATGAGCCCAATTGCTTGAAGTTATTTACTCCAGAATAGAGTTTTCTGATCATCACTCCATAACATGCTATTACTACCACTTTATATGCCTTTTATTGAATTAATTTTTATGCACCAGAATTGTTATTAAAACATCGTAACTCGGATCACTTGTTCCTTAAAAGCATCGTAGCAGTGCAGGTCATAATCACACAAACTAGAACTGAGCTAATTCAGTCTTTTTAGATAATTGCTCTGTTTCATGAGCTCAATTGCAGAACCTGCAACTCCTGACAAATAGTACACTATAGGAAAGTAAAGAGAAGCGTCAGAGCTTCAACCCAAAATTTGAGTTTGAGTGGTTTTTCTGGCTTCCAGAGGTGTTCCTGGGTAGCCTGGTTGTTTGCTGTGAGAAGAGGAATCGGTTTCCTCAGCGCATGGGATTTGTGAAATGTTTATTTTTCAACATGGGAATTACCAGACAGGGCTGGATTCCAGACAGCTGGGCAGATGGTTCTTTCTTTTCAAATTGGGTTGTGCCAACAAAGAGAGACAGCTATACAAATGTTAACCCCCGAGGGATTGAGAAATCTCTGTCATTGTCCCCCCCCCTCCGCCTCTCCCTCAACTGTCTGAAAAGAAAAGCAAAACAGCAATTTTGATCTAATTACTGCAAAATATTCTGGTTTTAAATGTAAGTTTTCAAACTTTGTCTTTCCAAAAATACCCATGTACAGAAACGTAATGGAGTTGAGTAGCTGGTGTTTCACACGTGGTTGTGTAGATAATGAAGCATGAAAACCCCAAATTTGCCTCAGGTCCCGGGTGTATCAAGTGCAGCATCATGAAGATGCTAAAATATATTTAAGAGAAGTGGTGACGAACTTGCTACAGAACTGATTTGTGCATGGCTGCAAGTAGATCTGTAAGGTAGTGATTTAAAAGCAAAACTTTAATTCTTTGAAATTCTTTGACCTTTAAGTTTTGGATGCTATTCCGTGCCCATTCAAATTCATGTCATTGATTTTTTTTTTTTGCTTTTCTAGTTTTGAAAATAAGAAAGCAGATTCCTTATCTGGATTTTTATGTGGGCTTGTATTTAGATAATAAAGGCTTGACCAACAGGTGTAGAAGGGAAATTCAATTTTCTGTTGAGAAGGTCTGAGATATCGCAGACAGAACGAGCAGTTACTCTTTGCATTTATTTGCAAAACAGAATAAGAGAGGAAAATTATTCAGGCAGAGGTTGATGTGAAGTTTAGTGGTTCAGAACAGGGGTTTTGTGCACAGCAGCTGAGAAATAAATAGAAATAAAGAGATAACACTCCTTCCTGTTTTGTAGCAGGAGCTCATTTTGGTTGGAACAACTGCAGTGCCCTCTGAGAATTCTGTGCAGCCAGAGTTCTCCTCCTTCTGCAAGGAAAAGTTGCCTTTGTACCTGGAATTGTTTGTTTTAAAACAACAATTTCTGGTTTATTGTGAAGGAAAATAAAATGAATTAATGGCTCTGCATTTCATAAATGTGCAAATTCGGTGCCCTTTTTGGGTACTTTTTCCCATGGTTTCCAGTATGTTCAGATAAAATTACTGAGGAATAAGTGAGGAGGAGCAAACCACTGTGGTTCTGGTTTCCTGCACATGACTGGACATTTAAAAAATTAAAAAAACTTCTGCCTGCTGTCATAAGGAGATAGATCAATGTCATGGCTGAATTTCTGATGTCTCTTTTAAGAGAGTAACCTTGAGTTATGTTGGTCTTGAAAATTTTTTTGGAGCCAAATAGTGAAGGAAAATTGCAACTTGGGAAGCTTAAAAAAAAACATAGCTGCAGCTAGCTCTTCAAGGTTATTTCACAGTTAAAAGCTAAATTTGAAATGCTAAAAACAATTAACACGGTGTGGAAACTGCAAAATAATCTTACATAAATGTTATTTACTGTTAGTGTAAGAGAGGAGGGTTTATTGTCTAATTAAATGATACGGATGCAAGCTTAAATGACATTATATATGTATGCAATAAAGTTTACTTGAAGGACAAATTAAAAAAATCTGGTTATTAAAGCCTTATTTACAGAAAATATGAACAGTACAGAAAACAGGCAGGAATGTTCTAGTTTTAGCAGCATCTTTGTTAGTTTAAAGATCATTCTCAGTAGTTTTATGTTTCATTTAAGTTTCCTTTCATGGTACTGGTTTTGCATTCTTGGATTCTGCTGGCCCAATTATATATAATTCATATATATAATATATGAATTATACTGTGCTATGGATTAGGGGCAGAGGGTGAAATCCAGCCAATTATTTAAACAGTAAAACCATTCTGACTCTTACAGCTCTTCTGCAGCTCTTGCTTTACATCTCCTTTACATCTCCTCCTGCACTCCCTTGGCTTTCCAGCAGAGTTTGTCTTGTCCCCTTTGGGTGGTTTGAGTGTCCCAACTGCACCAAGTGCCACGTGTAGCCCTGGGACTGGGCAGCCAGCTTTTGGATAATCTGAATTCCTGATTTTTGAAGGAAGGGAATGATCTCATACTGCTGAGGTTTGGGTTCACTTGGAACCTGCCCTCGTTTCACCTCTGCATTTACACCTCCTGGAATATTTTACAGTATTTTTTACATACCAGGGCATCTCTAGTTTTGAGCAGCACCAACCCTACCAGAACTCTGTAACCTTCAGTAAAATCTTTCTAAGATTCACCTCCTCCAGTGCAACAGCTGCATCCTCAGCATCCGCTTGATCATTTCACCTTGATAAATTCACTTTTAAAAAATTGATATCTTTGATTATTTTTTTTTTCAATGGTGGTGAGTGTGTTCCGAAACAAACTGGAAGATTTCCCTGGATATCAGCAGAGTGGTTTGGAGGAGCAGAAGCCCTGCACAAGCTCTGAGACTGTGCAAATGCTCCGTAGTCATTACAATCCTTCCAGTTCCGCTGCAGTGTCTTAATGCTCCCATTAGAGTACAAAGGAAAGGAGGAGAAAAGGACACCTGGGGAGGGTGAACCACTTTCTCAGATCCTTTTCTTTTAAAACAGTAAAAAACTGGCCCAGAAAATATGAAAGGTATCTCTCATATTGAGGTAAATGGAAGTGATCGGGGGGTTTTTTTGCCGTATCCACAACAGTTACTTGTACCTTTTTAATTTGCATATTTTTAATTTACTTTAGTAGAAGATAAATCCTAAGAGTTCATCAGCTCATTTCCAATTTTATTTGGTTATGTTACTTGTAACTGTGTGTTTATATATAATGTAAGACACATTATAAATGCTAATAGATTTGTTCTGCAAGCAGGGATTTCAAGTCAAAATGTTTTCATTTTGGATGTTCTTAAATTCTTTCTTGAATATATAGGAACAACGATGTATTATCCCATTCAAAATACTGGAGTAACTTGTGAGTGTGACTAAAATAGAATGTAATGCAATATCAGACACCATAGAATATTATTTTATTTCCAGATAGCCCTTGAGTCTTAAATGACTTCAACAATCACTGAACCTTTTCTTTTTTTAGGATGTTACTGCTTGACTGTTTTTATGTATTTATTTAAACAGCCAACTTGACATTATTTTTGGCCTATACACTCTTTTTTTTTTTTTATTGCACAAGTGATTTCTGCAAACTGTCAGCATGTTATGATAGCATACTCTGAATTTAACTGCTAGCAGCAGTAACCAGTAGCCACCTTCTCTGTTCCTCTCAGGTTTTCAGTCAGTTTTTCTCTGTATATCCAGTGGACCTGTTGCCTGTAAAAGCCTTTTTAAAGTCAAATTGTGTCAACTCACTTGCACTTGAGCTTTTCTATTCTGATCTTGGTCTCTGGTAGAAGGAAGTGCCAGATGGAGTGAGACCAGGTAGTATTCTTAATTTTTTCACTTCAGAGTTACACCGTGGTTTTTAGTCTCCAGTGCTGCAAATACAGGATTCATTTGGCTGCTGCTGGAGTAGAGTTCAGGCAATTTTTCTAGTGAAATAAGTTAGGGCAGGGCGGTGTATAGATTATTTGGCATAGCTTCCTGTACCTGGAACAATTTTGGCCCCTTTAGCAATCACTAATTGTGTTTGAAAGAAAATCAAGCACGTTCTTTCTGGGTTCTTTGTAAACTCTTTACTTATTCATCTTCCACTTGTTTTCAAGTGTTCCCTACAATAATTCATAGTTTTACCTTATTTTGCTATGGTTGTTACCAACAACTGAATTTTATTTCTTTGATCTATCTTAAAATATTAAGAAACACTTGTATGTTCTCAAATAAAGAGTAGAAAGTTGGTCCTTGTTTTTGTTTATGTTTGGCTATAAAGCTTTGACTGGAATCAGGAGAGAGGTGGTGGGGTGGGTTGGCTTGTTTTTCAACAGGAAAAAGGAGACTTGTGTGTATTTTTCAGTGTTGGGAAACTTATTCCTTGATGTTGGGAGTGGCTGTGTCTGGTTGGGTGACTTTTCCATGAACACCTGTTTAAGTTGGAGACTTCACTCTTGGGGCTTATCCTTTGCCTCATCCAAAGAAATAGGATGGTGCTCTTGAGTTACTTTGCTTTGATGCAGTTCCCAATCCAATTAGCAACCGATTAGAGAACACTTTTTCTTTCAGCCCCTTAGTTAAAAATAATCATTAAGATGTATGTTAACATTTCAAAGTGTAGTTTTGATATGTGTGTATGTCTTCTGGATTTTATAAAGGTCAGCAATTGATGATTGATTGTATTGTGAAATAGAATTTAAATTGATTTTTTTTCACATCTGAACACAATATGAAATTAGGACTGTTCCTCAGAGAAGCTTTTAGTATACTTGGGAATAAGGGAAAATGGAGTTTATTGGACTGCACTGGCAAGTCAGTTAATAGAAAAGCTAAAAAACCCCACCCCATACCCTCCAGGAAGGAGCTTGACCTTCAGCCAAGGCAGTGTGAGACCTTTCAGCCAGCTCTGTGACTGGCAAAGCACTAATGAAAGATTTCTCCAGTACCTTTATTTTTCTGTAATCAGGTTGTCAACTGGATGTTTTTCTTTTATTTGTATGATTTAAAGTTCTGTCCTCTTTTTTTGTACTGCTTTATTTAAGGCTCTTGGAGCTTCTAGAGAGGATGAACCAACTGTGTTGTAAATAGACTAAGACTTGATAAATGTAGAGGGAGTTTGAATTTATTTATTTATTCTTTTGTTAATAAATTGAACTGCAAAGTAACAATTCACCACGTTCTTACTGTGCACAAATAGCAACCTCCTGGGCAAGGGAAAGGACAATTCTCGTCCTGGGGTGGTTTTGGTTTGATTGAATACAGGTAAAAATAGGGGTCATGAAAACAATAATGTCAAGTCAAGGCTCAACTACATTTCAGGAAAAATAGTTGTTTCCATGTCATGTTACTATAAGTTCATGGAAGATGTTAATGTACAGTGTGTACATTCAAAATGCTTTACATTATCAAATTGGCCAGCTGTGGATCCCTTTCAAGAGGATCCAAAAAATTGAACATCAAACATGTTAAACAACAAATAGACCGAATTTTTCATCTGGAACCTGGGTCTTAAAAATTCCAGCTTGCAAAGTTGGTTTTTTTTTCATTTGGGACTATGACTTTTTCAGTTTTGCCATAGGAATGATTTTTGTCACAGGTCGGGTTTGTGTTTGTTTTATTTTTGTTTCTCCCTTAACTTTCAGTGAGGGGTGAGAAAGAATGGAAATCCGTAGTGTTTCAGTTTGGTAAGTGAGATAAACCTTCCACTTGTGTGCAAATGTCATCCTGTGCTAAATTTCTATAGTTTTGACATTACACAGAGAGAAACATTTTTTGGGGAGAAAATTACCTTGCTTCAGCCTGTCTTCTGAAATGTTAATGGTAAAAGCAAGGCTGTTTCTGAGCAACACTTGACCTCTTAAAAATACAATTGCTTGGAAAAAATAATCCAGTGAAAACATCGTGTGGAGAAGTGAGAGACATCAGGAAATAGCCGTGGAGTGGGGGAAAATGTCAGTTCTAGCAGCACTTGGGTTTCATTGGTTCTCAGTCCATGTATTTGCTTCTGACGTTTTGTGCTGAATGCTGAAGGGTCTGGGTGAGGAAGAGAGTGATGCTCCAAGGTATTCCTTGGATAAATCACTTGTGGTTGTGCTCTTTGAGGACAAAAATTCCGCAGTTATCTCTGCAGGGTTCTGATTTGTCCCTGCTGAACCCGAATACTTCATGTTCCTCTTCTTTGGGTTCATCAGATTTCACTTCTGCCTTGACAAAATACTGTTATTAAGCGTGCAAACAGTTTAGGGAAAAAACAATAAAAGCTGAAGTAAATCAGAAGCCCAAGCCAGGGTCAAAATGTGTAATTATAGGCAGCTTCTGCCTTCTTTCTTTGAAAAACCTTTTACTTATTTGAGTGCAGTAGTTCAAAGTTGAGTTTTGAATGAGTAGTTTGTGGCAAAAAGTTGATTGTATTAGTTAATATTTGAAATATCACAGGGTTCAAACTTAAAGCACATGTTTTAGTCAAGCAACAACATTACATGAAACTTAAATCTTAGCAAAAGATGCAAATATATTTGTGGAGAAAGATTTCCTCTGAAGAGTGCAATCTGACAGGAAAATTAATTCATCCTTGAGAAGAAATCATGAGACTTTGACAGCAAAATGTCTTTTAAAAGGGAGATCTTGAAGATGATTCAGTTACAGGCAATGAATCTGTTCACTGGAGCCAGGTCTTTGTGCAATCAGAGCAATCCTGAGGAGAAATTCTCCAAGTGGGCACAGTCATTTTCCTTCCTGAAGTGTTTGAGTGTACAATCAGGGACAGAATTGCCCAAGAAAGATATTTTTGATCAATAGAAACACAGGAAAGGTGTCTGAAAATTATTTCCCTGTTTCTGCCCCTTTTCATTCCCTTCCATTAGTGCAATAGAGGTTGTTAAACTGTTTGTGCTGAGGAGAAGCTCAGAATCTCAGTGAGAACAGGGGGAAAACATCATCAGTCAACACAGAACTCTAGATGTGATGGAATATCCTGACTCTATAAAGTCACCTGATTTAGGAGCTGAGTTCTGCTGGCCTAGAAACATAAAGTCAAATGACTCTGGAGCAAAAGGAAAAGTGTTCTGAAGGTGTCCTGGGGCTGGCAGGGGCTGTGATATGGGACTGAAGTGTCTGACAGTGTCTGAATCTGGGATTATTTGAAGGTGGTGCTGAACAAATAACAAACATTTTTCTACATTTGAGCGAGTCATTTTGCTTTTTGTTGGTGTAAATTAGTGTCTTTGAGTGGTTTGAGGGTGCGAGAAGGGGGACCGATATTTGAGTTTAGTACAGTGGCAGTAAACAAATTGTTAAAAGTGTTTGTTCAGAGTGAGGGATTTAAGGATTCATGGGAGTATGAAGTGGCTGATTACTGCCTGCTGGCATTGTACTTTGTATTGGAAGATAATAATGAAACAGGCTTTCTGCCTTAGCATTCTTTACATTTATGAATATATATAAATGAATAAATTTCATCAGCTTCTGCAAGGACAGTGAAGAGGCTACACCAACCCAGGACCTCCGAGGTTTACAGAAACATTAGTTGGCAATGTGATTAAAAAATGGATGTTGGGGCCAGAGTTGTGGGGGCTGGGAGGGAAAAATCACAATTCCAAGATATGAGTGTACTTTGAAATCTACAGTGAGTGTTTTTACAGAAGTTAGCACTCACTTTTCCTCACTCATAGTCCTGACTCAATAATAACGTGGTGAAAAAATACATGTTAAACATATAATTGAATTATTGCTGCTTATGTTTTGCTGACACTCAAAACACCATCTCCGTCTTGAACAGAAGTCTCCAGTACTACTTCTTAAGAAATTTGTGATTTGTATATTTAATACATAAATATTTTGCATATTTTTAAAGAAGTTTTTTCAATCTTAAGAGACCAAGATTGAAATTTTTGACTTGTGTGCAAAGAGTCGCTGCTGCTTAACAAGGGTTCTACCTGATAAGTGAAAATCAGGTTCCTGTAGATGTCAGTAATATAGGAATCTGCATTTCATTGTCAGGTGGACAAGGGCAGCAGACATGGTGAGGATCAGATCTGATTGTTTGGAGCGTTAAGAAATGAGCAGATGCAGGAAAGCTGTAAAAGGTCACAGGAGAAGCTCCAGTTCAGAATATATTGCTTTTCAGCAAGGCATTTCACAGGGTGTTTACTGGAAGAAAATTTCCCTTGTTCAATTTGAAATACAGAAAAGGTAAAGGAAATTGGTAACTCTTTAATTGTGAAGTGATTTGAAGTCAGTCCATCAGTTTGCACTGTGTGTGTTTAGGAGTGATCCTCACAGGCAAATCAGATGGCAGGGTTCATTTTAATTACTTAAAAATATGGAAGGAGTATGTATTTTTAAGTTTGAAAAAACCTGGGGCCAATATACCTATCATATTTGGTCTTGGCTTAACCTTTAAATCAAATATAGAGCCAACAGGTTATAAGGTGACAATCTTTGACCTTTCTGTATTATTAGTTTTATTTTGGGGCTTGAAACTCAACATACAACTGTATGAAAATGAATTGTATTGTATTATGTCACTAAAAAAGTGATAGAAAGCTGTAAAATGCAATTTAGTCTTTTAATAGTAAAAATTACTACAAATGGTATTTTTATATTCCATAGAACAGAATGGCCATAGCAAATCATTGACCCGTTATTTTCTCAGGCAAATGTCTTTATAGCTGATGATTCACTTTCAGTTATGGGAGCACTTAAATATTTTTTTACTGTTATTTTAGTAGTATCTCTTTTTTTTTTTTTTTTAGTTCCTATAAGGTAAAAAAAAAAGCTGTTAAAGTCTATAATTTAAATTTTTGCTATGTTATTTATAAAAAAAACAGAAGCCAAGGCAGTGTTCTTTCTTGAAATACTTTTCTAATGAGGTCTAAGCAATGCTTGTTTCTCTCCCCAGTGGATTTCAGTTTTGTAGAGAATCTTGAAAAAAATGGCACTTTAAATATGCAAAGAGAAGATCTCACTTGGTTTCTTTTCTTGTAGGATATTCTCCAGTTTTATAGTATGAGATCTTCTCTTTCTCATCTTTAAAACAGAACAAAAAAAAAAAAAGCCTCCCTAACCCCCCACCACTTGTAAGAATCTGTTGAGCTTGTAACGTGATGCCTTGTAGTTAAACTCCGAGGTGATGTGTCTGCCCTCCTGGTGCCCTCCAGCTCTTGGAAAATATTTACATAACGTTGCTGACTCGGAGCGTGTGAAACGGTCAGTTTTCCACTGTTAGCAGTTAATTCAGATCATATAAATATTTCCTTGTGTTCTGGATGGATGTCTGGTTGTGTCAGTGTGTGCTCTGGGAAGTTCAGGTCGTGGTTTTTGTTCTGTTTTAACCCTTCCTGGCAGCCAGAGATACCTTCCCCCAGGTGTTGGGTGTTCCGATATCAAATATTGACACATTCATCTACTCTGCAGTTTTTTAACCTGGGAATTTTACTACCTTTCACGTACAGCTCTTGACAGAGCTCTTGACTGCTCTCCTGTGTTTCCATCCTTGTTCCAGTTGGGTTGCAGAATGTTACAGAAAACATCCCAATTATTTGTGATGCTTGGAAAAATCTGGCCAATGTTCTGAAACGTTTTTCCAAAATTTTGCATCAAAGATCATGTCAGCTCTCATTTTTATGGGATAAACCACTAGTTTAATTTCACAATTCTTCCAACAGTTTAGATTTAAATTTCCATTGTCTCCACTATTTCAAGGAATTAGATACTACAGGAGAAGTTAAAATAGTTGCTTCTGTTCTTCACCGGAGAAGCTGAGCTGGATCTGTTATGGTTTTAATTCCTGTTTGGAGCAGTGATTCTGGTGCTCCATTCCTGGAGCAGGGAGCAGGCAGTGGCCAGTCCTTGACTCCTGTCACAGGACAGTCACTCTGAGCAAAACTCTTCTGCACTTGTGTTTCCTGCCATGCAGTGATGACTATTGATTTCCTAGATTTCACATATAACTCTTTTTCTTTCCGATTTCTAGACTCTTCTAACATGGAAGCCATTTAAATTTCCAAAGAAAAATCTGTGCAGTTCTGTATTTTCATTGTCTTCAAGCCAGTTAATGGAATCCAAGTATCCTGTGCCACGATATTACCACAAGTTGTTTTCCTTTGTTAGCTGGATTAAAGCTAACAGTGTTCTGAGGGATTCCACAGTCATGCTTTATCTGCCTCTGTAATTATTCCTAATCCTTTTTGGGCCCCGTTATTTATGGAAAGAAGTAGGAGCACCATAATTTAATGTGATCTAAGACTAGCTTTCTAAAAGTGTGATTTTTAACATTTATTTACAGAAGTGTGAAATACGAAGTGGTTGAGTTCTATCAAGTGAATCCATCTCTGTCATTGGAGCCACATTTCCTGTGCTGGTTAAGCTTTGTGTTTGTTGATCTTTCTAACCCCCATCACTTCCACCAGGGACCCCCATTACATCTCCTGTATAATGCTCTTGGTACAATAGAAAATTTTATAGGGAAATAGAATTACATTTTGTAATAGGTCCCAAAGGCAAAATATTGCTATGAAGTTGTTGTATGCCTAAATAAATGAAAAAAAAAAGAATAAATACAAACTTAATAGAGTCTAACAGGAAGGACAACACAAAGATCATGTTTAGTTTTATGCCTGTTTCCAGTCTTGCAGTGTGAACTCATTGATTTCTCTCAAATTAGTAACTTCTGCTGTGGAACCAGATGTCATTTTCACATAATTATGTGTGCAGCCCCTAAATTCTTTGTGGAAACAACGTTAACTACAAGATTTAGTTCTTCAGTTTTACTGTACGATGTAGTAAATTATATATTCATAGAGATATTAAATTTAGATGAACACTCTCTCTGGGTTCCTTTACCCTTGTTTAGACACCCTCACTGCTGTCGGGCCTTGAAGGAACTTAATCCAGCTCTTGAGCAGGTACTAATACTCGAAAAACAAACTGGCAGATAAGCCTAAATTGAATTTACTGTATTAACTGAGAAGGGTAAAAGCCTTGCTGGTGTCAGTGTAATGCTGTGCATGATGAGGATTCCTCAGCTTGTCCTCCTCTTCCTGGACTTTCTTTCCTGAAGAGATATTTATCAATCTGTTTGCTCTCTCTGTATGTGTCTATATATGTTTGTGTGTCTCTGTGTACTTCACTCCTGCATTTTCCCATATTTCTGGACCCAGCTGCTGCTTGGCAGTGAGATCTGGGCTGCTCCACACCAGGCAGTTCCAGCCCTGTTAACTGTGCTCGTTGCAAAAGCCAAATTTACTTGTGAACTGCACTGGACACTGTGCAACTTCAGTATCTGCTGTGTAGGAAGTCAGATACTTTAGAAACCTGTTTTATGGACTTGTGCCTGTATTTGAGTCACACATGCCAAGCAAGTTCAGAATTTCTAGGAACCTTTGAAATTATTGCCTCCATTTGGTGCAATGGGTTCCTGCATCTTCCTGTGTGGAAGACTCTGTGTAGCTGAATCGAGCCAGCTGTGCCCAATAACCACAGCAAATGGCCCCTGTACTTCACATCTTAAATTGTTAATGGGGGTGAAAGATGGCAATGAATTATGGAAAACTTCCGTAGAAATGTAATATAATTTTATTAACTATGAACCAGTATTTCTGCGGAAATGTAGAGGCTGAGCCTTGTGCTTGACAGATCAATAAGCACATACTGTGTGAAACACTAAAGTTGGGGCTGGGGAAAGAAAGATATTTTCTGGTTTTGTGGCTTGAATCTGATATTTCTGCAGTGACCTCTGATGGATTGGTGTCATTTGTGTTAGTGTTGATTTTTAATGGCACTAATCAACCATAATCTAAGATTATTGTATGGTACACACTACAGCAGTGTTGGCAACAGAATGTTTTCAGAATTCAAAGGGTGAAGAACAGGGTGTTCTGTGTTATTACAACTTTGCCTTTTGTTTTGAACATTTGCTTAGAGTTGCTCCACTAAGTATGTTTATTTTTAAAGGATGGCGTTTGCATTCCTGAAATGTAATAATTACAGAAGCCACAGTTAGAGCTTCATGAGGTTTTTATAACTAAAGCATAGAAGTATACAATAAAACCATGCTAAAATATGTGAATAGCTATGTAGAGTATGGCACAGTTTTGACCTTCTCAATATTAAAATACCTGTTTTCTGTTCCTGCTTTCATAGCTAATTCTAATCCTATTCTGTCATTATCTTTTGTTACTTGAATATTGGCATTTGCTGAAAATGACAAGCCACTCTAGAAAGTAAAGTAGATAAAGAGTGGTGTGATAAGTGATTTTGGTCAAGGACAGAAACCTGGTGGAAGCATCAATTCTCTGTGGTTTTAATGAGTTGGGAGTGGTGGGAAATGGTCTTCAGCTGTGTATGGCTGTGAAAGAAAGAATAAGAGATGAATATTAAATGTCCCCTTCTAGAACCCCTTTGTTGTTCACATAATGCACACATACAGGCATTTAGAGTGAACAAGGTGTCTTTTCAGTAGAAAGAATGAATGGCAAAAATATTATTTGAGGTATTTTTCCAGGTTTTTCATTAAAAATACAAATCAAGCAATACCTAACTGAAATACTGGAGGCCTGAAATTTAGAGTTTCTGGAACGTTTATCAGTTATTTTATTTATCAATTTGTACCATAAATTGGATTCAGCGGCAACAGTTACTGACGATGTTGCATCCACTCAGAGCCTCCCCCTGCTCACCTTGACCCTGTGGATGTATTCCTACAGCTGTTTCTGGGAGTACTCTGAACTGGATCAGGGAGCTGATTTGATTTCATTATTCCCTCATTTCTACTCTTTTTTTTTTTTCTCCCCTTTCCCAACCTGGATTAGTTCCCCAGTCACATCCACAGTGCAGCCCTGGAAACCAGTTGTGCAGGACAAGTGAAGGGCAGAATGGGGACAAGGATGAGGAGTTGAGTAGGAGGAATGGAAAACCCTTAAGTCATCGTTGCTGTTGAGGAAAAAGGTGTGTGGAACCCTTATTTTAGATACCACAGGACCTTTCAGTAATTCCCTGTTCTGTGAGCCAGTTCACGAGGCTTGCAGTACCTACCAGGTAAAACAGGAATTATCAATGAACAAGACTAAATACAGCTTTTTCACACTGTCATTCTGGTCAAATGTGAAAACCCTAAGTGCAGGGCAGTATTTACCAGAAAAGAAGTATCTTTTTTTTTCTATTACAGCACTGATTAAAAACTTATGATATGTTAAGCTAGTTTTGCCTCATGATTTTTATGGAGATTCAGAGATTTATTTTTCATTTAAAAAGATGATGGGAACATTGTGAAAGCCCTTAGAACTGTCAGTCTCTGATAAGCTAATATACACAAGTACTTGGTAATAATTGAAATATCAGTTATCCCTAACTTTTCTGAGTAGTGTTTGACATCACCCACTGGTTATAATGTTAGTGCCCTTAAAATTAGACTGTTTTCAGTACCTTAGTCTGCCTGTGCTTTCTATACATTCAAGTGCTTAAAAATCAAATCTAATATTAATTTGAGAGGTGGAAAAGCCCAAGTTTAGCATTTGGCAGAATTACCATTGTTTATGTGAATTGTTGAAGTTTTCTATTATGGTTTTCCTCGAGTAAGATTGAATGTTGCGTGGAAAGAAATTACCAGGAAGTTGTTACTGAGCTGAAGCAAAGAGGCTCTAAAGGTCATACATAAAAATATGATTACATTTCTTCAAGTGAAACAAGAATATGCCCTAAGAAAGCAGAGTAGTTTAAAATATATTTTTTAAGGTGGGTGTAGTTTGTGATGACAATTTTGACTTCAATGGGAAGCAAATGGATTATTTTTATTCTCAAGTCATTTCTTTCCCCCATGGCCTTATTTTTTTAAGTACAGAATTTAGAAGGTTCCAAATGTAGGTCTACAGTTGCTGTAGATCTGCAGCAATTTGTTCAGTGGATTATGTTGGATTTTCCAAGAAACATGAAATGAATTTGACCAATAGCTTGGTATCCTAATTCTCCCTTATCAGCTGGACTCTTTAAGACAAGTGTTCCTCCCTCTCCTCCCTCCCAAAATGCCCAGGAGACACTAAGAACATCTATCAGCAATTCATGTTCTGGAGTGCTTTTATTTTGGACAAACATATTGATAGAGTATTAATTGTACTATAGGAGAATTTTGGCTTGTAGGATTTGTTTGCAAAAATCTTAATGGAGAGCAGCTTCCTGGTTGTGTCCTTGGTTTGCTGAATTCTGGCCCCACTGAAGCAGAACTATTGCACAGGTAGCACATATAGAGGGGGGTCAGAACTGTGGGGCTGAACATTCCTTCTGTATGTAAATAGTACTCACTGCAGATGCTTTTTTAGCTGGATAATCCGTGATTACAGTTTAGGAATGGCAAATTGAATGGTGAAATCCAAAAATGGGACAGGAAAGCGACTGTTCATGGGACGTTTGGGGTTTTTATAGACTCAGAAGGACTATTGCCCAGTTCATGGTATTATTTAAATTTGTACTTAAGACCAGCTTTGGAATTACAGAGGAGCTAAAGGCACATAAACCTTCCAAATTAGTCCCTGCTTCCCTTTTCCTCGCCCTTCAGCACTGCTCCTGCTGTAGCACTGTGGCTACTTTCCAGCTTCACGACCCTACCTGTCTGAGGAAGGAAAACTACTGTACGAGAGCTTCTGGAGGTGGATCACCCCCCAAAATCAGAGCCTTGTGCTGAAGGTCAGTGTGTACAAAGCTGGCCTTGCACTGGGGCTGTGCCTGATGATTCTTTTGTCCTGGGGAAATCAGCTGAACCTGAACGTGTTCGGAAAAGCTTCACTTAATGGATGGGCTTAATCAAAGTGTGTGCTTAAGTGTTATTTAATTTGCATCTTTAAAAAAGGCCTGTGTTTAATTTCTTAGTGTGCTCTCTACCTGTTATCTTTTGCTCTTTTCATCCAGTGGGACCAAGTCCCTTGTCTGTGGTGGGGAATTTTATGTGCAGTGATAACATAAGGTACTGAGATGATGAGGAAGGTGGATCTCCTGGGGTGCAGAAAGCAAGTTCTGTTTGTGTTTGTTCTTAGTCAGTGAGGAATTGATTTACTTAAATACTTGTTCTTGTGTATTTCTTTTGAATCGTTAAAATTAATGATTATTTTGAATTCATAAACTGGTGAATGGTTTTTAGAAGTTTTCGTCATTAATTTCTATATGATATTAATGAAACTGATTTTGGTCAGTATTTAGTATAATTGAAGTAAATATTCAACTTTGTTTATTTCTCAAAGATGGAGATTTAGTGTCTTACCCTGCTTTGGACCTGGATGAAATGATCTCAGAAGTCTTTTCCAACCTAATTGATTCTGTGAAATAGGTGAAGAACAACACTAAATGAGCTTGTAGGGGTGTTTTAATAATTGAACTTGTGTGAAAATAGCTGCCTAATATGCAAGTCAGTGGAAAATTCCCTCTGTTGTTCCAGTGTAGTTTCAGTGCAAACTTCAGTACACCCTTAATTATGGAGTCACATAATATTTGCCGTCAGATCCGTTTGTCAACTCCATTTGCTGTCCAAAGTTACAGATGTCAGGAATTTGTACATGTCATCAATTCATTTGTCAGAGTTGTTGTATGTTAACATTAAAATCGAGTTAGCTAATGGTGACATCTAAATTGCCATCTTTAGATTTCAGAGTCAATAACAGATTTCAATTAATTTCGTGCTGATCTGAGATGTTGTGTCAGGGTGATACAGATACAGGGAAGTCAACACTGGTTTAAACTTGCTTCACTTATTGGTTTTCTTTAGGAAAAAAAAACCCAATGAAAGTGTAAAAGAAAGGAATCCCCGGTGTAATTTTTACAAGTCAAGGTTTATGTCGATGCTGGAAGGATAAGAAAGAACTGCTTGAGTTACAGCATGAAGTGGAATTCTGAGTTGAAAAAAGAACAATAGGGTAAAGTGAGCAGGAAGAAACAATTTTACCCATAACTTGTCATTGTAAACTTACTAAATTGTTACTCATTAGATAGTGAGCTTACAGTAGCTTGGGAAGATTAAATAAACAAGAAGGCTAACAGCTGCCATTACATCTTTCTTATTTTTTAAAAATGAAGATTTAATATTGTCAGCAGGTTGATACTTATATTTGTGCCTCAGTACAAGACACTTTTAATTAAGATTTAGGATATTGCAAAATACCACTTTAAATTATGATGGTTTGAACAAATGTTGTATTGCTCAAACAGAGGAAAAGGAAAACTAATTTAGTAACTTGTATCCATAAGGTTCATAATGAGCTTTATTAAGATGTAACTCAAATGGAGTTTTATGGCTGTGCTTTTTTTTTTGTTGTTCTTTGTAACTAAAGTAGTGTTTGTGCAACCAAACTAGTGAGAGGCTGAGAAGTGGTTTTACAGCCTGAAAACCAGCTCATTCTTGTCAGAGAACATAACTGGGATCAATAACTGCAATATCAACAACTGCACACCCAATAAATGATGTGAATTTGACCAATCACACCATGTCCAAGTCCTTTAGAAGTTGATATAAATAGCACTAATG
This sequence comes from Pseudopipra pipra, assembly GCF_036250125.1. Taxonomy (NCBI): domain Eukaryota; kingdom Metazoa; phylum Chordata; class Aves; order Passeriformes; family Pipridae; genus Pseudopipra; species Pseudopipra pipra. Next base: position 12,603,382 of record NC_087564.1, read on the forward strand.
ATTTTAATCAGAAGCAAATGTAAAACCTGTGCTAGAATTTCAGGAAAAAAAAAAAGTTTAGCAAGGCTTACTTGCAAATCTTTCTTCCAGGTGTAAAGAAGTTGAACTTTCAGCTTGACTGTTTAAAAATGTACAGACAAATCAATAGATTTGTTTTTCTCTATCTTTCTCTGGAATAGTGAGGTCAGGAGTTTGCAGAATATCTCAGTTGGTGTTTTTTTTGTCCTGTATGTAATTCTGCTAAAGTTGTTATATAAGTGAAGTTCTTCTTAATTCCTGAAAAAAACCCCGAACAGCTTTGTGCTTTTTCTTTTAATAGCAAAAAATAAAAACCTGGTACTTGGTGTGGTCTGCCAGGCCTCTGGTAGCACGAGAGGAGAGGAGGTCAGTCCATTGGAATTCTTATTTTCTGCTTCTGAATATGTTTACTCTCCTACCATACAAGAGGTGTATTGATCCTGGGATATTCTGTAGTCAAAACCTGGATGGAGAGTTGTCTGGGAAAGCTGTCAATAAGGTCTGGTGCTTGTTTTAAAAATAAGTAAATAACGAGTGATGAGGTAAGGGGCTCTTAAGTGGGAATTAAATTCTGCATATCTGTCAAGGCCCATCTCTGTAGCTGAGGAGGAAAAAGCAAATTGAAAACTGCAGTTACTCTGAGCCAGTGTTTCACGTGGTTGAGTAGAAACTTTGTTGTTAGTTTTAATCAGGCGAGTTCTGCAACTTCCACCACCTGGGAGATGCAGGCAATCCACGAATAATCACAATTTTTTGTTTTCAAATGTGCCTTGGTACAGAATTCTGCTGGATGTGTACAGCCAGTTCCAGGAGAGAACATCACCTAATAATACTCCCTGAGCTCTGGGTGTATTTTGGGGGATCGGGGTCAATCAGACAAAGCTTTCTATGGAGCAGCTTGGACCTGCTGCCCCAACGTTGTTCTTACTGTTTCAGAGTAGATGTGTTGGTCTCCGGGGAAGCAAACTTTTTGCACTCCTTTCGTGTTCTGTTTTGCCTTTAGAACGTGATGTTACTTCAGGAAAAAAAAATCAATTCCTGTTTTAGGTTGAATTTTGTTGAAAAGTTGGTTTAAAAAACAAAGCAAAGAAACCCCCAAAAAAGTGCAGTATTTTGGGATGTTTGGGATTTTATGAGGAAGGCTGTGTTTTTCCAAACTTCAGACTTGGAGAAATATTCTGCTCAGTAACCCGGAAACAAAAACTTTATTCCTGTATGGATATTACGAGGAATTCCTATATAATGAAAATATGTCCATAAATATATGTTTCTCAGTTGCAACTGAGTAGGGCTTGTGGAATTTTGTGGGGGAAGAAAGGGAAGGAGAACACAGAGTGAGAGGTGCTGGTCAGGTAAGAGAGCCAAGCCCAAATAACTTGAGTGATTTACAAAGAGCTGTCTATGTGTGAATGGAGATATCCTGGGAGGAGAGTGAGGAAACATGAACTTTTAGCTACTGGCAGCCAGTGGAAGGAATTCACATAAATTCACTGTGATTCAGATTGAAAAAAAAAAAAGAGCTGGTAAGTCAGAAAATCCTGTTAAGTACAGGATTTCACTGCTCTTCCAGTACAGTGAAAGAAACGAAATCCAAGGCAGTGTTTGAGGGAAGGATGATCCTGCTCGTACTTTGTGCACTTCAGTTTTCCATTCCATAAGAACATGACAGTACTGCATCCTAAACAGATCACTGGGCTGGTTGGAAAAAAAATGTCCCAGGATGGGTAAATTTTTGGTCAGAAGTCAGATTCTTTTTGTCTGGTTGGAAGAGCCATAAAGGGAGGCAGGTGCTAAAGAGTTGCACAGCCCTGAGTTCTCTTGAAAAATATAATATGTGGGCCCAGATCCCACTCTTTGTGTTGTGCACAGGCTGGTACACTTCCAGGGACAGTGGGGAAAAGAGGTGCTGTTCCAGGTACAGTTTCTACTGTTTTGGTTCTAGAAGCCTGGAATTCCAGCTGTGCAGAGTGAGGGTGAAAGAAATAGGAAGGGGAAAAAATTATCTAATTCTTAAGGTACCCAAACATTTACAAGTTTAGGATGCTGATAGGAAGAAGAGATATGTATCAACTGCTGAAGGAAATAATGGGTAAAAAGAAAGAAAAGTTGCCTTGCCTGCCTTTAATATGTCTTCAGAGCTGTGTTAGAAGAAAGTTGGCCTGTATCTAATTAGAAGTTAGCACAGCCCTGATTTTGTAAGGCAGGCATGTGCATGCAGTGAGCTGATGTCTGGGGAAGGAAATGACAAGTGCACAAGAGCATAAATCAACCTCGAGCTCAAATCCCTTGTTTTTCAGCAGTGCATGAAGGCTCTATAAAAAATTTAACCCTAAAGCAGTTCTTAGTTTTCAGGTTTTTTTAAGAGAACTTTTTTTTAAGCTTTGGAAGTCACGGATTGGCTCCAGAGTGATTCAAGATCTTGAAATTTGTACAAGGCGAGAACTTGGGGATATTGGATGCAGCTGATCTGGTTAAAGTAGAGGATTTGTTCTTGGCTGAAGTGGAGTGAGCAGCAGCTCTGCACTGATTTAGTGAGCAAAGGCAGCCTGGCATGTTAAGTAGCAGGAAAAAAAAGATCAGCAATGTAAAAATTATGTGTCTTTATTACATTTTAAGTTTTAAAGTATACTCTCAGTGAATATTTTAGTGTTTGTCTTATTAATTGCTTCTGTACTAAGTGTGTAACTTCTGAACTCTGAGAGTGTACATTGAGCTGACTTTTTGAACTTAAGGAATTCCAAACAAACAGAGCTAACAGGGACTAGCTGGAGTAATATTTACTTTTTTTGTTTGATAAATTACCAGCACTGGGGTGCTAAAGGGAATCACAGTGCCGGCGGTTTCAGTACCTTTGTGTTCTTTCTGTGTTTTTGTTTAGAACTCATTTGCTCCTGTTAAAGCAGTAATTAGTTTTTGGATGTAGCTGAAATTCTTAGTTCTTGGTGAACCACTCCTGGGCTTTTCCTGCCTCTTTATTTCAGTGTATTTTAGTTTTCTTACGTGTCCTCACAACTCAGTGTTTACCTTGTGTTTGCTTAGGCTTCAAATTCTGTTTAAAATTATAGGTCTGTTTGATTTGAGAGTAGAGTTTGTCTTTCACACTATTTATTGTGTGGGATGAGAATGTGGAAGGCTGGAGTACCTTTACAACTGATGGTGTTGCAATATCTTCTTCATTTCATCTGAAGAAGTTCAGGCCATGTGTGTGACCCAAGAGCAGTTGCAGGTGAGTCTTTGGAAGAGCTTGCCAAGTTTCCTTTTTCCAAGTATTCTTGTTCTCACTCATGACTGTGGTTTTATCATCTTTGTTGCTGGGAATAGACTGAGGACATTTGATTATAATTACTCATTTTCTTTATGCTTTTCCACTCTTTTTTTGTATTCACTAACAAACTATTCTCATAAATCCCTAAGATCCTAAAGCTTGGAAGTCCTTTAACCTTCTTTTTGCTTTCTTTTCTTAATGTTGAGGTGGTAACTACATTGTTTGGTGTCACTGGGTCGAATCTGTTTTTCCAAAAATGAGAGAGAACTGCAGTTCTGTCTGACTCTTTCTTTGCAATGTGGCTTCATCTCATTTTTTTTTACCTGAAACCAGCAGCAGATTCTCCATGCAGATTGTCTGGCACAGATTTAAGGATGTGGCTGCTGAGATTATTGATGGAGTGGATGGAGATGAGAGCTACTCTTTTCCATTGTTACACAATGAACTGTACCTTAATGTTGGTATTAGCCTACTGCTAATGTTTCTGAGGACATGGGTTGAGTTTCAGGCAAAACTGTTATCCCATTTAGGCAAGTTGAAAACCACTCTACCTTAGGAAAACTCTACGTTTGAGAATCTTGATTCGTGTTATAGCAAAGATTGGTTGGTTGATTTGGGTTTTTGTTTAGTTTTTGCCTACCATAAACCTATTTTAAAACATATTTCATTTTCTGGATTGGACCCCAAGGAGTTATGCATTAAATGTGATAAAAAGTACCTAATATAAACGTTAAAGCCAGTTTAAATGTTTTCCACAGTGTTACTGGGCCATAAAAAAAACTATAATCAGAACAAGCATGTTGTAAAAGCAAACTCGTGTTCAAAAGAATTCCTTTCTCTCAGTTCAGAAGGAAACCATCAGTAATTGTATTACTTAGCAATTATAGGGAAATCCCTTTTTGTTTAAAATAGCTTAGAAGCTTGAGCTAATCCTTCAATGGTCTGTGGAAATAAACTGAGGCACTAAAAAAATAAAGGGATTCAACCAAAACTAGAGATTAATGACATTCAGAACTGACAATTAACTCAGAATTTTTGGGTTTATGTCTCTAGTAAGGCTCGGAATCTCAAATCCTGTTTACCATTCTCTGTGTTTTTAACATTAATATTTGATTCATAATATTTGGTGTGTGGATTAATAGAGAAAGGCATGAAAACTTTTTTGATTTGGGGAGAGTACACACAGCAAGTCCTGCTCTTGGGCAAGAAGCTGTGAAAGAACCAGAGTGGTTTGTGTTGCACAAGGGTTTTATGTGAGTTTTTGGTCCACTGGGTGGTTTTCTTGCCAGATTGGAAAGGCATTGCCAGTGATGATTAAAATAGCATCTAAAATGTTTTATAAATCACCTCAGAGGGTGCCATTATGACTAAGACAGGTTTAAAAATAGGGGCATTTCGAAGAACTCGTGTATAACACGGTTGCATTCTCCAAGTCAGTAAATTCCACCCAGTGTTCTCAAGCATTTATAAATCATTTAGATTTGTACTGGGTGTTATTGTGGGCATCTTGCTGCATGAACCAACCTCAGCCTGGCAATCTGAAATAGTGCTCAGCTGAACATACCTTGTTAGGAACAGAAAGCACATTATTTAGATGATTTAAGACAGTAGATAACTTTATGGTGGAAAAATATTCAGTCACAAGGAACTTAATGATAGCTGACTTATCATGGCACAAATTAAGATGATAGTCTAATAAGTACAGGTTAACAGCATGCTATATAAATATCTAGAAAAATCTCCTATCTCTGTTATGAATGTCTCAGAAATGCTCTATACACTTCCTGTGTTCATGAAGAGAGATCTTGAAGTGAATCTGTCCCTGCTTCTAGTGTTGAGGGCTGTTATGTGTTGGTCAGGGAACTTAAGCTGGTGTATTTTTTTTTTTTAATTCATATTTAACTTTCTGCTGAGTTTCATTAAGTTGCATGATAAGAATAAATAGCAAGAACCTGAAACACTTCTCATTAAAATAAAGAAGGCTTGAAATACTGGTGGGAGTACTGTTGCTGAATTGCTCTGGAGCTGGGAAGGGAGGAAAGACTTGGTGTCTAAACTTGATGGTGTAAGTACCACTTGCATTGGCAGCTTTCCTGCTCTATGGGGCAGTTAAGGAAGGTCATAATAAAGTGTAAAATACTGGTTTTGAAGTCTCTTGCACTGTCTGACAGCTCAGTGTTGTCTCTAAAATGCTGTAATTTGTGACTGAGACCACAGAGTGGTCAGAAAACTGTGACTGTTTCCCACACCAGCCTTTCCCTCTGCTGTGCTCCCGGAGCCCGGGGGAGCTGAGCAATTATGTTTAACATGTGGTGACACCGGAAAAAAAAAAACAGGTTTAAAACTGATGGGTATAGTTGTCCTTGTGGAAGAAGACTGATGTATTTTTCATGGCCTTTAATAATCTCATGAAAAAATTAAATTCCCTCTTAAGCTCTGGGCTGTCGTTTGGACGAGGTACTCCCCTTTTCCAAGCAAATGCAGCAGCTCTCTGTAGCCTCCTCTGGAAGTTTTGGTGCTTGGAGAGCTGTAGATCTGCAGAGAACTGAGTAGGAAGACATCATCCTGAGCAAAGTGACAGTGCTGATACAAGATCTTTAGTCCTTTCTGTCTCTGACCTCTACAAGATGCTCTGTAAAGCACGTGCTTCTAATTTTGTGAAGCCAGGTGTTCTGCATTCCATACTTGTTTTCCCTGCTCATCTTCCACAGGTGGTGCTGCCACTTCTTAAAATAAAAATAATTCTCTAAAACTTTTCTTTCTGTTTCATGTTAAGAGATAATTTTTTTTCAAAATCTCTTTCATATTGTCCTCCCTTCATATCCTTTTTCTTCCTGGAAAACAAGAGACATCAGGAAATTGTTATTTGAGAAGGGACAAAGCAATGGAGATGGCTGAAGTGAGATACAAGGAATTCCTGCACATGCTCTGGCTGTGTTATAACTCACTGTCACTTCCAACTGCTTGTTGGAGGGTTGTTATGCTTAAAAGAGTAAAAATAATAATAAAAACTAGAAAGTTCTGTCTAATCTGTGCCTGCCTTCCAGCAGTGCTGCTCTTGAGGGAGTTTTTGTTTTCTTGTGTAGAAAGAAACTCCCACATCCTCTCTTGGTTTTCTGGTGGCAGTACACAATGTTTGGCTCATTCCTAATTCCAGGCAGTGTCCTTTAGCACTTCAGATTTAAAGGATGGTGTCTAATTTTCCTCTTATTTATGGAGATTGGTTTGCACCTGGTTGCTTGGAAGTAGCAAGGAATTCTGGAGTGCAAATAACCAAGAGAGGTAATAGGGCTGCCTTACCCATTTGTAACTTTTATTTTTTCATTTTTCTCAAGAGAATCCCCTTACCACTACTTTCAGAGTTGTCATACTGAGATCAGGCATTTTAGATTTCCAGTAGGAAAAGAAATAACTCAATAGATAAAAAGTAATGGATTTTTCCTTTTTTTTTTTTTTTAAGGGAGAGTAAGAGGAAAATCCAATGGCACCAAGAGACTACCTGCATAATGCTAACAAGGCAAAATCCTGGTTCTTTGTGGGTTTCCTGTCAGTTTAAATTGTATTTATCATATTTATGTGCATTCTCAGTATTGGAAGTAAATATATATACGAAAACAAAAGTGCTTTTAACTGGCAAGAGATTTCAGCTCCAGTTTTGCAAGCAAATGAAGAGGAAGTTCAATTATAAACTGTCTGTTTAATAAGCCAGTGATGTGGTATTTAGTTTTCTCATTTGTGTTGGATTTAGATGAGTGTAATTACTATTACTGGCAAAAAAAAATACATTTATCCTTTGTAGAACTTGCATTTATTAAAAAACCCCACAACCACAAGATTTTTTGGTGTTGGTAATGCAGAAAGAAGAGCAGTTCTGAGTAGAGGCTTCCTGGGCTTTGTTTTGTAATTTTGTTACAGTTGATGTAACTACTTTTATTTTACATCAATTACCTGTGTTTCAAGATTGCTCAGTTTGATAGTGGTAAGACCAGATAGTGTGTGTGTGTTTGAAGTAGTAATTACAATTTTTATGCCTCGGGGGGTTGGCATCCTTGTACCTGAGATGGTTTGGATCAGTGTACTTTTACTTCCATGTTAAGAAATTTATCAAGTACTTTTGGATTTGTTTTTAAGGCAAAATTTCTCCCTTATTTAGTAAAAACCCTGGTGAAGGAAGTACACTATGAGTATTGTTTTAATCTTTAACAGCTTGAATACAAGTTTTAAATCTTTTTTTATGGACTAGTGTTTTAATATAGAAGTGATCTTGGTTTTATGTGGTTTTTTAATGCAGAATCTATATTCCATCTGTATCTATATTGTTTGATTGCCCTTTCACAGTTGTTTTCAGAGCAGGCTTAGAAGATAAATCTTGTCATGTGTTGTGACAGCTCCTTTGAAATGTGGTGAGCCAAAAAAAGAAAAGTATCCTTTGCAAGTGTTTTAGAAGCGAATATGACATGAAATTAAAGATGTTAATAGGGACCTTGAGTCAAATTGATCGTAACTTTAATTTCTAGAATGAAGCAATGACTGTGATGTGATATAACTGAGCTGTGGGGATTGCAGCACTGGCCAGTGGCAGGGGTGCTGCACCTGGACTTGTTCGGTGTCAGAACTTTCTCAAAACATTTCAGTCCAAGTGTCATTTGTATCCAATGTATGGTTTCCATTTATACCCAGCTGGGATGTTTCAGAATTACATTTAAGATCACGGCTTTCCAGCAAAGTTGTGTTATTTTGTGACTTTTTAATGTGGGCAGAGGAATGTGGTGAGCTGTCTCCCTTCTGTTGTGGTTTAGGATTGCATATGATTCCAGCTTTTCAGCACAAATCCACATCCAAGCTTTTCATTTTTATCTTTGAGTTTTCAAGTCCTGTTTGTGTCAGTGATATTCAAAGACTGTCTCGATGTTTGAAGATGACTTCTGTATATAATGAAATGAAATAAAAATTGGCTTCCAAAATTTCTGTCAGGGAACAAGCTGAATAGAAATGACCTATTTATATTTAATTGTAATAATCTGAAAGATAACCTGAATAATATTGCTTTAAATTGCTGTAGTGGAATGTGTTTAGTGTTCTGAATATAGACAGAGATATGAGGAGCATTGAAAATGTTAATTATTGAGTACGTTCTTTGCCATTAACTCTTGAGGCGAAAAAAATATCATTGTAGGAAAAAAAAAATATAGGTGCTGTCATTAATTTGGTTTTTTTGGGAGGGGACTTGGATACAGAAATAGACTTCTGCATTATAAAGGAAGTTTTTTTAAGCTTATTAATAGGTTGATGTTGCTTGGTCTCCCAGTTGGAATGGGTTTATGTTGGTTGTTCTCCCAGTTTGAACACATTGGGTCACTTACAATGGTCATCAGCTGGAATCCCTCTCTCTGTCACTTGGCAGAAGGTTTCAGTGTGTGCCATGTGTTCTGTTAATCCACTGGCAGTGTGGGCAAGTGGTAGAAAAGAATGTTTTCTGAAGAAGGAAGTTATCTCCTGCTGAGTAGCAGGGACAAAGCTGAAAATGTTGAAGTCAGATATTCTTTGTTGCTGGTGGTGTGTTTAATCCCTCAAGAAATTCCCCATCCTGAAGGGTAAGATACTTGTCTCTGGTCACTCTGGGTCCTGTTTGAGATGTGGCACATCTGACTGAGATCCAAGTCACAGAGGTACAATATTTCTGAAATTTGCTTGCAGGTTACTGTAGTTAATGCAAACTTCCCTGGAATGCTGTTCCTGGAAGAACACTCTGTAATCCTGATAGTCAAGTCTTAGCCAGTTGTTCATGATGCATCAGAACACTGTATTATTAATAATATAATGTTAAACCACAAGATGTAGGAGGTTAGGGCCTGTTTCTATCTCTTCCTACCTGAAGCTACCTGTAGAATTTTCATTTTTTTTCCCTGTCACAGAATCCTTATTTTTCCAATATAGAGTCAGGAATGCCACACTTAATGAAAACTGATTAACCTTCACACAGATTATGATAAAGTTGATAGTGATAGCCCAAATTTCAATCCAGATGTATGATTTCATAAAGAAAAAATGATGTGCTGCATGTTTTAAATTTGTTATTAATAGTATTCTATTTTCTCAACAACAGCAGCTCTTATCTAATATTAAAAGATTATGTAATATAAGTGTTATAAAATACATATTCTGATACTATACCCCTGTATCTGTGGGCAGATAATTGTCTGTAACAAGTTTAGGATTTTATGTACAATTCCTTTTGATCTTTAATGTCCAATTTTGGATGGGGAAGCTCACTAGTTGTTAGGTAGATAGAAAACCACAAGAGAGTGCAGAACTACACCCTTTTGGAATAGGTTTATTACAAAGCAGCAAGTCTTTTGAATCCTGTTGTAGGATTAATTGAAAAATCAGTGGAGTTAGATGGGAATGTAAAGTCAAAATCAACGTAATAATTCCTGATGCAGCAATAAAACCAAACTTGGGTAAGTGGATGAGAACAGTCACAGTTCCTGAGATGAGTAGAGTTGTGTTACACATTACTATGGTAAAAGACAAAAGAAACAGGAAAGGGAAAGACAAATGTACTTTCCTTTTTTTACTCTTGCTAACATAGTGAAACAGCTCCAGCCTTGTTTCTGGAGATTATTTTTGTGGTTATAAGTTTAGAAAGATTTATTTTGAAATGAAAGCTTTAGGATCTGTAGAAAATATTTCATCTTTCAAAGTACAATTTTGGGGTCAAGTCATGCATGTGGAGCATAAAAATGGTTGCTGGCAGGTGTAATTCTTACCCAATTCTAACCCTGCTTTAACTCTGCTTTGACTTTATCACTGCCATTCAGATTTGGAATTGATGTACATTTCTGCCATGTCAAAAATAGATGAGAGCAGTTTTGCAGTTTTTCTAGGAAGAGCTGATCTGTTTTTCTGAAAATAATGCTGATTGTTGTTAATCAACTTGTCAGAACTGAATAGTTTTCTTCTTTATCAAAGTAAAGAAAATTGGGACACTAAATAACAGCCTGTGCAGAACTAGGACACTCTGTTTGGAGACACTGCTCCAGACACTGTAGAGGATTTTTTTGACAGATAAGCTGTGTGCTTAAAGAGATAAATGTTAATCTAATACATTGGAAAACAGACAGATTACAGGGGACTGAGATGCATTCAAATAACAAGACTAAGTTCTGTGCACCAGCTCAGTCTGCATCAGGAAACTCCCCAAAATTACAATTTACCGTGGTCTTCATAGTATCTCATAGACTCTTGATACACGACCAACACTGGTAAACAACAGCTCTATTAATGTTCTTAACATGGAAAGTAATTTTTTAAAAATTGGATTGTAGGGAGTTGAAAGAAGATGGACACAGTGTTATCTTTGTGCTCAGTCAGACTTCTCTGCTTCTTCCTTTTTAATTTTCAAGTTTTAGGACTAAATACTGTTTGTTCCTACCTTGTCCAGGATACTGAGGCTTGATACAGTTGTGTAAGCTGGTCATTTGTAGCTCATACATGTGATTCCTTCAGTAAAAGGGTCATGTTGATGCACACACAGAGTGCAGTACAAGTGACAAACCCACCTTTTAACAAGGGTGGTTTAATACTGTATTGCCTCAGGCACACAGGATGGGACATATTAAAGAATGATGACAACTCAAAGAAGAATTATAGAAGCTTCAAGGTGTGAGAGCGGTTCCTGTCATAATATGACTTGTTCTTTTACTGTTAAAGCCAAGATAAGGAACAGTGAAAATGAACCCATTCAATCAAGGTATTGAGTTCTCTGGAATTCTTCTTACATACTATTAACTTGAATATAGGTTTGGAGATGACTTTTCTTGAAGAGCTTTGTAGTTCCTAATATTTAATAATGAGTTTTAAGATACATACACGCTGCTGACTACAGAAGGTTTCATGTGGAAGTAACAGGTGGAGGGAAAAGAAAGCCACAGTACCTGTAAGTGAGGATACATAGCACTAAAATAATTACCATTATTTAAAATGTGGAAGGAAAATTAGCTGTTTTTAAATATTAGCTGGGTGACAGTTGATTTGTCTAAGAGAACACATGAATGTTCTCATATTCTGGGTTGATTTTGCATCTTAGAGTAGTGCTGTCTCTCATCTTTTCTGGAATAATTTATGAACACATGGAAACACAAAATGTAGCACTTGGGGTTTTTATGTATAAAATACAGGACTGTTATAACAGATATAACGGGAGTAACACTTAAAATTTTGACTGTGCAGCATCCTAGAAGCAAACATTGTAGAGATAAATTATAATATTCGTATAAATATATGCTTGACTAACTTTAACACTGAAATAAAGGCACAGTTGCCTGAGTAAGTGACTGGATTTTTAAAGATGCTGCACAGTGAGAATTCACCTTGACTGAAGTGCTGAACTAAAATCACAGACATCACCAATCCTGCATTTCCTCATCTTACTCCACTTACACTTCACTTCAAGATGATCACTCTCACATAATCAAAGTACATGAGTATTTGGAGGACTGCAGGTATATTTTGATATGGTTTTTTGAGCTTGGGCAGAAATGTCGTGAAAACCCTGGTCAGGTTCCTGTCAACAGTGAAATAACCCAAGTATAGGTTACAAATCCTGTTTTCCTTCTGGCTAACTGGGCATTTAACACTGGAGTCCTGTTGCACTACAGCATTTTCTGAACTTTGCTGTGTGATTTTTAAAAGCTACTAATTCAAGTTCAAAAGACTTATTAAATGCAAGATTCCTTATAATTTTAGAAGTAATTTAATACATTAGAATTTACAAAGACCTTGGAAAAGTAAAAGCTTCTTCAAGTAGCTTTTGATTCTGTTGGCAGCTTAAAAATGATATTCAGGCCCCTTCTTGAAGGGTTCTCATTAGCATTTATGAAATAAAATGGGGGGTGGATGCTGTTGGGCCAATACTCTTTGGAGTATTTGGTGAGCATTTTTAATTTGTAGATCCACAGTTTCCCATTTCTAGGTTTAAATGCTTATTTGCAGAAAATATTGAGTTAGAACCACTAGAGCTGAGGGATTTTCTTGTCCCCCAGTTAAAGATCTTTATTTGGCCATCACCAGCATTTCATCCTGGTACATAAATCAGGGAAATAGTCAATATACTGAACAAATGGAAAAGATGAGAGAAACTTCATCTGCCATTCCAATTTGATCTTTACCAAATGATGTCTGTTATAAGATAAAACATACTGATATTACTTCATGCAACTACCTTGGAAAAAATGGTATTGACTTAGAAATATTAGTTTCTGTCACAAATGTTATTTCTTTTTCCTTCAGGTAGAACTCAGGGTGCCAGCAACGTTCTGGTAAAAGTTAAAATCACTCCTATGGTGACAGCAAGTGACAGATTTCATAATACTGCCTTTTTTTAAAGATTTAAAGTTTCAATTTTAACAAAGTATAGAATAGATTTTGAGGAGTGACAAAACTCCAGTTATTTGCGTGATGTAATTTTCAGGAGATTGGTTGGCTACAATGAGGTTTCCAAGATGCAGCTGGATTTTTTTCCCCTCATATCATGGAACAGACCAGCATGGTACAAATGCTCTCATGGCTTTCTTTGCTTTACTTCTGCAGTGTAAAGCAGAAGTACATTTCCCCATTGGAGAATCACCACAATGATTTAAAGAGGAAGGGGGAAAAAAAGTGTATGTATATATTTTTGGAGCAAATATGTCAGTATTTGATGTTTTCACAAGGTATCCTACATTAATTATATTGTATAAAGATTATAAATATTTAATGTAGACATTAATTCTTGAGTGAGAAAACTTTGATCTATTTTATTGCCTAAATAAATTCATGGTAACTGACCTTGTCTAAACTCTGACAAGTAGTATCTGAGAAATGATTATTTGGACCGGCACATCCATCCCAGACTGGAAAAGCTTATCTTAGAATACATTATTTTAAGCTTATTTTCAATTTGGAATAAGAATTAATATACTGAGTATATTTTCATTCCACTGTCAGTGTGCTAGATAAATATAAAATATTCTTTCTTATCCTGAATACTCTTTTCTAGCTGTTCACATTTAATGTTTTAATGGCCTGCTGACCCTCCTTGCTCAGAACTGGAGACTGAGAAATGTTCTCAGACTATTTTTCATTAAGTGGCTGCAGATTTATTTAAATTGATTGAAAGTCATATCTAATTACAGGTAATCATAAAGCAAGTAATGATAAGGAAAAGGTAGTGTTTAGTTGAACTATCAATCATTGTTTTTTAGTGCATTCTAATTAAATTACCAACTGTTCTTTCAGAAAAAAGTACTTTGTAATAGGCATAAATATCGATTACATTGTGTGTTTGTTTACCTGGGTTTGTCTCTGTATTTCTCTGGTTTTATATGCCTAGACCACTTCACTGAGTGCTGTGGTACTTAAAGGCAATGTAGTGGGGCTACTGGGAAATTAAAACCCACTGAATATTTAATATGTTAATTGTACTCTTTAATCCCAAAAGAATTTGGAAATGTCTCTCTCATTTGAGCTGATTATTTACTGAATGCAAGTAGAAAGCTTGGAACACGTAATTATGCACTGTCGTGGTGAAGAAAATTACTATTATTTTAAGAGATGTTATATTTTCTGTAGCATTAATGCTGTCAGTTATTAAAGCAAATAGAAAGAACCCTCCCCCGGAGTTAACACCACCTCAACTCCCTCCCAAAAAACACCCAAACAATAAAACAACATGAAAGCCCAAATAAACAAAAAAACTCCTCAACGAATTTGTTCAAATGTCCATGTTATAGTGTTTTGCTGCTGTAAGAGATCATGGGTGGTAATTGATTGGACTATATGGCCCCAAGAACTTCATGGTAAATATTTTATTGAATAAAGCTTTGTATTACAAAGGGACTATTGGGGTTGTAATTATCAAGCTGAAATCAATATCACTTTCCCAGACTGGTGCTTTATGTGCAGGGATATTCTTAAATACAAGAGTATAATCAATAAACAACCGGACACTTTCCATTTTCAGTAATTAACTCTATCCAGGAGTTTTTCAAGGGACCTTCTTCTTTCTGGGCTGTTAATTAGAGTTCTACTTCTGCCCCTCGGTGTTACCAAATGGAGCTAAAGAGCCTGGACAAAGTTATGTTTGGGTTTTGAACACTTTCAGTCATCCACTACTCCTCTCTCATTTCCTTGGGTGGCAAATCTGTTGTTGCTGGAATGGAGCTTTTAGTTTTCCTTTTCAAAAAGATAAATACGAGTTTTTTGGACAGGAACTGGAGAACCTCCTCCTGCACTTTGAGAGAAAGCCCTGTTTATTAATGATCCCACTGGAGATCAGGTTTATTAACCTCTGTGGCTGCTGAAAGCACAAACTGTTTGAGTCTGTGCTTTGTACGGATTAGGTAACACACCCTCCTAAGCATTAATTTTGCTGGTGTTCTGGGAGTGACTGTTCAAAAGGTTAAGACACAGCCACTTTATGATATTGAAGTCAACAATGTATACTCACTTTAATTTCACAGTGTCAGCAGATCTGACTTCTAAAGAATTTTCCAAGTGTTGCTGCTCCTCGTTCCAGCACAGTGTAAAACCTTGAGTAAGGCAGGAGCTGTTGGGGAGTTGAGGAAATCCATTGCATCCTGTCTGAACAACAAATCAGCCTCTTCCATACAGTGTTGTCTCCAATTTCCCACTGCCTTGATGCCCTTCCAGTTGGTTATTTCATCTTTGTTCATGTCTTTCCTGCATGAGGGAATGGGAAGCTGGATATGGTGCTCCAGAGGTGTGTCCCAGGTGCTGCCTACAGACAATAATCAATCCCTTGACTTTCTGGCCATCCCCTAACCAGTAATCTTACTTTTGTTTATTACTTTTTCCTAAAGGGAAAAGAAAGACAGCAAAAAGGGCTCCAGCTGGATGCAAGGATGAGGCAGTTTTCGCTTCCCATCAGCATAATCAAGACTAAACAGGTTTAAACCATCTATGTTGTAATAGCCTCGTGTTCTTGATGAATAGGCACAGCAGGATGTCTTTTCTGCCTTGATAAAGGGTGCAGCTGTTATCATTGTTGGTGTGATTGTTTAAGAACTAAATTAAAAACTTGCCTTCATTTTAAATTCTAAGCAAAGGATGCATCAATGCTGGAGATATCTTATTTAAAAACAGTAGTTGTAAATATTCTGTTACGAGGCAACCGAAAGTAGTATTTCCTTTGAACTTTATATCAGTGAATGTTGCCATTGTTCTGATTGTTTTGTTTTAATCAGAATTTATTTTAGAGTGAACAAGTGTGAAATTGTTGTTTTGAGAGATGAAGAGTTCTGTGGTAGACTTACATTCAACAAAAATTATATTTCTTGCGTAACAAGTTACAGGTAATCCATATATTGTCTTTGAACCTGGAAGGAAATTGTTATTTCTCAGAATAAGCTCACTTTGCTTCCAGGAATGGCAAAATAAATAGCTAAAACAGAAAAAAAATCTTTGGAAAGTAGTCAGCCTTTAAAAAGGGTTAATAAATAAAGGTATTAGAACTCTTGGGGTTTTTTTAAGAGTTAGTACAAATGCATTCCTCTGAGCACAGGTTATATGTAACCCGGGTTGAGGGTTGTTGAGGAAC
Organism: Pseudopipra pipra; assembly: GCF_036250125.1. Lineage (NCBI taxonomy): Eukaryota > Metazoa > Chordata > Aves > Passeriformes > Pipridae > Pseudopipra > Pseudopipra pipra. Next base: position 12,619,263 of record NC_087564.1, read on the forward strand.
CTGCCTGTCTGTGAGTTTTCTCCTGGCCTGTGCTAAGAACGTGTTCTTTGTGTTCCTGTTTGTATGGAGAAGAATTCCTGCCTCCAGGGTGCTCAAGCTCCTTCCCAAGAGCCAGGTTCCCAGTTTCCCAATGGCATATAAAATTGTAAATCAGATGCTCTGGATCGTTTTTTGAGAGAGCTGTGCTGTGTTTGTTAACAATGTGGAGGCAGTGGGTGTGTGAGGAGGGTGTGAGGGCACAGCTGGTGTCGGGTGGGTTTGTGTCACTGTCACACCTGTTTGGTGGTGGCCTCGATGTCCTCACAAGGTGGCTCCAGAATATGGACTGTGTGCAAGGAAATCTGAAAGGAAGTGTGAAAACTGGGTGCTTCCCAGCATTTTCTTTGCTTTCCAGACAGCACTGGTGTAGTCAGTGAACGTGATTCCTGTTAAGGACTGTTCTGGAGTTCTTTTATTGCTGAGTTAGTTGAATAAATCTTAATACAATTTACCCCATCCCTTAATGAAGTTTTAAACATCCTTATGAGTCGTTCCGTTACCTGTACAGCCATCTTCTAAGGATGTGCTTAATTGAATTTATGTCAGGTGGGATTTAAAACTTTCATAATATATGCAGAGTAAGTGTAATAGGTTTTGCTTTGGAATATGATAACCAAGGGACATTTTAATTCCTCAAGATAACCCAGTGTATATAATATTTCTGTCTCCAACTGATGATAGAATCTTCAGTTCCTCTCTCTTCCCCCAACCAAGGAAAAAGATGAGAAGAACAGAAAATGAGCATTTTGCAGTGGATACTCCATTTACATATATTTCTTGCATATGGGAGCATAAAGTTTGGAAATGTCTAGGCAGGCAGGATGCTTGCAGAAATAAATACAGTAAATGCTTTTTAATGGCTTAACATAAATCTGATGTACCTGACTCAGTACTGTAGTGTCCACAGTTATTTTGCATGAATTTTAAATTTGTGGTTACTTTGGGGATGAGAGGGAATTCTGTTGGTGTTCTTTGGGAGACAGAAATAAGTTATTATTTCTAATCTGCATTGCTAGGAAGAGCAGAACAAGATAACAGAAAGAATTCCTGGTGTTTTTAAAGCATTTTTAGCCTTGAAGTTTGTTCCTAAAATAATAGAAGATTTGACTTAAAACTAAGAATTTTTCCCTTCAAATTTAAGAAGTCCTCAGAATTTGGCAATGACATGTGGAATTCACAGCAAACCCTGACATTTGTATAGACAAGGCAGATGGAAAGAGGATTTTAAACAGATCTATTCTTATCTTTGGTATTATCTATTAATAACTCGTGCCCCATCCTTTTGGGTGGTGGGATGGAGTTAATTTTCTTCGTAGTCGCCCATATGGTGCCGTGTTTTGAATTTGTGACTGAAATGGTGTCCATAACCCACCAATGTTTTGGCTGTTGCTGAGCAGTGTCCAGGATTTCTCTTCCTCTGCAGCCTGGGGATGCAGTCAGGCAGCTGATCCAAGCTGGCCAAGGGGATACTCCATCCCATAAAACATCAGGCTCAGCAACAACACCCCTCCAGTCCTGAGGAAAAAACAGTGTGGGGGGTTTGTCTTCCAAGGTGGCTGTTGCTTAGAGACTGGGGGGCATCAGTGGGAGGTGGCGAGTGGTTGTCTTTGCATCACTTGTTTGTTCCCTCTCCCTCTTCCCCTCACTTATTAAACCATCTTTATCCCCACCTATGAGTTTTCTCACTTCTGCTTCATTCTCTCCTTTATCCTGTTGTGGGTGGTGGCTGTGTGGGTGCTCAGCTGCTGCCTGGGGCCACCCTGCCAGGGAGGGTCACTCCATAACCTATGGGAAGAGCAGGGAAGGGGAAAGAAGTACTTTGATTTTATATATATATTTTTTTTCTAAGACAAAATAAGTAACCATTAGAGAGATGTGGTCCACTTTCTAGTTTGCTGGACTTGCCCCACTGGAGATGCACAGGTCTTAGAACTGGCAGGATTTTGTTCAAAACAGAAATGTCTTAGACTTTTTTTGATAAGTTTTTTAAGATCTTGCACTCATCTGAGGAAGAAGTGTTTAGTTTGAGTTACTTTGTTATCCTAGGAAGTAGGTATAGATACCATAATTGCAGTTTGCAGGACAGTTAAAAAACTGACCCTAGATGTTATGGGTGTTTGATATTATGAGTTTTATTAGTGTTGAAACAAAATGTGTGTAAGGCTTTTTTACTGTGAAGACTTCTGTGTTATTTCTGTGATGGTAAAATGCCCCATGTGGCTTTGGGTGTTTGTATTCTGCTGTTGCTCAGTGCTTTGTGTTGTTTCCCTTTGTTAATAAGTAGGTAAATATCTCCAAATCAAAAGCTTGGTGCTGAGCTCATTGATCTTTAGGAAGCCTTTGATCCCTGACAAAGGAATCTTTCTAGTTACAATGTTTGAAGGAAAAATTCAAGTGAATGTGTCTCATCATGCAGCTCAGACAAGGTAGTGACCATTAAGAATTTTAGCTTCTTAACCAGAATGGTTATTGAATAAATAAAAATGTAGTTTCCTTCTATTTTGATCCACCGGAAAACCTGCAATTAATACACAATATCGAAAATATCAGAAATTCCAGGTTTAAGTATTTTATGCATTATATGTGTTACTGTTTCTCATTGATTCTTACTGACTTTCAAACTATTGGCCTTGTATGCTGAATTACTTAGTTTTTATGTAGGAATGCATAGATAACCTTGAGTGGCTATTATTATTTTCATAAAAAATAGAAATAATAGGCTTGATAACCTTATCTTTTATATGCTGGTATGAGCCTATCATTACTACAGCTGATCTCGTGTAAGGTTTAGGAGTGATTCATGAGAATATCTGTTATATTAAAAAGGGAAAAAAACATCCTCGCCTATTATGAATGTGTATGTATTCTAGAAGTACATAATTTATCAAGGAGACTCAGGCATTATTTAGCATCTTTATGAATGATGAGGAAGAAATGTGGTGACATCAGAGGCAGTTTTGACTTGTGCAGTTCCGGGCTGGGGGTGATACTGAAGTGAGAAGGAATTGCTTCATCCTGTACTCCTGTTATTCATCTTGCATGTGTAGTAGCTGTTGGTATAAAGAGTGAATGAGCTGTTCAAGATAAAATAATAGTGCTGCAACAGCAGCCAGGCACGTGGACAGTGCTGAGAGCTGGAGTCCCTGCTCACAGAAAGTGTCAGACACGGTCTGAGAGCTGCCTGACCTGTGGTCAAACTCTTATGGCAGTGGGATGTTCACCACAGGTTTTGCTTTTGATAGATTTACAGGTTAACAACTGTTAACTTTAAATGAGCAGGAGGGATCCAAGTTGGTGCAGATGAATTATTTGGCAGTTTCACGGGGCTGTCATGACCGTGATCCAGGGGTTGAGTAATTTTTACTCACCTGTATTTTGTAATGCATATTGATGTGACAAGATGATATTACAGCTGAACTCTTAAAAATATTTTGGTTGTTCAAGCAAAATTTGAAGTAATTGGAAATTCAGACTACTGTCAAATTGGTTATAGTGTGTACAACAAACTTAACCTGAGTTTTGAAACACTTACACTATCATGTTAGACATGGCTGGAAAAATTTAAAACAGAACATTATGGAAAAAACTCCTGAGTTCCCTTCTTTTATTGCTTACCTAAAATCACGGCAGAGAATTTTCCTAGGGGAGAATGGTAAATTCCACCACTGTGCTATTTTATGCTTCCTTTCTTTGACTTACATTATGTATTCCTGATTTATTTATTTGTGCTCATCTGAGGAGTGCTGTGAGCTGACAACTGACTCAGCAGGAATAGGATCACAATAATCAGAGTAATTTAGCAGAATACATTTTCTTTTTTTGTCTTTCACCATAAATAAACCAGGTTAATCTAAGGGAGAAACATGTGAGTCATCAGCTTGGAGTTCACTCACTAGCTGCCTGTCACCAGCTCTCTCAAGTGTATTATTCTGTGCCTCTTCAAAGGATTTTTTTAGATCTCTTGCTTTGTTGTGCTGGTGGTCAGGGCAAAGGCTCATTTCCATTCAGTTGACAATGGCTCCAGCACCTGCCACAAGTGCCAGAAGTTAAATCAAGCTCATGCCCTGGGAGATGGTAACTCAAGTCTGTGTGAAGGAAGAGGAGCACTGGGAAGTGTTATCAGGAGATAATGAGTTTGTGTGTTGAAATAATGTAGTGAAAGCTGCTGGTGTCTCCTCCCCTTTCTCCCAGCCCAGGAAGCATCACTGTCCTGGCAGAAGTCTGTGACATCCTTCCCTTCAGGACTCAGTTCCACATTAGAATGCAGGAGGAACACATCAAGCTGGAAGAGACAAGGAACCTCTCCTGTGCTTTTTCTTGCTGTCTTAATTGTTGTTTGCTTGTTTAGGGAATTCTCTGAGCCTCTGAAAGGTCAGCTGTCCTGTATAAGCCATTTAATAACTGCATCCAGTTTTTTCCCCATCTAGCTAATTTTTTTTCCCTCATGAGATTTCCCATGCCCTTTCATGCTTGTTCTCTGTGTGCTCTTGCTCTCTCACTCTTGCTGTCCCTCTCTCTTGCAAGTTGAATTAGTTGAAATGTAGTATAATGAGGTAGATGCTTTCAGTTATGGGAGGGAAACAGCTGAGTTGAGTGAGACTGGTTCATACTGGGCTGGGAAGAAGTTTTGTGGATTAAAAACTGGATTGTGGAGCACAGATGGCACAGGGTGGAGGTTTGCAGTTGGTAGAAAGCACTGTGACTTGGAATGGGGATGGTCTGCAGCAAACACAGGGAGAACCCAGCATCTGGAGAAAGCAGAGAGGCACAGGGACATGGATATGCTTTATTATTTTAAACTAACAGGCTCCAGAACCAAAGGGAAGGGTGAATCTCAAAGATTCTGCCCAGTGCCACCTTAGTTTCTCCAAACTCCAGGGTACCCCAGGGTGACTTCCTTCCCTGTCACACCTCTGGAGCTCACCAGGCTGTCAAATGGCAAGTGCTGCACATCCTGCAGCAGCTACAGCTCAGGAACAGGCTTTGGAAGGTAAAATAAATACCCTTGATGTCCTCCCTGAATTTGAGAACAGTCATTAAGCATCTGCTTTAATTTCTCTGGCATATGAACGAGGATGCAAAGTGTCTTGCAGAGATGGCGTTAACATCTAATATCAAGAAGTGAACAACAAAGTCAACCCTGCAGATGGTACGAGGTTCCTTTCGCTCAAAACATTGGTTAGTCTTGATAAGAACCTTTCAAACAGGGAGGCCCTGCTGGTTCCCTTGTGTGTAGTGCATAGCCAGGGTGAATTCTGTAAAATACCTCTGAAGACAATCAATGTTAGCTTGGTTTTTGTCTTGAGTATAAGGAATATTTTAGTGGAGAAGCACTGAATGATAGAAACAGAGATTTTCTTAAGAAACTGGCTGAATCATACCTAGATTTTTCAGTCTTGCTGGCAGCCTTAGAGTTTGTGCTCCGTGGCTTATACTTGAGTCTGAGTGCTATTCCAGTAATGAGGTTAATCTTGCCATTAAAATTAACTGTGAAGCATGATGTTTGCTTTGGGTTTATTCTGAAATGTAGGAGTGTGTCTGTGATGTAAGAGATGTTATAAATAGTAGTTGTGCCATTAATTCTGAATCATCATATGCTTTTTTGGATTTCCCTAGTAATACTTACAAATAGGGGTTTTATTTAAATCTTTTCCTTCTCGTGTCCTCCCCACTTTGTGCCAGCCTTGGTTTGTCCTGAATCACTAACACAACAGAGTAAAATGCAATGCAACACTCAAAAAACCCCCACATCATGTCCTTGTATCAAACTGCAGGCAAGCAATAAAGAATTGTGTTCCAGATCCTAAAACCAATACTCTGAAATGGCCTCACACCCTTTAATGAGATAAATACACAGAAAATTATATTTAAAGCATCTGCAAGTAAGCCCAGGGAGATTCAGAGCCCAGTACTATGAAACATAACCCTTCTGCTCCAGAAGTGTGCAGCTGATGCAGTGAGGAGCTGAGCCAGCCTGGGTCACCTTCCTTCAGGGCTGTGGTCCCTGCACCACTCCCAGTTAATAGTGTAGCCAGAAGGGAGACCTGGCCCTCTGGTTAAGCTCTCAGACATAAATCTGACTGAATTCTATAGTGACAGTCCAGTCTTGTGAGCTCTTTGCATGGTTGAGGTTCATTGAGAGCTTTACATTGATGCTCGAAGCTTTCACGAGCAGTGGAGTGAAGGGAGGGATGACTCTTCTACAGTTCTTGAGGTAAACTTAGGAAGTTTTATTTAAGACTACTATAATATGTTTTTTAACTTTAGGATCGATGTAAAGAACTGCAACCTCATCAAGTACATTTTGACCTATATATAAAATAGTCTAAAATTCCCAGTTATTCTTAGTAACCACTTTGCTTTGTCTTCATTTGGAACCCACGGTACAGAGTTTCAAGGAGATCTGTCAGGGTTCCTCTAGAGCTGTCTCCAACCCTCTATCAGTTTAAATGGTGCTAGGAAAAGTACTCCTGCTCATAATTCAGGTATTATTTTAGTGTTTTAAAAGTAATTCTGATGTTTCAATGAAAAACTTGCTGCTGGGCCCTTCAAGGTACCTCCAAACCAAAAGGGTGGTGAGGGGAGGAGGCTGGAAGTGATCTGGTAAGACTGCAGAGATTGTTGTGCTCATCTTGGGGGTTTAAGGTCATCTTCCATCACAGCTGAGTTCGAGAATAAAGCATAGGCAGGTATGTTGTATGAACTCACTTTGGGGAAAAGGACGTAAAAAAAGTGAAAACACAAATGATTTTAGTTAAGGAATAAACATGTAATAACATCCCCAGTGCAGGGAAAGCTAATGAGCTGCTTACAGATATCTCAATGTCGTTTGTTTTGTTGGCCTCATCTGAAGGGCAGGGGCTCGTTCCCACATTCCCCACGCCTGGCTGTGCTGCACCAGCTCTCTTGTTCCATCTGGAAATGATGTTTTTGTAGCAAAAGATTTTGGCAGTTGGCCACGTTCGGTTCAACTTCATGGCACGGGCAGAATTGATTCAGAATTACTGTGTGTGACCAGGCCCTTGGTGCAGCACGATTGCCGTTGGCCTGGGAAGTGGGAGATCCGTGGAAAAGGATGACACAAGTGTTGCATAAACGCTCACATTGAAATCCGGGCTGGAAATGTAGGTAACAGCACCTGTGAGCCTCCTGAGGACAAATGGCAGTGCAAAGTGTGTGGGATAATGCTGGGGTGAGGGATAAGATCCATTCAGATTGTAACAGGCCGTATGTGATTGGAATTAGTTTGTTAGATTCCCATTATACCACAAAAAGACAGTTTAATTGATTCTTACAAAGCACGGTATATTTTTTTGTTAATTGTTTATATTAAATGCATAGTGAGGTTAATCATCTGCTCAGTTGATTTCTTAATATCCTGAGGGATTTTTGCTGTTGTTCTTTAAATATTTGCTTAACCAGTAGCCCTAGAAATAAGAAACAAAAGGCATTTTATCTTGAGCAGAAGCAGTGCAGCGATTTGAATTTCGCATGTTTCATGTTCTTTCCCAACAGTTGTTATTTTCGTTAACACAGTTCCTTATTTTAGAGAAATTAGTGCCAAACACAGAGAAATTCCACAGTTATGGGTTATCTCTGGGGTAGTGGAATTAAAAAAACAAGCAAAAAACCCCCCCCAAAACCAAGAAAGCCTTAAAGTTAATAGTCAAGATTTCTTTTTTCCATCTCCATTGACCTTTTTGAAGGTTTTTATCCTCAGTTCTGCTGCCTGATTACTTAGGGATTCACTGAGCACTTTCCTTGAAGGCCATTCTTTCTGCTGGCCATTGGCATGAAAATGCAGCTGCCTGAGTGAGACCTCTTTTGATCTTCAGAGAGCTTTGTAAAGATAGATTAAAAGGAAAGCTATCAGGCATTTTTTCCCCATGCAAATACTGTCTATGATTCCAAGTCAGATAGTTTGGGGGGGTTTGGTTGGTTTGGGATTTGGAGCTGTGATCGTAGCTTTATGTTTTTTAACAAAACCTGAAAATCCATGAATGTGTATTGTACCCTTTGGAAAGAAAGGCAAACAAAAAAACCCAACCAGCTCTCTGTAAAACAGTGTGTGTTCATTAAAATCCAGTGGGATGATGAATCTAGTACCCTCTGGACAAAATTATGTTTCCAGAGACTTACAAGGGCTTTGGTTCCAATAAAGTAATTGCAACAAAATAAGTCTCTCAGTACTTTTTACTTTATATTGAGATGCTGATGTTCACATGAATCAAAATTTGCTCTTGCAAGTTAAAAAGATTCTGCTGTGCTTACAAATGATATTACAATCCAAAACATTTAAATGATACATTAATTTGCAGCACACAAAATTGTGTTTACATTTGTTCTTCCTTTGAGACCACATTTTTGTATTAAAATTTCAAATAATCCGTGTTCCTGTTTTAGACCCCTGAAATCAGTCACAATGAGATCACCACATCAGTTGCTACTCAGTGTCAGAAACATGAACTAATCCAGCTGCTCCTGGAATGTAAAGACAGGTAGAAGAACTTTGATTAAGGTTTACCCAGAGGAATGGGTTAAGACTATACAAAGTCAGTTTGGGTACTTATAGACCATATCATTTGATGCAGTTATTTTCTGAGTCTTTATGTATCAATTTGAGTTTCCTCATCTTCCCACAGAATACCTTGAACTATGGGCTGTTTTAGTTGGTGACAAAATAGTCTCACACCCTGCAGGCTGTTTTTTTGGCAAGACCCATTTTCCTGCTCACTGTGCATTTTTGGCTTGGTGGCATCTCTGCTAAATGTGGTGCAGTTTAACAGGAACAGCCCTGGTAGAGCTACAGAGGAAGATGAATATCACTCAAAGATACTAGGTTTTGTCTTTCTGCTTTTAAACCATATCTGGAGTTTTAAAATATTCTCCATTTGTTTTTCTGATAAAGCCAATGTAATTTAATCAGTGAAATTCATCAGCTCATTAATCAGTCCCTCTAAATCAGGAATAACTCACAACACTGATTTCACCACTAACCTCAAAGTGCACTGGTATAACATTTTCCATTTTGAGGAACAACTACTGAGATTTTGAGAAGGAAATATTTTTATAACAATAGCTGTATTTTGCTTTCATTTCTCTGATATTGTTTTAACTGCAAGTTAAGGAAATCTGATGATCCTTACTCACTAAAAGGAGGTTTTATTACTTCTGGTGTATTACAGGGTTTATTGTCCTTAGTGTTACTAATTAGTTAACCCAACTGTTTTGATTTTTGTGTATAAGTGCTTACTAATTATTTTATCATGAGAAAAATGAGTGGGGTCCAAGTGCCCTATTAATTCATTTCAGCCTGAAAATTTTTTTTTAATAATTAGTACGGCAAGAGGAATGAGTGAAATTAGCTACTAATGAGAAGATAAGTATAGTAATCTTCTTGTGATATAAAACTGTGATTGTCAGTAGGTCATAATAAGAACCCAGAGTGTGTTTCATGGGACCTTCGTTCTTCCTGTGAAATCATTAACTTGATCTGATATCGCAAATTGGGTTATTTCACACCTGTATTTCCATTGCTGACTGCTAACCCTCCAGCCACAGATACTGATAAGTTTTTGCTAATTAGAGAGTCATTAATGAAGTAAAGAATATGAGCAATCAATTATGACTTGTTTTAGTAATCCAAACAAAAACTTAATTGCATAAATTTGTCATGTACTTTCAAGTTTTGACAGTATATTTGTGAAACATGGCACGAATGTCAACACTCTGTAAGTAGCAGGTGTGACCCAGACAAGTTTTTCTCGTGTTCAGTTGCAAATTGCTTGACTTGTGATACACAGTGATGGATTAATGGCTTATTAAAATCCCTTTCCTTCCATAAACAAGAACTTCACATTTCCTAGTCTGGTTCATTCTAATTGCAGCCTTTAGATGGTGAGGTTTATGGCAAATAACTTATATCTTTTTTTTTTTTTATCCTGTGAATTTACATCTTAAACCAGTACTGGGTGAACGAAGTTAAGCAGTTCCTCACCCCCTCACTTGAAATTGGAACATGTTTCCATATGTAAAAACTGCACTTTTTGTGGTTCCTTGCTCGTTTTCTGCCGAGGTCTCTGTGGTAAAGTAAGGTTTCATGCAGATTACCTCTTATTTACATTTCTTTGCCTTTCCCCGTGTTAAAAACATAATAATAATAAAAGTTACCATTCCAAGAAATGGAACTGAGATCAATTATTTTTCGCTCCATTAGCTGTGCAGTGGTAACTGGGCTGCAATGTTCCTGTGCAAATAAGGCTCGGGAATTTCTCCTGGGAAGGTCGGCAGCGGGATTTCTTCATGGTGCACTTCACTTCCACCAGAGCCACTGGGAGCTGGTGAAGCGTGTGGCTGCTCACATTTAATATAAAGTGGGAGAAACATTGTGGGTGGGTAGGACCGTGTTCAGGATGCAGTTTTTTCTCTGGAGCAGCCATGGAATAGCTCTGAAGATCCAGCAGGGCAGGGCAGCCCCAGGGATCGGCGCAGGGGCTGTTTGAAGGAAGCACAGCAGGGATTTGTAGCCAGGACAGGTTGTCCAGTGCTCTACTGTGATCCATATATTCTTTATGTGCTCTCCAGCCATCAGATTCAGCCCACTTCTGTGCCAGAGTATTAGTACCAACCCCTTCAAATTAAAATAACCTTTCTGATGAATAAACATGACGTGGGAGAAGGTCGCTGGGAAGATATTGCTTGATATTAAGTTGGATGAATTTGTAATTGCAGTTTTCCCATTTATCTTGGAGGTAAAAATGAATAAGTTTTGTATCATTATGAATAAGTGTGACTGATGTGACCACACTCAGGAATTCTAAGAAGAACTTGTAACTTTTTCCATTTCGCAGAACTTTATGGGATATCTAGGTGTGCAGTCTCAACATGCATATCAACATTTCTTTATGTTAGGTTCTTCCTGCTTTAATTTGGATGCTTAAAAGGGTTGCACTGAGGGCATAGGTAGATAAATATAAAAAATTATTTTGAGGTCACGATGTACTGGTATAACTACCAACATCTGGAAGGGATTTATACAGCATGACAACACTGTACTGTAGTGGATTTATTAACCTTACTTTTGTTACTAACTGATTAAGACACAGGGGAGGAAGATGTTGTTATCATTGCACAGTCATTTTTCAGAGCAGGATTTCACACTAAATAGCTCAGGTGAGAACGAGACAGCTTGTTCTGAAGCGAATGCCCAGAGCTGTCATAGGATGTCGGTGGTGTCCTTGAGAAAATGTCTGATGCATCAGTCCTTCAAAAAAAAAAAAAAATCTTTTTCCAAATAGCTTTGTGTATTTTCTGTCTGCAAGGCACCAGCACTGGAACCCCTGACAAAAGCTGGTTGTTTTGGGGGTTGTTTTGGTCAAAGAACCGGTAGATGTGCTTTCTGTTCCAAAAAAAAAATTGTGTCATTTCTACATTGTCCTGATTTGTTTGAAGAAACAAAATTTGAAAATTGCTGTCTAAATACAGTATTTTGCGAAGCATTCATAATTGGAGGATTTTGATTTTTGAAAAACAGCTGCTTTTTTTTTTTTTTTTAAAGGGTAGGGAAAATGCTAGAAAAGCAACTTTATTTGTAATGAAGCCATATCAATTATTTACCTGGTAAGTATAAGGTGATGAAGGGGTATTTAGCTGTGAGTACTTAAAATTTGACACCTCTCTGTCTTTTAGGCAGAGATGCACAACAGGAGTTTGAGCAAATGTAAAAAGTCATAAATTTTTTTCCTTAGATGAATATGCTAAGTGGGAAGTTTGAAAAATGTTCTTCCCTTAAAGCAAATTATATCCATTGAGTATGAAGCAACAAACAGATAAAGACCTAATTGCTGGGTGGTTTCCTGTAAATGACATTATTTATTTATTTGTATTGAAGGAATACTCAAGAATTATAGACCATGCATTTCCTTCTTGTTTGTATTTTTTTCTTCCAATATTTGGGTTTAGGCTCCAATTAGCTGTGAAATCTGCCTTCAGTGAAATTACCACAAGTGTAGTGTGGTTTTGTCAGCAACTGCTTAATTCTATAGCTACTGGGCTGCCTCAGCCAAGCAACTGAGCCCCTAAATGTCTCTTAAAGGGGCTGGGAATAATTTAGGTTAATATTCCTCATCATCAAATAGCAATTAGAGGAAAGAAAAATGTTTACTTCCCTCCCATTCCCCCTTATCTTTCAGAGTTCAGCTGTCTGTCTTGCTGAGGTGTTTAAAGGTGTTTGCTTCTTTCTTGGGTTGTCACATCCCAGTGTGACAATGAATATTGTATCACTGTTTCTATAGTCTTCTTGTTTGCCTGGTTGGGTCTAAGGATATTATTATGGGTTGTCTTGTTTTCTCTGCCTCTTGTAAATCATATTTTTAAGTCCTAATTTGTTTGTTCCTAAACACCAACAAAATTGACGGGTCCTTCTCCCCAGAGAGAATAAATGTCTCTGTGCCATTAAGGGTGGTCCCTATTGCATTTGTCAAGCTCCACACCCCAATTACAGGCTGACATCCCATTCTGCCAGAAAGGAAACCACTCAGAAGAGCTGCTGCTGTTGAAAACCCATCCTATAAAAAAAAAACCCATAGGGATAGGAAGGTTTTCCAAAGCTGCCAGACCCAAACTTTTAACTGCCAGCCAGTCAAGAAATATCACACTGTTGTTGTGTGTAGATTGGGGCAGAGCACAGCAGTATTTAAGGCAAGGCTGTGCAGTATATCTTTCAATAATCCTTTGTTGAAGCTGCAGAGCTGATTGATGAGTAAATAAGACAAGGTGAGTGTCAAAGACGTCCTGTATGTTCAGTTTACCAAATACAAATGGCAGGTGAGATAAGGATATGCCCGTGATACAAATGGGATCTGACCAGCATCGCAGCCTCCAAAGGCTTTATGGCCCTAATTTTAGTGGAGCTGATTTCAAACAGCCCCATTTAACCATAACAGCTCTAGCAGCCCGATATTCCACATAAGGGAGCCACCAGAGCATTTCAGGCAGTTCTTTAAGGTTTTTCCAAATGGCAGCAGCTCTGAGCTCCTGCGGGGATGCTCTGACCGGGTCCTGAGCGCAGGTTTGGAGCTGTGGTCACGTTCAGCACTGTAGCACCAATACATCCTGTGCTGCCAATGCCCTTGGCATTCCACCTGCAGCCTGGAAATCACCTCTTGCATTGCAAAACTGAGAGGCAGAGGTGGAGAAGCCCCTTCAACACAGCATTCTCCCCAGACTTGTTCTGCTTCCACAGGGCGCTTCAGATTGTCTGACTGGGATCCAAGCTGCTTGTCCTGTCCCATAACCTTCCTGAAATGTCCAGATCCATCAGTCTTTCTACGTGATTGAAGTTGTTGATTTATCAAGCAATGTTTCAGGATTATACCTGCTGAATGTAAGGGAATAAGGTTAATGACTCTAGAAAATACTTTTTTTTTGTTTTCGTTTCTGTCTCCCCCGCACATCTTATGCATCCCCAACCTCTCCATTTAATAAAAGTTAAACTATCTTTCGAGTATGAACCTCATCTCCCCAGCTGTAACTGAGTACTAAAACAGTTTGCTTTGTTCAAATAACACAGAAAATATTTTTTTTCTGAAATTCCTGCTTCACTTCTCTTCCTGTGGAGACAACTATATTAGGAAAGCAACTCAGAAAAGAATAGCGTTTCCCCTCTGGAAAGCTTTTTGTGGTTGATACCTACTGAGGAGCTGAAATACTTTTAATTTTTTTTTTTTTTCCAAGCATAAACTGGAGTAGAAGTGAAACATGTTTTTGCCTTTTAGTCAGATGCTGGGTCTCAATACTGACAGTGTGTCTAGTACTTAATATCCCCTGACCATTATGTGGCTCGGGATTGTTACTTAAAACTCTTCCTCGGGTGGGTAAAATTTAACACTCATATATTATTATTCCTTTTTTCAACATGCAGAAATGGGAGATTAAAGAAAACAAAACCTGTTTTGTTAGGGGCCAATGGAACTAGTCAGTAGTAACTATATAGAACTAGAAAAATTTTGTCTTTATCTGCACTTTATGTTGCATTGATGATTAACGGAAACATTAAGTGAAGTAATAAATTGATACGTTATACTTACTGAATTATAACTTAGATATTTTGTTTCTGGAGTAATAGGAGAGAGGGTTAAATTGCAACTTTATCAAAACCAAATTAAATCAGTGGCCAGAACTGTATGAACCAGGAGCTTCATTTGGTAATAAAAATCAGCATGAAAAGTGTTTTTTTCATATTTTCAGACCTCAACGACACTTAATGTGTGTCAGTGATGAGCAAGTCCCTGGTGTTTTGTGCAGGAGACCTTTGCTGTGAGGAGCCCTCAGCACAAACATCCACTCAGTTTAGACTTGAGTTTACATTTCAAAGCTGTAAAATTCAAGGCAAACCTTTCTGCTGAATTTAGCAACACAGTTGTATGTTCTGATGTAGTTTTCATAAATTCCTCTGAGTGGCTTTGATGCTCTCTGTGCTTTCAGTGCTTTCCTGTGATGTTTACCTGTGCTTAGAAAGAGATGCTGGGGAGGCCTCCTCTGTTTTGTGTCCTCAGTGGTTGTTAATCATCTTCTCTCCCTCTGCCCTGCTCCATGAAAACTCCTGAGGATCATCTGTTAATTTAATGGGTGCATGGAAGCTCTTCAGGAGCTGTGAATTTAGAAGGATATATGGAAAGTATTTTTTTCATTTAAAAAGATGATAAATTTAGATAGAAATGTGAATACAGCATCAATAAAATGGTATAGACATAGTAATGCCTTAGAAGGTGTCCTGTTGACTGTCAGAGAGCCTGAACACTTTTCTTCATTACTTCAGATATTTTAAGTTGTTCGAAGTCAGTGGAATGAAAAACACCAAAGGTCTAGTTCAGCAGCAGATTATTTTGTAGAAAAATGAGCAGCTTTCTAAAGTTTAACCAAAGTGTTGCTATAATTCTGTCAAACAAGTCAAAAAAGCTGCGTAAGTCTCTTATCATTGTAGTAGGTGAAATGTAGAGGAAATGTTCTAACTAATAATTGGAGATTTACTTGTCCAGGGAATCAAAAACTGTCTTACTGGTGTTATTCTGCTGGGAGCTCAAAGCTAAACCCTCAGAATTCATTTTCCTGAAGAACACACTATTCTCATTGTCAGGGAAGAAACCAAATGAACAGAGAATAACAGAGGATTGGGACATACGATAAACACCTTTCCTGGCTCACCTACTCCTCTAAAACTGTCTAGTTTGCATGTCCTAAAGCTTAACAATCATGTTTTATTACTGATTATGAATCTAATAAGTTTTGCAGTGTCTGAGCATTTGAGATATTTTGTATTGCAAACACATTCGATATTGAAGGTGCCAACTCTGCTGTTAAACCCCTATAGTTCAATAAGTACATGGCAACTGGGAGCACACATAAAACTTCCTCTGTTAGCTGGAAATATTAATGAGTTTTTTAAGCAGTGTTATTACACCCATTTACTTCTCAAGTGTAGCTCTAATTTTCTTCATGTTTGGTGATAACATTTATTGATGTCAGAGGGTGTATGGTCCTCATTTTTTGTTTTCATCATTTCTTTTTTCTTTGCAACAATGAAATAAAGAACACGAATGGAAAACAATTTTATTGAGTAATTTACTGTACGTAAATTATGGACTAAGTGTCCCATTCAAACAATCTTTGAATTTTTTACAGTGTTTCTGTGGTAAATTATTTATTAGTACTCAGGCTATTAGCACAGAGCTACTAATTCTAAACCACATCTTGGGGGGAAAAAACCCCAGATTTATAAGTTTGTTTTTAGTTGAGTCATGTAAGTTCTGCTATTTTTAATTATTGTGTTAGGGAAGCAAAGTAAGACCCTAAGGCTATCAGAAAAAAAATAAAGAAAAAAATCACAGATTTTAATCTGCTGTAATTTGGTGCTTATAACAAAAACTGACATTTAAACACCAAAGGAAACATCTGGGTATTTTCAAACCTTCTTTGAAGACAGTTTGGTTTAGTTACTGGTTTTAAAAGTGTTTACCTTTGTCTTAATTTTTTTTCCTCCCAGTGATGCTGTGTATCACCATCTATACAGTAGCAGGAATGATAAAAGTAATAGAGTTTGGTAATCACAGCTATTCTGGAGTGAGTTTCTGGAGCAGCAGGAGAGATGATTTTACAAGTGGCTGTATAATACCAGTTATGATATAGCAGGAACTTGCAATTTCTGGCCCCTTCAAAGAGATGACATTTAATTATGGTAATAGCTTTACTGATAGCTGATACACAGTGTGGTGTGCATTAAAATTATACTGTCTGTGAGAAATTACAGCCAAACGTTGTCGGGAAATAAAAGGAAAGAAAATACCTCCCCACAGGGGAAGGATTGTCAGCGAATCCTCTTGACTAGAGGGGCAGTGCAGCAGTTTTGTTTCTTGTATCTTTCTGCAGAGGTGCTAAAAGATAATTTTGACAAACACTGTCAGATGTGGTAACCTCGTGTGATTCCTGGAGCGCTCATCCCGATCCCTGGTGCTCTCCCCTCGGATGGCCGGGCTGTGCCGCCTCTGGAGCCGCTTCCCTGCTGACAGATGCAGTGACCTTATCACACAGACAGCTCTATCCAGCCTGACAGCCCGGCCATCTGCCTCCTATTGATCATAATTGATTTAAAGAAAGTGATCCTCCAAAGCTCAGTGCTGGGAGACCCCACAGCTAAAGAGACGTTTGAGTCAGGAGACTCGAACCTTTAGGGTGGTTTTCCTCCCCTTTCAGTCTGATCTGTAAAACAGGATCTGAAAAACGTGTCTTCTGGTGGGAAAATGCTATTATTGTCTTTCCAAAGAACAGCTTTGGGTGTCTGAGGCAACTCACATTCCAGAAAGATAAGAACAGAACTGGAGTTCACCACGGTTGAGATGGCAGATAACTGTTCACTGGTCCTGAAGAGCCACAGGATCTTTTCAACAGTTTTCCAAATAAGAGAAATATTTCATCCAGTTCTCCAACTGTCATTATTTTCATGTAAGTATTATATGTATGTAGATATTTCTGTCTACAATCTCACCATTTCTTTTAATACTTCAATAGCTGTAACAAACAGGCACAACTTGTTTGTATATTCCTGTGTATTTTTCTTACTTATTTTTTCAGACCAGACGTAAATATAGGTTTTTTCAGTTGTAATGGTCTTTACATGTACAATATATTTAAGTTCTTTATAATGAGAGCAGTGAGGCCCTGGCACAGGTTGCCCAGAGAAGCTGTGGCTACCCCATCCCTGGAAGTGCCCAAGGCCAGGTTGGACAGGGCTTGGAGCAACCTGGGCAGTGGGAGGTGTCCCTGCCCATGGCAGGGGGTGGAACTGGATGGGCTTTAAGGTCCCTTCCAACCCAAACCATTCTGTGTTTTTTGTCTCAAACTTTTTACAGCAGAATAACTTAATACTACAAGTTATTTGTCTTAATAGTGTTTTATGTGTGATCTCAATGGAAAGATGACAACAGATAAAATCCTACATCATGTAAATATATATGTGATGAACTATGTATTTTAAGGGGATCATGAGTCAGCTGTGTAGAGGGAACAGTTCAGGTTGGATGAGGAATGGATGGCTCCAGAATGAATGCAAAAAGCAATGAAATAAGTATTGGTGCCCCCTAGATCCAAGAAGGATCCAGAGTCATAGGGTCCACTGGTACAGCTTGGAGAGTTTGTGTGATCCTTTGCAGATTTGGAAGGGAGGGAGTTCGGGGAGTGTCACAGTGACAACCCCTGGGTGCCTGGCTTATGGAATTACTCAGTGCTCGACTCTCCGGGTTGAGTGTCTGGGGCATGCTTTGTGAATTTTAAGTAAGAGTAATTAAGCAAGTATTAATTGTATGTTATTAGGCTGTGGATGAGTCAGGATGAAGGTGACAATCACAAAGCACTCCCTGTTCTGAAGGTGATGAATGTGAGCGTGCTTGCAGACAACCCCAAAAAACTTGTGTCCTGGGCTCCAGATGGACCCTGAAGTGTGAGCAGCCACACCCAGATTAATTCACTAGAGCACCACCCTCTTACAAAGATTTCCATGCCCCCAGGTTATTTCATGGGTATCCATTTTTAGGGCTTAATTTTTCAGTCTCATCCAAAAAAATGTCAGTACAGTCCTTTTATTTCTGCTTTGTGTGTTTCTTGGGAGACAGAGTGACCTGGGAGACCTCTGCAGACATTGTTTATTTTAACCAGTATGCAAAGGGAGTGGGTATTCCTAAAGGACATCATTTTGAGAGCTGTCTGGAGGCTTCTCAGGAGTGTAGGCAAAATATGCTCATGCCAAACCAGAAAGTTCTCTGCAAGAGTAAGGTGGGTGGTAGGAGATAGGTGATCTCAGTGGGGTTTTAGAGTGAGTGTGAGGAGTCAGGTGGGATATTAAAATGCTGTCGAAAGAAAGAAGAAATGTGGGAAATGAAGAGTCAGGTTATGAAAACAGTGGGAAGAGAATATTGTATTGCAAGTGTCTGTTAGTGTTAGGAAAGTATCTGCTGCTGCCTCTTGCATAGTAGTGCTCAGGGTTTCACAGACTGAAAATCCTGTACTTTCCCCCAAGCAGTTGTTTGCCAAATGTCACTTACCTGGTTTGCCCAAGCCAAAAGTCACCTCTGATCATAATACTCTTGTACTATATTATAGTTTTGCCAAAAGAAAAGTGTAAGAGTCTGCATGATATCAATGTATTTCCAAGAAAATGTGTAGATGTCTGAAATTTTTAAAAGTAGATAACTGAAATCACATACTGTAGTGTCAGTAGGGATGGTACCAAAGGGGATGGTGTTGGAACAAATGCAGAATAAAACTTGTAAGTAAAATATAAAAATAACTTCAAACCTGATTGAACTAGTTTTAGTTTCTGAGATGGCTTGAATGGCTGGAAGATTTACGTAACTTCTTTGAGGAAGGTTTTAAGAAGAAAGGAGATTGTTTGTCATTTGAAAGGCACAGAATTAATGTTGGTACTGAAGAAGACCAGATACCAGACTCCTTTGAAAATCGTCTAATTGTTTAGGTTTCTGTTTTCCTTTTTGAAATGAAGAAGAAAGACCTGAGAAAAACAGCTGTGGTAGAGAGAAATGTGGGTGCATTAAGATGTCCACTTTGTGAAGGAGGTTATAGGGACCTCCTTGTGGAGATTACTGACATTACTCATTTGTCTGAACAGAGTTAATGAGCATGTAGGAAGGCACTTGGATTGTCCTCAGTGGCTGGTTCTCTAGTTCTGCAAAGCCTGGAACTAATCCCCCCATGCTGGGATACTTTGTGTTGATGGTGCTGTATCATCAGATGAATCATTAAATTGACCATTGAAAAAAAAGAGTAGGAAAATAGATTTGGTTTTAAATGCTTTTGCAGGGAATTATTCTTAGTCACAGTGAGTGGGTAATTTAAACTACCAAGAGATTCACATATGAAAATGTTTCAGTTTGCCCAAGAGGAAGAGAGTGGAGGTTTCTCCAGCCTGGTTTAAAATGTTTGTGTCATGCAGGTTTTTACTGTACAGATGGTATAGAATGAAAAGTCCAAGGAAACATGCATCTTGCTCAAAGAGGCCAAACAGTCACCAAAAGGAAAGGTAGAAGTTTTACTCTTCTTTGAAGCAAGAACCACTTACCTTCATGCCTTTATCCTTGCATGTTATAAGTATTTCGAAGATCTAACAGAATCAAAGTCTGGAAAATGCAGCCCTGAGAAGGTGGTATTTTTCAATTACTGCTGATCCAACTTATTTTTGGCTTGTAAATCAAATGTTTTCATATTGATTGACATTACTTCCTGGAGGAGTTTGTATTGGGTACTTAAGGTATCATCAAATTTTGGTCAATATAATAATATCGATCCAAACACACTTTGTTTGTTTGAAAGTTATTATTGCAGTTTGCTCCTGCTTATCTGTAAAGACCTCAGAGAAACTACAGTAATTTGTATCACAGAATCACCTTGATTCTCAGCATGGGCCCAAAATCCCACAGCAGTTTGTGGGATTTTCCAAAATAGCTTTATCCCAGATGTTTTGAGAGCAATTCTTTTTAATTTCCAGACTCTAGCTGGATTTCAGAGAGAACCTGACTTTGTGGATGTGTTGCAGGCTGGATGTACAAGGTGGGTCTTGTTATCCTCCTGATCTGATTTTTGTGGAATGCTCCTGAGCAGTTGTTTTGAAGTTGAAAATCAACAGTGAAAAGAGCCCATTCCTCCCGGCCTTCCCACTCTTCCATTTGGGTTCCCAGGAGTTTGAATTTGGTAGCCAACTTTTTTCTCCCGGATAAAGTATTGCTTCTTATCTTAAAAATTATTGGTCATTATTTCTCAGACTGTGAGTACACTGTGAAGTGCTTTAAAACTTGCAAGAGCAAAAATTATTAGCTAAAAGATAATGGGTTTTGCCATCACATCTTTTTAAAATGGCTTTCAGTAGCTTCAGATGCAGTTCTTAATGCTACTCATTTGGGGTTTGGAAAGGCACTTACTGGGGTTTGCAGTTTATTTTTAGAGATAAATAAATGTCGATAACATTTTCTGAAGATTGCATGGACTCAGTAAATATGCATTTACTTTGATAATGGTTGGCAAGTGTTTTTGGAAAGTTGGGGCGTGTATCACTTTCTTCAAAAACTTTGAGATCACCACATATTGTGATCTTAGATAAGTTTAAAATAAGTTCTTTAACTACACAAGAGAAGATCTTTATACAGTTTATTTGGGGTTTTTTTGATCACTGTTCTTTCAGTTGCTCATTATTTTGTCAGCTGTGTTTTATGACATTTTTGAGTGATGAATAATACAAAGTCTCCTCAGAACTAGTAAGGTCTTGACACTGTATTAAGACTCTCAAATCTGTTGGACAATACATGCTGATGAGGTATTAAAAGTTTTAGGCATTGATTTCTTTATCGTTGTTGCCTTTTTTTTTTTAATATAAACTTCTAGGTATGAAGCAGAGTGCATAAAGATACAGTGTTTAAACCCTCCCACCCCCTGTCTGTAATTGTTTCCCTATAATTCCAGTATTGCTGGCCATGTTTAGTAAGTTGTTTGGGATATTGATGGCACCGGTTCACCTACTGTGTTGGATTTCTGGTAATTAAAATTGGAGAGCATTGTTGGGAAGCTCAGTGCAATCACATCCTCACTTGCACACGATGAACACATAGAAACTAAAATATTTAAATGATACGTAATTGCTGGGTTCTTGACTCAACTCTTTAGTTGGCTCTGGGGAGAGGGAATGAAAAAGGAAAAATGTTCATTAGGGCTTAGGGATTGAGCCTGGTGTATTAGAAGGAATTGGATTATTCGGTTTACAGTGTTCTTAACAGATTCAATTTCAGGCAGAGATAATTGAAGTGTCGTCAGAGCTGTGTGCATCACTAAAACACCCCGGCACAGGCGCTCCCCTGGGCTCCCTAAAACAATACAGAACAATTGGAGGAGCTTTGCAGAGCTTTAACTGCCCTCCCCGAGCCTGCTTTTAAAGGATGTTACAGCCAACTTCAACAAATGCCTTCTCGTGGAGTTCCCGGAGATTGAATGTTTAGATTGTTTGATTTCGTTGTTGAAGGAAGATGTTTAACAAATTATTATTATTATTAAATCTAATGCCAAAACTTTTTTGTAGCAGAAATCCATCTGTGTTTCTGATGAGTGTATTTCTAAACTTCTCCCAGTTTTCTTCTTAACACTCAGATTCAGATTTTAAAGGTATTTTTTGAACACAGTGACACCAGTGGAAAAAATGTAGTTTAGTTGCTGTTTATTGCTAGATCAAAATGTATGATTATTGAGAGGGAACTGTTACAGAGCCCCTCGTTCCACCACATTTTCAGGGGGTTGTCTCCTGTTTCAACCAACTCACTGCCCTGATGTGAACAGTAAATCCACCCCTCCAAATGAGTGTTCTTTGGGGGATGTTCCTGTCAGCCAGCCGGGTTGTAACACGGTGCCAGAACCGATAAAGTCCCTCTGTGATGTCTTACAAAATGGACTTCATCGTATTTACTGATGTTTATATTCTGGAGAACATTTGAAGAGGACTATCTACAGGAACTCGTAGCAAAAAACCCCAGCTACAGGGATGAAAACACCAGTAGATTAAGGTGGAGTCAGGGCACAACGAAGAGTTGACGTTTCATGACCATGTATAAGGATTTTGGGGATGTCAGGATCCTGTTGATCAAGGACTGGCTGATGTGGGTGCAGAAAAAAAATCACTTTTCCCTGACCTGTTCATGCAGAAATCACAGGAGTTTGGGGAGAGATGCAGGCAGAAGCAGGTGTGATGCATGATAAGCAGGAGTACTAAAATGTTTAAATAACCTTTGAGAAAGTTGTCTGTTTATTTGGATGCTTCCTTAGCCCATGGAATTTCTTTCTAGCTGTTATAGACAGAATTTTCTTCTGTCTATATATATTGCAAATGTTTGGGTTAATTGTGGATCCTCTCACCCCCCCATGTTTTATTGGGTTTTATTGCATTTCACATTCTCTTGAGTTTTACACTTACAGAATACAAGTAGTTCTTGTGAAAGTAACTGTTTTTCTAGTCCTTGGAACTTGCTTCAGAATGTAAAGACTTCTTATGAATTCTAAGTTATTTACTTTTTTTTAATCTAACAGATTCCCACTGTATTTATGTATAATGGACATCAGCGGGGATTTAGTAAACCATTGATTTTTACTGTTCTCTAGCTCTGAACGTGAGGTCATTAATTTGTGTAGAAACTAGGAAAATATTTCACATTTTATAGTGATTTTTACAATTTGTTAACAAAATTTTATCTACCATAGAATTGAGGTACTTAATGTATTTTATGCATAGAAAGATGTAAGGAAAAGCTTTTCGATATCAATACGGAAAATCATCCACTAGGGCCACTTCATAACCATTTTAAAGAAGATTTTCATAATGAAACAGATTGTTGCTTTTAGAAGGTTCCTTAAACACTGTTCATCCAGATAGAGAAGGACTGGGAGAAGTATTAAAAGTAATTTCACCGTGTGTATTACATCTGTAAGTAGAAAAACCTGAAGTGTTGGTTTAAGTTATTTTACCTTTGTCATCTTTTTTAATTATTGAAGTAGGCCAGATTATTATTGCAGAAGCTAAACTGATTGAAATGATCATAGTTAATTCTGTATGAGCTTGACAAGGTAAAGGCAATAAGGAAAGGATGCACAAGATAAAACTTGGTGCTTTGTGCTGTTTTCAATTCACTGATTTCAAAGCACTTTACCAGGATTAATATTCTAAGCCTCCACACAATTCCCAGGAGGAAGTTAAGCATTATTCACATTTTAGAGATGGGTAAATGAAATCCAGAGAGGTTGTAACCTGTACAAAGTCACACAGAGGCACCAGGCCTCTGGAGAATGAGGGAGCAGCAACAGAAATTTTTGCATCTTGTTACCTGCTGTTACCCTGTGAGTAAAAGATCACTTGGTAGATACAAAAAGACCCCTCTGAGACTCAATAGTTTAAGTCACTTTTAACCCATTTAATGGATTTTTAAGTAAGAAGCAGCAGTTATTTCATGCAGGTCTTTAATTCCTAGCGAGCTGTGTAATACTGAATCATATCTGCAAAGGGAAGGCTGCAAATACCGGAGTCTCCTGGTTCATTGGCTCTTGGGGAAAATGTCATCGCTCCTGGAGCTCTGCCCTGGGAGGAGCAGTGAGCTGGGAGATCAAAAAGCCTCTTCTAACTCTTCTTATTCCCCTTGGTACATCTCAGAATTTTAGTTCACTGTGTGGACAAACATGAGATTAAAACAATGTAGAAACTGGGATCATTTCTGTTGCTTTATTGCAAAATAAGTGAGATTGTCAGTACCCCCAGCTGTTAAATGCAGTGGCTGGCATAAGCAAACTTTACAGCTTGGCAAAAGAATTTTGATTGGCTGCTGTTGTTTATATATATAGATATAAAAATATATATAATTGACATAAATTACCTGTTTTCCTGGATGTATTGGTTGGCTGTAGTGCTTGCTCTGTAGTTTTCTGGCTGTAAAGCAACAAATCCATATGTTTATATTTGCCTTCCCCCAATGCCCTTAGAGATTCTGCATTGATATCATAACTGTGGTTTTCATACAGAGACACTGTAACTGTATTCTTTGGGGTATGTATTTGAAAAATTAAAATTCAGTTATGCATGAAAATGCATAGTTTTATTAATGAACATACTTTAATTAGTGATCCTCTTCAGACTATTGATTCATCTGCTGGAGAGAGCAAATTAGTGTAGCATTATACTTTTTCCTGGTCTGTAGCAAAACCAAATAAATGGGATAGAAGCTTGAGCTGTTTTGGACAAGGCAGGATCATGCTTGGAGAAATGAATAAAACAGAGATGACCTTTGAAAGTACTCACATGGAGAAATTAATGTTTTCTTAATATCTCTTCATTTGTAGTTCTTGTTACGGGCTCGTTTTTCATCAGGAACGATTTGACGCTGTGTGGTGTTGCTTTCAAAGCTAAATATACAGAAGTAGTGAAATTAAATAATAATAATAATAATAACGATAGTAATAATAGTTTGCTCTGGGGAAGTGAACCTTTTGCAAATGACATAATGCTTCCTTGGTTACCTTTGTGTTTCAGGATGGATAGTGTGTTATTTTTGTAGCTGGAAAGAACAAAAATAGCTGCATTAGAACAATTTCCTTGAATCTCCATAGGGATTCTTTTTGTACAATACCTTTTTATTGATAATTCTGTCTTTAGGTACAATCAAGTGATCAAGATTCAGCTTAGCTAAGTACCTAATACTTGTTTGAGATAAAACCTATGAGCTGTCCAACCGACTGTGAAAGAGTTATTTATTGTACTTTTCAAACTATTGCCTAACTGGCAAAAAAGCAAGGTAAGATCCTGGGTGAGAAATCAGCTCTTACTGTTACAGAGCTCCAAGGAGCACAACTGGTGCTTCTGTAATTGCAGAACCACCTTGAGCAGGGACACCTTGAGGGCAAGTGTTTTGCTGGTGTCGGAGCACAGGGACTGTCAGGCGGAGGCAGGGAGGTGGGAGGTGACCCTTGGGAGATGATGGTCCTGTTGCTGTGGATAAAATTACAAATTTTTCAGATGGCAGAACATTCTCCTGCTCAATGTCATTCCTATAAAAGACCTTCTAATGAGGAGGAAAACAGGTGAAGTGAAGGATGCGAAGTCTCGAGCAGCCATCACTGACTGGCAGGTTTTTGGCTGGTGGTGTCCAGGTTTAAAAATCCTTGTATTTGATCAATGGCCACTGACAGGCTTTAAACTCTAATGTGTCAGCAGGAACAAATAACATCAGAGGATGCACTAACAAGACTGGCAGTGGATGGTCCCCAGTTCTTCCTTTAGGAGCTGCTGAACTGACATTGTCAGGTTGTAGCCCAGCCCCTGGGCTGTGTCCCAGCTCAGCTGGAGCTTCTCCTAAGAACTTCTGGGGGGAGGAATCAAGGCACCAGGCTTAACATTGAGCTGGTGTGTTATCACCTGTTACTTCTGTGTGTGAACTGCTCAAATCACAGACCCTGCCCAGGGTAGCAGAGCCCTGCTCAATGAACCAAGGGGTGGAATTTTTAGCTGTCATGTAAAAATTCATTGTGACTGGTTCCCGTGATTGTCTCGAGCCCGTATTTTGCTTACATTCTTTATGAGTGTAGCTTTTTGCACAGATTTTGATTGCATGTTTTCATAATGACACATAAGCTGCTGTCTGTCCAGTTAATTCTTGCTCTTCACTTAGTGATAATTGATTTTTCTTTTTTAGAGGTAGGATTAAAAATATTTGCCTTCATTCAGTGTGTCAGTGATCCATGTTAAATGTGGCCTTTTACACTGGTGCTTCAACTGCACCTTTCCTGGTACTGACAACATGACTGGTCACTGCTAACGTGGGTGTTGCAGTCAGCCTGATTTTTATGTCATCTGAATTGAAAGGAAAATGTTATATGTCAGAAAATATGAATTTTTTCAATGAGCTGACCAGTCCAGCGGTTGTGGTAGGGGATGAGTGATATCCATGGGTTACAAGTGAGCAGCAATATTCCAGAAGCCTTTCTTCAGAGCCTGTAATACCCTGTTTAAAATATGGGCTCTGATAGGAGAGGATTTGTTTCAATCATGATGTAGTAAATTTATCCTTGGGGATATCGGGAAGGAGGGGTTGCATCAACAAGTGTCTGCCTTTCTGTCAAGATCTGATTAGTTGTGAAATTACAAGTAACATTTTAGACATGGTTACAGTAAAGGTTACAGGCACTCTTGGATCTGAAATTTCATTTTAGAGCAAAAGGTCCCCAAGGGCTGGTTTAATTTATTTAATTACATTGTACAAGACTTGGGTAATAGTTTTAGATCAAAGTATAAGAACCAACTTCCAGGCGAATTTGTAATATAATTCAAAGTGGTAAATTGCTAAACACTTCAACAATTGTGCTTTGTAAGACAGGATGATACAAGGATATGGATTGCAATTATGTAGTGCAACTGTAAGTCTTATATTAAAATCATAAATAATAAATTAGGAAAAGTAACTTGCTTAATTGTAGTGGCATCGTATCTTTCCTCAGAAGATTGTGCTACAAAACTGAATGAAATGGCCTGGGAAGCCCATTTTTAAGCGTTTCTTACGCCCCCTTGATAGTTTGGACAGGGAAGATGGGCTTTAAATTTAGTATTTTCATAAGATAGTTCTATTCAAAGGGTTCTCTGACTGTAGTGCAGAGAGAATTATTGTGTTACTTCTGGGTCTTTCCTCATTAGATGTGTCATGATGATGGGTGAAATGTTCTTAAACTTTCAGATTCCCCTTATTGCATACCTTGAGTGATTCTTCCTTTCACTCTTCCCACTTCCAGTTGAAACTTCTGTACCCATTTTCCTAGACACAATGTTTTGGATGGGTTTTTTTTCCAGCTATTTTAGTACCAAGTGCCCAGTTGAGCATCCACAAGCTGTTTTTCCCTGTTGGGTCTGTGAGCAGCAACATGGGGAAAATGATCCAAACCCAGTCACCAAACAAAGCATTAATTACTTGTTGCTCTAAAGGTACAAAGTGCACACAGCAAGAAACAGAAAACATTAAAAACCACAATTAACAGGTCCAGATCCTTTTCATGCCATGATCTTTCTTTACCACCTCTTTGGATTTACCCTTAAGCAAACTATTTTCAACTCTTTTCCAGGGGTAGTGAAGCACTTGGTTTGGGAATGCTGTTCCCTGGGTGTTTCCTTTCTAATCAGTCAGCTCTGAGTGTCATTCCCAGCATCATGTCTGATTACTAACACAATTCCAAGGCCAAAGCTCCACTAATGCCAGTCATGGCTAAAGCTTGACAAAGGAGATGTATGATGAGGGTGGGGGCTGGCGATAAATCTGAGCTCTTGTATCTGATGTTTGAGAATCTGACTTTCATCTGACATACTGCTTTACAGTTCTTACATTAAATCTTGTGATCCACAAACATGTGCTACATCCATCAGAAGTTTTTTCCAATTCATCATGAGTGGCCTTAGAGCATTTTTCTGTGGTTTTTTTAAAGAAAAAAAATCGACCGGGAATTTCATTGAAGCCTTCCTTTAAATAAAGGTGCTTGGACACTTTGCCATTAGTGTTCCAAAGATCAATATTCCTGTGAAATATAGTGCATTTTCCTCTGTTTCATATTTAAAGGACAGTTCTGTTTGTTTCTGTATTGATGTGCTACTTTTCCATGGTTTCCATCTTGCATGTTTAATCTCTTTGGCAATAGAGCAGTGCTGGTTTTTGGTCAGTTAAGGTACAAGTGATGACTCCTCTAAGAACTGTCTTCCCAGTGATAGCTCCCAATGCAGATAATTCCACCTAAATAAACTGTCAGTACATGGCATTTTAATATCCAGATGCTTGTTCTTGGAAGAAAAATAACAGCAAAAACTATATCAAATACAGATTGCTTTTTCTAGAGTAAACCGATCCATTTAATGAAAAAGATTAAAAAATGAGGGAGTGGCAAACTGAGGAATAATGGCAAACTTAGTTTCCTCCATGGTAACTCTGTTTGCAGTATTGATTTTTAATGTGTATGTATTAATTATTACAACAGAAATAATAGTAACTATAGAACTACAATAGAATTTCTTTGTGCTAAAGCTCAGACATGTCTTTTCTGTTGAAGGGCAAAGTGAAAATGTGAAGTGGAGCTCAGGATCTGATCCCTGGCTTCACAGCTTATCAGAAAGTCTTCAAATTACCTCTTAGTTCTTCTGGCCATTTAGCACTAAAACCTGATTAATGTAAAGAGGTCTTTGGATGATTCTCTGTGTTCACTGGATCAAACAGTATCCGTTGTGCT
Organism: Pseudopipra pipra; assembly: GCF_036250125.1. Lineage (NCBI taxonomy): Eukaryota > Metazoa > Chordata > Aves > Passeriformes > Pipridae > Pseudopipra > Pseudopipra pipra. The sequence continues at coordinate 12,647,643 of NC_087564.1, forward strand.
TCTTGCACAAGCGAAATTGAGCTGCCTTTTGTTTAAATTTTGTGGTATTGTGGCAGATGATAAAATCTGCTGCATGTCCCAGGTTTATAGAATTCTTCAAACATCACACTAAACTTAGAATGGGAGAGTCCTTTGCTAAACTTGTTCACAGACACAAGAATTTAAATGCAGGTGGCTCACCAGTTTTCAGATATCTATATTTAAATAGTTCTCTTAAAATATTTGATTAGTCTTGCAATGTGCTGTTTAACATCAAACATTCAGTCAATGGTCACGATAGTTATTTGAGCTGAAGTCCCTTTTCCTTGTAAATGAAGCATTAACTGCTGGTGAAATCGTCTGTTCTGTAATATATATATAATTTCCAAATGGATGTGAAAAACTACATGTGTAAGGATTTTTTTGTGGGTATTTTTTGGGGGGGCTTGTGTTTTGTTGTTGTTGTTGTCTTTATAAAATTTTTCTTGGAAGTTGTTTTTGCTAAGGGAGGTGAGAGGGAGGGGGTGCCTTCACTGTATTTTTTCACATTTACCACACAAGGCTTTGAGCTATTTTTTTTCTCTCTATCTTTTGAACTTTGATTTTTGAAGGATCTTTTCTTCTTGGCTTTCTCTATCCTGCTGTTTAACCTTTCTGCCCCTTTTAATACACTTCCTTACTGCAGGCAGTTTTCCCTTCTGAAACAAAATAATACTGTGTTAGATTTTCTCATTACTATGAAAACAGTTAAACTCCTGAAATCTTGCATTAAAATAGGTCTTTTTATGGAAGCAACAAAATCCAAACTGTGAAGGGAATCTCATGCTACTCTATTAAACCATTAAAATTTAGGAAATTCCTTGACATGAATTAAAAAGTTTAATTTAAAATGCCACTGAGGAAGTTTGAAGCTTGGAAGTATCTCATTAGCTCAGTATCACTTGTGGAGTGTTACAGACTGCTTAAATGTTACTAACAGAAAGTTGATTATCTTAAGGATAAAAGTCTTCATAGGAACTAATTTGTCTGAGCTGTTAAAAAAAAATTAGTTAAATAATTGGATTGGTTTAAGCATAACCTACAGACAGGAAAACAGTTTGATTTGCATTTGCCAAAGGTAGAAGCAAACTGGAGATTTGATGAGGGATGGAGGTGTAGGGGTGTGGAAGGGACCTGGTGTTATGTGTGGGGCTGAGCTAATGCTGCTTAGGGAGTCATGAATGAAGGGGAAGACTTTGGGATTAATGGAATTTGGAAACGGGAATTTCATAGGCACCAGCATATCCACAGATAACTGGACTTTATTGATTCCCTGGCAGACAGAACACTGTACTTGCTCTACATACTTCTCAGTGTTGTACTTGGGGTAAAGGAAGATGTGTTTGTCACTGTGTTGTTTTGCTCTCTTTAATTTATATCGGGATTTTTTTGCCTGCTCTAATGAGTGAACTCCAGCTGCTGGATTCCATATGGGAAATGCAGCCAGCATAGCTCTTCCTGACAACTCGTGCCTGTGCTGTGAAAGCTGAGAATGAATCAGCAGGAGAGATCTGGGGATGATAGTCTAACATAAAACAGATGACTGTCATCTATTATTTGGGTGGCAAGGAGAGATAAGAGGGAGGAAAGTTGGCTTTTCAAGCGGGGTTAAAGAAATGAATTTTAGATCAGTGCAGTTTGTGGCTCTAATTTAGAAACAATTTACAGTCACTTGGGAAATTCTGTCTTCAGGGGTGGATTTGAAGGTGTGTGCTAGGGAGAAAGGAATGGTCATAGTAGCTTCCAGTGGCTATGGAATCTGTGGGGAAAGGGGAAAATAAATGAGAGGAAAAAGCAACCAGAAAACTCCAACCTGTCCACCTTTAGTTGTCGCTGTAATTAAAGTAGTTAATGGATGATTGGGTACATCATCTGGCAGCCTGTGCAGTTTGAAGAAATGAGCAGCAAATAAGAAATAACTTAGTTTTGTAAATCTGTATTTTCTATTTCGTGAATGCTTGTTTTTAATCTGATTTTAAAGACATACGCTTTCTTACCATTTTCTTTTCACCAGAGACAGCATGAACAGAATGTAGTTGAGTTGCTAGACCCTATTTGGATTCTGGAATTTCCACGCAAAGTTCTGGGTCTCAGGTTAAAGCAAAGAGAAATTATGTTGTATATTGTGTATTTGAGGAGAATTCAAGACAGGGAATCAAAATGCCTGTGAAAATTTACCACAACACTCCTCTCCACTGCAGTGTATTTTCAGTATGTTCCTTTTAGAATTCAAGTTTCTTGATCTTTTTTCATCTCAGACACAAGTACCTCCTTTGGGAAACAGTCTGATTCAGATTCTTCTCCTTCTGTTTTCCATCTCTCCACTGAGTTCATCTAACCTGATTTCACCCAGCCTGTGCCACAGTCCCCCCTTTCCATGCCTTTTTTGTGTTAAACTTACACAGTGTCTCTGTTGAGCTTCTGTTTCTTTGCAGTTTAACTTGGTGGAGCAGGTTTTCCTACAGCTTTACCCACATGTTCTCCAAAGCTTGGGAACCTTTCAGGCTTCTTCCGTTTTCCTGCTGTTTTCTTCCAAGGAGTGACAGCCCCACATACTGTGGACCCTGTTGATCCATGCAGATTTATTTCTCTATGAATTCATCTGCAATTTCAACCCTTTCAGTCCATAATAAATGGATTCTTAATGTGTCCATTGAGATAAATATACATATTTATGTAGCTTCTAATCATTGTATCAATAGAGAGAAGGATGAACTGATAAACTGTTACTACATTTTCCCTAAACAGCTTGTTTAGACCAGCAAAGGTTCCCATGAAAGAAATGAGAGAAAAAAGGGCTATTTTCAGTGCTTGGTAATGAACAGAGGGCAAGTGTTAAGAAGAATGAAAGCATTAAATGTGTATAAATATCATAATGATACATAAACCTGTATCATTACGATGGAGTAGCTACAATGATTTATTTTGCCTATACATGTTTATTTTTTATAGGGCATATCTGGCTGCAGAAAACTTTTTCTTAATTGCTTGAGTTTTGAGCTGAAATATTTTATTCTGCTCTGTGCTTGAGGGTAAATTTTTTTTTTTTTGAGAGCTTGAACGAGAATTAATAGTTGAAATCTTTTTTGCATGGAGAAATAGATGGCAGAACCACTGCTGCCATTAAAATTGAAAAACTGCATCGATTTAGATGGAGTACGACAGTTTTAAAGTAATGGGTGTACAAAGATTTATTTTGAACTCATGAAGCTTATTTTCATTAATGATCCAACTCTGTTTATTAGGAGCGTGTGATATAAATACTTTATAATCTTATCCCTGACGACACCTTCAGAATAGAAGAGGAGATTGCTCTTTTTATTTGCGTCGTCCCCGTGGGTGTTTTTGTTTGGGTCTGTCTGTCTGTGAAAAGTCTCTCTTGGTTCACTTTCAAAGGTGTCAGCAAGGGGTGAGCTGCAGAGTGGACACCTGATCTGAGGTGGCTGGTGCTCCGTAGATGGAGCAGCCGTGGTTGTTGGATACATCCTGTAGGTCTGTGGGTGATGGCTGGTGTCTGAGGGCACAGTGGCATTACAAAAAGCATGTTTGAGTTAAATAGATCAGAAGGGAAATGTGGAAGCACTGAGGCAGTGTTCTTTCACTGAACAATGGGGAGAAAATGTACTTTTGAGTGGTTTCTCGATACAGGTTTTCAAATTGTATCAGCACGGGGACTTGGCAGTGAGATTCACAATCAGACCATCGTGAAATGAGTTGCGTTCCCCTGAGGGCTGGAGGCGAGAAACGCGATCCATCGGGGTTTGTATCCTACAGGATACACACGGAGATGGAACCCGAACTTGTCATGTTTTCAAAAGTCATTTGTCAATAGGCTGATGCCACAAACTGAGCCCTCCAAGTGTGTTTTATGAAAGCGGGAGCTCGTGTGCGGCCTCCTGCAGCAGCTGCTGCGAAAACAATTCGTTTGGAATCGACTCGGGTGAAATGTAATCATAAATTAAAAGAAATTGCTGCTGAGTCTCCCTTGTTTTAGGGGTGAAAGATCAGTTCTGCCAATGTATCGACCCCCTGACCCAAAAACTACACCAGATTTCAAAACTTCTGCTCTTCTCTCCCTCTCTGCTTGTTGGGTACGTTTTATAGTTGTTTACTGTGAGAAGATGAGGAACAACATACATACAGTGTTGAGTTTTCAGAAATATTTGTCATTCCAGGGAATATACAAATAGTTCAACTCCTTTATCTTCCAGAATTTTGGGGGTTTTTGTGCTTCAGTAGTGTTTTATGGTTCCACTTCTCCTCTATAAAAAAGTATTTCTGTTCTAAATGTGGTTGATAAAAATCAAAAGATCGGTTTCACTTTTCAATCTCCTGAGAGAATTTAGAGCTCTCAAATTCTCTAGAGCAATTTAGAATAAATTTTCACCTTAAAAGTTTGCTGATTCCTTCCATTTTGGCTTCCAAATAGTGCATAGCTGCCAGAATATAATTAATTAATATTTCCTTGGAACCTCTATGTGCACTAGAAGCACTCCTTAAAAGTAAAAGGCTGGAAATCGTGTGATGGCTGCCATGGATTTTGTAGTTTCTTTCTCTCATATATTGATATCCAATTTTAAGGCTCAATAAAACCTCTGTTACTGATATGGATGCTCTTGTGACACATGAACAGTTGTTATCAGGCAGCAATTTGCAGTAAACAGTTGTAGTAAACCAGGGAATTCACCGAGATCTTTAAAAAGTCAGTATGGAAACTGGCTTCCATAAAGGAAGGCTCAGCTCAGAACAGCAGTTTGAGCTTTGTGAACTTGATACAAATACATTTTCACTGAATAGTGTTTATTGCTGCTTGCTAAGGTTATGTCAACACAGCAAATCAAATCCTTCACACTTTTGCCTTGTTTTAAAGAAAAACATCATTTTCTCCAGGAATGGCTCTTTCAAGACTTTCAACTAGCAATGAAAAATAGGATTAATTACCTTGGAACACAGGCAGGTACCATTAGTCATGCAGTGCCTGGCAATCTACTTTTGTGCTGGTTACTTCTGACTTTGCCTGAGATTCTTTCCCTCTGTGTAATTTGTATTTGTTTGGGTTTTCTGGTTTCTCCACCACTGGACATTCTGACGGGAATACAGCAAAGATGGAATTTCTTATTTTTTATTTTTTTTTCCAGAAGAATTCCAGGACTCTCAGTGGGAACCACACGCTGCTAAAATCAAACAAACACGGTGTTTTGTCCATTTAAGAAATACTGTGTGCATAAGATAGATTATAATAAATGCCTTGTTTATCTTAGCTGTTTTTCCTCTGCCAACTGTGCAGGCAGAGCTGCAAGGTAAAGGTCCCCCATCCATAGATTTAATCTTTCTTCAGTTCAAAGCTTTGTAAGTAAAAGCAACCATCTGTACAGGACAGCTGTTGAGATCCCTCTCTTACAAGTATTGTATTGGTGCCAAAGTGAAGCTTCTTGCCCTGATATCATTGTGCCCTCATTAAAAATAAGCAGCCCAAACCCATTCCATGTTATCCTTGAAACCCATTAAATGACACAGTAATTCCTGTTACAGTAGTTTTCATTGGGGGTTTTTAATAGAAAACCTCAATGAAAAGGGTTCAGTGCCTTCTCAACCAAGGTATGGTTAATAAGGATTTGGGCTTGTTTTTTGACATTTAAATAATTTTATAAATGTTGGTTTTATCACTCAGGTCAACTAACCCTCCGTTCATTCCATCTATGGGCAAATCATAAAATGACATAGTTCAAGCAGTTGTTTTTTTTTTTTTTTTATCTGCATGATATATTTGTCCTGTCTGGAAAAGAAGAAATCTAGGAAATTAAAACAGAAAAAAATAATAAGTATAAAGGCATGTACTTTCGTGAAAGAACAGGCTTTCAATATGTGGCAAAAAAACCCTTGACCAGGTATTATCAAAGTGAATAAAAATAGAACATGAACAATGTATGAAAGCAAAGAATTGTTTTGAATATACTTGGCTGGTATTCATTTCAAAGGCGCAAGAGTGAGGTTCAGATGCATTTAGGAATTTATAATGGAAATTCAGTTGCTTAATGATGCAGATGATTTTCAAGCACCAAAGGGGGAAAAAAAAAAGGGCTAAGGCTATACATTTGATTTTCTCTTTTGCAGTGCTTTTCTTATGTCCTTTTCTGTAGTATTCTTGCCTTCTCAGTATCTGTCTTTGAAATCAATTTCTGATGTCAGGAAAAAAGTTAAAGATGTTGGCAGTGGTTGTCACGGATCAGACTCAGATGTCTCATTAAACTGAGCAAAGAGAGAGTGCGAATCACCTTTAATTTTCAGATTGGTTGGTCTTCAGTGTTAAACTGAATGTGATTGATGCCTTGCAGAGTAATATGTGATAATATTTACTGAAACTTCTCTTAAATATTTGAAGATATATTTCTGTGTCTGCCTGGTAGGAATGATTTTGGTTTCCTGGGTTCTTCTTTCTTGGCTGATGGCCTCTGAAGTGAACTTTCAGAACAAATGTAGAACAAGTCAGGCATACCCCTGTTGTGTTGATGATATCAACTTGACAAATGTATTCTGAATTTTGCCTGCAGCCATTAAAATGGAAAGCGAAGTCGGAAGTGTTTTATGGGAGGTTTTTTTATTGCTTGTACCAGCAAGTATTGTACTGATTTTGTCAAAGGAAAACATAATTTTTATAAAGCACTTGCCCTATTGACTCCCAACTAGAACAATATATTTTAATCCATCATTGTGTTATTTTTACTGCTTCATTGTTTTATTTGCCATTATTGTACTTTTTCTGTTTACTTCTAAGCTGATATAAACTAAAGGCCAAAAGTCTAAACTAAATAAATATTGTCTTCATGCTAATTTGGGCTGACTGTTTATTAATAGAACTAGCTTTCTATATATAGAGAAGAGAAATGAGAGAGGCTGCTCTTGAACTTTGCACACACAGTTGTGATGGTTTGGTTGTATACACAGAGGAGAAGGTCAGCTCTGGTCGTGCTGTTTTGTCATGTATACTGGTTTTATTACTTTTATTTATTTTTGTAACAAATTGTGTTTCAGATACATTGTAAATAGGAACTAGAAGGAGAAAAGTCATCAACTTTTACTAAATAGAATGGGTTGGCAAAAAGCACATGTAGAAAAGTGTCATGTAATTTGACATATGAATCTTTAATACAGAAAAAATAATTTTTGCTGTGAGGCTGCTGGATTGGCCTTTGTCCAGTAAATGTTTCCTATAACCACGGAATACCTTAATTTAATGTGTTTGCACATTAAAACCACGTCAGAATAAGTACCTGTTGAGTATTGCTAAACAAAGACAAAACCAACTAATTTGCTTCTTAATGAGCCAGCAATAATGCACCAACATTTCAGGCTGTTTACTCTTAAGGCAGACAGGGGTTCTGGCTGAAGGTGTTTTCAGAGATTCTCCTCCACAAAGAAGCCTTTTGAAATCCATGCTAGGGAAATACATTTTCATAAACTACCTCAAGGAAAGTTCTTCTGCATGTGAAAAATGTATGAATAGGAGTATTTATGTGATAGCCCCTTGAAATAATAACTGTAAGTAACTGGAAAACGTCACAGAAGGTTCAATGATATTTGGGCCAAACTGCTCTCTATTTTTTTTTTTTCCAATAAATAGATTGATAAAATCACAGAATGATTTGGGTTGGAAGGACCTTAAAGCTCATCCAGTTCCACCCCCTGCCATGGGCAGGGACACCTTCCACTATCCCAGGTTGCTCCAGGCCCCATCCAACAGGTCCATAACATGGGCTTTTTTTATTGGTTTTGTCTTATTCACACCATGATGGGGAGTAAAGTAGTGGAAGTGCCCAGAAGGCTGCCCTGTGACCTGACTACTGGGATCACTTCAGTTCCTCTGTGCCAGGGTGGGTGTGTTTTACCCACAACAGAACCTGCAAAATCTGGTTGGTTTGCAGAAACGTGTCAGAGTGTCACTAAAGGATTACAACTGTGTTCTGCTTCAGTGGCCTACTCCAAAATTAATTAATCTATAGAAATCTTTTGTCTGTTAAGCAAATAGCTACAGGCTTTCTTTTCTTTTGTAAATCTTTGATACAGAAGAAACCATTTTCCAGGTGTTTGTAGAGGACTCTGTTTCTCCCATTTGCTTGTACAAGTTTGTTGTTGGAATTGGAATGTTTTTGCACGTGCTGTGGATAAATGGTTTTATTTTACAGCTTTAGTTTGGAAGAACAGGAAGTATACCTTGATATTTTTTGGCCATGTATCTAAATATATGAAGAATTACACATTCCAGTGTGTGAATCAGGAGAGGGAGAGCAGGAAGTGTTATTTGTGAAGCTTTAAACCTCAAATAGCCCAAGTTGTTTTCCAGCTGGGTTGGCATTAAGTGCCTGGTGGAAGGTGGAGTTGGTTTAGTTGATCTAGTCTCACCTATCGCTTCTCAAAAGAAGTCAGTGCTCCTGTTACACAAAGAACTGCTCTTTGTTTAAAAATAACTTGAAGCTGCCATTCCTTTCAGAGAATGTAATTATTTCCTCTGGGGAAAATAACATACCTTATCTACTCAAAGAAAGCATTTAGGATGCCCTTTCCTGCTTTCTTTGTCCTGCAATAATCTACTTTTTTTAGGAGGAACATTTCTGCTGTCACCATTTCTCTCTGGGGCCGGGTGAAAATAAGCTCAGTCTGTGCTGTCCTGTGATGCACTCCCTGTAAATATGGGTAATACGTCATCTGCATTTGTCCTTTTCTCCCACAGAGTTTAATAAAGGAAATTATTCTGATTAATAGCTTTTAGATTTAACAAACAGCACTGTTTGGGGTTTTACATCCATCTGGTCCAGTTTCTAAATTGTCAGCTTGATGATGTATGTGAACGTATAGAGCAGAAACAGATGACTGGAGGGACTGGTGAAATCCTGCTGAGAATTAAGCTGGCAGATTGTTTCCCCCAGTGAGCAATTTTATAGAACTTGTAAACCCGCCCAGGGCTTCCCTCTTCCAGGGCACAGGAGTGCTCATGACTGGGAGTTCTGGCTGCTTCCACATTCCCTGTGAATGCACATCTTCGCTGTTGTCAGGGGGTCTGGGTTCAGAGCTGCCGAGCAGGATTGAGCAGGATATCTGTATTTATTTCATTAGGCTCCAGCACAGATGATCAGGTGCTTCTGACTTGGATTGCATGAGGGCAGGGTTATGACACAGTATAATAAGTCTCACATGCAGGTGTTGGGTAGTTTTCTTCTTTGACAGCCCGTGTGTTGTGCACCAGTGAGATGGGACTAAGCTTGATGCTGTATTTCTGCAAGGAGGCAGCACTCAGAGTTCTGTGTGAGATCCCTCAGGCAGTCGCTCATGGACTATGTCCTGACCCACAGCTTAAAGCAGGACACAAAGGTTACATGTGCAGAATTCCTACTTTTCAATTGGATAATATTTTCTCATCTGAGGACTTACACAAAACTCTACCAGACTTAAAAAACCAAGCTTTACATGAAGCAGTTGATCCACTTTCTCCTTTAATGATTTACCTTTTGCCTGATTATTTTAGGCAAAATACTCAAACTGAAGACAAACTCATGACCTTTTTTTTTGCATTGTCAGCCTCATTAAGGTGTTAAGACTGTCCTGCAGGACATGCCTTAGTAGTAGACTAAGTGCCCTATTTTTTTTTTTTTTTTTTGCTTTAAAAATTTTGGTTAAATAGAATTTCATCTTTTCCCAAGGTTTGAGGGTAACTTTATAAATGGTCTTTTCTCATTGTTCAGAGTAACAGCTAATGGAGTAGAGCCTCCTTGTACTTAGTTGAATATTTTGGTGATAGGACAGAGGTGTCTTTTTATTTTCTAGTCAGATGAATTGCACTGAAATGTAATAATTATAGGAATTACTTCCAAAGGATAACACTTGAAGTTTACATTCATTACCTTTTGTAACTTGAAAAAGCCCATCCTGATGACAATTTTTAATACAAAAGGACTTTTTTTGCCATTTTGTGAATTGGAAATGATATATAGTGCAATTATTACTTGTGTCCTGAGAAATTTATCCATATTGGAAGGAAAACAATTTTCCCTTCTATTTCAGTACATGATTATACATTCTGTATATATACATGCTTCTGATAATGGGTTTTAACCAATATTTTATTGATTTACTCTAGTTACATACAGAGTAATAGCTTTCAGTTCTTTGGGATTTCATGATTTTAACATGTCTTTTTTTACAAATGGCACAAATGAGTAACGAATATTAGTTGCACTATGAGCTGTATATCTCTTCAAGATGTTCAGGTGCATTAGTACTGGCTCTTAGAATAGTTTTTAACTGAGTGTTTCTTTTATTACAGCTCATAATGCAGTGAATGCAATCTCGAAGATGATTTATGATCAAAATTGTACTTGCACATCCTTTAAAATTTAAAGCACATTGACTGTAGCGTGTCTGCAAACAGTCAAGTAATTAAAAACTGTGCTTTATTTTATTTTATCACCTATAAGTATGTTTAGATGGAAGTCCCATGTGCTGATCAGAGGGATATGGTGCTTTAGTAAAATATATTTGAAGTTTGGGATGTGCAATTCATTGTTCCTCTACCCTATAGGATACAGAGATTTAATATGATAGTTCTGTACACAGAACAATCTGCTGCTGATCGCTTCAGGCCTTGATATTAAAAGCAAAAAACCCCCCACAAATCAGCCCCAAACAAAACTCAAACTCAAAAATAACCCAAACACAAACCCTAAACCTAAAAAAACCCAAACAAGAAGAAAATCTTTCGCTCCTTAATAAAGTTATGATGTTATTTTCCGAACACTGTTTAAGTTCCCTGTCTGCCTAACTGGGGTTTAACCCTGTCTGACTTACAAATAAATCTTTTATTTTTCCTTTACATATGCTTTTGATGTATGTCATCCATCAATGTTAGCAGAACAGTAAATGCATTGATCTATCGCTACACTTGACAAGTTAAATAACACTTTGTGTAAGAAGTATTGATTTATAAAATCCAGTACATGTAATTAACATTAGAACTGTCAAAAGTTGAAAACAGTATTAACTTGCTGCTTATTTATAACCTGAAGAAAATTAAATAAAATTTCCAGATTAATCAAGTAACTCCTTTTTTTTGCCTTCAGATATGTCAAGCTCAGTTATGTTTTCTAGAATAGTGATATGTTTCTTCCAATTTGACAAGAAGGAATCATATGTTTCATCAGTATTGTTGAAAATAATTCTGTAGTCTCTAGATCTGTGTATTATCCTTGAAGTGGTGAAAGAATTCCACTTGGATAGTTCTGAAAGGGTTTAGTGTCAAAGATGCAGAAATAAGTGATGATTTTTGGGAAAACGAAGGGAGCCAATTTATGTGAGTTTTCCAGAGAGCCTTTGATCCAACCCTTTGGGAGTGTCCACACAAATCCTTCAATGAGATCCTCTGAGAGCTCTGCAGGGATCACTCTGTGCTCCTGTTTCTGACCCAAGCACTCACCAGGTGCCTGATCCAGAGTTAGCTAAAGATGAGGGGAATATTTCAGTTGAGTTCTGTGAACTTTAGATTGTGCTTTGTTTTAATTCCTGTCCTAGTCCAGCATCAGACGAGGATGTGAACGATCCTGTCTCTGCTCAGCCTGTGCTCACCACCCTTCAATTCAGCAGAACCACTGAGCTCCTTTGAGCTGGGTTTGTTGAGGCAGGTGTTATCCAATTTATAAACCTATTAACGTTTTTCAAGAGCAAAAAAAGAAAATTACAAGTTGCATTTAAGCAAAATAACAATAGCAGCAACGAGTGGGCATTGCTTTTAACAAAGGTTTTTGCATGAATCATTTCCCCTCCAGTCCCCTTCATCAAAAGAAATGTGTTTATATCTTCTCTGGATATTCATAGCTGTTGTGCTGTTTAGAAATAATTCTCTCCTTGAAATAATAAATAGGTGGCCTGACATGGCTTTCAAATCTGGCAGTGCCTTTGCTGTGGTTTTTTTTTTTTTTCTTCTTGCTGCACTGGTGTTTCTGTTCTGGTACTTCCAGGCACTCCTAAGCTGTTTACCTTTTGGATTTCATTTATCTTCTACAATGTAACCAACTGAGAATGACTCTTATACCAGGGATGAACTTGTGGAAAGCACATTTATGTTGTTACCTTTTCTGTTCTGTTAAATGTTCTGTAGGGTTTCGTCTTGCCTTCATCCTGGTGTCAGCTGGAATATTTAGTGGATATATATTTATATATATATAAAAATTGCTGGGTAGATATCAGTGTGATCAGACTGCCCTACAGTAGTTGGAGATTGGAGATTATGTAGCAACAATAGCTTCCTTTGTGGTTAAAATAATGAAGGAAATCCTGCTATATTTGGATTCTCTTTGGGTAAGGCAGCGTTGCCTTCCACCCGCTGTGGGCCGAGATTCAAACAGTAACAACTTATTTCCTTGCGAGCTCCGTGAGTCTCTGTAAACATCACAGATATGAAGAGAATATAAAAGGCACAGAGGTTGTGCTATGATACCAAATTCAGCCCAGAGAGGTTGGAGGTTTCTTTGGAGGTTTTGGTGGTTAATGGGTTCTCTTTCATTTGCCCGCTTCGTACGCGCCTTTTTCTCTCAGTGCGTTTGTAACCTTAAGAGATCCTCATGAATATTTAAAAAAAATAATAATTCTGCAGCTTTTTTGGTGGCTGAACTACGCTAAACATAGCTTAAGAACATCATCTCCAGCTTCTTGATTTTTGATCTTGCGGCAGGTAACGGCTTTAAACTGAAAGAGGGTAGATTTAGGTGGGATATTGGGAAGGAATCCTTCCCTGTGAGGGTGGTGAGGCCCTGGCACAGGTTACCCAGAGAAGCTGTGGCTGCCCCATCCCTGGAATTGTTCAAGGCTGAGTTGGACAGGGCTTGGAGCAACCTGGGATAGTGGAAGGTGTCCCTGCCCATGGCAGGGGGGGTGGAATGGATTGATCTTTAAGGTCCCTTCCAACCCAAACCATTCTGTGATTCTACAATTTTCCAGGAATTAAAAAAAAACGTGAATAGTGATTGCCTTCTGATACACAACAAACCAATTTTTTTTTTTGTCCTGACTGAACTGAATTATTACAGGAGGTCAGAAAGTGAAACTAAAACATGAGGTGTAGAAATTAAATGGGAAAAGGAAGCTTTAGTGGGACTTTAGGTTAATACATTAGGAGCTGCTTGAGGCTCCGTTAAAATGATATCAGCTCATTATTTTTTTTCTCCTTGGCTGGTCTGCTAAAGAAATCAATTCTAAGAAAAGAATGATACAATTGCATGTGGGAAAATCTTTCTCGGTGTATTTGGGGATAACTGAGAGAGTTTTATGTTGAATTTTAATGGAGTCATGTTACCAACTGCTGTCTTTTTTTTTTTTTCTATCAGAATCCAGGTCCTATAAAAACTCCTCTGTGGTTCTGTGGGCCCTCCTCCTTTCAGTTCTGAGTGTTTCTAATAAAACTTGAGAAATCTTTTCTTAAAATGGAATTCTTCAAGAAATGATCCTGTGGATGGTCTTTAAAGAGATGGCAATGTTAGGGAGTAGATTTTCTGAATGCAAAGAATTGTTATATTTAAGGAATTTTAAGCAGTTGATAGTGATAGTAAGATTTTCTTTTTTGTAATGAGAAAACCTGCTCTAGCTTCTTTCTGTTGTCTCAGCATAGCATGCAAATGTATTTTTGTAGTTCATCTAAGGCTGTTTGTAGGGAAAAATGGAAGAAGGTTAACAGAGATAACAGGGACTGTTTGGGCCTCAAAATAGGGAAGAAAGGTTGGAAATATTAAAACAGGTTTTCCTGTAGCAAGTCACTTTGTGGTGTTTATCTTACAATTGTAGAAGTTTCTGAGGGAATGAACTGGGTTGTTTGTTCTTTTCAGCAATTCTGTGTGTTAGCCAAGATTTGGGAAAAACATTTGATCTGTGTTTGCATCAAGAAATGAGGAGCATAGAAGCCAACTGGACTCTGCAGTGCCATTTAGGTAATCCTGAAATAGAGAAGTGATGCTTCCATTAAAAAAAAAAAGAGAGTTTTTAATTAAATCTACTTAACTATCAGTGTGAAACACTCATTCTGGCCGCTTGGGACTCCTATTCTATTGAATTGTGGAAAGCTAATCATAACTATACATTACAGAATGTTTAGTTTGCCTCTTGGGATAGAGTGCAACAGGTTTGCAATCTTTAGTTCAGTATTTCTTCCATCCAAATCAAATATATGATTGGCAGTTACCCAGTAACTAACTTGACAATTAGTTATGTGACCTGTTCAAGGCAAAAAAAAAAAAAAAAGTTACCCATTGAAATCTTGTCTCCCTGTGACTGTGCATTTAAAAGAAATAAATGTCACTTACTCTAGAAATATGTAGGCTTCCTCACAGAACTTGCCGAGTCCTAAAACAATTTAATTCCATCCCCAATTAAACCTTTAAAAGCACTATCCATCAACCTCAGCTGATACTGTATTTGCATTCAGGGATTATAATAGAGGTATCCAAAAAGCAGGTTATCTTTTTTATCTATAGCAGGACAAAAATGGGTAGTGTGGGTTCATTTACTTGACATATGAAATTGAGGAAGAAAGACTGATTTAAATACAGTTGCTTCAGTACTCTTCCAATATAAAATCAGATACCGTCTTTGATAAAAGTTCAGGAAATCCATTTGAAGGGAATACTTTATACCATTGTGTGAAAATTCTTAGCTGCAGCAGTATATTTGAAAAATAACCTGATATTTTAATGAAATATTCACCATGATGCATCAGTCCTTTCCAGTCGAGGTTTAGAATGAGGTAGTAAAATGCAATTTAAATTTAATTGTTGTACTTGGTGATTTATGTCACACTTCCAGCCACAAAAATTTGAATCTCAAAGATCCAATATTTTGGGTGAAATAGACTTCCTGCAAATCAATACAGTTAAAGTGACTGAATGCTCTAATGTATGTTTGACATTGTTGACAGTTTATGAATAGATCATATACTAACTTTCACAGCATCTCACCAATGCATTTCAGAAGGTTTGAATTCAAAAGAAGATTGACTCAAATATATCTGAGTTCAATCTGACTTTCTGGGACATTTCCCAAGATTTACTGTGTAATAATTCCAAATTCATATGTCATATAAGCTATTGAAGTTCATTTCCACGAGAGAATACAACTTGCATCCAGAGCTAGCACATTGTATGCGTGTGTATCAGAAACTGAGGCAGTAAGATTAAAAAACTGAGATAGCAAGATTAAAAGACCCTTTTGAAAAGGAAATAGAGAAAAATCTTTTCCATATCCCAGTCGGGAATAAGAAGAAAATGGTCCTGATTCCCCAGAAAGTTGCAGTTGGTGGCTGTCAGTCAGCACAGAGCAGCTCCTGCTCAGCTGGGTGTGCTTGTGAATGCCACAGCTGAACCTGAACCTGGCCTTCATGGGGTTCTGCTGTCCATAATTGTACCTACTTTCTTTGGATTACTGGAAAGATTCTTCCTGTCTTTGGGTTTCCTGACTCTGGTTGCCTTTTTAATTTAACTATATTTTTGTATTCCGAGTTCAATCCCCCTGACGGGTCTTTGGAAATACTCTTTTCCTGGCAGTCATTAACCCACCTGAAGATGGCTCACATCTCCTTTCCTGGCAAATACTGAGAGCAAAAGCATTTCTGTGCTGTTGATCTTCTCCTGGGCTGATTGTTCAACCTCTGCCTCGTTTTCCTGGAAAATTCCTCAGAGATAATTTGGTTCTTTATTTTCCTGTGTCAGTTGATTGTATTTTAGACGTGTAATTGTGGAAAGAGTGACGTGCATCATGCTTTGACGAGGGATTAGTAAGCTAAAATCAACAGAGGTGTGTTACTTAATAAACCATTTGTGTTTTTGTTTGGGTTTGAAAAACGTGTCCCAGTTTTCAGTATCGTACCTGTTGAGTGAACTGAGTGATGGAAAGGCAGCTGCTCACATGGTATCTTTTAGTGATTGAGCTGTATTTGCCCTGAATTGCTGGTTTATGTGCAGGTTAATCTACTTTAATAGTCAATATTGGCTCACCTAAAAATGACTTAAAAGTAGAGGTACATAACCAAGACAAACAGCAGTGGCAGTGGGCCCTGGGCACTCACTGTGTTTTCTTCCTCTGAGTGTTCAGGACCATGGGAACTGATTTTCTCAGGATGTGAACCCGTGATTTGGCCTGTAACTGTTGGTATCCAACATCTCTGGAGAAAAAAAATGCTGAGGTTTTAAGAGGGTAGTTGCAGTGGGTTTTACTGATGAAGGGGATGTGGTTCTTCTCTGGAGTACAGTAACTTTCCTGTTCTCCGTAGGATAGAGGTTCTCAAGATCAAACTGTATCTTTAATTAAAATATATTAATTCCTGAGGGATAGGACCACGTGACTGCTTTCATGATCTTGTAATACCTTGTAGTCACTGAAAGATCTGTTTAATCTGACTTTGCTTTATGTATTTTACAAATGTAGGCGCTTACAGGGCTGAGAATCATTAGCCAAGCCTTGTAATTTGTTTCTTGGAGGGTATATTTGAGGTGCCTGAGTTGGTGCTCTCCTCATTTTCTGAAGTCACGTTCACTCACACCATCCTTATGAGATTTGGCTTCCCTTGGTTATCTAATGAGTATCTTGGAAGTTTTGTTGTCATTCCATTCAGTACAAAGCTGTACAGTCAGTGGGCCTTTTCCTCTTTCCTCTATTTGTAAGTTTGTGTCTGAACATGATTTTCAGGGAGGATGGAATACGAGGGAGCTTTCAGCTGTTCTGTGCTGCATCTCGTCTGCCAGGGCTGAGGACAAGCCCAAAGCAGGTGACAATTGCAGACAGCACCATTTTGTATTGAACTGCCAGCATGAATCCAAGCAAAAGTGTCTGTGCATTGTTGAATTAAGTCTTGAAACTGTATTTTGAGATAAAATCCATCTAAGCTTTGCATGTACTGAAGAAACTGGACGGGCTGCCCTGGCAGTATAATGAGACTCTTGCAGTTCAGTGATACACAAAAGCAAGGAAGACATGTTGTGGAGCAAATTTCCAGATAATTTTGGCTGTATTCAATGCTGTTTTTTCTTGAAATTTACAGAAAAATAAACTGCATCATCCTTTTTAAGGATACAGGTCAGGATGCTGGCGAGTTTGGTAAGCAGCCTTAATGAAAATTAATTATTGGAGCTGTGTGTGCACATGTGCCAACAGATTGGCACCTTATCCCTTTACTCCTTCCTGCAACCCAGAGAATTTTTTAATTACTATTACATTTATTTTTAAATCAGCATTGCTGAAGAGCCAGAAGAGGCTGGAAGTATTAACACATGTAGCATTTAGAAAAAGCAACTGTATATAGCATGAATGCTTGCCTGTTTGTTTTTTTTTTTTTTTTGTAGGTAGAAAAGTATCCTAGCTAGGAATATTCATTGCAGTATTTTGTTATATTTGCTTCTAGTACTCAGATAGGCTTTTTGTTAGTATTTTACTGCATTCTTAAAGAGGGTAACAACAGAGATGCTTTCCTGGCTTCTCAAATGTTGGTTGGCCAAGGTTGGCCTTGTGGTGAGCCCTTGCTGTCATTAATTCCTGAGTGCAGGTATCTCACCCCTATTAACTGACCCCCTGTACCTTCCATCCCTCAGCCAGTTATTTCTCTCCTACAGTTTCCTTTCTGAGGTGGCTTCTGTTTTTCCTGCCAAATTTCCTGTTTCCCTGCGATGCTCTATAACAACCAAACTTGTCCTTACAGGTCCAATTTAAAATTTTGCTTTTCATTCCAGCCTAAAGATGTAAATAAAGCTCAAGGGTGCAGCAGTGGTGTGATGGTGAGCCTGAGGTGTGAGCTGCAGAAATGCCCAAGTCATCAAAGCCTCTGCATGGAGTCTTTGCTCCCTATTTTATTTTCATTTTTGCTTTCAGTGAATATTTAGTGAGCTCTGATTACATAATTGAATTTGATAAACTGATGATATGTGATTGATGAGAAAGTCAGGAATAAAAGATTAGAAGATAAAATTACTTCAAGGGTTTAAGTAAATCTTCCAGAGAGCCAGGGTAATTTATAAAGCATGCTATACTCTTTATAAAAATAGTCCCCTAGGTCTGTTAAATTTTAGCTTATAACAGAACTGGATTGAGTTTGGAGAATCATTTTCATGTAACACCAGCTTGATTGTGATGCTTTAAATAGGAGATGGCTCTGAGTGGGCTGCAGTATCACTGGGTTTGGAATATTTGAGTAGGAAATGTAGGGCTCAGTGACAGACCTGTGGGCAGCAGTCTTTGTCTTCCAAATAAATCGTTTTTTTTTCTTGGAAAGCCCTAAGTTAGAAGGAGTCAGTGGATAATTCAGAGTGAAGTAATGAAGGAGGTTATGCTGCTGAGTCTGTAAATCACTGAAAACCAGGATCAACAAATGACTCAGGCAGGAGTTTATAGAGCAGACACCAGTTTCACTGTAATCTCCTTCAGTGAGTCAACTTTCTTCAGGGAGGAATAGTTTAGGAAGCTCATTCCATGAGCAGGTAAATGTTGTTCTCAGGGGACTTGGCACTAATGATTTCCATGTACCAGTTGGTCTCTCTTACAAACCCTTCCCCTGAACACCAGCATTGCTCCCAGCTGCTGCCTTTCCATCTCCAGAGGAAGCCTGACACCTTTAATCTTTTAAGGGTAGAATGTCTGTCTTGGAGCTCTCTTGTGAGACTCCCCAAAATATCTGTGAAGCCTTTGACAAGGCTTAACATTTTCTCACTTGTTTAGAAATAGCTTTACAAAAATTTGCTCTTCGCTCTGGGTAAAATAACTGCATTTCACATGAACATCTTCTGGCTCCAGCTTAAATTTTAATTTATAATGTTTAAGATATTGGTTGATTTTACTGGTTAGGAGAAAATGAGAGTTGAGATAAGATGACTCCACAATAATTGCAGTCATTAAAACAAGAAGCTTTGCACAATATATTCTCAGTCATGTAATAGAGTGAAGAAGTGTAAAAACTATCCTTGGCTTGCCTGGGAATATCTGAGAGTTTGGAACTGTTCCGATTTTCTCATATGTTGAATTTTTGTATCTTCCTGTATGGCCAATTTAAAGAAGATATTGCTGATCTGCACTCGTCATATATCAGTTTGTTTGAAAAACAGGTTCTTTAAAGTGCTACAAATCAGAAAAGCCCCTTCCCTCAAATGCAGTTTTTAATTCAGTTTGCAAGAACAGATTTTGCGTGATAGTTTCTAAGTATTGCTTTAGGATTATATGTGCCTTTTTTTTTTTTCCTGCCTAAATGGCTGTGTTTCTTAAGCTAAGTTCTAAAAACTTAGGATGCAGTTTGTCAATACAAATCACCAGACGTGTGGGGAGCTGCTGTTTGATTTATGGCCAATTGCAGGAGATATTTTGGCGACAGTCAGCCTGGGGCTCCCTGACCACGCTCAGCTGGAGTCCAGCTGCTGCCCTGGGACATTCTCTGTGCTTCCATGTGCTCTGTGAAGTAATAAAAATTCCCTGATAAGAGGCCAAGTGAAAGATAAGGGCTTAGAGAAGTTGACATCACCAGGCTGGGCTGCAAACCCAGAACACCAGAGCCCTTGGAAAACCACCAACAGCCCTTGCCCTGAGCTCTTCTTGCCCAGTCCATGTGCTTGGTGCCCTGTGCCCATCACCTGTTAAAGATTACAGGCTGTGACCTGTGGAGTCAAGAATTTCAGCCAGCCTTGAATAGTACATGAGGTCATTTCCCTATAAACTGTAAAAAAAAAAACAACTTGAAGTCTTTAAATAGCAAGTATAAAAATGCCTGAGCTTATCTAAAATAAATTTTAAATGAAAGGTTAGCAGTTTAGCTGAACCATTACTTGCACTGGGACAACATTTGTATATCTTGGGGTTTTTTGGTATTTTATGTATAAAGTACACACCCTGCACTCTTAAAAGCAGATTTCAGTATCATCTGGCTATTAAATATTATTCATATTTTGGATTAAATCTCTGACTTTGAATGTAACTCGTGAGTTTTATATATAGACATAAACTCCCTGGAATGGTATAAGGCAGGTTGGATGGAGCTCTGAGCAACCTGGGCTAGTGGAAGGTGTCCCTGTCCATGGCAGGGAGTGGAACTGGATGATCTTTAAGATCCCTTCCAACCCAGGCCATTCTATTATTCGATGTTAATTTTGCTTCAGAAGGTATTTGTACACTTCTAAGATTAAGCCTTTAGTTACAAGTAGAAGTTTGACACATGAAGTGTGAAAAACTTCATTTTCCAGAGGTGATTGGGGTGGATCTCCAGCAGATGTGGACTCAGAATAAATCTGTGTTTGAGCAGAGATTTGGCAATTTACCCATCAAGGATTTTGCTGCTTTGGAGTATTTTGAGTATCTGTGATACACAAGAGTTTGAGACTACATGTGACCCTTGCATATTACTGAAGAACCCTAATTCAAAATCTGTTAGTGGCTTCAGGTAATATAATTTAACACATTTTGGTTGGCAAGAATGTTGGAAAATACGTTAAACTTGTGATTTTGTGAGGTGTTTTTTTTCTAACTTCTTTTCCCTATCAAAACTCTTTATTTACCCTGAGACTTCTCCTGCTGTGATAATCATTTCTATCCAAGATTACTCTTCTGGTTTCTATTCAAGAAATGAAAAAAAAAAGCTTCGAGTGGATTTAATCCTCACGGGGGGGGGGGGAGCCAATAGGGCTGATCACTGCCTGCCACAGCAGACTGCTGGAATTCTCATGGGGTAAACAGTAAACATGGACAAAAGCTTGTCTGAGTGGGCAAGGACTAAGGTTATAAAGATCTTGTGGATTCTGCCTCTGAAATAAAGCTTAGTTATGATGAAGCCTGAACGTAATTGTGTTGTTTCTTGTTTCATGATGTCCATTTTGAAAAGAAATGAGCTAAATATCGGTGGTGTATCCCCTATTTTCTTCAGTAGCCTCCAAACCCATTTTTCCCTTTGTGTTTCAGATGATGTTGCACCCTACTTCAAGACAGAACCGGGCCTGCCCCAGATACACCTGGAAGGGAACCGACTGGTCCTGACGTGCCTTGCCGAAGGCAGCTGGCCCTTGGAATTCAAGTGGTTACACAACGACAGTGAAATCACCTCCTACTCCAGTGAATATAAGTAAATAATCTATATAATCACCTTCTCTAAGTGTAATTGCCAAAAAAAAAAAACAACCACCCCAAACAAATGCCACTCCCCAATTCCTCAGTACCTCGAGGAGCTTTGTAGAGACAGACACATGGCCACTGGTTTTTTTATCATGAAAGAAGACTGGGTTTAGTAAACAGGTGAGATCTCTGAGAGAATCTCCTTTGCTAAGAGTGTTTAACGCTTCAAAACATAGGTCTTAACACAGAATTTTTGAGTACCAAAAATGCTTTTTGCTGGAGATGCAACCTTACCTGTATTTGTATAAATAGGAGACATAATTCCTCAGCTAAATGTTCTGCAGGATGTGACTCCTCCTGGAAGGGAGCTGAGCTCAGTGGGACTGTTCTTTGCAATCAGATCCAGAAGAATGTGGTCTGCCTTAAATTCCACACAAACCTTTCTGTTTCACTGCTAAGAATGCCAAAATTAAGCTGATAGTTTAACAGACTGTTCTTTAATGATTATGCACTTTGCCCCCGGGACCTCCCCGACTCCCTCCCCATCCCACAGACTTCCCATCAAACAAGAGAAAAACCATGAAGTGCCTTATCAGGGCTACATTTGTGCTGATAGGTAGCACATGACTGGCCAAGTATCAAAGTGTCAAACAGCCAATTTTGTCTGCTTTTCTTTAATGTGGGAGTATTGACTGGGTCTTCTCTGTGCGGTTGGCAGTTTTCATAACTTTAGAGAATTTAACGTTTATGGAGCTTACTTGCTGCTCTCAGATTTTGTAGAAATTACCTGGTGAATTCAGAAGTTATGAGGGATGGATTTGTGCCAAACAGAGCCCTGGTATAACACCTGCACCTTTAGCAAACCAAGCTAAATACTGCATTTTTGGGATTACATGAGTTTAGGCAGAGAAAACTTGGGCTTCATCACTATAGATAGAAATTGCAGTAAAATTCAGTATAAAAATGCAGGTTATGATATGAAGTTATATATTGGTCCACCAGGTAGTCCATAATTACTTACCTTAAATATTTCCAAAATTGTAAGCTAACATTAGATCTATTTTTGATATTATTTACATTTACCGAGCAAAGAGGAAAAAAGTCTCTTAAAAGACTTTTTTAAACTTTTGGGGGTGATTTAGAACATTTAGCATAAAGTATTTACCAAATGCTTCCAACCACACTTATATGTGAAGTTACCTGGAAGTGCAAGACTTTTGATTTAGATGAGCCCACCTAGTCCTGTTTTCAAGCCTTGAGATGCCCTGCTACCTCAAAATGAGCCACATGAACATATAGGGGAGATTTGTGAACACTTAGTAGAAAATAAAAAGAATCTCTAATAGCTCAACAAATCACAGAATGTTTGAGCATCACTTTGTGTAAACGCCACTTGTTTTGATCAACAACAGCAGAGTCAGTTGTAGTTGCTCAGCAGAAGGAGCTGAAAACAGCTTTTAATGCATAAGGTGCTGAGAAAAGTGGGATAAAAAATGGTGTGGGAGGACAAACAACATGAACATGGAATCAACAACAAGCAAAGGTTAGAACTCAAGCCTTGTAGATGTGCTCGTCACTGGGAGACTGACATTTCATGATATTAGGAGAAACCTGAATAAGAACGTGTGACATTTTGAAATAAGATCAGAATGCCATGGTATTTCTTAACCAAGTGGGCACCCTAATACAAAATGAGAATTTTACTGTATATTGCAGTGTGAGTTAGGATCTTGGAACACCTTTGCCAAGCTCTGTTTACACACACCTGCAATCAGTCCTTTGTTTCTCATCATTGCATTTAATTTAGTCTAGGGAATGTCAGATCATGATTCAAGCTATGTTTAATAATTCTGCATTTTTTTATATTGTTTTTAGTTCTATTTCTAATTAAAACATCTGATGCAGAGGTGATTTAGAAGATAGGCAACTACTGGTTTATAGTAATAAAACATTGATAGAAAATACTAATTTAGAAGTTGAAGCCCTGCTGCTATTACTACACCACAGTCAGACATAAACCAAACAGGATTTTGGTTATATAGAAATGGAAAGCTTTAAGCTTCCACAAAAAGATTATATGGCATAGGTGCCTAAGGATGAATGAAAGCAAGGAAAAGATATGCTTAGACATAAAAATTCCAGTTGCAGAATTTAAACTTTGACCCCATAATAGTTTGCTCTGCAGTTCTCATGGGTAAATAGTCTGTTTAAATGCACGAATCTTCCTGAGTAAGTGACTTCTGCTGCAATTTGAATCGTCAGTCAAAGAGTTTTGGTAATTGATATTACTTAGTGAGCCTCAGTTAAAGTAATGTCTATATTGTAACAGGCTGAAAATATATTATTATAACACCCCAAGTGAGTAAAGAACTAATTGGAGTCTTTGCATTTTGACCTTGGTGACCCTGAATGAACAGCTTTTCTTTGTCTAACGAAGCTGATTATGTGCAAAGCCTGGCTCTTACAGTGACTGTGCATACACTGGGCTGGATTAAGAATTTATAAAACAACCTTATAAATTCTTTGTGATCTGAGATACACATAATGGAAACAAATCAGTGCTGCTGACTGCAGTGGTTATTCTGCTTATGTCTAGAAGTTAAGAGGCTTTAAAGTTCAGGCAGTGACCTTTTTCCTTTTTGGTTCCTCCCCCACCTTGTTTTCTTTTGAATTGAGTTTGGGACTAGGTGTGTCTCCCATATTTGCTTTTGTGGCCTGAAATTTATATGAATTTAAGAAACTAAGATTAGGTCTCAGCAGCCATATAATATTTCAAATTACTTTAAAGAATCTGATTATTCTGTTTGTGTTTTTAACATCGGACACATTTTAATTTTATTCTGGATAAAAAAAGCGAGACCACTTGATGCATAAGTCCCTTGTTAGAAAGTTTGAATAGATAATAAGTTACATGACTATCCAATAAAATACATTTGCTTTTAATTCTGTGTTCATAATTATGGTTGTTAAATCCTGTAGCCTATAGGTTCGCTTTTAACTCTCGGAGCATTTGAAATTCAAATGAGGGTTTCAATTTTAAATTAGGGAGGAAATATAAGTGTTAGTGCATTTCTCCTTGGGTGTCTGATAGCACTCCATCCTCAAACTGACTCCTGGCAGTGTGGTGATGGAGCATGTTCCGCTCTGCAAGGCTTCCCTCGGAGCTCCCTTTCCGCTTGTCGCTTTACATCTTTCCACAGAAACTTTCCAAGCACCAGTTTCTGGTTGGCTGTTCCACTCAAAATGAAGAAACTGTCGACTCTGACTTTCTAAAGTCCTTGCAGAGATCCCCAGAAACCTTAAGTAGCCTCCTGGCACCTGTACAATGGGAAGATCTTCTTGCAAGTTGAGAGCGTAGACAAAAATAAAGCAAAATTATGTCTTGTCACTGGAGGAAATTGTATTAACTTTTGATATAAATTCATTGTGGGGAAGAAAGTCTTGTTTTGAATTTAGAAAGCACTATTTATATCCCTTCTTGAAGATGAGAAAATAAGCAGAAAGGGGAAAGCATAGCACAAAAAAGCAGTATTATGACTGTTGGGTCAATAAAAAAAGTATATTTTAAAAAATAAGACACGTGAGGTGCATAAAGACTGTTTAAAATTGTAAACACAGAATCAAATTCCATTAATATTTATCTCTTGCCCAGGTTTGTAATTTTTAAGTTAGTCTCAAATAGTATATCCATATGTCCCATCTCTTTTTTTTTTTCACTTTTGTTATTAAGTTCTTCTAATTTTGCTTCCCTTACCTGCACATCATACTCAGTAGGTCCACTGAGGATCCAGCTGCTCAGTAGGTTGGGGCTCCCTTGGAATTTCCAAGGTAGATGGCATTTTCACTGTAAATTTTTAAAAGATTTTCATTTCTTCAGGCAACATGTTAAGAATGTTTCCTGCTGAAACATTAATAAGTCAGAAAAGAAAACCAAAGTAGGACACTTCTGATCTAATTGATTTGTTTTGTCCTGGTGGCAGCAAAACTAACTCTGCATTACTGCTTTAGTACAGATGAAAAAAGAAGCCTTTAATTTTGGCTTTATTTAATAGAAAAGCCAATGCACTAAATGTTGGCCGAGTAGGATGCTGAACCTTTATGAGAGGAAAAAAACCTGCTAAGCTATAAACTGTCTGGTAAAATGAATTGTACAAATTAATTTTCAGTATTTACTTTCCAGAATATTAAATTTATTTTTTTAATAACTATGTTTTACAACAATCAGCTGCCCGGCAGAGAAGGAAATGATTCTGATTGCTGCGTTTGCTGTCACTTTGCTGCCAGGGTCTCCCAGGAATCCCTAAAATTTGTCCATGGTGCTGGACTCTCTTTTAATTCCCCGTATTTGGTTGTATGACCTATTTCCTATAGTGTATGTATTGCACCATGCAGTGATTAGAGCCTGCATTTATCACACCAGATTCTTCTGCCTCCTTTCTTTTTCTGGTGTCTGATCCTGCTCAGATATTAAGCTCTGTGTGTGGGTGTGTGCAGTGTATCTGAGTATAAGAAGAGATGTTTTCTTTTAGTGGATTTAAATTCTGAAGATTAAAATTCAGCAGTTTTCTTTTTCCTTATCTTTCATAAAGACTTTCATTAATCCTACCATAATATCTCCTGAAGGTGACTGGGGGAATATGTGCTTTTGATTAATGTTTGTTTAATGCAGGATTATCTCTATTATTCATGTGTTTTAGTCCCATTAAAACTGTGCCTATCAGCTCATTTTCATGTTGAGTAATCAGATGTAGCTGAAGGAGGAAGGTGAGCATTAGTGGACTAAGTGTCTGTTTAAGCACAGTGAAGGGCAGAACAAACACAACATACAGCACATGGTGTCATTTCCAGAATTCCTCTGAATTACAGTGGAATAATCACATTTTTTTCATTGGACAGCTTTGATGTTCCTTGCAAGTCTTCCTAATACCTACATTTAGTTTGCAATCTTCTTGTGCCTCCTCTGAACAAATTACCAGGCTGCTTTCACCAGCCTGAGGAATGAAGGTGGAGAAAACTAAGGAAAAAATTTAAGTCTATATTTCAAGAGAATTTTTGGATATACTTGGTATTTGTCTCATCCAGAACTTCAGACTGAAAGATATTTCATGCATTTTGTTCTGTTTGTTTTTTGTTGTTTTTTTTTTTTTTTAAATCTGTGTATGACAGACAATATTGTAATCAAAGACCAGAGATGATACAAGAATGCTGCTTATCAGAAAAAATACGATAAGCGTTTAAGGCAACGTGTAAAACAGGCAGAAGTGCACTATAATTCTGCATTTTGTCTTGCAGGTACATCATCCCAGATCTGCAGAGGTCTGATGCTGGATTTTATCAGTGCATTGTACGGAACAGGATGGGGGCCCTGCTGCAGAGGAGATCTGAAGTCCAAGTGGCATGTACGTTGGAATGGGAGTTCTTCTGTCCCTGATTCTTTCTGTGGGGAGAGAAACAACATACCAGTAACACTTGTTAGCCTGAAAAGTCATTAGATAACGTATTTAACAAGTTTTCAAATTATTGCATCACAAGAAGTTTCATACTCTGGGGTGTCTCTGGGAAGCAGCTCAAAGTGGTGCAACATGAAGTCTTTAGAACAAGCTTTGAGGGGTTCAGAGCCATCAGAAGAGATCATTTGGAGGCAGCTGTACATGAGAAAACTATTTTACCTTTCCCTGAATACACAGGGATTAAGCAAGGCCATACAGCACAAAACTATCAGTCAAAACACCACCACCAAAGAAGCCCAGAGGACAGCAGCAGATACCTGAGAGAACGATGTGGTGGAGATAACGCCAGGCAGCTTTCAGATCATAATCCCTGTGATACAAAATCAGCAGTTTCACAACAATACTTTAAAAGTCTGTTCTCAACACCTTCCTGAAGCAAACCCTCCAGTGTTTGCACCACTGCAGTTTCGACTGTGCAGAATTTTTGCAATCCAGCTGCCATTAGGAAAGGTTTAGTTGGTTTTCTCAGGAGTTAGTGCCAGGGAACATGACATAAGAAATGATCACATACTCTTAATTTGCTATTTTTCAGTTAACATGTAGGAAATATAATCCAAATGACATCTTTGGAATTAGCAATAAAATTAGGCCTTATTCTTTTTTTTCTCGTAGTAAAAGCATAAAAAACATTCAAACTAGATAGATTTGCATACTGTGCCTAAGAAGTGGTAAATGGATCAGATTTCTTCTCCTCAGGGTCAGTAACTGGAAATTCAGTTGCAGTAAATGTCACTTGATAAGTGGAATTTAGAGAAATTGAATTATTTATTAGAAACCCAATTTGAAGGAACTGATTCAAGTTAATCAGTATGTCAATGAGGGAAATTACATGGAATTTCCTGTGTTTTAAAATAAAACCAGCTGCAAATGGTATTATGTAAGTTTTGGTATCATATTCATCAGTTTACTGAATCACAGTAGATTATGTTACTATATCAGTAATACCAGTAATTTGATGTTTGATCTCCCTATTGTTTCAGAGCTGCTGGGAGCTAAAGTAAAAATAAACTGCTGCTAAACTGGGGGTTTCCTTCCCTGACTTCTACCAACCCTTATGCCCCTACTGTGCAGTGACCTTATGCTCACCCTGATGTGTGTCAGACCCTTGCAAGTACTTTTCCAAATATTCTTCTTCGGTTTTAGTGAATTCTGTCAGGTCACAGAGGATCTACTGAAAGCTGGTGTGAGTGAACATAATTCTGAGCGAGGTGTGGGGTGAGGAGCAAGGTTAGCAGGGGAAGGTGAGGGTGAGATGCTCCTCATTGTGCAGCACTGAGCCATTAGAGGAGCCTGGATGCCTCTGGAGTTGCATCTCCAGGTGTGTTTTCAGGGGACAAAGGCTTTGGCAGCAGCACCAGAGAAAAATGTACCCATTTCCTCCTCCATCCCACTGATCATTCCCGCTCTTGCACTGCAGTGTAGCACACGATCCCTTTGGGCCCAGCAGGAAAACTTGTTTGTGCAGCTGTGGACTGGGAAACTTCTCCAAAATTTGGAAAAAAAAGTAACAATTATTTTGTCAGGTTGTTAAAGCAGTTCTTTCCCCCCTCCTCCCCGTCCAGTTCCCTACCCAGCTGCACAAGCAGTGGTACTGACAGAGCGGAGGGAGCGATTCCCGAGGAAGTACTTGTGGGAACAGTGAGAAGGACACAACAGGAATACTTTACCTTGATGCTGCTGCTGAAGAATCCTGTCTCCTGAAAAGACAGTTTTATTCCCCTCTGAATGAGGGTAAGATTTGCAGTGAAGTGTTTTGTTTCTCCAGGCTGGTCTGTGTGTGTGGTTGGTTGTTCTGAAGAGAGAAAGAAATGCAATTGTTTGCTTTTCTTCAGTTTAAGTTCCCCCCTCCCCATTTAATTTGTAGTTCTGCGTTGCTGAACAAGGCTAAAAAGCTCTCTCTTAAGACTCTCTGTCAGAATTTATTTGTTTATTTTTATTGATAAAAACACTGAGACAAAGCAAACCAGATCTTATATGGCTTGGAAGACCTTTGGTCTTGAGCCTATAGTGACTTATATGGCTTCTATAGTGAAATTGCCAGTCAGATTTGCACTTTATTCCTGCAGATGAAAGTGTCCCACAAGTTTTAAATATCCTCTTCCTCCTTCACCCAGGGTAGCTACTGATACCATGTGATTGTTTTCTCTGTTTTAACATTCTTGATCTAAATTGAATGAAGCTGTGTGGATGTAATGAAGTTCCTGGTATTTTGTCATACATTAATTTTTGGTTATTCTTGAAAACATATCAGAAAGCAACATTCCAGGAGACTCCTAAAATCGTCTTGTGCATTCATCAAGACTTACAGGGAGTTGTATTTTAGACATTTTACTCCTAAGGATTCACTGGAAACGATATATTTTTGCCAGTGGATAGAGGATGCTTCCCAATACACTTCAGCTCAAGATCTCAAGTGAAAAATTGAAAGGTATAATTATAATGTGCACCGAGAAAGATCTGAGGTGTTTTCCATGTCCCAGATATCTGAAGTAGCAGGGAACTTGTTCAATAATTTAAAAAGTATTCTCAACACATGCTAACATATTGCTTAGCTGAATGGGAACAGATATTTGAGAGAAAACTGCTGAGTAAATCTTAATTACAGAATGGGCTTTAAAACTCTTGGATTGTGAAAACTGAAATAATCATATGACAGTGAAGTTAATTAGATCCACCTACGCGGTTTGAAACTTCTTTTCAAGTAGCTGATCTGATTACAGTTGTGAGGAATATGGAGCAACAGAGGAAGTACAATGCTGATTATCTCTGAATAAATAACTTGAAAATCACAAAGATGATTAAAGCTTCTTTAAAATACCATGTGTTTTTAATTTCTGCTCTTGTTCTGTCTCTTCTCATCTCCTGCCATTCACAGACCTGACAGCAAGTCTTCTCTTTCTTAAGTCCTTTACATCCCTCTCTGCTGCACAGAACTTGGAGAGAACCCTGTGGTCCTTAAAAAAAAAAAAAAAAAAAGGGAATTCACTGACAGAAGGCAGAATAGTTCTGTGTGTGTGTGTGTCTGTTCCTTAGTTTAAATCAAATTAAAATGCATAGAAGTTCTTTGGAGGGTGAAGAAGTAAGAGCCTACAGCATGTTTATTTTAATGGCTAAGAGTGAGATACAAGAGGCAAAAGAAAAACAAGAAGAAAACATTCTCTGAATTTTTTCAGGGACTCCCCAGATATGTGAGCTTACCTGTGAAATAAAGCCTTCAGAGGCAGAGGTTCAGCAATGGTAGATTCCTTTCTTCCATTAAAATTTTTGTTAAAAGCTGCTCTCTGAGACCAGGGATGCTTTTGTAAATGCTGGAGATCCACAGGCAACTACTGAAATCATAGTGTAGTGCCAGAACTGACAGCTCCCAACATGACTGTGGCCTTGTTATTTTGGAATCCATCTGGATGTAGTGGCTCACTTGCATAGGTCTGACTATCCATTGCCTTGACTACAATGATAGAGCTGCTTGTCTGTTTGGGTAGCAATGGATTAAAAAAAAAAAAGGATGACCAAAAAATTGATAAATTCATATACACCACGAGCATTCCTTTGCATTGCAGGATCTTATCTAAAAAAAGCCCCAACAATCCAAACCAAACAAACCTCCATTAAAATGTCACTTCCAGTTAAAACCACTCAGTTATTGCCACAGAGCACCGGGGCCATTCAGGACTGCTGATGGATGCTCCAGCAGCACTTGGGTTTCCTTCATGCCTTATGTTCATCTGACTGTGTATAAATCAACATCAGAACTGTCCCATGATCTCTTGTGTCCTGTTGACTAATTACAGCAGTGCCAGTGGCTGCTGGAAACACGGTTATTACTCTGTCCTCTGAAAAGAAATGGGGGGAGAGACAAGAACTTCCAGGACTCTGAGCATCATTTTTAAATTTGCAGACATGGGGAATTTCATGGACACGGACCAGAGAAAAACAGTGACTGAAGGACAAGCTGCAGTTCTGAACTTCCCACGCATCCTGAGCCATCCAAGCCCCCAAGTGACGTGGTTTAGAGACGGGCACAAGATTATCCCAAGCAGCAGAATGTAAGTTGATTTAAAGCTCAAAATGCACCCACCCTAAAATATGATTAATTGTATTTGATAACACAGCTTACATTCTAAGTACACTAATTAAGGTTTAAAGAGAATAAAGTAGCCTCGTTCATACTGAGTTGGAGATAAATTACTATTTTAAGACCATCTCTGAACTTCTGAAGCAGTTTGACAAAATAATTCATGTGGTTTTAATGGTCCTGGTGCAGCATAAGGGGCTGGATATGCAGAATGTCTGCGCTTCCTTCACGCTATTCATTTTCAGGATACATTTTGGAAAAGGAAATGCTCATCTCTCAATTACGTTTACTTGAGTGGACTAACTTAATGAATACTGAGATTTTTGGTTTTTAATCTATGAATCCATGGGGATTTTTTTTTACAGATTTATGCTTAGTTCTGTTTTCCTCACTATAAAATTCTAAATATTGTTTATTTTTTTTGGTTTTTTTAGCCTACGATGACAATTGTAGTTCTTCTTGACTAATTAGCAGCTCACCCACTAATGACACAGTACTTGCACTTTGATTAGATATTATCTCAAGGTGTGCTCATTTATCCTTTCCTGAAACAGTTATGAAGCCATCTCGTGTTTTCACCTGCACAGAGACTGAAGAGGTTGGCTGTAACATTAAAAAATGTAGATTAAATCTTGCCTCATTTATTGGAAAACTGTTGAAATACCAGGAATGTTGCTGGTTATTTCTGTATTATATTTTCACGTGTTCAAAGGGATAGATGTGCTAGCAGATGATGGTAATGGGATATTGCTGTGTTCCAGGAGTGCTGAGTCTTTAGAGTTTATATTAAAAAGGGAAAAGTATTCTTGGATTTGAATTTTGTTAATCTGCACAGTGTATTTTGCTGTTGCTTATGTGCATTTTTTAAACCTGAAAGCTGGTATTACAGGCACTTTGAAACTGAGAAAATTAGTATTGCAGGGATGTGAAGAAACTGTGTAATAATTTATGAATAATTTAATAGTAATTTGATGGGAAACAGCTGGAAGATGAAACAATGGGTTCCTGGGCAATCTCTCGAAGAGAGCTAAGTGACAAATCCTGAGTTATTAACCATTAAGAATCTACTTCCTCCACTTGTGCCACATCACAAATTTTCTTTTGTCAATGCTGAGAATACCCAAATCAACTCACAGATGGTGACAAAGCCTTGTTATCCCGGTATCCGAGAGTTTCTTGGGAACCCTTGCAGGGGAACAGAGCAGAGTGACCAAGGCAGGCACGTGGTGTCTGAAAATGAGATTTGCATGAGTTTTCTTACAGTTTGGGAAAATTGCAAGTAGAGAAATGTATGTCCTGTATTTGTTGATGTAAATATCCTGTTTTTCATTTGCTGTGCTTTACTCTTATTCCTGCCCTGTTGGGATTGTTGGGGTAGAATCACTTGAAACTCGTGGAGTGTGGAAATACTCACAAATGGGAGAACTGTAACACTGCTCTGTAGCAGGGCTTCCATATAAATTTTATTTTCTCGGTCAGAAATTTTGTCTAGAAGGAACTTGAAGACATTTGTCTGGCCTGTGTAGGAATTCCTGAGTACTTTTGCAGTGGACGTGCATGTGCTGAAAGTGTGAGCCTCGTTGGAAGTTTGATGTATGTCAGATAGTAAACCTGGTAAGTTCAGGAGGTGACAGATTTATGGTACACATACCAATCATCAGAGCACTCTGTGTGCAGTAGGTCTCAAAGTATTGGAAAAACCAGAGAGCATCCGCTCACATCTTGCTGTCTGTGAAATTCAGGAAGTAAATATGGCAGCCCTATAAATATGGAAAACCTGAGACACAGAGAGGATGCATAAAATTACCTGAGAAATGTACAGATATCTTATGAAAAGTGTTTCTTATCTGTGGAGCACGTTGTGCATTTAACTTGTTCTTTGCACCCAAGGAGATGTATCAATTTAACTGATCAGTTTAGCCAGTGATCCAGTTAGGCTGATGCATCCATCTGACTGGATCTCCTGCTAAACTCATCAGTGACATTGATACAACCACCTTGTATGATGCTCTTTAATCTGATTAAAAGTACCTTATATTGCTAAATCAATATAAAGCTTTTTTAATGCTCTTAAACAAGCTTACAATGATTTGGCTCAATCAATCAGCCATAATATTGTGTGTCAGCTGTAACAGTGATTTCTAAGTGACATCACTGTCAGTGTTTGTGGACTGAGGACATAAAAATGGGGACAGGAGTGGTGGGTTTGGTACAGTTCATTCAAATAGTTGGTAAAGTTAACTCTTACTCATGCAAAAACCTTAATGTGCACATTCTTAACTCTGCACCATTTTTATGCCATAAAAATGATCCTGATGCTCGTGTACAGAGAGCTGCTGTTACCACTGGTGTGGGAACAGAGCATGTGCTGAATTGTCCTTATGTGAGAGAGATGAAAGATCAAAAGGAACACACACGTAACAGTTCTGAGAAAAAATAAATTCTGAAGATGTTTCAAGGAATGTCATTTAATTGGCTCCGCAGAAGGGTTTCCCTACCACTTTTAAGGCAGTAAATGCTGATGTTGTTCTCCTTCACTACATGCAGGTATTTAGGAGACTTATGGGGAGGGGTTCTGCCAGATGGTCAGCATTCCAGAAGTGGTGTGTTTCTAGGGAGCCAAGATAACAGAATTGCTGAATTGTCAAAAACTATGGTATCACTATGTGCATTTTTTTAAATGTTCTTTACAACATGTCAAATAAGGCTTTTATTTTTCTTTGTGTTTTCTTGTAATTATTATACCTGTTAACACAGTTGCCTCTTCTGTCAGATCATAGAATAGTTTAGGTCAGAAGGGACTTTTAAAAGTCACCTAGTCCCACCCCCTGCAGTGAACAGGGACATCTGCAACTACACCAGGTTGCTCAGAGCCACATCCAGCCTGGCTTTGAATGTTCCCAGGGATGGGGCATCCACCACATCTCTGGGTAACCTGTGCCAGGGCCTCACCACACTCAATCATGAAAAATTTCTTCCTTACATCTACCCTCTTTTAGTTTAAAACTATTTACCCCTTGTCCTCTCCATACATGCCCTTCTCAGTTGGGTTGGGGGGGGAAGCTTCAGTGGATAGCTTTGATTTCATCTTTTTTTTTAGTCAGAATGGTGACTCTTACTCTGTCAGTATGCACGGCTGTGACATTTTCTGGGAGAAGATTTCCTTTGAGACATTGGCAATTTTTTTCAAACTGTATATTCTGTTGAATTTAACTGCTAGTGTTACTCATGGTGGGATTTTGCAGCAAATAACTATGTAGTAGTTCTCATTTTAGTGGTGTTGGTAATATTTTGTTAAAGCCCCCAGATAAAAACAAGAATGGGATGACAAGTTCCTCTGAAATGAGCGGGCACGTAAAGTCAACAAATTCCTCTATAATATATGAATGTGAAGCAAATGGCCTGCACATACTCATGAGATTGTTGTTATAGTTTATGACTTAAGGCAACTAACAAATCTGCAGCAGAGCCAGAGTGATGGGAGGGTGTGTATTTAAAAATTTAAGTCCTAAAAGTCGCTGTCGTCGTCCCACCACCACTTAGTACAGTGTGGGTGTATATTCATTTTGGCTTTTATGCATTATCTGTCACCAAAGCCTCAGCTTGATGTTGTCAAGGGCTGTTTCTAGAAGGAAGCTGCTAGAAAATGTGCACATGCTAGTACATGCTAGAAAAATGTGGATGATCAGAGAGAAGACCAGAAGATCAAGAACAAGAGAAAGTGAGCAAGGAGTGGAATTAGGGTTTGACAATTTTATTATTATTTTACATTCCCCAAGAAATTTAAGGAAAGACTTTGCATTACACATGGAGAGATTAATGTTTGCCAAATGCATGTTAAACCAATGTGGAATTACAGCTGCACTGTTATCCAGGGTCTCGACTGATGGGATGATTTCGCTGTTTCCCTGCACATCCTGCCCAAACCAGCAGCCTCTCTAAAGGTGGCTGCATCAAAAGAAGTTGCTGCTCTGGGTTGTCAAGTATTCAGCTTGCCTTGCCTGGCTGTACTTCATCAGCCTGAAAAGCAGAGCACATTTAACTTCCTTCACACGAGCACGTTCAGTACCTTGGAGAGGCACAAAGGACAGTAGCACCGGCAAGGTCTGCAATTACCTTTCAGTCGTGGTACAGAGGAATTAAATTCTCAGTACTCTTAGAGGATTTCTTACCTTTTTCTAAGGGAAGCACTTTTCACCGAAAGGCCATCAATTCATTTATTCTGGGTTTCTTCTCTAAGAAGGAAACTTCTATGCAGACATTGTTATCATCTTCATTAGTGTCCTTACAGGGAAACTATTTTTTTCCCCTAATAAGCTGCAGCTAGATGAATATTAAGTCATGTCTTTTGTTAGTGAAATTGTGTCTGACACAAAACAGGAAAGTTCATTTTTTGGCATATAAAGGCACTCTTGGGGTGTCCCTTTTAGCTGGATGGGCATTTAGTCACTTAATTAACCGTCCATGAACCAAAACACTTCACACATGCACTTCAAAGCACTGGAAAGGGGCAAGGAATTGCATTGTCTTTAGGCACACGAGTTAATATCTGGTTTTTTGCACTAAGATCAATTCATTGTGCATTTGGATGTGTTTGGTCATTAGAGTCTCTTATAGAGACTAAAGGTGCTGACTGATTGTACAAGCAGCTGTCCAATGTGACTTGCTGTGGTTTTGCACACTCACAGTGCCTTGCAAATAAGCAAAGCTGGTGCAGAGTTACTGGTCGTTTGTTAAGGTAAAATTGTAAATCTCTTAATGGCAGTCTCAAAAAAAAAAAAAAAGTAGCTGTAGCTAAGTAGACTTTAAAAAATAAGAAAAATTAAAATATCTAAGAATAATACATCAGATTTTGGGCTGGTGCTAGCATTAGATTAGGGTTTGCTTTGATGAGAGCAGCTGATTTAATGTGCCATGTATGCATTTTTCACTTTAGGACAAACATTGTTTTTCTGTGAGCAGTTCTGGTGGCACAATGCATTTTTCCACAAACACCAGCCTGTCACACAACGTGTGCCAGTTGCACTTAATTACTTTTCACACTCACTGGAAAATACTTTCATTAAGATCGTGATGATTATCATTACCGAACAATAAATTCAGAGACTGTCAACTTTGCAATGTATTAGCTGAGCAATAATTTAAAAGATTAAAGTTTTGAAGGTCTCTTGTCTGGTGGCTTTATGGAGTGACACCTCTGAGCAGTACGAGATGTGACAAAACCCCCGTAATATTATTTTTATCTGCTCGTACCTTTTACAGGCTCCACATTAATTTTGAAGTCAGTACCTGAAAAAGAAGAATATTTGGTAGAATTAAATTATTTCTTTAAACTGAAATTCATTGCTACCCCTTAATTCATTTATCTAACCAAACTGCTGTGTTGAGTAATTTCAGTTTGAGGGAATAGGCAACGCTGGGAATCATCTTACATCAAGTTTTACTGCTCTCCCCAAGGCCTATATGCATATGAAGGGCTGTAGGGAAATCTCCCATCATCTCTTCAAGTTTGAGCAGCCCTGATGCTGTCAGTGGGCTGGTGTGAGTATTATTGTCTGCTGTGTTCAGCAGAGGATAACGGGAACACCTCAGGGTAAGCAAATCCCAGGATTATTTTCTAAAGCTGTTTGACTTGTCTGGATTCAACCTCACTGTTTCCCTCCCTGCACATAATTTCTTTGCCACAGGTTTTAAATCTAGGTTTCAAATATGCGTTTCTTAACTTCTAGGGTGGAATTTTGTGTGGTGGTTTGATGAGGGGGAGAGGAGGAGGAAGACTGAGGTCGTTCTTGGGGACCGTGTCGTGCTGAGCGCGGAGTGTGTGGGAGTGACACAGCCCAGTTTAGGTGGAAGAGGGACAGTAGAAAAACAACTTCCTGCCAAGAACATGCCTTTTAGCAAGGCTCATTTGGAAGTGGATTCCTCCCAGGTGAGGCAGTCTGGCTGATGAGATGAGAGGCACATTTTGGGATTTGACCAATATGTTTCATTACAAATTTGGGCCACAAACCACAGAGGGTTTTTTAATATATTTTTTTTTCATAAGCCAGGGGAAGCTGCTGCACTGTAAAATCCATATTTTTTGCTAGGAAAAAAAGTGGCTGCTTGGAACTAATATTGTGCTTTAATGGGCCTCAGCTGCTCCCAGTATCTTTCAGCACAATCTTCAACAGCTGTAAATTTCAATAAAACTTCAAAGATCACTGTCTAAGAGGAAAATCTGACTGCTGGATATTGTTTTTCCTATGATGATCACATATAAAGAACAAAATCATTTTATGTGCCACTACGCTTATTAATCATAGATTTGGAATTTGTAAAACAAAGGGAATGAAAGTGTCACTGGAAGGAAACCTTTTTGCTCTAAGTATGATTTACTTATCACAGCTTGCAGTAGAAATTGATTTATGAGTTTGTTACTTTCTGGGGACAAATGTACTTTGAGAAAGAAAATATGGACTATGAAAGAAGTGTTAATAGCATTACTCTTTGCAAGTGAACTATGCACTGTTTTTTAAAAAATCATCTCCAATTTAGAGGTGAGTAAATATGAAGACTCATTGTCATCGTACTTCGGGGCTCACTTTTTGCATCTGCTGCATTTTCTAATCAGAACTAAATATGCTATTAGGGACAAATCATGAATAATCCTCTAATAACTAATGTGCTTTTGTGGGAAACCATTTTTCTGTCAATCTTTGAACTTCTCTGTCTACA
The DNA here is from genome assembly GCF_036250125.1 of Pseudopipra pipra. Lineage (NCBI taxonomy): Eukaryota > Metazoa > Chordata > Aves > Passeriformes > Pipridae > Pseudopipra > Pseudopipra pipra. The sequence continues at coordinate 12,685,068 of NC_087564.1, forward strand.
AATGGAAATATTTTAATATGCAGCCAAGATAAGAATATTTAAAAGTGTCGCAGTCATTCTTAAGAGCAAATATGCAAAAGAAAACTATTGCTTTATGCTTAAAAAGTGCCAATTGTTCACAAATCCCTGGGAACAGTTTATCTCCTGTGGCCCCTCACATATCTCTATTTTTATGGAAATAGATGCAAAATGCTTGTGACTTATCAAATATAGCAGAAGGTAATGTCTTATGTTTACCAATTAACTTTTATTAATCAAAACTGACTGAAGTAAAATGTATCTGTCAGTACTTGTGGCTAGGTACTACAAAGGGTTGTTGATTTTCTTTCTGTGCAGAAAAGGACAAAATCTGTCTTTCCTTGTGATTCTAGTGGATTTTTATATGATCTACAAAGGTGTTAAGACATGTAAGTTTGTAACTTTATGATACAGGTTTACATAGAATACTTTAAAAGCCCTATGATTTTGGCAGATTTACTTTCATAGTGAAAGCTGCTGTGTGATTCAGGAAAGTTAAAAAAAAAAACCAAAACCACAGAACTTGGCACTCTGGGGATGTAGTGTGGCTTTTGTGGTTGATTTGCATCAAGTCTACTTTGTTAACAGTATTCAACTTGAATTTAAAGAATTTGGTACATGGGAGCAAATGGGAAGCAGCCCTTCCATTAATTATGCTGCAGAGAAAAGAGGGATCTGGCAGCGTGCCTGTGGCCTATCTCTGGTTGTGAGTGGAGTCTTCAGCTGGTTTGTGTTTGGCCTTCATGGAACAGGTTCCAAATGAATTTAAATACGTTGTAAATGTGCTCTCTGATGTTTCGTGGGTCTGCCTGGTCTGTATGAGAGGAGGGATTTTTGGCTCTGGGGAAACTTTGCAAAGGCATCTTGCAATTAGAAGTGAGAAAACAGTCGAACTCCGCCAATATTCACATGAAATCTATTTGTCTGCTGCATGTTAGTGCTGCCTTTTCTTCATTAATACCTGCCTCTGGCTATTTTTATATATTACACAAATCTGTTGTTTTACATGAAAGGACCAATTCTAGACACAGACAGACAAGGCAACTGTTTGCTGGGGTCACCACAGCCATCACTTGCTCAGCTTTACTCCCTTTGCCATCCTCTCGAAATCCCTGCCAGTTGGGTGGGGAAAGAGTAGAACAGATCAGGCTACTTTTCATCATAGCAGGAGCAAAGGGAAAGGATAAGCAATGGAAATGCTGAAGGAAATCTGTGCCTTCCCTCCCTTTCCACCTGGCTGATACCTGCTGTCACCCAGAGGGGAAGGAAACGTGGCTGAGCCAAGGCAGGTTTGTGTGTGAAGTCAGGGATAGTGAGAGAGAGGGATGGATGGGGATGTTCAACCCTGGTGGAGGAAAAGAAGGACAGAGAGGAGCTTAGAAGATGGCATGGCCCAAGAAAAGGATCTCAGATCCTTGGAGAAGGAGAGTATGGATGAGGGGGAGCTGGGAGGACAGTGGTCTGGGAATGGTGCTCTGCAGCTTCCACTCACCTCACAGGAGTGCCCAGTGTCCTGAGTGTGGCCCTCACTCTTTAGTTTCTTCCCCCAAAAAGCTTACTGACCTTCTCAATCAAAACTCCCACTCCCTGTATTCCCACTGATCCCTTCCAGACAGTTGTCCCCTCTGGAACTACCCTCCAGTTGCTGGAGAACTGAATGCTGCCAGCACTTTATTTTTGTTTGTTGTGGCCTCTTTGTAGGATCAGAACCTAATGTGTCATTGACAAATAAATTCACGGCTCAAAAAGCAGGGGAAGGAATATCAAGCAATTTCTGGCTTGTGTGTTCCTGGCTCCTTCAATTCTCAAAATACAGGTATAAGAGAGACCTTATTTAGGAAAAGCACTTGAAAGCATTGAAGCTAAGCTCTGTACAACAACTTTTTATGTGTTTTTCTCCCAAACCTCAAAGGCTCTTCACTATATAAAATGGAGGTTTTGCTAGATTTTATTCAATGATTTTTCAAGAAACTGCATTTGCCGTTTCATTCAGCAGCCAAGACCATTTGCAAGAATTTTAACAACTCTGCTGCTGTCTGCCAGCTGCCATGTGTTCTCTCCCTGCTCCCTGCATAATGCCTCTTCACTGCAAGAAGAGTGCAATACTTTCATAGTAATCACTAGTTCAAATCACTGATTATTTTAAAACATCAAATCTCATTTTTGGCAATCCATCATCTGTTTCCATGGGAACTGAAACTGGCCTTAGCAGCAACCAGAAGCAGAGTTTATTGGGATACTTACACATTTCAATGGCTGTTGTTAGACAGCTGCATTTTCTGTTTACCCAACAGATATTGCAGCAACAGCCTCATAATACACTTTTAAAATTCTATGTGCATTTCATTTTAATGTATTTATATCATTATTCATATTTTCCACAACTTAGCAGAAATGTTATGATCAAGAGAGAAAATGTCAGTAATTTCCATCATATGCAGTCAATATTGGATGTTTCCATCAAGTGTCCTTACTATTATTTTAACTGGGACTGTGGCAAAATAAAAATGGAAAAATTCCCTGCCTTGAGGGGGCAAAAGATAGGTGGAGGCTCCCACTTTTAAGTATTGTCCCTTGGTAATCTTATCCCAGAGTTTCTGCTCTCCGAAGTCTTATTTCCTCCATAACTTTTGCCCCAGAACAACCATTTCCCCAAATTTGCAGCTCATCTTCCTGCTCCAGAGCTCAAATTCTTGTTATTTATAAAACCATTGATCAAATCAGTAAGTAGTAGTAGTAGTAGTAGTGTGGATTTAAAAATGCTGTTTTGCTGTACATTTTTATGGAATATTTCAGTATCAAAGAGAATAATTGGGCAACTAATTGAATGTAGTATTAATATACATATCCAGCCAGCTTTTTTTTTTTTGCTTTTCTTCCAACTGCTTTAGAGTGAAAATCATTATTCTGGAGTCTGGCATTATTTTAGTTCAGGAGTGAGGCAGCCACTTAAGATAAATCTGGAATCTTGAAAGGCTGTTCTATTACCAGACCTGATATCCAATAAACAACCCTCCTCTTCTCCCATCTTCTAAGACTATTTTTATCATCACAGGGGTAAGCTGGCTTACAAGGAAGTATTTGGGGGCAAAATAGATCATATGTGCATAAACATGCTGGAATGAGACTGAGGATGATTTGTCTTGCAAAATAAGGGGAGAGAGGGAATTGTTCGATGCTCCATTGAGTGCTGAGGTACAGGGGGAGAAATGATGATTTTCCCAGGCTCTCAAATTAACTCTGAAGAGTTGCCACTAACGTGAAGCATCTCATAAAACCACTGTAGAAGCTGGCAAAAACTCCTCCTGTCCCAAATTTAACGTGTGAGGTGGTTTGTGGAAGTGCCTTGAAAATGCTCAGTTCTTGCTCCTTTCTGCAGTCAGTGCTTTCCCAGAGCTGATCTCAGATCGTGTTACTGGTGCAGTATTTCCCACAAAAACCCAATTTCTAAACGAAATGTCTGCCCTCACGTCTTTGTGTGGGTGTGTTTATCAATAATTTATTTGCATTTAGCATAATTATGAACAATTCAAGCGATATTTTCAAAGAGATGGATTTGTCTGCGTACATATGTAGTTAAAAACCTGCTGCAGTGAGGGAGATGATGAATAACTGGTAAGTAGTGGCTGAGGGTGCACAGCAAGAGAGTGTGAGCAGAGAATATTGTGCAGCTGCTTTGCTGGGACCTAGATCTGGTACTGGCTACACCCAACTATGGTTTTAAGAGCATTATTTGAAGAGTAAATTAATTTATTTTTAAGAATTTTTAATTTATTTTAGCAGAAACAGTGAAAATACCTTGAAGAAGTCCTGTAAATAAGGTCTTTGTTGTATGTTGATGATTTAAATATTCCAATACAAGAAATAAAATGTCACTCATAATTTAATAAAAACAGGGAGCTGGCCAAATCATCTTGTTTCAGTGAAATATTAAGAGAAGTGGCGGTTTAATATTTTAATGCCTGATAGCTTTTAATCCATAGCTGTCAGTGCTAATTTCACTGAATAAAAGACTTTATGGTGCTGAAGGTTCACTAATCAAGATTCATAAAGGTACAATTTCAGTTGTCATCCTCTTGTCTCTTTGGGAAGCCACATTTATTCAGGAACCGATTCCTGAGCGGGAAAAAAGTACCGGGCATGGAGTGGAAAAACTAGTGTGCAAAATACACCTTTCTCTCATGAAACCTGCAGAGGTGAAACTGGGTGAATAAAGAATCTGAACACCACGCCTGAATTTTTGAATTATTTAAGCAAAATTATTTCATCGGCAGGAAAATTTCTGATTGAGGAGCACTTTTTAGAGTTCTCTTTTTCTCCCTGGGAGATTGCAGTGAGTTATGGGGTCTCTGAGTGCTGTCAACTCCTCTGAAGCCTGCTGCACCCAATGGGATATTCACTTAATCTGCTCCAACAACTTTCTGTTGCTGGTAGGTGTGAATTTTAATCATTTCTGTACTAAAATACGCATTTCCATCAAATGCAGTAGATTTTGGTTCTTTTGATAGGTTTGTATGAGATGGCACAGGTGGATTGTTTTGTACCAAAAGCAAAGGCAGCACAATGTATTTGCTGCAGTTTGTTTTGTACATAAGTTGTGAATGTAAAGAGCATAGGTATGATGTGAAATGGTCAAACAGGATGGCAACAGACCCAAGCTACCCAGCTAACTGCCAGGTGATTTGCTAATAATCTCAGTTTTTTAATTTCCTAATGCTTAATTTACACCTCTGAAATAACACAGTAATAAATCCTTCCTTTGTATGACATCAAAGTACTTTCCATGGGGTCGTACTTTCCATAGGGTTGCGGTTTTTCCTCACTCACAGACCTTAAAAAAAAAAAAAAAAGTCCATTGGGTCATTACTCAGATGCAAATGTTGAATATCTTCTTTTATTAAACTGCAAAAGGGATTTACCAGAATTATGAAAAGGACTCTGAGCTTGTGCTTTATAAATGCTAATATAAAATCTAGTATTTTAATAAGTTTTTCTAAATTTACATTTTTAAGTACAGAGCACTGAGTGAGCTTGGAAGGTGCACCCTCTCCCTTTGACATTTACTTTCTGTTCCGACAGTTTTGACTCCTTTAATAAAGTCACACTTAAGAAGCTCTTTGTACTTTAATCTTTTAACCAGCCCAGAGTATTTCACCCTGTGCTGTGCCAGCCATGAAGTGGAGGGGGAGCTCTGCAGGGGCTGCAGTTTGGTCAGGTGGGGGAATGGCAATAGCAGAGTAGGAAAGTGTCACCTCCCCAGGTGACCCAGGACGGTGGCAGAGCCCCGGGGAGGGGAAGAACCCAGGCATTGCCATATCACAGTTTAATCTTTCAACATCAGCCAATTGTAGAAGGACCAGAATTGTCCAGAATTAACTCTGCCCTTTGCATGTAATGTTTATTTTTACCTCAAAATTAGTCAAAGTCCTGGTCTATCTCATTATTCTGCATCTTATTCTGTGAAAATGTGGTTTTCTTAAGACCAGCTTGTTAGAGTTTTTGGAAGTTCTGGTGCAGTACCATGCAGTTCTCCTTCATCTGCTGCTTTATTGGTATAACTTAGCAAAATCAATAAGGGTGTAGTGTAAGGTAATTTAATTTTTTAATTATTGTGAAAACTCTGATTCTCAGGGAAGGGGTTTTTTTTATATTCTTGGGATACTTGAGCACTTAATGAGTCCTTGAATCATTTTGCCTGGTGTACAACAAGCATGATCCCTGCCTGTTGTTTTAGTGGATCAGTGCTAAACCACATTCTTCTCTTTACGCATGTGATGAACTTACTGCATTTATTTGTGTAAATATTTATAGGATCTGATCTCTGAAGATTAAACCCTCATATTTTAATTAAGCATTGTTTAATTGAATAAGCAGTTTTTGCATGATAACCTTGTTGCTATTTGCAATGATCTTTGAAAGAGTCGCTGAGCAGAAAAGCAAAGCAACACGGTTGGGTTTGAAGGCATTTATGACACAGTCACTTGACTGTATTCTCAGTGGTGCATTATAAATTTTGAGGGTCTTTTACATTATTACAAATCTCTCAACTTCCCTTCAAGGTTCTGAGATGAAAATAATTGTGTTGCAAATATCCACTGCTTAAAACTGAAATTAGATTTGTACATTCATAAAATTCAAGCCACTGCTCCTACATTAAGGAGTTTTATTTCCATAATGACTTCTAAGATTTGAGAGACTGGAACAACATATCTTTATTTTCTATTTAACATTTCTAACTAAGTGTTGTAATGAACAAAGTATTTCCCTACTCATAAAACTGAGCAGGAGTGAACTGTGTCATTTGAAATCTCTACTTTAATTGCTTTTATTTATAATGAAGGTATCTGCCCATTAGATAGCAGTGTTAAGAGTGAAGATAATATTAGGTGCCTTAAATAAGAACAAAAAAATTCTATAATGCCATTAGGGAGATATTTGCATATACTGATATAGAATTGTCAAATATGATTAGTCAGACCTGTACAGGATAAAGGAACAGAAGTAATCCAGGAAGGAAAATGCCCTAATGTTTTTAGAATAGTGCAAGAAAATTGTGCAAGAAATTAGTTCTTGCCTTGGCAGTTGGGACAGGATTTGCAATGGCAGTAGAAAAGCTTTGTTGAGCAGTGTCTGCATCGTGAAAGACATAAAGGAAATGTCTGGGGTTTGGGTTTTGGTTTGTTTGGGGGTTTTTACCATTAGTTGTATCTGTGGTGCATTCAGTAGATTTACACAAATGTTCATTTGTGTTGTTTGCACTCAAGCTGTGCAATATTGCAGTTCCTGGAAGGTTTTCAAGTCAAATGCTCCAGGTGCAGGTAACCACCTCTTTTTTCCTTTGCATCGTTTTGTGTTACTGTGAACACTTATCTTTGTGAAAGCTGAAATAATGGTAAAGGTAATGAAATCTCATGCTTCAGGGCCTATGCTAATGCCTACAAATCTATTTCACGTTTTGTGAGATTAATTAGTTAATATGTGTGCAGCATTTAGAACATAATTAATTCTAAATTTATGCCAAGAATTGCCACAGACTGATCGCCTGTGGAACTCAAGAGTTAATTTCATCTGTATACCCTGTACAAATTAAGAACAACATGAATTTTTTAAATCATCTGTGTTTGTTACTGACAGATCATTTGTCCCTGTCCCTGTTACTGACAGATCATACAAGAGTACTGTATGCTATATTTAGTTTGTTTAAAGAACAACTATTCCTGGTTAGTTGGATCATAAGATCACAGCTGCCTGATGAACTCTGGGAGCCACCTTTAAATGCTTGAAATTCACACTTAATGTTCACACCAGGAACCCTCAAGTAGCAGTCTAGAATTAGGGCTCTGGCCCTTCCCTGGTTTTTCTTCCAGGAAGAGATTTTTCTATTCATCAAGAGATCAGAAGTGGTTTGAGATGTATACTAGCAAATTTCCAGAGCCTGGAAAGGAGGATTTCTATTAGGAAGATGAGAAGTGAAGCTGGAATATTAACGTGAAGTAAAAGAGTGGGTGTCCACAGACAGAATTTTGAATAGTCGTGGTAGACTGGGGGGAGGAAATCAAACCCAACCAGTCTTCCCTCTATGCTCATTCAATGGAAAACAGGTCATTCTCAATACACAGAGTAAATAAAAGCAAATCAAGAAAAAATCCATTTAAAAATTTGTTCAGGGATAGTAATCCTGACTGAAATTAGGGAAAGGGTGGACTGTTTTGACTGATCATTTTAGTTTTTTCTCCTCAGAATGTGCACATAACTTAGCTTTGTTAATCAATCTGTGTGGATTTGCACTTGAAAAAGAGACCTTTATCTAAGATTTTCACCCCATATTATATTTAATTAGTAAATAGTTCAGACTGAGATTTGTAATTACAAACTGGCATCAGGTTTAAGTATGTTGAAACAAGCATTTCTCTGGGAAGCTTAATTTCACAGAGACTGAAATGGTTGATACTTGCATTGCATTTTGTGCTTGTTTGTTTTATGATTTTTCCTGGAACTATGTTTGCTGTCATTTGCAAACAAGAGAGATCAGTCTGTTATTTACTGAGGCTGAGTAAATCACAGTGCATTATCCAGTTAGGAGACAGTACACAGAGTAAGCAGATCAGGAAAATGTATTTCAATGCCAGCTTCATTAAGTCGATAATCATCTCAATATATTCCCATACAACTTCAACAATTAGTAGCCATAGTTTTCTTCTCATGATTATCTTTAATCAGTGGCTCCAAAAAAAAAAAAATCCCCAAGAAAAATTCCGCAGTAATTGGAAGCTTCCAGAAGAATGTTTTCATGTGTGGAGCGTTGCAGCAATAAGAGTCACAGGACCCAAATTAGTTCTGGGTTCTGAAGGGTGGAATTCATCACAGGTGATAGAACAGCAGCTCACCTCTGAGGAAACACCTTAATTTCTGTCATAAACCATATGTTTCTTCAAAAGATATTCCTGTTTCCAGATACCTCAACAGTAGGACACGGCCACATGCAGAGAGTGCCAATGGCTTTGGTGGCCCCATTAGGCTGATGTCAGGGTTTAGTATTCTGTGCCTGTGCTTATCTCCCCTGGCAAGCCCATGAAGAATTGCTTTGCTCTTGAGAAGCAGTTACTGTGTTATTAACTTTGCTCACACACAACTTTTATGCTGGGATTTCAGTTTTAGCTTCTGCCATTTTAGCCTAAGCTTCCGAAGGCATTTTTTCATGAAACTTCTTCAGGATTTTTCAATAGTAGATTAAAAAAAACAAACCAAAACAAAACAATAAATTTATTTACAGAGTATAGGAGTAAATAATGTAATAGAGAAATCACCATGGAAGAAATGCCCTCTCTGATGTTCCCCCAAAGTGGGAGATAGTGAGAAAAACTGGAGCTGGCTCTCACCTGGACCAGTCTCCTCCACAGCTCCTATAGATCCACATGGACACAGCCATTCCCTTGTCTTACCCAGCCTGTGGTTGTGGGGCTGCTGGGAACTCAGTCAGGTTTATGGACTGGCTGCACTGGGGAGGCCACTTGTTTAGACAGTATCCTCCACTACAGGAGAAGACATTTGTCCTGGGTTTCTTTTTTTTAATTATTTTATAAGGTGTTTTCCAAAAATCAGAGATTAAAATATTTTGGCTGATATGTTTCAGTCTGACGTATTTGCAGTTTTATTCTGAACACAGACAGTGATCTCTGATGGCATTGCTTACAAAGAGAATATTGTGTCACCAGATCAGTGACAGTGGAGATGAGACAGGTGAATAAATATTCTTGGCAGTGTTCCTGGCTGCTGTGGTGTCCAAAATACACTGTGCTAAAGCCAGTTCTGTATCTCATGGGGAAGACTTCTGGATTTTTAGTTGGAAGGTTAAACACCTTTTGTTTTAGATATTTAGAACGATAACTTATGAGGACATTTGTTTCAGAAGCAAAATGCAATAATCCAAAACTTCCCATTCACTTTGTTCCTGTCTAGAGAAGAACCTCCCCTTCCCTTTTAGTTTTTTGTAGTGTCTCATAATTGAAGACAAAAAATTTAAAAGGTGTCTACAGTTGCACATACACATTAGTCTGATTTGAATAGAGTAGATGGATTCTTGATACTACAGTCTTGAGTAAGGAATGAAGCTGCATTAATATCTTTCATTCATTCAATGTAGCTATTCAAGGTATATTATTATTTTCAGTTGAGTTATTGATTTTAAATAAATGTTTATGTGCGATAAAGTGTTGCAGTATGTTCTGTAATGTGTCAGAAAATTTGCTGAGCATCATCTGGATTGATCACACCCAGAATGAAATACACTGATAGAGCGTTTCCATGGTGATTTCTTGTTTTTTCTGATCATGTCTTTTTAATTCTCTCTTTCTCTCTAATATATTAGACAGGTTGTTCTCATTGTGGTGAGCTTGAAATCTCATGGACTACAAGAAGCTTCAGTATTTTCCTGTGCTCCCTGCTGCTTTGTGTATTCTGTCACTGGCATAGTCACTTAATTATGTGACAGGCAATAACTGCTCTCCGAGGGAGTAAAAACAACTGTTGAATTCGTTTTTAAATTATATCATATTGCTCCGTTCGAAACCTCTTTTAAATAAACGTTGAGGATAGAACTATTGATGTGGTTTTTAAACTTTAAATTTCAGTTAGTTCAGATCATTTTAAATAGTCCTTCAGCAAGAATAAATCAGTTTTTATGACTTATAACTTTCAATTACAGTCTTCGGAGAGAATAACAGTGCATTTCCAGGAGCTGTAAAGCACAACAACAAGGCAATGTTGCTGTTTCATTTGTGCAGGCTTTAAGCTCCTGTGGAACCTAACAGGAGTTTTTCATAAGGAAGCACATCCTAGAGGGATCCTCGAGTGTGTCAGTCTGAGGTGTGGCTTTGATCTAGTGTTTGAGTTTTCATTTGGGGAGCTTCCTGGTAAACCTTGGGGGGGGGGATGATGCTGACCTAATTTGCTGTATTTCAGTGTTCAGTAAAAATGGTCTGAGAATCACAAGCTGTTCACGGCTCCACCACTGAATTGCATGGAAGGATCTTTCCTCTGTGCAGATTGCAAACTGGGGGCTCTGATGGAGAAATTTCAGGCTTAACTAATAACTGACTTTCAGGGTGTGGGACCATGCAAAAGCTTTAAGTTGTAGCAGGAGCAAATGTAAACTAAATCAGGTGTGGACCTATAGTTAGATGCTTATTTAGAATAGACATAAGTGTTCTGTATTTAGAACAAACACTGTGAAGTTGGATGGGTGGATGGATGGATGGATAGGTAAAACCCGCACAATAGTGTGGATTAAACAGAAGTCTTACCTGGGAATTGATTCTAAGTGTGTTAAAGGACCCAGCTGATGGCTTCTTATCTGGAAATGTTAGTTTTTAACAAATCTTTCAGAGCCTGGTAGAATCCAAAGGCTTATGTGACTGCTCTAATTCCAGTCCTTAAAGAAACAAAAAGAATGACTTGAATGGCAATCTCATTAGGGGACATCAGTCCTGGGCAGAGGAGCTGAATGGCTCTGTTGGCGCTGTAGCAATAAAAAATGGTAAATTCATCCTACTTTAATTCTTTAGAGTGTCATTTACTGATTTGTTTCTGCCTGAGCTTTGTTTCTGTGTATGCAGATTCAACTAATGAGATAGACTTTGGAAATAAGGGAAAGGCTGGAGTGATTTTTCTCTCCTCTTTCTCTGACTCTCTTGCCTGATGTTGGCACTTACCTGAACAGTTGGTATTGGGAACCTAGCACATGTTGCTGTCACTGTATTTTTTTATTCTGCTGGACCAAGGCTGTACCAGGTAAATTATCTCCCCGTAAGTGTCCCTTGGTCCGGCTCTAAGATGATGGGTACCAGCAGAGAAAATGTTCCCACATTCATTTTTGGCTGCTTAGGGATATTTTCCTCTGACCAATTAGACTACATGATTCTTGGAACTGTATTACTGGATTCATTACTTCTGCTCTTGCTTTACTGGTGAAGCAGAAATGAGGAAGCAACTGTTTGAAAATGATGTCTGAAATGTTTGGCCTTAACACCCCTCTGAAACATCTCTTTCTTGTTTGCATTCTCTGGTCTCCTCTGTAGCATTAAACACTTGGATAACTATTTTCTGTTATGATAATGCCATATTCCATGATCTAAGGATTTCTTTTTTAATAAACCCTTTACATCTTTTCTTTTTTCCACGGACACAAAGACAGATCAATGAAACGTATGAAAAAGTTGCTAAATTGGCAAATGCAGCGTTAATTCCAGGATAGCTGTGTTACAGTTTGACCTGATACTTTTCCTTTTAAAAATATGAAAAAAATTAGCATAAATAGCAGCAAGATGTGTAAAGAATAATACTTTCTTAGGTGAAATCCCATTCAGATTGTCAGGCATAGAAATTTAGTTAAGACAAAGGTGAAAAGTACTGTCCTTTAAACCAACTTCAGTGAAATGTTACAGATTAGAACAACAAAGTCATGAACAGTAGACACATGAGTTTTCTAATACCAAATGTATAGAATACCAAATACTTTCTTTCTTTCCTTCCCTCTCTCCACCTTTCTTTCCCTTTTTTTCTTCTCTCACTTGCAGTGCATGGATTATAAGGTTTCATTGTTTACTGCATAAATCCATATTTTACCTTTTGTAGGTGATTTTCAGAAATTTACTTGCTTGAATTCATATAATGAAATTCAAATTGTGTTGCCCTGTTACTCCAGGATCTGAGTTGATATTCTAAGGCTTCTAGAGCTTTGCACTTACATGTGGCCCTTGATGAATCCATTTGCATCACCCTACAAATTACAGCATTTTGACCCTTCCTGAATAATGGCTTGGGAACTTGAGGATGTATTTCAGGTGGTTCTCTAAATTAGCACCAGAAATAGGTGATATAAATCCCATTTCCCTGTTTGCCTCAGGAATTTCCCACATCAGGAGTGTTTTCTGCATTGCAACCCTACAAGGTATAAAGGGACCAGTTCTTCACCTCTGCATGTTCACTGTAATTGCCCTTGAAATACAGATTATGGAAGGGAAGTTTTGTAGGTGGACTTGAATCGTGCAACAGGAAAAACTGAAGGAAAATACATGTAAAATGATCCGGGGGAAACCAGTCATTTCACTTTGTTTGAATTTTCAGATGATGGACTTCCACTGAACACTAAATTCTGACTCACCATCCTACTGCTCAGTGTGATCCAAAATAATTGCACGTATAATTAGTATTCAATTAACATGAGTTACATTTCTCTAACTGCTACTAACTTTGAATCTCCCTTTACAGATTGTCCTAACTTGATAATAATATCTGTCTTTTATGGTGTCTAATTGGCTTTTAGAAGGGATAAATTAGGTTTTCCACTAGAACATAAGAAATACCCTGTTGGCTCAGACTAATGATCCATTGAGCCCAATATTCTGTCTTGCCACTAGGAAAATGAGATGCTCTTCAGGGAGAGCATGCTGCTCTTGTCCCTTGTTCTCCTCCAGAATTTTTGGGTTAGGAATGCTGGAGGGTTAATTTCTGCCCAGTTCTTTTAGTATCTTGTTACAGACTTGCTGTCCATGAGTTTCTCTAATCCTCTTTTGAACCTGCTGATATTGTCAGTCTCCATAAATTTACGTCTTTGCTGTCATTAAATATTCTTAAAATTATGATACAGCTTTATGTAATAATAAATAATAAATTTGATTTCCTTAAAACAGATTACATAAGGAATATTGCAAACAAACAAAAGGATTGTCTGTACCTTGGGCACTTACAAAGCAGGAGGGCAGCATATTGACAACAGGATGATTTTTTTCTTTAAAAATTTAGACTTGGGAAAAAAATTAGAGGAAAACTTAATATAAACAGTGAACTGTTTTAATGTGACAACATGGATCTGTGAAAGTGTGTTTCCTGTTTCATGTTTATAGGATTTGTCTAGAAAAGAGATGAGACATAATACCATGGTGGTTACGTTCACAGCTTATACTAAATTTAATGGAATGCTAAAGGACTGAAGGAAATGTCTGGAGATATTAGACAAGGTAAATACAGGATGACATTTGGTTCAAAAATGGTTTTCTCTTTCAAGAAAAAAAGGAAAGAAACCCAAACATGGCTAGCAGTTTAATGATAAAGAGGTGGCACTTTCTCTGGTAGAGGAAGAGCGTTTGAGTCCAGGAGTTCTGGAAGGCAAAAAAAGAAAGTAAAAACTTTTTGTGTGATCTTTCAGGGTAATCATCTGACCCTCTGCACTTGATTCAGAAAGAGGGCAATATATGCTTCTCTTACTTCTCTTATTTCTTTCATCTTTGCTTTTGGGCTGTTTAACAAAGGACTAAGTTAGAAAAGGTTTCCTGGGAGTTACACTGACAGCATCTCCTGGCAGATACAGCTGTGCACCAGTAATGGGAATGTTTCTACCTGGATATATTAGACCTGAGATACATCATCTTTTAATCACTAAACCCCAGCCATTTTTCAGGGTTAGGATTCTCCCATCCCTATACAGATACAACTGATAGAACTACTTCCACATCACGGCTTTTGCTGATCCAGGAATGTCTGTAAATCTCCGAGCGAATTTACTGCGTTGACAAAAATTCTCAGGCTTTACTAATACAAGTGGAAGAAATGTCCTGAACTCTCTTACTCTGCTGTCCATGGGCTGAAGCATTTTCCCAATCTACCCTATCATCACTGCTTTGAGCTGATTAAGGTTTAATGTGTTGTGAAGACACTGTGCTCGGGAGGGGGATTAGCTATGCATCAATCCATGGCAATAACTCATGAATCATCAAAAGAGGCACTGAGTAGCCATGTTTAGCATGGAATATTTTCTTGGCTTAAAACACAGTTCATCAACTTCTTCCTCTGGTGGAGAGATTTCAAACTCTGGTGGTTTCCTGGGTTGTTTGAAGGTCAGACCTTGAAACCCTCCTTCCTCAGTCATGGAAGAGCAGGTGACAACATCAAACTGAACAAAATGCCACTTGTCCTAGGAGGAATTTATGGAATACTTCTAAAACTGCATCAAGAACAGCCTGACCAGCAGGTTGAGGGAGGTGATTCTCCCCCTCTGCTCTGCTCTGGCGAGACCCCCACCTGCAGTGCTGTGTCCAGGTTTGGGATCCTCAGCACAGGAAGGATGTGGAGCTGTTGGAGCGAGTCCAGAGGAGGCCACAGAGATGTTCCAAGGGCTGGAGCCCCTCTGCTCTGGAGACAGGCTGGGAGAGCTGGGGGTGTTCACCTGGAGAAGGTTCAGGGGAGCCTTCAGAGCCCCTTCCAGTGGCTAAAGGGGCTCCAAGAGAGCTAGAGAGGGACTTGGGACAGGACAAGGGGGAATGGCTTCCCACTACCAGAGGGCAGGGTTAGATGGGATACTGGGAGGGAATCCTTCCCTGTGAGGGTGGGGAGGCCCTGGCACAGGTTGCCCAGAGAAGCTGTGGCTGCCCCATCCCTGGAAGTGTCCAAGACCAGGTTGGAGCAACCTGGGCTAGTGGAAGGTGTCCCTGCCCATGGCAGGGTGGTTGGAACTGTGTGATCTTTGAGGTATCTTCCAACCCAAATCATTCTGTGATTCCATGGATGCTTCCATGCCTGATGACTATTTTCTGTGATAAGTAGCAAAGACATCTAAGATACTTCTAGGTAAATATGTCTGGGCAATGCTGTATTTACCACTTTCTTCAGGAGGAAGCCTTTTGGACCACACAACTCTACTGAATTACAGTTTCTTTAAAAACAGAGCTTGTAATTGTAATTAAGTATCTGAAATTACAGCAGTCAAAATCCAATTTCATAAACCATCAAATTGAGTCTGCTTTAGAGTGCACTTAAACCACACTAAGGAAGGGACTGGAACGAACTCTAATTTTTCCATTTTTTCTCTCCAGCCAGGATGTTACAATGAAGCACATTTGCAAAATCTCATACAAGAAGTTCCATAGCATGTGCTCGCATGACATGTAACTCCAGTGAGTGCATCAGTTCTTGTTCCTGCAGGAGGAGGTTTGCCCTAACAGTGAAGATAGAAAAGGTTTTGATTACCAAATCCCAGTATGAAAAAAGGCTTTAGATCCAGAAGACATTTAGCAAAAAGAATGTATACTGATCAACATCTGGAGACAAATAGGGTCCTGCAGGAGGATGTTAGCTGCAAAATAAAAGCAAAGAGGATAATAAATGCAGATTATAAATAAACAATAAGATTAGAGAAGACATTTCAGCTGTAAGCTCTTCTTAGGGCTATGAAAAAATATATTCTAGGTTTTTTCCACAGCCTGAAGATGGTCTCATAGCCCAAGTGTCATCTCTTATTTGGCTTTCTTTACTTGTGCAAATTAACCCTTCATTCAGTGTTTTTACACTCTATACTGATGCTGAAAATTATATGAAACGGTTCTATTTTTAATCTTAGCAAGGCTTTCAGTAGCTTTCTGAAAAATCTTAAGTAGTTAATGACTTCAGAGATAAATGGGTTGGTTTACACCATTCATTTACAAATGCAGTCAAGATCAGTAAGATGTACAGCAGGATATAATTACCATCAGTGGCAAATGTGTACGTTCTGTAGCTTCTGTTAAGCCCCAGTGCAAGGGGTTTTGGACAAATTTGTTTAGAATGAAATATCCTGAACACCTTTATTTCTGCCCTTCTCCAAATCTCTACTATCTTCTAAGTCCCTTCACTGATCTAAGTAAAATTATCCTTTTATTAGAAATAAGGATTAATTGTATGATCAAGCTCAAAGCAATCACAGGTTAAAAAATAAAATAAAATGAAAGTAACATTTCCAGTGAATTTTGGTGGTATCAGAGGGTTTTATATTTGTAGACTTTTTACTTTTTGCTTTCTGATAAAATAAACCAATCAATACCCCGGGAGATTTTCCTCAGTCTGTGAGCAGAACATAAGAACTGTTTGTGAAAAGCTTTATAACCTCTTTCCTGGTGAAGGATCACTAAAGAGGTTTCCCCTTCTGACTGACATTCCTGGGAATGTGTTTTTTAAGCTGTAGGAGAGTGACATGGCTGTGATAAGGAACGGGGATGGGTCGTTTACTGTGGTTACAGAGAGACACTGATGCTCCCTCTGCTGAAGGGCATTGATTTTTCCATTTTGGTTTGCATCATAAGTAGACATTGAGAAAAAAGTAGCACTCAGTGATTGTTTGCATGGCAAAGGAGAGTCGAGATGCTTTTTGTTTGAACAGGAATCTTGTTGCTGCATTGATTTTATCTGACTGCTGTTTGTTCCTGTGTACAGATCTAATGTATAATCAGAATCACTAAACAGGGAGCACAGTAAATCGCATTATACATTGTTTTACAGTGGCAGAAAGTATAAGGTCTCTTTTTAGAACTGTAAGGTAAAATTAGGCTGTAATTTATCCAAATAGACATTGAAAATGTGAGCAGTTAAACAGTGCAGTGACCAGGAAATGAAGATTCTGAGATATAGTCACGTTTTTTTCCCTTAAACACCCAGTGTAGATTTCTACGCCTTCTCTTCATGTCAAAAATGTCTGTTAAATTAGGGAGACTTTCCATCTAAATACTTTAATCATTGTAAGTGTTTGCATTACAGTCAGATTCATGCTCAAATTGTCACACAGAATTATACTGCTGGGGGAAAACAGAACTTCAAATAAAAATTTGTAGCCATTTGCCATCTCAACCAATTCTTCATGGTTTTTATTGTAATCTCCTGGGAAGAATTTTCACTTATTAAGTAACACATTCTTACTGTTGCACCAAAAAGGCAGGATCTGCCTTCACTGAGAGCAGAATTATTCCTCCTCAGGAATCTGGAGAGTATCTTGCTGGTACAAATGCGATAAGTGAGCTAAATTAATTGTCATTCAGAGTCTTCTAACACAGAAAAGTCCTTGAAGGAGTGTCACAGGAATAAAGGAATGAAGAACTGAAAGTAAGCAACCACTTAAGAGAGATGAGAGATGTATTTCTCATCCAGTTAAAAAGATGAAAACCTGTTTGCAAGGCTTCATTGGCTTTTAAGGAGAAAAGCCCCAAATTAAAATGAAAGATGATGTGCTAGAAAGATTTAAAGAAGTGGAAAATATTGAAAAGTGCAACATGAAATACTAGGACTAATTTCTATACTGATAATTTTTTTTTAATAGTCTCCACCTTTCTTCCAGCCTTTTTATATAAATCCTTATTGATTCTTACGTGTCTCCATTTTCCTTTCTCTTCCACATTTTTTCTCTTCATGTGTCCATCTATCATTTCTTCAGTCCATCTTTCTCATTTTGTATCCACAATCCACAAATTGGCCTTTCTTTCAGGAGGCCTTCCCGTGTATCAGATCATAATTTGAACTAAGCAGCTCAAGGAGAAATGGCCAAGGCCCTGCTCACCAGGGAGTTCCCTTGTATTGGTTTTGTTTTGCTACAAACCTCTTCACAGGTTTTGTGGGTTTTTTTCTTTCCTCCCAGTTAAGTCAAAAGAGGAACAGAGCATCTTTGTAAGACTTGTCATCATTGTGTTATCTGAGTAGTGACGTTCCAGTCTTTCTGTCGGTCACCCCATTCCCCCAGAAGTGCTTTCATCCATGGAGCTCTGTCCTTCAAAGCTGGCACTGAGGTGGCCCATGGCAGACAAGCAGCTGTGGGCTTTGTGTAGTGGTTACCAACTTGGTCTCCACAGTGTAAGCTTTTATGTTACAAGAAAAGCAGCCTCTGTCTTTCCTGAAGCTTCTCTTCCCTACTCGTGTCATTCAGTTCCTGGCTGATCTCGTTATAACTCCCTCACAAGCCGGGCACAAAAGCCTCTCAAAGTGGTGCCATTGAGGAATTGGCTCGAGATAATTTGTACAGCAGAGACACAGGGCAGACCTCGAGAAACCTCCCCTCCAGAGCTGTGTTTCCTTAACCTCATCTCACATTGCAGATGGGTTAACACTGGGACATAATAAAGGGCTGCTGGACTTTTAGTAACTTTTTGCATCCTTTGGGATATCCCATTCCATGACTTACTTTGATTTTCATCTATTACTGGTTCCCAAAGAGAGTCCACAGTGCCCAGTGCTCTTCGGTTTGCCCTGATCCCAGAACCAGCAGCACTTCTGATTCAGGGCTCTCTGGCTTTGGAGAAGTCTGTGGGAAAACTTCCATTTTAGTATTAGCAAATCTGAGTCCAGAACTGTGAACACACTCCCCTTCTAGAGGAAGAACAAAGCCAGAAGGACGGCCCTTGTTAGAAATCTAAAATAGAAACCAGAGGTTGTTGTGAGGTTTATTAACAATGCATTTGTTCTTTTCCTCACTCCAGTTGCAAACTATAATGTGTAGCTTAAATTACTTTTGTTATACGTAATTATAAGCCTTTGGTGACAGCCTCGAAGATAAATCAGTTTATATGTTTTGCTCAGTAAATCGAGCAGATTAAGAGGATATACAGAGTCAGCTGTAATGGCTCAGGTGACTGGTAGAGACTCTCTAAGCTGCAGTAATTTGTCTCTTCTGACATCTGTCTGTATGCTGAGAGATTTGTGAACTGTCCCATTGAAACTGGAATTGTAAACATGGAAGGATCAGGGTGATAATGTAAATATGGTGACATGTGAAATGACATTTTTGAGATTTGCGTAACCAGAGAAGGTTTAAAATAAACAGAATAACTTCATATTATTTTAGAAAGATTAATATTGGGGAATTACAGCAACCAGCAATTGCAAAAATCAGCACCATATATGGATGAAGTTATATAGAAATAATGAATGTATCAATAAAAAATAGCATTCTTCCCTCATATTACACTAGATTTGAAGAGGGAAGGGGATAAAACCATGCTCACTAGAGGTAAGCCTGGGGGCAGCATCAGTGTTTGAGGGATGGTGTCTCAGTGAAGGTGGGGATGGACGGAGATGCACGTGGCAGCACAGTCACCAGGGTTATAAATGTGTTAGCACCTCTCACTGCAGGAAGGACACTGAGGGGCTGGAGCATGTCCAGAGAAGGGAACGGAGCTGGGGAAGGGTCTGGAGCACAAGTCTGATGAGGAGCAGCTGAGGGAGCTGGGGGGGCTCAGCCTGGAGAAAAGGAGGCTCAGGAGGGAGTGGAGCCAGGGGAGGGGCAGGCTCTGCTCCCAGGGAACAACAGATAAGACTAGAGAAAACAGCCTCAAGTTGTGCCAGGGGAGGTTTAAGTTGGATATTAGGAACAATTTCTGCCCCCAAATGGTTGCCAAGCACTGGCACAGCTGCCCAGGGCAGTGATGGAGTCACCATCCCTGGAGGGATTTAAAAGCTGTGTAGATGTGGCAGTTGGGGACATGGGCTTGGCAGTGCTGGGGGAACGGTTGGACTCAATGATCTTGGAGGGCTTTTCCAACCTAAGCAATTCTGTGATTCTATGATACTAATTTTCTGATATGGTGTGATCCCATCACATGTGATGAAATGAAAAGCAGCACCTTTGAAGCTTACAGTTGTCATGATGACAGGTTTGCTTTTTCCTTTGCATGCTCTGACATGTTCACTCACAATTCTGTTGTGCTCAAGTGCAGTATGTTTTAATTTACCTTATAACTGAGATTTACCTTCCTGTGCATCTTCACAAAGGGTTTTATGCAGATAAATTTCACATCTTGCAGTCAACTTGTCATCCCCTACAATAGGAGGATAGAAATCACAAAAATATAAATATCACTTGAACACTGTGTCTTTAGCTCATCTAAATAAAAGATTGGGAGTATAAAATATCAGTATTAAGAAGATTTTTCTAAGTATGTATTAAAGAAGGAGGGTGGGTGGGCTGGAAGGGCTACAGGCAGGTTAAGGAGGGAGCCCAGGCGTGGGTTCTAAGGAGAAGGATGATGTGTGTAAAACAGGTAGTGTTGGTAACCTCTACTAAATAATTATTCTCAAGTTTAACATCTAACAGAGAATAACTGATGTGGTGTAGGCCTGCAGTGACCCTGAATAGATGTTGTGATGTCTTGAGGACACCACAGTACCTCACTTCATGAGTGAGGTACTTCTTAACATGAGAAGAGAAAGCTTGTTCAGAGCACATCTTGCATGAAACAGTACTCCAAAACCACAGTGGGAAATTATATCAGTTATTCATTTATGCCTTTAGTCCCTGTTTGTGTTTGGCATCACCAGCTTACAGAGGCAAATAGTACAGCTTGACCCTTCCCATACTGTGGCCAGAAATATGAGAAATGCGACTTGTTTATGAGTGCTTCAATACAGATATTCTTCAGAAGATACTTCTGGTGAGCTTGGAGTAGAACTTGAGTGCTTTACTTAATGTGAAAAGCCATGGAAACTTCCTGGCCTTTTTTGTAAACTTTTGAAGTTGGTTAAATTAACCACGATCAGATGCAGTAATTAAAGCAGATTTTTGGCATTAGTTTTCCTTTGATGACATTCATAACGTGTGGGAATGGATGGTAATTTTTTCATCACCAACTCATTGTCATTCAGAATAAGGAAAAAAAAAGAGAAAAAATTAGTTTTTCAGTGGAGTGGAATTTGATGAGGCTGTTGATGAGGATGTGTTTATCAGCAGCTTCCTCTGCAAGCTGTTACATCTTGCAGGAACATTTTGGTTTTTCCTCCAGGTACTTCAGTTCCAGTCCAGTTTTAAGGTTAATGCTTCATAGGTTGAAGCAATTGTAGAACACTTACAAATCTTGATCTGGTGGCATTTCATTGTAGACTGCTCCTACAAGCTGTTGAATGCTTTTAATTCAGTCTAGAAATTGAGGGAGCGTAGGATTTCCCATGTCGAACCCTTTATTAATCAGGTTAATAGAAGAAAAACAGTGTTCATAGAGTTGCTGTAGCTTTTGAAAGGGTAACAGAGCAGGTCATGAGTAACGATGTCAGATAATGGAAAGTTATTTTCTGCACATGGAACTTTCTGTCAACAAAAAGGTCAATTTATTATAGTTGCTAATATATTCTAGTAGTTAGTAAATTATAGTAGTTACATGTAGTCACCAATAATATAATCAGCAGGAGCTAAAGTTACTGAGGTGATGCATTAGTGTTTAGTCATCTACAGTGTCTGAGGAAGTCTCCCCTTTGCTTTTCCTAATTCTTCAGAATTCAGGACTGGTATACAGGAGGGACAGTTGGCCAGAGTAATTATTACCTCTTAAAAGAGGAATGTCTTTATTTGTTGCTTTTACGAAATATTTGCTACACTGAAGTTTACATCTGACCTTTGGAGAAATTTTTCCAGGTAAACATGACTCCTTAGAGGAAGACACATGGGGACAGCTGCAGGACAACACAGGTCTCTCCTTGTGCCTTGTGTCACGTGTGCTCTTCCACCTGGAGTATCATATCCCAAGTCCCCTCTCATGGTGCTGGTTGCCTGGTTTTAGGCAAGTGATTCAAATCTCGAGAGGAAATCAATCAAAACAGGTTAAGAAATCTAAATCCAAGTACCTGCACATCCACAGAGGAGTCTGAGCTCCTGTTACAGCTGCTGCAGATGTGTTCTGTTACCAAGCTGCTCGAACAAGTGAGCAGTTAAGAACCTAATTAAAGAAGAGGATGAGAACAGACAGTGAGGGTTCTAACTTCTTTAATCAGGCATTTAATTTGCCTCTTCACATGTGCATGTCCTGTGTTACAACTGTTTTAGACTATTGCACATCTCACAGAGAACAGGGTGAGATAGACCTAAGGACTCATATGAAATCTAAGTGGCACAATTTTTATGATACATATCATTTCTGATTTGGCCTGAAGATACTGAACTTGCTTATGAAGAGAAGGTGTATCATGCTGGTTAGGATTCATATGGAATTGAATTGTTTAAAACACTCTCTGGGCTCACAGTGTACAAAGATAGTCTGAACTGCTGTGAAATCAAAAATGTGAGGAGTTGTTGTCACACCAACCACCCATTTCTAATTCAGATCAATAAAATATATTATGTGATTAGATGGAGTCTTCTTCCAGCTTCTGAAGTTGTGAGGTGGGACTTCATTTCAGCATTTTGTCTGATTTAGACAAAAAACCTGACATGCTTCTGAAAGGGGAAAGCAGGAAGACACCCACAAAAATAGAATGGAAGTGTTTGCTGGTTTTCTGGTCAGAATTGGGACCTAGAATATTTATTTCTTGACAGTGTCAGTAACAGCTAAAAAAAAATTCCTTATATATGTCCTTTTGGGCAATGACTGTAGGTGGAAAAGGCTGGAGGACAACTTTTTTTAATGATTGGCAGCACTTGGTACTGATAACTCTTGATACCTTTAAACTATTTCAGTCTATATAATATTTTCTTTGGAGAGAAGAGAGCTTAGTCACAAGGGTGCCTGCAAACCACTCCATAGATGCAGGAACAGTCAGCTCATGGGTCATAAGGAATATGTCAATGGGTGCATTATTCATTTGCATCTGAAATAACTTTTTTTTCCCATCTCAGTGCTAATATCAGACTTGTATCAAGAAAACTGAGGGATGTTCAATGTTTTTACCTTGTTTACTCTATAATGGCAATTTACAGGAAGTATTCCTCCACCATTCCTTTCTCCTGTAGTTGTTCTTCCATGCATGTCCATGTGTGGTTATTAATTTATGTAGTGCAGAGAAGCTGTACTTGCCTTATCATTTTCAGCTCTTATTCTCTGCAGAAGAAGAACAAATAACATGTTTACAAGTATGTTGGTTAATTAGTTTAAATATATGCATCTCAAATTGACCTTATGAGACAATGTGAGGGTAGCAATTAAAATAAAATTGCTACATTGTTTTCCTTCCAGCTTCTACAGACGTTTAACAGTTCAGTGTTCTTACTTTTCTATACCATGGAAACCTCTTGGCATCAGTGACACTGTGATCCTGCCATGAGATTTATTTTTGTGGGAAAACCAAACAAAACATAATGCAGAATGAAAAAAGAAGGTGTATGGAGAATATTTTAGAGGGCATCGTTTTATCCTTCCCGACCAGAAAGGTGGTGTCGCGTAAGATTCTGGTACAAGAGGTCAGAAAGGAGGATGCCATTCAGTGTCAGAAATGGGGAGAGCAAAGAGGTTGCAGTTTAAGAGGGGTAGTGAGATTTTTGCAGCAAAAGCTGGTAAACAAAATACTTCTCCCAGCACAGGTGGTGGTTTCGTGCACTCTGCAGTTCAGAGTCGCCTCGTCGGACCTGCTCTCCCATAAAACATTATGCAGGGCAGTTGGAGGGCTGGCAGATGTTTTGTGAGAAAGGAAGTGCTGAATGCAAGTGAAAACCCTCTTGATGGGCACTGAGAGCTGTGGAGAGGGTCACATCCCCTCAGCCACACATAAACCTCTGTGCTCCTGCTCACCTGCCTTTGTTGGTGCTGTTTCAGTGCACGGTCTGAAACCTTCAGAGTGGTGTAAGGAACTTCGGGAGAGTGACTGCGCTGCATTAATGGACCTGCAGCCTTTTTTTCTGGGATACCTGGCCTTCATATTCTGTAAAATGATCCTCTCATGTGTCACACTAAAGCTGTGGGTGCTGTGGTGGCAGCTGATGCCCACAATCACACCACGGTGTCCCAGGTACACCAGGTTATGTATTCCCAGCTCCCCGTGTCTGTGAGCCCTGGCCTGACATGCACACACTGGGAATCAATAGCAAGAAACTGAAATTCAAGTCAACGATTCCAAGACATCCCTTGATCTTTACCAGAGCTGGCAGGGTTGAGTTTTTCCCCACCACCACAGTTCTAAACAAGAGCAGAAATCATAAAAACTTTTATATCTTCTTTTTTATTGCTTTTCTTTTACATTTTGCAGTTAAATTATGTGTTAAGAATTCTTTAAAGAAACATATTAACAAATTTATTCCAGGTTGCTGCTTAAGGTTACCATCATGTAATGTAGATACGTAGAAGAAGCTGTGTTAAATTCCAAATACCTTTAATCTGTAATGTAATTAGTTTGATTAAGACTGGTTATCTCTGTTAATTAGCATATCTGTTAGAAGCATTGACTGAAGTGCTTTTCATGATCACAACCAGTTCTTTCTGAATTTAGAATTATTTCGTTGTGTCTGTTGCCGGGTTGACTGGAAAAAGATCAAATCTCCTCAAAGCTGTGAGACACTGTCACTGTGGAGGGAGCAATTCTCCCAGAAGAACTGGCAAATGATGAAAAGATGAAGGAATGGGATTTGTTTAGTTTTAGAAGATTAGGAAGGAACATGATAACATTTTCTAGCACATATTAGATTATTAAGTGGGTGATGTTCAGTTCCTCTGTATAGCTGTTGGGGAAAGGAGATAGAACAAGAAAATAAATGAGCATAATTTATTGTAAGGGAGATTCGGGTTAGGCAGGTTTTTCTAACCGGAAGAAAAAATGGATACTGATACTTTTCTGTGAGAGGAGCTTTTGACAAATCCTTTCCAGGTAATTTTTATAAGTATAAGACAAATTTCCCTTTGCAATAACCTAGGTATTGCTGTCGGGCCCTAAACTGGAGGATTTATCTAGATGATCTCTTATGATTGCTCTAGAAATAGCTGATTCTGTGATTCATGACTCTGTGATTAAGAGGAATAGGTTATTATTCATAGGCAGCTCTTCTGTCAGAAGCTCAGGGTAGGAAATTTAGGAAGGCATTTGCTTCCCAAAAGTGCTGAGTTCTGAAGTTGTTATTTTATTTATACCTAATGAATAAAAGGCGCAACAAGTCAACTGAAAGAAGGAGAACAAGCAGATGCTTTTTATTTAAAAACGTGCACATCCTGAGAGCAAAATTAAATAAATGTGCATTGGAGGAACTATGTATTTTGTTATTTTGGATCTCATAAAAATGGACAAGCTCAGAACACTTAGCAAAAAGCAGTGCAGGACGGTGTTTTGTAGATTATTGCTTGAGGTATTCTGCATGTACAGAAGTTCTTATTTTTCTTCTCTGGTATTATTGAGAGAGTTTATGAGGTGCTTTACAAGTTTCTCATGGTTGAAAGGCTCAAATTGACTCTGCTAACTTACCTCCCATGAGATTTATTCTATACTGCATAGGGTAGTAAATTTTTACAATCAATTTACTTAATTAATTTAGTAGATCAATTTATTTTTTCTGTGATGTATTCCTTCAAGGGCTTTAATTTTCTTTTTTTTTCCCCCTTTTCTGACTGTATTTTTTTTCCTAAAGCTTTCATGACTTTCACTTTGATATTTATTTACTGAATGCACAGACTTATCACTTTAATACATTATTCCTTTGTGGTTCTAATGGATTAAATTAAAAATACATGTTAAAAAGTGTTGCAAGTTGCATGCCTATTAGCATTGCCCATCAGGGGCTCAGGGAATTTTATGGCTCTACTTGAGTCACAGGTTCACATTCAAAAAATCCCAAAGACTTTGGGTAGGAAGTCACTTGATTTGTACATTTTCTTCAATATTTTTTTCCTCCTGTTTAATTTCAGTTCTGAAAATACATAGTGCTGCACTTTAAAGCTGCATCATCACTGTTTTCCCTGTGTAGGGTTTTAGTTTTCCAACTGTTTAGCAGCCATAGGAGGAGGAAGTCAAATGAACTCCTTCCATCTGACTCGTGATACTCTCACACGTCAACTCTGACACAAATGTCTCTCTTTTGGCATCTCTTTCTGGATGACAGCAATGCCAGGCTTTGTTGAGGACATGAGTATAAAATTGTTTCCATGTAAACAGCGATCCATTCCATGTGGTTTGAGATTAGTAAAATAACCTGCTCACTTCCTTGCAATTTCTTTATATTAATTCACCTAAAATCACATCTTTTTGATCTAATTTGCTGTATCAGTTAATTCTCAGTGTCCTTTCCACCACACACCAGCTCTTTCTTCCTTTCTATCCCTTTGCTTCCTCCCTCCCTGTTCCTACATGCCTGCTCTTTTTATCTACTGTAATTTTAGTTTTCATATGATACCCAGGACTTTAATGAAGTTTTGTTTGCCTGGTTGGACATTAAAACATGCTTTGAATTCTTGCTCACTGCATCACCCATTTAGCATCTCTTTTTTTTGCCAGTTGTGGTCAAGAGCATTTATCCATAATTTTTAATTGCTGTGTTTATAATTAGTGGCTTGAAGGTACTGAGAAGATTTCTTTTAATTAACAGACTGCATGAACTATGTGCATTGCTGGGCATCTTTTCTCCCATTTAAAAGCAAGGGGTTTTCATGACTTCTTTAAACCCTGCCTGCCCAAAATCATCAGGACATCATCCAAGGAAAACTTGCTAGTTGGCTAAGCCTGCCTGGTTCTAAACTTGCATGTGATAGATGATGGCTTTCATATAACATTAGCTTAAAACCTTAAAGGCTTGAGGAGCATTTCAATCAACTTCAATATTCCAATTGATATGCCTGAGTAAGCTGCCAAAGTGTATTATTTAGGCAAAACCTTTTTACCTGGCTACAGGAGAGTGAGTGCCATTGATTGAGTAAGATGGATTTCCCTCTTTGTTTATGGCCTCAGAAGTTTGGAGATTTACAATTTGTGTCTTCGAAGCCTGAAACATTTAAAAAACCCGATTGTTTTAAAGAATTCTGTCACAGATTTTTTGTGCAGGGAGTTGCAGGTGAGGTTGGGCTTTTTTCCATCTAAAGCAATACCGTCAAAAACCTTCTTGTCCCAGGACAAGAACAAGATGAGCCTCCAGCACCTCAGTGGAAAACGATGCATTACAAATAAAACTTCATTGCTGTGAAAAACAAAAAGCAGTTTACATTAAACAAACCCTCTTCTGTAACAATCTTTCTACAAGCATCGTGTTTACAGAAAAATTCCCAGGGAAAGTTTCTGCAAGCACATGGCTGAAAAACATTTATTTTTTGAAAGCCATCTGTCCTGAGAGAGATAAAGAAAATTCAGAACTAAAATCTGATTCAACGGAGTTTGAGTATTCCTGTGACTCGGATGGTGCTGGCAGCTCCTGTGGAATTCATCCCTGAATTCTGAACTGGAGAGTGGGGGTTGATGCTACATTTTTTGCTTCCTTGGGCAAACTTTGTTCTACTTTCTGTCAGAATAATTTTAAACCGACGTCAAGTAATTTAGCATAGATTAATCTTTCCCTTCTATTTAGGAATCTAGCAGACTGTTGTAAGTAGGGAGGAAGAAAAGCTTTTAGAAATGAGACTAAGAATGCTGGCTTATTATGGAGTTGAATCATTTTAATCAGGCGCTGGAAGCATTCCACCAGCCCTCTCTCCACGGCCCTCTGGAGATAAGCTCATGGAACTTCTTTTGCTGGGAGGATGACATGGGAATAAAACAATTCTTTTCCACGCCGTTCCTCCCCTTGCCTGCTTCTCACCACCAAAGTTTGGTTATGCAGAGATCACTAGCAGTTATATCAGCATGACCTGGTATCCAGGCAACCCAAAACCTTGTCAGCTTAACAATACACAATGAAGAACTCCAGGATGATGAAAGCTGAGAGGCTCGTTTGACAAGATAGCACCTGTTTCACTCTGAACAGCCAGTGTTGAAATAATGATGGCATTAGTCAGGGGAATACAAGAGGTTCAAAAGGGTTTTTGTGACTTTGAAAGCGAATGGCAGCACAGGGAGCTGTCACCAGTTCCCTCTTCAGAGATGGGTTGTTATGTCTGCTGTTTATTTGGTAGCCAGTTTTTATGATTTTATTGCCTCTAACCCCTCTCTGCTCTCAGCTGTGGCCACTCACAGGTGTGCACAGGCTGCTGTCTCTGAGGTAAACAGAGTCTGGGCTGTACTGAACGTGTCTAATAATGTGAATTATAATCTGCCATGTTTAATGAGGGAGTGATTGCACTGTTGGCCACGATTTTTTAGTTGGTGACTATCCCCCAGGTGTGCCACACAGCAGTTCAGGTGTCTGCCTTCCCTGGGACACTGACTGTTCTCCTGCTGGAATCACTGCTGCTGTCCCAGGTCAGCACACCCAGAATCTTCTGGACTGGAGAAATGCAGAGCAGTGAGGGGAGTATCCTGCAGTGTAAAAGTGGAACACGTACAGAGGGGACTGAAATGATTCAAAAGACTGAGAGCTGGAGAAACAGGAGGAAACATGAAAGCAATGTACAGCAAAAGAGACGGGGAGATGGGGAAATTATAGAAGCAACTCAGTAGGGAAGCAAAATATGTAAAATTGAAATATTCAGATGGTGGAATAAAGCAAGAGTGGTGGTACACTACAGTGGGAAATGATATGAAAATGAATTAATCAGTCAGCAGCAGTATTACCTTAATGGAATTTAGTTAGGGAGACTGGATGGCCCATGAAAGATGTTTGATGGCTCACTGGCTTGGGAACCAGGGGCTCAGAGGGCATCTCACTCCTTGTCATTCACTGAAGCTTAATCAAGGCTGCAGATCACCAAAATCACGTCCACATGTTGACAGTCTGATAAACTGTAAGAAATGAGTTAATGATGTGGGGTATCTCCAGCAGAGAATACCAAAAAAGATATTTTTTTAACTCATACCAGCTGCTGTGGGCATGAAGGTAATAAAGCAGCAGTGAATTTGCATTACTGTATTGCAGACATTATAATCCACTTAATTACTTTATTTAATAATTAAAAAGATCAGGCAAAATGTAAAAATTCAGTAGTAAGTAGTGTACTGAATTCCAAAATAAATATAGAATGGAAACCTGTATGGAGCAGAAGAGTAGATGAATTATAATAAGCTCCCATCTCTCTCCACTCCCCTTTAATGTGTCTTTTACTCAGAAAAGTTAAATGAGAAGCTGTTTTATCTCCAAAACCTGAAACTAGAAACTTATATAAATTGATTTAAGTTTGCAATGGAAAGAATGACTGTTAAACTGGATTTTACAACCAAAAGAACCTTGATAATAAATAATAATTAAGAAAGCCCTCCAACTTCCCACTTCCCCTCGTGCCTGTCACCTCTGTTTGGTTTCCCCCAGTTCCACACCCTCCTGTCTCTCTGACACTGCCCACTCTGGGCCTTTGCAATCCCTCTGGAAGCTCATGGCTGATTTCAACCAAAGTTGACAAGAGGGAGAGGTGTCTGGAATTGTAAAAAGTTTCGATGATAATGTGAAGCTGGGTGGAAGGGAGAGGCCAGTAATGCATCTGTGTGAGAAAAGCTGCAGCCCTTTTTAGACATTAGATTGTCCCCACGGGAGCTCAGCCTGAAGGTACAATCTGAGACGAGCCAAGGCTTTATTAGTTCCCTGCTTATGGAGCTGATTATGCCCTTTTAACCTGCTACCCAGGCTTTGACTCTTCTTTTCTACTTCACGGCGTTTTCTTTTTTATTCTGTTCCCTGTACACCCTGAACTAAAGTTGCCTTTCATCAAGCAGTGAAGAAAACCTAAGTTTTGGACAAACAGAAATTAGAGCAGTCAAAAATTAGACATTGGCAGCCCAAAAGGGTCAGGAAGGTGAAAAAAAGCAGCTGAAATATTCCAGCATTGATACCTCAGGAACTGAAAAGAGTTTGGAACAAAATGATCCAGTAACTGCACTTATGTAGGAATGTCTGTGGGTCTATCAGTTTTTGAAAGGTTGAAGTAAATATAAGATTGGGCAAAAATGTCTTAACTTTGTCATTTTGCATCCACTAGTAGAGCTTCCTATGAGCACATGACAGATCTCTTGCCGTGTTCTACCACTGGAAAGAGCAATCTGAGTATCTTAGGTCATGCTTCAGCATTGTCAAAGGAGGTCTGATAATAAACTGAGCTATGTCACCATGTCCTCTTCCATCTCAGGGTGCAAAAAGGGCAGTGCAGAATGCAGGAGGGCTCCTGACAATTTGGGGTTTAATGTGTGTGTTTGTTTTTTATGTGTCTGGGGACATGTCTGGGCTTTGCATAGCACTTCCCATTTTCAATTTTAGTGCCAGAGCAGAAGGTTATGGCAGTCTTTGGGTTTGGAGGATAAAGGCGAGGTGGCAGAATAATTCTCTTCAAATTAGCAGAAATATGTTTTCTTAGAACAGTGTTTTCATATCTCCCTGTCAGTGACTAAAGTAAGCTTTAAAAATCCATTTGCCACACAGATATAATGGTAATTAGTGGTGAAATAGTTCTTCAAACTTTAAAAGAGTTGAAATTTAAGTCTAAAAAGATACTGTAGCATTTAATATACTAGAAGTTCTAGGAGGAATAAATGGATGGAAATGAAATTGTTGCTTTGGAACTCAATGATGTAGTAAATCTCAGTATTGTACTCATTGATATTGAAGATTTCTCAAACTGAGCAAATTGTAAAGATTTACTTTTCTCCTGGAGGGACTGGATTATGTTTGTCTGCTATTTGGAGCTGGAAAATGCTGAACAATTTCAGGGATAAGCAAAGAGAAGGGATTTTGTAGATGAGTTTGCAAGCTCTTCTGTCTTTAGTGGACTCAGTGGAGCCGCAGGAACACAATTCTTCGCAGTGTTGGGAGCTTTGAGAGTGGCTTAGTATCCAGCCAGCTTTATGGGTCTGCATTAACTTTTCTGTGATAGAGGAGACAATGTAAAAGTCTTGTGGTAAAAAGAATTAATTTAATTTGGTTTGGAAGTCTGGCTAAGGAAGCTGAATGTTATTAATAAAACAGTCTTTAGAATTATAATTGAATTTATGGGATATAACGAAAAGAAGTTCCACATATAGATTCTTGACTACTTTTTCCTTGCTTGCTCAAAAAAAAAGAGCAAGAAAACCAATTTTTTAGAGGAATTACACTGAGCTGGAACTGGGTCAGTCTCCTGACAGTGTTGATCAAATGGCAGATGACTAAATTTGGTTCATTCAAATGGCTGCAATGAGTCTGTATTTTGGTAATATTGAATGTAGTCCAACACACTGATGGGGATCTTTGCTTTATTAAAATTAGAAAATTATTTTTAATGAGAGATAGGTCAGCTGCTGAGTTTCACAGTTTTTCTGCTTGTTTGTTTGCTAGATATGGGATTGTTTCAAACCCATAGTTTTTGGCTTTCAGCTCTTACTCTTAGGAATGGATTTTCACAGTTTATGGTGTTATTCCATTTATAGTCATATAAAACTTGACTATCTCTTTAAGACTAAGTGAAACACATTTCTGTCTTTTTTTTTTATAGCATTTTCTGGCATAGCAGTATTTTTTCACTATTTACTGAGAGAATCATAACAGTCAAGTGGGCAATCCAAAGGGAGGAAACCTTGGAGTAAGTCTTTGATACTGATTTTCTGTCGGCCAAAGAAGAAACACATCAGTTGACAGTGAATAGACTAAAACTATAATTCTCAAACAATCCACATACATAGTTTAATGACATTACTTCAAGAGGGCTTGTGGGTTTTTGGCACCTTTTAGGCTTCTAATGATAATGTAAAACCAAACCAGCTGACTAGAACTTTCCATGCACAGAAAATACTGTCAGTGCTTATAAGATCAGCTTTACCTCCTCAGTATTTCATATACATTGGTCATGTAAAACATGCAGACTAATTTTTTCATCCATCTCAGTTTTGAATGCTTGGTGAATTCATGCTTCACTAATCTGCTCTGTCTCAGACACACACTCCAAGTATCACTACCTGCAAACTGCATGTCCTCCCGTTCCTTGGATGTTTTATTTTAAAGATTCAAGATTAGAGAGTTAGCTGCTGCTGTGGGGATGGAGAAAAATGTTTTTTTTGAAATTCAAACAGCTTTTCCCAGAGCAGCTGATGAAAGCCTTTTCAGAATCAGTTCTTTCTGCAAACTGGCTTTCTGTGTGCCTCACCTAATTCATAGTGAGAAAGGACTGCATATGTCTGACCCAAGACTTTGTTAACTGTGCTTTCTTCTGGTTCTCTTTTGCACAAAAATACCCCAGAAAAAAGTTACCAGATCTTTGAACCTGATGGTTGAATTTTGAAGGTTGTCTGTGCCTTAGGTCTTGCTTCCTGTTTGTGACATTAAAAACCATTGGAAAGAAAATATTTGTCCATCTTTTGGGTTTTCTGACCCAGTTTAAAGTCGAATTTTTTTAAGGTCAGTCATTTTTTGAAGGGCTAGAATGAGCTTGGGCAGTGTAGAGAGCAGTGGTGTTTCACAGAGATTTTGGATTTGTTGGTAAATGGTCACAGTCAAATGCAGACAGCACAGAAATGCACCTTCTCCTTGGCTTGAGCTCTGAAAGATAAGGTGTGGGGTGGGAAAAGGAACTGCCATCAGAAGTGGGAACTTTGAGGAAGATCTGAATATGATTGTGGGTTCTCAGGAGAGAGAAGCTAGGGCTTGAACTTTATGCTAGAGCTTTGCTTGAAAACCTAATATGTAATCACACATCTGATGTCTGCTGCTTTGCTGGGTTTTTAATGAGCAATGCTGCAATCTTAGTAATCCATTCACTGTACTTTTGTATTCTCCTGTTCTCATAAATCCTTGTCCCAGTCAGTACAGTGTGCAAGAACCACAGAGCCACAGGATGGTTTGAGTTGGAAGGGACCTGAAAGATCATCTCACTCCAACCCCCTGCCATGGGCAGGGCCACCTTCCACCAGACCAGGTTCCTTCCATGTGCATCAATGGTCTTTAATGCAGTCAAATACCACCTCAGTTTTGGGAGTGTGCTTGTTAACTCAAGTGTTTGTTCCAATATTTTGATCTAGTTTGGAATCTATATACAGGACAGGAGTGGGGAATGGCTCCTGCATTCCCTTTCTGTAAAATTATATTGTGCATAAAGGAATAAAAGGGGCGTAATTATTTAATATGCTTTTCTCTGCTGACAAAATATGCTTCAGTGTGTAAACAGAACTCTCGAGGGTGTAGTATCATATCTACAAATATTTATGCAACCTTAAAAATCCTTTTCTTCTTATCCTTAAAGCCTTTTCCAAAATGCATTGGCATCTTCAGTAGCAGGTTCTGATGAGCTGTCAGTTAAAAGCTGGTTTACGTCTCTTACCTTTCCACCCAGTTCTAAATAAATTACACTACTTTTAGTGATAGTATGAATTCATTCAGAAGAGATCACTGAGGAGTAAGACTAAGGACATATTTCTTTTTTCCTGAAAATGTTCATCTGACCCTTGTAGTTTAGTTGACTGTTGATTCTACCTTTTCTTTTGTTATCTGTCTTATTCACATAGTTCCTAAATCTCTGCCTATCTGTTAATATTGTTCATAATTAAACTCTAGAGAGTTGATAAAACTAAGGATGTCTAAATAGATGTGTTTTTCCCCAGTTAATATTTTCATCCTGATTGACAGTGATAAGATTAGTGCCAGGATGCTGATTACAGGGAAAAACAAGCTCAAAGAAAAAGACCCTTTGGAAGGTACCACAGTGTTGGCTGGGAAGTTAATTTAAGTTACACTTTCTTAGGATTTGAAACTACTGAAGTAAGCATTCTCCAGAGACTGACTGGGCTTGTTTAGAAATCTTCTTGAGTGCAAAGCTCTGCTGGGAACACACAAAATTTAAACTGACCTTAAAAATGGCTGGAATATAGACTGGACCCTCTCCATTGTTGATGGGACAATGGGACTGGTTAGGGAATAAGATGGTAGTTGAAAAATTAGATTTATGACAGCAAAACATATTTGAATTTAAGAACAGGAACTGTATCCAGGAGCGTTAAAACCATTGTGAAACCGTGTTTTACAAATGTGACATATTTTTAATCCATTTTTGTAAATTACAAATTGCTTCATACCATAACCCTCAGGACACAATTCCACGTGGCACAGGCAGCAGAAAGCTGATCTTGCCACTATAACATTGCTGTGTGCTTGAAGTGAGTGCAGCCTTTACCTTCAGATGCTCAGTTATTGTTAAAGGGATCTGGGGACATGGTATAAAAATGGAAATGTGATTAATTAAGGTGTGAGATTCTTTTTGATCATATATCCTTTCCTGCACTTGAGTCGTGTGCTGTATTAAAACAGAATTAGATCTGCAGTGTAAGGATTGAACATGGAAGCCAGGTGGGACTGGAAATGTGGAGTTTGACTTTACCCAGGACTTTGGTTTCAGGAGAAGGACGGCTCTGACATGTCAGAGTGAGACTGGGCTGACAGCACATCACTGCCTAGATCCGTAATTTTATTAACCATTTTTCCCCAGTTGTAAATACCATCATTGTCAAAGCAGCTGGAAGTGTGAAGAGCAGCAGAGAAAACATACTATCTTCTGGAGTCTGAACAGAAAGCCTGTTACTTTGAAACTCTGGAGAATACAGGCTTGTATTGTGTAACAGGATTACTCTGCCTTAACTGAAGTGTAGACACCACTCGGCAGCAGCACTCTACAGAACAAATAAACCAGCATAAAATAAACTGCTTAAAGTTCTTGCAAGAGAAAAGCTTTAAGATAAAGAAGAATAGCAATATAGAGGAATAATTTATTGGTTGACTGCATCCTTTTCCTTATTTCTTCACTGAGACTTGTCTATCAGTGTGCTTTGACAGCAGGTTTAAACAGAAAAATGACATTGCTGGATAAAATATGATCTTGGCTCAAGGTACAAGGCACAATATACTTATGTCAAGACATACTCTTGTCTCACAAAACTTAGTGTCCAAAAAAATCCCTTAATAACCATGTTGATTACATGGACATTTCAATTCCCTACCTCTGTGTTGGCATCTTGCACACAGAATTTGTTCCTAGACAAATCTCTCCTGCCTCAGAAGTAGCTTTCAGTTTACTGAAAGTTTACAACAGAAATGTTTTCTTGCATGACTGAGTAAGGATTTCCCATGTGAGGTTCCAGCTGCCTTGAAAATAGATTTCCTAGTTCTGAGTGGTCTGGTACCGCTGGCGCAGTGACTGTGCTGCCACGGAGGCATGTTCAGTTCTTCACCTCTTCTTTTATGCAGTGCAAGCCTAGAGCACACTGAGATTCTCTTCCTGATGCTTAACTACAATAGGAATGATGGTGGTGGTGACTGTCCTAGTCATTCTTTTTGCCCAGGGAGGTTGTGGATACCCCAACCCTGAGTGCTCAAGACCAGGTTGGAAAAGGCCTTGAGAAACCTGGTCCAGGGGAAGGTGTCCCTGCCTATGGCAGGGGGTTTGGGACTAGATGATCTTTAAGGTCCATTCCAACTCCTTAACATTCTGTGATTTCATGATTCTATGAGTCTTCTGGCACAGTGACACAATTGATAAGAAGCCCCAGTGATATTCAGCTGTTCCTCTAATAGTGACTGTAATGAGGAGAGATAGAAGAGACTAAACACAGTCCTTTGAGTTTTGTTCACTAATTTAGCCAAAATAACACAGGACATGCCTATAAGCAGTGTGGAAAATGTAAGTGAAAAGTAATGCACTTTTGAAAAAATAATTTGAATACATACATAGTAATGGGGCTTCAAAGTTAGATTTTATGCCAGTATAAGGAAGGGCTGTAATCAGGGCTTTTAAAATATGAATTCTGTGCTCAGGACTGTGATGTGAACAATTACCAGAAGTGGCAAAACGGTGGCTCAGTGGTTGTGCTGGAGGTCATGGCAGCACACTGCTGACAGTGATATTCAGGTATCATAACCTTTATTGCCAGTGAGGAGGAAAAAGAGGCAGGAAAAGAGCTCAGCTTAATGTTCAGCT
Organism: Pseudopipra pipra; assembly: GCF_036250125.1. Lineage (NCBI taxonomy): Eukaryota > Metazoa > Chordata > Aves > Passeriformes > Pipridae > Pseudopipra > Pseudopipra pipra. Next base: position 12,721,052 of record NC_087564.1, read on the forward strand.
TAATTTTTGAATTTTGCTATTTATGGTCATAAATCATAGCTCTTTTCCATTCCAAACAGCAGCTGTCATCAGAGTGTGGTTGACAGATACATGTTTGGTTTGCAGGGTTGACAGATAGATTTACTGTATCTTGTAGCATCCTTTTTTAGATTAGAATAGCATTTTATATAAAAATAATGAGTTTATAATTATATAACATAAACAGAATAAGGTTGAAGGGCCCATTGGGTTTCATTACTTCAAAGTGCTGCAATGCTTGCACATTATAGACAAAATTTTACCACTAAAAACAATCCACATGAGACATTAGCAGGCAGGAATACAAAGTAGCTAAATGCTTTTAGACGAAGGTTTCTGTTTGTTTTGTAGGTTTAACTTCCTTGACACTGAAGAGAATTTGGCATCCCTTTTGAAGAGGTGCTTTTAGTACATGACACTTTAATAGAATACCTCAGTGTGTTATTAAATTAACAAAGACAACGCTAAACTCTTAATGTTCTTTCCCTCCTCCCTTCCTCTTCTGTCCTTCTGCCTGAACTTCTCCTCTCTGTTGACTTTTATGAAATAACCATCCAGTCTGTCTTGCAATGCAGTTTGACACCCTTCGCTGAAAGAGATTTTTGAATAGAAAAAGTACAGATGTTAAGATTGCCAAGTTGTCCATCTTAGGCTGGAACAGTGAATTGCATTAGAGCTGCAGTTGTGTAAAAAGAACCTGTAATAAATCCCTGCTCTCCTGTGGGCGAGTGCCAGAATCAAATCTGTCTTCTGGGTCATGATCTCTGGGATTACAAATGATCCCAAGGGGCATAAAGTGGGGATAACATCAACTGCTTTTGTGGGTGTCAAAGGTGGTGTGTAGCTGGTGATTCTGATAGTATCAATGCAGCATACTGAAAATTTTTAATTCAAGCTAACCTTGGGAAGCTGTAATTTTTATTTATGTTTGAGAATTATATTATATAGTACTAGAAAATTTGAAAACGCCCTGGTATATCTTTCAGACGTGTAAACTGTGGTCACTTCTTAGTCATATTTCTCCATTATTATAAAATAGTTATGTGCAAGAGCTAAGCCATGTGTCAGAATCCACTAAGTCTTTGATGTCTGTGAACTCAGTGAGAGCTTTTAGTCTGTGCCAGAAGGTGAACAGTCCAACACTTGTGGGAGATGATGTGTAAAAATAAATAAAAGCACAACATTTTTTGCCATATGAAACTTCCTTGCTGTAGTAGTTTTCAAAGTGAGCTGCTTTGCAGTGTTGCTCAAGCTATTTTTCCCAAACACGCTCTCAAATTGGGTGACTTTTTATCTCACATCAAAATAACCACGTTGCAGTGACATAACACACCAGCAAGAGCTGTTTCAGCGGGTTTGGTACAAAAAGGGCTTTTTAAGTAGACAGAGCTGATGTCAAAAGCCATCTCACACTGGCCTGCTATGTAGAGAAAAAAAATATTTTCCCTAAACATCTGGATTTTTTTCCCTCTTGTAGGTTCTTTTTTTCTTTTTTTACATTTATTCTATTTTTTTAAAACCTAATTAATTGTGGATTTGTTTTACTGCTTGGAATTGGAAATTGTGTAGTGGCCATTAGGGCTTCTGGTGCTCTTCCTCAAGACGTCTCAGCCTTCCACTCGCACTGGGTTTCTTATTTAAACATCATGTGCTTTTTGTTTTAAAGAATGTAGATCTCGAGATGCTGGTTTAGTTTCTGAAATGGAATTTTAATTAAATGGTCGTATAACTTACTGAAGATTATTATATGAAACTACAAGAGGTGATTTTAATAGAAAGGAGGGAATATTAGGTCATTGGACTTTGGGTTCCCCAGGATCTGGGTGTAAGTGGCAGTGCTTGGAGACCTCAGCAAATGCACTCCTGTGTCTCAGGATCGTGGGTCTGTCAAGGATGGGTATGTGTTTAAGAAGAAAAATCAATGATTTTTTGAATTAAAAAGGAGAAGGTTATAATCTTTGAGTCTAAGATGTGCTTGAAATATCTGAAGTTTATGCAGCTGATTTGTTCATTCGTTGCAGTGCTCAGAACTGTGCCTTTGATAAGCAGATACTTTGAAACCACAAGGTCTGAAACCTTTGAATACTCCTTCCTAGGCTGGAAAAGGCTTTTGATTTTAATAGACCTGCAGTAAGGATGCAGGACATAACCCCTTGTTTCCCCTATATGGTACAATCATCTCTGATCACATTTGTTTAAAATTCTTATCATGCAAAGTATTAAATGTTCTTGACTTCCTTTAAAGTCAGGAATTGCAGCATCTGTCTCTAATTATCCCACAGCATTTTCAGAACTCTTGTCAAATTCTGCCTTAAAGGAATGATAGTTTACAATCACTTTTGGATAAAATAATGTTGACTCAGTCTCCTTTGCCACATCTCCTTCACCACTTACTGTCTCTAACAAGTCATGTTCTCCTCTTGCACCTCGTCTTGGGAGGCTTAATTTGCATCTGCAATGGCAGCTGCCTGCTGCCTGGGCTGTGTGTCCTGCATGCATCCCGAGGTGGGGGTGGATGTGGGAGAGTGATGGGGAGTCATTCTCATTCTGAAAAGCACAAGGAAGCCAAAGGATGATCGAGGAACCCTGGCAGCAATTTGGGTAAGTTCATGTGCTGTGCCTCGGGCAAACAGTGATTAATGAAATGGCACCGAACCTGAGCAGCTTCAGAATCTGCTGAGGGAGGCTGTTTATGGCAGATAGATTGTGTATTTGGACACTAATTGTCTGCAGTAACAGCACCAGGAAGTTCCTTATACTTCTGTAATTCTAAGGCATAAATATATATCTGCCAGGAAAGCCAAAATGTGTTCATTTCTCTCCATATGGAGCACGAGGGGACATAGGGGAAGTGATACCCCTATCCCTGGTTTCCCAGCCCTGCTCTTTAGAGTAAATATACTATGTAATATCCTAAACATATATATAAAAATATAATAGTAAATATACTATTATAGTATATTTATATGTATTTCCAGGATACAGCAAGTCTGACCAGTTAACTCTGGAGTCATGCAGCAATGGCTTCTTTTCAGAGGCCAGATGGGCTTTTGGGGCTTCTTGGCAAGATTGCTGTGTCACAGTTACTTTCCAAACAACTGTAATAGAAAGAAAATAAATGTTACAAGAACATGGGGAGCTTGACTTATTGCAATTCATTGCTTGTGTCCCTTAAAAGCCAAAGCTGAAAGACCTGGCAACCGAGGGAACTGTGATACTGGATTTATTCTGACTAACTCTGCATCTCTAAGTAGTAGTTCCTAAATTTGTAGCAGTCTGAGCTTTTCCAGAGGCAGAGTGAGCTGATTCAGCAACAAGCTTAATCCTGCATTTAAACTGAAGAGAGAATTTATTTGCAGTTATTGGGGAAATCAGGACGAGCTGTACACTCCATACCTTCTGAGGTATCTAATTAAAAAGGGGGGAAAGGGAGGTGGCTTGATTTTGTGACACTAATAACGTTTTGGTTTGTCTGTAAGACCAGCTCTGGGTTTGCCTTTCATCTGCATGCTCTGATCAATATCTGTAAGCCAGAGCAGTTACTCTGCAGAAATCCCCTCTCATGCCTGATATTTCTGCTTCCAGTCTGGAGATTGAATTCCCCTCAGCACCTTTAATAAACTGTATCACAGTGGCTGCATGTGGATATGGGTGGGCTTCTGCCTCTACCCTTAGAGATTTAGGACTTTTCTTTTTGTAGGCCACCTTCCACAGGATTTTCAATTTGCAGTTTTTGCATTTCAAAGTTCTGTTTAAATCCTTATTAATTACTTCCCCATTTTTCATATACAGCCACAACTTCCATTTTTGCTACTGGAAACCAAGTTCTGTGTGACACAGTGTATGGTTGCAATACTTATTTTTAAAAAGAACGTACTGGGCAGGGATTTGGGGAATGTTTGGGTGTTTTTATAGTCAGATAGAGAAACACACAGATGTTTGTGTGTAACTGCAGCCCTGTTTAATGCCATTTGGAAAGTTCTGTACTCCTGTAGTCCACCACATTTGCAGCAATTGTTTAAGCTGTTAAAAAATCCTGAGAATTTCTTCTAAATTTTATTTATGTATCAAGTGGTCAAATGATGCTGGGCCAGTATCAGTTAGGAGGATCAAAATTAGGCTATAATCGTAGAAGTTACAATTGATATTTGCCCTAGTTGAAGAGAATTGTGTTGCAATATTCATTTTTTTTTTTTTGTTGAGGGATTAGATTAATTCATGCAATCACATATAGACTGCCTATATATACATATTGCTGCCAGCTTGTATGAGTAAAGGTGGCCAAAAAAAGCCCCAAACATGAATCGTGTATTTGCTCACTCTGATTTTGAGAATAATTATGACTTTGTCAGGTGTTAAATTGAGGTTCATAATTGAGGGAGAAAACTCTCTTCCATAAGAGAAAAAAAAAAAAAAGGACTTCTTTTCTCCTCTATTGTTGTTCCAGAATAAGTTTTTAGTAAGTTTCCATATCAGACTTGTGAATGAGCTTTCCCTGTAATATTTTATGGGTTAATTCCTTTCCCATGGAAAATTCCCAGTGATGGCTCCTTTATGCATTGGTGAAATAGTTGTTTCAAGAGGCCTGCAAGAGTGCTTGGACTTTAACTGAAATCAGTTCTTCAGTCAGGAGCAATGGGTTTTTTGCTGAGAAGAAGTTTGCAAAGGTGTGATTTTTTCTAGATGGAGCTTCATTTTCACCACGTAGAATAACTTGTGCAGTATTACACAGTTAGCTGGGAATGGAGTTGCTAATTTACCTGGAGATTTCTAATAACTCCACCCTACTGTTGTATTTATTAAGGCTGATATGTATTGCAAAATGCCACTGAGAACTGCTGTACCAGATCTAAATTTAAACTTATCTAATGCAACCTGTTTTCCTTCTGCCTAATTTATGTGTGTGACTTAAAAATATCTTCCCATTTGCCCCCTGTTAACGTTGCATTTTCTTAATTCCAAGTTAAACCAGCCCGGGGGGGTTTACAGTCGTAACGCTTTGTTTGGATGTTGGTGCTAAAAATAAACCTAAAAGGGGGACAACAAAACAGTGGCACTGACTGTATTAAAGTGAGTAATTTTAAAGAATAAATGCATAAGAAAGCTACTTATTCAAGCCCTTCCAGAAAATGAACTATTCAACTGTATGTCCCACGGTAAGAATCTTTGAGCAGTATCTTCTCAGCAGCTCAATTGCAAACACCAGAAAGGGAACTGGAATGATTCCACTTAAGAGAACTAAGAATGGTCTTATCACACGAGATGCTTTCTGTGGAATGCAAATGCTTACAGTACATCAGTTGAATTTTTCTGGTCTGTGAAATATTTCATTGGCAACAAAAAACACTCATCCCAAATCCTGGGTTTTGAAAAGACGTCGAAGGACAAAGCGAGCAGCCTTTGTTGTGGCCATAGCCCGTTTGCTGCTCAGTAAAATCCAACTGCCAGGACTGCACTAAGCCCAAAGTTATCAGACAAGTAGCTCTAATATCAGCAGCATCTAAACAGTGGGAAGTTTTACAAGTTTTACAACTGGTAGTTATCTGGGGTGTACATTCTCATTACTGCCCTTCGCTGCGTGGGTTTAGAATTCCTTAATTGATTCATTGTCTCCATAAAGGAAGCAGCTAATGAAGATTTTCTTATCTCATGGAGCCAGTGCTTTTGAAGAAGGAGGATCCCAATTTGGTCTGTCCTGGTGCTTTGAAGTTCTGAGTGGCAGTGGTGCTGCACAGTGACAAAAGGGATATTTTAGGTGACTGCGGGGTTTTTTTCTTTAGACTTGGATGCATGAAAGAGGCTGGGACGAAGCAACAAGTTGGAGCTGTTAGTTTAAAAACTGGGGGAAGGAGACAAATTGAATGTATGGCTTGGTGAAAAAATAATAGTTTTTCTGTATTTTTAATCAAATGGATTTCATATCAGTATACTGCATAATCTAAGAATTAGTTCTCCCTTTCTCCATCTACTTCCTGGAAAACCCTGATAACAGAGATATTTTTAGAGCACTACATTCTCGAATTAGCAGATTTTTTAGAGTTCTGAAATTACATTTTTGCAATTCACTCAGGTATAAGAAAGATTTTACAGAAACAAACAGTGAAGATACATCACTGAAAGTGCAATATTCTACAGTTACCTAATGCAGGAAAGATAATGATGCCATTATTTTGTCAAAGGTGTGATTAGAAAATCCCTTTTCCATTCTATTTCCTTTTCATTTACAAATATATTTACAGGAATAGTATGTACGTGCTCATAAATGTACATAAATATCCAGGACAATTCTTGTACTTCTTAAGGTAATTCTTAGATCTTTTAAACTTTTATGACTGGTACACACACTGTGCCAAGTAATACATATTTATGAACAGTACACATGGTTCCAAGTAATATGCAAAATATTCCACAATTATCTACAAGCCTTTAAATATCAAGTGGTAGAAGGCCATGGAATGGGCTAACCTTGGATACTACAAATACTGCTGTTGGAAAATGTTAAATCATTCATTGCATTGCAAAAACAAAACAAAAATGCCACTTCTGTGACCCCAGACACCAGAGCTGACTGGGAAATGGAGAGACTTTGCAAGTAAGATCTCTCTCAGTGCTGTGTTCAACATCCTTTTCATAACACAAAAGAATTCCCATTCCTGGCCGCAGAGCACTTGAAACTTGCTTGAACATCATTTGAAGAAATTCTACAAACAACTGAGCTTGTGCAGATGGCCTCTTTATATGTGTTCAGTTATTTTAAGTAGTTAAGTAGTTAAGTAATTCTACTGAAGAATGATCTCAGTGTGCAATTTGGATTAATATTCAATATATAACGTACTCAGGTGTTCTGGGGGGCTCTGTTGCTCCTGTGCTGCTGCTCTTTGCTGGTGTTCTTTTCTGCATATAGCTACAGGGGAGGTTTATCAATGCTTTACTGCTTTACATAACTCTAAAGGGGAACATCACTGGCACTCTGTAGTTTGAGAGCAAGAAATTGGTGGTCAGGAGACCACAGGCAATGCTTTGGAGCACATTTGTACACGGATCCTATTGAACCATAACCACAGAAAACAAGCAAAAACTCTCTTCACATCTCTCCCTCCTTCTTGTGTTTTCTAGAGCAGGGAAAGGTAAGAGTCTGCCTTCCTGACATGAGGCTTGGTGTGTTCTGCTCTGCTGGCATCTCCCGGGACACACAGAAACCTCTCGCTGGTTTTCCTGTTCTCCACTCCCTCTCTCCTGATCTGGAGTGTTACGAAGCATGGGGTGAGGAGATCTCCTGTTTTTATCAGCTACTCCAGCAAGAATCTAAATTACTTCCTCTGCAGCTCCCACCTTTACCTTGGGACTGCTGTTGGATGACTGGAGTCATCCAGATGGAGAACTGTGGGCAGCACAGAGCAAGCAGCAAGTGCTCAGGACACCCATGGCTGGATTGCCATGGAGGCTTGGGGGAACACTGTCAAACATGAGCGTCCTTGAGGTCCCCTTCCAACCTGGTAGTCTCTGATTCTGTGATTTAGCTTCAGTTTTAAAAAGTAAAGCGTGCATTGAGAGGCTTCATTTAGGTCACATTAATTTTCTTTTTAACTCAATACCCTTTCAAGGCCACACACCATATCCTGAGGATCAGAAGTGCTCCCTGGCTAGCTGGAATGATAGAGCATTCGGTGTTGCTGAGGTAATAAATTGGAAATAAGTAATAATAAAAAACATGAGAACATCACGGTGCTTTTGAAAACAAGCAATATTTCATCTTTATTACATATATAACCATCCCTCGTACTTGATGTCGTAGCTTAAATATTTCTTAATCAATTGGACAGGTGATCTTTATCTAGGTTATGTAGAGAACCTACTGAATGATTTTGGAATGGTTAGCTGTTATCCTGGGGAATGAATGCAGAATGTGAGCTTGGGATGCAAAACACCAGGAAATGTCATGCCTATTTTTAGGAAGGGGAAAAAGGAATCTGGAAATTAAATGTCAGTCAGCTCACCTCTCATTCCTGGAAAAGTACTGTAATAAGCAACCAAAGGAATTAATTGTAATCTCCTAAACAAAAAAGAAAGGTCATTTGACAATTTATACATATATATATATATATGTATGTCAGAAATGGGTTGTGTTGAATCCTCCTGTGGTTGGTAGTGGGCTCTGTAGATATGAAGGAGCAGCAGCTGTCACGCATCTTAATTTCAGCAGGGTTTTCAATACTACCTTGTAATTTGTAAGAATGCCTGGCAGAAGTCACTAGGAAAGGGATGGAAAACTGTACTTGGAGAAGAGTTACCAGCAGCAGTTCAGCACTATTTGATTTGCAATATTCCCATCCTGATACCATGAGCCAACCAGCGCTCTTGGGAGCTGTTTCTTCTGGTTTTGTTTGTGGTGTTTACAGGGTTGCTATTTGAAAAAAAGTCAGATTTTGAGTAAAGCCATTAGCAATTTTACAGAAAAAAAAGTAAATCAATAAGCTGTTTTTAAGAGTCAGTCTTTTCTAATATAAAACCCCAGACACATCAGGCTGTAGTGCTCTCCATTCGGGTAAGAATGGAATGTACAGAATGCCATAAATCCATTGCCAGTATTTACTGTACTGAAGCCTCAGCGCATTCTAGAAAAGTCTAATGGTTTTTCTCCTATATCTCTGCAAAATGCTGAAAACTATATGTCTGGCCCCTGTTATACTACATAACATACTAAAACCTGTCTTTACATGGCTGCTGGGTGCATGGTTTATAGAAAAGTAGTTTAGTAGGAACTCCTGTGCTTTATGCTCTGTTGGCACTTAGTGAATCAAGGTTCCTGCTACTTCTTAGTGCATAAGTTTATCTTTTTCTTATTACTTCTGAAGAATGTTTGAATATATCCAAAGTTTTTTTGGACTCCTTAGAGACCTACCAGTGCTTTTGATCAGTAATTCTTACAGATGATAATATAAAACAGCCACAGTTGACCATCCACAGGTTACTTTTTCTTTTCTTGAGGTCAAGACGGTGGATTATTGTTTCACAGTGTCTGTAAACACACAGTTTTCAAAGCTTTGAGATTTAAACTTGCAGAAGACTCACAGAATGTTGTCCATCTATTTCAACTGCAGGCGCTCAGGACAGAAATTATGTTTAATTTTTTTCTTAATAAGTGAAAAATACCTGTGTTTTAAGGACATTAAAGGGTTCTGAGTAAGCATATAATCATTAAATATTCACGGAGTACAAGGTTTAATGTGCACAACATTGAATACACCAAAGAATAATGCCATAATTATAGCTCCTGTAATAATTATGTTTTATTGTGGCTTCCTTACTCTTTTTATCCCACAGTTGGCATAAGCTTTTAAGCAGATGCCTTGGGTTTGCCCTTTGCAGCTTATAGGCAGATCACTGCTGTGTTGATTCTGCAGTCAGTCAGCTACTCAGCAATCTCATTTTTCTTTTACTGTTTTGGCAGAGATGAAAAGCGAAGTTTTTAACCTTCCACTTTCCTGCTACTTATTCGGCTGCTGGAAGCCAACTTTAAAGCTTAAATAGGAACCCAGGCAGATCTTCTGAGCAACACATTTTTCTTCTCCCTGGAGTTCTTGAAGTAACTGACTGAAGAATGAAACCCAGTCAGTGTGAAGACACAAATGAAGGACTGGAGTAAAATATAATTTGAGTGGTGTCTTTTTTAATTAACAGTAGCTTAGATTCTGTAGCACAAACCTCCAAACAGAAACTTGTCTGTAGATACAGAATATATTACAGATTTCTTATAATAGAGTACTATAGATATATCCTGTAGAATGCAGAATATCTGTAGATACATGCTATAAATATAGTCTGTAGCATAGCTATAGATACATTCTATATGTATTTCTATATATCCATTCTATAGATATGGAGTATATAGAGAGGTATATTCAATATATAGAGAGACCATGTACCCTGAAATCAGAAGTTTATGTGGACTTGTAAACAGGTATCAAAAAAAAAAGTCATGTAAGCATGGATTTTGGTTCTGGAATTTTCTGCTCTGAGATGATGGGAGCACTGGAATTTGTCATGAAAAGATAATTATCCACAGGACTCATTGCAATGCTGAGCAAAGTAGAACAGCTATGAAGAAATTAATGGGATCTGGCATGGTGTGGAGATCTTTGTAAAGGTTCCTCCTAAGAGACTGAAGCTTGTGTAGTATTGTTTGTTCTGCCACATCCAGTTCTGGTTTCTTCCTGCAGAATCTTTTCACAGAATATGCTGAGTTGGAAGGAACCCACAAGGATCATCGAGAATCTGTGAGACAGATTTTGGAATCTGTGAGGCAAAATCAATCCCACTGAATTCAGTGTTAGAAGTTCCCAAAGTCTTTGTGGGAATCAGATGCTAGTTTAGGGGAAGAGGCCCCAAAGAGGCCCCTCACTGCTGGAAAGGGCTCAGCTGAGCTGAGCTGGGTCCATCAGCTCGTTGTTGTCTCCAGATGAGCTGCAGGTGCTGCCACTTGCTCAGCCACAGGTGAGGGGGTGGAGAACCAAGAGCTCAGAGGGATTGGACTGGCTGCAGGAGAACAGGAGAGCTGCTTGGAGAGAGGATTGAAGGCAGTGCATGGTCTTCTGCAGTGTTTCGTGGCTGGAGGTGGCAAAGAAGGGTGATGGGGCTGTAAGGTCAGTGTCAAAGAAGGCAGCGGTTCTGTTTGAATTTATTTTATTTTATTATGGTGATGGTGTGAAGTTTTAGGGACAACTTGTGAGACCAAAGGCATTAGTTCTGCTGCTCAGAATTTCTTTTCTGAGGGTCAGGTGCCTCCTGGCTGTGCAGGCTGTGCTTGCATGGCTGCAGCACAGGGCAGTGGAGCAGCTGCTGGGCTACCTGGCTGGCCTCTGTACCTGTTTACCTTGTCAGGTAATTCCAGTTGAATAACAAATATGCACAGTTTTGTATTTGTTGCTACTAAGGTAAATGATTGCAGGAAATAACAGGAATGTGGAATTACAGTTGTGTTTCAGCAAATCTTTTATGTCCTTTTTTTTTTTTCCTTCAAGTAAGTTCTTGGTCGAAAAGAGTCCCAAGGACGTGTTTTAAATCTACATTAAGTGGATGAAATATGGTTTAAAGCAATAAAGCATGGAAATTCAGAGCTTTGGGGGTTGCTCATCCATCTTCACAGGTCATCCTAACATTATCCTTTACATATTGCTGCTGGCTCCCAGAAGTGGGTTCGCTGGCAGTTTGTCTCAGGGTCGGGGTGTGTAGCACAGTCTGAGCTGCACATTTACAGAGCCACTGCTGTGTCACAGGCTTAAGTGTGGGCAGCTGAAAATGATGATGGGTGGAAGGACAGGGTTTCAGGCAGCTCAGCAGTAAACCTCCAGCTGCTTTCTGTAGAAAAAAGGGCAGTGTATTTCTCAGGCAAATGCTTCGTGTTAATGTTGTTCTTGCCACAGAGATTACCAGCCAACATTACTTTGATACGCCCTTGAGGGCATCAGAGATGCCACTTCCGAGTGACAATAGAAAGGTAGAACAGAAGTTCTGTTACTGAAGTGCTGGATTTTGGTGGAGAGTTTTTCCCTTCTGTCTCCAGTGCTGTTGGAGTGAGGAGTTTGCATAAACTGAGACAGTCCCTCTACTGCTTTAGGAGGGAAAACAAGGAGATGGTGTTAGTGGTGCTGCTTCTGCTCTTGTGAGGTAACTCTCTCTTCTCAAATCACCCTGTTCAGCTGCCACTCTGCAGTGAAGAGTAAAGAAAGAGGGAGGAAAAGATACACTTTACATTCACGACCTTTTGGGTGAAGTCATCCAAACTGAGCAGGCTGAAATTATCTGTAGAGCGATATCATTAGGTATTAAAACTTGATTCTGAAATGATAACAAACCCTACCTTCATGTAGACACTACTGGCTCATTTGAGGCACCAGGGAACAGAATTTCAAGTATCTACTTCAAAAACTCGGGCTGTTGAATGAGCTGAAGGAGGAACTTCAGTACTTCAGTTGACAGAGGGATCAATCAAGAGGCAGCTCTGACACGTCTCCTGAGATGTGTCTGTGTGTTTTAGTGGGATGTGTGCCCTCTCTCCTGCTCATTCTCATACACAAGCCTCAATTAGACACGAGCCGTGCCATGACTTTCTTTTTCCCATCAGTCTCTCTGCCTTTGCAGAGTGTGTTGAGCTGTATGGATTGAGTAACTGTGAGCCTGCATGTCTGTGGAATGTAATTCTGAATTTTAGCTTTAAGAAAAAATACAGTCCCTGGGTATCTGCTCACGTTCTGTTCTGGGTTGAATTTTAACCACGTGAACAATGTGCTTTTCCTATCTCAAAACAAGGCTACTATGTGAACTTACTTCTGTCCTTTGCATAAAGATTCTTATCAGGAAATGAAACTTTATCTCTAAGTACTACAAACCTGTAAGAAGCTGTCTTTGTTCCTGTATTATTAATAAGTTAGCAGGACTTGTTGCATATGGTCATTTTTGTGGTTGTTTTGCATGATTCTGGATAGGCTGCAGTATTACCAAATATGTGTTTTATCTCTCAGTTATTGAGTAAAGAATATAGGAAAAAAACCAAGAGGTTTTCTTCCACCATCCTGTGTGACTGTCTTGTTCCTTAGCTCCTGTTCCTTAGCTCTGTTTTCAGGATTTCATTCTGAAGTCTGTGCATTGCTATTATTGCCCTCATGGCTCTGGCTCTCATAAAACACTATTTTGGCCTGGGTTTTTTTGTACCATGTTTTCATCTTAGGAGATAAGAGGTTAATTTTCCCATTTCCTTTAGCAAAGTAGCCTGCGGGGTTTATTTGAACATTGTTTCTATTTTCCATCTTCTGAGTTTGGGATTAAAAATTTGGAAGTTAAAAATGCAGACACCCGTCTAATTAAAGGAATTGGCTGTCGGGGCTGTATTTTTCTTTCTCATTAACATTCTGTTCATTCTGTTTTCTTTCCCTATCTCCCTGTTCCCTACACACTCAGCTTGTAATAAAAGTTGGTTCTTGAATGTAAAGGCGTGTTAATGCACCTGGGAAAAACATGTACAGGAAGGAATTGAATTTGTTTCTATCTAACCGGGGTAAGATAGAATGGAATGTTCCAATGTTTATCTTTACAGTAATAATCAAAGCTTCCCTTCAATGCTCGTAAGGATTATTTAAGAAGAGAATTAGGTAAATGTATTTATTTGTTTGGTTTCAACAGGAAAAACAATCTCCTATTTTAAGTTTATACCCCTGCAGCCAAGTGATAAGGGCATTTTAATGTTTTCCTGCATCTATCTTTCCATTTTTATGTGTTCCAGGATTAGGGGACAGCTGATGCTGCCGGAGCGTAAATGTGAGCAAGCAGAGATCCTCATTGCAGGGCAAAGTGGGTAAAAAGAGTCAGTAACTGAAGGTGATGGAACTGTTGTGTCTCCTGTCCATTAACTCAGTAATAGCACTTCTTCTCCAGATGAGGGGAATCGCAGGGAGCAGAGTTTTGCTGCGTTGCAGGAGCAAATCCCTAAAACCTCTGCAGCAGAAATGTCTGCAAGTGAGGAGATAAACATGTGAAGACAGATTTCAGTGAAGACTTTGGGGGCATCAGAGGTTTTCTGTTCTGGTCTAACTATTGTGTAGAATTACTTGCATGGGCAAGATGTTGAGCATTCTGTTCAGGCTCTGCTGGCACCGCGCCCGCGGCCCTGCCAGGGTTTGGGAGTTCTTTTGCCATGGAACTCAGCTGAATGTTTCTTCAGTACGAATAAAAATGATCTGCAAAGCATATTGTAGCCATAAAATCAAAGAAACCAAATTGCATCTACTGACACTTGAAGGGTTTCATTTTGATGGGCACAGTGTTTACGGATCATCCAGCAAATGCTAACGAGGCAGTCCCTGGGATGCAGCTTCTCTATCGCTCTTCATTAGAGGGAGTGTGTGGTACTTGGAGCTTCAGTACTGGGAGGAAAGGAATTGAAGTTCTTTGCCTTCTATTTTACCTCTGGGACTATTTCTAAAGTAGAAGTTGCTGTCATTCTACCAGAGGACTGGCCAGATTTAGTACATGAGCTTTGGCCGTCTGACTTCCTTAAGCTTTACAGCCAGGAATCCTGAATATGTCATTGCTCTGCTGCAAGGAAATTTGTGTCTTTTTAGACTCAGAAGTCAAATAAGCAGTAATTCATGCAAACACACCCGAGTATTGATTTCAAGTAATCTAAAAATAAGTGGAGCTGATAGGGTACCTGTCTTCTTGGTTTTGGCAGCACCACCCAAGTCGAAAGAAAAGAAATCTGCAGGGTCTGCTGCTGCTTTAATCACGTGTTATTTACACTTGAGTTGGCCATTGAAGTGTTCTGGATGAGATTTGGAGAGCAGGGCTGCATCAGGGTTTCAAGTACAACATACAAATGAGATCCCAAAAGAGAGCTCTACTTAGGAATGTCCAAAGCCAATCTTCCAGGACATATTATGTTAAAAGCTGGTAGTGTTCACACTGATGGTACATAGATTTTACTATGGGTAGCAATACTTTGCCTGGGATTGGGATGATCAGATGGTCAAGTGCAGGTGTAACTGCATTGATCTTCTCAGTTTCTCACATAAAACTTCTCATAACTCTGCTTTCCACTTTTTAGAATACCATAACTTTGCTACACAACAGCTTTATGTATGTTTGGCTCATTAATTAGAAAGAGGTAATTCTCTTTTTCTTTATGAAAAATTTTCCCCTTGTATTCTTTTTGACTAGTACATACAAGTAGCTTAATAGCTGAAGTGCTATTGATAGAAAAATATTTTTCAGTAGTTTACTGTGCTCTGTTTCACGCACTGTTGACAGGAAATCATGTTCGGACAGAAATCATAACAGAAAATGCTGCTGTGATCTTACACAGGTTTTTTTAATTCCAAAGTTTCCAGTGTTTGGCTTCACATGTTTGTTCAGCATACGGTTGAATGCATCCAACCTGGCCTTGCCTTTGTGTCATTGCATGGCCTATTTATAGTAGAAAAAGGGAGTCACTGCTTCCTTTTAAATTTCTTTTTAAGTTCTGCTTATTTGGGTTTTTTTTGACCGGTGACTTTTATGTTTCACTGTCGCTAACTTGAAGTGCTTTGAAATGTTTGCATTAGGGGCATTAAGAAAAAAAAATCTGAGATGACTGACTTGAAATTTTGTTTGCTGTATCATTGACAATAATAACCAGGGTTCTGTGGAGTCTGAGGTAAGATGTGTTTGTTACTGAGTGCATCTGTACTCAGTATGAGGGGATTCTGCTGAAGGAAGTAGTGCTGTGAGTGACTAGAAGACTGGTGTTTGGAAAGCAATGCTCCCCTGCCCAGTGTGTTTAGCTCGGGTGATGGTAAAGCAGTTGAAAATCAGTTGCTTTGCCTGAACTTGTAACAAAATGCCTGCTAGAGTGAAATGGAAGGGGAAGTAAAGAGTATTAAGATTGAACACTTACATAATCCTCTACATCTTTTGAGTGCCAGAGGTATTAACTATTTAAACCTCTAGATTAAATTTCTCTGCATAAAAAGAAATATATACATGTGTTATGCTTTTTCACTCTTGGCAAAACATACAGACTGAAAGGCTAAGTAACTCACCCAAGGCTACACAGCACTGGCACAACCTGGATGTGCCCAGCTCCTGGGCCTGTGCTCAGCTCGTGCTGCACAGCAAGTCTATGTCTTAATGGTGTGTGAGTAGCAATAACCCCCCAAAATCCCTATTTTGATGTAGACAGGAAACCTAAGATACTGTGTAATAAACCCTGTATGATGAATCTGCAGCAGTAACACAAATGCTGGTCTTGGCAAACTGCAGTGCTGTACATAGATAGTGTTTACTGTTGTATCGATCCACACCACTAAATCTTTAATTATCTTTCATAGTAAAACTTGTCTAAATAAATTGCTCTATTGCTGCCCAGCACTGCTGCTCTTTGGCAGCAGTAGAGGTTGATGCTGGGGTCACTGGCCACCTTTTACCATATCCCTGCTCTTTGTTTAAAGATTTGGTACTATTAGAAAGAGAAGTAATAGATCTAAAAACTTAACAGGCTTACTAGGTTGGTAGTTCTGAGGTGTAAGATTCCCTACTACAAGTGTGTAATAAGTTATGGCTGTACAAATTTCCTATCCCTTGAAACTCTCCTGTTTATTATCAGCTGAAGGAGTCGAGGGGATGGTTTGGTCTTGTGCTTCTTGCTCATAGAGCTGGTGTGGTACATTTGGATCTATATTTTGCTGTCTGTAAAGTGGGGGTGTGTTTTTCTGGCACTAGAAGAAAACCAAAGCCTTTGGCTCATGTGATGATAATAAGCAGCAATTGCAGGTTTGAGGTTTTCCACCTGTGTGGGGCTGGTTTGTCTTCACTGACACACAGCTGCCGTGGATTGATGATTACAGACAGGATTGCTGTCACAGCTCTGTGTACTCCCTATATCAGTTTTAACTGTACTCATGTGCACATATTTAGCTGCTGAAGGACTTGTTTCAACTGAGGAAAGGGAGTGATTATGTTAGAAGGAGATTTGCGTTGGCCCGTCCAAGATTTGAAATTCAGTTTCCAAGTGCTGTGGATATTTCAGTTGCTGTGATACGGATTTTTGAGTGCCTGAGACGAGGTGTGTTCATACCTGGTTGTGCCAAATCTTATTCTCAGCTACACCTATGTGAGAATGGAGATGGTTTCAAATGAGATATGTGTGAAATCGAGAATAAAATGGCAGTGGTGGCGCTGGGGCAGATCCAGGAACATGAATAAGGAGAGGCTGTGAGCATTTAAGTGGGTGCAGTTGTGGCATGTCTAAATAGATCTGTTAAATATCCTGTT
The DNA here is from genome assembly GCF_036250125.1 of Pseudopipra pipra. Classification (NCBI taxonomy): domain Eukaryota; kingdom Metazoa; phylum Chordata; class Aves; order Passeriformes; family Pipridae; genus Pseudopipra; species Pseudopipra pipra. The sequence goes on from NC_087564.1 coordinate 12,737,873, forward strand.
AAGAGGTTGAAGTTTTCTTTGTCATTGTTGTATGATCAATTATCCCTTCAGGGCATTGCCCTGTGACAGGGCTGTGCTGCTGCTAATTTGTTTTATACTTAGTGCAGTTCAGTCCTGCCTTATGCACTGCAGAATAAAAACAAATGTATCTCAGGGAGGTAACAGTATGAATATGCAATATTCAACAGGAAACTTCAATACTTGACTGCAAAGCACTATATACCACGTACCATTATGCTGACATGTTTTATCAGAAAAGAAGATATAATTTAATAACACAAGTTTTCCTTTCACAGTGAAGGAAAGGGGAACAAATCAGTGTTTAAAAAAACCCACAGCACCTTGAATAATCAATTCAGGAGAACCATCATAAAGTGAGGCAATATTCATGTCTGTCTCTGAAAATTGAACTATAAAATCCCAAATGATTACAAATAGTCTTTGTGCTTGCTGTCAGTGAAGTCAGCCAGCTGTGTAGATCAACAACCTATGGTACTTTTTAACTGCAATGTTTTGTTTAAATAACCCATTTATATTAAAAAATTTCCACTATTCTCCTTTCCTGTGGTTGCTAGCAATGTCCATAGCAACAGCTTGTGACGGCACAACTGCAGTTCAGTGTGTTGATTATACAATAAACTGGAGAGGAAAGAGAAATAGATGCTCTGCTTACAAATAGCTTGAATGCTGTAAGAGTTTTATAAGAAGAGGAGACTGGAGAAAATGGACTTACTTTATCCCAAGTCTTTGGTTTCTGTTATTGACTGAGATGGTGTATTTTGTCTTGAAAGTCCAGATTTTTTCTACTAGTTTGAGAAGTGCTGTTGCTGGCGTAGCACATCCAGGGGCACCTTGGTGTGGTTCAGCAAGATAACACCCAGGAGCTGGGATTTAAGCACATATAAATTCTTGTGTCAGCTGCACTAACTCTTGTTGCTTAAAATGTAATAATAACAAAAAAAACCCCAACAAAACAAAAAGAAACCGAACAAACAAAACAACAACAACAAAAAAAACCACCCAAGGAGCAAAGTTGTGTGATAATAATTAAGCTTAATTAAATGAGGATTCAACCTGCCGAAAACCTGGGGAGAGAAAAAGAACATTTTGACATAAGTGGTGCACTTAGGAATATTATTCCTTAGTTTGTCGCTGTGATTTCTCGCCTCTGGTTTGGCAGCATTGTCTCTCCCTGCAAACATCTCTCTCATGATCAATTATGTAGTGATTATCTTGGGTTTTGTTCTGTGGGTTTTTTAATCTCCAGGCAAGTAATTGCTTGATATGGGCATGATTTAAACATATACATTTGGGATATTTCATCTGAGTATCTTTTCTGGGAGCCTCTGTCTCAAAAGACTGAAAATAAGCTTTCCGAGGGCAAACTGCTAGGATTTTTATAACAAGATTCAATATTTGGTGATTCTGCTTAAATCTGTTACTTTTTTTTTTTTTAACAGTCCTGTACATATATGAAAACACTTGTGACTTTTCTTGTTTAGAGTGTTGTCCTGCATGTCACATTTTCTAGATGAGTCTTTGGGTTGGATAGTTGGGAGAGGAAGGGAGTGAATGGTTTTGATACAGTTGTCATGGTTTTTTGATTCTTCTTGACTAACCCACACTTTTAAATTCAGTAGCCAAAACTGGAGGCCAGGCTGGGTGAGAAACAGGGTTATTTCTTAGATTTTGCAATGATACTGCTGTTTGCACAACCCCTTGTGAGGTTTGCCTGTTGGGCAGTCACTTATTCCTTCTCAAATACAATGTTTTGAGCTTGTTCACTGAACTGCAAACCTCAGTCTTGTGGAGAGGCTTGAACAGGTCTCTTGCATTTGGAATTCTGATTCTGTCTTCCAGAGTGTTTGGGACTTTATCAGCAGATTTAGTAAGTGAAATCTATATTCAGTCAGCAAACACCAACAAAAATATTAAGTCATGCCAGGCCAAAGACAGACCCTCTGGATTTCATTGTGATGCTGCTTTCCAGTCAGGTGGTGGATCACTGATCGTTTGTCAAGTGAGATTTTCCATCCACTTCCATTCCAGCTTTACACAGAACACATTTTGTGTAATGTGTTCATGAATGAGCATGGGGAATACTGTCTGCAGTTTTACTGAACCAAGACCTTGCAAGCCCCAAAACTAGTGCTGGAGAACAGGGAAGCCAAGCATATTATAAGGAAATTCTGCCGCTTCTCTCGTTTCTTCCTGGAAATATGTCTGCTAAACCTGTCAGGAGCTGGTTGTCCTTCATTTCACGATAGTGTTCATCCTCTGCCTGACCATTAGGACTGTCTTGGTTATTCCTGTGTAACTTTTGGATGCTTTCATGACTAGAAATCCCAGTGCCTTCCCAGAAGCACGTGTTGTGCCCTGGCATAGCTAGAGAAGCTAAAAGAGCAAGAGAAGTATGAACTGCCTCAATTATAAACTCAGTGCATGAATTTGTGTAGTTGTACTTAATATTCAGTGCCTGTGTAAGTGTAAAGTTTTTATTAATAGATGGTTGATTTGCAGTAACAATACACCTGGAACCTGAGTAATATTCTGTGAAACTCATCCCGTCGCAGGTCCCGGTGCTCCGTTGCTGTGAACGTGCTGCCCTGTAGCAAATACATTGATATTTTTCTCTGTGACTGAGTCCTGAGAAACAGTCCTGGGTGGTTTGTGGAAGACATGAGTTGAAATGATTTGGGTTAATAATTCCCCCCTCAGCACTGGGAGGCACAAGGGTGGTGAGATGCTCACTGGGGTAAGCCGTGCGTGCCCTGTGCCAAGCCAGGGCTTCCCTTGAACAGATGTGTGTTTAACTGCAGCATAGCTGTGCTTTTCCAAGAGGGGAAATCCATGGGGGAAGTCTTTCAGTAATTATTTTGTTACTGCTCCATAATCTCTCCCTTCTCTATTCACATCACTGTTCCTGTGTGTTGTCTGGGTTGTGGAGATAGATTGGTATTTGCTGTGTAGTGTGGACAAAAGTTTTTAAAGGGGAACAGAGGCTCTCCAGTAAAAAAATATCTCATATAGAGGGATTGATAATCGTATTAGCTGGAGGTAATATTGGAAAAGAGGCTTTCTGAAGGTCTTTGTGCTAAAATATTGCACGCTGGCTCAGGAGCAGATGGCAGCCTTCTGAGAGAAAGCCTAATCAGGTTACTCTGATTTTCATTTTATATTTTTATAACCCAGTATTATCTATTTTTCATGTAATCTGGTAGACTAATAACATAACAAATATTTAACTTCTGGGAATTATCCACTTGTAGAGTAGATTTTGGTATTTCACATAACAAACATTATAAACTGAAATCCGCCTATTTTAAGATACTGAAGGGTTCATTTCCAGCATTTAATAAATGACAGAGTTTTCACTGTGGGGGGGAAAAAATTAGTTTAACTCCAAACTCTTTGTCTTTAAGACCATAATAATGGTATCCCTTTTGGAAAATTCTCTTTACTTCTAAAGACTCGATTTGTGTTCAATTGATTTTAACAATTCTCATAAGCTTTAGCTTTGCATCAGAGTTTTGGACAATTTGGAAGGGAGCAGTTAAAAATCTCAGAATGTATAGAATCATAAAATGGTTTGGGTTGGAAGGCACTTTAAAGATCATCCAGTTCCAACCCCTGTGCTGTGTGGGCAGGGACTCCTTCCACTAGACCAGGTATCCAGTTCAGGCTAAATTCTGACTGCAGTGAATGGAAGTGATGGGAACCTCAGGGGTGTTGTTTCCATGTTTAGATACTCAGAAGAATGGGGGATGTGATGACTTGTCCCCATCATTGCTGCCTTTTCCCATCCCATCAGCCCCAAGCCTTTGGTTGGGCAGCATCTCCTGAGCAGAGCTCGTGGTTTCCAAGGCCCCACTCGCCTTCCCTTTGAGGTCAGTCTGGTTTAGCCTCTGTCTGCTTTTGTGCTGAAGGTGTCACTGAGCTTCTTTTGGACATGATAACACTGGATCCACTGTTCCAACCCCCTCCCACCCACAGCCGTGTCTGCTACTGGTTGTGTTGGCTGCTGTTCCCCACGAGATTCTGCTGAGCTCCAGAGAAACCTTAAAAATTCTTCTGTTAAAACGTGTGATTTCAAGTGCTTCTTTCCTGCACTTAAGAAGTCCCCAAGGATCAGTCTGCTTAGTTTGCTTGCTGGTTGCTCCTGTCTTTGAAAGTATTAGATTAAGTTCGATGCTGCTTTAAAAAAGCAATATTTATATTTTTCATGAATTCTGTGCTGGGTATGAATTACTGACAGGTCCACTCTATCTGCTGCAGTCATCTTCCTCAAATATGCTGGTAAACTGAGCAGCCAGGAATCAGATTTTCCTTGGAACATTAGAGTAGTGCTGTCAGAATTTAGAAGTTATATCAGACAATGAAAACAAACAATAAACCCGGGAGAACACGTTAAGGCAATTTTCGGGAGCTCTGTGTGGCTGTTGTACAGAAAGTTGTTGCAACCCTGGTAAGGGCCAGGACAGGAAGCTTTAGATGGTTTGGAAACATTGGAATTAATGAGTCCTTAAAATGTGACTGATTGATTTTCCTGATGCACGAGGCTCATGCGTGATCTAAAGAAAACTCCCAGGCTCCAGAGCCTGTGAGGGCCCCTGGCTGGCTCCATACCTGTCTTTGGTTAATGAAATGGAAACATTCCATTTTTCACAGAACTATTAAGATATCAATAACTCATTTTTGGGTTTTTAATTTAACTTTGACTGTGTAATTGATGAACCCTAAGAGTTGTCTTCAGTAGTTGCATTATCTTCTAACTCTTTTTTCTATACAAATTAATATCAAACTTTTTGCAGTATTTTGAACAAGTAATTTATAATGTTTAGCCCTTCTGCACTGATTTTTTTGGTTCAAGTATACTTGTGGTCATTAATCTTTATAATACACAAGTTTTTATTGGAGTGGGAGCAAGATGTAACATTTGTGAGTGAAATGTAAGTAAATTTTAATGAAAAAGGCCCACTTCATTTTCAACAATTTTCTTAATAAATAAATTTTCATTTCCTTTGCTCTTGATTATTATACAATGAGTTTAATGGTTTAAGTGTCAAAATTTCCAGTCAATTCAATGCAGATAGTAACAGCATCCATCTCAGCAGTATTCAAGGATCACCTTTAAAACTTTGGGTGCAACTGGCATCTAAGCAGTCTGAAATATATTTCAGTGTTTTTCAAGAATCTTCCTAATGCTGCTTTCTTTACTCTTTAGAACTAGAGTAGAAGCGAATGTAAATGTAATTGTCTTTTAATATTCCATTATTAGCACTGCATTGGAATTTCATCTTTATTTGTTCTATCAAGTGTCATATTAACTGTATTTTATATTCCCACTCTGTAAATCTATAACAGTTTCTTTGATTAATTTTCTAAATCAATTAAACTACTACTGGCTCACTGAATAAAATAAAAAAACATACTGTGTGTTTTTTTTTTTAGTAGGTTTTATAATAAAAACTGTCAATGAAGATACTGTAAACAGGATCTTTAGGTGGTGTGTAATGACTGATTTGAGAGCTGAGAATAAAGCTTTATTTTTTTTAAATATATTTAAATGTATTGGGATCTGGAGCACAAGTGATGAGGAGCAGCTGAGGGAGCTGGGGGGGCTCAGCCTGGAGAAAAGGAGGCTCAGGGGGGACCTTTTTGCTCTCTGCAACTCCCTGACAGGAGAGCAGAGCCAGGTGGGGGTCGAGTTCTTCTGAGTAAGAACAGAACAAGAGGAAATGGCCTCGAGTTTCACCAGGGGAGGTTTAGATTGGATATTAGGAACAATTTCCTCAGTGAAAGGGTTGTCAAGCCCTGGCACAGCTGTGCAGGGCAGTGGTGGAGTCACCATCCCTGGGGGACCTGGGGACAGGGTTCAGGGGTGGCCTTGGCAGTGCTGAGGGAATGGTTGGGCTTGATGATCTTAAAGTTCTTTTCCAACCTAAGTGGCTCTATAATTCCATGATAGCTTTCCAGAAGTTCAGGGGTCTTTGTGTTCACATCAGAAAATCAAAGTGTAATGAATAAAATACCTGGCTTTGAACAGCTGTGTTCTCACTGTAATTTTTTATGCCTCTCCTACGTATAAAAACTAATATGCTGTACTAGGAACTTATGATTTCCACTGTTGCTTTAGCTGCTTTTTCAAAGTAAAATACTTGTTTATTATTAAGGGTAACCACCCCGTGCCAAAACATGGAGATTTTGGGAGGATGAAAACCACAGGTGTTTATTACTGACTGAGTAGTGTACCAATACTTTGATTTAGCACTGGCTCTTTTTGAGGCCTATTGATGTGTGAATTTGTTTCTTCCAGTATAATAATTTTATATGTTGTTCCAACCTCATGCTCAATGATATGAGTAATGGCACAGCTGAACTCGCTGTGGCTTCTCATCAAGTATTATAGGTGAAGCTGGGAGTTCCTTCCTTCAAGTCTTGCATTCACATTTCCAAGCTATGCCTGTCCCAGGCTGCAGTAATGTCACATCTTTGCTCCAAAGGCTTTCCCTGGAACTTTACATTTATCTTACCTGGGTTTTGAGCTTCCTGTGTCCTGCCCTGTCAAACCCTTAAAGTTTTATATGTTGTCTCTAGGTTAATCCTTTGTCTTTTATAGACAAAAAAAGAGCATCTAATACATGTGAAATACAAAGTAACGAGGTGGGTAAGGCTGGCTATGAGGGCGTTTAGAGACATTTGCTGTGTAGCAGCCCTAAGAATATACTTGGGTTATACAGTGACCTTTATTGACTCCCTCCGGCCCTCACCAGTTAACAACAGGGTTGTGCTTTCCTAACTGCTTTAGGCTGAATTAAAATTCCTCCCTCCCTCCCTGTCTACACACAGATAATCTCTGTCATAGCCATTAGGCTCTAACTCACCGATGTTCTTGTCTGTGATGTTGGGATAATTAGCAATGCCATAAATGCAGAAAGTTTACTTCTGGAGGTTCTGCTGCCTTTGATTTTTACTTTCCTTTCTCAATGAACTGTGTGTTATTCCCTGAGTGTCACTCTTTAATACTCTGCCTTTCACTAGTTGAGAAGGTTTTCAATAAAACTGCCTTTGCAGCAGCTGATGCTGGCCAGGACTGTCATCAACCCACAGTGGGGCAGTTTGCAGGCTGTTGGTCTCCAGTGTCATTTATTGTTTCTTGTGTAACTTCTTATTGCCTTTTAAACTGTCCTAGTTTCATGTGTTGTAGCTTTCTGCGTGTCACCATAAACATATTATGTGATCTAAACAGAGAAAAGGCCTAGAGGCATCTAAGATCTTTATTTCCTGTAAATGAGTTTGAAGTCAGGCTTGTTTTGATTCCACAGCATCTTTTTTTAGGTGACCAGTGAATATCATATCAGTCTGTCAAGTCTGAAGTGTTGTATGGTTTTTGCCTGGTGGATAACATCCTTCTGATATTAATGTGATCTTTCTCTGTCCTAAACAGAGCCATCACACTGGAGAATCAGCTGGTGATCCTTGGAACATCAGTGACCGACGCAGGAGGTTATTATGTCCAGGCAGTCAATGAAAAGAATGGGGAGAACAAGACAAGTCCCTTTATTCATCTCAACGTAGCAAGTGAGTATCCAAATTGTGGATAATATGCTCTCACACTGAGGCTGCAGACAGGATTCACAAAGGCTGCCCTAATAAAAAGAGCCTTGCTAACAAAGGATTGGACCTCTAAAGGAGGTCAGCTTGGTTTGGAGCACACTGAACTCCTTGTGTAGTAAGAGGGACCTAAGAGAGTGTATGCCCTCGACAAATCACCCTCAGAACCTTTTGTCTGGTGGTTTATTTTGTGCCAGGCAGGTACATGGTGATATTCCTCACTGTTTATTGTGAAGTTGTGATTATAATTTCTTTTTAATGCAGGGGTTTATAATGCGTTGTTTTCCATTGTGAGTAAGTAAACAAGTCACTCTTCTGAGTGCAAATTTATTTATGAATCTATTCCCAGTCTATGGCATTGTTTTTACCTGGAGTTATCACAGAGTCCCAGGGAACATGCATTTCATTGTTATTACTTATTATTTTACATTACACAAATTGTATTAACACCACCATTACAGAGGTATTTCAGGAGTGGCTTTTGCAGCAAAGTGGAGGGAAAAGCAGCAGAGCCCTGGGGTCAGAGAGATGACTGCACACTAAATATGCTGATGTGCACGTTCAGCAAAAGTGTACATGTGTAAACGACTGGAAAACATTTAGTAAACGTGTTTGTATGAAAAATTAATATTCTAAATGTGTAGAATGGTTTGGCTCCTTTTCTGAGCCATTTGACAAAGGTATTTTTAATGTAGCAGGGAGATAGGGAGTGTGTTGTTCTGCTGTGGGGACAGAGAGGTTTGTAGTTCTGATTGTGGAGACAAGGAAGAGCTGATGGGGTACATTGTTGATGACAGTGGCAGCTTCACTGACAGACTGCTCTTGTGGCTTGGGCTTTGAAAAGATGCAGGACTCAGCTCTAGATCACTTGGCATGATGAGATGCCAGACATGTCTTCATCTTGGGTACCATTAGATTTGGGACAATCCCTGTTGGCTCACTTCCTTACAACAGCAAAACGTGGGAGTCTGGGTTTCTGGGCAGGAAATCTGGCAAATTGGTTTTGCAACTATGCTTATGTTTGTCAGAAGTTCATCTAAAACATTATGGTCCTGTGAAACATTTAATTTTTAAAAAAATGTGATTCTTCTGCTGAAATTCCTGATGGGATTTCAAGGAAAGCCATTCTTGCCCAGGCAGTGGAAGTGCTGGTTGTGGGACTGGGATAACTGGGGGCAGCAGCTAGGTGGTTTGACAGGCAGGAATGACAAACCTTTGTTTTTTTCTTCTGGATAAGTATCTAAACTAAATTAACTGCTCAGGGGGTTTATGTATATCTTTCTGAAGTGGAAATAATATTCCAAATCCACTTGTGAATTCTGCCTGTACTGTGGCATGTAGATTGTAAACATTATTATTTCTGACAGTATGAAGAGGTTTGCTAACACTTTAGTAATTTCATTTTTAAAGCAAATTTGTATTGTTTGTATTATGTGACCAATAACATACTTCCCACTATAATTTCATATCTTAATTAATGCTAGAAATAGTCTGTGATCATGCATGCATAACAAGTGCTATGCAAAGCATAGTACAGGCATATGGGAAAGAAAACGCTCCAAAATGCTTACAGCCTTGATACCATGAATGCAAAGTCTATCTGGAATGTGGAAAATAGGAAGGATAAAATGGATAAAAGAAAAAGAAAGATGAGACAAGATGGAAAGCCAGAAATGGATTCGCTTTTAAAATTAATATCAGCCAATGTGGTTTTTAAATTGACACCTTGATATCCAGGATTATTAATACTGTGTGTTGAAGGAAGGCATTGGCTGTAAGGCATTAGAGTCTAAAGAAAATGAGATTAAACTGGTCAGTTTAAACTTTGATCTGGGGAAGAAACATGTGATCCATTACATGGAAGTGAATAAACCTTTTTGGTCCAGTAACAGAAAATAATCAGGCAAAAATATAGTCCTGAAGCAATATGCAGAGAATGGTTGCAGAAAAATGATATATTTTGGGAGACTAATAAAGAATTCAAGCAAGAGGTTGGAAACAGATTGTTAAAGGTACATCCAGGTGAGGAAGATACCACGTTGAATTGTCACTGTCTGCATCTTATTGGATGTTAGGAGTGATGACACTTGTAATTTTCCATTAGGACATGTATAAAATTTAAAACCAGTTTAACCAAAACGAAATGAACCACGAGTGAAGTGGAATATCCAATCTCTGTGCGAGTAGATTATATATTAATTATTGAGTTCAACCTTGCTCCATGACTCAGCTGCACATTTCCACTGTTATTGAGGGCAGGAGGAAAAAACCTCCGGATAATTCCCAGGGCAGTCATTCACTGAGAGCAGCGTTAGATATGCAGAGCTCGTTATTCCTTGAAGGAGACTGGTGTCAGATTTGCTCCAGCCTGGAAGAAAAGCACATTTGCAGAATCATTCTACCAGCTGAGAAAGCTGTAAGCTGTCCTGTTCTGCTACAAAATACAAGACTGACAGCAGGAGAAAGGTCTGGCTCTGAGCTAAGCAGGAGAGGAGTTACAGGGCCTTATTTTGCAGGTTGAAGTCAGTGTTGAATCGTGGCTGAAGGTAAATGGAGCTTGAGCAACATCTGGAAAATACACTGAACTATCCTTCAATTAATAACTGTTTTCGATACATGTGGAATAAAAAGATTAGAGGGTGTTGAACATGTTTCAAAAACAATCTAAAAGCTCCAGTCACAATGAATTCTCTAGCAGGGCTCTGAGTATTAGTGATAAAGACATTTTGTTTCATGTCAGTCTAACCTGAGATTAGCTCAGTCGGTTAGTGCTGATAACAAGGTTGTGGGTTTGATCCCTGTATGGGCCTTTTACTTAAGAGTTGGTGACTTGATGATCCTGGTGAGTCCCTTCCAACTCAGAGTATTCTGTGAAACTGAGAACTCCAAGTCCCAACACCATGAAGTCTTACACCCACCCATCGCCCGTGATTACAAACTTAACCCTGGAAAGCTGGGAAACAGCTTCCAAAGACAGCCTTTGCTGTGCTTGGGTTTGCTTTCTCTCTATGTTCTGAGGTTGTTCAGACATGGAAAATGAAGGCAACAGAGTGCCTGGGTGCAGTGAGAAGGATCAGCTCTTTGGGCCGTGTTGGTGTTTTCAGCGTCGCTGTGACGGTTCAGTCCATGCGCACCCTCAGTGCAAAGGCACTGAAGGTTTATTAGCCTGTAGAGATGGTCACTCTGGGAGAAGATGCAAAACTCCCCAGAAACACTCAAACAGAACAGAAAAAATATGATACACGTTACTTTGCTGTAGGCCGCGCCGCTTTTACGTGAACGTTTCTTTGGGAAGAAAGGAGGAGCTACAAGCTCCTTAATGAAACCACAAGGATTTCTGGTGGTGAAGTCAAGAGTTTAAGTAGGTTTATTAGGAGGGGAAAATAATGAAAGATTCATAGGGAGCTTTTTATTACGGCGAGGAGCTGGCCGAGGTATTTACTGCGGTGAGCGCAATGCGTGTCCTTGTTCCTTTACGATGTGACACCACGGCCAGGCTCTGCTGCCACTTGAGGAGAAGTTTGCAAAGCCCTGCTGAGATGGTTCTATTATTAACATCAAAGCAATGCTGCCGCTGTGAGCGCCGCCGGCCCAGGCCTAGAAACTTTTAGCAGCCTGTGTGGCTACTTTTGAGGTATTCTATGAAAAATTGGAGCAAGTGTACCTCAGTAAATGATTTAAATGGCAGGTTTGCAAAAGGTGGGTGTGTGTAAGCTGTTCTGACACCTTAGATGCTCCTGCCTCAATTTGTTTTGTGGCGCTAATCGTCTGGAACTGCAATTCAGGGCCTTGCTCCTGGACCTTCTTGTTAAGCTGTGAAATATTGAGATGCATGTCGCCTCAATAGATTTATTAGTAAATTAGATAGTCTCCAGACCTGTTGGTAACACTGGGAGATACAGAGTGTTCTGCAGCCTGATGTCATTTTCTGATGCAGGCTTTGTGAAAACAGAAAACAAGATTGATGAAAATTTTAAAAACCTTGCCAGCCAGCATTTCTGAAGAGTCAAAGATAATAAAGCCAATTATCGTTTAACGAAGATAAATTTTTCCCTTGGGCACTGGCAATGCTTTTAAAAAAAAAGTAAAAAAAAAAAAAGTTGGGGACTAAAAATTAAACTCCTGGCTTGGTTGTATTGCAATTAATTAAAGTATGAGGGTGTCATGTTGTTCTGCCCAACTTCCACTTGCAACCAGATGAATTTTATGTTGTTATGGCAGACATTGACATGAGGCTAAATAGACCCCATTTGTCTCTGGTTGGTGCCTATTTTGTTCTTCAATTTAACGCACCGAAGTATAAATTTTACAGACAGGAAAAGTCCCATTTCAGGCTTCCAGGGACTGAATTTGCCCCTGAGTTCTTCTTTGGTTTGTTTTCTGTTATGAAGAAATGTTCTCATGATTGCACAAGATTGTTTAGGTCACTTTTAGTGTCTGTAGGAATTAAGTATTCTTTATGTTGTTAGGAAAGAGGTGGGGGGAAAGTGTCGTGTTACCTGTCGGTGTATTTGGTAGGATGTTCCTCTTGACATCCTTCTGTCAGGTTTGGTAAGAAGATAAGTTTTCAGAAGATTCTGGGCAGACATTTTCCTCTCTGGAAGAGAGCATTTCACTAACATAATTCTTCATATTAACCGTCAGGGTTTGTTCAAGTCAGCAGATGTTGAGGATCCTTCATGGATACGTTTGAAGCGTTCTGCTGCATGAATTTTTCATAGCTAGTTCCAGCTTTCAGGTGTAGGCAGGAAAAAGGAAAAAAGGAATGGGCTGGCACCCCCAGGGAACAGATATTTCCATTCTGACGTCAAATGCACACAAGCTCTATAGACTTGTCAAGCTGGTTTTAGTTCATGCCAAGAGAATTTACTTCTCTCAGCCTCTCCAGGTCAATGCTGTTGAGGTGAAATTAGTGCTTCAGTGATGTTTTTTTTTTTCTTTTCCCCTACTTTTTTGGGGTTTTTTTACCTGATTGCCTGAGGTTGTGACCAGATACTGGGGAAGTCCAACATAGCACAGCTCAGAGACTGATTTTAACACTCTCTTTGAAATGATCACATTTGTTTCCCATTTCCTCAAAGGTTTTGCTTTTCTCTTTGTCAGGCAGGATTTCCAGGAAGGATATCATAGTGTGGGTTCATGAGTAAATGTGTGCCTTCTGCTTTGATTGACACTTAACATTCCTCTGTCATCCTGAATGTTAATTTGAAGGAGACTGTAGAAGTGTTTGGGGTTTAAAACTGAACCTTAAGGACACGTTCTGGGTAAATGCCATCTTTAATACCCTGGTAAAAGAGTGTCTAAATGCTTCTTTAGTTGTAGCTCCAGTGTGCTCTAATTCTAAATGATGTACATTTTTAAATGGGGATCTTTTTTTCTTATTATTTCAAGAGCAGAGTGCAACGTAACCATCCTTTTGAGATGGATGTATATATTTAAGTCAAATTCATTTTAGTAACAATAATAGCTATAAGAAAAAGGACTAAATTGAGTTACTGTTAAAGATTTGGATTTGATATATTAGAACAAATGTTAGTATAAGCTTTATCCAGAGCTGGAAATTTCAGTGGAGGGTGATATTCTCTATGGTTTACTCTATTATCTACTGCAAAAGCAACACTGTACTGCAGTATAGACTGATTTTATATGCATTACAAAAAAATAACAGATGATGTTCAGGATTTATCAGCATTCTTAGACTCCAGATTTCATTGTTGGGGTTTTTTTGAAGCATCAGCCAGATCTCTTCCATAATTCTCTACTTTTCTTCTCCTTAAAGGAAAACTTTCCTCACTTTTGACTGTAGTGACATAGAGGGAAATCTGTGGTTAAAATGATAGATTGCTAAACTGCAGGAATAATAAAGGTGAACCAAGAAACCTCTGTGGCAGCTCGAGCTTTTCTTTGGGTTTCTTCAGATATTTTATCGGTGTTTTTCCTGATAAATAGCAGAAATATTAGTTGGTCTATAATTTCCTCTTCCTCTGCACTATTTTTGATAATACTTATTGCCACACATGGTGCATCTGCTGCAGCCCCTGTCCCAGACAACCAGTGTCTCCTCTGCTGGTAGTCTTTGCAATGAAAAGATGTTAAAATGAACCGTCTGTAAGATTATTTCAGCCTTACTATTGAAGGGAACGTAGCCAAAATCAGCATAAAACATACTTAAATATCTGGCACTTAATTTTCATCATATTGCATCAACAAATGTAATGAAGCTTTAAATACATGGTTTATGGGAAGAATAGTTATTTCCTTTTCTCCCAAATGCAACAATACAACCCTGTTGTTATGGGGACTCCTCAGTGTCTGGTGAAGCTGTGGAACTGCACCCGAGTGGAGTGTCTGTTCCTTCAGCATATGCACATCCATTATGCATTTTGCTCTGAAAAAGTGGCAAAAGCTGAAGTTTCTATAATCAAACGTGTTATTTTAACATGGCTTCTTGTTCCACTTGTCTGTTCACAAGGTTTGGGGTTTTGTCTGTAAGATCTGGAATGCTCACACACACACATGCTCCAAATCCCGGGTTGTCTCCTAAACCCGTTATTTATATCTGACACATGCAATTAATCTCTCCCTATCCCTAATCACTTTTGCTATTACATTCATCGCAGTGATTTGTATCCCATCTCTGTCACTGCTCTGTAATTGATATGTGGAGATAAGGGATTCTTAGAGGACACAAACAAGGAAAAGAGAAAATTGAATTTACCTCGCGATCATTTTATAAAATGTGACACACATCAATTATACATGCCAGCCAGGAAAATGCCATCTTGAACAAACTGAGATGATTTGTTGGAGGACCAGCATAAGAGAAATGCCAGAAAACTTCTCTGGACAGAAAAGTATTGCTCGTTCAACAGACAGACTTTTTCAATCTTACTGGTCCACCTACAATGTTTTTAAATAGTACTGCAGAATTTACAAAGAAAGTGTAGTTTTTGATCAATATTTTTCTTCAGTCAATCTTGTACTAATACTCCAGGGTGGAATAAGATAAAAGGGAGCTGTTGGAATAAACATTGTTTTGATCAGACATAAAAAGATGGTGTTGGTTACTCAAGATTGAATCATCTTTCATGGGCAAAAATGGTAAAATGGATAGTGTAGTCCAATTCCAATTCAACCACATTCTACCATGAACATATTTCTATTTAGTTTCCCGTTTCCATTTCAGTGCAGTGAGAAGTGAATTTTCTCACTCTTGTGTAACTACTCTGTGCTCATGATTAGTTCCAATTGTTGGCTTGAGAGAAGTGCTTCCTGTCCATTCCTGTAAGTTGGAGTAGTACTGTGGGATCTTTGAAAAGGTTTTTAATATGTACTGATAATGTTACAAAAACTAGATTGAGTATGTAGGTGAATAATATGGTACCAGTAATAGGAATCATAAAACATAAAATTTAAGTCCAGTAATATTCAATGCTGGCATTTTCCAGGGGTTGTCGGTATGGCAGACTGTCTTTTCCCTAGAACTCTTTATTTCTTTATCATGTACACCCCAGATCCAATTGCACTTTCTAAAAACTTCCAGAGCAGACAGAAGGGGCAGTGATTTGTAGGCATTTGTAAAGGGATTCATGTTTTAGTTTATATAAGAATCATAATGCTGAAGCTTTAGGAGGAGCAGCTACTGGAGACTGGCTTATTAATTTACCCCTTTTGAACATGGTTTCTTATGAGTCCCCTTCTGCTGTGCCAAACTCCTGGAGTATTCCAAGTAGCTGACTTGAAGTATTTTGCTTTGTTTCCCATCTTTACACAGTGGGATGTCTTTAAAGTATAATTTTCATTTCTTTTAAGTTGCTAAACCCTTCTGAAGTTGCTTTTGACTAAAAACAGTAAGAATCTGTAACTTACTGAAGTGAGCTTGAGCTTAAATATGCTATTTGAAGGAAAAAACCCCACATTTAGAGAAAAACATTCCAGGAGTTGGATTTTGGTGATGCTTGTGAGTCCCTTCCAACTCAGGATATTCTATGATTCAGTAGTTCATGTGCTGGTCTGGAATTACATGGGTTGTCTTGACTGGTCTGTGAGCAAGAGGGTAAAAGGATACAAAGCACTTACTTAGGAGGATAATGAGGAGCATCTTATTTCTTATGAACTGGATAAATTTGCAGCATGTTGAGTGGGGTTTTTTTTGATTCATAGGAGAAGGACTCGCTTTTCAATTTAGAAAAGAAGTAATTTAGGAACTGTTTGATAGAATTCTTTAAACTGTCGTGTTAGGCAAGCCTGAAATGTCTTATAAACAACATAGATAAGGAATAATAAATATGGTCAAACCAGATGTTTAGTAGAATACGTTTTGCGCTTAGTTACTGCAAAAGCCTAAATATATCCTCAAGATTGTCTTAGACATGCTAAAGGTCTGCATGGCAGAGCTGCCCTCCCAGCATATTTACAAAAGCTCATTTTCATCTCAAGCTTTCACAAACATATGGTTGCTTCAGGGTTATCATTTTTAAAGCTCTTCATATAAAAGATGTTTTTAATTTCTTCTCAATATACATCATAAAACAGTAAAATTGAACAAGAATGGAAGCTCCTCGGATGTCTGTCTCATCCTTCTGCCAGATAAACGTGATTTGTCCAAGTAATTGTGGAAGTGCAGACAACAGCCTGTGTGTGGACAAAAATGGAGAAACAGTGATTACAGCTGCAACCCGAGCACTGGAGACTCAGGACAGGCAAGACTCAAGGTCACCTGTAGAGCTATAAATATTCTTCTTTTAGATTTGAGTAAGGGCTTGCTATGAATTTTAAAATAATATAGAATAATTGGTTTTTCCTTCCCCGAGTTGTAATAGGAAGAGAAGCTCAGAGCTGGCCATAACCCGGGTTGCCTCACCTGATGTGTGTAAGAGCTGCATCGATTTCCTGTCCCCGTGGCTGTGCCGTGGGAGCTGTAAATTGCCAATCCAGGATGTTCGTTATCCCTCGCTTTTGTACCGCTCGCTTTCACATATTGTACTTTGCAGCTGGGGAGTGGTGAGACATCAGAGTAATCCAAGGTCTGGTTGGTTTTTTTTTTTTCCCCTACAGACTGTGCTGTAAGTTGATGGAAACACTGATTTCTTTTCACGTGCAGACTATTGTCTACGCTTTTAAACCCTTCAAAAATAATCCATAGTCCAGAACTCTGCCTTTTTAGGATGGAAAATTCATTCTAGCTGTGGAATGTGGGAACGAAGTTACAGCTCCTGTAATCGGGGAGAACATCATTGTTAAATAGTGTGTCTTTAAAGGACTGTAAGCTTTCTGTGATAAAAATGGAGCACAGCAGCCAGGAAAATGCACACAACATCCTGGTCTCTAAGGCCTCATTTGTGCAAAATTGTTACTCAATTTTCTCCAGCTATGTTTGCTGTTAAATATCTTTACAAGCTGAGGACAAGTAGCTTCTGCTGTTGTCTGTAGGAAGAAGTTCTGCAGTGGACATTGTGTTGGATAAAGAATGAAGGAGAGAAGTTGTGTCTGGTGGTTCTTTTTATTCTCCACTTGCTCCTTATGCACTAAGGAGGGATAAAAGGAGAAGTTTGCTGTTTCACTCCGTAGTAGCTGCATTTTGTTCTGCTCATAAACCTGACTTAGTAAGGACTTGATGGAGGCTTAAAAAGTCAGCAGTGTTGTACCTTCTGCAAACGCTGGGAAAGGAACTGCAAAGCCTGTGCTGCCTTCAGCTATCCTTGTGGATTTATCAGATATCTGTGAGTGATACTGTCAGAGCTATTAAAGAAAGTAATTGGTAGTGAGTGATTAAAATTGCAGATGGCCTTTTCAAGGTGATTATGAATATTAAATCAGGTCAGTAAAAGCAAGCTAAAAAGGCCCATGAAACCAAGAAGTGAATATGCTGAGGATAATAGCGTGAAAAGAGGATCTTGCAGATGTGCCACGCTCATCCGATCCCCCCCAGCCCATCAATCAACCAACCAACCAGAAAAACCCCAAGAAGCAAGATAATTCAAGTGGGCCTATCGTATCAAAGGAGGTGGAACTAAGTATCTCCCTTTTTAGGCTGTAAATTCCTCTGTGCAGAGAACTTGGTGCATCTCACTCCTCTTTAATACAGAAGATTATCCCAGGTCCATCACTGTTGTCATTGAACAGTGACAGG
This sequence comes from Pseudopipra pipra, assembly GCF_036250125.1. Classification (NCBI taxonomy): domain Eukaryota; kingdom Metazoa; phylum Chordata; class Aves; order Passeriformes; family Pipridae; genus Pseudopipra; species Pseudopipra pipra. Next base: position 12,755,619 of record NC_087564.1, read on the forward strand.
TCTCCAAAGCCCCCTGTGCCAGGTGATGCTGAGTCATTAATAGTGATCTTTTCCTGTTCTTTTCCAATTGTAAGTGGTTATGACAAATGTTTCTTTCCACATCGCCCTGGAACAAGGCCAAGAAATGCTGTAAAGTGACTTAATTTCATTTGGTGATCTTTATCTCACAAAGCAAAGGTTATGTGGGAGGTTTGTTGTTTTTTTTTTTAGCTGAAAAATCTTAAGGTTCGTTTTGTTCCGTGATTTAAAATGGAAACTTCAGATGCAAGCAGTGATAAAAGTAGAGCAAACTGAAAAAATTGTCTTCTTTTTGAGCTCTGCTTACTTACATGTGTATTTTAATACAAATGCAGAGTGCTTTCACATATCTCTAAATAGCTTGTGAACTTGGAGCCTGAGGGTTTGTTTTGTTGTGCATGTTGTGATTATAGACTCATCACTTTTGGACCAATTTCGTGCTTTCAAATAGAATTTTGTATGGTTGCTTATACTCCAATGTATTATTATTGTATTGATCTCAAACATCATGCTGACCTATCTGATCTGCTCTTAACTGTAAAACACCATGGAATTTACTGGGAAGATTTACAGAAATGTGCTTTGCAAATATTGTTTCTTATCTTTGGTGCAACAGGAGTCATTTGTTTAATCGTTTGAGGAGCATTTTTGCCTTTAGACAATATTTCTGTTTACCTGGATTTTGTGGTCATTGTAATGTTAGTGGTTTTCTTGCTCATTGATTCTTCCTCTAAATTAATATTCTTTCACTTACAGTTATTCCCTTGGTGAATTTGATAGAGAATTCTGCTGGTTCCACTACAATAATACTTATTTCTAATTATTTTAGCTTAGGAACTGGTTTATGGCCTCCATGACAAAAATATCTGTACCATGCAAGTATTTTAAAAGCTTTTCTAAAAAATACTCAACTTATTGGTTCATTGCTAGTTGATGCAGCAGGTATGTTTTAAGGGAGAGGTGGTTTAACCAGATGCTTAACACTTTCCTTTAACTGTGGAAAGACAAGCAATGCAAATAGCCAGTACCCAAAAAGTTATGGGGAATTAAAAAAGAGGAGGATTTTTTTTTCCCTACTGAAAGAAGCAGTGCATTAGACTAAGACAGTATTATGTTTTTCCACCCTCAAGATGGCATTTAAATTTTACCTCTCCTCTAAATTTTAACTCTTCAAGAAGCGTCTTGCAAGAAATACAAACGCAGTCCATGGGTCAGGCTGCTTAATATTGAAAGCATCTTAGTAGAGTTTAGATTAACAGTTGCCATTAGTTTTTTTGGGAAGGATATCAGTCACTTTTTTTGTGTGATCGATACGGTGTGTTGTAACTTTGAGGGCCTGGGAGGCTTTTAAAAGCAACACTCTGGGCCATGTCATCAGCAAACACAAAGTCTTGTGTTGGAGGTGGTGAGGAGGGGAGGGCAGTGATTCCACTGGGGCTGACAGGTCTGGTGTGCTCACTGAAGAAGAGGGTCTCTTGCACCTCACAGGCTAATGGGGAGAATTATGGAATCTGGCAGATCTTTTTAGGACTTGCTAGTGACTTCTGAGTTCCTGCCTTGAGTATAATGCAGAATTCATTTTGAAAAAACGAGTCTGGGGTGGTTAAAGCATTTTTGTTGTAGCTCATAATGGTGCTGCCGCAGTCAGCTGGGCTGCTCAGGGAGGGCTTTTTGATGATTTAAAGATGGAGAAGGCGGTGTCATTTTTAAAATTCACAGATAAATCTTTTTTTACAAGGCTGTTACAAATGTTTTCAAAGGGTGTTTGTAATGGAAGAAGTGACAGACCTCCAATTAGTGTGGCAGGATGAGACTCTGTAGCGTCTGTGAGAGGGATGAAATAACACTGTTTATGGCTAGCAGATGCAGGTAGATAGTGTTTTTCTTGGTTCATTCTTCCACTGCACATACAAGAGGAGGTGTTTTTAATTTTGTCAAAATATTTCTGAGTTGTGAAACTTAAAACTTACAAGTTAGGAGTTTACTGTGAATAATGACCGAGCTGTTTTCCTGCAGCCTTTGAACGCACTGGCTCTTAAAGGCAACTTCCTCTCAGAACTATATTTTGCTACTTTTAAAGCAATAAACCTATTTTCTGTGTGTTTAAAGTAGAGGCTTGTGAAGTCAGCTGACAAGACTTTATTACAATTTTTAAAAGACTGGGTTTTAATGAGCCAATTATATCATTTCAGGTTTGTGTGACTCAGGTACTTCATTTCAGTTTCACTTCACAATGTTACAAACAACCTTGATGACTTCTTGGTATCTTAATGTCATATTTACACAGCCTTCATGGCACAGCACACCAGTGGAATGGGAAGTACAAACCTCATTTGTCTGTTAATGCTGAAGATGAGATGTTTGTCATAAATCCTTATCCTTAACAGAGTGGTATCTTTGAAATATTCATCAGAAGTGATTATGATTTACTAAAGTAATATTTGTGGTGTAAAAGTTTGTCAGTCGTATCTTTTAGTAAGAATTTTCCAAAGTAAATTTAACCTTCGTGCTGCAGCACAAGCTGTGGGATTTGTAGAAAGTTCTGTCAGCGAGTGCCAACAACAAACCCCCATCCTGTCTGTGCTGCTGACCCTTCTCAATCCACAAGAAATGGTCACTGGAAAAACACTGTCCTGTATCAAGTGCCTCTGCAGTTCAGCTCACTTTAGCATCCTATTATGTTTGTCTGACACAGCTATTACAAAACCAAGGAAGGGAACACAGTTGTTACAGCCAGTGTGTGTGTTGTAAGGAACAGGATGCATTGTGAGACCTGTCAGCTCTTGAAATATGACACAACCGCCCCTTCTTCTTTTTTAAGGGTACAGTGGTGTGTTTTAAGTGGTCTCCATGTCCTTAACTGTAGTGGGCCTGTGGTTAGAATGAGGCAAAGGTGAGCTGAATTGAACAATCAATTCCAGATGAAGAGAGCCATCAAAATTGTCTGATGCTCACTGTGACCTCTGCAGATTCAGCACTGGGAAGGGAGGGGGCTGGTCTTTACAGCCAGAGTTGTTCCTTTTGATGAGCCCTTAAGAACAATCTAAGATATCTCTGCTTTTCCTCCTTGATCACCAAGGGAACTTTAAAATCTGTGTTTCAGAAGGAAATCCTGGGTAGCAGTCTCTGGAAATGTGCAAAGCTCACCAGAACTGAGTGATGGGTAATATAAAATCTCAATGAGAAGTGTGGATCCTGATTGAGAGAAGGAATGCACTGAATCAGAAAATCAGAAAAAAAAAATCTGGCTTGGAATGCATTGCTTCCATTGGGCTGTAGATCACAGTTTTATGAGCTTTGCAGAAGATGGGGACAGTACTAACAGTTCTGTATTTTTCTTTCCCCCCTCCTCAAGAATGTATCATATGCAATCCATTCAGAAATTGCAAAGTAAGCTTAAGAAGGAATAAGAACCCTCTATAAGTCACAGCAGGTTGTATTGCAAGTAATTCTCATTTTGCCATTTTTCTCTGATTTTCTCAAACAGTGAATTTCGAAACAAAATAACCAAGTTGTTTATGCAGTTAAGGATTTATGGGAATGTGATTCTCATTCACAAGAGGAGGGAGTGTGTGCAAATTTCTTTTTTACAATATGCCACCATGATCCTGAAGTAATTCAGAGATTGATTTGTAAAACATTTTGAATCAATTAAGGCTTTAATCAGCAAGCAGCAAACTTCAGATGGCTCGTGGACTAATTTTACCATCTCCCATCAACACGAACCTAAGCTGGAAAAAGAAAACAATTAAGAGGATGTAATTATCTGTCCTGATTACTGAATTAGAAGAGTTTGTGTTTATTCCATCGCTATGCAAAAAGAGAAATCTGCTTTGAAAAACAGTTTGAGGCAGCTTCTAAATTGCCAGGGGTTTGCAGGGTGCAGTGTAGATGTCTGCTAGGCCAGTTTGGGAAGAGGTTTGTCATCCACAACTGTCAGACAAGTGCTATCTGTCAAGCTTTGGAGGCTGTTATCCAAAAGCTGTGTAGGGCTCCATGCAGGTTCTGGTACAGAGTCTTTTTCCTCCCTGTGCTTAAAGTTAGTATGGATTTTTTCAGAGTCCCATCTACAGTCACTTGTCCAAGCATATCAGGTGATTGTATCTAGTGGTCACAAAAAAAATCTTTCTAGAAGTCAGGAATTGATGTTTAAGTTCCCATTTGAAGACAAGCTTTGCAGAAAGCAGGGATGGAAGAGCATCCCTGAATGATCAAACTAATGGTCTCATTACCCTGTGGTTGTGCCTTCCTGCTACCAAGTGGAGCTACTTTAAGTTATTGCTGTTTTGCTTGACATCAAATGAGAAGAGCCTGTAGAAATATAGCAAACTATTACATAATTCTTTCTCAAACCAGACTTTTAGATTTGGTGGGATTTTTATTTTCAGCTTAGCAGGGAGATAAATACAGATTTGTGGTAGACCTTTGCTTGCCCTTTATATCGTCCCAGATCTGATCAGAATCCACAAATTGCATAAAACCTCTCATAAACCCCCAGCTTACAACACTAGTGTAATTTCTCTTTGAATATTTAGCAGAATGTTAATCCTGACATATTTAGCTGCCACACTGAAGGATTGTTGCTACATTCTGTGCAAAGTTCTGAATAAATGTCCAGAACTCCAGTGAGTTATAGGTCAATTACAGTAATTGGAGAGAAAAGTAAACAAGAAACCTTAGTAGTATCCAGCAGGAGCAATGCCTTTATTTTTTATTAATGAGCAGTAAACAAGCCTGTCATCAATCACTGACTTTGAAAAATGTACCATATAACTTGCTCCTATAAATGGTATCATTTCTGTGTAGTATATGTGTCTCTTGGTAGTACTGGGTTTATTAAATACTATTGAACAGAATTTTCGGTTGAATAAGATTAAAACTGTCGTCTTAAGAAAAATGAACTTTATTTAAGCAACAGGAGATAAAGCTGCTTCAGCACAGAATCACCTTCCACTAGACCAGGTTGCTCCAAGCCTTGTTCAACCTGGCCTTGGATGCTTCCAGGGATGGGGCAGCCACAGCTTCTCTGGGCAACCTGTGCCAGGGCCTCCCCACCCTCACAGGGAAGAATTTCTTCCTAATATATAGTTGTAAATTTACCCTCCATCAATTAAAGCCATTCTCCCTTGTCCTGTCACTCCCCACCCCTGTCCCAAGTCCCTCTCCAGCTCTCTTAGAGCCCTTTTAGGCCCTGGAAGGGGCTCTCAGGTCTCCCTGGAGCCTTCTCTTCTCCAGGTGAACCCCCCCAGCTCTCCCAGCCTGGCTCCAGAGCAGAGGGGCTCCAGCCCTCGGAGCATCTCCATGGCTTCCTCTGGAATTGCTCCAGCAGCTCCATGTCCTTCTTGTGTTGGGGGCCTCAGAGCTGGACACAGCACTGCAGGTGGGGTCTCACCAGAGCAGAGGGGGAGAATCCCCTCCCTCATCCTGTTGCTCACACTGCCAGGGGTGCAGCCCAGGTTAAAATCTCTCAGCTGCAAGTGCCCATTGCTGGGTCATGTTAAGCTTCATCCACATTTGCTTTACTGAAGGCTTGATTTTATAATGTTGGTGATATTGAAATAATGGTTTAGTATACTTTGAAACTTAAGTTATGTTGTTGTGAAATAAACTGAAAGTACAGTCACTGTGCACATAAAAATGACATCCTAGCTGTTGGAACACACTTATAAAGGCCCAACCAGTCTCTCCTTTACACAGTAGCACATAAATTAGAGTTTAATAGTATTGTAATTTATGCAGATTTAAAAAATATACTTGACTTTCAGAGCCATAAAATGGGTTAGAGCATTATCATAAATGTAATTGTTACTGGTGTTGTCTAACGGCGTTTCATTTTTAAATTAGGAAAATCCATAATGATGAGTATGTTTGAGGGAAATAGATGATGAACACTGAGGCCCCTTGGTGTTAATCCTCTCTTCCTTCAGTGCTGTGCACTACCTGGGGTTGATGGGTTGTGTTGCTCCTGGGAGGGACCTTCATGAACACCACCTTCCTCTTCAGAGACGAGAGATAACTGTTATTTACATTATTTGTCTTTGTTACCTAGTCTGGAATGAGACCATTTTTGCAAGGAAAAGTCTTTGGGGACATTCAGGCTGCCCAAGCCAGCCCTGTGAAGGGCAGGAAGGGGGAAGATGACTGATTTCTGAGGAGTGTGATATTCTGAAGAGTCAGATATTTCTGTAGGTTGGAGAAACAACAACTTGCTCTCCTCTTGCCACTTAAGCTCACGGAGTGTGGCAGGACAGATAATCATCAGTGCTGGGTTTCCTTGCACAGCTTTGTGAAATCTAACAGAGCACTTGTTTAAAACTGGGAATTTGTAACATTTGTGGAATGCTGCATAGGGTACTGAAAAAACCTTGGAGGAGTCTCTAGGCTGACATAAACACATCCACAAAGAAGACTTCTGTGATTAGGAGACTGGAGAGAACAATAAATCAGAGAATGAATGTACAAAATAGTTTAAATTAGATTATTTTAAACTCATCTGAGGCTTTAAGTGCTCCTGACAAGTTGTCTGTCCACTTTCTCTGCACCCTGAGGTCTAACTGGGCAGAGATTTCTTGCTGTATTTGAAGGACTGAGCGAGTCCCAGAGTGTATCCCAGTTTGGCATCCCCAGTATGGATGTGCTTTGTTCTCAGACCATTTGAGCAGCATTGGTGTTGCCATGAGTTTGTCAACAGCACTGGGAACAATTATGAAGGTACTGTGGATTTGTCATGAGAAGAGAGTCAGGGGTGCTGTGGTTGTAGTAACATCCTTATTTTAGTGTCACCCAGAATCCCTGTTAGGTGTTGCACCATCTGGATAAATGTGCTGCAGTGGAATTGTTCTGTGAGGAAAGGGAGTTCATGTTATTCTAGCAGTCTTCCACACAAGGAATACAGGGACTGAGGAATCTCGTTTTTAAAAAATCAGTTCCTCCAGGAATGTGTCCATTGTGTGTTTCTTTGGGTTGTTTACCTGGAATTCTTGCCTTGTCTTAAAAACATTCTAGAAATTCCTCTTCAAACTCTCATTTCTCATAGGATTCTGAAATGATTATTGGAGAGGATCTAGTTGAGCAGGTTGGTGGTGTTTCACACCGACTGAAGTGTGCAAGGAGAAGGCATTTGCATGAGATCAAGACATGTCTGGAGCACATAGTTCAAGGAAGAGGGTGAATTGCAATAAGCAGTGAACTGGTGGGAGGTAGAGTCTCCTGCCAGAGCCAGCTTCCTCTCTGTGCTGATGGACAGGCAGCATTTTGGACAAAGGTCATCTGAAGAGATGAAAGTTTCTTAGAGAACAGGCTTAGAAAGGCCACTTTTCTAATGGCTTGGGGAAAAGGACAGTCTGCAGTCAGTTTGCTCCTCTAAGGGCAAATAAATGGTAAATCTGATTTGCTCTGGAGACAATGAGCAGATGATTGAGAAGGGGCACTATATGCAGAGCTACTACCTCACCTGGTGAAATCCTATCAGCAGGAAAGGTTTTTGCTTACCAGGGCTGTCACAAGGTTTCTTTATTTACCAGCTGGGTCATGATGTATGTTAACAGGCATCTTACCTACAGGAAATCCAGATGGTCTCTCTTCTCTTTCCTTTCTTCTCCTACTAGATGGAAAAGGTCATAAGAAAAGCAGCAACGGGAATTCTTGCTGCCAGCACAAGATGCTCTTGACTATGCCTGCATCAGTCCCACAGACTTTAATTTCCTTTACACTGAACTGAGGTTAGACTCACTTAAAGGTCATTCTCTGTGCAATAGGGTTTGTTCTGCCGTTTGTTTTATTTATTGAAAACAGCCTCTTTCCCGAGAACAAGGTTGTTTTCCTTGCTATTGCCTCCCCTCTTCTTAAGTTGCTTTTGAAAGGTGTTTCATTACTTGCTAAGCTCTAAAGTGATTTTTCTGATGGTGATAATATCAACTTGCAAAACCTTTGAGCTGGGGGTGTTTTTATCTTAGAACTGCAGTAGTGCTTGCTGCATGAAGAGATGGTGACATTTGGAAGTGACCCTGTCTTTATTAACTCAAGTTTTGAGAGAACCCTGAAATTATCCTGTTATCTTTGTCAGTTCCCCCGGATTCTGGAGATAAACTGGAGACCAGTGCTCTCATTGTACACCTTTCTTTGTAAAGTAAAATATTTTCTTTACTCAACTAATAATTTGGAGTCAAAAAATAATTTTTAAATCTTCCAGTTGGTTCAGGTTTTTGACTTCAGAAGTATATGGGTGAAGAGCTCTAATCTAAAATGAGCCAGAGGTTCTTGCCTCAAAACTGTGACACGTTATTTCATAGGAAAATAGATGTTGCTAAAATGCTGTCTCCTCTTCTCGGCCTTCTTTTTCATACTTGGTCAGACAGGGATAAGACATGGTCTGTCTCATGCCACCTTGGGTACCTGGATGCTCAGTAATTGTCAGAGAAAACTCACTCTCCACCCACCCATAGGAAGATGGAGAGACACTTCCAGAGCGAGATGTTTCTGGGAATGTGTGAGGTCAGGGACCTGAAACTGCCTTTAGAAATAGGCACAGGAAAGTATCTCTGTGTTTCCTTCCTCCTGCTTGTTTCCTGACCCCCAAAACATGATTTTTTTTTTTTTTTTTTCTTCTTTGATTGGACTATGTCAGGTATTTTTCAAGGTAAAATATACAGGTCTCTGATTATGAAGGAAAAACAGAAATAAAAGCAATTCAAATGTGGGCTTTTTCATGCACCTAGGAAAAAGCTGGAACCAACAGAACATGACAGCTTTAGGATTAAGGATGAGTTGGCTTATTGGATGATGGAGTTCTCTGGGCAGGCATGGGAGGATTTTGTTAGATATTGGTCTTATTATGTAATTCACTAAATGTGTTTATAGCTCCAGATGGCTGGATTTAAAAATAAAATTAATAAATTATCTTCACACACTTTTTAAGTCCCCTGTGTATAGCCAGGTACATCCAAAGCATTATAGAGAGAATCATTGATGGACTGCTATGAAAGGAAATAAATTTATTTTAAGGGTTCTCCTTGCTTGATAAAACACTGCAGAAGAGTCTACAGGAATTGTCAAATATTTTGGATGCTCGTGCAGAAAAGGAGCTTATTTGGGGCTGAATGATCTTCTTGGGTTTCTGCTTTCTGATATAAAAGTAAAGTAACCTGAAGACTGTATCTGGCAGGGAAAACGTGGCCTTGTATTAAAGTGATGTCTGGCGGTGTGAGCGAGCCTTGTAATGAGGATCAGTTTGGCTCAGGGATCATTTTGTTCAGAGTCAGAACCCATCCATGTTTGACATTTTTTATGTCGTAATAAATATTGGCTGCTGGTGAGAAGCCTGAACGCTCCCCTCATGCCACCCAGTTTGAAAATAATTTAAATAGAATATAACAATGTCTCTGTATGCTCCAAAGGGAACAAAGGCAGACTTTTCTCTCCCACTTCATTCCATGAACGGCACTTCCTCCCTTCCTCCTGAGGGCCAATATTCCTTAATTAAAGACAAAAAAAAAAAAGACCTATTCAACTCTTTCTTTTCGAATCAAATGTCCATAAATGAGAGATTTGTCTGTGTGAGATGTAAGCACAAAACACTGAATAGAGCTGATAATAACCCCGGCCGAAGTTTTGAAAGGAGCAATCCTTTGTTCCCACGTCGCAGACGGGAGCTCTGACTCCTGCGATTTCCAACCAGTTAGTCCCGTCTCTTTTAACGTGGCTTTTCCTGTTTGCTGTGCAATTATTCCCCTTGTTTTTCCTTGCCCCTGCTGGGGTATAAGGCTCTGAGAGCGGGGACGAAGGTGGAGCGGAGCACGAAGAGCGCGCGTTGGGAACGTGCTTTGTTCCAGAGGCTCGGGAAGCTCTCCGGGTCCGTCTCAAAGCGGGAAGGGACCCCGTGTCCTCTGTGTGACCGCTCGGTGCCATCCTGCCTCTGCTCACACAAGCGCTCGGGCTCAGGCTCCCTGTTCGGTCGATAGGTTTCGCACTGTCTTTTTTTTTTGTTTTATCTGTGGTTAATGCACCGTGTTTCCTCCCCTCCCTCGCCCTCCCCTGCTTCAAAACAAACATTGCCAGGCCTGAAGTGCTTCTCTGGCTTTTACAAAGTTAGAGCAGAGCGGTGATCTGATTAAAGTGATTAAAACCATATACAGAATGCATAATTAACCTCTGCCCCGGCTGTCACGGGGAGCTGATGCTGGAGCTGATACTGTCTCTCTCTGTGGCAGCAGGCGTATGCTACATGGCTATTTTATTTTATTTTATTTTTTTTTTTATCCTAGAGAACTTTAATCGCTTGAGATAAAGAGCCAGGAGAGAGAGATCAGGGCTGTATTAATCCTCTCAATGGCTTTATAATTTCCCCACTATTCTGCTGCTGGTAATCAAGAAAAATAATGCTGGTTTAATCCTGGACACCAAGGTCAGTCATCCCTGAGCCTTTTGATAGGAAGGATGTCATTACGAGGAGATTTTTAATGAACGTAATTTTCCTTGCGTACTTTGGGACTGGCAATATGTACGTGATTTCTTACTCCTGGTGGAAGAATATTTCTTGGTTGGAGTAATAATTGGCCCATTTTGATCATTGTTTAACAGCTGGTTAGGGCAGCAGGATGGCCACAGCAGACAAAGGCTATTTTGGAGGATGCTGGGGGAGAGAGAGTGTCACCAATCAGCCAAGGTTTGTAGCACAGCAGCAGAGAGGCAGTTCCTGGGGATCAGGAGGGCAGGAGGATTGTAACAAGTCCTGGTGAAAACATATGCCTGTCCTCATTAGGTCTGGCCATGCCAGGCAGACCCACAAAATGGAGAGAGGTTACTCATCAGAATAGCATCAGAATATGTTTTCTGGTGTGACTTCAGTCTGATGCAGTTTTAGTTAAAAAAGTAAATAAATAAATAAATAAACACAACCAAACCAAAACACGAAAAACCAAACAAAAACCCAAACAAACAAACAAAAACCCCACCAAAACAAAACAACTCCCTTCCCCCAAACAAAAAAAACAAACAAAAAATCCAAACAAAATCAACACAAATCCACCACCACCCCGAACTTCAAAAGTTCTCTTTTTCTGTTTCTGAACTAAGGTGAAAAGGCTTTTTAGCTGTTTCTTGAAGGCTGACATTCTGAGCACCTTAAAAAGTCGATGCTGTAAGTGATGATGCTTACCATCATATTTAGCTTAATTCTGCAAAGCTTTTGAGATTAGAAATGGTGAAAGATATGTCTGTCACTGAGACAGAAGGCTAAAAGTGCTAAAAAGGCAGAGCTGACACACGTACAAAGGTTGATGTTAATAGTGGGCTCATCTCCTGAGAAAACGTATCAGCTGGATTTGTGTTTGGAGAAGAGGTGTTAGGGAATTTTCGGGTTCGTCCCTATAGCCAGTTAATCCTGGGAAATTATTCTGTGTTCTTGCTTCTCACGTTCATGGTTGATAACATCTAAAGAGTTACAGAGTGTGCAGAGGATATTAACACTTCTGCCCTCTTGCAGAACGAACCCTTTCTTCCAGAAGCTTCTGTGAGGAGTTTCTACCTTTTGACTTCGTTTGTTCTTACGTTGCAATTCACAGCATTCAAACCGTGAAGCCACCTATTTATATGAAGTCATTGGGAGTTTAAAAATAACGAACAGAAAGAAAACGCTGCTGGATACTCCATTTCATGCAGATTCAGCCAGTTTCCCTCACTGGAAACTTCTTACAGGAAAATACTAAATGCAACTTAAATGCAAACACCCACTAAAGGAGGACATCCATCTTTGGATTTTCACTTAATCCAATAAAAGCCAACAATTCAAAGAAAAGGGCTTTATTACTCAGTTCTGTTAATTTTAGTGCTATTGCATAGCTTTATCTGTCATGGCACTGATATTGTCATAATATTGACAATATTATGCAATATTATTGCCATTGATATTGCAAATATTGCATAATTAAGCCTTTCTTAGGAAGAGGAAGAAAAAATCATTATCCGAGAGACTGTTTGAGATTTAACCATTGGGTTAAGATGAGGTGCTGTCAGGTAACTTAGATTTTCTTGCAATAACGTACATTGTTTTACTTCCATGGCAGAAGTTTTTGGATGGTTTCACAGCAGTCATTTTATCCACAGGCAAGATGAATTATGTGTTTTACAACATCATTTTTTTTTCTGGGTCTCGGGGAGATGTTGTTTTACAGCATCACAGCCAAAAAAAATCCCTAATGGTTTTCTGAGTGATATTTTGATGTGACCAAAACAAATGGTAGTTATTCTACACAATACATTTTGAATGCAATGTTTTGGGAGTAGATAGTATTTTAAATGAACCCAATTATAAAAGTAGCTGAAATATTTATGGTGCCTTACTCTGGCTGGAACACAGCCCTTTTGTGCTTTTAAATAATATACTTTTCATTGTGCATATCCTTCTGCATAGAAACTAGGTACTGCGAATCATTATTCTTTTTTCCACATATGCATATTCCTTGTTTTGGGAAATGAAATGGATGTTAACAGTACTTAAGATCTTGTATAGGGCACATAGTCCAAGCCCCAAACAGCCTGCTCACTGTATTTGATTTACAGGTTTTGTTGTAGAAGCACCTTAAACTATGAAAAACTATACAAAATGTACAAGTCCTGAACTCCAAAATGATTTCCTCTGAAATGCAGAAGTTACACTGAACAGAAATGACAGCTGCTGAGCCTGGTGTCAGAATTCAATAAATGACAAAAAGGGGCAAAATTATTGTTTCATGGGGAAAAAAGAAGGAGCTTTTTACCTGAATTTCTCTGCTTGGTGATTTTCACTTTCTTCCCCATTGAGGAGCAAATACTACTGGAAATGAGGCTCCTCCTTTGGATCCCTACCTGCTGCAGGAGCGTTGCTTTAGGCCATAAATTCGGGTCGCTTGTTAATTCCTCAGAAGTGCCGTGGGCCAGGGCCGTCATTGCTCATCAAATTGATTTGTTTTGTTATTAAACAAAACAAAGCATGTTCCTGTTTTCCCCTGGAGTTCTTGTTGCTTCTGAGAGGTGTGAAGATGCTGCCTGAGCATCTGGCACTGGGGCAGCAGGCAGGGGTTCCGCAGTTATTAGTTGAGACTCAGGCAATCAGGGGGGTTTCCTCCTCCCATTTCCAAGCTGGAATATGGGTGATAATGAAGAAATAATGTTCCTGGAAGGGAACACTGTAGTGAAGTCGTGGTCTCTTGCTAGATGTTTCTAAGGAAAAGAGATGTTTCTGAAATACAACTGTGTGACTGATGCAGCACTCAGCATTTGGCCTGATAATTTCTGATGCAAACTGATTAGTAATTAAGTAATTCATTACTGTCTTGCCAGAATTAGGATGGCTAAAAGGAGCCATGTTTATGGTTTACTTCCGTCAGGTGGAAGATGTGTAAACAGGAAAAGGAAAGTTTTCTCTGCAGTGCTTTATTAGGGGATGTATTCTTATATCCAGTCCAGGCTTTAAGTGTTTGCAGCTGCTCCCTTTAATTTCCAGTAGTGAATATAGGTCACATATCAACAACCTGGTGATCTGAGAGGAATTAATAATCATCAGCTCACAGGATGGATGAGGCTGGAAGGCTCCTGTGGAGTCCACCCCCTGCTAAAGCAGGTCACCCACAGCAGGCGCCGAGGACTGTGCTCAGTTGGGGTTTGAGCACCTCTGAGGATGGAGAGTCCTCAGTGTCCCCAGGCAACTTTTCCCAGTGTTTGAGTACTCTTTCCATTAAAAAAAAAAAAATATATATCAAAATTTTTTTATGCTTAAACAGAACTTCTTGTGTTTCATCTGTTGCCTCTCTCTGTGTCGCTGGGCACTGCTGGGATGATAATATCAGTTTACAGTTGTTTTCCCTGCCGTTTGTTATGGAGGCAGTGGGTGAAGCTCCCAGTGCAGCCAGTGCTGTGCTTGTTTTCTGACTGCCATCACACACTGAAGTCTCCTGTGCTGTAGCCCGGATGCTCTTGGCAGCTTTCAGCACTAAAAGTGGAAAAAAAAAAAAAAAAAAGGAAACATAATGAGCTGTGCCCTGCAGAGTAGTTGTGTGGGATAATTGCACTAATAGACACTGGGTTTTACAAAGGCTTTTGCAGATGAAAATATAGGGCACATTAGCGAATAAATCAATGGCAATACTTTAATAGACTGTGGCTCTGATCTTCACTCAGTGAAACTACTTGATAATGACATTTTGTTCACTATATCATTTCAAAACAACAGTGGTTCCATCACAATCATAATGACTTTGATAAACCGTTGCATAAATGGAAGGTTTGAAGTTTGACTGTTGATAGAATTTGTGGATTTCAGCATTTGCATTAATACTGAATATCCCAACAGCAGCATAAAACTTGGCTGTTTGCCATGTGGGATCTTCAGCATTACAGAGTAGGTGTTCTAAAGCCTTGGAAGCTGCAGCAGCAATAATGCAAAGGGCTTAGTGTCTTTTTTACACTTGTAACTTTGTGTATCCTCTCTGAAATAATCTGAGTTCAATTTACCTGTCATTGTGTAAGTAAAACTGGGGTAGATCTGAAAGATGAAGCAATTAAAGTACTAATATTTTCTTTGAATTTAAATAGCACTTATCATCCAAGGATCCCAAAGCAATTTACTATTATTAATAATAAGGCCTGATTCATATCTAATGCTTTTCATCAGTATTCCTCAACAGTCTTTACCAAGATGCAGGTTATTAATTCCAATATCAAAATGAGAAAACTGATGCATAGGAAGATAAAAGTGATTAGCCTAAAATCACTTTGTTAGAATAGGGGCAGAAACAAGGTTAGAAATCACATTTTGTAATTCCCAGTCCCATGCTCTTCCCACTTAACAAAATTGACTCCTATATACAACACAAGGATAATTATTTTATAGAATTTATAAGAGCTGTGTCAAATAATTTCTATTAAAATACCTCAGTATCTGTCTTCTTTAGGGGACAGTGGTGTAATAAAGTAAGGAGAAGCATTTAACAGATCAAAATTGATCCACGTTGGACTGTTGAAGGAGGATTATCAGCAGTGATTGTGACTAGATCTGCGTAACACACTTGAAGACCAGGTGTGCTGATCCTGGAAGATCAGTGAAAATGCACATATAATACAGTACCTTGATTTTTTTTCTGTTCCCATCTTGAAAAACATTTGGAATTTTGGCAAGAATAGTCCCTTTGTCTCTGATCAGGTAATCACTGGCCTTTGACACAGGGCACTAGGCTTTCTTAAAGAAACACCTAATGAGAGGGCCAAATTCTTTAAAAATAAATACATAAATAAAAAGGAAAAATGAATGTTGTCCACAGATTTCATTGTAGACAGAATATTTTATTGTGGACATTCAGTTGAACTGTGAATGTCATATCCAGTGTGCTGTCCATGAGATCCCTGAACAACTTACCTTGATGCCAGAGAGAGAGAAGAAAAGACAGATCTTGCTTTATTTCCCCTTCCTAGAAAGCCTTAACATACATACAGTTCCTTAGTTTTCAAGCTGGGCACAGCTATTTTTGATGACACAGAACCATACTTTTTCCTTAGCATTTTGCTGGTAATGAGACTGCATAGAAGAATATCTGTATTTTCAGGAAGTATTTGAATCAGCTAATTTTTTTGCAATGTATTTTCCTCATTTTTTTTTCCATTGCTGGACTGCACTGACTGGTACCAACCAATTATGGGAGAAATAGATATTTCTAAGTTCATCACAGTGCTATTTGCTTGCAAGAGGCAGCTAGCACACAATGAAGCTTTTTGGCAGAATCTAAACACTACATTGGAAATTATAGGGCAGAGAGCAGAAACCAGAAGAATAAAATGCTGGAAATTACCTAATGAGTAAAGAAAAGCATCGGTGACCCGAGTTTTTATGAGTGCAATTCCCATCAATGTTAATGGGAATTGTTGATGTAAAACCCATCTCTGTCTTCCACTCTGCCATTCTCCCTACACACATCACCTAAAGTTGAAATTGAAACATAGGAAGAAATGACTGGGGAAAAGAACATTCTCTGTGTGCTACTGAAGTGTTTACATATTGATTTGCAAGCCATTTTTTAATTGTTTTTACAAAATGTTGAGGAGGTAATGATTACTGTCCAAGCCCAAAACTATGCAGATAAACAGCCTATTTTAATATGCCATGATAATGAAATTACAATGTAACACATGATAGTGGTGTTAATATGAAACATTTTGGGCAAGAGGTCACTCTGTGTTTTCTGTGTTGACCCAGCTGACTGTGGCAGCTGAGATGGACTCGTGGAGGTTTCAGCTCAGACCTTACTCAAGCCTCAAATTCCAGCATAATTCCTTTTCTCTTCTGGCTCTTCCCTGGGGTCCACCTATCCACACAAACTGATGATTCTCTGCTGTAGCTCTTTCCTAGAGAAATGGGCAAGACGTGCTGCTTCCACTTCTTGCTTGACTCCAGTGTTGTTCCCACCAGGGCCAAGCAGTCTGGTACAGAATGTACCAGGAGGGTTGAGGGTGCCTTGGTCATGTTGGTTCCCCACCCTTGTTGAGAATCCCTCACATTTAGGAAGATGATAAAACCGTAGTGCTAATTATCATTAGTTCAGACTTTGAAGTCTCTCATAAGGATAATGGTGAGAAGAGTTACCTTGGGTAGTAGGTGATGCTCTAGATAAAAAGGTGTGATCCTCCCCTGTGGTGAGTGTGCTTTAGGAGATGATGCTTCTGAACATCTTCATACACAGGCTGCACACCAGGCAAACCTGAGAATGGAAAGAATAAAAGGTGAGAAAACATCACTGAAAACTAGGCTGAAAACTGCCTGAAGGGTTTGGCTGATGTAAGGAGGACATCAAGGAGCTGGTTCTCCTCTTTCTTGTACGAGTTTAACTTTATTATCCTCGTTTGACTTACTTCTTCATTTAATAGAGAATGTTTTTTAACTGAATGTTGTTTGGGGTCTGGCAATTGCAAGGAGAGGTGAAGCTGTGTGTGTGCAAGAATCAGCATCAGGATGTGATTCTGTCAGGGAACCATGGACAAGTGTAGGTCACCATTTCTTTTTTATCATGAGTCAGTACCATTCACTAGAATGCAGTCCTGGACTGCCTGAAATTTCTGTGAAAATTGCCCCCCATTCCTTGTAAAGCTATTTACCTAGAAGTAATTGTACACAAATTAAATTAAAGGTTAGAGAAAAGGGTTAGCTGGAGGGTAGCTTTTGTTTTCCTGCTTCTGAGGTATTTTTATTCCACAGCTGTCTTTAAGAAACAAGACCCAGAGTCTCTGTGCTATTTGTTTACCCAGAGTGAAGTCATCCCTGTTAGAAACTCTTGACAACTGGTGTTCCTTCCCAGGTGTTCCCCTGGTCCCTCGCCTACCCATCACTGCTGCACGGAGTTTGCTCCTAATTGACACACTAACTTGTATCCTGGACAGATTTAATTTGGCCTGGTTTTTGGTTAGCATTTTGAGACTCCAGCAGCTTGTTTCAGTAGATATTGTACTTCTCCCTGCAGAGCATAACAAATGTGTGACTATTAAGCTGGGGTGGTTTCTGAGCAGAAAGATCTAGTATGTGTGTTTGGGCACTGGGGAGAAACATAATGCTGGGGGATTCTCAAATCAGAGGAACAGCAAATGCTTGCAGGTTGCTGTGACAGGCTCTGCAGATGACAAGAACACCAGTTCCAGTGAAACCTTGCCACCATCATTTGTGGAAATCCTGATTACAAATTTCTACACGAAGCCCTTGCTGTGAACATTCATAGATTAAACCAGACAGCTCCTTTTCCAGTTTTACTTCATCTTTGCTGTGTTTGCTCCTGGGGCCATCTACAGCACATTTTCTGAGATTTAGAGAAAGAGTGAAAAATTACAGTGCATGTAGTGCCATAGGAACATTCTTCAAGATACTGATTTTTATGAAAAAGGAGAGAGGATGGATTGAACGCCAGTCTAGTTATAATTGCAACCACAATATTTTTCAAACTAGAGGCTATTGATTGTGTCCTTGAACCAGCAGTGATTGTTTTTATGAAGCTTTATGTTAACCATTCAAACTATTTTAATATTTCTTGGTCTAATTAGATTCTTCTATAGATGGCAATTAAGCAAAAGGGTCGCAGTCAGTTATATTGATGTTAGATCAAAGTCTTGCAGCAGTACTGAAGTTAAATGCTGTCAGCAGTGCTAATCTAAAAATTATGTGCATTATTTATTGTGGGGTTTGTGTATCACTTGCAATCCAGAATTGCCCTAATCACGCTCCAGGATTATATGTAGGAAATGTTTTACCTTCTGTTCAGTACAGATACTGTTGTAATGATATTTTTAGTTACCTGTTGTATAACAAATTGCACAATAGTTTAAGGGCTGAAATGAGAAAGGATTGTGCATCTCACTGAACTTTCATGTAGACTTTTAACTGGCTGCATAATGTGTACTGATTAATGTTAATATTAGAGCAAGGAATGTTGTGGAAAATACAGTTAAAATTCTATCATGCCGTGCCAGTTTCTATTTAATCTTGGATTGTATTCCTGGATCCACAATATCACCCAGAGTATGGATTCAGTCCTCATTCTGAGAGAAACCTGAATCCCTTAGTGTTCCTATGCTGTAGTTCTGTTGGCTTTTCTACAGGTCACTTAGATGGACACTGGTAAAACTTATTAAGCCTTTGCCATTAGTGCAAACAGGTTTTATTGAAATAAAGATTTTTTGAAAGATGTTCTATGCTGTCATCCAGATCTTGTGAAGTGACTTCACAATATGTTAAAGAGTTGAGCCAGGCCTTTTTTGTATTTGTGCCTGATATATAAAATATTTACCAAACTAGTTCTGTGAACACAAAGGCTTTAATTATTTTTTTCTAAAGTCAAAATAAAGTAAGATAACATTTAGAATATTTGTAGAAGTGCTAATCTAGGCAAGCAATGTCAGGCATTTGTGACTGCCAGCCTAACCCCCAAAGTCAGCAGGTTTGAAACAATGATGTGAGATGGTTGTGAGGGCAAGAAGCAGATTCTCTTTCCTCCCAAGGTACATCAATTTAAAGTTGTGGATTCAGCTTGGTACTGAGAATAGAAATGTGTAAGACTCTTCTGAGCACCTTGGGGAGAAAATCTCATACACACATCAGTATTCTGGCAACTCTGAGAGTATCAGGTGACAGACATTGGACCCTACAACAGTGAGAGAAGACTTTTTTATATATTTCTATGAAAGATTGAAAAACATGAGGTTTCATAGCAAAACCAAACTTTGCAACCTGTATCTTAGATTATGATAGTTAAACATTAAAGAGACTTCTGAGCAAAGATTGTGTTTTTTGACATTGACAAGGACCTTTTTTAATTGACTTTCACCTAAAGAGTGTAGAGGCTTAAAAAAGCATTGCATGTTTTATTTCTTACTCACAAGACATCTCGGATCAGCACAGTGAGGGTTTGCTGTCTCGCTGTGTACTTGCCCATTGTGTTGAGCTGAGCACCTTTTCACCCTTGATAAACAAAATGCTGATTTTTCTTATATTCTGAGGTGTAATTTTACTTTTTCTTATTCTCTCATATTTACTTGTTAGTAACAGGTAGAAGCTGAGCCTGTTCTTTTAGTTACAGATACCTCTCAGATGTACATCCCAAACTGTGTGTTGCAGCTACATGAACCTGGTGGTAAAATGTCTTTGAAAGCCAAGTAGGAGAGGAGACTGGTAAAAACAAATAATTTGGACAGCAAAAAAGCTGCCCAAGAATGTTGCTAATTTTTTCTGAAAGTAGCAGTGGAAGAACTGTTTCCTTTTGTGTTGTAGGAGACGCCACGCACCGTGTGCCTGGCTCTGCACTGTGCTGCATCAGCAGCTTTCTGGGGAGAGTGCAAGTACTTTGTGTCTGTGTTCAGCAAACAATGTGCAGAATTGCAGAATTAGTTTTTCTTCCCTTTTTTAAAACCAAAACAAGAATAGACTCTCATGCTGTATTGGTACTTCACTCCCCAACAATAGCGTTTCATGGCCACCTCTTACACAAAGATGGTTTCTCAGGCAGATTTACAGACACCCCAGTTGTTCTCTGCCTACAAAGGCATCTGTTTTCTGGGGAAGTGACTTTGCTAATAACACATCCGTGTGTTGTAAAGCCAGTCAGCATTGTTAAAATACAAGGAGATAGGCATGAAAACTTTTGATGCCCTAGTTTTTGGACAGCATTAATTTCTCTGTTGTATAATGACAGTATTTCAGTAGATTTCTCTGTCACCCCACTCATGTTTCAACTTTAATGCTTTGTTTGCTCATTGCTTTTGTGTCCATTTCACACTTGAGGTCCTGTGTTTCAGCCCTTTCTAAGGATTTGCTTTCTGTGCCTTTGTTCTAGAGGTGTTCAAGGCCAGGTTAGATGGGGCTCTGAGCAACCTGGTCTAGTGGAAGATGTCCCTGCCCATGGCAGGGGGTTGAAATGAGGAGACTTTTAAAGCC
This sequence comes from Pseudopipra pipra, assembly GCF_036250125.1. Taxonomy (NCBI): domain Eukaryota; kingdom Metazoa; phylum Chordata; class Aves; order Passeriformes; family Pipridae; genus Pseudopipra; species Pseudopipra pipra. The sequence goes on from NC_087564.1 coordinate 12,776,074, forward strand.
TCTTTCAACCCAAAGCATCCTATGATTCTGTGATTCTTTCTTAGTACTCAACTATGGAAAAAATTAAGAGGATTTTTGAGAACTTCTTGGTATTTGAAGTACATTATTTATCAAAGATATTTAATTTTATTATTTTTATGTGCAAGTTGATAACACAGAGGCTTCTTTTATCTGATATTTTGCTTTTTGCTATTGATTCTCAATGCCAGTTCAAATAACAACAGGAATGATAATCTCTTGGGATGCTTTAGCACATATCTTCCTTGAAATCTTGACCAATTCTGCTTCTTTAACATCATCCTTGCTTGATTTCTTATCAGTGTAATCACTCTTTCAAAGAACTCCCACCTTATCCGTATTTCAACTTTCTTGCAGTATCTTTTTTGCCCTTTCTCTAAATCTCTTTGATATACATCAACTATTTGTCAACCACTTTTGAAAAATCACATATGTCTTCCCAGAGCAGTTCTTGCAGATCCCACCACACCTCTTCCTGACATTCTCTTCTGATTCCCCAGAGAATGTAAACATGCTGCTTGTCCCACAGGATGTCATTGTCTAGGAATTCCTTACGGTCCTCTTATGACTCCCTCATATTTATGTTGTATCTATTATTTACAAATTGCTTTTAACAGTCTTGTGATGATGCAGCATTTCCAGTGAATCTAAAATTCTTGTCAAAGCTCTTAACAACTTGTACTTCAATTACTACAATGCCTTCTCTCCTCTTCCTCTTCCAGGTTTCTTTGATGTTTACCCTCACGTTTTGTGTCCTTCAGTTTGTCTCTCTCTCTCTCCCAGTTCTGAGGTGCTGCTCCCATCCTGGAAGCAGCAAGAAGGGATCAGCTCCTGGCTCCCCTCAGCATTTTCCAGCCTTCTTGCCCTGTTTTCAGAGTCCCACCTGTGCTAATTCCTATGCTGCTCTTGACTTATACTCAAGAAAAAAAACCCCACTAATCCTGTCAATCTGCCTCATTAGTGCTACAAAACACCTTCTGGAAGTGTCTCTGTGCTGGGATGCCTACAAGAAAGTTTGAGCGTGATCCAGCCAGTTAATACGCTGTCAAACAGAGCTGAATAATTTCCTTCTGCTTTCTTGTTTGGCTGTGTCATCCTTGGGAGGGGGACTTCTGGCTTATACTTGCACTGCAAGATCCCAGGTCAAGTCTGTCCTGTGCTTTGAGCTGGAATTGCCATGATTTGAGGAGCACAGCTGAGATACCTCACCTAGGTACAGCTTCTTTCTCTCAAATCCATGAACCATTTAATTGCTTATTCTCTGCAAATCCCACCAATACAATTTCCATGTTATTTTGGGCTTCTGATTTACATGAAGCATCATTTTTCTTTGCACTCCCACATTACTAAATCTTTTCCATTGGAATCAAGTGTCCAGGCAAGGCTAGATGTGCTACTTAGTGAATGCTGTTCATCTATACATGCATCTGTTTCTTATTATTGTGTAGCTTCTACTGCAGACATGATTTTTTTCCAAGATTTATTTCATTTAATTTCTAAAATATTTTTTTGATGTTTTATCTGATGGAACATTGTGTAAAAAGCAGGACTTGAATAGATTATATGCAGAAGTAAAGAGAAAATATGAGGCTATGACAGACTGCAAACAGAACTTTACCAATTTAACTGAAATTTTACAGTTCTATAACTCAAGGAATGCTTTGGATCTCAAAACTGAAAGGTTTTAATGGCTCCATAACAACATCTAATTGCTCCAGCTATTTATAAAAAAGAGGAATTGTAAAACACAGAAGTTCAACTGCGAGCTATTGCACATGCCCAACAATCTTCTTCAACAATAATTTCATAATGATTTTTAGCTTGAGGACTTTGTGCTGTGCATTTGTAGCAGCCAAATTGACACGATGGAGTGTAATAGCTCCAGAGCAGCTATTACAGTCTGTTGGGTAATTAAAAGCTAAATAGAACGTTGAGAAATGATCTGTACAATGGGATTGGCTAATTTCTTCCCTTTTGTAGGTTTAAGTCACTCAAGATGATGATATCATTTTTTTTAAAGTGGGTTTATGTTGTTTAAACCACCATGAAACCCAGTTCAGCCTCAATATGATGGTAAGGAAGATATCAAGTTTTCTTGGTTTAGTGAATTTTATATATATTTTTTTCATCTCATGAAATTCACTGACACTTTTGTTGTCCACTGAGCTCATAATGGAGAGGGTATTTTATCTGGAAATTCCTAAGAAGTATGACATAACTTATTTGCCATTACCAGCACTTCAGGGGCACAGCAGCAATGACAGACTTTCCTTTGGTGGGATGTACCTGTAGACAGAGCAGAGGCATCCAGGAGCACTCCTCACACTGCTCCAGAGCATGGCTTGGGCTCGGGCTGGGCTGAGGATGGGAGAGGTAGATTTGACACCCTCACTGCCACTGGCTTTTGTTGAGCTCAGTCCAGCTGTAGGATGGGAGAGGTAGATGTGACACCCTCACTGCCACTGGCTTTTGTTGAGCTCAGTCCAGCTGTAAATGGGAAGAATAAGGAAATGCTCCAAGGGCTGGAGCCCCTCTGTCCTGGAGACAGGCTGGGAGAGCTGGGGATGTTCAGTCTGGAGAAGAAAAGGCTCTGGGAAGACCTTAGACCCCCTTCCAGTGCCTGAAGGGGTTTCAAGAGAGCTGGAGAGGAACTTTGGAGTGATAGGACAAGGGGGAACAGCTTCAAACTGGCAGAGCACAGGTTAGGTATTAAGGTTGCTGACTTTTAATTGTTTTTGAAATAGCATTAGGTTCTATGCTTAACTTAAATCTTCCAACTCCTACACTTTCCTTCTCTGAAACTTTACTTCTCCTAACTAAGCAATTCTTGCTGGATGTTGTCAGTTCAGTTTGTGGACCTGTCTGTCTTAACTCTACCTGGTGGAGGCCCATGTCATGTCTCTTTTATTGATTCTGGGGTCCCCTGAGACAGGCTCACCCTGGTAATGCAGCAGCAAACGTTCTGCACCTCCATCAGAGTTTCCACACAACAAGCTGTTTCACTTTTATTAGCCTTTATTAAGCTGCATGTTTTTGCTGATCCATAGGTTGGACACTTCAAACAGGCATCATGGTGATGCTGCTGGAACTGGACTTGACAGGTATTTTTCAACCTGTCTAGTGTTAGCTCGGTTTTTAGTATCATTCCAGACAGCTGTTGTAGCAAAAATTATGCTGCAACACGGGCTACTGGTTCGAGAATCCATATTTCAGGATGTAACAATGTTAGGTGTGCATTCAAACTTGTTAAAACTCTCTTTGACTGTAACTACGTTTAAAAATGGTTTCAGCCCCAGTTACAAGCCCCAGAGGGAGCAGGGCTTTGCCATCTCGCTCCTCCAGGGCAGCACACACTACCTGCTCCCTGAGTTCTTGCTAGCCTACAGAATAAATGGTGAATTAATCTTCTGTGACTGAGAGAAACTTATGGTACATGAAATTTAGAATGCTGTCCAGACCCTTTCAAAGAGGCTTCCATCTCTTTCAGACCTCGGGCTCTAGAAAATTGAACCAAAGGAATATATGTTGTACCTCTGACAGAACTCCTGTTGTTAACTATTTCTCATCCTTTAATTTCTCCGAGTCAATAAAGCCTGCTGTGGATGCAGGCCAGGCTTTTGGTGAGAAACCTGCTCTGAGGAATGTTGCACCTGCGCTGCGAGACAGTCACCTTCATCAGCCTGGCCCTGACCTTGCACACGTTGTGTCAAACCTCTGCTTCTGCAAGGGCTAAATCCCTCCATCTGCATTATCTTCCCTTTCCTAGCAGGAGTCCTTGAGGAAGCCTCTTCTTTAGACAGGGAAGGACATTCTCGCCAATATGTAACCTGCTTGTCTAATTCTTCACTCTTACTAATTGCTAAAGTTGTAATTTTAAATCTGACTAGTGGTATCAGAAGGCCAACTACATGGTGTTAGGAGGGTCAGGACCTGCAAATTCCAGCATCTTAATTTGACCTTTGGCAATTGACTTTGTGCCGTTTTATTCCCCATCTTTTCTCCTTAATTGCAGTTGCAGCTGTGTCTGGCTGCTGTTACAAGAACTGAATTAGAAAAAGGGAAGAAGTTATTCCATGGTGCTTTGGCTCTCAAAGTAGCTATTTAACCCTGTGATTTTGTTAGAGCCATGCATGAAATCTATGCCTCTGATGTCTCTTCTGTCATATGTACTTATAATGCTGAGAAAGAACACTCTCAAAATGATGATAAAGGGAAAGCTTCAGAATTGTGATAATTTTGACACATCATTACTATGATTGACATGATAAATAAGTCAGGTCATAAGGAATAATGCAGTTCTAAATCCCCAACCACATAAGCTTGCTGAGAGGGAAAAAAAGGGTCTATTAAATTTTCTGTATAGAGATTGCAGTCAGTGGTGCATAAACAATACATTCTATAGCAACCTGTTCATTGCTCAAGTTGTTATTGGCAGGCACTGTGGCATTTCTACAGTCATTAAAAGAAGCTATCACTATTAATCTCCAGTCTCAAGGCAGACAGGTTTAACCTGAAGCTGATCATCAAATAATGGTAACATATATTTGTTCTTTGTTGAACGTGCCCTTTCATCTTTGGATGCCTTTTCTGTAATTGTAATGGGAAGGGTTGATGATTCCAGCCTTCATTATAAAAGTTAGTAAGTTAATAATGTGTCTTTTGAAGGACACATTGGCTTTCCCCCCGTATTGGGGGTATTTGTGAAGGGGAGGAGTTTTTATAAAACTTAACAGCTCATTCTGTGCATCCCCAGCATTCAAGGTGTTGCTTCCTCTCTAATTTTTAACATCCTTGATTTCCTAAAAAATCCTTAACCTTAAGCTGTCCAATATTCCTCCACTAGAAGGAAAAGATTTTTTGAATTGCTGAACCCAGCCTTTAAAGTTATGTCAAAGAGTGATGTACTAACTAGTAATGTGTTTAATGTGTCCCTTTTCTTCCTGGTGGCCTAGGGAATTAATCCTGCCCTGCAGGTACATCTGTAGGTACAAGAGCACTGGGAAAGGGCAGCTGTGTGGATGAATTCAAGTTCCTTCCTTAGAAAGAGGTCCTTGAAAGAACTGAAATAATCAAAATATTTTGACTCACATTCTCTTTTGCTTCCCCTTCCTCAAGGAAAATTGCATTTTCCTCTGGGAAATACAGGAATCTGTCACCACAGACAAATGGGAAACTATGATTCATAAAGGTTACAGGGAGAAAATTCAATTTTTCATCTTATTTTCATTTTATTTTTCATTCTTCCTAAAGAAAAAGTCATATCCCTTCTCAAATATCCCTTAACATCCTCACAGAAATAAGATGACATCTGTCGTTTAAGCTCTCTAAGTACTCTTGTCCCAGTTCCAACTTTTGGTTGTGGTAATCAAGTGATCAGGGTGAAACAAAGTCATCCCAAGTTACATCTTCAGAAACCACTTTTATGTGCAAATAGAGAAATTGAATTCCTGCTCAGGAGACTTCCCTGATATACACTGTCTTCAAAGCATCCGGTGTCACCAGGACATGCAGCTCACCAGAGACAGGGACAGCCTGTTGTAGCTGCCCTGTTGTACCCCGTGTGCTCTCAAAAGATGAGCAAAACAACAGCATTTTACCCACCCTCTCATTAAGCTCTTTTGGTTTGTAGTCTGTCATCGATCACAATGACGGACACAGACTGGAAAATAAGTGTAAAATTAACAATTTTAAGTCCCCCGGACAAGGCACGTGTGTCTGAAGAAGGCCAGTCACCGCCACACAAATCCACTGTGATAGGGCAGGGCCATCCTAAAGCCAGGAGGTGAATTCAGCAAGGGACAAGGCTGGGTGCAAGCACACCTACAGCACAGCTCAGGCAAGGAACAGGGTGCAGAGTTTGGGTGCAGCTCCTCTGCCAGTGGGTGAAGGACTTCGTTGAGATTTCTCAGAGCTCTTTCTCATAGAAGAGTTTGGATCGGAAGGGACCACAAATATCACCCAGTTCCACCCCCCTGTCATGGGCAGGGACACCTTCCACTAGCCCAGGTTACTCCAAGCCCTGTCCAACCTGGCTTTGGACACTTCCAGGGACAAGGCAGCCACAACTTCTCCGGGCAACCTGTTCCAGGGCCTCCCCACCCTCACAGGGAAGGATTTCTCACCAGTATCCCATCTAACCCTACCCTCTGGCAGTTTAAAGCAACTCTCCTCTCTCCTGCCACTCCATGCTCTACTCACACAGCTCCACCACGTCAGAGCTGACCTTGAGCGCAGGCAATGACACCCAGGAGGGAGGACAAGGCTGCAGAGCCTGCTGGGGCACCCTGGGCCCTTTTGGCAGCACTGCTCCACCTTCCAGCTAGGGATGATTCTCCTCCAGCTGCTCTGGGCAAACAAGCAGACAGGAGTTGATTTAGTGTGTGTAACACTGGGCACATCTCTGATCATAGAAAAATTGGGAAGGTAGAGAGATGTTGTTGGTTTTCATCTTGGAAGGACTCAGCTCAGAGGCTTGAGAGGAGCAGTCCCCTGCCCGGGTTCCTTTGCTGGCTGGTTCACAGGGCAGGCAGCGAGTCCCAGCACTCACTGACAGGAGTTACACACCAACTGAACCCATGTTCTGCAACCTTTCAGACTGTTTTTCATCTTGGCTTTTTTATTTTTTAAACTTGTTGAATATATGCATTTGATCTCTTTGAAAAAGGACAAAAAGATCTGGCAGAAAATTACTGTAGAGGTGGAGGAGCAGGAAAGCAGATTTTTAACACTGGAACGGAACTTGCTGCTTGAATGACCTTAGCATACATTTTGATCTGGGGTTTAGACATTCATTTAGAATGCTTGTAATAGCTAAAGCTCAGTTAAATTGGTGTGATGACATGTGCCAGAGTCTGTGGGCAGCTTGAAACAATAACTCTGAGAAGAGTTGCCTGGTTTATCCTCACACTGGCATTGCCTATGATAAAACCTGGGAGAATTCACTGTTCTTCCCCCTGTCCTGCCAGCTGTTGACCAGAGATGCTGTGAATAACTGTCCACCAGCAGAACTTCGTTTAATTCCCATATCACATTAACAGATTTCCCAACTGAGAGCTGGCCTGCTAAGGGAGTGGGAGAAGGGGGGCACAGCTTCAGAGCCTGCAAGATCCCCATGGATATATTGTGTTGTATCTTCTTCCAGCTGGAGACTGGAAAGGAGAACAAAAAAATCATTCCATCCTGTATTGGAGTGTAACCTGAAGTGTTAAAAGGTTGTGGTAAACAGGTCAGACACACGTGCTGTAGGCTTATTTCACTAATGTTTGTCCTCCCCTCATTTTCACCACATGTAAAATGGAGATAATGGTTCCTCCATCTTCTGTAGAGGTCTCTGGTGTGCTGGGAAAAGCAGTTATTATTTTTCAAGAGCACTTTCTACTCCTTATGCTTTCCAGTGGTAATAAATTGTACTTTTTAATGGTAGGAGTAAAGGATCTGTGCAGAAATAAATCAGCTTTTTTTAAATGTTCCACTTTCCCTCTTTGAGTTTTGCATTTTATGCATTTGTATGCATAGAGAGGAACCAGAAACAACAGAAAAATTGTTATCAGCTAAAAACATTTGTTTTAAAGCATTTTTTGTGACTCTAGTTCTCCTATATGAGAAAAGAGACAGATTTGTTTGCAATATGCTATTTTTTTCTTGTCTTTTATATTGGCTATTGCTGTTACTTATTATGAGTGATACATGTGATTCACTATAGAATATACAACTTTATGTCCACCCCGCCTGTATTAAGGGAAGGTTCAACCCTTTAGCACTTTCAAAGATAGCTTTGAGTTGGTTAAATAATTTGCAGAACTTTCTTAATGTCTGTCAGAATTCTGGTCATTTTTATCCTGCCCGTGGTTGCAAACCAAAAATTTGTGACCACCCAAAAAATGGGAAATGCAGAGAAACACTTAAAAACCCACATTTCGAGAGCTTTGGGTACACATTGGAGCTGAAGCTTGTAATTTTTTTCATATATGTCATTTAAAACCAAATAAAAAAAACAACTTCCACTCCGAATCAACAGCAAAACCCCACCTGTGATTTGTGCATCAGTGTTTGCTGGACTGGGGGTAAGTGGGAAGAAAGGAAAGCAGAAACCCAAGGCAGTTTCTATGTTGTGTGAAATAAATTGCGTTATTAAATGTATAAAACCTTCAGTAGATATGTCTAAAGTCCCCACCTGGGGACCTAGTACTGGTAGCAGGAACTGCTCTGCCCTCTCCACATTGGCAAGTGCAGTCTTGTCCCAGTTTCCCTGCAACTCCCAAGTTCTGGGGTGCAGTGGATGTTTGAGTGTGAAGACCTTTATTTGTCCCTTATGGTGGGCTCTGTTACAGAGTGGCATTAAAGCATTTTGCTGAAATACCAAGTAATCCTTTTCTTTTTCAGAAGTGCTAAGTGAAAGCACATTGATTTCTATTTTCTTTCAGCAACTTCAATAGCTCAAGATTATTACTATTTTTAAGAGTGATAGAGAAATGTCAAAAACGCTTCATCTGTACTTTTATTTTTATATATCACCAGGTTTTTGGGTTTTTTCAGAGTATTTTTCTTGTTTGGCATTACAGGCTTTGGGAGCAGAAGGACAGAGAGATTATGGTTTATTTTGTAAAGCTGCTTCTATTTTCTGAGTTCTCTCAGAGATTTTGTGGTTCAGTAGGTAACATATTCTATTGTCTTAAATTTGGTCTGTGCTGTAAAATTCTTTGGCTCCTGGGTGGCAAAATGGTTCTGGCACGTCTTAACCTCTTCTGTATAAAAACTTCTGAAAGAAAAGAGGTGAGGGAGATGGAGCTGCACGTGACACTCCATAGGGTGTTCCCAGAAAGGCCAGAACCAGCTGTGGATATTACATACAATTTATTAATTTTGTATTTTCTCTCACTGAAGATGAGTATGGATGCGCTGAGTTTGATGCACTAATCCCACAGTCAAAAACCTGGATAGAGGTCACTGAGTAGCAGAAGGCAAAACCAGGTTTGCTTTGTAGGCATACAGGCATCCCCATCAGCATCCAGGTGCTGGCTGCAGCCAGTTCTGCCAGCCCAGCTTCCTGGCAGTTTTGTTTTAGCTGCTTAGTATAATTTTAATCCCATCTAAATGCATTTTATGTGTGTGTGTAAGTGATTCATCCTTCTTCACTCTGTTTTAAGTAGTTTTAGGAGACTGTGTGTGTAGGAGAGAAAGCTTTGTTGCCAAGTGGACCCTGCAATGTTTTCTTACTGGTTTTAGCTGCTCTGACATCTGATAGCTCTGCTCTATCACAGCCCATTACCAGCAGGATAGCAGAATCATATTGTTAAGGCTTATTTTTGGGGCAAATCTGACTAAAATGGGTTAATTAAATCGAAACAATGCTGTTGTGTTCTGCCTAATGACACATTGCCAAGTCATTTCAAACTGACAACCCAAGGACATTTTGGAAAGTGACAGCGTGTTTCTAAACCTAGGGGTGAAATGATTTCTTTTTCAAACAAAATGAAATAGATGTCACTTGCATCTCAACAATATATAAATTCATGTCTTAGACAATGGCACATTTCCTAATGTACCTTTTTATCTTTCATTTATTCCCCCTAATTTTCCTTATTAACTGTAATTCTGTTGTGACATTGAAGTGTCATATTATAATGACAAAAATTTCAGATAAGAAGCAGCACAAAGTGCAAAGTTTTGGATGAGCTGGGAGACAAGAGCACCCTGTGGAAATAAGCTTCTGAGTTTTGTTACCACAGCAGTGAGTTCTTGTATTATTCAGGGGAGGCTGTTTACCATCCATAGAGCAAAAACTGTGACCAGCCCTCTTCTGAGAGGGCAAGGAGTCAATGCAAGGCTGAGAAGACATCACACTCTTAAACTCCTCTTTTAATAGGGCACAGCAGATAGGAAATCATAAGTACATTAATGCAAACAGCATTTGTACAGGCCAAGCAAGGTACAACCAACAATTTATTTTTAACAATGCTGACACTACCCAAACTGCAGAAATACTAACAAAGAGCCTGGAGTAATAGCTTCCCCTTAGATTTCTTTTCACAGTACTTGCAGCATTCTCTGAGCAGCATTTATATACTGGGTATAAATAGGCAGGTACAAAACCCATTCCATCTCCCGGAGAAGAGAGACACTGCTTTATTCTCACTACAGAAAATTAAATGCTTATCCATCTGTGGAATTATTTTTGAATGAATAAGTTTGTAGACTTTCTGTAGCTGGGTTATTGTTTGCTCTTTTGGAACATTCTTTCCTTTCACAGTTGTTTTGTTCTTGCGACAGAGGAAATACAGCAATGTGTATTTTTCTCCCTGCTGAGGTCTGAGGCAACCTTATATTATAAAATAACCAAAGATTGATAATCACAAAGGCTGCAAAGGGGAAGCTGCGCTTTATTTAGAAAAAGCCTCTGTGCTATAAAGAGGAAACAAAATTTTTTCTTCTGTTAGAAAAATGTTTCTTGGGAGTCCAAGCTCTGCTGTGTGCATGGTTTTGCCCCACTTTTTTATTTTACAGTACTCTAAATATATATATATAAAATATATATATAAATATATTTTATTTGCTTCTGAATGTTCGTGACCTGAACAACTCTACTTTTATTAAGGATTTTCTCCCTTTATAGAAGACAGTGGAAAAGTAGCATGACATGGTCAGGGGGATGGAGAACTTGTGACCATATGGAGTGGACCTGAGGCCCCTGATAACCTATTTCTCAAAATATTTTTTTGACAAGTCATTCCATATGTTTGGTTGAGTTAGCTGCTGGAAGAAGGCTGTGGGGTATCTTCGTGTTTTTCAGATCTGTTCTTTTTATGTAGAGACTTGGAAATCACAGACCTTTGGGAGCAAGGTAGCAATCTGGATCCCAAAACATGTTTCTCAGATATGTGTGTGTATATATATATATATATATATATATAAATAGAATGCAGCAGGAGTTGACTTTGAGCTTAAAATGCTGCTCAGTGAGTGCATCTTGGTTTGAATGGTAAGTTCGACAACAAAGAACAGGAGTGCCTATTTAGTTCAGTGTTATAGCTCTGTAGAAGTGCTCTCCTTTAAGCCTTCATAAACTGTTCCAAGCCTGTAGTACCTGGGATCTGAGGACAGGTTGTTAAATTTGGTAGGGTTTTCTTTTTTAATCTTTGTTCTTAGAGTGGATTTTATGGAGAAAGCTTTGATCAGCACCTTGCTTATCCACTACCTGCAAAAATGTACAGGCATGGCTTGAGCTGAGTGTCCCTCATGTGCTCTGGGTAGGGAATGGTGGCCCAGTTGGTGGCCTGTACACATTTACTGGCACCAAATACCTGTGACACAAAAGCCTTTCCTTTTGTTGTGAAGGGCAGAGCAACTGTGGAACACTTCCAGGTTTGTCTTTAGCTTCTCAGTGAGGGCAGGTTTAAATTCTTTAATCTGTTTGGAAGATCACAAGTTTTCAAACAAGCAGCCAGGCACAGCAGATATCCAGGCCTAGGGAAATCTCTAAAATCCAAGAATATTTATTATTTCCATGCATTTTCCAGGTATTTCATGGCAGTGTCCTGAATCTGAGTTGATGCTAGAAAACTCCCAACTGTTTTTAAGCTTGGAGCCTAACTGAAATTCAGTGTTAATTTTGGCTTTATCATGACTGTTTGTCAAATTATTTTTTTTAACTCTCTTTTAAACTATAACCTCTTTTAAACCTAAAGAGGAGAGATTTAGATTATATAGGAAGTTAAGAGGAAATCCTTCCCTGTGAGGGTGGGGAGGCCCTGGCACAGGTTGCCCAGAGAAGCTGTGGCTGCCCCATCCCTGAAAGTGTCCAAGGCCAGGTTGGACAGGGATCAGGGCAACCTGGGCTAGTGGAAGGTGTCCCTGCCCATGGCAGGGGGGTGGAACAAGATGGTCTTTAACATCCCTTGCAACCCAAACCATTCCATGATTCTATGATCAGTCTGGATGTGCAAGTCTCTCCTTCCAATGTACTGCACCACAATATCAGATTCATTTTAAAAACTGCCACAAAAAAATAGGTCTTAGGAAATCACTTATGATCAATTGTACATATTTGTTTTATACTCTATAGAGCATATTCAATCTTAAATCTTCCCTGTGAAAATAGTGCTTCCATTATTGTTGTCATAAAATAAATTGTTGAAGGCATTTCTTAAAAGAATTTCCCCCAAAGCCACTGCAAATGCTTTGCTTTAAGTCCAGTGAAGGATAGATGAGATTGTCTTTTTTTTTTTATTTTCTTCTTTTTTCTCTTTATGTTTTATTTGTTACCACCCTTTCATTTGTACGGAAGAGTGTTTAAACTTGTTACAAGTAGGAGAAGCAGCAACTCGATTGTCAGTTGTGTGATCTTGTTTGTGCCAAAGCAAGGAGTTGAGAAATGCATTTATAAAACAACCCCCAACATGAAACCATATACAAAGATATATTTGTAAATAGAAGGCAGCATTTCATTGTCTCCCATTTCTCTGTCTGTCTTGCTGCTTGACAGTAAACCAGGATCTGCTGGTGAAAATTGGAGCATCTGAAATTGGAGCAGCTCTCTGATCCCAGTGACACAAATGTATCCCCAGCTCAGCTTTCCTCCTTTTTTTTTTCTCCTCTCATGTCATCTCTCACCAGTGAATTTTATGTTTCTGTACATTATTATTAACTGACAGTTCTGGTTTATTTAACATCCAGTTACTGATGTGTGGTTTACTAACTTAATTTGCCTTTATTAAATAAATCAAGAGGTAAATACCAAGGTAACGTGAAGTACCAAGGCTGTAAGACTTTAAAAGTTATGTTTTGTCCTCAAGAGAAAGTGAGTCTTGCTGTCTGCTGCAGAAACCCCTGCAGCCACTGCCAGGACCCTCAAACCTGTTTCCTCCTCCCATGTGCATCCCTGTTTGTAGTTAAAATGGTGCTTCTCTTACAATGCACTAAAGTACATCATAAAAATATACAGCCTCTTAAAAGTGATTTCTGCTGATGAGTTATTTTTAAATCTTTTTAAACATGGGGGTTTTTTGGGAGAGATTTGAGGTTGTTCAGCCTGGAGAGGAAAAGGCTCTGGGGAGACCTTAGAGCACCTTCCAGTGCCTAAAGGGGCTCCAAGAGCTGGAGAGGTACCTGGGACAAGGGCATGAAGTGACAGGACAAGGAGGAATGGCTTCCCACTGACAGAGGCAAGGGTTAGATGGGATATTGGGAAGAAATTCTTCCCTCTGAGGGTAGGGAGGCCCTGGCACAGGTTGCCCAGAGAAGCTGTGGCTGCCCCATCCCTGGAAGTGTCCAAGGCCAGGTTGGATGGGGCTTGGATCAACCTGGGATAGTGGAAGGTGTCCCTGCCCATGACAGGGGGGGTAGAACAAGATAGTCTTTAAGGTCTCTCCCCAATCATTCTGTCATTCTGTGATTCCATAAAGAGCCCCCAGGCTCTGGGCCCTGGCTGCAGGGAGCTGCTGTACCTGTTGCCTCTCACATCTCTTTGAAGATGACTCTGAAGCCAATAGATTCCACTGGTAGACCATGGATATTTTTCCCCCTTTTAACTGCTGTTGAATAAGATTACACACTGTATCCACTCATATAGCTGATATTAAAGCTATCTGGTGAATTGAAAAGCCACCTGAGTGTTCTTTAGCTGGAATAGCTTGAGGCTATGTATTTTTTCATGTTAAAAGCTCTAATGATGTGCTGGATGATAAGTTTCCAGGCAGAAAGAAACCCCTTACTGGGCGTGGGGGAAGGTCAGGTCAGTGACAGAGACTGAACTTCCAAATTGCTCTTTTTGCACGAGGAGTTGTGAGAAGGGAATTTCAGAGTGTTCGAGCCGAAATTTGGTCTGCCTTTGAATTTAGCTGCTGACTCACAGGGAGCTGTGTAACTAAGCAGCGGTTTAATTTCCTTAAAACTACATGGCACAACACTAGAAATGTATTTCTGAAGTAGTCCTAAAGTACAAAGTGGGGCTATAGACCTCAGGAAGCAGAAAAGAGAGAAATTCATCCCCCAAATAACACTTGCTGGGTCACCTGCACTTAATGGCCTGTAGAAAAAGAGCAAAACCAGGAAAGAAGCCAGATCTCCCATCCCTGTCCCAGTTGTCAGAGCAGAACTGGTGAGAGACAAGGTGGGGTGACTGTGTCACCGTGAACCATCCCAGCCTTGCTGCTTCTCCTGGGGTACTGCAGTATTTGTTGGCTACAGAAATACATTTTCCATTTTTAAATCAACTGTTTTTAGGCCCCTGCCTCTCATTATGCCCAGGAGTAGACCCTAAAAAGTCTCCATAAGGTTTTAGAGCTTTTCAACCTGTATTTTAGACTCAGTTTTATCTAATAAAATATATAAATCTCCTCTTTACTGGAGTATCTACACACAAAAGGGTATAAATCATCTTGTGGCTGGAGCTGAGTTCTCCATTAATCTTTCCCTAGGGCTAAAACTAACAGCACTTGCAGTCTGTGTGAAAGTCCTTACAAAGGGGAAAAAAAGCTGTTACAAACGTGGCTGTTATTTGTTTAAACATTTGGAGACATTTATAGTGTGATGCTAGCTCGGTTTTTTGCCCTTGCTCCAGTCTTTTGTTTGTGTGTATTTCAGTGAATCCTTTCAAACTTGTCAGGCAAGAAAAGTTTTCCTTGTTTAGCAGAGTAAAATTAAGACTGTGAAGGAGTATGATTGTTTTCTATAAATACTTTAGGACGTAAACATCACAGAGGGAGAAAGCAACTCTTTAAGCTAAAGGACAGCTTTGGCAGAAGAACAAATGAAGTACATTGGCCATGAATACATTTAAGCTGGAAATTAGGAGTGTTTTTAACAGGTTGAACAGAAAAGCTTTAGGAAACTTTCCAACCAAAAAGTGGTGTTAAAAAAGCTCGATATTTTTACCACTGTCCCCAGTACATTCAGAGAAGGGATTTCATGATGGGATGTCACAGAGACAAGGAACTGTGCTGACCCAGGAGGTGCTTTCTAGTCCTGTGCTCCAAAAACAGTTTGCAGGAAGCTTCATACACATAAAATATCTTCTTGACAATGGTTTGAATAATTACTGTATCTCTTCCATTTTCACAGAATCATAGGCTGACAGAATGGCCTGGGTTGGAAGGGACGTTAAAGATAACCAAATTCTGTCCCCCTGCCATGGGCAGGGACACCTTCCACTATCCCAGGTTGCTCCAAGCCCTGTCCAGCCTGGCCTTGGACACTTCCAGGGATGGGGCAGCCACAGCTTCTCTGGGCAACCTGTGCCAGGGCCTCCCCACCCTCACAGGGAAGAATTTCTTCCCAATATCTAATCTAACCCTGCCCTCTGTCAGTGGGAAGCCATTGCCCCTTGTCCTGTCCCTCCAGACCCTTGTCCAAAGCAAGTTCCTGAAGTTCAGTGCATTTTGAAGTGCTTGCAGAAGTGCAAGATGGACTGGCTCAATCACACACTTTTGTGGGCTAATTTCTGGGGGTGACTCTATATTTCAAAGTTAAATGCATCAGAACTTGTGTTGTAGCTTATACAGACCCTCACACAGGCCCAGGAGGGGTGGATAGAAAATGGAAGAGTGCAGAATTTCAGGCACTGCACAATTCAGGCAAGATGAATTTGTGCCAAACATAAACAGTTGTTGGTGAAATGTTTTGTAATTGCTTCATTACCATATCCCTCCTTATAGGCCAGGTATTTAATTTGTGATGTGCTTGCTGTACATTGTTCTGGTGTTTATTATTTTATTCCCCCTTTTTTTCCTTTTCTTTTTTTTTTTTTTTTATATTTCCTTGCAGTGGAAATGCATCATGTGTTTGTTCTGATGTGGACAAAGCTTAGTCACACTGACAAGAGTGTATTAAGTCAGTAAATATAACTGACCTAGATCATTCACTCGTTTTGCTTGTATTGTGTTTTGTAAACCTTTTTCATGTCTGGTGTTTTATTCATATGTCGTGATGTCTGATGTCTGGTTCAAAACGAGGGCTGTATGTATAAGAATTCACTTGCTGTGATAATTCAAACAATTGGGCTGTTTTCCCTATAAATTTGATCCACAAGTTTTTGTGTTGTTGCTTATTTATTTAAGTCTACAGTCTGGTTTCTCAAAAAGTAAATGAATTATGTTAATACTTAATTGTTTAAGGAGTCTTAAGACATCCTTGGGTACTGAAAAGTCATTATGCTTCATACACCAACTCTTTACCATTAATTTGCTAATTATTTTATAAATACATAACTTTGACTCAAAAAAACTCCATTTGGAGTTTTTATGCTCTTCAAACTAAACAAATGTGACCAAAAATCCTCACAGGAAAGTCTCTGTTATTTTCCTCTACATTTAGAAATCTGAGCAGAGCCCTCTGCAGTGCACAGCAGCATTTTATTTCCCTTTTCTTGAAAATAAATAGTCCTTGCTAGAATCAAAGTGGAAAACTGAAATTGTAACTTTGATTATCTTAATGCTCTTTTATTGTATCACTCTAATAAGCAGGGAACAAGTAGACACATTTTGGGATAGAGGTTTATGATTGAGAACACACTTTTTTCCATTATTTGCATAATGCTTCTCTCTGGTGCCCGCAGGTGGTTGTCAGCATTTGCTTTTCTGTTGATCAGACTCCAATTCCTGTCGTGCATCTTTTACTCCAAAGGGGAGGGAAATTAATCTGTTATTGATCAGGATCCAATTCCTGTTGCGTATCTTGTACTGGGAAGGGAAAGGGGCATTAATCCATTAGGGGTTGATAATTCAAACCATCTGCAGGTAGGACCTGGAAACACTGAATGTATTCCATTAGGTAGTTTGTAAGGTCTTTTTTTTTTTTCTCCCTCAAGCAATCTTGAGATATTGTGTGATTGTCATTTCTCCTCTTTTCTCATATTCTATGTTAGACAGAGATGGCACATTCTTGATGCCATAATGTTGCACTACATGTAATATTTTTGCTATTTGTATTGAACTCTTATCTCCTATCCTGCTTTTTTTCTAATATAGATGTCCATAATTTGGTAACATGAAGCTTTGTATGTATCCTGCATAATAATTGCAGAGGCATTTCTGTGCAAGCCTCAAAGTCTGTAGGAAGTTTCTGGTAAAGGTTTTCTAAACTTCTCCTCCCAGGAAAACTTATAAATGGTTTCAAAGTTCTGTTAAAGTATTCTAATTTCTCCACTGGCTTGAGGGTAGGTGATCTCTTCTCCAAAGTGTTTTTCTCCCATAGACAAATTTCATGATACGAGTAGGTAAATTTATTTTTGGACAGTGATTCCTGTGGGATCCTTTCTTCATTGGAAACTGGACATTGGGAAAGAAGTGCAGTAGTAACTTACACTAAGGGCAGGGATAACGAGCTCTCAGCCCACATTGCAGGCTCTACCCTACACTGGGGAAACAAGGGTGATCTGGATGATTATTTAGGAATCCTCCCTCTTCCTACCCATGGTCACCTTCTTTGGAGGAAGAGTCTTCAGAGGGTCGGGACCTATAACCCTCAAAAATAAAACTTAACATTTTGCTCAAGTCCAAACCCAAACTATTACTTCTTTTCAAGAGACAAACACTTTCACTTTTTATTGAGGCTGATTTACCCCCTATCTCTGTCAGATGAATTTGAGCATCCGTTGAAGTAATGTATTTAATATTCTGCACTGAAAATACAGATACAGATAAACTTTGCTATAATGTAAAATCTGGGAAAGAACCTAATGTTTATACATTTCTGAAGGGGAAAAAAACCTATTGTTCTTCAGTCCTATGGCCTGAGTGAGATTTCAGTTCTGTTGGGGAAAATTAAGCACCCAAGTGGCTTTGATAAAGTCTGTGATCTTTATAAACTGTCAATTACAATATTTAAAATTCCCTGTACCTTACATGGCAATATATATGCAGAGATAAAACCACTGTCTTCCCAGAGATGATAGGGCAGTGTACATAATTATGGTATTTAAATAACAGATTAGAATTCTACAGCTCATCAGTATTTAAAAAATCTGTGTCATAAAGCACTTGGACAGGAGGAGGGAGGTTCAGAGAGCTCTGGGGTCAGTGATGTGCAGCCACACACAGCCACAGGTGATGAAAACAAATAGACCGTGCAAAAGTTGTTCACTCTTTCTTTTTCTCCCTTCCCTCACTTTACATCTGCTTTGTGTGGAAATGCCAGAACTGTGAATTCCACAGTCTGGAGAGGAGTTTATGTTTAGAGGGAGAGAAAAACCCCAGTTTCTTAGTGCTGCAGAGGGAAATTTAAACTATCTTTGAATAACAAATAGGAATGTTTACAGTGTCTACAAGCTGTTTAGATAACACTTGGAAATGTTGTTGTTTTCTCTGTCTGCTTGTTACGTCTATAGCTACCTTGGTAGGTCTATTCCTGGGATTCCAAGTTCTGGCCATTTTGATGAGCCCTCTGTATCACATCAGTATTAGTTCACTCAGCAACCTGCTTTTAATAGATACATTTCAGGGATGAGACAAAATGAAAATAAACACATGCTTCGTTTTGATTCTCCTTACAGCCAGTAAGAAAGTCAAAGAAATCTTACATTTTCCTGGTTTCAGGGGGAGGAATGTGCACTTTTATTTCCTTGCTTATCTGCTGACTGCACACAGGGCCACTCGTGTGTGGTGATGGAGGTTACAACAAAGCTGGATTCTCCTCTTGGGCTGGTTTTTCTGGGCTGGAGCCGTTCTTCAGGGGAGCTGATAAGTCAAACAAGTGATTTTCTTCTTTTCTAGGTGGAGAAAAGAAATGATTACTGCCAAATTAGTAACTTGTTTGTTGACCTTTTAGCACTTACTGTTATAAACCTTCATCTTGGGCAGAAGTAGCAGTGAACAGTGATGCTGAGGTTATTCCTTCTCATCAGTAAAAAGCTACTAATCTGATCAACTCTTATTTTCTGGGTTTTTTTTCAGATTACTCTCTGGAAAATTTCTGCCATGAATGCCTATAAGACCACCATGGAAATCTTAGAAAATAGATTTTCTATCATATTTCCAGGATTGTTGAGGAGTAGATGTAAAATCTACTAACAGCTTGATTTTTGAGATCCCATGGGAGTTGCACATAGATCTGTGTCAGGTTGACAGAGCATATTTATGGGAAGAAATAAATATGTGCTTATAGTTTCTGAAGTACTATTCTTGAATGTTTGAATTTATTCAGAAGTGTGGGTGATATTCTTAAAATTTTAAAATTACACTCCACACTTCCATCTCCCATACTACACTCTCTGCTGTCAATTAGAAAAACATCAAAAGGTGAAAGATTTGTCATTCAGAAATCTGCTAACCTGGTGAACATTTGAGCCCCATTACCAAAGGCTTTGTCTCTCCAACAAATGAAATCCTATGTGAAATGGCTTTTGGCATGCTGGGTATGATCCAAGCAAAGAATCTTCTGTCCATTATCTGTTCTTTAGGGAATTATCTTAAACATTCAGGGTTTGTACTTTGCATTTCCCAGTTTCCCATTCTGCTTAATGGGCATGGACTAGCTTCCTCTGCAGAAAACATTTGATGAAGTGGCTTGCTTTTCCATCAGTTTGGTTTTATTTTCATTACTTTTCTCTGTAATTTGTTTATTGGTTTATGTATCTTCAGAAAATTTTATTACTCTGTTATTCAAGCTAAAAAATAGCTAATTTTTCTTTCCCAAATGAGTTGCTTGAAGCAAAGTACCTATGAATACATGGGTATTTTAATTCACTTACTAAATGTACACAGAGAAAATTTACAAGCTGCCTTTTTACCATTTTTTAAGTGTCTGCTGACTGTTGCATAAGCTAAATTATTTACAGTATGAAGCCTCACAAAAGAGTAACAGATTTGGGTTATTTACTTTCCTGATAAGAAAAAGGGATTGAAGTTGCTGTGATATGCTGCTTTGTTAATTTTATATTTGTTCCCCAGTGTGTAAAATCTTTTTAAAGAACTAACATGAGTATTGGCAGGCTCTTTTGAAATGGTATGGAAGGAGTAAGATTAAACAAAACATGAAAAGGTCTTAAAAATATAAGTCAGCAAGTGTTTGATAAAAATAAAAGTGCTCAACAATAGAAAACCTTTAGGATGCTTAATTTATTTGCTCTCTCTTTGAGAATGGCCCCTGCACTCCATCTGGGAGTAGTTCTTGGGAGCTCTGTGTGTGGAATGATTCCAGGCTGGGTATGTTGGAACAGTGTGTTTGTACAGTGTTGGCCACTGCAATACAAAGAAGATGTGAAGCCATTAGAGGGTGTCCAAAGGAGGGCAATGAGGATGGAGAAGTGCCTTGATTTGAAGCCGTGTGAGGACACTGAGGGCACTTGGTGTGTTCAGCTGGGGAAGAGGAGACTGAGGGGAGACCTCACTGGAGTTACAACTTCCTCGGGAGAGGCACAGGAGGGGCAGGACTGAGCTCTGCTCTGTGGGGACCAGGGACAGGACCCCAGGGAATGGCTTGCAGCTGTGTCAGGGCAGGGTTGGGTTGGATATTAGAGAAAGGTTCTTCCCCCAGGGGGATGGTTGGGCCCTGGAACAGTGATCACAGTACCGAGGCTGATGGAGCTCAAGACGCGTCCGTGAAACGGCCGTGCTGGAGATCTCCCCTTTAATGAGGGGATTAAAATCCGTAGTGAGGCTGAAGAGTGAGATTTGCAGCCTTTTTTACCGCTGTCACAGGTGTCCAGAGCCCTCACCAGGTGTCTTTGTGCCCGGGCAGGTGCTGCAGACCCCGCTGAGCCCCTGGCTCCCACCATCGTGATCCGCCCCCGCAACACCAGCGTGGTCGCCGGGAGCAGCGAGGCCACTCTGGAGTGTGTGGCCAACACCAGGTATGGAAACACCCCCGGGGCTGCAGGGGACTGGTTGTAACACACTGTCCTTTACTGAGAAGGACAGAGGAAGTTATTTTCATTTTTTTATTAATTTAGAGATTGAAGCAGAATGCTTGCTCTTCAGTGCAACCTTATGAATAATCTTGTTTGTGCGACATTACTGAATTAAACCTATTGATTTTTCTGGCCAAGTGACGGTATGGTCAGGGGTACTTTCCCACCTGTTCCTCACATGGAAAGGAAAAGAAGTGCAGTGGTCTTAAATCAGCAGACATTATCTTAAGGAAAAGGTTATGGTAAGGGTTAATAACATCTCAGGTGTGTTGCCTGTCAACAGGAAAGGTGATATTGTTGAATAGTTGATGCTGCCTGGTAAATAAATTAGTGAGGATCTCCTATGAAGTAATTTATTTCAGACACTCTCATTTTACAGTGATTATTGCTCAACTGTTCATAATGCACTGTAATATGGAATTCACAGCATTTCTCTATGTTTCCATCTAGTTGGCCTTGAATAGCTTTGAATTTCAGTGGAAGGAAATAGTTGAAGTCCTTGGATGATAAGACCAACTGATTCACTTTCCCCTCTGAGGGCAGAGATGTTCTTGATATGATTAATATTGTTTTGGTAATTGAGTTATAATGAAAGCACTTCCCATGCAGCTGATTCCCATAGCAGTATTTACTCCTTTTGCTTAGAGAAATCAAATTATTAGCACTTAAGTTCTATTGCTGTATCAATTAGCTGTACTTGCATAATGCCACTTGAGTAGTCTGTAGTCTTGATGTGTAGACATTATATATGCATTTATTTCTTAACAGTGAATGTTGGGAATAGAGGAAGGCTTTAAGAAGTTTTATAATCTTTAATAGTATATTCTGTGTGTGTGTGTATATATATATATATATATGCACACACAGAAGATTATTCTGTAATATATATGTTTTATTGTTGTCTTCTTGTATTGTATTTCTTGGCAGACCTCTTGAGAGACTAAGTGTGACCTGGAAGAGAAATGGAATAAAGATAACCAGTGGCATTAGCAGCTTTGGGAGACGACTCACTATCACCAACCCAACCTCTGCTGATGTGGGGATGTACTTCTGTGAAGCAAAACTGAGAGAGAGCACAGAGGAACCAGCAAGAGCGAAAGCCTTCCTTTCTATACTGGGTAAATCTCAAGGCAGTGGTTTTTTTACTAAAACAGGCTCTGGGCTGAGGTATAATAGGAAATAAAATTGATATCTTAATATTTCATTGACCTTACATTTGAACCTTTCTTCAGAGAACAGAACAAAGGAGGTGAAAGAGGGTTATCTTCCAAATTAATTCAGCTGTTCTTCCCCACTAATATAAATTCATCAAATAGATTTTTTTGAACACTGATGTGATTCTGAATCCCCTGTGAAACCATACATTTAATGAGAATTTTGAGAAATACAGTAGTAAAATCCTTAATGGGCAGCTTCCATATCTTGGCTTTTAGATGCATTAAATCCTGATTAACTCCTGGCTTGCTTACATCTAGTTTTCATATGTCAAGTGCCTGTATTTCTGAAAGAAGGCTTTTAGGAGCACTTCTGTGCCTCGTGTGTTGCAAGTGCCAGTCAGGGGCCAAGGATGTTCTTCACACACAGGCAGGCAGAGAGCCCTGGTGAGGTAAAAGGAGGGGGAAGGAAATACCATCAAAGCAGCTCCGTTTGCTGGACCTTTGACTCCAAGGGAAACTTTGCACTTAATACTTTTAAGGGGACATTGCTGTCCTTTCCTAGCCTGTTTCCACCATCACCTCTGTGTCCAGGTGTTGCTGTAGGAGGAAGGTTGGCATCTGGAATTGGTGGTTCCCAGCGTGTCGTATCCTGATATCACACTGCAGATTCACACGCTGCACACAGGGTGGAGTCTCCTGGGACTTTTAGACTAAAGGAGATGTTTTAGATGAGGGACATGGAGGTGTTTTAAGCCAGAGCTGATTGTGTAAAGTCAAGCTTTTGTGTAATAGTGCCAGTAATAACTGTGTGAGTGTCCTGGGGAGATCATTGCTCTGGCAGTGACACGGGTCTCAGCATTGGGCAGGATTCATGCACATGCACTTCTGTAGCATTGCAGAGGGAATTCAGCCTGTAGTTTTCTACACTCTTTGAGCCTTCTGAAAATGCAGTTTTAAAGACTGCTGTAAGGTCTGTATTCTACTAAAGCAGTTTGTAGTAGTTCCTGCTAAGTGAGAAAGCAGCTCTTCTCTCTGCAAAGCTCCATTCCAGATTCAGTTGTAGTGCTGTGTGTCTGTTATATTTATTACCTACTGGACAAAGTTTGATTCCAGTCTTTTTTTTTGTCCTCTGTTGCTTAGAATTATTACCTTCCCTTTAAGGAGCAGAGATGGATTTCACTTATTTATGGGTTTTGTTTAAACTCTTCCTTATTCATAAGATTTTATTGTACCTGGTTTACTTTTGCTGCTCTGCCATCACATCCAGTCTAATGTAATACTTAAAGCAGCCTCTTGGTTAATGGAAAAGATTCTTAAATACAGTTACAGTAAAACTGAAAAATAATCATTGGGGAATCATATTAAACTAGCAGTGCTTTAGTAGCTTACCTGCTCTCTTATTTTTAAATGTTTTATTTATTTCTTATCCAGTTTTAGGAGGCTGTCAGGGAATGAAGTTATGAAAAGGTCTGTAGATAAGAACAAGCAGATGAAAGAAAGCAGAAACAAATTGGTTACCAATTACTTTTATTTCCTTCTGATGGAACACGACACTTCACATGCAGGTGTTTACTCAATGTGTCAGCAAAGCCTGATAGATTTCTTTATTTATGAGTTTCTTGAGCTGCAGGATGGATCTCTAATTCTAAACAGGGAGCCAAATCAAAGGATTAGTAGTTAATGCATAACTTATATTCCGCTTTAGAATACTTGGATGGATCTGGCCGTCATTTAATTAGTCAGGGGACGGATTCTAGAGGAAAGTGCAGACAGGATTCAAACTCGAGGATTTCTGCAGTGTATCTCTCATAGTCCATTGGGGTGGTACTTACAGAGAATCAAGTTTGCTTGTCCATTTGCATGCATAAAATATTTTTAGTGTGTAGGTGTAGATGGGGAGCTGATAATGAGCTGTATTTGGGAGAAGAACACACTGTGGACTTAATGAGGGGTCTTGACTAACAGAAAAAGGAAATTGTGTTAAAAACAAAGGTTTGTATTCAGAATGGGAGAAATCAAAGGCAGACCCTTAATAGTGTGGCAATGAGAGCTTTTGTGGATCAATAGAGAAAAATACTTTGCTATTAACAGGTAGAATAGGGGTAGGGATAAAAAGATGCATCAAAGATAGCACAAACACTGAGTTAATCAAAGCTTTTTTGCAAATATGTCAGTCCTTGACTTTCCCAGCTAAGGGAAGTCACACAATTTGAGTGTGGCTCAGATGGTGACAAGAGCTTTATTAGAAGGCAGTGGAACTTAGTACAAAGGCACCTACTCAGTTTAAATTATTATTTGTGACCTACAGTATTATCTCTGAAGTTTTTCTGGCTATTTCTGAGAGTACATCTTGGTTTGTAAATTAGAATCACAATAATATTCAAAAAATCTGAATCTCTAATGTATTAGAGTAGTACTGTATAAGCAAGGAGAAAATCCTCGAGTCTTGTGCTGCTGCAGTTTTCTTCTGAATATGGCAAAGAGCTTTCTGACATCTTCATATTGTTCCAGAAAAGATAAACTGAGGTGGTTCCAAACCTTGATTTTATTAGCTGCAGTTGTTATAAATTTTTAAAGGGTATCATGTTCCTCGGTTGGCAGAGTAACAGTTTGGGAAAGATTTGTTGCAGATTAGATAAGAGCACATTTGTTTTATCACTAACAGTTTGAAGATTAAGTAATTTAAGGAGTCTTCTCATGAACAAACCAATTTGAAAACTGAGCTAATCTTAAATTCTTTTGCTCCACTTCTGCAAGTTTTGTTAGTGACAAACTGCAATAGTCATTTCTTAAGTGACTATTCTATAGGAAATTACAAATTTTAGGAGCTTAGAAAATGAGGAATGAAACTCTTCCACTACATGAAATCCAAACTGCTCTTTAAATTAGATGCAGTCAGAAAGTAAAATCTGAACAGATTGAAGAGAAAAACAATTAGAAAGAACAGCCTGGCATGATGAGGGGTTGTACAGAACTGAGGACTGGAGCCTTGTTGGCCTGTCCAAAAGAATAGGATTAAGTCAGAGTCAGAGTAGAGGGCTTCCCTTCTTTCTGGAGCAGTTTTATTTCCAGAGAACTACATTCATAAACATATTATTCTCATCTTGGGAGAATTTTTGCATCTCAGCTGAATAGAATTCTTTCTAATAGGGTGGTAAGGGAGTGTTGTAGGTCTGTGTTTCTCTTAAAGGCAACCCTGGTCCTCATCAGGTGTGAAGGATTCAGCTTTGTGGGACCATGGGATATGGGAACACATCAGAAAAGTTATGATGGTAGTGTGAAAGGCCCACCTGGTTGGGCTCTGAGATGGAATCTGTGGCTGTTCCTCCTTCACTGTTCTCCAGGAGTGTCCAGATGCAGAAAGGTCTGTGTATAGAACTGCCAGAACAAAAGTTATTTTCCTCTGTAGCTGTGAGCCACCTCAATGCCTTGTGCTCGGACCTCTGGAGTCAACAGCTCTCATGACTCTGTCTTAGTCACTTTGAAACACAATAGATGCTGTCTTGAAAGCAGTGGAAAGAATTTTTCCCTGGTGATTGTGTTCATATATTGTGCTTAAGAGAAGACCTTGGTGACTTTGTTCATGTACTGTGTAAGAAAAGAATAAGTTTTCAGGGAAACTGTAATATGAAATGTCTTTGGACTTGCCTAATCACAATTTGGGTTCAAAGGAAAAAAATATTGACGGGTTTTTTGATTTGTCAAGGTTCAGAGGTTCTGAGAGGGTCACAGACATGCTGCCTTGGGCCCAGATGCACACAGGACCTATCCCACAGGGAAGCAATGGGACTTCTGGGAAGCCCAGTTCTGTCTCTGATGTTCCTGAGACATTCCTCCTGCTTTCATTCCTGCAAACAGGACATGTGTTCCCTGTGCTGTTAGAAGGTTTCAGAACACACACACGCTGCAGCTCACAGTAGAGGTAGTAGCAAGAAACTAGACACATCTTTTCATCTCTCTCTGTTCTAACCTGATATTCATGCAAAGAAAAATCTTGCTTTAAGGAACCTGCTCTGCATGCATCTGCAATGTGGCTTCTCTCCCAGCATGGCCAGTCTGATCTAGTGTCTGGAGTTGAGGACTTTGTACCTACAAGGGGCTGTCAAGTTTCCAGTTCCTCTTTCTTTAGAAGATATTCACCAAATAAATTAGTTTATGGTAATGCTGGAGGAAGGCTTCCATGTTGAAGGCTCAATTTTCCTCTTAAATATGCAGCCCTGAATTTCTGAGTGATGCAGGAATTTCAGCTTTGGAGGAGCCCCTGGGGCTTCCTCTGTTCTTTCTGACTTTCATGTGTGTATCTAGGATTAGGTCACACATCTCCAATGCAGCTTGAAGGGTGTGTAATGGATGCTGACTGCTATCTTTCGAATGTTAAAGTCAGTGACCATGTAACTCTGTGCAGGGGAAGTTAGAACAGTATCAAATTTTGCAGGCTCTCCAGGGCTTTGCCCAGAGATGTCTTTCCGGTGGTGTCTGGAGTGCAAAAAAAACCCCCAAACCCTCAACAATTATTGAAAGCATGCATTTATATTCAAATACTCTTTTCCCCCTTTGCTTGTACTTGACCTTTTAGTGAAGATCAGTCAGACACCAATACAATATCTGAACAATACAGTATCTGTTTCTTGCAGTCTGCTCTGAGCTGTGACCCCTCTCATTGCCAGCACCCGGTGATGCCACAGGGTGATCTCAGAGTGATGGGTCCTTTCTTATTCTAACTACTCTGATTCTATAATTTCCAAAAAAATTACTGTCATTCCTAGAAATTGCCGTGTCTGGGGACTTGTGTCTGGCATGTTACATAGTTTGGAAGACGCTGTAATTTCGCCACACATATTAAATTTCAACACATGATTATTGCCTACAACAATAAATGTTCAAATTCATACTGTGTGGTTCAAACCAAGCCTTATAAATATGCAATAGAGTCGTATATACAGACAGCCAGAATGCCCCTTCAGAGTGCCATCTGACCCCTATAAATATTGCTGCATTTTTATGGCCACTTTCTGACAGTTATTCACCAGGTGCTGCATAACCCAAATTCAGATACCCTGAATTTTAGCCTTGCAGTTAGTTCTGACCATTCAGGCCCTCAGGCACGTACCTGGTGTGCAGATGATACATCTGACACCTCTGAAAAGTGAGGAGCTGATATTTTGGTTGTCCAGCACCTGTAACAAGAGCTGTTTCTTCCACAGCCTGAGTTCTGTTGAAGCCATAGGCCCTCACTGCAAAGGACCTTTAGAGCTCCCATGATGCTGGTCAAAGACAAGTGGATGTGGAAAAGCAGCACAGTTGCATGGAAAACTCAAACTTCTTTACTTTGAGGGTGACAGAGCATTTGAAGGGACTGCTCAGAGAGGTTGTGAAGGGTCATTCTCTGGAGATATTAAAAACACATCTACACACTGCTCTGGGTGGACCAGCTTTAGCAGGGGGATGGGTTTGGGTGATCTCCAGTGGTCACTTCCAACCCCAACTATTCTGTGGTTCTGTGTGAAATCGCTGTTTCATTTCCCTCAAAACCCTAAGAGCATCCCTACAGCAGTACTGCTGGGATTCTCTCATTCTTTACATCACCAAGGCTAATTTTCCATGAATATTAGACTTGGGATGCGACAGCACTGTTGTCCACATGGTATTCTAGATCTTCCAGAATTCCTTATGAATTAGACTCATCTTCCCACCCAGGCTTTTCTCTGTCTTTAAGCAATAGAAGCAGTAAATTGTGGAGTGGCTTCTGGAAGGTTTTCTATATCAGTGCTTGTCTTGCAAGAATAACATCTGACTCCTCTGTGGGTAGTTGTTGCACTTGGCAGTGCTTCCAGCTACTGAATGGCTGTGAGAAGAGAGTTCAGCAGGCCTTGGTCTGAGGGAAAAGGTGAGTCTGGGCTCAAAGACTGGAAACCAAATCTGTTGGCACCAAAAGTCCTCTGGGAGCTGTCTGGGGCCTTAAGATTGCATCTTTCTGCTGCTCCTGCTCTTTTTCTGTCTTGTCTGCTTCTGTTTCTCCCTGCTTCTTTCAAAAAAAAGCTGATGTGAATCTTCCTCTTGTAACATCACATCCCGTTTGCTAAGTGACAGTTGTCACTGACTTCAAGTTCCTTGTCACGTAATTCACTCTGTGATACTTGCTCACCTAAGCATCTCTCAGTGGAAGAAGTTTCTTTGAGGGTGACATAACAGCCTGTATGGGATTTAAAGGAAGGAGCACAGGTTGCAGGTTAGGATTTTGGGAGGGACTCTGGGAAAGACAACTGTGTAAATATGCCAGGTATAACTGCAGAAACAGCAGCACATAAGCAGAGGTCATGGAACCACGAGCATCTTTGAGGTCACGTTAAGTGCTTTGCAGCTGGACTGCAGGCCCATGGTGAAGATAAATCTGCAAATTTATCACTGGTGTGTGAATGTGTTGCTGATCTAGGAGAAAGTTTGTGAGAGCTGGTGGCTGAAGGTTGCCAAGTTTAGAAATTGGCCCACTAAGGTCAGAGTCCTTTGGAAAAGGGAGGGTGGAAAATGTGCAGTCAGGAGTTCCCTAAACAGAAGAAGATGAACTTCACTGATTCAAGAGACATCCACAGAAAAGCCTATATTTTGAAGGGAATATCTGGATGTGGGGTTATGTGTCTGGATGCTCTCTTGGCCCAGTGCTGCTTTGGCCACCCTTTGCCTCCCCTCACGATCACATTCAGTTGCCATAAAATGAAAGATGCAAATTTTATTCTGAGAGATGGGCATAGGGACACTCAGCTGTGTGGCCACAGACAGGCACGTAGATAAGGACACCAGGCTAAAAGTTTGGAAATGAAAAAGTTAACATTCTAAAAAATGAAGCACAAGGAAAACACCAGCCAAGGCCTGGAGGATGGCGTGAGAGGGAAGAGAGCACTCAGAGTGAAAACATGGACTGAGATGAATTGCAGAGGACTCAGCAACTTAGCTGATCAAACATGTCAAAGTATGTGCCATCAGTGAATTTCAATTAAATGTTCAGCTTTTCAGTTTGTTGTTTAGATTAACGCATGAGATCATATGCAATAAATCACAGCTTATTATGTGTGTTTATTAATAGCTTTATATTTAGGCAGTGAGGATCAATAATGTTAACACATGTATATTATTAGAATATAATAAATCAGGTAGCTTGGTTTTATTGGTTTTGCTGGGTAAACAAGTATTCCAGGCTATTTTGCAACCTCCCCTCCTCCTCTGCACAGCATGTTGAAGACTGATATTGATTGACTTTCTATGGAATGAATGCAGAATTGTAATATCCATTGGTGCTCAGATGAGACCCCAGTTCTGTACACTGAATCAAGTATTTTATTGCAGTTAATGGGAAGAAGTGCTGGGAAAGGGGGGTTTCTATTCTAATCCAGTGCCTACTGATATGTACCTGCTGGCATATCATCATGTCATCCCTGTGCAGTGAGAGCCACACTTGCTGTACTGCAGGTGGTAGCAGGAGAAATAAGATTTTGCAGGATAAAAATTATGTGATTTTGATTTTATTTACTAAAATACTGATGTTTTATCAATAATACAACCACAAGTCCTTTTTACAGTCATGTTTGGTGAAGAGATTTGGGCGAAGGTCAGCTCAGATGACCTTGAATCTTGCAGTTTACTGCATTTTTTTCATCCCTGCTTAATTTCCTTAAAATGAAAACATGAATAGCTTGTTCTCACAAGCTACTTATATTGTTTTTTTCTGTGTTTTCTAAAACTTACCAGTGAGTTTGTTTATGCTACAATGGAACTCCATTTATAATCAAGTAAAATCCTTCTAAAAACAGTAGTCAGATGATAATTGCATTGAACAGACTACGACAGTTTTTAGTTACCATGATAATTACTGCAACCTTAGTGCCTCTGGGACTTTGACATGATGCTCTTCAATTTTATGCTGCATAGAAGAAAGAGTTACATGCCAGCACACTCAACAATTTCTGCAGTCTTGTCTTTGTTTAATTAAACGTCTAATATCTTTTCTTTAGCCCTAATGATAAAGTGGGAATTTTTATGATTATTACTATAACTTCAATTAAAGCATTAAATCTGTTTGCTTGCAAGAAATAAAACAGTTGAGAACAATTTTTTTTTAATTATGCTGCGCTTGTCCTCTGATGTCGACTCTCTGACATGCTATGGCACTTCATTTGACATGCTTCATGCCTCTGTGAGGTGGAATTCAGTCTAGATACTGAAGCAAACTATCCTATAAAATGCTCTGTTGTAAATATAAACCTTTATAAACCTCTCGGGAGGACCTTTCTGAGCAAAGAATTAACATGTTCCATGATTCAGTCCAATAAAATGAAAAGTAGCCCTTGCTTTGAGTATTAATTTACAGTGCAAACCCCTAAATCTTACCTTACATTGACTTGACTCCTTGGAACTCATACTCAGCATAGCAAAAATTGTCAGCTTTTTTTATGATGCTTTTACTACCAAAAAAAAGCACCTCCAATACTCCAATAGAGACAAACTTGGTCAAACTAATCTGTTTATAACACACTACATCAAATACACCACCCGTGGAGAGATTACATGATTAATATCTTTGAATCAGCACCTGTTTTTCATTTTGCTGTGGCTTTGCTTGTTGACTCCTGTTTGCTTTCCCCTTTCTAAAGAACCACCGTATTTTACGGCCGAACCCGAGAGCCTGATTTTGGCTGAAGTGGAGAAGGACGTGGACATCCTGTGCCAGGCCATGGGTGAGTCTGCAGAGTGTTCCAGCTTGGATCAATGATTTGTGTATATCTGGTATGGAAGTAATCATCTCCTATAAACCATCTTATGTAAATGTTTAACGTTTAGAGCTCTCTGTGTTATTGCTGATTATCACAGATCCCAAGTACAGGGGAGAGGGTTGTCCTTTCCCCTTGGAAAGCTGGGCAGTCCTTGTTGTTTAGTTTAGACATGAGTAATGCCCGCATGTTGATGTTTGTCTGTTGGCAGGACAAATCTTGCTCCTGTCTCTCTGGGAGCCTGTCTTTGCTTCATAGTTGTCACTATATAAGAGACATCAGTGGCTTGAGCCAGAAAATAAGCATGGTCATGGAACCCATCATTTGCAATGCAAACAGTCATTATTTTCATCAGTTCAAATGTTCTTTTTTCCTAAAACTTACAGGACTTCTATACTGAATGGAAATGTCAGTAACTGACATCTGAGTGTAGTTATGAAATCTGCAGGAGGACTATTACAGGCAGTTTTTAGTTGGCAGGTGTTTTAATAATATAAAAGACTTCAAATGTCTAGAATTCCACCTAAACCAAAATGTTTTTTTGGATTTAGTTCCAGAGAAATGCAATCACCACCTATTTAAGCCCTTTAGTAAGGTAGGAGACCCTGTGATTAGAGCAGGGTTGTCAAAGT
Organism: Pseudopipra pipra; assembly: GCF_036250125.1. Taxonomy (NCBI): domain Eukaryota; kingdom Metazoa; phylum Chordata; class Aves; order Passeriformes; family Pipridae; genus Pseudopipra; species Pseudopipra pipra. The sequence continues at coordinate 12,807,482 of NC_087564.1, forward strand.
CACCACATTTCTTCTTGAGTTTGGCAAGTGACTGAACATGTTGTTATCTCACTTCCCCCAGTGCTGAGTTTAAGAAGCAATACATTCAAAAATGCCACGACATCCTTAAGGAAAAAGATCCTTGATTAAAAAGCACCCATATCTAACTAACAGCTTATTTGTATGGTGTCTTTCTCCAGCTCAAAGCCAATAAAGATATTTCTGCTGTGTGATTATATTATTGCCACTATGATTTCAGCATTTTTATGTGTTTTATGTAGGAAAGAGTCAGCACTGCTTTTCCAGAAGGAAGATTTGCCAACTGTGTGATAAGCAAGTGTGTGTGTTAAGGGTGCTCTGGCTGATTTGGAATTTCAGAAGCCTTTGATGAGGTCTCTTACAAAGAGCTCTTATAGAAATGAAGCTATCAGATTATAAGAGACAATGTCTTGTTGTTAATTAATAGCTTTTTAAACAAAATGCTGCAGGACCTGCTGTCAGTGGAGTTCTCCAGGAATCTCTACTGGAACCTGTGCTGTTCAATGTAGTCATAAATGCCCTGGAAAAGAGAGTGAAGAGTAAGATGATGGTATTTGCTGATCATATAAAAATATTCAACAATGTCAACATTAAAACTGACCACAAAGGAGTTGCCAGAGGTCCTGATGATTTGAACTGACTGGTCAATAAACTGGCAGATGAAATTATTGACAGAGATGAAATTTCCCATTACTGTGCAGAAAAGGTTTGTCTTCTGAAAACATCAATTCAGTGCCGAGCTGTGCTTCAGAATGTGAGGTACTGGGAAGAAAGGAACAGAGGAAAAAATAAGAGAGTGACACTGTATCCATGGGGCAACACCCCCATCTCAAATCCTTCACACAGTTCTTGGAGAGGGATGGAGGAAAACTGAAGAGATACTCTAAAGTAGGGATGGTATAATTAAAGCTCTACCATGGTTTTTGAATAATGAGAAATTAAATTGACTTGAACACTTTGTGAAAGAGATAACTGAAGGGTGGGTGACATATAGGAAGGTGAGTAGGAGAGGATGATTCTGTGTTGCTTAGTACAGGAAGTAGAGGAGACACCCAACTAAATTTTCGTGTGGGAGAGGTATGATGAAGGAAAGAGTTCTTTTTCAGAAAATATAAACTGTGGAGGTCATTGGTCCAGGCAGTAAATAGGACATAAAGAGAAATAAGAAATATTTAGAAAAAACAAACTAAATTTATGGAGGAAAAATCCAGTAAGGGCTTTTAAACACAGCTGTGTGTATGCAAGTGTGGCTGAGAAAATGGCCAAAGCACAGATTGCTGGAGCCAGGAAAGTGGGAAAAGCATCCTATCCTTGGGCTGCCTGAGCATCCATGACTAGACAATTTCAGAGGAAGGAATTGTGACAAGAAAGACATCTATTCTGGCCATGTGCCACCAATTTTACATTTCACCATGTGTTATGACAAACATTATGGCTTTTTTTTTAATTGGAGAAGATTTTTCAAATAGTGGAACTAAATGTATCATTAGAGAAATTGAGTTTAAAAACATTCTGAGATTTATTTTCTTTTAAATGTTTCAATACTGCACAACTGTTTGATGAATCTCTGGACTGTCTCACTGTCAGTGAAAAAAACCTGTCTGCTGCCTCAAATGTTTTTCATGTATTACAAAAACAAACAACCCAGAACAATCAGGGAGAGATGAGGTTGACTTCAACTCTTCCTTCTACCCTAACTCTTGCTTTGGGCAGTTTAGTTCCCAAGGAGGTGGGAACTCTTATTAGACAAAATTATTTATTTCTGCTGCACTCTTCTGATGCACATCTGATCTGCTGATGAATGTGGTGCAGGAGCATGGAAACCTGTCTTCCCGTGGATTATTTTGCTGAGTATCTGTAATAGTGTCTTATAAGGGGCAGGTATTAGAATTAAAAGTAGAGGAGTTTAGATCCATTATTACACAATTGCCAGCATTTAAAAAGAGGATAAATGAAGGTTGCTGCCTCTTTGCTCCAACCTGGGAGCTGCAATAAAGCACTGGGGAACTGCAGAGCTGCCCTGTACCTTTGCTACAAACGGGAAGACAGATTGTATTTCCCCCAGCCCCATCAGGTTCTGTGCACAAAGCCCATTTGCCAAGTCTTTGTGTACTATGAATGTGTGAGAGACAGATTAATTTCACACTATAAGCAGAGATTAACTGTAAATAAAATTGCAGTTTGCACCAACCAGCTTTCTACTCCCCCGTAATGGAGTTTCAGTGTATCAGGCCATGCAATAACCAGCCTCTGCTGTTTATCTTCCAGCAGTGGTTGATGTTCAGTGGGTTTCCTTTAAATGCTCTTTCTTATTTGCTTATAGAAAGTTTAGAGCTGCAGGCAGTGGTGGTGGTGTCTGGGGAGTGCAGTTAATTGGACTTTAGTTCAACCTGTTTAGAAAAGTAGATGGAAAGATGCTTTTGGAATTCCCCAGTAGCCCACTGGGATCTAGAGAAGGCTGTAAAAAATAAATAACAAAAATGACACAGTGAATATTTCGAGTCTTTCATCCAGGTTCTTAAGTTAAACATGGCAAAGAGTCAAGCAGCTGTTTCACAGATGGGGAAACTGAGCCTCGGGGTCCATAAGTTATTTGCCCAAGGTTACAGAGAAAGTGGCAAAGCCAGAACCAGCATCTCTGTTTCCTGCCTTCCCTTCTTCCCCGTGGTACTAGATTAATTTGTCTGGGAAAGATGAATAGTGCTGTGCACAGCTCAGAAATAAGGTTATTTTATTTATTTTTTCTATTCTTTCAGACCATTCTCTCATGTCTCAAACAGTAGAGTAGAGCTGATACTGCTTGCAAAGGTGTAGTGCAAGAGGTCTTTAAAGTGTTTTCTTCATCATTTTTTTCACCAGAAGTTGTTTAGAGAAGCAAAGAAGCAAAATTCCTTTGGGGATTTGTGGAGAGGAAAGGCTGTGAGGTAGAAGAGGAAGAGAAGAAAAGGAGCTGGGTTTAACCATTTTTACAGCCAAACAGGTAGCAAAATTATAAAAGAACATGTGTACAACTTGGAAGACAAATCTCTCTGGGAAGATCTCTAAAGCCCAAATGAATGCTGCTGACAGGCATCAGAGTGCTTAGATAAGATCCTATTATTCAGACTCATAACTTTGAGTAGAGGAAGATATCCGTAACTGAAATGTAGAGAAATAGAGATGGTAATATTCAGTTTGTCAGCTGAGTTGGTGATAGGAAGGTGTATCTCACAGTGATTATAGGATTAGAAGGTTTGCCAATACTGTTAGTAGAATGGGATTTATGGAATGACACCAGTGTTAAAGGTTTGAGTGTACTGAATGCAGGATTTCATTATTTCCTCAGTGCCTATCAAGTCTGATGTGTGGGAAAATGGAGTTGCTATTATTTAAACTTGAAATCATTTCCAGGCTTCTCAGCATCAGGAGAATGATTCCATTTTGCATCATCTGTTTCTTCATTACTCAGTGATAATTTGTATTTGCCCAGGAGGATTTTCAGGAGATGAATAACACTCTCACCGAGATTTCAGAACGTTGAAATTTACGCTAATTCTGTATATGGGCTGTTGTATGAAATTTAAATTATGCCTATTGCAAGCTACTACACTCTGTCTATTCTCCATCAGACAATGCACTCTACATAGTGGGTTTCTTCCTGAGATGATTACCTGCAAGATTATGAGTACATTTTACTTTATCAGCAGAACAAAAGCATCACAGGTGATTGAAGTAAATGATACGTGTTTATAAAAGTAACAGCAGCAATTGGATGTTGTTTTTCAATCATTCTATGCATTGTTTGTACATCCTTTCCAGGAGTTAATACAGCTTTTGTCTGTATAAAGGGAATAAGTACATCGAGAGACGATATGAATGGAAGTATAATACAGTAGTATTTAACTCTGGGAGTTTTAAAATTATAATGATGATTATATAGATCTTCTCATAGCACTTTAGCTCTCAGAACATCAAGTGACTGCCAGCATTGCAGTGAAATTCATTGTCTGCAGATGCTCAATTCATCAGTGACATCCCATCCTCCACGCTTCGGTGACACCCTGCTTTTCTCTTGCCCATGAATTTAAGTCCAACCTTATTGCAAGGGAATGTGGAGCTCTGAGATTTTAAGTGATATGTTTGCCAAAATAGCTGCTGATTATAAAAATACCACCTTTGGGGCTGAGCTTTCTTAAATCAACCTGATACCCTTGTGTTCCTGTGATTATGAGCCAGCGTGTGCCCAGGTGGCCAAGAAGGCCAGTGGCATCCTGGGCTGTATCAGCAATAGTGGGACCAGCAGGGCAGTGATTGTCCCCCTGTACTTGGCACTGGTGAGGTCACACCTTGAGCGCTGTGCCCAGTTCTGTGGCCCTCAATTCAGGAAGGACATTGAGGGACTGGAGCACATTCAGAGAAGTGCAATGGAGCTGGGGAAGGGTCTGGAGCACCAGGAGCAGCTGAGGGAGCTGGGGGGGCTCAGCCTGGAGAAAAGGAAGCTTGAGGGGACCTTCTTACTCTCTGCAACTCCCTGACAGGAGAGTGGAGCCAGGTGGGAGTCAGGCTCTTCTGGGGAACTTGTGATAGAACAAGAGGAAACGGCCACAAGCTGAACCAGGGGAGATTCAAGTTGGACATCAGGAAGAATTCCTTCATGGAAGGGATTGTCAAGCATTGGAAGGGGCTGCCCGGGGAGTCCCCATCCCTGGAGGTGTTGAAGAAACGCCTGGACATGGCACTCAGTGCTCTGGTTTAGTTGACCCAGTGGTGTTTGGTCAAAGATTGGACTCGATCTTGAAGGTCTTTTCCAGCTTTAATGATTCTGTGATTAGCTAATCACGTAATAAAATACCTGCCTCACTTCAGATCCCTGCATTGGACCCTCAGCTCTTGATCCATTAGGGATTTCTGGGAGGTGAAGATGAAACATTGTCTGATATGAGGAGTGGGATGGGAACATTTGTGTAAGATTGTTCTAGGCCTCTGACATCTCTTGAGGAAAAGAGAATCCTACACTATTTGTATATACTGAGTTTACAGTCACTTCACCCCAGCTGATGGGGATACGATGCAACAAAAATATGTGTGAAATAACTGTCAGGGTTTGTGGGACATACACATGAAAGAAAACAGGAATAAATGCAACTGTGTTATATCTGGGGTAGGATTTTTGTGTCTCTTTATGCCTGCATTTTTCAAATAACAGGTGAAGCTTGAGACTGAATAAAAATAGTCATAATTTAAAGCTATCTCACTGTTGGCAACATGTTGTATGTACATCAGCTCAAACTAAGCTCCTAAATTGGGACTCAAATACAGCCATGTGAGCACTTCATTTTTCATGTGTAATTTGCCATTTCCTTTGTGTTTTGACATCTTAGCTACAGGAGCACAGAGGAATCTTATTTGGGATGGAATGGTCTTACAGACTTGCCACACTGCTGCTGTTTAAGTAGCATGATTCTGGCTTTCAACATGAAATTGCTCTAAATCTTATTTTGTGGTAGCATGAAATATGATTGGGTGAAGAAAGTAATTTGATAACATGTTTTCTCAACATTCCCCCTCCAGTGTTTGCTGGTTTTATTCCCACGTGTTCTGCAGTGTGTTATTACCATTGATGATGTGAGATGCAGCCTCAATTTATCTCAAGCAGCTTGGAAAAGTATAAATAATTGGTGTAGAAAGATGGGAAAAGAGGGATATGACCATAACAGCGCTGAGTGTTTTGACTACCTAAAAAATGTTTTGCACAGACTAAGAGTGAAGTTATTATTTTATTTTTCTTTATAGGTGTTCCCATTCCCACCCTGGTGTGGTACAAGGACTCTGTTCCCCTCAGCAAGCTGGAAAACCCCCGTTACAAAGTGCTGCTGAGTGGTGGACTGAGGATCCACTCCCTGCGCCCTCAAGATGCCGGAATCTTCCAGTGCTTTGCCAGTAACAAAGCTGGGGAGATCCAGACATACACCTACCTGGATGTGACCAGTGAGTAAGGAGCTGTGATACGAGATCCATGAGTTGTCACTTGTGTAGGTGACCCTGCATCCACCAGATTCTCCACCACTCTGTGCTGCTTTAATTTGACCCACAGAAGCTTGATTTTCTATCGAGCGTAGCTGCCCCAGCTGTAGGAAACCCCAAAATGCCCCTGTGGCCTCAAAACAATCTGCTGAAGCTTGTGGGAAAACTCTCCATGACATTAGGGGCTTGAGGGGAACACTCCTATTTCACACAGCAAGGGATCTTAGTGAAAGGAAAAAAAAAGAAAAAGGAAGTGTTAATTCTGAAATAACTTCATCTTTCCTTTATACTTCAGTAATTATTTCTGCTCTCATGTAATTCTGTTCTGAACTTGAGCTGCTGCTTCATGATTGTGCATGTTATTATTTTATTTGCCTTTGTCTACTACTGCATTTAGCAAGGGGGAAAGAAAGAAAGCTCAAGTTAGATGTCTTTTTTTGGCCAAAAAGTCTGAATAAATGGTTTTGTTAATGAAGTGCACGCTTCTCTATGGGAGAATTACGAATCCTAGTAGTCTCTTTTAAAGGTGATTATTAACAGCCATTTTTGTAATATTAAACTTCTCGTCAGGAAACTGATTTTTAGCCCAAGAGCAGTTCGCACATACTGATCAGAATTCCTACTGACCCTAGAAAATAGATCAGCCCCAGTTCAATATATATCTAGGAAACTGGAGGAAAAAAACTGTAATAAAATGCAACTGGGGGAAAATGTAAGAGAGAAAGAAACTTGGAAAGTGTCTTGGATAAGACTCAGGTTCTAAATTCTTTTGGCTGACATTTAAGTTTCAAAGTTAATGCCTTTCTCAAGTTGCTTTTCATCCTAAAGAATTATATTATGAAGATGAAGGAAAATAGTTTTGTTTATCTAGATTTCTCAACTTCCCCCCAAACACTCATTTTGAGCTTTATCTTCCATCTTCTGTAACCCATCTGACTTGTACAGGTACAGGCACTGATAGATTTTTATTTTCCATGTAGGTAATAAACAGGATTAGACAATTCCTAGGAGATGAATAAGGAAAGGTTACAGTCACTGCTGAAAGGTTTTCATGTCTTATTGTCATGTCCTTCTCCATGATCAGCTCTATAAAAGTGGATGTAAAGTAGTCCGTGATAATAGGTAAAGGATCTTTCTGAGAGCTGATGCACTGAGTTTTTTGAACTTTTGATTCTAGACATTAAACCAGCATTTATCCAGCCTCCAGAGGATACCACAGTCACTGAGGGCATGACTGCAGTGCTGACCTGTGAAGTATCAGGGGCTCCAAGACCTGCCATCTCATGGAAGAAAGGTAACATTATTAACTTGTGGCAAAGCTGTAATCCACGTTTTTCTGTCCATTGCTATTACTGAGGTTCTGTAGATCCATTTAGTGCCTCTTTCTTCCTTCCTGTGGCACCGTGAGCAGCGGGTTTGCTGTGGGGCTGCCATGAACCCGTGGCCTGGGCAGGCTGGAACAGTTTGTTGGAAGAACTGGAATTGCAGAGCTTAATCCCTGAGCCTACGTGACACTAATCATGCTGCTTCTCCCTCCTGTGTTTCAGGGAAGCAGATCTTAGCCAGTGGCTCAGTTCAGATTCCTCGCTTCGTTCTTCTTGAATCTGGAGGGCTCCAGATAACACCCGTTTTCCTCCAGGATGCTGGCAATTATACTTGCTGTGCAGTCAACTCTGAAGGAGCTCTGAATGCTTTTGTGATGCTGACAGTGTGGAGTAAGGATAATGCTTTGTTTAAAGTCTAACTTTAATCAAGTATTAATCAGTTTTTGTTGTATGCTCAGGAAATTTTCATAAGTAATTATGCTTTTCTCGTTAATAGAGATACTTGTATGATTTAATGGGAATAATGTATCTATTTTAGGAATCCCATCACAAATACCCTTTTTGTTTGTAAAATTATGCATATAAATCTCTGTTTTGTGAAAGGAAGTGTATTTAAATAGAGCTTCAATCACACAGTTTTACTCAGGTTTTGCTTTGGCGTCTCGCATTGCAAGTCAGACCTTTTAACTGTGTGGTGCATATTTAGCATTTGTTAATCCCCAAACTGCAAGCTGAATCAGCCACATTTTTCCTTTTGAACTTGGGAATACCTGAAAACATTACTAGTAGTAACTGTAATGTACTTGTGTCATATGGCCATCTTATTTTTGTTTTGACAGTTATGGAGTTGACAATATGGATATCAGGATGCTGTAAACTGAATAATATCCAGGTGTATGGATCAAGTAAAGGAGATCCTTCCTATTTATTCTCAAAGCTATGATTCTTATATGTACTAAGATAGTTCCTAGTCATTGTACTGCTTCAGAGGAGGGAAAGAAAAGTGAATATAACCTAATAATTGTGTTGCAACAGCACCATTATAAAGCCAGAAGTCATGCATGGGTACATCAGGAATAATGCTAAAAATTCCATGCTGTAAGAGTCAGCTTTTGATTTTGCTGATGATTCCTTCTTGTGCTTGTATGAGGTGTCTCATGCTGATTATCTCTGCAGGGATTTGGGACTGATTAACATTATCCACATATCTTCCATACTCATCCTGGTTGTCTCCCTGCCTCAGCTGATACTATCTGCTGCTGCTCCTGCGTGTTACACATAATAGAGATCTTCCACACTGGATCCTGTTGCTGTAGTTACAGCAATTATTGTGTTCTGGGGCTCCAGGAGGGGCCTGGATAAAGATGTTCTGAAATGTTTGAGTAAACAACATACCTTTCTTATGTGGAAAATTTGTCTATTAGAAACTCCTCCTCCTTTAGCCTCTGTCCTGGATTTGATGAGATCGTAGGGTTCCACTTAAGTTTCTCGTTCTTGGTCTTTTTCTAGTGCATTCTTCTCTGGGCAAGTTTTCTTTGGTTTTGTTTGCGTTTTCCCTGCTCCAAACAGTGTGACTCGTTTCCTGACTCTTTGCATGCTCAGATTCCTTCATAATACACCACAAACATACTTGTTGCCATATGGCTTTAGGGAGTTGCCCCCAGCCAAGTGAGAGTTCACACAGCTTTAGCTTCTTCTGCTCTCACCACCCTGGGCTCGTGCTCGTGCCCTCTGCTGCTCTGTCTCTCTGCACCCCTCAGTGTGTCACCTCTCCTTGTCACAGTGACTTTAGAGGGAGGGGGAGCCTTCACAGCAGAGCCTTGAAGAGCTTGCTTTGAATGACAAAAGCTCGGTGGCCGCTCTCTGAGTGAATATCCAAGTCAAAATGCCGCAGTTTCACCTGAGCTGTGGCTTGTGCTGCTTTCAGATCGCACCTCCATCGTCCGCCCTCCGGAGGACAGCACCGTGATCAAAGGAACCACAGCCACCCTGCACTGCGAGGCCACTCACGATCCCAGAATTTCAATCAGGTTGGTGGTGTCACTCCCTGTTTGTGTGGTTTATCCCAGCTTAATTTTGTAATCTGTGTGAATAGCATTAGGTGAAAAGTTTCAGGACCCCAGATTTTCACAGCAGACCCCTGATTACTGCATTATAAGGTTGTACACTGTATCATTAATCATATAAATCCCATCTTCCATTTCAGCCTTATGTATTATTTACAATGAGCTATGTTCCACTTCATGACTTCAATATAGCCTTCCATGATTTTACTGTCAAGGTTAATACACTATCAATAAAACCAACTTGTCAGAAGCCGATACTTAATGAGAGTAAAAGCCAAAGAGAAGGAATAGGATTTCAGAAGTGTTTACTCTGGGGTGCATAAAAGCCACACAGGAGATGCCCATGTTTTTGGAAACACATCAGTAACTTGGGCTTATATTCTGCTTTAACTGTATAAAGGAAAGCAAAATTTGTATGAACTATTAAAATTCATACTAGACCATTTAGAGGAAGCTCAAAATCTTAAAATCAATTTGCCATGAACATTTATGTAGTCTGAAAGCAACATGAAAGAAACTGCAAGGGAGAGGTTGGAGGGTGCTCAGAGGGTGAACTGCAGAAAGAACTTCAGAAAGAGAAATACAGGCATAAAAATTTTGTGTAGAGATAGGTAATTGTGAGACCATGGGTTATACACATCCCTGGGAAACGTCGGTGTGTGATGGGCTTATGAACTTGGACATATTTGAATACTTCACCTTTTCCATGTAAAATATATATAATATTGTTTGTAAAATATAGAATATCTTGGTTGGAATTACTTTTCTCTTTCTGATCACTTGATCTGAAACTTAAATTTGTTAAGAGGCACTGCTTGTAAAAGTAACTGTAGGGGCCTGTCCTCTTTAACACATGATGACATAAGCTGATAACCTTATAGCAGAGTTCAGATAAATCTATTTTGACATTCTTATGAGTAATCAATAACTGAAACATTGTAATACTCAGGTATCTTTGGAAGAAGGACAGTGTTGTAATAAATCCATCCAGCAGTTCCAGGATCACAGTGGAGAAAGATGGAACCCTCCTCATCAGCCAGACGTGGTCAGGTGACATTGGAGATTATACCTGTGAGGTCATTTCCTCTGGAGGAAATGACTCCAGAATGGCTCGACTAGAAGTGATGTGAGTATTCCATCTTAGATAAACTCTACGCTTGGTTTCAGATGCATTTTTCTAACATTTAATTCTGGGTGCTCTGGACAGTTTGGACTTTTTTAGGGGAAATAAGGCCTGGTTCATTTTTAATTAAATTGCCTCTAAATGTCCTGCCCTTTGCATGCTGCCATGCTGCTTGGGCTTCCACACAACTGGAGCCTCGGAATTTACTCCAACTGCATCTCTCTGAATCACTACATCTGCATTTCCAGCTGGTGTGAGTGAGCTCAGGGGGTAAAGATTGAGAGGTGGTGGTCCACCTGTAGATAGTACAAGTGGACAACCACAGGGGACTGTAGAGTGTGTAGGTGGCACAAAATGGATGGGGGAGAGTTGATACACTCGAGGGTAGGGCCACCATTCAGAAGGAATTAATTAGATTGAGAAATGGTCCCGGAAGAACCTTACAAAATTCAGTGTGGACAAATGCAATGTCTGCATCTGGAGAGGAGTAACCTTTTGCAGGAACACAGTCTGGGCACTGATCCCCTGGTAGCAGTTCTGCTGAAAAGAACCTGGGGGTCTTGGTAGGCAGCAGCTGAACATGATTCAGCTGTGGACCTGTGGGCACAGAGCAGGCTGTGAACATCCTGGGCTGTGCTTACACAGGCAGAGCAGATTGAGGGACGTGATTCCCTCCTCCTGTTTGACATTTATTAGTCTACATCTGGAATACTGTCTCCAGTTTTGACTGAATAAACTGGTCTGATCTGATGGCTGACCCTGCTTTGAGCACAAGTTTGGGCCAGAGACCTTCTGAGCTCCTTTCAAACCTGGATCCTTCTATCATCCCATGCTGTAGGGCTTTCCCATAAAGCCCAGGTGCTGTGCTGTGATGCCAAGGTTTGAAAACAAGAAAATGTTTCCTTCTTTTTAGTGTTTTTTCTCTGTTAAACATTTATCAGAATAGCTGGTCCCTGGACAGGCATTGCTTACTCTTGCATTCTTTTGATACATCATTTTTCCGGGGGAAAAAAAAAATATTTTTATGTATGACTTTCTTTATTTCTACGGATCTTTAAAAATAAAAACAAGGAGATACTTAAAGTGCTGTTCAATTCTGGAAAAGGATTATAAAAATGTCATTACAGGGTTCCATATTTTCTATTTCTGTCATCCCACTGGGGTGAAGTGCACTTCCGTTTTATTTTTATCACTAAAAGCAACAGCTGTGGTTTTGGTACGTGTGTGGAGCAGATCAAATGAAAAAGAAGGTGATGTTTTATGTAGACTTATTTATTTATTTATTTGCTCGAGTAGTGCCGCGTGCTTTAATTGCACTAAAATCGCGTCCGTTTCTGCTGGTCACGCCCGACGTCTCTGAGAAGACGGCAACTTGTGCAGTTGGCAGTGTAACGAGTTCACCTCTGAGATTTGCTATGCAGAGGGCTGTTTGATACAGCATTATTCTGACAGTGCCAAGGCTACATCAGATGCCCATTTTCAGAGAGCGGTCATACATTCTTTTTCTAATTAAGCGCTCCTCAGCTCTCCTCCCGGAGTGCGTTTCACTGCTGGTTTGCATCCAAGAGCACGAGACAATTCAGAATATATTGCTGCCACAGAACCACGCTCGCTCTTCTCTGAGGCGCGTTTTGAATGGAGGGCAGAAAATTACGGAGTAAAGACTGAAAAGAATGGTAAAACCTGGGCTTTGAAGCAAAGCCATAAATATGTGCTAAACACTTCAGTGGGGTGATGGTTTTTTAATCCTTGATAGCAAAAGATGCCCGGTGCAGCACAGCAGATGTGTTTACTTGCAGTTCCCTCTTGACTGGTGAGGAGCCTTTTTATGGTCCATAAAATCTGGGCTAGAAGTTGGCTGGGAGAGGCACATCTTGTGTGCATTGCTGAGGCACCTCAGCTGTTCCAGTTGTTCTGGGTGGCTCTCCATGCACTGGGACTGGCTCTTAATCCTGCTTCCTGTGATGTTCTGTTGCTGATCAGCCATTACCTGTTTTTCCTGGAGGAGTTAAAGAAATCTATCAGACCCACTCTTTAGAGGACTTGAGTAACTGATAAGTCACTCAATAATACCTTGAATTGTGACATTTCATTTCAAAGCAGTGCTGCAGGTAGTGCAATACTGCCAAAGAATATTGCATTTCTTTGCTGCTTTCATCATTATCATTTGGCTCAGCAGCACAGATCTGTGAGAAGGAGAGATACATGATACAACAGGAGTGAAATGAAGAAGAAAATATGTGGAAAGAAAATGTCTGAAGTAAAGCCGAAATTGAATTCCAGCTTGTATACGAATGACAGATCTATAACATTCCCTATTCTCCCAGATAATTCTCTTGTGCAGAACATTAACAAACAGGGCATGTACATTCCCATCGATGAGCACTTACACTTCAGTGCCTTGAGTAGCACTAATGTCAGACAAATGTTCAAAGGAGGCCTCTCAACCAATTACAGGCTGGAGCAGTCACCAGTGGATAATATCATACCCTACCTTGCCTCGTCTGACAACTCCAATTGTCTCTCCACCTTTTTTCCCCCAGGAACGAACATGTTCCTCCTCTGCCTCTGTGCACGTCAAGAGGAATTTCCAAAGGCACAAATAAGTTTGTTACTGATTTCTGTTCAAACTGATTCAATTCAAAACCATTGACCTTCAGGGCGACCTTCAGTTATTTAATCTCTGAGTGGACTGGTTTTCTAATCTGTGAAAAGAAGGAAAGAAAGCTTTCTTCCTTTGTCTTCCCTTGTTGAAAGACAGGCTTGGGGAGAAAGGCAGTGTTCCTGGCTGGAAGAACCTACACTGATAGCACAGCACATACACATTGGTGGTGCAACCAGGATGGATCATTTTCCTCAGCAGGAAAGAAGAAATAAAATATTTGAAAAGAAAAGCCAGAAAACTAATGAAGAACTTGCAAAAGTGCAGCCAAAGGTTACCTTGCTCATCAATTTTGCACTGATGGTACTTGGGCACAGAAACTAATTGCTAGTCAAGATACTCTATTCATTTGTCTTCCCCCTAAATGTGTTTATTCTTCATGTACATCACTTGATTTGATTTGCACGAGGTAAAACATTTGCGAGTGATGTTTCTCTTCTACAAGAGATAGATTTTAATTTTGTACTTACTTTTTTTTTTCTCCTACCAGAGTTTCTCAGCTGCATATACAGAAACATTTGCAGGTCTTTTGGTGGTGAGCTTCTGCCTCTCTTGCATCCCTCCAAGTCATAGGATTTGATCCTCAAAATAATTGCATTTTATGAAACATCCCAGCTTCATTTAAGCTTACTTTTATAGTTCTGTAAATACCACCCTGAAATACATATAGAGGAAAAAAGGCTCGTTCCTAAAGCTGCATAAGCTGAGTTATCACAATGTATCACTCACCTGATGGGAAACTGTGCTGATTCCAGCTCAAAGTATCCTGAGGATTCTCAGTATGTATAAAATATGCAGAATTGCCACTATCTGTACCTGATGATACCCACTGCTCAATATCAGCCCGTCTGCAGCCCATGCTAAAGAATCTCTTTGTTGTATGAATGTGACTGAAAAGTATGGTAATGCTGCATTGTTGGAAAATCAAAGCCCTCTACAAGCCTCTGTTATGTCACAACATATAGTAAAACCTTTTAGGCTCTTTTTCTATGCAAAAATATGGGAAGGACAATGTAATACAAAAATAGACAATTTATTCCTGGCAGCAAGTTCATCTTCTTTCAGTTCCCTTTCATCAGAGAAAGAACTATTATTGTTCTGTCTTCTTCAAAAGCAGGAGAGGGGAGCTAACCACTTATAATAAACCCCAGTGGGTTGCCAAGAATGCATAGTATTGCCTTTGTCAACCATCCATACATGAATTTTGATGCCCTTTTTACTAGAGTATTTATAATTGCTGCTTCTTCCAATTTCTTCCCAATATATCCCATAAAAAATAGCTTGATTACTAAAATTAAAATCAGTATGACCAACACAGAGTGAGAGATCAAAATGACATCCCATTACAAATGTATCTTCATCTGGATCCCATATCCCTCGGTTCCAATAGCCCACCTCTTCTCCTTTCTGCAGGGAGTGAAAGCAGGAAGAATGTCAGACTTGAAAATATATTATTCCTTCCTCACTGGAAAGAAAGCTTCTATTTATTTTTCCAAGCTCTCTATTGAGATGTCATCCAAGAAGCAAGGTTCACTGCTGAGTCTAAATGCACTTGATACTCAAAAGAGAAATATCACCCAGAAATGCACTCAGAAATAAATGCCATTGTGTCTGTTTGTCATTGAAGGTATAGCAGAAATGTAGGTGTTTTCAGCAAAAAGAAAGCATAAAATTCAAAACCCTTTCCCAAGTCATCTGTAGATTTGAGCTTGTGGTGACCAACAAAACGAAATGGGAAATAAATCTGAGTGCTCTGGAACTTGGCAACTCTTTAATTTCAAAAATTTGCCCCTTTATAGACCTACGAGAGACAAAAAGCCTCAAGACTCGGGGCTGCCTTGAAAGAATCCTTCCTGTGTTTAGAAATTGGAGAGGATTCTTTTGCAAGGGAAACTGGAGAGACCCGAGCAAGAGTTGACACGTTTCTTAATTTAAAACATTATGAACTTTTATGAGCGGAGCCATCAGGGCTGAGAGCTCTGTCAGCCCTCCTGCCTCGGCTTCTCGCCGCGTTATCGGCCGGAGCAGACGAA
This sequence comes from Pseudopipra pipra, assembly GCF_036250125.1. Taxonomy (NCBI): domain Eukaryota; kingdom Metazoa; phylum Chordata; class Aves; order Passeriformes; family Pipridae; genus Pseudopipra; species Pseudopipra pipra. The sequence goes on from NC_087564.1 coordinate 12,822,712, forward strand.
CCACCTGCTCCTGAGCAGAACCCTCGTGGTGGACCTGATTTAGGAAATCATTTCTGAAATAGGAGCAGGGCTTTTCATAAACTGACAAGAAAACTTGTTTAATCTCCTGTGCCTTTTTAGTAATCCCCTCTTCAGTCACAGTCTCTCTAATTACCTGCTGTTGGACCATTTTTCTCAGAAGTCTCTCCAAACCATGTCTGGTTTATTTTCCTCAGCAAATAGTCTGCTTTTAGCTAATTTTATAAAACGCTCTGTGTGTTTGCTGAGTGAATTTTTCAGCTGCCCTCTGGCAGTGATGAGCTGACTCAAAACATTAGGGTTTCTGTTTTGAACATGTATCATTTGCAATGGGCTAATATTTCTCTCCTAGATTGTCACAATGACTTCGTGTTCTTTTCTTGCAAATCTGCTATTTTAATTGCTTTGTCAGAGTCCCCTCAGGTCACCTTGGTGGCAATGCCATTAACCCTGGGCTTATCTATCAATTACAGATTTTTAAAGTGTCCATGGACATATTTTTCTATCATACAAAGTAAGTTATGGAAAACTTGCCTCCATGCAACTCTTCAGCATTTAGAGGAGTGAGGTCTTCCAATATTCTATATTGAAAAACTTTCATATATTTCCTATTTGGGGCTTCAGTGAACAAAAGAAAGATAATAATGCTAGAATTACACTGCCAGTGTCTGGTCAAGGGGTGTTGAGTGCCCTGGGTGTTATTGTACTAAACCTCATCCGCTTTCGTGGTGCATCAGAAGGTGAGCAGTTCTAGTCTGAGGTCCTTCTCATCCTGAAAAGGGGTTGAAATTAGCATTCCCTGCAATAATTTCTTGGATGTTAGCAGCAAGGAAAAGTAATTCTCTTAAAGGAAAAATAGAAGCAATGATCTCTTTGGGGAACGTGAATATTCATGATGGTGGTACAGGTCTCATTTATCATCCCTTCCACACAGTATGTGGTAGAAAATGAGAAGGAGACAAAGTGTAAGTGCTTGCTAAAGTAGAAATTACCACTTATTAATCTCTGCTTTTGTATACTACAAAGGGAGAAGTACACTTCTGTGCCGAAATGTCGTTGTAGTTTTAAATATTTATTTCTGCCCAGGTGTGTGTCTTAAGCACTTGTTCTGTCTGCCTTGAGGGACTTAAATCTGTAAGCACCATCTGTTGCTGGTTGGTGTGGACACATGGCTAAAGACTATGATATCAGTGAGAAGGTGTCCTGTATGGCTGCAGCTCATGCTGCTCAATCTCTGAACAGAAAGTGCTTGTTTCCTTCACCCTGCTGACTGATTATCATTGTCAATCGAACAGAATAATCAACTAAACCCAAATCCTGAGTAAACAAAACCCCATGTTTAAACTCGCTTTGTGTGTTAAAAGAAAAACAGGAAAGAGGGAACGTCCACTGTTCTTCAAAAGACTTCTGAGACTTGTACATTAAGAAAAGGAGGCTCAGCTTTAAGTCTCGTAACCTCTGTCTTCAAGTGAGCTGTTGACTGAGCCCTTCTAACGTATGGGAGATCAAGATTAGTAAATGCACATCCTAAAAATATCCTTAATATGTGCCAGGAGTGCTTTTTTACTTCCCAGAAAAGCAGCTACATGGGGATAAGTTTGCTGTGAGCTCCCCCCCAGCTATTCCTACATTGCTACTTCTGTGACCATCATCTTCCAGAAGGAGCTGAAGCCATGACCCATCTCTGAGCTCTTCCCCATAGGGAGTGTTGATAAATGACATGGGGACTGGGACTTCAGTGAACCATGTAGCAACAAGACGTTTCACTCTTTCCTTCAGTAATTATCTTTGCCAGCTTAATCACAAAAACTTTTCCAACCAGCTTGCTTAGGACATAATGATAAATTGTAGCAGAGCTTTAATGTTTATTATAATTTAATGTTTCATTCAAAATTAAGTGGCATACTCCTGTAGTCCCTGGGTAAATGGCCGTATCTTACACTCCCTCTCCACACTTTTCAATGACAGCCTTTCTCTGCCATTCTCTCTCAGGCCAGCTGCCCTTCTGCTTTGTTTCCAGGTCCCCTTCATCTCTAAACTTAACTCATCCAAAATTTTACAGTGCTGTGTTCAAAATCTGCTTCCTTTGGGCCCAGCCCAAAAGTGGCCCTGTCTGAGCTGTCAGTGCGTGCCCAGATCTAAGGGAGAGCTCAATCAGCCCAAACTCCTCACGATCAAGGCATCTCAAGCAAGTGATTTAATGAAGTTAAGATCTGAATCACACCCTGAGGTGTCATTCCATGTTTACTACAGAAAGAGCCTGGGGTCGCCGTGCTGCTAATTTCGTTATGCATTTAAAGTCAAATGAGACGAGACAAGACTTTAAGTCTGGGGTTTAGCCTTAGGAAGCATCAGCCCTTCTAGCCTGGAGCGAGGTGGGCAGGGAAGTGCCTTCTACTTGCGTTGCCTCATTAGCTCTGTGTTTTTCTTACCACTCCTTGGCTCTCCCAGCGATCTTTATTTTTTTGGGTGCTAACTCCACAGTGTGTCTCCCTCAGAAACACGTAAACAAAAGCATTCGCAGTTTTAACAGAAAAATAATAAAGCTATTGTCTGGCTCTCCATATGTTCCTCAATCTTCCCGTAGAAGCCGAAATCCAGGACATATTTATTGTTCTGGCCTAAAGCCAGAGCCTGTATTTACTTTTGTGAGTGGCTGAGGAGTTTGTGGTTTTTAAATAACTGTGAGCCTTCAGTACATGATACATTACACCCAGGAATTACTGTGTTTTTAAATTAAGCCTGTGAAGTACCCTTGTGGCTTTCTGCCCTGGCCAGGAGCTGTGGAAGGGTCACCCTCAGCTTTCCCGGGGAGGAGGGAGGGTTGAATGGGTAAAAACTGTCCCTCCTTGCTTTTCCTTCACTATGAGATTCTTGTCCTCCTTAGGAACGGGATGATAAGGAGCAGAAATCATGCTCAAGTATAATGCTGAAGGGCTTTTATCTCTTAAAACACATCAACATCGAAGGGTTGCAGCAGAATTTAGTGTTCTCACTGCACTGTGCAGCCTCCCACTTCCAGCCAATGAGTACAAATGAAATGTTTTTCCACAAATTTCCTTTATGTGGAGAAATTACACATTTTAATTGAGCTGCTGTTTTATTTTTGTTTTTTAATGTTTCATTTGGTATTTCCATGGGGTTTCTGCAGGCATTTTTGCTACATTTTCTGGTTGGGTGCTCCCAAAAAAATCCTTATTATAGGAAGGAAGGATTCTACCCATGACAGGATAAGCCTGAATCCGCAAGTAAATCAAGCTGTTCTGTAGCCTAAGAATACATATGGTAATTTTGATTAGTAGCTCTATGTGGATAGTGTCAATGTCTTCTGCTTCCTTGAGTATGAAAAATTCCATGTTAAATCATATCTCCCATGTGTTTTACTGTTTATACGTATTATGGCTGTCACATTGCTGGGACATCATTGTAAGAAGGGAGAAAAAGTGAGAGAGGAAATTTATTGACCAAGTTGCTCAGTCACAAACCGTATGAAAATTGGCTTTTTTCCACATTTAGCAACATTTCCATTAGCTGTTCTAAGCATCAGCCTTGGGACTTTCAGCATAAATTATTTTTTTTCCCCCCCAAATAGGATAAAATTGTGAAGAACTCAGAGATGTCTTTCATTTATTTAATTGTACAATAGCTGCTGGTGGTTTTATATCTATCATCGTACAAGGCTGGTGTCGTCTGCCTTTCACTGCCTGTAAGACTGTATAGCTGAATGAAATGTAGATTAATTTTTCTGTGCTGTTTTTTTTTTTCTTTTTCTCCCTTTCTCTTTTCCTTGACAGTGAACTGCCCCATTCCCCTCAGAATCTTCTGGCCACTCTGAATTCCTCCCACAGCCGGAGCGTGATGCTCTCCTGGGTGCGCCCCTTTGATGGCAACAGCCCCGTGCTCTACTATGTGGTCGAGCTCTCTGAGAACAGTAAGTAAAGTCAGATATATTTCAACCTCACATTGTTCTTAATTGTTCAGACTCACCTTTTACCAGAGCTGCTAACAAAATGCTGCTGTAGTTTGCTAAATGAGAGACATCATGCACAAAGGGGAAGCTCTGGGTTTTTAAACTCAGCTGTTTGCACACTGAAAGAGTGAGACAACAAAGAAGCCTGAGATGGTGAAATTGTTACACAGGAAAGGCTTAGTTCCACCTCCAGTGTTACCAGCCAGACTTGAGGCACAACAGCTCACTCCTCAGTGCTGTAAACCAACAGTAATCTGTTTCTTCCCATTGTTGTCTTTTTCTCCAATTTCTTAGCTATCTTGATGCATTCAGAGCCCCAATTTCACCTCAAAGTTGCAGGCAGGGTGATAATACAAGGAACTGGTGGTCTGTCAAAGGAAAAAACTTGGATGTCAGTAGGAGCTACTGTCTTACCTGTATATGGGCTCATATATTTTCTCTGCTGTCCCTAGATTATCATTTTACGTTATTCTTTTAGGTGGGTGGTTGAGGATGCTTGAGTGAGATATCCAGGTATCTTCCTGGGTTACAAACCTGGCCATTGTGAATTGCCACTTCTTCCAGATTTATCATGCTCTGTTCCTGGGCCTCCGTGGCTCTCAGTTTGCAAGGTTATTCAGGGACATTGCTAATGCCTCCTTAGGAGTTGATGGAAAGATGAGGTTATATGGAAATCGGTCACCTTGGCAATACTTTCTAATCTCTATCACCCTAGGAGCTGGAAATCCAAGCTGAACAATTGATTCCTGATGAAAAAATTAAGAGCATCACTTTTTCTGACATGTGGAAATTAGTCACTGCATAGCTGAACGTGAAGCACTCCTGATTTCTGATTATCTAGAGAGCAGCAGTTTGTTTTGCCACACAGAGAGCCTGAGAGGAAACTTGGGTTTCAGATCACATATAACCCTTTTGCTTTGCAGGCTGAAGTGCATAACTTTTCAGATGTGGAGGTCCCAGAACTGATGATCTTGGCAACTGTTAAGCAAAGTGCAGATTTCTAATCCAAGCAGAAATCCAAAGTCATGCCCAGAACTGCTGTCCTTAAAATAGTTCTGTTCAGGCAAAGACTCCTGATCTTTCAGTAATGAATGATTAAGAAAAACCAGTGTCCTGCATTCCCCCTCTACCTTTTTATCACGACCTTCCTTTTTATTTTCGCTCTTCTCTGCTTTCTTACTATTGACTACAGGCAAGTAACTACCCTTCTGCTTTTCCTTCCCTGTTCTTTCACCCACGGATGAAACACCCTTGTGTTTCTTGTTTTCCAGTGGCTTTGACAATGACAAGCCAAAGAAGTCCCAGTCTGGGAGCACAGTGCAAAGGTCCTAGGGCTGTATTTACACAGACACAGCACAGAGCTGGCAAAACATGTGAACCTGGGTTCTGCAGTGGGCTGCATTGGCTGGGGAGAGTCCCTAAAAGAAGAGGTGCAGTTCACTCAGTGCCAGGAGAATCATGGAATTGCTTGAGTCGGAAGGGACCTTAAAGGTCATCTCGTTCCATCATCCATCTTGTGTCATGGAGAAGTTTGAAGACCTTTCAAGTCCCTTTCTAGCAAGGATGCCTTGCAGTTGTATAGCAACGGGGTAAATGTGCTGTCGTTTTATAATTTTGTAATTAATTCACTGAAATTTGTCAAAGGCTCAGCGAAAATCAACAATAATTCTTCGGAAATGGTGTAGACAATCCCTCAGAACTCCACAGGATGCTGTGAGCCATTGCTCACTCCACGATAGATAAAATAATTTTGGCTGATGGCATTGCAATCTGCCACTGAGAGGGTCTCATTATCCCAAATCCCAGGTATATGTACTTCAGCAGCTTGCAGCTGCAAAAGCCAGCCACACACTGGGTTTGCTGTGAATTGAGCATCTTAACTCCCAGATATACTCTAGGTCTTGCTGTCCTTTAAATTTTTGTCTTTATTTACTTTGCTTATATGTGCAGTGTCCAAATGGCTACCCACAGAAGTAGGACTTGAATATTCCCTTGAATGTTCCACTCTTGCTGTGCTCTCTCATTTCATATATTCTTACTCAGCTTTACAGTTGCCAACAGAATAGCACAACATCATCAGTGACTTTGGTTTGGAAAGCTGACTGTAATGTCTGCATATTGTCACTGTCTTGGTTTGGTTTTTATTTTCCTGAAGTTTGTTTTTCAGAGTTATTTTGATCTCAGTGGGGCGTGGTTAATATTTAGTTTCTCCAGACCTCCTACGCCTCTGGAAACCACCACCTTCCCTTTGTTCCCACCCTTCCCGAGCGCTGTTTGTGAATGAAGCTGACGTTTGATCTTGTGTGGGTATAGTTTGGTCTGATAGGGCTGTGCAGGAGCTCTCTTTGCTTTTCAAAGACAATTTCCTTTTGGGTTTTGTGCTGCAGAAAGAGCGACTGTCAGGGAGGCAGCGAACACCCTCCATGAGCTCCTGTGCCGGCATCGGGAGCTCTGTCACTGTCACAGCAGCACAAAACACAATGTGCTTCACATCCCAATCCCCCTTGGCTTTCACACGTGTGAAGGGTAGGGAGGGACATCAGAATTATGATTTATTTTCCGGTTTGCAAATCTGCACAGAAGACTTTGTTGTTAGTTCTGTGGAGTTTGAATATGCGGGGTTTGCTTTGCAGTCACAGGTGCCAAAACATAGCCCTGTTTTGTTCCTTTTTTTTTTTTAGCTGTTTTGCTTCGGATAATTTTCTGATAGCTTTAGGATCCATTGTAGGTTTTGAAGCACGTACCATAAATGAATACACAATAACAATATCTGTTGCAGAGAAATAGCTGAAGAGGGTTCAAAATAATGAGTATGAATTTCAGGGGTTTAATTACAAGCTGCATTAGAGAGAGGCGTGTCACTCCACCTGGCATGGATTAGAACTCCTTTTCATTAATATCAATTCAGTAAAGAGATATAAAAACCTTATTTTAATTAGAGGGAAAAAACAGTGGCAGATCGTGCACATAAATTGCTGGAAATATGAACGACTCTAGCCACCTAATTTTTAAAATGAATGTATTTGGCACAATGCAATAATTCTCAAATTACAAGTATTCACAGTAGACTGTGTCTGTGGGTGACTTGAGACATATGGCCTTAAACATTTGGGGGCAAATTTATAATCTAATTTGAAAAACACAGTTCCAGGGAAACACAGTCATTAAGTATTCCTGCCCACACAGAGCCAAGAATGTGAACCTTGATTTGAAATAGGATTTTCAAATAAATAGTACCATGCATTGCTGTCATTTGCACTAATATAATTTTGGATGTTTCATGACCTGTTTAGCCCCTGTTGCGATTATACCCAGGAATTCCAATGAAGTCTCTCCATGGTGTTAGAAGGGGATATGCTTAATTTTATTCCAAAGAGGTTTAGACTTAAGGAATTAATCAAAAAATATTCTGAATAGGCTTTTAACTGAAGAAATGAATTAAGACTTAAAGAATTCTGCTGAGTACAATTAAGATAAAAGCCTATTTTTGTTTTATTGTATTCTGGGATATCTGTGCTGTGTGATGTAATGATATAACTCAGATTCATCACATTGTGCCAATGAGGAGATAATAAAAGCTCCCGTGAAAAGCATCTGTACATGCTTAACTTAAAACCTATGAATTGTCATCCCAAATTTGGTAGGAATATTCAAGTGGCAAAAACTTAAAACATTGATAAACCATTGCAAAAATCAAAGTAAAACTGCTTGTTACAATTTTGACTCACATCTAAACAGCATAATGTTAAGATACTTTTTCTCAGGCCACTGGTAGTCCTTGTTTAAGTCCTACCAAACAAAGGATGAACCCACCTAGCTTTTATGTGGATTTTTTGCAATATCATTTTGTTATGAAGGTTCGAAAGATGGATTTAGTGAACTCCAGCAGTACAGCAAATTCCAATACTACCCATCTATGCAAAACCCCCTGGAGATGGAAAGAGATGGAAATGTGCTCCAAACCTGCAAAAATCAGCTTTCTGCAGTAGATCTAAACTGTAATATCAAATTAGAAATGATTTTTGAGGAATTTGCAATTAATACATGAACTGAAAGGCAGATGGGGAAATACAGAAGCAACACCTCTCAGCCAGTAACCAGTTACTGAATGCATCACAAGCGCATCCAAAAATTCTTGACAGATCAAAAGTAATTTCTAAAACCCCACCATGACATTGTAAACTGGAGAGCGGCCTGTGAGATTCTTCATTTCCAATAAATGAACTTGCAGAGGCAATCAGAGTTAATTCAAAATACCCAATATCCCTAAGACAGCTAAACATGGAAGTTGTTCAGACAGTAGCAATTACAGGGGAAGAGCAAGCAGAGCCCAGAGTACGTTCTGGGCAGCTTAAGTTAAATGAAGGATTAGCACAGCCTGTTCACTCTAACAGAGGCTTATTTAATAGTTTGACCTGGCAAGTCTTTAGTCACCATGGAGCTTCTCCAGGCTTCCCGGGACAGGTGAGTGACAGCCATCCCTGGAGGAGAGTTGGTGTTGAAAATTTTATGGCATGTTTCCAGTGTCAGAACTGTTCTTCTCTCCAGTAAAACGAGCTGCTGCACAATTCTGGGGTTTGTTGTTGCGTGGCTAAAGAGGGAGATGAGCTTTTTGAAGTGTTTTGTTTATTGATTGTCAAAAAAAAAAAGGACTTGACATTTAAATTTTAAAGATACTCTGCACACTCACTGTATCCACTGCTCTGTGAGTGAGCAAATGCTCCCCAAACTACCCTCCTTTACGAGTCAGAGCGCCCAGGAGATGAATAGGCTTCATTTATATTAGTTTTCGGTTTAATCTCTCTTCCTGCCAGATCTTTTATCTTCCACCAGGAGAGGAAAAAGAATTAATAAAGTATTCTACAGATGCAGCATATAAACAGAGCAAAGCCCCAAGGTGCTGAGGAGATTAATAGGGCCTGTTGTTGAATCAAACTGCTCACTACATTGAGCTGCTTGGGTTAAGCACTCTCAGGTGGTGTTTACACTAGCAGTAAACAAATGAAATGCTTTAGGAAACGGACCACTGCCCAAGTAGCTCATACAAGGGTGTTTCACTCTCCTGTTGGTGTCTGCTCTTCCATTTTCCTCAGGAAGCTGCTTCAGGCAACGGACTAGGTCAGCCATACCTTAACTTCAGCTTACCTTGATTTGTTATTGTGCATTCTGGCTTTAACAAGGTTGGTTGTGAAGTCTTAAGGGAGGAAGCTTGAGAAAATTCAGGAGGAACTAGGATGCAAAAAAAACTCCTAAGCAGTGCTTTTCTGGATAGCACAGGTGTGTTCCTCTAAGTGTTCTCTAAAAGAAATTCAATGTTCAACTAAGATAAATTGGCATCGAGATCTTGCAGCCAAAGTGACTGTTGCTAAATCAACAACTGGCAAGGACAGAACTTGACTGCTGTGCAAATGTCCCTCTCCAGCATTCCCAGTATTCTGCTGTGTCAGTTTTCCTGCTAAAAAAGACTTTGTTCTGGCAAAACCGTTACTGGAATAAATACATTTGGAGTAACTCAAAGATGCAGTGTTTATAGCCCAAATGGCATCATACCCTGGAGGGCTTAAACTTGCTAAGGAATCTGCCAGAAAAACACTAAATTAGTGGTTTCTGCCTTGGTGTGAATTTTAGCAGCCTTCCACATTTGGGACATCTCATCTTCATTTTCAGGCAGACGTTGAGGTGACCTGCCAGGAGCCACGATGCACTTCTGATGAGCAACGTGCACAGATAACAGTGCCAAAATCTACAGCTAGCTCCTCAGCAATTTCCAGAAGTGTTAGTAATTTTGAGCAGGGAGCATGAAAACAGCTGGTATTATTTAAAAACTGAACAAATCTTTAAATTGGCTGATTCCATTGCTGTGGTGTTGCAACACAGACCAAATGTCACCTCTCCCTCACTATTTCAGCCATGACTTCAGGGAGAATTTGTGTCACCAGGCTGTGGAGAAAAGAAGTCAGAATATTTAATTTTCAACATGTTTAATTTCTGACCTCTTTGAAAACTTGAAAATGTAATTTGGGCATCAGAGGAGCTCGGTGTGGAACTGACAACCAGGGTTTTATAGCACTGCCAGGGCTGTTTCTACCAGGGAATTTTCCTAGGACAATTAGACTCAATGCTGAATTGTATCACTAGGAAAAAAAAAAATTCAGACATGTAGAATCCACAGCAGAAGCTTTCTCAGGTCTTACAGCAAAAGGCTGATTTGGCACAGAGAGTCACGCTCCTACACCTGCTTGCAAGCTGGGGAGGAAGATATTCCAAACCGACCATGAATTTCATTAGAGTCCTTCCACCAGAGCCACTCATGGGTGTGGTGGTGTGATGGCCTGCCAAACAGATGGGTTGTGAAATACACAGCCCATCTGTCTTTATCATGCTTGTTTCCTCTTTTATTAAAATGTTAATGAATATAGTTTTTATTTATTATGCCATGACATGTGCAGCATCACTTTCCACTAGACAAATGTGCAATCTGCATAACCGTGTGGGCTGACAGGAAGGTTTCTTCTGCTGAAAAGAAACTTCTTCCCAAAGTTCCTCTGATGAAAACAAGCTCAAGAGCTCTGAGCAGTCAGAGGCTTTTTCTCGCTTTTGCAGGGCTTTTGACAAGCACTTCCATCTTTTTTTTTTTTATTATTATTTCACATGTTAATTATTCCAACAGACTCTCCCTGGAAGGTTCACCTCTCAAACCTTGACCCCAAGATGACCAGTGTCACTGTGAGTGGACTCACCCCAGCCCGGACCTACCAGTTCAGGGTGTGTGCAGTCAACCAGGTGGGAAAGGGCCAGTACAGCACTGAGACCAGCAGGTACAGTAACAATCAATATTTGTGTGCCAAAGGCACAGTAACCTACAGTTATTGGGAGGAAAAAAGCTCTGGTTGTGAATGAATGGATCAAATATCTTTGGGGAGTGGGGCAGTTGGCATTACCCAGGCCCCTGGAGCCAGGAGTGATTGCTGATGATGGCAGTGAGGTCATGCAGGAGATCAGCACACGATGGGAGAGGTGTCCTCGTGCTTCCAGAGTATCAGTTGAGCAGGATCTTGGAAATAATTTTTTGCTCTTGTGCTAAGCCCCAGCAGTTAGCCCGGGCAGGAGTACAGCATCCACCCTGTCATCACAATGTCACTTCTGGAACTCACCCAGAGGTGACATAGAAGGATGGCTTCATCAGACTTAGTTTCAAATGCATCCCCCTTCTTCTGTGAACCAAGGCTTGCTGCGAGCTTGAATTGCAGAACAGCTGAACTCTAAATGGCTTTTTCAAAATGTAGGAGTTTGATATGAAAAATATTGAAAGAGCTGAAAGAAACAATTTGGAAGGAGTCACAGACACTGGACCTGAGCTCTTACTCATCCAGGCTTGTAATCTTTTTAAAGAGTTGTAGCAGCCTGAGTGATTCAGAGAGAATAGGGTTACCTCAGCTGTCTGTCTTGTTGCTTGCTTAACTGATTTCCCATTATGTTGATTTGTTGTAACTATTTCATGCATGTCTTCAGCAGTTTGATCAGTGTTATATTTCTTGCTAGTCATCAGACTGTGATAAAAGAAACTAGTTCACTTGGACTGGATACAGGAAGTAGAAGTATTATTTCTAATTTATTTCAACACTCATGTCCATCACATTCTTTTGTACTCAGGTTGATGTTACCAGAGGAGCCCCCCAGTGCCCCACCAAAAAACATAGTGGCCAGTGGACGAACCAATCAGTCTATTATGGTGCAGTGGCAGCCTCCTCCTGAGAGTGAGCACAATGGAGTTCTTCATGGGTACATCCTAAGGTAAGTGCTTACCTGGAAAGTCCAGACATTGGTCCGAGTGTGCACGAGGGAATGCAAACGGTGTGACTTAAGAGTGTAATAAAAACTGTCTCTAAAAATTTGTCTCATTAAATGCATTAGTTATTATTTGCAAATGCTGTGGCAGCCTTGGTTTGTTAAATATGAGAGAGGGGTCACAAGGGTGAAGGCACTTAAATTCTGGCCTGTCTGTACTAGAGAGTCAGTGAGCTGGGAGCTCCCTTAGCTGCTCCAAATGCACTGCCTGAGTGGACCAGCTCCCTGTGGAGACTCACAACATCCAGACAGCTTTTTTCCATATTCAAAGGGAATTGAAGCACAAAGTACTAGAAGTGTTCGTGTGGGAAGCTGGTACAGTGCAGCCTATGCAGATGTATATTTGCTTATTAGAATCTCAGCTTCCTGCTCGAAAGGTTAATTAAATTTATCAAAGACACAACAGGGCTCCTGCCCTACAGAGGAGCAACAAAAGAATCAATAAACTTCAGTTTTGTGCCAAACAAAATGGAGAGAGGGAATGACAGGTCAGATGCTTCATGGCAGACCTTGATTTGGTTTTGAAAATCAGCCAGTTGAGTAAGATTCTTTCAGCCCCATTGCTGTTTATTAATGTGAAACACATTCAGGCAGGTAACTGGGAATCCTGAATACATCCAGTCTTTCTGCTTGCACAGGACTCGTTGTGTTGGAAAGGGTGTTGCCACACTGTGACTCTTTGCAGAGCATTTCCCTTCTGTAATTTTTTGGGATTCAGTATTCACTCCTACCCAATTCAACTACAGTTTACTGCTCATTTGGCATCCTACATATCCTGTAGTGGCAGCAGCCAACTAGGGCCACACCTCTAGTGAGGGAGGCATTATCTAAATTAGAGTTTTTGTGGGAAACTCCCAGCCACTGACATATTTCCAAGTGATGGTTGCAGCCTCCTGTGGGCAGGCTGCTGACATTTTTAATACAGTGTCCTCCAGAACTGTAAAAGATAACTAAATGCTACAGTTTAAATGCCAACATCCTGTTCATGCTGTGCTCCTACTTTTGCTGGCATGGATGGAAAGGCTTTTGTTATGTTAAGAGCATTGGTGAGCTCCCAAAATTGTGCTGGAAAGTTCCTTCTCTCTGCAGGCATAGTTGAAGTCTGTTAATCTCCCTGTCACCTGCACAGACCCATTAACACTGGTGAGCCACTTGTACAAGTGCCTGTTTGTGCAAGTTTTTAGAGCTGGACTCAGTTTGGAAGCTGTGCCAGCCATCACTGACAGGTGGGGAAAGGTGTTTTAGGTTCTCCCTATGGATAGAACCTTGTCCTGAGCCTTGGGTACCCATTTGCAGAGGGTACAGATGTTCTTTGCTTCAAACTGGTCTCTTCACCAGATATTCCCAGTGAGTCTTTCCCAGACTCAGCATTAAGTCCTTTAAAAAGCAATCCCATGGCCTCCTACTTCTGGCAATCTGTGCTGTTTTCTCCATAGAGCATTTTCAATAATGTTTAACTTTAGTATTTTCTCCATCATCTATCAGTGTAATTGATCCCTGCCCTTGCCATAACATCTCTTTCCATTTTAGTAGTGATCATATTCATTATGCTCAAATTGTGAACATTTTTGATGTCTGCATGCTTTGTCTTGACTACAGAGCAAAGAAACCATTTGTTCAACAGGAATTTAAGATTATCACATAAAAGCACAACTGTCCCAGGTAATAAACCAGGCAGTCCTTCCAAGTCAGATTGTGTGGTCACAGTGATATGCACCAAAGGAAAGTCTTTGTGCACTGGTTTCTGTAGGATTAGGCTGTAGCAGAATGAAAAGCACCAGGCATCCCAGAGACCCAAAGCTCAAGACATGCGAGATACTAAATTGATGGAACACCTGATCTTTAAAAGTGAAGGTGCACTGCACAAGTCATATGGAGTGTACATCAAACTCCATGGTGAGAAAAATCGTGAAGACATGACATTTCTGAACTGGCCTCCTTCCTCTGCCCTTTTTCTCACTGCCACTATTGCATTTAGAGGTCTGCCATGCTAACAGCATAACAAATTAAATCACAGGAGCACTCCACGCCTTGTCTGCTAGGTATGAGACAAAACATTGCTGCACTAAGAACTGACCTTGCCAGGGAGCGTAAACCCTGCACACGAGGCAAAAGAGAGAGAAAGGGGGATATTGCACAGAGCAGAGGAAGATCAAGAGGTTCAGTAAACTCAGCTGAGGGCTGATATTTATTTCCGTTTGTATTTCATAAATGGAATAACAGCAGTGTAGCATTACAGATATTAAATGTGCTAAAATATGGTCAGGCAAGGAGCTCCTCAGAAGAAAATAGAGGTGTTGTCAGTGACTGAGAACTGATCTCTCTATAGGAAGACTTTGGAACAAAAATCTGTGCCGAAATACATGAAGTTGTCTAGTCATAAACTGCACCAATTTAACCTAGATGAATTTAAAGTCTGACTGTAAGACATCACTGAAATTGTTCTGTGTCAATAGATTGCAGTGAAGCAAAGGATGACTAAGAGTGCGTAAAAGTTGCATGGTGAATAAAAATACAAATGTTTCCATATTTGTCTCTTTCATGGAATAGTAATGTCTTGTGTCCCTTATTTGGCCTCTGGTTTTCTGATTTTTTCGTGAATTAGCATATTGTAAGCATCCACTGTACCACTTTCTGAAAGGAAGGAAAACAAACAGTATTATTCACATTCACAGATTTGCAAGGTTTGTTTGTTTTCTGTAATTTAGTTCTTCTCTGTAGTTTCTTGACCTGAAGAGACACATCAAAGGGGCTTTGTTTTCTGGAATACAGTTTGTACATGGGAAAATATATTCAGTGTTTCAGCTTCTCATGTCTGAGCAGAAAGTTTGTCAGGATATTTACCACCTATCTGTATTTGGCACAGCCCTTCTCCTGGGACTCCAGTGCTTACCCAACCCCTCAGTCTCAACTGTATTCCATCCTTATTTTAAGCATTCTGTGAGGTAATCCTGCTGGAAGCCAGAGATGCCAATGCTTGTGATTCCAGAAGGTCAGAGCCCTCTGAGCTTTTCCTTTTCAGATTTCAGAGGAGAAGAAAAAAAACATTTCTCAAGCTGATTTACAGCAGCACTCTGATAAAAATCACATCTGGGCTATTTTTTGTACTAAATCATAGCTTTTACTAGACAAGTCACATTTAAAAAGCTGTAATTTTTCTGCAACCATAAAACAGGATAAAATACCCGTTTTGTTTAGCCCTGAGCCTGTAATCTAAGTGAGATCAGATTATAAATACTATAGCAGTCAAACATGATATGGTCTTATCAGGAGCTACTCTGTTCTTTCTGATTATTTTTCATTATTCTTTGTATAATTCTGCTGTAAAACTTTGCATATTGCCTCTTCACAAAGGGAGCTGTTTTGCCAGTCAGGGTATTTGCTTTAATTGATACCATCTAATTAACTAGCTAATTTTTCTCCCCATATGGTAGGTATCGCCTGGCCGGCCTCCCTGGAGAATACCAGTATAAGAACATCACCAGTGCAGAAATCAACTACTGCTTAGTGAAAGACCTGATCATTTGGACCCAGTATGAAATCCAGGTGGCATCTTACAATGGAGCTGGGCTGGGAGCCTTCAGCAGACCCGTGACAGAGTACACTTTACAGGGAGGTGAGCAAATGAGACCAATATCTCCATTCTATTTCCAGTTTATGGCAGAGTTTCCTTAGGAAGATGTGCTGTCTGGTTGTCCCACCTAACAGCTTGTGAAATGGATGGTCATTTCAGTCATATTTGATGGACAGCTTGGAGTAGGAAACACCTGCACATTTCAAATGCTTGAGCAGAGACAAGTCTCTGCTTCTGTCTCTGTTGTAGGAAAAGTTCTGAGTGAATTCAAAAATTATCTATTTTTGTTGACCCTCATAATGACATGTTGCCACACTTGCAGGTCAGAGTCAGCTGCAGCATAAGTAATAAATAGAAATGCTGACGAGAGTGGGGTCCTGGGGAATGGATTTATAGGACCTGTGACAGGCAGGGGCTGAGGTTACTCTGCCAGGAGAGTTAGAGAAAATATGGCAGGGAATTGGTTTTATCATGGCCAAGATATGCAATATGCTGTATATGCAATATGGGAGACAGAGGCAGAGTAAACCAGCTGTGTTAGTTCTGATAATCACAGAATACCTTGTTTTAGAAATATGGAATAAGTTGTAAGGAAAGTGCAGGGAGGGAAATACAGCCTGTGGAGACAGTGTTCTGAAGCATTTCAGGAATGCTGCAGACATTTGCAAAGAGGAAGATAAAATGATCTGTAAAGCCCTGATTTTTATGCTACAGCTCCTCCACGCCTTTCTAAGTGCTTTAAGAAGAGTATAAATTACATCAACAAAAGGATATGTAATTACTTTTTACAACCAGTGTAAGGCATGTTTACACCTCTAGATTGGTATTAAAATCTGTAGGGTAATTAAGTACCAGGCCCTTAAAGCTTTCATATATTCCCATAATTGCAGGGTTGTACTGGATGCTGAGCACTGGACAGTACATGGGCTCTACTTCATTGGACGTGAAACAATTACACTGTTTTAAAAACTTGCCGATTTATAGTACATCAGTTAATTTTCAATCTGTGAAGAATATGTAGTTGTTTGCTAATTGTTGCTAGGAGTACTTTATAACATGATTAGATACAGTTTGAGGTGTGGGAAGATCTTTAAGAAAAGATTATTCATATGCAACACTAATTAACTACAACAATTAAAGGAAGGACTATCTATATTTTTTCTTAGGGCATGTGAAGTCTCATAGTTTAGAGGAGCCTCGACACACTCAACCTCATTCTAGAAGTATTTATAGCAGACCTTGAAATGTTTTTCTTAAAGTCTTCTCCTTGCAGCCAGGATTAATGTTTTCTATCCCACTAAAGACCCGATCTCTGCAGAGAATTGGTTTGCACACAGAATTTGAATCTCTTTTGTGAATATGCTTGTAATTCATTACTTTGTTTATTTGCCCATTTTAAGCTATCATAGCACCTTAACCTTCCATCCATTAAGGCTCAGGTTTGGACTTCACACTCTTTTTTCTTAAACCCTGTAATTGACTCTAATTTCCCTGGATATTATGTGCTGTTATTATCATCCTTTATTGATTGGCTGTCTGTTGTCATTTATAAGGATATAAATCCTTTGTTATAAATTAGCTGTAGTCAGTCCTGCATTCATATTAATCAGGAAGGGTATTTAGACTGCAGGCCAACCTGCAGTGGCCTGTTTGTCTTTATGTAGTTCCTGAATGCTCAGTGCTGGGTAGAAGAAAAACTGGGTATTTCTCATTTATTTTATATCAATATTTTCTAATAGCTGTAAATAACTGCTTCATGGATGCTGCCATCTCCTAATGAATGCTTTGCTGGGTTTCTGTGCAAATCACCAAGGGCATACGGCCTGTTCTATAAAGAGTTTGAAGCCTTTCTACATTCAGAACTGGAAAGGGAGACTGGTTGGTATCAGTATCATTTGAAACTGGATTAATATCAAGTCTCCGTATGTCATATGCTGCTGTCTGAAACTCTGCTCCTTTATGGGAGTTGGGAAAAGACAGGAAAAGCCAGTGACTGTTTCTTGCTCCAGAATGTCCTTCCTAAACCGAACCAGCAGGAGTAAGAAAAAGCCACGTGTAAAACTGCCTTGTAAATCATATTCTGATTTTAATATGAGCAGAGATAAATGTCAAAGACACACACTCCCATCCATCCCCCTCTCCTACTACCAGCACCACTGCCTCTGTTCTGACATGCATTAAATGATGTGAGCTCTGCTGGCAAGAACCTGTCTGTCTGCAGATGAAAAATACCTGCACCACCTCACACTAATCAAGCGTGCTCTGCACTCAGACCCTGGGAGGAAATGAACCCCGGGAGCAGATCAACCCATTGGCAGGAGCACATCAGCATATTGGCATCTTTGTCATAGGGGATATTGACTGGCCATATAAGCTGTGGATTTATACCAGAAGCTAGTCTATTAATCCCTTATTAGTCCTCTGGCATTGCTTTAGCCACTGAAAACTAATCAGCTACTCAAAGCTCATCAAAAATCACCAACTGGTAGAATGCAGCCAAACTCACGAGATGCTGAGGGATCTAAACTTGTAGGCAACTGATGCATAATGTCAGATAAAATGTCAGAGAGACTTACTGGCAAAGCACTGAACATCCAAGCACTGGGGTCAGGCAGGTTGACTGTCTCTAAAATCTTGAAAGTCCTTTCAGAGTGATATTCAGCCTAATCCTTTGATGCTGTGTATATATAGGTCTTCCTTCATCAGAGTTTCTCCAGCTGTTCTTTGCTTTGATGTTACTTTTCACAGGGATTTTTGCCAGCCTTCTGCATAGGGCAATTTTACTTATTTAAACAGTGTCCTGCAGGACTTTCCATTGCCAGGTGAAAAATTGAAGTTTCCGATTACCTTTTCATGGAAGAATAGCTTTGTGTATAAACATCTTTCTGTGGTGACTGCATTGTTTCTGCTCTGTGCTATTGGACAGGTTTACCTTTTTCTTCAGGTTGATTTGATAAAACAGCAGCTTCTGTCCTTTACTTTGGGTCTGTCCCTTTTATCTCTCTAGTGTGAGTATTTCTGAACTTCCCTCTCTTTGAAAAACTCCCACTGCACCTTAGATTTAGGCAGGGCACGCTTTACAAGGAGAGACATCACTTCCATCAGCCTCTTTGCATTGACATTAACCAACTTCTATTTCTTCTTTAAGTGCTTGTCTTTCTTTTGATGCATATCCCAAAAGCCAGTCTTATTTCCTGAAGTTCACAAATCTCAACATGTAGTTCAATGTTGGTTTATTTTCCCTTCTGTGCTGTGCATCAACACCTCTCCAGGCCAAGCAACTCTGAGCAAAAGGCCCTTCCTGAATAAAATAGTGGGTGAGACATCAAACTAGGGAGTCTTGATAGTGTGGAGAGAGGGATAAAAGCAAGACAAGTCTGTTCAGCCAGGCCCAAAGTGATGTCTTGCTCAGGCAATAGGAGATGAATCAGAGAAATTTATATGACTGAGGTAGAAGAGCCAGAGAAAAACCAGTTAACTGAAAGCTTCCTGCTTTATGGAGGAAATAATCTTGAAAAAGGACTCTCTGAATGCAGAGTGTCCTCTGCAACCATTCAGTTTTATCTCAGTAAAAAGATACTTCCATTAGTTTTTCCTGGGGCTTTCTTGGCAAAAACATCTTAAAGATCCTCATTCGCTTACTTTGGGGAACCTCCCAATAACCTTGGAGTGTCCATGACTGTTTTGGGTCCAGCTTCTCCTGTGCAAAAGCAGGTTGGAGTTGTAGTGGCTGGATTTTTATCACTCTTAAGTGTCCTTTGCCATCTACTGCTTTTATTTTATTTTTAAGGTATTTTATAAGGTGGTGAAGTTAGCAGTTGTCTCAGTCAGGCCCCTGGCCCCCAGCTCTTAACAAAGACATAAAATCTTGTCCATGTGAGAGACATGCAGGAGAGGAAGGAGGCATTTCCCAGCTGCAAGAAGCAAAACTCATCTGTTAGTGCCAAATCTCACACTACTGAATTTCAGAATTCGAATTTTCAAATGTGTAGAATTGCAGAGACCACTTTTCCTGTGCACCCACAGAGCACCTCCCAGAATGTCAGCTGGGAGCAGAGGGAATAGACTTCACAGGAGGAATTACTTGCCTCCACATCCCCACCGAGATGTGCAGCTCAGCACCTCGAGCTGGTGCATTAAGGGAACAGCCAAATCCTCACAAAGAGGAAAACCTGCAGTTCCCCCAGCCTGCCTTACTGAGACAGGGAAGCTGTCACCTCAAAGGTCAGGAGCTCCAGAGGAGCAGGAAACTTTTCTCCAGGCCTCTGTTGGAGATCTGTATTTAGGGCCAGGAGTCCGGCTGTCAGAAACTCTGCGGGATTTACATGCTATTTGCACATAGCTGGAGACAGAATAATTACATGTACACATGCTTAACCTTAATGCCTTCTCTCCTCTCAATTATCCTGTCAGCGAAACCCTTTTAATGGTTTTTATCTCCAGTGCTTCCATGACCTTTTCTGCTTGGAATGCTGCACATTAACCCGCAGTCCCGGGGGCTGAGCTCTCCATAGATTTCCAACCACGTGAACTTTATCAGGGGGAAAGTTACAGTTGGGTTTTTTCTGGCCAGTTTGACCTGAAATTCCAAGATGACTCCCAGATGGGTCTCTGCTGTGAGATGGTTTTGGAATACTTGCAAGCATGATGAAGTACAGGTTTAAAAACTGGGAATGTTAATGCTTTGGGATTACTCTCGAAACACCTATTTGACATTGGCAGCTTCTGTACAGCTTGACAACAAACTTGTAGGAAGAGGATAGATATCCACCACTAAATTAGAAAATCCTTTATGTGGACAGTCACAGCTCCAGTAAGTTACTATCCCTGATCTGGGAAAAGTATTTGAGATTTGAAGTGACCAGAAGGTCAATTCTGATTTAGCTTCTGTCAAACTTCTTTTCTTTTTTTAAATGCAAAACTGTTCAGATACCCAAGGAAGTCTTTAATATCAGGACATAAAAGGAGAATTTTATACTGGCACTTCGAAGTAAATTTGAGATTATAATGCCAATATTTTACTGATTAAAAATATAAAAATGTGTTACATTATGTCTGCTGCAGCATAATTAAGCCTATGCATATCAGATGGACCATGTTCTTTCCATCCTTTAAATGCATTAATTGAGATGCAGATGTTGAATTTTCAATGAAGATGTCCAAAGAGGAATTGTGATATAAATCATGATTTCCAGTGTTCTGAAGGCTTTATGTTTTCTGTTCATAATTTTTATCATTCTTCATATTGCAGCAGGTACTTTTTTTGCTATGATTGTATATTCTTGTTTCAGGAAATTACCTCCTAATGACTAAAAAATATTTCCCTTTTTAAAAGAAATAAATAATGCATTTGGTTATCCACATTTCTAAAACTGTAGTAAACCTATCCTCAAGTGCTTGCCTGAGCTTTTTTGAGGGCTGTAAGGACCACAAATGAAAACTTGAAGCTTGTTAATGCAAATTTTTCTTCTCTTAAAAAATTTGCAGTATTTTGGGTTGTATCTAAAAGACTCATCAGGCTCTTATAAATAAAATCCGTGTGATATTGAAATCACTGGAAATTTGCTATTCATTGTACAATATCTATGGGATCCTCCCCTAAAGGAAATTATCACTCTCCACATCTCCCTGACAGGAGGGTGTAGCCAGTTGTTGGGGGTCAGGCTCTTCTCCCTATTAACAAACAACAGGACAAGAGGAAACGGCCTCAAGTTGTGCCAGGGGAGGTTTAAGTTGGATACTGGGAACAATTTCTCTGCCAAAAGGGTTGTCCAGCCCTGGCACAGCTGCCCAGGGCAGTGGTGGACTTCCCACCCCAGGAGGGATTTAAAAGCCTTGTGGATGTGGCACTTGGGGACATGGCCTTGGCAGTGCTGGGGGAACGGTTGGACTCGATGCTCTCAGAGATCTTTTCCAACCTGAATGATTCTCTGATTCCACATAGATGGAGTTGTAATGTAGCAGTTCGACAGAAGGAAGAGGAATGAGTGGAGAGGTTGATGCTCAGCTGATTTAGCCTTCCTGACAGGAGGAGATGAATCTATCAGTGATATCCTGGTGACTTTCTGATAACAAACCAACACGAAGGCTTGTAATACAATTTTATCCTGCACAGTAATGAATCTCTGGCAGTTACAATATCTGAATATGCAAATATGCAGGAAAGTAAGAATTTTGATTTTAAAAATTTTATGCCTGTTAACCATTAATTATATGAAGCATTGCACACAGAAGCAAATTCAAATATATCTTGTGGCTCTCATAATAAACAGTTTCATCAAAGAACATGAATTAAAAAAAAAATGCATTTAGTAGGGGACTGTAGCCAAAGCAACTCATTATGGCTGTAGAGTGACTTTAATATTTATGACTGTATCTCAGGATGATTTGGTGAATCTCTTAACTACAAAAACTTTATGATGTCTACAGGTCATTCAGATAATAGTATAACCTTCCAAAAGCACACAAGGAATTATGACACATGGCAGGAAGTAGGGCCTGGATTTTAATGAAAATTTAGAGTACTATCAGATAAACTCTGGTTTCAGAACTCAATAATTATGGATAGTTCATAAATTGTGACATCAAGTTTTAAATTAGGGCAAGAAAGTTGTGACTAATATGCAGTTACTGAGGTTAAAAAAATGTGCAGAGCTAAATTGTTGAGCCATAGTTTAGTCTTCAGGGAGTTTTAGTGACAGAGGGCATGAAAGTGGATGTTCTTGTCATTTCAAACCTACGTCTTTGAGGATTTCTCCATTTTTGTGTGTTGATATTTCTAGGCTGTGGATGTCTCTGATAACTGTGCACTGTTCTAGCTCTGTTGGTTCCAGTCTTACTGTAGTGTGTACCCCAGTTAAGAATAATGCCCCTTTATGTCTCTTCCAAACAAAAATAGCTTTTGGTGGGAAAAGGGGCAGTTTTGCATTTTTGAGCTTATTTTCTTCATTTCTTCTCCACTCGAAGAATCATCTTCCAAAGGTGGTTTGAAGCTTTAAAAGTTTGGGAGCTGTTTTTGAGAAGTATGGAGCAAAACACCATTTCTCAGTGGGATTTGTGGATATTCTTTAGAAACACAGATCATTGGGCTTTGGTAGAAATTCTCCCTTGGAAGCAGAAGGAACAAAGCCTTCCAGGCTTCAAAACCACTTGTGGATAGTTCCTCTTTCATAGAATACAAATGCCCATGCCTGTCAATAGTAATATATTTGAAGCATTATTAAACTTCTTTTATAGGATTTAAAGTGTCTTAGTCCATTTTACTTACTCAAGTAGCAGTTTTCTTCTTAAACTTACTATAAGCTCCATAATTTCAGAAAAATAGACCTGTCTATTAATATTCTTTCCACTGAGAACTATAGAAACGACATCTTAAAGCAGCAAGTTGAAGAAATTGCCTGGAAGGAGACATTATATTAAATGGCAAAATATTTAAGTGCTATTTTTGGTTGTTTGAAGGCAGGGTGCCTTTATGTTCCATGCTTTCTTTTGTATTGAGAAAACATCTGTCTAATTAAATCCTTGGCATAAAATGTTTATGCAACTTTTAGTAGATTAGAGGATGTATTGGCTCAGGATATATATAATCAATTCAATATACATGAATGCATATCATATCAAGATAAAATGAGAACATCTCCCAATTCCCAAGAAAAATCGTTATTGCATGTGATATGACTGGTCCTAATTCTTTAAGCAGCAGTAAATAATAAACAGATGCTGTTGCCAGATTATAATTCACAATTAGAACCTTAATTGTGGGAACTCCATGTTTTGTTGTCTGATCTGGGGAATTGAGTGGTATTAAAAGACTCAAGAAGTTTCTTTCAGAAACTGTTCATTGTCTGTGCAGTTATGGATAACTGAAAGAGCTGCGCTCACCTGTCCTTACCCAGCTTCTGTCTCAGGTCTTTCTGAGAAGCTCATCTGCAGAATAATAAGCTGCAGAAACCATTTCTTCTCCTCCCCTGGAAAGAATCTCCAGTGCAGAATGAGGAATTAACCAATTACCCTGCTCTCCAACACGCTGCTGCTTCCCAAGAAGTGCATCCTTCTCTCGAGGTTGTTATTACTCTGTGACTCACAAGTGACAGTCAGTGGGTGCTGGGTTCATTTTTCTCTTTTTCCTCCCCCTTCCTCCTCCACTGTGTTTTATTCCATGTCCCTCTCTGCTGACTGGGAGCAGTGCCCACGGCTCCACCGCAGAACGTGCAAGTCGAAGCCGTGAACTCCACAACCATCCAGTTCCTCTGGAACCCTCCACCCCAGCAGTTCATCAACGGCATTAACCAAGGATACAAGGTAAATAGAAACAAGGTTTCTGTAACTTCAGTGTTTGCCTTAACAGTCCTGGTATAAAAAGAAGTTGAATCTGATAACCTCTGAATCTCCAAAGTGACCGTGTAATTTCAGGAGTGTCTTACATGGGTAAAACAAAGGGAGAAGTGAGCAGTTGTTGCTCCTAGCAGGACTTGGAGCCACCTGGTCTAGTGGAAGATGTCCCTGCAGGACCTGGCAGGGGAGTGTAACTGGGTGATCTTTAAAATCCCTCCCGACCCAAACCTTTCTGTGATTCTAACATTTGCAATGTACCTAAGTTCTGAAAAGGGAACGTGTCATAGGCTAGAGGTCCTAATACTTTTGTCATCTTCCTGGGAAGTTTCCAAAACCAAAAAGCAGTTCAATGTCAGTTTGGAAACTCACCACATGTCATTGTGCCACTGAAAACCAGCTTGAGATTTCTATTTACCCTAACGCAGAATTCCCATTTGTTTCACTTGGAATCAAGACATCACACTAAATATTTGTCTTAACTTTCCCACTGTGATGATTTGGGAAGTATAAGAGTGTAAAGTTTATTAAGCATGCCCTGATGACATGGAGTTACCATGGTAAGTCCCTGCTGATGGGACAACTGGTAATATCTGTTACAGAGTAGGGAGTGTTTAACAGAGCCCTCACTGGTCCTCTGGCCAGTGGAGTGTGGGCTAAGGAGGCAGTTGGAGTGATTTATTCCTGCCCCTCAGGAATAAACAGAAACTCCATCAATGGTTTGGCAGTCAGGGCATAATAAATGAAGGGTTTAAAAGTGTTCATGGAAAGAACAAAGAGAAATCTGGTAGGAAGGGAAGAAAGGTTTGGTTTATGAGCAGGGAGGAGGAAGGTTGATTTAGGTGTTGGGTGAAGGAATGTGGAGTGGGCTGAGAAGAATGTGTAGTTGGAAAACAGGCTGTGAATTAAGAGATTGATCATGGATTTGAGATGTTTCAGAAGACTTGATCCTTCTCCAAGAATGTCTCAAAGTGATGGAGAAACTGAGACAAACAGAGGTATGCGTGGGTGTTCCAGTATTTTTGCCCACATCTATGTATTTTTCATAAAGACCAGCAGTGGCTTCAGAATCCCACTGCTGAAGACCTAAATACTTGTAGAGGTGTATGTCTGCTGTTCCCAGAGATAGAATCAGCTCTCAAGGCTCAGTGACTGACAGGGCTGCAGGACAATATCCTAAAAGCTCAATACAGAAGTAGTACTTGGCTTCTGTTCAGACTCTGGAGAATAAAAGCACTTTTGGGGCTCAGTGGACTTCAGTGCAATACAATTTTCTGCTGTAATTCCAAGCACAGTGAGCCCAGATTTGCAGAAGTCTTATTTCAGATTTTTATTCTCTGTTGTATTCAGAGTTTCAGTCTTAAGATCCTTTGTCTCATTCCATAGCTACCTCTAATTTATGTTTTCATTTCTTGAGCAATGGTATAAAATAACTGAAATCATAAATTGTATCTGTCAGTGGACAGTGAAAACCTTTGAAATTATCAAAATTTCTATTTCTTTGGATCTTTTTGATTGCACTAGATTGCTACAGTTTTACCATTCCTGTTTCTCACGGGGATTGTGAATTGCAGTACAAAGATCATATGAGAACATTTCTGTCACTTACTTTTATAGCCTAGCTTTGTGTATGATTTATAAATTGCTAGTAGTCAAAGTTAGGCCTTTGTGTTTTTTAAGGATTAAACCTTTTTTAAGGTTTTTCCTTAAACTGACAGAATTGTTCACCTGTGTTTTCTGCATGTTTCCTGAAGAACGTGCAATGAAATGCACTCAAAAAAGAAGTCAGTCCTCCAAAGTTATAAATGCCAATTGTAATCCACGGAGGTGATTTAGAAAAGAAAATAAAACTTAGTATCCTCTTCAAGCACTTTCCATTTTTATCTTTTCTTTGAAATTTATTTGCATTTCAATAAGTTGTAAAGTACACCTTCTCAAATATGAAATATTTCTAACAAAATTACTCCTTGTAGTCCACTAACTGCGCTTTTTGATTTTCAGAGACTAGACATTGGCTAAATGTGTCAAATATGGCTCATTAATTTCAGGTATCTATTCATGTTTATGAGCCTGAAATCAATACAAGTAGCAGGATTTACACGGATACTGAGTCAGGCCTAGAATTTTAACACGTTCTATAAGCTACAGGGTAAGGATTTTTTGGACAAAATAAAAATTTCACAAGCTTTCGAGCTTTAGACCCCCTAAGCCTTTAAGGCAATTCCAAAAATTGTTTCAAAATTTCAAAGGCATTTGCCAGAAATGAATTTTTTAAGCCCTCATTTAGGTACCAACACATAAGGTATTGCACTCTCAAAGATATCGATCGCCCAGAACATCGGCTGAGATGAATGAGACCTGGAGGAACTGAGCTCATCTGACAAGCACCCTATTTTAAATGCATGAAAATATGTCTTCAGGAGTCTAACTTTTGGGACTCGGGTGTTGGAAATTGTAGTAATCATCTTTACAACCATTTTCTATTCTTTCTGTAGTTCCAGAACTGCTGGAATCATTCACAGTGGGGATGTCCTCAGTCCACTGATGGTTTTAGTGCTCTCAGCCTGTTAGGCAGGGCTGCTCAGGGGGGTGCTGGGCTGGCTCTGGGACGGGAAGGAGGATGTGTGTGTCCCCTAATCCCACCAACCTCCCCAGACAGTGGGATCTGTAAAGGAACCCCAAAATAAGATAAAGCATTTATGTCAGAGTAGCACTGAAAGTACTTTTCTTCCTTCAGCTTCCTTTCAGCAGCAGAGAGTGGCCAGGCTGATGAAAGGCCCATGTCATACGGGTAATAATTTGCAATAATTTTGGCACTGTTCAGTAGCAGACATTGAGAATTGCAATATTGGTGTATCCCCCATCACTGGTGAGTGTTACAGACATCCCTCCAGTATCACAGTGTCACTGCTACATCCATCTGTTCAGCATCAGAGCTGACAGTAGTTTAACAGCATTGCTTGGTTCTTTACAATCAGATTAAGATGGTTTTGGCAGCCAAACATACTTTGCCTCCAAATAGACACAACTTCTGATGAGAGCTCATCCATATTTAAATTTTCCAGCTTCTGGCCTGGCCAGTGGACGCTCCAGAGAGTGTGACTGTGGTCACCATCGCTCCGGATTTCCATGGAGTCCACAGTGGCTGCATCACCAACCTGAAGAAATACACCACTTACTACACCTCAGTTCTGTGCTTCACCACGCCAGGGGATGGCCCCCGGAGCACACCCCAGCTCCTGAGCACCCTGGAGGACAGTGAGTATCCCCAGCACTGCCAGGGAACCTCAGCACTCAGGTTTGGGTGGGTTGGATAGAAAAGCCAGAATTTTTAAATCTCTGTGCTTAAATTTTGATCTCAGCTTCATGATCAGTTGGCAGTCTCTTCTCAAGTTACTTTTCAGATGGTTACCTTTCAGATGGTGTGTTCTTTTAGCCTGTGGCAAATATTTGATTTTTTTCTTTTTTTCATTATGGGCTGAACCTGGATGAATTTTTTCACATTGATCATTAGATGAGAACTTCACAGTCCGGTACAGCCAACACAGAATGCGTTGTTTGTGTCTGTGAATCCTTGTGCTCTTAAATCCATGTTCAGGCACCCAAATAAATATCAGTTGATCTTCTTAGGAAGTGAGCACTGAAACTTCCTGTGGAGGTCAATGATTAATTTGTGATTGTTTCCTTCTGTTGTTCAATATATTGAAAATGTCTGTTTGTATACTATATTGCAAACATTTGTGTAAAAGAACCAGGATCATAACAAGGCAGTATCTTTTAGTCTGAAAAACTGGAGGCAGGGTGAAGTAAAATGAGCTGGATAGTTTAGCATATAAATTGTTTCCTGAATCAGAAAATGGTTTGGCCTCTGTGGCCCCTTGGAAGTTTTTGCTCAAGACATATTTGGGACTCGCAAGTCTCACGTGTGCCTGATTCAGATAAGGACTAAACTGCAGTGGCCTCGCAGTTATTGTCTCCACAGTGATCTTGGCTCTGGCCAGTGCTTTGGTATATTCTTGTATTGGAGCATCATAAACACTGCTGCCCATTTACAGACTCAAATCAGAATAAAAAGTGTCTAATACATCCATTAAGATATTGTTTTTAGAAATACTGCTTTGCCTTAATAGGGATCTTTTAGGTTGGTCAGTATTCCCGTAAAGAAAAATCCAATTGTCATTAAGATTCACAGAAGTGAGGCTCAAAGTGCTAATCCAATTTTTCATGACATACTCTTGAAAGACCATGGAGAAAATTACTTTCCCATGGATTTTCCTGTTGTGGTTAGTCTCCTCTATATGCTAGAGCTATGTCCCCAGAGCAGGGTGTAGACTTAAACCAGAGATAGCAATTTAACTACCAGAAGTCTTTGTGAATCACTAATATGAACTCAAACTTGTTTATCTGGGGTTAAAGTAAAAGGTGTGGTGGAAAGAGAAACATGCATTAGGTTCCTGTGTGCAGTATCAACTTTTTTGCCTGTTTTCCTAAGGAAACAAAGCTTTAGACAAGGATGGTTTGTAAATGTGTTCAACTGTCCTTCTTGGGTTCATCTGTCTTCTCTCTCCAAGGACAGTTGAACCCTGTGGCAAATTTCAGTGAAGAATAAGAAACCAAAGATAAAAGACTCCCAAGATTTTGCAAAAATTAATCAACTGGGAAGAGGAGAGGCTGTTAATATTTCTGCTGAAGGAAAGGCTGAAGAAAGGAGCCTTGCAGACTTCCCACAAAGTGAGAGAAGAGGCAGAGCCAAGACTTTGAGACTATCTCAGGGAAATGTTGAGATCACCTGCCATTTTAAACACCAGAAAATTCCATCAGGAAACATAAAACAAGGGAAAACCGGACTTGTATTTTGTAAACCATTTGATGCATTCCCTGGTGTATGCAGCTGTATGCTGCAAGGAGCCTCAGCAGGGGATTTTTTAATTTATTTATTTTTTAATCCTTCAGAATTGCTTCCCTCGTTTTTCAGAGTGGCTGAGAAGTTATGTGCAGGATGGTATAATGCATCTTTGTGGAGAACTCGTTGACTCTTAAGTTGCTTCAGGATTTATGTGGTGGGAAAAAAGATTTGAAAGGACTGTCATTCATGTTTGCAGGTGATAGTTTTCAGTCTCTATAGCAGAGTTAGGCAATCCTCTAGAAAAAACTTGTGCAAACGGATCTGTTTGCTGATGAACTGTAGGTCAAATAAAATTTAACATCCAGTCAGAAGTATCTTGTCCTGGCTTGGAGTCACTTGCACCTGTGTTTCGTGGTGACATTAAAATTGGGCTGCAACTGCAGGGGCTAATTGGAGCCAAGCTTTGTGTGGGTTCTGTGTCTGCACATCCCTGGTCCCAAATAGTGCACAACTGCCATGCTCTTGTTGGGTATTCCTGGGATCACTAAAGGATCAGCAGTTCTTCTGTGGAGCTTTGACTGCTTGGTATCGCAGAGTGGATTTGGAAACTTTCCTCACTAGGTTTGCAGAATTGCAAATGGGGTTGTATCTGACCTACTGGCAGGGTTTGAGCTTTTTTTGTCATAGCTGGAGGGGAATGAGAGACTGGACTAAATTGAAGAGGAAACAAAATATGAAATTGCAGACAAGAAATTGCCAACTGATGTCAGTGGAGCTGGAGGATACTCGGGCAGGGATCCAATGACAGAAGCACTGTGAATATAAAGTGAACAAAATCTCCTTTTTCCAGTACATCGATTGAGGACAGAACAGTATTTGGATCAAAAATCAGTCAGGTTGTCTTCCTTGAAGGCCAAAATTGAGGGAGGATGGCATATTCTTGACAGTCATTCCATTTTATGCTCTTTCATTGCACACTGGGGAGCTGAATTTTTAAGAGCTCTTTAGCTGCATCATAAAAACCCTTTAAAATTTTCACACACTTGTATTCATTTTACAGAAGACAGTTGCCATTATGTTGGACATTTTTAGATTTGTTTTGAGAGAACTTATCCAAGCAGTGGCTTGGTGACTCTGTCCTTGCTGTGACCTTGCATAGGGAAAAAGCTCTTCCCAGATGAGGGGGTTGCTGGTGGTGTTGCTACAGACCTGGGTCCACATAAGCTGCACAGCAGTGAACACCACACACCTGCCACTGAGGGGAAAAATGGCAAACACCATCACCGTCAGGATTGCCAGCTTGATTGTGCTAATTAGGTTAGATGAAGAAGAGAGGAAAGAACAAGTTGTGTGCACGTCTCCTGTTTCCACTCTCTTTAGCTCTCCAGACAATTGGGATGATGGCCGGGTGAAATAATTTATGTGATGATAAGCCAGAGTGTTTCTTCCCAGCTTGTCTTCTCCCTCTCAGTGATGTTTTCAGCTTCCCTTGGCCCTGGCTCAGTGCTGTATTTCTTCATCCCTAACCTTGCCATGTGAATTAGATCACAATTAAGACGGGTTCTCCTATTAACAGTTTTTCTTTCCTGATCTCCAGAGCCGGGAGCAGTGGGACACCTGAGTTTCACCGAGATCCTGGACACCTCGCTCAAGGTCAGCTGGCAAGAACCTGTAGAGAAAAATGGCATCATCACAGGTATCAGCTGCTATGTCTGCTTTTATTTCTTTTCTGTTAAGTGTGTGTGGGGTGGAATGAATCACTGCAGTGAAAAACTGTTTGTGTAACAGAGCATTTAGGGAGAACTGGCCACTGCGGGCGCTGGCGTCCTGGTCCTTCTTCTGGGTAATTGAGATGTCACCAGGGCACATTATACAAGGTTTGGGTCCAGTTACTGGCAGCTCATGATTGTGGTGACTGGAAAGGCAGTTTGTTTTGGAAATCAGCTCCCCACAGGGTTTCTGGTCCTGTTAAATCTTCCATAACCTCCACCTGCGTTACTAAATTTGTGGAAATTTGTGAGACCGTGCTTGGCCTTTGCCCCAAGGGTGGGGGGTTCCTGCACGGAGTTTACAGCTGCAAAATCTGGATTGGCATTGTTAAGATTTGCAATCAGGACCAAGCCTGAAATCAGCAGTGCCCTTCATCTGTGATCAAGTGGCCTGGCTGTGGACTGCGTGACAGAATTTGCATGTCATTACTTAATCTGTTATAAACCACCACAAGGGTTCAGAACTCTCTTGTTTCCCTTTGATGAGTCTGCCATTTGACAAGCTATTTATCTATTTACTGTATGCCAGTGTAGATACAACATCAGCAACTTCATTATTTTTCATAAAGGAAGCTATAAATACTTGAGAAAACCTCTAGTTCTTATCAACAGAGGCAATATTGTTTTCAGAGGGGAAACTGTTACAGCTCCACAGGACGGACATTCCATTTAAGAAAGGTTTCAAGGTTTTGAAGCACAAGAAAGCTCCCAGATTTTAAGTTACTGGAGCTAAAAAGCACAGTTGGGAAGGGAGAGGATCGTTTCATGTGGACCAAAATATTTTAATTTGGGAGCATTGACATTGAAATGTTTAATTTTTTGGAAAAAATTATTATACTTTGTAAGAAAATACACTTTAGGGGTTAAAAAAAATCAGACTTCCTGACCCTTGACCATTGAAATGTTATATCAGTCTAATTTCCTGAAGCATTTTAACTTTGACAGGTCTAATCATTTTGATAGGACTTTTACTTGTCAGTGTTTTCTCTGTGTATCTGTAACGTTTGTATG
Source organism: Pseudopipra pipra (assembly GCF_036250125.1). Classification (NCBI taxonomy): domain Eukaryota; kingdom Metazoa; phylum Chordata; class Aves; order Passeriformes; family Pipridae; genus Pseudopipra; species Pseudopipra pipra. Next base: position 12,854,079 of record NC_087564.1, read on the forward strand.
TGTGTGTTCTGTGCTGTTTGTAGTGTGTGTGGAGTCCTTGTGTAGATCATCTCCTGCCTTTACACCACGGTCACCTTCCTGAAATATGCACTGATTTAAGTGGTTTGAGAATAGAAACTAATGACTTCTGAAAGCAGAGCAGTATTGATTCAGTGAAGATGGCCAAAGCCTTTCAAGCCCGAGAGCTTAAATTTAGGGACCTACATCCAAGCCTATCCAAGATGATGTAATACTGATCCTTGTTAAGCATCAGGGAGCAGCACCATGTTGGTGTTGTAGAATTGCTTTGCTGGAAACAAGCTGCTGCCTCCCAGGTTGGGTTGAAACCTGCTGGAACTCGATGATGGACTGTCTTATATTTGGGGTAAATTGTTCCAGAAAGACTTAACTAAACAAGCTCTATTGTTCATGACAAAACACCAATGTGAAAATGCCCAGCAGAGTTTATAAGGAAATTTATAAGGAAATTTGCATCCTTAATGATGCAAATTGCATTTGGGATGGAAGAATAGGAAAATTGTTTATGCCCTTTGAGCACCTCAAAGGTTTATAGAGGACTGCTTGGAGGTCTGAGTGCTCAGGGAAGCAATTATTCATCATTTCTGCTCATTGATGTCTTTAGTGGACCTTCTTGTTCCCTGCACCAGCAATGGGAGGAGGGAAGCGCAGACAGGGTACCCAGCAGCCAACCTGAGCTGGGAAATTGCCCATTACTCTGCTGTAAATCTCAGTATCTTCCTCGTTCCCTCAGTAAACATTGATTTATGAGGCCCTGGATGTAGACAGACAGTTTGTGATTGGGTGTACTGCTCCCGTGTACAGAATTTACTCCATATCACCAGAAAATTATTTCTGAAACTCCTCTGGTCATTAGTTCCCGTTAGGCAGCATTTTGAGGAGTGCCAAAGCACAGGGGAAGGCTCTGTGGCACCTTTCCTGTTCTCACTCACACCAGAGCCAGAGGAAACCCTCTCTGCCCCACACACGTTTCTGGCAGGGATCACGTCTGTAACACAGGGAGTGTGTTTCCACCAACCACATGTCCCAAAGTTCTGCCTATCTGTCAGCCAGCGTGGCTTAAGTGCTACTTGGGGGTACAGTGGTTGTTGTTCCTTTCCTTCAGCAGTTTTTTTTCATCTGTTTTTGTTATGCTTGGTTATGCTTTTGACTTTGTGTCTGCTCACCGTGTACGTACAGATTTTCTCTTCTCATTTTTTATATGACTAGAATTTAACTATACATCCAGGGCTGAAATATCTGGCAGCAAATGCTGCCTGTTTGCCTTTTCTTCAATTTACACACGTGAACTCAGGACAGTTTTCCTGGTGAACATTTCCTCAGAAAATAAATACGTAGAGACTCTGTGCCTAATGGGCGGGAAAGCTGGGGCTCATCCTGTGGTCACCAGGGAGAAAACATAAAATGTCCAAAGAATAATCACCAGCGTTTGATATATAACCTGAGCTTATCTAGATGGGAGAGAAGATACCTCAATCACTGAAGATTGCCTGGTGCTTGGTGAATGACACTTTCTATTGTCTGTAAGCAACAAATGGACAGAGGGAGCATTAAAAGTCCCCTGCTTATCTTCCTCTGGTTATTTATTGTCTGGAACAAACTGCACCCACAGCTAATGAAAGAAAAGGGTGTTTGTGATGGTCCTTCTGTTTGCAACTCCTCCGTGCCTCTTCACTGAGCACCAAAGGCAGGAGACAATCATCCCCCACCTTTCTGCTCATCCTCTGTTAATAGAGGCAACAGAGTCCCTAAATTTTGTCAAAATGTTCCTACAGATTATAATCCTGCCTGTGCTACATCAGCTCTGATCTGATAAATGATTCTTAAGCCTTTTCAGAAGGCAGCAGAACACCACAGTGTTTCCAAGACATTGGTAATTTACTGAGTTAATTAATTCCCACTCAGACGCTTGTTTAAAACCAGTTCCAGATGAGTGTTCAGGAGTTTCTCCCCTTCCCCTCTGTAGTTCACATTCAAAGAAGCCTTTGTGGTGTAGATGGAATTGTTGAAGCATCACCTCTCTTTATCACTGCCCCCTCACCTGAAAAGTTAATTAGTGACTATGTGAGCACTCCGGGCCCATTTTCATGCAAAATCAGGTTAAGATGAATCTCCATCAGTAATGGCAGCTCACAGAGAGGACAGAGAACATCTCACACCTCTCAAACTCTCACAGAAATATTTGTCTCACCATGCTTTTAGCTCATGAGATGATGTTTTCTTGTTGATTAATCCCATATGGGATTTTGCTACATCAATTCATATATGTTAATCAGCTTATCATGATTTTTTATTTAAAAAAAAAATTGAGGAAGAAAAAGCCTCAAGCCTCTCAGCTGGTCTGAATTCCTCATCTTAGATGATGGGAACATGAACCCAGTAGGGAGTTTCTCTAGCCAGTTTGCCTCGTGCATGGTTCACACAGTGGGATTCCTTTCTGTTAGTCCTTTTCACTCACTCCAATTTCACAGGCATTCAAGAGCTATGTGTATTTTTTTTTTCACCCTCTGAGTCAAATCACAAAGAAAGCTGCAATCAAGCAAACTTTTCAGACACGCTCTCTGGAGACTGGCACAGCAAGGTTCACATAGGTTCAAACGAGAATAAAGTAGGACTGGGCAGGAGGAGGACAAGCAGATTTGGAGGTAAAATTGAGCAAATCAGACAGTAGAAAGTTTCAAAAGTTCTTGGAAGGCAAGTGGTTATCAAAGTGATAAAAAGGAAGCCTGGTTGTGATAGAAGAATAATATGGAGGTCAGGGCAAGTGCAGCTTTGGACAATGCATTGGCTCCATGATGGTTTTGAAAGAAAGGATAATGATTCACCCTGCTGAAGGATTTGTGCGAGGAAGAAGCAGTGGGGAGTAGAGGTTTTTCAGTTCCTGGAAGATTCCCACAATGTTCCTGCCTGATTGTTATTGTCAGATTTCTAAGTATTTCTAGATATACAGCAGTGAAGGTTACTTCAGCCTGGAAAGGGAGTAGCCCTACTAAGCACATATAGATTTTTAATTAGATATTCCAGCTGGTGAGCAGATATTATATTTTCCAAAGTCCTTGTTTCTTCCTGTTTGCTTCACAGAGTTCACAGAGTGAAAGTCCTGTGAGATTATCCCCAGGTTTCCAAGGCATTTCTTAGCAAGCACTGTATTGTCACAGCAAAAAGAGACAGTCTGTTGAGACCTCATGTCCTCCCTCATCTGTAATCTGATAGGCAGATGATGCCCCATAGGGTACCTACATCAGTTGTTTATTGGGAATAACAATATCAGAAAAATATTTGGGTATTTTAGCCAGTTTAGTTTACATTTAGTTTACATTACTTTAGTTTACATTTACCTCAAGGGGTTTTTTTCTGCTTATAAAAGGTGACCACAGTGGGGTAGGGTAAGGAATGATGATCCACCATGGAACACAGGCAAATCGTGCTGCCACAGGAATTTACCAGTCTGTGGGCTGTGGAAGGAAAACTACGGCCCCCTTGACTTGTGTGTTGTTGTTTCTCAGGGTACCAGATCTCCTGGGAGATGTATGGCAGGAACGAGTCTCGCCTTGCCCGCACACTGTCCAACACAACCCTGGAGTACAAGATCACGGGGCTCTCGTCCCTCACCACCTACACCATCGAGGTGGCAGCTGTGACCGCCAAAGGGAGCGGGTGGGTCACGTCCTCCACCATCTCCTCTGGTGTGCCCCCAGGTTGGTAAAACTCCATGAAACAAAAGAAAAGGTGCCAATACTTCATGTTTTGTTGTTCCCGTCGCGGGTTACTTTGGAAGTAATAAAAATGGTTTTATTTGTGAAGCGTCGAAATTCTTGACCGCGTAATTTAAATTTAATCTGTGGGACAGATTGAAATGTGAGCACAGACACACTCACAGTTTGAAAATTCCAGAAAGTTGAGGCTCTTTAATACAAATACAAAAGAAGTTGGAAGTATGACAATGGAATGGACAAAGTAATAAAATGGGTACAACACAGAATCCCTTGACATTTACAAAGTAACATACGAACTAAGCCTGAATCTATTCAAAAAGCATTGCTTTGGGGGGAAAGATAAGGTTTGGATGCTAAGAGGGAAAAGTTTTTCCTTGTAGGAGCAGTATAGGTTATTTCAACCATGAGAGGTCACTTGGATAGTGAAACTAAAATCTTATTTACAAGATTTTGAAGTTGTGGCCTGAGACAGATTTGGAAAGTGGTATTTTTGTCCCACATTGTCTGAGTTACCATTTGGGCACCTGTACATTTAAGCATTTTGCATTTCGTTTTAAAAATTCTACACTCTCCCTCATCCAGTATAAAAGCAAACTGAATAGCCAATTGATACCTCAGACAAGCAGTTTCAGTTAATATATAGGTTATAGAAGCAGAATTTTCCAAAGTGGAGCAGTTATTGTACGTTGCTGAGAATAATCCAGTTTTTCCTTTCTGCAGTATTTTGAAGTTTTCTATATGTCCTGAAGTATGTTTGCCTTTCTTTTCCCCAATCATAGGTAATTGTGACAATCTGTAGACTGGATCAATGCCATGCTCCCTGTTGTTAGCCAGATAACAGCAATATTCTACTTGGGCAGGGTTAGTTTATCGATCACGGTTCCCACAAATGTGAAATAAGAATCAAGAAATATTGTGTATTCCTGCATGCTTGAAAGACACACCAAAAACCTACCCATTTTCAGCCTGTTGCACTTGCACAGAGTGCAACATCATCATAGAATCACAGAATTGTTTGGGTTGGAAGTGACCTTAAAGATCATCTGGTTCCAAGCCCCTGTAATGGGCGGGGACACCTTCCACTAGGTAATTACTGATTATAATAGTTATTTCTATTTCTTAAAAATGCAGGTGCTACTGAGAATATATTCTAAACAATCTATATTTAATATCTCTTTCCTGGACTTGCTTTTGTTGTTAGTTCAGATGATATAAAAAATGTAAATGCCACTGTAAGTTTGACTAATGCAAGGCAAAGATTTGATTGGGGCTACCTTTGTAGGATGGTCGCCCTCTTTGTTTGCTACAGGAATTTTAAAATTGTTATAATTGTTACCAAGGTATTTTATATGTTGAAACACTGAATTTCAGCTTGTGTTACAGGGCCCTAGACAAAGAGTCTTTCTACCTCTCATTTACATTTCTGTTTCTCCAGAACTTCCAGGTGCTCCATCCAACCTGGTGATTTCCAACATCAGCCCTCGCTCTGCCACACTTCAATTCCGTCCAGGATACGACGGCAAAACCTCCATCTCCAAGTGGATAGTTGAAGGCCAGGTATGTCCCTGACAAAAATCTCTTAATGAAGTCTCTGAGGGTCCAAATAGTGAATTGCTGTTTGGGTTACAGTTTTTGTTTAACTTTGGATCACGTCTCCTCTGTAAGTGGCCTGGTGGTAGCTGTTCAGGGGGTCCTGGAAAGGTTGGGATGCCAGGGAGCTTGAGAGGCTCAGCTGGGAAATGTTTGTGTGTCAGCCAGGGAAAAAAGGGCCATATGAATACTGTGAATTCTGTCCCAAGGAATAAAAGGAAAATGTGATTTATAATATATATATATATATATATATATGTGAGAATGCTTATCCTTTAAAGAAATCACATGGATTTTTGTAAAGCTGGTTTATTTCCAGAAGAACACCAGACACATCATAAGCAACACACAGAGCAGAGCTTTAGTCCATCCATTGATTTTTAAAAAGGATTTGAAACCTGTGTTTAGGTTCTGTGAGGTGTCTTTTCAAATCACATGCAAACCTGGAATTATCATCTCGTAGACTCAGAAGTATAGAAGAAATTGCACTGAACAGTAAAGATACCATTATTCGTGAGATTGAGTGTATTTTTCTTTCTTGTAATGGAATATACCAAGGTTTTCTATTCAGGCCTCTAGATATGAATAGGATGAATTCTCATCTTCATCAGCTTTAAACAATATCCCTCTTTCTGCTGTCATTCTGCCTTGGAGGAGTTATGTATTCCTCATTTGTTCTCCTGACAGATGAGCTTTGCTTCTTCCTTTCCACCCACAGATCTTTATAAATAATATAATCTGTTTTTAAGACCAAATGTTGGACTTCTTAAATCACCATCACCACTTAGACATGTTGATACAATCACTTCACTTGGTAATGAGATTGTTGTGAACAAGTTGGTACATTTCGTGCCATTTATATACACATTATTGCATATTACAGAATTAAACACTGAAATCCAATAATATGGTGTCTTAGCACATTCTGAGAAGCATTTTCCTGCTGGAACACCACACTGATATTGCTGGGAATTTGCTAATTCAGTGAGTTGCAAAATGCCACTGAAGTGAAATAAATTTGAATGCTTTAAAACTTCAGTAATAATTACCGTGAAGTTCATCTGCATCCTTGAAGAGCCCTGGGTACCAGCAGTGGTTGGAATGGTCCTTGGTGGTGCAAAGAGGGAAGGGAGGGTCTTTCTTGTTCACAAACCCTCATCAGTATCTTATGCATTGCTGCTAAAGTCAAGGGGTTTGTGGTTCTGGTAGATCCTGGAGTTATTTGCTCCATCTGGGGAAGGAGCACCCCAAAGTCCTTGTAGAGTCTGGGCAGTCTTTTTCAGCACACCACACCTCACTGTTCAGCTTGGGCACAACAAATGTGGTTCCTAGTGGATTTAATAAAAAAGAAAAATTCTTTCTCACCTGATTAACGAAAGTCTTTTCAGGTATGCAGAGAAATTGGTGAGTCCTTAAGGATACAGCAAATCCTGTTTCCAGGATGACAGCTGCGTATAATCCTTTGTTCACAGCCCCTTTCTGCCAGCACTCCTCTCAAACTCTTTCTCTCCTGAAGTGCAGTTTCACAGCACCTTTTGCCGATCTAAACCAGAACTCTTGTTGTCCTGCTCCCGTTTCCTCTCCCTATCCCCATCCCACTTACCAAGACTTTCCTCCTCCTGCATGCCCTGACTCAGGCAGGATCATACACAGGGCGGCTGCGAGCCTTGATCCAGCCCCGAACAAAGGAGTTTCAGACAGATCAACTCTCTGCATGGGCTGTGTGTGATCAGAGGAGCATCATTGTAAGGGGAAGGGGTGAGACCATGGCACTGGGAGCAGAGATGAGGGCAGAAATGCCTCCATCCTGACTTGGATTTAAGCTGCCTTGGACCTGCCCTGTGGACCTCACGGATTTCCCTGCCCACCTTTCAGAGACACGTGAGCTTTTGCAAAAGAGCTGCCAGTGACACCCCAGTCCTCATTTCTGCCTTTCATGGAGTCTGTTCTAAGCTGGGATATTTCTGTGCTGAGGTGCAGACTGCTGTTGGAACATCTGTATTTTAGTATAGACAACCATAATTGTTCCTTAAGACTGTGTTAAAGATTGAAGGGCAGTGGTTATACCTCACCTACAACAGTATTTCCTGAACAGAACTGTAGGGAGGATTTTTGTCCTTCTGGATCTTTCATTCACTGACCCATTTACAGCTTTTAATAGCAGTGTTAAGTGTTTCATGCCTTAGCATTAAATTAAAAGCCACTTAAGGGGTGGTTTTGCATACTATGATTTTAAAACAGATGGTATTGCCAAGTGATAGGATCGCATTTAATTATAAAATACTAATCTGTACGTTGTGCAGTTCACTTCTGTCCCCCTCTGTAAGCTGGGCAATAGCTTTGCATTGGGCATCCCTTATTTTCTGACTCTTCTCTTCCATCTCTACTGGGAATATACCTTTCACTCTGAAAGGTGGAGTCCTTACAGACAAAATTCAGCTGTTTTATATTCACACACACCAACAACCTGCCACCAACGTGGTTTTCTTCTTTGTTCCTTGACTTGGCAGAAAGCTTCCTTGGTGAGGGCAGGTCTAGGAAAATGTTCCAAGTACTCCAGTTTGGCTAAGAGCCATTTTTGAAGTCTGATACTTCATGAAACAATTTGGATGAAAAACACAGCTGGGAATTCCAGTTGACGTGACATTTTGGGCATCTGGCCTTGGTTTCTGCTTTTTGTGCCGGGGTGTAAATTCGCGGGAGCCGCTGTGGAACTAATTCTCAATTATGTCAATGAACATGAGAGGAGATCAGGTCGTTAAGAGTTTAGTGTTGCTAGATACTGAAATATCAAGTGTTACAAATCCCATTTCTGTGTTTCTGGTGAAGCTGCATTCTGTGCTTTTGAAGGGATTTCTTAAAATTGTCATTAGGTTGTTTCTTTTCCATCTTCTTATCTAGACTCAGGACTGGAGAAACTGGATGTACTAATGCTATTTAAAAAATACTTCTAACTTTTTTTTCCCATCACATAGAGTAGAATCTAAAGAGAAGAGGGTCAAATGTAATATAAAGGTTCTGCTGACACTTGTTCAGAGGGACCAGCAGTAGCTGCCTCGTGGCACTGACACTCACAGGTAACTTGTTCCTGCACAAGGAATTTCAGTAAATCCTTCCAGCCATCCTGTACTCTCAGATGCAGTCAGGAAATATATTGCAGACATTTTTTCTGGCAATTTTCAGCCAAGAATGACCATGAATCCCTGCTGGTGCTCATGTAGTTTCATGTTTGCAATCCAATTTCAGCTTATTTTTCTTGTGTTGGATTGTTCCTGGGGTTTTGTCAGGAGAAGTACATAAATGAATCATAGAATGGTTTGGGTTGGAAGGAACCTTAATGATACATCCAATTTCAACCCATCATGACTTTGCCTTGGTGGGTGCTCAATCCACACCATTGAGCTTTCCAGTGGCTGATTAGAAAAGCTGGGATAACTTCTGCCCAGTTTGGTGCATTTTTCTGGTGATTAATGTCATTTGCAGGCAGCAGAAGACCTGTGGAACAGCTGAAAGCCATTTCTGAAGAGGTATTACATTTCCTGGAGCCACGAGTACATGGGCTATTATAGAGAGTTTTTGCTTAAAGCCTTTCTGCTGTTTTTAGAGAGATTTTGTGTGAATGTCATGGTGAACAGTAGCAGAGTTTCAAAGTGGTAAAACCTTTAAAGTATTATCACATGTATTCCCTTCTAAAGCTGTGAGTTGGGAAAGGGGTTGCAACTTTACCCGTGAGTTTATCTGGTTCCGTGGGTTAAGTCAGTGACCCAGATAGGATTCATCCATTGTGCCAGGTGATTCTCCTGGTGTCGTTTTCACTTTGGGGCTGGTAAATAAAGTGTCTGAAACTCTGACAATTTTATGCCTTTGACAATCTTTAAATCAAAAATGGCTGAATCGATTTAGGGATTTAGTGAGAAAAAAAATTGCACCCGGGCTGACATCCCGTGAACCGAATTTCTCCCAAAGCGATTTCAAATGTGTGAGTTATGGACCTCTTAAATGAAAACTCTGACACATCTTGAACTATAGTGGAACACAGAGTACCTCTATAATGTACAGAAACATAGTGTTATCCTTTCTTGAAGTTAGTGCTTCGTAACTGTTCAAAATTTCGGCGGCAGTGCTGTCTTGTACAAGTGATTTTTTTGTTCCAAATTTTATTTATTTTTGGGGTTTTTTTTAAGTCAGAATTCTGCAAATTTTCTCGTACAGTGCGTTCCATCAGAAAATGTTAAGTCATTTTATAAAATATGTAACATTTTCCTTTTAAGAAAAGGAGAAACTAATGCACAGAGAAGTAAAAGGTTCCGACATCACTTCCAATATTGTTTTATGCTGTCTCATTTCTGCAATAATAAAGGAATATGCAGTTTTATTGAGTGTAATGCCTTGGGAGCAGCTGAGAGATGGGAATGAATATGTGCTAACTAGTGATGGCTGATTGTTATGGAGCGTTATATGAAGTGTCTCGGGGGACATGGGTGTTTTTAATGTGGCAGTCCTGGGGTCCCTGGGGATTGTGGCCCTGTTCCACAGGGAATTGGGAAGATGCAGAGTGCATTCCTTGAGGAGTTTTTATGCTGGTGATAACAGAAAAGCAGTCGGTGTCTCATCTGCCTCCCAAAACAATGCACCCACGAATACGTGTGTGTCTGTCAACAAACACGATCCTTCTCTGAAGTTTGCACACACTGTTATCCAAAAAAACAGCTACAAGAAAGAAGCCTTTAACTTCACTTGATTTTATGCAGAGCTGCTCAGAGTGGGCTCTCTTGCCCCTCAAAGGACTCTTTTATCCCTACCACTGCCCGTGGTTCTTTTTGCCCCGTGGGAATCCCTTTGTACTCGGATTTTTGAAACTGATACATTTCCTCTGATCTGACATCAGAGTGTTTCAGCAAAAAATAATTTCCTTTTCCTTCCAGAGCCTGAAACTTGGAATCTGCTATAGATCTCAGGGAAGTTAAAAACACAGAAGCCCATCACTGAAGGTTTTCTTCCAAGATTCACTTGAGAATATATATATATATACACACACACACACACATATATATATATTATATATAAAATAAATAAGTGAAACTTCTTTTGAGTAACACAGACCTGGGATTGCTTGGCCACACAAGTGAGAGGTCATGCAGAAGTCCCCAGGCTGTTCACCAAGCTGCCCTACAGCTATTAACCATTCAATCCTCTTGCTGTGAAAAAACTCCCTACAAAAAAATCTAAAATATGCTACTGATTTCAATAGAAGTTAATTTCCCAAATGCTGGCGGCAGATCCAGGGAACATTACAAGGTATTATTCTAACTAAAGCAAGTTCCTGGTGTATTTTTCTTAAAATCTTTTCCTAAATCACAGAAATATGCCTGTGGTTGTTTTTTTTTTTTTTTTTTTTTGCTGCCTCTCTGCCGGAAATTTAAAAATGAGTCTCAAAGTGGTTAATTTGGGACTGTCTGTGCTGCCACTTTGCCCACGGTCCCCCACATCCCAGAACAGGTATCGACCAACTGTTACCAGCTGGCTCCTAAGCCTGGGAACAACCAACGTTCTGGGCTTGGTTAGAATCTGCCATTTCCTCATAGACTGCACCCATCACCCCAGAAATCTGCCTCCTGGGTGGCTTCTGAGGCACTTGCCAGAGTCCTGCTTCTCAAACAGCACAGGATCCTCAATATTTCCACCTTTCCAGCCCACCTGTAAATGTCTCTCTGCAAACCAGGCAGGGGTTTGGACTTGTCTCACGCTTGAGTCCATGTCAGGTGTTCACAGCCCTGTGGTCCTTAATGTGTATTAATGACCTGCCTGCTGCTGCACAGCAACTGCAACCTGGGTGCCTTTTTAGTTTTTTTTGCCCCCTTTTTTTTTTTTTCTTTTATGTAAGAAATATTTTGAAAAGCTCTTACTGCTCTTAGAATATAAAAAGGCGACTTAGTCACCACTGGAGATTATTTGCAGCCTCCAGAGTGCTGTGGATTGTTGCTACATAATTACTGCAGCCCTTGGAGGTGATGCTGTTAAGTGGAAGATTTGCAAAAGTAAGCATTTACTGTAGACTTTCTACAGTATTAATAGAAAACTCATTTAATAAGATGTATTCTCTGTTTCTTTGACTGAAATGAACCCTCTCATCCTTTCTTTGTTTGTGTAGGTTCTTGGGGTTTTTTTTAGTTCTCTTTATCATCTGTTTCTTCTCTGGCTTCAGTTTAGGGATGTTCTGTTTTACCATTCAGACCTGTCTCAACTTGTTTCCCTCAAGCTTCTGTATCCAAGAGCTTTAGTACAATTTATGGAGCTTGGTTAGGACTGGGAATTTTAAGAGGTCCATAATCTTCACTACCATCTATTTTATATGTTGTTTGCTATGTGGCAGTGACCTTGATCACCAACAAGACTGAAAGGCCCATCAAGACCTGTTCAGCCACATCCTTCCATGAAAGCAGTGCTCTGCTGGGAAGATCACAGAGGCTTCTTTCCACAGTGCAATGCAGAACTTATTACTTTGGCCTAATTTTCTTTTGTGTCCTTTCTTCATGCACAAACATAAATATGCAGCACACCAAGTCCTGGGTGAGCGAAGAACTAAAACATCTATAAATAAATCAGGCTGCTTCTCCTGAAGGGGAAAAAAAATGAGTGAATGAAACCTAATTTTCTATTTGAAGTACTTGGGGTATGTGAGATACTTTGAGCTATGGTGCCTATCAAGTGCTCTGACAGTGTCTGTGGCTGTAACTTGTATACAGAACTCGTAAGGGATCTGGTTAAAAAAGATTAAAGGAAATAGCTCTTTACACAGTGGGTTGAGAGCTTCTGGAATTTGTTGCCACAGCAGTCTGTGGGAGTAGATAATGTCAGCAGGTTGAAAAAAGATAGGGCATCTTCATGGTTATCTGGTCTGTAAATAGACACTGAAGGGAATAACTGCCCATGTATCCTCTCATATCCTTCAGCCCTTGGCTGTGGATACCAGGACGAGGGAATTGGGCACAGGTATTGTCTTTTGTGGCAGGGTTGAAACACAAGAGTAACTGTGCACAGTGCTAGGGAATTACAGCAGGGAGCCTTGCCTGAGCTGTCCTGGGAATCTCCACAGTGAAGCCCAGCAATCTTCTCCCATTCTCCACACTCCTACTGTGTCTCATCCATGATGTTGCCACGTTCCAGAGTCCCAGGTCAGGCTCTGGCCTTTCACTCGTGCTTTACTGGCTTCCTTTTAAGCCCTGATTCATCTTCATTTAATCTCCAGGAAGCTGCATGGAAAGCAATGCTCAATTCTCATCACCATTTAGTCCCTTCTAACACTGCCGGAGCTGAGAGACCATGTTGGGCAACATGTTGTGATTAATTAATACAAAGGATTGCACATGGAAAAGTCTGGTCTAAGTGCAGAGCAGCAGATGAGGTTAAAACACTTTTATTCTTTGACTTTGTTCTTGTTTCTCTGTCTTCATTTCCGTGGCATTTTGCCTCCATTGAGACTTATTTAGTATGCATCAGTTCCTGCGAGTTATTATCAAGGCTATTTTTCATTTTCTTATATTACTACTTGATACTTTCGTATTGTGGCAGCAAAATTGAACAGGGTATTACCACTCTCATAGTGTTTTTCTGGAATAGATCTTATCACAGGACCCAGTAAAGTCCCAACAGGTACAAGAAAACTTGGCTAACTTGGCTGTGTTTTCTCTTTACAAATAACTAGTGCCTTGTCGTGTAAGAAATTAGTATTAACTGGATAGTACGTGTTTAACAGCATTTGTGCTTCCACTGCTGTGATGACATACATTGTAAAAGTGGTTCTATATATTTATTTTTATATATATGTATAGTCTGATTTGTATTCCTTCTTACCTTTCCCTTGTTCAGGTTGGTGTGCTGGGTGATGAGGAAGAATGGGTGAGTCTTCATGAGGTGGAGAATGAACCTGATGCTCAGATGCTGGAGGTACCAAACCTTACTCCTTACACTCATTACAGGTAAGAACAGCAGGTAATTAGCTGCAAAATAAAAAAAAAAAAAAATGAATAAATAGCAACATGGAACAGCTTTCCTAATCAGAAACAGCTGGCTGGGTTTTATAATCTGAACAAAAGGGAAAAGGTTTGCTGTTTTCATAGTTAATACTTAAAATTGCTAATCTGATGTTGTTAATTGTAATTTCCATACAGTGCAGTTCATAACATTAAAAAGGAAATTCAAGTGCACAGTTAAATGTTTTTAGGAGTAACTGCTGCCCTGTGACTTCCTTCCTCTGAAGGGAACACCAGTGTAACATCAGCCAGTGACAAATCAATTGTAGTTAAGCTGGTGCAAACCTGTAATTACATATTTACATCAGTCTAAACATCTTTTTATTGATTTAACTTAATTTGGTAACATCAGTTAGATGAAACCTTTGTTTATAAGAATTTACCAAGTTAAGCTTAATAGATATATGCAGTGCTTAAAGTGATTGAAGTGGATCTGCATTATGGGTCCACCCCAGTTAAACAAGATTGATTTTTAAATCAATTCAATCCAAGCCATGCATTGCTGTAGTATAGACAAGACTGGAGAATTTGAGGTACTCAATCCTAATGAAAAATACTTCCATGAACCAGCTTGCTAATGTAAAGGCTGGTTGCAAGGAGATCTAGTGGCAAGTGTTAAATCAGCTTACTAGAAACTTGTCCATTTTGTGCTGGCTGAAGGGCCTATTAACTAACCCATGTGCTGTTGTAAGCTGGTAGTAGGTGCAACCAAGTAGAGCTCATATAATTTACAACTGATCCAGTGCTGGCTAATTTTCTTCTCTTGGTCACAAACGTAAGAACACACTGAATTTCTCACTAACTCTCCACTGAAGTGTTTTAAACCTCATCTTCCAGAGCTAAACGTTTCACTAAGAGCTCTTTGAAAATTTCTTTGAACTTGACCAGAGATTTCTGGTGCAGAGGTTTAGGAAAATTTATCTTCAGGTTAAGAGGATTTTGCTGTCCTCATAAAGGTGGATCCTGAAGGCTGAAAGCAGTAAAGTGCAGGTTGTACCAGAGTTCAAGGTTCACTGTCCACAAAGAGTAAGGAAGACTTGCACACCCAGCCAGGTGCATGGAGAAATGTCTTTGGGATAGAAAGTAGTGAGGAAGTATATGAGAGATTTGGGGGAATTAGTTTTTTCTGTTTTTAAAATTTTCAGTTTAATCTTATTCCTGTATCTCGTTTCTCTCTTGTATTCATTAAATTCTGGAGGGATCCAAATTATGCTGAGATCTTTCACACATCCAGTTCTTCTCTGAGAGGAGAATTTTATTTCAGTTTTTTCATTGTAAAGCAGCTCCTTGAATTTTGCCTGGGTTTTTTCCTCTCATGCAGGCACAGAAAGGAGCTTTTTTTGGGGTTGCTTCAGTGTTCAGCAATTTTATACAGATTTTTGAAACCTAGAAAGTTGTTGCCAAATGGATTTTTTCGTCCCTTGGTCAGCTTTAGTCATTGCCCACTGAGGAAAGACACCATGAGAGCTGATTATCAGACACATCTTTACAGGCCATCTGCTTTTCTATATTTCGGGCTAATGCTTGAGTATGAAATCAGGACAGTATTTGTTTAATATGTTTCCTTTAGTGCAATTTGCAGGGAGATCAGAGCAGGTAAATAAACACTGCTGTGTTAACTAGCTCATCCTTTTCCCAAGCTCAGTCGTTAGGTCTCAAAATTAAGTGTTTAGTGTGTATGAACAGGTCAAGTTTATGTGCAAGTGCTGGGTACTTCCAATTGCTTATGACTGGTGAGAGTATCTGAAATGTACAGCACATCTTAATTACTTGGTGCTGCCTGTAAAAGAGATTTCCCTAAATCTTTTGTGACCCAATAGGGGATTTCTATTGTGGGAGAGACAGTTTCAAGCAGACAGGGTATTTTTTAAAGATGCATATCCATATTAAATAACTTAATCTTTCTTGTGCAGGAAGGCTGAATATGCAGCACGGGGATAAATCAGCCTCTTTCAATGAGTAATTGAGGGGAAATGTTATCACTAGAATATTCTTTATATTGACAGGGAATGAGACTATCCAAAGTTTGATATTTTAATACCTTTCTGAATGTATTGTATAAGCATCGCAAGAGAAAATCACTTACTGCCAGCATAAGCTCATCAGGCCTGGTATAATTAACATAAATTTCTCACACAAATACCTAAGTTTCTAATAGACCCTAAGCTAATCTCATTTTCATTTTTTAAATACCTGAGAGGATCTGAGAGCAGTTACCATAAAGCTTTCAGCAGCGAATACAAAGGGGACCTGCGTGCAACGACCTTTGTGGAACATTTTAGAGAGCCCTAATTTGTATTCTCCCATCTTTTCCCCCATCCTGGAAATGGGAAATGGTTGGCTGAGGTCTTACAAGCACACGCTGCGTCTCTGCTCCCGCTCCAGGTTCCGGATGAGGCAGGTGAACGTGGTGGGTCCCAGCCCCCTGAGCCAGCCCTCCAGGGTCATCCAGACGCTGCAGGCCCCTCCAGATGTGTCCCCTGGGAGCGTCACCGTGCGCACGGCCAGCGAGACCAGCCTGTGGCTGCGATGGGTGGTGAGCAGCACGGGGGGGACAGGGATGGAGGGGAGCCGGGTACCGGGGCTTGGGATGCGGCTGCTTCCCCCCGGGGTCAGGCCAGCACTCCAGAGTGCCTCCTGCCTGCATCCAGCACGAGGACTAACAGCAAAATTATTTCCTTTCTCTGAATAGTCGGAAATCTGAGACTTACCTTAAGTGCCTTATTAATCAAATAAATTGCCTACTGCCGCTATTCCTGCCACCTCATCAGGGGAATGGGCGCTGTGTGTGAAACCTCGGCTTTGAGGCTCTCCAGTACCACCCTCTGGGTCAACACGTGGGGCAGGAATGTAACACTTGAGCCAATTTGCAGCTTTCCAGGGCTCGGTTGTTTGCTCTGTACAAAACGGTCCCCAGAAGGTGCATCCTGGCCGTTGGCAGCCGTCCCGTGGTACTGAGAGCTGGGGTCCAACAGCGGCAAAGCTGGCACGTTACACCCCTGTAGGAAGATTGTGTTTATTTGAAAGGGTGGGGAATTGTGTGATAAAATGCAGAGATGAATGATTAATGGGGAAGATGCTGTGGTTGCTGACATCCTTTTACCCCTTTGGCTGTCTCAGTTACCTGCAGAGCTGCCACGCTGGGATTTACTTGGCAATTAACCTGCTCCAGAATGGTTTTTCTTCACCCCTGTTAGGCAGAATTTTCCACTGGGGTTACTGTGGTGTGAAGTTGATGAAGCACAGGTTTCCTTTTGCCCAAATGTTAGCTTTTCCATGCATAAACTCATTATGGCTGGAAGTCAAAATCAGGCTGGAAGCAAGAGGGCTTTTCTCCTGCTCAGAAAGGAATAATTCCATTTTCTCAGCAGGACACTGCACTTAATTCTGAACCTTGCAAGACCAAAATATCAGACTTGAAGGTGTCACCTCACCATCCATAGAAGAACCATTGCAGTTCCTTTGATAGGACACATGTAACTCTCTGGTGGCTTTTGTGTGTGAATAACATGCCCACATTGTTACACCTCTGGTTCTGTATCCAGACCTACATATCTCCCATCAAAATTAACTCAAGGTTGTTTTAAGAGACAACCTTGACTTTAAAACATTTAAAAGAGACTTTAAAGCATTAAGACTGTGCTACCTGGAAGGCTGTTTTTCTTTAGTCAAACTGTGCAGGGTTCAGGAGGAACAGCAACCACGTTTAAAAATGACCTGATAAACCATTTCCATGCTTAATAACATCAATATTTGAAAGTGTTCAATCTCTTTTATTTCAAGACCTGCAGGTGAATTTGTGTCCCCCTGGGAGCTGGGAATTCCTCCCTTCCTACAGAATAAGGGTCACGTTTCTAGCCCTGCTTGCCTGCAGGGTACAGTCTTTTAAGCTGTGAAATGTTAATGTGTATCCAGCTTTCCCAGTGAATCAGAACTGAATCTCAGCCATCCGTGGCATCATGCAGTTAGTTTTACAGCAGAAAAACTCTAAACTTCGTGAAGTAGGCTAATTATTTCATATTTTAATCTCTGAAATTGCTTGGGGAGTTAGAATACTAGAATGAATCTCTGCTGATAAATGAGTAGGCAGAGAGTCAGTAAAAAAAAAAAAAAAAGAAATAAAGTACGATAAATGAATTTGTCACATGCTTCAGCAATTTATCATTCATTTCCATAATTAATCACAAAGCTCTGAAATATATTATATTCGTATCATCTCTGTTGATACACCCACAGCAAATGGCTTGGTTTTGTGAGCTCAAAATGAAGGTAAAAATTAAAAGAAAATTTCAAGCAGCACAGAAATGAAATATAAAACAGAAAATCAACCTCTTGATCTTTTTTGCCTTCCTATGGCCTTAAATGAGTCCGGGCAGCCTTGGAATATAGTTTGGAAAGCCCTGGCAGTGTGTTCTGACAGGAATCCTGTGTTTCTCCTTGTCGTTTCCAGCCCCTCCCTGACACGCAGTACAACGGCAACCCAGAGTCCGTGGGGTACAGGATCAAGTTCTGGCGTGTGGACCTGCAGTCCCCTGTCCTCACGAAGGTCATTAATGACAGACTGGAGAGGGAGTACACGGTTGAAGACCTGGAGGAGTGGACAGAGTACGAGCTGCAGATCCAGGCCTTCAACGCCATCGGGGCAGGGCCGTGGAGCGAGGTCGTGAGGGGCCGTACCCGGGAGTCTGGTGAGTGAAAGCACCAAAGCTTCTGGAACAGGCACACCTGAGAATTCGCTGCTTTTCTGCCCTTTTGTTCAGCTTTTAATTAATTTTTTTTTGGTTTGGTGTGTCATTGCTGTTGGGTGGGTTTTTTTTGCTTGCTGATCCATTAAATCAAAAGTGAAATTAAAAAACCCCAATCTCTAGATGCACTAAAGGTAAAAAGACATATAGAGAGACATTTGGAGGAGTTATTTATTTTTCATTCCTATCCTGCTGTCATGCACAAACCTGCAGGTTATTCATTTAAAGCAAACAAAACAACCTCTCCCCATTCCTGCCCCAGTTTGGCAGCAGTATGGACAACACAAGGAGAAGCTTGTATACAGATTTCTCTGGTTGAGTTGCTTTCTCCTGCCTCCTCTTCCTCCCCAGTACCCCATTGCCCCTAATTTTCCCTCTTTCCTCTGAGGCAGATTTTCTCACAGCTGTGGTTACCTGAAGTTTCATTTCAAGCATCAAATATTTCTAAAAGGGCACAAGTCACTTCAGAGAGATGATTACACAGACGGAAATGAAATAATTATCTGAGATTTTGATGGCACGTTTTCAAACCTGCCTTCCAAAATTGTGTGTACAAGGCTTTATAGATATAACCTGCTTATAGACTTAGAGCACAAGGACTGTATTGTCAACTTGAATTGTCCAGGCAAGCACAGACTTCAAATATCAGAAGGAAACTGTCACTCTCAGGAAACAGTAAATTGCTGTTTGCTCAAGTAGCAACAATAAAGGCAGATGTTGAAAAGCTGCTCTCTAGCAGTTGACTTCCACAAAACCTATTTCCAAACCTGCCCTATGTGCATCTGGGAAATTAAAATTTATATTTCAAGTAAGTAACAAAGTAGGTGACATATATGGTTTAAAAGTTTAATAGTAACAGCTCTTTATGACCTGTATTTATGCAAGATTCAACACCAATATTTTTTCTTGTTACTTTTTCCGATTTTTCTTCATTAAAAAAGTTTCGGGATTTAATCCTATGCATACCCTACCCTTACATATGCATGTCTGTGCACTGGGTACCACGCAGTGTTACTTGGTGGGAAGCATGAACACTCACGGCAGGGTTTGGTCTGCTGGTTCAGATAACTCCCCTTTGAACTAGCCAGGGAGAAGGCTAAACAAAGTCATCCCCCTCCATTAAAGTGCAGCTTTTTGGGAAGTAGTAATTGGAAAGCTGTTGCCAGAGGTATTTTAAACAAGGCTTGTGCTGGAGTTAGAGATAGCACGACCCAGGCAAAACAGTTCTGAAGTGTTCTGTGTCATAATAAAAAGATATCTCATCCTCCACTTTCTCCTTTCCGCTGCTCTTCAAACACTTCTTTTGAAATGTAGTAAATGCTGAGATTAAGTCATTTCATAAAACCTTAGGATTACAGTGCTCCTGCTCAGCATCTAAAGATCAGAGGTTACTCGTGGATTTGGCATTTTCTCTGGCAGTATTAAGAGAAGGTTGACTTGAAACTGATTGTAGGAGGCACACACAGAAACCAGGATCAAAATAGCACAAAGCTGTGATTTGGGCGTAAGGACTCATTTGGTTTTTTCCAAGTGTTTTCTTTGATACTGACATCTGATTCCCTGCACAGAGCAAGTCAGGGCTCAGACTTTTGGCTGTATCTTCTTAGATTTAGAATATACAAGACACGCTGGCATAGCAGCAGGCTGTATGAAAGCACTTCAGGGAATCTGGAATTAACCTGTATGCACAGTCAAATGGGGTTAAAATGCAAATAAAAGATATTTAAAGCCAGAGAGAAAGGTCAAAGCACTTTTAGGTCTGTCTTCTGAACTATAAGAAAAATTCTGTTTATCGCTTATGTTTTCAAAGCGCTTCAAAAGCAGGTGTCCTAAATATTTCTCTTTCTGTTTTTTAGATACAGAGTCAGGGAAGTTGTTTTTGCTGGTGCTGTGGATTGTAAACATCCCTCACAGCTGGCCAGAGGAGCCTTGGCCAGGATTATGTGGTGGTTCATTGACAGAACTCACAGTTCTATTTGACGTTGTCCAAGGAGTTCAGGAGTTAAAGCCTGGGCACTAAACCAGGTCATGGCACCTGATGACAGTGCAGCCACTGAAGTTCAAAATCTTTATTGAAAATAAAGCTGTACTTGAGCACTTCTGTTTATTTTAGGTTGTGCAATCCCATCACTAATAGCTGAGCACACATGCCAACAATAGTGGAGTGTGTCATTACAGGTACTCACTGCTTTCTGATGCTCTTGAGTATAAAACCAAAGAAAACAAAGAAACTATGAGAGAATAAATAATCCTGTAGGCTTTGGTAACCCAGACTTGAAAAACAGTTAGAAAACCCTAAAATGAAAATCTGAGGTAGGGTTGCAAGCAGCTGAAGATGAAGGGAGATTAATTAGAATTTTTAAACAGGATGGGTTTTATCAATCCAAAATGTTTTTTATAACATTAGAAATTAAATAGCTCATT
Source organism: Pseudopipra pipra (assembly GCF_036250125.1). Classification (NCBI taxonomy): domain Eukaryota; kingdom Metazoa; phylum Chordata; class Aves; order Passeriformes; family Pipridae; genus Pseudopipra; species Pseudopipra pipra. The sequence continues at coordinate 12,874,605 of NC_087564.1, forward strand.
AAATTTTACAGTGTAAAATAACTGCAGAGTAACAAGCTCAGATTCCACTCAATAAATTGACAACAGTTGTAGGAAAATATAGAGAAAGGAAAAAAATACAAAGACATCTGATGTATTAGAACAGCCTTGGCAGGGCTGCTTCCTCTTACAGACCCTCTTGTTCTCAAAAAATTCATCTCCAGTACACCTAACCCAGCGCCTTAATGGATTTTTGTGCTCTTAATATTCAGCTGCATGAATGTGTATACTCTTCTTACAGGATGAGCTGCTCTAGGAGCATGGTCACACATCCATGGCAAGGATCAATCTCCTGGTGCTTTGGAGACTGACCTTCACGAAGCACTTACTGTGCCGTGATAAAGCATCGCCTGCTAATTCAAATGTGGTCCAATGTCACTGTGGGAATTTGTCGGTTTATACAAGCTGAGAATTTGGCCTGCAATATCTAATTTTATGGGCAAAATGGATGTGTGCTGTAGCTATGCTACTTTTGCCACATAGCTTGCTGGAAGTTTGCACTTCTTAGTTGACATCAGAGGTACAATATGCCGCTCTAATTTTTGCTTGCAAAAAAGAGTGAGGGATGTGCAGCTAAAATGAGCTGCAAAAATGGAGAGAACCACTGCATCCCACTCTGTAGCTTTCTTAGAAAGCCAGAATACAGGCTAGCTTATTAAAAGCTGCTTTTGGCCCAGTTAGAGACATAAAACGACATAATTTGCTATACATCAAATGTGGCTATGTCAGATGTAGAAAGAGGATGCATGATCTTAGATGCCAACATGGATAACCTTAAAACTTGAGCTCTTATTGAAGTTGCAGTGCAAAGTGCCAGTAACTCTATAATTTCCTACGTTTGATCTTCAGAAGTGCACCGTGCAGCTGGCAGTTTGCTGGATTAGCTCATCGTTTAGTTTCAGCGTTTCCGGTTCATTTTGTTAAAGCTCTGGGATTTTTTTGGACACTGTTGCTTGGCTTCTGTACTATTCTTGCAGGTTACTAATGAGAACTCAGCTTTGGAGCTTATAACAAAGTCTTCAGTGCAACAGTTAAGGAAACCAGCATTAGAGAAGGGAGCTTGCAGAGGAAAGAGGGATTATGTGCCTCACTCACTAATTAGTCTTAGCAAACTATAATTTCTTTGAATCGTGGCTTCCTGAGAGAGGAGAAGGGTCAGAAAAATGAAGGTTATGTTTCAATTAATTCTTAAAGGGTCGATCAAAGTCTGTTACTTGATAAAAGACTGGCAACAATAAGATCCATAAAATCATTTGCAGGTCCTGAATTCATCCGTCCATATTAGAATAAAATTCTCAGCGCTGATATGAGAACTGAACAGTTAAAGGACACTCAATGAACATGAGGATTTTTGCCATTTAGGCATTGGATTTAGATTCCCTTCCAGGAGAGGGGACATTTAGCTGCTCTGTCACTGGGAATTGAGCAGAGTCTGGGCTAATGAACCTTCAGACAGACCATTCTCTCCTTTGTCAGCTTTTGAGTGCCCCTGCCAGCAGCCTGATCACACACACCTCAAAGTGAGGGTGCACTCAGGGCCAGCCCGGGCACAGCCTCCACCTTCTGTGAATTCAGGACAGCTCATGGCTGCTGATCAAAGAGGAAAAGAAATATTTGTAAAATAAAGTAACTTTTTTCTTTCTCAAAAGGCTTCAAAACAGATAAAATAAAAATAAATGTGGCTGGAAAGGGCTTCTTTCCTCTACACATCCTGGTTCCCTGCGACCCACCTCCACCCTTTCTCTCTCCAGAAGTGATTCATGTGGGAGTAGCTCTTTGTGAAGATCTACAGATAAAGTAATGGCAGCTATCCAAAGACATTCATGGCTCCTGGCAATCTATTTTCCTTAAACATAATTATATCCTTGTGGGGGATAAATCTAGCAAAAGATTTAAGAAAAAAAAAAAGTCACTTCAGTGTTGGAGGGGAAAAAAAATTGGATTTTAGTCTGCTGCAGTGTTGTGTGATGGTGCTCTGTTTCTCATGTCCCAAATAATTGGTAACAGGGAAATTGTTTCAGAAATTACTATCTCTGCTGTTAACCTTGAGTGCACAAGGGTGGGAGTGGTACATTTTGGGGGGGGGGAGAGGTTTCAATTTATATTAATTCTGGTGTCATACTCATTGTCTCGTTCATGTTGCTAGGAGCTTCAGGAGCTCGCCTGCAAAACAGAAGGTCTGTTCTTTCATTTGGACAGCCAGGAAAGCATTCCTTTTGGCAGAGATTTGTGCTCCTTTTTGTGATAGATTCAGGACCTAATCAAGCCTTACTGTCCCTAAGTGCTTGTGTAACATAACTTGGGGAATGTTCTCTTGAGGTCTGACAGGTGTATCAGGCTTTAGAAAAGATTGTACCCTTCAGATGTTGGAAATGCCACAGGGAAAGAATGCGAAAGGGCAGCATAAAATGTGAACTCTTAAAAATAGCCTCAGATCCTGCTTGCATAACGTGACATGCTATTAGGCTTGCCTACAAAAGCCTGCAGTTGTGTGGTTCTGCAGCTCTCCGAGTTTTAATGGCACGGGGAAAATGCAAGTTTGCTCTTCTCTGGAGTCAGAGAAAATTACAGTGTTCCTGTGCCATCAGTTCTAATGATGTTTCTGGTTTCATAAGAGCCGATTTTGCAACATAAATGAAATAGGCATCTCTCATTGACACCGTATCAATCCCTGAAAATACACCTCGTGTTAATGTATCCGTCTGTAATTGAGGTATTGCAAATGTTGAGTGCTCTCACATCATCAAGAGGCTCAGAGGTTAAAGAACTTCTTACTGAACTGGGAGTGCAATCCAGTGGGGGAAATTATTGCTAGCTCCAGACAAGATGCTATAATTTCCTTTCTGATAATATAGGAAGCCAGGATGGCGTAAAACTTCTTGTTAAAACAGATCGTGCTATAAGATAAACTCCCATTCAGAAAGATTTCCAGCTTTTGGCATAGGGAAATAAAATGTGTGGGAAAGAAATACTAGGAGATAGACTTCTGGAGCAGTCCAGCAATTTAAACTTGGTTCTAATTACTGCAAATATATAGAGCTTGAAATTTATTCTTAGCTGTCAATATTTACTGTCTGTCTGTAGACACTGAAAAGTATTAAATGTTTAGCTCTTTACAAACATTGTCATTTCTGAGATGAACTGGCAAGAAATTGTGAGACAGGCTGAAATATAAAGATGATGTAGAATGAATACAAGAGGAGAAGGGGTTGTCTAGAACGTATTCCAGTCTTTTTGGGTCTGAATACTCTTCTGTGGGAGTCTGGGAGAATCCTAAGCAGATGGAGCAAAATGATCTGATCTGTCTTACCTATTTCTGCTCTTTGGTAATGCCATGTTATTCCAGTTCCCTCCGCTCCTCCTGAGAATGTCACTGCTGAAGCCGTGAGTTCCACCCAGATCCTGCTGACGTGGGCTGCAGTCCCCGAGTCTGAGCAGAATGGTCTCATCCTGGGGTACAAGGTACGGAGTTTCACATTGATTTTTAATGCATTAACAGGAAATGATTTTGTTATATTTGTTATGTAATATTCACCTGCTGCATATTCATATTATTACAAAGTCAGCTGGAGAAGATACAGAAAATGTGTTGTCTTTGAAAGGAGTGAGAGGTGAATATAATCTCATTTTACACTGTGTGAAAAGGAGGAATCTAAAATGCGTGTCCCTCTCTCTGGTCCTCGTGCAACAATCTGCTTCCTTCTGTATTTCGTCCGCGTTTATCCTGCAGATACTTTTCAAAGCAAAAGATTTGGACTCTGAACCAAAGAGCCAGACAGTGAGAGGGAACCACACCCAGTCTGTCCTGCTCTCCGGCCTGCGGAAGTTCGTCCTCTACGAGATCCAGGTGTTGGCGTTCACTCGGATTGGGGATGGAGTCCCCAGCTCTCCTGCAGTGATAGAGAGAACCAAGGATGATGGTGAGTTCCAAGGTCACCAAAACAACCATTTTACTTGGTCCAGCCTTTTACCACTGCTTTGTTTTAGTGGTACAAGTGTAGCTGACAACTGCTCTAAGGCTGCTTGGATTTTGGGGGAAATTTTTTTTTCCAACTTTGATCCCAAAGGACTTCAACCATAATAGGATAACTCAGCACTATTCCATTGGTCATGGGCTCCTTCCCTGCAGCTAGTGAAGAGGAAAAAAACTTTAAAAATTGAACTCTGAAGCTTGGTGTAGATAATTTGTATTGAAAACAACTTTAGAGCCCAATTATAAATTCTTATTGAAGTTCAATCATGCTAAAAAAATTAAAAAGAGTGCTGCAATTGAAAGCTATAAACAAATCTGGGTCTGATTGGACTGAAGGAGAAAGATGGCATTTGCAACTTCAGTAATCCATTCTCCTTTTTTTTTTTCCCCAAAAAGAATAAGACATTGACCCTGGAAGATGATCATACCAGCTTCCTTTTGCAGCTGCCTCCAGCGCTTCCCATAAGCTCAGAGGCTTCCCAGTGCAGTTGGATGTATTGAAGGAACCCAAGCAAGCCCCTTGCCCCAGTGCTCCCTGGGCACACTGGTGTGGTGGGAGCATTCCTGATGATGGAATTCTACAGAAATTTAGTTCAGCACTTAAAATATTTTTGCCTTTGTGGATGCTAAAACTAGTTTTAGTTTCATTACCTTTTCAGGAATAAATAGATTCATATCAGCGTGGGAGGCTTCTATTTAAGTCTCTCTCTCTTTTGCATTGAAATTTTTCTCAATAGTAAAGGAATAAACATTGGTTTCTACTAGTAACTTCATTAAGGTACTCTGGTTGGGCTGAAAACATTCCCACATCTGGCTTAATGAAACATTTTCTGTGCAGGGAAGAAAGGAGTAGGAGCAGGAAGGGACAAGAACAGGGACAGCAGCTCCCTGACATTTTTTTAGCCTTTTTCTTAGCATACTGCCTGTGTGGGGACCTGGCTTCTCTATGAAAGGAAAAATTAGAAAAATTACTGTTAGCAGAACTCTTCAGGGAGAGAAAAAGCACTCCATGAAATGTACATATTGGGCTGTAATGAGAAATACTTAGAACTGTTTGTTTTGGATAACCCCATTATAGCAGTTCCCTCCTTAAGTGCATGTTGGCAAATGAAACAAATTGTTCTTCCATCTCCATACCCCTGACATAAATATGTTGTGTCTCCTCTGGGCTCGACTTAATTAAAAGTATCACCAGGAGTAATGCAGGTGGAATTTGTGCTGAAGGGGAAATTTCGTGGATGCTAATGTATGAATTAGCATCTCCTCACCTCGTGGACCCGGGATGGTCAGCACAGCCTGTGTTAATGTGCGTCTCACCTGCCTCGGGTTCTCCTGCTCACACCTGAGTGTTTAAGATGCAAATGTTATGTCAGGAAGCAGTTCAAAGCCAGTGCTGATGACACAGAGAGGGGATATTATTCAATTCCAACAGGTATGAAGTGGATTAAGCTATATAATTCTGTAAAGGCAGCTCAGTGACTTGCTTTATAGTATGTTCTCAGCTACACCAGTGGTGATGCTGCTGTGAGAAAAATCATTCAGGGTTCAGAGCTCCTGGTGCAGTAGAAAAACACTATAAGGTGCAGATTCTGTGTCATGTTTGGTATTCCTGAGTGTTGGAGACATTGGCCATGGACAGGACTCCTCAGAATAAATTTATATTATGTACATGCATAGGTGCTCCCAACCATTTACGTACTGGGGATCTACAGCCTGGGCTGTAATTCTGTACAGGGTGAGCAGAACACTTGTAACCCCTCTAACATACAATCCTTGCTGCCATGATCTCTGTTTTTCTTTCCAGCCCCTGGCCCCCCTGTGAGGCTGGTGTTCCCCGAGGTGAGGCTGACATCCGTGCGGATTGTTTGGCAGCCACCAGAGGAGCCCAATGGAATCATTCTGGGTAAGATGGAGCAGCAAACCCTGGGCTGGGAGGAGAGGGCTGGAGATCAGAGCAAGCTGCAGCCACTGAGTTTTCCTTCCCCTTGCATATAAGCAGATCTGTGGCCTAAAGAAAAGAAAATATGTCGGTGTCAGCTGCGAGACTGTGGTGAGGAGAAAAGTCTGTGTGGCTCCATGGTTTGTGTTTTCTTGAGCCAGAATCTGGTATCATTCAGGCACTGTGTTTGAATGTCATCCCTCTTCCCATCTGCATTTGGGTTGGTAACCTGTCTGGATGACTGTTGGGTAAACTGCCTGGAGACCTGGATTTTCCCCACCCTTGCCAGGCATGCCCGATGTTTCAGTATCATGTGTGCTTCCTTTTTATTGCTTCCTTTGGATAATACTGTCTGACAGGTCACAAGGAGTTAAATCATATTTGGCTTTTCATCAAGGACATGAGAGGCAGCAAGGCACGACAGGAATTTGTGAAAAACCTTCTCAGCTTCCTGCTCTCGTAACTCTTGGGTTACCTTGGCAATATGTTCACCAGCCACTACTTGTACTTAAAACATGAAGACTTTTATAATGTAAGAATCCATTGCTACCTCTAAAATTAATGTAGTTCATAGTTACCCAGGAATTTTGTGTTCTCTGCTGATGTTAAACACATTTTACCGTAGTTCTAGCTGGTGAGTAAAGATTATTGTCTCAATTCTAAAAACAGAAGCAAAAGCTTTTGGTTTTTTGTCTAGTTCTCAATCTGACAGACCTTTCTGCTTCTAATTGCACTGCCCATTCAGGTTCATGTGTAGGCTTTTAGCAATATTTCCTAAAGCCTCCCTTGCTGGGTAGAGGGCACTTGCTTAAAATGCTCCTGCATTGGTGGCATCCCTTAAATACAGGACTGGTCCTGCATTGGGCTTAAATCTTGGGTCCAGAACTCAGTGTTTGCTCAGGTGTGTTATTTACCAAAGTGATCCTGGCACCTGAAGATGCAGGAAAGTCATCAAATGGCATCCAAAGGCAGACACTGCAGGATTTTCTGAGCACGAGGAAGAGTCTGTGTGAAGCTTGGCAGCAGTGAGCTGCCAGAGATGGATCCTTGCAGGGTTTCTCTGCAGCTCAAGGAAGATTGGCTTCCAGGTTGTCTTGTGGGTTTGATATGTTGCTTTTTTTTTTAAAGGAACTGTGTGACCTAGAACTTGCTCTCAGCAGAGATTGGGATTTGAATCACAGGATGTGGTTAAGGAGAAAAAAAAAATCATTTGATAGAAATGATGAGAAAGCACAAAAGACATTTTGCTCCCCCGACTGTGTTCCCAACCTCTCACGTTGCTGCACTTTGTCAGCTTCATTTGCTGAAGTTGCAAGCTTGGTGGAGGAGGAACTCTCCTTTATTCTGTCTTTGCAGAATTCTTTGTGCAGTGCATCCCCCCTCAGCTGGTTCTTACTCATTGCCATTATGTTGATGGTAAAATTGTACAAGTGCAGGGTTGGAATGAAAGGGGGAGGGTGTCCCTTAAAAAAATCTTTGGCATGTTTAGTGTCTGTCATTGTTTCCAATGACTTTCACAGTCCATTCCCAGTAATACATCCCAGTATACTTCATGCAGTCCTTGACTACACTGATGGTGTAACTGAGTAGGTTTATGTCCCACTATTAATTCCTGCCCTTTTCCTCAGTACACTTCCAGGTCAGCCAGTCCTTCCTTTACAAGTACATTAAGCTTTTTCTCTTTAAGTTAATTCACAGATGCCTTTATTGAATTTCATCTCACTGATTCCAGACCATTTCTCTTCGTTACCAAGATCTCTTTAAATGACACTCTTGTCCTCTAAAGTGCACACAGCCACTCACAGCTTGGTGTCATTTTTGGAGTTTGCAAGCAGACTGGCAATTCCATCAGCCAGGCCATTAATGAAAGTATTAGAACCAGACTCATTCATGAGGTCTCATGAGAGCTTACTTAATACATCCTCCCAGGTTGTTAGCAAATCATTGATTGCAACAGTTTTTTACTTTTTTTTTTTTATCATCTCAAAATGTGCAGTATTTTTCTTAGATTCTATTTCTCTTGTTTGCTTTTGATGGGACTGTGTGCAACCATATTAAAGTCTTACTCAAAGTCAATGTGGATCATACCTGCTCTTCCCACATGGCCAATTACACTGTCAAAATGGAAAACAGATTATTTGATATTTATTATTTGCTCCAATCAAACAGATATTGGCTGTTCCTTAGCACGTTATTATCCTCATGGATGCTTGTATATTGACTCTTTTTTTTTTCCAGGATCTTTCTGGGTATTGAACTTGAGTTAGATTTGTCCATAATTCCTCTAGTTGGTCTTGCCTCATTTTAAAAGGCAGTGTAGTCTGTTTGCCCTTCTGTAACATTTTGGGATGTCACCTGTCATCTGCAAGATCTTGAAGAGAACAGCTAATTATTCAGAGATGGCTCCCTCTAGTTATATAAGCACTGCAGGGCAAATTTCATGAGGCCTTTCTGACTTGATTACATCGAGCTTAACTAAATATTTGTTAACCTGCTCTCTATTCCAGCCTACATCCCTACTTATATTGTTGTCAGTTTTGATTTGTGTTGAGTCTCTAGTCAGCATCAACTTTCTGTTGTGTGTGAAAATGAAGGAATGGAGGTATCAGCCTCACCTGTCTTGTGCTTATCTTTTCTTCCCACTGTTTGACCTGTCCTCCTCCTCTCTTTCAGATTTCTAATGTATTTATAAAATCTTTCTCATTGCTTTTGATGCCCTTAAGGTTATAACTCACCTTGCCCTTTAGCTGTTCTGTTTTTGTCCCTATGTGCCTGTGCTGTCTATTTATACACTCCCTTAAACCTTTGTCCTGTTTCAACTTTTGTCCAATTCAGTTTTGATTTTCAGGTCATTAGTGAGCTCTGAATGCAAACATATTGGCCTCTTAACATCTTTTGTCTCTGTTGGAATTGTTGTACCTTTTTTTTTTTTTTTTTTGTCTCTTCAGGTCAGCAAACCTGAATTCCTTCCCAGGGGGGTGTTACCTGCCAGTTCCCCCAGTGCACTTCTTTGAAGTCCATTGTCTTTATTCAACAGTTCCCACTCTTTCATTTTTTTCCATGGTAGAAATACTGAGGTTCCTGGAGGAAGTAGTTGCCTGCCAATGGCAGAGAGAAAAGTGAAAATTGCTCATGCTGGGTACTTCTGTGATCTCTCCTAAGAAGTGAGCTGTGCTTCAAAAATAGATAACACCTCAATATGTAGCATTCTAAGGAAAGGTTGCAAATTTTGTTGGTTTTTTTTTTCCCGTTCACTTTTTAAATCTCATTACTATAATGAACTTCCAAAACACCTTGTGACCCACCCTGGGTCAAGTGCATCGAAGTAGAGTTATTGGGAAAAATAAGTGAACTCATTTTGTGCAGTGCCCTTCTATTCACTCTTGGGGTTGGAAAGAAAAACCACTTGCGTTGCAAGAGCAACTTATATAGAGAGCCTTTGAACTAATGTTCCTGCTCTGCTTGCCTTGTCCTCTGAGTATACATGCACCTTTGCAGCTAACATTTTTGTAATCTATATAAAAACACGCTCTAGCATTTCGGAGAGAGATTAGCAGGATGAAATACTGGCAGGCGCCAAGAGGGAAAAAACCACTTGTTTGTTTGTTTAAATATTTTACAGTGGAAGACTGTTAGATGTTTCCCTTTCTCCTTTTGGGAGTGTTATGGTAACCATCTGAGGCTTCACTCTGTCTTCTTTTCTGCACTCAGTTCAGCCAGCACCCACATAGTTCCTTCAAATACTATGAAAGATAAATGATGCATTAATGTGCATATGTGCTCTTCAAGCTATGAGCTTCCCCTAAAAACGAGAGCTTAACCTGCATCCTCCTGGGCCCTGGTTAGTATTCCTCATGGTACCCTGGTATTTAGCGTTTACCTGAAGCTTTATTGCGAAAAAAAGTGTAAGAACTCCACCGAGAATTAGAACCGAAATTGGATGTAATCCATGTTTGCAAATTCCTGTTTTGATCCCAGGCTGCATTTGCACACCCGCTGGCCCTGAAACAGATAAGCAGGGAAGGCAACAAACGGGATTGCTGCTCCGCCCGTAACCTCCCAGGATCGTTTGCCTTTCCCCCAGTCGTGTGACAAATTAATAAGTGTTTGTATCTCTGCAGCACCGTGGCCTGCACGGGCGGGTGCTGTCAGTTCTGAAGGGCTTTTTGTGTGGTGATGAGCTTGAAAGCTTTTTGATATTCATGGTGTGTTGGCATCCTCCCGCCTGTTTGCTCTGGGGAATCCACCGGTTGTGTTACGGTGACCTAACATTTCACAGGCAGTTCAGACTGTTGCCATTTATTGAGTTGAGAAAGTGTAGCTCGTGGAACTGCTCACAGTTGTGCAAAAAGTACTCAGAAAGATGCTAAAGTAAAAAAAAAAAACAGCTGGGTTCAATGAATAAATAAATTCTTGAAGAGTTGAACTTTCAGGGGTTTTTGGGGGGGTTATTTTGTGATGTTTGGCCTGGTGAATGGCAGCATTCCCAATAGCAGCAGAGATTTGGGATCTGATGCTATATGGGGAAAAAATTAAGAAAATAATATGAATTCCTCTTATTGGCCATCCAGATACTTCATGTTCTGTAAGATACTCCTTTCTCCAAAAAGTTTCCTCTGATCACCTTTTAAAGATTTGACTTTCATTCATAACATTTGATTTTTTAATTTTTTTTATTCTAATATATCTGCAACATCTTACTGTTGTAATCTAGTGAGGAAAGGAAGCTGCTTATTCCTCCACTACAGCAATTGCCTTTTACAGCCCTCAAGCATACATTAATTTCTCTTTGAACACTTTCCATTTACCTCTATTGATTTGCCTTGTTTGATTTCACTTAACATTTCCTTTCTTCTCCCATCCCTTGTTGCTGAATTCATCAACTTAATAATTTTATCTTTTTGATCTTGTGTTAGCCCCAGTTATTATCCAAGCTGTAGTTTAAATACTGAGTCTTCTGTGCCACTCAGAAAAAGTAAAAATAGTGCTTTTTATGTCAGTCTGTATCCTGGCTGTCCCAAACTGTGCAATAGGGGATGCAGGGGATCAAAATGCAATGCTGGGTGTCTCTTAGGTGGGTTGTAGGTAGCAATAAGAGCGAGATGAATTCAGGTGTAGAAGTTGGTTATCTACCTTAAAATCAGACCCATGGAAGTGTTGATTTTCTTAGGAAATCTGTAAAGGTGACAGCTCTGATTGTGTAAACTCTGCCTGAGATATCCAGGAAAATAGATATTTACCCAGACTGTCAGACAACACGTTAGAGGTAGGAGAGGGCAGTGAGAGCTGATGCTGTTTTTCACAGGGATGCATGTCAGAGAGACAGGCTGTGACAAGTGATTTCCTCTTTCTCATGGCTAAATTAGTTTTTACACTAGCCATGGACCCACTCTTGTGTAAGATATTATAATGGCCTAGATATGTGTTCCTTTGCCTAACCTGAGTGTGTTTGTAATTGGCTTTCCAGCACGAGTACCACCATTTAGCAGTAAATAGTTATCTTTTTATTCCCTCCTTACATTTTAACTACATGTTATATTTTACAAAGGTTTAGAAAAGAGAGGAAATTGCTTGACAAGGATATGTCCCAGATATCATACTTATCTTTTAATGACTAGATAAATCAACTTTTCTATTCTTTTAATATTCTCTGTTTCCCTCCAGGTCTTATTCTTTACGTCTTATGTCCCTTTATCAAGCTTCTTTAGCCATCTTAGTTGCTTCTCCCTTCATCTTTCCTGCTGCTGTAAAAATTTCCCCAGTGCTTTTCTTTGACTGTTTTTCCTCCTTGTTAAGATTCTGCACTGGGGTTTTCACTCCCACATTCTTCACATCCGTATAAACAAAAAAGATCATATGTATCAGTTCCTTCTCCCCATTGCTCTCTGTCTTTCTGTAGACTTTAAAAAAGATCAAAATATTACAGTATTAAAGGCACAGAAATACTTCAGTGGAATATATTGGACCAGTAATGGAAGAGCTAGTCCCATGGATAAAAGGAGGTAATTTGGAGGTAGAAAAATGAAATGCTGAAAGGGTAAGACCCTCAGACTTTGCTGGGATCTAAGCATGCTCAGGAGCTCTGAAAAGTCAGGCCACTTTTTTTCTTATTACATTAGAATAGACTATTTCAGTTGGAAGGGACCTACAAAGATCATTAAGTCCAACAGACTAACCACTGCAGGGCTGACCAAGTTAAAACATTATTAAAGTGTTGGTGCAATCAAATTGTTCCATGTGAAGCAGCAATGGCTGTTGCCCCACGTCCCCAAGCACCTGCCAGAGAAGAAAGGACAAGGATGCAGTGGTGCGTTGTCAGTGGCACTGTGAGAGTCAGCACAACAAAATTAATACCATCTGTATCCCAATTAAATTCCACTGTTTATGATAGAGTGGCACCACACGCCAGTGGCATTCATTCCAGGGGCTGCAGGAACTCTGGGCACGTGGCAATTGTTGCATATTCACAGTGGGAAATAAATGTCCCTGAGTTTTGTCTAATAGCTATAGGTAAGATAAAGCCCTCAGATTTCATGCACTGGCCTTCCTGAATGAAGCATGCCGGGTTTGGCTCTCCTTGGTCTTGTTACAGCCAAAATGTGGTGGGAGTTCAAACTCTAGCTGGGATATTAATTCCGTGAGAAAGGGATGGCTCAGGTGCTGCGGATCCCTTTTGTCATTCGCAAGACGAGCAGAGGGTTGGCAGAACTCTGTCATGACTGTTTTGTTTTCAGCTGGTTTGATTTGGATTTGTTGGCTGCCCTCTGCCCTGTTTAACTCCATGAAGCGTTTAATCATACATTCAGCTCAGGCAATAAAACCCTGCATCGGTTCTGGTATTAATTGATTTTGGAAGTCAGCTGCTGGACTGGAAGTTACCACCGAGCTCCACAAGTGAGAGCCTGATTCAATTGCTGGGTTTACAGAATGGATTTGAACATTTGGCAGACCCTCTTTGGGGGATGGTTGTTGCTTAGTGGTGCGTGAGAACCCTGGAAGCCCTCCTTGCACAGTCGAGTCATTAATAACACGGGCTAAACTATGAGCTCCTGATTGTCAGACAGGGTGGAACGGGGCTTATCACTCACAGGCATCATCAGCAGAATTGACTATTGAGAGCTGCATGGATGAAGCAGGACCACACAGCTTGCAGGCTGCTCCTTGGACTGTGGGCAAGGGCAGCGGTGTTGAATGACAGAAGAAGGGTGGGTTTATTGGCAGTTCTGGCCCCAGTGCACAGTTGCAGGGGCGTGGGAGAGCTGGGGAAAAAGCAAATGCAGAAAGGAGGAACAAGCCTTGACTGGTTGATAAGACTGCACAGTTTGGGCAATCCAGCTGCTGGAGCTGCAGCTGGAGAACCTTGAGTTCGAGCCAGTGCTGAAACTGTGAGAGGGCAGAACAACCCCTGAGTGTGGGTGCACACACATGCACACGTGTGCTGGGGTGGAAAGATGAAACTGGAGTGTTGCCTTGAACCGCCTCAACCAGGTGACATATTGCACCAGCTCTGTTTGTTCCTTTGATTTCCAAAAGGTACCAGTATGCTCAGGAAAGATTAAACTGTTTTTGCATCTTGTTGGTATAAAGGATGGAATGTGAAATGGGTTTTGTGGCAGTTACGTTCAGTAGGCCCTTGTGAGCACCGCCGTGTGTGATTTCCCTTGTAGCATATGGCATCTGCTGTAGAGCAGAGTTTTACAACAGCAAAGGAAGTAAATTACTTTCTTCTGATCTCAGATAAGTAATTATGATAAACTAATAGTTCTGGTGCTCTTTTGTCCCTGCTAGTAAAAGCAGCTCACCCTTTCCCCCTCTCTGGCTGGTGCTGTGCTTGCAGGGTACCAGGTCGCCTATCGCCTGGCCAGCAGCAGCCCCAACAAGTTCACCACGGTGGAGGTCGGCTCGACAGTGCGGCAGTTCACGGCCACAGACCTCACCCCGGAGTCAGCCTACATCTTCAGGACATCTGCCAAGACCAGGCAGGGCTGGGGGGAGCCCCTGGAAGCCACGGTGATCACCACCGAAAAACGAGGTAATGCTTCCAGCCGCGGGTTGAGAGCCTTCCCGTGCCTGCCTGGGAGCCTGAGCTGTGCTTAGGGGAGTTTTAATAACAGCCCACAGCCTGTACACCTCCTCCTTCTCACCCCATAAACCTGCCCCAAACCATAGCAACATCATGATTTGAGAAAGCAAGACAGACTTTTATGAGGCACAGTTCTTCTAACCTGCCGGGCTGTTGGAATTGATTTTTCCATCAGCTGCTATATTGGCCATATGCAGCCTCCTTTTGCAGTCAGATGGCTTTTTTTCAGCTCTCTCGTTTTCTAGAAAGATTGCAGTCTTAAGAAAGTAAGTGATGGATGAATTATATTGATTAAGGAACGCAAAATGAGAGGCAGTGGTGTTGCAGAATTTCTCCACAGCTCCTCCATTGTACCTCAGCCCTGACCTAATGTGTCTGTAATTACTCTGGCCTTTCACTGCCACACGCTCGAGCAGAGCGTTTGCATCTGGATTGCCCAGACCTTTTCTGTTTCTTCCATCAGCCGTAAAATGGTTGTTTGCAATCTGCATCTCTGGTCAAATTCTGTTCTGAAGGGAATCTGCCTGAAGTCAGCATTTATACATGTCTATAAATGAAACCAGATGCTGAGATACCAAACGTATCAAAATGTGAAAGACGTGTAAGGTATTACAGGATCTGCTCTGCATCATTGCTTGTTTTTAATGCTTTGGCTCAAGTAATTGCTCCTTCTTCCAGTTTTAGAACAGAGCTGCCAGATAGAAAAATTGCATTTTCTACTTGTTCACGAAGGTTTGTTTCTGTTTTTTTTTTTTTTAATTCAGAGCTAAAAGAGGATATTTTGGTGAATATGTTGGTGGAGAACAGGAGGATGGGTTTTCCTCTGGTCTTGCACCATATGCAAAGGATGTATCTGGTCCCTTGAGCTGACAAAGTCAAAAGCAGCCAGGGTAACTTTACCAGCATCCCTGGGTTTTGCGTGACGTGCTGCTCTGACCCATTGTGCTGTCTGGATATTGATCTTTAAGAAAACTACTCACTCAAAAGTCAAAACCATGCAGCTTGTGTGATTTATAAAAATCACTGCTCAGAGAGAAGCACACTTCAGCAGGTCACCAGGGCAGACCTCCTCAGATGTCTTTCAACTGTTGTTAGAACTTTTACATGTGCTTCTGGGCCTGGTCTTAGTTCTTGCCCCATTCTTGCACTATAATACAACCAGTTACATTTACTTTTAGTTCTTAAAGTGTGCCTACTAAGTAATCTTTTGTTTAAAGTCCTTTCTACACCTTGCAAATCATTTAGGGCAAGAGTAAGGATTTCCCATTTTATTTGTCCGCAGTGTCTTCCCTGTTGTTTTCCTCTAACACTTCTAAGAAGAGAGGGCGTTGGTCTGATGC
Source organism: Pseudopipra pipra (assembly GCF_036250125.1). Taxonomy (NCBI): domain Eukaryota; kingdom Metazoa; phylum Chordata; class Aves; order Passeriformes; family Pipridae; genus Pseudopipra; species Pseudopipra pipra. Next base: position 12,889,958 of record NC_087564.1, read on the forward strand.
TCAACCACCAGCAGCAAGAACCTGTGAGGTGCATTTCAACTACTTCTGGCCTGTGTGGTTGGAGTTAAAATTCCCACTGGCATAGCCCTCTAGGTCATGTGCAGCCTTCTCAGTGCATAACAGTGCAGTCCTCAGAGAGAGAACCTCTGGAGCTGTATTTGAAACCTGAGAATGCCTCTGCTAAAGATACTGTCCGTCAAAGAGATTTATCTGCTCAAGGTTTCTTCCACCCCTGTCTGATTGCTGTCAAAGGGGAAGTTCAAAGTCCAGCATGTGGAAGCTTCAAAAAAACCCACCGTGCCAAATAAAGTGGAGTCTCAAAGCTCAGAGCCTCTCCTTCTCAATAAAATGTGCTCAAATTTCCCAGACCTTGCACGAGGATACACAATAGCTCAAGTCAGAACTCCCGGCTCTGCTGTGGGAACAATGATCCCTTCTTGCTATCAGTGCTTTAGGGTTATCTTGAGAAGGCAAGTCATAGTATAGTATGAACCCTTTCTCTTTTTGATGGACAGCTCTGCTGAGTCTCTACACATGCTATGGAACCAAGAGTTAACTGTATAAAGTGTAGGGAGAAGAATGTGTATTCTCACATCAGCAAGAACAATATAAGGGGGTGATAAAGAAATTTATCCAGTGCAGCTATTCTGCTAACAAGAAATCAACCCAAAACTTGTATATATGACAGTGAATATCCTAGAGTAAAAAGATATTTTACTTCCATTAATAAAAATGCATTTGATATCCTTGTAGTCCTCGATACTGAGGTAGACAGACACAAAAAAGTCCCTTGAAAATTAGCAAAATTGGTCACTCGTGTCCTTGTAAATTCCTTGGATAAGGAAAATACAATTTTTTACATTTTACAATGATACCTGTAATTTATAGATCCCAAATTATATTGTGGCTGTGTTCTCCAGAGGTTCTGCTGCAGTGCTTTGTATCTACACAGTGATACTTCAGAATAATCAACACCAGTGTTCAGGGCAGAACTGAGTCAGAAAATGTAAATGTAGCAAGAAATTAAAAGTAGTCCATAGAGTCATGTAGACTGGTACAGTCAAGCCTTACATTCCTGCACAAACAGCTCACCTTAGCATTTGCTTGTGGCTAAACTCCCATAAATAAACTCTTTATACTAATGGTTTTGTACAAACAGTCAGGGAATATATCTTGCAACACAGAAGATTTTAAGATCTCCCATTAGCAGCGGAAGGAAACTGAGCCGTGGGAGACTGACTGCAAGATCTGACCTGCCCACAACAGCAAAGCATATCAGCAGAGTTTATAAAATCCCTGCATGACACTCACTTCCTTGGATGGAATAACCTGCATACCTGTCTCAGCCTGTCAGTGTAAGGCACTGACCTTTTGCGTTGTACTGCGGCTCGCAGGCTGCTGGCACCCAGGGCTTCCTCCAGCTAATAGCTTACAAGTCTTTGGGCACTGATGTCAGCAGGAGCAGGCTGCAGAGAAATGCCAGAACACACAGGAAATGGTTTTAGGCGGTGGCAGGGAAATGAAGTGCTTGCCATATGGAGCTGTGAGGAACCAGGCAGGCAGAGGTGTGTTTATGGAAACAAGTGCTGATGAAGTTGAATTGAATTGCTTCTCAAAAGCAAGTCACTGCGGTGTCTCCAATCAATTTTTGCTTTATTACATGCCACACATTTTAATCAGAATCAATAATCTTCATGATAAACAATTAAACAATTATTCCTCACTCTATAGAGTTTCTCTATTGAAATCGATGGAGTGCTGAGATGCGGTGACGGGAAAGGAGATCTGTAATGAAACAGTTGGGGACTGGCATGCTTACACCTGCATTACCATTCCCTGCTCATCTCAGAGGTGTGCTGGTAATTACTCTGGAGGGATCTCCCTCAGCACAGGCTGATTTGACTTTGCAGGTTCAAGGTTAGTAGGTACAAAGGGAAGAGCTGGGAAGCTCTGGAAGTGACCTGCTGCAGGTGCTCCAGCCCCAGCTCCCCACTAGCTCCAGGCTGGGGTTTGGAAGCAGCAGCACCAGGAGCTGCTGATGGTTCCCAGATCCTTGCCAGAGAGGGCTGGTGCAGGAATTCAGTATCAGCTGTGTGTGCTTGGACTCTGCAACACAACAGCCTGTTCCAGCTCATCCCTTTCTCTCCTTTGTGCCTCGACTGGGCAGCAGCTGGGGGAAGAGGATGCTACATAGCACAGAGAGAACAAAGTCTCTGGTACAAAGGAGTAAGAATAGGTTAAAAAGTGAGCTAATTTATAGGCAAATTCCTTCAAAAGAGCAACTGCAGACAGAAGCACAGCTGAGTTTCAGTAAAGATTGCCTTGCTTTGCTTGATTGCCAGTCCTAGTGATTATTCCTTGACCTTCCAGACCAAGACCCCCCTCAAGTTTGAGGTTCACTGCTAGGAAGGTGTATATTCAATGCTGACCTTTGATGCAGGGAGATAAGAGTCAGTTTTAGTGCTCCTCTTTGCAGAAGAAGGTTAAGGAATGGGATGGTTGTATACTTCATGGGGCAAATCCAAAAGTTCAGTCTCCTGTGGCATTACCACTATGAAAATCTGATCAGGCTGTCACATTTTATGTTGTCTGGAATTTCCTCTCAAAGCAGCACCGAATTATGGTTTAATTGCAGAACGACCAGCACCTCCCAGGCAGGTGATGACCCCCCAGAGCGACGTGTCCTCACGGAGTCTGCTGCTGAAGTGGGTCCCTGGAAGTGATGGATCTTCACCGATCCGATATTTTACAGTCCAAGTGCGAGAACTGCCCAGTGGAGACTGGCAAACCTACTCCTCTTCCATCAGCCACGAGGCGACGTCCTGCATTATTGAAAGGTACCATATGATCCCAGGCTACCATAGAAATTCCCACACTTTCCCAAGAGCTGGGAAACCAAAACGAGCATCGCTCAGCTTGACAGTCTTCTTGGGAGGGAGAGAGGTTAAGTGAGGTCACTGCTCCCATTTTAGAGGTGGTGTTATGAACAGCAGTTGAGAGATTTGCTGAAGGTCACGCAATAAATCTAATTAAAGTTGGACTGCAGTGCATCTTTTTGAAGCCCTTCCTGGAAGCTCAGCACCGCAGATAACACCACTCAGGCTAAATCATATGTAGCTACACAGTGCTCTGTAAAATACAACTAGTTAAAAATCCTTTCAATACTGACTGATGTTAAAATCCACTCTGAATGCTGCATTGCAATTATCTCTATATAAGCTTTTCCAGATGAAATGAGAGCCATTTTTATCTGTATTTTCCATACTGAAGTTTATAGATAGCATCGGAATGTTTAAACTTTGTTATTCAGGCTTCATTATATCTTCAGCAATGCTAGTGTAATTAAAGTCCTTGTAACATTGGCAAAAGTAATTGAATGTCTATGAGCAGGTACTTGTTTTGCTGTCCATTTCCTCTGTTGACGAGCTGGTACAAATCTGATTATTTCTAAAAAGCCGTGAGCTTTAGGAGAATCAAGTATTCAAATCATTCAGATACAGATTTTTCAAGCCAGTTATAAAAGCAGCAGTGGCTATGGTATATGACAGCTCACTGGTCCTGTGCCAGCACATTTCCAGTCAAAACCTGTAAAAATAAGGCAGCCATCTATGTCATTTAGACTTGGCATTGACGTGACTGAAAACAAAAGATTGGAAACAATGATTCACGTTATTCAAGTTGCTATAGGTAAGTAATGGTGTCCTAATAGGGTGGCACTGCTTAAAGAGATTTCTTCTGCTCCTTGCTAAAAGCATTTTCCTGTGGAAGTCCGGAAGAGTCGTAGATGTGAGAGTGCTGCCCATCAGGATGCATTATCCTTGATGTTTAATCATTCCTTACAAGTAACTTTACTTGGGTTTGCAGTCAGTGTTACATCTGCCAGCGGATGGCTAGACACTACCAATTAATTAGCTAAATCCCCTGTAAGTTACAGCTCTGCATTTCAAGCCTCTGCCTGTGACTCCAAAGGCAGCCTCCCCCTCACCTTCCCCTGCCAAGCCAAGACAGAAGCATCTCTGTGAAGGTTGTGTCAGCTGGAAATCACTCTTTGCATATCTTAAAGCCCCACATAGATAAAAGAGCTGCAGGGAACCTGTTGTTGCTGTCTTTATTAAATAATCCAGGTAATAGCATTAATTTGAAATTCAGTAGGAACAAAATGCACTGATCAAGTGGTGTGGTGTAAGGGATTAGTCAGGAGGCTGATGCTCTGAATTCCAGTGCCTGCTGTGCACTGGCCAACCCTGGGCATGTTACCTGCCTCCACCTGTAATCCCCCTCCATGCTCTGAGGATCAGTTTTGAGGATATCTCAGCAAAGCACCTTGAAAGCCAGGTTTTGCACAGCCATGCAGAACTTGAATAACAGCACAGCTTGTCCTTCCCAACAAGCCCCATCCATAGGCTGCTCTATGAGTTGCAGCTTCACGTCTGTTTTCTGGCACCCAGTTCTGTGGTGAATCCAGGAGTGTTTTTGGGAACTGAGGCCAGTGGACATCTGAGAAGATGCTGATGGCAGCAGGGGTGCAAACACCCCCACATCACGAGGAAGCTGGGGGAGGCCTCAGAGAAAAGGCAATGGGGAGAAGAGACAAACTGCTGAATGACTTTGGTTGGCAATGGGCAGGTTCTCTGTAGAGGCAAGTTGTGGTGATGTGGGGAGGTTTCATCCCTCAGCCTTATTTTTTACGTTCCACAGCTTGAACCCATTCACCTCTTACAAGCTGCGAGTGAAGGCAACCAACGACATCGGGGACAGCGACTTCAGCGCGGAGACAGAGGCGGTCACGACGCTGCAGGATGGTAAGGCAGGAGGACCTCCACGGGGTGGGCACTTCCCAGGGCTCCTGGGTCTGCTGGACCCACTGCAATGTGATTTCCACTGGGACTGTGCAGTGAAAATCAACAGCCGATGCAGGTTTGTTCATAGGATCTGATACAGGTAGCATGAGATATGGCTGAATTAACAGGCAGCCTCAAGTGTCCTGCTGTGCCCTCTGACAATGAATCATACTTTCAGGAGTCTCAAAATGGAATTAAACTTCGTTTGATTGGCTTCCAAACTCTGCACTAACCATTATCTTTGCAGAAATTGAATAATTTACAAGAGATCATTAAAAATAAATGTAGAACCTTGCATACATTTGAAGAAGTTTCTTCAGTTGTTTTCCCTCACAATCCACATCAGTCTGCAGTAAGGCAAAATTGCTGAGGTATAAGTAAGAAAGAGTATGAAGCTCCTGGAAACATGAGCATTTAATCCTGCAGATCAGGACTAATAAACTGTGAATGACATTGACAAGGCTTTTATTTTTAGCCTTAGAGATCAGCTTCTAATTCCTTGATTGTATAAAGTCGATGCCTGAATGCAGAAGTAGCTCTGATGTCTTAAATGGAGAAAGGAACTCTGCAAAGTATGAAAAAGCATCAGTATGTACTGTTACCCTGGAAAATTGAGTAATACTGGGATACATACATATATAAATATATATATGGGTGTTGTGAGGTGGGGATCGATCTCTTCTCCCAAGTAACAAGTGACAGGACATGAGGAAATGGCCTCAGGTTGCACCAGGGGAGGCTTAGATTGGATATTAGGGAAAAGTCTTCACTGAAGGGGTTGTCAAGCACTGGAATTGGCTGCCCAGGGCAGTGGTGGAGTCACCATCCCTGGAAGGATTTAAAAGATGTCTAGGGGATGTGGTTCAGTGGTGAACTTGGAAGTGCTGACTTAATGGTTGGACTCAATCATCTTAGAGGTCTTTTCCAACATGAACGATTTTATGGTTCTATATACATGGTGCTAGAAATTCTTCAGGATTTCTTACAGAGCAAGGAGTGAGGACACCGAGATATAAAAGCAGGAAACCATTTTGCAAAGCAGTGTTTAAAGACTGTGATCTTGAAATCAGAAAAAGAGAGGACACTGCTCAGGAGTATCCGAAGCTAAACAAGAACCCATGTAACACCTGAGCAATGTGCCAAGCAGCCTTTTAATGGCATCCTTCCTGCCACCTTCCTGCGCAGCCGCTGCGGGATCGGTGCGGGCTGTGACTGCGCTAATGAGGCAGCACTGACTCACTGTTTCAGAATTTAAAGTTTTATTTTAAATTCTCTTTGAATTTAGCTACAGTGAATCCAGAGTTGTGCTTGGCCTCCTCACAATGCAATGGGGAAACGCTGTGAAAGCTTCTCACCTCCTCAACAAACTCAACATTTATTCTGCTGAGCAGACCCGGTGCTGCCACCAGAGCATTGTGCTGTGGAGGGCTATCAGTTCCTGATAAGCCTTTGCCTCCTGTGTTTGAGCTGCTGTGGTGCCTGTATGTGCTACAGGCCATGGGCACAGGAAGGGGTTAACCTGTGGTAAATCAAGCTGCCCTAACTAGAATAATATGTGACTATTTGACACAGACTCCTAAATAGGAGATGGGCTTGCCCCAACTGTGGCATAAATCTCATGAAGAATCTGGGAGCAGTTTGCTCACACTTTGGAGCCCTCACGCAGCTGGTTTAACTTCCTTTCAAATGAGCACCCAGTGGTTTGTGAGCACTGGCTGCTGCAGTTTCCTTCAGGTTTATGCCCTCAGCTTTTCTTGTTCCTGCTCAAGCTGCCAAGGCCACAGGTAGAGCAAGGGATGTAGGAGAAGTGCCTGGCTTCTGCCCAGGTTCCAATATCCATATCCACCACACTGCTTTTGAGACCCACCACGTAGCAGTTGGGATGGAAGATTTTCTTCAGCAGTGAAGAAGGAGAATCTGAGAAATAAAAGCTGCCTCTTTTCCACCCTTTTGCCATAACTCTTTTTGTTTCATTTTTCTCTCGTTTAGTTCCAGATGAACCACCTAGTTCTGTGTTAGTGACTCCCCACACGACTTCCTCTGTCCTTGTGCAGTGGCAGGTAGGTAAAATGAAAAAATGTGATATTTCTGGAACAGATTTTTGGTTGCTTTGACTTGTTGACCTTAATGGTACATTGCCAGGGACATTTTCCTGAGCTGGAACTATTGTAGTAAAGTTTAAGGACTGCAGCTACTTCCTTATTTTCCTGACCTAGCATAGATTTTAGTGATGGATGAAAATTTCTGACAGTTGCTTTTACTTTTTGCCCCATGAGAAGTTTGGGAGGTAAAGGAGTTTCTGTAACCATGTCCAAGGTCATTACTTGTCAGATTCTCCTGTCCTTTTGTTGATATTGATAGATGTGCATCTTTACATGGAAAACATTCCATGGAGTGCAGCGGCGGTAAAATCAGGTAATCAAAAGGCTCCTTTTGGTTCACATCATGTCTGTCCTCCTCCTGCTGCTGAAATGATCAGAAGCCTGAGATCAGTGCCTGAGATCCCATTCATACCTCTGAGGAACTCCAGGTGCCCTTTTGGCTCTTCGAGAGAGAAAAATCGAGACTTCTTCAGAGAACAGAAAGAAAGAAAGTTTGAGCTCTCCATGATCCCTCTGAGCTGGACGGGGAACTATTCATGCCAAGTCTGCATTTTATATTGGCATTTCCTCTGCCTCCTTTTATCTCTCAATCCTGGCCTCCTGGGCGATGCAGGAACATTTTGTGACCCGGTGCCTGAGGCTTCTTTTTGCAGAGTGGGCATTAATAGAGGGAACCCAGTGGGGTACTGCATGTTATCCATAACCTATCCTGGAAAGCCTCTGCCCACCCTGCTCCCAAGACAATGTCCCCCACACATAATAAGGATAACTTTGGACAGATTGCATTATTGTGAAAAATGTACATATGCGTTTACAGTACAGATGGGACTCCTTTCATTTTTGGAAGAAAAATATGTGTACGAGGGTCTGTTTATTGCTGCGCAGCAGCACTTTAAAAATATGCCTGGCTGTGCTCCTGGGTGACTGGCCCGAATTCACCAGCATAATCCTGAGCAACAACATTGCTTACAGCATGTTGAGCAAATAGGAGACATGTTGAGCAGTTTTACCAAAGGAATTAGGGAGGGATGTGAATCTGCCTCCCCACCTACAACTACAGCCCACAGCGAAGGAAAGAAAGGTATAGAAAGAGAGGACAAAGAGGATGTGAGGCAGGATGGGCCAGGGAAATAAACATTCCCCCAGTTGACTGATTATTGGTGTGTGGTTAATGTGAAATAGGTGGTTGTTTAGGTAATTGGATGCTTTTTATTTCATGAAAATGAAATGGGGTTGTTGTGCCAGAGCCATCTCAAGGGAGTTGTGGGCGATTACATGTCATTACTACATGTGTATTAATAGGTCCTGGTAATTCAACCATACTATATTTTTCAAATAAACAAAAGTCTTCAAGTCCCACAATAGCCACCAATTAAGAGGAAGTTTCACAGCAGTGTCAAGGAAATAATGTAAACTGCAAACAGCAGTCAAGCTTAATGGGAGAGTGGGTTTCTAAGCAAAGCTAAATTTTTAACTTTGAGCTCTGTTAATAATTCACAAAACAAACTCTAGATGCACTATCTGGGCTTTCAGCTGCTTGGTCCAATCAGTCCGTTATTTTTAAATTTAGAGGAGGAAGAAAATAAGTAATTTCCATGGAGGTCTGTTGTATCAATAATGCAAGGTTATTTCAAATGTTCTGGAGGATGTTACACTTAACATCAGGATCATGTACTGTTCTGCTTCTACCTTAGAGAGAACAATTATTCAAACTTACATTTTGGTCTTTTTTTTTTATTTATTTTTAAACAGCACAAAAATATTTCTCTTACTTCTGTGCAACATTATGGGCTGCCACTCATAATCATTTTACCTATTTCAGCAGATCCCTCAGGCCTTCCTACAAAATCCTAAATAATCCATTACATCAAAAGCAGAGTTTTGTCCATGGAAGACAGATAGGAAGGGGAAGACCTGACCTTTTATCAGAGTACCCTTTTCAGGAAAGAATCTTCATTTCAATGCAAGGAGAAAGACAGTTTGCAAACCATTTATTTTCTGAGCTTTCCTGTCTCAAATTTCAAGGAAGAAAAAAATGGAGAATCACATGATAGCATAGAAAAGCATTGTTTGCTATGAACAAATCAGTGTCAGACTGTAAAGAGAATTTAAGCTTTACCTGTTAAGCAGTTACATGGCAGGGCAGGCAATAGCAGTCTTTCTCAGCTTCAGCAAGGTTTTCCTTCTAAGGTTCTGTAGGATATTCCATCTCAACGTTTTTTCTTTAATTTAAAAAAGATTATTAGTAGTTAAAATGGGAGAAGTCAGAGTGGGGCAAGGCCACTGCTGTGCTGTGGAGCCCTTCTCTGTAAGGGCACCATCAGGGCTAAAGCAACTTCAGTATAACATAGAAAACAAAACAGAGGAGTCAAAAGATTGGAAAAGAGAAAAGATCAGGAGAGAGATACTAGTAATTTCCATTAAACCACATCTCATCTCCTTGCACAGGAGAGCGTTTCAGCTGGTCTGTGAGCCATAACGTCACTGGGCAGCTCTGGAGAAGGCACTTTGGTCTATTTGCTTAGTCCCTTGGACAAGGGGCTCAGTCTGAGACTGGGAAAGGCTGTTGTACAAGAGCTTGATTTATTTGCCTTGTAAAATGTAGTCGTAGAGGGAATATGATTGCCCTTTCTAAAATACATCACAGGAGTAAACACCCCACAGGGAGAAGAACAATTTAACCCAAAAGGCAATGTTAGCACAGGAACAAATGGTTAGAAACTAGCTATGAATTATTTAGATTAGAAATTAAATGAGGGTTTCTAACCACCCAAGTAGTGAGGCTTGAAACAACTTTCCAACAGGAATACTGGAAAGCAGAAAAATCAGCTTGTTTTCAGGTGGAGGTTGCTCTCTTGGCGAAAGGGACTTTAGGCAGGTGGGCCTCTGCAGTGGTGAGGTCCCAGTCCGGATGATTCCTGAGTTCCCTCACAATCCTGCGTTCACAGAATCATCCTGTAATGCAGATGCTAAATAGTAGTGAAAGGTGGTCAGAGCTTCTCCAAAGACTGGAGAACAATAACAAGCATGAAACAATGATGAATAAAAGATCTCCAATCATGCAGAGGAAGAACAATGAAGTCTTGGGATGATTTGGGTTGCTTTCAGCAGGCTCTGTGCAGGACAACTGCAAAAGAAGGTGGCTTCTTGCAGGCGCAGCTTCTGCTCCTTTTCCTGGTGGCTGTGTATGTTCCTTATACTCTGATTCACATAATTTTCTTTTTTTCATTTCCATGAACTGCAGTCTCTGTACTTAAGTCCTTCAGCCCTCACCCAAAGCAAAGTCCTTTGCTCCGAGACAGGACAGTTGTCTCTCCCCTCTTGCCATTGTAATGGAGTAATGGAAAATTCTTGTCATCTCTGGAGGCAGAAAGCCAAGTTATTACCAAGGATCTTCCTCCTTTCCTGTAAAAATGTCCTTACTTTCTTCATTAAAATTACATGTGGTATTACCTTCTATTGTCACAGCATTTCATACCAGCGGTTAATTTTTACACAATGGACAGAAGGCTTTTCCTTAGTAAAGTTCTCAAGGCTGGCAGGGATCTTTCTGGATTAGAGGCGAGATCATCATTAAAATCCTTTTCATTTATAGTTTCAGCCCCTTAAATTTCAGTACAAGAATCTTTAGAAGATAAATGGCTCAGGGCATCTTTTCTTCTCTGCAGTTCTTAGCCTGTATTAGGCTCATGAAAGTAATTTTTTTCCCAAACATGAAGAATCCCTTTGCTTGTCTCTATTTAAGCAAGCCACTCAGACAAAAATCTCCTTTTCAGTGTACTGGCTGTGTATCTGTATCTGAAGGAGGATGTGAGGGGCTGCTGAAGAAGCCTTGCTGAGGTATTATGTCTTTGAGCATCTCCCAGCATGTTGCTGAAGAAAAAAATCTCATGTCTGAGCCAGCCCGTGGCCAAATTGCTCAGAGCTGTTATGGAGGAGACCTGGGTTTTTCTGTGGGAGTGGACGTGTGGAACACACCAGAGCCCATCACACCGTGACTGCTCTCTAAATGTTTTTACGAGGTTATTATTAGACCTAGTTTCATCTTCCTAATTAAAGCCAGAACAAACCAATTCCTTTTTATTTTCTCATCAGTCTTTCAGTAAAATAATGCCAAATGAAGAATGCCCTATGATCAGTCCCCAAGGAAAATACCCACTAAAGGAATTCTGTCTTTAACAAAACAATCTGCTTCTTTTCATCTTAGAAGAAGTGAAATACTGTTTGGCTGTTCCACTGTTGGTGGCTGACAACCTGCATTTCCAGGAACATGCTTATTTATACTCTTTATCACCCACAAGTTTCCACAAGTTTCAGTGGAGCAAGAAGGAAAGGAGCTTGGCTCTTAGTGGAGTACATCGGGTGTGGATTTTGTAATGGCCACAGCTGAGGGAAGTCATCACAGTTGCCTTTAACTTGTGTTTTTCAAATTACACAGCCTTCCACCCTGCACATTATTAATGTCTGTTTTCACCAGAGCACTGTCCCCCTTCACACAGGGCCTGTGTCAGCTGCTGCCCGTGGTGATGGATGTTTGTTGCAATGCACATCTTAACAAGCGTGTTCTGAACATGAATGTTTTTCAGCCACCCAAAGTGGAGAGTCTGAATGGTTTGCTGTTGGGATACCGGATCTACTATCGGGAGCTGGATTATGACACTGGACCTGGAAGAGAATCCAAAAACATCCAGAACCCTTCAGCTTTACGAGCAGAGCTCACACGTAAGCCTACTATAGTTTGGCCCCTAAAATATCCCAGAATGGTAATCTGTCATTACACCAGACACTATAAGCCCTCTTGCCCCATGGAAGTAACACATAAGTCTAAGAGTGCTGGGGATAATTCAGGTTTTACACAATCAGGGTGAAGATGTTGAAAAATGCAAGTAAATCCTGTGTGATCAGCACTGTCATGGTCCGTGCTAATCTCTGCCAGCATGCTGGAATTGATGGTCTGTCCCCCAGATATCCTCTGATTTCCTGCTTTTCACTACTTCCAGTTCATGATTACTCTGGTATACTTTGTTCTACCATTAGACAAAAGAAAGACGCTTCATTTTCCTCAGCTGGCAACTTTTTTCTTTCTCGCTATTTTTTCAATAGTTTTTATAATTGGCATTTTGTTTTTCTTTTTACTGTGTAAGAAAACAGCTGAGGAGAATTTTTAAATAGAATTTTTACGATTTCAAAGCTCTTGTCCATATTTTAGAAGAAAACAGTAAGGATGAGCAAGAATTTTTAGATGCATGCTTTCCATGTTAGTCACTAGGATTTATGGCTCACATGGAAAGAAGGTGGAGAGGGAGAGGAATAATAGAAAAATGAAAAGGCTTTTTAGACAAAGACTAAAAAGGAAATCAGAGGGAAGAATAGGCAGAATAAGGTGATGGAAGGCAGAGATGTGATCACTCAGGAGCCTGAAAGATATGGTCCAGCAATGAGATGTGCTCACGGAGGGACCAGCTTTTGTCATGTTTGATGGCAGTGGAATATTCACAATAAGATAATACTCCAAGAGCAGCAGAATAGGGCTGAGTGAGACTGTTTTAATATCTTACATCATCTTCCATGAACCCTGAACCCATAAAAGTGATTTCTACAAAAGCAAGAGTGAATTTTTGTGAGGGTCTGGGAGAAGTGGATGCTTTAAATATAACGTAAGCACCTAACTGTGACCTCACTTACATGGTCAGTGCTAATGAGATTTCTCAGGCTGTGCAGTTTTAACCAGGACAGAGTAGAGATGTAAAGCTCTTATAGGTGCATAAGGGATTTTCCCAGACAAAAGCTGAATGACTGTATACATTATCATGAAGTAATGATTTTGGATGCTCTCACAAGCCAGGGAGCCTGTGAAACCAGCCGGTTTCCTCTTTTCCCTCTTCTCTCCTGGCCCTGCAGCAATGTTCCTAATAGCTGTAGAGTTGAAAAAACAAGCTGTACCTCTCCAGGGAGTCAAGAGAGAGAGAGAGAAAGGGGTGGAGACAAGTGTATTTTCAGATAAATTTCCCTCTTTCTCCTCATAATTCTCACCTTAGAACACCTCTGTTCCTCACTGACCCGCAGTTTTGCACAGCTTAGCATCTTATTACAATTCACTCACAGCAGGAATATTGAATTCTTTAAGTGAAACTGTGGGAAATCTAACTCACACTTAAAGAAACAGGTGCTGTCCTAATGTAAGTGTTCACTCTCTGGCCCACGTTCCAGGTCTTTCCCCTGCAGCTCTTCAGGTTTTGAATTTTGCATCTTGAGAAATCAGGATGTAATGCACCATTGAGAGTTTTCCCCCTTAGAAATCGTTTGGTTTTTTCCTCATTTGTTCTGTTTAATCTAAAAGTCAGAACATTTTTGTGTTGTGTATTTGCGAGTTCCTCTGTTTGAGGAGGAAATGAAACAGCCCCGTGTGAGCGAGGCGCTTTTGATGTGTTACGAGAGAGTGATGTGATTTTATTGCCCTTCAAGGTATAGTCCTGCAGCTTAAACTGTGTATGGGTGTGCTGCCTCATTTGCCTCTGTCTCTGCTGTACATCATTTGCAATAACTATTTCCTTGCACTGTAACAAGCTTTCTGCTTTGCTTACCCTGAATAGCCCAAAGCAGCTTCAAGACAGTGAACAGCAGCTCTGCATTAACGACGTATGAATTAACACGTAAGTGCACATTGCCTTTAGATGAGACTCTTTGTAATGGTTCAAAATACACTGTAGGCAAACTCCTATGGCTCTCCTCAGTGGATCCAGCAGAAATCAACACAGATTAATGATTCTGCTTTCTCCAGTTTCTTTTTCTTTAAGCCTTTGCTTTCCCTATGCCAAGAGACATGGATGATGCAAGTAGGTAGCTGTTGTAAAAACGTGGCTGCTGGGAAGGTAAAACATTATTGACTGTAACAACCCAGTATTGCTGATGCTAAATGAATTTTGATTTGCTTGCTACATATTTTGCAGTCCATGTGAGCTTAGCTGTATCACATCATTAGTTCTATGATTCAAGCACTGCGATGCTCAGGCATTCCATGGAGTACGAGGCCAGTTTAGAGAGGGCCCAATGAATTTATGTGCATCTCCAGAGGTGTTTTCAATTGGAAATGAATAAAATAACATTCGACAGAGTTAAAAGGCAAGTTGCTTTGTGGTGATGATGGTTCACTAGATAGGTTTTGCCCAAGGCTTTTGAGTCACAGATTGTGATGGGCTAAAAAAAAAAAACAAAAACATGAAGCCCTATCCCCACTGAAAGTTGCATGCATGAACTCTCATGTGTTCCATTTTCTTCCACATCCAGTTAACACTAAAATCTCCCTTGTGGCTTTTCATGGCAGAAAATAAAGTTTCACTGTACAAGCTGCCCACGACTATATCCTATATATCCTACTACTTTTTGTTTGTTTATGAACTTAGCTCCATTACTGCTGATTTCCTTGCTACATATTTTGCAGTCCATCTGAGTTTAGTGGTATTGCATCAAAAAATTAGGGATGTATCAAATATCATTTTCAGTATGCCCGAGACTGGGGAATGATGCTGGACTCAGAGTCAGATATGGGAGCACAACTCTTGTAAACACTTCTATGAAACTGAAATTAGACAAACTTATATAATTAGGCTCATTGAACCTTACCAAACCAATGGCATACTGTCAGCCACCGAGTTAAGGGGACTCTCTGATTCATAGATAGCAGGGAAAATTATTGGCAAAGGGAGAAATTTGGACCCCTGGCCATGCGTGTCTTAATTCAAACTTCATTTAAATAGGGCAATTTATATTATTGATTGCCCTCTTACTCTAATCTCCCTGTTAAATATTGTAGATGATAAATATATCTGTTAGGATTGATTCTTTCATCCTGAAAATGCAAAATCTGAAACTGCTCAGGCGCTGCCTCCCCTAATGACGTTGACGTGATTCTACTCCACCCTCGTTTGCATCAGTTAATTACCCGCATACAACTGGGTTTTCTAGATTTTTTCACGCTTCTCTCACTCTCCTGCCTCATCTGGCAGAGTAGTTTCTCTGTGTCAGCAAAGGAATTTGGTGCCTGGTGGCCAAACGGAGTCCAGCCTTCAAATTCTTCTTTCTCTTTGTGGTTGATGGTCAGGCTGTGGTCACGCTGAAGGAGAAAGATCCCCATGGAGTACTTGGAATGGGACTCCAGATGCCCCACTGCAGTTTTTCCTCTGCACCCTGCTTCACCTGAGGCATTTTTGAGCAGCACAGTTGCCAAATGCCTCCCTACATGAACATCCCTGGGATCAGGCAAAGGCTTGCAGCTCTTTCCTACCAGTAGAGATGGAAAGGAGCCCATATGTTGACATGCAAAGCCATTTTCTGTCCTTAAGAATGACCTAGAGATGCTCCTCTAGCTAAATATTCATCAGGAATGGGTATATTCCAGGAGGAATCCTTATTCCTCTTACTGGAGCAACACTGTGAGGAAGCACTGGAAAATCCTACCTTTTCAACACAAATACCTTTCATAATTATTCAAATCCTGCCATGAATTAAGGAAGGATGGAGTACATTGCACTGTTGTACTGTTCTATTGCTGTGTGTCCCAAGAGAGAAGTATGGTGATGAAGAGGTCTTGGAGTCTTAAAAATATCTGTAATATAGTATAAATGATAAGATAGAATATTAATATATAATATTTTACTTTTTCAGAGTTGAAAAAATACAAGAGATATGAAGTACTAATGACAGCATACAATGTCATTGGTGAGAGCCCTACCAGCACACCAGTGGAAGTGTTTGTGGGTGAAGCAGGTAAGTAAAAGGAAAATTGGTTGATTTTATTTTTTTTTAAAGTACCAGCATGTTTTAATATTCTCTAGATAATATTTAATATTTGCCCATGAAGGGGATGATTTGAAAACACAAACAGTTTTTGTAGCCTCCTGGAATAGGTTGGCACTGACAGCTTCTTGCCATTGGAAAGCCAGTTGGTCTGCACGAACAAGGGGAGAAAGGGCATCTGAAAGAAAGAAAAGGAAATATTTTTGGAGTTGCAGGAGGATGGCTGTTCATACCAAATTAGCTTGAGGGAAAAATTGACTCAAGTTGAAGAAGTGAAAAGTGGAGCACAGGAAAGCCACAAGGGAAAAGAAACAAAACT
Source organism: Pseudopipra pipra (assembly GCF_036250125.1). Classification (NCBI taxonomy): domain Eukaryota; kingdom Metazoa; phylum Chordata; class Aves; order Passeriformes; family Pipridae; genus Pseudopipra; species Pseudopipra pipra. The sequence continues at coordinate 12,906,016 of NC_087564.1, forward strand.
ACAAAACAAGGGAGACTTGGAAAGCTGGTTCTTTTATTTTATAACTTGCCGTGTAGAGACATTGCCTTGCACCACACCTGGCTGTATTTTTATGCTCTTGAAGCAAGAAGACACTGTGTCCAGTTTAATGCTGGCTTTGGAGGCACAGATAAAGGTCTCTCTCTGAAACATGCAGATTCTGTTGTACCATCCAGCCCCTTGAGAACCTGAGGGGTCAGTGGCTGATGGTCACTGGTCATGGTCTGTTCATGCCTTTGCTTACTGTGGATTTAGTGCACGAGTCCATTATGAATCGTAACTTGATCATTTTAAAATCCCTCCAGTGGAAGGCTGGAGGTGGAAATCAGGACGAAACAGTTAAGTAGACATTTCTCTGGGTGGTTTTGCAGAGCCCAGATAACCCACAGCTGAGTCTGTTCTCTCAGTAACTCCAGTTGGGAAGGGCAGGACTGCAGTAGCTGATGTCTTCCTCACAGCCCTGGCGGCAGGGCCGTATTTATGGTGACCCCAGCTGGAGAGAGGCTGGCACCGAAATAGTTGTTAGTTATGGTATCAGCTTCTGCAGCAGCATCTTTTGAAGCTCAGAACAAGAAGAGGCAGCACACACCCTCCTGTTGTTCAGCCTGCTGCCGAGAACGGGTCTGGTTACACTTTTGTTCCTCTGTCTCAGGGCTGTGGGAGGTAGAAGCTATCAAACCCAGCACTAATTCATTTCATTATTAGCCATTAAATATTCTATTGCTCAAAAGTAAGTAAAAGCATATTTTTTTTAAACTCTACTTAACCTTTTCATTTCAAATATGGTGTAACATTCACCATCTTTCTTTGAAAACATCATAAATTAATCAGAGCAGCCTGGTTCTGGAGAGACAGCTGGCAATATTTACATTTTTTTCTAGTTTGCTGCTGCTCCAACTTACTTCTGCAACTGCAGCAAAGAAAGTCCCAAGTGGAGCCAACTGTATCTGGCTTCAAAATACATTTTTGTTTCAGAGCTAAATATCTCACTGCTGCAAATGGAGCCAGTGCCTGCACTTAAACACATGTACACAGCACGGAAAATCAGCTGGGGAAAAGAAGGAAATGCTGTTATGTCATGTCTTTTAATCCCACTGTCTGGGTCTTCCTTATCATAACTCAGGGAACAGGGCAATGGGGGGAGATAAACTTGAGAAGAAACTGAGATATTTACATAACTCCCAAGTGTCCAGTGGCAGGTGCCCCTGCCCATGGCAGGGATTTGGAACTAGATGGGCTTTAAGGTCCTTTCCAACCCAAACCATTGCATGATATCTAGGACTCCTTTCACAGGCAGGACTGGTGTACCTGAAGTTGTAGCATGAGTTGGATGGTGTTTTACAGTTGCTGAATTTACTTATGGTGAGGGACAGTCCAGGTTCATGTGGTAGAAATGATGAATGTAGGATCTTCCTGCCGATTTTCACTCCTGTTGTGTGAAGTTATTATGCTTTGTTATATAACTGCCTCTTCCACCTCCAGAACTGGCTGTGATTTATACTGTGAGTAAAGTGATTGGAGCTGGTACTGCAATTTAAGTTTTAAATTGATTTGTGACACCTTTGAGTCAAAGTGTGCTGTGGAAATACAAGTTTTTGTTGTTATTGTTTGCTCAATGTTCTTACCCATGGTAAAGGCAGTTAAGCAGCTAGCTGGGGAAAAAATGGGCCTGCTCAACTCCAGCAATGAAGCATCCAGGTTAAAAACAGAGAAAAGCTTCCCAGTAAACAACAAGTGCTGACACAGGCATAGCACTGGGCACAAAGTGACTGAAGGTGACCAGTCCCTGGTCTGAAGCTCCTAGATAACTGATGTCCCAGTGCTGTTAAATGGTGCTTCATTCTGCCACAGGTGTTGCAGTAATTCTGGGAGGTGCAAGAACATTCCTCTCTTGGTCGTAAAAAGGAATATACAGCACATGCCTTTGGGGAAATGTGCTGGGCTTAGGCCAGCTCAGTCAAAATCCCCATTTCCCTTGGGTATTGATGTTGCTAGTGGTTGATGTGCTGTTCAGCTTCTATGTCTGGTGCAGCCAGATGAGTGATGTAGAAGGAGAAGTATCTGTGATTCCTTCCATCCTTCTGGTGCTTTCCCCTGTTAGATTTGAAAATTTTCTTATCATTGTATCTGGATTTTTGTAATAAAAATTCCAGCAGGCAATAGATCTACCTGAAAAACTTGGAGAAGAAACAGCCATGAAAACCAACCTTCTGCAAATTTTTTCAATTAGATGAGCAAAAAATACCCAAATGGGGAGTTTCTCTCCAGCCTTTAAGTGCTGTTGAGCTGTACCCCAGCCAAAAGAACATCCTCTTCGGGCAGCCTGAGTGCTCTGTTCTTCCTTGCCTCTGACTGATGGGCAGGTGGAAGTTTTGGGAGAGAACAACCTGCTGGCAGGCAATGGGCCAGGTGTGAGTAACAGAACTCCATATCCTGACTTGCCTGGGGAATAGGGAAGCTGAATGCAAGTGGTGTGGATATTTGGGGGGTTTTTTTGGCGGTGTTTTTGTTTTTTTTTATTCTACAGGTAGGGCAAAACCTTTTTATAGCAGCCCACAAGATCAAAGCCTCACCAAAGGCTCCATTTTGAGTTCTGCCTGGATGTTGGCAAAGCTCACTGGTGTGGAGTGTGGAGAGCAGTGTGGTGTGGAGAGCAGTTCTTCCCCGTGTTGGGAGAGCAGGCTGCGAGTCCTTGAGCTCAGTGCAGCTGGAAGGACGCGCTGCCTGTTCAGTCTGAACAGAGCCCATGTCCTTCCCCCACCTGCCTCGAGCATCTGGCTCCCTCTCCTCCACGGACCAGAAGATCCTCTAACGCTGCCTTTTTCGAGCTGGCTGCAGCTCTGCCCTGCTCATTAGGGAACCATGTGCATCTCCTGACAAATGACAGAAAAATTGAAAGCCACCACTTGCAGAAATTAGGAAGGGAGTCGCAGCCCCGCTGGCAAGCCCCCTTTTTGCCTTGTTAATTCATTTAACAGTTCAGCTGTCAGGGATGCTGGCTTTGATTGGGAAGGCAGTGAGTGTTCAGCGAGAGGCTGGGTACTGATATTCATCCCAGCCCGAAACGCAGCTGCTACCAGAGGTGCTGTTCTGCCCGACTGAAATTAAGACTCTGTTAGAGCAGCCACTATATCAAGAGCATTATTCTACCAGGTTGCTGTCACTACCTGATTGTGTGGTGGGCTCTGGAGTTCTGGAGACTCCACTACCTGCATTTTAATTAAACAGAAATCACAGGTTTGGGGCAGCCGTGCTTCACCTAATTTGGGAAGGTGAATGAAATAAAAGGTGGCAATACAAATCCTGTGCTAGCGAGCCTGCAGCCTTCGGTGCTTCTCCCATATACTGCAAAGATGTTTTCATGAGAAATAATGGAACTGATCATTTCTTCCAGCAGCTGCTGCTGGAGTAGAATATGTGTGTGGAAAGAGGAGGTGGCAGAAGGGGTGAAGTACTCCAAGAGGCACTAGCCTTTAAACAGGTTGTAAACCCATTTGTGTGAAGAGGGGAGTGATGTGTGTCATTATAACTGATGGTGATATTGGTGACCTTCAGAATTCACAAGAACTGATGGGGCTGGGTTGTTATTGTTGTTCTTTTTAATGATGATCCCTGAGAGTTGGTTCTATGATGGAAAAGGCAAGGAGTAAAAGGAGGTGGGAGGCAGATCCCTTTCTTTACACGTCCCCCATTGAAATGTCGCCTTTGTTGTACCATCATCTTTCAGAGAAAGTCTCCTGGCCTTCTCACTTTCTTCCAAGTGAAACTGTAGCTTGGAAAGGAACAGGAATGGGAGAAAGGGGTGTCTTGAAAAGCTGAATCTACCTCTTGGTGCAAAGCTAGCAGACACCAAAGCAAATTTCTTCCTGTTATCTGCAATTATTTTCATCTGCCCTCCTGTCTGCAGCTCCACAGGTGTTCATGAACTTCACAAAATTCATTTTGTTCACCTGTAGCTGACACAGGGAGGGAAGATCTGCTCTGCCAGTAATGTCAGGGGAAGCACTTGGCTCTGCCTGACTATCTCCAGCATTTTGCAGTCAAGAAACAGAGACCATCTGCAAAGCTCCAAGACTAAAAATAGTGAATTAGGTTTGGGAAAGAGAAGGCTAAATTGAGGGAGGAAGCCATGATAAGAACAAAGAACACTTGTAAGGAAGCAAAGACTTGACTCCAGGTACTTGGTTCCCCTTCATAAACTGTTTCTAGCACAGAGCTCTTGTTCCTCCTTACCTGGTTATCTGTGCTGGGGCAATGTCCCTCTGTCTCTTTAGTAATGGCAGAGAAGGTTGGCAGAACAAGGCTGCCTTGTCCTTGGGTGTTTTCATCTCTGCTGGCCTCACTCTTTGATGTGTTCACTCAAAACACCCCACGTGGTGCCACCTCCCCATCGGAGGTCGCTTTCTGCAGAAGGGGGGTCCCCCAGCACTACCTTGGGCAGCCCTTTCTCTTACAGCACAGCAGCTTTATCTCCTTCCCTGCCCCAAACACAGCAGAGGAGATGCTGTGCAGAGCAGTCCCCTGTGCCTCCTTGTTAACAGCCTGGGAGAGGAATGACAGCATTTCAGCGCATTAGAGCTGGCAGCTTCAATCAGCTGCCGTGGCCCCGTGGCTGTTTTCTCCTATCTGTGTGGGACACGTGGGCTGACTGTGCCTATGCAGATATGGAGCACGTTGCTGCTGGCACAGCTGCAAGAGCTGGGTGGGCAGTTCCATCCCAGATGCCACTGGAGAAGGGAAGGGAAGGATTATCGTGGCCATTTCACATTGCAGCAGTCTAAAACCTGTCAGCCCAGGGACAGTATCTTCCCTTCATAAACAAAAGGGGATGGAGGGAAGCTATTGGGAAGTAGCATAGTAAATAAATTACTGGTTTCACTTGCTCAAACTTTAAACAAAGGGATTGAACTTCCTTGGCCCTTTAAAAGCACTAAGCCTTTGAAATGTTACAGAATTTGCCTTTTAATTGCTGACACCTCTGGACATGAGCAAAAGGCTACTTTTGGAGGATGGCTGAGTGTTTGAAACTAATTGTCCTTTTCACCTCCCCTTTAAACCTAAAGAACCTGCAGAGCTGTTCCAGTGTCATGCTCAGTTCCGAATGAGCTTTACCCAAGTCGTCCTGGGGATGCCCTGCTCCAGGAGCAACACTGGGTTGTCATCCTGTCCCCACTTTCTCCCTAAGGAAGGAGAAGGTCGTCTCTGAGCTTGGAGTTAAAGATCCAAGCTGTGTTCTCCAACAATGGGCTAAAAGAGAGAGTAAAGTCAGAGCGGAGCAAGAAAGGAAAACTGTAGGAAGATGGACATGGAAAAAAAATTGGTGAGACATTTCCTTTTTGGATTGGAAAAGTAACCTCTTTCCAGTTTCTCTTGGGAACCCATATGCCTGTATCCCAACAGCATTCCATTTCTGAGAGCAGGATACATCACATCAGTATTTCTTGGTGGATTTTAAACTTCTCCAGGTTCCACTTGGGGCTTATCTGCAACAAGTCCAACTTGGATTTGTTGTTCCCATCAATGCAGCTCCACTGGAGGCAACAGCATTGTAGATGGCACTTGGCTGCAGGATTTAATCCTACAGGGCTGTGACAGGACAGTAAAAATTAACAAACTAAAGTGTGCCCACATTAGAGCATTGCTTGTGTGTTACTGGTATTGCTGCAACGCTGGGGAGTTATGGAAATGAATTTTCTCTATAAACCTTGGCTCCCTTTCCTACTCAAACTGGCTATTTTTTTTAAGGGTAATTTTACATTCTTAATCTGTTTACTGATGATTGCAAAGGTTTCCTAATTAGACTTCCAGATTTGGTAGCTTAGCTCCGTCGCTGCTCTTACAATGGCAAGACAGAAAGTAAACCCATGCCAGTGTGAGTCTGTGGAAGAAGTGTCCTTAATGTCAACATGTCAAAAAGACATCCCTGCAGCTCTCTGGGGACTGAAATCTAATGTCAAGGCAGAAGGAAGCAAAGTCTGAGCGTCGTACTGCTGTCAAAGCAAGTTATTCTACCATATAGGAGAAGGAATTTTAAGCGAATGCACTGGAAAGCAGTGTCCAGATTGAGACATAGATTTGATGGGCTTATTTGACATCTTTAATTCTCCATTGACAATCCAGAAGCTCCCTAAAATGATTTGCAATGTTTTCATGCTGCAAGTAAAAGCTGAATGCGCGCCTCATTAACAGCTCATTAAGTTGTTAATATTGGTCATAAGCAGCCTTTGGTACAGCACAATGCTTTATGCAGTACGGCAGCTCCTGCTTAGCTCGGGTCTAATTGCCTCTTTTTATCACGTCTGAGTGTAGGAAAGATGTTTCTGTCCAAACAAAAACATCACCAGTTTTTGATCAACTGCACTCGCTTCTCCCTGCCACGACAGTCGCTGGGGTGGGAGGTGCTGGGCTGCGGTTGCCATGCGGTGTTTTGCTCAGATGATGAACTTTCATCTCACAACCCCAACAGTTTGATGTGGGTTCTCATTGCTGACCGTAGCCCAAGACAGACAGACTGTCCCTACCCAAATCCATCACGAGAGCTCCTGGCTTAGTGCTGCAGTTGGTGGGAGCAGCAGTGGGAGGGGAAGGACAAATTAGCTGTTCTGCTGCAGTGTTATATGGCCTGTGAAGAGCTGAGAGCAGGGACATCCCTGCACAGTGCACAGAGAGCGGAGGGAGGAGAAGCCTGATCGTGTATGCAAAGCTTTACTGAACTAACAGCAGAGCTACTCCATTAAAAGCAAAGGAATTAACCTTCCTTTCAGAAACAGAAGCAATCAGTAGTAAAGTCAAACGAACCATAAATTGCTCTGGTAAAGAAGTAGGGAAGGCCCTGGCTGATAACCCCTATTCCAGCAGACACAGGCTGGAGTTCAAGTGCTTTCAACTAAAGGGTTGTATTTGCAGCCAAATTTCTATTTCCTCTAATTGTGCAGTCCTGCTCTGCTTGTTTGCAGTCATCCTGGGATATGTGAGCAAAATGTTGTAAGTATTTTCATATGGGTCTCAACTCCCGTGGCTTTGCCTCCTCTGTACAGCTTTGCTGTGAAGCCAGCTGTGGAGAAACACAGTTGGTTTTCTTTTCTGACATCTGTTTGCTATATCCGTCGTCAATCACAGAACTGGAGGCTTTTCAGGTTGTCTGTTGTAGACAGAAAACAAACAAAAAAAATGCCATTTTTTGTTATGAAAGTATGAATTAGCAATAGTCTAAAATATTTTGGTCACAGCAGTCCAGACACTGAGATGACATGGGGGTGTAGGACTGCAGTTCTGAGCTGCAGCTCTCAAGGATGAAAAATAAACAAAGAGAAAACTCTAAGTGAGAGTCAAGAAAATTTAAATTTAATCTCTCTCTCCCCAGGAGCACAAGAACACAGTCCTCTGTGGGCTCCCTGGTGTTCTCTGCCCATTGCAATCTGTAAAGCCTAACTTAATCCCTCGTGGGGGGTCAGCTACCCAAATTCACAGCAAAAAGCCACAGCAAAAGGTTATTGCAGGGGCAGAGATCTCACCTGTGCCCTCTGACTTTTTTCTGATTGGCTTTTGACATTTGGTATATGGCAAACCCAGTGGAGATTCGCCCTGATTATTTGATAGGCTCTCTTGGCTTCAGTGGAGCATAAGGAGTTGTTGGTCCTGACTAGACTTCAGTAGGTGCTGCCATGGCTCTTAGTGGCCATGAAGTGGGTGCTTTTGTCAGCTGCCATGAACTTGTGGTTTTATGATATTCAAATGTGGGATTAACAAATTATAGTAAGTGGAACATGAGTATAAATGGAGGAGGAGGAATCTTGGGAACTGGAGAGCCTGGGGAAATAGCCTGAAATGGGTAATTCTGCCTCTCTAATGGGCAGAGTTTTTTAAGAGAGTGGAGAGCAGTACTTTCCCTCCAGAACTGCTCCCCCTCCTCCCAGTGCATACCAGAGACGATCAGGTCAGAGTACCAAACACTCAGGAGTTCTTCAGCACCCCTTGAACAACCTTCAGTACCTCCTGGGGGGCAAATCCTGGCTCATCAGAGCTGGCACTGCTCTACAATACACAGTGTTCATGCTGGGTTTGCTCTCAGAGTTATAGCAGAGCAAACCCTTATTTGAATGCGAGTGAGAGGGGATTTTAGGAGCTAACCCTAATTTGCATGGATGTAAGTGAGAGGGGGGGGTTTAGCTGTAGGTTCCTGCCTGTGTGTTTGTTTGTGCATACCTAATGCTGTCAGACTCTTGCTGTTCCTGCTCGTGGCCCGTCTCTGCTGACTGATGGGCTGCCTGCCTGCATGGGATCATATCCTTGTTGACATGAAAGAAATAGAGGAAAAAGCTCATTTTATTATTCCCCCCCCCTTCTTGGTTTAACCACCTGTATGCCCTTCCCAGAGGCAGTCTGACAGTTCTGTAAGGGCTTTACTTTTGGGCCAGGCACTCTCACTCCTTGATAGATAATCTCAGTATGCAATGTGATAGCCTATTTTAGGGTTGTGTTAGCTGAGTAGAACTGTGGGCTTCAGCAAAAGGAGAGTGTGTAGTTTTTGTTTGCGAGCTCTAACTCTTTCACAGCACTGTTCCCTGATGTTCACTGTGGTTGCAGTCATGGTAATTTCTTCTGTACCAATCAAATCATGCCTCTCCCATGAAAATCCCAGATTGCACATGGCTCGTTGGGAAATCCAAACCCCTCTTTAAAAGATTAGTGATCACAGGAACAGTATTTTCACCACCACTGGAAGACATGGTGAGGAACAGGATGAGAATGCCTCCTCTGTTCAAAAAAAGGCACTGGCAGGTAACCTCCTAGGTCTGTGTCTATGGAAAGGATACTCCATTTATAGTCCTTGCTTCATTTCACTTTCCCCAGTATATGCAGGAACATATCTCTCCCTCTTTCCTCCCTCCACCCCCATTTCCCTCTCGTATCTCTGCAGGTGCTGAAGACCTGCCTAGCCAATGTTGGGAAGCTTCCCAGCACTAAGCAAAGAAGCTGGGGATGTTACATTTGGGTATCATTTGCAGCTGCTTTAATTTATGCTTTTTCATGACTTAATTACCCTTAAAAATTTGATGTGGCAAAACACACCTACTGTACTGAGCGTGGTATGCACGGAGAGAGAGCCAAGTGTTTGCCTACACGGATAATATGGAGTAAAGCAACTGTGGGTGTGCGAGACTCCCAAAGTCCCCATCCTGACAGCTGTTCTCTTTCTCCTCTCCACCCCTTCTTTTCCACTAAAAGAGGTTTGTCTTTTTATTTTTGCATTGATTAGATTGTGCTCTCTCTTCATCAGCATTCACGAAGGTGAAAGAGGCGTTATTCTTCTTGTGTTGACTTACATTGGTATGATAAGAAATGTTTCCGTTTCTCTTACACCAATCTATGCAACTGTGTAAAGCAACATATTTATAACATACATCAATATCCCTTGAAAAGGGCTATTTCCAACTAAAACCTGGTTTTCCAGCTGCTTTAACCTCCTCCCCCACCCAGTAGCAGGTTGGGCTTCTCAGAGAGTCACGAAATATTCTGAGTTGGAAGGGACCCACAAGGATCATCAAGTCCAGCTCTTAAGTGAACGGCCTGTACTTCTTAAAGATGGGGAGACCAGATGCTCCTTTGCTGAGACTCATTTCGTGTCACAGGGTGACACAAGCCTGACGACTTAATGACTGGCAGAGCACTGGGTTTTGATGCCAAATTGCCATTCCTGAGTAAGAGGGTGGGAGCACTCAGGTCCAGTGTTAGCAAATGGAATGTGTTGGAGGGGTTAGGACCCACATGCTTTGTGTATGGCTCTGCCTCTCTCAGAGCCTCTGAAATACATCTGAGTAACCACAGAAAGCACAGGCCTTGGAAAAAGCGCAGACTTCCATCACAAGATGTAGCCTGGCTTAAAACAGCCAGAAATTAGTGGGAAACATGTTTTACATTCTAAATATAGCTTGTGCTGCTTTGTCACAGCGGAAAGCAGCTTCGCAGTAGCTGGCTTTGAAGCACAATTAACTAATTGTTATTGAACTAATCAGCATCGCTCCCGCAGCATTCCTGATGGCAGCATTCCTGATGGCACGGAGGTTCTGCTGCACAGGGGAAGCTCCTTTCCTTGCTCCCGCTGCTCTTACACAGGCAGTGTAATAAATGGCCAATAAACACCAAACATTTTTCTCTCGTGCTGCTTTTCCTTCATGCGAGGGAGTGACTGCAAACATCTGGAGATCCACCTTTTTGGTCTTGAGAGGTACCATCCTTGCATTCCTTCTCTAAGCCCTTACTGCAGGAAAGCCCTTTGTGTTCCACTTTGCCTGTTCTGCAGATCAGTCTCACTGTTTTATCTCGTGACCTTCTGTTTGTTGTGTTGTGTTTGGCTTTTGAATCCACTTAACTGTTGCTTATCTACTTGAGGGCAGTGGCCACAGCTGAAGAAGAAACAATCTGTTCTCCGTGCCACTGCAGGGATATAACTTAAATACACTGAGGATGGTTTAGGTTAGGCATCAAAAAATAATAATTACCAGAGTTATTTTATGAGTTACTGTTATGTATTTTATATATATATCTAATTTATTTTTATTTTTAAAATAGCATTATTATTCATATCCCTGTTTTAAGAGTTCTTAAAATAGAGATATGCTGGCAGAGCTTGTGTGGGAATGGCAGGGCAATCTGGAAAGTCAGCGATGGAAATGACATGAACATCTGACCAGCAAGCTGATCCTGGTGTGACACAGGAGGGTGATGTCTGAGCCCTCTCCAAACCCTTCCCAGCCCTATTTTCCAGGGCTGTGTGTGCCAGGAACCAGTGAGTAAACTTTGGAGGCACTGGTGTGCAAGATTTAACCATCAGCACACGCTCCAGTGAATGTTGCTGTGCCTTCTCCCTGTTTTTACTCACTAGTTTGATAACATTACAGCTGATACTCAGAACCTGCTACAAACACTCCTCCATTGTAATGTGGAGACCTACAGATTAGAGGATTTTGGGGCCTGGAGCTGTCTCTTTGTTCTGTGTTTATGCAACACATTGTGCAATGAGATTCTGGCCTTTAGGTGCTAACACCAAAATGCAAATATATCGATTACTAGGGAGTAAAGGCAGATATGTTCACCAAGGCATGCTTTGATGAACTGAGGGAAAGGCTTGCTGGATAGAAAAGGATCAGAGGTCTTTACAAAACAGAAATTCGCTTGGGATTGTTTGGGATCAAAGTGATGCTCAGGAAATCTTCAGCCTCTTTCACTGCATTTTTCTCCTTGTTTTTGGCCTGCATGTTTATTCAAATGGCATGTGAGTATCAGGGAATCTTGTCCCAGATTTGTCCGTGAATTTCCTGGCATAATACTGGCATTACAGAAACAATTAGAAAACCAGTAGAGGAGAAATCCTGTGCTACCCAGAAACTGGAGCAGATATAAGAGCAGCAAGGAATGCTTCACAAAACTAGTTATTAAGTTTACACAATGAATCACAAGGATTTGTAGCCCACCTGTGACACAGAGCATCGTGGTGACTGTCACTGAGAAAAGGAATAGTAGTTTCATGTTGATGAAAAGCTCTCAGTGCCACACAGCCCAGAGAGAAAATATCCCAAGTGAGAAGAGCTGAGGTGAACCCTCTGCAGTGCACAGAGCTCTGGAGCAGGCAGGCCACCAGGGATTTTAAACACCTTCTCTTTAAAGGTTATAAGCATTTGCAAGCTCAAGTTGCCTGCAGTGAGAGCAGAGGCTGCTCAGTATGGCTGGAAATTGAGGGCAGTGATATATTTGAATGTGGATTTAGATGTGTAACTTTATTTATGGGCTCATTTTGACACTCTCACCACGTTTCTAGATAGATTTGTTGTCTTTATGTGATCCTGCCAACATCAGCCCAGCACATATTTGTTATTATTTTTTACTAATTACTGTACAACCTGCTCAGTCTTTCTCCTTACGTTTTGGCTGAGAGAGAGTTTCAAGGAGAGAATCTCAAAGGTAAATTGAAATCAGATAAGAAAAGAGATGTTTACAAATATCTGCCTGAGATTTCAAGGCAGGGTACGTGCACCGAATTAGACTTCGTGAATGCATAGATATTATTTTCAGAGAGAGTGAAATGCTTTCCCCCTGCCAAGAGCTGTGTTTGGACCCTCAGGGGTCTGTGTCGCTCCTGCTATAGTTGATAATGTCACTGACACCTAAAGCAGTGTGAGGAATGCAGCTTTAACCTTGCTTTTTATGTATTGGAGATTTCAACAGCCATGAAAAATTTCGAGCTCAGTAATCTCGAACTGCATTCCTAGAAGGTAAAAGCCTTTTGAGTTCACCTTTAAAATGCACTTGCTTTTATTGGCACAGGCTGTCCATATATTCGGGGAATGGTTTAGGATTGCAAACAGGTAGGGTCTTTAGGGATGTGTTTCCTTCTTTTTGAAGTATTTCATTTCACCCTTAATGGGACGTGCTGTCTGCACAGAGCCACATCAAGCGGCAGCAGCACTTTTCTGCTGTCCCTTGCTGTCAACAGGAAACCTGTGCTTAGAAGAGGAGGGACACATCAGCCTTTGAAAGTTGAACAGAGGGACAGACTCAAAGGGCACAAAACCAAACAATTTGCATCTCGTGGAGGCTCTGGGGTAGCGAAGAGAAATGTCTTTTTCCACACTGTATTTTCTTTTCTTCCTCCCATCAAATTTTCCGCCGCCTTGCCAGCAAAAGTGCAGCTCCAGCAGCAAACGTGTCAGTGCAGAGTTATCCCTGGCAGTTTTTAACCACTGTGTTTCTCAGATGTGCTCCAGGAAGGGTTTGAGAAAGAGCATTGTTTTTCTGGCAGTGGGTTGTGCACGCCATCTCTTCTGATGGTCACATCTCGGAAGCAGTGTTTGTTCCAGGCTGGCACATGGCATCCAAACAAAAATGCTCTTGTAGGTGCTGCTTCAGACTTGGGTGTTGAGAGCACTTTGAAGCTGTCAGCTCAGGACAGACAGTAGTGTCAGTCCTTAGAAAGAAAATACACTGCTGAAGTGATCCATTTTCTTCTGTGATTGTACATATTCCTGTTTCCCTGAGCGTGTCATCTTACAAATGTCCCAGATGTGTCTCAGGTTTGTGCTCTGTGATCAGTTCGGCCTCACGCTATGGTCTGTGCTGTGAAAGTCTCAAAATATTGAGGTTTTTGGTCCTTAGCAGCACTCAGTTGCACTGAGGGCAGCCAGCCAGCCAGCTGCTGCTGCCTGTGCTCCTCCACTGAGCACTGAAGGCAGGGCAGCAATTAGATAAGTGCACCCCTGGGAACAAGCTGCGCTTTACTGATGGTCACTGTCACCTCATGCATTCACCATCCAACCAAAAAGGAAACAAAAAAAAATATAATAAACAAATAGTTTTAATGGAGCCCTGGGATAAAGGCTATTTTCAATTTTACCTTCCACGTTTTAATTGTATAGCGATAATTTTGCAATGGAGTTGCCGATGGCAAACATGCAAAAGACATTAACTTTATTTATGTTTTGGATTATTAATGTGGCTGTTAAAATTCCTCCAGTTAGTTTTGATTGAATTGTTTTTTTGTGCGATTCTGTCGTTTAATGGAGCGGTAAATAAGAATTTCTGATAATGAGCCCAAGCATCTGTCACAACAACCTGGCGCTGGTTATTAACATTTCCATTAACGGCAGGGTGGGCAGTGATAATATGGAAACCACACAGTTAGAACAAAATAAATAGTTGGTGTCAGGCTGAGTGGGTGTTAATTACTTTTTTATTTTATAACTCTGGGGGGAGGGAGTATTGGTGGAAAAGTGTGACTTATGAAGGTCATTCTCTCTTAAGAAAGAAGTCTCCAGAGGGACAGCTAACAGGGGCTATCCAGCTCGAGTGGTGAATATTTCATCACTTCTATTTATGGCCCATAAAGAGGCAGAGAGAAAAGAGACAACTCTCTCAGGTGGGCAGAGTGAGGGCTATGGCACCGTGAACATGGAGAAGGGAGGAGTGTACCCTTTGCCCTGCCTTTCTCTCCCTACTTCTGGAGTTTGAACAGGACATGCTTCGGCACCTTTTCTGTGAACAGAACGTGAGCTATTCTGTTAAAACCTGCCAGAGGCAGAGACAGCAGGTCAGGAAAACAGAGTGTCCTCTCTAGCCACTGGGGAGGAAAATCCACCTGCACCAAGTTGGAGCCTGACAAAGGGAAGGATGGAGTGACCCAGGTGCACTCAAAGATCAGTTTTTTAGCACAGCACAATGCAAAGAATGCCATCAGGATCCAAAGTGAGCCAGCATGTGCATATGGAGGTGTAATCAAAGCAGAGCTAACAAGCAGCAAACTAAAAGTCTTTTTGTCATACATAAAATATTAGTGAGTTGATTAGTGTCTGACTGGGTTTGGAGGTAATATTAGGCAGTATTTTGGCCCTAAGTCCTGGAGCCTTGGGAGCAAGTTGTTGTAAGAGCTGCTGCTGAGAGGGAGCCCAGGGTGATGGTGACAGGGAATCCTTGCTCACAGTGACTTGCAGGAGCAGCTGATCAGGAGCATCAGCCACTGACAAAGGCAAGCCCCAAACAGTACCAGAGAACCAAGACAAAATTCTCCTTTCTTTTCCAAAGCTGCTGGCAGTTCTGAATTGATTCAGTGTCTAACTCAGCCTGCATGGAACAGAACACAACCACATCCCGAGGCTCAGCTGCTCCTCACTCCACGTGTGCTGAGACATGCCGGTGATTCAGATACCCTGGGGCTGGCTCCCTGTGCTGACTTGTGGCATAAACAGAGTCTGTCCTGGGTCCTTCTGCAAATAGAAAACTGCAGCCTGGATATGAACTAGTTCTGCTTGTCACTATTAATTCTTCTCCCCTCCTTTGTCTCTAGCACCGGCGCTGGCCCCACAGAACATCCAAGTAAACTCCCTTTCTGCAAGCCAGCTGGAGCTCACCTGGGACCCCCCTCCTGCCGACAGCCAAAATGGGAACATCCAAGGCTACAAGGCAATCCTCCTGTTTCTACTGTTTTCATTTATCTTGCTTGGCATTGCTATTTACCTGTGAGATAGCTCTACAAACTGCAGTTGCCCTCGCCGCATAAGGCAAATTAAAACAGCGTTCAGACTGCAGTACAGAAACAGCACTAAGTCCCTAAACCAAAAGAAAGAGAATGAGATTGGGAGGGGGAGAGGAGAGAAAAGGGAAAGTGTGTTGTTATTTATGGACAAATAGAGCATGGGGAAACAGGGCATGCAGATAAGGAGGTAGCTCCACTTATGCAGGCGACATATCTGCTCTAAAAAGCAACACAGACACATAAGAGCTGGGGGCAAGAAATGTATTGAAGAAAATTAACTGAGCTTTCTAGCTATCAAATGGTACAAGCCTTTAGGAAGAGCAGAACTTTCTCCCAGCTAGAAGCCTGAGCCAGATCAGATTTTGGAAGAATTACTTCATTTCCTTAACTCTAACAAAATTAAGTCGGAGTATTAATTGCATTTGGTTCATAGGAGATGAGCACGTTGCAGAGGCACGTTGCTCAGCATCTCCAGCATGAGAATGGACCCTCAGAGAGTGGAAATGGGCAAGTCTACAAACACTGGAGCTTGGCTTGGGTTCAGTGTCTGGCTCTGCCTCTCTCCATGAATTTAGATCCATAAGTGAAGGAAAGCCAAGCCAATGTGAATAATCTGGCATCCCTTCTTGGCAGTAACAAGCATCCTTATATATCAATTCCTGTCCTTTCCCTTTTGTACATATATAGATGGCTTTAGCAGCTTGGCTTGGAGAGCCAAGGTGGAGTCTTGCCTTGGCTTGTTCTCTCAACTCTCTAGCTTGCTTTGGCCTGTTGTAAGGCTCTCGCTGCCAGGCCTGTCCAATAAGTAGGGCTGGCACCACTTTCCTCTTGGAAGCAACTTCTCCAAAGCCTAATTTTACAGCACCGGGATAAAAATTATGTAAGGGAAGCATGGGGGAAAGCACCTCAAGGAGCTTTAGGGAAAAACTTTATTACCCTCTTCAGGGAGGCATTTGCCTGGCTGTCCTGTGAACACCAGTGATGTAACCATTGTGTGTGTACAGAGGTGAGCTGTGGGCCATTGTATCAGGATGCCAGTGCTGACAAGCAGCTTGCATTGCAGGGAGAATTTAAAACTGACCTCTCCTCGCTGAACTCTGGCAGCTCATATCTGCTGTCACTAGGCCATATTCTTCAGCCTGTGCTCTATTTTTGAGTGATGTACTCAGCTGCATGGTCTCTGGACTCAGGGGAATTTGCCAAAGGGAAAGGTTTGGCACATGCGGAAAAACCTTAGTATCCTATTTAACAGAGGAGTCCAGAGCAAGGCTTGCACCATCTTCCTGGTCTTTTATAGCTGCAATGTCCAGATATTTTCTAGGTGTAGGATATACTAGAACATTTGATAGGATGAGAGGAAATGGTCTCAAGTTGTGCCAGGGGAGGTTTAGATTAGATAATTAGGAAAAATCTCTTCACTGAAAGAGTAGTTAGACATTGGAACAGGCTGCCCTGGGAAGTGGTGGAATTGCCATCCCTGGAAGTGTTCAGAGTGTTGACATGGCACTTGAGGCCATGGTTTAGTGGTGAACACTGTGAGGCTGGGTTCATGGTTTGGCTCATGATCTTAGGGGGCTTTTCCAACCTTAGTGATTCTGTCTTACTGTCCCAACAGATTTATTACTGGGAGAGCGACACCCAGAATGACACGGAGAAAGTGAAGGTCCTTTTCCTCCCGGAGACAACGGTCCGGCTGAAGAACCTGACGAGCCACACGCGGTACATGGTCTGCATCTCCGCCTTCAACGCCGCCGGGGACGGCCCCCGGAGCAGCCCCTCGCAGGGCAGGACGCACCAGGCGGGTACGGGAGCGCTGTCCTGTCCCACAGCTCAGACCTGGGGATGGCCAGCAAGGACCTGGGCAGTGGCCAAGGGAAATGGGGGGATGCAGAAGGGCACCGGTGTTTGGGTTTACATTGTAATGGTCTTGAAGGGCGGGGGAAAAAGCATCCAATAACTGGAGTGTGTGGAAAGGGAGGGATAGAACAGAAGTGAGAACGGAGTGGCAGAAGGACCACTCCCTTCACAAGCTGGCCTAAAAGGAACCAGTCGGTGGGACTGTTTCTGGTTTCCGCTGTTATACCTGGAAATGCCAAGGAACTCATCTCCAGTGCCTGGAAGTTGCCCAGACATTCCTGTGAGATGATTAGCATGCTTTTTAGAATTCCTTCTTATTGTTTTTAAAACTGGATCAGCAGCCACCCAATCAGGCTGAGCAGTGCCTGTGCTGGACATTCTGTGGTGGGAGTGCTCTGTGCAGGGTGAAGGCAGTGCCCTTGGTTGGTGGCTGTGAAGAGGAGCTGTGTACTCAGTCTCTGTGCTCTCATAGCACACTTCTGAGGGTCCTTCCCTTCTGCGTTCTATCTCTTTGTTTGTTTTCAGTTTTGCAGCTGAGTGCCTGTGTTTTTAGGACAGGCTGGGTTTCTGACTGATTACAGGACATTTGTAGACAATTGATAAATCCCGTTCTCAGCTTGTTTCCTTTAGATTTAGGCTGGGCAAACAAACCAATGTTTTATAATATGTATGTATATCAGCTTGATTACTTCTCCTGCAATTCAATCTGTGTGTAATCCTTTCAGCACCCAGTGCTCCCAGCTTCTTGGCGTTCTCTGAAATCACTTGCACTACACTCAATGTGTCTTGGGGCGAGCCGACAGCAGCAAATGGAGTCCTGCAGGGTTATCGAGTAGTCTACGAGCCTCTGGCTCCCGTCCAGGGTAAGAAAGACCTCTGATCATACATATTCATGGTGAAGTGACAGAATAGTACTGTAGTATCTTTCATCTCTGCCCAATTTCCCACTTGCTCTCTGCCGTTTTCCAAGAGAAGCCAGGTGGCAAAGGGTAAGTAAAACAATTCCACTTTTGCCAAAACCGCTCAGCGAGCCATAATACTGTGGAATACGGCTTTTGTCTGTCCCCTCTCATTTTCTTGCACAAACTATAGTCTGTGTGATTTGAAAAGTCATTTTATGGCCGTCATTACCTGGTCTGGGCGAAGAGGAGGCTCAGCCTGAGAGTCCCTGATTGTCTCCCCGCGTCGCGCTTTGAAACTGCTGAGTAGGCTCCATCCCAGAATAGTCATCAGACACATTTGTATTGCTTATCACATCGTGTGTCACTTCTGTTATCACAGAGATTGCCTGGGCATCAAGTGTGCTCGTCGTCACTGGCACTGCTGCTGGCTGACAGGGGAGGGTGGCTGCTGTGGGGATGTAGATGTGTCTTTACAAAGAGTTTCTGAGCAGTATTTTCAACCCAGCACTGGATTTTAAGTTAGACCACCACAGCGTGCTGGCCACAAATGTTTGGTTAATTTGCCAGAGCAGCAACAGAGAAGGATTTGGCAATACCCCTGAAAGCAAATGTAAATTCACTCCAAAGGTGAATTAGAAAAGATGACAAAGTTTGTGGATGGTCTTATTAATATTTTTATATTCCTGGTAGATTGCCAATCATTCAATAGGATGTCCAGCTTTGGCGGGGTGACAGCAGGGAGAGTAATTTCAGCCATTGTCAATCCATTTTAAACTCTTTTCCAAAGAAATAAGGATATCAATCACTTGTATTTGCTTTTTCTGTAAGGAATTATGATCTGTACTGTCTGAATATCCATGTCTCATGCACAGAGAAAGTTTTATGGAGGATTGAAAACACAAGAATAAAAGCACTGTCAGCCTTTATGGTTGGCAGGTCTGAGCACAAAGAGCTAATGCAGAAAGCATTTCTAATTCTGACCAAGAAATGTGCACAGGGTATGCAGGAGGTTGGGGCTGTTTGGGCATTTCCTGCCTTTTATTCATTCCTACACAATGTTTAAGAATACATTTTTTCCCCTGAAAATATGGAAGTGTCAGATCATGTTTTGTCTTCATGCATTTGACTTAACATCCTCAGAATCTTTGTTTTCCTTTCTTCTCTTCCCCACTTCTGCTTGTGCTGCCTCTGACTCCAGCTTGTCTCTCCTTCCCCTGATGTGAGCAGGGAGGTTATGGAGGGCTCTTCCTCAGACTGGAAATTTTTGCTTAAATTTATTTTCAAGTCTCTACCCATTTGCTCTTGTGACAACATTTTTCTTTCAGCAACTATATTTATTCTCCTGTCATGATAAGGAATCCCTCCCTTGATGCCATCATTTTCCTCTGATAGAAAAGCCATGCTCCTTTATTTAGAGAGCAAAGTAGAGCCAAATTTGAAGATGGAGCAGGAGACAGTGCTGAATGTAGCACAAGGCTTGTGGGGCCAGCACTGATGTATCCTGTGATCCCAGAGGATCATTCCAGCCCCAGGTCTCACATTCCTCCATACCAGCACCACAGTGCAACAATAAGGATGGACCAGACCCTCTGGAGCCTTTTCCTGCATCCTGTAACTTTCCACTCATTTATGATTTTTGGCTGAGCATCCTTGTCATGGTGACCCTCTTGCCATCCCACTCCCCCTCCCAACATTTACCTGCCCATTTTTTCAGGCTTTCCAACAGCAACCTGTTCTTTAGCACAGTTTTCTCCCTGTTTGACCTTTTATTGTTTAAGCCTTACACTGTTATGTTTTACACAATAATAGACAACAGAATTGCCCTGGAGCCTTTTTTAACAGTTCTTTTTTTTTTTTTTTTTTGAACATAACTTCAAACTGACAAATGCTTCCTGATTTGTCTCAGAGAAATGAAATAGTTCACCTAGAGAAGGAGCGGGCACTTTTACTGCTTCCTCGTTAGCCAAGGAAAGATTCCCTGAGTTATAAATTGTATCTGGGAGAAAACTTGGAACAGAAATCGCTTAGACATTATTCTTTAATTAACTGGTAAAAACTGAAAGCATCATCTTGATTTGCATAAAATAAGCATCTGGATTGAAAAACATCTTCCTTCTGCATTTTTCTGGAAAGATAAACTAGCAAGCAGCCATTTCTAGCATGAAAAACCTTCTCCCCCTTCCTGTCTTCTTGGTTTGAAATTAGTTATGTACATCTACAGAACCAGAAAAATGCCAAAAGGACTCTCTAATTTGAACCTTCTGTTCTGTAAAATACTTTATAAATCAACTTCATGTCCTTGACTTACTTGTAGAAAATTTCAGTGAAAACTAGATTTTTTTTTCTTTCAAAGCACTCATTGTCCCTCTGCCCTTTGTGCAGCGTTGAGAACCTAAAGGTGAAACTACTGTGCACCTCGATGAAGGACACACCTCTGATTTTAATTCATCCCTGTAAGAAAAATTATGAGAGAATGAGAAGAGTGAAACACAAGTCACAACTCCAGCCTTTTTAAGATCACAGTGCTTTGATTGCATCTCCTATTGTCGTGGCATTTGTAGCCCCCAGGTCCCTGTGAGGTGCACACATCCCTTATTCTGCATCCACGTGGTGATGGTGGACATAGCAGGATGAGGTGAATGGAACAAACCTGGCCCTTGTTTCCTCCTCCAGGCAGTGTTGCAGCTTATTTGGTGAAGCACCAATGGAGAAATGCTTGCTTAGGAAGCAGCCTGCAACATGCACTCCTCTTCGTTTACCTCTCTCTTTCTTCCCAGAGTAATTAGTGAAGTTACATGTAGTCTCTTGGTAATTTCCCAGTTGTGTTGTAAGGTTTTTTCCTTGTCAGTACCCACTTATCAAGCTTAAACTCTAATTATACTTATCAGTGCTGAAAATTGGCTATTATCACTACTTAAACTCCTGCTAATTGTAAGAAATACTTTCTTAGCAAACTGTTAGATAATTTTACTTACCATCTAGATGTAATAAGCTCCACTTGATTTCTATTTTGGCATTGCAGCCTTCTCTTATTTTTTTTATCTGCATGGCTGTTCCAGGGGTGAGCAAGGTGGTGACTGTGGACATTAAAGGGAACTGGCAGCGCTGGTTGAAGGTCCGTGATCTCACCAAGGGCATGACCTATTTATTCCGAGTGCAAGCCCGAACCATTGCCTATGGACCTGAACTTCAAGCCAACATCACAGCTGGGCCAGCAGAAGGTAAGTGGAACCATAAAAGCAAGTCACAGGCCAGATCAGTTATACAAACCTAGGGGAACAGAGCACTCAGGGCTTCACAGGAATCTCCAAGCCAAGAAGAAGCTGAGTCACAAGAGCTCAGGATGTGATTCAGTAGGTTTCACAGCTGCCCATGAAAAACATGTTTCATTTCTCCTGAAATCCGTAAGTCTGATGTGAATAAACAAAACAGTGTAAATAAATCATAATGCAGACGGGGCTAGCCAGGGATTTCAGAGCTGCAGCCTGACAGCGCTGTGCATAATTCTGACTGTACTGCTCTGCAGTGGGAGTCAGAACTGGAATAACTGCCGGAACCAGCAGAGGTTCCGGGGTGTAAAACCAGAAAGAATTTACAATTATTCTCTCCTGACACGTTGGCTTATTCAGAGGGAGAGATCTGTGGATTTTTTGATGTGTCAAGAGCAGCTACAGGCTGTGCAGCAGCGCTGCCCGCTTGGGTCGGTGTCTGTACCTGAAGCCTGGTTTTCTTATTTGATCCGTGATTTTGATAAACACATAATCTAACAAGGTAAATGCCCTCCAATGATACCAGCCTGTCAGGTGAGTCACAGAACATCAGTGCAGTGGTCACAGTTCCTATTTTTGGTTGTTTTCCACATCCACAGTCTAACTCTCACACCACACCACAGGGAGTACAAAGCAAGAGTATCTTCTGTGACCGTGGCATCTTCCCAAGCCAGTGGGCAGTGGCTGTCCCCACAACCCTCTCCCTGAAACTTGGGAGGCTGGTTTCACCTCTGAAGTCAGAAATAGCAGTGGCAATGTGCAAAGTTTGTAATGCTAATGGGTAAAATGAGAGGGCTTTTTCCTCTTGCCTTCTTCAGACAGGTACCTTATTCTTGGGACTGTCTGTGTAGGACCAGGAGTTGGACTTTGATGATCCTAGTGAGTCCCTTCCAGCTCAGGATGTTCTAGGATACTGTGATTCCATGACCTGTACACCCCAGCCATTGATATTTAACTGCTGGTACTAGAACTAGTGAAAAAATTAGGACAGTAACATATTGAGCTGGTTTATGTTGCCTATTTGTTGACCAACATTGCTAGATAATTTTTTCCCCTAAATCAGTAGAAGAAATTCATAGTACAGTCTGTCTCCGATGCCACTCTCATTTGCTATTCTCTTTTCATCCTTCAGGGTCTCCTGGCTCCCCTCAGGAAATTCTGGTGACAAAATCTGCTTCTGGGCTCACGCTACGGTGGACTGAGGGAGATTCAGGAGAAAAACCCACAACTGGCTACATTATAGAGGCACGACCCTCAGGTAAGCCATGGGTAACACAGAGAGCTTGATATCATGAGTTCCCTTCCTTCAGTCCATGCTGGAAGCCATCCACATTGGAGAGGTTGTTTGTCATCCCAGTAAGGTAATGGGATTTTGTGAGAGAACGTGTTTCCAGACACTATTAAGCTGTTACTGGTTTATTATGTGGTTTAGCATATTTTCTCCTCTTTAGGAGCAGTCACAGAAAATTACCCCGACTGCTCTGGCTTTCACTGTGCTACATCACTGGAAAATCATCCAACAGATGAACTAATATAGTTAATAATTAAAAGTAATTTAAATGCTTACAGCATCTTTCATGCACAAGGACTAATAAGTATTTGCAAGCTGTATTTTGAGGACGACAGATAGAAATCTGTCCTCTTCTACAGCAGAGCACAGCAGCTAATTACTGTTTTACTGTTAATAATGGGGCAGGACTTCAGCACTGTGAACACACTGCTTCCCCCATTTGTTCTGCAGGGAGGGCATTGAGTGGGGGGGGAAGGAATCCCCTATCACCACAGATTTTCTTGGTGCTTTCCCAGAGCTCCTTTGCTTGTGGGATTTGCATCTTACTGAAGCTGTTCTCTCCTTTTTGTGGAATATTTCCCCACTTGGACAAGGTAATTTTAAAAGTCAGCGTGTGCTCCAGCCTGTTCGCAGCCTCTCCCAGCTTGGTACCCCTTGCAAATTCAATAAGCACACACTTTCTGGTAACTGAGTCATTAAGGAAAGCCAGTGAGTGCTGCCAGACCCCTGTGTAATCTCACTTGATAACTTCCCTGCACTCTGACAGTGAATGTTGATAACCCTTCTCCGGGTACAGTTTTCCAGCTGGTGATGCATCTACCAGATACTCTTTTCACATGGGCCGTGTTTGAATGTCACCAAGTCAAAAGCTTTGCTGAAGTCAGGATAGATGATGTCTGCTCTTTCTCCTCTATTGACAGGGTCTGCTACTCTGTCACAGAAGGAAATTAGACATGATTTATACTTGACATATCCATGTTGGCTACTTGTTCTTTCTTTTTTTGCTTCTAGGTGCTTGCACACTGCTTGATTATGTATTGATTAAAGGAATGCTTATCTGTTTGATTGTATAAAGGACCCTGTTTCTTATTTGTGTCTTGAATGTAAGGTTGCATTTAAAACCACTGATTCTAATTACATTTAACCAGACCAGTAACAAAAGTATTGCCTGCATTTCTGAGGTCATCCCTGAAGATGCAGATTTTCATACCTGTATCTGATAGGATTTGCTCTGTAGTGAGGCTCTGCTCTGACTCTAAAATTTCTTTCTTATTTCTGTCATTTAACTTGACAATTGTTTTCAAAACAAAATCAAGGGAAATGTGTACCTTCTCCCTGGAGTTTCCCGGAGTGATCAAGTTTTCTTTCAATTAGAGGCATGACACTGCTGTGCTTCTATTTCACTTACATCAGCTTTTTGATTTCTGTCCTTATTTCTTCATAGGTAGAAAATACTTTCTTATTTGAACAGCACTGTTTAGGTAACAATTTAAACCAAACCTGTTCATTGAAGTTCACTTACCAGCTTACATTTTCCTCAAACAGATTTTTGTGAGTAAGAGTATTTTAGGGGGAAACCTGCAGCCCACGTACAGATTGTCTGCAAGCTTGGAAATACAACTCGTGTGAGTGGTGACATTGCAAACTCATCTGTTTGTCTCACCGTTGGACATGAACAAACATTTCACAGTTCATGGCTAAGGATGTAGGATTTGTGGCCCACTCTTTTTGAGTAGGAAGAAAATAGTCCCTCCAAGGCAGGTCTGAGCTGCATTAACCCTGGGTCACTTCTGCTGGCCCCACTCCACTGATCCTGGAAACACACAGAAGAGGTCTTATTCTCCTGCTCTTGCAACCTGACTGTTGAGGCATTTAATTCCTCTTCAGATTATTTTAATCCTATTCATGCTGCTGTAGCAAATGAACTCGGCATTTGTATGCTGGATTCTCATCCTTCGTTCTGGTGCAGCTGTAGGAAGCGTGAAATGTGATCCAGGAGAGGAGACAGACTAATTGGAAGATTTGCTTATTCCACCCAAGCGTCAGCTTCCTCTCTGTGCTGCTTTTCTTCCTCATCTCTGCACGGAAGACTTTGAAATCTGAATTACGGGCTTAACAAAAGCAGGGAACTAATTCCTCCTGTCAGGGCTGGTCACTCAGAGCAGCTCCCGTTTCAATATCGTTCTAATAATTTGCTTTTGCATGTTGATTTATAGGGGTAATAGAGCGTGGATTGGAGCAACCTTTGTTTTTAAGGAGTTGTTGTCCAAAAGAAGAGCAGTTGACTTGTGCCCTTCACATAAAATCAAGGGAGGAAAAGATATTCATCCTTCTGAGGTCAAAAAAGGGGCGTTGAGCCGACAGATGAAAAGCCTTAGCTTGTTGCCAATATTTAAATGCAATACCACTACCTTAGTGTTTCACATCTCAAGTGTCATCTATTATAGGCCTCATTACCCCAAACGTTAAATGCTGTATCATCTCGTTTTCCCTGCTGTAGTTCCCTGCCAAGACTCTTCCATCAGAGTAGGAGGGTGGCTTTCTGTCAGAAATGGCAAACCCTACTCCCTTTTGTCACTTCCCTTCAAGTTTTTCGGAGTCCTGCTGTGTCTCCCAGGGCTCTGCTGCCCTGCTGGGTTTAGCAATGGTGGCAGCAGGCAGCTGAGGCTGTTCATTTGATTTCCCTGTTTCTCTGCTGGGTTTATGGAAGGTGACCAGGCTCACTACCTCCTCTGCATTTTGAGTATACTCAGGCACGGGGATGAAGCAGGCGAACCAATATTTTTTCTAGAGTGATCTGTGCTAGAGGAAGACATTACAGAAACAGAAGAGTTTTTCTTTTCCTTCAACTTCTCTGCCCCTGGAGAAATGGATTCCAGTTCAGCTCCTTGTGCATTACAAGAAATGCAATTAAGCAGCCTCTGTCTCTGCCATCGTAAGCGCTCCCTAGACATCAGCTAGGCTGGCTGAGGAATGGGTAATAGATCATGTCCTCAGCTCTTACGCAGAGGAAAAGACAGAAATGGCACAAAGATGTTAAAGTTCCTGGAAAGAATGCAGAAGCTGGTTTCCCCCCTCTTTTCCCAACCCCAAAGCTCCTCTTGCTGTACTGTACTTTAGTGGTGGGCACGTGGTCTGTAGAGTGCCAGCAGTCTCACGCAGACTTGCCTTCTCAGTTATCCCCTGGATGGGTTTCTGTGTAATGCCCTGGGGATCCACAGTGCCAGGATTGCACCTAGATACGTGCCTGTCCCCATGAGACCTTCATCCATGTATTGGCCTGCTGCAGTCATCTTCATCTGCAGGGCAGCTCTGGAGGTGTTCGGTCAATTTGCTTCATAGAATAATTTGGATTGGAAAAGACCTTTAGGATCATCAAGTCCAACTGTAAACTTAACACTGCCAAGTCCACCACTAAACCACATCCCTAAGTGCCACATCTTCATGGCTCGTGTCTGGGCAACCTGTGCCAGTGCCTTACCACCCTCACCACTCACCAGTGCCAAGAATTTCTTCCTGACATCTAATCCAAACCTGCCCTCTGTCAGTGCGAAGCCATTCTCCCTTGTCCTGTCACTCCATGCCCTTGTAAAAAGTCCTTCTCCAGCTTCCAAGATGATCAGTTCCATGAAGGCAGCAGACATCTTGGAGAAGAACCCATCTACTTGGAGTGGGGATTGTCCGTCTCATAAATACTGGGTTTTGCTTCCTACGCCCTGAGGGCAGATCTCACTTCAGTTTTCCTTTCTGGTGTCTTGAGTAGTGTTTTTCTGTTTTCCTCCTTTTCTATTTATTTTTAACCAAATGGGGGAGCGCAGTGTCAAACATGGACACAAACCAGCACAAGTCAGTAAATTCAAAGTGAAGGGTGCAGCTGCATCGCCGGCATCTGCCATGGGGCCTTTTTCGCTTCTGCTGGCGAGTGACATGTCAAGGCTGACAGTTTGTCAGCCTTCACTTCCCATTCTTGTCCTTCCACTAGTTTGCATGATAATCCAGCCCTTTGCCTCTGACAAACACAGCCAGGTTTTAATTGTGTCCTCTGTAGGAGGAACACCACCGGCGTTCAGCCGGGCCTTAACTCTCCGCAGCTTCTCCCCTCATAAACCTCCTAATGTGTAATTAGGAGGGAGCTTTATGGCCAGGCTCTCCTCGTAGGCCGGAGGAGAGGGGAAGGCGGGCTTTTAAGACCCAAATAACTGACAGCTCTCCATCTCCCCCGCCGTGGGTTGTTAGTGGCTTGAGTTAGCAGAGCCAGGAGCCCTGGCCACTGACTGACAGTTTTATTTAGCATGGAGACCCTGATTAATGGCCTGTGCAGCCGGGCTGGCCCGCGGGGGCCGTGCATGGCTGCGGTCGGCAGCGCCGCTCCGACACGGAATGGTCGGCACCCAGCCAGGAGGGCTGGACCTTCTTTTAGGTCAGAGGTGCTTTCACCTTCCCCTGTCATTCAGATCTTCTCCCCATGCCTGTACCTCAAGAGCAGGTGGGACGAAGGTATCAAGGCCGGGAGGTAAAGATCAGACCGCCCCTCAGCAGGAATAAGGATAGAGCTGGGGCTGGTGGAGCCTCGAGAGAAAGAAGCAGCAAGATAAAATTAATCTTTTTTTGAAGAGCCCTCCCTTTTCCATCACACATTTAGATTTCTTTAAAGAGGCCAAGTGCCCAGTGAAAGGCAATGGGAAATGAAGACAGGGATTGATGTTACCAAAGGAGAAGCAAGGGCAGCCTCCCTTGAGCTGTTGCCTGGGACTGGCTGAGCCCTGCACGTCTTCACATGAGTCTGGTGTTGCAAACTTTGCTTTTTTCAGCAGTTTCTATGAGTTTAATACCCAGCTGATGTCCCAGCCACAGCATGTGCATCTTTCCTCCCTAAACTGAGTGGAAAATGCTGTGTGTGGTGCACTAATGATTTTCTCCTGAACTTAAAGACTGGTCTTTGCTATCACAGGTGACCTTCTAATGAATTCTCTTTCAGCTGAACTTCTAACATTTAGAGCACACCTAGTTTTGAGGGTTGGGGGGAGAGATGCAGTGAATGCATTCAGTGTGTTCAATATTTAATCTTAAAGTTCACCACTGGAATAAAGTGCTTTTTTAGTTTGGATATATCTGACTGTGATGCCCATGTACAAAGAGGGGTCTGAATGTTCCAGATGGAGATAAGATGAATTAATTGAGGCTCTGGAATTAAAAATATTGTTGACCAGGACTTGGGAAGCCACATACTATGCTGTGCATAACATTGGCTTGGGGTCAGCAGTGTGGAAGATGTAGGACATCCCTTCTCCCAGGCTGCCACCTTGCAGACTTCTGACCACTGTAGCTGCGTCCGCACTTTTCTGGGATCCCAAGGATAACAAGCTGGGTCCCATTTAAAATCAAAGGGAGGGGTGGGCCAGAGAATACACGGCTACCAGCTGGAGCATCTCTGAGTCCCTGTGAGACAGAAATCCCTCTGAAGAAACATCACCAGGATCCTTTGCTGCCCCACAGGATCACCACCATAGCCAAAGGGACAGAGATGTGGAAATGCAACACTGACTTCTCAAGGGTGGTTTTCCCAACTTACTGCAAGCTTCACAGAGTGGTTAAATGTACACGTCTTGGTCTGTTGGATTTTCTGCACTGTGCACCCTGATAGGTTTGAGAAAATGAGTGAGAAAGTGCATGTCTGAACAGTTGTGTTTGTTGTAATGAGTGCTGAACATTCATTTTTATTGTTGCTTTTCTTCTCCCATTTAAGTGGCTTTCAATGCAAACAAATTGCTTTTCAGACAATTCACAATGGGCTCAAATTCTCTTATTGCTGTTTACAAATGTGTTTATGAAAGCTTAGGCAATTCTAGCAATTATGGCAATATTTTATAGTCGTGAGATGCATCTCCCTAGTATCGATGGTTGCAACAATCCAACTTTGAAAATGCATCCCTCACTTCACCCTCTTCAGAGAAACTAAATCCCAAGCTCCCTTTTTATTATACTGTAACTTTACATGGTAGAAATAATCTCGGCTTCTATTGCCCTGTAAAAGGGAAGTCAATATTTTATCTCTTGTTTTATAGCCATTGTAATATCCAGCTAATACATAACAATGGTACATTATGATAACTTCATTATACTCTGATCATACTGGTGAATAATGTATTGGTCTGAATTTTAAGCATGGCAGGAAAATTACCTATTTTTATTGTTCTTTGTTTTTTTCTCAAATGCAGCTGGAACAATAACATTTCAGCCTGCTTTTTGCATCCGCTGAGACTGCCAATCCTCATGACCAGAAAAGAAGTAGTTTGGGGGTTGTTAGTCTTTGTGTGTGTCTCTAGACATGCAGCACGGTGCAAATTACTGAGCCAATACTTACTGATGCCAGAGTTAAAACATTCACATGGAAATGCACCTGCAGTGTTAATCAGTCCATCTTTGCTGCTATTCCCTGTTGCACAGGAGTAGGCTAAGGGCCAAATTTTGCTCTGTTACACCAGCACAGTTCTGGCATCGCTGCGGTGATTCCAATTAGTTTACACTCAGGTGAAGGCAAAGCAAATGAGAACAGATTCCTGCCTTACACTGCAGCAGTGGAACAAGTTGCTGAGGATAGTGCTGCTGGCTCCTGCTTTATTGTTACCTTGATAACACCTCAAGCTACAGAAGTCCTGCTGCTGCTTGAATCTCGCAGTGAAGAGGACTGTCTTTCAAAGCAGGCAGCTCCTGCGCTGGAGTCGTATCTATGCAGAGGTTATCATCCTATTCCCATAGCTGGAGGACATGCAGAGAAAAATAGACATTGCTGGAACGGCTTTGATAACCGAAAGTAAGAGCCCAATGGGATGCTTGTGAGGTCAGGTCTGTAAGAGCTACGCTGGCGTTTGGCCCCACGCATAGACAGCGACTCCGTTTCCTCAGCGAAAGTGCCGGGCACAAGTTGTTACTGGAAGGTAGTTTGGTTAGATTAATGTTTGATTCCTGCCCTCAAAATTATGGAGTGACATTTTTAATTATAGTTGGATTTGTTCTTACTGGTACCAGCATCCATCTTGTTGAAAGTCTGTTCCATTGTAGTCAAGTGAGTAGAAGGTTGCGGGAATGGATCAGGGATGGGAATGGTGCCTGGTCTGGATGTGCGTCAGGATCGAAGTTATTAAGGCTGTTGAGAACGGAGATCAACCTAGTGAAACACTCCCATCAGAATGGCATTGTGCTTCTAACAACTTTGAGAGATTTATAATACAAAGAAAAACCTCATTCCTGTTTAAAAATGTACAGCACAGAGTGCAGCTCCAGCAGGCTCACTCTGCGGGCTGTGCCATGAGGAGAACATAACACTATTGATATCATGGAGCAAGCAGCACTCCAGTGACACCAGTCCTTCGGGCACCAGTTTACAAAAACTTCCCAAAACTTCCATTAGTGCAAGCCTCACCTCTGCGCTTCCATAGCGAGGCCATTTTTGCAGTGTAAGAAGTAGGCAAAACCTTTGTGATCAGGACTCGCTAATGCAGCAGCTGCTTTGGGTTTACCTGCGCTGTGAAATGCCAGGCGTGCTGATGAGTGGCCTTACCTCCTGATCAGGAGGGGCCCAGATGGCTGGGCAGCTGCTCTGGCCAGCTCAGGTCACTGTGGGTGCTGCTGCTGATTTTAGAGGAGACCTCTTCCATCTGGGCTGTGATAAGACCCCATCATGAATAAATGCATTTACAGATGGGGCCTTGCAGGGCACTCTGACATTTGTGTGCATCACAGAGCAGCCTTCAGGTGAGTATGTCCACTGCCTGCGGTTCCAACACACAATTGATGACACCCTCTTCCAGCGAGCAGGAGGAAGTGCCAGGTCACACAGCTCATGCCATTTCTCTCCTTGCTGCTTTCCTAGATGAAGGACTCTGGGATATGTTTGTGAAGGACATCCCTCGCAGTGCCACCTCCTACACAGTCGGCCTGGACAAACTCAGACAGGGTGTCACCTATGAATTTCGGGTGGTGGCTGTCAACGAATTTGGCTATGGAGAGCCAAGTGTTCCGTCCGTGGCAGTATCAGGTAATCATGGGGTTTTTTTAAAAAGTATCTTTTTCGGTGGAATTTCTTGAGGTTGGGAGAGAAAAGGGGAAAAAAGAAACAACCCAGATCCTCTAGTTGCAACAGATAATCAAGGGCAGTGTGTTTTCACTTGTTTCAGGATAAAAGTGGAGTAATGTGGTGGTGAGTCAAGGTTTATAATTACAGTATGCTTTACTCTCAAGAGGAAAAACGCATGTGTGCCATTTTTAAGATTGACAAAGAAGCTACTCAGAGTGTTCATCTGTAAGATCTCTTGTCCTAAGACTAATTTACACAGTCTAGAATTTATTTGCTTTTTCTCCATTCCTAGTCTGTTGTGTTGTTTGCTCTGCTTTCTTCTTTTTTTTCCCCAAGATTCTGGGATAAACATTTTCTATGTAATTTTCTCAAAAACATGAAGGAGTAGTTTCACAAAATTATTCCTGATAATCCTCTGTGCTGGCAGTTCCAGTCCAGTGTGATGCCTCCAGTCATCCTTCATCAGAACAGCTCGTTGGTGATGCTTTTGGGCTCTTCCCACCCTTCCTGCCCTCTTGTGTTTATTCCCAGTAAACAGGGCTATGGCCTAAACATGCTTCCAAAATCCCTGTGAGCAGCCCAGAATTCTGGTTTTCTGAAAGAACTTCAATACCTGGAAAAGCAAATTCCCCTCAGCTTGCCAGGGCTGGGCAGCTGGAGTTCAGTGGCCTGTGGTGAGGTGGGAGACCTTGCCCTGGGGACAGCTTTGCTGGGTCTCCTCTCACCCTCCCAGCTGTGCTCCAGGTTGCTTTTGAGCAGCAGGTTTCACCCTTGCTGTGTCAGCAAAGACAAGGGGAATAAAAGAACCTGATAAAGCGGCTTTGTGATTCAAAATTCTGGAGAGTCCTGAGAACCTGGCAATGCTCCAGTATCTGGAGTGGCTTTTATCTCTTTGCTGCTCCAGTGAAAAGCATAAACACCATTCAAGAGCTACCCAGAAGGCAGGAGCAGCAAATGCTGCTATTGCCATCGTGGCTGCGTTTGTCCTGACACAATTAACCACTTAGCCCAGGAGAGCTTCCATGGATTTCAGTGTGAGTGCTACCCCAGCTTTTCTTCTTCAGGACAAGGGCATGGACAACCCACTTCAAACACCACGAGTCAGTGTTTTTCCTATCTGTGGTTTTGCAGAGGCTGTAACACAATGTAAAGGATCAGCAATCATGTCAGTCTTTCCTTTCCTGGAAGACATTATTCCCTCTGAAGCTGGGCATGCAGCTCCTTGTGATGCTTTCTATAAATAAACTGCTTGTTTGTAAGTTCTCCACTTGAACAGAACTATTTAATTCACCTCCTTTTGATGCTTCAGTGTTCCTCTCAAATTGCTGCATGAAAGTAAGAGGCTTCTGTTGAGATTCACAGTCATAAAAGTATAAAGCATTTTAGGCTGACCACTTCAGCTGGCGCAGGGAGGTATAAATTGCCCTGAATCTGCTCAGCCCAGCATGGCTTGTGTAGTTTGCCTTTAGGATTTTATTGGCCTGGACTGGCCTCCTAGTGAAGAAGAAAAAGGGGCTGCTTTTCCCTGCTGTAGAATACCCAGTGATCTGGAACAAATTTAAGCTTATATTGTCAGGCTAACAACAGTCTTGTATGCAGATCCAGGCTCAGGACAGTCAGGGAAAGAGAGTGCCTGGGTTTGGTGCTACGAGGGGTTGACGTTGGTCTCCTGGCATTGCCCATTCCTGCCAGGTGGTGTTCCACCTTCTGGACTACAGGGGAATTATATACAATGGCTGGCTCATGCTCCAGCAGCTGCATTTTTTTCCCAAAGCTGAGGGAGCTCAAGAGAAGACAAAGAGAATGTCACCGCAAGAAAATAACAATACTTGTTACTTTAAACCAAGATTGGCAAGATAACTCCAGAAAGGGGAAGTTAGTATCATTTTGTGTCTTAAATTGAGGTCAAATGGGGTGAAATGACCTGAGATTGCACAAAGTCCAGGCAACTGAATTGATACCCATGTGCTGCACATCAGGCTTGGCTGAGTGGATGGGAGGTGATAAAGAGCAGCAGTGAATGCTGGAAGTTGGAGTTGAGGGAGGTACTGAAAGACACTGAACCAAGTGTACTTTTTTGCCTGTCACTGGCTGTATTTTTCAATGAGCAGCATTTTGGCAAGGCAAGCCTCTTGAAAACTGGACTAATCATGGGTCATGACAGATGTATTAGTGGTTCCTTTGACCCAGGGAGTACTAAGCATAACATGGTAGTCAAGACATGTAGGTGTGCAGAGCCATGGGAAGAAACCTGCCTCTCTTCTCTTGGTGATAACTTCTTAGCTAAGGGATCCTGGAGCCCTGCTCCAGGTGTGTGAAAGGTGCTTGTAGAGATGGAACAGGTTGCCCAGAGAAGTTGTGGCTGCCCCATCCCTGGAAATGTTCAAGGCCAGGTTGGACAGGGCTTGGAGCAACCTGGGATAGTGGAAGGTGTCCCTGCCCATGGCAGGGGGAGGGAACTGGATGATTTTTACGGTCCCTTCCAGTCTAAAGCATTCTGTGATTCTGTGTTGGAGTTGTGATATGCTCCTGTTTTCTGCCATCTCAGAAGTGTCAGAAAGGCCCTCAAAAGTGCCCAGTAGACTATGTGACATCCTTTCAACACCTCTTTCTCCTGAGCACCGTTATCAATGCATTGTTCACTGTGGGGAGGAAGAGAAAATTTTGAAGGGGCATAGAGAGGAAACGTAATTTGTTTTTTGCTCTTTCAGCACAAACAGAAGCCCCTTTCTACGAAGAGTGGTGGTTTCTGCTGGTGATGGCTCTCTCAAGCCTGATCCTCATCCTCCTGGTGGTGTTTGCATTGGTCCTACATGGCCAGAGCAAGAAGTACAAGAACTGCAATGGAGGTAAGGCATCATCTCCGTGCTGTGCACACACTCTCAAGACTTGTGAGAATCGGAAATATCCTCCCTTTGAACCCCTGATTTCATCAGCATGGACTGTCTCTATTTTGTTTGGCCAAAGACTCAGATCTTTTTGCTATCTGATTTGGTAGAAATGGCTTTTCCCCATAATCACCACTGGATCAGGGGTTGGATACTCACCAGCCATGGGCTCAGACAGGACAGCATCTGGAAGTCCCAGGGACTGTAGCAAAAGCCAAGGACTCTGGGTCAAACACATGGCAAAAGACCACAAATAAGGAATCAGCTGAGACTTTACTTAGCTTTGTCATCATTCCCTAATAGATGGGGAGAAGGATAAAGATTCTGCTTTTCTATGGCTGCACCCAGTGCAGATATTCTAGATCTGTGTGTGTGAGGACTGTATCACAATTCCTGTATATTTAGAGTGTCCTGCATTCACATTCCTTCCCTAAGCCAAGCTGCATTTCCTGGGCTGGGGGCCAAGAAGCCAGGAGGTGTCTTGGTTAGACCTGTTAGACTTTAACACAAAATAAGCATCAAGCTTTGAATTTTCCTTTAGTTATGATTTTTACAGGTCTCCTTTCTTGAAAGGAAACAGGAGCTACCTGCTCTATAACAGGAATGTTAAATAGTCCCCTTTCAAAAAGCCTAGTTCTTGAGCTCTGAAAATTGTTTTTACCTTTTCTTCTCCCTACATGATAAAGTCCTGGAAGGGTTGTTCACATGTGTATTTCTCTGATAGGCTCCTCCACCTGCAGCAAGCATTGCTCTGGTGCCAGGAGGTCCCAGAAAAGGCACATTAATGAGTAGGATCGGGTGGATGGATCTTTGCACTACCTGTTCTTAGGGATTAATGTAATGAAGTCTTCCAGGCAGTATTTAGTAATTCAGTCCCCAAGTGAAGATCTTCTCTTTCTTTGTAATTCACTTCTAACAAGTGTTAGAAAATCAGATTTCAGTCCCCTGAGATATGAGATGTATGAATACCGTGGCATTTTACCGAGTTAATACTATTACATATTTGTATGCATAGCTCATAGGAAACCTCTCATCTTCTTAGTTTTGCTCTGTGTTTGGGGGACAGACATGAAAAGACGGGTCTGACCTGTACTGTCAGAAATCCGTGTTCACAGAGTTTTAATGCAGCACTGAAATTGGAGCCGAGGATAAAGCACCTGCTTGCTGCACAGTGGCAGCTTGTACCCAGCCCTTCTCCCTGGGACACGGGGTGAGCTCACACCTTTGGGATTACCGAGAAGGAACATGAGAGGGAACAAGCTCCTGCTGTATTTGATCACAAGAAATAATATACTTTGCTGTATCTTCCTTCTTCTTCCCGTCCCCTGTCCTTGTTCCTGCCTTACACTGTCCACTGATTTCTCACATCTGTGTCTTACCCTTATTACAGCTTTGACATCTTTTTCACATTTGCTACCCACTTGCCCTTTTCTTGCTTTCTTTCCTGCCTTTTCTTTTTCTCTTTTCCTTTTCCCTTTTTTCTGCCTTTTTTAGTTTTACTTTCTCTGCTTTTGTTTCAGTCAGCATGAATGGGATTCACAGCACCTGATCTAGGACATCTTCAGTGGTCACCCGAATTAGTCACCTGGTTTCTATTTATAGTCAAAAGACACGAATAAGAACTTTTGGAGCACAGTTTATCTGTGCTATTTTACCTACCTCTGAATGAAATGCATCCATCCATTCATAAATCCTATTTATTCCCCTCTTTTGGCTCCCTCTGCCCCTTCACACTCCTGATACACTCCTTTCCCTCACTCTGTTCTTAGTTGCCAGTAAGAAAGGTGAAGAGAATTTCAAATAATTAAAACAGAAAGGACAAGTTAGCTTCTGCAGTTCTATCTGGGGGGAAAGTGCCTTTGTTTCAGCTGAATCTTTCATTGCCTGGCTCTAGGTAAAACCATCTCCAATGTAGAAGAGTCAGTCACCCTGGATAACGGAGGCTTCACTGCTCTGGAGCTCAACAGCAGACACCTGAACATCAAGAGCACCTTCTCAAAGAAAAATGGAACCAGGTAAGAAGCTGGGAATGCCATGCTTTTGGAAATGGCTTTTTATGTAGCTTCAAGCAACTGTTAAATAGACAAAGGGGAGAGACTGTTGTCTGGAGAATCTAAGGAGGACTAACGCCCAAGTCTCTGCCTCAGGCTGTGATTCTGGCTTCTAAGCATGATTTAATTGTGTCATTCCAGAGAAATGACAGCATCCCATACACTCAGTGTTGCATTTCCTAGGTCTCCTCCTCGCCCAAGCCCAGGGGGGCTGCACTACTCTGATGAGGACATCTGCAACAAGTACAATGGAGCTGTGCTGACCGAGGGCTTGGGCCTCAACGAGAAGCCCTTGGAAGTGTCGGAGTCAGAGG
Organism: Pseudopipra pipra; assembly: GCF_036250125.1. Lineage (NCBI taxonomy): Eukaryota > Metazoa > Chordata > Aves > Passeriformes > Pipridae > Pseudopipra > Pseudopipra pipra. The sequence continues at coordinate 12,941,708 of NC_087564.1, forward strand.
TAAGGATTTCCCTTTGCCTCACCAAGTATTGCCCAGTCACTGCAGATAACCCTGCTGGATCCTGGCAAGTCTTTGAAGTCCCAGTCCCAGACCTGCACCATACTGGGTGGTCACTGTTTGCCTGTCTTAGGGCCTTTAAAATGTCCACCGGGCTGTTTTCATCACAAAAAAATTAAATTAAAATTAAAATATCTAAGGAAAGAATAACAAGCAGGACCCGGCCAGGGCAGATTCCAAACCTGGCCTTAGCAGATATTCAGTTTTCCAGGGTCAGGTAGAAAGATAAGTGCAGTCAGTGAGACTGTGTATGCTGACCTCTCTGGAAGGGACTGAACATCCTCTTCTGCCTGTGGGCTGCAAACTTGGAGCACTTTTGGGAAAAGGCATAGACACTGCAAAATAACCAGCTACTGTCTGGATGAGGTTAAAGATGAGTTTTGGATTGTTGCACTGACTGAAGTAGGAGCTGTGGTTTAAAGTTCACAGTGCCTGTTTTATAGACAGCTACAGCAAACCTCATGATTCAGAAGAGCAGTCTGAGCTGTGATAACCACTGCCTCAGTGACAGGGGGAGTCAGTGGGGAATGAGTAACTTGCCAGGGAGCACATGGCCCCATGGCTGTGAGAGCCCAGCATCCAGCTTTCTGGACACCCCAGCCTTATGCTCAGGTTGCCTTTAGACTCTGTTCTCCAAGGAAGGCGGGTGCATGCCAGCATTATCCATCTGGCTGTGCTCCCTCTTGTGTCCCATATTCCCTGGAAGAAGGAACAAAATGCTTCTTGTCTGTGAAAGTCCAACAGTGGCCAGGGGTGAATAGACAGACTTCAAAGGATATCCAGAAAGGTAAATCTGTCTCTAAAATCACACGTTGTCAGCTGAGATCCTGATGAATCTGAACTGACAGCGCAAGAAGCGAGCAGTGGGCCAAACCACTCCAAACGTGACCCTTCTAGCAAGAATAAATCAAGAGCAGCAAGTAGTGAAAGAAGATGACAGTTTTCATCTGTAGTTTTTCTGCACCTGCAGCTACAGCTGCTTTTCCTGGCTACCTAGCTCTCACCTCCTGCTAATTACCACAGACAGCCTGCTGCTTTGTGCTGCCCTGTGGCCGACCCGTCATGAAGGCAGCTCTCCTTGGTGGAGCTCAAGCTGCTGTCTCTGCAATGCACAAGCATTACCCTCCAGATTAAACCCATAGAGCTTTGGTCATGTCACTGTAACAGCCCAGCATTAAACCTGTCATTAAAACAGTTTGCTGAGCATGGTCGTGAATTTAGCACCGGCACCTTTTGACATTAATTTCAATGTCCCATGTGGTATTTCCTGGTAATGTGCAAAAGTCTCCTTGCAGGGTGTCATTATGCCTCCTATGTGCACTGTTTGTACAGCAGAGAAGGAAGTGATTTGGGTGGTTTTCTTCTCAGGCTATTATTAATATTGTTTATTTACTGTGAGTTGCTGTTGAGCCGGAAGGTCTCAGTTGAGACTCTGGTGGTTTTTTGAATCTGGGTGTGCATGTGAGTATGTGCACAAAATATGCCTCCTGTTTTTCCTTGGGGCTTAGATATGCAGCCTGTCTGTATAATGCCTTTGATGCTGTTTTTTTTGTGGTGGGGAGTGCTTTTAGTCATGAAATGTTAATATGCTCCCAGTAGAGGTAGCAATAGGAGATGCTGCCTTTTGATCAGCCTGAAAATGCTGTTTATATTGGTGGGTACAGACAGGAGGTGAGGGTGGGTTGGGGCAGAGGTGGGTACAGATGATTGACCACTCTCTTTTCAAGTGTTCCTGTACCTATTAGCTCTTCCTGTTTGTCTTTTATTTTCTTTTTGTTTCTGTTCTCAAAGGAGATCGTAACAGACAAGCTCTGGTTTCTGAGAGTTCCAGAATTTCCATCTCTCCTAGCAGGCAGAAATGTTTGCCTTTATATGAAGAGTTAAAGATAATCTTTTTATATAAGAGCTCTACCTAGTTTTGGTCCTCTGCAACAAAGGGTGCTGATGCTGTTTTCTTCTAAAACATCTGTGCATGGTTCTCAAATTCCACTTAATATGATGCACATAAGGGCAGGCAGGGCCAAAAACTGTGCTTTTGCTTTCAATCCACATGTCATCGTGTTACTGCTTAGTCTTATGCCTCTTGCCTGAGGTGTCAAGAATTTTTATGGAAAAGAAAGAAGTTCACTGGCTTCAAGTCACATGGGGTTTACTGAACATGAAGAAGTCTGTGAGAAACTCTTAGTCTGACTGACTGCACTTAAAACACAGCTGCCTGGGAGCGTTCCTCTGAGCTCCCTCCTGAAGAGGAGAGCCAGAGAGAAACACTGAGGAAATCAAGTAGGACTCTTAATATTCATAAATCAAGTGGTTAACTTACTCCATGTCATGAAAGCCAAGCACCAGTACTGTTAATGAGGTTAAAGAAGTTTAATTGGCAGGTATGGAGCAAGAGACTGCTATGAGTGTAATTTCTAAGTGATTAATAATAATAGGCTTTTAGTTAATGAGTCAAGTGGACAAGGCCCTGGACAGATAATCTGAAGAAATTTGGTGTTCACCATGTACAAAAATTTGATGATATATCTGCGATGTCATTCAGCCATGGAAGAGTAGTTTTGCAGAAGGAGAGGGGAAGGTGGTGCATGTTTGTGTGTTCTCATGTGTCCTTGTGGTCTCCCAAAAACTGTTTCCAGGAGAAAATATTCTCGCAGGTCACACAGGTTATCAGTCAGGGCAGAATGCTGGCAATCAATGGTCTGGTGTTCCCACTGCTCTCTGCAGTCTAAATGGCTCTTGCTTTCTCAGCTCTGTAGGAAGATATTTTAAATTTCCACTTAACACTTCACAGGGAATACGGTTTAACTTGTTTCCAGTAAAGTTCTCCAGCGATTTTGACAAGTTGAGCACCGTGTAGGAACCAGCTGCAGGTGACACATTAAATAAGCAAGGGCTCCTGTGTCCAGAGAAATCTTTTTGCATATTAGGTTACCTTGTCTCTTTTACAGCATATTAATTTCAGGTCAACCAAAAGAAACTGCTGCCATCTACATTTTTAGAAGCAGTCTGATAAGACTGCAGTCACTTTAAAAAAGTATATTTTGAACTAAGGCAGCCAACTTTGGTCACTGACTTGCCTCTGAACAGCACTTGTGCATTTTGTGCTATCAATAATATACCTGAATAGCCTCTCATTTTCTGTATTTGTTGTTTCATAGCCATCCCTGTACCTTTGGTTGACAGTCTGTAATGTCATCGAACACCCAATCACACTCCAGCCCATGGAGGTTTCCAAGGTAACACAGCCACAGTCACATGGAAAGGAGGAAACAGAAAACAAAGCAAAAAGCCCTGCAGCATTTCTATTTACTCAATAGTTTAAAAACCACTAAAAAGTAATCCTCTAGCATAAGATGACTGTATTGTCATGCTAAACAGGTTTATCTTGCTTCTCCTTGATTTTCATCGGGGCTGTGGAAGGGCAATTCCTTGCTGATAAAGGTAGTTACTGGAGTATTGCTTGGAGCAGACCTTAGAAGATACTTCAGAAACATGGACAGAATAGACAGTTCCTGCCTATTCTGAAGTAAACACAGAGAAAACATGTTGTATCAACACTAACAAGTCAGGTTATCCTTTCCAGCATCAGTGCTAATGATGGTGAAAAGGCTGAAATTAGTGCAGCTATATATGTTTTATGAGACTTGCTTCTGAAAGGCACTGGCCTTATTTACACCAAATTAGTGTTTCCTTTCAGTTGGTATAATGGACTAATTAGTGGACAAATTATCAGCAGGTGGTATTGTTTTTAAATTCCTTCTTTCAGTTCATGGCACGTCCAAGTGTCACCATATTTCAAAAGGCAGCAGCCCATCTAACAGTGTTCCAAGTATTTCTCGTCTTTATTATGTTGACTTCTGGCAGTCTTGAAAGAATTTGGCTCAGGTACAGAAATTATATTAGTTTTGTGGGTGAGTGTTTTTCTGCAAGCAATGGACAGAAATCAAGTGTCTGCATCAGTACTATTATACCTATAAAGTCATGTGTCATTCTTCTGGATACAGCTTCTTTTCTGCATTTCTCCTTAGAGCTTCCAGCCTTTTAGTTGGCTTTATGTTCCTGTGTGTCTCTGGGGACATCAGGAAGATCAATAAGGAGTCACTAGAAGTTTGTGGGGTTTTTTTTCTCCTTATGCTTATTCCAGCTCAACTGAGCTGTGATCCATCTGTTCACCGTGGGGTTGTTTCCCTGAGGGGTGGATGAAAGTGTCTGAGTCAGTGATGGTGGATTGGGAAGGAGTCAGAGGACACGGCAAGGGCAGTGGCAGCCTTGTGCCTTTGATGGAGAGAGCACATCCATCATAGCCAAAGGGGTTCACATCTTTAGGTGCTTCTGGTGAGTGATCCATAACCACTTGTCTCTGCTCAGGATGCAGAGACTTTTCTTCTGGATGCCCACATCATCCCCAGCTTCCCAGGCATTTACCTTAAAATTAGACTGTGGAGACAGAACATAATGTTTGGAGATGTAGGTTGATGCAAAGTGCAACAACTTGTTTCCTGCTGAGTACAGAGGGAACCAGAGTTTGGGGATCTTTTGGTGAAGTTGGTTTTGTCTGCAGCTGAGGACCAGCCTGCCTGAGCTCCTGCTGCCATTCCCTGCCACGCTGCCACATCTGTGGTCATCAGCAGCGCTCCTGTTGGAGCCCCTTACAAAAACAGACAGGGCAGTGCTGGCAGCATGTTCCCACCAGCAGTGCCAAGACTCTGGAGCTGCTCTCTGCACCCACTGGCTGTGAAGTGGTCCAAATCTGGGGATATTCCAGGAATGCTGCAAAACCCACCTGTTCAGGAAGGTCTTTGGAGGGAGCTGGGTGTTGGCTTCCCGAAGCTGGCAGCTGGTGCAAAGGAGTGTTCTTCTAGGAGAGGGACTTGCTGAGTTCCTTCTGGAATAATTATTAAATGCTGGTAGGGCTTTGCTGTATTAGTAATTACATGTCAAAGCACCTGAAGCTTGTCATTCTTAAAAATCAAACCATCCATGATTCCTAAAGAGCTGGAGCCTGGGTAATAGTGGAAGGGAAGTTTTGCAAAGCTGTAAAGAGCTGCTTTGCTCAGACTTTTGGAAATCTCTGGGAAAAATTTCTCAGCTCTGTCCATCACCTTCTGAGCTGGGAAATGGGCCCGAAATAGTACTGAAGCAGCTATCTAAGCAAAGAAGTGGGATGATGGATGCTGTGCCCTTTTCAAACGATGGTTTGTAAGGCATTTGAGGATTGTTCTTCAGAGACCATTAAAAAGGAGCTTTAGAGGAGGAGAGACAAGTTGTGTGGCAGGAGGATCAAGAAGGATGTGTGTGTGCTGTGTGGTGTCATAGATCAGAACGATACCAAACTTTTGAAACTAATTGCAGCAACTAACAGTTATGAGCTGCACTTACCTGTCTCCCTTGTATGTCTTAGGCAGCTGCTACTCTGATATTTAATTACCTTTAGAATTGGCTGTGTAGATTGTTGGGGGCAAAAAAAAGGAATAAATGCTTTTGCATGCTCGAACTGGAGATTTTGAGGGAAGGCATGAGATATGGAAATGACTGGATAGATGTTAGCATGCTGTATGGGATGTGGCTGTTATTGGTGGGAACGTTAGTGGGAACAGAAGGAAAATGTGCACTTGGATACCATGGCCAAGGCTTTGCCGTGGTCTCTGTGCTCAGCAGAGATGTAGAAGCCCTCTGTGATTCCTCCAGCTGCATCACAGCAGCAGCACTTCAGAGGAGGGGCAGATGCACAAAGCTTATCTGGTTACATCTCAATAGAGCTCCCGCTCGATATTGATATGAGCTTTGAAGCTCTCCAGCCACCGTGCATAAATGTTTCAGGGGTAAGATGCACTCTGAACACAGAGCTGTGTCTGACTCATCCCAAGAAAGCAGCCCCTCCTGCCTGGCAGCTCTTCTTTTCCAGATTTTGTATTCTCTTTCTTCTGTCGCCGCTGGTTCTGCACCTTGTACCATCAATAATCAGCTGGAACATGCAGATGGAGTTGTTTGCCTGTAAAAAAAAAAAATCTAATTTTTGCTTAACTCCCTTTCAGTTATATAACTAATTTTCAATACTTAACAGGGTAAGCCACACCCAGAGTACTGTGCAGGTGGCCTGGTCTGGCTACCACAAGCAACAGCCCATCTGGCCAACCTGAGTGGGTTTATGTGGGAGACATTCTTGTTGTCCTTGCATCAGAAGAATTCTAATTGCAACACTTCTGATTATTGCTCGAAGTAGTGATAGTGAGCAAAAGCTCTTGGTTTCCCTGTGGCATCTCTGCCAGGACAATTTCCTGCATCTTGTATCCAAATAGGAACTCCTGGCTCCTGCTGCACCATCTTGCAGTGAATTAGAAGGGATTTCTCTGCATTGCTTGTCACCAGCATTCATAAGGGGTGATATCTAGGAGCAAAGTCTGGCTAAACCAGAGCACAGTGCTTTTCTACAGCCCAGCTTGTATTACACCTGAACTTCAAACCATCCTCCCTTAACATTACACCTTTTGTCAGCTGCTGATATTAAACTTGCCTCTAATTTCTTTGAGAGTGGAACAGGACAAATAAACCATAGATGCTAATGGCCGATTATTTAATTATATTTTTTCCTGATGCTCCAGGTCACGGACTCAGACTATGAGGACGAGTTGCCAAAGCACTCCTTTGTGAACCACTACATGAGCGACCCCACCTACTACAACTCGTGGAAGCGGCAGCAGAAAGGGGTGAAGCACCCGGCGTCCTACAGATACGAGGAGTGCACCGGCAGCGAGACAGAACCCTATTTCCAGACTGTCATCACGACACAGAGCTCAGGAGGGGTGTACACCCCCACGGGACAGCCCGCGCCCGGCTCCTGGACTCCAGTGACAGGGTTCTCCTCCTTCGTCTGAGCCGGGGCTGGGGGACACGGCCGAGCCACGGGTGACACCCGGGGGACCCGTCGCAGGGACTGTGTGCGCGTGACCGGGGCGGTGAACTGTGGGTGACTCCTCTGTCAGGGTAGAAACGGATGGGAACACACATGAGGCTGGGTTGGTGTTTCGTTTTTTTTCCTGAAGACAATCAACTCTAAAAAAAGAAAAAAAAAAAACACGGAGCTGAACGAGCTGAACGTTTGTTTTAAAAAAAAAAAAAAAGAAAAAGACAGAAAGGAATTGTGAAAAGCGATGATTTTAACCACTTGTGAATAGTAGGGGTTTTTTAACCGCTTTTTGTAACACTGCTTCAGGAAGCAGCTCCCACGCCCTTCTCTTCCTCCCTCTTTCTTTCTCTCCCCTCCTTCTGTCCCACCGTTCCCAAACAAGCAGGTGAATTCCCTAGATGCAATGAGTGACTTCGTGATGTGATTTGAAGAGAAAACATAAAACCTTCCAGGCTCCTTTTTCTCTACTCTTTTTTATTTCTTTTTTTTTTTTTCCTCTTTAAATTTTTCCCTTTCATCAAGGTCAAGTAGAAAAACATAGAAAAGGGACAAATTTTTAGGTGAAAAGCAGACACCTCCTCTCTCCTCTTCCTCTTGCTGCTCCCCACATTAGGAGCACTGGCTGATCAACGTAGGCTCAGACGTGTCACTCTGCTCTAGCTCACTACTGGTGTGTTTATACTGAATTACTGACCTGCTTTTCTTTCTTCTTCAAATGGGACCTGCTGCATTCTTTAAATATTCCAACTCCAGGGCCTTTGGAAGAGAAGATGGCTCAAAAGAGCACTGTAGGCAGCAGTGGGTGAAGCAAATGGGAAGAATTCAGATGCAAGGTCAGTTTATTTTTGGCGTGGCTCTAATCCTCCCCTGTGGACTGCGTGTACCATTTGAATCAGTCATTTTTTAAAAGTCAAAGGACACAACCCAGCAAGCCAGAGGAATTTTTCAATTAAAATTGCAGTGACAAGCTAGAGAGTCTACTAATTGATCAGGGGTTTGATCATCAAACCCCTGCCAACAGAAGTTGAGCATCCTTTCTCACCCCGACACTGCAGTCCTGTTTACTGGTCTGATAAAACGTACACAGTGGCAGGGTTTGTTTGATTTTATTTCTTTTAGTACAAAGACACATCACACAGACTAGGAGAGTTTTGGTGTCCACAGGTGCCTTTTATTGATTCTTCAGCTTTGTATCTGGGAGAAGCAACAACATGTCTCCAAATAAAGCTAACCAGGTTTTTCAGGCATTAGGGTCATGAATTACCTTGTGCATGTTTACAGCCTGTTTGTGCACTTGAAAACTGTGGCCCTTGGAAAGAAGAGAGGGGAGTTTTAGTTTATCTTCGATCCTTTTGTACAGCTCACTTTTTTTTTCTTTTCTATCCTTTTCCTGAGTCTTTCATGTTTTAGCAGCAAGTTATTCACTCACAAGGAAGTTGTCAGAATCCAAGGCCAGCCCTTGGGCCTGAACAGTCCTGGTTCACCAGACTTTTTATCACAAGGGTTTCAAAGGTGAATTTGGAAGGAGGCGAGTCCTTGCCACTCCAGCATCTGGCATTTCCTTCCAGGTGGATCAGCCAGAAAAATTGGTGCTTGCTAAAGTCCCATCAGGGCACATGTGGGCACTGTTACTGTTGAAAATTGCCCCTGTCCTCTCTAGGGATGTTGTTTTATCTCATCTGGGGATGCAGGACATCTGTGGCATGGGGCGGTGGTGTCTTCAAGGCAGGTTGTTGAAACCAACCTGCCCATGAGGCCTGGTTGGAGTATCCTGGTGGCACCTCACCAGAACAGTTGAGGTTCAAGGGCAAGCTCAGCCTCGCTGTCACCTTTCAGTGCCTCTTGGACAGGGCAAAGGATCTCAGAACTGCTTTTACTCTTTGGCACTGCCTCTGAGCACTGCTGCTCTTGGTGCATGCAGATTCTGGATAGCTTTGGCACTGGATTGCTGTTCCTCTCCAAAGGCTCCAGAAAGAAAAAGTCCAAAACCAAAAACTCCAGTGGGTGTGTTTAAGGGCTTTTGAGTTTGGGATAATGATCCGCAGCTCATTAGATGGCAAGGGATGCACAAAGACACAGGCTCGAGCCAAAACCCTGTGAGTCATCCCCCTCTCTGCACCTGGGTAGGATGTGTGTGGGATGGAGAAGGGGCTCCAAAGAGGATGACTTGGAGTTTGCTGTGAAGAGGAATGCAAAACAAACAAAAAACCCACTGCCTTCAGTGCACTTTGACTGTTCTCTTAAGCCATATGGACTTTGCTTTAATTACTGAACTGCCAAAATTTGTTTGCAGTCTGAGTTTTTTGTTTCTTAGACAAAATTATCTATGTGGCTTTCTGTTTCGTTTTCTTTTTCCTTTGTTATTTCGTGCATCAGATTACGTATTTTAAATGCCTTGGTTTTATACATTTGACATAGCAGTGCAATTGCTCTTGGAGTTTTAATGGCGCTTATCCAACAGGTGTGAGAGGTAGTGCTGCAGGAGGAGCCTTTCAAGGACCACTAAGTACTTCGGGATATAGATTAGTAGGAAGCAGATCAAACACTGAAGAGTTTGCTCCAAAGGAAAGCATAGTGTGAGTAGCTCCATATCTCCTGAATATTGCCAGATCAGAATTGGTGTAAGGTGCAGTTACTCCCTGGGGCTGATCTGATACCACACTGAGCAAAAACAAAGCAAGAAAACCACGGGGAGTAAAGGAAATGGACTTTGTGGCCACTGCTCTGCTGAAGGACAACACGGGGAGCAGCATTATCTGTACAAAGCAAGGAGAAGAGACTGTTCCTTTTTCCTCAGAACCAGCTGCAAGTAAAAAGCCTGAGCTTGCTGAGGACCTGCTGAGTTGGCTGTATGGCTCTTTTCTTCTGACTGCTGCCGAAATAACAGGTTACGTGTGATTCCTTAGGACCTGTTGATCCAAACGAGGGTGTTTTGTTCCGTTCTCATCCACACTGTTGTCGCTCTCGGTTATGTTTTGTTTAGGAGTTGGCTGTTCTGACCTGGGGGTTTATTTTCAATAGGCAGTTGCAGAGTGTGGAGGTGCAGTGCCCTGCTCAGCCCTGAGCTGAGCACAGGACAAGTGTTCTGCTGCCCAGGATCCTGGGTAGCTACATGGATGATGCCTGTGTCTCCTTGCTGATGTGCTGTACTTGTAAAATATGGTTAATGGGTAGGTTTTATTTACTTCAGATATCAGGTAAATTGTTTTATCTGGAAGGACACACTCCATCAGTTAGCAAGAAAGCTCTATTTCACAGCTGCAATCTTTGAGAATTGCAGCCTTGAAATACAACTTTTAAACATTAGTTGTCATGTTCCAGTAACTTCACCCATCAAATCCACTTCCATTTCCATCTTCCTGTTTGGAACAGTCTTGAAAAATGAAGGCTTATATTTAAAACGCATTCTTAGGATGGTTTATTTTTATTTATTTATTTACCTTCCCCCTTCTCAGGTCTCTTGATGGCTGTTACTAAAAAGTAAAAACAGCATCATGAAATGGCCAAGGGAGACATTTCAGCAAACAGTTTAACAGGAGCTTGTTTTTCATGCAATAGCCATAGCAATATCCAATTTCCTGCAGGAAAAAAGTGCCCAAGTCTTCACCCTCTCCCAGGGCTGAGACGACACCAACCACAGCTGTCACCAGTGCTCCCAGCACCTTGTCCCTGTCATAAATCACGTGCAAAAGTGCACCACGTGGAGGAGCTGTACTGTTCCAGCCCACTCCAAGCGGAGCATTTTATCCCTCAGTACTCCATATCAGACCTGGTGTGTTCCCACCACAGCCCACACCCTTGGGTGGAGCGTTTTCCATTCCCACCTTTTCACGCTCCGATGCTGGTGCAGGGCCAGTGCTGTGGGTGCAAGTGGCAGCGGTGACAAGGGACAGGAGAGGGCACTCTCTTGCTTTCATCTCTGACAGTCTCTTTTTCCCTACCCTGGGAGTCATAAATGCCTTCGTGGGGAGGGCAAAGGAGACGGGAGAGCACAGAACAAAGCGTTTCATCAGTGTTTACTTAAGGAATCACACTGTGGCCAGCAATCCCACTTTTACTAGAAGTTGGCATTACTGGAGAGAAGAAAGAAAAATCTACTCAAAAAAACCCCCCAAAACTATTACCCAAAAGGATTTTTTTCCTCTTCATGTTGAGTGTTAAAACCAGTGATGTTTTGCAGATGGGCCAAGATCTCATTTTTCCTACTTATACCCAGGTCTCTGCCAGAAACTGCTGTAGCAATTGTTTAGACTAAATATCCAAGCCTATCTTGACATGGAGATACATTTATTATCTTTGTCATTGCTTCCCTCAAGAAATCCATTGGGTCATCCAAAGATTATCCAATCTGCTTTCCAAAAAGGGAGGAGAGAGAGACGTTTATACATACAGAGCACCGATGTCTTTTCCCACTCACTGCTTTCAGATAAGCAGGCAACTTGTTTGAGAAAAATCCTTTTAAAAAAGGAATTTGTCGGGAAACTTTAAAAAAAAAAAAAAAAAAAAACCAAACAACAACAAACCACCAGACAGGAAAGATAACCTTTGGCAGAGTCATTAGAAATCCTGAAGTCTAGAAACCTGAGACATGTAAGACTGCCCATGATGCCAAGACCTCCTATCTTTACTGATCTTCTGTATCAGTAGCAGCCAGAAGGGTACACACACAGTGAGGGGTGGTATTTGGAGAGGAAAAGCCATCACAGAACATCTGGTACATGGGCAGGTTATACTGCAAACAGCTTCCCTCAGCCTGGAGTTCCTGCTAGTTCAGTCACATTCCCTAGGTTGTTTTTATAGGTTTTTACCAGCTCGTGTGGAATCCACACATCATCATGGCATTACTAGAGGTGGGGGAGGGTGTGTTGGTGTGGCATTTAGACAAATCCCCACGTGTGATGATGTGGTTGTTTGTACAGTACCCATTGAAACCTTCTTATAGAAAATACCCCTGGATTTAGGAGCACTGAACATGTTGGGTCTGAAATGGCTCCACCTGACAAGTCATAGAATCTTAGAATGGTTTGGGTTGGAAGGGACCTTAAAGATCATCTCATTTGAATGCCCCTGCAATGGGCAGAGACAACTTCCACTAGACCAGGTTGCTTCCAAGCCCAGTCCAACCTGGCCTTGAACACTTCCAGTCCCTTGGGTTCTTTGTATTTCTGTACTCCTTTTCTCCTCCCCCAGGCCCTCCAGACAAACAAAGCTGGCTTGCACTTTGTGAAGGTGTAAAGTTTGCTGTGTCCCTGTAGTAGAGAGCCACAGCAGATAAGCACACACAGAACAGTGGGACAGGTGAGATATGTTTGAACAAGGAGTGAAATACCATTAGCACTTGAGATTCAGGCTCTGACTCAGACTTTTATCTTCTCCAAGCTGCCACCTGCCCACTTTAAATGGCCTTGGGGCCTCAAGGCTTGGCAGGAAATTCATTATTGCGATGCTGTTTGATCACTGTGCACTTTCTTGGGGCTTGAATCACTGGATATAGAGACAGGAATGGGGTTGCAGAGCTTTATGTCAAAGTGTTTTCCCATTTATGTCCAAATCTCTAGATCTGGGCATTTCTGCTACCATGCAATGGTGGCGTTCTGCAGTTGGGGCACCCAGAAAGTGCCACCAGCGCTCCCCCTTTGATGCCATTACACCCCTGGGCAGTGCTGGGACCTGTCACGGTGCAGTGGGAGCTCTCAGGTAACAGAGAGGTGCAAGAGCCCCATATTATGGTTTGTAGCTGGTCACTTTGCCACTCTTGGGATGGAGTCCATCCTCTGGTTTGAGATCTGCTGTCAGTTTAGGGGTAGGACCACCTTACACAGCTGTGTTTGAGTTACCCTCGGTGTACTGCGGTTATCGGATCGTTGCTTTTAATTCAGTGTCTCCTTGGAGATTCACCCTGAATTTTTGTTCCACACCTCTTGTTAGCCTCACCTTCACCACTCCACTATTTTATATGAGAAAGTTACTTCTTCTTTTGCAAACTTGCTTCTGATTAAAAGAAACCCTTTTTGAAACCACTGTGTCCTTGGTACATTTATTTTGTGGAAGGGGAAAAAGTACTTTTTTAGACTCTTCTGTTACTGAAGTTGTTTCTGGGTGCCTTGCCAGTGTGCTCATGAGTTAACAGCTCAGGACAGTGAAAATGTAACGGGCTGAAATTCCTCACTGTTTGTTCTGGACTGTAAAATCTTATAACCCCTGCTGCTTCTCAGCTAAACTGACACTCTCAAATAGTTTCCACCCAAAATTTGATCAGCTTTAAATATTTTATTATTTTGCAGTGATAAACTTCCTCCAGATCCTTAATACAAGAGAGTCAGAACCCACTTAGAAACAGAAAGTCACGAGGCCAGCACTTTTATTGCCTTTGTCCCCTTGCAAATAATATTTGTCCTCCCCTGCAGTGTTGTAGCAGCCTTTAATCAGTTCCCACAAACGTGCAGATGTTGGGGAGGCAGGACCAGATCCCAGCTGGGGGAAATCAGGGCAGCTCTGTTATTCCAGGGTGGGTGGTTGTGCTTTTCACCCACTGAGCATCTGGCCTAGAGAAGTAAACTAAACTCAGTCAGGTCAGCTACAGCTCTGGTGGGAGAAATGAGGGCAAGAAATCAATGTTTTCCAAATGGGAGAAGGGAAGGAAAAAAAGTCAAACTGTGAAGGAAAGAATTCATATTCTCCTGCTCCTGAAAGGGATATTATAAATAATGCAGTGTTGTGTAAATACAGGCAGCCCTCTGCGGCTGGGAGCTTGTAATAACCCAGAGGTATCACTGTACCCATTTTGAAGATGAAAATCCTCCCGCCACAGCATTTCGTGAACGAGACATTATTCTGCAAAATTGCCATAAGATGCAGAAGTGCTTTTTTGAGGCCATTCAGCTCCAAAATGTATATCATCCTCCAGCTTCCAGCCCTTACTTACTTACTCTTCTCAGGGCGCGTTTCCTCCACACATGTTTTTGTGGCTGGGATTGGAGCACGGACCTAAACATGGGAGTGGATGGGAAATCTGCCACAGCATTTGTAGCCTAAACAATACCAGAGAAAACAGATTGGCTTCCCGCCCTGCCCTGAACAGCACAAGCAGTGGCTTGACTGAATCAAGTAATCTGGGCTTTCATTACTGATCCTTTTCCTGCTATTTGTCTCTTTTGTTCCCTCTTTTTCCCCTCTGCGTTTTTGCTCCAGGGTTATTTATTTTTCTCCTTGCTGCTTTTATTTTCTTTTTCTTTTTTAAGCCTGCCTCTTGTTTTTTATTATTTTTCCTCTCCTCCTCTTGCCTCACTAATTATTTTCATTTCAAACCTGCATTTCCCACAAAATCAAAAGGAACTTCGTGTGAACATGTGTTTTTATTGGGTTTTTGTTCACTTCCACTGTGCCCCAGGAGTTCTTTAGCTTTGCTGTCTTGTTTACTTGGGAATGCTGGGCACGTCCCTCCAAGCCAAGTTGGTGTGGCCGCTGACTTCCCAGGCTGGTTGAGACCTTCATTAAGTAGCAGTTGGCATGTTCATCACCATTTGTTAACGAGGTAAGATAATCCTAAATCAGACATGTGAAGTCATTCTTTAAGGTTTTAAAAGGCAAATTTGTCAGCGGGCGCTGAAACCTGTGAAGTCTTGTGGAATCAGAGGATCTGCACCCGTGTGTGGAGAAACAAGGAAACTGCAAACCAGGGTTGTGTGACAAAAATGTGTTCAGAGGAAGAAGCGACCGACGCCCACGGTGTCATTCAAAGGTAATTCCCTGCACTGTGCAACTTCCAAGGGTGTCCGTGCACCCGTCATGCTGAGCTGGTACACACCCTGGAAAAGCAGCAGGGACAAAGCCACAGACTTGTTCTTCACCCTGAGCTTTGCTAATCTTGAGTTTGTGCCCTTTGTGCGCTTGACAGAAGGTGTAGATAAGGCTAAAAGGCAAGTTTGAAAAAAAAAAAAAATAGCATGTGTAATATGGTCTGGGGCCTCATGCCAAGAGTGACAAAATGCCTTACAAACACAGGTGACCTCACCAGAGCCCTGTCAGATTGGGAAGGATTAATATCCCGCCTTTGGTCGGAGGAAATTGAGGCACAGGCCAGCTTTGCCTGTGGGACCAAGCTGCAGTCTGTGGCTGGTATCACTGTGCCCAAGTGGCCTTGATTGCAAATGTCCTCAGCACAGGGCGAAGAAAACACATCTTTCTTACAAAACAGCAGGATGAGTTATTTTTGGGTCTTTATAAATTGTCTGTTTTCCAGCACTATCATTCTTACCCTACCAGGGGAACATGACTGACCTAATTAGAGTCTAATTCCAACAGTACAAGGCTCAACTTGTAAATACAAACTTTTCTTTTTAAATTTTAACTTATTTTTTATGTATGTAAAGGCTTATCTGATTGGTATAAACTCTCCAAAGGTGGGGAGCAGGGGAGGAGCAGGGCAATGGGAGTCATCGGAGATGCTGAACTGTGGAAAATTTGGGATGAACAAGGGCAAATTTTCAGATTGATTTATGAGACCGTGACTTAATCTGCTGGTAGACTGTATCCTCTGGGATTAAACCTCACATAACCTGATGGAAATTAGGAAATGTTTTATGCCTCACCATGGCAGAGGAAGGATTCAGTATTTCAATCCTCTGTCCATCAAAAAATATCCAGGGTGATTGATGAAGACACTTTCATTGATCCATAGCTGTCTCCGCACCACAGAAGAAATTAAAAGGTGAGAAAAAGATGCTCGTTTTCAATGAAGCCCATTCCGTGAAGCCAGCAAGGGTTAATCCAACCAGCCAAATGCCTGCTTTAGCTGCAATAGAGAAATCCTCCCTGTGGGGTTGAGTGATAAGCCTCCTGCCATACCTGCTTGGATTCTCAAGGACGGTGCCTGAACATGTTCGGGATGGCTCACATCCAACAGCTGCTGACAGGGAGTCCACAATGCTGAATGAATCACAAGCCAAACAGCTTCATCCTTGCCCTTAGTCCATACACTGAATGCGTCCAGAAAAACATCCAGAACCCAGGCACTGGAGACAGAAGCAATGGGCCAAACTCTGCCCTTGGACAGCAATGTGGCTCTGAGCACCAGGTCTGACCGAGCAGAGATCCTGGCTCTAAAAGAGATGACACTCACTGGGCTGTTTCTAACATGTGTCCTCGTGAGATAGGGTGGGTTTGAGGTAAGGAGATTCTGGTAGAAAAGGCTATATGTCACGTGTTTAGAGCTGATGTCTTCAGGGTCATGTCATGATTTTTGTTTCTTTCTGGCTTGACTTTTTGGTTTGGAAGTGGCTCGGCAGAAATTGAGGTCATTGCAAATGATGCAATGATGCTTTCTGGAAAGCACTGGCTGCCT
Source organism: Pseudopipra pipra (assembly GCF_036250125.1). NCBI lineage: Eukaryota > Metazoa > Chordata > Aves > Passeriformes > Pipridae > Pseudopipra > Pseudopipra pipra. The sequence continues at coordinate 12,958,015 of NC_087564.1, forward strand.
TGTCTGGTGAGACCAAGCTACCAGCTGGGAGGTCTAAAAAGGCAGAGGAGTTCTGTTCTGGTACAATGTGAGACAGGCAAAGGAGAAGCTGTCCTTGAAGGATCTGGTATCCAAGCATGAGCAGAGTGCAGAAAGCACTGCCCCCTCCATGCTTTCTGTAATTGGTTCTATACTGTAACACTGGCTGTGGCTTATAATTTTCCATCCTTGCTTAGAAATTATAGAGGATTGAAAGGGAGATGGGTCTCAGCTGTTGAGGCTTCAGGAGCATTCAGCAGTGTTGCTGGATGAAAGGAGCAACGTGGTGTTTTGCTTTGTGAAGGTCTCAGAAATACCAGGCATGAAGCACTGTGTGGTTTTGAGCTTGGTGAGAGGGAAAGCAGAAACTGGTGCCAGCCCTTGGTCCTTCCTTGGCTGCTGGAACTCTTTGAGGATGTCATACATCTGGTGCTTTCCCATTTAGTCCCTTCGAGAGGCTCGTTTGAGAGCAAGGTTTGTAAGGAAGAGCCAGGAATAAACAGCTTGCGATCCCATTTGTGGGAGAAGAGGAAAATAAGAAGAGAATTGTTAAAGATGGGACAATCAGTGAATAAAAGCTTGTCTATTAACAGGGCTGACATTTTGCTATGGCTCTTAGAAGAGTGTTGTGTGTCACAACGTGACTTCTCCCACAGTATGTGGAGGAAAGGAAAACCTTTGGGTCTACAATACAGCAGCTACAAAGCCTGAGATGCAGCAGAGAGTGTATCTCCTGGGGGTAGCCTTCTACCCAGTGGTGTGCATTCACACAGGACTTCTCTTCCCTTGGCCTTGGACAGTGGTAAAATCACCTGTCCTCTAGGAGGGATAGTTTAAATTTTTGTATCTCTGTCCCTTTGGGAGCTTTTACAAACTGAAGTTCTGCATGAGGCATGAGGTTCAATATCATCTTCTGTGCCTCATCAGTTCAGTTGGTCTGAGATGTATTTGTCCCATTTTTACAGCTATGACTATGATCAGATATCACAGTTCATGTCTCCTTCTGTTTGTGTTAACCATGGTGACCATCAGCCTTTGAACCCCCACATACCTAATTTTCCTGGCCATTTGTTCCCTCTCAGCACAGAGTAGTGCAGGGTGTTGGCAGCAGCAGAAGGGCTCTGTGCTCCAGGACAACAGTAACACAAACACGGGGAAAGTATCCAATGCATGAAAGCCCAGGACCCTGCCACTGCTGGGATAAGGAGTGGTAGATAATGTGTGAGCTAATATTGAACCAGGATTGTTGCTGGGGTGGTGTGGCAAGAGCAAACATGCCAGGATCACTTGGTGGCCGGAGGATGAACAGGGAAGGTGTGCAGGGCCATGGCTTCAGTGCTGTCCAGGACCATTACAGGACACTCTGCCATGGGGGATGCAGGGTCACACTGAGTCACTCCTCTTCTCCCCAGGGTATAAAAATTAATAGTCTTTTTATAGCCCTGTGCACACTGCCAGGGCTTCTGCAACCTTGGGATTTGTTATTAATAGGGAAAGCAGTGTCACTGTGCTGGTCTCAGTATGAAGGGTGATGTCTGAAAGGCTGAGGCCACATCTGCTCCTGACTCAGAGGAGGACATTCCTTTTGGACCACTCTGGGTCCTTCATAGGTACAGATCATTAACCCTGGAATCATCACTAGGGCTGTAAACCAGCTCTGTCTTCTAATATATAACCATGCCTGTAGACCATGCATTGAAGAGGTCACTGGCCATTGATGTGACTCTTACCAATGGGGTTTAACAGCTCTCTTGGAGACATCTATTAAATAAGTTATTATCTGAAATGGGAGAGGGGGCAAAAAGTGACAATTCTGTGAAAGAGGTGAATTAGAAGCAGCATTGATGTCAACTCGGACTCTGCTGGAGTTGGTGGAGGTTGGTAGAGGAAGGACGAGGAAAGGTGCACCTGCACAGCCATTCCTCGGGAGCTGGGACAGACGAGACACAGCAGCAGCTAACGCCCTTTGCTTCACTTGGAACAAACCACCCCTTCAGCAGCTTCCAGCCCTAGCGGAGCAGAGCTCGGGGATGGACACTCCGACCCCGGGGCACCCGCCCGGGGCTCGGCCTTGAGGGAAAGCGCCGCCTCCGCCCGTCCGTGCTCCCTCACGTGATGGCGGGCAGCGCCCGGGGCCGGGCGGGGCGCGGGCGGCAGGAGCGGGCGGGCGGCGGGCACCATGCACCTCCTGCCCAGCTTCTCCCCCGTCACCTGGCTGCTCCTCGTCGCCTTCCTTTGCCTCGTGGCCCTGTAAGTAGAGGCCGGTCCCGCCGGGTGACCGGGGAGGAGGCGAGTTCAAGTGAACCAGCGCTGAAGCCACGCAGGGACTCCCGCACTGCCCTCAGGGCACAGCGAGGGCTGCTCGGGGGGGCTGCGGGGCTCTGCTGCCAGCGGGGAGGGAAGGAGGAAGCTGGGCTTGACGGGGACGGAAGTAAAAAGGAAATCCTTTATTTTATTTTTTTTTTCTTTTTACTTTTCTCAAGGAGAAGTAACTTCCGGGTGTTTCAGGGGCCGGGGAGTCCTTGGGCTGTGCCAGCTGGGAGCAGGGCAGGGCGATGCCGGCGCTGCTGCCGGCAGAACACCCCCATTAAGTGGTTAATGTTGGCAAAACTTCGGCTTATGTGGCTCGGGGGAGCTGTAGTGAGCTATACAGGCAAAAACTTAATTTTGCTGTGTTAATTTATGTCCCTGCTGTGCTGCTGTGGCTCGACCACCTGAGCATCGCAGGAGGTCTTTGGAAAGACAAACACAAGGGCAGGTCTCAGCCCGAGAATTTAATCGCTCTGAGACCTCTCCTCAGCCACCCGAGATGCAGTTGTCTGATCTGGGCAACTAAAAGTGCCCCTGAATAAAAACCTGAGGTGTCCATGTACACCAGTTTGGCAGGGCTGGGATGCAGCTCCTTTCAGCTCGTCTCTTCTATCAAAATGTACTCTGAATTATCTCGTACCCCAAATTACCTTGTACCCCAAGTGATGCTGCATTTATTCAAAGAGTATCTTCAGCAGGGCTGCTGCTGCTGGTCCATAATTTCAGCTTTCTCTGAGTGACAGGAACCAGTTATTTAAGCAGTTCACTGTGCTCAGGATGAAGAATCTTCTCTTTTCATTGCATAAATGCATCTCGCTTTTTGCTTGGCAGCTATGGGATATGGCCCTACCGGACCTTCAAGAAGCTGGGAATTCCTGGTCCACGGCCTCTGCCCTTTCTGGGAACTTTCCTGGAGTACCGGCATGTGAGTACCAGCAGCTGCTACTCTATAGCTGCCTGAGGTTCTTCTTGTGGATGGTGCTGTTTTTCCCGTTCTTTGAACATCTCTTTCCTCTGCCCCTGCTTCAGCTGGTTGCAAATGATGCTTTTAGGTAGGAAGCTCTTTGGACACACAGAGAACATAAAAAGTCAGGCTGACCTGAAGGATGTGTGCTGTATTTTAAAACTACTTTGTAATTTAAATTATTAGTTTCTCCCTGTGTTTCTGCCTGCTCTTGAGCAGCTGAAGTTCTGTTAGAAACAAAATAAAAAAATATTGGAGAGATGCCTAAGGCTGCTATTTCTGAGAACTGCCTGTTTCTTTGCCCTTTTTGTCATCAACATGAAGAGGCTGAATTAGCCCCAGCAATGCCTCATCCAGCCACTTGCTGTTGGGCCAGCCTGAGACTAAGCCAGACAAATATTTGTTTTTTCTGTTTCTCCATCTTTCTCCCTCTGTGCAAAAAACCCTCCATCCAAATTATAGAATTTAGCACAGGAGGGATCTTAAGCTGTGCCAAGGGAGGTTTAGGTTGGATATTAGGAAGAAATTTTTTGCAAAGAGGGTAATCAGACATTGGGATGGGCTGCCCAGGGAGGTGGTGGATTCACTGTCCCTGGAGGTTTTTAAGATGAAACTGGATGTGGCACTTAGTGCCATGGTCTGGGAACCACAGCAGTGTTGGATCAAGGGTTGGACTTCAAGATCTCGGAGGTCTTTTCCAACCCAGGTGATTCTATGATTCTGTGATGCTAAATAGATTTTTAGGTGAAACTCAAATATTTTTGACTTATCAAACCTAATCAGATAACTAGGTAGTAGCTGATCTCAGGTAACTGCTAATGCAGATCAAAAGTATTGGCTTCAGTAAAAGTGGTGTTTTACTTGTGTTTGCTGGGTTTGCAGCATGCACATGATCTCTTACTAATGCTTTAGTGAGTGTTGTGTGTCCCATAAGTTTCATCCGTACATGTAACTTCAGTTAAAACCCTGATGGAAACAAAACAAAAAAGCCATGTTCACTCCAGTTCAGGAATTGCAGTGGAAGATCATATGAGGACAAGGCAGTAGCAGCTCTCACTTGTTGAGCTGAAGGTGAAAGGACACCCTGGGATCTGGTTCTGCCTCCTAACTCTGCTCACACTGAAACAGTGTACCTTGTCATACCTTGTCTTCGTTACATTTTTGGATCAGGTTGGCTGGTAGAAGTTGATAGTGCTTTTTTTATTCTTTTTTCTCTCTGCTCTCTTTTTTCTCTCCAGTGCAAATGTCCCTTAGGCATCTACGTGATGCTTAAGAGCAACTGTGCACCTCCCAACCTCAACCTCTGCCGCTTACAATGGGTCTGTGGGATGCCCTGTGCTGCCAGCTGTGACCTGCTTTAATCACTTTTTACTGGCAAACTGTTCATTTCTGCTTTCTTCTTTTCCAGGGAGTCCACCATTTTGATCAGGTGTGCTTTGAAAAGTATGGAAAAATCTGGGGGTGAGTTTCTGCAGAACAAAACTACCTGTTTGGGATGAATGGAAAAAGGGACATTGCCATCGTGTCACTCAGCACTGTAATTCCAGCAGTGGCAGCTTGGGAAAATCCAGGTTCACCACTGGGAAAGTCTCCACCCATCTCTCCAAGGCTTCTCTCCTGCTGGGATTTCAGTATGGTGCAGGGCTGGGATGATGGTGGCCAGTTAGGGGGGTGATTTGTTTGCATAAGCTTTGAAAATAACCTCCACTGCTTGGTGTCAGACTGAGCCTCCTGCCTTTGAAGCTGCTGCTCTGTCTGTCTGGAGCAGGAAGCGAGCTGCAGGCTGCCACGGGGTTTTTCATCTTGCTCCCTGCTTCTCCCAGAGCTGGGGCACAAGCTACCTTTCAGCCTGCTTCCTCTCTCCCTGCACAGCACTGGTTTTGTGCAGAGGCCTCTTATCATGCTTCTATTGAGAACCTCTCAAACTGAAGCAAAATTCCTGTGCCAAAAAAAAAAAATCCTGAGAGGCTTCATGAAACCTGACGCATTTTTTTCGAGAGATTAAATGTTCTCAAGCTTCTTGAAGATGGCAGCTTCCCTCAGCTGTGGCCCAAGGCTCCCTGCCCTTTAGCCCACACCATGACTTTTAAGTTCTTCTGTCGCTATTGATTGGAAAATGGAGGAGACAGAGGAGTTTTTCACCAATCAGTGCCTCGTAGGCCAGGCAGGAAGTCTCTTTGCCCCACAGGTAGGCTGTTCAGCATGGATTTACTGTTTCCAGCTATCAGGAGCAGAAACAGAGCTCAGACAGCCCAAGTGCAGGGGATCAGCACTGTGGCAAAGGCTGCCTTTTATGTAAACCCACGCCACTTTGTCAACTCTTTAGTACCACAGACAACTGCTAGAAATGCTCATGCTGTCCATGTTTGGCACTTTCTTTCCCTTTCTCCTGTTTTACTACATAATAAAACAGTTCCAGCCTCATCCTTTTGGCGGTTTAGTCAGAGGGGACTCAGCTGGCCCAAACCCTTTGTGCCGTGGCTCTGGCCACAGACAGAACAGGCTGCTTCTGCTCCAGCTGACCATGAGCAATGGACTGACTGTGGGTTTCTCGTGGCTTAGGTTTTATGATGGCAGGCAGCCTGTGCTGGCTGTTTTGGACCCCATCCTCATCAAAAACATCCTGGTGAAAGAGTGCTACTCCATTTTTACTAATCGCCGGGTAGGTACCTAGTCCTGTGCTTTGCTCTCCAGTACAGAGCACATGCAGCAAGAAGGGGATTTCTTCATGGTTTCTGTTCTCTTCTGAGCCCTTCAGTAAGTACTACTCTCTGATGTGCCCCAGTTTATTGATGGTACCAACATCAAAACTCTGCTAGGGAGGTGTATGGGCCACTCTGGCTGGGACATTGGGCTGTCAGCCTGGATGTACCATAGGGCTGATGGTAATTTATGACTCTTACACTCTTATTTCCATTCTGTTGTTTGCTGGTTGAGGTAGAGCTCACATGACTTTGGGGGCCAAGTGAACAATCCATAGTGGGTTTTTCTTTGCATATCTGTCATGTGGAAGGGGCTGTAAAGCTTCACCTGTTTCCTTGTATAACCGTGTCCCTTCTGCTGCAACATTCCCCCTGTGCAGAACTTTGGTCTGAACGGGCTCTTGGAGTCGGCCCTCAACATGGCTGCAGATGAGCAGTGGAAGAGGATTCGTACAGTGCTGTCTCCAACCTTCACCAGTGGGAAGCTGAAGGAGGTAAAGCACAGGCCACTGGTACTTTGCATCAATAGCTGGAGGAGGACTGGGCCATTTCACCTCCGACAGGGAAATCGCCCTGTTTGTCAGGACCACATCCATGAGCACCTGCATTGTTGGTACAGTTCAGCAATGCAGTGTCTGTCTGCCATCGTGGGGATGGAGTCAGGAGAAGGCGATGGGGGATGAAACAGCTCACAAGGCTGTTGGCCCTATGGCCTGTATTTTCATCTTGCTAAGCACATCACTCAGCCCGTGGTTGTCCATTTTCCATGCACTCAGGAGCCATGTTCAATCCCAACTGGAGTGGATGCTTAGCTGGAATGGGAGCTGTGTGTGGATTTTGGGAGAAGAGCCTTGCTCAGTCATAGTAGATGAGCTCTGTGGACAGATTGTTAAGATGAGAGAAAGCAATGTGTGAGACCTGGAAATGAGACCTCCCCAAGCCAGACTTGGCGAGTGACAGGTGGCAGGGTGGAATCACCCAGCCTTGTTTGGTGGCAGGGAAAGAGTCAACAGTGCCTTCTGCTTTGGTTTGCATTTCAGATGTTCCATATCATTAATCACTATGGTGAAAAATTAGTGAAAAACATTGAGAAGAAAGTGGCTAATGATGAATTCGTGACCGCAAAGGAGTGAGTAACTGTATGGGGCTGACAGGAAAGGGTTTGTGTTCAGTGTGGGGAAGGGGTTGTTTTGGAGGGTCTTTTCCATGCTGCAACGTAGATCCCTTGTGAGCTATGGAGGCAAACTCCACAGCAGTCATGGGCATGGCATGTTTCCCAGCAGTGGGCTTGCTGTGCTCTGCTCTGCTCAAGGGGGAAGCTGTGCTCTGTCCCCTGTTTCATTTTCCTGGAGATGCATTTTGAGGAAGGAGCAGGGACTGTGTCAGAAGCTGTGCAAGATGTGGTATTTTTGTACGTCATTTTTGCAATCTCTTTTACAGATGGAAGTCAGAATATAGTCTTTGTTACCCCAGACTGCAGTTCAGTGCTTTCCAACTGCAGCTTAGGTTTTTGAAGCTGAGAAAAACTGGGGAATGAATGCAACTGGGGAAAACTTGGGAAAGTATAATGATGGTTACTGCCAGATTAGGACAGACCTACTATGTTTGCATCAAGAGAGATTCCCTCCCACAATGATTGTTCCTAGATGAGCTCTTATTTACTATTGTGGTTGGGTTCATCTCATTCGCTCTCACTTCTTCTCTACTCAGCATTTTTGGAGCCTACAGCATGGATGTGGTGGCCAGCACTTCTTTCAGTGTCAATGTTGACTCCATGGGCAACCCCAATGACCCCTTTCTCACCAACATTAAGAGATTTCTCAAGTTCCGTTTCCTGAGTCCTCTGTTCATGCTCTTAGGTATGACACACCTCATCTCATACAGCCCTGAATCGATGTCAAAGGTGGTGACCATCTGCGTTTCCTGGTAGCTCCCTTAGTAGCTTTGAGTCCTCTTTGCCACATGGGAGATGCTCAGCACTTTGCAGGATTAGATTTACCCTAGCAGATCTGCAGAATTATTTCCCCAGGGAAACCGCAGTCAGGATTCTTACAGACCATGTGGGACTTTGCAGCATCCTCCTGAAATCAGAGACCCTGTTTGCAGAGGCATGATGGAGAGCAGCTCTGTGACAGAGCAATTTTTTGGGTCAGGGTCCAGATTTACCCTTCTCTTTTCTACGCTTTGTGCCAGTTTTGAGTTTCTTGGGGCCCTTTTGAGCTCAAATGTGTTGTTCTCTTCTTTCCTTTTAGTGTTGTTCCCCTTTGTTATCCCTGTGCTGGAAAAGATGAAGGTGACTCTGTTACCCTCAGACGTCATGAACTTCTTTAAGGATGTCTTCACAAAAATGAAGAAGGAACGGGAAAAGAGCAGCAGCACGGTGAGTCCAGCCCAGGCGGCCTCTTCTCTTCAGGAGAAGTGTGTTGTCCTGAGTGCAAGAGGGACCTGGTGGCACCTTCAGAATCTGTGGTGTATCACCTGCTCTGCAAAAGAGCTCATGGCTCACCAATCCTGAGGAGAGGTAGAACCATGCCCTGCCTGGGTATCCCAAGTGGAGAAACTGTCTGTGTTCATAGAGGGTCTCTAGTCCGGACCTCGTCATGCACTAAAGCCATGAACTGCCACTGGGGGGCTGTGCCTGGAGCAGATGTCTCAGCAAGAGACTTGTGCTGGACAAGATTTGCTTTCTCCTCACCCATATCTTCTCTGACTGCCTCTGTCTCTCCCCAGGACCGGGTTGATTTCCTGCAGCTCATGATTGAATCCCAGAACTCGCAGGATGGCTCCAAGTCTGCTGAGGCCGACTGGGACAAAAGTATGTCTTCAGATCTGTCCTCCTCTCAACAGAAAGCAGTAGTTCCTTACTGGGTTGAAGGAGGGAAGTAGGGAGAGGATTTTAGTCGTTAATCCCATGCAAAATTCAAGGTCTCGGTAGTGGGGCCATAATGATGTTTATTGCAAATCAGCCTATTTTCCTTATATCCCATTTCCTGGGATAAATCCTGAGGTGTGTTTGTGCAACAAAGGGTAGAAAGAGTGAGTATTTCCTTACTCCCTTTTCTTATATTGTCTTCTCTGAAGGTCAGCAATGTTGGCTGTGTTTCAAAAAGCACGCAAAGCACATATGTTGTGTGTACCTTGCTCATCTGTCAGCTCATCTCTGTCCCCCATCCTGGGTAAACTGTTAAATTAAGAAATAATGACTCAGCCAAGTATAGTCCCAGTCCATCAACCTCAGTCAAGTCAGGATGCTTGTAAATTTTGAGGTGCCAGGACAGGGTATTTGTAAGGACACCCTGCACTGCAGGCTGCATCCTGTCGGTGCTTGAACCCTGCTGCAGTGCCAGCATTAAATCCTGGGTTCTGCTTATTACCACTGCCATGTTATGCTCAGGGCTACTAATCCCTTGGCAGTGCAAGGCTCACCTCATGGCTTAGAGGAGATGCTGGACATCTCTTCCTCTCTATCTTTTCCTGGCATGTGCTCCTATTTTTTTTTTTTGGCCTAGGAGCATTGTCCTAGAGTCTTTCTGAATCAGGCTCAGGCTGCACATACCTTGGTTCTGCTCTTAAAGAAAGCAAGGTAACACTGCTGATCTTGACAGCAGTTCTCTGGCTCTACAACTGCCAGATCCACCCCTTTATGGTACCAGAGGGTAAGCTGGAAATTTCCTTTAGGAGTAGCATTACCTAGATTGGTAGGTGGGATCCTGAATTCCCAAGGGTTAGTTACTGTTGCTTTCAGCTTCGTGTATGTGCTTTTATGCCTTTTTTCAGCATTAAGTGATGAAGAGATTCTGGCCCAGGCTCTTATCTTTGTCTTTGCTGGTTATGAGACCACCAGCTCCACCCTCAGCTACATAGCCTACAACCTGGCCATCCACCCTGACGTGCAGCAGCGACTCCAGGATGAAGTCGATGCATACCTGCCCAGCAAGGTAAAGGAGGGTGGGAAGATGCTGGAGTTGTCCCTACCAATGCCTTGCAAACCCTGAGCCAAAAGCCAGGTTGGAAACAAAGCAGAGTGGCTGGGGTGCTGGCACTGAGATTTCCCCTCCCCTGGTCTTTGATGCCTGAAGTGGAAGCACTGTGGGGGTGTTGGGGTGGGAGTTGCAGTCCTGTGCTCACAGCTGTCCCAATCCCCTCCCAGGCCACTCCCACGTACGACGCCATCACACAGATGGAGTACCTCGACATGGTGGTGAACGAATCCATCCGGCTCTACCCCGCCGGGGGCCGACTCGAGAGGGTCTGCAAGCAGACGGTGGAGATCAGTGGTGTGACTATTCCAAAGGACATGGTGGTCATGATCCCAGCCTTTGTGCTGCACCGTGACCCGCAGTACTGGCCAGATCCCGATGAGTTCAGGCCTGAGAGGTGAGGGCTGGACAGGGGGAATAGCTGCGTGCTCAACCTCAGCCCTGGGAGTGGAAATGGCAGCAAAAGTGGGGAATGTATGATTATAACATTTAAATTAGGCATTTATCATTGTCTGACATCTAGTCCCAGCATTACCGTGAGGGGAGTTTTATGATCTACATCCATAAACTGTGCATGGAATTTAATTAACTGCATTGAAGGGAGCAACAGTGAGAGCAGCTCCCAGCAGCTGTAACACTGAGGGGTTTATGGCCAGATATTAAAGCAAGAGTCATTGGGTGACTGGCACAATGCCCTGCAAATCAGCAGTGGAAGGGCAAAGATGGGTAGGAAATAAAACTTAATTTTTAATTCAAGTTATGGAGCAATCTTTGCTTAGGAGCTCTGTCAGACCCTGCAAAATGAGGCAATAGCCCAAGGCAGATCTCGGAGACCCTGGGCCTGCTAGTCTTCAGGTGGCCACAAAGACATTGAGAGTTAGTCCAGAGAGAGCAGGACCAGACCTTGTACCCTTTTACCAGGAGCTGGAATACCCCTGAAAGCTAATTCTGATGTGGGGATGTGGTGACCTTTGGGACAAAATGTGGCAGCAGTATCAGGCAGAAGTTAGGGAGGGAGGTGGGTGCTGCTGAAGTCACCTGTGGAACACCTTGTGTTGAATTCAGGAGGAAACACCCAAATGGGAGTACACTGGCAATGGACAGGCTACACCAGTTGCTCCAATAGCTCCATCCTTATTCCAGTTGACAAACTGCATGGGTGGGTGGGCGGGCAGGAGCTCTTTAGGGATCACTTGCCTTGCTGGGAGTTCATCAGAGAGATGTGCTGGTGGCTCAGTAGTGAAATACTTCACTACTGACTTAGCGTGGCTGAGATTTGTACCTGGACCTCATGCACTGGGAATGAAAAGCCTCCTGGCATGAAAACTAACTGATCACTAAGAAGTATTACTGAAAATGCTCAGTGGCAAATTTCTCAGTGAAGCTGATTGTTCTTCCCTGTTTCTCATGATGAGGAGAGGAATGGCTGGCACGTCTCAAAAGCAACCCTGCCTTTAGTCACGCAGGGGGAGAACGTCTTTGTGTTGGCTCAGTCCTTTGATCTGCAGGGAAGCCGTGAAGCTGTAGACCTATGTGTTTTAGGGTTTGAAATCTGGGTTCGGTTTTGGAGTTGAGAGGGAGTTCTGAGAAAAAGAGTAGTTATGAAATCCATTAGCATATTTCAGGTATTCCCTGGTCACCTGATGCACTTGGAGTTGCACAACCAACTCCGAGCAGTGGGATAAAAGCAGAGGCATAAGGTATCTATAGAGACAGAAATAAGGGACTTAGCTGGATTCTTCTAATATGCACAGAAACACAAAAAGCTTTTGCCTTCCTAGACCCCTCATCACTTCAGATCTGGAAGCTGACACATCCTGGAACAGTAGCTCATGCTAACTTGGTTTTTTTCTGGTTGTAATCAGGTTCAGTAAAGAGAACAAAGAGAGTCTTGACCCCTACACCTTCCTGCCATTCGGGGCTGGCCCCAGGAACTGCATAGGAATGAGGTTTGCTCTCCTTGTTGTAAAAGTGGCTGTGGTCGTCCTGTTGCAAAACTTCTTCTTCAGAACCTGCAGAGACACACCGGTGAGGATATGGGATGATGAGTTTCATTATCTGCCCTTTACTCCCACTGAGATGGTCCTACAGTTATATGGGAAAAACTGTTAAAATCTTCTCAGTTAATTTTAAGTGGTTCACCACAAGTTACTGATACTTTTTTTTTTTAAAACCTCTACAGAAACATATTTAATGTTGGTGGGATATTTTAGACTGAAATCCTTGAAGTCTTCTGCCTCTCTTTGGGTGCACCTGAGCTGTGGGGTGCTCACTCCTCCACAGTGCACTGCATGTCTGCCTTGACCCAGCTTAGGGAGACCCTGCTCCAGAGAGCAGGAAGGGACTGTCCCCCCAGCCCACACCAAAGCTATGCTTTGCAACACAAACATGGCATGGTGAGGCATCCCAAAACACCAAAATTTGTCTCTTATGGGCCACCAGGCAGCCCTAAAGGATAACAATTTTCAAGCAAGCACAATCTGAGCTCAGTTTGAATTGGCGACCCTCTCCCTCTTTGAGGCAATGCAGGATCCCACTGGGTTTTGGCTTTGCCTGGGATCCCAGTGAATGCTGCATGCAGTACTGATGGGAGAGGCCTTGCAAGCTGGGGCTGTTTGACATAAGATAAATGCAGTAGCTGTTGGAAATGATGTGTCAAGCCAGCCCTCCTGAGAGCACAGCAGCTCCCTCAGAGGCAGGTAGCACGATGGTGTTGGTTTCCAGCCCAGCTCAGCTCTTACACTGGCTGCTGCAAAAGGCTGTGCCATTAATGTGTTTTGTTGGGAAATCAGAGCAGAGGGGCCAGCAAGTGCATTCAAAGGACATTTGTTGTAAGAAACAGAGAAATCTTATTAAATTATTACTTGGCACGGGTGCTCAGCTGGAATCTCTGCAGATTCAGATTGCAGCTCAACTAGTAACCTGGAGGTGAAAGACTGTAATAGTCCATTAACAATGCAGTGACCTATCCACCCTCCCCCAAGTCTAATGACATTTTTCTAGTCCTCTGCAATCCATAAAATTGATTCTTTTTATAACTGCCTTTAATTAAAAGGAGACAAGTTAAATATGTATTGTATTATTGGTGCCCATAGGTTTATGGGGCTCTTTCAGCCCTTTTTTCTGCAGAAGATGTCATGTACATCAGATCAGAGTGGGAGGAAAAAATTCATGCTGGAACATCCCTTTGGAATATGTACATGGAAGCTGCAGCCTCCTCTCACTTCTCCACTGATGGCACATTGGGCTCCAAGCCACATTGCTTAAATTTCCTGAAACAAAGCTTACTGGGATATGGGGATTTGAATGTAGCTTGTCAGGCTGAGTGTATCACCCTTGTCCTGATGGGGTGTGGGAGAGCTCGGATATGAGCAGCATCCATTAGGGGATGATTTAAAACACTCTCCTTTCCCCTGCAAAGTGAGTCCCTCCAACACCCACTTTAGATGTTGTTAATGAGATTTCCAGCCTACCCCATGAAAACCTTTTTGTGTGAGGATGCTTTTTCTTTGGTACTGAGCAGCAATCTTAGTTTTGTTTTTCCTGGAGAGCTCGTTGCTCCTCCAGCTCCCATTATGATGTAGTTCCCCTTAGTGCTGACACACTTTGGCATTAAACAAAATGGCACTGTGTGCCCCTCCTTGGCTGCAGCTCCCTGCATGGGTTTTGGCTGCCTCTCCCTCCACGTGCAGCCTGTTGATCAGTGCACTGAGCTCTTTGTACCACACCATGTGAAAGCCAGAATTCAGTAACCAGTTTATTCAAGAGCTGAGGGCTATTAAACACCAGCTGGTAGCTGTTTTGCATGAGCAACAGTGATAGTCCTGCTGTAAGTACACCTGTAAGTTAGGAAGTGCATGGAAAACGAGTGGCAGCCGGGATGTACGTGGGCTGTAGGGCTCCTGTTGTTGTCGTGTCTGTCCTTTTTCCCAGCTTACGTGGCTGTTTTGGTTTTTTCCTCCTCCTCAAGATCCCGCTGGTTCTGGACTCGAAAGGTTTCATGCAGCCAAAGAAGCCCATCGTCCTGAAGATGGTCCCCAGAGGCCAGGCTGACCTGAAGAAGTGAAAGAAACAGGAAAAGAGCAAGAAGCACTTACTTGATGGTGTCTCCTCTAACTCTTGAGAGGCGCCCAGGCTGATGTGTGTGCTGCAGGAATGTCAGAGGTGCTGTCCCCCATTTCACAGGGGTTTGGCCCAGCATAATTACATGAGCATTATCCTAATGAACATGAGCCCCAGGCCCCGCTGCCCCCAATCACAATACGCATTTTGCAAGACCCTTTGCACTTGAGTTATTTGGGCATTTTTTTCTCTCTCTCTGAAGAGGCACTTTCCTAAGCAATTTGATTCCAGACACTGTCAGTCTCTTCTGGCAGTGTAATTTAAATCAAGATAGGGAGAGCAAATTGCACATAGTTAAGTAGTGCTGCCATTGCTCCTGTTCCCACTGCCTGCTGGGTACCTCTGTGTGTCTTCTGGTTTTATTCTCTTGGGAATGCAGAATTGTCCAGGGCTATTTCCTCAGCTCTGTGCTATGACCCTGACAAGTGTTAAAATGGTCACATCCTTGCAGAACTGAATGCCTGCAGCAAAATTTCTGATGCTGATTTATTTAGATTTTTGTATGATTTTAGATGGCTTTTGTGTGATTTCAAGTGCAGATGATTTAACTGGAGGAGCCCAGAGAGAAGCAGTTACCCCTGATGTCTAGAGATTAGCAGAGTGGGAGAGGAGTGTCCCACATGTGTTTCCTGATTGTTTGCTTATTGTACCTGGGGCATGCAGCCATCACCCATGGAAAGGATTGTCAACACAGGCACTGTCCATACTGTTATCATGACACCTTTTACTCTGGTTTATATCAGGCCATTGTAAGACCAACTTAACTGAATTAATAATGATGCAGGGTGCAGCACCGAGAGCCTTCAGATGTCCTGGACAACCCTAGTCTGGAAAAAAGGTGCCTTTGGCTATTGAGAGCTTCAAAGTCTTGCCAGACTTTGTCTCCTTTTATAGATTCTAAAAGACCTGTATGCTGACATTTGGTATTATTCTTCCAGAAACTGGAGTGATAACTGCAATAAAAAGCTCACTTACCTCTTCTGTAACGAGGTGATGCCAATCTCTGCTTCTGTGCTTTCTCCATACACAAGTGACTCCATCTGAAGGTCTCATAAGTCTTTGGCCAGTTGACATGTCCCGTCACCTCTCCCAGCTGGATTCTTCACTTCTTGAGTGGGATCCTCAAAAATCCATGCTACAGAGTGGATATAGAAGTTCTCTTTTGTGTTTCATTCTTCTGCTGTCACCTTTTGGCACCACAAATCAGTGAGGACGTGGTCTTGCTAGTCTCAGCCAGGCATTTGTCTCTCTGTGAAAATGGGGGGATTTGATTCCAGCATCTGCTCCGTGCTGCAGAGCATGTGACTTCATACAGTGTTCAAAGAGCTCTCTGCTCTCTCCTAAACACCTCATGCACCTGCTCTGCCTGTAGCTTCCACAGGAGGATGTCTTCTGTTTCCAAGCTGTCAGATTTCAGCATTGGGTGAAGTACTTGCATGTGCATATATATCCAGCCCACTCACTACCATAGATAATGCTGCTTGGATTCCTGGGAGATGAAAACTCGTTATATCCTGAGTGAATCCCTATGTGTAACATCAGTACTAAGAGCTGCTTTTGGAGATGCAGAGTTTAAGGTACAACATTCCCAAAATGAACAGCTGAGCAGAGTCACTGATGGTGTGAAGCGATTCCTATTGTAAAATTTGGCTTAGGAACTTTATTTACTACATATCAGTTTTTATATTTTACATTGTTTTATGTAGAAATAGATTATACATATTATATATTCTTTTTATACTTACTTTCTGTATTTTTTAGGAATTGAGTAGAAAATCTCAGAAAAGCTATAATAACCTTTCTGCAGCAAATTAAATTCTCCAGTGAAAGACACCTTTGACTGGAAGTGTAAGGGAGGAGTGAAGCTGCTTCTCTAGAGAGTCACCAGTGAGCTGGGTGAGAGGGTTAGAAAATTCCCAGCAGCTCGGGCAGCCATGGCTTCCCCTTTTGCCTTCGTAACCTGCAGCAGTGCAGCTCCCTTCTGCCACCAGTGTACAAAAGTGACAATTCATCTTTGTTTTGAGCTGTTGCTTTCCCCTTTTTTTAAAGCTGTGGCAGAGTGTTTGTGACGGCACATCTCAGGGGAGGACGACAAAGTGCAGAGGCAGCGGGACCCCTGGAGAACAAACAGCTGAAAAGTGCCTGCACCGTCACAGCGGTTCATGAAAAGGGGAATGGAAATCCTCGGGTCTCTGCCTGGGGAGGGGACTGAGGAGATGAGGGTGACAAAGTCACACACAGTGTCACAGGTCAGGGATGAATTAATAACCTTGCTGGGGCGAAGGCCGTAGCCTGCCCGGTGGCAGCGAGGGAAGAGTTTTGCCTCCTCGCCCCATGCCTGCGTTGGAATTAATCACTCACAAATGTCAACACTAAGGAAAACATCCTTCAGGATAATCTCTCTCACAAAGCTGCTTAACATTTTGGAAATACACAGTTCACTTGCAGGTGTCAAAGGATATCAGCCTCTCTCATGTCTGTTCAAAGGCATCTTCATCTGCTCCACCCCGTGCCAGTGAAGTGGGCAAACAGGCTGCTGTGCTGGGCAGCACTGCTGTGCCTGCAGAGGGACCAGCACAGCTCTGCCTCATCTCCAGGCACCTGCACGGGAGTCTGGCAAGACACAAAGCAGTGCTGAGCTGTGCCAAATCCCACCTTCGTTTTGCTGAATTCAGTTGTGCTTAAGAGCAGAAAGCACACACCTTCATTGGTTCCCAGTTGTTCCAGGGGGGGTTGCCAACAGATTTTGGCTTTGTGGGGCGGTTGGGTGGGACCTTGCAGTGGGAAAATGCTCTGATGCTGTGGGTTTTCCAGCAGGCACAGTACCTAGGACTCTGTTTCTTGGGTTTATTCCAGACTGAGCAGCTGTCTGGGAGATGTTCTGTGTCAACACTTTCTGGTCCCATTTCCAGAGGTAACAAGCCTGCACTATTCACCTGTAGCCAGGGGAAATAAAGCTGTGCTCTTCTGGGCCTCAGGTTACCTGCACTTGTAATTTTTTTAAAATTATTTACAGTTAGGCAATAGTGAACTTTGATGGGTGTCCACCTTATGCCATGCTTTGATTCAGATCCCAGCAAGGTCACAGAGTGAGCAAATGGGTTTCCTTTTGGAGGACCCTAAAGCAGAAGTGCTTCAGGAGCTCATCTAACATGCTGACAGCTGGAAGCAGGTCCTCTACTCCCCCTAAAAAACATACAGGATTACTATAGGGCCCCGTGCATCAAGTCCTTTGCTCTGTGTATCCCCCTCCTATAGGACAGCACTGCTGCCTAGTGCAAACGCGCTTCAGCTCAGCACCAGCTCCTTCTGGAAGGACAGTCCACTGTCAAGTGGCATCACTCAAATCTGGCCTCACTCGCTCATGTTTCAATTATTTAGGCTTCTTTCAAGCAAGAGCACCCATTTGCACTTAACATGGTGCTCCCTCACTGAAGTGCTGTTGCTGCCGGGCTCTACATGTGCTCGAGTGCTTCTCTCGCGCTCCGTCCTCCCCCCGCCGTGAGCGGGAGGTCCCGGGGCCAGTCCCAGGTAGAGCAGTTGTGCCTGTCCCAATTTGCAAGACACTTGGAGCTTTCCTGACCCTGACCCAGGCTTGCATAGAGGTTGTCTGTATAATTGCTGCTGGTGCTGTACTGGACCCGCTGCTGAAGAGGCACAGGCCCCCAGACGCCCGTATTGAGTGCTCGATTCGGTTAAAATCGATGGAATAATCAGCCCACGGAGTCTGCCCAAAGGTCAGGGAGCAGTGATTTTTTCCTGCAGCAACTTTGGTCCTGAGCTCTTGTTTTAGCGTGAAGATTGCAAGCCAAAGCACTTCAGCAGGTAGGTTATCAAAGGGTTGTGACTGCTGGTATTTAGCTGACAGGCTAATGTAACAAATGCATAACAAGGTCCCCTAAAATAGAGAGCTAAGTTCTTTGCAGTGCTTTTTTGTTAAAACAAGCAGGTGATGGACATGGTGCAGGGTCGACTGGCATCCTGCAAGGCAAAATGCAGGAGAGCCTTGAAAAGGAGCCAACCAGTGTGGAGGAGGAGGAGGAGGAGGAGGATATCAGGAGAACAAGGTTCCAGACCATGGGACCAGACCAGGTGGGGATAACCCCTTTTTCTCGCCCTATTCCATCCCACAGCCCTAAATTTCATCCTCCCCAGCCTCTCCCCATCTGTCTCATAGAGGCACCTCAGTGTCTCCTTAGTTCCATGTGTGCCAGCAGCAGCCATCGGCAGAGCCAAAGGACACAGCAGCGGGGGGACCCGTCTTTACCCCTCTCATCACTCCAGCACACGTCCAGGAGCAGCTGGACACGCGACACACTGTGGACTGAATTTGCAGAGGCACTTTGATCTTCCATTTTTAAGCTCAGTGATTCAATCCCCCACAGAGCAAAGGTAAACGGCTGCGATGCTGCTTCGGCGGACTCGAGGTTTGGAGTCAAACAGCAGTCATTTAACCACACTTTTAAAGCTCCTATCATTTGAATGTCATATGTCAAACTGATGCTACTTCCACTGAAGGCAAATAGCTGTTTATTCCCCTCTCAGCTGGCCAGCAGCCTGACATTCATTACCAAAGCCTTGCAGCTGCCAGGGATTGAAGCTACCTGTAGGAGTGCGTCTATCAAAGCCTTCCACCTCATAAGGGTTATTCCCTCTAATACCGCCCATACATTTTGGCTCAGGCTCCTTTTACAGCTCCTGTAGGTCTGCAGTTTTTTTTCCCTGTGTCTGAACAAGGTCAGGCATTGGTTTTGCCTGTTCCCTCCAAAATTATGTTGCTAGCCCATTTTTCATGGCTTCTCCTGGGTTTAGGCTTGCTGTCGCTGTGCACCAGCCCCTGAGGTTTATGATGTGGGTGTTCCTCTGCTTGATCTTACGGCTGTGGACAGCGACCAGCACACAGGACTGTGGCACTGGTGGCCCAGCTGTGGCATCTTGATGCAGCTTCAGCTCTCCTTGAGGCCAACACTGCAAATACTGTTCCTGAGATGTAAGTTCATGCGTGAAATACCTGATATTTTGTAGTTTATTAGGCGCTAAAATGTTCAATTGGCTGCAGAAGAGTTTACAGAATTAAAAAAAAAAAAAAGGCAACAGAGATGATCAGATTAGTTTGCACTTAGACGTTGCCCTGAACGTCACAGAGCAATTTACACCTGTACGAGGAGTCTGCAGAGTTCTATTGAATCAGACCTGGAGCGTTTTACAGCCACTTTGCACAGACATAAATGATAGCATAAGGTGCAAAGGAAACAGCCAGCCCGACAATTACAGAGCGTCTTCACACGCCTTATTAATCCTCATTACAGCCCTCTGTGCTGAGACTCGGCACCTTCCCTTCCCCGACGAAGGCCAGGGAGGCTGTGAAGCCAATTTAGCCACCTGCCAAACCTGCAGTGTCTGACTGCTGCTATCGACGTGCCCTTGGTCCTGGGGAGCTGGATGCTCCTTGCCAGCACCTGAGATGCATCTTGCTAAATTACAGTGAGGGAGATCTCGGCTGCCTCCTGTCCTACCAGGCTTCTGAGCAGCATGAGATGTTATGCTCAGCTATATATATATATATACATATATATATATATATAGCCTTTTTGTCCACTTTTTCTCTTTTAGCTTACCTCTGTAGGTATCTCAGGAAAGTGGGATGATGTTCATCTAAAAGACCATGAGCCCTCTTCCTTGCCTGTGCTCACACCCCCATGAAACAGGTCTGTGTGTGCATGCGGGATCACGAGCCTCAGGACACGAGGAAATGGGTGAAAAAAAAGGATTATTCAGGTGCTCTTGGAGCAAGAGGCTGGAAGCACTGCCAGTGTTTGTCTGAGCCGTTCCTGTGCACTCAGGTTAACGACCCAAAATACAGCTGCCAGCACCACCCTGTATCTACAGGAACATTTCAGGAGTGGTGTGATTGTTTGCTGTAGCTCTCACATTTATGGCTGATACTGAAACTCCTTTAAAGAGAGCAGCTATCCACGTGTTTCTCAGCACTCCCAGAGCTCTCACCCCCTTCCCTGCTCAGAGCCCCTTGTTTAAAAGCCAGTGGACCTGAACTTTTCCCACTAAAGATGACAAGAAAGACCTGGAAGCTGTTGAGGTAGGCAGGCAGGAGACAGCCTGAATAGTTAGACTGGTTGTACACAGTCACGAGATTAGCTGTCTAATGTCCTTTCTGGGAATCTTATTAATGTTATCTTATTATTTCATAATAGATATAACCCATGTGCTAGTGCTGGCAGGCTGTAATTGGGCCTTGCCAGGGAATTACTCATATTTTTCATTCTTGAAGGAATGAAGAGCGTATTCGGTTATGCTAACGACCTCATTTGTGTGGATTCCATTCACTTGATATGTCTCTCTCATGAAGGATTACAGCCAGAGCGATGATTTCTCACTCAAAGTAAACGCTGAGGTGTCTCACAGCAGATGCTCTCCCCTCCAGATGCTGAACGGGTGCCTCGCTGTGTTTGCCTCTCCTTTGGCAGCTGCAGACTCGCCCAAAGGTGTGGTTTTTTTCTTTCAAGAACACGTTTTGCTGATGGTGATGCACATCTTTCCCTCTCGATGTCTCGGGGTGCTGCAGGAGACATGGAGCTCTTTGAAATGGAGCAGTGTTATTTATTGCTGCTTTATAAATCCTTTCTGCCTATTTAGTACCCCTTCTTTGGGCCCTGGGCTGTAGTGTCTACCCAAGTTCTTAGCTGAGGGACTTTTTAACTCTCCACAGGGCATAAATGATAGTTTCAGCTACGGAGACCCCTCCTCCCCATACTGACAATTACTCTCCTTTGTGTGTGTATCAAAGCACAGGCAACATACCCTTGTCAATAAAACCCTTTCTAATTCTTTTTTATCCTCCCCGGGGGAGTCCTTAGAGCCCCATGGAACCTCGAGCAGCCCTTTTAATTCCTCACACTTTGGTCCTGGCCGCTGCTTGGGGCCTGTTGTTGCAGCAGCCGCGCCGGCTGTGAAAAAAGCTGTTCCCTAACGGAGCAGAGCCGTGGCTGCTGAATGACACAGAGCTTTACCTGCCCACGGGGACCCTGCTGCTGCTTCTGCAGCGTTATCAAAAATGTTCCCGTGCATTTGTTTGTAAAATGCCTTCATCCAGCCAGGAGAAACGTCCCTTGAAGTCAACTAACAAAATAAATAAATAACAGTCAAAGACAATACGGGGGAGGAAAAAAAAAAAGTTTCTAGAGGGAAATAAGTGATGGATTGAAAGAGATTCGAGGCGGTTGTGTCATACAGCTCTGTGCGCGATGTGACAGGACAGTCCTCGCTGCGCTGCTTCCTGTCTTCTGCTTTAAATGAAGTCCTGAAAATGCTGATTTAAAAGGGTTGAAGAAACAAAATAAAATAGTCTGATGTGCACTGCGGAGGTTTTTCAGGCCTTCTGAACTTTTTTCGTTATATATCTGCTGGTGGCTGTGTCAAAATAAAGCTCCTCAACCAATAAATGGTGGAGCTACTGAAAGTTTTTTAGTGTTCTTGAACAGATCTGAGCAAAGGGAAGAATCATTTCACTTTTCACATATAATAATATCAAACAACAGGAAACTTGACCTGGAATTTGTCTTTGCTTTCGAAAGGCATCCCTCAGCGGCCTGTAGAGAACAGAGGAAAATGCTGATTAATACCACTGTTAATGAAAATAAACACAGGCTAAAATTCTATTGCTTCTCAAAGCATCCAAGGATAGCAACAGATGCAATAAAGCAGAAATCCACTTTGACTGCCAAGGGATAATGTTTCCTACTTTGGACACAAGCCTGTGGGGGGGGTACACCACCCTTAGCAGAGCAACCTGTGACCTTGAAGATTTCTTACGTTTGAAAAACCATCTCAAACCCGAATGGTCTCAAGGGCAGCTTCCCAGCTCCTGACCTGCATGGCACCTGGATACTCTTCATGTTCAATGGAAATGTCCATTGGCTTTTTCCATCTGCCTATTTATCTCATCGATTTGACCGAAGGAATTATGAGACTGAAAGAAAATTAATAGTTGCCTGCCCAGCCAGCTCCTTGTTTTGATTCATTCCATTCTTGTCACTTTGAGCGAACTAAATAATTAATTGTGTTACCAAAAATAATTAGGGCTAATATCACACAGATCACACTACCCAGTTCTAGCAATAATGTTGGTAAGAACATCTAAATAACCTGATCTGTAATTATAGTCTGGCTGTTTAGCGATGTACAGGTTTGGGGCTTTCGCTCCAAATTTTGGCCAGCCACGTTGATTAAATGAGAACTTTTTATAGCTGGTGTTCAAATTATCAAATACTTGCCTAAAGCAATCCCATTGATCAAGTGTATCATTTGTAATACAAATGTTTTTATTAGGAGCTTTTGTTCAAGATAAATGAAGGATCAAATTAACTGGAGATTGGATTGAGTAGAAAATGCTGCAGCTGGATAATTTCAAGCACCAAGGCTGAACATTTCTTTCAGATGATGAGAAGTCATCAACTAAGTCTTAATATAAAATACACACACACAGAGGCACCACTGTATCGATTCCTCTCACTGCTATGGCACATTTTATCAAAATACATTTGGGTTTTGTAAAATAGGCTACAAACTCCTCACCTCACTGTGACCAAAGCAGGCTGAGGTTTTAGTCTGGCCAAAATTAGAGATGCTGTTGAAATACCAACATGCACTAAAACCCTCTTCCCACTTCCTCATTTTTTATGCCCGTTCTGCTGCCTCTGTTACCATCCAACAAAACTCTTTGTGCAGCTCTACTCTTAACCCACACCCCTCCTTTAATCCAGAACAGGGTAATAATTATCCTCTTTTTAGGGAGGAAAACCACTAGAAGTGAGTCAGCACGAATATTTAACTATTCCAGCATTTGTGGTAGCACAGCAGGGCCTGGATGGGATTGAGAGTTTGTCCATAACCAGCCAGTGAAAAATGACCATGTGAGTGAAATGCTGTTAGTTCATATATATATATGCATTTTAATACAGCCCAAATTAGGAAAGCTATTTGGGATTACATGTTTTTGGCGGTCATGTAAAGCTGTAGATGTTAAGTGGTTGCTTTCTGAAATAACTCTCCCTTCTCTACATCCTGCTCCCAGAGCAACGTGTAAAGTGTTTGCTGATACAGGAATTACAGATGTTGGAGGAGCTGCTATAAACCCTCCCAAGATTTACATCTCCTCCTAGAGGTTTCTCCGCAGGCTGACTTCCCAGGGAGAGGTTTTACAGGCATTCAGGATCCTTTTGAATGTGTCTCCAGAGGAATTTGTAATAATCGGAGGAAATCCCTTGAAGTCCATCAGATAAAATACACAGAGTTAGGAAGGGAGCACAGAGGTCAGTTAGTCCCTATGGACAAACTATTTTTGGCTTATTCAGGGACACAAAGCCAAGTTTCCAACTCATGCTGAGCGCTGGATTCATGAGCACCTCCAGATGCCCACAGCCTCAGCCCAGTTTTGCCTGGCTTACATGATGAAAATACATGTAATTCTCCTAAAACTGCTGGGTTTCTTCTGAATTTCAGGTAGAGAGGGAAATTCAGCTCTTATACCTGGACCTGACCACTCCTAATGCCCATTCCCAGTGCTCCTTTGATGTGTCAGGCTGGTGGCAGCACAGCTTTTAGGGAGAATTATTACTTTATTCATTGCTTCAGTGAAAGAAGTAATGGGCCCAGGTGGAATTACAGGTGGCAATAAAAAACAAGAGACTTGTTTTTCTCCGATATCATTTGTGGCCACTTCAACTATAAGTATATATATATATATTTATATAACAATGCAAGTGCTATATGTATGTAACGTGTATATATGACAGCTATGCAAAGAATTAACATCTACGTAGAGTAGTTGTGTTACATCTATATAGATTAGTTACGTTACATCTATAGTTTGGAGCTGCAATCTCTGGGTTGTTTTTGAGGCCTTGTATTTTGCTTTTATGCTGTGGCAATAATAGCTTTTTGGCTATTATTTTGGCTGTGGCCAATAACATCTTATTGCCCACATCGTAGGATTTAAAACCTGTGACCGTTGCATTTGCTGAAGGAGACTTAAACCTCCCTTTGGAAAACTGTAAGGTATGTTCAAGGTGTATTTTCTCCAGAAGAGCTACAGCCCTTGTAATAAAAGCAAGCAAACAATCAAGTTTATGACTTATCTTTAAAGAGATGGGGAGTGAGAGGAAATTAACCCCTCTGTGCTGGAGCCAAGGCTGCAGCACAAGGACATCGCTGCCATCTGCCCAGGAAAGTGAGGGGTGAAAGCAGCGGCAGGTGTTGATAATGTGTAACTTGGTACAAGTCAAGCAACTTCATTTCTGGGGAACCCAGTGACTGAAAGCAGCACTAATGCTGATTAATCCCCCTCCCTCTTTTCTGTCTCCTAATTTTTCCCCACTTTGAGCTCTTTCTTCCTTCCAGCTGATTTCTGCTGTGTGTATTTGTCAAGGCACCTCATGCTCCCTGCACAGAATACATGTAAAATCCTGCCTTTCCTGGCCTGTATTATGGTTTATATCACTGTGCTTATCTCTGCTAATTCTAAAACAACCTAAGTAATTAATTTAATTACTATTTTAGTAATTTACCAGAAGAAAATCTAGATTTTTCATTAGGCTTTTCGGGTTGTTTTTGTTTCAGGTGAGATTTTGCAGCATTGCATCCCTGTTTGGTTCCCAGGGCCGGTCTCAGAGAACAGGATCTGATGGGATATCTGCAGTCTCCCACCTTGTTTCTCAGTCTGGTCTCAGGTACAAGGGAAGTCCCATAAACTCAAAGAGAAGGTAAGTTCATGCTCCTTATAATTGTCTCCATTTCAGGAAAGGTGACCCAGATTGATTTCATCAGGAATTATGAGTTTGTCTTAGTAGATAATCTGATTTCAGGGGAGAAAAGCATGTTTAGGCTTAGAAATGACTCATGTTTGTCCACACAAACATTACAACAGCTCTTTGACTCTTTTCTGTGTTGGGAAATCCCAGTTAAACATGTCCTGCCTCTGTCTCCAGCATCTCCTGGAAAAGCCATGGAAGTGAGTCATGGGTTGCTTCATCCACCAAGACCGTTAGTGACTGCTGCTGCTGCAAACAGAGATTTCCCCATCTGGGGCAGCAGCTGGGCTGCTGTGTGTGGGTAGAACTGCCTGTGAAAGCAGAGGATGTCTGGGAGACAGGCTGATACAACACAGTCCCAGGCAGGAATGCAGCTGAGGATGGAGTTTGGCAGGGAAAGCTGAAAAGGAGAAAGTGTGCAGAAACTGCAGGAACTGATTTTTATCATGTTGTTTTCAAAAGGAGGGTGATATTTCTGGGGAAAGTGCCAGGATTTTCAGTACCTGGTTTTCTTTTCTGACTGTTAGACAGGGCTGCCCAATGGGCACAGTGGTGAGGTTTAATTGACTGATTTTGAGAAAAAGTGTTCCCAGTTGCCAAGGAGGTCAGGCTGGATATGCTGGATAACAGCAGGCACTGCTCATCATCTGTGTTCACATGCAATAAGAATAATAATAGGAGAGCTAACAGCAGTTCCCCTTAGGATGGAACAATAAAAAAATATGTGTTTTGGGACAAAATGGTTCTGACTTCTGCCTGAGGTTATGGACAAGAGCTCCACCTGGTCAAAGAAACAGTAAAACCATGGTCAACTGGTGTCAAGGAGGGGGCTGGGAAGGGGGAAAGCCTTTAGTTGCCCAAGAGGTTGTAAACTCTTGCACAGAGGAGCAGCATCTCAGAGGACTGAAGTCCCCCCAGTTTGTGTGGGAGGCAAAAGGACTTCACACTTGGTCCTTGCTGTCACGAGAAGCATCATCTCAGTGCTGCTGAGGGTGATTTTACATCTGACTTCAGCTGGGGCAGGCTCAGGGATTTCCTCACTAAGCACCCACTTCGTCTGCTTTACTGAAAAAGTGTGCAAAGATTAAACATGACAAGGAATCTGTTTCCAAGACACTGATATTTTGGATGGATTAGAAAGTGTAAGTACCTTCCTTTCCCTGGAGACTGAGGCAGGCTATCTCCTCCTCCGTGCTGACCAGTACCAAGGAGCAGAACAGAAAATGGTATCACAACCGTCATGGCTTTTGGGATTTATTCCTCTGCTTTCCCTACAGACACCTTCAGTTCAAACTCCAATCCAAAACAAGTTCATCAGGTGTCATCTTCAGGATATCCATCTGCCCTGGCAGTGTGAGTGTGAGAAATGACTCGTCGGGCAAAACTACAGCTGGCGTTTGCCTGTTCTGATCCATCTCCTGTCAGCACTCACACCCCTGTTGACAAACTGAATTTCACCTTGATTTCCTCTTCCAGATAACACAGATTAACTGGGAGCTGTGTCATTTTTTTGTTTGCTTTGAAAGCCTGTAGAAGGAGTGATCTGACAGAGGATATACAGATGTTTGTCTGAGGAAATCCTGCCCACCTAGTCAGTGAGTCAGCCCAGTGTGTTGCTGAGACACCAGAGGTACCAGTGACTCCTGTAAGACTCCGAGCACAGCAAATGTTAAAACACTTGTGTTATTATGCTGGTTTAATGCTATTTTCGTGTCTCCCCACCAGCATCTCCCCCAGGTTTACTGTCTCCATCTTCTCGCATTCAGCATGGCAAGGTTGGCTGAGATATTTCTTGAAGTGACTCCAGGAGGTCCCTGAGCATCTCTGTGGCTTTGTGTGCAAGGCAAGGACAGTCAGCCCCTGCTCAGGCAGGCAGGAGCAGAGCTGGTGGCTTCACATCCTGGAACAAACCCATTTGTATTGTGCTGTACTCAGTTGTATTGCTGTGTATGCATTCATCAGTGAGGAGAGATCATCCCCCCTCACTCTATCCAGAGAAAGAGACGTAGGGAATGGAGGCTGTGATGAGATAAATGGTTATTATGAGGTATAGACATTTTTAATTAGCTTCTGCAGACACTACCACACTGCTAATGAGCCCTTGCCAAGTTTCCTGTGATTCCTCTTTACTTTTTGTAACTCTGTAATAGTAACAATATAATCATTTTCTATAATAACCATGATAAAACCCAGATAATCCTTCTATAACTCCAGCATTAGCTTCGTCTAATTAAATCAGTTGGTGAAACATTCTCGGCCTAGGGATGGATAAATACAGCACAGCTCTGCTGCCTGATGAAAGGTATTCCCCATATCCTCCTGCCCCCAAAACAGTACAAATCCAGTGCAAGATAGGAATAGGGTTAAAAAGGCAAATGGTTGTGTTTGGACCTCAAATTACCCCATTTTTGCCAAAGAAGAGGTCAGAATGATACTAAAGCAGTAAATTTGGTCCCAAGGGAAGAACCTTAACTGGGTTAGGTGGGCTGATGGGCAGGCAGACCCCAAAGCAGGGAGCAGTTCCCAGATGGGTGGGGAGGTGTGAGAAGGGATGAGGGAAAGAGACATCACAGGAGACCTGCATTCATCTGTCCTTTGGAAGAAGGGGGAGTGTTTCTCAACGGTGCTGAGAAATGCAATTTAGGCAAATAGCTGGCAGCTCCTATGAAGAGTTTATCCAGCTTGTTTGTCTTCCACTGCTCTGCTCTGATTGATGTACCCCAGGTGGTGTCATACCTGCTTATTCTTTTCTTCTTTTTCTTTTAGTTTGGAGACAAGTTCTTCTATAATTACTCTTCTTTTAAGAATTCCACATGCAAAAGCACACACACATTGCACAGGAACAGCCTCTCTGCACTTGAGCTGGGTGAATAACTGCAGACCCGCTGCCCTCCCTCCAGGATCCTGGGGATGGGGATCCTTTCGTGATGCTGCCTGTAGATGAGAACCTTGCTTCTTACTTTCCTGACTCATCTTTATGCCCACAGAGTTTATTGTCAAGTGCAAGAAACTTACCCCTGGGCAGAGAAAGGCAGCAGCCACCCCCAGCAGTGCCACAGGCTGATTCCTGCCAGGATTCCTGAGTGGAGCTGTTGGAGAGCGAAGCCGTCCCGGGCAGTCCTGCCACACTTCATCATCCCACAATTTCCCAGTCAAATGAGATGGGGAGATAAACAGAGGTGAGTGAGCTTCCAAAATCATAATCCCACATTTCTAGGGTAGCAATTAATGCTACAACACGGACCAATTAATGAGGCAACTCCCAGCTCGGGACAGTGCGGCGGAGGAAGGTGAACTTGTAAAACAAACCCAGTCTCACTCACTGACAGCCTCACGTGTTCTCAAGCACCAGGATGTGTCTGTAGGTGGTTCAGGGTTATTTGTGGTGACACAGAGGACAAGGGGTGCTGGCTGCTGCCTCCTCCTTGCACTCCCCATGGGCAGTGACCTTCTGCAGGGTTTTCAATGAGCATTTTGTACCCATTAGAAGCTGACAGTGATAGGGATGTTTTGTCTCTCCACCTTCTCCTACACCTCCACACGAGTCATTAAGCAACACTTCAACTCCTCTGCTTTGTGTCTCTGTCCCCTGTCACCTGTAATGGCTTCATTCATCAGTCTGCCCTTTCTTTTGGCTGTGTTTCAGTGTGTACTGTGGGTTTTTTGGTCTGTGTGGTGTGGTGCACTGATCTCTATGACCTGCCAGCACAAGGAACAGTAGCACAAGACAGTCTTTCATACCTTCTTCTTCCAGCTTTTCTTCTTTGCTTTGTGCTTCCACACCCAGACTTTCCTTGCTCTGCTGTGACCTCCTCACCTCTGAGCATCTTCCCAGTGCCTTTGATTTAGTAACAGACCACCAGAAGAGCTTTAGAGGTTTTGGAGAGGATGTTCACATTCACCATTTTAAGGAAAGGACTAAGGAAAGGACGTTCATGCAGAACACAGTGAAATGTGTTGTGAAATGGATACAGTGCCCTGAGAATGAAACTCCATTAAGAGACAGGAAAATTCCAACCTCACCAGCAAACTCTGACAGCGTTTGGACGTGTTCTGGTTTGCAGAACATCCAGATTTTACTGTTTGCAAACTGGGCTCTTAACTGAACCAGGTGCTGAACAAGTGCTTTCCACAGGTCACTGAGTCCAACTTTATTCTAAATAGCTCCAGCCCCAGGCCAAATTCACTCCTGAAATAAATGGACTCATCTCTCCCTTACAAAGCCACATGCCCTGGCATGGTGCATCTCCTGCAGTAGCCTGAGGCATCAGGAACCACACAGCAGGCTGGTTCCTCCGGCAGCTCTCCTGCGGGCACTGCGGCCACGCGCCGGCCCCGTGCAGGGTTACTGCCTTTCTGCTCCAGTTACTGCCTCAGTTTGTGAGAGCCTGCAGTGGCAATGTGGTACTTGTGTTAAGGAGAGGGGAAAGGACAAGGGAAGCTGTCCTGGTTTAGCTGGGATAGAGTTAGTTTTCTTCCTAGTAGCTGGTACAGTGCTGTGCTTTGGGTTCAGCATGAGGATAATGTTGATGACACGCTGGTGGCTTGGTTGTGGCTGAGCAGAGCTCACCCAAAGTCAAGGACTTTTCAGTGCCTCATGCTCTGCCAGTGACGAGGTGCACAAAAAGTGGGAGGGAGAATGGCCAGGAGAGCTGACCCAAACTGGCCAAAGGGATATTCCTACCACAGGGCATCACTCTCAGTGTATAAACAGGAGGAGTTGGCTGGGAGTCACCAGTCACTGCTCAGGGACCGTCAGTGGTTCCTCTTGCTGCTCAGAGGAAAAAAATAAAACATCAAAATTAAGTTGTTACTTCCTCCTTGCCCTGACAAAGGGGTGGCTGGGGTTGCTCACTTTCCCAGTGCCCATTCTGAAGTGCTGGTCTCACATCCAGGCTGTCAGATCCAAACATACTGTGGGAAAAAGGGTAGGAAAGATAACAAAACTTTTGTGTATAAGGCCTGAAATGCGCTTTTAGAATCTTCTGCTTCCTATCCAGGCACCAAACTTCAGGACACTCAAACCTCAACTAGGCAGGCCCTAAACTATCAGGCAGTAATTTCCTCCTGCTGAGGATGGAAGAGGTTCTCCTGCATTGCCAGCATGGCTGGGTGAGGACAGACTGACCAGCCTCACCTGGGCTCTACACCCCACCCATGGGCCTAGAGCCCATTTAAGCTCATCCTGGTTCACTAGTCCTTTCCTGATCTCAGCTGGAGATGTGCAAGTCTTCAGTGGCAGTGCAGCCATGCCTGACCATGGACCCTCATCATCCACGTCAGAAATGTGGCCTGGTAAGGCTTTGTTTTGCTGAAGTATTAACCTGGTGGGTTTGTGACTTGTGCTAAGTGTGAGCTTGTTGCAAGGGCTGCAGAGGGGCTGAGTGTCCAAGGAGGGATGGGGACAGCCCTGCCCCTGCCACCTATGTCCCCTGCCCAGCCACAGCCCATGTCTGAGCACCTGCCCTGTGGTTGGGATAAGCTTTTCTCAGCTGCACAGGCTTTGCACAGAACTGTGACTACATCAAAAACTCCATTCCTTCAGGAGCTGATGCTTTTGGATGTGAACAAGCGTGGGACCCTGTTGCCCCCAGGCAGGGGCACAGGAAGCAGTGCTTTTCCCTTCTTGCTGACAGAGATTCATCCTTTCCTATTTACTTCTGAACGTTTTTCATTGGCATGTTCTTATGATGCTTTAGGGCTGGAAACATCAGGAATATAAATCAGAGCTTGTCATTCACGGGCATCACGTTTATTTTGCATTAATATATGCTTTCTGTTAAAATATCACAAATTCAGTTGTGAATCTTGGCTGTTACCTGAATTTTATTGAGATCTTTTCCCTTCCCTTGTATTTATGCACATGAAATGCTGTGTTTGATGATGAAGTGGTTTCTGACTGAAGGGATCAGGATGTTTGGGAAGTCACAGACTCCATGGCCTCTGTGCTCTGACTTAGCAATTTTGTTGCCTCTGTTCCCCTGGATTTTACCTCTTTTCCTGCTGGTGAAGGTAGTGAGGGAGCACAGAAACATCTTCTCTATTTCTCTTTATTGGCTAATACAAGACTGCATCTCGCCCAGGGGGTGAGTCCAGTATTGCCCTTAGACTGAAAATACAGGGAATAAAAAAATAATATAAAAGGTGTCTGTAGTTCTGGAAAGATTTGAGGATTTCTCTGGGGAGACTGAGAGCAGGGAGTCCTCCCCTGCCACCACCAGCGTCGGTCAGCTGTGAAATGCTTCTGAGAGAAGGCATAGAGAGGGACAGTTCTTGTTCTCCCAGGCTGTCTGGTAGGAATCAGGAGGGAGGTGTGTACCAAATGATATTTTTCAGCTGTGAGCCTCCAGCTGCATGACATTTCCAATTATCCAAGCACATACATATGGATGTGCAGACCCCGCCACGCTGATGGGCTCTGCTGAGATGGAGCCTGCCTGGCTCTGCTGCCACCCCCATCCCACAGATGGGCACGGGCAGCTCGCAAAGCCTGATGGAAGGGAGAGCCAAACTTTGTCCTTGAGATCTCCATACGCTCTCAGGACACTCGGCAGTGTTCTGGAGTGTGGTGCAAAGCCTGGATGAGAGCAGAGGCACTCAGAGTTTTCCTCCCTCGATGTTTCAGCTCGGGTCTATGGGCAATTAACTGAATCCCAGGCAGACAGGTTTGGGCATCCTGCAGGATCAGTGATGGGTTTCCTGCAGGGCATGAGCCAGGATGCTCTTGTTTCTCCGAAGGGTTATTAATGACTGGGATTATCCATCGGCTGCAGTAAAAGCTGTTACACCCACACAGCTTCCATGAGTCAGATCCCAGACAGCCAACACAGGCTGCAGTCGGAGAACACAGAGGTGAGGAAGTGACCCATCCTGCTGATCAACACCTGTTGGCAACAGGAAGGTGGAGGAGGAGGTTTAAAGGATATTCTCCCAAAATTTCAGGATTTGGGCTTTATAAACTTTACAAGAAGAGTTGCTGATTGGATATGAAAAATAGATTGGATATTTCTTTCTGTAAGCTCCATTTATACTCATTAGAGTGTTACAAGTAATAATACCAGGAAATAGATTTGCAGGCAGAAGTATGATTTTTAACTTAAGGGTGTTCATTTAATTTCAGCTCTTGTCTCCTAGATGTGCCTCCTCCTAATGCTCTAAATAGCTCTTCTGCCTCTTTGATGTTTACACCCTTCAAATGCATAAAGACAGTTCTCTACAATTCCTCATTTTGCCAAGCAATACATACTTAGTGCTTTTCATCTCTCTCCATAAATCAATCCCTTTCCTCCAACAGGAGCTAGAATAGGATTTTTTCCCTTATTAGATTTGTACTGAGAATTTCTTTTCAGAAAACAGATAAATGATACAAGGTTTTTTTTCATGACAAAGCATCCTATCATATATTATTAGCAAACACTTCCACAGTAGAACAGGAATAAAAATAGAAAGTGGGCTATAAAAAAGAATGTATAGCAGGATAGCATCTAATCTCGCAGTATGGTGCTAAAAGTGGAGCATTTCCTTCACATTTCTTTGCAGATCTTCAAGGAAAGATCCAGGAGGCCTCAGAAACGCTTAGCATCTCTTACTTAAGGTTTTCGTTAAATTCTGTGTGATCCTTGACACTGAGTTAATGAATTTTCTCCTTATTCAAAAAGCCCACCCACTGCTTGTGGTGTGTTTGAAGCTTCAGATCCTTTCTGCCAGCTCAGCTGCTGCTCCCTGCCTCGCTGTCCCTCTTCCCAGCCTCTCAGCATTGGTTGTGCCCAACCTCTTCCACGAAACTTCAATCGAGAAACTGCCCAAGTTATAAAAAAAAAATATCTCGGATCACACTTATCCCAAAGCCAGATTTTTTTTTTTTTTTATTTACTGAGTTTAAGTGGAAGCCATCAAACATGAACTGCTTGGGGCTCTCACTTGGCAGGCCAGGTTAAGCAGGTACATAATGTGCATTTAAGATTAAGACTCCCAGGCATTGGACCTCTAACTCAGGTGGCAGCTGTTCTTCAGAGGCTCAGGTGAGGTGACATTTCCTGGGGAAACCAGTTCCCCTCAGGTTTCCCGTATTTCTGAAAGCAATTTTGGTTGAAGTCCAGCAAACACTAAAAAAATGGATTTAAAATGAAATTACAAATGAAAGATGAATACTCAGATGGACAATTTCAGCAGGTATCTGTCAGGAAAATCTCAAGGCTTTGGGAATCAGGCTGCCCTGGCATGGAGGCACTTGGGAGTCACACTTGGACACGTGTTCAGCCAAGAGCTTGGTGTTCTTCCCTGCATTGCTCTTTGAGCTGTGAATATGAGCAATGAGAAAAGGAGAGGCTGATCAATGGGTTTATTTTCCTTCCTTGTGGCTTCAGGGATGAATTGGACAACAGGAACCTTCCCCTGGGGCTGAACAGCCCAGCAGGGTTGGCTCTGGCTCTCAAACTCCACCTGGGACCTGCTGCAGAGATAGGCAGGGACAGCAAGGTTTGGGCACCAAACATTTTGGTGATTATGTAATAAATGTGGCAAATAATAAGCTGTGCAGCTGTGGCATATATTTAGGGAGGGAGCTTCTATCTTCTTACAATGGAGCAGGTGCTGCAAAGGAAACCAATATCTGAAACTTTTAGCAGAATTCCAAAGATCTTCTCTAGAGCTGCTGCCAGCAAGCAGAGAGAAGGCAGAAAGCCCAACACAAAGCCAATGTGGTTTTTAATACACAAATCAGACCAGTGCCAGAAGTTGTTGTGTGCTGGGTTTTGTGACTGTGCAACTTAATTTCTTATTGTTCTCGCTGTCCTTAGAGCTGGGTCAGCCCAACAGTGGGTCTGGCCACTTCCCTGGGGCAGCTGCTTCTTGGACACCGTGGCAGATCTCTGTCTTTTGAAGTTCTCCGTTCCTGTTGCAGAAACTTCATTGCTGCCACCTTGGGACCTGCCAGGTCCCTGGGAAGATTTATGTTCTGGCTTTTCTTTTTTTTTTTTTTTTTTTAAATTTGCCTTTTGCTACTTAAAAAGAGCTTTTGAGGATGTTTGACTCTTGGTGGTGGTTACAACATCATAAATGGATGAAGCTGGAAAAGACCTCTAAGATCGAGTCAGATCATCAAGTCCAACCACTAACCCAGCACTGCCAAGCCCACCACTGAGCCACATCCCCAGGTGCCACTTCTACACATTTTTTGAACACTTTCAGGGATGGTAACTCCAGCACTGCCCTGAGCAGCCTCTTCTGATGCTTGAAAACCCTTTCCATGAAGACATGTTCCTTAATATTCAATTAAACCTCCCCTGGTGGAACTTTAGGCTTCTTTCTCTTAACCTGTCACTTGTTACCTGGGAGCAGGAACATCAATGACCAAATGTGGTCCCTCTCAGCCAACCAAAACTTGAAAGGTCAACTTTTTTAAACTCAAAGGCCAGTGTTTCAAGAATGCATAGTACTCTTTTGACCCATTTTGTCTTTCCTGATATGAGCTCAAATGTCCCTGGCCCTCCATGGGGAGCCTGAGAACTGCTCAGTTCTGCTATTGCTGCTGAAAACAGATTTCTGTAACTGCTCATGTTGTTGTTGTTGTGGTATGGAAGTTTAGCACAGTGAGGAACTGAGGGTGAGAAGGTTTCTTAAATTCAGGTTGTGCATTAGTGAAGAATTCTATGTAAGTCACACAAAAAACTCCTGAAGATGGCAGTAGTTTTGGTATTTAAATGATGCTGGTAAACATCAGTTGAGTACCTTGGTGGTGCAGAACAGGCAAACAAATGGTCTAGGCCCTAAATTATCACCTCAGACTCTCCCAGCTGGGTATCAGACCTGGCTTTGGAGAGTCTATCCAAAGAGAAAGATACCCTTCTGTCCTTTGAGTGTGTATATATGCACACAAATATAAATATATATGTACACACGACTGCTAAGTCTGTAACAGTCAAAGCTGTCTGTTTGCTGCACATTCTGTTTCTCAGGGCAACATTTAGTCTGTGAACTCCTTGAAGACAAGACTGACTTGCTGAATATTTCCAACATGCCTAACCCTCCTGGGCTTTCATTTCCCGACCGGCTTTTAATGTAATGTAAAGATTAGAAATTATATCTTCCATTAAAACTTTATTAGGCAGCTCTTCCACTTAAGAGAGCGGCTTCACTTACTCCCAGCCAAATGAATTCCAGTCATTGAAAGCTAAGCATGAAAATGCAGAGGGGGAAGGAGAAAGCCACTTGCAGTCTTGAAAAGATGAGCAAAAATAAGAATAGTGGGTTCAGTGGCCTGTCTGAGACACACGTAGCTCAGTACAGAGCCCTGGGCCAGAGCTCCGTGGGAGCTGCAATCACAGCTCATGGGTACAACAGCCAGCGTGGCAAACACTCCCTTTCTTGGCAAGGGGAATCTGCAAATGCATTTCCCCCACTTCTACATCCTGCAGGTTTCTACTGGAGTCTGTTATAATTACTGGGAGCATCAGACATCTGCTGCTTCCATGGATGTCACTAAGGCTACTGGTGGGCTGATTGATGTGTGGTTACCGCTGGAGAGCAGCCTGAGTGGCAGCAGCTGACCTTCTTAGGAGCATCTGTATTGCTCCTCGCCTTCCCTCTGGCTTTTGCTGTGACCTTTGGATACAGATTGATCCCAGATTAGTGCTTGTTAACAATAAATACCCTAAAATTAGGATACAAGTAGACAAGTTCTGAAAAGGTTACACAAGCTCAGGGCAAGTTAGTGCAAGACTCTGTTCACCATGCTGGTGGTTGGTCTGTGTGGTCTATTTTCCAAAAGTGTTTTCTGTTCTTTTTACCTACAATTCCAGAACAAAACCAGCTGGACAGCCCCAGGATGGGGGTACTGTGGTGTGGCACCTGTGCCTCCTCAGCTGAGCTGCACAAAGCCAGGGGATGGACTGTAACTTATTTTCCTGGGCACTCCTGTGTGGATGGAATTAGTATTTTGCCAAGTGAAGATGGGTAAATGCATCCAGCTGTGCTGGACTGGCTTCAGTTCATAAGTGGCAGGCAAGGTTTTTCATTTTCCCTTGAACAGTTATATTGTCCTCCCCACTTCATTTGCAAACTTCTGGCTGCACAAATACATCAGAGTGGGCTTATATATTATATATATATATGATATGGAAGCTGTAGGTTGTGGAACAAGGTAGATTTGTATCCAACCCACAGAGAACATCACTGATCATCAGCTATGAAATGGTTAATTAAAAACTTTGTTCCCAATCATTAAAGGTATTTTGAGCATCTTTGCAACATCTTCAAGTGTTCGGGAACACAAAAAAAAGAACCTCTGAGGGGAAAATTAACTGTGTCAGAGGTGATATAAAGCTGCATCAGTACCTATAAAGTGCCCCAGCAACACAAGAAAATTGAAGTAATGAACAGAAATGCTCAGTTAGAGATTTTTCTGTATTTTATGTTAATCATTAGGTTAGAGCTGAAATTAGCTTTAATTGATATTAGGAGTTGAAAAAAATGAATCCTCTGGAGGATGAGTCTCTTTAACCTTTAATGATGCAGTAAATAAAATATCCTGTCAACATTTGTGCGGTAGTAAGGGTTTTCAAAATTCCATATCTGTGTGGTGAGCGATTCAATCTGCCTAATTCTCTCCATTACAGCAGATAAAAGTGATGTCGGTGCATAAATTCAGCTGCAGGTTTTCCATGTTTCCAAGCTATCTGGTAATTCCCCACGCTGGCTTGTTATTTCTAATAGGGAGATGAAGAGAGGAAGGAGGGACTGAGATCAACCCCAGTTCTGTGTGCTGGCTTTGCCACTTGTGCACCTTGACTTGCAGGCTCCTGATGCCAGAGTAGTGACAGAGAAGCTGTGCCTCAGCAGAGGTAAAAGGAGCAATGCTGCCTATTCTTCTTTTCAGGTGAAATATGCCTGAAAATGTTTCATTTTTCACTTTAAAGGCACAGCAGAATTGCAAAAGAATTCAATGCTTTAGGGACACTTAGTTTGGTAATAGTCAGACCATTCTTCTCTCTGTCAGGGCTCAGCCTGGTGTTGAAACACCTCATAACTGACTTGGTGAAGCACAAGAAATATTCCCCCACTGTAAGCAGGAAGCCTGTTTTTCATAAAATCTATTTGATCATTGCAATCAACTGGAAGTATTACATCATTTAGGCAAGTTACTGTATGGTGATGGTGACTCTGCTGTAGTTAACTGGGAAAGAGAAAACAAATTTCCCCACTTAAAACCAGCTTTTGTCTTTCATCAGGACTGATGCAATAACAGTTCTCATCCCATGGGATATAGATCTCCTTTGGAAAGTTCCCAGCAAGGCTTTCAGTGTTAAGGGGAATCTATTTCTGCATACTCACAGAAGCTCCTGAGTGATGCTGGTGTTTCACCAGGTGTGAGTTTGTGTGATGTGAAAATAACTTCTCTGGTGAGACATGGTTGTAAAGTCTTTGAGAAAACCATGTGCTTTAAAATGCTGGTGAAACATCTGTTTTCTTCATTCTTTTTTCCTTCTTGCATGGGCCTCGGGAGGATTCAGGTGAGGAGGTAAAATAGAAGTGTCCTCACAATTAACTTCTACCTTATGCTCTGTTTTCTTTCCTCTGATGAGACCCAGCTATTTTGGACAACACAGTGTCCCAGGCCTGCCAAGGATGTGTTGAAACAGTGGTCAAGCACTGGAACAGGCTGCCCAGGGCAGTGGTGGTTCAAAAAGATGTGTTACATATGGCACTTGTGGCCATGGTTTACATGATTTTGTGGTGAACACGGTGGTGCTGGATTAATGGTTGGATTTGATGATCTTGGAGGCTCTTTCTAACTGTAAAGATTCTATGAATCTTTATAGGAATCCGGATACAGTAAATTTGTTTTGTCAGCAAAAAAACACTCAAAAGTCATGTTAAGCAGTGCTAGGTCTCATTTAAAGAGGAAACAGCCAAACCAGCGAAAACAAATCTGATGAATGCCCAGCTCCCAGGACCAGCAGACTCTTGGCCAAGTCATTTCTGAGGGGTGGCCGGCAAAGCAGTGGAAAGTGCTGGGAATGATGGAGGCAGCCCTTATAAGCAAAGTAATTTTATGGAGTTAAGACACGGAGGATCTAATTTTCTTCTAGAAGACTCATTACCATGATTTTGTTACACATTATTTATGGGCTGTTATGATAGTCCTGGCAGGTCATAATTGGCTGAAGCCGGAAAATTAGTCACATTTTTCACATTTGGAAGAATGATCTGTACAGCTACACTAATGACTTCATTCCTGGAGATGCCACATGCTGGGCAGGGACTGCCTGTCTCGGGGTGTGGCTGGATTAACCCTTCCTGGCTCTGAGCACCCTGCAAAGGCACCTAGTTTTGCTCATGAGACACCAAAACGACTTGACTTGAGAGCAGCTCTTTGGCATGTAAGTGCCTTACTGCTTTTGTGTTGGCCTCCTCTTTCCTTCCCTTTCCTCAAATCTGAGTTAGTTTTGCATAGCACTATTTTTCTACAGGGACAATACCTTTTTTTTTTTTTTTCCCCCAAGTAATTTGTCTGTGCAGGGGCATTGCACTCTCCCCACCAAAGCCACTGCAGCATCACAGCAGTCAGGCAAGCCCAGCTCTTCCAGTGATGGTTTTAACCCCTGGTAAGAGATGGGCAACAGATTAAAGTGAGGAAGGGCCTCATTGGCAGCACTCCCAACTGCCTTGCTGTGTACACAGCACAACCCAAACAGTCTATCACAGATGATGAATCAGAAGGGAGCACTATAATTGCTTTATCTGCCTTTTGGGACACCACAAGCTGCTTACTCTTGAATTAGAGCCTGGTGAATGTTGCTGTATCTTCCAGAAAAGTGGACAGCTTTGATTTGGGGATTTCCAGTGATCAGGAATCCACTGCCCTATTGGCTATCTACTCCCAAACCCCTTAATTGCCATTGTTAAAGAGTGGACCTGAATTCCTGAAAAAATTTGTACTATATGGCATTGTAGCATTTGAGTCATGTTGCAGTTTTGTCTGACAGACTAGAGAAAAGCATGTGGCCACAGGAGAAAATTATAGAGCATGATGCAGCAAATAATACCTTGGACTGAAGGATGCCAGGAGAAAGTTAAGGGATGACTTCATTTGGTTTGCAGTAGGTGTCAGGACCAGCACAATATACTGGGGTGAACTGGTGTGTGAAATTCAAATCTGGGAGAAACTCTCAGTTGTTTTTTGATACTCTCTGTTTATATAGTCAGGGATGGCATAAACCCTTTGGTCAGAGCATCCTGCTGACAGCAGGACCAGCCCATAGGGCCCAAGCCACAGACTGCTCTGAAACAGTTCAAGGGTGGGGCAGATCACAACAGCCTAAAACCCCACTATGAGCACTGTCTAAAACCATCTATGGCTCTGGGAGGAAAGGCTCAGCTACAGGCTGTGTCCAGACTGTTTCTCTAAGAGCAATGGCCTCCTGCAGTGCTGTCCCCACCTCCTGTGAGCTGCTGCTCTCTGTAATCCATCCTCTGTCACTCCAGCATGGAAAAGGGTTGGCCGGTGCTAAACTGAAGGCAACCTCTTAATCAAACTAAGAGGTGGGAGTTAAAGTGTTTGCAAAATACCATACAAATGGGAGGGTTTGATCACGTTAAATGAAGGATCTGATTCATTAAATTAAGTGGAAAGCAATGTACATGGATAATTTCAAGGGTTGAGGCTGAATGCGGTTTTTAAATAGGAAGTGATCAGCCGCTATACACAACACAGAGCAGCTCTCAAACATTTTTAATGACAGTATTTGTACACACTTTAGTTTAATTAACACATGGCACAAGAGGGGTTTGGTAACTAGGATGTAGTCTCACACCAGTCGTCTCAATTATAACACATGAAATTTCAAGCATCGATACCCCCAGAAGGACGGCGCCCGTCCCTGCCCGGCAGGGTCTGGCAGCTTGAATTTCCATCACACCTTGTTTTTCTTGGAATGCGACAGTAATTCCTTCTCTCCAGATGGAGAAGTCCCCTTAGAAATGGATGATCAGCTCCTCATTTGGATTTATTTCTTGTTTTCTGCAATCAAAATTAAGGGGGTTGTGTATTGTCGCTGCCCAGCGATCCATGTTACGTTTCTGACAGCTATGTTTATTAGTAAATATGTAGTAATTGCTTCCAGAATTAACTAGAGCTGCTCTTCTGTGTCTGAATGTGTAGAGACATTTCCTGTGATGTGTGATCCCTCTGTTAGCACAGCACTCACTGGATGCTGGGGGACTGTGGCAGGCACAGCTGGGTTTTACTTCCCTGCAGGCGCAGTGTTGGTCCGGGGAACCAACTTCAGAATAATCGGCTTCTCTGGTATTAAGAGCCCCTTTGAACTCAGCTTCATTGGGATCTGCAACAATAAGAGGAGAAACACACTTGGAGATAGACAAGTTAAATAAGTAGAGATTAAAGAAAAGAAACTTGGCCACGGTTTAGGCAGCAACTGGGTCTGTAGTGCCTGGAAGTGCAAAGCGTCTGGTTTTGGCACCCGTGCTGAGAAACTCGGCACCCACCTCTGCACATGAGAGCATCAAACCATGATGGGCTCCTCACCTGAGTTTCTTTGCAGGTCTGGAAGGTGAAATGTTGCAACAGGGAGGTGATGGCAACTTTGAGAGTCAGGAGAGCAAACCGCATCCCGATGCAGTTCCTGGGACCAGCCCCGAAGGGCAGGTACGTATAGGGGTCCATGGACTCCTTGTTTTCCTTACTGAACCTGGACAATTACATGGTTGGGGAAGAGAAATGAAGGCAGCAAAAAAACCAAAACGTACATATGTTATTTATCCAGACATCTCCTGCTGGTGCCTTGTAGAGATTTCTTTGGGTTTTTTCCCTAAAATGTCTCAGGGTACCCCAGCAATTGAGTGCTGTGTCAGAGCCCTTGTCCAGGGCAGGGTGGGATCCCACTTGAGGGTTTGGTTTTAAATCTGTCCATCCTGATTGTTAGAAGTTGGAAGCAAGGTGAAAACCTAGGCAACATGCTGTCCCAAAATGATATTTCCATCTGTTGTATTTAGTGAGAGAGAATCCACAAGTTGTTTTGTTTAGGAGTAGCCTATGGCTTCAGTATTGCTAGGAAAGGTTATCACTTCCTTGAAAACAAGGAGGGAAGACAATTCTGGGAAGATCAACTCTGGCAAATTTAGTAGAAGCCTGTGTGAAGGGAACAGGTTCAGCAATGAGGATTATACAGAGGATGGCCAGCAGTTACAAAAACTTACCATCTACCCCCTCTTAGCAAGCCTAAAAACTGCGTACAAGATCCTGTGATCGATGTTATTCTCTCAATAAAATTGTTGTTTGAAACCCTGCTTCAAGTGCAAAGCTCATTTTCTTCTTAAAATGACATTCCCATGAGCCTGCAATTTCTCACCCATATTGTTTGTAAAAAGATAGGAAGAACATCATTAGGAAGCTAATCAGAGATTAATACTTAATTACTAAGTGAGGGAAAAAACAACAAGATATTTCTTCCCTGTTATTATGCTTTTTGTACCTTTCTGGTCTGAACTCTTCTGGGTTTGGCCAGTACTCGGGGTTGCGGTGCAGGACGTAGGGTGGGATGGTCACAACAGTTCCTTTGGGAATGATCACTCCATTTATTTCTACGTCTTTCTTGCAGGTTCTCTCAAGACGCCCTCCAAGGGGATACATCCGAAGGGTTTCGCTCACTGTCATGTCAAGATATTCCAGCTTCATTATTGCGTCGTATGTGAGAGGAGCCTGTAGGATGACAGGACCAGGTATGTTGGCATGAGAATTGGATTGTCCTAAAATGACCATAGAGACCAGAGTGTCCCCAGCCCCCACTGCCCCAACTGTTGACAAAACAAGATAGAGGAAAAAAGGCAAGGTGGAAGTTGAGTAGTTGGTTTAATTTTTTGTCTCCCTGAGTTATGGAAATGCCTGGAAATCCACATCCACTTGTTCGTGGGTGCGAGAGATGGCAAATGTGTTTGTGCAGTGGGGTGGCAGGAAGGTTTCAGCTGCCAAAAGAAAATCGCTACAGGGCTGAGTTGTCTCAGTGGGTGTCTCTTGGAGCTCTTGGGAAAGCCATAGGGAGGGTGTTTAAGAAAGAAAGATCTCTCATTGTCCTGACTGAACCAGGAAGGCAGCAGGGGCAGAGGGTGCTCACCATCACTCAGCATCCCCTCACCTTGTTGGGCAAAACTTTGTCGATCTCCTCCAGCACCTTTTGCTGCACGTCAGGGTGCATGGCCAGTTCATAGGCCAGGTAACAAAGGGTGTTGCTGGTGGGCTCGTACCCAGCAAATATGAAGATGAAT
The DNA here is from genome assembly GCF_036250125.1 of Pseudopipra pipra. Classification (NCBI taxonomy): domain Eukaryota; kingdom Metazoa; phylum Chordata; class Aves; order Passeriformes; family Pipridae; genus Pseudopipra; species Pseudopipra pipra. The sequence goes on from NC_087564.1 coordinate 13,000,217, forward strand.
GCCTGTGACAGGACCTCCACGTCAGTCAGGGCTGTGAGGAGAGAGGACACAGGACATGAGCAAAACTGGCGTTGGGTGATGGTCTCAGCAAAGACCAGGTAGCAACAGGTGGGGTTGAGGCAGGTTTGTTGCAGTTGTTTTCTGCTAATGTATTTGTAGTACTCTGACTGGAAAAAGTCAGTTGATAGAGGAACCAGATGATTTCCTGAGTATCAATGACTGATGCTGAAGGATCTTAGCCCTGCCGCTGGCAGCAAGGGACAGACACTTCTGTCCCTTGCTGGTCAGTGGAGATGGTGGTGACCTGAACAGCTCCCCATATTCTCCTCACTCCCAGAGCCTCTGTTCCTGTGATGAGGATTTGGGTGTTGTTACCTTTATATGAGTGATTTGTTTCCTTGTTCTCGTGGCCGGGTGAGTTCTGGGATTCGATCATCAGCTGCAGAAAATCTACCCTGCCCTGAGAGGGAAAGCAGGAGTGTTTTTGGTGACAGGTTCCTTGGAAGGTTCAGATAAGCAAATTTCATAACCTGAGCACAATTTTTGAGCTGCAAGTGTTCCCAAAATGCATATGACCTCCTTATTGAAAAGCATAACACTTGGTTTTTAGTTCGGACACCCGTCTGTCCTTTTTGTTAAGCCATTGGCTGGGAGAGCAGTGTCTTGAATGAATTTTGGGAAAGGGACCCAAACTCTAAAATGGAAAATTTTGCCAGGAAGCAGCTGCAGTTTTTTAAAAGCTGGAGGAGAAGTTGCAACCCTAAAGGTGGTTTTACTGCTTATGTGCTGATTCTTCTGTGCTCCCTCATCCTCTCTCTAATCTTCTTGAGGGAGTCTCTTACTCTGATTCATTACAAGTTCTGCAGACCAAAGCTTAGTCCAGTTCTGCTGAGCCTTTGTCTGGATTTAGCTTCAGGTCACAGATGTACAAAGTCCACCTGACTCTCTGCCAGGACTAGTCAGGTGGGGCTTTTCTGACAGTATTAAAATCAAGTGTTTACACTTGAGTAGATTCAGGGTTTTGTTAAGTCATTGTACTTTGGCTTCACCTTTGATATCATCACTGTAATTATATTTCACTCCATTGTACTTTGTCACAATTGCTATCAAATTCACACTCCCTTACCTTGTGAGGCTCCTTTTCACGGTCCTTCTTAATTTTGTCAATGGATCTCATGAAAAAATCTACACTATCAGCGGGGAAGAAGCTTACATTCATCTTGCCCAAGAGAGGAGTAACAAATGGGAATACAACTGAAAAACAAATGAAGAATTCAATTGCACACTGTAAACAAACTCCACCTCACATCAGATAGCTGTGGATGTCACTGAGGAAGTAATGATGCTTCTGAGAAATTCTTTCCTTTTTTAATTTCTTTAGCTGAGAAAAGCCTGGACTGTGCCTTTTTTTCCTCTTTCTCATTCCCTTGGGGTAGTTTTAGATGCAACCCTCTCCCAGACTTGTCAAATGGGCACAGCCAAGCTGGGTATAATCATTCCTTTAAGAGATGACCAAAGCATATTCCACCTCCTATTTCTAAGGCACTGTTTTCTTAAGGACAGGTTACTTCTGTACATTGTACAGCACTACAGCAGGAATGTGGCTCAGAAGAGAAATATTGAAAATTCTGAGTTCCTTTTTCAGGCTGAGCTGTTCACTGCCCTGCTGTGCTCACACAAACATTTTCAAGTCCCCCTCAGAGCATTTCCTTCATCACAAAGTCTTGATCTTGAGCTTTTGTACATATTCCTAAAATCTACAGCACCAGAGTCTCCTCTGTGCACAGATCACAACTTTCCCTGAGTTTTGGCAAGATATCTAACCTTGATTTTAAGGTCCATTGCTGCTAATCTATTGCACTGAAGGAAATTGCATCTAATTACAGTCCCCACTCAGCACTCTCTTCCAGAAAGTGCATTTCAGACAGCACCACTCTCCTCAAGCCTCACTTGCTTTTCAACACTTATTTCCTGACACTTATTTAGATATTGTTGGGATGTTCCTATGTTCCTTGCACTGTGGATACCAAAGGTGGAGGAAGCTTCCACCCATCTGCTTCCCAGAGTTTTAGCATGAAGCTAATAATGAGGAAATGATGAGACAAAGGCAAGGTGGGCTTGCATCCTAGCAAAGGAAGTTATCCAAGCATAAGTTGGAGTCACTTACATGACAAGATGAAGAGTGGGTCAAAAAAGTCAAACTTGACCAGTTTCTTCATCGCTCCAACAAAGGGATCTTTGGGGTTGTTCATGGAGTCAATGTTCACACCAAAGGAAGTGCTGGTGACGACATCCATGCTGTAGCTTCCAAAGATGCTGAGGAAAGGTGGAAAAGATGGACTGTGGTTAAATATTTGGACTAAGTGAATGTATTTTTTCCTAATGCCGATGTGACATTCAAACATAAGTTCTCATAAGACCTTCTGCCCTGGTTTTGAAAGGAAAATTGGATGGTAAGAAAAGAAAAATTGAAAAGAAAATTCAGTGGTAACTGAAAAACACAGTGAAAGGGATAGATTTTGAGAGAGCTTTGATTTCAAGCCTGCACAGGTTTTGAAGTCAGACAGCTTTTCCAAGGATTTTAAAACAGCATGGAGCTGTGGGAATAGGTTAGTGGAAGGACAGCATGTGGCTCTAGAGCATGTTGGCTTCTTGGGGAGGGGTGGCAACACACCTTGCTTCAAATATGCCCTGAAAAGGGTCTTGTTTAACCCAGCACAGCCCTATAATGTTACAAACTGTCCAACCCCTCTCTTTTATGGTTTTTTTTTTTATGGGAGAGCTTTGCTGGTGTGTGGCTACTGGTGTGCAGCTGCCCCTTCTGCATTTGTGCTTTGAAATTGGGGATGAAATACAGAGGTTTTGTTCCAGAGCCCATACGGAGGGTGCACATGAGGATAACAGACTTGGGGCCACTGTGCAGCCTCACTCCACCCAGCAGTGGGCACATGGTGGACAGTGCTGTGTGTTGGGCAGAGGGGTCAGCAACCCCAGTGTTCTGTGGTATAAGAAGGTGGTGCACAGATATCCTGAGTATATGCAGGAAAAACTGGGTTTTCCTGGCAGGTTTGGAGCGTTTTGGATCTGTGGATTCACAAAGCTGTGCTGGAGCATTTTTCTCCCCATCTAATTCCCTTTGGAAGAATTCTCTCAGGACCTCCACCTCTAGGAAGATTTATGAAGATCCTAGCTTAAATTTTGCCTTTCAAATTTCCAGCTGGGCTTCCAGCAGGCCCCATCCCTCATTTCAGAGCTGTGGCTGACCTAGGGAGGGATCTGCGTTGCTGGTAATGAATGAAACACAGCACTTGCTAACAAGGTTTGCTCTGCCTGCTGCTCCTGGCAGCTACTTACTCCTTCACAGACAGTGAGTTGTCCTTTTCCAATTGCTTCTCAACGTTTTTCACCAAAACTTCCCCATAGTGCTTTATTATAGGGAACATCTGTAACAAAAACCAGCTTTGGTCACTTCAGTATAGTACATTTTACTCCTTTTAGACAGGCTCATGAAGACTACAGGGAGTTTCATGAATATTTACAAATAAGCTCTCTCTGCTAAGGTTTTATTTTAAGACTTTTCTGTTTTAAATTAGGCATAAATTAAACAGTTGCCAGGCTCTGACTAAAGAAATCAGACCCCTGTGACAATCTCAGCCTGCAAACGCTGCCTACTGACTTTCTGATTTAGTCTGTACCTGCTCCTCTGTGTTTTACCTCCTTTAGTTTCCCACTGGTGAATGTTGGAGAGAGCACAGTACGAAGCCTTTTCCACTGTTCATCTTCAGCTAATGAGATAGCATTGATCAGCACCCCTGCTAGATCCACACGCTAGACAGGGAAAAAGACAAGGTGTTAATCTCAGAAAAGAGAGCAGCTTCCTTGCAAGGATGGGAATGTGGCATGTAAGTCCCTGCCCAGGCTATTTCATACTGCTGGCAGCAGGCTATGGCCTGACAAACAGCCTCTCTCAAATATTCCTCTTTCCTCCAGTAAATCAGCTGTGAGATGCCATTTCCAGCCCAAGAAAAAGTAACCCCACAAGCTCAACTGCACGTCTGTCTGTACCCACACCTGTGTCACAACCCTGCATCCCACTGCTTCCTAGCTGGTGGCATGTGTGCTAGCTGGGCCTTACAGGTTCCTGCATGCTCACACAGACTCAGATTCATCCATATGTGTGTGTGTGTGTGAGTGAGAACAGAATTTGTCTGATTCTCAGCTTCCTCTGCCAGCCCGGGTGTGCAGTCCCAGGCTGTAAGGCAGGGGAACAGTGACATACAGTGGCCATGTATAGCAATCCCTATAGTGCAGCCACTCATCCCAAAAGGATGCTTCTTGGCATCCTGCCCCCTCCTGCACGTTGTTTTCTGGACTCTGTGGTACCTCACGATGCTCTGCTCTTACCCTCCGGTTGGTAAAGGTGGAGTAACAGTCTTTCACCAGCACAGATTTAATGATCTGGGGGTCTGTGACAGCCAGCACAGGTTGCCTGCCGTCGTAAATCCTGGTGGGGGGAGAAGAGGAGGGAAATAAATAACCCCAGATAGTTGAGGTGCAAGGTTTGGCTGATGGCTGTAAAACAACTTGTTAAACAAATGCTCCTCCATCACCACCTTTGCTGTTTAAGTACATAAATGTAGGAAGTAGAGATGGAAAAGAACTCCCAGACCTTCTCCCATCTGGTTTTGTAAACGATAAAGGGGGCTAAACACCTTCCAAATTCACTGAGAAATGAGCAGGGCTCAGTAGCTCAAAGGACCAGATACTAAATGAAGCAAGTGTCTTCACTTTCTCCCCTGACTCTCTGTGTTTTTCCAGGCACTTAAACACATTACAGTATTAGAAGGAAACTTGTTCGACCCCTTTCAGGCTCTTGAGTTGGGTGTCTGGAGACTTGGGCTGACAGCACTGAAACATCCTTGGAGAGGAAACTCAATCCTTGTTTTTGTCTTTTAAGCTGCCAGTTCAGAATGCTTTCCTGAAACAGATGTAGATTAAGTAGATTTATGCGCTTTCCCCGCTTACGTAAAGATATATTTTTCCAAACTCCATTTTTTTAAAGCTGCTATAGGGACAAATGGATGCATCATAGAGGATATACAAGTTTGTAGCACAAGTTATAACAGCAGTGATAAAAGCTGTTAGAAATGTCTAGAGCAGAACAGCCATAACTGCAGTAGGTCCTGCTGCAGCAGGTGAGGATCAGCAGCACAAGGAAGTCTTTGGATCAGCTTCTTCACTCAGTCTTGGGAGTAACTCACATTCCTGTTGTTGGTAAACTAGAGGAACCCAACCTCCCAGTTCCAGATTCCTGCTTAAGTAAATAGTTCTGCTGCTGATTTTGTTAGGAGCAGGGAAGGGCCTTTTGTTACCAGACTTAAACTAAAATTCATGGTATCGGTCAAAGCAGTTTCTGTGTGGTGTGACAGTGACAAAGCCCTGCATTGTCAGCCTTCAATGACAGCCACCACCAGCACCTGTCATTGCTGTGCTCACCCTGCTGGGACTGTCAGGGCTGCAGGTAGAGAAAAGAGAGCTCTTCTAATGAATTTGTTCTCCCCTTCGTACTTTAAGTAGAGATCAGTGGTTCATACTCACCCCCAGACTTTCCCGTATTTCTTGAAACAGTCACTGTCAAACTCCAAGAAACCCTGTGGAAAGCAATTTAAAAATTATCATAGAATCATAGAATATCCTGAGCTGGAAGGGACCCACAAGAATCATCAAAGCCCAACCCCTGGCACTGCACAGGGCAGCCTCAAAAATCCTACCATGTGCCTGAGAGAATTGTCCAAACATTTGAACTCTGGCCGAGTTGGTGCTGAATTATCTCAGAGCAGATGCAGCGGAGAGGATGATATTGGAGATGGTGGGTTGGGAGGAGTAGCTTTAAACTGGTGTTCAGAGGTACCTTCTGAGTTCTCCTCCCAGAAACATCATGGACAGCATAAATGTGCCCCGTGCTTGTGAATGAGCAGGTTGCCAGGGCACTGGCAAAGCGTGGCTGTAAATCAGCCACCCTGGAGGGCTCCTCTGGGGCTGCCCTGTGGTCTGTGCTGCTGAGCCTTATCCCACACTGGCCTGTGCACAACCCACATGCTGCAGTGGAGCTTGGCATTTGGAGATAACTTATCATCCCCATGTATCTGTTCAGCTACAGCTGTACAGAGCAAAGGCAGATATTTCTGGAGCCAGGAAGGCTTCAGTCACTCACTTTGCGATATTCCAGGCAGGTCCCAAAGAAAGGCAGAGGTCGTGGCCCAGGAATACCCAACTTCTTGAACACACCAAAAGGCCAGGTCCCATATCTGTGGGACAGAAAAGACAGGAGTGTTACATCACTGGAATTGGGGCTGTGAGCTTTCCTAAACCTGGAGACTGCAGCAACACCCCTTTGGAGAGGAAGTAGAGCAGGTTGATGCAGGAGTCAGAAAAAAATTGGCCCAAATGAAAATTGCCCTGTAAAAACTACTTAATAAACATGGTAAGGCTCACTGCTGCCACATAGAGCTTCAGAGGGTCCCTTTGATGTAAAAGCAACTGTCTCCATAGGTGCTCCAGAGGAAATGGTACCTTGAAGCCCTTAGCAAAACCCCAAAGAGGAGCTCATTGCCAACCAAAGGAAAGGCAGAAAAGGGAGCTGAGAGAAGGAACACCAACCAGGCTTACATGTTTTTACTGAAGAGAAATCAAAGCAGTGCCAGAAGTGATGTCCCAAACAGGGCTTTTGTCAAACTGTACTTTAATTTTATTTATTGTTCTCCCTCCCTTAGTCTGGCTGTAGCTCAGTGGAAGTCTTGTCTTGATGGTTTTCTCTTTAGATTTTATTGACAGCTTTGCAGATTTTTTTTTTCCTCTGAAGCACCCTTTTTGGCAGCTCTAAAGTTATTACTTCTACCTCAGGGCTTTCTGTTTCTCAACAAGGGCCTGAGCTGCAGCCCTTTGAAGCTCGTGTTTGGCTGTGTTAAAAGAGCACCTCAAATATTTGGTTTTAGTTAGTAGCTGCAGTTTCCCAAGTGAGCAGGTCATGGCAGAAGGGATGTAAAACGGCAAAGGTTTGGCAGGGGATGTTCTCAGAGATCCTCTTTGGGCCACAAGGCAGCAGCTGCTCAGCCAGGATCTTGAGGATGCTTATCTGGAAAACCAGAGTCCAGGCTGAGATTTAGTGAAGGGTTTCTCCTTGCAATTAGTAATACTTCTCTAAATTTTGGGGACCCCAAGTGAGATCCCAGACCCCAGCACAGGTTCTGCCAGAGCACAAAAGCAGATCCCATCCTGTGGCCCAAACAGGGCAGGTGAAAAACAGGGAACTGGGTGTTTTCAGGTGCAGAAAGATTTCACAGAGCTCAGTTTGTCAATGTTTAATCTTTTCTGTCAAAGGTTAATTCAGTAGTAGGTATCAAATGTTTGTGAATTCTTGTCTTTAATGTTTATAGCTAGCCAGGGCTGTGGGAGGACCAGGAAATGTCAGGCTGGGCTGGTTACAAAACCCAGAAATACTAGAGGAGCATAAGCTAGGCTTAATCCACTTGAAACACAGCCAGGAAAATACAGTCTAAAATATAGGAAAAAAAGTCTAACACTCTTACAACTAAAATGTGTCAGGGTTTTCTGCAGGCTGAGAAGGACCATTCAGTGTGAAGCCAGGGAATAATCATTACTTCTTCCTACCATGTATGTGAACTAGAAATGCCTGAGATTCTCTCATGTGTGAACTGGAACGGTGTTGCCTCAGATGGATAAGAAGCATCTAAACAACCTCCCTGTGCCAAGGCAGTGAAATTTCTAATTTAGCTCAGATATCAGAGCATAAATATCTGGGTTTAGTCCCTTTTGCCACAACAGAATTACAAGGGTCTGCTGGAGGTGGAAGTCTGGTAACCAGCAATCTTAGATGACCAAAAAGTTACTGAAATTGGAGGGGTTGGGTCAATAACAAGGATGGCTTTTTTGGCTTGCTTGGTTTGGTATTGGGTTGTTTTTTTTTTTAAGAGTCTGCCCCAAACAGGCTTTTGAGTGATCCAAATCCCAGGAAATGGATTGAAAAATATGGCTAAAACTTATAGAGCTGCTGTGGCTGGAGCATTGCCAGGGCAGACAAATGGGCTGTGCTCGTGTGCACCACATTAATCGTTAAGGTTTATGGTTAGCAACACGCTGTCTCTGCCTCAGGGCTTGTCAATACTACCCAGTTTGTCAGCTCAGCCTTGTTGGCAGGGGCTGCCAGCAGGGATGCTGTGTCCCAGCACAGGGGGTTCAGCCAGCAGTGCTGAATGGCATCAGCAAAGCCAGGGAAAGAATTTTTTCACTAGCACAGCTCCCATAGGGTACATTTCTGCCTGTGGGAGTTTGTCTCAAAAGGCAGGAGAAGGTGTCTGACCTTGCTCTGGGCTTCACTTCTTCCCCCAGCAAGGGTGGGCTGTGAGGATGAACATGGGATGCTGTCCCTGCAAGTGTGGCAAATCAAATTCCTGGAAAGGTTCCCTCCAGATTCAAGTGCTCGTCACTGGAGCATCCTACCTGGGCACTGTAGGAGTCAGGAGGAGTAAGAACTCACTCTATGAATATTCTTTTCCTGGTGTCTTTTTGCTGCTCTCCACCTTTGCAGCAGGGTCATCTTCTGCTGACTCTCCTCCCTAGCAGCCTCAGCCAGGGAGGCACAGCTGTATGTCTTTGGAAAATAACCTAAGGGATCATAATCCTGACTGAAGCCAGCACCCTGCTGGTAACCAATACCTGGCACCATCATTATTCAATTATTCCTTTGATGTTCAGCAGCAAGATCATAGCTGCATGAGAATACTCCAAACCTTGGAGCAAGATCACTCATCTGTACAGTCTTTAGACTCTTCCTGCTACTTCCCAGAGCCTGGTTAGATGCTGGCAAACTGGAAATCACACCTACTGTTTGCTCTTCAGCAGATTAGCTGCATGGAAGTGAACAATGGCAAGAAGAGGAAAAAGGCAGGAGCAAAGAATCAGTAAAGAATATTTTACTTACGCTACCAGGAGGGCTACGAAAAGAAGCAAAAGGGCCCATGTCTCTGTAGAGAAGGCAGGGAGAAGGTTCATTTCAGTTCTTCTCTGACTGGCTTTGAGTTCTGCCTTGATGTGTTTGTCCCACGTCTGTGGGTAATTGCACACTGTTTGGCAGTGTGCAATCTTTTCTATTCTGTCATATGATTTAGGGGCCCTCCTTCTGTCACGAAGGAGGTGGAGTGGAAGGCAAAGGTAGCATAGTATGCTAATCTGAAAAACATGATTCATGTGTGCCACAAGTGCCTGGCTGAACTGTCTGAGGTTCAAATGATTTAAGGCATACATTGCCAAGCGTTTCACCTGGTTTCTCTTTTGTAAGTAATAACTGACTTCCTATTGACTAATGCTCCTGGGCTCCTCCACCAAACTAAATAAAACCAAGTTACAATGAAAAGGTAAATCCCAAAGCAGGTGTCAGAGTTGGTTTACAAAAGGGAAAGAGAAGTGAAAAGGTTATTCACACACTGTATGACAAGATCTCTTCTGGCAGATGAATTAACTTCGACAGAATTTAGGATTTTTGTTTAAAATATCTCTTTCTGTTGTGAGGAGCAAGCACTGCCTGCTTCTGGCTGCATTGATCAGAAGCAGCTTCTAACTAAGGCAGGAATTTGCCCCCTGTAAAGGCTGTAGAAGTGCATCTTGTTTGCTGGCACATGGCCAGGAGTTTTGTAAGAGAAATGCTGTCATTCCACAACTGCGAGCAGTTAAAGTACCACCGTGTCCAAAACACCAGCTCATGGACTGAAACCAGCACCCACCCTTCTGCAGCAGCTGGGAAAAAAGGCACAAGCAGAGCGAAAACAGATTTTGTACAGGCTTTCCTGGTGTGGAAAGTAAGAGTGTCCTAGAGGTATGGATGTGCTAAGAGATTATGATGGTGAAGAATACTGGGCTATTTGGGTGGTGTTTGTTAGTGGGGGGATCATGTCAGAGCAGGAGGCTCCGTGGTTTCCACAGATGTGCACTACAGCATTTTTAGGCCCTCATTTAGATTCATTCAGAACTCAAAAAAGAGCGATTGCCTCTGGACAGGCAGAGCTGCTGCCTTCAGAAGGGAGTTTACTGTCTGCACTGGGTGCAAATAACTGGGTGTTATAACACTATGTGGCCTGTCAAAAGCCTTGTGTCTCCGAGGATGTTGCTGTGATTCATGCTGAGGTGACTGATCAGTGGATCTCTGTCCACATGGTGATATCAGACATTCCAAGAGTTGTCATCTTGCCTTACCTCAGCAGCACTTGTATCTCATTTCACCTTTGCCTGGCCTTTGCTCTGACCTTCAGAGACAGCTCAGTTGCAGGTTATTCTGTAATAAACACAGTCTCCTTTGGTTTGACATGAACAGACAAGTTCATGACACAGCTTTCCAAAGCTGTGTTGGGTTCTACCTCTTTTGATTCAGAGATGTTGCAAGAGCATGTGTTTAAATAGGTGCTTTCCCATTCAGGAACTGGTCACAGCAGTGATTGTTTCTCCAGGGTTCCTCTTTGCACATTTTGACATAGCCTTGAAATTTGAATTTTTTGGACACCAAATGTTCCCAGCTCACTGCGTTGGGAAACAGGTTAATACAGTTCATTTAGGAAATAGGATTGCTGTAGGGCTCTCCATCCTCAGTCAAAATAAGCCTCGATCCTTGTCCTCTATGGGTCGTTTTCAAGGGTAATTATAGTCACTGGAAAAACTTGTATGAAAAAGATAGGTGCAAAGTCTTGTTGTGGTTTTGCACTGTAACCTGATGATCTCTCAAATGGACTGTGCCTATTGACTTCAAACAAACAAACAATTTCCCCTTGAGAAATCCAATGGATAAACAAAAAAACCCCTCATGTGATTAATCCATGCTGGAGGAAAGTCAATGACCCAGGAACAAATTACTGATTTTCACATAAAAGTCCAGCTCAGGGCTAGTTTGTGCCCAAGTGTGCCCTGTACTAAAACTGTAAACCTCCAACTCTGGTGCCCCCTAAACTGCTCGGGGATGCAACAAGCCAGTCGGGAGGTCCTGTTTGAGAGGTGGCCCGGACACCTTCAGAGGGGAGCCAGGGAAGGCTTCTCCTCCTGCCCTCCATCTCTGGGAGAGAGGAGAAACATCAGCTGTTTGCATCACCTTCAGGCAAGGCTGAACCCCCTCTCACAGGAATGGTGGGAAGGAGGAGAACCTCACAGCCAAGACCCAGTCTAACCTCTCCCTTCCCAGCCAAAGCCTCTGCCCACCTGGATGCTGTTGCACTGAGCTGGCATGATTATCCCTTCACCCTATGAAAGTCCTTTAGATGCATCTTATTCCTTACCACCACGAGCTTTTAGGCCCATCCTCTGCTTCTCCAGGACATTTTGAAGTTTAGGTGAGCCCACTGGCCCAGCTTTTTTGGAGCAAAGGCACAGTGCTCAAGGGTGTGAGAAGGCCCAAGCCCAGACAGAGCTGCAATTATAGCTGTGGTAACACCTTGCTGGTGGCACAACTAATCTCAATCATGTGTGACAATGTCACACACAACATGCAGTACACAGTGGACACACAGCACTGACCCTCCTCACTTGGGCTGCTGCCACCGTGTTTCTGGGACAGTCACAGGCTGAGGGTGAGAAGTTTGAAAAGCCAAAGTTTGCAGCAAAATTCAGAAGAGAACTGAGCTGCTTTTCCATTTCTAATGCCCCTAAGAAGCTCAGATTAATGGATTAATGGCTTTCAGGAAAGCAAAATAACAACATGTTGTTATTTGCAGCGTAATGAAGGGAGTGCTGCTAATCCAGGTTGTGAACAAGGTGTGATGAGCAGGAAGGATTTCTGTGTAATAATAACTGGGGGCTGGGCAGTAAAATGGAAGAACACGTGTTTCACAAGCTGTGAAACAAAATGATGCAGGGTAAGAAAAACACTATGGAATAGCAATTATGACTGGGGCACAGGTGTGGAGAGGAATGAGCAGTGCAGAAGAGAAAAAGCCATTGGGGCAAAAAAAAGCCACAGTGGGTAACATTTTGTGTTCCTGATAAAAAAGGACTGCATAGGAATAAGGAGGGCCAGGCTGGATATGTCTGAATCTTTAGTTCTTACTCACTTTTGAGTATGGTCATGAAAGAGGTTTTCCCGAGATGCTTTGGGGAGTTTGCTTTAGATTCTCAGGGCTGGGCCCATTGCAGTAGAGACTCTGCAGTGCTACTTGGGGTATAAATATTGCTGGGGAGTTGTATCCTTGTGGAGTACTTTAAACTCTCTAGATACAGATCATAAAAATTGCTGCTAATCATGCAGAGCTCAGCTAATCTCTGTATGGGAGAGGGCAGATTTCTGCACTGGAGAAACACCAAACTGACACAAAGTGACACTGATTTAGCTTCCCAGTTGATAGGTAATTTCAAATATTCTGGGAGAATAGTTAAGAGTAATATTACCTCGGGTTGAATGAACCACATTCATTTAGTGCAACAAAACTGGAAGTATAACCAAAACCAAGCTTGTACCTCAGGCTCCTTTTTCAAAAGGACAAATTAACGAAACAAACCAGTGGAAGATCTCAGGACCCTCACTGTAGACTGTGTCTAACCTCCTTTTTAAGTCAACAGTGCTAATATTATCAGCCAGTTTTATGCCAAGAGACTTGCCACTGCCTGAGCAGCTGCATTAAAAGGAATGCTCAGAATAAATCAATTGGGTAGGAAGTGAAATAAAAACCCAAACCCACACATATTTTATAGTTCAGGGTACGCTATTATATGTTCTGTCCATTTTATAGTTCAGGGTACACTATTATATGTTTTGTCCATAAGATCTTCTGGGATGAGAGCTTGTTTCTGTGCCTGACTAGGAGCAGCCCAGTGCTTGAACACACTGGCTCACTGGGCCCCAGTTGGGGGGGGTCCAGCATGCTGGTGGCACTTCTCACCCCCTTGGAGGGGTGCCCCCAAAACCCTTTGTTTGTTTAGTCTAGCTTAATGAGAGCTGGGCTGGAAGGAGGTTGCTACGAGATAAATGCCAGGTAGAAGAGCTATTGAATCAAATTATGATGTTGGCACAGAGACAAATGGGAATAATACAGCCACGAATAACTGCTAGGCTGGAAATGAGCACAGTCCTGACCTGGAAAGCTCGGGAGTCTTCCCTTCATAGGGTTAAAAGAAAGAAAAAAAGGTCAGGTAATGTAAAATGAGGCGAGATAAGGCAGCTGCTGATGGGAGGAGGGAGCAATACATTAAATTACCAGAGCTCTTCTGCCAGAGCAGTGCGAGGAGTTCGCTTTCTGCACAGACAGAAGATGTGGGGAGGCAGCTATTTATTTTTCCCTGGTACACAGTGGTTTAGTTACCCACAGGAAAATACTTCATAATGAAGGCTACATTTTGCTGGCAGTGGTGAAAATATTGATACACTACCGCTGGATAAAAAAAAAAATCAATGTATTTGGAGGGGTCTCTAATGATACTTTATGTAGTTCTGTGTATAGATGACTGATACCCTCCTGCACATAGATTTCCTTGGGATTTAAAAAGCTCACAAAAAACCTCAACAAAAAACTAATTAATTCCCCTGGATGTTTTGTTCCATATACTGAGCTTTGGAATTACACAGAAACTAGGACATTTTTCTGATGCTTTTTTTCAGTTAAAGTAATATCCCTGATACATCCCAATCTTCCTCCATAATCTTTGCAATATATCATTATATTCCTTTTTCATTCTAAGAAATGACAGCTACAAAAGCTGTATGAAATCTGGATGGCTAATTAACTCTGAGCACTGCATTCTTTTGCCCAATCCAATACAAATGCCTGTTTGAGGTTCTTTAACCTTTTAAAGTGAGTTAAGAAATAATAAAGTATCCTGCCAGCTCCACCCACGACTTCTTACCTACAGTGCAACCAAAGACAAGGTTACATCCCACAGGGGAACAGCAGAAAAAATCCTGGACAAATGCAAATGTGGGTGAGATGTATTTCCAGCACAAGGTGTAAGATCATGTTCTTTCCTGGATATTTTAGGGAGGATACCTTGATGGGGAAACTACATGAGAGTGGTGCTTTGTTGTGCCATCATTTTGGCAAAGTCATCCCCAGAAGCGTCTGCGCACATCATTGCTTGAGCAAACTTCAGCACTGGGATGTCACAGCCTGGTGAAGTCAGTGCCTTTGGCTCATTCAGAGCAATGGATCTTTCAGTGGGTGACAAATCATCCTGAGGGTAAAGGGCTTTGTTATGCAAAGCACTTCCTGAGATTGTACCCAAAGCAGGAATAACGTCATGTCTTCAGGCGGGTGTCCCTGCCACGGCTGCAGCTTCCCACAGGGTGACCTGCTCGGATGAGCCAAGCAGGTTCTGCTCCACCGTGGTTGTAGTTACACAGTTAGGAAGGATCATGGGACTCCAGTATCTGTAATGAGTGAAACCGCAGTCCTTTCTCGGTGTGCTTTTAGACCACAGATCACTTGCCTCTGTCATATGACACGGGGTGTTTGCTCCCTCCATTGCTCTTTGGTGGGCTGGGGTAGATGTGGCAGCTCTCACCACAAACATGTGCCAAAGTGGTTGATGTCAGGGCTGCCGTGTGTGGAGGTTCATGGGAAGGGCTGTATGCCCTAAGAGAGTGCATTTCACCCAAATAGGAATGTTTCCAAATTGCTGTTCCTTGTGGTCACCTACCTGATCTGCTCCCGCCAGTCTGTAACACTAGAAAAGGATTATCTCAAGGTTATTTTCATATCACGTGTCAGAGCATCCTGATATATTATTTTTCTCTTCTAAATAGTTTTCTCAGGGCCTAAAGTTTCAGCTTAAAGCCAGGCTTTTTTTTTTTTCTTTTTCTTTTTTTTTTTGCCTTTTTTTTTTTTCTAAAAGTAAATGGGATTATTTTGAGAACCAGTCCCTAAAATTATCTTATGTGAGCAAAATACAGGCTTGTTTGAATCACACTGTGATAAGTCCCTTTTTTTGTTTTGTTTTTTTTTTTTTTGTATTTGTGTCAAGATAGTTATGATGAAAAAAAAAGAAAGAAAAGAGTTGTGTCATCTCGATTTCAGATTGTAAATGAGTCTGAAGGGTCAAGGGGGTTTAAAGCTTGGACCTGGGTCAAACGGTCCCTGGAATTTGCTTATCTGAACTCAGAGGCTCACACGAATAAGTCCTTTGGGACATCACAAGTTCTAATCTCAGGTTGTCATGTAAAAACATTTCTCTCTGGCCAATTTGCCCAGGCAGTTTGCCTTGTTGAATATTTAACCAGTTGCTAGACAGTGTGATGATATTTGAACCACTGAGCCTGGAAAACCCTAACAGATGGGTGGGAAAGGATGAATCTCACCAGAAAAATTTCCACCAGTCCCAAGACATTGGGCATGTGGTTTCTCTGGAGCAGGGGACTTTTGTTTGAGACTTCTGTGTTTTTATGCCATTTTGTGCCCCTCTGGCTTTTGAGTTACCCACACCAACACCCCATATCTGGTAGGAGGAACCTTGGCTGTAGGTAGAAATGCTTGGCTTGGCTGATGAGGGCATCTCCAGCCCCCAAAGCCCCAAGTCTTTTGGGTGCTTATTTCCACAGCAGGCTGAGCCTGCTGCTCTTTTGATTTAGAGAGAAGTTTATTTTGGAGAATAGTTGGGCGTGCGCTCACCGGAGCACTCCGGCTGCGGTTCCACGCTGGTTGGTACCGACGCCTCGGAGATGGATTCAGGTGCAAATCTGACAAGACACATATAAATGGCAGGGACAGAAATAGTAGCTTTAAAACACAATTATTCCCTTAGGCTGATACTCCTGCCCAGCAGCGTGGCAGGTTCTCAAGGAAAAAACAATGGTAGGGAGAGCGGTTTGAGAACCTTTCTTCTGAAATTTCATGGCCTCATCCTGTAATCCGAGAAATCCCTGCAGGTGTGATCTGAGCCATAGGTGCTGAGTGTCTGAGTGAGAATCAGGTGCTAATTAACAGACATTGATCACTACAAACAGTTCAGCTGGTGGCCCTCATCCACCTTCATCCTGATTTATGCATTTCAAGAAGAATTGCAGAAATAACATGAAGTTCAGTGGCTCTCAGAGCCTCTGCTGAACCTCCTGCTGTTTCATCCCTTCACCATGGTGGTTCTTGGTGGGCTCTGTGCTGTTGATTTTTCATGTTAACTGGGGCAAGATTCTTTGGAGCCCTCACCATACACTTTCCTCTCTCCTTCTCCAACAACAGCAGCAATTCCCACTCTGCCCAATAACCTTCAGCTTCCCTGTGCCTATATGTATAACAAAGGCAGACCTTTAAAATGTTGGACAGAGACCCAAACTGAAGGGCACCGTGATAAATTCTGGCAGAGGTTTGACATGATGGGAAATTCATTCCTCCCACATAAATTATTTCCTGCGCTTTTCAGGCTTTAGCCTTTTACTGTGCATTTTCAGCAATAAACAGTGAAATATGACATTATTTACTTGCGAAGCACTAATAATGTGTACACACCATAAAACCTGACTATGCTCTGGTGAGCTCCCAGTCACCAGCATAAACACCGGGAAGCAGAACGTGCCGGAGACCCCGGCTGCATGTCCCGGCTGCTTCCCTGCTTTGTGCCTTCCTGAAGCATCACTTACTGCAGGCAGCCCAGTTTATTCCCTACTGACTTAGCTCCCCAAGCAAATAGCATGCCCTCTCCTTTAGGGTTCATCTCCTCTGATTTTATAAACATCCCTGAGCTACTCTACTCCTTCCTGACCTGGCTTGTTTAGTGACACAACCCCATCACAGCTGAGCTCAGCAGGCATTGGGATATGGGATAAAACCTGAGCCTTGCTAAACCCCACTGCGGGGCTTGGGCACGGCTAACTCAGCATGGCTGGCTGCAGGGGTGAAGTGTCCAAAGGGATTTTCAGCATGTGTGCATGGATAATGCCATAATGAATTCCAGATACTTTAAGTTTTCTGCACCATTTTTTTTTTTTTTTTTTTTTTAATTCTTGAGGCCTTTCATGTTGATGTGGCTTGACTTTGTGTTACTGAGCTTTGGGTTAGCTTAGCCTGGCTTTGCATGATCAGAAATAGCCGTGCCCACACCGTGTCCTCGGACCCACTCCATGTCCTTGGCACTTGTCCTTGGCTGTGTGGGCTCTGAGCTGGCTGGATCTGCAGCAGCAGCTTCTGCTTGGAGAGGAGGCTTGTGGGATGCATTTATGGCATCCCAGTGGTACAGTTCCTTATGTTAGGGCAAGCCAGGGAAGTTTCAGATGAAATTAAAGGTAAAGCCTGGGATGCCCCTGGGTGTTAGTGAGACTCTGAACCCGGTGAGATTCCTGCAAAAATCCCGATGAGGACTTGGGTTAACTGTGTGGGGTAGCCAGGTCATTCTCCCAATAGGATTTGGCAGCAAGAGGAGCACGGTTGGCTCATTGATCCCTCAGAACGCCCAAGAGATGAGAGCTGGCAGCGTGGTGAGCCTGTGTGTGAGCAGGGAGGGGGAACCTGGCCCCCTCCAAACTCAGAGTGGTTTGGCCATATCTATTATCATTATTGGAGCTGTCAGCTGAGATTCAATACAGGGCTTCAGAGAGATGTATCGGGGCCAGCTTCCACGCTGACTTACCACAGCAGCCAAGGAGCCAGCTCCCATCTCATTTGTGCTCATTTAATCCATTGATTTCACTGGAGAGAAGGCTGAGGAGGAAGGCAGCAGCGGGCTCTGCAGAGCACAGCACAGGGTACCCTCTGAGCTCAACCACCTCACCCTCTCTGAACCATTCCCAGGAAACAACAGGGGGTATTGTGGCCCCAGTGCCTTGTGCAAACCTCAGGACCAACATGTAGGGACAAGCTCTTCCAGAATCAGGTCTCTGGGAAGCGCTGGACCATAACCCTCCCATTCTCTGATTTTATTCTCCCTCTGCAGTACATTCTTACAGCTTGACTGTTTTGCTCCATCTTAAGGTTGTTTTGAGAAAAGGAGGCTGTTTGGTATTTCAGAAGAAGTTAAGGCAGTATTTCTCTTTTTCAGCCCATTCCAAAGCTGTTAGTCTCAAACAAGAAGGGCCATGACAATTTTCTGTTATTATAAAAATACAGTGTCAGAAGTTAGGTCCCTGTGGGGTGCAGAATTACCTCCAGTATCTATGCATTTGCATGGTAAATGAGAATATTCAGGAGAGTTAGTCAGTCTGCTCTAGGAATACAGTGAGTGTTTGCTGTTCAGATTAATTAAAGGGCTAGAGATGTTGTGAATGTGATTACCTCTTCTTATCTTGTTCCAAAGTCCATGCAATATCTACAGTGTTTCAAAGTTATATAAGTTTTTTTAAAAAATCAATAGGAGTGGAATTCTCATTATCACCAACCTACAAATAAAGTTATATAGGAAGCAGAGAAAGAAAAACATTGGTGTGGGAACAGGCTTCACCTTTACATTTGCAAGAGGATTTTCCTTGCAGGAAAAACTACTGAAAATCTCAGAAATTTTTAATTGCAAAGCAAACCAAAACCCTCATAACCCACCGTTTTCCCCTCTTGTAGGTGAGGCTTTAAGAAGTCATTTTCTGAATACTCAGGATCAGGTACTTGAGGTGAAACAGGTGTTAGATTTTGGCTTAGCCACCAAATTCCAGCAGGCAAGTTCCTCAGTATCTTTTTCTCCATGGGCGAGTTTAATAGTAGATTCCACAGAGGACCTGGTAGGACCTCGAGAGATAAAGATGAGTCTGTTCTTTGGCCCCAGGAGCTGAACACAGACACCTCAGATCCCCCTTTCCCCCAAGGCACGTGGGTCTCAATTAACTGCTATTCCAATTGCTCTCATTAATCGAGAGTGCAGCGTTTGAGATGAGGGAGCCTTCGGACCTGTGAAGGGCATCTGCTGGTGGCTCAGCACCAGGCTGGTGGGTCCCTCCAGCCCCAGAGGGCTTCAGGCATTGCCTCTGCCACCATGGCTCTTCCAGAAGCCACCACCACAGCCCGGGTGGCTCCAGGGCTGTCACACGCTGCCATCTGCGAGCAGCAAGGTCACAAAGTTCCTGGCGCCCTTTTAGCCTGCTGTGATAAACACACAGTCACACGGGTTCTATAAGAACAGGATCTGCCCTTCGTTATCCAAACGAGGTCGAATTTGTGCCAGCACAGAGTTATGAGTCACGGCAGGTTTCGATTGGGATTTCTGATTCCTAAACAAGGACTGATGAGGCTCCCCAGTAGCTCCCATTAATCTTCTGCCCCGCGAGCTCTGCATGGCTGCAGTTGAAGAGGTTTTGTATTTCATTTGCACAGAAGGTGACGGTGCAATGGCTCTGACAGCCAGGACATGGGTGGGAAGGATCTCGTCAGGGTTTCAGGCCACGGATTCCACGTCAGTCCTTTGTCGTAGCGCAGCAGTGCCCTGGAGGAATGAAGCTGCAGGGAGAGGTCTCAGACTCTGTTTGAGAGACGTGATGGCTCGAGACAGCTTCTCCAGGGGTGTGGAGGAGCTGCTTCTCACCAGTGGGGCCAGGACATTCCATTCCTTGGGAATTCCTTAGCATGACAGTAGTGCAAGTGACTGCCCACCACACCGGTACCTGTGTCCCTAAGCAGCAAAAGCACTCATGTTTTCCACCATTGGAGACTTTCTGCTCAAAGTTCTGTGGTTTAGGTCTCTCCTTAGTGTGTCAGAAAGCTTTCAGACCAATTAAATCTTTAATGAGCACTCCCAGCTCTTTGCTTAGTGGCTTTGCTTCTGCCTTTGTTGCAGACAAAGTGTGTCTGAGTACAAACAGCCTCAAACGCAGACAGAAAAAGCCAAACATTCCTCTCCCTGCTCCCCTGCTCTCCTCCCTGGACCCCACTCTGCCAAGGAGAGCAGAAACCAGCAGCCCTGTGTTCAGAGTCCCAGGGAGCTGAGGGAATCAGTTTTCTATTGAACCTTTCATTCTCCAGATATCAAAACACTTTGTGAAGTCGGGGCCTGTAGGGAAGCAGAGCTGCTATTTATGTGATCAATAAAAAGTTTTACACGGAGCCTTGGATGCTCACAAAAGATGGGAAAGAATGTAGCTGAAACAGCTCTTCACACGAAAACAAGATGTTTATTGGTATTGAAACACCCTGCTAGGCTGAAATCAGATGCCAAGCGATGTGAGCTCAAGCCAGGATGGTTTCTTGTTGTGGAGGGGAGAGGAGTGGGCTGGCTTTTTGCATAGAACTAGCTAAAATTTCCCTGTCATTATGTGTAATAATAGAAGGATAACTGCACAGCATGGTGAGAAGATTGAGGTTGGAGCCAAGGGGGACAGAGCCAATAACTTTTTCTATATTCTTCTGCCACGTGAATTCTTCACACCTTGAACTACTTTTTCTTGATTTTCTTCTCCTTTTTTCTTTTTTTCCTTTTTTTTTTTTTTAATATTGAGGCAACAGCCAATAAAAGAAACTAATGGGTTAGAAACCACGTAAGCAATCTCCCACTGAGCTTTATTCCCCACAGGCTCATTGCATCAAAGGGAAGGCAGCAAAATAGGGCGACCAAACGCTACGTAACAACAAAAACAAGTTGGCTGCTGCCAACTCTGCCCCCCACACGGGGCAGGTCACTTTGCCTGCAGAGGCTGTTGGACTCATGGGGTCATGGCAGCTGCCTGGGCTGGAGTGAAGAGGACATTTCAGGGCTTTTCACAAAGGAACAAAGCTCATGCCTTTGCTCTGCATTCCTCCTTCCCCACTCCACATGCAAATACATCTCTCTGGCTGCTCCACTTCTTCCTGTGCCACCTCCACACTTGGAGATGAGGTTTCTTGTTTGCTGTGATTCCTCTCCTGCTGTGTTTGAATCCTGATTTCTGGGTGGAAGGGGCAGAGAGACAATTTATCCCATGTATCTCCTGCCTGCCCCTTCTCCAGGAAGGGTAATTCCATCCCACGTGCAATATCTTCCTTTCCTCGCTCCACCTTACTGACCTGAGCAATGTACAGTTACCAAATCCAGGCCTCCCATAGGGAGCAGATGTTAATTCCACCTCATTTCAAGTTTACCACTTCACCAGTTTTTGGTGTGCTCTTTCCAGCACTTGGTAATTTTGCTCCATAATAACGGGATGAGCATCTCATAATTAGTGCAAACCACGGTGTTACATCCTGGGAAACGAGACATGGTGGGAAAACACTGAGTGTCCCCAGTGCTTCCTAGGAGGTGTCAACCCCTGAATTTTCAAAGCAATTTGGAGGGAGCAAATGCTGGTCACTGCACACAAATATAGCCTATGGATAATTCAGCACTAAGTCTTGTGCTCTGGGTACGAAGCCTTGCAGTCAGCACAGAGCAATAGCAGCAACTTTATCAGGGGCTCTGGAAGTTGGAAAAAGGACTTTATGAAGGATAAACTCAAGGCTCTTTGTAAAGGTTTCTCCTTCTTCTAAATCCTACTGGCTCCACAGCTGGTGACTTTGCTCAGTGAGGTGGGTAATGCAGCTCAGGGTGTCTTGCACCCCCTGCCCCACCACCACGTCTTACCTGTGCCTCTCTCCAGAGATCTCCTCTCCCACCCTGTGCAGCCACAGTTGTGGAGCTGCTTTTAATTTCCTGTGTTACCCAGTCACAAGCAGCGCTGCTGCTAACAACCTCTGAAAAGAAACAGGGAAAGAGCATTAGGAGATAATAAGTCTTATTAACAGCTTGGAGAATCCGCATTTGAGAGTGAGAACCGTACTTAAAAATCAGGAGAGACAAAAGGGCGCCTTGCAAAAGTGCGTGTTGCCTGGGCAACATCAGCATCTGCATCCCCTCATCTCCCCAGCCCCGTGCTTAGCAAATATCCTCACCACGGTCCTTCCTTCCGTGCACACTCAGACTTACACCTCTCACTCACCTCCCTCTCACTCACGTCTGCATCTGCCTCTCCAAGGTGAACGTACAGGGATTGGCACACAAAGCCTGGCAAGGAATGAATCTTCCTTCAGCCTTTCGTCTTGTCTCTCCTGCTGTGCTCTGCAAAGTCCCAGGTCTGTGCTTGCACACAGTGCAGGCTTCACTTCGCACACGTGCCTTAAGATGGAGCTGGGTGCACTTGTGCCCTCACAGTTTGGAGCTGAACCGTAGATCCCATGTATCCAGCTGTATCTTATCTCAAAGTTACATTTATGTAGTAGTTAGGCTTGAGGACAGATGCTTTTCTCTTTTTTTCCTGCTTTTTTTTCTAACACCGTAAAAGAAAAAGCACACACATCTTCCAGAGTTGGGAGTTCTCTTGACAGCAGAACAGTGTGATGGATGTGCCAGGGCATCATTTCATCAGAACATCAAACCATGAGGTTGGCTGCTGCTGTTCATTCTTGTCATTTGAATCTACTTGACGTGTAGGACCACATTAAAATCCTGTAAGAGAAAAGTGCTGCCCCTCTCCTTGTCAGAGAGGGCTACGGGGGTTCATCCATCCGGCCCCGGGACAGCACAGGTGGATGGGAGCTCTTCCTCAGGGAGTTCACTGAAACAGAAACAACAAAGTCTGCTGGAACCTAATCCTGCTCCAGCTTCATTTTCCAGAGGAAGACAAGGACAACTTCTGGCATTTATTGCTTGCAGTTTTCTCCACACCACTCATTAAAACAGTTGAGGTTTTCCTTTCATCTTGCCAATGGCAAAAGAAATTTGTCTTTCTTACGCCTTTTACTCTTCTCTGATTGTTCAGGGTTTTTTTAAACATCTTGAGCAGCAGGCTGGTGGCCAGATTTCTGAACGTGTTTAAGCATCGACAGATGCAGCTGGGTACCTGGAGGAATTTTTCAAAAGCATTTTGCTGTAATTGCTTATGATATTATTCACTTCCCATCCTGATCTCTTTGGTAGAATCCCTATTCCTGCCAGCACTGCATCTCCTATTGCAGACCTGAGTTGGATTTTGCTTTTTTTTCTTGCTTTTAGTCCTGGAACTCCAGGGAACTGAACAAACAGAGCAGCAAAATCTGCTGCAAATAGTTAGATTTGGGTAGATTTTAGTGGGACAGTGAGAGGGTGAAGTTTCATTTACAGTAACAGAACTCCAACACGAGCAGTCTTATCGTAGGTGTGATATACAGAGAAATCAACTGCCTTCTCTCTTTGAAATGCAAAATGTCCCTGTATTGCAACATGATGGCTAAATTTGCCAGTGGATTTTGAGCATTTGTGTGGTTTTTTGAAAGCAGCAGTTAATTTGCAGAGAGCTTCCTCGTCACTTTTGCCCTCTGTCTATTCTGGAGGTCACGTTTGTGTTGTTACTAATAACCAGATAAAAAACTGAGTGAGATTTGCGGGCAGATCTGCAGAAATGAGTGATCTGGGTTGGTTTCCTCAGCCAGGACAAGCTGCAGAAGCCACCGCAGCCCCGGGTTGTTATTACAGAGAGAAGGGTCTGCAATTTCCATCCTGCAGTGCCATCTATAGCACAGAGCAGTGCACAGCAAACCACACTCCAAAAATCGCACCACAACCAAAAACATACCCCAGCGGAGGCAGCAGGCTGGGGGAAACCTTCGGGCAGTGAATTAAACTGGCAATTTAGGGATCGTGGCCCATGTTGGACTGGGCAGGAATGGAGGAGCTTGGGGTGTGAGTATCACCTGCCCTCCTGTTTGGGCTTCCCTAATTTTTTTAAGAGGTTTGCAACACAATTTCATCCCCTTCAAATCAGTACAGAAGTGGCCACCTTTCTCCAGGGGACAGCTCAAGATATACTAAATCAGAGGTGTGAAACCAAAACCCATTTTGACTCTGATGAGCAAAGGGAATTTCTCTTTATTTTTGATTTTAAAACCAGATGTTGCTTTCATGCTCTGAAACCTCTGAAACAGCTGAATGGATTTTCTTCAAACTCCTCACATGAATAAAAATTCACCTTTGGGCTGTGAACAAGCTTAAGAAATTGCACTGTGATGGAGATTATTTTTTTCTTCCCCTCCCCTCTTCCTTTTTTTTTGATTTGGAAAGTTAAAAGGTTCCTAAAATAGAAGCTGAGAATTGGATTAAACATCTCTCTGTTAGCTCTTAGGAGTGTTCCAAGTTTGAAATTATCATTTCTTAAGGTGCCTGGCTCCCATCTCTCCTAGACTTCCAGCTGCCACTTTTTTTATTTAAATAGCTGCTAAAATAACACTGAGGACCAGCTCATCTCTGGCACAGTGTGAAGAGGGAGCTTTGCTGAGAAAATTGAGAAAAAGCCCAGGTTTGGCCCAATTTTGTGTGCCTCCAAAACTGACCTGTGAAACTGGGGAAGGAGAAGGAGATTGCAGGAGTTGGGGAGCCCTAAATCAGGAGAAACCCCCCTGTGCTCCTCGTGACTCACCAGCATCCTTTGTTTGGCCAGAGGGGCAGAGGAACAGCATGGCAGTGCCAAGTGCTTTGGCCTGGGCCATTTGGTGTTGAAATATGTATCATGAGACCTGCAATGTTAACAGAGCAGAAAAATAGCTC
Organism: Pseudopipra pipra; assembly: GCF_036250125.1. Classification (NCBI taxonomy): domain Eukaryota; kingdom Metazoa; phylum Chordata; class Aves; order Passeriformes; family Pipridae; genus Pseudopipra; species Pseudopipra pipra. The sequence continues at coordinate 13,024,634 of NC_087564.1, forward strand.
AGCCAGTTCACTGCCAGGAATGAATAGATACCCCACAGGCAGCTTTTCTGGCCTAAATCTAGCTAGAAAGGGACACGAGGAATAAAAGGTGTAGTTATATCATAGAATACGTATTATATCATATATGTAGGTGTAGTTATATCATATACGTAGTTATATATGTAGAATCATATATACTAAAAGGTGTAGTTGTATCATATATGTATAACTACCTTGTAATATTGTGGAAACCTGAGGTTCGTTCCCATCATTTCTCTGTTTTCTGAGATAAAGCTCAAGAGTGGCTTGCAACAGAGAGGTTGTGCAGGATCATAAAATCATAGAATTATTTAGGTTGGAAAAGACCTGTAAGATCATTGAGTCCAGCCATTAACCCAGTACTGCCAAGCCCCCACTAAACCATGTCCCCAAATGCCACATCTACACACCTTTTAAATATGTTCAGGGTGCTTGATCCCAACAAAAGCCTGGTGGGATTATTCATTAATGGTCTTGGGAAACACACATCTAGCTTATTACAGTCCCTTTCTGTATTGTATGGGAATATCTAGAGGCATTGGATGCTTGGGAAACGCTTCCATTGACAAAGGATGGGCCAAAATCACCATCTCCTGCTCTCACACTAATTCTTACTGACCCATACTTGCTCTGATGGAACGTCTCACACCAGTAATTGCTCCCAGTTTGAACACAGAGCAAACAAAGCCCTGGGTTGCTACAGGAGGAAAGCAAGGTGGGATTTGTGAGTGTCTGAGAAAGGAATTTCAGCCACCCAAGAGAGCTAGAGATTGAGGAGGAGGTGTTTGTGACCTCTGGAAAGTATTTAGTGAGAGCAGCCCTCCTCGCGGAGGAGCCAGACAGGCTCTGAGCAGATGGATGTGTTAGTCAGCTTGGCCACTATCTGCTTTAACAGAAAATTATATGCTAAATCAAGCACTGGGAAACAAATTGCACACTCAGCACGGCTGGAAGGCCAACCTCTGGCACAGACATCTGTCCTCAGCAGAGGCACATCCACTCCTGCAGGACCTGCTGCCAGCATCTGCCTTTAGCGGTGCTGGATGGATGGAGCAAAAGCCAGAGTCACAGGGGCAGCCTCAGCACCCGGGTGCTGGGTGTGCTGACAAAGGGTGTGTGTTTTTCCAGGTTTTCCTCTAAGGAAAGTACAGCATGGGGCTGCCTGCTGGAGGCTTGGCTAGGGATAGAAGCAAAGCAGGAGGTTTGCCCAGGGAAGGACTGGAGCTTGCTTGGCTAAAGCCCTTTGGGCAAGCCAAGATGTTCCTGGAGAGATGAGATATGGATTCTGGGGGCAGCATCTCCTGCTCTCGAGCTGAAGGCAGGAAGGGCTAAACCAGAAACTCACTTTAACCTCTTAGCACACAAAATCAGCAGTAACCCCCCCCTATTTGCACCTACAGTAATTCCTCCCCGTGCTCTCGCAAGCCCAGTTCAATTTCCATTTTAATCCTGCGTGTGTATCTGCAAATAGCCGATTACTCATGCTGGACCCTGCCAATAAATTGTGTGCTTATTTGTTTCCCTTCCTTCCAGAGTGGGTTTGTATTAAGCACCACTGCAGCCTGTGGCAGGGGTTGAGGCAACGCCTCAGTGGCCACATAAAACAACTTCTTATTGAGCAAAGGCCCCTCTTTCTCACAAAACGAGCGCTCGGAAGATACAAGCAGCTGGAATATGGGTATTTTCACGGCCATAAAAACTTCGTTTTACTTTTATTGCTATTGAAAAGCCCTCAATAGGTGCATTTCTCATCCAGCCGATTAATCTGAGGTTAGAGGCTGCCACACCAACAATTACACAGATACACACCTCCGTGTGTGTGGAAGCAGTGTTACCTCAACCTCTTTCCAACAGAAAATCAAAGGCAAAGTGTTGCTAGCATGGAGACACAAAGAATACCCTCTCTTTTCCATCTGAGGCTCCAGCACAGACTCGCTACGCCCACTTAAGGCTCCTTTCAGCTCCCCACGTGCCTCCGGGTTGCCTAGCAATCCTAACAATATTTTATGAGGCCTTATTCCAGAGGCACATTTTGCTAATGCTGAATTTTAGATAGAAGCTCCAGGAGAAGCAGGGAGGAAGCCTGAGATAGCATCACTCCAATTTATTACAGCCAGGATATGGGCAGGGGGGGTAAAATAAAACACCAAATTATCATGCCAGGCATTTAGCAGTAAGGTCTGGCACTGTAGCCTGTGAGTCAGTGCTGCCAGGGGTGGTCTCTGTGCCGTGGGCTGGCTGCAGTAGCACAAATGTGTATCTGTGACTGCTGAGGCTCCAAACAGGCACATCCCAAAGGGAGTGGATGCTGGTGGCCAGCATGCCTGCTGGAGGCTTCTGAGCAAACTCATGGAAAGAAATGATGAGGGAAAACAACTTCTGGGTGAATGAGACAGAGAGGATTCAGTACAACCAGCTGTTGCCTTCCTAATCTTGGGTGCCTCCAGGGGAAGCCTGCCTCCATCACCCAGGACTGTGCCCCAGGGTGAGTGATGCTGGGAATTCAGTGGGCTGGAGAGACCAGGGGCTCCAGGACGGCTTGGAGAGCCTGGAGGGAGCTAAGACTCACTGTCCCCTCACTGCCTGGGCTGGTTGCACAACTCCAGTCTGGTGAGGCCCTTGGTATACGCACAGCTCCCCAAAATCAGTGGGTTTGGGTCTCTGGGTGCCCAGGTCCTGCAGCAGCAAATGGAAAATAAAGGTACCAAAATATATAAATCTGTTTCAAATCACATTCCCTTGGTTTCTCCCTTTCCAGCCCCAAGCAAATGTATAACCCAGGCATAAAGAGCCCTTGGGGTTAGGATCAATGTTAGAGTCAATGTTTCTGAAGGCTACAGAGTTCCTATTTTTAACTTTCAGTTTGGCGAATGCAAACTTTGTTCAAAACCCAAACTTTCTATGAGTGGCTTTTAATGGTTGGAGGTTTTAAATCCTACCTTTAAAAAGAAAAACAACACCCTTAGTTTCATCAAAAATTGCTCCATCATAGTGATCTCTTGCTAACATAAACTGACTTCGATTCGACCATTAAACTCTCACATGATTATTATTTTGTTGATGAGAAATTACTTTTGGTAAAATTCAGCAACTGTTTCGTTTCTGTAAAACATGTATTGAAAAAAAGACATCTTTTCATGCCTTTCTATTTCTCTCTCTCCCTGTTTTTTGGGGGGGATGTTAATTTTTTTCAATTTCAAGGTGCACAGGTGTTTTTTATAAGTAAGTAAACATGTCCTCTCCTGACTGTAAAGCAAATTCATTAGCATGAGGGAACTGATAAGTGAAAACTGCTCCAAACTGAAGTGAGACACATCTCATTGATTTTTTTTCCACTGGCCAAGCTGAAGGACAAGTAAATTGGATTTTTAAAATCCTTTCACTTATAATACTGTATGGTATTATTAGTAATGGGAGTAAGTAAAACTGTTTATAGCAGATGTTTTTCTAAAGGTGACAGTGTGCCCTGAAAGTGATGCATGATGGTTGTAAATCCAGGGTTTTCCAGCACTTACAGCAAATGTCCTTATTGCCCTAACATACCTACCTAACACAACCAACCAGAAAGGGGAGCACAGAATGGGAAAAGGAGAGAGTTTCACAGTTAATCCAGGATTTCACTGGGAACCAGCGTTACTGCTGGGAATATAATCAAAGGTTGGCTTTGCTCAGTGCTTTAGAGGTGTCTGCAGAACAGCAGGATATTTGTAGGAGAGTCCCTCCCACAGCATCTGCTCCCTGCTGAGAGGCTCCAGCGATCCCAAAAGATGCTCAGGTCCCACTGAAAGCAATTACGGTTTACAAGTGCCTTTGCTAGTCCCTACTTCAAGGATAATCTGTTGGCAATGAAAGCCAAGAATAGATCACAGCAACTTCAGATTTCCTGTACCAGGCAGCGGCTGAAGTCCAGGGCTGCTCCCACATGGATCCCTGGATGCCTTGGTTGGGTCTGTGTTGGGGCACTGTGCCCTTCACCACATTTTCCTTATTTTCCTGGCATGGCTTGGCCCAGTGGGAGTTTTTTCCCATTTGAAAGGGAAGGTTTTGGTGTCTGGCAGGCTGATAGGTGATAGCTGATTAAAAGAGAAAAGGAGGCTTTTCATTTCTGGAGGGGGAATCTGTTGAAGGAGCACGTGCAGTTGGGATAATGTGGAGTCCAGGCTGTTGGGTCATGACATAGAGGTGACATAGGAACAGCCCATTTACACACATAATATGCTGGTTATGGAACCGATTTCAGATTGCCCTGACCTTCCCTGTGTGGTTTGTGCCTGTGAAAATATAGGAAGGAAGCTGGGATCAGGCGTGACCGCTGTGGTTTCGGCAGCACATTACACCGGCTGTACGTCATGACAGACAAACCATCACAGGTGTCAGTCATGACAGAAAACATGCACATCCTGTGTGTTTTGTTTAAATGTTTTGTAACAATGCAGGGCAAATTCTGCAGCTTTACTGACTCCTCTTGCTTCTCAGTCAGGTTGTAAAGCAAGATATTTAAGATCAGCTGCTTCCAACCCTCCAGACAATGCATGGAGCTTGTTTCCAGCAGTGACAGGCACTATATGCTGCAGTTGCTCATAAAAGTCCAAAACCATTTTCCTTTTGGGCTGAAATGCTTCATGTTTGGTATCAGATTTTGTATTTATTGGTTCAGTTGCTTTTAGCTGTTGAAAAGTATGTGGGTTTTTTTCCTCTGTTCGCGTCGATGGAAAGTGAGAAAATGAGATCATTGAAAAAGAACTAAAGCAAATAATTCAGATCTGGCTTGTATTATGCATTTCAACAAGGTCTAAGTTTCAAGCCAAAATGAAAGTTAAGTTAGCTAAGTGATTTTAAAGCTCAAAGCACACAGGCCAGGGTAAATTTTATGAACTATTTTAACTGCAATCCATGAAATAGTATTGCTTTTGTAAAATTATCTTGACAACAAATGGTCTTGTTCAAGGCTTTTCAAAATGGGCTATCATACATCAGACAGGCACTGGCTTGGATTCTAGAAAGGCGACAGCATTTCTGCATGGGAAATGAGCAGATCACATAATATCTTAGGGAATGGCAGAATCTGGGCATCAGATGTCCCTAGGTCCTTACTGTATTTCAGAGAACTTGCTGTGAAAATATATTCTTGATAAGTGTGATTCGAAAAAAATCCCTGTGAAGCCTAAATAAACTGTGATAGAAACATTTCCAGCATGCTGGAGTTTACAGTAAACAGGATCACAGCTGATTTAAAAATGAAAAAAAAAAAAAGAAAATCATTACTATAGAAAGCACAATCTTTCCAGGCTGTGCTGCTCTTGGGAGGGAGCTAACAGACACAGCATCTCATTTAGCCCCATCTCACCAGGCACCAAGACTGCTGCTCAGCACTCAGCATGAAGCAGAGCACCTTGCAGGAGGCAGCTCTGGCCGAGCAAGGTTTGAGCAATGCCCCCTTGCACTTGGTCTCACCATCTGCCTGCCTTTTTCTGTCTCTGATCCTGCTCCCTTCAGCTTAGCAACCTATTGGCATTTGGGAAAAAAATGGTGGGTTTGTATCCTTTGTGAGCTTTCAGGACTGTGAGTGCTCCCACCGCATTTCTGACTCACTGGTGTTGTTTCCTTCAACCTTCTGCTGATTAGAAGCTGTGCAGGGAGTAGGAAGGATTCCTCTATCAGTGGATCACCTCCTCCACAGGCCAACCCTTTTTTATCAGCCCATGTGGATTAAAACCTGGCTCAGAGTCACTGTGAAAGATTTGTAAAGCTGTTCTGACTGAGGAGAGGTATTTATGGGTGTCACAGATGGGATTAAGGTGCTGCTGTGCTCTCCAAACCCTCAGTGGCAGGTGACAGCCTCGATGCCACTGCAAGCCTTGCAGGTGTCCCCCCGGTCAGAGATCCACGCCATGGACACAGTGTTGGAAGGCAGGCACATTTACATGGGTTGTCCCAGATCAGGCATGGGGGTCATCACTGAGAGACATAAGGATCGAGGTTAAAAGCACAGATCCTGCGACAGAATTGAGAAAACAGGCAGAAATCCCTGGGGAGGCTGTTAGACATCACACAAGTGTGTGTGTGTGTGTCAGACAGATACTATCACGCACCTGAATATATTTCAAAACAATGCATTTTATTCAACTTCTTGCAGCTGCTTGGTGAAGAAGAAAATCCTACCAGACACGTATAAGTGCAAACTCCTTTTTGCTCCTGTGTCACATCACAGTGATTTCCCTGAGACACAAAGCAGGATTAAAACCCACCCAGCTGGAGAGAGAAGTGAGGCTGCTCCAGAGCGCAGGTGTGCTGGGGAAAGTAGCTCCACAGATACAGGGCACATTGCTCATCACTTACATTGCTTCAAATCAGTTTGGACAAAAACCACAACAGCATTTAAAAACCTACTCAATGGCTGAGGGAAGGGAAAGGAAAAGAGTTGCAGGGACCTGGGCAGGAATTTGAGGAAACACTGCCCTCTTCTTTTGTATTTTGTTGAAGTATTTGTGTGATGGAGGTCCTGAAGTCTCTGCTTGCTTGCTAATGATGCACACTTTGCATCAGCAGAAGCCCTACTACCATTAACCCCATCAGATTGGCACCGTGCTCAAGAGAAATGCTGGACTGGGCAAGCACAGGGACAGCAGAGTCTGTTTCCCTTAGAGTAATTGCTTTCCTTCACTCTTCTCCTCCTCTTTCCTGGGTCAGGGCTGTGCACATTAGGCTGGCTTTCACCGTGAGCATCAAGGTGTTGTGTAGCTGCTGGGTAAGTACATCAGGAGGCTCACGCCCAGCGTGCAGCTCTCATTGTTCCTTTCTGTGGAAGCTGCTTTCCAATTACACGTCAGTCTGGGGGTAGAACAGATTTCCTGTAGTTTTGAAGCCGGGCAGATTCTTTGCTGAACTTGGGACTTGATAAATGTGTATTCAGTCTCACGCACCAGAACACTGAGCAACACCAATATGAAATGCTATAGAAATGCAGCATTTCACTGAGAGAAACTCAGTGTTTTTAAGCAGATGCCATCCAGCAGATAAATGCAGAAATGTACCCTTTTATCACTGTTTTTGCAAGATTTGTGTTTGCCCAATTCGATGGTATCTGGGTGACCATAACAACCAGTTACATTCATTTGCCCACACCTGATAGCACAAAACAGATTCCTGCCGTGTGTCGCTGTATTGGGACAGTCAGCAATGACACACAGCCAAACAAATCTTTGACAAAGGACAGTTGGGTTTCTCACTGCTCTCTGAGTAACGCCGACTCTATCCCAGCTATTTTCTGCTCTCGCAGCTTCTTTGTTTGAATGTTTAATTCTTCCTTCCTCTGTTGCACACAGCGGTGGAGCAGGGCAGGAGCTCAAAACGGCTCAAGGTGTCTCTGCAAAGTGCCAGGAGGGATTATTTCTGCATGAGCACAGGCAGTCGTGCTTGCACAGGGTGTTGGCCTCACATCACACTTGTGGCTGAGCATGGTTCTGGTTGGAGTGGGCCCACAGCTGGCCAGTTTGCATGGCCAAGGACAGCCAAGGTGCCATTCCCACATCCACATCTCGGGTGGCACAAGAATTATGCCCAGCTCCCCGCAGCTCATGAAACCTGGCTAGCACCTCCTGGCCATTTGGGTACTAAATCTGCCTACTAATAGTAGGCAACTTGTAGAGTCAGGAAGTTTGGCCACACCTGCCGATGCATCCTTCTAAAACCCTGCTGAGGAAAAGGAACCACTAGAAAGTCAATCCAGCCATGCGGGATGAGATAAACAATTTTGAGTGCGTTTACATCAGGCATTTACACCGGGGCAGTCGGCTTGGCTTTAAGCAGGATTAGCTGACTGGAGGAGCACAAAGCGTTTCCGAGGCTGAAGGGCCCTTGGTTTGATGCTGTTGCAGGCGGATTAGAGCCGAGCGAGCGTTGGAGGCTGCCGAGCACAGCGCTCTGTTCCTCACGGCACAAGAAGCTTAGGGAAAGGACGCCACAGGCAGATGAGCTGGTGAGACACGATGCTAAGCACAACCCATCAGGCAGCTCAGAGGAATCCTGTTTCTGTACACCACTTGATCACATTTTGCATGAAGCTGCGATTTATCTCGGCAGCGGTGCTGGCTTAAGCAGCAAATTCCACTCAGAAGAAATTCGCAGGTTGAAAGGAAAAGAGTTGTTAGAAAAATCTCACCGACTGGTGCTGCAGGAGTGTCCCAGTGGCTGCAGAGTGACCGTGACATGTGTGGATGTGCCCATTGACATCACCAGCTTCTCAATGAGTGAGGCTGCACCAGCTCTGCCCCGGGCACACAAGCAGGGTGAGGATCTTTGCAGCCAGCCTCACGTGTCAGCCCTGGGGTTATTCCCTGACTGGAGCTGCAGAAATCTGTAGCCTGTATCCAGTGTGGGAGCAGTAACAGGACCCAGCCCTGGCAGTGACACATCTCTTGGCCCCACATCAGACGAGCCATGTGGGTCCACAGGGCTTCCTGTAACTCCTGAGTTTGGAACCACCACCCTGCTCCTGCCCTGAGCCAGCCAGCCCACAACATGTTTTCCCATGCAGCTATAGAAACATTTACTAACAGCATCTGGTAATGGCCTCGCCCTATTTCTGATCCTTTCAGTGCCCTCCTGGTCAAATGACACAATTTGGGGTTTTAGAAAATCTTTAGACATGAACTAAAATCTCTCTGGTGCTGCTTTCTCTTTTTTATTTTTTTGACAGGTCAAAGGCTGCTCTGATATGAGGTCTCACCTTTCCTGCTCCCACTCACCTGCCTACCACCTTGGGTCCATTTTTAAGCACGGTTACCAGCACACTCATCCTGATGTGAAGGGTCTAAAGGCTTGAGCTAGTTCTCCCATCAGGCAGCATGTGGTTTTGGCTCTCACTGACCCCATGGCCACATTTTTGCTTTCTAGTCGAGCAATTTGGGGCCGGAGAGGAGCTCAGGCAGACAGGTGCGGGCAGTGCAGGTCCCCACTGGGGCCCAGGTTATGCCACTGCTACGTGCTGGGACCCCACTTAATTGCTCCTCACCACTCAGAGCAGTATTTCAGCTCTAATGTAATTCCAGGCCTCCAGCATGGCCACTTCTTGTGACCGCCTCCCTCCTCCCCATGCCCCCTCTGGGGATCCCTTTTCTCCCTCTCCTGCAACCTTTTGCTGTGCCAGGCTCGGCTGGGTCTCACTGCAGAGCTGACACTGCAGTGGAGGAAGTGAGATTGGTGTTTTGTTAGACAGGGCTTTTCTTTCTTCCTCTCATTTGGTACTGAACTGCAGAAGCAAAGAGCACTCGCACTGAAGACGGTGTCTCGGGTGAAATGTCTAATGCAGTCCCAACTGCTCAGCAGTCATTAAACATCTCAGGGAAGATGTTCCAGGAACACGGATGTTAACCTTGTGGTCCTGGACTGATTCCAGCTCGTTTAATTACAGTTTTCATCACTGAAATTTGCTCTGCACTTTTGACCAGTTATGGGATTTTTTTTCCCTGTCTCCTCGAAGCTGTTGAGCAGCCTTGCTATGAGCTGCCCCATTCCCCACACGACCTGAAGAAACATGCAATTACTGCTGCTCCCTCCCCAAAGATTGTCAAAGCTGTTGTATTTTCTGGTTACTTAACAACTGAGGATTTTGCACAGTATCACCGGCTCGCCTATACAGAAACATTTTACCTGTTTAACCTGGATAGATGGATATATATGCATAGCACAGACTATATATGAGCCAAACAGATGCTGTTGTTGCGGAGAATATGACCTTTGCCATTAAAATAAATAAATATGATTAAAGTATCATATATAATCATATAAAGATATAAAAAGTAATCCAAAGTAAGTGATAATGTAATGCAAGCTAAACAACCTACACAGTCCCTCGTAATGAAAAATGGTATGAGTATAAAGCTATATGAGTATAAAACCACTATATGAGTATATACATTCATATATGTGTGTGTGTGTATATATATATATAAACTCTATAAAAATGAATTAAGCTGTTTTAAACCTCACACCTTTGTGTATGTGGGATGAATCTCTTTGGCAAGCCTTGGCAAACAGTTTGGGGGTAATAAAGCTGTATTGCGATGGAATCCCCATCTCACAGCATCGTGGGATTTGGTAGGGTGTGATGACAACCTTGGAAGCGTCCAAGGCCAGGTTGGACAGGGTTTGGAGCAACCTGGGATAGTGGAAGATGTCCCTGCCCAGGGGTGGAACTGCATGGGCTTTAAGGTCCCTTACAACCCAAAATTCTGTGATTCTGTGGTGTGGCAGCAAAAAGCCACCGAGCCCAGAATCCCGCCAGGAGGCGGACGCTCCCCTGCCCCACAGAAAGCCCCAGGAGCACATCGGTTTGGGGCGGGGGGTGTTCCCCAGGTGCCCCAGCGCTCCGACCCGGCACACGGAGCGGTTTAACCGCCGGGCTCCGGCCCCTCAGGCGGGGCCGCTCCCTCACGCCGGGGCTGCGCTGCCCGCCCTGCCCCGCAGGCGGCGCCGCGCGGCCGCCGTTGCCGCCCCCGCCCCGCGCCCCGGACCGCGGCGGGGCGGCCGCGCCCGGCGGAGCGGCCGGGGGGAGGCGGCGGCCGGCGCGGCTCCCGCCCCGCCCCGCGTCCTCGCCATCCCCGCCCCGCCGGCCCCGCCCCGGAGGCCGGCACGCTGGCTCGCTCGCTGCCGGGGAACATGGCCGAAGTCGGGGAGGACAGCAGTGGGGCGCGGGCTCTGCTGGCGCTGCGCTCGGCGCCCTGCAGCCCCGCCGCCGCGCCCCCTCCCGGGCCGCCGCCCCCGGCCGCGCCGCCCGCCGCCTGCGCCGGGCCGGTGCTGGCGCGGCTGCAGGGCCGCGAGTTCGAGTTCCTCATGCGGCAGCCGGCCGTCACCATAGGCCGCAACTCCTCGCAAGGGTCGGTGGACGTCAACATGGGGCACTCCAGCTTCATCTCGCGGCGGCACCTGCAGCTCAGCTTCCAGGAGCCGCACTTCTACCTGCGCTGCCTCGGCAAGAACGGCGTCTTCGTGGACGGCGCCTTCCAGCGCCGCGGCGGCCCGGCCCTGCAGCTCCCGCCGCAGTGAGTGCCGGGGGCCGGGGGCGGCGGGGTCGGGCCCGCTCCGGGGGGCAGGGACGGCCCGAGGGGCCGGACGGGGACCTTCTGCCCCGGGGAGGGGACGCGGGGCTGGGCGGAGAGAAGGCTCCCAGGAAGGATGTGAGGGGTCCCTCGCCCCCACCGAGGGGCTGCGAGGTGCCCCTGCCCAGGGGGTGGGGGTCTGTCAGGGCCTAAGGTGACGGTGAGGGGCCCCCGCTGATGAAGGACACGGTAAAGGATCCCCCTTGCCCACCAAGGGCCTGCGGGTCTGCCTCTGAAGAAGTTGGAGGGCTTCAGGTGATGTTGAGGGGCTACAGGTGATAAGGAGGTGGTGAGAGATCCCCTTGCTCACCTTAGGGTCCCCTCGCTTGAGGTTGGTCACAGTGGGTGAGGGACACACAGCTGATGGAGGGCCTGAGGTGGCAGTGAGGGATGTCTGCCTGGAGACAGCCAGGGGATCCACCTCAACTTTAGCAGGAGATGTCCTTACCTTCGCTGCCATCTATGCCTGAGAAAGGGGATGATGTTCACTGGGACTGGGGCTGCTCCCTCTGAGGGAGCCACGTCTGGGCAAAAAGTGTGAGCCCCTCACTGCAGTCTGTCGCCCAGGGTCATCATCCTCCATGCCCACCTGCCAACAGACTCATGTTCAACTGGTGGACCTTAAGGGGTTTCAAAAAGACAAATCAGTGAAGAAGGACTCTTGTCAGTCAGCTAGAACGTGCTACGCCCAGGGCTTGTCTTCCCTGGAAAAGATCTAGTGGAAAAAGTTGGAAACCACTTTGCCAGAGTGCTTATTTAAGGGTTGGCAAGTTGGGTGTTCTTCCTGGTGTTTCTCTGAGGCAACAGAAAAATGAAGGAGTCAGGCCAGGCCAGGGGTGATGCTGCTCCTCAGGACACGTGGACAGCAGGTGCCCAAGGTGTATTTCTGTCCTTTAGGAAGGGGAGAGGGCTACAGAAGGGTTTCTGTGCTAGCAGGGAGGTGGTTGTCTGTGCTCTGTTAAACTCTCTTGCAGAAAGAAGAACGGGGTTGACATTAATCTATTTCTTCCTCTGAAAACATTGTTTATGTTTGCTGAGCACTGTCCAGCGACTGCAGTGCTTGGCCCCGGGGCAGCAGCGTGGTACTGGTGGGTGATGTAATTCCTGCCTGCATCTCTTCAGGTTGTACCAGGCAGACTGTGTCTAATGCCATCTCTGAGTGAAAATGCCCTGTAAAGTCAGGAGATTGGGGTTTTGTTGTTTGTGTAAAACATCTGTTTTCGCCTGTCACGTTTTGGCTTTGGTACTGTTTACCTCCAGCACCAGGGTCCTGGAGTTACCCCTCGCTCACCAGCCTGTAGCTCAAGGGAGGGTTTTTTAATTACTCATTTCCTCTGCAGGCTGCTTCATTTTGTACTTAGTAATTTAGTTATAACTCCCTAGCTGCTCACTCTCTGAGGCGTTTTGGTTTGTAACGTGTTTCATTTTCTAAAAGAGATGTCCTTTAGTGTCTCTTTAATTAATCTGGCTGTGTAAAACAAGACCACCCGAAGCCCAGGGCATTTCTGTTGTCATTCCCTCTGGCTCTGGGTTTATCTGTGCAAGCTCTCTCCTCCCTGCCATTCTGTTTCTTCACTTGGTTAATCATAAGCATTGTGATAGAAAACCCTCTCAAGCAGCAACTTGGTTGCATATTTCTCTCCACTTTGCTCGTGACTTCTGGAGTGGGAATGGTAGTTTTCCTTCTTCATTGCTTTAAAGGGAGGAGTTTAATGTTCAGTTATGAACTCTGCACAATAAGACATCCTCTTAGCTTGACCGCTGTTTGAGCTACATAAATAAACTTGATGCTCCTCCCTTTCTGACTTCCAGAGTAGGAAAATGTTTTGCATCAATCTAAAGGAATTTGCCCCCTTGCTTCTAACAGGTAAACAACTCCTTACTGGCCAGTCAAGGGTTTGTAACCCAGATCAGGAAAAAGAAAATCCTGTTGAAGCTTGGTATACACAGTCTTGATTGAGGCTTTAAACTGTCTACTGTTATCTTGTTATCTCCACTCTTGAAAAATCAGACAATTCCCTCCCAAACACCCTGCTACACACACACAGAGACACACACAAATCTCCCCTCCCAAGTAAACATAAAGTGTTGGCTGGTGCCATTTCTTTTCTGTGAAGAATCCTGTGTGCTTACTGCCAGCTCATGTTGTCAAAAGGAGGACAAAGTGAGGACAGGTTGTAGTACACAGCCTTTGCAGAAGAAACTGTGAATTGTCCTGTATGTTATGGTAACACTCCTGCCCTGTTTCATACAGCCCCACCTTCTCTGTGTACCAGCAGAATGTACAGTTTGTGTTAAATTTCAGGAATTAATGGTCATTCCATTAATTTAGAGGGAGGTCCTTGTGATGATGTGGGGAGCTCTTGCTGTAATATTTTAAGAACCAGTGGTTTGGATAGTTGCCCCCCTTTTTTCCCCCCACCTGCAAAGGACGGCAGAAATGTGCAAAGTCCTGTTTCTTTTGGACCACTGCAGTCACTGCTGCTGTTATATTACATGCAAAGGAAATGCTTGTGCATCATGAGATCATGAATGGAAGCAGAGGGTTCCAGGAAAAAGTGCCTTTCAGCTGTAATTCATAGTATTTGTTAAAAAATAGATTCTGAGCTCATAATTCTGTTTCTGAGGTTTCTTCTCGCTTCACTATTTCTGTATAAAACTTCTCTTTGTGAAGTTTTCTAAGTTTAGAAGTAGTTATTCCTGAAATGTGCAGAGGATGTTGTCAGGAGGGGTGGGGAAGGGAGGAAAGAGGAAGAGTTTGAGACCTCTCTTGAAGACTCTACGTACCTCCTGTCTCAACAGACCTGTTCAAAATCAAGGGCCTTCAAAAAGCTTTGTGTCACTTCCTCCATCAGCATCGTGTGTACATTTAATCTGCTGTAACCAGGATTTTACTGCTGGGCAGGAGTATCATATTCCACAGCTGTGTTGTTAGGGGAGGTTGTATTTCACAGATGTGATGACATAACTGTAAAGCATAATTAAACAATAATGACCAACAAAGAGGGCTTTTCCTAGAGGTTAATGACAGTCAGGAGCAAAGTGGGTGGAAGAGTGGAGGGCCCACGGTACAGCTGAAGACCCTTAATCAGTTTAATTAATAAGTGCCACACTACGGCAGGCATTGCAAATCTAAATCAAGATGAAATTATGGAAGTACTTACATCAAAACTAAGTGCTTCAAATCAAATTAAGGATTGCTAGACACTCTTCTTTTATCTTGTGATGGTTTTTTAGCTGGGCTGGTAGGAGCTGGAAATCAGTGGATAAATATCTTGGTATTTTTCTATAAAAAAGAGAGAAACTCAAAATTATCAGGAGGATGTGCACTAGATTTCAAAAACTATTAATACCAGCAAAAGTATAAGAGCAGGAACTCTTATCTGGAGTACTTTTTTCTGTTGAAGACAGTAATTTCTTCAAATTTACAGCGTAACCAGATGTTTACAGCATCAGGTTAATGCTGAATTATTAACGTTGTTGTCTTCAAATGTGATTCAGTTTTTAAAATAAGTAACAATTACAAGTTAGAGACTTCTGGTAACTAAAATAAGCTTTTGATTTATTTATTTATTTTTCTACCTCAGAACCAAAGGAACTGAAACAGTTGAAAGTTAAACTTGCTAACCTGAATTTTAAGCAGCTATGGGTCAGGTCTTCAAATGCTCCTAAATACAAAAGTTCTATTGACTAAAACCTGCAAATATTGCTTGAACATAGCCTGATAATGGCACTTGAGCTTTTTGAACTGGGAGCTCGACAGATTGGAAATGGTGCTTGTCTGGGAGTGTTTGATGGGATATTTGCTTATTGCTTCTGTGACCGTTTTGAATTTTTGCAGTAGCACAATTAATGGAGCCTGAAGTTGGTGTTTTTCAGTGTAAATGGATTCTTTCAGTATGAGATTTCAAAGCATAAAAACAAGTTTATGCTTTACTATGTAGTAGTTCTTTTAGTGTTTAGGAAATGGAAGAAATAAATGGAGGAGCTTTTTTAGTTTGAGCATAAATACAAGGGAAGTAAATATATGGACACATGAAATAAAATTAAAACATGGAGTTAAAATAAAAAAATTTATTATGTATATAAGCCCCAGTATAAATTGAAAACTTACCATGCATGTGAAGTTTTATTAAGAGCATGCTGCTTTATTTATAATGGGATTTTTCCTAGGCACTCAATAAACTTGACAAAAATAAATAGCCCAATACTCTGACCACATATCAAGGTGCTGATCCTGCAGAATTTTACACGTGCATTAATCTTTCTGTATTGTGAGTACACAAGTTCCCTTCAGCATTTGGGTAGTGAGGGTGTCTCTGCAACTGGGGTTTAGTAACCCAGCAGAAAACAGAGAGTCAGATCCAGTTTCTAAGGGACACGGTTGTACAGTCTGTTAGCCAGTACTGATTCAAGTTAAAAAAAAAGACATATTCTAGAAAAATGGAGATATGCACAATGTATGTCAGTGTTTTGGTGACCTCACCAGGCACTCACCTTCTGTTCTTGTGGTACGAGGGAGGGTGTCCTCACATCTCTGAGGGAGCTGCCCGCTGTACGTACACACACCAAGGAAACGCCTTGACCACATAACCACCACTACAGAACTAGTTGTTTCTAAAGTGCTGCATATGTATGTTGTCTCTGGTAACTCCTCAGGTAGTTTTACTTCTTAAATATTGCATAATCTGCATTTGCAACCATTTTTTTTTGTTCTTTGTTTGAAATGCGTCGTTTGCTGTGCTACAACTTGTGGATGGTGGTTTTGCTCTCCCTAGAAACTCTTTAAAGATTTGCTTTCTTAGTGCTTCGTCTTCTAGTTTTCATGCTCTTACTTAATTTCAAAGACTGCCTTTGAGAACAGGTTTTTTTGTTGCACAGCAAGATGTGATAAAGGATTACTTGATTTTAATTATGGAATTCGTGTCAAGTAATAATTTTTGGCTAAGCAGCTCAATTTGTCATGAGTTATATTAAACGTTTAAGGAAAGTTTCTCTCATGTGAAACTGCTGCTCAATTTGTTGGTTCAAAAATAGCTGTGCTGTAAGTCAGGCTGTGAATATAAACTAAGGCTATGCAAAACTCAGTGTATGTCCTTATGGATTCTTTTAAACCAGGCTTGGTTCAGCTTAGCTGATGTGTTGATAATGAAAAGATTAATCTAACAAGAACATGCCGCACTTGTCTTGTACATTTTTGTGCAGAGCCTCAGCTATGAAGGCTTAAATGTAGATTCAGGTTGTGCTGGTGTAACTTCTTTGTGTTTGCCAACTCATGTATCCTTAGCTGACTGTGGGATCCTTCCAGTTGGTACTGTTGTGTTTTTATATAAATCTAGGGGATAAATGAGTGTGGAGGTTTTTTGCTTTTATGAAAACGGGAATAAAAATGATGAAATCTGTAGTAATTCATATCTTAAGTTATTTTGGTGCCAGCTGTGTGAGC
This sequence comes from Pseudopipra pipra, assembly GCF_036250125.1. NCBI lineage: Eukaryota > Metazoa > Chordata > Aves > Passeriformes > Pipridae > Pseudopipra > Pseudopipra pipra. Next base: position 13,041,197 of record NC_087564.1, read on the forward strand.
ATCTTCCCTGTAGAGCATCTGTTTTGACTTCTGGTAACAAATCAAAATAATGCTGTTTACTTTTTTTTTTTCTCTCCCTCTCCAGAAAACGGGATAGGCAGCCTTGCACTGAATAACTGAAAGCAGAAATGACAACCAGATTAATGTGATTGTTTTCTTTGTAAGCAAGCTCCTAGTAACTGCTCCGAAAGCCATTTGGCATCAGAGCCGTTCTGTGGGACGCCAAATTCTCTTGCTCGGTGTTGCAGTTTCCTGGAGGAGTAGATGTGGCAACAGGATGTTGGTAGAGAACAGGAAACTACTTGAATTTGCCACTTATGCCATGCAAATAAAGGCTCATTACTGGCCCAGGTGTGGTAATTAGTGTCTGTTATTGACAGCAGTTTGTGCAGATTGCAGAGTGCTGAGCTTGGAGCTCGGGGAGGGTGTTTGGGGGGGCTGCTCTGTGTCGGGGTGGGATAACAGAGGGGACACAGGCTGGTGAGGTGCTTGTTAAACCACTCTGAGATCTGACAGCTCCAGCTGGCTTTCCTATTCGGGGTGGATCTCTACGAGCACTCAGCTCCATATCAGCTCCTCTGACATGTGGTGATTTACTCTGAGCTCCCTGTAGCTCTAGTGAGTGTCTGGGTGTTCTGCTGTCAGAGCCAAGGAGCACCTTAACCAGAAATGCTTCACAGACCGAGCTTCACCTTACTGCTGCTTAGATGTGGATGAGCCAGCCTTCCCTTCCCCAGTCCAAGTGGAAATGTGGTTTAAAAAAGAAAAATCATGCACGTTTGAGCTGGTGATGTTAATGAAAAGGGAGAAAAATTCTCATTTGCTTTTAGTACAGATTCTTTCCTCTCCTTTTCCTTAATAGCAGTCCCGAGCACAGAGGCCTCTCTCACACGTAGCCATGCCCAACACCAGCTTTGTTTTGTTATCTTTGGTTCAGTCCCCATGCATCTGGGAGTTTCCTGAGGTTGCAGAATCAAGGCTAGGATATTCACTTCAGGATTCCTGCTTTAAAGAAAGTATGAAAGGTAAATGTGCTGTAGAGCTTTGTCTGTAATGTATTAGGTGGTTAAGGTCTTTGTTCTCTTAAACTTGCATATATTTTGTAGCAAATGCCTGAGCAGTCCACTGAGATTGTGCAGTGTTTTCTGATTGGTAAACTTAGGTAAAAATGTTGGTTTGTGCATCTGAAAATGGCTGGTGTGGTGTAACAGACTGCAAGACTGAAAGCAAGAAAAATGTGGAGCTGAAGGTCTGGGTGTCATTTTGCAGTGTTTTGTTTTGGTTGGTTGTTTTTTTTTCTGGACAAACCTATAGGAAGAAAAAGTGAAGCATTTTTTTTGTCTCCTGAATGTGGGCTGTAAAAAGACATCTTGATGTACTTCCAGACATGGTTAATCAACTAATTGTGAGTACAAATTATTGTCTGGTCTTAATGCATTCACTTCAGTCAATAATTCAGTATTAATCACTGAACAGTTTTGTCAAGTATTTACAAGTTTCCCTATTTCAGTTGACTGCAGACTCCTCATAGAAGCAGATTGATGAGATGCTTATAGAGCAGATTAATTTCTTGCTTAAGTAAATGTGAGTGAAAATTTCCATCCAACAGTATATTCTTTGTTTTCATATTACAAATACAATTTTCCTAATGTCTATTCACTCTTACCCACAAATGTTTTTCGCTAGTAATTCACATCTTTGGTTTCTTCAGAACAGCTCAGTAAATGCATGTGTGCATTCCCTCTGCATGGCACTTAATTTTTATGAAATACATATTTTATTGGACAGTAAAACATTTAAGTATCTTAATGGCCTAATTAATACTCTGTATCCACTTCTGTCATGTATTTTGCTCTTCGTTATCCTACTGCTCCTTTTTTCATGTCCTCGTGCATTTTTTATCATAAAAATTTCAAGCAATCTTGAGAGAGCAGTCTATTAGAAGGCTGTTCTTTGAATATTCAGCAACTCTAAGATTTGATTGATAGTCCCTTCCCTCCCATCCTGTCTATTTTTAGTAATTTAAAAGCGAGTTTAATTTCAGGGGTTGTCGTTTGTTGTGTATGCGCAATTTACTTTGGTGGTTTTCCTCCCTCCTTTAAATGTACCAGATATGTAATTTTCATGTTCTTTGAGGACATCTTGTCAGTTTGGGAAAAATAATGTAGACGTTAATTGGGAGCTCTGCCTTAGCCGAGGGAGCAAAGATGGACAGTCTTTGTCTGGATCTGTTAACACATGCTGTGTGATTAGGATAGGAGGAGAAATGGAAGAAAACTTTAAGCACATTGTTACCACTTATTATCCTGTTTCAAGAATCTTCTAGCATAAGAGCCTGTTTTCATGTACAAGTACAATCCACTCCATTTTTTAGAACAGAATGAGGAGACAAAAAGCCTTGCAGAGGTGGTGTAAGCTCTGTGGAAAAGGATGTCCCCTCCCTTTCTCTCTAAAATACAACATTGTAGCTGTACCCCTTTTTTCTGCTTCTTGCCATTTCAAGGAGAGCCTTGGGAAGTCTTCCCACACAAACTGTTTTAATCTTCTGTCTCCCTTGAGGCCACATACAGAAGCCACCAACACTTCGTCTAAGCAGGACTGGACTCCCTGCAGAGCCAGTTTGTGCACTTGCTACAGGAATTGTTCTTGAGCAACTTGAGGCCTTTCCTCTCTCGAGGGCATAAGAACTCTGGACTCTTACACGCTCAGAATCCTGAGTGCGTGGGAGGAGAAAAGGACTAGACACAGAAAGCAAATTTTGTTTCCACCTGATGGGTAGACCAAAAATGACTTTGCTTTTCATATTCAGTTTGAGGCGTAGCCCAGACTAGCGAGGGCAGGCTCTTGGTGTGGGAGATGTGCCAGCTGCTATTTATTTATTGATCTGGTTCCGTTTTTAATTGTCCCCTGGCTGGTGTGACGTGGTGTACCTTGGGTTGGCCGCCTGCCCACCGTGCGTAAAGGGGTGTTGACTGTCAACAAGCCTGGCAATTGGGTGGCTTTGCCTCCTTCTGCCTCATCCATTCAGCTGGATAATTACTGCATCTCTTCTTTTCCCATGTCTCCCTCAGACACTGTCTAACGAGACGAGCCATAACGAAACTGTTTTAGCCCTGGGAGACCTGCAAAGGAAGTCAAAGGCTTTGCTGGTAATGTGCAGTTGTCTTCAGGCATAGGAATTCTTAGGAGAAAATTCCTGATGTGTCGTGGTTCCTAGCGTTTTTTTCTCTGTGTGTTTTGTGTAAACAAGGCATATGCAAACTGGCTGTTGGAAATAGGCACAATCCAGTAGTTTAGACTTGCACGTCGTCTGTTTACAATTGAACATCCCAGCTCAATGTCACTGCAAACGGCCATGGGATGAACTTAGGAAACAAAATCTGTTTTGATGGACAGTGATTCCACATCTGAGCTCTCTTGTCACCAAGTGGGTGCATCCTCTTCTCCAAGTGCTTATGGTTTCTTCTCAGTTTCCTCCTGCCTTGTGCTCCACCAGATAATATTGCAAATGTGAGAATTCCTGTTAAAAAAACCCAGAGAAGGACCGGAATCCTCTCTTCCAAAAAGCTGATATTGCAAACTATGAAGTACGTATCTTCTAGCTAAGGTAGTACCTAAGGTATCTTCATCAGTTAAACTAAAATGTCCCTAATTCTATATATTCTACTGAAGCAAAGGAAGCGGAGCACTAAAATATGCCAGCAATATAACAAGCTAACACTCTAAAATTTTCTTGATGTAAAAATAGTGAAACCACTGTGGTGACAACTTCTTCATGTGCTGTTGTTTTGCAGCAGTCACTGTCACTTAAGTTGTTTAAACTCCTCTCAAGAAGAAACCCCTCAGCACAGTTGTATGTGCTGGCAGGATTTAAAACACCTTAATAATCTTGGAATTGTTTTATATTGTTTGCAATCTTAGCCACATCCTGCTAGGTGGTCTTTCACAAGCCAATCTAGTACATCATCATCTCCTGAATCACAGTAAAATTATTCTCTTTTCCTCTTCTTTAGTAGAAGGGAAGTTTGTGCCTCTTCTAACCTTTATTTTCAGTGTCAGTATTTTGAATGCTGCAGGTAAATGTCACTTTGTAGACGTTTGTGTGAGAGGCTCTGTGTTGCCTCAAATGTTTATTTGGCTCCGAGTCTACAAGATGTCAGCTTTTAAAACATTCAAATTACCCTCAGAGCTGTTTTAAAACAGTAATCCTGGCTTCCTCTACTGGGTATTGAATGGATTGTGAAATGTCTTCAGAGGGAGTGGAATGGACTTGTGTGAACATTTTGCAAAGTCTAACTCCATATGGATCGTTTTTTATAATGTACATAAATAGTACATTAGCTCTTTCAAATCACTTTCTAAATGAACTGAACCAGCCTCAAAGGAAAATACATCATAGTCATGCTCTGTGTATTAGAGCCCTCTTAGTCTGATTGAATTCAAAGGTTAGTAGCATCCCACACACAAGCTTTTTCTGGCATACGTATGTGGAAATTAGGATCTTTTCCTGAGCTTTGCTGAGGTTATTTTGTTTCGCACAGCCTTTGCTAATGTCTTTATAGGTAGTTCCCTGGCTTTGGAAGGGTAAGTCTGCTAAATGACTTGTGAGACCTTTCAAGGAATTGGGCTGGCTCCTTGAGAGCAAACCCTACAATGATGAATGGCCCATTAGAAGAAAGTTGATGGCACTGTAAATGAGATTTTAAGTGAGAACCAAACTGCTCTAGTGTATCCAGCAAAGATGCTGAAACAAGTGCCTCTTTCCCTGATGGTTATTAGGAGATTTTATGAACTGATAGTTTCAAACGGTTACTTTCTCCTTCTTCTCCAGGGTATAAAAATTTCCAAAGGATCCAGATACTTGTAGTAATAAAGGGAGAGTCTTCTCAAGAAGAATGGGAGTTAGGGTGCAAATGCGGGTAAAACTGAAGTTGCTGCTTGCCTGTGGCAGTGGTGGCCAGATTGTGTGGTGGAAGGGGCAGGATCTGCAGCCAGCTGGAATTTCCGTGGCAGTTGAGCAAAGATTTAAAATTCTTGGTATTGAGTGAGGTATGGAAATTAATAACCAGTGCTACTTGTAGAGGCCAGCTGTGGCTCTGCAGTTAGTTCCATACTGTCACTACATATTTAATTCTTGGTGTACTGCTCAATTTCTTATTGAAAACAGAGCTCTTTGTAGAAGCTGGTATAGGGAAGTTCCTCAGAGCGTGGGTGCAGGTGGGGCTTTTCTTTGGCACTGAGGCAGGTGTTAATTGTGGTTTATGATTGAGGGAGAAACATAGCTGAGTGTTTCTGCCAAGATGAGCAAAGAAGGAAAATAGTTAATATTGACCTTTTTCATTTTAACGAAGATCAGTGGGAGCAGCAGAGGCTCAGAAAGCCTCTCAGAAGGGCTCTTGAATTTCACAGAAGCAGGGAGGGAGCGAGAGATGCTGGCGGTGGCCACGCTCTGCTGAGTCATTTCTTGTGGTCTCTGCTGTGGCAGAATGGAAGCCAGACTTAAGCTCTTATCTTAAGGTTTGTCTTGGAGAAGGGAAAAATTGAGTGTGAATGGAGGCTAGGCAGCCCTTTCTGGTGCAGAGACGTTGTGGGTAAACGTGTGTGTGTTACAGAGCTGGTGTTCACCATTTCTGTGACATCTCTGGAAAACAATGTCAGTCGGACTGTTCACCGCCTGCTCCTGGCCACGGTCCAGGAGTCTTGAAGCAGCTGGGGCTACGTGTTGTCAGTGGGGCTGGGAGCTGTGCTTTGGCAGGATTCCCCTAGGACTGGGGAAAGTGGGATATGAGAAATCCTACAGGAAGGTGAGACACATCATAGCTCCGAGCCCTTGCAAGGGCGGAGCAAAACTTACTCCCGGTCCAAGACTATGCAGTGTGTGCCATTCCAGTACAGTGTAGAATCTGGTACCTGATGAAGGGTTGGTGTAGGACAAGGGGGGGAAGAGCAGAATATTGAATTAAATACCATCCTGCTTTGTTTCATATGAGATGCCTTTCATTGTGCAGTTGAATTAACTTAGTGGGACAGCAAGTTAGTGTGGGGGTGGATGGACTAAACCTTGTTTGTCACTGTACTGTGTTTTTCCAATACCATAAAACCTTGGCTGCTGTCAAGCACATGCTTGAAGAATATTTATCTCCACAGAGTGCTTTTCTCTTAAAAGCTTCTGTTCCACTGCATAGTTCAGCGAATTTCATCTGTACTTTAGCTTTGTTTAGTGGGTGTTATCTGATAGGGTTGGGATTTTGTTTTGGTTTAGCTTTTTTCCTTTGAAACATCCCATCAGGGTCTAAAATGGAGCTGCTTTAGAACTGAACACTAGGATATGTGTGTATTTTTTAATGTTGTCAGAGTGACAACCAAATAAATGGATTTCTGTGTTCTCTGAATATGCCCCAAACTTTTGGGCATGAAGAGTCCTCCAGGGTTTTGTGGAGATGGTGGCTTAAGACACATTTTAGCTCTCTGTCAAAGCAGGAATAACAAGTATGATGTTGGTTCTTCTAAGATGGACACTGGCTTAACAGGACTGAAATTCCCATTTTACAGAGGTCTGTAGAGGCCAATAACAACTAGAAGGTGTTCAGAAGTGTTTTAGTGTAAGATCTACTTGTTCTGTTGCCCAGTCTGAACAGCTGTCCAGCCCCATGATAAATGTGAACAAAATCCCAGGAGAGATCCTGTAGTTCCTAAATATATACATTTACCACATAAGCAAGGTGGGCTGCACTTGTGGAGAGAAACAATCGATCCTGCTGCCCCTGTGTTGATTTTTGTGGCTCCAGCATGTGTGGTAAGCAGGAGAAGAGTTAATTTTAGCTTGATTAGCAACACAGAAGGGAATCAAGATGACTGTTGTAAATGGCAGTGGGATGAGATCAATGAGGGTAGTTTATTTCCATGTATCTAAGTGGGTGTTCTAAGCAGTTTAATTTTTCTTTTTTGTTTGTTTTTAGAAGAACCCAAGAATGTTAATGTGTTTAGTCCTTGAAATCCTTCTGGATACTTTAATGTTGTTGCATGGTCACTGTTTTAAATGATTACCAGGTGCATGTGTTCTGTTCCTTAGCAGTTCCTTGTTTCTTTGCTCTCTGTTACCTGGTTCAGCAAGTGGTGAGCAATTCTCGGTACTGGACTCTCCATTTTTCTCCTACTCACCTTTGTTTATATTCTGGAGCATGTTCCAAACCATTTATGATTAAACATTGCTCAAACAGGCAGGTTAAGATTTATTGACACAAAGGAGGCTGGGAGGAGGGAGTGGCTGGCTGGTCATCTGTGCCTACTTGCAGCTGATAGTGATGTTATTGAAGTTGTACACGTGTCTGTGCAATGGCTGTGGTGTGTCAGAGATGCTGCTGTCCAAAAACACACTGATCCCTGTCAGCACAACCTGTTTTACTTTGTGTGACACAGTAAAAGCCCAAGCAAGGGAGTTTCTGTAGGTGATGCACTCCTTCCTCTTGAGCTTGGTGTTCTGGGAACATCCCATGGCTCTTGAGCAGGGACCACTATTTATCTCATGGTGGGAGAGGCTTGCACATCTCCAGAGAGAGAGATCAGGCTTTGAAACGTGGTAATAGGGTTGTGACCTACAGGAGTTTTAAGCATTGATCCGTTTAAAAAAGACACATACAGCTTAAAAGACAATGCTGTTATGTGGAAGGCAAGGAGGGTCAAAATGGAAGATTGGAAGGTGAGCTTTATTTAGGAAAATAAATTTAAATTAAAATACAGAAATATCAGAGTCAAAAAGAGACTGAATTTATTTTAAAAAGTCTTTTCTGAAGCTGAAACAATTTGTTTCCTGGCCCCTCTTAGCCGTGTACAAACCAGAGTTGTTAAATAGCCACTTAGCTTTTAAAGATGTCTACATGTAGCATTTTACATTTTAAAGTCACAGATATTGATGATTTTCATGCTTTAGGAAAAAACTTAAAATGCAGTGTTGACAATATACTAAAAAAATTAACAGATTGATCAGCCTAACACGGAAAGGCATTTTGCACTTATAAGATTTGATGATATGAGATACACACATGTTGCACTTCATTTACGTTTTCTCTGAAGATCAAATATTTCTTGGCTGGTGCAGGAATGGTTTCGATAGGATCTAGACCTCCACAGGCTGGAATACCTGATTAGAGCAGCCGTGGTACACAGGCTGTTGTGTGTTATACAGAGTCTCTTAACTCTGTTATTTTTATGTATACAACCACACACGCAACAAAATAACATAATAGGCTTGCTGTGTGTTACAGATGGTATCAGGCATCTGCAGTGCTGATAGCAAAACTTTCTGGTGCTGGCAGCCAACCTCATTTCAATAAAAGCATCGTTGCTCTCCGTGCCAGCCCACTTCTTCGGTGGCAAACTTTCCTACCTGGTTTTTGATGTCAGGCCACTCGTTCTGACACATAAAACACCTCCCTGTTCCCAAGCTTCAAAATAAACAGCAGCTTTATAGCTAATTTTAGCCTTTAAGGACATCTTAGTAAATGTTCTCTGCATGTCTGTTAACATCTCTGGGAATGCAACTGCGGGGCTTTTCAGCACTGTCACTGTACTGAAGGGCAGGATAAGTGAGATAGACTTGAACTGACTGGCAGAGTGGTGCTGGGTGAAGATGTGGCTTTCCATATGACACACAGAAAAAAAAAGCCTCACTGTAACTCAACTGTGCTCTGAGACATGAAGTTGTTTATAGTAAGGACTAGACAGGAACAGAGCAGCTTCTGTAAGGGTGTGGTAGAAGTGGGGCCAGAATTTACCCTTGGGAGCCTTTAATAAAAAACTCAAACAAAACCCCCACCCAGTATTGATTTAAAGGTAGATGTCACTGATGCTGCAAATTAATTTATAGTGATGTAAAATCACATCTGATCTTTGTGGGTGTAGGTAAGACCTTCCAGGCTCATGCTTTTCACACTTTGGCAGACCTGAGTTAGATCTTGCGATGCTCCAGCCTGGCTGTGCTCCATGAAATGTACCCTACGTGCTGCTGAACTGCACCATGCTGGTGTGGGAAGGAATAGGAGCACTTGGGAAGGGAGGAGGAATTTGTCTTCTGATAGGGAGCCCTGTGCCCAGCACTCCTGGTTTGGAGTGAATGGCATATTTTGAAGCTGACTCCAGTGTTTTGAAATGTGAAGCTGAGTGAGGTACAATTACAGCACCACCTCTTTGTTTCTCTGTGCCCACCAATAACGACCATGTTTTCTGGGCATTAGTGTTTAAAAGCTGGTCATTGTGGTGGGCTTAACAGACACCCTGATTGAAGTACCAAAACTCTCCCTTAAGGGTATTTGTTATAAAAGCCTATTAATTATATTCTTTTGATTATACCAAGGCTTGGTTTCTGAGATCATCTTCCTTATCATTTGTCTGGAAATAACTGTCAGGATTTTTCTGGATTAATATCAATGTAAGTTTTTATACTTGGAATTTTTAACGTTTTAAATAGATAAATGAATTAATCCCTAGTCAGGTATTGGGTTTGTAAATAGCTGGTGAGAATATCCTTCAGCATTTTGCAGGCATTGCACTGACTAGAAAGACACTCCTAGCTGCCTTACCCTGGTTTCTGCTGCAAAAGTTTCAGAAAGGTCACTTTTTAAATTGCACATTCCTGGCCTTTTGCACTCTGATGGCTTTCTGGAAGAGATTGGAGCAGCTTCTGCTAGTGAGGGATTTGGTGTTGGACTGAGCAGGATTAATATAAAACCCATCCTGCAAAGCTGGAAGAAGACCTGTCAATAATGGTAATTTCCCAGGCAGGGTGGCAACTTCAGAGGGAGCCTCCTGCTATTCCTGCTGGCTCCCCACTAGCTGGTTGAAACACCCTTCTCAGCAGTTTTGGCAATTTCTTTCCTGTTCTTCTACAAAATGCTATTTTGATACTCCATGAATTTATTCCCTGACCTTGCTGTGGTATTTCATTATACTGAAAAAATGACACCTACAATATCTATCCTGGTTTGGGGTTTTTTTTCCTTTCTTTGCACTGTGCACTCCCCTTACTCAAAGGGGAGAATCTGGAAGTGAAACTGTGCTTGATGTCACAAATAATTTTCAAAGAGTAAAATCAGAACATCATTAAAGAGATGTCAAGAATGTAAAAATAAAAATACAGCTCTCTATTCTTCACTGCTAATTCCACGGTGTGAAACAGCCTTGAACGTTCTCACTTGTATGAAAAATTAACTGTGCTTTCAGTGGTTTGCCTCAATTTATCAGCCTGCTCTGTGACAGCAATTAAAAGGTTTGCTAAGAAAGATAAGAAATTGTGGAGAAGACGTGTAGAATAAAATGATTGTTGAAGTTTCACAGCATGGTGAAGGTTTTGCTTTCAACATCCAGTTGTTGGAGCCTAAAATCCAAATGTTCATCTTCTCCTGTGCACTTTTAAAGAAGACATATATGAACCAAAACAGCATTTTGAAGTTCTTTGGGCTGGGTTTCTGGTATCTCTTTTCCTTTTTAGCCTTCCTGATCAGCCTGGGGGTGTTTATACTCTTCCCCCTCCACCACCTGCTTGGCTCAGGTTCACTGGCAGCTTTTTCCCGGGATGGGCAGTGGCCGGGAGCTCGCTGTTTTCCCAGCTCTGCGAGGTGGGATGTCTGCAGGGACTGCAGGAACACAAATATTTTTTGTGCACATCTGTGTGTGCCTGGTGCTGGCAGGGAGAAGAATCCCAGAGTTTGGCCAAACTTTGCTGTGAACATTGCTGTCTTCAAAGGAGTTTGCTAAAATACCTACTTGAAAATCTGCCTGTGTGTGGAAGTGTATCTCTGTGTTTGAACCTTGATGGAACCTTGAAGCCCTGTGCAACTGTGCTCAATAGAAACATTCATTACAGCTAATTTACTTGGTGCTTTTAAGACACATAGGTATTCATAAGTTGTGGTTTTGCCTGATGCTGCTGGTAGTATTTGTTTTAAATAGATACACTTGCCTGCACACGCTCTTTGCCCATCTGAAATCTTGTCTGGCTGTGTTGGAACCCTCATTTTAAACATGGTGATGTGCAGTGTTAGGCAAATCCCAGGGAAACCTGTGGTCCCTTCTTATTAAGGGGAAAAAATCCTTTATCGTGTGTACAGTTCTGAACAGTAACAGGGAGCATGAGGGAAAGGTCTTGCCTGTGACAAATAAATGGCAATTTTGAATTTTTCTGAAGCAATTGTCCTTGTTCAGCCATCTCACTGCTCTTGCTTTCTCAAGGCCATTCAGTGAATAATCTCTGGGAGCACAGAGGTACTACAAAGCATTGATTTTGCAGCATTCAGAGCCTGTGTGTCCCATCTGAGACGACCACAAACCCACTCCTGCAGACGTGACCTGCTGGTTGCCATGGGAGGATTGCCATGGCAGAATTACCATGGGTACCAGGCCACTGGAAGCACTTGCTGGAATGCAGAAAACATTTCTGGTCTTTGTTTGGTCCTCTTGCACACAGCTGAGTGACTTTGGGTTTGAAATAATTTGACTGAATAAAAAAAAAATTTGTGACTTCTCTGATTCAGGAAGTTCTGAAAATTTCCAGCCTGAGAGTATCAGCATGTGGCTGATGTGATTTGCCTGATAAAGACCAGAGCTTTTCTCAAAATGAATGAATTTCAGTTTGTTTTCTGAAAGGAGAATGCAGTGTTTGGATCATGTGATGCTTACATCTGAGTCTGTGGTTACATGCTCTGTTTTTTTAATAATGTTATAAATCTGCAACATTTTGCTGGTACCTCCTTTCCTTCCACTGCTTGATACTTTTACCTCCAGCTCCTCTGTGTTGGTACTGTCATGTTGAAGGCAAGCTGGAAGGTCTGTTCTGCCTGGCAACTTAATCCCAGCAAAAAAAGAAATGAATAATTATTTCAGGTACATGGTTTTGCCTTGCTGTGCAGGGGTTTGGATGGTACTGATGGCATAAGGGTGATACTGAGTGGAAAAGGCTGAGGGGAAGGCATGGTGGTGGAGTAAAGGAAATGCCTCTTACAGCAGAGAACTGGATTTAGATTGTGTTAAAATAAATCTGCATGAAGTTGAGTGTCACAACTGATATCTCTTTGGGGAGATTATTTTTAAGGCAGAGGAAAGCAGTGGGCCATCCATGTGAGACAGAATTTTACCCGATTGCCCTGTTACTCATCCCAGCAAGTCCAGGGTGACCATGGAAAGAGGAGGATTTCCAGCTAACTCGGATGCATTTCAGGGGAAGGACAGAAAATCCTTCCAGTAATGTGGAATTACAGGGTAGTCAATAATAATTCCATTGGATCGGATGTGAGGAGTTCCTGGTTATTATGAATTACTTCAGGGTAAGTCTGTCTTTACTAAACCCAGGTTTACATCAGCTCTAGTAGAGGGATGATGCCTGAGGAGTGGATAATGCCAGGGCTGCAGGATGCTGTCATTGAGCTGCTTGTGCTTCTGGTCTTACAGCACAATGGAAATAGTTGCTGGAACTTTTTCTGGAAAAAGTTCCCGACAGATGAAAATTAAAATTCATGAAGTAGAAGTAAGACCACTGTCTTTTGAATTCAACTAATTATTTCAAACCTGAGCTCACTCCCATACACAGACAGACAGTTTTGGTTCAGTCCTGGCTGACAGATACTCTTTGTGTGTCTGCAGTGTTAAGCATGACAGAATATATAAAATACAGTGAGTGTGTTACAAAGCACACAAGGCAAGTGATTTGTGAGCTCAGGGTAACTGTGAGTTTGGGAACCAGTCCCCCAGCTCTAAACTCATGGGGTGGCTTACAAAATAATGACCAAACATTTCAGTGGGTTGCTCTGTCATTTCAGCAGTGACAAAGAGGACTATACTCCTTCATCTGCAGATGATCTCAGTACTTTTAAAATCTAGTTTTCCCTCAGTTTTGTTACAAACTGACAGTTTGACTACAAGTGGTGGTCATTTTTCTAGCTTATCCTCTGACTGAACAATAGTGGATAATACCAGAGGCATTTTTGTAGGGAGCTCTGCAGTTTATTTCCTTGTCCTGCTGCTGTCTGGCAACGTGCTTGCCTTGCTTGTCTTCAGATTGAGTTGATTCATTACAGGAAGAACAAATGTGGTTTCTGGACTTCACCATTTACTTACAGACCCTTTGTTTATCTCTCCACGAATGCAACAAATTATTTTACTGATCACCATGTCACAGGTATTTCTCTGTGTGTTTGATAAAGGACTTTATGGGTAGGTCTTCAATAGAATTTCTGAGTTCAAACTCATCAGAGCAATAGAGCAATTGAAAGGGAAATAGCAAATGCTGAAAAATTTTTACTTTTATACTGCAGTAACCTCCAAAATGAACCAAGCACTCTTAAAGCCATGGCAGTTACACTGCCTGTGTCCCCTAGCCTAAAAAGATGTGTAAAGAAAAGCATTAAAATGACTTTTAAATTGCCATGGTGATAGGGACATGCCTGTTTTGTAATACGTATTTAGACTTCAGAGAATAAAATGTGTTTGTCTTCGTTCCTCCAGAACTCTTTCTGTAGTCTCAGTGCAATTAACTTTCTCGTTTGGAATGCAGATAGCACTAGCCAAGTGGATGATATAACTGGTTTCTTGCTGGTATTGCTTACAAAGTGCTATTTAGGGGAAAAAAATTCTGGGGTAGGGAGTGGAACAGGAAATGTTGGATGATTTTATTATTATTATTTTATTACAAAGGAGGGGTGAATAATACCTAATCTCCGGTGGCGGCTCAGACAGCTTTCACAGTTTGTTGTATGGTTTTATGACATTCATTCCAACTAATATTCATTTTAATTCACTTCTAATTGAAAGGTGATTTTGTCACTCATGATTTTGCCCACCTTGCTGCTTTGGACAGCTCAGTTCCAGCAAAATAATCATTTTGAACACAATATTTCTGATGATTATTCCCGTCAGGGTGTAAGGGTCAAGTTTATTTTTGTGAGGATGAAGAACACTGATTTGGTTATTTTGGTTGCTGAAACAGGAGAAATCCTTCTAAATCCTTTGCAGTTGAAGCGTTTTGTTTTGTGCTGGGTGATGCAGGGAGGTTTGCTGTAGAAAAGATGAAGTTGCTGTCCCTGGGCAGAGAGCAGCATCACAAAGCAACAAGTCTTAGTCAATAAATGTTCCCAGCTCAGCTGTTTTGCAGTGGTCACAGCAATTCTCAGAGCCTTGTTTTTGAAGAAATGTGAATCTCAGGTAGTTCTTGTCTCAGTTTGCTTATCTCTCCATGGGCAGACCTTCAGGGCTTAGATGTTTAGTTAAGTGAAGCAAACTCGTATCTTTTTCTAACCAATTTAGTTTCATTTTCAGTGCACCGATGCTTAAACTTTCCCAGTGAGTCTTTTATGTTGTCCAAGGCACCTCCTTTCCGACTTCTTCAAAGGATTCTCCAAATAGGGAGTGGATTTATGATTTTCATAGGTGCTGGTTTGTGGTTCTTCCCTTAGCTGGTTACAGAAGGTGAAGAAAATTGGTTCCGGGAGGTAATGGGGCATTTGTCTGTAATGGCTGCTCTGTACAGCACCTGCACACTGAGCATGGCCTGAAATTTTGGTATTTATGATACACATTCACTGAAAGGGTGAGAAGTATCCATCTTGCCCTCTGGTAGAATCACGTCAGGTGCCTTGAAATAGCTGGTAATGGTAATAGCCTGACAAAGATGATTGACACCAAATTCTCACTTGTGCTGAGAAACCCAATGTGATTTTGGACTTTTGTGCCTGGAAATAATACCATAATCTTTTGGGTGACCAATGTGTAATTGGCACAAAACAAATGGTTTTCAGAGAAGTTACAGGGGACAGAGAAACAACTGGTTTGTGGGGCTTGCTTGGAATTTTGTCTCTTTAGAAGGGTTTTTGTGGGCATTCTTGGTCAAACTTTAGCTAGTTCTGTTTCATCATGACATGTGCTGCTGTGATTAGAGCTCTGGCTGGCCACTTCTGCTGAATCCAAGGTATTTACTGATTATAGAGATAACTGCCTCATCTTTAGGAGTTGGACTACTGTCCCCTCACATCACACAATTGTTAGGTTGGAAAGGACCTTTAAGATCACTGAGTCCAACCATTAACCCAGCACTGCCAAACCTCCACTAAACTGTGTCTCCAATGGCTTTTAAATCCCTCCAGGGATGGTGACTCCACCACTGCCCTGGGCAGCTGTGCCAGTGCTTGAGAACCCTTTAGGTGAAGAAATTGTTCCTAAAATCCAACTTAAACCTCCTCTGGCACAACTTGAGGCTGTTTCTTCTTATCCTGTTGTTTGTTACTAGGGAGCAGAGCCTGACCCTCCCCTGGCTCTGCTCTCCTGTCAGGGAGTTGCAGAGAGTGAGAAGGTCCCCCCTGAGCCTCCTTTTCTCCAGACTGAGCCCCCTCAGCTTCCCCTCATCAAATTTGTGCTTCAGACCCTTCCCCAGCTCCGTTACCCTTCTCTGGACATGCTCCAGCCCCTCAATGTCCTTCCTGAATTGAGTGGTCCAGGACTGGACACAGGATTCGAGGTGTGACCTCACCAGTGCCACGTACAGGGGGACAATCTGGTCCTGCTGCCACACTGTGGCTGATACAAAGTCAGAGTGGTGGAGGGAAAGGGGTAGATACTGAGAGTCAGTGCTGTGGTTACAGGATCTGCATGTTTAAAAAGAAAAAGTGGCAGTTGCAGCCAGGGGAGACGATCATGCTTAACCAGGTCTCTTGAATGAAACCCGGGGCCTGTGGTACCGTTCTGATTCAAATTGCAAGAAGTGTTATTTTTAACAAAGCTCCTCCTACGATGTTTCTCGCTCAACCTGCATCTCAGCACTGTAGCACAGATGCTGCTGGTGCAGTTATACCCACAACATTCAAGAATAACAGGATTTCATAAATTATGGCAAGATAAAGTAGACAAAGTTGGTATTGACTTGCTGATGACAGCGCATGTGTAACACTATTCCAGCTCACTTTTCTGGTTATTCCCTTTTGCATGATGAACGGGAATGATGTTTATATATAACATAACATACTATATTATGTTTAGATATATATATTACATAATATATAAATATCATTTCACGTTTTATATATACATTTTATATATGTTTCACCTTGGCTTTCTCGTGATTTGTCTTCTCCTTTTTGTCGCTGTGCTTTTCCACAGTGTAAATGTAAAAGCATAAATCCAGCACAGTTTCCTCCTATTTCCTTTTAAAATCTTTAAATAGCCTTTTCTTGCTGTCACACAGCAGATCTTAGCAGAAGTTATTTGGTGTTAACAGCACTCGGGGTGCTCTAACAAAGAAATCAGTGGCTGTAATAGCTTCTATTAAACCTGGTACTATATTTTGGTAAATGCATCTCCCTTTCCTTTGCATTTGTGACTAAAAGGTGCTTTGAGGAGGAGGAGAAGGTCTGCTTTTTATAGAACCGTGCAGGGTATGGAGTCATTCTGTTGGGTTTTTCCTTAACCATCTTTCCCAAAGTCTGCTTTAGGGTGACTGTTTATGTAAAGTCTAGTGTTTCCTAGTGCTTTATTTTCAGACTTTATGTAGATGAAATGCTTGTGGTCACTGTCACTGGTTCACCACATGAAGGATGCCTAATAGCATGGGAGTTGTGTTGTCAGGGGGAGGAGCTCGTCCAGGAAACTTTTGGAAAATCTGTCTTGTTTAAAACAAACAAACAAAATTCTAGCAACATCTTTTACATGACTGTAACCATGCATGGTATGTGCACTCCCTCTCTTCTCCTTGTCTCCAGTGTATATATAGCATGCATTCTGCCAGTGCTGGGGAGTCTGTGCACTCCAACATGCAGCAGGAAGCCAACAATCCATTTTCTATGACTCTCCCCTGCCCTGTAATCTAAGAAGGCAAGAATTGTTTCTATGCAGTTTATGGAGGTTGGGGAGGGTCTTTGTGTGGTTTTAATTTTAACACAAACTAAAAAAAAAAAGAAAAGCTTTCTATTTTCACTGTCTTGCAAGGCATCCTAGAGAAATTGGAATCCTTTCCCACAAGGGAAACTCTGAGTACAGTACATATGGTTTGTATGGCCAGGGATTGATTGCAGGATGTACTTGCCTGTAGCAGGTTATCGAGTAAAACTCAGCAGATCTGGAACTGAAGCAGGCTGCTTCCTGCCTGTAACAAGACCAAGAGATTTTGCAGACCATTAATTCATCCCTCTAATCAGCTGGAAATTTCAGAGGTGCTTAAAAGAGTTGCCTCTTGGGCACCCTTGGAAATACCAGTTAACTTCATTATGCTTTTTATGTTGAGTCTAATCTGTGCTTGCAGATTGATCTTTTTCTCATGATGGAAATGTAGTAGTAGTAATTGCTATTGCATCTTTGATAGAAATCATGCAACATGAATCAAATAGTAGAACTCATTTTAAATAACCTGAAATATATACAGTAATCCTAAGGAATGCATGCTCAGTTCTGCTTGGGCTGTCTGTCTTGTCCTGCTTATCTTCTGTAGAGGCATGATTCTCATAAGCTTAAATCCTGTGCTAATGTGTCTCACTCCTAAATAGGACTACCTGATACAATTTGAGTTTATCCTCTTGGTTGGAAAGAGGTTAATTAAGGGAACAATTAGAAAAGCTCATTAAAACTGCATTCAGGTTCAGTGTAATGAAAAGTTCGCTTCCTGTGACAGGATGATTCCAAAATCACGCTCTTCTGATTTCTCCCTGACACAGTTCCCCAGCACTAGTCCCTGTGTGCTGGTTTGAAGCAGTGTCTTGGGCTGTGCTGGTGTCCTTGTTTGCATTACTGTGGTGGTTGTGATAGAGACTGGAACAATAACCTTAATCCCAGGCACCTTCTCACCCCTGAGGGAAGGGAGGGGTTCCGCAGGAATTTACAATCTGCTTTGCATTGCATTTCCATTTCTTGGGTCTCAGGTTTCTACAGCAGAGAAAGCATAAATTCGGATAGATTCCCCCCAGCTTGGCTTTGCAGGCAGTGTCAATACTGAAGCCAGCTCAGACCTGGCTGCAGGAGCCTTCTGCAGCTGTGAGCACCCCTGCATAAATCCAGTCTCTGGTTTTTCTGGGACTGGTTCCTTACAAAATGGCCATGTACGTGCTAGGTTAGCTTAGTCTGTGAAAGCCAGTTCTGTGTCCTGGGTTCTGCTTCAGTGGACTGGGACTGTCTGTCTGAAAACAAAATCATAGCAGCCAACAAATTGTTTGCTTGTGTAGTCAGCCCAGGCTCTGTTTCTCGTCCCTGGTTCCAGTCTGAGATTGCGGGTAAGTCACATGGCTGGATCGGACAGTCTGGGGAGGCTCGCAGGGAAAAGCAGTGTTAGATGGGCCTTTTCAGCACTGGGCTAGTTTAGACTTCAAACTTCAGGTCGACTCATGATTTTGGAAAAATAACAGATTTTCTTAAGATTTGCCTGTACTCACAGAATGATGGGGCTGCCTCTCACAGGGTGCAGGTATCACCTTTTATCCAGCATTGTTACAGCATCAGTAAGTGTAGTAGTACTGAGTTGGGGAGTTATTTTACCATCACCTGGGAGCAGTTTGGCAGATATGGATCTTGCATTACTGGGTCCTTCTGAAAAGGAAGACTTAAGTGGCAGTAGGATAGAGCTCCATTCTGGTGTGAAGGTGCAGTGGGGGATCTTCTGGCCTCAGCAGTGCTGCAAAACTGCCTCAGGGCTCTATGCAGCCAGGCCTGTTGATCAGCAGCAAGTTAGGATTGCACTGAATACTGCTGAACAGAGACTGATTTGTCCTTGACTCAGATGTTGAAAAATGCTGAGCAGTTGGTGTTATAGCAGAGAATTCCATCACTCCATGAAAGAAGTCTCAGCTTTTCCCCGATAAGGACTTGAGAAATGATGCAGCTTTGCTCACAGTGGTTTTGAGCCTCAGTCCATGAGATGCTCATTGCAAATGTATGTACTTTCAGCTTTTTTTTCTCTAAGCTAAGCCATGTACCAGTGTGAAGCTTAAAATCCAGAGCAATGGTTCAACATCCTTGTTTCAGGTTCATCTCAGTAGGGTGGTACCTGCTGCTGGCAGACACTGCAAGGCATGGACACTGCTGCTTTGAATTGTGCCTTCGTATTGAGTCTGCAGGGAAGCCTGTTTAGAAGGGTTAGATAAACACAATTAGGCTGCATTGCCAGCAATGATGTTTTTATTTAATGCATTAATGAGTGCAGGTGGCAGGACCTCTGAAGTGAATTAAATGCAGTGCAAACTCCTGCTGTACTAGCAGAGCCATTGTGAGCCACTGAATGCTGAGCCAGCTCATTTGAGAGATGAGGTGGGAGATGGGAATGAGCTTCCCATGCCTGAATGATAATTTTGAGCATTACCTTACAGCACAACCAGCTTGTGCCAAAGAACCAAGAGCAAGAGAGTGTGTTTCAGAGCTGCATTTCTATCAATAGCAGCATTAAATAAGATGGTCACAAAAACAGATTTACTTCCTTGTCACCTTATTCTGTTACCTGGTAGGATTCGATAATGCACTGGTTAAAAGAATTCTGTTCAGCCCACACCAGCACTTACAGTGCTAGAACAACACCACCCAAGTCCGTTCATTTCCTTCTATAGGCAGGATGCTGGAATCCAGCACAATTACTGTGCTCTCCTGGCCTTTCCCACGGTGAAACCTGGGTTTTATTTCCTTGAACCTCGGTATCAGTGAAATGATCCCTGGAAAGCTTGTATTGATTGCATATGATTGTCTAATTAAAGTGTGATAACAAGAATTTCAGAACACTCGCTCTCACAGCCCTGTGCTTATTGTAGACACTGCAAATTAGAAAGCTTGCTGCTCAGATGTGGAAAATGTCAATGCTTATTTTCTTTTGAATTTCCCAGCAACTCCTGAAGGCTGCACTTGTAGATATATTGTTATTTTTTTCCTAAAATAACAGTTGGAAAGAAGTGTTACTTAGAGAAGAAATGAGGCCCTGTAGGCTTGCAGGGGCCCTGTTCTGACCCTGCTAGCTGTTACCCATGTTGTCTAAAGGGAAGCACTTCTAAATGAATGTATTTTAATCTGAAACCTGCTAGATGATCCTTTTTTAGCATCATATGCAGAGATGGGTATTAATTATACATTATATAGATGCAAGTCTTTAAATAGTGCTCTCTGGTCTTACCTGGAGGCTGTTAATCTATCTGGACTTTATAGCTGTTTTGCTCCCTGTTGCTTGTGGTTTCATACTTTCTGGTAACTTGGATCTTCCTGAGATGTGTGCAAGGCAAATCCTAGTCCTCGATACGTCGCAGGAACCCAAGAGTTTGTCATTACAGGTCTGCATCTTGCTTAGTCACTGATTGAATAGGTGGCCTTGGGACATCGCTGAACTTACCCAAACCTTCTGCTTGCATCTAATCACTGGGTGATCCATGACTCACTGTGATACATTTACAGAACTTTATGAATGATCAGTAATTCTGCCCAGGATGCTGAGCAGAAAGATGCTATAGAGAATAGTGGAGTTTGAATTAATGAATGATTCACCAATTGCATACAAACCCCCTTGAATACGTTCGGTCTCACGTGTAAAACGGACTTTTCCCTTTCTTTCCCTTCCAGATGTACTTTCCGATTCCCCAGCACGGTTATAAAGATCCAGTTCACATCTTTATACCATAAAGAGGAAGTAAAAGAGGAAACCTCATCGCCTCCCCCTCGGCCACTTTACCCTCAAATATCACCTCTGAAGATCCACATCCCGGAGCCGGATCTCCGGAGCGTGGTCAGTCCCCTCCCATCCCCCACAGGCACTATCAGGTAAGTTGTTAATTATCCACAGTGTGTTCTCTGACATCAGTCTGTCAGCCCTGTTTTGTTTGGTATCCTTGGTGCAAGAAATGCCCCATTAAAAATAACTAGTTAAATATCTGATGTTCAAAATTATGGGAGACTGCTAAAAACTGCCCTGGAAGAAGAGTACAAGGGTTGTGTTTAAGAGCTCAAGGGGCTCAAGGGGAAACATAAAGTAGTCTGATATCTGTAGTTTCATAGCTATAGAGTTACTAGTCTATCTTTGGTAGTGGAATTAGAAATATTTATTGAGAGCTACCTATATGCATGGAAAAAAGAAAGCAGGCAAATACTTTCTATCTTAGGGCTGCCTGTTTTATTTTTATCTCAGTAATATTCTGTTGTTGCTGGGTGGTGCTGCTTTATCTGGAGTTAGAGACAAGGGTGGCCATTGGCATGTGGTTTCCTGGGAATGGAAGGAAATGGGGGTAGGATGCTGACCATGTACTGAGGGACTGTAGCAATCTGAATGTGCATCTGTGCCAGTATCCTGTTTTGTACATGATCTGATTGTGGATGTGCAGTACAAATAACCTGAACATCAAGTTACTATCTGGAATATTTTCTTTCCTTCTCAGCAAAGAATTGATGTTACAGAGTTTCAGTGAAATCTTTTAATGTCACATCTGTTACTTGAAGTATAATAAGTTTTATAAAGTAAAGGAGACTCATGGTATAGGATGATGTATTAGAATTTTAAAACAGATGGGCATCAGAATAGCAGGAGTGAGCCTGGTAATAGCAATAGCCTTTGGGTTGTTTTCATGTGTGTACATTTGTAAAAAGGTAAAGTACACAAATGTCTCCTGACAGTTACCACTAATTCAGTGAATAGTATGCAAATATAGGTGGCTGAGAATGACTTCAGTGTCACAATGAAGCCAGTTTGGTTTTGCATAGATCTGGAGGCTCTTGGTTGTTTGGGTTTTTCCACGGGTCTTGCAGAGCTGCGCAGATGTACGGTGCTGATATTCTAGAAAGAGGGGGCTGGAGGTAGCTGTGGTTTTAGCCCTCTGTTCAGGCACTGCTTTTAGTTTATATTTAACCTTCTCTTTTTAGATGAAGCTTGTTGCTGGGAGGGGAGGGGGATGGTTCCTTTGCCAACATATGGTACTGAGTTTCCATTCAGTCATCTTGTGCAAAGCAGCTCAGTGTGGTTTGTGTTACTAACAGAGGCTGTATCTTTTGACTCCGGCATATGTCTGCAACTGATATTTGATTCCCTGAGAATGTTTCTTTTGCACAAGGAGAAAGTGGAAATGGTAGTGTTGAATTGTGCTCGGCCCCTAACGCAGTGTTTACTAAGGATGATTAATGGTTGCATCCGTTTGTCTCAAGCAGAAGCTAATCCAGCCAAGTCTTCAGAAAACCTCAAAAGACATCTGAGGTTTCACTTGCCAAACCCCTTTCGTTTCCGAGTTCCTCTTACAGAGGAGGGGCTGACACGTTTGTAAACATCCCTGCTCAGCCCTTTCAACCTCCCCCTCTCCCCCAGCAGGGACTCGCAGCTCAGCCCTATGAGCCAGGCTTTGGAAAGTCATTTGGGTGTTTCTGCCCGAGAAAGGGAAGGCTCTTTGAGAACAAAGTAGCTATGCATTCTGGCCATCTGGCTTTCAGGGCAGCTCTCTGCTGCTTTCTTGGTGATTTCACAGTGGTGGGTGAGTCTGGCACAGTGTCCTCTCTTCCTTCCCAAGGGCAGGTCTGTGAGGGCTGATGAGGGCTCAGCGTGGGACCTGCGCTCCTCTCGCATCGCTGGCTTTGGGAGGTGGTTGCATGAGCTGGGTTCTCCTCCTCCTCCTCCTCCTCCTTCCTCTCCCCCTTCTAGTATTTACTTTCCTAATTTGGTGAGTTTGCCTTGCTCCTCCCTGATTGGCCCATGGAAAATTATTGCAGTTTGGAAATCCTGGGCAGGGTGAAATTTCCTTTTTGGAAAGTGGCTCCTGGCCCCCTTTTCCTGCCTCCACCCTGGTGCGGGGCAGGGGCTGTACCTGCACTCCCAGATCCAGCCCTGCCCTCCTGACCCCCAGCCCTGCTCTGCCTCCCTGTTTACACTGCAACTTGCTTCCCTGCAGGTTCTCCCCTGCAAGCTTCTGGGTTTTTTTCCAGCCTATTTATTTTCCCTCTGCAAAGTGCAGCACCTAGAGAGGGAATGAGCTTTAGTTAAACAAAACCAAACCTGCCACCCTCAGCAGCTTTGCAAAGCAAGATTCCTGCTTGCTCCTGGGGAGAAATGTGCTCACTGTTTTCTCAGCTAGGTATTTTATCTCCAGGAGGGGCTGTGTGTGGATGTGTTTTGAATGCTGTTGTACAGCTTTAAGGGAAAATGTTGGTTGGCAGCATGCTGTGAGTGTTACACACAGTCAGGGTTTATTTCTTCCTGCTTTGAGTTCAAAATTCCTTTTTAAAAAAATCAGACTTGCATGTTCCAGAAAGCAAGAGGCCACTGTGATTGTAAGAAATTGGTAGAAGCAGCCTGCCATTTTATACAATGTATGGAAGAGCAGAGGAACACCAAATCTCCTCTCAGTAAGTTCAAGGCATTGAAAAGCTGTGTAAAAACCATGTGCAGTTTGGTTAAATTCAGCTCTACCTTTTGGGAGATAGAGCATTTCAGGGTCTGCAGCTTGCATTTGGAGGACCCTCTTTGGGTGACAGTGGTGATATGAAGTTTCTCACCTATGCTGCAAACTCTTAGCTTTGCCTGCTTTTGTGATAAATCCACAATAGCTACATGAATGTGACTCCATATGTGTTGCAGTCTAGGCTTGTGCTTGGATTATAAGCAGATCCACAGAGACAAGGTGTGATGTAGGAGCCTGTTACTGGTCTCAAAGTCATGAGTTGGAGATTAGATTTACAATGTTTAGTTTTCCTCTTATTATTGTCCAATTTGTGTTAATGGCCCTGTAGTTGTAACGTAACTCAGTTTTTCAAATAGCATCTCTCTGCAGCATTGCCCCTCAGAGTTAGGGTGGGTTTAGTATTTATGAAAATTAAATTCTTTCTCTGTACATGCTTCCCTATTCTAAAAAGCAACTGTGATCTCACTGATAGATAGATATAGATATATATGTATAAACTACAGTAAAGAAATACTAAATGCTGTACCATGGAGGTCGGTGCCATTATTCATATTTTACAACTATTGCTTCTGGCTTATCTTTGCTCCGGAATGACTGTGGACTTGAACACTTTGTCTTGTTTGGGTTTTTTCATGGAAAGGGCATGGATAGTTAGCTCACATACACAGTCTTTATCAGTAAAAAAAATTCTTTGACATGTAGGAGTAAGAGTCGTTATAGCCCTGTGAGAACTGCTACTTGAAAAGTGTCTGGTGAGGCTCTGTGCTAGTAGCTAAACTGGTACATATTTGTGTGTGGACTCAAATCTGTATTTTAACTGTTAGTACTTAATGTGCCTGCCCATGTCTGACTGTTACTAGAAGGGTCGGTAAGTAGTTTTCAATTAAATTAATGGTATGAATAATGAGAGATCAGCATCTTTCATTCTGTAAGCTTGATTAGTAAACCAGAAGATGTGAGTGAATTGCCATGGTTTCATAAGCTATAGTCCTTTTTTTCACTAGGCAAAATTAGTTCAGTAACGTGTTACGTGCTCTGATAGCGAATTACTGAGAGGTAGCTGCAATTATCTTGACTTAGCCACCAACTTGTTTTGTGGCCTTTAACAGGTCATTTAAATTCATTGTGTAATTACTGCTTTACAAATGTGTGTAGTAGATAAATTATGTATTGACCTTCTACTCCGTAAAGCATGACAAGTGTGTGTGTGAGCCATGTTACAGCAGACCTGCAAATGCTGGCTATGCTTTGATCCAGACTTGGCTTGGATAAAGGGAGGGCTTTTAAACAGGCTGGGGGATAGCCATGTACCTCTGTTTCAGAACACCTGGGATTTAATCTGAGTTTGCACATTGACTCTAAAGGTTTGTTTAGTGGGACTCTGAATGAACCCTGACTTGAGTGGATGCGTTCACTCACTGGAATGGGATGCATAAATATTGCCTGCTCCATTTCATTCAGGCTTGCCTTCTTCCCATTGAACTGAAACGCCTCTGAAGAGCTCCAAGGCACGTTTTTTGCAGGCTCTTTTGCATTGTCTCAGTTATACATTACTTCCTGCATTCAGGCAGAATATGCAGCTCAGGCAGCTCCCACAGTTGGACAGACCGGTGATTATTTTTAATCACCTGAGTCTCCAAACCACGAGCCAAGGAGCGTGATGCATATACATCATGTAAGAGAAGCACCAGTCTGTGCTGGGCTTGGGAGCTCTACTCATGTTTATTCCAGATAATGGACCATGTGCTGGAGGAGATGTGCCAAGCCATGTGCTGGAGGAGAGGTTGCAGATGTCACCAGCTACAGGAGCACTTCCTCTTCCCCAGTCAGTATAAAATTTTAGTTCACTGAATCCACGAGTGGAGTGAGGTCACTTCCTTTCAGAGAGGGGAACCACTGGAGCACTGACAAGTAATAAAAATTTGAACTTTTGTGGATAGCTCACTTTCTCTCATTGTGGCTTGTTCGACAGCTTTGTTTCTCTTCAGCGTTAAGCAGGCAGGGTAGCTCTCACATTTCTCCTTTCACATCAAAATCTAGCTTGGTTTGGCAGTCTCACCACTTGTGATTATTTCTGAAACCTGTCTGAAACAGGCAACATGCAAGGACTTGCCTTTCTTTGAGTTATGATTTTGGGGCTAGGCCGGGGAAGGCGAGAGCAGCGGAGGATTCTCACCCATTCCTGCTGATTGGTGTATCGTGGAAAGGCTTGTTTCGCAAGTCCAAGGGCTGTACTTTGACCTGATTCTTGCTTATTGCACGTAAAAAGCGTCCCTGTGTCTTCATGTCCCTTTTTTGCAGGCTCGTGAAGTGGAATATTGGGATAGTCTGAGGTTTGTGGCATTTCTCTAACCAGAGTCCTTGAGCAGAGGGCAACACACCTCTGATTTGCATTTGAGGAAGAGACTGGGGAGGATTTTAAGAAATGGTGATTCTTCCTTTGTACTCAATGGGGGCTTAAAAAATGCCTATCCAGACAGCAATCTGTATATTGGCAGTGTTGCCAAGGCTGTAACTCTTATCTCTGCTGTGTCTCTGTACCTGCTTCACAAATGTGCACTCAAGCATTTCTCAAAGGCACTGCCGTGTGCATCTCATATCCTAAACCACCAAGCTGGACATGGTTTTGTTCTTTAGTGATGCAGATTCCAAGGCTGGTGAACAGTTTTATTTGGGATTCCAGGTAATCTTTCCTCTTTGCCACAGGTGCTTTTTCCATACACCTGGCTTAAATTAAGCCTCTGTAGCTTGATCCCTACAGATACCTTTCCTGTAGAAAAGAATGAAATTGAGTAATAGGGCAACTCTCCTGCATTCTAGTACTGCCTCTCCTCTGGAGAAATTGGCACTGAAGTTTGGGAGTGTTTCAGTTTCCAGATTGTTCACAGACTTGTAATATGACCATAAATAAATCATTTAAGCACTTGTTGCTTAATTTTTATTTTTATTACCCCTAGTCTGTAAAATGTGCATAGTATTGGGAGAGTGTAGAGATTTTTACATGGGAATCTCAGTGTGCTCAGGGAACAGACCCCTGTAGCTCAGTATTCTGTTTCTGTCATGGATATCTTGGGGGTCATATAAGAACATAGAAAACAGAGTAATGCTGACTTAGGTGCAGTTTGCCTCCATTTTCTTGGAGCAGGGACTTCCTGACCATCTGTCTTAGAAAGCCCCTGATGGCTTCCTTGTTTTCCTCTTTTCCCCAAGAATTTGTATACTGGCTTTTTCTATTCACATAGACTTTTATCATCAGCCCTGCCTTACAGCATGTCATTCCACAGTGCAGCTACAGACGTAGAAGCACTTTCTTTTGTTTTGGAAGTGCTGCTTAGTTTCATTTTGTACTCACTCGCTCTTCTGTTGCAAGAGGCCAGAAGCTGAACACCTCCTCTTGGCTTCGTTTTTATAGGCTCTGTCACCTTGCACCTCAGCTTCTGTCTTAAATTATTTTTTCATGTATGAAATCCATTCCATATCTCTGATCATCCCAGTTATCCCTGTCAATACCTTCTCTGGATCTGCTCTATTCTTTTTTTTTTTTTTTTTTTAATATGAGAGTAGACAAGCAAAACACAGTGTCCTGCTGTGAATGTACCATGCAAACCGTGGTACATCCTATTTTTGCAGCTGATTCTTTACTTGAAGCAAACTGATTTTGGACATTCCAGCAGAAATGCAGCACATTGTACACACTCTCCAGGAGCTGGTGCTTAGTTAATTGTTGCTAGCAAGTACTGTGAACTTACAAGGCTGGGTTCTTGTTGGCAGGAGTTGAAAGTAAGTTGTGGTGCCACAAAGATTTAGAGCATTTAAGCCCTGTGTTTGAGAGGCCGTCTGCTGGTTACAGGGGTGAATGTACTGCAAACACTGCCTTCAGCCCTCATCTCTCTGGCCTTCCTACTGAAGAAGGGTTAAGTATGAAATGGAAAACATGCAGCAGAGGACCAGTGTGATTCGGCACGTGGTTGCAGTCTCATTCTAAAGCTGAGTCTCAGTGCGGTATTTAGGGAAGTGTGGCTCAGTGGCCGCCTGCAGTCAGTGTTTCAGGTTCAGATGCTGAATCCTTCAGTGGATATCAAAGATTTCTGGCACTTTGGGGCATTAACCATGGTACCATGGGATTAAGACTGTGAGTAACTGCAACTGGTTTACTGACATGCCCTGTGTGTCTCTCAGTGGTATAAAACACTTGTTTCCTCTCCAAAACGCTCTCTTCCATAACAGACAAGCTTAACTCAAATTAGCTTGGATTGCTGTAAGCTAAGATTGCCAGCATGGACAGTAAGCATGGATCACAGCAGTAAGTCAGGATGTCAGAGCAGGGTGAAATTGCAGACCTGGCTGTGCTTTTCTCAGTAAAAGGTTATAGTGTCAACATGGATCAAGTTATGGCTGAGTATCGATGCAGTATTAATATCCAACAAATCATAATCACTGTCTTTCCACTTCATTTTTGTTTTATAGCACAAGCAGGTGTTTGTAGGGAAAGCTTTTTGTTTCATAATATTTTTAAAGGGGGTGTGAGTGCATGCAAGCATCCCCAGCCAGTCCCCGGCTCTGGGTGGTGAGGAGAATTCCAGGAACTCCAGGAAACTGATGTCACTGCATTGTGTTTGCTTGTTTTCTTTTGACTGCACTAATGTTTAATTTTAACTTAACCCTCAAAGGGGTATTTTTAGTAAAACTGTTTCTTCACTCCTGTCCCATGTTGGGAGGGCAACAGATTGTGTCTCCTTGTTTTTTCCAGTAGTCAGCTCTTTCTGCCTTCCCTCTGAAGAGCTCTCTGTGATTGACTGAGAGCTTGAGCAATCAGCAGCATGTCCTGTCTGTGCATGGAGTGGCTGAAAGTTGGTGGGTTTTGTGTCCCTGTGTCTCTTTTGATTTGATCATCGATCCAGGCTGAAAGGAAGCAAATCTACCTGGACAAAAGGACTCCATTCTGTTAAAAGATTAATACATCTTCCAAATCTTTGGCTACTGCTGTGGCTGTCCTAAGGAGTTTTTGTTTGCTTGTTTTTTAAGCCAGAGATCATACTTCAAATTCATCAGCCCCAGAAAACAGAGTTTGAATAGCAAAAACTGGACTTGCTCTGCTGATCTCGAAGAAAGGAATAAATTCTTGTATCTAGTTTTATTTGTTTATTAATTAAAAATAAAAAAAAGGAAAAGGCAAGAAATACAACTGTGTGCAGAGCACGGATTTAATGGAGAACTTCCATATCTTTGTTCTGAGATTTGGCTGCTGTTTCTGTGGTTTGATGTTTGTGTATTTCTGCAGCCAAAGAACAAAATCAGAAAACTCTTGTTTCATCCTATTCCATTCCCAGTCTGTGTGTTACAATAATCGCTCGGGTGCCAAACACAAAGATAAAAAGAATTGCTGGGTTTTTAGTTTGTCATTGTTTCATGTATGAAAATGACTTTCATTTGTAATTATCTACACATTGTAAGAAGTGTGTATGTGGAGAAGCTATTGAAAAATGACAGCAGAATAATTAAATTCACACCAGCTCCTCATGTGAATACGAAGACATCAAGAGTGTCTTCTGTGGTTTAGCTTGGAGTAGCAAACTTTGATTCATTTTCCTGCACAAACAGGTCTCTGCTCTTTGAAAGGCTGGGTAAGAAACGCCTTTATCTCTGGCAAAGGGAGATCTATAGGTATGGGCTCATCAACGTTATATACCTTGCACCTCCTGAAAGCTTTACCTCCTGCTGCACTCCTGAACAGCATCACCCAGTAATGCCAAGGGCTGTTGGTGGGCACTGAAAGGGTTACCTGGTGCTGTGCAGCACTTTGCAAGGCTTGTTGATGGGAGAGGGGTGAGCTTGGGTTCCCTATTGCAAGGGTTTGTTGTGCCTGGATATTTCTGTTGCCTGTTCTCTCTCCCCTGGCCCCCCCATCCTGTAATTCACTTTTAAAAGAAACCAGTTTGGGTTGTGCTGAGCTCAGCACTGCAGCCATTTGCAGAGACACCACAAGGAGAAGCAGCACTTCTCAGTTTACAGGCTGGACTGTGGTAGGAAACAGTCATTCCTTACACTCACAGATTGCTTATACACCCAAGGTATTGCCCACTGAGCAAACAAGGGTTGTCTCACTGCTTCCTCTCCATCCCCATGTGTACATGTGTGTGGGGGGGAAGTCAGTCACCTTTTTGAGGGAGGAACCATGTTCTATGTTTTTTTATGCAGCATTTAGCCCAGTACTCTGGTGGGTGTCAGTGTCTGTATTTGTTTGTGTCACTTATTGGACATTTCGCTGGTAAGAGGATTGTTTATGCCAGTTTTACTGAATTCTGGTTCCCAGCTGTGGGCTTCAATTTGCATCTTTTCATACAATTTGGGCTGCTTGTTTTGCTGTGTAAATCTTCTGTGTATTGGTTTACTTTCTTGTTTACTGTTTTTCTGCACCTAGAAGACATATGTAATCCTGGGATTTGGCTGAGCATCCTGCCCTTCTGGCTTTGCACCCCTCAATTCTGGACAGCACAGGACAGGGGAGAGACAGAAAAAAGGAATTTCAGTTTCCCAAACTCATCTATCTTCTCCCATCCTTCAAGGCCATGTTGGATAGGGCTTGGAGCAACCTGATCCAGTGGAAGGCATCCCTGCCAGTGGTAGGGGGGTTGGAACAAGATGATCTTTAAGGTCCCTTCCAACCCAAACCATCCTGTGATTCTGCGGTCCTTCCAACCCCCCACAAATCAAGGATGGATGATCTCTAGACAAGCCTTTCTAATTAGTTCTCGTCTTGTAGCACTCATTTCTGTGTGCCTGAGTAGTGTTGCAATTTACAGCTCCCTTTTATGTGTTTGTAGCATTTTTATCAGCTTTTTCGTGCCTGTCCTGCTCCGTCGCTGTTCCTGTAATGCCACCTTGTGGTGGCCCCACGATGCCAAATGTGTCTTTTCTAGCCAAAACTGTTTTCTAGCCTCTGTGTGCATGCAGTGATTGCAGCTCCCCTTTATGAGTGTGCTGGTGGATCAAGGAAATCCCCATCTCCAGCTGTGTGGTATCAGGGTGGGATCTTCTGAAGCTCAGGTGTTGTGTTAGACAGGGACGTTCGTGGCAGATACCTGCTCTGGCTGCTTTAGTCTGATCCTGTAGAAGAACATAGCTGCTGTCTCTTAGAGGGATTGATTAAATATTACCTGTGTAATCAGGAGAGTGGTGTGTTGTTCATTCACAAGTCATAAAAACAAGCTACTCGTTTAGTTAAGTATTCATCCCTGATACACTCAGTATTGTTTGAAGTCCTGCATTGTTTTAAGTGCTCCTCTGAACACAGAGGAGTTGTTTAATGCTTTGAAACACTGCTCTCTTGTGATTGCAGGAAGTATGTGTGTGGTGGGGAGTGTCAGGATTTTGTAGAAATTCCAGTTTTATCTCTGTTGCTTTTTTTTCTCAACCTGTTTGGGCTTTGAATAAGCCACAGGGGCAAAAGTACGTCCATTACATCTGCTTCCCCGTGACCTGAGAGCTTCACTGTACCTTGGAGGGTAACTACTGTGTGCCTTGTTAATAAATGAAGTAACAAATAACTGTATTTTCTTTTTGCCTCTTCAGTGTTCCCAACTCTTGCCCGGCCAGTCCACGTGGTGCTGGATCCTCAGGATATCGTTTTGTCCACAACATTACCTCGGATCTGCAGCTGGCAGCAGAGTATGCGGCAAAAGCAGCATCAGAGCAGCAGGCAGATGCATCTGGCGGGGACAGCCCAAAGGTTCACAGAGACATTACTTACCCAGCAGTGCTCCTTGGGAGGCTTGTTAAAACCTGATGCTTTATGGCTAGTCCTGGTTGTAGTTAAAAGAGGTCTAAGAATACCCTGGCCATAAGGGTGCTGTGTGCAGTATCCTCCAGGGGTTTGAGACCTTGCCTTCAAAGCAGCATCTTGTTAGTGGTAGCTGATGAATCTACTTGTTTAGCTGCCAGAAATGTATTCAAATAATCCATTAAAATGATTAAGCAATAAGATATTTTTTTTTGCTTATTTGATAAATCAAGAACCCATAAGGAAGAGGTACAATAAAATTAAAAGTCTTGTTTTCTCCTTTTAATTAATGGTATTTTGCAAAACACAGTTGGAGAAAGCAGAAGCGGGGGAAGAAACCAGATCCTGGCCATGAGAAGTCTGTAGTCAGACTTTAAAACAAACATGAAGGCCTGTCAAGCAGACATTAAATGAGGAGAGTGGCAAGTGGATTAAAAAATAACTTAGTTAGAATGATAAAATTTAATTTTGGTGAACTGATCTTCAGATCAAAGTTAAAGGTCTGGATTCAAAACCACCTGATTTGGGGTTGGGTGGAGGAGCACGGTACTAGATGGCTTTTTTTGTAGACTTAATTCTCCCTTGAGACAAGAAGGGTTGTTTTTGATGGAGTAATATGAAGAGTTGGGAATATGAGATCTGGCAAACAAATTAAAGTACCCAGAATGAAACAAATCCTGCTGGAGAAGGGAAGGGACAGGATCAGGTTTCACGTTGGACTCGTTGCTGGGAGGAGGGCTGATAGCACACTGCATGAAACCTTTCTAAGGAAGTATAGCTGTAGCTGGGCAGATTCGAACGCTGTAGTTTCATGAACAAGAAAACAATGAATGTATCCTACACCCTCTAACTCTTGATTCCAATTGCTTCTCCTGACCCTGTTCCTTGTGCTGACGTAAGCACATGTGGGAAATTCAGTGGGGAATTGAATGAGACTGAAGTTAGCTTTTTAGTGTGTGTTTGTTGGGAAGAGGGAAGGAGATACTTTCGTCTGGCTCAGCCCTATAGTTCTGTTTGCACACAAATGCTTGTGCTAAATTGGGTGGTGACAGTATAAAACAGGAGTGAAATGGGAGAGGGTGATGCTCTCTTGGCTGCCCCTGCTGCTCTCTTAGCATCTGTGCTTTTTCAGTTTGGGTTGTGGTACACTGCAGTGTAAGAATTCGTTGTTAGTGACTAAATTTCTCTTTGTTTTTTTTTTTCCTTAGGATGAGTCCAAGCCACCCTATTCTTACGCTCAGCTAATTGTGCAGGCTATATCTTCAGCACAGGACAGGCAATTAACACTAAGTGGGATCTATGCCCACATTACCAAGCATTATCCATATTACAGGACTGCTGACAAAGGCTGGCAGGTGAGTTCTTGACACTGACAAGCTTTTAAACTACTTTGACAGGGCTTATCTGCTTTGAAATGCATTTATTAAAGATTTGGGGCACTGGGAATAGAGCTGCTTTGACTGTTCCCAGAGTGAATTTGTTTAACACAAGCTGACTAGTTTGTTTGTGGATGATTAGTTTTTTTGGAATACTTTGTAGGGCAATATAGTGTGTTTCTCTTTTAATGCTGTAGTCATGTAGATTTAATTCTTATTTGTATTTTATTTTCCTACATCCTTGCTATCAGTCACTGCTCTGCCCAGATACTTGCTTAATCCTTCACCTTTATTTGGCATGATCTGTCCAAGCAGAGGATATCCAGCCTAAAACTGAGGTTCCAGTTTTTAATCACAGTACCTTAAAACGTTACAGATGTTTTGTTTTCCCAGTGTATCAACTGCATTGCCTAAGTCACAGTTTGCAAGTCTTGAATCTGAGTGAGAACTTGGGAAACTGAGAGTCTGTGCACTCCTTGTGGTATTAAAGGAAATCTGACCAGCTTCATAGGAGAGTTTGAATATAGTTAACACATGCTAAATCAAGGTTCAGTGTTCACTTCAGGGCTGCTTTCAAAGTTCCAGGAACCTCAGCTCCACCTGCTTTCAGACTTTTTCTTGGCATCACACTTCTGAAATGAGTGTTGTCATTCGAATATAACACACCAGTGCAGCTGGAAAGGCTCTTGCAGCTGCTGATTTCATTGTGTTCTACTGGCAGGAGCAGAACTGCTTGGTGCACTTTGAGTGCAGTTGGAATAAATACATTTCTGCCTCCCTGGCTTTTCCCTGCAGTTCTAATTAATTGTGGAATTCACTTCCTGCCCTAACCTGCTCGGCAGAGTTGTGCTTTGCGAACCAGTTGCTGCCTCCTGCTACAGAGAGCTGCATCTCAGTGGAGGGTGAAGTTGCCGTTTTCCCTCCCCTCCAGTGGCATTGAAAAGCTTTACTTGTGAAGAGATTGTCTAAACCTGCTACAAAAGCTTTTGTTTTGTTTTGGAAGTGGAAGAGGGATGAGTTTGTGCACACCTGGGTTTGCTGAGCCCCTCCCCAAGCCCAAAAGCCAGCGCTACACCCAGTAAGAGGTGGGCTGTTCCAATGGAAAGGATAAATAGTCTTGTCAGCATCTAGAGAGCTGCACAGTGCTAGCCTAGTGCCACACAGGTAATGGATTCCTCTCAGAGCCAGCTGTCTAAGAGCATGTTGGCTGGCTTACATTATGATTACTGTGAGATGCAGTGTCCTTTAGGGCATGTTTGGGCACCCTGGTAATCGTTTGGCAGGTGAGCAGTTAGCACAGGCTCAGGCAGTTCTTTCCGCTTGCCTAGAATAAAGCCTGTCTTTTGAGAGAGTTCTGATGTGGTTTACAGCGATTTCCCCCTGCCTCAGCAAAGGCTCTGCTTTCCTTGCTTTCCACAGAGAAGTCACTGCACTGCCTGGCTCCAGTTGTATTTAAGTGGTGGTTAGTACCAAGCAAACCCAGCTTTCAGGCTGGTTAGTAGGAACTCTTAACACTTTTCCCCAGGTTTTCTCTTGCACTTCTCTGGTGACTTCAGAGCTGTGTGAGTTGAGTGACTTGTTTCTGTCTTCAACACTGATTCTGGCAGTGTGAATTTTATTTTTCCAAGCTGTCTGGTGAAACTCATTTGTCTTTGTTACGTGCTTTCTCATGGCAAAATAATCACCTCATTCCTCTGCTTCCTGCAGAATTCCATTCGGCACAACCTCTCCTTGAACCGTTACTTTATTAAAGTCCCACGCTCCCAAGAGGAGCCTGGAAAGGGCTCCTTTTGGCGAATTGACCCTGCCTCTGAAGCCAAACTAGTAGAACAAGCATTTAGAAAACGAAGGCAAAGAGGAGTGTCCTGCTTCCGAACACCTTTTGGGCCTCTCTCCTCCAGGTAATTTCAATTTCCTCTAATCTCTGTGCCAGACTCATTATAAAGAAAACAAACTAAAACTTCTCCTGAAGTACAGTGAGTAAAGTTCACTTCTGTTTATAGTTTGAGAGGTGATATAGTCTTGAGGCATAATCTGAAAATGATTCTGACTTCTTAAGTGTTTAACAAAAAAAAAAAAAGCAGAACCAAACTGCAAAAATGCATCAAATAACATACCTGTTTTGGCATCATTTCAAAGCAGTTATCACTGGGGTAAGTGTTTTCAGATGCCAGTCTCTGATTTCAGGAAAGCTGTGTTTAGATGTGGATTAGATCATAGTGGGAATAACTTCTGTGGTATTTAAAACACTCTCCTGTAGTGAAGATCAGGTTGATCGTGGTTGTCAGCAGTGAAGCAACAACAGGGGTTCTGTGTAGCTGCTCCAGTCAGCTCCTCTGCCTTGTGCAATGACAGCTTCTCTGAGCCCTGTAGCTGTGAGGATGAGACTTGCAATTCAGCACTAGCTGGAGCAGTTTCATGTAACATTCCTCCCACACCTCCTCTTTTCTGTCTGCTAAAATAGGGGGTAAACAGGAGGAGTTTAGAAAAAAGCTCTTCAGCTTTTCTGTTTGGTTTGTCATTAGAGAAATGTACAATTCCTCACTTGGCTGTGTGGTAACAGAGGTGGGAACCAAGTGGGTGGGGAGGGTGGCAATGGGGAGAAAGGGAGCAGCAGCTCTGTAAGCATATGCAGGGCCAGAAACTTGCCTCTACATTTCATCTTTCTTTCTCTTCCTCTCCCTGTCACTCTCAAACACTGACCAAGGTGCTTTGAGAACAATCTGAAGTTATAAAACTGATCTGAACGTGAATCACTTAAAGCTTCTGTCAGCAGTGGGTCTTGTAATGAAATGTTAAGCATACTCTGAAGGGTCCAGTTTCCTTCAACAAGGAATTATATGACAGTATTTGGTGCTAGAGCATTCGTGAGGTTGCTGTGTACCTTTTAACTCTTCCCAGCAAGACTCTAGTGGGTAGTATGGGAGAAAGGCTGTCCTTCTGCTAGAGGATCCTGTATTGGAGAAAACTCTTAGTCTCTGCTGCTGTCTTGTGGTCAAAGTGCATCTACACTTGCCAACACTACGTTTTGTGTTTCAGGAGTGCTCCTGCCTCCCCTACTCACCCTGGCCTGCTGTCCCCTCACTCTAGTGGCCTACAGACTCCAGAGTGCCTGTCACGGGAAGGCTCACCCATTCCACATGATCACGACTTTGGGTCAAAGTTAGCCTCAGTTCCGGAATATCGGTATTCCCAGAGTGCACCTGGTGAGTAGCTCTTGTTCCACAGAAGGTGACTGTTCAGCTGCACCATGTGCCATGCTGAGGACACAGCAGGGAGGCTTCTGCAGTGTGTTACAGGAGGATCTAGGGGTGTCTCTTTTCACTTCATTGAGAGACTGATGATACATGTGCAACTTCAGACCATTTTTCTTACTAATCTCTGGATGAGGGGCCAGGAGGTGGAATGTGTGGAAACACCTCAACTAACCTTGAACTAGGTGGCTGTAAAGACCTGACAGCAGAGTAGCCGTGGCAGTGCACAGCCCACTGTCACTAATTTACCAGCCTCTGGATAAGATCAGCTCTGGTGCTGTGGCCAGGGCCTGGTAAGTACCCGTTTGTCAGCTGTGCTGTAACTGGCCTGGAGTGTAGGGTGAAGTTGGAAGGCAAAGCTCATGAAGTAAAGCTTCTTTGGGGGGGATGTGTTATATTTATTGTGATTTTTGTTCACAGAAATGTGCTCAGATGACAAGTAAGGTTTTTGTACGTTAGGAAAAAGAAGTTTGAAGGTGGTATTTTTTGAAGTCTTGATGTTTTCTATCTCCATTCCTGCAAATGCTGAAGGATTGAGTATTGCAGACTAGAAGTGCATAGACTAAATGGATGAAGGTCTTTTTGCCTCTCCTATTAACATGTGCTTCTCTCTTCTGTTCAGGGTCTCCAGTGAGTGCCCAGCCAGTGATTATGGCTGTTCCTCCCCGACCATCTACCCTGGTGGCAAAGCCCGTGGCGTACATGCCAGCGTCAATAGTGACTTCTCAGCAGCCTTCCTGTCACGCAATTCACGTAGTTCAACAAGCTCCCACTGTTACCATGGTCCGAGTTGTGACCTCCTCTGCAAACTCTGCAAACGGATACATCCTCACAAACCAGGGCACGGCAGGAGGAGCTCACGAAGCTGCAGGAGCAGTGTTGGACTTAGCTGGTGACCATCGAGGTAGCTTTTCACCTCCCTTGCTGCTCTGCTTATAAGTCTTGAGCAGGCTTGGAGGGGGGAGAGTGGTTGAACAGTTCCACTCACTGGGCACTTAGCCCTTAAAAAAAGATGTTTCTCCAGGTATAACATAAACCAAATGAGAGCTTGTCCATTTGTTGTCCCCACCAGAGAGCAAGACAACTGTGCTCCCTTGTCTTCTGTGGGGAACAACACTAACAGACTTTGGAGCCTGAAAGAACATGCACTGCTTAAAATTTGTTTATTATTGTAGAATCATAGAATGATTTGGTTTAGAAGGTACCATAAATATCATCTCATTCCAACCCCCTGCCATGGGCAGGGACACCTCCCACTAGGCCAGGTTGCTCAGAGTTCCATCCAGCCTGGACTTGGACAATCCCAGGGATGGGGCAGCCACAGCTTCTCTGGGCAACCTGTGACAGGGCCTCCCCACCCTCACATGGAAGAATTTCTTCCTAATATCTAATCTAAATCTGCTCTCTTTCAGTTTGAAGCCATTCTCCCTTGTCCTGTCACTATGTGCTCTTGTAATTATCCTCAGTATTGATATTATGCCTGTATATTGATCAGCTGTGCTGTGGAAGTGTGTGTTTTCCAGCCAAAAGAGATGGCCTGGGAAAGGCTGAAACTCTGCTTCAGGATGGCCTTGTAAATGAATGATTGAGCCCTTCTTTTCCAAAGACCTGGACTCCTAGAGGAAAGCATGTGCTTCTGGAAGTGCAGGCAGTGCCCCATTAAAGCAGTCTTCAAAAACCAGTTACAACAAAGGCCTCTTTTGTTCCTAAGTTGGAAATTCCAGCCTGGGGGATTTAGTGAGTTAAATGCTCCCTTGCTGTGATCTAGACAACACCTTGTCTGCTCCGTTTGGGAAGGTCTTAGTACTACAGGGTAGATGTGTGTTGTACCATGAACAAGGCTGGTTTCTCTGACTGCTTTTATGTGGGCAGTGGAACAGTGGTTCTTTTCCCATTGAAGAAAAAAAATGACTAAGAGCTTCCCCTACTGCAGTACCAGGACCACTGGCATTTTTAGTTCAGCACTGCTTATCTTGCAGGAGTTTCATTTACATTCTCTAGAAATTCCTGTCTGGATCCCATACATGTTCCTGAAGTGCTAACAGTTGCAGCTGCCTGTCACCTGCTCCCTTCTTTCATTCACTAGTTCTTGCTGTTGTTTGTTCTTTCCCTGCTTGTCCCACTGTTATTCCCACTTGTATCCTCTTCTGGTCTCTACCTTCCCTGAGTGCTGCATTTTCCTTCTTAATCTCTCTGCTTTTCTTGCCTTTTCTCTCCCACTTCCCATCAGTTTGCCTGCAGGTTTCAGCTCAGTGCTCCTGTCCCATCTAACTCAACTCGTGTTGTCTGCTAATGTTAAAATGGGAGAGGTCTTTTCCTACAGGACTAAGAGGTTGTGCTTCCTGCCCTCTCTGCTTCGAGACCCACAGAGCCCCTGGAAGAGAAGAGTAGTTCTCCTCTGCTTTCCTGCATGCCCAGCAGGATGCTGTCCTGTATCTGTTACATACATGCTGAATTGACCCCTTACTTCTCCTTGGAAGTGAGAAAAGTGGTTGAGTGCTCTCAAGCAGTTACCTCTGTCCAGGAACTCAGCCCTACTTTTTATTTTTTATTTTTTCCTCCCTCCTGGTTTCTTCGTATAATTCCATAGCAAAAGCTTGCACTTTTGGGAAGACCTCCTTCTAAATCAACCTGCATTCAGGCCTGACAGCAAGCTGCTACAGACTTTTGGCTCCAGGCATTGTTTAAGATTTTAGTGCCTTCTCGTGCTGTGTGGTATTGAAAGTCAGGCCAATTTGTTTGAAATTACAGTGTAAGCTCTGAGCTTTGCAGAGACTGCTGTCCATATCGCAGCTATAATGAGCCAATAAGGGAGGTGATGCCCTTTTAGAGCAAAATATCAAGTTGATAGTCTTGATTTTTTTTTCTTAAAGTTTTCCTTTTTTGCTGAGTGACTTATGCTATAAGAAAAATGTTCTTAATATTGCTAGGATGAATATGCAGTAGAGAATATTTTAGTTTTTCCGAATACTCACCCCTGGCCTTCTGTGGTGCTGAGGTACTGTCACATCTGTAAGCCTGGGGTATGTAGCACTGCTGAGGTGTTAATGAGAACAAAGCCAGCTCCTAAGCCAGGGTGGGGAGTGATTGTCGTCTCCTCTGCTCCCCAACAGGAATGGATGAAAAGCCAACGATTGCGTTTGCCGCGATCCCCACAGCCAGCCGTGTCATCCAGACCGTGACCAGTCAGATGGCACAGGGTGTCCCTGGGCAGACAGTCACGATCCTTCAGCAGGCAGCTCCAGTGGCCATCGGGCAGCACCAGCTCCCGGTGCGGGCGGTCACCCAGAACGGCAAACACGCCGTGCCCACCAACAGCATCACCGGCAACGCCTACGGTAGGTTCTGCTCCCCTGGCTTTGGGGTTGGGCTGCTCCCTGCACTCAGCAGGCAGCATGGAAAGCTGTAAGCCTTTTCTCTTTTTGGTTAGTGTGTATCAGGTTATTCCATGTGTGCACTTCAGAGGTATTCCAGTTCTTCAACTTCTGCAGCTGTAAATGTCATTGATAGATATCCTTGTGTCCACCTCTTCTCCCTTTCCTGGTGGAAAAGTCCTGCATTGCTACTGAAAACCCAGTGTCCCTCCTTTGCCCTTGGCCATGCAGTTCTAACTACTTAGATTCCCTGCCTTTTGAGGGTTACTTGTTGAAAGTGTCAGTGATTCTTGTGGAGAGCCTGTTTTCATTTATTTTCTTCTGACCAGCAGCCTTTGCTTGCAGCATGCCAAATAATAAAATTTCCATGGTGCTCCTTAGATCTTGTGAAACTTGACTCCACAGAGTACTAAGAAAATAAAATACTTTCCCATCTTAAGGTCTTAGAGCCTGAGAGAAATAAGATCTGTTTCACCAGGTGAATGAATGAGTGTAGGATTTTTGTAAACACAGGATGTGTCTAGTAATTTGTCGAGCCTGATTTTTTTTAAGTTCCATATGAGCCCTGTCTTAGCAGCCTCCTCATCTTGCTTGCTCAGCACCTCAGGTTTTGTTCAGTTAGGGATGATAATATCCAGGTGTCTTACAGCCCTTTTTAGTGAGATGGCAAGCACCTCTGCTGCCCTAGGCTAGTGCTTTTGGGGAGTGTGAAATGAAGGGCACTGGTGGGATTTGGATGGCTTTAATGAAGGTAGGAATGTTTCTACAGAATTTTCTGCCATGTCTCTTCACAGTTATCACCTGGCTTGCACTTGAATTGCAAGGATCTTATTGGAGCAATGAAAAAATGGTAATGATAAGATTTTTATGCAAGTAGGATATTAAGATATTTATAGATCAGATAGGCTGAGCTTCTACTACCCAGCAGTAGGGTTTGTCTAATATAGAATCAGCCAGCTTTTTATTTAACATTTTTATGTTAAAATATTTTAATCTCACCAAAATTTTTCTAACTGTCGTCAAACTGGGAAGTATTCCAGCTGCATCTGAGTATATTTGATAACTGGCCTGAGTCTCTTGACTCTCCTCTGTACAAAGTTAAGTTCTCTTCAGCTGCATGGTTTAGGTTCCCTGAGTCACTGAACTGTAATTGGTGACTGCCCTCAGCCTTACCCTATTTTTTTTTCCCTTCGTCCTCTTGATACTCTACAGCCTCCTTCCCATGCCTTGGTAGAAGTTGCTGGGCTTTGAGGGCCTTTGTTCTGTTTGCTTTGTTTATTTATCCTAGAGCTCCTTTTTTGATGCATTTAGCAGTGAACACAGCACTAATGTTCTGTGATTCCATCCTTTGCAAATCAGTCTGGAGGGCAGAGGATGTTCTGTCTCCTGAGTCCCCTTTGGCTGCCTCTCCGATTGAAGCAGAGTCCAAAAACTGCATGTGTTTTGTTTTCCAAGCCTTACTGTGTGCCAAAGCCAGTGTGTAAGCACATTCTCTGTCTGGAACTAGGAATTGTAGACATTTTTATGGAGGGTTGCTACTTAAACCATCTTTTTTCTCATCATTTTTATTAATGGAAGGGTGAGATCTTGTGTTAGTACTGAAATACAAGACTGGAAGCCTAGGAAGAAGCATAGGAAGAAATTCCTATGTCCTGATCCCAGATCTGATGGGAACACATGTGGTTGTGTAGGGTAAGCTCTTTCCTGCCCCTTTTACGAATGAGATGGCAGTACACTTAACATTTGGATACTAATCTAGTTTCCCAACAGGCCTGTCTGTTCTTCCTGTGTGAGCAGAGCTCAAGGGAGCCCCTAAACTTCCCAGCTGAAGGCCCAGCACAAAGATGTTGTACCTTGCAAGGAGTTCTGATTGTAGGTGATCAGAGAACTACTTCTCAAAGAAGAGATGTACTGTGGTTTTTACCAGGATTTGATCCTCTCCTACTGGAGATGAATGCTTAGCTAGCAGTGCCTTGTTTGACAGTGAATAGGAAGGAAATTCTCCTATGAACAGGGTTATTCCTGGTTTGGTAAACTTGCACAAAGCTGGGGTTGTGAATGGAGAGGGAGAGACAAGGCAAACAAGCCTTTCAAAATGGACTGAAAAACACTTGACCATGTGCCAGCTGTCGCATTTGACCCGCGGTGTTTTGTTTTCTTGCTTTCTGGAATAGCAAACACTTGTGCTAGTTCATCACACTAAATCTCTTTCTCTCTCTTACCCTCCTTCCCAGCTCTTACAAACCCACTGCAGCTCCTTGCAGCCCAGGCCAGCTCATCCACTCCTGTTGTAGTCAGCCGGGTCTGCGAGACGGGGACCGAGGAGACGGCAGCAGCCTCTTCCAGTGAACCTGAAGTGAAAAGACCCCGGATAGAAGAGCCCAGTGGAGCAGTCCCAGCCCAGACTGGAGTCATCACATCTGCAATGCCACAAGGACAGGCAACCAGTGAATGAAGAACCGGTGGGAGGAGCTGGAGTGATGTGGGGTGGGCATGGGATGGCAGGAATCCTAAAGCAGCTTTCACAGGAAACAAACCACAACTGTAACAGCTCAAAACATAGCTGATATACAGCTCCTTTAAAGTCAGATTTTTAAATGGGAGGACAACAGCTGTTAGAGTCACAAGGTGCCAAAAAGAATGGAAAACCCCTCCCAAGAACCCATATCTGGAACTCTGTTCTGTCTTTACCTATGGGATATTTTTTCCTTTGTTTTTTTTCCTTTTTTTTTTTTTAAAAAAGATTCAAAAAAATTACAGACAACTGATTGTATGACTGCTGGGATATTTTTAACTGTCTTTTCCCCTTTTGGCTCCAAGGGGATGGGATTTGCAGTTCAGCATCTAAAGGAATGTAATACAAATACAGTCTGCTCCCTGGAAAGAAAACTCCTCACGTTCTATGCCTTAATACCACGCTTCTGAGAGCTTTGAACCATAGGACCATTTCAATAAGGTCACCTAAGGCAATCAAATGCTGAAAGATGGGTGCAGTATCTCTCAACAACATTAAAGAAACATGGTACCAAGCTTAAAGAAAAAGGCAAATGATTCTGTTTTTTTAAAACAGAAAAATTCTGAATATGAATGCTTATTTATGTGGGGATTCAGGAGGAAGAGTTGCAGGGCTCAGCCACCTGGATTTCCAGATGCAATTTCTCTCCATTCCCTCTGAGGGAGAATAAGATGACAGAGGAACTGTATTAACTTGGTTCCTGTAAAGATATTAAAACCACAAAGGGGTTTGTACCTTCACTGATTTCTTACAATTATTCATCACTTGCTTTGGACAACAGCCAAAACATCTTGATGCCTGAGGATCACATTGGGGAAGGGTGTCTCCGCAGGCTCTGTGTGCATTTGATTGATCACATCTTGTGCTGGAGCTTTGGTTCACAATAGCGCTGTAGGTGAAGGCATGGCCACTGTCTCTGTGAACTTGAGAAAATATTGGTTGGTCTTCTGCACTGAAAGCAGTCTCCTTCACCTCCCGTTGGTGGTGTGGTCCTCAGCTCCATGGCCGATGGTGAGGAAGCCAGGGCCGGGTAGGAGGCTGTCCTGCCCCTCTGCCATGGCAAACAGCAAAGCTCCTGTGTTATTCTTCAGAGAGGGAAGTTGAGGGCTGGGATGAGAGGTAGCAGAAGTCATACAGTGTTTCATACAAATTCTGTAAGGGTGTAGAGACCAAGGGAAAAGACTTCCCTTTTATTTTATGGCAAAAGCCACTGGAGGTCTTAAACAATTTTTCCCAAAGGAATTTGGAGGTTTCCTTTCATCACTTGGCTCTCTCTCCCATCTCTCCTGCCTTGAGAACCTTCACCAGTAGGAGGAGGCTTTTACTCCAGCTGTATTCCAGGCTCCTCATGTAGTACAAGGATGTCTTATCAGGAAAGCAGATTTGACTCACTTCAGCCATGTGGAACAGTGGGTGCATGTGATACCTTGTGACCGGCAAAGAAATCAACCCCTGCCTGTAGCCTCCAGCAAACCCCTTTGGTTTTATACCCATTTGCAGTCCCCTTGGCTAACATGTCTTCTGGCAGCACAGCAGAGATCTTTTAATTCAGCAAGTGTTAAGGCTTTGGTAATGGCAAAAGAGACTTAAGAGGGGTGGGCTGTACCTCTGGTAGGTTATCCCCCATCTGTACTGGTTTGTTGTCCAGTTGCTGTCCTGTGCGGTCTGACAGTGCCATCACAGAGCAGAGAGGCAAACCCACTGCAGGAAAACATTGCAAAAAGCTTTCCCCAGTGTGCAGTAAATGCTACTGTCAGCATGTCTGTAGGGATTAGGGGGTAAGGCACAACCCATCAGTGTCTGCTGGAATCCGGGGAGGGGGAGGAAATCC
Organism: Pseudopipra pipra; assembly: GCF_036250125.1. Taxonomy (NCBI): domain Eukaryota; kingdom Metazoa; phylum Chordata; class Aves; order Passeriformes; family Pipridae; genus Pseudopipra; species Pseudopipra pipra. Next base: position 13,084,693 of record NC_087564.1, read on the forward strand.
ATAAGGTAACAGCTGGCATCACTTGTTCCCTTCTAAGTTTCCTTTGTCTTTGCCAAATCCTATTCAATAGCCAAGTCCCACTGCTTGAATAAAACCCAGACATGTTTTATTCTCAAGTCCCTTGTTTGGTGAGAAGTATTTCTAAGAGAAGGAAAGAATTTCTCGGTCTCGTGATTTGCGGTTGCTTTCTGCGGATAGAGGCACATTAAATATTCAGGGCAGATCATTTATCTCAGCCTGGCTTTCAGAATTTAGGTGTGTGCCTTAAGTGACAAGTTGTTAGATTGGATTTTAGTACTTTAAAATGGTTTTGTGAAGGAGGATTGTTACAGACGACAAGGTAATTGAAGCAGGCTGGCCTCCAGCTGCCCCTTCTCTCTAGGTGTGGCATAGCGGAAAAGCACATGGATTAGCTCTGTTTTCTGTAGCCTTTCCAAAGTCAGAACTCAATAAAATGAACTTCAAGGAAGAATGCACAAGTGAGAGTGCAGCACAGTTTTATCTGTGATTAATCATTACTTTTGGGTGACTGCTGGTTTAGATACAGGCACGCCTTTGAAACAGCCCCGGGGCTCGGGAGCTTTCCGGAAGCACAGGAGTCCTTGGGTTTCCAGAATGTTGTGTGAGTCAGAGCAAGATGAAAAACCAACAGAATACTGTTCAGGATGTGGTGTTCAGCTGCCAAAGTTCTGCAGATTTTTCTTCGCTGCTGCTTTTCTCTGGAAGAGTCTAAATAATTAGGCCCTGAACTTCTGTAAACTAGTCCAGCACTGTAGAAATACATCAGCTGAATTCAGTGTTTTCATCCACCAGCTGCTGCTTTGTAGATACCTCTTGAAAGTCCATCCTCGGGTTGCATGTGTAGATTTGCCTCCTAAGTATTTAGAACAGAATAACACTTTCTTCCTTTTGTGGCTCACTCTGCCTGCTGGTTCAAGTGGGAGTTGAGGATAAGCAAATATCTTTGTTCTGTTCCCCTTTTCTGCTTGACATGTCTGGAACTTGTCAGTTCATCCTGTCAGGGGGTTTTTGCTTTATCACTCTGCTGCATCCCCCTGCTACTGTAAGAAACACTTGCAGATAGTTTTGTAGGTTTTCCTAAACATTGCCTAATACTGGATAAAATAACTGTTCCTGCTAAATCCTTTTGAGAGCAGTGGAAAAATGTGGTCGTCATCTGGAACTTGTGAGATGGAGACCTCTTGTTTCAGGCCTCCAGATTAATTCTTTCATCACACTGCTCAGTCTGGAAGACAGCACCATTCTTTTTACATACCAATCCCGATTCCCTGGGCTGCAGAGGAATGAAAATTAATGTGATGGTGGAATTAAGTCTTCAGCTAGAAAGAAAATGTTTACTTTAATGGTTCTGTGCAGTACCCGGATTATTTTGAATTGATCGTCCAGCTTGGGTTTCGTCTAAAAAGTTGCATCTCGTCGTCAATTAATTATATTAACTGAGGAAGGTTTGAGGGGAAGAGAAGGAGGAGGCTTTACTTCATCTTCTGCTGTGTGTATAACAAAGGTCAAGGCACATTAAATATTTAAGCTGCAATAACTTAGACCTGGGGAAACTGTAAAACCAAGTTCTTAATGTGTGAATTCACTTTTCACCATTCCCTATTGATTTCTTTTCACCTTAGGCAATGACATTGACTAATTTTACTTTGATCACGGTTAGTTTATAGCAACTTTTGTTGCCCCAGTTCACAAGAGCTGAATGCAGTTGTTCTTGGTTTTATTCCACTGGAATTCCTTAGTTGTTGTTCATCTTGACCTTGGCTCTTGTGATACAGAAAGCTTTTTACAGTAAGATCAATTTAATCTGATTTAGTGATAACACAACACAGTGCTGAGCACAAAATTGAAGTTCATGATTAGCTCATATATTCTTTTCAGCTCTTTTTCCTTCCCATATTCTTCCCTCCCCCACACCATTTACGCTGTCCCCTGTAGCATATCCAGTCATTTTTATCCACTGACACGAGCAGCACCTTGCATTAAGCTCTGCCCAAACGACTCAAGGAGGAAAATACCTGTGGAATACATGTTGCTCCAGAGCAGATTGAGAAAGGTCAGTTTGGTCACCCTGTATTAATTCTCATTCTGTGTTTTAGACATGTTATTGTTGGGCAGAGCTTATTCAGAAGTGTGTTTTCAGAGACATATTAAAGCTTTGTAAGAGGAAAGAAATGGTTAAATAACAGCAGAAGCCTTTACAGTTCTTCTGCAGTCAATGTCATGGTCTGACTTCAGGTTTTGGAGGGAGTAAACTTGATTTTGCATGTTTTAGAGTTAACTTTCCGAGTTAATTTCTGCTTCTTTTTTTTTTTCTCATTTTCAGTAGGGAAGTACCAGCAGTGAAATCAGACTTGGAGTGCAGAAAGGTAGGGACCTGTATCAAAGCAAGTGAGAGCATCTGACCTGAGCTTTCATGCAGTGTGGTGTGGAACACTTTTCCCTGCCTGCTGGGATTGTTAAATTGGTGTTAGAGCTTTTCATCTGTGTTAGCAGGGGGTGTTCCCAGGGAGATATTTGGTGTCACCCTGATGTGTGCAAGCATGTAAATGAATGTCAAAATGTAGGGTGAAAGGAGAAATGTTCCCCTGCTATACCTGGATTTGGGGATCTTGGATGACGAGGATTTAACCTAGCAATAGTTCTGTACCTTTCCACAGAGAATCCACTCTCACCACCCATGAGGTGAAAACTTCTCAGCAATTTAAGAATTTCCCACACTGCTGCATGTGTTTGTTGCCTCTCAAAAGAGCCTAGCTCTGCCTTCTCTGCATCTTCCAAGTAGGTAGTTGAAGATTCCAGTAAGATTTTCCCCATTTGCTTCCTTTTCTTGAGGCTGAACCAACCTGATTGTCCTGGTCTCTTCTTGTACATGACGTGCTCAGGCTCCAGGGCATCAGGTGGAATTGCTGCAGGTCACTGTGGGTCTTGTACTGGGGAGCCCCAAAGCAGACATAATCTGGAAAATGTTGGATGGATTGGAAAAGGAATTCCTTTTCTTAGCCTGATAGCTACACTTTGGCTTGTACAGCCTAGTACCTGTTTGGGCTCTTGCTGCATGAAAAGTGTCAGTGTAAGAAATGAGTCACAAAGTGAACTGGAAATGCTCTGGATTGTATTTGTACATATACAACCATCTTGTCCCTCTCTTCCAAGGAACAGTGCCAACTTGGGTCTTGGAGCTTTTTTAGCAGGAGGCAGCACTGAAGGATCCTGATCACCTCCCAATATCTGTGCTTTACCTTATCAAATGATAGTTTAAATCTGATGGGGAACTTGCCTTGAGTTTCTACCCTGATGCAAAATTTTTGAGGTTTTTTAAGTCTTGCTGCTAATAATTTGGACTCGGGCATTAAAAATGAACCTCTAATGGAACAGGACTTGCTTCATCATTTTGCCCTGGCTGCACACTCAGTTTTTGAGTTTGTAAATGCCCTCCTGCAGCAAATGATCTGTCTTCTCTTGCCAGCCAGTCTCTTGGGCAGCTCCTATTTCTGCTCCTCATCAGTTCCCCCCCCCCCCATTTGTAGTTATTTCTGTCAACTCCAGAGTCCTTTAATCCAACTCCTAATTTAATTCCATTGCTTGAAGGTCTGCATCTGGCGAGGATCTGTGTGTTAGGCTGCAGTTTTACAACAGATTGTTCAGTCATGTAACTTTTTGTTTCCTTCTGGGTGAAAAATTACGCCAAAGCTGCTACTACTATAGCATACACTACTGCCGGAAAGTGTAGCTTCCAATGGAGCCAGCTGTGCTGCAGAAAACAGTTACACTACAAGGTCATCTGGATTGCTGGAACTGATGGGGTTGGGAGGTGATGCCTTCTTGCATTTTGATCTGCACCTGACCAAAACAGAGCTGGAGCATCTCTGTGTGCGGCTGCCTGGAGCTGTGTGGCTGTGATTAGTGGGATCAGCATCTCTCTCTGCTGGGTGTGTTACTCGCAGGGCAGTGCATGTGTTTGTGCACACAGGTGGGGATATATCCACATACAGTATTCAGCAGTGGGAATTAGCTGGCTGTGAGGGTGGGCATTCCCTGTTAGGGTGTCTTTCATGGGGCAGTAATACACCAGGGAGCATTGTACTTTGGCCCGAGCAAGACATTTGGAAAAATACTTGGTTTTCTTGGAGCACTATATTTAAATTCCAAATTTTTAATCAACTTTTGACCTTTGTATTTATATGTTCAGAAAATTCTTTTGATACCTTTTCAATTTACCAACACTGAATTAAAACCTTTCAGAATGTATGGCTGGTCCTCTCCTTACGTGTCACTTTAAGTTTCAGAGCCTGAGGGTAGTTGTGCCAAATCTACCCCTTTGCTCTCAAGATAGAAAAAAAAAACAACATTGACAATTCATGGGTGGCAGCTAAGGAAGAAACCCTTTAAATATTTTTTTCAGAGAATATTAAATTAGATCTGTGTAAACATAAAATTTATATTTATTAATGTGGGTGGGTGGGTGGGTGTGTGTGTGAGCGTGTGTCAGTATAGATATATAAATGGTCCATGACTATTTCTCTTAAATGGTACTTACACAGACTTTTATACAGTATGTTGGTAAATTCCTGCACCAGGCACTGATTCTAGAAGAACAACGTACCTGTTTTTGTAACAAATGTGAGCAGCCAGTGGAAGCAGCTTTACTTCAGTGATTGCTTTCATTCCTCTTGCAGAGCAGAAGAGACAACTTGGTACTTGCATTTTCCTTGTGTAGGAGCCCTGCTTCTGGCTTTGTTGTGCTTTCAGCCACCCCAGTCCGTGCTGCTTTTCTGGCAAGAAAATCCCCCAGATGGCACTAATGAAAGCTGGAATCCTTTCTTGTCTCCAATTATCTGTAGTTGTGGTGTTGGGGAGTTCTTTACAGATTCTGCTCTGTAAGTAATGGGACCTTATTTCTAACAGAGGAAATTTATGGCGGGTCCATGAGGATGCTGTAAGGCTGAGGAATTCCTCCCTGCCAGGTGGCTGAGCTAACACTGGGGCACTATGAAATAGTTTCTTTTCCTCTGTGGTGAGCTTATTTTCCTTTTATCGTGCTTCTGTCTCTTTGTGAGGTGAGGTGTGTGTATATCCCCTTAAAAACAAACACCGAAGAGTTTTTCTAATGTTCCCATTCACAGGGAGTACATTTTACCAAACTGGCCAAATTTCATTCTACGAGGATCACTAAATTCACAGAAGGGTGTATCTTGACCCACTTGGATCTTTTGGAAATTATTCTTAAAAGCAGGTGATAGTTGGCTTCCTAATTCCTAATTGCTGTTGCAGAAGTTCCTTTCTCGGTGAGGACCTGAGTTAAGGCTTCACCTCGGTGATCACTGGCTGGTGATGGGGCTTCAGTACTTAAGGGAGAACATGGCTGGTGGTAGGAAGAGTAACAGGAATGGGAGCAGTGAAAGGAGGCAGCTTTCCTTCTCAGCAGAAAACAGCCCTTGTGAAAACCAGATTTCCCCTGATATTTGGTTATTCCTTGTGTCTGCTGCCAAGTTAAGTGATGCCCCTTTGCTGTGATCTCTACCTCTCTGTCCTGCTTCTACCCCGCCTCAGTTTGACTTCAAGCAGTCTGAGACAAAGCCTTCCTTAAAGCTAAGGGCAACAGTGAGGAGAAATGTCTGTTAGCTGAAGAAAAATGAGATTTAAATGGAGCAGAAAAAGCGAGATTTCCTTCTGTTTCACTGTCTTGCTGCTAAAAGTCTGGTGCAGAACATCCTGATGTTCTGCTGATTTATATGCTGCTCTTGGGAGGTGGGCAGGCTGCTAAGTAGGCAGGTTGGCTCTGTAGCAGTTGAATTACTGTAAACCTAAACTTGCTTAATCTCTCCTGGTTTTTTCTCCCTCAAATGGGTTTGAAGTAGAGGGAACCAGACTATTGTTTTTAAAATCTTTTTGCTTTAATAGAAGACAGAATGTAAAGAAAAAAAAAAGGCTCATTGAAATGTACTGATACAGAAAATGGCTTTAAAATACAAAAATCTTACAAGACCATATATTGTCTTGTGTTCTGGACATGCCTTGTCCAGCCTGCCAGCCAACCTTCACATAGCCAAAAAGAGCATTTTAAGAGTCTGTAGCTATCCAAAGGACTGTTATCCAAAGGACTGTTAAAAGCTGTTTAGGGATAAATCAAAAGCTGTGCGTGAGCCATGGGTGGTAAAGCTGGAAATTCAGATCCAACTCTGAATAATTGCTCTAAAAAACAAATCCAGAAAAATCTGACTCTCCCCCTGTTCTGCAGATGCACATTCCCACCGAGTCCCCAGGGGAAGGCTGAGAGGAGAACCTGAAATACCTCAATGGCTTGACAGAAGGGTTTGCTACAGAGACCTGGGCCAGCCTTACCCCTTTCACCTCGGTTTGGCACTTATTTTAAAAATGGTGATGGAAGGGGCAACTAAAGCCATGCTTGCATTTCAGTTCCTGGTGTTACCTGTGCAAGACACCTCCAGCCAGATGTTCTGGGGTTTGTGGGGGGTTTTTTTCTACAGCTGATATCAAAAGTATTTTTTGTGACTTGTTTTCGTTATCAGTGCTTTTTACAAAGCAGGTGTGTATCCCAAGGGGGAAGCTCCAGCTGGGGCAATGGATGTGAAGTTCCCCTTCTTTCTCTGGCTGTGTTGCAGCACTGCTCCTGTGAGATGCTCAACTGCACAGCCAGACCGTGGCTCCCACGAGGGTGGGATCCTGCATCCAAGGAGCAGGACCTGCATTTCCACATCGAATGGGATACAGTGGTTTTGTTTGCTTGTTTGTTTTTTTTTTTTAATATGGAGCCATACATTTTTTTAAGTAATTTGAGATCTGAATGTGATTTCTAATGTATCGAGAACGTTAATATTTTAAAGCTATAACAAAGTTTTAAATTTCTACTTTTTTTTTTTCATTTATTTTAACTGTTCTGTTACCTTAATTTGATGTATGTGGTTGGGGAATGTTGCTTCTCCTCTTAGCATTTGTTTCTATAACCAGAAATAAAATTATATATGAAAGAGAAAATGCCCTGAAATTGCTTTGCTGCTTTGGGGTGACAGACCTGAATCTTTCCAGTGTAGTATCATAGTGAGGTTTGAGTTTCCTGCAGCAGTTTGGGTTGTTCTCACAGTGTAAGGGGACAGTGTGTTTGATATTTTTTCCTTTTATTTTATGTAGGAAGTAAGTATTTATCTGCACACCTTGCACTGTTCCAGAGTTCAGAGACTTTTGATCCCTTGGCAGTTATTTGGGCAGCTGTTGACTCGCAGCAGAGTGAACATAATGTACGTGTGTTTGAGATCTGTAATGTTTCCCCTGGGAGTTATAAACTATTCCTCCAGCTCCAGCTTTTGTCATGAAGTGAAACATTGTTATTTTGAAAAAAACTATTTCAGTGTATTCCCCTGTAACTCATAATAATGGTTTCATTGAAGCATATGAGGTCAGAAAACATCTACCTTATAGTTGGGGTTTTCCTTCCTTGTCCTCCTAATGCAGCTACAATTTAAGTTCTGGGTTTCACTAAACATTCTGAGCTCCAAAGTTAAATAGGAGTATCTTTTAAGACCTCAGTTGACATAAAGTAGCTGTAATTCATAGAATCACAGTATGATTTGGGTTGGAAGGGATCTTAAAAATTATCCAGTCCCACCCCCTGCCATGGGCAGGGACACCTTCCACTAGCCCAGGTTGCCCCAAGCCCTGTCCAACCAGGCCCTGGACACTTCCAGGGATGGGGCAGCCACAGCTTCTCTGGGCAACCTGTGCCAGGGCCTCACCACCCTCACAGGGAAGAATTTCTTCCCAATATCCAATCTAACCCTGCCCTCTTTCAGTTTGAAGCTGTTCCCCCTTGTCCTGCCCCATGTAAAAAGTTTCTCTCCATCTTTCTTGTATTCACTCTTTAGGCACTGGAAGGATTTTTTTTTTTAATTGACTAACTAAGTAAAAAATAATAACATAGTACACAGTGAGCAAAGATGTTCAGCAGAGCTGTTTTTCAGGAGCATCTTTTAAAATTGTCCTGTCTTTGGTTCCCCATGTGCATCAGGTGTATTTTCTGACCCAGCCAGGAGAAAGGGTGCATAGAAGACACTGAATGCTCCTGCTTGCTCTCCTCTACTCCAGCTCTGACTGTTCCAGCTGAGGTGACGGATGCTGCTGGTCTTCCCAGGGCAAAGGGGAGCTGCTGCTCTGTTGGCTAATTGCCCAGGAACGCTGTTAATGAACTCTAATGCCTGGAGGGTGCAGGGCAGGGAGGTACCCAAGGGCAAAGTGCCAGCCTTTCCTCCCCTGACACCTCCTCCTCCTCCCAGGGGGATGCTCAGCATGGTGGTGAGAGCTTCTGCCTCGTTCACTGTCAGGAGAGACGAGACTGATGGGGAAATACTAATGGATTTTTAACCTTTTGGAAGTGCTGGAGACCCACCTGCTGAACAGCTATTTTTAACATCTCCTGCCAGTTTTGGAAAACACTGTTTTGTGAACAGGTTGCAAGAAAGGCTGGTGTGATACCGTTTACCATGACACTTAGAAAACCCATCTCTGGCACCTCTCTGCCATGTGATGATGTTTTCCATAGATCTGAGCCCCCAGAGCTGTTCCCCTTCATGCCGTGCAGGATGACCTCGGAACCAAGCTTCTCCTCTGACTCCTGAGGTGGAGAATATCAGCAGCAGCACCTCGAAGTAGTCCACGATCTGCAATGGAGATAATTTTGGCATTACCCCTCCTATGTGCAGGCAGGACGCGGCCCAGCGCCGCCGGGCGGAACCTTCGTGCAGCAGCCGCCGCGTCCCCCCGGAGGCGGCCCCCGGCGTACCGGCCGGCCATGGGGGGCCGCTTTGGGGGCGCACCGGGGCGCGGGGCCGTGCGGAGGGTGCGGGATGTTCTCGGCCTCCGCCGAGAGTTTCCTCAGGCAGGCGAGGTGTGCTGGGGATCCCTCGGGGGGGCCGGGGGACCGCGGCAGGGACCCCGCGGGGCCGGCCGGGGTTCTGGCGGGGCGGCCGCGCCCGGCGCTGAGGGAGCAGCCGGGCCCGGGGTGGGTGCGTAGGGGGAGTGATGGGGACGGGAATTGCGGGTCCGGGGTCCTGACAGCCGCTGTCCCCCCCTCCCCTGGCAGGGAGATCCATGAGGAGGAGCTGCGGAGGTTCGCCGGCCGCGTGTCCGCCCTCCTGCAGGGCCCCGAGCCGGGCGCCGAGGCCGCGGAAGGGCTGCGGAGGCTGCACCTCACCGTGGCCGCCACCAAGTACCCCCGCAGGTGAGTGAGCGTTCTGTGGCTCTCTTGGTGCTCAGGGAAGCAAAGCGTTGCTTTCTTAACCACAGCAAATAAAAGGAAGGTGGTGGGTTAGTGCTTTAAAAAAAAACGCCCTGTTTTTTTGGAAACCCTGAGTTCGATATAAACATTAAGCCCCTCCTTGCCTTCCCCCCCAAAGATAAGCACAAGGTGTCTGCCTACTTTTGCAGTGGGAGTAACAAGTGTTGGTGTCACTGAGCTCTCCATCAAGAGGAAAAGCATTCAGAAGTGGAGATGATAAGATGACATCAGTCACTGTTGAGGGGGATCATCCCCAAGCCAAAAATACGCAGGAAATAAACATCCGAATCTTTTTTTGCCTGGCCGTGATGCTTTGCTGTGGCTCTTGCAGGCTGGATGGCAAGTTTGTGGAGCTGTTGCAGACAGTGCTGTGCTCGCCCAAAAGCCCTGAGCAGGTTCAGGTGTTATGTGCTGCCATCCTGAGAGAGATGTCACCTTGCAATGATCTGATCCTCCGCTGTGATGAGATTCAGGATACAAAGCTCTTGAGCCTGGTATCCTCCGTCCTTCTGGCTCAGGTAAATGACCTGTCAAGTCACAAATCTTCCCTTGTCAATATGGATTTGCTTTTTGATTGTTCCCTGTTCCCGAGCTCCTCCCTGAGCTCAAGGAGGGTGAAAATCATTTGGAAGTATATAGGAAAAAGCAAAAGCATTACAATGTTCATTTAAGGAACCTCATTATTCTGCTTTGCATAGGGAAAAATGGCAGCTTTTTTTTTGTGTTTGGCATTTGATAACAAAAACTGCTTAAAATTGTAACGTTTAAAAACTGATGCCCTGGAAGCAAAAAGGAACCCTTTAGTGCTGGCTGCTGGAATAGATTTCAAACCAGGGCTGCTTGAACCTGGAGAGCAAAAGATTTTAGAGTGAATTTACTACTCCTTTTTATGATACTGGCTTTCACGTCCAAATAGAAAAAAATATACACGGAACCTATAAAACATGTAGGGCTGTAAATGTGAATGACACTGCAAAGATCCAGATTTTCCAAGGAGAAGAAAACATGAGGACTTTCCTGTTTTCAGAGCTGCCTGGGGATTAAGCTGGAAACTTCTTTTTTTTCCCCTACTCCTTTTATTATTATTGTGCCTGTTAAAGATAAAATATTTTTCTGAAACTTCTCATTCTGAGTTTCACTGTGTGTTTAGAAATGTCTCCTATGTTTCTGACACTCATTTGAGTCTTACTTAGCTAGAGGAAATGAAACAGAAACCACAAAAGTATTGCTGATGTGCTGCCTTCCAAAGCTCCTCTTGCCCATATCCAGCCTTGAGACTGTCCTGCAGCTCCACAGTGTAAAAATATACTCAGTAACACACATAAGCAGCCCCATCATTTGGGATCTGTGAATTCAAATTGCAGAAAATCTCTGTAAAATGTGCTAAAATAGCCTGTGCTGTGAGTCCTTTTTGTGTTTGACTTTTGTACTGATGCCTGATGGAAGAGATTGCATGGTGTTGGGTTCTAGCACTGGTAGATTGTCTGCCCAGCTTTACCTCTGCTTTATTTTTAAGGGAAATAAGAAGGGTGAAGTGGCTGCTGTGGGGCAGCGGGTTGTAAAAGTCCTTGAAGGAAGATTGCCCGAGGGTCAGAGTGCTCTGCTCCTCCTTCCTGTCCTGGCAAATGTCATCAGTCTCTCACCAGAATCTCTAACTGAAGGTAAATATGTAGGAAGGGCTGAGATTGCCACCTGGCTGTGATCTGTGTAGTGATCAGAAGGCTTCAGTTAGAAACTGCTGTCAAAAGTGACACCTGGGCCACAAGGAAAGTGAACTTACTGGGTGAGATACATTCAAACACACAAAAATGGGGCTGGGCCTTCCAGTCAAATCCTGGATATGGATTTGTATCACAGTAACTGTGCTCTAGCTGAGGTCTCCACATGCAATAGGAGTATGAAACTGTAGCTATCCTGAAGGGCATCAACCAAAGTGAGAGGGAGAAGCAGAGATGTGCCTGTGCATCTGTCCATGAGAGGAGCAGAAACAACTAGAGATGCTCTTCATAAGAGAGGCAGGACTGTATTGGTAGTGGTGAGGGATGTACCCTGGTGAGTAAACCTAGGAAAGCACTCCAGGCTTAAAATCACGGGGATTTGTGTTGTGAGCAAGAGCCGGTTTCTGGGAGTTTCCTGTGAGGTTTGCAGAAGTCGTGCAGTGTGCAGGAGAAGCTTTGGGGAGGATGTTGGGCAGGGATGTATGGGCTGGCAGAGCAGGCAGGATTACCTGTGAGTCCTCAGGGAGGGATTTATGCCTTTGGCTGCAGAGCTGAAGCCAGACACTGCTTAAGAGAGTGACAGGTTTTTGTACCTTCCTTCTAATAGCAGCTGTAGGTGGAGACAAAGGAACAAGTACCTCTTGATTGATGTGGTAGCAGAAGTCCTTGGTTCCAGCACTCACTCCCTGACTCGGAGGTAGGATGAGGAGTACAGGGCATCCAACCCTGGCATGCCAGTTCCTTTACAGAATGCTGGATCAGAAAGACAGTGATCTAGGCTGGAGAAAAATAGGGTTAACAGGGGTATGGTGCAGAGGCTGCTTCTCTGCCCAGTCTGGCAGTGACCCTGTGACTTTCCTTGCACAGAGCAGACCGATGCTGTCAGTAGGAAGCTGGCTGACTGGCTGAGGTATGCGAGTACTCAGCAAGGAATTGTTCAGCCCTCAGGAGGTTTCTTCTCCAGTCCCAGAACCAAACAGGTGAGTGCTGAGTTGCCGTGGTCACCTCACAGGGGCATTTGTTAGTCAGGTTTCCAGAATCACCTTCCTTTGGAAAATGGTAGCCTGGAAGTGCTGCTGTTCTTAAGCATCTTTTGTGGAGTAAGTGGTCAAGACACAGGAAAGCAAACTAGGGGGATTTATAGCTCCAGGATTTAAAAGTTCTCCTGTAGAGCCAGAGCTTTAATCATAGAATCATAGAATCAACGCTGTTGGAAAAGACCTCTGGGATCATAAAGTCCAACCCTTGATCCAACACTGCTGTGGTTACCAGACCATGGCACTAAGTGCCACATCCAGTCTCATCTTAGAAACCTCCAGGGATGGTGAATGCACCACCTCCCTGGACAGCCCATTCCAATGTCTAATTACTTGCTCTGTAAAAAATTTCTTCCTAATATGCAACCTAAATCCTTGAAGTAATTTTAAGGGAAGAGTCTTAGTGCCCATGTACCTCAGAGTAAAAGGTAATTGCAAATGAGGCCAGTGTCAGAGAAAGTTTGGAGTGTTTCAGCTGGGCAGAAGGACCCAGGACAGTTGGCTTTTCTCTGCCTGATATCTGCCCTCTTGCAGGACCCTAAATGAGGGCTACTTGTCTCCATGGGCTCAGTCGAGTTTTCCCTGCCTTCCCACTCAGCCTTTCCCTCAGGGTCTGACCTGCTGCATCTTTTCTCTCAGCCTGCTCCCGTCACAGAGGTGGATGGTGCCATTGCTACAGACTTCTTCACAGTGCTCTCAGTGGGCCAGCACTACACACAGGACCAGTGGCTCAACGTGCAGGCCTTCTCCATGCTGAGAAACTGGCTGCTGTTCTATGGGGGCCAAGAGGGGAAAGCCCCTAATCCAGGTATGGACTGAAGGTCTGAAGGCCAGGGTGAGTTGCAGCCCCAAAGAGGGGTGTGTGCTCTGAGATGTCATACGAGGTGGCTGTACCAGCAACCAGCAACCTCCTCTGTTTCAAAGTGAGAGTAGGTTAGATTAGATATTAGGAAGAAATTCTTCCCCTTGAGGGTGGGGAGGCCCTGGCACAGGTTGCCCAAAGAAGCTGTGGCTGCCCCATCCCTGGAAGTGTCCAGGGACAGGTTGGATGGGACTTGGAGGAACCTGGTCTACTGGAAGGTGTCCGTGGCAAGGGGGTGGAACTAGATGATGATCTTTAAGGTCCATTCCAACCCAAACCATTCTGTGATTCTCAGTGGCAGGAATATGGGCAAGAGTTCAGAGATCTTGGGCTAGGAGCAGGGGAGCTTTTGGGAGGATTATCACAAAGCCTGCTGAGTGATCCTTAGTGAGCCTTACTCGAGGAGTTACTCATTCAGTGAGTCCCCTGCTTTCAGACAAAGCCCCATGGGTCTCTAAGAAAGAAAGGCTGGGTGGTGGGAGGCAGCATCTCCTTAGTGTTCTTGTAACATTCCCTTCTCCCCTGCCCTCCTGTTTTTCGCACCGCACTGGGGACATTCAGCTCCTTTGCTGTTGCTGGGCCACTGCATGGGTTACATCACCCATGGCATGAGCTGACACTTGTATTCTTTATTCTGTAGATGACAAACCAGGAATGGACAGGTCTGTTACATCCATGGTCTCAACTACATCCACCTCTAGTCGCCTGCTTCCCCCGAAGGAGCATCTGCGGGAGAAAGCCTTCGAGTACTGCCAGCGGCTGATTGAGCAGAGCACCCGGCGTGAGTCTTGCCATGAACCCTCCCTGGAGCTCCCCGGCAGCGTTCTTGAAAACATTTCTGGTTCACTGCATGTTTGGGCTGGGATCTCACTCCCTGGAGTGCACAGTCAGGCTCCAGGGGTGGGACCTGCTGCAGCTGCTGGTGCAAGTTGTTGACCAGCCCTGAGCTGGGGTGTTGGGAGGGATTTGGAGGCAAAGGCCATGTTCTGCCTCCTCCCCTTGATTTGCAGGGGAGGCTGTGAATCTTGTTTGTCATTAGCCTGAAATCGGGATCAGGATGTGTTCCTGCCTGTCCTGAAATTGGAGTCAGTGCTCAAACTGCCAGTCCAATGTTCCTGTTTGGGCTCAAAGTGTAACTTGGACTCCTTTCTCTGGCAGGACCCCTGAAGAAAGATGACGGAGACCTGCAGAGAGCTGTAAGTACACAGAGGTGGGGCTGAAACTCTGGGAGTTGTGGCTTCCCCCACTCCAGTCTGACTCTCTGCTCTCCTGCAGTGTCTCATTGAGGCAGTGACAATCATGGACATCATCTGCAAGCAGGACTCTTCCTACGTGTACCGCGCTGTCTCCTTCCTGAAAATCCTGCATGGCAGGATTTGTGGGGATGCCACTTATGCCAGGGCACTACTGCCCATTGCCCAGTTCTTCCTGAACCACAGTAAGTCATCAGCTCCCACTCCCTCATCCACAATCTAGTCTTGCATACTCCAGCACAGCCTTTTGTCCTGATAGTTTGCTGGCTCCCAGAGTTGGTAATTCCACCTTGGCTGTACTCTGGGGTGGATGATCCCACTCCAGGAGACCCAGGAGCTGAGGGGTCCCATGCTTTTTAGAAAAACATAACCCAGATCTAGCTTAGCCCCCAGAGCCAGTGTTGGCAGGGCTGCTGGGTGGGCTGTGCTTAGTGATGTGCTGTGTCCTCCCAGGCAAACTGGCAGCTGTGGATTCGGATGCAATCTACAAACACTTGTTCACTGATATCCCGGCCCAGCTCTTCCACAACCCATCACTGGCCTTCGAATTTGTCCAGTTCTGCAAAGACAACAGCCAGCTCTTCACAGACACCTCCAGCATATTCAGGCAGAGCTTCCCAAATCTCTTCAAGGTACAGCTTGCTGGAGCAGCAGAGGGGAGAGCCTGCTTCACATTCCTTTATGTGCCCCAGAACTTCCTGTTTGCACCCCAGAGCCCTCCAAGTGCCTCCATGGCAGTGCCAGGGAGAACACAGGCAAGAAGGACTGTTATAGAGTTTTAAAGAGGGAAGAGGGTTCTGGGTGTGTTTAGCACTGCCAGGAGGGGAGAGTCTGTGTTAACAGGACTGCCAGTGGGTTGGGAAGCACAGTGAACACAGAACACAGCACTGTTCCTGGAAAAGTTTAGTAAGTTGCAGCTTACCAGCCACTGAAGCAGCTGCCAGAGGCCTGTGCTGAGCTTCCAGCAGCCTCCTGGGTTTTGACCAAACCCTCAGATTTCTCTGGTTTTGCTTTTCAGAAGTGGTTTTCCATTCCCCATCCCTTCTGTCACAGCATGGAATTGTCTGGGTGTGTGGTGGGGTAGCTGGGATAGTGCAGCAGTTTTTGCTTGTTCTTTGCAGTTCCTGGCATGGAACAGCCCACCTCTTATCTCAGAGTTTGTGGACCTTCTCCCATTTCTGCTGGATGCAGACACAGCCATTGAGATCTTCCATTTGCTGCTTGACCTGCCCTGTCTGACAGCAGCTCTGGACATCCAGCTCAGGTAATGCACCTTCCCTTCCTCTCACTTGCTCATCAGTGTCTTGACATTGACCACAGCCCAGTACACTCTTCTCTGAGCCCCAGCTTTCCTCTGGCTGCTGCTGTCACAGATCTACAGTCAGGTTAACACAAAGCTGGACTGTCTCTGGGGCTCAGGGAGCTGTTGTTATTCTCCTCTCCCTGTCCAGCTCCAAATGGTTGCCACATGCTGGGTCTGCCATGAGCCAACACCTCAGCACAGAGGTGGGGGCTACCTGATCTTCCCTCCCTGCTCTTCCCCCCCTTTTCTGGCTTGTTCCCCTGAAGGCATACAGAGGTTTCTTCCTGAGGTCATTAGGACCTGTGAGTCTCCAGGAAGATGAAATAGGACTGGAACTGGCTGTACCTCTGCTCTTCCTTGTCCTCCCAACATCAACATCTCTGTCTGGAGTGCTTAGAAAAGAGAGACATCCAAGAGGGAGATGTTGGTGGGCTTGGGTGACTGAGGGTGCAGAGTGCTGGTTTTCCCTTTCCCAGGAGCGATACAGAAGCAAGTCTGGAACTGTTGCCTGAGCATGGGGAGGGGCTGAGCTCATAATTTTCTGTCATACTGATTGTCTTCCAGAGGGCCTGGACTAACCAACTTGCTGTCACTGGTTCAGTGTTCAGTGTTCATGATTCCAGCTGTGTCCTGGACTGTTCTCATAATGCATCATGTTCTCTATGTGTTTCCTGCCAGGGCAGCTGCTCTTCCTACCTCTGAGAAGGCCACAAGTGACCCAGTTGTGAAACCAGCCACCTGCCTGGAAGCCTTTCGTCATCCCCTCTACAAGAGCACATTCCAGCATCTTCTCCGCACCAGATCTGCTCCTCAGGACACCCCAGAGAGGTGGGAGCCTGCCACCAGGGTGTGGTTCAGCCATTCAGCTCTGGGAGGCAGCACTGGGATTACTGGGAAAGGCACAGTCACTCTGGGGCTGGGGCGAGGTGGATTTCCCTGTGTCAGCTTTGCCAGCACTCAGAGGCCATGTGGGGGATAGGGAAGGGCAACCAGGAGAGTAGCTGGGAACAAGCCTTCAGCAGTAACTCTTCTCTTGCCTACAGTCTGATTCCACTTCGGCAGCTACTGGGATCCCTGGCTGGCAACCCAAGGGTGGTGCAGTGTGCAGAGACTGTCCCTGTCTTATTGGAGCTCTTTTTCAGGGTGGTGGCAGAGGTATGTCCTTTTGGGGGAGGTTGGCTCCCACTTGTGCCACAGGGGTCTCTTGTTGTGTGAAAAGCAGTTGAAGAAGCAAAATAGTTAAGACGCTGCAGCTTCAAGAGAGGGGTGCACCAGGGGAGGGTGGGTTTAATACTGGCATGAACCAGCACTGAGCTGGCCACTTCATGCAGAGAAGCAGAAAAGGTCCATGATGCAGTGTCAGGTTCACTCTGTACTCTCAGCCAGCTGTAAAGGAGAGGGGTGAGAGCAGAGTGCCCGATAGCTGCTTTCTGCACTGCTACCCCCTTGCAAGATCAGGCAGTTTCTCTGCCAGCTGTCTGATGTGGCTGGTTAGTTTGGGGTTTGTCTGCTGAAAGCCACTTGTTTCAGCCCTTGCTGAAACAAGGGCTGTTTTTCAGTCTGCAGATGGGTCTCTGATAAACCAGCTGGTGGTGCTGCTGCTGCAGAGGAGCGACCAGCTCTACGAGATCCCAACGTTCAAAGATGACGTGTACAGGTGAGAGGGGACAGAAGGCCCAGCCAAGCTCCCAGCCCTTCCGCTGGCTGCAGCCTGGCATCCCAGAGCAGCCCAGGAGCCTTTTCAGTTGTGGCCCAGTCCCTGCTGTGACACGCCTTTAAAGGGTGAAAAATAGGAACACCCTGAGGGTACAGCGCTGTGCCACTGGCTGGGTGCTGCCAGCCCCTCCTCGGACGGGTGATGACCACCTTGCCCATGGTCTGAGCTCTGCCCTTCTCTCTGCTCCAGGGTGCTGAGCTCACAGCTGGCCATGCTCTGCAAGCTACACCCTGCTCTCGTCGTGGAACTGTCCACAGAGATTCTGGAGTTCTCAGGAGCAGTCAGCAACATCCAGAGCAAGGAGCCCATCTTCACCCACGTGGTGAGCGGGGCCTGTCTGCATCTGCCACAGGCTGCTCCAACTGTGGTCCAATCTGGCGGTCACCTTCCCTTTCCCCTCCTAGAGCATCAGCGAACCTGATTTTCTATTCCCTAAAAATTACTTGATTCCCTCTCCTTGTGCTTGCCCTGAGCACATCTGCCTTTGCCCCAGGTCTGGGCTGTCGGGGAGTACCTGTCAGTGTCCTACGACAAGCGCTGCACTGTGGAGCAGATCACACGGTTCTTTGAGACCCTGGAGGCCGTGCTGTTTGAGATCACCCAGCTCCGGCCACTGGCCAGCACCCCCAGCTGTGCCCCCCGTGCCATCAGTGTCCTCATGGCCACCTTGACCAAGCTGGCAGCCCGCAGCCAGGACTTGATCCCCAGGTGAGGACGGATGGTGGGGATTGGCAAAGGGTTGAAACGTCCAGATCTCATGAGTCCAAACATGGGTTTGCTAATGATAAATGACCGAATTTGTCGACTGATGGAACCTGATACTGAAACGGGACAGAGGAGATAAGCTGTGGAGGGGCACAGTTTGGGGAAGTGGGATTCATCTGCTGACTAATGCTCTGTCACCTGATGTTCAATTGCACTAGTCTGTGGGCGTTCAAAGGCTTAAGTAGTGACCTGGCTGGGTGTAAAGGTCCTGCCAGCTGATGTCTGCATCCTCCTCTCCTGCAGAGTGTCCATGTTCCTGTCCAAGATGAGGACATTTGTGCAGAGCCCTGCTGTCACCTCTGTTTACTGCGAGGAGGACCTTGAGGAGATCCTTATTCGGGCAACTGAGCTCATGAACCTGCTGAAGATGCCCAGCGTGGCTCAGTTTGTGTTCAACCCCCCCATGGATGTGGCCAGCACACGGCTTCAGAGAGAGGTGAATGACTCCCTCCCTTTGGCCCTGAGGATGGTCACCCATCTCCTGGAGCCAGCTTCTGGCTGCACGCCAGTGTGAGGGCAGGAGGTTTGTGGAGTAACTCACTGGACACTGCTGATATTCAAGGCTGATCTTAACTGGAAATGAGGAACAAATGATTGCAAATGAAACAGAAAACAGGAATAAGTAGAGCTGAGGCTGCTCTTCTGCTCTGAGGTTCTTTGTATTTCTGTGTCCCAGCGTCTGTTGCTTTTTTATCTCCTAAGCCTGTCTTATCCCTCCCTGGCCTGTATGCATTGAAAATATCAGTGGGTTTGTGTGAATGTGGCAGGAGAGTGAATGAATGCCTTAACACCCTGCCAGCACACCATGCCCCTTTGGAGATGTACATCTTCCCTCCCTTCCTCTGCCTTGTTTCCCTCCCCTTTGTTCTCACTACACCTGGCTCTGCACTTTTATTGCCTCTTCTTGCAGCAGATCAGCCGAGCCTGTGTGAGGTGGAGGAAGCAGAACTGACTGTTAATCTGCTGTGAGCCCTCACCACTCTTCTGTCTTACCATCAGAGTGAACACACTGAGATCCAAGAGACAGCTGCCAGAGCAGAGCTTAGAGAGATTTATTGATCCAGTTTATTGTTGACACAGAGCATTTCTTAACATACACCAGCCCTATGTCAGACAGGCGCCATGCTGTGTTCTGTATCTGCACCAGAGGTTTATACACGTTTGAGCTGTACAGTATTAACAAACAGGGAAGTAAATCCATCCCAAGGCTCCTCCCGGGAGGAGCCAGCCCTCATGCACACTAGTAAATAGCAGGGTTTATTTACAGTCTGTTTCAATACCTGACTGCACTGTGAGCAACATACAGCTCTGGGGCTGTTTTCCAGCTCCAGGAGTGCTCAGTTGGGAGTAGAGGGTTGAGCTGGTACTGCTGGAACTTGCCAGGATGCAGCCCCAGCACTGTAGTGCAAACCAAGCCTCCCCCAAGCCCTGGCTTCCAGGCAGAGGGGAGTAAGGAGTGCATGCAATTTTTCCAAGGGCCCTAGGTGGCCCATTTCAAGTTCTGTGGGGGATGACAGGCCAACATACCTACTTGATTCAAAGTGGAGTGAATCACCAGGAGCCCCGTGGGGCCCTGAGCCTTTGCTCGCCTGCCTGGTACAGCTGAGTCAGCAACAGGAGGGATGCACTGCCCCCAGTCCCCGCTGGGGCAGCACCCCACCCAGGGGGTGTGAGCGTGGCCTAGCAGAGAAGCAAGGCACTAATGTCTTGGTGAAGGTGCTTGGTCCATCTTACCTAGGAAAGACAGGCCAAGCTGTGTTGAAATCCAGTAGTGGAGTGTTTCCCTTGCATGGATTGTTTTGACATCTCTCTCCTCCCGCGACGTGCGAGGCTTAAGCACAGGAACCAAAACTACAGCAGTGAGGTGTCATTAAGGCCAACCTTTTTTTAGCATCACAATCCTCGAGTGGCATTGTTGTGAGATGCCATGTGAGTATCTGATTTGCTGCCAGAGCCTAGGCCATGCAGGGTGTGATGGAGGGCTTTGCTGCAGGCTGTTATTAATAGGGTTCGGCTAAACTAGGTTTCAGTATCCATCTATATGTGGAAATCAGGTCGGGTTTATCCCGTTAATGTTGCTAAAAGCAGAGGGAGGGCTCGGCAGGCAGGAGGCCGGGTGTGCCAGGGCCTGGACAGCCGCACGGTGGAGCTGTTCCTCGGCTCTGCTGACACCGTGGCCGGCAGCAGGTAGCAGAGCAGTTCCTGGGACACTCGAGACTGCCCTTCCAAAGGGAGCCTCTGCTGCCCGTCCTCGCCCATCGGCACGTCAGCAGCACGCACTGGTGAGATGCTCCAAGCTGGGCAGGAAACGGGGTGGCCTTGCAATGGCCTGGCAAAGCTGGAGGGAGAGGACCAGGCGCAGTGCCAAGCTGTCATTTGTCTGCCTGGGCTGGTGTCAGCCACACCTGGGGTCTGGCCGTGTGTGCTGCCAGGTTCTCTTGAGTTTCTGGTGGCACAAACCCTCTGTGAGGAAAAACTCTGTTGTGGATGCCCCATGCTGCTGGATCAGTCCTAGGGGCCTTCTGCCAAGATTGTGGTGCTGGAGCCAGGCAGTAAATCTGCTGCAGAACAAGGGCAAGGGAGTCCTTTTCTTCAGGGGGCTCTCCCTGGGACTCACAGGAACTGCTGGTGGTATCAGCCCTTTGCTGTAGCTGCTTCCCATCCCAAAGCAGGGCTGGTAGCCCAGCAGCAGAAAGGCACCTGAGTATGGCACCAGGGAACTTAACTCCTGGCAATTCATCCTGCCTGGAATCCTGCTCCTGGGTGCTTGTGCTGCCTTCACCACCCCCAGAGCTAGGCACACTTTTCCAGCCTGATGTGCCAGCACCTCAGGTGGCCACTGCCACAGTGGAGCCCAGGCCTGCCCCACACATTCATCTTCAAAACCCAAAGGTGTTTCAAGTCTTCTGCCTGCCAGCATGAAATACCACACAGGGCTCCAGCCTAGAGGAACAGAGGAGCCTGCCTACAGTCCCCAGGGGGGGAGCATCCTCTTCCTGCCCCCTGCCAGAGGGGACAAAGGACCAGGAAAGCTCCTGAGAAGGACAACACCAGGTATAAGGTGAGGCTGGGCAATGGATCAGGAATGATGCTTCCAGCCAGTGCAGTGGGAGAAGCATGCACCATCCTTGCATGTCCTTTCATCTGCTGCAGCACAGGGGCAAAGTCTCCAAAAGCAAATCAAGGGCAGTTGTGGAGTCCTGGTCCTCCCTTTTGCTCTCCCTCACTCCAGACTCCCCCAGGGTGAGCCTTAACCAGAGCTGCACCCGCAGGCTGCTGCAGAAGGATCCTGATACCACAAGGACTAGGAGACAGAGGAGCTGGAACTGATTTTTTTGGCTATTTCCATGTCCGACTTGGCAACCAGAAACCGCAGCTTCTTCCCTCCGGAGCGGATGAGCTCCACAGCACTGCAGAGAGCAGCAACAGGGAGAGAGGTGAATTCTGGTTCCCACAGGCTGGCAACCCCCCAGGACATTCACAGAACACCCCTCCTTTGCCAAGCACCTGCCCCCTCTGCCCTGTGCCTGCTCAGGGTTACGAGCAGTCTGTTGCTCTTCTGTCTGTAGCTTTCTGGAAGGCCTGACCTCCGTGTTAGTGCTGCCATGACAACGGCAAACAAACTCAAAGCTGCGCTGCCCTGTGGCCACCTGGGCTCTGCCTCTGAGCTGCCCCATCCCACCACCTTCAAGCGGAAGCCTGGGGTGGGATGGGGCTGGAGCAGTTCTGCACTGCTGAGACCCACCTCTGGAGCTCTCATTTTTCTCCCAAGTATACTCCCCAGTTGTTGCCCCATGCCCTCTTCCAAACCCCCCAAACAGCTGCCTTCCCCTCTTCCCGGTGTCCTGCACAGGCCACTCCTCTCTCTGCAGCTTGCTCGTACTGCAGCATCCTCTGGTTTGTGGGCCAGGACCACAGCACCAGGGGCTCTTTGAGCAAAACAGCTGGAAACCTGGACCTGAGCAATGCTGATTCCGTCCCAGACCCTTTGGCAAGGTGTGACTCACCTCTGATAGTCTGCCCCGATGAGGCTGGTGCCGTTGACAGCCAGGATGCGGTCCCCGAGGGAGAGCCGGCCGTCGGCGGCCGCGGGGCTGTCCTCGATCAGGGTGCGGATGTAGATCCCCGGGGAGCACAGGGGGGTGTGCTGTTGGCAGGGAGAGGCAGTGAACAACAAAGGGACACGAAAGGTTTGTGGTCCCAAAGGGCTGAGCTCCCCAGGCAAGGCGACTCTCCCCCAGGGCTCACAGCCAAGTGGGTGCCTGATGCCAGGTAGGACCCTGGAAACTCTGGGAATGTGATGGGTGGGTGCTGGGGATGGTGCTAACAGGAAGGAAATACGATCCTTCAGTTTTATATCAATTTATACACAGAAAGGAGAGGTGAGGGCAATCTGTTCTTGTTCAATTTAATTAAGAGTAAAGCATCGTTAACCTGTGGCCGTGTTGGGATGGGAGCCTGGTGCTCACAGCTGTCCCAGGGCTCGGTGATGCTCTGTTTCCTACTGACTAACAGCACTGCCCTGAAAGGCCATTTAGAAAGATGACCCACCCCACTAAGGCAGATTCCAACGCTGCCTTATGCAACGGCGGAGCTGTTCTGGCACCCATGAGCCTCCCTGCTCCCCTCCACTTCCCTTGCCACCGCTGAAGGGTGGAGGAAAGACCTCAGCTGAGTCATTTTCCTTCCACAAAAGAGCTGAGCCTGTTTGCTCTCCAGCTGCAGGACAGCTGCTATGGACTTTGCATGCACAGCTCAGAGACGTAGGAGTAGAGAGATCCTCTGAGAGATCCCTCAGTGCTTCGTTTTCCCCAGGAGAAGCAGCCTAGCCCCCGTGGGAAGCCATTAGTTTCTTTGCTGGCTTTTCTGGGAGTAAAAACCACATCCCACGTGTCCCACTCCAGCTGTGTGAGGGGCATCAGCCCTGTCCCGCAGTTGCCAAGGACTCACCACGCCGTCGATCAGCCCCATGCCCAGCCCGCTGGGTCCCCTCTCCAGCTCCACCACGAAGACGTAGCAGAAGTCGTCGGTGGCAGAGCTGCGGCTGGAAGACTCCGGCGTGGGGTAGTCGTAGGGGGTCGGCGAACATCCTGGCAGCGGAGAGACCGGCTTACGGCTCTGGCACCGCCCACACCCATCCTCACCACCCCTGGGCAGCGCCAGCGTTCGGTACCTTCGGGGGTGCTGCCCTTGGTGCCGGTCATCCCGTTCCTCCGGGGGTCCTGCGGCCCCTTGCCCGTGCCCTGTGGGGACTCTGGGCTCCCTGAGTCGAAGTTCAGGGGGGTGGTGGGCGGTGTCAGCAGGCAAGAGGAGTCTGTGGGTGCCGTGCCAGCCTTGGGGGCCGGACCCCTGCCCAGCTGCAGCTGCTTCAGCTTCTCCTGGATCTGTGGCTCGCCGGGGTGCTCACAGGGGACGCCGTTGGTGGCCAGGCAGGGCCGGGGGTTCCCCTCCGGCTCCGGCTCAGCGCAGCACCCCGGGGAGCAATAGTCCTCCTGGGCAGTGGTGCTCCCCAGGGCAGCAGCCGGGCTCTCGCTCACCTCCAGGACCTCTGGCGTCGTGCATGCCTCTTTCTTAAGGAGGAAAATGCTCTGTAGGACCCCCTGAATGTGCTTTTCACTCCCTACCTGCACCCCACCACCCCGTTGCTTCCCAGGCAGGACGGCTGCCAGCTCCAGCCAAAACCTTGGCAATTTGGACACCACCAGGGCTTGTCCTGGCTTGCCAACACAGCTCCCACTCCCCAGTTCTGTGGCCAGGGCCGTGCTGGGGATGTTCTCAGGAAGAGACTCCTGGTCATGTCCCTGCTGGGGAATCCCACTGGAGGGGAACACCAGTGGGAGCACAGATCCTCCTGTGGCCCAAGGGCTCCAGGATAAGGAGAGGAGGTAGTGGTGCCTGTGGTGGTGCAGTGGAGACAGGATGGGAGAAGAGAAGGGGACCTGCTGGAGGGACATCCTCCCCATGGAGCTGGACACAAATGGCTGTTAAGTTTAGCACCCACAGCACGTATGACCCTCCCTGTGCTTTACAGGCATTAGCTAACTAGTGCTTTTATGCAAGCCTGGCTGCTGGGGGCGGGCAGGGTGCAGCATAGAGAGGACAGGGAACACATAGGGAGAAGGGGAGCACTGCCTGCAGACACCTCCCTTTCCTCCCTCCTCTCCCCTAATGGGATTGCTGGGAAGAGCCTGTTCTTCCACCTCACCTTCCCGCGCCCCCCAGGCTGGGGGATTAGCAGCACTAATCCTTCCAGCAGCTCTCCAGGAGGGCACTGCCACAGCTCTGGGCTGCAAGCAAGGGCAGCAAACCCTTGGCACTGGGCTTGGAGGGGTCTCCAGAGGGACCTAAGACCCTCCTGCCCACCCAGGAGAGGAACAGTCCCTCTGTGGGAGACAGGCTACCTTTAGGGGTGCTGAGCCCGGCCCCTCGCTGGTGTGGGGGCTCTTGCTCTGCAGGCTCCAGAGGAAGTGGCGGATGTAAAGGAGGTGCCGGTAGATGTTGTCATCCAACGTCTCCACCTCCAGGTCCACTTTGAAGCCCCCACTGGGCAGGATGATGGGTGGGTGGTTGTCAAAGGACTCCAGCATCTCATCTAAAAGGCAGAGGAAGGAAGGCTAGCACTGGCCCAGGCTGCACTCTGCTCCTGCCTCCCAGCTCTCGGCCGTGTGCAGTCTCCCAGCTGGGGTCAGGGACATGGTGAGCTGCAAGCCAGCAGCATCCCTCACTCGGGACCGCAGGAAAAGCCTCATGCCCATCTGAGTGCCCTTTGCATCCTCTGCAATATCTGAATCACAGGCCTGTGCTTATTCCCAGTTGCTGCAGGAGATCCAGGGAGGGGAAGGGATTTGCCTGTTTGGTTTGTACATAAAAACCTTGGAGGGAGCCTGTGGGTGACCGGAGCACGATGACCAGAGCAGCACTGAGAGCAAAGCCAGGGGCTCACCGGGCTGGAAGGTGGCTGGGCTCTCCTCCTCGCTGGGCTGCCACGCTGCGATGCAGCCCATGTCCATCACCGCCTGGCACTGGCTCAGCACCCGGTGGAGCTGCGCGGGGCTCAGCGCCGGGAACTCGGCTCGCAGGGACGGCCAGGTCATCTGAGCGAGGAGACAGAGCGGGGGGGGAATGCCAGGGGTGAGGAGCTGCTTCCTCCCGGGAGCAGGGACTCATGAGGGGCACAGGAGGGAAAGGTCAGGGAACATGCAATGAGTCTGAGCATCCCCTCCATGCCCACCCACAGACCCACCACCCCAGGAAAGGGCAGCTGAAGGCAGATTGCAAAAGGGACACATCAGTGTAGGGACGCCCCCAAATGCCAAGTGGGGTCCCTCCTGCCCTCCCAGTGTCAGGAGCCACGGGCTGGGCATCCCTCACCTGCACCAGCTGGGAGCCAGGCATGGCCAGCAGGTTGGCCACGCTGGCGAGTTTGGCGAAGAACTGCTGGGCGAGCTGCTCGAAGCCGGCGCCGCGCAGCCAGTCCAGGAGCAGCCGCACACTCGCCCGCAGCTTCACCCCCTGAGACCAGTGAAAGCAGCCGAGAGAGGAGCCTGGGGAGGCAAAGCATCCATCAGCACACATCAGGGAACAGCCCCTCAGTCCCCCCAGCCCCTGCCCAAAGTTAAGGTACCCAGCATCCCATAGCTACGATTCCTGGTGGTGGCTGGACCTCACCTGGCACTAACAGTGGGGCAGCTGTGTTAATGAGGGCTAATTAGCACCTCAGGCTGCAGCAGTTTATTAATGAGCTGCCCCTCTGAAGTGCCCTCAGCCTCCTCTGCTCAGGCTGAAAAGGGCAGGGCTCTGGCAAGGGTTGAGGATGGGGTTCAGCCTCTCCTGGGAATGGGGACCCTGGAGCCAGCAGCTGGGGCTGTGCTTGGCCTCCCCAAAACTGCTGAGACTTGCCCATCTCCAGACCCTTCCTTCCTGTACCCCCCAAGGTGGCACTGGGATGCACTGGAGGGCGTCCCACAAGGCCAGTCTCCTACGTGTTTCCCAGTTTAAGGAGGACTGACCCTTATCCAGGAGCTGGTTGAAGAGCAAGGTGTTGGAGAAGAAGAAGAGGTAGGCAAACATCTGGGAGGTGATCTCTGGGTGCACTTCATACTGGTGGAGCAGGTCCAGCACCGCCTGGTAGATGAGCACGACCCTGCGGAGCTCCTCGGGCAGCGGCGGGGCCGCCCTCCAGCTCTCCCGGCACTCACTCTGGAAGGGGTTGCACTCCAGCAGGGCAGGGAGCGACACATACAGACACTGCAGGGAGAGCAGCAAGTTCACAGCAGACTCATTTTGCTTGGTTTTTCTGTTTTTACACGAGACAAACGTTTCTGACCCCCTCACCTCCGCCAGCCAAGCAAACCCTGCTGGTGCTGCCCCAACAAGGGGCTGCTCCTGCTCACCCCCTGCCCCCATGTGCTCCTGTGTTGTGCAGAAGTTTAAAATTTATAAAAATTTACATTGTTAAAATTAACATTATAAAAATTAACATGTTGGTTGTTTTTAGCAGTTGGAGGTGGTGGTGTGTGACAGCTCAGCTGAAAGGATCTGAAATCCGATGTGAACCAGGGCAGAGGCCGGTCAGTTGGACACGAGGGTGACAGGAAAACCAGGATCAATGGGGATGATCCTTCCCTATTGCTTAAATGGGAGAGCAGTGCCTAGCACCCATCTCTGCCGGGGCTAAGGGAAGAGGAGCGTGCAGGAGAGGAAGGTGCCGCTCTGGAATGCTGCAGAAGTCCCTGCATCCCCTCGCGCCGACACCAGAGGACAAGCAGCTGTCCCGCACAGGGCAGCCTTTCTGCTGCCTCACACTGCCCGCTCTGTTCCCTGCTCCCGATGCCGCCCAGCTCTCGCGGTCCATCGGCGACGGTCCAGGGGCCCCTTTCCATCACGCCCTGAATCACACCATTATGCCGCGCTGGCCGGAGCCAAGCAGCTCTCCCCAAACACCTCCCCCGAGCCGCTGCACTGCAGGCAAGGAAACACGCCGCAGTAATTCAATACTTTTCCTGGGCTGCGACCAAAAATCGGGGCACTTCAGCCCGAAGGAAAACACCTCAGCGTGATGCAACTGCCAAGGAGTAAAAGCTTGAAAAAAACCAAAACTCCTGTGCAGCCCGAGAGCTGCTGGGGATGCTCATGCTGGCCCTGTGTGACACTGCTGCCTGTCTGTGGGAGCATGTAGTACCTTGGAGATGTAGTAGACACACTGCTGGAAGGTGTACATGATCACCTCCTCCAGCACTGTCATCGCCTCCTCGCTGGCTGTGATGGTCGAGGAGAACAGAGACTCCTTGGAGCCTGTGGGGCAGAGAGGAGGATGGGGGAGCAAACCTGAAGCAGCAAGGTGCCCAAATTCCCAGGGTGGGGATTATTAGCGTTTTCAGGCTTGCACCACCACGGCATCACCTGACAGGGGCAAAGAGGGTCCTCTGGCCCCAGAGAGCACCCCCCTGCCATCCCCTGGGGCTCCCATCACTGCTGCAGCTCAGGGCTGCACTGTCTCTCCAGCACCTGCCCGGCCTACGAACACCTTAATTTGCTGCATTAACCAGAAAGGCTCTGAGGCTGATTTAATACCTTTTTCTTTGTTTTCCTTTCTCTTTTTTCTTTTGCTTGAATTAACACAGGCTCATCGGTGAGCAATTCTGAAGGGGCTGCCTGCAAATCCAGGTGCCCCCCCATGGCAGCGGGAGCAGGGAGGAAGAAAGCCCCACCAAGGCACTAGCCGCAGGCTGCTGAGGTGGAAAGGGGCTGCTCGGCTGTGGACACAACACAACCTGGAGCCAGGCAACACCGCGGCACTACACAGGCTCCTCCCACAGATTTCCCCAGCCCACACCGCGGAGATGTCCCTGCTGATGAGGATTACGGGGGTTAACGGAGCATCTCGGGGGCACTGACCGCTGCCTGTGACTGGGGATTAGCAGGACAGAGCCTCTCCAGCCAGAAAAACAGGCAGGGTGTTGCATCCAGCCTCACCTCTGATGTCCAGCTCCTCCTCCATGCTCTGGATGTAGGTGGGTGATTTCTGCTGGACGAAGTACAGGATCTCGATGGCGTTGGCCATCCAGAAGATGATGTGCTGCAGGTCTGGGAGAAGGTCCGTGATGGTGAACCGGGACAGGGAGGCAGGGTCCTGGCTGGGGAGACACAGAAGGTGTTACAGCTGCTGCTCCTCAGCATCGCCACTCAGACTTTTGGGAAGAAAACAGCCAGCCTGGGGCAACATCAGAGAACCTGGCATCTTCTCACCCCCAAGTCCAGCACTCCCCTTAGGAAGACCCCTCACAAGCAAAAATCTGGTGTTTCCTGCTCTGTGGAATGGCAAAGAGGACCCTGAAGGGACTGGGCTGGCCAAGGCCACCTTGCCTTTGTGGGGTACTACTTTTGGGGGAGACTCCCCATAATACAACTGAACTGCAGTAAATACCCAAGGCTGAAGAGCAGCTCTCCCCAGGGGTATGTGCTGCCCCTGCCAGCTCTGGACGGTTAAACCCAGCTCACCCGCCCTGGACTGTTCAAAAATAAAACAAAATAAATAAAAAGCATCTGGGAAGTTTCCCAATTGCTGAACTGCTTTTTCCTGCTATTGGAAAGGCCTGAGAAGCATCCTTGGAGTTTGTCCTAAAGAAGAGCTCAGAGAAAGCCTCAACACTTTCTCCAGATCCTGGTTTAGAGCCGGAATTTTGGAAATGGCTGGGAAGCCAGCTCATTGCACCACTGTGATTGCCCCAGAATGGTGCTCCCAACACTGGGACACCTTGTGCCACCATCCCAGGATGCACAAACGCAATGCCAGCTCCACCAAGGGGTCTTCAGCATGAAGGGGGTGAGGGCCCCCCATCAGGACCATCCCTACTATATCCCTCAGGGATGCTGAAGCCACAAGTGCAAAGCCTTGGCCAGGTCTTGCATCAGAGAAAACCCCAGAGCTGCTGCAGGCCCTATTCCCTCCAGAGCTCGCCTGCTTTTCCAGACCCACGCATTCTTGCAGGCATCATAGTGAAAGGGCCAGAGAGCACAATGCATCAGGTTTAGAAGGAAAATTCATCATGCATCACTGCCACCAGGCTGGGAGGGTGGTTTTCCAGCCATGGATTCCCCTCACTCATGGAGGTAGAACTGGATTGAATTCTTCCCATTTTGTGTCAAAACAAGGAAGGTCACACTTACTGCTGGGACTGCTTTTCAGCCAGCTCCCGTGTCCGCTCCTGGGCAGGGAGAGAAGGGGAAAGCAAAATGAGAACCAGTGTGATGGGATGGCACGAGCATCACCCCCAGCAGCACTCACTGCCACCAGGGACCAGGCTGGAAAGCCCCCAGGGAGGGGGTCCAGCAACACCCCCACCTCACCAACACCCCATCCCACTGCTGACTGACCCACACCGTCCTCTGGATCATTTTGGCTGCTTTGAGCACCAGCTGCCCGAAGTCTCCTGGCTCAAAGTTGGTGGCCGAGTGCTGGATGCAGAGGCAGAGCAGGAAGGCGGGTGTCAGCTTGTGGTCGTCCCCACCGGGCTCGATCAGGGTCATGATGCGCCGCAGGAGCACGTCCTCGGCCGCCGGCTCAAACTCCAGCTGCATCTTCCTGCGGGGCGTCCTGGGGCCCCCGGCGGGCGAGGGGGCCCGCTTTTTGGCAGCAGGGTCCTTCTCCTTCAGCAGGCTGCCACACGCCCCGCAGACGGGCCGGCCCTCGGGGGCGGCGGGGTGCAGGGCTCGCAGCCTCAGCAGCGTCTGCGCCGGCAGCGGCTGCGCCTTCATGGGGTCCTTGTAGAGGAGCAGGTAGTAGAGGCCGAGGGACAGGAGGTCCCCGTGCCGCAGCACCACCGTCCGGGCCACCTCGGCGAAGTTAACGGAGATGCCGGCGCCGGCGATGGGCTCCAGCACCAGCTTCTCCTCCGAGCGGTGCCGGGAAGGTCGGAGCTTCCTGATGGTGCAGTGCAGGGGCAGGATGTCTGGGGCTGACAGGCTGATGCTGGGCTTGCTCGCCTGCGTCCTCTGGCCCACTGTGTGCTGCTCGCGGTTCAGCAGGTAAACCAGGCTGTCCTGCCAAGCAGGGAGACGCAGCATGAACCGGAGAGACGGGAGAAGGGACCCTCCTCCCTGCCATGCAGTGGGTGCTGCAGCCTCCTGCTGTCCCCGGCTGTCCCCCCACTGTCCCCAGCCATCCCTGCATGCTGCACCTTTGCATGGCAGAAAGACCTTTATTCTTCTCACTACCAAGCAGGACAGCAGCAACCCCTGCTTTGGGCACGCTAACAAATGGGCACAATGACATTGGCCATGCAGTAAATGGGGCTGCTTTGGGCAGAAGAAGCCCTCTCTTCCCCACACACCCCTTCCTGCAGCTGCTTTTACTTCCCACCTTCTCCCCCCAGGACTGCAGCAATGTCTGCATCCCCCTGCCCAGGGGGGACACGGTGGGACCCCAGTCACAGCAGCCACTCCCAGCCCTGCCTTCCCCCCCTCCAGCCTGCCCGCACACCCCGAGGCAGCTCAGTAACCACCCCAGTGCCTCAGTTTCCCCAGCTGCACTAACGGGATGGCTACAGCGCCGCTGTCACCCCGATGGAAAGCTTGGAACACAGGGATACTCAACGGCACAAAGTAGCCATTAACTACAGAGCAGTCCCAGTCCTTTCCAGTTCTCCAAGTGTCTCCAGCACTGGAGAGCAGGGGCTCCCAGACGCACCGTCTCCTTGCTGCCTCTGATTCCATTTGCCACCAAGGAAGCAGCCGGACAGGGGACGGGGCAGCTCAACCATCCCCCGCAGAACCGGCGCTCCCTTGTGCCGGGGCAGGGATGCTGCTCTGGGGGTTGCCCTGCATCCCCCTGGGGCATTGCTGGGGGGTCACAGGTGCCGGCTCTATGTCCCCCATGCTTGAGGATAGGTTGGGGACAGACTTGGGGGACAAGGCTGCAAGTCCCAAGCCCGTTTTCTAAAGGATGCTCACCCGCGCCACCACCACCCCCCGCCCCTCGACCCCAGCAGCTCCGGCCATGCAAGCAGCCCCGCTCCCGGGGGGCTTTGGGGGGGTGAGAGAAAAGCGGGGGGTGGGGGGGTGCCGGGGGGTGCGCAGGAGGCGGCGCGGTGCTTACATGCTGCTGGCTGTAGCCCTGCAGGAGCAGGAGGTGCGGGGACTGGTAGAGGGAGTACCGCATGCTGCCGCCGCTCCGCGCCGCCGCCGGGCTGCCGGGCAGGGTGGAGCAGTGCCGCTGGAGCCGGGCCCCGGCCCCGGCCCCGACCCCGGCCCCGGCCCGCCTCACCGGGGTCCCCAGGCTGGTCTCGCTGAGGCTGCGCCGCAGGGCCGGGGGCGGCCCGCGCCGCTCAGCCCCCGCCGCCGCCCGCCGGGCCCCCCGAGCCCGGTGCCGCTGCAGCTTCCGCGCTTGGGCGTTGATGCCTGCGGGGATGGGGGGGGAGACAGAGCGGCGTTCAGCTCCCGCAGCCTCCCCAGGACCCCCCCCACACACACACCGCTGCAGCACCCCGCGGCTGGAGGGATGCTGCACCTCCGAGAGGGGATGGAGCAGATGAAACCCACCCCTCCCGGCTCCACGCACCCACCCTGGGCTGGTGTCCCCTGGTCCCTTGCCCTTCCCGAAAGGTGACACCAGGACACCAGCGCGAAGAGTTTTGTTGCCCCAATGCCACTGCCAAAAAGGGGGTGTCCTAGCCCTCCCTGGCCCCAAAACCCACTGATGGAGAAGGGGAAACTCCATAGCATCCCCCACCTGCTCTGGCCACCCTGCTGGGCTGAGGGGAGAGGAAATCTCTGCTAAAAAGACACTTCAGTCTATCTTTGCTAAAAAGAAAAAAAGGGCCTGGATGCTGCTTCCAGGCCATCAGTACTCGATGGCCAGCAGCAAGCAGGAGCAGCAGAGACATCCCCCCCAATCCCTCTGAGCATCAGCCAGGCATGGAAGCTGCAGTGGAGCCCGGCTGCAGCAGGAGCAAGCTGTAATTAACTTCTCTGAAGCATCAATTTGAGCAGAGCTGTCTGCAAGACAAACAGGAGCCGGAGTGAATGAATAGGCCTGGCTGAGCTGCCAAAGCAGCCCCTCATATGGCATCCCCAGCCCCAAGGGGGGGCCCCCGTGGGACCCCCGATGCTGCAAGCATGGCTTGAGCTCTGCAGGAGAAAAAAGTTGTTGTTGTATCTGAAGGGTGGCTCATACCTCAGATGGGCAGTCTCCTGGGAGCAGGTCACTGGCATTCGGGGAGGACGAAGAAAGGCAAAAAAAAACTAAAGGATTTGCTTGCAGGAGCAGCAGTGCAGTGGTGTCAGTGCAGCACAGAGCCAGAGCCACTCAGGGCTCGGCCGACCAGGGAGCAGGCTTGGGCCAGCAAGATTTGGGGACAGCCGCCGGGATTTGGGGACGGCAGAGCAGAGAGCCTGGTGCCCAGGGCTGCTTAAAGGGACACTCACAAGCTCAGACCCAAAAAAAAAATGCAATCTGCCTTATTTGGTGAGGAATGGGCTGCCAGTTCTGAAATACATTTTTTTGTTTGTTTGTTTTAAATGGAGCGCTCCTTTGCTGGGAAAATCAAAGAGTTGGGGATGGGGAGGGGTGGTGGGAGAGGGAGAAAATAGCCCCTGCTGTTTACATGCCTTGGGATTAGGGCAAGGCACAGTCAAGCCACCCCAAGCAGTCTCGTGCCCGTGTCCTTCTTAAAAAGGCAATCAGCCCCGCTCCCATTCCCATCATGGCCAGCGGCACGGGACGCCTGCATCCCATGGATGCAAAATCCAGGGAGTACAACAACCCTGCCCAAGCCATACCACTGGGGATGCCAAAGGCCACCCCAAACGTGTCTGCAGGGCACTTTGGCTCCACCCAGGAGCACCATTCCCAACCCACAGGATGGAAATGGGCCAAAGGGATGAAGGATGGCTGAGGCAATGCAGATCCCAGACCCGTGGGAGCGGTGAGGAGTGGGGCCAGATCCTGGGGAGCAGCTATTGCTGGAGCTCATTGGGATGGAGCAGGGGTTGCCAGCACTGGGATCCCACTGCCTGCAGAGACATGCCATCACCAGTCCCTTATCGAGGGGAAAGGAAGCTTCTGTATTTGTGTAGGAAAAAGCTGCTTTTTCACTGCCAACAGAGCCCCCGTCACAGGCTCCCGCTAACCCCGGAGCTGTGCTGGAAAGATAAACACGGCTCTTTTCCTGAGCATAACAAAGTCCCTCCATAAACTGGGTTAGGTTTTTTTAATCCTTTGGTACTGTTTTGTCCTCCCAGGCATGTGCAGGTTGTCCCGCCCAGAACTCTGCCTGAGCATCCCCAACGCAGTGCAGCCAGGGCAGAGCCAGCAGCTGCTGAATCCACATGGAGATTCGGATGGGAACAGGGTGTAAGGAGTTAAAGAGCACAGTTGCCTGCCTCAAACCCTGTTAAGGCCACAGAAGGAAGTTGCCATAAGTAATGCACCTGGACAAAAATGCTCACTGTGGCAAGCTATGTGAAAAGAAGCAAGTGCTCATATGCTCATCACAGGTCAAACAAAGATCACTCCAAGTCATGGGGCATCTACAACCACCAATGACCACCCAAGCCCCCTGAATATACCTCCCTGGATACCCAGAACTTGGACTGTATAAAGGTGGTACTGTTGTCCGAGTGTCAGGCCTTGCTAAAGTTTAGGGCTTGGCATGCTTCAATGATCTCAGACCTAGGGGGAGGTTAACAAAGCTTGGGAAAAAGGATGTACCACTGATAGTGGGCACAAAGAATGCAGAATTCACAGGCCATAAGGACATTTGGCAGAACTCCCAAGATAAAGAAGAAACTAATAGAACCAACTCAGCAACTGTGCTGAATCAGCTCCGACTGGGTAAAAGGTAATTCCGACAGAGGGAGATCGTGACCATCAACTCACAGCCACCAACCCAAGAAACCCACCAACTCAGAGCAAGAGAAAGCTTTCCCCTCTTTTCTATTTCTTTCTATCTCTCTACCTCATATTCAGTGCTATGAGGGACTTTGGCAGAGGCATCTCTCACTAATCAGACTATATAACACAGGGCTGGATCACACCCTTAGGGAGAGTGGGCACCCCAGGCAGGGACAGCATCCACCAGACCCCACCAAGCTGCTCCCTCTAAGCCCGTCCTGCATCCCAGGGGAAAAACTGCCGGTTGTGGTGCCTGGGATCTTGGCTGGGATCTGCCTCTTTTTCAGCCTAGGGAAGAGGTTCACTTTTCCTAGCTGAGAAATAAATCAACAAATAACTCCGTGGGCCCCAGGAAAGAAGAAAATGCTTTGAATTTACACAGGAGGGGCTAAGACCAGGCTAGTCCTTCCTAATGTAATTGCTCTGCAGACTCTGCAGGGATTCCTCCCTGGATGCAGTCTTGCTAAGGTATATCAAAGCCATATCCTCAAAGGCACTTGCCAGAGGATCTTTTAGTATAATAGGCTTAACTCCCAAGTTTCTGGAGGTGCGTGTGCAGTTCAGCCTCCAGCCTCTCAGGGAAGCCTCAGCCACCAGGACATGGTGCAAAATGGGGCTGTTTTGGAAGACAAATGCCACCAAGATGCCAAGTGCTGCATCTCCCTCCCAGCAGCCCCAGTTTGTGGGTGTCTTCCCCAGATTCTCCATAACTGCTGCCTCATCACTCCCAAAAGAAGCAGGACCAGGGGCAGCAGTGAGAAAGGGGTCTGCCTCGTTTGCTGCAGAGATGCTCTACCTGCTGCTAATTAGTGGCCTGCAGCGTCCTCCCCAGTGGGAAGCAGCTAATAAACTAATTAGGATAATGGGTAACTGAGCAGATAAAACTCTTAAGCTATTTGCTAACAGGTCACGGATGGATGTGGAGCCTTTCCCCCAGCCAGCAGCTCAGCAGGCAGCAATGCACCTGTGTGACCCCAGTGTTCCCAGCCACCCCGGTCCTGCTGCTCCAGTGATGCCCTGTGTGGGGAAGGGCCTGCAGGTATGGCCCTGGGGATCCCACTTTGAGTTTTTTTCCTAGGGAGCTGGAAGCCTAAAGTTCCTTTGTTTTTGCACAGATGTTGTGTTTTCCACACCAGTGCCTCACCACCCCGGGTGGGCAGCTGCTGCTTGGCAAGGGGACCTCTGCCAGCTTGAGGCTGGTGGGAAGGGTGACCCTGGTGGAGGGCACTCCTGGTCAGTCCCCATTACACCAGAACTTTTGAGGCTTTTTGGGGTGCTGGATCATATGCTGCATCACACCCTCTAATCCCTGGTAGCTTGTGGATGGGTGGGAAAGTGTGGCCCCAGCCCCACAGTATCACTTTAGGCTGTGCTACCAGAACAGGGTGAGACTGGTGACAGAGCCCCTGTTGCCCCCAGAAGGAAGGGCTGCAGGAGTGAGATTTTAACAGGTAAGACAAATGCAGGCTGTGTAGTCTGCAGGGCAGACAGCCTGAATGACCGTGGGTGTAGGTTTTCTGCCTTGGAAGAGCTTGGTCAGCTATGGAAAATGCCCAAAGGTTAAAAAATGGAGAGTTTCCACCGCCCCACCCAGAAGTGCTGAAACAAATGAAGTGATAACGAAAGCACAACGGGCTTATTTCCATATCCAGAGCACGCAATGCCATCAGGAACTGCTCCTCCATCGGAAATCACCGAAGGGTGCCAATCCCAGGCCAGCTCAAGCTGCTTGTGCTGGGCAGCCCAGAGCCTGCTGCTTCCCCTGCCTGTGTGGGAGCCTTACCCTCCCCAGGGCTGCCAGCCCACCCAGATCCAGGTCACGGGCGGGAACGTTGCTTTCTGTATCCGAGGGGGAGTATTTGAGGCCGAGTTGATGTGACCTTGGGCTCAGGCAGGGAGCTGCCACGTGGCCCTCCCAACTGTGTGCTATAACCATGGTACTTGGCTCTTGCCCTTTCCTCTATTTGACAGAAGCTGTTTTTAGAGTCACTGCTCTCCAAAAGTGTTTTACTTCTCTCTGATCCTGCCTGGAGAAAAAGCTGAAGAGCAGAGCAAAGCATCCAGCTCCCTGGCCCAGGTGCCAGCA
This sequence comes from Pseudopipra pipra, assembly GCF_036250125.1. Taxonomy (NCBI): domain Eukaryota; kingdom Metazoa; phylum Chordata; class Aves; order Passeriformes; family Pipridae; genus Pseudopipra; species Pseudopipra pipra. The sequence goes on from NC_087564.1 coordinate 13,120,636, forward strand.
GCAGCTGCCTCTTTCTCTCTGTGTCCCACACGCGATGAGCTGGGACCACTCCTGTGCATCCCCTCCCTGAGCAGACCCAGAAACTGGACACGTGAGGCTGGAGGGTGCCCCATCTCCCCATCAGATGCCAGGTGAAATCAGAATTGAAAATTGCAGTTAGGGAGGCTCCAGCTGCCCCTGCTTTCCCCTGGAATGCCCGTGGCTGGATTTCTTCACCTGTGTGCCTGGGCTCCTTCCAGCCTTTGTTAGAATGGGTGGGAGAGGAGCTGTGTCCCTGCTGGTGTGGGACAGGTCAGGCCATTTTTTCTGCTGCTCTGGGAGGACAACCTTGGCTGTTGTTTGCCAAGCACCCAGGGGAATCCTGCACCATCCTCAGTTTATTTCTGACAGTAACAACTTTTTCCTACAGTCGTGAGGAACCACTCAGAGCCCATCCCAGCAAAACCCCCTGGCTGACACCTCCAGAACCTGGTCCAGACACCTCTGCCAGCAGGTCCAGCACAGCAAGAGCATCACGCAAGTAAAAATCTGATTTTAAACCTTTCTACCCTCATCCTCCCGGGGCTTTTATCTTAGGGTGGGAGGAGGAAAACTTCATTACTCTGTGCTGGGGTCACTTATTAACCTGCTGGTTCCTAATGATGTACTTATCTGCTCCTGCCAGCCCTGGGCTCCATCAGGCACTGCCACAGGGACTCTCCTGCCCTACATTGCTCTCTCTTCATTAGCTTTTCATTTTCCTTAATTGCTCCTGCAGATTTGCCTGGGGTGTCTGGCCTGGGGGATGCCCATGGGGAGATGGGGGTGCAGGGGAGCAGGGCAGTGCTCTGCCAGGCACGAAGCTGGGGATGCCATGGTCCTGGTTCAGTGATGGGAAGAGCAGGAAGCACTGATAGTCTTGCCTGCTGCTCCCCAGCCATGAGCAGGAGTTTGGTATTAACCCCTAGACTGGCTGGGGTAAATATTTGAGGTAAATCAATTTGATACCAAATTTATGCAAGAGTACTGAGTAGTGACCATGGATTAACTCAGGAGACTTGCAGGTAAAATGTGGCCACTCTCCCACTTGCACCACCCCCTGAACCCAAACCACGTGTGAAAGCTGCTGATGTGGGGGGTGCATCTCCCACAGACAGCTCAGGGGGGGTCGCAGCTCCCTCCCCCTACCCCACACCTAGCTCTGACCTGCAGTGGTGGTGTCCACGTCCTTGGCCGCCAGCTCCTCCACCTCCGCCCTCCTGCGCAGCTCCAGCCGCCGCGAGAAGCCCTCCCTGGGCTTCCAGAGGTCCTGGATGAGCAGCGGCTTCTCGTGGTCCCCCAGGACTCTCAGCCCCTCCGTCTGCCACTGCTTCTCGGGGCCCTCGAACCTGCCGATGACATCGCACAGGGCGTACTGCGCGGCGCTGAGCTGGCTCAGCCCGTAGCGCTCCAGGGCCTCCTTCACCAGCTCCCGCGCGCCCGAGCTGCCCGTCACCAGCACACTCTTGTAGTTGGTGCCCGCACAGATGTTGCCCCCGAAGATTTTCAGGATGCCAGGGGCCGAGAGCTGGGTGGAGAGCTCGGCAGGGTCATCCTCGCCGGCGGCCGGGGAGGCGGAGGCCGAGCTCCGGTCCTTGTAGCTCAGTGTCCGGTACAGGACTTGGGAGAAGAGCCGGCTCTGGCGCTTCAGCCGGTTCTTGGATGGTGGAGCCATGGTGGAGGAGGGCCCATAGAACATCGTACGTGAGGCCGTCATGAAGCACAGCTGGGCAGGGAAGAGCAGAAAGGGGAAGGTCAGTGGTTTGGAGGCCAGATGTGCAGCGGGGAGGAGCGAGCAGGAACCAGCTGGCGGTCGCGGAGGAGCTGCTGTCACCTCCAAGGTGGAAAGAGACAGATCAAGGGAGGGCCATGTCCCTTGTGTAACCCAAAACACCAGTGGAAAAGCTCAGCCAGGCTCCTTGGCACCAGCACAGTTGCCCCTGGATGGATTTGTCCCTGAAAACATAGCCTGGAGTGGCCCCATATTTCTCCACCGTGTGTATTAAGAGGTGCCTGTTATCCAGGCGAAATGCAGCGGGAGGAGAGCAGAGCCCAGCAGAACTTGGCAGAGCCCATCCTGGTCAAGATCCAATGCATCAGGAGTTACTTTCACTAACGAGTTTATGGAGCAATCCCATTTTTTTAGAGGTGAAACGGAAAGCTCAAGTGCAAATTCACTCACTCTGAGGTCACCGCTAAATGCTTTTGCTCAGTGAGAGGCACAGGGTGAAAATGGGCTTTAATTAGCCTTTCTAAAAATGTCCTGACTCCGGCAAATCTCTTGGCTGTTGCTGGTTTGTGGAGGACATTCAAGCATGGGGTGCATTGCTGACAAGGCTGCCCTTGCCACATTAGCAGGGGCAGGGCTGCTCAGGGCAGCCCCGGGCACGCAGTGACCAGAGGAGTCATGGCCAAGGCCATGTGATGGCTCCCAGTGCTCCTCAACCCCCAGGAATGGACTGGGAACCACGATATTCTTCTGGCTTTAGGTGGATAGTGGTCCTGCCCAGTGTCACTGCCAACATCTGGGAATGGCTTTGAAATCGCATCCCGGATGTGCCAGCACCTGGCACTTGCACGGAGCTGATAACCCACAGCTGCACTGTGACCCGCTGGCAGGGACGGTCTGGAAAGACAATCTGAGCATTCCTGATTCAGAAAGGACTGGGAATTCCCTCACCTCCAGATTTATAACATGGAGCATACACAGAGGAGCCCCAAATGTCCCATCCACAGCTATCGGAGTGCTGGGATGCAGCAGTTGGCAGGATCCAGCTGTGCGCGGCCAGGAGGACGCGGGGTGCCGGCAGCTTTCCACAGCTGCAGCCCCGTCTCGCCCGGGCACAATCTCGCCTCCAAGCAAACTCAGCGCTATCAGGCAGAATGATGTCGGCCCTGGAAAGCCTCCAAACCACCATCCAATTCAGGAAAAAAGAGCGTCCCTGCTGCTAATGGAAGAGGTCACCTTCTAACCCAGAAACCACCTCCCAGCCACGCATGGAAGGTTTCTGCAGGATGTGCATCCCCCCATCCCAGGACCAGAGGCCCCGCTGAATGCTGCATATGGGGAAACTGAGGCACCAAGTGCTAAGGATGTGCCTGGGAGCTGTGTGATCCTGTGATACAGCTGCACCCCAAGTCACTCCCAGCCCCACCAGGACTGTGAAAATGCTGGGTTCTGTCCTTCTTCCCAACCTGCTGGCTCCAAAACCAACTGTCAGGGTGCTGCAGGGCAGGGAGGAGAGCTGGCAGCTGCTCCAGCCCTGGCACGTCACTGCTGCCTGAAATTAGGCTCAGCAATCAGCCTGGACAGCAGGGCTTAGTGTTTTGGTTTTTATACCTCCCCAGCTGAGCACTGGCTCCAGAGCTTCACCACAACTCGCTGGGTTCAGGTAAGGCTGTTCCTGCTCCCACCTTGCAAGTGGGGAAACTGAGGCAGGGATGAGATTAGGGCTGCTCCTCCTCCTCCAGCTGAGCCCAAGAGGTGCTGCTCCCGCTGGGGACATCCCTGGGGACATCCCTTGATGTCTGCTGTGTGTCACCTCCTGGGAATGCCGGGGCGGACCCGACCTGGGGAGCAGGTCAGGGCACTGGCAGACAGTCAGGTTCAAGAACAGCTGCCCCAGGCTGTTAGCACAGCCACACCAGCCCTCATTACCATTGACCAGAAGGAAAAGTGCCCCAGTGTCCCTTGTTATCAAGGATGCAAAAGACAAAACTTTGTCATCAAATTACCAGTTTCAGCTCATGCATTTAATCTCCTCCACCCTGAAATACCTCCAGCAGAAAAGGAAACCTTTTAATATCTGCTGGTGGCAAAATCATTCCTCCAAGCTCTCATCACAGACAGAGACACCATCCTCACTGCTTGCAGGTCCCTGCCTAGTTTTGAATGTGTTATTTATAGCTCAGCTATTTTCCTGCTCTTTCTATCAAACAGAGCTCCTACAGAGTTCAGGGGCAAAGACGTTTCACTGGGAAAAAATAAGCAGCCTGGATCAGGTGAAGTTTTTCAGCATCTGGAGCAACACTGGTGTGATTTCACCAGGCTGGTCACATGAGAAATTGCAGCCTTCTCCCGAAGACAGCAGAATACACGGTCTTAATCCCCCTGAGGACTCTAATGGACGTGATAAGACGATAATGAAATGGGCTCCTCCCACATCCGTGTGCTCAGGCACACTGGGCACCAGTGTCTCCCAGGAGGATGGAAGCTGTGGTACTTGCAATCCTGCTGGGTCCTGCTGTGGGAGCAGGGATGCTCCAGCTGGACCCAGGTGCCTGGGGACAAGCCAGCAGGAGCGTCAAGTGCTGGGCACACCTTCCTTCAGGTCAGTGGAACATGTGCCCCTGGGCATCCCCAGCCCAGACAAGCCCCCTCCTCGCTGCAGGGAGCCCGGTTTCCCGGCTGTGTCACTGGAGGACACGTGCCTGCAGCCACGGAGCATGATCCAGACTTTTCAAAGAGCCCCTTTCTCCAGCCTTCAGTGACATTGTCCCTGCTAAGGGCTACACAGGAATTAGTCAAAAGCCTGTGACTGCCTCCCAGCGGGATCTGTATCAAGGACCCTTCACCTCTTCACGGCCATGCCTGACCACATCAAAACCAATTATTTCCCACAGCCAGCTCTGCCTGTACGTGCTCTGCAGAGCTGTGACGAACGCTTTCAGTATTCACATGGTCACCACGTGTCCTTCCATCACCACAACTGACTCTGCAACCACCAGGGGCTTTCCTGCAGGCTCTGAGGTTCCTGCTGCCACAGCGGGTGAGCAGCTCCTTCCCTGTGCTCCCACCCGGTGCCCAGGCAAAGACTCCCCTTACCTTGCCATCCTTCTCACGTGCCTTTTTGCCTTCCATTCATACTCCTTCTCAAAACAACCTTTCCTGCTCGTTGTGCATCGTCCTGGGCAGGTGTCTGTCGTGTTTCTGCAAGAGGAAGAGGAGGAGCAGTCCCGGGGCTGCTCACAGACGTGAGCTGTTCACAGTGTGGTGGGTTTGCAGGGCTCAGGGGTTCTGCAGGTATGCTCCCAATGTGCATCATGTTTGCACATGTTCATCCCACCACAGCCCAGAGATGGGGAAGACCAGCCCAGGCCCAAGCTCAGGCTCCATCACAGCAGGAACTCAGAAGCCTTGGGAGCTGAGACAGAGCAAACCCAGCTATGGTGATGCCCACCAACAGCATCTTGCCCATTGCAGACAGCCAGGAAGAGAACAGCTGTACGAAAAGAAATGCTATGCCAAAGGAGAAGAGGATGAGATGGGACCAACAACAGCCCCATGACGTTTATTTCCCTCTCCCAAGCACATGTGTCCCCAGGGACGCCAGGCTGGGTGACCTCTCTGACCCTTGGGCAGACAAGTCCTGGACTATCTCCTTCCCCCAGCAGCCAGAGCATGCTGGGATGCTCACCAAGATTTGGTTTCCTGAATGTCACTCTGTGTTGCTGGACATCGAGGAGAGACAACAAGCACCGTCCCCTCACCCTCCCACCACAGATCTGTGAGATCAAGACCACTGGTAACCGAGAGAGAAAGAGAAAAGAAGCACCTGCAAAGTGCCTGCAATGACTTCCTGGGTGTTCCTGAGAAAGAGCCATCAGGGCACAAGTACTCTCTTCCATGGCTCCACCGTGATTAAAGATAAATGCATCATCTAATTAAATCACCTAATCAGGGCCTCAGCGTGGTTCAATCCATCTCCTCTTGCTGGCCCAGTGCTGGGGCTATGGGAGCAACTCTGTGCAAGGTGATGGGTTGTGATGTGAAAGGCAAAGAGATGCTCACCCCACCTCTGCTGTTCCACGCTGCTTCTGATGATTAATTGCTCCCGCTCGTTAAATATTTATGCCTTATTTCCAACGTGTCTGCCCTCAGCTGCCAGACATTGATTCTTGCCATGCTTTTCACTGCCCAATTAACAAGCTTTTGGTTACCATGTATTTTCTCCTCTGTGAGAATATTTAAATGTTTTTGTCAAGCTCCCCCTCACTCCTATTTAATTTGATTTATGAGTAGACTAACTGGATGGCCACCTCCTCTCTTGCTGTAATACATTTTCTGCAGCTTCTTAGTCCCTTCCCCTTGGATCCCACGTCTCCCCTGCTGAGACGGAGAGTGGATTTGGCTGCCATAAGCCCAAATTTGGTTCCGACCAAACATGCAAACTGCTATTTTTTTCCAGAGCAAAACTTCCCGTTACCCTGAAAGTTTTCAGTTCTCCAGCACTGAAACTGGGACAGACACACAGCCACCCCCCAGGCAGCTCCGTGGTGAGCCCGTGTGCTGCCTCTCCCAGCATCTGCGAGCAGCTCCTGACGAAAATTTATTGTCCAGATTAGGGACAGGAAAACACATACAACTCCAGTTATTACTTTTGGGTGTAAAAGGATTTCCACTTTCCATTCTGCTCCAGTCAGGATGCCTTTCGCTCGCCCAGTTTACCATCTGGATTTGTAGACAGTATTAACACTCTGCTGCTCTGGGTCAGCCCCAGGTTTCTCCAGGAATCATTTCTCTCTCCTTTATTCCAGATTAGTGATAAAAGCACTGAGTGCATGTTACCAGCTAGCAGTGCCCAGCAGTGATAATCTCCCTGATAACTGCCTTGGAAATGGATCACGTTTATTTAATACCGGCTTTCTTGACACTGTCTAATGTCAGCTCTAAATACTGGACTGGACTGACTTTTTTAATGCTGGAAAGTGCAGATTTTTACAAGAATATCACCTCCCATAACTCAAATGCTTCACAAAATTGTGTTACAGCCAGAGGGTCACCTCTCACATTGGAGACTGAAATCATTTCTACTTGCCAGGAGTTATTTTCCATACAGCCATGCTGGATGGCAGGAATTTATTCCTGGTGCTGAAGTCTTTAATCAATTAAAGCCCGAGCCAGGTTTCTCCCTCTTCTCCCTGTGGGGATGCTATCAAGCCAATCAACCTGTAGCTACCGGGTCATCTTACTCCCTTTTGGGAAGAGCAGCAATGCTATTAAAACACTTTTTAATCTTCTGGAATTTCCCTGGGGCTCGTCCCGGCGCAGCAGACGCAGCTCTGCACGGATGGGCGGTGAGATTTCGGCTACAACCACCCCAAAATGGCAACCAGAAAAGCTGTTTCCTCAGATCTCTCTTTGAAAATTTTCCCTTCTCTTTCCCCCCCCCCTTTCTTTTTTTTGGATGGAAACCACTGGAGTTGCAGCCTTGGTCTAGTGGCAACAACCGCAGCCTGGATGCTGCGAGCGGAGGGAGAGGCCGCCCCGGCACTGCAATGTGGAACAAATTAGACCTCGGAGAGCAAAGGAAATGAGAACACCCTGGATGCGGCGGCTTTGACGTGCACTCCTCGGCTCCAAATCCTGCCCTTCTGCAGATCCCATCCCCAGGGCAGAGCCCAAACCCCTCCGCTCTGAACCGGAGCTCCCGCTCCCTTCCATTTGGGATCAAGTCTCCGCTTCAGAGCCCGGCCTTTCCTTGTGGGAGCTTCATCCACCTAATCTAGGGACAGATCGGAGGCCAATGATGTCCATGCCAGCCCTGGTGCCGTCTTTAGCCGGATCAGGGTGGGTAAACTCCTTACCATGTTATTATTAGCAGCAGGCACCCTCTGGTAGCACTCTGGACCCCACGGCCCTGGGACTGCTCAAACAGGATACAAAGGCAGTCCTGGTCCTGCAAACACGAACAGTTTGTCCCAAAGGCAGCTATCGCTCTACAAACATTATAACAATTGGGGACCTGATTCTACAAGGACAACAGGAGACCTTTCAGCAGATTTTCTTTTCTCGTATTTTTTTTTCCCCTATAATTATTTTGCAAGGTCTTTTGAGCCACCAACGTGCACCAGCTCTCCAGTAATGTGCCAGCACAGATGCCAGCCCTCTGCCCAGGCAGCTCTATTCACACATATACATACATAAGAATCATTGCACAAAGAGCATTTGCTTTCTGCTGCCTCCCGAGCTGCAGAGTCTCCGTAGGCTGCCTAATTATAAGATCTTAGCAATAATTTTTTTTCCAGCGATAATTAACTGGTCCTGGAGAGAGCTGAAAATAAGCACTTCCCCAGCAAGCAGCAAACTCCCCTGAGTTTTCTCTGCTAAAGTTACAACTCAGCATGAAACTGCTCCAGCCTCCCGGGAACACAGACCATGCCAGCACCTCCCTGCCACAGTCTGGGACACCACGACAGTCACAGGCAACCAAATACAGGTGAAATGGTGGGTGTGGAGTAGCAGTGGGATCCCAAGGGGTGTGCAGTGGGGAGAAGGATCCAAAGGCATGTGGAATGGGGAGAGAGATCCCAAGGAGTGTGCGAGGGGGAGAAGGATGCCATGGGGCATGGAATGGGGAGAGGATCTCAAGGGGTGTGCAAGGAAGAGAAGGATCCTAAGGGGTATGTACTGGGGAGAAGGATCTCGAGGATTTTGCAACGGGGAGAAGGAACCCAAGGAGCATGGAATGGGTCAAGGATCCCAAGGGGTGTGCAAGGGGGAGAAGGATCCCAAGGGGTGTGCATGGGGGAGAAGGATCCCAAGGGGTATGGAATGGGAAGAAGAATCCCAAGGGATGTGCAAGGGGGAGAAGGATCCCACGAGGCAAGCAATGGGGGAAGGATCTCAAGGGATGTGCATGGAATACGGATCCCCAGGGGTAGGCAATGCGGGGAAGGCTCCCCGCGCTCCCGGCCACGGGACAGGGACACCCAGGCGCTGCGGCTCCCGGCACAGCCCTCCCGGCGCGGTTCTCCGGGCAGCGGGGAAGCGCGGGTCTCCCACGGCAACCGGGACAAGCCTGAGCCGCCACCGCCGCGCTCCTCCCGACCGCCGCTGCCAGCAGGGGCGAGAAACAAACCCTCCCTGCCCGGACCGGCGGGGGCGTCCCGGGAGGCAACGGGGGGGATGCAGGGGGCGGGTGGGTGTTTAAAAAAAGAGGGGTCCCTTGGGCAGGGTCTGCCCTCGCCACCCCCCGGTACTCACCGCGGAGCGGGGCAGCCTCGGCACGACCCCGGCGGCGGCAGCGCCCGGAGCCGCCGGGGCTGCGCGGGGCGCTCGGATCGGGCCCGTCCCGCCGGGGCGGAGCGACCGCGCCGCGCGCGCCCCCGCGCGCCCCGCACCGGCACCGGCACCGCGAGCGGGCGGGACGGGAAAGGGGGTCCGGACCCCTCTGCCCCTCCGCGGGATGGGACACCACTGACGGAAGGCGGGGTTAGATGGGATATTGGGAAGAAATTCTTCCCTGTGAGGGTCGTGAGGCTCTGGCACAGGTTGCCTGGAGAAGCTGTGGCTGCCCCATCCCTGGAAGTATTTCAGGACAGGTTGGAAGTGGCTTTGATCAACTTGGTCTAGCGGAAGGTGTTCCTGCCCATGGCAGGGGGTTGGAACAAAAAGAGCTTTAAGGTCTCTTCCAACCCAAGCCTTTCTAGGATTTTATGAAAATGCCAGGAGCAAGTCAGGCAGGGCTGCACTGGCAGCGGCGCCTCACCTGCACAGGCAGCTGCTGGCTTTGGCCAAACAGGTTTTATCAAACCAGCTCCAGAGTTGACCTGGAGACTGCTGAGGCTGCACACAGACTGGTGACTGAAACCAGGAAGGGATGGATCATGACTACATAGGGAGTTGTTCAAGATGAGGTGGTCACTGATGCTTTGCTTCCCTCGGTGAAAATGTCTCCTTTTGCTTAAAGGGGGGTTTCCATGTCCAGTGGTGCTGAGGTGCTTTGTGTGGGAAGGTGATTCTGCCATCCAGACACCCTCTGGGAATGACAGCACCAAAGCACAGCAAAGCCAGGAGGCCTCCCAGTCCAGCCCGATCGCCAGCAGCAAAGAAATGATGGGCGAGGTGGAAGTTGTGGGTCAGGTTTTGGAGTGAGTTCAGCTGCCCCTGGAAGCAGGGAACCCTCCCTGGCTTTCTGGGAAAGCTGCTGAGCATCACAGCCTGGGAGAGATTCAGCCCTGTGTAATTCTGACAGAGAAGTGCAAGTGAGAGGGCAGCTGGTGGGTGTGCAGAGCCCAGAGCAGGAGCACCATCTGCCCAACTCCCTGGATAGGAGGCAAACTCTCCATCTCCAAGAAGAGCCAGTGCCTGTGGGAGAGGCTGCTGGGAGACGCTGGGTGATGATGGGTTTCCTCTCTGGGGTCCACAGTGAGCTGTGCTTACCCTCTGCCCAGTCTGTCACAGGTTTTCCACCTCCACGGGTCTGGCATCCTTCATCCCCCTGTAGTGCCACCCCCTGGGCTCCACAGGTCAACTTCCAACTCAGCCAGACAGGAGGGTAAGTGACAGGTCTGGAGTGGGCGTGCAGGGCTCTACGCTGGAGCCACTTGGGTGAGGTGCTCATCTGCCAACAAACTCAACAGTTTATTTATTTTGAAGGAAACTCTGCAGCTTGGAGCTCAACCTGTGACCTACCCAAATTTCCCCGTGCATCTGGTGTGAAGGACGAAGTAGCTCTGGTCCCTCCTGCAAGCAGAGCCAGCAGCTGGCAAAGCCATCCCTGCATCGAGGTGAGTCAGTGCTCAGCATCCCATCACCCTGCAGTTGGTTGAGTGTCTCCTCTCCTCACCAGGGAGCAATGCCACGTGGGATGAGTCATGTAGAAAATGGGTTTATATCCAGATGCTGCAGGGAAACTAATTTTGATTTAACAAGCAGGCAAGAATGAGGTATCTTGAGTTTTTATTTCAGTCCTACTCCACAGGAAACAATATTCACTAGCGTTATCTTCCTTATACTTGTTTGTATTTGACCCAATACTGTGTTAAATATAAAATACTGATTGAATAAGGGTGGATGGTGAAAAACATGAGATGCTAAAAAGTTGCCTCAAGCCCTCCTCCACAGACATCCTGAATGTTGAGAGTCACTTAAAATTAGTATAAAATAGGAGGACAATCTGATCACTTGCTCTGTGCCCTCCCCCCCAATCCTGCTTTGCAAGGGGAGGATTTAGGAGCAAGAGGGGGGACTTCTCAATTACAGAGAAGCCCACTCAGCAAATCCAGGCTGAAGGTGGTGATGTCCTAGACAGAGTCCAACCACCCATTCCTACCCAGGCATCTGTCCTGCCCTGGATTTTCAGCAGGAGACTGAAATGAAGTAGCCCCAGAAAGGTCCTTCTGGCACCTCCCTGTGCCTCAGGAGCCCCTGGAACAGATTTAGAGCCAAAAGCTGCCGATGACAAAATGGTTTCCAAGTTAAATCCCTTGGGATGAAGCCTAAACACAATGGTGGTCCTTGGGCATCCTCAGGCCCTGGCAGGGGATGTTTGCCTATGGCTGTTTGCATGGTCTGTCCCCAGGGTGGTTCCCCATGGGTTTAGTGGCAGAGGGGGAGGAGGGCCAGGCACCCTGAGCCACAGTTGTCACTGTGGCCCACAGTGGGTCTGGGAATCCAGTCCCCCAGACTCAGTGAAAATTGAAGCACATGTTTGTGAAGCACTGGCTGTCCTCCAAGTGCTTCACGGGGTCCTCACATGAGCCCTGTGAGGTAGGTTGGTGTCTTCACCCCCATTTTACAGATGGTGAGACTGAGGCACAGAGAAGGGTAATGACTTGTCAGACAGAAAATATGGCATCTCCCATTCTGGGACCTTTATATCCTGCTATTTCAACCCCAGATATGCTCCATCAACTGCTGGTTACTCACAGCTTGTCCTTCTCCACCCCTCCATCTGTGGTAGGTGACAGAGCAAGGGCTGGGACCTGGGGGACCAGGAGAGGCAGCAGCAGAGCCTGGGCTCACATGAGCTTGTTCATCCTATATCCCTAAGACCACTTGTCACCCCAAGGGGAAACCTCAGCCCAAAGGCTGCTTTGGGGTGCCCTGGGCAGAGACCCCCAGCAGCCCCATGCCACGCTGGGGTGCTGGGCACAGCACCCAGAGCCCCTTATAGGAAGCGAAAACCCACTGGATTTTTTTGCTGACCTGGTGACCAGAGCATCAGGAGGGGATGAATATCCAGATGTTTCCTCTTTGGTAATCTGCTGCAAAGTGGCACAGCCCTGCAGAGCTGGTCCCAGGGCACTGCAGGCTAGGGAGGCCTCAGCTCTGTGGGAGGTGGGGCAGAGCCAGGAGCTCAGCTCCTCAGCATGGAGACGGAGAAACGGGAGATGTGTGATGGTGGCCATAAATCTCCTTCGCTTGCCACGTCACACCAAGACCTCTGCAGTTGTGATTAATCGAAGGCCAGAAAGAGATGATGGGAAATCGATGCCTTCAGGGCTAACAGGGAAGGTGCAGGCAGGACTGGGAGCAGATCCCGGCACGTACCACAGCCCGGCACACACCAGACCCTCCTGGCTCCAGCAGCTCTGCCGGTGTGTTTGGGGAGCAACACCTGGTGTGGGTTTGCCATTCCAGCACCATCAAGGCTGCTCCCGACAACCAGATGGATGTTCCATGTCTTGTTATCCTGTGTTAGCACTTTGTGGCCATGGTTAGGCATTTAAAAATGGAGCATCACTAGGATCTCCCTGTCCCAGCTCACCTCCAAGCATCATGCGGATGCGTTCCTTCCCTGCAGCGATCCTGGGAATGTCAGAAATCCTCCCAAAAGTGGAATTAAATCTGATGAGCAACAGGCTTATCATCAAAATGGAAGCAGAGAAGGCAGGCAGCCCCATGACCCCAGTCCGAGGAGGTTCACTTCCCTCCCTCGAAGAGAAAGGGAATCCCCTGAAGCAGATGGGCTAGCCCCACTCAGGGGGATGCCAGGAGCTGGATCCCAGCTCTGCTCCCTGCCAAAGGCACACATGCAGCAGAGCCTGGGAGGGGGCCATGCTTTGGGCTGCCACTGGCACTGAGGCCAAAGAGGAAAGCAAAGCACCCCAGGGAGAAAATGTCCGTGGGAGCTCCCAGGGCCCGTCTAGAGGATGAACCAAGTTGTGCACTTAATATTGGCTTAGAGAAAGGGTTTCCCAGTGCTCAGAGACTGGGGCGCCCTGGAAGAGATTCAAGTTTCAATCTCATATAAGGCTTTTTGAGTCTGGACCTTCCTGTCAAGCACTTGGGAGGGAGCAGTTAATGCTGACACGACTTAGGACCACTTAGGCGCCGAGTCTGGGTGGTGCAGGGCTGTCACCATGCCCCTCCTCCACCACTGGGTCTTTCCCCCCATCCTGACACCTCCAGTCCCCTGGGTGGCTCATGCTAAGGACTCCAGTAGCCAAACCCAGGGTGTCACTAGCCACAGGCATTGGGGCCAAGATCCTCACTCCCATGGGATGCTCGAGGCCAGGTGAGTGAGCGAAGAGCCTGGCAAGTCCAGCAGGTGAAGCCCCCTATTACCCACAGCCCCTCAGTCGGTCACTTTGTTATGAAACCTTTGCCTAAAAAAATAGAACAGTTCCCGAGGTTAAAAAAGAAAAATGCTTAAAATCGACCTCCAGGCTCTCCTGTCTGTGCGGGAGGGGCACCAGCAGCTGCTGCCTGCGGGGCCAGGGGGTGGTTTGGGGTGAGCCCACAGTGCAGGCTCTCTCCCCACTCCCCTCCGTGCCCCCGTGTGCCTGTTGGCACAAACAACGTCTTTAAGGCTTCTACCGGGACGTTTTGGTCTCCAGCGCTCCGGGCCGGTAGAGGTACCTCCAGATGGCGTAGTAGTGGATTCCAGCTCCGATGGCCACGAAGAGGTGCCAGATGGCGTGGGCGAAGGGGATGCGGCCGTCGCTTTTGAAGAACACCATGCCCAGGCAGTAGAAGAAGCCACCAGCCACCAGCTCCGGGAGGCCGTCCCTGTTGGGCTGGGAGCAGGCAGGGAGGAAGGGCTCAGTGCGACCACACCGTGTCTGCCCTTTCCCCACCACCCCATCAAGACCAGAAGTGTGACCACAGCTGCAGGCAGGATCCTCTCTCTGCCTTCTGCTACCCCCAGCAAGGCAGTGGGGACCCAGCAGCCCAGCTTTTCTGGGAGGATTGGAACCAGATGGTCTTTAAGGTCCTTCCAACCCCAATCAATTTGATTCTGTGACTCTGCGATTTCAACTCAACGGAGCCCAGGCAGGAGGTCTGGTGGAGATGCACACGGTGTCTGCTGGGCACCCAAAGCCCTTGCAAAACCAACCCAGCCCACATCATAATGAGGATGGTTTTATCCATCACAGAGCTTTGGAGACTGCACCAACCTGCAGGGATTTGTCCCTCGCACTGAGCCCAAGTTCTTCCCAGCGGTGGCTTACCATGGAGAGGATGACCAAGGCAGGGAAGAAGCCCATGATAACGTAGCACACCAGCTCCACCAGCTTGTACCTGTGACCAACAGAGAAACTGCTTGGAGGTAGGAGCAGAGGGAGGTTGAGTTTTATGCTTATAATGTCCACGGCCAGGCTATAGGAAAAGGGGTGGCAGTGCCATCATGGCAGGTCCCATGTCCTCATGTGTGAGTCACGCTGGCACCCTGCTCAGGGGTGATGGACCCCCCACCCTGGCTTGGGAGCTCCAGCTCAGGGCCAGGCACTTGGGGCTTCAGGGAGAAATCAGGGGCCTTTGGCTTTTTATTTGGTGCCACCACGTGGAAGAAGCGACTCATGGCAGCACGTCCCTGCTCCACGTCCCTGGTCCCACATCGCTGCTCCACATCCCTCCTCCACATCCCTGCTCCACGTCCCTGCTCCCACACACCCACCAGCACGGTGCCAGGTACAGGCACTCACCGCTCATGGAAGAAGAACACATAGACGGTCCCAAAAGACGCCATGATCCAGATGATCCAGCGCATGTGGGAGGCCCAGGGACCCAACTCCCTCAGGTTCAGCCTGCAAGACCCAGGTCTGTGGTGAGTAGGGGCTAGGGCAGCACCCCAGTCTGGGCTAATACAGCAAGGGGACAGGGAAATGCTGCCTGCATCTGATGACTGTCCCACCAAAGGGTCTTCCCAACTTGTAACTTCAATTTACAGAGGTTGGAATCTATAGGATATGAAGGCTTTGTGGAAAGGGGTAGGGTACAGCCTGAAGCAGAACCAAAACCAGAGGGGAAACCCTATCCATGGGAGCTGGGCTGATTTTCTGCCTTCCAGTGGGGCCAAGAGGTGGCCCCCACCCACCAACAACTCACCAGGGAGCGTAGGATGCTGCAATGAAGAAGTAGATCACCATCCTGTCAAACATGTGCAGGCAGTGCTCCACAGTCCTGTGGGATGGACAGACAGACAGGTCACAGCACTGGGGGCCTGCGGACCCCCTCCCCCTTCCCGAGCCCTGAGCAATCAGGGATGGTACCTGAGATGCCTCTTCTTCCAGGAGATGGTGTGGAAGATAGTGGAGACAATGAAGAGGCTGGACAAGCCAAAGCCATAGATCCAGGCTGAAATGGTTTCCCACTGGTCATCAGAGAGGACATAGAGGATGGAGCTGCCAAGGATGCTGGGAAGGATCCAGAACTGGAAGGCAGAAGTAAACCTCCTGTTGACTCTGCATTTCCATCAAGCAGCTACAATACAGTCTCCACTTTTCCTTTTAGGTGGGTTTGCTTCTGGTCAAAGCCACCACCCATAAGGGGCAGCCTGGCCACCCACATGGGCCAGGCAGGGTCCCTCCCTGTGTGGTGCAGTTCCAAAATAGCTTTTCCAGATGGAGGTAGGGAGGAGGAGGAAGGCACAAGGAGGGTGGCTTCCTCTGAGTCATCTCCCAGGACTCAGAGTGGGAGCTGCCAGCTCCCCAGGGAAGCTCTGATGTGGGGAGAGCTCAGTCCCAGGGCTGTGCAGGCAGCCCCAGGGGTACCTGTCACAGTTCCTGCTGTGAAACAGTCCATTTTCAGGGAGCTTTGCAAAATACTCCTGCTCCACTGGCTCCTACAGCCAGCTTCCCCAGGGACATGAGGCCACAGTGGGTGAGAGGAAGGGAGATGCCCACCAGCTTCCCAGGGCAGAAGGAAGGAGAACATCCCAATCCCTGGGGCACATCTGCCTCATCACAGTCCCAAGGCTCCCAGTGACTGCTCCAGGGCTGAACACAGAGATTTTTGGTGTTCTTTAAGGTTCCTCAGGGGATCCTCGTAGAGATGAGCTCCACCCTCCCTCACCCTGGGGTGGGAACAGGGACTCACTGCGTGGGTGGCACAGTTGGCTGCGTGCTCGTACTCCGTCGGCTGGTACCTGCAGTTGGACGGGACACGGTGATTCATGAACCTGCAGTGAGAACCAGGGAGAGAAACATGCTCAGGGAACAGGGCTGGGGGCAAAACCCTCTTGGAGGGGTCTGCACAGGGACACCCCCAGGCCCCCCAGCCTGGAGCCCCTCTGCAGCTCAGCTTTGCTCCAGCTGCCCTGCAGAAGTAGCCCCAGGGCACAGCTTGTCCATCTGGCTGTCCCCAAATGCCAGGACCCCAGGTCTTTCTCATCCACAGCTCAGGCTGAAGCATTTCCCGTGAGCTGCTGTTGCTTGGAGAGCAGAAGGCGGGAGCCAGCTCTGCCTGCTGCTGCAGGCAGCCGTGGGAAGAGCCTCAGCAGTGAAGAGGGCATATGGGGTAGTGGGCGGGCCTGTGGGTCCCCGACCCATCCCATGGTGACACCCTCATGTCACAGCAGTGTGCTCAGCTCCAACAAGGGTATCCCCATGATGCCTTTGGTTTCTGGGTACCACCTGCATCCACCCCCTGCCCGCAGGGCCGCACATCCCGGCACAGATTGCTGTGGGGAGCAACCCTGTTGCTCTCCCTTGGAAACCTGTATCTTTATTTCTGTTTCTCTTAGTCTGAGGTATCAGCTTGCTCTTGGCATTCTCAGGAATGTATTGATTCCCCCTGTTGGATTGGCACACAGTGATAAAAAATAGTGTCAGGCTTGGCTGGTCCATTGCTGGGTATGTAACAGCAAATTAAATGTGCATCCGTGATAATGGGTTGGAGCAAAGCCTCGCTCACCATCCTCTTCTGGCAGGAGCCAGCAGTGGAGGATTAGCAAAGGGAATAAGAAGCAGGAAAACAGAGAGGGATCCTTCCCTGGTCCTGAGAATCAGGGGTTTAAAGGCTTTTCCTGCCATGGCTCAGGTCAGGACAGCCGAGCTGAGTGGGTGCTGGCAGGGCTGCCCTGCAGGACCTGGGCTAATTGTTTTCTGACCCTGTTTGCCCCTGGCTCCTGGACCATCTGTGGCGTGTTTCACAGCTGAGTTGTGCCCAGTGAAGGGGCTCAGGGGCTGGCAGGACCTTGCTGCTGGGCACAGGTGACCCCTTGGTCTGGAGTGCTGGGAAAGACAGTAAAAGTCCCCTCTCCCCATCCCTGAGCCACTCATATCTCTGTGGACTCCTCTGCTGTCTCCTGCCTGCTTGGTCCCACTGCCAGAGCCTGTTAAAAGTGAGTCAGGATGGATTAAATAGCTCAGATGACAAGGATTTTTGGGGGGAGCGTGGCCAGAACAGGCTCGGGTATGTGAGGGTCTCCCCAACAGGTGACAGTGACAACCCACACAGGGACTGTCCCCAGCCCCTGCCTTGCCTGCTGACAGACCCTGGCACTTCAGGAAGATTCCGTGATCATCATCACCAAAAAATGTCTGGAATTAGCAGGAGGAATGGAGGGGCCACGCTCCCACTACTCTGCAAACCGAGGACCCGCGCTGGGTAAATCAAGGCTCAGCAAGGCTGCCCTGCCCGGGGAGCAGCTGGCATCCCTGGGCACATGGTAGTGCCCAGAGTGCTGTCACCTCCATCCCAGGGCACACCAGGGATGCCCTCCCCATCCCAGTGCTCCAGCCAGGAGTGCTGGCAGAGCTCCCCACGCTGGAGCCATGTGCCTCTGGCAGGAGGACCTTACTGTCCCAGGCGTTGCCAGGAGACTGTCCCCAGCTCCCCTTCACTGTCTGCTTCCCTTTCTTTTCCCTTTTAATAATAAGAAGGAGGGGGGAAGAGGGGGAGGCCAGACATCCCAGATGACGTCACAGTTGCTGAGGAAACATGTTCAAGGCCTTTTCCTTGATTTTATTTATTTTAACAAAGCCTGCACCGTCTCCCCTCCATTCTGGCGGTGCTGTTCAGAGCAGTAAGGGGGAGCAGCAGCAGGGCCCGTTCCCACAGCCCCCTCCCCTGGGTTGAGGGGCACCCAGACCCTTTGGGAAGGAAACCCTGGGATGCAAATATCCTCCCTAGCCCTGGTACAGGGATGGAGAGGCCAAGAAGGGCTACCCTGTCCATCCCCATGGAATGGGGCTGAAGTAAACACCTGCTTTTCCAGGAGGGAGAAATAGCCTTGAGGAGGAACTTTTTTTGACCTAGGGAGAGATTGCTCTTGTTTTCCTGCGCTGCTTTCTAGTAACATCTTCCTGTGGAGGATGGGATACAGAGCATCATGGATGCACAGTGCTGGGCCAGCTGGACACAGTGGGGCCCTCCTGCAGCAGTCAGCATTGCATTTTGGGGCTACTTAGGCACATTTTTGTGGTCCTCTCTGCTCTGTAGAAATGGGAGCAGCTGATGCTTGCCCATCTCCTGGCAGGGCAGGATGAGTCCCTGGCTGCCCTGCAGCACCTTGCTCCCCAGAGGTGCAGAGGCCATTTCCTCCCCTTCTCCTCTCTCCTGGGACTTTGTCTATCTCTCAGACCATCCCGGGGTGCCAAGCATCCATCCAGCTCATGTCATCCCTGTGCACACTGGCATGGGTGTAGGGCAGGGCACTGGGACCCCTGCACCATTCCTAGCATGTAGATAGTTGCCATACCAGTGCACAAAACCAGCCTCAAACCACAGCTCCAGCCTGGACAGACAGATGGATATGTTTGGAGAGGGCACCTGTGAGTCTCATTAGAGCTGATGAAATCCCAGAGAGCCCCAGGGGCAGCCTGCTGCGTGTTTCCCACCCCAGCTCTGTGTGACTGGGCTTGGGAAAGGGGGAATTGCTGGCAGCCAGGCAGAGCTCCGGGGTTTTACAGTGACGGAAAATAAAGAGATGAGAAACACCTCTCCAAACTTAGATCTGATCCCTGCAGCAAGTGTTCTGCCTGGCTGGTTGAACCCACAGCCATCGCCAGCTCCATGTCATTGCAGCCACAGGCTTGGGGACAGCCTGGCAGTGTCCCTGGGGTGGGAGGAGATGGGAGAGACTTGGCCCCAACAGCCACAACACCAGCAAAGCCACAGAGATGCGGCTCCCTCGACGCTGTGATCATACAACAGCTGGGGGCTTCAGTGCCTTTTAGCAGGTGATTTAGGAAGGCAAAGTCCAAAAGACACAGAGAAGTTCAAAGCCTCCTGCATGGTGTGTTCATTTCCAGGGATGGTGCGTGGGAAGCAGGGAACCGAAGGGTTCCCGGGCACCTTTTCCTCCTGGTGCTGTTCCTGGCAGACTCTCCACAACCGGCTATATGAAGATGGGGGGCTGCTGGGGGGCTGAGCAGGGGTTATTCACGGCAGCCCCGAGGTTTTTGCCTGCCCTGTTTGTGCCTTGCTTCCCCCTGGCCCCTTTCCCAGGGAGGGAGACTGAAAAGGGCCAGTGCAGCAGGCTCCGGCCAGGGAAACAAAGAGCCCCTTGTCCCTGGCAGCCGGGGCAAAGTGCAGAGCTGGCTTCCTAGGCCTGTTCCTTTCTCCTTCTCTTTCTCCCACTCTGTTTTTTTGTGGCTTCAGGGGGTTTTTACAGAGGTTTTAAAAGACTTTTATCCAAGAACAAAATTCCAACCTCAAAAATCATGGAGATCTGCCTGGCTCTTGCTTTGCCAGGGTGGGAAGAGGAAAGTAGAAAGGGGATTAAGTTAAATTATTCCTCAGGAGGGCTCATGTGGGAGCATCTGAGCTCTCCTGAGGGCACTAAGAGAACCTGTATCAACCACTCCATGGTGACCACACACTCCCAGAAGCAGAGCCATGGAATACTTTTCAGGAAAGCTGTCCTTTGCACACATGGGGGGAAGACCTCTGATGGAGACCCAGGCCGGGCTGCAATTTAGGAGAGATGGGGTTTAGCCCTGCCTTTGACACTGAGCATCTGGCTGGTCTCTGCCACATCACTTTATGTCCCTCTCACTCCCCCTTTCCCCCTCTCCAAGTGAGGATAATAATACTGACATCCTTTAGGAGAGCCAGTGAACAGATAATGTGAGGAGGGTGTAAAAATCACCACTAAAATATGGATGGGGAGGGGTGAGCTGGGCTGCCACTGGGCAGCTCATCCCTGTCCTTGGAATGAGCCAGTCCAACACCTATCACCCCCAACCCTGCTATACATCAGGCTGTACTTGTGGCTGTGTCTATGGACTGTGGACTCAGTGACACAGGGACAAAGGAGCAGTCAGCAAGTCCAAGGTTATCCCAGGTGATATGCATCTCCCCAGACCAGCTCACATCTACAGGTTTCACCTGCAAATGGCTTATAAAAGGGCTCAGCTTGGTCAGGATCTGGCCTGATGCCTTTGGAGGTGGGATGCTGGTTTGCTCTGCATCCACCTTCCTGACCAAGGAGCTGGTGCTCTTCCAGGCTGTGTTCCCTGCTGGACAGCTCGTGGGATCTGGCTACAAAAGGAGAAGATTTCTCCTTCCTCTTATGACTGGATGTCACAGCTGCTTTTAGAGCAACAGAAGAGGATCTTGATGATGGTCAGAGAGGAAGGATGGAAGAAGCACTTGCTGGATGATGTGGTGGTAAGTCCTGCTTGGGCCCTTTGAGCTGTCCCTTGGTAGAACAAGTGTGGTAGTGCCTGAGGTGACAGTGGTGAAGCAGATGTGTTCCTGTAGGGCAGATTGGCTTCAGACTCTTGAGTATAAGAGCTATGCCCTGATGAGCCCAGAGGCTGCACACCCAGCTCAGATGCCAGGGCTCAGTCCTGAGGCTCATGCTCACATGTGAGCTGCTGCAGTGGCATCCCCGCAAGCTGGGGCTTGGTATGTGCTCTGCCTCTGACCCCTAATCTGGTAATGCTCCAGCTGCATCCCTGGTAAGAGGCTTCATCCCCTTGAGCTCCTCTGTGGTTTGTAATTAGCTCAGTCTCGGAGGGTTGAGTGTGATGGTGCGGAGCCTGATGGCTGCTTATGTATGGAACACAATCACAGGATTCAGGAGACTGAGTAGGACCACAGGGATTTATACCCATGACCCCCCTTGAGTCCAGGCCATCAATTCTGCAGTTTGGGAACATGGGAAAAGCTCAGGAGCTGTTACCTCTTAAACTGTGGCTGTAGCTCCCAGTGCAGAGCCCCCAGACTCTGCTGCTTTATCCAGCCCAGGAGCACTTGAGAAATCCTGCTTTTCCTTCCTACCCATTGGCATGGGAGCATTTGCCACTGGGAAGCAGAAATGCAAAGGCTGATGCTGCCCAGCACTGCCATCTGCAGAGCCACCCACGCAGCATGTGCACGGCTGCGTGGCACCCCGTTAAGAGCTGAAACCTCTATTCCATGCCCATTCCTCGGTTCCTGCATGCTCCTACGCAAACATATGGTGCTCCTGGTTTGGAAAGCTGAGCTGTGCATGCTGGAAGCTTGTGGGTCAGCCCCTTGGACCAGGGGAGATGGGGGAGCTGGGACAAGCCTGTCCATGGGCTGCTTCTCTGACTCAGGCCCATCCCAGGTGAGAAAGGGCAAGAGGGATGGATGGATGGAGCAAGACAGTGAAGTGTTTTCTTTTGTACTTCTTCCTGGCATCATGCAAAGAACTGGCAGCTTGGGTAGGGAGCAGGAAACAAAAGGCTTTTCACATAAACCAGCATTTCTCAATCTTTCTTATGGGTAAATCAGCAGATCACCAGATTTCTGGAGTAACCCACCCAGATGCCCCTGGTGCAAGACTTGCTTCCACAAC
Organism: Pseudopipra pipra; assembly: GCF_036250125.1. Taxonomy (NCBI): domain Eukaryota; kingdom Metazoa; phylum Chordata; class Aves; order Passeriformes; family Pipridae; genus Pseudopipra; species Pseudopipra pipra. The sequence continues at coordinate 13,142,376 of NC_087564.1, forward strand.
GTGAGTCAAAACAGGCAGCAAATTGAATAGTCATTCATCACCTCTGATTACTCCCCCCCCAATTTTGCTCATTCCCAGCACTCTGACATGTACTAACACCTTGGACTGGTCATAGACCCTCCCAGACACAACCTCCATGCCCTGAGGAATGCTGAACAAGTGCTGCTGCTTAGAGATGCTCCTGGACAGGGACTGTGTGCTCAGCCATGTCCATGCTGTACCTGGCTCTGAGCCACAGGCACAGATGTCCCCCCTGAAGGGACAGAGAAGGCAACCCCCTGACATATCCTGCATGAGGGGGTGCATGAGGGGCTGAGAAAGGCAGGAGGGAATATGCTGCTATTGCCTTGACCACACCAAGGGTATACAGCATTGCTCTTCCTTGCTCCTCATCCCAGCAGGGACAAGCACAGGAGGCTCCAAGCCAGGCTAGATGAAGGCATTGACCATTTCTACACCCATGAGAGCACATATACACCTAGCAGGGCTAGGTTGGTGGTTGAAACTCTGCAGGTAATTCCCAACAGGGTCATAGCTGCCCATATTCCCATCCTCTGTGAAGGGATATTTATTTTTCTCCCTGGCAGGCTCTCTGCTCTCTATGTATATGGTATCTCTAACTCTTCCAGGGGAACTCATGACCCTGCAACCACAGCAGAGCTGTTTGTTTATTCACAACAGATGGGATTGGTGAGTGTTTCCCAAATTACTTTCTGAGCTGGGACTTCTTGTTTCATTTGGTACTCATGAGACGTCCAACAACAGCTGATTAGTCACAAAATTACTCTGGTGTCCCAGGTGTTTTGTGAATGTTAGGAGGGCTGTGTCCAGAACTGAAAATCCTCTATTATTCACTAATTGCTTGTTTGGAAAGTCACTGTGCCTGTTCCTTGCTGCCTTTCCTTGAGCACAGAAGTTAGTGGGATAAATCCTCCACTGGCTCTGGCTGCAACAGCCCAAGGTGGGCAGGAGTGAGCGTGACCACCAGAACCTGAGCCTGCTGGCAGAGGATTTGGATAGTTTGGGGGCTGGAGCCTTCCCAGCTTCTAACCCTGGCTGTGACTGTGAAATACATGGGCAGGTGACAGCATCCCGTGTCCGTAAAGTATTTCCACAGCATGGCCCGAGAGACACAGCCAGGCTCTCATTTGGGATTCCTGGATGCTGCTCAAGTACAAATCATAGCTGTAAATTATTCAGCAAATGCCTCCGCACAGCGAAGGCACAGAAGGAAAATCATGTATTTCACCAGCCAGGCATGCAGATAGTAAGATTTCCATTAGTATTACTTACAACAGAGAGCAGGGCTGTGTCTAATGCTGTGGCGCCAGCCATGCAGCTCAGCACAGAGAGGAGGGAACTGCTTGCCCTGACCTGATGATCTTTCTCTACATAAAATCCTTTCCTCAGCAGCAGCAAACCTCAACTGTAAACTCCTGTAAACAGGAGCACAGGCCTGGATCCAAATTGTCCTGAAGGTCAGCACTGCTTGGCTCCAGTCGCTGGCATCTGACTCGTACACCAGGAACAGGAATACGATGCCTGTGGTGTCGTGTTATCACGAGAGGTTGCAGTGTATCACAGAGTCCACTGGACTTACACTGCATGAAAATGCTGAGGTTCAGTTGCACCTGGAGAACACCAAGGGAGACCCAAGCTCTGTGTGTTTGGCCATGTCCCCTCTGCCTTGCTCAGCCCCTGCTCTGAGCATCTGTCCCCTCGCAGCACCTCTCTGGGTACTCAACCAACCTCCTTGTGCAGCCGCGGCCAAGCACACCCCAAGAGTGATGAAGTGGATTTAGTTGTGCTCTTTTCCCTTCCTTTCTTTGGGAGTTGTAGTTGGTTGGCACTGCTTTGTCTCGCTGTGGAGCTGGGGGTGTGGGAAGGGAGGAGGAGGGGAGGCAAGCCCCGGAGCAGTCCTGGCAGAGCCCCATTTCTCGCATTCACTGACCTGCTGTGCTGGGCAGTGGCTTGAATTTCCCATGGATTGTGTTGGCTGCTACTTCATGAAGCTGGCCACAGTCAGCTGTGCCAAGGAATCACATCAGGCTGATATCCAACACCAGCTCAAGGAGGGAAAAGATCACCGTGTTTCCCAAGCAGCCAGGAGACTGTCCTTCCCCCAAAAGCACAAGGCATGGGGCTTGGTTTGCCCACGAGTGCCCATCTCCAGTGTGGTGATCCCCACCCGAGCCTGTCCTGCTGGGCCCCCTGACCTTCCCAGAGGAGGGGATGGGGCAGTTTGAGGTGATACCCCATCAAAAACGATGCTCCAAGTACTTGTTGCCTTCCAAATACCCAATTCCAACGATGTGCCCTAGGCATTTAAACCTACACGAGATGACTCCTACCAGTGCTGTCTTAAGAGGGTATCTGGGTCAACCTGGCTCCACAGAGCAACCAGCATGGAATTGGTCAGTGACATCAGCTGATCCTGGTTTTCCCTAGGTGTTTTGGGGGCCTCCCCATCTCTTGGAGCACTTCCTTTTGCATCAAGGGGATCTGCTTAGCTGGGGACAGACTGGCAGGTCTTTCTGGGGCTGGTGGGATGGGGCTGGTGCTTCCACAGTGAGGAACCCCTGCCTCTTGAGGAGCTTCAAGCTGTGGTATTAATACTGAAAGCGTTTCCCTTCTCACTGCTTCATCCCACACGGGCTGTGGGGGAAGCAGAGCTCTTGGAAAGCATTTCAGCATGTGTGGGAGCAGGCAAGGGCTGCTCATGTTTTCATCGCAAAGCAAATGGGGACCAGATATTCCCAATGTAGGACCTCTGTCCACGCTGTCAGCCCGGAATTGTTTTCCTTGTGTTTGGTGTCTGAGCACTCCAATGTTTCCTATTCCTGCTGGTTCTCCTCTCCCTCTTTTTCCCACAGATGCTGGAGGAGTCGATGAATGTCTCCTTGCTCAGTGATTACAGGTGCAGGGAGAAAAAAGGAAGGTCTTTCCAGCTGTCTTTCCCCAAATTTAGAGGATTTGGTTTTAAGCCAGCGTAGAGTTCAGACCTCTGTCCCCTCATGCTGGTGAGGAGGTGGCATTGCCCACGTTGTGACACAGGGCAGGTGAGAACAAGCCTGGCCCATGAACCTACAGACACCCCCACTGAGCCCACTGCTTCTGGGCTGAGACATTAATGTGGATTTTCCTGGCTGCTCCTCTCTGTGTTACTCTGTGCAGGGCAAGACAAGCAAACAGTAAGATTTAGAGCCTTTTACATGAACGAATCAAATGGTGAACTGCTATCAGTTTGTTAGAATGATTCAGTGCCCTGCAGCTCCCAGCAAACCCCTCTGCTGCTCCAGAGATGCTGAAGCTCACCAGATACAGCAGCTCCCTGCTTAATCATGTTTCCTTCCAATTACAGCTCTGGATGGCCAAAGTCTGGGAAGCATTCTGTTTCCCTGCAGGGAGATAGACTCGGCCCCATGGCAGCTACGTGGGCAGGAGACACCAGACCATGTTTATAAAGTGGGCCAAAATGGGGTCAAAGCTGGTGGTGAGGTGGAGGGAGGGTTTGGTTACCGGCTCAGTGTAACCTGACCAATGAGTTTAGTGATGGAGATGGGACTTACACTGATCTGTTGGTCTGAGGGGAACCCAGCAGCATTTCAGTGAGGTGGAAGGGGGAGTGGGGTGGTTGGATAAAGCAGGAGGAGTCACATCTGCTTGCACCCTGTCACTGTGTGCTGTGCTGGCGTCATGGCTGAACTTGGCCTGTCAGGCAGGAGATGGATATCACTTGTCAGGGTGCAGGCTGTGAGTGACAGGGAGAGCCTTGCAGCAACTGTGCTTTTGAACTCCCTTTCCCCACAGTGTCAGTGATGGGAGAGCCTCCCAGACCCCACAGCAGAGCAGAAACCACCAAGTGCCTCATTTATAACCACAATGTACTCAAATGGCATTGCCTTTCATCCCTGTGACACCACAGTGACAGACCACTCCCTTTGTTTTCTGTGCCTCTGCCCCAGCTGTAATGCCCCATCTCCAAAGCCCAGACAGAAGGGATTTGGGGACACCCTGGTGCCCCTCCAGCCCTGAGTTTTCTCCTGGCAGTTCACAGAATGCTCCCACATTGATCGCTGCTTTTCATCTCTTTGTTCAAAGCCTGGTGCCTTCACTGCAGCTCTCACACAACAGGTCTTTCATCACCATGCTCTGTTTTATTTATTCCTTTTGGTGGGTGTATTGATGGCCAAGTTTCTCCTTTCTTGGTCCTTGCTCAAAATTAGATAAAACAACATGAAAAATGGAGCTGTTCCAGGCTTTTCCACCATGAGGAAAACTTTCTGATTTTTTTTTTTTGTTTGTTTGTTTTGTTAAGGCCACAAGCAAGAGTATCATTCTCTGTAAAGGTATTGCAAGATAGAATCATAGAATTGTTAAGGTTGGACAAGAGCTCTAAGATTGAGTCCAACCATTAACCCAGCACTGCCATGTTCAGCACTAAACCACATTCCCAAGTGTCACATCTACATAGGCTTTTGAAAACTTCCAAGGATAGTGATTCAATCACTTCACTGGGTAGCCTGTTCCAAAGCCTGACATCCCTTTTGGTGAAGAAATCCTTCCTAATATCCAACCTAGACTTCTCCTGGTGCAACTTGACCCCATTTCCTCTTGTCCTATTACTTGTTACTTGGGAGAAGAGCCTGACCCCCACCTGGCAACAACCTCCTGTCAGAGAGCTGTAGAGAGCAAGGTTCCCCCTGAGCCTCCTTTCCTGCAGGTTTATCCCCCCAGAGCTCCCTCAGCTGCTCCTCATCAGACTTGTGCTCCAGACCCTTCCCCAGCTCCATTCCTTTCTCTGGACATGCTGCAGCACCTCACTGTCTTTCTTGTAGTGAGGGACCCAAAACTGAACCTAGGATTTGAGATGCTTATGCTGCCTTGAAAGACATGTGGCACCATAAGGTCCCCTGGCTCCTGCTCACCCCAGTCCCCACCTCAGAGCCCAGCTGAAAGCACATCCCTGGCACAAAGGAAGGAGCAGCTTTAGGGCTTCTTTTGTGGGATATGCCACAGCAGAGCATTTCTGTGGAGAGGAGAGCTGGTGTGCACGGGGGGGATGGAGATTAGCCCACTGTTATTTTTAAGCACTAGGCTAAGAGGATCTCTGCAGTGATACGGGAAGTCCTGGGTTAGCATCACGTGCTGGTGACTGCCTTGGGGTGAAAGCCAAGGGATCACCCATCTCCTCCTGCTCCCCGTGCAGCCCTGGCACACAGTGAGAGGTGGAGGATACCCTGTGGACCTGATCCTTCCTGTGCCCCACAGCCCTTGCCCTGCACAGGGGCTCTGTCCCTGCAAGGCTCTCTGTAGTGCCTCATCCCCACCTAACAAGTTGTCTCCAGAAAGGACCACTACAAGGTTGGAGCATGCTGATTTGGGATAAATCACACAACAGGTTGGCAGATGGGTTCTGCTGAGTGAGACTGAGGGGGGGGGTGGGCAGCCCCTGATCTGCTGCCCAGCTCCCAAACAGCCTCTGCATCACTGCTTTAGGGCAAAGCTGTGGTTTTCCTCCTGCTCTGGGAGTACAGAGCTTTGCTCAACTCCATCTCCCCCAGCCCTGTCCTCTGCATGCCAGCTGGGAAGAAAAATCCTTGAATTCCCTGTTTTCACATGGAGCCTTTACCAGATGTGTTGTGCAGACCTGCTGGGCACCTCCTGCCTCTTCCCCCCAGGCAAAGGTTATCAGGAGGCAGCTACAGCATCAAAATAGTCTTTAAGCAAGTGCCCACATTTCAGGCAGCTTTTGGAGATGCAAGCATGGATTTTCCCCATGGGAGACTGGGAAGGAGAGGAGCTCATGGCTTGAGGTGGTAAGAGGGTGGTCTCCTGTCCTTACCCAGCCCAGGCAAACATCGCCCAGGGATCATCCTGCCTGGTGCAGGCAAGAAAAACCATCACCACGTCTTTTCACATAAGTTTTTCTCTGGTATCTGTCCCTTACAGGGCCACTGGGAGTCTGGCAGTGGCAGCACAGAGCTGAGAGCCCCCAGGAACTGCGCCAGTCCGTGGGACCCTCCGCAGCCAGGGAAACATCCCCACCACAGTCACTGGGAGCAAAGCCCGTCCTCGGTGCAAAACTGAGCACCCCCAGCAACCCCTGATCCCTGTCTGACCGTGCAGCCCCCAGCGCTGTGGGATCTGACTCATCCTCGGCCACCCCTCCAGCCAGAGGGCTGCGGGTGGCCCCTGTCCCCGCGTCACCTGCCAGCCGGCTCTTAGAGGCCACATCTGATCCCGCAGCAGCGCACGCGGCCGAGTGCCCTCTGACCCGTGCCCAGCGATCCTCAGGTTTCCCCCGGCACAGGTAACACCGTGAGGTTTCCTAACACACCTGAGCTCTTGAAACGAGTCCCTGCTGCTTGCTGGAAAACCTCCCTGGGGATTTCAGGGAGGGGGAACGCACCACGGGTGCATCCCATGGGAGCCCCGTTGAGCTCCCAGGTCTGGGCTGGGGGAGCCACCCCGAGGGGGTTCACGTGGGTGCAGTGGGACCCTGGACAGCACTGATCCCTGCAAGGTGGATTTGGAGCCAGCGATGGGATCTGTTCTTGCAGGGAGCCGGGTTCCTGGTCCCCCAGCAGCGGGAAAAATCACAGTGAAGTTAGACCCAGAGAAAGGCAGCAAGGGCTCCCAGGGATGCTCAGAATCTTTCAGGGATGCAGAAAAGCAGCTAGCCAAAAGCCCAGCCTGCACCTGCCTGGGGCTTTGGGGCACTCAGCAGCTTTTGAAGGTCCTTTCGGGCTCCATCCCAGCCGAGCCGAGCCCGGGCAGAGACTGGAGCTGTCCGGGGGCTCCGTGACGACCGGGGGGGCTCGGGGATCCCGCACCGACGGATTTACCTGGCGTAGCGCGTCTTCTGGAAATCCAGGACCCGGGACACGAACATCGCGGCGGTGCCATGGAGGTCCCGGGGTGCGGCGGCTGCTCAGCCCCGGGGCGGGGGGAAAGTGCCGCCCGGGGGAACGGCACCAACTCGGCGGGGTCCGGCGGGGCGAGGAGGAGAAGGGGCGGCCGGTCCAGCCCAGCCCAGCCCGGCACAGCCCAGCCCAGCCCGGCACAGCCCCGGCCCCTCCCGCCCCCCCGGCTGCTCGGGAGAGCGACACGGGGAAAACAAAGGCGACCTCCGGGAGGGGGGAGCCAGCCCCGTTGCCGCCCTCAGATGTGCAAAGAGGAGGAGAAGGAAGAAAAAAGGGGGGCGGGGGGGGATCCCTTCCAACTCTTCGCGGCCACAGCAACCTGCGCGATCTCCCTCCGCCCCCCGGCAGCTTTAAGCACAGCTAAAAATATCCCCCCCCCCTCCCCGCCGCCACCCCCGGGGGATCAAATAGCAGCAGATTTGAATTGAAAATGTGATTAAAGCATCGGGGCGGGGGGGAGCGGCGAGTGCCAGCAGCCAGCCCGCTCCCCCCGGCGCCGCTGCCCACGGCCGGGTCCCCCCGAGGGTCCCGGAGCCATCCCTGCCCACCCCGGGGCAGGGCCATCCCCCGGGAACTGCTTTGTTTGGCTTCGTTCTTATTTATTTGATTTTAATGATTTTCTTTTCCCATTATTTTCCAGAGGCCCCAGCAGGGGTGGGCAGCTCTGCCCCAGCCCCATCGCTGCAGGGTGGCCCTGGGTGGGGACACAACTCCCACCAGCATCCCACCATCCCTCCCTGCTCTGAGAAGGGGGGACAGAGCAGCACGACCACAAGGCAAGGACTGAAGACCCCAAAATCCTCCCCCCATCTCCACCATAATCTTTCATCCTCTACATTGCCTAAGGAGGCTCCCACAGGAGGTGACGTCCCAATGTACATCTGAGGTTGGGCAGCTCAGAGGGGGGATGTATAAGGTGATGGGGGCTTGTCTGGGGGCAGATGAGCATCATCCTTGCCCACTCTGTGCCAGAAATCGCAGCCACCTTCAGGCCAGCAGGTAAGGGACAAGAAAGGTGACATAAGGTCAGCAGCAAATGGAGGAGGAGAGTCTTGGTCACCCCAAGTCTTGGTCACAACCTCTCCTTGCTGATGCTGTAGCAACATTGAAGGTAGAACAGCTGAAGTTATCTTGACACAAAGGGTTATGCTCGTATGGCCATTTCCATGGGAAATCAAGCACACACACATCTTCCAAAGTCCAAAACAGACCAAAATGAAGGAATCCCTTAATTCAAGGCATGACTTAATCCTGGCACCCTCTGCAACCCCTTCCAAAAGCAGCTAATCCCCCCAGGGGATGCAAAAGAGGTGATGCTGCAGGGGCAGTTGCGTTGTGGGGTGTCCCCAACACACACAAAAAGCACCCCAGTTCTCCAGTGCCGGGAGCAGGCAGCAGGTTCAGCCTTTCTGCACGTTTCCCATCATGGATGGAAGACACCAGCGGGGACCAGGCTTTCAACAGCAGGATCCAGGAGGTATGGGGGGGGACAAAATAAACCCCATCTTCAGTAGGACCTTCCCAGTGTATCTGGGACAGCCAAGCCCTGGCTGAGAGCGGCAGGTCCAAGCTGAGATGCAGTGAGATCATCTCCGAAAACCTCTCCCACGCTCTGCCACTTAGCCGGGAGATTTTTTTCGAATTCCTTCCCCAGCCTTCGCGATGACGAGCTTTGGCAAAGGCTATTTTGTGATGCCTGTGCCCTGCTGTACCTGTTCTCTGGGTCTGAATAGGGAGAGGGAGAGGAAAAGGCGATAAACCACGTCTAACAAAACAACCCCCAGCCCTAAAGCCCCCAGCCCACAGTGGGGGTTGCTGGCAAGGGACACCTGAAGTGAACCATTGGTCCCGAAATAGATCTGCCTCAGAGGGCAAAAGGCAAATTGAATGAAAAATAAGTTACTATTTTTGAAGCCTGAATCCAGTTGTTATGGCAACCAAAGCCTTGAGCATCGTGCTGGGGAATGGCTTCAGCCCCAGCACTGCTTCCAAACCCGGCAGACAGAGAATCACAAGCAGCTGGGGGCTGCTCCCAGGTGGGATGTGCAGAGAGGTCCACGCTCACACCACCCATACCCCACCTCGATGTGTCCCCTCCCTGCATGGCAGCTCTCCTTGTGTACTCTGCCCATGAGCCCACCTTGTTTTTCTTTCCCATCCCTGGTGCTCTCCCCACTTTCTTGCAAAGATCTGAGTAATTGCAATGATATTAAGAAGACATTTCAAGATTCAGGGGTACCTGAATGCAGCGTGGTTTTTTTAATGCCACCAAAACAGGGGGGTCTCACAGAGTTTTCCTTTAGAGGTGGAATGGCTCATGAAGCCCAGGGATGCTTCCTTCCTTCCTGACAATCTCTTCTCTCTGGTGGCCAGTGATGGGACTCAAGGGAATGGCATGAAGCTGTGTCAGGGGAGGTTTAAGTTGGATATCAGGAAAAAGTTCTTCTCCCAGAGGATAGTCAGGCACTGGAACAGGCTCTCCAGGGAAAAGTGATCATGGTCCCAAGCCTGACAGACCCTAAGAAGTGTTTGGACAACGCTCTCAGGGACATGGGTGTGATCCTTGGCATTGTCCTGTGCAGGGCCAGGAGTTGGACTCAGTGATCCTTGTGGGTCCCTTCCAACTCAGGACATCCTATGATTCTATGCAGGATTCCCACAGCTGGAGACACCTCTGTGTATTGTCTCCCCCTCCCGGCTGGTTCCAGCAGGATCCCAGCTGTGAATGGTGTGAATATCCACACCTTTGGGTGTGATGATGGGGGTTGGGCTCTCCTGGCAGGGCACACTGTAATCCCACCTCCAGAGGAAAGGACGTTTTCCTGCACATTAAAATGCTGGAGACAACAGGTAAGAAAAGAGACAACTTGAGATTAAAATCTGCAATTAGCAGGAACAGTCTCTCCAGGAGAAAATAAATTTTGGATGGGTAGAAAGAGTTATGGGACACGTGGATGGGTTGGCAGCAGGTGTAGCAGAGGCAGAGATGAATGTGGGGGACAGTGTGGGGGGCAGCACTGGCTCTGGGTGGCCATGGCAGGGTGGACACAGGGCAGCAGGTGCTGGGGCACAGCCACTCGGGTTTAAGTCATTTGGAGGAGTCTCCTGGCCAGCAGCTGGATGGTGGTTAAATGTGGGGGACCCCAGGGAGTCCCTGATACCTCGGGGGACTGGTGAGAAAGGAGGCCCCATCGCTCCCCACTGCTCCATGTGCATCACTCATGAACCCTCTGGGACAAACTGGCCCCAGAGGCACAAACCAATATTGAGTGGCTCATTTCCCAAGATTCACTCTTTTCCATACCAATTCCTTGGTTTTGATCCCATTTCCAGACATCCCTAGCTCAGTTCTTTTCCTCTTTTTCCTGCAATTTGTGTTCTCTCCTTACAAGCTGCTCCTTGGTTCTGGCAGCCTGCAACTCTGTGGGTCATCTGGTCCAACCTCCCTGCTCAAGCAGGGTCATCCCAGAGCACATGGCACAGGATTGCATCCAGACGGTTCTGGAATATCTCCAGTGAGGCCACAATAAGGCCACTGCCCACAGAGAGCTCCCTGGAAGAGGCTGTGCCAGGAGCAGAGTCACAGATTTATGTTAAGGGGTTGGAATGGACCTTAGAGATCGTCAAATCCCAACCCCCTGCCATGGACATCTCCCCCCTTATCCAGCTTTGAACACTCAGGGATGGGGCATCCACGACCTCCCTGGACAACCTGTTCCAGTGCCTCACCACCATAGTAGTGAAGAATTCCTTCTGTATATCTAACCTATATTTCCCCGTTCAGTTTAAACCCATTACTACTTGTTCTATGACTACAGCTCCCCTCTCCAGCTTCCCTGTAGCCTTCTCAGACACTGGAAAGTGCTATAAGGTCTCCCACCGTTCTCTTCTCCACGCTGGACCTGCCCAACTTTTTTTTTTCCCAAAGCCCGGAGCCCCCGCACGCTCATCCGCTGAGCCCCGGGGACATCCCGTGGCGCGAAGCGGAACTGCAGCGGCACCGGCGGGCGGGGACCGAGGGGGGTGTGACCCCTGTGGCCACCGCGACGGGTCAGGGATAGTCGCGGGCGACTCGGGGACAGCGGGGACTCGCCCGAGCCGGGGCACCCCCGGGTGGGCTGCGGGTCACCCATCCAGGCTCGGACCACGGCGGGCCCTGCTTAGCTTCGCAACGCGGACCACGGCGCCGCCGGGCGCGCGCAGGCGCGGCGGGCGTACGGCGGCCGGGAGGGCGCAGGCGCGGGGCCCGCTCCGCCGCCCGCCGCGTAAACAAGGGCCCGGCGGGGATGCGGCGGGGCCGGGGCGGCCGCGGGTGAGCGGCGCAGCCTTCCCGGAGGGCTCTCCTCGTCCTTTCCCCCCCCGCCGGACGGGGGCGGCGAGGGCCGTCCCGCCATGAACTTGGCCGGGCAGAGCGGCGACGCCGGCAGCGGCCATCTGCTGTTCGCCAACTTCAACCAGGACAACACGTAAGGGGCGGCGTGAGGGGGGCTCGGGCTGGGGAGGGGGAACGTGAGGGGGGCCCTGGGAGGCCTGGCCGCTCGGGGGGGGGGGCGTGGTGGGGTCCCCTCGGGGCCGCCTCTTCCCCTGTGCCGCCGGGGCCGCCCCTTCCCGGGGGTTCGGGCCGGCAGCGGGGCCGGGGTCCCCCACGGGGAGGGCGGTGGGAGCGGCCCCCTGTGCCCCGAGGGGTGCGGGGACGGGCCGCTCCCCGCAGCAGCAGCAGCGGGCACTGGGGTGGCTGCAGTGTGTTGTTGCCTCCTCCCTGCCCCCGTTCGCTGCCCGTGGGGAGCTGCTCCTGCTCCTACTTGGGAGGCATCGCCCGCTGTCCCGTTGGAAAAGGGTGGGAAGGAGAGCTCTTGCTGCTCCTTGGTGATATGGCTTCGTGCCAGGCCCTCCTAAGACCTGGACAGGTCTTCCAGGAGGTGTAAAGACTTCATCATCCTCTTCACACCGATCTTTTTATCCAGCTGCGTTATTTTCACCTGCTGTGTTGAAGCAGCGTTCCTGAGGCTTGAAGGTGTTTTTATGAGCCTTATGCTGCTTTTGGTTTTGATTTTGAAAAAACAGGCCTTCCTTTGGTCCTTGAGATTTATTTAGGCTTCAGATGGTTCGAGCTGCATGTCTTGCAAATTACTTAATCGTTTGCAGCATGTTTAGATTAATTAGTGTGTATTAGTTTTTATGTGGGGTATTAAAAAGCAGTATCTTTAATTTAAGAACCCCCTATTAGTTGGGATTGGAGCACTAAAGATCATTTGAAGAAGCATTTGACTGTCTGAAATACTTGAGAGATGAAACTGGGGGGTAATAACCGAAAGAACTTGTACATGAGAAAGGAGGAGTTTTGATTTAGGAAGTGAGTAAGAGGAAATGATCTCAGGTTGGCATCACAGAGCGTGATCCACGTGTGTGGTGGAGGGTTTTTCTTTTAACAACTCGTTCTCTTCATGAGCAAAAATACCTCGTCCTCACGAGGGAGATCTGTGACTGTCCCCAGCATGTCCTGTAGCATATGGGAATTGTGAAGGTGAGGAGGTTATTTCTGGTGACTGCCAGAATTTAGGAGGGTCACATCACAGCAGGAAACACTCTGTTTGCTTTTGTAGGTTTTGTTGGGGGTGAGGAGATGAGCCAGTGGAGCTGGATAGACTTGAGAGGAGAGGCTTTAGCAGTAAATAAGTTATGGTAAATGATGGAGGGGGGAAGCAGTAGCCTTCTGTGTGTTTGTAAGTAAATCATTATCCGTGTATTGATTCGAGTCAAAGACTTTTGCAACTGCTTTTCACATTTTTTCACTGAGCACCATACATATGTCCTTGTGCATATAAAACCTGCCCAGGTTTTGCTCAGATACCATTCATTTTTTACCTATTACTGGAAAAAAGAAACAAGTCATCATTTGCCACCTCTTTCTTTAACAGTTTATAAAGGCATTATATAAGTTTTTGAAGTTCAGCTGTGCAGTCCCACATGGAGATCTAAAGGTGGTAGTAATTCTCCTCAAAGCACCTCCCCATTTTCAGTTGCACCTTAGCTTTGTGGAGAGCTGTGTGTACTTAAAGATTGCTGAGTTGTGACCAAAAAACCCATTTACTTTGGATGAGAGCTGCAAGCTTGACTTGAGAACAAACCAAACCAAGACAGAAGTAAAAAGAAACAAATGCAACAAACTTATCTAAGTTTTCTTTGGCTTGTACACCGTTACATCTTTCTTCAAGGAAGAGTAAAGCTGATTCCTTTTTAACTTTTGAGTTTATGGGGAGAAAAAAAGGACAACTGGCTAATGATTTCTTTCCTCAACTGTATGTGTTACTGGACTACTTTTCCCATTTCATCTTCTTAAATAACCAAGAAGTGTTCTTCAATTTCTATGCTATAGCTGATTGGTTTTTTTTTATTCAGCATTCTAATGTCCACTGTGTGAATAAATTACTTTTTTAAAAAAATATTATTTATATATAAATTACCTCGAGGTTACCTGATGAGAATTTTGGTGCTGCATCTTTTGTGTGATCCAGACCTGGCCCATAGATCTTTGCAATTCCAAGTCTTGGGCTACTGGATCTTTTGTGTCATTTTTTAATATTTATACATTTCAGATATTCGTTACAGAAACTACAGAAGTATGAAAAGGCTCCTGTTCAATTTTTTTGTCTCAAAATTCTGAGAATAATTTAAAAAGCCACTTACTTTGAGACAAATGAACTGGTTGATGATGTGGAATAATCTTTTACTAACAGTGTCTCAAAGAAATCTCTCCAAGAAAAGTAGTAAGTATAAAAGAAGTTTTGCAGATGTCTTTGTGAGCAGCCTCTTAGTGAAACACTTGTCTGATGTGGTAAGTGGCCCAAATAACCAAGTTGCATTCAAGTTCCTAAACTGAGTAAAATTTAGTGGTTGGGTGCATTCTTTAAACTGAAGTTTATTTGATTTTTTTTTTCTTCTTTTTTCCTGCTCACGATCTCTCCTGGTTTCATGTTTGAATAGAGAAACAAGAAGCCAGCTCTCTGGGTTTGTAGTATCCTGTTCTGTATATCTAGGAGATGACAGTTCACCAGGTGAGAAGAGCTGAAAAGAACTTCTTAGGAGTGACTTACACTTTGCCATGCCAGGCCTCAGAAAGCTCACCTGTTTCAACTTTTACAGGTAACTGGAGCCCTTCTCCAGACAGGCAAGGTAAACAAATGCATATTCTTTCAGGCAGTATATGAAAGACAAGCTTTGTTTATGTCTGCCCAGTCAGTAGAGCTACATCATGCTTAAAGGTGCTTCAGTAATTAGAAAAATTGCTGACAGACAGAACTGGAAAATAAATGACATGGGCATGTTGTTATTGCATTTAAAGCTTTTACCTTCACCTTAACAAGGTGCCAGTTCCACTCAGGCTTAAATGTGTCTTGCTTACCTACACAGCAGAGCCAGTGGCCTGGTGTTAGGAGAAGATGGTGCTGGTAAAAATAAGGATCAAGCCAACTTTTCCTTGGTTTTATGAAGAGTTGGTGATTAGTTACTCTCTCGTGTATGAAGATGAGCTTCATGGTGGCTCTTAATCGTGGGAAATGGGGTTGCTGGTAGTCAGAAGAATGTTGTCACTGTAAAAGTTGCTGTTGCTTTTCCCAGTCGTTGCAGTCCCTGGTGACTGAAGCAGATCTCCTCTGCCCTGATCTTAGTTGCTTGTTTTTCCCAGACTTAACTTTTTCGAAATGCTCGTTCACAGATGCTGTAAGTAGTGACATTGTCTCTTGGAACAGTATCTACGTTATTGCAAGTGTTGTCTTGCCTGTTTATTCCACATTGCCCTAAGCTTTATTTACATGACAGTTTTGAATTATTGGCTGGGACTGGAACTCTGCCTGAAAACACTCCACCTATAATGCAGCAGAAGCGGTTGGTTTGTGGCTTCTCTTTGATATAATGTTTTCATTAAGTAAAAACACGGAGAGGGGTATTTTCAGAAGATGTTGATGTGCTTGTTTTGGACCTGGCCCTTTTCCCCAGTGAATCAATCATTGCACAACTCAGCATGACTGGCATTCCCTGATTGAGAGGCACAAGCTCCAGCTTCCAGATCAAAGTGGAGTAACCCGTCACAATTCGGGTGTCCCAGCCAAACCATGCAGTGGAAGCTTGTGGGTGATCTCAGTGCTGGGTAGGTTTTAGCAGTTGGAAATCTTTAACAATGGATACTTGGGAAGAAAAACCTGAGTACTCTCTGTATTATTCCTGGGAGACCTACTAAAACTGAGCACAGATATGTTTATGAAAAATTAAACACCTCACAAACTCACAGAAGCTTTAAAACTCATAAAGGAAATGCTAATGGTTAGAAGTTTGTAACTTTTTAAGCTAAGGATAACTTCAAGATCTCACCTTGCATGTATCTATATAAGAGGTAGAACTTTCAGTCTTTAAATTGTTACACAGATATTGCCAGAGAAGTACCTTTGGAAGTACAGTGGTTCAATTTACAGATTCAGTTTACAAACACACACACCCACTCCCCCCAAAAACACCAACCAGCAACCACCCCAAAGAACCTGCTTGTGAAATAATGCAGGTGGACAGACTGTAGAGAAGTTTTAGTCACCTTTTTTAAAAATAAGTAATTGTGTGACAGCATTTGGAAACAAAGTAGTTGCTGCAGTTTTGAAAACAGAGTCCTGATGAAAGGCGAAAGGAAACCTTGTTTGGACTTCTAAGGAAAACACTGGCGTGTGCCTTAATTTCCAAGGACTTCTTAGGCCGTGCCTTCATTTGTGTGTGGAGTTGCAAGTGACAGGTATCAGTCCAAGTATTAATTCTGCCCTTTATTTCCCAAATAAATCAGTTTCATTGTACATTTTGGGCAAATGCTTATAGCTCAAAAGATGTCCAACGTGCTTTGTGCACCAGAAGCTGTATTCAAATTCCCTTGCCCTGTGATGTTTGGATCTCTGTAGTAAACTGCTTGTGGTGGGAGGAACAAGGGTTAGGTGCTGAGAATTCACTCCTCTGCCTTTGTCTCTCCTAGGTTCAGGTGTCCTTCACCCGTGATCCTTGAGGACAGGAGAGCTCTGTATTCCAAGGAGGCTTTAAAGCTAAACACACACCCCAAAAAAAAGGAAGGCGAGAGCGGTCACGTAGCTCCCACGCTCAGGCAGGATAGCTGAGAGAGACAACCGTATGTTGTGTTCCTTGCTGTGGTTGCAGTGGGCACAGCAGCTCAGGGGGGCTGGCCAGAGGAGCTGTTCCTCAGCTCCTCACCATTTGGATGGGGATTTGGCCCAAGAGCAGAGATATTTACTTGGACTGTGGACTTTCTGTTGTCCCAGCCTAATGCTGCGTGTTAAGGGATGAGCAGGCATGGTCTGCTTTTGCTGTAGCAGATTTTAAGTTTGTGGGCTTTCTTTTAATATAAAAATAATGGGAAAATCTGTGGGTTGTCAGAGTGTTGCTGACAAAAACATTGAATGTGTGAATTTCTGTATCTCACTTTTGTCCAAAATAATGACCTTTAATATTAAGACATATCCATAAAACGCTACAGCTTTGGTTTCAGCAGGCATTTGGGAGGGGTGGAATAAAGCAAAGTACATTTCCTTAGTAATTCCTTAGCAATTCTTATGCCATTTCATTGATTTTTCTTTTATTACATTCCCCTTCTTCATCATAAGCCTTTGTTCACGAAATGTTTTGTCTGTGGAAATTTACATTGGTTTTGGAATGAGGTGGAACATTAGTATAATGAGACTGTATCATAATGTAAGTAGGTTTAATTAAACAGTTATTTAAAGCAGTAATGACTTTTGGAGGCATGTTTATGCTGCAGCTGCAATTGATTTTAATCTTTGAGAGAGCTGCCCTTAGTAGGATCTTCCTGATTAATGTAGAATATTTCTGATTAATAGTTAAGGTCCTCTGCGATATGGAAAGGGAAAAACTGGTTTTCTTTCTTCTGTATGTATATTAAAGAAGCAAAAGAAAACCTGTAGCATTCTAATCCATCTGAAACAACTTGCTTCTAAAGAGTCAGAGAGATTGAAGCAGCTGATATCCCACTTTAGG
This sequence comes from Pseudopipra pipra, assembly GCF_036250125.1. Taxonomy (NCBI): domain Eukaryota; kingdom Metazoa; phylum Chordata; class Aves; order Passeriformes; family Pipridae; genus Pseudopipra; species Pseudopipra pipra. Next base: position 13,159,343 of record NC_087564.1, read on the forward strand.
TGAGTGCACTTAGAGTGGATGTCAGCATCTTCAAATGAGTGTGTGAAATATCTCACAGCACTGTTCTCTTGTGAGGCTATTTTTAATTATTTATGACAGTCACTCTTGAAAATACTATCAAGATTTATGTAGTCTTGGATCAGACTGCAGTATTATCTCTGGAAAAAGTGGGTAAACACAGTTCCATAAATCATGGCTGTATTGATAATTTTGTACTGAAGAGACAACCTTAATGATGAAATAGCTCAAAGTCTGCAGTCTAAGGTGTGTAATAGAGGCTACACATAATAGAGCTAAAAAAACCACATGTGCAGCACAATATTAGAAGAAAAAAAGGCGATTTTGGGGAATATTTATTTTCAATTTCAGGCTCATCAGCTTTTGAAAATCGGCGATAATAAAGCGTAACACCCACATTGTAAAAGGAGCTTCTGATAACTACAGCAGCTTCTTGCTGGCCACTGTCTATCTGAACAAGAGCTGAATGACTTATTGATCATATTTCTTCCCCATATGGTTGCACATTTTTTGGGAGGTGAGGTAATTCTGGCTGGATGCTCGTTTTGTGGATTTGGCCATTTAGATGGTTATCGGGTGTCTTAAGGGCTTAAGTGTAATATCAGTGTGGGGGAAGATGGGGGATTTAAACCATTATGATTATGCTGGTATAACTCAGCCTAGTGGCTTCTTATTACATATAAAAAGCCTTTTTCCAGTAGTTTCATAAGAAGTAATTTGAGAGTACATTAAAAAAACCACCCCAATGAAACAAACCCTCCAAAAGCAAGAATGCTGTTCTGGAAGAAAAAGGGGTTATTTTGCAGTTACGCTTGGATTCTGCAATGGGTTTGGTTATGCTGACTTGAACTGCTCTGTGTAAACAAATGATTTGTGGCTTCATCACCTTGATCCTGACAGAAGTAACAAAAAGCAGTTGCCGTGGATGGAAAGGTCTGTCCTGTGCTGCTTCATTTTGGCTTCTACTGATGATGATTTTTATCATGTATACAACTCATTTTTGCCATTGTGGCTCATTTAAATGAGGTATAGGTAGTTGTAGGACTAGAAAAATGGGCTTCCTCACTGATTTCAGTGATACTGTCAGCAAAACAGTGATTCAGCAATATTCTGTATTTAAAGCTGTAAGTACAATACAGGAATACAGTTCTGCCTAGTAATACACTCACAGATAGCTGCTGTGTGGAATTCTCCGGGAAGAAATCATCCTGTGTCTTTTGTGGATCGTTTATATTGCAAAGAGTCTTGTGACTCCATTTATTTTTAACTCAGTGGAGTGCTTGTTTACCTTTGCAAAGTGACAGTTTTAATGTCGTTCTTTGTTAAACTTTCTTCTGAGGGAAGCCATAAATGATCTAAGAGAGGCTGATTCATTGCTTTGTTTTACCAAATTAAGAGTTTCACTTTTTTTTCCACAGAATGTGGGTTTTTCATTGAGTTGTACAAAAGCAGTAGAGCAAAAACATTTCAGTGTTTCTGGCCTCTAATCAGATAGAGTCTGCTGAACATACTGACTCCGTCTGAAGTAAGATTAAATTCAGTATTTCTGAGGTGACTTAGAGGAGCAGCAACAAAATTTTGTTTTATGGTTGCTCTGTATCTCTAAGCCTAATACGCTTTTTTAATATCTTGGTTATTGAATCTGGGGACTTCTGCCTGCCTGCATGGTGCATATTTTAATTTGAAAGCTTAAACCTTCTCAAATATAATTTCTTAACCAGATTGTGCCAGTTGTATTTTTTTTTCTAGAAGAGAAGGTCATACCATCGTACAGAATTCGATTTTATAGCTTGAGATCTTAATTTCAGAGGGTAAGCCGCTGGAGGAACAATTTCTAATCTTCTGGGTATGTTGAAGCTTAAAAAGGGCTCACTTTGGAGCCACGAGTGGAAAATAGAGGAAGAACATGAAATCTAGGAATCTGCATTGTATTCCAAAGGCAGAATTAATTGTTAGTGCATCTGAATTGTTGAGAATCATCTTGCTGAGTTCAGAAGGGCGTTATTGGCAGGCTGACTGGCAGGGTTGGCTTTGAGCCTTGTATTGAATGACTTGCCACAATTTGGCATATTGAAATGTGTTTTATCGGAATTTAATTAGTTTTTTTCTCCTCGTGTCCTGGCAGCAAGAAATATATGAACTATAAGCATACTAATGCACTTCTGTACAGCTGTATTGGCTGTTAATTTTCTTAATCTGTGGCATAAAATCGTCCTCCACATGGGGAGGGGAAACAAGAATGAGCCATTGTCTGCTGCCTTGGTGTGTAAAGACCTGCAAGACAAGCTAAAGGTTTTTCTGGCTTAAAATTTAAGACCTGTCTTTTGACTCTAACTGGAAAAGCAATTAACTGCTCTGTGAGCTAAGTGTGAAAATTGAGTAATGGAGGAAAGAAGGGTTTGTAGTCAGTTTTTTTAGTGTTCTGCTATTGTTAAAATCTGTTTAACATCAGTGACTAGCATTTCTAAGAGGGCGCCTCTGATCAGAGATTCGGTGTGAGTATTTGTAAGACTGAGACCGAACAATGGAGGTGCTAGAACATCATCACATAAAGCCAGAGAAAATTAGAGTTGGCAGTCTTTAATTACTTTTTTTTTTTTAATATAAAAACTCTTTGGGGATGGTCGGGGACAGTTACACTGTAAAGAACAAAAAATCCCCAGATGGCCCAGTTTGAAAGGTCTTGGAGGTCACCTCTAATGATGAGGCAATGATGTAATTGGTTTGCATTACATTATTCAAGTCATCATCTTTCCTCCACACTAAGGCTTTTAGGCTGTGTGGAGAAACCAGTGGTGAGAATTGGGCAGTCGGCTCACATTGGGCTGTGACCTCTCATTCCATTAAATGTGCAGCAGAATTCCACACCTGAATTCTGTAGTTCTGAATTTCTGTAATTCTGAAGCTGTTTGGCCTTTTCAGAGTTGAGGAAGCTGTCTGTGTCTGTCGTGGCTTCTTTGGAAAAGCTTTTTATCATTTTTCTTACTGAGCTAACCCAGCTGGAGGTTAGAACAGGGTAAGAATCTGTCCAAGGGTAATCACAGCTGATGTAGTTTGTGTTCCTGACTGGCTTGTTTCTTTTGCAGATCCCTTGCAGTTGGCAGTAAATCAGGCTACAAATTCTTCTCTCTTTCTTCTGTGGACAAATTAGAGCAGATCTATGAATGCAGTGAGTATCTCCTTTTTTTCTTCTTTTTTTTAATGCCCTCAGTTGGCTTAATGTGGGAAGAGTAAGACATGTTTCATTTTTTCACAGATTGTTTGGAATTGATGTAAGAGGAACCTTAGGTGTAAATATCACACAAATACAAAACGATTGCTGGGCAGGATAAAACTGTATATTAGTGTTCTGTGTTTAAATGTAGCTGGGATGTTGTGAAATTTGGTAGTGGCTGTGAGAACTCTGCTTTTCTAATCTTATGTCCAGGTTGTGTAGCAGCTGGGCATAAAAATAATAATTTACTCCTGTAAGAGAGTGTGTCTTTGGGGTCTTTATACTGGCTGTTGGGGCAGGCAAGCACTAATATACCTTTGTCAAATAAGAAAACCTTAATTATATATGGTTTTTTTTATCCTAATGTTTGCTGTTAGAAAAATACTTTTTAACATGATAGCTGCAGGTTTGCTCATACAGAAGGGTGAATAATTCTGAAACTTCTCAATACTGGTCACAGTTGAGTAGGATATGAGGTGGCATGGATGGAGGCCTGAGAGAGAAGTGGTATCCCCTGTTTTGCCAGCAGGTCTTAGACTTCCCTTTTTTGAGGTGCTAATAAGTAAACTATGAATGCTATGTGTGAGTATCCTCGCTTTCTTGTAAACTCCATGTGAGCAGGTGGTACCAATAACTATGATGTCAGCATTTGTAGTGAGATCTCATGACAGTTGTCCTCAGACTCCATTCCCAAAGTGACCTGACCCTGTGGCATCTGAAGTTTGGAAATGGTGTGTGACTCAGATCACCTAGTACTGCAGCGGCAGCCTGGTTCTGTACACAGTCAATGGAGAGAAGTAATTGTGAGGTTCAAATTAAGCACCTGTGGTCAGGTTAAGTTGTGCTGCAGCTACATCTTCCTATTTGAGTCATGGTCTGGTTTTACTGGTTAATGAGTGGCTTGAATTCCATTTTCTGCTGTTGAGTTTAGGTACCTGACCTCTGTAGTATGTCAGGCACTTACAGTATCTGGCCTGATACCACCCCAGGAGACTCAGTGAAGATGACTCCTGTTACACAAGACACTGAATAAATACCCTGAGAGGTAAACTGCACTTTGCAGGACTGCATCTTCTAGGTAGTCCTTGAAAGAAAAAGTACAGATTGAGTAAATTGATAAAGCAACTGGAATTGGAATTTAGACCTGCTGATTCCAGTCCTCGGGCTGTTCTGAGATGCCTTTTATATTGTAAATTTTCTGAGTGTTAAGTCCATAAAAAGAGAGCACAGAGTGTAAGGTAACATTTAGTAGAATCATGGAATGGTTTGGGTTGGAAGGGACAGTAAAAATCATCCAGTCCCATCCCCTGCCATGGACACCTTCCACTACCCAGGTTACTCCAAGCCCCGTCCAGTCTGACCTTGAACACTTCCAGGGATGGAACATTCTCTGGGCAAGCTGTGCCAGGGCCTCACCACCCTCACAGGGAAGAATTTCTTCCTTATATCTAAGCTAAATTTCCCCTCTTTCAATTTGAACCCATTATTCCTTGTCTATCACAGGAAATGTGATACAGAAAATGTAATTCTTGGCCTCTGTAAGCCAGCCAACCTTTGCTCAAAGCACATCTAAATATTTGGAGTTCTTAATTTTTTATATGAGTTAAATAATTTTCAGTCTTGGATTTGCAACCCATGCCTGTTAAAACTTGATATGGGGGTGGAGGGCTTCCTGTGTACTGGGTACCTCCTTTCCGAAAGGAAAGGTATCTTGAGGCCTCCCAGACACGTGCCTCCTGCCTCCCAGTTTAGTTTAAGTGGCTCTAAAGACTTTGAGTTGTTTTGAGTGAGCACTGTTAAGGACTCCCTCCTCTCCTCTGAAAGATTGATCTGCCAGCTCTTGTGTAGGTGTTTAAACTAAACTACAGAATATGCCCCAGCTGTCTTGTGTTTGAGAGAACCACTGAAAATATGGAAGATTTGGCTGCTCCCGTCACTGACTTCTCCTGTGACTGTACAAATCTCCTGCCTCCCTGCGCAGTTGATCCCCCTGTAAAAACAAGCATTAGATTGAAGGGTGATTTAAGGCTTAATGAATCCTTCTAACATGCTTCATGTTCTTGGATTAAAAATGGAATAAAGGCACAACTGATCATAATCTAGCTGGCTCTAACCAGCTCTTGTCTGTGATGCTACATGCTTGTGTTTATGAAACTAATCTTGTTATGTATTTGCTTGTTCTCCCCTCGCTGCTGGTACTTAATTTGTTTTGCAGTTCTTTTTGTTCTTGCAGTGTTTTGAATCTGAGTTTCTGGCAATGCTTAGTTGTGTAGTGTAAAGGAGATAATACTAATAGAAAAAAAAAACCCTGTGAGTAACAGCATTGCTATAGGGCTTTAGTGCTGCTAAACATATGATTAATTCAGGTCAGCTGAGCATAGGATGGGCAGTATAGCCTGGTACTCACTGTACGGTGCTGTTGGGAAGCATAAATTACTTGGCAGCTGTGAAGAGATTTTATCTCTTCTTCCTGTTAGAGGAAGACAAAGGACCAGAGGTGCATCCTGTATTTTTAAAGTGAATGTAATTAAAAGCCCATCACAAAGCCTTTCTATAAAAGTAACTATCGGTATTATAGTCTTTTATGGTGAGACTGAAGGATTGTCAATACCTTTGAAGCATTTTGCTTGTTGAAAATTTTTTGTTCTGCCTGACTGCTTAGTTCTTGATAGTGCTCTTCCCTGTGTGCCTTCCCTGCTGCCCACCCTTCCCATCAGTGCAGCAGAGGACAGCACGTTTTCCAGCTGAATCTCTGATGCTGTTCCTCTTCTGAAATACCAGTTCTCATGGCTGGGAGAGTGACAAATCCCAGAAGCTGTGTTGGAACACAGTTGTCCTTGAATGGGGAAAGAAGCTGTGCTTGTCTGGGAGCAGGGAGCAGTCAGGCTGTGGTTTTGGGGGTCTCTGTGTGCTGGTCTCCTGACTCTTGTAAAAGGATGTCATCATTTTGAAGGACTCCAGGCTCAGATGGAAAGCTGATATAACCCATCCCCTAAAATATTTGAGAGCCTTTTATGTAACTAGTCTGATTCAAGGAGCACGGACCTCCGCATTTCAAAGTCTCTGCATGCATTTATTGAAGCAGATTTTTGTGTTTCTTTTCATGTGTTTTGTGTGGTATCAAGAAAATGGAGAACAATTCCTTGAAAACAAAGTCATTACTAAAATGCATTATCCCTATTGCATGAGAAAATTGAATTTTCAAAGCCTCTGTGAGCTGTTTTGTCTTCTCTGGAAAAGTACCATATTAAATACAAGATGTAGATAAAAGTCAATTATGTTGCATAGAGTACTGAAAATACGTAGCATAAACCTGCTCCTTTTCCATAAGGAGGCTGTTTCTCTCAAAAGAATGTAGAACATTAAATATTTTGTGTTCTTTTTCTTGAAATAACTGCCCAGAAAAAGCACTTTGAAAGCAGACATACCACACAGCGATGGCAGCATCGTATGCTGAGAATGCTTAACAGAACCTTTTTCATGGAATTTCTGTCACTGGTTATGAGAACAGTGCAAGTTAATTATTTAATGTATCTCTTGGGCAAAACAGAAGCTTTCGGAAACAAACTCTTTCATTTGTTTTTCTTGTTTGTTTGTTTGTTTTTTACTGGCAGTTTTATGGTTTGGAATGTGTTAACCATTGAGCTAATCCAGAGACTGACTCCTGAAAAATTTGTTTTGATGGATCAAGGCCAAAGACTCATCACTTGTCTTGATTCGGTTCTGTAATGAAAGGGCAGGTGTAGCTGGTGGCTCTGAAGGAGCTGCAGAGCATGGTAAAACTCTCTCCAGCTTTTTCCTGCTGCCAAAACTGTGTCCACTGTGTACCTGGAGCTTTTGGAGAGGAGCTTCAGGGAATGGGAGAGGGAAGCACAGATGCCAAAGTAACTGGTGTGGTGGGACCTGGACTCCTGCCAGGTCACTCCAGTGCTGTGCTGTAAACAAATGCCCTGAAAGTGCTTCATTGCCAGAGATCCTGGACTCTGCTCCCTCCTGCTGTCTTCCCCACACTTGGAATAGGAACCTGTATTCCTCCTTTGCCTCCAGTGCTTCCACAGTAGAACTCTTGGCAAATCTGACACTGTTTTATGGCTCTGCATAAATGCTGGGCTTCAGTGATTCCTGCAACAAACCACTTTTGGGAACTGTCAGGTAAAAGGTGGTATGTGTGAAAATACTAATTGGTGGCTGCTGCAGTGTTGTAGTGAATTAGTTTACAGCTTCTTTGAGTTCAATAACCTTTCCTTCTTCGTGGAGAGGTGTGTGGAAATGCCAAGGTTTTTGGTTGTTGAAAACCCGTCATGCATAGTATAGGTTTAAAAACAAAACACAAAAAAAAAAAAGGCCCAAAAATTACTTTCCTAGGTTTCTACAGAGATAAAAGAAGACTGTAAAATTCTATCATTTGACAGTTTTTGTATCTTTGGGATTTTCTTCTGTTGGATTCTGGGCATGGGGGAGTAGATGCTCTGTTCTGAAGTGTAAGCTTGTGTGACACCTCGGGCTGGGGGGAGGAAATCTTTGTAAATCAGCACTCACTGTGTACATTTTCTGCTTTAAAAACCTGCCCTGCGTCCCACCTTGACTCTGAGCTGTTGTGGCTGAATGTGTGTGCTGTTAGACCATATTTTTGCACAGACTGAATCTATGATTCTATGATTTTCTTAGACAGTATTTCCTGTTGATGTGCATCATTCTTCCTCCCTGAAATCTCCCTCTGTGTTTTTCCCTCGTTCCTGTGATTCCTCAGCTGACACAGAAGACGTGTGCATTGTGGAGAGGCTCTTCTCCAGTAGCCTGGTGGCCATAGTCAGCCTTAAAGCTCCACGCAAGCTGAAAGTTTGTCACTTTAAGAAGGGGACAGAGATTTGCAACTACAGTTACTCCAACACCATCTTGGCTGTCAAACTCAACAGACAGGTGAGTAGTAATTTTTACCTGACTGAAAACCTGGAAAAGAGGTTGTGGATCTTATTCTGGCACTTCCTCTGCTGATTGATGTCTCTTCCTTTGGTGACACAATTGCCATTTGAAATGTACTTATCCTTTTCCAACTGTTGCTTCTATGTGGCATCTCAGTACTCGTATTTAATTAAGTATTTTTGATTCTTTGTTTATCTATTTACTCAGGGAAATGCCCTGAGTAAGCTGGGCATGCTTTGAGTGGGAGGTTGGACTAGAGACCTCCTAAGGTCTCTCCCAGTGTGGATCATCCTGTGATCTCATATGAGAGTATGTGAGACTGACAATTTCTATTCAGGCCTGAACATTGTTATCTACTAACTTCTTATGTTTTTAAATAGTGTTTGCTAAATCATTTTCAAAAAAATAAAATTTTAAATGTATCACTCAACTGGTGAAATTGTTAAGTAAAGTACCTGGAAGTGTAGTTTGCTGTATTACTAAACCATCAGTAGGCTCTGCAGCAAATACAGGCTTCTCTGTCTTCAGCCAGCTCATTCAAAGTAGAGAGTATGGCATCCAAAGCAAAATAATTTTCTTAATGTCTGTCCTTGCCCCCAAAAACTGAGCGTGGGAGGATGGGATTCCTGTTTAAAATCACAAGTGGCTAATTTGATTTCTGAGGTAGTGTTAAGTAACATCTTGTTAGTCATCCAGATGATGTCAGCATTTTGTCCTTTTTCCCTTTTCTAGAGGCTGATAGTATGTCTGGAAGAGTCTCTTTATATACACAACATACGAGACATGAAGGTATTACATACAATCAGGGAGACACCTCCCAATCCTGCAGGTATGTTGGTAGAATCCAGCATAACTTAAAAGTGCTGTCAGTGTATGATGTTCCCCACAGGGAACTGTATTGTTGTTAATTCCACTTTCAAACAAAAGTAACAGTTAAACACATGAGTGTTGTCTTAAAGCCTACACATTTGATCCAGGAGAGGTTTTTGAGAAAAAATAGTAGACTCTGCCTTAAACTGCATCTTCCCAGCATTTTGGTCTCCTAGGGTGGATGTGTTGAAATGTTAAAAAGAAATAGTAGGGATAAAAACTGGATCTTGACAGCACTTGGTGTAGTTAAAGGCCTTGTCAGGTTAATGCTTTAGGAATCATGGCAGACATGGGAAATTCTACTGTTTAATCAGTTATTTTAGCTCTATTGGTATTCTTCCCTTTCTATTTTATATTAAATTTTAACTTATGCTAAATAATTGAATATGTTGCAGGTTGACTCTGACATTACTGGTCCTTGTTCTGTTTCTGTTGATAATTTGAGTTATCTTTGTGACACTGAAATGCAGAATCAGAAAGTTTCGCTGCTTAAATCTTGGAATTTGCCTCTTTCTAATTCTGTTTTCTCCATCCCTTCTAGGGTTGTGTGCTTTATCAATAAACAATGATAATTGCTACCTGGCCTACCCAGGAAGTGCAACTATTGGAGAAGTACAAGTGTTTGACACCATCAATCTGGTAAGGATCTTTGAATGCTGTTTCCATTTCTAAAGATTCAAGTTTTGGAAATTAATTGATTTGCTCAGAGGGGAATTACTGGACACTTAGGTTTCTGTGCATCAGAGTGCAGTCTCTCTTACAGCCAGGCTTCTCAGAACGTCAGCAAAGAAAATACAGGTGCTAGTATTAGATTTAATGGGTAGAATTGGGCAAATGGGTGGAATAAAGTAAAGTAATTTCTATTTGAATTGTCTTCCTGCTGCTTATACTCTCTATACACGTGCTTCACTGATGGTTTTATGTACTTAGCAGTTACTGAAACAAATATTGAAGCTGTTGTCTATAAACTAAGACCCATATTTGCCTTGAATGTGCTTAAATATGCAGTCTTAAACTGCACATGTGTAGCTTTTTAACGTGTACTGTGCTAAGGTTCTATTTATTGATTCACTGCAGAGAGCTGCTAATATGATCCCAGCTCATGATAGTCCCTTGGCTGCTTTGGCATTTGATGCAAGTGGTACTAAACTTGCCACTGCCTCAGAAAAGGTAAGAGGACTTTTGATTGACTTCCCAACAGTGATAAAAATCAAATCTGTCACTAAGAATTTTAAGAAAGTTTAAGTGTGCACAGTTCCATGTCAAGTGCCAAAAAAGAAGGCTTAGTTACAATGGAAAATCTAAGTTAAGGACTGTTAATGATATTTGACACAATTTCCATGCTGTGAAATATTGGATAATAAGGTTATTTAAATTAAACATTTCTGCCTTTAATGCAGGAGACTTATTAGAAATTAGCTGTCTTGTTTTGATGCTGTCTCCCTAATGAAAACAAGACAGTTAAAGTCAGAATAGAGAGAAGTGCCTTGCTAGTCTTTGGCATGTGATGACAAATCGTTCATGTAATATGTATAAATTAGAGAGTCTGAAGCCTCTGCTCTTTGAGTGATAAGCTTAGACTATAAAGGTGTAGTTGATTGCATCTGATAAAGGCATAAAGGCATCCAAGTGACTGCATTCTGGTACTTGTCTAGTGTGGTCGTTTTCATGATCAAATATGATAAGAAGGGCTGGTTTTGATGCACAGCTTGTTCTCTACATTAGTAGCTCCCACCTCTTGTTTCAGTACTCTTCAAACACATCCTACAAACAAGCTCCATAAATATTTCATGCAGTATCTGGGGTGCATCGTGGCAATAAGTTAACAGCAAAGTGGTTTGCTGCTTCCAGTTGTACTCTGCTCACTAGAGCTAATACACAATGAATCCACTTGAAATGAAAAATGATTTATTTATTTTTTCTTTACAGGGGACAGTAATAAGAGTGTTTTCCATTCCAGAGGGACAGAAACTCTTTGAATTCCGAAGGGGAGTGAAGAGGTAAAGTTCAACTGGGCTAATTACCTGAAGCTCGTTCCTTATGGTTGAGTTCCAGTATGTTCTGCAATTGAGCTGGCATCCTGATTTTTTTTGCCTCTTTTCATCTTCATTCATCCTTGCATCTGTGCTTATAACAGTTTCAGCTTGAATGTCTTCCAATTTCATTCCTTTGGACTTGACTATTCTGCAAATCAATCCTGTCAGAATTGTACTCCCTCTTGCCTTTTAAAAATTTATTGGTGAGGGAACTTGTTTAAAGTGGGTCACCTTTTGTAGGATATATTGTATTCTTGTGGCAATTGGAGGCAGTACATCTAATAATCTCGCTCTCCTCTAAGTCCTTCTAGTGCTGTGGTCATTAATAGCCATGGTGAAATGGTACTGTGGTTTGTGGTAGTAGTAACTCTGTAGTTCTACTGTACTTTATACAGGGGTAAGACTGAGTTCAGATTGATGCATAGCAGATATGGAGATCAATTCATGACAGAGTTGAACATCATTAATTAATCTTGTGCTTGAATAGCTTCAAGAAGTCAGAGAATTCACAATGCTTGCTGTGGAAGTTTTGGGTATTTTTTCATATTTGAAAAATAGTGGTGACTGTGAAATGTGCTTAATTAAACCAAATATTTTGGCTTTATTGTTTTTCTTCTCTTTGTTTGTTTTTTTTTTCCCAGGTGTGTGAGCATCTGTTCGTTGGCCTTCAGCATGGATGGCATGTTTCTGTCTGCATCCAGTAACACAGAGACAGTGCATATCTTCAAACTTGAGACTGTGAAAGAAAAGTAGGTTTCAGATGTACCTTAGATTTTTGAAGGAAAAGGCTTTAAAATTGATTATTCTCAACAGGATGAGTTCTCCAAAGTCTGGACAGACTCTTTTGAACACTTCTGTAAAGTAAAGGGCATAAGAAGTCACTTATGAATCAGCAACTGCAGCTGAGCTGTGTACTGTTCTCCCACTGAGTAGAAAAGGTGTTTCTGCCAAAGAGAACTTGGCCATCCTTGACAGGAATATGGAGCTGTTTTGACATTTTCGATTACATTTGTTTCACCTCCTCTGAAATCCATATGAGAAGAACTATCTCATCATTGCCTTCCAGCTGCATATAGGGCTTTAAAAGGCACCAAGTTGTAAAATGTTCCTATTTATGATTTTAGAGGACAGTCTTACTGCATTTCCATGGAAGTCGTTGGAAACAATGATATGCTTAGTGATAAACAGATTAATAAAATCTTGAGGCGTAGCACTTTCAGTGGATTCTGCTCTTGTATAATGAATGTTATGAAATGCAGTCTTCTATGCAGAAGTATCAGTTTACAATCAAACATGCTTAAATAACATGCTGAGGGTATTGTAGGACACATTATGCCCTGTAGCATCAATTGTGTTAGAGTTCTCAAGAGTGTCGGTTATTTCTGAAGAGAAACAAATAGCTGCTTGATATCCTTTAAAAATAAAACGTTTCAAAGTGTTCACGCACTTTTCTCGCTAAGGTGAAGGCAAAGTCAGTCACTTTTCTCTTCTGACTTGTAGACCTCAGGAAGAGCCTACCACCTGGACAGGTTACTTTGGAAAAGTGCTGATGGCCTCAACAAGCTACCTGCCCTCTCAAGTAACAGAGATGTTCAACCAGGGTAGAGCCTTTGCTACGGTCCGTCTGCCCTTCTGTGGGCACAAAAACATCTGTGCACTTGCCACGTGAGTACTGAAAAGGAACGTGCACTCCCCACCCTGCTTGCTGGGTTTGGGCTCTGGAGGGGCTGACACTGTAAAACATCACCCCGTCTGCAGCAGAGCAGTGGATCACCCGTAGTCATTGCAAAGCCTCTTCTAGTGTAAGAGCAACGTGTCAGAGCTAACACCTCGCAGTCCTGTGAGGGGAGGAGGAAAAGGCAAAATGTTTGGATGGGAATAGCCCAATTTCCAAGTTTTGTTTAAAGATGTCTTTTAATTTTGAAAGAAGAATGTTGAGAACAGACCCGTGGGCTTTTATGGCATTTGCTTCCGTTAGTGCTATGGGGAGTGATACTGTGTGTTGTTAGCAAATTGCAAAATTAGGCAATCCAGCCTCACCATTAAAGAAGCCTTTGAAAGCAAGTTCATATAATTCTTGTCTCTAAAACAGCATAGCATTCATTAAAGTTAATTTTTAGGACTAAATCTAATCTTTTATGCTGTCTTCCTCAAAGGCAGGTCCCATTTGGCACAGCTACCAAAGCAATAAGCGGAGCAGTAGTAAACTTATTTTGTGGGGGTTTTATAGTTTTTATGCTAAATTGACTTCATGTCTGTGCTCTCACTCCTCTGATCTCAAAGCACCCTTTAAGCAATAATTAAGCTTTGCAACGTTTCTGAAATAAGTAAATCCTTCCCGTTAGAATACTTGTCTTTGGAGTTGCACAAAGCTTGATAAGAGGATGGTAACTCCTGAATCTGTTTTAATGAGTTCTATATAATTGCTTGATTACTGTGGCATCCTGTTAGCCCCAAAATGTGGTTGTGCAATAATTTTTTAATACACAGGTCTTTCCTGGGTGCTCTAACTGCTAACAGCATTCTCTGTCTAGGAGCAGGAGTGTGGAAAATAATGCCTTAAAAGCCATAGAATCATTTAGGTTGGAAGAAACCTCTAAGATGGAGTCCAACCATTAAATCATGGGAAGGGAGGAGAGTGTGCTTTCTTCTGTTCTTAGTAATAATCTTTTATTTAATAATCTGTTATTTACCTATTCTTATTAATCTCTCCCCTAAACCTGTCTAGAATCCAGAAGATCCCTCGTTTGTTGGTGGGAGCTGCCGATGGGTATCTCTACATGTACAACCTGGACCCCCAAGAAGGAGGCGAGTGCACACTAATGAAGCAGCACAAGTAAGTCCATGTTAGCTGAGGATTGTTGTATTTTATTTCTTCTCAAAATCCAGTTCATTCTTAGACTTTTCCAGAACAGAACTAAGTTTAACTTAGAACAGCTCACTTCTTTAAACTAACCTTCCACCAGGCCTCTGACATGAATTAGTAACTTCAGAATCCCCCTGAGCCTTCCTTTCAAGTATCCACTACACTAAGCTCCACTTTACCATCAGAAACTTAACACTGTCAGAGTGCAGGGAGGGATCAATCGCTGTTTGCTCTGTGATCCTCTTTCCTCTTGGCAGTTTGAGTTGAGTTACTTAAACAAGAACTTGAAACGACTGACACCGTCCTCTTCATCAATAAATGAAGTGGTTACAAACATGAGAAAGAGATGTTACTCTGACTTCACAGTGGGGAATCTGACTTATGAAATTATCCATATTCTTTCTCTGCTGGTGTCCTTACTAAAATTCCTTGCATATAGCTAATGTTCTGTAGCAGTACTGTAGAACACTGTGACAATGCACTGTGGTTTTCAATAAGGAAAAAGCTGGGGTAATATAATCAAATTATTTGATCAATCATAGAATTAAAGACAGTAATTCATTATGATAATTGAGGTTTGCAGCTTTGGTCAGTCTGTAGTAATGGCCAAAAATCATACATTTCTCTGAACACTTTAAGACATGACCTCTGGTTTCACTTACAAATGAAGTGAAGCCTCCTAGAGGGAAACCTTTATCAAGTTCTTAATCTCTGAAATGTTCTAATACTTTTTCTAGAGGGTTTTGTAATATCTGTGTATGAAGCAACCTCTTCTGTGTTGGGCAGAGCTCAAGACAATCTATACTATTGCTGGTTGGAATGTGGTTTTTTTAATCACACACTCTTGTTTTGAATCTTTTTCTTTCCTGGTATGAGCTACTAGGATTTAGATCCTGATGCCATGTCAGAGGCAAGCAGGATAATGATGAGTCTTTAGGGTTAAATACAAAGTGTTGTCAGGTGCCTTCTTGCCAGGCCTCTGGAATGGAGGGACCAAGTTCCTCCTGTTGCATTTCTGTCTGTGTTATTCTTGTACATCTGATGAGATATTTTCCCATAGCTGTCATATGAAGCTGCATTGTGCCCAGGTGGGTCAGCTCTCCAGATAACCTCTCTGTGCTTGGCAGGCTCGATGGCAGCATGGAGCCAGCCAACGAAATCCTCGAGTCTGCATCCCACGACCGGCCGCTGGTAGCGCAGACGTACAGTGCCGCTGTGACTAAAGGTACATATGTGCCTTCCTCACCCACAAGGCATGGTAAGGAGAAGGCTGGGAATGGGGCAGAGAGCACCTCTGCGTGTCGCTTCGTTCTAGATGGCTGCGTGAGCTGGTCCACGGCAGCACGGAGCTTTGCGTGACTGCGCGTGCGCTGTGGAGCATTGGTGAGCAGTAGGAGAAGAACCCTCGTGGTTGTGCAGTAGCTTTCTGTAGATGGATCGCTTGTCTTTGCTACTTTCTGGGTAGAATTTCTTCTCGAGTTGTGGTTGATTACCGTAGTGATAGTTTTAGTACTTGCCAGATGGTTCTTGAGATGCCCTAACCAGTTATTCCATACAGTTCTGCACCCAGACCTTGTGCAAAGCATCTGAATTATAGCCCCCCTCCCTTTTTTTTTTTTTTTTTTAGCAAGGTTGATAAATGCTGCAATTGTTCCTTTATGGGAACAGTGACCTTTTAGCCTGATTTGCTGCTCTGTTAAATTGAGAGGATGAGAACTTGTTTAATGCTGCAGCTCTCCAAGTCAGTGGAGCTTTTGCAGGCTCTGGCACTCAGGTTAGAGCCTCACTGCAGAGGAAGGACAGTCAGCACATATTGCATCTGTACTGCACCTGCAGCTGTAATGCATCTGTGGAGACTAAAAAACATCAGCCTGCCCAAAGCACCACTATTGCACACACACAGAGGAGCTTAATTTTGATCATGAATTTTTCTTGGCTTGGAGAAACACAGTCATAAAACAGTCATGATAAAAGCAAACATAGGGTGGCAGTGAAACTATTTCAAGTAATGCCTAGTACTTCAGCTCTACTCATTCACTCTGGATCCAAGCCTTAGTTTGCTGCTGATTCCCCAACTCCTTGTTCCTTTCTCTCCAGCCTATACAGATGACCTGGGTGCTGTGGGTGGAACTTGCCTGGAAGATGAAACCAGCTCACTTAGATTGGATGAAGACAGTGAGCATCCCCCCATGATCCTTCGGACAGACTAAACTTGGACCTGTGAACTCACTCCTGAAGCAGAGAACACTGGCTTGATGTTTCTTGAGGAACCTCGTGTTATGCTGCTATGAACTTTGACATGAGTTGGGAGAGAGGATGACAGACTCTTACAGTTTTAAGTCGTAGCTGTAGTTCTAATTCTATACAATTGGAAAAATATATGGTTTTCAATTCAGTGGCTTTTAATCTTGCTTATCTATTTTAGCTGTGTCTACTTTTTTTTTTTTGTTGCCAAAACCTGCTGTCTGTGCAGCCCTCAGAGCCTACTAGCTTTGCATGCGTTCATGTGCCAAGCAAGCATAGGAGGGGGAGAGAGAGAGAGAAGCCACTTTATAACAAACTCAAGTTTGTATTTTTTTTATATATGTACATAATATTTAGCCTATATAAAGAAGGAGTAGAGAAGTGGTTCTGGAAGCTGAGACTAGTTCTGCACTGACAAAGGTCCAAATGGTTCCTGTGCATGGGCTTGCAGGCATACCTAGTGACTGACATGCAACCTTTCAAATGCAATGGCCTGTTTTTTTGGGTTCTCCCTTCCCTTTCCTGGACCATTTTGTTAATTAAAATTCCTTCTGAATGTTGTGTATTTGTGGGACTGTTCTGTTTGTTGGGATGGAAAACTGGAAGCGTTTCCCTGCGTAAGGATATAGAATATGGAAAGTGCCTTTACAGGGAAGGAATTGCTGCAGGAAGAAAGCTAGAATGAGGGAAGAATTGTTAGAGAATCTTGTTTGTGCACCTTTACTGCTTGGGTGTCTGTAGTAGTGGCTGATAAGCTTGTGGGTTTTTTAGAGAAGAATTGGAATGCACTTTCTTTCTCTCCTGTAGATTGTCCTATTTTCTTGGCAGAGTAGCAATAACCTTTTTTTATACTTTTTTACATTATCCAAAGCAAGGATTCTGTCAGGCTGGAGGGAAGTCCATGTAGAGTTTGGCAGCCCCACTCTATAAACAGCCTTAAGGTTTTCTGCTGGAAGGCATAGCTCTCAATTTCTGCTTCTCCCCAGTCTGGGGCTGAGTGCACTGCTCTAACAGTGAAGGTTCGTGATTTTTTTCAGGATACTGATGTAAATATAAATGATTTTGAAATATTAATTTTCTTCTGGGTTGTCTTCTGCTGGATAACAATACTTTTCCTTCTGTTTTGTTTTTTTTTTCCCCCATTTTCCCCTCTCATCAGAGTACCTATTGTGATACACTCAAGGACTGGTTGTCTCTTTGGCAATTTGGGAATAAATCCATAACTACCCCAACTCTGGCTAGAGCTTTCCAAGGCTGAGCAGTGCTGCAAACTGTTTTTAGGGTTGTAATGTGCCTTCTCTTAAGTCTTGGATAACAGTTAGTGAGCAAGTGATTAGCAGAGTACTTGGTGAGTGTTACTTTCCTTTGCCGAAATGAGCCTCCCTTGCCTTTTGTGTAGCAATGTAGGTTGCTTCCTTTCCCTCTACTGACTGCTTGCAAAGAAGTAAAAATAAAAACAGACAAGGAAATTGCAGATCTTGAAAGGAGGACAGAGGCTGAGTGCTCCAGCTACACGTGAGCTCCCTCCCACCAACAGGCAGTGATGTGCTTTTAGGACTTGGTACTATTGAGTCTTCTCTTGAGCAGTAGCAGGCAGTTTTGTCCCCAAAGCCTGTGTGGGCAGGTGGGCTTCCCCTGCCTGTAAAGTAGAGAAGAAGGTGGTAGCCCCTGCCAGGAGACCTCTCTGTCAGTGAGGCTGCTGTCAGTCCCTGTAAGTGGAAGAGGTTTGTACACGACCATGTGGGAGAGAAGGGATCAGGTGTGTTTATTCACTGAAACCCTGGACTGTCCTAAGTAGTTGGTTGGAGTGGCTTGTGGTGTCCCCTCCAGAACCCAGCACATTCACAGGAAACCCCTGAGTCATGCTGAAATCTTGCTTAGTCTCTCGACTTTTAGATCTGACTGATAACTCAATTCCATGGTCTGGAATTATTTATTTTCTTTCTTTTTTTACCGCAAGTGCTCTCAGCTTTGCTGTGGAGCTCTGAGCTGCAGAGTGAAATACAAATCTCAGATGTGAGCTCGGTGAGCTGTGGCAAACTGAACCACCCAGGAGCTGTCAGATGTCTGCTCATTCCAGACTAAAGCTGGTAACATTCCTGATAACATCCTTGGAGGCTTGGCCTGGACTCCACAAGCACAGTTAGCAGTAAACATGCACCAGCAACACAGGTCTGCTAAGCACACAAGTTTTACAACTCTGGAGTGTAACAAAGGCCATGTTACATAGTCAGATACAGCCCTAAGTGTAATTACTAACTTCATTGCTAAAAATGGGTAAAATTTTACCCCCATCTTACCTTTCACACCTTATTTTCCACCGGTGAGTTTGAGATCCCACGTTCACTGTGTTTGTGTCTTCCGTATGTTCCTGCTCCTGTGCCACACACTGTGGAATTGCTGTGCCCTACTCAGTTCACTCCTAAGTAGAAGCTGGAAGCCAGTTAAAGTATCTTTTTGTTGTTGTAACTGGGAAAATCTTTAGAGAGCAGAAGCATTAATATTCTGGGGTTAGTGACCAGCGCAGAGCTAGTAGGGTGGAACAGGTGGTTTCTGGTCCCCACTGGCTGTGTTTTTGAGAGTGATGGCAGTAGTTTGTCTTGAGTTCATTGCATGAGGATATAAACTTTTTCTCAGATAAAATATGACTAATATAACTTCTCTGTGATGGCCTTAGGCCCTCAGAAACCACCCTGTTGTGGTGTGCTACCAAAGTTAAAAGCCTTTCAGGTTGGGTGTTCATCCCAGTGACACAAAGATGTTTTTTTGTTTGTTTTTTTTTAAGCATACCAGAAATGCTGTTTGCAGCTGCATCCTCACCTGAGTATGGAGCATGTGATTGCACTGTTGTTCTCTGTGGATCAGGAAGTGTCTAAACATTTCTGTTCTGGTGGTCTGACAGCCCAGGGTAAGCCAAGGAGGCTCTAGACCCGTGCTGTGACCATAGGCTTCTAGTTTAGGATATGGGAACTATGGCCCCTCTCGGGTTAGACTGACCTTCCTTGGAAGGACAGTGTTTGATCTGTATAGCCTGTCTTGAATCTCTTGATTCAAGCTGCACTTCTTGATAGCTTTTAACTCAGTGGAGGGTTGGGGCAGAGATAACTGGAACAACCAAAGCTGGGGAGGGGGGAACACTGAAAAACTTGCAATCCTAAACTCAGGTCTTAGCTTGCAGTGGGATCAGTTCCCAGTAAGTACCATAGGGAAGGAGCTGTTTTCTCTTGATGTGCAAATAGGCAATGAGTGCAGGTACTCAGCTGCTGTCTCGACATCTGTCTGTTTACTCTGTATTTCAAGTTCTGAGGCAGAAAGCTTTTATCTGCTCCAGTCTCCTCTTATGTCGCTGTTTCCAAAATACAGGTGATAGATACAAATCTAGCAGTTAAAAGGCAGGGCCTGGCAGAGGAGGAGGAGGAAGTAGAAAGCATCAAGAGGTTAGTAAAAGCTGTTTGTTCTGATGCCCTGTTCAGCGAGGCATTGGCACGAGTGCTCCCTCTGGGATCAGGTGTGTGCTTGTACCTTGCTGCTTCGGGTCCTGCACAGCGAGTTTCTTGGCTCTGTGTTTTGCTGAGCATCGTGGGGGTAGAGGTGGTGGCTTTTCAAGTCTGCCTGAATGCAAATAAATACCTGAGAAGACTTTTAATGCAGTGACAGGTGTCTGACCTGTGTGTAATAGTGAGAAGGGAGGAGTGAGCTGAGGAGCCACAGGCTGGGTGAGCGGGTTAGCGCAGAGCCCTGAGCAGAGCGCTCTTTGTTAACGTCCCATGCTGTGCTTTCTTGGCTCCAGTAATGGCATTAGCACCAAAGCAACATGCAGTAGGACAGTAGAATTTCTTTCCCTGGGGGTTGCTGAGCTGTTCAGTACCCCACTGGTGTGTGCAGATGCTCTGCTGCTGTTTGCAGAGCGACAGGAGTCTTTGTCCAAAGCATTGGTGTGGATTAATCACTGCAGAGGTTTGGGAAGTTTTTATTCTGTGCTCCAGCTGTCCTGGCTAACAGTCAGCTTTAGTTAACCTGTTAACATCTGAGAGCAAGGCCGAGTGTCTTCTCCACGTGTGCAGAGCAGGCCTTTCTTTTTCTGGAATCTGCTACCCCGTGAAAGGCTTGCAATGAAGAAAGCATGGCTCTGACTGTAAATAAATCCTTTCAGATTCCAATTGTACAACCAAAGGAATTCAGCAAATTCCTATTTTTCTAATCGTGACATGCCTTCATTTTAATGCTCTTCCAACTGGCACAACTCATCTCACACCACTTTGAAAATAACGGGCAAGAAGTTTTATCTCTGGCTTGCAAACAGCTGCCGTTGTGCTCGTTACAGGTGTCAGTGCTGTGGCTTTGGCCATGCGGCCGCAGGGACCTGTGCTGGCTCCCCTGCATGTGCCCGACTCGGGAGTGGGGAGTTCTTCCTGAACCTGTAGCTCTGGGTTTCTGTGGGTGCTGACTCGGCCCTATGTCTACCTGGATCTATTTGCTCTTGCATTTGCTTCCTTACCTGGAGAAAACCCTGCATCCTGCAGTGCTCACTGACTGTTCGGTATCTGTGTCGATAAGTGGAAAAATCTGTCTTAACATTCCACCTCACCAAGTGTCTGGCTCTCACTGCTAGCCCGTCGCTCTTTGTAATTTTATAACTGCCTAAGAAATTAAATCTGTGTTGTGATAAGTATTCTGTGTCTTCTTCCTTTTGTTTGCTGCTTGGAGATGGGGCCGGATAAGATCAGGGTGAGGCTATGTGGCCCAAACCAAAATACCAGCAGTAATAAGCCCTCAGTCCCAGCTGTGCTTTGTAGCTGCTCTCCACAGGCACTGTCAGCTTGGGCTTTGCAGGGAGTGGGAAAGGACTAGCCGAGTTTTTCCTGGCACATTTTGCTTGCAAATGTAATTTTCCCTCTTGTTCCTCCTTAAAGCTGCTCTTCCCAGGACTTGCATTCATGCATTTTTCTCCTGCTGCTCAGGTAAGTTTGATAACTGCCTTTATTCCTTTTTTCCGTGGGATGCATCTCAAGCAGTGCTTTCATATCCACC
Organism: Pseudopipra pipra; assembly: GCF_036250125.1. NCBI lineage: Eukaryota > Metazoa > Chordata > Aves > Passeriformes > Pipridae > Pseudopipra > Pseudopipra pipra. The sequence continues at coordinate 13,180,545 of NC_087564.1, forward strand.
CTGTGCTGTCGCTCCAGGCTTGTTGCTTCTCACCTTCAAGCCCTGGAGAAAGATCTGGAGTGAGGCCATGCAGATGGGAGAGGAGGCATCTCCTGCTTCTCTGTGCATCCTTCTTCTGCAGAGCCACGACAAGTGCTTTGATCAGGAGGGACAAGAGGAGAAAAAGCTTTTCTGCTCTTGCTGGCAACGGTGGAGCGCACAAGGATGAGATGAGATGAGGATGAGACTCTCCCTATATGACTGTTTCATGGCAAGGCCTCGGCTGTGGAGCTGCAGGCGCCTCCTCTCCTGATCCAGCTCTGGAGGGCAATGCTGCCCTGTCACTGCTGCTTTGTGCCTCCCTTTGCTCCAGGCAAAATAGGCTCTGTTAGCTCAGATGAGTGTCTCTAAACTGTTCATTCAGCTGCTGGTGACATTTCAGTCTCCTGCCTGGAGCAAACTGAAGATCTGAGAGAAGCTGCTGGTGGATTCAGGAAGTGGCAGCGAGTTCCAGCTGCAGTGGAGGTGCCAACGACTTCTCTGTCCTCCATACCCCAAATGGATGGGATCATCCAGACCCACTGATGTTTTGGGAGGTCCAACAGCCCCTCTGCTCCTTCCCTAGGAGAATAAAGCACAATATTCTCCAGTAAGCCTGGAAAAACTGTAAATAATGGGTCAAACCCAGCTCTGAAGTAGGCAGCTGTGATTTCATTCTGATTGGCAGTCTCATGTCTGCTAGTACTGAGTCTGGCCCACTGAGCATGAATTCCCAGGGAAGGGACTGAGCAATCTCTTCTCCAATTATTTATCTTATTAAAAGGGTAAACATGGACTTGTCCCTGTGTCCTTCCTGACATGCTTTGTTTTGGTACTGACTAGGCTTTTGGGTTTAGCTGTGCTGTGATGATCCAGCAAGTGCTCAGGCACTGAGACCCTTTGCTATGCAGGACTCAAGTCCAAGATGAAATAACTGAGCAGAAGCAGAATCGTGGTGTGAACAGCCCCACTTCAGGGGCTGTGGCTAAGCTGAACACCCTGCTGGGAGCAGAGGAAGGAGTGAGGTACCAGGCAGAGCGGCTCTGCCTGGGCTCATGCTGCCCCTGGCCTGGCTGGTTTGCAAGGCTGATGCACCATCACCAGTTTTTAGAGCCAGAAGGATGCTGGGGTGGTGCTGGGGGAGCAGCAGGCAGAGGTGGGCACCAGCACTGCTCCAATCCTGCTCGTGCTTGGGAGCACCTTGTCCCTCTGCAGCACCTGCTCCCAGCTGGATGCTCCCCAGTGCCTGAGCACACGCCTCTGCTGTGCCACATCTGACCTGGACAAGTCTCAGCTTGGCCCTTGGCAGGGGCTTTTTTGGCTAATTAGTGATGCACTGTGAGCTAATGAGGGCACTGTGCCCATCCTGCTGGAGCTGAGGACATGCGATGCTGGCTCTTCCAGCACCATGTTATATCTCGGGTTGGGATTTTTAGCAGTGAGTTTTCCTGAGTTACAGGTTATAATAAAGGATTCAGAGATCACTGTGTCCAGGTAAACCCATAAAGTAAGCTAGAGGATTCTGGCAGTACTTTGATATTTTGGATCCTGTTTTGCAGGGGCAAGGAAGACCTTAGGAGAGAGAAAGAGGCTTGTTTCTGCACAGGTCTGCTCCAGAGCTGGGGAGCACCAAGTGACACAGCGGCACAGATCCACTTCATCCATGTGATTGGATCCACCTTGTCCACACGGTGGGTACAGAGTCACCTTTGGGTGCCAGCCTGGCAGGTTCCTGCTCAGCATCACCCTTGTCACTGCTGTCCCCTCCTCCCTGCTCAGGGCAGGCTGGTGACACTGGCAAAGCCCTTCTGAGCACATCACCCGCTGCTCCTCGGCAGCTCCAGGTCAGGGCTGATAACTCATTTTATCTGTGGAGGGCAGGCAGAGCAACAGCCCAGAGGAAGCCTGGGCCTTTGGCTGATGAAGGGGAGGGGGCTGGAGGCCAGCAGAGTGGGAGCTGCTGTGGTCCAAGGGGGCTGTGCTGTGCTGTTGTGCAGCTGCTGAATGCATGTGCAGGGCCACAGTGTCCCTGTGCCTTCCCTGGAAGCATCCCAGCCTTCTGTCTCCAGAGCATCCATGTTCTTTCTTCCCTTCTCTGGGACCATCCCAACATTTTCCTGAAAACCCACGTTCTTTCCTTCCTTTCCTGGGCATATCCCAGCCTTTTTCCCTCCAGAGCATCCCTGCATCTTCCCTAGCGGCATCCCAGTCTTTTTCCTCCCACAGCCTCCCTACTCTTTTGCTGGCACCATCTCAGCCTTCTCCCTGCTGAAATATCCCTCAAAGCCATCCCACCCTTTTCTCCTTGGTGCTTCTCTGCTCCTTCCCTTGTTTACTCCCTTAACATCCTCCTACCCACTCCTGCAGCAGTGCTCTGCAGCACCTTCCGTGCGTGCTGAGGGCATCTCCTCTGCACTGGTGCTCCAGGACTCGGAGCAGAACATAAGATGGGGGAAAAAACCTGGTCTGTGTGTGCCCTCACCCAGCTCCTGAGCCAAAGCTGCTCAAACAGGTAGAGGGCTGTTGGCTGCTGTGTGTGCCACAAGCTCCTGCCTGGGAAAGCTGCTGGGAGGCTGGAGAAGGAGTTGAATCCAACCGTGCTTGGCTGAGGGGACCGTGGTGGGACCAGAGCAGAGTGGGTCTGGCTTTAGCTGTGTGGCTGTGCTGCTGCTCTGCTGCATTTTCCTGAACAAATAGTACTGCAGCTTTTGGAGCTGGGCCCAAAAATTGAGTCCTGGCAGGAGAAGGCAAAATTCTGGGCTTTACCTGGCCCCACAACCTCTGTTGTTGGCTGAGCCTGGAGCAGGGCTGGTGTGTAGGGAAATACAGACCCTGGGCTGTGTCCCTGTGCACCATCAGGGTACGGGGGACTCTGCTCCAGGTGCCCCCTTGCACCCCCCTGCTCTGTATGGGCACCAAGCACGGCAAAATCACACAGAGCCTCTTCTCACCCGAAAACAATTTTGAAAATGAAAGCTGGGAGACAGAGCCAGGCGACGTTATCTCACCCCTTTTCAGTGGTTCAGATAGGAAGCAGCCTTTCATCTCTCCCAGGGTGAAAGGCAATTTGCATTTCAAGAGGTCAGGATGAAGCTCTTTCTCTTTACCATCTGAAATTAGTTATTAAAAGTCTATTTGGAAACAAAACAACGCTCGCACGGAAAGATGGCCTCTGCAGGCTCGAATTAACTGCTCCTGTCATCCCTGATTTCCCTGGCTGCTGCTGGAGGATGCTGGATAGAGGAGGTACAGGCACTGCTGGAGATGCAAATGGAGCAAAACCTGGAGCTCCTTGGTAGGGCTGGAGCTGCTCCAGGGCTCAGGGGACAGGTGTCTCCCCTGGGACTCGGGGGGTTTTGCACCCCCTACCCTGTCCTAGCTTGGCTCTAGATAAGTCACTGCAGTGAGGATAAATCCATACCCATCTCCCTGCAAACCCTGCTGGCTTCCAGCTCCTGTGCTCGCCCTGGACTGGGACCTCAACCTGGCTCCAACAATCCAATCCTGCCTTATAAAAAGCCTCGGGCAGCCCCGGAGCTTGGCCGAGGTTTGCCGGGCGCTGGTGCTTTGTTTTCTCAGCTGCTGCCTCTGCCCTCACCGCTGCTGCTTATTGATATGGGAGTTTGCATTAGCAGGTGCACTCTGGGATATTCAATTACCTATAAAGAGCTGTGGCAGCACAAGACGTTACTGGAGGGAGTGAGGCAGTTGGTTTGGGGGTGGTTTTTTTCCCTTGGTTTCGGGTGGTTTGTTTTGGTTTTTAACAGGCTTTTAAAGGAGACTCGAGGATGGGTAAAGTGGTGGAGTTGAATAAATAAAAAACATAAGTAAAAAGTGGAGTAAAGAGGGGGAGAAATAAATAAATAATCCTGTTTATGACATGAAACAGCTGGGTAGAAAAAAAAAAGATCTCCGGGAAGAAAGCAGCTCCCAGGGCTATTTTTAGCTCTTTTGTTTCTTCCCCCCTGCCACCCCCACCCCCGCACAGGCTGAAGGTTTGGTGTATGTCAGTCCTGCTGTTCTCCCTCACCTCTTGAGTGCCAGGTGATGTGCTTTTTTTTGATTATTTCTTTTTTTATTTTTTTGCATCTTATTTATAGCAGGAAGGTGGGGGAAGGGCAGCAGCATTAGAGGAGGCTGTGCAGATATTACCCTCAGCCCTGTCTGGGGAAACAGTGGGGCAGCAGGGGCTGTTCCTCTCCTGCAGCTCCTGTCAACAGTGGGGGTACTCCAGAGCTGGACATGGGGCCTCCCCTTTGCTCCTCAGCAATTTCAGGAGCTGCTGTAACCCCCTCAAAATTCCCTTTTCTCCACTACCTTCAAAGGCAGTCAGCACTGCAGCCTTCCCCAGCCATCCCTCCCAACATCCCGATCCTCTCTCGGCCCCAGATCTCCCATCACATCCCTCCTGGATGCTGCTGCTGCCCCAGGACCCTCTCCCCCATCTCCCTTGCCCCCAGTTCCCCCCTCAGCGAGCACCCGCGTGGGCTCCCGCCTTTGTGCCATTATGGAAGAAATACATAATTCTTTTATTATTCAATTAGGAATTTAACACACAATCAGGTGATCGCTTTAAGAGGATTTCCTATAAGGCAGGATTTGAATAACGGGGCTATGAGTAATATATTCCCTTAAATGGTTTATTCCTTTATCAGATTTTTTTTTCCCCCTAAGCACTTTAATGCATTTACTTTCCCATTGTCGACACTTTTCTCCGCGCTCTTCCTCCCTCCCCGAGCTTATGCAAATCCCCCGTAAGGCGTTTAATGCGCCGTGTGTGTCAATAGTGCCCAAATCTTCACGACAGCATTAGGCTTCATGCATGCCCCGGCTGATTAAGAGGGGTGGTGGGGCCAGCCTGGCCGCCCAAACCCCCTTTCAGCCCCCGCCATGGGGCCAGGGAAGGGGCCCCTGCGCTGGGAGCTGCATTTCTTTAGAGAAAAGGCTGGAGCTGAAAGTAGCTCTTTTCTTTCGCGGGGTGGAGCGTGAATAGGGAGCGCGGGGTTGCCCTGTCTGCCGCTGTTTGCAGCCCTGTCGCTCAGCTTTCAGGGGGTGTGGAGGTGTTAAACTGGGGGAGGAGGGAATGTCTGTGGGTGGGATGTGAGTGGAGGGGGAAGAGGGAAGTGGTGAAATAACCCGTGAGCCAATACCAGCGTTGATTTGTGTGCACATCTCCTGCCCATGTGGCAGTGGGTGCATCACACCTGGGTGCCCACCTGGCCCCAGAGCCCTATAGGAATGGCTTTGGCATCACCGGCAGGAAAAGGAGGGTTTTTTCCCACTTACTGTGCCACCAAGGGCTGAGGTCAGCTCAGCCCATCCCCATGCCCAGCCTCCCTTGCGCCGCTGGTTTTCTGGAACAGCCTGGATTGTTGTGCTCTGGTTGGCCTTGTTTTTTGTGGGGTGAGAGGGGTTTAACAGCCTTCATGGCCATGGGGTCTGATGTCCCCAGCGACTGGGGGAGAAGCCTGGGGCCCCAGCTCTGGGGGATGTTATTGCCCCATTCACCTTGGTGGAGCATTCACTCTGAAACCTTCTGGCAGCTGCTTGGACACTGGGGAAAGAGGAGCATGAGGAGGAGGTACCATGCAGCTTGTGGTGCCATGATGGGAATAGTGAAAGAGCTGTCCTGTAATTCCTGGTTTGCCCGTTGTCTGAAGGTTTTGTGGCTGCTGGCGAGTGTGAGCCCAGCATAGGGGAAAACCCCCATCCAAGGGTCACCATTTTCTCCTTCCAGTGAAAAATCTCTCCCAGCCTGGGTCTGTAAATAGGCTGGTGAGTGGGAGCGAGCTGAACCGGCCCTTCCTGGTGTTGTTTCTTCTACACCCACCACTGATTGTCTCCTTTTTTACCCTGTCCTGCCGCTCTGCCTCTGCATGCAGCAATTATGCAAAGTTGCAATCAAGGAGCTGAATTAGGAGCTCATCTTGGATTAATTAGTGATGGATGCAAATCTGTTCCAACAAAGAGGAGCAAGGGGAATGCAAAGGCCATGAGTATCCTCTCAGGGTTTCTCCAGCTCTCCCAGGCTGGTTTCAGGGCAGGAGGGATGCACAGAGTAATGCCTTGAAGGAGAACTGGGGCATCCACATGGAAGAATTTCATTCTTGGCCTTGGGAGGAGGGCTGGATGCCCCAAAGCTGATGCTTAGCTCAGCCCCTGCATCTCCCTGGAGCTTTTAAACTCAGAGCTTTGGCTTTAGAGCGTCTCCTCCCGCCCCAGTTCTGCTGCAAAGCTTGGGGGAAAACCATTTAATCCCTGCAGCCTCCAGTGCTGAGCTCCCGCCAGCACCAGGGATTTCTGTTCGCCTGCAATCGGATTGTGACAAACCAACCCCTCCACTTGCATTGAACAAATTCCCTGGCTACTGCCCACTCCTTGCAGGCCCCAATAATCCCCCAAGTGTGACTCTGGCCAAGAGGCAACATCCCTGATTAATCCCCGCCGTCTCCGTGCAAAGCCGCTGCTGCCGAGGACGCTCCCGGTGCCGGCACGACACGCTCGGCCAGCGTTGGGAGCAGACCCTGGGGAAGGATGCGAAGGATGCGATGCTATTTAGAGGAGCTTTTCCAAGAGGGGATTTCAGGCTTAAGACCGGCCTCCTCTTCCCGTGAAGCGGAAAAGATGGATGTGCAGCACTCCTGGGAGCACTGAGCACAGGGGAATGGGAGGGGGAGCTCAGATGTTTCATCCCTTTGCCTGGTCCCCTCTGCTCAGCAGTCACAGGAACAGTGTCACCCACCCTGACTGGTGCAGAGGGGACATTGGGCATGGAACACTCAGGGCACCCCAGCAGGGTGAGCACAGCTTGGTTAAGGAGCTCCTTAACTGAGGGATGGCTCGTGGCTGTGTCCACAGGGATGGGGACAGCAGGGACAGCCCCTTCCTGGGGTCCTCAAGGGTTTAAGGTTTTTGGCAGTGTGGTGGGACCTTTCAGGTGTGCAGACATCTGAAAGGTCTCTCCTTCCTCTCACCTCTGCACCAGCAACGATTAATAACATTTGACTCCAGTGGAAAGGCAAGGAAAAAAAATCAATACAGGGCATTTCTGGAGATCATCCTAATCCAGCATCTCGGAGCCAAATGAATCAGCAGCTCCTTATTCTGCCAGCGGGATTAGCCAGTGTTGGTCCAGGCTTCAGGAGAGTGAGGTGAGGCTCTACATAATAAGGAGCTGTGGAGAGGTGGCCACAGGGTGTTGGTTGGTTCATGGAGCCAAGCAAATCCCTCCTCATAATCCTGCAAACTCTGTGGGGATGCTCCTGCTCGTGCTGGGAGCCACGGGACAGCAGAGGGAGGCAGGAAAAGGGAAGAAGGCAAAAATACCTCTAAAAATCTGCAGTGTGGGTGAAGGATGCACTGTGGATGTTGGATGTGGGGTGCAGGGGTAGACTCCAGGATGTGGAATGTCCTGTGTGTGGGGGAATGTCCCTCTTGCCACAGGGACCAGGAAGCCTGGGACCAGGAGCATCATGCCTGGCTGGTTCTCCTGGCTGTTAAAGTGGGTCAAGCAGAAACCCAAGGAGCATCCAAGCTCACCAAACTCGAGCCAGCTATATGGGAGCTGAATTATTCAGGACCAGCTTAAAAAATTGAAGAGCCCAGCAAAACTCCAGGAGAGCCCAGCCCATGGAACCCCCCATGCCCCTGTTGGGCAGAGGCAGCTGAGCCTGCCCATGCTCAGGGGGCACCTTGGGCACTTTGGGATAGGGGACAGGGTTGTTTGGGTCTAGCACAACACTACCCTTGGGAGTGGGGAAAGCAGAGAGAAAGCACTCAGGGAAGTTCAGATGGATTCATCTTCCTGTGGTCCCCCGCAGCCCTCCAAGCTGTAGCAGTTTCCTCAGGTACCCCAGTATGGCTTTGTCACACCTGCAGGAGAAAGAACTCAAAGGAAACCCCTTTGTCCCCCAAAATGGGGATCTCTTGATCATGTAATTTTAGGCAGGATGTTAAAAATCAGGGGCTTGTCCTTTGCCACGAAGTGTTTGGTCACAGCAACTCCCCATGGCTCGGAGAACACCACATCCGTTTGGGACCTGAGACATCCCCTCAGTTCAGTTACTTTCAAGGGAACCCCCCCCCCCCCCCCCGGTTCTATTCCTGGGGCTTTTGGATGGGGAAAACCAGCTCCTGGGGAGAATCCCTGTGGTGAGTAATGCTTCCTGGCGAGCGCCGGGAAAAGGCGGGTGCACATATGCTGCAGCTCATCCTGCTCTTTTCATGGAGCATTCACACTGTCTGGGTGCCAACCAGCAGCAGCCACGGCCAGGGAACCCCCATCACTGTTACTCTCTTTTCTTACATTTCCAAGGCACCTGGAAGGGGATGACAGGGTCTGGGGTAGGGCAAGGGGATGTACCCCAAAAGGAGTGAGGTGCTTGGAGGTTTTACAGAGACACTATGAAATGAGAGCTGAGCAAACCCGGCCCAAGCAAGCAGCCAAAAAAATCCCCCCTTGCACCAGCGCACGGAGCTGTGCAGGTGCTCAGCCCAGAGGGGAGTGGGGAGGGCTGAGCCCTGGCTCCGTGCAGAGCTCGGCGCAGCAGCCACGTGTGCTCTGAGCCAAAATCTGGCTATTTCAGCCAAGGAGGAAAGATGGAAATTTCCACCTGGCCTGTTTTCCTCCCTGCGATGTATTTGCAGGAGACCCTTTGCTCAGCCCCTCTCCCGGCAGAAGGGCTGAGGCGGCACAGGCGATTTTGTCTCTAATTTCCTCTGGCGTGAGCAGCAGCAGCAGCAGCAGCGGCAGCACATCCCGCCGGCCCCGCGCTGATTTACACAACGCAGCATTTATTGACTGCGAGGAGATTGTAATTCACAGCCTGGCGCGGTGCAGTCACGGTGTGCGAGCAGGGACGGCTCCTCTCCTCCTTCCCACTGCCTCCATCCTCCCGTGCTCCAGGTGGGGAGAGCACAGCAGGGCCTGGTCCCCCAGGGCTCTCACCCAGTTCAGAGGGACACCTGCTGTGTCCCTCCCTGGGAGAAAACACGATAGCATCAAATCCCAGTGATGGATCCTGCAGCCTTGGCCAGCTCACCCAACCCAGGAGGGGTGGGGACACCCGCGGGGTCCCTTCCTGGAGCACCCGCCTTGGGGACACACATCCTTTCCCTGGACAGAAATCCCCACCACCCCATGCTGCTGATTCCCTTCCTCCTCTGCTCCCACCCTCTGGTTATGCTGGAGAACAGAGACCTCCCAGTTGCTTCTTCAAAAATCTGGGGGATTGTTGTGTTCTGCTATCCAGAACTGCAATCCATCCATCCATCCATCCATCCATCCATCCATCCATCCATCCATCCATCCATCCATCCATCCATCCTGCTGACCTATTCAGACCCTCTTATGCCAAAACCCATTGCAGGGCAGGAATGATCCTGTCCCTGCAGCACTCGTGCCCTGAATGGAATTACCGGAGCTTTCTTCCCAATTAATCTCTCTTTACAATTAGCTCCGGGCCTCCGAAATCCCCCTAAGGCACCCATAGGCTGCACCTGCAGGCGGTACCTATAAACGGTACCTATAGGCGGTACCTACAGGCGGTGCCTACAGCCAGGGGGGTATGGGCGTGCTCCGATCATCGGGAAAGCCTCTCCCGCGGCCCCGGGGCCGGTGCGGGGGCTCGGAGGAGGAGCGGGGGGCCGGGCGGGGGCGGGCGGGAGGCAGAGCCGGGGGGAGGCAGAGCCGGGGCCGCCCCCGCTCCTCGCCGCCGCCGCACTCGGTCCGGCCCCCTCCCGGCGGAGGCTCCGGGATGGCGGGGCCGGGGGCCGGCGGCCGCCGGGGCTGAGCGGGGCGGGCCAGCGCCGCTGCCGCAGAGCCACCGCGGCGGAGAGAGGTAAGAACCGCCGCGACCTGTTTTGGGGTTCGGCCGGGACCGCCGGGGAGCGGGGGGAGAGCAGGGGGAGCCGCCGCCCCCCGAGGCCCTGCCCGCCCTGGCCCCTCTCTGAGCATCCTCCCCTGGCCCCCCAAGAGCATCCTCCGGGCGCGGCCGGGGCCGAGGTCCCTGCACTCCCCCCCTGGCCAGGAGCTTCTCCTTCAGCCCGGTGGACGAATGAACGCCGTTTGTGGCAACTTCGCCGCTGGCAAGATGTCGGAGACCCTTTTGGCAGGGCGAAGATCGCTTCCCTGCCCTAATGGGGGGGTCTGCGGTGCCCGGGGGTCACCCAGAGCAGCAGGGCAGGGGCTCCCCCCGGGTTAGACCTCCGACCCGTGCCCTTGACGGAGAAACCCCCTCCGCTCGCACTCTGGGTGCAGAGGGGCGGCAGGGTGTAAATCCAGAGGGGCAGATGGATATAAATCCAACGGGAAGAGAAAATCCAATTCACAGCGGCGCAGGGATGCTCGGGGGAGTGAGGCGTGAGGCGGAGTGTGCCGGAGGCTGGTCCAGCTCCACGGCTGGGCAGTGCATCCCGCATCCTGCTCTGCTCCTGGCCCCGGGAAGTTTGGGCCACACACATTAGGGACAAGACGTTTCCAGCCAGCATGTTCTCCAGCTGGGATTTCTATTATGGAAAAACCCTGCAACAGGCTTTCCCGGCATCCCAGGAGATGCTTCCTGCCGGGTTTTATTGCCTGGGGTGGCACCAGGCACAGGAGAGTGCTGGATGAAGGGGATCACAGCCAGCTCCTCTGGGAGCAGCAGGATGGAGCAGTGTTCCCAACCAAAACGTGCCCTGCTGGATTCTTCATCCCGCGGGGCTCTGGGACGGGGCCTCTTGGGGCCGACCCTGGTTGGTGCAGGGTAGGGACTCCAGCCCAGCCCCTCAACCAGTGCTGTGACCTCGGCAGAGCCTCGGGGGCAGTGCTGCCCTGTGCCACCGTCCCTACAGCGAGAGATGCATTTTAGGCTCCAGAAATTCACTCACAGGGTCTGTGGGCACCACATTTGCCCTCACCCCAGGGGCCCTCCAGCATCCTCCCCATCTTGGCAGCTGGGGAGATGCTGGAAAACCTCTGTGCTCCTGCAAACGCCCTGTCTGGCAGGGAGACCAAAGAAATCAGTGTCATTGATTTTTCCTCCCCTGCCTGCCTCAACCTGCTGCCTTGGAGGAGATTTTTTTTTCCCTCCCCCCCTGATGCCTGGGGGCTCTGCAGGAGGTGGGCTGGGAGCAGGATGGCATCCAGCAACTGGTGCCAGGAATTCAGAGTCCCCCCTGGGCTGCTCCACAGGGCCCCAGAGGGATGAACCCTGTTTTGGATGTTTGGGGGGGGCTCACTGGAGGATGTAAAGTGTTTGGGGAGCTCATCTTGAGATGCATTCAATGAGGACCCTCACAAGCATGATGCTGGGATCTCTCTGGCAGCTCTCTGAGCAGCTCCATACTATGCTGTGGTCCCTCAGAGAAGCAGATCAAAAAAAAAGCAGGGTCTCATCCCGTCCTCTCCCTGGAAAGGCTGCAGGAGTGTGTCTGCCCAGGCCAGTGACTGCCTCAGCCCCAGGCACCAGAGATGCTGAAAAGGGCATAAACCAGAGCAAGCTGTGCTGCCTGAGGAGAGTGAGGGCTTCCCACAGCAGCCAGGATCTTCCCTGCAGCCGCCCTCCATGAGTGATTTTCATCCATTAATTTCTCTAATTGCTTTTGGAAATCACAGCAGCGTTTCGTCTTCAGCAGCATCCCAGGGATGTGCTGAGCCAGGCTGGGGGGAGTGCTGTGCCTTGAGGGTGACTTATGTGGATCCCCCACAGGCACTGCAAACCCAAACTCCTGCCCAGTGGGTCAAGGGATCCCATTCTCCTCAGGGAAATCGTCTTCCCAGGTGGAAAAAGCATGGGAGCCACTGTGATACTGTGAGGTGGCAATACTCGGGGTTATGCCATCGTCCCTTGTAGACCCCTGGCATCACCCAGGGGATGATCCCCAGGGGGGACACAGGAGCCAGGACCCACCTGTGTGCCCCGGGGGTGTAACTGCTCTCCCTCCCTCCCTCCCAGGTTGTCCAGGATGGGCTCCGTGGGAGCCGAGCGCTTCAAGGAGCTGAGCCCGGCGGAGACGCCCGAGGGCAACGTGGTGATGAGCTTCAGCTTTGACAGCTACCAGCTGGAGGAGGACGAGCTGCAGAGGGGCAGCCAGGCCAAGGGCGTCCTCACCTTCATGGAGCCAGGTGAGGGCAGGCACCCCCGACCTGATCACCTGCTGGGTTCCCTGCTGAGTTCCCACCCATTTAGGGGCTTCCTGGGATGGGTTTAATAGCCACAAATGGCCTGAAATGCCACAAAATTGGCCAACACCTTTTTTCATCCCTCTTTGTACCCATGTGAGCCAACCAGCACATCCCGTGGCAGTGGGCTCTGCAGGCTGGTAAGGAGTTGAGGTTTTGTGCCCTGGTTCTCCTGCCTGCAGCCTGCAGCTTCACCTTTCTCCATGTAGCAATCAAGAGTGCTCCTGGGATTTACCCCAGCCCTGCTCCACATCCTGAGGCATCCCTGTCCACCTCCACACCTGCCTCGACCCCTCCTGCAGCACTGTCTGGCTCTCAGCTTATTCATCTGCAATTAAAACTCAATCAGCCCTTGAAGCCCGGGTGTTTTCCTGCCTCCTGGGTCTCTCACTGAAATGTCTTTATTTAGGGAAGGAGTTTCTCAGGGCTGGGGCTGTTTATTTGTGAGATCTGCAAGGTACTGGATTATGGAGGCACCTTTCATCACCCCAAGACAGGGATCTGACACAGGTCCCAGGGGTGCAGCAGTGCCACTGTCATGTCTTTTCTCTTTCTTTCTCCTTTTGGGGCAGCTTCTGAGGATCCCGAGCCCCAGGATCGATACCATGGGATTTATTTTGCCATGCTGCTGGCTGGGGTGGGATTCCTCCTGCCCTACAACAGCTTTATCACCGATGTGGATTACCTGCACCATAAATACCCAGGTAGGTCTCCAGCAGCTGTAGGACTTCCCTGCCACCCCAAACTGGGAGAGAGCTCAGCTGCACTTCCAGGGGAGCTGGATCCCTGCCCTCCTCCATCACCTGCCTCTCTGCAGGGACCTCCATTGTCTTTGACATGAGCCTCACCTACATCCTGGTGGCCCTGGTGGCCGTGATCCTCAACAATGCGCTGGTGGAGCTGCTGAGCCTGCACACCCGGATCTCCGTGGGTGAGTGGGGGTCCCTGCACCCCCGGCAGTGCTGTCCCCGTGCTGCCCCCCTGCCACAGCCTCTGTGTCCCACCCACAGGCTATCTCTTTGCCCTGGGACCCCTGCTGTTTGTCAGCATCTGCGATGTCTGGCTGGAGCTCTTCAGCCGCAGGCAGGCCTACGCCATCAACCTGGTGGCTGTCGGGGTGGTGGCCTTTGGCTGCACAGGTATGTGGGAGAGCAGCTGGTGCTGGGACATGCACAGGTAGGGGTGGGAAACAGCCTCATTCCGGAGCCATGGGCTCCTGGGATTACCTCTCGCCCTGATCCCTATAAGCTTGTATCCCTGCTCCACTCCCTCCACCTCTGTCCAGGCACCACAGGGCTGGCTGGGGGCACCAGCACCAAACTGTTCATTGGCCACCAACACCCCCGATTTGGGCCACCATAGTGGCTTCCCAAGCCCCCACACCTGGTTGCTAATCGTGGTGGGAACAGACATGGTGAGGCAACCAGAGGGGGGAAAAAAGCCTTCAGCTTTTGGGGCAGGGAGAATTTGGGAATGCTGCAGCTCCCAGTTGGCTCGGCATGTGGGCTCCCACTGAGGTTACTTCCCCCTTCCCAATGTTTTGGCTGCAGCAAAAATCCCCCCTTTTCCCCTCTTTGTATCTCTCCTGAAGTGCAGCAATCCAGCTTCTACGGCTACACGGGGCTGCTGCCCAAGCGCTACACGCAGGGAGTGATGACAGGCGAGAGTAAGTACCCATGACCCCTGCCAGTGTCCACGTCCCACCACATGGGCTTGCTCAGGGGGACCCTCCTGTATGTTCTCCTGGGTCCCCACTGTCCCCAGCTGGGTTTCCAGCAGAGCAGGGACACCCCAGAGTGTTTAATGGTTTCTAAATCCCTGCCATACCAAGCTGGGGGTGGGGATGTCTGCCAGGAGCCGCCTTCATCACCCCAAAATCTTTGCTGATAGCTCCTCCATACCAGGAGGCATCACATCCAGGCACTGGGGGGACGATGGGGATCCCTGATGTGTGGGGCTCAGCAGGACCCGGCACTGACAGGTCTCCCACACTCCCAGGCACCGCCGGGGTCATCATCTCGCTCAGCCGCATCTTCACCAAGCTGCTGCTGTCGGACGAGAAGGAGAACACCGTCATCTTCTTCTTCATCTCCATCGGCATGGAGCTGACCTGCTTCATCCTCCACCTCCTGGTGAAGCGCACCCGCTTCGTCCGCTACTACACGGACGGGTCCCGCAAGGGCCTCCCCGAGACGCGGGGGGCCGGTGACCCCGGGACGGGCTATCGCGTCCACCACGACGTCACCTCCGAGGATGTCCGATTTGTAAGCCGAGGGTGGGTCTCCCCGCTGGCCCCTGGGGTCCCGCTCACCACTGGAGCTCAGCACTGCTGTCCCCTGTCCCCCCAACCAGGAGAACCGGCAGCGGGGGCAGCCGAGCTCCCCCCGGGACAGCCCGGGCCCCGAAGCTGAGCTGGCTGGCAGCGGCACCTACATGCGCTTCGACGTCCCTCGGCCCAAAATCAAGAGGAGCTGGCCCAGCTTCCGAGGTGGGTGGTGGGCTCGGGGGGTGAGACATGCCCACGGGGTGGGTCTGCAGCATTTTGTGGGGCGGAGTTGGTGACTGGTGATGCAGAGTTATGGGGAAGGATCATCCCCAAAGCTGGAGAGGGATTTTTGACAAGGGCATGGGGGAATGGCTTCAAACTGTCAAGAGTGCAGGGTAAGGTTGGATGTTGGGAAGAAATTCTTCCCTGTGAGGGTGGGGAGGCCCTGGCACAGGTTGCCCAGAGAAGCTGTGGCTGCCTTATGCCTGGAAGGGTTCAAGGCCAGGTTGGATGGGGCTTGGAGCAACCTGGGATAGTGGAAGGTGTCCCTGTCCGTGGCAGGGGGTGGAACGGGATGGTCCTTAAGGTCCCTTCCAACCCAAACCATTCTGAGCTGTGCTGCCTGTCCCTGCCAGACATGCTGCTCTACCGCTACGTCGTGTCCCGGCTCATCTGGGCCTACATGCTCTCCATCGCCATGACCTACTTCATCACGCTGTGCCTCTTTCCCGGGCTGGAGTCGGAGATACACAACTGCACTCTGGGGGAATGGCTCCCCATCCTCATCATGGCCATCTTCAACCTCTCTGATTTCGTTGGCAAGGTAGGAGAGAGGCCAGCACCAGCACAGGGAGGCTCTGTCCTCCTCCTGTGTCCTCTTTCTAAGCCACTTGGCTCCACCAAGGGTTATCTCCACTCCATGGGTATCTGACCATGAGGCTGCTCTTCAGCATGGCCGAGGCTGGGCTCCTGCAGCAGTTGGTCTTTCCACCATCTCGTCTCCTTGCTGCCTCATTTTGGGCACCTTCTTGCTCTCCCCAGCCCTCTTACCCCCACACACAGTCTCTCCCCCTCACTGCAGATCCTGGCTGCCCTGCCCTACGACTGGAGAGGGACCCACCTCCTTGTCTACTCCTGCCTCCGTGTGGTCTTCATCCCCCTCTTCATCATGTGTGTCTACCCCAATGGGCAGCCCACCTTCGGCCACCCTGCCTGGCCCTGCATCTTCTCCCTCCTCATGGGCATCACCAACGGCTACTTCGGCAGTGTCCCCATGATCCTGGCTGCAGGAAAAGTGAGCCCGGAGCAGCGGGAGCTGGCAGGTAGGACCTAGTCCTCACTGGAATCCCAGGTGGGGTGGCCAGAGCACCCTGACACCCTGCGTCCCTTCCCACAGGGAACACCATGACCGTGTCCTACATGACAGGCTTGACGCTGGGCTCGGCCGTGGCGTACTTTGCCTACAGCCTCACCAGTACCTCCCACAGCACCTGTTTCTACACCGAAACCTCCAACGGCTCCTTCACCTTGGGCTACTGAGCCCTGGGGCGGGGGGACAAGATGGGACCTGTTTCCCACCGTTGTCCCCACCGCCCCACTTGGCCCATGTCCCTCCTCTGGGACAGGGTGGACAGGGACTGGCATCCTGTGGGCACAGGGCCGTGGCATTCCAGAAAGGCCCGTGCTGCCCAGACAGGCGCTGCACAGGGCCACTTCTTGGGGTGACATTCCTCCCACCCCAGAGGACAGTCCTGTTGTTTTTGGGGGGATCCCCATCAGAGATGTGCAGCTCCCCAGTGGACCCTGGGGATCTTCTGTTTGAGCCAAGCCATTGCCAGGAGGAAGAAAATACTGCCAAATTCCAAAGGGAATAGGACCAGTGCTGGGGAGGAAGGCGATGGAGGGCTGGTGAGGAAGAAAAGGAGCAAGAGAGGTAGGAAACATTCCTTCAGTCCCCAGTGGCTCCAGGAAGGTTGGTCTCAACTTTTCATTGATGGTGCTGCAGGTTTTCACCAAGAATGGTTTGAAATCCCAATCCATCTCTAAACATGCCAATCGCTGTGTAAAAGAGCCAATTCAGTTCTGCTGGTTGAGAAAAAAATGATTTTTTTTTTTTTTTGTGTCTTGTTTTGCACCCCCCAAAACTGCAGGAGAGGCAGGGTCTTGCCTCTCCCCCACCCCACACTGTGAATCTGCCCCAGTACAATGGGGCTGGGGGGTCCCCAAGGCTACAGCACTGCCAGTGCCACCCACGGGCCACTGCTGAGCTTTGAGATTTATTGCAAGGGACATAAGTGATGCTGATTAAATGATTAAATGTCTTTGCAATGATGGCTGGTCCTTACTTGTGTGCCACTGGCACTTGGCTGCTGGTGACGGGCTGGGCTGGCAAACACACACACAAGGTGATGCTGCTGCCTGTTCCGTGGGGTCTTGGGGTGTCTCTTGTGTTGCTCCCCAGCTCCAGGGTCCCCTTTGTCATCTGAGGTGGTTGGACTTGTCATTGGGTCCCACTGGACCCCTGCCAGCCTGCAAACTGCTGCGGGCAGCATGTGGGAGAGGGAATGGGCCAAGAGGAGCAGAAAGGATCTGAAGAAGGTGCCAACACCACTTTTTGGGACTGGCTGCACCTCGCTGTGCCAGGAGCTGGCGGGTGCTCCCTCCCAGGGAAGCAAGCCCAAGGAGGCGGCGAGTGCCAGGCTTGGCACCCTGACTCGGACCCCCCAGCACCAGAGGGTCTCGCCATGCCAAGCTCCCCGCTGGCTGAGGTGCAGCTCACACCAAAAAGAGCAAATCCAGCATTTCATCCTCAACACATGGTGCCATGAGTGTGGTGGCCCGGGAAGGACTCGCACCTCCTGCCCACAGGCCCCCATCCAGCAGAGACCTCTGCTCAGGGGTCCCATCCTGTCACCACATCACATGGACGGGTTCTCCCCAGAAAAGCCACACTGGCACTAGGGTTGGGTCTTTTCCCAATTCAGAGGCTGAGCCAAAAAGTGATCATTGCCACCAAGGGGAGAAAACCCCCAGGGTCAGGACAAGCGAGACAAAGAAAGATGCTTTGCTGGGTTGCTTTTTTTCAATTAATTTTTTTTTTTTTTATGAAAAAAGATCACACGGAGTTCTCCAACAAACAGAATGCCAAAAAAATTGTTTTAAACAAAACATAAACAAAACAAAACAAAAAAGACAAAAACCTGGCTCTCCTTTCCTCTCGATTGTCTGAAATATCCTTGTGTTCCATAGAAGGCAGTGGGTTTTAAGTGCTTTCTATTTAACATTAGCATAAAATCTCTCTCGCGCGCTCTCTCTCGCTCTTTAAAATATGCTCACACAATTTGCTTCTAGAAGTACAGTACACTTTGAGCGTGGGGGGGTGTGCCTGTTCCCAGATCATTTACAATCACAATCCAACAGGAAATAAAAAATAATATTCTAAACGTCAGACTGTGTTCATTTCTGCCGTTGTGGGTTTTTTTCTTTTTTTTTCCTTTTTTATAATTTCATAATTTTTTTCACAGTTTTAAAAAGTTTATATTTATATATATATATTTATATTTATATTTATAATTAAAAAGTTGAATCCATTTAAAGACTTATAATACAGGAGGGCTAAAGAGTCTTTTGGTACATTAAAACTGTACAGGCTAGAACCGTTCACTGTCCGCCGTGCCGAGGCGCCGGTGGCCCGGGGTGGAGATGGTACGAGCTCAGCACCATGTGGTTTGTTTAAAGGACAAGGGGTAACTCTGCAGGGGTGTCCCTCTCCCCTGAGCCCTGGCCTCCAGTCTCTGGTACACAGCTGGTACCAGGGCGGAGAGTTTCCAATCTGTCCTTGGCTTAAGCGTCTCCCCACCGGAGCCTGGGCCGAGCCGGGCCCCGCTCCGCGTCCCAGCGATCTGTAGTGCGAGTCGGTAGTTGCAAAGATCAGTGCGTCTCTTGGAGTTTTGTTTTAAGTGCAAGGATGGTGCATCGTTCTCCTCCGGTTCTCCTCTAGTGTCCCCTCTGGGCAGGTGTAAAACCCTGGAGCAGCGGTGGTGGTGCCACGGGTCCGGCGTGTGCTCAGTGGGAACGACAGTGGGTGAGCATCTCCGTGGGGAGTCAGGCCCTCGGGATGGAGCAAGCTGGGCGGTCCCCTCCCTGAGCCCAAGGTGGCAGCGGGGCTCTGGCTGTGGGAACACTGCAGGCAGGCACAGCCGGGTTCATACATCGTCCCCATTCCCTTCAAATGATGGGCAAAGGCTTCCCAGCAGCTCCACATCTCTGATCAGGCAAGGCATGGAGGCTAAAGGGGGGTGAGGGATGCCGGAATCCAATGGCCTGTGGTCTCCTCTCCTCCAAGCACCGAGCAGCAGCAGTTTTTCCCCAGTCATTTCTTGCCCCTTCACTGCACACTCCAACTTCTTTGTTTGCCAAGTGTCACCCCCCTCACCACGAGCCTGCTCCCCCCAGCACCTTTCCAGGGCAGGAGGAACAGAGAGCGATGAAAAGAGAGTTCAGACTGTTTGTTCGAGGCAGTGAGAAGGCAGCATCCCAGACTGGGTGTTGGCTCCTCTTCCACCTGGTTCCTCCTATCCCGGTGATCTCTTCTGCTGGGACCAGCCCCGCCCCACCATGCTCCATGCTGCCAGAGGGGCCTCCAGGGAAAGGGAACCGCAAAAAGGCGCTGAGAGGATCGAGACGAGGCGCTGAGAGAGACTCATCTTTCTCTTTCACCCTGTCCTTCCTAAAGGGTCATGCGAAACTAAGCAGGAAAGGGAATATAAGGACGGAGAGGAGCGCACGTGGAAGGTGAGTGGGTGTCCTTCCATGCACGGGCGGCTTCCGAGTTACTGACGGGGGCAAATGACACAAAAGGGATCCCTCCTGCCGGGGGGTCCCGCTGGTGAAATGATCACGAGACCCATGTGCTTTCCTGGACCAAAAGGAGGAAGGGAGAAGTTGGTCAAGTGTCACCTTACTTAAAGCCACTTCCAGAAGAGCCTTGGGCGTTCAAGCACCACCACCACACCCAAGGGCATCTTCCCCAAGTCCTGTAACTGCTTCCCCAACCCCTTTCTTCAGCCCTCTCCTTCCTCCTCGCGTCTCTCGCGCTCTCCTGTCTGTAGTGTGACACAGAAATGAGCATTGAAAGAAACAATCATGTCGTCTGAACAGGCACGTCCTCAGGTTTGTCCCGTCCCTCCCAGGGGGTGGCACGTGTCCCCTGGGCGGTCAGCAGATGACAGGGACCCCGTCGGTGTTGAAGATCATGCCCGTGGTGGGCTCGTAGGTCCCTGCAAGGTAGTAGAGGTCCTCACTGTCCTGGTATTTCTTTGTCTTTAGCATCTGTTCATACTGATCCAGACCAACAACAAGACACTTGTGTGAGATGGTCTGGACATCGTTCTCATCCACGTGAGAGGACTGGTAGAGGGCTCGCTGCACAGCAGGAACAGAAGGAAGCAGGTGGGAAGAAAAGGAGAAATTAGATCTCACAGCAGTAACAGCATCGTCTTCAACATGTAGGAAAAAAACCCATCACAACAGGACAGGGCTCTGCTCATACTCAAGAACTTCCCACTCATCCCAAAAGCCAGCCCAGGGGAGGGACAATGAGAATCTGCACCAGCCTATGGGCAGCCTGGACACAATCCATCCAGCCTGCTGAGCCTGAGCCCTGGTTTTCACTCAGCTCCCACCAAGGGGAATGCTGTGGTTGCCAAGCACACGTACAGGGGAACGTGAAGGCCCGGAGTTTGTCATCCTCACTTTGAGGATACAAATGCAAAGATGGGTGCTGGATACCAGTCCACTGTTCCTACCCACACCCAGCACCTGCAGCTACTCCCACCCTCCCAGAAAACATCATCCCAAGTCCTGGACACTGCAGACTCAGCTGAGGCAAAGAGCAAGAGCCAGAGAAGTTTGGGGGGCATTTCCCCACCACCATTTGTTACAGGGTGCCCAGCATTCCCTCCCAGCCTTTCCCCAGCCAGACCAACCTCCATAAAGTCCTTCCTCTGGTTGGATGCCTGCAAAGCTGTGGACAGACTCCTGCCTGATTTCTGATCCCAGCGCTGCGCCCAAGAAGGAAAGAGGAAACAGAAATGAAAAGCAGGTGAATTAGTTGTTTTTCTATGCCAGCATCTCCTGCCCATCTCATGTGCCTTTGGAACTTCAACTCCCACCCACAGTCACTGGGAATAAAACCTAAGAGCTTGTTATAAACAAAGCACATGTGTGCAAAATTCAGTGTTTCTGAGCACCAGGCCAGTTACTATTACACTGTAAAGACTTGATCTGGCTCTTGACATTCTTTTTGGACCAACACAGAAGTCTTTATTTCCTATTAGGATAAAACCCACCGCTCCCCTATTCAAGGGGCAAACACCAAGCTCGTCCACCCCCCCACAACATGAAAGGATGGGGTCACCCCCATCAGGGTACCAGTAAGAAACTGCACCTGGGGTGTTTTCCTCATCCTTGGAAAGAAACAAAAGGGAGCAAGGAGCTTTGCAGCCCTCTCAGCAAAGGAGACCGGCCTACCTTGCCTTCATTGAGTTTCTTCCCAGGGTTGGTTTCTTCTGGGTGATAGAACCATTTGACCCGGACCACCATGTTGTTCCCCCAGGACTCCCACATGCTCTGGATCCGGCCAATGTAGGGCAGGTTGGGGCGGCCGGCGGAGAGGAAAACCGCACAGTCTCCGATGCGGATTATCTCCTTGCCCCGGACGATGGCCTTGTAGAACAGCTTCCTGGCCTTCCCTTTCATTCCACGTCTCTGCCAAGAGAGGATTGTGCAGGTGAGCAGCCAGGGACCACCCAGGTTTTCCCCAACCACAACTGCTTGCCCTGTCCCACGTGCACCCCTCTGGTGCTGGCAGGGCCACAGTATTCCCACAGGAACTGGGGCAGAGGGACACGCCATGCAGGATAGCTCCCCCAGACACAGCTAAGACCAACCCCAATCTCCCGCAAACTGGAGACCTTGGCTGAGGACACACCACGACAGCAGTTTCACCACCCCAGGAGAAGGGGAAGGGGTAAGAGGCACCAGAAGGCAAACATCAGCGCTGAGCTCTACGGAGCAGCGGGAGAGACTCCGTTTACCTGCGTGGGTTTCCCGAACCACTTCCACAGCTGCCGTGCAGGGAGGAAAGCGGCGATCTTGGGCCTGTTCTCCACGGACGGCAGGCGCTGGCGCTTGGCCAGCTCCTTGGTGGTGGGCAGGTGGATGCCCTCGCGCTTCTTGGGCCTGCTCTTGTTGCCGCTCTGCGGCGGCGCCGGCTGCGGCACCGGCTGCTGCGCCGG
Source organism: Pseudopipra pipra (assembly GCF_036250125.1). Lineage (NCBI taxonomy): Eukaryota > Metazoa > Chordata > Aves > Passeriformes > Pipridae > Pseudopipra > Pseudopipra pipra. Next base: position 13,202,290 of record NC_087564.1, read on the forward strand.
CTGCTTCTGGCTCTGCGGGTGGGAGGACGCACGGGATTTCCCCGCCTGCTTGGTTTGCTTGGGCGGGAGCGTTTGCTGCACCGAGGAACTCGGCTGGGCCTCGGCTACTTCATCGTCAGAGCTGCAGGAGGAATCTTCGTCCGTAGTGGAGGAGGAGGAAGAGCTGGAACTTGATGAAGAAGAGGTCGATGAGGTGGAGGAAGAGGAGGAAGAGGAAGATGAAGAGGAGCTGCTGCTAGAAGAGGAAGAGGAGGAAGAATTGGAGGAAGAGAGAGGGGTGGATGCTCTTGAGCTGGCTGAACTGCTGTCCTGGGCTTCCCCTCGGTTCTTATCAGCCTCCTCTTCTCCCTCTGACTCCGAGCTGCTGTCGCTGCTGTTGCTCTCAGACTCTTCCACTGCTGCTGGAGCTGCTGCCTTTTCTTCCTGGTCCTTGGAGGCAGTGAGGCTCTCCACTGAGCCATCAAACTTTCCTCCAAAGCTGGCAGGAGAAGGGTCTCCCTCAGCCACTTTGGTTCGGGAAGATTTCTGCTTGCCCTCCACACTCACTGCAGCGGAATAGCCCAGCCCCAGGAGACTCTTCCCATCTCTGCGGCTGGCCAGGTTTGAGTCCTCCAGCATCCTCATCGCCTCCTTCATCTTCTTTGTCTTTGGAGACATCACGCCCTCATGGTCCAGCTTGATCAGGATTTCGCTGTCATGCTTCCTCTGAGCCTTGACCACAGTGCCAAACTCCTGTGTCTCTTCTGTGGGCCGCCCTTTCTTGGCCTTGGCTTTCGACCCTGAAGCCTCACTGGAGCCAAAGGCTGCCAGTGTTCCTGGGAGGTCACTGTAGGGTTCTGTGCCAAGGATGCTGCCGAACACAGCAGGCTGATAAGTGGGCTGGGAGGGGCTGTGCAGTTTAGTGGAGATCTTCATTTTGCTGGCTTTTGACCGCTTTTCCTCCGTGGGAGCAGGAGAGCCTCCAGTCGGCAGCGGTTGCGATTTTCTTGATCCCTTCATGCTTGGCTTGCCCAAGCAGGTTGGCTTCTCTGGGACTGAGGAGGTAACAGGTGAGGACTCACCCTGATCCTTCTCTTCAGGCAAGGCAGCCTCTTCTGCAGAAGGGAGGAAACACAAAGACATGATGTTATCCATCCAGATGGGCTTTATTAGCTCAGACTCAACCAGACGCCAATGCTGATCCGTCTCTGGCCAAATGTGGCTTGTTCCTGCCTGCTCAGGTACCCCAAAGGGACACAGGTACTCACTGCTCACTGAGCAGCCTGGCCTGATGCCAGTGCCCATGGGCAGCTGACGGGTAATGCCCAGAGATGCTGCTTCAACTTCAGGGGTCTCAAACTGCATTATCTCCTGCCTTAATTTGGGGAGAGTAGTAAGGAACTGTGCAAGGATTCCCTAAACTCCAGGTGTGGCAGTGGTCACAACCTACCAGCTTTTGCCTTGACGCTTGGCTTTCTCCCTCGCCCTTTGCCCTTTGACACGGGCTCCTCTGACCCCAGTGCAGCTCCTTCTTTTCCTTCTCCAGTGTCTTTGCTGGATTTACGGCTACGGCGCTTGGTGCTGGGCACCAAAAGGGCAGGGGAAGGCTCAGCACCTGCAACAAGTCAAAGTGATAGTCAAATACAGTCAAACAACACATAAAACAGAGATGTGACTCAGGGAAAGTATCCCAACTGATTCTGCAATAGGGACTGGGCCATTTTCCCCTGTGGGTTATATCCCATCCCAAAGTGCAATCTTTGTGACTGAAAGTCTGTGAACTTGTCCCAAAATCTCAGAGGTAACTGGCCTGAAACTCCCCACATTTCATAGTGGGAAGTATCTTGTAAAAAATGAATGGCAACACTCACACTGGATCTTGTAGTCAGGTGGGAGAAGTCGAATGTGAGACAGTGGGATGCGTCCCGTGTCCCCGTCATCAAACTCTACTGTGATGAGATCACCATCTTCCTCCAGATCTAGGGTTCCTGTAGGATGGGGGAGCAGAAGGTGGGATTAGGAAAAAATGCTACAGTACAAACCCCTTGTAAGGCAAGTGGGGATAGGGGGAAAGACAGGGATCCTGCACCAGCTCCAAAGCATCCTTTCCAAAGCAGGGAGGGCACACTTTGCAATGGAAAGTCCCTGATAATACTAAACCAGCCCACCCAGTGTGAAATTCCCCAGTCAGCAGCAGTCCTCCAGAACATAATAGCCATTCCAGGTTGACTCTCCACCTCTTTCCACTTTTCCCTTCTGTTCTTGCAGAAATTCACTTCCCTGTTTTCATTGCAGTATCTGTTTGGGGTTTTTTACCTCCAATTTGTAACTACTCTCAGCAATCACAAACTGCTGCTATTTCACCTTCTCCAAGAGAATTGTGTTCCCACCCTCTCTTCTTGCATCAGCATTACTGGTCTATAACTCACAAATAATTCTTCCTTTACACACGTAGTGTGACCAATGGCCCAAAAGCAAGACCAGCCATGGCAGAATTGCCCAGAGCTTTCACTGGCTTTTTAATGGGACCAGATTGGGGAGTTGATATGTCAGAAGTGAAGCTGTGTGTGTCCAGGTGATGTAGAAACCTCCTCCACAACCTCAGAAATCACTGGTGCCTGGAGTCAATTCTGACTTTCTAAAATGTATTGAATTTCCCTGATATTTTTAAGCTCCTAAATTGCTCAGAGCTCTTCCTGAACCAACAGGACGTCACTAAATCAGCATCATGAATGAGTTGGGCGTGATCTGAGGGAGAGGAATGGGCCAGGCTCTGACCTCCAGGATGCTCACAGCAGAGCTCAGGGCTTCTCCAGACAAGCCTGACATCCCTCAGGACACACAGAACCGAGACATCCCAGGTTCACCAGGCAGCCTTACCTCGGACAACTGTCCCTGGGTAGAGGCAGCGGTACTGCTGGCTCCAGTAGGCTGCAATCCTCGTGCCCTCGGGCAGGAACCGCACTGAAGGGGGTTTCACATCGATTATCTGCTCAGGACAAGAGGAAGGCAATTACTGACATTCCTTGCACCAGCACAGACCATCCCACCACACCTGGCATGGAGCAAAGGAGCTCCGGAGAAGGCAAGGGACAGTCTCCCTGCTGGGAAATGGCCTCCTGTCTGCTCACAGGGCAGGGTGAAGGACTATCCCTGCTGGAATACAGAAGTGGTGCCCACTGCCAGTGGCCATGGGGCAGCAAGCACACCAAGGGGAGCTCTGCCCACACTGGCCACAGAGGCAGGAACAGGGCATCCCTGCAGCCCCAGTTGGGGAAGGGAATGAGGTGGTTTCCAGCTTGCCTCCTCCACCCCAAAACAGGGCTCAGGCACCAAGGTCAAGCACCCTTTGGCCTCACATACCGCTTCCTGCAAGAGCTGCTCCAGGCAGTAAATGTGGGGACGGTTTCCCCTCTCACCTTCCACCACCACACGGTATCTGAAACACAGAGGCCCAGTCAGACATGGCACATGGGAGACATCACCCCAACCAGTAACAGCTCCCTCGGAGCCCCACCACCAGTTTACGTCAGTGCATTTAACGAGATGTTAAAGGGATTTTCCTCAGCGCTGATACACCAGAGTGAACTCTCCTTCCCTTCCTCCCTGCCAGACTCTGTCAGTCTCTGGGCAGTCAGCTCTACAGAACCCCCAAATGGATCCCTGCAGCAGCTATGTCCAGCAAATCCCAGGTGGATACAGCAGTCCCTCAACTCACATGTCTGGTGAATGTACCGTCTTGACATGCCCAGCATAGAGCAGCTTGTCATCCATGGGGATGAGGACACGCAGACCATCTTTCAGCTCATCCTTGTCAATGATGCAGGACCGAGGAGCTGTGAGGTGTTGGAGCAAGATGGGGATTAGAGAGCACCACACATGGAAAAGGGACATAGAGCGGAGAAGGAAACCTCACACTCGCAGCATCCCCCTCCCCTTGGAAAAGGCCAGCAAGCAGAAAGGGCTCACTCTCTCTCTCTCTCTCTTTCTCTCTGGCTAGCTCCTGGCAGAGGTAACAAAAAATTAATAATAATAAATAATAAGTCTCCCCTCTTAGTAATAACAACATACCAATAAATGAAAATAGGGCAACTCAAAGACTGGGCTTCAACTACATGTCAAAGTGGGACACTGACAAGGCTTCTTTTTAACTGAAGTCACTGAAAAAGTGATATCTCCACCCCAAAAACTCATATCTTTGGATGAGGAACACGGGAAAGCAGTACAACAGTCCTCCTCTGAGCAGCCCTGAGAAAGTTGCCCAGTCCCTCTACCTGTACAATCAGCCCCCAGCCCCTCCTGCCCTCACCTGGTGTGGGTGGTCGCTCGACCAACATGCTCAGTGGGATGTTCTCATCCTCTGAGAAGCTGCTGTCTTGGTTGGGTTCAAAATCCTCCTCTGCTGCCATGCTCTCCATGAGCTTGCTGACAGCTCCTCCTTTCCCTCGGTTCTGCAGGAGAGCAAGCAAGCACATCAGCTCATCAGCAGAACAGGCAACAGTCTGATCCCATCTCACCTTCCTCCAGTGACAAATAACCTGAGGGTATTGGGACAAAATTGTCTCCGTCCTCAGCAATGTTAATCACACAGAGAGTTAAGTGGGTGAACCCAAGCTTTTTGCTGGGTTTGTCCCGAAGCACCACTGACAGCTGACCAAAAGCTATTCCCCACATGCTTATTCATGGAGGTTAGGAGAGATGTTGTGGAGCAGAGAGCTGCAGTTTTGCTCTGCATTCACCATCTCTGCACAGTGTTCCTGACCTCTCTGCCTTTGGTGAACAGGTACCAGGCACTGTTGCTATTTCCTCGCAAATCTCTACGATCTGTTTCTCCTTGTTACACGCAGACCATAAGTGTTACGCTCAGAAATCGTGTGAGACGACCAGCAATGTGTGTTATGAGGGATGACAGGCTACAGCAGTGGAGCAGAAACCAGCTGTGACTCAGTGCTGAGCAAGGTAACTCCATCACCATCTCCTTGATCCTTGCTATCCATGAAAGCTCTCTGTGAAGGCTCTCCCTCCACCCTGTGGTGGCCTGAGAGAAAATCCTGCCTGCTCACTAATTTGGGAGATGAAGGCAAATGAACGCCAGATGGTAGCAGCAGGTACTACCTGATAGTCTTCCTTGGATTTTAGGCTTCTCAAACCAGCCTTTTGCCTGTAACACACCCAGCAAAACCAGCACATCTGTATTTCCCTCTCTCACACTGCAACAGTTCAGGAAAGAGCACAGCTCTGCCAGCCACCCTCCAGCTCACCCACACTGGAACCAGCCCCTCACCTCTTTTTTCACCTCCTTGGCTTTCACCTTGGCTTTGCTCTTCTTGGTGGAGCCCAGGGCATTTGCCAGGCTGACACGAACATCAGATGGGGAGCTAGGGATGCCAGGAGGAGACATGGATGAGGAAGAGGAGCAGCAGGGTGTTTCTTTCCCCTTCTTCCGTTGCTAAAAATAAAAAGAAAATACTTCCATTAGTAAAGAGAGAATTGATAAAGATCTGGGACCAGGGAGAGGAGAAAGGTGGAGCAAAGCAGGTTGTGCATAGGTAGTATGATGTTCAGCCACATCATGATGATGTTCACTGGTCACATCACATGTCCCAGCTCTGTTTTCTGGCTTCACACACTTTGGGAAGAGCTTTTCATTACCCTGGAGAGCAAATCCTGACCGTCAAATCTTCCTCTGAAGAGCTCCAAGAAGATCCCAGTTGGCCTCATGTCACAACTAACTTGTCTAACTCTCCCCATGAGTACTGCTCCAAAACACTGCCATGAACTGAACGGGAGCCAGAGGGAGCAGAGCTTTCAGCTGAGATGAAAACCCAGTAACCTAGGGATCACTGCCACCCCCAGCCAGGGACAGCCCCCAGAAGTCACAAGTTAAAGGTGAACAGCCTTAAAGGCCAGCACAGGGGACACAGCTCAGCAAGTGAATAAGGTCATGCAGATAGTGGGAGACTGTCCACTCTGGCCAACCCAAACAGGTTGGATTTGGGATATGGAGGTTGACACAAGTAACCAGCCCCGTTCAGCCACAATAGGTTTTTACTCCCTGCAAGTCAGATCCAAGTCTGACAGATCCTCTAGGTGTATGTGGGGCTGGCAGGGGTGCCAAGGGGCAGCCAAACAACTGCTGAGACATGACTCAACTCTCCTCTGCCCTAGCAGAGTTAACTGCCCTCCCCACACCCTCACCCAAGGGTCCCACACCAATTTTGACAGCACATTCCTCACCTTGTTTAGCTCCTTTCTCTCCTTCCCCTTGCTGCCCTCCTTTTTGGGGCTCATGGGTGCCCCCTTGCCACAGCGCCCAGGCTTGGAGACAGGGGTGGAGCTGGCAGGGGCCGCAGACGTCAGCATGGCCGAGGACGTGGTGGCGTCGTGGAGGAAGATCCGCTCGCTCCGGCGCCGGTTCCACAGGTCATCATCGCTGGCCTCCAGCCCAAACTCAAAGCTCAAGTCCTTGGGGGATTTGAATTTTTTCAACTTGCGGCCTTTCTCAGACCCGAGCTTGGCCTTGTCAGCGCTCCCAGATCCAGAGTCGAGGTTGCTGGGGGCCTGGCTTGGCGGGATGCTGCTTGAGTCCAGTGGCCCCTTCTTTCCCCGCAGCAGACCTGAAGGCGACTTCTTCCTGATCTTGATCTCACTCTCTGAGTCTGTGTACTCAAATTCTGTCCCTAGGTGCAAAGGATTTAACCATCAGTCAAAGCCTTGGTTGAGCCAAGAGAGGACACATCCCGCTGGAAGCGTTTGGGTTCCGTGAGAGATGCTGTGCCTGTTCAACAGAGCCCTTGCTTGTTCCCCTTTCCAATTCCCCACATCCCCTCAGATCTGAATTTCTGCCCCATAAAACACTGATTTCTCTGGAAGTAAAGTCTCCCCTGCTCCAAAGCAGAGCCCAACCATTCAGGCAGTCTGGTTCAGCATATTGTCTGCTTCCATTTCTCCGTTGTCCCACAGCCAAAACCCTGTCGGAAAGCTCTTACTAGAACAGATACTCTAACTTGTGCCCCTCCTCAAAAAGGAGCTGTTCCACTGAAGCTGAGCACAAATCCCACAAGCTGAGCCTCCCACCCCTCCCAGTGGGAGTCCTCTCCAGTTTCACCTTTGTTTCAGGAGAACAATCTCTTTTAACAAATGGAATAAACCCATATTTCAAGCTTATTTTTTCTCATTGGCCAACAGACACCACAGATCTTTTTACTGGCTTAGGTAATCACCTTAAAGTCAAGAGAAGTAAATGATCTTTTGTCTGTGGCAAATGGAAATCCCCTCACATTGGTCTCTGCTCAGCCCCACAGGCACAGCAGTACTCAGGGGCTTCAAATATTGTAGTAATGTTCCCCACCTTCAGTGTGTTTCCCTGAACCTGATAAAGGAAAGCAAGATCATGTTTCCAGGGGCAGAAGGGAAACTGAGGCAGCACCTACACACCCATGGGCAGGAGGTAAGCAAACAACATTCATGTGGGAAAATGAAAATGTACATGGTGCATGCGAGGACAGCATCTTCTCTCAGTCCTTCTCTCTCAAACTCACTTTCCTGGGTAAATTCAGTCTGCAGGAACCTGCTCTCATCTTCTAAGCAAACCCCTTTCCCTGAGACAGCCCCAGCATGAACAGGAAAAGAGCCAGCCTGTCAAAACCAAAGCTGGCAAGGCTCAAAATAAAAAACCCACTGGAAATTAAAACACTCCTCCTCTCTCACTACCGCATGAGGTAATTTCTAGATGCTTCCAGTTTCAAGGAGGGCAGGTTACAAGACAATAAATTCTTAACAGAGGTTGTTGGAACAAGTTGGCAAAAGCCTAATATAGCATGGAAACAGTGCTAAAACAAGCCAGGCTCCCGAGGAGGACATAATTTTCCATTCTGAAGCATGCTATAAATTCCATTATCACTTAATAAATATTAATAGCAAATTTATAAATGGAACCCATATAGATCTGTCTGACCGAGAACAATGTCACCAATGGGCACTTGTGTAGCAGGGCACGGGGAGGGGAAGAAATGAAACTCCCAACACATTGAAAGTGAGACAGAGACAGGACAGAAACCCAGGGTCTGGCACTGCAAACACACAAGCAGAGGAAGGAATGCTTGTTTCAAGTCTTGCTGGCTGGTTTCTATAAGGAAGCTGATGGGATGGACCGATTGAAAGAGTTTTCCTTCTGCTTGAGTGTTCTGCCTGAGTGTCTCTGCTTCTCTTGGGTATCCAAGATCAGCTGCATTTAGCACATGCTTCCTTCCCTAAATGTTAACAGCACTTCACTGCCTTCTGCGCTTTGTCCAGGGGGATGCAGCATCCCACTGCTTGCCTTTGCTGCACGGCTGCTGAGGATTTTCCAGGTAGGAAAAGAAGAAACTGACAAAGCCACAGGGAACTGTCCCTAGGGAAGCCAGAGCTGCAGCTGCTAAACCTGGTTCTTGTTTTCCTGCCAGGCCGTTTTCCCCACCTTCAGCATCAGGACCAAGTAGCCAAAGCAAAAAAAGGGCAACTCAGTGTCTGGGCAACAACCTGCTCTCTTGCAGCCACAGCTGGGGCCTCCCAAACCTTCCACCCTGCCCCCGTGGCACCAACCCAAGCCACGCAACGCACCCATCAGGCTCTGCCGCTCCTCCTTCTTCTTCGCCTTCTGCTTGGCCTCCAGCTGGATGATGGAAAGCGGAGGGGGCACGATGGGGCTGGGCATGGCGCTGGCAGCAAACCTGGCCAGAAGGCCCAGGCCACTCTCATCGAGGGCAGGCGACGACAGCCTGTCTGTGCCGTCCGTGCCATAGTCCTCTGCCTCCTCCTCTTCCTCCTCGTCGTCGTCCTCCTCCTCCTCCGAGCTCGAATCTGGCACGCAGAAAAGAGGGAGCCCATTACAAATCTCATGGAGTTGCACTTCACCTACATTTCCAAACCGAACCACAACTCTCCTGCTGCTCTGTGCTCACCTAAGTAGCACTGAGCCACCCAGGACTGAGCCAGAAGACACTGGGCCATGGACACACACGTGTCCTTGCGGCCACAGAGCCGGTGTCACCTGCCTGCCACCACCCTGGAAGGACACAGCAATACAGGGTACGGCAAAGAGGACCCACTCAAGGCGAGGGAGGGAAGAGCAGGGTGTTGGCAGATTTGAAAAGGATGCCACACACCCCTTCCCTGCAGCTTTCAGGAGGAATTAAAAGCTTAATTCCTTTGAAAATCCCAACCTGGGAGCTGTGGGATTCCCCTCCCGCCCACCACCGCTTCCTCCATAATGAAATCCATTAATGTAATCAGAATCAGAGATCAGCATGGAAGGGGAATACCAGAGAGCAGCCTGGGCCGTGGCAGGAAGCAAGGGGGACAGAGAGAGAAGGGGCAGGAGGCAAAAATGCAAAGAGAGGGGGGAGAGAAATAATAACTTGAAAGCAATGGATTTGGAATGCATAAGGGAGGAAAGTGTAGGCAGTGTTGGAGAGAAGGAGTAGTGTTTAAACACTCTGCCTCAAAACTCTCTGTGCCTTTCATTTCCCTTTCTACAGCTCAGTCTAGGGAAGCCCAGCTCAGCACAGGCAGCTGCCCACAGCCAAAATCTAATTCTGGCAAAGAAATCAGCCTCGCTGCCTCGGCTGACACTCACAGAGCAGTGGGCTGGGGGTTTCCTCTATGCTGTATATACAGCAGGTATTTTGGGGGTAGATGCTCCAAGAGTGGCACCTCTCCCTTCCTACAGCACTTCCCAAGAGTCTGTCAGCAGCTCAAAAGCAATTAATTTTAACAGCATCTCATCCAGTTACTGCTGGTGAGCAAGTCACTACACAAATGCACTATACCACACACATACTTATACACACATATATGAGCACATATATCTTTTTTTTTATATATATATATATGTTTAACAGTAAAAAGTGGGTCTGGAAAAGATATTTCATTTCTCTTGAAATTGAGGGCTTAAGTAGGATCATTGAGGCTGCTGGAAAATTTCCACCACTAGCAGGAGCCCTGCTCTGAGCCCACTCCCCAGCTCCTACCAGCCACTATCCCTGCCTCTAAAATCCAGCCAAATGAGAAACCAGATCCCTTCAAAATGAGCTGGAATGAACATGAAAATCCTTTTCTTTTCACATATGCCCTCTGGGATAGATAAAAACGTCCTCAACACTTGGCTGTTCAGAAAAAAAAAATACAATAACACAAGTGTTATTTTTCCATGATATTAGAAAGAACAGGAATATCAGAAAACAATGTTCTCATCCTTGTATTTTATCAACTGAGGTAATGGGCAGTTTTTTTCCTTGCTTTTTGGTTTTTTAAACAAGGACAGCTTATCTCTGCAGCATACATCAGATAGCCACAGAATACTAATTTTTAACTGCATAAAAATCCCTTCCCCATTTCAGTTGCTCAGGCTGGTTCCTTGTGATATTAAAATGCTACTAAACTTGCAGTAAATACCAAGAAATCCACAGCCCTGTTCACTCCTTGCATAAAAGCCACTGGTAAAAAAAAAAAATCTGCAGCAAATTGGGATCAGATTCCTTCCCCTACCAGAAAAGGGGGCACGATTGCTGTTTTCCTACCATATTTTGCCAAAAAGAAAACGAATTCAGATGAATTTGGTTACTCTGAGATGTGGAAACCACCTGCCTGAGAAGCAGTAAAACCATGCCTGAGTTCAGTGACACAGCATGGGGTAGTGAGAGCCTCTCCACACATCCCATTTCACTCTGAAATTCAGTGATTTTCAGCAAAAACGGGGGAAAAAAATTGAAAAAATCAACCTGTACAGCCTCTAATGCCAGACTTAGACAGTTGGCTGTGGATAGAGTGGCTCGCTGAGCAGCTGGGGAGGAAAACAGGCAAAAAACAGGGGGAAAGTTTGCAGGAAAATCCCTCCATGGCCAGTCCAGCCCCCTTGGCTCAGCCACGTCACCAGCAGCACCACTTCTTCAGCACTTAAAGGCTGCGTGTGCAAGGGCATAAGGGTGCCCAGCAGCTCCAGTATTTCACATGCACTCAGGTAAAACAGATTTAAAAGCCAGGATGAAAGCAGCTATTACTCACCCTACAGAAAATACACTACACAATTATGTCCCTGGCGGTTATTCCAACCTCCTTCACACACACGGCACCGCGCTACGGAAAGGCAACTGAAGACAGTCCCTTGTCAGCATTTTTACCACAACACTTGTATTTTTATCCACAGGAGATACAATTTTAACCCCATTTTAAGACATTCACAGCACAGATCCATCCTCCTCCACCTCTCACAGCGAGGACAGATCTTGCTAACCCCACTCCACATGCACAACACAATCCCCGTTCCATTTCTTTCTGGTTTTCCAAGGGACAAAAAGTAACAAATGAAACAAAAAGAAGACATTTGGGGCTCTGCTCCAAACCCACATGCTTCTAAACTAAGTCCCCAACTTCTGGTCATGGTGGCAAATAAGCTGCTGGTGCTCTCAGGCCATCTGCACAGCTCCTTGGAGAGCCTGTATTTAATAGAAAGCAGGAGTTTTACTCCTACTGTACCCAAACTATGTGTGGGTTTAAAATTAACTATGCACAGATGCCTTTACACAACTGAAGCCTCAATTCTATTTTTTTTTCCTCCTGAAAAGTTAGCAACGGGGAAAAAGACATTTTAAAAAAAAATTTTTTCCTTCAACAGTAATTCTGTTGACACTGAGCGAGGGTAAGGGAAAAAAATACTCGAAGTTAAAAATATCTGTTTTAACTGATGTTTTTAAGAGCATGTATATGTGTGTATATACCCACACATGCAACCACACGTGTACATACAACTCCACAGCCAAAACAAACAATGAATTAATATTTAAATGCTACTGATGTCAGATAAAATGAAGCCAGAGATTTTTTTTTAAATTATTTTTACCTGCGTTAAATTAAAACCCTAACCCAGTTCAAAATACTAAGTTTTCTCAGTGCTTTTAACAGCTAAGCTGCCATGGCATGTTACTGAAGGAGAGCAGTAAATGCAGATTTGTTAATGATGAACAGAAATTGGTTAAGCAATTTGGTATTTAGAGACTGATGTATGTAACAAGATGGTTTGAGGGGAGTGTGGAGAGGAAAGGCTGGGGAAGGGAAGGAGTAAAAACACACACTTAAAAGAGTCATTTCACATTGTAAAAATAAATAGCATGATTTTTTCAAAACACCAAGCAGGCCTACAGCATACAAAGCAGGCTAAGTACAGGCAGACTTTAGACAGCTACTGGGTCATTGACATCTGATTTCTGTGATCTGTCCAAATTCTGAAGGTTACTTATTTTTGAATATCCAATTTGAGACTGTACCTTTTTTTTTTTTTTTTCACATAAGCCAATTCTCATCATTGGAAGATTTTTTTTCCCCCCATATGTGCTGTGCTGTTGACTCCAGAAGTGCTTATTAAAAAAAAAAACATTACAACTATCACATGGGAATGACTGTGTAGGGAACTGGTTATCCCTCACTGCTTTGTTTTTCATTGGGGTAAAATCATTGTCTAAGTTGGGGAAAGGAGAGTAGGGAAGAAGTTACTAAATTCTTAATGAAAACAGAGTATGGAGGAGAAGGACATATGGGTCTTTGGTTTCAGAAAGCTCAAGGAATTACCTGTCCTGATAGTTTTCAAAGACCCATGTGGCTTTAGCCCACATTAGCAGTTTCCTCTCCAAGGTCACTGGATTAAAAAGCACAAGCTTTGCCTCCTATCAGAATGGCAATGTGATGTTTGGTCTGTAAGAAAGCAGCGTGTCCTCACCTCCTCTATCTCAACCCAGATGAAATAAAACAGGTCTTCCTGCAGCTAATCCTACCTCTGACACAGATTCTGGCAGGGCCCTGGCCAGGCAATATCCCTGACAGTGGGACAGTCTGCACCATGGCTCAGAAACCCCTAAGGGCAGCAGCAGAGTCTTTGCATCTTGGACCTATCTGCAAATCCCTCCCTTGGCTGGGCTAAGGGGTTCTCAAAAAGAAGTTCTGCAAAGAGAAAAGCATTTCTGGAGTCCTCAATCACACGCACACAAGCAAACCCTTCCATGCAAGACTCTTCCTGGACAGAGAAAAGTCAAAAGCAGAAAGCAATCATCTTCAAAGTTAAAATAACCAAGAGAATGCAAAGAGCTACGTGTCATTATTCATGGAGGCAACATCGAAACGTCTGAGGCTGACAGATGACATAAAGAAAAGTTATTTTGCCTACCTACATAACAATGGTCAAGGTTCAGGTTCATGGCTAGTGACCCTCGCTGAGAAGTGTCTGCCCTACAACCAGCCAACCACTTTGCTTCTTTAGTGCAGCGTGAGAGCAAATGCAAGAGACCGACACAGACATTCAAAGCATCATGGATAGGGGCAGGGGTGAAAGGGTTGGTCAAGCAGCTGCAAGGAGAAAGCGAGCACTTCTAGAAAAGCTGAGGTTATTAATCGGTTTAGTATTCAGGGAAAGCCATTAGAAACCCTATTACCCAAATATCCCTTCAAGAAATGCTTCTGACAAAGAACAACCAAAAAAAAAAAAAGTCATTTGCAAAAAAAAAAAAAAAAAAACCAACAAAAAAAAAAGCACAAACCACCCCGAATTGTAACCAATAATCCCTCCCTGCCCCCCCATCCATGCCCACCTCCCACCCCAGGGGGTTTTGCATCTTTGGTTTCCCCACCATTAAATGACACCCCAGAGGGATTTACAACGTATTTTCCCATTTGTTCCAGATTCCCCAACCTCCTCCCATATCCCCTCCCTTCCCCAGATTTCATCCCATAAAACTGGGATTTGTAATTTCTTTTTATTTTTTTTAATAAAGCAGACAGGTTACTTGAAAAATAAACAAAGGGACAAGTTACCTCTCTGCTTACCTGGAGCAAAACCAAAAGGCAAACCCAAAAAAACCCCAAGAACTTGGCACCTAAATGGGATTGATATCCTCAAAATTTCCAACAGCAGCAAAACAAACAAAGAAAAGATGCAGGAAGGAACAGGGAAGGGAAGAATGGAAGTTAACACAGACTCTTCATGTAAATGTGGCAATCTCAGCCTTACATAAAATCTGCTATCTTCACAACTTTTTAGGTTCTCTAAAGAAAAATTTTTCTTTTTTCTTTGAAATGCATTGGTGGGTCCAGCCCAAAGCCACATCAAACCAAATCAATGTTCTGTATCTTTGTCATGTTTGATCTTTTTTTTTTTTTTTTTAGCTTAAATTATCTTTATTTGGAGGTTGGGTTTGAAGGGAAGAAAAACCAAACAGGTGCACAGAGGAAATTAACATCAAAAAACCTCAGAAAAGAAAAAAAAAAAAGCAAACCAAAACAAAAGACAAACTATCCAGCCCCATTTTCAATTAACAGCCCTGAGCAGTGTGAAACACTAAAAGGCTTTTGCTGAGCTACATCCAGCTCTGCCATGTAACTTAGATGATAACAACTGGGGATGCTCTTGCTTAGCATTCAGCCCAGCCGAGCTACTTTCTTTTGGGAGCTGAGGGCTCATTAAAATGACCTTTCCCCATGATTATTATTTAATGAGTGCGCTCTAAAACAGAAACCCCTTGTGTCTCTGGAGGAAAAGTCTCAAGTAATCTCTTTTCCCACTGAAGTACTAATGACAGGCTGACAAAAAAAAAAAGCTGCAAGAAAAAAACTGGGGTGAGGGTGAGGGAGGGAAACTGCAGAGTCAAATTTAATGCAGTAATTGCCACATCCTTGAACAGTGTGGGTTACGTCTGGGCATCTGAAAAAAAAAACTTACCACCCAAAAAGAGACACAAAACCGCAACGTACAGGTTTTAAAAAGTTTAAAAAAAAAAATTTCAGGTTGGTAAATACAACCCAGCACCCCTCTGCAGCAGCAAGGAGCAAGTACCTCCATGTTTTATCTGCCTGTCTCAAGAGAGTCTATCAGAAAACAAACTGAAAAAGATAAAACCAAAAATGGGTGAACAAATTAAAAATTAAATTAAAAGGGTTGAGGGGGAAGGGGAGGGGAAGCCTAGGCTTTATCTGGACAAAGGCAGCAGGGATATTTGAATAATAGAGAGTACCCCAGACTAGGTTAATTCCAGTTCTACTGATGGGGAGTGGGAGCAGGAGGGGGATGCAGAGCAGGATGGAGTGAAGCGGCAACCTAATCGCCTGATAAGAGACACAGCAAGAGAGACAAGGTACACAGGTTTAGTTAAAAATGAACTCGGTATGTTTAATAAAGCTTGGTATACCAAATCGCAGTACAAACATCAAGTCACACGGCCACACAACAGTATCCCAGTATTAAAAAAAAAAAAGCAAAAAAATAAAGGGAGAAAAAGAAAGAAAAAAGTGGGGGAAAAAAGACAAAAGGGGAGGAAAAAAAAGGGGGCAAAAAAAAAGAAAAGGGGGGGAAAAGACAAGGGGGGATAAAAAAAGGGGGAGGGGAAAAGGAAAGTAATCAAAAAAAACCTTTCAAACCTCGACAAGGCTCATGCCAAAATAAAATAATAAGAATAAAAATAATAATAGTAATAATAATAATAATATTATAATGGTGGTGGTGGCAGCAAGGAAGGAAGTGAGGGTAAAACTGAAGGGAGGAAGGGAACAGGAAAGCAGGGAGAGGTGGACACTAAAACCCAGTCGATATAAAAGCTCTAAAAGAGCCAGCCAGTAAAAATATCACAATGATACAGGTACAAAAAGGATAAAAAATAACCGTGGGGTGATAAAGCAGGCTACGCTGCCAAGGACAAAGATGGCCGCCCTGGCTCCGACCATCAAAATGGCTGACCCCGGCCCACAGGTCCCTCACTGCCTCGCCCCCGCCCCGCTCCCACATGGCCACGGCAGAAGGTGCATTTGGGGGTGCGTTTGCTATAAACTAGTAACCTTGATCGAACGAGTCCTCCGAGGAGTCGCTGAAGGAAGATCCCGCCTCGGCCTCCCTCAGCAGCAGGCAGAAGGGCTGCTTCCGCCCCGCCGCCGCCTTCGGCTTCAGCGGCCGCCCGGTCGCCGCACTGCGCGGGGCCGCCTTGGGGCCACCGCCTGCCCGGCCACCCTTCCTGGCCGTTGTGCTGTACAGACCGGGCGGCCGCGGCTTGGGCGCGGACGGGGGCTGCGCTGGCCACTCATCCCTCAGGGATCCCTCCTCCTCTGAGTCCGTATCTGTGGTCAAAGCGGGTGGGAAGAGCGTTACATCACAGAATGGGGGTTTGGGGTTTTCGGGTGGGTTTGGGGGAGCTTTGGTGCATTTCTTTGTGAAGATGCTCTAAACGAGGAGGTGAAGGAGGCTACAGGAGGGGCTGCCATTGTCCACCTCTGCCCACTCCATCACAAGCCTCATGCTCAACAAGTGGGTGCTGAATAAACAAAGAAATTCACATTTCCTTCTTTCCATCAGAAATGGACACTCTCCACCTTGGCCAAACACCTCCTGTCCTCCCTTAAGACAAGATCCGAGGAGTGTTATTATCTCAGCAGAAGAAAACTGAGGCAGACACTTCTGCTATGAAGATGTCCACCAAAAGCGCAGCAACATCAACAATTGGACCATCAACATGAATTAGTCTTCACCATGGTGATATTCAATGCTCTCGACCTAAATCTCCTTTTCTACATGAACCAATTCTCTCCGAGGGTTTTCAACACAGGCAGCACATCTAACTCCAAATGTCTGACTTCAAACACACCACCACAGACACCGAAACAGAGCAGGGAGCAAGCCACTCCTCTGTCTGCAAACTGTGGCTTTACAAAGCTGCTAAGCCTTGTGGGAGGTGAAAAGTCACCAGCAGTCCTCTCTGGCATCTGATGAGTGAAACAGGAAACATATGGTCCCCCTGGACACAATAGAAGCGGGTATAAATTGTCACCTCCTCACTTGTGAACACACCACCAGCTCCACAACATTACAAACACTGTGGCAGGGACTGTTCCAGCCTGTGAGCAGCAGCAGATGCTCTCCAGTGTTAGCCCAGGCTGGGCATCACTCCCCAACTCCACTGCATTGGGTTGTAGAGAGGAAGAAACAGGGGATGGCGAGTTCAGGAGGCCCAAAGCCCAAATATGCAAATTATTTTGGACGCCTGACTTTTAAAATTTGTGGGAATACGATGCTCAGCTCTTCCTCTGGATCTATGCCCAAAGTTTTCAGGTCTCCAGCTAGAAAATCAAGACGTTACGAGGCAGAAGGACTTGGCGCCAGTCCTGCTTCTCCTCCTCCACATGAGCAGCTCACCAGTCATGGGAGGTGCTGCCATATGCTCGACCTGCCTCCCCAAATTCACCATGCCTGAGTGACCAAATGACAGGCTGAAGGCCCTTCCTTGAACCTGCACACAGATGAAAAACCACACACCAAAGCTGAGCCATTTCCTCAGAGCTGAGACTTGTGTGGAAAAGAGGCCCACTCCTACACTGGAACACTCACTGGACAGTGGTCGAATAGAAGCTCTATTAGGTCTGGGTGGGAGTTTTTGTTCATGAAACCACAGTACCAAGTGCAAGGGCACTGTAAAAGCTCCCTCTGCCACAAGTCAAAGCTTTTAGTTTCAGCAACAGCCCATGCCTCCTCCTCCCATTAGCTCCAGAACTCCTAGTTTAGGAGCCATGTGTCTGTCCTTGGGGGGTGAAGCACATTCAAGAACAGAACTGCTGGGCAGTGTGTACAGCACGATCAGCCAAAGGCTGCGTTCGAGTCCAGTGGACATAATGGCTCTTATTTTGCCATGTAAATGGCTAATTTCATGCCAAACATTTGTTCCATTGGACAATCACTAGTTCATCTTCCCCATTAGTGAAATTTCTAAACTGGTGTTGCACCGAGAGATGTATCTGTTATGCACACAAACACCCCATAAAGGTTCTAACACGGTTTTAAATAGCTGCAAGCAAAGGAAAAGATGTGTGTGCAAGTGAGCTGAGACCATTACACAACCGGGTCTCAGACCATAAACTCTGCCCCAATGTCTGTCTGAATTGTTAAAGACTCTCCTATCTTCGGTTCTACTGTTTTCCCAACACTACTGGCAATTTCGATTTTTCCTTCTGTAACAGGGGTTGCTTGCTGGAACCTTTACCTCGGGTGCACTTTGGGTTCAGAAATAGCAATCACCACACAGGATGTGGGGTGGGGACAATCACTGATGAGACAGATGGGAAGGCTGAGCACAGTCAGCCAGGAACCAAGGCACGACACTGAAGGGCAGGAGGATGCTCCTGCATCAGTGTCACTGGCAGGCTTTGCCTTTCCAAAGGACTCCATGGCATAATCCTAAAGCCAACCCCACTGCACTCAACAAGGACTTCAAAAGCCAACTCTTAACCACCTCTGGAGCAGTGGCTCTGAGTGCTTGTCTGACAGGTAGAAGGAGAGTGTCTACTCCCACCAAAAGCAAGAATTTTTGTGGGTCCACTCAGGTTGAAGTGGGTCAACCTCTTTTTGGAAGCATTCTCCCCCACTGATGATGAGAACAAAACAGGTCAGGAAGACACACTGATATTGAATACCTCTTGCACAGCAAGGTGGGTGGACAACCCATGCTGACCCCAAAGATGCAGCAGCATTGATTAGCCAGGGAAAACGTCACTTTTCACTCATGAGCAGAAACAGACCCATCTCCAAGACCCCTTCCAAGAGGTCAGAAACCCCCCCACAACACATAGAAGAGATAGGAGAAGAGATAAATGAGGGGTTACTTACTATAGGAGTAGCTGCTAACTTCAGATATTGCTGGTGAATGGGAAACCTTGAGCTGATTTTTGACTTTTAACCCCACCTCCATCTTCTTCATTTTGGCAGCCACTTTGTTTTTACCTTCCTTGGTGGTTTTCAGTGACAGGCCCAGGTTCTTGGCCAGGCTCTTCTTCTCCTCCTTGCTTGGCAGAGCCTCGTGGGGTGGGAGGTACCTACTGCCACCTCCACTAGTTTTTGTCTTTCCTACAGAGCTGTCGGCAAACTTGAAGGGGGATTTGAGCTTGTCTTGTTTGGTGAGTGACAGGGCCTTGTCAAGCTTGCTGGCCAGCTGCTCCTGATCTGATGGCACCTTCTTCTTTTTGATCTTTAACTGCCAGGGTGAAAGGAAGAGACCAGGTGAATACAGAGCAGATATCATGGCAGACCTGAGGGATTTTACCAGCCCTCGTAACAGCCTCAAACAGTCTAGTTAATAAAGGTTCAAGATGATAGTCTTAGGTCCCAGTTACCATAACCCACCATGGTGCTAGGGAGGAAGAAGAGGAAGATGTCAGCAAACAGTACAGCTTTCCTCTTACTGAGCACTACAAAACTGCAAGATTAACTTAGAAAAACTGAATGTTCTTCCAAAAGAAACATGTTCATAGCACAACACCTCTCAACACCTGTTTTTTAGGATATGTTTGGATTGGTTTTACAAGCTTTCCTCTGAATCATAAGGATTAAAAATCTTCTTTACCCAAAACCCCAGCCAAATAAATATGGATTTCCACATAATCAACCAGCTCCAGAGGCTAGGATGCCAGTAAGACCCAAATATTTCTCAGCCAGAGCATCAACACCGCTGCATTGCAGCCAGGGCTGTTACAACCTTTTCAATATTTTCTTGCTTCTTGAAAAAAGTAAATGTACTTTACATGTGCTACAGTTAGATAACAGCAGCTCTAACTCAGTACTTCGCCTGTGTGCATTTTGGATTTCATCAACAGCTTAAAGCTCCAGTAAATATCTCATTGCCTCAACAGGAGCAGAAGAAAGCCCTGCATTTAAAATAGCAAGGCTGCACTCCCTTTCCTCCCTCCCTCCCCTCTCTTGACAGGCAAGGGGGTAAGACAAGCCCTGCTCTGGATTCAGAGCTGGTGCAGCACTGCAACGCTCTGGCTGGCTCGAAGGCACTTCACTCTGCCGCCTATCAAAGAGGTTCAACCTCTGACAGCCAGCGCCAGCCCCTCCACTGCACAGTCCTCTCATGAGGAACATCTAAACCCATGTGAACTGAAAGCAGACACTGGAAGATCAGGAGGAGTTATCCTACAAGCCAACACTAGCAAAGCAGGAGCGAGATCGGCTTGTGGCCCGTGGCTCCATCTTCCCCACGAGGGCACTGACCTCATTCGAGAAGCTGGGAGCCGCATCATGCTCTTCCCAGCTCTGGTTCCTCCCTTTCATCTTGCCACTGCTGCTCTCCACATCCTCGTCCTCCTCCGGGAGGGCCCCTTTGTGCCTCTTCTTCATGCCCTCGCCAGTCTCAGAGTCTTCGGAGAGCAACAAGGACTTGCTCAGTCTGGAAGCCAAGCACAGGATGGGTCAAGGTGGGGGGCTTTCCTCCCTGTGAACCCCACCAAGCTCAAAAGTGAGGTTAAATGCCTCCTAGGACAACAGGGATCCTCAGCGGGAGCCAAGTCCACTGTGAAAGGACAGCAGTTTTGACAAGGTTTTCCACCAAACAGGAGAGCCAGAGAGCCCTTCTTGCACACTCTTGGCCACCAGCACAGATGAGAGTGCCTGAAATCAGAGACCTGCAAAGTGGTCTCTGAAAGGAAATACTTGGTGTCTTGGTAACAGCCACCAAAAAGTGCCTGATTTGGTACAGAGCAGCAACAGGAAGGACAGACAGCTGAGCTGGCCCTGAAGGTCTTTTCCCACTTCTACTTCCATGGCCTCTGTAGGTGCAGAGAGAGACTCCTAAGGCCCAGGGAGGTGCCCCACTGCCCAGGCACTTGCTTTGGTTGTTTGGGTACTGCTCGGGTATGAGCAAGGAGGTGGCAAGGAACTGTCACGTGGGGTGACACGGAGGGACAAAGGCACTGCAGGGACTGGCTCACTCTGAGTGACTACCAGCCTGGACCCTCTGCAAGAGGCATTTGCGATCTGTGTCACTGGACTTGCTTTGGGATTTGGGGGAAAAGAAGAGGGTAAATAAATAAGAAAATAAAATAAAAAATAAAGTAAGTGAGACTGTAAGCACATCTTTTCCTACTCCCCAGCCATCTCCACTAACTATCCAGGTGGATGATCAGTCAACACCTCAAGATCTCTACCAAGCCTCCATTAACAGCTCTCATACGCCACCTCCTTCACACTAAACCTGCTGGTTGTACCACTACCACAAAGCCATTGACATGGGGCAGCCTCCTCAGCTTCCAGGCATTTTCCCTCCCCTCCATCCTCTCTGCTGACCTCTACAGACAGCTAAACCAACACCTCAGGCCCTGGACGCTCGCTGAGGGTGCATCTCCATCTCCCACAACAGCCTGCTCAAGCACTCCTGTGATGTGGGGACATGCACACACCACACCATCACACATGCCCACATGCACAACTCCAGCCACCTCTGGATGCCTCCAGCCTGTCCAGCCACCCAAACAAAAGAACAAAACAGAGAGCCACCGAGAGGACAGATTTTCAGAAGCGCTGGTCAGTGGGAGCTGGGCACCTGAATCTAATTTGTAGTCTTGAAAGGACATTTGCAAAAATATAGAGCATAAAGGAAGGCAGCTTGGAGGTGCCTTCCCACTGAAGAGGCCTGGCCACCTATGGATGGTTAGATGGCCAGCAGTGGTGGGATCTGGGCATCCAAACAAGGGCAGCTGGACTTGCAAAAGACAAAAAAGCAAAGGAGAGAATCATCCAGACTCTTGAGAGAGGTCAGGTGAAGCCAACTCCCACTGATTCAGGGAACAGAGAGAAAGACAGAAGAAACACAGCACAAAGGTGCTACCAAGTAGATAACCTGGAATAGCCCTGCTCTTCCCGTTTTTGACATCAACATCCCTGCAATTAGTTCTACAGCACCTGCTTGCACCATCTGCTCTCCTGAGAACACACGAGGACACACTCCCTGACACCACGAGCTCACCTACGAGTCCCTGCCCAGCCAGCTGCTCCGTATCACCTCAGCACTGCTCAACTGCCTGTCCTACTTGCACCCAACACCACAGACACGTGCTCTACCTGCGGGGAGGGAGGACGCTGGCACCGTATTCCCACCGTAAGGACACGCTCACGTTCAAGGCACACGCTTCCACAACACCCCTGCAGCCAGCGACCGGCCCTGGCGAGCCCCTGCTGCATCCGAGATGCTCTCCCCAAATAAGACCCTGGTGCAGCGACCCTGCCATTTTCCCGTCTTCCCCAAATTCCAGCCTTACTTTCCACTCTTGCTGTCACTCTTCCCTCTCTCCTTAATGGGTGACAGAGCGCTTGATCCAAGTTTCCTCTTCCTGGGCCTTCCAGGGCCTCTTCTCGCCAAGCTTCTACTTTTCTCGTCATGCTTTTCCCTTTAAAAAAACCACACGCTTCACTGTTAACCAAGGCAACAAAAAAAAACCAAAAAAAAACCCAAAAAAAAAAGGCAAAAGAAAAAAAAAAGCAAAAGCAAACTTTGCAACCAAAAAGCAAAACGAACAGGGGAAAAAAAATAAAGAAAATAAATCCAAAAAGAAGAAAAAGGGAAAATAATTAAAAGAAAGCAAGCAAGAACGGGAGCCAACCCAGAACCTTCGCCTGCCACCAAACTGCTAAACTGAGCTGCTGAAGCCAAGGTTGTCTCTAACACAGTCTCCCAGCTGCATTCACCAGTTACCAGGTTGTCGTGTCACATAGCCTAGGAGTGTGCTGTGAAAAGCTCTGGCGGGATGTACCAGGAGGAGAGGAGAAGAGACAGGGAGGGATGGAGGGCTGTTTTCTGTCCCGGACCAAAAGGCAGCGGAAGTGCCCAGCTGGAAAAAAACAAGACCAAGTGAGCAGCCTGTGACTTACTCGGAGTCCCTGCGGCGCTGCAGCTTCACCAGCTCCCGCTGCTTCTCCTTGTAGCGCCGCTGCAGCTCCGCCAGCCTCATCCTGTAGTCCAGCTCCATCGCGTCCATGTTCTCGATGGCCGATTTGATGGAGTACATCTAGGGAGGGGAGGCAAGAGGGGGCGAGAGGGTCAGACACGCCCAGGTGGTGCCCACTGGGTGCCTTTGCAATGGCCAAGGTGTGCAGGCTGGCAGAAAGCCCTTGGTGCTGACAGGGTAGCAGAGACCCCTTGCCCACAAGCACAGCCTCACAGCGGTACCAAGGAAACCCCCCAAGCAAAGATGTTCTGTGGCTTATGCACAGGATGGCATCAGCTTTGAGGGACTGCAACCCTGGGAAAGAATCTGCAGGATAAAATACAGCCATGGAGTCTCTTTTCCCTTGTTTAAAAAGATAGATCACAATATATCCTATCTTGCAACACTTACTTGCTGGGTACAAAATAATTTGTCGGTCTCTCTCATGGGGAAGAGTCAGCAAGGAAAAAATCAAGGAAAAACCCTCCTGACACTATATTTATGCCCCCCGTTGCCAAAACAGTAACACATGAGTTCCTTTGGCTTTGTATTACAAACATCACTTCTAGGGCTGCCCAGGGTCCTGCTGAACCTTGATTCACGTACAGAGCAGGAAGCTAAATCAGAGCACACCAACTCCTTGCAGTCAGGAACACGAGGGAAGAGCCAGCTCGCTCTGCTGAATGCAGACAGGCAGCACGAGCCTCCCAAACTGGGGCTGCGACAGTGAGTTGTGGAAGTGGATGCACTGGGGCTTTTCAGGCTCAGCCACGCTAAGAGCTACTTACTGGTTCATCTTTCTTCTGCATCCAGCTGTACTTTTTGTTGGGATTCAGCTCTCGAGGCAGCCGGATGGTTTTCAGACTTTCCATAAAGGGGGTGGAAAGTACTTCCATGAGCATGTGGGTGCTGGCAGCCAGCAAACTCTCCAGTGTTGGCCGGACAGGAAAACTCTCTGGACCTGCTGGGAAGGACAGAAAAAAGAAGTTACAGACATTCACATTCCAAGACCGCTTCTCCAACAGGCATGAGGAGAGGCTGATGGTCCTTTCTGGACTATGGCTGCTGAAGGAGCCTCCCAGCCACCCTTAGCCCCCACTCGAGACCTCCTGTTGTACCTAGCCATGGTGCAAGTGGCAGTTCCCATCATGTCTCACCTCAGGAAGTTACTGGAAGGTGAGATTCTCTTCAGGACCTGCCAAGCTCTTGGAAAGTGTCATCTGGAGCTACTGGGACCTCTTGTGCCAAACCCCAACAGACTGTAGACTCACTGCCTGCCAGAAGGGTGTTACCCTGGCAGCTCCCGGCAACTGGGGCTCCGTTTCCGCTACACATACCACAGACTGTCTAGACATGGCGAGGGCCTTTGGAAGGGGAGAGCAGTACAAAAGCCACACGTAGCTCAGCCTACTGCAACAAAAACCCTGCTCCAACACCATCCAAAGTACCAGCCACTCCTGCAACTCAGGGCAATGCTCTCCTTGCTGCCAGGCTGCCAAGAGATCCCACCTGTGCCCAAATGGAGAGCACAGGGACCATACACTGCAAGACCCACCCTGGCCCAAAGCTCACCAGACTCCACACTCACAACTTACTTTGCATTTCTTGCTTCCGTTTCTCCAGCTCCATCTCTGCAATTTCACTCAGCAAAGTGATCCCCTGCAGGAAGGAGTGCTCCAGGGTCTGGTCAGTTAACACCTCCACCTTCATCTGGGATGGAGTGACAGCGGTGGTAGTCAACAAGGAACAAGCCTGAGGCATTTCTGTAGCAGCCACCAAAGCATTCATCCCAGCCAGCGGGTCACCTGGCTTGATGTCCAGATCTGGGATTTGGCAAGAGATTGCCTCTTCTGTATAGGAAGGGATCTCTGGCCCCTGCTCCCCCTCCTCAGGGGGCAGGCTGGGAAACTCCCTCCCTCGGGGCACATCGGTGCTCTGCAGATCCATGGCTACAGAGGCCTCCTCCCGCTGGGTCGTCAAGTCCATCTCCGGTGGCTCGTTCTCTGCATGCACAAGCAAACCATCATAGTCCATGTGCATGGAACAGGTTTCTGCTCCACTCCCGGTCTCTGCCTCAGCCTCTGCTTCTGCAGGACAGGTCACAACCTGGTAAGGAGGTGAGCAGCTCTGGAGGTCTTCCTGGTCCTGCTCCATAGCACCCAGGGTTTCCCCTTGATGTAACAGGAGATTGCAATTTTCCACATTCTGCACTGGGACGGCTGCGGAGGTGGTGATGTTCAGAGTCCCCATGTCCTGCTCACAGATGCCTTCTTGGCTTTCTTCCATCTGCACCTCTGATTTCACCCTCTCTTCCAAGGATTCCTCTTCTGCTGCTGCTTGGATGGGCTCTAGGATTTTGGACGGAGACAGGTGGATGGGCTTGACCTCTGAGGAAAGCTCCATGTGCTCAGACCCTTCAGCAGGCAGCGGGACGTCAGGAGCCAGGCCATCCGCATCAGATGCTGGGGCAGGCTGGATGAGGTAGGGATAATGTCTTCCAAAGGAGGGAGGCAGGGACTGGAATGGATATCCAGGGGGGATCTCTGCAAGATATCAGAAAGGACAGGCTGTGTAATGGATGGGTCTCCAAAGCACGTTCTCTCTTACTAAGGCATAGAGATGGTTCTCTTTGCATTCATCATCTCTGGTCTCTTCCTGTTCTCAAGCAGTGGCTGCTTCCAGCACCTCTCCCCTGTTCAAGCTGCCAGAGGCAGCAGCACCCCAGAAATCCCTTCTGCAACTTTTCAGCACTCTCCTGTAGCTGGAGAGAGATCTGCCTCTTGCATCCTCTCCCACTGGGACTGCAGCCCTGGAAGAACCAACCCAGGCTGGACCCAAGGGAAGAAAAGAGCCTACAGCCCCAGGTGCCCCTCAGACCCAGGCATCAATCCCAGTCCCTCACACCACCCCTGTTCCTTGCTTCTCCCCTGCCTTTTAGAGGAGCTATGTGGTTTTCCCTAGGGGAAGGGACAGAAGCAGGAAAGACTGAGGAGAAAAAGGGAGGCAGGCACAAACACAACGGGAGTCTGCCA
Source organism: Pseudopipra pipra (assembly GCF_036250125.1). NCBI lineage: Eukaryota > Metazoa > Chordata > Aves > Passeriformes > Pipridae > Pseudopipra > Pseudopipra pipra. The sequence goes on from NC_087564.1 coordinate 13,228,056, forward strand.
AAGCAGGGCTCTCTTACCTGGGAACAAGGCCTGATATGGACCAGCAGCCTCTTTTTCCAGCTCCAAGTCTTTCTTGTCCACGGTCTCAGGTGCCTCTTCCTTTGGAGGGATGGCAGGGGCAGGGGGTGGAGAGGCGGGGGGCGGGCTGGAAGGATGGGAGCTGGGGGTGGCGGGGTAGGAGTAGGCTGGCTGCGAAGGTGGCTCCTCCATCTTTTGGATCACCTCAGCTTTGAGCACAGACACGGGTGAGGCCCTGGGAGAGAGGGGAGGTGGACTCACAGCCTTGCTGTAGGACGTGGAGGCGCTGGGAGACAGCACAGGTGGTTTTCGGTGCACCAGTCCCGGGGCTGAGGAGGAAAGGCCTGATTTGGCACTGTCCAGGCTCCGCTTTGTCACCTTCTCTTCCATATCCACACGCTGCTCGTTGGCCTTCAATCTCTCCTGTGACAAGAACAGAGCAAATGTCAGCACAACACCTCCTCCTGTTCCTGGAAAGCAGCACTGACCTACCACCACGTAAGACCAAAACGTGGTCTGATCAAATAGGCACTGAAATAAACACGTTACCTGATGCAAAACCATTTTAAAACCAATTTGATGGAGGGTGACACTGATCTGCAATAGCTTCTTTACAAATTCCCAGTTCCAGGACTCCTGAGAAGGGTGTTTCAGCTTTCACTTGCATCCAAAGCAAATCATTTCTATTTCTAAGTCTTCAGCCTTGCAAGCCCATTTGTAAAGCCAAGGCTGAAAACCAGAGGAGCACTATAAAAATGAACTGGGTGTAAAATACCAAAGCTCATGACTTCCAAAACCATTCTGTGAATGGGAGCTGTCTCCAGGAGCCAGTGTGATTGCTACAAGTCCTGCAGTTGCTTCTCTGAGCTGCTCACAAGGTTTGTTTGGAGGTGACCAGGGATGAAACCACTCAACTATACAGAGACATCCCTAGGGAAGGAATCCATGTCACACTGCTGCTGGGCAGCTCTCCTGACAGCACTGCTCAATGGCTCTACACCAAACCCATCCAAACTCCACTCTAACTGCAGGATGCACCAAGTGCTTCATATCCCAGGGACCAGGGAAGGATCACTCCATGCATCCAGACCCTTGAGACACACTTCCCACACAGACACAGCTGCTTCTTCTCCCCAGACACTCCATCTTCAGGCTTGTTTCACACCCAAGCAAGAAGCTCTCGAAAACATACCACGAGCTGGGCACTCCTCTGCAGCTCCATGGCGTGGGCCGCTTGCTGCTGCAGGATGTACAGCTCGTGCTGCCGCAGCAGCTGCTGATGAGAGAGGAGCTGGAGCTGGTGAGCGTGCTGGAGGGAGCTCCTGGTCGGGGGGTACATGGCAGGCCACAGTGGGGGTGCCCGGTCCATCAGCTCTGCTGTGGAATGAGCAGAGTTGGAGTCAGGGAGGCAGCAGTGTAAAGATACCTAGAGGATTCAGGATCACTCAGGGCAAGTATCTCTATCCCAGGGTGTGGGGGATGCCAAACACTGGGCTATGAGGAAATGCAGAGGGGAGAGAGTGCTGTCTTTCCCTTGCCAGCCCCACTCCCATCATCCCTGGGTCCTGGAGTCATCAGACTTGCTTTGCTCTCCAGGCACTCTTGTTTTGACTGTCCATGGTTGAGCCCATGAATAGATTCTCCTAACCAAGAACTTTACCTCTACAGGGTCCTGCAGGGCATGAAGAGCCACTGCCAAAGATCACACATTTCCATCTCCAAAACACACCTAATCAGAGGCCATCTCATACCCACCCTACAGCTGTGGTTGCTGGTCCCCATGGTCACATGTGCTCCTCTCTAGCCCTCTCCAAAGCCCATTTTCCCCACAGCTGTCAAAGAATGGTCCCCAGGGACACGTTCACATCCTTACCAAAGTGTGGCAAGTGCTCGCTGGGGATCACAACAAGCTGCCCCGACTGTGGGTCTCTGGCAAACTGGTAGGCGGAAGGGAGAGCTCCCCCCATGGCAGGGGGGAAGCCTGGAGTCATGCCCTGGTGCAGGGAAGGGTGACCAAGTCCTGGAAGAAGAAACACCCAAGTCACAACTCAGAGGATGCAGGCAGCTTCTATCCAGTCAAGAAGTCATCTACCATTTGACTGCTCCAAAATACCTCCTTGCCTGCGAACAGCGAGCAGCCTCGCTGGGCACACAGCAACGCCTCTCCCTGGATTTCATCCGTGTGAACACCCCATGCACACCGCTCCCTCCCAGGGCACTCACCATAGGGATGGCCAGCCAGCCACATGGAGGGGCTCCCTGTCCTGGGAAGCCAGGGGTGGGCTGCCAAGTGTGAAGCCGGGTCCGCAGACCAGCGCCCGGAGCCCGCCAGGGCTGGGCCTCCCGTCACCATGAGGTTGGAGTTCAAACCGTTCGTGGCGCAGCTGGAGGGGTGGATCCGGGCAAAATCTGCCAGCTCCTTGCTTTCTCTGTTACGTGGGAGGCAAGAGAGAGAGAGAAACCGTCTGAGTGATGGAGGAGCTCAAGGGTACAGACCCGTCTGCAGAACCAGCGTTTGCAAACCAGGGTCAGTCACTTGATGAGAGCTGTGATGGAGGTGGTTAACATCACGTCCAGAATAAGACATCTCCCCATTCCTTTGGAGCAGGCATGGATTTGCAGAAGTCTGCTAGGATTCAGGATCTGCCTATAGTCCCATTTACCCCCCTCAACATTTCTTTCTGCACCAGCAAGGCTGGTGCCAGCACCTGCACCAGATGGAAGCAACCCCATCCCCTCTCTGGACAGGCTGTCCTCGAGCACAGCTCGTGGCTCTATGGCAAGAGACCCCATCTCCCACCAACCCTCACCTGAGCAGCTTCTCCTGATCCCGTTCCAAGCGCCCTGCCAGGAGGTGGCTGTCCCGGTGGCGGCTCCTCTCATCCCCACAGTCATCTTCAGAGCGTCCATGCCCTAAGAGACAACCCAGCACCATCAGACAGGAAAAACAGTCTGGGGAAAGCTGCCCCCTTTGCTCTGGGCATGGAGAGGCAGTACATGGGAGCCAGCACACCCAAACATCATTCTCTCTCTCCTCAAGGTTGTTCCATGTTCAAATCTTGAAGGACCAAACAAGGCTCTCTGTGTGATCAAGATATTTTCACTGAGGCAGCTCCTGGCAGCACACAGGTTTATGCAGTCCGAGGTTATGTCTTCAAGATATCATGGGACCCATTCACCAGGCCAGGCTGGTCTCCCAGGACAGGACAGCCACCAGCCTTAGAGCAACACAACCAAGGGGACCACTGCTGCTGAAGGATAGTGGCAGATCTCCCATCTCAGAAAGAGCCCAGACGCAGATAAATCCGTACATCAAACCACCCAGTCCTGCTTAGCACATCTCATGGAGGGGAAAGGTTTTATCTCAGCCCCTTCTGAAGCACCTTCTGCTCTTGTAAACCAGTCTGGGAGCACCGGGTATGCTCCGAATCCCTGTCCTACTGCAACAGGCAGAATCAACAATACAGACCCTCACAAAACCAGCGCGTTCCGCTCTGCAATTCAACCCGTTAGCAGAAATCTGCAACTCCCCTGAGACATGCAACAAGAAAGGGTCTGGCAAGGCAGGGACACATATGGCAGATGAGGGCAGGAATCCAAAAAGGGGGGGTTGGATGTTTGGCTGGAGTAGCCGCTTGTCCAGAATCAGAACAGCTCTTGCAGATACAGCCTGGCACGGTAGCAGCTGCGTCTGTGAGGGGTTAGGAGGCACCTGCACACGAGTGAGCAGCAGTGCCAAGCTTGGCTCTGCCAGAACCAGGTACTGGGGCCATCCTTCCCTTCTTTATCCAAGGTCTTCACCCCACCACCTGATTTTAAGCTTACTTTTCCCCAGTTTTTTTCCCTAGCTTCTTTCTTGCATACTCATTTTTTCCACAATTCCCTGCTGCCCCTCTCCATATTATGTTTCAGTGACATGATCCATTCCTAAATCCCAGCCCTGCTTGCAGCGAGCACTCGGATAGTCTAACAGGGCCAGGAGGAAGGTGTTTGCTTCCCCCCCAACTCCTGGTGCTCCCTGCCAGCACATCCCCTGCCCGGGCCATGCTCTGCACCCCACAGGGCTCAGCAGAGCAGCACAGCCTCGCAGGACTGCACCCCAGCAGCCCCTTCCAGGGTCCTCGTTCTCCTGTCTGGATATGGTTTGGCACATGGGAAAGCATCTCAGAACATCAAGTCTATTCTGCTGACAGGCAGCCTTTTCAAGGAGAGCTCCACTGTGTATTTCCACAAACCTGGACAGCCCATGGGTTTTTTGCTGTCAAGTCTCCAATTCCCTCAGCTTTTACTGTCAGAAGGAATCCAGGAACAAGACAACATCTCTCCCAACTCCTTTTCCCAAGGCTCCCTCCATGGGCTCCAGGCAGAAAACAAAGATGCTTTAAAACCTGGCACACAGCTCTCCCTCCCGAAGGACTTTCCAGGGTCACCACATCTCCCTCACAGTCTGCCAGGACACCACGTGCAGTGGCTGTCCCCAGCCAGCCCCTCCTCAACTCACTGAACGATGCTCCACGCAGCCTCCATTGCTCACTCTTACTACCCAACCTCCAAGTCACGAGGGCTCATAAATCCCTCCAGAGCCCAAACATCGTCCGCTGCCTCTCCACCAGCATCCACACTCGCTCAAAAAATCTCCTTCTACACCCTAGCCCAGGCTCTTCCCCCTTAGAGCCCCTATTTCTTTTCCCTGATCAATGCCCAGCTGTCTCTTTGGTGTCAGCAATACAGAGCAAGCCCTTGGAGAGCTCACAGCCTCTTTCCTTGCCACAATGTGAATTGACCCCCGCCCCCAGACTTTCAATAGAAACACATCATTTTGTTATTTTACCATCGCTCCTCCCTCTCCCACCTACATTCCTCGTGCTCCGTTATTTCTAGACGGGTTTATCATTTTTTTTTCATCTCCCATCCAAACACACACACACACACACACACACACACACACACACACACACACACTCTTATTCCTTTAATTCCCGCCCAGCCTCCATCCTGCCAACAGGACAGTCCCTTTTCTGGACAGACCGATGATTGTCCGGACAGTGAATGATCATTCTGTCTATATATATGAACATGACGCACGGACTGCATAGAGAAATTCAATCAGTTATGCATGGAGGAAAGGCTTAGGTCCGTTCCCTTGACAACCAATGCCCAGTACTAAATACTTGCATTTTACTTGCCAAATACTACAGATTAGCCAACTAAAGCCTGCTTTCTCCTTCTTAAAAGGTCTAAACATTCAAGCACCGTCCACTCAGCGCAAGCAAGCTAATGTTATTAGACGAATATCTCCTGGCACACAAAGGGGGGGCAGCATTTGGGGGGCGAGAGGAGGAGAAAAGCAGTCTTGTTTTCTGTATGAAAGCCAACTGCATCACTTAGCAACGAGCCCAGAGGCCTGCCAGAATTCAACCCTTGTTTGCAGCCTTTTAGTTCAGCTCAGTAAATTACATTTAACGCAAGCTGGGAGCGTCTGGGACGATTGAACGGCTGAACAAACAGCTCCCTGTGCTGCCCACGAGGTCCTCGGTCGGCTCCCGCCTGGCCGTGGGGAGGGCATCGGGAGGCGATGGGAATGGGGAGAGGGGCTGTTGGCTGAGAGAAACTGCTTCTCACCACTGAGGTTCAAGAGAGGGGGGCAAATGCATAGAAATGGGGAAGGCAGGGGCTGAAAATGGAAAGGCAACCATCGCTCGCCTGCCGCTCGCTTTGGCATCGCTCCTTGGCACACCAGAGCCCCGTGCCAGGCAGCCCCCAGGCGTTATCTCGCTACACAAGCCAAGACAAGCACCAAAATCTTTCTGGCGCCATCCCCCTCCTGCCGGGACCATGGTTTAAATCAAAACCGTGAGATTAAAACACCAGCACAAAGGTGGTTTGAGGGGTTTTTCCGTCACTCCCTTTGCTAATGAATCAAACACATGGAGAGGTGGACAGTGAGGACGGAAGCCGGAACTCCTCTCGCACAGGGAGTCTTGCTTCCCACTGTGGTTTACAACGTACCCTTGGCTGTGAAGGGAGGCAAAGGGAGCTGAGTATGCCAAACTCAGCCCATGGCACACAGTCTGCACTGGGTGCTCTTCCCGGGGAAGATCCCACAGGGAAGTCCTAAGACACATGTAGGGAACCTACCTTTGATGCTGCTGAGAGACAGCGAGCGATCTCGGTCTGCCAAGCTGGGCCCCAGTTTGCTGCTGCTGCTGCTGCTGTTGTCCTTCTGCCGGGCCACAGCCACAGCGATGCCAACAGGCAAGTGCCTCACCTCCACCTCGCCCTGGGAGCCGATGCTCTCACGGCCGAAGGATTTGGCACTCTCAGGTCTCTCAGGGTCCCGTTTTAGCTGCTTCGCTGGTTGCTGCAGCAGCAGCTGCTGCACCTTGGAGGCTCCCAGCTGCGCAGAGTCCAACTTCACGTTGCCCAAACCACCGAAGGGGCTCTTCTTGCCGCAGCTCTGCCGGGACGCGGTCTCCTTGGCAAAGCTGCCACTGTACTTGATGAGGCTCTGCATGGCCGACCCTTCGCCGTGCGAGGTGGGGTGCAGGACGTCGGCGGCGCCCCGTGAGCCCACCACCGAGGTCCGTGGCAAGCCACTGGGGTCAAGGTAGACCTTCTTGGCTTCCTCCTCCACCCGGGTGACGTGGTTGTGCTGAGCAGCCAACACCGCCATCTGCGTGGTGGCAAAGTTGCCCATCTCAAAGGGCTTCCACTTCTGCTCCGGTGGTTTCAGCTGACCGTGGTCCAGGTGCTGCCGGGAGGAGTCCAAAGTGCCATAGACCTTTGCTGCTTCTTTGGAGCTGGATCGCTGGAAGCGTTCCCGCTCGCAAGGGCGATGCTCTGCCTCCGGACTCGGCTTCAGCAAGTCCTTGGAGGCCAGGAACTCCCTGCTCTCCGGAGAGCCCAGCCCCGGCCGGTTGAGGAAGGGCTCTGAAGTGACCTGTCTCTTCAGTGCCATGGAGTTCGTCCTGATCACCGAGCCCTTCTCTCTCAGAACCTCCATCCTTTTGGCATCGCTGTGACAAGAAAAGTCCTGGGACAAGAGCGTGCGGGAGGCATCCGCAAGGCACCGCTCCGTGGGTGACTGCAGCACCCCCACCTTGCCGAGGTCTTTGTCCTTCACCTTGTTGTCTCGGGCCTGCGAGGCGATTTGGATGGGCCCGCTCCTCTCGTCGTAGGCTTCGACCGAAGGCACGAAGGTGGGGGCGATGACTTTGTGCTCCCTCCCCAGCTCCTTGGCCGGCGGGAAGATGGTGTACATGCTGGAATGGACGGGCTGCGGAGGGAATGTTGTGGCCGGCGTCATCTTCCCCGTCTGCGAGGGGTGCGGGGATGGGCAGCTACAGGAGACGTGCAAAGCGCCCACGGAGGGCAGGAGGGGCTCCCCTCGCTTCAGCCGCTCAGCGTGGGCGTGCGCAGAAGGCCTCATGTTCTCGTCGTGCCGAGTGGGATCCTTGGCACAGCGGTCCTGCTCGGCACCCAGGACCTTCAGAACGGGGTCCCCGCCGCCGTTGCAGTTGCTGAGGGAAGAGCTCTGCAGTGGGTTCTTGGACTTGGGTTCCCCACTGCCTGTGCCCCGATTTGGCATGTGCTCAGCCAGGAACGGCGAGAGACGCTCGCCGACCTTCACCGCCTTCTCCACCACACTCACTTTCCGGTCGCTGTCGGGCTTGGTGTCCTGTGTGAGGTCAACCACACTGCGGGGCCGGGGCTCCTCCTTCGGCTTGCTCTCCTTCTTGGCAAAGGGCAGGGACAGATCGCTCCGGCATGCCCGCTCCTTCCCACCAGGGTCTTTCAGGCCTTCCTTCGAGCTCTTGTGCAGCTGCCCAAGGTCCTTTTCCCGGAGCAAAGTGTTCGACGTGTGGCTGCCCACGGTCCTTGAGAGGGGAGGCTGAGGGTGCAAAGCAGACTGGCCTGCGTGGCCGGACAGGTAGAACCCATCTGCAGAGCAAAAACAATCAAAATTGTTTTTTGAGACAGGCAAGAGGTAGCAAATGGGGAAGTAACAGGTTTCAAGGATGCCTCAGACAGGAAGGCCCAGGGCAGAGGAGACCAAGCAGGTTTCTCCATGTGGGATGCAGGACAGTCCTGTCCTGATGCACACTGGGACTTCAAGGTGGGATCTGGCCAGCTTCCCTATAGCACAGCTACATCCAAAACCCTGGTACTGCTAACACGAGGGAATGTCCCTGGATGATCAGTCCAGGGGGTTCCTTCTCTTTGCCCCCAACACCCCAGCACCCAGCAGCTCCAGCAGCCAAACAAGCCCAAAGGACAGGGTGAGCACCTAGGAGTGACCAAGAGGGCCAGAAAGGGCACACGGGGTCCCAGACTCACCTTTCTGTGATTCAAAGAGGCTGTGCTGTCCCAGCTGGGCCAGGAGCGGACTGCCGGCACTGGGAGGTTCGAGGTGGCTCAGGGGAATGTACGATGGGTAGAGACCGTTAGGCAGATGGGAAAAGCCTGCAGAAAATGGGAAACAGAAGAGGCAAACATGTTTCATCCCAAGCGGCACGCTGCCTTGGAACGAGCCCCGCAGGAGCACAGACTGTTGTGGCTGTCGGTCCCTCGCGCGCCAGGAGCGCCGGCGGAGGGGACGCACACGGCAACGACACACACCACACACAGCCCATCGCGAGGAGCACTGCTCAGAGACCCCCCTTTGGGTACTGATCCCCCACTGCTGGTCCCCAGATCGCCCCAGGCACCTCTGCAGGGCTCCAATTTTGCAGCAAACGGAGCATGCTGCTACCCGAGCAGAGCCTTAACCTGGAACTGAACAACCAAACCACCTAGCTGATAAGGTGTTTTATCACAAGCACAGCAACCTGTGGGTGAGGACGCTCCCCAACGTACTTCCAGAGCAGTGATAAGACCCTCTTGCCAGCACAGCTTTGCCAGCACAGCCCATCCCAGCTGCAGGTGGCCATGACTGGGTATGGGCTTTGGGAAAACATGAGAGCATCCTTCAGAGCAGCTCACACAAAGCACTGTTTCTTGCATCCAAACCCAGTATCTTATACCAGAGGAAGGCAAAAAAGAGCACAAAACGTGACACCCATCCACGAGCTGATATGAAAGCAGCATGTCCCCAAGGCCCTGCTGCCAGCAGTCTGGATGATGTCCTGGATACTGGGCCCCCCAGCAACATCCTTATGCAAATCACCATCATCAGCGCTTCCTCAGTGAATACAATCACCATAATAGTGGTAATAACACATGCTCTTGGCTACAGGCAGCAATTCCTCTCCAACACTGCCACCAAACGACACCCGTGCAACACTACAAACTCTAACCCCTGCCAGAACCAGCATCCCAGTCAGTGCCATCATTTAAAAAACTGAGTAAAAGCCATCAAGAGAGTCTGAAGGAGCCCTTTGCAACCCTCCTCCCTTCCCCTCAGCCCTCATTAGCAACCAACTTCCCCAAAATTACATGATCCCACTGAAAGCAACCAGGCAACAACTTTTGTCAAGAGTCCAGCATACAACCAGATCAAAACAACATCACACCAAAACCCAAGGGGAGACAGAGAAGTTCAGTCCCCGAAGCTGCACGTGGAGCACCATCTGCGACAGCTAGTCAATATTTCACATTATTTAGACAGCCAGGATCTCTTTCGCGTACATATTTGCATCCCAGCATATGTGCTTCACCGACGCGGTGCTCCGCACAGCTCCTGGCCCGGATCCATCGCCCAACAGATCCCAGCAGCACCACCCGCACATGCCAACCCTCCAGCGGCAGGACCAGGGGAGCTGTTGTGCCCACGAAGTTCAACTCCGAGCCCATCCCCAGCAGGTAAATCTTGCTATTTAATCCTGCGCACGGTGCTGTAACAGAGTGCACACGCACGTCCGCATCACTGCTTGGTAACCCCAAAACCTGCACAGTGAAGCAGTTCCAAACACCTTTTCTTACTCCCGGAGCTGGAGAGAGCTGGGTAGAACCCAGAAGCGTTCAGCCTGGCTTAGCTGTGAGCAGTATCGCTCCACAGCGTGTTTGCCTCGGCCGTGCCACCGTCACCGCACCGCTCCGGCACGGCTGGGCTGGCAGCGAGCCAGCATCTGGAGCAGGAGTGACACATTTCCCAGGGAACACGAGTCCCATCTGGCAGAGCACATGGTTGCAGCATGGCAAACCCCATGGAGCACCCCATGCCACACGAGCCCTGCGGCCCCAGCCGCAGACATCCCCACGTGAGATCCTTCTCCCAGCCAGACTTCAGTCCCAGCTGCAGCTGCTCCAACAGGCGGGAACACCAGCATGGAGATCACAACGAGACACATCCCATGCTGCAGATACCACTGAGCACAGATGCCCATGGCATGTCCCCACTTGCACATCGTGCAAGAACATGGAGCCACCTGCAGAGCTCCAGGGAGGGGACACAATCCAGCCCTGCCATCCAGCACCGGGACACCTGCATGTAGCTTAAGCTACTGGTACCCAAAGAGGCATTTCGGTACCAGTTACATCCCTGCTCCTACTGGGGCAACCTCCTGCTTATGCCATCTTATTCTACCCATTAATAACACAGGGTCAGTCCCAGCCCCAAATGTTCTGGGGTTTCCGCCACAATCAGCATTATCACATCCACTACAGTGACCCAGCCTCAGCTTGGGGCTGCAGGAGCACGAGGAGGAAGGGAAGTGTCCAAGATGGGGACAGGTTCAGATGGACAGGGTGGAGACCCTGCAGGGCAGCGTCACCGTGACAGCTGGGGAAACAGCTGCAGAACTGAGTTGATGCCACCAGCCCAGCCCCAAAACCACCTCCCATCAGGCAGCCCTTCCCAGGGACTCCCACAAGTCCATGGCAGCAGCACTGCTTCTTGGAGAGGCATAAGCCCAGCACAGGAGCTCAAAGCACATCCCAAAGCTTTGCAGGTGGAGAAATTGAGGCACAGGCAGGTGCAATGACTTGCCTGCATCACCAAGCTGGCCAGCAGCAAAACCAGAACACCACCTGAACCTCAGCCTCAGGTCTACCAGTGATGCTGTTTTCCCTTGCTAAGTGCCCAGAGAAGCTGCCCAGGCTGTATTTACCTGGCTTGTTCCCTGCCAGGAACCAGAGCTGGAGCAGGGATCCGAGCTACAGTCTTCCTGGGGATGAACCCAATGCAAATCCAACCCCGGGGCACTGCCAGAGCATCCCTTCCTCCTTACAGCCCTCCAGTCCGAAACCTGCTGCCCTGCTCCCCTGAGCAGGACCTGGAGGAGAAGCTGCTCCTCCATGCGCTGAGGAGCTGCACTCGCAGGAAGCGGCCGCAGGCAAGTCACTCCCTCCTTGGATTTCCGTGCCAGAAAGCGATGCCAAGGGGAGAAACTCTACCGCAGTGAGCAACTCACAGCTCACCCCAACCATGGGCTTCTGCCAGGAGAAAGGGAGGGGAAAAGGGGAAACCACAACCATCTCCATCCGCCCGGGGCCAGAGTGTTTGCTGAACCAGCACAAGATCTGTTTTGCCCAGGGACACGCCGACAGGTCTCGGCAGGCTGAGCCACGCTCCTCCAGCCGACTGCTTGCCCAGAGGCGGGCTGGCACCGCAGTGCAAGGCAGGGAGGTGCGAGCTGGCAGCACTGCCAGCCCCAGACTGGTTTTGCCCTCCTTTCCTGCCAAGTTACACCACGCCAAACACGCGCGTGTGCCCATCAGCACGGCCTCTGACCGCCTGGGGAAGGTACCATCAACACTCATGCCAGCATGGGCACACAAGACCCAAAGCAGCCCAGCTCTGAGGGTAAAAGGGTTTAGGGCACAGAGATCGTTCCTTTAAGCCACCTTAATCCTGCAGCCAGGTGACTGTCAGCAGACAAAATGCAACCCCTGTGATGCTGCAGCAGGTACAGTGGATTGGCACACCTGTCCTCCTCCTTCCCAGCTCCAAGATGATAAAACATACCTGTTTTGCACAACCGAGACATAAATCACGAAGGGCTGTTATTAAAGGAACTTGGCGGGTGCAGATGTGTCAGCCCAGTTGAAAACATCTTCTTCATCTTTGCCCAGCTCTCCAAAACGGCACGAGTTTGGGGGGAAGAGGTACAGCCGGGTGACTCACCACCAGGAGGGGATGTGACCGATGAGATGAGATACCAGCGACCGCACAAACCACACACCAAACGTCTGGAGGCCGGAGGTCGTGCTGGGGGAAGTGGGAGGGAAACAGGCCCCACGTGCTCAGCCCGCTTGGGGTTTGCCAAAGTTCCCCGTGAGGAGGGAGCCAACAGAAAGCATCCCCTGGCAGAGGTTCTAAACCTGTGGACTCTCTCCAACTTGGTCACCCCAGACCCCAGGCCTGAAATTCAGTCCCAGCTGGACAAGTCAGCCAAGTCTGTGTTTTGAAAGAGACAGGCAGGAGGGGGACATGCTGGAGGTGACATGCTGGAGCTGAACACACCTCCCCTGCATACACAGCTGCAGCCAGTGAGCCAGGCTACATGTCTGATGTGACATGGGTGTGTGCCAGCGCTGGGAAAACTGCTCCATCTCACCACGCATGCAGGTGACCAGCTGGCACCTTCATGGCATCCCCATGCTGCCCTCCACACTGGCTGCCAACCTGGTGTAGAGGTACAGCTCACTTGGACACCCATGAAGGGTCAAGGACAGTAAGTGGGAGCAACTCAGTGACACCACTCAATGGGGAATTCACACTCTTGGTCGGGCTCCTTGTTTTCCAAACCAGCCAGCAGCACCAACACACCAGGGAGAAGCAGCACCCACAAAGCCTCTGCTCATGCTCTGGGACGGATTTCCAGTCTCTGCTGTTACAGAATCATAGAAGCATTTAAGTTGGAAAAGACCTTTAATCAGGTCCAACACAGCCCTGCTGGCCTGCAGAGGCAAGCAGGTGGCTATGTGTGATTCTGGCTGCAAAGCACACCCTGAAGCTGAGCCTGGCCATGAGCCATCCTTGCCTGAGAAGCCACAGCCCTGTCACCCGGAAGACCAGCGGCCTCCAGCACCCCGGGAGAAGTGAAGTAACTCTCCCCCATTGCCCCATCTGCCCGTTACACGTTTCTGCCACTTATGAAATATTTCCAACCGCAGGCATCTCACTCCATCCTCCCCAGGCCATGATGGATGGACACACTGCCAGGAATCAGGCTGGTACCACACAGTGCTCTGCATCGGGCTGTGGCCGCAGAGGGGCCTGAGTTGAAAAGCCTGGCCCCTTGGACTCTTCAATCCAAGTCCAGCAGAGCTGGGAAACAGCAGTGAGGCTTTAGGTTTATTTCCATGGGGTGTTTTCCACTCTGGGCACTCAAGGGACATTTGCAGCCCCGCTGCAGTCAGGGTCTCAGTTGGCTGCTGGGCTCAGCAGGAGCTGAGCGGGAGCTGCAGCCGCCCTTGGCCAGGAGCACAGTCACCTCTTCCCCAGTCCGGCTCGCAGTGCCTCACAGGCAGCCAACTGGGACAACAGTCCATGCCACAAACAGCTGGATAAACGTTTATGTCCTCATGAGTCCCGCCAGGGAGGGAGGGGAAGGGGGAGAAGTCCAAGCACAGTGAGTATCCCTCCCACCAGCAGCAGGACGGACACCATACCAGCACCAGCTGCCAATGCTCACTGTCATCAGTGAGCCCGATCCTTTCCCTGCAGAAACAGCGGTTTCCCAGGGAAGACTCTCTCAGGGCTCCCCCTCCAGCACACACTTCCCCATCTCTGCCCCACACAGGGGGCAGCTATTCCTCATGCACACATTTATGGCTGCAAACAGCTGCAAGCCCGGAGTGCTGACAGTGTAAATCTTTGCCGCCTCCTCCCTTGCCTGCCAGGGCAGCTCTAGTGACACCCGAGGCACCGGAGCCGCCTTGACTCTGTGCCACACACGAGACACCAGCGATACAAGCCCCTGAACAAGCCAGGCTGAAACCAAAGCCCCCGGATCAGATGTGCCTGGACTGTAGCAGTGACCAGTCCCCAACCCCGTCCCTGCAGCCCCAAGCTGCTGCCACAACCCACCACTCCCCGCCCCAAAACCCGACCCAGCCATATTAACACCCCATGCCATGGGACTGGCAGTTGCTTCAAAGCCTTAATTTATGGCCTCAATTCTCTACATCCCCTGAAAGCCTTCGATCCCATCCCCGGGATCCAGAACAGCCAGGGCAATTTAACTCCCCATTTAATCTTCTAAGGGCCCTGGTGAGCTCGGAGACAGCATCCTCCGGCAGGGGGTCCACACTCCCGGCCTTTGCCGGCTCGAACACCACCGCGCTGCTTTTCCCTTCAGCCGCAAAAATCACTACCTTAAAAGCCAAGGCGAGTACTCCCTCCAGCTCAGAGCGGCTCTCTATTGTTTCTTTTAATTTTATTTTATTCCACGTGGGAATCTTGTGTCCAGGCTGCTTTATTTTTAAGTGGCTCTTGCTCAATATTTACTATGGCTCGCAGCTGCGTCAGCACAGGAACACCGCGCGCTCCCGCCGGGTTTCCGACTGGCCCTCCCGCAGCCACTGCCCCGTGCCGATGCCGTGCCATGATTTTCCTGCCGTGTTACTCTTGCAGTGAATCACCAGCCTCTCCTCTGCAGTCAGGGCACACCGATGGGCAGGGTGTGACCACAGGGCAAGGGGGGGGGAGGCGGTTCCGTGCTCCATGGAAATAAATATCATCAGGCTGAGTGAGCCCTGCTGCTCACCTCCTCCTCACCCGGGAGCTGGAACAGCCCCAACAGCCTGGAGATGGTGGAGGAGGAGAAAAGGGAAGAAGTGGCTGGAAGGGCTCAAGGGACTGGTGCTCACGCCTCCACTCTGCCCCCGGCGTCCTGCAGACTCAGTTTCCACCGCGCCACAAGTCAAAGGCAATCCAAGGTATATACAAGCACATACTGGAGACAGGTATATACCAGCCTATATTGGAGAAAGACACCCATAAGATCTCCCACCAGCTCCCATTGACACCATCTCCATGAGGACAGTGAGAAGCCACCCAGGTGGGGACATGAATCTCCTCCAGCAGAAGTGGCTTTTCCTCCCACTGGAGGGGCCAGGATGGAAACCATCCCACTGGGACTCTTGACATGATGCACACCCAGGCCACACAGCCTGAAACATGGAATCTGGGAAGCACCGATCCAGTCCCACGTTAATCCTGATGCTCAAACCAGTGCCAATGCTCCTGGGTCACTGCCTGCTACTACAGCAGAAGCTTCTCCCATATGCCCCCAGCCTGAAATCCACCACCACATCGGATGTCTCACCTTTTCCACTGGCATAATTAAACCTGACACCCAAACAGGGGTCCACTGAAACCTCCAAGCTCTCACTGCACAACCACACAGCTCTCCTCAAACAGCAAGGAGCAACTCAGTGGGTTCTTCAGCTCCACATTTACTAAAATGGAATGTATGGAAATTGAAAAAATAATAATTTAAACTCTCAAACTGATTAGCAGAATGCCCAGGAATGCAGAACCTGGCTGCTAGACTGCATCTCGCCTTCCTCTCCTGATTTTCTAGGACAGCAGCAAAACGTCTTTGCTCTGGTCCATCCTTCATCTCGGTGAACACACTGGTGGCCAGCACAGGGGTCCTACCACTGACTCTGCTCCTGCCACACTTTCAGTACAGGTGCTCCCTCTCCTTCCTAAGCACAGAAATTTAACTCATCCCATTTTTTAAAATTGTATTTTTTTTTACATCACCCAAACTCAGTGCAGTAGACAACGTAAACAAGTGAGCCCCCATTCCCTGAGCCCTGCCCGCACATTTAACCCAGCACCACCCACACACCATCCCGTGCCTTCCTTAGAAAACAGCTCATTACCCTTCGCTGCCAGAGCCGGGAGAGCTACAAGCACTCGGTGGGGGGAGGTTACTGTGGGATGGCACCGGGTGCTGGTCCCCACATCACCTGCCCCGAGTGCCTGCCAGCAGCAATTAAATCAGCCTTCAAAGAGAGATCCCAGCTTTCCCAGCACCATTAGCCGTGCCCTGGAGGGAACACGGTCTATTTTCAGCCACAATGACTTCAGATCAGGTCACCAGCAGGTTAAATGGGACTGTGCAGCATCATCTCCCTGCCCTCCCATTGAGAAATTAAACACCGCTGTGTGATGGGCAGCACCAGCCCCGCCGACACACGCTGGGCGCCCACTGAAAGGTAAATGCCACCTGCCTGCTCCTCCCCTCGGCTTCCCATTGCTGGCCAGGGACATCCACTGCCCTGACTGCCTTTCCTCTGCGTGGGGTGGTGAGTGGGATCACCCCTGGGTTCCTCCCTGCCTGTCCTCCTGCCCAGCACGGTGAGGGGTCATGGCCAGAACAGCCCACACCATGCCCCAAGCCCGGGAGTGCTGGAAGGAGCCTCAGCACCCCCAGTTCTGCAAACCCAAACACACAACCCCAGACCAGGGCTGCTCATCTCACCCCTCCCTCCAGAAATCGGGTGGCCCAACTGCAAGTCTCCAAGTCACCGGTTTCTCCAGGGTTTCACCACAGCCACCAGAGAGGTTGCATCTCCCTACAGCAGCTCCATCTGCTTCCCTGGTAGGTCCACCACTGAAACCCAAACAGTCACCCCACCACTAACATCTGGCAGAGAGGTGGCAGCTGGATGTGGGTTTGTTTTGCCTCCCAGGCCCCTGCCAGGCGCAGTCAGCACGAGCCAGGATGACTCAAAGCCCTGGGAGACGCAGCCTCCGTCGCTGCTTATTGTAAACCCTCCTGTTTGCAAAGCAGCTGCCGTGGCTCAGCATCTCTTGGGGTGCCTTGCAAAGGGGGGTGGCATTGCAACGGAAAACTGAGGCACAGCCCCCCATTTGGACCTGAACATCCCATCACCAACACGTGTGTGCTCAGCATTGGCACTGCAACCACTGCACAACACAGGGGTCCTGGCAGTGAAAGGGAACTGGCTCCCAGAAACACCCCAGGGCTGGAGCAAGGACATTGCCAATGACCCAAACGTGTTCATCAACTCCAGCTTCACGATTCCCACTTGGATACAGCACGGCCAGGACAGGGTAAGTGCAAGGTGAAGCTGGATGTACCTGCATGTAGTGCTCTGTGTGCCATGGGAGTGAACACATCCCTCTCCCAGAGCCCAGTGCTGACCTCCTGCAGGGACCAAAACCACCCCAAAAGAAATTCAACAACAGGCTGCAGGCATCTATGGGTGGAAGAAGGGATCCACTCACAGATCACAACTCCATAAGCCTCTTTCCCTTAGAAAACCAGGCTCAAAAGCTCAGCTTCTGCCCAGCCTCTCCTCTTGACCCCACATTCAGTCCTTTTTCCTTCCAGAGGCTCCTGTCCTTCCCACATCCTCCTGAACATCAGTCTACGTCAGCTCTTCTGCACCAAAAAAGTGCCACAACATGAAGCAAAGGGGTGTCTGTGGTCAGCAAACGCCCAGGACCCCACACCTCCCCTCCACCAATAACAGGAGATAAACGCAGAGGCAAATATTATGGTGGTGTGGTTTAATTCCTGATGAATTATGCAAATCCATATTCAAATTGAAGCGCAGCCCTTGGGCTCTTGACAAATTGCCAAGCTGGCCCTGATGTCACCAGGCAGGGATGGTCAGCCCTCTGCCAGGTAAGGCACTAAATGGGTGCCTCATATATGTACATACACGCACACGAAAATGCTTCCAGATCTCAACTGCAGAGACCAAGGAGCACCTGCAAGAACAATTCAAGAGTGACTTTTGCACTTCTCCTTCCTCCCAGCTGCATTTAGTGTGTCCAGGGAAGGCCACCAGGTTTTTGAGTCCTCCACAAGATGGAAGCAGCTTGGGCTGATGGTGAGATTCAAAGCAGGACAGAAGATAAAATCCACCATGGCTGGGGCTGGAAAAGAGGGGATGCAGAGGGGGCGGGAGGGGAAAGCCTAAAACACTTCTGCCAATAATAATGTCAGCCCTGAAGCCGAGGAAAGGAAGATCTGTCCACAAAATAGTCACAGAGAGAGCTCATCTGATGAAAGTAGGAATTTCCGATTCCACACAAACCCCGAACATCCATTAAAAGTAGCAGAAGAATTGCTGCTTTGTGTCACTAATCTCATTAGGGAGAAAGCCCCGCTGTAACGCAGGGATTGCAAAGGGAAACCCCGGCAGGCTGCACATGCCAGGAGCCCGGCACGGTGTGTCTGCCCGGCCGAGCGGAGCCGGGGCTTCCACCGGCACCTCAGCAAGGTGGAACTCACCTGCCTGGATCTTCACTCACTGGAGTATTATTATTATCTCCTTGGCTTCTATGTGACATGGCATGTAGGATGTCCCCCCACTCAGCAGACCAGGACACAAACAGCAGAACAACACATGATAACGCAGGGGTTGCTTCATCCACACACGGCGACCGGCGCTGCCTGCAAGCAGCACAGAGCCCAATCCCTCCAAAACCCTTCCTCCCCACCACGCTGGCCATTCCAATTATTATTTTTAATTTTTTTAATTAAAAGCAATTAAACCAAATGGACCAAAAGCATATTCAAGTCCCAGGGAATTCTGCTGAGATGGGATGGGGGCAGAGAGGGAATCAGGGGTAATACATGTAACCACCAAAGGTAAAAAGGGTTGTTTGCTGTCAGGGATGCAGCAGGATAAGATGGATGGAGGCAGAAGCAGGAGCAACCTTTGCAGAAGTTGCCGGGGATACAGCTCCAGAGAAACAGGCTGAGTGCCTTAAAATCTACATTTTTCCTGTAAGAAAGCATATTCTCTCCTGAACAGAGCACACTGCTCCGAGCCCACCATGTTTGGCTTGCCTGCCTGCATCCAGCTCCCTCAAAATGGCTCTTTGGCCACTGCTGGCAATAAAATTTATTCCCAAGGTCACTTCAATCCTTGAGCCACTATTTCAAGTCTGGCTGGATTTAAACAAAACCCAGCCTCATATACACCGAGTTCCCCCCTCAGCCCCTCCTTTCTGCCCATCACCTCCCTGATTTAGAGATACCAAACTCTCAACTACCTTTCGCTTCCCATAACCGTCAGCGAACAGCTGGAGAGGGAAACGGGAGCATATTGTGCACCCAACAGCTGATCCTGGCGGCGTGGGGAGGGAGCCCAACTGTCACCGCCGCGGCGCTGCCATACGGGGCTCCCGCCGCGCGTCCCCCAGCCAGCACGGACATGGACAGGGCTAAAGGGTTTGTGTGGTGCTGTCCCCTTGGTGTTTAAGAGCCGGAGAGAAGCGAACAATAAGCAAAGAAAATCAACAGCAGGGAGAGAGGGCGTCGGTGGGTGCATCGCGATGCCTGCAGGCATCCAGCTGCGCCATCCCGGAGCGAAGCCAGTCAGAAACGCAGGGCTAGGAGGAAACACGGGGAGAAGGAAACCACCAAATCCTCGTGGTCAGGGTGAGGCAGCCACACCGGAGTGCTCCACTCCCAAACTTTGCTTTTTAAACAGTATCTCCAGCTGGAAAAGCCAGCAAGGGGCTGCAATGCCGGACACAGCACTGCTCGCTCACCCCCGCTCCACCGGCAGGGAGCTCAGGGCTGCCCTCGGCTCTTCACCGTCCCAAACCCCGCCTGCATTTTCAGGTCGTTCAGGGTGCACTGGGCTCTCCATTTCAGCAACGAGGCCGAACAAAGCACTCCCTTGTCCTCAGCACCTCGAGCAGGCGATGCTGGATCGCGTTACCTAACCCAGACCAACATCTCCTCATCCCGGCACGGCAGCTTTCATGTCAGCACATGCCAGGCTGGCCCCGATTCCCTGCACCACCTCCCGCCCGAAGCTTTAACTGGACCAGTTTAGTACACGGTGCAAACACACGGGGCCTTGTTCCGACTCGTCGGCGCTAACCCCAGCTCCAGGAGGTGATCCGACACCCGCCCGCCGGTTGCAGCCGCGGTAGAACCGCAAGGCGCTCACCTGGAAAGCTGCCGTAATGACGTTAATTCCCCTCAACAATGTTCATTTCCATATTCATCAGAAGATGGTGAAATGACAAGATGGGGGGTTATTTACTGGATAATTATAAACTAATTTCAGCCTTACCCTGGGTTATCCTAGGAAGGAGATCTAAAATTTCCCTTACGAAAGCCCTGCTCTGGTAGCCACGTCTGCAGCGAGATTAATTCCCAGCAATTTCCATTTCTCCAACAGCTGCTGTGCTGGGAAAGAGCAGGAGCCTGTCCCCAACACCAGGGACCTGCCTGGTGCCCCATGCCACCACCAGCTAGGATTTCTAGTACCGGCTCATTCTCCGGATCAGATTTTCTCTGGCACAACATCAGTCAGGGATGGAACCTGTGGTTTTCCAACCCCACCAAGGAGATTCAGTGCTGGGTAGGAGAAGGGCTGTTAATAAATCACACCTTTACCAGCCTTGTGTACCAGAGGCAGGGACAGGCTCCCACTCATTCACCTAGGGAAGGTATTAGAAAGCCTCATACAGTAGAGGATCCCACAGGACCTTGCTCCGAGCTAGTTTACGTCACCACGTTTGCCCTTGGGCTCCTGTCCATGTTCCAAGACACACGTCCCCACCACCAGCTACCAGCACTTGGGATGGGAACTTCAATGGGGTGTTGCAGGACAGGGTGGACAGTCCTTCCCATCCCTTCTAAAGTATGGAGACACCACCCCACAACCCACTCGACCACCAGGACCTCAGGAAAATCACTGGGACATCAGAGAAAAACCAGAGCGCATGGTGGGAGACTCCCAAAAACGCACCAAGTACCTTTTCCACCACCATCTCAGCCTGAAGACACTGCTCCTGCCTCCCTCACAGCCTGCAAGTTGGCTGCCAGCCCAAGGGAGCTGCAGGGACATCACTTCATGGCCGAGCGCTTCCTCCACCCCCAGGGACGCCGGGTGTGAAGAGGAGAGTGCGAGGGGACCAAGTACAACACCCAGGCCAGCATCACCTCCCTGAGTCCCACCGGGACAAGCACAGCCACTGCTCTGCCTGAAAACATGTATCAAAAAGCATCTAATTTCACCAGGGCCCCAAGGGAGGAGAAACATCCCCACAGGCAGGTCTCCAGCCCGTCCACATTCCTCCTGGTGTTACACTGCGAGCCACTGCCCCAAGGAGCCCCCCACGCTCAGCCCCTCGCACCACCCCCAGGGCGGGCAGGGAGGGGGAACCGCGATTTCAAGGGCCATTAAACACCGATGGTATTTTCCTTGCAGCATCAAAACGTGACCAAAAAGAGTTGCGTTCGAGCGGGTCTGGGAGCTGCCATCCTCCCCAGCCGAGTTACAGGAAGAAGCGGGGCACGGATCAGTCCGGCACTGAATCCATGCTATCCTGGTATCTCTATCAGCGAAGCAATTTTAGCATGGATGCAGTCGGATGAGTAAATTGTGCTTCCGCTGGCACTGCCGACAGCAAGGCCTCCTGCAAAATCTGCGGGCTCAGCAGAAGCACCATTTTGCCATTATAAGGATGGCTACAGCGGGATTTTGCTGGCACAGCAGCGCTATCCTGGGGGGAAGGGTATTTTTATTTCTTTTCCTATGCTCCTACCTGGCCCAGCTGACTGGAAAACTTCTCCCTGGGCACAGCAGGCCTGGAAGCAGGGACAGTCTCCAATCTGCCTTAAATCCCTGCATTTGAATGCACATGCTAATGTGGAAGTAAGAAAACAAGGAAACCAAATCTCTCCCCTCTGTCTGACCACTTTCCTTCCAGCCACTACTCTGGAGCTGGATTTAACATAGTCAGCTTTGCTCATACTGCTGTGTGTCCCTTTTGCCAGGCACGGGAAAGTGTTCCTGAAGTATATTTTAATGGAAGAGGCTGAGAATCCTTTTATATATAAACAGATCTGTTCCAGCAGCCCCCACCCAAGAAAAGATACTTCAGCATACAGGAAAAAACATATTTTTAATTATTATGATTATTATATTAAACTCAGAGAATCTTTTTTTGGATGTGGGTGATCCTTGCTCACACACAGCCCCGCTGCTGCCTGGCAGGGACACGCTCCCAGAGCAGCCCTTTGCAATCACGTCTGGGGGAGCCTTTTCCACCTCCCCCAAAACACAAGAGGCTGCCAAGAACAACACACTCCACCAAGATGGAGCTGAGACTGGGACCCGAATACAGTGGGGCAGGGAAGGAGTAAAACAACAAAACCCTCATATTTTGAGCCGCTCAATAGACTCCACTGCCCCACTCCATCGGTTGCAGCCTTTTTTTATGCAAGGTCTTTCCAGCAAGCTCCAGTCATGGAATTCCATTGCAAACAGTCCCCTTCCTCCCCTGTCCCTCGACAAGGCCCATCGGGAGCACCCCACTGCTCCCCAGCCCCCATAACCCCCCTGCCCTCCTCAAGGATGGGGAGATGGCGACGGCGGAGAGCACCGGGGGACAGGGAATGGCAGCCCGGCATCGAGGGCCGGCTCATCTCCCGCCTCAGCCTCCAGCTCACTCCTCCCTCCATGAGCTTCCAACAAAGGGGCTTCTGTCCCCATCCCCTCAGCCTGCACAGCAGCGTTCAAAACACTACCAGGGAGCAGAAAGCCCCCAGAGAGGAGCCGAAGGTCCAGGGGTCACTGGACGCAGCCCAGGTGCCCGTACTTTGGCGCTGGGGCAGAGCTCGACTGCCGGAACGAGCAGAGGGTACGGGAAAAACAAGGAGTCAGTGCCGGCGATAACTGGATTCTCAAATATGGCCAATCGTGCTATTTTTACAGGGGCGTATTTATTTTCGGAGGACGCTGGGACAGATTCAAGAGTCTCTTTCTTCAGCCCGGCGGTATTTAAGGATCGGTTTGAACTGGCTCTATTTAAAGGCTTCGCCTCCTGCCCACTTTTCTTAACCCCTTGCACAAGCCTTTGCTTTCCACCCTTCCAAACCCCTCCTAAAAACGAAACAACCCCCCTCAAAAAACCACAACAACAACAAAAAAAATCCACGAACCAACAGCACTGCAAATGCAAACCTACAAAGGGCCCCTCGGTAGCAGGAAGCAATCATCATTCCAGGCGATATTGTTAAAGCCGTAAAAAACAACAACAAAAAAAAATACCCCTGCCTATCCCACTGCTGTGGTTTAATGGGAGTTTCGGCTGTTAATTGTATGGATCTTTTTAATGGAGTTTAGCCTGGTTGGGAATTGCCGTGACGAAGCCGATCATGCCGGGGAGCGGAGCGGGAGACCGGGTGCCACGGAGAGGGGGGATTTCAAAAGACTTCCAGACAAAAGAAAGCAAAAATAATAAAAAATTAAATAATGAAAATAATAAGAACAACGTTAAAAAAAAAATGGAGGTATCGCAAACCCCATTCCCTCTGGGAGGGGATCCAAATCTGAGGCTCGCTCCCAGCGCAGCAGGAAAGCTCCCGGACGGCATCACGGAGCTTGGTCGGCTCAGGGAGGCCAGAGCTCAGTGTCTCCCTCATGGCCTGCCTGGATTTCAGGAAAGGAACTTTGGAAAGAGAAATAAAACAGGAAAAAAAAAAAAGGAACAAAAAAAGAAAATTACCCCATAAAAAATAAGAATAATCAAAAAAATACCGAAACCCACACTCGGTTTGGCTTGAGATTGTCCAGACAAATTTTTGCAGAGATCGTATTGTGCTTCAGCAGGAGGTGGAGGAAAGGGGGGGAAAAATAACCAGGGAACAAAAAAAAAAAAAAAAAAAAAAAAGGAGGAAAAAAAAAGACAAAAGGGAAGTAAAAAAGGTGTTTGCCCATGTGCTTGGCTTCATAGCCCATTCTCTTTACACCTCTCCTCTTAGCACCTGGGAAATTGGCACTGCCACCTAGTCTAAAACTAATAAATCTTTTTCCCTCGATTCGGGCTGCTTCCTTCTCTGCAGATGTTGGCAATCAGGTTTGCAAATTTCAAAGTCATTCATCCCGGGCGGCTGGGAAAAGAGCAGGTTTATTATTGCAAAACCTGTCACCCTCCCAACGCCTAAAGTAAACTCCGAGTCACCTCTTCGCGCCCAGGGGAAAGAAAAGGGAAAAAAAAATTAAAAATAGAGCCAGAGAGTAGAATCAAACGGTCAGAAATCCCTCGTGTCCTCCCAGGGAAAGCAGCGGGCAGGAACGCGGGCAGGAGGGTGCAGGCAGCGTCCTGCCGGCAGTGCCGGACCCCGCGAGTCGCTGGGAAAGGGAGCTCGGAAAGGGCGATAAAAATAAGAAACCTCTAAAAAACAAAAGTAATTCAAACTAATAAATAAAAAGCTGACTGTGGGAAAAAAAAATAAACCGCGTATATTTTAACGCCTGCTCTTTTTTTATCTTTTTTTTTTTTCTTTTAAATGGAGAGGAAGCCGTGGAGCTGGCAGAGGATGAAGCGCGTTGAGAAGAAAACAAATATAAGGAGGGAACAGTCTCTGCATGGAAGCTTTGCTTGCGAGATTAAGAAATAAAAACCATCGAGAAAAGAAAGAAAAAAAAATAAAAAAAAAAAGGGAAAAAAAACACCAAAAGCGGCGGTGCCGGCAGCGCTGCCCAGAGGCAGCGGGACCGCGGCGGGGCTCGGGCTGCACCGGGCAAGAAATCACCAAAACTGCTCCCATTTTACCCCTTTTTCCCAGCCCAAGGATGTTTTCTCTGCCGGGCAGGGAAGCACCACGTCGGACAGCGCAGCTCCGTCCCTCCGCGCCCCGGTCTGCGCCTCTCCCAGCCTTCCCGAAAATCGGATTTATTCCCCGGATTTATTCCGCAGACGACTCGGCGGGGATTTTCCTCAGTGCCAACAAAACCGCGCGCTAGGACAGGGGATTCTTATCGGCTAGCCACGATTCTTCCCCCATCCCCTTATTTTTTCCTGCATTCCCTTATTTTTTTCGCTATCCCCCTGGTTTTTTTCCTATTTTTCCCGCATTCCCCTGTTTTTCTTCTAAATCAAAAGCACGCGAAGCAGCGGGGGGAAAACACGCCAAAAAGCTGCGAGCGTAGAAATACATGATTATTATTACAATTATTATATTTTTTGGAGGGGGGGGGGGTTTGAAGCCCGGACCCGCGGCCGCGGAGGGGAGCGAGGGAAGGCGCGGGGGGTACCGGGGGGTCCGCGGAGCCTTACCCGGGTGCGAGTGGAGGCTGATGCCCGATGCGAGGAATTTCCCGGGCTGGAGGGCGGCGGGGAGCCCGGCGGCCATGGGCCCGGCGGCGGGGGCCAGGCGGCCGGTGGCTCCCAGGCGGTGGCTCTCCATGGCCAGCCCGGAGAGCAGCGGAGGGGGGCCGTGCACCGAGCGGGGGGGCCCGAAATCTCGGCCATCCATCATCCACTCGCCGGCTTCACGGAGTCTCCCGGATCGCTGTCGGTGCCCGCCACCGCCTTCCCCCCCCACCCCCCCCGCCCCCCAGCCCCCTCCTCCTCCTCCTCCTCCCCCAAAAAATCAGATGGTTTTCAAAAATAAGGCGTCCAAGCGTCCCATGGCGCGGTGCAGGGAGCCAGCCCCGGCGCGGCGGTCTCGGCGCTGCCTGCAAGGGATAAAAAAAAGGGGGAATGCGTTGAGACGACATGCCCCGACACCCCCCCTGCTCACAGCCACCCCCAAAAATACACACACACACACCCACACACCCCCAAACCCCACCCTCACCTTCCCGGGGTGTGGGGGAGAGAAGGGGGAAGAAGCGGAGAAAAAAAAAAACCAAAAATTAAGGAAAACTTGTGGCAAAACGCGAGGACAAAAAAAAAAAAAAGTAAAAGTATTTAAAAATAATATTTTACCAATTTAATTTTTTTTTGGAAGAGTTACGTTTGTCACGGCCACAGCCCCGGCCGGGCCGGGGAGCGCCCGCAGCCCGGCTCCGGCGGGACCGACCGGCGGGGACGCGGCAGCGCGCAGGGAAACAAACCCAAAAATCCCAGAACAGCAAAAAATAAACACCCAGATCTTCCTTTTCTTTCTTCCTATTTTTTTCCCCGTCTTTTTCCCTTTTTTTTTTTTTTTTTTACATTTTTCCCCTTTTTTTGTCTTCCCCCGCCGCGGGCTCCGGCGCCGGCATCGCTCCCGCAGCCCCGTTTCTCGGTTCTTTTTTACCCCCCATTCCCAAGGCTCCAAAACCACCGCCTGGGTTTGTTGTCTTTATTTTTTTTCTCTTTTTTCTTTTTCCACTTTTCCCAGAGCCGCTTTCACTCAGGAAAACAACACACGTATTATTATCGCTTCCTGGCAGAGCGAAAAAAAAAATATAAAAATATATAAAATTATCTATATTTGTACTTGCAGCCTGATGAAAGGCTCCACTCGCCCGCCGCGTTTTGCACCGGGACAGCGAGAAATAATAAACACTCCGGGGATAAAGTGGGGGTTCTCCTCCGAAAGTGCCCCCCAAAGCGCTGCCGGAGCCCCGGGAGCCGCCGCTTCGTCCCCGCCGCCCGTCCCGGCTCCCGGGCGAGCGCTCCGGAGCGGGGGAGGGATGATCGAAAAAAAAAAAAAAGAACCACAAAAGAAAGAAGGAAAGAAGGGAGAAACGCGAAATTGTGACTAAAGCCTCGCAGCTTTGTTTTGGTTGGGTTTGGGGTTTGTTTGGGTGTTTTTTTAGTTATTTTTGGGTGAATTTTATAACTAACTCAGCCCTGCCTGCGTGGCTGCGCGGGGCGAGCCTCACCCCGCGGGGCTGCGGGAGCGGCCTGATCGCGGCTGGGAAGTGATGAAATAATTGGGGAAAACGGCTAAAAAAGGGGCAAAAAGAGGCGCGGGATGGGGCGGGCGGGGGGGGTGGGGGGGTCGGAGCGGGGCCGGGGCCGCCGCCCCAGGGTCGGGGTGGCGGGTCCGGGCACGGGTCCTACCTCAGGCCGCCTGTTCGCGGGGCATGGCGGCGGCGCGGGGCTGGCGCGGGGGGTGCCGGCTCGCCGCCCTGCCCGCCGCCCGGCTCCTCCGCTCCTCCGCTCCGCTCCTCAGGGGCAGCAGCGCGGCAGCGACGCGGTGGCGGCCGCGCCATGGAGCGGCGGGGCCCCGCCGAGCTGCGGCATCACCTCCCCTCACACACACACAGACACACCACACTCACTCACTCACACACACACCGCCCCCCCCCCCGCCTGCTTCCCGGGCCGGCCCCGCGCGCGCGGCTTCGGCGGCGCTTAAGGGGAAGAAAAAAAAAAAAAAAAGGATAAAAAAAATTAGGGAGTAAAAAAAAAAAAAAATTAAAAAAAAAGAAGGGGGGGGAGAGAACGCGAGCGCGGGGCGGGAGGGAGGGGAAAGAACCGGGGCGGGGGGGGAAAGGGGAGGAGGGGAAAAACGGCGGCGGCGGGGCCATGAAACACGCATTGTTCTCGGCGCGGCGGGGGCGGGCCCGCCGCCTGCCCGCGCCTCCTCATTGGCTGGCCGGGCTGCCGCTCAGCGGCGGGTAAACAGGCGGCCGTTTCCAGGCTCCCCCCGCTCGCCCCGCCCCCGGCGCTCCCGCTGCTGTTTCGAGGCTCCCCCCGCGCTCCCGCCCGGCGCGGGCGGGCGGGTGAGGGGGAGCGGCCGCGGGTCCCCCCGCTCCGAGCGGGGCTGGGCGGGAGGGGGGAACACCCCGCGACCCCCTTTATTATCTGCGGGGGTTAAATCCTTCATCCCGCCCGGGAGGGGCTGAGGGGGAAGTGCCGCCGGGCCCTCTCCCACGGCCCCGCCGCGGACAAAGCGGCCTTTCAGGGCCGGGGGGGAGCGGGGGAGGGTCCCGTGTCCTCCTCGCGGGCTCCGCCCCCCAAAAAAAATTCAAAAATAGGGTGAAAAGAGAGGCTGGGGGAGGAGACACACACACACTCCCCCCCCCGGATTTGGGGGGGCTGCCCCCCCAACGCTGCCCGCCGGCCACACCAACTTTTACTTTTCTTTGCCTTTTTTTCCCCCTATTTTAATTTATTTTCCCTTTTTCTTCTATTTTTAGTTTATTTTTCCCTTTGCACCCCTCGCCGAGCACCCCCCGTAGGGGGGGACACCCCTTCGCTGGCTCGCCACCCCCACCCCCCAGAACCTCCCAACCCACCCCCCGTTTCCTTACTTAATTAAACAAAAATCGGCTTTTATAACGAAAAAGGGGAGGAGGGGAAAATCTAATTTAATCCGGTATAAATTAAAAGTAGTAATAATAATAAAGCGTTCCCCCCACACCCCTCCCGATGGAGTTTTAAAACAGGAGTTTCGAGGCGCCCACCGGGACATCGGCCAGAAAACGGGAGAAACAGCCCCAAAAATCGGCCCCCGACCCCCCATTCCACCCGCTCCGGCACTTTTCTGCTTATTTTTAATCGTTTTAAGCAAAATCGGAGCCGAGTTCGTCGAAAAGCTCTCACGCTGCGCAAGGCGCTGGTTTAACGCGAAAACAACAACAATAATAATAATATATATATATTTATGTTTTTATTTATATCTACGAGCAAAACTGCGTCACAGGCGAGAGCTCAAACCCCGCTGCTTCCAGAGGGAGGGCGCTCCTTTTCCCAGTCTCCTTTAGCAAACCAAAAAAAAAAAAGAAAAAGTGGGGGGGAATTGGGGGGGTGAGGGAGAAAGAAGAAAGAAAGAAAAAAAAAAAGATATTAATGGTTTGCTCGCTTTTATGTGGCTTTAAAAGCATATTTTATAAATGTTTAATGCCTTCACGCCCGGACCTCCCCGCCGCTGTCCCCGGGCCGGGGGGTTGGCATGTCATAAATCAGGGAAATGCTAATAAAAAATAAAAAAAAAAAAACAGGCTCGGGCGGGGCGGGGGGGGGCGGACCCCCCCTCCCTGCAGCTCCAGCCCTTCCTCCTCCTCCTCCTCCTCCTCCTCCCCTTCCCCCGACCGGGAGCCATCTTGTAGCAGCAGCTCCTGGTTGGGGCATCGCTGCTGCAAAACACCGAGCCGACCCCCTCTCCAAAAAAAAAAAAAAAGCCCCCCCATCTAATACACATTTTTTAAATTATTATTACTATTATTATCGTTATTGTTATTATTCCCTCCCGGGCGCGGTGCTGCGGGCCCGCGCACCATTTTCCCACCGTTTTCCACATCTAATCCCAGCCCCCTTCTTTTCTCCCCTTTATTACCCCCCAGTAGGGACACCCCCCCTCGCAACTCGGGATGGGGGGGGGAACACCCCCATGGGGCGCTGCGAATATCCCATGGAATTTGGGCGGGGGGGGTGGGGTGGCGGCCGCTCCCACATTCTCCCTGCAAAGCTTTGCCGCAAACGGCGCTTTCTCCAAAAATACCCATTTTTGTTAAAAATAATATCGGGGCGGGAGGGGGGGAGGGGGGAAAGGGGAGGGTGTCCAGTGAGAAGCCGCACCGCGTTGTCCCTCTTCCCATCCCTTCATCCCGATCCCGGTGCCCCGGGCTCCCGGCAGGTTCCCACGGTGCCGCCCGCCCCCGGGCCGCCCCTCGCCCCCCCCCCCCCGGGGAGGGGGCACCCCCGCCCGCCCTGCGCGCCCGGCTCCGCTCCTCCGTCTCTCCGGCTGTGCTTTTTCCTTAATTTTCTTTATTTTCCATCCCCCCCCTTTTTATTCTCAATTTTTTCTCTTTTTTTTTGTTTGTTTGTTTTGGTTTGCTTGTTTTGTTTTGTTTTGGCGGTTTTGTTTTTTTCCCCTCTTTTTTTTTTCCATTTGTTTCCTCTCTTCGCCCCCCGGACGAACACGAAATTCCCTATGGCCGCCCTCCGTCCCCGCAAGAGGCAGTGGAGCCCTGCGGAGCTCACAGCCCCCAGCCCCGCACCGGGCATTGTCCCCCCTCCCGGCATTCAGGTAGGACGGGGGGGGTGGGAATCTGGGATGGAGCGGGGGACTGTCTGGAAACGTGGGAGGCAAAGCAAACTGATACCTCCCAACCCCGTTTTGGGGGGCTGCCAAGGTTTGGGGGAGGGGGGACACACCCCCTCATCGCCAACCCAGCGCTCAACTTCGCACCCGCGGTCTGGGCACAAACCCCGCTGGACCCCCATCCCCATCTGGTGGGACCCCCCCCAAAATCCCCTTTTTACCCCAATAAACCCCCCCGTGCTCCCCATCCACAGCCGGGGGGTGCTGTGCATCCCTTCCGCCCGCCGTTTTTAACGTGCTTACTACACGTTTCCAGGGTGTTTTTGGAGCTATATTTAAAGCGTGCAGTCAGTGGCTGGATTTAGAAATCCAGGCATAAATCACATTAAAACACGGACGGCGACGATCCCAACGCGTCGGCAAAAAAGCTTTGCCCTGATTTCATTCCTTCCCCACATCTTAAAAGCAGAACCAAGTCCGACAGCGGGGTCCCTTCCCCCCAAAGAAAACCCCCAGATAAAAACCCCCAATAAAATGCTGTGGGGACAGAGGTGGGATCTGAAGGCAAGGGGGTCCCTGCTGGGGTTTACTCCAACGAATTCATGGGGATTTATTCATCGTCGGGGGTTTGGTTAATTCCAAAGCTTGGGGTCTCTCCCCACCCCAGCCCCTTGCCTGCAAGGAAAGAGCTGCCATCCACGGGGAAGGGGGGCTGTGGGGTGGAGGGTCCCCATGAGAAGATCCCCAGGGAAACAGCTCGGGAACCGAGCGAGGAATTTCTGATTAATGACCAGAGCAGCTCGGGATTTTGTTTTTCTCCATAAATCCTGGCTGATTATAAACCCCTGTGCTCAGCCTGGCTGTGGGCTTTGCATGGGGTGGGGGGAGCCCAAGAAATTCTCCACTCCCCCTCCCAGGGCCTGTACTCAAACTGGGCAGCAGCTGGAGGCTGCAGCATCCTCCCACCGTCCCAGCTCTGCTTCCATTGCCCCACCGGAGCAGGGAAGAAGGGAGAAGGGCTGGGGGGTGCACAGGGATGTGGTTGGTGCCCCCCACTCCCCAGTTCACAGCAGTTCTGGGGTTTGTAAAGCCGAACATCCCCCAAACCACAGTCTGATTTTCAAGTCCAAATAAAGTCTGATGTCTTTTTTTTTGCCTTGTCCAGCACAGGAGGGTGGGTGTGTAGGCACAATCCCATCCTGTTTTCCTGCTCTGCCACCTGCACGCTCCCTTTCCCCTCAAAATCCCAAACTGGGACCCCTGGTGCCAGGACCTGCCCGGTGCTGGGTGCCCTTTGCTTTTCATAACCTCCACCAAACCCCTGGTACCGGGATTTTGTCACAGTTAAACTGGATCTTGGATACATCAGGTTGGGTTTGGCTTTTTTTCCCCCTTTTACACGATAATAAGCTTTTTTCATCCAAGATCAGGGGGAAAAAATAGGCAAGGAGGAGGGCTGACCTGCACAACCCATAGAGAGCTTTGAGAGGAGCACGAACCCCAAAGCTGTAATTACTGCCTGTGTTTTTTGGCTACGAACCGGCTGCTAAATTGGTCGTAAGGCACAGAAACGGCAGCTACACCTTTCGGTGGAAAAAACATGGTTTAGTGGAGGAACATGCATGGGAAACCTCCCCAAAACTGCAGTCCCCATATAACAGCCCAGTATTACACGTTCTGCATTCAAGAGTTTAAAACAATCCTCCACCCAGGTGAACAGGAACGCTGAGCCCCGAATGACAAGACCTTCTACATCAACAGAGTAAATTGGGGATTTTTCCCTTGATCTACCAGCTGTATCAAAAATACCCTCCTGGATGCAGGACACGGGCGAGCGAGAGGCAGGAGCATGTGCTATTTTGAGGTTCAATATAAAATAGATACCCTTGGCTTCAGCAGTTCTCCGTAGCCCGGCCCACAGGAGCTGCAGGTACTTTCGTATGCATACAAAACATTTTAAAATGGAAAATATTCACAGCTGCTCTCGCCTTTTTGACAGGGGGGAAGGAATCGTGGGGCATGTTAAGGAGATATTAAAAGCTGTGGTTTGAAGCTCCTAAAGCATTTACTCAGCGGGAGAGCCAGAGAAAGAAGTTTAGAAGTTAACTGCATACTTGTGTGCCTTTGCTCTGTCCTTCTTAAAATTCACCTCTCCTATCTGCTTCTAATTTAAACAAGCAGAGCCCTCCAGGAACTGGAAAATCCAGATTTGCAGCATCTCCCAGGGAAAGACGATTTCCTACGTGCCCCCCCAGCACGAGGGTCCTGCTGAAGGTTAAGCTCATGAGTGCCTTTGGTTTTGCACCGAGTTAATCTCCTCCCAAAATAAAAGACCTGGGGAATGCTGGTGAAAACTGCACTGATGTTGCCAGCTGGTCCCTGGTTTAGTCCCATCCCTCTTCCAGAGCCAGGCATGGATTTCACCACCACTGCAGGCATTGAATGCCCATCCCCACACCGTGCCCTGTCCTGCTTCAGCTTCCCCTTCTGAAAACAGGGTAAACCCATCCACCTCCCCGGGGTGCATTATCGTGGCTTAAAATTAACACTCGAAAATGTATTTTCAAATCCCTTCATGAGAGGCACCAGAAGCACTAGGTGTTAGCAGAGTAGATCTTTCACCTTTTAACAGCTGTTAATTGCCATTAAACCCAAACATGCACAGCTTTATTGGAACAGCGTCCGAATTTCCATGTCGTGTTGCAAAGCCTGTGCCCGCCCTCAGCTGTGCTCTCTGGCACGTGCCAGCTGCCTCGACAAGGTGTGACGGATAAATCCTGCCTCTCTGGTAGTCTTCCTGTGCACTGGGACCCATTTTGGGGTCTCCTGATGCCAGGCTCTTTCCTTTGCCCTCCCCACTGTGCTGTGAGTCCTTAGCACCAGACCTGCCGTCACTGCACGGAACTCCAACACCCCCTCCCTGACTCGCAGCAGAGAAGTAGATGGGATGCAAAACCCGTTCCCAAAAATACCCCAAAGAAGCAAGCAGGAGCCTGCCTGCAAGGAACTGGGTCCCTAAGGCTGAATCCGGCCCGCAGCTGCCAGGAAAAGCACGTGCTGGGTGTCACAGGGATGGGAATAGCCCGCTGTGACAAACGGGAGTAAATCAAAGTCATCAACAGGCAGGGCTGGGGCAAGGCTGCCAGCACTGCCCTCCCTGTAGCCACCACTCTGGGGGAGTCCCTTCCCTGCTCTCTTTGGGGTCTGTTGAATCAGCCCCATCCACAGCATCCCTCCATCACCCTGGGACTGCCCTATGGAACAGCCAAGTGCCAGGCAGAGGAGAAGCCCTTGGTGTTCTGGCAAGAGTTTTCCCCGAGTCCAGGAAGCTGCTGGCTCCTCACAGGTACTTTATGCACCCCCAAACAACCAAACCCAGCTGGGAGTGCCTGCACCGGGTACCAAACTGCTAAAACACATGAGATAGATTCAGCAGGGCAGGAGGGGAAGAAGAATCTGTGGCTCCGAGCATCTTGTCAGACCCCAATGTTTCCCCCCCAAGCCCCAGCACAAGGAGGGGTGTCCATGGCTGGCTCCCAGGGCTATCCCATCTCTTTTCCCAT
Source organism: Pseudopipra pipra (assembly GCF_036250125.1). Classification (NCBI taxonomy): domain Eukaryota; kingdom Metazoa; phylum Chordata; class Aves; order Passeriformes; family Pipridae; genus Pseudopipra; species Pseudopipra pipra. The sequence goes on from NC_087564.1 coordinate 13,261,249, forward strand.
CACCCCAGTCCTCTGCAAGGGGGAAGGGGCAGTTGGACAAAACAAGCCATTTCTGCTCCACAAAGCTTGTCAGCCAGCGGCTCTGGGCTTATAATTATTATTTCCTTAAAGACGAGCCGAGCAGCTATAGACAAAAAAGCCCCCTCTTGTCGGAGCTGGAATTTGATGTCCTAACGACTGTTTTTGTACCGTGCCTGTTAGAGGAAAGAGCTCGGCAGGAGGGGGAAAGAGAGATTTAATTATAGAGCTGCATTGTGATTTTGCACACATAGCTGGCTGTTGTAATCAGGTTACAAGTGTATCTGATTTTCTTCCCTCCCCTCCCTCTTCCTCCTCTTTCTCTCTCGTCTTTTTTTTTTCTTTTTTTTTTCCCCTCCCCCTTTTTCCTTTCGTTGGTCCAAATTAGTTGCTTATGTTTGGGTGTTGCAGAGACGAGCTGTTATTTGCCTGCACTGAAGATCTTGATCAAGGGAACAATGTTTCTAAGGATCCTCAGCAGCTCTTTGCTGGAGGAAGCCAATGGTTCCCAGCTCCACCAGAAACCCCCCCTGGGCTGTGCCAGGCACTTGCATCCCACCATCCAGGGGCTCCCACCACCACGATAAGGACGGACACCCATATATACATATATATATATATATATATATATCTCTGCCCCAACTCCCCCATGCTCCCCACAAAATTCCTTCACATCCAGGATTCCCTCAATAAATTGAGGCTTATGAAGAAGAAGAGAAGCTCGATTTACCTCCACTGGAGCAAGAGAAAGGAAAGAGAGGAGAAAAGAAACCTTTTTAAAAGAAACTTTATATTTTCCTATCTGAGTCAAGTGATGCCGCACTGGGATTGGGGACTGTTGTTGGGTTCATTTAAGAATCTATTGTTGTCCATGTGAATTCTTTTTTACATTTCAAATAACAGGATTATTTCCCCAGGGGGTAATATCCTGTAATTTGAACACAATAATGGGAATAAATTACTTACTTAGAACTAATAACGACAGCCTGATTCCAATATATATAGGAACTGTAACAGCTTTGGTTAGTTAAAGTGTAATTGTGTCGACGGATGACATTTTCTTTCAAAGGAATCTGAATGACTTTTAATTAAATTTGCTGGGGGTGGGGAAGAGAGGGAGAGATACACTGGGAGATCTCGGCTGCCGAGGCTGCGGCGGGTCCCAGCCCCGGTGCCCCAAGCTGAGCTCAGCCCCGAGCAAACCCAGCCCTGGCTGCAGTTTCCAAACCAAGCACAAAACAGGGAAGAAGGAAACCAGCGCCAAAGCCCATGGCCCAGGGATGGAGGGATGGTGGGATGGAGGAATGGAGGGGGTAGAGAGGATGAAGAGGGGTAGAAGGGATAGAAGGATGGAGCCCAGCCCACTTCCTGAGCTCCATCCTGGCAGAGGGCAGGGCAATGCCCATATCCTGCCCTGGGCACCCCTGCACTGCCTCTGCCTGTGCTGGGGAATGGAGGAGCTGATGGGGGCACCAGCAGCCAGGCAAGGAGGCTCTGCTGCTCTTGTTGGAGCCATGAAATCACAGAATGGGTTGGGTTGGAAGGGACCATAAAGACTACTTCAGGGTGTCCCATGGGCAGGGACACCTTCCACTATCCCAGGTTGCTCAAGTCCCATCCAACCTGACCTTAAACAGTCCCAGGGATGAGGCAGCCACAGCTTCCCTGGGGAACCTGTGTAAGTGCCTCACCACCCTCACAGGGAGGAATTTCTCCCCAGTATCTCATCTAATGCTGCCCTCTGGCACTGGGAAGCCATTCTCCCTTTTCCTGTCCTTCCAGGCCCTTGTCCAAGTCCCTCTCCAGCTCTTGGAGCCCCTTTAGGCACTGCAAGGGGCTTTAAGGTCTCCCCAGAACTTTCTCCTCTCCAGGCTGAACAACCCCAACTCCCAATATTGCCACCTCAGCCCAGGGGTCCCTCAGGGAAGGCAGCTCTGCCCGAGGAGGACCTGCACCAGCAGCTCTCCATCCCAGCTCCTCACCCCAGAACTCCCCTGCAAGCCCTGGGCTCTGCATGTCTCCTCACCACTGCCTTCATTGCCAACCACTCCTCAGGTTTATTTCTGAATCAGCAGCACGAGAGGTTCCCTTCAAAGGCAAAAAAAAAAAAGAAAAAAAAAAAAAGGGATCTTTCAGCTGCAGCGCTGCAGAAAGCCAAGTTCCTGCCCCGAAATATGTCGGAGAGGAGCTGTGTGCTGCTGCCAGTGGCTCCAGCCTCCTCCAGGACTCATTTTCCTCTGTTTATCTTGAAAATATTTCTGTGCTGAGGTCCCACCCCGTGCGGCGGAGCCCTGCGAGGCCGCCTCCAGCCTCACACACGGCCTCTTGTTTATCCACAGCCAGTTTTACAAATAGCTTATTAAGCCCAGAGGTCTGTTTGCTGGAGGAAAACCTCACGGAGCAGCTCCTGCAGCCCCCCCTCCGAGGCTCCTGCCAGCTGCGCCCCCTCCCAAAACCCCTCTGACATGCACCGAGTGGCTCAGGCCTCTGTGGCTGCAGACAAATGTCTGCTGGGTTTGGGAATCGCTCATGACATAATAAAATAACCAGTGTGCTGGTGGAGGAGGTCCCACCACCCTCGTCCTCTCCCTGCTCCCAGGGTCGATATCCCGTCTGGGATTTTGGCATGGCACGGCGATGCCGTGGCACTGCCAGCTCTGGTTTGTGGGACCCTGCAGTGGCAGCTGCCGGGTAGATTTTGCCTTTTGTAAGACCCTTCTGCAAGGGGCTGCTGGTTTGGGGGGGGGGGAGTTGCAGAGGTTCAGATTGCAGGGAGTAATATTTTGGGGGCTGCTGAATTGGTTGTGCTTTGGAAGTTGCTGAAAACATGCCCAGACCCAGAGAGCTGACGACAGTTGGATGCTGCGTACAGTGGTCCTGGCAGGAGCCCAGTGGGACCATGCCTCAGATTCCCTCCTGTGCCTCTGCTGCCCACCCAGCCCCAGGATCCCCAGGTGGGAGCTGGGATGGAGGGTTTCAGCCCACAGCAAACAGTGTCAGGGATGTCCCACAGGGCTCAAGCCCAGCCATGGGCACCTCTGTGTCCACAGAGTCCAGCAAACACGTGCCTGAGCACCTCTGTCCCTGCTGCCACCTCTGCCCTGGGCAGGAGCCCGGCTGTGCCCAATCCCCAGTGCCCCAGCACCACAGCTTGGGATGCCCACCCTGAGCACCCCCTCCCCGAGACCCCCTGAAGCCCCCGAGCACACAGAACCCCATAACACAGCAACATTCATAACCTGGCTGGCAAGATTGAATTACCTGCCCCTGGAAGAATAAAGGAGGCATTCAGCCATTTCTTTAAAGTCCTTTCCCCTGCCAAGGCCAGACACCACGGTGACGGTCGAGCACAGAGGCAGAGAAACACGAGCCCTCACCTCTCCCTCCGAGGGTGACCCCGATCTGCCCCACATCCCCCCCTTCTCCGACCCTTTAACACCCAGGGAAGCACATGCTTTGCTCACCCGTCACGAGCTCCCTTATCTTTTAATAAAACCTTTAAGAGCAGAAGTCAGGCAATGCCGGCACAAAGGCAGCTCAACCTCCTCCCGGGACATTAATCATTTTCTTTGACACGTTTTGCTAATTAGCCAAAGCGTTTGCCTCGACAGGGGAGAAATTGGGGCCTGGGAAAAAAAAAAAAAAAAAAGGAAAAAAACATTACAAGAAGGGGAAGAGGTGGAAAGAGAGGAAGAAATGGGGGAAGAAGGAGTTGACGTCACCCCTGTGCTATCTGGCATCCCTGGGCATCACCTTGCTGGGAGAAAACCCAGTCCCAACCCCATCCCAAGGATTTTGGGGAGCTGTGATCTGTGATACACATTGTACCTTCCCCATCCCACTCCTGGTTTCCCCATTTTGCAGCCACGGAGGGTTATTTGAAACACACTGTTTGGGGGTTTAACTCAGGGCTTTATCTTTTACACGGCTGTTAATCCTCGGGACACATGTTTCCTATCAGCCCTTGATATTTAACATACGATAAGTGTCTTATTAAATCCCAGGAACACTCACCCCAAAACCCAGCCCAGGGGCACCCCAAAGGCAGACTGGGCACCCCAGCTCCAGCACAGGTTTTGGGTGTACAAGATGTTAGACCCAATAGGGAGAGAAATACAGTGGAATGAAGGCTCCTCTACACAGGAATTCAGCCTTTGCGCTGGGTTTTGGCCCCCTGAGTAGTCACTGCTCCCATGAGTGGGGAGAACCACTTGCAATTTTTAAAATATGTTATTTTTAAGGGTTTTTTGGCAATGCTGTGTGACACAGGGATGAACCCATCCCAGGCAGGACTAGCTACTGTCCCAGCATGACTTCCTATTCCAAGAGTCTGACCCAGTTTTCATAGGACCTGATGTTTTTTGGGGGAGAGAGACCATAGAGAGAGCAATCCACAGTGAAATCACTCTAATCCACCACACTGAAAAAATAAAATCCCAAGGAGAAAGCATCACCTGCTCATGCCTCCCCCCAGCCCAGCATGGCAAAATATCAGCTCTTGTCCCATCCCTGAACATCAGCTCTCCATCCCAACTCCTTGGGGAAGGGCAGGACAGAAAACCACACGGCACAATCCTCTTTCCTCCACGAAACCAAGCATAAGGACAACAAAACAGGGTGATAGAGCCCCCCACCCATGGTAAGGACACCCACCCATGGGTGTCCCCTGCCCACAGCAACCATGCCATTCCCATCCACGGGTACGAGAGAGTGGGAGCAGCATCCCAGAGCCACGTCAGTCCTTTGGGGAGCGTTAAAAAAATAAATCACAGCTCTTTGCTCCTCTCCAGCACAAGTTTCTCATTGCTGTGGGATGACACACAACGTCCCCTCCAAAACAACACGCTTTATTATTATTCTGTTTCTAATTTGGGGGTTGGAAATGATTTTCCATCCCAGAATCCAAACCAAACCATTACTCCCCCCCCCCTCGAAAAAAATTACTAATGTGCTTTCCAGAGAGCAGTGGCACGGTCAGTGCTCTGCAAGGAGAGGGTGAAGGTTTGATAAACAGGGATGAGCACCAAGGAATATCCTTCTCCATGCCGGTTTCCAAGAAAAAGCAGTAAAAAAAGCAAATTCAGTTAAATACAGAGCTGGCCCAGACTCCTGCTGTAACCAGCTGGGTCTGGGATGTGCTGGTCCCACTGGGAAAGGGCCGTGCTCCATCCCTGACCTCTGAAGGATTTGGGGAAAAAGAGGTGAAAGGTCAGTATGTGGGAAGCAGCGCAGTGCTGGGGACCTGACACATAAATCAGCATCATTCCCATTTTTGGCTGTTCCAACCCAAATCTACCCATGGATCCTGCTGGCTCCCTGCAAGGCAGCAAGAAGCCAGTGAGGTCCCACTTCTCTCTGTCCTGCCTGGCCTTGGGGACAGTGGGGACACTCAGACCAAGCCAGGCTGAGTCCCCAGCCCTGTCACCCCAGGTTGTGCCACAAGCCTCATGGAGAGCCTTGGGGGGCCCCGTGCAGCCGGCAGCGCTGGCAGACGTGCCGAAACCGGCACGCAAGGAGCTGGTGGAAACCCTCCAAGCCTCCTCCGCCGTTGTATAAGAGCCGCTCGAAAATACTAATCCCCAAAAAATTCAACCCTGGGAGCGTGACCAGGCCGCCTCCCAGGCAGCGTGGTTTGCACAGCCAGCCCTGCACGCATCCAGGGGGGAAAATGCCTTCAGGTGAGCTCTGCAGGAAGGTCGGGGTCCCAAATGTTTTCATACCAATGATCCTCAAAAAAAAAAAAAGAGACAGGCGAGCGAGGCACAGAGGCAGAATCACCCGGCATGCCGAGCGCCGCTGCAAAACAAGTAGTTTTTCCATGAGTCACCAGTGGAAAGACCAGATCAGGCATCCCATGGGTGGGCTTGGCCAGAGCTGGCTCCTCATCCCCACCACGGCTGGGAGGATGTTTGGTGTGGGGATGCTGCATGTGCAGCCCCGCTCACTGCACTGCTCTCAGCCCCCAGCTTTCCTCAGGCTGCTCTGGGGTCACACTGGGATGGATTCAATGGAATCCCCAAGCGTTGGAGGGTCTCAGGATGCGGGGATGCATCCTGGTGGTGTTTAGACATGGCAAGTGGGGTTTAGTCTGTATGAGCAGTGCAGGATTTTCCTGACCTCCCTTTCCCTGAACTGACAGTGCACATGGAGACCCAACATGTGCCCTTCACCGTGGCCTCGGGGCACTTCATTGCTCTGCCGCTGTCCCCTGCACCTCTGGTGTCCCCTAAAACCCTCAGGGAGGGAGGGAGGCAGCGACAGAAGCACAAATAAATAAAGAACTGGTAAAGGAGCACCACGAAACAAACAGGTTTGATTTATCGGTGGCGGGAAGGGGCGAGCGCGATGACAGGCAGCGCAGGAAGTCCCTGGGACCGTAAATCCCAGTGGGAGTGGATAAAGCTTCCATGCGCTGGGTGGGAGGTTACGGGGAGGGCGGCGGGTGAAGTTTAGGGAAACTGGGGTGGGGTGGAGTGTCTTTTCTGGTTTTTAAAAGGGAGGCGATGAGGGGGAGGCGACGCCGCAGCCCCGAGGCAGCGCCCAGGGCAGGGTGCCCGCGGCAGCCCGGGAAGGGACGGGATCGCATCCTCGGGAGGACTGGAGCTCCGTCCCGTCATCACCACCCGCACAATAACAGCAACCCTGGCTGTGTTGTGGGTACAGAAACGGCACGTACTTGTTGCTGGCCGTGTTTCCTGGCAGCCCTAAGGCAGGATTTGGCTGCGCAGGAATTTGGAAGCTGCCTTAAATCCAGAAAGAAATGAGAAAAGGCTGGGAGCGACTTTGTGGGCAGAGTTCAGCTGCAAAGCCCTGCTAGGCAGCGGCTCAGCGCGGGGCCCCGGCCGCGGCCGCCCTCTCCCGACGCACGGCAATAGGGATGAGGTCGGAGACACGGCTGCCGGGGATCGTGTCCTGTTCCATGGGGACATCGAGGAGGGCTCCCTAGCAGTCCCGGACACCACTTCCTTCCTTCCTCTCCCTTCCCTAAAAGCCTCCTTGGCCGCAATGCCCCTCAGCATCCAAACCTCCATCCCAGCTGACCTCACTGAGATGAACCCAATCACAGATAGAGCTGATATGAAATTCCATAAATCCCCCTTACCTCTTCCCTGGAGCTGCCGGTGGCCACTCTCACCTCATGGATGCACTGGCTCAGCTGCAGATGGATGCCAGACTTCACCCTTACCTCGGGGTGGACAGGACAGCAACGGCATTGCTGGGAAGATCCATGGTCAGCAGCCTTGCTTCCTGCTCATTTGGACGGAATCAAGGAGGAAAGGAATGAAAAAGAGGCAGGAGGTGCCAAACACTCTAAAAATCAACAACAAAAATGAAAAGAAATTAAAATTCACCCCAGAGCCTCCTCTGGATAATCAAGAAGGTGCTTCCCTGCCTATGGAACTCTGCACAGGGAGCTGCCCTCATCCAGGGTCGGTGCTGGGGTCACCTCAGCCCCACACCCCTCGTGAGCCCAGCTCTGGCTCTCCATATTCCCAGATTCACTTTCAGGGATCTCTCTGCTGCATCCCAGCTCCTTGTATTTGTGTGAAATTCAGAGTTTCTTAGGAAAAACAAGCCCAGGGCCTGTGATGGGGGATTTACCTGCATCTCTGCTTCCCCAGTGACATCCCTGGGTGGAGAGGGTCCCAGTGATGGATGATTCCCAGCCCTGCATCACCAAAATCCAGATTGCACCTTGTCCTGGAGAGCCAAGGAGGAGCAGCCAAGAGCTTTCCACCACAGTGATTTTTTGTTTCCCTTGGGAGAACGTTTTTAATTACAGGTGCCATTACCCCACGCACTTGGTGTATAAACACGACCTCTGTAGTGGTTTAAATGGACTGAAATCACACACCATCCATTGGGATGAGCAACTGACCTTGCCATTCTGCCAGAAGGAAAGGGAAGCCCAGGTCCAGGGAGCAGAATTTCTGCAAGAGTACCCCAAACCCATCATCTTTGTGTTTCCCAGCTCTCTCCCCCTTCAGGGACAGGGAAAACACAGGACCGGTGCCACATCCCCTGTGAGTCCCTGTATTTGCCTTAAAGGGATTTTCCTGCCTTTTTGCCCCATCTCAAGCACCATCCTTTCCTACAGCACCTGGGACATGACAAACATTGTTCAACACCTAAGGTTTTATATATTAATCCTTTAACTCCCAAACTGGAGCTTGCAGGGGAAAAATCAAGTCTGATGGGAATGGGATTCCAGCCGCAGCACTCCCAGTTTTTCAAGCATCTCATTTGGCTTCTCGAGCCTCATTTTGGGAAGCAAACAGCTTTTCCATACTGGACTGTGCCTCCTGCTGCCTCTCCCTGATGAAGTAGCCCTCAAACATTGTGGAAAGGGCTTGGCTTTGCTTTGGTGGAAAGCTGCTTTCTCGATAAAACCTCAAAAACAAGCTTTCTGTAGGAAAAAATAGATGGTTTAGGATGACTGGGGTTGCTCATCAGGGATTCAGGACTGGCTTTGGCCCCCCCGGCGTGTCCATCAGCTCCCCAAAAAAGCCATTTTTGCTCATTGCTAATAGATCCCTGCAAAGAGGGGAGGGGAAAAAAATTCCCTGCGTGCCCTCACTTATGCACAGACAAGGAAATGTCGTTAAACTAAACCAAACAAACGAATCCAGAGGCAAAGAGAAAAATCACATTATCCCAAATCATAAATCCCGGAGAGGGGTATTTACAGGCTGAATTGCCAAGTGCATTGGAACTGCAGAGCACCCGAAGAGCAGATAGCCATAAAGGCAGACAACGGCCCTGGAAAAAATGCTTTGATTAGGATCTGGGCAGCATTCAGCCCAGATGTTCATTTGTCAATGGAAGAGGGATGGGGGGGAGGTGAGAAAGGCTTTAAATTAATCTTTACAACTAGAAAGGAGCTTGTAATACACACCATATGGGGAGCCACGTCCCTGGAGCCCCCTCGCCTCCCCCTAGCCCGGCGTGTTCGGAGCCAGGCTGGGACCCTCCGGCCGGAGCGTGTCCTCCTCCTTCACCCCCTTGTTTTCTCCATGCACCAAACACCCCGTGAACCCAAAACCCTTCCACATGTGCTTTTTTTTACCGCGAACAAAACAAACTGCAATTTTTCTTATAACACCAGATCTCTTCTATTATTCCCCCCCCCCCCATTCCCCAGACCCAGATACCTGCTCCCCACTCCTTCCAATATCCACATGTGGTTTCTTTTTAACCCTTCCAAGATGCTGGCGGTAGTGGTGGTGGGGGGGGGAGGGTTGTGTGTGGAGAGGAGGGACGAGGCTGTTTATTAAATGCCAACCATTCAAATTAATTCCCCTAATGGACTCGCCGACATCATGGTGTGCATTTAAATGAACGCTTTGTCATATTTCATAGCCAACCTGCAGCTCTCTGCAGAGCAAACCTGCTGGAAAGCTGGGAACAGCAGCAATGACAGCGACAAACCTATGGAGAGATAAATAAGAATTAAATACAAATCCCAAATGCAACACAGGGGTGACAAGAGAGCCCAGGAAGCCCTTGGAAATTTGGAGGTGGGGTGCAAGCAAGACCCTAGGCAAGGCAGAAAGAGCTGTGTGATGGCAGTGGGACCTTCTTTTCCACACAGGAGGAGGAAAAACCTTTTTGCTGCTGGGGCAGGAGGGATCAGAGACCCCTTGCCTGGAGTAGAGACCCCTTGCCCAGACCAGCACAAAGCCACTGCTTCCCAGCTGGAGTCTGGGCTGTCCCTTCCACCAAAGCCCCACCACAGCAGGGACCAGCCCCAGCTACCCCTGCTCAGCTGCAGGGACCTGGTGAGGAGGCAAACCCCCTACATCCTGCACCCTCAGCCAGTGCACCCCCTGGACCACTGATCTGGGGGCTGACAGTGGAGCTGCCTGGCCAGCATCCCTCCCCACAGCACGGGCTGGGATGCTGAATCCCAACCCCTCCTTGGCAAGCTGTTACCGAACATCCCAGCTCCTGGCAGAGCATCCCTGCTGCTCCTGAGTAAACAGGCCTTCCCCTCCCCAGCACCCCCAGCCACAGGTTACTCACCTTGGCTCCAGCTTCAAGAGCTCCCAGTCCTTTCATCAGCCCGATGGAAAGTCGGTGCACACACACACACACACACAGACACACCCCGTGTGCTGCAAGGACCAGCTACCTCCTGCTCACAACCTCTCCTCCCATCCTGTTCCCTCTCTTCCCCCACCTTTAAGAGCTGCTGGAGGGATTTTGAAGGTCACTGAAGACCAGTGGGCCAAGAAAGTAAAAATCATGGAATCACAGAGTGGTTTGAGTTGGAAGGAATCCCAAAGATCATCTAATTCCAACTCCCTGTCATGGGCAGGGACACCTTCCATTATCCCAGGTTGCTCAAACCCTCATCCAAGCTGACCTTGGACACTTCCAGGGATGGGGCAGTCACAGCTTCTCTGGGCAACCTGTGCCAGTGGCTCACCACCCTCACAGGGAAGAATTTCTTCCCAAAAATCAAATCTAATCCAGCACTGTTTGCAGAAGGTTCTCATTTAGGGAAACATCTGGAGTCAGCACTTCTCCCTCAGAGGGCAGCAAAGGGTTCAGAGGACACCAGCCCTCATGCTGGGGAGGAAGAGGAGGAGGAAGGAGCCCATTTGCCTGGTCCCCCAGGGAAGGGACAGGTTTCTGCTTGGTGTCTGTTACCTGGTCTGGAGAGAGCAAGGCTCCATCCCCTGGAATCCCAACCAGGAGAACAGCCCCTACAGGTCACAAAGCCTTGGGCACCAAGCAAGTGTTGGCAATGCTCAAGGGCCCTCCAAAGGGACAACTGGGTTTGGCTGAAGGACCCTGAGGACCCAAGGGAACAGGAGGGATGCTTCTGGTCCACTGGGCTGTGGGCAAGTAGGGAAAGGGGCTTACGGAGGGACAGCACACTTGGGGGGGCACCCTGCTGTCACAGCAAAGGCAGGGGATGTCACTCCCTTTTCCAGGTCCTCCTGGACCTTCTCCCAGGTCCTCTCAGGGTTGCAAGGCAGGAACATCCCCTCAAACAGCAACACGTGGGGTGCAAGCTAAACCTTTCCTGGGGGCTTGCAGGTGAGGAAGGGTCCCATTCCATCCCACCCCACCCCGGCAGGTCCAGGCTGCGGTGACACTGGGCTGCAGTGACATCTGCTGGGCTCCCTCTCGGGGACCCCCCAGCCCGGGCTGGCCACAGCCCCTCTGGCCCTGCACAGCCCCACCCCCAAGCAGGACCCGCTCCCACGCTGAGCCCAGAGCCTCCAGCCAGGGCTCCGTGTTTCCAGCCCTGAGCCCACCTTGAACCTCTCCAGCTCCTGTTCAGACACCTCAACACCACATCCCTCACTGCCAGCTCCATGGAAAGCCCCCAGATCACCGCAGCTAGAGGAGAGGGGCAGCACCCCCCAGCCCCCACACTCCCTCGGGAGGAGTCCCAGGGGTGGTCTCCATGCTTCTGAAGAGACCAAAGAGCTGAAAAACCTGCATTAAGAGAGAAAATGCACAAATTAGGAGTGGGGGTAGGGATTGGAGGAGGGGAGGGAGTTGTTTATCTAGAGCTGATTTTGATTTTCCTCTTTCAAATATCAGCAGGATGCTGAGCCTCGCCTCGTTATGCAAATAGAAGCAATTAGAGCTCACCCAGGCTCTGCCCACGTGATGGTTTATGGCACTCGCAGAAATCCTTCCTGCTGCATGAGAGGAATAACAACACCTCCCCGTGCCCACTCCAGCCCTGCCATGGCCAGGGACATGGGAAGGCTGGGAACGGGAGCCCTGGAGCTGCAACAACTCACCTCCCATAGCCACCCCCGGGCCTTCCAAAGTCCTCAGAGAAGGACTTTTCCAAGGAAAAATCTCCCCCTCTTCCATGGAGAAACTAACTGACCAACAGCAAGCCCCCACCGGCTCTTGGGATGGGACAGGAGGACAGATGGAGGGGGAGAGAGCATCACTGGGAGGCAATGCCAGAACCTTTTTCTCCACCAAGCCACCAAGTCAGCCCCCAGCAGGACATCTGGGACTCGGGTCTGAGCGGATGCACTTTGCTGAACTCCAGCAGAAAAGAGGCAAAGCAAAAAGTCCTAAATTCCCTGAACTGGGTTTAAAAAGTACAGAAAACTCCCACACACACCACCCCCAGTCCCACCTTGCCTGCAGGAGGAGGTGGCTCCAGCCCCCATCCGGCACTTCGCCTCCCCAGGGCCACGCGCCGACCTGCAGGGACCAGACACGGGAGCGTAAATCAGGCTGGGCTCCCATAAATCCATCACCTCCCTCCTGATTTACATCCAGGTAGCCGGGAGGATTTACTTGCAGTACCTGCCTCGAGTTTCCCACCCCCAGAGGAGCAGAGGGGAAAGAAAAAAAGACAGGCTCTTTCAGTATTGATCTTGCTCCTAAATCTCTTTTTTTTTTCCCTTTCTTCTTTGGATGCAAATGGAGATTGATGAGCCCAGGCCAGCGGCTCCTCACCTCTGAGGGCCATTTCTCTCTGTTCCTGGGGGGAGGAGTGGGCAGAGGGATGCCCACAAGCCCACAGAGGCCATCACCCCATCATCTGTGGGCAGGAGAGAGCTCCCAGCACCTGGCTCAATGTGGAGGTACTTGCTGAGGACTGGGATAAGGGACACCTTCATGGATGGAGCGGGATGAGGGACATCATCACAAATCAGTTTCTCAGTAGTACGTCATCTAAGCCAGCAAGCATCCCAGAGCAACTCTCCAGCCTGCATCCCTGTTCTGACACCATCCCCAACTCCATCTCTGCACCAGCTGCTCTTTCCAGGGCAGGAAAGGGGTGGGAAGCGCAGCCAGGGAGCCCTTTCCATCTCCCCAAACAAGAGACACTCCACCTCATATAGTGAGGAGAGATGGAATTCTGCAGCCGCAGGATGGTTTGGCATTAAGACCCTCATAACCCACCCCGAAGGTTGCCAGTGTGACCCAAAGCTTTAGGAATTACCCAGGCACCCAGCAGCGGGAGCTGCAGGCAGCAGGAGCAGGCAGGGAGCTGGGAAAGGGTTGAGTCAGCACCCGGAGAGTCGCCCCCAGCCAGGCCATTCATCAGGCAAAGGCTGGGAAGGAGCTTTTCTTCCGTAGCAGGGCCAGGCAAATAATTCACAGCGGATAAATAATTCACCGGGAGTTTAGCCGCCCTCTGGCAGCGGATTGCCTGGGAGCTCTTAGCAATTATCCCGTATTTACTTGCGATCCTGAATTTTCAGTTGAATTATTCAGACAAGTCATTGCTGGGGCTGAGGAGAAGCCCGGGGAAAGGAGGCGATACCTGCAACGACAGGAAAAATCACCGTCAGGACGAGTCGGTGGCCGCGGAGGACGCGGTGCTGTTGCGATTGTTCAGCGTCTGCAGTGCCAGCGGTACCCGGCACCGCGGCCGGAGGCGACGCAGGAGCGAGGGGATGGATGTGGGGTAGGCACCGGATCGTTGGGTTTCCACCACCCCCCTCCATTTCCAGCCAAGAGCCCCCCAGACATCCCTGTGTTTTCTGTTTCCTACCAGCAAATTCCGCTGCCTGAGGAAGAGGAGACAGAGGAGAGGCAGCGCGAGCAGAATAAATTCAGATTTCTGTTCGGATGAACGTCTCCCAAATTGTTTTAATGAGGAATCTCCCTGGTTCTCCCGGCAGCAGGGATGCTCAGCAGCTCCTCTGCAGCCACATAAGCCCACGTGGTGGGGACACCCACATGTGTCTTAACTCATCCGGAGTCATCAGCTGAGGGCTTGGCCTCTGCGTCCCACAGCAAACCAGAGCTGGCCTGCAAAGACACACAGAGATGGGTTTTTGGGGGGGAAAAAGAATAAAAATACTCAATTCAAGCAAAAAAGAAATTTTCTTGAAGGACAAAGCAATGCTTCCAGCAGAGCAGAAGAGGTGCAGGGACACAGAGAATGTCACAGAGAGTGAGGCTTCTCAGGCTCCGACCGCTGGATGTGCTCCGGCTCCCGGAGGGGTTTGGCTCTTCCTTCCAGAACAGAAGATTCTCCACAGCAGTGAAAGCACCAGCTTCTGGCCCTTGCCCAGGCAGCTCCATCTGCTCTTCACGCCCAGGAGAAGAGACTGATGAAGGAGAAGACTCAAGACCAGGTTGGATGGGGCTTTGAGTAACCTGGTCTAGTGGAAGGTGTCCCTGCCCATGGCAGGGGGTTGGAACAAGGTGATCTTTACGGTCCCTTCCAACCCAAACTGTTCCGGGATTCTCTGAAGACTCAGACCGTGCAAGGCAGCCTGGCACCTTCCCCAAGACACAGCCATGGATCCTCAGCCAGCAGTTGGGCTGGAATCTCTCTTCAACATGAAGATGCCGTTGGAAGTGACAGGACCCTGAACCTCCCACCTGCAGAGAGAAATTTGGCAGGTCACTCCTGAAAACACCCAGATGGACTGAAGAGTCTAATAATAATAATAAAATAAAGTGTAATTTCATAGTTGGATATTTTTAACACCGTCTTGTGATTTTAAGGGTTTAACTCACATTTACCCCTCAGGGCTGGCAGTGACTGTCCCAGCAGCATGACCAAGTGTCCTTGTCCCTTCCCATGGTGGGAAGCAGCTTTGGCAGAGCTGGCAGCTACTCTCCTGCCTTTCCAAGCCACTCCAGGCACACACAATGCCCAGGGAACACAGCAAATACCTCTCCCCTCTCCTTTGGAGGGATGTGTCCCAGCCCACAGTGCCACAGTCCCCATGCATGGCACAAAGCACCCCCCTGAGCCAGGAGCTTTGGCAAATTCCCATCCTCACTGACTGAGGCTCCTGAATTAACAAACCTCTCTCTCCATGAGCCAACTGCTACAGGCTCTGGATCAATGGAATAGGTAAAAAAGAAGAAAAGTGAAATAAATTTGCATGATGGATCCCTGACGGATGTTTGATTCCACAAAAGGAACACGTCTCCTCTGGCTGGGCTGAGATCCTCAGCAATAACAACCCTTCCTCCTGTTTTTTCTTGAATTGCCAGTCATGCATTTAAAATTATTTTCTGAAAAAGAAAGAAAAAAAAGTGACCACCTCAGGAGATGCTGACTCGGAGGCACGGTCCCATGGGGAGGCGTATGGGAAAGAGGGAGACACCAGAACCACACCAGCTGCTTTCTGGGCTGCCAGGAAGATGAAGCCCACAGGAGGGTTCTCCCACTGGGATCCCTTCCTGAACACCTCCCCAGGGTGGAGGCTCCCACTGATGCCAGAGGGTGCCAGGGGATCTGCTTCAGCGCTGACAGGAACTGCAGCCAGGCACTGACACATAAATATATCATCCTGGAAAGAGCCCACAGTGGATCAGGGAGCAGCCCACAATCACGAGAAGACCTGCTCCATCCCATCCCATCCCATAATCCCATCCCATCCCATCCCGTCCCACCCTGTGGGAGCTGGCTTGCCAGGAATCCCCTGTGTCAGCACTTCACCAGTGATAAATAAGGGAGAAATGTGGCAGCTCTGGCCCCAGGATCTGCCAGGTTTCTCCCTAAGAGAGGTAAAATGAGGGCTCTGGAGATGCCAGTGCTTGCCAAGACTCCCCCCTCTGCCACCACCAGCTCAGGGGTGACAGTGAGGGTGCCCGGAGCCCTCTGCCCCTGGAGGAGAGGATGGGGCACAGTGAGGCACCCTGACACCCCCAGGATGGAGGGAGAAACACAAACAACAAAAAAGAATTTTTATACAAAAAACCAGATAGATCCATCCCAGCTGATGTGAGAGGATAGGAAAGGGAGTAGGGGAGAAAAGCAGCAGCTGGGATTTCAGAGAACAATGTGAGGAGAAAGAAGAAAGAGGGAGGAAGATGAGTGCGGTTGTCAGCCCTTTTCAGGGGGAGGGCAGAAGGAAAGTCAGTGATCAGCCAGATCTGAAACCAGACGAAACTATTTCCACATGCCTATAAAACCCTGAGCGTGGAGGGTTTGCAGGGCTCTGGGGCCCCCACGCTGCCTCTAAAACAAACCAGAGGAGCTGGGAAGCTCACTTGGGCAGGAGCTGGGATGTGGAAGGGAACACAGTGATGGCATCTGACCTTTCCTTCCTCATCATCCTCCCCTTCATTGCCTGCCACAGCTCACCCCCCCCAGCATTGCTTGGTCTGCGTCAAAGGGACTCATGGAAAACCAACTGGCAGTGCAGGCATTGCTAAGTGGGGCTGGTGATGCTCATGGGTGTCCCACGTGGGTCTGAGAGCTGAGAACCTCAGTCATCTCTCATGACTTTGGTGGGCTCCAGCATTTGGGATCGGGGATTGAAGGGCTGGAAGCATCCCTGATGCCATGAGGCAGCCTCTCCCCAGGGAGCCTGGTGGTGGGAACATTTTCATCTTTGGATGAAAGAGACCTGCTCCCACCTGTGTCCCACAGTGCAGTGACCTGGGCTGAGCCTTTCCCTCGCCCACGGCTTAGTCATGGAGCCCTAACACTCCACGCAGTTGCTGGGATGTGGCCAGAGGGGGAAGCAGCTGCCGCCCTGCGCTGCTATAAATCACCGCGCCAAAAGCACAGCACCCACCTCCCCATTCCCCGGCTGTAAATCTGCAGGAGCAGGAACTGGAGCTGCTTATCAGGAGAGGCCACATCGCTCCCCAACCCGGCTCAGCCCTCGTGCTGCCCACGTGGGATTCCTGGGGGGAGGAAGAGGATGCTGGGTTACCATTAACTGCCAGCAGCGCCCGCAGCCTTATCGGCCAGGCAGCGCCTTCCCTGCCCCTGCTGAGTTCTGCTCCCCAGGGCTCGCTCCCACGCTCGGGGCAATCACCACCTCCATGGCTCCCATACAGGAACCACCAGCTCTGGGCTGTGAACAGAGCCAAGCAAACTCTCAGCACATCCCCAAGCACGTGAGTCCTCAGCTCTCCCTGGAGCTGTGTCTGTTCCTGCATCTTCACACCCTTCCTGCCACTTGGGTGGACAATGGCCAAGACCCAATTCCTGTCCCTCAGCCTGGAGGGAACCTCTTCATCCTCTCCTGTTTGCTCAACAAGCATGAGGACTGGACAACTGCAATGTTTTGCTCTTTGTTGTAAGAGTTTAAGAAATCTTGGACACCTCAATCCTACAGAAACCTCCTGTTCTGGGGGGTACAGGAGCCAGAACTGAAGGGCAGTGTGTCCATCCCCTCTGGACATGGAAGAGGAGGCCATTGAGAAACATGTCCAAGGACACACCACGGAAGGTCCTTGTGTGCTTCAGGCACATTTGGAAACTGAAGGGGTCACCAGGAAGCTGGAAGTCACTGCCACACACAATGCTGATGGTCACTCCAAGAAAGGCTGTGCCTTCACTACACTAATTAACAGTGCAGAAGAAAATCAAGCCCAGGTCTGTGCCCCATTGTCCCATCCTACCAAGGCAAAACCATTGGGCTCCACAGCCTTCTCCAAGGGAAAGGGTACAAAGCAGTGTGACTTACAGAGGGTGGGAATTGGAGGTCTGCTTCTGACCATCACAGCAGAGAGATGCTGGCACACTCCTGCACAAGAAAAGCAGGCATGAAACACCCACAGCTCAAACCACAGCAGGATCCATTCCCATGCCACGGTCACCAACAATCATCAGAGGTGACAGTCAAACCGGAGCCAGAGCCCTGCTGTAAATGAAGAGAGACACATTCTGATTGGAACAACTGGGTGTGAGTTAAAGCCTGATTGCAATGGACTGCTCACACATTTGCTGACCAGCTGAGCTGTGCTCCTGCAGAGCTCATAGGGCAGGGGTAGGATTACGCTGGAAATGGGAACATTCCTCAAAATCATACACCCTGATCCCAATGGAGTGGGCCAATGAGCCCACCAAAGTCAATGGGACAAGAAATGGTAACGAGAGGTTTGGAGTTTGAAGGTAGCGCTGAAAATCAGGTCCAAGGTGCAGAGAAATGATACCCTGAGTTTTACAAGAATAAAACCTGGAGCAAACATCAGAGATCCTGCAGGAGGCCAGGGAAAGCCCTTCCCTCTCCTACTGCTCTTGGTCCTCCAAGAAGATTTTCTTCTGTGCTGTTCCCACCCAGATGAGCTTAGTGATGTGCTGCACCCAACATCTGCAAACCATGGGGGAGCTGGGAGGCTGGAGACACAAAACATCTCTTCATCATCAACTACCCTCATGAATGGGGCTTGGGGAGCTCAGCCGGGCTCATGTCCCTTTACTGCACCAAGCCATGGGCTTCTGAGAGGAAAGCTCTGATCCCAGAGGGACCTCAGGATGCCATCCAGCTCCATCCACAGCAGGACCTGAAGCACCCCAGGCTTTGCTGGCACAAAAGCCGTGCTGAGCACGACCATCCTGCACGGTCACTGCTCCCCCCGAGGGAATGGAAACCACAGCAGGGTTTTATGATGGCATTAAACTCAATGTTCCCAGCACCTCTGGTAGCACAGGACCTGCTCAGAAGGGTTATTCCAGCCTGAAGGGCAGATTTACCACAAACAAATCCAAATGCAGAAGCAGCCACGGGGCTGTTTGCACCTTCTGCCAAGAAACGTCGGGGCCTCCAGCACGAGAGGGGCAACAGCATGTTCCTTCCTCTCTCTTTTCTCTTTCTTAGTAAATTAAAAATAATACTAATGGTAGTAAATGCCTCTTGGCTTCATCCTCTCTCCCATCAGAGCAGATTCAATTAGCAGCTTCCCCTGAGTGGCAGAGGTGTGATTTAATCCCAGAATGGGATGCATTAAGATGCAGGGCAGCGGGAAGTTTCCATCTGCCCCCCAACCAAATTCCCCAACCATTCCCACACTGAAGATCAGATAAGATTTCCTGCTTCCCTTCCTCATTAACAGGTTTGGGAGGCACAGCCTGTGGTTTGGTTAAAGAAGCCCTGAAGACACGTTCACCTGAGGGAACACCAGACTCCTTTCTTCACATTGAGTGGATGTTGTCACCCAACCATGGGATGCTCTGTATGTCAGGGCATCCCCCAAAACAATGTTGGTACCAAGTAGCTGGGCACAAAGTGCTTCATACCCTGAGCTGGCAGCTGCTGCTTACAGCCAAAGCACCTCAAAATATCCCAAACCCAAAGGGAATTCCCACAATACTGGTGGGCGACCGAAACCTCCACAGATCCCATACCCAAATGGCCAATCCCCAGCATGGGATGTGGCTGCAGCCTCATGGCATCCAAAGTGCTCAGCGAGCTGGAGCAGCTACAGCCACCCCCATCCTGACACTGTGCCCCCTATGAGGGGTTATCAACCCCCTTGGATGACCCAAAACCACAAGCTGTTCCCTTTCCACCCACAGCTCACCCTGCCAATGCTCTCCTGTGGGTTTCCACACCACATCCCGGAGCCGAGCGCCCAGCACGGGCTGCAGTGTCCAGGGAGGAGAGGTAACAATGCTCACGTCAAGCCCTCTGCATCCACAATTCCTATTTGATTCCCTTTAAAAGGGGCTGTAATGCAGCACGTATTTATACTTCAAAACAGCTTGTTTGTGTAATTGCCAAAAAAATGTTAAAAAAAATAGAAAAAAAAGGACAGAAAACAGCCCTGCTACAATGACTAATTAGCTCGCTCCTGCCTCGTCCCCTGTAAACAAATGTATTTGTAACCAATTTGCAAGCACTTTGCATAAGGGGCCCAGAACACTCGTGCCTGTTTGATGCATTTTGACATTAATTTGATAATAGCAGCTTAACAAGGAATCCAGGCTCCCCAGCTATAAATATGCTGCTTTTCCACTTCCTTTTATCTGCACAGTGAAATAATGTTTTTCCCCCTGCTGCAATAACCACCATCCAACCCTTTCATGAATGCCCTTTATGTCCTTTAGCATTTTCAAGGCTGCTTTGCTTTCTTTTTTTTTTCTCCTGCTGGAGAAAGTAAAAGGGTTTTATTACTTGTATTTTTAATTCCTGCTCATCGGGGGGGGGGGTAGGAAGGAGAAGAGAGGACAGTGATGGTGCTCTGATAATGCAGCTTCCAGGAGACAGGGATGAGAGACTTGTTTGTTCAGAAATACCGCTCCATCCATTTGTACTTCCTAGGAGATAGAAAGCTCATCCTTTTTCTCCTCTTCTCCACTCACTGTGGCTCTCCCTCTCCATGCAAACCTTCACCACCACACCAAAACCAAATTCAAGCACAGTGAAATGGGAATGCGACTCTGGAGTCCACTCTGATGCCAACCAGAAAGCAAAAAAAAGGGCTGGATCACGGGAACTGAACAGAGGCTATGGCTTACCAAATGCCCTGACATCATAACTTCTCCTCTCCTTCTGGTCCTTCCCAAGACTTTCCACCTTTCCCCATGGTCAGAAACCTCCCTCACACGCAGGTTCTCCCTCGTGCATGCACCCTGGGGAGAGGCCACCTCTGGGGCTGGGAAGTACCAAGCCCAAAATTAGCACCTTGCAAATTGTCAGCTGCATCCTGTGGCCACAAACAAAGCCTCTGGGAGTTGGAGCAATTTGGCTGCTCTTCTCCACATTCCCTTCTCTCCTGCCTCCACCTCGGAGCCAGCGATGCACACACTGCTCCCAAATTGACCCAGGGAGTGAGAAGTTACACAGAGCACAGACCCAGGAGACCTCTGCTCCTGCCATCCCAGGCCTGGAGACCTCCCAGACAAGGTCCCAGAAGGTGGAAGAACCAGGGACTCTTGCCCACCTTGCTGACATCAATACTCCATGTGCCCAAATACTGGCTGTACAGGTGAGGGTAAAACCAGAAACACACCGAGACATCCCTCCCTCCCTGTGCCAAGCTGAGCTCTTCTCCCTCAGCCTTTCCACACCTCTGCTCCAGTTCTTCCTGCTTGAAACCAAGTCAGGTCCCTCCTTGCCAACAGATAAGCTGGCAGAGGACACAAGATCAGTACCAAATGGGAAGGGGGATGCTCTGCATGGGCCTTCCTTGGGTTTCCTCCCACCAGTGTTTCACATCAACCACGGCCCTTTCAGCCACTTCCCACTGGAGTCCTCCCCTGGAATCCTGAATGCCAAAACCCCACGGCAAGGCCCAGCGATAAGATGGAGACTTAGCAGAGTCCAAAAGCACATTCTTTCTTCAGTCTCCTCCCTCCTTATCTCCTTCCTCCCTCCCCCAAAACCACATTTAGATAAAAGTTATTGGAACAATAAAATCCATAAGTTAAATACAAGCACAGGAGGGATGGAGGGAGGGTCTCTGCTCTGTGCCCGAGTGAGCAGACCTGCCAGAACTGAAAAACAACAGAGGAGGGCCCGTGATCCACCCTGGAATAAAACCTTGGATCACTGCAGGCAGAGATCCCAGCACACAGTCCCAACACAAGTCCTGCACAGACTCACTCACCTTTTAAAAACCGATCACAACCGCATTCTGACGCTCTCCTCTACTTCACCTACCTGGGGTGACCTGACTTAAGCACGTGGGTACCTGAGCTGCACCATTTTCCACAAAGCTGATCCTCCTGCGTGTTTATTTTGTAGATTTTCTCAATCCAAAGTAGGTGCTGAAGCCTAGGTTCCGTGTACCACTATCCCTAGAAACAACAACACAAGAGACAGCTCAATAGGATGCACATTTTCTCGAGCATGGGACACCTTCCACTAGGCCAGGTTGCTCCAAGCCCCATCCAACCTGACCTTGAGTGTTCTGTCCCACAGCAGCATGGCTCAGCAGTTGAGTGCTCCAAGATCCATGGAGGAGAAGCATTTCCTAAACACAAAGTAGCTCCTTTAGCAGAGCCCTCAGCCACAAGCACCATGGTGTGTGGAGCAGCATCCCAAAACCTCAGGCCTGGGGGAGTAGGGCTGTAACCTTTTCAGCAGTGCTCACCCCAGCACTCCCAGTGACATTCCACAGCTCCCAGTCCAGGCTAGGGCTGCACCCAGGCACATCCCTGCCCACACACACCTCACCTCAAAACGCAGTGCCAAAGTGTGCCTCCTGGGAGGGCGGCTTTGGGCTCTGGATTTAGAGGGAAATAGATAGCAGGAGGCAAGGAGACAGACCTGGTTCCAAATGTTTCACTCTTTATTTGAAGTTTTACATGCCACCAGCGTACATGAAAGTTGCACATTCAGAATTCGACTCACTACGAGGACAAAGGGCCAGATGCAAACACAAGTGTCAAACGAGCGCACGGACGGAGGAGCCCGAACCCAGGAGCTTGTCGGTGTCTGTGACCACGCTGTCACCTTGATGGCACTTGGGGTGTCAGAGCTGAACCCACAGTTTTAGGGCCACCTCCCTTTGCCATCTCCAAGGTCGTGAGCTGGGTCTTCTCTCCTAACGCAGCACCCTTCCCTTCCAAACAAGCATTTTTGGTAACATCTCCACCAGAACTGAGGGTGTTTGGAGACCAACTGCCCATTTAATGCTTTCCTAAATTCCCCTTTTCTATCAATGCCAGCAGTTTTTACAAGGAGAAACAATTTCCACCTGCTGTTTAGAGGGAGAGATGACAGAAATAGGGACTCTTACACTGACATTTTATTTTCAAAGAAAGTTTTGATAGAAAAACATTTTCCCCAGCAGCCTTGGGCAGGGAGTTGCAGCTTCCACTTCAAAGGACAAACTTCAAAAACAAATCCAGTGTCCTAATGGTTTTGTGCTACATTACTTAATTGTCATACAGCTAATTAGCAATGCCTGATTTCACATTCTCTGTACATAGATGAAGTTCACAAAAGAAGGGGCTACTTAAAAGAATAAATAAAACAAGGCACCAGGCAGCCAGACTCCGACAACATTAACATAAAACGTTACACTTTACCATTTAAAAAACTGGAATAAAACCCCCATCATGATTAAACCTATATTGATCTGTCTTCCTTCAGATCTCAGAGCTTTGGATCTCTGCAAGAAGGGGGGAGAACGCAACGCAGCAAGCAGGGGCTTAGCCTGTGCCTCTCTGTATTTCGCCAGCATGCAGCAGAGATCTTTAAAATTCTAATTATTTCCCTATCACCAAGTAAGATCAGGATCAATAGATGGTACAAACTGACCCCTTTCCTCGAGTGTCAGGGGGAAATTAAAAAAAAAGAAAGGGGAGGGCGAACCGAGAGCGTCAGAGGTCAATGCCACAAAACAATAGATATTGATGTCTCCATTCATTTCAAACAGCGGAAAGGTCAATGCCTCCCTTGCTTCATGTTTTATGGCTGAAATCCTGCTGCTAACAGCAACAATGTTAGTAGTCAGACCTCATCCATCCTTTTTTATTATTATGATTATTTCTAACCAGGTTAGCCATTTTGAAAATTTGACGAAAGCTGGGAAGCAGCACTGGGGGCTGGGTAGGAGGAGAAGAGGGGAAGCTGCCCTGGAAATTAATGGAAGGGATGGTTTCCATTAGTTTTCGAGTCTGCCTGTCCCTTTACCTGTGCCCCAGTTTGTCCCTCAGTGCCCCCTAAAAAATGAAAAGGGCCTGAGGCAACATCCCTTCACTATTAATCATTATTCCCCATACAAGATCCCAATTGGTTTCTATGGAAATGATTCTCCTGCTGGAGTACCCCGGCTGCCTGTGCATCTCATCACACAGGCAGGAGAGCTGCAGTGGAAGGAGATTCGCCTCTGCAACACCCAGCACAGCTCCTGCACTGCTCTCCTTGTGGACAGGGAGAGGAGCTTTGGCTGGACACTCTGTTGGGACTGGCCAAGAGGGAATTGCATCTCCCTTAAGCAGGTGAAACAACCCTTCTGCACTCCGTCAGTGGAAAAGTCACAGTTTCTGTCACCCCATCCTAAAAAAGTGCTGCTGGGAGAAAGCATCCAGCACCTCACGTGTACAGTCCCCCACAGGACGCTCACACCTCTGAAGACCAAGGTGAGGGGACAGTCCTGCTCTGCTCCCCAGGATCTCACACACCTGGCAGAGGAGGAGGCAGCCCCAGCCTTGCCCTGTGCTCCCCAGGGAGCAACACCTTGCCCAGAGGGGAGAGCATTTTGCACCCCTGGGGGCTCCCTGCCAGGCAAATGAGCCTCCTCCCTTTCCCAAGTGAGGAAACTGAGGCCAAGACTCATGATGTGTGTCTGGCTTCCAGTGCGAGGTCCGTGACTCCATCCTGCCCTATCTCCTCTCACTCCAGTCTCGTCTCCTCCTGCCAAACCCCCTCCCCAACAGACAAGCGACTGCAGCCCAAGCTCTCCAAAGGCAGGAAAGGCTGTCACCACACAGCTCCTTCCCCAGATGGAGCAGTGGATACACTGTCACTTCCCAAAGAGACCATGAAATCAGCTTTGCAAACAGCTGAGGAGGCAATCCTTTAACCTACACTGCTCCTAAGAAGCCCAGGGGAATACTGATGACTTAGCCACTCCGAATTCCCCACACCAAAACCACTGTCACTCCAGAGCCTCCCAGCCTGCAGGAACCAAATGCCACTTTGCCAAACAAGACTTTGGACATCAGCAGAGCAGCAAACAACAGCAGATTTTAGGCACTAACAGCACCTGTCCCAGAATATCCTTCTCCCACAGAAGCGTGGACACCTTGTTGGTGATCAAAGCAAAGACTTCTGCTGCAGTTCCCAAAGCTTGCAGGTCTGCTTTGGAGCGCAGCAGGGAACAGGCCAGCAGGGACTAGGATCCTGCAGAGGCACTCCCTGTGAGAAGGGCACCTTCTGGAATTGAATTCATTTATTTTAGACTATGGACAGCAGCATCAGCAGGCTCAGAGATCACCTCATTAGATGCTCACAGACAGCAGGAGGGAGATTTCTGGAGAGATGGGGACAGAGAACAGAGAAAAGGAGGGGGGATTTCATATTAAATAAAAGTCAGGAGCAGAACACCCATCTCTCTGCTCCCCTCTTCTCCTCTACGGCTTCCTGCAGGAGCCTGAGCGCTGAGTGGGCTCTGAGTCCCAACCATTGCTCCGCTCAGAACATATGGAGCTGTGTTTAATAGCCCAGCTCTGCCAATTGGGGACTATTAGGGTGGGTTCTTTTCCCAGTGTAAATGTTGCAGAATATAAATTGTAATTAACACCGATGCCAAAATAGCACTTAGAGAAAATAAGCACATTATTAACATCTGGTGAATCCTGCCTGGAGTGCAGAAGCAGCGGAAATTCTCACTCACCATAAGAGGATTTCTAGTAGAGATATCGAGCACTGGCCCGGAATTGGGGGTGAAAGGAATTTTTATCTCTTTATCACCTGTGGGTGACCTTTCCTAGCCATGGTTGTACCTGGTAGCATCACCAGGATTTCTGACCCACTTGCACAAATACAGATGCCTAAACAACACATCCCAGGCAACAGAATAACAGCATTATAAAACATGCCTGATTGCTGCCCCCATCAAGCAAGACACAAGGCAGGTGGATATGGATGTGCCAAGCCAAAGGAACAGCCTGTTCCATCAGTTGACTGCAATCCCAAGACCAAAGGGTTAACAGCACTATCAAGCAACAGCTGGTTTCTGAACACCTCTGTCCCCCATCCAGGTTTTCCAGTGGGACAGGAACAGGTGAGTTGGCAGCAGTACCAAGCTCTTGCTGATGCCACAGCCTGTTTGTGGAGGGGAAATCCCTGCTGAGGGTGGGAACGGCCTCACTCCTGTAGCACCTACCAAACTGCTGGGATTCCTTCACAGGACTACACAGGTTCCCTTAGGCATCAGAGAGCTGGTTCCATATCCTCAGCCTTCCCTCTGCCATGCCCTGCAGCCAGAGGTACAAGGAGGAGAAAGCAGCTTTGCCAATGCTTCAGACAAGGAGGTGAAAGTAGCTTTGCAAACACTCTCCCTAACCCTCACTAGCTATCCTAGGAAAGAAACCTGGACAAAAACCAGGCAGAGATGAAGTGGCCTGAACTGGACAGAGCAGCAGCTCATGTTTCTGCCAAAAAATCCATCAGATGCGCTGAAGTGAGGGTAGAAGGAGAGCAGAAAGCTATTGGAAAGGGAGAGAGGGACTCAAACAGGCAAGTAATATGACAAGAGGTAGAAAGAATGACCTCATCAGGGAGAATGGGAGGGAAAAGAGCAGCAGGATGCCAAGAACAGGGCACCAGCTCCTGACACTCACCTGCACAGAGCCCAACCTGAGGCAGAGCCTCAAACGCTTCCGGAGGGCTCAGAGTTCAGCTGCAGCATTCCCAGAGGAGCACGAGTCAGCCTTGCCATCCTGCTGCCAACTGCAAACCAGAGACTGTGCTGGCTCCCTGTCCTGAGAGGGGAAGGGAGGGAACCCCAGCAAACCATGCAGGGCTTGGTTCCAGCGAGGCACAGACCTGTGCCAGCAGGAGCCTGACATTTACCTGCTCCTTACACCGTAACCTCTCCAAGCACAAGGGTTATCACAGCCTGGCTCAAGATTTACACTCGCAGGACAGATTTTCAGGCAGGCTCACACCTGGCTGACAGAAAATAAGGAGGGAAAGTCCTGCAAAGCTGGGAGATGCACTTTACTCTCAAATCTAGCCCATCAGAGCAGGGCTCCTATGAACACTGAGGGCAGAATATTGTTTGGGAGATGGCATCTTGTGCAGAAAATGCTGACAAGGAGATGGGGATATCATCTTTGGACAACTCTGGGCCTCCCCAGGAAAGCACTGCTCAACACATTCGGGATTTAGGTGAATTTAGACAGCTCTGGTCAGTAGCTGCTTTGCAGAAGACAGACCTGGTTTGCTACCAAGGGAAATTATGCCACCCAGAAATGTAGCTCCAGGAATTCATTACTTGGCTTTTGGTACAGCTGTCTGACGCTTTCAAAAGTGCTCAGTAAATAAGGCAATATGAAAGTGATCCAGACCACTACTAATGCCTGAGGAAGTTCTGTGGAGCAGAGAAGCCGACTGAAATCACACTGTGAAAATACTTCATAACATCTCTAAAATTAGCATGAGCTCAAGGCATGGGATATAAGGACAGAACTGGAACACTACATTCCCATCTACACTGCAAGACAGACTGCATATAAATCAGATCTGAGCCTCAACTTATTTACTGTAGGCACCATCTACCCTAAGACAAGGATTTCCAAAAGAGCTGAGAACTTCTTCCACCAGACCACTGGAAACAGCATCAGCAAGAATATACCATGGTTGAGGTGTTAATGACCTTAATTTGTTATTTAAAAATAAAAAGAAGAGTCCTTGTGGTACTTCTCCATCAAAAAAACCCTTTAAATATCCAGGACTGCATGTGTGTGACTACAAATGCCTATTTGTAACATAGAAAAGATGTGATGCACTTCAATTGAGCAACACATTTTTGTGCCTCTCAGCTGGCCTAGGCTTTCTACTTTGCCAAAAACAGACCGAAGCAAAGAATGATTTCCACCAACATCACAAAGCACACTGCCAACGTACACAGAGGCCCTTGGGAAAGACACCAGGCGACACAGGGGAAAGAGCATCGTTAAGTCAGTCTCTCTTACCTTTAACTTCAGCAAAATAACGAAACAATTCATATCAACCGCAAGGAAATACTCATCAAGATTCCAGAAGCCTTTGAGACAGGATTTTCAGATGCAAGCAAACATCCAACAGATTTTTCCCCACTGCAAAGGACCAGCTTTTTTCTTTATTATTATTTTGCAATTGCACCTGGTTAAAGTGATTGTACAGCATCCAGTGAGGTGGCCAGGAGCCGAAGACGGGCAATCCAGGCCAACAAGAAGCTATTCCATGTGTTCACGCTGACTTGTCCTTTCCCTGCTGTGACAGTCACCACCACAAATTGGGAGGTTCCTCGGCCACTCTGCTCTTAAACAAGGTAATTTCATCCAAGTGCCGCATGGGGACATCTCTGATGACCTCTGTCAAGTCCTCATGAAGCAGAGGGAAAATGACGACATTTAATGCAGGGCGTTCTGCCTGGAAACTAAATCAGACACAGGTTATTAGCCAAGGAAAAATACCAATTCTCCAGTGCAAGAGAAAGGAATGGCATGGATATCAATCATGCAGGGGTGGGGGCATGGAAGGGTTGTTCAGAGGGGGCAGCTGGAACTCCAGGTCTCCCTCTCTTCCCTCTCTGTGTTAGCAGGGAGTGCAGGCTGGGCTTGCACCCCTTCTCAGCCAGTGTGCTGAGCTGGCACAAGCCCAGATTGCACCTAAAACAGGGAGAGAGGAAGAAGATTTTCTAAATTAATAAATAAATCACAAAATACAGGTATTCTCAAAGGACCAGAAATCCCAAGAGCTCTGCCCAAGCCGGGCAAGGTGCTCAGAGATAACAATTTAAACCACCTGCAAACCAGCAGCAAGTTGCAGAGCCATTAGGAAAATCAGGCCAGAGCAGTGCCAGGCATTCCCTGGGGGCTGAGCCTGGGATTATCACTTCAGGCTGGGTTGTTCTGCATGCAGAGTCTACACTCTGCAATTAGAGCACAGGCAAGTTTAGAAAGCTCAGATGTGCAGATAAGCATTTAAGTGTGCTCACACTCACACACACACACACACACTGCAGCCTCCTTTTTAATCCAGGCTGCAGAGCAGAGGAAGAGATCTACAAAAGTTAAAGCCATTAAACAATGTAGAAAGAACCATACAAAAAGAAAAAAAAAATCAAGTCCCCATCAGCCAGTACCCTACATGACAGCAACCTGTGAGGAAGAGTAGGGGAAGAGAAACAGTATTACTCAGTGTGGTATAGCAAGAGTTCAGTCTTTTAAAGCTGGGGGGTAAAACTGTAGCATAATTTCCCTTAACAGCTATACCTTAAGATTAAAAAGGCTTGTGACTCTTAGCCCTGTGCCACCAAGATGCTTCCCCTGAATGGTGTGACAAGGACCAGTTCATTATCACTCTCAGGGAGGCAGAGTCACACTGGCAGCGCCAGTCCCTGGAGGCTGTGCTGAGCCTAAAGAGAAGCTCACTGCTCAACAAACTTCTCTTAGACAGATGAGTGCCTGGAAGATTCCCAGCTCATCACTAGCTCTGAAACGGTCAGATTTCTGTCAGAGAGGGAACGGCTGGAGATTTGGCTGCTGGAAACACACCTGAAAACCCCAGGTAGCAACACAGCCAAACCTGAAGAAAGGGACACAAGAGACTGGCATTTCCTGGGAGACAGAAAGGATATTTCCATCCACAAATTATTTGGAGCTGCCAAAAATGTGGCAGAGAAACACCCTTTCCCAGGCTAGTTGCTCAGTCCTGGTGGGTTAAATTCATTTGCCTAAGTAGCTGCAGGAGTAAGGACTTCCAGCACTACCTGGGGCAATTTTATATCTTTCTGCATCACAGACCTGCCCGTCATGCCTCATGCCTAAGGGCTGACAGAAGAGGACACGGCTCCTCCAGTGGATCTGGGGGCTCATGTAAGAGCTGTGCAGCTTCTTACTTCTACAGCACTGCCCTCAAGAAATCAACCAGCAAAATAACTGCTGATCTGGGAGGCAGCTGGTAAAGTCTGCAGTGATTTCATATAAAATACAGCCAAATGTCTCTTTGATAGTCCCTCCTCTGCCTCAGCTCTTCATGTTTCTTATCCAACACCACAGTCCTGCAGAGAAAATCATGTTAATAGACCAAGTTTACTGAAGTTCAGCAAGGAAGAAACTGCTATCTCCCCAAGGGAAGCAAACCTCTGCTTCCTCCTTTGTATACAGGCTCTCCCAAATTGGATCTGCGTGCTGCCTTCTCACCGTATACAAAATTGTAGTTTATAAGCAGCCTTTACATGTAGCTATAAAAACAAGAACCCAGACAAGTTTACATGATGAACTGCCACTGAGACAAATGAAAAACCCCGATGCACTCAGTGTCCCTTCCAAAGAGGCTGGGTCTGTATGATGGGTTTGAACTTCATCTTAAAAAAAAAAAAAAAAAAAAGGAAAAAAAGAAAGCTTTGTAATTTTCTCCCCCCCCCTCAACAGGAAACTGTATGTTACTGCAAACCTTGTAAATTCCAAACCCCAGCAAGTTGACGCCGGAGAATTCTTTCCATGTACAATTTGCGTGATTTAAGGAAAAAAAAAAATCAAATGCACATGGTTCACTATTATTCTCAGCTAAATGTGCGTGCAAAGCCTCTCCTTTAACTGCCTGTTAAAAAACACCCTGATTTTAACGAGCAGCTGTCATAATGTTAAACTGGGATTAGCAGTTCCCAAAAGCAGCCTCCCTCTGCAATCTATGCTCCTTTAGTCCTTCCCCGGAAGGCAATTCCTTTCTTCATACACCTGTCCAGGTGGGCTAGATTAAGTGAGAGGCACTTAGAGCACTAGTTTGAAAGGCCCTAGGCATGGGGAGGAGATAACAAGAAGGGGAAGAGAGTGAGTTAATGAGTTGCAGAATAGCTCCTGTAATCTTCTTGAGGGTTCTTTCCTCATTCCACACCTGGATGGACTTCAAACTCCATCCACCTCTGCAAACGCATGGCTTGTAAAATTAAAACCCAAAGGACAGAGAAGGATGTCGACCTGGGGAGACAAAAGAGCTGCAGTTTCAGACATGAAACCCTGTTTGCTTTTTTTTTTGCTCCGAGGGAAAAAGCCAAGGATATGCTTGCTTGCTCTGCTCTACAAAACCTCCAGACTAAACTCATCACGATTAATTAAATGAAAGCAAGTTTTTTAGGCAACTGACTTGCAGCCCCTCCAAAACAGATCCTTTAATCAGAAACAACCACTGGGATAACAAAGAAAACACACCCCCCACACTTATATTTTCCAGCATAGCCTCTGGTCCAGCAGACTCAACACCAAACCAACAACCACCCAGCAGGAGCTTTCACAAGAAGGTCTCTGAAGTGTCCTCATTTGGATGTGGACACAGAGCCAGTCGGGCCTCAGCAGCTGGTTGGAATAATCCACAGAGCTGGGAAACAACACCAAAGCACACCCTATGTCACAAATTCCTCCTGGCATCAGCAGAGGTACAATGTCTCCCTGCTGTTAGATCTTGAACAGGTTGTATGGGATGAAAGGGTTAACGATGGTTTGCTCTTTGTCTCCAAAATTATCCCAGAACAGGTGTGGACTGGACACAGTAAGGTTATTTTCAAGTGAACAGCTTGGTAAATAGCCTGACACTACACTCTCACTTACTTCCAACCACTGTAGTAGGATTCAATATGTAGGTCAGTGACAAAGTCAAAAAGAAAGAGAAAAAGTCTAAAGCAAGGCTGCACTTTGATCAGATTTCCTCAATTTTAGCAAGACAAAAGAGTCCCTCCCTGGAATGCAGTTATCTCCTGGCAAACACTGACATACCTCTCCAGAGAGTCCAGCAAGTCCCCTGCAGACTCCACCTGCTGAGAGAGCCAAAGGGCAGCCCAAAGCCATGGGGAATCTCACCAGCCAGCCTGGAGGGATGGATTATACCCCCCCTGCAACCCTCTGCACCACAGACCCTGGAAGATGACTGCTCCCCTGTGTCAGGTGCTGCTCAAACTTACCTTCTTTACTTGGAAGGAAAGGATAAGGCAGTGTTTGGGGCTGAGGAATGTATTTCCCCTTGAGATTTCCAGAGAAACCCAAGGAAAGCCCTATGCCAAATTCCAGTGTTTCAGCACATCCCACTTCCCAGAAGCTGGCAAACAAGAGAGAGGGCACACAAGGTGGGATAATTGAGCACTGCCAACAAAAGCAGCACACAGCAGATAAAGTGAAGAAATACAGTGTATCAGTGATGGGGTCAGGAGTGGATCAAGGCCAGATCTCTGAACTCCACAAACTGAGCTGGGCTTATGGGAAAAGAGGTTCCAGAGATGGAAAGGAAGGAAGGAAACCAGGAGAAGCTTGATTTAGGGAAACACAGCACAGCAGGGACAGAGCAGATGTGGACTCTGGTTGACTCTCAAATGCAAACTAGTCTCTGCTGCAGTTGCACACCTTTTCCCCTCTCTGCCCAGACCTCCCCCACAGGCTGGTGAGCTGCTTCTGGAGAGGCACAAGTTTCCCAAGAGAAGAGAACTGGGACCAACTCACTTTTTGCCCTGTACGCAGCTCTTTGATCTACACTCACAAACCCCTGTTAATCCTCTGCCAGGCACAGCCTAAGCCTGCCTTCTCTGGGAGACTTGCTCACATCTCAAAGTTCAAGTGTGGCATCTGTCTTGAAAGCCTCAGCCAGCTTACCTGAGCCAGGCTGGAAACTCCCTTCCTTGAGCATGGCACGGTGGAATGGAGGAAGTGCCAGGACAAGCTGGAGCAGCTGGCAGCAGCATGACCCAACACACACACACTTTCCTCGTCTTCTCAGGAAAGGCCAGACAACCACTTAAAATTTGTTCCACTGGCCGTGTCCTGACCTCAGTACCAGGGAGCTGCAAAAGCTCTCCTTGCTTACAGTGATTGCCAGTGAAGCTTCTACAGAGCATTTTCCAGCCATGCCAAAGAAACTGCAGGTGGGATTCTCCCAGATCCCTTCCTTTGTGAGCAGGGAGGACTCTTGCCCTCCACTCATCCCCCAGAAGCCTCTCAAGAGGGGTGCAAAGCCTCCCCACACTGACTCTAAAGCAGACCCATTCCTTAGAGCCATTCTCTCTTCCAGCCCTGCCTGAGCAGACTTCATTACCAAACCTCAGAAACAGGGAAAGCTGTTGTGATTCCTCTGGCTGCTCTTAACTCCACACAATGAGATATTTTCTCCATAAGGTGTTTTCCTCTAGGGGTGTCTTCATCACTTCATGTCCACACAGACAAACCAACATTCTCCCAAAGCCTGTCAATTCTCCTTCACTGTAAATCCCATCACTACAGCCTCCAACCTGAGACCAAGGGGTGTAGATGGGACTCTGGAAATCCTTCACACATATCACTGCCAACTCTTCCCCCGTTATCTCCAAGGCAGCATCATCTGCCACTGCACTGAGCCACAGGGAAGGAGCAATAACACATCAGACTCATCCCGAGCTGAGGCAAATTACATCTCTCTGCTGTGGTTTCCCTGTAAGGCATGAATGGCACTCTGCTACTTCTCCTGTGAACTGAGGTTTGTATCAAACACGCCTGCAGATTGAGGTTCTTACATTATTTTGCCAGCTGAACTCTGCATCAGTCAAATGTGACTGGACAATTAGAAGGGGAGGGAATAATAGCCCAAAGAGCGATGCCAGAGAGCCCAGGACACGTCCTAGGGGAGTGCTCTGCCAGAGCAAGCTGAAAGTTATTTCCTAATCTCTTCCACAAATTAAAAAGCTACTGCAATAACTGCTCAATTAGATTTATTTTACTATGGAAATGCTTTAAAGCTGCAGTTAATGCTTCCGTTCAGCCTTTTACACCCTCATGAAGAGAAAGCACGACAGTACTATTCCAATATTATTTCTCAGCCAAGAGAGAGAGGACAAGCCCTGAAAGTTATTTCATGCACAAACCAATCTACCCGCTGAGGAAGGTTTCAGGACTGAATTCCCTTCAAAACACATGAGCTGGCAGCTAGAACGAGCCATTTGGGTCAACCACAGGAATGCATTTAAAGAAGGGGTTTTGTGAGTACCCTCAAAAGACGATAAATTAACATGGCAAACTGGGGACAGTACCACAAGCTGTGCTGGCTCGTAAAGTATTTGAACCCACCCATAAACAACATCCCTGGTAGAAGCAAAGGTGTCTGGGCCACACCTCGAGCAGTCAGCCTTTGCCAAGCCCGCCAAGGAATCCTTGGGCAACGCAAGCTGACAAGGATGCAGTTTGTTACTCAGTCTGTGACAGAATGATTCAGGGGTTTCCAAGAGCAGGAAATGAAACAGACAATGAAAGCTTGAGCAGGATGCTAATGATTCACTCCACCAGCCTGGCGATACATTAAGTCTTCTGCAATCCCACTTCTACGGGGCCTGGAGCCCGTGGCATGCTGAGGCTGCCGGGGCGGGATCAGCAGCCACCACTGGCTCTGGGACACAGGACTTCTTCAAGGTCAGAAGGAAGAGAAGGTGGTGAAGGGATGCAAAACCAGCCTGCAAATCTTAAAAGAGCCCTAGGTGCTAATACCAGCTTTTTGCAGTGTCAATCCGATGCAGCAGTGCGGGAGCGACGCTGCAGGACTCAGCTGAATTCAAAGATCTTGCACACACCTACTGCTCCTACAGCCCCCTCTAACAGTAAAAGGATTACCCAAAAAGGGATTTTTGGAAGCTGAGCCCACAATGAGAAGCCAGACAAGAGGAATACTTCAGGGATATCCAGGGCAGGGGGGAATGCTTAGCCCTGAGGTGAGCAAAAATTCATTTGTGATAGTTCAGTCCTGTGGTAAACGCCAGGAGAGGAACTGGCTCACTCAGCACTTTACAAATACTCAGTTTCAGCTCCTTGCTCCCACCTGGAAGCCCTATTTCTGCAAGTGAATCCCAGGAGGGTGCTTCTTCCCTTCAGTGAGCATGATAGCTCTCACAGCCACACAGGGCCACTGGAATCGGCAGTTTCAGAAAAGGTAAGATCCAGCCAAGAGTTTCATGTTAAAAAAGGGCAATAACAAGCAGAGAGAAATTTAGGTAATGCTACAGAAGATTGAATAGGAAGATCCAATTCAGATGGAAACAGCAATTCCTAGAAAGTGGCAGGAATCTTATTGTGAAAGTCACTTCAAACTAAGCAGTGCTCATACATGACACAGGCAGAAGACAGAGTAACTTAAGTGTTTCACTTTCCCTGGGCCTTGGATCCCCAGAACGGGCAGATTGTCCTAAATGAGTAAAATTCTCCGCACTTTCCAACACTGGTTAACCTGAAAGTCACTCCAGTCAAAGAATCACAGAATTGCTTAGGTTGGAAAAGCCCTCCAAGATCATTGAGTCCAACCATTCCCCCAGCACTGCCAAGCCCATGTCCCCAACTGCCACATCTACACGGCTTTTAAATCCCTCCAGGGATGGTGACTCCATCACTGCCCTGGGCAGCTGTGCCAGTGCTTGGCAACCATTTGGGGGCAGAAATTGTTCCTAATATCCAACTTAAACCTCCCCTAGCACAACTTGAGACCATTTCCTCTCATCCTGTTGCTTGTTACCTGGGGGAAGAGACTGACCCACACCTGGCTCCACTCTCCTGTCAGGGAGTCACAGAGAGCAAAAAGGTTCCCCCTGAGCCTCCTTTTCTCCAGGCTGAGCCCCCCCAGCTCCCTCAGCTGCTCCTCATCAGACTTGTGTTCTAGACCCTTCCCCAGCTCCGTTCCCTTCTCTGGACATGCTCCAGCCCCTCAATGTCCTTCCTATAGTGAGGGGCCCAGAACTGAACACAGCACTCGAGCTGTGGCCTCACCAGTGCTGAGTTGCACGGGTGCCTTTTGCTGGAGACAGGCACCAGCGTGGCTGGGCAGCAGGGGCAGAGAGCTTGGGGGAGGACTGCCACGACCCCACTCCGACCCCACAGCTCCGGGGGGATGCTGCTCCAGCGCCCCGGGCAGCCCCAGCCCCAGCCAGAAGCCCCCAGGAATTCACAACAGCACTTTTGGGACACACGAGCAGCCGAGCCCAGCTGCCCACCCACCACCCAAAAACACACTCTAGCTGCACCACAGTTTTCCTCTCTCTGCTGTGGCTTAGCTTGGATTCCATTTCTATAAATCATAGCTCACCTCTACGCCATGACACCTTCCCTATCCGTATGAAGAATCCCTAATGACACTGTGTTCTTAGAGGTTTTTTGGTTTGCTTTTGGGGTTTTTTTTGTTTGGGTTTTTTGCATTTTGTTTTTGAGTGGTTGTTTGTTTGTTTTTTTTCGGTTTTTAATTATTATTTTATCCTAGCTTTTTTGATCCTTTTCTAAGGTGTTTTTCCAAGGACTTTTCATGGGCTTGTATTGCCTGGTGTTGTCGAGTCCTTGAAATCATTACTATGGTAGGAGCTATTTAAACACTTCAGCTAAAACCGACAAAATTCTAAAGGCACACACTGGAAAATAAAAATCTGCCCTTGAGGCCAAGGGGATATTTGCCAAAGCATTTCCCATCCCCTCTTCCAGCCTGTTTTCCAATTGTAAGCTTCACCAGGAAAGCAACTTCTCCTGCACATTTGTGAAGTGCCCACTAACCACATCATGTAGCTGTGCAAGCCTGAAGTCATCCAAATTCCTTGCCCGCAGCATTTTTGGGGCAGAGAAACACTGGCGTATAAATACGATTATTTAGCACGCAGCCTCGGCAAGCGGTGGGACCTTCCATGGGTCACAGCTCCATCTACTGACTACTCCACAAAATAACAGCGTGGAAAGCCTCGGGAAAGCTCTTGGTAGCAAGAATCATCCCCTCGGACCTGCCTTTGGACACAAGGCTCTGTGCAAGCCTTTAGAAAGGATCCCAGCACAGCAGCTCAGTCCCAAAGGGAGAAGCAATTTTACCTTTTCTGTAAAGAAGCCTCTTGGCACAGCAACAGGTCTGGGGTCACTCCTGAACCTACAACCACAGGGCCTCAAACTGTGGTATTTTAGTGCTTCTGGAACTACTGCTGCAGTGCTTTGAACAGAAGACTTATTTAAACAGGGACAACACGCGCTTGGGGCTGAGCACTCCAGCAAAGTTTGGGTCCAAGCATAAAATGGAAAACATTGTGTTTGTTGGATGTGCTGCTATCTGAAGTGTGGCAGCAGCTGAGCACCATGTGATAGGAAAAAAAATGTCATTTTACAGAAAAACTGAGACTAGACCACTGTCATGTGAAATCTGAGGAAGATCAGGGAAGTGGATATGGATCGCTGAAGCCACATCTCCCACTCTAACCACCAGGCCCTTCTTATGTGCAGAGTATCTCCCTGAATCATAAAGGAGATCACCCCTCCCATTCACAGTGAAGGAAAAAGAATAAAGAAAAACACTGCAATGATTTATCTGCCCAGAGGGAAACAATCTTTACAGTCTTCTCTACAGCTCAGAGGAGACCTTGCCCTTGCAAGCCTCCTGTTTGCTGATGAGGCTCCAGATGAGCCCCGTTCTGCCTCTTGTGTGTCATTGCAAAAGAACCAGAACTGAATCAGAGGCTTTTACTGACTTCAATACACAAACTAGTTTGTCCCAAATATCAGCAAACTTCAAGCAGAAACTGCTCACCAGAAAGCTGGACACCTGGCTCAGAGCTGTCACAAGACCAAGAGACACAAGAATAAGTCTCTTTTCAGGCCAGTGGAACAGAAATACATAACACTAACCTCATTTTATAGTCAAAGGGGAGAGTTTGGGAATCATGCTGTAAGTCATCAGTGTGATGCAGCAGATTTAATTCCCAAGCTCCCATCACCACACCCTGTATATACACCATCTTCCAGTACAATTCCACAGCCGAAACAAGTCTGTTCTCCCCAGATGGGTCCCAGTCTCTTCTGTGACCCAAATCCACTGTGCATCCACACCTGAAAAAGGACTACCCTGCACTACATTGCATTTTCAAGCCCTCCCAGCTGTACTTCCTGCAGCAAACTCCTGGTGTGTGCTCAGCCCTGGGCCTTTCCCATTCCCACTCACATTTCTTCTTTTTTTAGAGGCATTGGGAGAATGGGAGTCACTTTAGCCCCACGTCCCTGTTCAAAACCATCTCTCAGCCTAAACACCACCATCTCCACAGCCCTAAAGCAGGAACTCTGATCCTCACTGGGACCTGAAGAATAGGGAGCAAACAAAGGTTCATTCTGGTCCCTCCTTTCCACCCCTCTCCGTGCTCCCCATGCAGCACCTGCACACATTCCAAACAAATGGAAAAAAAAAATCAGGATAATTCACTTTACTTTATTCTGGCACAAGGATATATAACTTCCAACTTGCTGCCCAATGGGGTCTTCCAATGTAAAACTTGGATTAGAGAGACAACAGCAGCACACTTTTAGGGGAAGCCATGCTGTGTGAATTAGAGCCTCACCCACAGGTTAAAGCTCACACACATAGATTTTACTGCACATGTCTCTGCCCTTGGAGCAGCAGACAAAATGCAGCCAAGAGAAAGTCAATTCCTGACTCCATCTGAAGGCACATTTGTGCAAGGATAAGAATGGGATCACTGGAGAAGTCACATGGTTAAAGACTCGCTGATAGCTCATGGAAGACTCCAGGCTTTGCTTACACATCATTTTCTGTATTTTGTTCCTTCCATTTTATTACTAGAGACAGTTGCATGAGAACGGGATCTTTGTTGCTTAGGAGAGCATCTGCTCCCACTACTTATCCTCCTCCTGAAGTCATAATCTTACGTGACATCAAAATCGTTTCCAGAGCCACCAATTACAATGTCACAGAGGATTATGACTTCAGGTGTAGAATTTGCAGAGGGAGCAGATGCTCTCTTCAGCAGAAAAAGAAAAAAAAATTATAAAACCCAACCTTCAAAAAAATCCTGTTTTGATACAAGTGTCGCTATTAATAAAATACAAAAGAAAAAAATAAGTTTGACAGCCAGAACTGTCGCTAAATACAAAAATAGTTCTTTAACATTTCCATGAGGCATCAGCTGCTCTTTGGAAAATTCCCAGGGTTTAGATTATTAAGAGGTATAGAATGCAGTGAGAATCTGTCCATGACAGAGAAAACAAGGGAGAAAATACTGCAGAATGGTGTATTTCTGCCCAGTAAGTGGACATTTAAATTTTGGCCAGTGCTGCAACGGCACCTCAGAGGCGAGAGAAAATAAAAAACAGGAACTGTGGATTTGTGGTTCTTTCTAAGGATCCCCAAAGCACAACTGAAATCAAACCAGAAATGTTTTTACAGATAAGAAGCCCCGTGAAAAACAAACTCAAAGAATCCTTGTCGCATCACAAGGAATTTACTCAGATGCTTCCAACAATCCCTATCCCAGAAGGACACAGAGGCTTTCAGAGGCAGTAACAATCTCGGGAGCAGTTTGGTAGGGAGCTAATATAGTCACAGGCTCTTCTGGATTTGTTCCACGGAAACAAGCCAAGTGTAATAAGTCAGTTTGAAGCTGGAGGAAGGCTGGGGGGGAGGAGCACCCTTTAGGATGCACTAATAACGCCGTGTGATTTGAAATTTTTATTAGAGCTTAACAGGGCCCAGTAACAGTAGGTGACAAAGAAAACAGACTGAAGGCGGGGAAAAAAGCCTTATAGAAAAAAAATAATAATGGAAAGTCTGTTGCATGGGAAATATTTTGTAAGGTGACTGCCACTATTAGAAGATTTCCAAATGCCAAGCGTAATTAAAAGCTCTCTTTTCAAATGCAGTTCACGGCTCACACACAAACGTTTCCCACACGTGAGGCTCAGAACACTGCAAGGGGCCAAGCAAAATGCATTTAAGAACTGCCAAACGTGCAAAGGCAGTTTGTACCAATTCTCCCCCCTCACGCATCCCCCAGAAGAAAAAACCCTTCACGACAACCCTTTAAAGGCTTTGAATTGCGCTGCCAGGGGATTATCAGTAAGTGACATTTACAAGTGATTAGAGGACAGAGAATTATCTTAGTCACTTGTGGGAAAGGAGGAAAGCTTCAAGGTCAAATCTCTCAGTACTTAAAATGTCGGCAGATGTTTTGTTTACACAAAAAAGTGTCATTTGATTTATGATGGAGCTTTACATCCAGAGCTTCAACTCAGCCAACGGAACTGCAGAGAACATGGGTGGGAATGGAATCAAAAATTCATATGATACCTTCAGATACTTCACTGATTCACTCTTATTAAAGTAAGAGGCCGGTTTACGTGCCAAGCAGTTACGCAGTACCTATTAGCTTCTTGGAACAAGCGCTCCAAGCCATATAAACCTTGGCAAGCAAGGAAACGGAGATAAATCTCCAACAGCTCCAAAAATCCCACATCAACCCCCTTCCACACTCACCTCCGCAGAATGGATTGCTGGAGATTTTTGCAAACGGTAAGAGATTCTCCCATAAACATGTGGCACATGATGACCTCAAGGCAGTTGGCCATGAATGACATCACTGCGTCAGACTGCAGAGTCCCGCTCCGGGAGACGATGCAAAGCCGCTGGAGAGAGGAGCAGTGACTCAGTGCCTGGAAGAACTGGGCGCCCGCACAGAAGTACGGCTGTTCCAGCCTGCGGGAATAAACAAAAACAAGTCAATGGGCAATTCACACTTGGGACAGCTCTCAGACAAGAGGGAAGGCAGCGCATTCATGGGGGGATGGCAAATGGATCGAGCAGTGTCGCCACTGCTGACAGACAAGGACACAAACGGGCAGGAAGGCCCTAAACTGCAGAATTCCGGTGCCCGCAGGGAGCAACCCTGGAATAACCCTGGTTTTGCAAGTTTTCCACAAAGTATGTCGGGTAAGACAAGCCTTGGTGCTGGTGAGCAGCAGATCCATTCTGGTCCTACAAGCACAGCCTGGTCTTTGCTACCTGACATCCACTGAGCAGGTGATGTGGATTCTGCTCCAGTGCACAGGCACTGATCAAAACGGTCATATCTTCAGTTTAATACCTTCACTTTACTGCCTAGAGAGAAGCAGGCATGAAAAACACACAGTGCACACAGGGTGATGCAGAACTTAAGCCTCTGGGACCAAGAGAATGACCACAACCATCCCTGGCAAAGGATCAGAGGTACTGCTTGCCCACGGGAAGAACAACCATCATCAACCCAGTCTTCATCCTAAACACTTGGCCCAGAGAAGAGAGACAGGATCCTCTGTCATGGTAATCCAGCAGGAAAACAAAATGACACAGTGAAGCCATACCTGGCCAATGTGGGGCCTGTGTTTTAACCAGCAGCATATCTGGGTGACTCCCTCACAGAAACCAGCCTGCAGGAAGCAGAACCTGCTCAGGGCTGGTGTTACCAGGAGAGTTCATCTGCTTAGAGCAGATTTACTACAGGGCTTCAGAGCACTTGGGAATCTCAGTCATTGGGTCAGGAAGGCCAAGAGCTCCAAGAAGGTTAATCCATTAGGTGATAACAAGCTGTCGGTCCCAACCTGATCTGGATAATCTCTGCACAGGTTTTTGTAGTACCCAGGGGTATCTCAGCAACTTAATCCTGTTAATTGATAAATTCTGGTTTAGTCTCAGCCTGCAACTGCTGTCGGGTGGCATTGTCTGAAGAGATCCTTAGAGCATATCAGCGCTTTGTGGGTAATAAATTAAAATTAATATCAAAGACATGGGCATCCTCTTCAATTTTTCAACAGCATTATTGGGTCACTGAAAATTTAGGACAAAAAGCTCAGCATCCTGACAGCAGGTCTGCAGGTGAATCCCTGAGACGCGCCAGCCACACTTGCAATGCCGCCCTTCACTCGCTAGATGGCAATGTTGCTTTGGAAGATCGCCTTAAACTCAGACAGGAAAAAATGGGAAGGGAAAAAAAGGGTGGGAACAGCAGGGAATCAGTCAAATGAAAAGGAAACTACATTATCAGGAGGAAGTGCTAAACACTAAAACCATCTTAAGCCCATATAAAACATGAGATCTTAGTCAGGAAAGAGGATAGATAGCTTGCATGGAAGCATGGTACAAGGAGACATCCTTGTTCCAGCCTTTTTTCCAGGCTCTACGCTGCCTCCCACCTGTATTTATTGCTCCTGGCCTCCATTTCAAAGGCTCTGGAAACTACAGGGCCCAGGCTGAGCATAGGAACACTGCACACCCAAACCTCCTTTCCCAGCCCTCAGTCCTTCAGTGGTTCTTTGCTCTCCTGAAGGTTAAAGACACTTTCACGTAACCCAAGACATCGAGCAAATGAATTTCCAACAGCTGCCATCTCTTGGATGAGAGATCTGCATATTCCTTGCCTGTTATAAATGGGAAGTGGTGGAACATGAAAACCCTCCTGAGGTGTTTTAGCTGCCCTGGATCCCTTCACTGTTGCAGTGGATCAGGAACAGGCCCACAAACACCGGTCCCAGCTGATGAGCAACAATTTCAGTCACAGCAACTGAACTGTGCCCAGAGTGACCTTGCTGCCACAACTATTCAGCATTTTGGAGCCTTTTGTGAACAGTCCCATTGTGACAATGGGACTAACAGGTTCTGCATTTTCACCAAAATAACCTGATTTGGGGCAGGGGGAAAGAAAAAAAGCATCTTTCTAAAATAATAACATTTGTGTTCATACAGGACTGGTGCAAGGAAACTATCGGTTTGTGCCCTTTGCTTTCACGAGCACATTTTGGCTACCATGAAGCTCCTTTGTGCACCCCTTAGGATCAGATTCTTTAAATCCTACCAGGAGAGGAACACCAACAGGACAAACTGTAAATTTGGAATGTTTTCGGTAAATTATCAAGAAAAGAAATAAAAAACCAAAGAGGTGAGGGTTTTAATACAAACCAAAGGCAGAAAAATATCTCATTGGGAAACCTGAGGAGAACTCTACATTA
Source organism: Pseudopipra pipra (assembly GCF_036250125.1). Lineage (NCBI taxonomy): Eukaryota > Metazoa > Chordata > Aves > Passeriformes > Pipridae > Pseudopipra > Pseudopipra pipra. The sequence goes on from NC_087564.1 coordinate 13,303,352, forward strand.
TCTGGACAGTATAGGAACCTCTTCTTTCCTGGAAATTTAAGAAATGTACATATACACAAAGCCAAAAAGTCAGCAAAGGCTCGTAGTATTTAACCAGCTCTGACAGGCTGCTAGCTCCAAAATATGCAGCATCCACTCTTTCTTATCTAAGAGGAAGGCAGTCACAGCACTTTTTATTCTTAAAACACTGCTTAAAGGGCATATCCTGAGCCTTCAAGGAAAACATGCAATGCCTTCCCATTCTCCACAAGTCAGGAAGGAAAATACCCAGTTTTCAAGCCATTGCAGCTACTACAGTTTTAACAGTAACCACAACAAACCAAACACTACACTTCTGGAGACCCACAAACAAAATGGGAGATGTTCAAGGGCAGCCCCTCACCTGAGATCTCTCAAACACTTGCAGTGTTTCAGCATGTCCATGAGAGCAGACATATAGACCACCTTCCCCATCATGCCCAGGTTGGCCAAGGAAAGAGTCCGCAGGTGCTGGCACTGCAGCCCGATGTTAACGAGCCCAGAGCCAGTGAGAATACTTGGCAGCTGTGCTAAGGTGAGGCTCTGCAGGTAAGTCAATTGGCTAATGGCAGCCACCTCTGAATCCCCCACACTTTGTGCCCTGACACAAGGAGGCAACGAGTTCCGAATTGCTGGCTCGTTGCGGGGCATGGCAGAGGAGAAACTGGACCCAATTATCTCCAAGGTTTCCAAAAACCGGAGGCTTCCCATCAGAGCCCAGAACACTGAGGACTCTATCTTCTGATTTGCCTGGTCCGCTAAGTTCCTTGGATATGTCTGTATCCCAATCCGAACTTTCCTTCCAAATGTTTGGGGCACCAAACTAGGAGCCGTGGGAGGCTTCTCCACAGTTGCAGCAACATCTGTGATGGAGCAAACCGGCAGTGCTAACGAGAGCAGGTGCTTTAGCCTGGACAGCAGCTGGCACAGGTGGTTCCCAATGCTTTCAGAGCTGTGATGGTGAGCTGCAGACAGGTTGAGGTGCCTCAGGTTGCAGCAAGACACTACCAGGCTTTCCAAAATGCTGCTGTCAATGTCATCTTCTGCTTTCCGAAACAAGGACTCCGGAGCCAGACAGTGAACGCAGCCACTGAGATTCAAACTGGTCAGGCTTTTAAGATCCTTCCCTCCATTAATGACCCTCTGGATCAGGTGCCCACCAGATAAGGTGCATCGGCTAAAGCTGAAGTAGAAAGGGTTGTTGAACTTCAAGTGTTGCAGGAGCCCGGAGCCGTTAATCCAGGCTTTGGGCAATTGTAAAGCATCCAGACGTACATTTCGAGCCATGGAGTCCAGGAGGTTTTTGGTGGCTCCCGTCTCCGCAAAGCTGCCGGGGGCAGAGATCAGGAAGGCGTGGAGGTTCTCAGGCGTCCGATCACTCAGCACTGCCAAGTACAGCCTCACCACCTCCTGATTGACGTAGCCAGGAGCCAGCCTGGCATAGAAGATGCGGAGGTTCTGGTAGTGGGGCACGTTGCTCTCGCCCACCATCAGCTGCCCAGAGAGCATGAACCCCTCTCGCGAGCGGTCGAGGATCTCAAAATAAAGCAGCAGTTTCTCAAGGCTCGTGCAGCACGGGACGACGCCATACGACGGCGTGTAGAGGGTTTGCTTCAGCTCCGAGACACGGCTGAGGGTGGCTTTGCACTCACTGCTCAGCTGGCTGGCATCAAAGCCCGGGTTGACATCGATGGCCAGGGAGCGCAGGTGCTGGAGCGTGGAGAGCATCTTGGAGAGCCGGAGAGAGGTGACGTGGCACCCGGACAAGTTGAGCTTCACCAGGTTCTTGCAGCGTGTTACGTGATCGATGGTGGAGCTGGGCAGCCAGTAGCACCCAGCCATGTTCAGCTGGTAAATCTCCTTCCCGATATCCCTCATCAGCTGCTTCACTTTGTCTTTGTTCACCTGCACCCAAACAAAACCACAGTCAATGAGATATAAGGCACTGACTCAGTTCCCCAGCTGGAGAAGGGGATAAGAGTGTTTGGCACTTAGATTATGTGGCTCATCCAAAGGTTTGGGCATGGCAGCCCAGCACCTCAGTCTGCCATGCTTTGGACTCCTAAGATTACACATCCTTTAGCTTCTTAGCCTGCGCAGTTCTGCATTACAGCTGTTCAGCAGCTGACAGTGGAATGGAAACCACCTCCATTTTCTGCCAGCAAATCTATTTCAGCAGAACTATCTATGGAAACTCAAACTGAAAGAAGAATGTTTCCATTCTTCTTCATCCAGTTTCCTCTTCTGGAAATGAGTAAGAGAGGCTTTCCCTTGCCCGCACTTGGTGATACAGTTCCCATAAAACCATTATCACCCTTTAGTCCCAAGCTTTATTTCTGTCATAGCACATACACAAATTCTAGTTTCACTGACTGCATGCCTGACAGCAACACACACAAGATTTTTTTTGCACAGCAACAGGGAAAACATATTTTGAGAAAATGGTAACTCAAATGGCTACAAAATGGCAGGCCACGTTTACTTTTGTTTAGCTTCCAGAAACACAGAGAAGTTTACACTGACAGTATTTTATAAAACTAAGGGAGCACAGAGCTGTTCTAACAAAGCATTCTGGAAAACAAATGCTTTTATAAAACAGTTTATTGTGTGCTTGATTTCAGAGTTCAAGAACAGTCCATTCATGCAGACACATTGGAAAGTTCTACTTGGTGTTTTTTCAGAGGTCAGATTTGTCTTCACAGCTAACAGAAGAAGCAAGCTACTCTCCCCACCTTATAGTCCTTCTGAAGGAGAACTGTATGTGTTAGACTCTTGTCAAGGCAAAGCGTTGCGAGTTTCCTGCAGGTTCTCCTGACATTCAGAACAAGGTCTGTGCAAGGGACGTAGCTGAGGATGTGCAGAAGGATCTCATCTGAGAACTCCATCAAGTTGACACCATTGCTTTCCTCCTCACTCTCCTCGCTTACAACCTCCTGGGGGGAGAAACAAAAAGAAAAAAGAGTAAAGCTACTGGCTCAGAAACTTCAGCAACACTTTTGAGTAAACAGATACCCTGAGTCTGATAAGGATTTTTAAAGTGAGAAAAAACAGAAACACCTGGATCTTTAAGTACTTCCATCTGCATGAAGAAACCAAAAAGCTTTTCCTCAGAAGACAACACGGAGATAGTGCAAAACTTCACACGAGCCACAGTACCTTCACCCACTCTTTCGCTGCTGGGGCTTTGGAATAGGGAGAAAAAAAACATTTCCATTCATTCCACTTAGTCTGCAGTTGGAAAAGTGACTGTCCCTGATTCTTTCCTAAATATATCGCAGCTCTCTCTTTCTACATCTTTCCTCCAAGCGCCATCCATTTCAATAACCTTAAGGGTTATATAACCACATCTATACATATGTGTGTATATGGTTATATATACATATTTACACATACACACACCAACACTCCAGTCCAGCACCAGACCACCCACAGCTCTCCTGCCACATGCCCACACCTTAACCACGAAACCACAGCCCAAATTGTCATTAACTTCACGGCACCTCCTGAGGGGAAGGGGGGCTGCTCTCACCTCACAGCCCCTGTGACCCACCCCAGAAAACACTCCGGGAAGGGCCATTTCGGCGGCCCGGCCCCACCGCCGAGCGCCCTCCCCGTCCTCGAGTCCGGATCCCGCCCTGAGGGGCTCCCGGCTCCCCCAGCCCCGGTCACCGGCGTCCCGAGGGGCCGGTGCGAAAGGGAAGCGGGAGGCGAACGGAGCCCCCCAGGCCCCGACTCACCTCTCCAGAGCGGAACATGGCGGCGGCCGCGCGGCCCCGCCGCAGCCGCCACCGCCTCCCCGCGCCCCGCTCGGAGCGGCCGCGTTCCGGGCTCGCTCCCCGCCGGCCCGGCCGCCTCACGGCTCTTCCGGCGCGGCCATGACCCGATTCCGCGGCAGTGCCCGCCCCGCCGCCATCTTGAGCGCGGCGCGGCCGCTGCCCGGCGCCATCTTGAGGGCGGCGCCGCCATGATGTGGGAGTGGCCGGTCCGTGGAGTCACAGGATCACAGGATCAGTTAGGTTGGAAAAAACCTGTGGGGTCACCGAGTCCAACGTTTGGCCAAGCACCAACGTGTCAACTAGACCATGGCACTCAGTGCCACGTCCAGTCTTTCCTTAAACACCTCCAGGAATGGTGACTTCACTGCCTCCCTGGGCAGCCCATTCCAATGTCTAATCAGCTTTTCTGTGAAGAAATTCGTCCTAATGTCCAACCTAAACCACCTCTGACACAGCTTAAGACTGTGTCCTCTCATTCTGTCACTCATTGCCTGAGGGAAGAGCCCGACTCCCACCTGGCTCCACTCTCCTGTCAGGGAGTTGCAGAGAGCGAGAAGGTCCCTCCTGAGCCTCCTTTTCTCCAGGCTGAGCCCCCTCAGCTCCCTCAGCCGCTCCTGGTGCTCCAGACCCTTCCCCAGCTCTGTTGCCCTTCTCTGAATGTGCTCCAGTCCCTCAATGTCCTTCCTGAATTGAGGGGCCCAGAACTGGGCACAGCACTCAAGGTGTGACCTCGCCAGTGCCAAGTACAGGGGAACAATCACTGCCCTAGTCCTGATGGTAGAATCACAGAATGGTTTTGGTTGGAAGGGACCTTAAACTCATCTTGTTCCATCCCCCTGCCCTGGGCAGGGACACCTTCCACTAGACCAGGTTGCTCAGAGCCCCATCCAGCCTGGTCTCAGAGCTGTCCCCTCACATCTCGGTGGGCTCTGAGGGCACCGTCATTTTGGGGGCAAAACCAGAGTTGCTCGGGGGAGCAGCTCCCTCACCTCAGCCCCATGACCGCCACTGCTGTGGTATCTGGGGTGCTCGGCCTCCTCTGCCCTCGGCCGCTGACTCACATCAGCCTATGAAGCCCTGAGTTGGCTCCAAAGATGTAAATTCACCCTGTGAGGAGCCTGAGGATACAGGAGTGACTCAGAGGGCAGAGGGAGCCTTGCTGGTTTGGCAGGATACCTGTGCCGGGATGTCCTGCAGCTGCCAGGGTGCTCGCTCCATTTGCACCCTGGTTTTCCATGGAGGCAGCAACGTATCTGGGAGAACGATCATCTCCTGGTTCACAAAGTGGGTGAGAAAGACAGAACACCCATAAGTACTGAATGGGTTGACATGAACAAAGTGGGTGCAGCTACCCCTTCTTCCCAGTAAAAACCCTAAATATATACCTATCACTTTCAGTTTCACTGTCTGTGTGTGCAGCCATCATCAATCTGGGCTCAAACCAGGCTAAATGTTCTAACTTTGGCTGTAGTTGTGAGATAATAGAACCACAGAATGATTTGGGTTGGAAGGGACTTAAAGCTCATCCAGTTCTAACCCTCCGCCATGGGCAGGGACACCTTCCACTATCCCAGGTTGCTCCAAGCCCCGTCCATCCCGACCTTGGACACTTCCAGGGGTGGGGCAGCCACAGCTTCTCTGGGTAACCTGTACAAGGGCCTCGCCACCCTCATAGGGAAGACTTTCTTCCTAATATCACTATCCTACACTTCACTGATACATGGAGGGCCGTGTAGAATCACCTAGAGCTTCTGTGAGCACACCCATCACACACAGCCATGTCCAAGGAGAGCAGCTGGCTTAGCATGGTTATATTAGCTCCTCATCCCAAATCTCAAGTACAGACAGGACCAGAGCTCTGGAATTTCCAGTTATGTGTATGCTTCAAGAATTTTGTTCATAGAAAATGTGTTTTAAAGATGTCCCACAAAGGAAGATGAATAAGTTGCTATTTTCTTCCTGCTTGATTGTTGCCATTTAAGGCCATGAATTACATTAGGGGTTAATTGGGGGTTTCACTTAGAAATAGCAAGTGCCTCAAGTCTTGATTATGTATTTTGCTTCTAGGCCTATGAGAGGGGTCTGGAATCAAAGAGGAAAACCTCTCTTAACCTTTAGATGAGGGAGAGCCTCAGTAAGAGGATATGTACCTGCTTTGTTTGTCATGTGTTTCACTTAAATAAAAGGTAATGACAAGTTAAATCTGGAGGCCCTTCAGTCAAGACCAACTTGTTTGACATCTGGGAAAAATACCAACCTACCGTATTTGCAGTCATCAGGGAAAGCAGAGACCAGGGTGGAGGAGAGCTGCATTTCCAATGCAAATGGTAAATAAAATCATCAGGGAGTCCCAAAGTTAGAGTAAAGGCCCTGCCCAGAGAGCCAGGGCGGCTGGAGCAGCTGGAATTAGGAGTAGCCACAGGTTCCCTCCAGCCCTGGGGCATACATGGACCAGACAGCAGCTGACAACCCCAAATAAGAACTGGGAACAGAGAGGTGTAAGGATCTCCTGAGGAGAAACCAGGCTTTGTAAGAGGAGCTGCATTTGAACTTGTGATCCACCAAATAATTGAACAGGGTACTGGTGCAGATAAGACATGGAGGTTGAACATGAGGAGGTAGCAGGTGATAAAGGAGGAAGGAAATGAACAACTACACTGAACTCTAGCGTTTCTCTTGATGGCCCTGGGAGGTGGCCAGACAGAGTGAGGAGAAACCCTCCCTGCTGTGCCTCATTTCAGGAATGCTCTTCTCCATGTGGGCACCTGGGAACCTGCTGCGAGGTTGGGTTCTGTTCAGGGCTGGGCCATCTCAGGGCAAACTTTGGTCATCTTACAACTAATACAAGTTTTCTCAAGGAAGGCAGGCACATACCATGCTGTCCCAGTCCAGGTAGGCAAACAAATTAATACCAGTGTCAAGATATTTTGCTCTGTATAAAGCAAAATCTCTTAACTGTTCAAGGCCAGACTGACCTGGGGATTTTATATTTTTACCTCTGAAAAGTCTTGCTTCAGTTCTCTCCTCTGATTCCTAAGACTGATACAACCTGGACATATTTTTGACAGCGTGACTAAAGCCCAGCTGGACTGCAGCAGCCAGAACACTTGGTATGCTTGGGTGGAGTGCTAGCTCCACTGCTGGAAGTGATTCTCAATCCTTGATACAGTTTAATACTGTAAGGCCTGCTAAAGTGGATTACAGATGGGTATAATGCAAGTCAGGGCAGGCTCCAGGTCAGCAATCCTGCAAGGAACAACTTGAGAGACCAGGACTGCTCCTGCCCCAAGCACAGCCCGTACCACAGTCCCATCCCTGACCTGGTACCTCAGAAAGGCCATTTTCTGAAGGTGATGTTTTGCACCTTCTGAGGGGACTTCTACAAGGAGGCCAGTGTAGTTTGAATGCTCTGGGATTTCCTGGGACTTTTGCACGCAGCCAGCTGGCACCTATTCTAGAGGAGCACATGCTCACTAACGAGAGAACAGGACCCTCCCCATTCAGGGACCGTTTCTGGTCAACTGTCCCTGACACAGCTGAGAGACAATGAGGCCCTTCAGGGCTAAATCCTGAGAGCTGCAACCATCTCCTTTGCCAAGGACATCACTAATTCCCGGCGGTGGCTTGATTCCATAAGCAGCTCAGTGAGGTGACTTTCCAGGTCACCAGCTAATTGCAGGTGAAGTGCCAGTGACTGTCTCCAGCAGGATCGAAAGTTGGGAGCTCTGAGGGAAGGAAGGACATAAAACGTGTTTGCTCAGCTCCCTTGAGCTGAGCCATCACTCCTGGGGCAGCTACAGGGAGGCAGGAAAGGGCTGGGTGGCTTGCAAGGATCTACAGCCGAGTCCCGCCGTCTCTGCAGCCTGAGGAATCCTGGAGTGTCATCATGGCTGAGCCAGACAGGGGGACGTGCTCAGGCCGGCCCGTGGGTGGACTTATTAAACCTCCTGGTCTCCCCACAACCCCTGGCTATTTTTGTGCTGGAGAGGAGGAGGAGGTAGCCAGGGCACTGATTATTCCCTACACGTCTTCTCCTTTGAGTCTAGTATGGCTAGAGCCAGGCCATGGCTAAACCAGCTCCTCTGCTGCCCTTCCTGACAGGCCTCTTGGCATTTCCCCATCTCTGTGAAACAGCAAAAGGCGAATTGAAACTTGATGACAGAGAAACTACAGTTAAAAAAATCCCCCTCTTCCAGCGCCTGATGTTCCTGAGAGGAAATCACTCGGGGCTCTCCCCTGCTTGCTGGAGTCGGGAGCAGTGAGTAATGCTCCAGTGGTCCCTGCCCGGCACCACATTCTTTTCTCCAGCATGTAATGGCCCAGAGGAGGGATAAACAGAGCCTTGGCCTCACGCTGGAGAGGCATTGGGAAGGGCTGTGGAAGGCTTGGCCTCATTTTACTGGGGAGCTGGTTGCCCAAAACAGCAAGTGAAATGGGAAGAAGGGAGAAAAAGCCCTGCAAAGTGTTAACTAATAGCAAACCTCAGCTGGCTCTGGAGCAGAAAAATCATCCTGGCTGCCCTGCATCCAACAGCTCTGCACCAGCCCAGTGCTCACCCTCTCCCTGTGCTCACATCTCTGCCCACCTGAACTGCTCTCGGCCCCCAGCATTTTGTTGCTCTATAGTTTCTCATCGCCATCATCATCTCTTCTGTTCTTTGTGTCTCAACACATTTTCCCACAGTGATCAGTGACCATTTCAAACAGGGCTGAAGAAAGGCACCCCATTTCCCTATTACTGTCATCTTGTCTTGCCTCCTGGCCTTTTTCCTGCCCCGCTCCTACCAGCTCCCTCCCCAGGAGCTGCCATTGCCTCCTCCTCACCCCATTTCCCCAAGACCTCAGGTTATAAGCCCAGTTTGGGCCTTGCTCCAACCTGTTTTACCTTCTCTGTTGCAAACTGGTGCTTCCAGTAACTTGTCAGCTCAGCCCAGTGTCTGTACCTCCAGCCCTGCCAGGCTCCCACTGCACCCAGGAGGGATGCTGGGGAGATGAAGGGCAGAAACCAGCAGGTCCACCCTGAGTATAGCATGAGATCAGAGCAGGAGCAGGCCAGGTAGAGAACTAAAGAGACACTGGAGCCTGTTCCCTGCCTTTCATCTGCTGGAAGCATGACACAATCACAGCCATTAGCTCTTCAAAGGCAGGCAGGCTGGTGGAGCCTTGGGAAGCCAGCACACCTGAGAGCAATGCTCCCAGGTCTGGGCTGCCCGAGTTGGCAATGCAGTGTCACCTGGCTCAGCTCTCCCTGGTCCTGATCCAGCAGCCTCAATCCTGTTTCCTTTTCACAGCAGTGGCTCCAGTCCTAGGGACTCCTGGACTTTGCTATATCCAACAGGGTCTCATCTCCCAGCACAGCTTTGAGAGGGTACCCCCGTGCAGCCCCTCTTCCATGAAGCCAGAGTCTGAAGTTGATCGAACAAGGCTGAAGCACCACAGAGGGTTCAGAAGCCCAAAAGATGGGGTCAGAGCCAAGAATCCGTGCAAACCTTTCTGGGAAAGGTTGGGCTGGAGGCAGGTACCTGCACTGCCCTCAGCAAGTTCTGGAGTTGTAGGTGTCACTCACCCTGCCAGAACTTCCTCCCTCCTCCCTTCACTTTTTTCCCAGCCCCACCCATGTAACACCCCAGTGGCCCCACTCTCTGAAGTCAAATTTTTTCCACTTCACAGGAGACTTTCTCTTGCTCTCACCTGAAAGCTGCTCCACCTAGCCAGCACCCTGCAAGAGCATGAGTCTCCCAGCCTGAACCCAGGCTTCCCCTCCCGGGGCAAACCAGCAGGACAGACAAGCTTTGACACCTGGAGCAGGGAGAAGATGGGATACTGCCCCACATGAGGCTGCAGACTACTCAAAGGAGCCTTGGTTGAGGGACGAGGCAGCTGCTCTGGCACAGTTATAGCATTCCCCACACCCCACTTGCTTCCATCAGTTGAAAGCTAGACATACAAGTGAGGAGACACACACAGAGCAGCATTTAGGAAGGTGCAGCTGGATCCCCACTAAATCCAGCTCTTCTGACAGCTCCGTTACACACACAGTCAGTATCTGGAAAGCTCCAGCCCAAGGCAGCCGTGGAGACCCACAGGTTTGGCATGTTCAGCTCTACCCCCACCCCCATATCACTGAGAGCCACCTGCATCATGCCCTGCAGCACCAGCATCCCCCCAGCCCGATAGCAGAGCTGTGCAGGCCTGGCAGGGCAAGATCAGAGTAAGGAGCAACTGTCAAGAAATGGCATGAAAAGAAAATGAACAACCAACACCAGTCAAGCCTCTATGGTGTGCACTTTTATTTGAACTGGTCTTAAGTCAGTGTACAGGTAGCCCCTCCCTCCCCCACATACCGGCCCTTCTCGGCCCTGTGGGGGGACTGTAAAGCCTTCATTCCCATCTATCACTGGGGAACACAGCCTGCTTGCTTGACAAATCAAAGAGAAAAAGGATCAAGTGTGTTTTGTTTTTAAGGCGGAAAGATACAAAAAGACACTTGTTGGGTTACATAATTTACAGACAAGCAATTATAACCTAACACCAGTAACTGGCATCGGCTCCCTCCGAGCTGGGCTGTTGCCTTCACAGAGGCGAGTAACTTCCTGTAACAATGCATTATAACAATATTTGGAATGACTATTAAAAAAAGAAACAAATGTACAATCAAAGTCCTCAGATGCATTGTAGAACTTTGGGGGCGTTCGCTCCAACATGTTTTGTTTTTAAGACTGCTGCTGACACCTTCACCGTTCCAGTTTTTTAATCCTGAGTCAAGCGCCAAAAAAAAAACAAATAAAGCCATGCCAATCTCGTCTTGTTTTATGCGCATTTATGGGTTTTGTTTCATCACAAGGGTGTGGGTGTTGGTAACAGTCCGGTTTAGAAGCATTTGCGGTGGACAATGGAGGGTCCGGATTCATCGTACTCCTGCTTGCTGATCCACATTTGCTGGAAGGTGGACAGGGAGGCCAGGATGGAGCCTCCGATCCAGACAGAGTATTTGCGCTCAGGTGGGGCAATGATCTGCAGGGAAGAGGAGGAACCAGTCAGACACAGCATCACACTACACTTACAGCCCACGCACAGCCCTGCAAGGCAGAGCTGCCTAACTCCCTTATCTAGCCGTGGCAAAGATACTATGAAGTCCAAACAGGATCAAGACACAATCTCACATCCCCCCCTCCCTCCTTTGCAGCCAGTCTTTATACTAATCCCATTATTCATATGGTTGGGTGAGTGCCATCCTGTCCAGACCCAAGGCCATTAAGGCTGCACCAGACACAGACACTTCCTATCTTTTCTAGCAGGAATTTAGCTTATCCCCCTGCACCCACTCTGTTTCAGCCTAGCAGGGGTGCTGAGATGTTCCCACAACTCCATCCTACCTTGATTTTCATTGTGCTGGGTGCCAGGGCTGTGATCTCCTTCTGCATCCTGTCAGCAATGCCAGGGTACATTGTGGTACCACCAGACAGCACCGTGTTGGCATAGAGGTCCTTACGGATATCCACATCGCACTTCATGATGGAGTTGAAGGTAGTTTCATGGATACCACAGGACTCCATACCTGTGAGGAAAAAGCAGTCTCAAGTCAGCAAGGGCTAAGACACAGCCAAGGAAGCCTGAGAAGATACTATGGGCAACCAGGGGACCAGCAGCTCCACCAGCAGGAAGGCGCTACAGAGCCATGGCTCCTGCTCAGTTCTCCCAAATCCCTTCAACAGCTGTAGGCTGTGTGGGAAGTGAGACTGACTGGTGGGACAGCATAAACCTTGCTAAAGACAAGCAGTAATATGGTACCTCACTGCCATGGTCTCCAGGTCACCCTTCACATAAGGAACACAAGGTATATCCTACAAGAGTTGGACTTACCCAAGAAAGATGGCTGGAAGAGGGCCTCAGGGCACCTGAACCTCTCATTGCCAATGGTGATGACCTGGCCATCAGGGAGTTCATAGCTCTTCTCCAGGGAAGAGCTAGAGGCAGCTGTGGCCATCTCCTGCTCAAAATCCAGGGCGACATAGCACAGCTTCTCCTTGATGTCACGCACAATTTCTCTCTCGGCTGTGGTGGTGAAGCTGTAGCCTCTCTCTGTCAAGATCTTCATGAGGTAGTCCGTCAGGTCACGGCCAGCCAGATCCAGACGGAGGATGGCATGGGGGAGGGCATAGCCTTCATAGATGGGCACAGTGTGGGTAACACCATCACCAGAGTCCATCACAATACCAGTGGTACGACCAGAGGCATACAGGGACAACACAGCCTGGATGGCTACATACATGGCTGGGGTGTTGAAGGTCTCGAACATGATCTAGGGAAAGAAAAGAAGGGGTTGAGCCAACAGCAAAAAAAAATCCCCACAGTTCTTGCTACAAGTCTATACCAAGTCCATGCAAGTGGTTTTACTTTTGCCCCTAGATAAGAGAGATCTCTCCACTCCCCCTCAAAGTCCATGCTTATCTCACCTGTTCCCCACCCACACCTGCCAGGTCAGAGCCTGAGCAGGGACACCACCACCAGAGCCATCTCTATTGCCACAGCAAGGAACAAAACAAATGCCAAGTAAACTACAGTACAGTCACTCAAGGCTGTAAATGGATTAGTGTGCCTAGTCAGAAACAGCAGTTAGACAAGTTGCTAGTTCAGTCTCAGAGAAAGCCAGCTTAGAAGAGCAAACAAAACCTGTCAAGGTCCAGCAAAGAGGAGACTCAGGTCAGGAAAGGAAAACCCTGTGAAGATGGCAAAAAGGGAGAATAGTGGTGAAGGAGGAGAGAGGACAACATGGAAGAGGAGAGCTGGCCTGCAGCAACATCTGCTGTAGCTCCAAGCTCCAGAGTTCTACATACCTGTGTCATCTTCTCTCTGTTGGCTTTGGGGTTCAGGGGAGCCTCTGTGAGCAGCACGGGGTGCTCCTCGGGGGCTACTCTCAGCTCATTGTAGAAAGTGTGGTGCCAGATCTTCTCCATGTCATCCCAGTTGGTGACAATACCGTGTTCAATGGGGTACTTCAGGGTCAGGATACCTCTTTTGCTCTGGGCTTCATCACCAACGTAGCTGTCTTTCTGGCCCATACCAACCATCACACCCTGCACAACAAAGAAGATGCATTAAATACAACTGAAGGATGAGCCCAACTGGGTGGATAATCTGCTTTTCCTAAAGCTAAGTCTCCAATTACTGTCCCTATTCTATCAGGAAAGGCATTTGGCCAGCTGCTCCAACACACACTGCACAAAGGCTCTGCAGGAGGCTGCACTCCCCACCAGCTGTGCTGCAGCGCAGAAGCCTCTAATGGTATAAAACCTAATAGAAGGGCTTCTTGCTCTTGTGGAAGGCAACCACTTCCACCAAAAACTGCTCATTTTTGTCGGGTAACAGGCAACCCAGCCACCTACCTGATGTCTGGGGCGACCCACGATGGATGGGAAGACAGCACGGGGGGCATCGTCCCCGGCGAAACCGGCCTTGCACATACCGGAACCATTGTCAACAACGAGCGCGGCAATATCATCATCCATGGCTGGCTGCAGGAGGAGAGGAAAGCAGGAGACGTGAGCATCCTCGGTCACACACCGAGCCCCGTCCCCATGGCTGCGGGCGGGAAGCGAAGGCGATGGCGGGAAGCGAAGACGATGCCGCCAAGGCCTTCCCCACCCATTTCCTTCCTGCCGGCGCAGCTCCGCTTCGCTCGGCGCCCGCTAGAGGGGGCGACACCTCCCAGATTTCGGCGCTGCGCGGATTTGGGACAAAGGAAGTCCCTGCGCCCTCTCGCATTATTACCATAAAAGGCAATGGATGGAGCACCGAGCCTCTCCCGCTACCGGCTTTCGGGGGGGATGGCGGCGGCCACACCCCGGGTGTGGCTGCCACACCCCAGCGCCCGCCGTGTGCCCGACAGCGGGACTCGACGCCTCCGCGCAGCGCCGGGGGTCACGCCCGATGCTCGCCCCAGCACCCCGCTGTGTGCCAGCCAGTGAGGTTTAACACCTCCGTGCAGACCCAGGGGTCACTCGGTGCTTTTACCACTGCCTCGCCGTGTGCCAGGCACAGGCAGTGAGGTTTGACGCCCCCGCACAGCCCCGGGGGTCACGCCCTGTGCTCATCCCAGCACCCCACCCTGTGCCAACCGGCGGGGCTCGACACCTCCACCCAGCCCCGGGGGTCACACGGTGCTCGTCCCGGTGCCCCACCGTGCGTCAGGCACAGCCAGCGGGGCTCGATGTCCCTGCACAGACCCGGGGGTCACACGCGGCGCTGCCCTGGCAGCCCCCAAAGCCTCAACACGCCACTAATAAGGAACTGCAGCCGGCAGGACAAACGCCGGCCACCACGCCCAGCCCACCAGCCAAGCGTGACCGGGGCTCTGCCCCATCAACCGGCGGCACCACAGGCGGGATTAGCGCCAGGGAGCCAGAGTCTTATGCAACTGCCGCCCGCCCAGGCTCAGCCCCGGCGGCTTCGGCCGCGCCGGTGTAATCCGGTGTCGGGGGGCGGCGGCAGCTGCCGTACATGTGCCGCCCCGCACGGGCAGCCTGGGAAGTGTAGTCGGTGCTGGAGCAGGTACCCTTGCCCGCACCACGGCTCCGGGCACACCGGGGGGGGTCCTCCTGCGCCTCCCAACCCCGCATTGTTCCGATCCACAGCCTCGCCCCGCACAGGGGCTGCCACCACCACCCCCCTTCCCTACAAGCAGCAGCCACTGGGGCTGCCCGCATGTGCGGGTTGGGGGAGCCGCGCCCCTCCCCTCCGGGGACAACGCCCCCGGGTCCCGAGCCCCCCGCTGGCGGCTCCCGGAGCAGACAAAGCCCCGCACCCCGCGTCCTCCCCGCCGCTGGTGGGACACGACAGCCGAGCCACCCGCTCCCCCCGGCCCCACGAGCAATCCTCTTACAGCGCGGATTAGCCCCACGGGCGGCAGGGGCGCGACCCCCCCGCGAGCATCGCACCCCGAACAAACGTTAAACTGCGAACTGCGCCCATAGCCCTTAGAATACGGCAGCGCGCTGCGGGGCCGCCACCCCGCACAGCGTACAAAGGGCGCGCCGCTGTCCCGACAGCCCCGATCACGCTGATAATAATAACAACAATATCGAGTTATTACTGATCTCGTTGCTGCTCTACCCACGCTGCGGCGGTGCCGCTCTCACCTTTGTGGAGTGGTGCGGTTGGAGCCGGGGCGGGCGCGAGGCGGCGGCGGGAGCGGGGCGCGCGCGCGGTGAGGGCAGGCACAGCTCGCGGCGGCTCCCGCCCGCCGCCCGCGCGCGCCTTATATCCGGGCCGCGGCCGCCGCCGCCTCGCCATAAAAGGAAACTTTCGGAGAGCGCCGCTCCCATTGGTCCCGGTCCGGTCACGCCCCCCGCGCCCCGCCCCGCCCCCGCCGCGCGCGCCCGGCAGCGCCCCCCGCCCCGCCATGAGGGGAAACATCGGGGGGAGGGGGAGCCGAGGCGAATTGGGGTGGGGGGCGCAGCCCCTCGGGTGTCGCCGTGATGGTTTAGGAACGGGGCTGTTGTTTCGTGCTCGCCCCGCTCCGCGGTTCGCGCTGCTCCGGTGCCCCCCTACAGCCCCCCCCACCTCAGCCCTCGCACAAAGCCCCGCGGGTGTGGGGGTCCCGGCCCGTTCGCCCCCCCGGGCTGTGTGGGAGCGGGGAGTTTGCAGCCCCCCGGGAGGGATGGGGGTACCCCGGCTGCAGGTGTGGGGCAGGACCCCGGGGGTGCTGCCTGTCCCTGCCCGCAGCGCTGCCCACGCGGGGCACGTGGAGTGCCCGTCACCTGCACCCCCTGGGTCGGGGAGGCACCGGTGACCCCGGCCCGGAGTGGGACGCGGGGCCAAGTTCACTGCTGATGTCAGCAGGGCACGGCTCCTGCCAGGCCCTCGGCCCTTGGACCCACCCGGGCAACCGAGAGCGCTGCCAACGCCACCGGGCACCAGTAAAGGCCGTGTGCCTGTGGTGGCACCTGGGAGAAGGGAACGCTCCACCAGCTCTGGCTTGGGCATCAAGTCAAGCAGAGGGCCCTGGTCCCTGCTCCTCATCCTGCCCCACACAGGCAGGGGACACTGTGGAAGCAGTGGTTTGGTCAGATTTGGGCAATATTTGTTTTGTCCTCTGATTCAAACCTTGCTGGAGTGGGAAACGTGGCTGCTCTGGCCCAGGCTGCCTTTCTGCAATTCCCTCCTTGGCTGTGACCATCCAATATTGGTTGGGGATAAAGGTGAGGGCAGTGGTCGTGGAGCAGCAGGCGGCAGCGACCAGAGGGCTTTGCGTCTCCAGAGTGTTGTGCGAACACAGGCTGATTAATCAAGTTAATTAAGCAGCCCTGTAAGTAAAGTAGCAGCAGCCACTCGCAATCTGTTGCCGGTTGGAAGCGCGCAGACTTCAACATGGGGACCTTGGATGTGTAATCTCAGCCGTCTGAAAACAGTATGACAGGGAAGAAAAATAAAATTCTCAAGGAAAAAAAAAGCTAAAAGTGCCTGTTCTTCAGAGGACACCCCTCGTCCAGCATCATGAACAGGGAACCAGCCCTGCCATCAGGGTCTGGCAGCTCACGCCAGCAAGCTCTTTGTCACCAGGCAGCTGCAGAGATCACAGTGAGGGGATGAGGATGGGGCTCCCTCCCCAAACTGCTAGTGTGGGGTCTGGCTGAGTGGGGACCTAGGCATTATTCCCCCCCTTCATTGCTCCTTGCTGTGGGACAAACAAAGGACAGCAGCAGGAGGAACCTGCAAAAGCCTGTTCAGATAGAGATTTGTAATTACCTGGGGGGATGGGAGGTGATGAGACACTGGGCATGGATAGAAACACTAGAGCAGTCCTTTTCCTTTGGATAGCATCCCCTTCCCCAGGAGCACCTTGTCCTGGTGAAGGTGTCCCAAATCCCAGCACCACGGCTGCTCACAGATGGGTGCTTTGGAGGGGATGGTGTGGAGAGACAGGACACCTGCAGGCTCTTCTGGGCCACTCCAGGGACATGCCTCATCGCTCAGGGCAGAGGTGGCCGTGGTGATGGAGCAAAGATACCCCGGCACACAGGGACTGTCCCCATGGGAAACCCTCAGTGCAAGGGGACCCAGCCAGGGGTTCCTGCATGGCCGTGCCAGAGCAGAGCTGCCTTTGCCCAGTCATTCCTCTGCCACCTCGGGTGCCTGGTGCGAGATCCCTGTATCGCAGCTTCCCTTGCAGTAAAATGGGAGTCATCGCTGTTAATTACCTACCTCACGGGGAATTAATTAATGTTTGTGCTCCACTTAGAAAAGACTGATTATTAATTAGAAGATTATACGTCAAATAAGGGGAGCCACAAGGCATGGGTAGAGCTGATGGCCCTTGAGGGTGTGAACTGTGGTCCATGAATGTGCTGATGAAGTGGGGAAAAGTCTGACAACAGCATCGGGGGGGTGGGTTTGGGGTGGGGAACATCAGCAGGAGGTCAGGGCCAAGTGTGGAGACCACCAGGGCCCATGGGGGTCTTGGTCAGCTGGATGGGACGGGCATCAGAAGGATGGGATGCTGTGCTCCGCTGCACTCTGGTGAGCCGGTTGGGTGGAGCCGGGCTGGGGAGCCGCAGTACGAGACAGCCCATTAGGCAGGGAGGGAAGTGCTGGGCAATTAGAGTCTCTTGATTATCAGACTGAATCAGAAAGCAATCAATCCACCAGCATCCGGAGGGCAGCAGCACTGGACCCACGTCTCCTGGCTTTAGGGGCGGCGAGCACTGGCCTCGGTGGGGACAGCAGGATGTGGCCTCCAGCACACAGCCAGTGCCACAGCTTCCTCCCAGACTGAAGACATTTGGCAGTGAAGCCACCAGCCATTCACTGTGTTCACCACCCAGATCACACACGGTGTGGTGGACCAGGCCAACTCCCTGGCCATGGCTGGGGCTCCCCTCCCATCCCTCCTGGGGTGTTGCAAAAGCTGAAAGGAGAAAAGAGGAACTAAGCAAAGAGCTTCCCAGCCATTGTGTTACCCTTGGGCAGACATCACTGGCTCCCAAGATTCCCTGTTTTGCCTCACTTCTTCCTGCTTGTCCTTGGTGCTTGGCTCGCACCGACTCTGGACAAAACTATCCAGGGGAGGATCCTCCTGCCCTTCACTAACTGATACAGCCGTGCTTGAATTACTGCACTTGTGGGACAACATGTGAGCTCTGCTTTCCACTCGCTTCTTCCAGCCCTTCCCCTAGAGCAGAAGCCCTTTGCCCAGGAATGGCATGTGCCACACTTTTGGGGAGAGGAGAGTCTAAGTGGGAAAATAATCCTGGCAGTTTTTGGAGCTGGCTTGGATTTCTGCACATCCCCTTCAGTGCCAGCTCCTCATTTACTAACCCTGCCATGCGCTCGGGCCTCCCTTCTCTCCCTCCTGCTATTGTGACACTGAGAAGAGAGGTGGAAACTCCTGAATCCACCCCAGTCGCTTTAAATCACCCTCACAAAAAAATCATGGAGTTTTTTTGCAGCGCTGCCTTTCCCTTCCCTTCCCGTTCCCCAAGGGGAAGAAGGAAAGATGCTGACCACATCCCCAGTTTCACAGGCACAGGGACCATCTCAGCACCTTCCTCTTTCAGTTTTCTCCTTGCAGCATCAGCTGTAACGGGAATTTGCACGAGCTAAAATCTAAGCAGGAACCCCAGGCCCATCTCCCCCTTTGGAGATGTTTGGGGGCCTCTCTGCAGCCCCCACCTCTCCCTTTATGGGAACATATTCAGCATTAAAACCTGAAGCAAAACAGCCCCTGACATTTTCCTGGCTCGTTGCGTTGCCTCCCCGATGCCAGCTCATCCCTGACGAGCTGCAGACTCTCCTCTCCCCCTTTAAGCATCACTCTCCTCTCTCATACATCCCTCCCTAAGGTTTCTGCTCCTTTGTATTGATCCTCGAGCTCTCCCTGATCTATCAGTGCCTTTATCAGAGAGAGATGACACCCTTTCCCTCCCCAGACCTCCATGTGCAAGAGCTGTTCTCCCCTGATCTGCTGCATCCGCATGGGTGGGCTAACGGTGCATCGAGCATCCCTCCCATCCACAAGGAAGGAAAATCATTACATTGTATCATGCTGGAAAACTGTATAAATTCACTCTTTTCCGTTTTCAAGGCACAGATGACCCGTGCCAGGTTTTGCTGAGGCTGTTGGAGAGGGCACAGCCCTGCCCAGGTAGCCGAGGTGATGGCAGGGGACACGTGCCTGGTTTTTACAGCCCGCTGTTCCTGATAACAGGACTTTGCTGGAGGGATTGAAGCCCTGAGCAGTGATTTTTCTCCACCCATTTTCCCAGCCCTGTCTGTCCTTGCTGCCTCCAGCAGCCTCGTCTCTCCATGTCCCGTGCCTTCAATGCTGACCCCTGTGCCAACACTTCCAGACCCTGATGCTGACCCCAGGGTCCCCCAGCCCACACAGGCAGCAGGGCTTCATTCCCAGCCTTTTAGGCAGCCAGGTCAGCATCCATCAGCTGGTTCCCTCCCCAGAGGCTGGGACCCTCTGCCCAGCTCCATCCTGGTGTCTTGCAGCTGTACCACCCTCCCCAGGCTGTGTTGGCTCGGCCAGAGCAGAGCGAAGCCCTCCCTTCCCCCACTGGTTAAATGTGCTGCCGGGGCTGTCTTGGTTGACCTTGATAGCAAGAGCCTGTGAGGCCCAAGCGTTGAATTGTTTTCAGCCCAAGGTCATTCCCCAGCACAGCACGATTACACCGGCACAACCAGATCCTGGGGCGATGCCGGCCGGGCTCCCAGACTCAGCCTTCCCAGCCACCCTGGGCATCCCTCGAGTCCACCTCTTCCACAGCAATGGGACAGGTATAAGCTAAAGCCTATGCTGGAGCCTCCCCGAGGGACGGAGAGCAGTGGAGCAACCCTCCCCTCCAACCAGGCCTGGCATCAACTTTGGGGGATATTTCCTCCAGCTGAAAAAAAAACCCAAACAAAACAAAACAAAAAAAAAACCAGAAGCAGAAGAGAAAAAGCTGATTCTTCCTAGGTTTTTTCTGCAAGTCTCAGCCCTTTGGCCCAGCTCACCCCACTGGCATCATCACCTAAATGCCACTGAATGACCCCTCTTCCATGATGCAGCTCCAGGGAGGTCTTTCCCTAAAAGATGCTCCCTGGTGTTCGTCTCCCTGTCCTGGCAAAAGGCTCCCACAAGTGTTACACGGTGCTATGCCAAGCCATACGGTGCATTTTCAACTGCTGCTTAATTACTTCGGGAATTGTTTTTTTCTTGGTCTCTGATGATAAAGGCAGAGAAGCAGCTGGATGGAGTTTTCCGCTTGTACCATACCTAGGAAATGAAACAGATCCTGGGCTACCTGAGCACGCCGGGAAATTCGCTTTGATCTCTGCTGGGCTAACGGCACTTTCCATCTGGGGGCTTCAAGTCTTTGGCAGAGGTGACCTCTCCCACCTCGGAGAGGGAGGGAATAGTGCTGCCTTTGTTCTCCGTGTGAGAAACAGAGGTGCGGAGAGCAGGGATGCTCATTGCCTCCTGTTCAGGGTGGCTCTCCCACCCATGCCAAGTAATAGAAAGCACTTGTGACTGCAGGCAATTCTGGTTTGGGTTTGGGGCATAAACCCCATTTATCTCCAGCAGTGGGGTCACGGGGGTCTGAGATCACTGTGCTTTGATGCTGTGGGTGCACAGATGGGGACCCCCACCCCCAGTGACCCCAGAACTGCATCGGCTCCTCCTCCTGCAAGCACAGGGGCGCTCAGGGAACAGGCAGGCAAGACAGGGTTTGCTCATTCCTAGAAGGAGGGATGCAGGAGCTGCTCCATCCCTGCCCGGGCTGGCCCCCGGCTCTGTTTGCACAGCCGGAGCTGTGACGCAAGCGGCTCACCCCAGGCAGGGAGACGGCAGTGGAGGAGTGGGACCTGCTCTAGTCAATGCCCCAACCACTCCCCACCCTCCTTCGGGTTCAGATAAACCCTCAGGTGTGATACAGCCCTTACACAGCACTCAGCCCTTTCATAGAGCCACCAGAACTGAAACCCAGTGGCCATCCATCTGCCCCCACCTTGGGGAGCAGGTGCATGGGAGGATGGCCAGGTGGTTTTCACTCTGTGCCAGGCAGGCAGGCTTGTTCCTGGTCCCTATGGCTGGGATAACAGTGGGGCTTATGGGCTGGCACTGAGGGAAGGAGAGAGCCTTTGTGCTCTGCAGGGCAATGCTGCTCCCAACCAGCCCCTCTGGTCCAGCTTACCCTGAGATCTGTAGCAAACCCAGGAGCAAGCAGGCAAGCTTGCAACAATATCATCCCTCTGATACCGTCCTGAGGCAGCTCGCACACAGACTGAGGACAAGAGGAAACCACCAACACAAAGCCCAGGTGCAGAGGCACCAAGCCCCACTGCCCCTCACTCTCCCTCAGACAGTATTTCCACGTGTGCTTTGTTTGGCTCATTTCACACATTCCTGCCAGCAGGTGATAAGATCTCAAGAGAAAGGCAAACAAAAGCCCTGGCTGCCCTGTGGTGGCTGTCACTCCCCTGACACATTCAGCTACCTTGCTGCCAGCTGTGACCTGGGACTGGCCAGGGCACACTGATCTTCATCCCACCATGGCCTGAGCTGTGGGACAAAGATCCAGAAGGTGAAAATGTGATGGGACTTGTGAGTTGTCAGGAGGAGGACAGCAGAGCTGTGCACTCTCCTGGACCCTGTGCCACCCTTGTGCTCTGCTGTCCCATTCAGGTGATGTGTGCCTGGGCAGGCATGGAGTCCCTCCAGGGTGGTGGTGGTGTTATCAGCTCTGAGAATATCTGAAAAATGCACTTAAGTCCCATTAGAACCTCGAGTACTCATAGGTGGCATTCATTCACTGGAGCAATGGCACAGCCCTGGGCTTTCCCTGCTTGTCCTGGCCCACCTGTCCCCAAGGCACCCTGTGCTGGCACATGCAGGGTGGTGTTTGAGCACATCTCACTCCTCTAGCCTTTAACAATAAATGGGGTTATTATTTCCACCCTTCTGCTCTCTTCCCTTCCCCATGCCAGAGCAGAGACATGTGGGATTGCAGAGGTGGGTTGCAGAGCTCCTCCACCTCTGGAGCACAGAGCAGCAGAGGAAGCCAAGAAGATGCAGGAGCTGCCAGGACCATAGTGGGGCTCAGAGAGACATGAAGAGTGGCCATTGTCTACAATTTCTCAGCCCCATGAAGAGGCAAGTCAGCATGCAGAAAAACTAGGGAATGATTTTCCTGTGGGGGCTTTGCAGGAGCCCCCTTGGTTCCAAACCCACTAGCCAAGGCTACGAGATGGCTGCACAGCACCTTTCACTCTCTGGGAACCCTTGTTCTTGTTTTGCAAGAGCTTGGGGGGGATGGGGACAAGCAAGAGGAAGGCAAAGCCACCAGCTGCGGTGACAGGAACGAGGAAGCCCAGAGCATGGGCTGGCACAGCCTGGGCTCGGTCCTGGCAGCAGCCTGGCAGGGCAAAGGGTGTCCCTGCTTCACCCTGGCAATGCTCAGCTTGGGTCTCTCGCTCAGGGCTGGCTCAGCAGGCAGGGGGGCTGCTCACCCAGCCCCTGGGACCAGAGCCTCCTGCCTGGAGCCTGCCCAGAGCCTTCCTGGGAGCAGGAAAGGTTTTGTCTTGCTCATCCAACACTCCACAGATCGCTCCACAGATGAACCCAGATCCCTTCCCTTGGCTCCTTCCTCTGCCTTTGAGGTCAGTGAAAGAAGACATGGAACAAAGAAAGGTCAGGATAGTGACAGTTCCCCCTCCTCACCCAGAGCACCCACCTCTCTTTGGGCACACACTTTAATTAACGCCGCGTGGCCGAGGGACCGACCTCCCCGGCAGCTCTCAGGCAGACCTCCTCCAGGCAGCCCAGCCTGGGGAAATCAGCCTTAAATGGCAAAACCTGGCCCTGTCTGCGGTAACCAGCTGGAGAAAGGCAGCGGAAACCGGAAACCAGAGAGCAGCTGAGGCCCTCTGCCCCCCTCCATAGCTTTGTAAACCCTAAATCCACCTGGAATATACCTGAGAAATTATCCCCTCCCTCCTCTGCCCTGTCTGAGTGCTGGGGGTGCCCTCCCATGGGATGGGTGCCCTCGATCATCCTGCATCCTGGATCATCCTACATCCTGAAAGATCCTGCATCCCTTTTCCTAGGACAAGCACAGGGAGGGCAGAGGTGTCTGTATTTCCCTGCCCTTGTGCATCACCTCAAGGAACAATGGACAGGAGCCCCCCCATGCCCCAGGCCCTGTCCCACCCCTCCCCCCTCGGGGATTTTGAGGCTCAGCTTTTTTTCAAGCTCAGCTGCCATAAAGGAAAGCCTTGGATCTCCTGGCAGCCTAAGGCCCCCAGCGAGGCTGATGTTCTCTCTTGGGTTGTGGGCAAAGGGGGTCTCACAGTGCAGGATAAGCCCATCAGAATCATGAATTTCTTCCCATAAATCACCAGTCCCACTTAATGGACTGTGTGCTGGTGCCTGGTGTATTGGGATCTCTCAATAATTGCTTTGGCTGGTTTATTTGCCATCCCACTTTTTTGGGATGAATTTATTCCTTACTCTTGGCTCAATCACATCCTGATAGCGAGCAGGCAGTGGGCTGTCAGCAAGACACTTCTGGCTGATGCTGGGGTGGAGAACAAGGTCCTTCACTCAGCTATTCCCATGGATTCCCTGGGATAGGACAGAGCCTGGAAAGCAGTGCGATCCCAACGCCGAGACTTGCTGCGTTACCATTTCCCAGCACGTTTCTCCATGAGCACTCTGCCAGCAGACTCATTAGCTGTGACATCTCATTAAAGCAACCATCCTTGGGGGAATTGGCTCGTACACCGGAGCGCTGGGTTTGGTGTGGCCCTTTTCCTCCCCACCTTCAGACAGGAGCCAGGACCGAGCAGTGGGAGAAGACCCATCCACTGGGATATGCTCAGCAACTCCCCTTGCTGCAAGGGAAAACTGCAAAGGGAAAGTCAGAGGGAGAAGTCTGTACACATCAAACAAGAATCATCTCAGCAAAGTCACGATTATTTAAACACCCCACAGACAGTCACAGCTCCCATTGAGCCTGTGGAGGAGGTGGCTTTCTCCTGTGCCAGGACCAGTTTCCCAGCTTACTAGCCCAGTGGGAATGAGGCTTTGCCTGCCAGACCCACTCTATCACAGGGTCCCCACCCCAGCTGGCCAGGGGATGGGGAGTCGCAGCAGCCGGAGCCCCTGGACTGGGAGAAGAAGTATGGAAATGACCTGGAAACTGGCTCTGGGTGGATTTAATCCCGTCTGATTTCCTCTTCCGTGAGCTTCATCCAAGTCTTTTGACACTGTTTCCACTCCTAAATAAATATGTTTCCAGCATGGGATATGCTCTTCTTCATCAAACAGAAGCACTAGCCCCTTCATCTCCCTCTGCTCCAAAAGGTCTGAGCCTTAAGATAAATAGGGCACAACCATCCCTGGGTGGAGATGTAAATTCCATAATTCCAAGCCCAATTTTAAACAACAAAATGAGGCTGTGGGGGACCAGCAGAGCAGTCAATCCCTGCAACCATCCAGGGTAGCTGATTGTCACCATTAAAGGTGATGCTGCCACCAACAATTGGCATTACTGGGCCACCTCCAAGCTCCTTCTCATTGCTTAATCTTGCATAAAAATCATGTAAAATCATGGTCCAAGGATGGATACCTCACAGTCTGCATGGAAAGGGTTTCCTCATCTCTGTTCTGCGTCTCTGCTGCTGACAGTCCAGTCCAGGATTTCTGCCATCAGTCACCAAGGCCATGGAGGACAAGGTGGTCTCTTCCTCTGCTCGGTTGTATCTCCTGTAACTTCTTTTCTCCACCCAGATAAAGGGAAGCAGAGATTCCCTGCAGCAGAAGAACTGGGGATGGTCTAAAGCACACTCTAAGGTGGGGGAGGCTTTTTCCAGCCCATCCCAGCTTGCTCTGGAGCTCAAGTCTCCCAGCCCACCTCCACCCCACTTTATTTGTACCACTTCATACCTGGGGAGGTCAAGCATGAGCAGCTCAGAGAGGAGAAGAAAAACAAAGACGAAAAGGGTTTTTAAACCCCTTCAGCCTAACTTTTTCAAGCTTCAGAGAAGCTCAGCCCCTCTCAGCATGAGCTCCTGGTTCTGGGAGGACCCCATTGTCCCTCCAATACAGGCAGCAGAACCAAGCCACAAAAAAAAAAAGAAAAAAGAAAAAAAAAAAAAGACTCTAAGCCCCTTCTCTATGGTTTTATTTTTCTGCCAGCAGCTGCCAGGAGGAGTCATGCTGCTCAAGGAGGTCGGAGGGTATTTTTTCCCCATGGGTTGTCTTGACCCGGGGTTGTGTGAGCCCTGCCCTCCAGCCAAACCCAGCTGCCAGCAGCCGCAGCCGGGCCAGGCGCCCGCGGGGCTGCGGGGACCGTCCTCCCTCACGCCGTTCCCACAGTCCCAGCCTTCGAAGGTTTCGCCTTCTCCGAGGCGGAGCAGCGCTAATGACAAGCGAAGGATGGTGCCACACCTGCACAAAGCCATTTTTGGAAGGACACCTGGGGAAGAAATGTTTCCCATGTCGCTGCTCTGTAATTAGCATTAATTACTAGGGCTTGTGAAACCTCTTCCCCATTTACTCCAGGCAGCATCTGACGGAAATTGTGGGAATCCTGTCCAGCTGAGTCAGCTGGGAGCCAGGGAGGGGTCGATGGGCCCCCACAGGGTGCAGGGGTGAGTCCCTGGGGTCCTTCCCTCTACCCCCCAGCCCCTGGGGACAAGGTTTTTGCCGGGGGGCTGCAAGGCTGGTTAACACACCAAAGAACAGCTGAGGCTTATTCATCTCTCTGGTCCCAACAAGGTGCTGAAGTCCTTCCCCAGCTGGGGGACAACCTGGAACATCCCGAGGCTGGGGGTCTTTCATGTACTGCCCTTTAAAGCATCCTTTAAAGCAGGGCAGAGTGGGAGGGTCCCCAGCAGCACACTTCCTTGGGTACTCGCCTCTCCCTCAGCTCATTGCCATCAGTAACACCCCAAGGTATTATTAGAGACTGGGGGAAAATCCACCCCAAAAACCTAACCCCAAGCAGCTGCTCCGTCACCACCCAATGGCAGAGTACAGCTGCCCTGAGTCACTTATTTTTTTTCTTTTTTTTTTTTCCCCCAAATAATATTAATGATTAGAATGAGTCAGGACGTTTCGTCATCTGGAGTGGCTTCGTAGTCATCTCACCCTGCCCCAGTGACTCCTCGGTGGCCTGGGGCTGGGGACACATCCAGCCTTCTCCCCCCAGGGTGGGGTGCAGCTGCTGCAGCCTCACCCCTAAACTGGCAGCTTTTGGCTTCAAAATAAAATGATGAAACAAGAGGAAAATCCCTTCCCCACCTGCAGGAGCTGTTTTCTCCCTGGCTGCTTGCAGCAGCTCAGGGTACTCCAGCATCCTGGGGGGACAGGATGACCCCAACCACCTCCCTGTATGGGGGTCCCACTGGCACTGGGCATCATGATCCCTGGGGCAATGCCCAGGTGACCCTCAACTTTCCTCACATCATTGCTGCTGTGACCTCCAGGGGTGGCCACAGCCCCCATCCCGCAGTGGGACCCTCGTCCCTCCCCAGGGACCCAGGCGTCCCCTCACCCTCCCACTTGACCTAACCTCCTGTCCATAAATGGAGACGTTTAAGAGCCGTCCCCCGGGTGGAGGAGGAGGAGAAAAAAGGAGAATAATGCCAAGAATGCAGGACACAGCTGAGGAGCCCAGTCCCAGCCCCTGACATGGGCTGGGGGCTGTGGGGTGGTGGCCCCAGGTGCTGAGAGAGCCAGGCCAAAGCCCAGCTCTGACTCCACAAACCACCTCACCATGGTCACTGGAAAGGTGCTATTTTTGTTTCTCTTTCTCTGCATTTCTCACCAGCTGGGGAGTTTCCAATGCTGGACTGCCCCGTTTCCATCTCAGCACCACAGAGCAGCCCTGGGGTGCAGAGCTGTGCCCCCACCCCCCAAGGAGTGTCCCTTTGCAGCAATGTGTCCCTGCAATGCTGTCACCTTGCAGCAGTGTGTTCCTGAGCAGATAATGCCCTCAACCCTGCAGCTGTGTCCCCTTCTAGTGAGGTGTCCCCCTGCAGAGACACGTACCCTTTCATCCTCTCTGCCTTTCACCCCAGAACCTGTGGAAAAGCCACTCTGGGATGGACGTGGGATGCCGGGGTGGCCTCAAAGGTGGGTAGCACAGAGGGTGCCAGCAGCCACGCGCCCCAGCTGGCACTGTGGGCCAGGCCTCTGCTCAGGGCCACAGTCCAGCTCCTTAAAATAGAAAGTGAAAACATTCGGGTGCCCCATCCGGATGGGTGAGGGGGGTCCCTCCCCGCCTCCACCAGCCGCGCGCCGCCCCAACATCTCACCACCCACCCTGCTCCCCAGCCACCCTTTCCCCAACCCGGCAGTGCCCATCCCCAAGGTCAGGGTGGATCCCTTTGGGTTCTCTCGGAGAATTGCTCCAGCGGCTCGCTCAAATCCTCCATAAAAGGAAAAACAGCCAGCAGGTAGCACTGCCAAACTTAGTCATCCCCAGTCCGGCAGCGCTCGCAGCTCCGTCAGCAGCAATTTCCTCCCCGCGCTCCCCTCTGCGCGGGGGGGACAGGGCGGAGCGGCTCTGCCTCGGCCAACACCATGTGGAAAGCTCTGGGCATGGCCAAGGGCTGCTGCCGGACACACTGGGCTTGGGGACATGCTGCCATGGTCCCACACAAGATCCAAGGGGGAAACACACGTCCTGGGGAAAGCAAAAAGTTTGGCACCTGGTGCAGTGGCACCATTGTTTGTCAGGTGCCAAAATATCACTTTGTGCCAAGATTTTTGTCCACAGACACGGAAGTGTGAACGTACCTGGGAGCACCTTGAAGCACCTGGAGTTCAGTGGGTGACACCTGTTCGCTGCCTGCAGGACAGGTGTCATGGAGCACATCATTAATATAAGGGACCTCTGGCCCCTTCGGAACACAGGGACTGGATGCTTATCCCATCCTGGTGGCAGGATGGCTCCAAGGGTGGCCCCAGATCTGGCTCAGAGTGGGACACGGGGCATCTGAGTCCCCTGCATGCCACCTCCTCCAGCCCTGGCTCTGCCTTGATTTCCCTAAGGAGGAGGAAGCAGAGCTGATCACCTGCTTTGTCCTGGGGTACTTTAACAAGCTCGAGAGAAGTGACCAGCACCCTGCACTACCATGGCTCACCTCATCCCTGCAGGATTGTCCACGTGTGTCACATTCACCTGGGAGTTGCTAACGGGGAGTAAATGCCCCAGGGTGTGAGGAAGTGGCATTTTCTCCCGTTGCCCCAGGAGACAGCCTGGGCGTTGGTCTGGGTGGCTGTATCACCCACACATCCCTCCCACCTCACCATGGGGACACAGCAGTCCTGTGGGGTTTGGAGCCTTCCCTCAGCCAAGGAAGGGAATCAGGGTGGTGGAATCCCCCACTGCAGGATGGGGCAAACACCTCAAAATACTCCTGGGGAGGCCATGCTTAGCTGGCATCAGCTATCATGAGTGTTTTGCAGACAGCCTGGCTGCCCCAGTAAATGATTCACCCCAGCAATAAAAGACTGGAAATGTTCTGGTGACATCTCAGAGCATTGGTGACATCTCGCAGCACCAAAGGCACATGCAGGGCCATGAGGTGTGCAGTGTCCCAGGGGTCAAGGGAGCCCTGAGGGATGGCCAGGGCTGCTTTGGGGTACTTTGTACTTTCCTAGTGCAGTTTCCCCACACGCTTTGGTGAAAGGTGATGAGGTCTGTGCAGGGGCCAGGTGCCCCCCAAGCCACAGGGGGCAGCAGTGGGGATGATGCTGAGAGCATCATGCGGGGTGGGGGTCTGGGGGACCCACAGCCTCTCTTGTCCCTGCACTGGGTACCAGGCTGTGGATGAGGCTGTAACAGAGTGAGCAGTTACACCATTGCTTTGTGAAATCACAGCGCAAGATGAACCAGCCCGAGCGGACAAGTTGGAGTCTGCAGTGAGCGGCACTGAGCCCGTGGCTTCACTGGCAGGGACTGGTGGCACCGGGGCACCCAGCCCCCTGTGCTGTGATGCCCACTCCCACCCTGCAGCACCCGCGGTCACACAGAGCCCTGGTTTGTGTTCACAAGCGATGCCCAAGAGGAAGCGACCTGCTGCCGGAGAGACGCGGCATCCCAGGAGGGGACCAGCAACGCTCCCGTGGGGCCGGAGCAGGCAGAATCCCCCACCGCCGCTCCCTCGGCGCTTTGTTCGCCTCCATGTTGCCGGTGCCGGGGAGGATTCCCGGGAGCCGCCCGCCCGTCCCGCTGCAGAGCGCGGGCGCGCTGCTGGGTGGCGCTCTTGGGATGCGCTCTGCGCGCGGCCGGGCGGGATGTGCGCGGGGGGGGGGGGGTGGTGCGCGCACCGGGACCGCGCACGCGGAGCGAGGGACCGTGCGCGCGGGATCGCGCACCCTGCCTGTGGGATCGTGCACACCGAGGGGCACAGCGCACAGGGGATCACACATGCCAAGATGCACTTTGCACCTGGGATCATGCCTGCTGCACACAGGATCGTACATGCCGAGATGCACAAGTGCACGTGGGATCACGCACACCAAAACACACTCTGCACGTGGGATCGTGCACACCAAGAGGCACAGTGCACATGGGATCATCCATGCTGCACGTGGGATCATGCATGCTAAGAGGCTCGGTGCACACGGGATCATGCACACTGCACATGGGATCGTACACACCAAAACACGCTCTCCACGTGGACACTGCACATGGGATCACGCATGCCAAGATGCACAGTGCACATAGGATCATGCACACTAAGGTGCATGCTACATGTGGGATCATGTACGTGCCAAGATGCATTCTGCACATGGGATCATGCATGCTGCACACAGGATCATGCATGCCAAAACACTCTGCACATGGGATCATGCACACTAAGATGCATGCTGCACATGGGATCATGCACACTAAGATGCATGCTGCACATGGGATCATGCACACATGCTGCATGCAGGACCATGCACGCTGCACATGAGAACATGCACGTTACGTGTTGCACACGGGGTCACACGTGGGGGATCATGCACGCCGAGATGCACACGGGGTCATGCACTCTGCATGCAGGATCACGCATGTCAAGATGCACACTCTGCACGTGGGATCATGCTGGTGGCACATAAGGCTGTGCACGCTGAGATACACCTGCCGTGTGTGGAGACACACACTGGACATGGGATCAGGCCTGCTGCACGCAGGAACACTCACACCCAGACACACACTGCACGTGGGATCACACCTGCTGAGATGCACGTGCTTCACACGGGATCACACACGCTGCACACGAGGCCACGCACACTGACATGCACACACAGCGTGTGGGGTCACGTGCACCGAGGTGCAGACTGCACACACGCTCTCTGGTGTGATCCCAGCACACATGGAATCATGTACCAATGTGCACACAACACACGGGATTGCACACACCAACATGTGTGGTGCACGAGGAATTGCACATGCTGCACATGGAACTACACACAGCGACGTGCATGCTGCACAAGGAATTGCATGAACGACGCGTGCGATTGCACACAGCAACATGTACATGGCATGTGGGATTGCACACATGCACGATTCATAGGGGATCACACACACTGCACGTGGGATCACATGTACCAGGGAGCACACTGCATGTGGAAGTGCAGACAGCAACATGCAGGTCACACAAGGAATTGCGTGCACGGGGGAGTGCACACACCAACATGCACATTGCACACTGGGCATGGGAGTGCACACAAAGTGCACCCTGCACATGAGATGGCACACACCAAGGTGCACATTGCACACGGATTGCTCACCCCAGCACACACAGGGCACAAGGAATCAAAGGCCCCAGTGGATTGCCCACTGACTAAGGGCCCCATCCAGCTCCAGCCCCCCAAGACAGCACATTCTCCCTGCTCCCCACCCCCCACCAAAGTCCTTCACTTCATCCTGCAGAGTGACGGCCATTCCTGTCCCCTCCAGGGACCCTCAGGGTGGCTCTGCACAGGGGCCACAGTGCCCTCCCCAGGAAGCCATCTCCAGCCCTCTTTTGGGGTGCATGCCCAGATCCGGGGGTGCTCAGTTCCCCCAGACTCCAACTCCACATCACTGGGGTTTGTTCTCCTTCACCCTCATTTCCAGCGGGGAATGGCTGGACTGAACTCCATCTGGGGGATGGCAGGAGGGACTGGGGAGGGAGCTACCAGCACCTTTGCTAAAGAGGGGGCTGCAAAGGCCATCTCCCCAACCCCCCATCCCCGGCTGCCTGCAGCCCAGGGCCTCCTGCCCGCAGCCGCCGGCCGGATGCCCAGACCGGGCCCCTGTGCTGAGGTTTTGGGTTTCAGGGCAGCCCCCCCGCCCACATTCCTGCCTTCCCGGGGGGCCTCCCACAGCCAGCCCGGCCAGAGCCCCCCATCCCTCCCTGCAGCCATTTGCCCATGGACAAAACTGGCCTACCAGCAAAGGGGAGCAAACAGAGCTCTGGAACAGGGTAGTTGAAAGCCCCTCAGCTCTCATTGCCACTGGTTTCACACCAGCAGGCCCTGGGTCTGCTGAGCCAGAGGTCAGATCTGGCCCCTCTTTGCAGAGCACATGGCCAGTCACACTCAACTCAACTAGGGGCTCCAGGTTTTGGGTGTTCCCCCACCCCAACCGCCCCTCCTTGAAGATGCCACAGGAAGAACAGACTCAACTTTAATTCCAGTTGTGGTTTTCCAAGTGGAAATGCCAAAATGGTGAAAACAGCTGGACACTACGTGCCTCAGTTTCCCCATGTGAAAACTCCCTCCAGCCTCCCTACAAGGATGCACAGGAAACCCAGACACTGAAGAGATATTGAGTCACTAGGGGACCCAGTTCACCTCTTTCCACCATCTCCCACATTTCTCAGCCCTATAGTTCAACTAGAGTCCCATTCCCTTCTGCATCAAAAAAAAAAAAAAGGTGGGGTTACAGTGCCCCAAGGAGGTAGAGATAGGCCTGTCCAGCACCCGAGAGAAGTGGGGAGGGCTGGTGGAAGGTGCTGGGCTAATTCCCAAAGGCCCCATTCCTAATCCTGACTAATGGCCTCTTTTCACCATCAACAATGGAGTTATCCATCTGGAAGGGGATCTCCGGGCCCAGGAAGGCACAGCTGGTGGGGCCAGGGCTGGGCAGGGAAGTTTGACACCCCTCTCCCAGCCTCAAAACCACAGCTTCCACCCCCTTCCCTGGGCCAAAATGCCATGTCCCCCCTGCAGGTGAGGGTGCACGCTCTGCTCTGCTGCTGCCCTGCACCCTGTGCCAGGATGCCCAAATACCTCCACCAAGAAATCAAATACCCTCACTCACCTCCTCTCCAAGCCACAGGCTATGAAAGGCCCCCTGCCCCTCTCAGCCCTTTATAGGGATCCCCTGGGGCATCCCAGCTGGCTCCTATTACTGTTTCTATTACTGTTACCTCATCCTTGAAGAGATTCCCCCCCTGCTCTGGGGGTGTCTGGGGAATCCCTTGGTCCTACTGGGGCTTGGCCTTGGTTTCTCTCCAGGCTGAGCCTGAGCTCCCTCACCCCACCAGAGGGGAATTGTGCACCCATGGGTGCAGCCCCTGAGGGGACGGGGGGTCTTGGCACCAGTTCCCTTCAGCAGCATCCTGCAAAGGGTGTCCATGTCCACACCAAATCCTGCAGCGAGAAAACGGGGAGATGGCAAACACAAAAACGTGAGCTGTCACTCCTCCTCGTCCCCCGTCCTCGGTGGCTTCATCTCATTGTGCTTGTCCTCTGTTCCCAACCTCTCCACTGCTGCCCTCTGACTCATTTCCAGCTGCTCCGAGGCTTCTCCATCCTTCCTGTGTTCTCTTTGAGATGCACTGTGCTCTATCCCAAGGTGAGAATGGAGCCACTGGGTTGTGCTGGGTCACAGCAGTGTCACACTGGCAATGGGGATCACCATCCCAGCCACTCTCGGATCAGCTTTGGGATGCTGTGGGTCCGGAGAGAGCAGCCATGCGATTCAGGCAGTGAATGCCTGGATCCTCCCTGCCCTTCCTTCCTCTGCCCACCAAACCCTTTGGCAGCCCTGGATGAGGCCATGAGCAGGAGTGGCATTGGACACAGTGCACGGACTGCAGTGGGAAGCATGGATCTGGGCATGACCGAGCGAGGAAATCGGAGCAGAAAGGAGCCGCTGTCGCACGCTGAGTCACCTGCTCCGCCCGGCGCTGCCTGGGCTGGGTTATTTTGAAGCTGTGTGGGCAGATGCTGATAACACACTTTCTTCTTCCCTGCAAACTCCTCGGTGCTGACTCCGCGCTGCGGCGGGGAGTTAAAAGCAGGGACATGTGATGGGGCTGGCACTGGAGTCTTCCTGGCTACAAAAGTCCCCAGGGCCCTCACACCCTCCACTGGCAAAACAGGAGGCAAAGGATGGACACGTCCTGATTTTAATTTTTTTCCTGGTTTGTTTGGGGGTTTTTTGTTTATTTTTTTTGGTTTTTTAATCTTCTTTTGAAAGGCTGGAAAACATCCCCTGCCGCCTGGCATTTTGTCCTGAAAAATGCCCTGTGTCTCTTGTGTCCTGCTCCTGGACACTTCCATGGGGTTACAGGAGCCTCGTGTCCCATGAGAGCCCCCAGGGGACCAGGCAGGGCGCTGGGTCCAGGACAAAGAGCATTGTCCCTGCTGCAGAGGTTAATCATTGCTACACAAAAGGTCTTTTAAGCTTTCCTAATAAAATTCCTTCTTCTGCTGGATGAACCAGGCTCCAGCCTCTGTCCCACCTCCACAGAGTCCTTGGGGGAGACAGAGGAAGGGCCAGGTTTTCGCTTTAGCTTCTGATAATGTAAAAACCACGCCAGAAAACACCAGAAAACGAGCTGGGGCAGGAAAAGAGGGACAAAGTCCCAACACGGCCCGTATGTGTGCTCTCATCCACTTCCTTCCTTCATTTGCCTGTGCCCAGCACTCAAACTGCTTGAAACAAGGCGCTTCAAGCGTTGCCATCCGTGTGCTTTGGATGCAATTAAAGCAGGCTAACGGGATAAATCCAGCTAATAGAGCTGACCAAGTGCCACGTCCACTCATGATGGCCATGAGACATGGGAACATGGCTGAGCCCTGATGATACTCCACCACTCTCCCTCGCTTCCTGGGCCGTGGGGCTCAGCAAACCTCCTTGGGGCAGCATCCCACGGGAAAACACCCCCGGAGCGCGATCTGACTCTCTGAGCCCCTCTCTTAGGGCCGCTCTTTGTTTTCCCTGGTGCTGCTGCTTCTTTTTAAATACAGCCTAATACAATTTTAATGAGGCCGGGGCGCCTGCCAACTGTCGGGAGAGCCCTTGGAGAACCTCTGCTGAGCTGCCTGTGGCATATGGCAGTGAGGCCAGGGCAGCCAGGCACCCCAGGGTGTCCCCATGGCCCCCAACAGCAGCAAGGGACACATCAGGGACCTGGGGAGAAGCAGCCTCCAGCTGGGGTGTTGGGTCTGTACCTGGGGCTTGTTCCCAGCCCTGATCCGGTGGTCCCCAATCACTGGGCTGTTTTGGCAAACATATCCCACTGTAGGACAGCTGGATGGCTGCACAAGGTGACCTCATCCTGCACAAGGGCTCCTGTTGTCACCAAGCCCTGTCCCACGCAGGAACGGGGGTGGCTGGAGAGATGTTGATCATGAGCAATGCACCCCCAATCTCTGCCGAGCCCCTCTGTGGGGTGAGGGGGTATCTGCACTGGGGGGGCCTTCCCAGGCCAGCCTGGGCCATCTCACAGACACCATGGGGGACATGGACACTCCTGGGACATCTGTCCACATGTGCCATGGACACCAAGATGGGATTTGCAGCATGTGGGGGTCCTGGGGGAAGCAGGTGGCTGGGGGTGAAAACCTGCCAGCACCCCCTGACACAGCATGCCCTGCATCCCACCCTCCCTGCAGTGCCCAGCTCTGCCTTCCATCCCAATTTCACGAGCTTGACTGAAAACCCCAGGACTGCTTGCAAATGAAGTTGGGCTGCCACAAAAAGTGTCCAGGCAAGCATGAAAATCCGAGGGCGTTTCCGTGCCCGAGGCAGGCAAGACAGGGGTCATTCCATGACCGGGGCTCCTTTTCTCTTGGCTTTTCCCTTTTGGAGCTGTGATCTGTTTGAAGTCCCAACGGGTGAGTCACGCACCCCTCCAAGGGGACACGGCCACGCTCCGGAAAGCCCTTGTCATGGATGCCGTGTGCCAGGGATTGGGTCTCCTGCAGGAGCAGCAGTGGGAAGGCTGTGGGGGGTGACCTCAGAAGAGTTTAGTCACGGCAGCTTGCAAAGATGTCAGGAAATGCAATATATAGAGGGAAACCCAGTGCCTTTCCTACCGCTCCATCACACTGGCAAGCACGGATGCACTCAAGAGATAGGCTTTGGCTGCTGCACCCCCAAGTCAGGGGGGCTCTGGTCACCCTTTACTACCACAGTGACGTGTGGGGAGATCTCAGACAGTGTTTGGGGCTCCCCCACCTCCCCTGGAGCAGAGGGTGCAGGCAGGGTGGGTGTAGGCAGGGTGGGTGCAGGCTGGCTGCTTTCTCTGGAGGGGCAGGATGTACTGAGCCAGGCAGTGCCACCATCCACCAGTGCCACCATCCACCAGTGTCACCCACCCATGCTACACTGCTGGGTGAATACAGGATGGGTTTTTTTTCCCCTGCATAATTGCTACTTTTTTTTTGTTGAGGAGAAAAGCTGTTTCTTTCCCGGCCTCGTCACCATCTGCCTGCGGCGGCTGTGGAAGGCAGAGCCCGGCAGCTGTGGGCCTGGGCAGCTGCTCGGCCTCATGGCCAGGTCCTAATGCAGGGGGGCTTTGAGCCAGAGCAGAAAACAGGGTTTGTGGGACAAACATGGATCTGCCTCAGTGGAGCTGGCAGGGGGACCTGTTTCTAACCCAGACAAGAGTCTGTGGGGTTGGCTCCAGTTGGAAATGGTCTGTCTGGATTTGCAGGGCTGGGCAGCAAGGATGAGCACAGAGCAGGTCTGGCTGAGGCATCCAGGAAAACAAATGCCATCCCAACCTGGCAGGTTTGCCCTGGAGGGGTTGTGCCAGGGACCCCCGGGCAGGGGCGGGTGGATGTGGTGCTGCCTGGGGGTGGAGCAGTGTCTGTAACCAGTAGGGCCAGTGCAGAACCAGTGGAGCCTGAAGGGCCTCCGGAGGTGGGGACAGGATGCCATCCTGCCTGGGTTGGAAGAGCCCAGGGGAATTCTTTGTGCCAGCCCTGAGCACACACTGTTGCACCCTCCCACCCACACCCACGCTCCTCTCTTCTCTTGTCCTGCTTCAGCTGGGACAGGCAGTTCAGCTCCCTGATCCAGCTGAATACCATCCCATCTGTGCCTCCCATCATCCCTCTTTCTCCAATTTTCTGGTTCTGCACATTCCCCCCAGCCAGCCCCCCCTGCAAGCGTGGGGCTGTGCTTGAGCCAACTTCAAATCGGCCACAGCAGCCCTGCTCCTACTTATTGGTGTTTGTGTCCACACTGTAGACACAAGAAGTGTCCCTGTCCCCAAGGAGCAGCGGGCAGCACCCCTGGGCAGCACAAGTAGCTCTCTCCAGGATGGACCCTTCCATCTTGGGGTCAGTGCTGCTGTACGTGCCATGTCCTTGCATGCATGGCAACACTGCCCATCTGCCCCCTGAGAAATGGCCTCAAAATACCCCCTTGTGCAGGAGTGTCCCTGTCTTTCTCACAGATTTGCTGTGGGAATTCAGTTCCGCAGGGCCTGGATGCTCCAGCCTCGCTGGTGCCTGGCACAGGGTGCTGGGATGGCTCAGAGATGGCAGGAGGCCACGGCATCTGTCACCCTTCTCCACATCTGTCCCACAGCCCTGTGTCATGGCCAACAGCCCAGGAGGGACAGAGGGGTGCAGGGGGTCCAGCAGTGTCTTGGAGAAGGATGGGGTTGGGCAATCAGAGGGATATTTGCAGTTCAAGGCGGTGTCTTGCAGTGCAAGGGGTGGTCTCATAACGGGGGGGGGGGGGATTCTGCAGTGCATAGGGGGTCTTGCAATGTGGGGAGGTCCTGCAATTCAAGGGAGATCTTTCTATGCAAGGACGGGTCTTGTTATACAGTGGGGAGGTCTTGCAATTCAAGGGGGCTCTCGCTGTTCCTGGAGGGGTCTTGCCATGCAGTGGGGACTTGTGTTGGGTGTCCTGCAATTCAAGGAGGCTCCTGAAATGCACGGAGGGATCTTGTTATGCAGTGAAGGTCTTGCAATGTGGGGGGATCCTGCAATTCATGGGGGCTTTGTAATGCAGGGAGGGGTCTTGCTATGCAGTGGGCATCCTTCAATGGGGGGGTGGTCCTGAAATCCAGAGAGACTCTTGCCATGCAGAGGCGACTTATATTGTGTGGGGGGGTCCTGAAATGCAGGGAGGGGTCTTGCCACGCAGTGGGGGTCTTGCAATGGCCGGTGGGAGTTTCTGCAATTCAGGGGGCTTTTGCAATGCAGGGGAGGGTCTCTCCATGCAGTGGAGTCCCGCGATGGAGCGGGGGATGATGTCCTGCGATTCGAGGGGGCTCTCGCCGCGCCTGGAGGGGTCCTGCCCTGCCGCGGGGCCCCGCGGCGATGCGGGGGGCGGGCGGGGGTCGCGGCGGGAGGCGGCCCCGGCGGGCGGGGGGGCTCGGGGGGGGCGGTACCGCGGCGGCCGCGCTATAAAGGCGGCGGCGGCGGGGCGGGCGCGGCAGCAGCAGCTCTCGGTGTCGGTCGGTCGGTCCGTGTCGGTCGGTCGGCGGCGGGGCAGGATGACGGCGAACGGGACGGCGGAGCCGGTGCAGATCCAGTTCGGGCTGATCAACTGCAGCAATCGGTACCTGACGGCGGAGGCGTTCGGGTTCAAGGTGAACGCCTCGGCCGCCAGCATGAAGAAGAAGCAGATCTGGACGCTGGAGCAGGACGGGGAGGACTCCAGCGCCGTCCTGCTCAAGAGCCACCTGGGCCGGTACCTGGCGGCCGACAAGGACGGGCGGGTGAGCTGCGACAGCGAGGAGCCGGGCCCCGACTGCCGGTTCCTGGTGCTGGCCCACGGCGACGGGCGGTGGTCGCTGCAGTCCGAGCCCCACCGCCGCTTCTTCGGCGGCACCGAGGATCGCCTCTCCTGCTTCGCCCCCGCCGTCTCGGCCGCCGAGAAGTGGAGCGTCCACCTGGCCATGCACCCCCAGGCCAACCTCTACAGCCTGGCCCGCAAGCGCTACGCGCACCTGGGGCCCCGCCGCGACGAGCTGGCCGTGGACCGCGACGTGCCCTGGGGCGTGGATGCCCTGATCACCCTCCTGTTCGTGGACCAGCGGTACAGCCTGCAGAGCTGCGACCACCGCCTGCTCCGCAGCGACGGCCGCCTGGTCCCCGCCGCCGAGCCCGGCACCGCCTTCACGCTGGAGTTCCGCTGCGGGAAGGTGGCCTTTCGCGACGGGGAGGGCCGCTACCTGGCCCCCTCGGGGCCCAGCGGCACCCTCAAGGCGGGCAAGAGCGCCAAGGTGGGCAAGGACGAGCTCTTCGCCCTCGAGCAGAGCTGCCCGCAGGTCGTGCTGCGAGCCGGCAACGATAGGAATGTCTCCACCCGGCAAGGTACGAGGGGACGGACGGGCGCTGGAGGTGGGGGGAACGGGACACCTCGGCCGTCCCGGAGTCCCTGGGGTGTCGCCGTGCGCCCCTGCACCCCTCGGGTATCGGCTTTCCTCGGGCATCGCCTGCCCCCAGCAGCCCGCTGCATCCCTCAGACATCGGCATCCATCGGGCATCTCCTGCCCCGAGCATCCCCTTCATCCCCCCAGCATCACCTCCCCGGCATCACCTCCCCTGCATCACCTCAGAACAACCACCTCGGAGTGCACCCCCCGCAGCACTGCCCCCCTGGCAGCCTCCCGCGTCCCCCAGCATCCCCTGCCTTCCTGCAGCAGCCACCCCACAGAACGCCCCTTTGCATCCCTCCGCCATCTCCTTAGGATCGTCCCCTGCTCAGACCCCTTCTCACACCCCTTCCCTGAAGCCCCCATCTCCCCTGGGCACCCCCCTGCACCCCTCAGCATGGCTGCCCGCCGTCCCTCCCCCAGTCCCCCATCATGATCCCCCCGCACCCCTCCCACATCCCTTCCCCCTCCTGCATCCCTCCAGCATCGCCTGCTTGGGGGCCCCCATCCCTCCTGCACCCCCATCCCTGCAGCATCTCCTCCGCAGGGTGCCCTGGGGGGGAGGGATGGCGAGGGGCCTGCCTTGGGGTGCAGGGATGGACAGGGAAGGGGGCTGGGAGGGGGTGGATGGGGTCTTCCCTCGCCGTGAAGGAGGCAGGGCTGTATCCGTCGCCTTCCTTCCTGTGGAGCTCATTGTTCGCCCAACAAAGCCTCCGCCAACCTCCCCCTTCCCCGAGCATCGCTGAGCCATGTGCCCTGCGGAGCTGGGGGACTGCGGGTCCTCAGTGGGGCTGCGGGTCCTCGAAAGGGCCTGGAGTTTCCCCTGGTTGTGGAGGGCTGGGATGGCAGCGTTACATAAAGGGCTTTGACAAAACTCCCGCATCCACCCGCACAAAGGCAGCCATTCCCCCCGCTCCCGCTGCACCGCCCGACC
This sequence comes from Pseudopipra pipra, assembly GCF_036250125.1. Classification (NCBI taxonomy): domain Eukaryota; kingdom Metazoa; phylum Chordata; class Aves; order Passeriformes; family Pipridae; genus Pseudopipra; species Pseudopipra pipra. Next base: position 13,342,687 of record NC_087564.1, read on the forward strand.
CCGTCCTCTCCGCTCGCCCGAGAGGCCACCGGGCCACCCGCCTCGAGTGGTGCCACACGGCAAAGCTCCCCGGGCACGTGGCCACCTGGCCACCGAGCATCACACCCCCCAGGGGTCCGTGCCGGGGGACGGGGGTCCCTCTCCGCGCTGCCGGGGGGTGCAGGGCTGTGGGACCCCCGGGGCACATCCCCGGCGCGCCAGGTCAGGCCGGCGCACGCCGGGCGCGGGATGGGTGCGAGCATGTCTCGCTGCAGCAAAGCCTGGAGGAACAGCGGGGGATTTTTTTTTCTGTGTATATGTAATAATTCAGGGTTGCAGCTTAACCCTGTTCCGTGCCTGGGCAGCTCTGTGCAGGAGCTCCCTGCCTTTCTCCTGTTCGAGGGCAAGTCCCGCGCTGCAAAGCAGCCCCTTAAAAATAAGTAATGAAGTCTGCCAAGACGGGCAGTGGGGATTGTTTTCCCAGGCACAGGGACTTGGGGAAGAGGAGGAGGATGGCGATGGCGGGAGGATGGCGGGAGGCTGCCGCAGCGCTGTGGGGGAAGGGCGGCTGCAGCCCTTTGTCACCAGAGATGGGGAAACCAGATGTGGGGGGAGATGTGAGGGACGGGGAGGCGGTGGTGCGGGACCCCGTGGTGGTGGGGGACCCCATGGAGCGGGGGGAATGCTGCTGGCCGACCCACCGGCTTTGTGTGGTTTGGAAGGGACGGGGAGGGGGGGGAGCAGGAAGGCGGGGGGGGGGTGTGTGTGCACAAATCTCCCCAGCAACAGGGGGCTCTGGGCTGTGCCCGGCCCCTTTCCAAGCAAAATACAGAGGGAAGGGCTGCGCTGGAGCTGCACATCCTCGCTCGAGTCCGTTTTGGCCAGGGAAGCCGTTTCCATCCGGTTAATCCTTGCCGATGGCAGCGAAGGGGCTGGGAGCTGCCGCTTTGTGGGGCTCGCCCTCCCTCCTCCCGTTGGGAAAGTGCCTTGTCCCAAGGTTACCAAGAAGGCAGCCCCAAAGCAGCCGTCGGAGGAAGCGGTTCCAGACAGCCCTTTCCCCCGCCGAGCTGATAAGCGCCGTGCTGTTGGCAGATGCGCCCATGGCCACCGGGGATGGGGGAGGTGGGATGTGGGATGCGGGCAGGGAACGACTGCAGCTCGGCACAGCCTCGTGGGAAAAGGCTTCTTGTTCCTGCGTGGAGTCAGGGAGGGAGTGGGGATGGCAGTGCCCCCCCCCTTCCCGTGCCTCATGGGAGGAGCAGGGATGGAGCCATGGGGCTTCTGTGGCTCCCTTGGCTGGGATCCAGCTTTGGGACAGTGTTGTCCCACCAGTGCCAAGTCAGCGCCTGGCTTGGAGTCTCCTCCCTGTCCTGGGGATGGCTGGTGTCACCATCCCCTGCACACTGGGCACTGGGGACCACAACACAAACAGTCCTGGGGGAGGAAGGGGTGGGTGCCAGCCCTGCCTTTGCTCTGGCCCTGGCGCTGGGGGTGTCCCTGGCACATTTCTCCTGCCTCTAGCCCCAGAAGGATGAGATCCCTGAAAGCCCCCATCTCCCCATTGCCCCTCAAATGGAGCAGAGCCGGGGTGCTGCCAGCAGCGAGCAGCCTCCTCCCTGCTCAATGGCTCCTTTCTAGCCCGGCTGTGGCAACAAAGGGCCCTTTGTGGGCGTGAGGGTCCCCGGGGGCAGAGCGCTGGCGTCCTCCTGCTGGGACCCTGCCAGCCCCCTGCCCGGCCACGGTGTGCCCCTGCCCCCCACCCCCATGGGGGAGAGGGTGGGCTGGCTCGGGAGTGAGGAATTCCAGGAAAATGGGGTCTGGGGAGGGGGTCGAGCGAGCAGAGTGGTGATGGGAGCACGCCTGGGCACACGGTGCTGGCAATGGGGAGCTCTGCTCCAGGGCCAGGAGCCCTCCCAGAATGGGGTGGGCTGGAATTACCCCCCTCAGTTCCTCTCCACGAAAGGCAGGGAGATGTGGCTCCAGGGTGGGGGACATGCAGGCATAGATGCACATTTCCATCAGGAGATGCCAAGTGGCCTGTTGACACTTGGGGGATACCACAAAGCCACAGGAAATCCACAGGGAAGGAGGGGTGGGTTATTCAGGAAATTCATGTTTCACCCCCACCTGTGACCCCCTTGTGGGGCTGCACCCCCAGCAGAGGAGCTGCCGGTGCCATAGCTCCAGGCTGTTGCTTTTAGAGGAAAACCTGTTTGGATTTCTGTAGGGGTGCAGTGTAAGCCCAGCCCAAGGGCAGGGATGGGGCAGGATGAGCCTGGGAGCATGTGTGCGGGGTGGAGGGTGCCAGAGCCCCACAGGGAGCCCAGACCCGACCCGTGCCAGCAGCACTGGGTGCAGCATCCAAATCCAGACTGCTGGGACACGAGGACCTGAAATCCTGCCTTGCTGTCCCGAGGGACTGGGGGCTCTGTGTGATCCTGCCAGTGCTCCTGTGCAGGGAGCTGAGCTTGGTTTTTTTCAGACATAACTGTGGGGTTTTTAAAAAGGGAGTTGGAGGATGGGAAAGATGCTTCTCTCCATGGAGTGCATCCCACTGAGTCTCACTAGCATCCCAGGATGGCTCATAGGAGACCTTCTGTGCGAGTTGAGTGTAGGGGGAAAGTTTTCTACATGCTGTAAATGCCCCAACGCTGGGTCTGCAGCCCCCCATGGTGTGGGGCTCGACACAGCTACAGCAAACTCTGCTCCTTTAGATGGAGAAGCTCACATCTCTGGGAGCTATGGGAAGGGATGTGTGTGCTCTGAACACTGTGTACATCCACTTAGGCTGGAGAGTAGCAAGGGATCCAGCACCAATCCTTCAAAACCACAGGATTGGCAGCAGCTGGAAACCTCGGCAGCTGAGGACTTGGGGAGCCCTTTTCTGCTCCAGTGCTGGCTCACCCCATTGCCCTTCCCTGTCTCTCCAAGGACCTTGAGCCCAGGGACTCAGGATTAGGAAGCCCTGGGGAGACACTTGCCTCAGCCCTCCCACCTCCAACCTCTGCATCCTCCCCAGGATCCCTGTAGCAAACCCGTGTTGCAGACGGAGCCGGAGGACATCCCACACCAGGAATTTTGGGGAGTGCAGGTGTGCCTCCCAAAGAGCCGCCGTGTGCTCACCCCCCTCCCGCCTCCAGCTGTAATTAGCAGCTTCGTCAAGGTCATGCAGAGCAGTGCCAGCTCCAGACTGTAAATTTACCAGGAGCGTTAATTAATCCATGATTGCAGTGGGAGCGGCTGGGCCAGGCGCGGGGGAGAGCGGGTGGACACGGCTCCTGCCACAGCCCTGGGCTGCCACAGCAGGGGCGTGGCTGGGGGACAGCCTGTCCTCCACCACGGGGACATCTCTGTCGGATCTGCCTCCTCACAGCCCCTGCTTCCTCCAGTTCCCCCCATCCTACCCGGCTTTGAACCCCCAACTCTCTCCCGCTCCAGCTCAGTTCCAGCCCTTTGAAGCCTCCTCCTGCCCCAGCCGTAGCTGCATTCCTTTCTGCTGAGTTGGTGTAACCCAACCCCACACTGCTTTTGGGGAGGGGGTGGTGGGAGACCCTCCTGCTGCCAGGCCCATCCAGGAAACAGGGAAAGCCAAAACTCTGTGCAACAGCGAGTGTGGAAAATGGCACAAGAGTGTTTGTGTGGGGGAAGGTGGTGGGTGTGCTGTGCTCTGTGGTGGGGGGTCTCTGGGGAGAGGGGATGGTGTTTGGAGGCTCCTGGCAGTTTCTGTCCTGTCTCCAGCCCATCTGATCCTTCTCTGTGGCACAAAGCATCCCCCTGGCTCTCCCCAGCATGATCCCTGCAGGTCAATGAGTTCTTCCCCAAAACATGCAGTGATGGGAAACATCACCATCCGCTCCTTCCCCTCAAACCACGTGGACAGCTCTCACAGGTTTGGGGGGTTCGGAGGTGAGTGACTGGGGGCAGCATTCCCCAGTGTGCCCTCGCTCAGCCCAGTCTCTCCATGAGCCCCAGCAGAGCCCCTCTCTCAGTTTTATGGCTCTGGATTGGAGCTGGAGCTGCCTGACGCCGGGATGCAAAATGAAAACCAAATGTTTCCACAACTGCCGGCTCAGCCCGCGGCAGCTCTGGGAGGCAGCGAGTGTGGGATGGCCACGTGAGCCAAGGGTGTGGCCAGTGGGGCTGGGGCTCGTGGCCATGCAGCACCCACTGTCCCCTGTGCTGCCCAAATACCCTGGGGAGCAAAACACCAGGGTGGCTTTGTGTCCATCAGGAGAGATCATCCAGTTCCAAGCCCCTACTATGGGCAGGGACACCTTCCACTAGACCAGGTTGCTCCAAACCCCATCCAACCTGGGCTTGGACACTTCCAGGGATAGGAGCTGCAGGAGGTGCTGGAGGATGCCTGGCAGGAGAGGGGATGCTGTGAATGGGGTGGCAGCCATAGGCCAGTTTGGATGTGGGAGATAAGATTGTGGCCCCTGGGAACAAGCCTGATCCCTTTGGGAAAGGTGGGAGACCAAGATGCAAAGCAGAGGCTGCTCCTGGGCACCTGGATGGGGATGCCTGATTGGAGATGCAGATGGGCAGTGGGAAGCCCCAGGGAGCTGTGTCTGCAGGACCTGTGGGAAGGCACCTCTATGGCTGGTGTGTGGAGGTAGATGGTCCCTCCCCAGGTGGGTGTAGCTGGTGGGAATTCTGCTCTGGAAAACTCCTGGTTCCACTAAAGTGCCATCCCTGGGCTCCTCTCACAGGTTACAGATCCATGTCCCACTGGTGGTACTGGACCTACCTCCACCCATCCCAGCTGTAGGCAGGCAGGGAGCAGTGTGGCTGAGCTCCACATCCCGGCTCCCTCCCTGAAACCCGGCATGGCAGATCGGCCTCTTGCCTTGGCTCCGGGCTATGGCTCGTGACTCACATCCCCAAAGTGGTTTTAGGCAGAAATCCACCGAGCTGGAGAGCTCTGGAGTAGATTTGGCCCCACTAGGCCTGACTAAGCAGGTTTCCTCAGGCTCAGTGCCTGTGTTGGACGTGCACACGGCCTGGTGGCAGCCCCAGGACTGGCTGCATCCACCTCTGCCATGGAAGTGCTGTCTCTGGCCCCTCTGGTGCAGGGATGGGTCATCCTGGCTGGGGAACAGGCTGGTGCCGATGGTTTTTGGGAATCAGGGAAAGGCTTGGCTGCCCCAAGGCTTTCCCAAGCCTCCTGTCCCTGCACACCTCACCACCCCAGCGGGCTGTGACAATTTGTGGATGAAAAACGGTGCCACGGTCCTTAAACATGCCACGAGCTGGGATTCATGGGTGCTGCAGTGGCCTCTGCTAATGGTTTGAGTAACCTGGCTGTCATCTTTGGGAAAAACTGCAGTCCTTTTCCATATGAAATATTTACACTGGTCTTTACTTCATCATAACGGAGCCGGAGAGTCAGGAGTGGAAGCTCACGGCTGCCTCAGCTCAGCCCAGCTCTCGTTTATGGCTGTAACACCAAGCAGCCAAATGAAAACCTGCATTTGAACCCAAAATGCCAGAGGGGAGATCTGTGTGAGGGATCTGGGAGTCACCAAAGCTCAACCAGGGAGCAGGAGCCCCTCTGAGTTGGGTTTCCTGGCCCTGCACCCAGACCTGCTGGAGATGGGTTGTCATCCCCCCCCCGCTCCCTGGGATCCCCAGCTCCATCTGTCTCTGCTCTATAGGGATGGACCTCTCAGCCAACCAGGATGAGGAGGGTGACCAGGAGACCTACCAGCTGGAGATCAACAAGGACACCAAAAAATGCGCCTTCCGGACCTACACTGGGAAGTACTGGACCCTCACCTCCAACGGGGGCATCCAGTCCACTGCCTCCACAAAGTGAGTCCCCTGTCCCAAGCAGGGCCATGCCTGGGCTTCAGGGAACCCTCTGCATCTCCCAAGGGAATCCAAGGGGGATTTTCCAGCCTGGGTGCTCGCCCCAAAACGCTTCCCAGCACAGGCAATGAGTGCATTCCCCAGAAAGCCAGGGATGGGCTGGGGTTTGCCGCCCACGACGCTCGGCAAGTCCCTGGGGTCACGTAATCCTTCCCGGCCGGCTGGGGCTGTCGAAATGCTTTTCCCTGCAGTTCAACCCTGACAGCCAGGCGGAAACCCCAAAAGCACATTTGGCTGCCTGCCTGCCTCCTGCCTGCGGGGCAAGGGCTTCCCAGCAGGATGGCCACCACAACACGGTTCATCCTGCAAAAACAGATCGAAGCAGGGTCTCCTGATCCAGCCGTGGCCCTTTCCAAGCCAGCAGGGTGGCACTGGCAGGGCCCCCGTCCATCACATCCCGCTGACTGCCCTCTCTGCCCCCCAGGAACGCGAGCTGCTACTTCGACATCGAGTGGTGCGACAAGCGCATCACCCTGAAAGCTGCCAACGGCAAGTACGTGACGGCAAAGAAGAATGGGCAGCTGGCAGCCTCCATGGAGACAGCGGGTAAGGCACCCCCTTGGGGACCCCACCCCGCACTGGGGGGGCAGGGGATGAAAAATGTCCCCTCCCTGAGCCAGGTCCTCCTTCCAAGTGATGCTCAGGGATGCAGGCAATAAGTTTTCTTAGTGAGTGTTTCATGTGAAGTGAGACGGGGGGACGTGGCAGGGGTGAGAAGCAGGTGAGGGGTGTGCCCCTCCTCCTCACTGCTGCCTGCCAGCCGTGGGCTCTGCTCTGTGCCCCCGGCTGCTCTCACAGCCCCTCTGCCCTCGGCGCAGGTGAGACAGAGCATTTCGTGATGAAGCTGATCAACAGGCCCATCATCGTCCTGCGTGGCGAGCACGGCTTCATCGGGTGCCGGAAGGTGACCGGCACCCTCGACTCCAACCGCTCCTCCTACGACGTCTTCCAGCTGGAGTTCAACGACGGCGCCTACAACATCAAGGGTGAGTCCCCGGGGGTGGCTGTGGGGTGACGGCCATCGGGGTCCCCATGGTGGCTCACGAGGCCACCTTGTCCCCTCTCCCGCAGATACCACTGGGAAGTACTGGATGGTGGGGAACGAGTCGTCCGTCACCAGCAGCAGCGACACCCCCGTGGACTTCTTTTTTGAGTTCTGCGACTATAACAAAGTTGCCATCAAAATCAATGGCAAATACCTGAAGGGGGACCACGCCGGGGTCCTCAAGGCATCGGCCGACACCATCGACGCCTCCACCCTCTGGGAATATTAATGCACTTTAGGGTACCTCCCGTTGCCAACTTCTCTTTCCCTTCCTCCGTCCTCTTTTCCTTTGGGTTCTGTTTCTCCTCTCTGTAACAGGATTTTCAGACTGGCTTGTCCTTCCCTCCTGCCGTAGAGTTGGTGCATTATGTGGGAGGTGGGTCTCCGTAAATCCCTGTAAGAACTGGAAAAGTGGTGGGGCAGCCTGCCTATAGCTTTGTAGAAGGGTCTGTCTCTATCCCCCATCCCTGTTTCCCTCCAGGTTTGCTGGGCTTGGAAACGGCCGTATCCCCCTCCCAGCCCCGAGCATCACCTTAGGTAGTTGATTATCCTCTCCTTGATTGAAAAAAGGGAATAAGATCACCTCTGAGCTCGCTTCTGCCATATCAGCACTGGCACTGCCTCAGTCTGTGCTGCCAGTGTCCCCTGGAGCATCCTCCCATCCTGCCCTGCTCCAACGAGGGGCAGAGTGACGGTGCTGGGCTCAGCCAGCTCCTCCCGGCTCCTCCGGCAGCTTCTCTCCCCTCCTGGCTTTCAGGGCAGGTCCATCCCCAGCTGAGCCGTAAGAGGTGACCTTACATATCACAGCATCCCTGGGGACGGGGCTGGTGTGTGCTGGCACACATCCCTGCAGAAGGGCCAGCAAGCTGCCCCCTCCCCTCCCCATACACCTGGAAATGATTCTTTAGGGTGATCCCGTCTGGAAAGCCTCAGCCTTTCATCTCATAGAGCCCTGCGCTCCTCATGTCCCTCCGCCCCTCCTCACGCTTCTGGCTCTGGAGGAGCACCCCAGACCCTGATGGTGGGTCCAGCCTGGCAGGTGCCTGCCCTGAGGCTGGTCCTGCTGCTGTGCCTGGAGGGGGGGGCGTGGGGGGACACAGAGCCAGCCCGTGCTGGGGTGGGGGCTTCATCCAGCCCACCTCTCGTGGGGCCTCGGTCCCAGCAGGAGCCTGGCTGGCCCACGCGACCTCCCCGGGGTGGTGGCTGGAAGCATAAAGTGCAGATTTTGGTTTACAGAATAGAAAAGTTCCTTAGCAAACTTTGCACAGTGATACTCAGTACCTTTGTTGTTTTTTTTTTCTTCCTCTCTCATAAAATACTGGAACAGTGAAGCGAATCACTGAACACCTAATGCTGAATTAGGAAGCGCCCGCTCCTGCGGCTCCCCTGAAGGGGCAGCTCCTGGTCCCGCCACCCCTGGGGCACCTGGGCTGGGCTCTCATGAATCACAACCCTACTGGAAAAGAAAAAAAAAGAAAAAAAGACCAAAACAGTATTTTTGTTAGTCTCTATTTATATATGCTCTCCATGGCACTGTGTGACCAGCTGTTGTCTGTACTAGGTCTGCATTAGAGTTTAACGCTGTCTGTAACGGGTGATGCTACGTGTTCTTTAGGGTGTTGAAAGGCACTTTATCCTTTGGGGCCTTCCCAGGGCTGGTATTTGCTCCCTGCAAACACACCAAGGAGCCTTTTCCTGCGTGGGCCCCCTGCGGGGGGAGCGCTGGTCCCAGCCCACGCCAAGGGTGCTCGCGGCATCGCTGCCGTGCCAAACCAGGGCCGGTCCCTCTGCCAGAGGCCAGGCAGGGGCTCGTCAGCCTTAAAGCCATGAGGAGGGACTCCCTCCATAGGAGCTTGGTGCTAAACTCAGCTGGGAGAGCGAGCGACTGTCCCCTGCCAGGGGGACAACTCCGGGCTGGGATCCCTTGCCGGCGCAGGGGATCCCGGCTGGGACTCTACCTCGGCTCTGCACTCACATCCAGGGGCTGCCCGTGCCCCCCTGGCTCCACGTGCCCCCCCGGGCACCACACTGCCCCTTGAAGGACCAAGTGTCTTGATGAAGCCCTGCGTGACCCTGTGACTCGACACACACTTTCGCTGGCCTTCACCCCCACCCCATGTTGCCTCCTCCCCGTCCCTGTTGCAGTTCCAACCATGTAATTCCCGCTCCAGCTTCTCCCGTGTGACACTAGGTCAACATCTCTCCTGTTTCCTCTTATCGGGTGTCGTGACTCTCTGAAAACATCTCACTCTGAAAATTTAAAGTTTTGGGTTTGTCCATTTTTTTTTTTATTATTATTATTTTTTTGTAAGTGCCATTTGTATAACTTAAAAAAGAATAGCTTCAAATGGAGAAAGATTAATTAAAAAATAAAACCTGCATTTGGATTCAAACTGGTGTGTGTGGTCTGTTAGGGCTGCAACGGCCTTTAAATGAGAGGCATGAGCCCATGGAGATTTGGGGTGGTGGAGCCTTTGGGGACCAAATTGCCTGACAAAGATTGGGCTGGTCCTAGTTGGTGGGAAGGGAATGGTGACCAACAGGCTCTTCTCCGTGGAGCAGGGGTAAAGCCAAAGCCAGCTGGAGTCTGGGTCACCTCTGGAAATGCCCAGAGCAGCCTGAAGTCACTGAGCCCACAGGGCTTGTCTGGGAATGGGTGACACATGGATGGGTCAGGGGGAAGCACCAGCAAACCATCTCACCTGCAAAACCAGCTCTCCTGCCCTTGCAGCCAGGAGCAAAGCCATGCCCTCAGGGAGCTTTTTCTCCTAACTCCAGTGTTTCACCTCCATATGACGGCCCAGCCAGGAGGGAAGAGCAATGGGATGTTGGTTTTGGGTGCCTGGTTTAGTGGGGGTCAGCAATCAGCCCCCTCTGCTCGGTGATACAGAGAAGGGGAAGATGAACTAAGGAGGGAAGGAGGCGGGGAGCCCAGCCCATGTGTCCTGCCAGAGCAGCCTGGATGGCTGGGATGTGCCCACAGCCCTCCAGAGACAGCTGAAACCAGCCCTGAAACTCAACCAACCCACTCTGGTGTGATGCTGGGGCCGGGCCCAGTGCTGGCTGTGCAGGGGGGGTGCAGCAAGTGCTTACGGGGGACTGGGGCCAACTCCTGCACTGAGAGCAGCCACCCTTCACCACCACAGCCTGGCTGGGCACCTGCAGGGCACTGGCAGGCTCCTGCTTGGCTTTAAAAAGGTAAAGCTGCTTTGAAAAAAGCAAAGTTTGGGAAAGGGGAAGCTCCCCAGCTCCCCCCAAACACACACTGTGGGGGGAGAGCGGGAGGGCTTCGCCTGCAGAGACCGTCACCATCAGAGGGGCACTGCAAGGGCCAAAGGAAGGAAGGATGTTCATTCCTGACTATAAACAGGGAGAAATCAGGGCAGAGCAGGAAACGCTGAGCAGCTCAAATTGCCCTCACTGTGACACCCGTGTGTGCATGGCTGTGGCACCAACTGTGACACCAACTGTGACACCCGGCCTGGGGAGGAGGCAGCTTTGCCAGCTCTGGCAGTGGGTGCCTGCACAGGGAAGGGATTCTGGAGCTGCAGGAAGGACTCTCATCCTTCCCCTCTCGCCCAGCTGCCAACACACATTTCTTTTTTTCCCCTTAAGGCCGGATTCTGCATTTACCAACATTCACCAACACTCTTGCAAGAGGGGAACCCCCCCAGCCTTCCTCCCCATCCTGGTTTCCATTTACAGGAGAGACTGGAAACCATTTTCTACCCCATCCAGTTTTATCTTGGGAGCATGTGGAACATATTAAGCTGTTCCAGGAGGGTCAAATGGGTTTTGCCTTGCGACCTGTGGAGCTTTCACTGGCACAGGCTGGGATCTGGCCCCACGCCCTGGCATTATACCAGCACCAGGCTAGCACAGGCAGGATGGGAGGATGATGTTTTGGCTGTTTCAAAAGCACAGAGGTAAAAGCCAGAGTGCACAAATTTATTTACAAAAATTCAAATTACAATATAATACAGGAACTTTTTACACACAGAATATTAGAACTGTTTACTACCAGAATGTAAAGAAAAATATTTTTGGGTTTTTTTTTTTCCTTTTTTTTTTTTTTAAATAAACCACCTATTTATTTTCAGCTATTGTTATACAAAGTTGCAGAACATGCACATCTTTACAGGTTTTTTTTCTTTTAATACAACATTTTGCTAAGTGCAAATACTAAGTTTCTCTCTCCACCTTTAAGGCAAGTAAATGGGACACTGCAATTAGCCATAAGAAGTACCTGTTATGAGATCAGCCTGGGCACAGCAACCTCCCCGATGCCTTTTGACTTTTAAAACCTTTAAACAAGTGGTTCCAAGGACTGTGGGGCAGGAGGGAAAAGGGGATAGAGGAGTTAGAGACCAGGTCACAGCTGGATCTGGTGGTTGTGCAGTAAGTTTTGGGGCTTTTTTCTTCTTTTTTTTTCTTTTTTTTTTAATAAATCAACACAGACTCAGAAACCACAACTCAAGGTCTCTCAGGTTAGGGGGGAGGAGCAGCCATGAGCTTTGGCTGCAAATTTTTTTGGTGCCAGGGGTGTTTCCTTGGGGAGAGGAGCAGTGCTGGGAGCCCAGAGCCAGGCACGGTGCACATCACAGACCAGGCATCTATTGATCTTCTCTTGGACCCAAATAAGCTCTTGGTTTTGGAAGGGGACATGGGAATCACAGTCCTCTCTTCCCCTACATCCTCCAGGCTCCTCTAGGACCATAACCAGGGCAGCAGTGACCCTGATGGATCAGTCACCAACCTCTGCCTGACGCTTCTCCATCCCTCCTTGCTCCCCCTCTGCACTTCCCTCTGCCAAGGCTCAGTTCTCCATGCCCACACACCTCTAGACACACACTAAAAGGTGGGACTGGACCACCAGTTTTTGCTGGATCACCATTGTATTTCCTTCATAGTTTGGGCCACTGGTCCAGCAGCTGAGCTGTGCCCCAGCTGCTGCCCCCCCCACTTCTCCGGAGAAGGGCCAATGCCTCAGGGAGCCTGGAGGGCTCACCCAAATCAGCCCTTGAGCCCAAAGAATCTCACCTGTTAAAAAAACAGGATTGCCTTTCAACAAGGGAAGCCCCTCCTGCTTCTTCTGACCTGTCTCTGTTTTCTTACCCCCTGCTGCTGCTGTGACACATCCCTCCCTCCCCAAATCCAGCAGGACACCCTGCTCCTGGCTGCCACAGGAATCACTCGGTGCAAGGCAGCATTTAAACCTGGCTAAAACCCAGCTGAGCAGCAATTCATAAAGCTCCTGCAGCCCCTAGAAATAAATTAATTTAAAAAAAGAAAAATTCCAGCAGCAAGGGAATAGCAGTTGGTTATTAATGCCAGAGAGACCACGGCATGGACGAGCCGAGCGGAGTAGCCACAGGGTATGTTCGACCCACAGGCAACGGGAAAAATTGCTGTCTGAGCTCCAAAAGGCATGGAAGTCCCCTCTGGGAGACCTTCCTGGGGACAACAGTCCCCAGATGCTGTCCCAGGCTCCTGTCCAGGAGCATCCCACCGACACCCTGCACCCAGCACTCCCTGCACACCCGACAGGGGCCGGGGTTGTGGAGAGCGGCACACAGGGGTTGGCAGGAGCTGTGAGGTGGAGACAGGGAGTTTTACCTGAAAAAAAACCCAATTAAACCCACAAAACACCCGGATGCTCAAATACAGGGGAGAATAACAGGAGGAGAAATGCACCCAGAGGGTTCCCAGCAGGACAGAACAGGATGAAGCCCAGAACAAACCATCTCGAGAACAACAGCACAACTGGGCTGCTAAAAGCAGTCCAAGAAGAGGGTTTTTTTCCACTCCAACCATTTTCTTTTCTAGAAGGGGCCTGTACCAGACAGCACAGCCAAGGGCTGTGGGGAAAAGGCTTTGTGCCACCCTCCTCCCACAGCCCAGCACTGCACCCGCCGCTTCTCACAAGGAAGTTTTGCTTTTCCCTCACTTCCTGAGCCCCGCGATACACAGGTTCAACTTTTAACACGCTTTTCCAAAGCCAGTTCAGCTGACACACGCATTTTCAGAAGTTATTTAGTGCCATGGAAGCAGCCAGCTTCCTGCAGCATGAGGCTACAGTTGCCTGTTGGGTTGTGGGGGTTCAGGCACAGGGGCTCTTGGCCCACCCTGTCTGCATGCACAGCTATGGGAGTCGTTCCCACTTTTCCTGCTACAGCACAGAGCACTGCCTACACATCTATCCGGGTGTTTCCCAGGCAGTTTTTGTAATAAAGGGCACAGCTTCAGCTCCAGGTGGTTCCAGCTTCTGTCTGAGCACTGCAGCCAGAAGCTGGAGGAGGTTTGGGATGCCAGAGGAGAACAGCAAAGCAAAGGCAACATTTTGGAAGCACCCACCTCTGGGGGAAAAGACTGAGCCCTTCAAAGGGGGAAAGTTCAGTCCAGCCAAGGATTTGGGTGCCCAAATCTGCCACTTGCTAACGCCTCCCAAACAGAACATAGCTCTGGGCTTCCCACAGATCTCAGCAATGGGATGGCTGCTGCAGCCCCTCACTCCACTTGCAGAGTGAGAAGTGCTAAAAATGCAAGATTGACTTGGTTTTGAATGGTTTATTTCTGCTGGGAGGTGCCAGCAGGGTCCAGGGATGCTGGAGAACATGGGAACCCCAACCCTGTGCCTCTGTGCAGGCAGAAGGATGGGGCAGCCACCTCCTGTTACCTTGTTCCTGAAAGTCTTACTCAGATGCCAAGTCTTTCCACCCTTCTCCCAAGACTCACATGACTGTGCAGCAGCTGCTCTGGCCAGCAGGAAGGAGGGATTTTTGGAAAGCCCCTGAGGAACGGCTGTATCCCTGTGCTCCACAAAGTCTCACTTTCCCTCCCACCAGCTGCCTGAACAGGCTTTGTCAAAACAAAACATCTGGATGCCCAACACAGGGTGGAATTCCACTCCTTGGAAATGCAGCACCAAGCCCTGTTGCATCAGGGCTGCAAATGCTGGATTGCAAAGGTTTGGAGAAGCCCTAGAGAAGGTGCAGTGCAGGGACAGTGAGTCCCCTGGCTGCTGGCTAAACCCAGAGGGGCCGGAGGGGGAAGAGGGTGATGTGACGGGGTGGCTTTGCCCTGCAGTGACTCTCCAGGTCAGAACCGGTGCCGGGGCTGAGGGCCAAAGTGCATAGGCAAGTTGGGCTCCAGCTGCACGTTGATCTGGGGAAAGTCAAAGTTCACCCTCATGTTGGGCAGTGGGGGCACGTAGGGAGCGGGGATGGGGCCGATGTTGAGGGGGATGTTGTTGTACATGGGCCGGACGGGAGGCAGCGGGAAGGGCGGGTGCACGAAGGGGTACGGGGGCATCCGGGGCTGATGGAAGTTCTGAGGGACAGGTCTGGGGATTACTTCAATCCTCTGGATCTTCTCCACGGGCTTTTCCACGGGAGGGCCGATCCGCTTGAAGCTGTTCTCTGCAGAGGGAGGAGAGCAAAGAACCAGTCACCCCACAAACTGAACTCCCCAGGCTCCAAGGTCTGACATTTGCCATTGGCCTCTTCCATCCCCAGCACATTCCAGAGCCTGTTTCTCCCCACAGCATCACTGCTTACCCTTCCCTTGCTCCAAGTGCCACAGAGCACAGCACCAGCTTTCCAGGCTGGCTGCTTTATCAATGCCACCCCACAAAGGGGAACATCCCCTTCTCTCAGGATGTGGGGCAGCCCCTGTGCCCCCCACAACACAGCACAGAGGATTTGCTGCCCTTCAGCTACTTTGCCAAGTGGAGAGGGGACAGGTCTGTGCACCCACAACACCTGGTGCCACATGAGAGCTGGACACAAGCCTTGTGCCTGCCCACAGTCCCAGCAAAACTCTGCAGGCAACAGCACTTTAAAGTTACATGGGTTTCTGGGAGGAACAGACGCCAGTGAAAACACAGAGACTTGTCAGCAGCTGGGAACCCTATGTTGTCCCATTATCCTCAGTGTGATCCCAAAGCACAGCTACAGACTGGGACTTACCTCCATTCTTCTTCCTTTGCTCCTCTTCAGCCTCCTTCTGAATCTCCTGGATTATCTTCTCATCGTCTTCCTGGAAATCAGAGGAATACCCAAAGTCAGTGGGATAATTCCTGCTGCAGCAGCCTTCTGTTCTCTCAATGCTGCTTTTCTTTTCAGCACAGGGAAAACAGAAAAGGGTGAATTTGGCTGAATTGCCTTCATTTGGGGCTGGCCCAGGTCTAGCCAAAAGCGAGGCTGCGATGGGGGAACTGCAGCACAAATAACCTGCACTCTATGGAGTATGACCAAGAGGCTTGGATCAGCTTTCCAAGGAGATCAGCACTAAAATTCATTGACTTGATGGAAACCAGAGAACTGCAACCCAGTTCCACCCCTCTGAAGAGCTGTTAATCTTTTAAATGGCAATAGTCTATTAAATATTTACATTATACTAGCACTTGTAGAGTTTTTGGCCCAACAGCTGGAATTAACACAACTTAAATCCTGGCTCTAGTAGCTAAATGGTGCCATTTAGATCTTATCTGTAACTCTTAGAAGGGCATAAATCGCAATATGTTTCTTTAATGTCTGTCTGGAGGTTATAGCAAGAATATTCAGAGCTGCTGCTGAGAACACAAGGACAAGCCAGAAATTGAAATTGTCCTTCTGCCTCTCATCAGCCTCTGTTCTCTCAACGCAAAGGAGCATCGGTGAGATCAAACGGCGCGGTGAGGCCTCCGGTGAGATCCTGCACTGCACCACACAAAAAACAGCTCTCAGGGTCACAGAGCCCACAGCTCTGAGGACAGAACTCCCTCCCAGTGCCAGGCACTGCCATATGTGCAGCGATGGCAGCGAGGTCCTGCCGGTCCCTGCAGGGTTGAGCTGCTGCTGCTCCGTGTCCCTCAGGGTGAAACCCTACCTGGCACTTTCAGAGAGAGCAGCCAAACCTCCTGGAACGTGTCTGATCCTTGGTGCTGGTTATTAGGGAAGGAAGGCCGAGAACAGGAGCTGTTGGGTGACACATAACATCAGGCACTCTGTGCTCCTGCACCCAAAGGAGCGTTTGGTTTGCTCCTGCAAGGGGAGCAGGAGAGTACTCAAGAACCCCACAAGGCACAAGACTCTGCTCTGTTTGATTCATCCTAATTTCAATACTGCCAAAGCACACAAATTTCATCCTGAATGCTCTCAACATGTAAAATATCCTGTATTTTGAAGAGTGCTCTGGAACTAAATTCAAAATATGCTTCATGTGTGCAGCTATGTTGATATTATTTTAAGCTTCCCAGTTCTCATCTCACAGTCCTGCACGTGTCCAGCAGCAATGCCTGGGAAGCTTGGGGAAAAGTCCCCTCCTCCACCACCAGATAAGGTTTCCCTGGGAGACTGCAGTTATCTTAATGTGCAGAAAGCAAAAAACTCAATACTTCCCTCCCTTTTATTATCCTGTGAGTCAATGGTTAAAATTAAGACTTTCCAGGACATGCCTTTTTTCTTTTCCAAGCAGGCTGCTTCCATGGACTGTTAATTACAGCCTATCTATCTCCATAAAAACTGCTGAAGAATGGCTCTTCTGAGCCTATAGGGAATGTCTAACTACCCCCCTTGTATCAGATTGTGATGTTCCCTGGCTGGAAAACCACCTGGGCATGTTCCACAGGCAACCAAACATCCCCTGCTCCTTTGCTGCCACAGAAGTGCTCTCAAAGTGTGGCCCCAAAGCTTTAAGACTTCATATTTTTTAATTCTCAGACTATCTTTTTGCAATGCTGTTGAAAATGGAGATAATCACCACTCACATTTTATTGCTACTTACTGAAAAAGATGTACTTGAAGGTGTTTTTTTTTTTTTTTTTAGTTATAAGACAGGAAATATATTTTAAGCTCAGCTGAACAAGATCACCCTATCTCCTTTCCTCACACAAAGGTACAAACCTCACCTTAAAGCCTAAAAACATGCAGAAGTGTCTTTTAACTTCAAAATAAAAAGCTTTTACTTTAGTCTAAGTCTGTGATTATGAAAGACATTCTTTCCCATGAGGGAGGTGAGGCCCTGGCTCAGGTTGCTCAGAGAAGCTGTGGCTGCCCCATTCCTGAAGTGTTCAAGGCCAGGTTGGATGGCACTTGGAGCAACCTGGTATAGTGGAAGGTGTCCCTACCCATGGCAGAGGGGTGGAGATGATTTGTAAGGTCCCTTCCAACAAAAATCTACGATTAACCCTCTGACATGGTGCTTTCCAGGGACACCACCACCCGTGACGCTGCAGTTCCAGTCAGCCCTGCACAAACCTGGAGAATCAGACACACCAAGAGCACAACTCTGCACATCCTCCTGCAGCAAAGGCTGCTCGACCCTCCCAGTTTAAACTGCAGCTGACCTCCTTCCTAATGGGGCTGGACACATCCATCTGTCCCAGGGCCAGGAGCCACCTGCACCCTCGCCAGGGTGACACTGCTTCAATTACTGCAGCTCCCAGAGCGCCACGGGAAACACGGAACAGCAAACCCCATCTGCCAGACCTCCAAAATGACTCCTAACTCCCAAGGACAACATAAAACACACCCCCACAAATGCAGCAGCCAGAGGTCCCCCCTTAACCCCTCTTGGGTTTCAGCTCACAGCACACCCCGGGTGCAAAAAACCTGCCAGGAACAGACCTGGATCAGGATGATGAGTTCCTGACTAATTCTGCAAATTGCAGCAGAGGCACAACAAACCATGTGCCCAAGAACAGAACTTATCAGCTCTGTTGCTTCTCTGCTGATAAAAGTGTATTTTCCCATTGGAAGGTTAAGAAGTGCTTACGCTTAATCCCACATACCAACCCTCGGCCTGGAATTTTTTTTTTTTTTGCATCAGTATTTCTGAAAAACTGGTATCCATTAATATCAAAAGAACAAAAATACACTGCACAAGATGCACCTTCCTACTTAAGAGGTTGACATTAAATTTGGCAAGTGATGAATACACAGCACAGTTCAATAACTGCAGTATTTAGGAAAGAGCCACATCCCCGATGGAACAAAAGAATTGATGATATGTAAACAGCAAGATAATTTTAGGGTGTTCCTGAAAGAAAGCTGATGCCACAAGTTCTGCTTAATACATATTGTGCAGGTTAGAATTTTAAAAAAAAAAAGTCTCAGTGGTATTTTAGTGAATTTTGCAAAACACCTCTAATTCTTTGGAAGCAAAGGTTGTTTTTCGATTCCACAGTAATTAGAGAGATGACAGATTCATCGAAGGGTGAAGCACCCACACCAAAAATTAAGATTTCATTAGCACACTTATGGCTGGTTTTGTGGTGAGAAACCATTTAACATCACATGAGGTGGAGGCTGCAGATTTCAAAACCTCCTTGTGTCCGTTTTCCTGAGCAGGTTCATGCCCCTTAATAAAGGATTAGATTATAATTTTAATAGCCTGTTCACAGGCTGTGTGGACTGAGGGGATTCATCTTGTCAAGTTACCAGTCATCTTCCTGTCAGCTGCTTTGCCTACAGCAAGAAAAAAAAAAAGGGGGAAAGAAAGAAGAGAAAGAAAAAAGCAACCCCCCACACCCTGAGGGAGTCTCAGCACTGGCCAGCCCATGTGTTTTTGGAGCAAGGATGTAACTTGGCTCTCCTGTGAGAGCAGAAATGCAGGCAATGCTCAGCACAGCCCTTCCCCACGCTCCGCTGCATCACGGGAGAAGGGAGGTGGCCAAGAGGAAAATGCAAAGGATCTCTGAGATGTATTCACCCTCTTTATCTGCAAACACTGCAGAAAACAAAAGTGCTTATTTAACAGCAGCTGTGTTTTCAAGAGGCAAAACAGGACTGAGCTTTGCCCCAGACTCACCGTCAGGATGTTCCGTGCAGGAGCCATCCCCAGTCCCAGAGCCAAAAAAAATAAACACTCATCCCTGGTCAGTGTGGGAGCCTGCCCTTGGATCCCCCACCTGGGAAAGGATCTGGGCATGGAGGAGGCTTCTCCTTTCAGCCCTCTCCCATTGAATCCAGGGAATGCGGGAGCACGGAGCCAATCACAGCAGAACGGATGGCTCGGTCTGTGGATGGATTAGCTGAGGAGCCGGGCTGGGTTGCTAAGAGAGACACTTTTTCATGGCAGGGAGGCCTGTTACAACAATGCTGGTGCAGGGGAGCCTCATCCAGCACCCACACAGGGTCCTGCCACACGCAGAAAGAGCCCAAGGAGAAACAAGCTGCCCTTGGGAATGAGAAAATACAGCAGCAAAGGAGATAAAAGCTCAGCAAGTCACACAGAGACAACCTCCCCCCAAATAAAACCTCCTCTGCCCAGAACAAAAGTGCCAGCCAGGGAGCTTTTGAAAGCTCTGTTTTTATCTCCTGTGCTTCTCGTTATCTTTAATTATTAAGTGTCACAGGAAAGCGGCTGCCGCCTCCTGAAAGGAGGGAAAACAAGAGACCTGGTGACTATTTCTGGGCTGTGCAACCCCTCCCCTACTTTAGAAAGTGCTCCACCACCACTGCCTCCCCCCTTCTGCCCCCTTTGACTGCTTTCTTTTTCCACGTACGTGTGGCCGCAGCCGTTACTAATAAACTTGAAATGATTTTTCGCGACAGAGGCTTCCAAAGGACTAAGGGGTTTTGTTTCAAATCATTCCCAGATCAGCTGCGGAGAGCCTGAGCAAGAACAGGCATCGGCTGTCTCCGGCGTGTTCCTCCATGCAGCAGGAAGCAGGGATAAAAGCAGGCTGTGTTGTAACTGGAACAGGGCATCCGCAGTGCTGCAGGAAAAGGGGGGCCGGGATGGGGACGAAGCACACGCTGGCGTTTAAGAAATGCAGAGTTATTTTAGCAACAGGCATTCCACATGGATGGCTTTCTGCGAATTCCCTGGATTAACCATATGCTTATGACCAAGGCATTTTATAGCAGTTAAAAAAAAAAAAAAAAAAACCAACAAAAATCCACCACAAACCCCACATCCTAAATTTAGGGGAGCTTCCCCCCCCCTTCCAAATCCTGAAGGCAGCGCCGTGCACTTCATGCATTTCCTTAATACATTTGAAGTTTTGCACAGTGTTCGCTCAGCATCATCTTTTTATGACACCAGAAGGAGGGATAATTGCAAACACCTCATGATGATTAGCCTTCTGCTTTGAACTTTAGCAATGGGCCTTTGGGAGGGTTTGAAGAGTTTACTGAAAACATCTTAAACTTTGAAGCCAAAAAAAAAGCCTCTGTGCAACATTACTGATAGCCCAGAGATGAGTATTAAATTCAAAATGATACATTCGAGAGCAGAACCTGGTTTACCAAAACAGCCAGAATGCATTAATCAAATTGCATCACGGGATTTGTAAAAGCTGGATAAAATGCACACAGAAAGCTCAGGTTTGCCACAGATATTTAGAAATCAGGGCAAACACAGCCCCCGTGTCCCAGAGCCAATTTATAGAATCATAGACTATCCTGAGCTGGAAGGGACCCATAAGGATCATCCAGTCCACCTCCTGGCCCTGCCCAGGTTACCCCAACAATCCCCCCCTGTCCCTGAGAGCACTGTCCAAATGCTCCTTGAGCTCTGGCAGCCTTGGGGCCACGACCACTGTCCTGGGGAGCCTGTTCAGTGCCCAGGCACCCTCTGGGGGAAGAACCTTTTCCTAATATCCAACCTAACCCTCCCCTGACACAGGTTCCTGCTGTTCCCTTGAGTCACCAGAGAGCAGAGATCAGAGCTGCCCCTCATGAAGAAGCTGCAGACCCTGATGAGGTCTAACCTCCTCTTCTCCAACTGAACAGACCAAGTGACCTCACCTGCTCCTTGTATGGCCCCTCTAGACCTTTCCCCATCTTCATAGCTTTCCTTTGGATGCTTTCTAACAGCTTTATTCCCACTGCTCCTTCCCGAGCTTTGTCTCTGGCAATATTGCGTCAGCCCCTCCTGCAGCTCCCAGCAAGCCGAGCCAGAGCCCACATGGGCTGCAGGACAGGCACATGAGGAGTTTTGGCCAAGCAGCTTCCTGGGAAGAGCTCCTGGAACATGTTCACCTCCTACAGGGGCACAGGGCACCAATTAGCTCCAGAAGAAACGCAGGGATTAAACAATTCCTGCTGCCCACAGCCCGACTGCAGCTTGTCCCAGAGCCAGCAAATATTGCAGCGATACTCTTCAATCAGACTCCAGCCTGATTACAGCGTAGGGACAAGATTTTAACTAACCTTTAATTATGGGAAATGTTGAAGTTTCTGCTTTACTCTCTCAAGATCACTTGAGACAAAGACTAAGAGATGCCATTCCTAGAGGACTGTCTTTAATTTGTTTTTAACCCAAGCTAATGAATAGGTTTTACTTATACTTTCACAAGAATCGTTTCAGGCTCGGAAAACATTAAACATGTGGAAAAGAACAAGGCTTCCCCATTTTAAAGAAACCTGAATTTTGCTGTAAATAATAGGGATCAAGACCCAAACCAGATCCTTCACAGGTGGACATCATCCCTGACAATGGACAGGACACTGCTGATGCAATGGTCTTTTGCTCTTTCAAATCCTCCAATTCCTTTCTCCTCTTCACACCCACCAGGATAACTCCTGTTTTCACATCCCATATGAGAGCACAGATCACCCAGGAAGGGCTGGGATGGTGTCACTAAGCCCCTTATGAAGGAGGAAAACGCACACAGGTACCCACCACCATTTCAGCCTCAAGTCAGCAGTTGAATCTCATGTTACTCTTTGCACTGCAGCAAGGACAGTCACCCAACTTCACCTCCCCAGCCCACCAGCGCTCTGTCATCCAAAAAATAATAAAAAAATACAAGGGCAGGCAGTGCCAGCCCTGTGCTGACAGCGGGAAATTTTTCTTTGCCACAACATCGGTTAATTAGAGAGCTGGAAAGGGCCTGGTGACAGTGGCCTCTTTGTGCTGCTTATTTATTTATTTATTTGAAAGTACAGTACGAGCTTTTTGAGGGGCCTCATGTTTTCTCTGGCTCTGAACAAATGCCATCACCCAGCACAATCACCAGCCTGACGGGAACAACGGATGACAGCGCTGCCGAACCCTGGATTCGCATCCTGGTGGAAAATGGGGAGCAGTGGGACAGGAATCCCAGAAGCACGTAACCAGGTGTTGGAAACGCTAGAGGGGTGCCTGGAAGGAGGTGTCTGTGTTGGTTTAACAGCTCACATTGACAGGATAATGCAGGGAATAAAAGCAGGCAAGCAGAGGACTAGGAAGTTTACACTGGTTGAGACATGCTGGGAGATCCCCAAGAGCCTGCAGGTAGAAGGGAAGGATTTAGAGTGGCTTTTCCTTGGCTCCATGCAGACACAGGACTGTGCACATCCCCTGCAGAGAGGGGGGCTGGGAGCAGCCTGGAAAGCTACAGAAGCCCGAGACAAAGAAACACTGGGAAAAAGGAAGCTCAGACAAGCCCAGGGAAGGCAGATCCACATTGTTGCTCTACAGCTTTGCTGAAATCAGGAAATTCAACTCCTGCTCCTACCAACATTCCTTCTAGATTTCTGGTATTGAAGACCTCTGTTTACAGAGATGCTGCAGCAAGTTTTCCCATGTCTGTCACAGCTATGAGCTGTATTAAGTTACTACAGCTTCCCTCACAGCTCTCTCCATGCTTCAGCTCTCCCTTTGCAGCTGTTCACAACAGCCCTGAGAACAGACTCAACTACAACTCCAGGCTCCCAGACAGCTTTCCAACGGGTCCATCTCTGTGATGGGACTCAGAACCAGCAGTCAGATGATCTGGGCACCAAAACCACAATTCCCTTTCCCTCCAGATGCCAAGCCATGCCAACACCATCTCAGCTGCAAAAGTAGGAATGAGTCCCAGTAATCCCAATGCCAGCTATTGTGCCTGGAGCCAGCAGCTCCCCATCAGCTCTTTCCACAAGCCTCGCTCCCCCAAACAGTGCTCAGAGCACTTCCAGCCCTCATCTGACAGAAGCTGTTTTACCTAAAGCGACACAAGCTCCTTCCAAGCTGTGGTCAGATGTGACCCTGTGCTGATGCAGGACAGTGTGGTTTTTAGCTGCCCTTGGGAAGAGAAAAAAGTTGAGCTGGCTAAAACCAGCTGTTCTCCCCAGTGGAAGGCGTGTATTTCAATGTGCCGGTGCGCAACGGTGATTGAAACTGGGGTGAGAATCATTCACAAAACCCCTTTGTTACTTACTGTGGGATCTGTCCAGAGGGAGCACTTGGCACAGTCCTGGCAGGGTGCCCCGGGGGAGCGGGGGTGCTGGCAGAAGTGGTCGTAGCCGTTGATGGCAGCCCGGCAGAGGTAGCACATCTGGGCGCCGCAGCGGCACGACATGCGGTTGCAGCCCTCGGACTTAATCAGGCCGGTCCCACACTTGTGGCATTTCCTAATCCGGGCAGCTGTCATCTTCTCTTCTCTGCAGGAGGAGGGAGAAGAGTTACCAAAGGGGTGTTTGACTCACCAGCCTGTGGTACAACTACTGTTACACTAACCCAGCAATGCTTTAGCCCCCTCCTCTTTCCTCCTACACTATCCCCACACTCCACCGCTGTTCCAAAGAGGTCCGGGCTCAGCTCCACTTGGAGCCAGCCCATGACAACTCAAGAACAAAATAAGTGAAAAAAAAGTCAATCACTGGCTGCATGCTGCAGCCCTGATCCTGGTTTTCATGAGAGCCAAAGCACCAGGCTCTGGCTTGGGAGGAATTGGAGCGGCAAGTTCAAGGGCCAAAGGGCACGTGGATGCTTGACTTGGCTGCAGAGAAATACAGCCAGGGAGATAAAGTTCAGGAAAAGCAAACCCTTGGCTGTCACCTCTAGCTGGTTTTATGTTGCTCTGGCTACAAGTTGCCACGACCATACATTCTTTTCCAAGCCTGGCTGCTACGCTCCAGATTTATTTGGTTTTTTGTTAAATTTAAATCAGGAAGTGAAAAATAGTCACATCTTTCCCCATAGTCTTGGCTTTCCCTCTTCTCCTAAAATTCTCCTAAGATTTTCCAGAAAATTGGAAAATTGCTGTTTTAGGTTTAAGAGATGGGTTCATTCTAAACAGAGCACAAGTGGGAATCCAGGACAAAAGCACAGTCCCTGTTCCCAAGGGACACTCTGGCAGCGACACGCGCTCCAGCACAGGCTCAGCTCGCAGCAATACTATTTTGGCACAGAAATGGAAGAAAGCCTCGGTCATTTAATTAAAAGACTTAAGAATATAAATTATCATCCTAAGGGCCAATTTCCTAACCGCTGGAGATCACGTTACGCTTTAATTCACAACCTAGAAGTGAGATTTGATGACAGAAGAGCAAAGACAGTGTGTTTTCATGGAGGGAAGCACAGTTCTGTGCTGGCCTGGCAGTGGGGAAGGATCATCCTTAGCCAGGCATCTCCACCCAGCTACTTCAGCTACTTGGGAGATGGCAGGGAGGTATTTTTGAGGATCACAGCCCCACAAACTGCTCCAGCAGCACAACCAGAGGAGTAGGGAGTGGTGAGGTGGGAACTTCCCTGCTTTGCAGCCACCCAAAGCTCCCACACAGTTATACCCAGCATGACCTGCACTTGGGCATTTGGAGATGTGCTAAGAATAGAGACAAAAAAACCAACTTGAGACTGACTTTCCTCCAAGCTGCAGCTGCTCTTCCCTCCTCTACTCAACAGGATGCTGTCGATGCAGATTTTTTTTTTGGAAACTTTGAGCAAGGTAGGAAGTTTGGCCTGAACTCCAGCTGTGCTTCCCTTTCCTTATGCAGGGCTTCAAAAGGAAGTTTTTATTGTATCAGACAGTAGACTCATCTATGCACAGCAACATTCTGCTAAAGGTTTTGAAACCTGTATTTTTTTTCCTTATTAGGGACATGACAACTCATTCCTCCTCC
Source organism: Pseudopipra pipra (assembly GCF_036250125.1). Taxonomy (NCBI): domain Eukaryota; kingdom Metazoa; phylum Chordata; class Aves; order Passeriformes; family Pipridae; genus Pseudopipra; species Pseudopipra pipra. The sequence goes on from NC_087564.1 coordinate 13,367,377, forward strand.
CTCTCACCCCTCTTTCTTACAGGGAAAGGAGTGGCAGAGAAAAGAAGTGCTATCAAATCTGTAAAGATTTTATTCTGAATTAGGGACTGAGGGATGAGCAAGCAACAGTCATTCAAATCCCATTCAAAACCTCAACTCAGACCAGACACACTAAATCAGAGGAAAGGATTAGGCAATGTGGGCAAGCCCCACTTGGCTGCACCAGACGTGTAACTCCATGGATGAACCTTCCCTTATTTCCTAAAGGCAGAGGATTTTGTCATTTATTGTAGCAACAAGAGAAATTAAACTGAAAAGAATTCACGGAAACACTCGGAATTGACACCTGCCCATTTCAAAATGTGACTCCCTTCTGTAACAATTCCTACAAACTGGTTAGAAACAGGGACAAGGTTCTGTAAGAAAACACATCCTCTCTCACAAAGCAGCAGCTGAGCAAACAGTGCAGGTCTCCACTCCAGATTTTCAAAGGGTAATAACGACTTACTGTGACTCAGTCGCTTCTTTGCCTCTGTGCCACACCTCCCTTCTCCCCCAGCAATGCTAATGGGGGTTTCTCACCTCCCAGCAGGACCAGGTGCCAGCCTGGAGACACCGGGGCAGCCAGAGGAGCAGGCTGGGCTGGTGACAACTTTCCCACATTCTCGAATTACCAGCTGGATCTGCTGCCAAGTATCTTTCACAGACAGAAATCCCATCCTGGGAGCCGTCTGACCCCTCAGCTCTGACATCCCAGGACCCCTCTGGTGGAAGGCAGTGACAGCCAGCAGAAACTGAGGGTCACGAGGGCAGTGGGGGGTCTCACCCCCTCCACACCATTGCCCAGTGTACTCTGATTAACAGTTCATCCACACTCCTGTTTTTCCCTGGTTATGGAGTTCACTTACATGGATGTCCTGTATTTGATGTCATCCTTCTCAGCCAGCTGCTCACAGGTGAGGTTCATGTGCTCCTTCCACAGCCCCTGGCACTTCCGGCACGTTTCCTGAGGAGGATAACAAACATTAAGGGAAGAAAAGACCCAGCACACCACTAACAGCACCAGGAACTGGAAGAATTCCCATCTCTTCCCCCACCAAGCTGCAGGTTCTCAGCTGAGGATGGGGCTGGCAGTATGGTACAGAGGTCTGCAGGTCTGTCCTCTGCTGAAGACCAAAGTCCATAAATAATTGGAGCCAAGGGACAAGGCACAAGAAAATGGATACAAAATTAATCCATAAATCCTAGTTCACCTAAAACTCTTGGGACAGCTACCAAGTTCACTGGTTATATCCCACAGGAGGCTGCAGAGGTGAAAATGTGGTGCCTAAAGTACATCAAGTTCATCTGTTTCCTGACCAAGAACCTCCTTCATATAAAGGGCTTTTAGTTCTGTAGGTGATGGAAACCTTGCAGCTGCATCAAAAACTGTGCTTCACCAGGCATAAAAGCAAATATATACATATATTAAAAAAATGTTTTGTAAAACCTCACAAAATAAAGTTAAAGAAGTTTACGTGATTAAACAGCTTAGAAAGGCAGAACACGGAAAAACATCCATAAAACAGAGATGAAATATGAACAAATATTTACAAATTTAACCAGAATAGCTGAACTATACAAGTGACTGAGCTCTCTTATTCTTGCAAACTCTTAAGCAACAAGGCTCTAATACAGGACTGGTAAAGCTGCATGGAGCAGGATTGCTGTGGAGGCACAACTGGCATGGGAGCTTGGACCAACACTGGGGACAGAGCTGATTTTTTGGCTGGCTAGCCAAAGAAAACATAATTTTGTTTTGGGCCAAACAAGAGATTTTTCCTTTAATTTGAGGAGGATTAAAAAACATCCAGATCAAACTTGAAAAAAATACATGTTTTACAATCCAACTGTTTCATCTCCAGGATGGCTGGGGCTCAGGCTCTCAGATCCAACTTTCCCTCTGGCAGGAAAACCCATATGGCTGTGCAGCATCCTCTTCCCCTGCACACCAAAGAAGGTCCTAAAAGAGCTTTTCCCAGCTCTGGTCTCACTATCAGCAAAAGACGACGACTGCAGAGACAGATCTTATTTGATTGCATTGCCTTAATTTTATTTTAATGAAGAAATTGGACGTTTATATGAGACACGATAGAAGGAACTGCTTCAAGACACACGTAGGCAGCAACGCTCTTTTGATCGCGAATCAGACAAACAGGATGAAGGCCAAAGCTTCCAAGGAAGCCACCCCAGGAGGGGGGAGTGTGAAATGTGGACTTGTTTGTATCTGTGCTCGCTGGGAGATGCCCAACAGCTCGTGCTTTCATCTGGAGAATGAAAGGCTCCTCGTCCTGGCTGCTGAGCTGGACATGTTTGCAGACTGCGGGGTAAGGGCTGGAGCAAGAGCAGAGCCAAGTGTATGACTGGGTGTCCCAAAAGCTCAGCAGAGGATTTTGTGATCACTCACCTTGCAAATGCACTCTTTGGCAGGCAGGCCCTGGTTTTAAGGGGCAGTAAATACCTTGGTTCTACTGATCCTCATGAATCATTCATCACACCCCTGTATTTTCCTGCTAAAGCTGTTAAAACAGGCACCATTTTGTGTGCATTTTTGGCAGCCCACATCTGGCTGTTGGAAGCATTGGAGGATCAGACTTGGAGCTGCTCACATACCTCGATGAGGACCCACCTTCCCCCTTTATTCCCAACACCTGGCCACATGCCATTCCAAGATCAAAAGTGCCTCATGGTGTTTTTTTACATACACCAAGGGTTAAAAACAGCCTTTGGAGCCATGTTACACAGAACTGCTTTCACACGCCAGCAACAGAGATTTAACAGCTTTTTGCCAGGAGGGTTGGCACACTTTCCAGCCAGGAGCCTGCTATTCCCAATTACTTAACTCCAGGAGCCTCCTCTGCTGCCGAATTAGAAACTATGCCCTTCTGAAGCAGATGGTGCCGCTTAGACCTTCGTCCCGAGTCATTCCCCTTGCCTCTTCTTACTGCCTCCAGCCTGGCAGCTACTGGAAAAAACGTTCTCCCTGGAGCCCAGGCTGCTGTTGTTTGCCAAACAGTTGTCTCCTGCACTCAGGAAAAGGCATTTCTGTGCACGGCCATGGAGATTCCTGGGATGGCACGACAGGAGGTATCCGGTTCTCCGTGTGACTGCAGCACAGCGGGTCCATCACAGCTGTGCACATTTCTGGGATCCCTCCCAAGCCGTGCTGTCCTCGAGGAGCTGCAAACCCACAGGCAGCTCTGCCTGTGCCAGTGCACCCCGTGCAGGGGATGTTCCTGTGGCTTCCAGACTCTCGAGTGTCACCTGCTGCTGCCTCTGACTGTGCCACGTCCTCTCCAGAACACAGGCAGGGGAATATGGACCATTCACGTGTCATTAGCAGAACCTGATAGATCTTTTCCCTTTGCCCAAGACAATGGCACATTGTTGGTGGTTACAGGAGCTCGTGTTGGACCCCTTCACACAGAACTGGGAGGGAGCCCATGGTTCAGACAACGGCAACTGCTCCAGTGCCAGAACTGAGGCCACAGCCCTCACCCAAGAAAAGTGACTTAAATAAAGATCCTTCCCAACTTTTCTGGCACTCGGTTCCTTTTCTGGCACTCTACTGTATTCATGTAGGGGTACCTGAGTTTTAGTTTTAACAGCCCTTCAGCTAAATGCATCATTTCTGGATGGTGAGAATTCCATGTGTTCTCCTGCCTTCCCCCATGCCACTCCTTGCAGGCAGGGACAGCCAACCCAGCTCCCAGCTTCCCCACGAAGGAAGTTTGCAGAAGCCTTGGCATTGGGAAACAGCTCCAAACCAGGCACGGATACGGGAGATTAAGTATTTGCTGCCTGTTACATCTGCCTGAGCTTGGCAGGCAGCCTGGGACAGCCCATTAATGCGTCGGCCGAGGAGGGGAGGATGTGATGGAGAGGGTGTTTAATCGCACCCTGTAATCTCCTCACTGTACATCTGTTGGGGGTAGTGGCTCTGCTTCCTCCCCCCTGGCTGCCAGGAAGCAGCCAGGATTAGCACAAATATGTTTGGGTTCAGGAGGATCCTTTGTTCCCAGGGTCAGCGGTGTTTCTGTGCTCAGGGCCAGCCTGGCTAAGGGTGGCCACTTGGCTTTTAGCACCACAACCCTTAAACGCCCTTGTCAGTTGTCCCAGCACCTAAAAGTGGTAGCAAGGAAGTGTTTTATGCAAAACCTACCACCTTCCTTCCTCAGCACTTCCAATGGATGCTACAGTTTTAAGCACAGCCTAAACTTTTTTTCTTCCAATCTATCATCAACTAAAAATGGACCTCTCCAAGGTCCAGCCCACAGATCGGGAGGTGAAAAAAACCCCCAAACTCCAAGGAATCAGCTTCTCCCTGCCAGTCTCCACGCCCTCTTGGCCACAGTCAGGCTGTTGTATGCACTGCTGGCAACTGTAGATGCAGCAGCTTTTCCTGATTGCAACCCAAACAAATGCCACATGGACAGAAACATCAGATGATATGCACGGATCCCAGCCCGACTGCCCACGGCATTCCCGCCTGTGCCGTAGGAGTTTACACGAAGCCATTTACTGACTGAGCAAAACGCAAAGGGGGTGGGGGAAGCTCAACTTAAACAACAACAGGCGATGGACCCGGCTGTCGGCACCGCCCTCCGCTCCCAGTGGTGGCTCTGAGCCGGGTCCAGCGCTTCCCTCAGCTTTCCATATGTTGGTTAATTAAATCCTTGTGCTGCTGCTGCGATTCCCTGCATCCCCCAGGAAGGGCGAGGTGCTCACTCCAGTGGTCTCTGCCGGTTGCACACATGGGGATGTTTGCTGGGAGGGAGGTAAAACGCCCTGTGAAATGTTAGGACGGAGCCCCAGTGATTGATTCGCTGCTTCCTCCTGCTCTCGGACACACAATAGCACAGGCCAACCTCAAACAGGCCCAGTTTTACCCAAAAGCAGATGTGAATGCAAGTGTCTCAGAACAGCACCTCAGGGCCACTCCGTACTGTGCTCGTTTAATTAAAGAGCTGCGATTCCCAACCAGATGAGTTAATGGGAAAACAAAGAACCACACAGCCTTCCTCCCCACAAGGTCTCGCTGCCCACAAAGCTGCACAGACCTTAACTAAAAATGGATGCAAAAGTAGCTAAATGAATACAACCTTTAAGCATGGATAAGCTCTCATGAACACACTCCTTCAGGGCTGTTTCTGGGATTTCCTACATGTTAAGCTGGGATAAAGAGACTGTAATCCAGCCCAAGACAATCCGTTTGGGTGAGAGACCCCTCTTTAGGGAGGTACGAAAACCCAGCATGGGGAGGTGGGACCCCAGTGCAGAGAGAGCTCCTTCCAGCACCAATATTCCAGTGGGAATATTACGGTCCCGGAGCTGCTGGCAGGTACCAACCCCAAACACACAAAATCCAGGCAGTGTGGAGAAATGAACGCCGTGCCTTGGATGGGTGATGGGGTGAGGAGCAAGGGGCTGGGAGGGTGTCTGTGGTGCCAGTGGGTGTGTTTGCTGCTCCCCCGGGAGCTCGGCTGTTCCCCGGGCAGCGCTGCCGCTCAGCGGCGGCCGCTCACACCACAGGGACAGGCAGGAGGAGGAGGAGGAGGAGGCAGCAGCCAGGAGAAACCCGGGAAAAACTGAGGTTTCCTCTCCTGAGCACGGTTTGTTCTGCGAGGGGAGAGGTTGCCGGGAGAAATAAAGCAGAGGCACAAGACTAGGCTGTAAAAACCCTCCAGAGACCTAAGAGTGACTGAGAGTTAAAAGCTTGATAAAGAAAATATGCATTTTTATCCAACACCACTGAGAACCATAAAATAGAATCATTAAGGTTGGAAAAGACCTCCAAGATCAGAGTCCAACCTTTAAAAAGGTTGGTTAGAGCTTTTATATCAAGCCCCCTTACCAAACATTACGAGTCCAAGGAACGCCTCCTGTTTTGCCTGCTCTTGTTAAATTCAGCATATTGTACTCCCTCCCCATTTCTAAGACACTGGGGATACTCAGTGCCCTTTTCCTTTCAGAAAAGTGCTGGCAGGCTGGTTCCCATGAAGTTTTGGATCATTTGTGTTCAAATCAGACAACCAGAAATATGTGGTAACTCCCACCTCTTGCCTAAGTCAGTAGGACTATCTCATATCTGTAATTCAGAAGTTCCTGGAACACACAGACCAAACCACAGCAAGCTTTTCCTCTCCCCAGAGCTTGACTTTAAATGGCCAGATCAGCAGCTGGTTTGGGTGAAGCGGTTAGAGACCTATGGAGCAAAAATATCTGCAGCTTCATGCAAGAAGTGCTGCTCAGCACCATCATGACCCTGGAGCTGGTCAGAGGTGGAAATGGTGCTAGCAAGAAATTGCTTGCTTATCTCACACTCAGAGTACAAAAAACCAGTTCTTTCACTGAGGAAGATCATGATTTAATTTGAACTTGTACAAAATGAAGGTTTTTCATTGAGTTGTTTAAAAAGAAGTATCTTTGTTTCAAAGCTACTTTCTCTCAAGCTCCAGGGGTGTGAGGAATACATCAAAAGGTATTTGCATCCCACATCCATCACAGCAGGATCCCTTCCCCTGAGCTGAGGAACAAGTGTTTCTCACAAGGATAACCTCTCCCTCCCAAAATTACATTTTTTCAGAAGCTGAGCAGATTGGGATCACACACAGCATCTCTCCAGCTCAGCTCACTGGGAAGTTTAGTGAGTGGATTGGCTTTGTGACCTACCCAGAGGTGGTAACCCACCAACCTGAATCCACTTGCACTGCAAGTAGAGGAAACCACTGCTTGGCCACTTTATAAAGACAGGTTAAATCTAGCCTGGGACCTCACACTGAAGATGTTGGCTCCATCACTATACCTGAGGTCATATCGCTCCTTCCCAGGGAAAAAGTTAAGAGAAACTCGGCACATGCTCCTGGAAACACATCTGTAATTGTCAAGCACAGCTTTGAGATCTGTTGGACTGATTGCAGATAACAGTTACTGCCTTCCCAGCCAAGGTAAATAATTAAATACCAGCAGAGGAGTTCAAAGCCTCAGCAGCTGCCCCTCCTGCTCTCCCCCAGTGCAGATTCCCCTGCCCCATTGAGCAGAGATCCAGGAGGTTATCCATGTAATCCTCTACACAATCTCACACAAAAACGGGATGTTGCTTCCAATAGCTGGAACTCAAGTGATGAAATCTAGCAAGGCTAAATATCTGTGGAGCTGGTGGAAACAATAGAGACCTTGGGAGAGGAACAGACTTAGATTTCAAGACAAGCAGCTTGATTTTTAAAGGATAAGTCCAGGAAGGTCACTCCAGGGGTTGCACCCAAGGATGCCAAGAAGGTTAATAAGGCTAACCAAAGCAAGGTATCTTATCTGCAGAGGTACCTGCTAACGATGCATTGTGAGACTTGAGAGGAGGAACAATTACTGAAGTTAATTTTGAAACTTCCCTCTTGCACCACCACATGATAAACAAATCCCCCCACCACCCCGACCCAGACACAAATCCCTACCCAGGGCTTTGGGTGGCAGGAACTGGAGAGAGCCTCCTCCAGATCTGTCCTTTTTTTTGATGGTTCCCCTGCAGTCTCCCAGATTTTGTTTTATCACAAAAGAATCAGCTCAAGGAGCTCTATTACAGGTGTCCTCTCCTCCATCAACAGTTGCGTGGAGACCCAGGTTTATGTAACACACCTACAAACCACTTTTAAGGAGCCTCTGCAATATGGCAATTTTGATGGTAATTTAGCAGCATTAACCCACTTCACTTTCAGTTTAAAGCCTTTTTAACTGTACTCTCTACCTACAGCAAAAGTTCACACTCCAGGTCATCCTAACACCAGCAAGGGATGGGAAAAGGTGAACTGAGCAAGAGCAATGCTGGTAATTAGCTTTGGTCTAGGTACAAATCCACCCTCAGAAACTGGGCAAAGCACAGCTTGCTCTGCCAGGGAAATTAAAGCCAAACGAGGGGTAGTGTTCCTAACTTTAAACTGGTCAGAGTAAACCAAAAATAAATAAAGTGTTGGGGGATGAGCAAAGATCAAGAAAATAGAAAGCAAACTGATATCTGGCCTCCTTGAAAGCTCAAAATTCAGATGATTTCTTGCTTTAGCGCCTGTGTGGTACAGGGTCACCTCTCACCTGCTGCTCCCCACACAAGCTCTGTGCAAACAGGGCAGATTTGCACTCCTGAACTGAGCCACACAGCAGCCAGCCCTTAAACTACAGTATTTATAGCAACAGTATTTACAGCAGAGCAATGAAATTGGCCCTGTGAACTGCTCACCTCCACCTTCGCCAGTGTGACACTGACTCATCTGTGGCTCATTCACTTTGCTAAAATAAAGCAGTGGTGAAACCAGAGCCCCTGGGCTGCCCAGCAGCTGCTGAAACTTCTAAAAAGGCAAAAGCACCGAAAAGTGCAGTGTGATAGAAGAGCTCACCCCAAAGCTCCAGTGTAGACGTGCACTGGATTTCTTCTTGCATCACAAAAACTGTTCAGATGCCTGTTCAAAATAGTAACAACAACAATAATAACAATAAAAGATATCAAGTAAATGGGTATACACCAAAATAATACAAAGTGCTGAAAACTAAACAGGGAAAGAGATGTGCTGGCAACTGATTCCTCTTTCAGAGCCCTTAGATGATGTTTCCATTCCCTGCTGTACCTAAAGCACCCACCAGCTGGGCCTGGGTTTCTGTTTGGTGCAGAAGTGGCAAAAAACCACCATCAAAACTGCAATTTGTGGGTGGTTTTTCAAGCCCTGCTAAGGCTGTTTGGTCCTGCATGATGCAATGTGCCTTCCCAAGGCTGCAGGGAGCAAAGGGACACTGGGAAGGACCCACCAGCCCCAGCAAGGAGCAGGGCAGAGGGGATACAGAGATCCAAGACCATTGAGCAGAGTGCCTGCTGACCCCGAGCCCAGCCTAATCTTGACCAAAGCCGATCAGCCGCCTTAACTCCTACAGCAGGACAGGCAGGTTAATACAGCAGTGCTGCAGTGTCCTGCCAAATGAGGGTAATTCAGGGCACATTTGTCTTCTACATCGAAGAATTGCTTAATCTGTAATTTAATTTTCAGTTAAGTCACATAATCCCTTTCAATTCACCTTTTTTAATAGTCACAGAAAAATGCGGGGCTTGAAAACACTTTGGAATAAGAGAAAAACCATCTCAGATCTGCAGACATTGAAGCTAAACTGCGTTAGCAACTCCAAAGGGAGTCTTCTCCACCTGGCCCAGCTCTGAACAACAGCTGGTAATGCAGCAAGACAAGCTCACTTCCACACAGCCATGTGAGACCGGGCAAGAGGCAGCGAAAACGAGACCCAAAACAATGACTGCAACATTTGTGAGGTCCCAGTGTTGAGCAGAAGGGCCATCACAACAGAAGTGAGACGGGAAGAGCTGCAAGCCTTGGAGTTGTGAAACCCCAGAGTGAACAGTTCCCTTTCCATTACACACACAAACACTGATCACAGACAGAGACCTGTTCCCCTCTCCCCCCCCTTGCTTCACAGAGCACTCGAGTTTAACTAAGCGTGCTGTTCAATCATTTGCATGGCATGACTTGTCTACAAACCAGAGCTGTTGCAAGCCTGTCATCTGTAAAAGCAGAAAAAACCCCCTCCAAAATCCCCCCAAAAAGCACAAGCCACCTCGTCTCCAGGGATCTGTCTGAGACCCAGTGGCCATTCCTCAAGTAACAACAGTCATTTCTGCCATGACCCAGCCACAACAGCAAAACAAACCAGAATATTTTGTGTATTGCTGACATCAATTCAGTTTTGAGGGGAGAATCCTGGCTGGTTTAGGAGAAGGAAAGCCATCTTAACACCCAGGGCTGCCAAGGAATGCTGCTCCTGTTGCAGGACAGGGGTCCACTGGTCACCTTTACTGCACACAGAGCATCTCCCTCATACAGTAAGAAAAAAATACAAGAACTGCAAGTATGGAGCACTTTGGTATGGCTGGATGCAGGTAAAGATCAAGACTGGTGTTTTGGGATTACTTTATCCAAAGGGAGGATTATTAAATTATGCTGTACATGCAGGTCCTCCAAAAGGATTGGTATGACACCCTCAGAGGGGAATGAGCCATGGACAGAAACGCAGAGCGTGGGACACCAAAAGATTAAATCAACCATTCTGGCAGCACAAGTGAGACATTTAGATCCAGACCAGTTCCAGCCACTTCCCCAGCCCCAGAGCCACTTCCAGATCCTGTTCTCGTTTTCCCGGGATGTCTATTGTAAAGACAAGGAGAGGAAGGAAAAAATAAAATGGTGTGATCACAAACACACCGTCGTTAAAACAGAGTTGAAGAATATGCGGATGCTACTCAAAACCACTTCCAAAGTGCTTCCCCAGCATGTGGGGAAGTGTTTAGCTCCTACTGACCAGCTGGTAACCCTGGGGAAGAGGCTTTCTGTGTCAGCAAACCCCATTGGTCTTCCCATAGTCAAGCCCCAAGGAATGGAAACACCTTTCCCCAGAAGAGAAGTCCCAACCTGCAACCGGACACCGTGATCTGGTGAGAGGTGGTTGGAATGAAACAGTCCTGGGAACATCACCACAGACTCTCCTAACCAGTTACTCTCTTTTTTTCCCCCCCTTTTAATTTCAGAGCTGAATTGCCACATTAGAACCAAAACTAAAGTGTCAGGCCAACAAGTTCTGCAGGAACCAAACACGAGCTGTACCACTTAAAAACGGAGCAGTTAAACCGAGTGCCAAACGAGCCATTTGCATTAACCTTGTGAAACAGGATATGAAGCACTTTGTAGCAAGAAACAGGAGACTGACTTTATTAGAAAAATACTTTTAAGGTTCAAATTCATCAAACCATTTGCAGCCAGGGATGATTTGTAAAAGACATTATTGGCTGACAAAGCTGGCTTTTGGCTTCCCAACACCATCAGCAATTACCACCCAGAGGAATATTACCTGTTCTCAGCTAATGAGCGCCACCAGTGCCAAGTGCCAGGCACAGAGACCACATTAACTGCTGCAGAAAATGGCTCTTCAGGGTCAAACTATTACGAGACATCTGTAATAGGCCAAGACATTTTGCTTGGTGTAAAGGACCGAAGGTGATTGTAGGAAAGAAGTGTGTATTGTCCTCCTGTGCTTACCTAGAGTCAATCAGAGCTATCTAGACTCAATCAGACTCTGAAAACCACCTTGGGTTTGGACGAGATAAACTTCTCCCCATGAAATTAAGGGGAGTCACAATTCCTAACTGTCTTAAGCAACTAAAAACCTATGGCACCCCTCAAACAAACCAACCCAGCACCTCCTGGTAGATGTTGTAACTTGGTTTATTTTAGCCTAGAATTTACTATGTCGCAAATCCCATCCCCACCCCCTGGGAGCTGGTCAGACCAGCCCCTTCCTCCTCCCCGACTTCTCGCTTCCACTTCTGACCCAGGATTTTATTGCAAAGGGAAACCAGGGTTATTGGCCATAAAAGGAAAAGACCCATCTGTCACATTTCTTCGGAGGGGAGTCAACAAGGAGGAACTTAGGGGACTTCCTTAAAACTCCGGAAACACCAGAGGCCACAGCCATCCCCCCTTATAAGGATTAAAGGGTTTTTCTCCCGCTTCCGTCAGGGACGCACGTGGGCACCAACACCAGACAGTGGAGGAGCACAGATGTCTCATTTTGAAGGAAGACAAAAGGGGAGGGAAACAAAAAGAGATGGCAGCAAACAGGCAGAGTTGAGCAATGTTCAGGGAGCTCTGCCCCGGGCTCCCGGATAGTCGGGAGCCTCTGTGAGGGCACTGCAGATGCACGACGCACCCTTTGCCTTGGTGACCCAATGTGCACCTTTCCACACAACCCTGCTTATGCTTCTGCCAGAAGACAGTGCTTAACAGGCTGAAAATTTCATTTACATCAGGAATGCATTTGGCCTTTTAGTTACGGCATGTTTATGTTTGCTTAACAAACCCCTGCGTTTCCTCCATCAGACATTATTCTGGATTGCTGACCTCAAATGTGGACATGCTCAATCCAAAAATACCAGGAGTCAGAAGTTATACAATCAGGAACGTTAACTTTTCCTTTTATTTTTTTTTTTAATGAAAAAGTATTCTCTTTCCTTTACACCAATAACCACAGCCATGCTTAAACCCACTTACACAAAGACGAAGGTGAGATGACCCTGCACTGAAAAACAAAATCGCTGGCTGGGTGCCATCAGCACACTGCCCCTCGCATTTCAGATGCATCAACAGCAAAAGCTGACAGGAAAATTTCACTTTTGTTTCACTTTCAGAATCACATCAAACAATACAGCAGTACTGGGTGGAAACCACAAACCTGATTATGAGTCCAGAAGTAAAAGTTAACCCTGTTTGTCAGGTCTTATTAGGGCAGATGATGTCAGCACAGCAGTGTCTGGGGAGAAAAGTCAGTGTAATGCTCACAGGACATGTTAAGATCCCAAGACATCATTTACTGTTGTTTTTTTTGGGGGGAGTTTGCTATTATTGAGAAAACTACACAGTTGGAGCTTTATCATTTTAAAGAAAGTCAAAGAATCAGTGCTTTGTATTTGCAGCAGCTCCAGGTTTCTTCCTTACAGTGGTTCCCACATGCACGACTGGTGCATCTCCCCTCCCCAGCACCAGCCTCTCAAACCAGAAGAGTTCCAGCCAGAAGGGAACCAGACAACACTGAAGATCTGCCTCCTTACCCTTTATCCCAAAGGAAACACTGCTCTGTCCCACACCAGACCTTAGGACAAGCTGCTTTACTCTGGGCATCTCCCAAGAGTCTCCCCTTGATCTCCAGGGAAAATCCCACTAGTAGAGCATCCAAGACCACTTCCAGAATGAAATGAATTTCATTTATCCATGTTCAGGTACATAAGCTCAGCCTCTGGTAACACACACTACAGACAGGTACCTTTGTGGGAGGGTTTGGTGTGGCAGGTTAGTTGCTGCCCAGCAGCCACAGTGAGCAGCCACTGAGACCCTCAACCCTCTTCCCCCTTTTTTACCACATAAACACTAGTGCTTGACTTCCCAGGAGCACAAGGAGGATATGCTATAACAGAAAACCCACAAAATCTTCACTTTTTGGTTTTGGCCACCAATCTAGAACCTCTCCCTTGGAAGAGCAGCTTTTCAGGAGAAGCCTGAAAAACATCCTATCTTACAGCAGGGTCTCGTTACAGGACAGGAAAAAGTCCCCCTCCCCAAGACACAATAAACCACCAAATTAAACAGGTCAGATAGGCATCACACAGCTTCAGGCTATAAGGTTTCTTTGGGTGTATTATTTGAAACACATTCTAATTAAATCAGATTTTCACTTCCAACTGTTTAGCTGATTGCAGGTCCCTGCTAAACCTGATGCTGATGTTCCCTTGCCAGCAAGTCAGTGGCCTGTGTTACTTGTCCCAACAACTTACAGCGCCAATTTATTTTATGAGGCAAGACCTTCGTGCATCTTACTCAGAGGAAAAAAAAAAAAAAGGCACAAAAAAATCAGGTATGACACCTCATTTTACTGTTTTCTAATGCAACCCCCAACAAACTCTTTTTGACACGAGGCTCCTAAAAATAACACATCCTGAAAAAGTCCTGTTATTTTTATACAGTCACAAGAATCACTGGATTGCTTCTAATTATCCCATCCTTCCTTGGAATGTCTATTTGTGAGCAACAAGACACAACTGGCTGTGACACCAGTGGAATCATAACAAATTTTGAATTACAGGCAACTGGGTAAGTTCAGTTTCTCCTCGTGAACAGTTTTGAGAGAATGACAGTTAAAAAAAGCCCATTTTACTGTGGACTTTGGGGTCTGTGTTAAAGAAGTGCCAGGTCTAAACAGAAAACAGATCTTACACTGGCCATGACTGAAAACAAACCCAGTTTCTCACAGGGATTCACAGTAGGATTAGAAACATTCCACCTAAACAGGATCAGCAAGGAGATTCCTAAAAAGCCCTTACAGAAGGACTAGCCTATGGGACTTCACTATCTTCCCTGTAAATACACCCTTACTGCCTCTGGCTTCCAGGGGACATTGACTACTCCAGACAGTGGTAACACAGAGGAATCTGCTCGGGGCTCAACAGAAACATAAATAGTTATCCATCTGCAACGTGCCTGACTGTACCAGACTGGCAGCTGGATCTGCACTGGTAACCAGGCTATCAGTGCACAGCCCCAGTGTCTCCCATGGTGCAGTCAGCACTCAGCTATTACTGGCACTCATTACTGCACGTCCAAATATTTGCATGGAAAACTTGCCGGACGCTTACTCAGCGGAGGCCTGGCTCCTGCCTGGCCTTCTAAATGCTCCTCAACACCCCCAGGGGAAGAACAGTTCCAGAATTAGCACCTAGAGCCCCATGTTCTTCTAGCAAGCTGCATCTCTTAAGGCTGGAACTAACACCATCTTTCTGCTCTTGTTTTACACTGTTTTTCCTCCTTTGGAAACGTGGTGCTTTTATCTGAAGAGTCATCCATTGCAATTTGTATTGTCATGGCAACACAACCCCCTCCCCTGCCCAAATCCATCCCCAGCCTCATTGTGTTTGTTACCAGACAGGCACACAGCACCCTGCATACAGATGAACCTCTCCCTGCATCTGTACTGACACAGCTCCTGCTATAGGGTTATGGTTGCAACAGGAGAAGGGGAAAAAAAAAAGTCTTAATAAATCAAATTTCCTCTGTTCAAAGAAAGAAGCTTTACTCGAGGTGTTTTTGTAGTACGGTACATTTTTGTCGTACTGATTAAAATTAAAAGACCAGGTTCATAACTAGTCTGAGCAGTGCAATAAAATAATAATAATATTTACAGCAGGCGTAAGAGGATTTTGCTAAGGCAGCTTGGACACACTGACAGAGAAAAGGGGAAGATCACTCCACAAAGGATCCTACTCAAGAACAGGGCTCTGGAGCCCTCTTACGGCAGCTTGCTCTCAGCTTCCTCAGAGCAGAATTCCATGTTTTCCTCACAGTATTATCTCTGTGTAGACAAGGATGCAGTGCCGTTGAGATTGGGTGGGAAAAAACATGATCCACCTGCAAGACTAAGCTTTGATCCCACAAATGTGAAAAATGCACACTTCCAGCTCCTTGAGTGATCCCTGAGGAGTGTGCAAGGACTGGACAACCCCCATGTTTAAAGGGGGACAGAAGACACTGAAACTAACCTCCTCCAGAGCTAAAGTGCTGCTTCAGCAATAGAAACACCTGAGGGGAGCTAAGGAAATGACCAAATCCACTGCTCCAGTGCCAACAACTGCTCCACAGGGATGTCAGGCTGCCCAGTGCCAGGCAGGAAAGGCCAGACTGGTTTCACACCAACTCTTTCTCCAGGCCAATAAGTTCTGACAGAGCCACAGAGTTCAGTTATGGACAGGTCCAAAATCTCTGTCCAGCAGCCACTCAGGGAGCACAGAGGGAGGAGGCAGCTCGCCTTTAGCAGGGAAAAGCACAGCTGCTGGGCTCCTAAGGGGTTACAGAGATTCAACAGCAAGGAAATATTTATGGAGAAAAGATGCTGAGCTGTGCATGTTTCCCAGGCTGGAGATGGTTTTAATTTACCTCTTGCAAAGGCTGTGATTATTTGCTGCTGGTTTTTGTTGAAAGCAACTATTCGAGGCTCACCTACTCCCTCTGGTGTCGCAGCTCTGCAGCTGAGCCAGAACAAAACACCCCCCAAACCCACACAAACTACAAAGAATCCTGCTTTTTTCCCCCCTCTGGAAAAGAGGAAGCAGTATTTTAAGCATTAGAGATTACCACAGCCTTGCCAGGCACAAAGCATTTTTTGACTACAGCATGCTAAGGACAGCACAGATATCTCCTAGAGTTTAAAGCCAGAAAGTTTCCTTCTCTTTTCCAGCTCTCCCCTCTGGAGACTGGTCTCTGACTTTAGCAAAACTGCAGCATCCACCACACTTCCTCACTAGATTTCCCTCCACAGCAGCCCCCGAGTCCATGGTTCTGGTCAGCACAGACATGAAAACTATGAGAAATTTTAAAACTAGGAAAGTATCCTCAGCATTACTAGAGTCAGGCACCCAATCCACCTGGGACTAGCTATATCCTGGGGGAGGAATCTGTACCTCATCAGTCCTCTCATATCACTCCACAAATTCCAGAAACCTGCACAGCCCCACAGACAAAAGGGAACCAGTCTTCACCATGGTTAAAACTATCACCTCCCTACCAGTGCTGCCTCCCCAGGATTTCCCAGATGCCACTTTGCTTTATGGCATGGCTCTTTTGCTTCCTGCTTGCAGCCTTAAGCTGCTCCTCCTCTGCTTTGTCTGTGTTTCTTCTCCTTTCACTCACTATTGAGCTGCCATACAAGGGCAACTGAGACACAAATTCTTATCCTCCCTTTTTGATCTGTAGCTGCTCCTCTCCCCATTCCCACCTGGGGGGTGCCCCTGCATCTCCCCCTGCACCATCAGCCCCACACCTTTTCCCCAAGCCAGCAGAAGTTTACCAGCCTGGCAGCATCCCTGAGCCCACGTGAGCAAGGCTTCCAAGCTCTCCTCATAAAGCATCTACCCCACTTCACATTTCCTGATTAATACATACCTTGAAGTGAACCATAAATATTTGCCTGGATTTTCTGTTAATCTTGCTCTGACATAGCTATTAGGATTACTGGAGTGCAGGCTGATAAGCAATGGGGTGAGTGCTGGAGTGTTTTGGGAGATGACAGTAACACCTCGCTGTATTTCACTGATGTGGATGCCTTGGTGACCTGCACTAATCCACTTGGAAAATTACTATGAGAGAACAAAGAGTCTTGGAATACGAAGTAGGAGGTGGAGTGCTGCAAAGAGAAGTTTATTTCCAGACAAGCCTTTTCTAAATATACACATAAACGTCTGTATTCAACGCTAAGGGGAGAGTCACAAACAGAAATGAGCAGAGAATAACCCAGAGCAGGACCTTCCTGCACACCCACATCCACGTGCACTGGTCCAGTAGGAGAAATCCAGGAGCCCTAGTTTATAACATGACCTTTCTCTCAGTATACATGTACTGAAATAACCACCCTCAGCCTGAACATTTAACAAACCACCACGCCAAAACAAAGGCTGTTTTGCAGAGTTCAGGCCAAAAAGCAGAGTTTTGGATGCAGTGATGACCTACAGCCCTTTTCACACAGATCTCTCACTCCTGAATACCAAAATGGTGCTTAGTTTCTCCACAGGATCCTCAGGAGAGCGTTACCTACCGAGTCCAGCCTCCCACTCCTTGCAGTCTGTCAGCCAGCCGTGTCTGTTCACACCTAGCCTGGCCAATCTAGCTGGATCACAGCTTGAAATCACAGGGCTACAGACTGTGATGATGTTACAGCAATAGACTTCAAGGCAGAATGAGCCAGAAGTGACCATTAAATAGCTAAAAGCATCTATTCCCTCTATCAAAAATTCTGTTTATAATTAAGTATAAAGTCTCCTCCTTCCTCCTTCTCAATCAAGACATCCAACTTGATCCAAAAGCTCCAAGATGACTCAAAGCATGGGTTTTCAGCCAGCTTTGCCTTTTAGACTTTTAATACTAACTTATCATTATCTGTTACATTTAAAACATTACACACATCTCTGGAGGTGTACCCTGACAGACTCATCAAGTGATCTCATAACATTTCTCCTAAAGACTTAGCTTTAACATCTTACTGTAAGGCAGATTTCTAGACTGCAGAGAATAATTTTAAACTTTTTTAAGGGTCTTCTGGCTTCCTGTCATACTTGACTAAGAATCAGAACAAAACACTTGGTGTCACTAATGCCATAATATAAAGAAAATATGATCTTTGACTCTGCGTGCCCCGACATGCAAGTCCAAGGACTACAACAGCTTTCCTAGTGATTGGCATTGCTTGCTTTCACTTTTCCATAGTGATGTGAGGTACTTCAGAGGAACTATCCAGTCCAAATTTTTGGGATAGCACATCATCAGGCCCACAGACAGCGGCGAGAAGGTTCACTGACAACACAGAGAGGCATTCTGGGCAGAAAGCAAACTGGAATAACACATGCAAAGAGATCATGGGAATTTTGTATCTTCCTGACAAGCAGCTGTAATGATTCCATGTGGGAGACAAGTCAGAGGACTGTCAGAGGTCTGTTTTGGTACGGCTGTGCAGTTGCACAACTCATTACACACAACAACAGTCCACTCAATGTGTTGAGTAAATACCTCTCAGTTTTACATAGCCAAATCAGCCAGGTCAGCCTTTCCCCCACACCCTGCAGCTTCCCAGTGCCTTTGGGCTCCTCGGGGCCAGGGCTGTTTATCCAGTCTCACAGGCAATGAAAAAATTAAAGCACAGGCATACAGGAATGGCAGGAGAGTGTGTATGTGCAGGCACACACAGAGCACCCACACTAAACTGCAGCACTCATTTTGCATATACTTTCTGGGCACTGGTGATGACAGATATCCCATTTCTTTAAAAAAAACCACCAAAAACAACCCGAAGAATAATCCTTGATTTCAGAATAATAATTGATCGCTGTCTTAGCCATGGCAACTTGCCACCTCTAAACGGATGCAGGTGAAGCATAACATGTCTCTTATTCAGCAGCTACTTCATTCCCATTTACTTTCAGAGCTCACAGGAGGGAACAGAAAAGCCAACAGCTACAGCTAGTGCACAGCAGCTCTCTCCTGATCAGGCCATCTCATTGCTCACCCCGGCTCTGCTCGCAGCTGCACTGTGAGGCTGCCCCTCGCAGCGACAGAGATTGGAGCCGACTGCACTGTTACACACATGGCTGTGCACAGCCAGCGCTTCCCAGGCACTGCCCTCTGCCACCAGTCACCCACGCTGGGATGGAGAGAAATTAAAATCTGTGGTATAGAGTCAGTTATCTCCTTACGGGGGTAAAGCACAAGGAAAGTAATTGCAAGTGTCACAGCAGTACGTGAGAGTTCGAGTTTCAGACAAGGAACCTGATCCAGGTGTTTGGTGAGTACTCAGGGCTTTGACCTGGCCTTTAGAGGATCCCCTACATTTCTCTGTATGATCATTGCTTTGCCTCATTTGTACACCTTGAGCTCATCACAGTGCTTGGATCAGGGGAAGCAAGTATGTCATTGAATGGTTTGGGTTGGAAGGGACTTTAAAGCTCATCTCATTCCAACCCCCTGCCATGGGCAGGGACACCTCCCACTAGCCCAGGTTGCTCCAAGCCCCGTCCAACATGGCCTTGGACACTTCCAGGGATGGGGCAGCCACAGTTTCCCTGGGCAAATATAATTATACACAAGGCACTGCCTTTTGAAAGAGCAGTGCTTGTTTTTTTAGATCAGGGGTCAGCTGGGACTAGGTAAAGGGTGCTTTGCTTTCAGAGACCAGCTCAAACCAGCTGTGTTAAGTCTCCTGTGCAAAACACAGTTTAGTCTGGCAGATGGAGATGCTAAGTAAAACTCATTAATCTGTTAGCACTTTCACCCACCCACCAAAATCCCAGTGGTCTGAAGTCATGGTTTTCTGACACAAGTCTAGAAATCTATAGCTTATACAACAGCTGCAACCAGAATAAAGTTCCAAGAAGAAAAAGAACATTTATTTTAATTACATGGATAGGTCAGAATTATTCTAGACAAAGATCTCATAGCAAGAGAAATTTGTGTCTGAAAGTATCTGCATGCTTGTTTGTGGTACAGAACTGGAAAAGGCACCTAATGACCCCTGCCAAGTGCCTGTTCTTCACTCTGCACACCTGAAACACGACACAAAGGGTTAAGGCCACATGATAACAAAACCCTTCAAAAAAATAAGCTTTTATTAAAAAAACACCCCAGCTTTCACCTGCTGACAGAACAGCTACAGAACCAACTCTCGTTCATATAACCTCATCTCGCTATCCTCTCCCCCAGACACGGAACAGCAAAGACCAAGGCTGCAAACAACAACTAGAAAGCCCAGAAGCTGGCAAGATGTGCTCAGGGCTGGCTGTTGCTGAGCCTACCTCCATATCTAGAAAGGTTCAACGTGCTCATTCTGGAAGGCCAAGGAAAACTAAATATAGCAGCAGGCTACCAGTAAACACATAACCTGGCACAGCTTCCAGCTACCTGAACAATCCACTCCAATTGCTGCGATCCTTTCCCTTGTTTGGGGAGAACGTGCCGTAAGGAGGCACTTCCAGGTTTTACTTACATGGATAATTGCACACACAAACTCAGGGATAGAGGTAATGCAATAACAGCACCAGCACTCGGGGGATCATCTGGCTCTTTCAGACTGGGTTTTTTATTAAGCCTGACATCCGCTCACAGACAGGAGGGAGCATCCTCGCCTCACGTGCCAGGAGCCAAAGCCTCGCACAGCAACTGCCTCTCAGAGCAGAGACACCATCCAAGAGCATCTGTTTTGTTTTAACCTCTGCCCTTCAAGGAGGACACAGAAAGGGAGAAAAACCCAAACCCTTTAAGCTGCAGACCGTCTTTGTTGGAGTGTATGAGGCTGGATATCACGGTGAGGCTTTTCAATCAGAAAAGGCCTCAGGGAGAGCTGCTCACCTCTCGGCTTCTGAATGGCATCTCTGCCACGAACAGCCCATGGATGTTGCGCTTCAAGCTGCAACCCTGAAGACAGACCCCAATTTTGACTGGGTTTTGAGATTTAGCTCAAAGGCATGCACGCTCCCAACACAAAAAATGAGGTCAAAGAAGCTTCTTTTGAAAAAATAAATAGAGCAATAAAGCATTCTTTCAGATTGGCTTCACAGGGGATAAATCACTGAGCAAATACAACCATCTTATCTCGTTGGCAAATGGCATGTTATAGTGTCCAGCTTTACGGGAAATGCGCTGCTTGGTCGGAGAGCAAACCGACTTCTCATTGTCTAAAGTGCTGCTCTTTACTTTTTACAAGACTTGTTTGTTTTTAAGAAATACACCCATGATCTCTAAGCTGTGCCAAGCCTGCTTTGCCTCCTGCCTCTCGACAACGCTTTCCTGGATGCCTCAGGACTTCCTAGCAACCTCACAGCAGAAACACGATCCATCTCCTTCGACCAGGACAACTTGTTTAAAACAGTATCCCAGCGGCCCTCCTGGCATTCCCACACGGGTGGGACGCAGCAGCCGTGGGATCCCACAAAGGCCAAGGTGAAGGGGGTGAGGCAGGCAGGGCTCTCCCAGCCCATGGAGGCAAAGCTTCCCCCAGTCCCCCATTTCCAGCCTCTCTTTGTCCCTTCTAAAGTCAAACACTGACACGAAGGGCACCCAGGGAGGAGCGCAGCCACCCAACAGCTAAAGGGTGGTTACAGAACCATTGCTGGCCGCAGGATCCAGCGGCAGCAGTGCCTGTTCAGCATTTTGGCCCTGATTTATGACAAGTGTGCTCACATTTCCATTAGCCACAGCTCTCTGAGCTGACCCCTCAGCTTGGAGAAGCAGATTCCACATTAAACTCCCATCAGCTTTCAGTCCCACTGACCTCAGCCCCAAAACTCGCAGAGATGTTTTACATCAGCCGGGGCCGACGCATTCCATTAATGCTCCCCCTGCTCGGGGAAACATCTGCTCTGTTTACACTGGTAGCAGCACAGAGACCACTTAAAGCATCACCTCTGCCCCCCGAGCCCACGGCGGGAGGAGCAGCCATGCACAGGCCAGGCCCTGCACCTCCTGACCCCTGGCACTACAACCTGGCCTTGAGTTATTCAGCAGGGCAGGGGTCACTTAAACCATCAAGGCTCAGGAGAGGTGTTGGGTAGCAGCAAAGAAGGTGGATTCCTCCAGGCCAGAAGTGCAAGTTTGAGAGGGGAATTTGTGCTGACCTCAGCTGAAGATGAGCAGGCTGACTGGGAATATAGAAGGATTAAAGAACGCCTGAAAATGATTAGATATTTTTAATCACGATGGTTTTACGGATTCAGGCAGACATTTGGTGGATATGGATGGTTAAAGCTCCACAGGTTAGAGCTCACACATGGAGGGCACCTCTGTGGCACCTCTCCAAATGGGCCTCTCTAGGGTGCTGGGTGCCAAACCCACCCCTGCACCCCTCCAGCTCCACAAGTACCTGCAGGGTGGCTCTTCCCACAGCAACAGGAAGAGAGCGGATAGCTTCCTGAAAGCAAAGCACAGTTCATCCACAACAATCCCCCAAAAGCACCCCAGACACCACCATATACATTAGCATCCACCAGCTTCTTAGTGGGAAAGCCCAACAGCTCTCAAATACCTGTTCAGGTAGAGGATGCTTATCTATCAGTACCATGTGCTGGAGAGTTAGGGCAGGTCTCCACCACATGAAGGGGATGTTACTACATATTTTCCCATGGATTTTTGACAGCTAAGACCTCCAAAAGGCAAACCCCAAACACTTGTTGCTGCTATTGTTCCACTGTTAGGGGTGCATTAAATTAACCCCGATGTCCTCTGTTGCTGCTGGAAGCTGTCTTTACTAATAAGCACCTAGTCAAGGCTCTAGCTGCTAACAAGCCCATAAGGACACAAAACATACAGCAGCCTCAGAATATCTGACAGCATCTGCCACAATAGAGACAGAGCACACCACATACAGGGCATTCAGCAAGGGGCATCAGCTTTTAGTATAATGAAGTCAGGAACACAATCGGCTGTTCCCATCTCTGATCATCTCAACGGTTCATGAATCTGCTGCATTCCAGATTTTTGCCCTTTGACAGAGCTTGGGCTATGAGCTCACACAACAGTTAACAGGAGAGGACCACAAAAAGACCCTGACTCTCACAGAGGGCTTAGACCACTATTCAAACACCCTCCTGTAAAGGAGCAACAACCCCCTAAACCACCATTTTAATTTTTTCTTTTTTTAATTTTAAAACTGCACACTAATGAAGTCTGGTTTGATCTGGACTGTGCCATGCACTTCAGTTGATTTAACCCCACCAATCCTGAATGCAATGACAGGTATTGGGGCAGGAGAAGAATAAAAACTGTATTTTGCTCTCAATCTTCTGCAATACATTACAGAGGAGTGACACAACCTACACAAAGACTCCTTGTTTTTTACTTCATTCCCAGTGTGCAAAGTGTCAGCAGGTCACAGCTTTGCCAATTCTACTGCAAAGGTAAACCACCAAATTAAGAAAGCAATTTTATCTAGTCCCCTTTCAACCCAAGAGATGAAAATTCAGTCAAAGAGGAAGAATTTGGCACTGAATGAGACAAATCAAATTGTCCCTTTCCGGTTCCTTAATTCACATGTTAGGGAACAACCACAGCTGGGAATTTCAATCTCTGGAGCAATTAAAGAAAATTAAATTCAGGGAATGAGGCCTTATGCACTCAAAGCTTCATTAACCCTGTTGCCTTTTAATTAAATACGTGCACATGAAATTTTGGACAGAAAGAGCATTTGCCTTACTGACATAGCTCAGTCTTAGTGGCAAATCAGTACTTGTCTTTAGGGGAAGAAAAAAAAGGATACTGGGATAGTAAACTAGACCTCTCCAGCTCCACAATGGCTTTATTAAATACAGTAAAAATTACTGCCTATCACCAGCTCCCACTTCGTGGGAATGTTTTCTCTCCCTCAAATGCCCTCAGCTGCACCAGCAACGCTCTGCTTTGGGCTCCCTTCAAGATAACAGGCAACCCCACCACCACCAGGGATAAAATATGAGCCAGGACTTAAGAGCCCTACATGTATTACGATTAGTAAGAAAATAAAGTTGGCGAGCTACAGCAGGGTAGATTTTACAGCCCACGGAGAAGAGATTAGAGCAGCCAGCGTCTCTTTTAAATACTGCTCATCCTTACAAAAGGCTCAGGCAGGCGCCAAAGGCGGTGTGTGACTAGGACAGTTTAAAGGATAATCTTTGAAAGGCGATATTGTCAAGTCTGCCCAGCCTAAATATCGAGCTCGCTTTGTGTGAGTTACCATCTGACTTGTGAGGGAGTCACGCTGCTCCCGCCTTCCCGGGGAATATCAATGAAGCAGCTCCGAGTTCATCAGGATGCGCGACCGCCTGGCAGGGACCGAGCACCGATTGCTTTGATGCTCCCCCACATCCATCCAAAACGGTGGCACCCAACTGATGCACGGGCAGGCACTCACATGTACTGGGAACAGCAGCACAGAGAGGGAATAAACACATGGTCCCTTCATTGTCTCCAAGAGACTTCTTGGGAATCTGACACCTCGAGCCAGACATTTCACCCAGAGCCCTGCTCTCACCTCTCATCATTTGCAAGAAAAGTTATACCTCTAGGAGAGATTAGATGTCAGTTTGTTCTTTTAAAGTATCTTTTTGGGAGAGAGACTTGTCCTTTGCCAGCACAGACTGATCCATTTTGTGGTTGTGTTTTGTTGCTGACCCATGTATTTTAGCTGTTTTGACTACTTGAAGACAACGGTGTGTGTTTGGAGCTTACCTTCCCTGACTGTCACTTACCATAAGAGTCAATACATTTTACAGCCAACAACACTTCCCGTTTCACACGTGCCCCCCTCTGAAGGGACAAGCTAAGGCAACAGCACAACTGCTCACACAAAGCCTCCAAGGGACACCAGATTCCCAAGTGGATGCTCTGCCCAATTGAGTGAAGAAGCACAGCTCCATTAACCAGAGACAGGCAATTTCTTATGCCCAGCATTCACAGGTTAATTGCTGCATCGCCAAAAGAACGTTCTTGTTCTGGTTTCGTGGCAGCCATGCTGCCTTACACAGAGCAGAGTGAGCTGTTTGCTGCTGGAGGATGCCCTTGGTACTACCAAGGACAACCTGAGCACGACAGGCTCTCGCTGAATGCAAAACCAAACACAGCCACTTTGCTTCCTCAGCCTTTGACACCTACAGGGGAAGGGGCTTCCTACTACAGCTCCAGCAACGAGGAGCACATGAATTTTATGATGCTTGAAGTGCTGCCAGGCAGAACACAACCCATCACTCCATTCCTCTGCTCCTGGAAATTACAGGTCCATTAACCATTCTGTGGTGTGTGAGGTGGTTTGCCCATCTGCAAGCAGCAAATAAGCAAGGAGGATGCACTTAGTGTGCTGAGGGGGGAAGGAGACATTTCCAATGCAAACCTGCTCGTACAGAGTTCTGCTCCCCATTCTGATGCTATCACTTTATGATGACAACATTTCCTGACCCAGATTCTGTCTTGCTCCCCATTCCTCTGCTACAAGTAGTAATTAGTAATGTCAGTGTTCTGGCTGAATTGCTACAGTCCCATTAATAATGCAAGAGTAGTAACAGAGAGAGTAGAAGAAGAGAGGCTTGAAGGTTAAAAGCAATAGAATGTGTTTTGGGGGGCATTGGAAGGGGAGGGGGAAGGAGGAGGAGAAATGCTGGCCTACTGAGATTATACAGCATCCACTTCAAAACATATAATTCCTTTCAGGTGGAAGTGGTGGGTGAGTCAGTCATGGCTAATTAGAGGATAATATGCAAATACGAATGACACACAGAGGTGATTTTTACTAAACTAGAAGTAAACTGGTGTTTCACCTTCCTTTCCCCCCTCTAAACTTGCTGCCTCACCACTTCATGTTCCCGTTTCTCTGTTACTCATGTTTCAGAGGTCGACAGTAACTGGGATCCCCACACATGACACACACTGAAGTTTCCTCTCTCTCCAGAGAACTTGAGCAGAGACCAGCCCATACCTGCCCATCTACAGCCAAACCTTTAATGCCACTAATGCAGCTGCTCCGGGCACACCTTAACCTGAGGCTCTCATGAAGCTGTTTATGACATGTACTCTGAACCTAAAATAGAGCTGGGTTTGAACAGGTAACCCAGCATCTCCCTGTGCTTCCAAGGCCAAGGAGTCTTCTCCAGCTGACAGCAGCTCCCTCGACAGCAACAGCTTCACCCCCACATAGGGCACACAAACCTCCCCATGGCACTGAATAAAGCTGCTGGAACTGCATCCTCAACTGCATCACCTGGGAACTAGCTTTTTTATTTTCTCTCTTCCTGCTAAGACCAGCATAGGAAAAAAAAGCAATAAAGGAGCCTACAGGTCTGGTGCTGATTCCTCAGCTGTTTCTGTTGTTGAATGAAAACTCACATGGACAGTGGAAGGGCTGAAGTGCCTCCTGCACAAGAGGAAGGCGGCGTGTTTGGCACTGACTCTGGTCCAACGCCGAAAAGCAGAGATCTTCTAAAGGGGTTGGTGGCCCCTAGTTTTCTTGAGGATTTATAAGAAATTTGAGCTCCCTTTGAAAGGTTTTCTCTCCTAGTGTTTGGCATTTACAGTTTCCTATGTGGTACAAGGCCTCTTGTGAAGTGATACTGTACAAACCAACACCCGTGCCCTTTCCATTAGCTGAAATCACACACATCTCTCTTGAAATACATATTTCAATAAATCAAGCTTATCAGTGCAATTACTTAACTGCAGCACAGCTCACTCTAACACTAAAGAGAACTACTCCAAAGTCCTCCAGCACAAAGGGCTCAGATGACTACCCAGATGGGATAAAAAGCCAGCAGGCTCATTAAGATGAGCTCATGGAAGAGTGGCAAAGGAGGAAAAAAACTGGAGGGATGAGCTTCAGAACTGCATGGTGTTTTCAGAGACCTTTCAAGTATCACTTCCTCTGCAGAGAGGAAGTGAGAGGAGTTGGAGGATCTCGGATACAAACAGCTTCCCCTCCATGACAATGAGAGAAAAGAATGGGTGTTTTTGCAGTGAAAAAAAAAAAAAAAAAAGGAAAGCAGGCCAGCCCTGAGCACACTGTGACCAAATTAGGAAACAAACTCTACTGACAGCCTCCAGAATGGCCATGGTCTGCAGCAGCCTTGTATTAGCTCAGGAAGTCTGATGACTGTGTCATCTGCTGAAATCTGTTTATGTGCAAACAGAAAGGAGAAGCAAAACACCTCCTCACACTCCACAGGCCAGGTTAGGCCATCTCAGGCTCTGGCCTGGAGGAACCATCAGCTGCCCTGACATGATGCTATTCCAAACCTCTGCTGCTGACTCATGCCCCTCCAAAGATAACTCTGCCCTGGAAGCACTAAGGTACAGCAAAATGAGGTGTATGGGGCTTTTTAAGTGCATGTTTTAAGTGGTTAGCTATGGCAGATGAAGCTGAGGTTAGAGATCAGTGATTACTATGACAGGAATGTGAGGGGGAGGAAAGAGAGGGAAGATACAGCTTCTTGAGTAAGGTCGGAACAATGTTTTTAATTTGGCTTAGGAACAGCCTTTTTCCATCCTCTCCAACCTCCGTTTCCACTGCAGCAGCAAAATGATAACCCTGCTCCAATACTCTGCAAACACAGAAGAGCTTTAACCTCAAACTGCCATGGAGGGCACCTGTACAGGGCTCTGCAGCAGTCCCAGGGCATCATAGCTGTTGTGAGGACAGACAGTTGACAGAGGTGGAGCTGCTTCACTGTTTAAAAATAATAATAAAAAAAATATCAAACAAATGAAGAAGTCTGAGCTCTCTGGTCCATACAAAGATTTAGGGTGACCATGTTACATTACTCCCTCTCTTGTTCTCTGCATGAAATGGAAGAACACCTCTCCTCCCTTTCATTTTCAAAGGGATCTAGGAGGAAAAAGCAAAGCTTCCAGCTCACTTTAGCCTGCAGTGGGTCTCAGACTCAGCACAACTACAGGTTTCAGGGTCCTTCCAGCCCCAGCAGTTTGGCTATGGGACTGTTCTGCCACCATTCAAGGCAGCCAAGGGCCTTTCACACCCCAGCCAGGGTGCTCTTATCCAACCCCTCAGAGTCCATTGGCTTATCTCCCAATTCAGTGTCCTCACACCACTGACCACCACAGGTGTGCTGCTGCTCTCAGTGGCCCCTCTGCCTAAACAGTCACAGGCTGTGCTCAGGGAGAGGTCAAACAAGATGCTGAGGCTTAAATTTCCATCTCCACATGAAGTTGTGCTCAGTTTATTACTCCTGGACCTTTCCTCGGCAAAGGACAAATCTCTGGAGGGAAGGTAGCACTGCTACCCCATATGGACCTGACACAGAGGTATTCACTGGCCAGTGAACAGCAGGACAATTGCCTTTTCATTGAGTGGATATTGCTATAAAAGGCAGAAAGCAAGCACAGGAGTAAGCTTTGTTGTTTGAAATTGCACTGACTTACACAGTCTATTTTTAAAAGGGACTAGTTTGAGTTTCTGCTTTCAGCAGCTTTTTTCTTCCCCTCCAAGAGACAGATACCCCATTTAATCTGACCTCTTTCCTCAGGTCCATTTCCAGGCTGGGCTTCACCCTCTCCTCCTCTGTCAGACTCATTTATCAAGTGAAGCATTTCCACATACCACTGCATAAATAGACTTGACCTTGTTAAAGCAGCAGCAGCACCTGAGCTCCCACTGATGGAGTCTCTCCACCTCACCACAGCAATTAACCCAGCCCACTCCTACCCTCTTTCCAGGTGGGGTATTCTCAGAGCTCCTACAACCCCTTCCTATGTATCCCCAGGAAGGGTGGCAGGTAGATAGACAAGGCAAGGAGTGATTTTGAGCTGATTATTGTGCCTCCTTCTCTACAACAGGGCATTTAGGAGTCATTACTGCTGGCACCACTCAATTCTTGTAACTGCTCCTCTCCAGACCAAGCATACTCAAAAATCAAGGTGTATGGGAGTATCCCTGGCACGTGGCTTTCCCTTGTTCCGCTTGCAGTTTGCTCCCAGCTTGCCCAGCACAAAGCTGGAGATGAGAAGATCTCCCGACTCTCAGCACTCCCCAGGCAACTTTGACCCTCCCCACCTTGATGGGGCGGCCCACGGGGGTCAGTGTGTGTGAGCACTCCTCCTACACGGCACCACTCTCCTGTTATCTACCTTCCTTCAGGACTCGGCAATAAAACCTACTAGGGTTTTATCTGCTGCCTACAATCACCTCAACCCCACCTTCGACCTTGGTCCCTCCCTTCGGCCCATCCCTGGGAGGAGATAGGGAATCAGGAGATAGGGGATCAGCATCGCCGCTCGCCCGCCTGCGGCTCGGCACCGGCTCCGCTGCTGCAGCCGAGCTCCAATGTCCTTTTATGGAAGAAAAATGAAAATCGCCTGCCCAGCCGTGGAGAGCCTGAGCACAGAGCTGAGCACAGAGCTGAGCTGACAGACGGAAACTCGCCATTTGTTGTGGTTTTGGCACCGAGGGAGCCGAGCACGGCTCGCTTAAAAGGGGCGCAGCCGAGAGCGACGGAGCAGGAGGTGCCGGGGATGCAACACTGAGGAGAACGTGGCAGAGTCAGGAGATGTGCTGGACTGTTCTGCCAGCACAGACAAGCAGGAAACAGGCCTCTGGAGCAAAGTGCTCCATTCCCAAGCCCCATCCCTGGAAGTGTCCAAGGTCAGGCTGGATAGGGCCCTAAGCGACCTGGTCTAGTGGAAGGTGTCCCTGCCCATGGTGGGGTCTTTAAGGTCCCTTCCAACCCAAACCATTCAGTGATTCTACCAAGACATGTAGTAAGGTTCTCCACAGTGCATTTCCTTTTCTTCCTTGCCCCGACAAATCCTCCTAAGCCGCATTCCCAAAGACACAAGAGGATGGGAATTTAAACACAGGCGTTGGGCCGTGAGGTCGTTGCCACCAGAAGGGTATTAGAGGGGCCTGCCACAGTGAGTGCCACCTTTGGCTCTGCTCCCCACTACAGCTGCGGGGCTAAGCTCCAAGTAACAATCAAATCCAAATAAACAGGCTGAAGGAAAAACATACGGATAACAGCAATAAGAATGTCTGAACAGAGAATGAGATGGGGCCACGGGACTCTCAAAATGTTTGTGCTGCTGTCAGGAAACTGAATGAGACAGCAGACTTCAACAGCTGGGAAAACATGTTGCAAAACAAGGAGAATTAAATAATTCTCCGTATGTACATCCTACTCTGAGGCATTTTGGACAAGCTCAGTTTCTCTACCAGAACAATTTTTTTCTTTTCCATGTTGCATATACACCCTGCCAGCGACAAATCTTGATATAGTTTAAGCCTAAACCCACAGCACATCTGGAGTCAGGCAGGGCAGCTCTGGGCAGCGCAGCCCAGCCTTTAACACAGAAGTAATGGGCCCTGTGGTATGTGTTGGATGACATCCTTGGACAGCTGTGTCATCCTAAACACATCCCCTGCTGCTGGGGGCTTGATTACACAAACATTTCCCCCTGCACCCTATAAAACACTTCTAACTGGATCATAGGTGGGGCTGCCTTGTTACCTCTGAACCTTGCTATACCAGGTACAGAGACCAGGGTGTCGCAGCATGCCCCTCACCTCCTTCTGTAACTTCAGGTCTTGTTGATCATGCAACAATTTATTTCAGCAAGACCACTCAGGCCAAAGCTTCTGCAAAGCATTTGGTGTGACTTACACTCATTAACAGCAGCAGTGGTGCTGTGTTGGTGCCCTGCTAAGAGCAGCTGTGTTCAGGCACAGCTCACCAGGCAGAGCTCGCTACAAGTTTAAACCTGTCTTGCTTCCAACAGAAAATGAAGGTTAAAAGCAGCTGGGTGCATTTGTTCCCAGCCAGCACCTCAAAAATCAATCCCGAGACATTCTAGGAGCTTAACAAGACATCCCCTAAAATACCAAGTCTCAGTGCTGCAAATTAAAGCACACAGGGATTGCTGTGGCCAGAGAGCCTAATCTGAAGATGAAAAGGTGAAAGAGCAGAGATTTTCTCCAACTAACACAGGCACATCAACGCTCACTTGTCCAGTGTGGCAGTTCAGGCACCCAGCAGGCAAGGGCAGTCCCCAAAGTCTGCTAAGGATGGACTAAGGAGCTCTGCACAGGAATGGCAGCTGCCCAGGCCGAGAGCAGTGCTATTCCACACTGTGCAGCCATCACCCCTTACACCCTCTGCCAGCCCTGAGACAGACAACTCAGTACAATAAAGTAACAAAAATACTACGCCATGCAAAGGAGTTTTAATGAAAAGTCTTGGAAATGCAAGTCCCTGCAATGTGGCCTGGCTATGCAATGAGTGCTGGGGGTTTCGAGCTCTCCTCTGCTGCTCCGTGCATGCATTATTTCCATGGCAACGGCAGCTTTCACCTCCCCATCTCTTGCTGGCTGAAAGCCCTGCAGTGCTTTGTGCTGAGACTGCAAAGAGGGGAAACCATCTCCCTCTCCCGCAACGCAGCGCCAGGGACAGCGGCAGCAGCTGGGAAAAAAAGCCTTGTCTTCAACAGTGTGGGGTCCTGGGAGGAGGGAGGTTGAGCAGAGAGGATGGGCTTCCTTTTCTGGTGGGAAACAGCACTTCCCCCACCGTGCAAAAGTGCACGCTCGCTTCCCAGTGCTGCACAACTCCACGAGCAACATGTGCCTTCTTTCCCTGTTTTACAGAATCACCAGCTTTGGGTTCCCCTGCAGTGCTGGGAGGAGAAATGCACATCATGAAAGAGGATAAATTTGAGCACTGCTTCCATGCAGGGATCCCTCCAAGATGGAGGTTGACCAAGCAGGCTGGAAAAAACTCCTGTCAGCGGGAAGGCCAGCTCTGTGTGCACTCAGCAACCCATTATGGAGCAAAATCTCCATACTCAGACAGGTCTGAGTGAAAGCTGCCTCTGCCCAGCACCAGCTCACACTGCACACATGCAGAAAGGGTGGTTTGCACAACATTTTTCCTTGCCTGAGCTTTTCCTCCACCCTGCTGCTTGTGATATTAAGATTCAAGCCCTGGCCACCTAGCTAGCAGCCAAACTTAACACCACACAGCTGGAGCCAGAGTGGCCCTGGCAGATGGTGCCAGCTCATCCCCGTGCTCTCCGTGCACTCAGAGGGCACCAGCAGCTCTGCCCCTTGCCCAGGTTACAGTTTGCCACATTTTGGTCCCTGCAAGGCTCAAATGACTGAAACTACAGGTGAGACGCATAAGAAGTGACCTGGGTATGTGTAGAGCTCTTAGTGTGGAGCCCACATACAGATACACAGCCAAAATTAAAGCTTCCAGCTGGTTCCCATCACTTGCTTTACAACATATCCATAACTGGCGCAAATAGGAATCAACCTCCCTGCAAGATTTGAAGGAAAGCCTGAGAGTATCAACATGAACTCCCAAAGCAAGGCAAAGGCTCAGGTGATGGAGCACAGGAATACAACAGGTCCACCATCTGGTCCTCCTCTCCCCACCCTCGAAGAGCCCTGAGGTTTTGGGAGAGGCACATTTTGACCTTCCCCTTTCCACACTTCCCCTCACTTTAGGTTCAGCTGTGCGAGTGCAGTCCTTCCAAGCAGAGAGGGACTCCTTCCAGAATCAGTCATCACCACCACAGAGTCTGCCAGAGGCACTGCTAGCAAAGCCAAAGCATCCTCTCCAACCTCTGTGGAGTTCCCTAGATTAGCCCTTTCCTCCCTAAGGGCAACTGTTTCCTGCAAGCAAGAGCATTAACTGAAATTCTCCATTCTGGAGAGAGACTGAGATAGCGGGGAACATGAAGCACCACTGCAGCTGATGCCGTGAGACACCACATCCTGCTCTCCAAATTCCTCACCCTCGACTTCAAATCCTAAAGTCGTTAAAGACTTTTCCTAAGAAGAGCACAAAGCTACTCAGCAGATTTTCAGCTAATGAATCAACACAAGCTGTCCAGGAAACCAGAAATCCAGCCCACTGGAATGCTGTAACCCCGGGAGGGGGGGAACAGGCAGTACACTGGGAAGGAAATGAAACAGCAAAGCAGAAGGAAAGGAACATTTCAGCAGTGATCCCTCTTACCACAGCTACTCTGCTGCATTACACATTTCAGGGAGAAAAACTTCAATTCGTTTTGCACACTGAAGGGTTCATGTTTTTCAAGCCTAAATTCTGTTCTGTGGTGCTGACATGTACATTTTGAAAACAATTCGGTTTTTGCAAAAGCAGTAAGAAAAAAATTGATATTTAAACGTGAATCAACATTGCCACCTAGTGCCTAACAAACGTCCTTGCTCCAACACTGGGACAATCTATCAGCTCTACATTCCCTTCCCACACGCAAGGGGTAGATGTCAGCAAAACCTGTCTGGAGATTAGAGATTTAAAATGGAATTGTGCATCTTTCATAAGCAGATTTCTCCCTGTAGCAAGTTCAATTTTCATGTCAGAATGCAAAGTCCACTGCTGGCAACTTCAGCTTCTCCAGACAATACAGGCAAACGGGGATACCACCTCAGTGTGAGAACCCAAAGCTACAGCAGCTACAAGTGCAGGGTTAGAGCTCTCAAGAGGAATTAGAGTGGTTTGCAGAAATCTGTGCTGAGGGACAGACAGTTCCCCAAATCAAATTCATTGTTGTGGCTACAGTGATACAAGAGGCCTTGTAGCTTCAGTGGCAAACACTGATCCTGCCCTGCCTTGGCTCACTGGCAAGGTAAGAAGGGTCCTGCACACGTTCACAAGACTGGGAAACACATTTCTGTGCTTCTGTTTTTCCCTGAAACAGACTGTGCAGAAGCAGCAAGTTTTCCCTCACTCCATCCCCCCACTTGGCCTGATGATTCTCCTGTTATGGCCATTAGCAGACTGAGAGGAGCACAAAGATCTGGTGCCCTTGGAATGGCTGACGTTTCAGTGAGCTCTTCCAGTCAGTTTTTTTGTCACTTCCAACTGGATCTCTATTCAGGTGACCACATGAAATAAAAATGCAGGTTCTAATTCCCTCAAGGATTGCAGGTAAGGCTGTTTCAGCTCATTCTCCATTACGTTTTATTAGATAAAAGATTATAATTTGTTTCTGACTTTTAAACGCCCAGTTCCTTGTTCACCTAAACCCCTTCTATAAAGCAAGACAACAACCTGCACCATCCATAAGCTTTTTTAGCCAACATCTTTCAAGACAAGACAGGGATCCTGCTCTTTATCAACAGCGCCCTGAAATTCATCTGTCCAGCCACACACTTAGGGAGAATCAGTAGGATCCAGCAAACACTTTGGCTGCTGCCCTGTGGAGCCACATGAGATATTCATTCACCTGCTGCTAGGAAGTGTGAGTTGTCCTCCCAGCTCTCCTGCCCAACACTCCAGAAGAGACCAAACAGCAAATATCCCCCAATTACCTTTCTGCAGCGGGGATTAGGGCAGCTGAACCGCTTCACATCGTTGTCCAGTAAAGCTGGGAAGTTACAGAAGGGACACCTGCAGCCCAAAATAAGATGCCATTAATGCAGAGTGCCAAACATAGCTTTGCTGAAAGCAGATTTAGTCAAATAGCTGTGTGGAAGTTACTAAGGCTGCCAACCCAACGCCTGTCGCCAGGATGTGCTGACTGCTGCCTTTTTGCTCATATTTCTTCGATCACTTCCCTGTTTGCAATCAAAATATTATATGCTCAGCACTGCTTTTGACCGTGTAATTTAGAGGATCAGCACAGAGCTGGCAAGCAAGTCTTGGGGGAGACAAGTCTATTGAATTTTAACCTGCTCTTAGTCAAAGGCAGAATAAAAACAGACCTGGGAAGGCAGAAGCCTGAATTTATAATCCAGCTCTTTGAAAGCTGCCTATCTCAGAGTCAGCATGCATTTAGGGTTTCAGGGAACAATTTCCTACAGCAGTAAGTGCAGTATCCTCTGCAGGACACTCACCTGACAAGCTCATCTGCACAGGCAGCAGCCACCTCCTCCTCAGCTTTCCTCTCGTAGTATTTACAGAGGATGTTCTCTGGAAGCACTTTCTCCAGCTCACTGGTGGGGAAGGAACATGTGCAACTGCCTTCCATGCAGCTGAGCTCTGACTGGGGTTGGAAAGAGAACATTGTTCAGTATGATACAATCAAAAAGCAAAACTCAGTACCCAGAACATTACCAAATAAACCAGTGCAGAGCCTTGCTCAGAGAGAATAAGAGTTTAAGTCAGCAGATCCCAGAATGGTTTGGGTTGGAAGGGACCTTAAAAAAAAAAATCAACCAGTTTCAACCCTCCTGCCCTGGGCAAGAAGAACTTCCACTATCCCAGGTTGCTCCAAGTTCCATCCAACCTGGCCTTGAACACTTCCAGGGATGGGGCAGCCACAGCTTCTCTGGGCAACCTGTGCCAGGGCCTCCCTACCCTCACAGGGAAGGATTTCTCCCCAGTTTTTTTCCCCAATACCTAATCTAAATCCACCCAAGATGACTGCCAGAGAATGGGTTCATTACAGAAAGAACAAGACTAGTTAAACAAACCAGGCCTCAAACAAACACTGGGCATGAAGATGCTGTTGACAGCTGGGATCACAGCTCACTCCAAATCCACTGTGACCACGTCTTGGCCCGTTATTATTGTACATTCTCTGCTGAGAACCAGCACTCTGCTCACGAGCAGCATGGTGCATTCATTTCAATTAAGTCATATAAAATACAGCTGCCAGTTTATACATTTACATGAAACAGATCCCAGAGCACAACAGCATCCCACAGTTTGAGCATCATATCCTGAGGCAAAGGAGCACATTTACCTCAGCGCAGGCTAATGACTTGTTTATAGCTCAGCTAAGTACCAGGATAATTGCTACCTAAATCAGAGGCTAAGAAGGTTAGTAGTACCATAGAGGTACCAACCCCCAAATTAAGTTGGGATCACATCGATATTATGAAGGATAAACAAGCTAGGAGGAGACCAGCCAAGTAAGAGAGAGGTAAGTGTCCTCTGTGCACATACCACTGGTTTATTAAGTAAAAAATAAAACCCAAACAAGTTATTGTTGTTACTATTGTTGCAGAAAGTTTTCCTAATAATCAAGTTGCTAAGCACAGAGCACAAAAAATGGAGGTTAGTAACACTGAAATCCTGAGCAAAGATCTCGTTGTGAAGTTGTTGGCTTCGTGTGATGGTGAGACTGACTTGGATTTCAGGAGACCATTCCATTCAAATATTTCCTGGAAAGCACATCTGTTTTAAGCAACAACATGAAACAAACAGCACTGTCATCTCCCAGCAGCAATCTATCCATCTTCCCCTTGTTCAGTTGTGAAATTCTTACCTTCCCAGAGCCAAAAACTGCCTCCTGAGCATATTTAATTAGGCACTCCTTGCAGAACAAGTGACCGTCTGCGCACTGAGTCAGCTCTTCGAAGGCAAACTCCCCGTAGCAGCAGCGGCACTCGATCATCTGCCCGTCCTGCAGCCACCAGAGGAATCAGCATCAGCATCAAAACATCCATAGCTATAGCAACACACACACAATACACACAACTGCAAGCCATAAACAATGCCAGCATTAATCCTAAAAACCAGCAACAGATATACACTGTTCCGTCAGAGATCCTGTTTGGTGGTCAAAATTCCCTAAGCACCACCAGAAACTCAGTTTTAAATCACTTAATAGGTACTTGCCCTGCTTGACAGGTTCCAAAAAGCTACAGAACACGTGGTAATTAATAATTCTTAGCCTACAGGCAGAGAAGCATCTTGGGTTTGGGAAGCTGCAGTCACAGGGAAGCAGCAGAGTGTACACCACTCATAGGAAAACCCAGACTCAGATCTGTTACTCTCTAAAGGAACATTTACCATCTGCCTGGAGAGACCTTGTCTTGGCCTCTTCACTGCAGGAGTGGAGAAGCTTGCCACTGCTGAAAAGTTCTCCAAAGTTTGAAGAGAAATGGGCACTGTGACCAAAAAGGTAACCCACAGCTGCTGCAGTGTTCTCACAATTTTCTTAAAGTGAAAGACCTGATTTTCACTTTTTAAAGAATTTTTTCTGCAAGTAAGGAAGGCCTTCCCACTGGCTGAGCTCCAACAGCAGTGGATCTCTTTTAAACAGCCATAATGGTGGGAGCAAGAGCCAACCTGGTGCTATTCTATTGCAATGTTTGTTCTGAGCAGTGAAGATACAAGCTGAATTACTACAGATCATTACGTGCATCAATACTGTCTTGCTGGCCTCAGCTCTTGTCTACCTTTCCTAAAAGCCAGCCAACACACACTACACAGGTCTTGCCAGCTCAGCAAGAGCAGCACAGTGCAAATACAGCTTCAGAAAAGCTCCATTCCAGAAGCCAAAAGAATCTGTGAAGCAGGAAGTGCAAAATAGTGTCTATGCATAAGGTGAACTCAACAGATCACATTATAGACACTGACCTTCTGATACTGCTCCTCATTCATCTGCAGAGCCAGGAGGAAGTCTGCATGCTGTAAGAGAGATGTGCATCTGTATTTACAGAACAGATAAAGCAATTTTCCAAACTCTACACTCATTTACATTATCTCAGGACTTGCAAACCACCATAAAAGGCTCGCTGTCTGCTTATAACATCACTCAGCCCAGCCCTCCAATCCATTAAGCTATTTATGATTCAGCTAAAACAGATGGGAGAAGCAAAGGCAGCAAGAACAAAGAACTAAATTCTATATTATGGAGGGCTGCTGGTTCAGGTTTCCACGGGCAGAGATGATCTCACCCAGCGGGCCCCTCCAGAGAACATGAGCTTTGTGTTTCAAAGGAGACACTATCCATCTGCCTAGGAGACAAGGATCTTTAAGGAGCTGCTTTAGAGAGGACTGTGGGTGCAGAGTTGTGAATTCAGTCCTTCCTCAGCCTATGAGGGGAAGACAACACACGAGCGGGTGTTGCAGGGTTCTGCTTCAAGACACACAGTTCTCAGCACAGGACAAGCCGTTCTGGAGCCACAGGACTGCCAACTTGTGGAAGGGAGAGCGAGTGGACAGCCTGCCTTGGGCCTGGTCATTACTCACCACCACCACTGAGCTGCAATTACAAGTCCTAAAGCAGCAGAGAAGCCTGCTAGCAGTTAGAGGAAAGAATTAGTTAGTAGAGTTTTTACCACTTTGCAGCAAAAAAAAGGCCCAGAATGGTGTTTGCACAAGTAGCAGCTGCACATTTAAGTAAATATGAAACTCTGTGCTTGGCTTCTTTCCTTCAAAATTGAGTTACTTGGGAAGAGACATATGTGTTAACAGGTAGGGAAGGGGCAAACATAGTTATTCAATATTTGGTTCAGTGTTTGAATTTCTGTAAGAGACAGATTTTCACATTTAGGGCCAAAACCTTGACAGTTGTTGAAGTTGTTTGCACCAGAAGATCAAAGCAGCTCCTATCACTCACCTCTGCCATCTCTTTCACTTTCTGCTCATAGAATTCCTGCTCCAGCAGCACCGGTGGGAGAAGAGAGAGCTTGTCATAGGACCTCCAGTGCCGTCTCTTATTCTCCAGGAAGAACATCCGCTTCTCAATTTTCACATCCCCTGAAGCAGAGTTAAAGGCACAATGAAATGGGAATGGAGCAGCCAGAACAAAGCTTAAACCCTTCGTCCTCCACCTGCCACCAGCTGTGTAACTTCAGCATCTCAAACAGCACTGTACCAAGCAGAGGCACTAATGAAGAGGATCTCCAAAACAGATACCAGGCAGTGACAGAAACTCAGCTGTTTTGGGACCACATCCCCTTTTTAAGAACAGTGCTTTGTGCTGCAAGCCTGTTCTGTTCACAATAACGACACAGAGAACACAACACACGCAGCTTGGCATTTACCTTGCTCAAATTTGAAGTCTATATATGAATATTGATTCATTTCTTTCCTCCTTTTTCGTTTCCCACTGGTTTCGGGAGACAGCTCCTGCCATTTTTTGATAGCATCTGAAAAGGCCTAGAAAACAACAGACAGACTTAAATCCTGTGCCTGGAAGAAAGCAAAAGCATATACTTCAAGCTGAAGCACAGTACAAACATTGGCATAGGACTGATCCAAAACTAAAAAGCCAAACACCCGATATAGAGGCAATTTTACATCCTTCCTTTGCTCACCTTGTTATGTACTCATAAAGTCATCATTCCATAAAAACAAACTAGTTGAATGGTACTTCATAACACCTCATCTAATAACTTGCATCATAGTGCAGTATTAAACAGAGTTGGTTTGGGGTTTTTTGTGGCTGGGTTTGGTTTTTTGTTTAAAAAACTGAGGTTAAAAATACTCAGTGCTCAATCAATCAAGTGAAGAGACAAGAAGCTCTTGTTTTAGTTAAGTCATGGAATAGTAGAGAAAGAAGTTCAAGCCAGGGGAGTGTATCAGAGGAGCAGATCCAAGTAAGAAGCCTGAAGCCACACTGACATTCAGTTTGCTGATACTTAAAACAAGTGTCTTTGCATCTCCATTACAGCAAAGCTCTTATGTGGAATACAGGACTCATTCCACAAGTCATAATAAGAAGAAACAGGACACTGAGGCTTGGGCTTCTTTTCAATTACATGCAGTCAGTTAACTAACAGCAGCAGTTAAATGTTTGAAGATTTAGCTAAATGTCTGGGTTTTATTGGCAATTATACTGCACTTCAGCAGCAACCGTAGGGGAACACTTCCCAGTTTAATGCATCACCCACCATCATCTAGACAGTGTTTCCCCAGCTCTCCCATTAGAGAAAGTAAAAACTTCCTGCAGCATTCTGTCTGGCCAATAAATTTCAAAAATCTCTACTAAATGGATTAAAACTTCTTAAAAGGAAAGGAAGATTATTATAAAACCCATAATCACACACTAGCAGATGGTACAGTAAGGCAAAAGACGTCTCAGTGCTCTCTGCAGACATGGGAGATAAGCCTAGGAAGGAAAACAGACTTGAGCTGGAGAACCTTTCGTGTGATTGCATAGTGTCCCTTGAGCTCGTGCAGTGCCCACTTGATGTCCTGGCTGCTCAGCATTTTGAAGTCTGCCATGAGCAGGTCAGCTGCCTGGATAAAGCACCGCTGGTCAAGGGGGGCAAGTTTGGAAAAGTCAAAGTAGTCCACTTTAGGCACCTAAGGAGAAAACAAAAGAGATTAAAAGGCTGCTATAAACACACACAAGAACACCCCAAATGGCTCTTTCAGTGATCAGGACCTTCTGCAAGACCACCTAAAATTCAGGTTACGTGGCACCCAGTTCTGAGCACCTATGTAACAATCACCTATATAACCAGAGCATGGCATAGGTGTGCATCTGTGCAGGTGACCTGCACAAGGTAAAATATAGTTTTAAACCATTGTGTGTGGCTCCATGAGACAGCAAGGAGAGGAAATATTTAGGTTACTATAAAGGGAGAAGCTTTATTTGGCTCGAGTTTGAGGGATGCTTCCAAGGGTAGAAAGAGGTATCCAACATTTCTCTCTCAGGCTACAGAGAGCTACTTCAACATACTCAAAGCTCAGAGAATTTTTTTGTCAAATGGACTTTTAAAAACAAATAAAATCAAGCAGCTGTAGGGAGATTTGCAGTTGAGAGACCAAAAGGCAATGCCTAAAGGCCTCACAAGAGAGACCTGAGGGTCGAGGCTACTTCATGGGAGAACAACTGTGGAATTCTTGTCTCAGTTATCAAAATGAACACTTCAGATGGGGCAGTGACAGGCAGGGCAGAGGGGCTCGCTGGAGGCAAAGGAGCAGACACTGCAGCTATGCCACAGCAAAACAGCAGTCTTGGAAATCGTCTTGCAAGCAACTAACTATTGCTATTTAACACCATCTTAAACATGCCCAGGGGCCTCCTGTGAAAGCACAGCTCAGTCAAGCACTCTGCAAACACACACTAATCAAACCAGACATCCCAAGGTCCACTCAGGCTGAACAGACTGGCCCAGAGGCACACTGGAGATGAGGATACTCTCACTTGCCTTTGTCTCATCTTGGCTGGCAAGCAGGCTGCTGCTGGGATTCAAAACCACTCTGCCTTCCTTCTTTGGGTAATCTGGATTTTCCAGAAGAAAGTTACAAAGTCTGAAAAGATAAATATAGTTACTTCAGGGTTGGGGAGCTCAGGTTCATTTCTCACTTGTCCAATTTTTAGTATCCTGTAATTATGAGGCTACACAGGCAAGTCACAGTCTGCTCTGGAAGGATCAAGGGAGGTCCTAGACTTGAATAAACTTCAAGTAAATGACTGAGAATTAAGTAAAAAATGATCAGCTGTGTGGCTGCAGAAGGAAAAGCAAATAGATCTGTCTTTCAACAAGTAAATTTACATACGTGAAGCTTGTATGGGTAAGCTATTAATCATCTATGGAAAAAACAGCCTAAAAATCCCTACAAAACCTGTGAAAGGTTGAGGTCTTCCTGAACAAAATATTACAGATTCAAATTTGAATTAAAGCCTCCATTCTCAATCTATCATCACATTAAAGCAACCAGAGCAACCTGGTCTAGTGGAAGGTGTCCCTGCCTGTGGCAGGGTGCTGGAATCAAGTGATCTTTAAGATCCTTTCCAACTCAAACCATTCTGTGATTCCACAAATAAAGCAGTGACAAAAACATGTTTAAACTATGTGTGCATGCAATACACACTCTGAATACAGGTTTCATTGTAATAAAGCCTGAAATTACACCAGCGTTATCCAAATTCCAGTAGAAACTGGTCTGGTGAGAACAGCACTTAGAAAATAATCACTAAAATTGCTGACAAAAATTGCATAATAGCCTGTAAATGCAGCATACCTGAGGTCCTATCACAAATAGTTATGACTGTCAGGTAAATATAGTTTAAATGACTATTTTAGCTTAGAAAAGACTCAGCAAGCGGTTTCCAAATATGCAATTGCTGGAGACCACAAACACCCCAGCAGCCCTTCTGAAAGGGCAGCCTGCTGCAGGCTGTCGGGCTGAATCAGACTCACAGCTTGTTCTCAGCCCTCACCAACCAGCTGTGCTGGCTGGGTCAAGTAACAGAAGCTGTTCCTCAGTTTCCCCAGCTGTAGAATAAGATCCCTCTGAAAGGAGCCAGGACAAGCAATTAACATTTGTAAAACTATTGGAATGAGAAGGTGCTAGGCTGCAGCAAAGACATAATTGCAGCTAATTTACATTCCTGATGTCAGAAATCAGGCCCTAATTAAGAAATCTGAACTGGCTGGAAGCATTAACCCACTATCAAGGCACGATTACTTTAGCCCTGCTTTCACATTCAAAGCAGGGGCATTTCTTTTTGCTTAATCGGGTATTGACATATTGAGCCAGAAGCTTTTGACCGAGTGTGAATGCTCCCCGCACACAAAAGCTGAATAGATGATACCCTGCTAAGAGGAGCTCCCACATCTTATCTTTCACATCAGTTGGGTTTTAAGACGATCATTTGGGGGGGAAAACAACAAAATATCTCGGCATTGGGCATTTAATAGCTTTCAGCTCCCAGCTCCCCCCATCCCTTTGGTGAAAGATAACTGTTTTAATCCAACACAACGGCAACTTCAAGGAGCTCAAACCGCAGCTCAAACGGTCAGGATACATTTGAACTACCCTGCATGCTGCCATTTCAACACTCAGGGTTTTTGGGGATGTTAACCTTCAGTGTCTGACAATTAGTTAAGTGGGTCCCGGTGCACAACCACACACACTCACGGCACTGTTCATTAATATCTGCACCACAGGACACAGAGCTGGTTAAAAGCCTCATCCCTGCCCAAACCCAGCCACCCTTATTTATTATATTTCAAGCCTGATTCAGCTTGACACACCGTGGAGATCAAAGAGTCCCTGCCAGCGAGGCTGACCAGTGCTTTGACCCATTTGTTCTCATACAAAAGCTGCAGTGACAACTCAAAAGATAGTTTGGTTAAAGGAATAAAAATATCGAGAAGAAATCTTTATCATCCAGTAAGTGGGTAACGCACCGCTGAGCAGACACTGTAGCTGCCTACAGGGAAGCCTGGAAGCACCTTTTCATCTCACTGGGTCTGTGGCACACAATGGGAGAGAAGAGATTTCGGGAGCAGAAAGGGAAGGAACACATTAAGACCGATGGAAGCCGATAGTACGATTTAATTCCATCAGGCTTTGCTAAATCCCTGCAGGACACAAAGATGAGTTTTTTCACACAGTCTGCGAGGGTCTTGCAGCCAGATGCCCAACCTCAACAGACCAATCGCCCCAAGAAATGGCCCTGCTGGTCTTCTACACCCCCACCACAACCATCCACCCAGTCTGTGGTAGGGACACCCAAAAGTTGCTCCACCCCTGCAGGGAAAGCACTTTGGAAAGGCAAGAAAAGTTACAGTCTGATGACTTTCTAACCAAGCCCTACTTTGGAGACACTACTTCACAACACAGGCAAAGCAGCAGAATAGGAAACCTATGCCCAATGGATGGGATCATCCTTAGTTCCTCGCCAGTTAACTTATTTATGGCCCAGTAACTAATTCTAAGCCTCACACACTTAAATACTGCTTAATTAGTGCCCCAGTTAGCTGGAAAGGGCATTGGATTTATACAAGTGAATACTCTGGCAACCAACACCTATTCTTCATTCCTGTATAACGTGTTGGAGACAGCAGTGACAGTTGCAGAGAGAGAAAGAGAGGCCACCAAGCATCAGAAACCAGTCACAAGTGATTTACTTCAAACCACTCTCCCCCCGGGTGCTGCTGGTGCCAACACACGCAATCCTTCGCTCCTCGGCTCTGCAAACTGCACCCAGAAGGGCAGGGAGATGATGCAACTCAGCAATAAGGTTAATCACTTTTTTTTTTTAAACTTTTGACTCCAACATGACTCCCAGAGATCTCCAGCATGATGAACACTAGGGTACCCCTGAGCCGTTAACACAGCTTGGAAAGCAACAGTCTTCGCACTGACATTTCTTTCAGCTCCTTTTATTTCACTTCTTAGCTCACATTTCTGCTCAGTTTGACCAAAATTAGTACTTCAGCAGATCTCTAGAACCAATCCTACCAGCCCTTAAATGTGCTTGCTCTATTTTATCTGTAAAAAGTGATGTGAGAGAACTCAAGCAGCACCGCTGCTACTTAAGCAAGTAAAGGGGATAAAAGCCAACATTATGACACCAAATAACGAAGTCCAAGCCAGTATCAGCTTCACCTGGAAAAAGCCAAAAACCAGTGAAATGAAGAGGCAGGGAACCATTTTCTCCAACTCAAAACTCAACAACACACCTTCGTACTGTGTTTTATTAAAGTCATCTTAACACCTTAATCCTGATACTCATCCTTTTTAAGAACCCCAGTATTAGATAAGACTAAATTATATGTAATATCTTTAAATTAGCAAATGATCTTAAAAGCAGAGAAGCTACAGCACAATATCAGAATTACAGAGGATTTAAGAACAGCTCTACTACAAGTAGAAACCAAAACCACTCTGCTCTTTTGCAGTATCAAGGCAGTGCTGTGTCCCAGACTGGATGTGCTCTGGAACAGCATCACCGGCTGGTGTGGACATGGAAATGTGCTGCAGGTCGTAGGACACATTGTGGTTCTTGGCTCTGTACTTACACATTTAAGTCATAGCAGTTCTTGATGATGATTAATTCTTCAATATATTCCTTCTTCACATCTGGGAATCTTGCTTCCTACAGTAGGAAAAGCTAAAGGTTACACAGGTATTTGAGGAGCTGTGTAGCACACGTAGCAACAGCACCAAAGACAGGGATTTATAGGTAATTATCTGGCACACTCCTGAGACTGGGGACAAAACAGTCAAGAGACCATTTATATCCATCCAGCCTGGCTACTGCAAGCTGCTGGCTTTCCTTTGCTCCACACCATGATTGCTAACAGCTCTTTCTCAAAGGAAGAGTGTGGGTAGTGATGTGAAAGGCCACGAGCCCTAAGGAGAGATTCAGACTCGATGGAAGCAGGGGAGGCACGGAGGTCTGACCTACAACACAAGGAAAGCTAATATTTACCTTCAGCCAGACCTTAAGGAGTTCCAGATTGTGTGCTGAAATACAACATTCCAAAAGGAAAAAACCAACACCACAAATACCCACCCAAAGCACCCAGACACACCAGCAACGAGACCAGGACAGACAACAAACCTTTACTGGCAGTTCTGGGAAGGCTCTCCCAGCATTTGTCACATAGTAGAGAACACTCTTTGCTGCTCTCTCTCACATTTCTGTACAAGTATTGCAAATGATTGCACCACGTGGTATTTTGCTTTACAAGACTGGACTGGTCAGGGTTGTCAAGCAACCCTGACAATGCAATAGCAGCTTCTTACCCATCTCAAAGTCACTGATCAACGAGGTCTTACTTGGAAAGAACTGAATTTTGTTGAACTGCTAGGGAAAAAATAGCAGTTGAAAAAAAATAGAAAAAAAGATATTTTCCTCAACCTCCAGTTTTCCCAAGTAGAATCAGATATGGCATGTAGAGGGAAGACCTGGAAGGGCTG
This sequence comes from Pseudopipra pipra, assembly GCF_036250125.1. NCBI lineage: Eukaryota > Metazoa > Chordata > Aves > Passeriformes > Pipridae > Pseudopipra > Pseudopipra pipra. The sequence goes on from NC_087564.1 coordinate 13,412,348, forward strand.
GGGGTGGTGTAAGATACAGATGCTGTTGAATAAGCTTGTTTGCAAAAAAATACTCATTAAGGCATCAAGAGGGATCCTTCCTCCCTAGCAATCAAGGGGAGGAGTGTGCAAACATTAGACACATGAATCACCACATTCTTATTTTACTTTATTTTTCACATTTACACCATGTTGCCCAAGCTGCTGAATATACCAACAGATAAGGAGTGCCCTTCTTGGTGGTTAAGTAGCCAGTGCCCCTCATGCCAACCTTCACACACAGAGTCAGCAAGGAGCATGTGGAGTTAACATACATGAGTCCTCATGCTGCTTATCCAGTTATCTTATCCCTCAGTGCTACTGCTTGGAAATCCACACTGCAAGGGCAACTATTACTCCTTGGCCACAGACCAAACTACTGCAGGAGAGGCAGCTGAAAACAGTCATGGTTCTCAGCCATGTGTCTCTAAGCTTTCTCTAACCCACCCTCTATCCCTTTGCCAGTGTTTGGGGTCTCAGGTTTGCTCAGTTAGCTTTACATCCATTCCTAAAACAGCTCTATAGAGTTGTGTTAGGAATCAGCCAAACAAAACCAAAACAGCAGATCCAACAGGGCAGAAGCCTTTCAGGGAACCAACCCATGTTATTTCACCCCAAACTACAGTTTTCCAAGACAGTTCATCACATGCTCCTCACCTGGTGCATGGTTGAGCATCAGCCAAAGCAACGAGGATCTGCAGCTGGAGCCACCAGGGCTGTGCTCTGAGCACGTGACACTCTACACACCTTGAAAAACCTGCCTGAAAGCATCACACACACAGGAGGCAAACGAGCCCTGGGAATACTCACTGTCTCTCTGATGAGCAGTGCAGTGAGGTCCTGCTCCTGCCCAGCAGCTCCTTGTTCTGGCACGTTGCTGGAGCCAAGTTCCTGAGAGCCCTGTGCGGGGAAGGCCGGGCCTGGCTGCTCGTTGTCCCCCCCTCCCTGCTGACCCGTTTCCTCGGGCGGATGCGCCGGCTGGGGAGAAGCAGGGCCTGGAATCCCGTCCTGCTGTGGCTCCGGCCGGGGGAAGGCTGGCCCAGGAGCCTTCTCTCCATAAGCCCTCAAAGATCCTGGGTCTGCCTCTGGCTGCCCTTGCTGAGGAGCACAACCATTTGCTACAGCACGTGGCTCGTCTTCCGGCATCGGGAAGTACCGGTGGCCCAGCTGGCTGTTCTCCTGGGTCTCCTGGTCTGTGGTGGTTGCAGCAGCTGTTCCTTCGAGGTTTTGCTCTGTCTCCACGTTCTCTCGCCATTCCCGGGCTTCCACCTTTTCCTTCTCTTGTGCTGGAAGGTCTGCATTCTCCAGACTCACAGTTTCTGTGTTAACTAGAGGTTGTGGACTCATCTTTACTGGTAGCACCAAACTTGGACCAGGCTCCTGCTTACTTGTAAGTTCAAAGCTGGGGCCATTAAGCTCAGAGGGTCCAGCCTGCTGCAGTGCAAAGTTCACACTCTGATCCCTGCTTGGTCCAGCACTGCCCTCCACCACATGATTATACCCGTCTCCCTGGCACAGCAGGGCTGAATCCTGCAGATCCATGCTCCTCGAGGGCTCAGCAGCACTTTCAGATCCTCCTTCTCCCCCAGTGCTTGCACCCTGCCATGGAGCAGCAGGTCTGATGACATTGGCACGCAGAGGCTGCTGATGCTTCGGGGTCTGAAAAGAACACAGACAAGGGGTAAGTAGGAATTCCTGTCTGCATGTCAGAATCCTTGTTACAGATACTTTTCCATCTAATCAAACGTCTGATGGGAAGCAGATACACAGTCTGTTTAGCAAGATGCTTAATAAGGCACAAAACTGCAACTCACACATCTTTGTTTCACTCCATCCTCAGCCTGTCCCCAGGTGCTAAGAGAAAATCTGGGCAGAACCGAGGATGCACAGGACTTTCAGCGTGGAACAAATTCCTAAGCTCACCTCAGTATCCACTTCCCTCCCAGTAAAATAGTCTGGGAACATGGAACTAACTGATGACATATTTGTCTGCTCACCAATTATTTAAACAAGCAGGAACCAAAGCTCAAAACATTAATCTCTGGCCTTGTTCTTGCCTCTGGCAGACAGACTGCTGTATGCCAACAGAGCCTGAGTGTTCTCTGCTACTGTTTTCAACTAAGAAACAGAAAGCTCAGCTTTGCAACCTATTTTCTCAATGCTTTTGGTTAATTTAATACAAAAGTGGAATATATTCTCAAGATAATATAGATAAGAAATGCTGCAAAAATATAAGTGCATGCAACAGCCCAACATGAATGCAAACAGCATAGAGGAATATTAAGCATACAAGGTGTGTATATAAATCAAACAAGGCATGGATTGAAAACCCACCTTCTATGGAAGATCAAGTCCTCTTACTCAACACACCACCTCTGTGGATTCAGACAGACAACTTTATGGGAGCTACAACCTTGGTTAAGTAGAACTTTAGCTACAATGTAGTTTAACAATCTAGTTCTCCTCTCTTGTGCCCAAATATGATTAAATAAAGCCAACAAAATGCCATCATTTCAACATTATTTCAGACACCCTAAGTAGATTGCTATAACCACACAGGACTCAGAGGAATGCATCAGATGTTTGCACAAGACTTAGCTATACAGGCCATGGACAAAGCAGAGCAACTACAAGAATGAAAAATTACCTCTGCCAGGATGAACACGTCATCATCATCATCTTCCTCAGGCTGCTGCTTTTCCGGCGTTTCCAGCAACAAAGGTAATTCTTCATCCGAGGAATCTGATATTGTGATAAGGCCTTCGTCCCTGCGGTCTATCCAGTCTGCAGAACAGCAAGTAAAGCTAAAATTAGCTCTTTGCTCAAGGTGAAACTGGAATTTACAGGGCACATGTAGTACCAAAACACCTGAAAGAGCCATCTTCACATCTGCACTGCAGCAACAGGGAAGAAGCACTCAGAGGTCACCGATCCCTCCGCAAGTTACTCCTACAGCCACTCCTCCCTCCCCAGCCCCTGAGCAAAACGCCTGCACAGCCCCAGCTCACCACAACAGCACCTGCAGGAACAGTCAATGGCACTCATGAAGAGGGTCTTCTATCCCAAACTTCAGCACAAGTCAAGGTGCTGCAGAAGTTACTCTGAGCGAGCCATACTTCTGCAGAGAAGTCCTGAACTTTCAATACCTCGGGGGCACTGCATTTTCTTTTACTAACGTGCAGAGCGTTTTAGCAGAGAGATAAGGTTCTCCGTGCAATTTGGCCTCTTCTGGAAGAGTGAGACTTTGCAGGAGTGCTTTATGCAGGGCTGAGATAGGGCCTGTGGCTGTGGGTGCAGAAGATATCCTTCTATTAGATGACAACCTTGTCCTCAAGGTCTGTCAAGAGTGGAATACAGATGCTACTGAACACAAGTGATATATTCAAGGCAGAAACGGGGTTTCTGTACTACAGAGAGAACATACAACTATGCTTTTCCTCAATTTTGACAAGTTTTGGCATATTTTTAGCATGAATATTCGTTTATCACCTTTCAGGCATATGGAGAAAGCATAATTTTGAATTGCACTCTTGGAGGAACGGGTGCCAATGCACACAGCCCTATGAGGGCACAAATGCACGGCCAGCCTCTCTCCTGTGGGGACCTCAGGAGGATGGATCCTCCTTGGATCTGCTGAAACACCTCCACAGGGTGTTCCCACGAAGTCAGCAATCTCCCTTAAGGCAGTACAACATGAGAAAGACAAGAGCCAAATATTTTGCATGCCTGCATAACATGAAAGAGCTTTCTGGAGGTGGCTAAGTCAGTGTAACAGAGCAGCGTGTGACAGGACAGAACACACCACCAGCAGCTCCCAGCAACAGCACTCCTGAGAGTTTAGTGACTCTGAATCCTGATGGTTGTAAGTAGAGTTTTGGAAATAGGCACAAGTCAGTACTCACCTTTCCCTCTGTGACTGCGGAAGCTGTTCAAGTTAATCACTTCTTCATTCCCACCTCTCTCTGCCATTTTAAACAGCTGTACCCACAAGTGTCAGTGCCCAGGCATGGCAGGCAGGCTCACATGAGGAACTAGAAGGTAAAATAAAACCAGGAGAGAGTAAGGCAAACTCAACTGCACCCTAAGCAGACTTCCTCAAGACTAGGCCACTAGAACATTCTGGGGCTTCTCCTGGCTCTTCCAGCTCAGTCTTGTCATGAGGATGTTTTTCTGTGCCCCCTTCTCAGTATCTAAGAGCAGACATGTCTATCTTCTGTTCCAACAGTTAAGAAAGTCAACTGAAGAGTGTAATCAGCCCGAGAAGTTTCTCTGGAGAAGACATGAAGATTTTTACAGCTGTGCAATCACAAAGTGAGGAGAGATGCAGTTCTGTCCAGACAGGACTCGACCCCTCCCCATATATGGATCTTCTGTTTCCAGTAAGTCCAAAACTTGATGTACCAATCCACACAGCAGTGTTCCTTCCACCATCAACTGGAGGGAGGGGCAAAAGCCCCTTGCCTGAGCAGTCACAGGGCAGCTCCATCTAAACCTGCATCTCAAACATCCCAGCTGATGTTATTACAACCACCCCTGTCACCCTTAATGCCATGAAGTCGAGCTCACTTCCACAACACCCACTTTACTGGCATGTCAGAAGGAAGCTGCACCCCTGGCAGGGCAGTATGGAACAAGTCACATTACAGAGCACACTTTCCTGCCACCATCTGCTATCCTAAAGAAGAGATTTCCCTGATTTACAGTGAGCGTTTGGTACAAATTCCAGGATACACCATCTGCTCTCAATCCAGAAAGGAGAACATGACAGGAATCAGGTTCCTTCACAGGACTGAGCTTTTGGGACTATATGTTGCTACCCCAGCCTGTTCTCAGAGAGGCACAATGAACCAGAGGCTCCCAAACAGGATTAGTGGGACAGAGGAATCACTGCAACCTGAACAGGAGGTTTCCATTTTATGCTCTGTCAGCTTATAGTTCTCAATCCCTATCATGGAGAGGCTGAACAGATGCAGAAACTCTGAGCACAGTTTGATCACTGGAAGGAGAATGAAGAAAGTCTTTTTATTGAAAAGTATTCATCTCCTTATTGCAGCACAGAGGAATCTGTACTATTAAATATTTACCGATGCATAAGTTGGAAGAAAATGATGGGTCTGCTATAAAAATCCTGTTTGCTAGTACACAAGAGCAGTGTAAATTCCTCCTCAGTAATTCTACTTAACATCCCCTGCAGGGAACAGGAGTTGCAGCTAGGGCAGTAAAATGAAGAAATCAGTTCAGATGCACAGGATACAATAATAATAATAAAAATGTATAATTTAGCACTTAAGAAAGCTCAGCAGCTCAGCTCAGTGCCTGAAGCAGCCTTCTCCAGAGGGAACCTCCAGCAGAGAGGTTTCAAGGCTTGGCTACAAACAGCCATGGCTTGGCTACAAACAGCCATGCTCACCTGATCCCTGAACTGGTGATGGTCCAAATTTAGTGGGACATTGGGTGAGGGAACTGCAGAGGCCTCTTCTAACCAGCATTACCACAAATATGCAACCACCTCTGTACTGAGCCCTGAGACCTCAGCAGCACACCCTGGTCCCAGCAAGCAACTTCAAGATTATCATGGGTACAAGTGATGCTTTGAAAGCATCTGAAAAGCAAGATTTCGGCAGCATTTCCACCAGGTTCTTCAGCTTCTGCCTTATAAGGAGAAACAAATCTTACTTTATTTGCCAGAATGGCATGAAAGCACTGTTCTCATCATTGCAGGCAGGTGCTTGGGAGCTGGGTCACTGTAAGTGTGCTTGGTGAAAACCCTGGCCTTTCTAAAAGGTCACACCCACATTATTACAGTTGTATTTTCCCTGGTGCTCAGGAATAGCTACCACCTAGTCCTGTGTTATTACTCTTCCATCCTTAGCTCTCTGAGTCATTTAGCAAACAAAACCAACACGCTTCTTGCCATTTAAAATACGGAGAAATGGAGGCACAGATGGGACCAGCGTGGCAAGGTCACCGAGCAAACACTGTGAAGCAGCACTTGCAGTCTGGCTGGGGAGGAACAAGGACATTTGTGAAAGCCACAAATCAGCTCTCAGAGCATCAAGCAGTGCAGACAGAGGCTGGACAGGTGTCTGCTCGGATCTGCTCCAAGCAGAGCTAAGTGGCTGGATATTCCTCCCCTTCAGGGACATGTGGTTAGCAGGGCTGGGTGTGCAGGTAACGAGGGTGGGACGACACTGCAAGTGCTCAGCACAGCCATCAAAAAAATCTTCTCCCAAACAGCTCAAATGGTGCTTTGTCCAATGCTGGCTAAACCCCAGCTGTTCACATTCAGGAATGATGGATAAGCCACAAGACACCTTAAGGTTGTATTTTCTACAAGCTACTCCGATCCTGTAGAGAGGAGCTTGCACACTTCAACCTTCAGCATTGAGAAAGGGGTACAGGAAATACTCTGAAATTAAATTTGGGACAAAAAACTGTCTCCCCTCTCATACAAGACAAAAACGTGTACACTTCACCAACAAACTCATGGTGGTTTAAAAGCAGGAATATAATAAATAGCATTAACAGTATACACAGTCAAAGCAACAAAAAAAAGAGCCAAGCCTGGAAAGAACTGGCAATTCTTTCTGCTTCAAAATAGACTGAATAAAAACCCAAGGAGCTTAATAAAGCCCTGCTTTGAGGGTAAAAGCCAAACTTCCACCAAGAGCTAGCAATTCATTTTGTCAATACTCGGTACAGAGCTGAAGTTTAAACAAATATCTATAAGCATGGGCCAGTTCCATCTAGTGGCATGAATAAGAAGTTTATTCATGTTTATAGCACCAGGCCGCCAAGAATGTGAAGTAACAAGATCAAAGCCACCCTGGGGTCTTGCCCTACATAAACAACAATAAAAAAGCAAGGAAGACAGATGGAAAGAAGCTATTCCATGCTACCTCAGTGATTTCAGTGCCTATTTATAGGTAAAGAATAAGGCTATCTATAAGCAAGCTCTAACATGCCCATCAGCTTTTCTACAACACAGTCAAGGACAGGAAACCAGAACTGTTTTAAAAGCAAAGGACCTGGCAGCAGCCAGATAAACATTTTGCAAGCTTTTTAGTTTTTCTTTTTTTCTTAAAAGGCTCCCACCTGCACTACAGCACATCAAGCTGGATTTGGGACTGGAATCCCTATACAGTATCCAGGTGACACAAAACTCATCACGACTTCTAAGATTGACAGTGCAGTGAAGACCACCCCAGTTCCACCCAATTTCACCTCCACTTTTCATATTACTCCACATATTCATGGCTCAGAATCACAGAATATCCTGAGGTGGAAGGGGCCCACAAGGATCATCCAGTCCAACTCCTGGCCCTGCATAGGACACCCCAACCATCCCACCCTGTGCCTGAGAGTGTTGTCCAAATGCTCCTTGAGCTCTGGCAGCCCTGGGGAGCCTGTTCAGTGCCCAACCACCCTCTGATGCTGCACATTCAAGTTATTTCACTACACAGGAAATAAAATCCTCCCCATTATGGATTTTCCTACAGCAGTTTGAGAGGAGAAGGACCCATTAACAGAACAGCTACTGGGAAAACCAGAGACCATCAGGGATTTACCTGTAACAATTCTCTGAACTGATTAGACCTCAGACTGACAGCTGAAGTCACATGTACTTCCCGACAAGCTCCTCAAACATGCAAAAATATAATCCACAATACCACTGGTCCCAACCACCACTATGACTTAAAGGATCAGCTGCTATGAGGTGAAGCAGGTCTCGGGAGCACACAGAATGCTTACACAAGGATTTCCAAAACCCAGGCAAAATCCTTTCAAACACCACATTACATATTTTTAGCCTAACCTAAAAATAGGCACCATCAGTGCTGTGCATATATTTAATCTCCTGGTATATGGAGGAGTTTCTGGGCTGCAGTAACTGGAGCAGAACTCAAATCTGCTCCCTCCACCTCACATTTGTGCTGTGATGAGCATCTTCAGATGGTGCTGGAATTTAAAATGACAGTCAAGGGGAGACCCCCCCTCTCCTTACAGTGTAATGTATTTTACCCCCCACTTACAGCATTTGAAATCTTGAACTCCCACATACCCAAGATGGGACTAGACTCAAAGTGTTCTTTCCTGGCTCCAGCTCAAGGCAACAGGACCAGACAGAAAGCACTGCAGGGGAGGTAGGAATTGAGATCCTAACAGAACAGGGGGGAGAGGGGGAAAAAAAAAAAAAAAAAAAGAGCAACTTGAAAGAGATGTCAGCAACATCAAATCACTGTGTTTTAGCCTCTCCCCCACACAGCAATACCACTGTTGCTCACCTACGTTGACAGAAGAGCATCAACTCCTACTTTGTGCCTGCGGGCAGCAAACGTGTCTGCTGGTAGCCTGCGAGCAAGGTGAATTCCTGGCTCGTTTCAAGCTGCTAAAACAAAGAGAAGCTACTTAAATAATGCATGGCTTGTGACAACCAGCAAAATGAAAAGCTAAAAATTCAGTCCTTAAAAAATATAGGGAAAAAAAAAAAAGCCACAACAGAAGGGAAATAAACCAGCCTGTCAAGCATTTCACCGAAATATTTCAAAGGGTTCACAATTTGCTGGGGGCTGCTCCTTGTTAAGAGTCACTGAGCAAAAGCAGGGAGAGTTTAACAGTGGTTTATTATGTTAAGTGGCATCATCCCAAGCAAAAATTAGAAATCCCCTGATCACAAGCCCAACAAGAACTGCTGGACACAAACAAATCCCGTTTGCTATTCCAAGGCAGCTGTGGCCACAGCATCACATTTCCCAAAGGGACAGAGCCAGAGGTGGACATTATGAAGAGGGACAAGAGGGATGAAGTCGTCAAGCTTTTCTGGAAGCAACCACAGCTTCTAGTTCCTTATTCCTCACCCCTTCTTACCTAGGAAGAAAAGCAGTGAAGGAAGCAATGTTCTTTCCACCCAGGCTCACCACTGGTCACTGCAGAGTCAGCAGCAGATACTCAGATCACATCAGGAGACTCTGATGTGAGAGGGTCTGTGGATTAACAGGGGATGAGCCACATCTATGTGTCACTGCTCCAGACTAATGAGAATTGCTTACTCAGGAGCAATCAAGAGAGCAGATATTTAGAGATTACTTGGCTTCAAATCCCCAACCAGATTTTTCCCCATTTTGTAACTCCACTCAGGACTTATAGGAAATATCCTGACTGCCTGTACATCACAAGACTTCACATCAACCTTATTTGCAGTTCATCATTCCATTAAGGTCACAGTATCACTTAATAATAATTTTTAAGTACCCAATTGCCATTTTTATTGCATCTAAACCACAAAGTACAAGAGGAAAGCAATCTGCCCAGTTTTACCTAATTCACCTAACAGTGGGCCACATACATTGACACCAGTTTTCCTCCCCAAACCTGCAAAATATTTGCATTTTCCTGGCAAAATCTCTTCTCTGTGAGCTCCTCTCTAAAATGTACAATGTCTTGCAACAGCTGCATTCGTTTTTCACTACTGGGCAACTCAACTGAAAGTTTCAGATTCCTTTGAGCTATTCCCTGGTGACTGGCATCAAGGTCAGCAGCTGGACACTTGAGTGCCTTCCCACGACCCCTGTCGGTCCTGCCAAAAGAAGGGCTCTGTGTCATCACATCACCCTGACCAGCATGAGACTCCTCATTTTGATACAGCCAAAAAACCACTCTCTGCACAAGAGCTGGGGAGCTCTGGATCCAGTCATTTGCCCCTCCTATCAAACTGAGTCCTGAAAAAAGTTGAATTGACAAAGTCTGGTTGGAAAGGAGAGTTAATGCCACCGCATCGAGCAGCTCATTTTATGTGCAAAGTGAAAATTCGAGGCTCTGAGAGGAAGAGGCATCCCTGCAGTTAGTTCCTGTTAAGGGCAGTACTCTGCCTGCCTCAGACTTCTGGCATGTGCAAGATCATCCAGTATAATCCCCTAAATCCAAAACCTCCCTCCCACATCACAAACACAGGTGCCAGCTTGGCATTTCATGTTCAAGCAACAATTCAGGCACCAGCAGCTCAGCCCTTGGCTACAGCACATACACACAAACCCAGCCTCACTGGGCTCACAGAGCCTGTCTCCCAAACCATCATTTTAAAGAACTGATTTATTCTGATTTTGTGGTATGAGGGTGGAGGGGAATGCAAGAGCATGTGAAGCCACGTGACTTGCAGCTCTGTCGCTTCCAGAGCAAGTTTTACTTCCAGTTTTCTTTCCCTGAATTCACGTGTCCTTTGAGCAGTGCCCTGACTCAGACACCACATAGAGCTCCAGGAGCTGCACATACCTGTCACAGCTCCACACAGCATTAACTGCAGCTGCCTTCCCTTCCCCACAAACCCAGCAGCCACGTGGAAAAGAACAGGAGAAATGCCCTATGTGCCCCAGGGTACACACCAGAGTGCTCCTCTGTTACTTGTACTTCACAGAGCTCTCCAGGAGGAAGGATTCCTCTCCAAAGCATTTCCTCTCCAAATCCTCAGTAGTTTTTCTTCCTTTTTTCCTTTTCTTTAAGGGATCCTGAATCTCACTTTAAAAGGCTTAACAGAACAAATAAGTCCAAGTGCAACCTTTTAAGTAGTTATTTAACAAGTTGGATGCACGTCTTCAGGAACCTTCAGGTTACCATCTCAGCACTGCTTTTCACTGGAGAGGAAACAGAAATAAGGGATTTAAGGCTACTGGGACAGGCTGTGGCATTGACATTCACACAGAGCCTGCTCTGCTCACAGCCCTGTTTGCAGGGGCACTGGGAGCAGGGAGAGCCAGGCTGCACACAAACAGCAAACTGCTATGAAAAGCAGCAGTGAGGGACTAACTAGACCAAAGCCAAGAGGGTTGGAAAGCACAGAGTCAGGTTTAGTTCCAGGACCAGCCAGAGGACTTTAAAATCACAAGGGATTGATAATCTGTGATGGCATCCTGGATGTTGAGAGGCTGCCCAGCAGACCAACTTTGGAAATCATCTAAACTGCACTTGGGAAGTTGTGCTCCAGAAAAGAAAAAAAAAAAAAAGGCATAACAAACCACCAGGAACAAATGTAGAAAGAAAGGTGCAGGTCACACTTAAAATAAAAATACAAAAATATCCCCTATCACAAGAAACTTTGCTTTCAAGCATAGCACACCTCACCTCATTCACAAAGCTGCTGACAACACAAAAAGGTGAGACTTGACCTTGAGGTGGCACAGGAGGGAAAAAACCCAACTGACTGCAGCAGCCCACCTTAGCTGAAAGGAAGGTGTCCGTGTCAATCTGCACAGTGCTTTTAGAAGTATTGACTTCAAAGCCTGCCACCGACCATTCCAGGTGTGAAACATCCCAGAGAGAGGGACTTCCAGAAAGAATGACCTCACAGGTCACATACTCTGGTTATTACAGCCATGCCCTTTTTTTAGAGCCATGTTAAGCATCTGCACTTGCCATAATTCCAAAGGTCAGTGGCCAGAAGCTGTGGCTTCACGTTCAGAAGGGCTCCACTGCAATGCCTACTTAAGGTGGTCACATTCCCACACCACGGTTTGTCTCCTCCTCTCACACAGTTCCTCCAGCATTTCTTAGAGCTTTGAAAGGAAATGCCCTGGAAAATGTTTTTGTAGGATTCAGATCAGATACCTTCTCTTCCACATGGTGGAAGTGGGAGAACAGAAAATAAACTGAAGGCAGGGAGACGATCTTAAACTGCGGCCACGGCCAATACCTGACTAACACTCGAACTACACGTGCTCCGAGTCTAAGGTCGGGCACTGCCTCTGAAAGATGCTTTTACACAATAAATCGATAGGTTTAAATATGTATAAGAGCCAGTTTAGAGCCATAATGGGCCAACAGGCCAAACTCACTCCACAGTGAAACAAGGTTAAACAGCCTAATGTACTGAGATACCAACAGAAACATTGTAAGGCAGGTGCAGCACTCGGGCAGCAAGGCCACGCTCTGCACCAATTTCTGCTGGAAAGGGTAAAAAATGAGCTGCCTGTTGCACCCACAGAAGAACTGCTACTATGTCCTTCCATCACCTCAGATAACCAGGTGTCAAAAGATTTTCAAGCTGGCTGGCAACAGTTTTTGTAAAACCAGGTTTAGTTTTGTTTGCAGCCACGTGTAGCCTTGTGGTCATTTCCATCCCAGCAAGCTCTCAGCAGTGAAAACCCAGGGCAGCCTTCCAGGCTCACCACATCACATGGCAGTGCCACTGTGGGGTTTAGGCAGAGTGGGCTAAAAGAGCAGAAAAGCAAAGAGATTGTACTTGAGGCAAGTGCCACTATATGAAAACTGAGAACAGTGAAATTAGATTGTGGCTGGATTTACAGATGCTCCACCTCCAGCATGAGTCTCTTCTGAGACCAATAAAGTTAATGAATGAGTGAATTATCAGCTAAAAAACGAGGGAAGAAGAACTGCACGTGAACTCTCCAGGTCCACAGTCACACAGATTCACAAGGCTGCAAGGTACCCACCGATATCATCCCAAGGCAAACAAACATTTTGCACACACAAGACACAAAAACCATCACGGGCCACAGCCAAGGGGTTGCCCAGGCTGCAGTCAGAACTTTCACCAAGGACACACTGCTTGCAGGCAGCGAGTCCTGTGCCCACCCTTAGTCATTGCACTCAAGTGTCCAACACTGGTTTGAGCCTTCTCGCAGCAGAACAGAAATTCTTTCCTGGGTGTTGCAACAGCAGAAAGATTATTTAACCACCTGGGATGGAAGGTGAGTAAAAACAGCCACGAAGTGCTAAATAAACATAATCCCATTCAGCTGAGGAGCACCCTCCAGACACTGTGTACAAGGAAAAGGTGTGTTCCAGCTGCTACAAGCTGGTCTGTGCTAGTCCTGGCAGATCCAAGGGTACCTCCCAGTAGATACACAATGAAGCCTTCTCCACTACAATAGGATTCTGGTTTAACAACCCACAGAGAGGACATGAACTATTTACAATAGCCAAGTTACTGCTCACGGGTCTTGCTCATCTGTAGCTGGAAATCCCAGCAGCAGGGGAGGGATGAAACGCCCTGTGCTGCTGGTTTCCTGAAAGGGAGAGAAAGCTGCTTTTCCTGCCTCCCCATTATGCTGCTGCTGTCATCTCCCTCAAATTGCATTACAGCACATGATGGCGGAGCAGGGAGAGAAGGAAAGCCCTCAGCAGCACTGTGGCTGTGCTGCAGGCAGCTGTCAGCACTGCTGCCCCTTCCCTCTGCCAGCCCAACGCGTTCGGCCAACAGCAGCTTGTACTTGCCAGGGGTACCTGGGCCAGTGCTCCTTCCATGACCGGCCTTCAGGTAAAAATTGATGTACATGAAGCATTAGGGAGAGTTTTCCCTCCCCCCTCTATCAAATATAAAAACACATGCTGTCTTTGGGATGGGGTTTGGAAGTAGAGGTGTAAATCTGTTCCTAACTCTGGTTTTGCAAAAGCTGCAACAAACCAACCTCTGCCTTCCTTCCTCCAAGGAACAGCAGGAGCAGTGCCCACAGCTCAGTAAGAGCGTGTCAGTCTGGATAAAGCAGCACAGGAGCCTTGTGCAAGGAGTGCTTCAGACAAAACATATTACTAGAGGCCGTTTTCCATCCTTATATTCCCCATACAAAGATTCCAGCTAGTGCAAATCCCGATCACCTTGTACTGCAGAGCGGTATCACGGGATGACTCTACAGATCCTGTCCAAATGTTTCTCTGAATAATGCAAACAGTAGCTTGGCCTCCTTACAGGGGGAGCAGGCCGAGGGTGAGCAACACCACCAAAGCCAACTGAAAACATTTCAGGTCACCCTGACACCCATACACACTCACTCCCAGTTTTATTTCAGCTCAACAACTTTGCTTCTCTTTACAAGTGACAACCACAGCCTCCAAAACTCACCTTGGGAGCAGCCAGGCACCATCAGCACCAGCACAGGAGTGAGGCTCCCCAAAGCCAGCAAGGAAGCCACACTTAATTTAAATTCCCCCTGACCTGGATCAGGAACACCATGACTCAGGGCAGCAGCTGCCCTGCGTTGAAATCTTTCCCCAAAGCCCAATGCTTTTTCTAGTTAATCAGGCACTGACAGCTCCCCTCATGAAGACAGGGAGGGAACCACAGCAGGGCTGGTAATTAGGAGAGAGGTGTCATTCAGAAGGAATATCATTTCCTGTCCTCAGGAATTAAGCTTTCTCAAGGATCCTTACAAACTTTAAACCACTGCAAGCTCTTAAGCACTGAGCCAGAGGAAAAACATCACTCCCAAGATATTCCAAAATAAACCTGAAAATCTATAAAAGTGACATGAAGGCTGCTGAGCACGAGATTGTCCCAGCTCAGTGAAACATTCCTTATTATCTCACATCTCAGTGCTTTGGCAAGGGTAACTTATTCAAGCCACCAGGATGCTGCTAAGTGGCTTTTCCCCCCTCTTTTCCTGTTTTCTCTGCCTACTCCTCCCCGATTTCCCAGACTTCCCCATTCCAGTAACCTGCTTAAAAACAAAACTACTCCAGACTAATGTTGGTCAGCACATTATTCAAGCCCCACTTCCCACACAGGAACTCCCAGTCAGTACATAAATAAGGTTATCTCCTGTGCTTCTACTAGGAGATAGCTGGAGTCTGCAGGCAGATGTGTTTCACACCTCCCACTGCTCACTGTATTTAAAAAGGCACCTATCCCACCGGGATAGATCCTAGCAAGAATAATTTCAGTTACATGGAGCAGCTTAAAAAGCCCACCCATCTACCAACAACAATAAAACACACCATTGTTTCAGTGCACACACAGACCTCTGAGACTATTATTGCCTTGCCTTTAAGTAGTTACAGTGATGCCTGAATTCAATAATGTAAATGGAGGCTTAAAATATCTCCACACCAAATCCATCTGTAAAAATCTCCAAAATTCCAGTGACAGGAATTAGCGGCGCAGTTCTGACTGTCCCAGAAAGAATGCAGCCAGTGGCAAGCCCCAACACCCAGCGCCGTGACACAGTAAACCACTCACAATAAAAAGATATAAATAAAAATAAGACACCCATTCCAAGCTAATGAATGGGAGCTTCTTCCAGCAGGCACCAAACAACACCCGAAGGGCTCCGCATCTCTCGCACTTGGGTTTGTGCTGCTCCCGGTTGTTAATCAGCTCCTGGCCCCTGGGATGTGCTTCCTGTCTCTCTCCAGCTGTGCTGGAGTCCCCGGAATTGCGTGCTCGCTCCACCTATTTTTGCCACAGGACTTTCTGGTGATTTGTGTCCAATTTCAAAGCACAAGTCACGCTGCCAGCGATCGCAGCTCCCGGTGGCAGGAACGCCCACTGCATTCTCAGGCAGACAAAGCACTGCTCTACCCAGGAATTTGGACTTCCGAGGCAGCTCCTGAAACTCCAACCCTGGAACAGGCTGCCAGCACCCCGCTGGAAACCAGAATGTACCTTATCACCCATAACACCTGCCCCAACTGCTCTTCCAGGGGCTGCTGTTTGCACCCTGGTTGCCCAGCTGCAGCCAGGCCAACAGGAAAACATCCTAGGAAGGGAGAAAAGAGATGGAAGAAGGCCTGTTACCAAAATGCAGAACCACAAAGCAGGCTGAATGTCTACAGATCTTCAGGAAATGCGTCTGAGTCCCTTCCCAAGTCTTGGTATTCAAGGCACAAACTCCTGTCAAGATGATTGTTTATTAACATCGAGTCACACCAGCAGACACCCAGCACATGAAATCTATTAACATGTTTACAATTGCAGAAGGCCTGATGTGAGGCAGTGGAATTTTTGCACAGCATTCACCCTAGAAATTAAAAGCTGATATTAAAGCTGTAAATCCCACAGTCCTGGGATTAAAAGCTGTCCCTGCAATCCTGCAAGTCCTAAAGAAAATGGGTTCCACCACATGGTTTGAGCTGCATATTCCCATGTACCTATTCAGGGATGTACCAGAGCCTGCTCGAGATTTGAGTCTGCAGAATGATGGGTCTCAAACATCCCCCCCTTGCTTTCCAAACAGGTTGCTGGAAGAAAAACCCTTATGTCCCTCTTTGGAAGCAGGAGAGGCCACCTTAACTCAGAATGCAAAGGCCAGTCTAAATGCCTGATAGGGGACACCTGCCTTCTCTTCCACTGCTACTGCTGGAAACCTGTGACAGCTCCAAAGTGCATCAGGTGAGAGAGCAGAAATTGTAAGAAAGAAGCAACCACCACAGAGACAGAATAGAGAAAGAGGGATCTGCTCACAGGTCTTAGCACCAGGACTGCCTGTGCCCCTCAGACACCAAGGCAACGACTGACTGCCTTCAGAACTGCTGCCGAAAGCAAAGCAGGAGCCTGCTGTTCCACAGGGCAGGAAGGGAGATGGGAAAGAAACAACAAAGAAAGCTGTGAAAAGCACATGGACAATAAGCTGAAGTCCCTTAGCATCACACCTTGAAAACAGAAATAAAAGTGCACAGCAACACCAGTTTTTCTCTTTCAAAATACCAGAGGTCTCACACAGTGACCAAACCATAACACCATGTAAGAAAATGACCCTTGCTCCAGGAGCTGTAAGGAAAGGAACAAAACCATGAACGACTAAACTTATTTGCATGAAAACTACCACCCTAAGTATCTTTCAGTAAGACCTTAAGGTAAAGTACAGGATGACTCTCAAAGACAACACTCCGGGTCAAAAAAGCACAGGTGAGATGAAAAGAAAAACCTCGTGGGCTGGACCCACAGGTGCAATCAGCCCTTATCCACCCAGGCCTCCAGCCAGCACAGCTGCAAAGCCAGGGATCCATGAGATGAGGGCAACTCTTAAATGGTTTTAAAGAGTTGCCTTTTTGCCCACCCCAAGGTGCCGTGTGGGCACTGCCCAGGGAGCTCGGGCTCCTCTCTTTGCACACACACTGTAGTTCACCACAGCTCAGAAGCCTCGGAAGGGATCCCGACCTGCCTCCAGCTGTCTAAGGGGGCAAGGTCAGCTCCTGAGGCAGAAAAACTCACTGGACACGTCCCCCACATAAAGGCAGAGCGTGTTAAAACTTCCAGGCTTTGCTCTCTCTCCACCGAGCCGAGCCGGCACTCAGATAAACAGAGAAAGAGGAGGAGGAAGAGGAGTATCTCTTACACAGATCCCTCAGCTCCGGGGACAGCTGTGTTTGGGTTTCCTTCCTGCAGCAGCTCCCACGGCAGATACCTGAAATGTCGAGATGTCCCAAAGGCACCGAGTGGTCCCACACCGGGGGGGGGGTAGGGGACGGGCAGGAGAGAAGAACAACCTTTTATCCTCCTGCCCCCACCAGCTCCGGTTTATCCCCGAATACAAACACCTGGCCCGGGGTACCCGGAGAGCAGCACCTGTACCGGGGTGTCCCTCGGTGCTGGGGGTGGGGGGACCCCCCTGACCTCGGGGAGGGGGAGAAGGGACCGGCCTTGAGGGGAAGGAGGGGGAAGGGAAAGGACTCGGTTCTGAGGGAAGCTGAGGGGGGACGGAGTGTCCCCGATCCCGAGGGAAAGCGGGAGGGCCTCAGGGGAAGGGGGAGTGGTGACGGACACGGGGACGGACGGACGGACACAGGAGAGCCGGCTCTGAAGGGAAATAGGGGGAGAACGACCTGTCCCTGAAGGGAAGCGAGGGGAAGGACCCGGCCCTGAATGGACTGACGGGACGGACACCGGGCCCTCAGGGGAGGGGGGGACACCCCGGGCAGGCCCCGGCCGGGGGTCCAGCGAGGCCCAGGGACGCTCTCTCTGTCGCTCGGTCCGCCCGGCGGTGGCGCGGCGGCACTCCCGGGCCCCGCGGGGACGGAGGAGCCCCCCCGGCACTCCCGGACCCCGCGGGGGTGTCGGAACTCCCCCCACACTCACCGGCCCCTCCGGCCCCGCTTCATTTAACCGCCGCTGCCGCCGCTTCCGCCCGGCCCCGCGACACGTGACCGCGCCGCCCCGCACCATAGAGAGGCGCGGAGAGAGCGGCGCCGGGAGACGGGCAGCCCGGGCGGGCCCGGAGCGGCCGACCTACCATAGAGAGGGGGAGGGAGTCCGGCGGAGCCGCGCCACGCCCCCTGCCGGGCGGGAGGTGTGCTCGTGGGGAGGGGGCGGGGCTTGAGGGAAAGGGGCGGGGCCATGGCCTGCACGTGTGTCCTGGGGGCGGGGGGACAGGGAGCCCTCGGGGGCTTCCATGGGGAGACAGGGACCTCATATGGGGGTCTGTGCCCCCCCTGTGGGGGCTCTGCTGAAAGGGGGACACACGAGTCCTCGACTCAGACTCGCACCCGTCCTCCTCCGCTTGCAAAACATTAATAATTACAGAAAACCGCAACAGAGAAACAGAGACTCATCAGCGTTAATGACTCTTTTTCCAGCTCTCGTTAAGGGGGAGATCATAATTTCCTTCTGGAAATTGAGGATTTGGAAAAGTAACAGGGCAAATGATAAGGTAAGAGGGAAAAAGGTTGAGGCTGGTAATTAATCAGCTGAAGAATGAAACAAAGTGTTCTGCCTGCAGGGGAGGACTTTCATCTGGGCAGTCCGTATAGATCAGTTAAACCAGTTGCATTTCCATGCTTTATCCACTCGATTCCCACACATTTAAAAAAATTTAACAACCCTTAACAAAAAAATCTGTTGGATACCAAGAGTTTAAAGTTGTGAGTTTATTGCATATGTAACAAAAATGAACATGACCTCCTGGGTCCAGCCTACTATACAATCACTGTTTATTCCAGCTGGTTCCATAACCACATTAAATAGAACTAGTATTTCTTTAAATACTTTGATTTAGACATAAAATGAAACATTAGTGTACAACTTTCACAAAATAAATCTGCAATAAAAACAGTGGGAAGAATAACAAGGATAGCAGCAATACTTAAAACATGACATTACAAAATAATAATAAATTAAAAAAATACATTATAAAGTGGTTGAGGAACAACAACAACGACAAAAAAAAATTAACAAATTAAAACCAGATCCATACTGTGTTTCTGGGAACTTGCTGTACCACACGGCCCTGAACCTGGGCACTGGCTCCAGAGGGCCCGGTGGCTGGATCAGTAATTTACAGAATCTGCTGGATTTTAGAACCACCTCGACTGGAAGCGAGGACAAACTGCTGAGCGAGCGCCGGTCGCACCGTCTGGAGCCTGGAGCAGCCTTTGTGGAGCAGGGTCTCCTCTTACGTAATGCCCAAGTAGAACACTCACACCCATCCAACAGTCTCGTTTCTTCCCGGTTGGAAACACAAGCAGAGTGGTGGTTTTCCTACATCCCTGAGCGTAGAGTAAAGGCTGAGGAGCAGGATCAGGGCACGGCAGGGCGGTGCCGACGGACCAGCTGCTGGGTTTGCCGTGAGGACAGGAACGACAGACACGCTGTACCTTGTATTCCCTTCGGGCCAGATCCAAGAGTATCCGCGCACAAGGTGGGACGTGGAATGACAAAATGGGACACCGGACTCGATGTTATTCTTTGGGCAAGTTTGAGAAGTTAACAACCAGTTCAAGTGCTGGCAGACCGAGTGGGAATGGACACACCAATTCAGACAGCTGAGGTTATCCGAGACCTCCGGGAGCCGCTGGCTCAAGCCACACAAACTCCTGTTTGCACTCCGTCCTTCCCTGGCCTCGGAACTGGCCTCGGGAAGAACAAGCCATGGCTCCAAACCCTCTCTGCCTCGCTTCTTGCTGCTCCTCCATCCACCCAACCAGCTTTAAGGCCTGCCTCAAACGCACGTACAGAACAAGACAGAAAATGTCTTCGTCGTCACTGAAGTGGCACGAAATTGCAAAGACAACACGATGGGAGAGGTGGTGAAGCTGTTGGAAAGAGAACCGAAATAATTAAAAAGACAGTGCCCCATTCTCGTCACCGTCGGCACGGAGGAGGTACCTTGACAAGGGCTTTAAAATACAGCAAAAAACAGACGGACTTCTCGGAACAACAATCCTTGCCTAATCTTATTTTGTGCATTCAATAAAACACTGACCTAGCAAAGACATTAGGAACTATCATATGCCAACTGTGTCATTGACATAAAGCTACTTGGCCTATAGATCTCCGAATCAAGGACTTTTCCCTTCACCTTGCTTGGTTTGCACAGAGCCACTTGTGCTGCAGGTAGAGCTTGTGTGATAGATTTTTGTTAGGGCTGGCCTTTAGTATCTGGGTTTGGGGTCTTTAAACTCCTTTAGTGAAAAATCCACATGAGACTGCATGCAAAGCTTTTGGGCAATAATCCGTTTTGCATTTTTCCTATCTGACTGGTTTATTGCACATTCAAACGTACTGAAAGGATTAAATACACTCTATGAACAGGTCTGACTTCGAAGCCATTTGGAAAAGCCTGGGCTGTGGGGACTCTGCTGCTCAACCCGAGACCACACAGGTGCTCTCTGCCACAGCTGCATTTCCTCTCTTCTCTGCAAGAATTGTGTGGTTTCATTTACGTCCCAACAACCAGAACTGCAGAAACTGGTCCCCAAGTGCCAAAAGATCCCTACAGAACATGGGTCTGAACAGGTCTCTCCTGTAGAGTCTTTTGCAGGATGAGCATCTTCAGCCCCCCCCTGCAAATCTCACTATATGGTACAATTTCAAACCTCCGATGCAACCCTTACTCCCAACAGCAAATCACAAGAATTATGGTCAATGGCAAAAAGAAAACCACAAACAAACAAAACAGAGAAAGATGCCAGGGTTTTGACACGTGTCTACTTTCTGTCCTATCACAGTTTAAAGCTATTATCAAATTCAATTAAAAAAAGACAAAATAGAAGTATTCCAGTAGACGTCTCCTAAGAACGATCTCTTACCCACAGCTGAATTTCAATGCACTATTCCATAAACATAACATCTGTTAAATGTTTCAGTAATGAATCTCTCTAAATATCAGGCTTGCCAAAGAAGAAAAATCCTATACAAGCAAGTCTGCTTGACTTAGGTCTCGACATGTTTGATAGATAACTGGGTCTCTCTGAAGCTGTGTTATTTGTTAAAATACTGTCTCATCTTGGTGTGCAAAGTGGAAAAAATGTTAGTGATTCAGGTATTTGATTTGCTTTTGTTTCCCCCGTGTTAGAGAACAAACCTTTTAATATTAGTTTCAGATATTTGAAAAAATAGCCTTATATGGCTCTCTGGAGAAATTTTCATCCCTACAGAACTGAAGTCATAAATTCTTCCAATAGCTTTCCATAACATTTGAAATGTACTCACTATATAGTTCACCTTTTACCTCGACCTCCAAATAAACCTTTCCCAAGGCCAAAAAATTTGAAGCAGAAGTTTTCTCTGTTAACTTGGCTTTTAGTGATTTCCATGTGAGTCTTTAGAATTTAAAGTCAGGCAAATGCATCTCGGGTAAAACAGTGGCACAGAAATCACAGCTCTGGGACTGAGCGGATCTTTATCCTCTGTCTCCTCCTCACAAGGCTTCTCTGCAACCTACTTACATCTGAACAAACTATGGAAAGTAATTTTGCAGGAGGAAATAATTGTTTTCATGTGCAAAACAATTAGATTTCAGCCAGGACAACCAAAAAGAAACCATTCAATACCATTTAAGCTGTCTCAGATTCCTTCACTTTTCTCAAGGTGAGCCACAGCTTCCACTGGGAGCTTCCTGCTAAGGCAGAACTTGGATTTCTTTACCTTTCAGTTAAGTGTTCATATGGAGGTATTTTCTGCTAGAAGTTTTACTTTTTAAACAGGTGTTTAAAATGTGCAATGCAAATTCTGGTGCCAGTCAGACACTCTGCACCTGCTGGACTCTACAAAGGCTCAAGTTTGATTTAAGACAAACTAACCAGGTGCACCTACCCCGTTGCAAGTTCTCAGCAAATTAAGCTCATTCCTAATTAGACTTTGATTCTCCTATTAAAAAACCCCACAGGTCGCTCACTCTATCACAATATGTGTTACAAATCTAGCAGAATATCCTGTGTAACCAAAGCCAAATGCTGAACTTGGCTGCATTTCGTTTCGGGGGGGGGGGGATGGAAGAAGAGGGAAGGGGTTATTGTAACAAAGGGGAGAAAACAGAGTTGGGAACCACCAACAAAAGCCCCGACCCCCCACCCCTCGTCCACCAGCGGCGGAAGGGAAACAGCCCCATCTCTAAGTTGTCAGAGTTCTGATGCTTCAGACAGCTTAGCAGGAAGTTCACAGCAAGCTTCTTCTAGCTTTTGATTTGGTGGTCCATGAGCTAGCATCTGTTTCCTTTGGTTGCTTTTTCACTCGACAGCAAACCCACATGTCTCTTCCACAGCTGTCAACAGCTTCTCATAAAGCTTCTCATATGACTCATAAGGCGGAATGTCGATCCGGTTAAAGCTGGAGGGGAAATAACAACACACTGGTGAATCTGAAATATTTATTGGGGGAAAAAAATGCTGGAGCAGCTACATATAGATAGAACTTGTGAAAACTCAAAGAAAGCCTCAGCCACTTCAGTGGCCAAAGGAGACAAGATGAAAAACAACTATTTCTGCAGCAGGAATGCACAGCTTAATAGGGAAGCATTTGGGAGGAGGAGGAAGAGGAGGAGGCCGATGCATGAGACTCGCAAATAAAGCAAGACATGAGGCAGGGCTGCTCCCTGCCCTGCCTGCAGACAGTCTGTGCTGCTGCTGAAACCATTTCCTGCCTCTGATGGAGTGAGATTTCCGTGCAAGGGCTCAGGCTGGGCCTATACTGCACCAACAGCACGAGCTCCTGACGTCTGACATCTGACAAGGATGTAGCTTTGTAATAAAGAAGTAAACTTACAAATGTCTCACTATCCAGAATAATCAACTCAGGGATAAATGAAAACCACAGAGAGTAGAGAAGACAAATCAAGTTTTAAGAAAAGGAAATTATTTTGCTGACTGCAGAGTACAGATATTTCCAAGCTAACAGAGCACACCTGGAGTCATCCATGTGTATCCCATGGCTAATCCATACCCAGTACAAATAGAGATGACTCCTTTAAATCAAGACAAATGGAGAGCAAGCACTGCTGTACAGAGTGTTTCCATCTTACCAAGTGTGGGCTTTTGGAAGGTTGTCTGTGTTTGCATCTATTAAATGGATGGTAAACAGTCTGGGTCCTGCAGCGCCTGTAGAACCTTAGACAGACATTCTAGTTAATGCACTTCAACAAAACATCATTCACACACACAAATTTTGCTGCTTATAAAAAGGCAAGGGAGGAAATTACAGTTCCAGCTGCAAACCCATGTATGTCCTGGGCTAAATCTGCAGAGATATTTGCAGCTGATGAAGGGATGGCAGATGCAATAGGGCTGCTCAAGACAATCAATGTGCAGACTGACAGTTTGGAAAGCTGCTAAATTTGGTATTAACAAAATTGCACCTTCAAAAATGAAAAGACTGAAGTGCAAGAAGGTTTTCCTTGTAAACCACAACTATATATTTTAATTTTGACCATCAATTTACTGTCAGCCAACAAATGGAATGTGATTAGGAGAGCACAACAGCCAAGGCATTGCCACCTTTTCAATGACAAAACCTGTGACTTCCAGGAACTTGCTTTAAAGTCCAATGGTTTGTTGCCAAACTAAGAAGGGAGTACAATTCTCACATGAAAAAGTCGTTCAGTCAGCTCTGTATTCATGTGGATGTTTGCATGCAATGATTTTAACATCAGTCCACAGCACTGGAGGACACTGAGGAGCCAGTACTGACACCAGCCAAAGCACCGCATGGTCACAGATTTACCAGCTTCCCTCCCGCAATGTCCGGCAGCCGCAGAGCTGCTGACAAATGTAACTCTGCTCTCGGGCTTGGAAGTTTGCAAAGTGCTTAAGTATCAGCCTTACTCTGATACTTTACAAGGGGCCCGTAAATACCACATGGCTTTTATCTCTTTCCCCCCCCACAGATTAACTCGGCCTCCACATCAGTCACCTTGTAAAGCCTTGAAACCTTGAAGTGGGACACGCGTCGACCCCGTCACGAACTGCAGCAGCCTGGCCCTCCTCTCCTCATCAAAGGTTTCCACTGCCTGCCAGAACCACTTCACGATGTTGCTGTCTGCCATGCAGTGCTTTAGGCGGGTGTTGGACTTCCAGTCGTTCAGGTCTATCTTATCCAGCCCTCCTATGATGAGCTGTTGGAAGATTAGAAAGCGCTTTAACATTCAGAGTCATTGCACGGTTATAAAAACACACATCCAACCACGTCACGTGAAGCCTGGAATTGTTTAGGTGCTTCAAGCAGCTTTTTGGTGCAAGGTAGCACTCCAAGCCAGTGTAGGACAGGCAGTAAATCTTTGAGTTTAACTGCAATGAATTACCAGCACTAGAACTTTTCACAAGGAACTAGAGTCAGAGGGCCATGCAAGACCTGCTTTATTAAATCTGTTACCTGAAAGGTACAACCTCTCTTTATGAGGGTACAGCACAAATCTGGAAGAAGACAAGCCATCTGCTGCCTGACACAGCATCATTGTCCTGATGCAGGATTGTCCCAGAGGTGCCAATAACAGCTATGACAGAATCCTGCTCGGTTTGTGGGAACATCTGAGCTGCTTTGTTGTTCCACAACAAATTACAGAAACTTTTCATCTGTTTTCTGCCGCCGTTTGTGAGAGGCTCTGACACAGACCAGACATATCACTTCAATCTCTTTTCCAGATAATGCCAGGTTGCAAAAAAATAAAAAAAGGAAATCTAACCACCTCCCCATCAACGAAAATAAAAGGCACAGAGAAAACTTCATCCCTCAAAACAAAACGTGTCATATTCTAAATTTCCCCATACTGTTCCACACTGAGGATCACATTTCTGAGAGCTGCCATTCAGCAGCAGCCTTGTTGTGCCACCAAGGCAGCACCCACTTACACTTGTGCACATAATCAGGACAGTTGTGACTGTTCTGACGTGGACAGTATCGAAATATTTAATGGATTTCTAATCTGCCTTTTTAAGCAAATGGAATGCAATAACTTTGTGGGATTAATCAAAATGAATGACTGACTAGCACAAAGCTCCAATACCACAAAGGCTTGCTATTCCACAAGTTGCCTCATTTTTTTAAAAAGGCAAAACCAAAGAAAACTTGCTATAACAGGTATTACTTTAAGAGCCTTCTGCAGCTCAGGATTTAATAATAAAACAAATTATTTCCTTTTGTATATGCTCTACCCTTCTATTTTAGTCCCTGTAAACCATGTCCTGTGTGCATATAGAAACAGCCATGCATGAAAAGTTACTGGACAAAGCAAGTTCTGGAGTAGGTAACATGTCAGGTCTTGCCAACAATTCCTCAAACTGGCAGTGCTCCCTCCCTGTTCAGACCACCTGCCTTGAGCATTAATCCCTGCACAGACACCATGGTGTATTTGTCTTTCCCTGTTTAAGTAGCCCTCTCGATAATATTAATCCAAAGAATGTCTAAAATAAACCACAGAGGGTTTGGTTAAACAAATACCCTGCTTTCTGGTATGTAAATTGGAATAAGTTTTGTGGTGTTTTTTTTTCCTTAGTCGGTTTGGCTTTTTTTAATCAGTGCTTGATTGTGGATCAAACATATTACAAAACAATACTCCATGTGGATAAAACATACCTCAAGTTCCTTCTGGTCAAAAGGCTTAAGGAGATGTTGAGGAATAAGTTCATTAAAACCTTTCTGCAGAGCCAGGAACTGTGCCTCTATTCCTCTCATAAACCGCCAGTTCACATACAACCTGTGGTGGGGGGAAAGAAAAAGTCAGGGATGATGAGCTGGATGGGACTGGGATATTTGCAGCAGAGCTGGGAAATGCTCATTTTACAGAGGAACTTGTTTTAATACACACATTTTGTATTATGAAAGAAGTGCTTATCAGTTCTTTGCACCATCAACAATTATTGCACCATCAACAGAAAAACCAGTGTACAGTTCACAGCTTCATCCTCCCAGGCAATACAATAGTGCATTGTGTGAAAACATTCGTGTCATTTATGACTCAGGTATTTCCACCCAAAATACTCGTTTCACTAATCTCACTCTATACAAAAAATGAATCTGTTTACTACCTCCTTTCCACTACATTGGCAGGATGTCCTTCTGTTCTGCAATACCTGACATATTCTTTCTTGTTCTCTTCTGTCACTTGAATATTCCTGCCATTTGGTTTGAGTTCATGCTGTAAAATCCTCCCGAAAGCGTTGTGTTCCACACAGAAAGTATGGTCCAGGACGGGGGTGATGTCATTCTCTCTGGGAACAGACAGACAGAGGGCAAACTTACTGGTTTTGATATTTTGGTAACTCTCAGTGGTGATGCTGACAGGTATTTGAACACTTAGGTAGTCTTCAAGCTAAACCCATTGCATTTCACACACGAGAGGAATATTGCCACAATCACCTATTTCTGTATAGGTTAGAGCATGCTGAAGAGCCTCATCAGATATGGGACATCCATCTAACTCTAGCAGAACTCAGGATAATGAATAAAACCAGATACACAGAACCCTCCCACACACATATACATAAACCCAGCAGGAATCTGATCTGCTGTCACATATCAGTGAGATTAGGGAAGAGATCACACGCCGTGAACTCAACATCATCAGTAACTTCAAACACAAAATTCAAACAGCATTTAGGAAAAGAAATTGAGGGAATGCAAAGCAGTGCTGAAGAGTCCCAAAGCTACACTGAATGTTGGATTTTGTTCTGAGTTGTAAGCATATAGAAGCTCAAATTACTTCCATTTATTTTAATTTTAATTGAAGTTGGTTTTCTTTTGAAGGCAGTGGTACTTCCCCTCAGAGCTCTGTCCCAAGTTTGGATTTTGCTAATGTTATATTCTACCACACCCATGCAAAGTTTAACAATTTAGTATCTACTTCACTGCAAGGTGAGTGAATATAGAGTTTGCAATGAGAATTTTTCCTCAAGTACCTTGAGCTTTCTGACACGGAAGCAGTAGTTTAATGATTTTGTACAGATCTCCACCATTACAGGTTTTTGCAAATATTTTCTGTAAACTGTTATCTCACTATTGCCAACAAACTCTACCCCATTTTCTCCACAGTGAGACTGTTGACAAATGCAGTACTTACAAGATCCAGACTAAGCTTTTGTGTAATTCTGGGTCAACAGACTCCAGGTCAGAGAGCTGGATGGGCTTCCCCAGAAGCTGTTTGTAAAAGGGCACCGTGAAGCCCCCGTTGATATAGTGTCCATGGAACACAGCCAGACCCATTATCCGACCCACAAAATGGAAATAAGACAAATGGTCCTGCGGGGAGAGAGGAGAGGTTGGAGAGAGAGGAAAGGGAATCAGCCTTTGGGAAGACACTGACATCTTGTGGCTCCACCTGAGCCCTCGGTGGAACGTTCAGTACATCCTGCAACCCCCCAGGCAGGAGGAGAGACAGTGTTTGCCCTCATAACATAACCAAAATGATTAAATACCTCAAACAACTCTCTGTGCATTACTTAATTAATAAACTGGATTCGAGTCCTCTAGACCTCTCAAAGGGCAAAACTTGGAAAAAGAAAATCCCTGTAAAATCCCCAGGATCCAAGAAGATCCGACAATTCCAAACAAATTAGTTTATTCTTTGTTTAACCATCAAAATGTATTTGCTCTTGAGGAAGCAGGCCACGTGCTTGTTTCCTTCATTCCTTTCATGTTCCTTTTAAACTGACTTTTGAAAACTGAGGTGTAAGTCCTATGGTTGACATTCTTCCAATCTCCCTCATCTTCCAGTGCAAATGTCAGGAAATGTCATGTCAGGAAGAATTCCCTCTACTAATACAGAACTGCTGCTCCTTTTAGGGTCTGCATCAATATAAATCCTCCAGTAAGAAAAAAAGCAAGCACAGGAGTGTAGTTGAGAAAGGGCAAGCAACGGATACATCCCCAAAAGTCACGGGGTGGGCACTGCTGGGAATGCAATGCTGTGTGCACAACCAACTGCTCACAGTGAAGATGAATTTCATCTGTCTTGTCTTCTCAGAATCTTTGTGCATCCCAATCAGTACTGAGGAGTCTCAAAGAAATCAGGTACTGATCAAAGGACACCTCCTTTATCATGTTTTTAATCTCTGAACAAAACCCCTCTGCTCCATACCATATCAATATAAAACATTAACACCACCTTATTCTGTTTCACTCTCCAGTTTAAACTCTTTTCGTGGAAGAACAGCTATAAAACACTGCAGGGGACATCTGTTAAAGCAGGAATGTCACTCAGAAATTACTACTTACAGGATTGATAGAAGAGTCTGGATTGATTTGCAGCATGTAAATATTATCTGTGGAGTACTGGAAGAGTCCATAATAGGGATTCAACATTTCATGGCACAGCAAATACAACCACTCTCTGCCCCAAAAAAAAAATAAAAATTTAGAAGGGTGCAACTTCCACTTAAGTTTCAGATAACACAATTATTGTGAATTATCAGTTGCGAAATGCTTATTTCAAAATCAGATCATTCTGA
This sequence comes from Pseudopipra pipra, assembly GCF_036250125.1. Lineage (NCBI taxonomy): Eukaryota > Metazoa > Chordata > Aves > Passeriformes > Pipridae > Pseudopipra > Pseudopipra pipra. The sequence goes on from NC_087564.1 coordinate 13,440,743, forward strand.
TTTTGCCCTCCATTTGCAGATCAAAAAGGTATGATTAAAAACCCAGAGTGTCCTGTTCCACTCACAGGCAGACTTGGTTTAGGTTAGAAGCACTGAAGGGATTATCATCAATTAGAGAAGCTACAGCAAGCTGTCAGACAATGCCATCAACTAATTGAGTTTGAACAACACAGGCTTCCAAAAGAATCCTGACTTTGTACAGAGTTCAGCTATTTGCAGCCTACACGATCTGCTCCCCTGCAACCTGTATGGGATAAAGAAGTATTCCAAAAATCTGTTGTTTAGAATCAGTTCAATCACTGGTGATCTTTAGAAAAGCTGTTTTCCCTCCAGTTTGGTGACTAGAGAATCTCTGCTTTCAGCAGAGGCCAGAAGGGATGGAGACCAAAGAGGAAGGGTTGGGTAAATTCTCTCAGTAACACACAAGGACCAGAACGGAACTAAAGCTATTTCTGACCTTCCACCTCACCCTGACAAATACCTCTTTGTTGTTAAATTTGGACACTCATCCCAGGTCCAAAATATTCTGAGAGAAATATCAATTTTAATGCTTAGAAGTGGAGCTGTACTGATCTGAAAGAATCAGTTGCAACTAATGGGCAATTACCAAAGACATCAGGGCAACAGGATGTCAACACTGGAGCCACCCAAGGTTGCCTGGGTAAGGCAGCTCAGAATGTTCCAGCTTCTTTCCTTTGTCCAGGGATTGATTACTGAAGGACACCTAAGTGGGCAATGCAGCCTTTGTGGATTTGAGAAATTTCTCAGTGAATGTACACAAAGCACCTGAGCCACCACAAAGGTGAGCGTTTCACTGACGCTACAATCAGCTCCAGAACCTCAGATCTGAGGCACCCGCAGGGAATTATTGTTATTTTTAAGAGGGAGGCAAGTCCTCGCTAAAATTTTAGCCTTTGTTTGGGATTAGTTCATCTCCACTGCTGCTCCAACAGATCAGAGGGCTCTCCTGAATGTGCCCTGGAAATCAGAAAGGTGTGTTTAACTAAACAGTTTCCATGACCCGGATCTGACTTCAGAGTCTGGATACCTCCTGAGAGACCTCACAATCTGAGCTGATCACACTTTACAGTTTCATGACTTTCAGTGGGACAACTATTAAATCATAAACTTGCACTTTTCCAATCTACCACGATACAAAGACCGAAGCTACAACCTCTGCCTGTAAAATACACCACAAATAACTTACACACACCATTAACAGATAACTCAAAAGGGAATGGTATCAGCCACAGGGAACTTAAAGGACAATTTTACAGTTAATAAGTGTCAGACAAACCCCCAAATCTCACCTTGCTACTCCTCCATAGTCCAGGCCTTCCTCTCCTCGGAATTTCACCATAAGCCTCTTTTTCAAGTCCTTTGGCCTCATCTTCATTATCTGACGGTAGGATTCCTGGGGGGGTATTTGTACAATTAGATATTTTATTTCCTCACTGTAATTAAGTCTATTAAGATTTCTGTAATACTGCAATTAAAATTTCTGCATTTCTGTAATACATGGATTGTTACTCAACAACAGAAGACATGATTGTGCTTGAGTGCCAGTCTGGAGCAAACTCCAGTGACAACTCTGCACCATGTGGGGAGTGGATTCACTCCCCCTCTCATGAGAAAACTTGCTATAACCAACATACAGTTTTACTGAATTCCTGAGTGACAAAACCTGCTCTTAGTAGTAAAACAAATGAAATACCTCAAATATTTCCTCTCTGGATACTTCAATCCGACAGTGACCAGCCTGAGGTTGCTGAAGAGAGAGCTCATGTCTGAGGACTTTCAACTTTTGTACCAAATCTCTTTCATATCTCTGTGCAGGCAACTCCTCCCCCTCTTCCAGTGATCCCTCATTTGGAGCTGGTAAAGGCTGCTGGCTGGGCTCTTTTAGCTGGCATTGATGGCTTTGAAAGAAAAGGAAAATGTTTATTCTGGAAGCATAACAATAAGGGATATGTAAAACAATGATGGAAGAACTCATTAAGCTTCCCAAGTGTGTATTCAGGTGAATTTTTTAATTTTCTAATTTTTTAATTAAGTAATTTGTGTAGCATCATTACCCAACATTCAGGGATGTAAGGAACACAGGTATTTAAAATAAAGAGTTTCAGCTCCATTTTTATAGGCAAATAAACTGTGGAAGGTTGTGGAGCATGATCACTGAATGCTGACTAAATTTGTGTGGCATTCTCCCATATGGAGACAACTTTCAAGAGCTTAACACAAAAAGAGATCTCTAATGGAACAAACAACAGCTTTATAAATGGAACTGTCTAACAACTGCAACTAATTTTATTCCAGCTCCATGTAAAATGAGGCTGGGGATTCCAACACAGTAAAAATACTGCATCTATGGGTGTCAAAAGAGAAAGATGTACTTGTCCCAAATAGCTGCAGCTTCATACATTCAACTATCCTTGTCCATCAGTGCTTTATTTGGGTTGTAAAGCAATTATTTTTCAGCTACAGAGATTCCCCAGCTGGTTTCAAGCACAGGCAAGTCAGATCCAGGAAAAGTCTGATCTTGGGCACAAGCAGCACTGCTTCCAGGGTCAGTTCCACAATAGTTCAGCTGCCTTTGCATGATGCAGAGCCTGATCTTACTAAATCCTGCTAAACCCCAACTGGCTGTGCACAGCACCAGTTGACCACACTCCAGCTGGCTTTATATTCCTGTTGTCTGGAGCTCCAGGGAACACTGAGCCAGTCCAGGTCCAGCACAATCAGCACAGAGCTAGAACTGCTCATCCACACAGGCAAGAACTGAGTGATGGGGAACCCCTGGCAGACCCTCGACCCCACACCCCAGCAATTCCAGAACTGTGCATTTGCTCCAGCACTGCTGGGGGAAATTCTGTCAAGCCAGCTTAAAGAGATTAGTGCTGTGCCAAAATAAGCAAGGTCTCCCTTAAACCCGAGCAGAGTCAAAACCTTTCTGAAGAGTTCCTGCAAAAAACTTCGATAAAACCAGCACTGAGGACCAATGCTCAGACCCTGAGTACAGCACTGGTTGCATCTGTTCCCCAGCATCATTATCATTCAGGTTTTCAGCCCCCCATGACTCTCAAACTGTAGCTAAAACTGGACAAAAATTCAAGGTTTAAGAATCCAAACCAGACATGAATTATTTATCAGGCAAGACTCTTACTTCATGATGTGATGTAGTCGTGGATCTGTGAATTGTGTGGTTCTGTTGTTGTGATCTACAAAATATATTCTTCCTGAAACTGTACTTCTGACTTCCCAGCCTGGGGGCAGAGGTCCCAGTTCATCACAATTCACACTGTTAAGGTCTCTAAAGAGAAAAGCAAACAAGATGTTAATGCACATCTGAAGTTAAGATGAAACCACTTTACATAGAGGGGGCAGGAGGAATGAATTTGGTGCTCAGTGAGGCCATGCAAGTCTTGGGAAGGACAGAACACATTTAGGTGTTGACAGGGACTCTGAGGGCTGTAAAAGGAGGAAAAGACTTTTTTTTTTTCACAGCAAAAATTTCACAGAAACATTCCCATTAACGCTAATGAGACCCATGTGCAGAAAACCAAACAACTAAACAAAGGCCTCTGCACCAACCAAAGTCTCCAAACACCCCATCAGTTAGAGGCTAAAGCAGCCAAATACTAAGGTCACTTAAAAAATAAAAATCACCTCTGAAGTTAGACATAAGAACCCTCAATCCTAACTATTTGACTGATAAATCACTTATAGTAAGGCTTTACCAACAAAGTCACCCCTTTCACCCTAAATAAATTTCAGGTATCACTTCCAGGTAGTGTTTGAACTCAGTATATAGGATGTATTTACATCTAAGAAATTGAAGATTAGGCTCCAGCCTCCTAAGAGAGGGAAACACTAATAGTGGCAAGAAAAGGGAGGAAGGAAACCTGAGGATTATTTTTAGGCACAAAAACTATTGTTAAGTAAAGCATTCTCTAGACAGCTGGCATGGATTCAGGGTGGAAGGCAGCACTTAATGTATTTCCTTACCTAAATCTAACCGTGCAACTTCTGTATAAATGAGTTAACTGAGAGGCTTTAGAAAGGTAGAAATGCTTTGTACACCGGAGGTTCCTTGGTGTCACAGTGAGTATAAGCCAAGGGATACACAGGCAGACAGACAAGCCCTTGTTAGGCTCCTTAAAGAAGATTATGGTTGGAACCATTTGCTGTGATCAGCTGTGCATCTGAGAGTACTGCAGAGATCTGACTGCAGCAAGTTTTAACCTACATCTCTGCTGAATGCCAAGGTTAGGTTTTTGCACCACAAGCTGGTAGAAGAAGTCACCTTTAACTAAAATAAGTGTGACCTGTGACTCACAAGACACTGCTGTGCCCACTTATATTGCTGGTCCTGAAACCCTGGCTCTGGGATTTGGGCAGAGAAGCAGCAGAACCTTTCATTAGGCTGAACAGATCACTTGAAGAAGAGACAAGGCTTTGGGCACACAAGCCTGACAGGAGTGACAAAAATGAACAAGCACTATCATTTCTTTTCCCAACAATACCAGCTAATCTAACATCAGCTATTTTCTGCCTCTCTCTCAGCTTTATTTTTCATTTCCTTCTATACACTGTGCTTTTATCAACACTTCTGCCTGCACTACTTTATATCATTTCTCTAATATCCTGTATCACACTCCTGTATTATCCAGGCAGTGCAGCAGCTGAGAGTTACAAACTTATTGTTTTACTCTTGACTCTGGTGTGCAGGTGGTCCCTGGAACAGCCCAGATCCAGAGCTCCTCAAGGAAGAGCACCAGACCTTGCTTACAAAGACCTGGATTAATTGCAGGTTAAGGTTTAAGGAGGCTTTGCTAAATTAATCATGTGAAGGATTCAATTTTCCAGCTGCAAATCACTGGCCTAAAGCATAAAAAACCTCAACTCCATTTCAGGTTTAAATATAACAATCTCTGCTTCAGTTACACGTAAGTGAGCAATAATAAAGCAATAGTTGCAAGTTCAATACTCAGGAAACAATTATTTTAAGAAAGTAGACATTTTTTTCTTCAATTTGCAGTCCAAACTGTTTTCTTACAAAAAAGTAGGTAAGATTCAGACATTTGTAGCTTCACCAAAAACCACAGTCACATCGACATTTTAGGAAGAATTTTTCAAACAGGAATTCCTGAAGGGCTACATATTTTCCTCCTTTTGTTTTACATGATTTACAAGTAAATAATTTTTTCTTTCAAAAAGAGTAATCCTTGATGTCTGGCGAAAACTTAATTAGAAAGATCCAAAATTACTCTTCTGCTGGGAGTTCCCCCTTTAAATTTAGACAGCCCATTTCACAGAGCTTTGCTCTTAAAGATCCAGCATCCTGTCACACACACACATCCCAAAACCTCCCTGACTTTTAACTATAAATACATACCTTGGTATCCTTGGGTCATGCCATGTGCTAACTCCAGTCTGTGTGTGCAAAAAATAAACCTGTCCCTGTACCGTTGTTCTTTGTTCTATTAAAAAAAAAAGGAAGAAAGATTGTTTTAAATTACAAATCTTGAAAAAAAATCTGAATAAACAGTTTAAAGCCATTAGAATATTTTGTTTGTCAGATGTAGGAGAAAGTACTGGAGCCATCCCCCTGATCTCTGGCAGAATGGACTGGTTTGTCCTTCTAAAATTTGCTCTGACTACACATTTCAGCATTCTTTTGAAACTCACAGATCCATGCACCAACATGTTTTAGCTGATGTTTTTATTTTTAGATTTTGAGACAACCCAAACCCCCAAACTAGATTTCTTTACTCCTAGATTTGCTGTGCTCTTTTCTGCAATTTAGATTCTCCTTAATCCCCTCCTCCCTAATCTTCTGTACTACTGGCTGCTTTGTTGCTTTTATATTTTCCTCATCTCTTCTCAAACGTGGGCTCGAACCTACACAACATGCCAAGGGGGAAGGAAAAAATAGCATTACACTGCTCCAGTTTAAAGAGCTCTTTACATTCGTTCTCCCCAGATACACAGCCAAGATTAGCAGTGAATCCTCTGCACCAGCATCATACCACAACCTCATGTTTAATTTACCACCAACCCCTCAGTGCACCCTGGCACAGCCAGATAATTAGCCAGGCTCAGACTCCCATCTGCACTGCTCAGCTCCTCTTCCAAAACACAGTCCACGAGGTGCACGTGGATGCTGCTTGTTTTAACAGGTAAACCCCCTTCCGTGCATTAAAACTGGAGGGGTTTTTTTGTTTTGTTTTGCTTGTTTCTCTGAAACCTTCAGAAAAATTAAAAAGCCTTCAGCGTTCCAGCCGTGGGACCCTCCTACCGTAGCCTTCGGGCAGCTCGGGCGACTGGTGCCCGTGGGGCCTGTTCTGAGGGGTCTGCACGTGGGCTCTGACTTCGGGGGCGCGGAGCCGCTGCGCCTGCAGCCGCTGCTCCTGGCTGGGGGACTCCACGAAGCGACAGTTGCCTCCTCCGGCCGCTCCCGTCGTGTCCGTGTACGGCGCCGGCTCCTCCATGAAACAGCTCAGCGGCCTTCCCGGCCCGGAATCTTCATAAACCGTTCTGAAAATGGGGAAACTTCAAGAGTTTCCATCACAAGAGAAGTGAATGCAGAAATAACTGTTTCTCTCTCTCTCCGTTACGTCAAGCGCTGCAGCTTTTAACCCAATTTATGCCGTTATCCTTATGTTTTAATACCCAAATTTCTCAGGAAGTGCCACAAGCACTGGTAACAAAAAACCACAAGTCTTACCCATAAGCAGTTAAGCTTATTTTCTTCAAGTAATTATCCTTACTTTCTGGATAATTGATAGTAGATAGTGGATACATATTCCCAGGCAATATATTAGTCACACTGATATTTAATATTTCTCATGTTAATTACAGTCTTTCCACATATAAACCATTTTTCTAATTAAGTGCAAAGAAAACAATCCTTACCCTTCATTCTCCAAAAGCCCTCTGCAGTCTACTACAGAACCTCCTGTGCCTATTCTGTCCCGTGTCTGTAAACTGACTGAAATAAAAAACCCACAAACTCAGGTTAATAAAAGAGCAACTGCTTCCTTACAAACAACAAAAAGCTAAACAATCCACATTTTTACAGGGGAAAATATTAAGGAAAGCTCTATCCTACATAGGAGAGCACCTCACTTACCAGAACTCCTTCTATAATCTTAAAGTATTACTGATTTTTTTAAAAAGGAGAAGAGAAACCAGAAGCTCATCCCCTCAAAACTTGAGTTTATTTCTGTAAATATCAAACATGTCAGGTTCTACATCTGGGTTTCATGAGGATCCAGAAAGGGAAGCTGGAAAAAAAGTGTTCACCACTAGATGTCATCATTAGGGTGAGAATTTGGGGTTTGCCAAATACATTTATATATCACTGAGACACTTGGCTTGGGTGGGGGCAGAAAACGTGGGGTGAATTAGCTGTAAAACTGGCACTGCCTTGCTGAAATTTGGAAATGGGTTACATCAGTCAAATGTATTAAACCAGAAATTTATAAAATTTCTCTTAGCTCCTCCAGTTCCTTTTTTCCACCTAAGGTTCCCTCTGCCTGTCACCTTGGCCAAATGCTTGAGTTTCACAGTGGCATTTACCCTCCCAGAGCTGCTGCAGAAGCCTTGCCAGACACATTCCCTCTTTTTAAGTTTCCCATCATCAACTGAGAGGAAACAAACTCCTGCACGGGAGCACAATGAAAATTTCCAGGTTATGTAACTTAATCCCATTAAAATCAGAAGAAGAGCTTTCTTTTTTAACACAACCTTTGTCCCTGTGGGGATTTACCAAGCAGGTGAAATGTAGCTGAGACCATTCTTACCCACTATTTGGCCTCGGACAGCATCGGTGTCCGTGGGGTTGAGTTTGCATAGATCCAAACGCTGGTCTGCAAAGGAGAATGGGACAGATCAGCCCTGGGAAGGGGTGGGTGGGAACACTGTTCACTACTCAGGCACAAGGCACGGAGGGTTCTTGATCACCCCAGGTAGGAATTGTTCTTACATCCAGTATCTTTTAGCCTGCTGATGGCATTGGAGAGGAGTCGGACACACCCCAGGAAGCCAGCTCCCTGTTTCTTATGGATTTTTTTATGGTTCCATACACTGATGGTTATGGAATCTGTTTTCCCGACATATCTAGAAAAATACATATTAAAAGAGTGATTTTAGAAATAACAAGCTCTTTTTACTCCACAGAATCAATGCTGTAATTGGTACAAATTCTGACACATTTTAGTACATCAGTCATGCCTCTTTATTATAAATACACAAGTGCTTACGCCCAAAATGCTGTTATTAATGAATTACTGCACAATGATTTCACACAGCATGGGAAATTGATATTGCTGCAGCATGAATTTAACTACAGCCAGCCTCATTAAAAGCTAAACAACAAGTCAATTAACAGACAAAACTTTAGAATTTATGGTTCTAATAACTTGAAGGAAATAAATCATTACAACAAGGACAGTCTCCTGTAAAAGCTGGATGGCACTGCTCCAGCAGAGCTCACTCCAAGCACTTGTGCTGTGTACCTGACATGCAAATATTTCTGGACTGAAACACCAAAAAGCAAAGTACCAATCCTTTATTAACACTACTGAAAAAAATCAGTACTCTGAGAGGGCAGGATATTAAGATATCCCATCTGAGATGGGATGTTAAGAAGAAATTCTTCCCTGTGAGGGTGGTGAGGCACAAGTTGCCCAGAGAAGCTGTGGCTGCCCCATCCCTGGAAGTGTCCAAGGCCAGGATGGATGGGGCTTGGAGCAATCTGGGATAATGGAAGGTGTCCCTGCCCGTGGCAGGGGGTGGGACTGGATGAGCTTTAAGGTCCCTTCCAACCAAACCATTCTGCGTTTCTATGAAATGTGAACAACTGTTGCTAACACAAAATAAAGTTGCAGTGCCAACCCTGCCTTCCAGATAAATCTCTGGCACATTGTTTACTTATGACCTTACAACCAACTCACAGATCATAATGCTGGTTCCATTTGGGGTCCAACGTGTTCTTCACAGTGTCAGTGGAATGGCACTGACCTGACCCATCCACAACTATTTTTGCAAATGGGTCAGGAAGTCCTGTGGAAGGGAAAAGGTGCTATTAAACACAGCCCTTTGTTTTGGTTCTTCTAAGATAATGCCAGCATGAGCTTCTGCTCCCCCCTCCAAGAAAGGCAAGTTGCCATTATCCTAAAACTATTTTAGTTAATCCTGTCTTTGAGATAGATGCTACTGGTACCCCCCAACACAGAGCTGTGAGCAGCAGACTGACTGTGGTATCATCAGCCAGACCTTCAACTGGAACTTGGGAGCCCTCAGCCTTTTCACCCCTAAATTCTACACAACCTACAACTCAGAGTAACATGTACCCATGTAGTAATGCAGTGCTCCTGCAAGAGGGGAACCACAGAGCAAATGACACACACAGAGGAGCCACCACAGTAATGCACCATCTACAAACAAATCTGATTAATCCAGAGCAGAAAGTTACACAATTAGGACATACTTACTGAAGAAATCTTTCTTTGCAAGATTCTTGGCACATAATACTGCAAAACAAAACAGCAGATAAAGAAATCTTAAGACCATAAAACAAAGCTTTCTGGTAATCACATCAGTTAAAATAATACCTGATGATAATTCATAAAACCCACCTAAATATTAAATGTGAGCATTGTTTTCTTTATCTGTGATTGGAATATGGATTTACATAAAAATTCCTTTGCTGCTGTAGTTCTATTGTTACAACACGCTGAAGATTTAATGAATGTCCTTTTGCATTGAAACCTCCTAATTTTCTATACTTTATGCTTACATAAATGCTAAACCAGATTTTTGTTGTTGTTTCAGAATCCACCCAGTTTAGAACAAGGATTACACAGTTTATGAACTAAGAAAATTGAATTCCCAAGTTCTGGGATTCCTGGAAGAGACCTCTATGCTAAGTCCCATCAAATGCAGTGCAACCTCCTGCTCCTTACACACAAAAGGGACAGGATACATGGTGAAACAAGACATGGGAGGAATCCTACAACAGCAAAAGCAATCTGTAAACACAGCAAGGTTTGGGGGTAAGCATGACAGGAGAAAAATAAACATCCTGGAAGAAAAATCTGCATCAAGAAGTTTTCCTTTCAAAGAGCCACAAATGAGACACTGATTCCCTCTCTCCAATTCTACTCACCAGCACAGCAGTTTAAGAAAAAATTAGATGAGGAAACTCACATCAATCTCCATTTCTACCAGGTCTATTACCAGCTACAAGGCTAATTTTGCTTTTCCATAAGGACTGCTCAGTACGATCTCAGCAATCCCAGTTGTTTGGCATCCATTAAAAACAACTCCAGAGCCAAAGACAAAAACATTAGAGCTTTAACTTATCTCAAACTAGGATCCAAGAGAGGAAGGTAACCATAAAAGACCTAATTACTTCTGAGGGAATCTCTTTCCTCCAGTGAGGAAAAGAGACCTTCAGGATGAGAATGAAGGCTCAGAATATACTCAATTCCTCTTGTATAAGCCATGCCTCCCTCTCTCATCTCCATCTTACCCTGTTCCTGATTTACCCTCAGCCTCACTGTAATTCTATATTGTGGAAAGGGAAGGTGCAAAGGAACAGATACTTTATTTATTTATTTTTTATATACTTCTACTAGAATTCCACCTCTCAGCATTCCCTACCCAACACAGCCAACAGAATAAAAACTGTCTCACCTCACATGTCAAGTAAACAGACCAAAGAAATCCACTATTTAACCCAGAAGCTCACGGGAAAAAATACACAAATCCCCCGTCTTAGCAATAATTAAAGCAGTCGCACAGGAAACTATTTTTAGAATGGATTAAAAATTACTTATTTCTTACACTGGCAAACTGTATAATCAGAGAAAGCTTCTCTTGTATTTTTCCTTTTAAACAACTGACAAAAAAGGAAAAATCTACAGGACTATGGCAATTCAATGGGAAACAAAACAGGATTACAGAATCACCATCCACTGCTCTATGGAACCACAACAGAGCAACCTTTTAACTTCCTCTTCCTTTTGTGAGTGCTTCAGAGGAAAAAACACCCAAAGACCAGGGACTGAGTACAGGTGAAATCAGAACTTCTGTGTGCTAGTTCCAGACAACAGGAATTTTAAAGTTCCTGTGAGATTTTTAAAACCCAATAACTCATTTCAATTTGCCATCCCTAATTTTAAGAATAATTTATTGAGCTGGAGAAGCATGACAACTGTAACTTTGTGCATATGGTCTGTCTATGTAATTATTACCTTTATTCTATATTTTCAGATGTGCCTTCTAGAGCTAAATAGCAACATAAATTTCTAAAGCTATTATTGAAGAATTATATTTTTCATTTAACTCTTTTCCCTCTGCCACAGCCTTTCAGTCTACAGCAGATGAGCTCAGCTGCCAATTTTCCACTCGTAGCCTGTGAAACCCTCAATTTTAGGTTGCAAAAATCATTACCCTTTCTTGTAAGAAAAATATTGGCACAGCAGCTAATAGCTGAAATAAACCTTTATGGAGCAATCTCCAGGATCAGGCTGCCCGAGATGGACCATTGGCTGCCTTCCACTATTTGCATATTAAACCCACTAGAGCAAAAAATATTTTCAAGAGCTCTATCACTTAAAAGCCATAGATTTCTAAATTCCGGTAAAGAAACGGGTGACAAGGGTCAGCAAAGGGAGACTTGGATGTGAAACCATGCCAGCAGTGGAGCAGACAGCCCCTCCCTGCTCTGCAAAGCTGGGAATGTGCCAGATTTCCTTCTTAAACGCATCGACTCCAAGAGGAGAGACCTGTCAGCTGCTACTCCAAGCCTGAAATCCATGAACTCAGGTAGGTCTACCTACAAGGGCTTAAAAAGTTATTAATTTTATCCCTGGTTCAGAGGTGGTTTAGGAGAATGGGATGGATCCTCAACTGGAAACCAGGTGCCCTTTGCCCAGGCCTTGCCCAAACCCCGTCTTTGCCCATTTTCCAAAGTGTTTTTCCTTTTGGTTTTTCCTTCTTTTAAATGAGAAAGGTTTCGGGCTTGTCAGCAGGAACGATCTCCCTGCATTTGTTGCAATGTTACAAAAGGTACTAATTCTCCTGACTTGGGCATTTACATTCTGCCTCCTCAAAGTCAACCGACTTGTTTGAGCCTGACACAGGATTTGTTTATGCTCCGCTCTGGATCGCTGCACAGCGCTGCAGAACTCCTGCTTTTAATACAACAGATCCCAAACACCACCGAAACAATGTCTGCACATCCAGATTATAATATTTATAAAGGGATGGGAATGTTTTTTTTAAGTACCTGACATTATTGAGATAATTTCAAAGGCCAAATTAGCCAGCTGGGTGAAGTATTAGCGTGAAAGCATATTTGGCAGGAGGTGAAGAAAGGATGAGCCTTAGACAAAGTCAGTATCCACCCTGGGGATGGAACTTGAGTGAGCTGAGAGGTTCCTCTGCCAGCCCCTGGTTGTCCACCCCGCTTCCAAACAGAAATGAATCATCTGCTGTGGTTCAGGAGGTGCCGCAGGAGCAAGACGGGTGTAGTAAGGAGAGCCCAGAGTGGCACCAATGTCTGAACAACCCAGCTGAGAATTGCATCAGAAAGCTGCTGCTCCACCATCCCTGCAGCAGGAGCAGCACTTTCAGGAAGGAGGCACAGTCTGGGTGAGGACAGACCCAGCCTAGAAAATCAAAGCCTTGGTGTGTAAGTTCTCCTCCTGAGCTGTCAGCACTCAAAGGATGGATGCTGGTCTGTGAGAGAGTCCTCACATCACTGACTCTGCATCAGCACTGGATTTATTCACATACAACACAGAACCCCTCAGTTTGGAAGGGACCCATAAGGATCACCAAGTCCAACCCCCATCCCAGAGCACTCTGCTAAGATGCTGCAACTGTTTCCAGCTGCCCAGGGTACAAACAAGGTAGTTGTGTTTTGAGACCTGGGGGGGAAAAGTAAAATAAATAAGGTAAGCAATGAAAATATTCCATAGGTCCCAGCCTGTACCAATGCAAACCAGCAGGCAAATCTGCACCTGGGCCTGCATTCATTCCCACTTTGCAAGTTAAAGGGACAAGCCTCCTTAGTCAAATGAAGGACCTTTACATGTGGATATGATCTGAGCGACCATGGCCTTCAATTTACTACCCAGGTTAATTCTGGAGACAAGACAAACCAGCAGTACGTCCACATCTCCCTTAGGAAAGGTGTGGGGGGAAGGTTACAGTGAAAGATCCTGGCAAATACACCTTTCAGCCATCTCTGGCCTTCCCCTGGATATTCCAGGTTAATAATTTATGCTTGTACAAACAGGCAGCCAGATTCCAGGATATATTGGTTTTACTTTCTGACAGAAGATAAACACAGGCCAGCAGGCTGATGACACAGAGAGGACTTCACTTAGTATTTCCTTCTCTGTAGACCATCTTTAATCACAGAGATATGCAGAATAATCATTACAAGCATCACAGGTTGGTTGGTTAGAAGACAGAAGCAAAGAAGAACAAGGAGGCTTTGGAAGAGAAAGTAATAAAAGATCTTGTCATAAAATGAAACTAAAGTTACTGCATACTACTGAAATATGACAAAAGCCACAAAGCAGGTCAAATTTGATGCATCCAAGTCATGGAAACATCTCTGCTAATGCTTCAAAGTCTGCCCAGCTTTTGACTTATGAAGTTGCTACCCTGTGTTGGAGGTAGAGTTGCTTCAGCTCTCCTGTCCAACAGCAGGACACCAGCTCACAGCAAAAATCCCACCATTCTGAAAAACAGTTTTTGGAAGGTTGCATGGCAAAAATAACGTGCCTGAAGTGGGAAAAAAGTCTCCAAAAAAAGGAGAAAAAGCAAACATCAGCTATTCACCACAGGCTGCTCTAATGGCCCGAAGCTCACGGGCCACAATTAAAATCTTTGCTGAATCTGTTCTGTGAAATCACGTCTCATCCAAATGGTTCCGGGTATTTCGTGGAAAATACTCTGAATACCACAAGCCACCCCTTCTGAACTGCCTTTAGGAACGACTCTGCTTATCCTTGTGTTCCTGCACATAACCTTAAACGAGACTTCTCTGCAGATAAACGTCTGGGCTTAGTTCTACTGGCAGGCAACCCTGGCAGTAGAAATGCGAAAGTTTTACGTGTCTGGTTTTTTTAAGGGTGACAATCATTTATATGTGGCAGGGTACAAAAAAGTGGGGTTTATGGGAAAGATGGCTGAAGGCACCAAGTGTGTAAAAATGCAGTTTCTTTACAGCTCCCACATCACTGGACTGAAATCCACCACTTTATTCACAAACTGCAGTTTAAATCGTCACCGCAAAGGCCAAGGTTTCTATTCTAGTCCTTTTTTTGTTTGCTTTAGGAATACTTTTGGTCTTTCTCTTCGTCTGCTCGAGACTGAAATGCAGGAATCCACAGACAGCTTTAACTTCCCAGTAACCAAACCCAAACCACTGCAGCGCCTGAGAGCAGGGAGAGAAACAAACCCACAGCCAAATAAACCAATTAGCTGCATGGAGCTAATTTCATACTGCCATGTACCCTGAGTGGCCTTCACTAATGATCTCAGCATCACAGTGCCAACGAGATTTGCAACCTGAGACATAAGCCCAGCAAAAAACCCCCAAGACCCCTCTGACGTCAGGCCCCACGTTCATGCCCTGACATTGGAAGACTCGCCCTGAACTCGTGTTAAACCAGACCTTGACTACCAGATTAAAGCAATGCTTCATTATAAACCCCTCAGTTCTCAAAGAGTCGCTGGAGTTGATACACGAAGCCTTTTTGTGGCCCTTTTGTGTAGGCTGCAGTAAAAATCAAAGCCTCTTTTCAAGGCATGATCTCCTCGTGGGTTGGAACTTGGCTTTGTGTAGCCAGTTGCAAACACTAGACAACTTTGAAGAGATCTTCAAAAAACCACACACCCAGAAAGAGCCATTTTTATTAGTCCATTAACATGTCATTAAAGTTTCTACTTAGCCAGGAATCAAAATTCCATCCTACCTAAGCAGAAACTAGTCACGAATGAGAGGCAGTTCTCGCAGTGCAAACAAAACCAAGTTGACAAAACACAAGAGTTTCATCTCCAGGATTCCTAGGAATTACTCAAACTGAAACATTCTCCTGGGCGCTGACCAATCATAAGTCTTCATATCCACACCAGCAAGGGCTGATTTAGCTCTCAGTAACATAAATCACTGAAAAACCCAGCACAGGGCTGTTGGAAGAACAACTCATTAAATTCCCAGTTAACTGAGACTGTTAACACAAGACCAGTAAGGCAAGTTTAAGAATGAACTGAGATGTAAAACTTGGAGAAACACTTAAGAGTTATGGAATCAGCTGAAGAACTTTGCAGGGATAAAAGAGGGAGATCAACAGGAAGCTGAATTAATGCTGATGTACAAAATCAGAGAAAGACACACAAATCAGAGGTGGAAATAAGCTTATCAATTATCCCTCATACCAACTGTTCTTTCTCTTCTTCCCCCTCTGCTCACCCATAAGAAATGCCTGAGATAAAGGTTACCTCTCAGATTAAATCTTTCATTAAATCCCAGCTACTGCATCCATTTCCTTATGACTTTGCTACACCTTCCTGTAATCCAGGCCAAGAACCTTGTCATCCACTCCACAGAGTTCCCTATTTCCTAGATAGGCATAAACCCCAAATATCCCCGAGTGCTTGAGTCCTCCAGACCTACCCATGGGATTTATCTTTTCCATGTACCACAGGGCAAATTCCAGCCACATAAAGTTCCTATTTCTCACTCAAATTGTACTTCCAGGGGCTTTTTTTTTTAAATGTTGATTTTTTTTAGGGCAAATCTTTAATAAGCTGCTGTTTCACCGCCTTTAGCTAATTATTGGCCCTACAGTGGCTGCACAGCTGTAAGAAATATAGATGGAGATGCTGGGAAAAGAGTGAGACTGTAACTGGTGACACCCCCTCTGTCATCAAGATGCCCTTGAATTGTCACCCTCCTTCACATCCTTCTGCTTTTTCTTTGCAGACTGTCCCCAAACATGTCCACAGCACAACCACTTTCTGTGAGAACTGGAAGTTAAGAGGTAAGTCAGGTATTGCTATCACCATTTTACAGCCATTTTCAAAAACACCTCATCAATTACACAATTTTACCAGAAAATATGTTAACAGAACACAAAGTCATTTATGCCCACTGCTTTTGAAACTCAGTCCTCCACCCCCACCTATACATCTGTCAGAACCACAGCCAAGTGGGATAATGATGTTGTAAGGAGAGATTTCCCAAATTCAGTCAAGTTTTTGCTTTGCCAAAGAGTCCACAAATGGTCTCCCAACTCCCTGAAAACAAAGGACACGCTCAGGCTTCAGCTACAGCATCAGCTTCTGTACACACTAGTGAGATACAGAAATATCTGTGAAGAACTAAAATATTCTGTTAAAACCACACAGAATAATATTCTGTTCTCAGGGCAAATACCACCTCTTAGCTGAGAACTAAACAGAACCAATTTCAATGACAGAATTCCTACTGGAAATACAAAAATGGCCTTTTATATTTCCTCCACACTTCCCTGCGCAAGTTGTAGGTACTGGGATCAACACAGCTCTGGAATTCTTCCCTTATTCAATCTCTTGCATCTCCAACCACGTGTACTTGCATTGAATAATTCATATTTCCAAGCAAGTGGTGTCTACCAGGACAGGCTTCTCTGCAAGGCTTGCACATTCCTGTGCTCACACTTTGGATCAGATGCTCAGCAGCATCATCACCATAATAAAGCTAAAAACGCACCAGGAAACTATGTGGCTCAATTTTCTTAAACTGCATTAAAACTAAGGAATAAGTCCATGCTGAAGTCTCAATACTTTGCTTTTATAGTTACCCAAGCACTGCGAAAGCATCTGGAAAAAAATTCCTAAAGCATGAAAAACACGTTCCTCCACCCACATGCACTCATAGCTCGGATTCCAAACTGACTTTTACTAAGATGGCCAATATTTTGTACTTTTAACACTTGGGAGTTTTCAAAGCATCTTTTTCAACCCCCTACAAAATGTCAGTACCTAACGGGACCATAAACTCATCCCAGCGTTGCTCACAACAGGTTCCAGGCAGAGCAGGGGATTGAGCTCAAAACCAGCCCTACTCCCAGAGTCCCAGTAACAAAAAGGTCCTTTCTAGAAACACTGTCCAAATATTCAGATGTATGGATTTGTTTCTCTGGAAAATGTGAGATGAACAACAGTGAATCAACAATCAAATATAGAAAAGAAAACTTGAACACTCTAGATATTACTTGGGCAGAAATTAAGCATTAGTTGACACTTCTGTAGTGGAGAACGAGAGCTCCTGTGCTCAGTCAGCATATCAGGGAGGTGTATTTCATTTAACATGCCTCTGATCTCCACTTTCCCAAGTTAAATGTGTAAAGCCTTGGATGCCTTATTTTCATTACCAAAAAGAAGCCTGGAAGGACTCTCCCGTGCAGCTGATCATTTGCTTACTAATTCAGTACATAAAAAGCTTCTCCAATAAATATTATGTTCGCTATAAAACACAGAAATTTAGATTCCCCTTCTTCCCAGATATTCTCTGTGGGGGTACCCAGGCCACTACTACAGCTCTATGTTTTATAACCAGCTTGTGAGGCTCAAGTTACAAGTATGTTTCTGTACTAACAGCAGCTTCCCCCCCTCCCCGAAACACCATCCAATTAATGGACTTAGAGCTTTTACAAGCCATTCATTTAATAATTCCGTGAGGAAAACCTGCACGACTGCTCTCTGCTGCTTTATAACGGAGAAAAAGTGCAGAACAAGAGACCAAAACCAGAAGCAACACATTTGCGGGTGCTTAGCAGGGACCGGCAATTATTAGGAAGCCCGAGCACTCACAGCACTTAAAGCAGCTCCAGCCCTGGGGTCCTGTCCGTGGAGCAAAACAGTTTGGAAATGTCAGGAACACAACACACAACTTCTGTATTTTCCAACCCAGTATTATCTCCAGCTCTGCTCCTATTTATATATTGTTTTGCCTCGAAATATCTGCTTGTTATGCAGAAAGCAGAAAGGAGCCTGATCTGCTGCTGTGAAACACGTGTAACCTGTGAAAGCAGAAACCTCGGTATTGAAAACCTTGGCAGTGTTTGACCAGATACAGCCAAGCAACAGTTCAATAGAAACACTGAATTTCTGTCAAACAGCAAAATGTCTACAACTTCCAAGGTAAAACGAAGCAGATTTTTCATTTTAAAACCTAAAACATATGTTTTGTATCTCCAACGAGTGGCTGGTATTTACATCCCTTCACATACAGGTAGTGTCAGTATTTCAACAAGGCCATTTGAATGTTAAACACTATTTTAAAGGAGAAAAAAAATGCAATTTAACACATTCTCAATCTCAATTTAAAACTGAGATTTGCTTTTCCAGACAAAACCAGTATTTGGCTTCTTTGATATCTTCCTGCAATTAAACAAGGTACAAAATCAACTTTACAGGAACAAAAGGTTCCAGTGGGGGTATTTTAATAAACAGCAGAAAGTTAATGTCTGGTTTTCATCAAATACTAAGTAGATTGTTCAAAAGTAAGAACACTGTTATTCAAAAAATGGTGTTATGTGTAAGTTGTAAACTATGTAAACTATTAGTTCATCCCATGAGGGTTTAAATGTATCAGCAGAAGAATTATAGTTAAACAATCCACATGGAACTTTGCCTTAATGCTCAGTATTCAGGTTTGGCTCTGGGCTGCTTGGTGTTAAAACTGCCTTGTGAACCAAGAACAGGAAGCTGGCAATGGAATTGCTTAGGTGACCCAGGATGCTGCTGATCCTGAGATTAACTAACTGCCAGCAAAATGAAGAGGGAAAAGAATTCCCATCTTAAAAGCACTGAAAATATGAAACAACGAATTTTGGCAGAGTAGTTTTTAGAAGTCGTAAATAAAAGTATAAAACACTGCTGGCCACCACGGTCACAATATTCCCATTTCTTCATTCCTACTGAAGCACTTGAGCACAGAATCTCCAGTACAAGAAATTCCATAGAAAAAGAAATTTAGCCTGTACGCTATTGGGTATATGAAAAGAAGAAACCTCAGGGAAAAGCAGCACACTGGGCTTAAGCTGTTTCAGTATAACCCACAATCTCATAACATGCAGTTGCTAGAAATCTACTGCAAAGAGTAACACTCACCCAGCACCTCTTCTAGCACTACTAACTTCAGTAACTGCTACCAGAACAAATTCCAGCAGGTACTGGACTGCTTTTCAAGAGGCACAGTCAACACCCCAAATTTTTCTGCAAGTAAATGAAAAGCATTCCTTCTTTCAAGTGAGGCATCAGCACCGTATCACTGCTGTAACACCACATACCTCAGGTCAGCAAATGCCTCAGAAACCTTCCCTGATTTCCAGCACACCTCGCTGTTTTCCAGGCTCGGATTTTAACCGAGCTATGCCGAGTGCTTCTTGGCATGCTCAGAGAGAAACATAAAAAGCCTCAAGTCTTGTCATGTAAAGCTTTTCAAAGCCACAGGCCTTGCTGCCAGAGAAACTTTTTCGTGCTCTTACAGCTTTTGCCTTCCTTATTCTCAAATCTGCTGTTTGTTTTGTGGTGAGGATGAGAACAAACAGGTGAGATGGAGCAGTTCCTTCTGAAGTGACCCCAGAGCAGGCTTGGAATTAAAACTCAGGGTAGTGACAGACCATATTCAGTGAAGAGTTAAGAGAATACAAAAGCCTAGAGCCATGGGTTCATTTTGTTCTAGGCTACTCAGCAAGTGGCCAGAAACTGAACCAGCTGGAATTCATTCAGAAGTACTTCTTTCTTCCCAGAGCTCCCTGGGCTGTCGTTATCAACCTGAGGATAACAAACACATGGATCATCAAGAGGGAGTTGGTGCTGGAAAGAAGTGGCAGAGCTGAATAGCCCATAATAAATAAATGAAGTTTTGATCTTAACTTGGATCTTAGAACTGAGGTATAAATGCTTTTAATGTCTTAAGGGGAAAACTGCCCACACTAGATGGAATTAAACATTCCACTGACTTCTTTTCTTGATGGTTTCCTTGTTATCAGCTCTTACATGCCTCTATTTTTGTCTTCATTACCATTCCATATTCAAATTATATCCATCAGGTTCCAGACGATTCAAGAGGCATGTGCAAAAAACTGGGAAAAATGACACCTTGACCATCCAGATAAAATTTAAAAAAATAATTCAGGATGATTAAGTGCTGAGCTACAAAAGGGAAAAATGACTTTAATTTCCTATACAAAAGCTAAAACAGAGGTGCAAAGTTTAAAATCAGGAAGAGGGAAGAAAAACTGTGCTTGCCCAAATTAAATTCTTGGTATCACTTCTCTTCTGGAATAAGGTACATCAGCTGCTTTACAAGATTGTTTTTAATTCCTGGAAATTTTTTCAATCTCCAGTAGTTTGTCTTGTGATTATTCAGCCTGTTATAATCCCTTTCAACATCCGCCCAAGAGGCTGCAAATGCTCTCCACTGTCTCTAGTCCTTCTTTTTTTGTTCAGAGAACTCGGCTCAAACCCTCCTTGTTGACGAACGAAAAAAAACCGAGGGAGCCCCAAACACGCCCGTGTTTGTGAAGGGCACAGACGGTAAAAGGTGAGCAGCCACCTGGACAGCAGCCAGGGAATCAGCTCGTCTGGGCTTTATCAGCCCGGGCCCTGTGCCAGCCCTGCTGAACTCACCGGGGGGAGCGGGAGGGGACACAGGTGGCACCGGGGAAGGAGGGGGCTGCCAGTGGATGTGTGGGAATAAGGAAGCTGTGGCAGAGGGGAAGGAGAATGGGGCAGAAACGAGGCTTGTTCCAAAAAGAGACTACAATTACAGAGATATTAATAGCTTTGGGAAGCCAAATTTTTACAATTCATTCACCTCCTTTTGTTCTTTTGTTAACACCAGTAGAGAATCACTGTTTCTTCTATAGGACGTTTGTCCACCTGTTGCAGGAAAAACATCCCTATGTAACAAACTTTCCAAAGAATTAGTAAGAAAGCTTTTATGTAGAGGAAAAAAGTCTGATTTAATAACCAGTCCCATTGAAAAGCGACAATAAGAGAATGATGCATAAGAGACTTTTTTGGTGCTGCCATTGTTACAGGGTAAGCCCTGTCTACAAGAAGCACGTAGACACACTCCCTCCAATCCACCTAATCACCTATTAGTCACCCAAGTGGTAAATCCCTAAAAGCACTTTGGCTGGGGCCCTGCAAACTGCCAGGGTGAACCAAGTGACATCAGCTCCCATCTGATTTCCTGGCGATGGGGTGCACGTGACGGCCGCTGTGCCCGAGGGAATGTGGGTCAATCCGTGTGTGTCCCGGTGCTGGATGTTCAGGCTCTCGAGGGACACGCAGCACCGTGACTCAGGAGCAGCCCCAGCAGTGGGATCATCACTGCTCCGTGCAGGGCCCTTCCCACGGTGCTGCTCGACCTCTGGAGCGGATCTGGGAGCAGCCCGGAGCTCACACAGCAGAACGTGCCACGTGTGCCCCGGCCACGCTCCATCCACAGCCTTACTATGATGGAGAAGGCTGAAGGGCACGGGGCACGACAGCAGCCACCACCAAAAGGAAACGTCTTCCTTGAAAGTCATTAATCACCCGTTGTGTTTCCAGATTTAACAGCCCTGTGTTCCTCTCTGCAGCAGCGAGATGGACAATCCAAAACTGCTGCTGCTTTGGAGCTGGGATTAACACTGCCAGCCTGGAGATGGAGTGGGATTCCTCCCAGGACATGTCCTAGCTGGATTGGTTAACCAATAACCTCAGGGTAGCACCCCCTTCTTCCAAACAGGACTTGCAATTAGTATCAAAGTTCAGCAGATCCATATTATGCCCGTGTTATCGCTCTCTTACACAAGCAAAGCCATCCCCTTCAGGTATTTTAAGCAAAACGTCTCATTCTTGCGTGACCTAAGGGAGGCACAAAACTGAGGGCTGAATGGCACCAAACAAGATTCCATGAAAAGAAGGCTTTTATTCCAAATAAAGCTGTATCAGCCTATGTGTTACTCCCTTGTTCTAATCATATAGGCCAGCATCTATTTAAACTGCCAAGTTAATGACTTCAAATTTGATCAATAGTCTCTGTTTATTCAGCCCAGTGCTACTGACAGTCACCAGGGCTGAACAACAAAACAAACACACTGGTCAGGGCCAATCTATGGCTGAGGAAGAAAATCCAGTCCATGACAGCAAATCCCCCCCCGATGGAGTCGGAAGGTGGGGAGGGAGGTCTGTCCCTACAGACACAGACACAGCCCCTGTCCTTTGTGCCCACTAAACATTTATCCACATTATTCTGCTCACAGCCACCTTGTGAGGTGAGTGAGCTCAAGCAGAACTAACATCACAGATCCAGGGTGACTCCAACTCTTCTTCTGTGCCATCAGGCTATGCTAAAATACTTCCATTTGTTTTCAGATTAAGCCTAGTAGGACATGACAACAACAAGGGGATGTCACTAAGCCTTTGGACCATAAGCAGTGATTTCCCTCACTGTCACCATATCCACTACAGAAGGAAATTTCCTTTGGAGAAGCTTCAAAAAAGGTTGGAATCATCTTCTTGAAAGCAGGATGAAAATGTCCTTGACTGAATCTCCAGCCAAAAGATGCTAGGAATGTTTTAGTTACAGACTGGCTGCAGAGAGCAAAATAAAAATAGAGTTTAGAATGAAAACAGATAAGTAGAGCATGCCTGTAGCATTCTAGCACAGATTTTTCTTTTTTAAAGAATAAACATTTTCACTGCAAAGTCAGTCTCTCAACAGTGGCTTAACAACAATGTGTGGACCTTCCTCCCCTGGGCAATTTTTATTAACAACTTGCAAGCTACTCACTAATGGAAACTCCCTTTCCAATCCCAAGTGAATCCACAGTCACAAAGGCTGGGATCTTGGTGAAAACGCTGTAGTGCATTATTCTGACCAGGGTGTTTGGTCACAATTTTCTCAACATTATACATTCATCACTCTGCCTGCAACAGCACCTGTTTGCTGTTTTCCTTGTACAAAATGTCAGTCTCCATCACATCAATAAATTCTAATCCCACTACGGCTCCGAGATGCCTCGATCAAAGGTATTACATAAATAAACTGGAGCTTGAAGGAAAAGATAGGATGCCTCTTCCAATACAACCTTAATGTCTGTGTTTCATATTCAGACACAGGATTTTATGCAAGTGACTGACCACTTGGCTGCAGGACCCTGCAACAAAAAATACGAAGAAAGTTCTCTTAAACAAAAAGTTCTTTATCGAACTACTATATTAACACATCCAAAGTCCCAAATTTAACATCTGAAAAAACCAATACATGAGGACAGCTGGTTCAGTCAAAGCCTAAGACGTTTGCTTTCCACTTTAAATTGATTAAACAGATTCAATACACTGCATTTCGCATGGATGGTTAACAGTGCTAATATTCCAGATAAAATGAAATGCTGTATGAGGAAAATTCTCACTAGGGCTACCTCCCCCTGGATATATTCCTTGCTCTCACAGTAATTTAGTATAACGGAGGCCTAACAATTTCACTGAACAGGATTACAAAAACCAGCTCTTCACAGTTCATGGCACAGAAGCTCCCAGAAATATCTATTTCTCCACTACTTTCTCCACACAGGGAATGCACTTGAAAAACAGGCTGATGCAGCTTTGTGGGCAGCATAAAATAATATAATGTTTGTCTGCTGTTTTGTTTTTATTAAGAAGGTGATTCTTGTTTATCAAATAGTCAAGATATTAAAAGTCAGCCTTTTGTTTGCATTCATATCACTAAGAGCACACCTCAGAATCAGATATTGTCCAAGCACTGAATGACAAACTCTAGATAAAACCTAAAGAGAGAGAATTTTAATAAAAAATTTTCACGAGAGAAAAACCTTTAAACACCATTTCACTCCTTACTCCAATAAGCTATGTGGCACTAATTTGAAGTGATAGTGCTGTTCTTTTAATTAAAAAATGCCAGTAGGAGGTTGATGCAGTGGCTGATGCTGGAAGCGACGTGCTCACAGGGCACAGCTGAGGCTTTGTGTAAGGAATTAACACGAGATTTCAGCTGGGTTAAGAGGCAAAACAAAACCCTTAAGTCAAAACAAACATATAGGGAGTGTTATTACAGGTGCTTGATAAAGTCATCTGGATGTTTGCCTCAATGCTGTTAAATTCTGGAGGAAAAAATAAACCAAGAAAAAACCAAAACACTCTCACTGCAGTTGTGCAAATGCATGAATCTTGGTTTACCTATTTATGTGGAGGACTTAATTCATGTATATCCCTCCCCTTCCTACCTCAGAGCTCCTCTCTCACTCTCCTGGGTTGTTCCTTCCACATCTCCTGTCCACAGGGCTGGGACCAGGACCTGGCACCCCTCCTTGTCTCCTCTGGCAGATCATGGGAGGGTGGATTTGCTCTACCAAGCTACTCATCCCCATGAGTCCTGGAGCCCTGGTATGCTTAACATCTCTGCCTTCATCAAATTTGACTGATATCAGATGAAGAGCCAAAAATTAGTCCAGAGAAGAATGACAGGTGAGATCCCTTTTCAGCCTGGTAATTTTTTACTCTGGAAAGAAGATTAAGCTTGTCCCTAAGTTTATCCTCTGTAGACAGCTTCCATGTGCCAGGCTTCACTGCTGATTTGTGAAACACCAAAAGCCTAGAAAACCAATAAATTTAGAAGAAATCCCCCCCCCAAATATTTGCTTGATCGTTTTCCCCTCGGTCTTGCAACGTTTTTAACTCCACCAGCCCAGAGGAGGCTGGCAGCCACAACCAGCACATAAAAGAAGAGTTGTACATTGGCATCTGGGAGCACAACAATCCTTAAAACTGGCAGCTGCTCCTCCTGATACAGTCTCCCTGGGGAAGGAACATCCCAGAAACAAGCAGGACGTTCTGCCTTCACTTGGCATATGGAGCAGCAAAGAGAAGTCAGCTTATCCAAAGGCTTCTCTTATATTTACTCACCACTCCTACAATGACTATTTCAATCACGTTTACACTACCAGCATCACCTCAGACATCACAGATAAATCTGTTTTCTTCGGCTGTTTCAAAGTCTGTTTTCTCCCTGCACACTTGTAGGATTTACATCCTAAGGCAATGAGAAAAAAAACCCGTTACTACTTTCCAACTGGGCTTTATTTTCTTTTTTTTTTCCCCCTTTCTATCAAAAATAGCTCTCATCTACGTTCTAGTTCAATTTGGAAGTAGCACATGCAGACTTGATAAGCATCCTGCGAAGGAAATGCCTTGAATTGCAGACTACTTACAACACATTTTCCCAAGCAACTTTCTATAAATCCCATTTGATGGCTGGTTTGCTAATTTCTATTGAAGTTTATCAAAACATTATTTGTAGACAAGCCCAATTACTTCTCTGATTGCACAAATAAAAAAATTATAAAAGAAATGACTGTGGCTGGAAGTCTAAGCCAAGCTGCTGGGTTACACTGAAGTGTTATTTATCCTGTTAGCCGACAGACCTTTAACTGCAAGGAGGTATTTAATTTTAAACTAAAGAACACAACACAGAAAAGCACCTATTTACATGTTTCTTTTGTCTGACAAAGTCTCCTTCTCGACCATGTAAAAGCAGTGCTAAGAGCCGGTGACAGCCCAATTATTGGAGCTGATTCCATTACCCTAAGCAGATCTAGGGGTTGCAGGTTGGTGTCAGGCTGCCCGGCTGCCTCTCATAGCTGTGCTCGTTTATTGTGCTGGAACAGACACATTGAAAAATATCTCTTAACATTATTCCTTAAAAACCTTGGAAAGAAGGAATAAAAGACGTAGGTGTTCCTATTATGGCATATTAGCTGTAAATGTAACATACTGTATTTTAGTTAATTATTGCCCAATATGCAGAAGTCAGTCTTACAAAGAGCCACACACTTATTCCCACAGCCTGTGCTTTTTACAGGACGTTGGATTATTGAATGAGTGACAGGATCTCTGGGAAAAGGGGCAGAGATGCAAATCCAAGTCTGGTTACATCACACAACTTGCTTACATCACACAATTACCAAGTTGTATAAAGTCATTAAAGCCTGAGTTCACCACTGAAGCCCTTCTGAGTCCAGAACATCCACGGGCTGATGGACCACTCCATGTTTCAAAGAGCTGAACCCCTCCCTGGCACCTCTGAGCTCCCTAATTTCACTCCTGCCTTTTAACCTCATCCCACCTTATTTCAGCACTCATCTGTGCAAGGGGGGGGGGCTCAGCAGAAGTATTTTCACCCTGGTTAGAAACAATCTCAGGGGTGAGTTCACCAAATCAGCCCATCCCAGCATACACACGCCGCACACAAGAAATGGCTGGGAGGCGAAAAATCAGAGACACAGAAGTTCTCTGCAAATCCCAAAAGCCACAACATTTCAGGCATTGTTTTTTTTCCCACCAAGCCGTTTCTGCTCCCTCTGATCTGTTCAGTTGGGTGTTTACAGACACGTGAGATATGGAGATGCCCACTGCAGTGCTCAGCCTGACTGTTACCCATGTGCAGATGTTTTTGAGAAAGAGATAGGGGGGACATTGCTTGGAATTCCTGGGAATATATAGCTCTGAAGCAAACAGCTTTTCTACAGCCCAGAGAATTCACCCAATTTCTCTTTCGAAGGCTGACATCAGACCTTTAGCTTACATTCACACACTCCATTCTGAACTCAAAATTAACGGATTCTCTTCTCATTAATGTTAAAGAAACCCCTCTCAACAACGAGGTGTCTGCTAATCAGACTTACACTTGTAGGATATGACACTTCTGCATTTAAATCAGAGTTTAAAAAGAAGTTCCCCCATGCTTACAAAAATGTCTCAACACAGGAAAAGAAGCAAAACACATCAGCTGCAAGGATGAAGAACAAGGATTCCCCTGGAAGCGCATCAATCACTGGAAGTCTGAATCAAATTGAAATTCCTCGTTTTTCTAAACTCTGCACTGGTGTAGTGAAAAAATTATGTTAAGGCACCAGCACAATCCATACACTCAGTTCATTTGCAGTCTGGAGTTTTGGTGTGTTTGGTTTTTTTTTTTCACTTTTGCTCTCCAGGAAAACAGAGCACATGCATTTCAAAAGACGCTTCCTTTCCAATAAACTTTGTGGGTCACACACCCCGTGCACTAAAGGATGTAAAAACACTGACCACAGGGACTGAATTTTCTGCTGTAATGTCCGGTTGGCTCAGGGGATGCAACACAGAACCACATCCGGGTGTGAGGAAGAAAGGTCAGGACCATGAAAAAGAAAGTTCAGGCTGATGTTAGGAGTTGCCAAAATAAAGAAATTATTTTTCAATATAAATAAGAAGGCAACTGTCTTCCATGGGGCTTTAACCTTTATTTTCAGGAGAAAAATACAAAGGAGAGCTTTTAATACAGTGTTCTGGAAACACCAGGAAGATTAATCAGGAACACAGATTCAAATACGTGCAAATTTAGTTTGCTATTTTGTGAAGTAAACAAGATATGGAAACTTTAAATTCATAAGAACTTATGCATTTTATTTGAGTCTAATTATTAGAGGAAATAGGCAGATTTTTAAGGAAGACAAAAATGTATACATATGAAAAGGTCAAAAAACCCACCATTTTCCCCAATTCACTCATCCAAAAATGGCATTTCACTCCAAATAATGAAGTGTATCTAGAAAGATCTCATCTACTTGAGAAAAAAAGATTGAATCCTATCAAAAATATTTCTTTACCTACTACTGCACACCTATGAAAGCAAAAACTACTGCAAGACAAGGATAACACCAGGCTACCTATGAAGGGAAAAGAAACACATTTTATTTTCTTCAGCAGGGCTTCTTCATGATGGGCTGGGAGAGAAACATCCACCATTCAGAAAAACCAATCACGGGTAAAAACTGTACATTAGTGAGGACATTCAGGGACACACAACACTCCTGGTCAATAATACTTGGGAGTTAATAGTGTGGTTTAACACGGCCTTCATCCCTAAATGCGCTGCTGGACAGCCCTGGGAGAGACTCAGGCCCCGAAGTGTAAAACGGGAGGTTGTTACAAACGCCCGATTCCACGGGATTTTCCATCGTTTTCTTACGGTTTAGGATTATGAGCTTAACCCCTCTGAACTGCTCCATCGCACGGGAGCCACCGCGCGGGGCCGGTGCTCGCCGGGACCCTGCCAAGGACAATCCCCTCCAGCTGTGCCGAGGTGAGCACAGCTGGAACAGCTGCCTGCGGCACCCGCCGGCACCGCGGGGATTGTGCATTATTCCTGCGTGGTGCTCCCAAACAATAATGGATTGTTTCACCCACAAAACAGACGAACAAACCTTCCATTTAAATACTTTCTGTTAAATTGTATTAGTATGCGGAATAGTGCCCATATCCTCCAAAAAAAAAACCACCAAACAAACAAAAAACCAGGGAAGAGGATTTTTTTCGTGGGGGAGGGGAAGACGAGTAAAGCAGGCTCTGCCAGCTTTATCTATCTATGCTGTGAATTGGGTAGCCTTGGGGACTTTTGCCTGCTGTGCTTAGTGTCCTTGACAACAAGCCAGTTTGAATTTTGGCCTTTAACTTGACAAAAATGACTTACTGAAGAGGAAGGCATCAAGCTATTACAGCCCTGTGGAGAGATTCTTTCTAAAACAGCATGGATGCTTACTCTGCCAATTCAACTCAAGCATCCTCAGATTTATCATCCAGCTCCTACACCCCCAAAGATTCACCATGTCCATAAGAGAATATGTGAAAGAAAAACTTTCAGTGTTTTTGCTTTGTCTCCCCTTCGCATTTTACGACTTTCACAAAGAGACAGAAAACAGTAAAATATCCCGAGGGATCCCCTCTCACAAATTATTGAATTTCCCTTCAAAGGGGTGTGAAGCAAAGTTGAAAAACATGTAGCATCTTAACCTGTTACGGACCTACTGACTCCCTTTCAGCAAATATCCATTGCAGCTTTCTTCCAATATTACATTAATACTTAAATAAATATTTTTAAATTGATACATACACACTTGCTGCGTGGTTTAAGAAATCACTGCTGTCTCTGTTTTTCTGTTCCAAAAACTCCCAATACATGCACATACCTCAGCTTTTCCCTGTTCAGCATCTTAGTGTGAATCCTTGAGCTAGACTTACAGGGGGAAGCTGAATCTGCACTGAAGCAGCTGAAGTGTGACCACAGGTTTTCTTCCGCCAGTTTTCTCGTGGCAGGTGACAAATTTTTGGCAATGAGGGTCAGCAGACCAGCAAGGAGATAACATCTTGAGTTACTGCAGCAGCATTGCAGGAACTCATTTGTAAGCACCTGAAACATCACAATCTGAGAGTCTGAGAGTGGCAGCCTCCTCCCCACCAGCCAAATGCTCCGTGTCAACTACCCGCAGGCTCAACTCCAGGTTTTCCAACAGACATGCCAGAGAAGGTGAGATGGTATCAAGGTAAAAAGAGTTGGAAGTGGATCAACTCTAGTGCTGTTCTCACTGCCAAAAGAGGAGGCATCCTGGGATGGCAAAGCATCGAGGACTATTGTGAGACCTCGACAAAGACATTCCTAAACCTGAACAGATCCACAACACAGTGGTTGTCAACAAGTACTTCGAGACTCAAGATGTCCCCAGCTCCTTTGCCCCCTGGCAACTGTCGGTACAGGAAAGAACAAATCATTTTCAGTAAGTTCATTTTACTCTGGGAGAACAGATCAGCATCTGTTTCCATGAAAAATATCTAAGCCCTAATACAGGTAAAAGCTTTCAATTATAT
This sequence comes from Pseudopipra pipra, assembly GCF_036250125.1. Taxonomy (NCBI): domain Eukaryota; kingdom Metazoa; phylum Chordata; class Aves; order Passeriformes; family Pipridae; genus Pseudopipra; species Pseudopipra pipra. The sequence goes on from NC_087564.1 coordinate 13,470,515, forward strand.
TCCAGACTTCAGTCCTTCTAGAAGTAATATTTTGACTGTTTCCAGAGGAATCACAATGGAAAAACAAAAAAAGGTTCAATTCCTAACTTAGGGAAAAAGGTGACAGATGGGACATCTCTTCTAGCCTTTTTTTTTAAATATTCTCTTCACTCAGGTCTTAACTGAGTTGCTCTGCTGTGCTCATACCTAAACTTCCCACCCAGCAGACCAATTTCATCATGTCTTCTCCAAACCACTCTGCCCTATCACGCTGCCTCCACCAAGAGAGCCCAAACCAACACGGCAGCCGAGTGAGTAGTTAACTGGAGAACCATAAATAGCAGCAAGTAATCCAACCAGAGTAATCCAACTCTAAGCATTTCAACTGGACTTGCTTCAAGTTGGGCAGCAATCCAGGTAAACCTCCAAAACACACACAGGGATGGTGTTTCCATGCAGTACTTCTGTGACCCACCATGCAAACCTCCAGCCAGCCCAGAAGCATCCGAGGGGTCTCGTGGGTCTTTATTTACAGGGGCAGTTTGAGCAGCCCCGGAGTTGCTGTCAGGAAAGTTCTGCTACTGGCACTGAGAACACTGTGGTGTAAAATCAACTTCCTCCCTGAGAAATCAAACACTGCCTGTGTTACCCCAGAACTGATGATTAATTTTGAAACACAAAGAGAAAGGATGATGCTACAAATGTTTAGAAATGTGATAGAGCTGTTCCAGGAAATGGATGAGAAAACTGTTCTTAGACTGGTGGGTATTATGGAATAAAAAAGAAGAAACCATGAACTGCACAACCACATCCCAAATTGCATTTCTTTATATGAAGACATTCAATTTGACAAAAGAAAGTTTCAAGTTAGGAATAGAGTAGTTATTGTTTCTACTTTCCCTGCCTGAGGGGGATATTCAAACAAACTCCTTCTGGTGATTTAATTTACTTCCACCAGGACAATGGTGCTGGCACAGCTTTGACTTACTGGGAGAAACAAAAAAGGAGACTCGCTCCCCATAGCCTGCCCAGAGGAAAAGGCTGCTCTCTGGATTCCCACTCGGGCAGCCCAAAAATGCCAGCTGGCTGGCTGCAAAGGCTGTGCTCTCCACTTCCTCCCAGGAAAGCAACATTTTATTTTATTTTTCTTAAAGTCCCCGTAGCTGTATGCCCTGAGCCTCTTTGCCATCTCTATCCACGGGGCTCTGAACAGCCACAAATTTACCTTCAGGAAAAAGCTCCTGCCTCCCAAGGCAAATGGGGAAGGGAGGCAGAGGCAGATTAAGCTCCTTGCTCAGCATCACACAGGAAATCTGTGGCCAAGCTCCGTGTCGAGCTCCAGCCCTGCGCTCCAATTGTGGCCGGGCCCCCGCTCCCCGCAGACGTGGGGCACAGAAAATCCTTGGGAGAACAAAATAACGAGCCGTGGATTTCGAGGCGCTCCCAGGTCACCACGCGGGAAAGGAATAAATTCGGAGCTACTCAACCGCCGCTTCCCACCGTGTTCCCCACGGCACCAAACTGGCTCGATATTCAATTCCGGCTGCCAGGGAGGCTGGGATGAGCAGAGAGCTGTTCCTGCCTTCCTGCCCCAGTGCTCTTCACCTGGAACATGTGGTCTTTCTGATGTCCAGCCCTAAAACTACAGCCACCCTATGGTGTATTTACCATGTCTGACAGAGGGATCCCTACACAGATATTCATTGTTTCTGACCATTGGACATGGAAGTGTCCAGGTCACCAATATCAGTGTTGCCATCGATCAGTGAGTCAACTCTGCGGCATCGATCCATGCATTAGCCATGAAAGGGAGGCAAAGCATCCTGACATTTGGGACACATTTTAGCCTGTGCCTCTATAACAACCCTAAGTGAACACTGCTCTTAGGGAAATGCGATGTTTTATCTTCTACTCAAAATCACTGTATTCCTTTATGGATTCCTTAAATTACAAATGGAGAAAGTCCCAAAGTCACCCATTTACCAGCTACCAACTGGTCAGGCTGTGTGGCGGGGGGTTCCCTAAACTGGGCTGACTACAGTGACCTGGAAGTGTGTGCAGGATACTCCTCTGTGTCACTTCTTTCCTCTTCTCTTTCCTAGCTGCTGCCAAGCACCACCACCTTCCCGACAGGAATCAAACCTGTCACTTATGAATCCCCTCCAGCTCTTCCCCTCACCTCACCCACTTCATCATCATCTTCCTCACTCCTCCCTGATGCTTCTGACACTACACCTGGGAGGATTCTCACCTACACCCTCCTTCCAAAATTGCCACCACCAGCAGCACAGCACCTTCCCAGGCCAGGTTTTCCAAGGAGGAAAGTGTTTCTACCCCCCTGAGGACTCTGAACTGCAGCTGAGGGAGATGCTTGGAGACGATTATTTGTATTCTTCTGTTACACAGGCTCTGGCTTCTCTGTTAAGGAAACTGTTTTGCCATCAGTCCTTGACGTGGCCATCTATACCGGAGAGCTAGGAAGTGATCCATAAAGTTTAAACTAATGCCTTTCCCTTCCCAATCTTGTCTCAGTTCCATGATGGCCCCAGAAGCCAGGCAGCTCTTAACACCTCAGCTGAGCCCCTGCTGAAGAATCCACAACCGATGAAGCCACAACACAACTTGCAGCCTGTTTTGGTAGGAGAGTTCCATGTTTAGTCCATTTCTTCATGGCCTTCCCAATTCCATCTGCATTCTTTGCCTGCAAGCTGCCTGGAACAGGCGCGTCTCCGATACCCAGCACAGTGAGACTGCAGGTTCCACCAGTACTTGTGGGTGACAGAAGAGTGTGAGCAAGACAAGTTTGAGCCTTGGGCGTGATGAACCCTTTGGAACTTCCCCAGGGAGCAGCGACTGCAGCAGCAAACACTGGTTTCAGGGAAGCACCCGGGTAAAAAGGGACACGTGCTCCGTGGAGGATCCCGAGCTGACCTGGGGAGCACAGGCACTCACAGTGTCACTTGATTCTTTCCATCCTGGTGTTGGAAAATCTGCCACTGCTGTGCTGCCCTGGTGACAGCAAGGACAGGAAAAGACCACAGGCTTAAGAGGAAGTTTTACCTTACTTTGCCTAGATCTGCTCCAAGGGGCAAGAGACAAGGCCACGAGTATCTGTGGCTCGTACGTCACCAGCAGCGGTGAAGGGTTCAGAGGAAATAAGAGGAACAGGCTTTTGGAGGAACTGAGATATGACAGGAGATGAGCATGTTTGAGATCCACAGAACATAAAGTCATTTTAACCCCCATCCAATTCACTGCTGATGTTGTTTTTTTCAATATTTCCATACAGGATGCATTATTTGCCATTTTACTTCGCTGTGATTTGCATCAGGCTAAGACTGACACTGCAAGCTGGGAGATCACTTCTGGGGATCATCAGAGGATCCAGAACTTTTAGATACATTCACACAAATAACCCCAATGTGCTGCTGACACAAGTACCTGTCCAATATATGAAGGAAAAAAATGATGTCTTTAAGAAGTCATGAGAGATTCAACCACTGCTCCCTTCCCATTGACAGGGTGATGCTCACAGGAATCCCCAGCCTAAGTGATGTTTACCCAGCTCTTTTCAGTACTGCAAAACTCAAATGGTTTCTAATCACAGGAAACACAAGGCACAGAATAAATCATAGACAGAAGAGGTCCTCTGTCTTGATCTAAATCTGCTCAAACCTCCCAATAGCCAAAGAGATGAGAAAACAACAGCCAGGTTGGCTGCAGCCATTTGAAACAGGTAAGTCAGCACCCAGTCCCAGCCAAGCCAAGAACTCAGATTGCCCAACAATTCCAAAGCTAAACCTCTCCCAGAGCAATTTATTTGTTGATTAAATACAGCAATTTTTGTCACACCACCCAGATTTCCTGCTTGTAAAAACAGAAGATGTGTTTGAGCAAGCAGGAGATTTCTTCAATACAGTTAAAAAATGGAGAGTAATAAAAAATAAATCCACCAAGTTGCTCAATAAACTGAAACTTCAGTCTCTTCCAGGAAATGTTCCCAGCTCGGAGAGAAGGCTAGTGCATGCTAAAATTTAAAAAGCATTTTGCTGCAGCATTCAGCCTTTAAAATTAAACCCAACAGCTTCTCTCTGTTATTTAAATGATCTCCTCCAGCTCAGAAGGGCTATGACCACGGCCTAAGTTACTTAACTCACATTTCTATTGACTGACTTGCATAAAAATAAGCCACATTAATGACTGAGCTGACATTTGGTATACATCACCACAAAACTCATTTCAGATCAAACATCATCCATACAACCTAAAAATATTTCCAGCCTTCTCACATCCAAGAAAAGGATTTTCAGATTTACATTATCCTCACAAACTTTGGTCTTCTGAAGCACCAGCAGTGCAGAATCAAAGGATTAAAAGAACACCAGGATTTTTATGTTATTTTGCCTCTGACTGAGTGTGTTATGTGCCAGGAGCAAGTTAACCTGTAACTGCAGTTTATCCAGCACCGTTTCCTCGTTATGTGCCAAGGATTTATGAACCCACAGACATGGGATTCCTCTCTAGGGATCAACACCGGTCACCCAGAGCAGCTCCGTGGCTCCTCCGGCCCAAGAGCTCTCCAAGTACCCACTTGTTGCCTTTGAAAGACTGGATTGGACCTCATTTTTTTAATAATTCACACAGCAGCCTCAACAAGCAGGAACTGTGTCTCTTCCCATTAAAGGAGCAGGCTCGGCAGCGACCGGAGCAGCTTCCAAAAGACTTAATCCAGATCTTCCAGGGTACAACACAAATTGGTTTATCCATCCGTGCACCCTCCCGAGGCCTCTCGGGGAGGCAGGACACACACACACACAGCCCCGGGTGTCACCTCCTGCACGGGGAAGGAACTTCCAAAGTTGAATGAAATATTTGCCAGGTGAGAGAGTAAGTCAGGGGGAAGGAGGGAAAATAATGAAACATACTTTTAAAAAAAAAAAAAGAAAAAGGCAAAAGCAACTAAATTAATGTTTTCTCGTTAGGAACTGAGTTCTCCTCCTCGGCACCCGGGAGGCTGCGGTGGGGGGGTTGTTAATTAAAGTGAAGTAAGGCAAATTATGAAAGGCTTTGCTGCAAAGCCAGTCTGTGGGAGAGGTGGCCCTGGGAATCCTCCTGGTGAAGAGGAGACCCCAGGACGGGGCAGGGTGGTGTGGCTGGAAGAAGGGGGGGACACGGGAACAAGCCCATGAGGGAAGGTGCAGAAGAGCCCCCAGGAAGGAGCAGGGTGCCCTGGTCTGCTATAGGGGGGTGCAGAAGAGACCCCAGGAAAGGGCTGGGAGGGGGCAAAGGGTGTCACAGGGACCCCCCCACACACAAGGAGGGTGCAGAAGAGACCCCATGGAGGAGCACTGTGCAGGGGATTATCACAGAGAACCCCCCAAGTTGGGAACAGCACAGAAGAGACCCCACTGAAGGGTCAGGGGGTGTGTGTGGGGTGAACGGCACCTTCCACGCGGGAGGGTGCAGAAAAGACCCCAGGAAGGAGCAGGGCGCCCTGACCTGCTGGAAAACGAGGGCAAGACAGTGACAAATCCCCCCAACCCCCAAATTTATGTCACCCCAAGGCGGGGCTCAAGCACCCCACAGAGGAGCGGGGGGGCAGGGAAAAAATATAAATACATAAGAGCAAAGAGGAGGCACCGTGGGGCCACGGAGGTGGAAGCGGAACCGAAAAGCCTTGGATAAAAGTTAAGCAGCGCTGGGAGCTCGGGCCCGGCCGCCCCTCCCCTCACGGCCAGGCCGGGGAGGGGGCGAGGGGAAGGGGGGGAGCGGACCCCGGGCCCTGCGGCCACACACACACGGCGGTGCCGCCGCCCCGTTACCTGTGAGGCGGATCTTGATGCTGGATCCGTTCCGGCGGGTACCGGGATTCGACATCGCGCCTGGAGCAGGAGGAGGAGGACGAAGAGGAGGAAGAGGAGGAGGACGAGGAGGAGAAGGAGGCGGCGGCGGCGCCGAGCTCAACCGGCGGCCCCGCGCACCCCCGCCATGCGGGCCCGCCCGCTCCTCACGATGCCAGGGGGTCCCCGGCCCCGCGTGTCGGCGGCCACCGCAGGCTCGGTCACCTCAGCCCCGCGGAGCCCCCCCGAGCCCCTTCAGCCCCCGCAGCCGCCGCCGCCGACGCGCCCGCCCGGCCCGGCCCGGCCGCGCACAACGGCGGCCACGCCCCCGACACGCCCCCGCGCACGCCGGAGGGCCGTGACGTCAGCGCGCACGGCGGCGCGGCCGCGCACGGGCGCCATGATGGGAAGGTCGGGGAGGGAAGGTCGGGGTGATGCGCATGCGCCGGAAGGAGTGAGGGGAGCGCCCCCTGGCGGGGGGAAATAGAGGAGAGAGGAGGTGGGATGGGGGGATATGGGGAACGGGGGGAGAATGGGGCTGGGATGGACGGAATGGGGGAATAGAGCTGGAATGGGGGGATAGGAGTGCACGGGCGAGGGATGGGGAATGGGAGGAATGGGGGGGAAATAGGGCTGGTTTGGGGGAATGGGGGTGGACTAGGGAGGAATAGGGGTGGGATGGGGAAATATAGAGGGGATGGAATGGGGGAATTATGGGGGAATGGGCGTGGATTGAGGAGGAATAAGAGTGGGATGGGGAGGAATAGGGGAGAAATGGGGGAATAAGGCATATAGGGCTGGGATGGGAGGGAATGGGGGGAACGGGGGAATAGAGCTGGAATGGAGGGAATAGGGAGTAATGGTGTGAATTTGTGGGAGTGAGGGTGCCTGGGAGTGGAATGGAGGCAAATAGTGCTGTCTGGGGGTGCAAAGGGGTGTCTGGGGGTGAATAGGTGTTCTCAGGGGTGAAGGGGGGTGTGTGGGGTGCCTGGGGTTGGCACAGGGTTGAATAAGGGCTCTCAAGGGTGGCACGGAGGGTGGTCAAGCACTGGCCCAGGCTGCCCAGGGCAGTGGGGGAGTCACCATCACTGGCAACATTCAAAGAATGAGTAGGTGTGACATTTAGGGTTTGGTGGGCTGGGGTTGTTCAGCTGAAGGTTGGACTGGACAATCTCAGAAGTCTTTTCCAACCTTTATGGTTCTCTGACTCCAAATGCTCCCCTGGGGCCAGGACACTGGAGGCTTTAATTAGAAGAATTACCTTTTTTCACGTGTCTCTAGAGTGAGGTTGGGCTGCCCTGAGGAAGCACTGGGGGTGCAGCACAGCAGCATCTCACCCTCCCTGCTCCCAGTGGATGCCCCATCCCATCCTGTTGGGAGAAGCAGGTGCCTCCAGTCCCCCAGAGCAGAGCACCAAAGCCAAAACTGCTCTCCTGGTGCCTGTGCCCCAGGCAGGAGAGCTGGGGCCAGAGCAGGGCAGCTCCAGTGAGCCAGGCAAGCAGCTGCCTGCAGGTCCCATGCCCACACCACAGCAGCCTTGGTGAGCCATCAGGCACTGGTCCCAGTCCTCCAGCTGCCAGGGCAGGCAGCAGGCACATCCCAACACTCCTCAGCAGAGGGATGTGCTCTCCTCCTCCTTGCAGCCAGGGCTGCAAGGACAATGTTCTAACTTAGGGGCACAGCAGTGGGAAGGTCCCAGGGCTCTGTGTAAGACCATCTGTCACAGGTTTATGTCCAGCACATGCAGGAGAAAAGTCAAAGAGATCTGCCATTTCTCTTTTTCTCTTGGTTTTAGGCATCAGAGCAGCAGCAAGGGACAGCCCTGCCTAGCCATGGGAAAAGCCACATGGGATGCTCCACACAATCCAAAGTCAGGGTGGTCACACAGACCCCGGCTCCGGTCTGTGTCTCCACTTACACTGAGGAAGCACCTTCCTCAGATTCGTTTTACCCAGTGAAATGTGACCATTCCCAGGTGCCACATCAGCCCTGTCAGCAGCAGGAGAGCACACACACAGCCCAGCCACCACCCTCAGCATCAGTCCCCAGGCACAGAGGGTTTCTTTCAGGCTCTTTTTTCAGTTGCACATTTGGGCATTGCTTTAGTGTGGTTTTAAGGCCAGAGTGTTGGATTCAGGAAGCACTTTGCATTTCAGATCCTGGCATTTTAATATTAAAGACGTGATACTCAGCTCTGGCACCCACAGCTGGGGCTGCACAGCTCCTCCCAGGGCACAGAGCACAGACTTTGCTACCAACTCCCTATTCCCTGGGTGACCTGCAGGAGAAACACATAAATCCTCTGATGAGCAGGGCCAGGGCAGAGGAAGAGTCTCAGCTTCCTGAAGAGGAGATTTTCCCTTCAGATTAAGCTGCCTGTCACCTCACCTCCCACTGCAGCTGAGGAAGCAAAGCCCTGAGCCCACCCAGGGTCATTTTGAAGAGCCAAACCCCACAAAATGGGGAGGGAAAACTGCCCCCTCATCTCACACTGAGCAAAGCCTTTGAGATGCTTCAAGCCCTGTCCACCAACACTGCAGGGACGGAGCAGTGTCCAGCAGCTTGTTGTGAACCCACAGCACAGAACCTTTGGACTCGAGAGCCAAATCAACTCCATCCTCAGCTTCTGCTCACAGACCACAGCTGGAGGGCTTGGAGAGAGGAAGGACAACAGGCACTGAATGCAATGGAAACCTGAAATATGGGGCCTCAGAATTAAAGGGCTCAGGTCTCTGGGCTCCAGGCTGGTGGATGGCACCAGGGGAGCTGCAGCAGAAGTGAATCGTTCCTACTGCACCATCTGCCTCTGACAGCTTTCCTTCCAAAGGACCAGCATTTACTCAGCATCCAGACTCCAATGCCTCCAGGGGCAAGTGAAGCAACACACAGCAAGGACAGTGACCCACCTTCCCCTGGCTGAATTCCTTCTCTGCCAAAAGCATCTCCTCTTCTAGAGGTGATGGTGGCTGCAGAAGGGTGAAACCCTTCTCAGAGCTATTTTAGCTACTCCAAGTCAAGCCTAGAAGTTTCAGGACAAGGATTTGGTGGCAAGATGCTGCTCTCCAGCAGCTTTATGTGCTTAGAAGACAGTTCCCACCCAGAAAACATGCCCAGGAGCTCCAACACATTTCTGCAAGGCCTTCAGATGCTACTGGAAAAAAACAGGCCATGTCATTTGCAGCAGCACCTTAAAAGTGGGGAGAAAATAATCAAAGGCAAGAGGTACAAAGCCAGAAGTGCAATTTATTGACAAGTTTCAGAAGTAAAAAGACTCAGCATCTCTGCTCCTCATGAACTGGATGTCTGAGCTCTTTCAAAGCACCTTCACCCACCAGCTCAGAGCGGTGTCATGCTTTCATCTTCAGAAGTTGAAGTCTTGCTTCTCCACTGAGAAATCATACAGCCCATCTTGGCCAGTCTGAGGCTCCAGGTCTGAGTTTTCCTGTGAGGAAAGTGATATCAATCAGTTATAGGGTCTGCATCTGAATAAACCTAAGTTTTTTTTGTTTTGTTTTTTACAGCAACTTACTGTTTTATTTTTGTTTAAAGATTCAGCTGCTGTAAGAAGCTCTAACAGAGCCCTGGGAGACCAGACCCAAGTGCTCCTGTTCCTGACAGCACACTGAAGCTGCAGTGTCCCTGCATCCCACACACAAAGGCAGCCAAGCCTATGGGCTGAGACACCAAGAAAGAAGAAAAAGAGTGGCTGCAGTGGCAGAACTCAGTCAAATTTAAATGGAACAGCAACAAACCAGGACTGCTTAGGAGAGATGTTCCGCCTGGCATTCAGTCCCTCAGGAAGGTGCTGGTGTGTGGGAGAGCTTCCCCTGCAGTCCCTCAACAGGGACATCCCACAGACCCTGCTCTGGGCAAAGGACTAAACCAGGCATTTACTCCCTGCTGCAATCACATCCAGGCTGAGCCTCAGCTCCAAGATCTGCCAGACCTTTAAGCCTCTTCCCTGATGTTTTCCCATCTGCAAGACTAATGCTAGGACCAAGCATGGCATCTGTGACAGTCCCTGGACTCCTGCAGCTCCTAGCTGGTGTCCCAGCCTCTTTTTCCACAGATTCATTACCACGAGAAGGGTCAAGTAATCCAAATGCAACCTGAGCACTGTTATCAGCAGAGTAGGAGGCTTCCATTCATAGTGACAAGCCAGCTCAGCTCCAAAGGAGGAAACTTCTCCACATTTGGTATTCATATCAGCAACTGCAGTAACTCCAGCTGATGCCAGTTTAAATTCCAGCAGCAAGATGCTATCAAGGCACCCATGTCTGTTGTGCAACTCACAACAACTTGGAGCTTTCACAGACCTTTAGAAGCAGCTGAAAGAAGCTGTAAGGACTACTCCAGCCATGTGGAGGTCTCCTCCAAAAGCCTATTTCACTATCCTGTTCTTCATTCCAGTGCATAACAGCTTCATATTTTCAGCTGAGAAACAGCAAAGGGTCACATACCTCACCAGAGAAGTATTTCTCTATGATGTTCAGGGCAGCTCTGTAGACTATGTTGTTCTCATGGTTTTGCAAGTCTTCAATTTTCTCCACACCATTGAGCTCCTCCAGCAGCAGACACAACTTCTCTGTCTCTCCCAGCTTCTCAGCTGCCTGTAACATCAGGAAACCAAGCAGGAAAATAGAACATTGCATCAGTAACAGGTCTGAGATGGTCTTTACTGTAATCACAACCCTGATCTACAAGTCAAAAGGATCACAGTCCCTGAATTTACAGCCCCTACCTGATGCCAGGGATATGGCTGTGGTGCCTATGGAACACCAGTCCCTGCTGGGACAACTGCAGTGGCTTGCCTGCCAACCAAACCAGCTGGCAGGAGGTGAGGAGGGAACTTTAATCTTGTCAAGCCCTTTGGACAACCCAAGAACAAGCTAGACAGTATGAAAATTATCTCTTACTCCAAAAAATCAACAGCCACTGTTCTAACCATGCAATGTGAGCACTTGGCTCACTCCTTGCTGCTCTTTTGGGGAAGGAATTCAAGAGATAAGAGGTCTTACCAGGAAGAGATTTGAAATGGTATCCAGGATGATCAGGATAGTTTTGCTGTCCTTGGCTGAGAGCAGGTTGAGCAGAGGTTTGAGGACCCCAGAACGGACAAGCTCCACCACCTGATCCACTGTTCCTCCAGTCGTGATGTTGGCCACTACCCACACACCCTCCTTCTGAGCCTTGAAGTCACCCTGGAAAAGCAGCACAGAGAAGGCATTCCCAAGCTTTATCATCCCTCCAGGATCAGTGTGAGGTGAGAATAGTCCTTTCCCTTGTACTCAGCTTGGACTGACCCCCCCTTTCCCAGCCCTTCGAGGACACCCGGCAGAGCTGCCAAGAGCAGCTCCAGGACACATTTCCATGCAGGTGTACTGACAAGTCTGAATGCCCAGGCTGTTCCAAGGACCCCAACAGCTCTGTAGCAGCCTGTTCAGGTGGCTCTTGGGGCAGAGTCCTTCACGAGTGAGGCACCACAGACTTCAGGAGCCTCAGCAGAACTTCCCCATCCCTTACCTTGTCGAGCAGCTCCACCAAGGGTGGCAGTAACCCACAGGCGATGAGCTGTTGGATCTGCTGGGAAGACCCCGCTGCAATGTTACTGAGTGTCCATGCTGCTTCCTTCTGGATCCCTGGCCTCGAGTGCCGCAGGAGCCGGGGCAGGACAGCCAGGACACCGGCATTGATGGCTGCCTGGGTCTGCTGGTCCGTCCCTGTGACCACATTGCCAATGGCACGCAGAGCTGGAGTCTAGACAGGGATTAAAGGAGATGAGGAGAGGCCTTACCTCAAGGGATACATGTCAGAAAGTCCAGCAAGATCCCTCACTAAGTGCTTGATCCCTCAAACAAGGAGAGCATTGTGGGTGAGCGCTGCTTATTTACAGACCTGTCGCCCTCCTGTTTGCTCTAAGCAGCTTTGGAGTCTCTATCCAGCCTCCAGCCACAGCAAGCTGGAGCAGAGCAGTGGCCTGACAGCCCTGCAGGCTGAGGGGACAGCAGACCACAGGTGCCACAGAATAAGGAGATGTGCCTTCCCTCCCCTCAGATGTTTATACATTAAAGGGACCATGGAGATTGCTGATTGTTCCCTACCATAATCATCAAGTTCATGCTGGCCAGGAGTTCCACCAGCGTGGGGAGAACCCCCGTGTCCACCACGATTTGGATGCGGTCGTTGGAGCTGTCGGTCAGGTAGGAGAGAGCCCAGCAGCAGTCAGTGAGGATTTCCTTGTCCTCGTGCTGTATGAGGCAGATAAGGACAGGCAGTATCTTGTGCACTGCATCCAAGGGAGGGTAGGGGTTCTTGTTCCTGCAGAGGTTGGACAGTGTCCAGGTGATGTTCCTCAGGAAGCCAACCTGAAACACAAGAGAGGTGTAAGATCCTCACTGCCCCCGAGAGCTTCTCAGTCCACCTGATGCCACCCTGTGAAGGTCCTTCTCCCCCAGAGACAGAAAGCAGTGGGACAGGCACCATTGCAGAAGGGCAGGGATAAGCCATCAATCCAGCAGTTTAGAGCTACCCAAAAAGCAGCAGAAGGAAGCTTGAAGGGCAAGTTCAGCCCTTCCATATGCATATGCAAGTCTGCCTTGCACTAGTTTCATCTTATTCCTGGGCTGAGATAGTCAAAGCTGGATAAAAAAGCCAAGACTGAAAGGTATCACATTGACTTGGAGACTGTCTGCTTGGCATCCCCAGCTTTGTGCATAGGCAGGGCCATAAAAGCAGTTTAGAGCAGGGTCTCATTCAATTATACAATTGTTAGCTGTTGTGTTTAACACAGATGACAGACCATCATTCCCCCATCACCCAAGTGATTAAGAGCTGTTAAGGCAAGAAAATGAAGGTTATTTACTGGAGTTACAGGTGACACCAGAGCCAGCAAGGGAGGAATCACATCATGATTGATAAGAACATCTCTGTAGAGAGGACCATCCCCTGTACAGGTAAAGGGTTGGTTATTGCATCTGCCCAAGTCACAAGATAGTCAACATCAAACAGCAATCAGACCTGCAGGGCCAGGGCTGGGTGACCAGGCTCTCCCACCAGCCACACACCATTAGGCATTTCCAGGTGGGAAGGATTTACTGGGCAGGCTTGGAGTGCCAGCAGGGCTGGGTGGTGGCAGCCTAACCAGACACAACCCATTCTATTCTCCCTGCTGACAACATTAGGGGGTTAAACCATCCCAGCAGGATAGAGTCCTGTCCTTGGCTTTGGCCAAAATCCTCTTGCAGAGCCCACACAGGATCTCAAGGGCTGCCAGGCCACACCAAGGGGCTGAAGGGTCAAGGGGTTCAATAGGGGCAGCAGCTTGGACACAAAGCTGCAGGGAGAGAGGGCTATGGTGAGGGGCAACAATATTTTATCTGTCCAGCACTGGCTTGGTCAGTGACCCTCTGTGTGCCCCCACACCTCTCCTCACCTGCAAGGTTGCCCAGAGCCCACACTGCCTGCTCACTGATGTGCATGCGTGGGGAGGACAGGAGGGAGATGAGGGCTGGGATGGCACCTCCATCCACCACGGCCCTGGCATGCTCTGAGGTGCCAGAGGCAATGTTAGTCAGTGCCCAGGCTGCCTCAAACTGCAGGGCAGCGTTCTCAGCACGGCCCAGGAATTCCACCATCCTGGGGATGATCCCCAGCTGGATGATCTGACTGATGGGGGGGTCCTTCTGCCTGGACAGCATTCTCCTGCAAGAGGACACAGCACAGCCTGCCATGAGAAACCCTGTGTGGGGCCACCACAGCCCATAAACAGGTACCAGGTTGTGGCTTGCAGGGGAAGCATCACCTGCAAGAGATGACAGTTCAGCACCCCACTCCAGCAAACCTCAGCAGAGGGGTTGCCATAGAGAGGGAAGACACAGCTAAAGATGCTGAAGCAACAGCAGGGTCTCTGTTGGAGTGCAATACCTCACACATCCTTTCAGGACCATGATAATATTCCATGCCCCCTACCTTGCAGGAGTTTGAGACTGTGATAAAAATATATGCCATGTGTTCTCTTCCAGCCTGGCTTTGCCACTCCCGGGGTCAGGAGCACCGGCCAGCCCTGCACAGACCAGAGCTCAAACAGCTGGTTTTCCAGCTTAAAGACAAACATGTAATCTCTCCTGGACCCTCAGGAGTCATCCCTGCTTGCTGCCAGTTGGGTGATGGTGACACCCTGTAATCCTTCCTACAGCCACCGCAGTGGGGACAGTCCCACTCAGCACTGACCCTTACAGAGCCAGGCTCTCCATTCCTTGGCCTGGAGGATTGGCTCTTGATTTCCTCCAGGATCCAATGTGATCCCTGGCACAGCACAGGCACAGCAAGGGGGGCAGTACCAGGAGCCACAGCAAACCCCTCAGCTGGGTTCAACCCCACAAGTTCATGCTACAAGCACTGCCCAAGACTGTGACAGAGAGAAGCATGGCACACAGGGCATACAACAGGCACCAGCTGAGGTTCCCCAGAGCAGTTTGGGTTACCAGGCTCCTTCCCTCTTTGCCATCTCTCTAGAGAGCTCCTCAAACAGGAATAAATGCCTTTTGCCACCAGGACCCACCACAGCTCCATGAGCCACCTCCCTCGTGGCCCAGGCAGCCAGGCACATACCTGATGGCCTGTGTGGCCAGCAGCTGCAGCCTGGGGTTGTTCTCATTGATGCCTTTCACGATCTCCTCCAAGGACAGCTGAATAATCTGTGTCACAGGGAATGATTCACAGTCAGACTGGGAGCCGGGACTCCCTCTGGTTTAATCTCTGCAGTCAATCAGCTGTCTAGACCCGACTCAGTCACCACTTCATATCTAAGCACTGTCTATTCTTTATGCAACACAGTTTCGAGATGAGGCAGAGAATCCACAAAAGCCTTCAAGGCAACTAATGCTTATAATCAAGCACTGAAAGAGTCCCTGACACACCATAATGGGCCTTCGAGCTCAGTAATTACCCCTCGCTGTGCAGGGAGCCAGACAGGAGCTGTGCCTGCTCCCAGGGAGCCAGAGCACCAGCCTGTTCTACCTGCCATCAAGGGAGGCCAACAGGACATCATCTCCATGAAAAATAGCAAAGGCAGAGGCCAGGCAGTCTGAAACACTCCCCAGCACTGGGCATGGCAATCAGGAATGGCACCAGATACTCAACCCAGGTCACACCAGCTGGACTCAGTAGTGGTCTAAGTAGGGGATGATAACTACTGCACTTATCCTGCCCAGGTGCAGAGGACCCAGCACTCACCTCATGTGTCCTGTTTTGTCCTGGAAGGACATTCTCATCCTTGACATGAAGGGACACATTTCTACGCTTCAGGATCTGCTCATCCTTCTTGGCCTTCCTCAGCTCAATGCTCATCTCCACCCTCTGCATCCGCAGGGCCTGGAGGGGAGAGGGGCACCATCCCAACAGTCTGGATCACCCCATTCCCCAGGGAGTTCATCTTTGCAACCTTCTGCCCCACATTTCCCACAGGAGGAGTGCAGAGAGCCAGCATCTCCTCACTGTGGCCTGGAGAGTGATGTAGGAGATGGGACAGAGTAAACTTCTCCCTCAGTGCCTCCCAAGGACATGAACTGCTGGATGAACCGACAGCCAGTGGGGGTTTTTAAAACTAAATTTGCTGAACTTGAAAGGCAAACCCTCATCTCCTCTACTGGCTTAAAGCAAGCTGACAGATCCCATGGTCTGACATCCCATACCAGCCCCCGCTCCACAGGGATAACTGCTGCAGAGAGCTCAGCAGGCTGGGGCTGAGCCACCCCCTTCCCCAGCCCAGAGTCACCCACATCCCCCCTGCCTGTGTCACCACACTCCCTGCAGCCCAGCCAGCTCCACATCACATCTCAAAAGCCACCTGAGCATCCCAGCTGGCATCCCCCTGCTCCCCCTTTGCTACCCCATACAGGTAGATTTGAGAGCCATGGGCCTTCACGAGAGTCTCCATCTGTTGGAAAGGGGAACAGGCAAACCCCAGTGGGCTCTGCTGTGGCCCAAAGGTGCTGGCACAGGCAGGTGGGTACTCACAGCTGCATCCTTGCCCTTGTTCTTGAACTTCCTCATGCGCTGCTCCTGCTTCCCAACCTCCATCTCAGCAGGGTTGAGAGAGGTGCCAGCTGAACGTCTTCACTTGCTCTTGGGCTTCAGGACAGAGCAGGGTCAGGTCACAACTGCCCAGCAGCATCCACTGCCATCCACAGAGGGGGCTGGGACCCCTCCCTCCCACCAGCAGCCTGTGCCACACATTTCCATGCCACACTCCCACCGAGGGAGATGCTGCAGGTCCCCTGCCCCAAGCAGGGCTCGGTAGGATCCTTACACACTGCAGCTGAGCCACTGAACTAAATACAGGCACAAACTACCACTTAATATCAGGCTACAAAAATTACAGCTGCTGCTGTAATCCCATGAGGAAGCCAGACACAGGCTTCCCATGGTTACAGAAACACCACCTTCCTCTGGCTCTGATCCTGGGCCTTTTAGTCTTACTTTGACACACAGCCCAAGCCTAGCAGGGCCTCTTACCTCCAGAAAGATCAGCTCAAGGACTGATTTAAGGACACAGCCACATCCAAGCTTCTCACCCCACCACACAGCCCAACCTGGCCTCCTACATCAGCACCCTAAAGTAAGGAAGACCCACAGGCACATGCAGAGGCATAAAGTGACCAAGTTCAATGGAGGAAGGAGTTCTCCTGGAAATCCAGCAGCTAGTGCAGATTACCAGGTGAGCAACATTAAATAGGGACAGGTGAAAGTCCTTTCTAAGCACCGCCTAATAAAAGCCACAGACAAAACATGAGCTGGCCTTCAGACAGCTTCTGTCAGAAAAAACGAGGCTTCCACCCAGGAGAAATGGAGATGTTTTCAGACCAGACACCATCACAGGACCCCTAAACCCAGGCTGTGCATCAACACACTCAGGGACTGATCACACACCTCCTCACCTTCCCTCCAGGCTCACAGCCAACAACTGCAGCTCAGACCAGCCTCCGAGAGCTCCCTCACACCTCATTCTAAGTTTAAGTTTTTGGTGTTTGTTTTTTTTTTTTTTTTCAGTCCTCTCTCTTTCCTGTCCCAGCAACTAAGGCTGGGATGCAGCTCTTTATTCCAGTTACTCAGCTGCACAACCTCCCCAGTTCACAGAGGTGCCAGGATGAGCCACTACTTGGCTCAAACCAACCCCCCCCCATAGCCTTAACCCTGCTCCAGCCTCCCTTCCTCTGTTTCCATAACAGAACAGAACAGCAACACCCCAAAAAGCCTCTTCTTTTGGAGGAGCCTTCTCCACCCCCATCTCAGCAGAAGAGCAGCACAACCCACCCACTGACACCAGCCAAGCAGGAGACCCAGCACAGCCCCAAACAGCCAGGAGAGACCAACTAGCAGCCCCATCTCAGGGCACAAAGGAATAAACAACCACCCACTCCACAAGGAGGAAAAGCACTTACCACAACTCACTCTCATGCCCCACCACCCTCAACTGCCTCTTTTATTGCCCTCGTGGAGCCACGTACCCCCCCAGCTCCCCTCCAGGATTGGCTCTTCCCAGGACAGCCCCTGTTATCTCCACCTGCTCCCTCATCATGGCCACTGGGATGCACCTGGAGGAGGATGGATGCTGATGGCTGCCCTGGGCCACCACTTACCCCTCAAGACCTCCTTCATATGCTTTGCCCACTTTGGCCTTGTTTTTGGCCAGACCCTTGGTGGGTGATGCCAGCCTGTACCTGTGCAATGTCCTGTGACACTGGAGGCAGTCTGGGCGCTGCCACCCCATCGCTGTGCAGGGCACAGGCAGTCTGGGGATGCCCCTTTTTTTGTCTGGGTAGCTTGTGGGTGGTGCTGCAGGCCAGGAGAGCAACATCCTTCAGTTAGCAGGGCCCAGGACCACGGAGCCAGGGGGCAGCTGAGGGGAACAGGTTGCAGAGGTTGCAATTGAGCCAAGACAGGATTGAGAAACTTGGAGCATCATCAGGTGCTGAGCTGCTGGCTGGCACAGGCAGAAGGTGGCAAGGAGAGAAACCAAGCAGGAACCCTTTGTCTTCATGAGTCCTTTAGATTTTGGCCAGGAGCTGCTGGGCAGCTCATGTCGTGCTGCGTTCTGTGCCCGTCGCAGTCTCCATCAGTCAAGAGATTGTTTGCATTTCACAGAAAATGCTGAATTGGAAGGGATCCACAAGGATCCACAAGGATCATCCAGTCCAACCCCCAGCCCTGCACAGGACCATCCCCAAGAGTCCCACCCTGTGCTCCAGAGGATCATCCAAATGCCCCTTGAGCTCTGGCAGCCTTGGGGCTGTGCCCACTGCCCTGGGGAGCCTGGTCAGTGCCCAACCAGCCTCTGGGAGAAGAACCTTTTCCTGAGATCCAACCTGACCCTGCGCTGACACAGCTCCAGCCATTCCCTGGGTGCTGTCCCTGGTCCCCACAGAGCACAGCTCAGTCCCTTGCCCCTCCTCTGCCCCTGCCCAGGAAGTTGTAACAGCAGTGAGGTCTCCCCTCAGTCTCCTCTTCCCCAGCTGAACACACCAAGTGCCCTCAGTGCCCTCAAGGCCCCTCCTCATCCTCATTGCCCTCCTTTGGACACCCTCTAATGGCTTCAGATCTTCCTCATATTATGGTGTCCAAGACTGCCACAATATTCAAGGTGAGGCTGCACCAGCTCGGAGTGGAACCACTGCAGGGCCAAGCAGGGCTTGTTTGCAGCACTGCAGGTGGTTTTGGGGATCTGAGGTGTTGAAGGCACCCTGGATCTGCACACCCTCTACTCCATCTCCCATTTAACACAGCCCCGTGAAACCCACCCCGTCCAGCTCCCTGTGTGCAGAGGTGCCAGCCTGGTCCAGCCAGCAGGGAAGGGAGGAGCAGTGCTTCCCAAGTGGGTAGGGAAAACAGCTATTACAATGTTTAATTAAAACCTAATTTTAAACTACTTGACATCCTCTTTCTGCGAGGGTGGTGGGGAGCAGAGAAATCCCAAGCTGCAGGAAGGTGGGAGCGAGGTGGGAACAGCACCCACCATGGGGGTCTGCACCCCTGGACCCCCACACCCTGCAGCCATGTACACAGAGCCATTTCAGACCAATTTACAGCAGTTCAGGGAACAACTAGTTCACTGTGTGGTTATTTCCAGCATGGAAATACCTATGGAGACAGTGCAACACCCGGGCTGCTTTAAGTCGTGGATTCAAATCCTAGGGGGTCACACCAATTCGGCATTTCAAGGCAAATAAAAAGAGTTGTAGCAAGCTTTGTGTGGAAGGTGATGGGGGGAGGTTTGAGAAAAGACCTTCAGACAAATCTGTGGTTTGGAGGCGTTAAAAAGCCAGTTGTGCTAATCCTGGCTGCTGTGTTTTTAAGCTTCAAGTGCCACCGGTTGCATTATCTTGTTTCTTGGCTGCTCGAGACAGGAAAATTACATTTCAATTGCTTTTTAATTCAGCTTAATCTGGTGCAAAAGTTAGCGTGCACCCTCTAATTTTGTTTTCTGAGCGGTTTGTTTCCACTAATTCCTAATCAGCCAAGACTAAATCAAAACAGGCCTGGCTCAAGCTGAAATAGATGAGTCCTTGCAATTTTGCCAAGCAATTTAATTAAATTGGCTTAAAATCACACCCCCCCCCCAAGATAAGTGGGGGCAGCCTCCTGCACAGGCCAGCCCCCAGCTTTTGGTCCCCTGCCTGGAGAGCTCTCTCCCAAGGTGCTGCAGGGTGTGAATGTGGAACAAGGCTGTGAGAGGTTCATCCTTATCCTGGGCTGCTCTTTTTCTCCCCACTCCTTCCATTCCCTCTCCACCTGCCAAGCACAATCAGCCCCATCCTGTTCAGTTCTCTGTCACTGCCAGCACAAGGAGGGAGAGGATGGGGAGAGAAAACCCACGTGTCAGTGGATGAACATCGCCCCTCCCTGTCGGTTGCTCCGGTCCCTGATGGCATGAGAGGTGGCACTGCCACCCACGAGCAGGCTGAGGGGGAGGGGGGTGGATCTGAACCCGTGCTGAGGACACAGGCAGATCGATATTTGGGAAAGGGAACAACCACTGGGGGGAAAAAAGTTTTGGTTTGCAGCATAATAAGAATGTTTCACAGCTAATGGAGAGCAAAGGAGATAAAACCCCAAATCTAAATGACAATGTCCCCTGAGCTCAGCCTAGTGTGCTCAAGCTGAAAATCCACATCATGACAAGTATGAAAAGCTGTGGTTCTAGTTCAGAGGGGTTCTTTTGACGCTGTTCTCCCACACCCCACCACCCTTCACCCCACCACTGCACCCTGGTGAGGCTCTGACTGGGGCAGACTTGAAAACACCCGTTTTAAGCCCTGAGAGAAAACCCCTGATTTTCCCTCCTCCGTTTTTTTTCATGTTTCTTGAATAGGTTCACCCTCACTGCCTGCAGAAAAGACGCCAGTCAGGAAAGGTGGCATCGGTGTGTGGCATCTCTGTGGCAGGGTGAGAGGAGGCAGGAACATCCTCCCAGGATCCACTGTGGGATGCTGCACGGGCACAGCAGCTGGTTGGAGCACCCCTCTGTGAGAGGAGAACCTCAGTTGGTGGACAGGGAGCAGAGGGAGGGATCCCTGTGAGCCCCCAAACTTCTGCTCTCACACAGCATCTTCTCCGTCAGCAATAATGTAGTTCCATTAAATTAACACCAACAAATTATTTTTACCTATTAGTTACAGTAACACCGAGGAAATATCCATGTGGGCTCCTGAAACAGCTGATGATGTAACTGCTGGTGGGTTATAGGATCATCCTGAGTTGGAAGGGACCCACAGTCCAACTCCTGGCCCTGCACGGGACACCCCCTGTCCTGTCCAAACACTCTGGTAGCCTTGGGGCCGTGCCCACTGCCCTGGGGAGCCTCTTCAGTGCCCAACCAGCCTCTGGGGGAAGAACCTTTTCCTAATATCCAACCTAACCCTCCCGACACAGCTTCATGCCTTCGTGGATGTGGGGCACTCCCAAGTGTGGCAGGGATGGGGCCTGGAAATTCCTCCTTTTTCAGTTGGGATCCACCCTCCTGGCACACAGTGCCAAGTCCACAGCCTGCACCGGTCCCTCCTGGAGCAGCAGACACCAGGCAGCCCCTGCCCTCCCCACGGCCAGGAATCAGCTCCGTGTCGGTGCTGCTGTTGGAGCAGGAGCCGTGGGCGGGGGCTGGGATGTGGGAGCTGCTTTGTGCTTTGTCACAGGGTGAGTGACAGCCCCGGGCCGCCACAGTCGGTCTAATCAGAACATGCAGAAGGTGCGAGAAGGGATTTATTGTTATCCCTGCCTTACTGCTGAGCCAGAGGCAAAGCCAAGCACTGCAGCTGGATTTTCTGAGGCTCAAGGTGCAGCTTGTTGTTTCCTCTAATTTCGTGTAGCAGCCTCAAAAATGAGGTCCTGCTTTTCTCCTCCTCTGGTTTTCTCCCACTCCCCTGATTTTCTCCCCCAGCTCCTCTGCAGCTGGGGAGCCATGGAGATGTCAGTTCACTGAATCATACAGAATCACAGAATGGTTTGGGTTGGGAGGGACCTTAAAAGACTAACCAGTTCCACCCCCTGCCATGGGCAGGGACACCTTCCACTAGACCAGCTTGTTCCAAGCCCCGTCCAACCTGGCCTTGAACACTTCCAGGGATGGGGAAGCCACAGCTTCTCTGGGCAACCTGTGCCATTGTCTCAGCACTCTCACAGGGAGGAATTTCTCCCCAGCATCCCATCTAATCCCGTCTTCTGTCAGTGGGAAGCCATTCCCCCTTGTCCTGTCACTCCATGCCCCTATCCAAAGTCCCTCTCCAGCTCTCTCGGAGCCCCTTTAGACACTGGAAGGGGCTCTAAGGTGTCCCCAGAGCCTTCTCTTCTCCAGGCTGAAAATCCCCCAGCTCTCCCAGCCTGCTTCCCCAGGATAGAAAAGAATGAGGAAGAAAAAGAGGATGAGGAGGAAAGAAGTACAGTTTTCCATCAATTTGGTTGAAGCAGCTCCTGCTGTGGCCATGGGACCAACTCTGGTGCTTTTCAAGGCAAAGTGTTCTTCAGTGCCTTTTTCCAGCCAAGAATAGGGATCACTCTGAGATGTAGGTGATGAAAAACAAAAAGAGTCACATTGATATTGTACAGAAGAGATCTATATTTATTGATAAGGAAGCCTGGAAGAGTTGGGAATTCCCTGGGGACTAAGGCAAAGGGAATGTCTGTGCAGGAAGACAGTAGTGTAACACCAATTGATTATCCCATCAGCTGGGCTAGAGTCGGTGGGAGCCTCAGGAAGGAGAACAGCAGCAGGGCTGAGTGTGAGCTGTGGGAGCTCATTCCCACTGTCCAAAGGCAGCTGTTGATGTCCATTCGGCTGCGCTGTAAGCGGATGCCCCAGAAAACCAGGACAGCCCTGGAGTGCCTGTAACTCCACACCAGGCTGAACGTTAGGGAACTAATTTTAACTTCTAAGCATCCTCCTTTCTGCCAGCCACGAAGGGATTAGAGTAACAGTTTTTGAAATTACTTAAAAATAACATCAGACTTAATCATAGCTATTTATTAAATCCATTATCCTCTGTCAGTTATGGGACACTGATTCAGCTGTGGAAACTATAATCACCTGTGGCCAAAAACCTCACTTTTCTTTTTTTTTTTCCTAAAGGGCCCCAGTAATAATTATTCTTTTAGTCCTTGAATCTGTAACTCAAGGAACTGAAACAGAGAAATCTATGGTGAATTTGGGGATGAGGCACAACAGTGATGGAGAAACCTTGGAATTACTCAAAAAACCCACATAATTTTGTATAAATCATGCATGGCCTTGCTCCACAGCACCTAGAAGGAAAAAGGCTCTCTAAAGGAGTGGAATACCTTGTAAATCATGCAGGGAAGAGAAACCCCATGAAAACACCAGAAAATCCACATAAATCATGGGGTCTTGAGCCTCTGGATGCCTCTTTGCTGTCAGGGAGTCCATGTGCAGCTTAATTAGACAAGGAGTGAGCTTTCCTGCTGCCAGACAGATGCTCACCTTGCTCCAGCACTCCTGATTATCACAGCTGAGGACAGCACTTCAACAGAAATTAGTGTCTTTGTTTAAAATGTGTATTTAGGGGCCTTTCTTTGAAAGCCATGCTCAGAAAATGCTAAAAAGAGGATTCGACATGCATATTCCACCTGATCATAGGAGCTGAAGATAATTTTTGCTAAGCCTGGAGGTGATGTTCATCTCTGTTTGAGCTGCTTCTCATCTCACACACACAGGCACTGATTTGGTAATGAGCTTCCCACTGACAGAGGGCAGGGTTAGATGGGGTACTGGGGAGAAATCCTTCCCTGTGAGGGTGGGGAGGCCCTGGTACAGGTTGCCCAGAGAAGCTGTGGCTGCCCCTGGATCCCTGGAAGTGTCCAAGGCCAGGTTGGACTGGGCTTGGAGCATCCTTGTCCGGTGGAAGGTGTCCCTGCCCATGGCAGGGGGTGGAACTGGTTGGTCCTTTAAGGTCCCTCCCAACCCAAACCATTCCATGACTCTGTGATTCTACAATTCCTTGCACTGAGTGCTGTGATTGAAAATGTGAGCACTGAAAAGTTGGACACCAGGAAGACAGACTTGAACTCTGCTTTCCTGTGTGTGTGCCCTTCCCTGTAGAGTTTTTGATCACATAATTGCACAGACTGTCTCCTGCAGGATCTGTGACTCACTGAGCACCTGGTGGGATTTGAAAGCCCCTGGCATTGTCCCCATCAGACCCTCTGTGCCTCACGAACAGCAATGTGCCCTTGTTTGGTTAGAGCCTGGTCCTGTCTCCGTACAGACAACACCCCCTCCAGCCCTCGCAGGAATACACTGATCCTCCCCAAGCAAGAACAGACAACAGCTGAGAATGAGGATGCAGCTTTCATTATTTTTTAAATGACTAATAAATGCAAAAACATCTTGCTGTCTCCTGGGACAGATCTTTATATAACCCTGTGATCCTTCAGCAGGGCTTTCCAATCTGGATTCCGTTCCTCCCCAGACCACCAGGGATCAGTTTGCTGCTGATGCTGAAATGCAACCCTGAAATGCAGCATCCAAACTGAATTCCTTGTTATTCCAAGGCTTGCCACTTCAGCACAACGGCTGAGGCTCTACAGCAAGCTGTCAAAAGTGGGTTTGTACCCCCTCTTCCTCTCCTTGCCCTCCTCCATTTACAAGCTCCTTTTTTAATTGGGAATATCACTATGGACACCTGGGCTGCTGTGTTTAGCCTGGTATCCCTGGCAGCACCGAGGGAGAGACCAGAGCCTTTCTTACATGTGGTCTGTATTATATAGGGGGACATTCAGGATATATGGAGGAAATTCTTCCCTGTGAGGGTGGGGAGGCCTGGCACAGGTTGCCCAGAGAAGCTGTGGCTGCCTCTGGATCCCTGGATCCCTGGAAGTGTCCAAGACCAGGTGGGACGGGGCTTGGAGCATCCTTGTCCTGTGGAAGGTGTCCCTGCCCATGGCAGGGGGGTGGAACAAGATGAGCTTTAAGGTCCCTTCCAACCCAAACCATTCCGTGATTCTATATGGGCTGCTCTGCCCCTTATCTGAAGACCATTTTCCAATCTGAGTCATGGTTATGCTTCCCATCCCTTCAGGCAAGAGGGCTGGACTCTCAGTCTCACTTTAACATGATGAAGGAATCTGTGTCAGGGCAAGAAACTGAGCCCACACCAAAGGCAAACATCCTGCTCAGACAACTCCCTCCCGTGACCCGCTGTCTGCAGAGCCTGCTGTGCGCTGCTATCGGGACACGTCACTCCACAATCTCTCCTTCATTCTCTGAGGGAACCTTCCAAAACCCCCTTCCCAGATAACATAATCTGTGGCTGGGTGAACCAGCTGCAGCCCAGCCCAGGCTGTTGCAGCAGGAGCTACAGCGCAGTGATGTGCTGGAGCAGGCCAGGATGGGGCCTGGGCTCTGGAGACTGCAATGGCACACCATTAAACTCATCCAGAGGCATCCTAGGAAGCAGAAAGCAGTTTGGCTGAGTCCTGGCTGTTGCTGATCTGTCCATGGGCTTAGTAAGCCAACAGCTATTTCAGGTTTGCCATTTTGCCCTGTGTCCCTTCATGGGGAGATCCGATTGCTGCCTTTGCAGCCCACGTGGTCAAAACATTGATTTATTCACATTACACATGAGCAAACAGGTCAGAACCCATTACTTATTTGATGCATTTCACGTCCTTCTCTAAGATGTTTGGCTGAGAACTGTTTACAGTCTTCATTCACAGATTTAAGGTTTGAAATAATTACCTGAAAAAGCCCAGAAAATACGACTTGCTCTGCACGGATTCCTGAGGAGTTAATCACAGTTCCCAGCGTTCAGGACTCAGGCTGGTCATGGTTTCTGTGGCATTATTCTGCTCCTGACGGGACATGCTGAGTTCCTAGAATCAGATTTTCAGGGTGAATAGTCAGTTACAAATTCAAGAGGTGGGTGTAACACGAACTCTCTAATTTTCACCTCAAAGCAGTTGTTTATCTGAATCTTCCTGCTTGGAAACTCTATCCCAAGTGTATTCACCCACAACACCCACAATGGCAATACTGGCAGGGTAACCACATCCCAAACGCTCCAGCTGAGGCAAATATAGCAGGGAAATACCTAAAGCAGATACAGGAGCTGTTGTCTTTCATGTCTTTCAGGGCAGTTCATACCCAGCAAGTAACCAAAACGCACAAGATGGTAACAAAACAACAGCTTTATCCTCTCTGCTTGCAGCAAACACACAGAATTTGTTTGTCTTAAACATGAATTATTTTAAAATGAAACTTTAATTCCATCAGTAATGTGGCTGCTCCTGCCAAGGGTTCAGTCTGAGGTTTGCCTGCCAAAGATCAGCTCTGAGGAAATGTGCTGTTCCACCCTGGCAAGAAGGACATGGTCAAAAAGGTGATTTTGAATGGAAGTTTCTTTATATTGTCTTTCTAATTCAGCCTCTTGTCCCTACTCTCCAGCAGCTGAGTTCATAGAACACCCTACAAGGCAAGACAAGAAGAAATCCCCACCAAACAAAGTATTATCTGACCTCTCTGGAGGGATCAAAGCTTCCCAATCAGGCTCCCAGCATCACTGGACTTACAGATAAGGAATGTGTGGTCTCTTTTAAGATGTAATTGCTGGCTCAGGCCCTTTGGATGGCTCTGACAGAGCCTGTCCAGCCCTTGCAAACACAATTCCAGGATCTTGGGTTTAACCTGGCAGGTACCTGCTGTGTGTGATGGCTGGGAAGAGGTGTGGGATGGAGAGCAGGAAGGGCCATGTGGCAGAAATGACAAGCTTGTGTATGTGGAACCCATCTGGATTTATATTCACTGTGTTTTATAACAGGTAGGCTTGAATTCACAGGTATTTTAACCATAAGTTTATTGAATCCCACGTGATTTTGTGGAATTTCAGAGTGTTAACTCACCCCCAGCTGTTGGCATGGCCTTACCCCTTCCTTGACCTTTGGGAATACATTCACGCCCAGCTTTTAAAAACATACAGAGTCTCTGGGAACCTAAACAACACAACTGAAGGCTGCCTTCAGAGAAGCTGAGCACCAGTCACTCCTTCTGGCTTCAGACTGAAAGGCCAGAGCAAAACAGACTTTTTGTAGGTACTTTGAGTGCCAAAAAACAGGCTGACACTGAGTGAACAACTCTGAAGCTGTGAGTTGTCGTCACGCCCTGCCTCAGTTTCCCCAGCTTGGAAAGGATAGTGAGGCAAAAAGAATGGAAAGTTCCATAAAAACCTGAGACCTGCACCCAAGAAACTGTCTGATGCCAGGATGAACTATTTTGTCACCTGCATTCATCTTTTGTAGCTGTTTGGTTTAATGTTTCATAGCTCTGTTTCAGAGACCACGTCAGTCCTTGTGTTTGAGGGAGGTGACAGGTTAATTACAGACCTGAGCCAAGCCTCAAATATACATTGCAAATCCAGGCATCTAAACCCAGCCTGTCTACAGATTCAGCTGTGTAGACTGAGAGGGGAAATGATTGCTGAGCTGTTACTCTCCTTATCTCTGCCTGATCAAAGAGGAAATGGACACAGGACATTTCTCCTTCCTGCTTTCCGGGTGAAATTCATCCCAGAGCAGCAGATTGCAGCTGGCAGTGTTACACCAGGATCTTTTTGAGCCGTGAAACCAGTTTCCAAAGGTGCAGCACTGCTGCCTTGGAGTCCTTGCACACATATATTTTTAGACCATCAAGGTTTTCAGGGGGATGGTGGAGAAATGAGATCCCCAGAAGAACCAGTGCCATCAGTGCCTCCAAGCAGTGCCAAGCTGACTTCAGCCCAAGCAGTGGCATCTAAGCCAGGTTCTGGTGGCCAGAATTCCCCTTCCCAGCCCAGGGGCTTCTCCCCCTCTCCCCAGAGTGACTCCTGAGCAGGCTGTGAGTCACAAGCCTGGTGCTCAGCATCGCTTGGTGCTGCAGAGGTGGGACAGAGAGCAGCCCTCGCCTGGGCAGTGTGTCCAACAAAGCCACGGCACAGCCCCTGCTCCCTTTAATCATGGGAGTGATGAAATCAGCTTCTCCTCTGCGGGGAGCAGCGGGTTGGGCAGGTAGGGCAGGTCCCCGGGAGGCACATCTTTGGGTGCCGGACACGCCGCTCACCAGCAGCAGCTTGGCTGTCGCCTTGACAACATTAAAGCTGGTTCAGATGTGTGGGTGGGGGAAGGAAAACTGCCTGGAGTGTGGGACACAGACTGCTCCCAACACGGAACAGGTCCCAAAAAATGCAAAGCCTTGGGACATGAGGCATGTCCTTGAACTCCCCTGCTCCCTCCCGTGGAATGGCTTTGCCACAGGTGTGCACTCAGGTGGTGACAAGGGAGAAAACCACCGAGGGCCATGGGAAGTGGATGTGCCATGGGCTCTCCTGGTAGTTTTTGATGGCTGAGGACAGGAGCTGATGAACCAGGTCCTCCCTTTCAGTCTTCCAGTGTCAGCTCCTACCCAAGCCCCTTTTCCCTGCCTGTCTGTCACTTGTTAAAGCAAACGGCAAAGCACCAGAATGTTTGGGTTTTCTGCTTTTCTCTGCCCTCTCTTCAAATAAATTCCCTGCATTTCTTTTTCCCTGTTCATAAAACAGAGGGGGATCTTGATTTGTGGCTGCAATGAACCCACACTCACACAGAGCTCTGGGGGCTCGCAGGTGGTCTGGAAATGGGAATAAATAGCAGTGGGAGGAATAATCACAGTGTTGGCAGAGAGCATGGAGATTCCTGAGAGAGCAGCCTCAGGGATCCTGAGCCAGGTGGGGTTTCCCAGCACTTTATTTCCTGCAACCTGCAAAACCAAAATGTAGTAAAAAAGTGTTTTATCTGGGTAAAATATTGTGAAGAGCAAGTTCTCCAAATAATAAAAGAGAAATAAGCACCAATGATCAGGGAGGGAGACCTGTTCTTTTTTCTCATGATAGGAATGAGGAATGTTGTTTGGTATCAAATAGAAAGAATCCCTCCATGCTGGTGGCAGCTTTTAAGACTGAGAGCAGTCTCCTCTCCTTTCTTTTTTTTTTTCTTTTCCTTTTTTTTTCTTTTTCACCCCCCTCCCGACTCCACTATGGGGGTCAGTAAAACAATTTAAAGACATAAAGAATTTAAAGACATAAATAGCAGCTACATTTGGCCTCGCAGCAAAAATCCTGTTATTCAAGCCTTGTGGGATTCCTTCGGTGGCTTCCTATTCCTCCTTCCAGCTTCCTCACCGCCAGACCTCTGGATTGTCAAGCCCCAGCCTGTCCCTCTGTGCCTGTTTCCTCCTCCTCAACTTCTCCCCCCAGGCTGTCCCTATCCCACACACATTCCTAGCCTGTCTTATGCTGCCCTCTATCCTTGGAATAACCTTCCTCCTCCTAGCAATAAACCTCACTCCTCTTTCCCAGCTCTCTGCCTGCAGACCTCATCGTTGTCCAACCATTCCCCCGTGGGTCTCTCAATCCTGGAACATCCCAAAATCTCTTTTCTAGAAGACTGAAGGACTGAGCACATCAACACAGTTTGCATTTGCTGTTCCTTCTTGGAACCGGGATTAGCCAGACTCCCGCCTGCCCCAAATCCACACGGCTGGACCCCTGTGGAGAGCCTTTGGCAGGGCTAAACCTGAATGGAATTGCTGCTCACAGCAGTAATTCGGCTTTTTGTGGGAGCTGACTGACAGAAAATGTATTTACTGGGTTGCTTTGGATGGTGAGGAGTCCTCAAGCTCAAGTCGTGCTCAAAGCCCAAGGCTTCAGTGTTGAGCATCCTGCTGGTGCTGACTTGTAGCTGATTTTTGCAGGATCCCTGGAAGATCAAGTCATCCAGGTGAATCCTCTGCTGGAGACCCTTAATGATGCTAAAACTAGGGGGAAGAACAATTCTTCCCATTTTTTAAGTACCAGCCCTTCACTGGTAAGTCACTGTAGATCATATAAAGATCTTCCCTCAAGAAAAAATACACCCAAAAAATATCTTCACATGCTTCCTCAAGCAGAAAAGTTAATTTCTGTTTACTTCACATTTCCCACAAAGCATTATTGGTTCCCATTTTCTTGAACTGAGTTGGTCAGTCAGTTTTGTTTTGCCTTCCTATTTTTAGATGTCAAGTTTCTGTATGTCAAATAAAAAACCAGTTTTGATCAACCCCAAATCAATGCCCTTTCAACTGATCGCTGCTGCAGTGATTCGAAATGCAGATTATTTTTAATTTTGCAGATCTTTTTTGCAGATTAATTTTGAAATTGTCAGTTTAAATGTAAAACATCGGGGTTTTCAACTGCACTCTCATTCCTGTTTCTGTGTGCTACATACTTCTGCCATATGCTGCAGAGAAAGGAGGATTTCTTTAAGCTCTAATACAGAATCCAAGAAGAAAGAGGGTTTTTTATAGATCTGATCTTTGAAAAGATTAAATTTCCTCTCACTGACTTGCAAATTTGCCCCTACAGGCAACGCTGTCTGTCCCTGATGAACGCGCAGAACCTCTCAGCTACTTTCTGTTTTCCTACAGATATTGCAATCTTGATTAACAGACTCATCTTTTATTTTCTCATCTAGGGCAAATTTATCTGAATTCACTGTGGTGGCACAGCCAAGCTGGCTGGGACTAACACTGGGAGTTGTAAGTAAGCAGATAATTCTCTATATTAACTTTGCTTGGGGTTTTCTCTTGTGTTGAATGGACCCTGTTCTGATTAAATCAGACACGTGAAAATCTGAAATGAATTTTTGAACTGGAGGGATCTGCACTGCTGTAAATGAAACCAAACCCTGTCCCTTCTTCCACAGTGAAGTTACACAGTGTATTAGATGATGACAAATTTATTTCCTCTCTCTTTAGCTGCCCGTGAGACTCTGAGCACACATAAAGGGCACTGCGCCTCCCCCAAAAGCTGTACACTTTTCATTCTACAATTATATTGCAACCATTACTAACACTCATCAGCACAAAACCATAATTGTCTTGCAACCAAGACCCCAAAAATAGCTCTCCAGGGAAGGTTCATTGTTCTGTGCTTGCGCACGTGCATGCAAGACTAAACTGAGAGCCACAAATCCCAGCTCTCAAGGTAAAAGACCCCACCTCATTTCCTGACTTAAGCCCTTCAGGACACAGAAAAAGGAGAGAGGAAACATATGGACCACTTATTCTTTAATGTGGGATTGTCTGCATCCCTCCTACTTTCAACTCATCCCAGATTTGCATCACACTCAGGGACCATATGTTGGATTTGCCTCTCTGGACAGCTCAAGGCCAAGGCAAGTTCAGTTTGTTTACTGGAAGGTTTCAGCCTCTTCCAGCCTGGCCCAGAGAGCCAGGGCATGGCCAGACCTTCCCTGGGTGGGCAGCAGCACTGGCCAAGGGCCTCCTGCATTTGGATGGAGCTCTGAGGGCAGAGGGGACTGTGAGTCCTCCCTGAGGTCACTTGGACTAACTGAGATTGACAAAAAAGGTGGTTTGAGTCAACCTAAACTTGTCTGCAGAACTCACACGATGCCATTCCCAGCAGAGCCATGTGGAGAGGGGACTTCAGCCCAGAGGAAATGGTGAAAATGCCCAGGCAGGTCTGCCAGCAAGTTCTGGTGATTTGGTATCCCTTTGGTGATTTTGGAATGAAGTGATGTGGTCGGGTCTAGAGGAGGACGGGTTTTATGGAGACCAGAAACCAAACTAAGCATGTTAGAGCAGGACAGAAGACACGGACAGGGCGATTACAGGGTACCAGCCACTTTTCCAAAAGGGCAGTGTAAGGACACATTTCACAGGACAATCTTACAAACCATGCACTGGTAATTCAGAGGATGCTCAGAAGCAGGATGAGTTACTCTGGAGAGCTGCTCCTGAACCCAGCAATGACAGAACTGAACAAGCAATGGCACCTCCCTCCTGCCTCCATTTCACGAATTGCCAAAATATCTCTACTAAAACTTGTGCCAGTGGGAACGTTGCGAAGGTTAGAGGCATGTTCTGAGAGCAGCACTGAAGGATGCTGTGGTTCTTGCTGCACTCACAGGACTGCCAAACACATTGGTGAAATACTGGCTTCACTGATATCAAAACCAAAACTCTCACTGACATCGACAGGGCTATGACTTTTCAATCTCTGGCTGCTGCCAACACCTGGATTTGTTCCCCTCTGGTTCCAGGTCTGGAGAAGTCACGTGCCATTTCCCAGGAAGCAGCTAAAAGATATTATATCTTCCTTGAACTTACTCATATGGCACTTTGTGTGTGTTATTCACTCCCTTTAGTGCACAAATCCCTGCTCGATCCTCTGTTTCTAGGATAAGAAACCTACACACCAGAGCTGTGCTTGGCCAGAGACTGAAATAGGTTCTCTGCAGTGGGGGGTTGTTACTAATTATCCAGGAAGAAGAGGATTGCTAGTGACTTTTCCTTAGGCAGGTCAGAGTGAGAAAGGAAAGCTGTCTTCCCTTATCTTCATCAATGCATGGTGAGATCCCCCTTGATGTGGCAGGGCTGCCACTAAGGTAAAAATGATCATTTTTAAACTGAAGTGTTGAGCTGCTTCATGCCAATTGCTTACATCTCCTCAGGACAGGGAAGGCAGCCTGGACAAGCCTTTCAATACTGTTGAAAAGGTTTGGGTGTTCAATCCCACTGACTTTGACGTGGCTGCTACAGCAAAATCTCCTGGGTAGCCTAAGCAACTCATCCCACAAAAGGCTTTTTTTCTTAAGCCATACACTCAAGACGTGCTCAGGAATGGAAATCTAGAAGAACACTCAGTCTCCAACCCAAAAGCTTGTGTTGTGCCTTGATTGGACTGATGGTAATTGGTGTAATCACCTCTTGGTCCTTCTCCTGCTGCAGAAAGTGCTGCTTGTGCCCAATCCTAATTGTTACCTCTGGGTGCATCAAAGTGTGGTCACAGCAAAGAACACAGATGATGGAAGAGCCACTTCTCACTAATGGAAGTGTAGAGGAACATCAGTGAGAGTGGAAATACAGCAAACAGGATGCTGCCCCCCTGGCCTAAGCTTCCCCTAGGAATAAAATTCAGCTTCTTCAACCTGAGGATGAATAAGCCACTCGGGAGCAGCTGGGATAGCCTAAAGACTTGTTCAATTGTCCGTGAGCTGAAGCCTGAATGTAAAATATCTGCTCCAAAGCAAACAAGCTTGATGTGGGAGTTTCTGGTTAACATTCAATGGCCTGGGGTTTGCAGGACTTCAAACGAGCTGTTACAGGGTTTGTTTGAAGCCTCAAAACTGACAGATCTGAAAGCTGTGGCAGAGACCATGGGTTAAAACCTGCTCATCTCGCATACATATGTAATCTCAAGAAGCAGCTTTTGTGAGAGGAAGACTTGACCCTTTGTCTGGTTTTGACACACATTTTCCTTTTTAATATCATTTTGAAGAGTATCTGTTACTGAGAAGAGCTTATTGGGAATATCTGCTGGCTCCTGAGACTATTACTATAAGCAGGACTTGAGCTACAGAGAGATCAAACAGTCTCCAGCTGCTGAACTTCCAGTGCCCTTTCCAGCAGCTGTTGGTATTTTACAGCTCCCAGGATTTGTCCATTGCAAACAAGCCTTTTGTACAAAGCAAAGATGATTTTCATAGCCACAAAGACAGGCAGTCTCAAATCATGGCTCACAAGTAAGACACTGCAAGGTTCTCTGGAATTCTGCTCTGGGCAGGATGGGACAGCAAAGCACAGTGCTGGTCTGATGGGACCTGGCTGGGCAAACCTCAGAGGGCTGGAAAATCATTTTAGATGTTTGGCACTATGGGCTGGCTTCCAGCTTATGGTGCAGATTAAGAATTGCCTTGGGTGGGCCTGTGTCCCTTCTGTCCTGTCCTCTTTGATGTCCTGGACTTTGGTCCAGAAGAGATCTGTGGCTACAAGTGACTTGGATGCACTTGGGCATGAAGAAGTTCAAGCAGAAGCCAAGGAGGAGCAGGCAGAGGTGGACAAAACAGAGGTGGGTTGAGATCTCACACGTGGTGACAGCAAACCAGGACAAAGCCAGTGTGCCACAAGCTCAGCCAGTTCACTGAGATTGAAAAAGCTGCTAAAACCAGGCTCTTGTTTCCAGGGAATATAGAATGACCTTAAACAACACGCTGATTCTTTTTTTAAACAAACAGATGTGCTATTGAGAGGTGAGCTGGCACTCACAGCTGCCACAGGGCAGCGGGCCTGGCAGATGGCTGAGCTGTCAGCTGAGGACTTGATCCTGCTTTGTCCAACAGCCCTGCCTTGCCCGTGACTTTGGATCCATGGTGGAGCCCAGGCACAGCAGCTGCTGCAGCACCTTGTTTGAGGTGTTTATTATTGCTCTGCTCCATCCAGCAAGCTCTGCTGAGGGGTGTGTGTGAAGGGATGGAGCTGAGAGCTGCTTCCCTTCTGCCTCTCCCAGTTGGTTCCCAGCAGGGCTGGAGAGCTTGTCTGCACCCATTTTCCTGAGTATGCAGCAAGGGAATGGGGACAATGAGGGATTTTCTTCCAGTTGCCCAGATTAACATGTTCATCTTCCCTCCAAGAGTAGCTGACAAAGTTACTGAGCTCGTGGGTCTGCAGCCTGGAGAGCTCCAGAGGGGTCATCACCAGGCCCAGGGGAAAAGCAGTGAACAAGCTGGAGCAGAAGGGCATCCTAAGGTACCACAGTGCCAGAACGGAGGAGTTGGCCAGCAGGTCCCTGAAACCCTTTCCAGTAACAATTAATTGAAAACACTGATTATGCAAATGTCTGACCAGTGACGCCACAGTTGAGCGTTTTAGCGTACAAAGAACAGCAAGGCTGTTCCACGACTCCCCAACATGTTGCCACTGGCCTTGATTAAAAATATAATCCTTATAGATATTCTGAAAAGGAACAAAACCCCGGAAACTCAAGCCAAGGCTTGTTTCTAGTAACATAAAGCTGTAGGAAAGCTACCTAAAAGGTACATTGGCCAAAGATTAAATGAATTTTTGCTGCCCTTGCTTACGTGTTGCTGGAAGAGCCAGAGCCCTGCAGCTCCTGCAGCTTGTCTCGCCTTTCCTGGTGGATGTGACTCGCCTCTCTGCTGTGCTGTCACGCAGCCATGCTAATGCTTAGCAGCAGGAGCAGTATTTAAGCATATTATCAAACTCCACCAGTTATTCATATACTCCACTGCACAGACACACTGACAGAACATGATCAGAGCATGAATCACAGGCCCTTTGGTCTATCTTTTTTACACTCAGCAACTATTTCCTTTCTTTGCTACCAAGCAGGTTTTTGAAAGTGGCATTTGACTGTGGCCAAATATGTTCTGATTGTGCCTGGTTCTAGCAGTCTGTAAGCCACATTGTCCTCTCTGCCAGCGTATCAAAGTATGAGCCCAAAAGGTAAAAATATAATCTCTCCACAACATGCTTTCCTTTGGCAGTGCTGCAGAATCATTTATTCAGGGCAAATGGGTTTTCCATGGTAAGGGCCCCCCGTGAGGACTGAGACTCCAGGGAATGCTTTAATGCTATTCCCATGCCAGCATCAACTCGTTTCCTTTCCCTGTACCCACGGAGAGGATTTCTCCCTCTTTCTACTCAGGTTAACAATGAGAAATCTGCTTTCTCGTGCACTACCAGGCTGTTCTCTGGCTGTATCCAAACAGGTCGTGCCTTTCCTCCCTTGCTCCTTTCCAGGTGTGACACAGCACCACAGGGCAGCTACAAAAGAGCAAGGATCCCACCAAGCAGTGGTGGGGTTGCTCCAGAAATCCAGCGTGGCCCTGCTCTAGGTCCTCCTTGAAGCAGAGGAGGCTGCAGGTGAGTGAACATCACAGGTACAATCAATACTGTCACCTCAATGTGTCGGCACGCAAATGTCATCGGTCCTGCTGCCCAGTGCTTCCCCATCATTCCTTTGTGGAAAGGATTAAACCCGTCAGGTAACAGCCTGTGTCTGCCCCTGCATCCTTCTCCTCCGTGCTCAGAGACAATCTTGCTCCGACCTTGAGGTTTCTGCCCCTCCAGCACCGAGAGGCAGACGGAGCGCACCGTGTTTGTGCGCTGGGGGAAGGCACCACGAGCCCTGCCACGGAAACATTCCTGCACAGATGGAAGCGTGAGTGCAGTCCTGGATTAATGACAGGCTACATAATCCCCCCTCTGGCAGTCAGTGGCCTTCTGCTGCCCAGACAAATGTCAGGTTTCGATCAACCAGAAAAACTCGCTGCCTACGAGGATTGTCATCAGCTCGGCCCAGGACTTTGCTGCTGAGATGTGAATGGGAAAGTTTGGGACACTGCTTGTCAGATTTTGGGCTATCAAATGGACAGGGGTGGATCTTACATCTACTTCCTTCATGTGGATATGGTTATGTTTCCAGCTGTGAAATGCAAATGACTTTATAAAACAGAAGGTTTTCTTCTCTCCAGCCTTGGTATCTCCTGTTAATTTATTCACTCCATCCTTCTTTGTCTCATTCCAGGAGCAGCTGGACTAGCTGATGGCTTCTTTGTACAGCACATCCACTGCATTGTTCCAAATGGATTCAAACAGTCTGGTACAGCAATCCTCAGGCAAAGCCACACAGTGCCTTCTGCACAAGCTGGGGCTGAACAGCAAATCTTCCTTCAGGAATGAAAGACGTTGGGTCATCACTTCACCTTACACCCCTTCAAGGGAATGTCAGTCTGAGAGACACTTCCAAGAGCCAGAGCCAGAGCCAGGATATCAAATAAACCTCTCATTTCATGAGAAGCACAAAGAATTAGGAAATACATGCCCTGGAACTAGACAAATTGGGACTGTTACTTATTAGGCTGCGTTGCCTCCTGCAACCCTGTTTTTGCAGGATCAGCCACGGAAACAGTGAGTTGCAGAGAGGAAGAGCAACGTAAGTTTTCACCTATGACCTGTAATAAAGTGGAAGGGCAAGTGATGGAAAGCAGGGAATAGCAAACAAATGTGCTATGAATAGGCAGTTACTCCTGTTGTTTGAATTCCAACACCATTACTGAAGGCACGTCTTCCACTTGCAGGGGACAGAGCTCTGCATCCTGTGCAGGGATCATATCCATGGGAAATCAGAGAGGGAGCAGGTAGGAATGCCTGGTTCCATTGCTTCTGCTTCCCCCTCCAAGAACTGTCACAGGTAGGAATATCCACAGGCTTCCTTACATCACTATTTCAGTGCCTGTGGGGCTGGGAAGCTACACTGGAGGAGATTTCCAGCGGTGATGAGGTTCTCTGCACTGTCTCTACCTGTCGCTCTTATATCATTACACCTCTCCTTCCCTTTTACACACCAAAACCTGAATCCCAGCTTCATCTCTCCAGGGTTTGTGGGCAAGAAGGCAGCATCAAAGTTGCTGCTTGGCTCTCCTGACCTGGGGAGGAAAAGGGGGGGCAGAACTGGATCCAAGAAGGTACCGTTTACTCCCACCCAAGCTGGGCTGACTAATCTGGTGGCAGTTGTGACTCAGCATGTCCTCGGTGGAGATGGAGCTGCAGAATTAGAGTTTCTACAGCAACCCACTTCCTCATGCATATAATGTTCTCTCTTACACACGCTCCCAAAACTGACTTTTAATCAGACAGTTCAGTTAATAAAATGCAAATGAAGTGCACCTTCAGCTACGCGATAAATCTCACTCGCTCTTTACTATTCCTTAGTCAGGCAAAAATCCTACTAACTGATCATTTATCCAATTTAAGACCGGAAAGTGAAATGGAGAGAGATTGTTGTAGTCATCTAATATTAGCAGCATACATCATTAATTTTGCACATATGTTTTTATCATAACATAATGAAAGCAGCTATTGTACCGACCACGCAAAAGGGAACATTCCGTTCTTCGCAGGAACCTAAAATCTGCATTGCCCAACTTTTACAATAATTACACAGTATTCATCCCTCCTCCAGCCTATTCTATCCTTAGATTTCAACTTATGGATGCCTCAATCTCACTTTTAAAGCCAACAGCCACAAGATTACTACTATTATTTTCTGTTACTGAAACTACTGCGTTTCCTGTCACAGGACAGCACAAGGTATATTTGGGTTTTATCAAGGACAAAACCTCCATCCATGCTGTTGTTTCTAAGCCCCACAGCCCCACACATTCTGTTTGCCACAGGCTAGGCCTGATGGCAATTCAGAGGAATGGCAGAAGTTTCTGCAGCTGCTTTTCTGGGGAAAATTATACATTAGGGTGAGGAAAATAATCTGAGGTTGTCCTGTTCTGCGGAATTAAACAGTGGCAATTACAGGCACTGAGAACCTTGGGATGTCTGGGCAGGGAAGATAAGGGCTGGGAGAGAAAATAACGGCCATGTTCACTTAAAGACACTGAGAGAGCTGGTGACTTTCTTGTTAATTATTGATAGGGCAAGGGGCCTGAATGATTTCTTTCCAAAGCAATGCCAGAAAAGTTAGTAAACCGAGAAAATCCTGAAATCTGAGTCTAAGCCTGCTGCCTCCAGGGAGAGGAAAGAGAGTGTCTTAGAAATTTAAGGCCTGGACTTCCTACTTCTCAAAGCAGCATAGAGAGAAGGCATGAGGATATGAGCATGGGAATACAAGATTTCACTATTCATTAACATTTAAAAGCTGAAACAAAGCTGTTTAGTTCACTTCTCCTGAGCAGGACCACACTGTCGTCACAAAGGGGCAGGTCCAGCTCAGACTCTCTTCACTTACTCCCAGGATGGATAAATCAGTTGGTTTCCTGCTAAGAGAGGAAAGAAAGTGCTGACCACAATATACAATTTTAACACTAACATTAACAAAAATGTGAAAGCCAATTTTCCACATGTGGGTGAAATAAAATCTGCCTTTTAGCTGGGGGCACACCTTCCCAACTCCAGCGTGAGCCAAACAAACCTTCGCAGCCTTAGGTAAGAAAAAGCTCTCCAAGGGTTCTGGTCCCATTTGGACTGGTATGAATGTGGACAATGGTAAGAATCATTCTGCATTTATCAGTTCAGAACCTGGCACACAGTCCTGATTTCTGTGCTGGCACACAGATCTGCT
The DNA here is from genome assembly GCF_036250125.1 of Pseudopipra pipra. Lineage (NCBI taxonomy): Eukaryota > Metazoa > Chordata > Aves > Passeriformes > Pipridae > Pseudopipra > Pseudopipra pipra. The sequence goes on from NC_087564.1 coordinate 13,508,778, forward strand.
CCTGTGCACCATAACAACCTTTCCTAGGAGCTGCATTACTCACAGGAGAGATATGAAACTCTGCTCTAAACAGGCATTTCAGGAAACACCAGGCCTCCCACTGGTATGCAAACCCCACTATGATCTGATAATAAAATGACCACCTCAGGCCTTTCAGGGACCATTAAAATAGAAAAGGTTTGTTTTGGGAACCTCACTGCTTGAAGTCCTTCCAGGTGAAACTTTGTTCAGTGTGGCCCAACAGGAGGAGGAAATGGAGCTGAAGGAATTGGACATGAGAAGCAACACGTCAAAGACTTGGGAGCTCAGAGAACAAGCAGAAGAGCAGAGGAGCTGACAAGACACCCTCAGTCAGGAGAAGAGTGACCTCCTCATCCAACTGCAGACTGTTATCCATAGAAGGATGGTTAGAAGTTTGGGATTCACCAAGGCAGGGCATTGGCTTCCTCAAATAACTCATAAAAGGCTCTTTTTCAGAATATGGAATGAATAAAGAGCATATGGGGATGATGCATGAGATCTACAGACAGCCTGTAAATCTCATGTATCTTAAATAAAGATAAGTCCTTAGATAACAAAGGAGACTGAAAGCAAAGGAGTTGTTGTCACAAGTCCCAGGTTCTGTTCCTGGCCCACCACAGATGCTCAGCACGAGCTACAGCAAGTCAGAGTGGCACCTTTTTAAAATGCAAACTCTTCTTTAGGGATCTGTGTGTGTACAAACAGATTTTTTTGATGCTTAACTTTAAGAAGCTATGGTCTGAGTCATGGAGATCAACTCCAACAGAGGTATGTTAAAGGAATCTTAGGAAACTCTGCAAAAGAGGCAAAGTCTTGCATTCTTGCAAATATGGAAGTTTGCTGCCATGAGAGGCAGGAGTTTTAGCAGCCTTTCATAGGATGAACACAGTATTCTTATATGTTATATATATATATGTAAAATATTGTTATATATTCTTACTCCAGCATCTCATATAACCTGGGATGGATTTAATTCTTCACTTCACCCTCCTACCCCACAGTAATAGTCATTTCACAGCAATTTTTAGGGATCCCTCTACATAAAGACATTCCATCTCCTTGACATTCTTTATTAATTAGACCCACTTTTACATGGCAATATTGGTAGGCCTCTACTTATAAAATGCTCCCCTCCATGTAACTCTTTTCCAGCCTTGGGGAACGCTTCTCCTTCTCCTGCACCTGAACTGGTTTTTATTTAATGTAATTGGAGAAGTTTTAAATCTGCACTGGAGCAGCCATGTGGTTGTCTGCTGCTCCTTCTGAAGTCAGTGTTAACTTCCACAGGATGTTAAACTCACAGATGCCTCATATGCCTCAGAATTTATTAACTGAATCTCAGATTCCTTCTAAAGAAACACAAGTTTCCAGTGACATTTTGTCCTGCTGCCGCTAACGGCTCGTGTGATCCACACAAACCTTTTCCTGTCTGCAGGCATTAGACCACAGAGTTCAAACTCAGATCTCTGTGCTCAGAATGACTCAGTCACTAAATGCCAAAAGGAGGAGAGGGCTTTGGAGGGAGCTCATCAGGCAGAAATTCATTTTTCTTTATTCTCTCCCCTTCTCATTCTCCCAATCTGGGGAAAGAAAAAAAAACCAACCCATTGTCTACTTGCTTAAATGCTGTGAGACTACATCGTGCTGCACAAAGAGGAAGGGGCTGTGTTTTTCTAGGAGTTAACTCCTGGCAGCACAGTGAAGTGTTGCCAACTCGTGCCACTGCCCAAAAGAGCTGTGTGAACCCTGAGAAAAGAGCAGGATGCTCTGGGAAGGGTCACTGCTGGACTGAGTTCCCAGGATAGACTGCACTGGGTGCAGTTGTGCCATGTTGCAGCTCTGACAGCATCAGCTACACCTGAAAAGTCCCTTGACAATAAATTCACTGGGAAAATTCACAGTCATACCCTGATCTTTTCAGTATTAACCCAATGACAAGTAGAAGTACAGCTCAGTAATTCAGGCAAGCAGAATCAGAAATACAAGATTTTGTTTCCTTAAGTCTTTCTCTGACTCATTGTCTGATATTTGTAATTCATCTTCCACATTCACCCACATATAAAATGTGTACAATCACCAGGAAGTTATGAGGCTTAAATGATTCATGTTTATGTAAGGCCTTCTGATCCTCACACAAAAACTGGTTTAGAATTGCAAAATATTATCACAAATTAGATCTTTATTTTAGTGTCACTATTGACTACTTTAGTGATGGGTCTGCCAGCACTGCTCTGACAAACCTCCTCTTAGAAATTAACTTCCCACAATACAGATATCCAACTCTATATCATCCAAACCACTAATTTACCTAGTTAACGAGCTAAGCAGCTAAGGCAATGTGCACAATCATTAATAAATACAGGCAAGCTCTGCTAAATCAAATTCTCCACAGGGAGTACAAGCTCCTTGTGCTTCAGAGCAAGGCCACCGGGACACTTAAGTGACAGAAGAAAAGTTAAGTGCTGGTTTTGGTCCTTTAAGAGGTGTCTTTATGTGCACACTAATTAATGATGGGGTGAGGAGGAGCTTCCACAAAGGGAAAAGGAGCTTAAGTGCCCTGCCAGTTCCACTGAAAAGACAGGACACTAAATCTCAGCCAAGACTAACCTGTTCACTACAGAGCAAAAATGCTAATTTGGCTCAATCGATTTGCTGTAACATCCTGCCTTCTCCACCACACAGCAGCCAGCTCAGGCAGCTTTTTGGTAAGACTGAGTTGGCATAAAAGATTAATACAGCTCTTTTAAACCTACCCTGGTAAAACTGAGTCTGGAGCCTATCACTCTTTAAAAACCAGCTGAGATCTAGCATTTATTTTTCCCCAGGTAGTGGCTGGTGTTTTTTCTACAGCAGATGTTGACTTCTCTATGAGCTTGGGAAACCCTTGGGCTTGGAAACATTTGCCTTTTAGCTTCCAGTGAATGAGCAGTTCAGCCAACTCTGAGATCCAGCTTGTTTTGTGTATTATCCACTCACTGGAAACTCCACTTCCTTTGAAGTCTGTGGAACTTTGTGCTCACTGCAGATCTCCTGCCCTGCTGCCACGGCCAGGGGAAAGGTGATCTGCTGCAGGAACCTGCTCTTCTGCTTGCAGGCAGTCAGCAAAATGTCTGATAAAACCTTTCCATGGACATTTCTGTCCTGCAAGGCACTCTCCCTCTCACTCTGGAAGGAAAGGTGGTAAATCAAACCAGAAATGAGGCCACAGTTCACAGGATGCACAGTGTTACCATTAGGAATTCAAATATTTATTTCATCCAACAGTATTTAAATATTTAACCAAACACTCAGCATTTCTACAAAAACATGACCCACAGACCTAGATTGCAGCTATTTCTATGAACAAGCCTCTATTTCCCTCAAGTAGCCAAATCAGGTTGATTATATTCCTGAAGGCCAAATTCCAGCATGACACAGGAAGCCAACCATGCTGCAGATAACATCAGTGTCTGCTGAGACACCTGGCCAGGTCTTTCCTGCTTTGTTGGCTCAGTATTCCCAGCTGTAGATCTCTTCCAGGAAAGAAAATCCAGTAGAGCTGATAAACATATAGAAAAGGTAGTGAAGAAATTAAGATTCTTGTTCATATTTCCACGGATTTCTCTCACATCTCTTGCACACACACACTGCTGTGCTCGTGTGTGTACTCCAGGCCTTGGACATTGAAGAGCTAGAAGAAGACCTGGATGGAAGCTGAGGTTATATTTTGGTAGAATACTCTGAACACATTCTGATGACTAATGCAAACTGATGGTATCAGTAACAAGGAACATTCCCATTTCAATTCACTTTAGAAATGCGAGCTAATTAATCCTCAACCCTATCAGGAGATAGGTCTGTGTTGTTAAGACACCTTGCACAGGTGGGAAGACAGAGGAAAAGGAACTTGTTCAGTGGCACAGAAAGCAGCACTGTCAGTTAAAGCAGAGCAGGGCCATGGGAAGCACAGGGCTGCCAGGGCTGAGATGGCAGAGCTCATGGAGAAGCCCCAGAGTGAAAGCACAGCTGGACAAACAGGTCATGAAAGCAGAGATGGATGAGCCCGGTGCAAGCGTGGAGTCTGTGCAGAAATCCAGGGGGAGAGGCCAGCAGGGAATTCCAGCAGCCACGGGGGAAGCCATGAGCACAAGGCAGGATCCAGCTCTCTGCAGAGGGAGCTGATGATGCCAGGAAGCAGCTGTTGGCAGCTGGTGCTGAACTCTGCCGGTCCCAGCTGATGGAAGAGGCCTCCCCCTCGCAAGGGCCAGCACACTCTGCACTCCCCCGGGCTGTTACAGTCACTCCAGTGCAATCACCAACTGGAATAAACCGAGTTTGCAAGAGAGGGAGGATATTTTGGCCTTTGATGCCTTATTCAGCATCATATGACTGACCTCCCTCTTCCAGCTGAACTCCAATGCTCATGTTCACGAGCTGGAAGATAACCTGGCTGAGCCAAAGCCCAGCCGGCTGCGGGGGAGAAGAGCCAAGCTGAAAATAAAGCCATCAGGCTCCGAGGTAAATTCCTTGACAGCTTTGTGCAATGTTACCTCCCTTGGATCCTCATCTTCCCCTACATTTCTTCCAGCTCTGGCAGCCCTGTCCTTGTCTCCTCTCTGCCCAGTCCTTCTCCTCTTTTTCTCTCCAGTCAGATTGAATTAGTTCCTCTCCTGATTCTTTATGCGGTTTTCCCATAGCTCTCCCAGCTGAGTTGGGAGCTCGAGGAAGCTCAGAGCAGGCTTAACCAGACTGTCCACATAAAGATTTCTCTCTCCTTGCAAGCAGGAGGCAGCTGGATGAGGAGCCCAAGGTGCTGGGGAGCACCAACTGCCTGCAGAGGCTGCTGCTGTCATGGGACACGCACTACCTGCTCTTTTGCATATTGTCCACTTCAGAGTAACAAATCTTCTGTGCTACCTCTCACCAAGGGAACTTAACTCATCCAAATTACTCTCTGGGATTGTCACCAGCTGTTCTTGGAGGGGGTGTAGGGGACATGAGCCCTGTGTGGATATGAAAACAAGATACGGAGTCTCCCATGAGTCAGCAAAGAGCAGAACACACACCCCTCCTGATCCTCAGCCCACTGTCCATTCACTGTCCATGTCTTGCAGCAGTTTATTTGTACAAATCACAGAAGTTTGGCTCAAAATTATACCAATATTTCATCTCTCTGTCTGACACCTGTGTCTTGGAAATTTCTGCTTATCTCCAAAGAGTAATTCTAGTGCTGCACCTGTATATCACCAGTCTGGCAAGGATTCTGTGTTTAGAACAATCACCAAATGGGTTTGCTGTCATAATTCTTTGAAACACTGAGAGAACACAGTGATGATGACAAGCCAAGTTCTGTTTCCAGTTGTATGAGCTCATTTCAATTCACTGCAGTACAGCAGCAAACAGGTACGGAAAAAAACCCTTGGCTCCTGAACAGGGAGATACTTTGAAGGCTGAGATGTTTCTGGATGGCCCAGAACTGAGTTGTTCAAGTGGTTCTGGGCAGCCAGGTCAGTGCAGTCACACTTCCAACAGGACAGATCCACAGCAGTGGCTGTGCTACCTCGAGTCCTGCACAGCTGCTGTGAGAGCCCAGCCAAAACCAAGCATAATTTGGATCCAGTGAAAGAGTAGCCTGAGGAAGAGGAGAAGAGCAAAGCTGAGCTGCAGTGCCTGGTCTCTAAACTCAGTACTGAAGTCACAATCTGGAGGAGTAAATACAGGACTGATGCCACTGAAAGAACCAAAGAGCTGGAGGGAACCAAGTGAACCTTCAGCTTGCAGGGAGTTTGGGACTTAGGGAAGTCTCATTATTTAGTTTGGCTGCTGAGTCACTGCTTATGGATGTGATCTGTTAGGATACATTTTGGTAAGAGAGAGAGAAAGCAAAGGCCTCCAGCCAAGAGAAAGAAAATAATACTTGCAATAACAGAGACTATTGAGACCTAACACTTGTACACTGACAACAGAAAACAAACCCTTCTGATAAAGGCTTGAATTTGTGTAATCTTTCTTTATTTCAACAGGACTTTACTCTTCCAGCAGTCCTACAAAAGCCACTAGAATTTCCTAAGGATAAAGCACCATAGCTCTTTACAGTCTGTTTTCTGAGGCTGCTGCCAGGATTCCACCTTTTCCCTGGTGAAAACAGTGATGGGGCTCTAGGAGATGAGGGATGCCAATCCTACCACCCCTCCCTCCATGAGCAACTCACCAGGATATTTCTGCCCTCCTTCCCTCAGGACAAAGTTGGCTGTGAGGCTCCAGAAGCAGAGACAGCGGAATCAGTCCAAGCCTGGATTGCCAGCATGGGAAAAACTAAGCAGAGGCCTCAGAGCACAGTGGAGAACCTCACTGTTGACCTTGAGATGAAAGAAATCCAGCTATCCAAGAGTGCATCCAGCCCAAGACTGACCACCAAGATCTAAGCCCTGGTGCTGGAGGCCTTGGGAGTCTTTCTGTCAACTCAGGTTGGCTTTGGACTGGTCCCTTATTTCTTAATATTTTAAGATCTCTCTATTAAACGTCAAGTAATCTGTATGGCCATGAGAAGCAAGGCTAAGATTTACCACATCAAGAGAAAACCCAGATGAGAGCCACAGCTAATTCCTGGGAGCACACAGCATGCTTCTCATAAGCTCATTAGCTGACTTCCAGAAACAAGAGTACAGCTAAAGCAAAAGCCCTCCTTTACTGCAAGGCAAGGTATTCATCTCCTTTTAAAGGATAATAATATCCTGCTTTGAACTTTTCAGTGTTGCAGTACTGGTGGGTTGGCCACTGGTTATTAACTACCACACTCAAAGCAGATCTAAACAACACACAGTTTAAACACCACCGACAAACGCTCCTTCATTAAATTAGTATTTCTACTCTTGCTAGTGTTAGTGTAAGAGCATGAATAGTAGTGCAACTGTGGGATATTTGAATAAAAATGTTACTTAAAATAGGCACAAAGGCTGCTCCAAATCCACTGAAGTCCTTGGGTACCTGCCAATGACTGCAGTTGGCTTTAGAACAGATCCCAAGAGCCGAAAATCCCACATACAGCATTACATTACTGGGCTGAAAAAATCTGTTTCACCATCCTTTTCTTTAATGAAGCAGCTCTTTATTCTATGGTTCCTGTGGTGTGCTTGTCACCATGGTATCTGAACGCATGTGTGGATCATAAGGGTATGTAGAACATTTGTGATTAAAAGCTCCTAGGAAAGAAAAATGTACCTTTATTCTTTCCCTTCGTGACAAGCAGTTAGACACAGACTAAAATAGTCTTGAATAACATCTTGTTTGTAACTGAATCTGCTTTGAAATAGAAGGAGTCACACTGATCAACCCAGGCAATTACCAACAGCACATCTGCACAAGGAACATCTGAAGTGGAAAACATTTGCTCCACAGCAGCATCATTACAACCACAGGAGCAAGGAAGACTATCACACTGCTGGGAACTGGGTGATCTTGTTAAATTCCTAATGGTGAGGAGAGAAAGCCTCCTAAACATTTTAATCACCCATTCAGAGGGACCAAGAGAAACTCTGCCAGTCATTAGAGTGGCTGCCAATTTAACTGTGACTGGCTGACAGGACACGAAGAGAAGTGAAGTGTGAAGAAAACTTGTGTCCAGTGAATGCTTGGCTTTCTTTTTCCAGGCCAATGCTGCTTGTGCTGCTCTGGACAAGGAGCACAGAGCCTTTGGTAAGATGCCTGCAGAATGGCAATAAAAAGAGGTGCAGTGAATTCCCAGAAGGAATGCACACAACTGATAAGTTTGAGCTTAAGGCTGCCTATGAAGAATCCTTGGAATCTATGAGGGAAAAGAACAAGGCCCTTCAGGTTAAGTACTGGTTTGATGTTAAAAAATTCTGCACATCATAAGCCCCTTGATTCCTAGTGAATGATCTCTGTGGTGTCTTCCAGCACCAATTCCACTTTCCTTATTTCTTGCAGTGCTTTCTGTCTCTGGGGACATTTGGTGCAATAAGAGAGAGGCTGCAGTGCCAGTTCTGGCTACTAGAATCCTCTAATTTTGAGCAATTCACTTAGGGGGCTATTAACAACAGCCAGCTTTACCCTGGGAAGAGGACATTCCCTTTAACCTCAGTGGAGAGGATCCAGCATCTTCAGCACTCAGTTCAGAGCAAGTCAGTCAAACTCCTTTCAGTCTCCCTCTTTGCATCCCTTCTCCCCACTGGTTGTACAGGGAGACCAACTGCCTTGGCTCCTTTTTTTCTAAAAAAACACTTCTGTAAATTACATTTATCTCTTCCAGGAGGCTGGAAGATGTAAATATTTAGAAGATGCTACAATCTGCTGTCTTTGTGGCCAGGAGAAAACAGTGATGGACACTCTGGAACAGACCCAGTGTTTTCTGGGCTCTCCCCCCCAACCCTTTGCTCCAGCCTCCATCAGCTGGCAGAGAGCCCCACTGTGCTGCAGAGGGATGATGTGGTGTCCTGTTCCCATTTTGTGAGAGCAACCATCTGAAAGGGGGAGAGGGAAAAGCTGGATAAAAACTGGGGAAAAATTCTCTTGATTTAATGGGCTTCATTCTTCCACCTCCATGAGCACATGCAGCTAACAGGGCTCATTCAGAAGTCCAGGATAATATTCAGCAATAAAAGAAAAGGGCAGCTGATTAAAAAGTGACTGAAACCATTTCATGCTATTTCCAGTCAAAGGATCTGTCTGGTGCACTCGGTAAAGTTCATAGTCCTGAACTAAACCTATCACATGAAATATCCGTTTTCTTCCCTAGAGGAAATTAAGGATCTAATCAATGAGCTGGGGGAGAGAGGGAAGAGCATTCAGGAGCTGCAAAAAGTGAGGCTGGAGATTGAGAAGGATGAACTGCAGGTGGCACTGGAGGAAGCAGAGTCTTCCCGGGTGGTACCAACGCTGCAGATGTGAGAGATGCCTTCCAGCCCGGTGTCTGCTGCCCACATTCCAACAGATGGATTTTTTATGTACAACTGGATGGATTCTGTACACATAATTATGTATAGCATAATTACATTATGTATGTAATAAGGCTGCAGCATGGAGGTTTTAAGTTAGGAAAGTTTTAAAATCATTAAGGGGAATTACTCCTTGGACCAGACTGTCTGGGGGCTGTAGATTCTCCCTTACTGGAAGTTAAGTGCAGTCTGGTCACACATCATCAAGTGGGTCTGGTTTTAGCAGGAGATGATCCAGATTTAAGGCAGCACATTTTTAAGATGACCTCTTGAAAGCTCTCCAGCCCTGCTTTAAAAGAAGGTATTCATGAATGGCTTGGTGTGAAATGCTGGTATCTCGGTTTTAACAGGTTTGAAAAGTTCCTGTATTTTTATCACTTGGTGGGCAATAATTTGCTACAAGGGCTGGATCAGACTCAAGATAACAGACTGCTGTACCATATGCTTCACTGGACTCCACAGAAATAATCACCAGCATGCAATTGAGTCTCTGCAGGCAAGTCTGGAGATTGAAGGGATGGGCAATGCTGAAGCTCTCCGGCTGAAGATGATGGACACTGACCTGACCAGAATGGAAATGCTGCTGGATTGTGCCAGCAGGAACAACAGGGAGCGTGTCATGACCTGAATAAACTATAACAGCATGTCCAGGTAAACTGGAGAGAGTGGAAGCAGGTCCTGGATGGAAAAGCACACCAGCTCTGTTTTATACTTAAGCAACAAAGCAGTAGATTATGTACTCTTGTTTAGACAGACATCATGAACACACTGAGAGTTTATATTTGAAAGCCCTGGTTCTCCCACTCACACCAATTTCAATCTGCACTAGTTCCAAGAAACCTTATACAAGAGAAGCATTATTATCAGCTTTTGATAAACTACAAATGTAAGGAACTCTATATGTAATTAAACAAAAAAAAGTCCTGTGTTCAAGAGAAGTTGTGATTGCTGTTTGAATAGGATTGCCAAGGAACAGACTAGAAATGAACAGATATAAAACTAAGGAGCTTCCTTCAGCTCTTCATTGCTAAAATAAAATGAAGTAAATTAGTAAAAGGCTATCTCTTTGTTGGAATAAATACAACTGCTGCCAAAAATCCCATTTTAGTAACTTAAAGACTAACAACAAAGATTCCTTTTCTCTATATACACGTGTATATATATATATATATATATATATATATACACACACACACACACTCAAACCTAACTTGTCCTCAGTTACATCAGCCTCGATCAGGAGTAATTCTCTAAAAGTCAGTGTGGCTGCAAGGACAGGCAAACATGATACTGAGACCCAGAGCTGGGGGTTTTGTGGGATTTGGATTTGAGTTTTGCTTTTTTTAAAAAGAATCTGGCATCACCTTAAAGAACAGCTTTGCAGACAGACCTCCTACAACTTTCAGCTTCCTCTCCATTATTTACATTAATCTTTCATCTGCTCTCAGGACTTTTGGAACCAAAGGGATGGGGATGTTTGGCAGCATAAGAAGCTCCAGGAGCAGTGAGTGCTGCCTCTGCCCACCTCAGAGAGAGCTGGAAGAAGTGCAAACTGACCTGGAGGGCAGCAAGCACTCGGAAAAACTCCGGGAGCAGGCAGAGATCATGGAGAAGGTCTGGTGAACTCAGTGTCCATGCACAGAGGAAACACAACTATTTATGCAACAGCAACCTGAGAGCTCCTGTGTGTGTGGTTTAACATTAAATCTTAACCGTGGGTAAGCAGTGCAGGATTAGGCCAACAATGGATAAATATAACAGTGGTCTATAAAGCAGGTCTGATAACTCTATGGAAAATGAAGAGCTGTCTTTAAAGATATTACACTGACAGCAGGATTTTTAAAAAAGCACCATCTTGGCCCAGCTTTGCTCCTAGCAAGGCTTATGAAAAGACTTTTAGCAGATTTGGTGGAAGAGTTAAGACACTGCTGAGGAAAAACCCACCATAAAACGGACAGAGTAAAATTCTGCCTCCATTGAAACTCGAGTTTTATTAGTTGTTTCCATGGTGCTCAGATTTCTTCCAGAGTCTGTAGCCCACAGCGAGATCCCTTTCAGTGAAATTTTCAGCCTCCTTGCATTACAGATTGCAGCATGAAATAACATACCTGCCACTTCATTTTGTGCACAGATTTATGAAGCTACTTTAACATTCACCATTACCCTCTGCAGCGCTTTTCCATAAAGACCACCCATGATAACATTTCCAAGGAGAAGAGTATAACTTCTGGAAAGGACTGATAAATCCAAGAAGCATTTCTCAGCTGCAATTATGGGACATTGGTTATAAAAACTGAGTCGTAAATGTGGCTTTTATTCCAAGAGGATAAAAAATACAACCAAGACATTCCCTTCCAATTGACCAACAATAAAAGGATACACTTTAAGCAGGTGAACTGCTATCTCCATACTAAATTGGGAGTTTAAAACTAATTTGTTATATAAAACCCACATAGCATTGAGCTTGTGCAGCATTCTGAAACACAATGGCACATTTACATGATGTTGTTCTGCTGAAGAGCAGCTTGTGTTACTAGAATGCAATTTTTCTATTAAAGCCTTTGTAGTTCTCCTTCCATAGAGTGGGGCTTTTTCATTATTATTATTTTTACAGCAGCAACAACAACAGCCCTCCAATGATTCATATCAGTAAACAGTAAGCACTAAATGAGCTGTTGGGCTCCTATTTTCCGTGAGATAAAAAGACACATCCATATCGTAAAGTGTGGAGCAGAGACTGTTTGTGGAGGATGCAATCAAATACAGCTTCAGTCGGGTCTAAAGCCAGCTGCTGCTACTGCAGCAGAGCTTTGAAATAAATAATATTGGTGTATAAACTCAAATCCACACAGAAATTCAGAAAAACAGACTCAGACTCAAGGTCTTCGTAAACAACAGGGTCTGTTTCTGCCTCAGAGGTGTATCATTATTTTAGCTCTCACTTAGCCTGTGAGTAAACACACAGGTCTTAATGCTCTATAATGCAGATCCAGTGGGGATGAATCCCATTTGGCTTAACAGTGCACAGTTCTATAGAGGAAAAACAAACTATACAGTAAACTGATGCACAAATCATCTCCTTGAGAGCTGAATGGAAGAGGGGAGCAGATGAGGCATTCTGGGTCTCTAAGACTGTTTTCTGCCCTCTAAAATCAGTTTGTTTACTATTAAATGAAAGCTGGGGCCTGACCTTCAACACTGTACTAATGAGCACAAGGAAATCATCAGTGAGCACTGAGCACCTGATGAGAGAGCAAAGAAAGCTGTGGCTGATGCAAGTCACCTCCCCACCCTTCTGCCCTTTATGCTGGCAGCTGGAAACCTTAAGGTATATATTCCATTATTTCTCTCCAGTGCTGATTTGAAAGCACAGTGTTAATAACAGATGTCAGCACTTGCTTTTTGTGATCCTGAAAAGCAGGATGCACGTTAGCTCACTGATTGCAGCCTGGCAAAATTAATCCACAAAAGAAGAAATTCACTTTCACTCTGCCTCCCTGGTAATCTGCATCACAGATGGCACCCTGAGGAATTCCTCCATTTCCTCTCGATTTGTCCTTTCTTTCCCTTATTACACAACTCCACTCCTCACACCTCTCAGCCCTCCAACAAAGAGTAGGCTGGGTTCCCTCTCCAGCTAGTCAATGGCATTCAGAATTGGCACAGAGGGGAGAGAAGTTGCCAGCACTGAGCAGATTGCTCCTTTGGCACTGTGCTGACAACTGGCACTTCCGAAATATCACAGCGAGCTGGGGGTTTAATGCACAGCATCTCCTCCCAGGCTGAGGCTGAGCCTTCTGCCACCTTTGTGCTTTGTGTTACTGTGTGTTCAGACGATGTCTTCACCCTCCAGCTACACCTCAGCCACCTTCTTTCCACTGAAGGGCAGAAATGAAAGCCTGAAGTGTCATTAGAACCAAAACTATTGACTTAATAACATGTTATTAACTTAATAACACCTTTGACTAGTCCAGTGGTAAAAAACGAGCATCCCACCACTTGGTTTATGGTCCAACCCAGAGCTGTCCAAATCAGCTGGGCTTGTTCCCATTGATTTCAGTGAACTCTGGATCCATTCTTCAGAAAGGCAGCTTATGATACACAGAAAAATTAAAGATATGGCAAAATTCCCCAGAAGGTGACACACAGATTTTGAATCTACATATGCAGCTTTCCGTGATCTGTATAAATAGCTGTGCTCTCAATCTGTTTCATACCTTCCTCACAGCCTTCCTGGGTGGCAAAAGATCTGTGTCAGGAGCGGGATCGTTACGTGCACCTGGAAAAAATTCAGAACAACTATTAAATTGCAATAAAAGACCTGCAAGTCAAGATGGAATGGGCTGAGCAGTTAACCCTGAAAGGAGGGGTGAAACCCCACCATTATGAAACTCCAGGGTAAGAAAAACATGTAAAAATATATTAGAAAGATTATTCCAACAGAGCAGCTATGAAACTCTTTCCTGCACTTGAGCTTTCACATTCAGCACAAATACCTGAAAAGGAACGTTTTCATTTAACAACAAACATGTCCCAAAGGGAATGCAGTAATTCAAGGAAATCCAGACTAGGCAGAAAAGCTGCAGGTAGGACACTCTGAACCCACTGGAGCACAAGGGAACTTCAGCACTTTTCACCCCGTGCAGAACTCATCCATCAGGATCTTTATGGTGCCTGAGCAGAGCAGTAACAAGCCACTGGTACCAGCAGCTGAGCTACACCCACAAAGGAGAATTTGCAAAGTGTACTGTCACCAGCAGCACGATTTGCCTTTTATTTCTGAACTGCAACTAAACTCTTGAGCATGAGAAGCTTCAAATTCTTGGGGTAGATACCATCTTCCTATTTTTGATCCTCATAATGGCACATCGATTTTCCTTCTGCTCCTCTTCAGTCGAAGGAACTGGAAATAGGGCTGGACCCCAAACAAAACCACCATGTAGAGCCTGAAAATTCTGCAAAGAACAAGAGGTCTCTAAAGGAGCTGGTCTTCCACAAAAGATGGCCACAAAGCCAACCAGTGCATGCAGGAGCCACTGGGAAAGACGCAGAACAAACTGTAAATGAGGAGGCTGTAGGTATTCCCTGCCCTGGCTCGGTGTTTCATCACTTGGGAGCTGCATTTAATGATTCTTACGTGTCCCTTCCAACTTGAGGTGTTCTGTGGTCACACAATGGCACCCTGTGCACGCCAGGGGCATTTTGCCTCTCCAAAAAACACACTGCAGGAAGCATGTATTCAGTTTATACTGACAGCATCTCTAGACATGTAGACTTGGATGCAGCTCTGACAAATTACTGTGATCTACATGGCAGTTCTAGAGAGGCAGGGAACATGGAGAAAAATTACATTTGTTGCCTTTTCCTTTTAAAGATTAGCATGATATGACACTGAGCTAAGAACTGCTGTATTTTCACACACTGGGGCTAACAAGGCACATCTAGAATCCCTCTCAAAGCAAGACTTTTCATCATCAATTACCTCTATGTGTATCTGACAGCCTGCTTTCCAAAAGATCTCTTTTTGACTAGCTGTTACTCTTCTGCTGCATGAGGGTGTCCCGGGTCAAATCTTTTTCCTATATACCTTAAGGTCAGATTGCATCTAAATCACTTTCACTAAGACCAGCACAGCCTTGCTTCTGAGGCCTTAATCTCAAAAACATCAACATCCTTCCTGGATTAAGCACAGCATAATTGAATCAGCTCTACAGCAGGAGCAATGGTGGAAAGTTCTTTGGAAAGGCTTCGCTGGAGACAAGGTCTTAGCTTTTAATGCTTCAAAGCCCCGCAGAGTTCCTCGCTTAGATACTTTCCCTCCATCTGCTGAAAATCATTTTGTAAACATGTAAAACCATACTTAAAACGTAATTTTGTTCCTGTTACATAATTCTCCTCGGCCCAGTTGCGTGTCTTTAATCCGTGCAGCTGATCTGGTTTTATGGTTAAGCCAATAAGGGCTGCAATGATTACACATCTCACAGTCACAGGACCACAGTGCCACGGGCACAGACCCTCGCCTCGCCTCCTTCCTGAACGCAAGACCTCGTATTGCACTTCTGCCACTGACAAAAATTTCAGATCTGTTCTTAAAAACCTGTAGGAGCAGCCCTACATCCTGTCAAGTCAGTTCCTAACACAGGGCTTGACTACTTCAAAGGAATCACTGAGGATTTTTTTCCCCTGTAGCCCAGATCTGCCTTGCTGTTATCTCAGCTTATGACTTTTCACCCTACCCCTGTAGACATAAGAGGACAAATTGTTCCTTTCCTCAGAGCTGCACCCTTTTATCTGTTTGAAGACTACACACATCTTCCCTCAGCCCTCTGTCCTCTCAACAGGCTCAGCAGAAGTCATGTGTTCAAAGACTCTGATCATAATTGACACCTTTTTCTCCAAATTATCCCCGTTTCTCTGGTGCACAGCCCAGGACTGGCCATGCTCTTCCAATGCAGCTCAGCAGAGCAGGATTCCTGTGTTTATTACTTGTATTTTCTTACCTACACAGACCTGCATGGTGTTTGCCCCTTCTGCAACAAGATATTTTGGATTCCTGTTCAGCTTTTGACCCGTGGTCCCTCCATCCTTTCCTGCAGCACAGCCAGCTGCCCTATTCCCCGTTGGGTACCTCTGAAGTTGGTGGTGTTGAAATGCACCTGCTGCTGAACCACATCCTATTTTTTCCACAGAGCTCCTATTCTGAATACTAGTTCTACCACTGTGTTTATTCTGAACTTGATCTCATCTTCAAATGCAGTAATTGCATTATTTCATCACGGGTGACTAATGTACAGGTACAAGCATTGATATCAAGTACTTTTTCCCTCAACCTGTTTTGCAACTCCTTCAGAATGGCATCATCTAGACTTGTTTCCCGGTTTATTATTAGAATATCTTGCAAGCCAGTGTCAGAAGCTCTACTAAAAATCAAGATATATGACATACACTGCTTTGCCCTTATCTGCAATCCTTGTTATGCTGCCAGAAGAGGAAATTAGATTGGCTCAATTCATTCACGACAAAGCCATACTGGCCAGAATTCACCTTCTTTTTTGCCTTCGAGATGCTTATAGATTGTTTATTTTCTCTCAAACTCAAAATTAAACTCACTACTCTATTGCTTCTCAGTATGTCTGGGAGTCACTTATCTTTCCCCATTCCCCCAGACTTTTTGTTTGTTGTTGCTGTATTTGAGCTCACAAAATCTCACAGGCGATGGAGTTTGAAGGAGCCAAAAAACGAGACCCCAAAGAGGAGGCAGCTCCTCAAGGGGATTAAGAGCAGGGAAAAGTGTTGCTAATGAAATTCTTTTAATATTCCAGCATTGAACCGCAGAATCATGGAATGATTTGTGTTGGAAGGGACCTTAAGGATCATCCAGTATCAAGCCCCTGCCATGGGCAGGGACACCTTCCACTAGCCCAGGTTGCTCCAAGCCCCATCCAACCTGGCCTTGGACACTTCCAGGGATGGGGCAGCCACAGCTTCTCTGGGCAACCTTTGCTAGGGCCTCCCCACCCTCAGAGGAAGAATTTCTCCCCAATATCCCATCTAACCCTGCCTTCTGTCAGTGTGAAGCCATTCCCCCTTGTCCTGTCACTCCAGACCCTTGTCCCAAGTCCCTCTCCAGCTCTTGGAGCCCCTTTAGGCACTGGAAAGGGCTCCAAGGACCTCCCTGGAGCCCTCTCTTCTGGTGTATATATATTGCTGGCATCTCTGTATTTTGCGAGTCATCTACTGGAAACTATTAATAATCACACCTTTTTTTTTTTTTCTCCTCAGAGGAACAACCTAGGGCAGACCTACCTTCCTGTATTTTTTTCCCCTCCTTGTCCTGCAGGCTGCTCACAGTAACAGCCCTGACAGGAGGTTGTACTGAGGTGGGGGCCAGGCTCTTCTACAGTTTCTACAGGGACGACTGGAAGAAACCGCCTCAATCTGAGGCACGGGAGATTCAGATATCACAAAATATTTTTTTTTTCACAGTCCAAGTGGCCGCACATCGGAACGGGCTGCCCGGGGTGGGTGGCGGGGCCATCACCCCTGCAGGTGTTTAGGAGGCGTGTGGATCCTGCGCCGGGCGACGATGCGGTTTATGGATCACAGCGGTGGTTAGCGCGCTGATGGTTGGACTTCACAATTTCAAAAAGACTCTGCCCACCCCGACAATTCCGCGATATTTTTATGCCTCGCCCCGCCCGCCCCTCCCTGAGGGGCCGCGCAGGCGCCGCCCCGCCCTTTGTGTGTGAGGGGCGGGGCCGGCGCGTGCGCGCTGCGCGTTTCCTGCCGCCCGTGTCAGAGCCGGGCCCCCTCGGCCTCTCCCGCCGCCGGAGCGGAGTCGCGTTGACTGCCCAGAGTCCGCGAGTCCCGCTCCGCCCCCGCCGCCCCAGGTGAGCCCCTGCCCCGCCAGGGACGGCCGGGGGGAGCCGGCGAGCCCGCCGGGATGAGGGGATGGCAGGGGGTGGGAGTGGGGGGGCGGGGAGGAGGCGCCGCAGCATCACTGCCCCGAGGGGCTGGGGACGCCCTTGCTGACGGGGAGGCGGTGGGCACCGGGCAGGGGCAGCGCCGGCCGTGCTCTCTCATATCCCCCGCCGTGCCCCCCATATCCCTCCACGTGCCCCCCCACCTCTGCCGTGTCCCCCGCTCTGCCGTGCCCCCCCATAGCCCACTCTGTGTCCCCCCCATATCTCTCGCCGTGCCCCCCCGTATCCACCCCGTGCCCCCTCATATCTCTCACCGTGCCCCCCCATAGCTCCTGCCATGATCCCCCCTATCCTCCCAGAACCCCCTTGTATTCCTGGCCGTGCCCTCCCAGCTCCTGCCGTGCCCCCTGTACTGGCAGGGCCGCAGCTCCTGATCCATCCCCATCCCGGTGTCCCGTGTCAGGAGATGCCCTGGAGGAGTCACCCCCTTGGGAAAGCTGCGCTGAGTGGTTTGGAAGGGAATGACAGTGAAAGGGGGCTGTCCTTAATCACAGGGGCTTTTGGAAGTGATGTAGGTGCTCTGAGAATGGGCAGGGATTAAAAAGATCCCTTCCTCTCTGTCTCTCTCTGTCACACGTACACTTTCCATCTCCACTTCCAAGTCCTCATCCTGGCTGGTTGCTTCTCCAGGGATGGCCTTGGACCTCATGTTTCTCACCCCATGGAGAAATGACAGCAGCTGAGCCCTGTATTTCCCAACCTTGATCCTTTCAGTCCTTATACTGAAAGAACTCCTGCTGTACAAAGGTGGAAGATTCCCCCTTTTTAAAAAAAACCCGTTGAAACTCAAGGCCAGTTACTTTGTATTTGGGGAAAAAGCTGAGGGAGAGCTGCATTAAATACCTGACTAACAAAGCCATCATAACATTGTCTTCCCTGTGTGAGATTCTGAGGTTGGCTGGCAGGAAGGCATTGAGGTTATTAATTTATCATAGGGCCAGTGGCATTTTCCCTACTGAAATATGAGTTTGATTTTTGTCTGTATATTGGTAAAGAAGAAATACTAATGGAAAACTTCAATAAGATTTATCTCCCCTAAGGAAATAGCACTGCCTCTATCAGGGGACAGAAATAGCAGTGCTTTTTGAGGTTGTCATCACTGTTGGGTTTTATGGGTTTGTTACCAAACCAAAATGGAAAACGGTGACTTGTACCAAGTTATGGAGCTCAAGAAACTCAGTCAATGGGAAGGGATGGATCATACAGGTTTGGGCCTGTTTTGGGAACAGCTAAGCAAAAATATCTGGACTAGAAGTTAGGATGGGACCATATTTTATATGCAGTGCAAACTTGTGGGAAAAAAAAATACCAGGATTGTGTTAGAAAGTGTTTCAAAATAGCTGCATTCCTTGGGGAGGGGAGGTTGGATATTTTTACGTTTTATTTCGGAAAGAGAAGCAAAGGCTGAGCATTCCTTGTTGGTGGAACAGCTCTTGAACTTTTCCTGTATATGGAAATGTGCTGCTACCGAATGTTGGCATGAGCTAAAGCAAGATCCTGGAAAAAGCACTTTGCAGTTGTGTTTTGCTTATATTCACACGTGGAATTGCAAATGATGGATGTCCAAGGTCAGAGGTAACTCAGATTATGTCAACATTTTCACATTAACAAAGAAAAAAATAATTAATTATTTTGCTTAGGACTGCATATATTTAATAACTTAATTTGATTGATAGAATGTGGTTATTAGAAGAACCATGAAATTCATGCTGTTAAAATTGTGAACTGGATTTAAAGCTTGTACAGTTAAGCTGTATTTGAGGTACATTTACAGTGCAACTGTCATTTGCATTTCTTTAGAATAACAGTGCTTGATTTCCTAAAACAAATAAAATTAAATAAGATAAAAAGTCTCTCCAGTTATTCGTAAAAAAAAAAAAAATGAAATCAAATAAAAAGTATTTCCAGTTACTTGCATTGGTGAAACACAGTCTCACCTCTGCCCCAAGATTCAGCACTTTCAGGATATTTGTTGAATTTGCTGGTGTGGTAGTAATTGCTAAAGCGCCGTAAGAATTTACTCATCCTTCTTTCACTCCTGAGTTTCTGTTGGATTGCCTTCATTTCCTGTTTGCTTCCAAATTCCTACCTTGTCCTGAAGTCTCCACCCTCTGCTAACATGGCCTTACTTGGGTATGTTGTAATTTCAGGCCCTAATGGGTGTGGATGTCTTGGAATGACATCATGGAAATGGTTCTTTTCCAATGTGCAAGTGGGGGTAAAACCACTTTGATCCATCAGCCAGTGATAAATTGCTATGAAAATTAGTGGAATATATGGAAGGAATTGGCAAATCCAAGTTGGATGTATTAAACTGTGCACATTATTATTATTACAGGTGACCTTGAGTTTTTATGATATTACCTTCCAGCCATTTAGGCTGCCCTTGGTTAATACAGGATGTAGAATACAATATTTTAGATATTAAAATATTAAAAATATTTTAAAATATTAAAAATATTGTTTAAAATATTAAAAATATTTTAAACAACTTTGTATTTCTGGCTGGATCTGCCTCCAGTTGCAGATGTTCAGCACTGACTCTTGTAACAGCCATAAATTGAAGAAAAACTAGGTCTTTAGCCTTTTTTTAAACAAAATACTCACAAACTGCAATGATTCAGCTTGTTCTTTTAGTGTTTGAGTCTCATGGGGGCAAAAGCCTGACTATCAAATAGTTTAGTGCTAGAATTAATTGGAAGAAATTACTAATTAGTTAATTACTAATCTTAATAATTTTTCCCTAGGATACATAGAAATGGCTTTATCAAATAATACATCAGCAGATCACAGTTCCACATCAGTTTAACCTCCTGAAAGAAGATTTTGTTGTGGTGCTGCCTGTGAGCCTGGGTACATGTCAGGGTTTTTAATCAGTTTGCTGAGCTATGTCCTAGATATTTATTTTTTTGATTATTCTATTTCCACAGTAAAATTAGGAGGTTTATTAGATTTCTTGAGAACCTGCTCCCTTGTCTGTGAGGATACACTAAGAAGCAGGTGCCTGTAGCTCTTAGGGCAATTGCAATTAGCTAAAGTAAGCAGGACAATTAATATTCATTGTCCTACTAAAGCTATCAGGGTGTGTGACACAGGCAGCTCTTGAGTAAATTAACATATTTACTGAGTAAGTTGTGGTCTCCTGCAAGGAAATTGCAACACTGCACTGAAAGATCCTTGGTAAATGTTGAAGTTGATCTTTATTTTAATAATTCTCTCATTTTGAAGTGTTCTGTTTTCCATTTTACACCTTTCAGCTCTTTCACTTTTTACAACATAGGAATCCCTTGGACTCGGAATGTCTCTGCATCAGTTTCTGCTGGAGCCAATCACCTGCCATGCCTGGAACAGAGACCGTACTCGTGAGTAATATCTTTGCTTTCATTCTTAATTGATTTTTTTTTTCAATTGCTGTTCCCTCTTGGCTGTCAGTTTGGGGTCTTGTAACGTTCTGGGTCATGTTTAGGGGAGGTGTGGTCAGATACATAGTTCTACGTGTTAAATGTTCCATTTATGATCCAAAAGCTGAGCTTTTCTAAACTCATTGCTGGAGCTCTGACATCGGAGCAAATTGAGTCTTCCAGGTGTTCTAGAAAGCTCTGCCTCTTGCTCTGCACCTCATGAGATTGACCTGACCCTTACCCTCTCTGACCCTCTATTTCCATACCCCAAACCAGCCTTTTCTTTTAATAGTTCAGTTTTCTACTATAATGTGGATTTTTATGTTCCAAATATGTTGTCTTTCTGTGCAGAATACTCATGACCGTGGTATGTGTACCAATATCTTTCAAACTGACAGAGGGCAGGGTTAGATTAGATATTGGGAGGAAATTCTTCCCTGTGAGGGTGGGGAGGCCCTGGCACAGGTTGCCCAGAGAAGCTGTGGCTGCCCCATCCCTGGAAGTGTCCAAGGCCAGGTTGGACGGGGCTTGGAGCAACCTGGGCTAGTGGAAGGTGTCCCTGCCCATGGCAGGGGCTTGGAATGAGATGGGCTTGAAGTCCCTTACAACCCAGGCCTTTCTGTGTCCATAATTATTTGAGATTTTCCAGGGTTATTGGCCCTTTGTTTACAAAGCCCATGTAGTGCCCTCAAATTTGAGAACAGAGGGTTTAGGTGGGAAAGTCTTTTCAGATAAAGCATTGTAATTTGTAATTAAGAAGCCTTCAGTACTATAGGACAGTTCTGTTTCCTCTTTCCAGAGATTGCCATTAGCCCCAATAACCATGAAGTCCACATCTACAAGAAGAGTGGGAACCAGTGGGTAAAGGCTCACGAGCTGAAGGAACACAATGGACACATCACAGGTGAGACTGTGCTGAGCCAGACATGGAGTTTTCCCAGCCCCCTGTTTTCCCCAGTTGAGGCTGAACAGGAAATCTGCAAGTGTTGAGTAAATAGATCTTTTTATAGGTTGGCATTCCCACTTACAGAGAGCCTTGCAGCATTTTTCTGGACTGCATGCAATGAATGTTAGGAAGAAAAGCCCTATCTCATTTCCAGACATTTCAGTGGAGTAACTGAGCCCTTTTTCCTTGTCTATTGCTTATTTTTCATCCATCATGACATAATGAGAACACATTTTCAGTGTGCTGAAGTAATCTGGTTGTGTCACAGTGATACATGCTGCTCCCTTTCGAGTGCTAGTACTAAAATTTCATCAAGTATACGGCTGTAACAGTGGTTTATGGTTCCCAACAGCAATAAATATCCTTTTTTAGGGACTGTATAAACATTTGAAGTGGTCAATCCTGGACTGATGACAGCCCATCAGTGAGCACATTTACTGCAGGCCCAGAGTATCTGTAGATCCACAATGAAAATTAAGAGGAGCTGCCACGATGAGTCACAAGGTGTTATTTTAAAAAATGTGATTATCCTGTGGCAGTCTTTTATATTACTGGGGTTTTTTTCCATGGTGATACTTACATAAAGGCTTTATTCTCTAAGGAAATGAAAATAATTAATACAAGCACTTGCCCAAAGCAGCAATATCCTTTATTCTGTTCTCAGCTCACTAATGGGCAGGAATATCTGCCCAACAGCATTTTTCAGGAATTTTATTCAGTTTTTTTCAGTTCTTGCTGTCCAGGAGCACAACTGTCTGTGCTGCTTTGTGAAGTCACTTGGGCTGAATTTACAAGCAACATGCTGTTCCCCAGAGACATTTCTCTCCATTTTACTTGTTCCTGTTGATGTTAGAAGGCAAATATACATGACTTGGGAAAAGAGCTCTCCCTGCCTAGTGCATACCTTTGGAATACTAAGTGCTGTGGTGGTTGTAAAGAGTGCAGTTAAGCTGTGGTTACACACAGGAGATCAACTGATCAAACTGTTTGTAACCTCTGACAGGAGTGAGTCAGCTGCTGCCACTCCAGCTCCTGCTCACAAGGGACAAGGTCCTTCTCTTGACTCAGATTTGTGGGGAGCTGCCTCTGCTCACTTACAGGAAGAGCTTTAATTGCTCTAATTGCTTAGTTTTCTGCTAAACTAAAAAGCTGGACTTGCCATGGTCAGAACAGCACCAGTGCTGGTGCAGGGGAGGTGGTGGGCAAGAGAAGAGAGGCAGGATGGTCCCTCTTTCAAAAGCAGCATTAGGGCTCGTGTAACTGTGGTTCCAGACCACCAGCCTCTTCAAAATGGAACCTTTTAAGCATAAACCTGTTTGGAAGTAGACAATATATGAATAATACGGTAAAATTAGTACAAATTCTTCTCATAGCTTTTATCCCATTTTCAGTTTATGAGCTTAAGGGATGTTTTCAATACTGAATGTGGTAATGGAAAAGCACTGACATAAAATTTGTGGCAGGAGAGTTGAGGGTTGCACTCTGCATCTCAAAGAAGGTTGCTAGAGAAAAGATGAAAAATAATGTTCCTGTAAGACTTTCCAGTTGAGAACATCCTTCATTGCCTAGGAGGGGAAAGAAGCAATGGCAGCATATCAAGGGCTTTGTTTTATTCCTTGAATTGTTATTTTTGCTTGGGTAAACCTTTCTTTCTCGAGGCACAGCTTAAATGGTCTTGGAAACAATGTAAGGATTGTGTCAGTAAACAAAGATTTATAACTTCTAACAAAAAAAAAAACCCTGTTATCTAAACTTTAGATCATGGCTGCAGTCTGGCAGCAAGCAGATGACTTTGTTAGAGGTTGTGCAGTTTTAGAATTGCTGAGTTTCAGCTGTTGGGCCAGACTGTGCAGAAGTCAGAGGTGTGGAGGGTGCTGAGGACAGGCCTTGGCCAGTCTGCAGAGCTCCACCTGTTGGCCAACCTCAGAGTGGGTTTAGCGGGAAATTCCCGCTGGGATCCGGGAATTCGGGATCTGCAATTTCGGTGAAAGCTAGAGGGAGAAACAGGTATCCCTAACAGTTTAAAATGGCTCCTGGAGAATAAGTGAAAAAGGGGAATAACAGAACTGTAACTGTCTCAGTAATAACTGCCTCAGTGATCAGTTCACCAGGAGCTGTAGTGACAGGATAAGGCATAACGGGTTCGAACTGAAAGAGGGGAAATTCAGATTAGATATATGGAAGAAATTCTTCCCTGTGAGGGTGGGGAGGCCCTGGCACAGGTTGCCCAGAGAAGCTGTGGCTGCCCCATCCCTGGAAGTGTCCAAGGCCAGGTTGGACGGGGCTTGGAGCAACCTGGGCTAGTGGAAGGTGTCCCTGCCAGTGGCAGGGGGTGGCATAAAATGAGCTTTAAGGTCCCTTCCAACCCAAACCGTTCCATGACAGAGGGCTGTGAGGCGATCTCTGTTTGCCTTGCTGTGAAGCAAACAGCATAAAGGGAGAGGTTCATTCCTGGGAGCTCTTTCCTTGCAGGCATTGACTGGGCTCCCAAGAGCGACCGCATCGTGACGTGCGGCGCTGACCGCAACGCCTACGTGTGGAGCCAGAAGGACGGCGTGTGGAAACCCACCCTGGTGATCCTGAGGATCAACCGCGCCGCCACCTTCGTCAAATGGTCTCCCTTGGAGAACAAATTCGCTGTGGGCAGTGGAGCTCGGCTTATATCCGTGTGCTACTTCGAGTCTGAAAACGACTGGTGAGCTGTTTGATTTCTGTTTATACCTGCAAGGTCTGCACGGGAAAGCTGAAGCCTGGAGTTCAGCTGTGGTAACTGGGTTACTGTTTTACTAATTTCTAAAATCTTCAGGGAATGTAGAGGGATGGCATTTTTCCATTTTGGAGAAAACATTCCCTCTCTTCTTTACTCTGGTGTAGCACCTAAAGGCCTTTGACTTCACTTATTTTCAGGTGATACATATTGGCATGGATCTGTTCTGTCTGACTGCCCTAAACATATGTTGCTTTTCTAAAAGAATTCATGCAGATTAAAAGTCTATTAACTACACCTGTATGGTTGAAAAGAGAGAAATATTTCCTTCCCTCACCTCGTTCCAGAATGGATGAAGAAACCTCCACTTGAGTCTTTCTTCCATTTACATTATTTTCTTGTTTCTTGTCATTAAAGAGTTTGAGTCAGTCACATCTCCAGGATGGTCTGTTAGAAGATGTTTGAGCTTGTCATTGACCTGTTCTGTATTTTGTCATGTGCTTACATCACAGTTTATAGATTTCTATCACAAATATTTCCATGTTTTTCTCATTGGCATCTAAACTTAGTGCTTCTGGTCTTCTCCCTTTGTAGCTACACTTGTTGGGAGCTACATTTGCTGTATCATCTGTAGGTGAAATCACTGTGGGGAGCATCTCTTA
This sequence comes from Pseudopipra pipra, assembly GCF_036250125.1. Classification (NCBI taxonomy): domain Eukaryota; kingdom Metazoa; phylum Chordata; class Aves; order Passeriformes; family Pipridae; genus Pseudopipra; species Pseudopipra pipra. Next base: position 13,533,931 of record NC_087564.1, read on the forward strand.
CTTTGGGCTGCATAAACAGGCACAAAAACACAGGTGTCCTGTGTCCAGTCTGCCATGTGGAGATGAAAAACTGACACCATCTGCAAAATACATTTTAAAGATTGTTTTGGATCTTTCTGCTTTCCAGCATGTTCAGTTATCAATATTTTCTCTGCCTCAGTTGTCTGCAAAAGAATCAGAACCCCGTATGTTAAAGAAAAAGAATGCGATCCTTAAAACTGGTGCTCGATGGAAGTAAAATCAAAGGAGAAGCACCATCATCCCAGAGGCCATCAAGTGAATAACAGATTTCATTACTATTTTGTAAATAGTTCAGATAAACTAAACCTGCTGAGGCGTATTTAGGCCAATATTGATGCATTCAGCAGCAGGACCACTTTGCACTGCACTGCAGATAATTGAGACGAATGCACTGGTCACATCATTGGCAGTTCCCCCATTTACTTGTTTTGTTTTATAGTTATTGTGTTATTAAACAGTAGAAAAGTCAATAGGCAAGAGATGTGACTGTAAAACTCTTTGGAAGGAGCTGGAGAGGGCTCGTACTTGGTGATCCATGAAAACAGGGCTGCTGAGCTCAGTGTCACAGTCACAGCTGACCTCGTGTTCATGGGGTGTGAGGGACCAGGCAATTCCTGGGCAAAATTCACATGAAGGAGTTCCATCTGATGCATTATAAGAATTAGTTGGAAGGGGTATAGTACTCAGGTGAGGAGATACATATTTAACAAGTTCGTTCATAGTGCTTAAAATTTTAATTAAATAACCATATAAAGTTCACAGATTGCACAAGGGGACGTGAAAGATTTGGGCGTGATGTGTTTTCCAAAATGTTAGTCATTGGCAAGGAGTGATCTTTTTGAGGAGTACTTGGGGGAGTCAGGTAAAATATGTTCACATACATTTTACACATCTTTCTTTTTTTTTATTATTTTAGGTGGGTGAGCAAACACATTAAAAAGCCCATTCGTTCCACTGTCCTTAGCCTGGACTGGCACCCCAACAATGTTCTGTTGGCTGCAGGATCCTGTGACTTCAAGTGCAGGTGAGAGAAGCTAAAACATCTGTGTGTAATTTGGGGTTCTGGATCAAGTCAGCAGCATGAGCATCTTGATCAGGCATTTGCTATTGGAATAAAAGGTGGCTCATTGCATGCTCTGCTTAGTACCAAAATAAAATACCCAGCTTGAGAAACGTTGGCCTTGGTGCTACTGCCTGCTGACTTTGGACTGCCAACATGGACCTGCTGAGGGACACCTTTCCAAAGGCCTCATCCCACCTTTTTCATCCCTGAGTCAGTAGTTCTCTCCCCTTTCCCTGTGCTGACCGTAACGTTCTCGCAGCCCTGTGAGGAGAGCAGGGTCAAGGAATTGATCCACCTGCAACTCAGTGCAATAAAACACATTTTCTGAAGAGCATTTAAAAAATAAAAAAAAGGCTGTTAAAACCAGATTGGCTTGAGAGATGGATGGGGCAGACTTTCAAACTGATGGTGGAATTCCAGCATGAGGGATGGGTCCTGCAGGCTGCTCTGAGGGAGGGATTGGGGTCACTGCAGGGAAGTTGCATGGGGAGCTGTCTGCAGTGCCTGCCTTTAATTCACATTTACTTAATCACTTGTACCTTGGATGATAATGGAAGCTTCTTTTCTTAAATTCTTTATGTAATAGGGCAATTTTTAAGCTTCAAAGTGTGTACTAAAAATGACTAAGGAGGAGTGGGAAGTGGAGGTGGGATTGACTATTACATTCCTTATTTCAGAATGAAACCCTCACATCTAAACCCTATCCTTTGAAACTTTTTTATGTAAGGAACAATGATAAATGGAAGCTGGGAAGGAGAGTTGTCTCCCTTCCCTACCTTATCTCATTTTCATTGGATAAACTATATGTATTCTCTTCCTTTCACAAAAAATATGATGTGAGATGTACTCACTCATCTTCCAGAGGCACCAGCTTTTCACATGTGGAAATCTTCTCATGTGTGTTCATAAAGGATCTTGGGACTTTGACATTAGGTCACCTGAAATATATTATGTGTGTGTATATATTTATATTACCTTGGACTTGAGCTTCTTCCAGTGCTTGTTATGGACATTGCATCTCTGGTTATCTCCTTTTCCCTGTTTGGTTGAAAGTTGGATTCACATAGTTTTTCTGTTCAGTGTGATTTTTTTAAAAAAAATAATTATATTTTCTGGTAGAAAATGGTGTGGTTCAGTTGGTTTCCTAGGAACATTCTCTAGAAGACTTGCTTAGTCTTTTATTTCCCATCAGAAAACTCACTCTGTCCTGCACCTCATTTCTCTGAAAATGGGCTATATTTTGAAAAAAAAGACCTAGGTCTTTAAAACATTTGGGAAACTTTCTGCTCTTCCTTAACATTGTACTTTAGGATGATTCATTGAAAAATTTTGCTGTTTTTCTCACAGAAATCTCCATATAGAAACATTAAAGAAAGGAAGAGTAGTGGAGATTGGTACTGGGTTTGTGTTTCTATTTCTTCCCCAAAACCATGAGAAACTGTTCTCTTGGGTAAACAGTGAGTACAGACCTCTAGAATTCTCCTTCTAGGGAGTGTTCACTTCCATATTAAAGATAATAAAGATACCTGGCTCTGAAGTATTCACCTGTTCTGATGAAAATTATGGAATGGATCTGCCAGAGCCACTGCCAACTAATAAGAGCCAGTTGGGAGACATGTTGGGAAAAGATTGGAGGGCAGGAGGCTGCAAGTTGATGGAAATACAGCAGAGTTTTTTGGTGGTTGGCCCAGATAGATGAACTCCCCTTCCATTTATCTTTAAAATAAAAAAAAATATATATAGCTAATAACACTGCATAGGTGCGAATTTTATATTCTTGCTGGAACAACGTTGCTGTGGGAATAAAAGTAATTTCCCAGTGTTCTTTTCAAGGCTGGGGCCTTCAAGCTGTTTTTAAAAGAGAGGGAGACTTCAGTGAGGGAAAAGACTTATTTTTATTTTAACTAACAGTTAAATTTGAGGTCTTTCACTACTTAGGAATGATTTTCCTGCCTTGTGTCAAAGGCTATTGCTTTAAACATCTTGTCCTATTTCCATACATTAGGAGAACCATCCTTTTAGATGGCTCTATAAAATTAAGTTTTTTGAAGGATTATAATTAGATTATATTTAAACTGATAGAGCCAAATATAAATTCATACTTAATTCCCTGAAAATCTGTACCTAATATAGCTGCAGTTATGATAGCCTTATCATTCCAAATGAGCAGCTCTATTGGAATTAGCTGAATATAGGTACCTTTGGAAGTGCTTACCCCACACATGTAAAACATTTAAAAAACAGGGAGGAGGGAGCTACATTTCCTTAAACTCACTATAAAATAATTCCTTTTTGTATGTGACTGCAACCATGAGTATTTGATCAGAGATTTTCATTTATACTGAGTTTTTCCCTCTGGTAGTAGTGTGGTGTAGCTCTCCTGCTCCTCCTGCTCAATGGACTCTAATCCTACGTTGGTGACGTCCCAGTAAATTCCATGGTAACACTCAGGAACACCATATTGTGGCACGTCTGAATCATGCAGAAGGAATTCAATGAAAGGGGGAGGCTTTCTATTTAAACATATCTTGAAAATTGTAGTGCTGGGGAGAAAAAAAAAAAACCAAACCTATAAAAACATTGTGGTATTTCAGGTTTTTAAGGCATTTTTTTTTTCAATAACGAGCAGGAAGAAGGTGGCTCAGAGCCCCTTTGCAGGCATCAGAACATCGGGTTTCTTTCTTTGAAATCCTGCTGTTCCTAAAAAGTGGGTAATTTTGTAGGTGTTTGTATTAGCTTCTAATTACACACTGCTGTTCCTGGGTGTTCTCTGGCTGAGGGATTGACTCTGGAGAGCTGTTAGCGCTGCAAAAGGATGAAAGGGAAATCTTGGCACACTGGAAAATGCACTGACAAACGTGTGGTTTTGTGCCATCTTCTGGAAAAAAAGGAGAGGGGTACAAGAACAGCGTTTATGAAAAACCTGTGTGCTTTTACACCCTTTCTCTCTCCACACTGAAGCTTCCAGGCTTGTTTAAAGATAGCATAATATTTTATTCGGGGGGAATCAAACACATCCCTCCGCTTCCAACGCCAAAAGCACCCGGAGCTCCCAGGAGGTTTGTTCTCTCTTTGTTCACACTGGAATCTTTCTTTTTTTATTTGCAGGGTGTTTTCCGCCTACATTAAGGAAGTGGATGAAAAACCAGCCAGTACTCCCTGGGGCTCCAAAATGCCTTTTGGGCAGCTGATGTCGGAGTTTGGGGGAGCGGGAAGCGGGGGGTGGGTGCACAGCGTGAGCTTCTCTGCCAGCGGGAACCGCCTGGCCTGGGTCAGCCACGACAGCACCGTGTCGGTGGCTGATGCCTCCAAAAACATGATGTAAGTACCCCCTTGCTGTTCCTCATCAGCTGTTGGACTTGATGATCTTAAAGGTCTTTTCCAACCCTAACGGTTCCGTGATTCTCTGGGGAATGTCGTGTCTTTATCTCATGGGGGCTGTGACTGCTGTTGCCATTTTTACTGCTCTGGATTCCAGGAGTCTCTTTGAGGCTCGTGTAAGGTTGATACTTAAGAATTTCAATTACATACTCTAAAATTCTTAGAAGAACTCTTCAGTGAGGGCATAGCCAGTTTACTTGGCGGGGGGAAGCATTTGAAAAGAAGAAATTGCATTCCACTCTGTGTGGAAATATACAGAGAATTTCGGGGGAAACAGTATTTCCTTGTAAATGGATTCAAGAGAGTCCAGAAACATGCTCACTCCATAACTAATAAGACCCTATCCCCAGCCAGGATCTGGAAAATAAGTTGTTCATTTCATGAAATATGAATTCCAACCACTGTCATTAAGGTTCTGCTGAGGCAAGGTTTCAACTTCCAACCTTGCACCTTCCAATTCAACAAAATATGTAATGAACAGTTCCTCCTCCTGCTGTTCCTCTTGATCTGCATAACTTTGCAGTGTCCATGGCTTTCCAACCAAGAAGGAAGAGATTCTCCATATGTTTTGGCAGCAGAGATCTCTGGGGATCATCCAGGCTCTGCTGGGATTCATTTTGAATTGTGGTTCTGATGGCTACAGTTATATCAGTACCTGGCAGGGGATATCAGTCATTATAAAGTGTTTCAGAATTCTTTCCTCACTTGTCATTAAATCACAAAAGCTGACTTAATTGAACATCAAGGCTTTTTCCCTCTGAAAAGATGTCAAACATTAAAACTTCAAGTGCTTTTAATATGCAAATGAAGTTAATAACTTCATCAGTCTGAACATTTTTGGGAGTGTTCCTTTTAAACTCTTGCCCCTGTTTGCACACAATATTGGCAACTTCCCCCTTTCACCTGAAACACTTCATTTTGTGACAGATCCTCCAGGACACTTTCATTAGCTTTAAAACTTCTCGTTAAAAATTACAACCCTCTGGAGTCACCACAGGACAACTGAGCCACGCTGGCTTTTCCAGTAATCCTTGTGTGGGAACGGTGTCTATTTTTTGTTAGAGCCAAAAACGAGAGGTTTCAACGAATTCCTGTAACAAATGTTCTTGTGTTCAGGGTTTCACAGCTGAAAACAGAGTTCCTCCCACTCCTGAGCGTGTCGTTTGTCTCTGAGAACAGCGTGGTGGCAGCTGTAAGTGTCGGTTATTTTCTGCTTTTAGAGTGTTGTCGTGTTTTGGAGGGGGAGAAACACCATCTTTTACCCAGCTAATAATAAATGAGCTCTTCCCTGGTGTCAGTCTCTGCATTCTGCAGCCAGAAGCAGCAGCAGCACCCAGTGGGGACGGGCAGGTTGTGCCTCCTGACAGGCTTCCGTGGTGTTTGGTTGCAGGGCCATGACTGCTGCCCCATGCTCTTTAACTGTGACGACCGTGGCCTGCTGACCTTCGTTTCCAAACTAGACATTCCAAAACAGAGCATCCAGCGCAACATTTCCGCCATGGAACGCTTCCGGAACATGGATAAAAGAGCCACCACGGAAGATCGCAACACGACCCTGGAGACGCTGCACCAAAACAGTATAACGTGAGTGCCCTGCTGCCAGGACCAGGGCAGGGAATGCTCTCCACGTCAGTTTGGTTTCCCAGGATGTTCTGCAAACCTAGGAGAGCTCGGGGTTGCTCTACCAGGAGGGTTTAGCCAGTATCCCCCTTTCCCTGTAGTCTTTCCCTAACACACCTGCCTGTTTTTAGGACATGTGTGGAAGCTGGAGTTAATCATTGACGTGGTGTGCGTGCTTCTCCTGTTTGCTCGTGACTGATGTGTTCTGTAACCTGGACACAGCTTATCTTATCAAATATGTGGATAGTTCCCAAGAGGCTGGTGGCACTGTGCAAAATCTAGTCAGCAAAATCCACCTCAAACAGGAATTTACATCCCAGCTCCCTGTTTAACATGTTATTGCCACGTGTATTTAGTTATTGCGTATTACTGTTTTCAAACTGAAAGAGAGGTAATTTAGGTTAGATATATGGAGAAAATTCTTCCCTGTGAAGGTGCTGAGGCAGATTGCCCAGAGAAGCTGTGGCTGCCCCATCCCTGGAAGTGTCCAAGGCCAGGTTGGATGGGGCTTGGAGCAACCTGGGCTAGTGGAAGGTGTCCCTGCCCATGGCAGGGGGTGGAGCTTTAAGGTCCCTTCCAGACCAAACCATTCTATGATTCTGTTGATCAAAATGATTGATCCAAGTTAATTGAGTAATATATCCCTGCATTTAAAAAAAGCATGAGATCCCAGAGGATGATGGGCAGTTCATGTTAATGCAAGCAAAACATTTTGGCTGCAGCCACCAGGCCATGAAGGAGCTCTCAGCATCCTTTTCTTGGCTTATTTTTCTGAGGCATTTGACCAAAAATCTGGTGTAAGCTCTGGTATACTCATGTCTCCATCTGAAGGAGTAGGAGTAGAATTCAACCCAAATTTCCCAGCTTTCTGGCTCTCTGTAATGGGTGTTAGAGCTCTCACTCTCTGTTTGCAGCCAAGTGTCTATTTATGAGATAGACAAACGGGATTGTCGGAAATTCTGCACCACCGGCATCGATGGAGCAATGACCATCTGGGATTTCAAGGTAAAAACAGGCTTTTACTACTGTGTTTATGTGAACTAGCTGGGGTGGGGTGGTTTTTTTTTTGATCTCTTAACATCCACTCCTGGGGCTCAGCCCTAAGGCAGGTTTCATTAGCAGCAGGAAATCCTGACAGGAATATTCAAGACCATTAGTGAACTCTGTAAGAAGAACAGATCCAAGAATCAGCATAAATGCAGATGCACTTCATTTAGCAGATGGTGCTTATGCAGACTTAATTTTTTAATGGAATTACTTAATGTCCCTGTAGGAATTCCCACCAATTCTTTTCTTCTCCAACCTCAGCCACAGTTGGGCTGGAATATTCACTGGTATGACATAGCCCATTGCCTCTTCCTGCTCCTGTCCCATGGGACTCTGCTCCCTGTTCTGCTGCAGAAGATGGTTCTGGCCTCTCAGAATTAACTTACCAAAGTAGTACGAAGTTGCCTCAAAGAATTGGAAAATACAATAAAGATCCTAAAAGAATTTAATAATGCTCATGCTTGCTTTGCTGAGGCCTGGCCGACAGAGGTCTCTGCTGGCCTTCCCAAAACTCTTGGGATCTGGTTTAGAAGAAGAATGGGTTGTCTGTGTTCTGTGATGCCAGAAAGTTCTGGAGGAGCCAGAGAAGAGATTGAGGTGATCTATAAGCTGCTTTAGTGCAGTTTCAGGTCTGTATCACTAGTTTGTATATGCCTGAGTTTGAAAGGAATGACTGTTGTGGTCTCTGGCTCTTGAACTAGGAAGAAATTATTTCCTTTACAAAGAAATTCTTCCCTGTGAGGGTGGGGAGGCCCTGGCACAGGTTGCCCAGAGAAGCTGTGGCTGCCCCATCCCTGGAAGTGTCCAAGGCCAGGCTGGATGGGGCTTGGGGCAACCTGGGCTAGGGGAAGGTGTCCCTGCCCATGGCAGAGGGGTGGAACAAGATGGTCTTTTAAGGTCCTTTCCAACCCAAACCATTCCATGAATCTATGAATATGAGTCTAATCTCAAATATTGGGGTTTTTTACTTGTTTTTCTCAGCATTTACACCGAGTTATTTAACACAAGTTACTGCAGCTGATAGTGATTAAGATTTTTCTCTCTTTCAAGACCTTGGAGTCCTCCATTCAAGGGCTACGAATCATGTAAAGATGGATTTCCATGATCTAGCAGGACAAACTGCTTGACAGAATGCAGCTCCCACATCTGCACAAATCCGAAAAGGGAGGAGGAGGAAGGTGAAATATTTGGAAACACTGAGAAAATATGGCTTGGCAGATTTTCTTTTGAATCTAAATTTGGTGAATTGTGTTGGTTTCAAAATCAGCTGTGATTGTTCCTTTTTTTTTTTTTGTTTTGGTTGGTTGTTTCATTCCATTCTTTACCAAAGCTGCTCCTTAAGTAGTTTATTGCAGGAAGTTGTGAATCACTAACTTAAAAGGGGAATTTTATGTAAATTGTCTGCTAGAAATAATAATAATAATAAAAAAGAGAAAAACTGGTTCTTTGTTTTGCTGCTCATCGGTGGCGATTAAAAAAGGGATGTTAAGGGAATTAATTGGGAGAGAGAGGGAGTGGGAAAACCCTGCAGTGATACTTTATGGCCTTAAAACAAGCAAAGTTCATCTTAATTGAAAGTTTCTCAGAGTTGACAGAGGAAGACCTGGAGTTCTGATGATCTGGATGTGAAGGTTCAGATGAGCTTCTTCCTGGGAAATTGTTCCCTTGAGGTGATGATTTTGGAGGATGAATGATTTTATCCTACTACCCTTAATTCTGCCTGCCTTGTGTTTAATCCATAATAACAGCAAATTAACCTGAATGTCTTTTTTTTTATTGTCTGCTCAGTGGGCCACAGTTTTCTCCAAAGGCAAATGATGGGAATTATTTGTAGTTCCCTTTCAGGACTGGTACCAAACCTGCTCCCAGTGCAGTGCCTGGGGGATGAGGTGAAAGGCTGTGTGTGGAAAGTGAGGCAAAAATCTGCTGAGCCACATCTTGAGAAGACAAATGAAAAGCAAATGACTCTGTGAGTCAGTGAAGCTGCACAGGCCTGGGTGTTGTGTAGAGCCGAGTGCTTGGCCTGTAAGATCCTGTGTTTATAGTGACTGGTGGGGAATGGAGCACCTGCCAGGTGTCACTGTGGTCTGGCTTCAGTGCAGGGCCTTTGTCTCCAGGAACCTTTTACAGTTCAGCTCTGAGCCTCGGGAGCTCACAGAGGCATTTGCACATAACTTATTTTACTCACAGATCTGGTTCTTCCCCCCTGCGTTGCCTTGAGGCCGGGACAGGCTGTGCTCTGAGGGGATTAGCTGGCTCATGGCATTGCTTTATAAGGTTCAAGACTCGTTTCTGTTGAAAATGCAGAAGTGCGTTTAAAAAAACCCCAATGACTACATTTACCACTTCCTCTGGAACCAGAGTTGCTTCATTCCTGCTTGTTTCTCAGCTTGGGGTGGCTGAAAGGGGAGGGTGGAAGATCAGCTCACAAAGTGACAACTCCTGTCCTCCACTGCAGAGCTGGATCCTTCTTGGGTGCTGTGCTGCCTGCACAGAACTGACTGGTTTTCCAGTTCCTTCTGGTTTCCTTGTGTCTCTCACCTTCCTCCCTTGGCAGTCAGGTGTGGCTTTGCACTTTCCTCTCCCTTCAAAACATAAAATAATGAGTGTTTAACCTCTGCTCCTCTTGCAGTCTGGGGATCTGGTGTGTAGGATGGCTGAAGTGGGTGGGGTTTGTCAGCTGGGACACAAGGATAATGGAGTTTAGTGTCCTCTGGGTCAGAGTGACACTGGAGCATGGATTTGGCTTTGTCCATCTCTGTATGGACTATTAGATGTTTGTCTCACAGACAGTAATGATTTTGTTTCTGGAGTCACTTTGAAAGGTTGGTGGTTAATGTCCAAAAAGTATTAAAAAGAAGGATTCTAAAACATGTGGTCCAAGAAACATAAAAAAAGGGTGGAAAAATCACCTAATGAGAGAGGGGAGAAAATGGATCTCAGTGTTTATGCCTGGGGCTGAGAAGGGACCCTGCCCTCCCTGCACTGCTGCTGTCCCAGTCCTGCAGAGTCACTTGGGGAGAGAAGGAGGTGAGTGCATCCCCTTGCTCAAGGAGGGAAGGGGTGAAAAACTGAAACCCATCTCTCTTTCCCAGAACTTCCAGCAGGAGCTGAGCTACCCTGCCCGGCCAGGAACGGGATAAAAATGGGTTGCTCTGAAGCAGGAGGGAAAAAGCTCGAGGGGTGGATGGCTGGTGGGCGGGGGCACAGGCTCGGTGACCCAGCCTGGGCTGGGGTCCCAGTGGGATCCGTGGGATGCAGGAACCGGCAGCAGCTGCTCCGAGGGCGGCCGGATCCCGGCTCCGCGGGGTCCTGCGGATCTCCCCGGCCGTGGGAGGCGATGCCGACGGGAGTCTCGCCCCGGGTGGGCTCCAGACGCAGCTGTTCCCTGCTCCAGGCCAGCCCCGGAGGCAGGCAGGGTGTCCACATCCCTCCGAAACGCATCAGGGACGAGGCGGTGAACAACACTCCCGCGGCCAGAGGGGGAGGACGGGGATCCTTCCCCTCTGTTCTCCCGGCTGTGTCCTTCCCTCGTGCACCCGGGGCGCGTTGCCCACATCCCACCGGGATCCCAGCGGGAGCATCCCGGGGCCGGTGTCCCGTCCACGTGAGGCGATGGAGCGGCCCTGGCCCTCAGGCACAGGGGCAGGGCGGCCGCAGAGCTGCTGTGCGCTCCCCCAACGCCCACGTAAGGAAGTGGTTGCATTTCTCGGAGAGGAAAAGGGAAGTCGGGCAGCCTCGGCGGGGCAGGCACAGCTCCCGCCGCTCGCTCGGGGCTGCGTTCGTGTCGACTGCCCAGAGTCCATGAACGAGCCCCGCCGTCCATGAACTGAGCCCGGCCCGCCCTGCCCGCGCCGCTCCGCAAGGTAAGGACGGGGAGGCAGCTCTGCCACCCCAGCGAGGACCTGGGGCTGTCCCTGGGGGGGCTGTGGCTGTCACCGCTCCTGCTGCTCCCACCCTGCTCGAGGGGACGTGGGGACCCCCCGGCTGGAGCCAGGGGGTGCAGGCAGCCCCTCGCCTCGTGTGAGCTTTGCTGTCGCTGCGTTTTGGATGTTCGGGGTTCCCTTCCCCCCCGCCCCCCCCGATTTGGCAGCAAGTTTGAGGTTTTTCCTCTTGCTGGAGGTCTGACGGTTTGGAGGGGGGGGTGAAAAGGGTCCTTTCGTGGGGGTCCCGTCGTGGTTGGTGCCGGCAGAACCAGGGCTGCCACAGTCTGTCCTCTCCTCCTCGGGAATCAGCTGCTCCCCGCTTTGCCCAGCGTGAGGAAGAGGAGGGTCAGAGCTGCCCTCCCTCTGCTCTGGGACAGTGATGTCCCCTCAGGGCCAGGCTGGCTCCTGGGGCACCTCCAGCCAACGCTGGGGACCGAGGAGGGTGTCCCCAGCCTGGCTGGCAGGAGCACGGGGGGGGTGACACCCTGAGCTGCCTCAGGGAGCAGAGGGTCTCCCGGGGGTCAGTGCCGGGGGCCCACCATGGTGGCCGGGGGAGAGTTTCCCGGGGTCCTGCAGCTCCCGGCGGGATTCTCCCCGTGTCCCTGCACTGGGGAGTGCAAACCCCGCCAGGCTCACAAAAACCCCAAATACAGCTCCTCTGGTGCGTGGCTTCCTCCAGGGACTGGGAGGAGCCCCCAGCGCTCAGCTCTGCCAAGGTTTGGTTATCTCCTCCAAGGATGTTTCCGAGCTGCTTGGACTGGCCGGGGAGATAACGGAGCTGCTCCGACTCCCAATCCCGCCCTGTCTGACCTTTGGAAAATTCCCATTTTCCTCCCTCGCGAGCCCCTGTGTCGAGCAGGGGGATAGCCACAGCCCCTCCAATGCTCCTTCCTGGTGGGGAAGGGGCTGCCAAGCCTCTGTGGGTCACCCCAGGGCGGGAGCAGGGCTCAGGGAACTGGTTGTAAATGGGCTGTGGGGGAAATGAAACACCAACCGCTGCAGGGAGGGACTGGAGTGTGAAGGGCTGAGCAGCCCTCACTCCTTCCTGAGGTGGCCTCTGCTCCTGGCACAGCAGCTGACCTCATCCCCTCGGGGTGGCATTAAACCAGGGAGCAACAGGACCCCCAGGGAGAAGGGTTTATGCCTCTGAGCATCCAAACTACCTGGAAAAACCAAAGCATCGTTGTTTTCTTAGCGAACATCGAACATCGAGGCCGGAAAGCACCGCGGAGTGCCCTGCCTCCCATCCCTCCTCCCGGGAGCCCTTTCAGCCAGTGCCTGTTTCCGCTGGGTCCTGGTTTCAGCCAAGTCCCTATTTCACACATTTTCCCTCTCCTGAGGGAACAGCAGTGTCCCTGTTGTGCTGATTTTATCCGTCCCTTGTGGTGCTGCTCCATCAGGTACCCGGTGGCAGCAGCTTCGTGCCCTCCTTGGGTCACCCCGTGCTGCATCCCAGGGGGATCAGCTGGGACAGAGCAGCTGTCTGCTCATCCATGCCCACATCCTTGGCCAGTGGGGACAGATATTTTGGCAGGGTGTGGGGTGTGTGACAGCAGGGCTTGTGCTGTGCATTGGCATTGGGATTTCTCCACATGCAGCAGGCAGGTGATGGAGCTCTTTGCATTTTTTTCTCCCCAGCCCAGGGACGGAGCTTTGCTAGGAGAGACTTTTTTCCTTCCCCTGTACCGTTTTCAGCTGCCAAAGAAAACGGGACGTGTTCGGGGAGTTCCCAAAATAGCCGAGAGCAAGCTGTGAGTAATCCCGTCGGTCACGCCCTGGCAAGGTGTTTCCCTACATCCCTGCATTCCCTCAGCTGGATGGCCAGGGGGCTGTGACGCTGCTCCGAGCTCTTCCTGGTCCCTTCCTGGTCCCGTGGCACCTGGAGGGGGCTTGCGGGAAGCTGCTCCATCTGGTGACACCGGAGCAGTTGGTGGGGACCAGCAGGAACAGTGGGAGCTCAGCCAGGAGAAAGGATTAGTCACCAGGGCTGAGCACGGGTGGGATGGGATGGGATGGGATGGGATGGGATGGGATGGGATGGGATGGGATGGGATGGGATGGGATGGGATGGGATGGGATGGGATGGGATGGGATGGGATGGGATGGGATGGAGGTGTCTCCATAGGGCTTTGGCACATCCTACATGAGAGATGGGGAAGGAGGAAGTGGATCTGGCTGTGTGGGGATGGAGAGAGGAGATGCTGCCCATGGTGGGACAGCTGGGATGCTCACAGGGCCCCTGTGTGCCCTGCCACCTCCTGCCCACTGAGCTCCAGCCAGCTGGGGCAGGAGCTGGTGGTGGGATTTGGAAGTCTCTGAAAGTGAGCAGTCTCTGAGCTTGGAAATCCTCAGGGAAACCCCCTCCCCAGCAGAGAGGGGACACAGTGGGCTGTGACACAGGGCTGATCCCAGTGGGAGGGATCGCTCGGTGGGGCTGGGAGCTGGAAGTCTCTTGTCCCAGTGGCTGGAGCAACATGTCCTGACCAGCCACGGGGGTCTCTCCCTGTTCTCAGCCCGTGAGCCATGGCCTACCACAGCTTCCTGCTGGAGCCCATCAGCTGCCATGCCTGGAACAAAGACCGGACCCGTAAGTACGGCCAGGGCACCCCATCCCAAAATCCCCAGGGATAACCCGAAGCACTGACTGTCCGGGCTAAACATCCCTGTGGTGGGAGATGCTCCCGGGACAGGGCAGAGCTGGGTTGGGGCTGGGTTTGGGGATGTAAATTCTGCTACAGACAGATTTGGGGGCTGGGACAGCATATTCCCCTCTGTATCTGCCAGATCCCTCTGCTGGGACAGAGCCTGGCACAGGGACAGAGCCTGGCACAGGGACAGAGCCTGGCACAGGGGTGCAAGCACAGTGTCCGGCCCAGAGGCACTGCGGGGCGTGGGGAGGGACGGACGGGGCACAGAGCAGAGCAGAGAAGAGCAGGGCAGGGCAGGGCCGGGTGATTCGCGGCCGATGGCATTTCCCGACCGCGGCACAGGGGACGTGGGAGAACAAAAAGGGCTTTCTCTGCTGCAGCCAGGCAGGAGGGGCGGGCTAGGGCTGGATTCGGGAGCTGTGCGCCTGCAGCCATCCCGTGTCCTATCCTATCCTATCCTATCCCATCCCTCCAGCCGCATGGGATCACTCTCTAGGGAAAGGAGGACCCCAGGCTGTTGGGTCTGGGGTTCTCCCTCCCCTGAGGGACAATTTGCAGTGTCAGGGCAGTGCAGGGCCAGGGCTGGGGGCCTTGGTGGGACCCCCCTGCCGTGCAGGGGAACCTGGAGCCCAGGAAGGGGCGGGTGGGGGCTGCCTGGCCCTGCTGCCCCCACAGGGCCCGTGACCCAGGGAGGGCTTTGCCCTCGCCCTGTCACCCCCAGAGATCGCCCTGTGCCCCAACAACCACGAGGTTCACATTTACCGCAAGGACGGGGCCAAGTGGAACAAAATCCACGAGCTGAAGGAGCACAACGGGCAGGTGACGGGTGAGTCCCGGCTGGCGGAGGGGACGGGGACACGGATGGTGGGTGGCCCTGCCCTGGAGCTGCTCCCAGCCCTCCCTGTGGCGTTGGGAGCTTCTGGATGGGGGTTGTGCTGTGGGTGGAGCAGAGGGAGCAGGTTGTGTCCAGCTCTCCTGGCCCCGACCTGGCGTGTCAGAAGGCATCTGGGGTGGGATGGATGGGATGGGAGGGATGTGGAGGCATGGGGTGGGGAGGGATAAGGTGGGATGAGATGAATAGAATGGGATAGAATGGATGGATGGATGGATGGGAAAGGATATGGATAGATGGAAGAGATGGGTGAGATGGATTGGGATGGAAAGGATGGGGTGGGAGGGGAAGGATGGGTGGGAGAAATGGAGTGGGATGGGTTGGGATGATGTTGGAGGGATGAGAAGGGAAAGGATGGAGTGGGGTGAGATGAGATGGATTGATGGATGGATGGATGGTTGATAGATACATAGGAGAGATGGTTGGGATGGAATGGAACGGTGTGGGAGGCATGGGAAGGGATGGGGTGGGGAGGGATGGAATTAGATGAATGGGAGAGATGGGGTGGGATGGGTTGACGTGGAATGCTTTGAGGTGGGAGGGGTGGGAAGGGATGGGGTGGGATCATTTTGGATGGATATGGGAGTAGGGTAAAGAAGGACTCTGGAGCAGAGACCACCTCGAACAACTCTGCCTTCAGACAGCCCCCAGCCCCGAGTGACCCATTCCCATTCCCACTCCCATGGCTCCCTGGGCCACCATCACCCCACTCTGCCTTCCAGGCATCGACTGGGCCCCTGAGAGCAACCGGCTGGTGACGTGCGGGACCGACCGCAACGCCTACGTGTGGACCCTGAAGGGCAACGTGTGGAAGCCCACCCTGGTGATCCTGCGGATCAACCGCGCCGCCCGCTGCGTCAAGTGGAGCCCCAAGGAGAACAAGTTCGCCGTGGGCAGCGGCTCCAGGCTCATCTCCATCTGCTACTTTGAGCAGGAGAACGACTGGTGAGGATCCGGCACAGCCTGGGGGGGGTCTGTCCTAGGGGAGATGGGAGGGATGGATGGATGGATAGGTGGATGGATGGATGGATGAGACAGATGGGTGGATGAGATGGATGAGATATGGAAGATGGCTTGGGAGATAGGAAACTGGAGGAGCTGGAGGTAAGACAGGAAGAGATGAGGGAGATAGAGAGGAGCTGGAAGTGGAGACAGACGGGGAGATGGAGAGATGGACTCCACATGCCCGAGCTGCTACTGCAGAGTGGTGGCCCAGGGCAGCTCCTGGGGCACTTGGAGCATTCACCACCCTCATCCAGCCCTCCTGCCAACCCAGTGGGGTTCCTGGGGGAGGTGACGCTCCCCCCTGATGCCAACCCCTCTCCATGCAGGTGGGTTTGCAAGCACATCAAGAAGCCCATCCGCTCCACGGTGCTCAGCCTCGACTGGCACCCCAACAACGTCCTCCTGGCCGCCGGCTCCTGCGACTTCAAGTGCCGGTGAGGAGCAGGGGGGTGGGTGACCAGGGGAGCCTGAGTGAGGGGACCCCCAGGGATGGGTTGGGGTCACACCCTGGCACAGCACAGAGCTGTGTGGGGCAGCCCAGCACCCTGAATTGTCTGTGGGGAAGGCTTCACCTCCGAGGTGCTGTTTGGAGCAGGGAATGGAGCACAGGGGAGACTCAGGGAGGTCTGGGGGTGCCCTGGGGATGATCCCAGCATTACAGCACCCTGTGAGACCCCATGGGCTCTGCCAGGGAAACCGAGGCGTTCAGGGAGCAGGGCTGGAGGCAGTGCAGGCGCCGTGTCCGGGGACACACGGCAACACCCTTCCCCTCTCTCCCAGGATCTTCTCAGCCTACATCAAGGAGGTGGAGGAGCGGCCCAGCCCCACCCCGTGGGGCTCCAAGATGCCCTTTGGGGAGCTGATGTTCGAGTCCAGCAGCAGCTGTGGGTGGGTGCACAGCATCTGCTTCTCGGCCAGCGGGTCCCGTGTGGCCTGGGTGAGCCACGACAGCACCCTGTGCCTCGCCGACGCCGGCAGGAGGATGGCGTAAGCAGGGCAGGGCAGGGGGCTGGGGGGGACTGTGCTGGGGGTGTTGGGGGGGGTGAGCCCCAAACTGACCCCGGGGTGGGAGTATCTCAGTTGGGTTGGGCCAAGAGCGTTCCCAGAGCATCCCTGTGTGTGGGAGGGGGAGATGGAGGGGTCCAGCCCCAGGAACTGGGACAGTCCTAGAACATCCCTGGAGCATCCCTGGATATCTCTGAGCATCCTTGGGTAGTGAGGGAGGTAGAGGGGTCCAGTCCTGCATGTTGATGAGGGAAATGGAGGGATTCGGCCTCAGGAGCTGGGATTGTGCTGGAGCATCCCTGGAGCATTCCTGGATATCCCCAAGCACCCCTGGGTATCCTTGGAGCATCTCTGTACATGAGTGGGTAGATAGAGGGGTCCAGGCCCATGAGCTGGGATAGCCTGAGAGCATCCCTGGAGCATTCCTAGGTATTCCTGAGCATCCCTGTACATGGATGGGGGATAAAAAGCAGTCCAGCCCCAGGAGCTGGGACACCCCTCGAGCATTCCCAGAGCCCCACGGATGGAGGAGGTGGTGGGTCCTCTTGTAGTCTTGTGGCTTCCACCCATGTGACGAGCTGTGCCAGTCTCAGGGCAGAGGCTGCAGCTCAGCTCCCTGCCAACATCCTGCCCTGCCTCGCAGCGTTGCCACCCTGTGCACCGAGACCCTGCCCCTGCTGGCTGTCACCTTCATCACCGAGAACAGCCTGGTGGCCGCGGTGAGTCCGGGCGGGGGCACGGGGTGGGCACGGGGCGGGCGCCGTGGCCAGAGGGTGCTGAGCAGGGCGGGCTGTTCCCCAGGGCCACGACTGCTGCCCGATGCTGTTCACCTACGAGGAGAGCCAGGGCGCCCTGACCTTCGGGGGGAAGCTGGACGTCCCCAAACAGAGCTCCCAGCGCGGCCTCACCGCCCGCGAGCGCTTCCAGAACCTGGACAAGAAGGCGAGCTCGGACACGGCCAACGCCACGCTGGACACCCTGCACAAGAACAGCATCAGGTGAGGGCTGGGGGGTGCAGGGACAGGCTCGGGGTCACCTCGGGGGTGATGACCCCTGAGCATCCCCCGGCTGTGCTGCTGTCCGGCCTGGGAGCTGGGATAGCCTTGGAGCAGCCTTGGGTATCCCTGGAGCATCCCTGAGCATTCCTGCAAACGAGTGAGAGAGGTTAAAGGATTCAGCACGAGGAGCTGGGTCAGTCCTGGATATCCCTGAGTTTCCCTGGGTATCCCCGGAGCATCCCTGCATGTGGGTGGGGGAAATAGGGGGGTCCAGTCCCAGAAGCCGGGACAGTCCTGGAGCATCCCCAGAGCACACCTGGATATCTCTGAGCATCCCCGGGTATCTCTGAGCATCCCTGGCTACCCCCAGTGCCTCCCAGCACATGGGTCAGGGAGAGGAAGGGGTGCAGCCCCACTCCCACCCATGGCTGCCCGGCAGCCCCGAGGGCTCAGCAGGAACCTTGGATTGACTGATTCCTGCTGCCTCTTTGCACCCACAGCCAGATCTCGGTGCTGGTGGGTGGGAAGGACAAGTGCACCCAGTTCTGCACCACAGGAATGGATGGTGGCATGAGCATCTGGGATGTCAAGGTGAGATGTCCCCACAGACCCCCTGGACTCCGAGCACCCAATGTTGAACCTTCATCAGCCCCAGCTCTAATCCCTCACCCTGTGGTGTTGGGGCCCACGCTGTCCCACAGTCCTGGCTGGGGGACACCCCAGGGTGGCACTTTCACAGCTCTCCATCAGAGAGGGGTGATGCCAGCCTTGCAGAGGGATCCAGCAGCCTCTCCTGGCTTCAGCTTTGCCCACATGGCTTGGAAAATGAGCCCAGACCAGCCAAAGTTGGGATCTTCCCCCCACAGGGATGGGTTGGCATGCCAGGGGACAGCTTCCCTCCCAGTTCCCTTCGCTTTCAGCTCCCCAACCACTTCCTTGGAAAGCAAAGAGGTGCTGCTGAACAACCTCCCATTTCATTTCAGAGCCTGGAGTCAGCGCTGAAGGATCTCAAGATCAAATGAAGGAGCCCTCCAGGAAGGGCATCCTGGCTGCCCCTGCTCTGCCACCCTGCCTGCTTCCCCCTGCCAGCCCCCTGTGCCACACGAACCCCCCGTGCCACATGAGCCCCCTGTGCCACCATGCCACCAGCACACTCCCTGCTGCCAGCCAGCCCTGGCGGCTGCTCTCAAAGAAAACCATTTTTTTTTTAAACTATTTTTGTTAAAAAATAGTTTTAGTTTTTAACTATCCTTCCTGATGCTGGTCATACATCGCTTAGAAAATAGAAAATAAAGTTAAGGAATTTTCCTGGATAAATCCGAAGAGGTTTTCTTTGCACTCTTATAGAACAATTTCAGGTATTCCCAGGAAAGCAGCTTCCCACTGTGGTTTCTCATCCTCACTGAGGATGACAGTCCCTGTGGCACACCCCTCTGCCACAGTCCCTGCAGTCAGGCAGACAGGATTACACAGAACAAATCACATTTGTCCTGCACCTCCACAGCCTTAACCCCTCCACCAGTGACTCCCAGTGCTCTGAGCCCTGGGGCTGGATCTCCTCCAGCCTTCAGGGAGCGAGTCTGGGAAGTGCTGGTGTCCCAGAACAGGCTGGCAGCAGGACTCCCAGACCTTCTGGGGCACAGCAGGTTGGAGTATCTCCCCTTCCCCTCCTGCAGCCCTGCACTGAGACAGGACACGTGACAGGGTGACAGTTCGGTGACTGCCCTTCTGACACGGTGACTGGGCCAGACAGCACCCTGAGGGTAACTGTTTCCTCCTCCGTGGTAAACAGATTGTGCAAGACATCCATTAAAACAGCAGGGAAAGCTCTTCCCCCTCAGGCTGCATGTGCTAAACCTGGAGCCAAACCCCACCCCACAATCAGCAGCTGCAGGAGTCCCCCAGCCCCCCTAAGCTGTGCCCTCCACACACACACGAGGCCACAGCAGTTCTGATAACTTACAGTTTAATCAGCCAAATATACAAGTTCTGGTGTTGTTTTTTTAACTTGATCAAGTTTGGTTTTGTTTTTTTTTTCTTTTTTCCCATCTGGATCTGACACAATAAATGTTTGTTTTTTCTCCTTTGAACAAAGGATGATGTGGTTAAAAACTGGCACTATCCCTAATAAAGAGGAGAAAAAAAAAATGAAGAGGAGGGAAAAGGGGAGACTGGCTGCAAGAAAGGAGGGATGAATCCGGGAAGGAACGGCACTCCAGATGTCCATGAAGTCAGGCTCCAGCTCGTGCTGCAACGCCCTGCAGCAAAATTTGGTGGGCTCTTTGCCCAACTGGATTCCTCAGATACATTATCCTTTGGGATTTGATACCAAGTCAGTTCCCCACCCCATGCCCCACCCCACAACGACCCCACAATCTATTTTCTTGCAATCTAGTATTTGAAGCACCTCCCCTCCCACACAGCTCCCTCCCTCCCGCCCAGCCCCCCCATCTACGAGTTCTTGATCCTAAAAACAGCAAAAACATTCATGTTTCTGAACTGTAACAGGGAACTGCTGTTCAGCACAGCTCTGCACTGCAGAGAGCAGCTGCCCCTAACCCCAAATGGAAATCTGTGCCAGGATGAGGACAAACACATCGTCAGTGTCTCTTGGAGGTGGAGGTGACGTCGATGCTGCAGGACACCCTGCGTGGCATCGATGGAAGGCGACACGGCAGAGCTCCTGGCAGGACCAGGCACAGTTCCCTGGCGTTTCCTCCTCTTGCATGGCCTGTGCTTACTTGTTAAGGGATAGTGACTGCAGTCTTTTACCTGCCATGGCCGCTTCGTCTTTCGCTGGGGAAGGAAAACAACAGTTGCATCATTTCATGGCCCACGTTGGGGACTGGGGGGGGTTTGGCAGCCCCAGGGACTGAAATCCTGCCAGCAAAGGAAAAAAATCCTACCCCCCACCAATCCCTGGTAGATCCCCAGAGGTAAGAGGCACAGCCTCCACTTGAGTGTTCCCTTCTACCCCTGGCCTCTCTTAAGGCATCCACAAATCACTCTGATGCTGATGCCCAAATTTCTCTGTTGAAATTTGACAAGCTGTGCTTGTCAGACTTCTGGTTCACACCTACCAGAGCTATGGAGAAAGAAGGGAAGGAATGCTGCAAACTCCCTGGGTAGATTAGATCCCCAGCATGCAAAGGAGGTAAATCACAACCAGGAACCTGCTAAACCCCTAAAGTGGAGCCAGCATTGCCTGGGAGGCACAGGATAACATGGATGTCAAGGAAAATTCCCTTCTCTCTTTCCCTGCTCCCCGTTCAGGTGTCTGAGAGCTTTATAAATCAAGAGCTTATGAGAAGGAAACAGCTGAACCTGGTTTTGCTGAGGGGAGTTGTGAGAACACCACAGAGGCTCAGGAGATGAGGGATTAGCACATGTGACATGAGAAATGATGGCTCTTGGCACTGCAGCCGTGGCACAGAGAAGTAGGAGAGTATGATTAATCATTCTCTAACCTTTTCTTTCCTCTTCTTTCTTTCTGGCAGCTTCTTCCCTTTGCTTCCTGATGATGGCTAGTCGGGCAAGGTCTGCCTTGGCTTGCTCTGTTTTCCCAGCGAGGTGCATTTTCATGTATCTTTCTTTTGCCTTTTGTTTCTCTATTTCCTCTCTGTTTGAGGGAAAAAAAAAACCAAACAGTCACCAGAGTATCCAGGGAGGCACACAGGTACAGGCAGAGTGGGGGAGGCTTCCAGCTGGGAAGGATGGTGAGAACAAACATGGATGACCCACCAAAACTGGGGGGTCCTACAGCAGTTTTCAGGCACAGGTTCTATCTCTTGCAGGGTTTGAAGAGGGATGAGGAGAGATTATTTCTACCTTCCTTCAGCTAAATAAGGACATGGACACACAAGGTCAAATGAATTAGCCCCAGACCACACAGCACTGTGACATGTTTTTCCCAGCCTTACCCTCAACAGTGTCCTGCTGAATGAATCAACCCCAAATAAAAAAAAGCTTAAATCTTTCCCTCCAAAACTTGCCACTGATAAATGGAACTAGGAGATTAAACTTTGGTTTCCATCTCGTTCATCTGCTCAAAGACAAAAATTTCACCATGATGCCTGGAATCTGGGAAACCTCCACCTGTCACCAGGGCACCTTCTGCAGCAAGATTAAAGTGGATCCAAGGTGACCTCTGGCAAATGGATTTCTGTTACATCTTACTTTTTGGCATAAAACTTCATGAAAGGAATGGCTTAAATCCCTTTCTCTTAGTGCATCCTGGCTCCAGGATGGCCACAGCTGCTCCCAGAGGACAGACAACTTCTGTGAAGTTCATAGGGAATCACATTTTGGAACACAGTGAGCCCTGCCTGACAGTTTGCTGCTGTTCAGCGTCTGCTTTGGGCAGCAACACACTTAAAGGGTCTCCCCAAAACACCAACACCCAGAGCAGGGAAACACCTCCCTGTGTGAAGCTGCTGCCACCAGCAAGGATGAAATTCCAGGGGTGCACCAGCTCCCACCAGGGGAGCAGGGAAGACTCACCTCTCTCGTCGTGAGAGCTCCTTAGGTCCATCCAGGTCCAGCTGAGTGACTTTTTTGGTTGTCTGAATGACACGATTGGGGTTCTCGATGTCTATCAACCCTTCCACTCCTTTGCGCTTTTGCTGCAGTTCAAGAACAAGGGGGGGGGGGGGTTAAATCTCACACTGAGTTGTCTCAGAGCTCATCAAACACACTGCAAAGCACCCCAAAAGCACAACTCGAGATGGTTTTACTAGCGGCCAGCAAAACCATTTATGAACCAAGATTGTTATCTTGGCATTTCAGCCTTTTTTAAAATTCTTCTTTGCCTTCATATTTCATCCATAAACATACATGAGCTTTCATTCTGAGGACAAAATGCTGTCAAAGTGAGGCTTTTTGGGCTTCTAAAAATAGTTCTTGCATAAAAAATTACTTATAGGTAGCTCTCAAAGAAAACTCTTGAGTCAAGTGCATGAATCTGCCCCTGGCCCAAGAATCTGGGTGGTGCCACTGCATTAAGTGCCCTGAGAATGACACTACCTGATAATCCTCATCATCTTCATCACTCTCATCTGAATCTAAAGACTTCTTCTCCTTTTTGGGGTCCCCTGTTGCTCCTTCACCTCCTTCTTCTTGCTCCTCTTCTTCCTACAGAATCACAGGAAATCAGAGGAAATGTATGTCAATCAAAATCCCAAATCCAGCTCTTAAAGGAGACAACTTTGGAGGGATGAGGGACAGCTCTGAGCACTGGTGTTCCCAACATGGCCCTCATGTCACCAAGGGGGCCTGGCTGTTACAGAACAAGAGCTCATCCTCAGGATCACCAGTTCACCTCCAAACAACTCTGCTGTTCCCTCTAACAGGAAAATGATTGTAAAAGACACAACTGGCACTTTGTTCTCCCCAGATGAAAGATCTCCAGGAGAATTTTGCCCTGGTTTTTCAGTGCATAACATCTCAGACTAAACTACATAGATGCAGCATGGAGCTGATCCCATCCCGGGTCTAGATAAAAGAAAAACAACTAGAGAAGAGCAAACTGACAGCCATCAACCAGAACATTATTATCCAAGAAATTACAGCCTTTTTAGCACAGCTTCCACCAGTCAGAAGCCTGGGAATTGATTTCTGAAGCATCAGAAGATAAGATCAGAAGGACCAACACGGGTGTGAACAGCTTGTTTTACCACTGCCAACATCCCTCACTGAGCAACTGGCAAATGGGATGAGCACGGGGCAGTAAGAGGAGTAATTTTGCTAATTTTGGGGGGTTTTAAGCTTTCCTTAATAAAATAGTGTTAGATGTAACCATCACTGTATGATACAGATTGTCAGAAAAAATAAACCCTTCTCAAAGAGCAGCTCTCTGGTTTGTTGAGAAACAAGACACACTTCAAGTGGGTCCTGCTTTTCTGTTCCACTTCCAGCTGGTATTTTTATTAACAACATGGAAGTAGAGAACACTTAGACATTTTGTGAATGACATCACACTGGCAGGAGTTGGAATCATTTTGAAAAACAGGATCAGACTCATAAGTGGTTTCAGAACTTGGAAATATGGCATGAAACCAAGAAGGTGGAATCAGAATCAGTAACCAAGAGGAGTTACACTTTGGAAGAAGAAATCCAACACCAGGCTGGAATATGTGGCTAAGCAGCAAACCAAACAATCATCTTGAGTTCCAGCTGGGTAGAACATTAAAAAGGAGTCAACACTATGGCTCAGAACTGCCTGAAAGAGTCACCCTGGAGGTATTCATCAGTATTTCCTACATGGGGTGTAATTATCCTCCTGTGGTCAGTGCTGGGAGGCCTCAGCTGGAATTGTGTGTTTGGGCTTAGGCAGCACTTTCAGAAAGTCACAGAAAAGGAGCAGTCAGAGTGTCACCAGAGCTGTGACAACTTGGGAATCAAGAGAGCAAGTGCTGCAAAAAGCAGCCATGGCTTTTAGGACACCAGTCAGGTCATGGAAGCAGGAGGAGATGTTACAGTCCAATGCTGGGGCATAGAAACACCCAAAAAAAGGCCTCATGCCAGAAAACTCTGTTATCTCCCCCTGGAAGTCAGAGGCAAAAAAGAAAATCAAGTTTACAAGAAGTCGTCAAAGGAGTTTGGTCCTTTAAGTCTAGAAGAGGGCAAATATAATAATTTCAACATACAATAAGATGTCAAGATGTGAGCCCTTGTTCTCCAAAGCCAAGATGCAGAGCACAGATAAAAAAATTAGCTGACACTGGAGACTGGAATGATGAAATATGGGGAGAAAGCATCTCCAGAGCTGCTGAGTAATCAGTTCTCCTGTCCTTTAACCTTCAAATGGTGAACTGGATGGTCCACCACACCTCAGGAACCAGGCTAGATGACACCCTGCAGTCTCCCTAGTTGGGAATGTTCAGAGTCCATACTCTGATCACTGTTGGAATGACCTCAGCAATGCCTAAGCTGCCATTGCTCCTGAATCACAAGTAATCAGGCTGGACACACCAGGAATTGTGGCAGGAAGTACACAGTGGAGGCAAACACATACCCTTGCCTTTTGCTTTTCTGCTTGGAGCTGGGCATCAATCTCTTCAGGACTCGTGTACTGTCTTGCTCGGCCTTTGTGGCCTCCTTTTCTACCTGCACAAAATAATAAAATTAACAAATGGGTTAGTGATGAGCTTCCAGAAAGGTCTGTTCCTCCTGCAGCACTCTCTGGATTTTCAGTGCAGATTGGACAAACCAAAATAGCTCCTCTGATGGGACCTAAAGAACAAAAAGCCCACACTGAACTTGGTGAAACGCTCCAAGATTTTGGGGTAAGATGCACAGAGAATTGGGATTATTGATACCACCCTTCCCTGCCTGCACTCGTGGCCCCTTTGATTCCCTTTCCAGGCTGCCAAGGGGTGCACAGTCCCACAGCAGACCCCAGTTCCCTGCACAGGGGGAATCACAGTGTGTTCCTGTGGTTACAACCAACATTCCCAAAGCTTGGCTCCGTTACCCCTCCCCTGCACTGAGGCTGTGCCAGGGGAAAATAGGAAGCTAATTGGACAAAAGCTTTGGGAATTACAATGAGAGCTGAAGAAGCACTGAAAGGAGCCTCCATGTTTTACTGCTTTAGAAGGAAAAATAAAAACAAGCTCTAGGAACCAGGAAGGGGAGTCAGCGTGGCCGGGACTGCCTGGCTGAGATCGGACCCAAGCTCCAGACTCTGGTATTAATGAACTGCTGAAGCCATCAATGATTCCTGCAAGTCACTGCTCACTTTATGTTCTTCCAGCCCAAAGAACTGGGAAGCACATTGGACAGAGTCAGTCCACAGCCCCGAGAGAGGGAGACTGGCAAAAAGAACACAACTCTGGCAAGGGAGCTCCCTGCTACTGCAGGAGTCTTGGAAGGAGCGGGAAACCCTGGATCTCACTCACCCTCCTCACTTCACCTGCCTAGGACAAGGAACCTTATGGTGATGGGGAGGGATGAGGATCATCTCTCCTTCCTTGGGACTGTGTGGGATCCATGGGACACCTGCCACTGCTCTGTCACTGTGTGCTGTTGGACTGGCAGGGACTGGGAGTGCCAGGGCAGGCAGCCCCTGTGGGCTGTGAGCTTTACAGATCCCACGTTTTCCTACCAACTCTCCTGGCTCAGCAGAGACAAACTCTCACATGTTTCAAAGCAGAGCTGTGGAGTAAATTATCCCAAAGTCCCCACTGTGAAGCCTTACAGACTCCAGAGATGTTTTACCATGAGAAACAGGGAAGCATAGACAACAGAGGCTTCTCCCTGCCCTCAGCTGGGGAGGCTCGTGGGCTCTCAAACCACAAGCACAACTCGCTGCACACACAGATGGGTGTTTTCTGCTTGTCTGTTCCCACCATCCCACGTGGCAACACTGACACCCTCTGGGAAGGGGATCTACCATGGGAATGCTCTGGAGGAGACATTACCTCACTGCCCATCCCATGACATCACTCCAAATGGAGCAACACTAAGATCTCTGACACACCAAGAGGGGCCAGGCAGCTCCTCATCCAGCTGCTCCAGAATTCCACACTGGGCTGGGGACTGAGGAACACAAAAACCTCATCACTGCAAATAAACAGGGGTGATAAGGCAGAGAAGCAACTAAACAGGAATTATTTTTTATTAAAAGCCTAAAAAGAAGCAAATGGAAGAGTGAAGCCCACAAGAGGGACTGTGGGGAGCTCAGGGAGTGCAGGGCCATGGCTCTGCTCCCAAAACCTCAGTCAGACACAGGGATTGCTGGTCCTACACCTGCCACTGAGCAGCTCAGTGCCTCAGTTTCCCCATCTGCAAAACAGGGATGATTCTTTTCCTCCTCTGTGAAGCATTTTTAAAAATGCAGATTTCACCTCCAGCAAAGCCCACTGTGCCAGGCACACCCTCAAACACCTATGTCTTCAGCTTTAAACAGCAAAATTAAGGGATTTAAATGAAAGAGAATAAAAGGATACCGATGGAATCACTTCTCTTTTAAATCAAGTTATCAAAAAAAAACCCCAAAAAACTGAAATA
This sequence comes from Pseudopipra pipra, assembly GCF_036250125.1. NCBI lineage: Eukaryota > Metazoa > Chordata > Aves > Passeriformes > Pipridae > Pseudopipra > Pseudopipra pipra. The sequence continues at coordinate 13,560,543 of NC_087564.1, forward strand.
ATCAGAAATAATCCTGTAACAAAAAATTTATTATTGGATGATTAATGCCCCCCCTTTTATGTTAAACAGTGAGTGCCAAAATCCACTGACTGCCATCCACTAATTCCCACTGACCTGGGGGCAGGGAGGAAACGAGCAATGACCCCTCTTTTCCCCAAAAGCAAAAGGTTCGAGTTAAACATTTAAAGCTGTGCAATGAAACAAAGAATCCTGGGTTACGGGGCATTTAAATATAGAAAATGGGGTTAAAACCGGCCTTCACAAAAACCACGTGAAAGCCCCAGCCCCATCTACCAGCACCGTGCAGATGGGCACAAAATGAGGTGGCTAAAGAAAATCTAAACCGGGAATCGGGTCTGGTGCTGAAGCCTGGGAAATGCTGACGAAATAAGCGGCGGGGAAGGGGCAACGGGGAGGGCCGGCCCGCGTTAAACGCGTGCGACCGGGGCTTGCCGGAGCCAATTATGCAGATGGGGCCTGTGGAGAAGGTTCTGGGTGCATCCAGCCCGGCCGTGACAGCCCCGTCAGCTCCTGAATCACACGAGGAGCGAGTCGGTGCCCGCTCGGGAACACCCAGAACGCGGCCACATCAAAGGAGCCGCGCCTGGAGCCCCTGAAGCCCCCGGGCCGGGACCCTCTGAGCCCCTTTCCCGGCCCCTGGGAACGGGATGGCCCCGAACCCCCGGGACCCCCCCGGTGTGGCCAGGACCCCCTCCCCGTGAGCCCCAAGCCCCGTCCCGGGGGAGCGGCCGCGGCTCCCATCGCGTGGGGAACACACGGAGCTCACACCGGGAACACGGAGGGGACCCGCGCCCCCCGCCCCGGGGCTGCCGCGCTGTTTGGGGGGGCACAGAGCGGGCCCCCAGCCCTGAGGGCAGCGCGGGGACCCGCCGTGTCGGGGGGGCGGGAGGAACCCACAGAGGAACCCGAAATCCCCCCCCAGCGCCCACCGCCAGCCGCGGAGCGCCCTCAGGGACCCCCCGATGAAGGAGAGCGGGTCCCCCGGTGAGGGGGAAAGGGACCTCCCGAGCCCACCCCCGGCCAGGGGAGGGGGCGGAACGGGCCCCCCGCAGCATCTCCACAGCCTGCGGGGAGGGACACGATCCCTGCCCGCCGCAGCCTCCGCACCCCCGAGCGCCCTCCCCGCCGTCCCGCCGGCGCGGCCCCTCCACCTTTCGGCATCGCGGCGATGGCGGCGCGGCCCCCCCGGCCCGAGCGGCGCCCCGGAACCGGAACCGGGACCGCCCCCGCCCGCAGGACCCCGAGCGGGGCCGCCCCCGCCGCCGTCCCCGGGCCGGGCGGGTCTGTCCCGGGGGTTTCTCTGTCTCTGTCCCGGTGGTTTCTCTCCCCGTTCCCGAGCGCGGCGGCGGGAGGGGCGGCGGGGGGGGGGGGGGTGTTGGCTCGGGCAGCGCGTGGGGCGGCCCAAGGGCGGGGCCGCGGGAGGACCCCGGTGACGGAGGCGGCGCGACGGGAGAGGGGTGAGGGGAGAGGGATTGGGATTGGGAACGGGAACGGGACGGGGAGCGGGACAGGAACTGGGATCGGGACTAAGATCGGGACCGGGAGCGGCGGGTGAGCGGGGCCGGGACCGGGATTGGGACCGGGACAGGGAACGGGATCGGGACCGTGATCGGAACAGGGAGCGGGGCCGGGACAGGAATCGGGATCCGCGGCCTCTCCTCTCCCCCAGCGCCCCCGGGTTCCGCTCTGGGCCGCCGGTGCCGGGCCCGGGGCCTCGCTCCGCTGTCACCGGGAGCTCCCGGAGCTGTCGCCTCGGGTGGCCCGGGGTGCGGGAGGAGAAAAACCAATTTACTGTGCAGCAAACACAGGGATTCCACCCCTCTCACGAGCTCCGTGAAGCTCGTTTTTACCCTCGAAGAGGAAAACAGGAAAAGGAGCCTTAGGAGAAACATATCTGGCAACTGCTTTCCTTTGGTTTTCCCCAGTGATCCCGAGGCAGTGCAGGCAGACCCTCGAGCCCTCGCCTTTCCCCCTCCGTTCCTGAGGCAATGCCCAAAGTGAAGAGGAGCAGGAAGCCCCCCCCAGACGGGTGGGAGCTCATTGAGCCCACGCTGGATGAGCTGGATCAGAAGATGAGAGAAGGTGAGTGGGGCCGTGACCCCAGAACAAGCTCCAGGGAGCTGCTTCACGAAGCTCAGCTTGCCCTGCATGTACAGATGGACCTGCTCTGTCCAGTGCTGCTGAGCCTGGGCTAGGGCTGGTCCCTGGGTTTGGTGTGAGCTCAGGTTACAGAGCACAGAGCTTTGGTTACAGGTTGGTTTAGGGCTGGAGCTCCCTTGGGTGTGGAAAGACTTGTAGTTCTTGTCCAGGCATGAGGTCACCAACCATCCCAGTGTGGGTCACTCACCCCACTGCCAGTGGGTTTATTCCCTAAAGGAACTGTTCCAGGTCAGGCCCCTTTAATTTGAGTCTTCTCCCATTAATCTCAGTCTTATCCCTGCCATGTATTAAAGTTATGAGTGCCCTTGGACCAGTTTATTGCCAAGTGACTGAGGAAATAATTTGCCAGCTGAACCCTGGTGTTTGTGTTCCCTCCCAGCGGAGACAGAGCCACACGAGGGGAAGAGGAAAGTGGAATCCCTGTGGCCCATCTTCAGAATCCACCACCAGAAAACACGTTATATCTTCGACCTCTTCTACAAGAGGAAAGCCATCAGCAGAGGTGAGAGGGCAGGGCTTTACCTTGGGCAGGGGAAGACTGGAGCGATGTGCGACCTGTGGATGCACCTGAACTGGGAGCTGGTGGGAAGGATCAGGTTTGTGGGCAGGGAGGGTGGAGGGAAGGCTGGGCAGCTGGTTACTACAGCCAGTAACTCCTGAGTGTTCCAACACTTCCCTGTGGTGATGTCTGCCCCTCCCCAGAGCTCTACGAGTACTGCATCAAGGAGGGCTATGCTGACAAGAACCTGATTGCCAAGTGGAAGAAGCAGGGCTATGAGAACCTGTGCTGCCTGCGCTGCATCCAGACACGGGACACCAACTTCGGAACCAACTGCATCTGCAGGGTCCCCAAAAGCAAGCTGGAAGTGGTGAGTGTGCAGCTTGTTCCTCTGCTGGTCTGGACCTTTGTAGGACCTGGTCTGACTTCTCTGAGGTCAGGGACAGCAGAGGAGGTTGTGCTGTTCTTCCTGGTAGTTTCCTCTACCTTTTCCTACCTCTCCTCATTTGCTACCTGTGTTGGTAGAGTTGGTGTCTAGTTGGTTCTGAAGTTACTATCAGCTTTGGCACTCATTTAAAGTTGTTAAAGTATGGGAAATAACAGAAAGCTAGCCAGTAGAAACCCTTCCCACACACAACCCTTCCCTGCCTCAAGGCCTGAGCCTGCTCTGTCTGTGGCTTGGCTGAAACACCTTCCTCGTGTTCCTTTTTCAGGGCAGAATCATTGAGTGCACTCACTGTGGATGCAGAGGCTGTTCTGGGTGAAGCCTTTGGTCATCAGACTGCTTTGGGAACTCTGAGGGATGTCCTCCTCCTTCTCAATGGACTATGAGTGCAATTGCACCACTTCCTGGCATGGGATATTTCTGTAAAGCAATTAAAGCAGCAGCATAATCACCTGGATCCTGCATAAATGGGAGGGAGGGGGTGCTCTGGAGTAGGGTTTTGTGTAGCCATTTATTTTAAAATAAAGTTTGCCTTCCTGAGAGTGGTGTCATGTTCTGGCAAAACATTCCTGTGCCCCTTTTCTCCTGTTGGATGTGTTCTGGGTGCTTGGTTTGAAGGTTGTTCTGAATGTGAGTTGGTTTTCAACCAGCTCTCACCCTTCTCAACTAACTTCAGTTTAAAAGGCTGTTTGGAAAGAAAATAATACAGTTTCCCAGCATCCAATTGGATTTGAGTTCTTCCCTGACCCTGTGTAGGTGGCAGCTGAATTTCACTGGAATTCTCTGCTGAGGTGTGTACCCTGGAATTAATGCATAGATCCTTTCAGGAATGCCAGCAGTCTAGAGACTTACAGGTCACATGTGAAGTGACAGAACACAGAACACAGTCAAAACCAGCACTGAGTTAAAGCCCTGTTCAATCTGATTTTGCTTCTTCCTTGTTAAGCACAGGGTTTGCTGAACTACAGCCTGTCTAATCCTCTTAAGGAAATCCACTGAAAACGTATTTGCTTCTCCTTAAAACAAAATATTTTATTATGTAGAAGCAGCTTTACTACAAGCAGTTTGAAGCAGCAAGTCATGCATGTTCCTTGTGCTGGAAGAACTTGAAATGCCCTCCTCCTGCTCACTGTTCCTGCACAGCCTCGGCCTCGCTGTCCTGCACCCCACGTTTGGCTGTCCTGTATTTGGCCCAGGGGTGGGGGGTCTCCTCTCCAGCCATAACTTTTAACCACCGGTGGTAGTAGCCACGGAAACCATCAATCTTCTCCAGGTATGGGTTCCTGGACTTGTACTGCAAACAGAAATCCAACAAAACAAGTTTCTGTTAGACAAGAACTCACTTCGGTACCGAGAGAGCTACAAGCTGCTACCGAAGAAAGAGTGATCATGTCAGCCAGATCAGACAAACCCAAAGGAAACTCAGGCATCTGTGATTCCCCTCCCTTGCTGCTGTCCTTTGTGACCCCTTCACACCCTGAGCAGTGCTGGCTCCTTACCCTGTCGAATTTTGGGGGGTACTGTGCTGCGAACTCCAGCTGGCGGATGATCACCTCGTTGGGAGCCACCTCGTTGTTCCTCATGTCCCGCAGGATCTCTGTCAGGTAACTGTAATCCAGCTTCCTCACAGCACCAGCAATGAGGGTGCTGTAGATGTACTTGTTGGGAGTTATTCCAGACCTCTGGAAACCACAAATGCTGCAGTTAAACTTTTTTATCTGCTGACTAGTGCAGAACTCCGAGAAGGAAAAGCCTCCTTCTCACACAAGGAGCACAGCTCCCTGGAAGTGAGAACACAACTACCTGCCACAAAAACCTCAGCAGGTATTTTAGCAGCATTAACCCTTCATTTTGCCTCTCCCTGCAGCTTCAACCCCAAGCAGCAGAGGATTTTTCTTTGATTACCTTCAAATCCGAGAGGAGCTGCAGTCCATCCTTCTCCTGGTGGCAAGCAATTGCCAAGTTACAGAATGTCTGGAGGTTGGGTGACAGTCCCCTCTTCACCAGAGCTGGCAGCACGCTCTGCAAGATACAAGTCTTGGCATCAGTTCCCAAAAAGCATCACTATAGCTTTCCAGACAGGAAGCTGGATGTGCTAGAATGGAATCCATACTTAGAAATTAACCCAAGTACCAGTTTGTGGAAAAATGTGAGATCCCAGTTTCTGTCATGGACAGAGAAATGGGTCTCACAGCAAAACACAGGAGGCGTGAGACAAGGAGGTGGTGAGAGGGCCGGTTCTGAGATTTTCTCTCACCTTTGCTCCCTCCAGGTCTCCCTGTTTGCTTTTCTTCCTTATTAAAGTGTTAAAGAAGGTCACATCTACTTTCACTTTATGCTCATCCAGCAGTGCCAGCAAGGAGGACTCTGAGGGGCTTTGGGGTTCCACCAGCTCAGCCAGTAACGTGAATGTTTTAATGTTGGGCTCTGCATTGTCCTCTTTCATTTTGTTCAAGAATCCCTCCACGTCCCCCATCAAAGCCAGCCTGTGGGATGGTGTGGCCACTGTCCCCAAGGAAACCACGGCTGCGTCAGGCATCCTGGAATCGAGCAAGTTGGGCAGGTTGCAGAAAGGCAGCTCCTGGCTTGGGTGTGCCTGTTCCAGCTCCATCTCCCTGTGGTCTCTCCTCATCAAGGCTCCAGCCCTGCTGTGGGTGACACTGGGGCTGTCAGGAGCAGCTGGTTCTTCTTCGGCCTGATTCACATCTTTATTTTGTTGCTGAATCAGTTCCTCGGGCTGCACCGAGCTCTCCTGAAATAATTGCTTTTCCATAGCTTCCACATCCAGCTGGACAGCAACACTCTCTGATCCCTTCTTCCTCCAATTTCTCATCCTTTCCTTCCGCTTCCCAGGTGGGAGCTGTAGCTGAGGTGAGTTCTCAGGGGGTCTGAGCAGGAGTTCAGAGGCCAGCACGGGGTCGCCGATCCCGCAGTCTCTTGCCGCGCGCAGCATCAGGTTGTAGGTGTGGCTGTTGCCCTTTATCCCAAGTTTAGTCATTTCTTTCCAGACCTGAAGAGGGGAAGATGCACAGCTGATGTGATATTAAATAACAGCAGCATGTCTAGCAGGCTGTAGGCACATCTGTGTGCAGAGTTTACAGCACGACAAGGACAGTGACCTCAAGTTAGTGGAGCCCTGTGAGATGATCCAGGGCTGTTCACCAGCGTACAGGATATCCTGGTGGAAGTCTAGTTTTCAGAACTTGTCCTAGGAGGAGCTGAGCTCCTCCCATTTCACCAGCCCTGAGCCACCCACTGTGTTCAAGTGATGAGTTACAATACAGCAGCACTTCCCCCTCCCAGTTAGAACATGAGGACACACCTGCAAGGCGTATCGGAACCCGTTTTCACTGTCCTTTATGCAGCTCATGAGAAGGAAGCTGAAGGTCTCAGCTGTCAGGACATGCCCCTTCTGCACAATCTCCTAAAAAAGCAGAGAAAACATTAAACTTCCCAGTTATCCAGTCTGGTGCAGTTGGCTGTGAAGCTCTGATTCTACTGTCGTTTTCTGGGGAAAGAGAAGAAACAAGGCATAGGGTGAACAGAACCACTGCTCCAGGAGAAAGAGAGCCCTGAAACATGCCCAGATCCTTATGGGAGGTATGGGGAATCTGGAGGCAGAAACAACAATCTGTTTAGCTATTCCCAGACTGGCCCTTCTGAGAAGAGCTGCTGTAAGAGCCCTAAAAGGAGCCAGGTATCAATATACAGGTGTCCAGAATGAGGAGGGGAGACAGAGACGGTACATGCGAACTCCACAGAAACTTTGTTTGGTAAGTTTCTGACACACCTGTTGTTATTTTTATAACACCTGACCAATTTTAAAGCCAAAGCTGCCTCTTTTTAGGTACTTGGTGTTTGGTATGTAGAATTTCACTGCAGGAGAATAAGGCCCAATGAAACATAAACACATGATCTGCCGTTCTCTCTGCTGGAAACGAAATTAAAAAAACGACGCGACGTGACGACTTCCAGGAGCTTTAACCACAGCAGACCAGGTTTAACGTGGGAAAAACGACCTGTTTACCTTGAGTACATCGAAGCACATCTTGAGGTCCGAGCAGAGGGCGCAGACCTTGAGCAGGGCGTGGTAGGTGATGAGGTTCAGCTCCTCGTTCTTGCTCTGCAGCTGCTGCCGCAGTTTCAGGGCGCTCTGCAGCCCCGAGTCCTTCCACGGCGACTCGGCACAGGCGTTGAACAGGGCCGTGTAAGTGGCCTCCGTGGGGACCAACCCTCGTTTTTTCATCTAGGGGAAGAGAAGGAGCAGTTGAACTTGCTTCCTTAAGGCAGGGCTTGTAGAACTTTTTATCTTGCTTCTAAGAGTTTCAGGCTAAGAAGGTGCCAACGCTTCACTCAAAGGCATTTTGGAGACAAAAGTGACTGAATGTTTGGAAGAGTTTTAGTTTGGAAAAATGTTTTGAGAGAGAACTTAAACCTACGTCATTGTAGAGCCTGAATGCCTTTTTCACATAGCCAACCCTGCCACAGCCACCAATGAGAACGGTGTAATTGCTTTCCGCCGGCTGGACACGCTCCTCCTTCAGCATCTGCACCTCAAACAGCTCCAGAGCCTCTGCCAGCTACAGGGAAGAGGAAAATCCACAATAAGGAACAAGATAATGAATTACAATGGATATTAAAGCATGCAGCTCTGGGCAGATAGCAGTAGAAGTCCTACAGAGCGTGGGGTTCCTCATACAAAGGCTGGAGAGGGACTTTTGACAGGGCACGTGGTGACAGGACAAGAGGGAAGGGCTTCAAGCTGAAAAAGGGGATATTTAGATCAGGAAGAAATTCTTCCCTGGGAGGGTGGTGAGGCCCTGGCACAGGTTGCCCAGAGAAGCTGGGGCTGCCCCATCCCTGGAAGTGCCCAAGGCCAGGTTGGATGGGGCTTGGAGCAACCTGGGCTAGTGGAAGGTGTCCCTGCCCATGGCAGGGGGTGGGACTGGATGAGCTTTAAGGCCCCTTCCAACCCAAACCATTCTGGGATTCTGTGATGATTCTACAACAAATTCTATTTTTTTTCTTTCTGTAGAGATACCAAGTAAGTGATAGATGGGTCAGAGCTGCATCTTTCATCAGTGATATTAAAAAAAGAGAGAAGAACTAGGACCCAACCTTGTCCTCTTTGATGAGGGCCTTGCACCGTAGGAAGTACCAGTACGGTGTGTTCTTAGGGCCGCGTCGAGGTTTTCTTTCTGGTTCTTCCTCCCCCTCTTCTTGAAGCTTTAAATCCCAAAAGCGTGATGAGGCTTTGTGGTAATACTTTCTAGAGGAAAACTTATCAGACAGCGTCCCGAACTCCACGCCTTCATCCTCCTCCTCCTCCTCGGGGGCTGCAGTGCAGCTGCCAGCACCGATGTCCCTGGGGCCGCTCCCGGGCAGTTTGCAGGAGGGCTGTGAGGAGCTGCACAGCCGTGTCAGCGGGGCCTGGCCCGGGGGCCGGGGCAGGAACGGGGCCGGCCCGGAGCCACCCCCGGGGGCCGCGCTCCGCGCCCGCAGCACAGCGGGGGAGGCACCGCGGCACCAGCGCGGGACGAGGAGCCGCAGGGAGCTCATGGTGTGCCCGCTGCCCCCGGGAGGGAGGAGGGACCCGAGCGGGGTTCGGAGCGCGGAGCCGGGACCTCGCGGGACCAGACCGGAAACCGGAGCGGGGGCCCGAGCGGGACAGCGGGACCGGGGAGAGGGCCCGGCCCCTCACAGGCACCGTCGCCCCGCCCCGCCCCTCCTCTGACCCTCGGCGCCTGCGCGCGCGGAAGGGGCGGGGCGGCGGCGGGCGGCCTCTGATTGGCGGGAGCGCGCGCGCTGCCCGCCGGGGACGCGGTGCCGCGGGCGCTGATTGGCGGGAGCGCGCGCGCTGCCCGCCGGGCGGGCCGTGCCCGCCGTGGGTCCCGTCATTCCGCGGGCGGGCGGCGCGGGGCGGCCACGGGGCTGCCGCCGCCGCCTCCCCTCACCGCAGGCACTGCCGGCGCGGAGCGGAGCGGGCCGGGCCGGGCCCGCCCGGGCCCGCCCGGCCGCCGCGGCCACCACCGCCACCATTCCGCCCCTACCCTCTCGCTGCCGCCGGCCCCCAGCTGCCACCATGCAGGAGCTCATCGCCAGCGTGGACCACATCACGTTCGACCTGGAGCTGGCCGTGGAGCAGCAGCTGGGGGCACAGCCGCTGCCCTTTCCTGGCATGGACAGTGCGTGTGGGGTCCTTCCTCCCTGGGTGCTGGGGCCGCTGGGACTGTGAGGCTGAGGAGGCTGGGCTGGGCTGGGCTGGGCTTGGTGGGATGTTTCCAGGGATCTCAGGGTCTTCCTCGGGTCCTATCCTCAGATCCACCCAACTTCCGCTTTCCCATGAGGTGTCGGTCCTAATCCAGATGTTTTTGTTTTTTACTTAACAAAAACTCTCGTTAGTACCTAGCCACGCTGGAAAAATGAACCCTGAGGTGCTCATGTTGAATAAACATCACTGTCCTGCACAGTACTTTATGTTTCTCCTTTCATCACTTCTTGATACATGAAGCATTTTGAATGGCAGGGAGTTGTCATCTTTAGATTTATCTGTGGCTGAGTCTCTAAACCTTTTCCTTCAGTCTGACACAAACAGACTCAGGAGACTCGTAGTTTGCTGGATTTTTTTGGCTAGTCTACTAAAGTTTTGTTTTAACTCCCTTGAACATTCCTATTGATCAGGATCAGCAAGGGATAACATGCTAATGGTTGTTTCAGGCTGTTCTGGTTAAAAACTATAAGACTATTAAGGCCAGGACTGTAAGTAAAGGGTTCAGGAGTTGGACTTCAGTGATCATTGTGGGTCCCTTCCAACTCAGAATATTCTGTGATTTATTGACATGATTGATTTAATGGCAGAGGACAACCCAATCAACAAAACCAAAATAGCTGAAAAACAAAACAAGCACCACCAAATCTCTGCAAATTCCCCTTGGTGCCCCCAAGAAAATTACAGATATTTGTGAAGGGCCAGGCTTGAACAAGTAAATTCCCCAAACCAAAACGCTGCTTTTCCTTCGATGTTGAGGACCAGATTGTCTTTCTAGGGAGAAATAATTAAAAAGTTGCCAGGAAGCTTTGTTGAAATTAACTATATTTCCTTGTTCTCCACAGAATCGGGCGCGGCTGTCTGTGAGTTCTTTTTAAAGGCGGCATGTGGAAAAGGCAAGTCATATGGAAGGGTGGAAATGCAATTATTCCTGCAGGGTGGATGGGCGAAAAACAGATTTTCTAGCTCTGTTTATAGTACTCTTGATCAGTAAAGCTGAGGGCATAACACAGATAGAGGATATAACTGAAGGATGTTGGAATAACTGCAGCAGTTGGGAAATAATGGTATATTTTAAAGGCATTGGGAGGTGAATAAGGAAAGCTCCTGTTAAAGGAAGGTGTGAACTTGCCACACACAGACCTTGCTGTGGATGTGCCTGGATTAATTGCTGTGGTTTACAGTTGTCAAGATTAAGAGCTGGAGACTTTTTTAGAGGGTTACACAAGACTTTTTTGGAACTCCCTCTTTTGCTGTTGTCACTTAAGGCTGAAATCACAACTGATGTCTTCTGAAACCCCTATTGCAGAGGGGAACAAAGTGTTGCCATTGCCCTGTTCCTCCTTGTGACATGTATTTGAATTGTTCTCTTCTCCCTTCTCCTTGCCCCATCCATCCTTCCACAGGGGGCATGTGCCCGTTCCGACACATCAGTGGGGAAAAGACAGTTGTTTGTAAACACTGGCTGCGAGGACTGTGCAAAAAGGGAGACCAGTGCGAGTTTCTGCACGAGTATGACATGACCAAGATGCCTGAGTGTTACTTCTACTCCAAATTTGGTAAGTAACCCCTGCTTGTTGTCCTTTGCTGGTGTGGGAGCCTGGTGAAGAGGATCCTGGTACATCCCTCTCATCCATCTTCAGAGCATTCCGGTTCTTCTGTGTGTGATGAGATGTTAGATTATCATTTTTTTCAGATCTGCTTAGTCCTTCACCTTATTATCCACCCAACTTTGTGACATATTGTAGATGTCTTCACTCTCAAGAGCTTGTCCCCTTTGCAGGAAGAGGGGGGAAGTTCAAGTTTTCACTGAGTTTTATGCCTTATGTTCATTTTTTGGGGTAAGAGAGGAGTAGGCTGAGCAGCTGGTCTTTGCATGACTTATTTTGGGGAGTTGATGAGCAGCAGAGGGCATGGGGGTGCAAAACTTTTATGCACTTGCTTTCCAGCTCTGGAGATCTGGACATAATGAGGCAACTTGCTGCCAGAAACCTACAGTCTTGTAGGTTTCCTTGGATTGAGGTTAGTGTGCAATTTGTAGTTTCTCCACGGTTCTGGTGCACTAAATGTTTGGGTTTTGTTATCATGACTGCTCTTTCAAATTTAGTTTCCCTGTTGTTTTTAAAAGCACACATAAATTATCCAGTCTGGTAGAACTTTACTCACCAGGGATGAATCCGTGGTGTTCTCCATGTAGGTTAAGACAGGCAGTAAGACTGTTGTGCCTGGACTTACGAGTGTTGGCAACAGCCCTGTGGGAGCTACACGATCCAGGTGATGTTTTGAGAGTCATTTTGAATTCAGACCTGCACCGTTGACTGAGAAGTGTGTTTGCCTTTGGTACAGGGGAATGCAGTAACAAAGAATGTCCATTCTTGCACATTGACCCGGAGTCGAAGATCAAAGACTGTCCCTGGTATGACAGAGGCTTCTGTAAACACGGTATGTACCTCACACAGCTGCTGTTTCTGTGGCTCTAAGTCAGGGGTGGGGTGTTGCTGTTCTCTCTTTGCATGATCTGCTGGTGTACTTGCTCTGCTGAGTGCTGGGGTAGGGATTTATGAGATGGAGACTGCTGAGCTCTGTATTGCAGGTCCCCTCTGCAGACACCGGCACACTCGGAGAGTCATTTGTGTGAATTACCTGGTAGGATTCTGCCCAGAGGGACCTGCCTGTAAATTCATGCAGTGAGTATGCTCCAGGCCTGGCCTGGAACCTTCTGTTTCCCTTAGAATCTGGTAAATGTCAAATGAGGGTGCTCCAGTGCTTCCCAATGGCTTTGGAGGTTTGGCCAAGGTTTAGTTTGGCCAAATTTTTACTCATCTGAGGAAAGAGAGACTATTTACAAGAACATGTAGTGACAGGATAAGGGGGATGGTTTTAAACCAAAAGAAAGTAGGTTTAGATTAGATATCAGAAAAAATTTTTCCCTGTGAGAGTGGTGAAGCCCTGGCACAGGTTGCCCAGAGAAGCTGTGGCTGCCCCATCCCTGGAAGTGTCCAAGGCCAGCTTGGACAGGGCTTGGAGCAACCTGGGCTAGTGGAAGGTGTCCCTGCCCATGGCAGGGGAGTGGAACAAGATGAGGTTTAAGGTCCCTTCCAGCCAAAACCATTCTGTGATATGAGGCAGGGTCTCTCCAGAGAGCTCCCAGTAAGACTCTGGAGTGGTGATTAGATGCTGTCAGTGCAGTGGGATCACAGGGTTTTATATTCCAGAAGGCTTCACAGGCAGAGGGATGTGTTACACGCATGGAAAGAGAAGTGGAAAGGGGGAGGTCTGTTTCCTGTGAGCCAAATTCAATTGGCTGAACGTTCTGTTCTTTGGATTTACTTGACTGAGCTGATGCTAAAACGTTGGGATATGATTTGAGAATCAATTTTCTTGTTTCCATCTAAACCAGCCCTCGGTTTGAACTGCCAATGGGAACCACAGAGCAACCACCACTGCCTCAGCCGACACAAACACAGCAAAAGGTACACACTTCCCCTGCCTCCCCCACACGCCTGCCCTCAAGCCTTTCCCACAGTGCTTTAAAATAGAATATATTGTCCAAGTGGTCAAAATTGGGCACTCAGGCTCTTGGGTCTGGAAGGGAGAATTAAGGAGTGAGCATCATAGTGATGAGAGCCCCACAATTGTTCCAACTTGACACGGAGATCTGGTCACAGAACACTCCCACGCGACACAGGAGCACGTCACACGTGGTTGTGCAGCAGTCTGCCAGTTTGTGTAATCTGTGTGACATCCCTCCTTGATGGCAATGATATTTTAGCAGCCTAAACCTACTCTCCAAATCTGCTTTCAGAGAAAAACAGGATATCTGGGCTTTGTAAGGCTCAGTGCTTGATTTCTTCTCTCTGGTGCTCCAGCTGGCAGAGCACCCACACACAGATTTGGAGGAAAATTGATCATTTGACATTATGGGGTGCTCTTTTTCCCTTCTAAACAAAATAACAACCACAGAGATCTTTATCCTTGATGCACTTAACGAGTCAGAACTCTTCTCCAAACCAACAGAGGACACCCCAAGTCATTGGAGTCATGCAGTCTCAAAACAACAACAGTGGGAACAGAGGACCCCGGCCCCTGGAGCAAGTCACCTGCTACAAGGTAATTCAGAGGGGAGGGATGAGGAGGGAAAACAAAAGGTTTTTTCCTCACAAGCCCCAACTCCAGCACTAGAAAAGGGCAAAGGATCTTCCTGTTCCATCAGCCTTGGCAGTTACATCACTATATGTGTCAACTCTGCCTGTAAAAATCACTGTGATTGGATGGGGGTATTAAATGTCTGAATCCATTTCACTGAAGACCTTTAACAGCTGCTTATTATTTTACCTGCAAGCAAATTACAGATCTGGAAAATGGTGTTGTACCAGATATTGGCATTTCTCTGGATATTCTCTGAATGGTTTTAAGGTGCAAAGTCATGAGTCTGCTCGTGACTTTCTCAAGTTCAGAGGCACTTTGCTCTGTTTAATTCAGGATAGCAGATCAGGAGAGTCCCCACAGGTCTCTGATGTAATGCATATCAGATGGAGTAGTCTTGGAACCCTCAAATGTTGAAATTCTCCTTGTGTTTTACAGCCCTTTGCTGTTTGTGGTTGTGAGTGTTGCTTTGTAGTGGGTTATAATAAAGTGGCATCACTTGGCTCCCAGCACAGAAGCAGCTTTTGCTCCAAGGTGTGGAAGCAGCCCATAGATCATATCCCTTGTGACAACATATTTCACTTCACCTGCTAAATTCTGCACCTGTGGAAAAGCTTCCAAATGGGAACAGTTGCTGGCTACCTTGATAAAGGCAGCTAGAAGGAAAAAGATGTAACTGTGTAGTAATTCCTGTCTCTCTTTCTGTTGCAGTGTGGAGAAAAAGGTCATTATGCCAACAGATGCACCAAAGGACATCTGGCCTTTCTCAGTGGACAGTGAAGGAGCAGAAGGTGCAAGGTTGCTGTTGCTGCTGAGGAAAGGTTTCTGCCTAGCACTATGTCTGGAGCTATTAATCAGGTTGTTTTTTAATGCCATTACTGAAAGAACTGGTCAGAGGCTGGCTGCTGCTAAGCAACGTTTTTGTAATTGTCTCCAATTTTTTTTAAGTTTTAACCTTTTTAAAACCAATTTTGACCTCTGCCTGTTTTCATTGAGCCCTGATGAAAGGTAGATCTAAAAGCCAGTAGATAAACCAACCCCTTACTGGTGCAGCACCCCAGGTAAACACATCTTAGGCCAGTGTTTCTTTGAAGTATTTTCCTTCTGCCACTTCTCTTTGGAGAACCTACAGCGTTTCAGCCTTCCCTGTGGAAGCAGGAAGACTGACTGGGAAAATTTAACACTTGCAATGCCTTCTCCTCAGTGAGAAACAGGGATTCTGCTGTCCTGTAGCTCCTAAACAGCAAAGTCATGTTTCCAGGCCCAGCCTGGTAAAGCTTGTCCTGATGGCTGACTTAACACTTCAAGTACATCAGGCAGTAAAACTCGTGTCCACTTGCTTTGTTTCTGTGCTTCTTGCTGTACTGAAGGTTAGAAATTAATCTTCTGGGTGAGAACCAATCAAGGGGAGAATAAATTGGCAAAATCTCTCGGCCAGACAGTAAGGAACAGGACAAAAATCCTAATAGGAAAGCTGCATCTGTGCTCAGTTTCCATTTGCAGAAAGCAAGGAGGGAAATGAGCATGTCTTGAAAGTAGGAATAGAAGAGCCTTCCCCCAGCCCCCCATCATCCAGCTCACACTGAGCAGGGATTCCCACAGCCTAGAGAAGAGCAGGAAGTGGAGCTGTATCTTCCTATGGAACACTGCTTTTAAAAGTGGTAGAGATTTCTTTTGAGAGCAATTTTTTTGCAAACCCAAACCCCATTTGTTTTGAGAAGACTTATTTTGAAAGGGCCAATGACAAAAAAATGTATTAAAAAAAAGGAAAAAAAAAACATTTCCCCCCCAGTGTGAGCCTTACTGACTCGACCCCATCTCTCGTTTGCTGCCTGCCTTTATACTTTGTTTTTATTGAAATGTACTGATGGCAAAAGCTGGCTGTGAATTTATTTTTCTTTAAGAACAAGGTGATCTGGCTTGATCTGATTAAGAGAAGTGAAGAGCCTCTGCTGGTGTGAATGACTGGGTTATTTCACTGTGGAGTCAGTCACTGCAAGTTTCAAGTCTAAGGTCAGACACTCTTTGTAACACTTTGTGCCCCCAGAGGCTGAACAGTGGCCAGGCTGAGATGTGTGAGCTTATACCCACTCAGAAGGACCTCCCAGCTTTAGCAGTGAAAGCAGGTAGAGTTCTGATAGAAATTTTGGGTTATCTGAGGCAAGGAGCATTAAAATCCCAGTAACAGAATGAGAGTTGCAGACCTGTCTCATCTCAGACAGTGTTCTGCAATGATGGAAAACTGCCCAAATACCTACAGAGCCTGGGGACAGCCTTAGAACCAGAAACACCAACATGCCACCTAAAGCTCAGACATTCTTTCAAATCAAAGGCAATAGTTCTCCCAGTTCATAATGCAGTCCAAGGAGCAGATGCTTTCCCAACCACCTCTTCACCCTGAGGGGTGAAACTCCGAGAATGCACAGTACAATTAACAACTCAATTAAGGAGAGTGTCAGCTCAGGAAACGTAAAGTGTAAGCACTTTATTATTGGTCACAACAGCACAGATTTAACATGAATAGTTGTGATGTCTTCTGTCAGGGTAACTGTGCCAGCAGCCAGGGCTGTTCAGGAGCTGTACCTTCACCTTCTGACACTGATGGTGCCTCAGTGGTATTTCCTGTGCCGGTCGTGCTCTGCAGCAAAGCACAGCAAGTTAATTTTGCTCAAGTCACAAGGAAAAAAAAAACCACCACACCTGAAATTACAGGCAAGAAAGCACTCTGAAAAACTCCCTGAACATGTATTTTCTAAGTCCTGTCAGGTCAGACAGGCACCAAGACCTAAACTTTCTTCATTGCCAAGAAAATACTGGCCAGCTGGTAATGTACCAAGTAAACAATCAAGGTTTCTATGCTGAGTTTGTTTACCCACAATCTTTCATTTTATTTTTAAAAGCAGCAGCAGATTGTTTTTATTACCCCAAGCTGCCCTGCACACACAGAGAGCCTTGTTTTTACTTACTGATGTGACTGTAGCTCCAGATGTAGCTGAGAACAACATACCCAGCCAGCACCATGGAGATACCCCCGAGGCCCCCCTTCTTCACATTGATGTATTTGTTGTAGTATCTGTCATAACCTGGGGAGGAGGAAGAGTTTTCAGAGCAGCCAGATGAGCTGTGGGCTTTCCTGAGTAAGAAAGAAGCAGCCTGGATTCACAGAACTTAAGGAAATTGTTTCTAATGAAACACATCTGAAAGTCTCAGAAGTAAGTCTGGGAGGAGGCAACCTCTGCATCACTTGAGCAAGGTGATCTCAAGTTAATAGCCCTAAGCCTTAAAAAAAAAAAAAAAAAGGGAAAAAAAGCCATTTATCATTTTTTCCCTAAACATTATTGTGACTTTCATGAGCTCAAGCTACTTAGGAGTTATCTAATTCTTTCATACTGGTGTATGTACGTTATGCAGACACTTGCATTTGATATGTTGTGTTTATATCTACTCTGATGAGTTCAAGCTGCTTTGGAGTTCTCTAATTCTTCCATACCATTGCATATACATGATATACGTACATATGTGTATTATCAAATGCAAACTCTTGCATCTGATATTTTGTGTTTGGATCTGCCTGAATGAGATCAGTACCTACAGCAAAGGACACTGGTCAAAGCTCTTCCCAAGTTATTTTAAGTGCCCTGTGTCCTTTTGTACCATCTGCAGGGCTCAACTGCTTTTAAAAATTATTTTTTATTGACCTGTGATGTTGGGAAACTTGGAGATTTTCAGCCAGTGGGTTCAGGACTAAGGGCATCCCATTTCCCCTTTATACGAGAAGGAATTATGTAAAAAAAACCTCTGGTGAATAAAGTTCACCTGAGAAGCAAATTTACAGATAGGAGAATGAGGTGTTACAGGAGAAACTGCTCTGGGAAGGCAAAGCCCTCCGTGGAGCAGCCCCTGCGCTGCAGAACCGCCTCCCTCGCCCAAGCCAACATCCACTCCGGCAGGCAGAGATGCCTGTGTGCTGCTCTGCTCTCCCTGGCTCCGTCAGGAGAAGGGATTCAGGGATTCTCGCCCTCCGCGCCCCCCTCACCTCGTCGACAGGCCCCCACGATGCCGCCGGGGGTGAAGTCCCTCATGGCCAGCCAGGACGGCAGCTGGCCCAGCTTCACGTCCATCAGCTTCGTGTCCTTGAGGAGAACTGCGGTGGGGAGAGGGAGAGAGCGGGGTGAGAGGGGAGGGAGGCTGGAGGGGTGAGGGGGCCGCGGTCACCTTGGAGCCCCCGCACTCACCCGGCGGCTGCGCCATCTTGGAGCGGCCGGAGCGGCGCGCGGGGCACCACGGGAGGGAGGGCGGGGGGACCCGGATGGGGCGGGGAGGGGGCGGCGCCATGTTGGGAAGGGCGCGGCCCCTCAGGGCGGGTCCTGGGTCCGTCCTGCCCTAGGGGCGGGACGCGGAGTAACGAGTACAAACTGAGAGGGGGGAAGTTCAGGTTAGACGTCGGGAGGAAATTCTTCCCTGTGAGGGCGGTGAGGCCCCAGCAGAGGTTGCCCAGGAAAGCTATGGCTGTCCCATTCCTGGGGTTGTCCAATGTCAGGTTGGACGGGACTTGGAGCAACCTGGGATAGTGGGAGGTTGTCCTGCCCATGGCAGGGGAGTGGAACGAGATGATCTTTAAGGTCCATTCCAACCCCTTAAAACTCTTATGATTCCATGATCTCCTCATTGGGGGTCAGTTCCCAATGGGGGCTGCAGGCTGAGGGCTGTGTGAGGGCACTGCCAGCCTGGCACCGTCCTGGGCTGTGGTGTTTTCCCTCTGGTCCCGCTCCAGCAGGTTCCCCCCAGGGGATGGCAAACAACTCCCTAGGGTGTTTGTTCTCTGATGCCCCAGGGCAGTGCCTTGGACTGTCCCAATGTACTGTGTGGGGTATCGGTGCCCTCCTTGCTGGTGCTTTGTATTGTGAGAATATATAGGAAAAATCCACAAATCCTCATCAGCATCATCACAAGACTCTATCAGCAGTCCCACTGATGTCCCACAAAAGAACCTTTGCCAGTGTGTTGTGAAGTTGCAGCTCTAACACTAAATGTGAGTTCACAGACAGTATATAGACAGTATATACTGCAACACTTGTTTATTGTACTGTAAGAAATCCCATTTTGGTGCCCACTCTGGACTTTTCCCTGTGGGAAAATACTGTGTTCTACAAAAGCTCCTCGGGATGGGTGTCAAAAAGAGAGGCTGGGTCATTGGTATGTGGTGTAAGTAAACCTGCACAACCAGAGTGGTGGAAGAGTTAATGTGTGGATAAAGACAAGATTTGCCTTCTTGCAACAGGAATCAAAATGCCTGAGTTGGAAGGGACCCATAAAAGATCATCCAGTCCAAATTCTGGCCCTTCATGGACGCCCCAACAGCCCCACCTGTCCCTGAGAACGTTGTCCAAACACTCCTTGAGCTCTGTCAGTCTTGGCGCTGTGCCCACTGCCCTGGGGAGCCTGGTCAGTGCCCAGCCACCCTCTGGGGGAAGAACCTTTTCCTTATATCCAGCCCTCCCCTGTCACAGCACCAAGCCATTCCCTGGGTCCTGTCACTGGTCACAGGGAGTAGAGATTGGAGCTGCCCCTCATGTGGAAGCTGCAGACCCTGATGAATCTCCCCTCAGTCTCCTCCAGGCTGAGCAGACCAAGTGACCTCAACTACTCCTCATACAGCCCCTATAGACCCTTCCCCATCTTCACAACCCTCCTTCTGATAGCTTTATATCTTGTATTGTGGTGTGCCGAATCCACACCCAGGACTGGAGGTGAGGCCACGCCAGCACGGAGCAGAGCAGGAAAGAGCCACCCAGATTTATCTAATGTTGCCCAGAGCCTTTCTGGGGGGTTTAGTGCTCACAGACCTCCAGAAAGTCCGCCCTGAGCAGACACAGACCTGCAGCCCTGGGACCCAGCAGGTGTCACTCGCGGGCAGAGGATGCAGCCGCTGCAGCGATGGTCCCCATTTAGTGACCTCTAGAGGCTTCAAATCCTCCTTTACAGGTTCGTAACAGTGTCAGGGTTTGTTGTTGTTGATTGTGCCGATGCTGAAGAGCAAAGTGATGCAGCAGCAACCGGGGAGCAGCCGTCCCCCGCAGCTCCTGGCAGGTCAGCCAGCCCCCCAGCTTTCCCAGACACGAAATATCCATCCCACAGAGGAGTGTTAGAGCGGATCAGAGATGAAAACTAAAGACGCCGAGGGGAGCCCACAGGGCTCCTACATAAACTCTAATCTCTGCAGCTTTTACTGCTCTTAGGTCACAGAGTCTTATTCCACACGCCTCCCTCCTGCCACTGCAGGATTCTTGGATTAGAATCTGCAGGGTTGTGTTACCTGGTATTAAATCAGTTGAGGTGTGGCACCTGTGTTGTCTCAAGAGATATGGCACCGTGTCACACATATCACTCAGAGGCTGGTCTCCGTGTCCAGCTTCACCTGCTCTTTTACCAAAATTAATTTATTTACATTGAATAGTGCTCTCCCATAACATAAAAACAAAAGCAGAAGGAATAGATTACTACCTGATTTTTTTTAGTTCAATTAATAACAGAAAGTAAGAGTATGAAAGCATAGTCTGCCTCATCACCTGAAGAAAGCCTTCCAAATTTAGACTCTGTTAAATGGGTTAAAAATCCACTCATTAAATTATCTTTTATTTTATTAGTGAACTTTACCGGTAACTGTCATTTCATGGCTGAAGTGTCCCCTGATGAACTACTATGTGGCCTTTTTACAGTACTTACAGAAAATCATGCTCCAAACTATCTTCCCTCCTTCTTGCAAGGCAACCTATTGTTTTAAATAGGATTACCCATGCAAGGCAGACTAATTCACCTACAGGAAGAAAGCCAGTGGTGGGGGCCTCATTTTAAGGAGTTCTCTGCAGAGCAGAAAAGCTCAAATGCCCGTAGCAATATCAGGGGAAATTTGGTTTGTTAGGGTAGGAATGGAAATCCTGAGTGAGGATCCATCTCCAATGCAATCAAAGACAGCAGTGCCCCAGCCCTGGGCCTGGGCCGCCTGCTCTGGCAGTGTGAGAGGAACAGGGCTGTGTCTTTATGCCACCTTAACCTGACCCAAGCAGGAAGAGTGAAATGGTACAGATGTGCAGGAGGTTTTGCAGCACATTTCCTCCCTCTGACCTGTGCTGCTGGCCAAAATTCAGGGTCTGGTTGGTTGACCCAGATGGGAGGAGGAGTGACAAAGGAAGGTGTTTCTGATGTGTCTCTGTTTGCTTGCAAGAATGCTCACAGCCCTTCTTTCCTAAACACAGAAGAAATCAGGCATTGAGGGCCAGTTTCCTTGCTTAGAGCTCCAGACCTGCTCCTAGCATCAATGTGACCCCAAATCCTTGTATTCAGTCCAGGTTTTATATCACTGATTATTCAGGCTCTTTGAAGTTTCCGTTCCCTGCCTGTTTCAATGCTCCATCTTTCTGTCTCTTCCTCCACCTGAACTGTAGAGTCCATCCACATGTGACCTTCTTTCCTTTTAATATCCTACCCCAAACTGTCCTCCCAGAGCCTTCAGGTTCTTGAGTAATCTTATAATGTGGGTGGAAATAGACTTAATGTCTCCTTCAGCTACCCTAAATAAAGGAATGCAGTTAAACCTACTGATTTCAAGAAGGTTTAACCCAACCTCTAAAAATAAAAGCCTAATGGAGTGTTGCCCTGAGGTTTTCATCTCAGTGAAGACGTCTCTGGAAAATGCTGTGAAGTTCATAAGTAATGGCATAGAAATAATAGAAGTAGAAATAGAAACAAACTCAAAATACACAGAGTATTTTGCAAAAGACGTCAATGGATACGAAAGAGGTTTCCTTCCTCCACTAACAAGGGTAACACATAATATTGCAGCTTTCAGTCCAAAGATTCAGTTGTGGCCTGAAAAGTTAAGTAACACTCTTCATTTAACTTGCTGAAAAGGAGAAGTAAAAAGCACAACTTCAAAAAACAACAAAGCAAACAGCCTGCCTCAGAGGCTGGGATCATTTTTCCTGTTCTGTGTGCTAACTTTTGAAAACTCGGGGTCTCACCTGGGTGGTCAGTGGTACTGTAGTAATGTGCAAACACACTGTCCATAGGTGTGGGAGGTGGCACAGAGTGGCCTTCAAGAAGGTCAAGAGACGAGGATTTACCTAAACAGGGGTCCTGCCCCTATCGAAACTGATGACAAAGCACCCAGTGCTTTTAATAAAGGATCAAACCTTTGGTGGTTTGTGGACCAAATATGGTTCTGAAACATGTGGTTTGGCACAGGATGCCTCTTGGCTCCAAAACACTCATTTCAATCTGATGTCTTCCCACCAGCACAGGTTAAGGAGCTGCAGCCATCAAGGAGAGAGAAATCAAGAGCTACTGGCACTTCAAGAACACAAAAGAGAGATGCATGTTTTATCAGCCAGTAATTTGGAGAAAAGGTATCGTCCCAGGTTGCTTGATCCAGTCAGTTATTTTTAATTGTATGAACAGTTTGGTGTGGTGAGAGCAGGGTGGCTGCTGAGGTCTCAGCCTCATTCATCTAAAATTGTGCTTGCAGTGGAAACCAGACTCAGGCATTGAACAGGACAAGAAAAGGGTATGGAATTTGGAATCTCTTCCATGGCCAGAATTCCTCAGGAAAATGGTGAATTGCCTTGCAGAGATAATAATACCTAGGGATTGACATGGCAAAAGCAGTTGAGAGAATTAACCTGTGATTGCAAGCAGATTGCTTGCTCTGTGTTATTACAGAGCCATTTTCCTTTGTCAACCTCAAAACACTTTGCAGAGGAGATCACTTACCAATGATTAATAGTTTAGTATGTACATAGTTCTTTTCTCCTTCACAGCACTTGAGTGTTGATGCATCTTCATGCTCCTCTGATAAAATATGTAAGGTAATGTTATGATTATCTTTTCAAGTGGAGAAATTTGAGCCCTGGGTTTAGGACCGGGGAAGGGGGGATTCCTCCCTCCTCCTTTGGTCCCATTTTGCTTGTATCTGGTGTCAGTTACAAAAGAACCTTATTTTGTAGGTCTTTGATCAGCTTGCTGGTTAGCTAAATATATACCTGTGGGGAGATAATTACATGCTATCAGTAGTAAAGTGTACTAAAATAATGTACGTTAATTAAAACACTTGCAAAACCAAAGCAGGAATTTTCACAGAGATAAATCTGATGCAGCAACAGCTGTATCTGAGGCTGCTTCCCAGAGACAAACATGAAAATAAAGCCAGGGACCAGTAAAAACCAGTTTCCTCATGCTAAAAAGAGGAAAGACATGTACCCACAGGGAAGGGCACGGTGGTGTCAGTCCAGAAAGGCAGGGCTGAACACACCTTCCATCTGTGCAGGCAGATCTGCCTCCCTGAGCAGGGGGAAGGCTGGTGTGATGAATCCCATCTCATCCATGTGTCTGTTTGGCTAAGTGTGAGTGGCCCAGCAGGAGGGCTGTACAAATGGGCCTCATGTTATCGGGGGAGAATTTGGAGACTAATTAACCAGAGGCTTAAAAAAATCACCTTGTTACTATCTTTGAATCTACTGTCAGTTCCTCCAGCACAATCCTTGTACTTTTCCTCTCTTCCCACATTTACATCTGATGAAAATGCTCAGCACTTCCATAGCCTTGCATGGAAATTGTCTCTCTAACCTTCCCAGCTAAAGCAGTCAATGGCTGTTCTCCCTCTCCTACTTTGTGTTTTGGAAGAAGATCAGTTGCTGACCTGAGTCTTACTCAGACCAGAGGCACTGGTGGTTTTGGGATATTATTGTCTCCACAGCCCTGTGGCATCTGTTGATGATGTTTCCTGCAGATCTCAGACCACAACCAGTCTGCAGTTCAACCCAGCACATCTCCCCACTGAGCACTGGAAGGGTTTGTATCCCAGGCTTTCTGTTTCTTCCTGACAGCTGCAGTCACTTCACCTGTGACAGGAAGGAGACACGAGACTGAAGCAAGTCTCAGGAGCCAAGAAGCACAACTGCCCTGGAGAGGCCCCAAGTGTTTTACCAGTGGGTGAGATAAACATCTTCTTGGAAGACATACAGGAATCAGAAGGTTTGTGGGGCTGCAGAGGGAGAGCCACAGCTCAGCCCCAACCAGGCACTATATGCAGCCCAGGCCTTCCAGAGAGTTAGTCCATGCCTCTTTCTCCAGGCTATGGATGCAGTTACCATTGGGATTCATGGCTGTGTTGATTTGTTGGTGACTGAGTTGGTGGGATTCCTGCTGTTCCATCTGTCCTCCCTTTTCCCAGTGCTCTGTGGTGCAGTGGATGCACAGGTGTCTGTTTGCATCATTCTCTCCTGGCACAGATCCCTGTGGTTTTGTTGTCACACTTCACTTACAAATAGTGATCCTTTGCACTCTCTCCCCAGTCTGCTCCAGATCAAATTCTAGCTCTTTCCAAGCTAATGAAAGTGGCATAACAGATCTGTCTAATCAGGCTTGCCTAGTGGCCATGTTATCCTACACCTCCTAAAGCCAGGGTGAGAGGGAGATTCCTCTCTAAAGATCAGCTAAAAGTCGGGTGGGATTTCAGCCATGCGACTCTGACATTCAGGCGGAGCACGTGGGCACCCCCTTCCCTCTCCTGCTCTGCAGCTGAGCTGGGAGGGATCGCAGGGGACCGGGACAGGGGAGCCAAGCTGCAGCAGGAAGCATTCAAATGTATTTCATTTCAGGGTGACCTTTAACAGGTGTGGATTTACTGATTGGGAGGGGAGAGGGAAGTAAGCAAGGGATTAAGGGGACTTTACCCTCCCTCTACTTTAAGCACCAGCTTGCACAGCATTCCAGTACTGTGAGATGCAATTTGTGGCTGTGTGGCTTTATATTTTCTACCTCCTGGGTCCCGGGCAGGGTCGTGGCTGTCCCTGGGCTTTAGCACTGCTGGGCATTCAGTGGAAGGTGTGTTGTCCTGCCAAGTGTCTCAGATATAAACCTGGGGAGCGGTTTGGGGGAGAAAAATCATCCTCTTCTCTTCAGTGCAAGAATTGGCATTTAACTTATAGTGGAATTGCACAGTTCAGGCAAACACAAGGTGTGTGATATATTCCCTGGGTGACTTTGCCTGGGGATCTTCTCTTCCTGATCCAGTGCTGCTGTGTGTTGTTGAAAAGCTGCTTTCCTCTAACCCAGCGCTTGCTGCAGTTCAGTGATGGATTAAAGCAACTCTTCATTTTCCTTATCCCTCTCTGAGGGGAATTGTAGAGTTTAATTAATGACATTTTGTAAAACATGATGAGATTCTTGGATGATAAATGCTACACAAATGTAGAGTATTTTTTAATGAGCTCTGTATGACGGCTGCAACTAAACGCTTGTTTAATCAAACTGATCAGTGCTGCAAAAGAAATCCTCGCCCTGCTGCTATCAAACAGAAATCAAGCACTCTGTCTTTCATGGGCTATTGGTTTGGAGGATCCCAAGGCATTTTTCAAAACTTTAGCAAAATAAAAAGGCAAGGAGTATATTGATATATCTATATTTTATATAACTTTCCCTTTATGTGTGCAGTTTAGATTATATAACAAACCCCTTGGCAACAGGGAAGGGAAAGATCAGTTAATGGTGTGGCAGGATGTCAGGGGTATGTGTCCCAGCTCTGGTTTTACCTGGCCATGTCAGACACCAGTCTTCTGGCACTCTGTATTTTGTGTTTTACAAGTTTCCTGCAGCTGTAGGTGTGTGTAATTAGCCTGGCTGCAGCTTCTCCGGGGCTCCCTCCTGAGCAAACGAGGTTAAAATGAACTCTGGGAATGTTGGTCTTTGTCACACTCTGCAAGGTAAACGTTCTCGGGGAAATAGACGTAGTTTCCATACTGGAAAGGTGTAAGGACAAGCATTTCTTTTGCTGGAATTCAGTGAGGAAGAGTAATTTCTTGAGCTAAAAGACCTGCCTTGGGCTACTTGGGGAGTAGAAATTCAGCTGTACACTTCCTCCAGAAAGCTGCTTCTCCTGCTTTTGGAATGCTGAAGTGTCAGATCACCAATAAACAAAGGAGAGATATGACTTGAAGCAGCACTTAGAGCAAAGCCTGGAAGGAGCAGTCTACAAATTTCCATCCAGTCATGGCACAGCCCAGTCCTACAGCCTTTGGGATCCAAGGATGCTCTCAGCAGAGGTTACTATGACTTCTGGCACTGGGGGTGTGGGACTGAAATGGTGGCAGCAGTCAGATCACCTCTGTACTTCATCTGCACTGCTGTTTCCTTAAAGCTGTGCTTTGCAAAATTTGCCTTTTCTGGACCTTTTATAATCTCTGCTGCTTTTGGCCAGATGGATTTTTCCTTAAGGGGAGAAGAACAGGAGGAGAATGGCGTCTGTATAGATATTGGCTGTCTGTGCTGGGAAGGAAAATGAAGGCAAAAGAAATGAGCTGTTGAACCCATGGTGTTGTGAGAGGGATGAGTGAGACATTTTAGGGAATAACCAACCAATCAGCCAATCTCACAAGCAATTTGTCTTTCCTCATTATAAGGCAACACTATAGTGGGAGAAATGCAGAGCCATTCTTCAGAAGATTTATTGCCCTGTAGCATCTGCGCGAGAAAACTCCAAGTGCTGAGTAGAGCAGGAAATTGGAAGTAGATTGCACAACCTGCAATTCAACAAAGTTCTTGGATCTTCTGTGGAAAGAGAGCACCGGAGTTTCAAAGCTGGCTCTGTCCCGTCAGGCTTTCTCGGTCCTGGGAGAGGAACCAGTGTGGGTTTGATTAGAGCTGATGGAGGCTTTCTCATTTACTGGTCTAGCTAATAAGAGCATCCCAGAGTGCTGCTTTAACCAGAACGGAGGGAGATATTTCCCAGTGCTGTGATGGATCTAACTGTGCCTACGATTAGTGAATCAAATGCACTGCTGTGAACTACTGGAGTTTACAGGACCTCTGACAAGACAGGGGTGCCTGTGTTCCCTGCTGTGAACATAACTCTTTACAGCCCTCTGTATGTACAGCATTTTCTCAGAAACCAGCCTCAGGGACAATTATACATTAATAGCTACTTCTTTCAGAAGCAGCCAGCCCTGCTCCTGAGAAACAGCTATTTTCAGGCAGTCTTGTTCCTGAGGAACTGCTATTTTTAGTGGGTTCTATTTCTGAGGCAAAAAAAAGAAGAAGCAGCCATTTCTGTATCCCTCCACCATGGCCCAGACCCACTGGCTGTGGTTGACTTGCATTTTGCAATAAACATTTCCTCTTTACATCTCAGTAGCCTGAAGAAAGTGGTTCTCCAGCCATTAGAGAGAGCAGCAATCTGAGCTGGGGATAATTATGCAGGGAGGGCTTGTGGGAGGCAAAGCCGTGCTCACATACTATAGATTCCATTAGAAGGAGTAGGGAGATGTAATGGGGCTCTCCTGGGAGATGCAGGACTTTTAGATACCTAATTTGGAAGTCCGTTCTGGTATCCATTTTCAACATCCCAAGAGTAATGATTAATCCTGTACTCCAGGTTTCTCTGAATCAGTTTGTAGCTGTAGTAAATATGGGCTGAACACAATAACGTCACTGGTGCTCTGGGTAAATGACTTGAGGCAAGAGAAGCTCAGGGTCTGTGGCCATTAACTCACTGTGCACAGTCATCTGGCAGCGATTGCGACTCAGGAATCTGCCACTGAGATAAAAGAGGCTCCGTCAGAGCTGAAGAATGTGGTGTTTTGCAATATAAGTATCTAATATGCTGAAGGCCCCATAAACGCACCCCAGCAATGCCGTGTTCTCATTCCTGCAGCATCCCAACAGCATGGACCCGGAGATCTTCCGTATGTTCTTGCGGCCGTGGCCTTTCAAGGGGCATTTGGGAGATGTAACCACATGAAAATTCCAGTAATACCTTTTTGTTATTCGCAGATTTAATGCAAATGCTGTGTCCTGACAGAAGGGTGAAGTGACTCTCACCATGCTGATGCTGTCCTGAAATTTCAGCAGCGCCCGTGCAAAGTTCATCTCAGGTGTGTTATGATCTTTTCCCTGCAGCTGCTTCTGCCTCTGGTAACTGTGTGGGTGAAGATGGCAAATTTGGATTAATTTTGTTGCCCAGAGAGGTTGTGGATGCCCCATCCCTGGAGGTGTTCAAGGCCAGTTTGGACAGGGCTTGGAGCAACCTGGCCAAGTGGAAGGTGTCCCTGCCCATGGTGGTGAATGGAACAAGATGGTCTTTAAGGTCTCTTCAACCCAAACCATTCTGTGATTCTATGAACAGTGGCATCAGCAATGAATATACACTGGAACCATGGCTTGTATATATTAGTAGATCTTTTCTTGGCAGGGTGTTGCTATTCGGATTCAACACAATCAGCAGCTTTAGTCTTTGAACAGGGTCATGGCAGTACTGAAAAAAAGCCACCCATCCTTGCTCTGGCACTGTTTGCTCAGGGGTGGCTCTCTAAGACTCTGGTGCCTGTGTGTGTGTGTGTGTGTGTGTGTGTGTGGTCTGAAGGTCACTCTTTCTGGGGGAGAGGTTCTTCTTTCCTGTCTGAGTGAGAAGGGGAGGCTGTTAGCAGTTCAGCTTTGTAAGCAGTTTCCCTTCTCTCTTGTGCAGGCAATACTGATGAAGTTGGTCTGTAAGTGAAGATTATTTATCTTGTTTTTAACCCTCTGCAGGAGAAGAACTCGGTTGTGCTTGTCCTGCAAAATCAGACACTCCTCCCGCCCCTCTTTTTATAAAATATTCTTTGTATCCTCCCATCTCCAAGAAAAGTCATTATCTCTGGATAGTTTCTTGAAACCCAATTGCCTTTATATTCTGGTCATAAGCAGAGCATTGTTCGAAGTGGGAGTGAGTCGTGGCTGCTTTTATCACAACGAGAACCCATTATTGGCACTTTTCCCTTTTTACTGCTTCACTAGAGAAAGGCGGGCGAAAAATGGGACAGAAATCTAGGAAATGAAGGGTAATTTACAGTTCACAAAGGAGCAGTAAAAATTAATTAGCTGTCTGAAGATCCATTCCAACCTGGGCCTGGAGTTTGTGCCAGCTCTCTGCGTTGCATAAACTGGCTGTGCTGTGCTAGGCTGCTGAGATCAGGCTTGTGCTGTGAAATTGAGGCTCGTTGCTGAGGTAGAAGTCCTTTAGGGCATGCAAAATGTGTATACACACCTAATTTGGTGTGCCAAAGAGACATGATGCTGCATATAACTCAGACCATTACATGCTCAACTGGCTACTTAAGGTGTTCACTATTAGTTGTCACAGTAACTGCTCATGTAAATTACTGATGCAGTTATTCACGTAATTTAACACTGAGCTCCTTTGAAAATCCAGGCCTAATTCCTCCTCTTTTTCCGTGATGGTGTCTGCATGAATGAAACACACTTTACACACCATATCCATATGGTCCAGTTCCAAAAGGGGACAGAGCCCCAGAAGGATCAGGGAGGTGACAAGACACTGGCCCAGCTGGGCTCTGGGCCAGTTTGGTCGTGCTGTGGGATGCAGGAACTGAGCAACTCCAGCATTTTGCCAATCATGTTGCCAGCCCTCCAGTCAAGCCTGAGATCCCCACCTGGAGAAAGAACTTCACAAATCAGAAATGTCCTAAATTGGATCCTTTTTTGGTGCATAATTTTCAAAACTGTAATTTCCATTTGAGAACTATTTGTCCTGATCCTGAGCGTCAGCTGAACTCATTTTTTTCCCTGTAGTTTAATTTAGGCAGCAGATGCCATCAGAATGTTAATGCCTTCTTAATTCTCACCTACATGCTTTTATTCTTATTAATTTTGTTATCTGGGGCTTTAATATTCTATTTTTTTCCAGCTTTGATCAGTTGAAATAATTTGATGGCAGCATTTCAACAGGGCTTGCACTGGGGAAGTGTGTAATGGTGCATCACCAATGTGTGTTGCTGTGTATCCTGCAGCGTGCTCAGCTGTTGTACTGCGAGAGCATGAATCATGTGATGGTTTTAGGTGATTATAGATGAGGCCTCACTTATCCCTGCTGTGAACAACTAGAGAGGGAACAAGCTTTAAGGGCAGTTTCCCTGGTTCGGGATTTCGCCCGGTGCAATGAAGGGTCGGCGATCCAGGAGTGTGATCCCAGCCTGTGGAAGTGGAACTGAGCTTGCACTCAACGTGCTTGGACAGCTGCCCGGGCACAGCGGATGCTTTCAGTCAGCACCCTTAAACCACTGGTATGGGGAGGCGATGGAGGTGTCCCCACTGCACTCCCTGCTCCCAGCTCAGGGGCTCAGGGATGGCCCTTCGTGAACAAGAGCCAAGGGGAGTGGGGCAGAGATCATTCCCAGCTGGGATGAAGTGCTGGAGGATGCCCCCTCTCAGGACCAGAGGGCAGCAGGAGCTCTTTGCAGAGAGGCAGGGGTGGATGGGTTCATTGCTGCTCCCCAGGCGATGCCAGATCCAACTGCACAGGACTGTCTTTCTTACTTGGGTGCTGGGAGGCAGCAGGTTTGGCTGCTGAGACAGATTTAGTGAATGTCACCAAGGAAGGGATGTTCCAAGCTGTCTAGAAGTAACAAAAATAAAGTTAAGGATTGACAGAGAGAATGAACGGTTTTACTAATTTGATCAAAACACTTCTTAAAGAAAGAGGAAGAGAAATGCCCAAATCCCAGACAGTTTCCCTCCCTCCTGTCAGCAGACTGAGGCGAGGCCTCAACAAACTTTACTAGCTACTTTGGTACAACTTTAACTGGTAAAGAAGTTGTTTTTCCCAGCAAAGGGTGAGAATGACCCAAATTTACCTATCAGGAAGAGGTAGAGGAGAAAGGAACTATTTGACCCTTTACATTATGATAAAACTCTGTTCTTAATGCACCCACAGGTGGGTTTGGGGCAAGCAGCTGGAAGGTTTCTTTATCACAACTGAAAGATACAAGATGAGGTTTTTCTAGAGAGACTGTTCCCATCATGAGGGAAAAGACAGAAGAGAAGGAAAGGGATGCGGATGAATCAACATTTTCCTGTGTTTCTTCTCAAGCCCAGTTTCTACAGTGAGTTCTCACATGTGCATACTTAGTGCTCCCAATTGGCTTTTTCTACCCTTAAACTCTCCAATGTGTCCTAACAAATCTGAGTCTGTGTGTTTGCAAATATACCTTTTCCTAATGCACTCCCAAACATGTCTGAGTCGAGTGCCACCCCAGATGTGCCCTGTATAGGCTGTTAGGAATAACTGGCTGGTCTGTGAGGGGCTATGCACCGGATCTGTGCTCCAAGCCAGGCAGATTCCAGCCAGCACTGTGTGCTGTGAAGTGCTGATGGTGTTTGTTGGAGCAGTGACTCCAGACCAGAGCTTGCTCATGTCCGGGCAGTCTGAAGGGTGACTGAAATGGTAACGAGCTCAAACTCGTGAAGGAAAATCTCTGCATTCAACAAAAGACTGCACAAAGCAGGGGCCTGGGTAGCAGCTGCATCCAGCAGTGTGGTGGAAAAAATCCAAGCAGGGTGCAACTGTGGCTTTCATTTGGGCAGATGGAGTCCAGCTGCTGATGGGATCAGGGATGGGACAGCATCCTCGGGAAAGCTGGGATTAAGATACACAAGCGGTGCATGCAAATTAGGCATGAGATTATGCACACGAGAAGCACCACAGTCTTCTGGTATTTTGGTTGGCTTCCAGGTTCGGATTTGGAGCCCTTTATTTCTGGTGCATGAAGGCAGCAGCTGATGTGCTGAGCCTCAAAAGATGCCTCTGCCCCCGACGTCCGGATTCCAGCACGGCCCAGTGCAATGGCAGCCACACACTCAGCACAGGCTGTTCCCCCCCTCCATAGCCCCTCCACAGGAAAGTGGATCCTTCTGCAAACCATTCCCAGCTTGGATAGAGATGCCAGAGGACAGAGTTCCAGGGGCCAGGTCCTTCCACAGGCTTTGCCCTGTCCATCACCCATTAAGAGATGATAGCTTTCTGGCTGATGCGACCTGCTGCATGACACATCCGACATTGTGTGTAGGACTTGAAGAGGTCGATGAGAGTTTCTGAATCATTCATTGCCCGCTGAAGTAGGTGAGTGACTGCTGTTGTCCTTATCCTTTTAGAGAAGGATGCTCAAGCACAACCTGAGATTTAGTGAAGGTCCTGAAGGAGGAAGCATCACAGCTCAGAAATAGTGCTTGGTCCCATGCTCAGACAATTTTTCTTCACTTGTTTCTCTCTGAAAATCATGTACTAAGCTTTAGTGTTATTAGGGCTGGTCAGCTCATGCAGCATAAACACCATAATGTGAATTTAGTATTTTCCATTGTTTTTTTGGTAGTCCACGAATCAGTCCCAGTTCACCAGTTTCTGCCATGTCTCCATGATATGCTTTCTCTCTTGGTCAGTGTTCTGTGTGCTTGGTTCATTCAGTTCACATGGGGTTTTTTTTTTGATCTTGTTCTGAGGAACAAGTCTCTTTTTAAAAACAAGGAAATCCTAAATCTTACATTGCTGCTAACATTCCCTGGGGCTGCGTGGAAGGATTTGTTCTTTAGGCTTCCTGAATGGTTTCTTGGTTTTCAGGACCTCTCACCCCAGTCACGAACAATGTTGTTATTTGTGTCTTTATTGCATCCAGACAGCGACTTGGGCACCAGTGGTGCAGGTGCTGGACAAACACTGAGGTGTTTGTCTTCAACTGGGTGGTCCTTGTCCTAAGGAACTTATGAGATCAGGGTTTGCAGTGTGCTGCAGGTCAGGTCTGTCTTCATCCTTCTGGCTCTAGTGCAATGGTGAGAGGCAAATAGAGGAAAGAACAGAGTGGAAAGAAAGCCTTCTGCCTGAGATGTCCATCTGAGATAATCCTGGGATAGTGGGGAATCGAGGAATTCATGTATATATATACACTGGTAAATATGTATAAATGAGGGATTTGAAGAGACCTTCAGTCTGTTTGGGAACAATTGCAATTCCTGCTAAATAAGATAGCAATTCATGTGGCAACTAGGGTGGTCTTGATTTTTAACCAATGAAAGAACCAGACTCTTGATCCCTGGATTTTTCTGCAGTATCTGTTTCTTTCTTCTTCTTTTTCCTTTTCCCAGCCAAATGCTCAAACATACCCAGAAAAGCCTGTTCTTTTCCCAGCTGCATCTCAGCGGAGAGAATCTGTGGCCCTCTCCCATTTCAGACCCATTTGACCTTGCTTGTAACCAGATGTTTCACTGGAGAACGTACACTTGGGAGAGCCTGGGTTGCATTCAGCTGCTGGTGAACTCTCTGCCTCGGTCAAGCGGCTGTAAACAAAACCAGCCCAAGAAAAACAAAACCTTTTCTAAACTGGGTTGGCCAAGGACAGAACTGAATCCAGAGATGCAGATGGCCATTAGCGTGTTGATGAGGCTGCAGAGAGAAGCTCATCTGCCATTCCTGATCTTCAACCGTGGGTTTCACTTAGCTGAGGGACAACAGCAACAACTATTGTTCCCCTGGTTTCCAGGAGTTTGGAGATGCGTGACACCCAGACCCCTTCCAGTGCTGCCCAAGGCATGTCATGCTGTTTGCAGCTGTCCATGCATTTGAGTGAGTTCTTGGCCAAGAGCATTTAGAAACTGGTGGCTTGGTGGCATGAAAGTCTCAGAAGAAGGACTCACAAGAACACCACAGGAAAATGATGCATCAAGGACATCCTGTTTCTTTGAGAGGCATGTTGGGATTATTTCCCTGGGGTTTGTAGACAGGCTTTCTGCAGAAATGGTTGTATCTTCCACACTCGATTGGGAGAAGCTGTGAGCAATTTCATCTGAGGTTCAAACTACAGCAGGAGTTTAGATTGTCAGAACATTTTTCTTCAAATTTGGGAAGTGGCCAACCCTCAGAGTTCCCATTTTGCACAAGGTGCAGTGGGGTGCTCATTAGCTTGGATGTGGTGAGAGCCTCACTTGCAAGATGGGCTCTATAACAGCATGGGGTCCCCTCATCCTGTAGTGAGAAGTTACAGGAGTTGGGGGCAGCTTGGTTTGGAGCCGGGGTTCAGATCTGAGAAGGCTTTTTCCATTTGACTTGTGCTTGGCCAGATTAGAGGACAGAGGCAAGATTTGCCCCAATATCTCTGAATGGAATCAGATCCTGAGCCAGAGCCATTCTCCAGTGAAAGGGTGTATTATGCTGAGTGGAGATCCCTGGGAGAGGGATTTCTTGGCACACTGATCACTGCTGTATAAGGGAGGATGGAGGCCTGTGTCTGAGCACTGTACACACAGAATTGTGTTGATATCCACATCAGTGATTTCTCCTCCACAAGGGTCAGGCTTGCCTGTCCCTGAACATCTGCTACCACTCAGCAGACATCCACCACTGTGTTATTTATCCAATATTCAGTATTCCCTCAGAGGAAAATTTGCCATCTTCTGTGCCTATTTGTATACTACTCCGCTTTCAACAGCAAAGTACCAGCTTGCTGTAGGAAATGTTGAGGTGACGTGGCTGCAGGCTGTGGCCGGTTTCTCCTCTGATCCATCTCTGGCCCCATAAATCATTTTTAATAACCAGAGTGCTCTTAATGCAGCAGTTCTAATGTGGGCTAGATCTGTTTAACCTAATCTGAGTATTAAAGCTGGTCACAGTGATATCTGAGCACCTGTGACTTCCTCAGACCAGCTAGAATTCAGGACTGAGAAGCCAATGGCTTTTCCTGTCCACGTT
This sequence comes from Pseudopipra pipra, assembly GCF_036250125.1. Taxonomy (NCBI): domain Eukaryota; kingdom Metazoa; phylum Chordata; class Aves; order Passeriformes; family Pipridae; genus Pseudopipra; species Pseudopipra pipra. The sequence goes on from NC_087564.1 coordinate 13,594,642, forward strand.
GTACTGGCACATCCCTCTTGGAGTGATTAATCCCTTCCAGGCATTAGGGTCAGTTACACCAAGGTAAGAAGTGATGAATGGGGCCATAGGGCAGATACTCCTTTCAGATTCCCAAATAAAAGAGTTTTCAGACTTTCCAGACCTTGGCTTCAGCATCTCAGGGAGACATTCTTCCTTTGCAAGAAGCTCTTGGGGTTGCATTGCTGAGCCAGCCGGGCACAAGGAGAGAGCTGAAGAGAGGAAGGGATCTGCTAACACTATTTTGCCCCCTGTGCTTAGAGCGACACTTCACTATGTTTTAAACATCCGCTTCATCATTCCTGCTGTCCGATATCCCACTATGGCCCCAGCAAGAGCTATTTTAATCCCTCATCATTCATCAGGAGCCCCTTCCTGTTCCCTTTCTATCTGCTCCTGCCTGGATGTATGTGCATCTCTCCGCTGCAAAATCCCCCGTGGTAGCTGTTGTCGGAAAGGTCACCCAGGGATATTCACAAACAGCAGGTGTAAAATTAACAACTGGTGTGATTCCAATCATCTGGCAGGAAGGAAAACATTGGACAATAGGTAGAGCCAGGGTAAAGTTTCCAGCTGAAGGCTCATTGCCTGATATAGGATGGCAGATTGGTGGGCTGGGAACTCTCCTAAGAATGTGAAACCGATATGGTATTAGCAGCCCCCCTGCCCCTCCAACACGATTGTTTTCAGCTTGCTCAAAAATATTTGGAAATGTTACTGAGCAGGACGTGTGGGTGAGAAGGCATCTTCCAGCCAATCAGCCGAGTACATTGCAGCCCTCCCCTTGAATTTCAAGCTTTTGTTTTCCCTGATGGAAGGGAAGGTGAATCCTCCACGATTAATTTAGGGATATTAAAGCATTTTGGATGAGTTCCTGCAGCACACTAACAAATGGTGCTCTCAAGGATTGCGGAAATTGCAGAGAGATGGCAAGATAGATGGGTGGATATATGTGATCGATACGGATTCTGACACCTTATCATTTTTGTTAGTGGAACTGATTTTAGCTGTGGGAAACAATGGGAATTTCACTCGATAATGGCATCTGGGTGGTACAAATCTTCTGGGGGCGTGAATGGAATGGTAGATCCTGTTAGACCTTGACTAATGTCAGCAACCAGAACGGCGATTTGAGTCTAGGAGCACGGGAGTAAGATTTACTGTGGTGTGGATGTATCCAAGGAAAGTTGGCACCACCATGCGCAGTGAAGACAATGGAGAATGACAAAGGTTGTTGAGAAGTTTGGTTTAAACCACGGTGAGGTGAGTTGTTCTGCAAGTATTGAAGTGAGTGCCGTAGATGGTCCCAGTGTGGAGAAAGTTCGGCCAGAGGTTTTAATTAACACACAGCCCTTCCTCTGCTGGAGTTCAGTGCAGAATTCTGGTTTTTATGGACTAAAAATAAATGTATGGGGATTGCTGCACCTCATGAGTGCTACATCAGCGCCTACAGCTCTCCAGCTTCTTTAATCTCCTCTGCCCCTCTCCTTCCCCAGTCTCAAAGCTCTCAGTGTGACATAACATCCTTTGGAAAAATATTACCACATCACAACCAGAACTTGTAGGCTCCTGCCCAGCTCACGCAGCGTCCCTTCCTCTGTGTGAAAGCTTTGATACAAACTCTGTCCGCCACCACAATAATTAGTCCTGAAACAGTTCTCTTGCGGGTCTCTGAGCCTATGTAGGGATCCCATTGCTCTCGCTTAGCAGGGATATCACACGTGGACTGTGCTGACAGAGGGTGCCGGGGCTGAGAGGGGGTCTGATAACGTGGCATACCCCTGACATACGTTGTCAGCAGCTCTGCCATCGCCAGCGAGAGCGAGGGGGAGGACTGGAATTCTCCCGTTCAATTGGGCGAATTTGATACCTTCTCGTTCTTGTGTCCTCGTGGCTCGGCCACTTGACATTTCTAAACATTCTCAAGCAAGTTCACTGGAAAACTATCCCATGTCAGGAGCTGGTGATGTCAAGGCTAATAACAGTCCTGGGGTCAAATCCTGCTGATCCTTCAGGCAAGGACCTCAAGATTTGGCTCCAAGTCAACAACAAGGTCTGTCACGTCAATGATGGCTTATTATGAATCCCAGCACAAGCCTTTCCCAAACAAAGTGCTTTCGTTTGGTTTTCCATGCAGGAAAAGGTTAGCAGTTTCCAAAGGCGGGTTCTCCCTTCCTTGTGTGGAGCAGAGAGCAAAACTGGTGAGCTTGGAACAGGCAACAGCACTTTGCCTTAGAGCAGGAGACAGGGATAGTGATAAATCTTCATCTGGGAAATTCTTTTCTTCCCCTCTGGAACGGTACAAGCTGATTGTTTTCATTTCTAGAGATTCTGTTGTTTTTTGTGGTTTTTTTTTCTCTCTGTCCCTTTCCATCATGTGGATGTAACAATACCACTGGGCTGCCTTTGTTAACGTCACAATGGACCTCAGAAAGTGGGAGCGAGCCATATTGGGAAAGGCACGGCTGGATGTCAGGGAAGGAGATAGCAGGGATCCTACTGGCTTACACTCGTGCTGCACTGAGAAAAAGGAATTGTACATTGACATTCCCTTTGCTATTACTTTATAATCCTGGCACTGTGTTGAGAATGATGCCACTGGAATGGTGTCCAAAATGATAATTATAACCACTTCCTATTTTTAATTTCCTCTTAATAAGGGACACAGTGGTCATCATCCTAACAATAATGATTCTGCTCTGCCCTTCCAGATGTCAGAACATTATAAAGCATGGATTAACAAACACTGATGTCTCTCTACAGGCCGTTCTTCTGAACTGAAAACTCCTGTGCAAACCAGCCAAAACACACATCAGCAGGTACAGACCTGAGCACTACACAAAATGCTGCACCTGCTTTGCTGCTGGCCTCATTTTACAAGGGAGTGTTTGAATTATGGAGAAATAAGGTGACTCGCTCCAAGTCCCTTGGTGAGTCAGTGGCAGAGAACAGATTCAGCTGTTCACATCTCCCCATTTTTCACTGTCAAATGGCCTTTTTTTTTTTTGCTATATTTTAGAAGGCATTTGACATGAGGTTCCTAAATATGTACGCTGACGTTCAGAATTGCTGAGTCCTCACTATTGGCCCTCCAGGCAGTACCTAAACAAGATATCCATGGGGAAAGCTGTCTTTTCTTGAATATCAGGAACCACTCATAGTTATTCTTCTTTATAGACTCATCTGTGTTTTTGCAGGTGGACTCAAGCTCTGCACACCCATCCTATGCACACATAATTAGCACAAGACAAAGACCACAGTAGATAGCCCTGCTCTTAACAACATGACTATTTCATACACTGTTTCCCTCTTAAAAACCTGCCTGATGATAGGAAATGCTTTGACTGGGAGGGTTTGAACTACGGTTGTCGAAAGTCTTAGCTAAGGGAAAGTTGGATCATGTGGTTGGCTGTGTGACCCTGCTTCTGAACAGCTCTTGACTCCAGAGAGATTGGGTTTCTCGTTTCGCAAAGCGCTCGTCTCCCGCTGGCTTCTAGGAAGTTTCTGTGGGATCTCTCTCCATTCAAGGTCAGATTTCACGTATCTCCTGAGATCCCAGAACCAGGGGTCTGCACTAGAGGAGCAGAAAGGAGAAGCCTGTATGAGGTTAGGAACATCTGAGCAAAACAGCCTTTATGGCTAAGACAGCAATTCCAATTATCCAGCACTTAGGCATCAAGAAGATTCAGATAAGAGGTCTCAGATTTAGCTCCTCTCTTCTCCCTGCAAGTTAATGTGCCACTTTTCTTCCTTTTTTTTTTTTTTTTTTTAAGCAGACAATCAAATCTGTGATAGCAAATTTCAAGTAAAAAGAAAAAGATTGTCTCTGTAGAGAATGGAAAGAACCATTTTGGCTCTCAGGTGAGTTTTGTGATCCACCTGAAGCACGAGTAGATGTCATTACACACACATTAAAGAGAAGCTGGTGAGCTTGTTGCAGGAGTAGCTGGGTAAATTCCTATAATTTTTTAATAAAATTATCTGAGTCCATCATACATACCAAAATGAGCTCCTGTATGCTTCCATCAGGCTATTTATACACTGAAAATGCAGGAACCTCCTTTCTGACTTCTGTCTTAAATCTGAGAAGAGTCAACTGGAAATCATATAGTTCCTGCAGTATTCAATCCTATGAAAACCTTCACAAAAGCTCTGCTCCGGAGTCCCATCCACTTCTTCTCCATTGCAAGGGGCCAGATTGCCAAAAGAAGAGGTGCCATCATTGAGCTGATATGAACTGTCTCCCTTCCTTCCCCGGAGTATTTGTACAGGTCAGTCCCTCTAATATGTAAGCTCTCATCTCCTGGCAGTTTTCTCACAGGGGAGCTTCCCAGTTTTCCATCTCTCCTCGCTGCACAGCCACCCACAAACAGCTTCTCAGTCATCTGAATGCTCGTAGATCAGTAGCATATAGCAAAGCTTTACAGAGCATGTGCAAACAACCTATACACTAATCCAACAGCACTGTGTTGAGGCTTGTCTTTATTTGCTGGGATAGACAATCAACTTTCAAAGAGCTTCTTCCTTAACACTTTGCTCCTAGAAGGCCATCAGTCCAATCCAACCCTGATTCTACCAAGAGCTATGGGTCAGAACCCTGTTATACTTCTGAGCAATGCCTGTGTCTTTCTCACCCATTCTGGCTACTTTTGATTGCCTGGATATGTCACCAAACTCTTCTGCAGGGTCCTGACAGCTGGTGTGAGTGTTAGACAGCAGCAAATCTCTGCTTCTCTGAGCCTTTTCTGTCTCCCACAGAGCTGATCAAATCTCTCCCCCCACTTGCCCTTTGCTATGGGGTGGAGAGTAAGCAATCCTCTGAATCTGACACTCTTCCTACCCTTCTTTTCCCTCACAAGTTAATTCCCAGCCCTTGCTGCTTCTGCCCCAGCCCCCTTCTGAGCGTGCTCTAATTAAGACCCCAGAGGGAGGAGGTGATGCTCCGAAATTGTCTTAATTGCTCTTGTTTATGCTGGTTACGATGGCAATAAGTTGCCATGCAGAGGAGGCTTTCTTCAGATGTGCAGGTTCTCCATTGTTCCATACTCTGAAGGATTGTCTGTAGGCAGCTCCAAGTCATTTACAACAATAGATTAATATGAAGATCAGTAATACTGGGTGACTCACAGTCACACACATGCGAGACCCGCCAATCCCTGTGATCTGCCACCGGATTTGAGGGGAAGTTAAATGTTGCTGGCATGTTCTTGCAGGATGCTGAAGAGATGATGCTGAAGAGATAATTTTTTGCTCTTGGAGAGCTTCTGCTCTCCAGGAGCTCCCCAAACATGAACGGAGGATGCTCTCTTTCTAGGGCAGGCGGTGACTGTTACACTTGCTGGAAAGCAGGGAACTGGAGCAGAGTGTGTCTTTTGTCCAGTGTAAGTTTGCACGTGCCAAAGTTTAATCAGGGGTCAGGAACCCTGACTTTTAGTCCCTGATCTATCTGCCAGGCACTCTATCATCCAGACCCTAAAGAGCATCTTTTATGTGTGTTGTGTTCTACTTGTGCTGTGTCCCATTTATCACCCTTGACAAACGACGGAGAACGGCTCTGTCGCACGGGTTCCTCTCCAGACCTCTGCAGTGCAGTGTCTGGATCTTCATTTGGCAGAGACCCAGTGCAGACAATGTTGGATACCTCAGCTGTGGGTTTGTGCCTTCTGTCCCGCTGTTCAAAGTTAGGACCTCTGCTGGGACTGACTGCACTGCACTGTGGGCACTTTGCTTTCCGTTTTTGCTTTCCTGACAGTCCCAGTCTGCACCAGAATCACAGAATATTCTGAGTTGAAAGGGACCCACGGGGATCATCGAGTCCAACCCTTAAGTGAATGGTCCGTACAGGGATCAAACCCACAACCTTGATATTATTAGCACTATGCTCCAACCAATCTCAGAGACACTCTACATCACTCTGATCTGCCCCGTGACTCAAGAGGTCTGTGTGCCATCTTTTCCCCTAAATCCTTGTCTTGGGGATATATGTCCCCTCCTATGTCCCCACCAGTCCTCATTTACCCAGGACCTACCATTCTGCTTCCATGTGCCAGGCACTCCACTCATCTCCTGCCTCTCTCATCCATCATTTTCCCTGCTGTCAGGCACTCATCATTCTCCCATCTTTCCTTTCCCCCGTGCTGGGTGAAAGGGGAGATGCCCACTCCTGTTTTTTCCCTGTTTGGGAGATGCATTATTCAACAGCAGGGAACACAGGCAGAGCTGCGACGAAGGGCTGTGCTAGGAGGGATTAACAGCTGTCATCAACCTGCTCTTGACTCTGAAGTCCATTACAGAGCTGGGTCAAGCTGCTGAAACTCCTCACCAGTTTCCTATTTCCTACCTATTTTCAGTCCTTGGATGCTGACAACAGCCCCATAATTTCCAGTGGCAGGTTTGGTGCTCCTCGTTACCATATTGCACGTACTCCAGCAGGCAGACAAGTGCAGAAATTCTTTCCAGCTGAGTGTGACAAATTGCCTCGCTCAGTCCATAAGTAATGTGCCTCGCTGAGCCTGGCTAATTTTCTTCCCTGTATAAAACAGTGCAGTTTCTGCATAATTTTGTGCATTACAAAATCACCAGATCTCAGGGGCTCGATGGTGGGCCAGGCCCTGAGTGTGTCACTGAGCAGTTACTGAGTCTCCACCTGCCTCTGGCTGAATAAAACCTTGAGGCAGCAGCTGAGGACCTGGCCCCTGATTAGACCCACGTGCTTTTCCATACCAACAGAAGTGTGTTATACTGGGTCAGCAAAGGGCTGATTCAGGAACGTGTCACATATATACCCCAAAGAAGGTGCCTAGACAGGACTAGGAAGACTTTTCTTCCATAAATATGTATTTCATGTAGAAATGTAACTTATATAAATGCTTCGAAGTTCTGTGTAATTAGTAACCCTCACTGAATTTCTCTTCCACAAACTTTTCCAGGTTCCCTCTAAGTTCATATACATTTTTAGCCTCTTCAGCATCCTGTGGCAAGGAGTTCCTCAGTTTAACCACACATCTTTCATTTGAACCTGAAATCCCCGTGTTCCCAGGAGGTTTTGAACCACCCACCTTTCGCACTGGTACACACTCACAGAGATCCTGAATTAGTCATATATTTAGCATTAATTTTTTTTTTTAATTTCTCCATCCATTTGAATCCACCATCTGCTGTAAATCTGCCCTGCAGTGTAGTCACTATTCCGGAAGGAGAAATGCAGAAGAACTTGAAGCTCTTTGAGTGAAATAATGCAAAGCACCTGCATGAGGTGCCAGTGGTCACTTATGAAAGGGTTCCCTTGGAGTCACCACGTGTTGCCATCACTGTACGGTGACATCTCCCAAGCTTTGGAGCAGACTTGGTTGCTGATCCAGAAGAGGGCAATGGTGACACATCCTCACTGATGCTTCGAGCACCAAATCCACTGAGGACATCCACTGCAGGAAGGCAGCCAAGTAGCCAAACCACCCTGGCTATCGAATCTGCATGTTCCTGGCTGGTTTGTGGCAAGCAGATTGAAGTGGGAGGCAGCTTTCAGCTACTGTCTCAGGTCAGATGGGACTGTCAGTCAATTGTTAATTATGACTCTTCTCTTACTAATTTCTGTAACTTCCATCACCATGGCAGCTAACTGCCGTGGAAAGATTCAGCCAGAAAAAGGAGAAGACAACCAAACTTTTCATAGCAAGGGAACAAGAATGAGCTACAGAGGAAGGGGGGTGAGGAAGGGATCTGTACATAGTCTTCTAGGAGAGTCTAATGCCATGTTCTGAATGCTAGAATAGCTTGGGTTGGAAGGGACACCTTCCACTAGCCCAGGTTGCTCCAAGCCCTGTCCAACCTGGCCTTGGACACTTCCAGGGATGGGGCAGCCACAGCTTCTCTGGGCAACCTGTGCCAGGGCCTCCCCACCCTCACAGGGAAGAATTTCTTCCCAATATCCCATCTAACCCTGCCCTCTGTCAGTGGGGAGACATTCCCCCTTGTCCCATTATCACATCTGCCCTGGTCTGACCTGGTCAGTCAATCACTTTTAATCTTTGGTGATGGTTTTGTGTCCACAAAGGGAGGGAGGATGAAAAACTGGACAGCACTTTGAGATCTCTTTAATTTTTAAACTTCCTTCCTTCTGCTTATTTTGTAGCTTTTGTCCTGATGCTGAATGTGTTCTTTTCCCCATGTGTCACTTCCAGATGAATACCATGGGGATGAAATGCCACTTGGTCATCACAGGGCATTTTGCCTGGGGGAGCTGGATGGAAAGTCATAGGTTGGGACCATGCAGGGCCTGAGGACAACTGGCATCTTCTGTCACTGCAGCAGCTCTCAGGAACATGGTGACACAGTGCCTGAATACATCTGTGGCATGGGCAGAGTGGGTTGTATGGGATCATTAAAACAACAGCCATTTTGTTGCTGTTTTGCAGCAACCCCCTGCAATTCTTGCTGAGATCACTGTGTCTGGTCCATTCAGCAACTTTCATTTCTGATTAAGCTTTTCAGCCTGTGGGTATCTCCTCTCACACCTGTCTTACCATTTCCTTTTACAAGGGCTTAATTTAGAAACCCATTGTACCTGGCCCTGCACAGACCAAGCCAATGTATTTTACATAATGTCTCAGCAGGTCAGGGAAGCAGACTTGTTCTAAGTCCATTCTGGAGGGAAGGATGGGCTTGTGCTTTGGGTTTTGGTTTGGGTTCTGGGAGAAACAGCCCCTGTTCTAACAGTGTTCACAGATTTCCCAAGACCTTTATGAAATCACTTACCCTGCCTTGAACTTAACTTCTGTGTCTGGAAAATAATCAGCATAACACTTTCCTTAGCTCTGGTTTTAGGATAAACTTAGTATCTAGATGGCATCAAAGTCCTTGTGTTCACAAATAGAATAAGAAGCTGATTTCTGTGCTGAGAGGACTTCAGCGCGTAAGTGCAAGACGGGGACAACAGGCAGGTCCAAGTCTGACAAGCAGCAATGAAACAAGGCAGAGCTGACGGGCAAACAGACCCTGGGCACTGCTGCTGTCAGCTTTTCCATCGGCATCTCGTCAGGGATGTGAGAACGAGAGAACGAATCACTCCGTGGGCGTTCACAGGAAGCTCCCCCCCGAGCGTGAGGGAGAGCACGGGACAACCCACATGAGGGGGTTTGAGAATCCACGTGGGTGATCTTCCCAGCAAACACGGGGGACAGGAGACTCTGTGATGCGCCTGAAGGAGGCACAAACACCCCCCACCTCCTTGGCAGAGGACTCAGCTGGCAAGATCTGATCTTTGTGTTCACTTGAGGCTTTCTATTTGTTCACTAAATGCCCCTGGACCTTGCTTTCAGGTCTCTCTTCCTTCTCTGTCATTGTCACTGCCACAGCAACAGGCAGGTCTGAGAACTTACGCACAGGGAAGATGAGTTTGCACTGAGGAAATGGCCTGAATCCTTTGCAGAGCCCACTGGAGCCAGTCCATCTGAAGACAGGTGCTTTCCATCCATGAGGCCACGAGCATGGATGAACCATCCAGTGGCTATGTGCCCTCCAGAGCTCTCATTGCTGTCAGTCAAGCTCTTCCCCACTAAATAGCAGCGGAGGAAGCTCCCCAAGTATTGCTTTTTTATTTCAGTGCTGCCACACTCGCTGACGTCCTCGCTAATCCTCTTGCGGCAGCAGGCTGCTAATCAAAAACTCTGCTCGCCACGTTGGCATCATTCTGGGAAGCCAACAGAGCGCAGAGATGCTCAATTCCTCCCCCTCCACACACCTTCCATTGTCTTCAGGACTGACAGCTCTGATGTGGAGCAGTGATAAAAGCCAGCTGATGCTGTCAGGGCCTGGTACAATTGCACCGCGGGGAAAAAGGCGACTGGCTCTGACTCATCGTAGCCGCCTGGAGCTCAGGATGCCTTGCACACGTGCTGTCTCCTGGCAGGGCTCATCACAGAGCAGTGCACCTGGATACAGCCCTCTGAGGCAGGATTGACCAGAGGCCTTTGGAAGGGCTAGGACTGGCAGCCAGGGAGGTGGCCAAACATCCTTTGAGATGCTAGGAAAACCCACAGGGAAATAAAAAAGACTCTTTTGTAGAATCATAGAATATCCTGAGTTGAAAGGGACTCACAAGGATCATCCAGTCCACCTCCTGTCCATGCATAGGACAACACCAAAATCCCACCATGTGAGAGCGTTGTCCAAACACTCCTTGAGCTCTGTCAGCCTTGAGGCCATGCCCACCGCCCTGGGGAGCCTGTTCAGTGCCCAACCACCCTCTGGGGGAAGAACTTTCCCTGACACAGCTCCAACCATTCCCTCAGGTCCTGACACTGGTCACAGAAAGAAGAGATCAGTGCCTGCCCCTCCACTGCCTCTCGTGAGGAGATGGTGATGAGGTCTCCCCTCTGTTGAAGTCTTTGGTGTGTATGGAGGAATAAAGGTTGGTTGGGTGTTCATCTGCTCGTCCTGTGTTCAGGGGTGTCTAGCTCAGCATTTATGCAACTCCTGAATGGTAATCTCTGAAATAGCACCTCTCCTTCAGCTCCTCACATTCCCATCCTTTACGGAATGAGCTGAGTTCACAGTTGAATTTCTGGGAGGATCCAAGATGCAAGGGGTCCAAACTTGAAATGCATCAGGAGTGCCAAGCCAGGATGGGAAGGACATTCAAAGAGGGGAAGCTGGACTTCTGTGTGATGAGAATTTCTGAGTGACCTTGAGTAAACTGGCTCAGTGCTGCCCATCCTGCCCAGGTCAGCAGCTGAAATTTCCATTACTGAAAGTAGAAAGTCGGGGGTCATTTCTGTTTCATTTCTCACTTTTTCCCAAACATGACATTGAGTGAGAGGCATTAGGAGTTCCTCCTATAAATAGGATCACCCCTGTCAAAGCTAGTTAAGTCATACCCAGTGTCAAGCCCATAAACAAGGTTCCTCTCATGCACTGTCTGGATGGTGCAGAGGGGGCACAGGGAAGTTTGACAGCTCCCCGTTTGACTAGTTTGCATTGGGACACCAGCTATTTTCAAGGCAGCAAACATGATCATCCCCCAGCTCCCATCTGGAGGATTTTTGGAAGTGGTGCAGGACAGAGGCAAAGTACTTGAGGACCACTGCTACACGTTGTAGCAGAAGTGAAGCCTTCCAGCTCCCAGCCTCGAAGGTGCTGGGATCTCCAGGGCTGCTGTCACAGCAGAGATCAAACATTCTAATTGTATCTGTTCCTTCAAGGTCCTTCCCCAGTTATGCCCTAGAAGTCTGGGATGACCTGGAAACCCTGCACTTTCACTTGTCTCAGTTTCCCCTGGAGGGAGCTGCACTTTCCTCTTCCTTTAGAGCTTCCCAGTTCTTTATCTCCATGAGAAGCAGCAGTTCCAGTGACAAAGCGGCTTTGCCATGCAGGAAGTCAGCTGGGGCATGGCAGTGAAACCAGGGACACAAAGCAAAGCATCTTTGAAAGAAGAGAGTGTAAGTGTCCCCCCGTGCCAGCTGCAGGGACATCTGGATGGAGCTGGCTTGGCAGAGCTGCAGGGTCACCAGGGCTGTGCGTCACAGCGGCTCCGGAGTGGAGTATTTTGGAATAGTGGGAGCTGACAGAGGGACCTGAGGCCCCTTCGCTTTCCTTCTGACCCCTGGGAACTTCTTCCCACTTCTTCACCAAACTTTGTGCTGCTCTGAGACTGGAGGCTGCAAGGAACCTGCTCTGCCAAAGTGATGCGTGTGAACATGTCTTTAAAAAAAAAGCAACCAAAAAACAAAGAAGGATTAAAAAACAAAGTAGAACATTTCTATGGTCTCATTTCCCCACAGATCCACAAGCAGTTGCATCAGTACAGCTGAGGGGGTGGAAAACTGAAGTGGGGGCAGAAAGGAACAAAAACTTTCTAAGTGAGCTCTGAAAATGTTCAATAACTATATGGAGACCTATAACTGCTTGTCCCTTCCAGACATGAAGAGCTGTCTGTTTCTCATTGTGGAGACACAGACACAGCCAGCTGAGCAGGGAGCAGAGATGATTTGTTGGAAGCTGAGCTGAGAGGAGCTTAGCAGGGGAGGAATTGCTACTTGTTCTGAGATAGGCTAATTATATTCCATGTCCTCGGAAGCCAAACCTTTTCTACTCCACTTGTATAATAGAGATCCTACAGCTCTACAAAAGTACCAGGGTTCCCTCCCATCTCCACTGTGCACAGCAGCCTGTTCCACTGCCAGTCTCCACCCCAGATGGATCTGGATGTCAGTCCTGCATTCCCTGGAGAGCTGCTGAAGCACTTTGGATTCCTCGGAGATGGAAACTCTTCTAGAAACGCCGGGTAGAGTTACTCTAATTCCTTGCTGTTCGGGATCAAACTGAAGCCTGCTGCTTAATGGGGGATAAGTGGATGTAATGCAGTCAGTCAATAACTTTATGCACACATGCAGAGCCCTTTGGATTACTGATTTCCAAAAGACAGTCTCCCTCACGAACCCTGCACCACACTGACTCAGCCCTGAGCCTTTTAACTTTGTATTTCCTTCTTCACTTGCACTTTTATTCTTCCACTCCTTATTCATTTTTTCCCCTACTTATTCATTTTTCCCCCTGTAGAAGTTTTCAACTTGTCAAACGACTCTCCCTCTCCTTGTCTCTTTTCTCTTTGCCTTTTGCAGTGGGAGGAAAGATAATAATAAAAAGAGCAGTTTTCAAATAAGAAGCCCCACGTGTTACCTGGGAACTGTCTCTCAGCATCCAAATACCTGCTGGGGCAGAGAGTGCTGAGTCTCTGCTGTTGTTTTGTACCCATCAAACACTGTTTGTGTTTTGTCACATGCTCCTGTCAGGTCTGTCACTTGTACAAGCAGGACTGACTGGGCCCTTGTAAAGTAGGATTTCCCTTTACACCTCCCTGCTAAGCGCTCCTCACTCCTTCCCTTCCTCCTCACAGGGGAAATTGCTGCTCTGACTGCTGCTGTGGTAGTTCCCAGGCTGGAGGAATGGCTTTGGGAGTGTTTGTGCTCTCTGCCTCGTCACTCCTGAAATTCTCCTCTTTTTGGGCAGCCCTTTAGTCCTGCCTTATGTCTCAGTGGGGAGAGAAGGGTGAGATAAGGAATTGGTGAACCTGCCTCCCTCGCTCTGTCCTCAGTCCCTGCTCAGCTTCAGGCTGAGCCCTTCACAAATTCAGCACTTTATGTGGCCTTACTGAATTGCTCCTAAAAGGAGAAATTTGCAGGAGAAGGAGCTCCAGACCAAGGTATTCCTGTAAGACCAAAGGACCTGAAGTGACTCCCTTGGGCCCCCCAGATGGAGAGGCACAGGAGGTGATGGTCCAGCTGCCTCACTTATCCCAGCCCTCTCTGTTCCCCTCAGGCTCTTGGCTAAAAGGCTCATTTGACTTTTATGAGGGCTGGAGACCAAGCAAACGAAGCCTCAGGGTTTAGTCAGCGCCAGTGGGTACAACATGTGCCTTTTCCTTCTCTCCCCTTCTTTCTTTTCTGCTGACAATTTTCCTGAACACATGTGGCATCTGCTCGGTTCAGGAGCCTCTCCTTAGGAATGAGCCTCAAGACTGGGGCATGAGAGCATTTCTTGCCATGTGGGAGTGAGGGCTGCCTTCTCTTTCACTTCCAGGACATCTCAATACCTTTTGGGCTTCAGGGAAGCTGAGAAAGGTAGGGAAAGAAGGGGGGAGATACTGGAAGCATCTTGGAGCATGGAAATGCTCTATTGGATGGAGAAGTCACTCAAGCATGAGCCCAAAGGCTTCCAAGTAGAAGGACATGGGATTTTCCCTCCCTGCTCTTCCCTGGACGTCTGACTTACAGCCACAGCCTGTTCTTTCCATGTCACCAGTAGCGGGGTCAGAGGAACTCACAGACCTCAGGTTGTGGTCCCCACACCATCAGGGATCCCCGAGATGAGGGTCTGGCTTGGGTCTCCACAAAGGTAGAGCTGGAGGCCACGCTTGGAGCTGCAACGGAAAAGCTCCTTTTCCTACACACTGCTGGGTTTTGCTGTCTGTAACTAACCTCTCCTCAGCTGCTGGGACTGTGCTCTGGGGCTGGGAATGAAGCATTGCTCATCCTGCTCATCTGTTCCTTACAGGAGTTTTGGGAATCTTTGTAAATAAGCCAAGAACATGAGAAATAGAAATTCCTCCCGTTCCAGGCCCTGCCTGACACTGCACAGATCCTTTGTTCTTGGCTTCTTTCTCCCTCCCAAGGCCTCAGAGAAGTTCTTCCAACAGCACACCCTCTCCCCCCCCCCTCAGCCTCTTCCACCAATTAGCAGTTATCCATTAACTGCTCAGGAATAATTCCTTCAATTAGCCCATCTCTTGAGGATGTCCTTCCCCAGGTGCTGGCAATGCCACTTAAGCACCCACAGGAAAGGAGCACTCAAGAGCTATAAATACATATTAAAGTGCTTGTTTAGGACCTCTTTGTTCTTCCTAACTTTGTGGTGTTCCTGGTTTCAGCTGGTCCACAGAGAGCTCAGGATCAGCCCTTATCCTTATTCCTAGGAGTCCTGCATTCTGGGCTGTGCTGCCAGAGCAGACCTTTGTGGTGTCGAGTTTCTTCCTTTTTGTTGAAGGGAGTGTGTGATGACGCCAGGAAGGCTCAGAAACAGCCCATGGTATTCTGTGACCCAGTCAGGCATGATGGATGCAGGATGGTAAGAAATAATCTTTGTGTGTTGCAAAGGAGACTGTTCAATAAAATAAATGTTTTTAAAGGAGAAGGAAAGAAGCAGGAACTAGTAGAATAAAGGATGTTTTCAACGTTTTAAGAGGAATCTGGAGAAAGAGAGATACTTTTTAAGGTGTAAAATGGTGTCAGAAGGAACATAATATTGTTACTTTTTTGATGAGAGCAGTTTGCTGGAAATGGGAGAACGTGCAGGTTATCCCAGGTAGGAGAGAAAGTGGTGATGGAGTAAAGGTTCCTTTGAAGTTTTCTGGTCCTACACAGAAAGGACCAGAACACAACAGGAATCAAGCACAAAATCATAGAATGGTTTGGCTTCGAGGAGACCTTAAAGCTCATCTAGTTCCAACCCATGGGCAGGGACACCTTTCAGCTGACCAGGTAGCAGGGGATGTTGCCATGTTCGCAACTCTGCCCCGTTTCTTCTCTCAGAGCCTTGCCTAGCTGAGCCTGGAATTTCCTTGTTGCTTTCTCCTTTCCCCCCCACCCACTTTGCATTTAAGACATCACCCAGCAAATTCTCTCAGCCCCTTCCTGAGGGGAGTGCTTTTTTTTCCCTTCCACATGCTTTGTTTTCACAGTGTTTGAAATGCAGAGTGCTGCTGGCTTATCTTCTATGAGTGCTGTTCTAGGGCTAAAGATGAGCCAGAGGGGGAAGATCAAGACACAGGAGGAAGAGAGAAGGTAAATGGATTAGTCAGGACAACTCTACATGTCTGGGAGCTCTTAACCTTTTGATGGTCTTGCAGGGGAAATGATGGAAGATTGAAATTAGAGACACCCCAACCTAGCCCAACATGGAGGACAGTGAAGAGAAAAGGAAGTGATATTCCCTGGCATCTGCTTTTTGCTCCTTTACTGGGGACTGAAAGTTGGAGGGTTCAAACAGTGTGGCACCAGGCAGTGTGGGTGGAGCTGGACCTGCTTCCATCGAACTGGAAGGGGGGTGTGATTTGACATGCAGCTTTTAGTGCCCAAATACCTTCTGAAAGCTTCTGAGACCACCTTGTCTCTCCTCATGTGGGCAGTTATTCCCTAGTTTCCTAAGGGAATTGCTAAACAAAGACCCAAAATCTGGCGAGCAAGCTGCTGGCTCAGTGACACAGAGCTCGGTTCTGCTCAGGTAGCACTGTGGCTGCAAATTAATTACTGTTAGAGATGCCACCTTCCTGCAGAGAACAGCAATTTCTGCAGAGGGCACAAGGCCTGGTTTCGTCGAGTGCCCAGCCTCTAAGGAGGCCTTCTGGCATCCCTGCACTGCCCATGAGCCCATCTGTTCCCAGTGGGAGCCGCGGGGCCATCAGGCGGTGCCGGATGGAGGCATGTTTTGACTCATGGGTCAGAGGCGGTGCAGAGAAGTCTATCGTTCCCAGTCGCTTCTTTAATTGACACAGTGAAAGAAGCCACATCTTCCTGCTTGGTTCTGACCAGGTCTGTAATTGAATTCAGCTCAACATCTCCGCTCTAGCCCCCCAGGGACCTGTCAATTAATGATGGATTTTTTCTCGCCTTGGGAATTTCTCCTCGCTCCCATTCTTTGTAGTTAATAGGATCTAGTGCTAAAACCGGCAGTAGTGAATCTCCCACCCCCCATTTCCTACCTTTCCCAAAGGTGCCTCATGAAGAAAAGGGCTTGGGCATTAAAAGAGAGATGAGTGAACATCAGGAATTGAAAATGTGAGCAGCTTTCCTGTCTTTTGTTCATTCATCCTTCCTCTCACTCCTCTCAGGCCTTTTGTTTCTCCTTGCCAAAACTGCTTGTGCACACTTCACTCAGGATCTCATGAGACTGTTTTAGAAACTGCAAAGCTGAATTGGATCCTTCTTTTTCCCCACTCAGAGCACAATGTCTGCTTAACCTTTCTTCTTTGGCATCTGTCTCTCCCAGCAAACTATTTGCAGCTCCTGGTTGCAGAGGAATTCCAGTGCTGACTGGGTTTAAAATGGGGGTTGCTGGGGATGTAGGCAGGAGTGTGAGATATGCCGTAAGGTGCAATTTCAGACTGGCTGCAGGAGGCACTTATTCCATGGATGTGCCTTAGCCTTGTCTCTCTAAGCCCAGCCAAAATGTAGAGGTTTTTTGTTGCTCCTAGAAAGGGAAATTTGTTTTGCATGCCAAAGAGTGAGAAAAGACAGGGGTCAGCTGTTCTCCATCCTCTTCATCCTCTTCTAGTCCCTCTTCCCCTCCTCGCATCACCCCAGCTTTCCTTTTGGCATTCCTGACGAGTTACTGCTGCCTTAACACATGCAGTCACCATGGGAGAGATCTTGGGGTTTCTTAAGCTGTTGGATCCTGTTGAACACCCTTGTTAAACTTCGCCCTCACTGCTGCGTGCGGGGAGCTTCCCACGCGGACCAAAGTTCGGTGCCCAGCCCACGGGTTCTCCCCCTCAGGCACTGACGTACGAGGCTCTGCTCGCAGGAGGCGGCGAGGGAGGGAGGGTGTTTGGGAGAACGTGTCTTTGAAGCAATGACTGTTTGGTGAATGCGCAGAGACAAGGAGATTGGGTTTGGTGGGTAACCATGGGAGTCTGGTTAACCAGGGTAATCACTGGTGTCTCCGGTCCCTGCTCACAGGGAAAGCCCCCTAGCCCTGCTCCTTGTCCTGGCCAGCTGCAGCTGGTGATGGGTGGGAGGAAAGAGTGCAGTGGGAAATCCTTCCCTGATCCTCCTCTTGGGGACCACTCTTGGTCCACTTTTCCTGTGTGGGAAGGGACTAAGTTGCCCAGGAGATAAAAGGCAGATACAGGAGATCTGGATCTCTTAGACTTGGTGCCTGCATGAAGAACTAGAAAGCAGAGAGCTTTTACCCCTCTTTTCCTTCACTCTGTGATTCTTTCCCAGTTTCCAGAAGCTTTTCTGGTTTGTTGTTGGGGAGGAAGGAGCCAGGAAATGGAGGGAAGTGCTACAGACAGAAATGCCAAGAGATGCATTGTTGGGCTCTTTTGGTTTGGTTCTTGGGTTGTTTTTTTTTTTACATATGTGTCAGGCCTGTGCTACACTTCTCCATGGGGATCCACATTCACTGCCCAGATCTTCTGGAGCAGAAGGATGAGGAAGATGCTCACACACAGCTGGGAAGAACCTCAGGATGTTGCTTCCAGTCACCTGCTCCTGAGACCATTGAGACGGTACCCTCACATGGTGCTGAGGTTGGTTACACCAAGAGCTCACAGGACAATACAGCTCTGCAGTGTCCCAGAGATACCAGTGCTTGCCATGACTGGTGAGAGGAGCAGAAATATGGAATGGTTTGGTTGAAAGGGACCTTAAAGATCATCTTGTTCTAACCCCCTGCCATGAGTAAGGACAACTTCCATGAGACCAGATTGCTCCAAGCCCCATCCAATATCTTTCTCTCCATGTGCTGAGACCCTCTTTTAGCTGACAGCAACAGTCCTGGAGGCAGGGACAGTCACACCAACATGTGTTTGTGTCCTGCATCCACCAGCTGTGAGGAGGAGGAGATCCCTGTTGTTAGGGTGTGCTGAGACATTACTGGGATCACTGGCTTAGGGACATTTAAGCCTTTGTTTTCTATTCACAGTGTCTCACTTTCCCAGGCCTGGCAGAGAGCAGGGAAGAGTCATCTGCAGCCTGAGTTGAGATCAGCGGGAGCAGGGCTGTCATCCTGCTCGTGCACAGGGCTGTTCTCACGCCCTGTTTCCTTTGTGGACAGAAAGAAGAGTTATCTGGAGCCTGCACCTGCTTCCAGCTGAGGAGAGGAAACACTTCTGGAGGGAGCAGAGGATGGTGGTGGTATCTCAGGAATCCAGGAAGGATCAGGGCTCTGTTGGGCTCAGCACAGTAGAGACTGTTATTGTGAGCTTATGGTCAGGGTGGTTGGAAAAATCATTGCCCTCAGCAGGAGAGGACTCAGAATTAAAGTCATCACCCTGGTGCTTTGTCAAACTGAGCTGCTGGTGTAAGTGAGAGCTACCCTGGGCCACAGAGGACACATTCCCCAGCCCCTGGGCCAGTAAGGGCTGTGCCTTTGCTCCTTGCACTGCCTGCACCCAGCTGCTCACGGATGAGGAACACCTCAGCCAGTGCTTGGCTGCTCCATCGCCCTCCTGGCTGCTTTTGGGCACAGCTGGGGCTCTGCTCCATCCCATGGCAGTAATTTAGTCCTGGAGACACCCAGTTCTGTCCTGGCTGTGTCCCAGAGGCCCTGGAGATCCAAGATGTCCAGACAGCTAAGCTGCATGGCCTGAGGGAAGGGAGGGCAAATATATCTGAGCTGAGTGATCATGTTAATGCAGTGCATTAATGAGGAAATTGAAATAAAGGACTTTATTAGGGATGTAAAGTGAGTTGGTGGCAGGCTGGAAGTCTCCTAATGAGTGCTCTCCCCTGAGTTTTCTACCCTTTCGTGAACCAGGACATGCTGTTTTGAAACAGTACATTAACTCGACACTAAGAGGCTTCTAAGAGGTGGGTGGGGAGGAAGGAGCCAGGAGATGGGGAGGAAGGAGCCAGGAGATGGAGGGGAGCACTAGAGAGAGTGATGCCGAGAGGGTTATACTGGATCTGAATTCCCCTGTGACTTTGGGCATGATGAAGAGCCTGGATACCCCAGCACAGTGAGATGCTGACTCAGTTCTGGACACAACCCCAACCCTTCCCTAACACCGTGTCCTTGGAGGCACCTTCCCACACAAGGAGCTGGGCAACAGCACAGCCAGGTCCCCCCCGGCACAGGGCACCCAGCAGCTCTACTTACCTTTGGTTAAATCACTGCCTCATTAGAGCCTCAAATTAAGTCACCACCTTGCTGGATCAATACCATTTTCCATGATGCACTCGTGACACTAAGGCCGGGAGATGGATTGATGCTGGGAGGCTGAAGTGCTGCAGGGGAGCTCCAGTCAGACCCAGTGCAGGGCAGGGTTTGTTATCAGGGGACAAAGGGCAAATTTCCATGGAGAGCAGCAGCTGATGGCAGAGGCAGGAGGTGTGGGGGAGTGGGGGCACAAGGACAGTGCCCATGTCTCCTGTCACCTCCTGGGGCTTGGTGCTGGACCCCGTTTTAGACCAGAGGGCTGTTATGTGAGAAGCCTGTGGCAGAAATGGTGTCTTCCAGGTGTGTCTGCCCTGGGATTTTGGGCTAAAATGGGCTGTTCTCTCCACTCTCCCATTCCACTTCTCTGTGAGCAGGGTCCGGGCAAGGAAAGGCCAAAGGAGCAGCTCTCATGGGGTGATTGCAGTGGCATGAGGGTGCCTGGGGTTGCCTGATGCCATAGTGGCCCCTCTGCACAGGAGGCACAGCCTTCCCACCCCAGAAGCCACCATCACAGAGGCTCTCTCTCCCCACTGTCCACAGGAACTGCCACTGTGCACTGGCTGGGATAGGACCAAAGGGACCCTTCAGCTGCCCTGACCCTGCTGGAAAGATCTTAACTGGTGTCTACCAGGTGTCAGTGGCTCAGCCGGGGACTGGATCCAAGCGAGG
The DNA here is from genome assembly GCF_036250125.1 of Pseudopipra pipra. Classification (NCBI taxonomy): domain Eukaryota; kingdom Metazoa; phylum Chordata; class Aves; order Passeriformes; family Pipridae; genus Pseudopipra; species Pseudopipra pipra. The sequence continues at coordinate 13,614,763 of NC_087564.1, forward strand.
ACTCCCTGGGGCTGAGTTTGAGGTGAGTTGGGGCAGTTTGGGATTGCAGGTGCCAGATCACTGTTCTCTGAGCTGCAGCCAGGCCAGGAAGAGTTTGTGGCCAGAGTGAACCCTGGCAGTCCCAAATCCCAGCCCTGGGATGTTTGTACTTCTGCCAGCTCCCCCCACATGGAGGCTCAGAGGGGACACCTCTGCCTTTTCCAGTGGTGAGGACCAGAGACCACCCGCCTTGTCCCGGCCACCTGCCCTGCTCCAGGTGCCAGGGTTAAGGTCACTGCTTCATCTCTTGCCCCCACCTCCTTCACTCAGTGCCTTGCCCACCCCCATGCCCCAAGGAGCACTCAGCCCATGGTCCCCGGGTGCTGGGTGCTTGTCCAGCTGGCTGGAGGAGCAGGCAGTGCTGGTGGGTGGTGCAGAGCAGGGGCTACAACCCCTTCTTCCTGCTGCTGCAGCTGAACACCACATGCTGGGTGACTGGGAGGGGAATGGGACCAGTCTGCTTCATGGACTGAGGGGGTTTGACCCTTCCATTTCCACTCTGTGCATAATCAGAGCCTTTTGTAGAGCCACCCCTTCCCAGCCGCCTCCCTGGGAGCAGGGGGGGAATTCAGAGGAGCCCTAAAACCATCCCTCACCCCCAGACCCAAACACCTCCTGCCCCCAGGGTACCTACATCGCTGCTGAACCAGAACTCCTGGGTGCTGGCTGTGTTTTCTTTATAAACCTGTAACAGCACAATTTATTCAATATATTTGGCATAAAAAAGATGGGATTCCTCCCGTTAATCCCTCTGCAGACATGCCCAGGGGTGACCTGGCAGCTGTTGCTGCTGCCCACCCCAAGATGTGAGGGGGTTGAGTGGGTGCATCTGAATAAAATACAAAAGCAACAAGAGGAGGGCAAAGCTGATAAAAATGTCCAGAGCAGCTGTGGCAATGTGGGCAATGAGGTGGCACCACAATTGGCTGTCGCCTATTTTGAGGCTTATTATCTCTGGCTTGCTAAAGAAACCTTGTTTTTCTGTCCCAGGAGCCCTCTTAGGAGCTGAAGTATTTCTGCAACCCAAAAGTCTCTGACCTGCTTCCAGAAGGGATACAGGAGGAAGTCCAGGGAGCAGGACAGACCCCTTGTGAGGAGTGGGGGCTGCTGGCCAATTTGGGCTGAAGAAAAGACGAGAAGAAGGAAATAACTTTCACGTGGCTCACACAGGGAGCAGTTCATGAGCTGATCCCCACCCTGGGAAGCTCATCCCTGGCCTGGAGAGCAGGAAGAGTGGAGGGCACACAGCTCATGTGGGTGCTGCCAGGGCAGCAGGGCTGTCTCTGTGCAGGCAGAGTTGAGCTCTTTGTTCATCCCTGCTACGAAGCAAGAGAAAAACACTCCTGCTGAGTGCATCCAGAAATAACCCAGGCCTCCAGAAGCCAAAAAAGCTTCCAAGGGGGAATTTTAAAGTGCTGGGAATTTGGCCTCTCAGCCTGTGCTTTGGGCTGCTCTGCTGTTGTAATGTCCCAGGCAGGGAAAGGAAGATTGTGAACACTGCCCTGCTCCTGATGTCCAGGAACTTGCATCTCAACAGGCAACAGTTCACTCATGGATCACCCCAAAACCCTCAGCTCCCATTTCCACCCTAACCACCATCACAGCTCCTGCCTTGAAAGGACACTGGTGATGGGCAGCACTTTCCCTGTGGGATGTACTTTAGGGGTTGTGGTGCCCCAACATCCCTCAGGAGCCCCTCACTGTGCTGCACCCCTGGATCAGCACCCCCCTGAGATGAGGCCTCCTGGCAGGCACAGCCTCACTGCTGGTGGGGCCAGGATTTGGGAGTCTGGAAGGGGAATGTACTAATAATGAGAGGTCCCATTGCCTCTGGAAGGGAGGAGCTAGGGGCATTTATAAACAGGCCTTTCTTGTCTCTGGGAAGGACAGCAGATTCCTGCACTATCCAGATGGAATTTGAGTCACATCGTGAAGAGAACGGTCTCTCAGTGGCACATGTCAGAGGCTGCAGGGAAGATAAGTGTTGCTTCATTGCTCTGGCCCCACTGTTTGTTCCCCCACAGGGATCTCCTGGACAGCTTTTCCATGTGTCAGCATCTCCTCACCACCCCAGAGCAAGGGCATTGCGTGGCAGATGCTCCACGGAGGGAGAGACACCTTGTCACGCAGCAACAGCTCTGCTCTGGCTCCTGGGGCAGCTCAAGGCTGCTCTATCCCTTCATTTGGGGATGTAACCCAGCACATTGCTTGGCTTCCAGCATCCACAGGCAGGCTGCAACCTTTGGAAACTTCCTGTGTCCACGGTGTGTCCCTGCACACCCCAAACTGCCCCTCTGAGGCAGGACACAAAGATGAAATGAACCAAGTGGTCTGGGCACATGCAGGAGGTCATTGAAGATGTGTTGGCTTTGCAAAGCAGATCCCATGATGGATACAGGACCAACTATTTATTTTAAGTTTTACAGGGGGCATTTTCCCTTGCCAGGAGCTGGAGAATAGAGGACCCGGGTACCATCTGCCCAGGGGACTGGTGAATCATCCTATTTTCCAGTTAACAGCACTTGTTTGCTTTGGGAGATCTCCAAGTTAAGGGGGAAGAAAAAGAAAACCCAACCCATGGATCTTTTCCCACACAATGAGAAAAATGCCTTGTTTTCTTTTTTTTTTTTCTTTTCTTTTTTTTTTTTTTTTTCTCCCAACAGCCAGTGTCAACTCTGCTTTTACTTAGCAGTGGGCTGGATAAAAATAGGCTGTGAAGTCATGACGCCTTCGGAAGAAGAACCAGGTATGGCCTGGAGGGAGGGGGTGAGAGGAGTCAGGCTTGGGCGACTGGGACAAAATCCAATGTGATGGAGGCAGGGTCTGTCCCAGGAGAGCTGCTGCTTATCCTGGAGCCTTGTGGGTTCCCCAGCACATTTCTGGGAGAGGCAGGAAGCTCTTTAGTGGATGCTCCAGAGTTCAAGCTGTCCCTCACGTGGTGTGGATGGGGCTGTGACCCAGGGAACTCCAGGAGATGGGCTCTGTGCAAAGCCGAGGCATTCGGAGCTGGAGGCACCCTGGGAAACAAGGTTAGCAGCAGGGAATGGAAGCCAAGGGGTTGTGCTCCTGCTTTCTCCAGGACCATATTGCTGCTGCCTCCTCCCTTAGTTTTCTGCTCAGCTCCAGCTTTTCCTCCCGTTTGATCACTGTGCCAGGCTCTGATCACGCTGGGCTCTTTGGAAAGAGCAGGCTTGGGAGGGGCTTTGATGTCTCCTGCTCAGGGCAGGGGCCCTGGAAAACACTTGGACACCTGGAGCATGAGGAAGTGCAGCTGATGCCCATATTTTGGTTCTGCTGGTAGGGGGTTCCTGTGGCAAAGCCTTCCTAGGGCTGTTCATGCAGGGCTGGGGCACATCTTGAGCTTGGGCAGGCTCAGGGCTGGGGTGGCTGCAGGTGAAGATCCTCTGGACAGAATCTCTCCAATATTTCTGCATCACGGGACAAATCAGGGGTGTGAGGGTAACTTTAGAGCCCCACAAGGGGATGTGAAAGCCCAGGACGTAGCAGGGAGGTGATGAATCCCCCTGCAGGGCTGGCTTGTCTCAGGTGTGTCTTGGCTGAGTGCTGAAGAAGACCCCAAATTGCTGGTCCTCCCCAGCCCTCATTGCAGTGGGATCCTATGGTGTCCCCTCTGTCACCACACAACTCCAGCTCTGTCCTGCCAAAGCCACGCCTACTGCCTTGGCTTTGTACCCTTGCAACCAAGCACCCGCTCAGGCCACAACTGAAACAAGTTTGGCAGGCCTCAGCACAGCCTTCCATGGGTATTTGTGCACATGCTTGGAAGCACCATGGAAGCTGCAAGGAGATGCCAATTTTATGTAGCAAAAGGAGGCTGCACAGCAGGGATGATGGGCCCTGCCAGGACCAGAGAAACCAGAGCTTCAGGCTTTACATTTTCAGGATACAAGGTGGGAGGTTTTTTGCCCTTCTACTTCAACAAATTAAAATTTCCAATGAAAAAAAATAATCCCTGTGGAAACCAGCCTCGCCCACAAGGAAGGAACCTTCTATCAACAAGAAAATTCACATGGTGGGGAAAAAAACATGTCCTTTGCTCTTCCACCCTCTCCTGAGCCACAGTTTCTCCGCAGTGGGAGGCTGGAGAGGCGCGAGGGGAATATCTGCATTTCTCTGGGATCAGTCACTGGAACCAGCATTATCACTGGAACAATGGGCTCAGCCTGGGCCCGCCTTGCCAGAGCGGCTCCGCTGCAGCGATCCCGGGTTTATTTTTGTCCAGGCTTGGAGCAGGTTGTGGAGATCAGGTGACGGTGCCCGAGGAGCGCTTGGCACCACCCGTCCTGCAGCCGCGTGTGTGCCCGTGTCCGTGGGAGCAGCAAGCAGGCAGGGCTGATGGAGCAGGGCTGGGCAGGCAGGGGGGCTGCCTTATCCTTATGGGATTATTTCTCTTGGATGAGCCTGCCCCGGAAACCCCTCATAGGAGAAGGGATGTCTCTCAGTGTGGGGACCACTGGGGATCCCACTTGACCTGGCTTAGAGCTTTGCAATGCGGTCTGGGGAATCAAAACCAGTGGCTGTGCTTTGACTCTGGCATTATGAGCTGGAAACCAGTTTCTGACAGAGTTGAGTCATGGACGTTAAGGGAGGCAATGAAGGAGACACAGAAAGCACTGTGGTGGAGCCAGGAAAGCCCAGCTTCACAAGAACCTCTGCAATGTCTCCATCTCTGAGCTTGCCTTTTTCCACATGGTTTCCATGCTGGGTTGTGTTTGAGCAGTGACCAAGGCACCAGCTTATTCCCCGTGCCACCATGCTGTCCCAGAAGAGCAGTCAGCCTGGCAGATGTGGCTGAGATAACCTTGGAGTTGGCTAATTTGGCAAGGTAGTCCAATCTGCCAACATTCTTGGCCACACAGGGACACCTTCCTTCCATCCCTGCTCCATCCCCAGCCTCAGCAGAGCCCTCTCGCCTGCAGGTTCACCTTCTGCTTTCTCCATCAGCTGGAAACAAGCTGCAGCACTGGAGGGTTTTATTTCCCATGGGGGTGTAAAGAGAGAGGAGCCTGGAGTTGATCAAAGTCTGGGAAATGCACAGGAGCAGCTGTGGCTGGAGGAAGCTCACAGGCTTCTGTACTGGAGAGGGGGCAGAGCTGCACTGGGGTCTGGGGAGACAGGAATACAGAGGGCTGGGGTCTGTTCAGTGGGTGGCACTTTGAGAACAGAGGAACATGACATTAATTTTTCATGTGTGGGATGAGGAGAAGGATGAGGGTGCTGTGCCCCAGCTGGGGGACCAGGCATGTGTGGCATCACACACACGATCACTCTGTGTCCGAAGAATGTGCAGCATCACTGTCCTGTGACTCTACACAAGTCCAGCCTGACCTCAAAGGGAGGCAAGTGTTCTGTGACAGAGGCTGGGGCTCACCCTGATCCTGGGGAGTATTCCAGGGGGTATTCCAGCTGCCACCTGTGAGCGAACCTCACCCTCTGTGGGTCAGGCCATCCTGCAAAGAATCCCCTTTTATATAAATCTCAGCACACGATTTGAGAGTGGAAGGAGCCTACCCTGGCCCAGCAGGTCATTTCAGGCTTGGCTGAGCTCCTTTCCTCTTGAGGGGATGCTTGCCAGCATCTCGGAAATGGCACCGGTGGGATCTGCAGCCCGGGCACAGCACTGTCCGTCAGGACCTGCTCTCTGCAGCTCAGAGCAGCAAATCCCTCTTGCAGCAGGAGGATGAGGATGAATGATGTGGGAGCATATGGAAATCTATGGACCCCTCTGGCAACAGCTGCATTGAGCCTAACACAGCTCCAAGGGTCTGACCCTGCCGATGCCTCCCAGCTGCGTCTCCCTGGATCAGTGTGTCTGGATGTGCCTGATGTTGAGATCAAAGAGCCTGTGTTCATCCACAGGACTGGAAACACTCGATGGAAGGGATGCAGGCGCAAAGCACCATCCTCTTCTGCACTCCCAGCACAACCTTTGCATTGTTGTGTGAAGAAAGGACACACACAGACACACACACACACACACACACAAAGAGAGAGAAATAAAACTGTGGATATCACCCATCAGATCAGTTTTCCTGTGGGGAACACTTCCAGACTGCTCTGCTGGGTGATATTCTGCAGGCATTTAGCCCACAGGAGCTAAATCCAGCTGGGATTTGTAGCGAGGTCTGATGCACCCTCCACTCCCTGGACTGTCACGGTCAAGGCAACGTGTCTTTCTGGGCTGATTAGGGAAAGTGTCAGGGACCTTGCAGCCAAGACTGACAGGCCAGGGCTTCTCCTCTCACTCTGCTGTGTTCCACTAATTGTAGCTCTCCCTAATTAAAAATCAGTGATGTGGCTTTGGCAGCTGCAAGGCAGATCCCCCCGGCGAGCCCTGAGCAGAGACCGGGCAGCAGGGAAGGTTGGAGCCATCCCTGGAACCTGGTACATTCCCTGCTGAGCCCTGGTCAGGTGCTGCAGAGGAGCCAAACATGCAGGAGAGTCCTCAAAAGGAGCAACAAAATCAGAGCCAACCTTGTCAGAGACATGGGGCAGGTGGGAGGGTTGTCCTGGCTCCCGAGTTTTTGTGCTGAGCTGGAGTGAAATGTCCTGTGCCAGCTGCAAAGTCCCTTCACAGGTGACACCAGTGGCTCCAGTGACCACACGGCACTGGGAGCTGGGGCTCTGCAGTGGACCTAGCAGATCCCAGGACACTCCTGTGAGCTGGCAGCACTCTGCCTCTCCCAGGGGACAGGAAGGGCCAGCTCACTGCCAGGCACTTAAAATCAGACAAAGTAAAAGCTGGATGATCTATAGAAGTGCAGTTTCCTGTTGGCTTGCTGGTTGCTGATCTATCAGCTCTTTCTGCTTTGTTATTTCCATGTGAGGATAACTCAGATTGTTTGGGGTATGTCTTCCCATGGGATAATAGTCTCTCTGAGCAAACTCGTCCTGAGTGAAGCCAGGAGGAGCATCCAGTTACCAGCATGAATGGATAATGTCAGAGACTCTGGGGTGATTTCATTAACGAGTGCTGCATCAGTGCAGACTCACACACTCACAGACACCAGTGAATTTTCGCTCCAGACACGACTTCAGCCCAAGCACGTGTCCTGCCCTCTCAGATGGGCAAATAACATGGCCCAGAGTTTTTCATGGAATCACAGAATCCTGGAATGCTTTGGGTTGGAAGGGACCTTAAAACTCATCTTGTTCCAGCCCCCTGCCATGGGCAGGGACACCTTCCACTAGACCAGGCTGCTCCAAGCCCCCTCCAACCTGGCCTTCTCATACTCGTACATGTCCTATTTGAAAATCCATGGGTGAAGGGGATGTTTATCTGCCAGGATGTCAGTTAAGGGCAGGATAGACGATGCTTTTGTCACCTGGAGAAGCTCTAGATGGGAATAGAGACATCAGCTCATATCACCTTAGAGGTTGCTGGAGTGAGGTCTTGAGAGAGGGATAATGGTTTGGGAGAGGGTGAACCTGCACAGCAGCTGTTTCAAGGGCGTGGTACAGAAGGATCCAGAAGAGGAAGGGCAGGCTGTTCTCTCTGCTGGGCACAGACATCATCCAGGTATTGGTGAGCAGATCTTGGAGAGTGGCTCAAAACCTTCAGTGTGGAGAGCTGGGGAGGGACTTTGGACAGCAGCATGGAGTGAGAGGACAAGGGGAAATGGCTTCAAAATGACAGAGGGCAGAGTTATATTGGACATTGGGAAGAAATTCTTCCCTGTGAGGGTGTTGAGGCACTGGCACAGATTGCTCAGAGAAGTTGTGGCTGCCCTATCCCTGGAAATATTCCAGCCAGGTTGGATGTGGCTTGGAACAACCTGGTCCAGTGGAAGGTGTCCCTGCCTGTGACAGGGGGGTTGGAACTAGAAAAGTTTTAAAGGTTTCTTCCAATCCAAATCATTCTGGGATTCGGTGATCTCCCTGAGGAAATGGGGAGGATCGTGCCCTGCTTCTCTCCCTGGCCCACAGCCAGGGAGGACTTGCAGATGGAAAGCTTGTGGCTGGGGCTGGCTGCTCTCAGCAGGCTAATAATACCCCTGGGAGAAGGTCAGGTGGGCAGCAGCAAGAGCAGCTCCTGTTACAGGCTCGCCCTCAGCTGCTGGAGCCTCTAGAAAGTTTTGGGATGTCTTGGAGGAGAGCTGGGACTGCAACTGCTCCTCCATCGGCGGGTTTCCTGGGGAGGTGATGGCAGCCAGCTGCGAATGGTTATCCCCACCTTGGTGTGGAGAATTGCTTTAGCCCCCAGGACAAGTCCCTGCTCTCCCATCCCAGCACTGCATCCTCCATGTCAACACATCCTGCCCTGCTTCCCCATCCCAGCAGGACGTGGCCACCACGGGGCAGGCCACCGTGCCATCCCACCGCCACAAATGTCCCAGCAGAGAGGGTTTTTCTTGCTGAAAAGCTGCTTAGCAGCTTAAGGAAACAATAAAAGTAGTATTATCTTCAATGGTGAGGCAGATGGTTTGGATGATTGGTTTGACTTTTAAGCTGGATTTGAGCTACGGATATTCTGATTTTTAACAATTTTTGGCTGGTCAGACTCCGGTGGAGTAATCCCCAGATTCCTGCTCCCCTTAAATCCAGTCCTCTCTGTGCCAGGGGCTGTGGGATGGAGACCTGCACTGGCTGGGGGGTGGCACGCATGTGAGGGGGCACCCAGACCCCCACCACCCAGGCTGGCAGCCACCTGACCTCTCTGCCACCACCACGGCCACCACTATCCCTCTGCATGCCAGTTGTCACCGCTGCCGCCGCAGCCTTGTCACCCTGACCTTGTGGGTACAAAGCCCCTCTCTGGTCCCATCCCGCGTGGGCGGCAGCGCTCTGCAAATCCATCGCTGGCAGGAGCCCAGGCCTGAGCTTTCTTCCCCCAACATTGTCTTCTGCAGAGGGATTTATTTAGTTTTTCTCCTAATTATCGGGAGCTGTGGACTTCCCGCCACCATCTGAGCGCTGGTCCCAGCCCGGGGAATTGCTCCTGCCGACACGGAGCCTGTTCCTGCCGTCGCCCCCACACCCGGTGTCAGTGTGCTGCTGCCGTATGGAGCGCTCAGCAGATGATGTCCCGCTCACCAGGACATGGCCAAGGCCCTTTTCCATCCCTCCTGCAGCAGGGACCCCCAGCCATCCAGGAATCCCTCCAGGGATAAGGGATCTGCCTTGCTCCAGGACTCTCAAGCAGCTTCTGAGGCTTCTTGGGGTTGCCGTGTACCCATGCGGAAGGCCAAGAAGGGATTTGGGGATGAAACCCACATTCAGCACTGTTGGGGTTGGGCAAGACTCCTCTGGAAGGTGGTTCCAGCCAAATAAATGCCATCCCTGGAAATTTCATGGGCATTTTCAATTCCAGTACTGAGGGACATGCAGCACCCACCCAGGGAGTGGTCTCAGGTTATTAATGACCTGCCTCAAGCCCTGCAGCTGCCCCACCTGAGAAGAGCCATCACACCCATCCTTCATATTAGAACCATTTTTATTTAGCAAATCTCCAGAGCTTTAAAATAAAACTCCCCTAAAACAAGGGTCATCTTTGTGTTTACATTGAAATTGTAAACTTGGCGAAAGAGGAAGACTTCTACAGAGGTCAAAGGTCACCCCAAACATCCCTTTAAGAGAAATAACATCAGTTTTCTGTTCTCAGTGCTGGTCAGCAGACACCAGAGGAGCAGAGGGGAGGGAGGGAGGAAGGAAGAGAAGGACTGATGGAGGTAGAGGATTTGGAGAGTATGCAGTTTGGTTCAGTTCTGCTACCAAAATACTTCCCTGCTGCACCCGGATCATGAAACAGCAGGGGGAGCGGGGGGGGGGAAACCCCAGTTGTAGGGGAAAAAACCCTGTTGTAAAGAAAAGTGGTTGTTTGGGGTCTGTTTGTGGGAGGCAGAGCAGAGGTTGCGGGGAGGTGAACCTGGAAAGGGTGAGGTGTGGCGGTGCCCGGCGGGTCCCAGGGAGGAGGCAGCACCTGGCAGCGGGATGCAGGGATGGGATGGGGAGCGGGACGGTGCGCCGCTGCAGTAGCTGCGAGCTCGGTGCCCGATCCCCAGCAGCCTTTCCCCTGCCGGCTCCCGCGGGGCCCGGCAAAGCACTGTCAGAGCTGCCAGGCTTATCTTTAGCTCTGTTCCCTCCCTCGCCCCCGCGCCCACCTCCTCGCCGCGCACCGCGTCCCCGGCCCCCACCAAAACACGCCGTTACATAAGCGCTCGCAGCAGCCATCTGGGGCTGAGTCAGCCACGAACCCAAACGGACAGCAAGCCCCCGGGGCGGGGATGCCAGTCCCCGGATAGCGGCCTTTTGGGGTCATCCCCCCGTTAATGCCATCTCAGAGTGTCCGGCGCCCCCAGGCAGACTCGGGTGGCAGCCCTGTGAGCAGGGAGCCTGGAAGGGGACAGCGAGAAACGCCTCAGCCTGGGGGACTGGAGTCATGCTTGGGGTCATCGGGCAAAGAGGGGAAGGCTTCATTGCACACTAATGAGGTATTGCCAAAATAAATGTGCCAGCTGCAGGGGAAGAGGAGAGGGAACATTGACTGGCTGGAGTAGGGGAGTTGATTCACCACCTTGGATGTGTCTCTGCCATCTCCATCCACAGTCCTGATATCCCATTGGAAACCCCTCTGTGCTTTTTTCCTTAAATCAGCACCACCAAGCCCAGTTTGATTCCAAATTTATTAATTTGGGGTCTTACCCCAAAGCCCGGCATCAGGACAGGGGGTGTCCTTCACCTCCTCCTTAAAATCACTATTTTTCCCTGGGAGCAGCATCGTGGTGAGAGTTTGTGACCTGAACTTTGCAGCATTGTGCTGATTCACAACAGCTTGTCACCGAAAACTGCCTAAAAATGACAGAAAAAGGGACGCTGACTCATGTGTTTGCCTTCCCCGAGTGAGGAGAAATGTGAAAGGTGAACAAAGTACTTAACGAGTGATAATTACATTCAGCGCTGAAAAATCCAATCCATATTAATAAGCCGGCATGTTATTGCTAATAGAGGCATTTTACAATTAAAAGAAAATAAATCATTTAAGGTTTTTAACCTTGACAGTGACCTTTTAACAACAAGTGCAAGGAAACCCCTAATTTTGTCCCACTCACAATAATAAATCTCTGTTAAGGAGAAACTCCAGCTGCTGCCTTCCCGGACTCCCTGCAAAGCACTGGGGGCTGGTTCCCTGACAATATCCTGTTATACAGAGGGATGAAAGCTGGCATGGGATGGGGTGAAAGAGCTGGCCCCTCAGTGGGAGAGCTCTTGGCATTGCCATTCCAGCCAGGCGGAGGGGGAGAAAGGAGCAGGAGAGGGTCCACCTTAATGCAGGATGAAAAAGCAAATTGCCAGCAGGAGAGCAGAGATGCTGCTCCGTTACTATGGTTACCCCCAGAGACAACCCAGCATCCCTGGGTATCGCCCTGAGGTACCCGGAGCATCCCTGGGTCTCGCCCTGCAGTACCTGAGATGCTCCCGGCCACCCCAGATGGCACTGGGGCAACTCAGGTGGGCAAGAGATCAAATTTGGAGGGTCTTCTGGGGTCTGAGGTTCTTGGAGCAGCCAGGAGAGAGGATGACTCCAGGCTGGATGGAAGAGCAGCGTGACCAGGGCAAAGTTCCTGCCTTCATCCTTCTGAGATGAGGGGATCTGATGGGAACCTAGAGCTCCCAGCCCCTCTGCCTATTCTCTACCTCTTGGTAAGGGACTGGCCCCCACAGATTTCAGTGGGTTTGAGTCAAACCCATCCAAGCCGATGAAAAGCCACCCTGCTTTTGGGGAGGCCAAAATCCTCTGCAAGGGCACAGAGAGATGCTCTGATCCCCTGAGGCTGAAGGGAAGAAGGCAGGAGAACAGTCAGTGAGGGCTGGTGCAATGCTGAGTTAAAGTGAGGGTTTTAGCATTTACAAACATCTTGTGGAGGTTGCCAGCTAAGAAACAGCCCCAACCTCATCCCATTGGTTACAATCCCTGCCAAAAACATCCCAGCCCTGCCTGTGAGGTGTAAGAGAGGTCCTTCCCTGCTGAGCCACCCACTGCCTTCCCATCCCTGCTGCTCCCACGCCTCAGTTCAGCTCTAACCCCCAAAGGTGAGGGTGGTTGGATTGAAATAAAGCCAGGACCAAACACCCTGGTAGCACATTTCCCGTGGTTCCAGCGCCGGCTCAGCTCCCTGGGGATTTCTGCTACAAGCAGCCACTGAGGGAGGAATTCTGGAGGCAGTGGGAACCATCCCCGGGGAGCTGCCGGCTCCTGAATCATTAAATGCTTCCACAAATGAAGCGGTGGGGTTTGCAGTGCAAACTGCTGCACGAGGAGTCAGTGCCGCATGGCAAAGTGATCCCTGGGAGCGGAGGCACGGGAGCCGTGGGAAGCTGCTGCACGGGCCGGGGTGTGTCCCCAGGAGAGATGCTGGCAGGGCCCTGCCAGAGCATCCCCCACGTCCTCCCTGGCATTTTCCTTTCTGAGATCCAGCCCGTGTTTTGGAGTAGCGTTTTTCCCATTTCACCTCCTGCCTGCCTGTGACAGGCCCTTACCTTCTTCAGGAGCCCCCGCCCCTCTCCTCAGCAGGAGAAAAGCTTCCAGAAAAGCATCTGGTCCAGATTTAAAGGCATTACGAGACAGAGATTGGTGGTTTGTTCTAATAGCTAATCATTATTAAAAGATCTCTCCTTATTTCAGAGATAGATTTGTCTGGCTTCTGCTTCCAGGAAGAGGTGGTTATTATGCCTTCCCTTGTAGATTAAGTTACCTCTTTGTACCAGTGTATCCTACCCATGACAAATGCTGTAATCAAGTCACCTCTCAGCGTCCCCCTTTGCTAAATTAAATGGGCTTTGCTCTTAAGTCTTGCTTAGCCCCGTCCCTTCCTGTGGTGATTACAGTGAGTGGTTGGCAGGGATTTTTTTTTTAAATGGGTAGAAAACTTCCTTATGGGGAAAGGGATGGAGCCGATGGGACTCCAGTGACCATCGGCTGTGGGTGGAAACTATCAGCCACCAGTCACTCAACCCGGATTCAGACCCATGACCAGCCCGAGGAATGATGATTAAGAATTTCTCCAGGTTATTTCAGTGCATGAGCCCCTGAGGCAGCCAGGTGTAAAAGCCAGGAGGAAAATCCAGGATGGCAAATCCAGGGGCTCTGTGTCCACCAGGCCATTAACCTCTCTGTAAATAGCATCCCACAGACTCTCTCCGCTCTCCTTCAGCCGTGACGTACCATTAAAGACATTTAAACTGTCACTTGGACACGACGTGATGTCCCCTGAGGTCCCCGCAGGAGGCAATGCCCGTAGGAAACAAATCCTCCCGGAACCCAAGGGGGACCAAGGTCGCTCCAGGAAGATTTGTTGGGTCAGTCTCAGGTGACTGGGCTCGTTCTGCCTGGTCGTTTTCCCATCTCCGGGCTCCCTGCATGGCTGAGCTGATCTTGTCCCCTGGATAAATCCCATCAGGAAGTGCAGTGGAGCAAGTGGTACTCACGGATGAGGCCATGTGGGAAGGGGGGACCCTGCAGAGCCCCCCGTGCTGCCAAGCATCCCTGCAGCCCCTTCCCATGCAGGGAGGAAAATCATCTTTCCTGCAGGACAACAAGGAAAATTCAGGTGCGTGGCTTCTGCTCCGACCTAGAGGCAGCAGAACGGATATTTGCTAAAAAGCTCTTAAAAAAAAAAAAAAATCTCTGTTTGTCCTGCTGGCCCCAGTTTTGCTCAAAGTCTTGCTCAAAGTTTGCTCCACATACATCCTGTATGTGTGACAACTGACAGACTTAGAACCACGTTGGAAGTTGGCTACAGGCAGACACTTCCCTAGGATCTTTAAAATATACATCACGACGCGAGATATTTTAAATAGATCAAAATACATTTATTACATATTTATATTATTTTCTCTAGTCTATTTATATCTTTTGGAGACTCTTATATATAATATATATAATATATTTAAAATAACATAAAATTAGCCAGTTTTGTCATCTGAAATACATTTTACAAATATATATATACATTGTCACATATATCTCAAATATATGTGCAATGAGACAGAGAAACACCAAAGGTGGAAAAGGTACAGATACTTCATTGCATCCCTCGGCTTCTCTACCACCATCACCCCAGCGAACAGACTCAGTGTTTTACCCCTGGGAAACCAGTGCTCCCAGCTGCCAACCTGCCTGTGTGAACTAATTCCAGGTCCCGGCCCCCAGACCACGTGGGACCAAGCCTGGAGGAGCACTGGGGTGTGTTTGGGGGGGATGGAGGAAAGATGGGCACCCTGGGAGAGGGCAGCAGGACAGCTGTGCACAGCTGGTGGACAAGGTGATGGGCAGCACTGGGTTGGGCACCATCCCACATCCCACCCCTGCTCATAACGCATCCGGATCCTGCCCTGTGCCAACCCCCCGTGGCAGCATTCCTGAACTGGGGGGGGGTGAGAGCGGGATGGGGCCGGAGTGCCACACCCAGCTGTCACACACTCATTGCAGTGTGCAAGAAATGAGAGGGGGAAACACACAGAGGGGATTCTTTTGGTTGTCAGCACGAGAGGAAAGGAAAGAGCAGGAGGGTTTAAAAATAAACGTATTTGTTCTGCCTTATTAAAGATAGAAAAGGTGGCTCTGAAATCATCTCCTACAAAAGGTTTGAAGGTCAAGCAGGCACCGAATCGCGGAAGGTTGAGCGCTAAGTGATTGTCCCAGCCTGAAAAGACTAAGTGCACTAAACTGGGTTGTGAGAAGCTAAGGCTTGTCCCGACAGCCCCCAGCCCCAGGCACCCCCTGCCCGGCCCAGTGGGGACCCTGTGCCTGGCAGGGCACAGGATGCTCTTTCCAGAGGTGGATTTGGGGTGCAGGACTGCGGCTTCCTGCTCTCACTGGTGCATCTCTGTGGGGTGAAGCCAAGTGGGAGCAGCAGCGGGTCCAGCCCCTGGTCCCCAACCAGGGTGGCTGCTGCTGCCAGAGCTGCCCCGAGCCCTGGCCGAGGGCAAACCCTACGGGAGGCTGGCCAGGAGGATTAGCGGCTCTCTCCTTTCTCGGCCTCCTGCCATCCTCCAAGGATCAAGTGTAATGCTGGAGTTAACTCCAAGGATGGAGCCGGTTCGCTGAAGGAAATGGCAGGCGGCTGTTTTGGGGGGGACATTTCCCCTCGCTGGACTCCAAACCCCTTCCCACAGGGATGCTGCTCATCCGTGCTGTGACCAACACCAAAACCCCACACCGAGAGCAGCCCTGTGCCTTCCCAACCCCTCCAGGGAAGGGAAGTGCTTCCTTCACCTTGTTTTTCTTTTTTACCACTTTCTTTGACAATTTATGGGATTGAAACTATGGCTGGGCAGCCTTCCTGATGCTCCCTGATGGTAGGAAAAAAGACCAGTAGCTCAGAGCACTCACAGGTAGGCAAAAATAATATTAATACACTATGTACCAGCGTGGTCCATGGCCAGGACAAGGACTATACAGTATATTTACGACGTCTCACCAGAGCTAGACCCTCACTAGCAGGGTTTGGGGCAGGGAGTGAGTGAACAGGGTCTGGGGAGGGTCCAAAACCCCCTCACCCTTTCAGCCTCGGGCACTCCCCATCCCAGTTCACATCCTCCTACACAGCAGTTTAAAAATACATCTGTATATATTATTCTATTCTCCCAGGTAACACTGTACAATCATAGAAGTTTCTTTAAAAGCAATAATTTACTTAAAGACATCTCTATTTCTCTTTTGTTTTTATACAAATATTTACTGTGATATATATATATATATAAAGAAATTAACCCTCTGAGAACTCTACAGCAGCAAGATGTGCACCTTTTTTTGTTTTGTTTTTTTTTTGTAATAATTATTATTTATTCAAAAGAACCTAAAACCACTTAAAAGCATTTTTTTAAAAAAATAAATAAGTAGTACTCACACAAAATCTCTCTGTCCCCCCCCCCCGCATCCTTCCCAACCCCCCCAGATGCTATGGTGCAAAAAGTGAGGGGCAAACCCCTCCCCCCTGGGAGCAAAGGGACTGGTGATGGGATGGCATCCACCTTCGCTGCCTCAGAAACATAAATGCCATGGCTGGAGCTCAGTGGCACATCCCTACGTGTCCCCACTTTTGGGGACAACCCATCTAGGGCACTCAGTGCTGAAAAAGCTGCCTCCTGGCGCTGCCCCTGGGGATGTTTTCTCCCAGTGGCCAGTTTTTAGGGGCAGCCAAAAATGATGCAGCCCCTTGGTTGGCAGCGTGGGGTGACAGTGATGGACACTGGTGGGAAGAATCTCCGCAGGGATGAAGTCCCGGTGCCCAACAGGGTGCTCGGTGGCACAGGGCAGGGGGACACGCTGGGGTATGCCATCCCTAGAGCCCTTGGCAAGGAGATGGGGATGGGGACACAGAACAAATCCTGCCTCTGCCACCCGTGTTTGGACACACCACAGCAAGTTACGGCTCCAGGACATGGCTTCACTGACGTGGGCTGGGGGGAGGAAAGCACCGGGAGCCCGTCACAGCCCAAACACGGCAGGGGACCCCGCTCTCGAGCCCTTCTCCCCAAGCATGGGTGCTGCCAGGGCTCCATGCCCAGGGTTGGATGTGGGATGCCCACGGCTACAAAGCTTTTCCCATGGCCACAGGGAGCAGGGAGCTGGATTTCGGCTCCCAGAGCACCAATGAGCAGCACGGATGGATGAAGGGACCCACAACCTGCATCTTCCCGACTCCTTCCCTCTGTGCAACAATGGGGAGCAGGGCAGGAGCGAAGGCTTCCCATGCATGGGCTGGTTTGCCCTGTGCTGGAGCAAAAGCTAAACCAGCTTGTCACCAAGGCCAGCCTAAAACACGGCAGATGAGGGGATGTGGGTGCTGCAGAGCAAAGGAAACGTGCCCCAGTGGGGGGGTGCAAAAGGGGTGCTGTGGAGGAGGGCTGGGGTGCGGGATGAGTTCGCATCTCTAAGGCACAATCCACCTTGAGGCTGGGACACAGGGGTGGGTTGAAGCTCAAGACTGGGTGATTTTCTCGACTGGCATCTCTTGTTTGGGGAAAAACATCTGCCTCTGAAGCAGGACCTTCTGGTGAATAGGGAATTCATAAATCCCAGCCCCGGCACAGAGGTGGCTCCTGTGTTAGAAGAAGTGCAACCCTACAGCATGACTTTCACATTGGTTTCCATGTTTAAAAATATTCTTCAGGGAAGAAAAGTACCAAATTGGTTGGAAAGGTGGGAAAATACCCAATTTGGACAGCTTTCCACTCTCCTTTTTGTGCTTCTCATTATTTTGTCCCAGTCGTGATGGAATTTATGAATTCCCCATCAGAGATTTTGGGGGAGACCCAACACTCAGCAGCTGATGTTCCAGACCCCATTTCCACCCTGAAAATCAGTATTTCCAGATATTGGCTAATTACTGTGTTTACAATGCTTTTTTCTATCACAGTCCTTCTTATCCTTATTACCTCCTTTGCCAGTAATTCCTCTACTTGCTTTCACTCCCACAGACCTCCAGTCACTTACATCTGTTTTCTGCCTATGAAGCCATGCCAGTGGAAAACAAACACCTCAAAATTGGGTGCAGTCTTGACTTCTAGCTCTTGCATCTGCCCAGCAAGTCACCCCCTCAAAGGACCCCAGTGGCTTCTTCATTCCCTTGTTCATTTTTAAAAAATACTGAATGACTTCTTTCAGATTTAATATTATTATTATTATTATTGTTATAATTATAATAATAATTATTATTATTATTTTGGTAAACAGTCTCCCAAACGGTTCGGTGAAAAAATTAAAAACCCTCTCACCTCCCTCCCCCGTTTTTTCCCCAAATTAAAAAGAAGTAAGTTAACGTTGCATGTTATTTCAAGTGTTGTTCTTGTGCAACTGAACCAGACCGCCTACCGAAGGAGCAATTTTTTTTGTTGTTGCTGCTCAGTTAAAAAATAAAAGGAAAAAAAAAAAAAACTAGAAAGAGAAAGAGAGAGTAAGATTCGTTTCCTGATATTTCCTCTTTTTTGGATCTCGCAGTGCTCGGCTCCAAGACAAGGCTGGCGTTTTCCCCCGCGGGGGGGAGCAAAGCCCCGCGGGGCCGTGTGGGGCCAGCGCCTGCTCGCGCCCCACGGAACCTCCTCTCTTCATCTGTCCATCCATCCGTCCGTCTGTCCATCCCCCCCGCAGCCGCCGGCCCCGCCGCGGGCGCCGGGCGCGGGACACGCGCCGTGGGCTGCCACCGTCCCCTCCTGCAGACCGCTCAGTGGTTATTGCGATGAAACTGAAAACTATGAACGAGACTAATTTCTCAAGCATTCCTATGGCACTTGCATTGTTCTGCATAATTTTGAGCGGGTTTTAGGGGAAGAGATTAGAGGAAGGAAAAAAAATACCCTTGGAAAAGTCAGCGGAAGGACCAAGAGTCATATTTCCGACTCCCTCCTGTACGACCGTTGATCCAACGCTATTGTGGCTTGAAGCCTGTCGAACTCGTGCCTGTTGTCAGGGCTGATGTCCTCCAAACCCCGGCTGTCATCGTCTTCCTCTTCCTCGTCGCGGCTCATGAAGGCCAGCTCGTTCTCGTAGCAGAAGGAGTTGGTGCTGGGCAGCAGGAATTTGTTCTCCACCAAGTCCTTGGCGCTGCAACGCGGCGTGGACGGGACCTCATAGGTTTTGTGGAAGTGGGAATAGTCTACTTTGTACTGGTTTTTCTCCTCAAATAGGACAGGCTCGAAGCGGTGGCCCCAGAGGATCTCACTGGCCAGGTAGGAGCTCCGAGCTTGCGTCGTCATGGCTGTGGCTTCTACCATGCCTTCCAGGATGACGACGATCTCAAAGTCATCTGTCTCCAAGTCCTGGCGGCTGATCCCAAACAAGGGGCTGTCTTCGTTGATCTCATGGAGAATGGTGATGGGGGACACCAAGAAAATACGGTCCAAGCCTTTATCAAACCCCACGTCGATGTCTATTTGGTCGAGGGGTATGTATTCCCCTTCCTCTGTGATCCTGGGCTTAATTAGCTGAGCTCGTACGTGGGCTTCTACTATGTGGCTTTTACGGAGGTTCCCAACTCTCCACATCAGGCAGAGTTTTCCATCTCTCATTGCCACTACTGCATTATGGCTGAAAAGTAATGTCTGGGCCCTTTTTTTGGGCCTGGCCATTTTTGCCATTATTGCACCAATCATGAAAGAGTCAATTATACAGCCCACGATGGACTGAACCACCACCATGAAGACCGCGAGCGGACACTCCTCCGTCACGCAGCGGAAGCCGTAACCAATAGTCGTTTGGGTCTCAATGGAGAACAGAAAAGCAGCCACAAAGCCATTGACCTGCAGAACGCAAGGCTTGAAGGTATCGTCTCCACCTGGGTTTTCTAGGTCTCCATGAATGAGTGCAATTAACCAGAAAATCAGCCCAAACAATAACCAGGACACCAGAAACGCCAGGGAAAAGAGCAAGAGCATATACCTCCAGCGGATGTCAACGCACGTGGTGAACATGTCTGCAATGTACCTCTGTGGTTTGTCATCCATGTTGGTGAACTCCACGTTGCACTGACCATTCTTCTTTACAAACCTGTTTCTGCATTTCCTCCTGGTGTGGATTTTCCCGTTACCAAAGCCGTTGATACCTGGCATGGTGGTCAACCTCAGCCCGTCTTCCTCGGAGGACACGATGCTGTAAGGGTTGACTCTGCCTGTGGTCATCCCTGAGCCAAGCCCACAGTGAAGGTGAAGGGTCCTGCGATTCCCAGTGTCCCCCTGACCCACCCCTGCCCACCCCCCAGATTCTGTTGCGGTGGAAGAGAAGTCCCAAAATTCCTCGTCTTGGCTGCCACGTCACCACGCTGATCCTGTGAGAGGCTCTGCAATGAGAAAACAAAGACACGGCCGTTACCTCTCATGGCAGTGGGACCCAAGGGGCTCTTTGGCCATGGGCCTGATGGGGTGCATGTTGAGTGACAACCCCTCCACTGCCCTAATTCTTCCTTCTATGGACAGGCTGCTCCCAAAAAACACAGAGGAGGAAGGAAGAATGTCTTAGATTTTGTTCTTTCGTAGTATAAACTGAGTGAGGAAACCTTGCTGGGGTGATGCAGCATTTGTGGAACCCTCAACAACTCCAGTGGATGAAAAACCTTGGGTAGCACTGGAATTTCTCCAGCTCCACTTTCTCATGAACTCTGCAGCTGGAGAGGCAAGCAGAGAGGCAGAGCTGCTCTCCTCAGGACACCGATATCAATAAAGGTACATCCGGAAGCAGCTCCTTCGGTTCACATTGCCCCTGCCAGATGGATCAATGCCCAGCCAGCGCCTGACCTCCCAGCACCGGCTCTTCTGGGGTCAAGGGAAAGCACAGGGAGATGTGGATTTAACCTCTGTCCTCCTGCCCAAGGATGGGAGAGGACACAGCCAATGTGCAGCTGGTTGGAGAAGGCCCCGGGAAGGCACTCGCTAGGGGCAGATGTCCTGAGGAGCAACTTTCCCAACATATCCACTGGGACATGGAGCCATCTACGGTCATGGATGGGTTTTGCTGGCCAAGCCTTATGAAGGAACAGCTGCCACTTGGGAAGGGGGAGCTGTTTTGGTCCCTTCTGGAGGGTTCAGCTGCAGGGTCAAAGACCTACACTCAGCTTTGCCTGGGAGAGAGGTGACATGGACACTGGGGAGGTGACCCAAGCTGGGTGGGCTCCTCAGTGCAGGTGAGCCTGTGGTGGGGGAATCCAGTGAAACCCTGTCAGGCTGCTGGACGCCCCCAGCCCCTCATAGGACTGCATCAGAGAGTGGACAGGATTGTGGAGAAGCCCTGTGGCACATCCCAAGCACCCCAAAGAGATGGCACTGCAGGAACACTCCTCAAACCATCTCCTGCCACAGGTCACCTCTTATTTAGTGCCATGGGATGTGTCACTGGGGATGGAACCACCTTGCTGGCACTGAGACCTTCACAGGGCAACAACGTGGTGAGGGATCAGGTGCAGAGCCCCCCACGACACCCCGTCCTCGCAGCACAGAGGCAGCAGCTCCTGCCTGGGGGCAGAGGTGAACCCGCCGGGCCGTACGTGCTGTGCCGGATCCGCTGGCCCGCTCGATGCAGTCGATTCCTGCAATCAGCTCCAGCGCCTGGGGACACACTGGGACAAGCACACCCTTTCCATTACACAGTGACCAGCACCAGGGAGCATTGCCAGGCACAGCCTGCCTGGGGCTGCATCAGCCAGGCTCACAGTGATACCCTGGACTGCCTTTTGCTGAAATGCTCCCCAAATTCAGCTTGGGAAACAGGAATCCCTCCAGAAGCTCAACACCACAAGCAAGAGCACTGCCCAAACCTCCCAGGTGCTGGGCACAAATCCATGTGTGCCACCACCTTACACCAAGCAACACATTTCTGCCTGCTCCGATCTGGGCACAACCATTTCTTATCCACAAAGTTGATTTTTCAAATGCCACAGTTGTTTGTTGGCGCCTCAGCAGACCAAAGGATTGCTTACACATGACTGGGGCCATCAGCATGAGAGCCTTTCCTTCCTTAGAGACACGGGAAATAATAAAAAAGGCACAAACAGTTAATGTTAATGGGCAATATTTACAACCCTGTAGTCACTAGAAGTCATATGGGACCAAAGTGGCCTTTCAGATCTGATCTGTCAGGCCAGCTGCAGGTTCATGCTGCCCAACTCCAACCTGGTCTCTCATCCCAAATCTTCCTCCTGATCATCCTGGCTACATCCAATAATTTCTCTCCTCTTTTTTTAACGAGAGCTGAGCATGTGGGACCAGAAGAGGCTGCTCCTCTGTCACCCCTCCAGCTCGCCCCACAGAACGTGCTGAGTGCTTTTGCCACAGGATGAATTTAGAGTTGGGTTTTTTTTATTTAATTCTAGATGCATTTGAGAAGTCAACAAAATACAGTGAGCTCCCAGTGACCTGCGAGAGGATTAGCTGGGGTCTGGATTAACTGTGCTGGAAGGGGAGATGTGCCCGGGTGACTGAGGAGGCAGCAGCCCTGCCTTTACCTGGGGTGAGGTTCCCAGGGACCCTCTTGCTCCCCGGTCACCACTACTGCTCCCCCCTGCCTGCACCCTTTTCCCCATCCCTTCTTCCTTTCCTCCATTTTTGCTTTCTCTGTCTCTTCCTTTCTTCCTTTTTTTTTCTTCCTTCCTTCTTTCCTCCCTTCCTTCCTCCCTCCCTTCCTTCCTTCCTCCCTTCCTTCCTTCCTTCCCTTTCCTCCTCCCTCCTCCCATGTCACAGAGGGTTTCAGGGACCCCTCTGCTGCAGGACAATGCCAGGACAGACCTAAGGGTCTGACACTGTTTTGGGTACAGGGCAGCTCTTGTGACAAAGCCCATGTCCCCATTGTTCCCCAAGGCCACGGGACTGAGTCCTTCCTGAAGAACCAGAGCTCCTGGGAGGACCAACCACTCCCCCCATCCCAGGCCAGCAGGGGCACCATGGGGAGATGGCAGCTAAATAAAGGCAGCAAAGTGGATCTGCCGGAGCAGGAGGCCGCCTGCGGCTCGTGCTTTATTTAGCACAGTTTTGTTTGGAAATACACTTTCTCGAGTTCGCTGGAAGCCGAATTTCTGGTTTGGTTTAAATTTGAAGGCTGGAGCCCCACGCTGCCACTGCGGGAGGCTCAGGCTGGGAGAGGGCTCATGCAAACACTTGGAAACTCATGGCTGGACAGGCTCTGATGAGGGACCAGCTGGCAACCATGTCCCCACGGTCACCTTACATCTCCTTGGGTCAGGAGTGCATCCTCCAGCATCACCCTGGCACCTCCCCACAACCAGCACTGCCCCAGGGGGCTGGTGGAGGTGTTACAGGGGGGTTACATCCCCCTCCCTGCCTCCTTCCCAGGAGTTTCACACCCCTGGCCATCAAAGTTTTACCTCACAGGAACAAACCCAAAACTTCCCCTCATAATCACTGCCCATTAATCCCATTCCCAGCCCAGCTTCAGTGCGGACAAGCCCATGCTGGGTGTCGGGCAGGACCGGGACCATCCCCTGCTGCTCGTGCCACGTGTCCTGTGCAGCGCTAATAGTGTTAACACGTCGGAAACAAAACAGGCTCATAACATTAGTTTCGGGAATGAACGGCCCCTGGCTCCCCGTGGCTCCAAAGGCAGTGACGCCACGGACTGCCCCAGCTAATGAGCTGACACAAGAGGCAACAACTCCTGCCACGAAACTGCAGCAAACCAACTCCCACCGCGGAGCGGTTTCCCGCAGAGAATCCAAGTGTCTCCAACAATCTGCCAACTGCACAGTTTAATTTTATTTATTTTATTTTTTTTTAAAAAGGGGATGTTAAATGTTACAACAATATTAGGAACAGCCAGCACGCTGGGAAAATGTGTCGGGTGCCAGGGAAGTCATTACTTAGAGCCGGCTGAATGTGTCAATGCGATTTATCATCACACCTTTCCCTGTACCTCTGGAGGGGATGCTTTTTGGAGCCATCAGGGCTGCCCCCCCACTCTTGCATCCTCCCAGCACTGATTTTCTTATGGAATTGTGCAGGCAAACAGGCTGTGTTCAGGTGGAATCAGCCCGGCGGGGACTTGGAGGAGCTGAGTTTGGGGATGCAGGTCTGGAGAGGTGACCGTGTGGGAGGGGTCGGTGTGAGGAGGTCACACTCGGAGCTGCTGCCTGCCCTGTGCCGGGAGATAACACTGCCCTGCGCCGGGAGATAGCGCTGCTATCTCCCGCAGAGATGCCCTTCATGGCCCAGCGGCAGGACAGCAATGTCAGCGGCGAGGAGGGAGCTCTGCTCCCGACCTGGGACCTCTCAGCCAAGGGTGTCCAAGTCCCTCCTGCTCATCCCGTCCCAACAAAGCGACCCGGCACTGAGCACCCACAAGGCGAGGGGAGAGCAGCAGAGCTGGGGGCTCCCCAAGCTGTGCTGGGGCAGCACCAGTGCCTGAAAAACTCTGTCCTCTGACGCCCTGTCTTTGAGCACTTCCAATAAATTAAGGGTCAGCATGAGGCAGGGCCAGTATATCTCACGATGTATCTGGAGAATAGATGGCTCCCTGTTTCCCCTCCACTGCCAGGGAGGACAGGCAAGAGGCTGCTACCACAGTGCATCCCTAATGAGAAAAACCTGCTCTGTTTTGGCAGGGACACAGGTAGGAAACAGCCACGGGCACACACCCTTCTGCTGGACCCCCACACACAACCCCCTAATGCCAGTGAGCAGCTCAGAAATCGCCGTCTGCCAGCCTTGATGGCAAATGCAGAAGGGAAACTGAGGCACATGGGAAAAGGAAGGCCCTCGGTGGGAAGACCGGAGGTGACGGGGTGCCTGGAGAGATGCTGGCTCATCCCTGTCCCCCTGAGCCACGTGTGGATGCCACGGGCATGGGAGGAGGGAAAAGGGCCACGTGCAGCGTTCATCACTGCTGGGGCCAGGTGGCCTCTGCAGAGTAACAGGCTTGTGCTTAAGCACCCTCAAACTCCTGATAAATGTGATCAGGGAGCTCCTGGGAAAGATCCTTTTGGAGGCTGCACTGAGCACACTGTTGGTCCCCAACTCCATGACACAATGAGGGGATTGAGCATTCCGGTCTGGCTGCCTCCATGTCTGTTCCAGCTCCAGCACCCAGCCCTGCTCCAGCGCCCACATCCTGTGACAGTGACAGAACCCCAGGGCTAAACATCCAGCCCTGCTGCCCCCACCACTCCCAGGTGATGCACCCCCTGCCCAGCTGCAGTGTCAGGGAATGCTGCAGCTCCCACAGCCATCCCAACCTGCAGCCAGCTCTGCAAATCCTCTGGTCCTGAAATCCCATCTTGCCTGCCTGGGAAACACTGGCTGTTTTTCCATCTGCTCGAATCCATACGGCCGGACAGCGGGACATGGCTGGGGTTAAGGATGAGGGCAAGGGGAGGTGCAGGCCTTGGCAGGGACCACCTGCACCAGGAGCTGCAGAAGGATGCCTCAAAAGCCCAGGGGATGCAGCCAGATTGCCCTGTTCCTGTGACACCCACTCAATCCTCTGGGGTACCCTCACACCCCTCCCCACAGCCCCCTCAGCTGCCCTGGCTCAGGGGACGGGTGTTAATACCCCAGGAAATCACCCTGGGCAGAGCACCAGCTACTCCCCAGGCAGGGTGTTCTCTGGCCGGATCCTGGAGGAGGGGGTCAGCCCTTACCTGGTGTGTGCCCTGGGGGGTCTCCCCAGCGCTCCCCGGCCATGGCTGCAGGGCACAGGGTGCCCCGTGGCCCTGCTGCAGCCCGGGCGAGAGACAGAGAGTTTTAATTGAATTTCTAGATTATCCTGGGGGAGAAATTGTAATCTCCTTAAATCCAACCTCTGGTCAAGTCCCGTAACCTACTGTCCTGCGCCGGGGAAGGGATTTAGTGAGGGGGAGGGGAGGCTTCCCTGCCTGCTGATGCTCCAGACCCTGCACCCAGCAGGATTTGTCCTGCAGGGTGTCAGAGATCTGCTCCTGGAAGCCCCACGGTCCCGGGAATTAAGGTTCTGCAGTGGCAACATCCTGTCCCTGCTCCCCATGTCCTGCCAGGGTGACCAGTGTCCTGGGAGCCACCCAGAGCTGCTGTGGTCGGGACTCCAGTGAAGGAGATGGTTGGTGCTGCGTCAGCAGCATCTTTGGAGGGTGAAGAGGAGTCCATCAGGTGGGATATATGGCTGGAAGGTCTCTGGGGCTTTGAACTGAAATATCACCCAGCTCAGCTGTGCCCAGGATACCGGTGGGTTGTGCAAGTCCCCAGGAAAGTCCTGTTCCCTGCCCAGGCTGTGGTGGGTGCCTCCCTCCCAAAAATCTCCATCCCTGGACCATGTAGGCCAGAGGATTTCTTGTGTGGATGGGTGATCTTGGCCATCTCCACATGGCCCTGGTCCCTCCTGCATGCTTCCAAATCTGGATACATGCTGGGCTCCATCCCCATCCCCAAACCCTCCCCAGCAATGGGGCTGAGGCAGATGATGGCAGAGCTGGAATCAGCCAGTTACGCTCCTGTCTACCATTACTGGGGCCTCTGCAGGGACATGGATTTCCATTGGGAATGGCAGGTTCCCATCTAGCCATGATGGGAACATGCCAAGAAGCTCAGGGGATAAGCAACAACCCCGCCCCAGCTCTGGCCCTGAGCAAGGCAGGAGCACCCAGCTGCTAAAAACCACCGTGGGAAGAAAGGGAACAGCGGGACAGAAAGGGCAAATGTCTCCAAGTGGATTTTATCACCAACTAGATGGAGATGAGCTGAGGGACACAGAGCTGAGGGGCTCCTATCCTGAAGGTAACACCAGAGGAGTGCTTGGAAGCACACCTGGGATATCACAGACATTTCAAGAGCTCTCTCACACCTTAGGGTCAGAGGCAAAAGATGATGGATCTGAAGCCATTCAGCCTTGTTCAGCCCACAGCAGGACTCATCCCGCACCTCCTGCTTGCCCAGATCCCATCCAGGTCTCTTTCCCAAAACCCCTGAGGCGTTTTTTTCCTTGCTCTCACCCAACACAAACCCCCCTACTCCAGGAGCCGTGTCTCCTGCTCGAGGGAAATCCCGTGTGTGGGCAGAGCCCGCGCCCAGGAAATGTTTATCCTGAAGGTGCAACGGCAGGTTGGGAGTGATGGAGCTGCCAGCAGGAGCTGTGAGCTGTGGGGAAAGCAACGCTGAGGCACTCAACACTGCTCTCCCCATGGTGGAATTCCAACTGGGAATTGGCATAGAAAGGAGCAGAATGACCAGGAGAATCAGGATCCCAAGGGGAGATGGGATGTAAGCAAGGCTGAGCCATCAACCCCTCATCAGCACCCTCCACTCTTTTTTGGGCTTTAAACCCACTATTATTCCTGCTCAATCCAAGCATTACCAACTGTTCAACTCCTGGTGAGAAACACAGACCATGCTTCACTATCAGGCGATTTTCCTGGCTCCGTGTCCGTGCCAGGGTAAAGTTGTCATTTCCACCCCTGAAGCATTTTAATTCCAGCACCCTTCAGCATCACCATGGGTTAAGGTGTCAGCAGAGCTCTAAACTTCACTGTTAACCCCAGCAGCAAGGGAGGAGATGGGGAGGAAGGACATTCCCTGCTCGAGAAGAGCCTCCCTCCTGGCTCTACTTACCCCGCGACGGCAGCGAGAGCCGCGGATGCTGAGCCCGATGCCGGCGGCCGAGCGAGCGAGCGGGGACTTTGCTGTTGTCCTGGCTAATTTCCCCCGAGCTCAGATTACAGCCTCGCTTCTTCCCTACATGTACAGGAGCTGGCACCTCAGCTCTGGCCGTGGGGAGCCACCGCCAGCGAGGCGGACGTGCTCCTTCGGTGCTATTTCCAAGGGGCAGGGAGGGAAATCGCGGCGCGAGAGTGGTAGGAAGCCCAAGATGACTTAGTGGTCTCAGGGGGTTGGAATAGAAGAAGCTTGAGGGGGTTTTTGGAGATTTTTGGGATGTGAAGGACCAGCATGGGACACATTCAGACCTGGGAGATCAGATGGTGGGACCAGGTAGTCCGTGTTCCAAGGCAAGATCAGTTTGTTCTTGTCATTTAATGATGGCCATGACATAAACCCCATTTTAAGCATTTCTCAGGAGAGGAACAAAAGTCTCCCTCATTTTCTGTTGGGGTTGACAAACACCCCTGGCACACACATGGTGCTGCCCGGCATCTTCAAGATGAAAAAGGCCTTTTCACTGCTCTGCTGCTACTAGTTTTCCTTCAGCTCATGGCTCTGCCCACACCAATTCATGAGTTTTAGTGCCTTAATTCCTGCAAGGGCTCCCTTTAATGTCCCCGTTGCTCGAGATGAGACTGTTGGAAATCTCCTTTCCAGGGGGTACCAGGTTTCTGGCTTCATGTTTCTGCCCTTTCCACCCTTCCCTGACGTCACTGGAGAGATGAACACCCCCAGACTTCAGGCATTACCCCAAACCCAAGTAGCTACAAGGGCAGCAAAGGCAGGGCAGGGTATTTTGGGGACCGTCTTCATCTGCTGCAGTGAAGATTTAGCACAGGCGTTGCGTAACGCCGGGGGGGCTCGATGCTCCCCATCCCCTCTCGCTGTCAGAGATCAGAGACTCAATTAATCCTCATCATTCCCTGCCCGCGGGTACCAGCCCTGGGTGCCCTCTCAGCCCGACCCCAAATCTCTGCCCGATGTCGGCATCCGCCGAGGCTGGTACCCCACAACCCGGGGGTGAGGTCCTGAGGGACACCCCCCTGACACCACCCAGGGCACCCCCTATCCCTCCCAGGCCACTCCCCTCGCCTGGGAAGCCCTTTTCAAGTGGAAATGAAGGACCATGAAGGTACCCACCAGACAGACATTGAGATCCCTAAAATAACTCATTATTTCTGTGCCCCAGCCTTGGGTGCTGTCGTGCATCACTTCCTTAAGGGGCCCAGCAGCCACAGACCCTGCAGGCAAAGACCTGGGCATTTAAGGCATTTTATAAGGTCATTTTTAAACCATCAAGATTTGGTGCACATCTGCTTGTGTTCCCCCCTCCCCGCTCCTTTTCACAGCACAGATCACTGACGGATGGCTCACTCAGGCACACACTTCAGGATCACAACAGCAATGGAGGGATCCCTATTTTTTTTTTGGCCAGCCCTAAAATAACAACCCCCACATGTGTCCTCGGGCAACCCTACAACGAACAAGGCAATTGCAAAGCCTGACGTTGGTGAGCCCGGGCACTGCTGCGTGAGCACAAATGGGATGATGAGGAGAAGGGCACCAGCAAGCCAAACCAAAATGCTGTCAAGGGAAGGTTTTGGAGGGTAAAGATGGTAACATGTTGCTACCAGCCAAGACAGCCTGCAGAACACCTGGGGTCCCAGTCCTGCCCACCAGCATCCCTTGGAGGGGTAAAGCCACATGTCATGCAGCATCCTGGCACAGCTGGGTGCTGTGGTGGCAACGGGTGGGCACAGAGCGAAGGGACCCCATGGCTGGGGCAGGGGCCAGGTCTGGTGGCATTGAGGAGGATGGGACACGGTGACACGTCCCCCCATGAAGAGCTGCACGGAGAGTTACACAACGCCGGCCCGGCCGCCCTTGGCTGTGTGTGCCGTGCGCGCTCCTATCGACACGGCCCCGGCCGCCCTCCGACATCCCCCCGGGGACAGAACTCTGCAAGTGGCGTAAATGCAAGTGCATGTGAGCAGGGGGACCTGCTCCAGCCCCCACCTCAAACTCTGGACCTCCTGCAGTGGTCACCAGCAACGCACCAGCATCCCACTGCCCCCTGGCTCAGCTGTGGCGATGGCGGGGCGTCGGGAGGGCTGGGGTGGTGCTGTGCAGAGCAGGGGAGCAGGGTGAGCACCCATCCTGCTGGGAAAATACAGCAGCTAAGGAACTGCGTGGCCTCCACCCAGGGATTTTTAGGACACGAAAGACCAGCCAGAAGGATGCAAGAAATTCAAACCTGGGGGATGTGACCAGGTTAGGAGAAGGCAAGATGATGGCCATGTCCCAAAACCTCCTTCAAGCTTTTTGCAGGGGAGGAAGAAAAATTACCTTCTTTTTCTATTGGAGGGGAAAAACACCGGTGCTACCACCGACAGCAAGGAGCTCTCCCCTTAGCAGAGCAGTGAGACGAAGCAGGGATGCTTTTGTCCACAGAGGGGGAAACTGAGGCACGGTGGCTGGATGGGCCCAAGCGTGGGGACAGGCTGCAGCCCCTGTCATCGCCTCCCCCCCAGCCTGGCCTGACCCCAGTTCGAGATATTTATAAAGCCGATAAGGGAGCAGAAAGAATTTTCCAAATGCCGAAGTTATGTAACCTCTCCTCGCCCTCCACGGACATCGTCTGTAATTATAGGCTTGGGATGGGGGGAGAGCCCTCCGTGGTGGGGCTAGCAGGGGGCACCACTGCCACTGTCACCCCAAAGGGCTTCACCCTCCTCTCCCTCACTGCAGCAGGCCCCCAGGGTCCTTGTGCCACTGTGCCACCCTGTGGGACCTCATCCCTGAGGGACCTTGCTGGCTCTGTGGCCAGTCCTCCCACCCTGTGCAGGGGACCTCAAGTTTTTGTCTGGGTTCTGGGTGGCCAATTCCCCCCTCCGGGTGCCCACACCCCTCCAGCCCATCCCAGCACATGCTGGGTGTCATGACAGGTGACAACTTGAGCACAACTGACAATGCCATGGTGACTATTAATCACTGCTGCTGGGAGGACTCATGCAGACTCCTGCACCAGCACCTGCCCCCCACTAAGTGCTGACCCCACTCCCAGCCTCTGCAGGTACCCCCTGCCTTCCACCAACCCCATTTCCACCACTTTTTGCTCTGTTACACACACAGGCAGCTTCCAAACCCTTCTCCATCACCTCACAGCTGCCTCCAAATCCACCAGTTGTGTCTCAGTTCCCCCAGCCCTGTGGTTTCCACCCCAGGGGAGGGTGGTGTCCCTTCCCTGGGATATTTTTCTCTCTCCCAACTTCGGCCAAGGCTGTGGAGTTGGAGGGATGCTGAGAGAAGGCTCTGTCGCTGTGGCAACCTACCGTGGCCGTCTCCAGGCGACCGCCCAGGGATGCTGCAGAGATGCTCTGGAGGCAGAGTGAGAGGGACCAGGGCGGGGGGTGATGTATCCATAGGGATGCCACCCCCTCCTCTTACTTCCCTACCTAAACTGCAGCCTGGGTCTTTATAATAGAGTATTAAAACACCCAGAAAACCACCACCGACTTGACTCAGGCAGCTGGCTGAGCACTGACAAGCTCATGGCACCCCAGGCCGGCTGGTGGAAATAGCGGCAGGATGCTCCCGGGTGGGCACGGGGCCCCGCCGCTTCCAGGGCCACCTGCAGAGCTGTGGAAATCATTGTTGGAAATAAGCCCGTTAGCTTCTTAACCCTCATTAAGCAGCTTAGGGGGGACACGCGCCATCGTACGCAAACCCGGAGGCGGAGAAGGCCCTTGCTCGGGGCAGAGGGTTGACGGAATTTCCGGGGGTGCTGCAGGGGGTGCCACGGGGGGGCACGGCCCCATCCCTCACCCGGACAAGCTCCCCCCCCTGCATCCATCCCCCCTGTTGCTCCCTGCCAGCCGGGACCACCGGCAGCTCCCGACGGCGCTGAGCGGCGGGCAGGGACGGCGATGACGGGCTGTCACACCCGTGTGACGAGTGTGGGAGGTCTCAGCCGCAGCCCCGCCGAGGGGGGGGAACGGGGGGCGGCTGTGACAGCGCGGGGCGACGGCCCGGCCAGCGCCCGACACGGCGGCTGCGGGACGGAGCGGGACGTTTCTAATCGCTCCGCTTGGAAAAGGTCCCGTTTTCGCATTTGTTAAATTAAAGGATGTCAGCGTCCGATGCCAAGCCCAGGCTTCCTCGGAAATTTAAACTAATGACAGCGAAGAAAATGAGCTGAAAACCAGAGCACAAGCGCTCCCACGTTGTCCAGCAGCACCAGCCGTCACCGTGGCAGGGTTTTACATAGCAGCTTGCCAAGCAGCAACCATCACAAAGATCTCAACTTTTTGCCCCAAAATCCAACCTTGCCAGTTAGCAAGTGCATTCCTGGCACTTGGAAAAGCCAGGCTGCTGTGCTGGGGTCCCCAGAGAGACCACCATCCTCCTCCAGCCTCTCAAAGAGCAAATATCTCCCTATTTTCTGGACACAGCTGCCGTGGGCAGCGGGGTTTATCAGCATGGAGTGGGAGAGCAGAGTGGTGGGTGCAATGTCCAGATTTCTCCAGCTCTGATGATTCCTACAGCCAGCTCCATCCTGCCCGGCCCCACACAGGCAGGCAGAGGGGTCCTGGCAGAGCAGGGGGTGGGGGGGTCACACAGCCCCTCACTGCCCCTCCTCCCCATGGAAATACCTGGGCTCAGGCGAGGGCTTCGCTCCCGGCGCTCTCCGGGCTCCGCTGGGGTGGTTTTGTGCTGCAGCTGAGAAAACCACTGAGTGGTGGTTGGTGGATTGTTTTTTTTTTTTTTCCTTTTATAATTTTCCCGGCGAGATAAAATTAAACAAACAAGCCCTTCTGGGAGCAGCGCGAGGAAGGGAGCCTGCTTCCCTACAGATGTGCGTGTCCTCAGCGATTACAACCACCGAATTAAGCTTTCCCTGTGACTGGGACATTTGCACAATCCCACTCCTTCGCCTCCTGCGGTTTCACTGGTAGGAGACTGGCTGGCTCTGCAGCCTCTCTCCCCATGAGGTCATTACCCAAACACCTATTTTTCACAAAAACAAATCAAGAATGTTTTTTTTTTTTTTCCCCTGACCATCTCACCATCAAATTAGAGTGGTCTGGAGTGCAAGGCTGGGAGTGCTCAGCAAAGCAGCACATGGTGGATGAGAATAGAATAGAATAGAATAGAATAGAATAGAATAGAATAGAATAGAATAGAATAGAATAGAATAGAATAGAATAGAATAGAATAGAATAGAATAGAATAGAATAGAATAGAATAGAATAGAATAGAATAGAATAGAATAGAATAGAATAGAATAGAGAATCATAGAATAGGAAATGGAATGAAGATGCAGTGAGACATTTCCCAGGGGGTGGGGCTGCAGAGGAGGGGAACACTGTGGGTCAGGAGTGAAGAGGAGTCTCTCAGCTGCGCTCCAAGCCCCGTCTGGAGCTCCCAAACCAAAAAGGAACAATCACGGCATGAGACTTGCAAACACACCTAAACTTTCCAGCTTCATCTGCCTCGGGAGCCAGCAGAAGCCGTTGCCATAGCTTTGCAGACCACCGGTGGGTTTTGTAGCACAATCTGGACCACGGATCTATGCAAATCCCCAAGGCAGAAGTCTTTATGGAGGCATATGACAACCGAAAAAGAATAGCGCTCAGTGCTCTACTCCCACACGCCACCCCCCAACTTCACCATCATTTAAATCAGTCTTAAGTTGGAAGAATTCAAATCAACACTGTCGTCACAGAGCCAAGCAGAGAGGTGACACAACTTGGATGCTGCCAGGGAAATTGCCCCCCTGAGACTCAAAACTCATCAGCCCATCACTTTTTTGAAGCCCCATCAAGGAAAACAAATGAACTGGCAACTCGCTGCCCCCAGCCCTTCATCCCCTCCGGCCAGGGCTGCTGGAGAGGTTTCCAACCAGCCTTCCCCCTGGGATCAACAGGAGGGGGACCGCGGGGAGAAAAAATATCCAAGACATGCTGCTGAGGCTGGAGAGTCACAGTTGGAAAAGAAATCAAAGCTTCCAAAGAGAGAGATGCCAAGGAGATATGTTGTTCCCAAGAGAAACAGGACATTCCTCTCCAAGGGGGAGGAAGGGAGGAGGAAGGCTCGTGCCACCTCTCTCAGCTCCCCGGCATAGGTGCTCGGGCAGCTTGTCCCTGCTGTGCCAGGCTGCAGACACAGATGGCATTGCAACCACTGTTTTTTTTGTTGTTGTGGTGGTGGTTTTTTGGTTTTATATTTTTACCCCAAAAGCATGTTTTCAATTTTGGGGTGAAGTTTGCTGGGTCCTGCAGGCAGTCAGACACATGCAGAGCCACTAACCCGTTTCCTGGAGACCTCCCTGCCTTCCTGCACCATAAAAAAATCATTAAGGTTGGAAAAGATCTCTAAGATCATCTAGTACAACTATGAACCCAGCACTGACAAGTCCACCACTATTCCATGTCCCCAAGTGCCACATCTACACATCTTTTAACAATGAGTCCAGACCCTCCACTGTCTTGGGGGGGCACGGTTTTGTGTCAGCAAACTCCATGGGGCTCTCATGGGATACACATAGAGAAGAAACTGGGTGAAAAAAATTATGCTTTACTATTTCCAGAAATGCCAAAATCAGGTCCTGGTTCAGTCCAGAGGGTGAAGGATCGTCAGGTTGGATTTTCCTTGCAAAACATGTTTGAGTTACACAAGCAGTGGGATCAGGCTGGAAGCAAGCGGGTGAGATCATCTCAGTGCAGTCCTGGTTGATCCCCTGAAACCATCCAATTTGGCTGGTTCAGCATGATTTCTGCAGCAAATTGTTCCTGCAGGAAGTTTTATACCTGTGCCCTTGGGCTAAGCCCTGACAGCATCCTTCACTGGGAACAAGGTATCTGCCTCCTCAAGGCAACACCTGGGGAGGTCGGGGGGAGAGAAGGATGGGAGCAGAGTTGGCCTGACTATAAATAACCCCATGGAAAGGAAACAGGAGAAAAAGCAGCAAACAGAAACCAATAAATCCAGGGAGATGTGTTCAGCTACAGGCACTCGGTGCAAACATCTCCTTGTGTTCCGTGTGACCCCGTAGAAGAGAAAATGGGATTCATCTCAGCTCAACAGAGCTGGATCCAAGTGGCAAGACCTCATCCACTCTGTACATTAAAAAATATAAAGATGAGAAAGGAGAGAGTTAAATTAAGGAGAGTTAAATTACAGAGAGTTAAATTAAGATGCCTGTTGAACCATGTTAACGCAGCTCAGGCCTGGATCCTGGTGCTGAACCAGCACTGAACACCCAGCAATCCCATCCCCAGAAAGCTGGGAAATAGCCCGTGTTTAAGGCAATCATTATTTGCAATCTATGATCCTGGAGAAAAGGGCAGAAAAAGCAACTTCACATTTTCATCAATAAAAGAGGAATTGCAGGAGCTCAGCAAGCACAGTGGCCAGCAGGTCACAACCAGCAGTGCTGGAGTGATTCATCCTAAACGAGCTAGATTTAGTCAAACTAGCCTAGAATAAGGCAGGGAAACAGCCCAGAGTTTTCCCTGCTGATTCCTGCCAGGTATTAGCCCATGGAAACGATGAGGCCAGCAGAGAGGGGACAGAGCAGGGTCATCCCCAGCACTGCTGTCCCCTCCAGCACCAGAAAGAGCTTCAATCCCAGCTCTGGATACTGCACAAAAATGCACTGAGGAGGGTTTATTTCTTCTCTTTTCCCAGCCCATCCTACTGGAGCTCACTCGTTCCCGTGCCCAAGGGTGCTGGAGGAGCCGAGGACCAGGCACCTCAGCACCCACTGGACCAGTTCTCCCCAGAAAATCATCTGAGCAGCTTCGGTTTTGCTCGCGTGTAACTTATTATTAAAGCTGAGCAAATAATTCAGGGCAGGAGCTCCAGGAACAGCGTTTTGCCTTTTCATTTTCCTCTCTCGAGCTGTCTGCAGTTTCCCCAGAGCTCGGGGATGATTTAAAGACCTGTCTCCGGACAGGAGCGGGCTGGGAGTGTTTGATGGCCCGAATTTCACGTGCGCAGATGAGGACACGCTGGACACATAAGGATGGATGAGCCTTTCCTCGTACCCTAATTAAACGAGCAGCATTTGCAAGTGGGTTTTGGGGATTTTTTTTTTCCTGGGTTGGAGATCTGCGAACACTTCACGCAGAGTTAACGAGCGCCTGCTCGTTAGGCGAGGCTCGACGAGCGCTTTGCTTTGTGAAGCACTCAGTGGTACCAGCCTGGGCACAAAACTTCCATGGAGCATCTCATTCGCAGCTCCTCTTTGCACCCCAAAACACCACTAAAGACACGGGAAAGGAAGATGGGGCCATGGGCAGAGCCGTGGGGCCATCAGGCTGTGATGGCTCCAACTTGCAGCCATCCCAGGCATTTGCTTCCTCATTAGTGGAAAGGTTAGGGAGGACGGATCAGCTCCGTGCAAACTCCCCGTGGTGCTGGTGTGATGCAGGCTGGCGAAGGCAAGTGCCAGCCGAAAGAAAAGCAGGGAGGGAAGAACCACAAAATCAGAGGTCCCCATACTTGAAGTAGAGCCTGTCCACCCCCACCATCATCGTCCTGTCCCTGGGAAACCTGTCTGTCCTGAGTCCATATGGAATGACATATTTAACTGCCTCCCCCCCTTTTCCTGGAGGACAAGGGCTGGTGTCACCCATGGCTGTGAAGGGGTGCAGAAGGGGCCAAGAAAGGGACACTCCATTCTCCCAGAGCCAGAGCAGGAGAGCTGACATTGAAGAGAACCATGTCTCCTTCAGGGACTTGACCCTGGAGAAAGGTTTGGGCTCCCAGGATTGGGCTAGGCAGCCGCTGCCTCACGGTTTGTTGCTTTCAGGAAGGAGCAAATGGATGACATCAACCTCCCGCTGTAAGACCTCCAAGAGCAGCTCATGTGCAAGACAGAAGGAGCCATTCAGTGCTCCCACAGCACCCAACAGGGGCCAGGGACACTTTGGGGCCATCCCAGGTGACCAGGCCTGGAGCTCCATTAGTTCTGGTTGGAAACCCCTCTCTGGCCTAACATCTTTCTCCTCCCATTGTGTAATTGCACTTTGTTGAGAAGACCCAGCCTCTGGCAATACATTTTCTCCAGCCTCGCTGCTCTCCTGCAATGTTTTCCTTATTCCTTTCACTCTCTTCGGACAGCCACTGAAACTCGCAGACAGGGAAATGAGAGAAAAACCCCGTGCTTGTCCCACCAGTAAAACAAAACCCTGGATGGAAACAGGGGGGAAAAGGAAAGAGTGGTGTCAGGTGCCTCTCCCCAATCCATTCCCTCCCTGTTTGCCTGTGGGGGTTTGACAAAAGTGCTTTTCGGCTGACAAAATGATTACAGGGTGCCGAGACAGTAAGTTGCACATGGATTTCTTTCCTGCATTTCAAGCAGGGCAAGGACACGGCTGCAAAGGCAGCTGCACTTCTGAAAGGGTCACAGTGCTGGGGGTGAAGGGAGGTGACAGGAGGGGGGATCTGGGGAGAGGAGGAAGGAGGGATTTTTTCTGCTCGGAATAAAAAGCAAAGAGAGAGCGGATGGGAGTGTGCATGAGCGTGCAAAGCGAAAGGCAAGCGAAGCTACTGGTCCAGAGTGGAGATGGATTTGGGAGGATGCTGGGGCTGGTGTCTGGTACCAGCCTGAAGTGAGGAAGGGAGAAGCTAGAGCAGCTGCCCCCCGAGCAGATCCTGTGGCCTTGCTGCGAGGTGGGGGTTTGGGCAGCGTCACCACTGGGACAGTGCGGGCATCTCCCAGTAGGACTGCATACTGCACGGGGCAGAGCGAGGTGCCCTGGGCACACTCGGACTCTCTGTGCCTGCAGGCAGTGGGTGTTGGGCAGCGGGGAGGAGGAGAGGAGGATTTCAGCTCCAAACTCAATCTGTTGGAGAACTTGGCCTGCTCCCCGTCAAGCTGAAAATAGCACATATGTAAGGACGTGCACGCAGTGCTGGCTGTGTCCTCACCGAGCGCTTCCTTCCTGCTGCGCTCCACGGAGTGTCCCAGCCCTCCGCCTGCGCCTCCGGCCCCCCGCAGCCCACGAACCCCCCACGGGGGACAGGTCTCGGGCAAGATGCTCCTTAGAGCATCCTTACTGCACAAATCTGGACTAGTGCACAGATGCAAGATCCTTTCACCTTCATCTGCTTTTCACATGTACCGCGAGGTCCGTCCGGCGGCGGCATCCCCGCCGTTATCATCTGGAGCGGGCGAGGACGAGCGCGGCTCACGGCGGGAGCTCAGCTTTATTAGAAACAGGCATCTGGCTTCAGCCCTCCCTGCAGCCACCGGCCCAGGCTTGGGCTCAGGATGGGGCAGTGAGTACGCACGAGTGCCCAGGCAGCAGCCAGGGAACCTCCACGAGTCCCCAGCTTTTCTCCAGATTTTATCTCCAAACCCATTATTGGTGATGGGAAAATAAAGCCGTCGTCCTCCTCTGCAGGAGCACGTGCTGCCCGGCCGGGGTCAAGCCCCAGCCCTCAGAGGGATGGGGAACTAGCAGAGCGTGCTGCAAGCTGGAGGCTGGAGATAACCCTGGCAGCAGCCAGAGCTGATTCCTGCAGCTGAAAAGGAAGAAAAGAGGCTGAATTCCCCATGGACATCAGGCACAGGAATAATGGGAGAGCTTTGTCGGGACGTCGCTGCAGCTCTGAGCACAGCTTGTACAAAGCACTGCTCCTCTCCCATCCCTGCTGGGAATATCCCTAAAGAAATGTTCCCCTAAAGAACAAATACCCCAGAGTGGAGGAAATACAGCAACAAGCTTTATGGGGTAGTGATTGGGGGATATAGTAAGTGCAAAAAGCAAATAACACCAGGGATGGGGAGGGACATACAGGTGATCCACTTGGAGCTTGAGGTATGGAGATAGGGATTGTTACAAGCACATAGGTTGTCCTGTGCTCAGTGTAGTCAGGGTGTACTACACACATACTACAGGGTGATTCCCTACACAGCGGGAGCCAGCAGCCCTCCAGCCAGGATGTCTGCTGTTCCAGGGCTTTGCCTGCAGTGGCACCCAGCAGGACGGGCATGGCCTCATGATAACACATTTCTCGCCCCAAATCTCCACTCTGCCAGGATTCTGCTTTATGACAACGGCTGCCTCGTGGTGCAGCCTCTGCTGGGGACAGTGACAGGACACCAGGGGACATCAGTGGCTGGGCAGGGACCAAGCCCAGCTCGAACACACACTCACATCCGCCACACACCAAAACTGCACCTGGGCATTGCCAAAACCTCTCTGCTTCCCAAAACCCTCTGAGGCGCAGCGTTAGCTAGCATGTGGTATCAGCTCTCCTGAAACAAAGCCATTGTGGTCGAGGCAGGATCCTTATCAATTCATTCCTCTCTTTAATTTCCATTTTTTCTCAGTTCCCTTTCCCATTGCTCAAGCAGGGCTTGAGTAGGGCCCTGCTGCTGCCAGTCTGTGTCCCTGCAGCACAGTGTCACTGGTGTTACTGTTCCATGACATGGGGATGCGATGGGTGGCTGCAACTGGGGTCTATGGTGAGATCAGAGGCATGTGAGGGGAAGGGATCCATGGATAGAGGAGAGAGACCCGGATGGAGGGGAAAGGGAGGGTAGGGAGCATCAAAATAATGTCCCAGGACCATCAGCACCAGGCAGAGGGGTGAGTGGGACACAAAGCTGGGTCCCAGCCCCGTCCACCCTCCTAATGGGAAGATGGAGACAGGAAACCTCCACTTATTGTAACAGCTTTGGTGAAACTTCCCGACTTCTCCCCAGACAACATTCCTAGGGATAGACCATGCGGAAAGGGGTGGGACAGGACACCATCAGCACGCACAACACACAGTGATCGCCTTCTCATCTCTGCCAGTAGCACCTGCCTCAGCCACCCATCACCAACAAACCCCCCCCTCCACCCTTGGGTCCTCCCCATCGCCCTCATCCCCCAGGACCCTAAAAAGCACCATTTTCCCTATTACATTCCATATCCTTCACCCCTGCAGTCCCCTCCAGCACCAGCCCTGCAGTGCCCATTGCCATCGATGCCATCAACCTGTCCCCAGCTCCCAGGGGACCCCATGCTGTCCCATCAACCTGTCCCCATTTCCCAGGGGACCCCATGCAGGGGACAGCGTGTGCAGGCCGGGTGACTCCAGGGGCTCCTGCAGTGCCCACTCTCCTGCTGTTACATAAACGCCTGGGCCCAGGACTGTTTTTGTTCGTGTTGCCTTCACTGCTGTGCTCCTCAACCGTATTTGCAAAACAAATAATTAATAATAATTAATGACGGGGGGAACGGCACGGATTGCCAGTTATTGCTAATTAGCAAACAAACGCTGTTGCACAAGCGAAGGCGGGTGTCACACAGCCCCGTGTCCTCATCGAGTGTGGAGGCATGATGGGGACAGTGTCCTAGGGGACTCTTGGCCCTTTTGGGGAGGGGGAGGAGGAGGAGGAGAAGGAGGAAGAGGCAGCAGCATGGGTGGCAGTGGGACGGGCCACTGGCCCTCGCAGGGTTTCGGTGGGTGCCTCGATGCGGCCCCGCACACGTGCCATCACACAGCATTCCATGCCTGGCTTTCTCCGTGCCCTTATTAGAGCCTGGGACAACACTACTTAATTGTCTGGAGATGGCACCGCTCCACATCATTAGCGAGCAAACCGGCACCAGCTCATTAGGGAAAAGCCTCTGCTCCGGCAGCTCCGCAGACAAATCGTGCCGGGGACACTGACTGCGAGGCCCCTTGTAGGTGGCACCCCCTCAGCGGGGCAGGGGGGCTGAAAGCACCAAAAAGACCCCCCTGCCACACCAATGCTGGAAAGTACGGAGGAGAGAGAGAGTGAGTGACAGGCGGGGCTGTCTGGTGACACCTGGAGTGCAGGGTGACCTGGCAGCTCTGCCTGGACCTCATACCTACAGCTGCCTGGGGGGGCTGGGAACATGGAGCCTGAGAGTGGGGAGAAGGGGAAAAAAGAGAGAGAAAAGGAAAAGAAGAAGAAATAATAATAAAAAAAAACAACAGAGTACGAAAAGGAAAAGAAGGGGGGAAAAGGAAGAAAAAAGGAAAAGACAGAGAGAAGAGAAGGAGAAGGAGAAGGAGAAGGAAAAGGAAAAAGGAAAAAGGAAAAAAAAGGAAATCGGATTCTCTTGTCTTTGATCTGCTCAAGGACTGACTGCTGGGTCACACACAGGAGCACTGGGAGCAGTGGGGTGCCGGAGTGAGCGACGGTCAAAGCCTGTGGATCCATCTGGCCAGAGCCAGCCCAGGAGCAGGGTGCCTTTCTCCCTGGGAGAGCAAAGGCCTGTCCCACTCCCCTCCACAAACCCTGCAGGTCCAACTCACTTTCCCTAACGCCTGCAGCATCCCAGACAAGCCCTGGATGCCAGCAGAGCTCCAGTGCCGCTCAGCATCGCTCCCACTGCAGCTCCAAACCAGCCCCTGCTCTGCCCCCCCATCAGAGCTGGGTGTGATTACGCTTCGCTGCCTCTCCTCTATCACTGTAATTCCTTTGCTCTGCTGAATCGCTTCCCCTTCAGCACCACATATAATCCATTGCACTGTAATTATATGGGAATTTTAATATCTGATGTATTTATAAGATGCACTTAATTCATCAGCCCCTTTAACCACGTTGTCATTCCAGCCTTCAGCACGGTGGGAAGGATGACTCGCTGTCAGATGGAGATTAGCTGGCCTGTGTGTGTAACGAGTTGGAGGGTGTTCTGAGCTGCCAGATCCCACCCTGGCTGGGGAGCAGGATCCCACCAAGCTGGGTGTCCAACCCACGGGGGATTGTGCCAGGGCTCCCCTGTGCCGCGGCGGAGATGAAGGGCAGCACGATCCAGAGCAGCACCCCTTTCCCAAACATTAAAATCACCCCATGGGTCCAGGTTGAGCAGAAACAAGGGGCCTATGCTGGGGTGAGTTTTATTTCTACAGCCCCAAAGGGCTTCCCAAGGTGAGGGATCCACATTCGGATCCCTCCAAACCCATGAAGAAAGTGGTCACTACGGAAGGGTTATTTTTCCTGGCATTTGTTTCAGTGGCTACTTTCCAGACGTGTCCTAAAAGGGAACCAAAGGCCTTTGAGCCTGTTGCAGTGAGCACAATGCAATGATTTTCCCAGCCTGGGCAGGAGGGATGAGCTCACTGTTGTCCTTGGTTCCCCCTGGCTGCGGGGTCCCTGTGCCGAGCACAGCAGGCTCTAGGGCTGGTCAGGATGCTCAGGGAAGGCAGTGGACTTGGCAGGATGCTGGGGGGTGGCTGGGCTCCATCCCACCAAGCCCTGGGAGAAAAACCAGCTGAGCCTGGGAGCGAGGGGCAAAGGGGGAAGAGCGAGGGGGGTCTTGGTGATTTGGTCCCTGCAGGAATGGCTCTCACTGATGGGTGACATCACACTTTTTGCACTGGGGTCACATTGGGTTTTCCCACAGTGGCATGGCCCCCACCTCAGCACTGGCCATGAGGTACCACGGAGGCACAGCCCAGCTGTCAGTGGCACCAGGTGACCCTGCACCCTCAGGGTGGGCCAGAGACCCACCAGGTCCCCAAAACACTGGGTCACCACTGGGACACAATCCCTCCTCCTGCTTCAGTGAGCTGTGCTGGAGCAGAGCCATGCCAGAGCAGAGCTGTGCTGGATGTTTTGGCTGCAGAGGGACCTTCAGCAAGTACCACCCTGAGCCCTGAGGTTGCTGGCAGCGCCCACCCACAACCCTCGGGCTCCCGGTGGGTGCTGGCACATGGTCAGCTCCCAGGTGCACCCTGGCATTTGGTAGCTGTCAGGCCCAGTGACACACAGGTCCCCTGTCAGACCACGGCCTCAGCACAACCTGGCAGTGAGGTTTCTCCCCCCAGCTCCCTGCTCCAGCACCTGCAGCTTCCTGGGAACTCAAGCTGGGGGCAGAAAGGGTCCTGCAGCCAGCCTGATGTCCCCCCATGTCCCGTGCTATGACACACACTCCAGAGCTGCACCTTCCTGCCAGGATGCTGCCCCAAGCTCCAGCAGCTCCCTGTGCCCATGTGCCAGCCCCAAGCAGGGACATTGGCTTGGGGGAAAGAGCTTGGGCTGGACCAGAACATTTCCAACCCGGGGTTATCCGAGGGGCTGGTGATTTCCCATCCCTTCCCCATCCAGAGGGACCCTGGTAGCTGTTCCCCACGGGATGTCACAGCCTCCTGCCTCAGTTTCCCCATTCTCACAATGCTCTCCCAGAGAGAGAGAGACAGGAGCATGGTTGGCAGAGGATGCAACAGAGCCTCTAACTTGATCCTCACTCAGGATCACGGCAGGGCCCTCTCTGCTCTCCCCCTCCCCAGCCCCTCCTTCCACACTGTGCTGCCATCCAGGGGGGAATTTGGCTTCCAAGGTCACTGACAGATGGGTCTGGGGGCAGACATCCCCACCTTGTGCCCAGTCAGCTCTGCCAACCACCCCATCCAGGTCCTGGCCACTCCCTGAGGCTCAGCTACCCCCGCAGGTGTCCCCCTCCCTCCCCCCTCTCCCCAAAAAGCAAATATCCAGGGAGATGGGCTCCGCGCTGCAGCTCTGCCGGTGGCACTGGCGCTGAGCAGAGCAGACTGCAGCACGGCTGTTACGTAAGCCCGAGCCGGGCTCCGGGGATGTAGGACACCGGGGTTATCCCCCGGCCCCCCCGGGGGCTGCCACCCCCTCCCTGCCTTGGCCACGGGGCTCACGGAGCTCGGGGGGGGGGAGACGCCACCAACTCAGCCAACACTGCAAAGGGTTCAGCGGGGCTTGGGGTGGCCCTGGGGGTTGCTGTGGCCCTGCCATGGGGCACATGGTGGTGGCAGGGGGGCAGCAGTGGGGGGACAGGAGGGTTGTGTTGCTCTGGAGCAGGAAGTGGGGCAGGCAAAGGGCTTGGATGGGGCTGGGAGGCAGAAGGTGCTGCGCCCACATCCCTCTGAGTCCTTCTGGACTCACCAGGGCTCACCCGTGCAGGTGAGCTCAGGGATGGAAGCAGGTGGCCACTCCTGGGCTGTGCCTCCCTCGGGGTGACTCACAGAGCAGGATGAACATGGCTGGGGCAAAGGATCACGGCCTCATCCCATCCTGCTATGTCTGTATTCCCATCCTCACATATCTAGCAGGTCAGCATCCCTGAGGACAGCCTTCCTGGGGTCAGCATCCCTGTGATTAATCTCCTTGGGATCAGCACTCCCAGGAACAGCATCCTTGGCATTAGCATCCCTGGGACAGCATCCCAGAAGAGAACATCCCTGGTGCCTCTAGCACAGGCTGGGGAGCCAGGATCAGGATTTCCCAGAGCTGGAGGGAAGATCCTTCTCCCGCGGGACAGCCCCAGCATCACCCGCCCTTCATCCCACAGAGGTGAGGGATGGCACAGCCGGCATCACCCATCCCCAAAACACCTGTACCCCGTGCCAGGGGCACGACAAAGGGGCAGGCAGTGCTGGTAACACCGAGGCTCTCCCAGGACCAGCCCTATCCTGGCTAACAGACCATCGGAAGCCTGGCAGCATCCCCTGCCACGGTGTGGGATGGGGACAGGGATGGGGAGCCCACGGCCCCCCAAACACGTGGCTTCTCTCTGGCTTTCTGCCAGGCACAGTCTGGATGTGGCCATTTCTGTTTGGGGTGTGTGTGGCAGGGGAAAAAGCCCAGGCTAAGGCTCTCAGCAATGGGAGATACCAGAACAGGAAATTAATGTTAATTAATTCATAATGACGCTGAGATAGTGATACCAGATGCTTCAAAAGTCCAACGGGGGAATCTGAAAGAGCTTTGTAAAAAATCCATCGCCCACCGGCAGACCTGCTGCAAGCTGGGAATGAGGGAGAGAGCTGGGAACTGGGGTCGAGCTGGGATCCAGGATCAAGCTGGGACTGAAGGACCAAGAAAGAACCAGGGAACAAGCTAGGAACAAGCCAGGAATGATGGAAGAGGGGCATAACCCAGTGAGGTGACTGGCTTACAGTTACCCCCAGTCACCTGCCGCTCCACTCCCACCTTTCTCCCTCCCACCCCTGTTCAGAAGCTGGAGTGGAGCCAGAGCAGTGAAGCACCCAGCGTGCTCTGCTCTCTGGGGTTCAGGGGCTTTCCCAAGCCCCTAAATGTTCATCTTTTTCTCTCCTTTCCTCCATTTCGGGCACACTGTGTGCAGGGCGGGTGGATGGGTGAGGACTGGGGAACACAGGGGCCTGCAGTGGGGATGGAGGGACAGGCTCATGATCTGGGACAGGGACACAGGTCCTTTGCCAACCCGTGTCCCTGCATTTAGAGGACAATTTTCCCTCCTCATCCATGAGAGCTGGCCCTTGCCCTGCAGTGCTGAACCCAAATTATGCTGGACTTTAGACAAGGGGTGCAGAAGACCTTAGAAAGGGGCTTAGGCCTGGTGCCAGCTCCCGGGGACCCCAGAGCCAGATCTGGGAAGGATGGAATCGTGAACTCCTCGGAAACCACAGGCAAACCCCTGCGCTTGGAGCCGTTCACCACCCTGTCCCCTCGGATGGTGCGAGTGTTATGCTCCTTCCCACAGTGATACAACAGCCCCTGCACCCAGAGGGGACCCTGAGAGTGGGGAATAAGGGAGGTGGTGGAGGCCACGCAGGGCCCAGCAGGGGCAGAGCAGGATGGCACGGCCGGGGCACGGCGCTGCCATCGCTGCTTACATAAGGTGCCCGCTCTGTGTGCCACACACCCGAGCGGCGACAGGAGAGGGGGACGGACACGTCCCTCCAGCAATCCCTCACAGCGACTGCGCTCCCACTCTTTCTAGACAGCACCCCCAAAACCGCCAACCCGGCCTCCTTCCACCTGCACAGAGGTTGGGTGAGGTTCCCGTGTCTCTCAGGCACATTCACACCCTACAACCTGACACAGATGGGGTGAAAACGCCAGGTC
Organism: Pseudopipra pipra; assembly: GCF_036250125.1. Taxonomy (NCBI): domain Eukaryota; kingdom Metazoa; phylum Chordata; class Aves; order Passeriformes; family Pipridae; genus Pseudopipra; species Pseudopipra pipra. Next base: position 13,659,719 of record NC_087564.1, read on the forward strand.
TGAGCTCGCCGTGCAGTTCCCCCGACAGCTTCTCTGAAGTTTATCCGCAGCGGGAACGGTTTCCACCGCGCTGCCGGTGAAGCTGCCCCGGCCGGCGGGGAGAGGGGAACCCCACTGGGAACATCAAGGAGCATCACGGAGCACCACAGCACGGGGGGACACCGACATCCCACCCCATCGCCGTATCCCCCGGGGTCATTCCAGGGCTCAGAAAAAAACCTCCTTGACTTCACAGGCAAAGCAACTCATTTGGGTAAAGAGCAGCAGAGGCAACACAGGATTTCAAAGTGTGTTTTGGATCAGAGGCAAGAAATAAAGTGGCCTTTACGGTGCCTTCCCCAGCAAAGCCAGAGCTTTATTAAGCCTATCTGGCACAGACGGGAATGCTCACTGTTATTCCAGGCCTGAAAAGAGCAGGCAAGGGGTTTTTTGTTTTATTTTTTGGGTTGTTTTTTTTTTTTAGTCTTGTTTTCATTATTTTCTGGTGGCTTCATTGCTTTGTGCTCACACAAAGGGAATTTCACCTGCTGTTCCAAACAAAAGGCCCCGGAAAGTTTTGCAGAGAAAGGGATGAGGGGAAGGAGATTTATAGAAGCAAAACGAGTTGTTGCAGGGTTTGTTGTGGATTTTTTTTTTTTGCAGTGAGCTCTTTGGTGCCTGCTGGAGACCCAGCACCGGCGGGCGAATCCCCTGTCCCCACCAGTGTCACCCCTGGGATGGGGATTAGGGAGGTCTCACAGAAATTGGGGTTGATTTGGGGTGAAGAGGGAAGGCATCAGGATTGTTTCCCATCTTTTTTGCAGGCAAAGTCATCACCACGCTTTCTAAGAACAGGAAAGAAAAAATCCAGCCCTCGTTTGCCGACGCCATGGCAAAACAGGTGGTTCAAAATCACAAGAGCAGTGGGGGAGAAAAAAAAACACCCCTATTTGGTGATTTTGTGCTCATATTCACTGCAAAACTGTCCGGGAACGAATGCTGCTAAATACACACCATTTTCCCTCTCACACTCTTCGTTCTATAATTAAGAGAGACTTCTAAAAATACGAACGGCCTCGAGCACCCAGCGAAGGCGTGCAGGTGCTGCAAACTGGAGGCACTTTAGTACAGCTCATTTTCTGGACAATTTTACTCGCCTGGCTCGTGCTCAGCGCCGATACTATTACAGTGATGCAATTATGCTGCTGCTGCCGCTGCCGCGCTCGGCTCGCTTTGCTTTTTCCCTGCGCTTTGCAGTTTGCCTTCGAAGCACCCCCCAGCCCCACAGCTCCTGGTCTCCCCCCGAGCGTGTCCCTGCACCGGCGGGGTCCAGGGAGTTGGGGGTAAGAGGGTCAGGCGAGCATGTGTCACACACATGTGGATACACACGTGTGGGCATAGAGGGGCATAACCCTGCGTGGGCATTGCCAAAAACAACCAGCGTGCAAAAGTTTTGGGTGAGGAAGCGAGCTGGCCCGGGGGAAGCAGGAGGGGAGCAGGAGCACGGCGAGGAACCAGCGCTCCCCAAAAGGCAGCAGCAAACCCTCGCTGCTGGCTGGGCAGGGAGGGGGCCCATGGCACTGGCACGGTGACGGCGGCCAGCCCGGTAAAACATCCCCCCCCAGCCTGGCATTTCGGGTACAGGGGTGAGGGGGAACTTCCTCCCCGAAGCTGCCGCTGCGAAACTTCCCCGTCTTATTTCTCCATTAGGGCTGCAATAGGTGGAAGTGATTGACTCACTATGAGACTGCTGTTTTTGCCTCTGACTTGGGATTAAGACGGAGCTGGAGGAGCGGAGGAGCCGTCGCCCCGGCTCTCTGGCGGCAGACACCGGAGCCGGCACTTACCTCTCACTGCATCCAGGCCCCCCGGCCGTGGGGCTGCGGGTCCTGGAGAGTTAGCTGGCAGGGGACCCCACATCCACTCGGGTTTCTCCCAGGACCGACGTTCGGCTGCTGCTTCTTAGGCACAGACCCAACCCCTCCATTCCAACCACAGGGGAAAAAAAAAATATATCTTCTTCCAAAAGAAAAAAAAAAAATTAAAAAAAAAAAAAAGGAGAGAGATTAAAAAAAAAACCACGCTTTTTTTCTTGGTTTGGTTTCTCCCTGAAGAAAATAAGAAAAATAGATAAATCCCAGCAACCAAGAGATCCAGACTCAGGTGAATTTAGCTTCAAACTCCCTCTGTGCTTTCAGAGCCTTCACCCTCAAATGGGCTCTGGAAGATACTGGGGGACCCATCGTTGTCGAAGTGTCATCAAATATCCTTCGGGCTCAACTCCGCTCCTGCCCGGGGAGGGTGGACTTCTTCCCTGCTTGCTGCGTGCTGTGGAGTTGGCAGGGACCTGCCTGTTCCAGCCTCAGCGTGGAGGGTGGGTGGGTTGGTTGGTTGATGTGGGTTGGTTTTCTTTTTTTTTTTTTTTTTTTTCTCGCCGCTATTGGTTTCCTTGCTATCTGATCCTGAGCGAGCGCTGCAGCCTCGCCGCTTCCCTGCTTTTTTCCCCCAGCTCCCAGGCTTTTGACAGGGAATGAAACACAGACACCCAGTGAGACAGGCTCCGGCTTCTACAAAGCTCCACTCCCTCCTGCTGCCTTTGTCCGTGAACAGCAACTCCTCCAACTCTGCCCGTAGACACGAGGGAACCTCTGCATCAGCACTTTCCTAATGGCTGCTTCGCCCCAGCCCTTCGGCCCTTCTTCTTCTTCTTCTTCCTCGCTTCCTCTCCTCCACCTTGATGGCTTCCGCTCGCTTTTTCTAGCCCGGCCTCGGCTCCGACAACCAAAGCCAGAGCGAAGCAACAACCCTTTCCCGATGGATCCATCTCAGCTCCCCCGTGCTGGCTGCTGCGGTCGGGGGGTAGTGGCCCCGCAGTCCATCACCGTCCTTTCTGGGCACCTTCCACGAAAAATCGATGGCGGGTACCAGGTCCCTGAAGGCTTCACTTTCGGCTGGTTTGAGGGGCAGGGGCTGTGTGTGCGGAGAGGAGCCGAGGGAGGGCTGGGAATTGAAGCCACTTCTTTTTATTGCAGGCGGGGATTATTTTTATTTAAAAAAAAAAAAAAAAAAAGATTGACCGGAGTCCAAGTTTATTTCTTGGTGGTGAGTATTATTTTAAGCTGTTTGGGTGTCTCCAGGTCACCCTGTTCTTATAACAGCGAGGCCTTTGTGGAGAGGGTCAAAGTGAAACCTTGCTCTGGCAGCCTCTTTTGCCCCATGGAGGGGAGCAGGAGGCAGAGGATGCTGCAGTGGGCTCACAACCCCGGCTGGCTCCCAGCCAGAGGGAGATGCAAACCAGCCACCGTCTGTAATTTTTGCTACACTTCCTCCACACTCGGTCACCCGCGAGATCCCAGGGCTGCTGCCTGTTCCTTTTTTGGGGATTCACAGGCTTTGTTAAAAAAAAAAATCACCGCCAGGAGACCTCCAGCCTCGACAGCGATGCTCGGCCCTGCTCAGCGTGGCTGTCATGCAGCCAGCAGGTCACAGGAAAGCCATAAATCCCCCCAGACCCCAGCACATGGAGAGGCTCCCTCCCCACCTGCCCTTTTGCATCACCTCCCACCCCTTCCCAGACTCCTCTTCACTCTTCTTTGTCTCCCACCACAAGTTTGGGACCAGTAGCTCCTCCCTCTCCCCTTCGGCAGCATCCTGGAGCAGTGACTCTCCTTATCCTCAGCTCCCATTCTCTCCCCGGCACAGCAAAAGAGCATCGTCCCCTCACTGCTCCCAAAAATCCCAAATTCAGAGCATTTCAGGGCAATGCTCACAGTGCTGCCTCTGCTCCCCTCTCCACACTGGCTTGTCCACCTCACCCCATTCCACCAGCCTCACAAACACTGAATTTTAACCAACACTTTAAAATCCTGGGATGAAAAGCACTGCAGGGGCCTTGTTCTGTCCAAACCCTGATGGATATTCAGCAAGGATTTGGGGTTTGCAGGTTGGAGGGAACACCAGCTCACACACTGGGCATGGTGGTCTTGAATAAGACCACCCAGGGGTGACCTGACCCCAAAACACTGCTCCTTTCTGCCTGTCATGCAGCCCCTTGTACCCTGGCATTCTCCTCTCTGAGGGCTCCTCTCCTGCCACCCCACCATGCTCACAGAAAGCTTCCCAAATCCCTCCCTGCCCCGATCCCCAGCCAGCAATGCCAGCCTAAAGCTCCCTCCACTCCCTGCAGAGATACAATTAATGCACCCAGTAGCCAAAAAATTGGCTGAAGAGCTGGGGTGGGCAACTGGCCATGGGCCAGGGGCACCCTGAGGGGAGTGGCTGCAGGGTGCCCAGTCCCAGCCCCCTCTCACTGGCTGCTCCCCCTGCTTTGTGCTCTACTGGGGCTTTTTTCCAGCAAGTGGGAGATTTGGGGGCTAATATGTAGGGAGTGACATGGGCACCCTGGGGGTCTGCAGCCCTTGGGGCCAGCTGGGAGGGCAGGATGGAGCTGGGCAGCCAGAACTGGTGAGTCTGGTGTTCCCACCACCTGGCCGTGCTGGCTTATCCCTCACTCCCCAGTTTGTTACAAGAAATGCAAAGAAATAGCCTGGGATTTCCATCCCAGTAAGCCCCAGCTTCCCTCTACTCTTGGGGAGTAGAGAGGTTCCCCATGTTTTTCCATCAGGGTTGGGCAGTGCCAGAGGGAAGTGTGGGCACAGGACCACAGCCCCGGGAACCCCTGTGTCCCTGGTGGGCTCCCAGCCGGGGAAGAACTCCAGGCAGGATCCAGCCTCTCCTAGGCCAGCTGTGGCCACCCTCTCAGGAGCTGTGGAAGTGAGGGAAGGAGGGCAAGGGGGTGAAACGAGGGGTGCACCCCGGTGGGGTCTCCGTCGAGCCCCTTTCCGACGCCCCCAGCGCGGCTGCGCAGGATGATGAGCAAGTCAGCACAGAGCCATTAGGGCTAATTTAATCAAGACGGATGGCCCGATTGGAGGGCTGCCGTCCATAAATCCCCCGCTCCCGCTGCATTAGTGTCAGGCCTCCCGGAGGAAGAGGCTGAGGGGGAGGCGCGGGGGGAGCAGGGATGGGGAAACGTGCTAAGTCACCCGTCCTCCCGATGGCGCAGAGCCGCTCGGACCTGGGGTACCACCACCCCATCCCACAGCGAGCAGCCTGGCCCCAGGGGACATGCCAACCATCCTACAGCCCCTCCAAAAACTCAGCAGCTGGAGAGGGTGGGATTTCAAGCAACCTGGGTTTTCTGAACCCCAAAAGGTGCAGGTGTTGTTCACAAATCCCCTAGGGTAGGGGCTTGCTCCACTGGGAATCTCCCATACTCGCTCCAAGGAGTTTTGCAGCAGGGGGAAGGTGAAGTGCTGGAGGGAATAGGCTTGAAGCCCCATGGTGGGTCATGGTGTAATAACTGGGATTCAAAAATACAGCCTGAGAAAACCCAAAGGCTGATGGATGCAGCATCCAGCCCAGAGCCCAGCAAGACACCCCAAACTCCAGCCACACCAGCCCAGGATGGCGCTGCTGGTCATCTCTCTGGGGTACCAGCTCTGCTCTCCCGGCAGCCCACTCCCTTCCCACTGCTGCTCCTAGAAAAAACCACTTCAGGCTCAGGGTTGCCATCTGATGACCCTAACCAGCCACATCCCTGCACCCACCAGGCACGGGCAGCGGAAGCCACGCGTGCCGCCACGCCGCACGAGCCAAGTCAGGAAATAAGCTCTCATCCATCCAGGTTAAAAATAGCCGTGAGCTTTGCCGCTAACACGCCTTGCCCTGACGCTCCAGCCGAGCTGGCTCCCGTGTCGCCGCCCTGCCCACCGAGCCCACCGTGCTCCCGGCCGAAAACCGGCCGCAGGGAAGGGACCGGTCGGCTCCGCCATCTGCTCCGGGCGCTGGCATTGCCGTCGGCGTGGGATGCCGGCTCTGCCAGGCCGCACTGTTGGCTGGTGCAGGGATGCAGAGGGCCAAGTCCTGGTGGGTTTTGGGAAGACAACGGGCCAGGGGATGCGGCGGACGGATGGGAGGACGGCATGGGTTTGTGGGCATCGCTCTCGCCCCCAGAGCGCTCACGGAGGTTGCGTGGTCACCTGGCAAGGGAGAAAACAGCGGTGCTGGCCCAGTGCAGAAGGAAAGATACTGGTGCAATGGGGGTGGGAGGTTACTGGGGGATCTCAGCCTGGGAGAGCAGTCAGGGATGTCCAGGAGCAGCTGAATGATGCAGAGAGGGATGCTCAGACCTAACCTCCATGTCCAGAGCACCTCGAGGGCTGTCCTGGCAGATAGCAAGGAGCACAACCAAAATAGCTCAGGGTGGTTTGACCTCAGGGAATGAGAAGCAGTGAGCTGTGGCACTGCCATGGATTTATCTAGAAAAAAGGTGAATGCACATCCCTGTGCACCTCTGGTTTCTGACTGTGCTTCAGTGAGGCCAGGAGGGAGGGAGGGAGGGCAGGGAAGGAGCTGGACTGCCGGCAGGAGGAGCACGGTGGCCGAGGTCAGTGCTCACAGTGCTTTTGTGAGACCACAAGTGAGGCCCCAGCGACCAGGAAGTGCTGATGGAGGCAAGAATCAGCAACTGACACTCAGGGATGCAGAGTGGATCTCCATAGGCTGGGTGTGAGGGTCATCATGTCCAGCAGGCCTGGCTCCCTGGGCTCAGCACCTATGTATCCACTCACCCAGGAAAGAAAAACAAAGGCAGGGCGGGGCCTGAGGAACCATCAGTCAGGAGCAATAATCCGTTCCATGAAAAGCCATGGAGCAGGTGAGCCATTTCTCCCCCAGAATGGCTAGCAGAGGGAGAAACAAGACATTTGTATTTCTGCCAGTTGACAAAATGAAATGCCACTTGTAGCCAGTGAAACTCTGCAGATTTTGCTTCCAGCTGGATTCCAGCCCCAGCCACGACACTGACACTGGCAGCATCAGCCGTCGCATCCCAGCACTGGTGCCACATCAAGGGCTCGGGCTCTCTGCAAACCCAAGCACTGCCCCACGGCAGGGACACAGACCCCACGACCAAGTTTGCTCCCACCCTCTGCATCCCCCTGTTTGCCTTGGGGACCCTGCTGCTGGGGTAGCACCGTGTCCCTTGGGAGACTCTAACACATCTCAGGAAATTTTCCCATTCTATTCAGCTTAATTTCACCCATTAGAGCTTGTTTCAGCAGGGTCCCGAGGGAATGTCACTCCCCAGCATCTTCCTCTCACTCTTCCTCCGCTTCTCTCCTCCTTCACACTCACACATCTCACCTCAGGGAGGCTGAGCCTTGCTCCACCATGAGCAGTGCTGATCCAAACAACCATACCCTTCATAAAACATGTCCCTACACCATCCCAGAGGATTTGCCATGTGGTCACAATACTCTTTTTAGGAGTTCAAAGTCACTGGCCCTTCCTCACTGTACGCAGAGATGTCCAGGCCATGTCTAGGACAAACATTGACAAAACCTTGGCCAGTGGGTTACATTGTGGGCAGAGGTGGGAGACTGCTCCTTGTCCGCAGCTGGAGAGCAGAAAAAGAGTCAATTTGGGAAAACCATGAACCCTCAGCATGCCAGCACCTCGAGATCAGGCCAGAGACTATCACACTGGGATCCTGCACCAAAAATACATGATAAACCAGGAGGCCAGAAGCTTATCTGCTGCTGTCATGCCCTGCAGTGTTTGGGAGGAGGATTTGGGGCAGCAGATGAGGATTCCTAGACTTTGTGCATAAGCTCCATGGCCCAAGCCAGCTGGGATGAGCACAGGTCTGGCTTTTGACCATGGGATGCTCCAAAAGGAACAGCAAAGGGCAGCTCCCCTGGACTCCCCACAGTGCTCATAGCACCCAGAAGAAACCATGGAGCCCCTTTCAGCTCTCCTCACTCCACAACCAATGCTCAGCTCTCCTTTCCCTCATCCAAAGGGTGGATTATTTTAGGAAAGGAGGAGGAAAGACCAGCAGTGACGAGTGACCGATGACTGCTCGTAGCAGAGCCCAGGCAGGCTGGACACCCCCCAGGGGTCAGACAGGCACCTCACACAACACAGAGGTCTGGCTACAGCCAAAGAGCCCAACTGGCCTCTTACATAAACGACCTCAGGGCAGCGGCTCCGAGACCACCAGACCAGGCAGCAGATGCTCCGAGGCAAAATCCACCCGGTCCCGAGCAGACGTCACCTAATCAGCATGTTGGCTTCTTCCCAAGGCGGTCTTGGGGCACACAGTAAATATCTTATATAAGCACCTCTGGCCTGGGGTCGGATCCAGTTCAGCTGGGTTGTACAGTGATTTTCTCCTGGACAGAGGCACAAGAGGGGTCAGAAGGGGCTTTCTCCAGGATGGACCTGTTGTACGGTTGTAGAACCTCCTTGGTGACCCATCTCCACAGCTTTGCCAGAGGAGGCTCCAGGAAAAACCCTTCTCTGCCAAACCAGATGACACACAAGCGTGATAGGTTCAGACATCGTCAGGAGGGTGCTCAGAGGCACAGAGAGCAAGAGGCCCAGGAAGCAGACAGGACATGACCTGCCCCAGCCTCCTGCTCCTCTTTGACAGGTCACTTAAACACTGCAGCCACCAAAAACCCACCCCCATCTTTCACAAGAGGCATTTCACACCAGCCCCCACTGCTAAATAAAGCAGCCCCAGCCTTACTGCACCACTTAGGGCAGTCCTGGGCACTGAGCAAGGTTAAACTCATCCCTGCAGAATCAGCACCAGCAGCTTCTCCACCACCAATGGAGCTCCAGGTTGAGCCGGCCGGGCCACCCCCAGCCCAGGGCTTGGGCAAAAAATAGAGGCAGACAGAGAATCTGGGTCTCTGTCACTGCAGCTGGCAGAGAGGAAAATAGTCACAAATATTTGTGCTCTCCTGCTCTTGGCAAGGCCTATTTGCCCATCGCCATCAGCTCTCAGGGTTTGGGAAAGGGCAAATGGGTCCATCCAGCAGCTGCCTGTGGCAGCCACAGATCCAGGGACAGCAACACATGTAAAACCTTAAGGATTGCTCAAGTCCTGTCCCCAGGCATGCAGCACTAAGTGATACCGGGCAGCTGCAGGCTCCAGAGGCAAGTGCTCAAACTTTATGGGGTGAAGAAATGGTCAAAACTGGCAGAAAAATCCTAATTTTCATCCTCTGATCAAACCCACGGGTAAGATCCACATCAGAAACCTGGGCTGTGCCAAGGAAGCCAAGAGGGGAGTCTGAAATAGAGCTGTATTTTAGGAAGGTAACTGCGATCAGCTGTCTGTGTTTGGAAGGTGGGGGCTTGGAAAACAGAAGTTCAGTGGTGCCCAGAGCTGGGCAGATAAAGGGCTGAGCTGTCCTTTGGCTTGTTGAGCAAAAGAAAACTTTACATTCAGATGGAAACAAATTGTTTTTAAGTGAAAGACAAAATTATAAAGGTTTTTTTTCCACGAGGCTCATAGCAGTTTGTTCAATCCAAAAGGAACCAGCTCCTCTCCAGGCTGTTGCACTTATTTGTTAATCACAGTTCTCCTCTAGATTAGTTAAAAGACATTTTCCAAACCAGAAAAGGCAAAGCTGCATTAAAAAAAATAAAATAAAATTAATTAATCTCCAAACAGAGTATTCTGACCCTTCTTGAAAACTTCACATTTACAAAGGCCGAGGTAAAGCATTGTGATCTTCCCAGTTGTTCCTCTCCCCCATTTTGTGCAATCACATGTAATTCCCAGACGCTGTGTGCGTTTGGGATGGGTGCCAGGCTCTGCAGTGCCGGTGCCGAGCACACACAGCTGCCGGCACACACCGGATCAGAGCCGCAGCTCAACCACAGGGACAGAGCACCCGGCAAAGCCGAGGGCAGGGAGCTCATGCAAGGGTGGGAAAAGGCTCTCCCCCCTTTTTCTGGGGTGCTCATCCCTCTGGGATGATCCCAGGGAATCCCATTTGGGATGTGGGGTTTGGCTGACAGATCACATCAGGTGGTGCCTGCTGCTCCAGGATGCTTCAATGCAATGGCTTACAAAGACCAGGAAGGGGTGATTCCCACATGGAGCTGCTGCAGAACTTCCTACAACCCTCCTTCTCAGAAGGGACCTGACCCCTCTGCCACGCACAGGTAGCACATGAACCTCACACAGGGATACCAAAGCAAGGAGCATCGCACTAGTGAGGTGTAGTACCCAGAGAAGGTGTGCTCCAGGTTTCCAGGAGAACAGGAAACCCCTCACTCTGCTACAGCAGCCCACGCCTTCAATCCAGCCCCACTGGCCTGGCAATTTGGCTGCCACCAGCTGTGTATGTCCGTGGGAGGGCAGAAATTTTGTATGTCCTTCCCTAAGGACTGCAGCCAGTATGAGGGGACTGCCCACCATTCCAGCACTGTGCTTCCCATCAAAATGCTTCTGCAGAATTCCTTTTTTTCCCCCCTCTCTTTCCTTCCATTCTGGATGCTGGATAATAAAAGACAAAGCTGCAAAAATCTTCCCAGAGTCCAATCCAAAGCAACAAGGACCCCCAAGACCCCTCATGTCGCTTGATGTCAGCGAGCTTCCAGTGTAAATTTTAGGCTTGGCTTATCAGGAATCAAACTGTGCTTCTCCCCAGGGGATCTTCCACTTCTTCTCCATTAAAATAAAAAGGAGAAGACTTTTAAAAGCCCACTGTTTAACAAGGCAGCTGCAGGGAGGCTACTCGACTGATTGAGTTTTTACCTGGTCCTTACAGGCAAGCTCAAGTACTTAACATAGAAATGAGGTTTAGTCACAGCGAGGCATTTGGGATTAGAGTTGGCTGGAGAAACTCTGATGAAACCACGTTCCTCCAGAATATGCACTCTTGTCAAAATTGAAATGCTTTGTGAGATTGAATAGGTTTAGCCAGAAGTTCATTTCCTAAAGAAAATCAGGGAGAGGTTGCAGGAAAATTTGTTGAATGAAAAAAGATGTTCTTTTTTCTTCTGAGCCCTGTTGGGGTGTATGTTGTTGAAGTGGGTTTTTTGTTTGTTTTGAGGGTTTATTTTAAGTCGAGTATTACTCAGAGAAGAACCTGAAGAACTATTTTCTCTCTAATGACAAGTTTACCCAAACTCAGCAATTCCCTGCTCCCTGCTGGCTCACAGGCTGGTAGCCCTGGAGACATTTATGGCTCTGCAAGAGATTCTTGCCATTGGACTCCAAGGACAGCAGGACTCAATATTAAGACAAGCCATTAAACCCCACCTGGAGTGACCCTGGGAAGGCAAGGGAAGCCCAGCAGGACCAGGGCAGGCAGCATAACTGCAAACAGCATCAATGACCTTCACTAAGGTGAGTCCACAGCTGCAGTTAGGAATTTGTCACCCCAGTCCCCCACTTTTTGAGGACCACCACCCCACTGAAAACACAAGGGGTGGGGAACCCCTCAGCACAGAGAAGATGGGTGAGTGACTTGATTTCCATCCAGGATGACAGATCATGGATGTTTCTACAAACCTGTTGGTTTCCATTTTCAAACAGTTCTTCTGCCAAAATCCAGCATTGTTCCTCTTGGGGAAACCTCTTACTTGAGTCTCTTGGCAAACATTCATGCTCTTGGGTTGGACAGGTAAAACAGCAAGGTCAGGATTTTATTGTGCTCTGGTTTGAGCATCAGTTGGGACCAACAATGGCCTGGGCTTCTCCTGCTCTGAGACAGTACCCTGGAGCACCTGCTTAGCAGGTAGGGGAAGGAGCACTGGGATTTCATGGTGTTGGAGCAAGGAGCAACCCCCAGACCAGCCACACAGATTTTGCACAGCCCTTCCCTCTGATCACAGCCCAAGGGGCTACAGCCACCTCCACACTTATTTCACACATGCCAAGAGCCTTCCCCGCCCAGCTCCAGGAGGTAGGAACTCCAAACTCCCTTGGATTGGCAGTAGATTGGTGTCTCAGCAGCTCTGCCTGGAGCAGGTAGGCTCAGAGGAGGCACTGGTCCAAGGGTAGGAGTAAGAGGCAGAGCTGCTGGACCCAGCCACAACAAGGGATCCCAGCTACAGCACAAACTACAGCCCAAGTTACACCAAAACACCTTCCCCAGGCTGCTGGGGGTCACCAGCTATACAACTGTATTTTAGGGGAACACTCAGCAGCCCACAGTCCAAAGGAGCAAATTCAGTGTTCCTCCAGCCCTGTCATAGCCACTCAAACCTGAGGAGGATTTGTGTCAGATCTGAGGCTGGGGTTGTCCAAGAACCCTCTGACTACTGTCCCTGTAACCCCAGCTGTGTTCCTGACCATCCAAATCAAGCAGTTACTGGAGGGGAGGTTGTTTTTGTTCCCCCTCTGCTTGCTTTGGGATGAGAGGAGCTTTATAAACAACTTCCTCTTAATCTCATTGCCAAGCGGACATCGACAGCTTCTGCCATCACATTGTGCTCTGAAGACAGAGTTTTCTGCCCTGGCTTAAAAAGGACATTGTTTGCAGAACAGAGTGAACAACATGTGAAAAGGAGAAGGAAAAAAAAAAAAAGAAAGAAAGAGAGATCTGTGATATTTGCTGGAAGAAAAACCCGCTCATTTGTTTGGATGAGGATTCTCAGCACGTACAATCTCAGGAACAAAAGGAGATGCTTGTTCTCCGCCGTGTTTGTGGGAATAGTCCTGTAAATATTCAGGGATGTTTGTGCTATAAAGATGATCCCCAACCTGCCCTCAGAAACTGCTCCCAGCACCACCAAAATCCCTCCTGAGGGGTCCAGCCCTTGTACAGACCCATGGATCCTGATGCTGAGCCCTTCTCTTTATATTCAGTAGCAAACAGTCTGTTCAAATAGAAGTAACCACAAAAATAAAATTCCCTTGGGAGGAAGTTTTGGGAAGAAGCACGGCTCCATCTGACCTTGCTGGTACTCAACAAGATGTAGGTCAAATATTTTAATTGCCAAGTCACTAATCCCCCACGCGCAGCATTTCAATACTTGTATTGCTGAGGACTTACTGCCTTCTGAAGCCGCGGGGGGAAAGAAATAGCAGCTGGATGGATGGGCTAGTGATTCCTGCTGAAATACAGCACCGGATACAAGTGCTCGGGATGAATGGCTGTGACTGCAGGGAGAAGGGAGCGGAGCAGGGGGGAGTTGCTGCTCCACCAGCTGCATTTCTAGTTGGATTCAAAGCTTTTCCCACCTTCCCAGGACAGCGGCTGCATCCTCCAGCATCCGAGCACAACTGTCCCAACTACACAGGCAGCACATCCAGCAGGAATGCACCCCTCAAAGCTCCCCTCTCCCATCACTATTCGGAAACTCGGAGCAAAACAGGCGTTTTATTTCGACGAACAACCAGTGTGGAGCAGCCCCACCGGCGGGAGCTCCTGCGAGCATCTCACACGCCTGCAATGCAGCCACCTCCAGGCTGCAGCTCGCTGACACCCGAGACTCCTTCGGCAGGGACAGGACCAGCAATTGCTTTGATGTTCCCCGAGGAATTTGAAGAGACGGAGTGTAATTACCCGTGACGGAATTTGACTCACACAAAAGAATTCCACAGCAGGAGTCAGGGCTCCGGGTCACACAGGGACAGGAAAAGGGCAAGAGGACCCTGATTCATCAAGTCTAGACCCTGCCATCACCAGCTACCACATTGCATAATCCAGTTCAGAAATCTATCACGGAAATCTTAAAATTAGCTCAATTTTCTACCCCCAGCTGCTGCTGGCATCCTGCTCTGCAGTTGCCTCCTGAGGATGCTCCACTCCAGGCATGCCCGTCTCAGCGTGGGCTTCCCCATGTGTCAGGACACAAAGAGGTCCCACACGGGGACATGTCACCTTGGGGCTGTTTTCTCAGTTAGGCACAACCAGCATTAGCTCAGTGACAGCATCTCCAGAGAGGAAAGAAAATGGGGAGGAAGGGGTGGGGTTTGTGGTGTAGAAAACATCACATTTTCGGGCCAGAAATAAAAGGTCAATTAATTTATAATCTCTCAGGTACAGGAATGGTCTCACTCATTCAAACAGGGCTTTAACAAGGCAAAGTCCTGGCCCAGAACAGCCACGTTGCTGCAGACCTGAGCACCAATAGTAAATTCTGATGAAGGCAGGGGTTACGTCATTAAAATGGAGCAAGTTGGATTCTGCCCTTGTATTTACCCCTGTAAGTCCCAGACAAAGGATTTGCTAGATTACATATGCACATTCCTTCCCCTGCTGCTTCATTAAATAATACAGTGCCCCTTCCCTGGAGCATTGCTGGAGCATTCACCCCAGGCAGGCAACAAGAAGATCTGATGCTTTGGGTCAAGGGCTATGGAGGGAAGAAGATACCCTGGGGAAAGAAAAGAGTACAGTGGGTTTTTTTCCTATTTTTTCCCCTTTGCTTTTGTGTGGTGGATGGAAAACTCAAGTTGTGACACCAGCAGCCCACGGAGTTTGAAGTATGGCAAAAGGAGCTGGGTATTTTTCCTTGGCTGCACCAGATACTTGGGACATGGCACTGTCTGCTGGGGCATCACATGGAGATGCCTCATTTTCAGTCTCACCTTTGCAAATAAGAAAACCTCGATTTTTTTTTTTTTCCCTCTCCTTAGACTCAGGCACATGAGAGAGTTATCCCCAGTTTGGGGATCCAGGAGGATGGAAGAGACTGAGGTACAAGGCTTATCCCCCTTCTTTGCGCCATCCCCCCCCCCCCCCCATCTGGCCGCTGTGAAGGAGGCATTTGTGCAACTACTGCCCAAAGCATGTTCCTTAGAAAGTAGGGAACAGGTTACAGTGCATGAAGCTTCACTGTATCCCACAGGGACAATTATCAAGTGGGAGAGTCAGTCATCCCAACCCAAAGCCATTAGTTACAAAACAGGGAAGAGGGTTTAAAGCTCTTATGTTTGAACATGTTAGCTCAGCCCTTTAGGGAACTCCTGATGTGCCAGAGCATCTAATCTCTGCAAATCACTTTTATTCAGCCTTGCTCTGGGTTTTCCTTTTTAATCAACTTAATCTTTATTCATGAGGTGTGTTGCTGCATTACAGAAACGCCCAGATTCTGAGCATCAGGCTCGGGGAGCGGAAATTGAAGAAACTTGGTGTTTGTTCCAGCCAGGGCTTAAGGTCTGGAGCAGTTTATCTGGACTCGTGGCAGGCCCTAGCACTCCTCCATGTCCCAGCAAGGAGGAGGAGGAGGAGGAGGAGGAGGAGGAGGGAAACAGCCCAAGTTGTCAGAGGACAAGCACTACACCCCGAGGCTGGCACACGTTGAGCAGCACGTCTCGTTGCTATATTTAATCAGCGAGGTCCCCTCTCACCCAGCCTTGACAATGGAGCCTTTTTTTTAAAAAAAAAAAAAAAGTAAAAGATTCTGTGAAATAAAAAAAGTAAATTAAAGGAATCAAAGAAATGAGGAACCGGCAAGTGACAACCACATGAAGCAAAGAATAAAGGAAGAGTTAATGGGATTTTGAGGGGAGAAGCAGGGCAGGAGAGAGGACTCGCTCCCAGAGAGAGCAGAGAGCTGTGATGCCAGAACACCATGACCTGTCCCACATGGGCTCAAACCCTTATCCTGATCCATTCCCAGCAAAGGCAGAGTTTTATGAGTCGTCTCTAAAAAGGGAAGTAGGCAGGGCACGGCGAGATGGAGCAGAGTTTGACACCCAGCACAGGCTCCTGGGAGCAGACTGGGACACACCAGTGCTGGTATTTCTTTTTGGCAAGACACGAGCAAATTCCATGAAGCAAAGAACCGTCATTTGGGGAACCCCAAGGGAGGCTATCTGAGCATGACCCTCATCCCCACAAAGAAGCCTCAAAGCACCCCCAGTTTCCCCAGTGCAATCAGCAGCTCTCAGCAGCCTGCAGTGCCCTCGCTCGCATACTCCGAAGATCAGCTCCCCCCCCCATGATCCAAAGGTACTAATGGGATTGTAATTCCTCTAATGAGCTGTAATTAATTAATTACCCTGTTAGCACAAGAGCTTTACATTTTTTGGCAAGCACGCTGTCGGTTTGTAGCTAGAGGGAGGCTCTTCCCCAGCACCATCAGGCTCCGACCGAGGCTGCAGATGAGCTCGTTCCCCTCTGCCTCAATCCGACACAGTTCGTACCTTAGGGAAAGGACCTTGGAAGCATCCTCACAGCTCACAGCTCTCTCCCAAATTACAGACAACCAAGTCACAGACAGTAATTCAGAGGGGTCACAAACATCTCCTCCCTCGGCCCCTTGAGAACATCAATCCCCTCTGGCAAACTTAACAAGACAAACACGCCACGGGCAGAGAGCAAGAGATACCCAGACC
The DNA here is from genome assembly GCF_036250125.1 of Pseudopipra pipra. Classification (NCBI taxonomy): domain Eukaryota; kingdom Metazoa; phylum Chordata; class Aves; order Passeriformes; family Pipridae; genus Pseudopipra; species Pseudopipra pipra. The sequence goes on from NC_087564.1 coordinate 13,675,857, forward strand.
CTCTGTGCTCCCTGCAGGGCAGGAAAATGATGTGGGAAATTGCAAAAAGCACTAACAATGAAGCCAAAGTAATGTCTGAGCTATATCAAGCAGCACGGCAGCCCCGGGATGCTCAGATCCACACTGCAGCCTCCTGTGTGCCCGGGATGCTGGATTGCACCCCTGCACGACAGCCACCTCTCCCAGCTTGGCTTCTCCATTACCTCCACGCTTAATAATTAAAGCATCAGTGTAAAGGCATTAAAGTTTCAGGGACTGACACGTTTAGAGCAAGACAAAGGGCTCAAGGATGAGGCAAGTGCTGCTGCTGATTAACCCTGCACAGTGCAGTCCACAAGGAGCGGGATCCTGCCCCCTCTTACGCTATGGACAAGTCCTTTTCTCCCTACAAATCCCATCTTCCCAGACCTGCTTTCCAAGAGCATCCACTCCAGACTGTAGGGGAGTTTTGCTCATCATCAGGTGTCTCTAAAAAAATCCTAATAGAGGGGGGGTTCTTCCCAGGGAGTGTGGCTTTTTATAGAGCACATGGCTTTGCGTGGAGCCAGCTCCGAGCAAGGGTTACGAGTTACCTTTGGCTGGCTGCGGAGGCGGAACAGGAGGGCTTTCTGCAGGAGCAGATGGAGCTGACATGCCTGGGAGCCAGCCCAGCCCTGCTGCGGTGACAGACTGTCCCACGCCGCCTCCCCCGACGATGCTGCACTGAGACCCCCTCGCAGGAACTGGGGGAGGCACCGAGGGGCTGAGCACAGGCACAACTCATCCCACCACCACATTCCACACCAGGCAGACCTCCTCCAGCATCCAACTCACCCCGCTTGTTCCCTCCTATATATAACCAGCAGGCCGGGGAGGAGGATGCCTCTGTTCTCTTTAAGCTCATCTGGGCAGAGTACACCATCTTCCCTCTAATACTCACAGCAATTAAGCTAATTGCACCCCCCTGAGCAGCTGATCCCAGGGGCTCTGGGTCCCTCTGCACTTTGGGGGATACAAACCCCTTGTGTGCAGGATGAAATCTCCCAGATGAAACTCTTTAGGCACATTATTTGCTCCTAGAAACTCACTGAATCTGACCACAGCCCACAGGCGTGGGAGCAGAGCCCACCCCTCCATGGGGCAGCGGGGATTTGGGTTTGGTGGAGCCCTGCCCGTGGGGTAGCGGGGCCAGGAGGGGTTTGGGGCCAAGAATGTGGGAAGGAGTGCTCAGGCAGCCCCTTTCCTTACTGCATCTCCAAAAACTAAAGGCGGTTTGCACGCGGAAGCGCAGATGAGCGGGGCCATCTGAGCCCGGGCCGTCGCCAGAGTCAGGGTTTGGTGTGCCAGGACCTCGGTGATCAATCCTCCCCCGTGACACCGCCTGGGCCCGGGCACAAGTGAGCATTACCTTGATTAAAAGAGATGGGTGAATGCAGCACTTGGTCCCAGCAGCCTCCCAGGAGAGCAGGGCAGGACTGTCCCCTGTCATCGAGTCCAGCTCCCCAGGTCACAGGGGACAGCGGGGAGCCCGGTGGGTCCCCAGGACACTGCTCAGCACCACAGGCCACCCACCATCTGACGCTCCCAGGGACTGTCCCTCCTTGCCAGGCAGCCAGAGGTTGTTTCGCTCATTAATCCAGCACTCCCTCCTCTGAGGATGCTCCTGCCCTTTCAAGCTTCTCCTGCTTTGTCACCTGCCTTTTCAGGCGCTGCAGACACAAAAGACCCTGTTCTCTGTGCGATGCCACCAGCCGGGTGCACCAGCACCCGTGGGTACGACCCTGGAGCAGATCTAATGATGCCACAGGTCGCCCTCTTCCTCTACCCCCAGGTCATTGTCCCAGTTTCCAGCCTTTTTTCACCACTTTTGTATTTCAAAGTGATTTTTTTGAGGAGTTTATTTCATGGCAATATTATCATAGAATCCCAGTATGGTTTGGGTTGAAATGGACCCTAAAGCTCATTTCATTCCAACCCCCTGCCATGGGCAGGGACACCTTCCACTAGATCAGGTTGCTCCAAGCTCCATCCAACCTGGCCTTAAACACTTCCAGGGATATAAACTGATGCCTCGTGTTTTGAAGACACCATCCCACAGCTGCCCCAGCACAGAGTCCTGCTGCAGGGTCACCTTTCTCCCAGACTGGCCCCATTTGTGCTGGTCCCTCTCCACATCTCTGGAAGCTTCAGCCGACTCCCACAGGGACTCTTCTCAGATCCTTTTTCCCACTTGTGTTGTTCTTGCACCTGCTTTAGTTTGCTGAACACCAAATATTTTATTTATTACCTCTCTGGAAAGTTACTGGGGAGATTTCCTAGAATAGGAAATATTCAGAGCTGTGAGCTGCTCCGTGGGGTGCACAAAGCCCAGGGATGGTTCCAGACAGCGTTTTAGGTGTGCTTTGAATGCGCTTTTTTATATCATCATCCCTTTTGATTTTGGGGCCTCTGACCAAGCCGTGAACTCGTGCTGCTTCACCGGCACTGCCAAGATCTCGGCGCCCGCCGGCGGGAGGGCAGTGACCCGCTGTGGCTGCTCGCCTGGCACACGTCCACCCTCTGTCCGCCTCCGCTTCTTTGGCGAGGCCATGCTCATTGCCTGAGCACGGTGTGGGGCAGCAGGACCCTCTGCATGGCCGAGGACATCGTGGCTGGTTGCGGGGAGGAGAAGCGAGGCTCGTGTTGGCAGGCGAGCCCAAGCTGGCGTTGCGGTCCCAAGGGCTCTCCACACAGCCCCGATTCCCTGCTCCGGGTGTCAGGATGATAAAGCCGAGCCGAGCCCGCCGGAGCAAGCACAGCACCCGGCAGCTCCCATAATTAATGGCGCCGCCAGCACTTCCCTGCCGGGCCATGAATAAAACATCGTTTCTGAGGACCCAAACTTTGAAAAATCTCCTTTTTTTTTTTTTCGGTTAATTATATTTGCTGGGACACTGTGCTTTTATTATTGTCTCCTGCTTAATCAGGGGGGTGGAAACTGGTTTGGGGCCACTTCCTTCAGATTGGCACCCTGTTTCCCAGAGGGAATGGCACAATTGCCAGAGAGATTCACCCCCCACCTCAAATGCCCTTCCCACCCCTTTGGAAAAGCATCCACCTTTGCATTTTAAACCTGCTTGATCTCTAGATTTGCTATAGCCATTGGATTTTTTGGCATTTCTGGGTCCTTCAGCAACCAAGAGCCTCTCCTGGAAACCAGCCTCCCCAGACCCTTTTCATCTAGCAAATGTTTTTGCTGCATATCCAGGCCATGGACATGGACCTATCCATTTTCCTTATGAAGATGGGGCTGTATCTTGCCTCTGACCCTCCTAATCTGGAGAATTAGGGTTAAGAAAGAGGGTAATGTAAGCCAAGGGACTCCAAGCACTTCAGAATAACTCCTGGCATGAGTTTCAGCACATCTCCATACCTCAGTTTCCCCATTTCTCTATAAAATTCACTAAATGCAGTGGAGGTTTTTCTCTACCTGTCTTTGGCTGGAGCAGCAGATGCTCACAGGGCTGGGAAGAGTTTGGTGGGAGAGCAGAGGAATGCAATCTGCTCACAGCTCTGGGTCTCAAATAAGACCCTGAACATTTTCCTCTGCCTGCCCACTCTGCCATGGCTTTTGTATGTATTTCCTTGATCCTGACTAACAACCCACCATATTCATCTGTGTCATACCTGTGGCATGCAGGGGTTTGTGCTCCCAAGTGCTCTTTGGGAGGCTGAGCACCGTGTTTGTGCCACAAGGCAATCCCACCCTGCAGCTTCTGCAGGCTGAGCAGCTCCTGTTGCCACTTGGCTTGGGGAATCAGAGCGATGTCTGGGCAGAAGAGAGCTGCTGCCTGCACATATCCAAGTGTCTGAGCATCTCCCTCTGAGGAGAAAGGTGAAATTCCACTCTGGCTTTGCTGGCTCCAATCCAGGAGCTGCATTAGCAGAGCTTTGCCAGGTCAGGATCAGACCCAAAGCCAGGTCGTGCCGTTGCACAAATGTCTCAGCCACCCAAAGTGCTGCCACCAGCAAGAGGAATGATGCCCTGTGCTGGGAGCCCGGGCAGAGTCACCAGGATATGAACTCAGGGTTGTGCCACGCTGGGACACTGCAGCACAGTCCCGTTGCAGGTGGCAACAAGTCAGGACTTGCATTTCTGTGATTTTTTTGGGCTGTGGGGCATGCACTCAGGCTGGGTACCACGGCTCTGCCCACACTGGTACCACGGCTCTGCCCACGCTGTCCCCAGCCAAGGGGGACCCTCAGCAGAGCCCCGAGCTCTGGGACACACGGCGATTTCCTGCCTGAGCAACAAGCGCTTTACTGCTCGCCTGATCCTCTGCCAGCCAATTTTCTATCCCTGGGCTCCTTCCAGCTCAGCGCAGGGCTGCAGCCAGCGATCAACAGATCCAACCTGTTTGGGATGGACGCAGTGCCGGCTCAGCCCACCTCCCCCATCCTGCAAGGTGCCTTCTCCTTCCCTCGTGTGTCCCAGGGGGGCTGATGGCATCCTCTGCCTGTCCTCCTGTGCTTCTGTCTTCCTGAAGGTCCTGGAAATGTTCCTCTCTCAGTGAGATCTGTGCCATAGCTCTCACAAGCTGGAGTGTAAGTGCTTCAAGTGCTCTCAAAGAGAAGAACTGGCACCGACAGCAGCGGGAAATAGTCGCATCCACTCGCATGCGCTAAGGATGCTCTGCTGGATTTTTAAGAGGGGTCTTGCAAAGGGCAGGAATCTTCTTGTAGCTTTGTCACCACAGTGAAAGCCCAAACCTAATGAAGGAAATCAATTCTGCCGAAGTGGAGAGGAAAATGACTGACTAATCTGAATGGAACCACTAAAAATCCACTGGTGCTCTTCAGTCAAGTCGAGATTAGCAGGAGGATTTGCAGCCGTGCTGTAAGGCTGGGACTGGGATCTGCCACTGAGGTTTTGCACAGACTTGGGTGAACTGCTTCATGTCATCCTGTTTCCCTGCCTGGGAATCACAGTCTTGATTCCCCAGCAAAATCTCCACTTAGTGGTGGTTGTGAGTCCCTTTGAGATCTCCCAGAGCAGGGAGGAGCCATAGGGAGGCAGAGCACGGCACACCACAGTGGTGGGGAGCACCAGGAATGATCTGAGCTGCTTTCTGCATTGGACTCTTCCCTCAGATGCTTTCATCAGCCTCAGTTAATTGCTCATTTGATGTCTCTGGGATCCTGGTGCTGCAGGTCAGCCCTGGCTCTGTGCCATGTGAGCTCCTGACTCCCCATCCCTATGCCTGCTGCAGCAGGCTCCTGGCTCACTGAGACATCAATCCCCACCAAAACCTGCCTCATACCACACACCAAAGCCAACAGATTCCCTTTTGAGCCAGGGATTTTCATAAAGCCAGTGAGATCAAGCCCTCAAAGTAAAGGCAGAGTGCACACAGGGCATGTGAGATGAGTCTTTGTGATGGCCGAGGTCTCACCTCCAGTGGTGTTGAGGTGAACCTCGCCCTGCCTGCATGTCCCAGGGCACCTCCCTTCATCTCCCTGGGAATGGAAACCAGCCTTCCTGGAGCCACAGCAAGGACTGGGCTCTGCTGGGCCTGGCACCAGGAGGCAGCAAGCTTTCCCAAGCCCTCCTAATACAAATAAAAAAGAGGGATTTGAACAGGCCAGCAAAGATGGGCCCAAAGCAATCCCAGCGGGAGCATATTTTTATAAGCCAGGGCTATAAGAGAAAGGGCAGGAAACCTGACCCATCACAAATCACTCTCCTGTCACTTGCTGTAATCTAGAAATGCTCTATTAAAAACAAGAGCAGCCCCGGCAGCGAAGCAGAATCGAGGCCAGGGAGAAGGGCAGCTCGAGTTCAGGTCTGGCTGCCAGGTAGAGGGAATTCTCTGAGGCTGGGAAGTGCTGCACTGCTCTGCTATGGTTTATAAATATAGAGAGGTGCCCAGCTCTGTGGCATCCGGCACCCGCAGCCAGCAGATGTAGATGGGGGAGATGTCTCTCTCCCTCCTGGTTGGCTGGGCTTGGTCACAAAAAGGCTCAGGACAGAGCCCCATGATTCCAGTTAGTCCCCAAAAATGCACTCCCCAGATGAGACCAGGGCAGGGGGGCTCCTGGTCCAGCTTGCAGCAAGCATTCAATGAATCAGACCCAGTGCTAACAGGTTGGGCATGGCCACTGCAGCAAAAAACATCAGCTAACAGTGATTCACTGAAAAAATGAGGTTCTGGGGCAACGGGAGTTCTTTAGCAGTTCAGCACAAAGCGAGGCAATAATTACAGGGGAAGCAAAAAAAAAAAAATTTCAAGGGTATCGAAGCACTCAAGGGCTTCCACAAAGAGTGGTTTTCTTGGGAAATGCAGATTCCCAATTACTTTAAGGTTTTCTGGGTGAGACCTTTGACAGCATTTTAACATTTTTCCATTTTCAAACCCGGCTGCTCTGATCACAAAGGGTGAAGCAGCTCAAGAGGAAGCAAGAAGCATCTCAGAGAGGAGTGGGAGCCTCCTCCCTCCTTCCTTCCCTGGCTCCACCATCACAAAACCTATTTTCTCACACACCTCCCTTGGCAGAACCAAATGCCCTGGGCCACCCCAGCTCCACACACTGGTCAAAAGATCTGATGATCCCTGGAATCTCCTGGACATGGGAAAAGCCCTGAGCAGGGCAGGGCGAGGTGCCCCCACCCCAGCACCCACCTGCACCATCCTCTGTAGCTGGTGCACACCAGCTTGCTCAAATAAAGCCCATCTGTGCAGCTTAATTACCAGAGGATGTTTGCTCTGTTGCAGAAGCCGATTGGGTGATGAAAGTTTAAACAGAATGGAGAAGGGGGAATGGAGCATGGTGTCCTAGAGATGGAACACATTCATATCCCCATGGCAGCACCCCTTGAACCCCAGACACTGTGAGCACCTCACTGGCACAGGCACAGAGACTGAGATCCACAGAGGGCCACCAGCCCTGGGACAACCTGCCCTGCAGGTTATAGGAGACACAAAATGACTTGTCCATACACAGAGTAAAAATTCCCTGTTGGTGACCATAAGCCCAGGGAGTCCTGATAGAGATAGCCCAATGTGCTGCACACAGCCCCCAGGAACAGGCATGGAAAATCTGGTGATGAGACAGGGAAGAGCAGAGCAAGGAAAACCCTTTGCAGAAACGGTTACTCCAAAAACAATCACCCAGTCTTGCCTTGTTGCCCAGCTGGGAAAGAAAAGCCCTGCTCAGGAGGTTGAGCATGTTGCTGCACCCCAAGGTAGACCAGGAAACCACCCTTAGTCCCTTCAAGCACCAAGATAATCCCCAGGCCACCACATCCACTCTTCCCTTTGCCATCGGGAGCAGACAAGGAGCCCAGCCCTGGAGAAAAACACCCAGATTTCCTCCTAACCCTTCCAGGTCCCATGGGAGATGGCTGGTTCATCCCCTGAGCCTCTAGGAGACTTCCAGCAGACATGGACTGCTGTAGATCACTCCTTTGAAACTCAAAATGCCCCATTCTGGCAGCCAAGAAGCCTCCTGGGCCTTGGTGGGAGGTTGGAGCAGCCACAGACTCACCCCTCCCACCCCGCCTCATCCACACGGACTCACACTCACCCAGCTCCTTCTTCCTCAGCTCCCTTGAGACGGATCCTGAGCTCTCCTCTTGCTCCTGCCTCCCAAGTACTGGTGGTGAAAGATCTCACCTCTTTGGAGCCGGACTTCGCCACCCTCATCTGCCACCGGAGCTCAGAGGGAACGACAACATCTCCACTGCTCCCATGAGCGAGGCTGAGGAGCCAGGGAACATCGGCGGCTCGGGGAAGATGTTTCTCTGTGGACAGATCAAGAGCAGGGAAAGGGCTGGGGAAGCAGGAGAACCTGCATTCAAGCCAGCAATGCTTGCTCAACCACTGGTTAGTGGCTCCACAGGAAACACCTTCCCATGCTCACCTGGAAAGACATGTTCCTAGTGAGGCAAGGCCACCAGTGGGCAGGGAGTGGACCGGAGGCTGCGGGAGATACACCCCTTGGCACATGCAACCTCCCCTTGGCCACAGCTGGTGAGGAGAAGAGGCTGCCAGAGAGTCCTTTGGGCAGGATCAGGTCTGCTATGGCCATTCCTAAGGGCAAAAGGCTTTCTGATCCAGGACTAATCCAGCCTGGGTTTGTTCCAGGGTAGCTCCGCTATTTAATTTTATAGTACTTGTTAAATATACTTCATGATCTGCAGTTTTATTTTAGACTGAAGCTGTGAGGTTGCACATGAGGCTTTTGGACAAATGCTGCTCCCTACCCCTTCCTGAGCTGCTCCAGGATCGAGATCTGCAGGGACACAGCACACTCCAAGCTACAGCTGGTTATAACCAGGAACATGGCTGGAAAATGGGTGGACCATGAAGATGTGGGCTTCAAGGCCAGGCTGGATGGGGCTTTGAGCAACCTGGTCTAGTGGAAGGTGTCCCTGCCCAGGGCATGGGGTTGGAACAAGATGATCTTTTAGTTCCTTTCCAACCCGAATCGTTCTGTAGTTCTATAATTCAGTTGCTCTAAAGCTTGTTTGACCCTTATGACATGGACAAATCCCAAAATATCAGGGGCTGAAGTGAGTGGTGGGAAGGACCCCAGGCTTCACCACAAGCTCCCCTGGACATCTCAGCACTAGAGAACCTCCCAACAGGGCTGGCTGAAAGCACTGCAAAGGGCTGGGGACAGCAGAAACCTGGGGCAGGGGGTTGGGACAACCTTGTACCCAAACAGGTCTCGCTTACTTTGTGGAGAACAACACAAACCTGCCTGTTGCAGTCATGGCAGAGCTGCCGGGTGACAAGGAGTAGCCACCCAGGCTGGTCCCAGCATGGAGCTCCTCCATGGGCACCCTCCCCCTGCCAGCTCCCAAGGATGGCACCAGATGTGGCTGCCGTGCCAGGACACAACACCCACTGCCCCAGGGCTCTCCCAGTGACCCCCTTGGAGCACAGGGTGCAGCAGAAGGCTCCATTCTCTGGCAGGAGAAGGTTACTCAGAGTAAAAGCATGTGCTCTTGTGTCATAAAAACAAACACAGTCCTCCTCCCACCATGCTCACCACAGAGCTGGGCGGGGTCTCCAGTGCTCACCACAGCACTGGTGGCCTCCCTTTCCCATCACACCCCTCCAAGGTGGCTCCGCCACGTCCCTCAGAACATGGACATGGGCTGGAGGAGAGGAGACCTGCACAGACACAACAGGAGCCATCACATCCCCAAGGGAACCAGCATGGCTCTCTTAGCTGGCACCACCTTTACCTTGTGACATGTCACACATCACCCTTTCCCCTCCTATGCCACAATGGTGACAGATGTTCAGAGCGAAGCAGCAAGCTCCACCATCATCAGGGACATGACTTCCCTGCTCATGATGAGGGGGTTGGAACTAAATGATCTTTAAGGTACTTCCAACCCAAACCATTCCATGATTCTGTGACTCACAGTCATTTTCCAAAGGCTGGTCTCACCCCACCCAGGTGTTGGGTACTTTCCGTGCTCAGAGCCCTCTTCAAATGCTGCTTCCAACAGCTTCTGAATGGCTGAACAAGGCCCGTATCATCTGCCTTCCCACACCTCTATGAGGCCATGTGCCTGTTCTGATGCAGAGCCATGGCTGCTCCAGGCTCAGGAAGTCTGGAACATTAAGTGGGAAAATGCTGATTTTGCAAGGGATTGCGACAACACAGGTGAAGCAAAGCCCTGCCTGGGAGAGGTGCAGCTCAAACCAAGCCAGGAAGCATTTCTTGCCAGCCACAAGTGAAGGAAGGGGAGGAGGAGAACCAGGTGAAGCTTGAGACAAAGCACCGCTTGCCACGTGGCTTTGCAGGATGTTCATCAGTTTTCACAGCCCTGAAACGGAGATCTCTCTTTCACAAATACATGGTGATGGCTGGTAAGATCAAAGGGCTGTGGGGTCAGGATGAAACACTCCCAGAGCCATGAGTCAGCCTGTAGCATTGCTGTGGACAGGAAGCCTGTGAGTCCTGGGTCACAGCCAGTTTGGAAATGACCACCAAGAACATCACTGTTATTTATAGCCAAGACACTGATACAGGCAGAGAGACCCCGGCAGCTGCCCCGGGGCGGGGGCCACACTGTGCATTCCCAGCACATCCCCTCCTGGGCACCTGCTGATCTCATCTTCTGGGTCCCCGACCTGGATTCCCAACCTGGAGCTGGGTTCCTGGTGTGCTGGATGTTCCTCCTTTACCCAGGTGACACTCTCCATCCCACAGTCAGTCTCTGTGCTAAAGCCAATGTTGCCAGTTGCCTAAATAAAAAATTTTCCAAGTCTCTCCTGCCACGGGTACCACCGTTGGAAAGAACCATATGGAAGAACAAACACAGAGTACGCAGAGGAATTTCTTACATAATTTATCTGTAAATCAAGTGGCAGTGATGAGATGCAGGAACTCTTGGATGAAGCCTTTCTTCCACATTGAAGGTTTGGCTTCTCCGGCTTTGCCAGCCAGACCCCACCTGGGTGGCTCAGGATTTTCCTCCCGTCTCCACAGCCAGCCTTCATCTCAGGCTCATCCTCTACCCCCCTCTGCACCCTCGTTTTGAGGCATTTGGGCTGTGCCTCACTGATGGTGACGGAGCAGCTGCGAGCACAGCATGCAGGGCTGCAGGGCCAGGAGCAGAGCTTGCCAAGGGATTTGAAGAAGGGCTGGTGATGAGGAGCTGCCCTTTGCTTCGTGCCTCCCTTCCAACTGCGTGGCGCACTCAGCCAAATATCATTAAAGGTTTATCCACACACTGATCACTTTATTTGCCTTCAAAGCTGGAGCGAGGTCGCTCTCCCCGGGGAGAGGTGGTAGATGTTGCACCATCTTCCAAACCAAGAAAGGATGCCCGGGCACTCTGAGCTCACTTGGCCGAGGGAATTGGCCAGGACGCTTTGGAAAGAAACGGTGATGCCTTCAAAGTGGAGAATGGGTTGATAAGTGGGGAGTGGGGAGAGACATTTTAGCTCCTACTGGGTAATTATCACCTATGGAAAGCTGAGGAGTTCACTGGTGGGAGGGAAATTATAACCGATCATAAAACCAATATCTCCCAAATCCACTCTCTTTAGTGTTCAGGAGCGTTTGGTCTGGTTCCAAGGCTCAGCTTTTGAAGGAGTTTGGAGAGGTCCCTCAACAGAGCTCCAACACTCTGAAAAGCAGAGACTGCATCCCTTGTGCATCCCTTTTGTTTGGAGGTGCACAAAAACGGGCGATGCATCAGGGTGAGAGGCTGAAGGAAAACAAACAGCTTCGTTCAGGAGAACCAGCCATGGTGAGATGAGAAGTGACTTAATTACAGTAAGTCCCTTTACAGCAAAACTGCCAGGTGCTAAAAGACTTTTTAATTTAGCAGAGAAAGGCAGATCAACGCCAAGCATCTGGAAGCTGAACCCAGAGAAAATCCAATTAAAAATCAGGCAATGCTGTGAGTAGAACAAGCTATGAAGTGATGGATTATTCATTCCACGATGTCTTGAATTCAAGAGAGGGGCAAGATAATCGATCCTTCTAGCGCTGTATCTGTTGACAACAAACATTCCAACTCAACTTCTGGGAATGTGCTCATTCCCCTGCTAAAGCAAGGCCCTGAGTTTGGGTAACTGCAAAGTTCCTGTGGATGATGGAGGACAACCCACAAGTCCTACAAGGTAAGTTGCACTGTTTCATGCTTGGAGGCATTAATAACCCAGAACTAGCAGCCAACTCCATGGAAACCAACTGGTACTCAGTGACAAGTTCTCCTGTTGCTATAGGAACAGGGCCAAAACAAATAAAAATTACCTATAATTTTTCCTCCCCAAAGTTCTCCCACATTACATTTCCATAGCAACTAATTAGCTCATTAGTGATCTGATCTGAACCAAACCAGTGGAGGTGTGAACCAAACCAGTGGACCAGTGGAAGTGCCATGCCCAGCTCCATCCTTTCTCATGGTGAGCTGAGACAAGCCATTAAGAGAGATTATGCCAGCTCTGAAGGGAAAGGCTTGAGCATGAGAAGTTGGGTATCTCAGGGCTGGATTCCTTCATGCCTTCCCCATGATACCTCTGACACAAATATCACTGGCTGCCTTCTATTTCTGGCTGTCACCTTACACTTCAGTTTCTTGACCTCGTTGTTCCTTTCCAGACTCCTCCATCTCCTCCAGGCCCAGCATTGCTCTGTTGGACGGCTGCTTGACTTGGCACTGTCCTCTCATCCTTCTGGCCATGATATTTGTTGCTGGCTTGTTGCTATCTTCTGCACCAAGTTAGCACACTGCAGGGTCCTTGCAGGAGTCTGTCTTCTCATTTACACTCCACAACTACAACCCTCCATCCTCCTCTGGCAGTTCACTGTCATAGGTGTCTTCCATTTCCATCCCTGGAAGTGTTCAAAGCCAGCTTGGACAGGGCATGGAAAGTCCCCCTGCCTGTGCTGGGGGGATGGAACTGAAGGATCTTTAAGGTCCCTTCCAGCCCAAGCCCTTCTGTGACTCACTGATCAGTACAACCAAGGAGATCAGATGCATTAAACCACAGGCTGTATCACGCAAACAGCAACAAGATAAATTGCCCACAGCCACCTGCTCAATGACAAAAACTGCTGTAACAACTAAACAAAGTGAAACAGAGCTGTGGAAGGTCAAGAAAAGTTCAGACAGAGCAGGTCTACCAAGCCTCAGTCCTGGGAACCTGCAAACTCAGTGGTCTTACGGTCTCGTGCAACAGCAACCCCATATCAGAGCACTACAGATGTGGGGGTTGCACTGTGGAGCCCCATCTTTGCACCCCCACGTGCCCCAGGGTGAACAGCACTGGAACGAGGGACATGTGTCCCTCCAGCATCTCAGTGGAGCAGTCGAGGTCAGGGTGGGGGATCACTGTTTTCACCCCAACCTGGGGGAAAATTCCCAGTGTCTCAGGTGAGGGACCACAGCCCCACCTGAGATTCCACCCAGGATCTCCGATGCCTTCCCTGCTGTGCCCAAGCCCTGCCAAGCGCCAGGGGATGGAGGGGAGGCTGCTGGCTCGTTCTTCCCCGCCTGCCTCGTTACCTCCAAAACTGCACACACGAAAAACACCATTAAACACTTGCTGGAGCAGGGAGCAGCACAGCTCTACCAGGAATATTCTGCCATCCCAGGGGCTGCACTTCCAGTTGAATTCACGTAAATGACACATGAATTTCTGTAATTAATTGCTGCCATCCGCCGCTGCACACGTGTGGTAGCGACAGCAGATGTGGTGGAGAGCTGAGCCCACACCCCTGCAGGGACACCAGGCAGGCCGGGGGGAGGCCAAGCCAGGTACCAGGAGTGCTGGGGCAGCAGAGGGGATTGCTGGGGGTTGCTCCCCAACAGCCCCCACCTGCAGTGAGATGGAGCCACCTCAGGGCTTGGCCAAGCAAACTGCCTTTTTTTAACCAAAACCAACCCAACCCGTCCGGTTCAGTCCCCACTGAGATATGCAGTAAATTCACCCACCCCCAAACATGGCCTGACCCCAGGGTGGATGGAACCTGCCTGCCCTGTAGCTTCCCTGGCGTCTCATAAGGACCAAGACGTATCAGCACAGGCGCACAAGCCCCTGTCTCACCTCCCTCCTCCACCAGCCCCATCTCCATGTCACCCATGGGAATGTGATTATCAGCAAGATCTCTGCCACCAGTCAGATGTGATCAAAACCACAATTCAATTAAATTTGATTGGATTGAAAGCAGAGGGTTTCAAGGAGACAGGCACGTAGGCCCAGAGCAGGATGCAGTTCCCCAGGAAAGGGGGCTGAGATCTGCAGGATGGTCACCCCAGGTGAAGGAAAAGCCAGGATGCAGGTCTGACCTCGGGATGAACTCCATCCCTTGGGGCCAGGAGCCTTTTCCAATTCACTCATCTGCCTTCTGGAAGATCCCAGATAGAGTAAGGTGAGCTCAGCCTCCCGGAGATGCTTTTAATTCTTTCTCATCTTTTGAAATCAAATAAAATTCCAAAGGAGAAACTTTGTCATCTGAGCAACAGCGGAGAGGAAAAAAAAAAACCCCAAACATGCCTGGAGATGAAAGGGAATTGTAGATGGGTACTTCATCTCTTGCTCTTGTAACGAACATGAACATAAAAAAAAAAAAAGAAAGAAAGAAACAAACAAAAAATCCCAGACACGGTTAATGAGCTTTGCATTTAAATGTGCCACCAATGTCACTGTGCAGACTGTTCCTCCAAGGTCCCACGTTCCTGCTCACCCCAGACAATGGGTGTGGGACAGCCTCGGAGCAAACATCGGGTGAGATTAAATTCCACTAGTGTTTACTAAATAAAACATGCATTTCGAGAAATCAAGAAAAAGTTTGTTAAATATTTTAGTACATCTGGTCTCCCCACCCCTATACGGCCTTACAAAATGCTTTGCATATTTATTTTAGCATGCACTAGATTTATTTAAAAATAGCATCACCAGCACTGGAAACAGCCCACTTGCTTTTCATCTAGATCTTTGCATTGAATCAATGAATCCAAAATTAAACAAGGTTGGGTGAACTAAATCTATAAGAGGACCTATTTGCTGATCAATACAGGAATGGATGCCTGGGATCTCTTTGCTGTGTGAAATATGAGGACTTACGAGAGAGAAATTGCTTTTGTTATTATATTTTTTTAAAAATTCAGATTTAACCTCCCTACATAAAGAAATTATTTATCGGAGAGATGCTTCATCCTAAATAATTCATGCTGGTTGTATAGTACCCAGAAGACAGAAGACTCCTGTCTTCCATTCCTAATGAGAAGAAAAACACCTCAAATATTTTGCCTGGATTCAGTTTCATCAGTGCAAGGAGGTGAAACTCTACTTAGCTCCTACAAGGTGTTGTCCCCCCCACTGCTGTGGGGAAGTCAAGCCCCCCAAATCACAGAGAAACCACAACATGCTGCATAGGGAGAGAGAAGAGCTTCAGACACACCTGGAGGACAAATTTTCATCACCAGCAAGAGGCACTTGGCTTTGGTGTTGAAGTTCAAGGGATGACTGTAGTGACTAAGTATAGCCAGAATCCATGTGACAGAGGGAATAAGAGTCTCTGGAAGAAGCCACCTCCATATAAGTAATATAATATATAGTATAATATATATTAAGGCCATAATATAAATTCAGCCTCTGCTGTCTGTAGCTGGACATACTCCTCCAAATCAAGGTAGGGGTGAAGCCACCCTGGGGACACCGAGCACTGGGTCCCCCAGCAAAGTGGAGCTGGAGGAAGATCAAAGTCAGTTCAGACCACCCCAGCTAAAGTACATGGGAGACATGAACCACGAGGATCAGGAAATCTCTCCTGGCCCAAAACGGAAACAGAATCAGGGCTGAAGAGTGTGAATTTGGGGAAAACAAAATAAAAATAATGATAATAATTAAAAAAAAAATTATTGGCTTTTTAGCTTATCTTGGGCACAAAATTTGGGGCTGACTTTGGGAAGTGCCCTGCACAGCCATTTGCTCAGCCAGATCCCTTTCTCCTGAGTGTGCTGCAGGAATTGATCCATCGAGGGCTGTAGCTGCTCCTCTCTGAACAAATCTGCATATCAGCTGCTTCCATGAATGAAAAATGCATGCGCCGGTAAATCCGAGGTGAAATAATACATCTGTTGTCAGCAGCCTCTTCTTTCTTTCGCTTTTCTCTTCCACAAGTTTCATTAAGAAGAGACACATTGTCTCTGATAAAGTTGACACCACCAGTTCACTAACTGTTCCTGACGCTTCCGTGTTGCTTTGATGATGGATCGCAGCAGAAACACCCGCCCCAGGCAGGCAGGGAGGGATAAAGTCACCTCCTCGGGCTAATTCTGGAAGAAAACAAGGCTGCAGAGGCCATGCCAGGGAATGTGCCCGAGCTGTGGTGAGGATGGGCACACAGGGGTGGCAGGGGTGGCCCAGGAACCCTGTGAAGTGCCAGCAGTGGATTTGGATCCTACAGGGCTGCAGACAGCTCCTGATGTGCTTCCTCTGAAGGAGAGGAGGAATGGGAAATAGCTCGCCCTGACCAGATACATCATGGATCCTGAGGGCACACTGAGCTCCAGGGACAATCCCAGCCCCAGCTTCACCTTCATCCAGCTCTTCTCCAGAGCAGGAGCTGGGCAAACCCAAAATGACTGGTTTTGGGTCCCGTGCACTCAGGCTGTTTGTGTGACGCCATGGTGCAAAGGATGCAGAGGGATACAGTTCCCACTCACACCTCAGGTGATTCCAGCCCTCCAATGGGCAAAGTAAGGGTGGTCATAGCAGCCAGCTCCACTCAGCAGTGCCTCAGGATGCCTGGAGAAGCCAGGTGGGACAGTGACAATGCCAATGTCCCCCACCTCTGAGGGAGCCCTGTCCCCAGGCTGTCCCTGCCCTGCCCCTGCATGGCCAGCAAGCAGGTTGGCAGCTTGCAACATACCCGAGCATGCTGCAAAGAGGCAACAGCTGCTTCCCGCTGGCCCAGATCGAGAATTTTAATTAAGGAGAAGATTTGGGGGAATAAAGGGGAAGATCCCTCCCAAAGCTGTAATTAAAGAAACTCAGGGTGGGGCAGGATGACAAGAAAGGGCATGTCCTGCTGCCAGTGGGGCTCAGCTCGGGAGGGCAGTGCAAGGGGAGCGGAGACTCCCGCCAAGGCTGGCACAGCCCCCTCCCAAGCACGGGTTGGGAAGGCTGCTCCACACCCCCAAAAACAACCTTTCAGTCTTGGCTGAGGTCCCTCAGACCTCCAGCAAGATCCACTGAGCACAGAACAAGCAGGTGCTCCAGAGAACCCAAATTCTTCAGTTGTGCTCTGAGTTATGGCAAAGGTGAGGGCAAGGTAGGAGGATCCTCACGGCACGAGGTCCTGGCCCAGTTCACCCTCTCTGGGCTGAAAGGGGCCAGGTGAGAGCCCAGGAAGCCATGGTGGGCTTTGGGAGGGGGGTGCTGTCACCAGCATCTCCAGAGCACTTCTGAGCTGTTTGGAGAGGTTCCTGAAAAGAGGCATGGCATAAGATTCCAAAAAACCCCTCAACGGCCCTATGAAATAGACTGGGGTGAGAAGACGAGCTGGAGGCATCACTGCCTGAGAATTCCTGCTGCCACCCCTACACCTCACATCTGCAGAGCCCTGGGAGCCACCAGCACCTCTGCATCCTCCTGGCTTACCCCAGCTCCCAAAATTCTACCCAACACCGTTGCTCATCACTCCAGCCCGACTTTGCCGGGTCTCTCGCTGTCCCCGGAGCTATTCCGAGCCAGCCCGGATCGATTCGCGCCGCAGCTGCTGTGTGTTTACACAGCCATTACGAGCCCTGCGAGGGGGGAGGCACGGAGCATCCCCGGGGCTCCCGTTTCCAGGAGTGGGGGCAGCTGCACGGGAGCCAAACACCTCCTGCCCCAGAAAGGGCTCCCCGGCACAGTTTCCATTGCACAGTCACACCCTGGGGGACCCTCAAGCTCATTCATCAACTCCTCTTTGCCGACACGGAACGGGACCTGTTGCAGGCAGTGATATTCTGCAGGGCCTGTGCACAGGGGTCGGGATGACCTGGGAAATACTTATTAATTGCCTTCACTGAGAGGAGCAGTGCTCGGAGCAGCCATGCACGTTTCGTGGCATTTGGGGCAGCTTCATACCCCAAGCCAGAGCTTTTGCCTGGAAACCTTAGTGTTTATTTATGAAATCTCAGCTTCTTTAGGAAGAAAAGAGCGTATCACTCGAGAAGAGACAAGCGTGTCTGAGCGGGGAATGACGCTGAGGAAAACACAGCTGATATCAAGGTAACAGCTTTGGCTCATCAAGGTCTCCATCTCCTCCACCCGGAGCTGCTCCGAGATGTAAATCAAGTGCAAAAGCCACCCTGGCTCTCCAGGCTCCTCTCAGCCCCCTGCCCACGTGCCTGCAGCACCCGGCGTCTGGAAATAAACAGCCTGTTCCAGCACCGCTTGGTATTTCCAGAAAGGTTAACACAGCGTGAGAGGGGCCAGAGCCACCGCTCGGGGGGCTGGAGAGGCTCCAGGCAAACCTGCCAGGGTTCCGGGGCTCCCTGCTTGGCAGGTGACCTCCTGGGTCACCCCTGAAGCGTTTGCTTCAAGCTTTGATATTTTCAGGCTTTGCGCTGCTAAGGCTTCCTTCTCCCACCCCCACGTTTCCCCACCAGCATTCCCGCCTCTGAAAAATCAACAGGAATGTCAAGCTGAGAGGGAAGCCTGAAGGTCCACATCCACGGGGCAAGCCAGGAGTTTCCCCCCTGCTTTGGAGCTTTATCCCAGTTTTCCAGCACCCCTTCTATGGGGAGCTGCTGTTGGTCCTGGTGCAATTCCCAGGGGATGGAGCAGCAAAGCAGCTGTGCATGGACGAGTTCCACAACTTGCTCCACAAATACACACACTCTGGGGCTGGGTTTGCAAACCAGGCTGCTGGGACAGACAGAAAATGCTTGGAGATGCTGCTTTATCCAAGCCAGAGGTTAAAACAGAGCAAAGCATAGAAACTCATACTTAGGGATGACCACTTATCAGGGGAAAAAAGGGAGGGCACTAAAGCACCTGGATACCTGTGTTTAAACCAGAGTTTGAACTTTCCTTACCCCAAAACAAGCCACTTACCCTTCTGTTTGGAAAGAAGAGTTGGGAGACATCCCCAGCCACTCACCACAGGCAGACCTTTTCCACCCAGTGCACCTCAGTTAAACCCTTCCCTCCCTGCTGGGCTGCACTGGCCTCTCCAGGTGCCAGCTGAAACGATTTTAAAGCCTCTGGCTGGGCCAGGAAAGGCTGATCCATATTCCTGAGGTCTCATTGCTATTCTGCAGCTTCAGCTCATTAGTGCTTAGGTGCTACAAGAGCAGGAGCGTTGGAAGTTTCTGGGTGAGACAGCTATTAGGGGAGAATTGAACACGTCTCGTACAAACCCATGGCCTGTGTGAACTCGCTAATTTACACCATCGATCTCAAAGGTGCCCACAGGCCACCTGAACCAAAAAAAAACCCCTGCCCTAGATACAGGCTCAGCCACTGGGGGGAAAAAAAAGAGAAAACTTAAGCAAAATAAATAACCTGCAGCCCCAGAAAACTGGCTGCATCATCACACCCCCTGCTAATCCATTAGCCAGCCCTCCTCCGCACGCGGCTCTTAGGAACGGTGTGAGCTCCAGCTCAGGAGCTCCTGGAGAGAACCACCATGGAATAGAATCACAGAATGGTTTGGTTGGAAGGGACCTTAAAGATTGTCTTGCCATGGGCAGGGACACCTTCCACTAGCCCAGGTTGCTCCAAGCCCCGTCCAACCTGGCCTTGGACACTTCCAGGGATGGGGCAGCCACAGCTTCTCTGGGCAACCTGGCCAGGGCCTCCCCACCCTCACAGCCAAGCATTTCTTCCATTTATCTAACCTAAATTTCCCATCTTTCAGTTTGAACCCATTGCTCCTTGTCCTGTCACTACGGTTCCTGATGAACCAGCCCAGCAAAGGGCCAGTATGACCAGTACAAACACCCACGCTGCACTGGGGGAACACACTGGGGGTCTGCCCTCTTACAGGGACTGCTCCCAGCACACGTGCTCAGCACAGGGCAGGGAAAGCTCTTGGCCTTTCATCTGAGGAGGGCTGAGCCACTACAGCCCTGACAGTCCCCATGTCCCCTCTTTGAGTTGGATGTGCTGAGTTTTCCTTTCTCTGCAGCGGGAGTTGTGTCCTCACCCAGGTTTGAGCTCTGCCTGTTCACACCTCGTGACAGTCCCGTGGGGAAGTCACCGGGCAGAAATAACCTCTTTTTGCCTCTGTTTAAGACAAATGGGGGGGGAAAAAACCCACCTTTTCTCCTAATAAGGGAACTCAAAGTGATGAATTTTCCACTTATCCTGAAGTTCTTCCCTCGGAGGCACTGATGCATTTTTAATGGTCTCGATGTAGCTATTAAGCTGGTAATTGGAACAGAGCGGACTCCAGCTCCCGGCAGGTCTGGCCCCCTCCGAGCGTGTCCCCACGCCACGTGGGTGGGTGTTTCTGGGGTCTCTGCTCCTCCCAGCATCGCTGACCCTGCTCCGCCCCGTGTCCGGGCAGATCATCACCACTAAGGTCCCGGCGCTTGAGGTGCTTGTCTCCGGCCTGATCCTGCCTGAAGAAGGCTGGCAGGGAAAATATTTGGGAAAGGAACCGTCCCCTTGCTCCCTGTCCCACTGCGAGGAGGGGTGAAACGCCGCCCCCGCCTCCCGAAGCTGCAGCTCCGCCGCCCGTGTGGACGATACCCCGGACCACCCCCGGTCACGCACCTCCGAGGGAGGACTGGGGGTGCTAAGGAGGGGTGAGGGGTGTCACAGCGGGTTGAGATGGGAAGGGGGGACCCCGCCGCGTCCCGCCGCCGGTCCCGGCTCATCCCGCCCGCTCTGGCTCATCCCGCCAGTCCGGGCGCCGGGCGCTGCCTCCCCCTCGCGGCCGCGGGCAGCGCGTGCTGCCCTGAGACCCCCACCCTGGAGTTCTCCCCCACTGTCCTGTTCAGGAACCCACTCCCCGGACCCCTCTCACCCTCCTTCCCAGCCCGGCGCGGGGGGAGCAGGGCCCTGGGTATCCCCTGGCAGCACTCCCGGAAGAGGATGCTCCGGGGGGGGGGGGGGGGGGTGTATCACTCCTGGGATGAGGCTTTGGGGGGTCCCGGGTTGTACAACCCTCAGATTGGGACGAGCATCACCCCACAACAGGAAGAGAAAGTACAAGGGTAGCAGGATCCCTCCCCAGGCTGCCACCCCTGAATCCCTTGGGGGCTGTTCTGGGAATCCTGGGATCTAGGGGTCCCAGCTTGTACAATTCCCAAATCAGGACCCCTGGCCAAGCTGCCACCCCCAACATCCTCAGGCTGCTTGAGAGCCTGAACAGCCCAAGGCTGATGCTCAAAAAGTAACAAGAGGTGCCAAGAAGCAGGTTTGAGGATGAATTTTATTGAAAACAAGGACTGGAGTTGAGGGGTACAGACCATTCCCAGAAGTACAAGGGGAGTGGGGCTTCTGATGAAAGCAAAAGTCCTCGCCCACCTTAAAGCCAAGCTGATTCCCCCACAGGGAACTGCCAGGGCAGAGGGAACAACACAGGACAGGGAAGTGCAGAGGTGAAGAGGGATATGGGATTAGGACAGGTAAGATCCCTGTCAAATGAAGCAGAGCAGATGGCACTCAGAGGTGATGTTTGCCTCTTTGGCAATGCCTCATTTCATCCACAGGGCCCCAAGCCCACCCCAGAGGCATCTCCCCCCTGTTTGAAAGGGCAGTTGCTCCCTTTTCCCAAAATACAGAAATCAGGACTTTCTCCAGGAGGAGAAATGCAGGGGGGAGAAAAAAAGACATGCAAAAACCCCCACCGTTCCCCAAAGCACCAAAAAAAGGGGTGAGATAAAGGAAGGGTGAGAGGGGTCAAAACAAGGAAGGAAGGGGGGAAAAAAATAAAAGCTCAACATCAAAACAAAAAGTAACCCAAAGTAACCAACTATGAAAAAAAATACAATTGTACATCTCAGCAGCAAAGCCTTCAAACCGAGCGGGTACAGGTGAGCATCGGGTGGTTTGCAGAGCAGGATGAGGAGGAGGGAGACATGAACAACAATCACTTCCTTATTTTCCATCCAGGTGGGCTGGGGGGGTCAAGATTGAACCAAAGCTGAACAGGGTTTGTGCAGCTCCACCTGGGCTGGTTTTCTCAGGGTTTGTTGACTCAGGGAAGGGGATCAGAGGGATGACGGGGGGAAAAGAGCTGCTGCCTGGTGCCCCAGCATGGGGACATGAAGGACTGAAAACCATCTGCCCCAAAGCAGCTTTCCTGGGAGCAGCTGGCAGGGATAGATGGTGAGGAGCACCCCAGTTCCCAGGCAGAGGGTCCCCAGTGCCACTTCAAACCCTGGGCTGCAGGAGGTGGGAGCAATGAATTTAAGGGGACATAATCCTTCATTGGAGGGGGGACCCTGAACGCTGGAAATGCACCCTGAAATCCAGACCTCCAGGGCTTGAATTTCAGGATTAACGTTTTTAAAGATTCAGTTAAAAAATAGATGTCTTTCTTAAAAAAAAAAAAAGAAAAAAAGAAAAAATCTTAGGACAGGGTGTTTTCTAGTGACCCCTTCCCCACCTGCCCAAATGCAGCCAGAAAAATGTTATCCATTCCACCAAATCTGCTGGCCACACAGATATTCACACATTCATCATTGATTTAAAAATATATATAATATATATATATAGCGCACACATACACACACACAAATATATATTAGAAAAGAAAAAAAATCCTTCTGAAAAACTCAATTATTTAAAAAAAAAACCACCAAAATCCACAGCTGGTGCATTTATCTGTGATCATGTACAGTAGAAGCCAGAAATCCCTCCTTGCTCCCGTGGCTCCTTCGGGCTGGGAGCGTGGGGAAACACATCAGGTTTTCACAGTGGATTTGTCAGGAGAGAAGGAACTGCTCCTCCCTCCTCCCACACAGAAGGGCTTTAATTTATAGCAAGTTAGATTAAAACTAGGAAACATGTTACAAAGTCCATTATATATAGACATCAAATGTACAACTGGCGGCAGCCCCGGGCGAGTCACTGGGGTTTGGCTCCCACTGACACCTGGGCAGCTGGAGGGGTTGGAGGCAGTTTGGGACACGAGGAGTGTGAGTTCAGCCTCCAAAACAAGTGGGTGTCACAGTGCGAGGTCTTACATCAGCTCCAGGTTGGAAGGGAGATGGAGCAGCGTCTTCTCCAGGAGCCAGGGGAGGTGGTGGCAGCCAGGGCTGTGGAAGGTGATGCCCAGGGCAGGGATGTCTCCTCCCAGCCAAGGGCTGGAGGGAGAAAGGCAGCACCAAGGACCTGCTGTCTCTCCATCACCTTGTGCCTACGAGGGAAGGGAGTGCTGGATGAAGTCCCGTGGGCAGGAGTGGGAACAGCGTGGGCTGCAGCGTGTGCCAAGGTGGGCTCATGAAAAAATGCCCTTTTTCTCCCCCCACAAGGGAGCAGCAAATCAATTGAGGGAGGGGGATGCCTGACTTGATGCTGCCTCAAAGGGTCATTAAGGTGTAGAGCCAGGCATCAAAACAGCCTCTGGTGTGAAAAGCAGCACACCCAGGGAGTCCCACAGCCCCTTAAAAGGCTGTGTAAGTCCTGGGAACAAAGAGCCAGGCACAAAAGGAAGGCGAGCGAGACGAGACTCCAAGGAAGGGACTTTGGGCAGGCAGGAGTGGTGCAAGCACAGCAGCATTGCTTCTCTCTGCCTTCCCCAGGCAGCAAAGAAACACAACCCCCTGCACCGTGCACAGGCTGCTGGGGAGGGGAGATGCCCTCTGGCATCCTCTGCCTGCTCAGGGACCACGGGCACAGTCCTGTCCCCGGGAGGGATATGCTGGCATCAGCAGGGAGCTCCTGAGCCTTCTGTCCCCATGGCTTAGCTGGAAAGGTGTTGGCTTCAAAAGGCTCATCCTGGGGCATTTCACAAGGCAAAGAGAAAAAGAGATTGCAAGGCCAGATGGGGCCAGAGGTGCCCCCGGGCTGGGGAGGCTGGGGAGGTGCAATGTGTGCAAACCACCATCAACTCGAGTCCTCGTTCGCTCTTCTGCGGGGGAGCCGGGACGGAGGGGCTGCAGGAAGCTGGGAGCTGTGCTCCTGTTGGGAGTTAGGAGTCTTCCCCCAGGATCTCTGTCACAAAGGAGGCCATGTCAGTCTCTTTGGTGTCGTGCAAGGTAAAGAATGGGTGTTCCTGCCAACGAGACCAAAGACAACATCAGCTGACGCCCAAGGACAGACAAGCCCAAGCGCAGACCCTGGGGGATGTCACACAGCTGGGGAGGTGCTGGGGGTGGGCACCAACCTCCTCCCCAGGCTCCCAAGGACAACATCCTTCAGCTCAAAGATGAACTTTGGCATTTCTAGGTTCAACCCCAGCGGGACGCCCCATCTTGGCAGCTGTACTATCACACTTTGAGGTCTAAACTCTCCAAGAACAGACAGGACAGAGGGAGATAACACCTAATAAACCCTGACCTTAACAACCATGAAATCAACACACCCTTCCACCTTAGACATGCTACACCCATCCCGTTCTATGCATGAAAAATCACCCACTCATCCTGTTGTCCCATTTCCTTAGAACCTGCTGGACCATTGATTTGACTTTCAAAATGCTTTGGAATAAAGACCAGCAGAAACAGCTCCACACTTACCATAAGTTCTAAATAGTTCATTCGCTCAGCTGGGTTCTTCCTTAAGCTGGAAGAAAAAACAATGGGAAAGAAAGGCTGTAGGATCTTCTTCTTTTGCTACACGTGGTCTGTCAGAGGGGATCTCCCCTTCCCAACCAATATGACATGTTTCTTGTGGGCTGCACCCATCCCCTCTCCCTCCTTGGCTGAGCAGGTTTGAACCACCAGCAGAGCAGCCAGGCAGGTAACTGGGAAAGGACAACTCAGTGTTTTGCCACGAAAAGCACAAGCCAAGGAGCTCTTCAGCCTGCCCCACATGGACCAGAACAACTGGGGAGGAGAGGTGGTTTCCCACCACCCACAGGGTGGGCTCACCACTGCCTGGCACCTCCAAGCAGCACACAGGGAGCAGGGGACACCCTGAGGGGAACAGTTTCCCACAAAACCACAAACCAGCTTTCACCCAGAGGCTGCCAGGGGTTTGTTCTGGTTTCATTGCCACTTGGCCAGAAAACACCAAAATTTCAGCTGCAGCAACAGCAAAAGCGGAAGGGAAACGTCTGTGCCTTCCAGCCAGCCCCGGTGAGTCAGGCCGAGAGCAAAACCAGTTTGGGCAGCACTTCCTGCCATGCCAAGCACCAGCCCTGGTATGGCAAGGTGGGGAAAAAGAGGTTCCAAAAGGATGTCAAACCCAGCCCCATGCTTCACTCCAATCCCTATGGATCAAGGCTCCTCACCAGCCAGGCTGGGAGAAGCCACCAGTCCCTGCTGGAGACTCACCACTGCGCCGTGAAGTCCACGAACTCCTTGGAGAAGCGGTCAGCAGGCAGCTGGGGAGAGGGCTCCTCCACCACCTGCTTGAGCTGCTGGAAAGGGGTCCCCCAGGACTCATACGGGAAGCGGAGAATGGCCAGTTCAATCTGAGGATGGAGAGAGGGAAACCTGAGACACCGGGACAAGCACAACCCCACACAGCCCGCCTGCCTCAGCCAGCTCAGAGTCAAAGGCAAACCCTCTTTCCTTACAAACCATTTTCAATTTGGGTCATACCACTTTTTTCTTCCCTTTTTTCTTTTTTTTAAATAAAAAGACTCAAGAGGCCAAAAACACTTCCTTTTGAGGCTGGCTCAGCATATTAATGCATTTACAGGAAGCCACCACAGATATGTAAAATGGGATGATTTAAAAAGATAATCACAACACACATTTTTTGCACTTGGCATCCAAAGTGCTTTGCTGGCCCTGAGGCAGCCTCTGGGCCTCAGGCTAGTACTGTACGAGCTAAACACACAAAAAATCCACAAACCCAAGAAAAATGAAGTGTTAGAACATCATTTATCATGATCTTTGCCAAAACCACCTCGATTATTGGGTCCTTCCTACAAGTCACCTCTTCTCCACAACCATTCAAGCAGGAAATAGCCCATCACATCTCTTGGGCAGTTCTCTTCATGCCAAGATCAGTTCCCATCTCAAAAGGGGAAACAGAACCTCCAGACCTGCCTGGTAGGGTGAGACAGGATGGGAGGAATAACAAACCTGAAAGGACAGAGCGGGACAGAGCCTGATGCCCTCACCTGCCTCTGGCTCAGGTCAGGGGAGCTCAGCTCCTGCTGCTGGAAAACTGAATGAAGACACCTTCCAGTGAAGGCCTGGATTAGCCCTGCAACTCAATGGCCCAAAAACTGTCCAGTCTGAAATCAATCCAATTCCTTCAGAAAGAATATTAAAAAAAAAAAAAAAACAAAACCTATAGGAAGCCAACCCAGAAGGAAGACATGAGAGGGAATCAAACAGGTCATGGTTCCAACTCAGCTGCAGCCTGGCTGGCTTTCAGCAAGGTCCCCTCTCCCTTCCAGCTTTGGAAAGGTTTGGATATTCCATCGTTAACAGTCTCCCATCCCACAGCTTCCTGCAGCTGATTATATTTCCAGCCCAGCTCTGCACTGGCAAGGGGACACCAAGGAGAGGGGCTTGGCTTTGGCACTCTGGACAAGACTGGCTGGGGAAGAGGGAATATTTGCCAAGAGATCTCTGCAGCACGGGGATGCAGCACCCAAAACAAAAGGCCCTGGCTAAGAGGGCACAGGAAAAATTCCTGAAAACAATCTACCCACAAAGAGAGAGACAGTCTCCTGGAAAGCAAGAGCCCTGTTCCTCGGGCAGCATCCCTTCGAGCCAACAGCTGGGATTTCCTTTGTCCTCTGGCGCCAGAGGATCTCAGCTGCCTTCTGCAAGATCCATTTCTTGCAGGAGGTGGATAAACCATTCTGAGCAGCTGCGATTTTGGAACTGAAAGTATTTCCCCTTCCTCTTGGCTGTTCTGAGCTACCCCACAGGCAGGATTTGCTGCAAACCCCACACACAGCAGCTCTCACTGCAGCAGAGCTCATCCTGATCCCCCTTCAAGGCTCTGGTCATGTGGGAGAGGGGTGAAGCAGGAAGGCTGTGCCCCAGCTACAGCAAACCCTGCTCCACTGACCACCTCTCCAGCCAGCACACAGGGAACTGCAAAGCCCTTAAAAGGCAGACTTTTGGATGCCCAACTAAGCCCACAGTCGTCCATATATTGTCCCCTGGGAGCCTGACCCCACATCCACACAGCTCAGAGCTAAGTGGAGCTTTTCAGAGCTGGCATTGTACACAAGTAACTCTGTGGAACCAGGCAGAGGGGTACAAGGGAACCACTTGGGAATAACACCCCAGAATCCATCAGGAAGAAGCAAGAAGGGAGAGCAGGACAGAAGATGGATGATTTTGCCAAGTTTGCCAGTTGACTTGGAAAGAGCCACAGCAGTGGTGGCAACACTGGCAGCAGATCCCAGCTCTGAGCTACCTGCCCTGGGGTGAGGTACCCTGTGTGCACAGGGCAGCCTCCCACCCAGTGCTCTGAGTGTTTAATCTCGAGCCCTGAGCTATCACACTCAGATTTAGCCCTGTTTGGTGTGCACCCAGCTGCCACTGCTCACAGCAGGAGTACAGCCCCAACCAGCCCAAACCCCATCCCAACCCCAGGGCTGCAGGGGCAGGTCCCAGCCCTTGGTGTTACCATTGTGATCCCAAGGCTCCAGACATCTGACTTCACGTTGTAGCCCTTCTGGTTGAGCTCTGGGTTTATTCTTTCTGGCTGTAAGAGCAAAATGGAAGATGTTACAACTCCATCTCATCTTCCCCAAGTGCAAACCCCGCAGAACAAATCTCTGGCTCCGAAGCACAGGTTGGGTGGATTTCCCTGGCTCACATCCCCAAGGAAGCAGGGACTGAGGTTAAATGTGGCACTGATGGAAGACATGTCTAGCTCCACACAACTCATATCAACTCTCCCTCTTCTCGGGAGAGTGAGACTTGTACTACCCCTGCAGCACAATCCTGCCCCAGGAGCACACACTACCCACATGGATGCCACAGGCAAAGGGAAATTCATACTGACTTGAGGATGAAATGAAACAACCCTGCCAAGGAAAGCCTCAGCATTTTCTATCCAACAAGGAGCAGCCCTTTCAACCACCACAACCACCACCAGCCAGTCTTTTATCCTTCTGCAAATGGAAGGTGGCAGAGGAAGAGCCCACTGAGGGATTAACATGCAGAGGAGGGCTTACAGGGAGGGTAATCCCATCCTTGGAGTGCTCTGCTGAGTCAGGGAGAGCAGAGCACTCTCAAGTGCTTTTCATCTCAGGATGGAGGTGAACCAAGACTAATTTCTAAGCAGCAGCCTCTTCAAGTCAAGGCTGAAGGCTGCACAGGATTGCACTTACAGCCATGTAAGGTTTGCACCCAGCATCCATAGTCTTTGCAACCGAGTCCACCAAGTAGCCACTGATCCCAAAGTCGCACATTTTCACGTGTCCCTCCTTGTTGATCAGCACGTTGGAAGGCTTCACGTCTAAGAGAAAATGCAAGAAGGCAAATTGGGTCTTTGCAGAGGTATTGAAGAGTCTGAGACAAGATGGACAACTCCCTGCTGACCTAGGAGGGGAATCAGACCAGCTCTAACACAGGGGAAGCGAGGCAAAACCCTACCAGTTTTATTTAATAAAAGTCGTTCACAGGTAAACTATAACCACGTCCTCCAGGAATAATAAGCCTCTTCTCTAAAAAGACTGAAATTCAACATGGAGGAGGTAATCCCCAGCTCCTTAGGAATGATTTATGTGCCCAGCACAGCCTTAAAAGCCCCATTCTACCAAATTCTCAGGACAGTTTGTCCCATGCATATCATGATCTGTTCACAGCTACACAAGGGTCTATATACCAGGATGAACAGCAGGACCTGGGTGTTATAATTACCATCTGTGATTTTAGAAGGTCTCTTTCAGCCCTCACCTTGCTATAACTACCCAGCCAGGAGGAGGTGGGGATTTTGTGCCTCCAAGGCACCTTGGTACTCCCCGAGAGATGCCCATAAAAATGTAGTGAGGAATTCAGTTATTACATTCAACCCTTCATCTGGAAAGGAGGAAGAGAATGACATCCTGCAAGCAGAGGCTTGAGAGATGCATCTCAGGAACAAGTCTTGGGCATCTAGATCTATCCACCACGGTCCTAGTAAGTACCAGCACACCCCACTTTAGGCATCCCAGATGGACACACCACCTATCTCCTGGAAAGGAATCTTCCCATAGCTTATTTCAAGGTTAGATCTCCAGACACATCCTACTAACCCCATCCAGCACTTACCTCTATGGATTACAGAGAGTTTACTGTGCAGGTGCTCCAGAGCTCGTACAATCTGGGGACAAACAGTGAAAAGGCATTCATTAGTCACACACAGCACCAGCTTCCCACTGCAAACACACCACAGACCTCAACAGAGCCCTGCAACCGGCTCAAGGGATGCACAAACCCACATAAGAACACAAGAGGCACTCACAGACACAGCCATTTTCCCCAAAATGTCTTCAGGGATGGTTTTCTTCTTCTCCAGTACTTTCTTGTAAAATTTATCTAGGGAGGTGTCCATGAGTTCCATGCAGATCCACACATCGCCCTGCAGATGGAGAGAAAGCAGCTGAGAGGGAATTCCCTGGAAGTCTGTGGGAGCTGAAGAGAGTGGTGGGGATGGATGGACAAAGGGACACTGCCCTTTTCACACAGGGCAAACCAAAGTCCCTGCTGTGCAGCTGCTGCTGGCCACACCATCAGCACATGGGCTCTGCACTAGACAGCAATGGGGACAGATGTCCAGGTGCCACCAAAGCTACCCGTGGTGGCCTCCCTTTGAGGGTCTGCCCCAAAGTCAGTCCAGGCTGTGGACAACATGCTCAGGCATCTGCCATGGAAGTGAGCAATGAGCTCAGGTCAACGCTGCCCGAAGAAGGGAATCAACTTTGACATTGAGCCATGGCAGCACCTCAAACAGCCCTGCTGGGCTGAAGAGCACAGAGGTGTTTTGGCACAGTCTGATGCTTCAGCACAATCACACAGGTCCCAGGTGCCCCCCAGGCATCCACCAGCTCAGTACCTCACGGAAGAGGGCTCCGTAGAAGGTGACTGTGTAGAAACAGTCAACTGTCCTCATGGAGATATCCAAGTCCATCAGTAACCTCTTCTGCTCCTGAGTGTTCACAGTGGCTCGAATCCTCTGAGACAAATATAAGAAAACAAGGGTTTGGTGTAGGTATGATAACACCATCATTCCTCAGTCTGACTCACAGGATCTGCAGTTCAGGGCAAGCATTTGATGCTTATTTTGCAGCCAGTAGCACCCAGGAGATGTCCAGATTCCCTCTGCCAGACAGAACCTTAATGAATGCCAAACCCTTGGCAAGCTCTGCAGCGGATGCAGGACCAGGCCAGCAGCCAGGACAGGCACTCTGACATCCAAACCTTGCACTGCAGGCACCAAGCCTGGATTTCAAAGCCTGATATCAACCCCACAGTGCCCCACAGCTGGTATCAGCACAGACCTGTCACCAGACAAACCACACCAGGAATACCAGAGGCTGCCAAACCCCGGTAAGCCTGTCCCCATTTTGCCACAACCAGTGAAGCTCAGCAGTTTCTCTGCTCCCTTGGAGCTGCACATCCTGATCTCCATCCCCTCAGAAGGCAGCTGTCCTCACCTTCACAGCCATGATGGTGCCGCTCTGCGCGTGCCGCACTTTCTCCACCACGCCGTAGGCACCACGGCCCAGCTCTGAAATTGCCACCAGGTCATCAGCCTCCACCTCAAAGTTCTTTAGAGAGAGAGAGAAAAAAAAAATAAAATCAGGTACGAGCACACTTAACAAGGACATCAGCAGAGATCCCATACTTTCAGCTCACTCATACAGAGCATTTCCAAACAATGGTACCTACGGGACTCCACCCACTCCTGTACGTACCAGAGGCACCACACTTAGAGAACATGGGTGTATTTTTGGCTCTGTTGAATCAGAGCCCAAACCCTCTCACCCCCATACTCATCAGGGCTCATTTAATTCCCCCTCTGCAGCTGGAGATCAGGGACTTTCATCCCTTAAGCCAGGGCACGCTGCCACTGGAAAGGGCACCAACCTTTGGTGCCTCTCTGCCTACTCAGGATTACCCACACAAAGGTATTTCTGCGGTTGCTGAACTACTTGCAGGATTTTAACAGCTCCTAGGACAACATGGGCAGCAGTCAGGAGTCTCCACCACAGCTCCAAATCCCTGTGTGCAGCTGGGGATCCCTCACCTGTCCACACATCCCAAAAATCATTGGTCACAAATACACCTATATGTCTAACAACACCTGGGCAAAGCCTCTGTCAGATGGAATGCTGCACACAGTGACTAAACTCCTCATTATTGGGGAGTTTCAACGGGTTTTATCTGCTTTTGATACTTTCTCCCACCACCAGAAAGCAAGGTAAAACATGACTTAGCACCAATGATGGAGCTCAGGCAAGCACAACTACAGTAAGTCTTGCTTAAAACTGGAAAAAACAGCCAGTGCTCAGCCCAGTGAGTGCCCAACACACCAGGGTGCCAGCAAGCTCCTGCACAACCCACAAACAAGTTTCCCTAAAGACACGTTCCCCTGTAATTGCTGGCTCTGCTGGGCAGGGCACGAACCGAGTGAGACACGGGCTATTTTTGGACGCTGCGTTCATCGCTCCTCATAAGTCACAGGCCTCCTTTTAGCCAGGCTTTATCCAGCCTCCAGTTTTCCTCCGGTCTCAGGGAACAAAAATAATACCAGGATGCCAAATTGCCCCAGTAGCCACAAAGGCAGCGAGGGTGGGAAACAAGCACGGCACAGCGCCGGATGCTGTGCCTGCGAGCTACGCCCAGAGCAGGGAGAGAGGAAACGGCCTCTGGCGCTGAGGAGCCAAGCTGGGACATGTGGCTGCCGGGCTCCTGGCCAGCAAACTCCCCTCGGCACTGGCCACAAGCACAGCCAGCAGCCACCAGCTCCAAGGGACCTTCCTGCCAGTCCCAGCTCTGCTGATCGAGCCAGATGTGGCTGGCGAGGCAGGAGCAAGGGAGGGCTGTGCCTGAGCTCAGCACTGAGCTATGCACTGCCCAGCACAGGAAGGTGCCGGCCCTTTCCTGGGCAGGACAGTGGATCCTGAAACAAGGAGAGCAGGGTTAAGGGGGACATGTCTGACCTCCCACCCTGGGCAGCTGGCAGAGGAGCAGGGCAGGCTCACAGTGCCTGCAGGGGCCTCCAGGAAGGGTCTGGTGGTGCTTTTCTGGACACGTGTTCTGCAGTTGTTCCAGGTTATTGTGTTGTGCTTTTCCTGGCATTTGCCCTAAGGCTTCCCCAGAAGTTGGCGGTTCCCAGCACACTCCAGGAACCAGCATTGCCCTGCCCAGAAACAAGAGGTGATGGATTGCAACAACGGAGCCAGCGCTTCCCTCCCAGGACAATGGGATGCACGGCATGGCCTGCACAGATCTGATGGACCCGAGGTCATCATCCACCCCCATGGCTTAAAGCTGCCCTTCTGCCCAGGTCCTCTTCTCCACTATGTCACTCCAAAACATCAGGACCAGACCCTTCCTGCAAACACTGGAGCAGGCAAGGAAGTGACTCCGGTGAGTTTTCCCTAAGCTGCAGCACTGTCCCCTTGCACACAACATGTCCAGGCTGTCACAGAGAGCATCTCTCCCCAAGCTATTAATATGCATGACACAATGGCCAGAAAACAGCACGGGCAGCAGAATCATTCCCTGGATGCAGCCAAAGCTTCCCCTCCTCTCCCCTAACCTTAAAACCTTGCACTGAGGCCAAGGGACCCAGATCCCACCAGCCAAGCCACCTCCCAGCCTGGAAGGGACTGGATATAGGGCTGATCCCATGCAGAGTATTTTTAGCTCACTTGCAAACAGCTTCTGCAGCCCCAGGAGAGCCCATAACAAGAGAATGAAATAAAAGAGAGACAGTGGCTATTTCCAGCAGTGTTTTTCATTAGGTCACTAGGAAAGGCTTTGGAGAGATGGAGAGAAGCTTTGTGCCCAGCTTCTCCTGGGCCTCAGGCAGTAGCACAGACCTGTGGGTATGTGGTACACAGGAACTTTGTTTGGGGCAGTCTGTGGGCATGGTGAGGCCACCTTGATTTAGGGCAGATGGGCTGGGTCATCACAGAATGGTTTAGATTGGAAGGGACCTTAAAAGTCATCCAGTTCCAACCCCTCTGCCATGGGCAGGGACATCTTCCACTAGACCACGTTGCTCCAAGCCCTGTCCAACCTGGCCTTGGACACTTCCAGGGATGAGGCATGCACAACCTCTCTCCACCCATTCAGTGGGTGGTGGGACTGTCAAGGGACCGCTGTGATCTCCCACTATGGACAAACTACCCACCTGGCCTTTGATGGCACTGCCCACAGGCAAGAGAGACCAGTCAGCAAGTGCACAGGCTCAGGGACAAGCCATCCTGCAGGTAGGATGACCCATTCAGCTCCCCAGCAGTCACTGCTCTAAATACACATAGACACCCCATCACTTCACAGAGAAGAGGTCCTGCTGTGGGATGTCTCATCCCTGCAAAGCTGCACCAGAAGGGCACCATCCACCTCACAGGGTGCTCTGGAATCTCAAGACCTGACCTGACAGGGTGTCAGGCACGATCCACAGAGCCTTTTATGCACAGGGCAAACAACACTGGAAGCAAGTAAAAAAGAAAACCCCACTGACACGTACTTTATCTCCGATGGTAATGAACGTCCTGGAGTCCAAGTTCCTCGGGGGCCTGCAAGAAAAGAGAGAGAGTCAGGAGAGAACCCAGCTTCACTAACCTTCTTGGCCAGAGCCAGGTTTCACATTCCTTCGAGCACTTTCAGCTGCTGCTTTCCCCCGTGCCTTGTCGTGGGTTCAAACCAGCCCCCTCCAAACGCTCACAAAGGCTTTAATCGTGCCAGTAACACCTCAGCTCACACCCACGAGGCACTCACTGCACACAGGCAGCCAGAACCCCGGGGAGTCAGCCAGGTGAGACAGGCACATCAAAGCAACAGGCTACAAAACCATCCCTGCTCAGGAGACAAGCCTGAGGAACCGAGACCGCCGGGATGAGCCGTTTCTGTGGCAGAGCAGCTCAGCTGTCATGTTTTGACAGGCAGGTGTCGTAACAGGACAGCCACGTAGCCCGAAACGCACACCAGGGAGCAACAGGTAATTCCTCACCCGTGAGTCATTTGTGTGCACTCGCTGCCTGTTCCAGGCAGGCAGGGCAGGCAGTACTTTGGTGTCACGCTTTGCACAACACCAGGCAGGCGAAAGTCACCCTTTATGGCTTCTTTCCTCATTGCCGCCCATTTCCCATTGCGGGCAGCACGGTACTTTTAGAGCCATCCTAAGAGTGCTGTCCCTCTTGCTTCATTTCTCTGCTGTCCCCATCCCCTGGGACCTTCTAAGAGCAGAGATTGCCCAACTCTCAATTCCCATCAGAGCACGAAGCAACCTCCAGCTTCAAGGAAGTACTTCAGGCTCGAAGCAAAAGCCTTGCACTGCGCAAATATTTGCACTGCAGCTTGAAAAGCACAGAGAAAAGGAGTCGTGGACAGCTTGCACCAGCCCCTGGGCATGCAAACACCCTGCAGACTCCAACGTGAGGCCTTCTCCAGGGGAAATTCAATCACTGGCAGGAGCGGAGACAGATGTGCCCGTGGGGGAAGGAGGTGGCTGTTACATGCGAGGCTGCACAGCTTTAATTAATGGGGGAGTTCCCCTGCCTCCCCCTCCAACTGATCTGCCCTCTCTACCTGGGGTTTTCAGCAGTGATATTTCCCTTTCTGGGATTTCACTGCTCTCCTGGAGCTGGGAGAGTTCTCTAGAACAGGAGCAAACAAGGCTCAGCAGTGGAGACACAGCCTGAAGTGTTTTGGAAGAGCACCATGGAGGAGGAATTTTAGCCGTCTGCTCTTTGTCAAACCAAGCGCTGCTGCCCTGGGCTCTCCCCCACGGCACAACAAGCATCAGCAGCACGAAGCAAACAGGGCAGGGAGAAATTCCAGTGCCCTGAGATACTGCTGGGCACCAGCACCAAGCAGCACAACCGTGTAAGATGTCTGTGTCCTCCTCACGCCAGGGCAAGGAGCTGCAAACAACCCAAACTAACCCCGATACTCATGCCATGCAAAGCATTCCCCAATCCTCACCCCCCTACTCATGCCATGGTCCAGCTGTCACCACCTCTTCTCTTCCCCTGCACTAAAAACCTTCCCCTCTTCTTCCCTTGGGCAGATTTGCTCTCTCCACCACACCTTTGCCCTTTGGCATTGGCACAGCCATGGCAGAAAGATTAAGGAGAGCTTCCCTGCTGTCTCCAAGCCTTTCAACCATTTCAAATCAAAACAGGCACCTCCCAGAGAGACACACGTTGTGCATGTGCCTGCACACATGTGTGCATAGGTGTGCAATTCCTTCTCATCACTCACGAGCCAGAGCTTAAGAAAAAAGAATAACTGTGCTGGTTTTGTGAAATCTTCACAGGCCATTCCTCTTGAGAAAGTGCCAAATCCAGCTCTGGAGAACATCTTTAGGCAGCAGAGATACTTACGTTGTGTTGGCAACGGGCTGTTTGATGGGGACACATGTTATCCTCAGATCTGGTTTCTTCCTGCCTTTCACTGGAAGAGAAAATACACAAATGAGCAACTGGATCTTTGCTTTTTTCCCCTTCGAGCATCCTGCTCCCTACAGCCACCAGGCAGGGAATGCAGGGTTTGGACCCCCTCACCACAGTGAGCAAAGTGACAAGAAGATCACAGTGCTCATGACCCTTTGCCCAAAATTTCAGGCAAGAGCCAGAAGCACAAGTGGGTCTCAATGTCACTGTCAAGGATTTGCCTGCAGAAATATCCAGGGGTGCACTGACAGAGACCATTTTCCAGGTCTTGCAGCCAAGCACTGTATCCCAAAAGTGTTCTTTACCCTTCATGGCCATTAACAGTCCCCTCTCTTTGGAGATTTAAACCTTTTTCTGGGTTAAAGCTGGGATTTCTGCC
Organism: Pseudopipra pipra; assembly: GCF_036250125.1. NCBI lineage: Eukaryota > Metazoa > Chordata > Aves > Passeriformes > Pipridae > Pseudopipra > Pseudopipra pipra. The sequence continues at coordinate 13,711,375 of NC_087564.1, forward strand.
AGGCACTTACCTGGTTTGTGTGGCTCCAAGGATCCTTTGGAACCTGAAAGAGAGAAAGGAGACACCAGCTCAACCTTCACACTCCAGCCCAGCCGGGCAGCAGCCATATATCCCTCATGGCCCATGCAGGGCCCCAGGAGAGGGAGGCAGCTGGGCTTCGGGAGCCCAGCCAAACCTGGCCCCATCCCCGTTTCTCCAGCCACAAGAGGTCCCCATGCCATTAGGGATGTGCAAGGTTCCCGAAAATGCTCCCTGTCCAGAGGTTCCTTGTCCCCCAACCCCCAGCCAGGCCCTCCTGGAAAGAACCGGGGTTGGATCAGGCATGGAAGGCAATGACCACCAGACCTTCAGCAAAACCAAGGGGTTAGTCCCAGAAGGAGTGGGGACACCCTACACACGACTAAGGGAAAACAGGCTAAAAACAGACAGGAACTGACTGTCAGCCAGTAGTGGACCCACCACAAACCCAGGCTTGCAGAGGCCGAGACCCTCCAGACAAGGCACCAGGAGTGACTGGCAAGAAGATTCTCTCTTCCCACTCCTCTCAACTCCCAACAGTGCTGAGATAACATCCACTGCTGCAGAGGGAAACAGGGCTCAGGCAGGGCCAAGACAGGCCAGACACTTGCATTCTACCCCTGCACATTGAGAAAATAACCAGACCCCAAGGGGCTGAAGTGCTGCAGCTGAGAGCATCAAGGTCTTGATCCTCCCAGGCAAGACAAAGGGGCAGCTGCACTTTGCAGCTGAAGGTGCTTGTGGCTGCACAGAGCTGGAAGATGCATTAAAAAGCAGGAATATCAAGGTGTGCTCCAGGCACTAGGATGGGAGCAGACGGCTCAGAGTGGCCTTGGATAGCCCTTCAAGACAGCTCCTACCTGCCTGGCTCCCAGGAGCAGGCATGTGGACAAAGTCCAGCACTCCAAAGGCTGCCAGGCAAAGGAGGGGAGAGGCAAGGAGCTGGAATTTCAGCAGGAGACACAGCACCACGTGAGAGCTCCTGCAGCTGCAGCAAGACAGGAGGACAACACATGTCCAACATGTTCCCAGCACTGACAGCCCCCATCCCTGTCCCCTGCCATCTCCAAGATAAAACAGGTGCCTGGAGCTCACTTTTCCAGTCCTGTCCTTCCCCAGATGCAAACCTCACTGAGTCTGTAGGTCAGAGCGGGTCTGCAACATACTGCAAAGGTCCCAACTGCAGGACCAGCAGCATCCCTCCCTGCTGAGGGAATCAGCATGGATCAGTCTATACCCACATTTTATCTGCCATTTTTCCTTCATCAGAGTCAGCCTGTAAGGCCTGGGACCAGCACAATTCCTGTGAGTGATGTGAACTTCCAGCTCCATGAAAGCAGCCGGCAAGTCACTCCACCCCAAACCGACCCCTCTTGGATGGAAACCACCTCTGGAAACCCAACCATGCCACGGCAATCACAGCTTCTAATTTGTGAGCCTGCAAAGTGTCCCCTGCCCATCACCCACCCAGCAGGGCTGGAAGGGGCACTATGAACAGCCCCACACACCCACTGATGGCACTTTGCAAAACACCCAGCTGAGCAGTGACAGGAGCAAATGCAAAACGGAGCCAAAGGAAAGGTGCTGTCTGTGGGTTCGGAAATGCCTCCCCTTCCCACAGCCAGCCTCTCGCTACTCACCGTGGGAGGCCATGCACAGACCCTAAAAACTGGGGTCCCCAGACTCCTTCTGCACCCAGGCAAGTTGGGGAGCTCACCGTGGGCACACATTCCATCCTAAGGGATGCATTTAGCTCGGTGCTGAGTGGGAGCCTTGCACTGAGCACTCCTCCCCCATGGCCTGCTCCAAAACTCAGACTGGTTCCTGCTTCACAGGTTCCTGCTTCCTGCAGCCCCCCAGCAGTTACCAGCCAGACCTCCACACGAAGCCCCGAAATACCCCCCCTCCTGGCTGGGACTTTGCTCCATCTGTTTGCTCTCCCTCTCCCCAATTGCCATAGTAACCCTGCACAAAGCGCCTTCTGTGCCGCCGGCTCCCCTGGCATCGGCTCCCCTGGCATCGCGGCCGCGGGTGACTCACGGGGCAGGACCAGGGTCCAGGGGCTCCTGGAGCCAGGCGGCCCGCAGGCGTCAGCCCTTCCTCAGCCCCGTCTGCAAGAGCGAGGCCGGAGGGAGCTGGGAGCACTGTTTGGTGGAGCCCAAGCTCGCAGGCAGGATGATGTGCAGCATGGGTTAGAGGGGCAGCAAGGGGCATGGAGAATCCCTGTCCCAAACCCCCTGCTCTGGACAGGAGAGTCATTCAGTGCCTCTGTGCATTGCCATGAACTCTCCTCCAACAGGGGCCCTGCACATCAGCCCATTTCCCTGTGCCCCCAAACTACTATCTTTGCCTTCTCAGTACTGTACCACTGGCATCAGTGACCACCTCCTTCTCACCCCATCCAGCCTAGCCCCAAAAAGTATTCCCTAGCTCCAACCTGAAAAACCACTGATTAAACTGGAGGTATTCCACCACCACTCCCAGGCTCTGCCAGGGCCACCTACATTGGTGGAAAACCCAGCTCAACCCATGCCTGCAGGAATAAAGTCACCCTGGATGCTGCCCTGCAGCCAGGGAGCTGAGGCAGAGATTGGATTTGCCTGTTACAGCTCTCCCAAAATTTGTCATGAGATTTCCAGCCCCTGCAGCCTGGCCCGAACTCCTTCTTGCTGAAGCTTCTCCCACTGCTTGCAGCACTAGTGCCTCTACAGCCCCCTCAGGGAAAGCCCATGCCCTGTTTGGGTGAACGAGAGTGGAGAAAGACTAGGGAGGGAAGGAAAAATAAAAAAAAGGATAAAAAGGAAAAAAAGGAGAAGCAGAAAGGCAGCAGGATGGGCATGACATGACCCTGCAATTCAAGCTCTTCAGTCCCAGGGCAGCATTTGCTTTTAGCCCCCGCAGGCAGCTGCTGTCAGCTCCTTCCCACCGGCAAGGCCCCCCCAGCACTGTCTCTCTCACATTTGGGATCCCAGCAGGGTCAGTGCAGGAGGAATTGCTAGAATGTGCACAACTGCTTAGGACACCTGAAAACCCTGGGAACACTCCAGTTTCCCAAGGTTCTTACAAGAGGGGTGTCTGCAAGCACAGAGCACGGCTCCTCTCAGAAGATCCCTCCAGCAGGAGGAGGCGACCTGGGGACATGTCACAGTTATCCCTGCAAGCCCCAGGGCTCTGCTGCCAGCCCAGAGCCCATGGGATGGCAGGGCACTGCTCTGGGCAGTGGAACAGGCTGCTGGCTGTGGACACACACGGCACAGCACCCTGCACTCAGAGCAGGGGAAAATTAGCTGACAGAAGTTCCTGGTGCAGACGAAATTGCAACCCACGTGATGCTGCAGGCACTAACTGCATCCTTTATGCTAAGAAAGGAACCATTTCCTCCTAAAGAGAGAAAAAAAAAAAAAAAAAGCCTACCAATTTTTTTTCTCATGCTATAACCTCCACCAGTCAAGATCCGCCACAGACACTTCCTGGAACTGCTTAATTCTACACCGGAATCCTCATCTTTGCCACCACCAACTTCAGCCCTATTAAGTTGCACCTCTCCCCAGGAGGTTTATCCTTCCCACTCCGCTGGCGTGGGCGGAGAGAAAGGAGCAGGACAATCTAAAGAACTGCAAATAAAACTATTTGCCTGAGTCGACCTTTGAAATTAAACCTCTTCGCTGCCTCCCCGGGGCTCTGGTTGCAGCCCCAGGTGAAGTCGAAGGCTGCTCCGAGAGCTGCACCGCTTTGTTAGTGCTGGGGGAAACGTTTCGGATGCATCCTGGTTCTCCTCGATCCCAGGAGGAGAGTCAAATGCCATGGATAAGGCAGAAGGCTGGAGGGTGGATCCCTGCCCTGCTGCAAAGAAAGAGCTGGAACCAAAAAGCATCAAGAGAAAAAAAAAAAAAGAATAAAGACATTTGAGGCAGGGTGCAAAGCAGAGAGGGGAATTTGGGTACTTGGTCATGAGAGCCAGCTCCTCACAGGCACACTTCGTGCTATTTTCCACTGTTGAGAGTGGAAAAAGCTGCCTGTGGAAGTGGAAAAAGGGCTCTCAACCTGCTGAAAGCCATCACTCATCAGCCCGCTGAGGTCCCGCTGCAGAGGGGCTCAGGCAGGTCATCGCCGCCCCGCGCTCCTCACTTCTGCAAAAACTGCCAGCAAGGAGAAGGAAAAAATCACGCTGCAGAAAAAGCCCCTTGCAGCCCTAAAACAACCTGTCAGCCTGTGCTGAATCAGAGCTCCTGACTGCCGGGGTCATGGGCACCCAGTTTTGCCATGCAACAGGCTTTTTAGTACGGGACAAGCATGCAAGAGCCTCTGGAAAACCCTGTGTCCCAGGAATGCAGCTCAAACCGGAGCCAGGAGCCAGCTTCACCCTCTGCATATTTTCCTTCAGACATGCTAGATTTTTATTTATTTTATACTTTTTTTCTACAATTAAGACACCAGAGTTTTAATCCCACACAAAACATGCAAGCTTCCAGTGCTTTAAAAATAGATCCCCAGCTGCAAACTCCGGCCCCCCGCCCAAGCAAGGAGAAAGCAACAAAACCGCATGGATTGACCCCAAAAAGTTACACAGCCTCTTTTAGCATCAAAACCAGCCCTCTGCTCTCCCCCACCACGTGTTTTGGAAATTGCAACATCTACCTTGCTTCTTGTCCATGGTTTCCCAGAAATGAAGAGCAGCGCTGGCACGCCTGGCAGAAGAGAGGGATGGGGGCGGACTGGCGGAGGGAGGGGAAAAAATTCCCGCAGGATCCAGCACACAGCACTTCTTGCAAGCACTGATGATTCTTTTCAGTGGGAATGCATGGCCCCAAGCACTCGCTGGCTTCACGCAGCTCTCCTTGCCCGCTGTCCCCAGCTCCCAGCAGTCCCCAAGGCTGGGAGCAGCAGTGGAAGCAATTGGGGGGAGCCAGGGAAGGTAGAGCCGCGTTCCCTCATCGGCAGCTGCCGAGGTTGGCCGGACTCGGCTCCGATTACCCTTGAAAGCTCAACAGTTGTAAAAACTGCAGCAGTGAAATAGCAGGTGACGTCAACAGGAAACTGGTGGGGAGCCAGCTCCAGCTCCGGGAGCCACTGAAGCGCTGGATTGCCACAGTGCATCCCGGTGGGACACGTTTTCTTCTGACAAACTGAGTCACTCAAACCCAGCCTGCAGGCCCAGGCATCCCACCAGAGCGACCCTTGCCCCGGGACAGCCCTGGCACCAGCCAGCAGAGCAGAGCAGAGCAGAGCCCACACTTGCTGGCTTGGGCACCAGAGGGGGTGCCGGGATGGAAAGAGGTCACATTTCGTTGTGCTGCAGGTGACACGTTAATTGCTCTGCCACTAACAACTATTACCACAACAAATAGTAGAAATATTGTTCCATGACAATACCAGCACGGGGCTTAGCAGCTATTCCAGGGTGACAACCGAGACGGCATCTCTGGTGGCAAAATATAAATCGCTGCATGGATTTGGGTGGGAAATAGCAGGGGAGAGTGGGGGAATAAAAGCATTCTTTTCTCTGCAAACACGTGCAAGAAAAGCTGTGGCAAAGTGTCGCTGCTCTTCCCCTTTTCCTTAGAACCAGCCCAGCAGAAGCCAGAGCTGTCATTCCTGATCAAAGCCAGGCTCAGCTTTGACAGGCTGCAGTTTTGTTTTCCATTTCCCTGACAGCCTGGAGAGGAAGATACTGTACCAGCTTCTTTACCTTGCACTAATTATAGAAAATCTGCTGGTGCTTTGCTCCTGAGCTCTCTCCCAACTCTAGGCTGTGCTGGGCCATGCACATTTGCAAGCTGAAAAGTCAGAGGTCAAGGTAAATGCACATACCAACATAATGAGTGGCTCTAATTTTAAATAGTGTTTATGTAAGCCCCAGAAGGACTGCGGAAGGTATTTTCTCAGGCTCATTTCCACTCCCAGGGTATAGTTTCAGGCACAGATCATCAGCACATAAAGGATGCTGACGCAGGAGCTGCTATTGCAGATGGCACTGAGAGCCACCAGCACCCATCCCTGGCACTACCTGGGAGAGCGATGCTGTGTTGTCCTCCCATCACAAACCCTCTTAGCAGCTATTTCCCCCTTTCCCAGACATAGACACTCCAGGGATCTTCACAGACACCCACAGAGTCAGAGCTGCTTTGGAGCAGAAAGTCCCTAACCCAGCAGGTGGGATGGGAAAGACAATTTCCTTTGAATTAGTCCTGCTGGGTTTCAGCGCCTGAGGACTAGAGGTGGTGTAGAGCAGAGCTTCCCGACATCTCAAAAGCATCTTAAAAAACAAACAAACAAACAAAAGAAACGAAAACAAGCCCAAGCATCCTTTCAAGTCTCACCATTGGCAGCTCTTTCAAAAGTTTGCCAGCACAGTAGGAATTGCCCGGCCTTAAAAAACGCTCACCTTTTGCCATTAATTATCCAATCCTTTACAGGCCACGGGTAATCCAGGAGGAGCAAAAAGCAGTGGGTGTCTCACTGGCATTAATGAAGCCTCCCCATACCTCAGTGCGGGGATGTCACCCTGTGATGGGTGAGGGAAGCTGGGGGAGCAAGTCCTGCCATGGGGAGAAGTCAGGCACTCGCCACAGGGTCTGGCACACCCTGGCAGAGCCAGGGACAAGGATGGCTCCCATCCCTCCCAGCAGTCTCTTGCCAGTGGGCTGGCTTGAATAAGTGGAAGAGCACACCCTTAAAAACAGCAATGAGCTCAAACAGTGCCCTGCCAGCACCGGGCCCCTCTCCCCACCCTTCCCCTGCACACAGGCAGCCTCTCCTGAGGCAACTTTGGTTAGGGCCAGGTCACCACCTCAGCCAGGGACTGGGGATGGGGATGAGCTGCTTTGCCATGAGCAGCAAAAGAGAAATGTCCCATTTGGTGTTGGAAAGGAGCTTTTTGTAGGCATTTTTGGGATTGAGCACAAAATGGATGACTTCACCTGTCCTGAAAGAAGAGCCAGTGGCTAACCAGGGAGAGGAGATGATTTTCACGGAATACCTCATGCCCTTTATCAGAGAAGAGCCCATGCACCAGCTGGCTGCACCATCCTAGCACCACACTGCCTGATGCCCACCACATCTCACCATCCAACTGGGAACTGCAGCAGCTTTCCTGACCAAGCCTGTAATGCAGCCACTGCCCTAAGCTTAGGATGCACTCGCCTTTCCACATACAAGGCACACATCCCATGGGAAAGCCCCACGTGCCCAAGCCGTGCACGGGACACTCAGCCTGGAAACTCAGCAGCTCTGTTTTAAAATAGAGCCTTTGAAGTGAATCCAACCGGAAAGGGAACAGGGTTATCTCTCTCACCCCCTCGGATGGTGTTTGGGGGACAGTCACTCACAACACCACGCAGGACTTGTGCCCCCCAGCAGAGCAGGATGTCACACCAACCGTGCCACCAGGGCTGGGTGAGACTGATGCAAGGCAGAAGGGTGCGACCTCCCAGTGCCCAGCGAGGGATATGTGGACAGGCAAAGCCACTGACAGCCAGAGCCAACATTGGCACGGCCACCTCTGGGGCTCACAGCCACACCCAGGCTCTGTGCATGGGACAGATAACGAGGCCTGAGCTGCAGCTCCGGGAGGATGTCACCGCCCAGCCACATTCCAGCTGTATTTTTAGGTTACCTGCACAGCCCCGAGGGCTGGAAAAAACGTTTGATCCTGTGTTTTGTCCCCACGTGGTAGATTGCTCTCCTCCAGCCCCGTGATGGAGCACATGGATTACACCCCAAGAAACCACACGTGACCAGAGGTCAGACTCCCTTCTGAAAAGCCCTGTCTGGCTGACACTCACACGGTCACATTACAGGACTCATCACATACACAACGAGAATTGTGATGCTTTACACCAGAGCTTGTGCAAAACCCCACTGCAAAGGTGGTGACAGTCACAGGGGCACCGAGACAGAGTGTGGGCACAGCATCCTCTGGGAGCAGAGCCACAGGCCTGGACACTGCCTCCTTTGCATCCATTGCTCCAGCTGAACTTTCCCAAAAAAAAGAAAGCAGCAGCTGAGGCTGCACCCCCTCAAAGCTCAGCTCCAGTGCAATGGCAATGTGGACACACCAGGAGTAGGCTGGGGTGGTGGGGAAAAATGCTTGGGATGGGTAATTAACCCAACCTATGGATCGTCAGGAGTCATGGAGCTGGGCAGCACAGGGGCACAAATGGCCAGTGTGAAACCCCCACCCACCAACCACCTCGTGGGACCAGCACAGAGTGCACCCAGTTGGCTGCAGACACTGGAGTGTCACCTTGAGACAAAGGTCTAGAAGGAATCCCAGCCCCGATGCTGGGACTGTGAGGAGAAGGCAAAGGAAACAATGCTTAGAGAAAAGCAATGAGCACACTATTAAAAAAGAAGGGAAAAAAAAAAGAAAGAGAAAAAGGAAGAGGCAGAACACCGACACCTGTTCTGATCTCCCTGCCAGCAGGTACCCAGCCCTTCCCAGAGCATCACTCCTCCCTTTCTTTTCTCACCCCAGAGGCAAAGCCATGAAAAAAAATAAAATCTGCTTGTAACTGCTGTGACCGTCTGGTGACAGTTTTCTGATGGGAAAGAAAACTCAAACCGCTCTTGGAATAGATCAGCTTGACAGGAGGCACAGTGGGAAAGGAAAAACAGTCATTTGACTTTGTAACTGTCAGCAGTAACTCAACTCCAGAGTCAATAGTCACTTTTTCTATCCAAACTGGCGTAATTCAAGTACTTCCAGGTGTCCCCAAAACCTTGTAAACTTGTCAAGAAAGCAAAGTATTCCCCTCTCTGCTTTTAAGGCAATTCTTAAAAGAAAAAAAAAAAAAAAAAAAAGAAAAAATAGATTTCTACCATCCTTCCTCCAATTTACTTTGGGCAGGGACAGAGTGATTTCATGTCTGCAAATGATGTAAGACAGAGCAGGCACTTGCTCTGAAAACAGAATTTATGGAAGGGGGAGAAAAAACCCCAAGGAAAGCCTTGATGTCCACAGCTTCCTGGTCCAGAGAGGGGCAGAAACAAGAGACTGACCCAGGTGCTTCCCTGGTCCAGAGGCTTCAGGCAGGACTCTCAAGACCAGCATCTGTGCTGGGGAATGGGGCAGGCAGCTGCTCAGAAGGTTCACAGTGACATTATCCCTCTGGGACCTGGAGCACTTCCTTGCTCCCAGGATGCCACCACAGCTTGAGTGGACAAAACCTGTGTATCTTCAGAGGAAAACCTCTGATCTCCAGCACTAACCTGGCACCACCTCTCTGGGGTGCAGCAGCAGGGAAAACCTTTGGTTATTTCCTTTGGAGCAAGGTGCTGATCTGGTGGCTTGTGGAAAACAGCAAGTTCTGTGCTGGAGCACAATTCCCTACAACTCCTGCTGTCCCACACCAATTCTTTGCTCTTTTTGGTGCATTTTCAATGCCATCCCTCTTCCCTGCCTCTCTCACCCTGTCCCTCTCTGCTCCAGGGAACCAGGCAGAAGACAAAAAATGCAAAGGGCTCATCCTACCAGAGGGCTGGGGCAAAAGAGACACAGCCACTTGGAGACCTCAGAGAGAAAAAGCCACCCCATCAGGAGGTGAATGGGGAGCCAGGATGCTGCCCCAGGCTTGGATGAGGCAGAGGGCTCTCCTCAGGCTGAGAGCATCCAGGGAATACTGAGATTTGTCCAATTCCCCTCAGGCCACTGCTCAGCCTTATCTCCATGTAAAGCCTGTTACTGCACTCCAACCTCAGCACCCAGCCAAAAAGCACCAGTCAACCACTAATGATGCTCCCAAGTCAAGAGGTGGCAGGTGAGCCCTTTGGTCCCTGTGACCTGCTTGCAACGGGGGCTGCAAGTAAGGGCTGATGTAGAAAGGGGAGAGCTGGCTCCCAAAACCCCCAGGAGAGCTCAGCCCCAGCCAGCCAGACCTGCAGCCTCTTTCCCTGGCATCAACCACACCAGCCCTACCTCCTGCACTGGGTACCTCCCATCGCTGTTCCTCTGCCCCAGAGGACAGACTACATCCACATTCCCAGAACAAATCCCACATCCAGCTGGTCCATGAGGTCAGCTCCTGCTGCTCACTGGTTTAGGAAGATTTTACACACACACATATATATAATCTCCTACACTGATAGACACACAGGTAGATAAGCACCACATACTTGCTAAACTCCACATTTTGCAGAAATCACCTGCGAACATTTTTCTCCTTTGTTCCTCCACACTCTTCGCTGCAAAGCTTAAAAAAAATCTGAAAAAAAAAAAAAAATCCTCCCCCCAGTTAAAGGCTGGGCCACCGGGCACACTGACAGCCCCACTGCCCAGCATCACCCTGCCCCGCCCCACATCCCCAGGCTCTTATCAGAGGCTGTACCAGCTCTGCCTGGGGAAAACACCTATTTTGCGGTGGATTTGCCCAGTGCCCACAGGGCAGCTTTGATTCATGCCGGGGAAAAGCAGGGGCTCCACAGGAAACGTGCCCACAGCTTGGTGGCCTTTCGTCACCAGGGTTCCCACGTGGCCCCGGCAGGAAGGGCAGAGCCTCACTCTGCTGCTGCCTTTGGGTGGGATTTATCTTCTTTCCCCTCCTTTTGTCGCTCTCTCATATCCACCTATCACACCACAATTTTTCTGATGTTCAGGGAAGTGAGTGTTGCAGGCCTTTCCTAGTAAAGCCGGATTAAAGAGCTGCCACTCTGTCCCAGGAAGGCAGAAGTCTCTGCAGACAGGCTGATCCCAATGCATCCGGCTCCTGTCCTGGCCCAGGAGCTGGCAGGCAGTGACTCAGTGCAGTTCAGCCTGCAGCACTTGTGGGGCACGCTCAGGGCTTCCAAGAACTGCTTCCATTTAAATAAGAAGTAATCAATTCTTAAAAATCCCCTCTATCCCGGAAGGGCGAGCCTCACATCCGTGTTTTGGGGAAAGGAGCAGCGTGACATGTGGAGAGGAGCTGGAAGGAGACGTGTGAAACATCAGACCTGTCTGAGATGAAGGGAAGCCCAGGCTGGCTCCCGTCCCTGGGACGGTTACACACGGTTTCCCTCGCTGAGGTGAGACTGTAAAGCCCCACGGGGAAACCCACAGTTACCAAACATGAGATTCTTTGTGGATCCAGAATTAAGGGTAAACACTTGCAGCTACCTGGAATGTGCACAAAGAAATCACACGCACAGGGGAGCTGCTGGAGGAAAAGCTGAGTGGTTTTCTAGCACCTTAGCAAAGCACACACAAGGCTGATAAGAGTTTAAATTGCAAATTCACCCGCAATTTCTGCCTGGTGATTTCTTCACTCTCACCACCCAAGGCGCCCTTCAAAAAACAAGGCAGGGACAGGTATATCTGCAAAAAGCTGCTCTTGGGCAAGAAAGCAGCGTCTGCAGAGCAGAAGAGGCAGAAAAGCCACAGCACAGCCCTGCAGGTATCCTGGGCTCTGAGGACAATCCCAGCCCTGGCAGTGCCAGCCATCCTCTGGCATCTGGTGCTCACCACTGATGCTCAAGGACGATGCTCACAGCCAAACAATCACAGAGATAACCAAAAATCTGGAGGAAATGGGCTGCAGATGCTAACAAAGAGTAGACACTGGGAGCTGTAGAAGAAGATCTAAAACACCCACCACATCCCTCTTTTCAAAAGCAGTGTGGAGCTGCTTCCAGACTTAAGGGAAACCGCCAAAGAGAGAAACAGAGCACAGTGTAGAGGCTGGTACAGGTCCAGGCTGGTCCCCCAGCAGCATCACCACCCACCTCCCACCCACCAGCACCTTCATCCTCTTTCTGCACCATTACATCAGTTTTTCTGACCACCAAGCTCCTGCCCACGGGGATGGCTGCCAGCTGGGAGCACCGTGGGTGAAACGGTGCAGATTTGGCAGAGAGTGGATGATTTTAGTTGAGGGGAGACCAGTGAAACCTCAGAAGTCAGCTGAGCCCACGTGCACACACACAGAAGTGTCTCACACTGCCCTGCCCTGTGCTGGCAGGGATTCTCTGGGTGCAGGTATGGGGTTATACAAACAGGCATGTGGGGCTGGGCCTGTCATCTACCCCTGAGCACCTCTCAGAGGTGTTTGGAAGATGACAAAGAGCAGCCAAAGCCACGTATCAGCACGAGATCATCTCATCTTTGGCTCAGATGCAAGTTGGCAGCGTGTCAGGAGAGAAACCAAGCGGTCTGCAGCGGCGGGGGATTTTTAACTATGCAGAGCAGCTTTCTTGAAAAGCCTTGACAGTGAGCACATCTGGCTCTCAGCAAAAGAGCCACGTCATTTCTAGTGACGAACTGCAAAGACATCCTCACGTCTTCAGAACAACACACCCCTGCAGCCATGCCCATAACGTCCAGGACTGATTCAGAGGGGCCATCCCGGGGACTGCACACTTTGCTGCTCCATCATCTCCCTCTCAAGCCTCACCTTTCCCACTTCCACACCAAGTAAACCAAGATCTCCATCCTATGGCAAAAAACACCTCCACCACACAGTGTATTTGCCCTTCACTCCCTCAAGTAGAAAACAGCCTCCTGCAGGGAGGGTTCGAGTGCAGCAAGAGGGAACATCTGCTCCAGCTGTGTCAAAAGCCCTCCAGCAAGCCGGGTCAGGATGCTGCCATCTCCAAGCTGCTGTTAACACACACCAGTGAAGACATCCATGGCACCAAACCCCTGCAGCACAGGCTGCTGTGTCAGCCATCCCCCTGAGATTCCAGCTAGGAGGGAGTTTATACACACACACACACCACAGAGCAGTATCTAACTGGCCTGCAAGCCCAGACAAGCTGACACTCCCTAGATAACCTCGTCATCCTCCCCTAAACCACCCCCGGCCCATCCACGTAACCAGCCCTGCGTGTTTGTGATCTGTCAGACGCATGACTGTCACCTGCCAAGCCCTGCAGGACAACTTCTTCCCCTCCTGTCCCTCTGCCCTGTACCACTGGTCCCATCCACACCCATGACTGACGGGGGATGTGGCTCTTGGCACCGCCCAAGAGATGCCAGCAGGACCCCATCCCAGCTGCAGGGATTTATGCATTCCCTACTGGAAACCTCCAAGACCTTTCTGAATGAAACACAGTCATTAAAAGCAGCTTTTAAGTTTCCTAAAAGGCACTGTCACAGCAGGAGATGAGGCAGCACGGACAAACACCCTCGATAAGGGGCACTCGGTGTCCCACAGACAGATCCCAGGGAGAAGAGGGTCCAAGCACCACCATCATCCCCAGAGAGCATCAGCAGATACAAGCAGTTCAGCTGATGCCAGTGCCAAACCACAGCTAAGGTTAACAGCCTCTGATGGGAAATTACTGGTACTGAGCTCTCCGGAGGTTTCTTCCTTTCCAAAACCAGATTTTATTTTGGCGGTGGTGCACGGAGAGGAAGGGTAAATGCTCTGCAAACAACTTCTGGTAAGTGTTGTCTCCTCCTCATCCTGCCTCCTCTTACACTCAAGTAAGATTTTTTTAATGGAAATTTATCTTTAAAAAAAAATAATTTCAGTTGAAGTGATGAAATTAAGGCTTAGAACTGTGGACAGACTGACTCAGCAGTGCCCCTCCCTGAGCACAGGGGGGCAGGAGGACGGAGACTGTGGCAGCCTGGTGGGTGCTGGAAAGGGTCCACCTCCCTTCCACCTTCACCCCACTGCAGGTCCAGAATCTTCCACAGCATGAGGCAATGATTCCTTTCCTTCCCTACCCGCTGGGATCACGAGACCCTCAAACCCTGCCCTTCCCCTTAGCCACACTATAACCCACCAGATGCTGCACCTACAGCAACTCTGTTCCAGACAGGGAAGAAGCTGCAAGAGAAAGGAGCAGGCAGGGAGCTCTGTCCCAGCTCCAGAAAAGAGAGCAGACTCAGACCCACTGCAAACAAGGCACCACTGCGATATCTGAAATCACTGCAGTTGTGCCCAGTAATTCCAGTGTTCCTTGGGGCAATGAACACTGGGACTCACAATGCTTCCACAGCACCAGTGCAGCATCGACCCAAGCAGAGAATGGGCTGTGGGGAGATGGAATATCTCCCAGGTAGAAAAAAACAACAAAAACTTCCAGTTTCCACCATAAAAAAAAATCTTCTCTGCCCTCTCCCCCACTCAAAATCCCTGACTAACACTTGACCTGTGCTACAGAGGTTTGTCAGCAAGAGGCAGTGGGTACATCCAGCTCCATATGTACCCACAAGCCATCCTGAGTCACGGCAGTAAAACCCCAAACTTTTTGTTGATAGAGCAAAATCACCTCCCCAGCCAACACAAGTTCCTCTCCCAGCTCCTTCCCCAGGAAACAGCCAGCCCAGGCTGTGCCTTATTAACACCAGCAAAAACCATCTTCCAACCGTCTTCCGTCCAAAAACCCACAGAGCCCTACATCTGGAAAGGTGGCATTTGGGGTCATAAAAAAAAAAAAAATCACCAGAAAGCTGCTCCCATTCCCAGGCACCCAAAGGGAACCTCTACAAAGCACGGGTGAGGTTCCTCCAGCAACAACCACCTTTGCAAACAAACTCCAGCTCAGCCCTGGACTGCAGCTCAGAGCTGGCAAATAAAAGCAGCAGCTTTCAGGGAGAAGCATTATCAACTGAAAAAAAAAAAAAAAGAAAAAAAAAACACAGAGAAGCATCCCTCCAGGGAGGGAAACTGATTGCTGAGGCACTGCTAAATATTTATCACATCCAACATGATATTTTCCAGGCGCCCACCGTTATGCCGGGAGAAAGCACGAGGAGGAGGGCAGGAGCAAAGCGCTGTGTTCTCTCTAGGATCGTTAGAATTAATTGGATTTGAGCTCTGTGATGCTTCAACTGGAATTAAATAAAAACCTGGCTCTGTGGGATCAGAGCTCCTGCCCCTCCAACCACACACACACCCCCTGGGGACACCAGGCTGGCGGCTGCTCTGCCCAGACACGACGGGAGCCCAGAGCCAAAATCCTGCTTCTGCAGGTCATGACCCACACGTGTATTTTTGGCAGAACTGCCTTTTTTTTGGGATGGCAGCAGGAGAAGCATGAATGGCACACAAGACAGTACAGGATTCACAGACTGAATTGCATAACAGTGGTGTGCTCCCACACAGGGCACGGTCAGGGCACAGCAGGGACACGTCCCCACCACTTATTTACCCACCCAGAATAGATGTGCCACTAGAACAAGCACCAGTTCATCCCCAGGTCCTGGCATTTCCCACTGATGATTTTTCCAAGCCTTAGTGGCAAACGAGAGCTGCCTTCCCAGAGACACAGCCTGGCTCACGCTGGATCCTGATCTCTCTTCCCAGCAACACCTCTATTCCCAGAGGACAATCTTGCTTTTGAATTACTCTGGCTTCAGCAGTGGGTAAGCCCAGGTGAGGCCAAGCAGGTCTTTTCCCTCTAGATCCCATCCACACACCTGCCCTCCCTCCCCACAGCTGCTTTTTCCAGCAAACTCCACGATTTTGGGGGACAACTCCTGCCTGTCCCTCCAGGAGCAGCTTCCTGAGCATCAGGGGCCACTCAAGTCACAGCCAACAGCCACGGGGAAGGGCACACGGATTTTCACGTGCAGGCAGCAGATATGCCTCAAGGCCCAGGGGAAAGGCAACAGCCTGGATTTGTATCCACAGAATCTCAGACTTTGCACCCTCCGCTCTGTTTCTGCACCCACCCAAAGGCTGCAAATTCCCTAAGGCTTCATCTCTTCCTGCTTTAACCTCTTGGATACAACACCCTCCCTTCACAGCATCCACCCACTGAAAGAGGTGCAGACCTTGCTGGAAAATCATGCCCAGGCCCGTGTTGCAAGCTGTGGTTACAGGCTGTGTCCCTTGCAAAGCTCTGCAAGGAGGACATAGGGGCAGCTCAGGAGCTTTGCTCCCAATTCCTTCCCTCAGTAACACCCATTCCAACAGACACAGCTCGAGGGAGCTTTGGTGACCTGAGACATTTTGCATATTTTAGCAAACATCAGCCTCGACAGTGCAAGATAACAGGGAACACAAGCGATATTCTCCCACACACCTGATCCTGCAAGATAACTTGGATCAAGCAGATAGGAGTGATGGGAAGAGGAAGAAAGCCAAAATCCTCCCTGAGCTCTGCACAAACCCCAGAAGGTGTTTATGTCACGAGGTATGTTTAGCACAGAGCAGGCAAAGCCCCGGCCCAGCACCATTCCTATGGCACGTGTCACAGCCAGCCACGCACATTCCCAAGAACTCCCGAGGCAGGAGACAACCCCGTGACTAAGCCAAAGTGACGGCAGGTGAGTTTTGGAAGGCATCTATCATGGGAAGAGCCAACCCAGAGCTTCAACACAACAGCCTCCGTTTACAACCCTGATCAACACGAGGCCGAGAAGAACCAGGAAAGGAAACCCGAGACTGCTCACTGAAATTCCCCAAGGGAAATTAGGGAAATTTAGCTTAAATTCAGGCTAAAAAAGGAGAGGGAGAAGGAGGCGGCACGAGTGCAGCATCCACAGTCCCAGCAGCAGGTGGGACACGCTCGGACCCGTGAGTATCCCTATGTGGCCGCAGGAAAACCCGGAGCACTGGCACTGATGAGGGATGTGCAAACCAAGGAGAGGCACAGAGGACGCTGAGCAGGACGAGAGGGAGGGTTGTGAAGAGGCAGGTGTGTTACACACACTCAGGATGGACCCCTGTGCTGCTGCTGCCCTGATGGAGGCAAAGGAGCTCAGGTCAGACGGGGACTCGGAGCTGCTGGTGCCAGCAGAGCCCGGGCACACTCAGCACACGTGTGACACCTCCAGCAAAGGACGGCGGGATGAATTAAATGAATGAATGAACCAGTTCATCACAACCAACAGCCCTGTGCAGCCAGAAACCCAGGGACACAGAACAGTTCCAAACCTTCTCTGAGGAAAGCGCCACC
The DNA here is from genome assembly GCF_036250125.1 of Pseudopipra pipra. NCBI lineage: Eukaryota > Metazoa > Chordata > Aves > Passeriformes > Pipridae > Pseudopipra > Pseudopipra pipra. The sequence continues at coordinate 13,728,220 of NC_087564.1, forward strand.
TCCCAGGCGCTCCCACAGGCATCACCTTTTGCTGTCAGCCAAACTGCTTCCCCCAAAATCCTCCGGGCCCAGCTCGGGCCTCGTCTCCCCCAGGGCACGAGTGGTCCCTGGGCCAGGCTCACCTCGTCCCTCCATCCACACATCCGCTGGTCAGGCACAGGCAGCCAAGGAAAGGTCTGGGCTCAGGCGTCCCAGGGAGAGCCCTTTAAGAAGCCCGGTTGATCCCTTCCAACGCGGGACAGCTGGAGGCATGTGCTCCTACCTGTGAGTCAGCAGCTCCGTAAATCGCTGCTGATTCACCCCCTGCTTACACAGCAAACAGGAAACTCAGGTCCACATTCCCTCCGGATAAGACATGGAGCGTTTAAAAGCAGTGAGGGGGGAAAAAAAAAGTCACGCCGCGGTGCGTTCATCTGCTCACATGGCTCCTGACTTCGAGCTTCCAAGTGCATCACTCCCGCAACAGGGAAACCCCCTCAAATTTCATTCCAGTGATAAGAGAGAAGAGGCAGCAGCCGCACTCCGTGTGCTCCCTCCTCCGTCCGGTCTGCGCTCACGGCGCTGATGCAACCGGAGCACCGGGACACCGGCAAAGCCATTCCCTTGTCACCATCCATCCCAGGGCGATGCCAGCACTCACCTTGGGACGGGGACAGGTCACCTGAGTCACGGCTTTGCTCTATAAATAACTCCCGTGACACACGGTCACGCTCACGGCAGGGACGGTGGGAAACTCCAACACGGCACACGCCGGCACCGGGTCCCAAACACGGACACGAGGTGACACGAGGTGACGACACGAGGTGACACGAGGTGACACGAGGTGACACGAGGTGACACGAGGTGACACGAGGTGACACGAGCCCCGTCCCCCCCGCCCGGCCGAGCCAAGCAGGGGGCTCCGCTCACCTGCGGCTCCGGCGCCCGAGAAGCGGATGCCCAGGGCAGGGAAGGGCTCCAGCAGCCGCAGACAAAACTTGACTCTTTTTACCGCTCTCCACAGGCCAACGGGAGCTTCACCCCCCCCATTCCAGGCGAATCCCCCTATTCCAAGCTCGACGCCCCCCACTCCCCGCGGGATCCCCTCCCAACTCCCCGCTGCCCCTCTGCCCACACCCACCCGGGCTCTGCAGCCCCGGGAGATCCCGGACCCGGCCGCAGCGACGCCGCCAGGCTGCGGAGGCTCCCGGCCCCGCGCAGAGGAAGCGGCGGCCGCGGGGAGCCCACGCCCGGCGGGTTGGGCAACAGCGCCGGCCCCGCAGTTACACCAGCCCCGGCGGCGCGGCTCCCCCCGCCCGGACACCCCCCGGTCCCGGTCCCGGTCCCCTTCCCACTCCCGTCCCCGGTCCCGTCCGTACCTCTGGGCAGGGACATGGCGCTGCGGGGCCCGGCGGGCCCGGGCAGAGCGGAGCCCGCGAGTCCCGCCCGGCGCGGCCCCGCCGCGAACACCGACCGCCAGGCCCCGCCCCCCCGCGCCGCCATTGGACAGCGCCGCCGAGGGGGCGTGGCCAAGGCCTCCGCGCGCAAACAGCTTTGCGGTTCGTGGGCAGGGCTGGGAAGGGGAAGTGAGGCGGGCGGGCGGCTCTGCCCCGTAGCCGAGGTGGCCCCGCTGTCCCCGCCACCGCTTGGGGCGCGGAGCATCGCCCCGGGACCCCTGTACTGCGCCACACCTCGCCCCCACGCGCGCTGGCATCGTGGTGGTGGTTTGGAGGGCTGGTGCTCTCAGCTGAGAACAGTCAACTCATCGCATCTTCCGCGGGTCCTGAGCACCGTGGGTCTGGCTGAAAAGTGGATGGGGATGCGTGCGAACAGCTGGAGCTGTGTGTGGAGAGCTTTAGGTTGGATATTAGGGAAAGGTTCTTCCCCCAGAGGGTGGTTGGGCACTGAAAAGGCTCCCCAGGGCAGTAGGCGTGGCTCCAAGGTTGCCAGAGCTCAGGTAGCATTTGGACAACACCCTCAGGGACGGGGTGGAATTGTTGGAGGTGTCCTGTGCTGGGTCAAGAGTTGGACTGGATGATCCTTGTGGGTTCCTTCCACCTCAGGGTATTCTATAATTCATGATTTGTTGCTGAGGGATCCATCCCTTCTAGCCCAGGAATGTGTTGTGGCACATCCCAGGGCGAGGATGCTCCCTCAAACACCTGAACTGGGCTGCAGACAGAGGTGCAGGATGGGATGTGAGAGATGCAGTTGAACAAGCAAAAAGGAGATTCCAAGTACCATTTTCTGGCTGGAATTCCCAGTGTGATCCATACAGATACAAAGGAGGGGTTGGAGGGGTGGCAGCTGCTGACAGCATTGAGATCACAGCTGCTCTGCCACAGCCAGTTCTCAGCTCTGGGCTTTGCACAGCATTTGGGATAAATTTGAGGGCTGAAAAAACTTCCTCAAACCCCAGCAGTTCAAGGGAATCACTGCCAGAGGGAAGGAGCTGGGTGGACCTGGATCTGTGGCTGCACAAGGACAGGTGCCTCAAGCAGACCTGTGACCCAGCAGCAATGGCACAAGATCTGGCAGCTGCACGTTGAAGGTAGAAGAGTTCAAATGGGGAACAAATTACAGGTTTTTAATGGGGAGAGCAATTACCTTCCTGAGAGACGTGGTAGATTCACCACCTTTCAAGTCTTTCAACACAGGCAAGGAGGAGTCTTTCCAAAAAAACTCCTCTCCAGTCCAACCGCGGGTCATTAGCGCTGACGCAAGAGCCGTGGATGTCACTGCCGGGCTGGGCAAGCAGGAGCCCAGTGGACCTTTCTGGCATTTATCCATACAGATCTGGGAACCAACAACAGGGTTTGAACCCCAGCTGGGCTGACCCAAAGCTGATCCAGGTTTGGGCTGAGCCAGTGCTTGGGTGTGAGGTTTGGGGGGTGCTGCAGCAGAGCGAATGTGGAGCTGCGAGGACTGGTGGGACTGGCCCTGACACCTGGCCCTGCTGCTGGCAGTGCCTGGGGTGTCACTGCAAGCACAGGGCATGACCCTGCTGTCCCCAGGCATGTGCCAGGGGGCACCATCCCTCTGCCTGCATCCCCGGACACGGCTGGAGGTCACCACTGACTCCAGCTGAGGGTACAGGGGTGGGTGAAAAATCTGCCCAGCTCTGATTCACCTGCCTTGAGTCACCAGGCACTTCACAGGTGGGGGTTTGTCACCTGCTCCCAGGCCTTCCAGCACTGGAGTGCTGCAGAAACACAAATGGAAACTGGGGCACACTTAGCATCCAAATCCAACAGGGTGGGAAGGCTGTGGGGCTGGGCAGGGGCTGCAAGGAAGGGACTAGAGGCAGCCATGTCACCTGCTGATCATGACAGAGCATGGGGAACTCCTGGGAGATCTCCCCTTTTCTTCTGCAGCCTCCCAGTGCCTGCCAGCATGGCTCCTTCTGCCTCCACCTCCTCCTTCTGCCTCCACCTCCTCTGTCTGAGCTGCTGCCATTGGACCCGGCAGATTCCCTGCTGGAGAAGGGTGTCTGACCTGGGGCAGAGGGAATCAGCACAGGCAAAGGCAAATGAAAGCATCCCAAGTGCTCCCAGAAATTTTGGCAAGTGTGCTGGATTTTTAGCACCACTGGAAAGCCCTCTCCATGTTTCCAGGGGGCTGTAGGTAAATGTTTGGATGTGCAGGCTCTGGATCAGGATGATCACTGAGGGAGCAAAAAAGGAGCACTCATCTCTGTCTTTGCAAAACCTGTTTCCCCTTTCCCCTCTCTCCTAATGCTTCCCAGCAAGGTGACTGACTGTCTCCCGAGCATCCCTGTGTGCTGGAGGACATCAGGGTGCAGGATTCAGCCCCCCTCTCTGCCTGTCCCAGACTCCCCTGCCCTCGGGTTCGTGCCAGTTATCCCCCTTCCTCCCTGCAAAATCCCAGCAGTCCTTGACCTGGCTGTTGCAGCCTGTTTGCATTCCCTCTGTTCCCCTGCTCCGGGTGTTTTGCCATTTGTATCTTCCTGCACCACTGTATGGTGTGGGAGAAATGTGGAGCAAAGGATGCCAGGGAGGAGATGAGGAGAAAGACATCTCCCTGTTGATATTCATGGAGGAGGAGGGGAAGGAAGCCCTGTCTCCTGCAGACACTGTGGGCACCTGAACTTGATAGGAGTGGGAAAACAGCAGGAGACCCCAACAGGCACAACACCAGCACTGGCTGATGGAGCAGCACAAACCAACCAAGTCCCGTGGCCTGAGGAATTCATCAGCTCATGGGCTCTAACTTGGGCAGCAGGAGCTGAAGGGATGAGTAAACAAAGGACAAGATGGTGTTTAGGTGCAGAGGAGCTGCTGGTGAACTATTACAAGTTCCAGGTTAATTTTAGGTGTTGCTGCTTTTCCTGTTGCACAGGCAGCTGCCAGCCTGCAGACACCTCAGGCAGGCTCAGCTCCTGCCACCAAGAGTTTTCAGGTCAGGGGTATGATGTGTATATGATAAATGATGTTCCAAGGGCTGGAGACAGGTTTGGAGAGCTGGGGGTGTTCATCTGAAGAAGAGAAGGCTCCAGGGAGACCTGAGAGCCCCTTCCAGTGCCCAAAGGGGCTCCAAGTGCACCAGCCCACCAGTACACCAGGGCAGGACCAGTGCACTGATTCAGCAGCACCAGTACAGCATGGCAGGGCCAGTGCACCAGCCCAGCAGCACCAGTATAAGAGGGGCAGAGAACCCAGTACAGGAACTACTATAGAGGAGACAGCACAACGGAGCAGAACCAGGGCCTGTGCTGGTCCTCAGGGCACCCCCAGTAACCCAGTGACAGACCAGTACATGACCAGTGCCAGACCAGTACAGGACCAGTGCCAAACGAGTGTCAGACCAGTGTCGGACCAGTACATGACCAGTGCTGGACCAGTGCCAGATCAGTACAGGACCAGTGTCGGACCAGTACATGACCAGTGCTGGAGCAATGCCAGACCAGTACATGACCAGTACCGCACCCGTACGTGACCAGTACCGCACCAGCACACGACATGACCAGTACTGCACCAGTACACGACCAGTACATGACCAGTATCGCACCAGTCCATGACCAGTCCATCACCAGTCCATCACCAGTACCTCCCCAGTACCTCCCCAGTACCTCCCCAGTACCGCCCCAGTGCCGGCGCTCGGACCGCGCTGGTGGCGGTGCCCGCCCGCGTGGGGGCGCCGGGCGCCGCTGGCGGTGGGGCCCCACCGCCGAGGGGCGTCGCCGCTTTAAGGGGCGCGCGGCCGTACCAAAACAAAAGCGCGGCGCGGCCATTGGCCGGCGGGCGGGCACGTGCCCGCACAGCTGGTTTCCTGCGGCCGGGGCAGCCCCGGGCCCGGCCCCGCTCCCGCCGCGCGGGGCCCGACAGCGCCCGGCACCGACAGCGGCACCGGCGGCGGCACCGGCACCCGCACCGGCCATGGCGCACTCGGCGCCGCTCGGCCTCCTCGAGCAGGGCTGCCCCATCCAGGTGGAGCACGACCGCAAGCGCCGGCAGTTCACCGTGCGGCTCAACGGTGAGCGACGGCGGGGCTCGGGGCTCCCCCGGGGCGTTACCTGCTGCCCTCTACCCCCGGTTCTACCTCGCCGGCGGACCCAGACCCCCGTTTCCCCCCCCCCGTCTTCCCCTCCGCGCCCTCCTTTTCTCCCCGTCTTCCCCCTTGTCCTCCTCTTTGTCCCCCCTTTTCTCCTCGTCTTCCCCTTTGTCCCCCTCTTTGTCCCCCCCCTTATTCCCTCTCTCTCCCCCTTGTCGCCCCCCTTTTCCTCCCTTCCCCCCTCACCCCTTCCCCCCCCCCCCCCCGTCGTTCCCCCCTTGTCTCCCGTTTCCTCCCATTTTCCCCCCATCCTCTGCTTTTCCCTCTATCCCCCCCGCTCGCCCTCCTTTTCGGTCCTTTCCCCCCTCCCGCTCACCCCTTTCCCCTCGTCCTTCTCCCCCTTTTTCCCCCGTCGCTTCCCCTTTTTACTCCGTTTCTCCCCCATTTCCTCCTTTTCCTCCTCGGCTTCCCCATTTCCCCGTTTTTTCTCCCGTTCCTCGCCGTTCCCCTCCCTTCCCTGTTCCTCGATGCTCCCCCCGTTTTCCTCCATTCTCCCCCATCCCTCCTCCCCCTGTGCCGCTGTCTCGCAGCACCTTCCCCTGTAAACTCCCCCCTGCCACCCCCAGTGCCCCCCTGATACTCCTCTAAACCATCACCCCCAGTGCCCCTGGTTCCTGCGGTCCACCCCATTCTTCCTGCTCCCTAAAATCTTCCCCCAGGAGATCTGGGGATCTCTTGGCTCATGTGGTTGGGATTGGTGTGTGGAATCCAATGGTGGCACAGGCAGGTTTTGGGGGTACTACCCTTTGCTGCCCCCCAGGAGCAGGTGCCTTTGGATAATGTGGCAGTGCTGTGCCCCATCCTCTTAATGGTTAATCCCAAATATTCAACGATCCCAGCTTCTCTTCCCTGTCCATTTGTCACGCTGAGAACTACTCTGGGTAAAACAGGCTGCCTCGTTGCCCTACAGAAATTGCAGGGTAGCTGTCTTTTTTTAAAAAAAAAAATTAAATTAAATGGGTAGTTCAGAAATCATAGGGGATGCAGGAGGTTTTCTCGATAAAACAACAGGAATAGTCCAGATTTTATTTTAGACTCCTCTTCCCCCCCTCACCCCATTTTCATTTCAACCACTAATTACAAAGTGCAGGCTGGAGGCTCGGCAGTGGTGGAGCGAGGGAGGAGGAGACGTGTGTGCTGGGTGCGGAGAGAACAATTTCACCAACTGCTTATTTCAGGCACAGAGATCAAACGAGGTCCGAGGTGACGGGTCCCCACTGCCACGGCAAGAGCTGTCACACGGCGTTGTTCGTGTGTGCAGGGGAGAGCCAAGGGCCAGCAGTTATTAGGGAAACATAATCTTTTATTGTGGTTTTCTGGATCAAACCTCTGCCAGCCACACCGTGGGCAGAGTAGCGTTCGGTGGCTGAGCAGGGAGGAGTCGTGACTGCAGAGGGTGAACTGGGAGAGTGAGAGAATAAACTGTGGGACCCGTGGTGGGAGTCGTGTGTGAATCAGCACAAAACCTCCTGCTCCACGATCACAGAATGACAGAATGGCTTGGGTTGGAAGGACCTCAGAGCTCATCTCATTCCACCCCCCTGCCATGGGCAGGGACACCTTCCACTAAGTTGCTCCAAGCCCTGTCCAACCTGGCCATGGCCTTGCCCAGGGTCGTAGGTGGATTCCCACGATCAAGGTTGTGTTTTTTCTAGGAGTTCAGAGGCACTGAGCCCCTTTTCTGTGAGTTCAGCACCAGCCACATACAGAAGCAGAGCTGAGCAGTGTCCTGGTGGGATGGAATCCATGCCACTGGGCTGACTAACATCCATGGGGAGTGGGTGATCCGTCTCTCCTTGTTAGGCATTTGCTGGTAGCAGCCAAGCCCTGGAAGATGGTCAGAAGATAACCATCTCTGTGGGAGTGCGTGGCAGGGTGTTTGTTTCCTGCACTGCTCTCTTCATTGCTTCCACTCGTGGCACGATGAGCATCAGTGGTGTGGAATGTTCCAGCAGGTTTTCCCTGCAGCATGTAGGGAATGACAAGAAATGGGTCAGACACGGATTTTGGCATCAATGTGACCCACGTGCCCCTCTGGGAGCACTTTTGTCCCATGTTACTGCACTGTGGCAGAGATGAAGGGCAGCCTGTGGGCTCCAGGGTCGGCTTTTCTCTGGTGTCTCGGTCCTCATTTCTGCTAGATGTGAAGTGTGGGTGATATCCTGGGAAAACATGGGTGCATCAGGCTTGGGGACCAAGGAGCCAGGCTTTGAGAGCTGGTCTCTGGGCTCGGTGGATTAGGGTAGTGTGATGTTGAGTAGAAAACTTCTCATAGTGATGTCTTTCTGGAAATCCCTGTTGCAAGAGGCCCGAGACAGTGAAAGCTGGGAACTAGTTGTGATTGTTTTCAGCATCATCCTGTGTTTGCCTCTGTGCCCCCGTGTAACCTCATGTCAGGACTTCCTCCCTGTACACGAGGAAGATGAATTGCATTTGGTGTTTTTGGGGTTGCCCCGTCTTTCCCGTCTCTGCTCATTGTTCCCCGCTCTCCCCTCAGTGGCTCCTAAAATTCCGATAGGAAAGGCTGCTTCACTTGAACACATTCCCTTTTCCCTTGCATCCCAAATGCAGGAGCATTTAGAAGCTGAAAGTAAAGCTGATTATAACCAGACCTCACCGAGCTTTGTTATCCCTCGAGAGGAGGGCAGAAAGACACCCGACTGGATTTGTAATCACTTAGGATGTGACTAACAGCACGAGCCAGCCAGAAACCTCCCCGTGCAGCAACTCTGTTGGAAAACATCAATTTGTCAAAGCTAAAAGCTTCCATGGGAATCATACACACTGTTTTGTTCAGGAGCAGTTGGGGTTTTTTTGGGTCCAAGATGAAATTTCTGGTCAAAACAAGAAACCCAAAGACGTCCCCCCCTACCCCAAAGTAGTGGGATGGTCAGTCCAGCTGCTGGCACAGATGTTTGGGGCAAGGAAACTGGTTTTAGCAGCAACCACTGTGACTTCTTGATGCCCATCAAACCCATCAGGCTCTCCAGCTGGGAGACAGGCTCACCACATGTGCAGAGTGGCTTCAGTTCCTTGGGGATGCGTGAGCTTCTCACACACTCAGACTCCCATTCATCCAACACCTGGGTGCAGCACTCTATGCTTCCCAAACCTCCCACTCCTCCCCAGCTGGGTTTGGGCAGCATCCAGAGGCTGGAAGTCCTGCTTTGGCCCCTGCTGATTTGAGTCTCAGGAGCTCCTTGTCCAGGAGTCTGGGCTCAGGTTTATTGGGAAAACTTGGAGCTTTCCTCCCTGCTGGGGTAGATGATTTCCAGGAGGGAAAAGGTGCCGAGTTTGCAGTGGGCACCAAGGGATCTGTCACCAGACCCTGCATCAAAGAGCTCCCCACTTATTCCCGTGCCACAGTCACCTCCAGAGAGCTCCTAAACAGGAAACTGCTCCAAACCAGAGCCCCTCCTGCTGCCATTCCTGTGAGTGAGGCCCCTCCGAGAGGGTTGTGCTGTCTCTGCTCTGGCTGTTGTCCTCTGTTGTGTTTTCTCTCCGTAGTAACATGCCAGTAGCTCCCTGGGGAACAAGGCCAGCCCGTGGCTGCAGCCTGGGATGCACAAGCTCCTCGGGACGTCTTGTCCTCTCAGCTCACCCCACACACAGCTTCTGCTTTCCTTTTTTTTTTTCCCCCACTTTTTGGCTCAGCAGCAGATGAGCTGAGCTGCCTCCTGCCTCTGGCTTTCCTGTGTCTGAGAGTGGGAAATGGGGGCTGGTGTCTGTTCCCTCCCCTTGCTCTCGGGGAATGGTTTCGCAGCAGTGTCCTAAGGAGGCTGGAGTGCAGGGGCTGCTCCAAAGGTTGGAGCACAGAAGACCAAGCCCCTGCCCTGCTCCAGTCCTGGGCACACAAAGGTGTATCGTGGGCTGGGGCCAGCACAGAGGGACAGGGAGAAGGGAAAAGGGCTGACAGATACTTTGTGTATGCCAGGAGAGGGGGTCAGCGAAGGATGGCTGGAACAGGGTGCTTGTATCTTCCCAGATGCCTGATGTGTCCCTTGCTCAGCTCAGGTTGAGGCTGGGCTCTCTGCTTCTTCCCCTCAGGCTTGTGAGCCACCCAGCCTGGGGACTCATGTCTGGTGTCACAGCTGAGCCTGTGTCACAGGGGCCTCTGCTGCCCCTGCTTGGATGGGAGCTCTGTGACACTGGTCCTGGTGGAAACCCTCCATGGAGAGCAAGTTTAGACCTAGTCTCTCACCCAGCTCCTGGAAAAGCTTCCCCTTCCCAGTGCACCCTGTGATTTGACTGAGGGATTGGGGAGAGCAGGACACCAGCTGTGCTGCCATTGCTGCAGCCTCCTCCCGCTCCTGCTCTGGCTGTGCTGATTTGCATTGACTCAACTTCCTCCCTATGGCCTCGCAGGGGAGTGTCAGCGAGTCAAACACCAGGGTCAGGCTCATGGGCACCTCTGGGGCTGGCTGAGACCTGAGCCTGCTTTGCCAAGCTCTGTCTGTGCAGGCTGATAAAACCCCCGTCCCAAAGTCCAAGGGGATGAGGCAGGCGGGAGGCAGGCACACGGCGTCTCTTATGCCATGTTTTTGGGGGGTTTCTGCTTGTGTGCCCTTTCTTTGAGGGCGAATGCAGCAAAGGGTTAGCACTGCTTCCAGCTACCCAGCTTTCCTGGGAGCAGCCCCCCATGTCCAGGACTGGCCTCTTCCAAGCCACTGCTGTCACCTGCAGGGCCCACACCAAACCCTGTGGCACGGGTGTCCCTGTTTTCATGCACTGTGTGGCTCTGGGTCCCGTCACTGAGGTGAGCACATACAGATGTGGTTACGTACTTGGCTGAACTGGGATGTTTTTCTGAACTGGGACTGGTTTCCTGGAGCACTGACAGCGCTGGCTTTCTCTGCAGAGCTGTTTGTAAAATCATTTGGACTCTGTGTGTGTTCGTCTGTGTGCTGGTGGCACCCTGCAGCTCCTGTCCTGGCTGGGGACTTGTGGTGCTGCTGTGCTTCAGGGAATATCAAGGAAAAGCCTGCCCAGGCCAGATCTGAGATCCTCTAGACACTGAATCACCTTCTGCTTTAAAATGCATTTTTGTGTGTGATACTTCTAAAGAGATCATGTAGAAAAAAAAAGTATATTTTAGGAAAAATAAAGACCTTTTGCTCTGTCACCAGTTTAGTTTTAAATTTCTCAAAGTTTCAGGCAGAGGCTATGGAAAGTTTTGGCCTGGGGGGAGAGTGGGGTGGAAGAGCTGGAGCGTGTGAAAGCTGCTGTTATAAGATCATTTTACAGCCTTTGGCACTGCCAGCTCTGCCCTTGCCACCCCTGGGAGAGCTGCCACCAAATATGCTGTGAGGGTGAGGGCACCTGGCTTTGCTCATGCCCTGACCTGGGTAGGTTCCTCTCGAGTGAGACAGGTCTGTGCTGCTGGGGAAGAGCTTCACCTGCTCCCATGGCTTTTTTTTGGGTGTCCGGATCTTGTTGCTCTTCTCCCTTTTTTCTGTCTGTGGAGACTAAAAGAGCTTGGCTTTTTGGTGAACTAGAGGTTGAGAGGGGCAGGACTGATGCCTATAAATACTTGGGGGAACGGCAGGGAGGGAAATTATTTATGTCCACCCAAGAACAATGTTGGCACGAGAACGAGCGGGTACAAACCAGCAGGAATAAACTCGGGCTGGAAATGCGAAGGTTTCCATCCGACGTCGGAGAATCGAGTGTCTGCATAAAAGGAGCAGGAACAAAAACTTGAGCTGCTTCTCTTGGAACACAAAATTCCAATGGTCTTATTTCTGGTGCATCTTGAATGCAGGGATGAGGCGAACTGGGCTGGAGTTGTCAGCTGAAATGCAATGACATAGGGTGTACTGAGCTCAGCTAAAGCAAACACTGAATGGAAGTGGACATTGCAGCCCTTCAGCCTCCAAAAACCATTGAAGGGAAAGGTTCCACTATTTTAAGTGAGCTTGTCTCTTTTATTGGGGAATTGTATTTCTGAAACTCACTTTTAAATCCAGAAACCGTCTAGAAATGAAGTGTTTGGTTTTGTATCAAAGGCAGAAGCTCAGGTTCTGCAGATGAAGCCAGAGAGGTGTTATGAGCTCTCCTCTGATTCCCATGTGTGCTGAAACTTCTTTCCTGTAACTGAGCTGCTGTGAGAAAAGTCAGGGTGTTGAAACAGGAAACCTGTGTGTGTACATGTGAATTTGTGTGCACAAACCCCCTTGCACACCTGTGTGTACTTTCCTGTGTGTTTGTGGGATTTACCTCTCCAGCATCTTCCCCAAAACATGTCTAGGCAATGCTGCAACACCAGACCAAGGAGTCTTGTCCTGTTTTATGTGCCACAACAAAAAACTCTGTGCTGGAGGAGAAAGGAATTGTTTTTCCCCCTCCTGTTTTTTTGCGCTCTCCCTCACATCAACACATCCCACCCCTCCCCACAGCTGCTTTCCTACCCTAAACGTGTTGTGTTGGCATCAGCAATTCAGGGCTGGGGAGAAAACTTGCCTCTGTTCCAGGGTCTTGGAAAGGCTGATCAGACCTGGCTCTTCTCACACCTTTGGGGGACCAAGGAGGGCACATCCAGGTGTCACTGAAAGCAAAGTCTCCCACCCAGCACAGCCATTCCCATGGGCACGAGGGCTGTTGTAGCAATCCCAAAGCTGCTCATACCCTGCTGTGGGCTCCCAGGAGACCTCCCAGTCCTCACCCCTCTCTCACACCCCCCAGGTTGCCATGACAAGGCAGTGCTACTCTACGAGTACGTGGGGAAGCGGATCGTGGACTTGCAGCACACGGAAGTGCCGGATGCCTATCGAGGGAGAGGAATAGCCAAGCACCTGGCCAAGGTACAGCCCCAAACACCCAGAAGGGCAAGAGCTGTTGCCATCCCAGGTGTGGGTAGAGATCCTGGCTGAGGCCAGGCCCCATCACGTTGGAATTGCGTGGGAGCCCTGCTCCAATGGGAGGTGGGGTGGCTGGTGGGGCAGATGGAAATCTGGGGTCAGACATTCCTGTTTTGGTGCTGAGAAGGGCTGGGTGAGTGCTTGGCCCATTCCTTCTTGTGTCCACTGTGCAGGGGCTGATGGATCACCTCACTTGGGGGCTGGACCCCTCCTCTCAAACCTTCACTGTCCATTCCCTGGTCCTGCAGCCCTGCAGGGAGAGCTGAGGAGCCATGAGGGAATGTGGGGTGATGCTTTGGGGTTACAGCTGCTCCCTGGCCCTGTAGGTCAGGGCAAATGGGTGGCATGATGGGCTAGGTCACCTGCTGTGCAGCATCCACCAGGCTGGATGTGTCGAGGGTTAAACTGAGAACCCTGTGCTGTGCTCTCCCCACAACCCTCTCCCTCCACCTGCCTCGCACAGGGGGTACCTGAGGGCAACCTGCTGCTTTCCCCCTCTATCTGAGGGGTACAGGAGTCCAGACCCCCATGAGGCTTCAGAGGAGAGCGTAGGCTGGGGGTGGTGGTTGTAACCTGTGTGTTTTCTCTGGTTGGTCACAGGCAGCCCTGGACTTCGTGGTGGAGGAGGACCTGAAAGCTCACCTGACGTGCTGGTACATTCAGAAATACGTCAAGGAGAACCCGCTGCCGCAGTACCTGGAACACTTGCAGCCTTAAGGCAGGACTGCTCCGACACCAGCACACCTGTCCCTGACTGTCCAACGCGGCCTTCGCTTCTCTGCGGTCTCAGGAAACCCCCTCCCACACTCGCAATTCCCGTTTTTTTAAGCGTGTCCATGTGGTGCGTGAGTGTGGGCACGACCTCCTCCTCCCTGCCCACATGTGAGCATGGCTACAGCCCCTGGGCCAGGCTGGCTCTGGGCACACATGGCATCCCCCAGTGCTTTTCCCAAGCCAGGGGGTGGAAGAGTATGATTTTTCCACCAAACTCCATCACAAGACCAGGGGATGACTCGTGCTGCACCTCATCCTCCCCGCTCCGCTTGGCGACAACTGTGAACTTGCTGGGGGATGTTGGTTAGGGGTGGTCGTGGGGCACCAGCCCCCCTTTCCTTCTGGGAGCTGGGGGAGATGCTGTAGATTAAGCTTTGTGGAACAGAGGGAGGTGCTGGAGGAGCCCCAGCCCTGAGGCAGGTTCATCCCCTCCAGCCCCTGTTGAGCTGTGTCCAAGCCCATGTGGAGTACGGATGAGAACATGTGGACCATGGTGGCACCTCGGGGGCTTTGCTGCACCAGCTATGGAGACACTAGGATGGTGACACCTCCGAGGCAAGGGACAGGAGCCTTGTGAGGAGCACACTTCAGCTGCAGGGGCTGTGGCAGAGTCTGTGCAGAGGAAGAAAGGTGGCTGAGCTGCAGATGCTGCTCCCCAGAGATTCCAGCTCCTGCCCAGCCTTCTGTTCGCAACCCCGGCATGGCATCCCACAGGATCACGGGCCATCATTCCTGTCTCTTCCCTCTGCCATCGGTGCTGCCCATGCTGGTGTGGACACAGCCTGCTCAGGAGAAGAGACCAGCCCCCACAGCCAGCCCTGGCCTGAGCAATGAGGGGACATCCCAGGGCACCAGGGTGGTTTCCTGCAGCTGAAGAGGAAGGCTCCCCCCATCTCCCTCAACTCCAGCTCTGCATCCCCATCTAAGCCCCAGATCAGAGCCATCATCCCATCCTGAAAGCAAAAGGGGTAAGGCCTCCAGGACCTGCTCCTGGCCCATCTCCTGGAGCCACCTGCCTCCACGTGGATGCTGATGGCTTCTCCTTACAGCCTTTGGAAAGAAGCCCTGGCTCAGGGCATTACCTCTCTGCTCAGCTCCAGGCTCAGGTGCTGGCAGCACTGCAGGGTCCTCAGCTAGCAGCAGGAACACCCTCGTTTCGTGCTGTTCCCTCCGTGGACAAGGACCCTGTAGCACAGCCCAGTGTTGCCACAGTTGGATGTACAGGTAACACCATGATGGCAGGGCGCTGCCTGGTTCCATCTTGCTGCCTGTCCTGCCTTGCCTGGGTTTTACAGGGCATGAGCTACACCCCAGAGTATCTCCCACCGAGCTCTCGGGATTTTGCAGTGTCCCAGGGCAGGGATGTGGTGCAGGAGATGATGCTTCTGACACCCCCAGCCCTGAGCAGCCACTGGGGGCTGCAACCAGGCAGAAGGAAATTGAGAGCCTTTCACCTGGAGGCCAAATCCAGACCTAGCTTAGCTCAGCAGGGACTAAAGTTTACAATCTGTGCCACGGAGTGACTGAAGCCCCAACCGAGGCAGCTCAGCCCTCTCTCAAGAGCCCAGCACAAAGTCCTTGGTGGCAAAGACAAAACTCCTCCAGCCTTCTCTACTGGTTGGGATGGTCAGAGATGGAGACCTTGTGGCTGATCTCAGCCAGGGAGGCCCTGAGCTGTTCCTCCTGGTCACCAGCTCGAGGCAAAGCCCTGCTGCCTGCCCGTGCTCTTGGGCTGCCCATCACCAGCGTAACATGGCCCTCTCCAGCTTGAGTAAAACCTCCCAGACTCCATCCCTGCCCTGCACAGGGCTGTGAGACCCCTGCCCATGCCCACCTCCTGCCTGGGGAAGGACCTGTGCCCGGCAGCAGACCCACCTCTGCCTTGTGCTGCTCAGGAAAAGGCCTCGGGCTCAGCCCTGCTGCCGCCTCGTGTTTCTGCCCTCTTGCTGCTTATTCCACCTGAGCTGTGACCTTCAGGATGGCTTCAAGGGATTGGGAAAGGGTTGCAGGTAGCAAACTAAAGGGGCTCAAGAAGAAATCTGGGCTGCATGCAAAACACACTTCAGCAGGAGCAAGGCTGGTTCTGGTACAGCTGTGACGACAGAACCGTCCCTGCTCTTGATCCCAAGGTGAAGCTGAACCGTCTCCTCCACTGCAAGCCAAGATAAGGCACTGTTGTGTCTGTCACAGCAGGGCTGGGTGCTTGGGAGAAATGTGTGTCTGGCTGCCTCACGTGAGCCTCTGCGAGCCTCTGCCCTGGTTTTGTGCTCATTTCCACTGTGTGGCAGTTCCTAGAAGTTCCCTGTTGTGTCAGCTCACTGCAGGCTGTGCTGTGGTCACTGCACCAGCAGTGGCCTGGCGTCCAAGCCTGGCTCTGGAGCCCTTTGTGCTGCTCTGGCAGGAACCTCGTGTTTCCCAGCGCTGGATCACAAGTGGCAATCGCTGCCTTAAATCAGGCACAGCACATGGTTTTGCTGCTGCTTCCCTTCGAGGTGCTACAACCCCTCCAGTGTCTGACCCGACGGAGCTGTGTGCCAGTGTCCGTGCCAACCATTTCTCTGCTGTATCCATCCTCTGCCTTCCCTTCCCTGTGGTCCTTGATGCCGGTGAATAGCAATACCCACAGGTCACCAGCGATGCTGCAGTCCATGGCGCTCCTGGGATCCTGCACTGATGGGCAGGAGATGGCTCGGGATCCCTCAGTGCTGGGCAGCCCTTCCCTGCCTCCCCACCAGCTGCCCTTTCCCAGCTGGTCTCTGCAGAAAGGAGCTTTGAGTCCTCTGCTGCCCCTTGGTGCTCACTAAGCCTGGAGGAGTCAGGGAATTTTGAACTCTCCCTGGCAACAGGAGTGTGGAAAGTGGTTTGGTTGAATCTTGAGGTCCCCAAACCCATTTGAACTACAGACCTTGGTGGGTGGGGGAATGCAGGTTGCTGTCAAACCTGCTTCCACAGCACCCGACTTGAAACCCCCCCTCCCTCATCCGCTCTCCAGCGTTGTCTTCCTCTGTCCCAGGTTTCCGTTCTGTTGGATTCGGTGGTTACGATGTGCCTTTCCTTCTCAGGACCTGTTACAAATGACCTTTCTGCTCTTGTTTATGTTTAACATTTTATCTTTATCCCTCCCTCTGTCATACTATAAGACATGAACATAATGCATGGAATACAATACAATAAAAGTGTGGTTTAACTGACCCACAGTGGCTGTGCCATACTGGAGGGAGGTGGGAGGAGGTGCCCATGGAACCAGGGCACCCCCAGCTCTGTCACCTCTGGGCTGGGTCCTGTCAGCTGAGAGTCTGTTTCCTTTGCCAGTTGACGCTCATCAGCCCTCCTTGGAATTTCAGGCCACTCTTTGGGAGTTATCCTGCAAGTGCAGTCTCTGGTGAACAGCCACTCGGTGCTTGTGTCTGTTTTTTTTAAGATGTTTGAAAACATTAAGGCGAGAAAATATTTAAATATCCAGCTGCTGTGCTTGTCCAGAGCAAGGCGGGCAGGCAGGTGACTCAGAGGGACACAAGGCACTTCCCTCCTGGAGCCAACGCTCCTCAGCCCTGGGAGCACAGCCCGAGCACTCAGCACCCAGGGTCCAGCACAGTATTTGTGCCACTTTCTAACACTGAGTGGAGGCTGGAGTTTGGGTAACTCAACGTGCCAGGGAGGGTGGTGTGGAGAAGGGGCCCAGCTTATTTACAGTTATAATTTGATCCGAAGTGACAAGTGGCCCCGGGGCTGCAGCTCGAGCAGGCAGAGCAGGGTTTGCTGCTCCCCAGGGACAGCGCGGTAGGTTTGGGGCTGTAGCCGGGCTGTTGCTGGTAACATGCTCTGTTTACATTCCACATTCCAGACAGTCCATGCTCCGGCCTGTCCCAGCAGTGCTGCACGTTCTGCCGGGCTGGGCACGCTTCCCAAACACCTCTTGTTCCTGCAAATGCGCCCTTAACATCCAGCAAAACAGCTGCCCCCCCAGTTACAGCTGAACTGCAGCGGTGTGGGAGGGCCCTGCAGGCTGGAAGAGCAGCCTCGGGATCGCTGGGAAGGTGGAGGCAGCCAGGAGTTTGTTCTCTTGTCACATTGCATCACTTGGGAATAATGCTATCAAAAAGAGGGGTTTTCCTTGTTCTGGGAGATGCAGAGCCAGCACCGCTCTCTCCTGAGGAGTGATGGGATCTGAGGGCACATCTATCCCCAAGAGCAAGGAGGTTGCAGAGCAGGGAGCTGCTGTTTGTTAACGGAAAACTTAAAATTCCTGAGAAAAAGGCTCCTCTCCTGGGAGGAATCAGACTAGGAGCAAGAGGGGGCCCTGCAGAGGCACAAGGATCCCTTGTGAGATCACTATCCAAGCACCCTGGCACAGGTCCCCTTGGATGACCCTGCTGTGCTGAGGAGCGGATCTGGGGCCAGAGGCTGAGGGCAAGATGGTCCTGGGACACCCCCACAAAACCTTCAACATCCACTTCTGGTGGATCCACAGGAGCTGGGAGACCTCTGGCAGTACCTGCATTTCGTTTCTAGAGAAGCATTTGGTGATAAACTTTATATTGATTCGATGATGACAGAGGTCTTTTCCAACCTAAGTGATCCGGTGATTTATTCCTCCTCAGAGATGCAGCAGGGGAGCCTCCCCATTCCCTGCTCCTCTTTCGGGATCGATTAAAGGGGCCAAATTCACCCCAAAACGCCCATCCTCTCCTCTCTGCGAGGCGCTGCTCGAGGGGATCCTGCATCCATTCTCCCCTGCAGGGAGGGAACCACCTGGTCCTTTCGGAGCAGCAACATGAGGCAATGCTGAGGTCGCCGAACTCTGCCGACCCTCAGCCGCCGCTCCCGGCGCGGCCCGGCCGCACCCCCTCATGGCGGGGCCGCGGGGCAGGCCGGGACTCGCCGCCGCGCCCCTCCCACGGCCGGCTCGCTCCGGCGGCAGATCCCGGTCGGCGGGGCCGAGCCGAGCTCCCCGCGGGGTGCCCCGCCACCGGAGCCCGGGGCTGTGCCCGGGGGTCCCCCGGGGGTCCCGTCGCGGTGCCCGCCCGACCCCACCGCCCCCGTTCCCGCCGGGGGACTACACACCCCAGAGGGTTGCGCGGCCGCGCGGTAGCGCGGAGCACCATGGGACTTGTAGTCCCATCTCTGGTTTGATCCCGCCCCGCGCATCGGCCGCCGCCGCCCTCGCGCACTACATCTCCCGTCGGGCACCGCAGCGCGGCCGCGGCCCGCCGGCGGAGACATTTGCGAGCCGAGTGTCTCCAAGATGGCGGCGTGGGGAAGGAGGCGCGGTGGCCCCGGCGGCACCAACAGCGGCGGCGGCCGGGAGAGGTGAGGGGGCGGCGGGGGAACGGGGCGAGGGGCGGCGGGGGGATCGGGGCCGCGCCGCCCGCGGCTCCCCGCGGCCCCCCGCGGCCCCGCGGCGAGGGCGGGGGCGCCGCGAGGGGAGCGCGGCCGGGCGGGGCGGGCGCGGGACGCGGCCCCGCGGGGCCGCGGAGGGGCCGGGGGCGCCCGGCGGGGCCGGGGCTGGAGGGGCGGCCGCGGGCGGGGAAGGTCAGCGCCGCCCGAGGGGCGAAGGCGGCGGCGCTGCCCGTGGCGGGATGCGGCCCCGGGGCCGGGAGGAGGAGGGCCGGCCCCGGGAGGCTCCTTCCGTCCACGGCTATTTTTAAAGGCGGGGAGGGAGCGGCGAGTCCTCCAGGGTGACCTCCTTCTGCCGGGGCCCGGCGGGCGCGGGGCTCGGTACCTCGCCCGCTGCTGCTGCCGCTGGGGCGGGAGAGCCGCCAGAGCAGGCTGGGACTGCCCGCGGAGCAGCGGTGGAAGTTTGGGAATCGGTAACTTTAAAATGGGAAGAAAGAGACAGAAAGAAATGTCACAGAATCACTTAGGGTGGAAAAGACGTCTGAGATCGTCGAGTTCAGCCTGTGACCGAACACCACCTTCTCAGCCAGATCAGAGTACCGAGTGCCTCACCCAGTCTTTCCTTAAACAGCTCCAGGGACGGTGACTCCACCATTCCCTGGGCAGCCTCTTCCAGTCGGCCTTTCTGGGAAAAAATTCTTCCTCATGTCCGACCTATAAGCCTCCCCTGGCATATCTCGAGACAGTGTCTCATTGAGCTACTTTAAAAATATGTGTGCACAGTTCTCCACCTGCTGAAAATGTTTGGGTTTATCCTGCATTTCCTGACGTTGGCATTTTTCTGTCCTGCCCCAGGGCTGACTGATGCAACCGGCAGCTGCTGAAAGCTGCTGCAGTGTTTTGTGAGTTTTCTTTTGTCCTGCTGCCTCACCTCGAAACTCTGATATCCCTCTTAACTAGAAACTATGATATCCCTCTTAATTTTTGTTGTGGCTTTTCCTTCACTTTGTTCCCTTACTGCAATTCAGCACTATTTGCTTTGATGGTGTTGAATCTACACAGCCAAGGGAGAGCCACAAGTAGCCCTCAAAATTCTGGCGCTGATGTGAATTGCAGGAATGCTGTCTGTGTTCAGGGAATTCAAAAGTAATTGTACTGGAAGAGCCAATGGAATTTCTGCATCAGTGTGGTTCATATAAACAGCTAAGAATACCACAGTGGTAAAGCTGTCTGCACCCAGTGCTGGCACTGCCCCAGCACGGGAGGTGTGGAGTTTTCATGGGGATTTTTTCATGTGGCACAGACCTGTCCTCTCAGCAGAAGAGAAGGGGGGGCACAAAAAAGGTATGGAAAAGAGCACTTAATAACTTCAATAAAAATTATTCTTCCAGGGTGAAAACTGACGCAGACTTAAAAGTGAGTTCTTGCCGTGTAACTTCATCTGTGAACTGTACAGTAATTGTTGTTTGAGGTGATTTGTTTTCAAAGCTGTGATTGCTCTTGATCTTATGATGAAAAATATTCATAAACACGAGTCACTCCATGAACCTGCTGCATATATTATTTTTCCTTTGCCAGTGAGAAGGAGATGGAACAGAACAGATCCACCACTGAGCAGCGTTTCACAATCTCCATCAAAAGAGATGGTGGTTTTTTAGGTGTCACTCTGTACAAACGTGATGGAGGATGATGTTTTGGGTGACGACAGCGAGGTGCTGCTTCTTCCTGGCAGCTGCAGAGCAGGAGATACACATGACAGGGCCTCTGCCTCTCCATCAGAGGCTGATCCCAAATCACACCTGCCTGTCTCGTTTGGCTGCTGCAGCACAGGTTGTGTACAGGCAGCGCTGACAGACCTGATGTCATCACATGATGACATGTGCTTTTTATAGGGTGAATACAGTTTTCTTACTCTGGGCAGGATTCTTGTCCAAAGACACATTCCTTTGAACTGAATATGCTGATCCAGTTTTCCTCGTAACTGAGCTGCTTCAAGGAGTGTTTGTAGTTGTCAGCCAGACGGTCTAAAAGGCATCTGTGTGCCGGAGGTGGTGTGAGGAGACTCAGTACTGAATAAAATCCTGTCTGCTGTGAGACTAGAGCAGCTTTCATTTAAAAATATATATATAAAAAAAAGACCAGCAACTCTATCTGTGGAGACTGAATCCCTTCATAAATGGCTTTATTGATACAGAAAAGTCTGTAATTGGTCAAAAAGCACTTTCCTCGCTAGGAGTGAATGTAAGGACATTAATTTCAAAGGATGCTGACTGTTAACTCCAGCTGGCTCTGGTGGTGAAATAATAACAGTCAACAAAAAAAACCAAAAACACTGAAGCGAACCAACTAAATATTTGTTTTTCTTCATTCTGGATAGACTCTTTAATGGAGACTGTCTAAAGGGAATTGTTGATCTGTAGACCAAAACAACTTTTTCATACAGAACAGACACTGGATTGTACTGGGTGTGTTTGTATAAAAGGCAGTGGACAGCGTGTCGTTTGTTCCCCTGGGAGATGTTCTGACAAACTCTGGAAAGAACAGCTTTCATGTCATCACCGCTGCCTGCACTGGCTCCTCTCTGCCCTTACTGAGCTCTCTCACTACCTGCACTGCTCAGATTTCTGGTACTCTGCTTGCAGCAATGATTGACCTATTTCCATCAGCTTGGCTAATCATTAGTTGACTTAAAATTGACACCTCCTCGTTGTCCAGGGGCTGGAGTTTGTTGTTATGGTTTGGTGATGTTTTCCTTAGGGTTCAGGGAACGTTCTGGTCCCTTGTTGAGGCTGCTTGACCATCTCCCCAGTGTTGTCCTGTCATTTTTCCTATTTGTGTTTAAGGTGCATCTTCTGAGCTAAGGTCTTGCTTTATTGCTAAGCTTTTCCTGTTCTTCCTCTGCTTTAATGCCCTTCTTAAGGCCCCAGGCCTGGAAGATTGTGGGGGCACTCAGCAGAGAAACAATTCCCCAGGTGTTTGAGCTGGGACATGTTAGTGCTTTCCGTGCACCATACCCTGAGTAGGGGCACACTCGTGAATATGACTTGGAGGTGGAATATTTCCACTGAGAATTAAAGCCAGTCCACAGCTCATTCCTTAATCTCGAAATTAAATTAAATTTCTTCAAGAAGGATTTATGTTGGAGGGAGGGAAGTTTAGTGTTTGAATTTGTCATGCCTCGACTCTGTCGACTTGCTCCAGCTTGGCTGAGAGGCTGACAATGCCCACAGACATACTCTGGCCATCTAGAATGTCTTTTGTTTTGCAGATCACCTGCACAACCAGCACAAAGCCCCTCTTGCACTGCTGAACTAGACTCTGTGTGCTGTTTGTGACACATCTTATCACACTGCTGCAAGCCTTTCCTTTCTTACTGTCTTAACTATTGATCAGACCGGTCTTCATTTGCAGTTAATCTGATTGCCTGTTTGGTGCTCTGAGCAATACTGTTGCCCAGGAATATTCTCCTGTTTTAAAAAAAAACTTTAATAAAACTCGACTTATGTGTTAGGGGAGGGGTTTAAAAGAAACTTTCTTTTGCCCAGAATTGTACCTGCGCTTTGTGCAGCTTGAGGTTGTTTCTAAGTGTGATCCTGAGCATTTTGCAGAACTGAGATAGTTGGATGACTTGAAACCCTCACCAAAACTCTGTCTGGCAGATTGAGGAATGCCATTAGGCTGAGGGCAACAAACTTGGGAGGCTCAGGCAGGTGAGCAGTGGCAGGAGGAGGCTGGGGGTTCTCCCAGGATGTTTTTACGTGCCCTGTTCTCAGCACTCTGTTCCTTTGTTTCTCCCATTTCCAGTTGGCACCTGGCAAAACTGATGGTCTTTTCACATGGAGTGCCATTGTGCTTCCTCCTGGAATGTTATTTCTTTATCCACAGGAAAAAAAACTATCAAATTGAAACTTCCGTTGAATTGAATTGAAGCAGCAAGTTGCTGTTTTCAGGAGCCTGTTCCAAGCTGGAGGCACAGAAATGGAGCTGCTCTGAGGGCTGGAACTTAGGGAAAAATTCTTCCCTGTGAGGATGGTGAAGCCCTGGCACAGGTTGCCCAGAGAAGCTGTGGCTGCCCCATCTCTGGAAATGTCCAAGGCCAGGTTGGACGGGGCTTGGAGCAACCTGGGATAGTGGAAGGTGTCCCTGCCGATGGCAAGGGGTAGAACTGGGTGGTCTTTTAAGTTCCCTTCCAACCCAAACCATTCCATGATTTTATGAACTGCTGGAGCTGCTATTGTTCAGCAGCTGCAGCACCCCTCTCCTGGTGCTCTCTGATATTCCCATGTTAGGAAGACAATCCAAATGTAATTTGAACCTTGCCCTATAGCTAACACAGACACTTCTGCCCCTCCTGCTGCTGTAGGTCTGTTAACAATGGATTCCTTATTTAAAACTTTGGCAATACCAAAATTTGACATTGGTGATTTTTAAGTGATTTACATCTTGCTGTGCCGAATAGTTCAGAGTTCTGTCACATTTCCCCACCTAGGCATTCATTCTGCAGCTGGAATGAGACACTAAAATTTCTCAAGTATAGAAAGCCTGAAGCTGCAATAGAACAAATAGTTGGATATAAGGTCCAGAATTATTCTTACAGAACAACTGTACAACTTGTTAACTTAGCCCTCTTTTTTGGGGTGGGGAGACAGGTCCTGGAAAATCATTTGGTTCAGTAATAACAACTGCTTTTAGGTTCTGGTCTGTCTAGTAAACATCCTGATGGGCTTCTGAACACCAGGCAGCATTTTATGTCTTCTGGAACTAGGTGCTCTCTGGTTATTTACTATTCTTTTCAATAAAACAGAGTTTATACAAAATCCCCACACTTGATGACTTGATGCCAGCTCAGAGTTGCTTGCACAGCTCTGCATTTGTGTTTGTCATGGCCAGGGGGTGGGTGACAAGCTCCAAAAGGCAAATGCCGTGGCCTCCAGTGTTTGAGCAAATCCAATTGCTTTGACTGGCTTTGTTGGTTTGCAGCTGCTGTGTTCAATTGAAAGGCTGTGTCAGGAGAGATCGACTCTGTGCATTCAGGTCCTCGCTCCTACTCAGCTGAAACCTCCTCAAGCCCACGTATCTCATCTCTGTCTTTTTCTGTATCATCTGAAATCAAACCAGTTTTCAGCTTTTCTTGCTCTGGGGGCAGCCAGTTCTTGTGTGGAAATAATACGTGGTAACCCCACTTCTCTGCACAGAAATGGAGACTTGCTGCTTGCCTTGCTAACTCTTCATGTGTCCTCTTGTTTGAGCAGTTAATTTTTCGTTCTTTGTTGTTGTTTTTGGATTATCTGTTTTGCCATTTGCAGCTTCAGCACTGTGATACAGATTTATTCTGATTTTTAGATGACTAATTTGAGGAAAAAGCACAGACAGGGGGACAGACTTTTTCAGGGATGAAGCCTCTGTGCAGCTTAGTTGCCAGTGGTTTTTCTTTTCCAACAGAACATACTTTAAATCCTGCTTGTTTTGGCATAGGAGGATTGTGCTTTTCTTGACTTTATTGTTATAAAGCCCCAGAGCCTGGCGAGCCAAAAGATTCCATTGGAGATGGACAGTGCTGCCTCTGGCCAATTTGTTGGATTCCTGCTCTCTTGTCAGGTGTTTCAGAGGGAAGGACAGCAAGGAGATCTGAATAAGGAGAAGTGAGGCTGATGGGTTAATGCCACCTGTCCTGGTGCTGAGCCTGGAAAAATCCCATGTAATGTAGTTACTGAATTCCTGGAGTTGGAAGCCCAGTTCCCATGGCTCCTGTACAGGCAGAGAAGGAATGGGCTCTCTTCATGTGTGTTTTCCCACTGATGGCAGGAGATCCTGGAGTGACAAGGCCACTGTGCTATTCCTAAGCCTCTGGGAAGTTCTTAGTTGAATTTAGATTGTGTTTCTCTGTCTTGCAGACCCATCTGCATGTTCCTAAGTATTACAACACACTGAAAGTGCTCCTTGGTAGGAAATACTAATTTTATCTGGAGGGTTGTGTTAGCACTGGGTCAGCTTCCAGCTCGAAAATGCCTTTCAGCAATAGCTTTTCCATGAAGTCATTATGCCCTAGTGAGTGGTTTCACATAGTCTGGGTGGTGGTGTGCAGAGTTACCTTAAGTCTCAGCATGTCTTTTGTAATGAAACTGGAGTTTTTGATTCAGAAGAAGCTGCACTTGGGCCACCAAGAAGAAGAGTCCTTGGCAGCAGCCATGACCAGCAGTGTCCTTAATGTCAGTGTAACACCTGCTTAACTGGTTCTTTGTTAGAAACTCCTTATATAGGTGCTTTCTTTAAATTTTTTTCTTTAAATACCTTCCAATTCACCACAGAACATCAGAGCCCACCACATCCTGTGCTGAAAGAGTTAATGGTAACTTCCCAAACAATGTCTGACAAGCTGATGGCCCTGAAGAAGCCCCTGGCATACACGGAATTCAGGTGGATTTTTATTTTTCTTTCTACCCATGAACAGGCCAAGGGGGAAGTGCACTGCAGAGAACTCAATAACTGCCTTGTAAGTTGAGTTTTCATTGTGGGTTATATAAATTCCAGCCAGACTTTTAATGAAATTGCTTATTACTCTGCTTTGGGAGAGGGTGGTGCCTCTCCCGTCCTGCTGATTGATGTTTGCTGCTGTTACAAACGCAGCTACTTCTGGCAACAGCTTGTAATTTAACAATATTCTTGATTACAGCTGGCCACTGCTCAATCCCCTTTGCAGCATGAGTGGAGCTGCACATTAAGGATAATGTTTGGCAACAGCAGCTTGTGAATGTGTATTTTTCTCCCTTATTTTCCAGTGCATGCACATAAGTACCGCTGCACTAATGGAGCAAAAAGTGCTCCTTCCATTCTCCACATCAGCAGTGTTTTCCTCCTGGTATCAGGAGGGTCTAAATGCTGTTAGGATGAGGCTGTTTTGTCTGCTGAGATTAGGTCAAACGTGTGTGTGATTTGTTCTCTTTCTGCTAAAGGAATCTGCTAGATATTTTTATCCTTGAGAGGCCACGTGCTCAGTTTTGCTCTGGTTAAACACGAGTATGTCAGAAATAGTCATTTCTGCTTAGAAGGGAGGATTTTGCTGTGTTCTAATGGATAGGTTTTTACCCTTTCTGAGGGCAGGTGAGCAGTCATAATCCTGTTTCTTAGCAGTCTGTACATGAATGTGGCTGCAGCTGTGGTGATGTGGTGGAGGGTGAAGGGAAGGTGGAAACTGATGTGATTTCAGGTAGTTAAAAGCTCCTGCTCCAATACAAGTCCCGTGAATCCCCTGTCAGTAGGGAATGTGCTCCCAGGTAACACGAGCAGCTCTTTCTTCACTGCTAAAGTGTGTCTGGGTTAAAAATGTTCCTTTCTTGCTTTGCTGCATCCTACGTCAGGAAAGGGAGTGTTCTGCAACAGAGTGCTCTGCTGCCTTCCTCACCTTGTTTCAGCAATGTATCTTGGCCATCCTTGTTGGATTTGCTATGGATTTACTAGGTTGGGTTTACTATGGAGGACTAAATATCAAGCTTCATCAGTGGCAAGGAGGTAACTATTGTGGGGTGAAAGCAAACGTATTCATCTAGAGATGCTTCCTCTCTCAAAACCTTCCAATGCATTTTGTTCTCTTGATGGATGAGCTGCTGGGTTTATTTTCTATGAAAACTCCTGAAGTCTGTGTGGTTTGTTCAGTGGGGCATTGTGGTCACTAAGGTGTGAGTGACACTTCCACTGTCTCCAGAGAAACCGCTTGGGTATCAGTGTGAGGAACCATTTTAGGACTGTCAACAAGATCCTGTTTCTCAAATTGCTTTATATCTCCCAAGTCAGGAAAAGGTAAGAAAAATATGTTGCCTTATTTTGGGATGAATTATTGTACAGTAGGTGTAATGAGCTGATGTGAAATGAAGCTTGAGTTGAAAAAGCTGCTGATTGTGGAACACAGGCAGTGCCTGACCTTGAGGGGCTGCCCTCACTTGGGGCACTTCTCTGCTGCTCTCACAGCCGGGTGGGTGAACAGTCCATCCTTAAGCTCTGTCGTTTTAATTCCGAGTTTCCCGTTAACAGGGTCACCTTGTCCTCCACGGACTGTTACATTGTGCACGAGATCTACAACGGGGAGAATGCTCAGGACCAGTTTGAGTATGAGCTGGAGCAGGCCCTGGAAGCGCAGTACAAGTACATCGTGATAGAGCCCACGCGCATCGGGGACGAGACGGCCCGATGGATCACCGTCGGGAACTGCCTGCACAAGACGGCCGTGCTGGCGGGCACCACCTGCCTCTTCACCCCCCTGGCACTTCCAGTAGATTATTCTCACTACATCTCCCTGCCCGCTGGAGTGCTGAGCGTGGCCTGCTGCACCCTCTACGGGATCTCGTGGCAGTTTGATCCCTGCTGCAAGTACCAAGTCGAGTACGATGCCTATAAACTCTCCCGCCTGCCCCTGCATACGCTCACCTCGTCCACCCCCGTGGTGCTGGTGAGGAAGGACGACCTGCACAGAAAGAGACTGCACAACACGATAGCACTCGCTGCCCTGGTGTACTGTGTAAAGAAGATCTATGAACTCTATGCTGTATGACTTCAGCAGGGAAGAGAGAAACCCACAAAGACAAGTGTATTAAGACTCCCACAGTAACATTTTGTTTTTCCTCTTTGAGAAGCAGTGGAGACTGGGAAGGATTTGGTTTAATAGAGCTGTTATTTTTCAAATAACAAATCACTGGTGCACCAAGGTTTTTCAGTTCTTCGTTACACTTGAGATGTGGATGTGTGATGACTTGAGATCCGTATGTTAGGCCAGGGGAGTCCAATCCAGCAGCGGAATGTGGATGAAATAAAGCAATAGAAAGAGGGGGTGTGAGAGCTGCTTTTTTTTTTTTTTTTTTTTTTGGAAACAATTAAGTATATTGTTTAATTGTATTACACAGAACCAGCCAGAAGTTATCATTGACCATTAAAGGATGAGAATTTCAAATGCTTTTGCTCTCTTGTCACTGTTATCACAGTTCCCTTTGCTCTTGTGCTTCCTGGGGATGGAGGCTTTGCTCTGAGAGTTGCAGTGGTGATAATTATTAATGCCTGGTCACACACAGACCTGATACTCCTCTTGTCCATTGCACATGGCAGCAGTGTCCATGTTACCTCACAGCAGCCATTTGCTGAAGGAACAACTGTAGGATGTTGCTATCCCTCTTGCTTGTGTTTCCTGGAGGAGCCTTATTTGTTACCTCAGGTTGATACCTTTTTGGTAATTGCTTAAACATTGATGGCTGGGGGTAAAGGTGTCCCAGTTCTCTGCTGCCCTGCCACCTCCAACCATGACTCCTCTGCACACAGTAAGTTTCCAGCTACAAACACGTTCTGCTCCCTTCTTGTTAACGTGGATACATCTCCACTGAAATGCCTTGTACCACGTGCAGCTGAGGGCTGCCAAGGTGGGAGTCCACCTGTCCTACCTTTGTGCTGTGTGCTGACTGTGCAATTCCACTGCTCCTGCCTGGAACACACGCTTCTGGAGCTGCCTCCTTGTGCTGCAAGGCATCCAGGTGACTGCATCTTGTAACTGCATTACATGAAACTGTAGAATTCAGTCATGTGCATTAATGCATCTTTTAGCTCTGAACTCAAAATCTTGTTCCTAGCTTGGGAAGTATTTACTGTTTTGCAAGGTCTGCCTGTTACTTCTACAAGATAGGGACTGGCTGCCTATAATCTCTTCATACCAGATGGAAAATGGGCGTGGCTGGCGTTTGCAGGGCACAGCTTGGCACAGCTTCAGGTGTTGGGATCAGGATACAAGAGCAAAGCCTGCAATAAAAGCTGCCTGTGCACAGATGTGCTCCCTGCTCCAGTGGTAGCTGCAGCCTGACCTCCACGGCTGAAACACTGACCTTGGCAGGGCCTCTCACAAGGTCAGACACCAAAGAGAGTTGTTCTGTCTGTATCTCTCCAAATTTCCACAGCAGGCACCAAGAACTCCCCCTGTCTTTGCCTCCAGCATCTGCAGTTGTGATTTGTGCTTTTCTGCTGAGGCAGCTTTTGTGTGAGCAGGACACACAGCCTGTCTGTGTGTGCTGGGCAGGCTGGGGCTGCTGGGAGTTCTCAGCCTTTAGCACCTGCACAGGCAGCTGTACCTGAGCAGGCCAGGGGCTGGAGGAAACTCCAGTGGCAGGGAGACCTTTCTGGGAGGCAACAGCACTTTGTACAGTGGCTGAGCTCTCTCCCTCCAAGGTTAAAAGAAGCTGGGATCCAGAGTGTCTATTTATAGCAACAATGTACAGTTGCCTTGGCAGAGAGGAGGGGAAGAAATGCAACTACTTTCTGTGGTTAGGCCAGGCTGGGCAGGTTGCCCTTCCATCCTGACATGTTTCCAAAGTCCTGTCTACTGGATGGATTTGAAGCTGGTGGCACATCTGCCATAGCTACTATTACTTATTGCTGCAGAAGGCCCTGAAATACCCTGTGCTGGCCACACCAAATGCCTTCCTGTTCTTTTTTACTCAATGCAGAATAATTCTCAGGGCCTTTAGTTCCTTTTCTTCACCAAACCTCTGTGGTCCTGGCATTTTTTTTGTGAGGGATATCAGAAAAGAAAAACAAACCCCTCCTGCTTTCCCTTCCTCTAAGGTTACCTCCTGTGAGGAGCTGGAGTAGACCAAAGGATTCATTTCATAGCAATGTAATTTATTTGTCATCAGATGAGCACTCACAGTCAGGACTTACGAGGCAGGACATGGAAAATGCTGGCAAGTGCATGGAGGTGGCAACAGGGTCTGGACCTTTGTTTTCCTATTAGTCGGTTTTATTTTAATTACAAGTTTAAAAAGATTATTTCTGTCCTTACTGAACTCTCTGTGCAGCAATTCCTTTTTCCTAGAGCTGGTATCTCTCACATAAGAACAGGCGAAGAATGGAATATGGCACTCCCTGAAGCCTGTGATGAGTGAACAGGCAGGTATCATTCCCCACTGGATGTGATCCTAATTAGCATCTGTGATTGCTTTGAAGCAATGAGAACTAAGGGTCTGTCTGCTAGACTGTGCATCCTACACACACAGGTTCTCCTCTGCATCCAGGAGACAGGGCCTGGCATCCACGGGATCACACCTGCTCTGTGCTCAAGGCCTGCAGCTGGGCCAGGTGTGCTGCTGTCACCTTGCTGTGACTTGCTGTGCTGTTCTATCTGTTCAGTGCTTTCCTGCATTCTCTGGTGCTTGGGGTTCATACTGTGCTGCCAGTGCAGAGTTAAATGTCCCCGTACATCAGTAAGACACAGTTCAGACAGGTAAAATGATGGCCAAATATACTTCAATTGTACATCAGTTACTTCTTTAAAAATGGCACTGGACTTGAACTTAACATATCAGATGACCTGGCATGTTAACAAGTAGAAGCTCTGTGCAGTCTCCCACTTCAAGCAGCATGTTCTGGATCGGATTGGAAGGAGTGGGAAGGAGACACTGATCACGAGAGCCAAGGACTGTATTTCACAGGGGCCATGGCGTGGGGAAAGCCAAGATCTGCTTGTGTGAAGGCAAAACAGGTGGGTTTTATTTGCAGCAGCCCAGTAGATCTGAGCATGCCTGGAGTGAGGTGAGGTGCTGTGTTCCAGCACAGGGGCCTCCCCGGCTGCAGAGTGTTCCCTTGAGTCACCCTCCCCTGCAGCCTCAGCTCTCCCCCATTGTCCGAGCACCCTTCCTTCTCCAGGTGAGGTTTAGGTGCTTTCTTCCACCAGTGTGGGGGAAACCACTTCCCACTCTCCATGCAATAGTAAACTTCAGTATTTTGAGAAAGGTTTTTCCTGCAGGAGCACCTCCAATGATGTCCCAGCCGACTGCAGGGGCTCAGCCTGTCCCTGCACGTACTGCTCAGGCAATCTGAGCTCTAAGAGTCCTTTGCTTTTCTCTCCTTTTTTGCTCTAGATGCCATTAAGGTGAAGAAGACCCTGGGGCAGAGGTTCCTCAGGTAGACAGCCAGGAAGGGAGTCAGGCCAGCCACGAGCACTTCCTTCTTCCTCTGTCCCACTGCATTGAGAACCACCTGAGCCACCTCGGCCGCCGTCTGTCCCTGGGCCGTGGTCTTGTCCATAACTGCCAAGGGAAAGCCCAGTGAGCATCAGTATCAGCAGGTAAACCCACACTTAGGTACCTTTCCTAGGAATGCTCTAACTGTACATGGCTGCTTGTATTGGCTTTTACTCCAGTTGTGTAGGGGAGCACAGGCAGGCGTAACTCATGGTTGGGCCAGTAGTCGCTGTCTAGGAAGGTTCAATTTTGGAGGTTACTGTTCCTACCCTGCATCCCAAGTTGCTTTTTGATCCTTCAGAACTAACCTGTGTCCCCACCAGAGGCCATGTATTGCAAGCACACCTTGTAGCAACCCGGTGAGGTGGAGATGCTTTACAAACGGGGCACCAAATCGTATCTCACCTCCATAGCGAGATCCATCTGCTGTGATAGCGTTGAGAGAGAGGTTTGTCTGGATGTATCCAGGGCTCACAACTGTCACATCAATGTCATACTGCTCCACCTCTGCTCGCAGGCAGTCAAAGAAGGCCTGGGTAGCGTGCTTAGAGGCAGCATCTGAAAAACAGGGAAAGGGCTGTGCACCGAGGAGAAGGAGCAGGGCTGAAGGAATATTCACTGCTCAAATGGCTTTTTAACACTGCAGTGCAGCCACTTCTCAGCAAGAACCCAGCAGCTGTTCTCCAGCTTCTACGTTTGTTTTTGTTTAGTGAATGGCAGCAACAGGTAGTGGGAGTGAGAGGCAATTTAGGAAGGCAAAATGTAAACTCAAGTTGAAAACTGGCTGGGATCCTGAGCTTACTATCACAGCCCTGCCAAAGCACTCCAGAGTGAACCCAGGCTGCCTCCCACTCCTGATAAAGGAGACCCAAAGCCTGGCTTAGGAAATGTTGGTCAGACAGGCTCTGGAGAGGGCAGAGCTGGCAGTCCCTGCATGGTGCTGAGCACTTGGGGACTTGCAGAGCAGGTTCAGAGCTTGGCTGCACACGGGTCAAAACCAGATCTCACAAGCAGGCAGGAGCAGGGAAGTGTGGCCTAGGGCAGGATTTCCCCCTGTTAAATGGCTGAGTGACTCCGTTTCCTTGCTCCCTTCCCATATCCATGGTCACTGCCACCACCTCACCATGGCTGCAGGGCTGACTCCAGCAGCACAAGCTCAGCATGGGTTGCACACCCTGTGAGGACCCAGGCAAGGGCTCTTCAGAACACAATTCCTGGAGCAGTCACACCCACATCACCTGCAGGACCCCATGGCTCAGACATTCCAGGCTCTCCTCCACTCTGCATTGTGCCTGACCCATCTTATGCCACCACCACTGTCCTTTCAGTGTTTATTTTCAGCGATTTACAGGTGCTTGTGTGCTAAACACTCTACTCTTGGTTCATCCATCTTTTAAGAGGCTTTTTCCAGTAATCTCACCAATGTTATTTCTTGTCGTAGCTGATTTAACATGAACCATTTGCTGGATCAAGATGACTGTTTAGGCTTTTATTTTTGCGTTGGTTTTACTAGAGCACTTCATAAATTACTGAAACAAAAGGTTCCTACTTTCTTACTGGAGATTAACCAAGCAAACAGCAAGGATAAAATGCAATAAAATTATGGATTTATAGGGACTCTCAAGTGTTAAAATAGGATTATCAAGGTGTTTTGAGGACACTGAAAACATTGTCCTTCTCCATCCCTTAACAACTCTGGGATAGGACTCAGGTTTTGTATTTGAGAGTACCTTCCTCATCTTCTCTCAGTGATTTGTGACCACACTGAGGGTGATGCACAGCTCTGCCTTCCCTGCACGCAGCCAGCTCCATGGAGAGCTAAATGTGGAAGCAGGAGCCAAGTATTTATTCAGCCTGGTGCCCCAAATATGTCTTTCCCATCTTCTGTGGAGGTACTTACATGCGGATCTGAAAGGAATGCTTATTTTGCCTTGAACGCTGCTGATGGCCACAATGTGGCCTTGTCTCCTCTTGATCATGGAGGGGAGAAGTGCTAGCAAAGGACAGAAAAGACTCATTCAGACAACACTCCTGCCACTGCTGCTGTCAAGAATCAAAGCTTTCAGAGTGTTTAGAGATGCTGAAGTGAATTGGATCTCTTCCCAAATTCCTGCCAGCCTAGAGTCAGGAGATGGAACAAGGAATCATCTCTAATCAGGCACTTCCCACACAGTCTTGCCCAAGCACCTCCTCAGTCCTGTCCATAACCCAAAACCTTCCACCCACCCCTCTCAGGCTGCACTGCACCAGGTACAAACACAAACACAAGTTAAGCTGAGTTTAGTTGTGCTGGTTGCAGGGGCCTCAGCCAAATCCATGTGGATCACAGGTACCTTTGGTGAGGGCTACAGGTCCAAAATAATTTGTTTCCATCACTTTCTTATCCACATCCAGCCCCGTGTCCACGATTGTGCCTCGGAAGCTGATGCCTGCGTTGTTGATCAGTATGTCCACGTGCCCCAAGTGCTTCAGGATCTCCTCAGCACCATTTAGCACAGCTTTGGTGTCCGAGAGGTCAAATACCACAGTGTGGGGTTGGTGTGTCTGCAAATAAATCAAAGTTAGCAAAATACCAGTTGAGGCTGTGCTGGTTGTTTACACTCATGATGGGATTTTGCAGCTCTGGAAGCACAGGAGCAGGGCCATCCAGATCTTGTGCTGCAGTTCCATATGGCAGGAACACATGACAGAAGCAGGTTGTGCTCTTGTCTTTGTCTGCTCCTTCCTTCTACCCGAGCCCAGGAAAAGGGCAAGGGAGATCATCTTCAAGTACTGAAGTTTCCTGTTGTCTTATTAAAGACAGTGCATCTGAAAAAGTCAAAACTTAGCCCATGTGTTTTCTACAGAAGCCAGCAATACCTTTTTTTGCCACTGTCAGCAGAACTAGACTTTAAAAATAAAAGCCAGCAGAAGTCACTTTTTCAGGTTCAGTATATGACATACAGGTGCAAGGAGTCTGGGCATTGCACTCCCATGCTTTCCCTTCCATTTGTAGCCAAGAAGCCTTTCAGATGCCTTATTTTTGTAGGGTTTTTACAAGGAATGACACGCCAGCTCAATGTACTCCTATATCAACATCTATCCCTAAGCAGAGAGTTGCATTTTTCCTATTGCTCAACAGAACAAGCCACAGGCAGTTCTGTAACCTCTGTTAACACCACGAGCAGAAATCCCAACCACACAGAAGCCTGTCCTCCTCCCACACTCACCTTCTTCCGGTGATTCTTCACAGCAGAAAGCTGCTGCACCAGCTCCTTGAGCTTCTCACTGTCTCTGCCACACAGCACCACCTTGGAGCCAGCTGCATGGAAAGCTTTGGCACATTCTTTGGAGGAAGCAAGGGAGAGAGCAAAGTAAGCATTTGACTAACAAACAGCAGATCCACATCAAACCTGGTGATAAGTAAAACCCCTGTTAGCTGGCAGGGGTCTGAGGTGGCTTTATGGCTCCTGAGTAATGGTCAGGCTGATTTACAGGCAAGGTCACAGCCACGTGCCACCCTCCTGTGAGTGTGACAGACACATGATAGTGGTGAGGCAGCTGCTGTGCTCACAGTTACTGTGCTGGTTATGCAGTTATTGTGCTGTTTACACACCCTCCCCATCAGCTGGTTGAATTTCCCTGTGCCTCTTCATTTTTGACTTTATGCCCTTCTCAAGAGGGACCACAGTTACCTTGTGTGTGTCATCCAGCACAGTGGGGAGTGGAAAGTTTGGCAAGGTAGCTGGGAGTACAACATGAATGCAGAACACCAGTTTGGAGAAGTTTTAGAGAAACAATTTGGCTTCTGGCTTTTTCAGGATTTAGGGAAAAGACCCCTGACAGCACAAGAACAGTGTATCTCATTCTTTGCTTTGATGAGCTCCACTTTATACAGGATGATTAAAATTTTCCTTAACAGATTAGACTTTCTTGCATCAAAATCTGCACTGGCTGTAGTTATAACTGACGTGGGAGTGCAAGCCATGCCTCTCAAAACTCAGAGCAAGGGAACTTTCTGTTCATCACTGCTGTATTCCAATAGCTGCCCCTTCCACAACCCCCTGCCTGTCCTGCCCCTGGTGCCCTCCTTTGGGTCCAAACCTTTTCCCAGGCCAGAGGTGGCCCCTGTGATCACCACCACTGCCTCCTGCAGGTACGCTCGCATCCGCATCCACTGCAGGAACCGGAAAAGGCCGAAGATCCCCAGGCTGCCAAAAAGCAGCGGGATGATGACTGTGCTTGTGAAATCCATGAATCTTCCTTTCTGAACAGTTTTCCTAGAGCCACAGGATGAAAGGAAACAGATCATTGCACCGTGAAGAAAATTAGCAGAGGCTGGAAAACAAGGGGGATTATTTTTCTTAACCTTGCCTTGGACCGACAAAAAAGTAATCCCCTACAGAGGCATCATCAACAGATTTCCTCATCCCTGCATTTAGACTTTGGAAAGTTCACATCAGTACCCAATTTTAAGCATTTAAATGCTAATCTGGACATCCCAGCAGGACACTTGGCATTGGATCCTGTCAGCTGTCATGTAACAACTTGGGTTCAGAGATGCTGTTCCCGTGTTTTGCTCTGGATTCACCCTCTTGTACAAAGTGTATTTAGAGTGAAAGTTCCTCAGGGCTGGGTCTCCACATTCTTCTGATTGTAACAAAACCTCTCAGATTTCTCTAGAACAGCCAGTACCACAGTACCTACAAGCCAGAGATCAGTTACTGTGTATTATCCCAGACGGATATAAGCCAGTCTGTATTCTGGAGGCTCCAGGTTTTCTCTCTGAGCAAGTTATTTGCTTAACACACTGAAATCTCATCCTGGAATTGGATTCTGATACCAAGACATAGCCCTAATCTCCTTGCTAAGCCATTCCTTCAAGGGAGTACTTTTTTTACAGCCAAAGAGCAAGTGAGACTTCTGCTGTGAAAAGGCCACTGATTTCCTCACTGTATTTACCCCCAAACTTTTATTAAAGCTTGATGTCAGAGTGAAATCAATGAGAACCCCTTCCTGGAATAAAGTCATAAAGTCAAAACCAAATCTCAGTGTATCTTCCCTTCCTCGTCCTTGTGCAGACAGACTTTGAACTCTTGCAGTTCAAACTGCAAGACAGATCTTTACTAGGAAGATACTGGAAAGTTCTGGGCAAAAAACTTGTGCTACTTCAAACAGAAGACACAAGAAGCAGAAAACAAGAGGTAACTGCAATGCTAAGCCAGAATTTAGTGTCACTGAGTGACAGTGAGCTTGTATGGAGCTGAGGGGATGGCAGAGGCTCTACATGCCATGGAACAGAGCTAATGTGGAAAATATCAGGCTTTCTGGATGTCCATCAGGGGCCTGGAGAGAATTCCTCAAGTAGCTGTTAGTGAACAGGCTAACTTTCTGAAACAACAGTGAACTGAATAAAGTAAATATTTCTGGAGGTACAGCTGGAACACAATAATATAACACCAAGACAGCTCTAAATAAACTTGACAAGATCTAAAAATAAAACCCATCAAGTTGGTACACAACTCTTCTCGAGGTCCTTTGGAGCCTCCCACTCCTGAGCTAACTTGTGTGTCCACAGAGCACTTCCTTGTGTGATCCCCTGTGCATCATGCAGGGAGACATCCAGGGCACCGGCTCCCTGGGCACAGGGAGTGTGCCCAGA
Organism: Pseudopipra pipra; assembly: GCF_036250125.1. Taxonomy (NCBI): domain Eukaryota; kingdom Metazoa; phylum Chordata; class Aves; order Passeriformes; family Pipridae; genus Pseudopipra; species Pseudopipra pipra. Next base: position 13,764,369 of record NC_087564.1, read on the forward strand.
GTGGGAAATCAGAAACCCAAAAGGAGGACTGAACTCAGGCCACTGGCAAAGCATCTTATTCCTCCACCTCTGTGCTGAGGGAGTGCACACAGGGTGTGTCTTGTACTGTTTTACAGCCAGGGACTGGTAGAGTTGATTTAACGTAAGAGAGCGGATCTTCCCTAAAATAATTCTTGTTTAGACACAGCCTCTTTAGGCTGGATCAGAAGGTTCAGCTGGTCCCTGAAAGCAGCTGCCTTTTTGTTGCTTCTCAAAGGTCTCTTGAAATTCAGAGGACAAGATGTGGGCAGGGACAACAGGTGCTGTGCTGCCACTGGGCTGACAGGACATTTTGGAATCAAAAATCTCCACATTATTCCCAGAGTGGGAGCTGACAGGTGCAGTGGCACTTCCTGAGCACAGGCTGAAGTGGAGCCACTGGAAAAATCTGGCCCTGACCAGGTTGCTTCTGATTTCAGTGAAATGCAGGTGAGAAGGTAACTGGGAAAGGGGGGCTTTCCTGACACCTTTCCTAATTAAATCACACTAGGAGATGGGAGGGAGTTCCTTGTTTGATTACAGCATGGTTCTTTCACATTCTTTGGTAAAAATAAAGGTTGACTTTGCAAGGCCTGAACTCTCTGTCATGGTGGAAAAGAGCCCCCAAACCTACCAAATAAAAGCCATATTTTAGACACATGGCATCCATTGCTCCTCAGTATGAAATAGTTGTGCCTGGTTAACTTAAAACAATTATTTAATTTCTAAACAAAAAAGCTCTGCCTTTAATTCTTTTTGATTTGAAAAATATTTCCAGGTCTTCTATTGTTTTGATTTTCTTTTCCCCTCCCCCTTTTTCTCCATATTATAGACAGGAACTGGGCAGATTATCCATCTCTGCCTGAGGGCTGCAGCAAGCCAAGAACCCAGTCAGCAGCAGCAACCTGCTTTGGCAGCTTCCAGGCTGGAGTTTGAATCAACAGGTAACCAATAAACTCTGGGGAGGGGAAATGTGGGATGGGAGAGAGAAAGGAGTGGAGCAAGAGAGAGAAGGATTTGCCAATCAGAGATTTGGATCCCTTTCCATTAGGGCACATGGATGCAGCACCTTCTTCCAAGGAAGGTTGTGCTCAAATGGCCCCTTAAAAGAGCCCCAGAACAAAGAAAATCTCAGTTCACTCAGACTTGAGGCAGAGGAGAACCCAGCTGAATAGATTATTTTGGAAAGAAGAATTTCTGTAGTCAGTTTGAGATGAGCTGGGTGTCTCACACCTCCTGCTCAAAGGTCTGAGACCCCACTGTCACCTTTGTTCAAAAATTTGGGTATTCACACTGAAAAAAACCCCGTTATTAACAGGTAATGTTTATGACACCAAGTTTTCAGCAGGAGAAAAGCCACTGCTCATTAACAGGTTCAAATCAAGTCCTGTAATTCCCAGTTTTCCATCCCAAAAGGCAGGATTGGAACATGCAGGTTATTAGAGAGCAGAAATAAGAACACTGATAATGTGAGCAAATACAGGTGACTGGAAACTTTTTGAAGGCTTCCCATAAAATAAATCACAATAATCCAATTAAAAAAACAAAAACAAAAACAAAACAACAAAAAATCAAAACTTTCCCCTTAAAAATTGGATGTTATCCTATGAAAGCCAGGACAATGGTTTCTCAAGGAACAAGGATTAGTTAATAAGGTCAAGGGTTCACTTAAAGGGACCAAAGATGAGATCAAGTCCTAAAAGAAACCAAACCCCTGAGAGCTCCCCCAAAAAACACCTCTTTTGTAGCTTCAGCCTCCCAGAATCACATTGTCCTTTACGTGACGAGTGGCAGCAACTGGGGTGCTTCAGTCCCAAATCCAAATCCGGGGGGATAAAAGGAAATGGGGGGGAAAAAAGATCTGGTTTTCCTAAGGGAGAAGCACAGCAGCTCTAGGCTTGATTAGTGGCTTTAGTCTGCAGAAAGCACAATGTCCTACCTTAGAAAAGAGCTCACTTGCAGTGGCTCTGGGTTGGTGTCTCCCTCCGGTCCCGTAACAGCCCCCACTTAAATTTGGAAGTGGCAGAGATCCAAGCAAATGTGCCGTGTCCAATGCCAGCTCAGCCAAGAGCTGCCTCTAAAAACAAACCTCGGGAATACGGGCTGTGACCTTTCCAATGGGGAAGGGGGGGGGGGGAGAAATTTAACCCCCAGATTGAAAAGACAGAAGTGAGCTCAGAATGAGACAACACTCACAGTGACCCTCTGATTGTTTCTAGTACCAAACGATTTCAGAGCATCCATAAGGACCAGTGCTGGTCTTTCCATGCTCTGGATGGGAAAAAAAAAAAAAAAGGCAATTTGTAAATCAGCTGTAATTCTCTATTACTGTAATTAATTTTGGGGCATATACTGATGTTACAGTGCACACACTGAATGGGTGTCAAGCCAGTAATCTCCCCTGTGAGGGTGCTGAGGCCCTGGCACAGGGTCCACTCGGAAATCCTCGATTGGTGTTTGGGACGGAAACAAAAGTGGCACGATTAGAAAATTTAAAAAAAAAAAAAATTGTTGTGCCAAAGAAACTATTTAGCAGACATTTACCAAATCAAGAATCGCCTAAAACAACTTGAGAACAAGAGAGCTGGCTGAGTATCTCCCATATATATTGATAATATATAATTATCTATAATTATGTATTTAATGGCGGTTACAGCGATGAACTCTGTACTGGGGAGCGGAGGTCCCAGAGCCGCGTTCTCCCAACCTCTCCCGCATTTCCCAGACTCCCACCCCTCACACCGCTCCCAGGTGTCTCCTGTCCCCTTCTGTCCCCTCTTGTTCCCTCCTGTCCCCCCCGGCCCGACCTGGCCTCCGCCGCCGTCACCATGGCCACCGCCGGAAGTGCCGGGGACGGGGCACTTCCGCCCGGACGCCCACTGATGGGCGGCCCCGCCGTGACGCCAACCGGAAGTCCCTGCAGGAGGGCGGCTGCCCTCACCGGTCCACCCTCCCGTGCCGCCCGGCCGGGAAGCGGCGCTGCTGGATAGAGGTTCCGCCCTCCCTCCCCACCCCCGGGGTTCCCTCTCGGTTGCCTGTCCTAGAATCCCAGAATCCCACAGTGGGTGAGGTTGGAAGGGACCACAGGGCGTCATCTTGTCCAACCTCCCTGCTCAAGGAGGGTCATCCCAGAGCACATGGCACGGGCTGGTGTCCAGATGGTTCTGGAGTATCTCCAGTGAGGGAGACTCTGCACTCTCTCTGGTCTCTGTTCCAGTGCTCGGTCACTGCACAGCAAAGAAGTTCTTCCTCATATCCAGGTGGAACTTCCTGGGCATCAGATCTTCCTATTGCCTTTTGTCTCATTGCCGGGCACCCCTGAGCAGAGCCTGCTCCATCCTCTGACACTGACAGACATTGATGGGGTCCCCTCTCAGGGTCTCTTCTTGAGGCTGAACAGCCCCAGCTCCCTCAGCCTTTCCTCGTCACAGAGATGCTCCAGTCCCTTCATCATCTCTGCAGCCTCATCTGGACCCACTCCAGGAGCTCTGTGTCCCTCTATCCTGTGCCTCCTCCATCCTCTGGCCGAGCTGTCCCTGGGCTGTGCTGAGGGGCCCCGAGGTGCTGTTCCTGGGGCTGGAGTGCCCAGGGATGGGTGGAAGGGGACAAATGGGAAGGTGAATTCAGCTCGGCTTCACCCAATATCTGCAGCTCATGACAATTTTTACCATCAGATTCAAGACACAGAGATTTGGCTGTTCCAGAACAGCTGAGCTGGGCGGGCTGTGCCTGTGGCTTGGTTTTGGGGAGTCTCTATAATTAATCTGAACTCCACACTGGGTGTCCTGATGAGCCTGAAAGAATTCCCCTCTGCAACGGCAATATTTCATGTGCACATTGCTGATTACACCGACCTGAACTCTGTCCTCTTTGATATCTCCACATGAAGGTTGAAGGTGCAGAAACATGATGGAATATCCTGAGTTAGAAGGGGCCCACAAGGATCATCGAGTCCAACCCCTGGCCCTGCACAGGACAACCCCAAAATCCCACCACGTTTCTGAGAGCGTTGTCCAACAGTGTTGGCACATGACAGGACTGTGTGACGCGTGTGACTGTGAGGAAAGATGGGTGAATTCCTGGAGGAGGAGAAAAAGAGGTGTTTCTGCAGAGCCCCTTTCAAAGCCGTGATCAGGGAAATCTGAATTCTCTCTTTTTCCACAAGCTCTGTGCAGGAACAGGGCCTGACTGTGCCTCAGGTTCTGCAGCTTTAAATCTCCTCTCCCAGGTTCTGGCACTGATAAGGGGCAATAGTGCAAACCTGACCAGGCCTTTGGAAACCTGAGGCCCCTGTGATCCCAAAAGCCCAAAGTCCAAATGTGTAAGGGCTGAGGAAGGAAAGGCACATGGCTTCATCCCAGCACAGGGAGCTTTCCCACCTATTACAGTGTGTCTGAGCAGAAGGTACTTTTACAAATTCAGAAATACTGAAGTGTTTTCCAGAGACAAGGGCAGTTAATCCCAGATGTCTTTCCCTGTGAACAGCAGCGAGATAAAGGACAGCTTTTTATGACAGGTCTTTGAAAGACAGTTCTGTCATCAGTTTTTATGATAACTTTGTTCTGTTCCTCTCTTCTAGTAAGAAAAATACTGAAATGAATTCACAGCTTCAGCGTAAGTTTGTCATTAGAAAGGGATCGATACTTGAGGGAAAAGGAGAAAAGAATTCAAGATCTTCCTAAAAAGTCACATTCTGAAAGGAATGGTGGTAATGCACTTTTTTGCCTTCAGGACCAACGTGAAACAAAATGGAAGAATCAATAATTTTATTTGCAGACATGAAATTGAAAAATAGAACCCAGAAGAAGGTAGTTTATGTCATGGCAGCCTTGCAGGGAGCTGTGGTCAGTTCAGTCTTCTGAGAAAGAAAATCAGAGCTGGAAGAAGCCATTTCAGAGCATCTTTCCCACCCAAGTGGGGCAGGATGAGCTGTACCCTAATGCACAGGATGGCAGTTACCCTGGAGCTGTGCCCAAGCTCCTGTGGTCACTCACCTGGTATCTGCAAGGCATTTATTTTAACAGGGAATGGTCTGTCACCAGACTGGCAGGTGCTGGCAAAGCTGATTGAAACCAAGTGCCTAGTGAGTCATACAAAAAAAGGGTCAGGCTGGAGCTGCAATTAGATAGGGAAATTCATTGAAGTAAAGCTTGACTTCATTGCTTTGATTGAGATTCCATTTTCTTAGGTTAATCTGCTGTAATTAGCAACAAATTCACCTCTGATTTAAACCTGCTGGTCGACACATCACACACACTGGATGGTGGTTAGGTGACTTACATATGTCAACATGTCTTTGTTCTCGGAAACATTAGTGGGGAATCTATCCCAAATCTAGGACTGGTTTTAGAGGCTGTACAAGCCCCAACTGGTAACTGTTGGTATAATCTAAAACCACGCCTGTTGTTTTTATTAGCACTCAAATCTCTCCCCTTTTCTTTCTCACCGTGTCAGGCCACAACTGCAAAGGGCTGGAATCCTTTTAGCATGTTAACACTTCCTTGACAAACATCCTGCTGTTCTATTGCTGCTCTCTTGAAGTGCAGGAGCTCTTTTTTGAGGGGGGAAAAAAAAAAATCTCCAAACTCAGGGCACTATTTGCACTTGTGTTTGGTGACATCTGCTTTACTGCAGTCATCACTAAGTGCAGATCTGCAGCCTTTTAACCCCAGTCTCTAGGGCAGCAATTTTGTGCCCTAGTTCTTCTGGGCGCTTATTTGTCCCCTTTTTTTTCCAAGGAGTATAAGATGTAGCTTCTTTCTGTAAGAAAAGCTTTGGTTGCTTACCCTAAGAGCAAAGATCTGGGCAGAAATCCCCATGGGGTAACCAAAACCTTCCCTGAGGAAAACATCCTTGAATTGGTTTGAACTGAAAGCTCCCAATTTCACAGTGCCTTTGGCTGGAAAATATAAATGTTCAAAGGGCTGTGGCATGATTAATGATTTTCTTGTCTCAGCCTCTGATGTGAGGGTGCAGGTTCTCCTCCTTCCCTCTCTGCTCCCATAGATCAGGTCTATAGGAGTGAATGAAAACAGACCAGGGTGGTAGGGGAAAAAACCCAGAACTATGATGGAAAACAGAGAAATAAGGGCTTCTTGGGGCTTCTCCCATTCGTTGCCCCTGCAGCTCTTTGCAGATAGTTGTCTGTGTCCCTTCCACACAGTGGACCCAAGAGGTTGGTCTTGATTTTTGCCCCCATGGCAGTTCTGGTTTGGAACTGGGCTCTGACTCAAGGACATCAAACTCCTTTCAGAGAACTCTCGCTGGACACTTGATCACTGTTTCTCTCAGCTCTTGTCTCTGGGAGGATTTTGCTGTAGGTTCAGTTCATTGCAGTTCACTCACTGGTTTTTTCCACCACCTGAGTATTATTCTTCTTTTCCAGTTATTTTCTATAAGGTTTGGCTCCAGTTGTTTATAATTACTGCCTTCTCCAGACCCTGCACTGCAGCATTTCCAAGCTCAGTATGAGAACAGTGTAGACTTAGTGAAACTGCTTTGCTGATGTGTGATCGTGCTGCAAATCCCCAATCCTTGCGGATAACTCAGAAGCTGGGGAAGAGGGAGAGGGAGCAATATCCTCTCCTCCTGCAGCTGAAGATCCTCAAACATACACCACGACCATTTTAATGGAGTTGAATCCCTCCAGGAGAGATATCAATGTTTTGTCACACACAGAAATGGCAAAGCTGAGGTACCATTTCCATGAAAAGATGCTAATTGTGGCTGTTTTAATTGCTGAAGGGACAACTCAGGCCCACTGTAGAGAAATATCTCCTACATGCAGCTTCACTGCTCTCAGGATACCCAACCCTGTCCTTCCCTGCTGCCTTCCCTCCTGGTTTGGAGCGGGAAAAGCAGGTAAGGGCTGTGGGCTGGGCCCCCAACAGCTGTACATGTGCAGGGGAGTGCAGAGCCCACCACTCTTCTGGGTTTTGGTGGGTCAGGAAGGAGTTAAATGACAACAGAGGGAGAGGCTGTGCTATTGTTCAGGCATCCCTGGGTCCAGGGTGGCTGATCTCTATTCCCGGATCTGCCTCTGGCTTCCTGCACGACCTTGGACTGCTCACTTACCTTTTCTTTTCCTTAGCTCCCAAACTACAACATGGAAATCATTCTCTTCCTGTGGTGCCCCGTTCCCTGCGGGTTTCAGTGGGGCGATGGGAGATGATGGGAGGAGGGGAACACGTTTCCACTGGAGAAATATTTACGCAGAGGGCAGCAGCTTGGGGGCACGTTCTTGTTCGTTCGGATCCAGCGCGGGCTGTGCATATTTGGGTGATATTTGGGTTTTTTAGAAGCAAACCTGTGGTGAAAGGCAAATGTTGGTGCAGCTGCCCAGAGCGCTGCCAGCTGCAAGGAGCCTGTTCTTCACTAGATGGTGCTTTGATCAAAGATTTGGATAAACGCAGTTCTTTCTGCACAGAATTTCCTAATTTTTCTTCCCCAGTCTCCATTCCTTTCCCTCTCCTTTCTGTGTTTAACACCACGGGGGACACTTAATGATGCTGGATATCGAACCAGGCTAATCTGTGGTACTGCAGGCTCCAGGCACCCACCAGCCCGCCGGGCTCCTGGGCTTTGGGGTTTGAAGCCTGGATCAGTGCTGCTGAGCTGTGGCAGAGAATTGAATTCTTTCCGTGTTTTCTATTCCCATAAGGAAAAGGCTTCAAAGAGCAGGTCCCCTCCCCCTCTCTGCTGGTGAAGGGCATTTAGGGAAGCTGGGAAAAAAAAAAAAATTCCAGCTCTGACAGACGCATTTATTTAACAAACCACTGCCTTTCCCTACCTTAGCAGAAGACTGGTTGGTTTTTAAAAAAGGGAATTGCTGCTTTTATATCCATCTTTGTATTCAGGGGATGGTTACCTAGCCAAGGTCATTGCTGCTGCATGCCAGGATCGAACAGGGAGCCAGTCTCCTCTTCCTTGAAAGAGCACTGATTTCGGTGGGGCTCCCCCAAGGAAAGAATGGGAATAGGATTGGATCTGCAAGCACGAGGTCCCAAAGTCCACAGGAACAGCCTCCCCTTTTAGAACGGCAGCAGAGGAGATGAATGAAACTGTAATCAAACATTTCCTGTGCAGACATGCACGGGGAAGGGCTGTGCTGCCATCAGCCGTGACAGCCTGTTCCCAGCATCCCAACCCGGCACACACATGGGATAACCAGCTGCTGGGCCCCTTCCACGGCTCCCTGAGGCTCTCACCCCTCGGCACTGGCCGGGGTTTGTCCCTGCAGCCTGGTGATCCCAGTCCCCCAGTGCCAGGCTGCTGGTCCCTGTACCTCAGTGCCAGGCTGGTGTTCCCAGTGCCCTCGCAGGCTGGCAGCGGCCACCCCGACACTCCCATCGCGCCCATCTCCCTCCCAGTGGAATTTTACAAACATTAATGAATGGGGCTGGATCGCTGCTCCCACCCAATCAGCCGCGCACAGACTCACACTCTGAGGCCAGGAGGGATTTCGCTCCTGCCCCTGGCACTGCCCCAGTGGCAGCGATTCCATGTGTGCGCTGCCAGGGCCGGTGCCCGCAGCATCCCGCCCCTCACGTGTGGAATGTTGTGCTCATGGAAGTGACGTCCCCAGAGCAGGGACAGGAGCGGGGTTGAGCTGCGGCGTGACACAAAACTCCTCTCGGGACCGGGAGCTGACAGTGATTTATTTGTCACCCCCCTGTTGTCGTCGTCCCACTGCACATACATTTGTTCATCATTAGTGAGATATCGGTGGTGACTAAACCCCGGGTCTGCATCACACAGAAATTCGCCCAGAGCTGCAGGGATGGATAGTAAGAAGTGGGGACAGGGCATTTCCTCACATCTATTCCATCTGGAGAGCAAACCCCTCTCCCAGTCCTTCCTGGCTGACAGGGAATTGCATCGCTGGCTCGTAAAGGTATTTTTTTCCCCCCTGAAATGTGCTTGTTTTATTGTTTTCCTCCGATGGAATTTGCCAGCGTGTCCCAAATTATGTGGTTCTGAAATTTAAAAGCAACATACCTGTGTGGGGGAGAGAATGAGTGGTTTTCACTGTGCGAGCTGGCTGTCCCTCCCCTCCTCCCTTCTCCCCACATTCCCATGTGTTGTGGAGCCAGATGCTCCCGGAATAGTTTGGGAATGAAATGTCACCGTTTGAAACTGGTGAGTCACACTTTTGGGAGGAGGGGAGGAGAGAATCTGAAATCTTGCCGTGTGGCAGAGCGTCTCCTGGTGAGTACAGAGAGATTTTTAAAACCACAGACTCCCTGATGATGGAGTTGAGGGGCTTTGAATAGAAGCTGCTGGGTGTGTCCACGCTGCTGTTTGCAGGAAGATCTCAAAATCCTCTGCAAACTTGGATTTTCTTCCCAAACATGCCCACTGCAGCTGGACCCCGGTGCCTCCTCCAGCAGCACTGGGTTCTGTCTGTCTGACAACACACCTACAGTGACTCTCTTAATTAAGTCTCCCGCACTGCTGCGAGGTGTGTAATTACAGTGAGACCTGACTTAGGCAACTACTCGAGGGACTAACAAAAAAAAATAATTCTATACCAGAGCAAGGAGGAACAGAATTTTACTGAATACATTTTTGGGGGATCTTTTAGAGGAAGTTTATTAAACAAAGGGAAGTAATTACTCCAGTTTCTTCCCAGTGTATCCCAATATTAGAATTATGCTTTTAATATACCGGGCATTAACATAGTCAGGGGTTTTTTCCTTCCAAAAGAAGATCTTGAGATCTTTTGTCTTTTAACAGAGATTGCTATGAAAAAGTGTCAATTAGTGCAAATGGTGGCAAAGATCTTGCGAAACGGACTATTGTTTATCAGAACCTCAGTACTTTTCCCTCCTTGCCCAACTCCTGGCCAGTGATAAACTTTTTTTAGTGAAAGAGCAGCATTCAGGATTGCAGTTTTAGGGTGTTATACCAACCCATTTTCACCACTCTACATGGCAACTCGAGCTAGTAGGTACCAAGAATGATGTGTCTTGATGTAGTTGTGATACTAATGAGTTGTGATACTAAAGAGCTGTAGCAATTCCAGATGGACTGATTTCAGATGTTGCTGCCCCAGAGGTCTCAGTCCTGTCCCCGAAGTGGCAGCTGGACTGTGCATCACCACTCACAGCCCAGAGTATTAATCTAAACCACCAACTATTTCAGGTTCCTTTGCTATTCTGAGCGTCATGGTGACATGGAGAAGATGTGCCACCCATTCTGCAGCCCCTGTTCCAGCAGTAATGATCTCCAGATGAAGGACAGGAAGAAGCTGGAAATAGTAATATCAGAAATAGTCCCTGGAGGGGCTGTCAGCCCTCGAGTCCCACCTCCAGTGGCATTCTGAGTTCATGCTGTGAGTAAAACTCCCGAATTTCTCACCAAGCCCGCAGTGAACTTGGTGGGGATTTTGCAAGCCTAAGCCCTGGGGGGTTTGATGCCATCTCTGTCTGTTTTATTTGGAAGACTGAGCTCAGAGCAAGATTTTATGAAGTGTGCCTTTCCATCTCAAATTTTAGACAGCGTTAACTAGAAACCCACATACTCTGGATTTGACAGAAATCATCTCTGGCTGCAGAGATTTGCTGCAGAGCCGAAGGTTTTCTTTAATACTAAATAAAATAACCCCAGAGACAACCTTGAGAAGTCGAGTCTGTGTGCCATTCCAAATGCAGTTTCTCAACAGCAAAGCCTATTTATTCTCTTATGTGTATCATTGTTGCCCTTTTTATTTAGCTCAGACTGTTTTCAGTGATTTTACACTGCAGAGCTGCACAGAGTTGAACCAGCCACACTGCAGGAGCTGAAAGTTGCAGCAGTAACGTAGGAGTGAGCCAGGGAACCAGGTAAGAAAGGGAACCCCTCCGGGTACCTGCTACACCTTCAGGTTTGAACTTTGAGATATTCCAAACCAGTAACTCTTAAAGAGATGTGAATGTCAGTGGATCATCGATTCTGAGGCATAACTGACAGTATTTTAGTGCTTGATATATTCTTACCTCTGTTTGTGCTGGCATAGGTGTCAGCCTGGTAGGTTTAGTTCCCCAGATCCCTAATGAGGATTCCCTTTAGCCTGCAGTTTCCTGCAGATAACTCCCATGATAATGCTGGAAGTAAATACTCCCAATGGAAAAGTAGCTTATTTCTCAGAATAAGGTTATTGTCCTTGCAAATTGAGTAACAAAAGATGAATTTACTGAGTATACAACTCACTCAAGTACTGCATGTTTCAAAGATAGGTGATGATTTCTTTAAAACTTAATGGCTTTTTGCCCAAATCAAAGGATTTTGTCTCATCACCTACAGTAGGATTTCCCAGGGGACTTGAGATAACATCCTCAGCCTCTTGGACCTTGGCAAAACTGTTACATAATGTGTGGAAGTCTTCCCAACAGGAACAAGCAAGCCTGGAAGGCCAAGATTACCACTGATTTGGTTTTGGGGGGAAAAAAAGAAAAAGACAACTGAAATGACGTTGGACATTCATTAGCAAAGCATTGTCAGAACACAATAGAAGAACAGACAAAAGCCAGTCCAGATTCTGTGGTATTTCCTAAAGGGCTCCCTCTGGCACACGGCTATTCCCTGCCAATCCTTCTGTATTGTTTTTGATAATGAATAGAAGCTGAACAGATGATTGTTGCATTGTCCACTAAGTGATTCATTTACATTAAATAGTGCTCCAAAAGTAGGCTTTGGGTGGACTTTTTTAGTCACTTCTGTTATTTATTTATACAGTTTAATTACCATCTTTTAACTCTCCACTGTAATAATTATTTCCTGATTGCTTCAGCTAAATTACACGGGGTGTAACTCCTCTGAAGTCAGCAGCCCAGCAAGCCCTGACATAAGAAGCAGCATCCCACCTCTAGAAAACTGCCCCTGATCTGGGAAGGTGCTGAAGTTCTTGAGCATCCCTTGTGTCCCTGGTCCCTGGCTCTGAGAGCTGGGCTATGAAGCACAAACTTTGCTGCAAAAACCATCACAATTCCATGGATTTCCTTCTTGATCTCTCAATTCCTGCTGCATGTCTGCACCAAGGTTCTTGATTAACCCAGGACTTCCCTTACAATTCCAGGCTTCTCTTACAGAGGTCAAAAGTTTTGGTGTGGTTTGGTTTGCAGCTGTGACAGATGTTAGGTACTCAAGGGCGTATTGTTGGAGAAGAACATCAGTGTAAGAAGATATTTAGCTCCAAATCCATACCAGAACTGCAGGACCACTAATTTGGATGTACTAATGGATGGGGGAGAATGACACATACTGAGGGGCTTTTTGATGGAAAATCAACATCCAGGCCTTTTCATCTCCAGCTGTCTGAGAAGCTGCATGACTTTGTTGAATGCCTGCAGTTACATCTCAAAATCCCTGATCTCCTAATTATTCTCTGTCCCCCATTCGATGTAGAACAGAGAGGTTCAATGTAGGCTTTTGGTTCTGCCTGGGTGAAACAGTCTGGGGGAAGACAGCAAAACAGTGATAAAGAGACGGAAAGGGAACAGTCCTAATAGCATTGAGTTGTTCATATAATGTGGCCTCAGTTTAAATCTCCCAGGGCAGAGCAAAGCAGCCTTTGCAGTCCCTTCTGACATTTGCTCAGTCCCTCCACCATCCCCTTGGGGAAAAAGCGAAATTGCCAGTCGTGTGCTGAGATACAAAAGAAAGAACAGAAGTTTGTTTTGATGGGTTTATATGCCTGTACCTGCCAAGATGAGGCAAGACTGACTTTTTGCAACCAGTTTTCTACCAGCTCCTAAGCCAAATGAGCAGGGAGGACAAAAACACTCTGTAGCCTTCCAGCTCTTTGCCATTTGCTCTGGCTACAGCACCTGGGCAGAAGCTGCTGTGTGGCTACCTCGGATTTAGGCTTCTGTGTGTGTTACATTTCTGTTACTCTCCTACAGAAACTGCCTTTGCCTGGCCTGTGATTAAAGCAAAGTACCCACCCTTAGTGCCTCCCTGAGCTTTAGCCTTCCTTTGGGTTATGTGGCATCTTCACGAACCCAGATGAAACTCAGCAGACGTAGAAATAAACCCAGCCCTCCCTCTGCACAAACCCACGAGGTACTGCCAGGGTTTCCCCCGCTGCCTTCCCCTGTAACCCTCCAGCGCTGCTCTCCCTGTGTTCCCGCTCTCCCAGGAGCCCGGATCGCTCTGTGCTCAGTGGCAGGCGATGGAATCAAAGGCTGCATTAGCAGCTCCATAATAGCTGTGCTCAGTGGAACCCAGCTCCCTTCATTAATCCAGAAAATGAGAGTTGTTTTCGTACATTTGAGAAGCTAATTATTTAAGTGCTGGGAATTAAGGCTCATCAGATACTGGAGGCTGAGTTTGGTTTTGCTTCCCAGGGGACGGGATGAGACCAAGGGAAGCTGGTTTTGCACAGGTGAGCAGTGCAGCAACTCACCAGTACTGGGAGCTGGGAACAAGAACCTTAACCCTTGTCCACCTGATGCATAAAAGCCCCTCTCTTTGTACATCCCTGTTCTTCCAGACATCATCCAATGATTCAGAGAAGTTGTGGATGCCCAGAGATATCCAGAGAAGCTGTGGCTGCCCCATCTCTGGCAGTGTTCAAGAGCAGGATGGACAGGATGTGGAGCAACCTGGTCTACTGCAAGGTGTCCCTGCCCACTGCAGGGGTTGGAACTGGATGGTCCTTAAGGTCCCTTCCAACCCAAACCATCCCATGATTCTCTGATTCTTTCCATTTAAATAGATTTTTAAAGTCACCACTGATCAAATACCTCCATAGCTTTATTTTTTTCTGCCAGGAAAAGGTGTGGCCCACTTGTCATTGACCTCACCTGGATATTTTGCAATAAATTAATATTGTCTTGTCTCAGGTGGGTTTTTAGAGAGGGAAACAACCTCATACCAGCTGTTCTTCAACCAGTTATCCTTCATCTTTACCTTTGACCACCATATTCAGGGAAGGGTTTAGATAGAAAAGCTCCTCCCTGACCCAACAAGGAATATTCCAGTGCTTTGGGAAATGGAAGATGAACAGGGAAACCACAGATGAGGCCAGATCCGCTGTTCTAAACAAAGTTTTTACAACTTGCAACAGTAGATGGGTGCTTTTGAAATTCTTCCCAGAAAGTGACAGAGAATCAATTGATGCCATTGCCAATAACTATAGGCTAAGGAACAGGGATGGGGTTCTGATAGTGCCACTGGAGGGATCCCCTCTCTATTACAGCAGCTTGCCAAGAACAAATGTTTCATTTTTATGGAGAAGACCAATGTCCTGTGTTGTCTTCAGAGACCGAGGGAGTGAACTGTTCTCTGTGTTCACTTGAAGCCAGATGTTAAAGTATTGTCTGGATATAATTGACTTGACAAATAGCAGGAGTGACATTTTAGCTCCATTCAAGTCAGTGGCAAAATTCCTGTTGAGTTCAGCTGGGGCCAAGATTTCATCCTATGACAGTGCTGACGGGAAACCTAATGAATGATCTTCAGAAAAATAAGCACAGGCATTGTGTTTTTCTAGGACTCTTTTCAATCTATGGGCCATGAATCCTTGGAGTTCTGTGCACTGCTTTGAGGAGATCTGCAGAAACCGTTTTATTGTCAGTAGATTTAAGTGAGCTATACAGGAGTCCGTGATTCCAGAGGAAACCGGCAGGGGTTGGATTACCAAATTCTAAGTCAGTTTGATCTATTGAAATCCACCCATCTGTGCAGTCCTTGGACTATGTTGCTCATAGATCGAAGGGAAAGGTTCCTGTTTACCTGAGAGCTAAATTGGACATTTTAACACATATCATGGAAAAGCGTGCCCAAGTGATAAGGTAACAGTTGATTCATGTCTATCCAGAGGAGTCCAGAAGTGCCACCTTGGGATGACATGGATTGAAGAGGCAGTTATTTTGCTTTTCCATGTGAAGAACACTGCTTCTTCCCAGCTGAGCCATCATGAACGCAGATGACTCTCTGGAGGAAGACTTTGCTGCACATTTGCAGTATGTTTTAGCTACTATCAACATTTATATTCCACTGGCATTTGAGGGTAAGCACTAATTAGCATAATCATCAATGCTTTAAAATTAAAAATTCCTCCAAGAGACACAGGAGGGATTGAAACTGTTTCCTTCCCCCAGAGGCAAACCCTTTCCCAAGCTATCTGCTGCACCAAAAGGCTTTATTCTAGAAACACTCCCAAGCTATGCCCAAGAGTAAATTAAACTACAGCAAACTTGTAAACCCATGTGTGTGTGTGTGTGCAGCAAGCAGGCCCTGATTTGACAATTACTACCTGATAAAGTGTTGTCACTATTTTCCACTCCTATTTTGTTTTGGCTGCTGCTCTGTGCTGTTGTGTCACCTTTGTTGTGTGGGCTGCAACAAACAAGAAGTGTTTGTAGAGTTGGAAGTTTTTATACTTCCCAGGAAAGATCCTGGTGTCTTCACAAGACTGAAAGCAAAGGGTTTAATGACATTGCCCTCCCCCAGAGCTTGCCTCAAGCTCCCCCAGTCAAGAGCTGGCTTCAAAAAATCTCAAGAGACATTATTTTCCACATGAGTTTAGAGAAGATTTTATTCTGGTTCCAAAAAGATTTACAACAAGAACCTCAAGTTGAATTTCTAGCTTAAATAGACCCCTTTCAGTGGAGAATAAGGTGCCAAGAAAACCTTGGGGGAACTTTAAGTTTGAAAGGCAACCTCCATACCTTGGAAATGCCCCCTAAGAGTTGATCTCTAAATTTCTCCATTGCTGCCTTTTGGAGGTGAGAGTGGGGTCTCAGCTCACAGTGACAGCAGGTGTGGTCCAGGATGGGTGTCCTGTGTGTGGGTTCATTGTGGCTCAGAGGATGCTCCTCACGTCCTCAGAAGGTCTTCAAGCAGCGAGCAGGAACCTCAGGGAGCGAAAATATTAACTATGATAGTTGCTCTGGAAATGGCCAGGGAGAAAAATTAGCATATTTCCAAAGAAAATATTTACTTAAGAGGAAAACACTAAAAATTGGAGGTGTTTCTTAAAACAGTTGTGTTTAAACTCACAGTTCTTGTTATTTCTGCACAAGACACCACACCCTACGTGGAGTAACCACGGGAATTCTGCAAGACAGAGTGGCACAGAAATCTCCGTGAAAATTTCAGAGCCTGCAGGACATTGAACATATGTATTGTCTTCTTGGTATCTATTTTTTCAGTGAGATGGACTTAAATTTCATTGGCAGAAATTCTCTCTTTTATCTTTATCTCCTGTTTTGATGTGGTAGCCATGGAGAAAAGCCCCAGATTAGTAACAGTAGGTTGGTGCAGCATAAGAATAACTTTCTGCTTGGATTTAGACTGTAGCAATATTGGGGGTTTTGTTTAACTGGAAATACTCAGATGGCAGAGAATAAATATTACATGCTGTTGGGACATTTATCACCCATTCCATTCCCTTCTATCCACCTTGGACTGATAATCTTTAACTTCTCTCTCTTCTGAGGGATCTTTAGGTGGCTTTCATAAGGAAGGGCTGGCTCTCCGTGACTGCTGCTTTTGAAAACTGGTTGGTTCCCCTGGGGGTCAATGCATTTTTGTCCTGCTACAGGTATCAGGGCACCTGAACCCTTGGAACTTATTTTGGGTAATAATGAATGAAATAGGCCATATTCTGAAGCTGAGATGCCTCGAGCAGCACAAGAAAGCCAAATTCATGAGGGTGGGTGGTGTTGAGCTGCCACAATCAGGTGCCTGTGGCTGGAAGTGTTGTGGGCAAACACACCTCAGAGGGTAATGGGTTAACACAGGAAGGATGTGCAGCCCCTGTGGGCTGCACTGGGATGACTTAATAGGTCTAATGATTACATAGGATCAAAGAGAGGGTATATCCTCACTCCAGATTTCACTTCTAATCTTCTGAAACATTCAGTGCAACTTGTGCACGCAGTGGGATAATCAGGCTCTTTCCTGGCTCTCGACAGCTTTTTCTTCCACCTGTAGGGCAATTCTAGGTTTATTGCTGGACTGTAATCCCCAGACTGCATGGAAGAGGGATTTCAGGGAGAGGCTAACAAGGAGTACGAGCCAGGAGACTGAACATTCCGTGTTATTACAGATGTCCCATATGGCACAGGTGTGTTGGCAGGACAGGGTGTCCTGCTGCTGCCTCACCCCCTGAGGTTACAAACCCAGGTCTGTTTGCTTTGCCACCCAACATTATGGTTATACACAAATCATTAAAAACTCTTTTACTCCCAGCTTCCCTGCTCCCTTTTTTAAAATGGCAGCACCTCTGAAGGAAATGGAAAGTGAGTCTGTCCTCAGGTGAGGGTCACAGATGTCTCTGATTTCTGGAAGCTGCAGCAGCGGGTCAAGGAACTGGGAACCTTATCAAAATCTACCAGGTGAAGATTTCAAGGGTACAGCTAAGAAAGAATGCAATTAGCAGTCACTGAGAAATGGATGGATAAAATAACGTGGTGGTGCTTCACCACTTGTTTTCTTGTTGCACAGTCCTTAAGAAGCCTCTGCAAAGCCTCCTCTCTCTCTCTCCAGAAACCACGGCAAAATTCCCATCCCTTCCCTCTTTGCCTAACTCCATTATGTAACCCTATAGTGTGTGTGGCATACGTGCTGAAAACTATGTACAGATTCCAACGTTTTTCACCGCCTCCCCATTTCCTTGTATAGGAAAAAACTGAAACGACACCAGTTCTGGTTATACACCATTTTTGTTTCTTCCCTATGGAAACACCAGGCCGAAGGAGGGTATGGAGGGACCATATATGGCCGTGGGAGCTCCTCGGAGCGCGGCGCGGAGCTTCTCCCCGGAGCGCGGCGGTCCCGCTCCCCTCAGGAGATCCCTCTTCCCTCAGGAAGCCGCGGAGGGAGCGGCGAGAGAGGCACCAGCGGATGTGACCGCAGCGCAGGCTGCGCTGGGAGGGACCGCCCCCTCCGCGGCCCCCACCAATCCGCTCTCGGTTTGAAACATGACTGACGGCCGCTCCACCCAATCATGCAGCTATACTCTCCACGCAGGCCCCGCCCCTTCTCCCAGTTGGTCTCATGCCTTGTCAATCATCCCGTCCTGCCCCTTTCCGTCAGGGGGAAATGCTCCGTGGGAAGGGTGGGGGGAGAAGAAAGGGAAAGCAACCAATGAGACTCTAGAGAAGAATGGATTGACAGGCAGGCCGACCAACCGCTGCGCTCCATCCCGCCGCCGCTCCCTCCCCCGCGGGTGGCGGGGCAGAGGGGGCGCCCCTCCCGCCCCTTCCCCGTTGGTCTGTCCCACTCCGGGCCGGGCGGGCTGGGTTGAGTGAGCGGCTCGGACCATTGCTCGCGGCGGGCGGGGGGGGCGCGGGCGAGGCGGAGGAGGAAGGAGCCGGCGAAGGAGGCGGGGGGGCGGTTTAAAGGGACAAGAGCCGTGCGGGCGCCGGCGGGGGGAGCCGGAGCGGCAGCGGGCGGGGACTCGCCCCCTTCCCTACACACCGCCCGCTCGCACCGCGGCCAGGGTCGCCTCCGCCGCCAGCGCCCCCCTCCCTTCCCTTCCTCTCCGCCCGCCGCTTCCACAGCGGCCTCTATGAGGTAGAAGGGAGCGGCGGCCACTCCGGGGGCGGCAGCGGCCGCTACAGCCGCCGCCTCCTCCTCCTTCTCCTGCTCGCCTCAGAGCGCCCCATCTTTGTGTGCGGGAGAAGGGCGGGAGGGAGTGAGCGCTGCCCGCCCGCCGCGCTTTGTTCGGAGCCGGGGGGCCGTGGCGGAGCCCCGGCTCTATGTGCCAGCGGCTCCCCGGCGGCGGCGGCGTGAGGGGCCGGAGCCCCTGAGGGCGGGGGGGCCCCGGCCCGTGTCGGTGCTGTGGGGCGGGGGAAGGGGCCGGCTCGCTGCCCGCCGGCCCGGCCCGTGTGCGGGCGGATTGATGTGGGGGGGTCTGACATGAGTCCGCCGGCGGCCGGGTGCTGCCATGTGACCGGCTTCAAGGTGGAGAACTGGAAGCAGAACCTGCGGGCGATTTACCAGTGCTTCGTGTGGAGCGGCTCGGCCGAGACCAGGAAGCGCAAGGTACCCGGGGGCGGCTCGCATCCATCCCCCTTCCCTTCCCCTTCTTCCCTCCCTCCCCGACCCACCCGCCGCCGCCTCGGGGAGGGGACGGGTCGGGTCTCCCTCCCTCCCTCCCCACGGGGCAGGTGGGCCCGGGCTCCCGCACGCGGTCCTGGGGGGAGGGAGGGAGGAGGAAGCGCTCGGTGCCTCCGGGATGGCGAGGGGGGAGCACCGGGATGGAGGAGGGAAGAACCAGCCCCGGCGGGGCCTCTCTCTCCCTGCCACCTGCCCCGGCGGCTTTTCCGCAGCGGGGCTGTTCCGCAGCGCCGCCGCTTCCTCCTCCTCCTCCTCCTCCCGGAGGTTTCCCGGAATACCGGGGGGAGGGGAGGCCCGGGGCACCGGGCACGTCCGGCCTGCGGCGGAGCTTTGTGGAGCCCCGCGGGGCCGCGCCCGAGCCCTGGGGGCTGCGCGGAGCACAATGGCTGGGAGCGGGTCCCGGCGCCGCGGCTGCGGCTCGCTCGGTTGTGTCTGTGTGGGGTTTTCTTTTTTCCCCTTAAAAAAAAAAAAAAGCTGCTCGTGCTCCTAATCCACAATCCACTTGGAACAGGGGATTCCTGCCCTAGTGGGGCGGGGGGAAGAAACTGGCTCAGCCTGGAGTACAGGGAAGGGCAGGGGATGGTTTGCTCTGGGAGCTGTTGGCGCCTGGGAAAAATCCCTGTGAACCAGGGAAGAAAAGGCAGGAAGAGCGCTTTTCCCCCCACCTATCTCCTAAATGACATCTCTGTCCACAGGCATGTTTCTGGAGGGCTTCTCTCTTCGCTGTGCAACTAATTACTGTTTTTCCCCAGAATCAACTAGTTTTTGCTTCAAAGTGACTTGGCAGATTTCTGTCAGTCGTCGCATTGGTGACTGAGGAGGGGAAGGCAACAGCTACACACGGAGCAGAACTTGGTTTTTGGGACAGCACGGATTGTGTTTGTGTTGGAGCAACCCATTGAGAACTTTCAGACCCCAGTGCTTTGCATTAAGCTGCTCAGCTTATTATTCATAATAGAAGTAGAGCATGAAGGATGGACTTCAGGGGTGAGGTGCCAAACCATTTTTCTGTGTTCGGTTCATGTTCTCAGGACAATCCAGTTTTCCAGTTTTTTACTTAAAGAGGAAAAAATGGAATCTGAGAAGAAACATGTTTTAAATGTATTCAGTTACTTGATAGCCCTGCAAAATGTAGCCAGACTTGTTTTCGATGTCCTACAATCCCCCTACAAGCCAGTATTATGAAGCATATTAGTCAAAATTTGGGTTTATTTAGCCTTTAGTACATCAAAATACAAATTGGGATATAATAGGTGGTACTTACAGCTTAAAAGCTTAAATGGAGGAAAAAATTATATATGTGCTGGGGAAGAAAAAAAATACTAGTGAGGTATGAAGATGTCTCAGACAAATATAAAGCAAGTGCTACGTGGAAGAATGAAAATAAAATTTTATTAGCAAAATTACATTTTTTTCTTTATAAATATGGAGCATCCTTTGTAACCTCCATACCAGTTGTATGCTGCAACAGTTTTTTCTTCTGAAATCTAATGGTAGGGATGTGTTCATCATTGCTTGAGAAAACAGCTGGAAATACATAATATTCCATTGTAATCAATCTGTTCTCACTTCCTCTTTGCACAGCCAGGCTCATAAAGCAGAACAGGGTTGTTGCAAAATTATCTGTCAGCTCATGGAAAACACCAGTTTTCCTAATACATAAAAATGCCTTCCCCCCCCCCTGTTTTTTTTAAGCAGGTTGTCAGTGTGAAAATAGTTGGGTACCTGAATTCAGCCCACCTGAAATATGTGGGAGTACATGATCATATATAGGGTACTGTTTGGGGTAGCTGAATATGGGGTTCATTCCCTGTCTGTGTTCATAAGGATTGGAGAAAGTCTATAAATGACAATTAAGGTACTTACCTCCCCTGCATATGGACTTGAGACCTTCTTCCATGGAATTTTTCTTTACTGAAATTCCCTGTCCATATGTATGCCTTACAGTTTTATATGTAAAATTTGATAGATGGAATTTTCTGTTTGGTGGCATGTTTATAGTCAAATAATCAGAAATAAATTTAACTAGATAGTCCATACAATTAGAAATAAATAACTAGAAAACAATCCTTTGTCCTTTAATATTTTATATATACATGTATAATATGGATATATATTCTAGGAGCACAGCTGTGACTGTGTGTTTATTGGTGAAGATTCTTCTTAGTCTTAATCAAAATGATGAGGCTAAATTAAAGGTTTGTTAGAAGGGGATATTCTTTTTGTGATAAAGGGCAACCACATCATACAGTTGTCACAGGAAACATTCCATACATGTAGCTGATCACTGGGCAGTTTCACTGTTGATCAGATGAATGCAGCTGTAAAAATGCCTTGGCTGTTGGTGAGAGCCAGATGTAAATGGTTCTGGTTCTAGAATGGTAACTACTATCCCTCCTAAGGCTGTCTTAAAAATCCAGGGAGCAATGGGAACTGCAGGGGGCAGAAAGGGTCCATTCTCCTGCTGTACCTACTCTACATTCTGCCTTGGCAGACCATTTTAATGCTGTGCTATTCGTTTTTAATACGTACCTTTTCTGTGAATAAGCTTTTATGAGCTTCAGCTCGTGGCTCAGTTTGCTTTACAGCCAGTGGTTTGAGCAGAATGGCTCTGAAGCGTGGTTTATGGTGGGAAAGCTGTCTCCTGAACGTGTATTTGAATTCTCAGTCAGAATCAAGAGGTAATAATTATACATGTATCTTTGTAGGCACTGGGATTCTGGTGAAGATTTTAGGAGTGTGTTTGCTCCTGAAGCAGTGGCTGTGCTGGGATTTGAGCTGTCATCATGGTGCATTGTTGTATCCACACGAAGGAGCGAGGCTGTGACTTGCCTCATCTCACTGCACCTTGGCCAAACTCAAGTGCAGAGCTCTGTACAAGCTGTTCTGGGCACAGGGTTTGCTGTGGTGTAATTGTGTTGCTGATAGTAAAGCCTAAGCAAAGACAAAAACCCGCCTGTCACGCTGGAGATCGGAGCAGGAGAAGAGGGAGAGAGGGAGAAATCTGAAGGCTGACTCTTGAAATTGTAATTATTGTGGTTAAAAGTTGCAACTAGATTTCAGGGCTCAAGTTGTATGTGAAGTGGCAAAAATTAGGGTGGACTGTGTCAGTGTTAGGGTTTTGACCCGTAACTCTTGATTTTTAATTTACCATAGTTAGAATCTGTTTAATAAGCTGATGGCAAAACTCATGTTTCTGTAGGTCGTGGACTTTACCTTGAATATTTTGATGTGGAAATTACCTCACACTTAATTAAGTAACACTGTATAAGAGGTCCTTAAATTTGACACCACTACCCCCCATTTAGGAATTGTGGAGCAGACAGAGGATGCTGAAAAGACTTTTGCCAGCCCTTCGTGTCAGCTTTTTCCATTTTTTCTGAAGGGTCACACTTGAAACATTTTGCTTATTCCTTTAGAATCAGAGATGAGAAAAACGTTTTGCAGTGTCAGATGTAGTTTGTGGTCCCCATCAGTGAGCAATTAGATATGTAAATGCATCTTAATGTCCGGGGCTTGGTAAGTAATGGTCTCAGTGCTTGAAGGGCAGCTAAATTTATGATTAAATTTTATCTTACTGGACTATACATCTTGATGGAAAACTGTCTCATTCTGAATGCTTCTTATTATCACCGCTCTGAAAAGGCTCATGATGATAAAAGTAAACTGGTCATTGTGACCACAGTCGTGATATGCACAAGGCTCTATCTGGAATTTCAGAGTGTTTGTTCAGTGCTTCAGCCAATAGATCAAAGAATAATTGCCTGTCAGGGGCTGTGCACTCTCACTGACAGCGGCTGCGTTCTGGCGTATTTCTTCCTGTTTGAGAGCTTCTGTTGTTTATTCCATTATTCTGTCTTTACATGGACCCTCCAGACCCATTGATGCTTTCAGATGTGAAGAAACATTTGCTCTTATAGGTGATGACCTTTCTTCAGGTGTCCTTCTCCCCGTGAACTTGTGACTTCAGTTCGTTGTTCCTTATAATATTTTGCCACATAATCGATTCAAACCTGAAATGACTTTGGTTCATTTCCTAACTTTCAAAGCAGAAAAGAGCTTAATAATAACAACTTAGCAAATAAATGCCGTGTCATGTTTTCAGTAGCAAGTATTGTGGTTCCCATTCTAAATCAGCGTGTCACGTTCTTGCTAAAATGACCTTGCAGTCTCAGGGTAAGCTACTGGTGGAACTTTTCATCTCAGGCCTGTTGAGGCACGTCTTCTCCCGAAGAGCCTTGCCCCATATACCTGTCCAGGAACAGGGAAGTGTTACTGAGGTGATTTGCTTTGTACTTTCCTTGTCCTTTGGGCAAGGAACCTCAGCAGGCTGTGCTGCCTTCGCAGGCTCGGTGGTTGGATTGCTTAAATTAATAAGGAAACCTTAGCTTGTTTTTCTTTAACGTTTTTAGCGTGTGCACCAAACTTCTGGATTACAAATCCTGTGGAGAATTTGAAAGAGGAGTCCAGGATTCAAGAAGCATGTCTCTTTTTCAGCTGCGTACTCCGCTTTGGCTGCCTGTGTGAACTGTCTGATTGACTCAGGAAGGATGTTCTTCTTTGCCATGTGCTGTGGGAGCTCCCTGAAAGCCCACCAGAAGTGTCAAAGTCAACTGCAAGCTTCATTGTTCAGGAGGTCTCCAGTTTCATACCTGAACAATCTTCCTTAGGTCCTAACCTCTAAGGACTAAAAGGGTCCTTAGACCTGCTGAAGGTAATGTTCTCTTTCCTCTTGGTGTGAAGACACGATCTTTGGTGTGAGAGGCATCCACACGTGAGATTTGTAGCTCCTTGTGTACGTGGGACAAACCAGGTCGAGAATGCTCCACCGAGCTTCTGTCCCTGGCACCGAAGAATATAAAACAAGGCCTTCCTCTTCCTAGTGGTGCTAATCCCTAGTTTGTATCCTGTACCACGTTGTTTGTTTTTTTTTTTTAAATCAGTGGCTGGTTTCTGGGCAAAAGGTTAGGAATTAGTCTTGTGCCGTGAACTCGAAGGTGGCTGAGAGCAATTCTCGAGCTGCAGGATCTGAACCATCAGGACTTCTCTGGTTTTTAACATGGGTGGAGAGGCAAACAAACACAGTAAATGCAGTTTTCAGTGTACTTGTGTTTGTTCCCTTCTGCAGAGCAAGAAGGTGGATCTGCACAAGCTGATGAAGGAAAAAAATAGGGATCTCTTGGACAAGAAGGCTTCTTTTTCTCTGTAGTCTTATCAGCAGTCGAGGTTTGCTCATGGCCAGGCTGTTTGTCAGGAGCAGTTGTAGCATCTCTTTAATTTTGTCTCCAGTCCACGATTTTATTTGCTTAATGCTGAAAGCTTTTAAACTGAAATGACAGCGAGTAGTGTGAAGGTGAGCAGGGTGGAATGGCTTTGTTTGATTTGCTGGACTATCTGTTGAGCTTTATTTTAAGCCATCAAAGCTTTCAACCCCAAACAAAGGTTTGCTGATAGCCTCATTTTTGTTTCAAGCCTTAATCTGGAGCGTTAATGTGAAACTGGAGCTGCAAATTGCTTGCAAACCTTCTACTCTCCTTCTCTAATTTGAGGATTTTCTGGTTTAGTAACTGGAGTAACAAATCTATGGGTAAATGTGACTGACTGATAGTGGAAGTTGCTGGCTCCTCTTCTGACTTTGCTGCTCCTTGAATCTGAGCAAAAAAAAAGTTTTCCTTTGGGATGGACTGTGTGGATCCTGCTTTGTAACAAATACTGTTGAACTGTTAGTTTGATTCCCAGTGGTGGCTGATTTGTTTTAAACCAGAGAAAGATTAACTCGGTTTAAAAGCTTGTGTTTCCCACATTAAACCAAGCACCCCTTGGTTTTCCTGTTCATGTGTGGAACTGAATTCCCGTGAATCTGTGAATTCCTATGAAGAAGCTATGGTTTCTTATTGTCTTTTTCCTGGTAGATGTAGGGCTGCTTTTTATCAGGCACACCTTTCCATTTCACTTGACTGGTGGCTACTTGAAAACATTAGGTTTGGGTTTTTTAACACTTGCATTCCCATGATTCTCCAAGTATTTGTAATGTGTCTGTAGCCTGTGGCAGCTTCTAAGGTGAGGAGGTACATATGTCCTCTTACTTACATATAGGCATAGTGGCATCAAGAGAAAGGCAATTTGGAGGTGACCTGTATACATTTTGCTGGCCTTATGAGATCTTTATTTTAAAAGAAGCTTTTTGTTTGTTTGTTTTTAAAGCATGCCAAGAGCCATTGTTAGAGCCTTTAGTGGACAGAAAGAGCTGCCTAGAGCAGCTCTCTCCAGTTTCTTGTTAACCTGTGGACAATGGAGCAAAGTGAGTGAAATGCAATAATGACATTACAGTTTATTCTGTTATCCTGGACTCTGTTGTCAGCAAAGCAGTGCTGGAGCGTAGGGAGAGCCATATGTTATCCGAGAGGCCTGGATTGGGAACCTTTCCTTAGCAGAAGCAGTTCTAGAAGCAGATAGATCTGTTCTGACTGGATGAAAGCTCAGTCTTGGTAGTTGTATTCTCTTACATATTGATTTGGCAGTCCTTTATGTACACTCGGCTTAATTCAAGCTAAGAACTTTGCTGCATTAGCTGGTAATAGAATCAATGTTGTAAAGAGTTACTCCTTGCAGAATTAACCTGCGTTCTGTTTGCTTCAAAACACCTTTTTTTTTTCCAAGCAGTGGGACCACATTAATGCAACTGGCACAGCAGCTCCAGAACGATCTGCAGTTTAACTTCAGTCCTGGGGCAGCTGCCATCGAGCTGATCTCTCTCATTTAGAAGAAAGAATCACTTTATCTATTTGAGGACCTATTTGAGCATCCGTAAAGTGAACTGTTACCAGACACCAGTTGACTCAAAGTAACCTGAGATTCACTTTATCAGTTGATAACTGATTAGCAGCAAGCAGTCTGTCTGTCACATTCTTTTGTGTGTGGAATACAGCAAATACTCGTCTTTGGTTTTTTTCAGTTCTCTGCTTAAGTAGAATATTACTCAAGGTTTGGCTTTATCTTTCTTTAAACCTCTCAGTTATATGTAACACTAACGTAAATTTCTCAATTTTTTTTCTGCCTATCTCTGCTACTTTTCCAAGTTGGTAAAGAGAACTTTTCCCCCTCCTCTCATTCTTCCTTTCCTGTGTTTAATGGAGCTTGAAATTAATGGGGCTCTTCTTGTCTACCTCTTGCATAGTATCAGTGGTGATGTCAGCATATCCCTGGTGGGAAATATTTCTGTGAAGGTCTACAGTGTACTAAATTTGTCATTGAATAAAAAAACTGGGTATCAGACAAGGTGAAACTCAAAAAAAAGAGAAAAGAAGTGGACATGGTAACAAAAGTTGTTTTCAACACAGTTAAAATGTAGTGTTTTTTAATATAAATATTGTGGCTAGTGCAAGTTTTCATGTCCTGTGACAAATTCTGACATTAAACATGTCAAATATATTTGATATCCTCATATTCAAAGTAGTAGTGAGAAGCAGCTCACTAACTGTGACATTGCTTAGTAAGTCTGAAGAGAGAACTGAGGTTTGACTGAGCTTAAATGGTTTTTGTCTTTTTACTTTGCTGGTTTTGTCATGGGATAGTTGGTTTGCACACACAGCCGAGCTCTTCTGCACATACATCTGAGATGTAAAAATACAACTTCAAAAATTCCATGAGTTGTATTTGTTAGAATTGAACTGTAAAGACCATTAACCTACATTTCATTTGAGGAATTATTAGAGTGTATCTCTTCTTTTTCATTGGTGTCTTAATCTGGAGTCCTGTGTTGCAACTCTTCCCTACTATATGAAACCAAGTTTTCATCCATATATTAATCTGTAGTTTAAAAAGTAGCGTAACCAAAAATCAATGTTCACCAAGTTATTGGGTACCTTTGTTTTTCCTGAGCACATAAAGACCCTGCAGCAGTTGAGTGGAGTTGGGCATGGGGGAGCTGGAGTATCAGACACCCCTGTGGCACCGAGCTCCATTTGTGGTGATTGCCTCGCCTGTCACTCAGAAGTTCATGCATCCAAATAGCCCCTTTTAAATAGGATTTGGCTTTGGATTCATCTCACTGAATTGACTGCCAGGGCTTTTATAAGTATGTTTTGCTTCTGTTTTTAAAGGGCTTTTGTTTTTGCATCAAGTACAGACTTGAATTACTTCAGTGTTTATCAGCACAAGGAGAGAAAACAGCAGCTTATAACCTTTATTTTTGCCTCCCCCTATGCTAATTTCTCTTAAAACAACAATCTTCCCCTTCTTGTGTCTTTTTACAACCTGATGTTATTTCACAAAATTTGTCTAATTATAAATTTGTGCTTCTGTCCTGTGCAGTCAGACTTGCTGTTTCATTGCAAGTCAGATTTTAAGGGACCTTCTTTAGAATATGCTTGGTAAATAAAGGTAAGATTTATTGCCCAGCAGATGTATGACAGCTTGGTAAGTGCAGACAGCTGAGATAGCTGACTGATTTCAGTACCTCGTTTGTTAGGTGAGCTTTTGTGACCCTGTGCCCTCCAGTGACAAATGCAAAATTTGTCTCAAGGTTTTATGTTTTTCTTTTCTGTGCTTCATTATCTTCATATTACTGCCCACTTTTGTTCTTAACTGGACCTCTGTCCTGTTGGCAGCTGCTGACCAGGGTGAAATTCTCATTCCATCTTTTCTGTGCATTGCTCTCTTAGCAAGCATCTCCTCCCAAAAGCTCATTGTTGGATACGTTTATCTGAATGATTAACACTCAGTTCTCTGGTCATTCATGACTACATTTTGTGGTTTCGACTGTGGGATGATCTTAGTGGTGATGTGGAGAACAGGATGAGGAAAGCAGTGAAAATAGTTTCAAGAGTTTCTGCAGTTCTGTGTATGAAGAGGAACTAGACTCTCTTCTGTCATGATGAGGCTGTTCCCTAGGAAAATTAATCTTGAAATTATGCTGGACAGAGTTACTGTCCTTCTTGATGTGTTTGTTTCCTTGTCACGCAGTAATTCTTTTTCTTAGGACTTTTCTAGATACGTAAATTCCAGAGTTGCCCCAATAAATTAAATTTCTTTTCTGCATCTCTTTGTAACTTTTCTGCGTTGATTCACATCCTGGAATTGAGTGACACTTGTGCATGCAGAGGAGTTGCTCTCAACCACTTCTTTGCTAATTGAAGGGGCCTAAATCACAAAGATAAATAGAGTGGTACTGAAGTTCATAATTATATGGAGTAGATCACTGTAAAACTGTGAAACAGTGTCAAGCGTGAAAAAATATACATGGAGCATTAGAGGAATTGCTTTGTGATGCTAAGTGAATCTTCATCCATGCAGTTAAGTATGTTACAAAAAGGAAATGAGAGGAGAGATCCTGGTGTGTCTGAGGTCACAGAGACACCTCATCACTGAAATGCAAGTTTTCAGGCCCTTATTGGAAGATTTCGGGCAGTAAGGAGATGGGTTTTTTTGCCCATCTTAGGCCATGTACTGCAAAAATCTCACTGTAGAAATACAGAACTCCATCTTAGCAGTAACCTGGAGAATTACTTTATTACAGCAATTCTTTATAAAGCAAGCAATTTAACTCTGTAAGCATGTTGTACCTGTAGGCTGAAACCGTTTTGCAGACAAGTTGTTTTATGCAGTGGTAAAAAGAACACAAGAAAAGGCCATTAAGGAGAAGGCAAGTTAGCACATCTGACAAATTTAAAAGCTTGAATTGAAATGAAAAACTAGTTATAGATGTGGGTCTTAGTGAGACACAGGTCCGTGATGGAATTGGCAAATGGTTTGGGGAGAAGAATCCCACTGAGGTACAGGACAGGCAAGATTTGATGTACCAAAAAACAGCAAGACGTGAGATTTGGACCTTTCTGTGCACTATCACCAAAGATTGATGAGTGGGGAATGTGAAATCCAACTCTTAGTATGTGTGTGTATGTCTTTCCTCAGCTCTGGGCTGCACATTCTTGCTGTTGTACCATTTGCTGTGTCATGTTGGTGTGATTGTGCCGTGAACCACAAAGGACAGATGAAGATGCAAAAGATTTATTTTTTTTTTTCCTCCTGTTACTGTTATTTCACATGAACTGGCTCTGTGTTACATGTCAAGGTAGGACTGATCAAAGAGCTTGAGGGGAGAAGTGTCTGGGTGATGAGAGAGGACCTGAGTGGTGGCAGTTTGAGTAACAACTGCTCTGTCCTCTGGTCTGTGCCAGTGACTGTGTGTGAGTGTTGTCCTTGTGCTTATGGCTTCTCCTTTGAAGGGTTTCTAATAGTGACTTCATCCCAAAGGGTCTGTGAAGGAACCTCTGTTAGTGCTGCAGTTGTGTGCTTGTACTTGCTGTTTTCACAGGTGATGTTCTGGTGTGTGCTGAGCCTGATAAGTGAAACTTGTCTTATGTCTGCAGTTGTTGGAGATTATTCCTGTATATGCAAATAACTTTCTTCTACCCCAGTTTCCTTGTAAAAAATAAATGAATTGGGAAGTGTAGAAACCTGTAATCTGTGATCAGCTGTTACAGCAAATCCACTTTTCATATTACATTTAATTTAATGAAATGAATAGTGTTTTTTTGAGTGACCAAGTTACGAGCCACTTGTGCCCCTCTATAAACAGGCCCATCTCGAAGTTAAAGATTTCTGTCTTTTGTAATCAAACTCTGGTGAGATGATGTAACTCTTCTTTTGGTTAGTTTAAAGCATGTGGTCACGGGGCATGTGCCTGGATCATGCTTCTGCTGCATGTAGTTGAGGATGATGGGATAATGGGACTGTAAATTATCTCTTTATGGTGCTGGTTTTCCTCCGGCCTCCTCCCCTGTGCCGTGCAGAGCAGCCCCGAGGCTGTTCCGAGCGGTGCCAGCTGGCTGGAGCCCTGCGGGGCCGCTGTGCCAGATGGAGACAGCAGCACTCCAGTGAAAGCCAGACGTGCTTCCTGGGGTCGTGGAGAGGTGCTGCCTCTGCAACCCCGGCAGGGATCCCCGGGCAAGCAGTCGCCCTGGGAATCAGTTATTCTTGTGCTGGTGCAGCCATGGGAAGGACTGGAGTTACACTGTTCAGCTTTTAAAACATTTCGAATGTGCTTAGTGTCTCCTTTTCTCCAGTTTTATGCTTCTGTGCTGTATCTGTGAAATGTTAAATTCCACAGCTTGTACAGATGCTCAATATTAAGACAGATTTTTTTCAGTTTGATTAAGTGTGGTGTTTCCTGGTATGTTGTCCTGTTTTTTTTCCTGACTACCGAAAAATGCTGTTACCCCTAAGATTCCCAGACAAGGAAAGGGTTGTTAATGCTGATATTTTTAAATTTCTTTTAATAAAATGGAACACAACCCCAAACCCTTCATTTTACTGCCCGAAACGACAACTTTAGATATGCTCAAAAATGAGA
This sequence comes from Pseudopipra pipra, assembly GCF_036250125.1. Classification (NCBI taxonomy): domain Eukaryota; kingdom Metazoa; phylum Chordata; class Aves; order Passeriformes; family Pipridae; genus Pseudopipra; species Pseudopipra pipra. The sequence goes on from NC_087564.1 coordinate 13,794,790, forward strand.
GATAGCAGAAGTTTTAATCCCTTCACTTGCGGAGCTGATGTTTTAGTTTTTACTGAAGGAAATGTATTTTTTAGAATACCAGTGAAATCAGTTGTTGGTATTACTGCATTGTATTTTCAGCTCTGGCTGGCTTTGTATTCAAGAACATGCTCACTCTGAGTAGAATAATCTTATCTGCACAAGAAGTACCACACAAAAACGAGGTGTTTGAGTATTTCCATCCTGGGGAGATGAGGACAGTAAACGGGTGAAATTTGGGTGAAATTCCTCAAAGAATCAGATTCCCTGATGGCTGCTCGTAGACATTGTCTAGAGGAGCTGAGACACACCCAGTGTTTCCTCACTCTCTTGACCCAGAAGACTGTTCTCATTGCCCATTAATGCAGCTCACACTTCTAATCCAGCAGCCCAAAATAGCTGCCAAGCCTGGATTTTACTCTGGTGGCACTTGCTGCACAGGTAGTTGATACAACCCAACATGCAGAACTGAAGCTGAAAAACCCACCCAGCTGAGGCACCTGAGCCTATTTTGGGCAGATATTTCAAGTGTCTGATTTAAATAAGGCAATTAACATCATAATATGTAAAAAGGACTTACTGGAAGAACAGTTTACTATGAGACAAAAAAAAAAGCCCTGTCAACCTCCAGAACTGTCTGGATACTGGTGAGAATAGGCAAGGAAGGATGTGCCCTGTAGCTTCCTTGCCCCAGTGATTGTCTGTGCTGGAGGGGTGAACTGGAAGGAGAATGGACCATGGAAAGCAGTGGTTATTGTATTCCAGCCTAAAGAGTATTTATCTCTGCTTTCAAAGACAGAATGCAGGTGCTTTTGGGATCCCTTAGGACATGGCATAAGTTTGGGAGTCATCATTTTGTCTTGTAGTAGCAAAGACAAGTGATTTAAGGCTGTGTCTATCACAACAGGTACACCAGCTTGAAGCGATGAAGCACTGGGAAGAAAAATGTGGTGAGAATTAATTTTCAAGGTTTAGATGCACTTGCCTGATTTCTTTATGAAGTAAACTGACCCTTAGTTACAGGAACTGCTTCTACTCAGTGTGTGCTCTTCTTTGCTACCCAGCAGTTTTGCTGCCTTTTTACCCAGAGAAGGTTGGAATCTCAGGGAATCAGAGGCAATTTCCTAGCAAGGTAGTAGATGGCTTGTAATAGCTTCCTTACAAAATTCACAACACACATTGTTCTCTTAATTCTCTCTCATGCTGTTGTATTGAGAGTTTGCAGGTGTGTTATATCTACTTACAGGTATGTGAAGTAAAAGCTTTTCAAGGAAATTGGGAAATCTTCCCTTTGTCATGCAGAAATCTCTGCTCTGTGTAAACCCTTGCTGAGTGTGATGCCTTTAGACTCTTCCTGTCACTTTAAATACTCTTACATCCAGCCACTACCTATAGTGAATTAGTTTTCTTTCTTTTTTTTTTTTCTTTCAAGAGATGAAATCCTTTTGTCTTGGTCTTTCTCAGAGCTGAATTGTTTAACCTCACCTATTCACGTGCTTCAACTTACACTGCTTAACTTCTTAGAGTATTTCCTTCTAGTTAAGATCTTGGAAGTAGAGCACATAACATGTGAAATCAACTCTATCAGCATTAATATATATTTCTTCTGGTTCATGAAGCAAAGTAAAGTTGCATTAGAGTTGAACCTGATGATTGGCGGAATCTCTGAACTGTTCATAGAAAAAATTGTAGCCAACCAGATCAAAGAGCAGAAGTTATCTTTACAGTCCTGTCAATTCTGCAAAGCAAAAGAAGGTCTAAGGATGGTGAGTGTTCAAGCAGGAAGGAGATTCCACCAGGTTTTCTTCAGCTTTGTGGCCTTCTTCACTTCCCTCTGCAGTTTTTGGGTTAAGAACTTGTGGTAAGGAGCTTTGTTTTCAAGTTTCTTCATGGTCAGTGAGCTGGAAAAGTGGAATGGATGACCATGAATCTGCTTCTTAGCAGAGACAGTTTTGGTGTAATGTCATCTCTGACCTTCCAGTGAGGCCAGAGCTGGTTTTGAACCTGCCCTTAACTCAGAGGTAGCAGCAGATCCTGCTGCAGAACACACAAAACATGATGAACTCTGTAACTTGTCACAAGTAATGTTCTAAGTTGGACTCCATTGCTTTTTTCTACAGTTTGCACCAGGCTTTCAGAGCAGCTTATTTCATGTCAACTTGGTTTGACTGGATACTTCAGTGTTTTTGCAGGAGGAATCCGCTGGGCCGTTCCCTGATTTTTGTTCTGTATCTGTTCTTTGGAGCACACCCTCTATCATAGGCAGTATCTTGTTTGCAATGGTTGCTTACTCTTCTTCTCTTCCATACCCTGAGTTTTCCTTGGTGCTCCTACTTCTCTGGCTGTACAGTGCCTTTTTCCCTAGAAATTATCTGTTTGTTTACAGTTTAGGCAAATGTCTGCATTTCTTTGCTCTTAATTTCTTACCGTGAGCCCACCCTTTCGAGCCTGAGCTCGGAGCACCACTCCTGACACAGAGTCTGAGCAGACTGTTCTTCGTGCCAAGGTTGTAAGTGTTAATCTTGCTGCAGACTGGGGTGATAATTCATTGCTGTCACAGCAACACATGCTGAAAGTTGCTTCTTGCCAGATTTGTTGGCTATATGCTACACTAGAGAAAATTATTTCAAGAGTCTTATTGCATAGCCAGATGCTGTAGAACTCATGCAATCAACCTCCCCTCCCCCTTTTTTATGGCTGTTCTGACTTCAGGGAGGAAAAAACTATTATGCAGTGAAACACATTCCTGTGTAACACTAGTAAAGAGGTGGGTGAACTTCTGATTGTGGCTAATTTTTCTGGTTTTTCTTGTAGGTGAGTTCTGTTTTGTGTTCAGAATAAAAAGGAAGGCAGGCTTTTAAGGTAGGGTGAGGGGAATTAAACAGTGTCTGTGCTGTTTCAGTTCTGTTCTCTGCTATAGTTGGGAGCTGTGGAAGTTTTGTTTTCTTTAAGAGCATGAGTGACTAGGTTGGCTTGATTCTGAAGAACTGTAGCTTCTGCCATCTGTGTCCTTAGGATCTTCCAAAAGCAGGAGAAACTTTGTGAACTCTGGATATCAGTGTATTGAGGCACTGGCCTAAAGATGCTGTTTGGTTTAGTTACAACTACTTGAGCTAAGTTAGGTGCTTAGAATTTATCTCACTTGGAATTTTAATTTTATACTTAATGCCCCAGGATGCATATCCTGTGCCTGGAGTTTATGGCTGTATCTTACAAACTCCTTGTTATTTGGGCTCACTGGAAGATGATTCTGTAAGCCACATCCCAGGGCACAGGGCACCACTGTTACATGGTCACATCTGTCCCTTGTGAGGCTTCCACAAGCCCTTTACATCAGTAGCTGTTTTGTCTCTGAGATGTTGTGGAGCCCTGAAGAAAATAGGTGGCTTTTTGGTACAGGATCTGAGTTCCCCAGCACAACTTAACATTTGCCCTCTTATATGTGCTGTAGAAAATTGTAAGATTTTTTTCACAAGGTGTCCATTACATTTTGTGTGCATGCTGGTGTCTGATTTCCAGAGAAGTGAGATTTACTGATTGTGTAGTCAGACATAAACTTGCTAATACACTTTTCCCAGCATATTTCCAGCATAAATCTCATGAAGTCCAGTGGCTGGGCATTGTGTCACAAATAACTTTAATCCTCGCTTGTGTTTTAAGAGAAGTTCCCACAGAATTACATTATTGTGAATGTGTTCCCATAGGTCAAAATTCAGCCAAAAATGGGGTGTTGGAGAGTTTACTCTAATATCACCCAAACCTTGTGTGTCACACAGCCCTTCCCTGCTTTTCATTCTTTTTACCTTAATTCTTTGCACTATTGGATTATAGGAAACGCTGCCTTGAAAATCAGGAGGAGGAAGGGCTTCTTTTAGACTTGAGCAAACCACCTCTTTGCTTGGCAGGGAGAGCTTTTCAGCAGTTTCAGGTGCTCTCAAGAAGGCCTGAGGCAGTGCTCTCAAATGCTTTTTAATCCTGCTGTTAAAGCTTAAAAGACCGTGTTTGTCCCCCAAACACTGCCCGTGTTTATAACCATAGAGACAAAGCAAGAGATCAGGACTAGAAATCCGTGTTGGATCTCGTGGAATATTTTTGCTTTACTCTGTGAGATTACTGGTGATTTGCAATTGTAATACTTTCCTCCAGAATCCCCTGGTTTTGCTTTGAGCTCTTAACTGGTTTTTCAAGTGCAGTACGCCAAGGCAGTTCTGGTTTTTGCTCAGATAAAAGACTTAATAATTCACTTTATTCCTCACTTCCATGTTTTCCCTCGTTCCTCCCAACCCAACGCTGTGGTTTGTATTACCAGCCTTACATTTTTCCATGTACAGGGGCTTTAAGAGCCCAAATAATTTTGTCCTGCTGAAGGGGGAGCCTGCACAGCTCTTGGGAGCTGAGCAGAGAAAGGTTGGAATTCTGGGGTGTTTCTGGCCTCCACTGCCACATCTGAATGGTCTGAGGCTCAATCTGTATGTTACAGATGTTGAATTTATTCCTAGTACCATTTCTGTGAGTGCAGGAGCAGGGATTTGTTTAGAACAAATTGCCAGATGAGTTCTCTGTTCTTACCAACACTCAGATTGTGCTGTGGTTATTTTTAATAGCAAATACACTGTCTTTTTTGCGATGCCAAGTATGCACAAATGTCTGCTGTTATTTAACTTTGGTGAGGGATCTGGAGCTTTAATGTGCTGCTGTATATAATGTTTTCCCTAACTTAAGTAAGTCTATCTTAGTTTTGGAAACTGGGATGAATCAGATCAATGGAAGAGCATGCAAAAAACTATGTCTCATCTGCCAGAGAAGATTTGTTAGTATGTTGGGAGCAATAAATAATTAAAAGTTTCTGAAAACTGTTAGTGTTTGTGTAGTATGGGGAAGAACAAGGAAAGACCTTACTTCTCTCTTTCCCAGTGAGATTGCAGTTTCAGATCTTCAAGTCTAGCTGTTCCCTCCTCTTAGATTCAGTTGTTCAGTTGGGAGACAAGAAGTGTTAAGCTCAATCTATTTGCTTGAACTGATTGATTTCAGACCTCAGTCATTTAAAGCTCTGGGGCAGAGCTTGTGGAGTCCTACCTTTTGATGATGTTCCCCTGGTGGAATGCGATGTGGTAACTTGTGAGACTGCATCAGATGGATTTCCTGCTTAAGGGGAAGCTGTGGATTCCAGCAGACCATCCTTGCTGATCTGGGGAGAGAACTGAAATTCAGAAGGGAAGGCAGGACCCACAGATCCCCTGTTGCCATGTGTGCCTTGGTTTGTTCAAACTTCTCCATAATTCAGTTATCTGCTTGATATAAATTCTAGCACAACAGAACTTTGCAGTTTCTGTGTGGAAAGTAAGTGAACTGAAAATAATGACATGGAAAGAAGCTTGTACAATATCTACTACAAAGTGAGGGAACGTAGAAGAGTTGGAGGCAAAGCCTCTGTTTTGGGTGAGGAGATGATGAGGGAAGAGGATTTTTAATCTGCTGGTGGTTCAGGACACCCCCCTGGTATAAGCAGTGAGGATATAGCAGAGAATTAACTAGTTACAAGCTACTCAAGCAGCATAGAATAAGCCAGAGTGCTGTTCAGGTGTAAATATCCCTCTGAACCTCAAATGAAATGGGATTTCAGGTTGATTCTGTCAGGGTGGTGTTTGGTGGTACAGCTGATTCTGCCACTGCAGCAGTGTGTTCTCCTGTACACCACTGTTAACATGAGGCCTTGGCACAGACACTGTTGGCCAGGTTTGATTTCCCTGAAGGACGTTGTAAAGTCTGCAGAAATTACTGTGTAGACTCAGCTCCCCATGAACACAGTGTTTTTCCTATGGATGGACCTTCTTGCCTTTTTGTCTTTCTTTTTTTGTTTGTTTTTGGTGTTGAAATTCAAATTTAAAACCACTTAACAAGGGAAACTTTTTCTGTCAGTCTGAAAATCAAAACCCTTTCACTTTGGAGCTGTAGCAGCATGTAAGATTTCTTGATTGTACCAATGCTCCTTAATCTTGGAGAGAGCCTTGAAGTAGCATTATGGTGGCTGATGGGAAGCCAGTTGCAAAGGAGAACCTTTTTCTTCAATGGAGTATATCCTTAAGTCCCTCAAAAGCACTGCTCATGGTATCTAATGTCTGTTAATCATTTCTTAGGAGAAACTATGAAAATGCTACTCAATACTCTAATTTTCTACAGCTTTTCTAATTACTCCGTTGATTTTTTTGAAGCGTAGATTTGTGTCAAGAAACAATGGGGTATATTTGAATAAAATACAGAGCAATAAAACTGTAATTGTAATTCGTGTATGATCAACAAACAAAGCATTAATTTTATTAGTTTTGCCAGCAGTCTGTGTGTTTGAAGTGTGTGGTTGGTTCTCTCCTAAGGCTGTGCTTCATTAAACTTCTTGCACTGTTCTGTCTCATCTGTCAGGCGATGGCTCACATTGATTTGGTGTTTTAGATGTAGATGTATGTGTAGGTAATTAATTAAAAACAGTCAAAAAATGTGTGTAAATGATGGTTTAGTAGTTGCTTGTGGTAAAGTTTTCCCCTTTTCCATGGTATTAATCCTAACCATAAAAGAAGAAAAATGTCCCTTAGGTTGTTCAGTCAGTCTGTGTTCAGTTACTGAGTTCTGGTCCACTGAACACTCACTGCTCTGTTGTATTAGGGTTAATCATACAGTGACTTCATCTATTGTTTTACTAAAAATGCAAATAATTATTGTAAATGGTTGTAAAATTTATTTCTTTCAATCCCAGTGTCTCATGGAAGACTCCAATTGAACTTCATTTCATATCATGAGAGACCAGAACTGTATGATGAGGAAATATGTCCTGGTATTTAGCAAGCCTGTGTGAACAGTTATTTATTTCTTTTTTGTGCAGTTGCTGTTGGGCAGAGCTCAGGGTTTGGGCTGGATTTTTTTTTTTTTTTGTCCAATATAAATGTATTTCCAGATGTTAACTTTCGAAAGTCTCAGTTTGAATTTTGAGGTTTTATTACTTTGTTTCATTGCACAGAATATCCTTGTAGTGTATTTTTTTTTAACTTTATGGAGGGGTTTTTGTGTGCATATATGTTAAAAAAACATGCACATATAATCATTGGTAATTTGCTTAACCTTAGGCAGGAAAAGTGGAGAATGGTAATATGAGATGCTTCAAGGTGTGTGGTATCCAGTGTAATACAGAATCTGTTCTTTCTCTGCCTTTTTAAGGCCCAGGTTCACTAATTTAATGATCAATTAAAGAGGCTTCAAGGTCTGCTGTGTTTTGTCAGAGCAGCACAGCTAAGCCACATGCAAGATTTTTTTTTTTCTATTTATTCCTTTTGGTATTTTTTTGGATATGTTTGGCTGTTGGTGTTCCCGACTTACTCCGATTAAAAGATGAATTTAGTTTGCAATAGGAGTTAAAAAGCAATTTGTTCCACCAATGCATATTCCAATTTTCATTAGTATCTCTTTTCCAGTTGGGAGTCCTCAGATCTATGATTTTTGCTTTTCATGCTGATGATTTAAATCACAGGAGCATTGTATTTATACAACTGCAGTTTTCTGTGTTCTGCTTTACAAAAAAGGCGTGCGCTCTCACACCCTCTGATAAACTGTAAATTACATCTGAGTAATTCTCTTTCTGAAAGCTGTCTGCAGCTTTGCTGTACAGATGCCCTTTTGCTAAATGAAACACTACTTATCTTAATTATCAGTGTTAATGGACGTGCTGTGGGCCCAGTATTTGCTAATGTCAGGTAGAATCTAAATTATGCCTCTTTCTGCTTGACAAATGTGACAGAACTGTAGTTCTGACTGTCGTGTCTCCGTGAATCAGTGGCAGGTGCATGAGGAGTTGCTGGCAATCACCTGGAATGCATAAGCAGACTGGCTTCTTCTCTTCTTTCAAGCATCTTCTGCAGGCACTGTTATTCCTAAAATGCCACGTGCCCCTAATTTGTCAGGTGCACGTGCTCCAGAACCGATGGATGCCTTGTGGTTTGTGTGTGCATTTATCTCTTCCTAAGGGTCTCTCTGCTCTTACAGATTCTGCTTCTGTCCAAGTGCGTGATGGGAACTACTGAGTGTCTGTGTCATTAATATAAATAGACATAAACAGATTCATGCCTCTAAAAAAAACCCCGTGTATTTTCACATTATACAAACTATTCTTGTGTAAAGATATTATTTTTAATTGAAAATTTGCAGTGTCTTCCTGGTCCTTGGTATGTGCTTAATGTCAAGAATATATAAATTATATTCTGAAACCATCTTTACAGGGAGTTAAGATTCAAATTCCCTTTTCTTCTAAGTGGTTACACTTTTCAACACATATATCTGTATGTGTATGTGTGTACGTAAGTTGTGGTTTTGTTTTAAAGGGAAGATTCATATATACAGAACAGTTCTTTTCAAAATGCAGAGTTTCATAAGTGAGTGAAAGAAAAGGGAGACTGAATGCAGTGGGCTTGAAACAGTTTTGATCCAAGAAGTTGTCACATTCACTGGGGTTCTGTTTTCCCTCTTTCTTTGTATCAGTCCTGACCCATCCTTTCTGTGCATTTTTTCTCATGTCACTTTTTAGTGTCCTCACTGGACTTATCTCTAGCCAAAGTGCAGTGATGGATTTGCTGTATGAAAACACTTGTCCAAAGGGGTCACGTGGAGTATGAATAGATTTGATAAATCTTTTGTGTGTGAGTTTTACCTGGGAATGGTGAACGGGGAAGTCCCAATGCAGATTTTGGGTTAAACACCTGTAGGTAGTAGCACTGTCCCCCTGTTTCCCTCATCAGTTACCATGGCCATCACTTGTTTGTCAGGAAATCCTGCTTTGATTAAGTCTTTTGGCACGTTAATTTCAATTATTTCATTACTGAGAAAGAAGTGCCTGGGCACAGATTCACAGGACTGATGAAAACCACTTGAACTCGCCTGTAAAGTTCCTGAAAAATGTCCCCTCTCTTAGAGAATCTTTTCTCTGCGTTCTTAATTTCTGTGTGATTAATCAAAGAATAACTGGAGTAATTTATTAACTTTGACAGGCAAATTGTCTTCTATATCAAAGTACTGTTCTAGCTCTCTGTCAGTGGACAAAATTAAATCTTTAATGGAAATCTTAATGTCTTCCAAAAAAAAAAAAGAGGTGGAAAACGTTATGTATTATGTAGCATGTTACTTTTTCTTGCTTACAGATGTAAGAGCTTGTAGAGCACCTGGCAGGTGAGAGACTTGTGGTTGAATACCTCTCCCACATGTAAGGGCAGGAGTTAAACCTGAAGGTGAATCCATTTGTTTCTTTTTAAATTCAGGTCTTTGTCGCTAAGGTTCATAAGCAGTTTTTAGTTTAGATTAAATTTTAAGATGTTCTTACACCTTTAAATGTTTTCCTTTGCTTTCTTGTGACGTGACTTCTCATATTGTAGCTTAAAGAGCATTTTGTGAGAATGTGAGGCAACGTGCATATTAAGAGTTCTGAAGTACTGTCAAAAGATGCACCATGGAATGAAACAGTGGCATTGTGTCCAGAGTGTTCTGTCTTGACGCAGAACTGAGTAGTTCCAAGAGCTCAAATAGTTTTAGGCTTTTTTTTAAAGTTGTTAAGTTCAGCTTTTGAATTACTTAAGTAAAAGCTGTGCTCATTTCGAAAGGTCACTAACAATTGGTTGGAGGTGGCCACCAGAAATGGTTCTTGGAACTGTCCAATTACTTTGTAAGATAAGTCTTTCGTGGGGTAAAGTGTCGAGGAGTTGTTCTGAGTTTGGTTGGTTTGGGGTTTTTTTTGTACTTTTTCCCACTCTCCTGAAGGTATTTACAAGGAGACTCAGGATTTGCTGTGTTTGGCAGCGTGAAGGCAGATGGGCATTTATCTCACCAGGACTGGGCAGCACTTCAGCTGAAATACCGTCTTCCCTTTCCATCTCTCATGTTTTAATAGAGACTTCAGAATTTTTATGAAACCTAATCAATTCAGAAAGAAACTGATGTTTACACAGATTGTATAATTTCTACATTATGCTTTCATGCTTTATATCAAGGAAGGGGCGCTTGGTTTAGGTCCTGAAAATAGTGATTTCTGAACTTAATTGTATTTTAACTCTTTCATCTGCAGCCCTCCCAACATCTTCCTTTGGAACATAGAGGGTAGGTGGGACAGGCTTCTCTTCAAAACATGGCAAAAATGGAGGTGCCTTGGGTTTGTTTTATTCCATCCTTTGAAGAGAAAGGAAAATAGGAAGAAAGATGTGTTGTTGATATTATGAAATAGATCTCCACCGTAATTAACAGCCTGGGAGTTTTTCTGCTTGCTTTTCTTATCCCTGTGTTGCGAAACCTTGCTGTCCTGCTGGGATTTCTTTTTGGAATGCAGAGGTGTGTTCTAGCTAAAAGCATGTGCTTTGCCTAATAAGCTTTCCTAGCCATTGAGCCCAGCTGGCTGCTGCAGTCTGCATTTGTTTGGTCGTAACTAATTTTTATAACCGTGCTTTAAATGAAACTAATGCTTTTTGCATTAAATGACAAACCCCGCACAATGTCCATAAATGAAACCGAACACTATAATCTACTAATTTTTGTTTTCAATGTGCAGCTTTATATAATCAAGCAGCCTACTAAAAGGAAGATGTGGGAATAATGCTGGTAGGATGTGAATGGTGCTAAACTAAAGGGATCAGCCTTTGTTGGAGAGAACATCTACGTTGAGTTAATGGTTTAGCACCTCCCCTCATAGATACAGGACAGGAATGAAGAGGGCAGGGTCTGGCTGGTCAGAACAAAATGTTCTTGTCAAATCTTGGTGTCTTTTGCTGTAGGTGGTGATGAATTTCATCAGTGTGTAGCCCTTTGATGGAGTCTCCTGATGGGTTAATTTTCAGGGTTGCTGCAGTCATGCAGCTACCTCTTGAAGTTGATAAAACTTCCAAGTACTCAAATTCTCTGAAATTCAGCCGTGTCTTTTCAATTCCATCCAAATTGTGGATGAACAGAGTCAATGTTAGGGGGTGAAACATGGAATAGAAATTCTGTTTCAAAATAGTCATGAATCACTGTGTGCAAGTCTACAACAGTGACTCTGGAATTGTTGTGCAAGTTTGTTCTTCATGTATTTGTGGAAAGTAATGTTTTTCTTCTGACTTTATGCTAAATACGAACATTTCTCATATAACTAGTCAAATACACAAATTTCTGGTCACTTCTCTCTTTGTTGCAGCAGAGTTTTTTAATAAGATGCAGCAGCTGCTTGGAAGTTAAGTAAAAAAAAAACACCCTAAACCCATAACAACAATAATAAAACCACCACCACCACCACCAACAAATCTCTGTAACCCTGTTTTGATATTTCTTCTCACAGTACTTAGGACAGTTTCTTTCTTCTCGTGAATTCACATAGTTCAGAGGTGCTCTGAGTAGAAACTTCTCCCTTTGCTCAGAGGGTGAGTCACATCTGACCTGCACATAAATGCTCTCCTGTTCTCCTCTTCATTGTAGGCAGCAGCCTGAGCTGGGTCAGGGGGAAGATTTGAATCTCTTTGCTGTTTCTCCATGTTCCTTTTCGGAGAATTGCATTGCAGTGAGGCTCTAGACCTTTTTTTTTTTCTTTACACAAATGTCAGTGGACAGATTTAGGGCCTGAATGTCAACTCCATTCACTTACAGGTTTGCCTCATGTTTGTTAAACTGTGACTGTTCAGAATCACAGTAAATTTTTTGGAGTCAAAATTACTGATGATGACACCTCAAAAAGACACAGATAATTGCACTTGTAATTACACTATTAAAAAGGGGCAAACTCTTGCATGTGACCTAATAAAAAAGCCAACAACAAACACAACTTCCCCTTCTAGCACTCCTTTAGCTAATATAATTCAGAAATTTGTCTGTTTAGGTCTTCTGAACTAGGCAATGACACTAATACATGAACTGTGATCTGTTAATGGCCTACAGGCAGCTGTGAGAAGGGAATATATGGATTTTTACTTAACGCTCCTGATTAGTACATTAGAGAAAAAAACAAACCAACAAAGTGTTGTTGAGTGTTTGGATATTGCTGGGGATAAAACAGAGTCTGAGAAGATCTCCTCAGATGTAGTCAACAAACTGCAGTGAGGATAGAAACAAAAACTCCTGCAGGGTTGTCATCCTACACTTCTCTGGGAAAGGTTATAGCTGAAACTTTGTTAAATCAAGTAATAACCAAGTGGTGTGTTTAGCAGTCCTGACATTAGTGGGGCAGGTTGGTTCTATTTTGGTGATCCCAAATTTCTCTTCTCGGAAAGCACCTGTTCCCCAAGGTCTGCTGAACAACAGGAGCTAGAATTTCTAGTGCCCTCATCTTGAGAGGCAAATCACAGTTTACCAGAACCCCCAGTTCATTCCTCTGAGAGGGAGGGTAAAATGCACTCATTTTGCAGAACAAGTTCATGTTCTAAATACATCACGAAGTGTTAAAACATATTAGTTGGCTGTACATTCTGTGGATAAAGCCAGAAGCTCTTTGCTAAGAATCTATCGCCCACTTCCCTGCACACTTTGTGATTAATGATTATTCTGTGGGACTCCAGCAATTAGCAAACTCTAAATGGATAAAGGAGTAAATTTTTGGCATGAAAATGCTTATTTCCCAGTTGATTTTTTTTTTTTCTGAAGATATCTTCATTCATCTTACCAATGTGAGAAATCTAGGCTCCTTTTCTCTTCCAGAACATATTTTATGTTCATATTGCTTTAATAATGTTTTTTCTATGCTGACCTGCCTGTCTTTAGAGTTTAGAATATCCATCTGTCTGACTCATTTCTTCTGAAGGGTGAATTGCAGTCCTGACCACCTCTGTCTTATCTCCATAACTTTAGGCTTGCAAATGTGCATGAAAGTTTTCTAGTGAATGAAAGACCTCGTATTTAGCTGTAGTGACATGAATTATTAATTTGTTTTGTACTGAGGTATGAGGAAATGCAAAGCTTCAGCTTACTAGATATCAAAGCATGTTCTGTGCAAGCACACTGAGAATTTGCTTTCGCTCTCTGGCAGCAACATACAGGTTGGCTTGGAGTATTCCTGGACATAAACATGCCCTCAGATGCTGATGTCTTAATATCACAAGTGGAACTAGGCAAGCAACATTTCTAGTTTGTCCATTATAGTTTCATTTTCATTGAATAGAGAGAGTCATGGAATGGTTTGGGTTGGAAGAGAACTTAAAGCTCATCTTGTTCCACCCCCCTGCCATGGGCAGGGGCACCTCCCAGTATCCCAAATTGCTCCAAGCTTCGTCCAACCTGGCCTTGGACACTTCCAGGGATGGGGCAGCCACAGCTTCTCTGGGCAACCTTTTAGGCAATTTCATGCTTCATCTGGTGATGGCACTGTTGTTTGAGGGTGCACTTGTTCCGTGATGGAGACATGTTCCATGGTTTAGACTGAGGGGTTAATGGTCTTTTCTGTGTCACCACATTTTTATGGCCTATTTTTAAGAGGAAATATTCTGTTTTGTAATGGTTTTTTCTTGTAGACACTGTGAAAGGACTAGAACTTGTCTTCAGCTCCTGTTAGACAAAGAGGAAATTTTGTTCTTATGGCAAGAAGAGTTTGCCTTTTTTGTTCTGTTATCATCATTGAAACCCACAGTTGTCAGAGTTGTAAGCAGTGGGGTTTAATTTCTGTACTACACGTTGGCTTGTTTTGCTACAGTAAATATAAAAATGTCATGTATAAGAACTCAAATAAGTTTTGACAATATGGTGCATAACTCATTGGAAGCTTTTAAAAGCAGAAATGTTTTCAACCAGACCAGTGCTTTTTGGTTCCGCTCAACAATGGATCTGCCCTATTCAGAGTGGTATTGAGGTTTTTTACATCATAGATTGACTTGGGTTGGAAAGGGCCTTAGAGATCAGATAGTCACTAATAGATGCCCTCTGTCACTGTTACTGTTCATTTTCCACTAGTTGTCTTTTATCCTGTGAGTTTTTGTCCCATAAATAAGTCATGCCATGGAGAATCTGTGCTGTAGCATCATCCCATCCATCTTTCCTACTAGAGGAATTGCTTTGACTTTGATGGGGACTAATTAAATTCCCATATTTTTATGGACATCTCAGAGTAGTTAAAGAAAAGATAGCTGGATTATCTGTGCTTTTTGAAATGAGCCTGTAGGATTTGTTCGGACTTTGATCCTATGTGTATCCTGGAGTTTCTTTTTTCTTTTCTTTCTGTAAGGAAGCTGTCTGGAGTCTTTCCATCGAAGTCCTGTGGCAAACTTCCCAAGAACATACCTGGTTTTGTATGAAGAATCCCATTTCTTAGTTTTATGCAGGGCAAAATGCAATCTCTGCAGCATGGGCCGGGTTTAATAAGACTCTCTTGCAGCTTCAGGCAGGTTTGGCTGTTCAGCTTATTCCTTGACTTGTTTCCCAAGTCGTGTGCTCACAGATGAGATCGATCCCTTACCTAATGGGACATTTAAAAACACTTCCACCATTTGCTGAGGTGAAGGAATGGATTCTGTGCTAGATCTGAGCCCACACTGCTGCGGTCTTGGCAAGCCCCTTGCTCTCATGTGGAATTCGCTGCTGCAGTGGTGCATTGCAGGAAATAGATAAAAATCAACACATACAAGGTATCAGTGCAATATATATATCCAGGGAAAGAGCCATGCATTTGAACCTTAAGCAGCTTATGTGTTTTCACAAGGCAAATAGCCTTCCCACTGTTAAAAGGATCTCACTATAGGACATGTGCTTTAGTTTGAATAAGATCCATTATTTAAATGGTTTAAAAACACAATAGGCCCTTAAATGCATCTTTTATAGAGTACTCCAGAAATCATTTAGGTTTGTAAATGCTGGTGGTGGGGATGAGCACCTACTAAAGGAGAAGCAAATAAGCACTCTCAGCATAGTCATTTGAATTCCAGAGAATTGCTTTGTTCTTGTTGAAATACAACTTTTTACTACTGTGGCTGTATATGGGAAAAGCAAAATTACGTTTTTAGAGTATCCTTCTATTTTCTCCTCTAGCTCCCGTTATCTGTCTTTTAAATTGTGCAGCTCTTCCTCTCAAGTTTCATTTCAGCCTTGAACCTGTTGTGGAATTTTGTGTAAAACAAAAATTGGAAAAAAATAAAAAAAAAATTAATCTGATTTACTGTTCATCTCTTGACATGACCCATCATCCACAGTAAGGAGAGCAGGGATGAAATCTGGAGAGAGAGTTGGAGTGATACCTGCTCTGTATTTCTGTTCACTACAAGATATAATTCTATAGTTGTAGATGGACTTGCAGTGCTATCTTGAGAAGAGCTCTTGAACCAAAGTTATGCTTTCAGAGCTTGGATAGACTTTGGCTACCACGTGATTCTCATTTAATAACATGTCTTCGTTTCAGAGCGAATGCAGAAAAATGTGCTCAAAGTTGTCCATCCATACAATGCCTCTCTGAAAGGAGAAAGTTTCCTCAAGTTGCTTTCTAGCATGTTCAGTTCCTCTTTCACAGTTTTTTCACTTACAGGCAGAAAAGTAGGGCTCACTGGAATCAGCAGCAAGCTGCTCACATGGTCATAATGGTATATTTTTATTTACTCCATTTGAGAACTGTGATGTTATTTAACAACTTGGGCTATTTCATCTTTAATTATAAATTGTGATATATGTCTCCAAACTTCAAACAGATGGTCAGAGCCAAGTGTCCTGTTCAGACTTGGAGAGCAGTGTAGATAGACATCTTCTCTCTGCCTTTTTTTTTGAGCTACTGCTGTCTAAACAAACATTTAGAATAACCCAGTTTAAGAAGTTACCTGCACTTGGCTTTGGGTTTGGTTTTTTTTTTTTTTAAGGTGACTTTCTGAACACTTAGTTCTGTACCTAATGCACAGTTTTGCTTGTGCTAATAAAAGCTTTACTAATACTCCTTAGTGGGTCTGAAAATAAAATTGACAATATTGAGGGCATGTTCTTTTAAAAACATAAATGACATTTCCAATCGGACAGGATCATAATTAAGACTCGGTTGCAGGAAGCGAGTGAACAATACCTGAGTTGATTTTTTTAATTATTTAAAGCTGATGTGTCAGAGCAGTGCACTGACTCAGAGTCACTCTGAATCATCCTATCAGCGTGTGGAGGAGTGATTTATATACCATACCATGGAGAACTGGAGAATCAATTACCTCTTTTTGTTTCTTCAAACCTGAGAGCATGGCTTTGAAGTTTTAATTATTTCAGTTTCTGGAATATCCCCTCCCCTGTGCTGATGGCTGATGGATTTGTGGCAGACCAGCCTCAGAAAGTAAATGTAGAATAACGAGTGATGGAAGTGTTGTGAGGCAGATTTGACCTAAATTTGTTACTCTTGAGGTACAAAGTACTCGAGAGTAATAAATCCTGTCAGCTGTGCTTTAATACTGACTTTCTCCTCCCACAAGGCAGAAGAAACTCCACTGTTGAAATAGCCATGGGGGCTCCACCTTGAGCAGGGAAAGAAGCAGTGGTGGGTTATGTGACCTTTTGTGATTCTGTCCTTTCTTCTTCTGAAAAATAGGCTAAGGGAAGCACACTGTTCATCACTCAACATGAGCTGCTGTGCCTGCTTTACATCTGGGCAAGAATTGGTTGCAACAGGAATGGATAAGAATTAAAATAAAACTCTGTGCCCAAGCTGTGATCTAAAGACAGCAAGGGGAATGGAAGAGGCAAAACGAACAGAGGGGATTGACTGTACCTGAAATGTGAATATTAAGGCTTGGAACTCTGAATGTGTCAGGGAATGGTTAAGTTTTCCTTCAATGTCTTGATCTTGGCCCAGTGAGGGAATTTGCACTTCATATCTGAAAAGTTTCAGTCTTGGACTCTTCTGGTTTAGGTACAGACATGCAGGCAGAATTCCCCACATGCAGCTGTATGCTCTGGGTAGGCATATTTAGAGCTACCCAACAAACATCTTCTTCTGTGTAGACTGAGATTAAAGTTCTTTCTGAAGAGTTAGGCGTGGTTTAGAGCTGAAAAATTAAATGTACCCACCAAAAACTTTAAGTAATGATTATACCATATTAAAAAAAAAAAAACAACAAACAAAACCAACTTTCTCTTCTTGTTTCTGATGTGTCTAAACTTCCTTTTACACAAAAGCTTGCTTTAAAAAGTGAGGAAATAGAATCAGATTTGTATTGGGAAGCTTTTTCTTTTTAATATTGTGAATTTGTACCTGATCAGACGCTTGCAGGGATCCATAACTAGTGTGTTTGTTTTAAGACTGCCTTAAGAATCTGCTTCTTTTGATTACTTGTGAACTTGTACAGTGTGGCAACACCTTCCTTATGATCTTTTAACCTCCCAAGCCTCCCACTGTCTTGTTAGTGTTACCTAGATCATCTTTTCCCCTGAACCTTTGTGGTGAATGTGGTTTGCAGACTGTGAAAGGTAGGAGGTCTCCGGCTTATGAGCTTGTAGCTAAAAACTGCTCTGCTCTGAAAGTGCTTTGATATATTTAGTGTGAGCATAAGAGGCAGGACTCCAAAGTACCACAGTGGAAAACTTGTAAAAAGTTTTTTTTCTTCTCATGTACGATTAAATAAAAGTTGAGCTTCTAAAGCTACTTCTAAAATAGCTGGAAATGTGGGGGGATAGTTTGCAGTAGCTCAGGTCACTGGATTCCTCTTAACTTTCTCTGCACTGTTTGCTTTGTAGGGATAGTTTATTTCCATTGCCTTTTGTTGGTTGGAGGAGCCAGAGGTTGAAACAGGTTTGTGGGGTTTTGGAGCAACTAATGCTCCTGCCCAGTGTGACTTTCTTGCTTTAGGTGGAGCCTGAGCTGGCCCAGGACAGGAGGGCAGGAGCTGTTGGACAGGGAAGTGCAAGGCCGAAACACCAGCGGGATGTGTTCATTTTCCCCACTGCTGTTTTGATGGAAGGATGGTAAAATAGTAATAAGCTGTTCTGACAATTTGGGAAGACTTGGAGTGCCAGCAGTCTGGTTTTTGACCTAGTGATGCCTGCTGCTTTGTTTTTTAACTCATTTCATCATGGCTGTTAACAGCATGAAGAGCAGTGTTTTAGGGGTGGACTCCTGACTTGTCTTACAGGCGATGACAACTAATTCCCTTGTGTGTGTTGTGCACTAGTGTTTACACCCTCATTTGCTGGGCTGTGTAAACCTTCTTTATAGAGGGTATAGAACTGCTGCTGAGGGTCTGGGCCTGTGAGTTACCACTGGTAGCAATAAAGGAGGTCAGTAGAGGGAATTGGGATATCTAACAGTTGGACTTGAGCCTTGTGGGTCCCTTCCAACTCAGCAGATTCTGTGATGTTGTTCATTCCCTCAGAACTACCAGAAGTGCCATTCTTTCCATTTTTCTATCATTTAAAAAGCTGATTTTCGTCTTCCAGAAAGGAAATGCTCAGGGCCTCTTCTGGTTTCTGTGTGTGGTTTGTTGGAATATCAGAGCAAAATTAAAGGGTAAAGGTTCAGTATGGACTGAAGGAAGGCTGGCTGGGGACATAAAGTGAGGGATTGAATGTGTGGGGAGAGAGAATAGGGTGAAAGATAGAGAGTGGGGTACTTGAGGGTGAGAAGAATACAGGAGAGAAGGGAGTAGAGAGCAGAATAATAATGGGAGAGGGTGTGGAGGAAGAGAGAGACTACATTTATGACTTAGGATAAGGAAAGGATGTTCTTGCATCTTCGAGGACATACCACAGAGAAGGAATGACTGAGAAGTTGATTCTGCAGCTGAGATGCTGCCTGACTTCCCTAAAGCGTCCAGACCCGTAAGAAAGACCCAACTTGCATTTAAAAAAGTTGTCTTGTTTTAAAGCAAGCTTGTGACTTTGTGGGTCCAAGTAATTCCGATTACTCATTTGCAGTATTCTGTTTCATCTTAGATTGTAGCCTCAAGAGATGTGAGCAGGGGTGGGAGTATTATGAAACAAAGTAATTTGATTATTTGGGGTGGGGTGGGAGGGTGGCAGCTTTGTTTTAACTTAGCAAATTGTTTAAAAGCACAGACAGATGAAAAGGAGACAGCTAATCTGGTTAAGAATAGCCACGATGCCTTTTGATATTGATTTCTTTCCTCACTCTGTCGTCTTTTAACCTCATTTTCTTACAGTTTTAGAAAAACCATCTTGAGCCATACTGAACAAATAGAGGATATGGATAAAATAGCTTCCTTTAAAGAAGTGATTGAACTTCTTTTTAACTTACCACTAGATTTCTTTTTTTTTTATGTTCTTCAGTTTATCTTAATTTTTCCTTGCAATAAAAACTCTTAAGATATGAATTTTCTGCCTTTCAGCCTAAAATGATCAGCTTTTACATGCTTGTTATGTCATCTGTTTACAATACATTTAATGCTAAAAGATTTATTTTTAGCTGGCTCAGTAAAATAGCTGGTTGCAGGAGTTGTTGTTGTCATAGCAGCAATCTTAACAGATAGGCTGAGCCTATTTAGCTTTTGCAGCCAAAGAGCGGCCGTTAGGCAACAGTTTGACAGTTCTGCAGCATTTTTCTAAAGATGGAAATTGTGGTGGTGGTGAATTTTTTTTGGCCCTACTTTAAAATATTTCTTTCTGTAGGTGTGTGGAGTTCGATTCAACATTTTCCCCTAACAACTTAGGAGAACTTTGAATACACAACATGTGAGATTTCAGGATTTAAGTCTTAATTTGTAGAAGCTTTAAAATAATTTACATGGTGCAACATATTGCAAGCTGCTTTGATATTTTTTTTTTTTTTAAAAGCCAGAAGTATTCTGAGAGAAAAATGCCAGACTAGAGAACAGGATTGTGCATCATTTATTCTGCACTAATTTTAAGTCGTGGCAGACTGGGCAAATATTACTGAAGAAGTTTGTGGGCTGTTTTTGATGAAATGCACTGCCTGGGTTAGATGATAGCTTAGGATTTTAGTGATTTAATTCTTATTTTTAATATGAAGAGAAAAGGGCTACTTCTGTATTGACAAGCAAAGAAATAGTAATTTCAGATTAGTCTGTAAAATGAGGTGTATCTCTATATGTTCTTTGTAGCTCTGAGCTGTTACAGAAGTTCAGTTAAACATATGTCTGAATGCAACTAATTTTGTCTGAGATGAAAAATGAATTTACTGTGAATGAATTTCTCCTGTCTGTATCTTCCAGTCAGATGGTATTGGACCTGAATTATTGTTATTGGTGTGGTCGAGCAAAAGACTTATCCTCAAACTCTCTCCAATCTTTTGCTAGACAGAGTACTTTTAAAAATAATTTGTTGAAGTACCTGAGTTTAATGCTGGGAGAAGGGTTTGGGTATTGTTGGCTTAGGGTGCTTCAAATACGATTAAGAGTCAGAAAGTGTATTTAACCTTCTAATTACTTTTTTGTTCTTAAGGCCTACTTGTTAAAATGTATTGTTATCACGTCAGGCACATGTGCATATAAATTTCCAGTGAATCACAGCAACTTTCATCACCCACCTCCTCAGTCTGGGTTGTTTTGGGGAATTGTCAGCACGTCGTGTTCCTCTCCCTGTTCAAAGCCAGTCTGAGAGGGGCAAAGGCGACTTCTGTAACTCTGACTGGTGTGGATTTGATGCTGTGCCACTGTTTTGTGGACCAGTATGGAGTAACCTAATGGCTGGATCTGGCAGCATTTCCCAGCAGATAAATGGAATGTCATATACCCACGTGCATTTTACTGTTCAAGTTGTGTCACAGCTTTTGAGTGGATCGAGGAGGTCGGTGCTGTGAAAACGGATCTTGCTGTGGTTCCACCACCCTAATTCCTGCCTCGTCACCCCTTTTCCCTCCCTGCTGGGTGGCTTTCCCTGGGCTCTGGTGTTCATCTGAATCTTCTCCATCTCCCCAGTCCCCCTAAATTTGCTAACTTGACCAAAGCTTAGTGTGAGTCTGTCTTTACCTCCCAGGTTGGCAGCTGAACCAGCTCAGCCAAGGGGCCCATTGCTGCAGGGTAGGGACTGTGGGTGGGGGGCAGTTCCAAAGACCTGAGCAAGAGCAGGTGGATCCAGACCTCACTCCCCTGGTTATCAGCATCCTGGTGGGATTTTATCCCATGCTACACTAGCCATAGTGCCCAGAGGTTTTGTACCAGCAGGAATGTCTGTGTGGCACAGGATGAGCTTGGTGGAGGAGCTGGAACAGTTTAATCGCAGAGGAGCAGCAGGTTCATTTCACACACATCTTTCTCCTGGCTTGTACGTGGCTTTGCAGGTCATTCTGCTGATACATGGTTGGTGTGGGAGCAGGAATGCCTGTGTGGAGTGAGGACACAGTAGAATTATTGGTGTATTTTAGCAGCAGTGCCTGCTAACCCTGCTTGAAGTGTTCATTAACTACGGGCTGAGAGCTGCGAGCGAGTTGACTGTCGTCTGCTCCTAATGAGTTCCCTATCAAGGTTTGGGAATGTTTTGGACAAAGGGAAGAGTTTTTTCTGTTGATATGTCCAATTGATGGTTTTCTCCTGTGGGGATAATAACTGTTTCCCTGCTGGTCTGCAGCGTTCCGAAGGCACCGAGTGAAAGGTGGCAGGGAGATCTGCGTCCAGAGAGCGCGGCTGGGAAATGAGTTTCTGTCACTCACATTCTGTGTCTGTTTTGCCATTTCAGGCAAAGTCGTGCATTTGTCATATGTGTGGTGCCCACCTGAACAGACTCCACTCTTGCCTCTACTGTGTCTTCTTTGGCTGTTTTACAAAGAAACATATTCACGAGCACGCGAAGACAAAGCGACACAATTTAGGTAAGTTCTCACCCTGCTGAACCCGCTGGTGCTTTGTAAGTCCCTGTGTTATCCCTGTCAGTCCCAGGTGACATTTCCTTGTAGCTACCTTGTTAGGCAGGGAGATCATTTTATTGGTGCTTTGGGTTAGTTTAGTGGCGTTATTTTAAACTTGGTGCATGAGCTTTTATTGCATCACTGTTTTTTGTTCACAGCTTAAAACCTTAGTTATTACTCTTTAGTACCTTTTATTTATGAATTAACATCATGTATAGGAAAATTAGTAAAAATGTGAGGAGGCAGAGGGTTGGGGTTTTTTTTCTTTAAGTGTTAAAAATGGTGGGTTTAGTGCCTGGAACTAGAACATTTATTTCAGTAAACTTTATTTTCAGGAGGTCATGTTCACTTTTTTTCTTGCTGAGGAAAAACCAGTCATTCTGATCACAAAGAAGACTAATCAAGTAGCAATCAGAATTATTTAAACTTTTGAAGTTTTGGAGTTTTGTTGAGGTTTTTTTCTTCATTTTTCTGTGTTGCCTTTTTTCCAGTGGGGTCAATAACCTAAGTAATAAGAAAGCAGTTTAATTGATATGGAGCACCTTTCCCTCAACCATCTCAAACTTTGGTAAAATGCCAGCAAATTCTTCTGTTCTGTCAGCTTTTTCTGCTACGTAATGTTCAAAACCAAAAGCATTCAGTTTTGTTTTAAATTACCTATTGTCTATAGTTTAGAACATTTTAGAGTTATAATGCAAAATCCTGATAATTTTATCTTAAAATTCCGGTTGCATCAATATGGATGTGCACAATTTTGCTTGGTGTGCAACTAAATTTTTCTTCAAATTAAAGTACATTATTGTTTGTAGTGATATAAGAAACAGGAAAAAAAAAAAAAGCATTACATCATGACATAAATTTTCTTTTGACCAGTGTGGCCACCATTCTTAATTTAAGTTATCCTAAGTGCTTATGGAACAAACTGCCTTTATTTTCCATGAAGACAGAGATGCTCCAGAAGGCCAACAGTGCTGTCTGTGTACTCTGTGCTTAAGAAACAGGCGTGTAAATTTACTATTTATGGAAAAGATGATTTAAACCAGCAGATCGTTATAGTTTCTTCCTCCATATGTGTCGAGAAAGAAAAAAGTTAGGCTCCATAGTGGTATAGTTTAAATTTGTGAATATCTTGAAAAACAGAATACTGGAAAATAGTACTGAATGTCCATAATGGTGTGGCTGGGAGCACTGGGGCTGTTCAGCTCCCAGGAGAGATGGCTCAGGGAACCTCAGCAGTGGGGCAAATATCTGAAAGAGTGGTTAAAAAAGGTGGGGTCGGGCTCTTTTTAGCAATGTCTGGTGATTGTACAAGAGGCAGTGAGGACAAGATGAAATACTGGAGACTCTGTCTGATCATCACACGACATGTTTTTGCTGTGAGGGTGAGCAAGGGCTGGAACAAGTTGCCCCAAGAGGTTGTGGAGTGTCGATCCTTGAATATTATTTGGACGTGGGCCTGGGCAGCCTGCTCTGGATGGCCCTGCTGGAGCAGGGGCTGGACAAGGTGACCTCAGAGGTCCCTGCCAACCTCAGCTGTTCTTCCAAAACTGAGAAAAACCAACCCAACCCTGTATGGCATCTTTTTATTGCTTTTCTGAGAGTTTAATTTCAAAGAGCTTTAAAAGTCAGTTGATTAGAGGAAATTATTTTGGAAGCTTTACCAACGCAGAAGTTCAAATTACTCGAGGTAAACTCGATGGATTTCTGGTAAAGGGCCATATATATATATATACACACATGTATATATAAAACAACCCTTTGTGCTAATGTAAGTTTTTGGCCAGATTTAAGGTTTAAAAAAATACTGTGCTAAATTGAGACTGTTGACAGTATTTGCCTGTTTGTCTGTGGACACTTTGTAAACACTGTAATATTTTTACCACTAAACTTACCATATTTATGGAGAACCTTTTAAAAAAGCTTTATAGTTGCCCGTGTCGTCAGCTGCTGTTTATGTATTTGGGAAGCTTAAATTCAAGTTAATTTGTGTGCAAGGTAGAATTTGCTGTTGTCTGCTGTAGTGAATTATCTTCTGTTTCTTTAAAGGAAACCAAAACTGGGCAGAGGAGGGAGGTTCTGTGAAGATGCTCTTGGTTAAGGATTGTTGTAGTTATTGTCATGGCACTGGACATTTAGGACTGTGTCAGATAAGGTAGTTCCCAAAAGGAACAGTCTTTACATAAAAAGGGCAAGAGTTAATTATACAAGCCAAAGTGTAGAATACAATACTGTGTTATCCCAGAAAGGATTCTTTTGCAGCTAAATATAACTTACTTGGTGCACAAATACACATGATGTGAAGGTTGAACACGTTGACTGATTTCTAGTTTTGGAGCTTCCTTTTTATCTTCTTTTTTTTTTTTTTAATATATGTTTTGGTGTTTAATTTCCAGCTGCATGTGAAATGAGCTGTAAAAATATTTGTCGTTTTGCTAGTGCTTTTGGTTGCTTCTCCTGCAGCAATTTTAGTTGGGGAAATAACATCTGATGGGCAAAAACAAGTTAAGTGCTTTGAAATTTCAAAATGAACAGGAATTATTTTAAAGCACTTGGTGACTTTTTGCTGAGCCAACATCAGTCTCCATGGAGACAAGCAGGAGCTGCACACTTGATCACAGTTGTAAGAAATGCCAGAGATTTCAGCTGTAACAGCTGTCTGAGCATGGAAGTGGTGTGTTTGCAGCTCTCTGCTATATGTTCCAGGAGGCTTCAGCATCATATTCCAGACTGTTTTTAAAGTACATCCCTTGTTTTCTCTGCATCCCTGAACAATCTAAATTAGACACTCCCACTCTGACCTTACAGTGATACCTGTGCTCTGCCTCTGCCTCCCTGTTCAGTGTATATTAATCATATTGTGCTTAATGTATTCCTTGAGTTGTGGATGTGGGTGACAGGGAGGTGAAGTAAGATCCATCTACAGGAGCTGCTTTTTTTAAATCTCTGCATTGCACAGTCTCTGTTAGTCAATCACTGGGATAGGCTGATATTCCCACTGGGCTCTGTTTCTTTTGTGTGGAATTGTGAAACAGTGAGGAAAAAATCCTTATGGAGCTCTTCTGGGATTCCTGATCTTTTTGATGCTGTCAGATGTTTCCTTTTCCCCACGTGTAGGATCCTGAACTATTTTTAGCTTTTCTTACTGAAACTCTTTTATGATTCTCAACATCCTCTTCATATTTTAGTTCTAACGTGTCCATCCGTGGTGACTACTCTGGATTTAGGCAGTTTGCTATACTAATGACTTGTATTCTTAGTTAATACTTCCATGACTTCTGTTTTGTGGTTCTTAATATGCTGTTCAACACTGAGCTGATGTTGTTACTTAGGAGTTAAACTCAGTGGCTCCAAAACTTCTTCTCCAAGTGGTAATTGCTGCTTGTCTCCTACCTAATTGACAGTGATTGGAGTTCCACTCTTGCTGGTGTTGCCTATTTGCTAAATAACTTGAAATCCTTCTGGAGGTTTTTTTTTTAATTACTCTAACTGAATGTGTGCCACCAGCATACTCTGTCATCTTCCTAGGTAATCCTTCCAAATCAGGTTCAGCATCTGGGGAATCTGCTGGTGGTTTCTGTCCTTGTAAAAATTGATGGTCTCTTCCTTCCTTATCTCTTCTACAGCTGCTCAATGAAGGAAAATACACAGTAACTTAGTCCCAGAGTAGCAGGAGCAGGAAGATGACTGTGAACAGTAGCTCTAAAAGAGAAGAGAGGTTGGTGCTATAAAGTTCATCTCAAAACCGTAGCAGTGATTATTTTATCAGTTTTCCTGGTTGGGACTATAAAATCCTGGGCAGGCACCAAATGATGTTTTAGTGTTCTCTCTGAGTGAATATTTTCTGTTACATAATGATGAAAAATTTTTGTGGGGTGGGGGGAGAATATCATGTGAGAAAACAGAATTGATGATTTTGAGAGTGGATTATTTATATACCTTTCTTGGGAGTTTTCCTCTACTTTTTTTTTATACACACACACTTAGCTGCAAGAAAAGTCACTGGTATAAGGTTTAGGAAAGTCTGTTTCAGATAACCATTCTGGGTTAGATTAGTTAATTATGATATCAAAGCTCTCTGTAGAGCTATTTAAACTCCTGGTGAGGAGGCAATTCATGCATGTCCATGCTGTGCTTGTCTTTGTTAGAGATGCACTTTTAACACGTGAATAATGTCTCTGAAACAGCACCTGATGCAGGTTTGGGTTGGATCTTGGTCTGCTCTAAGGCCTCATTCTGGAGTTCAAGAGCAGAGGAAGGTGAATTAGCAGGGCTGAGGTTCAGTAGTTTAAAGACTAAACCAGAAGTGGTTGGAAGACTGAAGTACCATTCCATTTTTAAGTTCACTTCAAAGTTACTCCTGTTAGAGTACATTCATTATTTATTAGATCACAAACTATTTGTTGAGGAACTGTTTTCTCTAAGTATATGCTCATGTGAGATTCAGTCCAATAAATACATTTGTGATAAGAGGAACTGGGTGGGTGTGCCTGACAATAATGCTCACAGATTAGGTTGAGGATTTTTGGTACCATTTGAAAAACTTCTACTTCCTCTAGGAAACAAATAACTAGTTTTTTTCATCTGCTTCAGAGGAAACATGACAGAAAAGCTGGTTTCTATACTTAAAGTTGGTCAAAGGAAAAGAATCTGGTTACTGCTGTTGGTGCATACCTGTCTGCTGAAATTTAATATGTAGAAACAGAACACCTCTGTAAAGGAATGACAGTAAAATTTGTTTAGTTTTCATTTGGGTTGGAAGGTATTGACTATAGTGTTGATTCTGCCAGTTCTTTTGTAAACAGCAAAGACTTCCATTACACTGTGTGGAAGGGGCAGTTAAAGCTGGGCCCAGCACAGTGTGTTGCTGTGCTGGACTAGCAGTTTGGTTTTTCTGTTCATATCTAGGCTCAGAGAGGGGTAGAAAAGGTCATCTGGGCATTTTACCAGCCTCTTGATTTGACTTCCAGTGCTTTACTTGGTGATGATGGTGTGGAGAAAAGTCTGTTGAGGAGATGAATGTGAATGGAAAACAGCACACAGTGTTCTGTACTTTTGTCAGAGATGCATTGTGTCAGACTAATATGTCTTATTTTGTAACATAACTGATTTTCTTAGAAAACAGGAAATACACTGAATCTAATTTGTCTGGATCTAGTGAAGAATTTGACATTTTGGCCCCCTGGAAATTATTACTTGAGGTAGAAGGGACAGGGATTGATCCAAGAATTGTGGTGCATAAGAGGCAGGATAAAGGGAGGTTGATGATGAATTAACTGAAAGCAGAGTGTGTAAAACACACAGACTTTACTAGTAGAAGCAGTCTTGGTTTGCTGCTGTTTTCTGATAATTGAGGAGAAGGAATTGTGTCTGTGTGAAATTCCTGATGGTCACAAAGTTCAGAGGTGTTAGTTACACTGAGGAGGAGGGCTGGGTAGCCCTGTGAATTAAGTAACTTCATTGACAGCAGCAGTACAAGTGAGATGAAATTGGATAGCAGAAGGTATTGTACTTCAACATAATATCCTTGTCAACTGGAGGATGATTGATTGGAAGAGGAGGAAAAGGAGGAAGGCATTTTGGATATACAGGTCAGTCACAGGGTATGTCTTTAAACCTCCTTATAGCCATTAACAGTATCTGCTGTTCTGGGATATGTTGTGAAAAGCATTGCAGGGCAATTCTCATCTGCTTATGTGAGGCACATTCCAGTGTGGCATTCCTGTGCCTTAGCACAGTCTGGCTTTGAGCCAGGCTAAACTTGTAAGGAGGCAGCAGGATTGTTCACTGAAGTTGTCTTCTGGTGGGTGCAGGTATTGATGAACTCCTGCCAGCCATCCCTCAAAAGCTCCTTTTAGCATCAGAAATGATTCCCAAAGAGTTCTCTGTACACCTGGAATATTCTTAGCCCTCAGAAAGCCAACTTCCTGAATATTTACCTGTGTACTGCCAGCTCTGCATGTATCTGCTTGCCTCAGAACCAGCTACAAACTGCTTTGCAGTTCTGGATCTTACTGCTGCTTTTATTGAAAATAGTGTTTCTGAGGTAAATCTCCACTACTGATCAAATGAGAATATACAGATGAGTGTAAGAAGTTTGTACCATATCATGTGAAGCAGCTCCAGACTTGGTGATTGTGATTTGGGGATTCTGCCCACAGTTTAACAATGTCTCTCCTTTAAACCTGAATAATATTTTGTGGGATCAAAAAGAGGTGCTTACACCGGAGGATTTTATTCTTTTCAGTTTTCAAAGGTTTGCTGCAAACAGGGGAACTGTGGAAGGTTGTAGGGTCAGAGAAGGGGAGGAAGAAGTCTGACAAAAGATAAAATATATTTTATAATAGGGCAACTTTAGTATAGGAATGCTACAGCCTCCTCTTTAGCATATTGGATGCATGGACACATATGTAGATTGTGTGTGTGTGTGTACAATACATATATTTCTGAATGGGGTCAAGGAGCTGCAGTTAATATTCTGCACATAACAAATTAACCTAAAATGGTTTGACACGCTGTGGTTCCCCTAAATTAACAGTTAAAAGCATTTTTATATTTAGATTCCATAGGGATATTGGACGTTTTTCCTTCATCTTACCTTTCCTGGCTTGAATTAACATGGAGATGTAGGATGATACTCTAAACCATCACGGAGGCAAGTGTACAGCACAGAGACTGCCCATTTGGCTCCTTGTTTCAAGTGCTTTTGCAGGATAGTGTTGGGTGCTTGCCATGTTTGGATTGCAGGCAAATCAAGTTTAAACATTAAAATTCTAGATCTGTATGGGGCCAGTAGGCATCTTGGAGACTGCAGGGCACAGCCCACAAAAACACTTAGTTGAAGTACTTACAGAATAGAATGGTTTTATCTCGAGTATTAGGAGAAAATACCCTTTATCTTAGATACTGAATGTGAGAGGGAAGGATAATGCTTAACTATGGCCACAATTTTTAATGTATATTAAAAGATCAGGTATGTGAGGCTGCATCTTTAATAACAAAAGGAAGTTTGGGGGTTGTTTTTGTTTGATTCCCCCCTCCCCGACAGTAAATATCTGCAGTTCTCAGTGGTTGGATCACCATTTAGCAGGATTAGCCCTTCTTCCACCCCTTTTCCTCCCTTCTTACCAGTTAAGGAATTGTGACCTGTGGTGCAGATTCCAGGTGCCAGGGAAGCCTGAGGAAGGCAATTGGGTCCCTGCTTTGTGCTAATAGATCAGATACAAGAACCAGTGGAGAGCTGGCTGAAGTTTAGCAAATCACTTCTTGGGAACTTGAGCCAATTAGCTGGAATGGGTTTAATGATTAACACTTAAGGTGAGAAATCAGGGTGTGTGATTTAGCTTAGGATGTTGGATTAGAATAGTCTCAAAGAATTACCAATTTAGCCTCCTTTGTTATAGAAGCTGAACAAAATATGGGTGACTTGCATAGAACACAAGAGTGTGTTGATTTGAGGTTGATAATATGCCAAGACTGAGTCACAGAAATTCACAGTGGAATTCATTTCAATATAGGTAAAAACTGACCTGAATTCTGAGTTGCTGCTGGATGTTTTATTCTACTTGAGTGCAACCAGTGGTCCAAGGGAGGTGATACCAAAACATGATTCACAAATACCTTGTATCTGATGGAATGCTGCCATACATTATGGTGAAGTATCCCACCTCCAACTGATGAAAGTCAGTTCTGTTCACCTGAACATACAAGTTTTTTACCTGGATAAGATGTGTTATGTTCCCATTATCTCCGGTCTCTTAACATTTTCACAAGGACATCAATGGATGTATTTGGCAAAATAAACCACTTGGACTTAAATAAAACATTTGGCTCCTGGATGGAGAGTTTAAAGACCTTTTGCTGCCAGATTTAAACTTCCACCTCTGAGGTGTTGTACCAGTTGATAAAGTTGCTCTCATTCCTGCATGGTCATCTGTGATGCCTCCTTGTTTCTCCAGGCTGATAGCCTTGATTTTAAATGAAAAGTGAAACATATTTTCATTCCTCTCTTGTGTTGCAGTTGCTTAGAATTTTGTATGTGAAGAGGTAGGAGGAGATTGGACTTTAAAGGAAGGACAGCCTGTTGTCAGCATAGAAGATATAAAAGCAAAGAAACACGTTACATTCCAAGATGTCTTTTCATTCTTAAATTGCTTTGCCTGTGATCCCCAAATAGGTATTTTGAATTCCTGAAAGAGGAATCTAGATTGATCAAATTTCATAAAATGACACTGTGATTCTTTTAAATTTACTTTGGTTCTTCTCTACGAGAGAAAATATTATATTTCTACTGAATGCATATTTTATTTTTCCAGGGTAATCAATTCTGTATGTGTATTAAGCTTAAACTGAAGTTGAGTGATTTCATCCCCCTGTACCTTCCTGAGAGAAGGGTGTTGGTAGTGTTAGGAAAAGAAGATGCTGGAAAGTAGGAGTAGCAGCCTTTTTGGAGGAGCCTCCTGAAAGAGATGTTCATTGTAGGAATGTGGGGCATCATGGCAGAGTTTGCAGTGGATTCATCTGAAACATCTGGGCATAGTTTTTAGGTTGGTATTTCCCAAACTTTTTATGAATTTGAGGCGTTTTTGTTAGTTTTGTGATCCCAAACACAAGCAGAAATGGTGACATTTGTTCCATGTGCATTCTCACACTTCACTGTCGTAGTGTTTTTTGCAGAATTTTCTGGCCAGGTGATTCAGTTTGGGATAGAACTTCATGACAATGCAGTTTAAATAAATAAAAAAAAGTTTTAGCCTGTTGGTAACAGTGAGATCCCCCAATCCTTTGATTGGAGAAGTTTTGTGTGGATTTTTGTCCTTTTGGTGTGGTGTAACTTAGTGCAAAGGAATTGTTCTTGGAAGACTTTCTGTCAGTAAGACAGTCCCTTCACTGGCTCCTCCATTCTTCTTCACCTCAAGATGACCAAAATAAAAAAGTTGAAGTGTATTTCAAGGGAAAAGAAATCAAATTATACTAGTCTGACACAATTAACTTGCAGGCTTTCCTGGTGGACTCTTTTCCTGAGCAGCCACTTTCTGGCTTTCGTGAGAAACTCCTGCCCTTCCTTCGTGCTGTGACCAGGCCTGTGTGGCCGCCTTGTCACTGGTGCTTGAGGTAATTTGTCCAAACCCCACTGCAGTCATTAAAAAGACATTCCAAGTGTTGGCATATATACAACTGTATTGTTCCCATAAGTGTGCTGGAGAGAGGATATTTCCTCAAGAGCCCTTAATCAGGCGCGGGACAATTACGGCTTTGACTGCGCCGGTGTTTCTGTTAAACCTTGTGGTTCTTAGCACCAGAAATTCCTCCTGCTCTGAACAAATGGTTTGTGGAAGGAGGTCTCTTGCTGGTTTTGGTCTTGACATCTCTACTTCATTGCTCATGCATGTAAATCCAGAAAGAAAAGGAAAAGGAATCCTCGGAGCACAGCCCTGCCTGTGTGTTCTGATTGAAACTATTAGTGCTCACAGCGTATTTATTTACTATTCTGCCAGCCCTGTTCTATTATTTGGAGGGGAGGGAGCTGTTTGTAGGCTCTTTTAAAAAAATGCATGGAGAATAATATTTGATTCTGTGTTTTAAGACCAGTACTTTGGAGTTTCAGCAAGTTTTTTGTAGAAAACTGTGCAGAACTGGTAATGCAATAGATAATGGAGTAAATGTTGTAGAACTGTAATACTCTGTAGCTTGTGATATATCACCCCCTCAGTTGCATAGTGTTTCTTTACTGATCTCCACCACAGCTCAGTGTTGTCTCCTTTTGGGATATTCTGCTAAAGGAGTTAATATTAAGTCCTCTGGGTATCAAGGTGAAAATTCTGGTGTTGGAACATTACACAAGATAATGAAAATCCTGGTTTTGTGACTTTACATGAGATATTGTAAACAGTTTTATGCTCTTCCCTAAACTGAGTGTGGTCCAAACAGGCAAAACAAAAGAATGAAACACATAAGCAAGGTGAAAAACCTGTTTAAAATCATTGTTATTTATTGCATAATACGAGAATTAGCAAGTGATTTGACATAATCGTTAAAAAAGTGATTTTGAAAGAGGAGAAGGAGGGGAAAAAAAAAGGTTGCATGGGAGTAAAGGAGAGAGGGGTAGCAAGTTGTGAGGGGGTGGAGGCTGTGAAGGATGGAGGAGATGGGGTTACAAAGGAACTTTACCAAACCTCACCACGAGCACTGTCCCATAACAGGGCAGCACAGGGACTTCACCTGTGTTTGCCTGCTGAGATCCACAGCAGAATTCCTGCTGCTTGGAATGTGCTTTGGCTTATTTAGCACTTCAGAGCAATTCAGTGCTGTTTCTTGCAGGCCACCTAATGTGGTAATGGTTTCCTGTGTTTAAAACAAATTTCCACTGTAGTGAGATTATTTTAATAATGCTGTTTATCTAGGAATAAGAGGAATGTGGAAGCAAAGTAAATGGAGGCTGTACACTTGGGGGAGAATGGGGATGTGTTTCTCAGCTGTTTGCTGGTGCAGATTGTATTGTAGTAGCTGGCTAAGGATTTGTTAGTGCCCACCGGTTGTTTGTTGGTTTTTGTTTTTTTAATTGTGGCTTTTTTCCGTATCTCTGTAGTGAAAATCAGCATTTTGCTGTGATTGGTTTTTGCACTTATTTCTTCCATGATGTGTGTTGGAGCAAAATGACATTTCTCGGTTAGGTGATTTATTTTGTTTCTTAACTTTCTTTTGTTTAGGGTGGTGTAAGAAAAGTATTTTTAATGTTGGTCATTGTTCATTTGTCCATTCTAAAAGGGTGAGTGAAACGAGAAATTAGAGAGAAGTAACCTGTGGAATGAACTATTCTGGAAAACCATTCCCCTGGACAAGTGTCTTTGAGTTTTCAGTGCTGTCTTGTGTTTGAGCCTTCATTTGGATTTTAAATAGTTGCTTTCTAGTTATTCTAATGGCTTTAAAGAGAAATTACTGAAGTTTTAGGATAAGACAGCTCAAACTTGCATATCAAATCTTCCATTACTAGTTCTGCATGTTGTGGTTCAGTCACTGTCGTGATGGCTCTTGGTTACTTACATGTTTGAAAGGTAAACTGTGAATTACAAACAACTTGAAGGCAGATGATGCTTTGTTGTCCTGCACAGTTTTCTTGCTGTGCCAGAAGCAACTGAATAACTCGTAACAAAACTGGAAAAATGTCTGGGGTTTTCTCTCCTTTTTTTTTTCTCCACCCCCCCTTTCCAGATTCTAAGGTACAGATTTTTCTCTTTTTGTGGACTGCTTAGAAGAAAGAATGCCTGACTTGGAAGCCTGCTTTAAAATGCCTTCTGGTTTATGAACTCACATCTTTTTCCCTCCTCCCCGACTTCCCTTCTGTTTTGCAGCCATAGACCTTTTGTATGGGGGTATATACTGCTTTATGTGTCAAGATTACATATACGACAAAGACATGGAACAAATTGCCAAAGAAGAACAACGAAAAGCTTGGAAATTACAAGGTTTGGTTTTCCTGCCTGAATTTCTTGTTTCTGTTTTTAATCATACCTGTCCCTCCCATTTGTCAGTGGCAAAAAAACAGTAAGGGGAAGAAAGAGCTCTTCAGAGATAGTAGTGCAGGCCTTGGGAGAGAGATGTTAGATGTTACTTTCCAGGAGTCAGACTGTGGGTTTAACATGTGCACCACACCTAATTGTAGCAAAAATACCTTTATTTTTAATTGCAAAAAAAAATAATAATAAAATTCTAACATTAATCCTGCAAAACTTGCATAAAATCAAGAGTCAGATCTGTATTAGGTAGCAAATGTAACAGTCTGCTCCTTTAGGCTTATTTACGTGATACAGGCAATAAATCTGTTCCCCTCACATGAAATGCCACCCTTGTGTGTGATTTTTTTTTTTTAATTTTTTTTTTTTAATAGAACTTGCCAGCTTTACTTACACACCTGTGCTTTCATGGTACACGCACAGTGTCTATGTAGAAGTATTTACACACAAATATATGTACACACATTTGTTTTATTCAGTTTGCTTTCCCTAATTTTTTCTTTTTTAGCCTTCACCCCAACAGTGGTTTCTCACTACCAGTGTACAATGACAGGTAAGAGGCGTGGGCTGGCGACGCACCTCACTAACAAGCGTCCCTTTGCTGATTATCCTGCCATTTTAGACATGAATCACAGTTAAAAATGCCAGTTTTATCGTGCAAATCATTTTCCTCTTGTTTGGATGTGTTCCAGTGATTGAATAATTGCAGCAGACTTGATTTCATGTGCCCTTTCCTTGGTAGAACTACTACAAAACAAACCTTTTCTCCTTTTTTGTTTGTTTGTTTGTTTGTTTGTTTGTTTGGAAAGGGGGTATCATTTATGCTAAACTGAGTAGTTTGTAAGCATCAGTTCTAAAAGCTTGTCATCTTCCATTTCCAGTGGCCTCTGGGGAGATGTTTTCTTAAAGTGGGAAAGTCTGTATTTGAAGACAGATGACTTCTGTCTGGTGACGTCTCCTACGGAATCCATGGCATCCTGTTTCAATGTGACAGCCTTAGTCAGGGCTGATATGACTTCAAACCATTCTTAACCTCATTTCCAATTTTAAAAATAGCAGCCAACATCGTATTAACGAGAGCTTTCCTGATGGCCTCTCGAAAGATAGCTGCCTTACCTTGCCTCCTACTGCACCTCCCAGTCTGCTGTCTGCTTGTGCCCTGTTTTGAGGGAACTGAGCCAGAGGAAGGGAGAATAGTGAGGCTGCCACTGAGTCCTAGAACAAATACACCTTAAAATGCTTTAGCACAAAGCAGTAGTTTTCAGAGCAAGACAAAATGGAAACATGTTTCTAAACCTTTCATTTAGGCTCAGCATCTCTTCTGGAAACTCCTTCCAACCCTTCAAACTGTTGTAACTGCAACAACATAACACATCTTCACTATGCTATAGAAGAGGAAGCCCCACCAGTTCCTTACTTTTAAATATGCAAATTTAAAGACTTAATTTTTTAGTTATTTTGTCCTTAGCAATTAATATGTTTGTGTCTTCTGGACTGAGATGCAGGCAGTTTGTCCTGCAGTGGCCATCAGCCTGTAGCTTAAATTCCAGGGTAGTTAGAGCTACAAGATTGTTCATCTGGTCATCTTGGACCACAGAGTTGTGCAGAGGAGGTTGAAGAGTCACCAGGAGGAACTGCCAGGCAGGAAACCTCCTCTGTGCAGGTTAACTGACTCATGAATGGCATATTCACATATATACAACATATGTGTATGTTTGTATGTATAAAAATATGTATAAATATGTATAAATATGCACATGGCATCTTCTGGCCCTGCAGAACAAATCTCTGGTGACCAATGAAGACATAAAGTGAAGGAATAGACAACACCACTTTAAATTCCCAGAGTATGCAGTATAGACATTTTTTCTTTAAAGTCATAGCACAGGTTCTTCTGTTTTGTGGCTTTTCACTGTGAAATCATGTGTGTTTCCTCACAAATTTATGTAAGGAATGAGAAAGGGAGACACATGGGAGAGCTAATGGAGAATTATGTCTTGGTTTTTTCCATCTTTCTCCATTGCTTCTACCCATCCCCTCCCTCCCTCATGTTATCTGAAAGATATAAAGAGGGATGGAAACCCTTCTTTCTCCAGATTGAATGTCAAGATGAGTACAAACCCCAAACTCAGTGTCTTGGGTTTATATTTCTACCACAGAGTTAATTTACCTCAGAGCATGTTGCCAAAAGAACTTCAGAAGTTAATCCAGTCTGCAAAAACTGAGATTGTCTTAAAAACTGAAGAGCAAATGCAGTATATTTTCAAATTTCTATCCACAGTACTTGAAGGGTGCTAGTTTATACTTCAGTAGATGCTCACATAACAACATGATGCCTGGAGAAAAAAAACTTTTAAGAAAACCCCCAAATAATCATGAGATTCATTTCATACTCTTGTAGTATTAACTCCCAGTGTGATGAGTTCACGTGTCCGCCTGTAGTTCAGGGTTACATGATGTAACTCTGAACAAGTTGCAACTTGACCATTATTTTTCCTCTGGTATTGAATATTCTCTAATAATGAGGGAGGTGAGAATACACAGAGCCCTTCATTCTAGTTAATGTTTGGGTTTTTGGGAGGGGAAAAGAGGAATTTGCTGAAGTTTAACAAAGTAAACGATGATTACTTGCAAAATTGTGACTTCTATAAACCAGAGCCTTTATTGCCTTTTCCTTTACTCATCCCTATGTCCCTGATGAAGTCTCTGAGAAATGCCAATTTGAGTATTTCACCTAATAAAATAATTCCTTAGATGGAGATTTCACATGCTTACTTTAATCTTTGGCTATTTTATAGCATCATTCTAAAAAGTACTAATTTTCACTTCTCTAACGCTGTTTTTCTTTAATTGTAAATGGTGACCTGTGCATGGTTTGCAAATCTTTGTTTAAGGTAGTTTATATTGGAGTTTTTGGCATGCTTGTGAGTGTTATTAAACCTTTTATTAAACCTTTTTCGGGTTTTTTTGTGTTTTGGTTGTTTTTAATTTTTAAACATCAAACCATTCCTAATAAATGGTTCTGTCTTTTTTCCCAAATTTTCAAGAGTAGTAAAACCTCAGTATTACTTTCAAATTATATAGCTGGAAGAAAACACTTTTTAATTTTTGTATCTGACTTGACTTGTGCTTTTTTCTAATGAAAGGCTTCTGCAAGAATGTTTTCTCTCTGGTTTTGCTCTGTGCCATTAACTGTACATGGTTTTCTGTTTGCTTTCATTTCTTTTTAATTGAACAATACTTGATTCTCCCAGAACCTTTCAGAGTGATCCAGTGTGTCATGTTTAACCTTACTTAGGGTTGCTCTTGTGAAATGCTTTGGTCCCCATCCTCTATAACCATTTAAGCTCTATAATTATATATATATATATAAATATATATGAATAGTCCCGCTGACATATGTGGACCTACTGCATGGCTAAAGTTGAGCGCACATGTGTTTCCAGGTATGAATTTTGTTATATTTGATTTAAACCAGGATTTATATATATATCCGAGGGGTTTTTTTTTAAATTTTACCATGAGAGTTCATTGCAACATCACGTGATCCTGATTGTGTTTGGCCGTGTTTTAACTATGGAGAACCCAAACACAAGAGTTTACAGCTGCCCAGTGCAACTGCTGGTACTAACAAGGTGTTGAAAGTTATTTCCATAAATTCCTAAGGGAGCATTTTGAATCTGGTTGCTGAAGGCATCAAATACCAAACCTGTTGGAAGCCAATGTTGTGTCCTGTGTGACCTGTCCATATGTGCGTCTCCAAAGGGTCTCCCTTTTGCCTCTGCAAACCTACAGTGTGTTCAAAGCTTTGCAGCTCTGTCATCTCATCAGTCTCTCAGTCATTCCCTGCCTTTTTTGTTTTCCTGGGTGTGTGGCATGATGCTGAACCTTGGATAAAGGAAAGGGACTGCATGATTCTGGTATTTTCCCTTATGCTCCTTGAATAATCTGTTATTGAATCAAATAAAGTGAGAGACGGGTGCATTTGTGTAAATAAGAATTCTCTAGTCCTCAAGAATCCAAAAATGAGACCTTCTCTTAGTAGAAGCTGGAGGGTCAGTAGTAACTATGAATTGAACATTTTTGGGAGGGTAGCTTCTGACAAGCATAGCAATTTCTGAAAATGAAGATCAAAGAGCTATTAAAATTTAATGTATATTATGCAGAATGTGTAAGCCTCCAGCTATATTTTTCTACTCTCCTTCTTTTCATATATATGATTTATAATTTATTTTCTGTAGCACAGCACTGTTTCTGCTCCATGCACTGTGTGAAAAATAACTCTTAATTGACTTTAATCCTCAGTTTTAGAATAGATTGCTTGTCATCTTATTATTCTTTATTTTCAATGCCAAGATGCCTTTGTGACTCAGAATAATTGACCTTGCATGGTAATTTCTGTGCTACATAAAATGCTGCAGCAGTACTTGGCTGGTCAGCACGTGAGTCTTCACTGTTGTGTTTTTCTTGTATCAGGTTTACACTGAACACAATTCTCTGCTTATTTCAAATCTGTTCTCTGGGCTGCTTACCTGACTCATTTCTACTGCACTTTCCTTTGAACAAAAACAATGTATTGGAAATACAGTGTTGATGTTTAAAGAGAGTAATGACAGATTTTTAGCTGCAGTTCATGAGAAAGAGTAGTTTAATATTTGGAGAGTTTTGGCTGGTTGGTGGAGGGAGGGTGGTGTCTAAACCTGCTACTAATTGCATTTTTAGGAGATGCCATATGTCAGTAAAGCGAATCTCAAGAATTAAAACTTGATAATGTGCAATCTTACATTAATGGTATAAGGAGAGGTCATACTCTAATGGTATATCCTAACACATGTAGTAACTGTTTAGTGTATTGAATTAGTAAATTCTGCTGTTCTGTAAAGATAAAGCCTATATCTGTCCATTAAGTTGGGTCAGCTTAGATTTATTTAATAACTTGTCAGAATTTGGTGATGAGATTTCCTGGTTATCCTGTATCTTCTAAAATCATGTGGTGGTTCTGTCATTTAACCTCCTCTGAGCACAAAGAAATGTATTTTTGAGTAAAAACGAGTTTGTTCTTGTACTGGAATTTCTTTTTAACTGGAAGGAGGATTATAATCCCATAATGGAAAGTTTATTGACCTAGCTATTCTTTATAAGTAAAGAAATGCTCTTTATTTTTTCTTCCTTCATACTTGTTGAAAAACGGGTGATGCCTTTCTGAACCATATTTCTGGGAGGAGGGATAGAAAGCAATGAGTTTCCTGTAGTTGTACATAGATCAAATCTAACCTAATGGACAGCACTTTAAACTTTGTTGAACAGAGTTTTTAATCCTTTTACTAAACAACTCCCTGAAACTTTCTTTTCTTCTGCTTAGGCATTGGAGAGAAGTATTCGACATGGGAGCCGACCAAGCGAGAGTTAGAATTGCTACGACACAACCCCAAGCGGAGAAAAATAACCACAAACTGCACCATAGGTAAGTTCCAGAAATCCTCTCCAGAGCCAAATTTTCAGTCACTGGTATGCTCAAAATTCTGTGCTGTTTTTCCATAAATATTTTTACCCTGACGTAATTGTAGTGGATTTCTGTAAGCTTTAGGATAACAAAATCAGTTTATTTTATACTGCCTTTCTCATGCTGTGGAAGGATATCTTCTCTGTCACGTCAGGTACTGGTGATGATTCAGCTGTGTAACAGCTACAAAACTTAATCTTTTTTTGTTTTACACTGTGCTTGTGAAGAGAAATGACTGATGTTAGCTCAGCCTTCACCAGAGATCCTGTGCAGGGATATGAAGGGAAATCCTGTAGGTAATGTATCCTTAACCATAGCAGCCTGTTGGTAAATCTGGTTTTAGCAGACAGAAGCAGCACAGATGTCTTCCTGCTTCGTGTTCTAAACTCTAAACAGGATTTCTTCAATTGCACATGGACTCTGAAAAGTGATTTGTTCTCCAGTGTGCGTCAAACAGCGGGTTTGAAATGCATCTCAAAGGTTTGATGTTCAGTACTCTGGAGCAAAGAAGTCTCTGAAATGTGGGTGTATCTGCTTATTGCTGGAGAGTATTTGGGTAAAGGCAATGGAAAATTAATAGTTTTCCCAGTTTTTTCCCTGCTACCTTTAAATTGGAGAAGTAGGGGGAGCTAATAAAATTAGCTTCATGACAAGCTCAAAGTAAGATTAACTGACATTTTTCTGTTAAATTCACAGTAATATTTTCATGGTGAAGGTTGAAGATAATGGTTAATGGTACAAGGTTGTTAATGGCACAGGGTTGATCATCATAGACATTGGAAACAGGAAACTGTTTAAAATTTTTTTCCCAATTGTAAAGCTAAGTATTGTTTTATGAAAATACATCACACTTTCAGCACATTTGCATTTGTCAAAATACACTGAACATACCTGCTAAAACTTTCTAATGTCATTTTTCTAATACAGTAAGTCATACTGAATCCAAAGTATGGGTGTATATATTTGGAAAGAATGGACTGAGAAGCATAGAGTAAGTTGAAAATGTGTCAAAAATAGTAATTCTGAAGAAGGAACCTATGCATTTGCAGTACTGGGACAGGGGAGACAGCTGGAAAAACATCTGGACTTTGGAAACTTCAAGCAGCCTAGGAAAAAATGACGAGGCAAAGATTGCTTGCATCATGTTCACATTGGGATCTTGTGTTTTGTGAAAGCCCAATGTGTTTTGTAAAGAATGTCACAAATTACTAAAGATAATAGAACTGCACAGGGGGAGAAGAAGTTTGATAGAATTTTGAAGGTTAACGTGACCTTTGTGAAGAATCGAAGCACATTTCTGTGTTTCTCTTTCCAATCTGAAGGAATGCTCTGCCTGCTCTTGAAGGATTTTAAATTTTTCAGGCTGTTTAAAAAGGGACATGTCTGGTTGCATGAAATCTCATCTGAGGCTGCCTGGGCGGGGGAGCTCCCGGAACACGGGGACAAGGGAATGACTGATCTCTTCACTTCTGCAGGCGTGCTTTTAAGAATTTCTCCTACTGAGCCCTGGAGCTGCCTGTGTGCTGAGATTTAAAAAGAGGGGGGGAAAAAAAAATCAAAGCACCCAGGAGACATAATGCAGTTTTGGGCTGCAGTTAAAAGCAGACGACTTGCTTTCTTTCACAAAACTGCGTTGGGGGTTTAGCTGAAGGAAGAAAAGACCTGCCATTGTCCTTGAGCCTTTTCTCTCCATCTAACCTGCTGCTAAATATAAATCTGATTCAGAGTCTTTTTGCCTTTCCTTCCCTCACGTTGACTTGTCTGTTTGCAGTTTCCTATCAGTGAAGAGCCCTATTTGCAGACTGAAATGCTGCAATTAGCTGGACATTCTCATTTCTCACTTTTTCTAATACTCCATTCTTTTGACATCCAGTTTTTCTCAATTCCACAGCAGATATTAGTGAATCCAGTTTATCTTCAGAGGTAGGTAAATGGCTCAGAGAACAGTCATCGTGTCCAGTTTTATTGGTTCTGAAAATGAAGACGATGTTGATAACCATCTCTGCACATCTGTTGAGCACTTCTGTTTACACAAGAGTCTGTTAAAACATAACCAGCTGCCTTTTATGTGCAAAATGCTCCTTGCAAAGCTGTTTTTAGAGGAAGGCCAGGGGTGTCTGTGGCTTTCTGTCCTACCCCCAGAGATCCACGGATGTCACTTGGGAGGAGGGATGTTTCACTGCTCTGTGATGCCCTGGAGTGGTTTTTGTGCCAACACCTGTTTCAGCATTTGTGTAAGACAAAGTGTATCAGTGTTATAACTAAAATATGCAGCACAGTACTCTGAAACCTGGATGGGTATGGCCTTGAAAGGATGCACATAACTTGCATGTGAAGGACTTGCATATGATTTTGAGCCCTAATAATGAAATACATTAAACGTGATGATATTCATATCCAGAACACGCTTAGGTGGTAAAATATGTTTTGTTGTGGTTGCCTGTTCTATCTATTACTTGCATGACACTCATTTAGGTGGATGTTTTACTCTACAGCTGAACATTCTCGGTACACAGATGGAATTTTTTTAATCCCAGTTTTGTAGCAGTCTCACAGTGCTGCTTAAACAGCTGGATGTGTCTGCTGGTTTTTGAGCTCTTGGAACCTTTATACAGCTGCAGGATCCTTTTGTCTTTCATCAGCACCATGAATTAAAACTGAAGAATACTCAGACATGAGATGAATATCTTATAATGGAGGCTTGAACTGGTAGTTCCTTAGAAAAAAACACTCTGCTAAACTCATAGCTTTTGATTTTTCTACTTGAGGGACAATTTGAAACCCATTGAAGAAGGAACTTCTTGTTCATATCCTCGAAAAAAATGAAACCCCAAACGAAAAACTTAACAGATACCCATAAATTTTGCTTGGTTCTCTTTTAAAATGCCATGTGTTTTCATCTCATAGATGCTTTTCCATCTCGTAGTAGCTTTTTCCAGCTTGTAAAAAGATAGCACAGGTAACTTCCCTTGAATCACTGTTTTACCTTTGAGCAAATTGCTCTTGAAATGAGAACTCACACCAGGCACTGCTGCAGGCTGTGGAAACTGTGCTGATTCCACCTTTTGGGATATGAAGGGCTGTTCCCAATGTTGCTTGTAAGCATCTTCAAAGTGACTTGGAACACACTGTTAACCAAGTGGAAACGTGGAGGTGTCCTACAGGCAAAAAGACACAATGAAAAATCCTTGCAGTGTGGATTTTACATGGGACGTTTCATGTTCTGATGTCCCAACAGACTGGAAATTTTATAGAGCTTCTGTATTTCAAGGCATTCAAGAAGAATGTAGGGTCTACTCTGACCATAAATATGCTCTGTGGTAGCAATGCCAGCCCAAGACATTCTCAGGCCTTGTTCTACTCCAGGCATGACCATGCTGATTTTTTCATGTGCTCCCTCAGCTGTTTTCAGGTGAACCAGATTAGGCTTAAGGGATGGCAAATTGTGGGGAAAGTAGAAATTTCCTAAGTTACTTTACATTGCTCTCAGCAGCAGGACTGAATCCTGTCCTAGACTATTCAATTCATAGAGAGTTTTATCCATAGAAATGCTCGTTTTAATTTTGGATTGAAGCTGATGTTTCAAGCATCCCATAAACACCAAAGCTTTTGTATGGAAAAATTAGATAAAACTTAACAATTGTTAATCTACAATCTAACAGTGTAAAAGAAAAGTCTTATTTCTTCAGTCTCCTCCTGCCTGTGAAGTGGCTGCCCTCAGCAAGGGAGGGAAGCAACCAAGCCCCAAATGCACAAGCAAATCCTTTGTTATAGGGTTGAACTAGAAGTGATACAATATCTTTTGGGAACTATTTTCCAAGCTCATCTTGCTCTGCTGTCATTAATACCCCCAGCAGATCTGTTCTCCTGAGTACATCAAGTATTAGCTTGGGATCAGCTGGTCTCTGATT
Organism: Pseudopipra pipra; assembly: GCF_036250125.1. NCBI lineage: Eukaryota > Metazoa > Chordata > Aves > Passeriformes > Pipridae > Pseudopipra > Pseudopipra pipra. Next base: position 13,837,474 of record NC_087564.1, read on the forward strand.
AGCATATGAAGTGACTTTGTGGCTAAAGATGGGTATATTAACAATGGGGAGAATTAGACTCCCAATGCACGTGGGTAATTAGCAGGAGCCACCTGGGATTCCCATTTGCAGTGTTGCAAAAAGGCAGAAGAGGGGACAGCCTTTCCAGGAGACTGAGCAAATCCTCTTCAGGAGGAGTGATGGGGTGGGGAGAGGTGGCAGAGCCAGAACTGCCTGGGAGTAGCAGGTGGGTTTTGCAGCTGCAATAATGCTGAGCAGCCTGATGGGACAAAGAGCAGCATGAGTGGAATAAATATTGCAGCAGAACTCCTGTGTAAAGGTGGCAAGGGAAGAGGAACAGTGGCCTGGAAGATATTTCTGGTTCTCTAGACAAGCTACCAGGAGCATTTTTGCTTTTCTAACTTGGAGGTGTTGAAGGCTGCATTAGTACTTGGGTGTTTTTGTGAATGTACCAGCTTTTGGGTGTACTTTTTCTACTTGAGTGGTACCTAAGGTAGCTCAAGTGGAAAAGTGGAATGAAAAACAATGGCTTGGTACAGCACTATAGTTTTAGCTGTAGCTTTAAATTTAAATTACTGAGTTGTAAGCAGTAATACTTTGAAATCATGACTGCATGAAGTGCACCTTGAATAGAAATCTGATTTTTGAATTCTTTTAAACTGCTGTGTGAAGAAGGAAAGGAAAACCACCTTTAAGACTATTCAGGTGAATGTTTCTTCTGTGACTGTTTTCTACCTACCTTCATAGTTGGAATGGTTGTCTGGTTGGAAAAGTGTTTCCTAAAAGGTTGAAATAATCAAAAAATGATACCCTTCTATCAGGGAGATCCTTCTGTTCCTGTTTTACCTTGTCATGAGCTCTGACCATTGGGCTGAGTTGTATAATATTTTTCCTAGGTCTAAAATTGATAAACCTGATCATAAAAATAAATTTAAAAAGCCCTTTCCTCCCAAAGCTCCCAGGGAATTCTAAGAAAAATTAGAGGGGTGTGAATATTTTAAGAAATCTGAAACATAAACAGTGATTTCCTCGTGGAGTTTTGTATAGATTTATTTTCAGAAAGTCTTGTTGGACTTTCTAAGCTTAGCTCTTTATCAATATAAAATATAAAGGTTTTTTCTGCAAAAGGCTTTTTGAGAAGAAATTCGAGGTTGGATGTTTCAGTTGCTTTTTTGTGTATTGACTGTCTGAGAGTTTGTCACCTGGTTTTCCAAGGCTGGTGCCAGAAAGCAGTTTGCATTGCTGCAGTAATGTCACTGTGTGTGGTTTATCTCCACAGCCCTTGATTGAGTTATCTGTGATTTAATTGCTCCTGAGTGAGATTAGGGACAACCTGGTTATCAGTGAAGTCCCTGCAGCGTTTTTTTCCTACTTGGAGTGAGCAAACTTTTGTTGTAGAAACTTTTGTTAGAGAAAAGTCAGTCAGGTTACCTTCCCATCTGAAGAGTTTACTAATTAACAGCACTTCCTCAGAATGCCTGACCCCAGGCCAGCTTCACTGAGGAACAAGGGGGGGTTCTACTCTTATTATCTCAATATTTGTTTGAATTTTAGGCCCCCTTTCAGAAAGAACATGAGCTGATGTCACTCAGTGTATGAGTTGTTCTGTTGATGTTTTCATTTCATGTCATGCTTTTGCAGGGACATACTCTTTTTAATGATCACTGAGAGCCAAACTCTAAAAAGCCTTTCTGATGAGAGCAGTGAGAATTTACCATGTTTCACCCTCTCATCCTTCCATCTTGATGCTGTTCTTCAAGCAAAGGAACTGGCACTGCACTGCTCTCTAATACCTGCTGCAGCTGGGGCACTTTCTTCCATTGGGGATGACAGGACAGGTTTTCTCTTCACCCTTTTGTTTGCTTCCCTTTGATTCCAGCTGTGTGGTCCCAGCCTCTCCTGGGCACTCAGGCTGGTTGCAGAGTCTGCTCAGTCTCTATACTTGGCAGAAAACATGGTGCTTTTTTTTTTTGGTGATTTTGCAAGAGCTGCCTTCTCCTGTGTTACTGCACTCAACAAAGGTTCTGACACGTGTGCAAAGCTGGCTTAAAGTAGTAAGGCTTAAAATTAGAGTAAGCCAGAAAGTTGATCTTAAACACAAACCAAACTTTTCAGGCTTTTAGCATCCCGTGTGAAGAAGGTAAATTCTTTCAGAAGCTGAAACTTGCAGGGCATGTATTTCAGCTTGTAAAGATTAGTGAAAGAAGGATTCAGATTCCCTTAAGAAAGAACTTTTTCCCCAGGGGTTTAGTCCTGCTGTCAAGTTAAAATACCCAAACAAGTTGAAGTATAAACCAGTTAACAGCTTTTCTCCAGGGGGTATCAGGCATTAGTAGTGGGATAGCTTGGAAAATAAAATTATATATTCAAGGAAATCACAGCTACTTCTAGCCCTGGTTAGGCTTCATGGTATATTAGGGTTGATCTTCTTGCAGTACCATCTGGATTGTTGGAGAAACCACCAGAGTAACTTCTGTAGATCAGGAGTGTTCTTAGCAGCTCTTACAAATATGATGCTTTGAGATTGTGGGGTTATTCTTTTTCAGCATCTGTGTACAGAATAAATCCTTTGCCTTGATTCCTGTAAAAAATAACAAAATACCAAAGCGGTTTTGAGAAGTTACCTGGAAGCTTGAGATTGGTGGTAGGTTGGCACTGGAACTGCTTTTGCAGTGATACATTAAATGTGTTCTGGAAGAGATTTTCGGGTTCAGGGTCTGCTTGATGGTTTAATTTGTATGGCTCTATGTGGAATAAGTTTAGTTTAAAACAGAATAGCAAGCTGAGTAGAACCTCTACTGTCTGAGGAGGAGTGGGTTTTCATACAATTTTAGAATTCTTAAAAAAAAAAAATAAAAATTTTTGACTGTAAAGTTTGTTTGGCATGATTTGTTAGTGGGGAAATAAGACCAAAGAGAGATACCAAAATATAGGCCTGTGTGTAGCTGCAGTAATATGAAATATTGCAGATGAAGAAATATTGACATAAGCATCAAAGTTTGTGAAGCTGGAATTCCAATCTCCAGGGATATTTACCTCAGCTAAACCCCCTGCAGACTGTACAAAGTAAAAACTAGTTGTATACGAAGTAAGCAGATTGCAGTTGAATTTTTCTGTGATCCTGGAAATTTGCCATCCCTATTACTTGCATAGAAAATACTTTAATTTTGTAACTCTAGGTGGCTCTTGGGGATTGGAGGCAGAGGAAGACACGCTGTGTGAGTTTGCACAATGTGAAATTCCTTAGAAGACGAGGTTCTTGATCCAGGGCTTGGATCACGTTCCAGACTTCTAATTCAAACCTGATTTTCCTCCTCTGGACTTCTAAGAAGTGGATCCATGGTTGTTACTGAACCAGACACATCTTTTTTATTTTACAGACTGTGTTTCAATTTGACTTCCCTAAATTGTGTTCTGCATTTCTTCAGGTGAAATTTCATCACTTGGATCCAGTTGGATAAAAGCACCAAAAAAAAAAAGGCCCTTTTTTTCCTCGTAGATGCTGATTTCATGTCTAAAATGTTTGCTGACTCAATTATTTGATTTACCTCTTTCTCCAGTGGTAATTTTTTTCCTGTGCTGTGCTTTCTTCACTAAGTCATTATATAACTTTCAGTATGCAGTGAGAAAAGTGGCCTTTTAATGGAAAATGCAGTTGGTGTCAGTGACTTGTGTCAGCTTCTGCTTGAACAGGTTTTTATGGAAATGGGAGTTTTTTTATCAAGGAAAACCCAACAGCAAGAGCCAGAATTTGATTCTGGGCCTCTGAGCAAAATACCTTATTTAGATTTTGGTTGTTTCAAACCAAAGAAAACATATCAGGGCATTTCTTTAAATTAGTCTGTAACTTAAAAAATAAGCAGTGGGTGCTCACAGGAAAGCAGAGGTGCTAAAAGTGCTCAGCTTCCTGCATGTGCTGGAACAAAATGCAGACCTTGCCCTCCTTCAGCAGCAAACCCTGAGCTTGGCAGCTCTGTCACCTTTTCTCTTGACCACACCATGGCAAGCAATAGGATGTTGCTCTTTTTGTCCATGTCATGTGGGGATCCTCCAAAACACAGAGCCTTTCTTGAATTGGAGGGGATGTTTTCATTGTACAGTGGTGCAGCCAATGCAGTTACTTTCATAATCTCTAAATCAAGAGCCAGATAAGGAAGTTCAGAATTAGCCTTTGTGGCTGCACTGATTATAGTTTAACATGTGCCTGTCATCTCGTTGCAGACAGAGGCGTGTCCTGAGCATGAGGTTTTTGTTCTGTTAAAAAACCGTAGACTCATGGATTGGTTTGGTTTGGAAGGGACCTTAAAGCTCATCTCATTCCAACCCCTGCCACAGGCACCTTCCCCTATCTCAGGTTGCTCCAAGCCCCATCCAACCTGGCCTTGAACACTTCCAGGGATGGGGCAGCCACAGCTTCTCTGGGCAACAATCCTAAAGAAACTTTGATTAACCACTGTATTTTAACCTGATTAACTCGGTGTCACCACAGCAAGCATGGCATTTTCAACAAGGCCAGTCATCCCCATCTCAGTTTTGTTCTTTTGTGGATCACTTTTGGATTATATTTACTCTGACCTTCCATTCTGCTCTTTCCTATCTGCTTCCAGAGTTGGGTTTGTGTGGACAGAAGGTAGATACAGTATATACTGAAAGCAGGAATATGCATAAACAGCATGTGGCATGGTTTGTGTGTTGTGGATTGTTGGACGAGCTCCCTGCCAGTTCATCAACAATAATTTGTGCATATTAATATATTTGGATGCATTTAATTTCATTGGCGGTTAGCCTGCTCCTTAAGTTATTAATTTGTGAAATCTGTTTTGAGGAAGGGGGAAAACTTGTCGGCAGCATATGGTGTGATATTGGGGGGAAAGGACGGCAGCGGGTGTGAAATTTTATTTTGTCAGTTTGGTGGGAGTACCTCTTGTTCCTTACGGGTGCCATCTGCACAGGGCTCTCGCTGCAAGGCTTGTGCTTCTGTGCAGAGCACGCAAGAGCTCGCTGAGCTTTTAAGTTTGGCTGCTTTGGGGGAGGGAAAAGAGAATATTTTATTCCGTGCCACCTTTTGAAGTGTTTTATTTTGTATAAAGGCTCTTCTTTGCCATTTGAAAACACCTTGAAGGGGTCTGCAGGTTAACTGGCTTTTAAAGGCCGGTGTCATAATGCTCCAGATCGATCATTCAGGCGCTTTGACAAGCACAGTTGCTGTTCTTTGCCTGCTACTGGTATTTTTTTTGATGTTGGGTGTCTTATATCTGTTCTCTGTGACCTTCCAGCAGTTATGAGATTAATCATTAGTTTCGTGCTCTGGTTCTTAGGACTTTAATGTCCTGAACTTTGCTTTGTGTAGGGTGTGTGAGAGAGGGCAGCTCCTGATTTGGTTACCTGGTTGCTTTAGGAGCTTCTCCATAACTTTAGTCAACTTGAAATTCATTCAGCTCTGTGTATCTGAGTGGTTGATTAGCACCACAGTTGTGAGGGCTCTGGTTTCTTTGGTAATTAAGGCATTTTGTGCAGTGCATACAGCTGTATGTGATATCTCATGTTGTGTTTTCTGCTGTGCAGAAATAGGTGCCTTTCTGTTTCCCAAGCTCTTGATGTGGCTGACATGTTTCCACATCTCTAGTTGAAGGGGTCCCTGCCCATGGTAGGGTTGGAACCAGGTGATCTTTAAGGTCCCATCCAACCCAAACCATTCCAGGATTCTGTGATTCTGTCTTTCTCCTCCAGCCAATTGATCCTTATATGTTACAGGGATCAGATAATGCTTTGATATTTAATAATAGATGTGATCATGTCCAGTGCCATATATAAAAGATGTTTTCTTCTCTTGCTTGTTCTGAAAACTTGAGCTCCAGACTGTGTGTGTGCATTCCTCAGTGTTCACTCACTGCTCAGATTTCCTGACAGAGTTGCAGCAGGTTGAAGCACAACAGGCAAAATTTCTTCAGTGGGTCTTGATACGCCAAGATACCAATTCAGAGAGATTTGGTACAAGTTCTGCTGCAGAACTTAATGTCTTTTTCAGCCTTTCTCATTTCAGCTGAGAGAATCAAAAAGAGAAATGCTTGCTGTGGATGATTACATACTGTATAGCTCTGGCTTTGAGAACATGCTGCATTGGTTTCTTCTTGAGACACTTGAGAGAGAAAAACAATTTAGCAATGCAGATGGTCAGTAAAAATGCTGAAAAGTGAAATTACAGATATAAAACCTGACACTTTTCATACTCTTGAAGAAAAAAGGCCTTTATTTGCAGAGTACTCCTGGGCCCTTTTCTTGCGAGGTGAGTGACTTACCAAAATGTTCTAAACTATTCTTGCACTATGCAGAGATCCTGCTTTAACTCCCCATTCCCTCTCCCCCACATTTATTTTAAACTTAAGCTTGCTGTGGGAGACAGTAAATTCATATAGATAGAGAAAACCAGTGATACCCCAGTATCTTCTGCAAGTTGTCTCCTCCCTCATTTTAGGAGCTTTTGTAAAGCTATTGCTGTTTGAAGTATTACATTTATTGTAATTCAGAAGTCTGAAATTGCTAGTAGAGGAGCTTATCTGTGGATTTTATTGTGTCTGTGTATATTCAGTATTGATATTGTTGCAGTTCTTAAACTCTGCCTTACTTTGTTTGCATAGATGAGTCTGGAACACTTCAGAATACAAGAGTATCAGGGAATATTGCAGGATCTCATCACTGAAGAGTTTTAAGAACAATTCAGGGAAACATTTGTCAGGAATAATATAGGTAGTGTTAATTTTGCTTTGAGGTAGAGGGTTAGACCAGGTGACCTCTCAAGATCTTCTATAGCTGTTTCCTATGATTTTAGTAGAAGATTCAACGTACTTTTCAGTGGATACAGGCATTAGGGCCACGCCTGTTTCACTGCCCAGCCTGTGGCTTTTGGGTACCTGCCTGCTCTGGGAGTTTGTTACAGGACAGGGGAGGAGGGGGCTAGTTTTTGAGAGAGGCTGAGAGTTCCTGCAGTTCTGTCACTGTCTGTCTGTCCTGACCCGTGGTGAGCTGTGTGAACCTGCTCAGAGGGTCAGAGACTCATCGCTCTGTGCAAGCAGTGAGCTCATCCCCCCAAGGTGAGACTGCTTTTTCTCTCAGACAGGCAGAGTGAACTGTTACACTGTGGAGTTGGCATCAGATGGGCTTGGCTGTTGTGTGGAAATGCCCTCACCTTCCTGCTCCTGTCTGAGCTGGTCCATGTGGTTTGGGTCAGTAATACTGGTCTGAATGTGTGAGCAGTCACGGGGTGAAAAAGTGGAAGGGGTGTTACACACCTCCCCTGAGTCAGGGTCACAGAGCTGCCTTTGGAACCACTCCAACAACTGGGAGTCCCAAACTCCCTTATTGCAATGTTTTCTAACTGTGAGACAATTATATTTAATATCTAATTAAATTTTACTTCTTGTGAGCTCAGTCTTTTTTTATTATAGCTTTGGTAGGTCACAAGAGTTAATTACAGTCCTCTTTGCTATGGCCTGTAAAATACTTGAAATTTGTCAGCCTGGCTGTTCCTCCACCAGCATTATCTGGTTTTAATTAATTAACTCAACCAGTGGGTTCTTCAGTTGTTTCTCCAGTCTCAGATATTAACTCCATGCAAATTTTTGTTCATTTTCTTGATTTCTCACCAGTTTGCATAGATTTCCTTTTAAAATGGGTGCTCAATTCCAGACATCATCCAGCTGAGGTTTACCTGTCACCAGAGCAGAATAATGACCTCCAGGCTTTCTCCTGTTCCTGTTAAGTTTCAAAATGCTGTTTGTCTCTGAACTACAGCTCAAGATCAAGTTGTCTAGGCTGAGTTGCTGTAGCCATTGCTCTTTTTCTTGTGTTTGTCCACTCAGTTTTTCTTGTTTCCTACTTCACAATTGTTCTTATTGAATTTAATTGATTTCAGATAGTTTCTCCCCTTTAACAAGTTGCTCTTGAATTATTGTTTTGTCTTCCAATTACATTTGCACTGTCTTGATGTGGTTTGTCCCTTCTCTAAGTGTATGTTGTGTGATGTCACCGAGCTATTGAATAAAAATAGCGAATACAATCAATTCCCTGTTAACTAAGAGGGGTGGGGACAAACTAAATGCTGGAAAAACATTATTGGTGTCTCAGTAAGTGCTGTTGTTTTCATTGTGGTGTGGATGAACTAGATCCTCCTCATAGACATGCTAGAAAAATGTGTTCATCTCTGCTGCTGAACTGCTACAAACATCCTTGTGCATTTATCCTGACAAGCTAATGTAGGTGGGTTCTTGCTTAGAGGTAACTTTTCATGGATTTATGAATAAATTTTAATGGAGAAAAAGAACAAAATCATTGACTTTTGAATGGCAATCCTAACACAACATAAAGGATAAATCTGGAAAGTCTCCTGTGAATGCTGAGGTCACTCCAGAACTGCCCAGCTGCACACAAATATGCCAGAAACTACCAAAAAAAAAAGACTTCAAGTTTCCATGTGAACCTGAATAAAGTACTTAAACATGCTTTAAAGTGTTGGATTTAAGTCAAAACACTTAAAGTGAGATTTTTCTTACAGACAGCAAAACTGGGAAATGTGAACTGCCGTGTTGTTTTGGAATTTTTTGAACCACTTTAAAATCTGAAGGGTGGGGGATTAACTCTCTTTTAGAAAAGCAAAACCCACTGTTGCTCAGGAGTGAGTACCTTAAGAAAAACAAGCATCCAGTTAAGGTTCCAGTGTGCATTCAATGCATGGACTATATTTCCCCTTTTCTGTTTGTTTTGGTTAGATTGTTTTGTTTTGTTTTGTTTTGAGTTGTCACTTACCAGCTCTAAAGCAAATTGTGCTGAGTCATTTCTTTGAATGGACTGACCAACCCGTGTTTGCCTCAGGGTAAAGTTGTGTTAATAGTTAAACAGGTCAGTAATGAGGATGAATTCCACTTACTCTGCACAGCAGTGACATACCAAGAGTGAGAACTTTGAGTTTTGATGATTCATCCATATAAATAGTCCTTGTCTTCTGGTGCTGATGATACATACAGGAGGAATAATGACTATATATTCTGTTTCTTTCCATAGTTAATGATTTTGCTGTTTATGTGCCATATTCTTCCCTCCTGTGTAGCAGCTTCTGGACTCCAGGATTACAACTGGAAACAAACTCGAGGACAGTTTCCTTTTCTACACATAAGCAAATTTTTTGCTGTTGAGCAATCTGTTACTTCAGTAGTAATGGAAAAAAAAATTCAGTGATCCAGAGTCCTTATGCTAGAAATTGGAAAGTTAAAGATGGGATTTCATTTAGAATGCAAATATTTATTTTCTGTGATTTTTTTTTTTCTTCTGGAAAGCCCTTTCTGATGTCATTGCCTTTCTGCTATGTAGGGGTTGCTAAACTCCTAGTTTTTGGTGCAGTGCATAATGCAGTGTGTCTAAAATAGTCCTATAATTTATTTTCTCTCTGTTAACAGCAGTTGTTCCTCATAGTCTTATGCTGGCTGGTTCTGTTCTCAGTGTTTATTATCAGTTTTATTATCAGGGCTTCTGAATGGAAGGGGCTGGCTTTTATTTGACTGCTGTCAGTGCCAAATGAAAATATTTGTGAAAACAGAAAAAGGAAATCCAAATTTGTATAACAATATTACCTAAATTCAATGTCCACTGTCATCCTCCCAAAACTTCAGGATTCAGTGGTCTGTGAATCTTGATGCACACACACATAAACAGGATATTTAATAGGTATTTTTAGGTAATGGAATGATAGTGAAATATTTATATTAATATATAAGATACATACAAGATAAGATATATAGAAAAATTGAAAATTTATCACAGATCTCTTCTTATAAGCTAAAAAATGCTGTTCTAGAACTCTGTTCTGACTTGTGACTTCACTTAAAAGTCAGGAAGGGCAGAAGAGTGAGTGGAACTCTCCAGGTTGTGCCTGTTGGTGATGGAATAGCTTGGGGGTGGGAGGTGGGTGGGTGGGAGCTACAGCTCAGGAAAGGGGGCTTGTTTCAGAAGGGATTTGGAGTGATTCAAACAGCAGTGACTGACCTGGCAGTCCTGAATAGCTGAAGAAGAGTCAAGTCAGAAGAATAAAGACAGGGGAACTTGAGCACATTTTCACCTGGTTCAGCAGTAACTCAAAGAGGAAGGATTATTGCCCTGAGTGTTCATCTTAATTTCTTTGATCTGTCATGTAATCCCTTCCTTACTCTTGCTGTCAAAACTACTCTGTTGAAAAATGATTTACTGCTTTACCAGTGTGAATCAATGAATTAGTTTGGAGGACATTTTTTCAAGCAGTTGCCTCTCAGCTTATCTGCTAATTTAAGATTCCCTAAATCCCAAGGAAGGGGCTGGTATAAGCAGTATGGTTGTAACCTCCTTGTGCTGATCCACTGCAGGACAGAGCAGGATGCCCTTGGGGACTTGGGAAGGGGGTGTCAGTGGGAAGTGGAAGTGATAAGCCTGGGAGATGAGAGAGGGTCAGGGCAACAAGGAGATGCAATGGCAGGAGGCCTGGAGCTGCATCCTTGGTGTCCTGATCTTGTTGCTCAGCACTGCTCTGGGGGGATGGTCTTGTCACCTTCGTGCTGTTCTTTAATGTCACTGGGTTTGCTGTTGTGGAAGCTCCTGGAGCACTTGTGGCTCATTCATTATTTTTATGTATCTGGATCTCACCACATCTTTTTCATTCATTTAACTGAATTGTTTTAGTCTAGTCTTCCAAAGCCACATATTTATTTTCCCTTCCTACTCCCTTTTCTTGTTTAGTGAGGAGTTTTTCCTTCCCCCTCCTGGATCATTTTCATTTTTATGGTAGATTGCATGTTCTGTGTTTGCTGGAGGTAGATAATGTTGAATTGTTCAGTTAGTTTTTAAGATCACGTGGTTGAAATGTTTTCATTTAATTTGGCTGTGGCAAAAATTTCTGTAGCTTTTTCTTAAACTGTTGTCAAAATAATTTCATACCTCAGTGTGTTATCATGTAGTTTGTAAAAAATGTTCTGTAAAAAATCTCTGAAAAAAATCTCTGAAAAAAACCTGTTCTAGTACATTCAACTCATCATTCCCACTTCTGCAGTTACTGTGGGTTTTAGCCTCTGAGAAAGGATGCTCAGCTGAGGTTGTGTGGAAATAAATTCCCCAAAACTGCATGGTTGGGGTTTTTTTGATCTCATGTGATCACTGGTGTCACGGAATGTGATACATTTTCCTGTGTGGACTTGTAATTTCACGTATCTGCATACTGCTGCTTTCTGAAATGAGTATTTTTGTATTATTATTTCAAAAGGGATTATCTTTTCAGAATAATTGCTGTCACTAACCCCATTAGCAAAGCTGCTGCTCCTGGTGTGCAGGTGGAACAGAAGTGTGTTGTTCTGACTGGGCCAGTGTTTGTAACAGATCCATTCTGGTCATGTCTGGTGTGTTCTGCACCTGAAACTTGAGAGCTGAGGGAGAATTTGGGCTTAGTTTTAGGTGCTAGGAAGTAGGGCAGTTCTCTCTTGAAATACATTTTCAGAAAGATGCTCTTAGATGGTGTTGCCAATTCCTGTTGGATGAACATAGGATGAAAACCCAAAGTTATTCCAGAAATCATCATTGCTCTGCTACACTGTTTGCTTCCAAGGGTTATGTTGAACTCTCTCTAAATATTTCAGTGAGCTCTTCCTCAGCTTGCACTGACTTGTGATGCTGTCTGATGGAGCTGCAGGGAAGCATCAACACCAGATGGGGGACTGGGAGGACTGGGGGTAGGAGACAAAAATTGCTCTAAGGTGTTGCCATCCTGTCCTTAATGTATAAAGGATCTCAAACTGGCTGTTCTTCAGTGCATCTGAATGATCTCCTGATTGTCTCACCAAGGTGAATTATACAGTGACCAATGTGCTTTCTTCCAGAACCTTTGTTCAAATAAATCACAGGTTTCTGTGGGGTAACATTTGTTCAGACTGGTTTGTTTGGTGTCTTTCCTACCCCAGCACGAAGCCTGGGCTTAGAGACAAACAGAACCTCTCCCAAGAGGGCAAGATTGGGTTTACTGTATTTTGTATTCATGTGTGGTCCTCTCATTTCCCTGCTTCCCCACCTTTAATAGCTGTACAGTTGCATTTCACAGAGAAGTGGAATTTCCTTATCTTGTCTTGGATTTTTCATCTCTCCTGCGTGGGTGGACTGGCAGAACCAGTGTTCTGGATCTCCCCGTGTCCCAACAAGCCTTGTTACCCAGTCCTGCAGATCTCTTCCTTTGAGCATTGGGAAAAACAGAACCATTACTGGAAGAAGATGGAAGAACTGAAGCTGACCAAGGTAAGCCAGCTGCTTAGAACCCAGTCTTGAGACTAAATGTACGAAGAATTTCCCAGGTGGATTTCCCTGTGCTCAAGGCATTGCAGAAGTAGATTTCTTGCTTGTGTGCTTAAGCCCTGCCAGCCCAGCTTGTGACAGAACAAGAGCAGTGGTTGTACTCCATGTGTTATGATTAAAGGAAATTTAATTTATTCCAATATTTACATCAGCAAGGTTCAGAAGTAAAACTGCTTTTCTGTTAACTGCTTATCACAAGGACACACATCTGCGTGTAGAATATTTTAAGAATCTCACTGGTTCCTTTTGCTCATTTCAGAAGCAGTTTGTAAGAAGCAGAAATAAAGATAATGCTATGAAGCACAGCAGAACTTTGCAAAATACCAGAGCTTTATTATTACTAGAGGTTGGATCCTGTTGGCAATTCCTAGACAGTCACTCCTCTCTACAAATACTGTCCACTGATTAGATGCTGCTGGAGACCACTGCTGGTGCTGGCAGAAGTGAACTGCTGCATGTGAGGTTTTGGCATATTTTTTTTCTGTTGATTTATGACCCACATGTTGCAATGCTTGACTATTGCAGCTGAACATTGCCAGGCTTTATTAATGGGCAGGGAATAGGTGTGGCAGGCACAAATCTTTTCAATTCTTAATGTATTATTGACCAGAATGCTGTATAGGCTTAAATTTTTAGCTGTTTTTCTTTCCAGTAAAACTCATTTTTTCCCATAAAAGTTAAGCACAACAGGATGTGTTGTTCTGAGTTCTGTTAGCTCTTTTAGTTTAAGTACATCAAATTTTGATATTTTCCAATGTGCTGCAATTAGTTACTCAGTACCTGGGCTGTAGTTCAGTGCCTTGTACCTGTTTTATTTCAAACATCAGTTTGAGACAGTATAGCAGCTGCAGTCATTGCTCCCACAAGGATAAGATTGATGTGTGCTCCTTTTACTTTTTCCCATTTCAACCAAGTAAGTTCTCATGTTTTGCTACAAATCACCACTTACTGATTTTTATGAGGGTTTGGAGTATTCACATTTCAGCCTTGTCTGTTTTGCAGGTTGCTTTGTCTCGGTTCACTCAAGTGAAGTCATAGCACATGAATCACTCCATTTAGATCCATGAAAAACTGACACCAAGCAAGTAGAGTAATCCAAGAGCCTTCTGAGTTTGACACCTGTAACTTGTCTTCTGGTGGCAACTTTGAGGAAGATTTGATTCTTGTGGTCACAGGGGAAGGCGGTCCAGCCACAGGCATGTAATAAATGATGCTTAATAAATGATTCCAAAAAGCTGCCTTTATGTGTTTGCTTTTGTGACTGCTCTATTAGCTACCAAAAAGAAAAGTTCTAGGGTGAATCTCTAGATTTACTGCTGGTTTTCCACTAGTTTTCTGTGCTGAACAGGCTGACTTGGAAATCTGGTTCTAACCAGAGGGAGAAATAGGGAGAGACTCTTCTGCTTCCCGAAATACCCTGCATGTGAGGGAGCCTTCCAGCCTTCTGTGTGCACAGCCTGTGATTTAAATAAAACCACTCAATTTTAAATGGCAAAAAAAACCAGGGGAGAGGTAGGCAAGAGGTACCGACCAAACGTTTCTCCGCTCGCACAGCACGAACACCCTCCTGTTGAGACGTTGTTTGCAGAGACCAGACTGGGCACTGAAATAGGATTGTGTACCAAGCTGAAGCCTCACACCATATTTCAAGCTGCTCCAACAAATTAACTATTTAACACTCTGCTAATGTTGTGCACACACTTATTGCCTCCCAGCATGAAAATAAAGCGAATAATTGCAATAAGCTGCTGCCCAGTAGAAGTCACTGTAATATAATGAGAAACTTTGTCCTGAGAGTAAACAGAAGGAACAGGAAGCTGTGGGGAGGAGGTCGATGTTGCATTAGAGCAGGAAAAAAAATTTAGGAGTGCTCTGTGTCCGTGCCTTCAGCTCAGTGAGCAGTTCAAGCTGATGTAGGGCTGATTCTCCTCGGTAACGTAGCAACTGGACCGCACCTCCTCCTGCTGCAGGATGCTAAAGAGCCCTTTGAGCACTATCTGCTGTACTGCAAGGGAACTGCACTAGTTCTAATTACCACAGCACTGCCAGCTGATAATTTTTTTTTTCCCTTTTGGAACCACAAGGAAATTCTTCGTTCTCTGTCAAGTAATCCTGTTTTTAATTTCAATGTTTCTGTAGTAATCCTGTTTATATTGCAGGAGAGGACTATGTTAATTTTAAATCAATACCAGAATTGTATCTATCAGTGCATTTTATCTCATTTCAAAGTAAGTTTTTGATTAAAAATAAGCATTCTTGTCCACCTGATGCTCTTCTTGTTTAGCACTCCTGTATGGTATAATGTTAACATTTTGGAAGAATACTCAAGGATTTGAGCATGTTTTTTTTCTCACTTAGACTTTGCAAATGACTGAAAAGCTTTCCCCACTCCTAACCTCTCTTCTGTTGTGCAACAAAAGAGCTTTCCTTTAAGCATCTTGGTTTCCAAGCACAAGAAATCATCTCTGGGCATTACTGAGCATTGACTTAAGGTGTGATGAATCCTCTTATGCCAACTTGAATTTTTTGATGTCTGCTGTAGATTAATGTTTAATTTACCTAAAACGAGAGTGGAATTAGTGTTGTTCAGAATTTTCTCTTTTAAGGTGGTTTTGTTCCAATCTTGGGTTTTATGCCAAAAAAAAAATAAATCTTCTGAGTCTGCATTGGATGTCACAGCCTGACTCTGTTTGTCAGGGCTGTTCCCTTTGCTGCCTGTCTTAGAAAGATGATTACTGCATTATAATACTATAAAAACCTTATTCTGGCTTCGTGACCTGCATGAGGGAAAGCCTTTTTAAACCATCTGAAAACTTACTTATTGATTTATTTAAATGTATTGTTCTCTTACCGTAGTGACTTACCAGCTGTTGTCACTGCACTTCGGTATCAGCTCGGGGAGGGACATGTTTTGGTGGCATGTAGCAAAACTGCCATTGCAAAATAATGCTATTGGTGGTGGTTTCCTTATTTCTGAGAATTTAAGAAACAAATCCTAGTTGTAGTTCAGAAAGCTTCTGCAGCTCCTCATGACTTGAGTACAACAAACCCAATAGCCTCCCTAAACCAGTATAAAACTGTACTTGGAGCTGTGCATCTACAGCGAAGCTGTGGCAATATTGTGAAAACTATATAAAAATGCAAATACACCGTTTTGTTTCCTCTATAATGCTTATGCATCCCCTCCCCCTTTCTGTCTTTATAGGTCTACGAGGGCTAATCAATCTTGGGAACACATGTTTTATGAACTGTATTGTCCAGGCACTTACCCACACTCCACTGCTGCGAGATTTCTTCCTCTCCGACAGGCACAAATGTGAAATGCAAAGCCCCAGCTCATGTCTGGTCTGTGAAATGTCTACACTCTTTCAGGAGGTGAGTGTTGTTTGCCACAAAGCATCACCTTTCCACAGGTGCCATATGTCCCCCCCGAAAGGAATTGTGTTCTGTTTGCAAATATAAAGGGAATGAAAGTCCACGTTTCCCCTCAAGGTGTAGCAAAACAGAGCAGTAAAGATTGAGACCCTACTGTCAATAATACCCAGCTGCTGTAAAGGAAACTAATGGCCTTTCATGGCCTATTCTGAAGTCACCCTTGTTTAGGCAAAGGTGGTTTTGGAAATAATTACAGTGCTGCCTGCCCTTCTGAGACTGATCTGCGAGGCTTTAGTCTTAAAGCTGAATGTGTGCTTTAATTAAAGGTGCAAGTTGTAACTGGAAAATATGTCACGGGTTCTTTGGGTGATAATGGGAGTGAGAATAAAGCAGTAGTATATAGCCTTGTGGTTTAAGGCACTGGATTATGTAGGTCTCTTTATGAATATTTTAAAGATATTCAGTGCTTTCTCACAAGCAGAAACATCTTTGCTGTCACCTCTTCCGTGCAAACCCAGTAATGGCCAGGAAGGAGGTGTAGAAAAGTGAATGTGTTGCTGTAATTTGTGTTTTCCCTGTACAAGCTGCTCTTCTTTCCCTTTCCCACCCAGGTGACTGGCTTTGCAGTGTGTCTTTTTCTGTAGGTCTGGTCTGTGCTGTATGAGACAGGCACAGGCTTTTCCTTAATAAAATAGTCAATGAGCTTTATTAACTCTCTTAGTTCCACATTAGCAATGTAAGGATTGTGGCTACATGTGGGCTTCTAGCTTTAAAATGTCTTTAAAAAGCAAACAAATTCAGTTCTGTGCCTTTCCCTCAGTGATAGATCTGCTTTATTGGTAAGTAAAAATAAAACCACCCACAAAAACCAAACAAAAAAATGCTGTAGTACGTGCTGTCATGGAGTATTTAGGATTCTGGAGCTGTTTGTACACAGAGCAGGTTTTCTGTGTATGTACTGTCATGGAAATTTGTTCTAACAACCTCAACCAACCTATAATAGCTTTACCTTTATCTTGTGATTTTCAATTTGTTTTTACTCCTGTGCCTTTTTCACCAGAGATGATTCTTTTTGGTCACTGCAGGTGAGTTAAACACACATGGAAGGTAAAGCCCCCCCTTAGCTGTTCGAGTAGAAAGTTCTTTTCTGCTCATACTCAGCACTGCAGGGAATTTGCAACATTTCACGCTGCTTATCAGTCATTAGTTGCATGTTTTATTTCTTATTTTTTGTTCTGGTTTTCAGTTGTTCCCAAGTCTGTCAGGAAAGGAGGTAAAAACAAAAGGCAGGCAGACCAATAGGTAGCAGCTGCAGGATTATTGAAAACAGATGTGCAGTTAAATGGGGAAATACCACAATGCCTAGATAAAAAAAATCAGTTGTGGTATAGAAATACCAGTTTCTGTACACTGTTAATATGGAGACCTATTTGCTTATTTAAAAAAAAAAAAAGGAACTGTTATAATCTTGATATCCTTTCATCAAGTCGTGATATAAGGTCTCATGCTGATGAATATCACCACACTCTGTTTACACACACACATTTTTAAAAAATCCCTTGGGAAAGGGGAAATGAGTGTTACATTACAGATTGAGAGGCTGGAGGAAAGATCAAGACTCTCTAGGTAATGATTTTTGTTTCCATTTTTGTGTGTGGAGCCCTGTTGATGGCCTAGGATGGCTTTTGTTAGTATGAGCATGGAACAAAGAACAGGCTGTTATCCAAAATGGGGCTTAAATGCAGCATTTGCATTAGTTTCAGTTGTAATCGAGTTTAATTTCACACACCACTTTGGGGAGCTCAGCCTTCATTCTCCCCAATCAAAATTCATGCCTCCACTTGTATTAATTCTAATAATTAATGTTGTGCAGCATGGGGGGATATGGACGAGGGAACAGCCATATCTGTGGTATCAGACTGTGGAGACAGCAGTAATATCAGTCCTTATTTCATCTTAAATACTGCAGCCCTGTGCTGTGGGAGGACACAAAAAGTGACTCGACCTCCTTGAAGTAAAACTAGAGCTTAGTCCTCACGAGCAAAGCTTTAGGGTCTGCAACCAACTTGGTGTGCTGTAACTGGTGAGCAGGAAATACCTTGTTGTGTTTATGGCTCTGTCAGTACCCGTTGTAAAATTCTGATCCCGGTGAGTTTTAATTTCTCTACATTCGGAATTAAAATGGAAATCCTACATTTTTTAGAGCAGACCGATGAGCTTTTCGTGTCCCAGCTCTTTGCAGTAGTTATGATGAAGGTTCCTATGCTGCCTTTGCAGAGCTGAGGTCTGAGTGAAGGAAAGCAAACCATCGGAGATCTCAGGGCTATGGTTAAGAATTCCTTTGTAATTGAATTACCAGGGAAACTTTGATTCAGGTTCTGTCTTGTTTCTACGTAGCTTTCCCACTGGGATTAACTGTGTGGTTATCCCAAGGCATCTTACCCAGGGACAAACAATCAGGGCAAGGGTTAACTTCATCTCCCCTCCACCCTGCTTTTCTGAAGGTGTGATCTGAGGCAAATGGAATGCCAGGGGATCTGGTGAGTGCCTGAGTGAGAGCTCTCCAGGACAAAAAGTAACATTAAGTAAAGCTTTTACTATGCCTAAATAAGCAAGTTTTGCTCTTTTGCTTCTTAAACAGAAAATGCTTGTTCCTTTTTTTAATGTTTAAGATCATGTAATTATATGGGTTGAGTGATTTCTCAGTGACAGATAGAAAGCTACAAACTTCTTCCACCTTGAAGTAGGTTGGTGGTGAGTAATGAGGATCAGATGGTTCTCAGGACTGAGGTGTTTTTTTCCTGGTGGCTTTTCTTGCAAATATGCCAAGCATTGATCTCTGTTTGTTTTAAAATTATCTGACTGCATCAATTAACATTCTCATTTGTGCTACCTGAAACCTATTTCTCAATAGAACCATGACATGACTTACACTGCATAAGAAAAGGAATGAAAAGGATTTGGGAAAAACAGATAGTGGTGAAACTGGATGGAGGGAAGATAGAACACACAGAATCCATTCGTTGAGCCTTTGGGCTGAAAGGGTTTGTGCACTCATTTTTACCTGCTGGTATTTATGTTTTAGTTTTACTTCACCAATGAAAATTAATTTCAGGATGGTCCACACCCTAAGGTTTACCTAAATCCTTTCCAAAATGACCACTCAGGAAGCAGGATTAGCAGATCTGTATCTCTGTATGCTCTGTGACTGGAATAGCAAGAATACCTGGGAACAGAGCAGAATGCAATGCATCCACTCAGAGGTGGAAAGAACAAACCCTTCTTTTTTTCCCATCATTACTCATCCTCCTGAGCCTATCACAGTGCACAGCACAACTACAGGAAGAGTTGAGAAGTGAGGACAAAAAGGGAAACTAATAAGATGATTTATGGCTTTGATATCTGAAGACAGTACTGGCGAAGCGGCTTATTTATAAACTAAGTTACAACAAAGGTACAAGAGGGGGAAAAAAATGTAGTTAAGGCTCTTAGTCAGAGGCCTTGCATTTTGTCATGGAAAATACAGAGTTTGTGCTGATTTAGTAAAACACTTTCTCTGAAGTAAGTGTAGAACATACAGAATTCATGCAAGCAAAATTGATTTTTGTGACCACTTGAACCTCTTTGGGAAACCTCCAGAAGGTGTTCTGTTATTCTGAAAGGTGCATGTGTTACCCACTCCCTTCATCCCCTGTAAGTTGCCAGAATGTTTAAAGTCTTAATTGAGAACCAATTTCCAAGAGGAGGTTTTAACTTCTCAAATTGGACTGGAACCTGGTACAGGATTTCTACCTATAAATTCTTAATTACACAGCTCAGAGACTGTTTAGTTGATACATATGCAGGATAATTGGGAAACTTCTGTACATGTTTTTGGCAGGAGGAGGAGAAAGAAGTACAGATGTGTATGATGGGGTTTTTTGTTTTAAAACCTTACTGGTGCCTATATATTTTTGGTAACAATAATGCAAATTATGAAGCCTAGAATCTTCTAAATCCCATATAGACTCTTCTTTTTAGAACCCAAGAGCATGTGTTTTTAAGTGGAAAAACAAAACTACTGTTGCTTGGACCATGTGTAAGAATGAAAGCTTTGAATCCTGGTTTAGCTTTTCCTTTCCCCCACCCCTTTTTTTCCTGGAACAGCAGTTAAACAGTGTATTACCCAGCACTTTCAAATTGCTCAAACTAGTTCTCTCCAATATAAACAACCCATACTGCAGAATTGAAAACAAATCTAAACAAAAAAAAATTATGTTTAAATTACATTTGGAACAGTTGTGCCATTGAAGTGCTTTAAATGTGACTTGCAAATACATCATTATTTGTATTTGCACAATTTACTGAAAAGGTTGGTATAATAGTGATGGAACAAGACTTTACATGGACTTTTTTCCTTTTTGTGGATTGGAAAAGCTCTGATAGGCTGCTCTTACCAGCAACAAGGAAATGACAGAGATGGGATGGATTTTTTTTTATACATTCCAGCTAAAACATTGCTGTTGAATGTGCTCAGATCCCTTTGTTTCATTTTACATTCATTTGAGCAGTGAAAGCTTTTCCCCCACCCCATGTTCTTACTGGGTGGGTTTCTCGTTTCTGTATGATAATAGTTTATAATTTGATAAAGCTTCTTGTTACCTCTCATCCTACTGAAGCACCAGAGAATGTAAAAGCTGCTGGCAGATCTCATGTCTGCAGTGCTGTAATTACACGGAGTGCTGGTGGTTAAAATGACCGGAGAGCTCTGGGACTAATTGTAAGGAGTGACAGAACAGGGAAGTTTTATTGCTGCAGTTCCCTGAATTATGTTGAGCAGCAGCTGCGTCAGCAGATTTCAATTACCACACTCCTGCTCCAGTCCCTCGGTGTCATTCTTGTTGGCATCAGAGTTAACTATTGATCTTTGTATTTATAGAAGCATTTTGTGGGGTTTGGCTGCAGAGGTGCAGTTTCTTGTTCGGGAAAAGCGTCACTTGCAAGGAAGAGATTTGTTTGGGAGCAAATAGACTGTAGCCACGTAAAAAACCCTACAAATATGAGGACTGGATGAAAATGAAAAGATTGTACTGCTTTTTGCCAACCTGTCCCTTAAACACAGTCTGTTTTCTCCCAGCGGGTTTGTAGCACAGTGCCTGTGTTTGCACTTACATAAAATGCTCAGAGACTGTGAAGGGAGAAACTCAGGGCTGGGGAAGGAAGCTCACTTTTCCAATGAGGATGAGAAATTGTGTGCTGATGGAGGTTTAAATGTTATTTTTGTCCTGTGTATTTGCCGCTTACTGTCTTCTGTTTGGGAAGAGTAACTGAGAATAAACCGCCATCGATTTGATGGGATCTTGGGAAAACGTAATTGTGGTGTTGCAGGCAGCATTTACTGGCAAATACCTTTCCCAAAAGTGAGAGAAGGCAAAATGACTTAAAAATAATACTCTGCCAAGTGAATAAACTCTTGTGGGCCCTTTCTGACTCCCTATAGGAACACCACAAGCATCCCTGCTTTGCTTTTGGAACTGGTATCATGGCACAGAAATAAAGGAAGGGCTGAACCTCAACCCAGGGAAACACAGACCCTTAGCATGGATGTTTTTTTGGCTTTTTTTGGGGGGGCTGGGTTGTTTGGTTGGGGTTTGTTTGGTTGAATTTTTTTAAGTGGGATCTGGCTATTTTTTTATTAAAAAAAAGGTCTGTAGGTAGTTATCTGCCCTCCCCTTGTGTGCTGATTTACCTCCCCAGCTGTGAGTCACCACTCATCAGTGGGGTTTCACATCACGGGTTTTGCTGACTGAATAATTTTTCTCTGCATTCTCTAATGTGCTTCTGGCAAAATCACCTGGGGCAGTTTCAGTCACTGCTGGAGCCAGCTCATCAGATTTTGACTGGAGCAGATGAAGGAGCAGATGCAGGAGCTGGTCCAGGACCAGATCCCAGGCAGTGACACCCTGACGGTGTCACCCAGAGCAGGGATGGCAGCTGGCTCTGGGAATAGGTGTCTGAAGGGGTACCTTCAGCTCTGCAAACAGCTGGCTCAATAAGGTTGTTTCTAAAACCTTGTACTGGTAGAGCTATACAGTGAAAGGCCAGTCCTGGCATGAGGCTACTGTTCTTCTTGGAAATTTTTCCATTAAAAAATGGACTGTGCACAGCCTTTGGATGCAGAGTTTCCATGGATCAGGGGCTGGCTGACAGTTGGCATCTAATTTTCTTATCTTCAGTGTTTGTCCTATTTGGGGGGGGCATTTCATTCACATAATTTATGAATGAAATTACTAATCCTTTGCAGCTGTAGGATTTTTAATTTCTTCCCCCACCCCAGGCTATTTTAATAACAGCCAGTGGTATCAATAAGCAGTTTTTGAGTGATGTTTGTGTCTGTCTACCCCACTCCCTGCGCCCCCACATTTCTCTGGCTAATCCATCACAGCATGATGGAATTCTGAGGGAGAAAACCGAGGTGCTCAGTTCTGAGATCACTTCTCCAGCAGTCTGTGACAAAGAGCTGTCTCTCTGTTTGATTATTAAGGCCATCAGAATTAAACGGTTTAAACTGATCTGACTAATTGCGCTCATTTAACTTTTTAATAATTGAATGCACCAAGGCTGTGTAAGTTGTTAACAGTCATGTCCTTCTCTTTGCTTTGAGCAGTTTTACTCTGGGCACCGATCTCCTCACATTCCATATAGGTTATTGCACCTGGTATGGACTCACGCACGGCATTTAGCAGGGTACGAGCAACAAGATGCACACGAGTTCCTCATTGCTGCATTAGATGTGCTACACAGACACTGCAAAGGTAAGGCTTGTGCTGAGGCTTCAATCAACCAGGAATGTTGGATCAAAAGGAGGTAGAACGATCTCTTCTTAAGTATAGTGCCAGCACAGCACTCTTAGCAAATGTTCGGTAGATTTAAAATATTTATAAATAAATAAACCAATCCCTCTGTCGAAAGTTACCAAGAATTAGGAGGAGACAAGCCTGTACATCATTTTGAATCCCCATCATGTTCTTCTGTTACTGATTGTGAGTCACTGTCTTTTCTTCTAAATTGCCATTTTAATTCTATTTATACTTGAGGTAGTTAGAACTCTTACTCAGTGTGTCATGGGACTGATGAAAATAACAGAGGAAAGGCTATGGCTTAATATTATTCTTAATGTTATTCTGCTTAAATATTAACCTGTCCCATATATTTATGATGCCAAATTGCTGGTAGAAATGTGAATAAGGAAAGAAATGAGAGGTTTTGGTGTCTCATTTTATTAGTCTGTGTATAACAATCCATAATTGTACAATACAATAAAAATATTCAGTGATATGCTTTTAGACGTGAAGTAGGTAAGTCCTGATTTTGTAAAATCGTATGAATTTATGTGTTTTGTGTTAGTTAGCTGAACTCAGTCTGAACTGAGTATTTCCCAGTCTGCCAGTGTTTGCTCTAGCTTGGTTCAGTTATGAAGCACAGGAATTTTTCCTATTCCTCTAAGGGAAAAGTAGTCGGCTTGATACCAGCAGAACAAACAAAAAAATCCTTAGTCACTAGAAAGAAGCTTTAAAGCACTCAACTTCCCTCAAATGCTCTTAGGAAAAGCACTTAGAGACTGGTTTTTTGGTTTATCAGAGGACTGTCAAAGGGAGGGCTAATGCTGCTTCTCTGAACCTTTGTGAAGTCTTCCTTTTATCTCTGAGATAGCCTTGCATGGCAGCACATGGGCTTGTTCAGACCCACAGTAGGTGCCTCCAAAAGAATCTTCTCCAAAAAAAGTACTGCTAAGGACAGGAGCACATAGAGCAGTTCTTTTGTAGTTATTGATATCTGTTATTGGGCAATCACTGAGCGAATTTCAGTAATCCTAATTAAACTGGTGTGGAAGTAGGGTAAGGAACAGAGTCTACTCAAATACTGACCTCTCCCTTCCCAACACTGAGCAAACTTATCTGCAAAGATAAATACTTCTTGGTTCCCATAAAGTTTCTGAATCATTGATATGACAAATCTGGAAGCTTTTTTCATCAGTTTTACTATAATGTTCATACTTGTATACTTCCCCATTTGTTAATGAAGAAGTGTTTACTGCTCAGAATTGTAAAAAAACAAACAACCAAACTTGCAACAATAAAGGTCCCTGAGCTCTTCTCAAAGTGATAATGAATCTGAAAAGACTTTTTTTTGAAAGTGTGGTTTGGCTTTAAATGAAAAATCTATCTGACGTATCTTCCTTGCCATCTGTGCACCCAGGTTTTCAAATTTCTGTTTCTAAAGAAATAAAGAGACTTTTATTTAAATATTGTAAATAATCTATACCACATCAAGGTAATTTAAAAGAAGTGGTTGAGGAGTTGTATGGGAACCAAACAAGTTAATCTAAACCAGAATTTCAAGTATAGTCATGCAAAACCACATTTGGAATGAACTAGTTTTGAATGTAATGAGAAAGTTTTCCCACTTGTGTATGCACATGGAATGCATGTGAAGGATACAGATGTAAAAATATTATTACTAATAGTGAGAATATGTCCTACAGCTACAATAAGCAAATAATACCTCCCCTGCCAATATTAAATATTTATTTTACTGAATGAAAAAAGCTTTTAAAGCTTCCAGTCTAATAATCAAGTTTTACAATTAACACACAGTAAAGTAGAATTAAATAGTGGGGAAAACTTTGCCCTGGGTTTTGGACTTTATTTATGATAACCAAAGCTTCAGGCACCAAAGTAAATGGAAGTGCTCCTTAGGGATAAATATCCAGTGATATTTGTTTGGCTGGCATTGGTCACTTATCCCTTTTCCATTCCATTTACTCACCTTTCTAGGAAGTGTCCTAATGCAAGTCAGAGAAAGCTGTGAATGCTTCTTACTGATCTGTCACTGCCTAAATTAGGAAAAATACATGCTGTTGATGTCCATTTAAAGATAAGACTTGTAATCCTGCATCCTATGAAGCATAAAATTAACTGCCCTGTGATGATTATGTGAGTTGGATGGCCCAGGTAGTTTTGTTTTGATTTGGTTGGTTGGTGTTTTTAATGCTGGTTGAATCTATACTTTGTTTCTGAATAAAAGGGATCAAGTCTATCATGCCTGTGCATCACTTGTTTTTCATTCCAACAGCTGGAGGGAGGTGATCTAACTGGAAAGTTGTATTTTGGTGGGAAAAAAATATGTAAATGATGTGTATTTCTGCCCAGTCTGTAAAGTATTAGGTCAGCTTTTAGTCAACGTGACAGATACATCGTAATTACCAGCCCTCTGGAAGAAATTCAGGGTTCTAATTCTGCAAACTCCCACAACAGTGAGGTTCAAATCATCCAGACACTTTGTAGTTTCCCAGCTTTGTCTCAGACATATTCAAACTTGGAGAAACTTAGATCAGAATTGTTATTTTCTTGTATGGAGCAATATTGCAACTCCAAAGGTAACATTCAGCCCAGAGACATGACTGGATGTGGGGGTTTCTTTATTAAAAGAGCACAACAGTCAAGTGACAGATGGGCATTGGTACACACAGGTTCAAAAGGCAAGAGAAAAAAATTGAAGTAATTCTGTATTTTTATCCCAGACTTAATTCAGTTGTCTGACAAAAAGAAAGTAGTACTTCAAAACTGATTATTCCTCATTTATTTGGATTTCATGAAGCATTCTGCATTCACCTTTAACAAGGAGTGCTACAAAGGAAATCTGGAGCCTGGTGTGAGGTATCATGACAGAAAAAGGAATGGTGTGCTGAGACTGGGGAGGAAAACACTGCCCTGCTCTGTGAATTCTACTTGATATTCTTAGGAACAGATACAGCATATGCTTCTGAAACATGTCATCTGCTATGATCCATATAGATCTGTGTGTACACTGCTTTGTCATAAATAACCAGCACATGTTCAAAACACTGGGGGCCAAAGTAAAGCAGAAATATTAACATTAATGTCTTATTTGATAGATGCCCCTTTTTAAATCTGATAGTTCTTGACTTCCTTTTTCTCATTTAAAAATACAGAATGGAAAATGGAGGCAGAACTTCTTTATTTTTATTTCAAAACCAAAAACAATGTTAGAAAGTTATTTGTAGCTGTTCTTTCAGTTGCTATGTGTTACTTACCTTTAGTAGTATATTAAATGCCTGTGTATTTGAACACAAGTTAATATGCTTACTTATTGCACAGACACAGCAGTAACTTTTGTGGTGTTTTTTGAGAGTTGCATTTAATTGGAATTCAAACTTGTAAACTCATCTGCCATTCTCATAATTACATTAGTGTGTACATTAATGTATTTTCAAGTTTGATTTTAGTCTTGTGCTGACCACTCTTAGAAGAAGCTGCTGATTTTTCCTGGTAAGAATTATGACCAGTTTTAAAAACAAAAATAAAACAAAAAAAAAGAAATTAAAACCTGCTTTTTGAGACAGAAATGTTGAAGGGAACCTTAACTTGAGCACAACAATCTAGCAGCTTCTAGTTCTCAGCTGCATAATTTACCTCCTCTCATCATCTGTTCCATATTGACAAGTGTGAGTAGGTGGTAATCTTACTCTTTTTTTTTTTTCCCTCCTCTCCAACCAAATGTCATGGGAAATAATGTTGAGTGGGTAATGCCCTTCTGTTTTGCTGGGAACAAGCTTGCCAGGGTATTCTTTGGAGACCCTCTCATCACTGATCCTGATTGACTTGGGTAATTGAAAAGGGAGAGCTGGTTCTCTCTGTAGGTGGAAATAGCTTGTCTGTTGAAGGTGCCCAACTGGGATGGTACCTGTGGTCCAGGAAAAAAATCTCTCAACGCTTGTTTTTCTGCTACTGCCCCCTCAAAACAAACCAGAGGGAGATAATGTTTGGAATGGTGAGATTACAAGGACGTGTGGATTCTTTAAAAAGGAAAAGTGGGGTTTTTTTAAAGAAGGATAAAAACCAGCAATTTTTAAATTTTTTTTCTTCCTTTAAAGCTTCTAAGTGAGCTATTTTTGTAGGTGAGAGATGCCTTGTACAGTCTCTCTCCTGTGTGCCCTCTTCATTAGCTTAGCAGCATTGAGACTTTTAAAAGCTCTTAAGTTCAGTAAGATTTAACTGAAATTCCCAGCAAGAAATGCCTGAGAGGGGGTCTGATAACCCCCAGCTTGAACCTCAGTACACTTGAAATCTAATTTTGGAGCATTTTGTTCAAGAGCTGTTTTAAGGAAACAATGTGCTTTTCTTGGAAGTTCAAACAAAAGTTTCTAAAGCCTAAATCCGGCAGCTGAGGGAGAGCTTTCCTGAGGCATTTAGGATCTAATTAACTCAAGTGGCCTATTGCAGCTTAGTAGGTATCACCTATGGCTGCTTTTCCACACTTAGTATTAGGTAGAACCTTTGTCAGGTTATGTAATATTCTCCAACAAACTTCTAAAACTTCACTGGAAAAAAAAGAAAATAATCTCATTTCTTCCTGCTGCAAGAAGACTCCAGCTAGAGCATCACAGTCATGAGGAAAGTGGTCTTTTGCCCTATGCTTTTAGTTTTTTCAGGTGTTTTTTTTGACATTCTTGTCTAGAAATTTATTGGTTTTGAGAAATAGCTGTGATCTGAGGAGTCAGCATCTTAGCATTTTAGTTTCAGATATTAAATACTTCCAAGAAAGTTAAAGACACTGGGAAACATGGCCAAACGTAGTTCTGTCACAGCAGTTTCTGTTGTAGGAGATGGGAGGACATCTTTAAGGTGTCCTTCACGAAATAATCAGCTGGTGCTGTGAAATAGTTGGTGTGTGCATCTCTGACTGCAAAACAAACCCAGTTGCATCCTACCCAAGGAAAATAGTGCACAGCCTTGGAAATCAAAGGAAAAATGTATCACTCCTGGTTCACCTTTGGGGAATGGAGGGAGAAAGCTTTGAACCTGAGAGCTATATGAAGAAGTTTTTGGTTATTTAATGCTCTAGTTAGTATAAGAAAGCTGAATTGGCCTAATCTCAGCACTAAAATCATAAAAATTACTACTATGCTCCCAAGGCCTTGTCACTCCAGTGAGAGTTTGTGATGCCTAAGAGATGGAAATGTGTTCACTGTGCCCCTTGGGAACTCAGAGGATTGCTGTGTCTCCAGAGAAGCTGGAGGGGGACACAGCATGATCTCCCCACTTCAGATAAGGACATCTTTCATTTTCCCACTGGTGAAAACGTGTATGGAAAGAACATGTTGATGCTGAAAGGGCGGGATGGAGGCAGCAGGCTGGGGGGGCTGATGGGTCTTCACAAACCCTCTCCCCTCACTCTACTCTCAGAATTTGACTGGGATATAATTAAAAAGTAGCATTTGCTGATATTTCTCCTCTCTGTTCATTAGGAAAAAAAGCTAAATGTTCATTTTCATCAACCATCTTGGCAATTCCTGTGTCTTAAGAGCTGATCTTTATTCCAGGCAGTGCAAAGCAAATCTTTGTAAAGGGAGATACCCTGAACAAGGGTTTGGCTAAGAGCTGATATGGCTTAAAGCATCACCTCTTCAGGAGTGAACTGCATTTAATTACCTTTGATTATATTTTTCTAGAAGTTCTCATCTTGTTTCCTTACTTTCTTCAATGTGCAGTGTTTTCAGGGTTCTGTATTGTCCATGTGAACTTGCAGTATAAGTTTGTTAGAAAGAGTCCCAGGAACACAGTCCAAGACAAACCAATGTTCCCTTGGAGGATTTTTGACTTCTGAGCCTGTTTTTGCATTCCTGCAGGTGATGATAATGGGAAGAAGGCCAACAACCCCAACCACTGTAACTGCATCATAGACCAAATCTTCACAGGCGGACTGCAGTCAGATGTTACCTGTCAAGTCTGCCAGTAAGTCATTTTTTCCTGATCCTGGGCTCTGATTTGATTCTGCTACCCCTCCAGTGCAACAGTGCACTGAACCTTTTCTGTCTTGAACATCAGTAAATACCAGCAAAATTCCAGCAAGGCAAAAACTGTGTAAATGCAGCATCTTGAGGCACCAGCACAGGTTGCCCAGAGAAGCTGTGGCTGCCCCAGCCCTGGAAGTGTCCAAGGCCAGGTTGAACAGGGCTTGGGGAAAACTGGCCTCATGGAAGGTGTCTCTGCCCATGGCAGAGGGTGGAGTGGAACGAAATGAGCTTTAATGTCCTTTCCAACCCAAACCATTATGGGATTCTATAATTTCTATCAGGTAAAATGCAATCTGTTACCAGTTAAGTGTTATATATTAAGACATACCAAAAAGTTGCATAGAAGGTACCATGGGCTTATGCATATAAACTCTACTAATCTAGAAAAGGTTGTTTTCCAAGTTCATGAGGAAGAGACTTCCAAGAGCTCTTTGGATTTGAAAGTACATAATTGCAACTACATTTGAAGAAAGTTCTGATACAGAACCACAATTTTCTTCAATCAGGAGCCTTATGTATCATCAGGAGAGGTTTCAAAGAGGCTGATACCTCATGTAATCTCAGGTACCAGAAAAAAAGGTTTCATGAGATTAAGAAAAAATGTATTTATTGTTCTGCTTTGTACTGGAGCAAGTTGACTTCTTTTTGGAGGTGTTTGGTGTTGCCATAGCACAGAAGTCAGAGTTCTTGTTTTTTGTTCTGCCTTGCATTCTTACTGTCCTGCAGATGGACTGTGGGGCTGGGCTTGTTTGAATCTGCTTTTATTCTCAGTTTCCTGGAGGGATTTGGAGAAGATTTACTGTAAGGAAAACATAGGAAATTTTGTTCTTTGCCTGGTAGAGCCACAGAATCCTTATGTGATAATGCAAAGCCTGATGTGTTATGACACAATATTAACATTGATGAAACTTTAACAAAAGAAGTTTGCTTTTGAAAATTGACAACTTTTGCAGAAATGAAGCAGGGGAGAAAGGCAGAATGTTGAAAACTTAATGAGATTGCAGAGTGAAAGACACTAGTTTTAGAGGAAGGGAGAACTCAGAAAATAAACATAAAAGGTACAAGAAGAATGTACTTTCAAATGAAGAGCTTAGACCCTGAACTTGTGGAGTTCTCTTAAAAATGTAAATGCTGCAAAAGATTTGAGCCAATACTAGTTAAAATTTTGAGAAGCTTTTTCCATGGTCTGGCTCTTGGCTTGTCTTCAGCTGTCTTGTAAAGAAATATGATGGAGAACATAAGCTACTGCTCGGTGCAGTTATTCTTTGGCCTTTCAAATTCCAAAGGCTGTAGGAGATGCTGATAGGAACTGCAAAGCTGAATTCAGTGCACTGCTGGGCAGCAAAATATTTTAAGGCTCTTTATTTTTTTTGAAGTAGGCTTAAGCACCATCTTCCTTGTCTTGACCAGAGAAGACCAGCTTCTAAACTGCTTGGATGGCATGTTTAGATGGCCATCATTTTTATACTGGTCTATGACCAGTACCTGTATCTCAGAGTGACTCTGCTCTGAGTCACAGGGCTCCTGTGAGTGAGAGAATGTATTAATGTTCCATTTAGTACATCACATTCGTTTCCCCAAACATATGGCTTTTAAATATTCAGGAAAACGATCAATTGTGGGAAAACACTCTAGAGCAGCTCTATTTTCTGTCATCTCTTAGTGCCCTCTAGGGGTGATGGAGATCCCAAAGCCCTCAAAATGAAGTACCTGGTGTGCACCCCCAGAGCGAGACAGACCATTCATTTTCCTTCCTTTAAGCACGTATTGAACCGTTCTCTTTCCCACAGCGGTGTTTCCACAACGATAGACCCGTTCTGGGACATCAGTTTGGATTTGCCAGGCTCTTCCACCCCGTTCTGGCCGCTGAGTCCGGGGAGTGATGGCAGTGTCGTGAACGGGGAAAGCCACGTCTCGGGCACCACCACTCTCACAGACTGCTTGCGAAGGTACAGCGTGAGCAAAACACACTTTTGGGGGGGATAAACAGGATTTGGCTTCATCCTCTTTTCCAGGTGGCACTAAACAGTAGGACTAAGTGAGGCTTTGCGTCCCCTGACGGTGTTTTTACACGTATTTTTGTTGTTTCCATATGAGAAAGTGAGAAGGCAAAGGAGGCTCAGAGCAACAGCAGGGCTGGCAATAAGCACTCAAAACCTGTTGCCACAAGAGGCAAAGGGAAAGCAAATTTTGCATTGGCTGCTGCCAGGCAACGTGGGTTTAAGTGATTGAAATCACTAGTGTCTGCCTCCATGTTCTGGGTGGTGTAGGCTAAGAAAGCACATAAAAAGTGTTCACCATGCATTTAATATTCATCTAAGTACGAATCTGATTTTGCTCTAAGCAGAGCTGAGGGTCAGCTGCTGCCAGCTGAGTTGTAGGGGTGTCATTGAGGATTAAAGGAATTGAGCTTTCAAAAGGAAAAGCTAATTCTGAGCCTGAAACTTGGGCATCTTGGAAACAGGTACCTGGAGAGCAGGTTATGGTTTTCTGTACAGTTAACATGGATCTTTTAGAAGATCTGAAAGTCTTTTTTTTCTGTGGCAAGTGTAGATATATGTCTGAGGAAGAGGTTACCTGGAACCTGGGGCAAAGCTAATCCTCCTAAAACAAGAATTCATAATCTCTAACATCTGATTTCTGAGCTGTTACTGTTAATATCAGTAATTTTCAGGAAACAGGGGCATTAGTACAAAGGAGAAATTGCTCCTGCAGGAATGCATTAAGAAGCAAAACTGGTTGAATTTTGGTGACTTTCTTGAACATGGAGATTAGTAGAATCAGAGATGATGTTGGGGGAGGAAAAACATCTGGGTTCAAAGATACCCTCAAAGAGTATGGATTTTGGAAAGAAGTTGAAGTCTAATGGATAAAGAGGATGGGTCTAGGTTTTTACCTGAAAGTTAGCAAGAAGGAAAGGTCTGTCAACCAGTGTGGCCATGCAACTGAAGTTGGCTTGAAGAAGGAAGGATTGAGCAGGAATATGACACAAAAACAGAAAGATGAGGGCACTGAAACAATAACAGCACATTTGTAAGCCTCTTTAGAGACTTAAGAGAAAACAAACAATAGCAAAGGAAAAAAAACCAGCAAACCAAACCCAGAGAATGATGGCACATAGGCCAGATAAAGGAAATCTTGTTAATTAATCAAGAGGAGAGACCAAGAGGCTGTTGGATCATTTAATGCTGGAGTCTGCATTAGTCATAGTCAGAATGAGGCAGGGCAGGGTTACCCCCACACGCCTTGTGTGCAGTAATGTAAAATTTTCAATTTTATTTCAAGATATTTCATTTCAAAAATCCTAGTTGCAGGGCAGGTTCTGGGAAGATGACTGATTTCCCCGTGGAAGTCTAAACTTGGAGGAAAGGTCTTAACAGTCCATGGTCCTGCCCTTTCTGTGCTGACAATATCTGGAAAAGAGGGATTTTGCCTTAGTTTGTAGTGAGAACATCGAGGTAGTACATTTTCTCTGAGCAGTTCCCTGTTCTGTAATGGTCTCTCCCATATCTCCCTTGAGCAGTTCTGTCTGAAAATTTTGAAAGAGATTTTTCTAGTTGTCAACACGGGGTTTTTTGAAAGGTATCTGTATTTTGAAAAGAACTTGGTGTTTACAGCCCTTTCCATGTCAGAGCTTTGATCCCAACCCTGGAGGGCTACAAGGTAGAAGAGTGTTTTGCAGAGGAGTGTCTTCCATAACAATGTTTTTGGATTTGAAAACAAAAGATCTTTGCTTTCTGTATGAAAATTAGCTGTTCTGCTGTAGGAGATGAACTGACACTGAGCTGCTTTCTCAGACACTGATGCACTTCAGTGCAATATTCCCAAGTAGATCAGTGGTCAGTGTCAGATTTGAGCCTCTGAACCATAGCACTTTACATTATTATAGGGTTTTTTTCCAAATGGCACTTAAAAACCATGGACTCTGTCTCTTGTGATGCCAGTGACCCACAGGTAAAACTGTTTGCAGCATGTGTGAAAAATCATCTGATTGTTTTGTGCATCCTTCTACTTCTCAATGTATTTTTTAGGTTTACAAGGCCAGAACATCTAGGAAGCAGTGCCAAAATCAAATGTAGTGGTTGCCATAGCTACCAGGAATCCACCAAACAACTCACTATGAAGAAGTTACCCATTGTGGCCTGTTTTCATCTCAAAGTAAGTTCACAGGGGGCTGACAGAGCAGAGGACGTGATTTCCCCTCTGAGAGGATGAGCTGAGTTCCTGGACATATCTTCTGGCTTTCACTGACTAAACTTTCATGATATAAATTAATATAAAAAACAGCTTGCATTGCCCAGCTAGATTTTCTATTAAGATAGTGTGACATTATCTATAATGTAGCTTTGCAGTATGTCTGTGGGAATTTAACCAGCCAGAATCCAGAAACAGGATGGAAAGCTGGTCTGATACGTGAACCAGCATAGACACCAATCTCCAGTAACACTCATCCTGCATGGTAATATTTTTACACTTTCACTGAAAAAATGCCTCTGTTGAAGGAAAGGCATGAAAAAGTTCTGATAGCAGTGGAGGAACATTTTTTGTGTCATCCCAACTGCGATGTAAAGATTTACAAAGCAGATGATGTCACATGGAATTATGGTAGATAATACTGGTGCCCTCAGATAGTTTACTCCTGTACAATTTCTGTCTGAAATGTGGTGCTAAGTGGGGATTCTGCTCTTTGGGCAAGTCAAGGTGAATGTGCTCATCCCCTTTCCCATACTCAGTTCAGTATTTGACTGAAGATTTTTTTGAAAATAAATTAGTTTTCGTAAGTGATTTTGTAGTCCTGTCTATGCAAAATGCAAATTTCATTTTACTTCACGTGTTAAAGCGAGAAAGAAACTCGAAAGATAAGAATTGCAGAAGTCTCAGCTTTTCACATCTGGATCTGTTGCTAGGGAATTCTTACGGCATCACAGTTGGAAAATAATTAACTTGAAGTGTAAATAGAGCAGAATTTCTGAGAAATTGAGTGAGAAGCTTTAAATAGAAACTCATTCATCTCTTTCTGGTATTTGTTCCTGTTTTCCATGTAATGTTCAATCAGGAAGATGAGGAGAGGATGGTGGGTATTGCAGGCCCCTTTTGGCCGAGGGACAAGGCTTTTTTTGTTATCATATTCCATTTTTTGCATTAATTTGAATTGGTATTCCTGTGTAGGCTTGACTCCTGTCACTTGAGATGATTGGATGGGTGGATTAAGTGTGTGAATCTGAAGGCAAGCTCCAGTTGTCACCAGTTCTGTGTGCCAGGGTAGGCAGCAGCCATGGATTTGAACAGTCCTAGTATAAATGAACACTGGTTTGAGTAAAGGCTGTGTGTGCTCTCTCTGTTTAGCATATTTTTTTTATTCATGTCACTTAGGAATAAGTTTGTATGCATAGATATTAAAGTAAACAATCTAATTGATATGGTATTAATATTGAGCCCAAAAATGGTGGTTTATTTTCCTGGTAGACATGTGTTAGAATTGACATGGGGTTCCCAGCCCAGAGAGCTGGTAGGAAAAATCTGGGGGTGTCCCTGCAATACTGACTCTTAATATGCTTTCATGTTGTTGTTTTTAAGCTTAGGACATTTATAAAAGACATAAAACTTAGTCTTTGTCTAAAGAAAAAAACCTGTCCCCCTTTGCCTGCAGCGGTTTGAACACTCAGCCAAACTGAGGCGGAAGATCACTACGTATGTCTCGTTTCCACTGGAGCTGGACATGACACCTTTCATGGCTTCCAGGTGTGTACCAAGTCCAAAATCCCCCACAGACCTGCACAGAACTGGTTACCAGTTCATCCACGTGCAGCATGAAACATGGAACATCCCTGAGTCGCGGGATAGAACAGTCTGGATAGCGGCGCTTCTGCTGGGAGCTTCTCCTTGAGAGGTGTAGCTTTTCTAAACTCATTTTTAGATAAACTGTAGAGTTTCATGTGCCTGAGAAAAAGATTTATATTTAAACATTACTTATTTTTTTTTAATTACTGTGTGTTATGTTTCTTGTTGCCAGTTGAATTTATAGACCCAGATCCATCCTGCCTTTATATCTCTGTTTTGATCCCATCACCTGAGTGCCCACCCACCAACCATCCTGTGCAGTTATCCAGACTACACCCAACCTTATGCCTAGCCTTGTATTCATGAAGTTACAAAAATCCTTCCTTTCTATTCCTGCACATATGCAAAGCTGGAGTTTTTTGTTTTGTACCTTCAGCTTTTGTTTAGAGAATGCTGCAAGAAGCAAAAACATAGTCCAGACTAAAATAGGTTTTTCTAATTGGTGTTTAAACAGAAACAGCAAGACTTCCTCCACCTCCCAGGTTTGTGGAGGACGTGCCATTTATACAAATACACCTTTATGAAAGGAATTTAATCAGCTCAGTTAACAAGTATTTGTCAGTACTCCGTGCAAATATACAAGAGGATTTTCAGATTTGATTTATATCTGAAGCAACGCAGAAAGCCCCAGAACATGGCATCTCAGAGAGAGCTCTGTTTGATGTTAGAATTTTACTAGTTATGTCAAGGTTTGCCTGCCCTCCCCATTTCCCTGGAAAAATGTAGATGCTTCTACCAGGAGAGAAAGGAGAGCCCTAAAGCTCTGTTAAATAGTGTTATATTAAGAATATATGGTTTATTCCAATACATTCTAGAGATTTTGAGACTTCCCTGTTCCTCTGTGATGAATTCTCCCTGGATAAAACAGGCTCTGCTGATGAAAGGTATCCAGCATAATGGAATAGAGCTGGGATAATCAGCAGGCATAACTCAGTAGTCTGAATTTTACCGGCTCTGAAATCAACAGCATAATCCTATTGCTGCTGTCAAAACACAAAATGAATTTACAAGTCAGAGCCAGGATGATTGACCCATCACGAGATAAAGGATTGATGTAATTAGATATTTTCCTGGGTTTCAAATACAAATCTTTTCTTAACCTGTTTTTAAGCTTTTTGGATAAAAGATTTGACGTAAACAGATGTGTGTTTGCAGCACTGAAGCCTTGACCAGGAGCAGAAATGCTGTTTGTGAAGTAGCATTGCTCTGAGAGCAAATAAAGCATCCTTAGCATCCTAATCAGCCTTTTGATGCTCAGCAGTGTTGTGGAGTAAGGACCCGGATTTGGCAAACAGGCTGTGTCATGTCAGACCTATTTCCTGGGTTTGGGAAGCCTCTGCTTTAAGTGACTGGATTTTTGTGTGTGTGTGTGTTGCAGTAAAGAGAGCAGAATGAACGGGCAGTACCAGCAGCCGACGGATAGTCTAAACAATGATAATAAGTAAGTGGTACATTCCATGACTCCTACTGTGAAAGGTAGTTGCCTTCTAGAAGGAGATACTCCGCTGTATATCCTGCATTACCATATTTGACAGCACAGCAAGTCTGAACTGTTGCAAAACAGAGCTTCACTCACTACAATTCCTGCCCTTCCGTGGAGTTTGAGAGCTGGGGGTGATCCCCCAGCAACCAGGCTGTGGGCAGAGGTAAAACCTGTGGTTACAGCCTTACAGGGGATGGGGGTTTCCTTTAAGTAATCCTCTTTCTATTGCAATGGCTAAGGGAGTGCCAGAAAACCAAAGAGAGTTTATAGAACAGTGACACTCAAAGGCCCAGACAGATGATCCCAGTAATCCTGGGGGCTCTTGGTCAGGTATTGATAACAGTCAGAGTAAATGATATGGAATTTACTCAAGAATGTAAAGGGGGTGTAATTGAAACCAGTATCCATAGCTTTATGGGAATAAAAATGGTCACACAAACCCTATCTCATCATTTAAATAAGGTTACAATTTTCATTGCTAGTTATGTGCTGCTGTTGTGTATTTAAATTCAAGGCACTTCATTTGCTACTAAAAGTTTGAGTAAGAAACTGGAATCACACAAAGATTTAAAGACAAGCTAACCAGGTTTTGGTGCAGGTGTCATCCAGGCAGGTACCAGGCAGGTGTTGTGTGGTCCTGCAGCTTGATTCATGAGGAGTGGGGTGTTTAACAGTGTTAGGAAAGGTCTGAAAGAAACACAGCTAATCACTGTTGAGGTTTGCACATGCCTTAAGTTGGAGAAGGTGTTAAAAAAGAAGAGGATTTAGGTAATGAGAGCAGAGGCACCTGGGCTGCTCAGTAATCTGGGTGCCAGTTAAAGAGCTGGGGCAACCTTGGAATCCTCCAGCTGGGACTGAAATTTGTGCCCATCCTAGTTGGATTAAAGGACTCCACTAGAAGAGGGTGACTATAAATCAGTGGCTCTGTAGGCAGTCAGTGAATAGGTGCCTTGTGGTGGCACCACTGTGTCAAAGGAGCTCTGTGAATTTTAAACATGAGTAGGACAATATGAAGTGAGATTAGAGAGATTATTTTACCATTGGGCAGCTGTGATTGTATCACACACACAGTTCGAGTATAGCATTTTATGAAAGAGTTAAAGAGAGTGGAGAGCATTTGAAAAAGAGCCACAAGTGTATTTAGGACTGGAAACAAAATCTTACCTTCAAACAAAAGAGGTGAAAACTTCAGTCTTCTCCTTTTTAAGGAAAGAAAAGGAGAAGGAAAATGAGAGCAACTTGATTATCAGTATCTTTGGAACAGAGTTGTGTCTGCTGTTTCTCAGGCAAATGCACAGCAGCATCTGAGAGCTGGAAGTTGAGGCTGAATATATTCAGTATTTCAAAATAGGTTCAGACTTTCCAGATTAAGGACAATTAATCAATAAATTAGTTCAGAAATATTTAAGATTGCTTCCTTCTCCATACCTCAAATGGATTTTTTCTGGTTCACTGGAGCAATGCAGGGAAGTAGAAGGTCAGACTAGATAATCAGTGGTCCTCTTCAGGAGTGTACAAATATCAATATTTTAGAAGAAAAATCTTTGGTAGCCAGTAGTGGTAAAGCTGATGGCTGTCACCAGACTGGAGAGTTGCAGAAATAGCAAAACAGGAAAAGAAAAATGTGGGTTTTTCCCTTGGCAAGGACTCCCTCTTCCCAGTAGATGTTAAAGCTGATGTTTTATTGATGGATCAGATCCTTTACCATTGCTTATATGTGTTTGTGAACAAAAGCTTCTGCCTGTCTAAAATGTCCGTTGTTTTTCCCCTTTTGATCCACGTGTTCATTAACTGTTTTCTGCCCCAGGTATTCCTTGTTTGCAGTAGTTAATCACCAGGGAACCTTGGAGAGTGGGCATTATACCAGCTTCATCAGGCAGCACAAGGACCAGTGGTTCAAGTGTGATGATGCCATAATCACCAAGGCAAGCATTAAGGATGTGCTAGACAGTGAAGGGTAAGTGGTCAGCTGGGAAGGGGAAAAGAAGGGGAACTGTGACTTTAAAAAACCTTTCAGTCATAGAGAAGGATAATTTCTGCCTTTGAATACCTCCTGTCTCTATGTGGTGTTCAGTGCTTCAGCATCAATCTATGCATAATTTTATATATATATATATATGCACAATTGTTTTAAAAACCTGGATTTGCTGAAGGAAGAAGAGGGGAAGGATGAGGAACATCAGGTGACTCAGCAGTGTCTGTAACTGGTGCTCATGTCCAAACTCTTGCTAATGGAAAGGATTTTGAAAACCAGAGTGATGGGATCACCCAGTGTGGGAGCAGTACTTACCTCCATGACACAATCCAGTCTTTGCCTGCAGAACCTTTGGATTACTATGAATGTAAAAGATTTGAAGAAAAACCATTAAGAAAATGGTGTTACCCAGAGTTACAAGGCTCTGTGGGAGGCAGGGAGAGAACATGAGCTGTTTCTTAGCTCATGGCTTTAAATTGATTTCAGATTGACATTATGGTTTCACACAGTTGCATTAATCAAGTTTTGGGAGTGCAGAGCAGCAGTTTGCAAAGGGAAGCACCGTGGTGTTCCTCGTTTGAGAGAAGCACTGGGGACTGGTGCTTAAAGCAACTTAAAATCTGAAGTCTTCATTTTGCATTTTCAACTGTAGACTTGGTACTGGCAAGATAAGCCTTTACTGTTCTTACTTTAATTATTCCTGACATTTTCAAGGATTGCTGCAGGCACAATGTTCAGTTTGTAATTTTTTTAATAGATTTTCCCGTTTTTGTTGGGTTTTTTTCATTTTTTTGAACTTCAACCCAGAAGTGAAAAAAAAAATTAAATCCATAATATCTGAATTTTAGTGTTAAAAGATTTGACAAGGACCTTGTGCTTTGAGGTCAGCAAAGAAATGAGTTTGTTGTAAATCAGTCACAAGTGGCTGGTGCCCAGGGGGGGATGGCTGTGGAAGGACCTGCCAGAGGCAAGGAGGAGAGGATGTGCAACACAACTGTTGCCTGTCCATCTTATTAAAGGCTGGTTTGAGCTCTGATCCATTTCCCTGGTTCAGATAAAGGCTGACACTGAGTAGATCTGCACTATGTGAGGGAAGCTCCATAGGGCTTGGATGGAAGGATAGCAACTGGAAAGTGTCAGAAGTGCTCTGGAGCGTTTTAAGGCTCATCAGTGGCTGTGTGAGCTTGTGATGAGTCCCCTTCTTCTGACGTGTCACTGCTGAGGGCTGGGCTCCCTTTGTACCAGCACACACACAGGAATTAAGGACAGGAAGAATTTCATCCTTTAAAACACCAGATTTGAGTACAGATTGAGACACTGGATATTTGATTGGGAGTGTTCACCCACATGGCTGCTGCTTTCTTTTGCTTCTGTACCTGTAAATGGAAGGCAGTTTGCAATAATCCTGGTGTCTGATGCTCTAGTAAATGTGACTCTAAAGCAACAGTTGCATCTTAAAACACCTTTATTTTGTGTCACATTACTGTCCAGTTGATTCCTGTCTGAGCACCAACACGGTCCAATCTTCCAGATCTTTCTAAGTAAATTGTACAACAAGGTTTGACTGTTTCACAGAATCACAGAATGGCCTGGGTAGGAGGAGACAAATTTCCTTAAAAACTCCCTGCCCTGGGCAGGGACTTCTCCCACTAGACCAGCCTGGCCTTGAACACTTCCAGGGATGGGACATCCCTGGGGCTCCTGTTTGCTGTTTTGAGACTCCTGTTTGATGTGTAATGGTTCAGTTTCCTGAGTTGCTGGTAAAATGATGTCAGTTGGCTTCCCTTCTTCTCATCCCTGGTTACTGTCCCTGGAGTTGCTTCAAGAAATTGCAAAGAAAAACCAAATGGACAGCCCTTATATTTTATGATCCCATCAGTGAAAACTCTCCTGCTCCAATGCAGAGCAGAGAACTGAAACTGCCCCTCTGCTCTCTTGCAGATATTTGCTGTTCTATCACAAACAGTTCCTGGAGTATGAATAGCCTTATCCAGCAGCTTGTCAGATATAAACAAGGAAGAAAATACGCAAGCCTTCTAAATCGACACACAAACCTACCTGAAATGAAAAGACCCATTAAAAACCAACTCGCACTGAGCTGTAACAGGACCTACTTGACACTGACTCAAAGCCTGGAGAGTGAGAAATGAACAATGTCCGACGTGTGTGCGGTCCCACGAGGACAGAAAGGGGGAAAGG
Organism: Pseudopipra pipra; assembly: GCF_036250125.1. NCBI lineage: Eukaryota > Metazoa > Chordata > Aves > Passeriformes > Pipridae > Pseudopipra > Pseudopipra pipra. The sequence goes on from NC_087564.1 coordinate 13,877,560, forward strand.
AGGCTGCAGTCAGTCACTTAACAGAGGAAATATAAAATGAAAGGAATGCTCTGGGTGGGGGAAATGGGAGCAGAGGAGTCCGGGCGCTGGTACATCTCCTGTGTTCCTCCAAAATGTGTGTGGGAAGGCAAAGGGTTCTACCCTCATCTCCATAAAGCATCTTCTCCATTTGGTGCTTCAGCTCCAACGACCAATCATATAACAGTTAAAATTAAAAATCCAAACCCATTTTTTTATGCATATGGGTCTGAAAGCAGTAGAGTGGAGGAGGAGGGGATGAGACAACTAAAGGACTTTGCAAGTATCTTTTTATTTGTGAATTTTAGTTATTAAATAAATACAGTATGAAACTATTAGGCTCTTTTTTTTCCAACAACCATAAAAGAAATCCTGGATTGTGGAACTGAAGCTGCAGTACTCAGACAGGTTTTCAAGCATGCCTGCTTGCACAGGTAATGTTCAATGCCATCGGACTGCTCATCAGAAGCATCAGCACAGATTCTGTTCTGTTTGAGCCCTTTTTTGTTTTGTTTTCTATAAATAGCTATTTTCTTAATTTTTTTCCTTTTATTCCCTTTTTTTCACGAGAATGAAATTCATAAATGCAACCATCAGTAAAAATGAATGAATTGGCGTGTTTATACTGTAAGAGTGGTCTTGGTTCTTTTTTTTTCTGGTTTGTTTTTTTGTTTGTTTGTTTGTTTTTAAATCCTGTGAATAAGTTTGAATTTCTCAAAAGTGCTTGTTTTGTTGTTGCTGGTTTTGGTTTGTTTTCTTCCCTTGCTGCCTTCCAAAGGTGGATTTATATATATATATATCTGACACTTGAGAGAACCTCAGTATTGAAAAATGTACCATCTGTTGGGAACGGTCGGTGCAGGGGCAGCTTTGAGCGATGGATCTGCTGCTATTGAGCCCTTCTGCAGTGCTCTAAGTAAACAACACATTTTCATGGTATGTGCTAGGCTGGTACTGGTTCCTTGTATCCTCCCACATGGATTAACTCTTCACATGCTTTTCTCCTCTTGCAGAACCACGGCCTGTGTGTCGGTGTGTGTAGCTTGGAGCTCTGGGGCCTTTTCTCCCCCTCCATCGCTGTGTCCAGGTACCAGCAGTAACTGCTCCTGTGCTGGATCTTGCTCTCAGGAGGTTGGGCTGGGGGTAGAATCGCAGCCTGTGAGAGAAACCACTCAGAACAGAGCTGAGAGAGCAAAAATAGCTTTGGTTCCCTTCCTTATGGAGAGGGCGACGAGTCAGAGTTGGGCGCCGTGTAAGTTGGTGTAAAAGTCACACCAAAAATCACAGAATCACAAAGGTTTGGGTTGGACCTTAAAGCTCATCTCATTCCACGCCCCTGCCATGGGCAGGGACACCTTCCAGTATCCCAGGTTGCTCCAAACCCTGTCCAGCATGGCCTTGGACTCTTCCAGGAATGGGGCAGCAGCAGCTTCTCTGGTCATTAACCTCTGCATAATTATCCAGCCAGCCATTCCTTGGCTTTTACCTGTGTGGAAAAACATAGAGGGGTCCAACCCTTTACGTTCTGTGCACTAGAAATGATTGATACGTGTCTAACCTCCCCCAGACACAATCTGATAAACAGGAAAACAGTAAAATAAGGGAATTGAGCATGTTTGTTTTTTGAATGAGCATCTTGCAAGAGCAGCTGAACAAAAGGGCGGTGGAATTCTTTTGATTTGCACACAGACTGGAAGAGTACGAGGAGGTTTCGTACATCAAGAGATTTCTGCGACAGCTTGTAACGGGGAAGGAGGAAGGAGCAAGGAATGGAAGCACCTCGAATGCCAGCTGAGACCCAGAGCGCTGGGTGTGGTGGGGGGGTCGCCATCCCGTCCCCTGCCTGTGTAACCCATCGTGCCTCAGAGAATTCCCAGCTGTAACTGGGAGGCTGCACAGTTTACCCGGAGCGTTCCTGTCGCGAATGGAAAATGGCTGGAGAAATGCGGATGGCTGGCGCACCCGCAGGAGGGGGGCCCCTCCTTCCTTCCCCCCTGGAATCAGGCGCGGGATCGTGCAGATGCCTGACGACGCTCTCCGCTACCTTTTAATAATGCAGCAGGCTTGCAGGGGAGGGCGAGATCAGCCTCTCCTCGTTCCCAGGGCTGCTGCATTGGCGCTCCCGCCGGTCCTGCAGCCGGAGGAGGAGCAGAGCAGCAGAGCAGCAGAGGAGCAGTGCCACCGCGCGGGCTGCCAGGAGGACTCCGGAGCCTTCGCTTTGTGGCGCCGAGGTCTGAGCCTTTGGCTGCCTTCTTAATGAATTCTTGCACGGCACACGCCCGGCCACCGGAGCGACTGCAGCCTGCTTTGTTAAGCCTTTAGAAACAAACTGTTCAGGGACGAGGCCATATGTATAAATCACCATTAGCTTTTTCCTCCCCGCCCATCTGGTGAAGGGGGCTCTGCTCTGTGCAACTGCACCGGCGCAGATGGTTTTTCGGGGGGAGCTTTCAGGGCTCTTTCTGGTTTCAAAAGCAGAATTCCTGGTGTATTAAAAGGTCTTATTCTTTTCTTCCCCCCCCTCCCCTCCTGCCATCCCACCCTACGTGTCCCTCCCCAGATTGTACCAGGCACAGTCCTGTTTCCAGCAGCAGTAAATCAGCGCAGGTTCTGAGAGGAGGGGAGAGCATTTTCCCTCTTCCTATAAGAATGGAAGAGCAGCTGCTGTCTTATGAGCAGCACTACCCCTCATGCTGCTTTCTTTCTCTCAAACACAGCCTTCTCTTGCCCTCCATCCCTTCAGAAGCAGCCGTGCAGCTCCTGTGCTGAGTTATTCCCTGGGGAGCCGGGAGGTTTCTCTGGAGCTCCCTCAACGTCTCCTGTAGGAAAACTCGGAGCACGAGTGAAGCGGAGCCTCCCCGATGTGCTGACAGACAGCAGTGACAGGCTGCCTCCTCCTCGAGTGACAACTCTGCTGCTTCAGCTGCTCACCCTCCTCATCTCGGGGAGCAGTTTGGGGTTGACTTGTTTGCTTTGAGACACATTTCATATCGACACAGCTGGGTCTGCTGGGAGGAGGCATCTGCAGAAATGACTGGAAACAAAGGCTGGTGCAGTGATGCAGGCTCATGGTGGTTGTGTGTTCTGTGACCTGCCAGCAGTGAACAGAGCCCTACATGGGGCACAAAAATATCCAGAAAATGGCTTTAGATGTATGTTCCTGACCCTCAGCCACTCGACTGTAGCCCAAGCTTTGCCTGATGCTGGTGCCCAATGGAAAAAGCAGAAATAGGAGAACTGGTTAAACCCCAGGTGGGTGCTCTTGCTGCTCAGAATTAGTGCCCTTAATTCTGTGTGACTCACCCAGCTGGAACTGTTTGTGTTCCATACATACAATGTCCTAGTATTGCAAGTGGTGTCTCCAGGTGTGATCCATTGGAGCTGCTGGCCAATGGCTGCAAATGTGATACCAAATCCATTGATTCCTCTTGGTTCTCCAGCACTAAGGATGTGTATTACTCTCACTGCTGCTTTGTTCAAGGTGCTCTGTGTTACCTGTTCTCTGCTGAAAACTGTAGTTATATTGCCTCAGGGAGGGGAGGGTGAGGGATTGCTCCCAGGGCAGGAGGAAAGCACTTGGCTTCTGATAGTGTTCTCCCCAATTTCTGGGACACTGGGCCACCTGGTGACAGGAGGAACAGCCCTGTCCCAACATGGGCTTTGCCTGGGTGTGAGAAGGTGAGTGGCCTCCTGGGCCAGCCGGAGCAGGAGCTGCCGGTGCCACGCAGGGTGAGCTCCGGCGCTCGCTGGCACAAACACTTCCCTAAAAGCTTTCTCCTTTGAATAATTGATGCCTCTTGATCCTCGAGGGATGCCCTAATTGCAAAACCGGTGGCACGGGTTCAGGTTTTAAATCCTGGTTTTAAATAAGGTTCTGAATTTCCTTGCACAGCCGTGGCTGGGGGATCCTGGAGGTGACACTTGAAGGTCCACAGGCCGCCAGAGCTGAGCTAAAGCCACATGTCCCCAGTGCTGCCCATGGGAGCTCCCTGCTGGGGAGGGGCAGTGATGAGACACCACTTCTGTTCATGAGGGTTTTCCTTCTCCTGGAACCTCCATCCTCACTGGGAAGTGCTTGGGCAGAGGGGACACAGAGTTGGGAGCTTTCCCAGTCCTGATGCAAGGGAAGGATGTGCTGGTGCTGCCCCAAGGTAGGTGCAAAACCCCTTCACCTTGAGCACTGATTCCAGCTCTGGAAGCCCTGACATGAGGGGGAAGTGGAACTGTGGAGCGAGTCCAGAGAGATTCTCTAAGGGCTGGAACCCCTCTGCTCTGGAGCCAGGCTGGGAGAGCTGGGGGTGTTCACCTGGAGAAGAGAAGGCTCCAGGGAGACCTGAGAGCCCCTTCCAGGGCCTAAAGGGGCTCCAGGAGAGCTGGAGAGGGACTTGGGACAAGGGCATGGAGTGACAGGACAAGGGGGAATGGCTTCCACTGATTGAGGGCAGGGTTAGATGGGATATTGGGAAGGAATTCTTCCTTGTAGGGTTGGTGAGGCCCTGGCACAGGTTGCCCGGAAGAGCTGTGGCTGCCCCATCCCTGGAAGTGTCCAAGGCCAGGTTGGACAGGGCTTGGAGCAACCTGGGCTAGTGGAAGGTGTCCCTGCCAGGGCAGGGGGCAGAACAAGATGAGTTTTAAGATCCCTTCCAATCCAAACCATTCTGGGTCAGCCAGTCCGGGTAGAAGCTGTTCCAGTCACTGGCAGAAGAGGGTGAAGCAACTGTGATTTGGGGGCAGAGGGAGCATCCCTCCATTCTGATCCTGTGCAGGAACAGCCACTGTGGTCACACCATGGGTGTCTTCTCTTGGGAAGGAGAACAAAAAAACTTGAAGTGGCCATCGTCAGGGCTGGGAGTGGCCCCAGCGCTTCCCGTGCTGCAGATCCCGGTGTAGGAGGGAGCAGCTCTTTCCCCAGCGTGACACAAGGTGCTGTGGCATGATTTGGTCTCTTGTACAGCAGAGCCGTGTCCAGGGAAGCAGAAGCCACAGGTTTCCACTGGCTCTGGGGCTCTGCTGCCAGTGAATCCCTCACCGACGCTGCCCGCTTCCACCAGCCGATCTGCAGAGAAACTGTGTTAGCTGAGGGGTGTTTAGGAGCAGCTTTTACCTAAGGAATGCTCCAAAGGGCTGCACTAAAGCCCATGAGGAGCTGGGCCTGGAACTGGAGAGGGCAGGCAGGTCCCAGCACTGTGTGTGTAGAGAAATAGGTAAGTAGACAATTTTTTTGGAAAGGCAGGGGAGAAGAGGAGGAGGAAGAATAAAAACTTTTCCATGTTGGATTCCTCCACGTTATCCTTTCACTATTTTTTCTCCTTAATGCAAGGACTTGTGAAAGCCCCTCTGGCTCCAGAGCTAAAACTGGGTGTTCCTGGGATAGGTGGTTCATTTTGGCAGAGGGTTGGCTTTGGATGGAGAGTGGAGAGGTGCTGGTGGATGGTGCAGCTCCAGCCCTGTGTGGCAGCAGGAAGGTGTGCCTGGGACTTCGTGGGGAGTGACTGAGAAGGGGATTACGGAGGAGAATTGGAGCACAGGGGTCCAGTCCTGCTCCCCTTCCAGTCTCAGGCTGAATGACATTGCCCATCACTGGCTTTACTTTATCTCCCTTTCCCTCTTAGGATCTGGCTCTGTTTCCTGCCCCTCCAGCAGTGCCTGGGAGCCTGAGCCTGCCCACCACCCTCTCCCAGTCCCCCCAGTACATCCAGCACCCACCTTTGGCAGAGTCCTCCCTGCAGTGGCAGGTCCCAGCGCCGGCTTGGCAGGAGCCCACCTCTCCCTTCCTGCGTAGGTGTGTCCAGCCCAGGAGCAGGGAGCAGATGAGGGCGCAGAGGCAGAGCCCCAGCAGCAGATACACCACGAGCCACGGCTCCTGCTCCGCACACGCCTTCTGCTCCAGCACGGCCTCGGGCGACGGAGGAGAGGCTGCGGGTCAGGCAGAGGTGGGTGAGCTCAGACACCCCTCGGGTATGTGATTCCCTCACTGACTTTTGATAACACTCGTGCTCTCCACTGGGAAATAATCTGAGGGCAGCTGTGTACCCCTCTGTCTGCCGGCATTTCTCTTCCAGGGTGAGATAGAGGAGATCCCTTCCCACACCCCGTGCACAGCCTTCCCCCACCTCCAGGGATCATTTCACTGACTCAACCCCCGTGTGGGACTTGTAGGTCTTGGGATCTACCAGTCCCTTCTCACTCCCCCTCCTTGAGGGCTGAAGGCGGCTCAGCCAGGTGGGATCTGCAGGTGCCAGTCCTGCTCTGGCTGGTGGAGCTGACAGGCCTGTAAATCACTGGCACACAGGGAAAAGGCACTGCAGCCCCCCCCCTCCCAGGACGAAGAGCAGGGTGGGCTTTGCTGCCCCTTCCCCAACTCCAGTCCTGTAACCTGGCTCCTCTTCCAGCCCAGCCCCCGGTCCCTCCCCATCGCACTCACGTTCGCAGGACGGGGCACATTCCTTGGGGTGCTGCCCACAGATGGTGCTGCACTCGATGCAGCTTCTCACGAGGTCATCGTAGTAGAATCCAGGGGTCTTGTTGCAGTCCATGGACTCTGCAGGAGAGGAGGGAGATGAACACGGTGTCCTCAGCACATCCTCCCACAAGAGGCTCCCAAAGCACCCTCCCAGCACCCCTGGGCACCCGGATTCCTGAGAGGACGAGCCCGAGCTCACGGTTCCGATGCACTGCCATAAGCATGGACAACCTCTCCAGGACTGGCAGGGTGACAGATCCACGGGATTTGGGGTGGTGTTTGGCTGGGTGGTGAATACTGGGGAAAGGCATCTGCTGGCAGCTGCACAGGGAGGGAATGGTTGCAGCCAACTGTACCCACCTGCAGCTGGGAGCTCCTGGCTGCTGCTTTTAGAGCTGCTGCTGCCCTGGGGCTTGCACAGCTTTTTGGGACATACCAAAACCTGCCTGAGCCCTGGCTCAGAATGCTGGGGGTGGCATCTCTGTCCTCAACAGAGAGACGTGACTTGTGGCTGCGTGTGCAGGGCTGTGTCCCCTGAGCCCTGGGACAGGGTGGAGCCATCCCAGACTGTGGTTCACCAGGGAGGAAAGGGGCACTGCACAGGGTCTGGGTGCAAAGTGCATCTGTCCCTTTTCCTCCTCCCCACCTGTTACACAACGCCTCAGAGCCTGTACCAGCTCAGGGCCCATGATTCAGCCTCGCAGACCTACAGCTTGGGTTTATCATTATCCACATCCACTGAACCTGATGGCTCTCCAGGCCCTGCCTTTGGAGGGTGGGGTGACACCAGTGGGGGACATGAGTGTTAATGCAGCCCTGTGACCCCAGAAGGGAGCAAGCAGTATAGTGGGCAACTCCATCCTGGTCTGTGCTGAGCCAGTGCCAGCCCCAGCCCATTGCTGGAAGCCGTTGCATTTTTGCGACATTTTGGCTCATTTTTTGAGCCGAAAAGTCCCGCATTTTTGGCCCAAAGTTTTGCTAAGCTGAGCTGGCTCAGAGCCTACCCTGAGGTTCATCCCAGGGTCTGATCCTCCCTCCCAGCTTTGCCCCATCCCTGCCTGCTCCATCCCAGAACAGCCCCGTGGTACCCATGACTGCCCTGCTGGCACTCACCGCACACGGCATCACACCTCCTGGCTGTGGGCCGGCCACACACGAGGCTGCAGGGGATGCACTGGGAAACGAGGGTGTCCCAGTACTCCTGGTTGGTGCAGTTGTTCATGGCATCCCGCCCCACACGTGTCCCATCCATGGCTGCGGAACGAGAGGCACAGGTAGGTACGGGGTGGCCACCACGGGGCTGCTCTGCAGCCACCTCATCCCTTTCTAGGGCTGGGATCGCTCACAGGGGGACCAGAAACGCGACCCAAGTGAGCACTGGTGACGTTTTCCGAAACAAATTTTAGTTCTGGAAACTTCTGAATTCCTCTGTGGCTCCGAGGTGGTTCGTGTGTCATTTCTGACATCTCTCTTGGGTGTTATGGCATCACAGTGAAACCCCATCTGATGTGTAAGACTCTCCGAAGCAGCAGGAGGGACGTGTCCCTAGGAGAGCTTTAGTGCCACCTGAGATGGTGCTCCTGTCCCTGTGACGGGCTGTTTGCCCCACCATCCCCTGCCATGGTGCTCCCAGTGCCTGTGTCTGCTGGGTGTGACACCAAAGACACAGAAACGAGGCATGAGCAGCCCTCAGCAGCCCAAAAATCTGGTCAACAACTTACACTTGATGAACACCGTGCCGGGTTAACGCCACGTGCGGGGTCTGCGGCCACGGAGCAGCTGCAGGAAGCTCTAACCCAGCACGGGGGCGGCCGTGGTGGAAATGTGCTCTTTGCTGACTGAGAGGGCTCGTGGGACACCACATCCCTCAGCAGAACCGTGCCAGGAGCCGCAGCTGTTTCCTGCACCGGTGGGTGATGCCGGTGCCGACGGGGCCCAAAAGGGTTAAAACTCTCCGAAGGTGCGGAATTGGCCCCCGCCTGCCCAAAGGCTGCACCACTGCCTTGGCAAAGCCAGGCTTGGGATTTTACCCAGAAAATCCCCTGTGCTCCTCCAGGATGTCTCCTCTCTCTCTAGAACTCGGGAGCATGCAGAGGTTGGGCACTTTGCACGTCCGTCTGTCCTGCCATCTCCCACCCTGCAGAGGGGCTGTGGATGCGCGTCCTCCGCTGCCGGCCGGCTCCTACCTGAGGCAGCACAGGTAAAACCCTCCCATTCCCAGGGATAAATCCTCTCTCAGCACAGGGATGCCGGCCTTATCTTCCCAGTTGTTCAATTAACATTGCTATAAAATTAAATAATGACTTTCTGTCGAGCTGGCTGGAGATATCCCCAGGGCAGAGGGAGGTGGTTTCCTCCAGTGCTCTTTGAAGATACTTTATATCCAGAGAGGAAAAAATGACAAGATCCCTGGGGATGGCAGGAAGCCCTTGGGAGTTACAGGAAGCCCTGGGGATGTCGGGAGTCCTTGGGGATGGCAGTGAACCTTGGGAATGGCAGCCTCAGCCATCCTTGACCCAAGGTGGAGTTTCCCAAGGGATAATTGCATGGGAAACAGAGGTTTGGGGCTGTGTCGAAGCCAGGGGGATGCAGACTGTGGACCTCCTTCCCAGCTGCTCCGAGGGCAGGTCCAAGGAGATGTTTGGCCCTATCTAGGACAAATCCTGTCTGATGGCTGAGCTCCCCTCCCTGGAGACCCCCAGGATGCACATGGTGCTCCCAGCACGGTGCAGCCGGGCTTTGCAGCCGTGGGTTTTCCAGCAGAGCCAGGTGCATCTGCCTCTCTGTCCCTCCACCCATTAGAGACCAGCACCCTGAATTCCCCCATGGATCCCGCATCCCAAGCATCAGCTGACCATAGGACAAGATGGAATGACTTTAGGCTGAAGGAGGGTAGATTTAGATTAGTTATTAGAAAGAAATCCTTCCCTGTGAGAGTGGTCAGACACTGGCACAGGTTGCCCACAGAAGCTGTGGTTTCCCACACTTCCCTGGAAGTTCAAGGCCAGGTTGGACAGAGCTTGGAGCAACCTGGGCTAGTGGAAGGTGTCCCTGCCCATGGAGGGGGGGGCCAAGGAACGAGATGAGCTTTGAGATCCATTCCAACCCAAACCATTCTGTGATTCCACCTCCAGCCCCCCAGCACTGACCACTTCAGCAGGGTGGGAGCCCTTTGTGGTGGCTCTGCTCCTCCAGCAAGGACCTGAGGAGACCCTCCACTCCCTGCCGGCACTCTGGGAACGTGGCCGAGCCCCAAGCCCTGGCACAGACCAGCCCCTCACCCCCATCTCCCCGTGCAGCCCCTCCATGGGGTGACTCACGTTTGACTCTCCCACGGTGTCTAATCCCCCTCGGCTCCTGCCATGGCACCACGAGCTCCAGCCCCGGACCCCTGCATGGCTTGGGGGGTTTATTATTAGAGACCGATTTGATTAATGCCTGGGCTGTGCATTTCCTGGGGTTTCCCCTTATCCCTTCCATGCAAATCGGCCACACACCCAGCGCGTTGCATTGGCTCATCGGGTCCCTGGGCTGCCGGGAGTGCGGGTCAGGGTGGGAGTGACACTGCGGGCTGATGTGTAACTGGGAGCAGGGACAGGTGTCCTGGGCCAGGCAGCCACCTTTCAGAGGGGCTTGGAGGGGCAGGGGCTCTGTGGCACCGGCCCCTGGATCACCTGGCTGCAATAGAATCCCAGAATTATTAGGTTTGGAGAAGACCTCTAAGATCATTGAGTCCAACCTTAACCCAGCACTGCCATGGTCACCACTAACCATGTCCCCAAGTGCCACATCTACACGTCTTTTAAATCCCTCCAGGGATGGTGATTCCACCACTGCCCTGGGCAGCCTGTGCCATTGGGATGTTTTATTCCACAGAGAAGGATGTTTTGCTCTGTGGAGGAGGCAGCTGTGGGGACCAAGCATCTCTTGGGGCATCCATCCTTTCCCTGTCCAAAGGGTGGTCAGCCCACACCACTGTTTTGTCTCCTGCTCACAGCTCATCTTGTGGGCCCCAATAAGATACTTTAAATACTGATTTTCTCTGGTGCATCCATGGCTGGGAGGCAGGAGAGCTGTGCTATGTCCTGCCTGAGCAACCAAGGTCCTGACTGGGCTCAAGGCACAAAGCATGAATAACAGAGCTTGGTTTCACAGTGGGAAAGAGCCACCTCTGTGCTGCTGGAAGCCTCCAGAGGATTCTCCCTGTTTCCTGCAGAGGTGCTGGGCAGGGCTGTGCCGTGTCTGTGGTGCAGGGAAGGGGCACAGGGCCCTGGGAGCACAGTGCAGCAGTGACTCAGCTCAGTCCAGTGGGACCTTTCTGCAGAAACTGCTGAATGAGGAAGGAAACAGCAATATCTGTTACTATAAATGCCAGTGGAGCAGCATCAAGGGTTTTTCTGTTTGGTTCAAAAACTCCCACTTCATGCTTGCCGTGGTGAGCTGCAACTCATCAGAAGGATGTTTTCCTACTGTGTCCATTGCAGGGACATCAGAAGCTGAACCTGCTCACAGGGAACACAGCCCAAAGCAGAGGAACACAGCAGCTCATGGCTGGACGTGGCCCATCACATCCTGGATCCTGTGGGAGGGACGGAAGCAGCATCGGCACCATCCCATGGACCGCAGGGCTTGGAATGAGGACCAGGAGAGGAGGCACCGTGGCCAGAGGGACTCTGCAACTCCAGCACTGTGCCACGTGTGTGGCTGTGCATCTGGTGAAAGGGGTGGGATTGTTCTGGGTTTGAGTGTCCCACTGGGAAGATGTGTGGAGTGTCCTGGGAGGGAGTGGAAGGCAGAGGCACTGGAAGGGGGGTTGTGTGGTGCAAGGGCTTGGGGGGGAAAATGCACCTTTGCAGGCAGCTGGTGGCTGTCCATGTGCAGAGTCATCTCATTCATGCTGTGCCCGGGCAGAGGGCAGAGCCTGCAGCCCATTTCCGTGCAGAGATAAAGCTGATGGTGAAGGAAATTGTGATTTTGGCATTGCCTGGGTTGGTTGAGTGTGGCAGAGCATGGCCCCTGAACAATGGCCCTGGAGCAATGGCCCGAGCCCTCCAGCTCTCGGGGTTTTGCAGGGGAAACTCACCTCTGTAAATAGCAGCCAGAGACTTGCAGTTTCCACCCTGGTGACCTTCAAGAGGGAAGTGAGAAGCACTTGGGGGTGGTTTGTCCCTCCTCGCTGAGCAGGGATCAGGCAGTGTGGTTTCTGCTTTAGAATCCTCGGTGTGTGCTGGACTGGAGCCCCCTCTCCTCAGCCGTGTGCCCCAAGGTCTGGCCCTTTGTGCCCCCAACAGCATCCCCCCACATTGATTTGCATCCTTCAGTGCCCATCTGCTCATGGCTACAGAGATGCCATAGTCTGTTTGGGATGACAGAACCCAGTTTGTCCCAATAATAAGACGTATTTTTCCTCTGGGCTCTTGCCCCAGTGGCAGTGCTGTGAAGAGAGGTGCAGGTAACAGGCAGACAGGGTGGATAATGTTTGGCTCTAAAAATTTTGGCGGGTTCTTTGCCTTCCCTTCGAGTAGCTTTGCCAGGATATTTTCCTCCCAGCTTCCCCCCAGCCCATCTGCCTTTTGCAGTCCCTGCACCTCGGCCAAGGCATTTGCTCACACACATGCTCCCTTTGGGACCTGAAAAAAGGGGCCATGAGGGGAGGAAGGGGAAGAGGAGCCCTTTAGGGTCGAAACTGCCAACTGCAGGGCTGGGCTGGGTGCAGATGGCTCCGAGCACGGCTGCTGAGGACTCATTTCTGTCACCCTAATTCCCCTCAGATGCTCTGGAGTCAGGATGTGCCCGTCCCCTGGGCTCTGCCTGGCTGTCATCCCTGTCCTGCCACTGCCACCAATGTCTCATGGCAAACAGAGCAACTACGTGACCAAACTCACAAGGTTGCTGGTGCAAACAGCCACCAGCACTGCCTGGGTTTTCAGTGCACGGTCGGATCCATGAGGATGTGCCTGGTATCTGTGCATTATCTGCCCCCACACATCGTTTCAGAGTTGTGGCCATGCCGTGGCCATCCCACTCGGGAAGAACCACCACAGTGTGCTTGTGGCCACGTTTCCAGCCGCCCTGCCTGCCTGCCCTGCCTGCAGCACCCCGGCCGGGAGCCGATGGCAGCGCTGGCAGTGCCTGGGCAGACGGGGAGCCTCGGGGTGCAGCTCCAGCTCCCCACTCCTGCACCCGGGTGCGATGCTGGGCCCGGCTGTGTGGGTCTGTCCCCAGGAGATGGCACCCTTGGCCAGCCCAGCCTGGCTCCTGCTGGGTGCTGGGGCTCTGGCTGCCCTTGCAGCCTGAAAATCCTCCAACTGGCCACTCCGGCCCTGCCTTTGCCAGCCAAGGGGGATCACAGCACCCCGGAATGGTTTGGGTTGGAATGGACTTTAAAATTCATCTTGTTCCAACCCCCTGCCATGGGAAGGGACACCTTCCACTAGCCCAGGTTGCTCCAAGCCCCATCCAACTTGGCCTTGGACACTTCCATGTGGCCTCACGTGGGGGTGCTGCCCCACAGCCCCAGGGTGGCTCCTGCCCAGTCCCCAGCACCTCCATTTGCACCAGCCCCCGGTGCCTGGTGGGATTCAGATCCCCCCAAACATCCCACACTGCTCTGTTCCTCCCTTCACACTTTATCCTGCCAACACCCCACACAGGCTTGCAGCAGGGCATCATCCCAAGGGTGCTCAGCACCCACCAGTGTCTGTGCCGAGGGTCTGCCCCTCACAGCAACTGTGGTGAGACCCAGGGTGACCCAGGCTCCAGAGGTGTCCCTGTTCATCTTCACGGTGATGCTGCAAGAGTCTCCTGGCACACATCAGGAAAGGGAAGCATTACCACAGACCAGGCTGCGCTCAGGGCTGGCCCCCCAAACCTGGTAGCCAACTGGAGAGCAAGGACAGACAGACAGGAAGAGACCTGGCTTGGCTGAGGGCTGGCATGGAAGCGGGGATAAAACCCTATAAATGCGTAGGGAAGGAGCAGGGAAAGGAGGGTTCAGTGCCAGGGCTGTGTGCTGAGGTGTAAAGCGTGGGTGGCGGATAAGGGAGATGAGTCAAAGAGCAATCTTTGGTCAGAGCAGCTGATCAGATTACGTGGAGCCTTAACCTGGTGGGAACAACTCCCTGTCCCCATCCCTGACACCACTGGGTTTTCTCAGGAGAGGCGTTCCTGGCAGGACCCTCTCAGGAAGGGACTTGCAGCCTGCCCAGGAGCTCTGCTGCTAATTTTTAACACTAAAAACCCTGGGGAAATTCCAGAGGGCTGGAGGGCAGCCAGTGGGAGTCTAATATTTAAAAGGGATAAAAGGGCTGACCCTGGGAATTACAGACCAGGTAAGGCTGATCGCAGTCCCTGCACAAATTATGGGCTGGGTAATTGGGGATACTGTCAGCCAAAAATTAGAAGCTAAAAATATAATTAAGGTCGTTAGCTTGGTTTCATGGATGGCAGCTCCTGTCAAGTGAGTCGGCTTTGGTTTTTGGCATGACTCTGGGCTGGCTGATAAAGCTAATTGTGCTGCTGCATTATAATGGGTTTCTCCAAAGTATTTAATTTAGGGCCATGTGACATTTTCATTTGTAAAACTTGCATTATATGGAGTCAGCAGAGCAGACATCCGACGGCTGCACTGGCAGCTCCGGGGTGGTGGCCAAGGGGGCGAGTAATGGAGGAGGCTGAGAGGACCCGAATTTGCATGGGATGATGCTTTTAGCAGGGATGCTGAGGTGAGAGGGGATCACAGGGGGGTCCCCTCTGCCCAGCCTGACAGGCAGGGCCCAGCCTAAAGGTGGGGACACACGTGTGGGAACAAAAGATACGGATCTTCCCTGCTAAAGCACGGTGAGGTCCAATGGCAGCAGCAGCCACAGGACCCAGTGATAACCCAACTGGGAGGGTAATTAATCAGTTGTAGGAGAAGAGCATGAACTCACAGACATTTGGCATCTCTGGACAAGAGGAAAGCTCTGCTTGGTGGGGCAGGATTTACTGTAGCTTCTGGGAGAAGTTCAAGCCTCTGTGTGTGTGTGAAACCTGCTCTGGACCATCCTCATGCTCTTTTCCAGCTCCATGGGAGCTGCATCCTCCTCTGTGGGATGCATCAGCTGTACTTGAGTGCTGTGGATTTCCTCCAGTGGATAATTTGGGTCCTTTTATTTTTTCCAGTGAGAAAAATGGAATTGGATGGGGCTTTGAGCAACCTGGCCTTGTGGAAGGTGTTCTTGCCCATGGCAGGGGAGTTGGAACGAGATGATCCTTAAGGTCTTTTCCAGCCTCAACCACCCTATGATTCTGTGATTCTATGAAAATCAGGCACAGGAAAGGCAGGGCACAGAGACAGTTCCCAGGGCAATTCCTGGGAGACTTTCCCTCCATCCATGAGGGTATTTTTCACCCTATATGGATTTCTAACCTGTGGATTTCACCCCTGTAAGACACAGGATGGCTTGAGGACCATTCGAACCTCCCTTGATCAGTGGTTCCCCTGCCAGATGTTCCCCAGGCATGGCTGTGCTGGGGGCTCTGGACCCCCACACAACCAGGGGCTGCATTCAGCATCCTACAGGTTGGAGCAGGGCAGGAGGATGGGAGCCCTCAGAGGTGCCACTGGGTCCCAGCCTGAATCCAGAGGGGATCCCAGGGCTTGCTGGCTTTAAACCACGACTCCTGCCCTCTCCCCTGGGCATCCATCTGTCTGGCTCCACTGTAATGACGGCGAGGTGGCGGCACAGAGGGATTAAATGACTTGCCCAAGGTCCCGTGGGAGCGATGGCCACCCGGGAGGAGCACCCGGCTGTCCTGCTCCTGCCCCGGCAGCGCCTGGCCCTGCGGAAAAATGTGCTGCATCACAGCTTTGCTGGCAAAACACGGCACAGCCACAAGTGCCACATCCCCATCCTGGTACACCCTTGTGAGCAGAGGCAATGGATGGTCCTGGCGGGATATCCACACCATGACAGGGAGTGGGTGCTGCTCTTGTCTCACTGGTGTGTTCCCAGAGCTGGAGGGTTTTGCCGATTCCCTTCCCGGGCTGAGGCCGGCACAGCCAGAGCTGGTGACTAACACCTCCTGGTTTTCAGCTTGTTTACCTGGCGCTGGGGCTTTGGTTTGGATGGTTGACTCACCATGGCGCCTTCCCCCTCTGCCACTGCAGAGCTCTGACAAATACTTTCCATTTTCCCATTATTTTAATTGCCCTCGTTGGAGAAAACTGCTCCATACTGGCTCTGGGCTGCAGAGACCTGTTACACATGGCAGCCCCAACCTGTGGCGGTGGCAATGGGGGGATGATGGGGTGGGACACTCATCTCCATGGCACATGTGGGGGCCCTTGGTGCCATGGCCGTGCCAGGATCTGGGGCATGCAGGGAATGTCCTCAGCAGTGAGTTTCCAGCAGCCACCGAACGTGGCACACGAACGCCGGCTCCGCGCGGCTGAATGCGGCCCGACAGGTTTGCGGAGAAGCCCGTCCCGTTCAGCTGGATTTTTGGAGAGGCTGGAGCCAGCCCCAGCAGCAGCCGCTTCCCGCGAGGTGCTGCCGGCTCTGGCAGGGCCGTGTGTGGCGCCAGGTCATGGCCCCGAGCCACGGAGCAGCTCGGCCGAGTCTGAGGGCAGGCACAGCCTGAGGATGAGAGACGCTGTCCCTGCTCCCTGCTCCATGCCCTGTGCCAACACCGTGCCCTTTTTTGAGGAGACAGTGCCCTGTGGCACTATGGGAAGAGCAGCCCCTTTGCTCCTGGAGGGACCCTCTAGTCTGTGGGGTCTGTGCCCCGAGGAGGTGGAGACCATGAGGACAGCACATAGAGGTGTCCATGGAGCTGCAGAGGGGCTTTTTGATGGAAAGAAAAAGCTGGGCATCTGTAGGAGCTGCGGGATGCAGGGCACACCAAGTGGATGTGGCAGGGAATAATCCAACGCTGGGGATGAAAGGAGGGGGGGAGGAAAGTGGGATCAAGGAAGGACAAAAGCTGGTTGGGAAAATCACCCGCCCTTCTCCAAAGAGCAGGACTTCTGCAGTCATGTGCCAGGTGAACCCTGGACCCATGGCAAGGGTGGCAGGGTCTGTAAATCCCAGAGGGGAAAATCCTCCCTCCCTGGGGAAGGGTTGGGATGCTTTTATAATATTAGGATCAAGGAAAAAGAGGGAAAATCCACCCAAACTGGTGATGTGTGTGGGGCTGGTGGCCACGTTCAGCCTGGGAGCATCGTGTGGGCTCGAGGCTGGGTGAGGTTGCACAGGAATCACTGGTGTGGGAGTGGGGTCAGACCCACAGATCCGCTGTCCCATCCCCATCCGTGGCACACGGTGCACACTGCAAGTGGCCATGGCAGGGAGAGAGAAGATTAAAGCTGCCTTTGATGGAGCAAAAATTAATAAACAAGCAGGCAGTTGTGCTGGGCTTTATTTAATGGGAATGACAGCACGGAGCCGGCGTGGCGAGGCCGCCGAGGCCAGGTCCCACATCAAACGGCGGGGCAGCGCCAGGCGCAAGGGGACCACGCCACCGTCTCTTCTCCAACGGGTTTTTCCTGGTCCCAAAAATCCAGGAAGGTCCATGAGGCTCTTCCTTATAGCAGGGCCCTTTCCCATGCCAGCGGGGAATATTGGGGTGAGCAGGAGACACTGTGTGCCACAGCGGCATCTGGGTGTGGCGGGACGTGCCGGTCTTGGGGGCATTTTGGAGGAGCCACTTGGCACCTTTGCCCTGTTCCCCTGCTCCAGGGTCAGCATTCTCACCTTTCTTCTGCCCCAGTGATGTTCCACGGGCACCAAGGTCCCTGCCCTGGTCCTTTTATGCAAAGTGGGGGCTCTCCAGGTGCAGAGCTGGGAGGCCAAACCTGTGGCCTCACATTGGGTCCTTATCACCCAGTCTGGTGTATTTACCTGCCGGTTTCCACCGGATAAAAACTCACTGGACAAACAGGAGTTCCCAGCTGGCCCCGGGGTGGTGGCACAGCGGGAATGTGGCTGAGGTGGGACGTGCAACCCCGTCCCTGCTTTGTCCCCAGCTGGTCCCCAGTGCTGCAGGTCACAGAGATGCTGCAGGGGTGTGAGGCCGTATTGCCCCCACCAAATTTGGGTGTTCAAGGGCTGATGATCCCCAGTGTGCCCACCTGTGCCAGGGCTGGGCTGTGCCCAGGGCTGGGGATGGAGCTGGGGTCAATGGTTTGTCACCTCAGGGCAGTGCCACCGTGTGTCCCACTGCTGGGGGGCCCGGGCTGTGTGTGGGGCTGTGGGGGGTCACGGTGCTGTAGGAGGGGGGTCTGTGCATGGCAGGGCAGAGCGCAGGGGGCAAAAGGCAACTCCTCCTACAGGGGCTGAGCTGAGCTGAGCCAAACAAAGCTTGGCTGAGCTGAGCTGAGCCAAGCCAACCTCATCTGGGACAAGCTGCACTGAGCGAAGCCCAGCTGCAATGAGCTGGACTGGGCCAATCTGTGCTGAGCTGTACCAAGCCAAGCCGTGTCATACTAGGCCGAGCTAAGCTGAACTGAGCCAGGCTGAAGGGAGCTGAGTTGGGCTGGGCAGAGCTAAGTCAAGCCGAGCTCAGCTGTGCCGGGCTGAGCCAAGTCAGGCTGAACTGACTTGGGCCGAAGATAGCCGAGCCGGGCCAAGCCGAGCCGATCTGTGCCAGGCTGAGCCAAACCGAGCCTAAAGGGGTCCAGCCTAGCCAAGCCGGGCCCAGCCGAACCGAGCCCAGCAGCGCCGACCCCGCCCCCAGCTGTCATCGCCCCGCCCCCTCTCACGGCCACGCCCTTCCCTCGCCTCGTTCCCCATTGGCCGAGGCGGCCTTTTGTTAGCAGCGGCCGTGCTCCCCCATTGGTGGGTGGGACTGTCCCTCAGCTCGGCGGCTCCGCCCCCTTTTCCGCCTGGCTCCGCGGCGCTGGAAACTTTGCGGGCGGCGCAGTCGGGAGCGGCTCCCGCAGCGCCCGCACCCCGTCCCGCCCCGCCCCGCACGGACCCCCGTCCCCGCACCGCACCGACCCCCCCGCGCCGCCCCTTCCCGTCCCACCCGGCCCCTCAGGGCGCGGGCAGCGCCGCCCCTCCCCGCGCCCCGCCGCGCCGCCCGGGCCATGCGCGCCCGCTGAGCCGCAGCGGAGGCGGCCGCCCTTGCGCTTCGCTCCCGGTTTTTAATTTTTTTGCCTGCTGCGTTCGCTGGGGGGTTTTGTGCCGGTCTCGGCGCTGGCTTGACGCCCCCCGCGGGCGCGGGGCGGCGGCGATGGGCGCGGCGGGCGGGCGCTCCGCCGGGCGCTGAGCGGGCGCGCAGCGGGCGCGGGCCGCGCCATGGCCGCCAAGGACAATCCCTGCAGGAAGTTCCAGGCCAACATCTTCAACAAGAGCAAGTGCCAGAACTGCTTCAAGCCCCGCGAGTCCCACCTGCTCAACGACGAGGACCTCAACCAGGTGGGATCTTGCCCCCCAAACCGCGCCGTTTTCTCCCCGAAATACGCCCCTGGACACCTCCCCCAGGGCGTCCTGGGTCTCCGTGGGGTCTCCGCTGGCCCCGTGGGTAGCCTGAGGTCCCACAGGTTCCTTGGGGTCCCCTTGTCAGCGTAGGGTCCCATGCATGACCCCATGGATAGCTTAGGATCGTATAGATAGTATAGGGTCCCATGGATGTCCTGGGATCCCATGGATAGCACAGGGTCCCATGGGTGCCTGCTGGTCCCGTGGTTAGCACAGGATTCCAAGGGATTCCGTGGGGTGCCTGCTGGTCACATAGATATTGTAGGGTTCTGTAGGTGCCTGGTGCTCCCATGGGTGTCATGGGCTGTCAGAGGTGCTGCGGGGTCCCATGGAGTGCCCGCTGACCCCAGGGACAGCACAGGGACCCACAGGTATCCATGGATCCTATAGCGTGCTCAGGAACCCTATAGGTGCTCTGGTGCCGCAGGGTATCCAGTGAACCCATGAGGTGCCTTCTGACCCTGCAAATAGCACAGGGACCCACTGGTGTCCCGATATTCCATGGAGTGTTCAGGAACTCCATGGGTGCGCTCTGGTCCTATAAAGTGTCCGGGAGCCCCATGGGGTGCCTGCTGACCCCATGGATAGCACGGGGATCTGCAGGTATCCATGGATCCTGTGGGGTGTTCAGGAGCCCCATGGGTGCATACTGGTCCCATAAAGTGTCAAGGAGTCTTATGGGCTACCTGCTGACCCCATGGGTGGTGTGTGGTCCTATGGGGTGCCCGTTGACCCCACAGATAGCACAGGGACCCAGGTGTTTGTGAAGCCCGTGGGATGTCCAGGAACCTGTGGGTTCTCTCTGGTCCCATAGGGTGTCCCGTGATCCCACGGGATGCCTGCTGACCCCACAGATTCCCAGGTGTCCAGTGGGACACCCGCAGTCTCCACTGGTCCCTTAGGCCATGGCACACCCCAGTGCCACCTCCCCTGGGGCCTCACCCCCTGAGGCCATTTGGGGCCCAGCGCTGGCACTTGGGGTGATCCCGTCCCCTCTTAGGGTGCATGGCAGCAGGTGGGAGGTGTCCTGTGGGCTCCATCAGGCAGTCCCAAAAGTCCTGGGAAAAACTCGGCTGCAAACAAAACATTCCCTCCGTGCCGGACATGAACCCCCTGCCCTACAGCCCCTAGCTTTCCCGGGGACATGGAAAGGGTACCCTGGTGCCTTCCCGAGAAGGGCCGAGCGCTGGGGGGCTGCCAGGGCTGGGCCTTCCTCCTCTTCCCTCTCTTCCTCCTCTTCCTCCCAGGCCCGACAGGGGCCCAGGACGCGCGCACTCATGGCAGGGGGCACGGAGGGTGTTTTGGGGCACGGGGGCCCATCTGTGGTGTCGGGGTGTGGGGGAGCAGGGCCGCCCTCCCTCCTCCCACACCTTTCTGGGCCAGGGCTGCCATCCCCGCTCCCGATCCTATTATGGCAATGAGATCAGACATATTGCTGCGCTCGCTGGGGGGGCGGCGGAGGGGGGGGGGGGGCATCGTGAAATCTGAGGGCTAATATGGAAAAAATGTAACTGGAAAAAATGCCGTGGTGTGTGCGGGAAGGGGCGGGCGGCGGGGAGCGCCGCGGCCGTGCCCAGACAAAGGAGCCGTCCTGGAGGGGGGCTCGGGAAGAGCCCCCCGCTCCCTTCCCGCTGGGGGAAGCCGGCCCCTTCCCGCTGCCCCGCTGGGGGTTGTGCTGCCTGCTGGTGCAGTGTTATTTATTTTCCATTGGGGAGGGGGGCTCGGAGCATTGCACGCACCCCCACAGCGCCTGCCTGCCCTGCCATGGGGGGGCCTCCCGCCTCCTTGGGGAGCCAGGGCCCAGGGACGTGTTTCGGGCAGCCCCTCGCTGGCTTTGTTCCCGCCGGGATGGTGGGTGGCCCTGGGGGGGAGCTGCTCCCACGTCCGGCCCTCACGGGGTCGGGGTCAGCCCCGCGGCCGGATCCAGGCCCCGCGCGCGGGGGCTCCGGTTGGGAAAACGGCGCAATCCCCGCTCGGCTTCTCCCTTGCAGCTGGGGTGAAGTAATCCCGCTTCCCAGATAAGATGGTGGCTGTGGTGGCGTGTGATGCACGCACGCACCCTCCCGCCCCGCCGAGCAGCCCCAGAACGCTGCCCCCCCCGGCGCTTCCCCGCCACCCTGCCCATCTCCCCTCCCGGTCTGTGCCCCGTGTCGGAGGTGCTGCAGCGAGGAGCCTGGCTGGGCGTGGGGGTGTGCTCGCTCCAAAGCACACCCAGGAATAACGGTTCATTTAACAGCTCTGAATGCTTCTGCCTTTTTAATTCACTTTTTTTTTTTTTCGAGCTTGGCTTGGGTCGGGGGGCGTCCACACAGCAGAGTGGGGGCTCCATGGTCAGCGTGTCCTGCTCGCCCCGTGGACAGGGACAGTGTTGGTGATTACCTAGAGTCAGGCTAGAAAAGTCTTTGGGAGTCATCTGACCTTTGTACTTGGCTTGCAGGAAAGGTGAAGGTACTTCACACTTACGCACTCGTGTCTCTTTTGGATTTTTATTAGATAAAAATACCTGTGTGGGTGTCAGGAGCTGCCCCCACTCCTTCCCGGCTGCTCCGGGCTGATGGAGCTGCTGGGGCAGAGACTCGGACTGTGTTTGCAAAGAGTCACAAATATTTAGTGGTAGTAGTGGATTTCCATCGTACTTGGGAACTGGCTTAGGAATGGGGCTGGGAGGGGGGAAATCCAGCCCCAAACATCAGGATTAATGAGCTGGAGCTCTCTAATAATAATCAGACTTAGCGCTTCCAACTTCAAAGGGCTGTGCGGACGCTAAGTCCCTAATCCCGGGAGCGCTGCGTTCACGAGTTGTTTTTGTGCGTGGCTCTGCTGCCGGATGGGGATCGGTGTGATTTGGGGCAGCTACATGTGGTTCCCACCACCTGTTGGAGACATGACTGTCCCCCCCCGCCCAGGGCTGCAGGTGGGAGGTGACGTTCCCTTGACACCCACCCACCCCCAGCCTAATCCATGTTTGACCTTCTGGGGTGCATGGGAAAAACTGGGTCAGTCACCGCGTCTGTTCTCCCTTTGGGAAAATCTGTTGTGGGTCATGGGTGATCAGAGCCCTGTGATCCTGTGCAGGATGGCAGGAACACCCTGTGATCAGTGGCAGGATCTGGCCGCTGGTCCCTGGCAGACACCATGCTGGTAGTGGCTCTGTCCTGGCTGTGCCACCCACCTGTTGCCAGCTCACCTTATGCTGCTCCTTTCCCAGCAAGGGAGAAATTCCCTTTTCGTGGGAATTCCCTCTTTCCTGGCAAGACGTGCCTGTGTCAGTATCACATGGTCCCTTGTAACTACCTGCAAACTTTGTGTGGAGGTCAGCTTTCCAGAGCCTGCCCTGGGAAGATGGATGGTTCCTAGGGACCATATCCAGGAGAAAGCCAGCCTGGCCAGTGGGACCCTCTTCCCAAGCAGCCACCCAGGGTTCTGCAGGGCTGTGGGGCTGTCACTGGGGGATCCCTGGTCTCCGTGCCAACTGCCCTGGGCCGATCCATGCCTGCACACGCATGCCTTTGGTTTGTAAGATGAAGCCCCCACAACATGGGACAGGCTGGGAATTAACCTCAAAGTTCTGCCTGGCCTGAATTGGAAGAAGAGCGGAGTGTAAAACAGTTACTTTTAATTTTCTCCATGCGTGTGCTCTCCCGGGGCATGGGGACTGGCACAGATAGAGGAATTTGAGGACGTCTTTCCAGCTACCAGTATTTTTTTTGTTGTTGTTTTTTTGTTCCCTTTTTTTTTCTTTTTATTTGAGATCGTGGCATGGATGCCCAGAGGACCACCCAGTTAGAAAATGGAGCTTGTAGATTTTTTCCCACCGCCTCCTCCTGTGACACCCCTGCCCAGTGGCGGCGGGTGGTTATTTCCATCACTTCTCCATTGGACATTATCACTTTCCTACTGTTTTGGATGCCGAGCAGCTGGTGGCCAGCAGCCCTGAGGCTGGAGTGTGTCAGCGTTGGGTCGCAGGCTTGGCTTTGATCTGGGACATTGCATCGATGGAGCCGGGATGCCCTGGGCCCGGGGTCTTATCCTGGCTTCATGCCTTGTCCAAAGGGTGACAGGGTGAGGGATCATGTCCTGGCCACGCTTTTCCCTCTACCCCTGTTCCCTGGGGGAGAAAAAGCCCTCGCTTTCCTGGAAAGCAGCCCCCGCGCTTGCATTCCCTGCTCCCTGCTGCTTGTATCATGCTGCAAAAATCTGCCTCTACTTGACTAATTATTAGGACTGAACAGGGGGAGATTCTCTCCAAATGTCAAACTCGCCTGTGATGGTGTCTGTGGAGGGCAGGGACATGGGGGACACAGCCTGGGGGGCTGGGGTGGGCAGGGTCGCGGTGGCTGTCACCCCTGGGCAGCATCCCACCCTTGGAGAGTGATGGGAGAGCAGCAGGAGCTTGGGATGGGTGTCACATTGGGTGCTGGGGTCAGTTTGGGGTGCACTTAACCCACCGCATGTCCCAAGGGAAGGGACGTGGCGGCGCCTTTGGGTGCTGGAGCACCGTCCCCTTTGCACACTGCCTTGCTGCTGGGTTTTTGCCTGGCGCCGCACCTTATCTGCGCTGGCACCCGGCGAAGTGATAAATCCCCTCTCCAGCACTCTGGAGAGATGTTGCGGCTTCTCCCAGGCGCTGAGGAAGGCCAGTGGTGGGAAGTGGTTAGATACGCCTGCTTGCTGCCGGGCACGCCAGCTTCGAGGCTGCTCCAGGAGGAGCTGGAATTGCAAAGTCTGTTCTGTCCCACTTCATTTTGCTGCTGCTTTACAAGTTGCCAGTGCACGCTCCATCCAGCCTCATACAACTCCTGCTCCGACTGCCCAAGCTGATGGCAGCACTCAGACCCAAGCACAGCCCTGGGACCAGAACTGGGGTGTTTGCAGAAGGAGGCTGGCTGTTTGCATGAAGGGTGAATTGAACCTTTCCCCTTCCTGTTCCTCTAGTTGGTCAGTCAGTCCTGCTGCCCACGCAGCAAACTGCCCAGGCAGCTCCGTCCCTTGGGGGTTTGCCAGTGGCTGGGTTGGTGCTCCTGGTGTGCCAGAAGGGCTGTACCATGCACAGTGCCTGCCAGCTGCCCCATGGCAGCAGCACCTGGTGTTCCTCGTGCCCAAGGTCTAGTCTGTCCAGTCTGGTTTTGCCTCGTCCTGCCTGTGGAGCTGTGTTGGTGGTAAAAGCCTGGCCTGGGATTTGTAGCTCTGGCAGCAGTCAGCTCATGCCTGTGCTGGTGCAAAAATGTTTTGACAGGAGGTGGATGGAGAGGGGACTGTCCCCACACATCCAGGGTGGTCCCCCAGAGATGCCCAGGTCTTGTCCTGGAAGAAGCACTGTTTGGTCTGAACCCAGGGGTAGCAAGTGGCCACTTGGATGTGGAGTTGAGAATTGAGAGGGCTTTTGCTCTGGGAATAGTTGTGGATGCTTGCTGGTGGCACCACAGCCTCTGCTCTGGGGCTTGGCCCTGCTCCCCTGCACGTCGCCAGGTGACAGACAGCAGAGGGGAAATGCTTTGTGGGCAGGGAAACAGGGATGTAAGCGGCTTAACCACCGGGGCTGGGCTACATCCCGGCCCTCGGGATTGCTGCTGGAGCGCAGGTCTGCACAGCGGTGTTTGCGGAGCCTCCCGCTGGCCGGGGTCACAGGTCTCCAGTGGTCCTTATGGCATCCTGCTGGGAGCACGCAGGATGTTAAGCGATGCCTACCTCTCAGTTCCTAGAAGCTGTGCTGTGGGCAGGAAAGCCTGCTTGGGCATCGCATCCCATTCCCTCCCTGAACAGCATGTCACCTTCCCCATTCCTGCCGGGTGACGGCTGCTCCGACTCACCCATCAGCGATGTTCTCTTGGCTCCAAGGTGTGCAAAACTGAGAGCAGAGCAAAGCTGAAAACGCCCAGATTTCCTATTTTGAGGTTGCAACCAGTGTTTGTGGTGACTTTTCCCTTGAGCTGTGCCAGAAACAAGTCCCTGGCTCTGGGGAGCTCTGAGTGGGTCAGGAGCCAACACACAGAGGACAATGACCTTACTGTCCCTGCTCTGGGACTGTGCTCTCTGTGGGTCTGGCTGAGAGCTGTGACCCTGTTGTGCTGCCCTGGGTGTGGGGAGCAATAGGTACTGCTGTCAGAGAGGCTCCTTTGGTGAATATTGGGGTGGTGGGCTGGGTACTATCATGGGTTCACACCTGGTCCAGGTTGGGGACGTAGTTTTCTCCTGGGGCTGCTGGAAGCCCTGGCACTGCTTCCCTGGTGTACAGGGCTCTCTGCTCTCAGTGCTGCAGGCAGAGCCTGAAGCTCCACTGCAACAATCCATTTTTCTTCCCCTTCCCGCTCAGTTGCCAAGCCTGAACAAAACAAACCCTGCCTCCACCCGAGACAGGCTGATTACGTCTGCCAGCAGCCTAAACAGATTATCCCTCCCGCCACGCGCTCGGAGCCAGGAGTCTCTCCCGGCGATGGATTCGGACTTCCCTTGGAGCAGATTGGGGTGGGTGGGGACTGGCTGTGTGGGCATCCCAGCCCACCCAGGTGTCCAGCACCCCAGTGGGGATGTGGGTGCTCTGCCCTGGGGGTGTCAGGACCCTAAGAGGGTAAGTGGATGCTGGTACAGCTCTGCTGTTCCACCTTGTGCTGTGAGCTCCTGCAGACACCCAGCATGGTGCGGCTCTGCAGGGTGCTGCTGAGCATCCTGCTTGGCTATCTGGTCTGCACAGGGCATGAAGAGGTGATGGTACCACCAAAAACACAGCAGATGTGAAAGCTTGTGCAGCAGGCAGCTGGTTGGTGTCACAGCCCACTTCTAGCCCCGTGATCTGGTGCTCCATGGGCTGCCACGCTCCTGTGAGCCATCCTGCCCTCTGGAAGCAGGTGCCCTGGAGCTCTGGCGATGTGCAGGGGTTCCTGTGTCACCCTGAGCTTTGGGAAGTGCTGAGTGGCTCTGCACGTCCTTCGAGCCCAGTTCCCCTCTGCTGGGAGTCGCATTCCCAGTGCTGGTGGAGCTGGTTGGGGTGGTTTGTCCATGCCTGGGCAGCATCAGCACAGCAGCCTGACAGCTTTGTGTAAACCCAGCTGGGGCCGCTTCCTTCTCTGCTTCCTCCCACCCGCCGTGCTGCCGGCGCTGGGCTGGAGGCAGCATCCTCCCCCTGGATACACCTTAGGCCTGTGGGCCGAGGGGATGAATGCAATGGCTGGGACAGTGACCTGAGAGGCAGGTGAGGGGCTGTGGCTGCTCCACAGCCCAGCTCCAGTGGCGGATCAAAGGTGGGATGGAGGACTTGTACACTCCCAGAGGTGTGACAGGAAGTGGAGAGGTGACGTGGGCTTGTTTCTGCCTGAGTCAGCTTCCACCAGTCCCACTGGATCAGATGGAACTGGGCATCACCCCACTCCACCCCAGCAGCCACCCTCCACTCTGCTTTCCACGGCATTTTGTGGCTCACCCTACGGCCAGGTACCTTCTGGATAAAAGCAAAGCCATCCACCCAGTGCCCGAGTACCTCGTGTGGCTGCTACCTGTGGAGAAACTACCTGGAGCTGCCCCTCAGATATCCCTGGAGCTTCCCTGGGAACCCCGGGGTTGCTCTAACGCCATCCCTTAACTTGAGGTTGGACAGATCTGCTTGGAAGAGGGAATTTTTTTGCTCTGAGCTCTTGCTCGGTGCTGGGTGTTGCATTTTCCTCCTCTTGCTGAGATTTCCAGAGGAAGCCAAGCTGGTGTGAAGCAACGTGTGACTCCAGCTCCATCCTGGTGCTGCAGCACCCCCCGGACCTGCCTCCCACGTCGGGTTTATTTTAAACCTCGCTGCAGCAGGGCCATTCCAATGCAGGTGTGATGAGTTTACTTCAGACACTTCATGTTCTACTTCATATCCCTTTTATTTATATGTACCTCTCTGGGCATTTGCTTGGTTTTAGCAGGAGCTTGTTTTGGTTTGGCTTTAAAAAGCGCTGCTGTGTGTTCATCTGTTGATGGGTGGAACCAGGCTGCCCACGCTGCCTGGCTCTAATTCATACCTTTCAGCTATTTTGGTTTCAATATCTGAAATTGGATGCTTCTGCCAAATTAAGTGTAGCCCACTGGTGTTTTTTTATGACGCTGGTGCAGAAATGACCATGCTCTGTGTTAAGGGTGTGTATTTCAGGTGCTCAGTGCTTTATATTTAGACAGTTGAGCCAAAATTGGAGTGGTTGAGGGCAAAATAATGTCTGCTGGGGGGTGTGAGCCAGGCTGAGGTAGGGCAGGGCTTTCTGCCTGTGAGTCTGCTTGATGCTGGTGATGTCCTCTGTTTTGGTTTCATGGTTACCTCATCCCTGATGTGGCACTGGGACCTGCCTGCTGCCTGTCACACAGGGGGCTGTGTGGGACTGGGTGCTGTGGGGTGCTCAGGGTGGTGTGGGATGGCCCTGTGGGAGGGCTACAGTGTTGTGGCTTTTGCTAGGGAGAGATTTTGCTCATGGGGCTTCGCTGGGTTGAACACTCAGCTGTGCCCAGGGACAGTGCTGGGGCACGGAGGAGAGTATTGGGGGATGGAGGAGGGCTGAGCCCTGCAAGCAGCTTGGCTGCCTGTAGCATCACCAGTATGTCACCTTGGCATGGTGGTGCCAAGTGTTGGGGATGCTGAGTCCTGCCATCGCTGTCATCCTCTTGTTCCTGTGTAGTGGAGGCCACTTGAAAGATCTTCTCAAGCCCCAGAGCTGGTTGCTCAGGGCTCTCATGGGAATTTGGAGACCCCATTTCCTGTCACAGTGACCCACTAAAGGATCTCCAGTGGGCCGCCTTCAGTCAGTTATTTGCAATTTTGCTTTTTGCCTGTAAAACGGGAGAGAAATTTGGGAAATTCAGCTCTTCCGAACTGCCCTTGGCCACATGCCAGTGTGTGGTGGGGATCAGTGGGATTCCCCACTCCGAAGTCCTGCCGTCCCGCGGGATGGGCAGGGACGCGTCACGGGCGGCTCTGGGTGGGGTGTGGGGCGCGGTGTGCCGGGGGAGTGGCAAACGGGGCTCACCTGCCCTCACCCGCTGGCAGCGTGGGCGGCACAGAGCCGGGTGTGGAGCCAGTGCCGGGCGGCTGGAGGTGCCATGGGGGCCATGGGCGAGCAGGGCACCAGCATCCAGGTGAGCTGGACAGGGCTCACGGGGGTCTTGGGGCTCCTCACCAAACCAGGGGGGCTGCGGTGCCCGTGGGTGCCTTTCTGTGCCCCCAGCGGGGGTGAGGCTACCGCTGGTCATGGGAACAGGCGGGTGTAGGGGTGCCCTGGGATACAGGAAAGCAACTCCCCAAAGTTTGGATCCCGCTCCCAGCGCTCCGTTTTCATTGATTTTGATCCCATTTAAAGGGGGAAGGAAGGAAGGTCTTCTCAAATAGTGTTTTCCCAGCTGCTGGCAGAGCAACACACCGAGCTGGTATGTCACGTTGTGGAGGGGGATAAGAGATTTTGTTATTTCTTTTCACTTTATAAACAGTAAAAGGGCTCCTCCGGCGTGTTTCCAGTTTGCTTACTCAGTGCTTCATGCATTTGACAGTTTCTGGTGCATAGGCAGTTTCTTCTATTGTTTGCAGGGATTTTTCCAGAGGGGAAACTTTTTTTTAACATTACAAAACCACAGAAACTGGCAGGAGGAATCTAAGGGAGGTAACGAATTGGAAACAGTTTTAAACTTTAAGGAACAAGAAAGAAAAGAATGAAAGCAACAAGATGAACTGAATCATTTTAGAGAGGAGCTGGGAACGTGTGTCCTTGTCGCTGTTTGGCTGGGCTGGGCTGGACGTGCGTGGATGTTTCGTGGTGGAAAGCAGAGTTCCCAGACCCAGGGGCTCCTGGAACTGGATCTGCCCTGGGTTTCCTCCCTCCTGGCCTGTCATGGTATCTCTGTGAAGCCGCCTCACTGGTGTGGCAATGCCTTGCCACTCTTGCACCAGGATTTGGCCCCAGCCCTTGCCAGGTGTTGGCTCATAGTTTGCATCTTGACAGGCAGCAGGAGCGGTGCCTGTAGGACTTTGTGTGGGAGGACATTCCCAGTGCCTATCCCCATCCCACTGCTTGCCATGGCGTGGGCCTGCTTCACCCTGACCACTTCTGCATCTAAACCACTGGTGGAAGGAGCCTGGATATTCTTTTTTCCACTGATAAACGGCAGTGCTGCAAGTTTCTTTCCGGGTATTCTTTCCCTTTCTCTTCCCGGCCGGCTGAATGAGCTGTTTTCCCTCCTCCCGGCTCTGACCTTCCTGTGTGCTCAGCCGTGGGCTGCTGGCAGGGAGGAGCGGGCTGGCAGGGGCTGCCCTTGTGCAAGGAAGCAGGAGTTGGATGTGCACGGCACGGGAAGCGGCTGGGAGCTGGCGAACTGCCAGCGCTGGGTAGTTTTTCCTCTCTTAATTAACAAACGGAAAACACCGAGCTCTCCTTTGGAGTGTGTTATTGCTTTGGAGTAGAGGCACGCTGCCGATGGCGAGGAGAAGGACGGTGAGGACGGGCTCTGCAGCCTGGCAGTACCCGGGAGTTGGTGCTCTGGGCACGATGCCACGCAGGAGCAGCTGTGTTTGGAGTCTGTGCCTGGGGTTTTGCTTCCTCCCAAGTTCTCGTCTCAGTCCCCTTGGCACATGGCATGTGTCACATCACGCGTTGCCATCAGGCACCGTGTTCCCCGCACTGGGAAAGCTGACATTGCATGTGTGCAGGAGGCTGAGCTCACACAGCTGCCTTCGTGCTGAGTGCTGGTGCGGTTTCCCGTGGTCCATGACCATCGATTCCCTGTGGTGCTGATCCATGTTGAGCCGGTTTCCACTGTGCCTGAGTGTTTCTCTGCTGTTTCTTTGCAGGCCAAACCCATTTATGGTGGCTGGCTGCTGCTGGCCCCGGAAGGAACGGACTTTGACAACCCTGTCCATCGCTCCCGGGTAAGTGAAGCTGAGACATCCTCTCCCCATGACGTGGGCGGGGGTGGCAGGAGGAGTAGCAAGGGACTGTCCCTGCCCACAGGGGTGGCTGTGACCCCAGGAGTGCTGCAGGCGCCTCCATGCACCCATCCCCTTGTGCAAACCAGGAAGCTGGAAGATGTTTCCTGCAGCAAGGCTTGAATGCCTCCTCTGGGATGCAAGGTTTCCTGTTCTGGGCAGCAGCCTGGGGCGCTGCAGGTGCTGGTCAGGCTCAGTCTGTGCAGTTTTATTGCTTGTTGCTGTTGCTTTTTGATGCTGCACTGGTTGGCCTGACACGTGTCGTGCTGTCAGGAAGGCTCTCAGGCCAGTGGACTGTGGGCTGTGCAGCTCTGAGCCATGCTGGGACCATCAGAAGGCTCCTAGTTTTCCTTTGGGGCTTGGAAACAACTGCTTTGTTTTCTGCAACTCATCATGGGCATGCCCAGAGCTCTGGAGGGAGGCTGCATCCCATCTCCTAATGTGGATATGCTTGTGACAGGCAAGGAAGGGGCTGAGGGGTGGTTGCCATTTGCTATAACCCTGCAGAGCTCTGAAGCCAAGTGTTGGCAGCAGGGACCTGCAGACAGAGCAGGACACACTCAGCTCCTTCCCAAAGGGGTTTACTCATGGCTGGCACAAACACCAGCATCATGTGGGGTCGAAGCATTGCCCACTTTCCTGCCCTGGGGGGTGTGAGGCCCAGAAGGATGTGGCCAAGCCAGTGTCCTTTCTCTGCTGGCTTGTGACGAGCACTTTCAGCCTGTCCCCCAGCTTGTCTTTCACGGAACTTGCTGCTGGGGCTGCCAGGGTAGGGCTGTCTTGTGCGTGGGAGGGATGGCAATGGTCCCTGAACCCTCTGTCAAGCAGCCAAAATGCTCTCAGAGCTGTTGGTAATAAAAAAAATCGCTCCCGAGTGAGCAAGCATTGGGTTCTGAGTTCAGCCTGGGGTATATGGGTCATTATTTGGAGTCACAGCTAGTACCAGGCTTGCTGGCCCACCATTAAGGGGACGTGAGACCCTAGTTCCCTCCAGGCTCTAGGCTGCCTGCTCATCTGGGGCTTGTGGAAGTGCACAGGGCCCTTGGTAGTTTTGCTTGTCCCAGAGCACTCTGGACTTTGCCCAAAGGGCTGAGAAAAGCAAGATAAGAATTGCTGCACTGGGGCTATGAATCCAGGACCTTTTTTATTTCAGCTTGCTGAACCAGTTTTTGCTCTTGGCTGAAAACAAGCTGGCACACATGAAAAAAGCAGTTTTCCAGCCAGATCAGTTCTCCAATCTGGTTTGCTGTGCAGCTGCAGAAACAGCAGTGCCAGCGTGGTGCCAGGACCGCCTGGGCAGTGCCACCCTGGAGGTACTGCCACCATCCAAATCGAGCTCATGCACTGCTGGGGGACGTCTGACATGACACCCTGTCACCCTCCAGCACTGGGTGCTGGAATAGATGATGCAGGATGAAGCTGAGGGCTGGGAGCAGTTACTTCGGGAATCCTTCTGCTGTCCCTGGTATTCCTGGCATGAAGCTGAGTCAGGAGAGGTTCAGGTTAGATATGAGGGAAAGGTTTTTCGCCTAGTGGGTGGTTGAGCACTGGAACAGGCTACTTAGGGCAGTGGTCACAGCCCCAAGCCTGCTCAAGTCCAAGAATTGTTTTGACAACGTTTCAGGCATGTGGTGGGATTGTTGGGATGTCCTGTGGAGGGGCAGGAGTTCGACTCGATGATTCTGATGGGTCCCTTCCAACTCTATATATTCTGTGGTTCCTGCAGGTCTTTGGTGGTTTGGAGAGCAGTGACAGGGCTTGTGGATGTCTCTGCTGGGAGTGGAAGAGTCTTTTGTCTTTAGTTATTTTTGTCCTCTGTATAGTTAAACCAGGGCAGTTTGGGGTCTGTCTGAATGCAGAGAGGAGCGGGGTGGGGAAGAAACCCCAAAACAGCCTCCTTTGGGTGCCCACAAAGCCAGACAGTAAATTAGCAACGGGCAATGTGGGCCTGGTGCACGCAGACCCCCAGCTTCTGTGCACTCGAGGGACTGGTTGGCACTGCTGTGACCCAGCTCTCTGTCTTCTCTTGCAGAAATGGCAGCGCCGGTTCTTCATCCTCTACGAGCACGGGCTGCTGCGCTACGCCCTCGACGAGATGGTAAGTGCTGCTGGGCAGAGACACAGCCGTGTCCAGGATGTGGGGATCAGCCAGGGTTGTCTTCTGCCCTTGGAATGCTCTGCCAAGCTGGAGGAGAGTTGTGCTTGCTGGGTTTGGCTCAATGCCAGGCTAGGTTTGCGTGGGAGCTTGGTGGATGGTCTGCAGAGGGTGGTGGGTCCCGCCTGGTGTGGGATTGCTGGCAGGAAGCACTGGGGGAAACCCTAGTGTCATCCCCCCCGCCTCCTTCCTGCCCTGTTCCTTGGAGCCAGCTGGGTTTTGGTGGTGGTGAATCACCTTGGCAGTGTCCGGGAAGAAGGCCCTGCCTAGCGATGCCCGTGGAAAGTAGGTCAGCTGGAATGCCTTCCCACTGCTTGCCCGCCCCGGAGCTGCAGCATGCCACCAGCACTGCTCCTGTTGGAGAAACAGAGGAGGATCAAAGGAAGGGAAACCCCTCCACAGTGAGCTGCAGAGTGGGGCTGAAGAACCCAGCGTGTCAACCCTGCCCTGACCACCCTGGGCTGCTGATTTATCCTCCTGGCTACAGCAAACCTGTGGGAGGGTGCCTGAGGTTGTGTATTCTGGCATGGTGGGTACCCATGTGCTGGGATCCACCTGGGCAGGAGGTTCACAAAACCACTGGGCACAGTGCATCTGTGGAACAGGGACATACAGAAACCTGTGTCTGTGGCGGGGAGGCTCCCTACAAGGTCAGTGTGCCTTGGTCCTCCTCCAATGCCTCCTGCGAGGGCACCGCGGGATGGGGAGGCAGGGCAAGTGCGGCTCAAATTTCATGCCGTGTGTTTGTTTGTATTTTCACTTGGGGTTGGTCCAAGTGCCCTAAATAATTTAAATGTCTTCCGTAGGAGCGGGGGAGGCTTTAATACATTTTCAGTGTCAGCAACCTGGCTCTGCGCTGGGCTGGTGTTTTCTGTCCTAACCCTGATAGGACAGTGGTTTGTGTCTGGCTGGAGCAGGGAGATGCCCCAATGTGAGGCAGAGGTACAAGGATGCTGGGAAACACAGTCTGGGATTTTTTTTGCCTCTTTGCATCCTGACCTGCCCCAGATTCTGCTGCATCTGGGCAGAAGCACCTGGGCAGTGCCCCAGCCCTGTGCACCCTAGGGGACTGTTGCCAGAGAGCACGCAGAGGACAGCAGGAGCATCCTGTGGTTCTCCAGGCGTCTCTTGGGCTTTTTCCCCTTGAGAAGGGAGAAAGTGGAAAAATACAAACAAAAAGGGAACGTGCACATGTGCAGCGTGGGATGGTGTCCTGGACAGTGTGACATCCCACCGTGCTGGCACCTGGACTTGCTGCCCCCATGGCCCTTTGTGGTGCCATTGGAGGTGGTCAGGAGAGTCTGGCCTTGCCATAGCTGAAGGAGACAGTCACGGATCCTTCCTCCTCATTGGAGTCTGACACATGGTGTAAAAATACTCTCCTGACCTTTCTGTGGAGCACGTCCCTGCGTGGGATCTGTGCTGCTGCCTGCACCAGCTCTGCTGTCACTACCCCACAGCATCAGGCAGTGATGGCTGGGTGTTAGGGGTCACTGGAGGGGACTGGTGGCACTCAGGTCAGGCTGTGGGGGATGTGAGGAGCCAGTCCTGTGCCCCAACACCTCAGGCATTGCTGCAGAGCACTAATTCCTCCCCTGAGGTGTTCTGCTCCCTGCCTGTGGCTCTCCACTCCTCCAACTGTGCCGGCTCCTTGCCCACCACCTCCACAGGCTGGGAAGGAGTAACAGGGCTGGGGCCTCACCCAGGGGGACGCTGGTTTTTCCGTGAGGGATCCACTTTGCAGCCCATGCAAATGGGATGATCTACCCCCAGTGTGCCCCAGTTCCCCTCGGGAGCTGAGTGGGGGTCCCGTGGGGGCCTCGGTGCGGAGCAGCCTCCACAGTGTGCGATAGCTGGGCAGCAGCTGGCCAGAGACCTCCCAGGCAGTTCCAGGCTGGGATTGAATGGCTCTGCCTTGAACCTTTTAGACATTAATTTTGTGGGTTTGGCAATTTCTGCTGTTATTAAAAATGGGATTGGAGGGAGGGGTGAGCTTGGGAGGGCAGTCCAGGGTTGGTGATGGTGGTGGAGACGCTCCTATGCCTGCCCAGGGAGACTCTGCTCCCCGCTCCCAGCAGGTTGGAGGGCAGTGGGGTGTGGAGGGGTGGCTCAAAGGCACAAGCTGGGGAGACCTCAGGGGTCCCAAAAGATGTCGGTGCTGCAGAACAGAGTAGCCTTGGGCACAGGGGCCTTTTACCATGGGATGGGTCAAGTTTGGTATTGGTTTGGAGCATTTTGGGCATAGAAGGTGGGACAAGCAGGCACCAGCCACCCCACTGGCATCCAGCTCCCTCCTGAGACTTGAGCTGATCCCAAGTCTATGCTCAGGCTCAGCCTCCTTCTTTCTGTATGTCCACCCTTCTGTCTGTCCTTTCTCTGCCATATTTCTAGTCTGAAAACTCAAACTTCCGCATGATGGCCGCGATGGGGAGGATGTGCACAGACCTTTATCCCCTTGAACTAGGCTGAGCTGCCAGACTCTCTCTCTGGGGTCTCCCTCTTTCTGCTGCATGCAGTTGCTGGCACCCAGAGCCTGCCTGGCCCCTGGGAATGCCAAGCAGATCACATCCCCTTCCCCTCCATGGGGAGTGTGCCAGCAGCCGTTCCCAGCTCTGCTGAGCCCTGGCTAAGCCGAGCCTGCTCAGACGTGCAGAAATTCCTCCCTCCCAGCCGCGGGTGGATATGGAGGCTGTCTGATCACTCA
Organism: Pseudopipra pipra; assembly: GCF_036250125.1. Lineage (NCBI taxonomy): Eukaryota > Metazoa > Chordata > Aves > Passeriformes > Pipridae > Pseudopipra > Pseudopipra pipra. The sequence goes on from NC_087564.1 coordinate 13,912,294, forward strand.
GGGTTGCCTTCCCACGCTGAACCCCCGCAATTACCCCTCAGCACTGACTTGCTCCTGCTGTTTGATAAACCTTCATGCTGGATGATGACAGGGGTTGACGTTTGTGTGAAACAGCTGAAGCATCCAGCAAAGCCTGTCTTCCATTGAGGGAAGGCAGCAAAGAGGGTGACAGGAAGTCAGGGACAGGCTTGGGATTGAGCTGCTGTGTTGTGAGTGTCCAAGGACAAGTTTCAGTTCTCCTGGTAAAACACCCTGTGGTCCCCAGTGAAACCACAGCAGCTGCTGCCACGGGAGAGCAGCCTGGCACCACGGTGCTGGGGTGGTTTGGAAGGTTTTGGTTGGGATATGGGAGCTGCCACAAGAGCAGTGCCGAGCTAAGGGGACGGAGCCAATGAGTGGCAAGTGCAGAGCTTCTGCCTCCTTTTGTTTTGATTGCTGCGATCTATAATTAGCGGTCGAGGTCTCTATAAATAGAGCCCTGCTGCGTGGGAACGTAGTGGAGAAGAGGCAGGAGGGGCTTTGTAGGGATGGAGAGCACTGCCTAATCCCTCCCTGGACCTGCAGGTGGGCCCATGGCCTCGGTGCAGCCTGGGGATGGATCTAGTCCTGTGGCTAGAGCAGGTGAGAGGAGAGGGTCTGGATCTCCAGCACAGCTTGTTGATTATTCATTACATGTCCATGGGCCAGGCCTTGTCTCTGTGCTTCAGTTTGCCCCTGTGCCACTTTTCTTGAGCTGGGATTTTTACTAGGTTGGCCTTTTGCATCCTCCCTGGAGGTATTCTCATGTCACTGCAGGCCTCCTTTCAGTCTACCTGAGACTAATAATTGTGGGGGTTTTTTCCTTTGTGCATATGGTGGTTTGAAAGTAGGACAAAATTCAGGCTCACCTGGGAGCATCTCAAAGGTGTTGTGGATAACTAATGCCAAGTGATAGCATCTTCTGGATGGACTTTTCTAGTTGCCTTGCAGTGGTTCAGGAGGAGCATCCCTGGACATGGCATATCCTTCTCCCAACAAACTGGTCTCGCTCCGTGTCTGGCACCTTCCAGCGTGGTAAAGTGTGAGGATGGGCTGTGAGCCCTGATTCTACCCCTACCCCCTATTTGCTGGAGTCAAATTGCTTTCTAAAATTGGGAAGGGGTCTAAGAGGATGCTTAAACCACCTCAGTACCAGAGGTTACTGGGGTTGGGTGGTTGTGTTCTCTGTGGCAGCATTGCAGACTCTTCCTGGGCTCACAGCACAGTGGTCCTGCTCCTAAATCAGGAACTCAGATGGATCATAATATCATTAACCTCAGTACAATGAAATGGACATCCCTGCTCCAGCCTGTGATGGCAGGGAAGGAGGTCAGGAGGGAGCCAGGAACTGATGGGACTGGGGTGGGATGAAGAGCAAGGCCAGCCTGGCATCTGGGAATGGTTAGGGGAGCACTGGGACCCCTGGGATGGGTGTATAAATAGGAGAAGAGAGGCCAGCTCAGAGGTGGGAGGTCTGGCACCGCACAGGGGGCTGCAGGGTCACATCTGGAGCCCTGCTCGGCCCCAGGCCCCGCTCCTGGCCATGGAAACCTAAGGAATTGATAAATGGTTAAAAAAGGAGACAGATGTAAGCATTGGTGGCTGCTGGAGGGGGATCAGAGGGAAGGAGGGATGTGTGCTCGGTGATGCTGTGATCCACAGACCTGTGTAATTGTTTCCTAATTGACCCCCTCCAGAGTCCTCTTTATTTGGAGGAAAGGGGCATTTTAAAACGTCACTGTCAGCAGAGCTGCACGCGTTAATTTTCATCGTAGTTGCCTCCTTTGTCATCTGTATTGTTTTAAGAAGCCAAGAACCCGTGTGTGTGTTTTTCTCCTCCTTTTCAGATCAAAGCAGTTTATTTCAGTTTTGGCACAGAATGGAAATTCATTGGCAGGGATTAAAAACGGACCTTAAACATCCTGGCCTCTCTGTCCTTACTTTTTCCACAGGTTTTGCCATTTAAGTGTTTCCAAGCTCTCCCTGCCCCCTCCTCTGCTGGAGCACCAGGCTTTACAAACCCTATTCCCCTCGTCCCCAGTGGTTTCCCCCCATGGACATAATTTTGCCAGTGCCTCTGTTTGCCAGATCAAGACTTTCAGTTTCTGTTTAGCATAAAAAGCTTTTGGCTTGAATCAAAGTGTGTTTGAAATTTAAAGCAATCTGAGACAGAAAGGCTGGAGGGGAGTGAATGTGCAAGACTTGGACAGTGGCAGGGACCCCCATCCCAATTTTTTTCTGAGACTGGATGGGATCAAGTCAGAGTGGGTCCTGCAGGGTGGATGATGATCTGTGAGGAGGTTTCACCTGGGATGTTTAGTGCATATCTCAAAGATGATGCAGTAGCATCTTTGAAGGATTTGTTATGTTTAATTTTCAGTACTGATTTTGGGGAAAAAAATCCATGAACCTACAGGGAGCCCTGAGAACTTGTTTCCCCGGGCATTGCTGAAGCCAGGACCAAGCAGCCTTGAAGGGGGTGTGAGAAGGATACACAGATTTTCCTTTGTGGTTTTATATTAATGTCTTGCTTGATGCTGATCCAAATGTCATTACTGGGGTTGGGTGTGGGGATCCTGTAACAGTGACTTTGGGGTTCCTGTCTTCCCATTTCTTTCTGCCCAAAGTGTCCTGCCCCGGGTGCTGCTGGAGGTGGGTCCTGGTGTCAAGAACCTGTGGGCTCCTTCATGACTGGTTCCTACCCTACTGTGCCCTCTTGTGTTTTACCTCTTTTAGTTTGGCTTAGTGTGTTTGGGAAGGTAAAACTGCTGAGCTGCAGAAGGGCAGTTTGGGGAGGCTGAGGGAACAGGAAAGGGCTGCTCCAGGGATGGCTCCAACACCAGTCCTGGTGACCATTGATGGCCAGAGACCATCATTGGGACACCAAAAGTGCCTGGGTTTATTGTGAGCTTGGAGAACACTGTTGTCCCCATCCCAGTGCCCCAAGAAGGGCATTTGGTGCCTGCAGGACCCGCTCGGGAGAGGCCCAAGTGTGAAGCAGTCCATGGCGGGAAGTTTGGGAGTTAACAGGCAGTGAGAGGATAAAAGCAGAGTTGAGAGAGCTTGATCCAGCCAGCGACCTCCTAACACAAGCTGCTTTGATGACCTGGCCCAGGTGCTTCCTTCCTGGAAACAACACAGCCCCCATTGTCTTCTGCAGGGCGAGCCGCAAAGCTGGAATTGCTCTTAGGCTGTGCAGTGAGGACAGGTTCAAGTGGCTCCATCCTTCTGCTTTTTCCCCACTCCTCGTCTCTTGAGACCTAGCAAAGACATTTGTGTAGAAGACGTGTGCCAGACCAGCGAGGGAAGTGAGCTGGAGTTTAGATTGCATTTATCTTGTTCGCGGGAGGCAGAGTGAAACAGGCACTTAAAGCAGCTGGAATGACTTCTGGAAACCTGGGCTCCATACCCGTGGCCTTCAGCCTGGCTGTGGGCTCTTGGTGAAGGAAAGATTGTGATTTACTGTAAAATGTTAACGTAGAAATCAAACTGATGGCATTTAGCAGCAAAGATGTCAGGGCTGGCAGTGAAGGGACACAGCTAAGGCCGAGCACAGTTACCAACACATGAGCCCTGTGGTCCCCCTCAGGCAGCAGAGGAAGTGGGTGCCTGGTCCCAGCTCTCTCCAAGCCAGGGCAGTCCTGGGCTTCCAAGCAGCTGTGCCAGTCCACAGGGACAGGAGTGACCAAACCACCCAGGGAACCAACAAAACCACAGTTTTTTTGCCCTGCTGTTGCCTGGTGCTGGAAAGGGGGTGTGAAAGGAGGTGTCTGTGGTATGGCCCCGAACCTGCCACCTGCACTCTGTGGTGAGGATGGGCTGAATTTAATTCTTTCCAGCCCTGTCATTGGCCACCAGATGAGGTTGGCAAGGACCACCAGTGGGTAATGCTGGGCAATTGTATCCCTTTTCCTGCTGCTTAAAGGAATCTTTAGAAGCAGCAGCATCCCAGTGGCTGGCAAATCCCTGTTCCCGCCGAGGATCCCATCCCTGCTGGGTGGCACGGGATATCCTGGCGTTGCCTGATGGGATTCAGTGCCGCAAAACCCTCGGTGACAGCTCAGAGAGGAGGACGAGGACGTGAATGGAACAAGGCAACAAAGCTGCTCCAAAAATCAAAGCGCGTTCCCCCTTTTTTTCCCCCGGCAGAGATCCTGTATTCATTGATTGTTGACATGACATATGTGGGTTGGAGAAAGGCAGCGGCAGCTTCTGGCAGGGGAGGAAGGGGCTGGGGGGGCCAGAGGGGCTCTGCAAGCCGAGATGCTGATTACCAGGGGCAGCAAATAGCTTGCAGCTGCCTCTGCTCAACACGCTCTTTGTGGCGCTTGCAGCCACTCTTTGGACGCAGCTATTTTTAATTTCCCCAAGCGCGCACAAAGCAAAGGGGGTGGGCGATGCCGCCGGCGTCCCCCCTTCCTGCCCCCCACTCCCACCCCTTTCCCAGCCAGCCCTGCGCTTCCCAGCTTCCTCCCAGCCTCCGGGGAATGTGGGGAGCTGCACTCCCCTGGTTTTTTGGGGATTTTTTTTTTTTGGGTCCGCGTTTGGGAGCTGGCCTTGGCTTTCCCCCCGCCCTGCGCCAGTGTGTGCGGGGAGCTGGGAAAATGCAGAAATAAATAAATACGCAATTAGGCAGCCGTCCAGCCGTGGAGGGGGGGGTGTGCTGCAAAAAGAGACTCCGGCCAAATTTTGGAATGCCTGAGAAAGCGGCTGGAGCCGTGGGCGAGCGCGGGGTTGTGGGCTTCCCACCACCGTGGGCTTCCCACCGCCGCGTTCTTCCCGACAGAGAAGGGGCTGTGACCACCAAAGAGGAGGAGGAGGAAGGAGGGTGGCATCTCCCAGCCTTGCTCTTGGGGGGTTCCCCCCAAGGACAAGGCATGTTTGTGCTGAAGGTGTGATGAGAGTGAGGGGTCTCAGCCAGCCCCCGGTGGGCTCTTGCAACAGCTCAAGAGCAATTTTTCTTCCACCAGTGTTTTTGGGGCCAAAAGCCAAGGTGTGCCCTCTGTTCAAGCAGCAACACGGTTTGGGGTTAATAAATTACTTATTTGCAGTCCTTGTTCCTCTGTTAGGTAAGCATTGGTGAATATGATATTTCTGCTTTATCCCAGACATGAATTATTCATCAGGTTTGGAGTCTGTAAAAGGGATGTTGTCAGGTTAAAACTTGCGTGGAGACAAGCCGAGGTCTTCAGTGAGGTTTTGTAAACGGCTTTTCTCAGGGTTTTTGCTGGAGTCTTCCCCCTTTTTTCTGTGCTGTTTTGAGGCATTTTTGGTGAAAAGTGAGAATTTCCAGGCCTGTTTGATTATTGGTCTTGCTCATTGAGTTATCATGGACTGTAAGATATTAAAAAAAAAAAGCCATCAAAATACTCTTTTTCCTTCCTGCTGGACCAGGTAAACAGCGTGTGAATGTGCCTTTGGTAATACATGTTTTATAAGACCTTTTTATTTTGCCCTGTTCCTTCAAAGGTGTGGAAAAGACTTATTCCTGCAATCATTGAAGTCTGACTGCAAGTAGGCAGCAAGATAAAACAGCCAGACAGCCTTGCTGGAAGTTAAAATTACCATAGGTAAATCACGTGTGCAGCAACTTCATTTACCCTTCACCTCCTTCCTGCAGGATCTGATCCAAGAGCTGGTTTGTTGAAGTGTGTGCTAACAGGCTTGTACCCCTCCACCCACCACAGGCAGCTCAGCTCTTCCAAGACTTCTTCCACTGTTATGGGAGAGCAGGTCCCTGGGGCAGAGGTGCTACCTGTGGGACTTGAGGTGCTGGGGAGAGCTGGGAAGGTCCCACCTACCATGGAGAGTTTTTTCCCCCATGTTTTCCTGGCATGCACCCCACAGCCATGACCTGTCTTTGCTGTCATGGTACTCCCTGCCATGGGGCTGTGGGGAAAAAATCCTTCCCTGTGAGGGTGGTGAGGCCCTGGCACAGGTTGCCCAGAGAAGCCGTGACTGACTGCCCCATCCCTGGAAGTGTCCAAGGCCAGGTTGGATGGGGCTTGGAGCAACCTGGTCTGGTGGAAGGTGTCCCTGCCCATGGCAGGGGATGGAATGAGATGGTCTTTTAGGTCCCTTCCAACCGAAACCATTCTGTGATTCTATGATGTGATCCTGATCCTGTGTCCTCACTCTTGCACAACCCATGCCTTGGGTGCCATAGCTGTGGGTCTCCATGATTTTATGGCCAAACAGTGCCCTGGAAACCTGCAGCAAGGCCAAGGCTGCTCTTGCACCGTGGCCCACGATTGTCACCACTCTCCTCCCCGTTCCCTTTGCTGTGGGTGATGTGGTCCCTGGGCAGAGGAGGCAGAAGGGACAGGCCTGCAGGAGTGATTTTAGAAGTGTCCCAGCAGCATCCTGAGCTCACACGGGATTTCCACCTGTTGTGGTGCTGTGGCTGGGGAGAAAAGGTGGGGTTTTGGAGCACACCCAGCCTTGGCCCTTTCCTCCTCATTTCATCAGCTGTGTTGCGATCACATTGATAAAGTCACAGGGATCACCAGGGCGCTGGGGAGCTACTGGGATATAATTAGGGTTTTGGTTCACTTTCCTGGCTGCTTTCCCATTAGGGGAGGGGCAGTAGGGATTATGGATGGAGCAGATGTGTGGAGGGAGGGGACGTTTGGCTTGCATGGGAGGTTAATGCTGTGCACAGGCTGATGTTGGGGGGGTGAAGTCTGTCATCCCAGGCATGGGGGATGGAGAAAATCTTCTCGGGCTCAGCCCCCTCGGATTCCTCAGGCCCAGATTGCTCCTCTCTGCTGGGGTCGAATGGCTGCTTCCAAAGGAGAGGTTGCAGAGTGCTCCTGGGAGCAGCTCACGGCTGTGAACTGCCTCCTCTCCCTGAACTCCTCTGGAAGTGCAGGAGCCAGATGTGAGCAGCAGGTTTAGGGAGAAAACACTGCTCCCCTGGGACACAGGGACAGCTCCAGCAGTCTGGTGTGTTATTCCCAATCTTTTCCTGGGTGTTTGAAGCACTTTTTGCCCTGGATGCCACTTGCCTTTGAACCTGATGGTGCCTGCCTGGCCAGGATGGCTCTTTGCTGTCTGCACCAGCACCTCCACCACACCTTGCATGTGCCAGCAGAGCCCAGCTCGAGTTGTTGCTGGGTGGTCTCCTTGCCACACAACAGCTGTGTGTGCCTGTTGGGAGCTTTTCTTCTAGGAACTGGCCCAAAAGCCTCCCATTTTGTGCCATTCAGTGGGATGACCAACAGTCAAAGTTCAGAAAACGCTCTCCAGCTGTCGCCTGGACTGTTGGAAAGGTCTGCAGAGCTTGTCAGGAAGCTTCTGGGAGCAACGCAGAGCAGGTATGGGGTTTTTTGTGGGAGTGTGAGTGTAGGGTGTAGGATGTGGGTGCTGCTTGTTTGGCCAGCCCGACCCAGCCTCTTGTGCTTGGGTCGACCCTCGCCCCTCCAACTGCAGACCCCCAAGTGCCCTGGGAGCTCTGCTGCCTGGTATTCCCAGCCCTGCAGGAAGCTCTGCAAAGCTCATAAGAGCAGCGCTGGGGAATAATGAGATTTCCAGACTAATTTGTCCGGATTCAAGAACTTCCACTGAAGCATCTGTGCCCGTGGGAGTTGCCCGAGCCTCCGGTGGATCTGGTGCTGCTGATCCCCAGGATTGTCCTCTCCTCCCCTGCAGTTGTTGAGGGCTGGTGCAAGACACTGTATTGACAGTCCTTGCGGGTTGAGGGGGTCCTTGGGGAAACCCCACCACAGCAGCAGGGCAGTGCAGGGCCCTAAATTATCCAGAGCTCCAGGCAGCAGCTTTTGGAGGTGGCTTCACACAGCTATGATGGTGCTGATGGCTCGGTCTGTCGCTGTGTGTCTGCTCCTACTCCTCTGTTCAGTTGCATTTGCAGGAGAGGTTGTGGAATGGCTGGAGACTGGGAGACCTGTGCCTCCTTCCCTTCTGGCCTGGAGGGGAGATGGATTCACTCAGGGAGGTACAGAGATTTGATTGATTTAATTTGTTGCTTTCCTTGGATGACCCTTGGCCTTGGTCGTGTTTCCCTCACCCCCATGAAGCAGAAATCCAGGTCCAGCTGTGGTGGAACAGGGCTGTCCAACACAGGTGGAGATCATTCTGCCTCGATCCAAGTTTCCAACCCCCTGACCTGTCTCCAAAATTGGCACCACTGTGTGTATAACCATCTTTGTATGGGGGTGACCTTCTGGGAACATGGTTTCTGGTGTTTGGTGAAGCCCCTTGCTCCTGGGGAGGGACATGGGAGCCGGCATTCCTGGAGGTGGTGGTGAGCTCCTGCACATGTGAGCCTGGCAGCGCCGTGCAGGGACCACCTGGGACTTGTCTCCTACACTGAGGGGGTGGAGGATAAAGTTGACAAGGCCAGTTTGGAACAGTGCAATTTAAAATTCAAACATCAAGATGCAAATGAAACCCGTTTTTTCTTCCCACCCCCAGATGACTGCGTTTCCCTCTCCAGGCAACTCTCCCGCCATAATCCCTGCACCAAGCTCTGGTCCCTCCTGTATTTACCATCCTAGTGCGTGGTCTCACCAGGTTTTTGCCATCGGGCTGATTACCATGACAACTCCCTGGAAGGCTGTAGATATCTGCTTCCCCTTTGGCTGTTGAGCCTGTGCATTGGGGAGTGGGGAAGGTGCCACGCTGGCAGCTGCGAGCAGATGGGGTCGGATCCGTTATCATGTATTCCTCCCACCCTCTTCTAAGGAGGGGAGGAGGACATTTTGCATTTTAAATGCATCTAAATCCCGGAGAGCAAGAGGAAAGAATAACTCTTTGGTTTGCAGGGCTGTGAGGCGGTGCCTTTGGCATTGCAGGGCCATCAAGCATCTCTGCAAAGCTTGGCTTCTGCTTTGGTCTCCAAAGAGCTGGGATAGGGGTTGAGCGGATGCTTCAAGCTCTTTGTGCAATGTTTGGCTATTGCTTTGGCCTCCAAACAGCCGGGATGACAGCTCAGAGCAGCCTCTCGACCCCCATCCTAGTGGGACCTTGCTCTCATTTCCGTCACGGTGCCGATGTTCTCTGCATCTCTGTCCCTGTTCCCCTAGAGTGGCGTTGGATGTGGAGTGTGCATATCCATGGGCGCAAGTTTCCCTGAAGGACTCCCTGGATTTGGCAGTGCTGTTGAGGATGCACAGGCTCAGACCCTAGTGCTGAGGGAGGTTGAACCCACTTGGTGACCGCCACTGGGTTTGCTGACCCTCCTTGCCAGGCACGGGTGGTTGTGCCAGGACAGGATAAGGCTGTTCCCATCATGCACGGACCCCTTGGAGGCCGTTCAGCAGGAAAGAGGTTAACAGGAAGGAGGCAGGCTAGGCTCTGGCTGCCAGCTCCGACCCTGCTTTGGAGTGGGGAGCAGCTGGGAGCTGCAAGAGCAGTGCGAAAATAGCCTTATAAGGCCAAGACAAGCCGACTCCAGCCTCCGCACAGCCCCGGCCGGGCTTGCTCCGCTCCAGCACCCGCTCGCCGGATGGATACCCTTGGGGGCAGAGCTACAGATGGGATGTGTGGCACCGAACTTGCTGTCTGGGCACCCCCAGAATGGGAGCTGCCCGTGCCTGGCTGAGGTGGCACTGGGTGGGAGAGGAGCCCGAGGGTGCTCCCGGGCAGTTCGCAGGCAGCTCTCGGCCTCGCTCAGTGTTTAGACTCGCTGTCTGTGGACATAAACACCGACTTCGCTTAAAAGCGGCCCCTGGCTGAACTCTCCTGCCCAGCCCCTGCACTTCAGCCCCTTCTCAAACTGCTCCCAGGGAAGAAAATTCCTTCCCACTGGCAGAAGTGGAGCTGATGTTGTTTTATTTCCTGGTAGAGGCTCAGGAGGGCTCTTTAGGGGCCTGGCATGCAGAGACAGGCATGTGTGGCACTTGCTAACCCATCCCACCTCTTTGGGGTGGGTGACCTGGAGCCATGGGGAGCTCCTCCACTAAAACAAATTTCAGGAGCCTGCAGTCAGCACCTGTGATGAACAAGCTAGGGTCAATGGTGGGGAAATATGTGATGGGGCTGGAGAAGGGTTATGGCGTTTATCCAACTTGGGAGGGTGTTCCTGCGTCTCTGGCTGCACACCTGGACAGCTGTCCTGTCCCCTCCATGTGCTGGTGCAGGTTTGCTGCCAGTGCAGAGCCACATTGGCAGTGCCAAGGCCAAATCTGCAGAGGTGCCTTCTTCTGTGAAAGGGGATGATGGCTTCTGGCAGGCTGGTGAGTCCAGGTAGTGGTGAGATTTGGGGGCATCTTCCCCTGTTTCTTGCACAGGGGCACAAGATGTGAATGCAGATGGGCAGGGAACATGTGTTGCTTGATAACTCCTTGAGGATGTGGCACTTGAGGACATGTTTTAATGGTGAACACGGTGGTGGTGCTGCGTTGACAGATTTGATGATCTTAAAGGTCTTTTCCAACCTTAATGATTTTATTATTCTGTGATTCCCTTGCCAGTGGAAAAAACCTCCTCTTCCTTTGCCTGGTGCATGGCCTGAGCAAGCTAGAGGTTTCTCAGTGACTTCACCAAGCAGTAGATGCTGATACAGGAAGGGTCCACGTGGGAAAGGTGTGCTGAGGTGGCCAAGAAAAGATACTTGGATGGCACAGGGAGAGCAGAGCGCTGCTGTGGGAATGGGGGAGCCCATGCTTCTGCTGCCCTTTGATGGGGGACTGCTCCAGTCCATCCTTTTGCAGAGCCTGCAGAGGTCGTTTTCAAGAGCCTTTGTCTAATTTAATAAATCCAGGACGCTCAGCCTGCCAGCTGATCTATAAGTGTAATAAAATCCTCCTGCAGCAGCACTCTGGCTGTGGTGTGGCTGTATCGATAGCCTGGTGCCTGGTGGCAGGAAGCCTAAAAGGCTCATTAAAGCCCTGCTGCTGTGCCAGCCGTGCTCACCTGGTGCCTGGGCAGCTCTGGGCACACCGTGGCCACTCTGCCAGCACTGGAGCCAGCCCGGTGTGTGCATGGTGCATCCCCCAGTGGGGTTTGGGAGGTGCATCCTCCTCTGGGGTTTGACAGGCTGTGTGTAGCCTCACGTGGCTGAAAAGGGATCCCTTACAACTACCTGAAAGGAGGTTGTAGCCAGGTGCGGGTCAGTCTCTTCTTCCAGGTAACAAGTGATAGGACAGGAGGAAACGGCCTCAAGTTGCTCCAGAGGAGGTTTAGATTAGAAAAATTTCTTTACTGAAAAGGTGGTCAGGCATCGGAACAGGCTGCCCAGAGCAGTGGTGGAGCCCCCTTGCCTGGAAGTGTTCATAAACCATGTAGATGTGGTGCTTAGGGATGTGGTTTAGTGACAGACATGGTAGTGCTGTGGGTTAATGGTTGGACTCAATGATCTTAGAGGTCTTTTCCAAGCTTAATGTTTCTGTGAGTTTTCAAGGAGTTGGTGCTTTCTTGATGGCCTCTGGGCAGGAATGGTGGATGTGGCTCTGGTTTGCGTTCCCAGTGCTGTGCTGCTGCCAGGAGCTGCCTGTCCCAGCTGCATCAGTGCCCTTGCCCAAGCCGTAGTTGTGTCCATGTTGCCTGGATGTGCCCATGGCCATGGGACAGCAGAGTCTTGCTCCCTCCCACCCCACAGCCCTGCCAAGATCTCACTTGCATCCCACCTCAAGCACTGGGCACTGGGATGGGTGAAGCTTTTAGCAGGCACAGGAGCTGCCAGTTGCAGAGCACTCGGAGTGCTGCGAGTGAGCAGCGCACTCGGCAGCCGCCCTCATGAATATTTTAGCTCAGAGAATTAACATTTGTCGAGACGAATTTATGGAGGCAGCGTGGATGTGTGGATGTCTCTTCCCCAGGCACCACAGGCTTGCTGCTGCTCCAAGGCAGCACTGGGAGCCAAGACAGAGCCAGCCAGAGCATGAGCCCGTCACGGCAGAGTGGGACAGCAGAGCCATGATCTCCCCCCGGGACAGCCAGGCCCCGGTGCCAAGGCAACCACCCTGCCATGTGGGATAGACAAATGGTTGTGGCGTTTTGTTTTTTTTTCTCTTCCCCTCCTGGTTCTTGGCAGAAAGTAAAATGTCCCTTTTGTTTGGTTTCCTCCTCCCCCTGCCCCATCGCCTCTCTTTAAAGGTTGTGTTCCAGATTTTGTCAACCCACGTTGTGTAATAACCCCGGAGAATGGTGTGGGCATTGACTGTGTCCCACTGAGGCCGTGGCAGAGCCAGTCCTTGGGAGCTTGACCGTGGGGTTACCTGCTCCAAAACATCCTGTGTACAGCTGCTGAGCAAAACTGCCTTGTATTTTGTACTGAGCTCCCATGATCCATGTGTTAGAAATGACGGGGAAGGTACTTGGAGAAAATTCTGAGTTTTTTGAATCTAAATAATCCTCTTTTTCTACTTGAGTCCTGCAAAACCATATGGAAATTAGGGACTTGCAGATAAACTCTGTTAACTTTCAGCAGCAGCCATTGCACCTGGGAGCATCCAGCACTGTGCAGGAGGATGCAGTAATGCCCTGCTTGGGATTTCTTGCTTTGGGCTTCTAAGAGGTCCCTGTTCTTTCTTTCCCTCGGTTCTAGTGCCCAAAGAGGGGGCTGCTGGAGTTTCTGGGCTCTGCATCCTACAAGTATCCATCCAAAGGTCCCTGCATCTCATCTGGAGGCTGCTAGGATTGTTGATGTGGAGAGCATGGCGTGACTCACGTCCTGAGCACCCGGGGAGGGAGAGGAGGAGGAGGAGAATGTACTATAGGCTTTGTGTGTTGTGGAGAGGGACGCTGAGAGCACGTGTGTGTCAGTAGGGATCTGTCATTCCGAAGGGAAACAGCAATGCAATTGTTTCTTGGCTCCAGTTGCTCTGCTGGTACTGGCAGCATGGAGAGCTGTAGCTGCTCATGTGGTGCAAGTGCTCCCTTCCTGGTGCTAATGAGGGGCAGGTCTGTTGACTGGACTGGAGATGGCTCATGGCACTGAGGAGAGCTGGTAATGGTGCCCATAATGGTGTCCTCTGTGCTTCCAGAGGTGCACTCTGCTGTGCTTCCACTCCTAACCCCAGTTAAATGACACACCCAGGCACCAGGTCCAGTTCTGTGCTCCATCCCATTGGCAGCAGCATGGGAAATGGCAAAGGCAGGGCCCCAGCACCTTGGGGACGGGGCTGTCCCTGAGCTGGGGACCGACAGCAGCTGGAGCAGGAGCTGAATCTGAGCATCCACTCCTCACCTGGACACAAAGCCACCCCGGGCTCTGACGCTGGGTTCAGCCTTGTATCAAAGCATCTGCTCTTCAGAGGGCTGGTTGAAGTCCCAGCCTTGTTGTTGTTGTTTTGGTGTCTCTGCCATACGACACCTCCCTGCTTCTGCATTGATTTATTCCCTTACAATTGCGGGACCCACGCAGTCCTCACCTGGCCTTGGACTAGCCCAGGGACCAGCTCTGCTTCCTTCCCCAGGGATCCCCAGCCCTGAGAAACCCTCCAGCCTAGAATGGGGTGGTCAGAGGTGGGGATGGGATCTGAGTTGCCTCCTCCTCGGTGGAGTTTGCGTGTGTGCGCACACGCGTTTCCACCCGGCTCCATTTGCATTTCACTTCAAAGTGCCTGTGTTGCCTCCAAGGAAGGAAATAAATGGTGTAAAGGAATTTACATCCCGAGCGAGCAAGGCTGCTGGTCCATCAGGTTTCATCTGCTGCTGACAGGTGTGGAGGTTCAGGGAGGCTGCTGTGGGATGTCAGGTTCATCCCTGGTGCTGCAGGTGCCAGAGGGTCAGTCCTAGCTTTGCTCCCAGCCCTTTCCTGGCATCCTGGCTCAGAGGTGTGGTGATGGACAAGAACTCATGTGTCAGGCTGTGCAAGATGCCAACGTTCACCCTCACAAGGAGGGGTGAGTGGCAAAACCACTTTGCAGGGCCAGCCTGGCGGTGAGGGGGCCCCAAACCGGCTCCTCCGCTCCTGGCACACTTCATTCAGGGCGGGGTGTGAGCTCCAAGGGAAGCCGCCCTGAATGCTGCCGTGGGGTTAAAGAGGGAGGAGAGCAGGCGAATTTTGTCTCTTCCTCTCCTCCTGTGCCAGCTCCCTGCCAAATCCCTGTGGGGCCTTACAGGGAGTCAAGCGGTGCCTGTGGCAAGAGGGACTAAGTGGCCCAGGGCATCCCCGAGGGACTAGGGCTCCCTCCCTCCTCCTCGTCCCCTTTTCCCCCTATCCTGGTTTCATTCCCTTGTGCAAAACTACTCTGGGTGGGGAAGGGGTTGGACCTGGACCTTACAGTCCTGGAGGCCTCGGCTGTGCCAAAGGCCAGCAAGACAAAAACGGTTCTAAGACTCCACTTGGAACAGGAGAAAGTTTTTCCGTTGGGTTTTTATAGCTCCCGGAAAGCGGGGTTTTATTTTTGTTGTCTAAGACAAAAAATCCTCTTAGGAGCTAAGTACCCGCGGCGGTGCAGGGCGGGAGGCTGTGCATGCGCCGGGCCGGGGGTCTGGGCTCCGTCCCTGGGGTCTGAGCATGCTGATTTCCACAAAGGAAAAGAGGAGGTTTTGTTGTTCCTGATGTACAACTGGTCCCGTTTGCGTACACATTCGCTGCAGCACCCATGATGGCTCCGTGCCACCCCTGGGCTGTCAAAGGATGCTCCCACCCAGGGACACAGCTGCAGGAAAAGCCCTTTTCCTGGGGAAAGGGTTTTTTTCCCACTACTTGCAGGAGGAGTAAACTGGGGGCTTTGTGGGGCTGATCTGAATTTCCTGGGGTTGTAGGCTGGGACCATTGAGCTCTCCTCAGTCGCCCTTTCTTTGCATAGCGCAGGCTGCTCTTGGAGGGGTTTTGCTGGCAGGGGAGCTTGTTTCCATGGTAAAAACCTTAACAGCATCTGCCAAAAATCCGTCTCCTTGTTGGCCCGGCCATCTGGAGGGCACAAGGAGGCTTTGACAGGGTGACAAGGTGGCCACGGGCTGCTTTGGGTCCTCCTTTGGTGTAGTTGGCAGCTTGGAGGGGTCCCTCCCTCAGTCATTTATGCCCCAGGTGCAGGTTTGCTCTGGGATGCTGTAGGGCCCCCAGTGTCACCCAGCCTGGTGGGGACAGGCAGGCTGTGGATGGGGGAGCCATGGCATCCGTGCTCAGGGAGGGAGGGCTGCGGGCGCCATGCACCAGGAGCGGGTGGCCACGTTGTAATCGGATGAGCCAGCACTGCTCCAGATGGACCTGTCAGCTCTTGTCAGTGCTGACACCCCTCCAGGTGTCCCTCTACATCCCCTCAGGCCACAAGGGCCACCGCCTGTCCCACTTTACTGGGTCTCTTTGGAGCAAGGGGGCCTAGAGGTGACACTGTGTTCACAAAACCCACCGGACAAATAAGGTGCCATCCATGCTGTGGTCCTTCCCTGGCAAAATCCATGAGTTTTTTAATTTTAATGGGAAAAACCTGGCATGTGTGTCTGTCTGTCTGTCCCTGAACCGTCCTGTGGTGAGGACAGTGGGACCTTGCTACTTTGCCACCCCTTTCCCCAGGTGCCACCCCACCACCCCCGATGGTTCAGAGCTGCAGACCCAAAGCCGGACACGCGGTGCCTTTCCTTGGGATCCCTGTACTGCACCAGGAGATGCCCTGGATATTGGGCATAGGAGAAGTGTCTTGCTGGCAGCAGTGGACCAGACTGGGCTGGCAGGACTCGTACCTGCCCAGATGTGTGGCACAGGGCTTTGCTGTGTGCTGGCACAGCATACAGATGGGTCTGGGAACTTGTGATCAAAGCATCTTGATGTGTACGATCCTGATGTCCACCAAGAGAGGTTTTAGGGCTCAACTCTGCACTCTTCTGTTCTTCTCTCCTTAAACAATACCCGTTTCTCCTTCCCCTTGCAGCCGACAACCCTCCCGCAGGGCACCATCAACATGAACCAGTGCACGGATGTGGTGGATGGGGAGAGCCGGACAGGGCAGAAGTTCTCCTTGTGCATCCTGACACCGGAGAAGGAGCATTTCATCCGGGCTGAGAACAAGGAGATCATCAGTGGGTGAGTGCAGATCCGGGGCTGAGCCGCTGCCGTGCTCTTGCATGAGCTGGGAGGAAGAGGAGGGTGAGTAGGACCTTTCCCAAGGCTGGGTGCTGTGGCAGTGCATACCCAGGCTGATCCTGAGTCCTGGGGATCCCGATGGGTGCTGGGGTTACCCCATGGTGCTTTTAGCCTTGTCCATCCCTAGGCAGACACGGAATCCTGGGGTGGATGCAGCCCACCCCCGTGGTCCCAGGGGAGCATCTGACCTGCAAGGATGATTAAAGTATCATCCCTCACAGGAGTGCCTGCTGCTGACCTGCAGGGACTCAGAAACACTGATGATTAGCCACTAAAACAAGCAAATCAGGGTAGATTTCCCAACTCCAGGTGTTGGGTGGTGACCTAGAAACATCCTCTTCCATCACTCACATGCTGTCTCGGGTTGAAGCTGGAGCTGGTGAGGGTGCAGAGCCGTGGGAGAGCAGAGCTGCTGGCATAGAGCTGGACTGTGGTGGGGCTGCTGCTCACCTGCGAGCGTTCCCCACGTGGTGTTCCCAGAGCTCAGTGCCTCCCTCCCAAAATTTGTTGACATTTGAAACTCGAGCAGGAAGTTGAAGGGATGAAGCACTCACTCTTTCCCCCTCTTCCTGAGTCACGGCGTCTCCCACCTCCCCCAGCCCTGGCAGCAGCAGAGTCACCACTTTCAGCTGAGATTTCTATTTCCAAACGTTTTCTTTGGTTGTGACTCCCCCCGTTTTGGTAAACGCTTGTCGAAATATGATATTTTTCTACCAAGAGCTTGAGATTTTGATTAGATACGTGCTATCTTGTGTTGAAACCTCCCTGCTCTACTGAGACACACGAGCATGGGTCATTCCCTCTCTGTGAACCACTTTGGGCTGGCAGACCTGTCCCCCCCGACCCCGTTCACAGCAGTGGGGTTGCAGCGGCTGCAGAGCCGGGATGCAGAGGCACAGGGGAATCACGGCACAGGGGAGCCAGCTCCTCGCCTCCAGCCAAGGCAGGAGCAGTCACTACACCCCAAACCATGGCCAGCCCCCATGCCCTGCTCTCTCCTCCCTCTCCCCACGCTCCGGTTCACAGCTCAGCCTTTGTTGCTGGTCCTGCCTGCCGCGGGAGGGAGAGGCATTGCAGAGCGAGGTGGGGCTGATTTATTGCTCATCGGCCCAGCGATGGGTTTTGAAGCAGCGCGTTTGCTCCTGACTGCAGGCATTAATCATCCCAGAGCAGTCCCACTCTGGGGCTGAGCCAGGCGGGTTTCGTTTTCAGTTGCAGCACGACAGGAAGATTTCCCTGGCTGGGGGAGAATTTGTTCTGCGTTCGTTCCATCCTGCTGGCATTTATTGCTTAACCAAACCCCACTTGATGTGGTCATCTCCAAGTGCTTTACAGCAGCAGCGTGCGAAATGGGGGGAACAGGGGGGAGAAGGAGGGACATCTGAAGCAGGAGTGTTTCCCAGCGGTCCTCAGATACCTGTGGAGTTGGCAGAGATGCTGGGCAGGTCGTCAGGCTGCAGTGGCAGGGCACAGGAGGGTCCCCCCAAGTGACTTGTGCAGGGGATGGACTCCACAATGCCAAGTTCACGCTGTTCTTCCTTGGACAAAAGCACTTTGTGTGCAGTGTGCGGGTGTTGGCATTGCTGAAGGGGGAAGGTCCTGCTGGAGGCTCTGTCCCTCTCTGCTGTCTTTCAGGATCCTTGAATCTCTGCCCCATGTCAGCCTTGGCTGTGGCCTCGCTCTTGCAGTGAGTGGGGTTTGAGCCAAAGCACCCTGAGGTCATCGCTCTGCCCCTCCTCTCCTGGCTTTTTTTGTCCCCAGGAGCTGGTTGCGATGGTTTCTGGTACTGTTCACCACACTGACCCTGACCAGGTCAATGTCACTCCCATCCCTACGTGCTCCCCCACAGCACAGACCTCACCTTCTGCTTTCTCTGCCCGCAGGTGGCTGGAGATGCTGATCGTCTATCCCAGGACAAACAAGCAGAATCAGAAGAAGAAGAGGAAGGTAGAGCCCCCAACTCCCCAGGTAACCCCAGGGAGACACACACATTGCCACCCAGACCCTTGCCTCCCTCTCAGGGCCACAGCCTTGCTTTTTTCCTGAGGGAGGTCCCCTCTAACCCTCCGGATCAACTTTCTGCCAGCCTTCTGATGCTGCCTGTGCAGAGAGTGAGAGCTGGGGTGAGCCAGGACAGCAGATCAGTGTGAATTAATTCCTGATCATCACTTCCAGGGTCACACACTGCTTTCCTGGCTGCTTTGTGGCCACGTTTCACCTCTCGGGTGCTGTTTTGTGGCGCCGGCCCTGCCCACACTGTCTCAAGAGTGGCCACAAAGCCATGCGGTCCCTGTGGAGGACCAGGGAGAGGTGCTGTTCGTGGGCCATTTCAGCAGAAACAGGATGAAATTCCATCAGGCTCCAGTTACCCCCTTTGAGATGACCCCAGAGATAGTGGGAATGAAAGGAAAATACTAAAGGCCAGGGCCAGGCTGGGAGCTCCGGGGCCGGAGCCGGGCTCTCCAGGGACCCGGCAGTGGCTTCGTGCTCGCTTTGACTATAAATGGTAAAAAGTGGGGCTGACTGTGACTCAGTCATTCCTGCCGGGCTCCCACGTGGCCAGAGTGGGGGAGAATCCCACAGATGGGGAACGTGACCCCGAGGCCACCCTCGTCCCTCGCCGGGGCTGAGAACAGCCGTGTCCCTGAGGCCGCCTGACCTCCGGGCGTGCGTCCCGCCGCCATGGGGGACCGGCTGGGAGGGCTCCTCCAGCCGAGCCGGGTTGCACACCAGGGACCAAAACCAGGACTGGGGCTCCCCTGAGGCCTGGTTTTCAGGTCCCTGTTGATGGAAGTTCCCAGGATGGTCCTGGTGCAAACTGGGCCCATGGATGGGGTTTGTACGGCATGTCTCTGAATAAGTTTCCACCATGCCGCTGGATAAAGATGTTCTGGGCAACGGGAAAAAAAAATTAGGGGGAACATGATCCTTTTTTGCACACCAGGCTGGAAGTCTGAGTCACCTCCTGCCAAGGGCTGGGGTCCTTACAGCCCCTCCAGGCCCTCGAGTGCTTACTCTGGTGATGCTTTGGGGAAAATGCCTCTTCTGTCCATGACCAAGAGCTGATGCGTTACGAGTTGTCCATCCTCAATCCCCAGGGAGAGGGCTGGTGCATTTGGGGCACCCCAGTGAGCGGATGCAGCAGGGCAGGGATGCTCACCCCATCCTGACACAACACTAAACCCAGGCTGGGTTCAGGAGGGGGACGGGGCGGAGAGAAGAAGGGGCGCAGAGCCAGAAAAACATCATTCTGGGTTACATTTCATCACCATGGCAACTTCTTGGAAACCGTACAGGATCTGAGCTCCTGAGCACCAAATAAGGGAAGTGGCTGCGGGAACGATGCTGGCTCCCCACAGACAGTCGGGCTCCCCAGGTGCTTGGGGATGGGGCAGGCATGGACCCTCATGGAACATTGCCCCTCCCGTCTTGGGGCAGGCCACCCCAAGCCTCATTCTGCTTGCTACCCTCCTTCCACCCTCACCATCCTGTCAATCCCAGTCCCGTGGTGCTGGAAAAAGGCCCAAATTCACTTTACAAAGCCAGCCTCCATGTGGGACCTGCTGCCGGACGGATGCTGCGCTGTGTCGGACACTCACAAGCCACCTGCGAAAGCAGAAGCAGCATCTTTGCTGTTGTCTCCTGAATCCAGGCAGCTGCTCCAGGGAAGGAGAGGAGATGCTGAGGAGAAAATCAGCACCAAATCCCACTCTGTGAAATGGCTTCTCCTCAAGTTGGCTGCTGTTCAGCTCGCTCTCCGTGTGCTGGTGGAGAAAGGCTGATCTCTTTCTAAAGATGGCCACACGCTAATCTGGCAGCAGGTCATGTCTTAGATCTGCTCAGGGAGGGATGGACACCTTTGTGATTTAAAAAAAGAATTTAAACAATGGATATTCCTGCTATTTCTAGCTCTCACATAGTTTTTCTCTGTCTGTGGTAGAGCAGAGCTTGGTTGCAGCCGGGAGCTCCTGGGGCATCAGGGCCACTTCCAGCTCCCACCATCATTTTTTTTATCATCCCTCTGCAAAATCACCAGGATGGGAGCAATGCAGGGAATATCAGCTTTTGGACAGGGAGAGTTGTGTGTTTT
The DNA here is from genome assembly GCF_036250125.1 of Pseudopipra pipra. Lineage (NCBI taxonomy): Eukaryota > Metazoa > Chordata > Aves > Passeriformes > Pipridae > Pseudopipra > Pseudopipra pipra. Next base: position 13,932,396 of record NC_087564.1, read on the forward strand.
CACTTTGCTTTGCAAGCAGGTTGCAGTTTTAGGAGAAAAAGGGCAGGTTTTGCTGTGCTCCAGCGGAAAGGTGCAGGCAGCAGGACAGACTGGACTGCCTGTGCCTGCCTGCTGCCTGTGGGAACTTGAGGCAGGGTTTGGGGCTGAAATCTGGGATTTGAGGCGCTGCCCTCTGTTTGCACAGGGGTGTGGCAGGCTCAGGTAAGGAGAGCATGCCCAGACACACTTCATGCAGCTGGAGGCTGGTTCTGCTGATTTTGGTGCATGCTGCTGTTTGGAGATGTTCATACCCCTGAGCAGCAAAGAGTTAATGTCTCTGCTCCCTTACAGACTTCTTTTTGGCCCACATCTCAGCCTAATTAAATACATATCTACAAATAATTTCACGGGGGTGTGTGTAAGGGATATATAAAAATATCCTGAGTTGGTGATTAGCTTCGGGCTTGGATCGATGAATGAGTGGTTGAGGGTGGAGGGGACCTTGGAGATTGGCCCGACCCCCTGCTCCAGCAGCGTCCTCTTCAGTGGGATGCTTGTGAACTCTGGATCGTTTACCTCCAACACTGCATTCCTTCGGTGTGAAATTTCCAAGGGGATTTTTTTAAAAATTGAGGTCATTTGCTGCTTGTTGTGGCTGTGCACAGAGCCAGGACCCACTCCCTGGGAGATCCCCGGTGGCACTGGCACAGTCCTGCAAATGCTGATTTGGAGGTGCAGGACTAAAACCCACCTGATGTGGGAGCAGGGGATGGAGAGGATGCTCCTTGCAGCCACTGTCCCCAGCCTGTGGCTGCAGGCTCAGGCAGTCCTGGATTCTCCCTACTCCATAGAAAAGGAACAAGCAGCTGGAAAACTTCCCACAATCCAGAGGGGAGTTAATTGTCATTGATTTATTGGTGGCTTTAAGGAAAATAATCTTCGAATGCTGAAGCTTAATATGACAACAGCAAAACATCTGGTAATGAACAAAGCTGAGGAAGGAGTTGGGAAAGCTGCTGCCTCTTCTGGGTCACACTCTGAACCTGGGCTGGCCTGGCTGTGGCCACCAAAGTGGCATCATCCATCATCTGATGGAATCTGGAGCTCCTTGCTAGCAAGAGAAGCATTTGAGATGATGGGGATTGTTTTAAAACAGCATGAAGCTGTGACACATGGCTGATCAGCCCTGTCCCATCCCTGTCGTGCTGTGATATGTCATGGGCAGCACCCAAACCCTCTGGGACCTCAGGGCCAAGCCTTTGGGGACTCTGAGTGTGGAGCTGGGGCAAACTCTCTAACCTTGCTGTGTCCCTTGTTCTTTCTAGGAGCCTGGTCCTGCTAAGATGGCTGTGACCAGCAGCAACATCCCCAGTGCAGAGAAGGTCCCTGCCACCAAGTCCACGCTCTGGCAGGAAGAAATGAGGGGCAAAGACCAAGTGGACGGGGGCAGCGGCATCAGCCCGGCACAGAGCCCCGTGCAAGGCCAGGCCGGGGCTGCCAGCTCCCTGAAGGATCCCGTGCTGGACAGCAAGGAAGGTGAGGGGCAAAGGTGCCAGCACTGATGTGATGCTGTGGTGGCCTGGTTCAGGCAGCTGAGCTGGCAGAAAACCACTATAGAGGGAGAAGTTTTCCCTGGGTTTGGTTCCTGGAGCATTCCAGCAAGGAGAGAGAGGCAGACCTCGTCCCTGCTGTGTGGGGACTAGTGTCAGGCATTACAAGCTGAAGTTCAGGAAGGAAAAAGTTGGCATTTCATGATGGAAAATCACAGTGTGGGGCCCAATCACGCCCTGGCAGGGAGATGGGGCTGCCTACCCTCACACTGGGAGCAAAATGCCTTTTCTAGCCCTTCCACATCCCCACTTGGGCACCCAGAGGGTGCAGGACCATATCATGCTCAGCCCAGGCATCCAGGCTGCCAAGCACTGAGCTCTGCTTCCTCCTCCAGCCCTGTTTTACATTTGATTTCCATGATGATTCCCTGGAAGATGCTGGATCCATGGCATTGTTCTCCCTGAAACAGTGGGGTTGGGTGCTCTTCCTGCCAGGCCATGGATAGGTCCCAGTGCTGGGGCCCTTTCAGGTGGGGAATGCTGCCCACTCAGGTGGGGAATGCTTTCCACCCACTCCCACTTGCCAGGAGTGAGATGTCCATTGCCTTGCACCCATAGAACTGTGGTTAATGCTGGGCTGGGGAGGACAGAGATGGAAGTGGGTGCAGAGCAGTGACTGCAGCCACCCAGTTCTTGGTTTGAAAATGTTTCACCTGTGCAAGCCCAACCCAAGAGTTGGACCAGCATCCTCAGTTCCCTGCAGACCATCCCACTGTCTCTGTGGGCATGAGGGAGAAAAGCCAAGGGTGCAAGAGATGACACAGGGCTGGGGCCAAGGCTCTGCTCTCATTTCCTGCCCTTGTCCTGGGTAGAATTGGGGTGTTTTTTGTTAAAAACAGAACTCAGACTTGAAACCAAGCATGGTGACTCCTCTGTCCCTTAGACGAGAGCTCCATGAACGGAGACCGGATAGACTGCGGGCGGAAGACGCGTGTCGAGAGCGGGTACTTTTCCTTGGAGAAGACCAAACAAGACTCGAAGCTGGAAGAGCAGCAACTGCCGCCCCCGCCGAGCCCACCCAGCCCCAGCACCCCGAACAACAGGTACAGTTATCCCAAATCGCCCTCACAGGAGCATGCCCAGCCCTTTCCTTCCCCAGGTACCCGATCAGGCGACCGAATGATTCACAGCTCCTCTCTGAACTCCTTGGACTCGAAGAGCAGTTGCTCCAAGCACAAGGACTCCAGCAACAGAGATGTAGGAAGGGGAGCTGAAAAATCGGGGCGTCCCCTTTCTTTTAAAGCCAGCCGGCAGTACACCACCCTGGCCGACGTTCCCAAGGCCATTAGGATCAGTAATCGTGAGGCCTTCCAGGTGGAGAGGAAGCGGCTAGAGCGGAGAACCCGGGCTCGTAGCCCTGGGAGAGAAGAAGTGGCCCGGCTCTTTGGGAATGAGAGAAGGTAAGGGATGAGTGGCTCATCTCCTGCTTGCATGCTTATAGCAGCACCAGGGTTGTGTCCTGGCCACAGCCTGGATGGAGCAGATGGAATTTGCCAGGTGAAGCCCCTTTGTGTTCCAGTGCTCTTGTGTTCAAGGATGCCTATCCACACCAGCCAGGTGGTGGGATGTCTTTAGTAGGGCCAGCGGGCAGGTGTCATCCTACCTGGCTGCTCTGGGGACAGCTGGCTGAGGTGGGTGATCACAGAGTCACAGAATGGTTTGGGTTGAAAGGGACCTTAAAGCTCATCTTGTTCCACCCCCTTGCCACAGGCAGGGACACCTTCCAGGCTGCTCCAAGCTCCATCCAACCTGGCCTTGGACACTTCCAGGGATGGGGCAGCCACAACTTTGGGCAACCTGTGCCAGGGCCTCCCAACCCTCACAGGGAAGGATTTCTTCCTAATATCCAATCTAAAGCTACCCTGATGTTCAGTGGTGTTGGGTGCCCCTATTTGCCATGCAGCCCACCCTCCCAGCCCGCAGCGCGGCACACGCTGGCAGCCAGCACCATTAATTAGGTGAGTTCTCTAAATGGTGTTAGTGCCAGGTGTGTTACGCAACTGCCTAATGAGCTGAGAGAGGTTTCAAAATGTCACGGCATTAATCTGGGAGAGGAGGGAGAGGCGGGTGCAGCGCCAAGGCAGGGCTGCAAAACAGCTCAGTGTGGAGGAGGACGGGGAGGGCGTCCGCGTGCGCCGGCGTGCCGGGTGCTCTCCGGGAGAGGCCAAGGACGGGCTCCACTTGCCCTGGGAGAGACACATTTGTGCAGTGAGGGCAGTGGAGCACACTGGGAGACAGGCCCCGGGTGAGAGGGCCGCCTGCCAGTCTGATTTTCCCGCCCTGGTTTTCCTCCGGGCATGTTCTCTCTCGCACGGTTTCAGCAGGAGCTTCTCCTCTGTTTCTTCCCAGCCCCTAAAGGACTGTTTTCCAGCCTGGCTTCTGAGAGCTGGGAGCAGGTCTGGGATGTACAGCACAGCTTTGTGCTGGTGCTGCCAGTCAGCAGGAGGATCCCAGACCTGGCCCAGAGCATGCACAGAGAGTGCTGGACTGGGAATAAATGAGGAGAGCTCAGGTTTGGCTTTCTCTGCCGTGGGAATTGGCCTTTCCCCAGGATTGAGGAGGAGGATGCCACACTAGTCCCTTGGCCACCCTGGCTGGGGACAGGGCTGAAAAAAGGCTGGTGGCTGCTGGTTTGCAAGCTGAGCTGATGCTGCCTGCGGGTGACATCCTGTCCCTGCTGGGTTTGCTTGCACAGGATGCCCTGGCCAGTGCCTGTCCCCAGTGTGACAGGACAGTGCATTCCTCCAGTGCCAGCAGTCCCTTGCTGCAGCTCTGGAGTATCATGCAACACTGGGATCATCCTGCACGGAGCTGGGGAGCAGATTTACAGCAGATAGCAGGGCCCAGGAGAGGACATTGCTGCCAGAGACTGTCCTTTTTTAATGTCAGCTCCACTCATTGCCTGCTGGCAAGTGCCTTTTCCCAGGGAAAGTCTGCTTTTCCCAGCCCAGCTGGGGCTTTATCAGTATTGGCAGGAATTTCCCTGTGTCAGCCCAGAGCCTTTATCAGAGCAGGACGGGTGTAGGGAGAGGAGCAGGCACTGCACCAGGCACTGGAGGCTTGCTGCCCGTGGGGCTGAGCCCAGTCCAGCATTTGGGAGAGGGTGATGGCAGAGTAGGGTGAGGGGTCCCCATCTGTGGGAGGGATTGCAGCCTGCGGTGCTGGAGGAGTGTGCTGTGAACAGGGATGGTTCAGTGGGTGTTTAGGGATGGGCACATTTGTTTTCTCCTCCAGTAACCTGGGAATTGGCCCATGCAGGTGGTGTGGGTGCAGAGGTCCTGTGTTCCAGAGCTGGGACACCCGTGTTGGAGCTCTCAGGTGGACTCAACAGGGCACAGAGACACGGTCCAGCGTCGCACCAAAGAATTAACATTCCCCAGCACCCTGCTCAGCTTGGCTTGGCTGCTTTTTAAACTTGAGTTTACTTAGTCCCCATATCCCTCTCATTTTTCTCCTCTGAGCTCAGACTGTGCTGTTTGAGGTTGAGCAGATACAATAACTCACTTCCATGCTGTGGGGTCGGCTTTTTCCCCCTGGCTTAACACCATTTCTAATAATCCTTCTCAGTAACCCACTAACATGTCAGGGGACACTTGCCCAAAATCACGTGCCCCATGCCAACCCCAAAAGCACCAGTCAGGCATTGTTCAGATCTGCTTTTCAGTGCAGCCAAACAAACTCACTCTGATTCTGTTGGTATTTTCAGCTCTTCCTCCCATTTTTTTGTGTAAATCAGTGCAAGTGTCAGAGCTATGGATGGAAAAGAATTATTTTAGGTACCCAGTGCTGCATCCTGAGTGACACACCTTAGGCTTAGCTCCAGCTAAAGCCATTTGTCAAGGCTTTTCCTCCTGCTTCCTTATCGTGACAGTTATTACGTGACTTAAGTCCAGGAATTTTCCGTGTTGACCATTTATACCTGACTCTGCCTACACGCCCCATGCAGACGTCTGAGCTCGCAGCCACTCAGAACCAGGAATCAGAAAACAGGAGATAATCTCCCTGATTTTGGCAGAGCGGCAGAGTGCGAGTTCCCTCTGCTGGCACGTGGCAGGATGGGGCTGTGGCACCCACTGGGATGTCCCACCGGGCTGGGGGAGAGGGGCTGTGGCTACAGAGGTCGAGCCATCCCCAGTCTCCCATCTCAGAGCCATCCCTAGGGCAGAAGAGCAGGGGCAGCTCTTTGGAAACCCCCTGGGTGAATCTTGAAGTTTTGCACACAAAATCACAGCTGAAGTGAGCTGCAGGGATGTCCTTGGGCGTCAGTCCCCATATCCCAGCGGGGCTCTGCAGCTGCGGGGATAAATCCTGGCACATCTCAGAGGAGGGTGCCAGCAGTTTTGGGAAAGAGACCACCATTGGATGGGGAGTCCCTGGGGTGCAGAGACCCAGAGCCCCTTCCTCTGGGTGTGCAGCTGCAGGCTCACCCTCCTTCTGCAGCTCCCTGGGGAGCACCAGGATTTCTGTTTGGCAAGCTTGGCTTTTTTGCACAATTCCAGGGGTGCAGCCTCTAAATCCATGGCTTTCTCAGTTGACCCCATATTCTTCTTATACTGGCAGGAGTCCACTGTGGCATCTGCAAGACCTCCTGTAGCAGTGTGATCAGGGGCTGAGGTGTATTTCTAGCCTCAATAAAGAGCAGAACTGCCTGAAATCACTTAAGATACTTTTTTCCCTCAAATTCCTTCTCTGGAGCTTCTTGAGATACAAAGCTCAGCTCTGAATTCTGCTTCTCCCCATACATAGGAGTGTCTGCTCTCCCAAATATAGGTTTTTATTCCTTGTAAAACTATCCTCTTCATACTTGTGGACCTCTTGGGAAAATTATCCTTTCTTTTCCTGACACTCACTATCTTTCTTGCTGCTAAATAATGAATGAATCCAATAAAAACAAGCCCTTTTTTTCCAATCAAAGAAAATCACTTTAACGATAGCTCGTGCTGGTTTTTAGAGCTTCCCTTCCCACTGCACACCCCCCACTAACAGCTGAGATCTGCAGCCCGGGTTTAGTGGCCTGGAAAAGATTAACAGCCTGCATGGCCGAGGAATTCCTTGGGATGAGCTTTTGTAGTTGAAAAGCACTAAATGGCACTGCAGCTTTTAAAATGCTTCTTCCTACCTGCCCCAGCCTCCTTTTGTCCACAAAGAGCTTCTGTGCAGAGGGAGCAGCTCTCTCTGACACGTTTTGGTGGGGAGGAGAGCCCTTCCCTCCCTGTTCCCTCAGGATCTCTGGCATTAACATCTCTGAAATGTTGATCTAATGGGAAAAAGAAAGATTCTTTCCTGTAATCCGGATGATATTAACCCTTGGGGCTGTGATTTGGTTGCAGTGATTTATTTTTCTCCTCCCTTTTTCAATGACGAATGAACCGGAATGATTTTGATTTTGTTTTGTATGTAGATACAGATATATAATTTCCTCTTCTGTTCATTCATTTTCCAGCCTTGTTTTCTTCCAGGTCTTGTTGCTCTCCACCTTCTCCTGCTGTGTTGCTGTGTGACGTGTCCACCTTTACTTCGCCTGCTTCGCTACCATCTCATCTCAATCTCAAGCCGTAGAACAACCTGGTGGTGCAGCCCCTTTCATGAGAAATCAACCTGCTTTTGATTTTGTTTTTATGGTTTTTTTTGGTTGGGTTTTTGTTCTTTATTTTTCTCCTGATTTGTTTTTTCTTCAGGCCTTCACTCAGTAGGGCACAGACAATGTTAATTCATGGATCTCTTATTTCCTCCTGAACTGAGACTCAGAGAAGGCTGGGCCAGTGTAAAAGGGTTAAAAAATTGGGACTCCAAAACAATTCCCTGTCTGTCAGTGAATGGAGAACATGGATTTATGTTCCACAGCCTGGCTTGTGTTGAACATCTCACAAGCAGAATATCCCAGGGAAACTGGGAGCTCTGCACAAGCCCAGGATCTGCCCACTCCCAGTTTGCAAACTGGGAGGTAGCAAGGGCTGAACAGATGTCCTGTAAAAGCATCAAAGATCTTTGAATTTACAAAGCAAAGTCTTTCCCACCAATTTTGTCCCTTCCTCTTTGGTTGTGTCCTGGCAGCCTTGGCTCTGAGCAGCAGTGGGGGGCCCCCAGCCTCCCAGGGGATGTGATATGCTTGGACTGTTCCTCTCATTTATGGAATTTGGTGCAAATGTTGGTTGAAAACTGAACATTTCATGGTTTTTGAGCCTTTAACCTGCTGTTCCTTTTTGTGGGAAGTGTTAAAATGGGTTTTTTTGGATAACCTATTTCCCCTTATGTGGTTGCCATTGTGATTTTCATGCAAGTCAGAGGTTTACACAGAGGAAGCACCAAGGTTAAATGTGGTACAAGTGGGTCCAAATTTTGTGTCAAGAAACCACCTGGATTGAGCTTTTTGGGGAGGTTTGAAATGGACCTTTAAACCTCACAGCTTGGAGCACAGCTGGCATTTGCTGGTGGTGGGTTATTGCTTCACGTTCCCAGGTTGTGATTAAGGACCTGAGGTTGATTCTTACCCGAACCCCTGGCAATGCAAACTCAGACACCAGCAGGTGCTTTGCAAATTCCAGGGCTTCCTCTCCTGTGGGTCAGTGAGCGGCTTTTCATGCTGAACCAGCACTTTTAATTCTACCTGCAAAGGCCTATTTGCTCATCCTTAGGAGCATCCCATTTGTTTTTATCCAGGGTTGGCTCCCGCTCCATCCACATTTCTTCGTAGTTCTCCATCCTCAGAGACACAAGTGCCACGGGTGTGATGGGCCACCAAGGCAGTGTCTGAGAGACCCAAGTTGTGCTCCCTGCTCTCCATATTTGATTTGCAGCCCAGTTTAGAGGAGGGAATGGCCCCAGGTTTTTCAGGGAATGCCCTGCCATGGCACAGGCATCTCATTCCCCTTCAGCTGGTGCATCCTGCGAGCCAGACCCATGATCTGGAGGCATCTATGGACAGTGTTCACTCCATGCAATCCTGTGGCTGTTCCCTGTGTGGGGCTGAGTTTTTAGAGGGTACCTATTGCAGTGAACACTCTGGAGAAACCTGACCCCCCTTTATTTCTGCACCCCAGCTTGGTCTGACATATCAGTGCTCTGTGGCCTGGGGGGCCATCGATAGCTGCAGTGCTAGAGGAGAGAGCCATGCTTAAGCCAAAGCTGCTCCACAGTCCCTGCTTCCCAAAGGGCTGTAAAATTCACAAGTAAAAAGTTACTGTTGGTTTTGCAAGGGTTTTCTAGTTATTGAAGGTGCTACCTGTGGAGCTAAATAGTGTGAGGGTTTTTTCCCACTTTAGCCATGGGTGAAAGGATGTGTGTCAGGGGTTTTACCCTGGATTTGGGCACACTGGAGCCCGCAGAGGAACAGGGACCAAAGCCAGGTGTGCATGAACACTGGGTCAAGCAATTCTGCAGCCTTAAATTTGTGGGGTTGTACAGCTCCACGCAGTTGCTGCTCCTGCGTTTAAACCTTCTCCGGTTTCCCCTTTCTCTCTGTTTTCCAGGCGATCCCAGGTAATTGAAAAATTCGAGGCACTAGATATTGAGAACGCGGAGCACATGGAAACAAACGTGCCGGGAGGGGCTGCCCTTTCCAGCGAGACGCGGCAGGGCAGGAGTGAGAAGAGGGTTTTCCCACGGAAACGGGTGAGCTGCTCGGCTGAGGTCTCCTGGTGGGCTTTGGGGGATGGCACCTGGGATCCTGCAGCACAGGATAGAGCATTCAGCTCTAGGGTTTTTCCCTGGGTGTGGATCTGGAGTCGCAGGCAGCTCCTGCAGGAGCCACATGCTGTGTGTGCTCAGCCTCTGCAGGTTTGCCACTTGCTGCTCTGCTCCCTTGGCCCAGGTGTAGATCAGAGTGAAAAATCAGGCTGTCTTTTCTCCTTTCTCCAAAATATAAAGGGAAACTTCAGATCTGGCATGGCCAGGACACATCAGGATGGGGTGAAGTAACAAAAGAAACAGGCAGGTTTGAGAGTCCCAGATACGCTTGGATATATTGGGAACAAATTAATGCCTGAGAGGACAAAAAATTGTATTGCCAAAGAAATGACACTTGTTCTGAGGCTGCGATGCCCCTTAAATAAAGCAGATTTTTATGCCATGAGCCAAGAGAGCAGGACTCTGTCCTAGTTCCTGCACTGATCTGGGCTAATTCTGTTCACACAGGACTTCACTTGCGAAGGAGCGGCCGTGGGCTCCATCCTGGACGTGTCTGCATCTCCCCTGTCCCCACATCGCCGGGCAAAGTCACTGGACAGAAGGTCCACGGAGTCCTCTATGACGGTGAGCCAGAGGACCATGTCCCCTGCCTTTTGGGAGGACATGAGAGGCCTTTCCCCAGCGGGTCCAGTGCAAACTGCACTGTCTGCTGCTTTCCTCACGGTCAGCACGTAGGACGTGGGTTATGCTCACTTTTGGAGCAGGTTTCAGTGACCCAGGTCAGATGTGACCAATCCTGTGAGTCAGGATTGGCTGTGGCTGGAGAAGAGCCACACTTTTTGCCTGTTGCAGAAATTAAAAGACTGAGTCTTGCGAGGAGCCCTTTTCCTCAAAGTACAGCAGGAACTTGGGAAGCAGCCCCGTTTTGCTTGTTATTTTCCCCTGGAATACCCAATTTCCTCGATGCTTTGCTTGGTGTGTTAGACCCTGATGCTGTAGGTCACCCTGAAGGTGCTGGGGTCACCTTGCCTGGCCAGAGCCCCTTTTAGCCCTCTGCTGTCCCCCAGCAGAGGCTGCAGCAGGGTATTTCCAGCTCAGCAGAGGGTCAGTCCAGTTTCTGGACTTGGACCAGCCACTGATGCATTTTCATAGAATCACAGAATCCTAGAATGTCTTGGGATGGAAGGCACCTTAAAGATCATCTCGTTCCAACTCCCCTGCCACGGGCAAAGACACCTTCCACTCAGCCAGGCTCCTCAGAGAGTTTTCAGAGAGCCAACACATGTCCCAGTTTTCTAATATCACTTCCTTGATGTTTATGCTGTTGGAAGTGGGTGTGAGTGGGATGAAGGCTGCAAGGAAGGGCTGAACCTGCCCTCCTGAGCTTTCCTCCCTTTGCATATTTCAAATGCTCACCAGGCCTGGAGGCAAACAGTACAGAACAAACACAAAATGCTCTCCTTTCCCTCACCACCCTTCTGCAGGGACAAAATAAATACACTTGCTAATCTCTCAGATAGATTACAGAGCTACTGTAAATACAAGTTGCATTTTTTGCGGACAGACAGCTTCTATTCAAGGACTTGTTAGAATAATGCAGTAGCCGACGTTTCTGGAGCTCTTTGGGTAGACTTGTACAGCCACAAGAGTGAGTTTTAAATTCTTGGTGGGAATAAAAAGGTGCAAGAAGTGCATATGAAGTGGCAGTGCACAGTATCTAGTGAAGGGAAGAAAATCATGCAGGTTTAGATTAGGTATTAGGAAGAAATTCTTCCCTGTGAGGGTGGTGAGGCCCTGGCACAGGTTACCCAGAGAAGCTGTGGCTGCCCCATCCCTGGAAGTGTCCAGGGCCTGGTTGGATGGGGCTTGGAGCAACCTGGGCTAGTGGAAGGTGTCCCTGCCCATGGCAGGATGTTGGAACAAGATGATCTTTAAGACCCCTTCCAACCCAAACCATTCCATGATTCTGTAATTCAGTGAATTACTTCCCTTTGTGCTTTTGTGGAGCGGGACTGGGTTCCCACCACCCTGGGATCATTCACATGTGGGATGTGCTGCCCCACAGCACAGGTTTGATTGAATGGGCTTCCAGACCCCAATTTCCATTTCTCCCCTTGCTGTAGCCAGTTTTAGACACTGCAGCTGAATTTCACACACTGCTGTCCTTTTTCCTCCTCCTCTCTGCAGCACGTGGAGCAGCTGGAGGAGTTCAGCCTCGAGGGAGTGAAAGCATTTCCACCACATCCTTCCCTGTACACGGGCAGGGCTGGGAGGAGGGTCTGGCAGCAGTTATCCCACGCTGTCTTGGTTGCTTTTCTCAGGGATTTGACATCCCCATGTACCTACTTTGGAGGAAAGAGCAGGTGTTGTTTGGGTGGTGCAGGGCTCAGATTCCCTGTATTTCCAGCCTTGGGAACTCAAGCCTGTTTTGAACCCTGCAGCCTTGCATCAACAGCACGTAGTTTTTCTTTCATAATATATAACAGAGGGACAAAACTGCCTGAAGTCTTGGTAATTCACTTTTCTCCTTCCTCTGTTATGCTGGTGGAGCAGTAGGGAATTGCAAGAGAAAATGGTAGGACGGGAACAGCTGAGTATACCATGCAGCAGGTCTCTGCTCCTCCTGGGTGCAAACATTTAGCCACCACACAGTGTAATGGTGCAGTCTGGACTAGATAACCTTTAAAGGTCCTTTCCAACCCAAACTATTCTGTGATTAAATTCTGTGAATTTAACTGTTGCTGGTCTCTTTTATTGCTGCACTGTATTTTATCAAGTCACTTCTGTTGCCTTCTGCGTGCAGACACTTCTTCCCTCTCCTCTGATCCCTCTCTCCTTTCTTCCAGCCCGACCTACTGAACTTCAAGAAGGGCTGGTTGACAAAGCAGTATGAGGATGGGCAGGTGAGTCAGGGGGAAGCTCTGCCCTTTATATCCACTCACTTCAACATCCCGGCTGTGCCGGCGGCATGTGGGGCTGCTCTTGGCACTGACAGAGCCCTGATGTCCCTGCTGGGTAGATCAGCCTTGGAGCGAGAACTGCTGGTCCTCTGTCCTGGGGAGGTTTCAAAGCCCCACAGGTGGATATTGTATCGTGGGTTTCTAGGGAGCCAGGGCAGCTTGGATAGCAGCGCTGGTTTCATGTTCCTGTTTTCTATTTATCAGTCTCATCTCCCTTGCAACCCAGTGACCTCTTTGGTGTCAGTAATGAGGCTCAGGTGAAGTCTCCTGAGTACCAGGGAAATGACAAGGCCAATAAATAAATAAATAAATAAATTAATCCCTCTAAGTTGGCACTGAGGAAAGCAGCTGATGCTGTTTTCCTGCTGTCTATTCCCAAAGGGATGTGAGATGTGCTGCTTCCTCAGAGCCTTAGTCATGGGCACTGATGCCGAGGCAGCATGGATGGTCCTGGCTGTTTGCAAACTGCCCCTTCCCTGGATTTCCTTCCCTGGATTTCCTTCCCTCCTGCTCAGCTGCTGAGGGAAAATGAGGGCGACTCGCCCATGGCTGTGAGTGCCATGGCCTAGGCTTCGCTGTGGGTACTGGGGCTGAGGGCACATCTATAGGCAGCCGAGGGGGAACTGGCCACTGGATTGTGCTTTATTGACTGAAAGCTGCCTTAGGTGAGCCTGTGCCTGGCTGGGAGCATGCAGGAGGAGGATTTGTATAGAGTAAGGGCCAGGAATAGACTCCAACTCAGTTTCTAGGTACTGCAGATAAAACATGAATGTTTTACTGCTTTTCTTTTGTTGTCGTTAAAAAGGTTTTAAGTGCAGTCACTAAAAGCATCGTCTTGCAGTGAAGCTGCTGGGAAGGCTCCAACTGCCCCTGTGGCTCTCACCGTGTGTCACTGTCACACACAGGGTTGGTGCTGCTGAGGGTGGAGCACCTGTAGTGTGGCAGCACCAGGGAATTCGGGGTCCTGGGGGTGCAAACCATCACTGTCCCTTGCCTTGCTGCCTGTTTGAGTCTCCCCTTCCTGTCAGGAGGGTCTCAGTGAAGCCGAGTGTGGAGCTGGGAGGGGAGAGGCGTTGAGCTGCTTCCCTGTGGGGCATCTCTGCCAGTGGACCTGTGACAAGAGCCACTGTGTTTCCGCTGGTGAGAAAAGGAGCAGGATTGTAACTGCCCCATTTTGGTTGTTTCCTAGTGGAAGAAGCACTGGTTTGTGCTGACTGACCAGAGCCTGAGATACTACCGGGATTCAGTGGCAGAGGAGGTAAGTGTCTTCCCATTGGTGTTCAACACATCACTGCACGCTGAGGAGCTCCCAGTTCTCCCAGACTGCCCCCTGGCTGGCTGCCTTCCCAAGGTCCTGGGGCGTAGCTCTTCAGGGCTTTGTGCTTCCCAGGGACCTGCTGTGCCTCCCTGTGAGCCCACTGCACTTCAGGGCTGCAGAGCTCTGTGGCTTATTTGACTTCTTCCCTCTGCAGGCAGCTGACCTGGATGGAGAAATCGATTTATCCACATGCTACGATGTCACTGAGTACCCAGTTCAGCGGAACTACGGCTTCCAGATCCACGTAAGGAAAATGTGGGGAGGAGGAAGAGTCCAGCTGCAGGACAGCTGATGGGGATGCTCGTCCGTGACAAGGGAAACATGTCCCCAAACACCCAAGAAAGGCCACCCAGCAGCCCCCAGAGTGCTCCAGAGAGCTGTGGCCTTGGGTTTGAGAGCTGTTTTTTTGTCTGGGGGAAAGGGAAGGAGGAAAGGCAAAGATTTGTTTCAGCCTTAGGATCTCAGCTGTGACAAAATTAGCCTGATTGCTGGGAAACACTAATTCCCACCAGGAGCATGCTGGGGAATGGAGGGGCTGGGTGCGACCTCTGTTTGGCCAGCAATCAGTGGCCCAACACTGGGCTTGGGACTGGGTGCAGAGTGGTTTTGGGACAGTGCTGATGGGTGCAGTCAGCTGCTCTGAGCTGTTCCTCCTCTGTCCCTAGACGAAGGAAGGGGAGTTCACCCTCTCTGCCATGACGTCGGGCATTCGCCGCAACTGGATCCAGACCATCATGAAGCACGTTCGCCCCACCACTGCTCCTGATGTAACAAGGTAAGGGGGGAGTGTAGCAGCCCCTGCAGTTGTGTGGTTTGCTGTGCAGGAGTAACTCTTCCCTCATCCCTTTTTTTTCCTGTTTCTGAGCCTGTCCGTTCCTGGAAGCTGCGGCTCTTTCTCACGTCCCTCTCTCTGGGCTTAATTTGGATACACTTTGTGGGGACGCTGATATGCTGAGTTATTCTTACACGTGCAGATTTCAAAGAGGGTTGAAAATGTGGCTTTAATTTGTGCATAGGAATATGAAACACTGTTTCTATATCAAGGCTCCTTTGGATTCTCACCAGGTATTGTGAAACCACTTGGATTCAGTTGTGCTGGGTTCCCCCTTTCCTCTGGCTACTGTTCAGCATGAGCTGCCCAGCCCCTCCACGGGTCATGGCAGCAGGAGCCCAGGGTTCAATTTAGAAGCTGTTTGGCTCTGATCTATTTTAAACTCCAGCCAGCAAATCGTCTCCCCTCCTCTTTTGATCTTCCAGAAGCTGCCGCAGCTCCTTCCCCTTACGTGTTAGTAACGCTGTTGTCTCCTGTGTCAGTGCCAGAGGAAGGGAGCCCCTGCGTCACAGAGTACCTTCTGTGGGTGCTTGTGGCTGTGGGTACAGAGTGTTTGGTGTCCTCACAGCTGACCCTGCTGGCCACACTCATATGGGCCACCTCTTACAGGCTGCCTGGACATGGCCACACCACTAACTCCATCTCCTGTCCTTACTGTAGCTACAGCGAGCAGGTTTTTGCCAGGTTTGTCCCCAAAGTTCATGGAATGGCTCTTCTCACCCAGTGCTGTTGACCTGGAGATGCTCCAGCCTCTCCTTCCCTATCCCACTTGGCACTCAGCCGCTGTTTCCCAGCCCTGCCCGAGCTCTGGTGGATCTCACGGGGGTCTCGGGGAAGCCGCCTCTCTCCTCACTCCTGTGTATGTTTGATTTCCATGCAATCCCAGGAAAAACTTCTCTTTGAAACTATCCGTGCTGAAGCCCAGGTTGGAAAACTGTGTTCTCTCCTGTATTAACGTTCTGTGGTTTGTATATCTCGTGATTCACTGCATGCTCCTCCTTTTCTGCACCTCGGATGAGAAGTCCTGCAGTTTCCATTTATTTTTCTTTCTTTTCTTCCCCCCCCCTTCCTTTTTTTTTTTTCTTTTTTTTTTTTCTTTAAATAAAAGCCAGAGAGAAGGGAAGAAGCAACCTGGTCTTGACACTTGATTTCCCCACACTGGTATCTTCCGATGTGACTAGATATGAAGATGAAGACCAAGGAAATTTGAGGGGACCTCTCTGCCTTTAAAGAGCCAGATGTATTTATGGTTGCTCACAGGTTACTGCAGCACGATAGTCCTGTGCTCACTGTCTGCACCTGCTCCGAGCCCACACAAAGTGGTTTCACTTGGCTTTCCCTCTTGAGAGGGTCCAAGCGCAGGTCCCGGCTGGGCAGTAACTTGTTACGCTGCACAAACAGACTGTGAATCCATCCTGAGCTGGGAAAAGGGAATTATGTGTGTGCTTCTGTCGTTTCCCACCAAGCTGGTTTTGGGTGGGGTGGAGGCTGGCGTGGGTTAGTCACGTTGCTGAGAAGTCCTGTGCTGTGTGTGCAGCAGGGCTGTGTTCACCTGGTGTGGGGTATCCCAGCGCATCCCACCTGGCTTTGGGATGCCATTACATTCCGCACCCGGGGAGTGGCTTGTGAAGGGGGCTGCTGGAAAGCTGAAGGACAGACTGCCCAGGGCTCATGATGAAGGGTGGCAAATGTTGGCACAGTGTGGCCCGGGTGCAGGAGGGATGTTAGTCCGGGTGCTCAGCGTGCCGGGGGGGCGATGGAGTTCACCCTGTCCCCAGGGCCTGTCCCATCCTGCACGCTCCTGCAGACCTTTGCCATATCTCATTAACCTGCTGCCATGTCTCCACCAAGCCAAACACACCTTTTCTTGGTTTCTCAAGTCCTAATGACTGTTTATATTGCTATGTGTGTCAGCACCCAGCATGGGGAGCAGATGCTGTGCTGCTGCCTGCCCTCAGCAGTGCCCGGCTGTCTGCAGAGACACTCATTACACTCTGCTAACGATGACAGGGCAAATAGAAAATACCCCCAAGAAAGCACTGGATCCATATTTTGCTCACAGCCCTGGTGAGGCTGAGTTCCCCAGTGCTTCCCCAGTTCCCTGCAGCCTTCATGAGCTTCTTGCCACAGTGTGCTCAGCTCACAGCTTGCACTGCTCCCACACCTACCCCTTTTTATTTTGACCTATAAATAACATTTGGAGGCAAAGACCCCCTCCCTCCCATGCGATGTGAATTAGTTTGTCTGGGATGGAGGAGATGTGAAGTGTTTGAGCAGAATTCATAGCCATGGGGCACTTGCAGGAGATGAAATGAGAAACTTTGGGTCAATCTCCTGAGTCTCTTCACTCCGTTCCCAGCAGCTGTCCCTCCACTCCCTGACACACATCCCATGCCCTTTGGAAAGCAGCAGAGGAGAAATGAGCTTGTGAGAGATGTCACCTCTAGAAATGCTGAGATTCTTTCATGTGGGATTTAAAGCAGCATAATTTCTATGTCCCAACACCATCCGAGGGGCCCCAAGACCCCCATTTTTTTCTAACACTCATCTCCATATTAAGACTCAGTCTCATCCCCGTTTTACTTCTTCAAAATGCAGCTGTAATCACTAACTGGCTCCAGATTGAGAGCCTGGCTTTGGAGTTGTGGTTGAGGAGCAGCAATGTTTCATCGTGGTGCCTTTTGGGTTTATTTTATTAGCTGCAAGTGACAGCGCTGAAGAAAGAATTATCTCTGAGCTGGTTTTAGCCTGTAACTGCCAGAGTTTCTCAAAACCCAGCTCTACTGAGCCTGTGGTTTGATGGTGGATGACAGTGCATCGGAAGATACTAGCCTGGGCCCCACGCAGAGCCATCTCTTCTGCTCCATCCTTTGTTTTGGGCATATGCACATCCATGAGGTTGTTGGCTATGGGAGCTGGGGTGTGTTCCCGAGGCGGGAGAAGCTGTGATGCTGCTGCTGCTGCTGCTCCCGGTCATGGTGGTCTTGATGCATGTGGTCCCAGGGCCTGCAGTGAAGGGCCCAGGGAGCTGCTTTCCAGCTCTTCCAGAAAGCTTGTTGAGGATGTGCTGGAGGCGGGACCCCAGGAGGATGCTGTGGTTGGAGGAAGCAGGGAGAGTCAGGAGTCAGCCTGAGCAGAAGGGCTGTGCTTCAGGAGGCATCTCGGGGGGCTTCAGACAGCAAAGAGGGTTTAGCAAGTGCCCACCACTCCTTTGGGACAGGCTTCCTCCACAAACTTAGCATACTGCTGTTTTCTGTTCTAATTTTGATGTGCATGTTACAAGGCTGGCATGTCCACATTTAATAAGCTAATACTGCATTATGGATTATCTGTAGGTTGGAAACGGTATTGCCTTCCCCTATTAACTTCCCCTGCTTGAGAAGTATGTCTCCCCCCTCAACCCACCACCCTCTAACTTAGCACTAAAAATCATTCCTTGCTTGAGAAATTGGTGTTTTCAGTGATTTCCACTGTGTGTTGAAGAACTTGCTCTCCTTGCTGCACTGACCCCTGCACATACAGGATGCATCCCGGTGCTGGGGGGGCTGCCCATGAGGCTGGGTGCCCCAGGGGAGGTCTCTACCTTCAGTGCAGATAGTGGCACGGAGAAGTTTTCGACCCGCTAGTATTTTTCCAAGCTCGAGGGAAACCTTCCCCTTGTTTCCCAAGACCTCTTGGAGCTGCTCTGTGCTTCCCCGTCCCACAGCTCCAAAGCCAGCCTGACTTTGGTGGGATTGGTGGCATCCTCCCTGCAAGCACGTGACTATGGCCCTGTCTACCGGCGGGTGTGCATGGAGCCCCACAACCCGGGTGCGGGAGGAGCTTTCGGAGCCTCTTCCCTTGCTGGCAGCACAGTTTGGGGTCGCTGCCTTGGCCACGGGCTGCTGCTGGGTCGTGGTCACTGGCCCTGGTGTGGCTGCTGAGGAGGAGCAAGGTTGGGATCAGCCACTCTCTGGGGGCTCGGGGGTCTCGGGAGCAGCTGGGACCGCTTGCACCGAGGCTTTGCACACCAGCACAACCCCGGGGAAAGGCAGCGGAAGCTCCTGCACCCAAGAGGCGACAGGAGATGGAGGGGCAAAGGGGCACCCACGTGGCATTGGCTTGGGCTTCCAGCAGCCCCTTTCCACCCGGCTCTCCGAGGCATGCATGGGAGCGCCTGGCCATCTCCAGCACCCACTGACACTTTCCTTCACCCTCTCTCTGTCCTCACAGCTCGCTGCCGGAAGAGAAAAGCAAAACAAGCTCTTCCTTCGAGACTGGTCCGAAGCCGAGCGAGAAGCCAGATGCGGAGCAAGCTGAACTGGACCCGGAGCAGAAGCGGAGCCGTGCTCGGGAACGCCGACGAGAAGGACGGTCCAAGACCTTTGACTGGGCTGAATTTCGCCCCATCCAGCAGGCCCTGGTGCAGGAGCGTGCGAACGCTGCAGACTCCTCCAGTGGCGGCTCAGCCGCCTTCCCCAGGGACACCGGTGCCACCGACGCCGACCCGGGAGAGCTGGAGCGGGAGCGGGCCCGGCGGCGGGAGGAGCGGCGCAAGCGCTTTGAGATGATCGACGCTGTGGACGGGGCAGGGTCGGAAGAGGCACTGAGGATGGAGGTGGACCGGATCCTGCCCGTCCCGGCAGACATCAAGCCGCAGAACGTGCACGTGGAGATCGAGCAGCGCTGGCACCAGGTGGAGACCACCCCGCTGCGGGAGGAGAAGCAGATCCCCATCACGCCCCTGCACCTCGCCCACACCGAGGAGCGGGACGAGGGGCTGGCGAAGCAGCACCTGACCACGCTGCTGGAGAAGGAGGTAAAGGGGTGTGTGGGGTGCAGGCTGCCTGCCAAAATGGCCTCCAGGCCACGGTGGCCACTGTAGGAAGTCTGGGATAGGCTTAAAAAAAGCTGCATTTATTGCTGCCTTGTAGTAGCAATAAGTAGGGATGCTGTAGGTCCTCTGGGAGCTGGCAAGGCACAGATCCGTGTCCATTCCAGTTCAGCTCTGCCAGCAGCTTTCATGTTCCCACGGTTGCAGAAAGGGCTGTTCTTACAGCCTGGTACTTCCTTGCCTCCTCCCAACCAACGCAGCCAAATTTGTGTTGGTTTGTAGCCACTCTGTCTGATGAGATGGGTACAGTCGAGGTGTATCAAATAGACCCCAAATTTAAGCTCTCAATCCTGTGTGCCTCTGCAGCTGCAGATCTGTGTCTGCAGCTATAAACTGCCTTGAGTTGTAGCACACGCCACAAAGGTTCCCTTTTTGTGGAGCCTACATCAAACAGTGTTGCAATTTTAGGAAAAGAAAGGAGGAGATTCAGCTCACTTGGAAGAGGTCCATGCCTGGGATAACAAAGATGGTTGTTAGTTGGGATTAAGGTGTATTAGCAGGAATGAAAGGGGTGCAGGCATGGAATAACCAGGAGTATCACCGAGCTGAACCGGGCAGGGATTTGCCGGGGTCGTGCCTGGCACGAACTGGTGCCGTTCATCCTTTGCTGCAGTGAGCTTTACGAATTACACTAATGCACAATTTAGTTCCTTCAGGGGGGAGGGATTTTTCCTGGCAAAATGAAATCCAGATTCCAGAGCAGAGCAGAGCAGCGGTGCCATCAAAAGCCCTGTTCATTCTGCTCTGTGTCCCCTCCAAGCCACTTGTTCCTTATGGCTGATCCCCTGCCCACTCCCTGGACGCTGTCTCTGTTCGTGTCCCTCCAGCTGGAGCAGAAGCAGAAGGAGGCCCTGGAGCTCCTGGAGCAGAACCGGCACCTGCAGGACCAGCTGAAAGTGGCGCTGGGCCGGGAGCAGAGCGCCCGGGAGGGCTACGTGTTGCAGGTAGGAGAGCAGGGAGGAGAGAGAGATCCGCCTTCCTCTGCACCCGAGGGGATCCCTGGTGGGCTTCAGTCTGGGGTGTTCCTGGGGACATCCTGGGTGACACAGGGATGTGCACCACTGAGCGGGCTCCGAGAGATTTGACCTTCTTGCAAATGTTGCTAGTTCTGTAGCTTTACCAGAATCATCTGCTGAACAAAACCTCTGATCTGGGATGGGGTAGGAGGTAGCATTACCTATTAGCATTCCCAAGGGAAGACAAAACACAGCCGTGGTAGGCAGAGGAACCTCAGCAAAGTCCATCTCTGATCCATCCCATACTCTGCAACAGCTGTCTCCCCCTTTCTGTTCCCCACATATTCCCCTCAGGAAGTGGGGTGCACACAAGGCTTTCCAAGTATCCTGTAGCCCAACAGTTGCTCCTGGCTGGAGATTTTGTGTGACAGTTACACGGGCAAACACAGCACACTCAGGTGTATCTCCCAGGCATGTTCCCTGCAGCCAGAGCGGGATTTGCACGAGGACAGCCTGGTGTCTTGGGTCACTTTGGTGGTTTCTTCTGTTACAAGATGCCTTTCCTCAGCTAAGCCTAGAAATGTGTTTTGGAGGATCTGGCAGAAGAGACAGGATGGTCCCTTGGGAAGCCTTTCCTCCCGTCCTCCAAACAAAGTGAACTTTTCCCAGCCCTTCCTTTGGGAACATCCATGCCGAGAGGAGCTGTGACACCCACAGGGCAGCTTCTATCTGCTCTTATGGGTCCACAGTCCTGTTCTGTGGAGGGGCAGAATTTTGGCCTGCTCAAATCTACTTGACCAAACTGGCTGTGGATCAAAGTGCCTCATGCGTGGCCAAACCCTGCACTCCCGTGGCAGCAAAACCGGTGTCAACGCCAAACCTTGAGTCCTTATTTCTCACAGGAAAATTTCCCCTGAAGAAGCTGCACAGGCAGTGGAGCCAGCCCTGGGAGGGGGACATCCTGCTTTCCTTGCCCATGATCTCCCAGGAGGAGTTATTAATTCATTTATTTCTGGAGTCTCTGAGCTGACAATGCCTGCTTGGAGGAGTTCCACTTTCACTTGGCAGTGCTGGAAGAGTAACTAACTCCCACTTCCCTGGGGCAAAGGCATCCAACCTCCCTTTGCCTGAAGCATGGAAAAAAATCAGGGAATGGGGCTAAAAGCTGGATGCTTAATCCACCATCGGATTGTCTGTGCTTAAGTTGGCCAATATGAGGAGGGGTAGCAAGAGGGGAAGTGTGCAGAGGGGCTGGGCAAATCATTGCTGCCATGAGCAGTGACCCAAACTTGGACCTGGAAGTTGGAGAGGGTTTTTGGAAGGGTTGGAGAATTTTGCCTGCTCCAGTTTAATTGTTCTGGGGATTTCCCTTGTGTTTCCTGGGAGCCAGAGGGATTAAAATCCTATTGTAGAAGGGAGTAACCCCACCAAAATGTGCTGGGGTGGAGGGAGTGGAGTCACTGAGGAAATTCTGCAGCCCCAGACTGCAGGCAAACATCACAGCATTTTTTTTTTGACAAACCCTCAGAATTTCATGTGCCCCCACCTCCATCATGCCTAATTTCGGGGAGGTTCCTACGTTGTCTCTGGGGAGGGGTGATGGAGGAGCCTGACTGCTGCCAGCCCATCCCTCCTGAGCTGCCTGGGGGTCACCAAGCCCAGGGCAGCCACTGACACCCACCGATGCATGTGCCGTGCACCGAAGCCTCTCCGGCCTCATGTAACCCCTCTCTTGCTCTGAGCTTCCTTGGGACCCCGACTTTGATCCCTACTGGGAGAAACACTTGGGGGCTCCTGCTCCTCACAAAGGGACTGGAGACGGCGGGTGGGAGGGGGGCACGTACTAACCTGTCCCAGGCGGATGTTCTTGCATGTTTTTGGTGTAAAGCATGAAATTTAACTTAACATAACTGAGTGTCACATCTGTGGGCTTTCCTTATCAGCAACCAGAGTACAGCAAGGCAGGCCAAATTCCCAGGCTTAACGCTGTGCTTCTCTCGCCTCTTCCTGTCTGTGTTTTTTTTTTTTTTTAAGATACATAATTTCTGTCGCCTTTTGC
The DNA here is from genome assembly GCF_036250125.1 of Pseudopipra pipra. Taxonomy (NCBI): domain Eukaryota; kingdom Metazoa; phylum Chordata; class Aves; order Passeriformes; family Pipridae; genus Pseudopipra; species Pseudopipra pipra. The sequence goes on from NC_087564.1 coordinate 13,954,609, forward strand.
ATGACGCTTTCTGTGAGTTTTCTTTTTGCATGCTCCATTGCTTTGGTTTGAATCTCACAAAGGTTGGTTTCTTTCATTTTTACATTCTCATCACACCTTTTCCCTCCCTCCACTTGTCGGGCTTCTTATTTTGTCCTTTGTTGGTTTATTTTATTTTGCAGGTAGAGAAATTAGATCCTCCCTAGCCTTAAGCTTTAGTGTAACAGCATCTCTTTAATGCGTTGAGCAGCCACTCAGTCCTGTTCTGCAGGCACAGAAATGACATCTCCACCCCAGCTGGCCCGTGTCCCTGTGTTTGGGTGGGATGTGATGTCATTTGCTGTCACCTCACTTTCTGTTGTTGCTTTTGGTTGGTAGGACTGTGTTACCTGAACTGTGCACTTTTTGTTTCACAACCAGATGAACAAACCTGCTAAAAAAAAAAGCAGTTCCTTTCTCCTCTCCTTGTTCCATCCCCTCCTCCTCCTCATCCTTCCCATTTTTCTCTTGTGTGTCTGTCTCTGTTTTACTGCTGGTGTTTCTGTTTCATTGTTTTTTGGTTCTGTTTGAGTTTGGGTTTATTTTTTTTTTCCTTTTAGCCTGTTACTGTACAGCTGTTTTGATGTCGTGGTCAGTGTTTTCTGTTACTGGAAAGCAGTTGTTGCTCATTTAAAAAAAAAAAAAAAAAAAGTAAAAAAGTTGGTTAAAAAAAATAAATTGTGCCAAGAACAAATCATCCCAATTGGAGCATGTGAGTAGCAGCCAAATCGCTGCAAGGAGCTTTTCCATGGCCTGCCTGGCCAGAGGTGTGACACTCAGAAGGGAAAGCCAGGAGTGTTACTAATCTAGTATTTAATCAATTTTTTTAAGACCGAGGTGGCCGCCTCGCCATCAGGTGCCTGGCAGAGGCTCCACAAAGTCAACCAAGACCTCCAAAGCGAGCTGGAAGCCCAATGCCAGCGTCAAGAGGTGATCAATCAGCAGATTCAGTCGCTGAAGCGCAGCTACGCCGAGGCCAAGGACGTGATCCGGCACCACGAGGCTGAGATTCAGAGCCTGCAGGCGAGGCTCAGTAACGCGGCGGCCGAGCTCTCCATCAAGGAGCAGACCCTGGCCAAGCTCAAGAGCGACCTGAGGAGCGAGAAGGAGAAAGCCAAAGAGCAGCTGGAGGAGTGGCAGCACGGCGAGGCTGCGCTGAGCTCCCAGCTGAAGGCCAGTGAGCAGAAGCTGAAGAGCGTGGAGGCTCTGCTGCTGGAGAAGACCCAGGAGCTGCGGGACCTGGAGATGCAGCAGGCCCTGCAGAGGGACCATCAGAAGGAAGTGCAGCGGCTCCAGGACAGGATCGCGGACCTCAGCGGGCAGCTGAACGCCAGCGAGCAGGCGCGGGTCCTCATGGAGGAGAAGCTGCAGAAGAACTACGAGGCTTTGCTGGAGAGCTGTGAGAGGGAAAAGCAGGTTTTAATACGGAGTCTGAAGGAGGTGGAGGACAAGGCCAACGAGTACGAGAACCAGCTGCAAAACAGCGCGCAGCAAATGGAGATTCTGCAGAAGGAGAAGCTGAGCGCCAAGTTCGAGGGCAGCGAGCTGGTCCACCAGCTGGAGGAGCAGCTGGTGATGAAGGAGGCCAGCATCCAGAAACTCGCTGAGCACATCAAGGAGCTCGAAAGGGAGAGGGATCAGATCAAATGTCGGTTCCACGAGCTCATGAATCAGGTTGCCGAGTCAGATAACGAAGTTGCAAAGCTACAAGCAAAGTTGAAAATGGAAGAGACCAACTACCACAACCTGGAGCAATCGTTGGAGGAGGTGTCGGATCAGTTCCGGGGTGTGCAGGAGGTGCTGAAAGAGAAAGAAGAAGAGCTGAGACATGTCAAGGAAATGCACTTGAGAATTGTGGAGAAGAAAGATCAAGATCTCAGTGAGGCTTTGGTTAAAATGGTTGCTTTAGATAGCAGTTTAGAGGAGACTAAAGTAAAGCTAAAGGCCAAGGAGGAGGCTCTAAAGAAGTTAGCTAGTGTGGGCACAGGTCCATGTGCTGAGGAGGCAGAAGACCTTGGTCCCAGTCTTGAGGCTGACGAAAGTCATCCATCCCAACTGGGGCAGGCTCTGCAAACTCAGGATGTCCTCCCAGCTCTGACTTATGCACTGAAAGAGGAGGAGGATGAGGTTCTTGAGACCAGCCAGAGGCAAGCAGAGGAATTTGGCTCCCCATCCAAAGCTCTAGAGCTCCAGGACCAAGAGTTGGTTCAGAAAGCCTTAGCAAAGCCTGATGTGGGAATCATGGGAGCCAAGAGGCAAAGGATCCGTTTCTCGAGCATCCAGTGCCAAAAATACATCCATCCAGATGGAACAGAGAAAAACTGGACAAGCAGTACCTCTTCAGACACGAGCCAGGACAGATCGCTGTCTGAGGAAAGCATGTCCTCAGAGCCAGCTCTGGGTTACCCCTCGTCAGGGACAAGCGACTCTGAGACTTATCTCTCCATCATCCATTCCCTGGAAACCAAACTGTATATTACAGAGGAAAAACTCAAAGATGTCACCATGAAGCTTGAAAGCCAGCACGGCCATAACCAGGAGACGCTCATCGCCCTCCACCACCAGTGGGCCAGCACGGAGTCCCAGCTGCGGGAACAGCTTCAGACCAGCTTGTCCCAAGTCAGTGCTTTGATCTCACAGCTGGAGAACGAGAGGCAGGAAAAGTTCAAGCTCATAGAAAGTCACGTCAGCGAGCTGGGAGGTTTCCAAATGAAAAACAATCAAGCGCTGACTTGCTTAGAGAAGTGCAGGGAGCAACTAAGAGCCTTGCCCAAATCAGACAAGGAAAAAGAGGGTGATTTGTTCCTTGTTAATCTGTCCAGCATGGAAACGACGTTATCAAACGCGATCCAAGCCTTGAGCGGGGCGCCAGTCCCGTTGGAGTATCAGCAGAGTGAAAGCCTTATCACAGAAAGCCCCGCTCCAGAAGGAGGGGTTTTGGGAGAAGAGGAACACGTCTCCAAGGAGCAGCGAGTGGAAGTGTTTGATGCCAGCCAGCTGAGATGGCTTTCTGAGAGGGTGGCATTTGAGGCCTCTCTCATCAACCAAATAGCAGAGTCTTTAAAAAATGCAAACTCTGAGATAGCCCAGCTTCTGAGAGAGATCCAGGGAACAGCTGAGGTGGTTTTGTTGGAGCCGACAAGTGTTTCTCATACAGCCGTCGATTTGGCCGGTGTCCTATCTAAGAAGCTGCTGCTGGAAGGCGAGTTCTGGAGCCAGGTAGAGGAGCTGAGAGCACACTTGAGCACCAGAGACAGAGAAGCCGAGGACAAAACAGAAACAAGTTTAGGGGTTTCCCAGTGTTTTCTCAGTGCTGTAGCAGATGCTTCGTTGATCAAGGCAGAACTTGGGTTTGTCGCACAGAAAATGAGAGAATCTTTTCATCAGAGATTAAAAACAATTGAAGAAGACCTCCATAATACCAAAACAGCTCTCCAACAGCACAAATGCATGTTAGAGGAGATCATCAAAGCCTACAGGACTCCTGAGTTCGACAGAGTTATGCACCAGATTTCTGAAGCACTTGAAATACAAAAAGATGCTTCAGAAAGAGCCCAAATCTCCTGGGACGGGAGTCATGTCCAAATGGTGTCATGCCGGGAATTAGCCAAGGTGGAGGAGACTGGCAGCATGCCAGACCGTAGTAGTGGAGCTCTTGTTTCCATTCAGGAAGATCTTGCCCAACAACTAAAGGACAAATCCAATGTTCTGAAGGAGATATCTGTTGCCTTACTCTCTCTGCCTCCCGAGGAGGCAATGAGAGACTGTCAAAAGCTCCTGAAGATATCCCAGAGTCTTTCCTACCATTCGTGCATGGGAGACCTGGAGCGGTATTCCTCTTTGTTAGTCCACGATGCAATTGTTCAGGCTCAGGTTTGTTACGCCGCTTGCAAAGTCCGTCTGGAGCACGAGAGGGAGATGAAGTCCTACAGGGAGTCCCTGCAGAGCATGGACGCGCTGTGCCAAGAGCGTGTGAAGACGGTCTCTCTCCTGCGGGATGAGTACGAAGACTTGCTCAGGAAGCAGCAGGGTGAGTACAGCGAGGTGATCGCCGTGCTGGAAAGGGAGAACGCTGATCTCAAAGCCAAGGTGTCCCAGCTGGACAGCCAGCGGAGGCTCCTGGAGGAGGAAGAGCACAAACACAGCAAGAGCTTGAGCGAGCTCCAGGGACGTTACGAGGAGGAGATCCGGAACGTGATAGAGCAGCTCAACAGGACAGAGGATGCTCTGAAGGCCGAGAGGACCGAGGGCCTCAACCAGCTGGATGCCATTGTCCGCGACAAGCAGAACATGGAGCGGTATCACCTGGAGCAGATGCAAACGCTGGAGGAAAAGTTCCAGGCCAAGATCAAGGAGCTGCAGGTCATCCACGGCGAGGAGCTGCAGGCGCTGCAGGAGCACTACAGCCAGAACCTGCAGCGCCTGCAGGAGACCCTCGATGAGTACCAGAGGCAGCACCCAGAGGTGTCTCCCGCGGTGGTCCCGGGCGCTGGGGACACCTGGGCGGCCGGCGAGGCGGGTGGCTCCGGGCAGGACCCCGGCAGGGACCTGGACTCCATGCACGGCCTGAGGGAACGCATCCAGGAGCTGGAGGCCCAGATGAACGTCATGAGGGACGAGCTGGAGAACAAACATATGGAAGGGAGCGCTTCCACCTTGAGGGAAAAATACCAGAAAGACTTTGAAAACTTAAAGGTTTTGATATGTTTAACACTTTATGCTTTCTGCTGCTGAGTGTACGGGAGGGCACGTGCGGTCCTGGGGTTCGCTTGCTGAACTAAGGGGCATCCCCCGAAAGAGTCAGCGTGCCAAAGCAAGTCCCAAGGTGTTAGACAGGCCTCTGTAAAGCATGGTATTTCCTTTTCTCCATGCTGGGATATTCTAAATGCATTGCTGAGGGCTTGGGAGGGTGGATTTTTGGAGGTGGTCTCTGTGTGGAGAGGGAGAGAGAGTTTTAAAGCGGCTCGATAACATCAAGCTCTCCTTCAGCACGAAGACCACAGTGTTTCTCCCTGTACCTGAGGCATACATTTTGTTTGTGACTTCCCTTTAAAAGCATTCCTCAACTCTGTCTTTCCCAATCTGATCCAATCTCCAGTCTGTTTCTGCTGCCTTCAAAAATGCAGGATGAAATGGAAACTTGATGCTCTCAAAATGTATGTTCCTGGGGAAAGTAGCTGCAAACAGATGCCAAATTCTGTTGCAAAGCAAAGCTCCTCTGCAGGAGGCTGTGAGGACCCTGCTGGTGTTGGACACAGCAGTCATGTACACAACAAACAGTGCACAGTTACGGGACACCCAGGTGAGGTGCAGAGAAACCCACTGGCAGTGTAATGCCACCGTTCAGATTGCCCCACCAGTCAAACTGGCTGTAAAAGTGACCCGAGATGGTCCAGCATCTAAAACAACCTCCTGGGTTTAGTGTTTTGCTTTTCATAGGAGAGCATTCCCAGTTAGGAAGTGAGTTTAGGGTGGTAGAGGACTCCAGCAGCACCAAGAGAGGCTGCCAGGTTGAACAGGAAACTAAAAGGGCAGTGATGCAGAGGCTGTGCTGGTGAGGCTTTCATGGAGCGGTTGCCCTTCAGAGTCATCAAAAATGTGGGAGAGCTTGCTTCCAGACACGAGATCCAGCACACTGGACTGGGGGTTAAGTGTGGCTCAGCTCCAGCTGGTTTTATCCTGGGAAGAGCAGTAGTTCTGCTGCAACCCCTTGGAGTGAGGTGGTGGTGGTCAGTGAATGCTCTCTCCTCCCTCTTAACCCTTAGGAAGGAAAACTCCCTCTTGACCCCCCCGGTTAAGGTCAGTGGGACAGCTGGGTAACATCCATCCTGTGAGCCAGGCACCAAACAGGGTCACTTGTGTTTGGGGATGTTCTTGGTTTGGAAGAAGCAAAAAACCCATAACCAAAGTGGAGGGTGAAAAGTAACAGTGAGCAATGGACGTGACCTCCCACCTGTGTTACCGACTTTGCTCTGCCAAAATTTGCCTGGTGGGATGGAAGCAGCAGCTCTGGGTTAGAAACTTCGTCTGGTCAGAAAGTTAACCAGGTGATTATAAACCTGCCCACAGGTGTCCAGAATGGCTTCAGTGTGCTTGATTCTTCTCTTCAGAACCTGATGGAGAATGTAGAATCAGTAACATAAAAGTAACTCTTTAGGCTGGAGAAGAGAAGGCTCCAGGGAGACCTTAGAGCCCCTTAAGTGACTCCAGGAGAGCTGGGAGAGACTTTGGATGAGGGCGTGGAGTGACAGGACAAGGGGGAATGGCTTCCCACTGACAGAGGGCAGGGTTAGATGGGATATTGGGAAGACATTCTTGGCTGTGAGGGTGGGGAGGCCCTGGCACAGGTTGCCCAGAGAAGCTGTGGCTTTCCCATCCCTGGAAGTGTCCAAGGCCAAGTTGGATGGGGCTTGGAGCAACCTGGGATAATGGAAGGTGTCCCTGCCCATGGCAGGGGATTGGAACCCTGATGAGCTTTAAGATCCCTTCCAACTCAATTCCCAACTATGATTTTATGAGGTACCAGTTTGTACATGTTCAAGTCTCCTGGATTTGTAGCAATGCATTTACAATACATTAAATAGTGAATCTGGAGCCAGACCTATAGAGGAGTGTTCACCTTTTTCCTCTAATATTAGAGGTGTTTCAGGAGTTGGACTCCATGATCCTTGTGGATCCCTTCCAACTCAGCATATTCTGTGATTCTGTGTGCAATGAAGAATCCTGCAGGGCTGCTCTGTGCCACTCCAGTCAGCCAAGTCCAGGCAGGTTCTGGCACAGAGTTAGGAGTTTGAAAAAAACCAACAAGGCTGAGAAAGTGAAGACTGCCTTGGGATTAAAACTTAGAGGGGAGGGAAAAAACCACTGGAGTTGAAAATCGAGAATGAGGTTGGCAAAGGTTACAGAGCATTTGACAATAAAGGGATGCTGAGGGGTGCATGTTAGTGAAGGTCAGTGGTGTTGGACTGTCCTGAGCAGTTTTGTTGCTGGGGGAGTGAATTTGTCCCCTTTAAATTTCCCGTGGGGTCCCTAGGTGACAGTTCTCCCTTCCTCTGAAAAACAGTAGTGCTAATCAAGAAGGAATCCATTGAAATCAGGGAATAAAGCCAGCCTGTGACATTAAGAAGGAGAAAGGTGCAGCGCTTGGTATCAGGTTTGGCCCAAGCTGTCTGATGGGGCTCAGCACCTTGTCCCCGGTGTGTGCCCTTTCTCTGCTCGTGGCTTGGGCCTGCCTGTGGCTTTGCTGGTCCTGCCTCTGTCCCGCAGCCGTGTGTCCATCCGGGATCCCGATGTGCTTGGGCTGACAGCTGAGCTGGGAACAGGCTTTTGCATTTGTCTGCTGTACAGGCAGGAGCGGGGTCTGTGCCGGGGGCAGAAGGGCCAGGCTGGAATTCAGGATCTCTCCCCTGATTGCTACTCCTGTGTCCTGGCCAGAGTTCACTCCCAGTAATTCAAATAGCAGGTAACTGCCCCTGCAATGTTTGCAGCAATGCTTGGTTGGGAATTAAAGTCCTGTTCTTGTCACATGTCATCTGCTTCCACCCAGAGGTGGCCACATAAAACCGGGCATTGAAAAGAGAGCAGAAGGGGCATAGAAGGCTTTTTTTTGGTTGTTTTTTTTGGCATATATTTGCATTCCCCCATTGGGTCTGCCCCCAGACCTACCCTGTGCTCCCCTTTCACCAGAGCTATCTGGGTCAAGCAGCTGCAGGAATAAGCCCTGACCTTGCAAGGTTCATTCTCCTCCATGGCTGAGGAAGGGGAAGATGCATGATGCACCTACTTGACCATGAGCTGACCTACCTGCTGGCATGTGGCTCCTGGTGGGCTCACCACTGCTGTGACAGCAGCCCTGTGCTCCTGGGCCAACCCCTTCCCCTCATCCCTTTGCAGGCAACATGTGAAAGGGGCTTTGCAGCCATGGAGGAAACACACCAGAAGAAGATCGAGGACCTGCAGCGGCAGCACCAGCGGGAGCTGGAGAAGCTGCGGGAGGAGAAGGATCGCCTGCTGGCAGAGGAGACAGCTGCCACCATTTCAGGTACAGGGACACATCAAAGGGTCCCTTGTGGCAGCTCTGTGTTGATGGGGACATAGGGATGATGTTTGCTCCATGGAGGAGCAGAGCAGGGATGAGATGAGGGCTGGGTGGGGAGCAAAGGGAGATGGGAAAGGGCTGGTGGGAGAGATGTTTTGGATGGAGGCCCATCTCCTGATCCTTATCCAGGTTTGGTGCCCATCTTCTTGGCTGTTGCGTGGTCTGATCTGTTTTCCATTCCAACTCAGAAAGGCATTAGTCATTCCTGTGGTTAATTTATTGACAATTCCTCACTGAATTCATTCTTCAGTGCCCCGGGGATTGTTAAAACGCTGGAGCTTGGGGTCTCTGCATTAGGAGTCCCACAGTCCAGGAAACAATGTGTGAATTGGACAATCATTTGAACTTGATGAAAAAATGGGATTTGCAGAACCCTGAATGCAGACTGAAGGGGCTGTGATGCAGTGGGAGCTTTGCTGGGATCATTCAGGTTTTTGTTCCTTTAAAAAACAAGTAAGAACTCAAAAAACCTTCCCATGAGTGGAGGGTGCTGGGTGCTAACTCTGTGCTGTCCCACGCAGCCATCGAAGCCATGAAGAACGCACACCGGGAGGAGCTGGAGCGAGAGCTGGAGAAGTCCCAGCGCTCCCAGATCAGCAGCGTCAACGCCGACATCGAGGCCCTCCGAAGGCAATACCTGTAAGACCATCATCATCCTCAGTCTGTCGCTGTCTTGTGGGGAGATCACGTGTGCGGGAGACTCTTCTCTCCCCTTTGATTTTGGCAATGGGTTGGGGCACACCTGCCATTGCAGGGGCCTCTTCCTTCCCAGCCCAGCTGCACCCACCGGAACCTCCTGGTTGCCCATAATCTTTCAGTCCTCAGATCAATGTTCCCACATTACCCACATTCAGCTGCTTTGTGGTCACCAAAAGTAGCAGATGTGCAGCCACGGTGCTGCTTTTCACGCAGCTGCAGTGGAAGGGTCGTTCAGCCAGATGTAACAGGCAAGGAGGAGGTGCTGAGCTTTTCGTGGCAAGGCTGTTCTCCCAGCTGGGACAGAGAAGGGTTGACTCGCTCCGGGCTCCCAAAGGGGGAGTATGCAGTCCTCATCCTCAGTGTTCAGATCCCTGTTGGGTTGTCCTGGGATGCTGAAGGAAGAGTGGGCATGGGGGGGTTTGTATGTGGAGAGGACACTACCCAGCGTGTGTTCCGCAGGGAGGAGCTGCAGTCGGTGCAGCGGGAGCTGGAGGTGCTCTCGGAGCAGTATTCACAGAAGTGTTTGGAGAATGCCCACCTGGCGCAGGCGCTGGAGGCTGAGAGGCAGGCCCTCCGCCAGTGCCAGCGGGAGAACCAGGAGCTCAACGCTCACAACCAGGTGAGGGTCCCCGCCATGCCCAGGGCAGCCAGCACGGGTGATGTTGGGCTCTGCTCCGAGCAGTGGCCGTGCTCCCCCTTCCCACAACGGCTCTCCTCCTCTTCCCAGGAGCTGAATAATCGCCTGGCTGAAGAGATCACACAACTGAGGAGCCTGCTGATGGGGGAGGGCGGGGGAGAGGCTGCTGGGTCGCCTCTCACGCAGGGCAAGGACGCCTACGAGCTGGAGGTGAGCTCTGCCGCGGCTGTGCCGAGGGGCACGTGGGTGGGCACATGTGCTGTGGCCCCTGGGAGCCATCCCATGTCACTGTGTCACAGCCATCTGTCCCTCTGACATCAGATCTGCGTGGCTGGTCAGCACTGTGCATGGTGGGCTGCAATGGGGCCAGGAGATTTTAGGGTCCTGATCTTCCCTCCTCACTGTGTCAAGTCAGACACTTGCTCTTCCTTCTCCAGTCTCTGCTTGTCCCCGGGGTCCAGTCCATGCAGAGCAGTGGGAATGAACTGAGGACTGTGCAGGGACCACATCAGTGGTGCAAGCTTGGCCAAGTTCCCAGGAGATTCAGGAGGAATTTTCTTGCATCAGAAGAAGGGTGAACCAGAGGCTTTGTGGGGCTGAGCCTCCAGCCCTGGCTCAGTTGTCACTGGGCACAGCGGGCGAGCATCTCGGGATCAAACTGCATTTGCTTGGGTGGAAAACATGCTGGGTTTGTTCCCACAGGTCCTGCTGCGGGTCAAAGAGTCTGAAATCCAGTATCTGAAGCAGGAGATCTGCTCCCTCAAAGACGAGCTGCAGACAGCACTGAGGGTAATGCCAGGGATGGTTCTGCAAGTCCTCTTTCTGTGCTCTGCTTCTGCATGTGTGTGTGTATGCGCTCTTAGGTTTCAGCCCACTTATACCCAGATTTGAAACAATATTCATTTTTTCCCCTGAATGGAATTCAATACCCATTTTCCTGTCATCAGTAGAGCACTCCACTGTGACTGTATCAATTTAGGACTTATTCCACAAAGGAGACAGTGTGGGAAAACATCCCCTTTAGTGTGATTTCCCCATTTTCTGTCACATCAAATCAGACTTAAATGGCAGAAATAATCAGCGTTAAGAGATCTGCCCAGCCTCGCAGCAGTGGATCTGGTTTGTTCTGGACAAGCCAAGGCCATTTCTGGGAATTCTGCTTGAATTCTGTGTGTTGGCTAAAATCAAAAGCCACAAACAATCCTGTAGCTGAGGGGCTGCCTGCACGGGCAGCACTGTGTGCTCGCCGTTGGCTCACAGCTTTCCGCCTGTCTCAAATCCTGTAGTCCCGTAACGCTGTTGGAAGCAGCTTCGAGGGTGTGTGTTGCCCCAGCCAAGCATTTCTCCTGCTGCCGGCTCTTCTTCCGTTGGCATTTGCCAAGCTCCTCTTCAGTGCATCCACAAACCCCTCGGCTCCAGCTGTCTGTCTGGCTCCATCGGGTTGTTCTTGTTCCCTTGCCAGGATAAGAAATACGCCAGCGACAAGTACAAAGACATCTACACGGAGCTGAGCATCGTGAAGGCCAAGGCAGACTGTGATATCAGCAGGTTGAAAGAGCAGCTGAAAGCAGCCACAGAAGCTCAGGGAGAGAAATCCCCTGTGAACACCACTGTATCGGGATATGGTCAGTCCTCCTCCAGCAGCTCTAAGTAGTCCTGGGTGTCCCGAGCTAACACGTGCATCCGGGCCTGAGTGTAGGACTTGGCCTTCCAGCCCACAGATGGGAAGCTGATGGGCTTTGAAGGCCTTCTGGCATTTTGCATCAGGAAAACCTTGTGATGCAGGGGGGCAGAGACCCTCAAAAGCTCCCTCTGCCTTTAGGGCGGTGCTGCTTGAGCCGGGCTCATCAGGACACCTGCCCGGGCTGGGAGGGCAGAGGAGCCCCAGCCCTGCAGGAATGCAGTGGGCACCAGGCTAACCCCACTTCTTTTGCTTCTTCCCAGATATTATGAAATCAAAAAGCAACCCTGATTTCTTGAAGAAAGACAGATCCAGTGTTAGCCGGCAACTAAGGAATATCAGGTCAAAGGTGAGCTCAGATCTCCTGCCCAGTGGGATGGGAATGGGGAGTGCCTACAGTACTCTCCAGTGGGGGTCCCAGGTGGGAAAAAATTGGTAGGGGAAGAAAATTGAGAATTTCCCAGTCACTAGTGCTGGCCTGGATGGTTTTTGACTGCAAAAGGGCTGACTGTGCAGCCAGGCAGGGCCCGATCCCCCACTCCTGACCCTGCTGAGCTGGAGGTGTGAAGCTGCTCCCTGCTTGGAAAAAAAGGATGAAGTTCACCCTGTTCTTTGGTCTTTCACAGGAGGACTATCCCAGTATTTGCTCCCTGTTTTCAGTTGAAATTGAAGTGGAAATATGCACATCATTATAGGTTTTAGGGTTCATGACTGCAAGATTTTTGGTCTTTCTGTGTGGCAACGATGCCTTGGTCCTGGGCCTATTTAACACACACTTTCCTTGTGTGTTACCATGGTGCAGATGGTCCTGTGCCTCTGTGGGCCTTCTGTGCTTGCTGTTGGTCCCAAAGCCCAGTGATGCTGTGCCAAGCTCTCCTTGGCAGCCAGTTACATCATATGGGACTACAGGGATAAAACAGGGCAAATAATGCTGATCAGGAGTCAGCATTAAACATAAGTCTGCTGGGAGGAAGATGAGCATGAACAAACCTGCTTTGCCTCTCACCTGGTGTCTCATGCTGATGTTTGAAGTGGTTGGGCCCTTGCAGGAGAGGCAAAAGGCTTCAAGCTCGGTGCCCACATGGGGAAACAGTCACTCCCAGAGCTCTGTGAGCGGCAGCTCCTCAGCTCGGGGTGCCTGCACTGCACCCAGTGAACACAGAGAGACCTCTGCACATTTTGGGGCAGCTCAGACCTGCTGGACCAGTCTGATATTGGGTTTCCCCTCACCACTTCAACTCAGATCACTTTTTCTGTGGTCTCTGTGTGTGTTGCTTGGTGGGAAAGGAGGAGAGGAGAGGAGAGCAAGCACGGTCTGTGCCTGGGTGCTGTCGCTGCGGGGCGGGGGCTGGGGCTGCGCCAGCGCCAATGCACTTGGGATTTATGAGCTTCTTGTTTTTTGTTTTTGTTTTTTTTTTTCTTTATTTTGCTTTTTCCTTCAACAGTCCGTTATTGAGCAGGTCTCATGGGATAACTGAAATGAACCCGAGTCCAGGTTCCCTGCCACGTAGGTAAACAAACCGGCACCCGCCCAGCGACGCAGCTGCCCACGGGAGCGGCCCAACTTTTGCATGCCCTGCTCACACCTCCACGGCAAACCAGAGCCCTTCTTCTCTTGATGACTGACCCGTTTATTTACGGCTAATTCTTTTCCTGGGGGAGGGGGGAAGGGAGGGGAGAAGTCACTGCACCCAGGATCTGTATGAAACACGGCCTCTCTGGCTCTTCCCAGGGGAATATGCCTTTCTGGTCTTCTGCTCCTCCCACCCTCTCCAACACAGCTCACCGACACGGAGAGGATTTGGGCATGGTGGGGCACGTTTTCCTGTTTGCTGTGTTGGGAGCGTGGGACACTGAGTGTGCACGCCTGAATGACTCTGCATGCCTCAGACTAAACTCCAGCACCATCCAGGTCTCACAGGAAAACACCCAGTTTGCTGTTAGCCAGGTGGAGGAATGGTCAGGGATGCCTGTAAGTGCATTTCCCACAACAGCCTGGAGCATGGGAAATGGTGACCCCTGCCTCAACTCCAGAGGATGATGTCCTGGGCTGCCTTAAATGTCCTTTGCCCATAATTGCTGCATCTTCAGGTTGATTAGGGCCTGAGCAAGAGTCTTCCTTGCCCAGTAACCTCTTCCTCCTGCTCTCCAGTTCTCCTCCAGCCCCCAGTGTCCACCCAGCTGCTCTCCATCCCTTGGCACTGCACCTCATCCCACACAGTGGCTTCCAAGCTCATCCAGCAAAAGGAGGGAGCTGTTGAGAAATGAGGCTGACCCAATGAGCCAGATATCTCCATTAACTGGAGCAATAGTTAAATTTACTGGCCTGTGGCAAAGACTGAGGTTGGAGCACCTGCAGAGGCAGTTTAGAGGAGAGGGGAGCTCCCAGCATGGTGACAGAGGGGTGGCTGGAGAGCCCCAGGAAGTGTGATGGAGGATCCCTTTATCTCAGATATCATCCCATATTAGTCTCACTTCATCAGGCTCCCCTCATCAGCAACTCAAATGGGTTGTGAGACTGCCTGGGGGCTGAATTTGCTGGAATTTGTACCATCAGGCAGAATGGTCTAATGATTCCTGGTGCCTCCTTCCATCTAATGAGAAATCAGATGCACGAACTGGAATGCACGGGTTGCTCCCATTTAAAGAGGCCCAAAGTAAACTTCCCTTAGGAAGTGTGTGCTCAGAGACTCACATCCCAGGAGACTCTGCTGCCCATTGGAAAGAAAGCACAGAGCATTTGGAAATTCAATCCAATTCAGTGCTTTCATTTCCGTGCTGCCTGGCAAAGCCGTTCTGTGTTTGTGGGTCTGTGGGAGGAAAAACATTTCCAGAAATACAGTAACCATGGGAATCTGCACAGCCTTGGGGCAAGTTTATCATGGAGTCCTGCCTTGATAAACACATGGGAAAAAAAAACCATCCAAAAAGTCTAACCTGCTGCTGTGATTGAACAGTCCTCTGGCACCACAGTCAGGGAAGGGAAAGGAAAAGGAGAGATGGCTGCCTGTTAATAGGATCATAAAGTCCCAGAATGGTGTGGGTTGGAAGGGATCTTAAAAATCATCCAGTTCTAACCCCCTGCCATGGGCAGGAACACCTTCCATTATCCCTGGTTGCTCCAAGCCCCATTCGACCTGGCCCTGAACGCTTCCAGGGATGGGAAAGCCACAGCTTCTTTGGGCAACCTGTGCCAGGGCCTCACCAGCCTCATAGGGAAGAATTCCTTCCCAATATCCCATCTAACCCTGCCCTCTGTCAGTGGGAAGCCATTCCCCTTGTCTTGTCACTTCATGCCCTTGTCCAGAGTCCCTCTCCAGCTCTCTTGAGCCCCTTTAGGTACAGGAAAGGGCTCTAAAGTCTCCCTGGAGCTTCCTTTTCTCCAGGTTGAACAATCCCAATTCCCTCAGCCTTTCCTTATAGGAGCTGAGTTCCATTCCTCCAGTCTGTGCCTTTGAAGGTGCAAGTCTTAGTCTGTAAAGCAAATAATGTTCCAGCTGCAGAGTGAATTCCTTGCAAGTTCCAAGGAACAGGCTGGCAGGCAGCTGTGCCAGCAGTGGGGCATGAAGGGGCAGAACCCTGGCTCTGGAGGCTGTTTTTAGGGGGGATGGCTGTGCCAAGTCATCCACAGCAAGCAGGGACAACTCATTTCCCAAGACTTTGCTCCCCTGAATCTCTCATGACACAGGTTTGAGGCTGGAGGAAGGAGAGAGGCTGGTGTTAGGTTGGTGTGTCCCCTCGGGCTGGTTTCAGCTTAAAGCTGACTTACAGGAGTCAAGCAATTTGTTTCTGGGTTTCTGCCCCTCTCATTGCTGTTCTCCTGGGTTCCCACATGTAGGTGAGGGATTTCACAGTTCCAAGTGCCAAGGGCTAGGAGGGCTGGCCTACGTGATGGTCAGCTGAGCGTTGTGCCTTGAAATCTGGATGCTGCATCTGAATTGGATCAGCCATCAGACCCTGCCAGACCTGAGCAGAATTTAGGAGTTGTCTGTCTAACCCTGGGCAGTCGAGGCAGTTTTGGCTTGGGATAACCCCAGGCTGGGATTAGAGTGGTTGAGATGGCCACTGGCAGCACACACCAGTTTCCAGGGCTCCTGGAGCAAATCCTGCATTGACCAGAGCCAGAACCGTCCCCATGGGTGCCACAGTGGTGCAGGAGGCAAGGAAGGACCAGTGTGCAGGTCCTGCTCAGCATCCTGGGGCTTTAGGGTACCAAATCCCAGCTTCATCAGAGGTTCCCATGGTGCCGGAGCTCTGCTGGAATTGCCCCATCCAGCACTGCACCAGGGGCCCAGGGGGTCATCTCCCAGTCAGCTAATCCCGCTTGCAGCATGGTGTGTGCCTCTCATTCGCTTCTCGTCCGTCGCCTGGTTCATTGCAATCTCACCCTCTCTCTAGGCACCAGTAACCGCCCTCCATAACCGTGTGTTTTCTCTCAGCATGTCCCACTAATCTCTCCGCCAAGGAGCCCATCCCTCCACTGCCTCGTCTCCTCTGCCTGAGCATCGCCCCCTCTCCGCGTGCCGGGCGCCCGCCCACGTCCCACGCTCTCTTGTCTTTTCTCTCTCCCAGAGTCTGAAGGAAGGTCTGACTGTGCAAGAACGCCTGAAGCTTTTTGAATCCAGGGACTTGAAGAAAGACTAGTTCTCCCCGCTCCGCTTGACCACGCGCACCTCCCAGCTTGAGGCAGCACAGCACCAGCACCGTTTGTCTCTCGTTCCTTACGACTGTCCTTGCTGTCGTTCGTCTTGAGGCTCCCGACGGGACCCGGCGCCGCGGTGGTGCCCCCCCCGCCGCCCCCTCGCCTCCCCGGCTCCTTTCCCTGCTTGTGAGATGCTCCAGAGACTCTGAGAGAGAGAGAGAGAGGAAGGGATTGGATTGGGGTTTTTCCCCCCCCTCTTCGGCGCTTTGTAGGAGAATCCTTTCTTTACTGTAAACCATTACACTAAGTGTCAGTATTAAGGCTCAGTAGCCTGTTAATAAGCTATAGCTCTGTCGTACCGGCCGCTCTGGTGTGCAAGCAGGGCCTGGGTGGTGTCGGCCAGACTGAGCTCTTACTGCTGTCTAGAGACCCAGTGCTCAGAGCACGCCAGGAGCCTGATCTAATCATTGATCTCGACTGCATTACTTGCACCTACAAGGGGGGAAAGCCCGGGGGAAGCCATTGGGGAGCGCGAGTCTGGAGGTACAACACTGACATCCCGCTGGAGAAGGATACAAGAAGTGATTCTCCTGCCCCGTGACTGTGCCGTATCCTGAATGTAGGTGCCACCGAAGCCTGGCGAGCTTTGGTGGCTGCCCAGGTGGTTTTGGATAGGGAGCTGCAGCTACTGAAGTGCACCAAGTCTGCCCCGTCGGCGCGTCTTTGCTCCCGTCTCGCTGGTGGTCGGAGTTGGTGCTCCAGGGGCTGAGCTGTAAGATCACTTTCTTGCTTCTGTTAGATCAAGCCCAGCACTCTCTTTTTTTGCTGTTACTCCCTTCCTCTCATTGAGTCCCGTGTATCCCAGGGTCTGTGCGCATGTGAAACTCCCTTTTCCTAGTCAAAGGAAAGTAGAGTAGAAAGTAGAGCCAATATTGACTGAAAATGCACAGTGCTCAATGCGTATAATGCTCCTTTTTTATCAGCTTCTTGAATTCAACTCTTCTTGTCAGCAGGGCAGCTCCTATTTTAATTCTTTAATCTTTTCCTGAAATAAAAGTCTCAAAACCAGTATGTGCTTCAGACCTTCTCAGTCCTAGTAGCTTTTGTATTTAAAATACACAGTTTAGCACCGTGAGGCCGATAAATGGATACAAACCAAAAGTGAGTTGAGGAGCTGGTAGCACTAGATGGTCGCAGCCAGCTGAGCAGAGGCTTCCTAGAAGAAGCCTGTGCTGTTTTGTAGCAGCTGCCCAGGTGTTGGGGCTTCATCCCGGGCTAAATTTCAAGATGCCACCTGGAAAGCCCCCAGGTCCTGCCTCGCCACTCACCAGGGCTGAAAGAGCTCTCCAGCATCTTGGCTTCCCAGCCCTGTTCATGTGCCAAGTGAACTGCGTCACATCAGGCTGGGATGTTAAAGGTACATCCTGGCCTTCACCAGGAGCAAAGATTCCTCTTGTCCTTGGGCACTCATCACGTGGTTGAGGCAGCTCTGTCTCCTTCCCTGCTGGTTTTGGGTCCGCTAGGTGGGCAGTGCAAGCGCAGCTCTCAGCACCACAGGGCTGGGGATGGACATCTCCAGTCCTGCCAGGCTGCACCACAAGAGTCGCCCTCATCCTCCTGCTTGGAGCAGCATCTCCCTTCCAGCCACCAGGCCCTCTGCAGGAGATGATGTCATCAGAACGTGGTGGGAATCAGGCTCTCGTCCAGCTTGTGTGGCCTTGCCATGGCCAAGTGCTCGGCTTGGATTCTCCCGGGGCACTCGTGGCAGCGCTCGGGTCCTGCCCACAGGAGCACCACTTGTCCCCAGACAAGATGTCAGCACCTGTCAGTGGGCAGAGAGCACATCCAGGGACACTCTTCTGCTGCGATGGTCTGCATGCCCCGGTGTGCATGGAAGTCCTGGAGATGGGAGCAGGGTAAGAAAGATGTCCTGGAGCATGGCTTGGTCACATCCAAAGTCATCTGTTCAGCTCTCAGCAGCGATAAGCTTTACACTTCATCTCTGGCTGCTCTGGGTCCTTGGTGAGCTGTGATGTCCCGGCAGAGGCTGTGGGATGCAGCATGGATGTGGAGTGGCATGTGGGCCTTGTCATTGTCATTGCTCTTCCCTTAGAAGATGTCACTGCCTCTGGGAGAACAGCGTCCTCCTCCTCCTCCTCTTCTCTTAAGACTTATGATGGGACTTCATCCTCTTTAGCCAACTGAGCAGAACGTGCTGGTCTCCTTCTTGCCATGTGGACCTTGACCCTTATGTCCCCCAGCAAACCCTGCTTTTCCTTTGGATGCTTCATTGGCTCAGGAGCCGTAATTCTAAGTGTGAGGACTGGCACTTGCTATTTGCATTGGCTCATTGGTGGCGTTGGGGACACAGGATGGGCCCTTTCTGATACAGGATCATGTTGCTGAGCTTTGGGAGGCTCCCCATGGAGAGAAGTTTTCTGCTGTACATTTGCTCATACCAAAAAAATCCTCTCTTGCAGCTTAGTGTCCTGCCTGGGACTAGTTATTGAGCCAAGTAAGAGCACTGGATTTCTTTGCCAGAAAGCTCCTGCTTCCAGGCTGATTTCTTAACATAGAGACCAGCTGTGCAGGTGGAGGGCACACATGAAGCAGATCATCCCCAGCTTTTGACTCAGCATCTGTAAATACATTAATATGATTTTTTTTTTTTTTAAGAAAGGGGTGAAGATGGGCAGCAAGACACTGGATGTGTTGGCAAAGCTCTGTGCTGAAGACAGGGAGGGTCCAGAGCTGCCCTTTCTGTGTGGTGCTCCAGCCCTAAATCACCCTGTGAAGAGAGGCTGGTGGGGGATATTCTTATTTATACACATATAAAAATATTACTGCTGGTTACTGGGGGGAGAAACAGCCCAGGGACACTTGTGGAGCTCTTGCTCCTTTCCTGTAGACATGTCCCTGGGCTAAGCAAGAGATTATAGAAACTTCTGGGCCACTTTTGTAAGTTCTTCACCCAAGGCACTGCACTGCATCTCTCTGGTGAGGCACTGCCAGGGATCCAGCAGCATCAGGAATGAAGCTGGATTTTTCTTCTCTCTTTCCACTATTTTTTTACCTTATTGTACAGAAAATGTCAGTCCTCACATCACCCCCCTCCCTCTTTTAGGGGCTCCCGGAAACATCTGTAAAAGGATTTGAATTAAGGATTACCCAGACTCTGTATGATCAGCTCCAGGGAATCAGCTGCTCAGAGGTTTCCTTTTGTTTAATCCATATTGGCCCAGACCTTCAAATTGCTTTAGAAAAGCAAAACAGGCAGGTTTGCTGGGGAAAAACAAACAAACAAAACACCCTGGCACTACCAGGTGTAGCTGAAATAAAAGGTGTTGGCTGGCAGGAGAACAGCCCCAGGGAACAGGGAGAACAACCACAGGGATGTGTGTGTGCAGGGATGGGGGGACCAGCCACCACTGTCAGGGCTTCAGTGGTGTTTAATAAACCAAATCAATTAATCTCATTGCTGAACTTATTGGTTGAAAATACTTCTCTCTAAGCCAGGGGGTCTTTAATGAACATGGTGGTGGTGTTCTCTTATTCAGTAAAGGGAGAACCTGCAGCACCAATAAAGAGCCAAAACCTGAAATTTTCCTGCAGAGAACAGTGCTTGAAAATAAGGTGGGGAGAGGGGCATGCAAAAAAGCCAGCTGGGAGGCTTATTACTCATAGCAGTGGTCCTTAGTTATCCTCTTTCTTCTTCCTGCTCCAGGCTTCATCTGTCTTTTGGGATTAATCAGTGGTTATTTAAATAGGAAAGTGTGTGGGCAAGCTGCTGCATTTTGCACCACTCCACACTATTGATAGCACTGACTTGGGTTTAGGAAAAGTCAAGTGCAGTGAAGGCACAGGCGTCTTCTCGTCAGCTCCAAGTAATCTTATTTTTTTCCTGAGTAAAATTTTCCTCCCATTTGCACCATCTCCCCTGAACTAGACTGAATCCTTCTTTAAATGTCACCTTTTCTTTGCCCACTTATAAAAAAAAAAAAAAAAAGAAGCAAGCTGTGTTCATTTGCTTCAAAACCAGAATTGTGTAGAACTGGTGCTGACTTGCAAACCAGAAAAGTCCCTATTTTTTTTTTGTTCTGTACCAGAGAACTGGGCTGCAGTAAAAGCTTCACCACCTCACACTGCAGAATATGTCACTTTTGTACTGACTGTACTTGATGGCACTTCCATGAGACCTTTGCATTTTTTTTCCTGGTTCAGATACTCAGTTTGTTGTGGACACTCAAGCACACACACGCTCGCTGTAGCTGACCTTTGCTCTGTAATTTTTTTCCATTTTTTAAAGAAAAAAAGCTTTGTTATTCTTCTCTTTAAAAAAAAAAAAAAAAAAAGGTAATTTAAAACCTGTATAGTGTTCCAAGCACGCAGTGTAAATATTTATTCCTCAGCAATTAGCAGAGGGTTCTCTTTTGCGACTGAGTTGTGGGTTTGATTTTTAAATCTTGTTCCACGTGCGGGTTGGGAAAGAAGCGATGAGTGTAACGTGTCCAACCCACCCTGTCTTCCCTGATAAACCATTTCTTTGGGGTTTTAGGACTGTTATAAATATATTTTCAAGCCTTTTCTGCTGACCTACTCCTTTAGTTATGAAGGTACCTGTCCAAAGATTGTGTACAGTCCCTTTGACCGCTGTAACCTACTTTGCTATAAATTTGGGTTATTTTTTTTCCATTCAGAGGACTCAGTAATCTTGTGTTTGAAAGTGGCATCGACGCCGTGCATGTGCAAACTGTTACCTGTTGTTATAGAGAGCAGCAACAACTCCTTGGTGTGACACAGCTCTCCTTGCACAGTCACCTGGGGCTGTCATGGTGAGCACAGTGAGCCCCCGGATTTGGGAGGCACCTGTAACACTGTGCTTCCTTGCTCAGCACATCTGGGATTCTCTTGGACTTCCCAAGGGATCCACAGCCCCTGCTGCACAGACTCCCATCCCACAGCAGTGTGGTGGTGCAGTGTGTGTAACCTCCAGCGTAGCTGTCCCTACAACGTAGTTACTCCTGAGCTGAACGTGATCCTGTAGTACAAACCACTTTTTAGAAGAGGATCCAACGTGCTGCTGCAGGAGCAGGGAGCACCAGGCTGGGAACAACGTGAGCCTGGCCTCAGTGTGAGGCTGCTAAAGAAACAGAGGGTGTGGGATTTACTAGAGAAACCTGATGAGCCAGACGAGTTGGTTCCAACTGAACTAACCCAGCTGGCCGTGAACTTGTAAATAATGGGTGCAATTACCATTGTGTTCTTCATGCTTTCTTCACCCTGTGTGCAGGACGACAGGAACACTCACTGTTTGTTCTAAACTAGAGACAGTAAAGCATGTAAAATACTAGAGACCATGGTAAGTAGAAAACAGGAATGCTCTGGCTTTGGCCTGGGTCTACCCTCCTGGGTCCTGGAGTTCTCGGTGGCTTGAGAGTTTAAAGAATCATTTGAAAGGATGAAGGTTTGGGGGGACAGAAGGAAGCTCTGCAAGGCTGTGGGTGGTGTCTGAGCAGGCTATTCAGGTACTTCACTACCCTATGGAAAAACAGCTTTGCCTTGGTTCTCTCAGAGAACAGTTTTACCCCACGACTGACCTGTAACCAGTGGGGACTTGTTCTGGGTTAACTCCATGGTCTGCCACTTGTACATGGAAATGACCCAAAGGAATTGTGAGCAAGGAGGGGACAAGAGTCATCTCTGTGATGAGGGGATGCAGCAGCCAGCCCTCCACCTCTGACCTGTGACGTGGCTGAGCAGCAAAGTGGCATCAGAGCCCGGGCAGTGCTGGGATGCTGCAGCCCCTGACCTCCCACACAGGGTATTTTCCCTCTGCAATGGGGAAGGGTGTGGGAGGCTCCTGTTTCTCAGTGTGCGTGAGCTCCTCTCTCCTTCCCTTCTCCCTTCCACTCCCAGTTTATTTCAGTGCTTTTTTAAGAGCCACCGTTCCCCATTGGCTGCTTGCTGTAATAGACACATCCCTCTTTCTCACAGTATTTATTCCTTACAAAACCTTGTGTGACATGCTAGGCTCCCCTGGATGTAGCTGATCATTTTTACTTTGTAAATATAATTACCTAACTTTACATTAACTATATCGTAATAAACTATTTTTGCACCACCCTTTGCGTGCCGTGTGTGAGGTGTTCTCTTCCAAAAAGAAGAACAGGGCAGAGGCCAGAGCCTGAAAATGAGGGAGCTGTTTGCTTTTATAGTCACACTTCGCAAAGGAAATGCAACAGGCAGCACTTTAATAAGCAGTAATTTATTTAGAGTGGTTTAAATCTAGTGCTGTTGAACGGGATTTACTAGAGAATGACCTTCCCCAAGTGCTTCTGTAGTTGCTGCACCACAGGTAACATCGTGTTCTTTCCTCCATCCGAACTTTCTCAGGCAGAACAGAACAAATCTACAATCTCTGGTGATATCCATGTATCCTAAATAACACCTAAGGACCTACAGGAATTGCAGGGCAAAAACCAAATGAGGATGTTGAGGTTTTCTGTGAAAATGGTTTATTTGGCAGTGCCAGTCACAGCACCGCTGGTAAAAAAACTGGTAACAGAATATCAAATAATCTCTCAACGTGAAAAAAGGTTAAAGCACTTTGTATTCAGTGTGAAACAATTCTTACACAGCCACTATTCAGAGTTTGAAATCCTTTGGTTTACACCATTTTTCTTCCACTCTGAGCTGCAGGGAGAGAGATGTCACCTCCCTCCCCTTGTTTTTCCTCCCTGCTGCTGCCAGCACAGGTGAGGTCACTGACCCAGACTAGGACATGGGTGTCCCAGCACCTGAATAAACCAGGGTTTCCAGACCTCTCCCAAAATGTGCGACCCAACTCCAGCCATGTCTGTTCTCCAGACAGACAGACCGACTGTTCCCAGAGAACAGTTTTCTCTTGTTTCCTTCCAGTCTTGCCTACACTTCCTTGCTGGAAGACAAGTCTGTCATTAGTATCTGTGCTCATTCTTTTACACCAGAGCTCTCTAGTAATCTTTAACCAAAAGAAACATATACACAGTCAAAACTTAGAAATTTCTGCCTATTTCCCACAAATTTCCTTTTACAAACTTTCAACAATTAATGCTAACAAGAAATGTAACTCAGGTGCTTAATCTATACAAACTCAAACTGCTGCAGCCCTCTAATCTCTCCTTTAGTTACTGGTGTAGAGGAGCCATTGTGACACAATTCCATTTGCAGTACCCCAAGTTGGCAAATGTGACTTTTACCACTGAAAAACCTGCCCAGGATGGTATGAACATACCTTGACTGCACCAAGGCACGGCAACGAGTCTGCCCAATGTTTTAATGCCTCTGAATGCAGCTCTGTCACTGTCATCCTCACAAAACAACTCACAAACAGGTGGGTCATTCCCTCTAGCACAGGAATGACCCGCGGCAAGGGATCTGTGGCATTTTAGGGCACTGAGCACTTCATTTTTCTGGAGGAGTTTACCCAAGTTGCACCCAGACGGATACAAAACAATTATGTCTACAAAAAATAATAAATTCGTGGTGTTATCTGTCAAGTGCTCCACCAGCCCTGTACGGCAGCTCAATCAGTTACTGACTTTGGGAAAAACGTAATTGGTGGGATTGTACTCTTCCCAAATCCTTTCGAACTCATCCAGAAAAGGCTTCACACACGCGGCGTCGTCCACGACGAGCACGTTCTCCCTGTTGCTCTGGATGGCCTGGGTGGTCCAGTTGAGGGAGCCCGTGATGAGCATCCTGCGGTCCACGATGGCGAACTTGTGGTGCATGAACCCGCCGTGCTGGTCGTGGCGCACCTGGATCCCTACAAAGACACGGCAGCTGTTGAGGGCTGTCCGAGCCTCCCCCGTGTCCCCGCTCCCCCCGCTCCCGGGGTCGGCGGCGCTCACCCGCGTGGCGCAGGCGGCCGATCTGGGAGCCGTGCAGCCCCATGTACTGCGCGTCCGTCACCAGGCGGACGCGGACCCCGCGGCGGTGCAGCAGCTGCACGGCTCGGGCGAGCTGCGGGCAGGAGAAGGCGAAGATGCAGAGGTCGAGGGAGCGGCGGGCGGAGAGGAGGCGCCGCACGAGGCGGCTCAGCGAGGTCTCGGCCCGCGGCAGTGGGCACGGGCAGGGCAGGGCGGGCGCGCCGGGCGCCTCGGCCAGCAGCGCCTCGAGGCAGCAGGGCCGGGACGGGAAGAACAGAACCTCCCGGAGCGGCCGCGGCCGCCGCCAGGCCGCCACCGCCAGCGCGGCCGCCGCCGCCGCCACGGCGAGAAGCGCGGCCCGAGGGAGCCCCGCGGGACTCCACATCCCACAGGACACACACCACAGGACACATCCCACAGGACACATCCCCCGGGAGCGGCGCGCAGGCGTGGGAGGCACCGGGGAGGGGCTGCCGGGCCTGGGCCTGAGCTTGAAACTGGGCCTGAGCCTGAGCCTGAGCCTGGGCCTTCCCCACACAGCAAAACCCCACACACCGAACCTTTCCCGAAACACTGAACCCTTTCCCATACACCAAACCTGCATGCACACACAAGCACTCATACACTGAACCCTTCCCTTCCCCACACATCCAACCCTTCCCCAAACACCGAACCCTTCCCTAAACACCGAACCTTTCCCGAAACATCAAACCCTTCCCCACACACCGAACTCTTCCCCAAACACCAAAACCCTTCCTCACATACACCAAAACCACACACACAGAACTGATCCCTTCCCCACACACCAAATCCTTCCCCACACAGCAAACCCTGCTCCAAACACCAAACCCCCAAACACCAAATCCTTCCCCATATACCCAACCCATCCCCAAGCACCAGCCCTTGTGCTGCAGATATGCAATAGGGACCCTAAAGATCATCCAGTCCCACCCCCTGCCATGGGCAGGGACACCTTCCACTAGCCCAGGTTGCTCCAAGCCCCATCCAACCTGGCCTTGGACACTTCCAGGGATGGGAAAGCCACAGCTTCTCTGGGCAACTTGTGCCAGGGCCTCTCCACTCTCACAGCCAAGAATTTCTTCCCAGTATCCCATCTAACCCTGACCTCTGTTAGTGGGAAGCCATTCCCCCTTGTCCTGTCACTTCATGCCCTTGTCACAAGTCCCTCTCCAGCTCTTCTGGAGAGGGAAAGGGCTCTGGAATGGGCTCTCAGGTCTCCCCAGAGCCTTCTCTTCTCCAGGCTGGACACCCCCAGCTCTCCCAGCCTGGCTGCAGAACAAAGGTGCTCCAGCACATGGAACATCTCTGCGGCCTCCTCCTAACTTGCTCCAGCAGCTCCACGTCCTTCTGATGTTGGGGTCCCACAGCTGGACACAGCACCCCACGTGGGGTCTCACAAGGGCAGGATAGAGGGGGACAATCACCTGCCTTGACCTGCTGGATCCTGCCCGGCTGAGGGGACAGGGGTGGCAGAACTGGTGCAAAAAGGCTTTGTCTCTGCCTGCACCCAGCAGTGACCCAGCGCTGGCACTCTGGCACTCGCCGCTCCCACCTCGCTCCCGGGTACGCGCTGCTCAGCCAGGCAGGAAAGGAAATCAGCTCGGAATAAAGAATTATCCTGCCTTAATCAGTTTGTCTCTAAGGCGTATCGTTTGGAGGGGAGGAGGGTGGTGAAAGATGTCTGCAGACATGACGTTTTGTTAATTAAGTTGTGCACATTCCAGCTATCGCTGACGGCAAAGGGAGCACCCGCGGCCTCAGCGAGCTGCAGGAACTTGCCCAGACAACTATTTGGTAATCCCACGTATAGATGTGTTCTGGCAGCCAAGCACATCTGGGTTATATGC
The DNA here is from genome assembly GCF_036250125.1 of Pseudopipra pipra. Taxonomy (NCBI): domain Eukaryota; kingdom Metazoa; phylum Chordata; class Aves; order Passeriformes; family Pipridae; genus Pseudopipra; species Pseudopipra pipra. The sequence goes on from NC_087564.1 coordinate 13,980,162, forward strand.
TCACTGACTTAGCAGCTCTCCCCCTTCTTTCCTGTGGGCATTTTATAAGCGCTAAGTTAGTGGTTTCCTTGCCCTGGTTCAAAAATGATGTGTTATCCAGAGTCTAGTTGTCCATGACAGCCTTGTCAGGTCAGGATGAAGATGGAGCAACATCACATATGACTCACCAAGCACAAGGAAGAAGCAGCAGCCTCAGCCTTGACCTTGTGACCACCTTTTCACTGTTTTGGAAGAAATGACTAGACTAGGTTTTGATGTTGGATTGCTTAGGAACTGGTTTTTAAAAGATAAAACCAGTTCAGCAATTGAGAAGGTGTAAATGCCAAGTAATGTCTCACCTGCTGTGTTACACAGCTCTGAATAGGACCAGAAGAGTTTTCAAGTACAAAAATAAAGACTACCCGGACACTCTACAATAAACTAACACAAACAACGTTAAGAGGAAAAGACTATTAAATTCTGTAGGTTAGATCTAGGCTAAGATGCAGGAATTTTGTGGACCAACTGCTGCTTCCACCACCACCACACACACAAACACATTGCAAATTAACACAAAACCAGGCTTTGTTCCTTTTACAAAAATAGCTCTTATGAGATTTAATGCCTGTCTCCATTTTACAGATGTTCCAGACAAAAATCAACCTGCATATTTTATATATAAGAACAGAATTCGTGACAAGTTGGAACATCCTCTCTGAGCTTGAATGAGTGTAGAAGGTCACCTGGGTAAAACCTGCCTTTAGCTTGGTCAGAATGTCTGTGGTAATGTCAAGTTTTCCCAATAATGATCCAGAAAAACCAAAAAAAGACATAAACTGTAGACTTCACAACAGAAACAGTGATTCCTTACAGTACAGATAAGGAATATCTGTTTAGGTAATTAAAAAATGCACCAATGTTTCCATGAACTATTAAGCAAAAATGGCTACTATAGAGTTATATAAGGGAGCACCTACAGGTTGAATCTCTTCTGCTTAACTTAATTAGGAAGCTAAAAAACTACTTCTGAAGACAGAAGAACTCCAGAACCTTATCCTGGTGAGGGTGTATCTTCATTACCTGGAAGTTCTGCAACCACAGGCAAAACAAGGCAAGTATTTTACCCTCTGAGAGGAAAGCAGGCTGCATTTTGAGACTTCTTATTTTACAATTCGCCCTCCCAGACAAGATTTCCAAAGCAAATGCTGAAACCTTCTCAAGTTAAGATATAAATAAATAGAGAGGAGTGACAGGACTCCCATGGGATATCCTGACTTATGCTACAGCAGAAAATAGTCTCTTAAATCTGAGCATAAAGTGGTTTGAAATAATTTACATGTGATCCACACCCTGTGACGTCTCTTTTTTTTTTTGGTTCTTGTTCTCTCAGGCATTTTGGAGATTTATGTGGGATTTGCTGAGATTAACCATATCCAATCCCAGGAGCTCTGGATGTTGTCATAGGCATCTGAGTCTTGCCAAGGAATCTAGATCTGAGGTCTGCTGCCGCACCAGAATGCCTGACGAGGACAGGATGGGATTTTAATTAATTCACACTGATTCTTTGAGCGTTGCTGTGTTTTAGTCTGGAGTGTGCAGGTATAGATTGAGAGTTGAGTTTCAGACAGAGAGCAGCACTGTGTATTAGCACTTATTAGTCCAGTCTCACAGCAATTAGAAAAGACTCAAGTCACTCTTCAAGTTGGTTTGAGGACGGGAGGACAGTGCTGGAGCTGCACCATCCACCTAAAGCACGTGCTGCAGGCTCAGCAGAGGTAACTCGGGGTTCCCTGCTCTGAAGGCAGCAGGGGAGGTTGGGCACCCTTTAATTTCGGGACTCTGAGGACGTTGGGCTGCGAACTGTTGACATCAGGTGGGACTTGTACGTCTTGCTCAGGCCGGTCATCCAGAACTTGAGAAGCTTGACGTTGTCCTCCTCTGCAGCTCCCAGAATGCTCAGCAGTTTTTGGGTATCCTCCTTGGGTCTGCTGTCCACTTTAGTGAATTTAAAGAGGACTTTCACTTTACTGCAGAAACAAGAGACTCCTGTCACTATTAAATGGACTCACTCATCAAATATGGAACAAGCAGGAAGTGGAGTTTCTCTTGGCACCTACTGCAAATAAATATTAACAAAAGCTTCAACCAGTGTTTTATGGAAACTATTCTCATGCTTTGATGAGGAAGAGGGATTAGTTAGGGAGGTGACTCATTTTCAGTAGTAACAAGCATATTTCTAGTTTGTTTTTTTCATTCTAGCGGAAAGTACAACAACTAATTGTGACAACTGGGAATCTCCCTGGGAGACACATCTAGTGTCCATCTGGCCTTCAGGTAAATTCACACATTCGTGATGTTCCATGAATTGCTTCACATGACTGACTGGTCTTCCTTTACAGCTACTTGCACCTTTGAAATGTAGTGCCTGCAGGCACAAACCTGACATCTGTTTGGCGTGTTACCTGCACTGGGATATGGCTGCACACTGACAGGCACTGAGGTATTTGCATATTTAATCCTCCTAAGGAAGGTGAGGCAGACAGGTGTTGTCATGCAGGTAACCTACAGATGTGTGAACTGAAGCATAAAGGTTAAAAACTGCTGAAAGCCAAAAAGAGAGTTAGGACTAGAGCAGAAAAACTCTGAGATTCTTAACTCCTGACTTAATTTACTCCTGTAAATCCAGCTACCGTCGAGCTACAGCAGAAGTTACCTGACTACAAGTCTGTCCTGCACTCTGCTGTATCTGCTCCAGGATCAGTGCCAAAGCTGTTTCTCTGAAAGCAAAGCAGCTGTACTTACTTCATCCACTCCTCCTTCAGGCAAACAAGGCACTGATCCACAACATCTACAGAGAGGTTCTGGTTGGTCAGGGCAGCTTCGATCTTGTTTAAGATTGTTGGGCCAACTACAGGAGCAGAAAGAGGGGGAAAGGGTGAGAAAGAGGACACACAAGCTAAAGGTTACCTGTTTACACCTTTACTACTACTTTAGTACTGTTAAATACATCCTCCAATGGCCTGCCTGGATTTCATTTCCATGGAAGAGGAGCTAAAGATCATCCCACTAGAAAAGCATCTGATCCAAGAAGCAACATGGAATTTAGTGAAGGACCCCAGGATGTGCAAACAGGAGCCTTTGTTTTCTTCAGACCCACTTTTAAATGCTACTTAGATTTTGTTGTTCCCTTATCAAAAGTTCATTACAAACACAAGGTTATGAAAAATCTTCATGCTTTGTACAATATACAAACGTATATATAAAAATATAACCCCTCAATTCTGAAGTCTCCACTTACTCTCAGTTTAATGTTCCTCTTGCTAAAGGTAGTTCCAGGATACTTAGTGAAAAAATAAACCAATATCTAACCCAAGGCACTCCTGGACCACGTTTTGGAATTCCCTAGGAGGCTTTTTTTCCCAGCAGTCTGTGGCCTAGTAAGTTTGATGCTTTGGTGGAAAAAAAGACCTTTCAGTGACTATTTTTGTCCAGAAGCTTCTGGACATGTCACTGGTTGGATGGAAAGTAGACTAATTGTACATGTGGGATCTACAACAGGAAGAACACTATGGAGAGAACAAACCTCTGCTTTGCATCTGCATCTTCAAGGGACAGAGCAGGAAGGATGAGCCATATGCCATGTCTTTTGAGACACTCAGTGAAGGCAATTCATCTAAATTAAGACTTCCCAGAAAACACAAGACTGATGGACCTGACTCAGATCACATCTGGGTGCAAATGTTCAAGTGCTTAAACAAAGCTAGTAAAATAAAAAAGTCTGGGTATTTTTCTAGCAGTCCTACCTGCCTATCAAGTGGAACGTGGGAGATGAGTAATGCCATGGTTCTTATAAGTTAGCCTTACTCAAAATAAACACACAAATATTTCAGGATAGGAAGTGTTCACTGTGGGTTACAGAATTTCCCTACAATTATTCCTGTACCCCTGTTACAGAATCCATTTCTCATTTATGAAAATTAATAACCAAAATGCTGATCTGGTAAAGCAAATCCTGTATAATTAATCAGTCTGTTGTGAACCTCACCTCAAACAGCAACACTCCAGTTGCAAACTAACTGGCTTCTACTCAGACTTCCTTAAGGGCCAGTACATGAACAGCACAAAAATCAAGTAAAGATCAAGATGCTCTTTTAATCTCAGTGACACAGGTTCTTTTCTGCTTTCAAATCACCCACCTCTATCTGCTGCAACAGGGCTACCACTGGTGACAACAAACTCATACTTGTTGAGGGACTGCTCATCATCAAACAGAGTCGGGTAGAGACTGGAGCGGGTGGCAGCACGGACCTCCACGAGGACTGCAAACTCTAGAGCAATAAGAGCCCAAAAGAGCATGAACTGTGCTAGTCCAGACTATAAAACACAGCTACAGGCCCTGCTAGGATCAGTGCGTGAATAAAGTGTTGCACCTTTCAACCACTGATCAGGCAAGGACACGGGGAAAACAAAAGGAAGTGGCACAGGCTTTAGTTCATGCAGCCAATACTTATTAAAACAAAAAAACCAGCCTGGTGTCCTCTAACGTAAGATGACAAGGGAAGGAGAGGGTTCTGCAGCAGGTTCTTACCAGATGATAGGATGTGGGGTGGGATTTGGACGTGTGGGCTCAGCCCTAGGAAGTTACACCGATAGGCCTCCTCGTACTGGTCGCTGTAGGGGATGATCCGCACACACCCGATGGGCAGCATCGTCTGCAGAGGGGAGGAGACACGGCAAGAGAAACGCTGGAACTAAACAAGTAAAGTACAATTTTCTCCCTGAATTCCAGGGCTAGCCAAGACCTGAAGCACTGCTCAGGCAGATGCTCCTGATTTGGGGGATCAAATTATCCTACTCAGCTTGAAAAACTACGCCGCTGCCGAGGACAAGCAAGGCACCCAAAGGTTGAGGGGTTTTGGTTGGTGCATGTTTGGTTTTTTTGTTTGGTGTTTTTTTGTTGTTGTTGTTGTTTTCAAAAACACAATTTAGAACACACTCTTCACAAGGTTGAATGTCAGAGACAGGTCATTATAAAGACTGGACTACTAGAGAAATACATGTAAAAATATACAGCCAAGAAACGAAGGAAAAAGTTTCTACCCGTAGCACGTCAAAGGCAGACTGGACAAGATCCACATCTCGAGCTTTCCAGATGACCTGGTTCCCCATCAGAACATGCCAAGCCAGCATTCGGAATGCTGATGCCCCAAGAACCTGAAAAACAAACCCAAAGCATTCTGCACTGGTTACGAAAATGTGTGAAATGTCCAGTTTGCCCTGTCAAAAACATGGCTGACATGCAGGATAATGGCTTTGAAGATTCTGCACAACCTCTGTATTAGGTTAGTGTCACTGCTCTTGGGAAGACGAAAAATACAGAATTAAGAGTGAAATCATATGATCCCAACCCACGTGACGGATGATCACTAGAGGCCCATGTGATCCCAGAGCAAGGGAGTGTCCCCAGAGATGCAGTTGATATCGTGTTACTGCCTGGGCAGGCACTGTGCTGAACACAGAGCCAGGAAAGAAGTGCAGGCTGCAGGGAATAAATATACCTTTTCGAAAAACATTATCAGGAGCAAAGTTTGTGAATTCAGCATCCTCTTTTACCTGTCTCATGTGCCTGAGAGAGCGAAAGACAGACAACCTTCTGTGAGCTACATTCCAGCTGTTGCAGTCTGGCATCAGAGACGTTTCAGGTGAGCATTTAGACAGTTCCTGCCCTTCCACAACATCTGGCTGGGAAGAAGGCTTCTCTTCTTCCTCAGAACCATCCCAGCCTTCTGACTCTTCTTTCAGATCTGGCAAAAAAAGGCAGACTGGTCATAAAAACTGCTGCTCTCTAGGAATGAAAACTGTCTCAGAAGTGCCCACATGCTGCAGCCATGTGATTTTGGCTGTATGTGGGAAGACAGAGCTCAGAACACAGTAACTGAAAGCACTGGCAACAGCACAGACAGACCTAAAAGTTAATGAAGTGTTAATTCAGATAAAAGATAAGTGTTGAAGGGTCAAGAAGGAATTTTAATCTTCTACAACACATAGAGTCACATCTTTTGACAGCAATGTGTTCTCTAGTTTTAAAGGTTATGGCCAAAGCTTTAGTCTAAATTGGTTAATTAAATAATTCAATGCAAGAAAAAAAATTATGATCCTTTAATTTTAGAAAGTTCATAGAAAAAAGAAGCAAGAAGTCTATATGTGGTGACTGCAAATTCCTCTGGCTGTAGATTCATTGGGAGGGCCAGCACAGCCAGAGAGAACAATAATCATGATGATGCAACACTCCTACTCAAGTGACAAACACCACATCTTCGTGCAGAGAGCCTTTGAGGCGCCTGGATTTCACATTCCTGTCAGAGTCATCTCCAGATGGGAGAGAGCATCAGCTGCTGCAGAGACTGCCACGAAGATAGAGCTGATGAGAGATGCTGTGCTTGTGATGCTGATCAAAGGATGTGGTGTTTATGCACACAAACTATTCTCAGAGGGTCTTTCCAGCTCTGGAAACTTCTATCTCACCTGCAAGTTTTTCCATCTGAACAAGGGTGTCTTCTGTGGGTGCTCCCTCCAGAAGTTTCTCTGTAAGTCGGCTACCACAAGCTTTCAGAAGCCTGGAGACATTGAAAGAACAAGAAGCAGTGTTTATGCAGGCTGCTTGCTGGGTGCAAAAATCCAGTAAGAAATCTGGTGCCATGAGCTCAACAAAAAATCCAACCACCAACCACTCTGTGTTTCCTTCCAACACATCCTTGTGTTTTCCTCAGTGTGGAACTATCAACACATCTTACAGTCACTGCCATGCAAAGTCACCCAGATCCCACCACTTCGCAATTTCTTTTTGCAACACACTCATCCCTCATCCAAATCACATGCCAGTGTTGCAACCCTCTCTGTGGCATCTTTCCAGGGAAGTTTAACGAGACACTCAGGCACTGGAGCAACTGGACTCCCACAGAGCCCAATGGCTGCCTCTCCCACACTGCTGATTACAAACCATGGGCACTTCCAGGTGAACCACCATGGTAGGTCAATTCAAGGTAGAGCACACTGGGAGTAGGAGCATCTTTTATTCTTTTCTTCCAGACTTTTACACTGCAAAACCTTTCCATCTACATAGACATGGCTTCTATTAGCTGCCACATTAGTTTACTTTACAGCAAAAAGACATTTTTTTTTGTCCTAAAGGCATCAGCACTGGCTCCTTCCAATTAAGACACTACTCCGCCAAGTCCCATGTATTACCTCAAGAGAAAAACCACACAAACACTCAAAGCACATTCCCAGCCTTTCAGAACATGGCAATTTTCTCCTCGGGAAGGAGCTGTAGAAGCTGGAAACACTGTTGGCCTCACCAAGCAAAGGAAGTGTGCAGACATGCCCACAGGTTCTCGTCGTTGGTCAGGGACGTCAAGGAGCGGGCGGCGTTCCCGTTCCGCTGGTGCAGGAAGGGAGTGAAGGCCGTGTTCATGCGCTGGGCACGCTGAGGGCACCCGAACTGCTCTGCCTCAAACACCTGCACGCAGAGGAAGGGCAGTGTCAGACACTGAGAAAGATTAAATGTTCCCACAGAGCCGAAAAATCACAACGAAAAATCACAACAAAAAATCACAACCAAGTGAAAAGGGTGCGACACACACATGCTTGTCCAGTTATGGGGAAACAGAGAGAAGGGACATCTTGTGCTTAGATTGACTAAAATTATCATTAAGTAACACTTGTGCTCAAAAATCACTGTCCTTCACAACTTTAGTTACTTAAATTTCTCACAGAGCTATTGTCTAGCAGGTCTGTGAAAAACACTAACTCTTTAAAATGACAAAGGCATCCTGTTCCTTCCCTCCTACACCCCCAGATACAGAATCCTGGAATGGTTTGGGTTGGAAAGGACTGTAAAGATCATCTTGTTCCCATCCCCTTGCCATGGACAGAGACACCTTCTACAGGTTGCTCCAAGCCCTGTCCAACCTGGCCTTGAACACTTCCAGGGATGGGGACAGGCACCATCCTCTTGTCCCTTGTGTCAACCTTAATGACCACCCTGGCATGAGCTGGATCAGCTTTTTAACTCAGCTGTCAATCAGTCATCATGATGTTTTGCTGCTGTTGAGTCAAAGGCACTCTGTGCACTGACCCACCTTCAGTGCTTTGCCCTGCAGCTCATCAATGATGCCTCTAATTTTTCCCAACAAGAAAGGCCAGGAGTTGATGAGGTAAATCCGGTCCATCATGATAGTGATGATGCTGTACCAGCGCTGGAAACCTCGAGCCAGGCTGTCTTTGATAAAGAAGGTGTGGCTGAACACAAACCCATGCTGTTCATCTCCGAAAAAAATAGGGCCTTCACGTCCTGGGCAGACCTGAAGGGAAGGGACACTCACATTAAAGTAGCTCAACACATCAGAGAGTAAAAAACTGAACAGCTTCCTGCACTTTAACACACACCTGGTGAATAAACGAAGCCCTTTTTAGGCTACTATCCAAGAAGTGTGGTCAAACAGCCCTCCAGAGGTATCCTACAAACACTCAATTTAACAGTATTTTAAGAATTCAGCTCCATTCAACTACAATACTGAGAGTCCAAAAGGGATTTTGCTGATCCTGACACAAAAATGCTCATTAATCTGTAAGGTTTTCCCTTCACTTATATGAGATGATGAATGCCAATGGTCCACAAAGACCAAATATTTCTTGGCGCTCAACAACAGATTCAGACATTTTACAAAACTGTTTTTACAAAACAGTTTATCTTAGAAAGAAAGACAATAAACACAAGGAACAAAAACAAGAGAGGGATATTTTTAGTCTCACAAGGTGAGAGGAAGGAACCCTCGAGGTTATCAAAGATCAACCTTACAAATTACCACCAATTCTGGAACGAATCCAGGCTTCTGTGCCTGTCTGTCCACCTCATTCCCTCCCTGTTTCAGGCTGCACAGAGCAGCCAGGATCAGCAAAGCAGTATCTTGGATTTGAAGCAATGCAGAGGGCCATAAATGGGTCTCTCCCTGTCCCCCAGGGCCGTTACCTCACAGCTGAGGCTGCGGACGCAGGCCTGGCGCACGATGCTGAACAGCTGGGGGTGGTTGGGGTGCTGGTGACTGACATACTTGATGGAGGTTTCCTTGTCGTGGCTGACATATCCTGGGTGTCCTCCTGCAAGAGAGCGGCAGCCCTGAAGGCAGAAAAGCAAATCCAGCCATAAATGAGCGTGCAGTTATTCCGGTTTCCAAAGACCTCTGAAAATTCCCTTCAAAACACCGGGAAATGTTACTTACACGTATAAATAGGAACACAGCTACTTAGAAGACAAAGAAATGTGAGTCAGGGTCAGGATTTGAACCCACCTCCTCACACAGAACTCTGTGATATACTTCCTCTGCTCTTATGCTCATTTGCTGCTATTTAATTTCACTGTGAACTTGGTGCTGGCTCTAAAAGTGGTAAAATTCAGTTACAGCAGCTGTGAAACCAACTGGCCAAAAAAACCTGGCCATTACAGAAGGGAAGGTGAGATACCTCAGAGGAAATATTAATAGAAGAAAGTATGAGAATCATAGAATCCCAGAATGGTTTGGGTTGGAAGGGACCTTAAACATCACCCAGTTCCAGTCTCCCACCATGGGCAGGGACACCTTCCACTAGCCCAGGTTGCTCCAAGCCCTGTCCAATCTTGGACACTTCCAGGGATGGGGCAGCCACAGCTTCTCTGGGCAACCTGTGCCAGGGCCTCACCACCCTCACAGGGAAGAATTTCTTCCTTATATCTAACTTGAATTTCCCCTCTTTCAGTTTGAAACCATTGTCCCACCCCTACAGTTGCTGACAAAGAGTCCTACTCTGGATTCCCTGCAGGCCCCTTCACATACTGGAAGGCTGCTAGGAGGTTTCCACATGAACTTCCCTCCTTCAGGATGAAAAGTCCTGAATGATTATGTATTTTATCTATTGTTTAAATTGGTTTTGCATTTTTTCCTGTTTCCTAATCAATACTGCTCTTAAAATTATTATTATTAATAAATGGACTGCCCTAATCTAACAAAGTAAATGCTCTTCAAGGATGAGAAAAGCATTTCTCAGACACAGGAGAAACACAGGGTTTAATGAGACCTCAAGACAACATCCTGTCAAAGGTCTATGTACTCAGCAACAGCTCCTTCATCCTCTTGTCATGGATCATTACAGTTTATGAGGACTTGGAGATCATCTGGCACTAGCAGTCACACACAAAAAGGTGCAATTCACACTTTTTTCCCTCTCTGAATAACTCAATTTGCATTAAAGAATTGCAAGCCCTTTAGTCAAGCCAAGGGCTGCTGATGTCCACACTCAGATCTTCACACTTGCCTCACACATGTCTGACTTCTTTGGCCCTGGGCTGCTGGAGTCGGCGCTGGCCCCTTCTGCCGGGCTGTGCGAGCGGATCCGGCTGCTCATCTGGATCCCACCTTCCTCCTCCTCCGCCTGCTCATTCTGCCCAGAGATGTCCCCACTGCCCGCGCCCTGGGGCAGCGGCGAGTGCAGAACCTCCGTGCAGAAGAGAGTGCGAGGGCCGTGGAGCTCACAGAAATGGCAGAGGGCAACGATGGCATTCATAGTGAGAGCTCAGCACACCCCCCAGGCCTCCTGCAGAGGGGAGAGAACACACAGCATCAGCACATGGGATATTACAGCATCTCTTGGGTCCGAGTGGTGCCAGTCCTGCTCTGCATCCCTCCAGGAGCAGTTGGCTTTAAGCTTAGCCTAAGGGAGCAGCACGACTCCACCTGATTACAGAATCAGAGTCATTTAGGTTGGAAAAGACCTCTAAGACCATCCAGCCATCCAGTCCAACCTGTGACCGATCACCACCTTGTCAACCAGACCAGGGCACTGAGTGCCACGTCCAGTCATTCCTTGGACACCTCCAGGGATGGGGACTCCACCATCTCCCTGGGCATTCCACTGATCCAGGACCAACCCTCTGTGTCCTGATGGGATAGGAGCGGAGCAGCCCAATCCCCCCCACCCATATCCAGGTCCTTGTCGCTAAGCTAGGACACCTCAGGCCCCACTGGAGGTGCAATGGGGCTCGACTGACCCCTCATGCCCAAATACCTCTGGCCTCACAAGGGCAGGCTCATAGAATCCCAGAACGGTTTGGGTTGGAATGGGACCTTGAAGAACACCTCATTCCACCCCCTGCCATGGGCAGGAACACCTTCCACTATCCCAGGTTACTCCAAGCCCTGTCCAACCTGGCCTTGAACACTTCCAGGGATGGGGCAGCCACAGCTTCCCTGGGCAACCTGTGCCAGGGCCTCACCACCATCATAGGGAAGAATTTCTTCCTAACATCTAATCTAAACCTGCTCTTTTTCAATTTGAACCCGTTCCCCCTTGTCCTGTCACTCCAGGTCCTTTTAAATAGTGTTGCCCCATCTTTTCTATAAGTACTCTTCAGGTACTGGACGACCACTATTAGGTCACCCCGAGCCTTCGCTTCTCCAGGCTGAATAATCCCAATTCTCCCAGCCTTTCCTCACAGGAAAAGGGGCTCTATCCCTCTGGATATCTTGGTGCCTCCTCTGATCAAGGCTGGGGTCTGACAGACCAGACCCCCCTCCCCCGAGTCTCAGGCCGGGCCGGGCCGGTCCTGCTGAGGGCCCCCGGACCCGAACGCCTCAGGCCCTGCCGGACCCGAGCCGAGCTGTCCTGCCGGGCCCTGGTCCCGGTTCCCCGGTCCCGGTTCCCCGTGGCCGCTCCCCCCGGCCCGGCCCCGCTCACCGCGGATCCCCCGGCCCGTGTCCGCGGGCGCCTGACACCGACTGACCCACCGGCCGTACCACCCCCACCGCCACCTGGGGGGGGACAGGCACAGACAGCTCCCCGCCCGCCCGCCCGCCGCCGCCAAGAAGCAGAGAGAAGATGGAGGAGAAGGAGAGGGAGATGAATGAGGAGCCCGTTCGTACCGCGGGACCGAGCCGGGACTTCCCCTTGTCCTTCCGAGGGTCCCTCACACCCCCCCGGCTGTGGCAGTGGCACGGCCCAGGGCCGCCCTGTCCACAGGGGCCGGGCGGAGCCATTACCTCAAGAGAGGGGGGAGATGAGGAGGACCGGAGGCACCTCCTTCCCTCCCGCGCTGCCCCCTTGCCCCGCTGTCAGAGCGCAGAGCGCGGACAGCAGTGTCCGATCACCGAGGAACCGAGAGGAGACGAGCCGCCGCCTGCGACCCACCGGTGCGGTACCGGGAGCGAGCCGCGCTCCCCCCGCGGAGTGGTGCGAGCCGCGCGGCGGGTCACGTGACCGGCGGGCTCCGGGAGGGGCCCCGGGCGGAGCCCCTGAAGGAGCCGGGATGGGGACTGGGACCGGGGGCACACGGCGGGGTCGGGAATTGTGGCTACCGCGCTCACGAGCTTCGCCACCGGCTGCCACACAGGCCCTTTCCCCCTCTGTAGCCCCTAGGGCGGTGCCGTGCTCTCCGCAGCCCGGGCGTGACTTCATCAGAGACTCAGCACGCTGGCAGCACCGTGTGTTTTAATTCCTTAAACTGCTTAGAATTTAAGATTAGGGCTGATGAAGACTTCAATGCATTGTCTTCCCCCAGTTTATAAAGCAGCTCAATCGAGGTGTTTACACAGGAAGGACAGGGAGCCCAAGTTGTTGAGGTTCTTCATTACAGACCCTTCACTCCATTAAACTACTCCAGTTTCTCTTCAGGGTATCAAGTTTAAGTATTAGACGATTATTTTGCTCTAGGAATCTATGATGTAAAATAAAATGTAAAATTCCATGTGAACTATGAATCTTTTCAGACATCAAAATAATAAAAGCTCTGGATCCCCCTCTGCCCCTTACAGACTTTTAAATAACCCAATCAAAACAAAAGTAGTTAAGTTTTCAACAAGATAACAGCATAGATCATTTAACTGAGTAAAACTTGTCCTCAAATCCAAAAAAGTGCAGCTATTGCTGACACCACTACAATACTCACATGTGGATCCAAGCAGTCACACACAGGCTAATCATTATGTCTGATGAACACAATACAGAGATGGTCAGCGAGATGGATTACTATGGAAACACAGAGCTCAGATATGAATCCCAAAATGGTTTAGGTTGGAAGGGACCTTAAGGACCATCCCGTTCCAACCCCCTGCCGTGGGCAGAGACACCTTCCACTACACCAGGTTGCTCTGAGACAATAGAAGTGTTCCTTCCAAAATCCCATAGCCCATCTCAGACACGGACCTGCAGCAGCACGTCCTAAGGAAGACACACAAATACTGTTCCTACTCAGGATCACTCAGGAGAGCTCAGAGATGCCCAGAGCAGAGCTGGAACAGCTCCTGAGCAGAGGGCACAGCCACACACAGTAACCAGCAGCCTCCCACCCGTCACCCAGAGTCGCATCCCGAGAAGCAACAGGAACAAGAGGCCCCCCAAAATCTAAGGAAAACCCAGACACAGAAAACCTACAATCTCATTTAAGACAAACTAAGAACGACTCGTTTGTTATCTTTATTTTCCAATAGCACATTTAAACAACTTCTCAGGACTAACCTCCTGGGCCATTGTGGCCACACAAGAGAACATTTCCTAGGTTATACAGATGCCTATGACAACACAAACACCGGCTGTGCTGCGGGACACAGAAGGGAAGTTGGGAAGGAGGCAGCTGGAGTTACACAGTGGCACGATGGCAGCGCTGTGGGTGTCAGCGGAGGTCACAAACTGGGGCTCCTCGGTGGCACAAAAACAGGAGGGGGGTGTACACAAACAGCTTCGAACCGTTTCTTCTTAGAAACATTTAGAAGTCTAACAGGAGCTGGCCTAGGGGCCCCTCCTGTGGCTACGAATGGTACTTGCATGTCTAACACTGCCTTCAGAACCACCCTTCGTGTCTGTGCTAATTAAGACGCATCAAAATTGAACTCAGACATCAAAGCGTGCACTCAAGTGTTCCGTGGATGACGCCTAAAATGTGGCCATGCAGGATGTGAAGAACCAGCCACAGGACCTCTGAGAGTCCAAGTTCAGAGCAGCACAGCACATACTGTTCTTAGATTTGAGCAAAAGTTCTTCCCTGCAGTAAATACAAATTAAAACCAGAAAGCTCAAGTGCTTTCAAAGCATCTCAGCTGACCAGCCCATGCAATTAGTTCCAAGATTTGAAGGAGCTGCTTCATTAAAAATCTGACTTAATTTCAGCAGTATCTCAAGACATGCAGATGCCAGACCGTGTGTGTTTATCAAAGTAGGACTTAAAAGCCCTTCCCTGAAGCACTTTAGGTGAATGTTTTATCTACTGATTCTACAGGTGGGACCTGACTCGGAATTTTTAACAGAAATCAGAGATTAACAGCACAACTACCCATGTCAGAAAAGGAATCTCAGCAGTTCTCTAACTTTAAAAGCATTTGCCCTCTTAAAAATCAGATATATAACTTGAATCACTTGAAACTATTACACAGCTCTTTCTGCCATCCTTTTGATGTGAGCGTGGATTTATTTTATCTACTGTAGGCAAGAAAAAAGAAGAGAAAAATGTAGCAGCTATTTGCCAGCTGCATATATTAAGTTTGCTTCCAATTCCACAGCTGGAAAGCCATCCTGCAGCTCTCAGCAGGTAAATCCATGCTCACTAATAGGAACTAGTGGTGTAAAAAGGGACATTTGTGGTGTTTCTCCAACTCCAGGACACCATCCTGAATACTTTCTCCCCTGGCACGTGTGCCCTTGGCAAGGAGAGGCGAGCCAGGCACGTTTCTGGATGGGTGGGGTTTGGGGTAGGTTGTTTGCAGTTCTTTCTGTGAGTGCCACAGTGATTGTAACAACCACCCCACTTGGTGCTCGAGCCCACAGCATCACTAATCCACTCATTTAAGAATTCCACGGGAACAGAGAGGAAAATGGTGTATGTTCAGCACTGAAATCACTGCAGGATAAATTAGGAAAAAAAAAAACCTTCAAAAATCATAAATCTCTTTAGTTACAAGAGTGGTAAGGCAAGTTATGAATAAACCCAAGATTTTGCTTTAGGATCACGTGTAAAAGTTGCCTCCATGGAAGCCTCTACAGCAGGAAGCACAAGTGCTCAGTGGTGAGCTGCTCACACCACAGACCTACACTGTGTTTGATACTAAATTGCTATTTCGTACTTTCAAAAACACCATGCACCATCAAAACAACCTGGGACACCTCCTTTCACCCACTGTCACAGAGGTTCTGCTAGAATTGAGACACCAGTTTGGGGTGAAAGCCCCAACACTTCTGTATCAGCACTGGAAGCACAAATGGGATATTTTCAGCCACGGGTGCCCTCAATACAAACAAACTTCACACAGCAAGAGCCAGAAATGCTCAGCTCCCACTTGGGCTCCTGAAAACAAGCTGCCAGGTTAGCAGTGCCAAGCAGCTCCTAGTCAGGTGTTTCAGCAGAAAGCAGAGGCTGCTGAGCTTCTCGAATTCTGACTTGATGAAAGGTTTATTTCTGCCTGACAGCAGGAGAATTGCACTGACAGGAAGGTGTTTGAACAGTGAGAATCTTCGGATACACGAGAACTACAGAAAATTAAGCAGCCCATTGATTTAAGGGGTGAAGCACTTTAAAGAATTCAACAACAAAGTTTTAAAGTTTAAAATAGTGAATTAAAAAGCAGGTACCATTCCAGCATGTTATCTCAGAATAAAATCCTGCATTTTGAGAGCTGTTTAAAATTCTATTTATGTTCCATGTAGAAATACTGGTTTCCACCACAGAAAAGCCTCTTGAATACCTTTATGGCAGTTGTATAGGAACAAACATTTAAATTCCTTTCAGTGTAAACAACTTCCTATCTAGAATCCTCCAGAACACCAACATCTTCCAAATATCCTTTTGTTCAGGTCTAATAAGTTTCATCTAAGAGCAAATAATATTAGCAAATATTTTGTACCAGAAACTTAAAATCATAAACTGCTGTCATGTCTCGTTTCCCTATAGTGATTCCTGCTTTGCAGCAAACTTCCTCGCAAGGACTTGCCAATATCCTCATCCTTTTGGGAAGAACAGTTCTTATTTCCTCATTTAACAGACAGCACCAGCTACACCGGCCATATGCAAATTCTCTATATTATGATTTGCTTAAACTCCACCCCTCTGCCCCCACCACACATATAAATCTGCACTTTGAGCCAACTTTAAATACAGAATAATGAACCAGTAATTATCTTGTAAGTGAACCAACACTAGTTTGTATTCTTCCCTGAATAACACTTTTTTTTTTTTTTGCAGAAGAGGACTGCTACAGAAACACAGCAACATTCAAACCCTTTAAAACAAAAGGTAGATTATTTAATGCATTAACGATGTTAATCTGAAGATAAATAAATCCACAACAGACTTTTAAGTTTCTTTTGAGATTTCCTTTTCTTTGCAGAGAATATTTCTGATATTATACAGTACTGAGAGGGTGTTCTTTTATTTTCTTAATGTCCAGGTGAAAAGCAAAGCTCAGTTCTCTCTGCTCTCTTCGTGGAACTCCTCAATGCCCTATTCCAGGCGTGATTCTTTCATAAGCTTTTACTTGAAAGCGGAGTGGTGAGCAACATTAATTTCAAGAATAACTGGATGGTTTGGTCCCTGAGTCATCTTCTTGAGAGCCCATACTCTGAAAGGGAGAGAGTTAGTTCTGTTCAGAAACAGGCCTGAAGGTTTGAGAATGACAGTTCTTTGAAGTTAACAGGTAGGAAAATAAGGTGCATATGAAAATAACATGCACTTCCTTTCTGATTGAAATCCCTGCAGGATTAATTAGGACAAAACTCCTTCAAAAATCATAAGTATCTTTATGGTGGCTTGTGATGTTTATGCACATATTATTATTAATAATATGGAATATTAACACTGTAAATAACAACATTCAGTAGAACATACTCACTGCACTGAATGAATCTCTCATATACTCTCACAGGACATCAAAATCAATTACCTTCTGCACAAACTGAGGGTTCACAGTGATCTCTTGATCCATGGCTTTCAGTCGTTCATCAAGCTCTATACATTTCAGCATCTTAAAAATATACATTAAGTTGATTACTTTGTCCAGTCTGGACATGATCTTCAAGACATTTTATGGCTGTACCATGTAGAACCAGTAACTTCTGCCATTGCTAAAGTTCCACATCAAAATATTCTCATCCCTCATCTCACAAACAAAAGTGTCAGACCATTTTTAATCCCTTAATTTGATCCATGACTTCATCCTTTTTAAGGCCACTGATAGACAGTCCCTTGAGGGTCACCCACAGGCAGGTTATTGACAGCCAGTGGAAGGGATGCTTGAAGTCTAAAACTCTAAAAACAATCTTTCTAATCCATTCAATTCAAGGATCTTCACATCACCAACAGCAAGCAGCCAGTCTCCTGAAACAGCTCAAGGTGTGCAGGACACAAGAGAGAATATACTGACAGTAACTATGAATGTAAAACCTTTAAATACTGGTACTGTGAAATAGTCAAATAACGATTCACAGTCCTCAATCTCTACATCTGTAGTTACCTACACTGGCTTCTCTGTTTATAGACTAAGGTTCTTTGGTCAGTATTCCAAAAGCAGTTAAAGATTTACCTCCTGATCAATGTTATGAAGCATAGCTGGATTGTTATATTTTTCAGGATTATCATGGAAACAGACCATACCATCTTTCTGATTAATACTTGCAAAGATTTCACCATCTTCTATCTGAAATGAGAGAGGATTTAATGTAAGTTATCACCAAGAACCGAATTTCAGGTAACTATAACACACACATTCCTTGTGGGATAATCTTTAACTTGGCTGCTTTTACTTTTTAACAGCTTCCCAGAGACACATAATTCACACATTAGGTGGACATCAGCTTTTTAGATATTTTGAGAACAGTCTGAACACCACAGCAGACTAACAGCATTTCCTCCACCCTGAAAAAGAACAACTCAGACCATGTACTGCCAACCCAAACACTAAGTTTAGCACAGTTTAGCCAAGTCATAGGTCTTACCATGTGGAGGACGTATTTTTCTGCTTCTTGGGGCCCCGACAGCTGCACTCGACTTGCCATGTCTTGTAATGACAACGTTAAAAACGTCTGAAATTCACAAAGTATCAAATTGTAACAACCAGATGTTAAGAATTTTCCCTGTCAATCCTCTGTAGCCTAAGTAATCTTATTTTGAAAGTCTGATGGGAAGAGACAAGTGTAACATGTAGTTATTACTTATTAAGGGACCATGAGTCAGCTCTTCCTCCAAAGACATGAATTTGTTACACTGTGCACTTATGGGGTCATTACCCATTTCTGCAATTCCTTTTTACCCAGCACAGTTCTGACCACATCCCTCTCCTTTTTACATGAAAAAGGTGACTGTCCATCCCTTGAATTTCCTTCAAGACATGCCTATACTGCTTTCCTTCTGAGGTTTGGATTAATCCAATCTCTCAGGTGAAGGAACACATCACTCCACTGCTTCTGTCTTCTCCTTTTATTTCAGACACTTCCAAAATCCGTCCTATTCGCTTACTCTTCCCTAATGAAGTAGCCTGTACAGTCCAGCTTTACCATTCTGTGAATAGAGATGAAGGTCACTGGGTTACACTGCTCACTTTTTTGGTTATGTATGAAAACCTCGTGGGCAAACGCCTCTGACAGAGAGACTGAATCACCTTTTAAATAATGCATAAGTAGCCAAATGAATTGCCTTTCTATGTAAAGCATTTTAGTCTCATTTGCTTCAGACACAAACCTCAGTTTTAGTCATTTCTCTGCCACGTTACTACGTCATCACTTTGCTCTAAATGGAATATATTTCAGATATACACTCTTAGAGGAAAACCACTCACAATTTCTCTTACCTTGGTTAGCCTCTGAATATTCTTTTTGTAGAGAGATGACAAGCATTGCTTAACCAGCCCCATATTGTTATCCCTTGTGAATGTTTCACTGTGTTTGTTCACCAGATTTCGAAGCTCCGAGGGTTTATTGGTTGAATAAACTTGCGCTAATTCGTGGTAAGCATTGCTAAGAGGCTGCAATTAAAAAAATGAGAACCCTTCTTAAAGAACACAGCGTTCACCCAGCACCACAAAACCTGTTCAGAGCTTTAACATTAGAAGCCATGCAGGCAGAGAAGTAAATTTAAGTAGCTCGAGCATTTCTCATAAAACATACATGATGCCCACACGTGGCTTTATGGCAATGACAGATCCTCATACACTAAATCTTTATTACTGCAGTATAAGATTTAATAAACATCATTCAAGGACTCTGTGTGACAGTTTTACTTTCAGCAGTCTGAAAAAAAAAAAACCCTTAGCTGACCAGCACAAGAAGAAAGCTGAGTCTGAGGTAAGTAGGATATTGCACAGTCACTGCCCACCCATTAGATTTGCTTTGCCCTCTAAGACACTCATCCTTGACCACGATGTGTCACAGCATGGAAAACAGACACTCAGGGTCAAACTAGTTCATTTAAATCACCTTAAAATGGTTTGAGCTTGTTTATTAGTATCTGAAGTTAGAAGATTTGTGGAACTCTCCAGAAGTTTGGTCACAAATCAGCAAACTCAGTGTTAAATAAGAACTAATTAACTGTGTGTTATTTACATAGGATAAGAACTCTCTCACTAGCAGTTTTGTCTCCCACCCTAGACCTCCTTCTCTAAATGCCTACAGACTCCAAACTTGCAGCTTTTTCAGAAGCTTTTATTCTCTAAAAAGCTAGAGTTTGGGAATAAACTGTTTAGCATTTTGTACTTCAATTAGATGAAGTACAGGTTGAATATTTTCCCAAGGACACTACATCTTCAAAGCCAGGTGAAATCTGAGTATTTTTAAAATTCTAACATAAAAAGCTATAAAGGGATGTGCAGTAGCAGTGAAGAGAATATTGGTGAGTACTACTCAGCCCTGAAGTTTTTCCAAATTTAAATTTAAATACCTGTATCACCGATATCACAGAATCATGGAATGGTTTGGGTTGGAAGAGACCTTAAAGGTCATTGAGTTCCAACCCCTGCCATGGGCAGGGACACCTTCCACTAGCCCAGGTTGCTCCAAGCCCCATCCAACCTGGCCTTGGACACTTCCAGGGATGGGGCAGCCACAGCTTCCCTGGGCAACTTGTTCCAGTGCCAGAACAACACAGTTTGCTTGTAACAGATGCAGAAATTGCCAAACAATCTTTACCTACTGCATACTGGAAAGGCAGCATGGGGTTGTACTCTGGCACACTGTGAATTATTTCTCATGATCTCCAATGTTAAACAGCACCATCAAATGAGGGTAGAAAAAAAAATCATTTACAAATTCAGATTTGTTGTTCTACTATTTAGCTGTATTCACAAGACTTACCTTAATGAATCTACCAACTATCTGGGAAGTGTATTTTGGTAGCTGCTGAACTTTGCCAAGTAGTATCAAAGAAACTAGGATATACTTTTTATATGATTCCAACATAATATGACTGACTGCCATGGCTGGAGTAGTTATTGCCTAAGCAAGAAAGAAAGAAACAGAACAGAAATTAAGTATACTCACTGGTAGATCCTGCTAGCTACTGCATTAATAAAAATCTCAGTTTCAACCTGCATGCAGAAAGGACACAATGACATATGAAATTCTCTTTTGAGCACTGAAGCTTAACTAACTTCTGTCAAAATTAATTATCCAAAAATACCCAAAAAAAAGACGAAGATTGTATACAAGCTACTCAAAACATATCACGTTATAGTGATGCCTACCTTAAAATAATCCTGTCCAGATTGAATCAAAACTTCTTTCCTTGCCATATATCTAAAGTTGTACCAGAAATCACCTGTAGCTACTTGTTAACCAGGAACGATTAAACAGTTCCCGTGGAACCTCGATTTGCACCAATCCCTAAAGAGGTTTTATAAAGCTATTACATCAGCAGATCTCATATTTAGGTATGAAAGAGGTCTGCAGAATAGGGAAAGGGGATTTTAGTTTGCTCTGATACTGAAACTTCTCAAGAGCTGACCCTTGTTTACAGAAAAGAAAAATGCTGCACCAGCTTATTTTGCACATTTACAGGACTTTCCCTATACACAGAGTTTTCCCAGTTTTGCTATTTTCTTTTCTTTCCCTGAGAAAATAAAATCAGAAAATACTGTAGTAGCCTGGAAGAAGTGTAAAAATCAAATAAAATTAGCAAAGGCTTTAGCAAAACCTGGACTGTTTTTTAAGCAAATAGAAAATTGTGTGTCAGCCTGTGACCTGTTTCTGTGCTGCAGTTCTAAGCACGTAGCTGAAAAATATTTATAGTGAGATAAATTTAACATCACCCTTTGAGCTGCACAGCTTCATGGTGCAATAAGGCTGTAAGAGGCCTTCTTAAAGGAAAACACCTCTAAAGGCAGTTTGCTTGTGACAATTCAGAGGTGCTGTGTTCTCTCAGCACTATTACACGTCTACTTTTGCCTTTCCACTGATCAGACTCCAGACTCACCACACTTCATTTAGAGTTACCTGTTCATAAAAGTAGAGTGCTCTTTCAAAGTTCTTTAGCCCAGTGTATATCATCCCACCATAGTAGTAGTAGCATAAAAAGTGCTTCGCATCATATGCCCCATTCTCTTTACAAATATCCATCATGTCCACATCTAGATACGGGAGGGCAGGTTTAAAGCATTTTGCTAACAAACAGAGCTACAAGAAAATAAATCAAGTTTTCATAAATTAGCCATTTCCATTCAAATTTCCATGAGGAAGAGAAGTTGAAACTAAATTAATCAGCACTATTTACTAAATATCACTTCTCCACAGGTGAAAAAACAGAGCGTGTCAGTAGTGCTGTAACACAGTTTATTCATTGTATCATGGCTGAAACCCCTTAACACAGATTATGAACTGTTATAAATTATCTGACTCTTAAAGAAATTAAACTTTGACAAAGCTGCTTGAAACTCCAGGCCTGCCAAACTACTGTGCTGGCAGCACTAAATATTGCTCTAAACATTCCTGTCCAACCCCAACTCCCAGGAGGCAAGAACGAGACAGGAGTGCAAATCCAGGCCAAAGACACTGAGACAAACATGTCTTTTGTCAGAGCTGAGCAGACAGTAGCTGGATATTACAGTGATATTCCTAAAATAAGCTGTGGGTGACTTTTGGCCCACAAAGAAGGGATGTCAAAGCACTTTCAGAAGTCATCAACAAAACCAAAGATCTGGGGATATGCACTGAACGTTTAAAATTAATAATTATTCTGTATATCAGATTTGGACTTTATTTCAGTATATCATATTATTTACTACTGGAAAAAGAAACCCAAACCAGTTGAAAAGCCATTTTTACACTGCAATATGTGAGCATGCATTTCCTCGAAGGGTTATAGGTATTTTATAAGCTTTTACTGCCACAAAAAGCCCTTAAGCTCCCCTTACCTGGCAGAGATCTGCGTGTATTGAGGTCAGCTGGTTTGTGTTCATCTGCATCTTGTCTATGGCTTGTCTGAGAATGCTAATTCCTCGCAGGGGCTGTCAGAAATTACATCTCTTTCAGATAATTTCTCATAGATGGCAGCACATTGGATCTTATGTTGACACTTACAAATGAAAAATAACACTAATTGACAGGTTCCATTAGGTAGTAGTTTATTTGAGGTTCCCTTTTTGTAGGATACTGCAGTCTCTCAATAAATAGAAATCTTGATCTCTGCTTCTACCTCTGGCCAGATTTCACTAAAGTGGCCTGAAGAAGTCAGTATCTTAGCTACAAAACCACTGGTCAAATATTTCCTAATCAAGTTTCCTGTACATTTTAAGGCATCTCATTAAGACCATTACATAACACCAGTGAGAATAACACCAAACCTGGTATCACTGGCTCACCAGTTCTAATAATTTTTGCAGCTCTCTCCGACTCACACACACATCACCTGAAGAACACTCTTGGTACTATAGATTTAATAATTTGTGTGACAGAGCATGCTTTTAAGTGACTCTCCTCCCAAAATATTTATCTTCCTTCTGTTTTCCTTAAAGAAATCTTAAAATCTTGGGTTTGTTCATTACCTCTCAGTAGACTGAACAACTAAGTAGCTGCACAGAAATACTTAATGTGAAGTTAGTGGCAAGTCTTTATGGAGTAAGAGACTGGTAACATCCCCTTTAAACCTTGGATATGTAGTAGCTTATTTGTAGTAGATGATACTTGCTCACCTGTTTTCTCTCCACAAGGGCATTTGTTAACTGGTGGCACAGGCCAGCAACTAAATACAGTAAAAAACAAAAAAAACACCACAGTGAAAAATCAGTAACACCAAACTATCAAAAAAAAATATATAAAGTCTGAAATTAAACTTAACTTACAAGTGTCTGTTGCATATCTAATGTGTTCTCCATTACAAGTGCTGATAAAAAGCTGCACCTGTGAGAATAATGTTTCGAAGTCAGGGATGCTGGGCATAGAAAACTTCACAAACCTGAAACACAGAAACAAAAGGTTTAGCACTTAATGTCTAGAGGTTAATAAAAAGCTACATCTTCATTGCTAAGTCTCTGCACGTAGGTGCTTGCAAACAAATCTGAACTGTTTATGACAGCTGGTGTAAGATTTCCCCAGGAGCTGCACAACATTTGAAAACACTTTTCCATGCACACCCCAATTCTCAATTTAGTGCAAACTACAATTTAGAACAAACTATGGCAAACAAAAATCATTTTACCTGGTACAATGGTTAAATCATAACAGAAACACTGATGAATTTTAATACTCAGCCACACAACTTCTCTGGACACTTCTGCCTATCCTGCAGCCACCTCCTGCTTGAAGGTGCTCAGGAGTTCTCAACTATTAAATTATTGGATGTTTCTCTCTTGTTAGGAGCCCTTTCCCTTCAGTTCCAGTTTCTCTCCATCTCTGGTGGTTCCTGAGCATCTGTGGGCTGTAGCCTTGCAAAATGCATTTTTACAAGGTGCTTGTGAATTGTAACATCAAGTGCATTATCTCCATGTGTTACAGTATTATGCTTCAAAAGGGTAATAGAATAAATACTAGAATTCTGATCTTTCCCTTAAAAAGCAGTTTTAAAATAATAGTGGAACCTGCAGATACTTCACTTGCAGTCAGGTACAGCCAGTTTGAAGTTCAGGGCCTCACCTCAGCACCCCCAGGGCAATTCAAGCATTATCTTGAACTACAGACAGCAGCAAGAGCCTCAGTGCTGTCCAGAGACAACCCCCCAGGAACTATGATAAACCCCACATTTCACTGGAATAAAAGTCTCGCTCCGTGTTTACAGTTCAACACACTAATGCCCTGAAAATCAAGTTTTGAAAGCTAATTTTATAACTTTTTGCTGAACACATATGGAAAACACTTATAATAGAATCAAAGAATGGTTTGAGCAGGAAGGGACCTTAAAAGATTGTCCAGTTCCACCCTCCTGCCATGGGCAGGGACACCTTCCACTAGACCAGGCTGCTCCAAGCCCTGTCCAAACACAGCAGCAGAAAATATATATGTTTTATAAAAATTTATGTTTTATAAAAACATACACAGGAGAAAGAAATACAGCCCGAGGGAAAATGACCCCCCACATCTTACCATTTTACAGTAATGGCATTTGCATGCTTCAAAGGTTTTTTTCCTTTGAAAATACAAATTTGCCTTGGTATTTTCATTGCTAAAACGTGCACCACCGAAGGAAACCAACCCACTGTAAAAAATGCAGATTGAAAACACTTGTGTCCAAAAGAAAAACATTTGGCTGACAATTCAGCACGTTGCCTGGAGTTTTAATATTAAGATATTTAACTAAAAGCAAGCAACACTTACAAGACAGCAAGAACCCCTAATGAGTGTTCCTGCACATCCAGGGCACCGAGCACTGTATCCAGATGGGAAAGATTTTTTGCTAGCAGCTCTCCACTTTTATTGATCAGTTCACAAAGCTGGGTCATTTGCCCTGAAATACAAAGAGCATTGTTGTCAAACTCTAATTAGAGAACGCTCACATATTCCCATCCCTCATTACAACCCTATGTAACCTCAGGAAATAGTAAGATCACCTCAAGATTTAATTTCCTTTAATTCAATAGGCATTAGTTTTCAACCCACCACATGTTGGTTTTTTTAATAAAACATACACCAGAGCTTGTTCCTTGCTGCTCCTCAAGCCCTACCCACCATTCAGGTCTGCTCATAAGCATTTTTTTGAACGTTAAAGATAAAACTAAGTACCTACAACAAAAGGATGTAAAAACCTGTCCTTAAATTTACTTTGCATAATTAAACCCACAACATTTTCTGTTTGCACGAAACATTTCTATTTTAATCAGGAAGGTATGGTAAGCCCAAAAGTCCCTATGAAGAAAGCAGATCCATTCTCATGAACTGCTTTCAAACTCTTCCTCCCCACCTATTAATTGAATAAATTAAAACTACGCCCTTTTGAAGCAGAGTATTGTTTCAATGGTCAATCCTTGGAGATTAGAGAGAAAAAACAAATGTTCTCTCACCCTTACAAAAGTGTTCATAAAATGAGGAATAGTGCCTCCACCCAGAAAGATTTACACTATCCTCAGTTCTATGGCCTTTTCCTTTGAAAAAGGAAAACCAGGGAAGACCCAGCAATGAAGTGACAGAGGGATCAAGAAGTTCCCAATAAGGGACCAGAGCCCAAGAGTGCCGGAAATCCACCCCCAAAACTGCTCTCTCCATACAGAATTAAATCTTCAGACATACGCATGGGAAGAAACAGGGCTTGTAAAACTCTCTGTGGCTTGATAATGGTATTCAGGCACTGCAAAACCTTAGTTCTGGCAGAGCAATCCACCTACTCTACAGTTCTATCATTCCTCCAAAAAACAACACAAAGAACCTCCTCAAAACAGGCTCTGAGCAACACAGTCTAGTGAAAGGTGTCCCTGCCCTTGGCACAGGGTGGGACGAGATGAGCTTTAAAATCCCTTCCAACCCAAACCACTCTGGGATTCTGTGATCCATCCCTGTACACACACACTGAACAACTTAGTCTAAGTAGAAATTCCCACACCAGGCCCAACTAAATGTCCCTTTATGTCACCTCTCAGGCAGCCAAATGGTGACAGCCAGAAACAACCACAAGTACACATGTTCTGTGTGCTCTCATGTCCTCCAGATGCCTGTCTGGGTCTGGATTTACTTTCACAGAATCACAGGATGGTGATTCTGTGAAAGGAAGGGACATTAAAGATCATCTCATTCCACCCCCCTGCCATGGGCAGGGACACTTTCCAGTATCCCAGGTTGCTCCAAACCCCATCCAACCTGGCACTGGACATTTCCAGGGATGGGGCAGCCACAGCTTCTCTGGGCAACCTGTGCCAGGGCCTCCCCACCCTCACAGGGAAAGATTTCTTACCGATATCCCATCTAACCCTGCCCTCCATCAGTGTGAAGCCATTCCCCCTTGTCCTGTCACTCCAGGCCCTTGGAAATAGTCCCAGTCCATCTTTCTTGTCAGCCCCTTCAAGTACTGGAAGGCCACAGTTAGGTCACCCTGGAGCCTTCTCTTTTCCAGGCTGAACAATCCCAACTCTCCCAGCCTTTCCTCACAGCAGAGCTGCTCCATCCCTCTGATCATCTTGGTGGTCTCCTCTGGACTCTCTCCAAGAGGTTGATGTCCTTCCTGTGCTGAGGACTTTCTCACAGAGAATGCCTACCTGGCTCATCCCTAATGGGAGAACTTCCATAAAGCCAAACAGACTCTTCTTGAGCCTTTCGCATCCCCAAAACCTTGTGACAGAAAATTCTCCAGCTCAACTACAGGTGTGCAAAGAACCATCTTCCACCTGGTTTGTACCCGCACCTTGTAGGTTTAATTTATCTCTTATGCGTGATATCCCCAGTAAAAATACTCTATATTTAACATGTTAAACCAAAGTCAGAAAAAGCTGGAACTCCACCCAAGAACTGCCAGAGATAAAACTTGGGACCACAGAGGAAAGCATCAATTTTTGATCAATTCTGGAGATCAAACATTCCAGGCAGAGGAACACTCAAGACCCATCAACAGAGAGGGAAAGTTCAAGAACCAGGAAAATTAGGAGTTTGGCACATAGGAAAATTAGGAGTTTGGCAGTGAAACTAAGGAATTCTAATTGTGGTTATTTAAACACTTTCTGAACACGTGGTTACGGTCTCAGACCTGTCATACTGTTCCGTAGTGGGTCAGGACTCTCTGTCCATGCTCTGCTTGAAGATGTAGAGCATGGACGCTTAGACCCTTCAGAACCGTATTTTAAACCACTCACTTATCACAACCTGCCCGCTCGTCAGGGAGGTGACAGCCTGGGCTATAAAATCCCAGTTAAAGACCCCGCGGTGCCCGCTCCTCCCCCTGTTTTAAAGGCTCAGATTCGGGTACGACCGCCGGCGCTAAAACCACCCCCTGGGAGAACCGGGAGGGCACCGCCGGCCCCTCGTGGCCTGTCACACCCCCGGGACCCCTCCGGGGCCGCCTCGGATTCACCTGCGCACGGTCGCCGCAGCCCCTGCGGGTGTAGAGCCCGAATGAACCCCGGGCCGGGCCCCGGGGATGCGGCGCCGCGGCCCCGCGTCTGAGGGAGCGCCGAGCGGGCGGGCAGGCCCCGGCCCGCCCCCCTCCCGCCCCGCCGCCACCCGCGCGCGGCCCGGCGGGCTCCCCCGGCCGCCGCCGCCCTCCCGCGGCCCCGCGGGCTCCCGCGGTGCCCCCGGTGTCCCCCCGTGCCCCTCACCCTGGGCCGAGAGCTGCCGGACGCTGTTGACGAACTGCTCCAGGGCCGACGCCATCTTGGCGGCTCGCGCCGCGGCCGCGCGCGCGGGAGGGAGGGGCGGGGCCCGGGGCGTGTGAGGGGAGGGGGTGTGGGGGGGAAAAGCGGCGCGCGCCGGGAGCCGCCGCCGCCGCCGGCCAATGAGGGGCCGCCGCGGGCGCCGCGCACCTCCCGCCGCCGCGCGCCGGTCGCGCCGCCTCTCGCGAGAGGTGCGGTCGCCGTGGCAACCGCCGGCCCCGCGTCAGGAGGCGCGGGAGGGGCCGTGACTCAGCAGGGCCGGAGGGGGGAGAGGTGGTGACGTCATCGGCGTCACCTCCGCGCGACTCGGGGACCCCCCGCGACACCGCGACCGTGGCGACATGGGGACCATCGCGACAGGGGGACCCTCGCCATACGGTCAAGCCCTCCCGAGTGCTGGCACTGCACGAGCCGTGCAGATTTAATCCCTCTTGTCCCCTGGGAACGCGGTGGTTGTCCTCTGATTCCGTGTAATGTTCGCCCGGATATCGGGGAACGGGGTTTGTATCCCGCTGGTTGACTCGGTTTATATACGTGGGAGTGTGTTTTCCATCCCTCGGGAGCTTCTGCAGGCAGAGAATGTGTCAGTGCTTCAGTATCCATGGAGATGATGGAAGCCTGTGTGGAGATCACGGAATTATAGACCATCCTGAGCTGGAAGTGCTGAAAATGATACAACCTTTCTAACATTTCTAGTGGCTTTAATGAAACCCTTTAATTAGTTGGTTTAGCTTATGTGTTAGGCCTTAAATCACTTTTAGCCAGCATACAGCAAAAAGTTGTCATAAGGCAACTTTTGTGAGACGACAGCTTGGGAAAAGTACTGAAACTGTACGTTTTGTTAAAAGTTAACCTTTAATGAACAAAGCCCGTGAGAGAGAAATGTGATGTTGAAACTGGACATCTGGAAACAAGGACCTTTTGCAGAAACCAGCAGATAAGGAAGAAGACTAACAAAGGCTCAGTATTTGTGTCAGAAAATCCCTACCAGGGGAAAAAGATACTAGAAAGATGAACTAATTAGCATAAGCAACGAGAGATTAATAACCAATAGTGGATGGAATACTAATTAATGAAAGGGAATTATGTAATTTAGAACCAATGAACATTAATTAATTTGTTAAAAATGTATAAATATGTGAAAAAGGAATGAATTGGTGTTTATTCTTCATGATGACTTTGGAGGTATTTGGCAACAGAAGGGACCCACAAGGATCATCCAGTCCAACTCCTGGCAATGCCCAGGACACCCTAACAAACCCACCATGTGCCTGGCAGCATTGTCCAAACACTTCTTGAGCTCTGTCAGCCCTGGGGCTGTGACCACTGCCCTGGGGAGCCATAAATTTCTATGTATTCCCTCCCTGCTTAGTCAGGAACATCCAGCTGTGTTGAAATCCCATTCCTCGCAGGGAGCAAAATGCCTCCAAGTGGGAGTGAAAGCACAACACAGACTTGAACTTCCCCCGTTTGCCCTCCCAGCCTCACTGCTGGGTTCACCACCCAGCCAGTTCTCCTTCCCTCACTGTGACCTTCCCCAGGTCACCTGATTCCTACAGTGCATTTTCATGTCCTTTCTATGATCCAAGGATAATATATTTCACTGGAAAACATTCTGGACTTGAAAAATTAAATATAGTGGAACTGTATTATTGCTGTCAAGCAAAATCTTTCCCAGCTCAGCGATTTCCTAATCCTGTCAGTGCCACTTGGAGAGCTGCCCCTTCTCCATCAGTTTTAACCCTCACAGCACTTTTTGACCAGATCTTTGGTCCCGTGTCAGAACATTCGTGGTGCTGTCGGTGCTTCTTTGGGGTCCCGGAACCGGCTTTTTGGGCTCCGGCTTTTAAGGGTTCCTGACACCCTGGCCACAGCGTGTCCCCTCCGCGTGAACTGGCAGAAAAGGGTGTATTTTATGCAAAGATCACGTTACTGTGCCCCTACATATCTGCGCCCCCAAACCCCACCATCTCTGCAGGCAGGGACGGGCATGGGGGCAGAGGGCGGGATCAGGGACAGGGTCCGCAGCAAGCGAGGGGAAATGGAGAATCCCCAAGACTGAAAGAGAGGGAAACAGGCCGGGAGGAAGGGAAAGGGGAAGGAGAAGGGGAAGGGAAAGGGAAGGGGAGGGCGCGGGGCCCGGGCAGCCTTAAAGCGGGCGGGCGGCGCGGAGCAGCCGCACTGTCACAGGCGCTTGTGCCGCTTTAAGGCGGTGCCGGCGCTCCGGGCTCGGCCCAGCACCGGGAAGAGGAACTGGGCTTTGCACTGCCGGGTCGGGGCGAGCTCAGCGCCGGGCACCTCCGGGCACCGGCACCGGTACCGGTCCCCCCCCGCCGCCCGCTCCGCGCTCGCTGCCAGGGAGGGATGGGACGGGGAGGGGGAGGACGCGCTGGGCGCCAGGACGGGCCTTTGCATCCCCCCCGCACCCTCCCGCAGCCCCTCTGCTCCCCTTCGCATCCGCCCCTCCGCTCCTTGCTTCTGCTGCAAAGGGATGCGCTTGCCACGGCTGCCTGCTGGCGGGGTGCCTGCTTGAAATAAAGGCCCCTCTTTTAGCTGGAGAGTCCCCCATCTCCTTCCTCGAGCCCCTCATCCCCAGTCCTGAGACCCTTATCCCCTTCCCCAAGCACCCCATTCCCTGCCCTGATCCCCATCCACTGTCCTGAGCCCTCCATCCCTGAGCACCTGTTCCCTTTCTCGAGCCTCCCATCCTCTGCTCCAAGCCCCTCATCCCCTGCCCCAAGCCTCCCATCCCCTTCCTTGAGACCCCCATCCCCTGCCCTGAGCCCCTCGTCCCCTTCCCCAAGCCCCCTCCCATCTCCTTCCCGAAGCCCCTCATCCCCTTCCCCCAGCCCCCTCCACCATGATTTTGCTGAGCTGCTTCTTGCACCTGCGGCCCCGGCACTGCAGCCCCTTGGCAGGGCTGGGCAGGGGGCTCGGCCCCGCCGGGGGGTCCCGCAGGGCCCTGCGGGTGCTGGTGGACATGGATGGGGTGCTGGCCGACTTTGAGGGAGGCTTCCTCAAGAAGTTCAGGGCCAGGTACCCCGACAAGCCCTACATTGCCCTGGAGGACCGGAGGGGCTTCTGGGTGTCGGAGCAGTACGGGCGCCTGGGACCTGAGCTGAGTGTGAGTTGTGCATCCCCCGGCTCTGCGTGGGCTCTGGTTGGGGCTGGAGCTCGGCCCCGCGGGACCCCCTGACCCCCAGGTCGTGGGTGCAGTGCTGGGGAGGGCTGTGGGTGCTGGCCAGAGCTCCCACCAAAGCACAGGTACAGGTCTGCACACAGGAGAGCTTCCAGTGTTGCCTTTTTTCCCAGAAATCCAGTGTCTCTTTCATAGAAGCATGGGATGGTTTGGGTTGAAAGGGACCTTAAAGCTCATCTCGTTCCAACCCCCTGCTGTGGGCAGACACGCCTTCCACTAGACCAGGTTACTCAAGTGGTCTAGTGGTCTTTTTCCCTGCATTCATGGATGGAGATACATGCAAGGAAAGGAGATGTTTCAGAATATCTGTCTTAAAATACCTCGAATTGCATAGCTGGCTTTTTCTAGCTCTGATTTGGACACATGGATTGATACTGTTCCTAGATGGATTATTTAGCTCCTCAACAGCAAAGTGAGGGGTGGGATGCAGCACAAAAGTTGAGAGCAAATCATGCAATTAATGCTTCATGTAAGGGCTTACTTAAAATTAAAACAACCCCAGACCCTCCATGCCTGAAAATTACTGTATTCATTTTAATGATTAAAGCCTAAAAGCAGAAACTCTCTTTATGTTGTACTTTATCTTTTAACAATGGACTGATCATAGCAGAGAGTTGGTTTCTGCCTCTTCAAGTTTCTCATCTCATCCATGGATTGCAGTTGCACTGGTTGAAAGGTGTTACAGCAAATAAAAGTGCTCCTGTTTTTAGTAGGATGATGGCTACAAGGAAAGGAGCAGGAATAAGGTCCGGAGCTCTCCCATGGGCAAAGTCCTAAACATCTTGATGAGCTAAAGAAATAACATGTCCTCTCTGGGTGGGATTGGCGAAAGGGAAATGGAGAATGTCATTCATGCAGTAAAGCAGATGTTAAAAGTTTGGCAGGGGTAATGCATGATAATGAATTTTTCTTCCTTGATCTTAACTACGTTGGATGTGTTAAATGAAGTGAGCTCATCTTGTGTCTGCTGTGATCATGTAAAACCACTGAAACCTTGGGCTGAACAAGGAACAAAATTTCCACAGATTGACCTCAGAGCAGTCCTGGTTTCACCCATGGTTTCAGAACAAGGATGAAGAGAACAGGATCTGCTTTGTGGATGTGGGCACATGGGCCATTCCAGTCCCCCTCCTCAGAGAGAACCATTGACCTGATGTAGGGGACTAGAAAATAGAAGCTGAAGAGTCCAATGTGCTGCAGGCCCCAGCTCTGAAAGAGAGAACAGCTCAGCAATGCACTGAGCACACAGACCTGGTAGGATGGGAAGCCCTGGACAGGCGGGGAAATTCCTCATGGGGAGACATAAGAAGAAGGAATTTGAGGGTGTGTCCTTCTGACACTTGGTGGGATTCCCAGCCCAGGGGATTTTTCCATCTGCTGGGCCAGCATGATGGTTGTGCCACAGAGAGTTATCCTGTCTCTGGGAGCCGAATGGGTCTTTTCCTCAAGATGAGCTTAGTTCTTCCCTCCTCAAGCTTGATTGCAAAATGCTTTTTGACATAATTGGAAGCGGGATAACTGCGGAAGTCCTTGCTGAAAGAAAACACTTCAATGGAGTTTGAAGTGCTCTGCTGCATCAGGCTGTGTTTTTCAGGTGTCTCTTGTGCAACTGCAGTCAGTGTCTTAAAAATAGAACATCATTGCTCACTAATTTGAAGCAGAGCAACTCTAGTTTGAATATGTGCCTGACCCCATGGCAAACTTTTAGGGCAGCTGTTCTTGCCATGGAGCCAGGAGGCATTTCTGCTGGCTCTCTGCACAAATCAATGTGTTTCATTTTGGACAGCCATGAAGAAGGCTTTTATTCCCTCCTCTGATCCACCGATGTTTTCTGCTGCTTGGGCAAAAGGAAAGAGTGCAACAGAGTCTCTCCTTTTTAAATTGGGTGTCTGGTCTTGTCATGTTACTTGGGATTTTTTGAGAAATACAGGGTTTGATTCTGGCATGTCATGTTAAAAGCTCAATGCCCAAATATGTGATGGGTTGATGCATTTACCTTCCTGAGAGGAGGCGAGGTGTGCAGCCAGTGTCCTGGCACTGGCTAAAGCAGGATGGGACTCCTTAAGCGATCCTGTGTTTGCTCTGGGGTGTTGCTGCCCTGAGCTTTGTAGTTCCCAGTAAAGCCCCAGTTGCTCATGGTTGCCTGCTTTATTCCCCCAGTACAGGCATAGTAAAGGCAAAATGTGGTGGTTACTCACTAGATTCCCACTCATCAGGCAGGAGGGAACTGCCAAGTGCCAGATTGCAAGAAGGCTGGGATGGGCTTGAAGTTCCTTTTGTCCCTGTTCCTCTCCCTCAAATTTAGAAACAGAAGTGTTCAAAATGAAAATCAGTCCTTCAGGGCAGAGCTCCCTTCAAAACTTCTCCCAGCTGCATCTGCAGCTCCTCAACTGCATCACAACACCAGGAAAGGGCTGCTTCTGCTTCTTCCCAGCTCTCCTCCCCAAGGACCTGGTGTTTGTGCAAAATAATTGCTTTCCTTGGTGCCTGACAAGCTGTTACCTGTTTGAGGCAGTGCAGGGGATGCTGTTCTTTAGAGCTGTGCTGGATCCATAGCAGGCAGCCCCTGGACTCTGCCCTCATCCCAAGGTTTTGCTCCCTGTGGTCTCATCTCTGTTCTCCCTGTGCTATACCATTGCATCCTGGCTGCTGACCTGGATGTTAAGTGTTTCAAATCCTTGCCTGGAGATGCTCTATTTGCTTGGTAGACCTTGCCCAGGCATCCCTGAGGAAGAGCATCTGCATTCATCCTGACATGTGGTTCATCCTGTAATGTACTTGCTCCTGGGAGAGCAGCCCGGCTGCTATTTTAAGTGATCTCATGGAGACAAATAGGCCAGACAGCATCTGTGCCTGAGCAGCATCACATTACAGCAGGGCTACCAGGCCACGTCAGCTGGATCCTCGTGGGTCCATCCCTCTGGACCCACACCCAGGGTTTGGGTCAGAT
Organism: Pseudopipra pipra; assembly: GCF_036250125.1. NCBI lineage: Eukaryota > Metazoa > Chordata > Aves > Passeriformes > Pipridae > Pseudopipra > Pseudopipra pipra. The sequence goes on from NC_087564.1 coordinate 14,014,069, forward strand.
CTGGATAATCCCTTGTGTTTTGCCTTGAAGGAATGTGCTGCTCCCTCTCTATCCGGGGCTGCAGAGGCAAACACAAGTCTGTTGCAGAGCATCTCCAATCTAAATTGAATGGAATGGGTGCAGATTGGCAGGTGGGGACCAGAGGCATCCACAGAGGCAGGGGGAGTTAGCAGGAGGGGACTGGAGCTGGTGCTCCCACCTTTCTCACTGTCACCATCCTCTATCCTCGCAAAAGGTGAGGAAGACTTGCATGCCAGAAGAGTAGCAAGAAGCCCTGTGCAGTAACTGCTCTCTTTCCACTCACAGGAGAAAGCCATCAGCATCTGGGAATCCAAGAACTTCTTCATCGAGCTGGACCCGCTCCCTGGGGCTGTGGAAGCTGTGAAGGAAATGGCAAATTTGGCAGAGTGAGTAGGAACCTGCCCCGTGGTGTGGGGATGGACGGGGGAGTAGCTGTGGCTTTGCAGGCTCATCCACCTCCTGGCAGAAGAGCTGATACAACATCAGCATTAAAAATAAATTGACCCCAGCCACCAGGGATGGGAGGAGAGAGAGGGCTTTGATTCCTGGAGCAGTCACCAAGAACATCAGCCATGTACAGCCCCTTCCCGTCAGCTCTGCTCCTGTGCTGTGGGTGTGGGTGAGATCCTATGAGATGGGGGATTAAATCACCCTGGTTTGGTCTGTGTGTGGTGGGGGGTCACCTTCGGGGTCCTGCCTGCTCTGGCACAGAGTGACACTCTGCCCCTGTTTTTCTCCTTGTGGCAGCACCGACGTGTTCATCTGCACAAGCCCCATCAAGAAGTACCGCTACTGCCCTTACGAGAAGGTGAGCAGGTCCAAATCTCAGCTCCCCCTCCTGTCCAGGCTGCCCAGCAAAGCCAGCTGACCCCTATATGCCTCCAGCTGTAAAATGGCAACAACATTTCCCTGTGCCATCAGTTTTGTCCCTAAGCATCTTCACAGAGCAGCAGCTCCGCCATCAGCCGAGCTCTGCCATTTGCACACACTGAGGTTCTTGGTCTTAGGATTTCATCTCGACATCAAAAGCTGCTGGGCTTTAAAAGAACTTATGCTCCAGCAGCATCCAAATCTATCCCACTAAAGAACGTATTAAGAGAGAGATCATCCCTGTATAGAGCCCAGGGCTGCTTCCACTCCACCAAGCAGCCCCTGCCCCATCCATCAGCCTTCCCTGAGCTCACCTCCTGCCTCTTGCCTTCCAGTATGCCTGGGTGGAGAAGCACTTTGGACCTGAGTTTCTTGAGCAGATCGTTCTGACGCGGGATAAGACAGTGGTTTCTGCTGACCTGCTTATAGATGACAGACCTGATATAACAGGTAAGAGGTGAGGGCTGAGGGAGTGCCTGGATGCAGCCAGTGATGGGTGTTGGTCCCTCCATGCTTGATTAGGCTCTTATCAGGGTTTTGTATCTTCAGGCTCTTCACGTTGGAGCAAAGTCAACCTCAGTGTCTCGCAGGGGAGTTGTCCAGAGCACTGACCTCTCTCCTTGCTTTGCAGGGGCCGAGCTGAACCCCACCTGGGAGCACGTGCTCTTCACTGCCTGCCACAACAAGCACCTGCAGCTGAAGCCCCCCAGCCGCCGGCTGCACTCCTGGTCCGATGACTGGAAGGCCATTCTGGACAGCAAACGCCTCCCACCCGGCCAGGCCACCTAAACACCGGCCTCCCACGGCCACCTGGGGCTGCAGCCACCCCCTCGTGTCCCTGTGGAGTCCTGCTGAAGGCTGAAAGCACGGATGGACAGACAGACAGACACTGTCCCTGCTGTGGAGAAGAAGAGGAGGGTGAGCTGAAGCGCCACAGCCACCTGGACCTGGAAAACAGACCCCAGCCCAGCTGTGCCACAAGAGACCGCAGCAGGATTGGCCCTGTGGACCTGACAGCCTGGCCAGGGGGCATTTCCCACTGGTTTCTGGGGTCTTTGTGCTGCATCTGCACCCCCCACGAGGCCAGCCTGGCATTTCTGATGGACAAGGTCCCCCTCAGCGTGTCACTGCCCTTGTCTGGTGCACTGCAGGGCACAGACCAGCTCTCTACCCTCCCCTCTGCGTTACAGTCGGGGATCATGTGGGTGATTTGTTTTGTCCACAGGCTTTCATCACAAGGGGCTGCCTCGGGGGTGTTTCCCCTCCCAGTGCCTGGATCTGCAGAGAGGGGTGGCTGGAAGGGCTGGGGGAGCAGGTGGATGCTGCCCAGGCTCCCTGCACTGGCTCAGCTGGGCTGTTTCTTGCAGCTGATGCAATGGGATGGCTAAGTGCTTCCCTGCTGGAAGAGTCCCTGCAGGGGGATATGGGGACAGTACCATTCCTTCCATGGATCAGGCTGTGCAGAGAGAGCCCTTGAGGCACTGTTACACCTGAGATGTAGCCATCCTCCAGCTGGTGGAAGGGATCCCCACTTGTCCTCATCCCCAAGGAGCTGCCACAGCTTCAGAGCTGGGGCTTTAGAGTTGATTTGGGATGAAGAGTGGGGCTCTTCTCCCAGCTGCTCATCGCCCATGAATCACTCAGAGCATTTCTGGGGCAGCAAACATCCCAAAACCTTCAGTGTGGAGCTGCCTGGGAAGATGCCACTGGGGGGGAAGCTGGGCTGGTGGGGGAGCTACAGCATAGCTGAGAAGGGGGTGAAGCAGAGGCCTCATGAGTGTCCAGAGGACAGCTTTGGGGTTGTGATTGTGGAGGATTGTCACAACCACTTCCATGGATGCTGTTTGCAGTTCTCACATGCTGCAAGGGAAGATGTTTGGGTAGATGTTGCTGTTAAAGGCTGGGGAGCTGGTTTCAGCTGGGGTAGAGTTAATTTTCTTGGCAGAAAACAGCCCCATAGCAGCTGCTGTGAAGAAATTTAACTCTATGCCAGCCAAAACCAGCACAGGAGCCCATCAGTGGTGCCCAGCAGGCTGTGTCACAGGGTCAGTTTGTTCTGCAGCTCCACCACTGTCCTGGCTCTGTATGTCCGGGGCCAGAGCATGTGCCAGCCGCCACTGCCGGGTGACTGTGCTGGGCCTGATGAGCTCTGGGAACAGCCAACACTGCTGGGAAGCTAGAGGTGAGCACCAAAAAGGGAGTGTTTGGACCAAGGGACAGCTCCAAGAGGGATGCTTTTGGCATAGCTGTGCCCACATCTTCTTCCTTCCCTGTCTGGCTCGTTCCTGCCTCTCTGAGCCCACAGCAGTCTGGCCTTGAACTGCAGCAACCTGTCTGGCACCAGAAAGCAGCCACTGCTGCTGCTCCTCTGCCCAGCCCAAGAGAAAGGACATCCCAGCAGCTGGGAGAGCCTGGCATCCCCTCCCTGCCTACGGCACTGCCACAGGGCAGCCACGACCTGGCTGTCCCAAGTGGGAGCTGGCACTGGACTGCCCCAGGCAAAGCCCCAGGGATGCACCAAGTGCATCCCTGCTGACCCCACAGAGGCCATCAGCCCTCAGTGCTGTGTCTCCACGCTGTCTGGGATCCCACCATGTGCTCCTGGCCCAAGGACTTGCTGGCTGCAGGGGTAAAATTCCCCCCGGGACACAAAGCCCCATGGGCAGAGGTGGTAGCCACGACTTGGCTGGGATTAGCCACCCTGTGCTCCTTGCTCACACCTTTGGCTTGGCTCTCCCCTCTCCTCTTGGCTCTCCCCAAAAGGACATGAGCTTAAAGCTACATAACCAACAAATAACCCAATTCAGCAGTGGCAGCCAGACCTCCCCATCTGGGATCTGGAGAGGTTCTGGAAGTGGTGCTTTGGAACCTGTGCCTTCCCCAGCTGCTGCAGCAACAGGGACAGAGCCTACATTGACTTGAGGCTTTCTGAAAGCAGTTCTTGGGGGGGGGAGTGCACAAAGTTGACATGGTTGGCCCAAGGTAATGGGAGTTACATACCACAAGCAACATTTTTTTTCCTTTTTTTTTTTTTTTTTTCACTGTTTAAACCACTGTGTGCTTCTCTGGGTGGTGAGTTTGCTTTGGGGAGGTATACTTGGGATGTGCAGCCACCTGAAATGCAGCTCCCTGGCCAAGAGCTGCCTTGGATGCAGGGTTTGCAGGCTGGGAGCTGGGACAATGTGGGAGCACCATGGGCAGCCCCCACAGCTGCTGAGCATCACAAACCCTTTGGCTCCACCAGACCCCCACTGGCTGTCGGCCCCTCTCTGCAGCCGGGGTGGCTTCATGGGATCCAACCTGTTTTTTTCCCAATGGTACAATGTAAACACGAACTGCCCAAGCTCTCTAGAGCCTTCTCACTGCCCATCCTCGAGCCAAAACAAGCTGGCACATCATTACAGCAGCTGCTCAAACCTGTCTTCTTCCCCCAAGACAGGGGCGGACCCAAGGGATGTGGCTCTCTAGGGCCAGCGGGTCTTTTCCCTGTGCTGGGATATGATGCCAGAGACACCACACGGGTTCACACCAAATACACTTGAAAGGAGAGCTGGAGTTGTTTGTGCTTGAGGCTCTGACTCGATGCACAGAGATCCTGAGCAGGTAACTGGCCTGTTTGCTCCCACCACACTCGGGACCAGGAGGTGACTCTCCCTCACCGACGGATCAGCCTGTTCATCATTCAAGCCCAAATGTGTCCAGCTGGGATACACAGAGCTCTTATTTTTGAATGTACATCTATAGACCTGAGGCAAATGAGGAGCATTGCAATAAACACTGGCATTGATTGTCATCCAGCTGCCTAGAAATGGAGTTTGGGTTTGCAGTTTCCAAGGCATAGATCTATAAGGGAATGAGGGGGTCACCTCCAGGCTTGGGAATGTCCTCCTTGTCTAAAAAACCTGGAACCAGCCCTGCTGCCCTGGCAGTGCCAGCACCCCATTAGACACAGTCCCTGTGGGCAGAAATAAAGCTGAGGGGTGGTTTTGGGAAGAGATCATCTTCTTAAAGGTCTTTTATAATAAATAAAGCCATGAAGTGTGTCTGCTGTTGGGCCACAGAGCAGAAGCTATTAAAGGGGCTGGCTCTCCCTGGGGTTTTGTGCCTTGTTGATCACTGCTGGCTGCTCCACATCCACACACAGAGGCTGTGAGGTGTCTGTGGGCTTCCCTTGCCCACCGTGGGACCATGACACAAGGATCCCTGTGTTTGACCAGCACCTGCATGCTGTGAGCAATGCCATAGCCCAGCTGGACACAGGGGACCAAAGGCAAGGAGGAAGGACTTTAGGATCATACTAGCAGGGCTGGGAAAATCATAGGATCATGGTCAGTGCCACAGCTCATGCCTGAGATGTGTGTTTCTGGGCCTGAAATCTGCTTGGCTGTGACTGGACAGCCTGAGGCCTGGCTCTGCTCCCCATGGCACCAGGTTCAGGAATGTCCCATGAGTAGTGAGACAGCGGGGAGGATTGGATATTGGCAGCAGGGTGTGTGGTCCTTGCACTGGTGTGACTCCAGGTCATGACACAAGGTGTTAGCAGGATCACATCCATGAGCTGGAGGTACAGTCCTGCTGAAGCCAGGACACCAAGGGTTTCCCAGCCTTCAAGGGACAAGGTGATTTGGCTGCCAGCTTGGGCAGCACGGCCTGCACTGGGTGTACATCTCCCCAGGGTGCTGCTGTGGGGGCCATAAAGCTGCCCCAGGGCTGGTTTGGGTAACAACCACCTCTTTGCCCTTCCAGCTGCTTCCTGGGGCTTCCTGGTACCAAGTGTTGGACCCCAGTTGCTTCTCCATCCCTACTACCTTCACCCTGTACTGGAGGCCCTGGAGGGGACACTGTCCTTTCCTGGCACAGGGACGAAGGCAGCGGGTTTGACACCAGCTCTGCTCTGAACTGAGGCTGCTGAGGGGGGGCACTGGGGCCAGGATTACATGTTTCCCAGTAAAAGATGGAGCAAGGTGGAGGACCGCAGCATGATGGAACATCACGAACTGTGGTTTGCAGATGTGTCCATTCCTCCACGTTCTCCTTAGTGCCTTTTTGTCCCTTGAAAAGCCTCAGGTTGTAGATATCACGTATCTTCCGGGTGACAAGCACAGTTTCCAAGGCAGGGAGGGGCGGAGAGAGGGGGAACGAGGTGGTGGTGACCTGGCCCTGAGCACAGAGCATCACTCCAGGCCAGTGCCAGTGGGAGCCTTCCCACCCTTCCTATGGGCAGGAGCTGCTGGACAAAGGTGCAAGCATCCACCTCCCTTAGGGGATTCACCCTGAGAGCATCCCACTTTGTCCCAGTCCTAGCTGGACTAAGCTTGCAGGGTCTGGCAGGGCAGGGGCAAGCGATGCTCACACCTGGATCTCTTGGAAGAAGTTGCCACGAGGGTGTTCATGAGCTCTTCCTCATGTTGGCTGATGCCCAAATAACTCCGAGTGGTGTGAAATCCCGGTGGAGAGGGAGAGTAAGGAATGCAGGGCCAGCTGGGGCCAGCCCTGACGCAAGGACAGCGGGTGGTGTGGGACAAAGCCAGGGCAGGGGACGGAGGGAGGATGAGTCACCCAAATACGCAGGAGGGGAAGGAGTGAAGGCAGCGATGGCTCAGCTGGCGGCAGCTGGATGGGGCTTTGGTCCTGCCACCATGCCCAATTTTGGGAGAGGAGTGTGATGGTACCCCAGGGCCACTGCTGGAGTCAAAGTTTGGAGCCCTTTGGTGCCCACACAGTGTGGGCAGGACATCCATGTCGATGGAGTAGGAATATCCACTAGAGGGGACTGTGGGATCACTTGTAGGAGCACACTGCTGCCAGCCTGTGCAAAGCAGGATGTGGCCAGTCCTCCTCCTAGTCCTCAGCCTTCCCAGTTATTCCAATGCCCTCTGCATCCCTCCCGCTGGGCACTGCAGGCCAGGGGGTCACAGCTTACTGGGACCAACTGGAGCACAGTGGGGTACCAAGAGGCAGCTGCAGGCACTGGGAAAATCATAGGATCATGGAAGGGTTTGGGTTGGAAGGGACCTTAAAGACCATCTAGTTCCAACAAGGGTACCTTCCACTGGACCAGGTTGCTCAGAGCCCCATCCAGCCTGGCTTTGAACACTTCCAGGGATGAAGGATTGTGAAATGTGGGAGTGGGGAAATGTGGGAATTGGGAAATGTGCTGGGCTGGCCCCTGCCAGCTGCTGAGCCCCCTCCTGGACACTCATTTGCTTCCTCCCCAGTGCGATGGGGCAGAGAATGAGATGGGCAAAAGCATGAACAACTTGTGGGTTAGAAGATGAACGAGGAGTCTTTAGGGTCCATGTAGAAAACCACAGCCTGCAGACCCTTGACCACCCAGGACTTCCCTCTTCCTCCTCCGTGCCTCCCTGCTCAGCTCTGCCCCTGCTTCCCCCTGGGCTCCCACAACTCTCCCAGGGCTGAGCTGCTTGTCCTGTCCCTGAAAGCCTGAAATCCCCCAGGGACCTGGGACATTACTTTGCCTTTTCCTCTCACTCACCCTGAAGCCAGAGCCTGTTGAGGGGAGAAGAGTGGGGGCAAAACTGCCAGTGGGGAGGACAGGCAGAACCTGGCAGTTTCCACTTGCCCTTCTCTTCTACTTCGATACCACAATATTGTTTCCATCCTGGTTGGATTAATGGAATTTGCTTCTCTATTGGTACACAGGGACTTAAGTAATGCACTCCCCTGAGAGGAATCAATTTCCCTCACCCCAGCAGTGCTAGGGAGGCCAGAGCAGTGCCCACAGTGATAGGCTGCACCAGCTTTCTCCTGTCCCTCAAGGCTCCACACACATTAAGTCCATTCTCCTGGCAAAAATCTTGCAAAATGTTTATTTGTGACTATGTTAACAAACATGCTTGGGGAACATGTTGTATTTAGATGTGAGCATGCCACCTTCTCCCTGCCTCCCTGGGGCCAGGACTGTGGGCAATGTGGGGCCAGGGCTCACAGCTGCCAAAAACTGGCTGACGCTGCACTGGGAGCACCGCCGGGACCGGCAACCCCGAACACGAGGCCCCCTCGCCTCCTGCTCCCACCAACCACCAAACCTGCCAGCAACATCCCACCGGCACATTTTTCCTGGAGGTTCCCAGCTAATGGCTTTTTCCTAGAGGTCCCCAGCTCGTGGATGCAGCTGGGGAAAGAGTCTGACCACGACCTCGTAGAACCCTGGTGTCCTGCAGCTGCTGGCACATGGACACAAGGGCTCCAGGGATCCCGTCCAGCTCTGTAAACATCCGTCATAGGGGAGGGCACTGGTGTCAGGCCACCCTGTGGGTGACCAGTGGAGCTGAGCTTGCACACCCCACTTCCATGAGCACCCTTGACAGTTCTGAACTCATCCCCATCCCTCACCCACCTGCTTCTCCTCGTCTGACGGGTGTCAGAAATGATCCTGGGATGGAGAAAGTGTCCTGGGAGAAATGGTGCTACTCCTTTCCCAGATCAGACTCACCCTGAATACACACTATTTTAAACTCTAACTTGCCAGATTTGTGGGAACTTGCCTCAGCTGTGTCTGGGTCCAATCCCCCATATCTCGGAGTCTGCATTCAGCATCCATAGGTAGCTGGGGCTGGAGCTGGGTCTGGTTTCCCGAGGTCCAGGGGAGGGAGATAAAGAGCAACAACTGAAGGGCTGTGAGTGAGATACCAGATGAGAGCACTTGAGATTCTATGGATATATAACTGGCTGTTCCCAAGCCCCACAGGTCCCCTGTGACCTGCTGGGTGCCCATGGCATGTTTCCATCGTGTCATCCCAGTGGGAGTCCCAGTCGGGCAGCACCTGCTCTTCCTTCACTGCTCACATATCCGTGCAGTGAGTCATCCAGTGGCTCTTGGGGATGGCTTCAAAACACCAGAAGACTCAGAAAAAGTCCCAAAGGTGCTGAGAGATGCAGCAGGAGCAGCTGTGGATGCTGGGAATTGGTTTCTGTTTAATAAAAGTGAGTCAGAGGGGCCCCATTGCATGTGCCAGGGGATGTGTGAGGATGAGAAGCAGCTTGTGCTGCACGAGGTGAGCCCTTTCCAGGAGAAGGGATGGGAAAGGCAGGGAACTGCTGCACAGCAAAGCTCAGTGCTGTCACCAGGGTTGGAACTGGATGGTCTTTAAGGCCCCTTCCAACCCAAACCATTCCATGTTATTGCTGCTGAGGGCACCAGCTGAGAGCAGGCAGCAGCCAGCCCCAGCTCTCAGCCAGCTCCCCATCCCAGTGGGACTGGGATCACTGGTGCCCATGTTACCCTTTGTGGTCCTGTGCCCACCTACATGGGGCTTTTGGCCGGGCACCAGCCGGGAAGTTGCTGGATCATCACCTCACCCCAGCAGGTCTGCGGGGGCGATCTGTGCCCTATCCCCCTGCGGGCCCTGCTTGCTCCCCCTCCCAGTCACAGCCACGCCAGCTGATGACTCCATCTGCCCTGAGGAAGCATCCCTGAAGCTTTCCAGGTGTTACTACCCCTCCTCCTGCAGTCATCTTCTTTGGTCTCAATCCCAGACCCTCAGGCTCCCCACAGCCTCTGGAAAAGCAAACTCTTGCCTTGGATGCCTGTTTTATAACAGATTTTCTTTTTCCAGTCTAGCAGCGCGGTCCCACAGCTGTGCTTCCTGCTCATGTACCTCGTACACATCCTTTCTTATCCCAGGGAAAGTGCTCCTGGGCTGGCTTCTGGGGGCAGACACTGGTGCCCGTGGCAGCTGCAGCCACCCAGGCACATCCCCTCGCTGCATCTCAGAGCACGGATGATGTGTGTTGGGACTGCTTCATTCCTGAGCTGGAGCCAGTTCATTCTCTGCAGGACATACCAGTCTTCAAGGAGACACATCTGACTATATAAATGTCACTGGTGTGGCATGTCCTTGGTCCAAAATTGAACTCTAGGTTACACATGACTTTTCAGATTAGGAAAGTGGAGGCACAGAAAGTGATCTCGTTCCTTCCCATGTAGTGGGGCTGGGACTGCCACACCTATGCGAGACAGGAAAGGGAGGCGAGTGTCCCACCTTGACACTCGTCAGAGTGAGAGCCAGAGTCAGAGCCTGGCCCTGTGATGGGACTTCATAAACGGAGACCACTAAAATGTCCACAAAAAAAGGGCAAATCTTCATTTCTGCTCCTCGTGGCATTGCCTCAGGGCACGATGACAGACTCCAGCATCCCCCTCTCATCAGACCCCCCTGCACAGGGCTTCTGCAGCAGTGAATGTTGGCTAAAAGGGTTTCAGAAGCGCCCAGACCTTTAGGGCTGCATGTTCCCAAGAAACCACAAACCCTCCTGCACCTCTCCCCCCAATTTTGCAACACTGCAGCTCCAGCCCTGAGTCAGTACCTATCCAGCCCTAGAGATCCCACTTTGCCACATGTCTGTGAACACGTTGAACGTGCCCACAGGAATGTTTCAGGTCCAGCACCTGCTTTCACCACACAGTATTGTTTCCCCAAAGCCTGGGAGAACAGCAGCAGCTCCACATAATCTGACCCCTGTCAGACCCAACCGGCTCTGTCCTGCTCTGAGGTGGTTGTTTCATCCCAAACTAGCTAATTCTTGCTGCTTTTTTTATTCTTGCTTTTGAAGGAAGGAGGGGAGAACAAAACAGCCCTTGGGGTGAAGTTACCTTCTTAATTAACAAGACTGAGAGCTTTGCAGATATTGTGCAGAAGGAGAGAAAAATAAGGAAAACTGGGCAAAACCGGAAAGGATTGGGTTCAGTTGTCAGACCAATTAACCTAGATCCGCGCTCTCCCTCTGGATGAATAGCTCGTTACTATGTAATTGCTCGGGCCCAGCTCCTGATTGAGAGAAATTAAAATCAGACACTTAACAAGGCAACCTGGTGTGGAGATGGGATGTGGGAGCTGCCTGGGGATGCCATGCACAAGGCAAAACCGAGCAAGAGCCCAAGCTTAGAGGATCTTGCTGAAATCAGCATTATCTGCACCATTTGCACCATTCTGGACTCAAAGCATGGCTGGGCTGGAGGTAATTTGGAAAGGCCCTGGAGATGGTGAGAGGTGGAAGACCCTGATTTAGCCAAGCACTTCTGCATCTGCATAATTACGATGTAGCTGCAGGTCCAGCTCAGCTCAGCATGGGATTTGAGTGAGACATGTGGTGTGCTCAGTCAAGAACAAAGTGATTTGGGAGCTCTTTTGTCTGCAGAAGAAATAAAATTCATTGTAAGCCCTTCTTGACTCTGCGTTAGGACCCATCTGCCCAGAGAGGAGGAAAAATTCCATTATTTTAGACTTTTAAATCTATACCTATTAAAAGAAGCCACTAATCCTAATAAATCAGCCTGGGAAAACCAGCCTGTGCCATAGCTGAGCACACTCTTCCATGTGTAGGGCTCACGTGCAGAGGGAAATTCGAGCGCAGTGTTTGGGAAAGGACGGTGGTTTCAATATTAGCTTAAGAGTAGGCAAACATGTTTTCCTGCTGCTGAAGGAGAAGGGGATCTCCTTGCAGGAGCACTGGCCTTTCCCACCCCCCCTCTGGTTTCATCCACCTCTTTTCCTGCCTACGAACTACCCCTGGAGTGAGGGAGCTCTGCAGAAAGCCCCACGCCTGGCTGCACCCTGGCACCGCTGGCCCGAGGTGCGATAGCAGCTCTGCTTCCAGCTGAGCCCCGCCAGCACTGTCCGGCTGCTGCAGCAGCTGCTCACCCTCCTGAATCGCCCTCAGGAATTCCCCCAGGAATTTTAGGGTGCTGCTCCTGTGTCTGGCTCGTGTTTGTGGCCAACTTGTTTTCAGCCGCGTGGTCAGGCCACCAGCACTGACCCCCACCCTTAGCCAGACCACGCTGCGGTGTGTGCTTGCTGTGCAACACAAAGCTGGTATGATTAAAGAAAAAAAGCCCTGGATACCTTAAATTAAGCAGTTTTAGCTTATCCTGGTAGCATCCTCAGCTGCTGTGTCCAGTGCCTGCTGTGTCAGTCACCACATCCCTCAGTTCACACCCCGGGTACAGCTTTAACCCACCTGACTCGCCCCAATCATTCTTGGCATATGCTTGAATTTTTGCTAATGAATTGGGTGTCCCAACAGCTCATAAAAACTGCCACAGGTAGACCAGGAAAGGGTGAGAAGATCCCAAGCCAACACTCTATCTCCAGCCAGAAAACCCCAAAGACTCCGGCAACACGTGCCTTTAGGAAAACCACCAGTGCTCTGGCTATGGCTACACCACGTGTATTTATTGACATAGAAAACAGCCGCCGCGTGTTTTCCAGCTCCAGGCACAACCCACAGCCACCAACACCCTTCAAACATGTCTCTCCCAAGATGCTTGACACCTGCTGTGATCCAGGAGAGTCTGAAGGGTCCATCCACGCTTGGGCGGTTTCATCCAACGGTGAACTGGGCTCAGGATTTTCCTGCGAACGCCCCAGGATTAAATTAAAGAGGATTTAAGCAGATGGTCGGTTCTCTGCTCGTCGTAGTTTGCGAAATGGGAACCATATCACTGAATTGTCTGCCTGCACTAATTAATGTTTGTACAGAGCTCTGCGCTGCAAACCGCTGCCGACGTGCTAACTGCTGTCATTAGTATTATTACTAAGCTGTTTATGCCTGTTCCAGTGCTTTCTCTCCTTGTCCCAAAGGGCTTTGCCTCTTTCCTGTGCAGATGTAGTGGGCTAGGAAGAGGGATCAGCCCTCCCAGGCTCTGGCTGGCTCTATTCTAGGCTCAGACCCCCTGTTTGCTGGCAAAGCCCTCTGGCTGTGCCAGCAGCACCGGCTCCATGGTGAGGGCAGCAGCAGCAAGGACCAGGGGGTTCTGCCCAGAGATGGGGTTTGGTATGATCCTGCCCAGCCCTGGGTGAGATGGTTGTCTCACTCTCTCTCTCTCTCTCTCTCTCTCTCTCTCTCTCAGCCCCTCCTGACTGCAAAATGGACAGGATGTTGCTTCCCTGCCTCCATGTTCCCTCAGGGAAAGCTTTTTTGTGCTCGTAGGGGCTATTTGCATCCTTCCCTCTGTCACTGCACAGCAAAGGGTTTTGTAAGGGAAGGGAGGGATCACTCATCCTTCCTAATGACCTAAGAGGAGACTGAGGCGCAGAGGAGCTCAGTGATGGATGAGCTCAGCCCTGCTCTGTGACAGGCCCCTGTCCCTGTGCAGTAACCTGGCAGTAACGTCTGCTGCCACTGGCAAGAAGGGACGATGCATTCCCTACAAATAACCGTCCTGCAAGACAGTGTTCTGAAAAGCTGCAGGATGGCTTTTCCCTTCCCTGCTCAGTGAAGTCTTCAGCAGAGAAGTAGCTCACAAAAAGTCATGGATGCTGCCTCTGGAAAGCAGTGAAAGGGCAATGATCTGCTCGTGGGTGCACAGAGCACCCAACACTCCCCAAAGCCACGCTGAAACATCAAAGCACAGGATTGTAGAATCATGGAATGGTTTGGATCGGAGGGGACCTTAAAGGTCACTGAGTTCCAACCCCCTGCCATGGGCAGGGACACCTTCCACTAGACCAGGTTGTTCCAAGCCTTGTCCAGCCTGGCCTTAAACACTTCCCGGGATGGGGCAGCCACAGCTTCTCTGGGAAGTTCCAGTCCCAGGCACAGATCTTTATCCCAGTCAGTGTTTTCAAGATGCTGCCCTGAAATCCTTTGCTCAATTAACCTGACCAGGCAGGATGTTCCTGAGCATCCCCACTGGAATCTTTTGGACAGCAGAGTGACTTTCATGACTCAGTAGTGAAAGAAACTGCCCAAAACACAAAACTGGGGCAGCATCTGAGAGGGACCAACTGAAATACAGAATGTGCTGAGCCAGGTACCCAACCTGCTACAGGGACATAGCAGGCAGCATCCCCACCCCTGCTCTCTCAGGGTGAGAAGGGCGCCCTCACTGCTGTCACCTGCCCAAGCAGGGAGAGGACTGTTGTCCTTCCAGTGGGAAGTTTAGGGTGTGAATCATCCTTATTTTCCCCCCATAGCAAGTGCATGAGATGAAATGAGACTCAGGAAGCTGGATGTGGGATGCAGGCAGAGCAGGCAACTCCTGGAGCGGGAACAGGGATCACTCCAGCCTGTCCTGGCCCCACTCTTGCCCTGGGCCAAGCTGCATTCAATTCACAGAGGTTGTTTAGCCCAAACAAAGAATAGCAGGGAAAACAGCCCCAGCAAGCAGGCGATCAACATTTTCTGCGTGGTTTGAATTATCCATGACTTTTGACCCAAGATTAAATCTAGTGTGTAACTGGTGGTTATATATTGAGTCATATGAGCAGGCTAACCGCAGGAACCCCGCGTTCTCCAAACAGCCTGCACCCCGCCAGGGCCGACTGCGAGCCGCTCACGTTTTCCAGCCGGAGCACCCTGCAGCTTTTGCATCATCCTTTTAATTCAACACTCACAAAGCATTTCTTTTCGTCCCACGGTATCTAGAGCCCGGAACAAAACAAACCCAGCGACGCCTTGAGTGGCCAGCCCAAGGAAGCCAGATTTCCCAGGAAGTTTTGCCTCTGGGTGGCTGCTCCAGTGTCTAGCAGAGGGCTGGGCTCACACCGCAGCGTTTTTCTCAGCAGGAGCTGTCTCTCCATCCACAATTCTCCCGATGCGCATAGAAATTGCCTTTTGACTTCTACCTCCAGTGCAATTTGGGTGAAAATGAGCACAGGAGTTGGAAAGTATTAGTGGGGGGTATGTGGCAGGAAAATGGGCTCTCCTGGGGTGCAATGTCTGCTTTGATACCCGCTGAGAAGGCAACAGGGCTTGGCACAGCATGGCCCCGGCTCTCCCCAAACTAATTTTTAGTTGTTTGCATGTCCCTTCCCTCTCCTTAGGGCTATGGGTGGCTGAACCCATTCACCTCTCCCCGAGAGCCTGGCTAAGAGCCGAGAAAGGCCATTATCAGCCAGAGTGATCAGGTAATACTCCAGTGAGTACAGTCCTGCGGGATCACAGGGTATTTCCCAGCACCAATGACCGGGAAGGGACTGGCAGAGCCCGTGTGTGCTGGAACTCTTTGCCATCCCTCTTCCCAGGCAGGTTGGTCAGCTAGGCCAGCCTGGGGACCTGTGGAGGACCCAAAACAGGGATGATCCAGGGTCTGCCCAAACTCTGGTGAGTGGGAAGTGTGTTGGAATAAACCTGTATTGTGCAGAGGCTTGCACACCCAGGGCTGGTAGCAGGGACCTCGCAGGAGCAGGGCAGGGAGGGATGCACAGGGAGCATGGAAGGAGCGGGATGAGGGTCCCACTGCCCCAGATCCATGCAGGCTCGGAGGTAGGGGAGAGACACCTGGCTTTTTGCAGCAAGGATGAATTAAGGCTAAATCCTCCACTTCCTCCTGCAATAACTCACTGGCTGGTAGAAACCCAGCTGGAAGAGCATGACCTTGGCATGGGCTGGTTGTGTATCTGGTATGGAGCTGCTCAAGAGGCATTTCATTACCAAAGGCTCTTTGTCTGGAAGGCCAGCCATCATCCCCAGCTGTCCCAGGAGGGATGCTGGTGATGTGGGAAATAGGGAAGGTTTCAGCTCCAGGTTCAGGAGAGGGATAGCTCCATCCCAATGGCCCCAAACCCACCTGAGGTGCCCAGGGGATGGTGATCCCCACCAGTCCCCCAGGCAGTGCTGGCTTCAGTGTGACCCCACATGCCCCAGCACTCCCAGTGTCTCCCAGTTCATGGCAGCCCCAAAATCTGCACACCCCATCCCATCTCAGGGATCCCTCCGTGTCCCCTTGTGTTCCATCCCACCCCCCAGGAGAGTGACCAGTTCCTTGCTGGTCTGAACTGGTGCAGGCATCAGCACCGGGCTTTCATCTGCTCTCAGTCAAGGTGGTTCTGCATCACTTTGCAGTGAAAATAAAGAAACAGCTGGAGGGGAAAAATTCCTGCTTAGTAAACAGAGCTGAGCAACCACAGACCTCTCACCCAGGAGAGGAGGAGGAGGGCAGGGACAGTGGAGTTGCCTGGGAGCCCTCAGGGTTGGATTTCGTCACCCTGCATAAGACGGGATGCTTGTGCTGAATGTATTTAATTGTCTGGGTCCCAGCCCCATGTGCAGCGGGGGCCACAGAGCCCTGCACTGATAAGAAGAATCCAGGCAGGAAGGGAGCAGTGGTGGCTGAGGGATGAGGGGAAGTGGTTGGGATCTGTGGTCAGCGCTCAAGGCTGGCCTTGTCCTCTCCCTTCTCTGCTTTTTTGCAGTGGAGGGCAATGGTGCAAGGAGAAGCTGTGCCTGGAGGGGGATCCCCAGGACCCCTTTTCTTGGGAGCCCCGTATTTCCACAGCCCCTCTGCTTTGTGTTCTTGTTCAGCGATTTCCCTGAGTCCAACACCACATCTGCTGCCACTCACCCCGATTTGTGTTGCCTTTGGGTCACCTGGTGTCCCTGCTGGCAGTGCCAGCTCCCATCATGGGATCTCATCTGCATGGGGCAGATGAGCAAAGTCCTGAACTAGAGGCAAAATGCTGTGTTATAAAATCTCACATCTGGTTTTTTCCACAAGGGGAACGGATGACTGAACACATGCACCCTGTCACCCATCCCATGGATGCCACTGCTGTCCTCAGGGGATACTTCTTTGACCCCTGAGCTTTGTCCCACATGGCCAGGTAAGGTCATGTTGGGACAGTCCTGATGTCGGGGTTCCTTCAGCGCTGGCTGTGACAGCTCCGTCCCACTCCACCTCCACCATAAATCACAGCAGGTCATAAATCCCTGCCAGCACTCATGGACCCGTCCCCAGGGAGGGCAACGGTTCAGCCCTGAGGCAGCAAAAACACGTATCATGTTTTTCATAGAGACAGTATCACTCAAAGTCACAAACAAGAGCCTGGAGCAGGGGGTGTTGGCACCACGGACCTCGGGGCGGCACCGATCCAGCCGGGCCCGTGCAAGGACAACTCGGGGCACAAACCTTTGGCAGGGCAGATACTCCCAGCTGAATCCAGTCCCTGACTCGGCTTCTACGTGAATCCTCATGGCAGCACAAGGAAAAGGGACTGAGCAGGGCAATGGGGGCACAGGGCAGCAATGCATCGTGTTAGAGGGGTTCAAGGAAATGCCGGGTGTTCCTGCCCTGCAGGGGGGCTGAGGCCAAAGAGAACAGGGATGGAGCTGCCCTGGCTGTCCCTACTCCTTCCCTAGCCCCATCCCCAGCCCCATGATTCACAACCCCCCCCCCCATTCCCAGCCCCATAGCAGCTCCTGGCCAAGAGGGGACCTGTCCCCCCCCCCCCCAGCTCTGGCTGAGCATTGCCAGGAGAAGGATTTGGGAGATTTGAGGAGATTTTGGATCAAACACCACAGGACACACAAACGGTCTCCCACTGGCTTTCCATGGCACAGGTGGTTGAGATCAGGGTTTTATTTTCCTAGTGAACTCCTCAGTCCCCACTGCAGAGATTGCATGGAAATCTTGAATTTCTTCCAAAAAAACCCTGCCCAGGTCTGCAAAAGGTGCTATGAATTTGTCACTCAAAAGGTTAAATGGGGTCTCAGCACACAAAAGGAGCAGGAGATCACAGAGGTGAGCACGAGTGGCTCACAGGAGTTATCGGGCACATCCCAGGGATTTGCCAGGAAGCACTGAAGGAGCCTCCGTGCCAGCAGCGCAGGCACGTGAACCAACGTGGCAGGACCCGTGTCATTTCTCATCACTGGCCACTGCACAATCTCTTCCACAGGAACCAGGCAGATTATTTCTCCATTTGTGGGTGTGGGAGGTTGATAAGGAGTGCAGGGCGGGAAGCAGAGACAATTGAGTTTTTTGTCCTTGGGGTTGCCCCAGGGCAGGCAGTGGGTGACAGCGAGGTGCCAGGTCCCCACTGGCCATCCGGGTCGAGGTGCCAGGTCCCCACTGGCCATCCAGGTTGTGGTCATTTGCCTCATAGTATGGAAATATCCCTTTCCACACTGGAGGAACAAAATACCCCCATCATCTTCTGCCTGCCCACCTCATGGTTGATATATCAGCTAACTGCTGCCAGCCCTGTGCAGGGAGAGGCTGCCTAGATGTATCTTCCTAATTCTGGTGCACATTGTCTCCAATTTCCCTGGGTAAGGATCAGCTGACCCTGCTTATGGTTGGATATGGGGTTCAACCCCATTTTTCCCCATTTTGTGGGCATAAGCATGGCCTTGCTGCAAACCCCAGCTGCTCCCTGCCCTCCTGACCCCAGCTGTGTCCCCACAGCACAGTCCAGGATCACTGCCAGTGGCTCCTTGGTGGCCAGGAGCTGGGTTTTAGTGGTGAGACAAGGTGTGGACACTTGCATTCCTCGTACGCTGGTTTTCTAGTTCAGTGCCTGTGCCACCCAGGGCAACAGTCACGTTTTGCGTGGAGCAGCAGCACAAACTCCCTGACCTCCCCAGGGCTCCCAGGCACGTGAGTCGTGGTGAGAGCCAGCAGGGCTTCCAGCTGAAGGTTGAGTGAAAGCCACTCGTCCCCACTGGTGGCCCCAGGGGAGCATCTCCAGCCAGCCTGGCTGCAGGACAGGACATGGGGAGCTTTGGGATCTGCCGACGAAGGACAGAATGGGAAGAGTACAAGGGTGCAGAGAGACTGCCCAGGGTGTCAGAGCCTGGTACCCACCCCCACCACAGCCGGGATGCCATAACATCCCAGGAACAGCCTGAAGGTCCCGTTCCAGCTCCCGGACTGAAAACAAAAGTGCGTCTTGTTCCCATCCTGTTTTCAAAGCCAGAAAGGTCGGGGCTGCGAGAGCCCTGCCAGGCTGGGCAGCACTGCCAGCTCCATCCGCCTGCTCCAACCTCGGCTCACATGGGAATGGATGCATCCCCCTGCTCCTCCTGGACACACAGCCCCTTGCTGGCAGTGCCAGGCTGGGGACAGCTGGGGCCCTCCCCAAAAGCCTGAGTTTGGAGAATCTTGCACCCAAGTTCATGTTTTCATTCCTGCTCCCTGCACTGCATGGTGAGAGGGAAGGGAAGAACAATGTGGGTTTGTTGGAGCAGGTTCAGAGGAGGCCACAAAGAAGCTTCCAGGGCTGAAGCACCTCTGCTCTGGAGACAGGCTGGGAGAGGTGGGGTAGTTCAGCCTGGAGAAGGTTCCAGGGACACCTTAGATCTCTGACAACGCCTAAAGGGGCTCCAAGACAGCTGGAGAGGGACTCAGGACAAGGACATGGAGTGACAGGACAAGGGAGGAATAGCTTCTCACTAACAGAGGGCAGGGTTAGATTGAATATTGGGAAGAAATTCTTGGCTGTGAGGGTGGAGAGGCCCTGGCACAGGTTGCCCAGGGAAGCTGTGGCTGCCCCATCCCTGGCAGTGTTCAAGGCCAGGTTGGACAGGGTTTGGAGCAACCTGGACTAGTGGAAGGTGTCCCTGCCCATGGCAGGGGGATGGAACGGAATGACCTCTAAAGTCCGTTCCAACCCAAACCTTTCTATATCTCTGTGTGTGGGAATGCTGTCTCCAGGAGGACCACACCATGGAACCCCCATGCCCAGCACAGCCCCAAAACCTCCAAAGCCCCGCTGCAAATCACTGGGATCTGCCCTGCCATCATGAAGGGAAACCTCCAAATCCGCTCCTGGGATCTGCCCTGCCATCATGAAGGGATACCTCCAAATCCCCCAAGCCCCAAGAATTCTTTGTTCTTGTTAGATGGGGCCATTGTTAGAGGGGCTGGTGCTGCTGGCACTGAGGGCTCCATGGGCAGCCCTCCTGCTGGGATGAGTTGGGGAGGAATGGAAAGGGTCCATATGTCAGGAACAGCGGCATGGACCTGCCACTGCCATGTCAGGCTCTGAATGATCCCCCTGGTCCCCGTGCCCCGTGCCTGCATGTGCTGCTGCCTGCTCAGTGGAGATTATTAGCAGAGAAAATCGTTAGGCACAGGGCTGGGAGCTCAAGGGACACGCGAGTGCCTCTGTCACTTGGAAATCAATGCCAGCCATCCGCCCAAGCCGAGCTTCCTCCAGCCCAGCTTGACATGACAGCAGTTTCTCTCCATCTGGGAAGAGGAGGAGGGGTGGTTGCCCCGGGCTTACCACCAGCAAACATCTGCATTTTGCCCATGGACCTGGACCAGCATCCATAGCTGAGCCCTGGGAGGAAAATTCTACACTGGAGCCCTGGGGAGGAGGCAGAGCTGGGCTTCAGAGCCAGAAACTGGAGGAGGCTGGAAGAATATTGTGGAGGGGCGTCACAACCTGCTCACCCTCTCGCTATCCAGGAGTGGAGAGGGGATACAGGGACCTCCAGACTGAGCAAGAAAAGCTGTTTGCACACCATGGAATTACTCTTAGGGAGAGTTGCCCTGCTTGACCCTACAGCAAGCAGAGTGTTTTCGGGCACCCCGAAAACAGGGTTGTGCAGGGAGCAGCACACCCGAGAGCCGGGTCCCTCTGAGCACCCTGTGTCCCCAAGGCAGCTTTGGCATTCTTGCTGACAGCGTACTGACATTCATTTTGACCTTTTGAATCACAAGGATGTTCTGTCCTTCCCAGCCAAGTACAGCGTGGCTACCCTGTGGGTGGATTATACTGTATATACAGTGGCTGTAAATAGGGAACTGGAAGAGAAGCGTGTTTGTGTGCTCGCAGGGGTGCGGCGGTGCTGGGATGAGGACAAGGAATTGCTGCCAGTGCCTGATTTTCCTCCCAGGATGCCCAAACGGATGTGGCACCAAGGGAGGAGGACGGTGATGGTGGCAGGAGAAATGCCAGCAGCTGGTTTGGAGGGGGGGAGAAGGGATCCTGCAAAAGCAGGAGCCGCCCCCTCTCCACCAGCTCCCGACTGCTCCCGGATCCCCACGTTTCCTGTCCTCCAGATAATTACTCCTTTTGCTTCGAGAGAACATGAAGAACTGCAATTAGGAGACAACATGCAAAATCAGCCACAAGGGCCCAGCTGGCTCCCGAGGATGGTGCTTTGGGTGGTCATGGCCAACCAAATCCCCCTTCTGGGCAGCAGCAGAGGCTGTTTCAGCACAAAACCTACCCCAGTCCGAAAACTTGAGCTAATATGACAGGCAGGATGTTCCCAAAGGTGAAACATTAGCATCTTCCCCCTCTGGTGTGGCCCATGCCCTGGCACATACCAAACGCTGTGCCTTGTGATGGTAGCCCTGGCAGGGAGTGGGGCAGAGAGTGGGGTGCAGGAGCATAAGGTTGGGGGGAACATCCCCATCACTCCTTTCCTGCACAGCCCTTGGGAGTTGGAGCAGGTTTCTGACTGGGGCTGCCTCCTCCCTGCCCTCTGCAGTTTTGGCAGAGGGCTGCCAAGCCTGGCCAGCAGGCAGGCTTTGCCACAGGGCAGGCTCCATCCAAGGCTGTCACAGCCCAGATCCAGCCACCCTGCAGCCCCATGGCGCCAGGAAGGCTGTTGGCTTTGTGCTCTGAGCCCAGATGCGTCACTTATCTCTCCCCTCTCTTGCCCTGACGCATTTCTTCCTCTCTCTCCTTTCACAGCCATCTCATAGGACTCTTATCTCAAGCCCCAAATCACCCTTTCCAAGGCAAACTCAGCAGCATCCTTCACAATCCTGTTTCCAGGGGCTTGTGCACAACAGGAGGGGCACAAACGATAACCTGGCAGCCAAACGCTTTTGTCTGACATCTTTGTGCCACATGGATGTCCTCAAACCCCTTCCAGCTACCAAGGCAGGAGGGTTAATTCCAGGGGTGCTGCTCTGGGAACAGAGGTTGCACTTGACAGCTACGGTGGGTTTGTGAAGAATAAGGAAAAAGTAAGTGAGGTGGAGAGCCCAGGGCTGGGCTGGGAGCTGTGGGCTGGGGTGGGATGGGATGGGATGCACAGCCTCTGCTAGTGCTGCCCCAAACCCACATGTTTGTGAGCATGAGCAGAGTGGGAATGCCACAGCTGGCTACTCAATTAATCCTGCAGCACCAAGCAGTTCCCAGCAGCTATTCCAGGTGCCAGATGAGGTGCAGGGAGCAAAGCACTGCACTCCCTGCTTGCTCAAATGCTGTCCCCACTGCCAAGTGAGCCTCGTGCATCCAAGCAGCCTTGGCCAGAGGTGGTGGATCCCCAGGTCTTGCAGAGCACTTGTTGGTGGAGGAGAAATCAATGCCCACTTGGGGGTTCCTGCCGCATGGCTCCTCCATCCACCCCGTCCCGCAGCGGGAGAGAGTGACGTGCACTGCGGTCCTGGCTGCGTGTCTCAGCAGCATGGAGCAGGTCTGCCTGATGGAACAGCATGGGGAGGCTGTGACAAACCCTGCTGTCTGCAATGGCATTGCCCCAAACGAGGGGCTCTATCGGACTGAGAGCGGCGTGGTGTGTTTGAGAACACACACAGCTCACAGCGCCAAGGAGTGACTGTGCAGGGTAACAGCGATTCCTTGGGTTCCGAGGGGAGGGGGGTTCTGTCTGCTCATCTGCCCCCTGTGCCCAGTTTATGAGCCTGTTAGCGAGTTTTAAACAAAAAACTTAGCAAAAGGAATAAAAAAGGACCTCGGAGATCCCCCATCCTCTGGAGCACGTAGACAGCAGTGCCTCTGCAAAAGAAAGGTTCAAAGCCCCCTCAGTGGGGCAAAGCTGGAGCAGGAGCTCAGCAGGTCAGCAGGGAAACAGGCCCACAGATTTCCAGTGTTCTCATAGCTCTGTGTGCACACACACACGTGTTCATGTGGATGTGCATGCCAGCATGCGTGTATTCTTGTGTGCATCCATGTCCATGAACATCCATGCATGTGCACACACGTTTCCAGCCCTCTGCATCCACAGGGATAATGTTGTGTCCAGATGGAAGAAGCCCATTTGGAGACATGACTCCCTGGGAATTTGCCTGTTTCATCAGCACACTGAAAATCCCATGTTTTCCTGTCTTCATATCCAGTCTGCCTCTTGGGAACAGTCCCTGTCCCACACCTTGTCCCAAAGCACACTCACAAACCGGCACTGTGGTCAGTGGGGGCTCAGCGCCTGGGGTGCCCAGATCCAGCCTGGTTCAGCCTTTCCTGGCTCAGAGGAGCTGCTTTCTGCCCCTAAAATAGCAACTGGGATGATGCTCTCAGCAGCTGGGGATGATGCAAAATACTCGTTATCCAGCAGGAACAATTAGACTTATGGCAATTATCTCTGCACTTGCTGGGAGATGCCGGAACGGGCCGGCTGGCAGCCAGATCCCAGTGTAATCCCTTGGTGGGAGATACACAGTGCCCAGCATTGCCAGGAGCTGCCTTTGCCATGCACGGTAGCGGGAGGATCCCAAGAGCTTCCTGCAGTGCCAGGAGGGTCAGTTTTGAAGGGGAGTGAAGGCAAGGAGAGGTGAGTGTTTACCTGAAAGCCAAATGTCCCTCTCTAATGATATTTGTTTGCATTTGGATCAGTGGTGAATGGGCTGAGCCATGATGGGGTTAGAGTATGGTCTCAGGAACTGAATTGCTTTGTGTGATTGATTCTCCAGCCTCCCTCTCTGCCAGATGCCCTCGTGGTAGAAGCCAGGATAGGCTCAGCTTATCTGCAAGGTAGAAATGGGCAAAAGATGGCTCCAGGCTGGATCAAGCCATGGGCACCCGATGGTCACTGAGCTGGGCAGTGGCTGCTGAGCTGGGCTTTAGGGTATATTCATTTGGGGGAAAACGTCAGGCTTCTGGCTTAGAAATGCCTGTGGGGTAAAGGCAGGAAGGACAAGCTCACTCATTTGTCAAGTCAGAACAACGAGGAGGATTTTGCTTTTCCCCCTTGACATTGTTTGAAAACCTTATTTTGATTCCTCTGCAGCTGCTCGGGGCCAAAACCCCAAACCAGTCCCATCCCAATAAACAACTCCTCCTTGGATAAATCAGTGTGGAGCCAGGATGGGGAGAAAGCTTTTAGGCAGGATGGGACATGGCTGAGCATGAGATCGTTAGCCCAAGGAGTGCCCAGAAGCAAGGGAGTGGAGCTGGAGCAATTCGGGAAGCCTGCTCTAGGAAACCTTAGGCATTTTTCCAATGAAAACTTTATCTGAGGCAAGAATGTCACCACATCCTGGCCTTGTTTGTGCTGCAAGAGCCAGCAAAATTCCCGGGAAAGTTTAGCTACCTGGCCATCAAAACTTCTCCGATATGCTTTGTTTATTAGCAGCTAAACATTAAGCCCTGGGCAAACAGGGATCCTTGGCGCCAGGGACACGTGACCATGACAAGCCACCCATGGATGCCACCCCTAAAAAACAGTGGGAGCTGCTGGGGTGGCTGAGGAGAGGGACAGGCTGCTCCAGGTGGAGGGATGGCAGCATCCTGGGGGTGCCCAGGGCCCAGGGAGCCCAGGTCGGGAGGAGGAAGGCTCACCAAAACACTGCTCTCTCCATGGCCCTGCAGAGATGCACCATGCCCAGGTCAGGAGAAGGATTAAATGGCTTCTCACTGGAGCTGGATGGAGACTTGTCCATCTCCCAGATTTGCAGGAGAGATGTGTCTTCCACGGCTCCAGCACTGTCCCAGAAACCCACTGCTCTGCATGTAAAACTATTCTTCAAGGACACCTGACTGATTTTGCAAAGCCCATGTATAATTTGTCTCTTTTCAGTAATTAGGTCAATTACAGAGAAATGGTGTTTGCAATTCAAGTGAAGGACAGCCTAAAATCTTAACCTGAGTCTTTTTCAGTAATGCCAAAACAAAGTCCAAACAAAGCTGTTTTCCTCTCCCCCTGTGTTAACTAACCCGAGAGAAACATTTTGAAGTGCTCCAACATCAGGTAATGCCTTTTCCTGCCGCACTTGAAGGGACTCTGATAAACACACAAACAAAGCCTGACCCACTTTAGGGTCAGAATAAGAACAACTCCAGGAAAGGGCCTGGGATTTCATTAATGTCCTTACTGCAACTCCATTAGTATTTGCTACGTGCATCCAGGTAAATTTATCTTGACAAGTCTGTCCTCTGTGACACCCACACTGTGTCCATGTGTGGGGCAGTGCTGCCTTGGAACCCATGGACATATGAGCACAGGGGTGCACGAGCTCAGGGATGCACCCAGGGATGCACAAACACAGGGATGCACACACACACAAGGATGCTCTCAGGGATGCACACTCATGCAGGAATGCACACAGATGCAGGGATGAATGTGCACAGGCATGCACACATATGTGCTGTCCCACCCCACCACCTTCCCAACAGGCTGTCTGTGCATTCAGAAAGTCAGGAGAGAAATCCTTGCCTGGGCTGAGCCCCGGGCGCTGGTGCAGGCACTTGCAGCATTGCTTCAAGGCCACAACTGCATACTGAGAGTGAAACTCCTGCTGCCTCATGTGTTTGGCTGCACGTGTTCGGTGCCTCGCTCATTATTTGTAAATAATGGCAGGGACGTTGCTGACTCACCACATCGCAGACAGAGCCAGCAGGGATCCAGGGCTGCTTTTGCCCAGTAGTAACAAGGGCACTTCCCTCTGCAGGCTTAGGTTTCCTCAGGGACCCCCCAAATTCACACTCCAAGTTCCTGTCTTGCTCCTGCGAGGTGACTTTTGCCCCTTTGCACTGGGTGGAAAACAGCTTGGAGTGTTCAAACCTGACTGTGGGACGATCTGGTGGGACCCTGCAGGGACTGGTGGCTCCCAGGACCCACCACCCTGGGATGTTCCATGGGCACAGCGCTGCCCAAAGGAGACAGTGAGCTCCAGAGCCACCTGCACCTGGAGGTGGGCCAGGCTGTGGCTGATCCATCTGCGTGTTTTCCTGGATCCAGGATTCTGCGTAGCTGACCTTGCGCAAGAAGCCCTTGGTGCTCCCTTCGCCCACGCCATGGCTGGGGTGCCTCCCCCGGGGTGGCACAGCCTGGGACAACCTCTGTGTTTGCTAAGCTGTGGGATGGGGTCACTGACCATCATGAGACCACTGAACACTCACCTCCCGAGGCTCAGAGCACTGAAGCACTGCCCTTACTGGCCAGGCCAATGCCCTGCAGTGACACTCAACCTGGTGCTACAAAGAGCCTGGCCAAGCCTCATGTGACACCTCTTGCCCCAGGCTCTGTCCTGTATGCCAGGCTCTCCTCGAGGATGGCACCTCCTGGGTGCCCTCCTCCGATGGCAGTCCAGTTTCCCCAGTAGCCAGTGGCTTTGCCAAAGCCTGATGAGCTCCAGGAGGCACTGGGGTGCTGTAGATGTGCTTGGTGCTGCTTGTTCACACCAACTGAATCTTAAACCCTGCTGGCACCAGGGGCACCAGCAGCTCTGGGAGGACATGGTGGTGCAAGGCTGCGTGTCTGGGGCAGCCAGACCTCCAGGGTCTAAATCTCTCTGGCTAAAACAGGGTGTCAAAGGATGAAACTTGGCTTATGGCCCCCCATTCTCATTAGCACCTCCCTGAGAATCCTGGGACACTAGGGCCATGAAATGGTCCCTGAATGACACCAGGAGCAAAGACAAGGTAGAGCCCAAGACTGAATTCCCAACTTGTCAAAATTAGGGGAACTTGGCCAGGAACCTGAGAAGATTCCTGCAGGATCACAGCCACAGCCTAACAAAAGTCCAATGCTTCTGTGCCTTGACTGCAGCCAAGGGCTGCAGCTGTAACTTCTCTTCCCTATCACCCCATCCCAGGTGGTCACAACGCAGACGCCACCTCCTCAGCTGAGCAATACAGACTTATCCCACCACAGCAGCTTAGCAAGACTTAAATAGAAAATTCAGGCTGATGATGCAGGGCAGGAGCAGGAGGAAGAGATAAAGTTCAACTGGTGATAGCCACATAGTAAAAAATGATAACAGAGCTGGTGGCAACAGCACAACAAGCTCCAGATGGTCCGGCATCGAGAAGCGGAGCCCAGTGAAATGCCAGACCATCAATATAAAAACATCAAGTCATTGTAAGGAAATAGTGAAAGGCCCAGAATCACCTGGTGGTAAATCCCTCAAAAGTTCCCTCTGGAAGCAAACAAGAGGTACAATCTGTACAGAAATTAAAAAAAAAAAACCACAGATTAACATTGGTATCATAAAGAAACGGGAAAAAACAAAAGAGGCTCTGGATACGGATTATTTGATCAGCTGGTTTTTAGGATAATGGGTTAATGAAATGTCTGGGCAAGCAATGAGTGTACACAGGAGATCAGATGGTTTGGAAACATTCGCACATTTCAGAAACTGCCTGTCCAGAAAGTGAATTGTACAGAGAGCCACAATTAAATCGAGGAACAGGTCGATCATTTGCACTTCAGGTTTATTACCAAATCCAGGGGGAAATTATTCTTTTCATTCACCACTAAGCACCTTTGTTCGTGCTTTAGCAGACTCACAGGGAGTTTTCACAGGTTGCTCATTCAAATCCTTATGCTGAGGAACTGACAGCGGGTGAAAAAACCCAGAACGAAAATTAGGGAGAACTGCAGCCCACCACCAGCTCCTCCTGAGAACAGGGGATAGGCAGACACAACCCTCCTGTGGAGATCCTGACAGGACTGCAAAGGGGTGTGGAAGACCATATTGGTGGTGATATCTATCAGGAATTGCATTACAAGGACATAACCCAGGTCATTGAAATCACCCCTGAGGGACAAGGGTCTCATAGCTTGGAGCTCCACAAGGACAGGTGAAAATTTAGGCACAGCAACACTGCTGCTCACCTGAGGTCAACACTGCACAATCAGACCACCAAAATTCTTCTCTTCCCTGCCAGCTGGGTCTCACCTTTTCCAAAGCTGTCACTGGGGATATGGACACCATCACCATACAGACCACAGTTCTACTGTCCCCTTGTAAGGGTTGACACTCAAATGGTGACAACAGTCTCACCTGATCAATTAACCAGCAGCTCCAGCGATGGAGGAGTCTGTCAAACCAAAACACACCTGCAAAACACTTTTGCTCTCTCCTGGACTTGCCATGAGACACCACAAGCCCCAAAGGACCGAGGCGGGTCACCGAGGGGAGCTGGAGGAGCTGTTCCCACAAGAAAGGGAAGGCGAGAGGCAGGGACAGGGAGAAATGCCAGCTAGATAAAGCTGTGTGTTCCAGCTGCTGTGGGAACACAAGACCCAAAATGAGAAAGGAATGGCACAAAGAAATACTGACTGACAGTGCTTTAGGTACGGCTGAATGGTATCTGCATGTTGTCACCTGCTCCAAAGACTGCCTGACTCACCCATCAGAGGCAGGCATCCAGCAGCCCAGCAATTATTGCTGCCCTCCTCCAGAAAGCCAAGGGGAAAATTAAAACCAGCACAGCGCCGAGGGAACTGTCCCCCACGGAGCCTGAATCAAATCTTGCTTTAGAAACAGCCCTTAAAAAGAGACAGAAATGAACCTCTCGGCTCAGCCCCATGCGAAGGACACAGCATCCTGTGCCTCCTGCTTGGCTCAGTCAAGGGCCATAAATACCACCAGCCTTCCCACAGGGATCTTCTCAGCGGAACCTGGGCTCCCCCAGGCTCCTTCACACATTCCAGCATCCGCTCCCAAAACAGGATCTATTCCTGACAGCAGGAACAAAGTGAGAGATTGCATCTGCTATATTTAGAGCAAACAGTCAACACTCCGTGTTTAAATGGTTACTAGCATTCTCATTAGATGTATAAATAGCCTCTGTTTGCTTTTCAAAAGAAATTGGTTTAAAAGATAAAACTGCCTTGCCAGGCCTCCTCAGCCTATAACTGTTGAGCAGGGGGGCCTATTTCAAATGAAAAATTAAATTATGCGTTTTCTCTAAACCAAACCAGGAATAAAAGCTCACGACTGGGGCTGGTATTATCAGTGCTGCCATGCTTTATGTAGATACAGGGGTTTAAACAGTGGCAGCAGCTTAAACTGCAGCAAACTCAGGCTGTTTGGTGCAGAGGGGCATCACCCTCCCTCTGCCAGCCTTGACCACTCAGCATCCCGACCTCCCTCTTCCACCCACACATCAGTCTTGCCAGAGCCCCACTTCTTCATAGAATCACAGAATGGTTTGGGTTGGAAGGGACCTTAAAGTCCATCTCGTTCCAACACCCTGCCATGGGTGGGGGAGCACAAGAGGGAATAACTGTGGCTGTATGGAGGAGATCCTTGGAGGTCGCAAGGGGTGATCACTTGGGGGGGCACAGGCGGGAATTGCTGGGGGGGGTGTGGGGGAGATCCTTGGCGGCCGCATGGTGGATCACTGTGGGGTGCAGGGGGGACCACTTGGGGCGCAGGGGGGATCACTTGGGATGCAGGGGAGATCACAGTGGGGTGCAGCGGGGATCGCTTGGGGGCCGCTCAGTGGATCTCTTGGGGTGCAGGGGCAATCACTTAGGGTGCAGGGGATCACTGTGGGGTGCAGGGGGGATCACTTGGGGTGCAGGGGGATCACAGTGGGGTGCAGGGTAGATCCTTGGGGGCTGCATGGTGGATCATTGTGGGGTGCAGGGGGGATCACTGTGGGGTGCAGGGTAGATCCTTGGGGGACGCACGGTGGATCACTGTGGGGTGCAGAGGGGATCACTATGAGGTGCAGAGGACAATCACTGTGGGGTGCAGAGGGGATCACTTTGAGGTGCAGAGGGCAATCACTGTGGGGTGCAGAGGGGATCACTATGAGGTGCAGGGGGCAATCACTGTGGGGTGCAGAGGGGGGAACCACTGGAGCGGGGCGCACAGCCACGACCCCCATGCCCACCCCCGGGCCCTGCTCAGCCGCGGTCCGTGAGGGCCGTCAGGGCCTTGAGGGCGGAGCCGCGCCCGGCCCGCCCCGCTCCGTCACTGCCGGTCGGCCCGGCGGGGCCGCCATGGCGTCGGGGGGTCCTACCCGCACCGCTGAGGAGCCGCCGCCGCCCGAGCCCCCCGCCGAGCAGAAGCCGCCGCCGCTGCCGCCCGCGCAGGAGGAGTTCTCCTTCCTGCCCCTCGTCCACGACATCATCAAATGGTAACGGCGGGCACGGCCACCGGGACCCCCCCCCGCGCCGCCGGGACCGGCCCCCGCCCCGCCGGGCACCGCGTGCTGGCACCGCAGCCCTGCCCCGGCCACCCCCCTCCGACGGTGCTGCTGACACCACAGCCCTCGGGGGGACTGGGGGGAGCAGGGCTAAGGGCCTGCCCCCATCAGTGATGCTCTCCCAGCCACAGCATCCTTAGGGATGCACCGGGCAGGGAACAGGGTTATGGGGTTTCCTCTTTAATGATGCTTTTCATCCTTAGTATCCTCAGGGATGCTCTGAACAGGGAGCAGGGCAATGGGGTCCCCCCTGCAATGATGCTATCCAAGCCCCAATATACCCAGGATGCTCTGGATGAGGAGCAGGGTTAAGGGATTCCCCTTCAAATGATGCTTTCCCACCTCTAGCATCCTCAGGCTGCCCTGGATGGGGAGCGAGGCAGCAAGAGACCCCTTTTAATGATGTTTTTCCGCTCTCAGCATCCTCACAGTGCCCCGGACAGGGAGTTGGGCAATGGGATCCCCCTCAAATGATATTCTCCAGCCCTCAGCATCTTTGCAGTGCCTTGGATAAGGAGCAGGACAGCGAGATCCTCCTTTTAATTATGTTCTCCAACATCCTCATGATTCCCTGGATGGGGAGCAGGGCAGCATGGTCACTCCTCTAGTGATGCTTTCCAACCTCCCAGAGGTTGGTTGCCCTTTTTCTTCCATCTGGATTTCCTGGGAAGAGTATCTGAAGGAGCTGGCACAGCCCCAAGTGCATTTCCGCTCATAGCTGTGCCAGTACCTGGGTGGTGTCAGGGTCACCTGGGCAGTTCAGGTGCTCCCATGGCCCAGGTACTGCCCCACCACCAACACCCCGGGGCAGGAGCGTTGTATGACCACGGGGTCATTGCTCCAGAGAACTGAACCGTTTGGCTGATAACAGCCTCAGAAAGTACAGGCAGTGCGTCAGGAATGCAGCCCATTTCTGGGGAGTTGTAAAAAGGAGGATGCCTTCTGCAGCAAGACAGGTTATGTTGTTCTCTTCCCAGCTCAAGATAAGCACCGTTCAGGTACAAGGGTATTGAGAACTGACGTGTTTCTGGCCCAGGATAACTCCTCCAGAGATGCTTGCCTGAGTTCCCAGGAAGGGAATGGCTCTGTCATGGAAATCCATCCAGGCCAGCTCCTTGCCCTCACCTGGGCACACTGCAGGGTGAGGCAGTGGGCGTGGGTAGTATGAGTTCCCTTGTTTCTGGCTGTGGGCCTGGCTGCCCTTTCCCTGTGCACATACTGGGGAGCCGAGGCTGGTTTGTGTCCTGCTGATGTTTCACTTGAATCAAGCATATCTGAAAGGTGAGAGAGGTTCATCCTTAATGGCTCTGCAGCCTGAGCCATGGGAAGGAAAGAAGGAAGGAAAGACTGACACCCCTGACACACTGATCCAGAACAGGCACAAAAACACAAACCCTCTGATTTCCCTCAGTTTTCCCGTTTTGCTTGGGGTGGGCAATCAAGTTGCCCCTGACCTTGATTCTCCCTGATCTGTGCCAGAAGTGAGGCTAAATCCGCTGCCAGGTGTTTGTACCTCAGCAAAGCGGGCAGTAGCCGTGGGCTGAGGCCTCCCAGATTCTGATATGTCACCGAGCAGGTCATAGTGACTCATAGATCACAGTCCCAGGGATATCTTGTGCCCTATCCCACCAAGCCACCCACTCCCGTTACCCAGTTTCCTCGCCCGGCCTCGCACGCGGCACTTCCCGGGCGGCTCGGGCAGACGTAGGTTCTGAACTGGTGCTGCAGATGGGCAGGACCACAGAGGCAAGTGGTGGGATGTTTTGCCTCATGTCCCTGACAGATGGCAAACGTATTGTCCTCTAACACTGCCGCGAGTCGCAGAGCCCAGCCCTGCTGTTCTGACACTGACTCAGCCGTGAAGACACATCTCCAAGGTGACTCTGTGCTCGGGAGCGAGGATGTGTCGCGTAAATTTGCTTACGTTCAAGGACGTGCTCTTTCCTGTTGGTTGGGCCCGGAGAAAGTTTTCCTAAACAGGGCTTGCTGGTATTTTCAGCCTTGTACAGTCCAACGGCATCACTGCTGAGGTCCCAGTGCGTGGCTCCACCGGTGGTGGGTTGTGCTGGTGTAGTGAAGAACACTTGTGCCCTAAGGCAGGTCTTATGCCCAGTCAGTCAGCACAGGCTGTCATTGGATGTTGCATTGGATCCTATATTAGTGTAGGCAGCTCAGTCTCTTCCCACACCTCCTTGCTCCCACCTTGCTCCCATGTCCCCAAACAGGGAGTTGCTTCAGTAGCTTGATCCAACAGAAAAACCACCCATGAGGAGAAAAAGCCACCAAGCCTGAAATATTTATCCCCTTGGATCTACCAGCCAACAGACAGCTGTCAGTTCTCTCTGCGTGGGGAAGGGAATGAGACCTGGGGAGCCCTGAAGCAGGGCGGACATCTCTGTCAAAGCCAGACTGCAGCTCTGGTGGATTAAAGGCAGTGTCACCCCATCCTTCTCCAGATGTGCCATGGGGTTGGTTGTGTGTGTGCCTGTATTTTTCCACTGCTGACCTGACCATGAGTGCCTGTATAATGGGGAGACATTATAGTACCAGCTGCAGTTTTATTTAGAAGGGAATAATGAATATTTTGTTCCAATAGGCCTTTGAAACAAGCAGCGGCCATCTGGTTAAAAGTTTTGCTTTCAGCCATGTCACGATTCCCCAAAGTTATAATCGAGTACCTCTCTGCTCTGGTCATGCCAAACAGATTTATTTTTAGGTCTGTCTATTGAACAGGCTCCCAGTTTTTCAAAGACCATTAGAATCCCACTCTCCCTATTAACAGGCGCCCTGGAAGCAGAGACTGGCTTTTGCCTGGAATTGGTAAAGCTTCTCGCTGGTGCTAACAAAGCTGAGTCAGATACTAATGAGGGTTCAAGGGCAGACACTGCCTCAGACAACACTGAGCCTTGAAAAGCACAGAGCTGGCTGCAGAACCAATTCTGCTGCTCTTAAAAAAAATAAAAAACACAACCCAAAAAACCCCCACCGCTTCTCTTTTATTAGTTATACATCCCCAGAGAGTCCTTTTAAAGCTCCAAAGTACAATTTTCTCTGCCTTCGGACACTCTCTGATGCTTTGGGGAACAGTTTCTATTTTCTGCTGTCAAGCTGTTTGACTGCATTGATTTTTTTTTGTATTACAGCCGCAACAGGTCACGGGTGAGGCTGAGATCGTTTTTCCAGGTGCCTACACAGAACACACATACAGTCTTACCTTCCCCAAAGAGAGGTACTGGAGTTCAGAGGGAGAATTTAGCCTGCCCCAGGGTAGTGTTTGAAATCTGCAGACCAGCCCCTAACCCGGCTGATGCATCCTGAGGTGACTGGATTGTGTGCTGGAAATTAGCAGGAAAACAGTTTGCCCCTAAGTTACCCAGTCTGTATATCTGTGTCCATTTTATTGGGATAGGTGGATCAGGTGTGTGTAGCTAGATACCAAGAGCAAGTTTCCCAGTGAAATCCAGTTTAAACCCTGGTTGTGTGGGAAATTAGTGTTTCCAGTAGGAGAATTCAACAATGTCTTGATTTTCTCTCCTGTGCAGCATGGACAAGGACAGCCAGGATGTTCACCAGGTACTGAATGAGCTCAAGAACAAGTTCCAGGAGATGAGGAAGCTGATCAGCTCCATGCCTGGCATTGGTGTGAGCCCAGAGCAGCAGCAGCAGCAGCTGCAGAACCTGCGGGAGCAGGTCCGGACCAAAAACGAGCTGCTACAGAAGTACAAGAGCCTTTGCATGTTCGAAATCCCCAAGGAGTAGGATGGGCACAGCTCCAGTCCTGGGGTCTGAGATACCTCCTCTCCAGGCTGAACAGGGTGGCAGGAGTTTACTTTTCTTTCCTTGTGGTTTTCTGGTTACGTTGCTGTGGAATTGTGCCTGTGTGGGCCATTGAACCACAGGTGAGTGACACTGAACAGAACACCGAGTGCCTCACCTGGGGTGATTGCAGCGGCTCGTTCCCTTTGATCTGCTGCAGGACTGTGCATTTATGTATCCATCTCCTGTTTTCTCTCGGGGTGGGGTTCTTCTTTTTTATGTTCAAACCAGAAGGAGACATTATGTTTTCTCCTCACTAAGGGTCAAAGTACCTGCTGGTTAATTTCAAGAAGAGAATGGAGGCATTTTCTGCACTGTTTTTTACTTAAAAATGGCCAAACATCAAAAGGGAACATAAGAAGGAAGCGTGAGCTGCTTGGCCCTGCTCCTGGAAAGTGACTCTGGAACACTTTCCATTTTCTGTTTGTTGAAAGAGGAGTGATTACTTTCAATTACTTCTGTATCTCTCTTTCTAAACAATTGATGGTTGTGTTTGAGATGAGTCAAATAAAGATTTATGAATTCCAAGCTGCCCCTCTTGTGTGTTCACTGGGTGGATGTGGGCTGAGCAGGGGCAGGATGTTGGCAGCACAGAGGGCGTGTGTAGCCTGGGCCCAGCTCCAATGTCTTTTCCTGTGAAAACAGAGGAAGGACAAGAGTCAAAACAAAGGACATAAATGATAAGAGCTTTTGGTTATTCCATACTAAAGTCAGGCCTCACAGGACAGGTCTGTTCCACACACAAAGTGCTCCAGGGGCTTCCCACAGCCACAAGCATTTGATCAGCTTGAACAGATAGTTCTGGTCGTTGGGAGCTGGGATTGTTGCACCCCACCTGTAGTTCAGATTTACTCTGTCCCCACTGGAATACTGTACTAGTACTTTCCTTGGGAAGGTGCCAATGTGTAAACTCTGAGTAAAGCAGAACACCACGATAAACAAAGCACAATGTACATGTTATTTATTGCTGAAATTGCCTTTCCACCAACCAATAGCCTGTCCCAGCTCAATAAATTCCTGTGTATCATGCTTGGACGATGTTTTCCATTCTTCTGCCAGTCGCTGTTCCTGTGAAATCAGGCATTCACAGAGCTGGAAGAAACAACCTGTTGCCAAAGAACTGTCTGGCACTCGGCACAGGAACAAGTTAACTCTGTCAACCTGAATCCAAGTTTCAAGCGAAACTGAGGCGGTTTGCTTTGCAGTCTCACTCCCCCACCTTAGTTTTATGACTTCAGTATGATTTTCCTGCCATTAATATGTATTAAACACAGATTTGTGCTGCTGTGTGAGGGGGGAACAGGGGCTAAAAATGAACTGGAACAGAAACTGGAGCCGGGAAGAGCTCTTCCCCTTTCCCTTTCACTTCTAGCAATGATTACTGCGACTTGTTATTGGGAAGAGATTAAAAACCATCAGATTCAGAGGTGACCTTTTGAGCAAAGTACTTCCTTTACTCATATTGCAAAATAAAAACAATATCCCAGCCGGGGTGCCAATGAATCACTCTGTGTTGACATCATTAAATGTGGTTAGTTAATCGGGAAAGAGCACGAAGCACAATCAGCTCTTTGTAACGAGGTGATGTCAGTTTGCTGGGTGACTGCTGGGAATGACATGCCAGTGCCCGGCATGTCGTGGGGCTGGCAGGATCGTCACTGGTGAAGTGAGGAAAGAGTCCTGGCTCAGTGACCCGTTGGAGTGAGTAACTCCCTGCATGGCCCCTCGTTACCCCGTGTGGCAAGAAACCGGCGGCTTGCAGAGGCGGGAACCTTTGCACTGGGAGTCTGGAGAAAATGGGGCAATAAAGGGATTGAGTGAGAGGCCGGTTTTGGTACCTCAGGTCTTTTGTTTGACATGTTTTGCTATGGGACAGGGTGAGGAAGCAAAGGCAAAACCCACAAATGTCGTTTTTAAAAAGATTTTATTAATTTGTAGAAAAAATAAAACATCAAGTTTCACCCACGGTAGAAACACTTGAAGATTTTTTTTTTTTGTTCATGTCAGTTACATACAATACCTACATAAAGTGCCTATTTTATTTTGAAAAACCCTTCCCGCTCCCCCCACCCTCCCCAAATCTTGCAAATCAAACAAGACAAATGTAAACAAGAGTCAGTTTTTTGGTCCATTGGGGCTGTAACTCTGCAATGTCTTTGCAACACCTTAGGAGTGTCTTCTGCATGTGGTTTGCAGACACAGACGAACACACAAACACAGAGCCAGAGTCCGTGCACAGCTTCTCAAGTTGAAAAAAAAACAACAAAACCCAACCCCAAAGCCCCAGGCAAGTGCTGGCAGGCCCTGCCCTCCCTTCTGAGTGCAGTGCCTGAGACTGGGTGGTTTGGGAGGGAAAGAAACATCAAGGTCTGCGCCCTCCACATGCATCCTCCCACCTGGCCAACAGCAGTTCACCTTTTCCCTGTCTCTCTGCCCAGAGGAGGAGGCTGTTCCCAGTGACAACCCCCTCCTGCCCTCCAAAGCCTCCCCCTTTGCATCCCTCGCTCCCAAAATGCACCCTCGGGGGAGAGAGGTGATGAAAGCGGGAGGAGGGAGGCTGGGGGAGAGGCAACCTCCTCTCTGCCCGGGTGGGCGCCTGCCCACCCTCCTGCCTGCCCAAAGTCAATTCGGAAATGAGCATCTTTCCCCTCTC
Organism: Pseudopipra pipra; assembly: GCF_036250125.1. Taxonomy (NCBI): domain Eukaryota; kingdom Metazoa; phylum Chordata; class Aves; order Passeriformes; family Pipridae; genus Pseudopipra; species Pseudopipra pipra. Next base: position 14,050,255 of record NC_087564.1, read on the forward strand.
CTTTCCTTCTTTCCTTCCTTCCTTCCTGTCGGGAGCAGAGGTTCCTAGCTGATCACACAACGATCCTTCTCCTTGCTGTGCCCGCCACCGATGGCTTTCTCCCGGATGTACATGAGGTCGCTGTGGACGCTGGGTCGCCGGGCGAAGGGGGCCACGATGCCGTACGCCTCCTCCGTGCCGCCCCGGCCCCCCTCTTTCAGCAGCTTTTTGCCTTTCAGAGCCTTCTTATGCAGGATGTCACAGTACTGGACCGAGACCTTGCGGTGCAGGTCGGGGCTCATCTCGCTGGGCAGCTTGGCCATGGCGAAGAGCGCCTGGAACATCTGGTCCAGGCTGCTGTTCCTTTTGGCTGAGATCTCGAAGTAGGCGCATTTTTTGGGGTCCCCGCCCACCAGCTGCTCGATCTCCCGGGGTTGCACCTCCCGGTAAAAGTCCCGGTCGCCTTTGTTGCCGCAGATGACCAGGGGCACCTCTATGTTCTCCTTGGTTTTGTTCTTCAGGCACGACTTGGTCTCCAGGATTTGCTGCTTCAGGCGCTGAACCTCCTCGAAGGAGTCACGGTTGTCCAGGCTGAACACGAGGATGAACACGTCTCCTGGGGACAAAGAGGGAACGTGAGATGGTTGCAGGGATGGGGACACACAGAGACCCACTGCCTAAGCCATATAGAGACTCTGGGAAGGAAGGACAGGGCAGCATGTGGGTCCTCCCATCCATCAAGAAGAGCTGCCCATCCACTGAACACACAAAATCCCATCTCCCTTTTCCCAGGACTAGAAAAACCTCCTGAAACTAGGCGAGAACACCTGGAATCAGGCAGAGGGACCCCCTGACAAGTACCTGTGAGGATGGAGAGGCGGCGCATGGCTGGGAAGGGGTGGTTGCCTGACGTGTCGAGGATGTCGAGCTGGTAGACCTCGCCGCGGATGCTGTAGAACTTGCGGTGGAAGTCCTCGATGGTGGGGGTGTACTGCTCCTCGAAGCGGCCGGTGAGGAAGCGCGAGACGATGGCTGTCTTGCCCACCTTGGAGGAGCCCAGGATGACCATGCGGTAGCAGTTCTTGGCGGGGATGCTCAGCTCGGCCTCGCTGGGACACATCTTCTTGATCATCGCTGCCAGTTTCATTGAAGCCGGCGGAAAGTGCAGCTTGCGCCGAGAAGGAGGAAGAGGAGGAGGAAGGTGCTGCCTGCCTGGCTGCTCAGCCCCTCTCCCCTCGCAGGAAAGGTCGGTGTGAGCTCTGCGCGGCCGCCGCCGCGTTATATGGAGGAGGCAGCGCCCGCCCCTCGGCGCGTCACGGCCCGGGGCGGCGGCAGCTGAGTCAGCGCCCGGCTCCGCGCCCGGCCCGCGCCCGCCGCCCCCCGCCGCTGCCCGGCCGCGCTCCGGGGCTGCGCACACCGGTCCCGTTCGCACCCCTGGGGCTTGGCTGCCTGGTCCCGTTCGCAGTCCCGTTGGGACTCTCGGTGCTGCACAGCCCGGCCCCATTCGCGTCCCGCTCGGGGCTCCCGGTGCTTGGCAGCCCGGTCCCGTTCGCACTCCCGGTGCTTGGCAGCCCCACTCGCACTCTTGGTGCTTCACAGCCCGGTCCCACTCGGAGCCCGGCTGGGACTCCCGGCGCTGCTCAGCCCGGCCCCGTTCGCATCCCGGTTCGCGCTCCCGGTGTTTGGCAGCCCCGTTTGCACTCCTGGTGTTGTGCAGCCCGGTCTGGGCTCCCGGTCCCGTTTGCAAACCAACGTCTTTGCATCTCAGGCGGGCCCCCGGTGCTTTGTATCCGTCCCGTTCGCAGCCCGGTGCGGGCTCCCGGCGCCCCGCAGTCGGCTCGGGGCTCCCGGGGCTCCGGGAGTGGAGTGACCGCGAGACGCACGGACCCGGGACAGGGGGTGCAGGAGGTCCCACCCTATTTCCCGCAGTGGTTTTGCTCCGGTTTACACTTGCCCGGTGCGAGCGCCCGTGAGACCGGAGAAAAGACCCCCCGTTCGGTGCGAGCTCCGGTGCGCGGGACCGGGAGCAGAGGGAAGTCTCGGTCCGGGCGCTGCAGCGCGGGCGGGGGGCTGCGCGGTGCCCCCTTGGCGGAGGTTCTTGGCACGGCCACTTTCCCTTAATCCCGATCCCGATCCCGGTGCCGGGGCGCCGAGCGGTGCCGCTGCAGCGCCGGGTCCCCCCGCTAGGGGGAAGGAGAGAGCCCGGCCGGCGGCGCGTGCAGGGCAGGTACGGGGGGAATGGGAATGGGAATGTTCCCGTACTGGGAGAGCTGGGAATGGTCAGCCCGGAGGGGAGAAGGCTCCAGGGAGACCTTAGAGCCCCTTCCAGTGCCTAAAGAGGCTCCGAGAGAGCTGGAGAGGGTCTTTGGGACGTGGAGTGACAGGAAAAGGGGGAATGGCTTCGCACTGACAGGGTAGGTGGGATACTGGGAAGAAATTCTCTGGAAGGGTAGTGAGGCCCTGGCACAGGTTGCTCAGAGGAGCTGTGGCAGCGTCAAAGCCCAGTGTTTAAGGCCAGGTTGGATGAGTCTTGGAGCAACCTGGTCTAGTGGAAGGTGTCCCTGCCCATTGCAGGGGGGTGGAACAAGATGAGCTTTCAGATCCCTTCCAATCCAGACTATTATGTGACTCCATGATCTATTAGAAGAAACCCCAAAACTTAGCAAAAGGTGATGCTTTAATAAGGTTTGTGGTAGCAGAATTCTCACCTACAGCACTGAAAGGGACCTCAGTGACAGCTAGAACACACAAACTGGTGCAGAGTGGTGCTCCACTTGGGATGTGGCTGGTGCTGAACTTTCCACCTCCCTCCCCTTCCCCCCCGAGTGTGGTGTCACACTTGGATATTAATTTAAACACTGCTCAAAGACTTATGTAGGAATTGTGCTGGTCTGTGGGTTGGAAGAGAGCAGCAGCTTAAACATCCCTTTTCAGCCTCATCCCTGCCTGCAGGGAAACATCCTGCCTGGAGGCACAAGGGCACTTGGAGGAGAGAAAGTGGGACAGTCTCCCATGTTTAGTAATCTGTGTGTGAGACAGCAACGTAGTTTAATAGCTGAATACAAAGCCCAAATGTATCACCCCCAAATAACAAAAAGATCATTTAATTGAAGCGGTTGATGGAAAACAACGGGGGGAATAGGAAGCGCCAACCTCTGGGGGACAGACAAATCGAATCTCTTGATCAGCGTTTACTGTTGACCATACAACTATTAATAGTGTCAGGAACAGGTAAAAATAGCCTGCTCAAAGCCTGCTCCTCGGCTAACAGGAAAAAAAATCCATTTATTCCTTCTAAGCAGCTCTTTGGGCAGAGCACACCACAAGGCAGATGTGCCCTGGGATCCTGTGGGCTCGGTGGGGTGGGACTGGAGTCAGGGACCCCCTGAGAGCAAGGACAGGGTGTCAGGGACCCTGAATGGGTGGAGGAGAGGTGATAGCAGCAGGAATTCCCAGGGAAGAGGACGTGGGCACTGCCTGTGCCATCCCAGAATCCAGCTCCTCACGGAATCACGCAGAGCCCAAGCAGAGGAGCATTATATGGCATTAGGCTGAGTCCTCCCAGGCTCATCTAGAAACTCATCTCCTGGTAGGAGCAGAGCACATTTTCTTCCAGTGATTGATGATAAAGGATCCACTTTGCTGCAAGGCAAAGCCTTCCCACGGTTATGACTCTCTTAAAAATCACCACCTATTTCTGGCCTGACTGCAAATAGTCCAAGCCTTAAGAAGAGGCAGGTAAAAGAGCATTTCCCTCACGGCTGCCAGAGTTTTCCCCTGCCATTTGTGGGATGTTTTGCTCTCTGTTTGGTTTGGGAGTACACAGGCTCTTTCAGGGAGCAGTGTGGTACAGCCAGGGCCGCAGACAGGATGCTCTGTATGAACCCCAGCGACACCTTTAAAGGAATCACCCTACAGCATTGATCAATCCCTGTTTTCTTGCTATTTCCTTCCCTATTTGCATCCTCATGGATTTACCAGCCACCTGCCAAACACCCTGTGTCCGAGAGCAAGTGGCTGAGGAAGGGAAATTCCACGAAAGTCACACAAACATCCCAGCGACAGAACATGTGGGTCCCCAGGGCCTGGCTTGGACGAACTGTGCAGAAGCAAAACAGAGCTCACAGCACCAGCCACGGCTAAAATATAGGAAGCAAAATGTTCCAGGAGGCAGGAGCAGCACCAGGGTGCCCAGCACAGGGACAGGCGAGTGGAGGATACTCGGAAAAGGACAATTACATCGGAACATGAGTTTGGTTTCCGAGTGTGCTGCAGAGCCAGGAAGGATTGTCCCCCCGGGGCCGGGCTGGCCTCAGTTCATGGACGGGTCCTGCGGGTCCAAGCAGTGAAACAGCCAAGACTGGAAGGGCTGTTTGTGCCATTCCCACCCAGCTCACGTGGACCCTGCAACTCTCTGGGGCCACGGAGAGGAGCAAATCCCACATGAGTTCCTTATCATCACCGTTAAGGTGCTTCATGTCCCAGCAAGGGCTCATTCCTGACGCAGCAGCGTGCGGCATTCCCTGGCTCCTGAGAAAGTACACACATGGAACCAAGTCCACTCCCCAGCCCAGCTCCCCAATTCCTGCTTTTCTTCCCCAGCACGGGGACCTGTTCTTCAGACAGGGACCCTCTCCCTGGTGGGTGTGCAGCAGGCTGGCATCTGTCTCCTTATCCTGCTCCCAAAGAACCAGCGTGGGCTGTGTTTCCCAGCAGCTGCTGGTGGACAGCGGGGTCTTGTGGGACCCCAAATCCTACCCTTGCTGTTCTCCTGGGATAGGAGAAGGAGTGGATAGCCAGCGAAAGAGGGGAGCAGCTGGGTAGGGAAGGGAAGGGAGGCTTTAGCCATAGCTTTTGCCTGTCCCCCTGGGGAAAAGCATCTGATTAAATCAAGATGCAGCATCCAGGGTTGCTATTAATTCCCTATATTATTAGCTTGTCTCATTTTATTAAATCTCCTTTAAGGCTTTTCAGAAGAAGCACGTAATTCCCAACATATAATTTTTCCCAGATGAGATATGATGCAGAAGTGGGCTGCTCTGTCACTGGGGACCAGGGGGGTGGCTTTATTTGTTTCCTTCCCCCACTCCCTGCTTCTTTAGCAACACTTTTCATGTCTCTTGATTACTTTTAGCTTTTGGGATTTGATTAACAGAGAATTTGAAAAGCCTGAGACGTGTCTCAAATCCCCAGCTCCTTGAGTCATTCAGACAAGGGGTGGCAAGAGCTCCCTCAGAGACGCCATCCCTGTGTCCAGCACGATGCAGCTCCGAGCCAGGAGCACCCTGGAAATCCCCTGCTCCCAGTTTCCATCCTCCATGCCATCCCCTTGCCCACAGTTCACTTGGATGCAGCAGCATCCTGCCAGCATCCTGCATGGACAAAGGTGTCTGCGTGTCCTGGATGTGTTCCCAAACTCTGGCACTTTCTGCTCCTTTCCAAAGAGCAGCAGCTTCCCTGGGATTAGAGAGAAATGTCACCTGTAACTGGAGATGGGCAGAAACTGGGCTTGGAATATAAGGCACAGGGGAGAGGGAGGCTCAGTGACCCCAGCGGACACATTGCTGGATTTCAGGAAGGTTCCCATGGAAATAGTGATGGCTGCCAGGGTTGTAGGACAAAAACCAAAGCCCAAGAGGAGGCAGGGAGCCAGGCAGGCATCACTGGGCTGGAACTGGCAGAGGGATGGGTAGTGGTGGGGAGGGCTTGGAGCCTGGAGGTGTTTTCTGTCCAGGTCCCACGTCTGCTCCTGCTGCTCCATCTGTGGGTCCAGAGGGGCTGCGGGCACAGGGGTGGAGGTGTTGGGGGGATTGGGCTGGGCGAGGGTTGAGCTGGTGCCCAAATAGAGGACCCTCGAGGCTCCCAGCCCTGGTGCAGCAGCACAGAACCGCAGGCAGAGCCTGGCCTCGACATCTTCCCGGGGCTCTGGCAGCCCTGCAACCTCCTGCGACCCTGATTGGGAAAGGAGCCTCGCTCCGTAAACAGCTCCTCTCCGAAGACAACGCAACATGGAAAAAGCAGCACATTCCTACCATTTTTTCCTTTGAAATAGGATCCAAGGAGGATGCAGCACAGTGTGTCCAGCTCACCGGGCTGTCCCAGGGCCGCTGTTGAGCGTGAAGATTAAGGAAAACAGCCTGGTAACTTGTCCTCTGGCTCATGGCGGGAGCTCCGTGCGTAACAGCCCCCGGGGTGAGGGTGGAGGTGGGCTGGGATGGGCTGGATGGTGTCTTCTCCACACTGTCCCTGGCAGGGTGATGCCATGGGCAGGGGGACAGTGGGAATGGGGTGCTGCTGCTCTCCTGGTGCTGTGGGGAATTTCAAAGCATCTCCTGGGCACCCATGAGTTGGGAACTGGCTGTATCCCAGATCCCTGAGCAGAAGCCTGCCAGCACTGCCTATGCGGCTCTGCCCCGGGATCCTGGTTCTGCCCCACACATTTGTTTGGGCTCCAGCTCTGGATGTTTCCCACTCAGAAACAGATTCCCACTTGGGAATAGTTTCCCACCAGGCTGTTCTTCCCATTGCATTTCTTTGTGACCATTTAAAGCCTATATTGTTTTCCCTATGAGCGGGGATAGAAGAGGCTGAATATTCCCCTGTAAATGTAAGTCCCATTGTGTCCCCTGTCCATCTTCTCTGGATTAAGGGATTAAGTGCCCAAACTGTTCCTGTACCACCTGTACACCAAGCTCATCTTTGCTTTTACATCAAATCCCAACTGTGGGCACAAAAGCCGAGGTTGAGCCTCAGCACTGGGATGGGTGTGAGAGCCACCACCAGAGCCCTGAGACCCCCATTTCCTTCCCTTCCATCTTCCCAAATGGCAAAAGTGCAGCCTGAGCAAGCAGTAGCCCTGTGGGGATGGCAAACTCCCCATCCTGCCACACGTGCCGCCCCGATTGCGCCACGTGTTTATTCCTGTGGTTGTTTGCCACGTAAGGGCCCCTGGCTGTCCCTCCCCCGGGGCAAGGCAGCACAGCTTCACTGGGCAAAAGCAAACACAGGGTTATGGGCGGTCACAACAGAGGGAGGGGCCTTTGGGAACGTGTCCTTGGTCCTGGATGTCACCACCATCAGGGAAAGGACCACAGGATGCAGGCTCCATCTCCCAAAGTGTTCCTGGATGAAGCATCCTGTGAGTTTGGAGCCGGCCCTTCATTGCTGGGATGTTTGGGTTTGTACAGGTGATCTCCTCATCCCCAAAAAATTGTTTCGTGGAAGGGAGATGTGTGTGGAGGAGCCACACAAGTGACCCTGGGGAGGAAACCTCCACGAGGGTGGGCACAGCTGCTGTGGGGGCTGTGCAGTGACACAGAGTGACCTGAGGCAGTGAAGAGCAATGACCTTGGTGATGCAGCTGTCCCTGCCAGGTAGTTGTGATTTAACTAGTTTCTCCTTTTCTGGTGTTTGCTCTGCAGAAATATCCCAAACTTCAATGGAAGCGTTATCTGTGGCGTCAGCACACAACCTCATGTGAAGCAATTCCCAAGGCTGCAAACAACCCGCCTGCCAACCTCCAGTGGGCCCAGCAAGCCCCACACTGTATTTTGAAGGCATGAAGTTATGAAAATAGCTCCATGACCCCCTTTCCAGAGACCTCATTTGGTCCTCGATGCTTCTGCAAGAGCTGGAGGGATGCACCTGCATGTGCCAGCAGAGAGCTGAGGCTGCAACCGGCTGGTCCTGGGGGTCCCACAGTGCAGGTCTCTCCTTTGGAAGCAGCAGGACTCATATCTGACCTGGAGGCCCCAAGGTCCATCCCTGCATCAATGCAGAATATGCCCCAGCTGCAGCTGGGAAGTGGGGAAACAGTTGTGACAATACCAATGCTTCATGCTCAGCCTGAAGGTTTCATCCCCTCCCTCTGGAATCTCAAATTCTTAGAAATATTAGGTAATTGGAATCACAATTTTTTCCCTATAACCAGCATAAACGATGGTCTGTGTTTCCCTCCTTGCAGCCCTGGGGACCAGCACGGCACCACCCAGGACTGGTCCTGGCCAGGGCCATTCCCTGCCCAAGGGAGAAAGGTGGGCTTGGGCCCCATGATATGGGCTAGAACATCACCTTCCAGCTCCTCAGATTGCTTTAGGGAAGAGAGCAGATGCCTCTAAAATATCAGACTCCAGCTTTATGGCAGCCAGAACCAGTTCTACAAAGGCAGCGACACATTAATCCGTGCTGGCTGCTGCAGGAAGAGCTACTAAAAGCAGGGATGCATCTGGCATAACCCCAGAAAAACACTTGTGCAATGCAAAGCCAACACAGAACAGCTGGGAAGTGGGAAGGGTTGGAAATGGCAGATCAATGGGAAAGGAGTCCGTGAAGCTGGTCCCGGTGCAGCACCAAACCCCTGTGCTTTTGGGATGCTGTGGGCACAGGATGGGAAGCAGCTCCATCACTGGGATTTATGGTGACAGACACACATTTTAAGAGGCTGATGCTGGCTGGGGAGGGGAATGGTACAACTGGGGTCCCCCCTTGGCCTTGGAGTGGGGACAGGAAAGGGCGCACAAGGTCCCCAGACGGGGAATGAGACACCACAAATACGGCCCTCGCTGTCTTCTCATGAAGGATAATTCTTCCCGACCCAGCACGTGTCTCTCTGGTAAATACTGATTACACTTATCAACAAATCCAAGTTTATTGACATCAGAGACTTTGAGCCAGGACTGGCAACTCTGACATAAATTGTCTGAATAATGCAATGTATCCTCTCCTCACTGGTTGCTATGGGTACTGGGCTGGTTTAGCCTCTGTCTATAAACATTAACTGTGAAGGGGATGTGGAAACTTATCTAAAAATAAAATACTATGCCCAAATCTTTAAGAGGAAGGTTGTTGAGGTGGCAATAAAAAAATAAATCTATGTGTAATGGCCCTAAAATGATGAAACACAAACAAGGCGTCCGTGAGCCTGTCCAGAGGAAATGGGAGGCCGGATTGAAAAGAGACCAACACTTTTAATTCCTGCTGAGCAATGCCTGGAGGGTGAATTACAACATGCAAAAGCAAAAGGAAATGGAACCGTTTGGTGGAGGTGGCACTGGGAAGAGGGAGGACCCTCCATGGAGAGGACTTTCTGATGCTGAGATGTGGCACCACATCCCGGTGCCCGTGCGGGAGCAGCTCCTTCTCCAACACCATTGCTGCTTGTTTGGTCATTTACAGTTTATTTCTCAAACTGTTCTGGGAATCTGTAAACACAGAGCCTGGCTCTGGAGCATCACCTCTGAAGTCTTTCTGTTCAAGGCAGGATCCAGCACTGGGCAGTTCTGGAACTTGTTGAGGCTGGTGGCAGGGGCAGAGGGGCAGATCTGTACCTGGCTGCTGCATGGTGTGGAAGGCAGAAGCAGCCCTTTCTCTCCCTCCCACCCACTGTCCCTGCAAGGCAGTGAAAAACAGCTGGAAGGCACTGGGTGCTGGGGAAAGCAGAAGGACCCTCATGTGGCCCCTAAGGGAAAAGGAGGGACTGGGTGGGTGTGGAGGGGGCCGGGGCATCAACAGGGCCAGGGGTGAGACATCTGCAGGGTGCAGACAGGGATTGACTCTTCCCCTGGGTCTTCTCCATGCTAGGGTTTCCCCACGGGACAGCTGCCATCCCTCCACCCCCCTTGGGCAGTGGGTTGGGTCATACATTCACATCTCTGTGCTTTTCAGTCACCTTTCTCTGAGTCTTTGCAATTGTGCAGAGACACTGCAGGGTTCTCTGTGGCAGGAGACCTCTGCAAAGTGGAAACTGCAGTTCTGGATGGGGAGGTTCCCTCTTCCAAAAAAGAGAGGGTTTGTTGTTGGGTTTGCAGCATGTTTTGCTGTTGTTGAGTTTGCAGCAGTTTTTCCTCTTCCTTCCCCAGCTCTGTTTGAATCCGCAGGGGCTCCTGAACCCTCTCTGTTGCTTCATCTGAGCTTTTGTCTGCTTCCCATGGCTCTTTGGCAGCATCTTCAGATGATCTTCAGGAACAGCTGGAGCCGGTGCTTCCCCATGCTCAGAGCTCACTTGTGAAATGCCCCTCCAGTCCAGGGGGAATTGCTTTTCCCCCTGAGGATCTCCAATAATCGCTGGGGGAGTAGAGGTCAGGAGGTCCCACACTGTGTAATTCCTGTGAGAGCATCAGGAGCTGCAGTGACCCGGAGTTGGGGACAGAGACCTGGGGACAGGGACCTCCATCTCCCGTGGGCTGTGGTGAGGAGATGCCACCACGCTCGGGCTGTTCCTCTGATCACTTCCAGTGCTGCAGGGAGCTCGGTCGGCTCATTAAAGGTTTGCTGGGCTAATTAGTAGGATACATCTCAGTAGGAAAACAGGGAAATCTGACAGTGCGGGGACCAGAGAGGCACGAGGTACCTGAGACAGTGCTCTGCAAAAGGCAAAGGGACAGGAGTCCATTAGGGACCTCAGTGGTGCCACAGCATTTCCATCAGAGCAGCAGTTACGGGGCTGCCGAAACCTCGGCAGTGCCGTGGGATTGTCCCAACTCTCCAACCACCAGTGGGCAGATGCACTGGGGGTTCCAGGGTGGCACTGAACCCCAGGGAAAGGAGCCTGGCCAGGAACTTGCACTTTTGCAGAAGCCTTTGGCCCCCAAAACAAGCCTGGGCTGAGTTTTTAGGGTGAGCCCATGGGCAGAAGTGTTCCCAGCTCAGACAAGGAGCAGTTGGAGCAGGGATGCCTGATTTCCCTAAGGGAACACGTGCCCTCTCACACCATCCCTGCCACTCACTGGAGCACCTGCCATGGCCAATAGCTGCTTTTTTCTGCCTGATTCAGACTAAGCCTGGAGCTTCAAAGCTTCCCAGCAATTTTGCCTCGCACTGATTCTCAAGTGTATAATCAAAACAATTTGGGGGCTGCTGGTCGGGTGCCAGGAGGCGGACAAAACTGCTGCTGTGAAAAGCCTTCCTGCCTGGGTTTTTGCAGAGGTTTGAAGCTCAAAAGCCTTGAGGAGTGTGGGAAGGGCTCTGGAGGAGCCAGGGAAGGCAGGGCTGGGCAGGGGTGCTCGTAGGTGGGGGAGCCTGGCAAAGCAGCTGAAACTGCCGATCAGCAAACGTACCTGTGGCTACTTGTTCTTCACTCCCTTCTGTTTCTGCCGGTAGATTTCCTCTGTGAAAGGCCTGTAGTTAGGAGGATGGGAATTTGGGGAGAGAGGGGACAGAGACAAAAGAGAGGGGCAAAAGAAGGGAGGAAGAATTAAAATCAAGATTACTGTGCACCCAGAAACTCTGTCCTTCACTGGTTGGCACAGCCTGACTATTCCTGTGCCATGGCAATCCTCATCTCAGTCTCTCTGGATTGTGGAGCAGCTACAAGCTGCTTCCACCAAGGACCATCCCTGTGCTGCATGGGACAAGGCTCAGCACACACTCAGACTCCCCTGCGTGCAGACCTTGCCACTCTGCATCTTCTCCTCCCTTGCAAACACAACAGACCTTTCACTGCTGCAGTACAACTGCTACTTCTGGGAATTATTCCAGTCTGTTCCATTCTCTGCTGCCAGGCTATTGTGGTGCAAAATATAAGAGAAGCCCATCCAAAGAACTACAAAAGGCGAGCACTTCTTGTAGGGACTCTTCAGAGGACACAATGAGTCCTCTCACTGCCTTCCTTATTGTTCTTCTACAGACAAAATCAGGCATCCGAAAGGAAAAAAGATCTCATTTTGATAAAAACAAACAAATGCACAAATGTTCCTAGAACTCAGCAAATAGTTCCAGAGCGGAATCTGCCCATTATCAAAACAATTGAAAAACAATCCTCTGTTTTTCTTCTTCCCCTGCTGAATTAATTGGAAAAAATCATCTCTACTTGTGCAGTTCTCCGAAACCTCGGGAGTTAAAGCTGGCAGAAATAATTAGAAGCTCTCCAGTTCTGCACAGCTACTCACCCCTCATACAGCATGGCGATTGTGTAGGAAATTGCCACTACAGCTGTCAGCAAAAGGCCAGCTGGGCTGGCGTGCCTGTTTTGAAAGAGAAGGAAAAGATCAGGTAAGTACATGGGCTTATGCAAGACCTGGCTGAGAAAGTGAAATGAGACGCTGGGCTCCATGAGAGCTCTCACTCATTAAACAGAAGCAAACAAAAGGGCTGGGTTTTTTTTTTTTGTGCTCAATGTTAACTGTCTCAGACAGATGTTACTTGGCAAAGACTCTTCCCCAGCCTATTTCGGTGACTTATTTTAAGTCTGATCCCTGCACGTCTCTGCTAGAAGAGCTTCTGCTTTGATGCTAAATCCTGAGATTATAGGGATGTTTAAGGGCTGAGCAGCTGCTGAAGTATGGCTGTGGCTCCCAGCCCGTGCTCTAAGGGAAGTGCCTGATGTCCCAGAAAGATGGGCCACCCAGGGTGCAGGGGACTCTTGGCAGAGAGAGCAGTGTATGACACCCTATAGATCAAAGTGGAGGCTGAGCCATCACAGGGATAGGGATGGAAAGGGATGGGAAGGTCCATGTCTACCCTTTGAAGGGTACTGGGGTGGGTGCTGCATCTGGGCTGGGTGCTGGGGGCTTGGTTCACCTCTAAACCCATTTCAAGATGTTTTAGAAATATGTTCTGTCACCTCCCAAGGCCCAGTGGAATGGTGTCCTCCAGCAAGATGTCACCAGGGACAGCACAGGAGACTGATGCCATCCACTGCTCTGCACTGTCTGGTTGTGGGCAAAGGTGATCAAGAACTGTGGATGCAATGGAGATGGCTGTGCCTTTTAGCACTGAGGCCAAAGATTTGGGACCAAAAATCCCCATCACCTTCTGCTCTAAAGACAGGTATCACAGAAACATAGATGAGCTGTGAGAATGAGATGAGGTTTAAAGTTCCTTCCAACCCAAACCATTCTGTGACTCGTGCTGCTGGGAAAACATTCCTACAGAGGAGGGACTGAGCTACCTAAACCTCATACTGGAGCCCTGCTCAGGTACCACTTGGCCTCATCACTTCCTGGAGAGGCACCCACTAATCTTCACCTTTTCACTGTTTTCATTTTGCAATAACTTTTCCCTCATTAGGAAGCTTCGGGCAACTTCTTCTTCTCCCAACCCCCTGTTATTACATGCTTAGTCATGTCTCCTCCTTGATTCCTATCAGAGAGAACAAATTTACATGATTGTTTGTTGACAGCAAGACCTCTAATTGCATCATTTGGCTGCAGCTCCGGCTCTGATTTATGCAGCCTGTTGCTGTGAGTTAGAACACTTCCCTACCAGAGACACACAAAGCTGTCCCTAAACAGTGAATGCTCCATTTGTCTTGCAGAAGAAATGAGGCTGCTGGATGCAGGTGATGAGCAGCATTTGGGTGAACTGTTTCTCTCCTCTTACAAGCTCAACCTACATACTGGGCGAGGACTCATCGTAGCAGTATCAATGATGAATCAGCCAGGAAGGTTTTGTGGTCCTGGCAGGGCTTTTTTTTGGGTAGGGAGTCTGTCCATCCCCAGCCTTGCTGCAGCTCCCCATGGTAAGTGGGTTGTTGCCCCACCTGATGCTTTTAAGGCTGGAATGAAGTCAGAGGGCACGCTGGTTTATGTGATGTGTTTATATGACCTTATGGATGAAAATAATCAATCCTTTGGGCTCTGACACCATGATGTGGAGTGTGATACATCACCAAGGGAGAACAAACATGCTCTGTGTTTTAGGTCTGACCAGAACCAGATGGCAAACACATTCCTCCCACTACCACAGAGCTGAGACTTCAGCTCTGGCTTCCAAGGGCAGACACCAACAACTTCTGCAAAGCCCTGGGACCTAAGGAGCTGTGACTCCCCCAAAAAACCTCAGCAACTGGAGGGTGTCCAGAGAAGGAAAATGGAGCTGGGGAAGGGTCTGGAGCACCAGGAGCAGCTGAGGGAGCTGGGGGGGCTCAGCCTGGAGAAAAGGAGGCTCAGGGGGAACCTTCTGGCTCTCTGCAACTCCCTGGCAGGAGGGGGGAGCCGGGGGGGGGGTTGGTCTTTGCTCCCACGGAAGAAGTGACAAGGGGAAATGGCCTCAAGTTGTGCCAGGGGAGGTTTAGATTGGATGTTAGGAAAAATTTCTTCCCCAAAAGGGCTGGCTAGCCCTGGCACAGGCTGTCCAGGGCAGTGATGGAGTTATCATCCCTGAAGGGATTTAAAAGCTGTGTAGATGGTGTAGATGTGGCACTTGGGGACATGGTTTAGTGGTGAACATGCCAGTGCTGGCTTAATGGTTGGACTCAATGATCTTAGAATGCTTTTCCAACCTAAATGATTCCATGATTCTGTGAACTGAGATCACAGGGAAGAGAAACAGCCAAAACCACCGTGAGAAGGGTTGTGCTGAGCTTCCCCCGGGCAGGCAGGCGGTGTCTTGGTGCCACTTTGCACAGCTCCAGCAATTTGTTAACAGCAATTATTTGTCATGCCTCACTGGCCTTAATGGTGGCAGCCTTTAACGAGAAAAAGAAGGCAATCACTGCTGCCTCGAGCTGCTTAGAGCTGCTTTTGCCCAGAATTGTGGTGGAAGACCAAACAATGTGCACCTGGTGAGAGTGGTGAGAAGGGATTCTGTGACAGAAACAGCTCAGGAGGGTTCTGTGGATTCTGCAAATGTTCTAGGAAGTAGTTGATGGTTGCTGATCTTAAAACAAATAAAACTCTCCTTGTAATGCCTCCTGGTCTAATTCCTCCTTCTGCTTTGCTGTGGGGGTCATGGTGTGGTATAGGGTGGGTCATCCTGCCCCAGGTCTGTCCCACTCTCCCCAGCAATATCCATGCTTCCATTGTGCTGCTGCCAGCCCTGTGGCCAACTATCCTGCCCAGGGCTGTCAGCAGTGAGCTCGCTCTGGCCCTTGTGCACCATTTCCCAGAATTTAGACCCCATCCAGTCCAGTGGCTCTGCCAGGAAGGGAAACAGCCTCATGCAACCAGCCCTGATGGCACCGGGGGTGATTTCAAGTGCAGAACGAACTGCAACAAGCTCAGTGGAGACAGGAGAAAAACCATCAGCTTTACTTATTACCAAGGGCTGCACACATGGCTGAAAAAATGACTAGAGAGTGGCAAAGCACTTCATTTTTTCCACCCAAGTAGAAGAGAGGTGGTCACAGTCAGGAGCACCAGTGCAAAATATCTAGTGATAACAGCCCACAACACTCCACAGGCTCCTGAAGTAACACAGCCGGGTGTTTTTCTCCTGGGCAAATAAATAAAATGTGATATTAAATGAAAACCACATCAAACTTGTTACACTGAATAGAGTATATTGCTCATTTGTTGCTAAATTACAGCCTATTCATTTCCTCCTAAGCAGGCTATTAAGCTGTGTTGTATCACATGAGAAGTGTTTCGGAAGTGTTATCACCGTGCAGTGGGGGAAAAGGGTGGCTTGGCTTGTTTTGCTTTTTTCAGAGTAATTACAGGGTCACACTGCTCCCCATATCAATGCCCTGCCCCTGCCGAGTGACACCCTGCACGAATTTGGCCCTGACTGTTGATTTTTCCACGTGCAGAGCCTGCCAAGGAACTCGTTCAGCTGCAGAGCATTTGCTGATGCCTCCTCTCCCCAGCACTTGCCCGCTATTTATTTTTCTACAACTAAAGCTGCAAGTCTTTTATGACAGCACAAGATTTTCCACGCACAAAAATAGCCAGGAGGCCAGAAGTCAGGGCATGTTGCACTTTCCCTGCCATTTAATTGCTGACTGCCATCATCAAGTGCCCCTTTGGCTCCCGGTGCAGCCTGGCACCTCATGCCCTGCCAAACACAGACCCCACACTCACCCTACAACAGGAGGTGTTTGTAGGGACATGTACTCACATGAGGGACCACCCCAGGTAGATGGCTGTGCTGCCCCAGTACATGGGGTTATCCAGGACGCTGAAGGGGAAGCTGGTCACTTTTGCCTCCATCAGGATGCCAAAGTAATCACCTAAGAGCAAACAGAGAGTTTTTGGTTGGTCTCCATGAAATTGGGAGCTTTTGGAACACTGGTACCCTCCCTGTGCCACAGGGCATCCCTGCCAGGGATGCAGAGCAAAGGGGTTTCACTGCTGACTTCCAGGCTGAGAAAACAGCAACAAATAAGTCACCTGTTTACTCTGTGCCTATCAGCTTTTCCGGGAATGGCTCTTTGCCTGTGAGGAAGGTTCCTGCATTGCAGTGAGGTTATGGCAGCCACATCCCTCATCAGGAGGCAGCTCTCGAGGACCCAAATGGTTAATTCTGGTTTTCTCATTTGAAAACTGCCCGTTGGATGCCACTTGACGAGGAAGTAAGTGCATAGGATCAAATCCATTTAATGGGAAAATAAGCCCAGCGCCCTGTAATGGTGTTTGGAGATGTTATAATCACGACAACCACCACCAAATGCCCTCATCCAGTGCCACCCTCATCTCGCAGTTCAGAGAATTTCTCAGAATTTCAGAAAATAGCACCTCTGCCTACAAAACACTCAATTATCGGCACGATGATGATGATGATAATAGGTGATTGTCATCTGTAATGAGGAAAGCTTTCAGAACTGTCAGAATCCAACCAGTTTCCCATCTACCTCAGAGCGATCCTTCCACCCTCCCGAAAGGAGCTTGGAAAAGGAATGACAGCAAGGAGATGTGCAGCTCGTGAGCAGCATTTCAGGTGGTGTGGGGGGTAAAGGGCCAGGATGCAGATCTTTGGTTGTGTTGGTCTTACAAGTGAGACCACAAAGCACCACATCTACAAGTGCTTTAAATCCCTCTGAGGATGATGATTCCACCACTGCCCTTGGGCAGCCTGTGCCAGGGCTGGACAGCCCTTTCGGTCCCTGTTCCATGTCCACTGTAACAACTCCCATGTTCCTCGTCCCCTGTACAAGACAAGCATTGATCCGTGAGGAGCAGTGCCGGTCCATCAGCCCAGGGCACTGCCACCACCCCGGGCTGTGCTCCCAGCTTTGCTGCCAGCCTGTTCCCTGACCTTGGGCAAGTCTCCTCCGTCCCTCCCGGTGCTATTGTGCACCGATCATAATATCAGTGCTTTCTTAGAGCACAGAGGGTGGTGAGGATTAATGTATGGTGAGAAAGTGCTCGCAAATCTAGATGAAAGGCATTACAGGAGAGCAAACTATTCAAGGTTATTATTATTACCTGGATCGCAGTGTAATTTCTTTGACCTCACATGGTGCTAAAACATTTATTTCTAAGGATAAACAGCCCCTGCCCAATTACACAATGCTTTTGGGCTTTAACTACAGGCCACTAAGTGAGATAATTGCCTTGTATTCATACTATATGTTCTCACAGTTACTTGGCAATACATCTCTGAGATTGTTCTGGTAGAAAGAACACATCACCCCCTGCCACAGCCCATTTCTGTGTTTTTTTATGTGTCAAAATGCTTCATTATCCTCTGCCCGCCCTTGCCTTTGGGCTGAACACCTCGCTCCCCAAATGGCACTGGGGAGGTTCACACAAAGCCCTGGGTCCATGGGACTGCAGGGGCTTCTCTGTGCCCCGCACTGGTGGGGCTGTGGGACCCTCCTGGCAGGCTCCCCACAAGCAGGAGCACACTGCTTGTGGCAGTTTTTCCAATGTAATCTCTGCCTCTAAACCTGCACAGTTCAATGAGCATGACCACCAGAGAGGTGGTTTATATGTTTTTATATTCACAGGAAAGGACTGTGTGTTGTTTTGCGCAGCATCAGCCTCAGCATCTCCTGAGCCTCAATTAAGCCCCAAAATCAGGAATCAGCTTCTTGTAAAGCTGAAGGACCTTGGCAGCTAATTGGAGGGTTTTTTTCTGCTGGACATCTGTATAACCATCTCACTGCACTTGGGATCACAGCAGTAAAAAGCCATTTGGTGCATTCTACAAGATGCCCCATGGTCCCTAGAGCCTGACCTAGGCTGAAAACCCACCTCCACTTCACTCTGGAGATCCATCAGCTTCTCCAAGCCCAGTAACAGACTTTGGTCAAGTCAGATTGACTTGAACTCTTGGTCAGTGCTGGAAGGAATAGAACTGGGGTACAAAACAGATGGGCTCAGGCAGGCAGAGCTGACTCTCTGTGCCCTTGGCCTCAGGATTTCCAAGTCCTTGTCACTGTTTTTTTGGGAAATGGGG
The DNA here is from genome assembly GCF_036250125.1 of Pseudopipra pipra. Lineage (NCBI taxonomy): Eukaryota > Metazoa > Chordata > Aves > Passeriformes > Pipridae > Pseudopipra > Pseudopipra pipra. Next base: position 14,068,291 of record NC_087564.1, read on the forward strand.
CAAACAGTGAGGTGGAGGGTGCTGAAGTGATGCCCAAATCCCAGCATGGGCATGGCACAGACACAGGGCACCAGGAGAGGGATCTGCCAGGTAGACCTGCATCCAGCTGTTGCGAACAGAGGCTGAGGCTGGTGCTGCTGTTTGGGAGATGGGGTGGCACAGCAAGGCTTGCTGGAGAAGGGTGACTCACACGGCTCCCACTGCACCGTTTAGCGCACACTTCAGAGACAAAGTGTTCTGCAGCTGCTCCAAAGCTCAAATGTGCTGTAAAGAGGGAATCTAACAGGCAGCCCTGATGTGGTCCCTGTGCCCTCCCTGGTTCAGCCCTCACTGCTGTAGGAAAAGTGAAAAAGTAAGGGTCAAATCCTGTTCTGGTAATTTTCGAAGTGCTTGCGTGTCAGAGGTTCTCTCAAAACTTCTCTTGAGCTCAGCTATCAATAGTGAGAAGCAGCTGGATGCCCCTTGTTGCCAAAACAGTGCAGCCCTTTGCTACCTGCAGTCCTTGCTCCTCCTGCAGCGCCAGCGCAGCACTAAAATCCTGCATGCAGGAGGATGTTGGAAATAAAGTCCCAAGTGAGTCCTGAGCAAGAGAATATCCCATGTGAGATCCTCAGAGACCTGTAAACCCCTTGTCTTCCCCATGGCTGGTTAAGAAACCACGCTGAGGGGCATTCTCCAATAAGAGTTTGCTGACTTGGACTCAGACTCAACAAGGAAGCTGTTACTGGTCCAAGGATGGATGTTCCATGGGGCTCCAGCTGGGCCCATGCCTCGTGCAGAGGTCCCAAAACAGCCTGGCTGCACTAGCATGTGGTCTTGTGAAGTCCCCACCCCGACTCAGCTCTGCCCTGTTACCTGCCATGCACTGCTGGTAGAGGGAGCTGGTCCCTGCTGCCTCATGTGAGGCTTGGAGCCGGGCAGTCTCAGCCCGGGACACTCCAGGGAGAGCCCTCCCGGCAGAGTGGATGGAGCAGAAATGCCCCATATGGACAACTAACACCCATCCCTTCCCTGCCCCGGGGGACACAGAGGCAGGGGACAGGGCCCCTCTCACGGCTTACGCTGAGCCTGACTCACTTGTTTGCTTTCTCCCAGCAGTTCAAGTCCACTGGATCCTCCTGGTCGGATGAATCAGGCTTTACGTAAACAACTCCAGACCTGGCTGAACTTCAGGAGCATTCAAGCAGCTCTTGCTGGCGGGTGCTCCTGTGCCCAGCCTCTCTGGACATGTCTCCACAGGCACAGCATCACTGTGGGAGGCTGCAGGTGATTTTGGAGGATGCTGGTGCCCGGTAGCTGAGGGACAGGGGTGTGATACAGGGCTGCACATGAAGGGTGAGGGGACGCATTCAGGAGTGCTGAGCTCTATTTCTGGCAGCAGGATTTTGGCCAACTCAACACATTTCTTTGCAACTCCACTTGAAACCAGGAAGGCTTATTACGTCCCTCTCTTCTTCCTAGCGACGCCACAGGAGCTAATTGAATTTGGTTTGTAAAGCACTTGCAAAAGCACAGCCTAAATGCGGTGTCAGAGCTGGGGCTGTGATTATTTCAGCCAGCGGGAGCTGCCCCTTTCCTTGGATATTTATTGTTCCTGTCTCTACTTTATTTTTATGAATTCCACACATACTGGCATGTTTTTAAAGCCAACAACGCTAACAGAATTACTCTCTAAATGTGAAAGCAGGCGCAGTGGAAAATGCCTTCTGCCATAAAGTGGCAGATAAAAGGATCTGTCAACGAACATTCAGGTTTATTGCAGAGGGAAGAGCAAATCAGATCCTGCCTTGGCACGTGTGACAAGCAGGTGGGTGCTCAGAGCAAGGCTGCTGGACAGTTCACACCCACTGTGCCAGTGCTGCTCATGGGGTCTTGCCCTTGCACCTTTTCTGGAGGGTGTTTGAACTGGCAGACGATCAGCTGTGCCCCAAACTTTCAAGCTTAACACTGAAGGTGATGGGACTTGCTGTACAAAACCACTGCACCATGTGAGGTAACAGCATGGTTAGATCATGCTTTGCATCATAAAGCCCTGAAGGCAAGGACAAGGGAATTCCTACAGGACTCTGCCCTAGCAAGAGATCCCTGCAAGGATTAAATGCACTTTCTGGCTAAGCTGTTGGATTTTTAGTGCTTACCTAGGAAAGTCCCGGTGAATCCCAGTGCTAAGAAGCTGGAGATGACAAACAAGGTCCCCACAGCCAAGATGGCCACGCCTGAGTAATAGGTCCAGTGGCAGTCCCAGCCTTCCAGCTTTGGCTGGCTCTTCATGGCTTCTGTAAAGCTGTTGGAGAGACAACAAGGGCCATTAAAAACAGCAACTCATTAACAACATGACCCACCTCTCCCTGAGAGATGGAGCTTTGGGAGAGAATGCTGCTGAGGAGGTCCCTTCTCTGGATCCCTTTTCCCACCTGGACCTACTCAGCCTTCCAACAGCAGAAGCAAGGAGCCAAAGCCTATGAGCAGCCAGGGTTTGACCTGGGGCAGCTATTTCTACTCACAACCCTTGCTCACTCCTGGAAATACCAAGCCCCCTGACTTGTGATATCAACACCTTTGTCTCGTTCACCAAATCCCAGCTTTCATCGTGACTGGGAGCTCTGGGACAGACGCCTTTGCGAATGCCAGAGGCTGCGATGGCTCGGCACAGGACTCGAAGGGTTGGGAACAATCGGCTGGATTATCTCGTGCTCCCACCCCCGTTCCCCTCCATCAAAATATTTTGCAGTGTTCATGTGTTAGCCACGTGCCCAGGAGTGATTCACGGCTGCAGCCTGACAGTCAGGGGGAGGATTGGAACGGCGAAAGGAAAATACGAGAGACAAGGCGTTTTCAAGTGCGAACACGGCTCCTCCGTTCCAGGCTGGCTCAGGCATTTCGGGTCTGACCTTCCAAACACTCCTTTGTGATTGGAATAACGGTGACCCCTCCCTTCAGCCCCTTGAACTCTGCCCAGAGCCGGGCTTGGCAGGCTCAGCATCGCACATGGCTCCGACACAAACGCACGGTGACAAAGGAGACAATGCCGTGATTAAAAAAACACCATTAATAACAGCGAGAGGAGATAACAGACCCGCAGAGCTCTACGCGGTGTTTCTCCACATGTTGTTGACACATGAGGTAGGAAACTTTGAGCCTTTTTTTAATGAGAACCCTGGAGGCTGAAATTCAAGTGGAATAACAGCTATCCCATGCCTCTGGCCACTGCTGCCTGTGAGTGGCGGGCCAGTAGTGCTGCTCCTGCCTGCGGTCCCGGGCTCCTCGGCTGGAAAGTGCTTCCATGGTGCTATCTGCAGGGCTTGGGATAGTTTTTTTTCCCTGATGTCCCTCTTCTCTAAGCACTGCAAATTCCTGGATTTTTTCTCTGTTGCCCAAATAAAAACTGAGAGAGACAGCCAGTCCTGCCTTCACGGCTGATGGAAAGGCAGCTGGAAATCTTTTGAAGGCTCAAATGATGGTAAGTTCAAAGCACCAAGAAAGTCCAGGATAATATTTAAACTCTGTGGTTTAGGGACCTGATGATATTTTTTGTTCTCTTTGGGGCTTGTTTCTACCAGACTTTCCATTGTTGAGAGGTTTTTAGGACTCCAGAGCAAGACATTTGATCTTCGGTTTGGACTGAAGCAAGGAAACAAAACATGGAATAAATGTAACATGCCTGGGAGTGAGCAAGAACACATCTTGGTGATTTACACTCTGGAAATTACAGAGAAATTCCCTTTTCCACGGAGCCAAGCATAGGCAGAGGACGACAGCGTGGCCCCAGGTGATGTAATGGTGTCCCCAGGCTGGCCCTCCTCCAGCACCCAGCACAGCTCCTTGCAATCACCAGGCTCACACTGGCTTAGCTTAAAATCATTTTTGATGGGAAGACACAAATCTGGCTGCACTGTGAAGCAACAGCAGCTGCACACCCCTTTGCATCATTTCCCCAGTGTTTATTTTTAAATGACACAAGTCTCCTCTAAGAAGAAGCCAAAAAAATCCATGTCCCTGATAGCAGCACTGCCTGGGTTTGGGAGGAAAGCAATCCCCCTGCAGGGATGTGTCTGTCTGCCTGAGGAGTCCTGGCCTGCCTGTGCACTCACAGCACACTGTGACATCCCTGGGGATGCTCTGGAGCTCTTTGGTCACACAGAGGAGGATGCTAATGCCTTTCACAGCAGTGGGGTTTGGCTCCACGTCCGGCCAGGACCTCTCCAGAGGGTAGCAGCACTGGGAAGTATCTCAGAGCAATCAAAAGTCACTGCTGCTGATCCCTGGGGAGGCAGGTGCCGAGCTGGAATCTGCCTGGATCCCAGGCCCTGGCGAAGAGATGCCAGAGTACAGAGAGACACAGTGAGAACACAGCCCTCAGAGGCTTCTTGCTCTGGATAAGCTGGACTCACACTGTCTCACATCCTTGAGGCTCCTCTATCTGATGCTGGTGACTCGACTCTGTCTTGGAACACGGAACAAAAGTGGCTTCAAGAGCATGAACTGGTTGACTGAGAATCAGCACTGGAAGTTTTGTAACCAGCACATGGTATGGTTTGTTTTGGCAAAGCTGTCTCCCCTGCTCCAGATGATCACATCCTTCCTTTCCATGGTCGGATAGGCCTGCATTAGTTATTCTCATCAGCATGTCTCACTCGGTTCCCTGCTGTTTGGCTTACAGCTAGAGAAGGAGGTGTTTGCACGGAGATAATGGACTGCCTTTCCCTCTAGGAATGGTTTATATCTTCCTAAACACACTCTCTATTTGCATTAAACATGATGCGCTCAGGAGTTTTCAGAATTGGTAAATAAACCTTTTAAGCATTTAGGGTGCTGGGCCATGACAAGCAGCACAGAGTTGTCAATTATTCCAGCATCTACAACTGCTCCTTGATGGTGAGGGAGCCTCCCTGGCTATGTTTCTCCCTCCCTGGTAGGGACAGACAAGGTTTGGGGCATTTCCCTTGTTAGAGCACCAGTTGTGCAGCCAGTCCCTTCCTTCATGTGCCTCTAAGTCACGTTTGTTACAGCATTTATTTCTGGCTGCACAACAAGGCAGTGGCGCAGCTCAGCACCCAAGAGGACATCAATTAAATCCATGCTTTGTCCCAGTACCTGGAATTGCTTTATGTGCCGAGCAGAGCGATTGCCATGGTGAGGAGCATCCATCCCTCGTACCAGCACAGGGGAGGGGCGGGGGGCTGCGACCTACTTTGATCACAGACCTGGCTGCTGTCGTGAGGATGGCTGCCACCAGGGAGGGGCCTGGAATGTGCCCACAGCTTTGGAAGAGAGAAACTGGGGAAATGGGGCATCCCCTGACATCTTCCCATGCTTGTCAGTGTGAAGCATGACACCAGAGCCACACACTCTCCACCAGCTGGGAGAAGCTCAAATCCATCAACTCTGCTCTGGCCAAACTGGCAGATATGGCCAATTCCTGGCAGGATGGGAGCAGCCAGGGAAGCGGGCATTGTTCTGCCCGCACTTCCCAAAACAGACAGGCACTTGCTCAGGCACAGCCACTACATTGCTGCTCCATGGGAATCATAGACTGGTTTGGGTTGGAAGGGACCTTAAAGATCATCCAGTTGCACCCCCCTGCCATGGGCAGGGACACCTTCCACTAGACCAGATTGCTCCAAGCCCTGTCCAACCTGGCCTTGGACACTTCCAGGGATGGGGCAGCCACAGTGGCTCTGGGCAACCTGTGTTTCCCCATAAAACACTTCCTCATAAAAGATTTCTTCCTTATATCTAGTCTGAATCTCTTGTCTTCCCATTTACCACATAATAAACCCTATGAACTGGAAAACCACTCAAAATGGTTCTGAAATGTGGGGATGGGCAAGTTATGCTGGTGGGATCCCAAGAAGACAGTGGGGAGCGAAGGAAATCGGCAGCAGATCCTCTGACTGGGACACTGACAGGACCCACAGCCAGGTTTGCATACACAGGCACTGATTTATTCAACCAGAAAACTTAACAAACCAAGCCCAAAACACATCCCCAAAGGTCACATAAAGAAGAAAGCCTGGAAACATTGTACTAAGAGAGAAGCTGAGCTTTTTAGGTCTTGCTGGGGGCCTCTCTCGGTGGCCCCCAGCAAATGTATTTTGTCATCCCTCTCCTGCAAAGGAGGACAAAGACCTCATCCAGCAAACTGGGTCGCTGCGGGGAGCAGCCCAGCAGTGCTTCCTTGCATGATCCCAAAAATCAGCCTGGAAACTGGGGCTAGCAAGAGCAATTGGGGCAGAATTGGGCCAGGGGCCAGCAGGCAGCAAGGAAGCAGCGGTGGTGCAGGCGACCAGGATTTCAGTGACAACAGCCACCACTGCAAGGTGCCACAGTCACCGTGCAGGATTTCGGTTCATCCCCACACCTGAGGTTTTGTTCCTCTCAGCTAAAGGAGGCAATGGGGATAAAAACCACCCGGTAGTGCCCAGCAGCACACGCTGCAACAAAAGATCTTGTTCATTTGAAAACAGCAACCTCCACAACACTGAAATCGTCCTGCCGATACCACCGGCAATTGTCAGCCCAGCCATCATCTTCACAGCTTCTTTTGCCAATAATGACTTTGCTTTTCTGACAGCACTGGTGTGCGTGTGTTATTTCGGTCAGCCGGGGGCTGTGGCAGCTTCTCCCCCCGCCTCACATCTCAGCTGCCTGGTTTCCTCATGCGGATGCCGTGGGCAGGAGGTGCCATCGGCCGCCCGGGGCTTTTCCCGAGCAGCCATCAGAGATTGCCGGCGGCGTGGCTCGGAGGGGCATCAGCTCCAGCAGGTGAAGCTCGATTCCCATCATCAAATTTGGTCATTTCTGCACACAGGGCCACGTGGTTCTGGGATTGATGCAGTTTACGGCAGGCTCATTCATGGGAGGCACTACCTGGCAATGACAAACAGCCCCTTTCCTGGGCAAAACCCCATCCCAAGGTGGATTTATTTTCCTGGAAGTGTCACCTTCAAGTGAGAAATCCACACAGGAGGCAATAGGTACAGGACTTCATGCCAACAAGCAGTGTGGTACCACTGAACATGTTGCCAGTGGCACTGCCTCTTTGCGATTTATTCCCACTGAGACATCACAGCCCTGGGTACCCCAACCCCCTGCAACCCCCTGTCAGGGTGTGCACATGGGTGCTGCCTTTAAGCTCAAGGAAACGTCCCAAGACCTGAAGCTCAGAAGTTCCCATGTACCTGCCCTGAGGTGGGCAGTGTGTCAATGTGTGCCAAAAGCAGCACTGAAGGGCTCAGAGGCAGCACCAGCAACTAATTATAGAGCTGATGCAGGGAAAGATATCAACAAGGTGGTGAGGGAAGAGAGACCGAGACTGGATGCGAGTCTGGAGGACAGTGAAGGTTGTCACGTCCCATGTCACACAGATAACAGTCACAAACCGCCGGGCCAGCGCACGTGGTGCAGATGGTTCAGAAGTTCAGGAATTGTTTTCACAGATAAGAGCCTCAGCGATGGAAGTTCCCTGCTTCTTGCAGAAAGAAAAGGCTGTAATGAAAATAATCATTGCACCAACGCAATTAGGGATGCTTGTCTTGTGCACTTGACTAGGCAGGTCCCACCTGGTCACAGGTCACTCCAAATTGCAAGCCAAGATTGCAAGCTGATAATGAAGCTCAGAGCTGGGAAGCACCTAATTGCTTAACTGAGCACAAAGATATCCCTCTTCTTACACGCAAGGCATCCCTTTGGAGCCAAATTGTCATGAGAGCATCATGTCCAGCTGTGGACAGGACCATGGCACAGACCCCGTGTGGGGTGGGCGGTGAAGCAGCCACACAGCCCAGCTCCCGGGTGCTGTCAGTCGAAATTCCAACCCACTCCCGAAGTTTCTGTCTGCTCTGCCCTCCCCTCTTCCGCCCCCAGCCTGGAGCCTTTCAAAAATTCAGTCGTGAAAAGGAAGCAGGTTTTTAAAACCAAAAGAGACATCCCCTGGGCTCCTCATCGCTCCCTGGCAGCCCCCACCCACGTAACAAGTCCCCAGAGGAGGCAGAGAGGAGTTTTAAAGGCTGGATTACAGCACTGGGGGTGGAGGGACCCCCGAGGCTGCCTTTTTGCTCTCTATCAGCAGCCTGCATGCTCTGCACGAGCAATCCCGGCCATTATGTGAAGCACAGCTTCCATGGGGCTGAGGAGCAGCAAACCTGCTCCCACCAGCACACCCAGTACAAGTGACTCAGAGAATAAAATGAAGGGAAAAACAAAATAGCAAGAGCGGGTGAGACGTGTCCCTTGCAGTGTCCCTGGGCACTGAGATGACGGTGCCCGTGTGGTGCAAAACCCCTCTGGTCAGCTGAATCCCACTTTGCACCTGGCTGGTATCTTCATGCAAGTGCCTTAAGGGACAGGATGAATCCTTCCCAGGAAGCAAAAGCTCTCCAGGCTCGAGCAGTAAGCCTTGGAGGGCTCGCTGGGCTGGGAATGAAGGCAGCAGGTCTCCCAGGTGTGTTTTGGGATAACTCCAGAAGTTGCTGCTCTGATGATCCCCCTGAAACTGTCCCATTACTCCCCCAGTTAAGAGCTTGCCTTGCTTGAACAGCCTCCAAAGCCTGCTAGCCATCACTCAGGCCAACTTCAGTGCCAAGAAAAGGCGAGAGAATAACCCAAATATGTCGAAACATCTGGGCAAAATCAACTTCCCATTGCAGTGATCTGAAAGGCTTTGGCCCATTGTGGTGGGCTGGTATCTCATCTGTGTTCTGCTAGGGGTGAGCTGCCCCATCTTTTCTCCTCCAAAACTAAGGTCCAGACGGGGCTTTTCCAGCCCCCTGAATTGATCTTGTTTCTTCAAGGCCCGACTGCTGTGCTGTGCAGGCAGAGCCAAACTCAGTGAGTCTACAGGCTCATGACAGAGCAGAGCCAGTGATGCCAGCCCTGGTGGGGCTCTGAGGGCTCTACAGGGGGAATGTGGGACATAGTGCTGGGACAGACGAGGCCCCTTTGGCTCTCCCAGCAGTTCCCAGTCAGTGTCTTGTCAGTGACCCAGCAAGCCTCACTGACCCAGGAGCCAGCAGGAATGGAGACTGTCCTTCCATCACCCATGGTTTTAATTAAAGGCAGGGACAAGGCTTTGCATTGCTTCCCAGACAACAAATGACTATGTAATTTGTGCAAGAGACTGTTGAGACATTCCACAGCAAAATCCAAGCCCTCTGTGTCACTGAGACATCAGCAGCACACACACATGCCCTCTGAATTGCCTGCATTCGATTACAGACCTGTTCACTGCAAGCTTTCTTACAGTTTCTGCAATCAGCAGTAGCTGGGACAAACACAGAAGGGCAAGGGCAGGTCCTGGTGTCATTTCCAGGAAGGCATAGCTCTTAAATACATGTGCAAATTCCAACCAGAGATCTCTGCGCCTGGGAAATTACCCAGAGTACTAAACAACCCATTAGCTCTGACCCTGGTATAATTGAATCTGGGAATTTAGTGAGTCTGTCTCGACTAACAGCAGTGAAGATAAAGCCTACCAGATCACAGATAAATTGCTGGCATTGAGGAAATCTTCTGCAGTAAAACCTCTCTGCTGCACTGGGAACGCTAAAGGACGTATTCCCACGGTGTACGGTGTATCAGCCATACAATACTATTAGCAAGCCCAGGTAGTGTTTAGAGATGGCAGATAAGAGTTTCAAGAGACTGTTTGCTAAGTGCACAGGTAATCCTGCTCTTCTGCACAGGAAACTGAGGCTTCTTAAAAGCAGCTTTAATTTTGTTTATGATTTTTATGAGAAAATTAAAAAAATCCTGCTGTTACATATGATCCATCCTGTGCAAACAGCCCTCCTGTCAGCTGGGCTGCTCACAGGGGAGAGGAAACATCCCCAGGGAGCAGAGCAAGGAAACCTGTGACGCTCAGTCGCTGGTGAAACCGATGGGTTTGGCCATCCTGCCACATCCCTTGTCTTTATTACAAACCCTGGAATAAATCTGCTGCTGGCTGGAGTTATCCAACCATGGAAAAGCAATGCACTGGGGCTGGATTCGGCACTGCAGAGCGAATATCCCTCATCCCCCCCACTCTATCAGGGCATTTCTTTCCATGGATACAGGCCAGCAGGGTGAGTTCCTTACCAGTGGCTCCGCACACAGTTCAGCAGCAGGATCACGGCGCCCAGGCAGTAACAGGCAGCATGTGCAGAGCCGAAGACTCGGCTGAACACTCGTGTTTTGTGCTCCAATCTGGCCACCTGGAGAGACAACAGAAAAAAAAGTGGGTGGTTGGGGGTGCCTGGCACATGCTGCCCCAGGAGCCCAAATCCCACAGCCTTGGCCTCACATGTTGGGGACATTTTGTCTGTGTGGCTTTGTGCAAGAAGCAAGTGGAGGCCACTGATGGGACATGCCTTGAACCAAGCCTGGGGATGAAAGCTCCTTCTCCTTCTCCTACCCAAGCCAGACCCTGCTTGCATTGCATATGCCCTTGTACACCAGGTCAGCCAGCAGCATCAAGGCATGGGCTGATGGAAAAAAATAAAAAAACCCACCCTACACATTAGTTTTGGGGAATATGACGCTTGGCATTCAACAAGGCTTAGAGTATTGCTAAGAAGGAAAACGGATCCCTGAGGGGATGCACCACAGGGAGACCCAGCTCTCATTTTCTGGGATGTATCACCTCCTATGTCCAGTCTCGGTCTCAGGGATCACACCTGACCCCGGGAAGAACCCTTCGCTGTGCACATCCAGAAAATTTGCAAGTGTTCCCTCAAGCTTGCCCAAGACAAGATCTGCCAGCCTTGCCCAGAGAACTGCTTCCATTTGTACCAGCCGAACCAGCCTGGCCTTCATTAGCACTCAGCAACTGTAGCCATTAGGGCTCATCTGCCCTCCTCACCCATCCCAGTGCAGCAGTGACAGCCTGGGACCCACATGTACACAGGCAGCATCCCTGAGGAGGCATTAACCTCCCTTACAGCACACTCTTCCCTGGCTGCAAGGTTCAGCTCTGTGTTCTGCAGATGCTGATGGGCCCCTGCCCAAACCACCCCACAGATGAGGAAGTGCCCTCTAACCCCAGGAGGCTGCTGCACGCAGGTGGCTGGAGCTGCTCCCAAAATCCGCAGGACCAGATCCACCCCAGCCACCAAATCCAGGCCCTGCACTCCCAGCTGATAAAAATCCTTACAAATACTTTGCTCTCTGCCTTTCCTGTACCCCTTGGAAAGCTGTCACTATATTTATCGCCCCTCTTAGGCTCCATTTTCAGGTGCCAAGCCGGAGGTTTGGATCAGACATCAGACCCAAAATTCCAGCCAAGGAGAGCACACCTGGGCAACGAAGCAGGAAGTGGGAGTCAGCAGAACATCTCGGCACCAATTTGCTTCTCAGACACGGCTGGCACTTGATTAGTTTCAAATGCACTTCACTCCCTCGCATGGAGCCTGGGCAGCTTTTGGGGGCACCTGCAACCCAGCTCTTCATCTACTCTGAACGCATTTGGTAATTTATTGGCTCAATTTGAGCAGAAAAAGGCAGCTTTGCAGGTCTCGCTTTCTTCCCAGGCTGCTGCAGAAGCACAAAGTGCTGCTGGTGGAGGGGGACTGATGGCTTCAGGAGGGGGGAACGATGAAAACCTCTGATAAGCAGGGCACTGATTTCACATGCTGAGAGCTGATTCAATTAGTTATGCAATGATTGCTCCGAAATTACAAATCCACTCATGACAGAGAGAGCTGCTTCACTGCCTTTTTCTGGCTGGTATAAATAGTTTGTATTCTAAATTGAATTTAAAACACAGTGCGTCATGCTGCTGCTAAAATCGGAGCTGCTGTTTGAGCGCTGAGAGAGTAGGAAAAAGAAATATAGGGTGAGTTACCACCTTTGGAAAGTAAAAAGAAGTGACCATACAGGTGATGGAGTCACAGATGGAAAAATGCAGCCACGTGCCAGTTATCTGTACCAACTTCCTAATTCCCTGGAAATTATTCTGGCAGCGTTTGCATGGATGGCAGCTCCTGGCTCACTCAAGAGAGCTTTGCAGAGCATCACAGTGGCGGCAGAGCTGGAGCTGAAGGAGAAGGCAGAGCTGCTGGGATCAAAGAGCCTGTGTGCTGCTGGGAGCCCTCAAGGTGGTCACTGTAATTGCCCTCACCTTTGGAAAGGCACATCTGGGCAGCCAGGGCGAGGGGACGCTTTTCCGAGCCCTTCCGGCAGCAGCTGCCTCGGCTGCGATGGGATTGCTCCCAGCACAGCCCAGTCTGTGCTGCATCACACAGCTGGGACTGAGCCGCCAACTCTTATTTAGCTGTCACAGCCTTCAGATGGGACTCTGGGCTCCTTTCCGAGCCCACACAGGAGTCATCCCAAGCAAAGCTGGTGCGGAGCTGGAAGCAGCGGCACCCACTGCGCCCCGCGGCGATATTTCAGTGGCAATTAATTAGTTCCGGTTCTGGTTCTATTCCCTGAACAACTAATTAGTTCTGGCTTGGTTCTAATTTTCTAATTTTAGTCATTTCGAGCTAATATTAGCTCCTGATCGACCCACGGCTACGCAGCTGCCTTAATGGTTTTATAAAATCATGAACCGACATGTTATTATTTACTGCGTGACGGATGCAAAATGCTTCCAGCAGCTTCCATGGCTGTTGTGTGGGACAGAGCAGCGCTGAGACCGTTCCCGCTGTGCTCTTTGCCCTCCCAGCCAAGGCTGGCACTGTGCTGCCCATGGGTAAGCACAGCACTGGGGAGAAAAGTCCCACACCATAGCTGTGTGTCCTGGCGAGGTAGGGAAAGAAGCCTTTTCATTTTTCTTCCAAGTTTGGAAAGGGAGTTAATACGAGGTTTCCTGACTCACCCAAGGGTCAAAGCAATAGAAAAAAATTTCTTTTCCAAAGCTCCCAGCCCTCTGCTTTCACTTTAGGATACTTGGTGAGTGCTGTAAGTCATTTTTTTAATGTTTCCCCCAATGCTCATTATTGAAATAAATCAGCAAGCGGATGTGGCTGCAAAGCTGGGGATGCTCTTGGGTCCCATGTTCTGCCTTTGGCAGGCCATTCCGGGGGCAGGCTCAGCTGGCTGATGTTCCCAGGGAATTGCTTCCTTCCAGACGTAAATTCGGGGATGATTTCTACGTAACCAATCCCAGCCATCTCCCCAACCACCCGGGCAAGTGCGTAAACAAAAATGAAAGCTCCAGCACGCATTCCCAGTGCCTGCCTGGATGGAAAATGGAAATGCTCTGAGTTTCCTTTTCTTTTTTTTTCGGGCTGGCAAACCATCCCGAGGCACCTTGGGAAAGGCCACAAATAACCACTCGAAAAGCAATTTCATCCCATGAACCTGCCTCTGCAGTGATCAACGGGAAATGCTCTTTCCAGCTCCGTGTGCATGGCAGACCACGGCCTCTCATTAATATTTAGTATTTGTTTGAAGGAAATTGATTCTTTTTGTCTGCCATCCAGGGAACCTGGCTTTGGAACACACTACATTTTAATTGCTCAGTCCCAGCTCTGAATTAGAGCCTTTGTGCTCTTCCATGTGATTCCACTGCTATATCTGGCTCGCCCCAGAAATGGGCAACGAAACCAGATAACCCAAAGGCTCAGGACAAAGGGACATTTTGCATCTCGATGCAAATCAGTCATTTTATGTCCTCACACTGCCCTATTGCCATGGCATCCGAAGAAAACCGAGCAGGAGCTAGTGAATTTAGCCTTGCTGGGAGGCTGGGATGGATTAGCAGCTCCCTTCAACCAAGGAAAACTGAGGCACTGAGGGGTTAAGGCCAGTGCCTGCTTCCCAGCTCTCCCAGGAGCAGGGTAGAGGGGATGTGCAAAATCCTGGGTCTATCTGGGGAGATGCTCTGCGCACTTCTAGGGATGCTCCAGCCCTGGTCAAATTGTTGGCATAAAAATATTCATTGTCCAAGTATGGGTCAGAGAGCACCTCCCGCGGGGGAAGATGTGCCCCAGTTGGCTCACAACATGCTGAATGGGCAGGAAACTTGATATTACCCTGATTTCACCTACGAGGACCAGAGGCACCGACCTGTTCCTGTCATTAAAAATCCATTTTTGCTTTCTGATTCGCTGTAATCCCTCATTAAAGCATAGCAACATTCTCTTCTCTCTGCTATCCACTGCTTGGATGCTGGAAAACCGCCCTGCTTGCAGCTATTACATTTACCCAAAAGATAGACCTGAGCACCCAGACCGTGGCTCTGGTGCTCCCAGGAGCAGGCAGGGAAGCAGAGCGAGCTGGAATGGAAATGCAAGCACCAGGGCTGGCTGACCTTTGCCAAATGCCAGAGGAGCCAGCCCTTCTTGCTGTCCCAAGTGACCATGAAGGAAATGAGTGTGGCCTGACCTTACCCCTCCTAACGAAGTGTGCTCAAGCCCTGCTGCAGCCAGCAGCGCTCAGTGCAGGCAATCCACTGCCAAAGTGATGTAGGGAAGCACCTACAGTTGAACACCATGACTGAAAGCTCCAGCCCGGGCTCCTGTGGCCACTGAAGGCCAATGTCTGAGTGCTTGTGCCCCTCCCAGGTGAGAAAAACTCTATATTTCCAGGAGGTTGCAAACCTTAGGAGAGACTGGGGGGGGGAAACTGCAGGACTGGTCCTGGGGAGGATAGCGCATGGCAACCCTGAGGGGTGTGGGGGGGCTGCTCCTGCAGCTCCCCTGCACAGCAGTGAGCCCCTAGCACAGGAAAAACACCAGCCAAGGCTGGCATGTGCCCATGTGCAGGCTCATCCGAAACATCGGCACACTCCGGCACCAGGCACCGGCACGGGCTTTCCGAAGGCATGTGCAGAAAATGCCCGGGGGACTGGCGTGCCACTGGCAGCAGGAACATGATTAGTAGAAGCTCTGGGCAGCGAAGGCAGGAGAAAAAGAACAGAACAAACCACGGTTTTAATTTGTACAAGCTGGTAATTATAGTTGCTATCTGTCTGAAATCTCTATTGAGTTTATTTAAATATGTTCTCCGTGAAGGCCATTCAGACAGGAATTATCAAGGTGTTGCAGCAGAGGAGATAATGCCATGCAGTTTTCAACAGATCAAGGGCTGATTAGGAGGAATTAATTAGCTGCTTAAACAGTCCTTGACTCGCTGCAGCAATTAGCCGTCACCTCCCTGCAGTCACGTTCCCGGCGCAGCAGTGCTGGCAACACAAAGCACAGAACTGCCTTCCCCGTGCTGCCCATGAGCACCAGGACAGCCCCATATGGAAACATGGCCCTGGGAAGGGGTCCTAAACCCACAAGGGCTTTAAACCCGGCCCATGGGCAGGGCCTGGCAGACAGGTAATGGTGTGCTGGGCTGTGGTGACCACCATGCACCCACATTGCTGGTCAGTGACTACCAACACAGGGCACATTATGGTGTCTTCCCTCCTCCAGCCTTTAGCAGGCCAGTCCCTCCAGCATTCCTCATCCACCACCTCTTCTATACTATGAACCACCAGTTCTCAGCTGTGCTTCTCCACTTGGGCCAGCAGATTATTCAGCAGTCTTTAACCCACATGCCATCGCTTGCAATCCCTTTGGCAGGATGGCAGCATCACCTCTGCCCATGTGAGCTGTCCCCCAGCCTCCCCAAAGCCCTCATCCCACCCATCCCTCTGTCCTGCCACAGCACTGCTTGCAGTCCCTTGCTGCTCACCCCCATTATTCCCAGCACAGCCCGTGGCACAGGATGCATCCACAAGGCACAAGTGAGGTGGGCACTGGCTCCAGGCCTGGCTGGGAGTGGGTGCCACAGGGTAAGCACTAAATCATGGAAAACCAACATTGCAGAGCTGCAGGCTGAGCTCTCCCAACTGCACTTTCCAGGAGGAGAGGCTGGCACTTGGGGTGACCATGAGACCACCATGAGACTACAAGTCCCTCCTGCCAGCACAGCGCCCAGAGGGAGGTGGTCACAGGCTGTCAGCTCCTGTCAGTACCCCAATGGGCTCCACTTTGTTTAGCTGCTTCCTGCCTGCACCAGGAAAAACTGCAGCAGCTCTGGACTACCTGATCCAGAGACTGAGTTATTTCTCTGAAGGTTTCTCAGGGCACAGGCTCTCCATTACAGAGAGTCATGAGATGGTAATGCAGCCTGAAAGCTTTTTAGCAAGTGATTAAAGCTCTGCGAAGTTCCCCCACCAAGTACTGGAGCAGCAGCTTCCAGTTCATGCAATTAAAACACTAAAGTGATATGAGAAGAGACAGGCACCGTCTTACCACAGTTTCACGTGGACTGTGAGGCAAAGCAGGTCAGAGACTGTGCCCACGCAGCTTGTAAAGGCTTTTTCATCGTAATGCCCAAGGAAAAGATGCACCCAGAGATGGTTTGATGATGAGCAACAGGCGCTGGGGACAACAGGTGACAGCCTGTGCCCATGCACGAGGAGCCAGAGCAGGGCAGGGACTCCTGGCAGAGACTGGAGGCTCTGGGCAGAGGCTTTGAGGGCAGAGACCTCACAGGTTGTCCCAAGAGATGGGGATGGGCCAGCTCAGCCACAAAAGGTCTCCCCAGGATACTGTACCAGCTCGTTTTTCCCCTCTCCCATTTCCCCACTGGTGCATGGCAGTAACAGCTGCCGAGCAGCAAGGCTTAGCTCATCCGTGTCTGCCAAGGGTTTTCAGTTTGGAAAGGAAAGCGTCGATTTGACGCAAGGAAGATTTTTCCATTGCCTTTCACGGGCTCTGGATGGGGCGTTTGTTGTTCATTCCAGCCAAAAGAAACAGGAGCAGGGTTTTGGAGAGACAAGGCGGTGTGTGGACTGGCTGTGCAAGGACACTGCGGTGTGGAACAGCCAGCTGGAACGGTGGGGCTGCACACCCAGGTGACAAAGAGGGAAAAGCCACACGTTTGCAGGCTCTCACAGTGGAACAGTTGGTTTGGAACACACGAAGTGCTTCAAAAAAATGGAGACCATCCTAGGGGCTGAAGAAGAGAACTAGCTACAAGCAGAAAGCAGGGGCAAGCTCCTCTCCAAAACCAAGGGACTGGCTGTGGAGCTGCAGTGCTGAGACAAACCAGCGTGACAAACCTCACTGCCTTTAAAGCCCATCACGCAAACCAGCAAGTTAAGGGGATGAAACACAAGCTGGAGTGCCTCTTCTAGTGACTCTTTTCCAATGAATACTGCTGCCGAGGGGGTCAACAGGGTTCAGTCTGAGCACTTTGACACAGGGAGAAGAGTAAAGTGACTCCACTTCTTTAAAAGTGGAAAGATATTACAGAAACCCAGCCTGCCTCCACTAGGTTTAGCCTAAAAAAATACCCCCCCCCTGCATCCATCTCCAGTGAAAGTAATTGGACTGAAACGGCACAGGTCACCCCAGCTAACAGCCTTGAGTTGGGGAAACAAAACAAGCTGGCAGGTAAACAGATAAGGGTTTCATAAGGACTAGGTACGCTTTACCTCAAAGTTATCCCTTGAGATTACCTCCATATGAGCCTTTACCTTGAATCCACTCATGATAAACAGTTAGATAAAAAATTTCATTTCTCTAATAGTGTTTATGTGATTTGTCAAAGTAGGATCTCATCAGCAGGCTGCAACGAAAACAAGCCCCTGCTTAGTGTATGCCAAGGCAGCCCAGGTCCATGGATGTTCCATGAGCCACATCCTCTCCTCTTCAATAAAAACAAAAATGACACAGAATATGGGCTGCATTTGCTAGCAATTTCCAACACAAAATCTGAACAGTTTCTCCTCAAAGCAAAGAGCTCATGATTTATGTCCAAAGTGCTGGAAGCTGAAGGCAGGTGATTTCAATAAGCCAGAATGAGCTGTGTTAATTAATTTTGAGAGTGGGCATGGGGAGCCCTTATGAGCAGCTCCCCGAGAGTGAAGGGAAAGGGTGATGAGCTCCAGCCACAGGGAATCAGGCCCAAACCAACTCTCCCGGCCAAAAAATCCCATGGAAAAAATATTTGTGAAATAATGATTTCTCCAGAGCGCAGCACAGGATAGGGAAGGATCTTTCCAGTCCCGGCCTGGGATGTGGTGGGGATGGCCAAGCAGTGGGAGGGACTCATGGACTGCATGAGGGAATGGGGAGCAGCTGGGACACACCCAGCTCCTCTAAACCATGAATACAACCAAATAAAATAATCTCCTGAGATTAGGGAAAGGCAGAGGCTGCCCCTACATAAGTATCTGGGGCTCTGCCGGAGCCCAGAGGGAAGGTAAGTGCTGCCAGATGAGCATCTCATGAGCAGGACGGTGAAGCATTTTGCCGGATTTCTTTTCATCTTCCATGCCCAGATGACTTGGCCCACGCTCAGCTTCCCATTGCACACAGTTCCCATCCAGAAAACCACAAACCTTGTATTTTCATACATTTTTCTGAAGCTGGGAGCATTTTCCCTGGGTGAAACAGATCGGATTTTGCTCAGGCAGTCTGTAGCAGGCACCTTCCCAAACCAACCAGAAGCCAAGGTGTGTGTTGGTCTCGAGTGACTGAGAACATTCAGATCCATCTCACATCCTGTATTTGCTTATTTTTTTCCCTTGTTGCTCGTACTCATGCAACCCTAAAAAAAGCAAAGCTGGGGAAGTGTCTGAAGTTTTCTACACAGCTGCTTCACCAAAACAGGCTGTCTACCCAACAGACCCACTTCCAAACAAAGCGATCCGACAATAGCACTGACGATGTTTGAACTGGCATCGATTTAGGAAGACAAGCTCTTTGCTGCACCACACTGTCAGCAAGCACTCAGTACAAATGCCACATTACAAGACAAACGTCTCTCCTTTTTTTAAGACTCCCCTTTTATTTTCTCGCCTCTGTTCCATTGCGTTATTTCCAAATTAGGCCCCGGATCCCAATGGATCACAGTGCTGAGGTCAAGTCCCTCTGAATTCTCCTCAGTGCCTTGGATTTGGTTTTAAATGTGGGGATAAAGCCTTATCTGTGTCACGAGGCATCTATTCTGCTCTTCAAAGCTTTCTAATGTTGCTGCAAACCTCTAGTTCAAATCACTATTGCTGTTGCAAATAAGGTCAGCCTGATTAAAAACCAGTTATTCTAGCTGGAATGAAAATGGTCAATCTTCAGCAAGTGTATCCTATGTAAGAATACCCTGTTCCCGAACTGAGACAAGCCTTCACAGGTTCCAGGTAAAAGGAGATTGAGGTCATCTAACGACTCTGACATTTCTTTCAGCCTCTGATTCATTGCAAAGAGACCGTATAAAGCTATACTGCAGATGTCAGCTAAATCAGGTGCTTTTTCCTCTCCTGTATGGCCTGTATTTAGTTGCAGATACATGCCTGGGTACCAGCGTGAGCACTCAGCTCTGTCATCGTGACCCCAATCAGCTGGACCTGCAGATGTGCCACTGCCTGCAACTGAAAACTGGGGCTGAACCGCAATGTTTCAACTCGGGCAATTATTCAAGCAGCTGTGGCCCATGGGAGTGCAAATACTTTGGCTCTGTTGTCTGAAAGATTAAATCAGGAGCTCCAATTCACCCAATTCATGAGTGAGAAGGAGCTGGCAGGAGAGAAGGGGAAGGAGAAAGGCTGAGGGGGGGTGACAGCAAACAGCAGCCTCTCGAGACACAAACACAACAGCAACCACCCGGACCTATGCAGAGGAAGATAAAGCAGCCAAGCCATCCCAGACACTGCTCGGATCTCGTGTTGGATTTGAGGGTTTTCAGGTCTGGGCATCATCTTTGCAGTTTGCTCACGTTAATAGGTTTGCTTGGATTCCAGCTCAGCCCAGCTCATTAGCCACACCGCCGAATCCCACACTAATTCTGCATCACTTCTACTGCTACAGATAAATAATAAAATTTCCTCCACGCAGGGGTTGTTTTCTTCCTCTCTCCCCCTAATGCAGGTCTGGTAGCATCTCATGTATCTGTTAATGAAGTCCATTATATCCAGAGTTTCTCAGCAAGTAAAAATTACAATCATTAGCCAGTGACTGATGAGAGACAGAAATACCATTTCTGCCCAGGCTGGCAATAACAGTACGGCAAGTACATGTCCCACATCCCGGCGAGTCGAGCCTTGCTCTCCCATAATGTGGTACCCAATGTTCTTCATTAGCATCTCTCTTTTTGACAGAGCAAGACAGCATCCTGTGGCAGGTCACAATTACACACAACTATTAATTCAGGGAGAAACAATGACAGGTGTCACAGAGGCACACTTTGCAGCAGGGCTGTAAAAAGATGAAGTGGAAGAGGATTAGGAACATTTTAAAGCCCTGAGACCGAAAACAAGTGGAGGCACAAGCGACAGCACAGCAGAGGAGGCATGGCCGGTTTCCTTGTACACCACTTTGTAATTTTTTTTTAAGAAGTAAAGAAACACAATTATTCTTTTGGTCACAATACCCCAGTGACCAGGACCAGCAGGCTCAGACCAGGACTTCTTGTGCCATTTGCAAACAACACACAAAGCTCAGCTTCTCCCAGAGCTGCAGGCGCTCTCTTGCTGCCCTTTTGTGAAATTAGGGTTTAATTCTCTGGAATAAGTCTGCTAATAAGGACTCCCAACACACCCATCCTCTGGACAGAGTGTACCCGCTCATGGCTCCCACAGGAGCTGTGACAGGAGGGGGACAGGGAAGGGGGGGGAGAGAAGAAAATAAATATGCCTCACAGAGCACAAAATGCAAGAGAAATCTAATACCCCTTCGCAGAGTAGTGAGAGTTCACTGGAAAAGAGGTATTGGTTGCACTGGCTGCACTCGGCAAGCACTGATTTCGGCTGGAGGGCCTCCTGTCCTCTCCCTGCTCGTCATATCACGTTCCACACTCTGTGTTAAGCCACCCCTGGGAACATTTCCCACGGCACTGAGGACACGCATGTTTGCGATGCTGCTGCCGTCTGGGCGGCCAACAATAGAGAGGGACAATGTGATCTTTATGTAACGCGGCAGCCGCGCGCTGTTCCCCCCTGCTCGGGGATGAGATGTTCAACCCGTGAGGTACAACAAGTAACAACAACCTGAAGGGTTAAATACAGCCACCGAACCCCTCAGCCTTGCTGGGGTTGGTGCTGGGGTTCCTCCGGGTGTGGGTGGGTGTAACCACGTGCCCTGTTGTAGCTGTTCAGTGCAAGAAACGTAACCCAAAAGCCAGGTGAACAGTCATCTTCAGACCCTGTGATCTACAGCCCAGGGGAGCTCCTTCTCCCTTCTGCAGCCTCAAAGCCCAATCCAGGGATGCAGACACAAGCCCTGCATCCAGTGCTCAAACCCTCTCACGGTCCTTTGCTCCACAAATTTCTACCAGAGTCCTTACACAGAGGTGGATGAAGGAGGCTGAGCAAGTCCTTTCAGCTATGATCCTCTCGCATCTGCAGCAGGTACCAAAGCTTAATGGCTACAGGAAGAAAAGCAATGTTCCTGGTTTGGGCAATGCACTCACTTTGGCTTCTGAGAACATCAATCTCTGGAAAATGATTGTACAACAAAATCTCGAAATGAAACGAATTCATTGCTGCTCTCCAGCCTTGGGAATGAAATGAGTAAGTCTGCAGTCATTACAACAATGTCCTGGTAAAAATAAACAGGAAAAGGCACTTAGTAGGAATGCTTCATAGTTAAAAATACTGTATCTCGTCTGAGGTCATTCTGGTTTTTTTTATAGGAACAAGCATGCATGCCTCAAGGTGATCTGATTTGGTATTACTTCAGTCCTGTTAACGGGTGTACACTGCAGTTACAGACAGATGGAAAGGTTCTTTTCCCCAGTTCAAAGTCCTCCCTGAGATTTTGCAGATTGAGCATCTGCTGTTGGGCTCACAGTTCTGAGGAAAGAGGCAGGAACTGGAACACCTGGCTGCATGGGGGCATTTGGGAGTCTGTCTTCTCTTAACCCAAGAAGTCTGATGAGGAGGGTGCTTTCTATCTTAGAGGGGCATTTCTATAGCAAAGAAGAGGTTCGAGCCAGAGGGGGTCGTGCTGAACAGCAGGCAGGCACAGAGATGATGCTGGACAAAGGGCAGGAGGCGAGAAAAGTGGGCAGAAGGAGTACTGTAAAGGATCATAAAAGCTGCACGCACACTTTCCTTCCCTGAAAATGTCTTTGTGCTTTTATAGCAAGGAGCTGCTACAATTACAGCTTCTTTTATAAGCGAAGCAGAAACCAGATAACGAGCAAACCTCCCACCGCACAAAGAGGTGACGAAGGTGTTCCGGGAGCCCTGACGGCCAGGCTTCCCCACAACAGCCAAAAGCACAGAAAATTGCTAAAACCCATCTCTATTTCACCCTCTTCAGGGGTGTGAGCTGTTCATAGCCTTTTTCTTCTCCAAAGCACACCAAAAATGAATGTGCCTACACAGACAGCGAGTGAAAACCCTTCAGCCAGACAAAGCAGCAGCTTGCACATCCCAACCCGCAGAACAAGCCCACGGCTGCATCATCCTTGCTCTGGGGGAGTAAAGAGAGGGAACACAAGAGGTTCTACAAGGAAAAAAAGCCAAACAAGATATTGTCCAATCCAGATGAGTAGATACTGTACCACGGTGGGTCACAATTTCCATGATGTACGGGAAAATCAAGAGCTCCCACCAGCCTTCCTCTCCCTGACACTAACATCTGCTGGGAGATCAGGGGAGTTTGATGAAGCCACGTGCAGATGCACAGACAGGCCTGGGGTTTCCAGCTTTTCTGGCAACCAAATTTTTAATTTCCTAAGAAAGTCACCCCTCATTCCTGCATGGGAGCAAGCACAGAAGTTCAGATGGCTTGGCAGGAAAAAGGAAAACCAGGCAGTGACTCCACAGCCCTTCCCTTGGTTTGGGATACAGGGGTTTTAAAGCCTTAGAAAGGGCAATATAAGGCAGCTCAGGGGGCTGCACATACTTATTTGCTTTAACAGAGATGAGGCTCCCAATATTTACTAAGAACCAGCCTCCAACAAGCGCTGCTGTGATCAGAGTGCTGAACTATCTTGTTTCACACTCAGGAGAGCAGGGATGTGGGATGCTCCTGCCAAGAACCATTTCCAGCTTCTCTTGTCATTGGGGACATCATATAGGTGGAAAAGAGAAGGAGGGTTCTGCTTTACTGATTTACTAATCTACCTTTCTACCCATTTGCTGCTGCCATGTAAGCAACTGGAGGAGAGTGTCACCTCAGAGTTCATCAGTGGGGGGGAAATAGAGAAAACGAGGTGGCATTTTCTTTGGGGTGCCAAACCTGTGTGCCACCACCCTGCCACAAGCTGGATCCATGAAACCCCAGTGTCTCCCTCCACACGAGTCTCCAGACGTGCAGGAAATCCAACTGCATTGTGACGGGAGCGTGGCAGCGGGGCTTACAGGAATAACCTCCCAGGAGCACCCAGCAGACTGCATGTCTCTGCATTTCTTCGTCAAGACAGCCTATTTTGGGAGATCCCATCCTTCTGGGAACTGGGTAGGCTTCTGCAAAACAGTCTGTGCCACGGCACAGCTGGAGAACAGCCGGCTCATGTCTGTGACTGTGGCAGGCACAAAACACGAGAAGTCCCCGTCCAGCCCCTGGATTGCTGATGTCCCAGGGATGGCAGTGGGCTTCTCCCCTCAGGGATCCAGCAGCTCCCAGTCCCCAGGCTATGCACAAACACTGCCAAAGCCCAGGACCATGTGGGAGGACCCAATATCTTCCATGCCTCCCCGTCTGGGTAGATCATATCACTTTCTTTTTTGCCTCCAACTGCATTTTTTGCCTTGTCCCATGAGATGCAGGTGGTCACAGACTTGCCATTTCATAGACTAATATCTCTGATCAGCACCTCATCAGCAGGTGAAAGGGTTTAGCAGCAGGATAGCAGGATAGGAATAGCATGGGATAGAGAAGAAAGGGCCTCTTCCAGCTTCCAGGGTCTACAGGTAATCCTCTGATGCATATGGAAACAAGACTCTTGGCTTAAATAAATTTTTTTCATCTTTTGTGTACGTGTGCTGAGCTACTCCAGCAGGGCTGCCAGCAGCCTGCAGTTTATTTTTAAAACACTAAACAAGAGAAGTCCAGTACATACAACAAAGACCCTGAGTTTTCAGAAAAGCATTCTGCAGATGCTAAAAAAAGGAGGTTGTTTTTCGGGTCAGCTGTGAGGTGAGAGACAGATTCTGACCTTGGTTTTGAGAAACGCTGAGCAGGCACGTCGCACACCAGCTGGATCCCAAATTCATGCTAGGAATAGGCACAGAAACAGCTCAGCTGACCAAGCACAGCCTGTCTTGGCAGGTACCTGTGCACAGTGGGTGGGCAGCTGTTGGAATGATTGCCACCACGTTGCCTGGAGTCCCAAGGGCCGAGACCGTGCCTGGCTCAACACACAGATGAAGCATCTCAGCTCACAGCTGCCTGGCCAGGCTGGGCTCCACGATTTCCCCCACCTCAGGCAGCTCAGCCTGCAAGGACATCATAAAAATATATTGCACAACTTCTTCAAGAGGATTTAGATGAAAACATCACCATCTCCAGACGGGAGGCTGCGGGAAGCCTGGGACGAAGGATGTGGCTCTCCCTCAAGGTGCCAGTGCTCCTAATTGTGCCACTCCAGCCGGCACACTGGAGGGTGCGACCCAGTTTTGGTGCTTGTTATGTGGCTCACAGCAGTGTCAACACACTGGAAAAGCTAAATTTAGGAGACAAACAGGGCTGGTGGTGTTACACACCCAGCCAGGACTTGCTCTGTTATAAGACAGCTGGAGAATCGATGCCATCCGCGAACCACACGCGAAGCCCCCTCACTGCCTGAGTGAAAGCGTTACCAAGTCACTTGGAATAAAATTGCCACTAAATGCTGTTTAGGAGACAGAAAAAAAAAAAAAAGGCTAATCCTCACTCTTTCTCAGCCATTGTAGGAAATGAAAACGGCTATTGCTGCCTGGTAGAGAGTCCAATTATGAATAATGTGCGTTCTCTCCCTGCACAAAGGATGAAAGGCATCAGAGCTGGTGGTGACATTTTAAGACCGGAGATGTAAGAGCGAATCTGAGCCTCGTTGCAAGCCCAGCTTTACCCCAATAAAGAAACACTTTCTGCAGTCAATTGCCTTGCAGCATAGCTTGAAGCCCCGCTATTGATCTAGCATCTGTTATAAGCAGATAATCATCGCCACTGTGCCGCGGCTTCTATGATGGGGTCTAAAAGCACTTTCCAGAAGCTGGTTGAGGGCTGTTTTCTGCTCTCCCCCATGGCTGCAGGCAGGCAGAGGTTTGTGGGGGAGCCCACAAAAATCTCTCAGGCTTACAGAATTTGAAGGCCAGAAAAAAACATTAAACTACCCCCAACTCATTCACCTCCCAGCGCTGTAAACTTCAGCTAACTGAGGTGTACTCCCTGCTGCCATCTCAGCCCTCATGCAGCTATTCCATACCCTGCAATTTCCTTTCCCCAGCGAGGTGCTGACACACCACCATCAAACCACTGCTCAATCCTTCCCTTCTGTAAGACAGGCAGTGAGAGTTGCTGAAATCCCCCAGCATCAGGCTTTTTTCTCCTGTCCTAAAAAGGTTACTCAGAGTTTCAGTTCTCAGTTCTCACTGAGGTCTGAATCCCAGCAACTTCCGAGCTTCCAGCTGCTTCCCAGCAGCGTGGGGAGATTTGGGGCCAGGCACCTTCCTCCGAGTTTAGCAAGAAGTGGTCAGAGGTAGGTGAAATCAGGCTGCCAGTGTCTGCAATCTCTCCCCTCCCCACCAGCACAAGCACTTCTTACCCACTTGGCAGATTCCTCCAATCTCCAAAGAAGGAGAAAAGGATGGGAAATTAAAAATAAATGAACCAAGAGGTACACATCCATCAGGAGCCAGGCGTTGTCAGCCCAGGTCCCTGTGCAGC
Source organism: Pseudopipra pipra (assembly GCF_036250125.1). Classification (NCBI taxonomy): domain Eukaryota; kingdom Metazoa; phylum Chordata; class Aves; order Passeriformes; family Pipridae; genus Pseudopipra; species Pseudopipra pipra. The sequence continues at coordinate 14,094,030 of NC_087564.1, forward strand.
TACTACTTCTTTAATCAAAACCTCATGCAGCTTAAACGCTTGACAGAGGTCTAGAACAGAGATCTTGCTACCCTGAACAGGAAAAGCTGCAACCTTGAAGAATAAAATCACTGTCTGACGGGGTCTGTGTTCTTTAAAATCATGCTAAATTACGCCAAGCCTGTTCCTAACTGTGACATTTGGGGTTTCACCCTGCAGATTCCTGTGAGACACACGGGTGTCTCGAGGGGGTGACCGGAGGTGACGGGAGGAGCGAGCTCTGGGGCGGCAGCTGAAGATGAGCCATTTCTAAATCGGTCCCTGACGCCAGACCTAAATTTTTAAGAGGCTCAAATCAGGAAAAGATTGCTGATGGATGCACTTCCCACTTAAAACTCACTTGCGTGGTGATGGACGTCAGACTAGTGGCCTCATGGCTATGCCTGGTTGCTATTGAGAGTGACAGAAACCTTCCAGCTTTCTGGAAAGTCCCCTCGTGAAAAGGCTCAGCCAGCTTTTAAAGCCTCCTGCGTGCAGGTTATCTGCCTCTCCTGACTTGAAAATATTTGTCCCTGAGGAGCTGTTATTTAATACCTTCCTTAGTTACCAAGGGATGGGAAGCTTCTCCCATGGTTCTGTGGCTTTCCAAACACAGATGGGATTTATTGAAGTTCCTGCTGCTCTGGCCTCATTAACGTTTTATGGCACAGCTCCAGAGATGTGCCTGCTCCTTGCTGGGTGCCCCTCTACAGCCCCACAGTACCTCAAGTCTCCCAGCTGCACGGAACATCCTTGGGGAGTTTGAAGTGATTTCATTCCCAAAACAGCTCCACTGCTGCCTTTTGGGACCTCACCTGTGTTCCTGCCTCATGCAGGACCACAGCTCCCAGCAGCTCCTTTCATAACAGCCACGGTGGGTGGGAAAGCAGAGACAGCATGAGGAGGAGAGGGAGAAAAAAAAAGGGAAAAACCAGAGAATAGTGCAGGAACACATCCAAGCTGTGCTGTGGCAAACATAACCTGGGGGCTGCCCAGGCAAGGATGGGATTTTAACATATACAGAGGACATGGAAGCAGAAGAAGGGGTGCAAGCCCTGAGTTTGGTGGGGAAATGCAGTGGGCAGCCCTGGGGAGACACTCGTGGTAGCCTCCTACACATGCCCACAGGGAGGAGGGTGGGAACTGGGAGTCCCGAGGCCTTTTTGGAATGGCTTTTCTCCCCTGTGGAGAACAGGAGGGAGCATCAGCACAATCCAGCTGGAGTCTGCAAATTGCCCCACTTAGGCTCTGGTCCTTGAAATTGCTCTCTTAGCCAAAGTATATCCATTGACCTGACAAGCATCAGGTTTTTCTCTGGAGCCACACTCCCCCACAGCCTCCAGAGTTCGTGCTTCATCCCCAGACTTTGCAGGTTTAGTCCCAGAGAAACATGCCTGGTGCTTACTAGGCCACCTTGCTGTGCTGGAGGCCTTGATATGCACCTCTCCATGGAGCCAGGGTTTCCTCACCACATATTTATTCAGAGGCACTGCATAGCAAGGACAACACGGCGCCAAACTTTGGAAGAGGCAGACCTGGCTGGAGTTCAGCAGAAACAGGGAATTAAGACACTGAACTAAACCAATCCATCCCCACCCAATTTCTATCCAAATCAGGAATTTCATGCACAGAAGGGATTTTGAGCATGGTCCCACATTACTTATTGAGCAGAGAGAGCAGAGAGTGCTTGGCGCTGTGCAGAAATCCAGTCTTTGCACTTAAGCTCTTGGAAACCCAGAGTAATTCAGATGCAGAAAAGATCTCAGCTGCTGGGAAGGAACCCAAATAGCCAGAGAAAGAGGGAGCCTGTGCAGGGATGTAGGGAAAGAAAGAGCTGCTGGCTGGGTGCAGGCAGGGGACACTGATCACATGGAAAAAAGGATGAGGAGGAGGTAAAGGAAGCAGGTCAGAGAAAATCAGGGATGTCTGGGGCCACTCTTGCTGAAATGTACCCAACACTGGGGGCTTGTTTAGGGCTGCAGTACCCACAGATCCCCTGCAAGAGCCTTCCAGAAGTGCCTGATGTGAGTCACACACTGTGACTGAAAACTCGAGGGAGGTGCTCCGGTGCTCGGGCAGAGCACAGAGGTGTGGAGGTCCAGGGACTGTGAGATCCATCCGGCCTGGTACAGCAGGGGACACACGGAACGCCACGCTCACCTCCCCGGAGCTTCCCCCAACACCCAGCTCGGGCTGCTCACTCAAACCCACGCCGAGATGCCTCCTGCTCCCAGACCCAGCCTTGCACGTCTGGCTTGGAGTGCCACCTGCTGCCAACGGCACCGCTCTCCAGTCACCGGGAGGGGACAACAGCAACGCGGAGCAACGAACTTCCTGCTGTTACATCAGCTTTCCCTGTCCTTTAACAGCAGCCAAACTCCTGAGCCAAAAAGCAACGCTATTTCCCAAGCTGCAGGCGTCCCACGAGTCGCAGGCGTAGCAGCAGATGCTAATAAAGTACTTTTTTCTTTCTCTTTCATGCAGTTTTTTTGCCAGAGCCAGTTTCTCCCCCCAGAGACCACATCCTGAATCTTCTTGTTCATTGATTCTTTATGCTAAATGATGACTCCGCAGTCGAAATAATGTGGCATATTCCAGCTCGCATTTCAGACACCGTGAGACTTTTTAATAACGAGTTGCATGAAAAATTAGGGAGGCTGCAACAAAGAGCTCCAACAGAGGTTTCCAAAGTGACTCACAGCCAGGAGAGCCTCGCTTTTCCAAAGCCCAGCGTGAGACAATCTCAAGAGCCCCCACGCTCAGAGAGAGATGAGTCCTCCCCCTCTGGAAAAATAAGGCCTCTTTAAGGAGAATTCTCCAGGGAGAGAATCCCTGTCAGGAGGTTTGGTGGGCAGATTTCGGAATCGTGGCTGAAAAGACATCCCATTCCCATGAGTGCTGGCAGGGACATTTCACCCCATACTTCAGCTGTGCTGCTGAGGGTGCTGTGGGGTGACAGTCCCCTCATCCTGCAGCCAGCCTGCCCAAAGCTTCTCCCTGCTTGGCACATTGGCTCTGCAATGCTCAGGAACAGGGCCAGCAATGACTCCTCCTGCTCTTGCAGGGAGGCAGCAAACCACAGTGGTACAGGGCAGTGGACACTCTTCCAGCCATGGTTCCCGGAGCACTGTGGCCTCCACAGACACAGCGAACACAACCCGAGCACAGGTACCCTGCTCCCGTTGGGGCTGGCTTGCTGCCAACCCTGCAGCTCTTTGCCAGGCTTTGCAGCATGGTGGAGGAGGAATTTTTTTTCAGGTTAACTTTTGGCTGAGTGTTTTTCCTTCCTTCCATCCACACAAACAGCTGCCAACATATTTCAAGGGGAAGCAGTGGGCAACGTACACAGTGCAGCCCCCCTGATGGGGGTCAATGCTGTTTATGCTCAGTCCCAGTGGTGACCAGTGCGTGAAGGACGGGTTTGATTGCTCTCCCCCCTCTCCCAAGCTCAGCTCCTAATTCCTGCTGCATCCTGTGCTGGCTCCCACCCTTCACCTCCTCTGTGACATCCCTCATGGTCACCTCCAGCCCCAGGAGCTCACTCTGCAGCACAGCTCCTTGCTCACCCACCTCTAATGTCTAATTGAGAAGCAATCCCCCCACTCAGCCCATCAGACTTCCCCAAAAGAGGTTTCTCCTCCAAAAGTGCATCCCAAAGGAAGCTGGGAAAGGAAGGCTGAGTGAAGGAGCAGCTGGAGTGCAGGCAGCTCTTACCACATTCCAGAAGAGTGGGTTGAAGACGATGGAGAGCACAGCCACAATGAAGCCAGTGTCAGTCACATCCACGTAGCCAAAGAGTCGTGCCATGGCTGCCACATCCACCTGGGGAAGGAGAGATGGTTACTGGAGTGCAGGTTCCCATGGGACACTGGCCATTACACCCACAAGGACATGGGCACTGCAATGACACTGCTGCTCTCGCTTTGCTGCTCACAAAGTCTCACAAGTCTCACAGGGCAGCTGCCAACCCAAATATGTTTCAGGAAAGGGAGCACTGTCCACAGCACCTCGGTGTCCCTGCGGACAGAGAACTGCCCCAGGAATGCTGGTCTGCATGGAAACTCCAAGCAATGAACTGTGTCAGCCTTAAACTTGTCTTCCATGAAAGAATAGTGATGTAAACCCCTTCCACAGCGAGGGGGATGCATTTGCATTGTAAGAAGCTGCAAAAGAATTTCCTGTCTTAATGACAACAAAAAACCCTTAAAACTCACTGTTCTCCTTATAAGAAAGAGCTTTTTTTCCCAGGATGGCTCCTGACATTGTCAGCATTTTTTACATGCAGTAAGCCATGCTGCTTCTCCCTCCTCACTCCCTCTCCCTGTGCTGCTATTTGATGAAAGTCAGCCAGGGCCTTTTTTTTTGCCAAAAACTTTGAAAACAAAAGACAAAACGGCCCAGCCCAAGCTCTTTCCTCGCTTGAAACAAAATCAAAGACAACACTGAGACATGGAAGGTTTTTGCTTCCCCAACACAGCTGTGTTTGCAAGTCCTTTGGATGCCAGGGGACAGAACGGCTCGAAAAGGCATCGGCTCCACCTCGCCCATCCGGGAGAGAAATTCCCACTGGCTCCTCAAAGGTTCTTGGAAAGAACCAGAGCCACAGTATGATTCACGGAGAGGGGCTGGTAAGCACAGCACCGCTCCTAGCCCAAAGAAAAGGCTGTGGGAATAGCTCCCGTGCTGGCCCAGGGCACATCCAGTCACTCCAAGTGCCTCCTGCCCAGCCATGACCACCCACAGTGCAAAGTGCAGGAGAAAAGGCTGTACAGCCACGGGGAAAGGGGGGATCTTTATGGGAGTCCACAGCCTCCTTCAAACCACTACCAGCCCAGCTCCCCCGGGCTTCTTCATCTGAGCCCTGGGGACAAGGGTGCTGGTGAGAAACAATGGGAACAGCCCCCAGGGCCTGATCCTGACCCGTCTCCCCCTGTTCCCACACTTGCCAGCCTCTCCTCCCCTCCCTTCACCCCTGAGCAGCCCTTTCCCACCAGACCCTGTCCCTTCAAACTGTCAAGCCGTAACCCAAGCACCCAGACAGCTGCTGGCACCGGGGCCGAACTGTCTAATCCTGCTTCAATTGCAATCCTGCAGGACCAGGACAGCTTCTTTCCTCTCGTTTTGTACGGTGCCGAGCACACCGCCAGCACGGGCTGAACAAAAGCTTCTTGACCTACTAACTCCCGGCTGGCAACATCGTTAACATTGCACTCACCTTCTTTTCTGCTCCTCAACAACCAAATTCGCGGCTGCTGCCAGCGGGAGGCAGATTGGCCTGTGCCTGGTGTGTGCTTTTCGGGATAAAAGGGGAGCCCTAATGGGATGAGCTGTCTCTGCGAGCTGCCGGGACAGCCACGTAACAGGCACAGAACATTCAACTTTGCCCCCTCCTCCCCGACGAGAATCAATGACCGTGGCAGGCACTGCCCGCTTGTCCACAGCCTCAAAGTCAGGGAGGGTGGGAGCAGCACGGGCACCTCGGTGAGAGATATATGGGCACCTGAGAGATATATGGGTGTCTGGGTGAGAGATAAATGGGCACCTAGGTGAGAGATACATAGGCACCTGAGTGAGAGATATATGGGTACCTGGGTGGGAGCTGCACAGGCACTCACGTGAGAGCTGCATGGGCACCTGGGTGAGAGATAAACGGGCAGCTGGGTAAGAGATAAATGGGAACCTGGGTGAGAGATAGATGGGCACCTGGGTGAGAGCTGCACAGGCATTCAAACAAGAGCTGCAGGGGCATATATGGGTGATAGCTGCACAGGCACCCAAGGTAAGAGCTGCACAGGCATCCAAATGAGCTTCACAGGCACCTGGGTGAGAGCAGCACAAGGACCTGGGCAAGAGCTGCATGGACACCCAGGTGAGACCCAAACGAAAGCTGCACGGGCACCTGGCTGAGAGCAGCACAGACACCCAAACAAGAGCTGCACGGGCACCTGCAGCACGGTGCCGGTGCTGTCCTTGCTGCGCGGCCGGAGCGCGGCTTGGGCGGAACCGGGCTGAGGAGGGCAGCGGGCGCACGTGGGGCACCGGGCACCGAGCGCCCCGGGCCTGCTGCGCCTGCGGGCACAACCCGCGGGTTATTCCCAGCGGATCCGCCGAGCCCCGCGGTGGCACCGGCGGGGGGAGGAAAGGAGGGGGGCAGGATCCACCCCCGGGCTCCCTCCCCGGGGCCGCCCTCCCGCCCGCCCGCGGCCCGCCGGTACCTGGCTGTAATCCAGGCCGCCCAGCCCCTCGCAGCACTCCCACGGGAAGCGCCGGGCCCCGCCCGCCGCCGCCTCCTCCCGCCGCCCCGCGCCCGGCCCGGGCCGCCCCGCCATGGCCGCGGCCGAGCGCGGGGCCCGCCGAGGCGCTGCCGGAGCCGCGGTCCCGCCTCCCCGGGAGGAGCCGCGCCGGGCCCGGGGCCTGCGGGACGGGCACGGCGCTGACCTCGCCCCCCCCGCCGGTGCGGGGGCGCGTCCGGCCGCCGGGCCTGGACTTCGACCCCCCGGGCAGCTGGAGTGGGGCTGGGAGTGGGAGTGAAGTGGGAATGGGAGTGGGAGTGGGACAGCCCCGGGGAGAGAGTGGGAGAGAACAGAGGGGCCCCCGCTGCTGCGGGGGCAGAGACAGGCACTGCCAACCCCTGCCCGTCCCTGCCCTGTCTCCTGCTGACCTCTGCTCGACCCCTTTTCCATTCCCTTTCGCCCAGAGAAGCTGTGGCTACCCCATCCCTGGAGGTGTTCAAGGTGAGGTTGGAGTTACCTGGTCTAGTGGAAAATGTCCCTGCCCATGGCAGGGGGTTGGAACTAAGTGATCTCTAAGGTCCCTTCCAACTCAAACCATTCTGAGATTCTATGATTCCATGACCTTTGCCCATTCCTTGCCCGACCCTTGCCCAACCCCTTTCCATCCCCTGCCCTGCCTCTGTTCACTCCCACCAGAGCCAGGAGCTGGGAAACAACTCCAGTGGCTCCCTGGCACTGGAAATTAAATGTTGCTTGACTGAAATTTGTCATTTCAGGGCAAAATGTAAAGCCATCCAGTCTGGATGTATTTTAAGGACAGTTCATTGCAGCCTTCTGCCTTCAGGCAGTGTGGTATATTTTTAATTGCTGTTATTATTATTACTGCTCATTATTTCTCTTCTTTGCTCCTCTCTGGGATGTTTGTGGTTGATGCACCTAGTGGGCTGCAGTCCTGGATCTGCTTGTGCTTGGGAAATCAGGTAGTATCATCCCTGCAGACCTCTGAGGGTCTCTGCTTTTGCAGATGCTGCTTTGCAAGGAAATAAATTTTCTTCAAAAAAGAATTTAGTGTGAATGAGCTGCAAGTGTCCTTCCCAAGGACTCCTGGGAGTGGGGAAGGGACGGGATGTCCCAGTGCTCATGCCCTGACAGGTACTGAAAGCATGTGTGAGTGATGGCTCCCAAGAAGCCCTCCCCAGGAAAATGGCATCCTTGGAGGATATGCCTCAGCAGAGCCAGGGGATCCCAGCTCAGCTCCACAGGAAACTGGCTTTCCTTAGTTCTGCTGCTCCAAACACCTCACTGCACCAGCACACCCCCACCTCCCCAGGGTGCTCACACAGGGCCTTGTCAAGCACATTCACAGTATAAACTGGACTGGTTTGGGGTGAGGCACACACCGAGGCACTCTGGGTGGGTGCAGTGTTCCCCATGGATGACCTCTGGCTGCTTCTGGCCTCTTCTCCCTCGCGCTGGATGATTCTGCTGTGCCAAGTGTGTAATTATTGCCTCCGCCATCTCCCGGGCTCGGCCTCAGGAGCAGGTGGGAGGATGTTTGTTCTGTGAGTCCCACCAGCTGGGTGCTGGGAGCAGCAGGAAGGGCGATGGGGATGCCATGGGGAAAGCAATGAATGTCCCCTCCAGGAGGGAATTAGCAGGGAGAAACCTCCAAACTGTCCTCCCGGCTGCAAGGGGAAGATGTCCTGGTGATGCCAGTGCTGCCAGCTGGGAAAGGACAAGGATGTTGTGGCACAGTGGGAGGAGGAATGGGTCTGGCTGAGGGATGGAGGACAGTGAGGAGGTGCAGAGGGATGAGCTGTCTCACTGGCTCCTTGTTTGAGGCCAGCAGAGCTGGGCTGTCATGGACACGTCTGTCCTGTCACCCCAGTGGAGGTATGTGCTGCAGGACCCAGTGTCCTACCACCATCTCAGCAGCATTTAGGGCAAGAAATGACACTTGAGCTCTCACGCCATTCCCACTGCCAAATCCCCTGTCTGGTGAAGATGTTCCATGTAAGAGGGAAAGGGGATGTTTGTGGCAGCAGGGCCTCTCCATACTGGCCTTCATCCCACCTTAGATAGATCCCTGCAGCTGTGAAGGAGACAAAGAGGGCTTTCTGCATGGACTGGATTTTTCTTTATGTCCCCATCCCTCCTTTTCTCCCCATGGCATGCCTTTTATCCAGTTCTCTGTTTCCAAGCACTTGGCTCAGGAAGAGGGCATGCCTCAGCTGTTCCAAATCTCTTCTCAGCTTGAACTCCCCAGTGCCCTTTGAAATCCCACCATGGTCCCAAGAGGTCACTGGTGAATATGGAGTTGCATCAGTCCAGTCAAGGATGCTACATGTGTGTTAGTAGGACACACTGGCTTGGTGAGATTGCAGTTTGCTCAGGAGCATTTCAAACACAGCCCAGGGAATTCCCAACATGTGGAAATCCAGGGCAGGGAGTGCTCTTGGGTGGGTTTCCCTTAGAAATAGGACATTGGTCAGGAAACTGCATCCGGGTAACTTCAGCACAGAGGGTCATCTCTCCTTACAAGATCAGGAGAAAGTTTCCAGGCCAAAGGATTGATTTCCTTGCTGAAAAAAAAAAAAAGGAAAATGAGGGATATAAAGGACATACAGCTTCCACTCTCCTCAGGTGACTCTTGCTGCCATCCTCTGATGCAGGACATGCTGATGAACTCCCCTGTTTGCCTATGGCTCCTGTGGCTGCCCTCCCACCCCCTGCTCCAGCCAAGTGAGCCAGGCTTTCTGGCTATCTCCAGTGACCTTGGAAGGGCCACTTTTCGCTGGCAGTCTTGGTTTCTTGTATCCAAGCTTGCAATCTGCCTGGTCCCACCCCAGCTTTGTGCCTTGCTGACAGAAGTCCTATGGGTCTGGGGCCTTTTTTCCATTCCTTTGTGCCATCTTTCCTGTGTCGTGGTCCCAGTGTTCAAATGTGCCCTGAAATAAAGCTGATCCCTATGGGTTTAACCCTTGCAAACCTGCAAGGGCCTGGACTGGTGGGTCATGGATATCAAGGACGGAGCATTGAAATACACAGTGAAGGATGACAAATAGTGCTGGAGCACAGAGATGAGACCTTGGGGAGAAGCAGCAAAACTGCAGCTACTCTTGTGTCCTCCATCAGATAACGTGCTGGCACCAGCGGTGCGATGCTGCAATCCAGACCTGCAATCCTGGTGGAAATCCTCTAGTGTTTGTGCTGGAGGTTAGCTCTATTTATTTTCTGATGAATGATTTACTCGAGTAATTGGCACACAGCTCCCCTATTACAGATCATAAAGAATTAATCACGAGATTTTCAATGTTCCCCTATCAATTTTATTAGGCTTGATTGAACGTGGTAGATTGGGAGCATATGGTATGTGAGGCAGACTCTGCTCCCAGTTACACCCTGGTTATGCTGAGGACTCGCTCAGTTGCTGATCCCTGTAAATTGAGAGAGGCATCTGCTCCTTTCCTTGTTCCCATGCCCTCACTGTTCCTTGAGTTCCCTTAAATATCAAGGGATGCAGAGAACAACCAACACCACCTCCATGTACCTAAATTCTCCAAAAGCCTGAGATGCTCCCAAACTGGCAGCCAAGCTGGGAAGAGGATGCTTTGCTTCCAGCTTGTCCATGGATCAGCATGAGCCAAAAACCAGAGCCAAATGCTTGGGAGCTCAGGATCTGCCCCTGCAAAGGGGACGTGTCACGGCGTGGGAGGCTTGTCAAAGCTGAGGATGCCTGTGTTGGCGTTGGGGCATCCTGCCAGGCAGGTTTGCCCACGGGAAATGCTTTCTTGGAAGAGCTGGCAAAAAGAAGTCCTAACACCTGCAGGAACAGAATGACACATCCCTGCCCCGAACCAGCAGCACAGTGTGATTCCCTGGAGCAGAAACCTCTTTAAAAGCCACATCCCCTGAGTGGTTCCCCTCATGCAGAGAACCAGGAAAACCTTCAAAATTTCCATGTGGAAGGCTCACAGTCCTTCCCTTGCTTTTCGCCTGTGGGTGTTGTTATCGTGCAGAGTCGTGATTCAGGGAAGGGGACGGTGCAGGGCCCTGCTCCAGCCCGTGGGCAGCACTCACCTCAGTGAAGCTGCTCCTGGTGTGCTCCCAGTAACTACACCAGTATCTCAGTAGGAATTTACAAGAGGGAATGGGAACTTTGGGAGCTACTTGCATAAGCCCAGCTTATCCTGAACCAGGCTCACAGAGCAGCCAGTCTGGCACAGCTACAGCCCCTCTCCCCATCTGCTGCCTCGAGCAGCTGCACTGAAGGGCACTGAGAAGTTATTGCCAGTAACTCTTGGCAGGAGCCAGCAAGACAATGTCCATCCGTGAGAGCCAGCCTGGGGAGGGAAAATCAGGAATGCAGCAGAGGACAGAGCAGGATCTGGCTGTTACAGCCAGAACATTTTGTGTACACGTGGTCCTGGTTTGAGAGCACAGCAGGCAGGACCTTGCACTGGGGTCTTGCCTGGCATCAGTGTGCCCGATTGCCCAGGGCTGCTTGTTCTCTACCCTGCCTGTGCTACCTGCACCTCAACCAGCTCTGCAAGGTATTGCCATGTCCATGCTTATGGGCGAACATCCCTTGCCAGCCCCCTGACTCTGGGGATCCCCTGCTGACTCCAGGTACACCTTACGTCGAAGCTCTGGAGCACCCCATGGGTCTCACCCAGGTGCTCTGCCCTGGCACAGCCACAGCTTGCATTGCTTTAACCCAGGGCATCCTGCCCTCATCACACATCAGTGGGGAAACCACGGAAAGGGTCGGGACAGACACAGAGGCATAAGGTGCATTTTTCCAGCCTCAGCATTTCCAGCGAGCTCCGATGCCCCTTGGAGCCGCACGTGTGATGGGCTCAGTGGGAAGGAGCAGGCTCCCTCCTAAAGAAGCCGTGCTGTTGGAGGAGCTTCCCGACATCTGCACTCTGAGCTTTGTGGAGATAACATTTAGGGAAGGATTCACACAGCTTCCCTGCTCCCTAAGGCCACGTTCATCACCAGCATGTCTCTAATGAAGCGGAGGCTTTGCTTTCTGGGATCAATGAATCCACTGATCGTGACCTGTCTGCTAAGTGGGAAATCAGGTCTCTCCCTCCCCAAACTCATCTGAGCTGGGCTCAAACAGCAGGTTCTGTCCCCAGGGTACTCTGTGTCGCTTAATTGCAAACCCTGTGTCTGATTAGAGAGCAGCAGCGAGGGTGTGCAGAGGTACTGCAGCCCGTCAGAGCAGCGGCTGCTCCCCGAGCCTGGGAGATGGCTGCAAGAAGGGAGGACATTTTGGGACTCCAGGAGGGTGGAAATCCCTCAGCTTTCCCTTCTCGAAAAGGTCCTGACTCTGCACAGCTGGCTGGAGGGTTTACTGCCAATCTGTTCTCCCCCAAAGCCCTAAATCCCCCAAACCTTTTAAATCCCTCCAAAGTACCTTTCACGGGGACAGATGCTGTAAGAGAAGCTGGGACTTTCCAGAGCAGGAAGCAGCTGTAAAGGTCACTGTTACCATATCCCCTGGCCCCTGGGGGGTCATGTCCCATGCTGGGGGTGGGAACAACCCTGGATCCATCCAAACAGGCTGAGCAGCTTTCCCTATCACTTCCTGCACCTCCAGGTCCTCTGTGCACCTACAAACCACCCTGTGCACCCCCGGTGCCTTTGCCCGTAGGGTGCAAGCTGCAGAGGGCTGAACCAGCCTCCAGAAACATTTCTGCACATCATCAGCCCAGGGATATGGTGCATTGCTCCAGAGACATCTAATTAGGGTGTCCCCATTAGCTGAGCAGCCAGATTTTGGATGCCAAGCCATCCAGATGCCTAATGCTCGGCACAGCAGGGATGATAGAGGGAGCTGAGTCACCGCACCCAGCATCCCCTCCACGGCCATCTCTCATCCCTCGCTCCACTGGCGACCAGCTTTTCCCAGGCAATCAGCCTTGCTCTCAGATGTGACACGCAGGAGGCCTCTGGGGAGAAAAAAAAAACCCTCATCGAGGACTTGGAGGGGGGAAAAGCCTGGAAGTGGAGGCTGCTTCGTGCCGCACGTGACAGCTCCCACAGCAGGTACCTGATCCCAGTGCTCAGTGCTGCAGGGGGCTGGGCTCAGAGCCTATACAGGGCATCAGCCTTTCCTGAGTGGTCTCTAAATCTGTGGGAATGTGTTCTGCCCCTGAATCCACACGAAAAAAACCTGGGCAAGGGTTGACGTGCTTTTCTGGGACACAAACACACAGTTGAGGGGGCCAGGGAAGAGGCTTCCGTGGGGGGCACGCAGGTCTGTCCTGAGGAACCACAGAGTCGGCTATAAATACCTCCTCAGAGCATCACTCTCCCTCCTCTTTGATGTTTTCCTGTTATTTACTTCAAACCCACTCCCGCAGCAGTTATTTTTATCTTATCTCTTCTTTCCCCTCTGCTTTTGTCTCTGTTTACGAGCTGCATCACAGAAGCATTTCAAAAGGAAGATGGGAAGATGGTTGGGGACCCTGGGAAGAGGGTCAGAGACCCCAGGAAGGAGGTTGAGGACCTGGAAAGAAGGCTGGGGATGCCAGGAGCACAGGATGAGCAAGAGCTCTGCTCTTGCATTCTACCAGTGGGGGACACAGCAGCTCCTGGAGCAGGGAGCTTCCCCACTCTGGGCATTGTGCTTGCCCCAGGCTGGATTGATATTAGGAGTGTAGAAGCTCAGCAGAGCCTTTCCCACTTTCTCCTTGCTGCATCCTGGGAGCTTTCTGCTCCACTTCCACCCAACCTTTGGCCAGACACTTTCCTCTGTCGGGATGAACCGGTCCCGCTCGGCTGCAGCCCAGGACCAAGCACTGTCAGCTGCTGGCACAGCGAATTCCCCATGCCATTCCTGAACCAGTGGCTGGTCATGAGGCAGAATGTCCTCATGGAGCAGATGTGGTGAGGAACCAAAAGTACCCCCACTGTGCAGATGGGGCAAATGAGATCTCCTGCTGCTCTCCAGATTCAACATTTGTTGAATTTGCAGGAAATTGGTCTCCCTGCGATGCCAAACCCCTGCCAGAGCCAGAGGAATCCAAGCAAGCAGCTCAGAAATTAATGAAAGTGGAGGTGATGTGAGCAGTCAGACACAGATGAGCTTAATTCCCTTAAACAAATTAAAAATACATCACTTCTCACCACTGTGAGTCCTGAGCTGCAGTGGCAGGAGGGGAGGGTGAGCCATGAGTGCCAGATGCCCCACCAACCCAGCCAAAGGACGGGGGGGGCTCCTGCCTTGGCCCTTGCCCCTACCCTCCTTCCCCCCCCAAACTGAGTAACTAACCAGTTTTTGCTGCCATAATCTTCCCTGTAGGCAGACTGGGAGCTGGGTGCCTTTGCTGGGTGCCATTGCTGGGTGTCAAGTGGCTTCAGCAAAAAGAAACTGCAGAAGCCAACTTTTTACCTCTCTTCCTTCACCTTTTCAGCCCAAACTGATCTTTGATTGTAGAAAACAGGGCCAGAAGCAAAAGTTCTGGGTTTTCCCCACCTAAGCCAAAGCACCTTGCTTAAGGTTTAAGGTGTTTAATCCCTCTATTGCTAAAGATGCTGTCTCCATTCCCTCTTCCATGGATCCCTCCTTCCCACACCGGCTGGAGGCAGCTTACCCCAGACATCCCATTTGCCAGGATGTCTGCCTGCAGAATCCCCCACTCGCCAAGAACTGGGATATTTTTGCAGATCCTCATAAAAAAGGGAAGCAGCTGGGCTTTGGGTCACTGCCTGGGCAGGGGTGTGGGGGCTCTGTCTGTCTGTCTGTTTGTGCCAGCCCTGTCTGTCGGGATGGATGTTTTCTGCTGTGGTTTGTTGCTGCTGGTGGTGAGCCCCTGGGACCCTGTTTGGACATCGTCTGCCAGGGAGAAATTAAATCCAAAGGGCAGAGGGGGAAGGAGAGGCTGGAGCAGGGCTGGGAGTATGGGGTGGATCCAGCACCCACCAGGCCCATGGCAAGGTGTGGGATGTGGGCATTACAGGGGTGGGAGGAGGACAGCCCAGCTGGAAGTGTGGCTGGAGCAGGAATGAGGAAGCTTTACCACCAGATGGGTTTAGTGGGATCTGCCATGATTTCTGCAACATGGGGAAAACTTTAAATCTCAACAGGCTGCTCTTCTCCAAGGTCTGCTCCAGCCCAGATGGGCTGGCATCCAGGAGAGCCTCCTGGCCTGGATTGCACAGAGGGTCATGTCTGTCCCTGCGGGATCTGCAAGCTGGAACCAGGCAAAGATGGAAGCTGGGTGATGGGAAACCTCACTCAGGGGCTGCCAGTGGATCCATGCCAGGGCACAGGGACCCTCCGTGGGAGCTCCCTGCCCACTGCCATGGATGCTCCAGTGGGAAGCAGCTGCCCTGGGCTGGGACAGCCCTGGATCACCCTATGGATTGGCTGCCTCTGTGCCACCAGAGACCCCGCTGCTGGCAACAGCCCTGGTATCCAGTTTCCTCTCCTCCTCCCTTGGTGCCGGATGATGTCTGGCCTCGCTCTGGCTGCTGGGGATTGGTTTTGGGCTGAAAACAAACCTTGGCTGCACGGAGAGCAGTCGTGTCCTGCAGCTGGTAGGGACACGCAGGACAACCCTAACTGGGGAAAGAAATTTCCTCCATCTCCTTGTACTCTCCTTAAAGCCAAGCCTGGCAGCATGTGCTTTTTCTTCCAGACGGGTGCTCCATGGGGATGGGTGCTCCTGGCCAGGGGGGACAGGGGTGCATGTGGGGACAGAGGCAGGATCCAGCCACTTTGCAGCACATCAGTGCAGGACCCAAGGGTGCAGTGGGTGCAGGGGTGGGGCTCGGGGTTGCAGCAGCTGCCAAGGAGCATCTCAGGGTTCCACGATCAGCCCCAAAACTGTCCCTGCTGAGTGCTGGTGGAGGGAAGCTGCCTGCAATCCATCATCTCTCATGGAGAGGAAAATAGGCTTGGGGGCATGCAGTATGGGCCCAGGGCACGCTCTCTCTGCTTGGCTAAAATGACACTAATTAAGCCCCTCGCAGTGTGTAAAAGCTATTCCTACAGGGCAGACAATTAACCTTGAAACTTGGCTTTTAGTGCTTGGAGGGGAGCGAATTTTTCATCCTGTTATTTCCCTGTGCTATTAAGCTAATCCTGGAGACCGCGAGGGAGAAACGGTGTGACAGTCTTGCCAGGAGCACAGTGTGTGGCCAGCAGCCTCCTGCTCCATCCCTCCATCATGCTTATATTTTCACCCACGGTCTCCAACAGCATCATCAGCGCTGGGGAACATCGGGAACAAGGGATATGACCAAGGGCACATGGCAAGGCTGTGGCATTACATGATTATTATGGTCAGAAGTAAATCCAGCCTCCTCTGAGCATGCCAGACACAGTGCCAGCCTGGCCTTGAATTTTCAGGGAATTCCCTTGGAGGGACAGCGTGTCCCCGGCTCTCCAAGGCTGTGGCTGCTGGCACAGCATCGCCCCAGCCCAACCTCTGTGTGAGACAAACCACTGAAGTTTTGTTTTCTTGGAGAAATGGAAGGAGGAGGGAGGTGGAAAAAGAGAGAAGATTTGGCCCGTGAAGGTCAAACCTTGCTTTGGGGCTGGGGATGTCCCTGGGATGCCCTGTGTCCTCCCAGAACTTGCAGCTCCTCTCCCCCCCAGCTCCCCTCTCGCCCTCCAAACACAGTCAGTGACAGCACTGAGCTTGGGGACAACTGTGGAGAGGAGCTGGTGGCTCAGCCTGATCCTGCCATCAGCAGAAGGGAGAGAAAAGGGAGGATGGATAACCCGCAAAACCCCACCATGGGCTGCCACCCAGGCACACCAGCAAATATATAACATGTTTAAGCACTAAAAAACCAGCCTGGGGACATTTGTCACAACGAGCTGCAAAAAGGTACTGAAACATCACTAAATTGTCCCAGGAAGAGAGTGCTGGGAGGGCCCTGTGAGGTGAGTGGTGGTAGGGACAGTGTGTCCCTCTGGGTCTCCCACCTCCAGGGATAAAGATGGAGCATCCTGGTGATGGTGCTGACAAGAAGGAAAGATGTGCAAGATGCACAGCTCCCAGCAGCAATGCTGCCATGAGCGAGTAAACCAGCCTTTGGGGTGCCCAGAAAAGATGGGAGAGGCATCCTCCAGAGAGGTTTTCCTCATTTCCAGCAACCTCTTCCCACCAGTGGGACCTGCAGACCCCACACCAAGCTGAGCACTGGCTGCTCCAAGCCTCGGCACCCCGAAAGAGCAGCAAACCTCCTACCTGAGCACTCCCATGAGTGCTTTCCCAGCTCTGATTGGCCTTTCCATAGGAGCATGGGGGGCTGCAGCACCCCTGGAGGAGCCATTTTCCATGTGGGAGCCATTTCTCTGCAATAGCCTGGCTTTGAACTGCTTTCCTCTTTTTTCTTGAGGGGGTGGTACATTATGAAGGCTGGATAAAGCAACGGAAGGGAGAGCTGTGCTGTAAAAGCCAGTCTGCTGCTAAAGCTGGTGAAAAAAAATGATGCTGCAAAGTGCCTTTGTAGTTGTTTAGTCATTTGTTAGCCAGGCCAAGGGGTGATTTATGTGGCTGAGCACCAGCTGCAGAGCATCACATAGGGCAAAATGCCCTGAGTGTGTGTGGAGACCAGAGGAAGGATCAGGAAAGGAGGATGAGAGAGCAGAGAGGAGATTTTTTTTTTTCTGAGCGATGTTTTTGGCTTGTCTGCCTCATTCTCCCTTTTACAAAATGATTCTCATCTTCTTCAGGGCTCCCGTGGAGGTAAATTCAGCTCCCACTGCCTTGCAGCTCTTCCCTCCCCAAGAACCGTGCCCACAGAAGACACTTTTCCTGCATCTCTGTTGTTTCTCACATTAGCTTTCATACTTTAATAAAAAAGAGAGTAGAGCCTGGGGTAGCAGATGGGACTGGCATCTCCTGCCTGCTGTAAATCACAGAGGAGGTTTTACCTTCCTGGGATGAAGCCGTGCTCTCAGAGCACTGATCCTGCTGGAGTCATCCAGGGAGCAGCAGCACAGCCAGCTGCCAGTGCCATCACTGCTCATCACTGCATCCCTCTCTCCATGAGGAGACAAACTGACCTGCTGCACCTCTTCTGCAGAAGTGGCCAGGTCCTAATGGGAATGCTAAATCACAGCCGTGCTTCGGAGTGTCCTTCTGCCGGCATAAATCAGATCAGCCTGGCTGGAATCGCCGGTGCTGTGCTGATTTACTCTGGGGGGGTGTGTGGGGGAGATGCTGGATGGTTCATCTGAGCATCTCTGTCCTCTGAGCGGTGGCAGGAGGCCACAAATCGTCCGGCAGCCATGGAAATAGCGCAGCAGCCTGAGCTCGGGCATAGGGAGGAGAGAGATATGTGAAGAGGAAGGGGGTTCAAGGTGACAGTGGGAATGAGTTTTGAAATATGGAATAGGATAGGATTTCAGCTGGAAAGGGCCTACAGTGATCATCTGGTCCCACTGCCTGACCACTTCAGGGCCGACCAAAAGCTAAAGCATGTTATTGAATGAATTTTCCAAGTGCTTTTTGATCACTGACAGGCTTGGGGCATTGATCACTGTTGTAGGAAGCCTGTTCCAGGGCTTGACCACCCTCTCCAGAGAGAAATGCTTCCAAATGTCCGGTCTAAACATCTCTAACACACCTTTGAACCATTCAAAGGTGGGACTTGGTGATTCTATGATTCATTCCCACTCATCCCATCGCTGTATCCCAGGGAGAAGAGAACTCCCCGGAGACCTCCCAGGCCTGCTGGAGGCTGGGTTTCTCCAGGATTTTGACGTGTTCTAGCATGTATGCCGTTTGTCCTGCAGGACATGGATCCTTGCGGAGCGTGGGCGGTGCAGGACGGGGTGAGCAGGCACCGAGCTCAGCCCCGGGCTGTTTGCAGTCGGGCGAACGGTTCCGAGCGGCTGGTTGCTCCAAAATTGGAAGGGATAAATGTGGAGGGGAGCGTGTGCCAGCCGACTCAGCTGTGACAAACCCGGCGTGAGCGCTTAGCTGTGACAAAGCACCGGCACCGAGGGGCTCACACGCGCTGAGCTGGCGGCCGGAGAGCCGGGACGTGCTTTATCGGGATTCGCAGCTGCGGAGCGGCCGCGCCAGCTCCAGGGAGCAGGGGCTGGATAGGACCTTCTGTGCTGCCAAAAGCCGCGGTGTCCCTGAGTGAACAACAGCTGTACCTGTCCACAGCCCAGGGGAAAAAAACACCTGCAGCCCTGCGGGTTGCACATACCCCTCTAGATGACTGCAGAGCTGAAGTGCATATACATGCAGCCTGCTGTGTGAGAGAGTGGTGATTTAGGCTAGATATAAGGAAAGTATTTTTGCAGTGAGGGTGGTAGAACACTGGCACAGGTTGCCCTGAGAAGCTGTGGGTGCCCCATCCCTGGAAACATTCATGGTCAGGTTGGACGAGGCTCTGAGAAACCTGATCTAGTTAGAGGTGTCCTTGGTCATTGAAAGGGGGTTGGGCTACATGACCTTTAAAGGTCCCTTCCAACCCAAAGCAGTCTATGATTCTCTTTTTTAAGGTCCATCCAGGATTGTATTACCTGCATGTGCTGAGGTGGATCAGGACTGGGGGAAGATCCTGACCTCCCACACAGCATTTTGTGCCCTGATGGTGCAGGACAGGCTGTGGGACCAACAGCAGCTTGGTGTGGGAGCGAGGGCTTCTGCTCTGCACAGGGATATCTTGGCAAGCTGGGTGCAATTCCCAAGGATAAAATTTGTCATTGTGCCAAGGACAATGCCTGGGAGGGAGCCAGGGCTGCCCTGTGTCACGCTGCCCATCTCTTTGATCTCCCATGCTGGGCTGAACTGCTGCCTTCCACCAAAACCCCCATGACCTATTTTTATTTCACTTTCCCCTCATTCTATGCTACAGAAAATCCAGAGCAGCCTCTCCCCGAAGTGTCAGCACTTTATACAGCAAAAGCCCCAGTGTGCTTCCATAATCACGGACACACTGACAGGCAGAGGCAGGATACAGCTCCCAGGACTCATTTCTATCCCTGTGCTTCTTGATAGCACCGCAAATCCCCGCGGTGGGTTCCCAGGTCACAGCAATACCTGCAGCAGAAATACCTCCTTGCCTTAAGCAGCACTTTTTTATCCCAAGACAGTGTTTGTTTAGTGGATTGTGATTCTAATTCAGCAGATGGTACCAACAGCTGCCAACTCTGCATCTTGTCTCCCTCCTAGCAGGCGGCATTGACCCGATCTGACCCCGCGCAGGGCTCAGCCTGGCACCCAAGGCTGTGTGGGTGAAGATGTCCCCTGGCAGGACCCGCGGTGTGGTCTGCACCCAGGCAGCTCTCAGTCAGGCTGGGAGTCCTGGGAGCCAGAGGATGCTGTAGCCCACCCAGAGGATGCTGCAGCCCCCCTGGAGGATGCTGCTGTCCAGACTCCGCTGCCCCGGTGCTGCCAGGGGCTGCCCCAAAGCTGGGCAGAGGCTGCCACTTAGTGTTGGAAGGGAGCACGGCTGCTGCAGAGACCTGGCAGAGCGCCTGCAGCTGGGCCAGGCCACTCCTATGCTCCTTGGGGTGTTCCCAGGCTCCTGCTCACAGCCCAGGGTGCCTGAGCATCTCTGGGTGCACGTGGTCCCATCTAACAATGACTCTGCAATGGTGCTAATGAGGCTCGTGCTCCTCCATCCCCTGCCCTATCCCTTGGGATGCTGGCAGAGCTCACCCTCACCAGCCCTGCACCCCCAGACAGCTGATGAAGGTCCTCACCCCTCCCTGGGCACTGCCAAAATCAGCTGGCATCGCATTGTCCAACATAGAATCACAGAATTGGATTGGACTATCAAAACTATCTAGTTCCAATCCATGGGGAGGAATACCTTCCACTAGACCAGGTTGCTCCAAGCCCTGTCCAACCTGGCCTTGAACACTTCCAGGGATGGGGCAGCCACAGCTTCTTTGGGCAACCTGTGCCAGAGCCTCACCTCCCTCACAGGGAAGAATTTCTTCCCAATATCCCATCTAACCCTGCTCTCTGTCAGTGGGAAGCCATTCCTCCTCGTCCTGTCACCCCATGCCCTTGTCCAAAGTCCCTCTCCAGCTTTCTTGTAGCCCCTTTGAGTACTGGAAGGTGTTCTAAGCTCTCCCTGGAGCCTCTTGCTCCAGCTGGCCTCCTGGACATGTTTCTATTTAAATGATGTGCCTTGTACCCCTTTTTCTTAGACAATGTGGCACTGAGGTATCCAGGGGATGCAGGATTTGGCTGCTGTTCTTGGTCTCCTGTATGACTCTGGCAAGCTCTCCCCTGCCTCAGTTTCCCCAAACTGTGCAGTGGGTCCATGAGAAACAAGCCCTTCCACCAGCTCCCAGGGTCTCCTGGCTGCTGGAGCAGAGCTCAGTGCCCCTTGGCCACCTGGGGAAACTGAGGCAGGGCACAGCAAAGCAGGGCTGGGTGGTCCTGAGCAGCTCCCACTGCCCCAAGCATGCTGGCTGCTGTCATCTCCTGCTCCTTCCCCTCATTACAGCCCGATTCCCTGGAGACCTCGGCGGCAGAACGTCCTTCCCCGGTGATGTTATATTAGCTTAATAGCATTTTTCCACTCCATTTGAGAGGGGAATTTACAATGATCTTCGATTAGGACTGCCTTAGGGATGCCTCCGATTAACACCATCCGTCCTCATTCACACCCCCTGCCATGGGCAGGGACACCTTCCACTAGCCCAGGTTGCTCCAAGCCCTGTCCAACCTGGCCTTGGACACTTCCAGGGATGGGACAGCCAAAGCTTCTCTGGGTAACCTGTGCCAGGGCCTCACCACCCTCACAGCCAAGAATTTCTTCCTAATATCCCATCTAACCCTGCCCTCCGTCTGTGTGAGCCATTCCCCCTTCTCCTGTCACCCCATGGCCTTGTCTGAAGTCCCTCTCCAGCTCTCTTGGAGCCCCTTTAGGCACTGGAAGGGGCTCTAAGGTCTCCCCAAAGCCTTCTCTTCTCCTGGTTGAACACTCCCAGCTCTTCCAGCCTGTCTCCATAGCAGAGGGTCTCCAGCCCTGGGAGCATCTCCGTGGCCTCCTCTGGACTCTCTCCAGCAGGTCCATGTCCTTCTGATGCTGGGTGTGCCAGAGCTGCGCCCAGCTACCTACTCCAGAGCAGAGCAGAGGTGCAGAATCCCCTCCCTCCCTCTACCTGCCGGCCACGCTGCTGCTGCTGCATCCCAGGATACAGCTGAGCTCCAAGGAACAGATCCAGCAATGCCTCTCACGGTCCTGCTTGCAGACCCTCAGGCAGCACCCCGTGGGGGCAGGCAGAGCCTTCGTTGTTGGCATTCCCAGCCCCGGCAGCCCCTGCCCTCTGGAGCGCCGCGGGCTGCACAGCCCCGACCCCCTCCTCGCCCGGAGCTGCCACTGCTCTTCCTTCGCCTCTGCCACAGACGGCTCTGGGATCACTTACCAATTAGTGTGGCCTGCTCATTAAAGCTCATTATCTGCCAGTGTGAACTTGGATGGGATTGTGCGGGCTTGGCAGGGGATCAAAATCTTCCTTTTTTCCAATTGCATCCCTCTCACCCCCACGCTCCGGGAACAGCCCCGCGGCTGCACCAGAAGGCTGGGGGATGCGGTGCTGCCTTTTAGAAGGAAAAAAAAGTGCCCAACAAATTAAGCCGACTCCTCTTCACAGCAGAGACCGGTTGATGCTCCCCACCGGTGCTGTGATGGAGCACAGTGATGCCTGGATCTCTGTCTTCCATGGTATTCCAGTGATCTAGGGATGCATAGGGGGTAAATGTCAGGACTTTTTGACCACTGTGGGATAGTGAGCTCAGCCTGGCTCCAGGACACAGAGCTGGCAGCCATGGGAAATATCAGCTGCCAGCTACAGAAATCAGGTTTCTCCTCCATGTGGTACATTGTCGAGAGGGGCTGGTCTCAGAAGTTTCGTGACTATTTTCTGCTTCTCATTGCAAGGATAGAGGGGAAAACAAACAACTCTGACAAAACCAGTCTTCTCCCACCGCACCCATGGGTGTTTGTGTTAAACAGGTGCCAGAAAACCCAACAGATTACAAGGCTGGGATGGAAACATCCCTACTCATGGAAGGAGACTTCACTGTGTGGGGAATCCCAGTTCTAACCTGAGCTGTAGGGCAAAGCCCTGTGCCCCCATTCTGCCCTCCTGCCCCCCAAGCCATTGGACTGGCTCTGCTGTCACCAACACATCTCAGCCTTTGCCTGACTCTGTGACACCAGTGCCTGGGGGGTGACATGGACCCAGGTCCTTGGGCAGGGATGGGGACATTGCTTTGTGGCCACAAAGGCCAGTCCTGGACATCCTGCAGCTGCAAGGCAAACAAGCCAAAGTCTTTCCGTGCTGGGAAAATCAATCCCAAATGCAGCCTGGTTTCATAAGAACCAGGAGCATGGGAGTGGGAGCCGTGTCTTTCCCAGTGCCTCCTTCCCCTCTTTCCCAAAGCCATCCTTCCCCTGGGAGACACCAGGTCTGGCTTTCATTAGCGAATGAGCCTGTTTTGGTGAATGGCTCTTGTCAATATTGATTAAATTCCATCTTCCCATGTGCAGACAAATCCTCTTGCAGTCCTTTCAGTGCTACTATCCTAAAATAACTCAGTAACAAGACACGGTTTAACCCTTCCTTCCTCCTCCAAAAGAAGAAACCCCAAGGTGAAATCACCCACTAACTTCTCCTTTGTTCATCTCCCGCATGGAACCACCCAGTAACAAGACAAAAATCCACCAGCCAGTGGAAAGCAGCTGGTCTAAGTTCAAGCCAAAGAGCCTCAGCTTGTGTGAGCCAGGGCTTTAGCACAGGCCAAGCTGGGAAGGCTGCGCCTACATCATTAACAAAATCCCCAGCAAATGCTCCCTGTGGCATCCAACCAGCTCTCCAGGGCTGTAAATTGTGCCCAGAAGCATATTCCTCCTCAGCCCCTCCTTTCCAGGGTGCCTTTCACCGCAGACATCCCTGTGCCTGCATCCCACGCTGCCCTGGATTAACCGCCTCTTTTATTGCTGCCAATTACTGGCAGCAAAGCTGCCGCAGGGATGAAGGATGTGAGATGGGTTACACCTTCCCAGCCCTAATGACGTGAGGATTTGCAGGCTGGAGCAGCAGCCTCGGCTCCCCACGGAGCAGGGGATCAGCACACAGCCCCCCACCCTGCTTCCCTGCATGTCCTTTGCACCCCACTGCTGGATGCTGCACATGGTATTGTGGGGACAGCTGTATCCCCGAGCCCTTGCATGGATCAGGGGATGGGAAGGGGTGTGGATCAGGGGTTTTGGAAGGTGCACGGATCAGGGGATGGAAAGTGAAGCCCATCTTTAGTGACCCAGAGAGCTTCCCTTGTGGGTGGGAGCAGAGGCAGCACCAGCCTGCAGGCAGCAGACCACACTCGACTGCTGCTGAATGCTCTGAGGCTTCACACTGCGAGAAGAATGAGCAGATAATAGGATTTTCCATCTCTTCAAAGGGCGCTCGAGCCAGGCCCCGGTGCTGTGTGGCGCCCTGGGAAGAGCTGCCGGGAAGATCCCACACCTCCCAGCCGGCGCCACAGCCACAGGGATGCTCCCAGCTGCAGAGCAGCCACCAGTGTGCAAACAGGGACTGGGGATCTGGGCTCTGGGAGGGCAGAGGGCTGGAAGGCACCACGGGGATTATCACAGTGATACCAACCAAAGGGGGGCAAGAGGAGGTGAAACTGTGGTGCTGCCACAATGGGAGCCAGGGGAAGGCTCATCTCCCCCGATGTTTTTCATAGAATTGTTTGGGATTGGTTTGGGTTGGAAGGGACCTTCGAGACCATCTCATTCCACCCCCCTGCCACAGGCAGGGACACCTTCCACTATCCCAGGTTGCTCCAAGCCCTGTCCAACCTGGCCTTGGACACTTCCAGGGATGGGGCAGCCACAGCTTCTCTGGGCAACCTGTGCCAGAGCCTCACCACCCTCACGGGGAAGAATTTCTTCCTAATATCCAATCTGAACCTCTCCTCTTTCAAATTAAAGCCAGGAACAGCTGCTCTGCTGCAGAAGCAAGCGAGAAAGACAGTGGGCTTTCCACTTTGTGTTCACAGCAGCCAGGGCACGCTCACATCGCCACACCAAAGGCATGGCACACTCACACCTATCTGCTGCACACACTGGCACCAGCTTGGGGCAGAGCAGCCGCCCCTGGCCAGCCCAAGGTCCCTCAGTCCCCGACCGCTGCACAGGGGCAGCCGAGGGACCATCTGGAGGCTCATTTGAAGAGCTCCCACGTCCCCACATCCCTGCTCCATTTCTCCTCGGATGGCTTATCAGCAGTGACTTTCCCGACAGCAATCGATAGAAAACATTTTATCACCTTCCCAGGCGGCAGGATCCGTGGAGTGGGTCTGATTTCTGTTTCTATGGTGACATCTTCCGGGCTTGTGAAAGATTTTGCCTTTCTTGGTTGTTGTTGGGTGGTGGAGATAAGGGGGTGGGGGGGGGGGGGAGCGAGGGGGGTTGGTGCTATATTTTTTGTTGTTGTAGGTTTTGCTTTTTTTTCCTTTTCTTTTTTTAATACCATTTTCAGCGTACCAAGGAAGCCGCCAGCCAGCCAAACACGATGCCCGCAGCGTACCCACAGCACTGCTGCTCGCTGGGAGGGGCCCCAGGGCAGCTTTCATCCCCGAAATGCCTCTGAAACCTATTGAGGCTCAAACTAGAGCCATCTCCCTCCTCCCCTCACCCACATCCCCCTTTCCACCTCTCTGGGCTTCTCTTGTCAGGCCTGGAAAAAGCCACTTGGCCACACAGCAGGGATGGCCTCAAGCACAAGTGACTGCTCAGGGCGTTTTGTAGTGCAGCTGATTTTGCTCCTCAGTTCTGCTCCCTCCTCCTTCTTCCCCTTCCTTTTTATCTCCCTCCACCTGCTTTGGTGGAAGAGGAGGGGGTTTTCACACAGCCCCCCACTGCCAGCCCCTGCCCTGCCAGCTGCAGTGACCCTGGGACCCAACCAAAGGGGCAAGGAGGGACAGCAGGGGGTCACTTCTTGTTTCTGGGACATGATCACTTGTCATCCCCTGCACGCAAATGGCCCAGTGCTTCTGCTGAGTTATTGGCACCTGAGGATCTCACTGACTGCCTAATTAATGTCTGCACAGTTCCCTCTCATCAGGGCTCCCTTTACCCCATGAAACCCATCAGTCCTGCCACGTGCCCCTGCCAAAACAGTCTGTATGCCCAGCTGGGAGCCACCCTCCTGGAGACACCCTCCTCTGAGAGCTGGAGGGACTGATAGATGGAAGGAGGGATGGATGGAGGGAGGGGTGACCTCTAATGTCTGGAGTTGCCCTATGCTGATGCATTTAGCAAAGCTGTCCCCAGCTCCTTGGCCCTTGTTTCTTGGGGACCCAAAGGGAAGCCTTTCTCCTCCACCCCCAAGTCCCCAAGAGGGCTGAACCTTTGTCCTTACTGCCAAGGGAACAGCTGCCCAGCTGAGGTGAACACCAGGCTCCAGCCTCCTGAAATCCTGACTGCATTCAGCACGCAGCAGCCCAGAGAGGCTGAGCAACACAAGGAAGCCAACGGTCCTGTGCACATCCTGAGATGTGCCATAAGAACTGGTCCAAGGACAAGGACAGGGAAGGACAAGACTCTTCCAACAGCATCAGTCCAGGTTGCCAGAGGTGGGTTTGAAAGGCACCACCAGCTTGGGAACACTCTGCCTGTACCTTTCCCGTAATGATAAAGCCACCCTGTTCTATTTAATTAATGTTTCTCAGTGGCACAGCCTTCAGCTACTAAAATAAGTAAATAAAATAGAACAGAGGTTTCTTCTTCTTTTTTCTTTTTATAATGGGAAACTCCAAAGCTCATAAAGTTGGAACCATGTCCTGGCATTAAGTGACAGTGGGGGGTTTGCTCCTTGCATCGGGCACAGACCCAAAGCACTTAAAAGCAAGGGCAGGAATGGGTAATGTGGGTCTGCCATCTCCTTACCCAGCCAAGAGAAATGCAGTGCCCGTGACACAGATCAGCACCCCTGCATATTTCATCTCAACGCAATGCCCTTATCTTTGACCCAAAATAAAAATTATTCCTTGCTCAGCGCTCTCAAAATACAAAATTATCTATGCATGCACTAATGCCACGTATCAATCAACTTCAAATGCAAATCCCCCCAGCATTTAGCCCTAATTTTACCATAAAAGGATGGGTCCACGCCAAGCACCTCGCTCAACATTATTCTAGGGAACAGCAGCTACCATCAGCAAATCTCCTGGTCATTGACAAATACTTGGATCCTCAGCTTTTCCTAATGGAAACAATCTGGCCGCTTCCTGAGAAAGGGCGAAGCACGGAAGGAGAGCAGCACGTTCTCTTCTCTCCCCCTTTTTCCTCCCTTCTAAAAAACCTCCGGAAACTGGTGTGGGGACGGGTGCTGGGGGAAGGAGAGCAGAGCTGGGTGGGAGCTCGGTGGGAGCAGCCAGACAAACCCCTCAGGGCTCTCCCTGTGAGGGGGGAGGACCAGCATCATCAGCCACAGTGGGGAGAGTCTGCACCCCATCCCTGCTGACAGAAACGCTGCTCAAAGGGAAGCTGGTTTGCCAGGATGTGTGGTGGGTAATTAGGGATTTGCAAGGCTGGGCACACTCTGCAAGTCTTTTTCTTCCTTTTCACAGAAATGAGGGAGCGTTGGTGGGAAAAGGCACTGTGCAAGCGACAGGAAAACACCAGGGAGCACTTGAAGGAATGTCAAAGTGTGGATCAAACCCAGCCCGTATTAAATGTCTTTCCAGGTTACTGCAAGGCTGACAGGGTGCGGATGGACAGACAGACAGCAGAGCTACTGCTGGACCATGACAAATACCAGTAAGAGCTCTGGAAAGGCTAAAAGTCCTTGAGCACATGCTATGCTTCAACTGCACAGAGTAGGAGAGCCCTCTCGAGTGGGTTGTCCCACCAGGACTGTCCCAGCACCACCATCAGTGATGCCACTACCAGACACAAGGTTTAATGAATTCCCACCCTGATCCACTTCATCGGATCCTGGGTCCCACTCACAGCCCTGGCAGTGCTGTGAGGGCGGCACACCACAGGTCCATCCAAATTTCCGCCCCGCATCCTCAAGGAACAATGGCCTGTGTGTCCCTCGGAGGCCCCTCCTGCCGCACGCGGCCGCAGCCGCCCTCGGAACACTCTCCCTCTTGTTCGCTTTGGCCGGGAAGCAGCGGAGCAGCAGGTATTTCCTGCCATCGGCTGCCATCCCTGCCTGGCCGGCCCCACAGGGGACACGCTGCTCCAGCTCTAGTCCCTGGGACCCCCAAGGGACCTGCCACCCCTCAGGGACAAAGCAGGAACCTGCAGCGGTTGCTGTCCTTCGGCAGGCAGGTGGCCCTGCTCCAAAGGGACACCAGCAGCTCCACACACCCCCCCGCTGTGCACATCCTGCTGGAAAAGATTTCCCTTCTGCTGTTCCAAGTCACAGCTAAAATGAGGCTCAAAAACGTGCAAAACGCTGGTTTTGCCTCGTTTCCTTTGTGTGTTTCAGTGTGTTCTGCAAACAGGGCACTTCCTCAGAGCTCTGCTTTGGCTCTCACGTTCGGGAATAAGAGAGAGGCTTTTATTTTAATAGGAAAACAGGATTATAAATTAGCAGTCAAGCTGCGAGAGCACAGAATCTTCCTCTTAAAATATCTGCACACGTTGCCATGGCCAAAGCTGGGTGTCAGCACCGGGGACACACGCACGGAGGGGTCCCGGGTGCCACCCCTCTTGGTGCAAAGCAGGTCTGGTGGCCACTGGCACGAGTGAGATGCACACGGGTAATCAGCTGCAACCTCCCAACAGCAAGGGCTTACACCAGATACCTGATGGAGAGGAAAATCCCAGGCAAGCATCAGGCAGCACTGCTGGCTGCAGCCAATTTTCCTCACTTAATATGTTTCCTGCACTCGTCCCCCTCCCTGACCTCGGCTCCTCCTTGGAGCACGTTCAGCCCCAGACACACCGCTGAGCACAGCCAAGGCCAGCGGGACTGCTGCCATTTCATCCCACCCCTTGGCTCCCAGGCCAGGGCTCCCGCCACGCTGCTGCACATCCCAGCTTCCCCCTGGGGCTTCCCACTCTGCCCGGGGCAGGATAAGTGGGCAGCCCCAAACACCTCGTGGGGTGATTGTGCTCTCTGCACCCATGGAAGGCTTGGAGAGAGGGGGGTGGGCAGACCACCTCCACCCTTTGTGAAGGGTGTTGTGATCCAGACTCAGATGAATACCTAAATCCAGCTCCAAATGCAAATCCAGATGTGGATCAGAATCCAGATCCAAATACTCATCTAAATACAGACCCACACCTAAGTGTAGACCCATACATGGTCCAGCCCTAATCCAAATGTGGATCAAAGCCCAGAAGCAGCCCCACCTCCAAATCCAGACCTGAGCCCTGACCCAGCGTCCTCATCCTGCCCACTGCCAGCAGCTGGTGGATGCTGCCCAATGGACTACCCTGCACCCAGCACCAGTGCCCAGTACCAGCACCTGGCAGGTGGTGCCCGGGAGGGTTCCCTGTACCCAGCACCGCTGCCACCCTCCCATGCCTGCTCCCTAACACTCAGCCCATGCTGCCCAGAAGCTGCCATACGGTTCTTGCTGCTGGCACCCAGGACTCACCGCACCGTGTGGAGCACCCTAGTGCCGGGCATGCCATGCCCAGTGCCCATCCCAGTGCCCAGTACCTGATGTGCCATGCCCAGTGCTCGCCCCGTTGCCCGGTACGTCATGCCCCGGCGCCCGTGTGCCGCGCCTCGGTGCCCGGTGTGTCGTACCCCGGTGCCCGGCGTGCCGTGCCCCGGTGCCCGTTCTGCCATTCCCAGCGCCCACCCCGGCGTGCCGTGCCCGGTATGCCCTGCCCAGCGCCCATCCCGGTGCCCGGCGTACCATGCTCGCCCCCGCCCCGCGGTGCCCGATATGCCCTGCCCAGCGCCCGCCCCGGTGCCCGCGGTGCCCGGCGTGCCGTGCCCGCCCCCTGCCCCGGTGCCCGCGGTGCCCGGTATGCCCTGCCCAGCGCCCGTCCCGGTGCCCGCGGTGCCCGGTATGCCATGCCCGCCCCTTGCCCCGGTGCCCGCGGTGCCCGGTATGCCCTGCCCAGCGCCCGCCCCGGTGCCCGCGGTGCCCGGCGTGCCGTGCCCGCCCCCTGCCCCGGTGCCCGCGGTGCCCGGTATGCCCTGCCCAGCGCCCGCCCCGGTGCCCGCGGTGCCCGGCGTGCCGTGCCCGCCCCCTGCCCCGGTGCCCGCGGTGCCCCGCGGCTCGCGGTGCGCGCCGCCCCCGCCGGGTGCGTGCCCGGTGCCACCGGCGGCGCTGCCGGCAGGTGTCGCCGCGGTCGCGGGCAGGCGGCGGGCGCGCGTGCACTTCCGACGGCGCTCGGTCATGCCCCCGCCGTCCCTCCCCTCGCTCCCGGCGCCGCGCGGGGCTCCCGCCCGCTGACACCGCCGAGGCGGCTCGCACGGCGCGGGAGAGCGGCGCGGCCGCCCGGGCATGGCCGCCGGGGCCGCCCCCGCCCAGCGCCGCCGCTGAGAGGCAGCGGGGCTCGGCCCGCCAGGTAAGGAGGGCTCCGGCTACGCGGCTCCCGGGGAGGGGGGAGAACCGGGCGGGCCGCTGAGCCCGGGGAGGGCCCGGGGAGGGCGGGGGGTGGTAGGGGCCGGCGGGAGGAGCGGAGGGGCCGAGCGAGCGGGCGCTGCCGGCGGCCGGGGGAGCCCTGCCCGCCGCCCCGTTACCCCCCCGGGGCTTCGCTTCGCAGCGGCGGCTGCAGCCGCTGGAGCGGCGGTGGCACCGCCGCCACATCCCCTTCCCTTCCTTTCCCTTCCCTTCCCTTCCTTTCCCTTCCTTTCCTTTCCCTTCCTTTCCCTTCCCTTCCTTTCCTTTCCTTTCCCTTCCCTTCCCTTCCCTTCCCTTCCCTTCCCTTCCCTTCCCTTCCCTTCCCTTCCCTTCCCTTCCCTTCCTTTCCCTTCCCTTCCCTTCCCTTCCCTTCCCTTCCCTTCCCTTCCCTTCCCTTCCCTTCCCTTCCGCCCGCGCTCCCACCGCACCGCACTCGCATTTCCAACCGCAGCCCGTTTCGGTCCCCCCCCAACCCTCCGAAACCCGCCTCGACCCCCCCAAAACGCGAGCCTGGCGCCGGGCTCGATGACGTCACGGAGGGGCTCCCCGGCCCCCCCGGTCCCGCGGGTGCGGGTGGCCGCGGTGCTCCCAGCTGGTGGTGCCGAAACGCCGAGGGGGGACATGGTGCATCTCTGATAGCCCCGAGCCCCCCCGAGCCCTTCTGCTGCAGCTGTGAAATTCCATTTAAATTCCTCTGTGTGTGTGTGTGTGTGTGTGTGTGTGTGTGTGTGTGTGTGTGTGTGTGTGTGTGTATGTATTCCCACCCCCGCTGGAAATGTGCAGCTGGAGTAGCACCCTGAGCATGGTGGTGGGATTCCAATGCAGATGCTGAGCTGCCCGGGGTCGGCATCCCGAGGGCTCTCCGGCCGGTGGAAGCGTCGGGCTGACGTCGCAGACCTGCTGGAGGTTCTCGCTGACGTCAGAGCAGGATGTTGCTGGGGTGCGTGTTTGTCCCCCACTGCCTTAGACAGAGCGCGATGCCATCCCTTAGGTGTGAGCAGGTTTTGGCTTTGGTGAAAGCTCTTGTGCCCACTGGCCCCTGCCAGCAATCCCCTTGGCTGTGAGCGGTGACCGGGTTGGCTGCCCTCAGGTGACCTCCCAAAGTGATGGTTTGGAAGAACAAACCCAACAGTTGGGGTTTTGCATGGGAGAGTGCTCCTAGGGCCCCGTGCCAGTGGAGGGAGGGCATTGCCAGTGGTGCCAGCACCTTCCAAGAGCTCTTCCAGCTCAGCTCCAGCTGCCCCAGCTCCTGGGCATCTCCGGAGCCTCTTTGGTGGTCCAGAAATGGTTTCCTGCTGAGTGATGGGACTTTGTGGAGTGCTCCTACCCCGCAGCTGCCTCCCCCAGGGTGGCAGCGTGTATTCCCCAGGTGGGTGAGCAGCGCCGTGGTGGCTCTGTGAATGTGGGTGCTGTCACCTGTGTGTCGGTGGCAGAGGGTTGGGGGACCCACGGGGGGTGAGGCAGAGGTTGGCTGTGCGTGGTGCCTGCTGGTGCTGAGACTGTGTCTCCTGGTGTCTGTCACTGCCTGATGAAAATGGACCTCGAGCTGCTGGGGGATGGAGTGGAGAAGGATGGGAAGAAGCCAAGTGAGATGGAGGAAAGGACATGTTCCCCCTGGGTGCTCTTCCCTCCCTGTTTCCCATGGGATCGAGGTGTGCCTCAAGGCTTGGTGAGAGCGATGATGGTGGGGGGTTCAGTGGGGGTCTGTGCACAAGGCTGGGGACACTGCATCCTGAGCAGCAGCTCTGCAGCCTGGGGCCGGGAGCTGTGTGAAGTTCAAGGCAGGAAGTGAGAAATAAAAAATAAAAATAAAAAAAAAATACCATAACCGGTAGAAACCGCCGTGGAGATTTAGGGAAGCGGCACGGCTGTGCCGTGGAGCCCAGAAAAAGTGTGCATCCTTGTCTGATGAGGAGCTGCCCGTGCCAGGGACCGCAGACCCACCTCTCCTCTCCCGGCTCTGTCTCCGCTGCAAGCCCCAGGGAACAATTGCATACAGAGTGCTTCGTTTCAGAGCCGCCACAGTCATTTCAGAGACCTTTTAGGCAGGAAAAGTGCTCTGTAGCGTGTAATTTGAAGGCTCTGCTCTGAACCTTCACTGTCGCTCTGCTAAATGATCCTCTGCTCTTCCAAACCTTTGCTGCCTGGAAACCAGTGGCAGTGACCTGGTTCCTGGCCTCACTCAGTCCGAGGTCTCCCTTCAGCTCTGTGCTAAGGTGAGGGGAGTTGCAGGTTGCAAGGAGCAGCCCGAGGTGGTTCTCTGTCTTGCATGGGGCCTCTCACATGTCAGAGTCCTGGGAGATTTCAGCCAGTCTTAATCATCTCTCGCCTATGCCTGAGCTGCAGAGGTTGTCACAG
The DNA here is from genome assembly GCF_036250125.1 of Pseudopipra pipra. Taxonomy (NCBI): domain Eukaryota; kingdom Metazoa; phylum Chordata; class Aves; order Passeriformes; family Pipridae; genus Pseudopipra; species Pseudopipra pipra. The sequence goes on from NC_087564.1 coordinate 14,126,197, forward strand.
CTCGCTAAGGATTTTCCAGCCTGGAGGGTCGAACCTTGTGAGGGCTCTGCAGGAAAATCTAGGGACTCCAACTGATTTCCCTCTGAAATGGGGCAGCTGCAGAATTCTTTTCTATAACGTCCCTCAGGCTTGGCAGCTCACGGCAGGGAAGGACGGTTTGTTCTGACATCAGAGAAAATGGCACAACTTTGGTTTAACTGATGGAGCCACTCCACAGCCTCACTGGCAGCACCGGAGCTGAGCCCAGAGGTGCCGGACCATCAGTCAGTCAGGGAGCGTGGTATTGCTGGGAGTTTCCTCATCTTTCCTCTCCTGCCCATCCTTGTTAGCTGCCCTAAAACTTTTGTGGGTTGCAGGCACACCTGCAGGAGCAGAGCAAGCTGTGGGTTTCCTCTCGCCGTGGGCGCTGCCTCCCCTGCCAGGTGCAGGCAGGGCTCTGAGTTGCTGGCAGCCAGGGCATGCAGGCAGCTTGGCAGTGAGGTGCAGGAAAAGGGAAAGGATGGGGAGGAGGAAAAACATTTGAATATGAAGGGTTTGGCTGTCACCCGTCAGCCTGGTCCGGTCCCGTGCTGGGTTGGCACCGTGCACGCACCTGCGTGTCTCCTCTCGCCTCGCATGGCTTCGCTCTGCTTTGGATTCGCTCCTGGTTCCTGCTGAGACAGGAGAGTCCCAGTGATGGTGGATTTCTGCATGTCACCAAATCAGACACACGGCCAGGGCAGGGGGAACCGTCTTGAGTCCATGCTAGTGGGCTGAATCAGCCCTGCCAGGTTCGCATCTGCTCTTAAATCCAGCTGGTGCTGGGGACCCCACCCTCTCCCCAGGCAATTGCTGCCACTCACTAATGACAGGGCTTCTACTTGGCTTCTGCTTGCATCCTATCCCCCGCAGCAGGGCACGAGACACAGAAAAGGCATTTCCCTTTCCCTTCTTCACCTCTCAGAGAGATGCTCTGCAGCTACAGCCCTTCTGAAGAGCGGGCAGGATGCATCCCAGCTGGGGTGGAACAGGCAGACCTGTGTATCGTCCTGCCACCATCCTGTCCCGTTACCTGCTTGGAAACACGCTCAAAATCCATGTGCTCAGCATTGTGTGGATTTGGGATTTCAACATTGCGTGGATTTGGGGTTTTCCCCATGAGGGCTGGTATACAGCTGCTTGAGGCCGGCAGCAAGGAAGCTTTCGCCAGGTGTGGAGGGAGAGGAGGAAGAGGAGGAGGGAGGCAGGTGCAGGTGCTGGAGAACCGGTGTCACATCCAAGTGCAAAGAGCCGTCTCCAAGCAGCGGTCACCACCTGTGCCCACCAGTTCCAGGCTGGAAAAAACAACACATTCCAGGCAGTCAAGGGCCATCACCAGCTCTGCAAGATGGAGAGTTGCTTCCTGGTGCTGGCAGTCACCCCCGGTCCCCGGCGGGAGGGTGGGATCGCTCTGGGAATGCCGCTTCACCGCGGGAAGGTGGCAGCTTGGTTTTTGCTTCGGTTGCACGGCCTAGTTTTGAGAGCTGGAATATGCTCAAAGCTGGGCTTTCTGAGTTGCTTTTTTTGGTTTTGTTTTGTTTTAAATGACAGCATTTCCCCTTTAAATTTACATCTCTAGCTGGGGAACACAGAGCCTGGTGAGAGAGGGAGTGTGAGACTTTTATAAAAAGAACGAGTCGGGTTTTATTATCCCTTTGAGACGAGCAGGGAAAATCTATACTGAAGGCATGAAATAGCAATAAAAATGGACTTTTTGCCAAAGCAAAATTAATTGAGTGAATCTCAGTCCTCAAGCCTGAGCTCTGAGAGGCTTATGAGTTGGATATGAACCACGCTGCCCCCTTCCAGGCTCTCATCCCCCAAGGAGGGGAGGCAAATCCTCCCTCTGGTCCTCGGTGTGTGATGTGATCAACGCACAGTAGCAGAGGACTCGTGCTTGGGATACAGCAAGGCTGAGGTTGCCTCCAGCCCTGGTGATCCCTGGAGCAAGGACCTTCTCCAGGTCCATTGGCTTGGGGATGCTGATGATCATTGTTCCAGCATTTCCATCACTGTGAATCATGGAATCCCCTCTGGACTGTGGATTTGGGGGAGTTCAACAAGAGAAAGGAGGAAGACTGGACAGAGGCTCCTTGAACCCACTCTAGAAGCCAGAAGAGAATCCTGCTGTCTTTCCCTGGCCTGGGCTTGCTCTTATTGACTGTTTTCCTCCCTCATCTGCATCCTGCTCATGACACACTCTGGGGTCTGGCTCTCCAAAGTGCTTTCTGGGCAAATCCTTCACAGAAAAGGAAACTCCCCTCCTGAGGTTTGTTCTTCTGGATGTCATGTGCCGTGGCACCAGCTCAGCTCTGCCATTTTTAGGTGGAAGGATGGCAGGAGGAGCTGCTGGACAGAGCAGCAGAGGAAAGACAGATTCTTTTCAGCAGATGGTGCAAAGAGGATGAAGCTGTGTAAACCTCCTGAGTCCACCGGAGAGACGGAGATTAAATAGTGAGAGGGTTGAGAGGCAGCTCCAGGCAGGAGAAGGAAGGAGAAAAAAAGGCAAATGGGGGTGGAAATAGGATTGGAGAGTGGAACTGGGGAGAGAAACTGTTGGTTTGAACAGGCATCCCTCACCCACATGATGTCTCCCCTCCAATTCAGAGGGCCTAGATTCAGTGCCATAAAAATATAGCCCTTTTCAATCCCTTATCTTGCAGGAGCAGAAACAATTGGCCTGCAAAGAAGGAGAAAACAATCTGTTTGACTGACAAACAAAACCACATTTCTGCACAAAAGGAGGAGGAGGAAGAGGCAGCTGTCTGGCTGCTGCTTCGGCTTTTTTCCTTTCCCCTCCCTCTCCTGTCCCCTCGCTGACGGTGTCGGAGCAGAGTCGCTACCCTTGCCAGCAAAACACCCGCCATTCTGACTGGCTGGGTTCAATGTCAGGCTCCTGCAGCAAATGTCATTGTCCTCCCTGCTGTCACCAGCCACGGTGGAGATGCACCAGCCCTGCTATGATGCCCTCCTGGGGATGGTGCAGGGAAAGGTGGTAACCTGGGGCAGAGCCCTGCTGTCAGGAGAGGTGCCTGCTGGGTGCCAGAGACAGAAAGTGATGCTCAGGAGAGAGGGACCAAGTCCAGCAGCTCATGGCAGCTGAGTGGGGACAGAGGGGACACAGGAGATTCCTCATCAGGGGACCTTGGGGAAGTTCAGCCAGGTTGTGGGCGATGCTGATATCGCAGCACGTGGGCAGCATCCATGGAGCTCCCAAGTGCTGCAGCTGGAGATGCTGCTGGAGCCTTGTCCTTCTCCAGCTCTGTGCCTCGGTTTCCCTGTCTGCAAGGTCAGCAGGATAACACACAGATGCTGTAAGAGAGCTGGGGCATAGAAAGTTGTTAACTTGGCAAGTTGTTATCCCAACAAGTAGTTATTAATTACGGAAACCACCATACTAGCCAAATTGGTGCTGGGGGGAATCTGTCAGAGAGGAAGGAGCAGAGCCCATGGGATCTCAGCAGTTCTCCATCTCTCTGGAACAAACTCCTCACTTGGAGGCTCTTTTGAAAAAGAAGCTGATTTTCCCCATGTGATTCCCTGACCAGAAGCAGCAGCAGTTTCCTGCCTGGAACAGCTTTCCGAGGGGACTCTGCTCTATGGGGACACGTGAAGCAAACACCCACGCTCTGAAAACAGCCAAATGCAATACCCAGTGCCTGAACCTGGAAAAGCAGAGGCTGGAGCAAAACAATCTCTGCAGGGGCTGGTAGTGCACACAGAGGGAACTGAAGTAAATAAAGGGGCACAAGAAGCAAACCCTGAAGCCCCCAGGACACTCTTTTGATGCAGTTGCTGATGACCTACTAGAATCCACTGGAAAGATGATCCTGCAGTGGTGGGTGGTTCACTTTTTCCTCTTTTTATTTTTTAAGGAGCTGTTTCACTTCACAGCCAAGTAGCAAAATAACACATAAGAAATCAGAGATTCCAGGTGAGTTAATAACGAATAATGAGTCTCTCAGTTCCTGAGTGGTTCTCTTGTTGCCGCAGTCCAGGCATATAACAGCCTGGCTTTCCTGAGTATTCTCAGCCAGGCTTGTTGAAATGCTGGTATGGATTGATAGAAACATCCTGAATTCAAGGGAATTCAAGAGATCCAGCCTCTGCTTTCTTAGATTGTTGTAACAGAAGCTTTGGGGAATATTTGACATGAAACATGGGAAGAATTTGGTTTCTTTTTAATTCCTGGACCTGAAATGAAGAATTTTCTGCACTTTTCTTTCCTCTTTTATTTCAAAGGAAGATGAGAGGAACTATCCCTGCACGAGTCAAACTGCGGGCAAGGGAAGATACGAAAGATGACTGGACTACTTTTACAACTTTGGCACTTGACTTTCCTCCCCAGAAGGGGAAGATGCACTGTCAGCCTGTCTTGTGATCAGGCTGTATCTTTTTGTTACCCTGATAAACGTCAGCTGACCAGGCTGGGATGTAAAACAGCTCCATCTTTACCAGACCATTGCTGCTCTGCCTTACACACAGTATTTGGGCAGGAAAGGGCCCAGCAGCTCCCCACGTGAGCACTGCTTGCAGACTTTGCCTGGCCCCCCAAGGTCTCCATCTCCTCCTTGCCCTGCCATGGCCCCTCAGGGTCCTCCAGCACCCTCTCTCCTTTACCTACTTCTGCCCCCCACATTCTCCCTGACTTCTCCCTTCAGCTCCTTTCTCCGAGCTGAGCTCCAAGGGCAGAGGTGAGGGTTTGGCCTCTATGCTCAGTGCTGGTAGGTGCAATGCACAGCTTGTGCTGATAAAGTAAATCTAACAAAGATGTGGAGTTTGGCTCCTGGGCAAGACAGAGCATTCAGTTTTTAGCAGATTCCTGCTTCTCTGGTCCCACACGTTCCGAGCATGGCCATGGGAGCAGCTCTCGGGGTGAAGCCAGAGTTTGGCTTAGCTCAGGGCTTGAGGATATGAGGCAGAGTGGGTTATGCTGAAGCCCTGTCGCTCACTTTCGGACTCTGGAGATGTCTGGATGCTCCCAGTCCCTGGCTGTTGGGATGGTATTTCCCATGGCAGAGCCAGCATTTGGTGAAGCAGCACACATCCATGTTTTTTCCAGAACCTACCTGGAACCTCTCCTTTCCCTGGGCATCTCCCACCCCTTCCACCAGCTGCAATCACACAGTCCAGAAGCTCATCCTCGATGTTACTCTGCGCTCGTGTCTCTTGGGACTTGGCCAGCGTGTGTCAGGGCTACGCGCCTCTTCCTCTCCAGCTGCTCTGCGCTCGGCTGCGTCACCCGGAGCATCCCTTCCTCCTGCCAGGGGTGGCTTTGCACATCCTGTTTCCCGAGTTGCCTTGCCCTGATTTATACTAGGTCACAGGCGTGTGGGTCCCTCACTTGGCCGTGGCAGCACAGCCTCTTTGATTAGGTGTATCTCCAAGCATGACTTCCATCTGCCCGTCAGTCGCTATAGCTAATTCCTGCAGCATTTACAGCCATGCAGGGGCCTCGGTCCTATGGAATAGCCACTGATGGTGGCAGGACTGTGCTAAATGATCTATTCCACACGTTTCACCTCTTTCCTGTTCGCAAATTGTTGGCGATTTTTTGTAGTTGCATTAAGTATTCCGAGTGGCTGCGATTTCCCCCATCGTATTCATTATTCAAAATTGTTCTCCAGATAATTTCTGCAAATAATTCGCAGTCTTTGCTCTTTTGTGAATACTCGGTCTCAAGAATGAGAGTCGTTTTAATTGGGATCTCACATCACATGATGGGTTTTGGCTTCCCGATTGGGCGGGCTTAATTTTTAGGCTTGAGGTTTGGGGAGGGAAACTGTTGCAATTAAGAATTTGAAATTCACTTTCTTCCAATATCTTTAGTTGACGCTTAACATTAACAGTCTGTCTTGCTTTTTTTTTTTTTTTTTTCCCCCCTTCCTGGCCAAAAATCCCTGTTGGTAACTTGTTGGCAAGAAACACTTGGAGAATATAAACAAAAAGGTGGCACCAAAACAGCTAAATTTAACATATCTGAAAACTGGAGTGATGATTCACAGTGGTTTGTTGTGTATTATTCACCTCACTCTGGTAAAAATAATGATGAAAATAATTTAGAAACATAAAAAGTCACATAGCAAGGGGACATTTATAGCACTTGGTTTCATAAAATCTTCCCGTCAGCGGTTCTCTGTGTGCCTGAGAAACATCCTGTGGGCTGGCTGGTGTGTTGTACCCTGGCCCTTGATGCTCCAGGCCTGGGCTGGGGCTGCTGCCGGCTCAGTGGAGGGAAGGAAGGTTCAACCATCCTGGCACCTCATTGTAGGAGCAGGTGTCACACCTCATACTGCCTTGATCCGCACCCTCAGCAGGAAAGACTCCAGTTGCCTCATGCAGAGCTCGACTCCAGGCAGAGGGTGACCGTAAGTGACTTGCCCAAGGTCACACTCCAGCTCCCTGGTTCAGCTGGAAATAGCTCCAAGGTCTCCTGATCCCCCCAGCAGCCCCCTCGCTGCCAGGCGAGACGGAAAGGTGCAGAGTTCACATGTCTTCTCTAACCGACAGCCTGGCTCCTGCCACCTCACCTAAAACCTCCTTGGCTCTACTTTCTGCCCCTCACCCTTGGGCTGAGTCAATACAGCCCCCTCTCAGCCCCCCCTTAATAACACGGGCTCCTGTGGCATATTTATGCCTCAAAGTGGAGCGCTGCGCCGGCGTTCCCGTTCGTGCGGCACCCGCACAGCCCGGCTGCTCGCTTCCACCAGCTGCTGCTGCCGATTTCCCTTAAAAATAAAACCCCTCTAAAGGTACAGCAGGGACACCTTAAATGCAGAGCTGTGGCGTGCAGTTAATCATATCCTCTTAACGGGTTTATTCGCTCATTAAATATTTAAGACTCGTTTCTCTTTATCAATAGTGTGGAGGCGTGCAGGCCCCGGTGCAAAGATTTATGCACACAATAGGATCGGTGCATTTAGATTTGTTTGAAGGGATCTGAGAGCCATTTAAAACTCGACCGAGGGGGACGGTTTCTGCTGCCACTGTTTTCCTCTGGTGAGGTTTCTGCCTCCTCACTGTGGCTGGGAGGTGGCAGGAGGGGAGGTCGGGGGGTGTGGGCTGAGGGCTGCCTCTGGTACCCTCTTCGTTGCTTTTGAAATAGCTGTGCCCTCTTTTTGAGGGATGCTGAGGTCTTGGAGGGGATGTATCTGGCTTGAGCGTCTACTAGTGATGAGGATGGTCTGTGTGTGGAGGCAGTACCTGGTGCTGGGAGTGTGTTTGTGGAAGTGGTATTTTGATCCCTCTTTCCCATTGCTGTCTGTGTGAAGAGCTTTGCTGTTGCGGCTCAGATGTGAATTCCAGCTCGTCTGGCGCCGTTCGGGAGCCGTCATGCAGGTGCAACATCTGTTGTTCTTCTGTTATTACCTGGGCTCTGCTCTTCATGCAGGTGTAAGAGCAGTGGTGGCCTTTTCAGTTCAGAGGATAGGGAGGGACAAAACCCACACCATCATCCTGGCTCTTCCTCCCCATCATCTGCCCCCCTGTCCACTGTGGCTTGCCAGCCTGGACCTCCATCCTGAGCATCTTCCTCCAGCACCCACCATCTCCAACCTGCACCCATGCCTGGTCTACAGTCCCTACGTGGGGCTCCATGGCTTCCAGCTGCTGCCAGATGTCACTCACCCTGGGTGCATGGAGGTGATTCCTCCTGCCTGTGTGCTCCCCACTGATGTGTGTGTGCCTGTTCCCGGAGCTCCAAGGGCTGTGGGTTGTGATGTGGGGTGTCAGACAGGGCCAGGGGCCTCACTGTGTGTCCGATGCAGTTGCACAGTGTGACCTGTACCCCTCCTTCCATGGAGCGCGTTGCTGGAGCTTGCAGGGACAGCAGGTCCTGGCATGCAGGACTCTATCTCCATCTCAGCAGCCTCTGCTTAGACTGGGAGGGAACATCTCATGCCAAGACCTGTCCTCCCCAGGCTGCAGCTCAGAGTCAGAGATGGCAGCAGCTGACGCCCATTTTTTTTTCGCCCCCTGTGGCATCCTGGCAGGTTCTTCCCGCAGCTTTGCATGCAGCCAGACATGCCTGTTCCAAAAACTCCTCTCCAGGAGGTGCCGGGGGTGGATAGGAAGGGTGAGTAGCTGCAGTGGCAATGGGCAGAGCTGGCAGCTCCCTCCTGAGGGTGTGAGAAATACCCCAGCTGGATTATTGACAGCCCAGAGCATGGGAAGTGCGTGCATGCGTCAGATATTTACCCAAACCTCTCCTGCTTTGCAATGTGCCCACGAAAAAAAGGATCTGACAGCAATAAAACTGTCGGGCGGCTGCTGCTGCTTTTTTTTTAAAGTTCTATGATAGCTTCTCCCCCCCCTTTTTTTAATAGCTAATGCATCTGTCACTACTTTCCTAATGAGCTTTCCGAAAAGGGCCTTGGGGACCTCTACCTCTCCATGTGGGCTTGGATCAGAGCATACTCAGGGGAGACAGAGAGGATTCAGCTCCCTCTTTCACCCCCATCCCCTCCCCAAACTCCTCTCCGAGGGCAGGTTGTCCAGAGGGAGGGGAAGGCAGCAATATCTCAGCACTCTGTGAGCTGGCGTTCACCCCCTGCAATCACAGCCAATAATGACAAAAAGACGGGGCTGCTGCCAGAGATAGAGAGCTGAGCTCCAAGCGTTACAGCAATGTCACAGCCTTGGGACTGCTGCTGGCTGCTACTGGAAAGAAATTTCCTCACAACAGGCAGAGTTATAGGAAGGAGCCATTGATTGCATTAAAAAACACCCTCCCCACCTCTTTTTTTTGGCATGGATTTTCAAGGCTGCTTTTTTTTTTTTTCCTCTCCCCCCCCTTTCTCTCTCCATTTGCCATTGAAGTTGCGTTCAATAAAACCCATCGCCCGAGAGCGTCTGTTCGCATGTTCTCAGCAGTACAATGGGCAGAGGACTGCAGTGTGCAGAGCCCCAGCCAGCCTCTGCAGACAATGAGGGGCTGGCAGCGGGGCAGGGGGGGGCTTCTAGTTTATTTTATTTCATTTTTCCCCCACCTGCCAGCCCCCACTACTAATTGTAATCACAAAAGGCAAATGGGAAGGGACTGGGGGAGCAAGGCTGTGGTTCACTGGGGTCATGGTCTCCATCAGTCATTCTCCCAGCCTGTTGCTGGGTAAAAGCTCGGCTCCTTGGTTTATCAAAATGACTGTGCAGTAAAAGCCTCTTTGCCCAAACCTCCACCCCCCAAAAAAAGCTGTTTCAACTGACTCAAAAAGCCTGAATTTCCCATTATCATCCATGGGAGACTTTCTGTTGACTTCTCTATGCACAGAAGGGAAAACAGAGGGTTTGGTGATTCAGGCACAAACCTGGGATCTCTTCCTTTCGCTGATGCTGTTGGCAAATCCTTTAGGATTTAGCCCAAATCATCCAGGGACCAAATGCTGCCATCAGGCACAAGGGGATGCACCACTTGGCAGGAGTGAATCCCTAATTGTGCTGTGCCAGAGTGCCCCTCAGCTGTGAGATGTAACAGTTGCTCACCCTACTTTGTGTGATGGTGGAGAAGCTAATAGCTAATAATGCCAGGGAGATGCTTCCAGATCTCTAGATAAAAGGTGCTCAAGGAGGGAGAATTATTATCAACATGGGCCAAAGAGCTACAGGGGATTCGAAATCTGTTTGTGTTTGTAGGATGTAACCACTAAGGAGGGAGAGACTGGGACAATGGAGCATGCACAGCACTAATGGAATGAGCGTAGGAAAGAGGATATCTCTGGAGACCCTTAGAAACCATTTCCCAGTGGTAAGATCTACTTGGGTTGTTTGTTCTTCTTCCCAGATGAGAGCTGCAGTCGTGGACGCTTTTATCACTTATGAGCTGGACTAGATGGAGGCTGGAGAGTGTATTGTATGGGCAAGCCCGCCTGGCTTTCCAGTGGGTGGGTACGGATTTGTCCAGTCTCAGCTTCCATTTCTGGCTTTCAGAGCTGTGTTTTATGAAAGAGGAACCTGGACTGGGCATTTCAGACCTGTTTTTCAAGCTTACGGGGTGCAGGTTTGGCCTCTGGTAGAGGTGCAAGGGCATGACTCGGGCACCTTGAGGGTGCAGTGGAAGGGTTGTTCAGGGTGAGCTCATCCTGTCCCAGCTTGGGATGGAGCCTTGGGACATGGATTGGGCTGAGGTGTGGATTTAGAACAGCTCCATGGTAGCATCTGGTGGTTCCTTACAGCCATTTCACTCAGAGATTCTCTTTTTCCAGCTGATTCACTCGTTTCTTGATGAGGTGACAGTAAAGCTCGCTCAGGCTCCACATACTAACACACCGAGGTCCAGGCTGGAGACTCCTAACAAGCTCTGAGCCCGGTGGGGCCAGGGACTGTACAAACACAGGTTGTCTCGTGAGATTAAAACCAAGCTAGGCAAGCTGCTGTTTGTTGTCTGTGGTCTGGCAGTGCTGAGAGACCTGTACATTGCTGTGCAGAGCGTTGGGCAGGCAGGTGAGACACAGTCAGCATCCATCCCGGCTCCCCTGGAGCGTACATCCTGCTTGCCCACAAATCCTCCCTTCCATCCTGCTCCAAAATCACGTCACCTTTCCTTTGCACCCTGAGACAGCCCCATTTTGTGCTCAGGGGAGCTGCAGCCTCTCTCACTGGAGACCTGCAGCACACCATGCTCTTTTTTTTCCCCTCTCCTGTCCTTTTTTTTTTTTTTCCTCTCTCCTGGACACTTTACTTAGGTTCTTTCTTCCCTCTCATTTTCTCTACCATCAAATGAAAGCCATTCAGACCAAAACGGTTCAGTCTGCTCTTTGTGTCTGGAAAACAGAACACCAAAGACAGCTGGACCTACCCGAGATGGCCACGGCCGTGGCAACAGTGGCTCTTTGTTAGCGCTGTTGTCTCTGCCCCTATCTCCAGTGTCTGGGGCCCTGTCTCTTTAAAGCTTTAGTGTGCTGTGTCAAAGCCAACAGAGAGTTCAGCTTATTAATGGATTCGCTAGGTTAATATCCCAACAGTTTGGTGTGGTGGGTTTTTTTTTCCCTTTCCACCAGCATAATTTAGAAAGAGGGGGAGGGGGAGAGAAAGATAACCCAGTCCCATTTCTGGGGAGGAGGGCACGGCATGGCTCATTGCTTTGGAGAAATGGAGCTGGAATGGTTGGTCGGGGCCACGAGAAGGTGGTGGCCCAGCCCTTCGCCTTCCTGTCTGTATGTACATCTCTCTCTATCTCCTTCTCCTGCGGGGTTCCCTGCATCAAAGCTTCTTCCAGTTCTTATGCTAATGAGGTGCATTAATGCTTAATGACTGTGAACAGGCTTGTTTAATTGCACCTATCTGAGCAGGAGGCACGTTGCTGTATAAGAGGGAACGACCATGTAAGCAGCTGCATGCCCTCCTGGACAGTCTTAATTACATGTAAAACTGATGTGATCTAAACCACCAGGCTGGTGATTAGTTTAGTGAGGCAGGTGGTACTTTGCAATTCAGTGCCTCAGAAACTCTAGAGCAAGTGAGATCAGATTCTTTCGTAGGCTATGGAGGATAAGGCAAGCCCTGATCATCCTTGAATTTGATGTTGGGTGGGGACAAGCACGGCATAGTAGATTAATTTAATTAATTTATTGCAGTTAGTTTGCAAAGACATTATCCGCCAGCGTCTGTGCAGAATACTGAGCAGTCCCATTAATGCAATGCTATTTTGCCTGTAAATCCTCTCCCCCCGCCCCTTACAGGAGGAATGAGCTGCGATGGTCTCAGCTTTCTGCAGCGTTATCTCGCGCTGGTTGAATACGACTGATTGTCTGAACTACAAAGGGGCCCGGCTAATGCAAAGCCATCCCTATTGGCACCAGACCTAGATTAATGACTCTGCATGCATTGACTTGGCTCCAAACTGGATTTCCCTAAAGCAGCTCGCTGCTGTCTGCACTCCCGTATCCTCTAACCGGGCTGGGATTGTTGGGCTGGCGAGAGCCGCGGATCTGGGAGCACCTCCAAGTGGGAAGGCTGTGGATTAGGGGTGCGCAGGTATGAAGGTACCTGTTATCGCCAACCATCTGCTGCTCATTACCCGGCCTCGCCGCTTGTGGTTGTTTGTTTTGCTTTTATTCACCGGAGGGGGGATGTTTTTTTAAAAACAAAACAACCTTTTTTCAGAAATGGCTTTGAGCAGGGGGGAAAACTGAATCCAGCAGGATTTTGGGGGCGGTTGTGCTCCCAGGATAGGTATCTCTTGACTGGGTGGATGCTCACCCCTTCCCCGTCCCCAATCCGGGCTCTTCCCCTCGGCTCCTCTCCCTTGGGCACTTCCTCCCTGTTGCTGTCCCATGAACTCTCTGATCTCCCCTCTCCCTGCCCACCCGGGCCCCAGCCAAAGCTCTTCCTGACGTTACTCCCACAACAACCACTTCCTTCCCGTCCCGGCAGCCCCCAGCTCCGCAACCGTCCCTGCCCGGCCCCCGCTATCTCCCTGAGACCCCTCTCCTGCTCCTGCACTTCCAGCCACCGCTGTTTATTTTTTAAAAGGGCTCAGAGGCTCTTTCTCCTGGAGTGAATCCCATGGCCGCAGGGCTGCCCGCGTGGTGGGGTCACTCAGCGTCTCACTTCCACCATGAGAGCCTTCTGCTGGTGTCCACAATACCCACGGGGTTTGGGGATCTGAAACCCACCACCTGGGGCATGTTTTAAGCCAACACACCAGGACCAGCTCCCTAAAGCGAAGCATCCCCCCAAGCCTGACGTGCTTCAGGCTCAGCAGGGAGGGACGGCCTGGCCATGGCAGCCGCCTGCGTGTGGTGGGAAGGTGGCAGGGCGGGAGCTGGGGAATAGGTAGAGGAGGTGTGTGGTGGGGGATGAGAGTGCTGTGGTGTTTTCCATGGTGTCTTCCTCGGTGTCTTCCTCCCAGTCAACATGTTTGCTGGGAGGAGAACGCACGTGGCCATGGTGGGGGCAGCAGCTGAGGACAGGGGCTGGCAGGAGGAGACACAGGAGCCTGAGGGGAGGACAGGGACCTGCCTGGTTTTGACTGGGAGCTCTCCCTCCATGGGAGCAAGCCCCACTCTGAGGGGCTGCAGCTACCTGTCTCCCTGTGGGGAAGAACAGCAGCTCCTCTGCCACCTGCCTTCCCCTCGCACACCCCACCATGGCTGTTCCCCTCCTCGTCCCGCCAAGGCACATTTTGCTGCACCAACACTTGGCCTTGCAATGGCTCTGAGGCAGACTTCGGGTGAAAAAGCAGACTTTTCCTCTCAGAGAAGCCACCCTAAGTGCAACTCTGTGGTGGTGGCACCAAGACAGCCCCTGAGCATCGTGGCATTGCTGCTCCCAGGGACCACCCGAGACCTGGCTGCAGTGGCAGTGTCACGGCCACCCACAGTGCCACCACTCTGAGTGGGACAAGCACCCCGAGACACCCCACTACTGTGAAATCAGTTTTGCTCTCCTGAAGAGAGATGCTGTGAAACCAGTGCCATGTCAGGGTGCATCCCCTGGGGGGGGCTCAGCCCTGCCTTGTGTGCGGGTGAAACACCCTCGCACTGAACCCCCAGCCTGAGCAAAACCTTTTTTTAGCACTCCCCTATTTGCCAAGCGTACTTCCTTTCTTTTGATTCTTACCACCTACATACAGTCTGACTGCAACAGCAAAAAAAAAAGGGGGGGGGAAGAATTGCAACATTCAGTTGAAGGCTTTTCTGTCTAATGACGTTAAATTTATTAACCAAAACTCCAGCTGCACCAGGCTGGGATCTAATAATATTCAGGCTATGGAGACATCAAGTAGAAAGGAGCTTAAAGCCCTTTTTATTTCACAGTAAAACTGTCAGTAAATAACTGGATTGTCTTGAGACTGAGAAAATGGGGATTTATCTTCCTGAACATGAAAAGTGTGCTTATTTTTTTTTATCAGCTTCAAAAAGCCCCAGCAACCTTGATTTTCCTTCCACACCGTTCTCAGCAGCTCTGCCAAGCCCCAAAACCACACAAATCAAGAGACAGGCTCTAAAGATATTTTTAATTAAATTAATTCCTTTTCCTTCCTTCCCCATTTCTCCCTTGTCCCCTCCTCCATCCTCTCTTTCTCTCTCCCTGTGTCCCCAGCTAATGACTTCTAAGCACTGTGACATTTCAGCACTGGCTGTCACTAACACCACACCTCCGTGCTGGTTATAAATTGGGCACAGAGACATAAAATTCCCTGCAGAAGGTCCCCGTTTGATGATATTCTCCGAGGTAAATCTCCAATAGCTCCCTGTTTTCTTTAATAACGCTAATAGGCATAGATTAATTAAACTGTTATATTACTTCCTTCTTTCTACCAGCACCAGTTAGAAATCTTATTACCTGCTCCTCTCTGCTTGCCTTTTCCCCAAGGTGGTTATATTCCAACCAGTTACCAAGGTTTCTCAGAGCCTGTAGCACAAGGTGAAACAGCAGACAGCGTCTCCATGAGGCTGGATCCTGCTCCCAGCCCTTGGCTCCCCAACCCCACCGACCTCGGCAGAGCCCGGGTGGGTGTAAGCGGGGTCAGGATTAAGCCCGGTTTGTCTGAAGAGGTTCTGTCTTGAAAGCAACAGCAGGGCTATTGTTGAGTCTGGATGCCCACTCTAAAAGGGACCACAGCTGTAGGAAAGGGAATTGTATACATCCATCAACTCCTCCAGGGCCTCAGGATGTATTAGTTAAGATTGCGGGATAGCATGTCTCGGCTCCACTGAAGGGCTCCTTTGAATGACATGTTGGATATACTGTTGCACATCTGGCCGCTGTATTATTGAATTGCTCCTACGGTTGCATTTTCCAGACCGCGGGAATGTGTTGGTTAGTCAAGGAGTTGGGGGGGAAAGGATGAAGGGGACAACATGTGGGGAAAATTAGAGGGATGCATCCCGCGGGGTGGGGTGGGTTTGGATGGAGCCGCGTGGTGGAGGCGGGGAGGGAAGGGGGGGGAGCGAGGCAATGCTTTCACACAAAATGCCGTGTTGCCATTTGAAATCCACTCCAGAGCTTCCTGCTCTAATTAAATTTGTCACCATCGTTACTATAATGCCTGCCATTCCTCCGGTGCTTTTTGTTCTCAGGGATCCCAAAACATGACAGAGGCAAGGGCAGATCCTCTGTGTTTCCTCTGCGGGAGGTTTTTCAGAGCAAAACAGGGAAAATACAGTTGTAGGAGCTGCTTTGGGGCAGGAGCACAGCCACTCCTGCTTGGGGGACACTGAGGCTGGGGAAATCTGCGCAGCTCTTGATGGTCTTTTCCAACCTTAATGATTCTATGTCTCCTGGGACTGCTAATTTGCAGGCACTTGGGTGAGCACCCTGAGAAGGCCTTTTGAAGCAAAGAGCCCTTCTTGGGCTTTCACTTGGCTCATCCCACTCTCGGCCCCTCTGGACCTGCAGAGAGCCCAATGTCCCTGAGCCACCTCTGCTCTTGGCACTGCATATGCCCTCTGGCCACTGCCAGCCTGCCAAGAGATGCCCCGTATGGCTGCTCTGTGCCGCTCTGGGGCAGGAGGAATTCACTAATTACTCACAGCTCTTAATATGGCCCCTGAACGCTGCCAGAGTGGCGTGAAGGGCTCAGAGCAGGAGACACAACCTGCTCCATCGTGTCTTCTGTGTCAGCTTGCAGCGAACTGAATGCAAAAAGGCTGTCTGAGCTGCAAACAGCAGAGCCCTTGGAAATTTAAAGGTGCAGAGCACAGAAAACAAAGGCGTTTGTGCTGCTGAATATTCATCCTGGCGTCTGATCCTGCCAGGAGCGAAGCCCGCACAGCTCCCCTGAAAGCTGATGGGAGGGAACCTTGGTCTCAACCTCATCTTGGGCTCCAGCCCAAATCTGAGGGGGGAGAGCAAATTAGTCCTTAATGCACATATATCTTAGACTAAAACCTGATAAGGGAACTCTCCTATGTTAATTTACCTGAGTTATTTACTATACTGATTGCTGAAGGTACTCTGATTAGCGCATGAAATATTTCTATACCTTCGGTCTGATTAACCCATATCTGCAAAATAAATATTTGTCTCATTATAGTTATGCGATCGTGCAATCAAAGACCCCATCATAATGGGAAAGGGAGAAGTATCCATGTGGAAAAGGCAGGGAATGGCGACACAGAACAGCAGGTTGGAGAGCGGGGAGATGAAAAGCAGGGGCATGCCTGGAGGGGGAGGCTCAGTGGTCCCAGCCTCTGGCTGGAGGGGAGTTGAAATGCCGGGGAGGGCACGATTCTCCTCCGGTTTCACCGGTGCTAATTGGGACTAATTCCGTTTGACTCAGCAGCGTTGCGCCAGTCCCAGGGAGAGGAGGGTCAGACCTTGGGAATCACAGGGGTGAGTCCCGGCAGGCTCCCAGCCTCCGGCTTTTTTGAAACAGAAGCAGGGAGTTCCCGGCAGCGCGGTGCGTGTGCCAGTCTCCCAGACGAGCTCTTAAAATAGCCCAGCGCACCAGGCTGTGGCACCGGGGGAGAGCGCGGAGGATGAAGTGTTCAGTCTTCCTGGCCCAGATCCGGGGAGAGGGGGGTTGGCAGCTCCCTGCCCAAGGCGAAGGTGGCTTAAAGTGCGATTTGGGGACATGGGCAGCTGTCACCCCCCACCCAGGTGGCAGGGAGCAGAGGAGTCATCAGCTGGCGATGCCGGCACCACCGAGCATGCTGGACATCCTCCCTCAGCAAGGGGAGCTGTAAGTCATCTGGAGGAGAGGATCCCCCCTCTGCTGTTACAGGGCTGTTTTGCATATGCTCCGTGAGGAAAAGAGAGGAGTTTTATTGTGGCTGTACAGAAGAGCTAAGTCAAGAGGCTGCTTTATGGCTGGCGGATCCCAGCGTGGAGAGCCAGGCGTCCCAGATGCAGCATATAGCAAAGCCTGGCAGCGTCGTGGAGCACTGCTGCAGCACTGCTCAGAGAAAGAGCTGAAGTCATTTTTCTTCTAAGGGCAGGGGGTAGTGGGGAGGAAATATGAAGGCAGCCCTGTTGCTAAGGAAATCTGCTCTTTGTACGGTTGTACATTTAGGTAATGCTAATGAAAGGCCATATAGTAGCGAGGTGCGGATGTCAGCACTGTGCACTCCTGGATATTTGATTAGCATTTCTTTGACTTTGCCTCCTCTAACAGAAATACCTGAGTACATGGACATTGGAAAACAAAATCCCCCCCCTTCTCCTCTGCCAACAGCCCAACGTTACGCAGAGAAAGGAAAAGCCAAAATAAGACACTCCATAATGAATATGTGTTTTTTTCCCCCCGCACACACCCTGGAGAGGATGAGAGCAAACATGTGATGAGAACAGAAATAGTCACATCACTTAATGCATTGCTGGACGGGACCCAGCCAGCACAGCGATGAACCTGGCGTGAGACCCGAGAGCAGCAAACCATCATAGCATCCCATTTAATGGCTGATGGCCCACAGATGTTTTAAACCTCGAGACTGCATCTCTCAGAGGTTTCCCTTTCGACTCAAACATCAGCGGGCAGCTTTTGGAAGCAGAGGCTGTGGATGCTCTATCCAGGGACCCAGCACATCTGCGGATTAGCTGGTGCGTGTGTATGTGTGTGGCATGTGAGCCCGGATCCGGTGATGTGGCTTAGGAAGCAGGAGAGGACCCACACTGCTGCTACAGAGCACCATGTCCTGCTCTTGAGCATCACTGGAAGAATGAGTCAGCCTTTTTCCTTCACACGGGGGTCGAGTGGCTGCCCCTGTCTGAGTGTCACTAATAAAAGCACCCAGAAATGGAAGGGCTCTGTGCTTGCATGGCGTGCTTGTGACAGTCTTAAAGACCAGCTGCTCTGCGTGAGACTTCCAGAGAGCGAGAGCGTTTGAATGAAGCCCTTATATCTCTCTCTTTTTCTTTTTCCCTTTTTTTTCTTGCCACACAGTGCAGCGTGGGCTCTGTTCCTCCTCGCCTTTTGCTCTTGCTCCCTGGGGCAGCACGCTGTGTCTCAGAGGCATGAGGAGTGAGTCCTCCCGGGAGTCCTCCAGCTCGTGTGAGGAATGGCCCCTTGGGGGCTGAATCCAGCAGTGGGGCCCCGAGGTGGCAGAGGCGTCTGTGAGTGTCTCTCCTCAATGACAGCAGCGCCTGGGACAGAGATTTTGGAGGTTTGCACGCCTTCACTCCCTCCCTGCCAGCACCTGCCCCTCCCTCTTGCCGTTGTGCAACATCCCAAGGGCAATTACAGCAATGCTTACGTGGAGGAGTGATATTGGGAAAGTATTTAGTCATTTTAACTGTTCTGCTGGCGGCTCCCCTCCCTTAAGGTGGTTCCTATTTCTTCTTCTCCCTCTCCCAGCATTTCATGGCAACTCTGTGGCCCAGCGACCCTTCTTGGTGCGTCCTTGGCTACAGAGGGCTCCTCTTGGTGAGGGGGAGCACACATTCCCACGGAAGAGCCACATTCCTGTCAGATAACACTTTTCCTTTCCTTTCCCCATCCCTCACGTGCTTATTACAGTGATTTTAAAGCTTCCGCCCCTGTACAGCAATGGAGGGGGGGGATGTTTTTGAAAGCAAAAGTAAGAGGCAGGAGGAGGCAGAGCTTCTCCTGCTCTCAGAGGCTTCTGGACGCTTCTCTGTCTCCATCCCTGGAGTGATTTTCCCCGGGCCCAGTGTAAACAAGGCAATCCGTTACGGCAGTTTGAGCGTTACTCCACAAACACGCCGCTGGTCCCTGCCCCCACCACAGGCTCCCTCTGCTCCTGCTCTTCCTGCTGCTGTGCCGTGAGCCTTGGCTTGGCACAGGGGTTATCAGATGCTCGACCACATGTGGGAGTGACCTCTGAGCATTGGAGGGTGAGGAAAACTCCCGCTGGAACCGGAGTTGAGCCTTCACAGCCCCATCACTCACTGCACTCAGCCCGGCTTGGAGGGTCAGTTGCAAAACTGGGGAGTGTTCAGGGAAGTTTCAGAACACCAATGCACTCCCAAGGAAACACATGGAAGAGTCCTGGGTACTGTTTATCTTAAAAAGATGGTGAAAAGAAGAGGCCGCAGTGAAAGAAGATAAGCTCACGTGCGCACAAGAGCAACACTAGAAAATACATGATTAAGGTTACAAAGTCAGGCATGGAGCGTGTAAGAAATCCTGGAATTAAGGACACCTGAGCGGCTTATGGCCGCGGAATGCTGTGCATTCATTAGGGCACAGTCTTAATTCTGTGGTCGCAAGGTGTTCCTTCCACAGGGGTTTTTCCTCAGGAAGTATGGGATGGATGGAATTTGGTTGAAAGCAGCTCAGTGTCCAGTTTGTGACACTATTCTGTCTGCAACCCCAGTGCCTCGTTCGCTGTGCATTGTGCAGCTCCTGCTTGGAGGGAGAAATTTTTCCTCCTGGACTATCCCAAAATGCTAAGCCTGCTCTTGCCTCTGGCTTTCCCTTCCTTCCCTCTGTCCCACCTCCATGCTGCTCAGTGGCTGGCAGGGGGGAATAGCAGGACCCCCCCCAGCAATAACCCTTTTGGGGAGGGCTGGCTTTGCCCTGGGACCCCAGAGCAGGAGGGAATACACTCTGCAGCTCCAGGAGGGCTGATGCAAGTGCAGCCCACATGCTTCACACTGCCAGCATTTGATTTTCCATCTGTTTTTTGTTTTGGTTCAGTTAAAGGCAGAGAGGAGAGGTGGGTTTTGGTGTGAACCTCCTGTCTGTCTGCATGGGGTGTGTAGGACAAAGGCAGCTTAGCGTGGAAAGCCCCAGAAGCACCCCAAGGAGTGGGCTGGGGGACTTAGAAGACATCGTTTCTCCTGAAGCTGTGGGAAAAGCGTATATTTAGGAGAAGCAGCCTTGCAGCCTGCTGTATGTATTCACTGTCTGAGAGTCGAGCCAGCCAGAGCCTGGAGGGGACAGATGGAGGAATTAAGGACATCTCAGCTGGGCAGCAGGACCAAGGGATGCTTGCAGGGAAGCTGGCTCCCACACCTGAACCACTTTGGAGACAAGGCTGGGAGTTACCCAAGCTTTTCTTAGCAAGAGAGCCCTCCACCGGAATAATGTGTTGTGGACATAAAAGGAGATCTGGAGAGGGAATATTTTCACCCTGGAAGCTGCTAAGGAACTTGCATTTAGCTGCTAGCAATCTGTTTCAAACTGGGTTCCTGTCCCAGGAAAGAGAAAGCAGAGCAGTCTCGCTGTGGAGACCGACTATAAATTCTTTCCTGGCTTTGCTGGGGAAAAACAATGTGCTCTCAGTGAAAACCTCCCAGAAATCCAGGACGTGGGTATTTTATATGTCAGCTCTCAGCCACTTTGGAGAGAGCAGCTAAGGAGACCAGTCAAGTAGATCCCCTGACTTTTATTTACAGGCAAGTCAGTGGAGTGTCTGGTGAAGGACGGAGATGCTGCTGCCCTTGCTGAGCTGGGCAGGTCACGGTGACACACGCGTGACCATGGGAGAGAGGCTGGGAAACCGTTCCTGAGAGAAGAGATTTGAGAAGGATATGTATAGCAGAGCACAAAACTCAAAAGCCACGGTGAAACTTTGCATTTAGATGCCTGCAGCAGCAGCCTGGGGAGCTTTCCGTGAGGACCGATACATTTCCCGCCTCACGGCATTTGCTTAGAAAGTATTCATAAATATACCCGCCACTACTAACCATCCTTTTCTGCTGGGAATTGCCATTAGCAGCTAAATTCAGTGTTTTACATATAAAAAGCATTGAGACTTAATTCTGTGCGATGCTTTCTTCTGAGTCCTTGTAGAAGAGAGAACTCCAGGCTGGATTTCGGCTGAGTTACAGTGAGGTGTTGGGAAGCAGGGGTTGCATTGCTGCACCCTGGAGGTGCATGTGGTGTGGTCAAGAGAAGATGCCATGAAGGATGGGGTGTACTCCCCAAAGGTGGAACCGTTAGACTTGTGAGTTGCTGCACATGGAAGCAGCTTCCATGAAATGTGCACAAACAACTCACTGGGAGACCAAAAATGGACAGGGCTTTTTGGATGCAGCAAGACTCCTAAAATCACAGAATGGTTTGATTTGGAAGGGATCTTAAGGCTCATCTCATACCAACCCCTGCCATGGGCAGGGACACCTTCTACAGGTTGCTCCAAGTGCCATCCTGCCTGGCCTTGAACACTTCCAGGGATGGGGCAGCCACAGCTTCTCTGGGCAACCTGTGCCAGGGTCTCACCATCCTCACAGGGAAGGATTTCTTCCTAATGTCTAATCTAAACCTGCCCTCTCTCAGTGAAGCACATCCCTGACTCTCATTATCTCATCATGTTGCAAATTCCTGCTGCAGCACAGAGGGTCATGTGAGATGTTCAGCCTTTGGGACAGGGAGGGAGATTCCTGTTCCCTCAGCCACTTTCTCAGCAGTACCTGGACTTGTCCAGCCGAAGTTGTCCTCGTGCCAAAAGGAGCACAGAGCGAAGGTCCCCATGGAGTTGCTGGTTTGGAAGGAGATGCAGACTCATGCTCCAGTCTGCGGAGGAGTTTCCAAACACGAGGTATTAGGATGGGATTTCAGTGGAAGCGGATTATCCCATTTCTCTCTTCTCTGAGCACATTTCTCCCACTGAAGCAGCACATGACAGGCAGGGCAGCCGAGGCAGCCAGCGGGGCAGCTCTCATGCTGTGCCTGCCAGAGGGGACTGAGCCCAGAGCTCTGGAGGGTTCTCTGTGTTCCCAGTGTGGCTGGAGCAGGAGCAGGGATGGCAGGAGAGGGATGGAGGGGGCGCAGACGGCGGGCATGGAGCTGTGGTGCTGGATGGGCGGCACAAAGCGCTGTCAGAACAGCAGGGACTCCGCTGGCAACGGCTGCAAATGGAGATGGAAAGGGCTGGAGAGGAAAGGACGCGACACAGCTGGTCCCCTTCGGCTTTGATCTTGAAAGCAAAGGGGTGTTGGCCACAGAGCAGAAGCGGGAAAGAAGGGGGGTGACTCATAAAAACATTGGTGTTTCCATGAAGATGCTGTTACCTGAGGACAGGAAGGAGGAGGGACCTCGCCTGCAAATGTGGGGGGAGCTGGAAGAAAAGGTCCCCCTTATGCAGAAATATCCAGCCTGCTTAGGAACATGGAGCTGTTTGCTCTGGAGCCAGAGGGTTGGTTGTTTGCTGGGAGTTGCTGGTTTTGTGCAGAGCAGAAGGTGGTTTGTATGCTTGTTGCTTAAGGGCAAAAAAAGGGAGAAAAATAAAGGAAGAGCTGGTTTTCTTGGAGGCCTGGGTGGAGATGCCTTCGGAAGAGAAAAGAGGGATCTCCTTTGTAACAACCCATCCTGGGCCTCTACATCCTTCCTGCTGCTGGATGAGGGAGTGTGTCAAGGGGGATGATCCAACCCTGGGTAGCTGGGGAGGAGTCAAACACACCCCAGGATCTTCAGTCAGAGACTCTGGCCATGGGAGGGCTCAGGTTTGGTCTTTCTGACCACCACGGGGTTTGTGCTGGGGAGAGGGTTGTGGTTTACTCACGGGCATGTAGATTTGTTCCACATACCTGTCCCTTCCTCTCACAAGTGATAGATGTGCCCTGTCCTGCACAGGAGGATATGAGAAGGATGGGTGATCACGGCTGAAGCCTGCCCCGCACCAAAACAAGCTCAAACTTTCTCTCTCTGCCCCCTCCATGAGCCCCTGGGGGATTCCAGCTCACAGAAGCCTTATTTGCAGCGTCGGACCAGCTCTAATTTTTATCCTGGAGGCAAAAATCACTGGAAATAACGCTTCATCACTCTGAAGGTCCTGACACCACCCTTAACCACCACATCACGAACCTCCCGTCGCAATTGTGATCTGCGTATGTGTCAAATCTTGCCTCGCAGATAAAAGCTGCTCCACAGGCACCTTTTGTACTAAAATACGGAGCCTTTAAAATGTGAAAGAAACAACAAAATGTAGGACGCCACACAAAGCTGACCCACTGGGGACTGGGAGGGGGGGAAAAACCCGCAAGAAGGAGGGCTTGACACACAAAAATTGTTTTGTTAACAAAGCATCATTGTTCCACTCTGAATCGGTTTGACTGGAGTGGTAGAAACACCCCATCTGGAGACAGATGGAGAGTTTTCTGGCTAAAGAGACGGCGGGAGGAGGGCCGGCTGACAACCCAGCAGATAGCATTGTCTGCTGCTACCTTGGCAATGGAGAGGAGAAAGGGTGGGTGGAAGATTAGGCGTCCCCCGTGCAACCTGCCCGTCGCACCGGATCCCTCCGGAGGAAGGTGTGTGCCCAGGTTGGCAGCTCACACCTCGGGATAAATCCTCCCTCTTTTCTTTTGGGGCTGGTTGGGTGCTCACAGGGACCAGCGAGGTGTCTGGGGAGGCTGCAGGTCACCCTCCAAGGTGCTCTTGGTGACATGGTACCATACCACTTGTGTGCTGTGCCACGGCTTTGTGTGGTGTGGGTTTAGCAGCACTGGGGGACCAAAGTGGAAGCGGCTTCCCAAGGTGAGCGCAGAAGGCTCTTGGATGGGTCTTGCCACTAACTTCCAGGAGAGCGGGATTTGGGCTGCTGGGAGGATGCTGAGTGGAAACCAGCACAGTCAGAGCTGCTGGGAGTGAAACTGGTGGCAGCAGCAAGAATTGATGCAATGCCAGAACGCCCGGGGATGGGACATGCACGGGGTGCCCTGGTGACCCAGCAGGCCTGCAGGATGCCTGAGGACCAGCTCTTGGAATTGTCCTGGCCACCTTGCTGAGGCTGGGAATGAATGAAGAGAAATCTGTGTTGAATGCCTGGGGCCTCTGAGCTACAGCACAGGCTAAACGTGAGTGAAGTGGTTTATGGTGCCAGGCTCTGCTGGTACATGGTGTCCCTCTGCTCGTGAGAGCTCACCAACAGCCCCTGCTCCCTCTGCTGCCTTCCATGCCTGATGGGAAACTCTGGGGTGGGTTCTGCTCCTGCCACAGCTTTGAGGGATCGTATCCTGCCCACCCTATCTGAATTCCTGATGACTTGCTAATTGCTTGACACACTCTACTTGCAATGCAAGAGACAGGCTCACGTCATCCTCTGTGGTTTGCCAGGGGAGAGTGTGAACCTCTTTTTGACTTGCCTTGAAATAGATGAAAAAGAATAGAGCTCGATATGATTAATGTGAAAACTTCAGCTTGGTTTCCTGCCTTGGCATCAGGGCTTTGGTCTTCTTAGCATCACCGTGCCTTGTTTTTTGAGGACTGGGTACACGTGGGACCATCTGAGGGCTGATGGTGCTGGCTGTGGCGGTCCTGTGGGGGCTCCTGTGCAAGGCCTGTCCATAATCTCCAGCTGCTGCAGACATTCCAGGTTTGTGCAGCAGTCACAGAAGGATTCAGGTGGTTGCCTTGAGGCACTTCTGAGATAATACCTCAAGGGCTCATATTCAAACCCACTGGGGCCTTTACAGTTGCATGGTGGAAATCTATTCAGATGAACCATGGCTTTTCAGGGAGCCAGATGAGCAGCCCAGCTTGCCTACTGGCTGCAGGCAGGCAGTCACCCTTTCACAGGGGATCAGGGGACTGGCACAGCTTCCATACATCCAGCAAAAAAACCCTTAGAAGTAATAAAGTACAAGGTGGGTTTGACTTTTGAGCCTCAGGGCTGCAGATGCAGCAGCGTGGTGGTGGCAAGGGGTGTCCTGTTGCCCTGGTGTCCCCAGACCCATCCAGTGTGTGCCCATGAGGTTGGGAAGCCGAATGCAATATTGGCTTCCCAGCCTGGTCCACTGGGTTTACCCCCTGCATCACCTGCCCTGGGACAGATCCAGCCTGGTCTGAGCAGTGCTGAGCTGGTCCAGAGGGACACGGCACGGGGTGGAGTGTGAGGGTGACAAGGAAGGTCTGTGTCACATCATGCTGTTCAGTGCGTGAAATCCCAAGGTGTTTGCATCCATCGTGGCACCACAGGTGCCTTTGGGATGAAGCGTGGCCTCAGGGAGGAGAAGTGAAGGTGGTCACTGAATGCAGGATGGAGTAAAACAGGTCGGATCTATTCACCTGAGCTCTCCTACAATGTGTCATGGTTGTCCCAGCGGGAAGGGACCTGGGAGAAGCAAGATGCTTGGACAGCCATCTCCTGCTTTTGAAGCCATTTGCTTGCCCTGGGCTGCTGGGGACATTGTCCCCACTGCCTGCCCCGAAAAAACATCCTTTTGCTGTTTCAGATTTCAGCCCTGCTGCTGCACCAGCTGCACCGTGCTGGCAAGGGAGGAGAGGGGAGGTGAGGCAGGGCAGGCAGGCTCGGCTTGTGCCCACTGCTGTCACGGTGCAGAATCCTTGGCATTGCTGTGGATGCCAGGAGCCAGCCGGGGCACGGGCCCTGCCTCTGGGCGCTGGCTGCCCTAGGAGGAGGAAACAGGGTCTGGATTGCTGGTGATGCATCAAAGCATCCACGAGTGAGGTCTGACACATGCCTGGCAGCAGGTCAAGGTGCCGTTCGCTTTGCCCTTACCACTTGGAAAGCAAAGTATTTCCCTGGGGAAGTGGCATCCACCCCACCTCCGCCCCCGTCCCGCCATCCCGGCGTGAAATCTTTCACCTTGCTTTCCCCCTGTGCGGAAAGGGGAGAGAAATTCGCATGCAAGCTCTCCCGGGAAGCACAGGGGATGGATTCACCTTGCTGAGAGGCGAGGGAATCGCCGGGAAGGAGGTGCTGGAATAATCGCCGAGCGGATTAATCTGCAGCGACTCGGTTGTCGCCAGTCACCGGTGTAAAGGCGCCCGGGGAGGTCGGGCGCGTTCGGGCGGTGTTGTGCTGCTCTCTCTGCCTCCCAAACGCCTCCTGCGCCGGGCTCTGTGAATCAGCATTTCTGCAGTCGGAATGAGACAGCGGGGAAAGGCAGGAAGATGTCAGGGCACGGGGAGCCTGGCGGGGAGGAGGATGGGGGGGGACCTCGTTAAAAAGGGGCAGCCTGTGAGTTGGGGGTGGTCTCATGCCGCGGATCTGCAATCTGCTCCCACCAGGTTTTTGCTCATTACCGCCGTACTCCCCTCGTGCGCAGTGGCGAGGTAAACAAGCGCTGGGAGCGATGCCTCCCCTTTCCCGCTCGTCCCCTCCCCGCCGCCGGCGACGGGGGAATGTGACAAGCTGGCACTGGGAGAAGGCATGAAAGCGATGTGATCCGCTGCGGCTCCTGAGCCGAGAACCCGGGGAGATCCAGTTACAGCGGCGGGGTTAGAACAAAAGAGATTTGCCTCCGGGATCAGTTCCCCTCCGTTTTCCGGGCTGTGCACATGCCAGTGTGTGCACGCGTGGGGCAGCCCCGGGCTCCGGTGGGGAGCGGAGCACCGGCAGCCCCGGGGCCCGGCTGAGCACCGGGGCTCCAATGCTCCGAAATGCTGCTTTTTCCCAAAGCGGGGAGAGAGCAGGGTGATCCCCCTGGGACAGGCCTAGAAATAGCAAGGCCAAGCCAGGCTTTGCAGTGCTTGGAAATCAGGAGCCAAGCTGGGCAGTCGGCGGTTGCCGGAGCTCCAGATTTTCCTCTGCCGAGGGTTGAGCTCTGGGCTTGGGGTGTGAGACTACCCCCTGGTCCCCATGGTTTGCTCCTGCACCCAAGGCATTTCCAGGTGACACCTCCTCCCCTCCATCACAAGGCTGGCCAGCGAGCAAAACCCCAATCCCTAAAAAGCCTTTTCTGCCCCATAACAGCTGTGCCAACACCGTGTTATCCAAGATGCCTTTAACCCGCAGCCGTGGCAGGGCCAGGGGCACCCGTGAGCCTTTCACATGTGCTGCAGGACTGGCTCCCGGAATCAGCAGGATCCTGCACCCTGGGATGCTTGTCGCTCATTTTGAGGGGGATTTGGCTTATTTGGGGGTGGGGGTTTTTTTGGCATATTGCCTTCTCCCAAATGCCGCTGGGGATGAGCTGTGGAGAGCACAGATGTGCATCCCAAGCATACCACAACGAGGTTCCTGATTTAAGGACTGTGATTAACCTCTTTCCGACAGTTGCTAACCAGGTGCAGGATTGTAATGGGAAGAGGAGAAAGCTCAGTGAAAACAGCCAGTTTTCCTCCATCACCTGGAAATGCACACGGATGCCATTTTCTGCCTGGAAATCAGGCAGGGTTTAGAATTTTTAAAGGGCTCAGGGACACCCTGTTTGTATCAGCACTGCTCTGTGGCTGCTCTCCAGAGCCAATCTTCTCCTTTCCTACTTGGGATCCCACAAACAAGGCATCGATGCAATATGAATCTGGCACAGGGTGTGCTGGTGTGTGGGATCGTGGGCTGTGGACTCGGGGCTCTGCATGCAGGGGTGGTAATGGGAAACAGGGCAGAAAATCACCCCAGATTTGCCTGGTCCAGGTTTCCCTGGGACCTTGTTCTTTGGAAAGCCGGGTATTGGGAGGAGAAGTGGTATTCCACAGTCAGGCATGAAAAGGGGAACCATTGCAGCTTGTGTTTTGCAGTCAAGAGTTAAACTAGGAGCTGCCAAAATTGCTCATTTTCAGGAAATCTGGTATCTGTGGGATTCAGGGCTCCTCTGGCCAGGACTACAAAAGAGCTGGAGAGGGACTTTTTCCAAGGGCATGGAGTGACAGGACAAGGGGGAATGGCTTCACACCGAGAGAGGGCAGGGATAGATTGGATATTAAGAAGAAATTCCTCCCTGGAGGGTGATAAGGCACTGGCACAGAGAAGCTGTGGCTGCCCCATTCCTGGAAGTGTTCAGGGCCAGGTTGGACAGGGCTTGGAGCAACCTGGGATAGTGGAAGGTATCCCTGCCCATGGCAGGAGAGTGGGATGAGATGGTCTTTAAGGTCCCTTCCAACCCAAACCATTCTGGGATTCCGTGACTGTCTCTGGCCTCCCAGGTCAGTGTTTCATGTGTGACACAAATGCTGTATCTCACCCCAAATGCCCCTCTGGCATCATGGTGGGGTTTAGATTGACTTCAAAGTTGCCTGTGGGTGTTTTTCAGAAGGTCGCAGTCTTAACTCCTGTTCCAGCCCCTGGCTGGGTGGTTTTAGGACCCCCTCATTGTACCTCTTCCCCTTTCCATCTCCCCATCTCTTAGCTGCAGACAAATCCCTGTATTTCCCTCCAAAGAGGCTGCAGGCTGTGTTTCACACTGAGGCTCCAAATACCTTGCAGAGTCAAGAACTGTTCCTTGGGGGAACGGCAGGGAGAGAGAGGGATGGGGGAGTGGGCAAGAGGAGACCCCCCAAAGGGGGTGAGTAGAGAATAGGTTTGGGAAATGTAAAGAGACAGAAAAATTTATTAAAAACAATTAATAGCTGCTCCAACCAAGGATTTAAACTGAAACCAAAGCCTTAGGGAGGGAGGAAATGAAGTGGCATATGATTGTTATTTTATTGCTTAATATTTTTTTTTTAAATATGATATGCTAAATGCAAATAAGCATTTGTACCGAGGAGGAGAGGGAGGGGATGGAAGACATGCCGGGAAAAGTGAGTGGGATCTAGGTTTTGCATCGTTCACTGAATTACTGGCAGGTCTTTTGTAACATCTGTTAAAAATAAAACAAACATTCATTTCCATTTCTCGCTGCCTGAGATGGCTCCTGCAAAAAAATTTCAACCTGTCCAGGAATTTGTCTTGAAAGTTGCCCTCCCTCTCCTCACGCCCCCTCTTCTCCAGGGGAGATTTCCTTCCTGGACTTCCCAGGGGCTCCATTAGCCCCACATTAAAGCCTTTTTACTTTGCTCTAAAACTCTCCATCGAAGTAAAAGGAATTCTAATAAACCGCTGGGAAGACTCTGCTATTCACTCTTTCCATGGAAACACGGCGCTGCCTCAGAGTAGAGCTCCTCTCGACGGAGCCTGGGTCACGGCAGGAGGAGACCGAGGAGGGATGCAGAGATGGTTTCCATTATAAGAGACCTTTTGAGAGAAATAATCACTGCTCTCCCACCAAGGAAAGCCTTCGAGACATCAGGGGCCTCAGCGTGGCTTGGGAGCAGGGCCAGCCTTGAAGGGGGTGGTGGTGGGAAGTGGGGATGTGCTGGGCGCTGAGAAAGTCATTAAAACATCTGATTAGTGGAAATTAAGGCGTCCAGGATCAATTCCTCTTTCCTGATGGGAGGGAGGAGTCTGGAAGGGTGGATGGACCCAGTGCTTCAGGCAGAGGCTACACGGGGGGCTCGGGGCTGGGGATGTGGGTTGTGGTGAGGGGACAGGGTCATGGGAGGACATGGGTGGCTCCGTGCCCAGGGCTGTGCTGCATGGACCAAACATCACACCAGGAAAATAGATCTTTCAAGGCCAGAAAAAGCCTGTTTGCTCTGGGAGGGGAGTTCTGGCTGTTCCCTGGGTCCCAGGCTGAGGAGGTCAGTGGATGGATCCCTACCTAAAGCCACTGTGATATAATTAATTTCCAGCCTCCTCGCAGGCACAGTCATCCCGAGTGTTGCTGTTCCAACACCATGCTGCAAGATGAAGGATTTTATTATTTTTTTTTTTTAAGCGTGAGGAAGCTCGTTAGAAATAGCCCGAAGGGCAAAGTTAGGAAATGAAAATCCATCGGATCCGCTCAGAGCCGATGCAAGGAGCTTGATGAGAGCTGGGGCAGGGCTGCTGCTCCCTGCCTGCGAGGAGCCATCATGTGTGTGGAGTGTGTGGCACCTGGGTAGAGGTGTCACTCAGGCCAGGGGATGAGAGTGATCCATTGGGATCGTTGGGAGTGGGGCTGGGGGAGAATCAGCCAGGAAGAGGGATGAGAGGAAGATGAATGAGTAGGATCATCCCATGTGGGTGTT
This sequence comes from Pseudopipra pipra, assembly GCF_036250125.1. Lineage (NCBI taxonomy): Eukaryota > Metazoa > Chordata > Aves > Passeriformes > Pipridae > Pseudopipra > Pseudopipra pipra. The sequence continues at coordinate 14,155,793 of NC_087564.1, forward strand.
GGGGAGGTCCTAGGGATCTCAGGTTGGCAGAGCATGGTAGGGCCGGATGGAGGAGGAGGTTGGTGGGGAAAAGCTCATTTTCTTCGGGATGCTTTATCATTTAGGTTGCAGTGGTGAGACACTGTGAGGGACCCAGAGTGCCTTTGTTTTAGCAGCTCCAGAAATGGCATTGCAATGAGTCATTATTTTTTAGCCTCTCCAGGGCAGGAGGTGCAGGGTTACATCCAGAGAAGCCTCCAACTTTCATCAGCAAGATGAGCCCTGCTCAGAGAACGTAGGAAGAGGCTTTTGGATGGTGGTTGTGCTGGTATGTGGTAGCTCAAGATGATGACATCTTTGGATGCTCTGGAGCCAGATTCTGTCAAGGGATGGAAACCTTCCCATCCACACCACTGTGCAGCAGCATCCTCTCTGAGCTTGGAGGCTTTAATGAGTAAAGTTAATTGCTGTGATAAGTGGTGGTCTCCCACCCAGCCAGTGGTTGGGCTGAGACAGACACAGCCGTGTCACACAAACAGAGGTGATGTGAGTGTTGACACCTCGGAAATGCTGAGAAGTCATGAAATCAGCCTTTGTGAACCCGTAAACTGTAGGCGCAGAACTGTAAAGGTGCCGGAAAAATCACAGCGTTTAATAACCAGTGTTTGGTGGTGATTTAATTTGCATATGGGCCTCTCGGGGGCTTGTGATTTCAACCTTTCTCCTCACCACAGTGAGGGTTTCAGCAGAGCAGAGCTGAGGTTCTCCTGAAATCACAGGGCTCCTGGAGGTGGGGATTTTAAACATACCAGAGCCAGGAAATGACATGGATGGACCAGACTGTTGAATTTATTGGATTTTAGTGTAAAAATAACACATCCTTTAGTTGTCTCTCAGTCCCAGAGGAGAAGCTGGGGGTGTTGTCCATTGGGTCTGTCTCACCTTGGCTTTACTAGGGTGGCAGTCCCAGCCATGGTGCCAAGTGGTGCCAAGCTCTTCCCTCTGAAGGGCAGGGTGGTTGGTGGTTAGGGGGGATAACACTGAATCCTGGGAGAGCTGTGAGGTCCCAGCTTAGTTTACCATCCTGCAGAGAGGCGTGTGTGAAGTCAGAGGTGACTGGGAGTGTGCTGTGTTGTATTAGATACAAACAGCCAGGCTGGATCTGGGATGGGGATGAGGGTAAGGATGAGGATGAGGAGGAAAAGGACAGGGAAGACAAGAACAAGCAGTCTGCTTTGGCAGGTGCTGGATCCCCTTATGAGGTATGGTCTGGTTTGCAGCTTGATACCTCCTATCTCAAGTAATTAACAGGGAAAAGAGAGGGCCTGGTTATCCATCCTTCAAGAGCAAGGGGTTGAATTGAAAGGCAGCGCCTTGGAAGTGGATCAAATAGCTCTCCAGCCCCCCGCGTACGGCTCGGAAACTTGCTGCCGTGCTGCGTTATCAAGGTGAACAGCTTTAGTTCAATTAACGAGAGGCTCAGAGCGGAGTCGTGGGAGGAGGCAGGGCTGGGCGTTTGCACCCTTGGGGAAGGAGCCGGGGAGCACGGAGCTGCACGGCAGCGACCCCGGCACCGCCGGCGGCACGACACGGTTGTCCCGGTGTATCAGGGCCACCAAAGCTCTGCGTCCCCTGGCGAGGGGACCAGCTCCCCTCCTCGCCCCTGCAGCGGGTTTTGTTTACCCCTTGGAAAAATCAGTGTGTGTGGAAGGATTTGCTCTTTGTTACCGTCTTCTTTTCCCCTCCTGCTAATAATAAACCTCCCCCAAAATCAATCGCTCCCAGCGATGAGCTGCCATCAGCTCGCTGTGCACCTAAATCCCCACAGATGATGTTGCTGGGAGCCTGCGAGCCTGGATTTTTCCTGCCGGTCGCTGCCTGGGCTGCAGCTGGCTCCGGCACGCAGAAAGCTGCAGGTGTGATTTGTTCATTTGCCTCCACCACCACCACCCCCCCGCGCTGCCTCCCTCCTGCTCTCCTTCCCTGCTGCCACCGAGCCCACCTAGCTCATCCCACCCAGACCCGCATCCCACCCTGCGCCGACTCCGGCATCTCCCCAGCGCAGCGCTGGTGTAGGGTTGGGATCTCTGGGGCTGGAGAGTGAGTGTGTGTGTGTGTGTGTGTGTGTGTGCGCGCTTGGAGGGGAAGGGGGGTTAATCTGATCCTACGAGGTTGGAAGAGGGAAAAAATCAAAACTATAAAGAAGGCAGCAGCCTCCTCCTTTTCCCTCTCCCCCGCTCCAGAGGATTAAGCCTACCAAAAAAAAAAAAAAAAAAAAAAAAAGAGAGAGAGAAAAAAAAATGTCTGCAGCTTTCTGTTGACCCTGCATGATGGCATTTTTGCGCTCTGTGTGCTGCCTCTGCTGATTGCTATTCCTGGCACAAACACACACACACGCACACACACACACACACACAGCCCCAGCACGGCTCACACGGGCACGGCGAGCCCACTCCAAAATACAAAAAAAAATCCCCCCAAAATCCCAAACCATTCCCAAATCCAACCCAAACCGGTGCCGCTTGGTGTCCCTGGCCACCCTGGTCTCTGCTGGGAGAGCCGCCAGCACCCGCTGCCTCTCGCCCTCTCCTCCACCCCACTTCTCACCTCGGTCCCCAGCTCCAGCGAGCACTTTCTGCCGGAGCCGCCCGCAGCCAGAGCCCTCCACCACTCCTACCGCTGGCATTACATTTTCAGGCTGGATGCTATAGGGCCGTTTCTAATTACCTTATATCCCCTAGTGGTCTATGAATAATGGTTAGTGAAGGAGCTCAGAAGGGCTGCTGAGAAGGGAAGCAAAAAAAAAAAAAAAAAAAAAAGGGAGAATTGTGCTATTTCTCACATTTTTTTTTCTAAGGATCTAATCTGGCTACTGTGCTCTGGAAGAGGAGGAGAGCGAGCCAGCAGGAGAGAGAGGAGAGAGCGAGGACCATCGCAGGTATTGTTGCAAGCTACATCTTTGTGCCTTTTTTTTTTTTCCTCCTTTTTTTCCTGCCCTTTTTTTTTTTTTTTTCCTCCTGAAGGCGCAGCAGAATTGGAGGTGGTGTGGGGGGTGTGCGCGGACAGAGCTTTTTCCGGATTTATTTTTCTCTTGTGCAACTCGTGTGCCGCTGCGATTGAATGGATGCACGGCGCCGGCACCGCGGAGTTTGGGGAGGGAGGGGGGATTATACGTGTGTGTGTGTGTCCGTGTCCGTGTGTCCTATTTGCAGCAGCAGCGGAGGAGCCGGGGGGTGCGTGTGGGGTGGGGTGTGTGTGTGTGGGGGGGGGGGTTGTTTTGCTTTTCTGGAAGTAATAAAGAAATTTGCAACCGGTCCAAAACCCCTCCTGACTTGCCGATTGATGGGTGTCTGAACAAAGATACAGCTGAGACTTGGAATATTTGTGTGTGGAAGGGATGGATTCAGTTGGCTTGCCCTGACTCCTTACTTTTGCAAAGTTAAAATAATAACGGGCGCGGGGCTGCGAAAGCCTCTGCAGAGGGAAATCTTCCCAGGGAGGCTTATTTAATTGAGGAGTTATGGATGTGCATGGTTTTATACTTCCAAAAGTTGCGGCGGTGCCGCGGGCGGGCGCCTGGCTCTCCTTGCCGTTGTCTGCACGTGAGAACGCTGACTTGATGGATTTTCTTTCTTTTATTTCGGTGGCTGGCGGGGCAGGAAAAAATGGATCTAGCAGATAACCCAAGGAATCGTGGGGTTTGCACATCTGGCTGTGCCTTTGGAAAGCCCCTCAGTGGGACTTTCACCTCCCGCTCCCTTTCTCCCACGGCAAATTTTGCCTCCAAATCCTCCGTTGACATTAATAAACAAACAAACCAGGGAATAACCGTGGAGCCCGGTGAGGGGGCTTGGAGTGCTGCCGGGGGTGGGGGGGAACCGTGTGCTTTTGTTTTAAATAACGAAACGGCGATGATTGAAAACATATGAATAGGATGCAATGCAGAGCGGGTGTGTTGGGAGGGGGGGGAAGAGCTGGAAAACTGCTTATACGACAGAAGCAGAGCTTGAATGAGTGTGGTGAGATGAAAGGCGAGGGGTCTGTCCCTCGCCTGGCTGTGAGGCTGCGGGGGGGGGGGGTGATTCCCAAAGGCTGAGGAATGGTCTTGGGGTGGGGAAGCTCACTGGGGGGGGGAAAAAAACCCCAAACCTGAAGTATGTGATTATATCCCATCCAACTTTGCCGGTTGCAGCGTTAATGGAGCTAATTGTGCTGGCAAATAATAAAATCAGAGGAAAATATGCCTGTGCGTGGAGGGGGGAGATGTGTGGGGAGCAGAAGCAGGTCCCAAAACCCCTCCGGCCCCCCAAAAGCGCCGGCGAGGTGGGTGATACTGAGGCGGTATCCAAACGTGGCCGGATTGTGTTTATTTGGGCGGAAATAAAGATGGAGCAACTGCCCTGGGGAAGGCTGTAATCCCCCAGGGAACGGCTCCGAAACCACGCCGGTGTTGCCCTTCGCTGCCTGCCCTTCGCTGCCTGCCCTGCCTGGCCTTGCTTTTGTGTTTGTTTGCTTCCAAGGGGGGGGGAGAAGGGAGCTGGAGGGGGCGCGAAGGCGGGGAGAAGCCGTGAGGGCGGAGAGCCGATTTAAATTGGACTTAATGGATTCCCAGGGCAGCTCTTTTAGATGAAAGTCAAAATAAGAGCCAAAGTGAATCTCAGCAGACCTGTCTGTTGCATTAGAGATGCAGCCTTCCTCTCCCTCCCTCCCTTTATTCTTTAAAAGAGAGGGGGAAAAAAGTGTTATCCGTATGGAAGACGGCGTGGAGTTTCTCATTCCTATAATGTGAGCTCTAATTGAAGAACTTGCAGCCTCTTGGGAGAGTCTTTACTGATCGCTGCTTTTGTTATTCATGCCGTGCTCTGTTTTCTTGGGGGGTTTTTTGGGGGGGGCTGGCGGCAAGTCTGGCTGTGTCGGGGTCGGGTCGGGGTGTGATGGTGTGTCCCCCAAGGGTGGCTTCGTGGGCTGACATCAGTAGGACCCCCTGGTCCCCTCCTCAGGGGGTCACACCGGGCTCCCCCGGGTAGGTTGTTCCATGCTGGAGGAGGAGATGTACAGCTGTCGGGGTGAGACGCTGCAGTCTGGCTGCGGGTGGCTCTCGTCCTCACAGGACCCCCTGGGATGGGGGATGGATCCTGCCCAGCGTGGTGTCACATGGGAATAGCAGCAGTGAGGGTGCAAAGGGTTCATGGCTCCTGCCTGGGCTCAGTGCAGTGACTTTGGGGTGCCGTGGGGTACCACAAGCCTGCTTGGTGCAGAGGGCACAATGCAACCCACCTTCACAGCTCTCCTGCCCCAGAGGGGTCTGTGGTGTCACATAGAGGAGACAGGTGTTGTGCCAAAGCCACATGGATCCTCTGCCCACCCAGGGTGCAGAGTGGGACACAGCCACTGACTGGCAGGACCTGTGCTGGGCAGGAGAGGTGAGTTTCCCCCCTCTCCTGCCTTTTCCATTGCCCAGCAGTTCAAAATGGGGGCAGACAGAGGGACTGGCAGATGGGGCTCCCCCCTGTGGGGGTATCATCACCCCCCACTTCACCTCCCAGCCCCTTTGGGTGGCCAGGGGAGGTGGTGGCTGTCCCCAAGCCCCATGTCCCTGTGTGGTCCCTTGGCAATGCTGCCCATGGCAATGGGCTGGTTTGGTGTGGCCAAAGGCTCCTGGGGGTCACGTCCCTGTTCCCATGTCCCTTTCCCAGCCCTGGGCACTTTTTGGAGCTGCACTTGAGCTCTCCATGGGTGAAAACAAGAGCCACGAGCCCTGGGGCTGCTCTTGGTGGCATTTGGTGGCTGTGGAATGAGTGTGGCCAGGGAAGAGGATGTGTGAGCAGGATGGGGCTCCGCCAGCCCATCGGCTTAGCATGGAGGCAAAGCAGTTAACCTGGACATCTGATCTCCCCGGGAATTGTGTATTGACCCTGACAGCGATGCATCAGGAGCGACAGACTCTCCATCATCGATCCCTGTCCTCCCATCACCAGGTGTCGACACCGACAGTCGTGGAGCCGGCTTTAATTTCAGGCCTCTGGCTCCAGCACGTAACACTTAGCTGTGGTCCCAAGGTGCCGCCGAGCTTTGCAAACAAACACCTCCGCAGGCAGGTGGCCGTCCCCATTTTGTGGCAGGGATGGCACTTGCTGTGAGGAGCTGGCTGAGATGGGGACAGGGCTGGCTGAGATGGGACCCAGGAGCCCTGGGTCCCAGGGCCATTGGGCAGAGTGGCATCACAGCCTTTAGTGGGGGACCCAGGATTCACCTGGAGCTCTTGCTTAGACAGTCTTTTCTAGGAAAACCCTCTGATTTGGCCCCTCCATGCCATTGCTGCTGTGCAGCACAGGATGTACCTGAGCTGGGGAGTCCCAGTCCTTTTGCAGCCTTTGCTGGGTGACCTCGTCTGGCCTGGATGTGTCTTGCCTTTCCCACCTCCAAAATGGCCACTGCCAGATGTCATGGGCAGTCAGGTGTGTGTGCCATTCCACGGAGACCTGCTGGGGAGGATGGTGGTTTTTTTGGGTGCCTTGATTTTGGGCAGGGCGCAGGCGCTGGCGGGGGCCGGCTGGCATGCCGCCTCTCCTTCCCAGCATCTTGAGATTTCCAAGACACACGCAGCCAAGCTGAGGCTGAAAAAGCTGCTTGTGGTTCAAGAGCATCTCCTCGACGGAGGAGAGAGGAAGACTTTTCATTCCTCCCTTTCTTTTGGAGCTATCCAAGCTCCCCTCACCTGTGTAGGGGCTCTTCCCGCTCCCCCCCCTTGCAAGGGGACGTTTAAAGCCAGGGGCAGCAGATATCTTGACACCCCGTCAATCCAAGCCTTTTACAGCAGCAGTCTCTGAAGGCTGGCACTGCTGCACAGAAGAAAACAAGTGAGAAGAGGGGGGGGAGGCGAGAGCAAGCCTTTGCAGCCGGCAATCGATAATTGTGGTGTCACTCACTGCCTTGGAAGTTCCCGCATCCCCACGGTCGCTGGTGGGGGGGAGAAGGGGAGGGCGAGAGCTGAGCTCTGCCCCGCACAGCACCGGGCACAGGGCAGGGAGCGATGGCGGAGGGCGAGAGCCCGGCCCCGAGCGGGAGCCTCCTGCTGCATTACTCACCACTTGATGTAGCTTGAACCTTTCAACTCCCTCCCCTTGGGGATGGAGCGGGCTGGGCAGAAGGTGTTGACGGAAAACGCTCTGCTTTCTTAGCTTTGAGGGCTTTTATTCCCCTTTCCTTCTGTTTTTTTTCCTTCCCCGCCCCTCTCTGTGTGCATTTTGGGCTTTAATATTCCCCCAAAATATAAAAGAAACCAAAAAAAAAAAAAAACAAAACACACAAATCCAACCCAGCTCCCCCTCATATGTGTCTCCGTCTTAGCAAAAGCCGAGGCAAAAGATCAAGGAATTCTTCCTTTTGTGCAGCTTTCAAGACCAAAGATGCGCCGGTGAAAAGGGGAGGCTCAGAGTACCAGGCACACACAAGTGTTAAAGGAGAGGCTTCCCTTTTGTCTCTAAGGCAATCAGCCGGCGAAGGGATCCACAAATTAATTAAAAATTGCTCTGTCTTGATTGAGTTATTCCTGCTCGCATCCCACCTGCCTATCAAAAGAATGGGAATGGCAGGAGGAAATTCCTGTTTCTTTCCCAAACAGCTCAGACACGTACCATGGTCCGTCTCGCTTGCCTTTTATCCAGGCAGCAAAGGAAATAAAAAAAAAAGGAAGGGCTGGCGCGGTATCCAAAGAGATCTCTCCCGGAGGATGCGTCCCTCTCCTGCGCTAACAAATGCTGCCGTATTTGGACGATTCAGAAGAAAAATGAGCAGATTTGCATGTCATGCATGGGCCAAATTGTGGTTGTAACTCCCATGAAGTTGATGGAGATCCATCGGAGATTAATTTGGCCCAAGGTCTGGCGCTTGCTCCGCGGGGAATAGGCTGGATCTCTGCCTTGGTTGAAACAAGAGGTATTCAAATGGGTTTGTTGTGGCTGCGCTATGCCCAAGTGGTAGAGCCGAGCAAAAATCCCAACTGGTTGTATCCCTGGTGCCAAAGCACCATAAATACTCCTCGAACTGTCAAGTCCTGCACAGTCTCTACCACATTTACCACTGAGAATGTTTTAAGGGGGTGGATTTATCTGTAGGGGCTGCACACAAGTCTCCCTGTGTGCTTTGCTAAGAGGCTTGAACTCCACCCCAGCATCGTGATGGGCGAAGCCTTTCTCCCCTCCTGTGTATGGGATTTCCACCCAAACTGAGCCTGCACCAGGGCCAAGCTCAGCCCAAGCCCCAGAGAGCCCAGCTCCCCATCACCAGGCTCAGGCTCTGGTTTGGGGGAGCATCATCAGTCAGTGCCTCTGAGCTGGATTCGGGGGGGGTTGGTTTGCTGCTTTGCAGTCAGACCTTGCTTCCTCCTCTTTATTGTCATCTCTGCTCTTAGTCACTGCTCGATGCCTCACCAGGGGACACTGCTCCTGCTGCATTTATGGCAGCCACTAAAATTGGCTGCTCCGACGGGGAGGGACACTGAGCATCAGGGAGGCTCTGCCCAGCTCCCTTACGGTCCTTAACATCGTGTGGGGCGTGTAGGGGAGCTGCAGGGCAGGTTGGTCACCAAATGGGTCCCCTGTGCTGGGAATGGACCATCAGCTCTGCTGGGTCCCATTCGGCTCATGCGTGAGGGGATATGGGAGCAGTGCTGGAAAAGAGCATCACTGGCCACGTTCTCAGGTGGAGATGGCGTGTAAATGAAAATGAGATGCTCGATAAAGTAGGAAAGCATAATTAAAAACGTTCACGGCTGCTGGCTCGCAAAGCGTGGGCACTCAGTGATCCAGCGAGGCACAGCCGTCCCCCCCTCCCCAAACACCACGGCTTCCAGCCCTCCTCGTCCTGTAATAGTGTGTCCTTCACATACCTGTCACTACTTGATCTATAGAACAGGACTGGCCTCTCATACAACTGCCTTCCACCAGGCCGGAGACTGGATTCTCCGGAGGAGACTCTAGTCCTATCATAGCATGTCCTTCACCGTGACTGCTGCTGCACGGAGACACGGCAGCACGGGGCTCTAATACCTTGTAATTCACTGTGACTGCTGTGGCAGGACCTGCACCGTGCTGTGCTGCTGCAGCCCTTCAGACCCCTTGCCTTTTGCGTCTGCTCTCGGGCTTTGCAGCAAGGGCTGGGTGGGAGGGGACGTGTGGTGAGGGAACTTGGAGGTGCCCCAGGCTCAGAGCCTGCTCCCTGGCTCCCACTGGGCACAGGGAAGGTGCTGAGAATCCCTGGGGCATGGTCCCATCCTGCCTCTTGGATGGTTTAAAGGAGGGAGTGCAGGGGGCCAGCCCCTGCCTGAGCAGGGGAGAAATTCCTGTGAGTGTGCCAGGGTGAGAAATGGCCCTTGGATGCAAGGAAAGCATCCTTCCTCTGGGTGGTTTGGACATCATAATAAATGTCAATATCTCCGCGGACACAAAGGAGAAGGGGACATTTGGCTACCGAGCGCGTTTGTTCCAGGAGCTGATTTACTTTGAAGACTTAAAGGGTTCTCTGATGCTTCCCTCTTTGCTGCTTAACCCTGTTCCTTTGCCAGTTAAATAGAAATGCAGCCGCCGTCAATAAAGCCCTTCTGGAGGCTCCTCCGTGAACACAGCCACGCTGTTCTCTTCCTGGTGCTGTGCTGGACATTGCTCCCTCTTCCACTAATCTGGTTTAACTCTTCCATGGGCAGAAGGCAGCTGCACCCCTGAGCTTTTGCTGCCATGGTGAAGCGAGGATCGCCATGAGGGACGGGGGTTTTCCAGCCGAGTGATGGAGATCCCAGTGCTCATGGCATCCCCTTGGAGCTATGGTGCCATGGCTGTGCATGGAACAGGGTGCAGGTGACTATGGCTCAGCCAGGAACCGGATCTGGGGTGGTTACTTTGTGTTGCTGGAGAGGAGGCATTGGAGAGCCATACCTGGAAGCTGGAACCTGTAGGAACAGTGAGGATGAAGGAGAATGTCTTGGTGGCAGGACTCCTGGGGTGGGATAAGGACATGTTTGATGGTGAGATCTGCGAGGGAGTAGTTTTTGGGAGCCAGTGCTTCCCTGGAGCACAGTGCTCAGCTTGTTTTCAAAAAGATGGGAGTTGGCATCTCCCATTTTGCTCTCGTGCAAATCATCAGTATTGCTGCTGCTCCTGCTTGGACTGGGGAAGGAGGAATTTGGCCCAGTGGCATTTTTTCCTTTTGCTTCTCCCAGCAGCCTGGGCTACAGATCTGCAAACAGCTGTAAGGAGAGCAGAGATCATTAGCTGGAAGGATCAGATGAGATAGTTTCTTAAAAGGATTGTCTGATTTCTCTATTGATCAGCTTGATTTAAAAGGGGGAGTTGGGTCAGAGGGCATAAATTATCATTGAAGGAGGGGTGAAGGCCTCAAAGGCTGTGCTGCACTTAGCTGCAGTGCTGAGGAATGTGTCTCTCAGCAGTGACGTGCAGAGCTGAGCGCTGTGGCTGCTGGCCAAGCTGGGTCTCCTCTACGCTGAACTGGGAACTGAGTCAAGGGAAGTGCATTTAAACTTGGTTAAAGAGCCTCCCTCTCCTCGCCAAACTGGTTTCTGCAGCCCCTGCTGGTTGCAGGGGTGGGTGTTTGAGGTCAGAGGGGGAAGAGGTGCAGCGTGTGGCCCCATGTGAGGTTTGGGGTGCGGCAAAGGGTTGGGGGAGCTGTGGGGTCCTGCTGGCTCTGAGCGAGCCCCCTCCTTCCCTCCCTCCCCCGAGGGAGGATGCTCTCACCCCATAGAGACCTGCGACCTCTCCCTGGCTTTCCCCAGGCTCCCTGTGTGGTCTCCGGCGAGATGTTGAACCACGGGAGGTTTCTGCTGCCCTGGCTATAAAACAAAGCTAATCTGCAACCTGAGGTTACTGCTTTCCCCATTCTTGTGATCGCTGCCCAGGGCTCCCACATCTCCTGCCCCCGGAGTCATGGGACTCACAGCCTTTGCAGCAGCCCCCCCAGCTCTCTGGATTATGGGAAAAGGAATAGGAAAACACCCACGGACAACCATCCCCATTGATGGCAGAGGGTCTGGTTTTGGGGACATGGCACATCTTCCACACCAGCTTTTTCTGCAGCAATGTGGATCTGCTCCTTCCCTCATCTTCATCCTCATCCTCAGCTATCCTCATGATGGAGGAGCCTTTTGTGCACAGATCAGTGTCCTGTCTCTGCCTTGTCCCAGGGTTTGCATCTCTCACTGCTGTCCAGGGAAGGAGCATGGGGGTCTGCAATGGGATTGTGGCAAGAGTTGTGTCACCCCAACAGGGCGTGAGCTGGAGCCTGGAAGGGCTGGCTGGCCAGGAAAAGCTGCAGAAGCACTTTTGGAATGCCACAGGGTTTGCGCCCTTTCCCACCCTGATGGGGTTTCTTGCTCTTTTATTTCTGGCTGTGCTAACATGAAACAGTGCAAGAAGTGTGATTTCTGGAGCTGTGGGCAGGTCTGAGGTGCCCTGGCGAGTGCTGGGCTGGGGCATCTGCGTGGAGTAGCACCATGGGGAAGCTGACACAGCCACACTGCTGGTGTCCCCAGGCTGGGCACATGTCCCAAAAGTGGGTCCATCTGCCCTTTCCTGGTGCTGCTCCACATGCCAGCGGTGCAGCCAAAGCTGCTGCCCGCCCCATGCACCCATCCTCTTGCTTCTGTTCTCCTGCATAGAATAATTGAATCACAGAATCATGAAGGTTGGGAAAGCCCTCTAAGATCATCAAGTCCAACCAGTAATCCAACACTGCTAAGCCCACCACTAAACCATGTCCCCAGGTGCCACATCCATGCATTTTTTGAACACTTCCAGGGATGGTGACTCCACCACTGCCCTGGGCAGACTGTTCCAATGCCTGACCACTCTTTAGGTGAAGAAATTTTTCCTAAACCTCCCCAACACAACTTGAGGCCATTTCCTCTTGTCCTGTCCCTTGTTACCTGGGAGCAGAACCTGACCCCCACTTGGCTGCACCCTCCTGAGGGAGTTGTAGAGGGCGAGAAGTTCCCCCTGAGCCTCCTTTTCTCCCCTCAGCTCCCTCAGCTGCTTCTCATAGGACTTGTGCTCCTGGCCCTTCCCCAGCTCCATTGCCCTTCTCTGGATGTGCTCCAGCACCTCAATGTCTTCCTTGGAGTGAGGGGAGCATCCCTGTGTGCCCCATCCTTGTGCACAGGGACTGCCAGGGATGGCAGCGTGGCAGTTCCCTGTGACGTGCGGCTCGGAAGGAGGTGAGCCAAGTCATTATCACAGATCACCTCTGCCAGGTGGAGAGCAGGATGTCCCAGCCCAGGGCACGACTGGGAGCGGGCAGCGTCAGGCAGAGGGCTCAGACCCAGCATGAGGCTGAGCCAGGGCAGCGGGGGCTTGTGGCAGCCCCACTCCCACCAAGGAGTCGAGCATCTCTTCCAAGCATCCTCTGGCATTGGCCTCCCAGCATGGCTGTGGGAGCAGCCACCAGCACGGCGGCTGGACCGGCATTATCCTGGAAATGTCATCCGAATGCCAGCCTGCCGGTGAGCGCCAGGACGCGGTGGGAGGCAGTGACTCGGCTTGCCGGCATTGGCTACCATTTTAGAGGAAATGTGGAGCGGCGGGTAATTATTTCTTGTTCTTAATTGAAATTTCAGCCTCAGTGGTTCGCGAGAGCGGGCGGGAGAAGGAGCACAGGCGAGCGTGACACGAACGTGGGGCGCGTCGTGGGATGAGGGGGAACACGAGCACACCGAGCCCGTGGGGTGACAAAGCATCTCCCAGCTCACGCGGGGTCCGGCACCGCCAGAAAGGAATTCCCACAGCCCACAGCATGGCCTGCTCGTGGTTGCAAAATAAAACCAACCTCCAGAACGCTGAGATTTCAATTTTTTTTTTTTTTTTTAGCGGGGGAGGATGCTTTATTGTTTCTTTATTCCTCTATTTCTGTTTTGCTTCGGATGAAGGGCCAATTAACTGGAATTAGGCGCTGCAGCCTGGCACCCCGCGTCGGCTCGGAGCAATCAGGTGTAGCGCAGCATGGCTGATGAGAGCCAATCAAGATGTATAAATGAGGTGTTGACATTCAAACAGCAGGTACCCGCGCCGCCCGGCCGCAGCCGCGCTTGCGCGCTGCCGAGCCCACGACACGGATCCAGGCGTGGAGAAGGGCCGGTGCCCGATGGGGCAGCGGGCTGTGCTTCACTTCCAAAGCTTTTTGTATTAAGCATGATGTTGGGGACATGCTGAGCAGCCCGTGCATGAGGGTTGGTGGTGGACATCCCTGAGGGGGGCTGTTTGCTGGCACCTGCCGTGCCCGGTGCTGATGCATCCTGTGGTCAAGTAGATGCAGCGCCTACCACTAAGCTCTTAGTGCAGCTCCAGGGTGGGCAGCAAAGCGAAATACTGTTCCTTTGGGGAAACTGAGGCATGGGGCAAGTTGGTGGACAAGGTCTGCAATGCTTGGAACTGGTTGACCCTCCAGGTTCTGTATTTCCATAGCCAGGGTTAGTTTTGCCTCCAGCTCACCAGTGCCAAGCAGCAGCAGGACACATCCATCCCCACACAGAAATTGCCACAGCCCAGGGACCATGGATGGGAGCCCTGCTGTGACCACTGTGCTGGCAGGTGCAGGGCCAGCACCCTCCAGCAGTTTGTCACTTTCCAATCATTTGTCACCCTTGGCTGTCGGGCTTGCCATAGCTGCCACCGTGGGACACAGGCCCCTCACAAGGAGGTGGGGACCAGGGGGGCCTGTGGCATGGCAGCACCATGCAGACCAGAGGAGCTCGGAGGCCATCCAGGGAGGAGAAAGCAGCTCCGTGGCGAACAATCTCATCGGCGTTTCCTGTCTCACGATGGAGAAATCGCATGTGGTGAGAGGCTCTAAAAATAGGCTCGGCAAACTTTTAACCACATTTGCAGATGTTAAAGGTAAAGCCAGAGCAGCCCTGGGGAAGAAAACATCCCTGGCCGTGCCTGCCCGATGTTAACCCTCAGCTCTGCTGGTTAGGAGCCGGATCTGAGGGTGGGAACCCCCGGATGGGCAGCGGGGCCGAGCCTCCGCCTCGTCGCGTCGCTCTCCTGCGCGTCCCCATTAAGTGTGTGCTGGGAGGACATTAGGAGCAGGAGCACGTACCGGCAGGCTCTGTCTAACAGCACTGCCGCCTGACCCTGATTTGTAGCAGGGCTGAGCAGGGAGGTTTGCTGTAGTGTTACAGCTCTTCCTGTGGTAATAGCCGGCTGGGCGTCACTCGAACAGCACTGCCAGTGGCACAGGGAGCCCCCGCAGAGGCACGGGGAGCCCGAGGCTGCCGGGGCAGATGGGGTGGGAAGGAGAAGATGCTATAGCTGGGTCACGGTGCGCTTGCTTGCAAGGGGAGAGAGGGGGCGAGCGGGAATGCAGTCCCTTGGCACAAGCGGTGTTGCCACTGGGGTTGTGTCTCTCCGTGGCAGCGGTGCTGGTGCCTGGCACAGTGGCAGGGAGACAGCTGGATGCTACCTGTCCCTGTCCCCACCAGCCCAATGACTCTACATGCTGCAGCGGGTGCATGTTGGTGGTGCTGCTGTCCCCTTGCCACCTGCCCCTGTGTCACATGGCCGGGGCTGGAGTTATTTGGGAACAGTGGCCAGGACTGCCAGGTTCTCTCCCAGCCAAGGCATCAGCTCCTTGATGGCACCCAGGGGATGTTGTTTCAACTCCCCTATCTCTGCCGTGCCAAGGGTGACAAACCATCAGAGGGTGTTCTGCCCTCAAAAGATGGAAGAGGCAGCCCTGCCTGCCAGCATCACCCCATGGTGGGGTGGTCCCTTCACCTGTGCCGGCCCCACAGCCCCGAGTGGGCGATAGCAAGAATCTTTAACCTCAACAACATGAAAGGTTGACTTGGACTGTTGGAAAGATGAAAGAGGCAGGGAGAGGGAAGGATGAAAGGGAAGAAGTGGAGATTCCGTAGGTTACCTCAGCTGCCCGCTGCCGGCAACTCGCAGGCCCTCGACACCTCTCGCACGCAGCTCGGTGCCGGCGCACGGGAGGGCACATGACTTTCTCCTCGGGAGGGAGCTTCCCAGGAGGATTTTAATAGTTGCTGTTTGTGTGATGTCTGGGGGAATCCATCGCTTTCTGTCTGCCATTGCCTGGCTTCACCTCTCCTCCTGCCGGCAACTGCTGCATCCTCACGGCTGTGTTTGGGGTGATAGTTTGGATTTTTGTCAGCCTTCACCTGCAATCCTGGAGGGGAAAAAACTGTCTCTCAGAGGTTTATTTAGCTAAAAAACCCAACCGAAACCCAACCTCAAACAGATGCAGGCTGTGAGGTGCCTCGTGGCCAGATGACTGGGGTGCTGGGGACCAATGCTGGTCCCCAAGGGTCCCTGTAGCTGAGAGCCGGCCATGTCAGAATCGGTGTTTTGGCAAAAGGCATCACCTTGCCCGTAGGAATAATAGCCAGGAGGGGGAGGGGGCCGGGGCAGGCAGACAAGCAAATCCGTTTTATCAGACGCCGCATATTTTATGAAAGCACATTTCAGCTCTTCAGCCTTGGAAAGCTTTTCATACCCTTTAATTTTCTAATAAAAAGGAATTACGTTTGCTGAAAAGCCAGTAACAAGATTCACTGTCATTGTCTTTTGTACAGACCATAATTCCTGGCTTGGGCTCCTGCAGCCCCGTTGTGTGGTCCCAGGTGTGGGTCCAGAGTACTGGCAGGGGGGGTATGAGGGTCACGGCCGTGCTGGCAGCGGGCAGGGAAGAGCTTTGCCATTGGGAGCTTGTGGCAGGCGTCCAGGAATGACGGGTGCGAAGGTGAGCACCATGATCGTTTTTATCCACAGTGATGCCTCTTGGTGCTGAATACAGATCCCTGAGAAAGAGGCATCTGGTTTTGAGGTGATTCCCGCCGTCTGTGTGTGCCAGTGAGCGTGGCCAGGATGGCTTTTGAACCAAAAATCAGGGAGTCTAATTACCTGGTTGTTGGCCTTGTAACCACAAGCTTGAGAGTGCTGCAAGGTCCTGGTGAAGCTGGTGGCCAGAGAACAGTTCTCCTGGTCTTTGATGTGGCTGGGACAGGTCATGGTTACACACATGTTGGAGCAATTGGGTGTCTTTGCCAAGGACAAAGCTGGTGTCCCCCAGCTCTGCATTGGCACTACAGACCCGGCTGGTGAAGAGGTTTGGCTGGGCAGCTGGTGATTCCCAGTTATTCTCTGCCATCCCAGGTATTCCTCCTGCAGGCTGCATCATCCAGCATGCAAACAGCAGCCACGGCACGTGAGAGCTCGGCAAGACCAGGGCACTCCAAAAACCCAACCAACCACAGGCTGTGCCAGCGGGCAAAGCGTGTCTGGGTGCCAGCCACCATCTCCTCCCAGCTTCCCCCCACATCCTGCTGGCATTTGCGGCATGGGGGGCCCTTCTCAGGCTCACTCACTCCCCACTTTCTTCCAGGGGTGCATCTCCCTCCGAGCACTCGAGCCGCAGCTCTGCCTGTGCCGCGCGGGCTCCCGGCCGGCTGCCACGTGGCGCCGGAGCCACGATGCCGCAGCCGCCGGCGCTCCATCTCCCTCCGAGTTGCTCATTTGAAGTTTCAGCTCACCGGCTGTTTTCATGCAGGGGGGATGCAAAACCAGCCCACAAACAACAGTAAATATCTTCTATATTCTCCCCCCCACTCCCAGTTCTCGTTTTCATTCTTACTTCCCAGCTGGTTTTGAGGGGGAAACGGGTTTTCAAAGCTTTCTGTAAACGTGTGTAACAATAGGAAGCGTTGCCTTTTAGCCTGCGGCCGGCACAGTTTTAAATGAGGTCCCAGGTAGTCATGGTTACCTCTCCTCTTCAGTAAGAGATGACTTTTATTTCCTGCCTTTTGTATTTGCACATCTCAGATATACATTCTCCTAAACCATAATTGGTATTCACGGATAGACGGGAACGCAGGAGTGAGCCGCCACAAGAGGGGAAGAGCCAGATGGACGCAGGGGGTGTCAAGGTCTCCAAGCCCCTAAACATCAGGAAATCTTAATTTCAAGTCATTTTTCCTCCCCTGGCAAGGGCGGGGAGACAGACCTGCCTCTCCGCAGCCTCAGGGCTTGTCCTGATCCCACCTCCCTCACAGCATGCTGGTTAGTCTGGATGCTGCGCCAGGATTCGGGATTCACCCTTTCCAGAATCCCTCATCCCTCCCAAGCATCCCTTGATCCTGCCGAGCTGGGAGGATGGAGGAAGGACTGCCCTGTGCCCCCCATCCCCAAGCAGGGTCCTGACCCCACGGGCATTTGGGGGGCCAGCCCTGCACCCCTTGATTTTTTGGAGGGGTGGAGGGAAAGCGGAGCTGTGGGGCCGTGCGCTCACAGCGGGCACAGCCCAGGGAGCGGGCGCGGGAGGGAGAAGCGCTCAGCAATGATTGATGAAAGATCATAGCCTCATTCCACGGGATCATTGCTCAGAGTGTGGGCAAAGCTGCGTGTCCCAAGGGGACCATCGCCTGGATGCATGCGAGCCTGCGATTCAGGGCAGAGGGGATGGAAAGCCACATATTTTATGCCTTTTTTATTTTTTTTTTCTCTCTCTCTTTCTCTCTCTCTCTCTAAAGCACCAGGAAAACAAAAACCCAAGCTGTCTAATCAGAGACAAGCAGATTCCACCCACTTCCTTGGAAAAACTTGCATTTGCTAGGAAATCATCTCGCTGCATTTACAGCAAGCAGAGTGCCCCAGCGGTAGCTCGTGCCTTTCTGGCAGGATGATAACCAGCGCTGAACAATTATTGCGCTGGAGCGGGAGCAGCAGACATATTGGCTTTTCTCAGCCAGCAGGAAAGAATTTGCAAAACTAAGCAGGCGACTGGAGCAGCTCGGATTTGCAGCGTTGGATGCGCGGTGCCGGGGATTCACAGCTCACCAGATTTGCTGGTGGCAGCATATCAGGGACTCACACACCGCATGCACCTGGGCTCCTATTTACATGATTTTTTTAATTTTTTTTTTCTTTTTTTTTTTTTTTGCAAGGGAAGGGCCTGGTTTTTCTGCCTGGAAAATGCTTCTTGATTCCCAGCTTCCCCCACAGACACTCAGCCCCCCTCAGGTGTGCGCTAGGGAAAGGGGGAGAAGTTGTTTGCTGCTGTGTTTTTTCCCTTTTAATGAGAAAAATGTGTTCTTGTCATAAAATCATCAAGTCTTAGAATGGTTTGGGTTGGAAGGGACCTTGAAGATCATCCAGTTCCACCCCCTTTCCATAGTCAGGGACACCTTCCACTAGACCAGGTTGCTCCAGGCCATGTCCAACCTGGCCTTGAATACTTCCAGGGAAGGGGCAGCCACAGCTTCTCTGGGCATCTGTGCCTTACCACCCTCACAGGAGGGTCTTCTTAAAAGAAATTCTCACAAAATACTGTCAAAATTGTTGTCAAGGAGGTTGTCCTTAAAAAACAGAGCATTAAAAAAGGCAGCAGCTCCATGGCATTTACCCCTGTGGGGCCATAATGGATTTGCAGCACCAGGAACCTGCCCCATGCCAGCCTGGCTGCCAACAGCATCACTGGAGGAGCAGGGTCAGTCCTGGGAGTCCCAGGGGAACCCTCCTGGGGCACAGCCCCAAATCCCCACTCAGGGCAAAGCTCCTTTGCTCAGTTTAACCCCAGGCAGGGAAGTATGGGATTGCTGGAGCAACTCCCATCCCACCGGGGTTTTTGCTCCTTCCACAGGCAAATTTCCCCCTGACTGCAGATCCCACATCCACCCTTAACTGCTCCATGGTCTGGGCATGGGGGAAGCAAAGAAATCACTTCTCTACAGCCCTGTGGAGTCAGGAGCCAGGTTTGGCCCCATTTCCCTCTACCCACTCACAGCAATTCCTGTCCCAGCTGGAGCATTTCTGAATGGGATGCTCCAGTGTGGAAAAGTGGCATGGCAGGGTTTCGGTGTGGATTTGAACTGTGTTCCCACTGTGGGTGAAGCCTGGCAAGGGCAGCAGGGCAGTGCCTGGCCTGGGATATGCTTCCCAGCCCCGCTCAGGATGCAAACGGTGCATCAGTTGCACCAGCAGCTGATGGAGACTCCAGTATATTAGCAGCATTAATTAAGTTACAAAAATTATGCATGTTATCAGTTATGAGGCGACCTTTCATAAACTCAGTTATTAAAGCAATAAAGCATGACCCGCTGGTCCTAACCAGTCTAATGGCTGGCTAAGAGCGCGGTTTTTCACATAATACTTTTAGCAGGTCATTAGCTGAGCAATAAGATAACGTGGAGAGCCAAAGTGATGCGCGGGAATGGCAGCGGAGGCGCTTGATGAGGGGACACAGGGCTGGGGGTCACCCGTCCTCCCACACTGCTTGTACGGGTGTGCACAGCTCTGGTGGTGGCTGCAGCAGGTGATGGTGGTGTGGTGGGTGATGTCAGGGTGCTCTCAGCCTGTGCCATGCTGAAATCCTGGTGGCATGAGGCAAATCTGTCCCTGGGGCAGATGTGGGGCCAGTGTTGGTTGCACTGCAGCCCCGGTATCACCATACAGAGGAGAGATAGACTGTTGTGATGTGGCCACCTGGGGTCACGGTGGGCTGTAGGATGAGGATGGAGACCCTGACCTTCCATGAGGCCAGGGGTGGGTTGGAGGGGCCTGGGCTCCCCCCTCTTGCCTGGTCTTGGTGCATGGACAGTGCTGGTCTCAGCATATGGTTGGTGTTGGTCTCTCTGGGCTGAGACCCCAATTTGGGGGTGTGCAGGTTGGTCCCCCTCCCCGCTGTGCCCACCAAAGCACTCGTAGGGACATGCCAGGCATCCAGGGCCACCCAGAGGAAGCCACTGATCCCTGGCTGCCAGATGCTGCTCCCTCCACATGCCATTGCTATTACCAGGTGCATCCCAACTGGGTGTGATACCCTCCCTGTCTGTGGCTATGCCACAATACTCAGACATGCCGAGAGCTGCACGGCACCACTGGCACCCCCAGCACCCCCAAAGCGCCTTTCCCAGTCCCCGCCAGCCATTTCCAAGCACTGACCCTCTCCATAAACAAAGGAGAGGGAGAGGGAGGGTGGCTGGCATGTTAATATACTCTCCCCCCCTCTTTTCCTCCCTTCATCCCTCTGGGAAAGGCCTTTGCAGATATAAGCAAACCTTGATTAAAAGCTGCCTGACAGGCAACGGCAGCAGCAAGCAGCAGGCAAGGAAGCTCTCCAAGTCCAAAGGGAGCTGCTTCTGCTGCTGCCGCTGCTGCCTCCATTCTCAGATGTCCCTGATCCTTTAATCAATCACAGCCGCGGAAGAGAAGAGCAAACACCCGTGCCGGGGCAGAGGTATGTGCACGCATTCGTTCCAGCCGCAGCCGAGGCAGCAGGGCGGCCGCACGCCTTCGGCTGGAGGCACGGAGCCGTCCCTGTGCTTGGAGCTGCTCTTTCATCTCACGGAGACAAGCAGGGGCTGTGCCCCCGCTGGTGCCTCTGACAGCCCCAAGGGATCCGGCATGGAGGATGGTACCCCACGGGGTGCAGGCCCAGCAGGATGGGTAAGGGCGGCCCCTTGCCCTCTCCCCAGGTGCTCCCAAGATGCAGTCCTGCGGAGAGGATGCTCCCAGCTCCCATCCTGTGGGCTGTGCTTGTGTGCCTGGGTAGCAGCCTGTGGGTAAAATGGGATGTTTGCAGATGGGTGCCCTGTTGGAGAGCTGTGGGAATGGGGATGGCCGCAGGGAGCCAGCCTGGGCATTGTATCTAACACTGAGCTGGCCAAAACCCAGCCATCATTTGATGGCATGCCATGGAGCAGCACCCACAGCTCCTAGGGGTGTCCCCATTGGGGAGCAGAGCCCCATCCTGGGTTGCATGGAGTGGGCGAGGGTCCACTCCAGCTGTGAGAGGGGACGCGCAGGGCCTCACACCAGCCATGGCCATGCCCTGAACCACCAGCGTGCAGAGAAACCGCCCACCCCCGGGATGATTTGTCACCAAGTCCTGTGTGTCACCGCAGGGCTCGCTCCTCGGAGAGGCTGGAGATGGGGGCGGAGGGAAGGGAAAAACACGTCGTTTTAATAAAACCCAGCCAAATCCCCTCGTTCCTGACGTGCCTCCCCAACTCGCGTGCAGCGGCGGGGGCTCCGCCGGCGCGAGGCCGGCAGGGGCAGGCAGGGACCGCGATTTTCCTGCTTATTTTTACCGTTGCTTATTTTTAGCACAGTGTCTTAATATATTGTGACAGTGCCCTGGGACGTACCGTGCCTCCAGTCACAGGAGAAGGTGTCTGGGGCAGAGCCGCTTGACGCCGCAAACGAGTTCCAGCCAATCGCTGGCACGAGGCTGCCTAACGAGGCACCCGCCGCTAACGGGGGTCCCTGGGGGAGACCGAGGGGGAGTGGCAGGGATGTACCCATGCACTGAGTTTGTCAGGGCTCTGTGGGGAGGGACATGCTCCTGGGGGAGTCCCAGGTTTTAATATGTTTTTTAATAAGGTGGTTCTGGTAACGATGGGCTGATCGGTGGCAGAGCTGCTGCCCGGGCAGGAGTGGTGTCTTCAGAGAGCGGGTGCCCATGGACATGGGGACATCAAGGGTTTGATGTTTTGGGGACCTCATGTGTACTGGGGGATGCTGGAGCCATGCTGGCCTCAATCTCCCTCTCTCGAGCTGCTTTTTGGGAAGGGTTGAATGGTTTCCATGCCAAGATGAACGTCGTGGTTGCAGTTTTGGACCTCCAAGTGGGTTTTGATGCAAGGCAGAGAGGCACAGGGACACTGGGACCTTGCTGGGATCAGGGTGGGATCCCACCAAGCCAGAGGTTACCAGCAGTAGCTCAGCTATGGCTGTAATTCCAGTGGGGACACTGTGTCCATGGGAGCTCGAGGCGTGTCATGGTGCTGGGTTTGGGAGCAGGCATCTGCGTGCGGGCACTGCCTGCCCCAAGCCCATTAGTAATGGATCTTTGTGGAAAAACCCTCCTCATTAGGACGAGCTACCCCGTGTGTCAAAGCCGCTGTATAAGGAAATTATTCTCTGCTCCAGACGGTCTGTGCGTATGTAAATGGGGCAATGCACAGCCCTGATTGAGACATCATGGGGCTGCTCAGCCTGGGACCCCTGGGAATCTCCAGCCAGGGGGTGCAGGGGCTTTGGAGGGGCTGGAGGGTGCTGGAGGTGGGAGATGTGCCTCAGCCACTTCCCAGGGTCTGGCAGGCCGTGTGTGCATCCAAGGCCTTGACAGAAGCCATGGAGCTGTTTAGGGCTGGGATGTTTCCAGATGATGGAGGCTCCAGCCCTGTTCTCCCAACAGCATTGTGATGATCCTGCTCTCTGTATTGTGGCACCTCTCTTGGTTTGGGGGAGCAGAGGGCAACCCCCTCTCATCCATCCCACACCCCAATTTTGTTAAGATGTCACCGAGTGACCAGCACTGGGAGCAGAGGTGTGGGGTCCTCCTCTGCTCTCCGTATCATGACCTAAAGCCCTACTGAGCCTGGATTAAGTCCTCCTGATCACACACATCTATGGCTTCGGGATGCTCCACACATACATTTGGGATGTTGAGGTGCTCCAAGGTTTTGGACAAGCAGGAAGAAGGTGCCAAAACTGAAGCCATCACACATGAGGTGGCTTTGGAGCCAACCAAGGGACATTGAGGGACACCAAGGGACACTGAAGGACATGGAGGAACACTGAGGTCCTTCATACAGCACCTGTGCTTGCTGCTCCTATCCAGGAAGGAGCGGACACAGCAGCGCCAGCCCCCCGGGATCCAGCTGGAGCATCCCCACATGCCGGGGTATCGTCACCTCTTTGTGCAAACACAGCGACAGCTCAGCAGGGAAGTAAGACCCTTCTTTTTTTTGGCAGCGCGTTGCTAATCAGCGGGACCCGGCGCGCTCCGCCGCGGGCACGCCGCGCGCTGCTATTTACGGAGCTACTTGAAATACACCTGCAAGAGGGGAGAGGAGAGAGGAGCGCCAGCAAGTAAATAACCCAGCAACCCGCCGGAATGAAAACGGGGAGAAGAGGAGAAGAGATGCAGCGGTTGAAGCAGAAAAAAAAGAACAAAAATGAAGTGTGATGGTGGAACTGAGGGGCTCCGTCCCAGTCGTGGCCTTGTTTCCCACGGGGATGCTCCCCAGTGCTGGGGTTTGGTGGGGACACCCCATCCCAGTGGCTGTGGGGGATCTCACCATATCATTGGAGTAGGCAGGGATGGATGGAACCCCTTGCCCACCTCCCCACTCACCGTGTTTACCTCGTGCTGCTGTTCAACTCCTGCCTCCCCCTACCCTTCTCTGAAACATTATAAATCAAGCAGCTTAAAATGTAAAGCATCAAAAATTCTAAAACCTTCATCTATTATTAACTGTGACAGTAAATTCCACCTCTGAATGTTTCTCATAGCAACTGTTACCAGGACTTGGCATCCAAAGCTGATGTTCCAGCAACTTTCCATCATGCAGCCGCCGCTCTGGTGATGCCAACACTGGCCCAGTGAGACTGGCTGCCACTCCTGATACCTTTCCATGGGACTGGGATGCCAACAGAGAAGGCAAGCTCAGATTTAGTGAGCACAGGCCAAGATAAGAGAATCTCAGTGCCTGCATGTTGAGCTGTGGGAGCTGGTGGTGGGATCCCCCATCATGGTCCCACCTCTGTGTCAGTCATGCAACCCCCCAGACTTCATTACTTTCACCTGGGGCACCATAAATAACGAGGCTGGGAATGGAAAGGTTAAAACAAATGGATAGGGAGGGGTTTTTGGAGAGGTTGGTATTTTATTTTTTATCAACACTTCACGCAATGTACTGGTGGTTGTTGTGCCCCCCAGGTGGTGACCCCCACCCTGGCATGGGGGTCTCGCTGCTCTGAGCATTGGGTTGTGGTGAGTTTGTGGTGTGCTGGGTGCCAATGGGGACCGGGAGACAGGTGTTCACCGCTGGGATTTGTCCACCTTCTGGTGTTTGTGCACCTTCCCCATGTGCCATTGTGGCTCCATTCTGTGTTGTGTCCCCTGCGTGGAGGTTGGGCTGGGGTAGTTTGGGTTGGATTTGGCTCCGTGGCAGCACCATGAGCCTGGTTGGAGGTAGGGAGAGCCCCAGCTCTGCAGCCCCATGGAATGCTGAGCCTGGTCTGGTGAGAGCCCCACCAATGCACCGGCATCCTCAGTGCTGAGCCATGGCCACCGTGAGGCTCACACCAGCACCCCAAGCACCCAAACCCACCCAAATTCTCCCAGCAATTCCCACTAGGCCATGCCTAGTGCCTCCATGCCCCAGCATGGGCATCATCCTGGCTGTGCTGCCTTCCTGCAAATCCTGGTGGCTGCCCACTGGGATCTTGTGTCGTGCCATGCTGTGCTGTGCTGGCTGCAGGGCCAGGCAGCAGCGGCTGCTCCGCTGTCTCCCCAGGGACAGGCAGCAATTTTCCTGCTCTGAAGAAGCTTGTGAAGGTTTGAGTGAATCTGGGAAGCAAATCTAATTGGCAACCTGGTAATTCCTCGGGGGGACATGTTCTTTGGTCATATCTAAGTACATTCCAGCCAGTGTTTAAGACACGCTGAATCCAAACTTGGACAGTCAAATACCAGCAGCTCTAAGCTCCTTATCTATTTCAGGCAGATTAACTCCTTAATCATCTCTTTTGGAAGTTCCCTGCCCCAAATTCCTCTCCCCTCCTCTTTCCCCCTCCATGGTTTTTCAGCAGGAACAAAAGGAGCCGATTTTGCAGAGTGCCAAAGGTGGGGACGGCGCCCACTGTGATTGACAGAGTCAATAACTGGGAGCAGGGAGAAGGCCTTTGGAAATCTGCTTCCCACTTCACCTGCCCCAGTATTTGTCTTCGGGATTTGAAGCCAGGGAATGTATAATTCCGAAATAATTTACCACACAGCATCAAACGTCGATTTATTATTTTCGACCTCCTTTTATTCAATTTTTTTTTTTACTTGATTTATTTCCTTCAACCCCATTTTATTCTTATTTTTCCTTTTTCCCGGTGGGTTCCTGCTCAGCATCCCCTAGCAGGGACCCAACCAGGGGACCACTCTGCAGCCCCTCCAGCCCTGCTGGTGGCAGGGGGATGCTCATCCCCTCCCTGGCAGGCAGAGGAGGCCGTGCTGAGCCGTGGGGATGCAGCCGGTGTTGGCCACTGTCACTCAGGGGAGTGTCAGAGCATTACGCTTCATTACCGAGCTGTCTGCTGCCGGCAGGGATGGCTTAGGGCAGAGCCTGGCAGCGGCACAGCCGGATTCGGCTCCGGCGGGTGGACCTGTCTGTGGGCAGGTGCTGAAATGTGGCATCCGTGGGGTGCCCGTATCCAAGGGGGTTTGTTGAGGTGCTGGTGGGGAGCTGGTGGTTGCTGGGTCATGTGATTCAGCAGGGTGGAGTGGCTGCCCCAAAAGGGGAGGCAGGAGGTGCTGTGAAATTAGGGGGATGGGACAGTGCCCCTGTAACCAGGGGGTCTCAGTGGGACTGGGACCATTTGGACTGAGACTGGGACTGGGAATGGGAATGGGGGTCTCTCTGGGGCCACTGGTAACATTCAATAACACTCCTCTGAAACACGGGCATAAATGTCCCCATGTGCTGGATGTGGTGGGGACATGGGGGCACCAGTGGCAAAGCCCCACCACCTCCCAGAGGGGGAGATGGAGTGTGGGATGGGGAGGGGGGTGGGATGGTGCCAGGGTCTGTCCTTTGCCGTCAGTGGCCATCCCACAGCAGCCAAGGCCTCCTGGTTTTGGATGCTGCAGCATGAATTTGCTGCAAGTTTTCCCAGTAGAAACCCTGGCTGTGACCAGGGAAGAGCCAGAGGGGATGGACCCAGTAGCACATTCAGGAGAGCTGGAAATGTCCTGAGGGTGATGGCCACCTATCATCCTTTGGGGTCTCCAGTCCTGTTGGGGATGGAGAGACCCACTGGGGAGGAAGTCCAGAACTCCAGCACAGGGCTGGGACACGAGTCAGCTCCTGGGCTGGCATTTCCCATCACCAATGCTGTGGACAACACAAATCCAGACCACCTCATGAGTGGGAAAACTGAGGCACATCTAGAGAGGTTTTCCAGCTCTGAGCTGCCGGGTGGGTGCCAGGTCCTGCCATCAAGTTTGGTGTGGCTTTGCCAGGCCAGAGGGCTCGGTGGTGCCAGGGGACCATGAGCCATCCCTGTCACATTCCCCAGGGAGTGCAGCCTCACACATCTGACCTCATCCATGAGCAACCAGCTCACAAGACAGATCTGTGCAGAACAGATCTCTCTCATTCTATTCTCTCTCTCCCATCCTTGGGAGAGGTTTTGTTTGCTTTTATTTATGCAGCAGGAACCCCTCGGGACCTCAGCATCCCCAAGGAGGGTGCCAAGGACATGGCATTGGTCCAGCTGCTCTGCTCCCCATCTTTCCTTGCAGGGATGCAGCTCCTGCCCTGCTTCAAGGGGAAACTGAGGCAGGGGACAAACAGGATGTGGGAGAGGAAGAGGGTGAATATTAGTGGTCACAGTAATGACTGGAATGGTTAATTATTAGTGGAATTGAAGTGAGTCAGGCCAAGAGCAGGAGGGGAAGGAGGAAGGAAGGGAGGAAGGAAGGGAGGAAGGAAGAAAGAACCCAACCTGTCAGGTAGAAAATGAGTAAAGAAGAAAAACAGGAGCATGTGGAGAACTGGCCAGGCTGTCGCTCCACGCCAGCACCACGCTGCTCACTCGGGGTGAGGCTGGAGGGGTGGCTGAAGGTCACTGTGGAGGTGACAGTGGCCCTGTGGCCGAGGTTGTGCCCCAGCACAGAATCATTGTGTTGGTGGCTGCAGGCAGGTCTGCACCAGGATTTAGGTTTGGAGGCTGGGATTGCTGGATTCCTCCTAATCTCGGCTGTATTTCCAGCCTCCTGATGGGCTGTTTTTCCTTTCCTGCCAGCACACTATGGTCGATGTCTCACCGCTGGCTGGGAGCGGGAGCATGTGGAGCCTCACTCCGTGGTACATCCGGCCATGAATTTTGCTCCGGAGTGGAACGAAATTCCCCTCTGGAGAGGGAATTTGCCCAGGAATACTCAGGCTGAGCATCTGCTTTGCTGTGAGCCTCTAGCCTTTTCTTTTCTTTTTTTTTTCTCCCTCTTTTTTTTTTCCCCCCTTTTTTTTCTTCCTCTCTTTCTTCTGTTCTCTTTTTCTTTTCCTTTTCTTTCTTTTTCTTTTTTTCTTTTTCTTTTTCTTTCTTTTTCTTTTTCTCTTTTTCATTTTGTTTTTCTTTTCTTTTTCTTTTCCTTTTTTTTTCTTTTTTTATTTTGCCTTATTATCATTTTTCCTTTTCCCCCTTCTCCCCCCCTTCCCCCTTTCTTTTTCCTATTTTTCCTTTTTTCTTCCTTTCCCCCCCCCTTTTTTCCCCTCCCTTCTTTTTCAAATCGTTCCTTACCAACTGACATTTTCCACCAGAAAGAAAAAAAAAAACCAGCAACTTGCTCCCAGAGCCTCCCATCATCCTCCTCAGCCCAAACCTCTGCAAACTTCCCATCCCTGACATAAAGGACCCAAATTCCCCCTCCAGAATAAAGGAGGAAAAACCAAAGGGAGAGAGGCTGGAGCTGGCAGCTGAGCCGGATTTCCATGTGAGGGGATGAGGTCGGGGCGGCCACGGGCTTCCCCTGGCAAGCGACGGAGGAACCGGGGCCAGCAGAAACGTTGAGTCATGAGTGCGGTTCGCAGGCAATGGATTTTTTCCCAAGTAAAATTCCTCACTGGGGAGGAGCAGAGCTGGAGGGGGGGGGCAGAGCTGAAGGACTGTGCCCCCCAAATGGGGCATTTATGTGTGGATGGGGATGCACCCCATTGCGATGGGAATTCCCTGGGCAGGTTCCAACCCCCAGGAGGGGGGGTTAGGTGGGGGGCGGGGGGGGCTACCCAGGGAATTCCCCAGCAGCTGGATGGGAGGAGCAGCACTATCTGGGGGGGTTGCAGGAGATGGGGACCCTATCCCTCCTCCTCCTTCTCCCTACCCACATCCGCCCACCCCCACGCAATGGGCGGTGCTGCCCCAGCTCCATTTATCATCATCTGCGGGCAAGTGAAGTGTGCAGGGAACAGCTGCTCCGGTCGGCTGAGCGCCGAAATGGGGCGGGACGCGGGGCTGGGGGGAGCTGGGGAGGCTGCAGGCTGCCCTGGGGGTACCATAACCCCCCAGGCACTGCACTGGGACAGAGCACTGGTGTGGCAGGAGGTGGTGGTGGTAATGGGGGGCATTGGGGGGAAGAGGGGGTGTTAATGGGGTGCGTTGCGGGGAGAGCACATAATTAGGGCACACTGGGGCAAGGGTGCACTAATGAGAGTGCATGGAAGGGGTGCACTGGAGAGAGGATGTATTAAAGGGGTTCATTGGGGAGGGAGAGCATTATTGGGGTGCCCTGGACAGAGGATGCAGTAAAGGGGTTTACTGGGGGACAGTGCAGTAAGTAGGTGCATTAAGGGGGTGCGTTGGGGAGGGAGTGCATTAAAGGGATTCACTGGAGGGAGGGTGCATTGGGGGGGGCATTAGAGGGGGCATTTAACAGGGGGTGCATTGACAGTGGGGCAGGGACAGACGGATGGTGGCATCTCCACGACTGCCTGGAGAGGTGGCCCCTCCCTTTGCACTGCCGGGGAGGGGGGGGGTCTGTCTGTATTCCATCCCCCCAGTTCCTCTCACTCCCAGCTCCTGGGGCAGGATGTCCTTTCCTGGTCTGTCCCACACACCCTGGCTCCCCCCATCCCTGCAGCCTTCCCTTTTCTCTCCTCCCTTAATAATCAAATTCTCCGGAGCACTTTGTGGTGTGGCAGCCAGCCAGAAAGGGTTTCTTTAAACTCCACCAGCTCACAATTAAACAAATCCGGGGCTGACGCTACTCGATAGGCGCTTATTCCCCTCCCTGAGAGCCGCTGGGGGATCCGGGGGGGTCCTATCCCTTCCTTTCCCACTCCAATGCCACCTCACCGTGTGGGGCTGCACCCCTGGGTGGGAGGTGAGGGCTGAGAGGGGTTTTTTGCGGGGGTTTTGGGGTGGAGAACAGGGGTCCGCGGTGCCAGTGCGGCTCTGATGGTGGAGCATCCCCCTGTGAGAGCGCGCTGCTATTTTTAGTCCCTGAGTCCTTGTTGATGGCGCAGCAGCAAAGGCGAGGGAGCAGCCAGAGGAGCAGCAGGGCTGGATCAGGCCCCGCGGGATGAGCAGCAGCTTGGAAGCGAGGCTGGAGCACAGGGAAATGGGGGACATCCTCTGCCCTCCGGGTCTGAGGTGCTGGGGGTCTTGAGTGCTTACCGAGGGTCCCTGCCATGGGAAATCCTGAGCTGCCTTCAGAGGGCTCCGGATCCAGCCATGCCATGTCCCTGCCAGGCTAGGGAAAGGGGGAGGAAAGGGGAAAAGGCAGAGAAGGAAGGAGGGGTTGGGGAAGGAAAATAACACCGAATCCAGCCAGGCAGCACAAATCCTCTGGAGCAGCAGGCAGGCTGTGGGCCACCCTGATCAGGCAGCTGTGCTGGGCTGGCAAGCCCCAGCTCCGGCATCAGCCCCATGTGCCACGTCAGCCCCCGACACCGTGTCGGCTCCATGTACTGTGTCAGCCCCCTGTACTTGCAGCATGACCTTGTGCACCATCATGGCCCTGGGTCCTGCACTGGAGCTGGGAGGTTTTGTATCCCCCGTGGGTGACACAGGGGCTGTGCTGGGCTGTCCACACTCCCAGGGGACAGAGGGGACAAGATGCTCCTGGATGGCCATAGCCAGCAGTGAGCGCAGCTCCTTGTGTTGCAGGGACAGGGTCACACTGGTGCTGGGCACCACAATGGCCCCAGGTCCTTTTCTCTCTGATGGATACCCTGGGGACCCTTCCCAGGCACCCACACCATGAGCCTTGGCTGTAGCACAGTGGCTTTGCCAAGGGCAGGTGTCCAGTGGCAGCCATGCACCAAAAGCCTCGTATCAATTCCCATCATGGGGGTGGCAACTGGAAACTTCTTTGGAAGTGCCGGGAGAGCACGTCCAGCAGGGACGTGGCAGGGGCAGTGAGTGTACAGGGCCCCCGGGACCAGCCATAGTCGCCTTCCCCTCCCGGGAAGGGCCGTAACCTCGCTGCTGTCGACAGCTTGATTTGATGCCATTAAAGCGTTTGCTGGGAAACAGCTACATCAGGAGCAACATCTGGCGCGGCCCTTCCCCGGCAAAGCCGCGGTGGATCCGAGGGCAGAGCTGGCCTCCAGGTCTGCTGATGGTCCGGGTGCTGCTGGTGATGAGCGTGTCCCCTCCCAGGCAGAGCCGGGTGCCTGGGTGGTCCACAGGGAGATGGGGCCATGGCCTTTGGGCTCATGGGATTTCGGCTGGAACACACATTCCCTCTGTGCGTTCCCACCTCTGCATGCTGGTGACTGATCCGTCCCCTCACACCACATGCTTTTGCTTATCCAGGCATTGTCTCAGCGGTTTGGAAAATTAACAATTAATTAATAACAATAATTAATCACGATAATTAATAATAAAGGAGAAAGGAGGGAAAAGCTCCCCCTAAAGCTCCAGTCCAGGGTCTTCTCAAGCCAATTTCATTTTTCAAACCCACTCCCATACAAAGAATGTGGGAATTGCTCCCATTAGTTCTCCCACCACCACCCACGGCTGCCCCACAACCTTGGCTTTGATTTTCCTGGCACAGGGCTGGCACAGGACAGCACCACTCCACGCCGTGGTTGGGGTTTCTCACTGGCCTTTCCAGAATTTTTTGACCCACCTTTTCCCCAGAATTTGGGCTTTAACTGCATCCAGTTACCCACACAGCCTGTAAGATGCAACTGCAATGAGGGGAAGTGACGTGGAAAACATCCCAAAAGGGGATGGAAAAGAGGGAGGGACAAGGTTCTGTGGGTGGCACCCACTGGTGATGGCTCCAGTGGTGCCAGAGGGCACCATGTGATTGGTGCGTCCCTGAGCTTCCAGTGGTTATGAAAATAGAACTAAATAAAGCCCTGTGTGTGTACCTAGACCCCAAAAAGGTGCTGAGGTGTTACCAGTGGGTGCTGTGAGGAAACAAGGCCGAGCTGGGACCCATCAAACCAGCTGTGCAGTTTGTGCAGCTGTGGCAGAGCTGCCAGCAAAGGGACTGTCTGGAGCCACGCATGAGGGTGTCTGGTGGCATGAGGGTGGTGATGGGCACATGGGGACACACGTGGATCCATGTCCCAGCTCTAGGCTGCCTGGCACCACAGGGAAGTGTGGGATGGTCTTGGCATGCACACCACTAGCACCCCATCCCCTCCCCTCATAACACTCATTGCCTTAATGGAGGCTGAGGGGACAGCACTGGTGTCACCACTGCGTCACGGTGCCAAGGGAGCAACGCCAGGGATGTCCCCAGGCACCTGCAAACCCTTGGGGCTGCCCTATCCTGGGCTCCGACATCTCAATCCATGTCTGAAACAGGCTCTGTCCACCCCAGCGCCCCGGACCCACCAGTGCTGGGGATGGGCAGGATGCATCCCCCCACCACCGAGCCCTTCATTAGCCCTCACAAGCCACTCAGCTGCCTCAAGAGATCAAACCAGTGACCCAGGTGTGTCCCTGCACCCAGCACAAGCAGAGTGAGGAAACAGGGAGCTCTAATGATGACGGTGGCGAGGCGCTCGGAAATGACGGCTGCCGGCGGGAGCAGACAGCTTCCAGATGGCATCGCGCCGGGGCAGGGGGATCACTGGGGCAGGGGGCCTGTGGGAGGCAGCAGCCGGCTGAGATGGGCAGAGCCAGCAAGTTGAAATGACTTTTTTTGCAGCAGAGCCTGCAGTTCTGGCCCTCCGCGCTGCTGCTTCCAGTAATTAGCCCAATAATTAAAAAGAATGGTGATAAGCGGGGTGTGCAGAGGGGCTCGCAGGATCCAGGAGTCCCTGGAGAGGGTGTGCAAGGAGAGGGGGAGTGATTTGCAGAGCTGAGGGCTGGTGGGTGTGTGAAACACAGAGCATGAGGCTGGGGGACCCCGACATGGCATGGGGGGTCACTGTACCACATGGGGCAGGCAGGGAGGGTTGGGCAGCAGGGATGGGGCAGCTCCCAGCAGCAGGGGCAGAAGGGTGGCTGGGCCTGCTGCTGGCAGGGAGGGTGCAGCTGGACCCAGCACCCCTGTGCCCGTGGGCACCATGCTGCAGTGTGGGGTGATGAAAGGAGATGGGATAGTGGAGGATGCAGGACGCTGCAAGGTGAGGATGCAGCACCAGGCGATGTGATGTGGGGCGACACGGCGCAATGCAGAGCGACGCGAGGTGACACAAAGCCAGCTGCCGTGATCCAGGGCAATCCAGGGCGATGGAGCCCACGGGGATGGGATGCAGGACGATGGGGTGGGATGCAGTGCAGGGTGCAATGCAAGCCAATGCAATGCAGGACACTGTGATGCAGGGAGATGAAATGCAGGGAGATGTGATGCAGGGTGATGTGAGGTGATGCAGGAGGATGCGATGCAGGGCAGTGCAATTCAGGGCGATGCAATGCAAGGCAACACGATGCAGGGAGATGAAATGGAAGGTGATGCGATGCAGGAGGATGCAAAGCAATGTGATGCAGGGCAATGCAATTCAGGGTGATGAAATGCAAGGCAACATGAAGCAAGGCAATGAAATGGAAGGTGATGCGATGCAAGGGTAGTGTCAGGCAATGCAATACAGGGCAGTGCAACAGGGTGATGTGATGCAAAGCAACACAATGCAGGGAGGTGAAACACAAAGTGAGGTGTGATGGAGAGCGATGCAAGGCGATGTGGGGCAGTGCAGGGCAGACAACACAGGGCGATGGGAGGTGATGCAGCAGCAGGTGCTGCATTCCAGGGTGGCAGCGAGGCAATGCCCATCAGGCGAGGTGAGGTGAGGCGATGATGCCCCCGTGGCACAGGAGACATGGCCCTCTGGGTCCCCAGCCTGCCATGGTGGCAATGCTTCATTTGAATTCTTGCCTCTCTCTCTTCGCAGATAACGAGCCCGCGCCATGCAGTCCTTTCGAGAAAGGTGTGGTTTCCATGGCAACCAGCAGAGCTACCAGCCGACTTCACAAGATACATCACGCCTGGAGAATTACAGGCATCAAAGTCAGGCAGGGCCGAACTGCGAGCGGCAGAGGCTGGTGGCAAAGGAGTACTACAGTCAGCAGCAGCTGCCGTACGTGGGCTACGAGAACAGTGCCGTGGAGAAATACCACCGGGGAAACAAGCAATTAGCGGGGCAGCAGCTGCAGGGCAGGCCGGCCTTTTCCAATTACACCGTGCAGGAGAACAGCCCTTATCCGGCCCGGTATTCCGGGGATGAGAGCCTGCAGGCGTGGGGTGGCCAGCCACAGGCGCTGCCCGGTGGCGTGGCCAAGTATGAGGACAGCCTGATGAAGAAGACGGCGGCGTTGGCAGGTGGGCGGCCGTACCACGAGCCGGCAGCCGCCTCACTACCCTTCCGGACTCACTTCCAGCAGCAGCCACAGCAGCAGCAGCAGCAGCAGCAGCAGCAGCAGCCGCCCGCGCTCCCCTACCCCAAACTGCAGCGGCAGAAGCTGCCCAACGACGTCTCCTCACCCATGCCCTTCTCACAGAGCCCTCACTTTGGGCAGCACTCGCAGTCCTTCCCCGCCTCCTCCACCTACTCCTCGGTGCCAGGGGGCAGCCAGCCGGCACACTCCTACAAGAGCTGCACGGCGCCCTCGGGGCAGCCGCCGCTGGAGCGGCCCCTGGGCAGCGCCGCCAGCCTGGCCCCCGGGCCCCGTGTGCCCAACCTGCACGGCTACCAGCCCAACCGCATCGGCTACGAGCAGCCCCCACAGCCGCCGCCGCAGCCCCCACAGCCACCACCACCGCAGCCCCCTCAGCCACCGCAGCCCCCGCAGCCACCACAGCCCTTGCAGGGGCGGCATCACACCCCGGAGTCCCTCCACTACCAAAACCTGGCCAAGTACCAACATTACAACCAGTCTGGCCAGACCTACTGCCAGAGTGACGCGCCGCCCGTCCGGACACCCGAGCAGTACTACCAGACCTTCAGCCCCAGTGCCAGCCACTCTCCAGCTCGCTCGGTCGGCAGATCCCCATCCTACAGCTCCACTCCCTCCCCGCTGATGCCCAACCTGGAGAACTTCCAATACAGCCAGCAGCCGCTGAGCACCGGCGCCTTCCAGGCCGGCATTGCCGACCACAGCCATTTCATGCCGCTGCTGAACCCTTCTCCCACCGATGGGACGAGCCCTGACGCTCAATCCGGGAACTGTAAAAACTTGCAGAAGGAGAAGCTACCAGAAAACCTGCTGTCGGACCTGAGCCTGCAGAGCCTCACGGCTCTCACCTCCCAAGTGGAGAACATCTCCAACACTGTCCAGCAGCTGCTGCTCTCCAAAGCATCCGTGCCCCAGAAAAAGGGCATCAAGACCCCAGCAAGGACCCCCGAGCAGCTCAAGGGGCAGCACTGCAGCCCCGAGAGCAGCACCTACTCAGCAGAGCAGGTGGGGACTCCCCTGTCTGACCCACTGAGCACCCCCCAGTCAGTCCATGCTGAGACACAGGATGCTGACTATCTCAGTGGGTCAGAGGATCAGCTGGAGAGGAGTTTCCTGTACTGCAACCAGAACCGCAGCCCTGCCCGTGTCAACAGCAACTCCAAGGCAAAGCCCGAGTCAGTGTCCACCTGCTCCGTGACCTCCCCGGATGACATGTCCACCAAATCGGATGACTCTTTCCAGAGCATCCACGCCACCCTGCCCCTGGAGACCTTCACCAAGTATGTGACCAACGAACGGGACTGTCCCCGGCTGCTCCTCAGCGCCCTGTCCCAGGAGGAGCTGGCTTCTGAGATCATCGTCCTGCAGGATGCCATCAGCGAGAAGGCGGACAAAGCCTGGGCCAACTTGCCCATGCTGAGCAAGGAGGCCAACAAGTCCCCCTTCCAGCTGGAGAACCACCGGCCCAGCCTGGACTCCATGGTGAAGGGCACCTGGCCCAGTCAGGGTGACTCCAGCACACTCACTGAGCCCCTCAAGCTGGACAAAGCTTCAGGGGCCAGCGCAGAGAAGGACTTTGGCGAGGAGGTGTATGAGGGTCCCCAGGTGGAGTTCACGGCCACCGAAACCAAGGATGTGCTGAAGGACACTGCCCCACTGGCCTTCAACTCCAAGCCCAGCATCCCGGCAGCCACATCGAGTGCAGGAGCCACTGACTACAGCTGCTACTCAAACACCACCGCCAATTCAGTGGGATCTGAGAATGCCATGGAGCACTTTGACTGGCCGGAGGAGAGCCTGGGAGAGGCATGTCTGCGGTGGAAGGAGCTTCAGGCTACTGACCTCCCCAAGGGCTTGTTCCCCAGCAAATTGGTGAGCTCCTGCAAGGAGAAAAAAAACGCCTGTGGCTTGGATCTGTGTGATGGAGAGCAGCCAGCCAAGAGTGAGCCAGCCCAGGACTTTGGGGAGCAGGCGATGGAGGAGGAGGAGGAGGCACTGACCTATGATGAAGCAACAAAGGCAGACAGCGAGAGGTGGCTTCAGGACACCCGGCACTGCTGCTCAGCCGGGGACTTCAGCGAGATCCCCATCATCTCCTCACCGGATCTGAAGGAGTCAGACCTGGAGGCAGAGGAGTACTCCTCGCTCTGTGAGCTGGCTGGCGCGGAGCAGAAGTCGGTGACATATGATGCCTCGCCGCCCAAGCCCCCGGAGATGCCAGCTGTGCTGTCCTCCAGCGAGGTGCCTGTGTCTGCCGAGGAGACCGTCAGCACGGTGGAGAAGGAGGGCTCAGCTCCCACCCCGCGCCTCTCCGGCCAGTCTGTTATCCTGCTGGGCCCTGCCGTGGGCACGGAGACCAAGGTGAAGAGTTGGTTCAAGTCCTCACTTCCCAACATCCAGTCTGAGGAGGAGAGCGGCGGAGGGGAAACATCCCATCTGGAGGCTGCTGATGCCGAATCTGCCTCATCAGTCACGGTGAAGCAGCAACTCACACCCGAAAACGTGCTCGGGAAGATGGAGCCTGTCTCACGGGGCAAGAGCCTCCGCAACAAGAGGGTGCACTGCCGGCTGCCGGAGGGGGACAACCCCAGCAGCACCGTGTTGACCCCATTCGATGAGCTGCCAGCGGCTGGCGGTGTGGCCAGTGCCTGCCTGGGGCCAGATGGACAGACGGAGGTACCGAGCAAGAGCGCCCAGAGCCAAACGCCCCGGTTTCCAGCTGAGGGTCTCCCGGCGCGCATGTGCACCCGCTCCTTCACCGCCCTCGCCGAGCCCCGCGCCCCGGCCCCGCTGGAGGGGCTGAAGGCTCCCACACACCAGGAGAAGCTGGGGAAGAAGCCCGGCTGCGGCGTGAAGCAGCGGGTTGCTTTCAAAGCCAGGAAACGCAGCAGCCGGCCGGCCCCCAGGGTAGTCCAAAACAGCAGCGATGCCACCCTCCTGGTGCCTGGCTTGGTGGCGGCAGAGGAGGCGGCAGGGCCGACACCGCTGGAGGGGGATGCAGTGGAGGCGGGGGAGAGGGACCAGCGGTCGATGATCCTGCGCTCCCGGACGAAGACGCAAGAGGTTTTCTACACCAAGCGGCAGCGGGGCAAGCGGGCGGCCGATGTCCGGTTGAAGAACTGCAAGGCACCCAAAAAGCTCATATCCAACAACCACCTCCCACCTGCCTTCAAGCTGGCAGCGCCAGGCAGCCCCCACAAGGAGGGCAAGGTGGGTGCCCGGATGAAGCTGCCCAAAGCAGGACCGGGTGTGGGGGGCAAGATGTCAGAGCGGCCACTGCACTCGCTGAAGAGGAAGTCCACCTTCATCTCCCCCATCCCCACCAAGAAGAGGAACCTCGTCCTGCGGAGCAACAGTGGCGGCGTGAAGGAGGAGAAGCCAGAGGGCCCCCCCAGCCTCTTCAAGAAGATGCCAGTGGCCAAGAAGGTGAAAGCCAAGCTGCCTCCCAAGAGCTCTGGTGAAGCTGTCCCGAAACCCCCCCTGCCAAAGGAGGCCCCTGATGTCTGCATCAAGATCACCTCCCGGGCAGCCTTCCAGGAGGCCACCAAGACCAAAGTGCTGCCTCCCCGCAAGGGCCGTGGCCTCAAGCTGGAGGCCATCGTCCAGAAGATCACCTCACCCAACCTGAAGAAGTTCACCTGCAAACCGGCGGCCACGGCGGCAGTAGCCACTGTGACTGCCTACGGCTCCTCCCTGAGCCCAGCCGGGGCGGAGCGGGAGCGGGTGGTGAAGCACAGTGGGGTGGCTGCAGCGGTGGGTGACGTGAGGCTGCCCAAGCCGGTGCCAGCACAGAAGGTGCCCACCATGCCGTTGACTGAGCCGCTGTGCCGGAACCCCAATGGCCGATCGCCGAAGGGGAAACCAGGCAGCGGGAAGAAGCTCTCTCCCGACAGCTGCCAGGGCGATGCCTGCGGGCCAACGCCAGGGGCCCAGTCCAGCCCCACCATGGGGGCCAAGAACCTTGGGCTCCTGCCCAAGAAGAGGAACCGCAAGGGCAAAGCGGCAGCGCTGGGCATGGCCAAGGCACCGCTGGGCCCTGCGCCACCGCTGCTGCCCCGGGAGCGTGTGGCCAACCCAGGCGGTGGGGAGGAGGCACCGCGGGAGAAGAAACCAAAGACTGAGGAGAAGGAGGTGGGGGGCAGCGATGGCCCCCCTGAGGGACGCTCTGCTGCTGGGCCAGCACGGGGGCCAAAGCCGCGGGCCAACCACTCCAACTACAACGGCTACTCCAAGCGGCAGCGGAAGCGTCTGGGCCACGGCAAGGCCAAGGCGGTGCCGGCGCGGTGCAAGAGCCGCGGGAAACGACGGCGGCAGCCCCAGCAGGCCCCACTGGTGCATCCCGCCGAGCCTGAGATCCGGCTGAAGTACATCTCCTGCAAGCGGCTGCGAGCGGACAGCCGCGCCCCCCCCTTTGCTCCCTACGTCCGCGTGGAACGGCGCGGGGAGTTCACCACCACCTGCACCATCATCAACTCGCCTGGCGACGAGGCGCGGCTGCAGCGGGGACCGGCCGGGCCGGCGCCGCGCCCGCGGGCAGCCCTGCCGGCCTCCTCCACCATGCACATGGGGCCGGTGGTGTCGAAGGCGCTGAGCGCCGCGTGCCTGGTCTGCTGCCTCTGCCGCAACCCCGCCAACTACAAGGACCTGGGGGACCTCTGCGGGCCCTACTACCCTGAGGACTGCCTGCCCAAGAAAAAGTCCCGGCTGAAGGAGAAGGCACGGGTGGAGGGGCCGGGCGAGGACACCATCGCACCCGCCGTGGCCGAGCGGGTGCCCCGCGGGATGGAGGGCAGCTGCGGTGCCGGCGGGAAGGCGGCGAGGCCGGAGGGTGCTGCTGAGGCGGCCAAGCAGAGTGCGCTGCGCTCCAGCCCACGGGGCATGTTCCGTAGGCTGCAGAGCTGCTACTGCTGTGACGAGAGGACAGAGGGCGAGGAGGCGGCCGAAAAGCCCCGGCGGCACGAATGTCACAAGGCTGAGTCCCCGCCACAGGAGCCGGCGGGTGACACGCAGGAGCACTGGCTGCACGAGGCCTGTGCTGTATGGAC
This sequence comes from Pseudopipra pipra, assembly GCF_036250125.1. NCBI lineage: Eukaryota > Metazoa > Chordata > Aves > Passeriformes > Pipridae > Pseudopipra > Pseudopipra pipra. The sequence goes on from NC_087564.1 coordinate 14,194,194, forward strand.
CGCTGGGGTTTTCCTGGTGGCGGGGAAGCTCTACGGGCTGCAGGAGGCTGTCAAGGCGGCTGCCGACCTGGTAAGAGCTCGGCCGCACGCCCGGCGCCACATCCTGAGGCAGCATCTCCCGCTGGCCTCCTTCAGCCAATGTCATTCCCCTGGCCGTGCCTCCGGTCGGGATGAAAAATTAATAGTTTTGCCTTGGGAAAGCAGGGCAGGTGCTCAGTGCCATGAACCACGCTGGGTCCCTGTGAGATTTGCACTGCCGCATCTCTGACAGCACCTAAAACCCCCCTTTTAGGTGCAGAAATGTATTTATGGGGTTATGTTTTGGGAAGGTGGCTGGGCTCCCTGGGACTGTCACATCCCTTGGCTCAGCCATGCGTCACATGGGGTGGCTCAGAGTGGGACAGATGCAGCAGGAATGGAAGATGAATGTAGGTTCAACATGGCCTGGTGCTGTGGTGACGAGCAGCAGGGGAAGGGGAGCTGGAGGGATGGCACAACCCTGCCCTGCCCCTCTCCCAGACCCATTGGAACATGGGCACATGGAGCAAGCAAAATAGGGAGGTCACTGATGGGGACCACCAAAGGGGGATGAGAAGTTGTGTGTACCCCATCCATGGAAGTGTTCAAGGCCAGGTTGGACGGGGCTTGGAGCAACCTGGTCTAGTGGAAGGTGTCTCTGCCTATGACAGGGGCTTGGAACTAGATGAGCATTAAAGTCCCTTCCAAACCATTCTGGCATTCTGTGACATGGGCTTTTTGTGCTGGGGAGAGGGAGGGGACAACCCCCCAGCAGAGGCTGAGCAGAGGGTCTCCAGCAAGTCCCTCAGTGCCAGGTTTGGGATTGGCTGTATTCCTAAGCCTGAGTGCTCATGTCATGGCTCTCTGGAGGCTGCTGCCCTCACCACGGGCTGGGTACTCCCATCCCTGCAGCACCCGTTGGGCATGGGGCAGGAGATGGGGACCACCGTGGTCTGCTACCACCTCTGCCACCAAGCCATGGCACAGTCCAGGTCATGTCCCTTCTCCTCTGCACCCCTGCCCCATGGAGCATGGCTGCAGGCTCAGTGCCATCCACAGGAGGGGTATGGCAGGTAGAAACCTTGTGGATGGCTGCAGACGGCCAAGTGAGAGGTACAGTGTGGTCCATGGTGTGCTGGCACAGGAGGAAGGATATTGCCTGGAATAGGCAACAAGGGCCTGGAGAGGAGCGGGGGCACCTGCCTTACCCTCACTGCTGGGGCCGTCAGGGTTCTCCGCTCCTGTGCTGGGCTCTGATGGAGTTTCTCTGTCTCTCCACATCTCTTCTTCCCTGCTCCGAATTCCCGGGTGCGTTCACAGAAGTGCTCGAGCTGCCAGCAAGTGGGAGCCACTGTGGGCTGCTGCCAGAAGGGGTGTCCCCACACCTACCACTACGCGTGTGCCGTCGACACAGGTGAGCCCAGCTGTGGGGACAGGGGTGCGGGGTCCCTGGGCACCCTCTGGACATGGGGCCTGTTGCTCCAAGGTCAGGGTGAGCCTGTGGCTCCCCACCTGCTGGGATGGTGATGCCCACTGCACCAGCAGCACTGGCATGTCTTTATCTGACCTCAGATGAGCCCTTCATACAAACGCTGTGGCTGGTCTAGGAGGTAGTGGGTGGCTGTGGACCAGGGGGCCACTGTGTCCCCCTGCCCGGGGACAACTCTCTTGCAGTGCGAGGTCTCCCCTGACATGTCCTTCTCTCCTCTCAGGTTGCTTATTAACCGAGGAAAGCTTCTCTCTGAGATGTCCCAAACATAAGGTAAGCCCAGAGGCCCCCTGTGCACCCCCCAAAGCTCCACAGCTCCCTGGGGCAGGAGGACCTGCCTTCCGACCCCAAATTCCTGGGGCCACCCATCCTGGGCACTCAGCCCCGCATGGGCATTGCGGGGGGTGTGCATCCCTGGCGATACTGAGGGAGTGGCCAGTGAGCGGGTTCTGGGTCTGGGGTGGGGGTCTCACCCCCTTCTCTGAGCACTGATGAGGTGGTGGGTGATGGTTGAATCCCTGCTCTAAGCACCGCGTCCCAGATGGGTGCCCGGTTATTGGTGGGGGGTGCTGATGGGGACAACCCAGGGCTATCCCCCCGCCTCCATCGGGACCCCCGGGCTGACACCCCCTTTCTCCCCGCAGAGGCAGCCTGTGTAGCGCCCGCGGGCACCCGCCCCGCCGCCAGCGAGGGACCGGCGGAGGAGGCAGCGGCCGGAGCGGAGCGGGGCCGGGCCGGGCCGTACCGGGGACCCCCCGCTGCCCGTGAGCGCCCCGGAACCCCCCGAGCCCGCTCCGCGCGGGCGGAGCCAGCGCCGGGTTTTCTCCCACGCCGGGCCCCCGGTAAAACCTGGTCTGGATACGCGGGGGACGGATCGGGATCCCCCACCCGCGATGGCTGCACAGGGGGGCGGGGGGTGATCCGCGTACAAGGGGGGGGTCCCGACGACGTTGTCTTACTGTGGGGCCGCCGGACTCCCCGTGGGTCCCGGCTCTCCATATCACACTGATCTGATCTGAGATGTTGCCTTCAGCAAACCTCACGGTGTTTGTATATAGTTCAGCGGAGAAAAGGATTAAAAAAAGACAAAAAAAAAAAAAGACCAAAAAAAAGTAGAAAAAAGAGAAAATGAGGAAAAAAAACCAAGACAAACAACGGCCTGCTGTTTGAAACACCACTCTGCTTTTTCCATTTTGTTCTTCTGTCTCCTGTCTGTCCCCACCCACACTCAGGGTGCCGGGGGGGCGAGGGGTGCTTGGCCAGGCCAGTGGGGCACCCACCGGGCTGGCTCGGCCCCCCCGCTCCTGAACCCCAAACCCTGACTCATTGCACCCACCACCCTCACATTCCATGGGGTGCTGGCACTGCTGGGCTGGGGACACCTGGTCCTGCTTGTGAGGACCCCCAGAACCCACCCTCCTGCCTCTGCTTGGCCTCGTCAGCACCCCTCTGCGGCTCCTCGTGCGGGGGGCTTTGCTCCCCGTGCTTGTGCTGAACCCCATGATTTTGGGTACAAACCCCACGGCTCTGGGTGCTGAACCCCACAGCTTTGGGTGCAAACCCCAGGATCTGGGTGCAAATCCCATGGCTCTGGGTTCTGAACCGGAGGAGGAGGAGGAGGAGGAAGCATTTGCCTCCTCCCTCCACATGGCCCTGGCTCACCCCTCACTGCCCTGGGTTTGCTCAGCTCTCTTGGCTTTTGCTTCCCTTCCTGGCTGCCTTGGTGGATCTGGGGGGCTGCCCAGTACTGGGGTGACCCCCTGCCCTTGTTCCCAGGCTGCACACTCCAGCCTTTTTTCGCCCGCACACTGACACAGGCAGCAAATAACCAACCCAGGGCAAACCCACCCCAAATCCCATCTTAAAAACAGCCACCAGCCACCCCTCAACTCCAGAGCATCCTACAAAGGGGAGCACAATGCTGGCCCCATCTGTGTCCCCTGCAGAGCCAGCGCCTCGTGTCCCCACCACCTCTCGTGTTCCCTCCATCCCACCCATCTCTCACCCCAAGGTTTGCTGGCCACACAATGTCTGTCATTTCAGCAGCTGCCTCGGACACAGGAGCGAAAAACACAAAAAAGGAGGTGAGAAAAATAAAAAAAAAAAGGGAGAAATAATAATAAATAATAAATTTAAAGATAAAAAAAAATAAAAATCCCGGTGTCCTTGGCAGTGTTGCCTGAAATCTGGCTATTTTTAGTGACATCTTGTACATATGACTGTAAAATGGTAAACCGTGTGTATTATATATTGCCTCATTATATAGTGTATATATATGTATACATATACATATATATAATATATATGAAGACTGTAAATGTTAAGACTAGTGTTCTTATTAGTATATTGCTTCACACTGAAGATTGTGTGTAACAAGCTGTTTCTAAAAGATGTTTATTTTCCTTAAGAGTAAAAAACAGGTCATTGCATTCAGAGCGTCAATAAAGATACAACGATTGTTTTGGAAGTACGTGGCGCCCTGCTCGTGGCCTCTCTTTATCTCTGGGGGGCTGGTGGGGTCCCCCCCGGGCTGTGCCAGCCCCTGGCTGGTCCTTCATCCCCGAGGGTCCCGCTGGTGTGGGGGGGTATGGAGGTGGAGGGGGCAGCACCCCCCAGGACATCATGGGTTAAGGAGGGGGTGTTTGGGGTCCCTTCGCACCCAGTGACCCCATCCCTGCCACACATGCCCCCCCCATCCCATCAGCCCTGTGGGAACAAGGCAACCCCAGCTGTAGGGGGTCCCTTGCCCTCTAATTTTAGTGTCAGCCCCCCCCCAATCCAGCACACACCGGTATAAATAATCAGCTTTAATTGTCTGTACAAAACTCTCCAACTATGAAAATACCGTTTAAAAAGGAAAAGGGGAGCGGGGGGAGCCAAGGGAAGGGGGGGGGTCTATATACAAGAGGGATGAAGCAAGGGCACAGGGGCACCCACCAGCCCCCCCAGGAGCCCCATGCCACCCTGCCATCCCTTCTCCAAAAGCCTGTCCATGCTCAGGGGTGGTGGTAGCTCCTAATGGGGCGACTAGTCAGTGCTAGGGGTGGGGATAGGGTGGGTGGTGGGGGTCCCCTCTTGCCTACCATTGGCGTGGTTGGGGAGAGGTGGCTTTGCTGCTGCCATGGGGCCAAACCTACCCCTCACAGCGGGGGCAAAGACCCAAAAACAAGGGGTGCTGCAGCAATGGGATCCATGGTGGGCCGGGCAGGGTCCCCATCCTGCGCGTTGGGAGGTACAGGGGACACAGGGGGGTATAGGTGGCACTGGGGGGTACGGGTGACACCGGGGGGTACAGGTGACACCGGGGGCAGCTGCCGAGCGTCCCGTGCCCTGCAATACTGTGACAGTGTCACTAGAGGTCTCCACGCCCCGTCCCCCACGCGGGCTGGGGACACAGACACGGCCGTGGGGTGGGGAGCCCACCCGGGGTACCCCACGCGTGGCTGCCCCACGCTGGGACACACACCCCACCCCCCGCACCCTCATCGGGTACCACCCTGCCCCTCCCCACCCACCCCTTCACCTCAAAATCCACTCCCCAACACCGTGTCCTGCGGGGAAACTGAGGCACGCGCCCCCTGCCACCCCACATCCCACACCCGGGGGGGTGGCGGGGGGCTGGCAGCTCCCCACCTATCCCGACGTGACGGTGGTGCCGCTGCCCAGCTTGATGATCATCTGCTGGCAGTCGTGCAGCGTCCGGCGGTCTCCCAGCTTCTCCAGCGTGCGGGCGGCCTCGGCCAGCATTCCCACGCGCTGCCCCGGGCCCGCCAGGAAGCTGGGCGGGAGGTAGCAGCAGGCCAGCAGCAGTGCCTCGGCATGTTCCCGGGGCGTGGGGTGGCTCTCCGGCTCCCCAGCTGCGAGGGGACAGAGCAGGGGTCAGCACCAAGGGGGATGGAAGCCACTGAGTAGACCTTGGGGGCTCTGGCACAGGGATGGGGTTATTCGCCCACCCTGGAGTGGGTGATACCACCAAAGGATGGGCTGGGAGGCCATGTGTCCCATTAGGGTGCTGCCAGTGGGGTGTTCCACCCCACGTCCCACCACCTAAGGCTGCTGGAGAGTGCTGCAGGTGGGAGCGGGGTGTCCCACCACCCAAGGTTCTGGGGTGCTCTGAATGTGGAGCGGGGCATCTCATCCCATGTCCCACCACCCAAGGTGTTGGGGTGCTGCATGTAGGGAATGAGGTATCCCACCCTGTGCTGGGGTGCTGCAGGTATGAAGTGGGATGTCCCATCCTGTACCCCACTGCCCACGATGACTGGGTGCAGAGTGGGATATCCCACCCTGTGTCTCTCCCCGTCTCCCACCATCCAAGGCTTCTGGGGTGCTGGGGGTGAGGAGTGGGGTGTCCCACCCCTTCTCCCACCCTGTGCCCACCTGTTTTGCTGCCCTGCACCCCTCTCCTGCGCAGGCTGCGGTCCAGCAGCTGGTGGGTGCGCGTGGGACTGGCCCGGGCCATCAGCCTGGCAGTGGCTTCATGCAGGAACACCTGGATGGGGGGGAACAGTGAGCATGGCCAGGTGCAGGGTACAAGGGGACCCAGCAGGTGACAGGTTGGGGGCTCACCCGGCGCATGGCGGGGCGGAGGGTCTGCGCCAGGCGCCGCAGGCTGCTGAGATCCTGCTGGAAGCCGCGCAGCTCCAGGGCAGACGCCTGGTAGAGGCAGCTGCGCTGCTGGCTGGCCCCCATCTGCTGCTGCCACAGGTTGGTGCGGGTGACCAGGAGCAGGTCACAGAGCAGGAGCTGGACTGCCTGGAGGGACGAGAGGAGCTGGGTGAGCAGAGGGACAGACAGAGGGATGGGGGGGTGCTGAGAAGGTCCCTGCGGGCAGGCGCTGCTGCGCGGGACCCCCGCCGGGCTGCATGGCAGGGGCATTGCACTCCCAGTCTGACACATGCAATGCAACTACAATGCACCCCCGCGAGGGTCGGGGGCACCTCCCGCCAGGGCTGGGGGCTCGCGGCCACCTCGTGCCCCAAACCCCAGCTCACCTTGTCGATGGTGCCCTTGGGGGGGCTGCCCAGCTCCAGGCTCTCCCGCAGGCAGCTACTGGCCTTCTCACAGTGGCTCAGGGTGGCCTGGTTCCCGTCCTGCTTGCTCAGCAAGGCGCGGACGGCTCGGAATGAGTGCAGGGCAGCGCGGGGAAGGGGCTTCCTGCGAGGGGGAGGGGACACGGTCACTGCAGACCCCTTGCCAGGCGTGGCTGTGCCCCTCTCCAACACACACTGAGTGCTCCAAGTGCATTCAGAGAGGCTGCGCCAACCCAAAGGGGACAGGAGGCATGGCCATCCCTGATGGCCCCAGCACTCACTCAGAGCTCTGCAGTGCCCGGGGCATGGTCTCCACCAGTGGGTAGAGGCGCTCGGCCCCCTCCTCATCTCCCTGCAGCCAGTGGATAACGATGCCAATGAAGGATGCCCACCACTTGGACACGGGGTCAGTGCCTGCAGAGTGGGAAGGACACGGGAGTGGGGTGTCCTTACTCTCATGGCCCCCCATATGAAGTGTCCCCAGTGGGAGACACATCAGCCTCACCTGTGACAGCCGCCAAGCCAGAGGTGATGGAAGGTGTGGGGCCAGGTGTGCCACTGACATCTGAGCAGCCATTGAGCAGCTGGAGGTACTCGAGGGCATCGGAGAACCGCCTGCGGGAGAGGGGCTGTGAGGGGCTGGCCCCGTGCCAGGCTGGAGGTGCAGGGTGCCCACCCTGGCACTCACCCCTCTCCCTGGGCAGTGGGGCGGCCAGGCTCGGGAATGGCCACGCAGCACAGTGCCTTCTCCAGGAGGTGCTCACGGAAGAGCTGGGTCACCTGTGCCAGTGGATCCACTGCGGCACAGAGACGGGGTCAGTGGGTATGTCAACACCCCAAAATGGGGAGTGCGGGGCTTGGGGGTTTGAGATCACCTGGGTTGCCAGCAGAGCTGTAGATGGTCTCCCTGGGGACACCCTTGACTGCCCAGTCCCCGTCAACAAAGAAGCGGTGACCCAAAGGGTGGCAGAGCCACTGCATGGCAGGGGGCACGGCCCCGCCGTGGGACAGGGCCACGCGCCGGGCACTGCAGAGGAAGGGGCGCTGTGGGGAGATCAGGAGGTCAAGGGGGGACCTGAGACCCCAATCCCAGGGAATACAGGGGACCCCCCTGCCCTGCACTCACCGCCAAGAAGTGGAAGCAGCGGTGCAGGCTGGCCTTGATCCGCAGGGCAGCTGCCACATAGATCTCAGCCAGTGCTGCCACAGAGATGGCATCGCCAGCACACTCGGCCAGGTTGACGGCGCTCAGCGCCAGGTTGATGGCCAGCAGGTGCCCCCCAGCCTGCTTCCCTGTGGGAATGGGGACAGGAGGCTCAAGGATGGGGCTGGGGGGCTCAGGGGAGATGTGGGGTGCAGGGGTCCCATCCCTCAGCCCGCCCCGTGGCGCGGGGCCGTACCGGCGAGGTGGAGCTGGTGCAGGCGGTGGTAAGCCATGGCGGCATCGCGGGCACTCTGGCGGACGTGGGCAGGGGGTGGGGGGTCCGGGCGCAGCCCCCCGGCGTGGGCGGCCAGCCAGCGGCCCACCCAGAGGCGCTGGAGCAGGTGGCGCAGGAGGGTCCAGAGCAGGCTGCAGGCCAGGTCCCCGTGGGACGCCGGCAGCGGCCGCCCCAGCGCGCCGAGCGCCGTCCGCAGGTGCTGGGCCCCCTGCGCGAAGTCCCCCTGTGGCCCCAGAGACAGCGTCAGCGTGGGCAGGGCTGAGGGGACAGGGCGGGTGGGGCAGGGGACATCACGCGAGGTGGGACTCACACGGTCGAGGTCAAGGTCGGCCTGCCGGCGGTGCCGCCAGAAGAGGATGGAGGGCTCCGAGTGGGGGCGGGTGACGGGCTCCCCGCAGACGAAGAGCCGCACCACCGCCCCCAGCACCAGCGCCGTGTTCAGTGCCCAGAAGGCCAGCGTGGGCCACAGCCACTGTGACCACCCCCATGGCTCCTCTGTGCAGAAAGGGGGTCAGCACCACCCTGCAAATGCTGCCCTGTGCCCACCCCAGAGTCTCCATCCCAGTGGCTTTCACGCTGTGCCCACCCAAAGAGCCCCCATCCAATGGTGTCCAGCCCAACAGACTCCACCCAATGGCCCCACACCCACCCCAGGTTCTCCATTCTGGTGGCCTTCACCCCGTGACCACCCCAACAGCCTCCACCCAGTGGCCTCTGCCTCATGTCTACCCCAGCATCCTCCACCCCAAACATCATCCCATCTCAGACCTATCCCAGCCCCCACCACATGCACCCCAATATCCTGCACCCCGACAGTGCCAACAACCTCTAGTCCATACCCACCCCGACAGTCCCCAACCCACACCCATCCCAACAATCTCCATTCCAATGGCCTCCAACCTGTGCCCCTCCCAACAGCCTGCACCCCTATGTCCCCCACACCAAGAGCCCCCACCCCACACCAGAGCTTACCCACAGTGCCAGACTCAGCCATGATGCTCCTGCTGGGGCCAGCAGTGTCCGGGCTCCCCAGAGGGCCCGGGGAGCTGGAGCCCCGGAGGAGGGAGGCCAGGGGGTTGAAGGAGAGGCAGAGGAAGACGAAGGTGCAGAGAGCCATGCGAGAACGGTCCAGCATTCCCTGGCTGCTAGGCGAGGGTGGCGGGTGCTCCTGCTTCACCTGAGTGGGCAGAGCTGCTGTGAGCCCCAGGCATGGGCACGGATGTGAGGGGAGGGGGCACAGGCATGGGATAAGGAAATAGGCATGGATTTTTGTGTATGGGCAGGGGGCATAGATTTTGGGGTACAGAGCATGAGGTGCAGCCCCAAGCACCTCAGAATTACCCCAAAAACCCCAAATTGGGGGAGGAGCAGCCTCAGAGACCAAGACAGGGCTTTCAGCTCCTCTCCTCATCTGGCACACTTTGCCCTTGGCACCCCTGGTGTGAAGGAGCTCTCCCTCACCTTGCCACGGTTGCAGAGGGGGCTGTCAGGCTCCGAGTCGCTGCTGCTGTTGCTGCTGCCCCCACTGAGAGAGAGGGGGCTGCTGTGGGACGGTGAGCCCGCGTCCGAGGGTGGCGGCGTCAGCGTCTCCATCACCTCTGCCTTCACCACCTCCATGGGGGCCTCTGCCTTGACCCCCCCGCTGCAGCAGGTCCCCAGGTCCTTCAGGGGCTCTGCAGCAAGCACAGCAAGCTAAAGGGTGCTGGGTGGCACAGAGCATAGCCCCCCACCCCCAAGACCTGCCCTTCCACTCACGGTTCTTCTGCACGGCCATCTTCAGGGCGAGGTTCTCCTGCTTCAGCTTCTGGTTGCTCTGCTGCAGGAAGCGGATGTACTCGATGGCCTTCCTCAGGATCGCCGACTTGTTGAGCTGCCGGTGGGCATGGATGGCTCAGGCCAAATGCCGGGCGAAGAACCCTCACAACCTGCCCCTGCCCCACCACTCCCCAGCTCCCACCTTGGCCTCGGTGCCCACCACCAGGTCCTTGAGCTCCACGATCTTGTCGTTGATGGAGGAGCGGTAGCGCTTCTCGATGGCGTTGTGGGCCGTGCGCTTCTCCCCCCGGCTCTGCACCAGTGCCGGCTTCCCGCTGGGAGCCAGCCGGTTGATGGGCAGTTTATCCGCGTCCACCACCAGCGGGACCGTGGCCAGGATGGTCCCTCCGCTCACCAGTGCCTGCAGGGATGCGGGGTGGGGTCAGTGAGAGTCCTGGAGCATCTCCCCACCTCAGGGCTCCTGGCAATGGGGACCTACCGGCACCTGGAGCGGGGCGGCAGAGCCGCTGGCACTGGTGGCCAGGGAGGCGATGGTGGAGGTCTTGGCACTGCCAGCATCCGTCTTGACAGCCGTCAGCACCAGGGAGTCAGCCTTGATGAAGTGGGGCTGCAGGAGAACCTGAGGGGCAGGGCGGATCAGCAGGGCTGAGGGGGTCACGGGGATACCCCACCCCTGGCCCGGGGCTTACCGGCACCGGCTGGATCTGGGGAGAGATCGATTGGGTGGTGGGGGCAGCAGGGGCGAGGAGCTGCTGGGGTGCCACACTCTGCACGGGGCCAGGCAGTGCCACGGGCTGACTGGGCTGTGGGGTGGGCAGGGGGCTGGGCAGGGTCTGCCCTGCACCTCCGGGCTGCACAGCTGGAGCAGAGTACAGCATTAACAGACCCCCTGACACCAGCCCACCCCACTCAGCCCCATCACGCAGGGACATATCCCTCTTCCACCAAGACGCCCCCCACCACAACCCCCCCCCCCCCAGGGAGCCCCAAACTCCCCCTGCATCCTCAAATCCTCACCAGAGAAGCTGTTCTGGTTCTGGTAGCCCACCAAGGGCTGGGGAGTGAACGGGCTGGGGGACGCAGGGACGAAGTTCGGGGTCAGCATCACACCGGGCTGGGGCTGGGGCTGGGGCTGAGGCTGGGGCTGGCTGCTGGGCATGGCCGACGGCTCGTCCTTGATACCCAGGGATGGCGCCGGCAGGAGCGGGGCCGGGGGCTGCGGGGGGAAGGCCGCCATCCCGGGGGGCCCCGCGAAGGAGCTGCCAGTGGGGGTGGCAGGGGGAGGCTTGCTGGGACCCAGGTAAGAGTTGAGGGTGCCCGAGGTGGAGGGGAGCCCTGCGGGCACGGCGCTGTCGGGGGCACCGAATGTCGAATCAAACAGCCCCGAGAAGTCATTGTCCGGCGTGTTGATCAGCTGCAGCATGTCTGCAAAACACACACAAACACCTCCGTGCTGTCAGAGACTGTCCTGCACCTCCCACGGGGAGCCTATGCTGGCCCCGTACTGCCCACCCCACAGCTCAGCACTTCGGGGCTGGATCCCCCTAATCCAGGTGCAAAATTCCCTGAGAGCCAGGAATCCGCTGTGCCCTGCTCCTCGCAGCCTCTCAACCACCCTGCCAGTGGGGAAACTGAGGCACGGTGCTCACAAGGGGGGTGCTGCCGTCTGGCCAACAGCAATCAGGGCTTTCCAGTCCTGTCTAGGCATGCCAGGGTGGATCTCAGCCTGTCTCTGAGGCTGAGCGGTGCTTGTGCCAGTTCATTCATTTATCCTGTGCTGGGAATCCCTACAACCCCCAAACCCTCCCCTGTATCAAGGGGAGGGGATGCTCGGGCTGTGACAGGGGGTGACACCCCCTGGATGTGCCAGACCCCCCTGCCAGGCATGATTGATCACAACAACACTCAGGAGGGCAGCCGGGCAAGCACGGGGTTCAAACAGCCTCGGGGGGTTCTGTCCTGTTCATCAGGACCTGGGCGCTCCAGGGTGTCTCTGCAGACATGCCCTGACAGCCACACATCGCCCCGACACCCACACTTTGCCCTGACGTCCACACACTGGGGTCTCGATGGAAACCCCCACTGAGGTGTCCTGGGATGCTCCCACCAAAGCACTCAGGGATGCCCCCACCCTGGTACCCCCCGGCGCACCCCCTCCTGGGCACACAGACCCAGGATGCCCCCACCCCAACACGCCTCGGTGCAACCCCCAGGGCACACAGGCTCCCAGGATGCCCCCACCATGGTACCCCCAAGGCACCCCCACAGCACACAACCCCGGGATGCCCCCACCGAGCCACACAGCCCCCGAACACACCCCCCCGTGGGGTGCAGCACCCCCAGAGGGGCCACGGCGGTGACCCCGCCGGGCGGGGAGGAGGCGGCTGGCGAGGCGGGGGTACCTTCGAAGGTGCACTCCATGCAGGTAGGGACACGGGGGTCCCCAGGAGGAGGCTGCGGCCCCCGCTCAGCCCCACGCCGGCTGGCGACCAGGCCCCGGGATTTTTTAAAGCCATGTTCTCGCCTCCTTCCCGGCGCCCTCCCCGCGCTGCCCGCGCCAGGGCTGGAGCGCGGCCGGCGATGGGGTGATGCGACTCCGCCAATCGCCGCCTGCGCGCCCGCCGGCCGCCCCCGGACAGCCCCCGGCGCCCAAGGTGAGCCCGGCACCGGGTTACTCCCGGGCACCCGCCGCAACCCGCCCGCGGTTACTCGGGGTCACACTCCGTTAACCCCTTCGCCCCGCGCCCCGTCGCCCCCCCGTAACCCCCAGCCCGATGGGTCCCTCCTCACTCATTGCCCAGGAGTCGCCTGGCAACGACCGGGTGCTCTATTTCCTCCCAAAAAACATCCAGCTCTCGGCACCCCACTCGTCACAGGTGGGTGTCCTTCCAGGGGGTCTCCCAGCCTCACCCTTCCCCACCTCCCCACTCAAGGGGTGCCCAAAGCTCCCCCGTGGTCCAGAGCAAAGTCTGGGGCTCCAGAGAGGGGGTGGTTCCTCCTGGCCCCCCTTCCTGATGCTCAGCCCGGAGGTGGGCACAGCTGTCCCAGCCTCCTGGCTCTGACCAGGTATTTCTATCTCGTGGCACCTGCTGCCACACATGCCATCAGCATGACATGGGCACCCACCAGTGCCACCTCTACCCCCCGCCATGGGAGCCTGTGGGGCAGAGCCACACGTCTGTGGGTCCTGGCAGGTCCCAGCAGGCGTATGGCACCCACATCCCTGGGAACACATTACCCTGCAGTGGGCATGGGGATGAGGAACAACCACGGCCACCCAGGGACTGACAACAAACCAGCTCTGGGGAACTACGGGGTCCAAGGTGGCCCAGCTGGCCATGATACAAAGGAGTGTGGCAAAACTCCACGGTTGGAAAACGTCATCCCATACAGCAGCACTCAGCCCTGGCACGGCGCCTGCTTCCCTGCCCACGCCAAAACCTTGCCGAGAGAAGCAGGTGGCACCTGGACCTGCTTTGATCCGCCCCGATTGCCACTGGGATGCCACCTCCATCCCATATCCTGGAGGAGAGATCCCCACAGATCATGCAGTGGGGCAGGTGTCGGAGGGTTTGGCCGGCCCTGTGCCCGCCTCACCGCGTGCTCCGCCGGCTGTGCCGGATGGCACGGACCTGCAGGGCCGGTGGACCACGCGGCAAGGCAGGCGGGGGGGCTCGCCGAGGGCTGGGCTCCCAGACTTTTTGGGATCTCCAGTGTTTTGCTAAAGCCATGGAATCGCTGAACTCAGCGCACGTGAGCCCCCAGTGCCACTGGGGTGGGTGGAAGTGGGTCCCCTCGAGAAATGGGTCCCTTTGGGAAGTGGGTCCCCTCTGGGAATGGGTCCTGTTGGAGTTTCCCCATCCCACGGACCCCCAAAGCGCAGAGGAGGTGGGTGCTGGTGGATACCAGCCCCAGGGCCAGAGCAGAGCCCCTACATGCCAGCCCATGCCGGTTGGATGGGTTGGAGGAACCCAGGCGTCCTGGAGGGAACGACCGAGAGTAACCCCGACGGTGACGTCACGGGGGGGCGGGGCCACTGGAGACACGATGCTGTGACCGGGAACGGGGGGGGATCGTCGGGGCTGTCCCGGTATCGGCACCTCCAGCCCGGGGGTCCCGGTGTCCTGTACCCCCCCACCCCGAGCCCCCCGCTATGGACCGGGCCCCAGTAACGGAGTCAGCCCGGTCCTGCACCGACTCCGCGCTCCAGCAGCTCGGTGTCCCCCCGCCCCACGCCGGGCCCGGCACCGAGACCGGTCCGCCGGCCGTGCACCGAGTCCCGGTGATGCACCGACCCCGCCGCCCCGGCCATGTCCCGGTATGAAGTTCCCTGGCCGTGCACCGAGCCTGGACTCCCCGGCCCCGGCCATGCACCGAGCGCGGTCCCGACCATGCACCCAGCCCCGGTTATACCCCCAGCGCGGTCCCGGCCACGCACCGAAACCCGGTTCTGCCCCCAGCTCGGTCCTGACCGTGCACCAAGCCTGGTTATACCCCCAGCCTAGTCCTGGTTGTGCCCCAGCCCCAGTTGTACCCACAGCCATGTCGCGACCGCGCACCGAGCCCCGGTACTGCACCGTGCCCAGCCCCCGGCCATGCACGGAACCTGGGTATCCCCCAGCCCGGTCCCGGTTGTGCCCCCAGCCCCGGCCATGCCCCATCCCGGCCCCGCCGGGACGCACCGTCGATGTCGCTGAGCAGGGCCGTGTCGATGTCGCTGGCCCCGGAGAGGCCGAGGGACGGTGCCAGCCCCTCCAGGCCCGCGTCGTCGAAGGCGATAGCGCTCATCCCGGCGGCTCCCGTGGCTCCCGGCGGCTCCGGGGGGCTCGGGCGGCTCTAGGGGCGGCGGGGCCGCCCGCCCGCCACGGCCGCGCTGGCCCCGGCACAGGCACCACGGGGACAAGCCGCCAAGTTGCTCCCGCGAACCGTGCCCGGAGCTGCCACCGGGAGGGGAGGGCGGCGGGGATGGAGGGAGGCGGGTCCGCAGCCGCGTTCCGCCCCGCGCCGCCTCCCCGCACCGCCCCGCCGCACCGGGACCCCCACGGCATCGGGCAGGGAGCTGGTGCACCAGCACCGGAACAGGGCAGGCACTGCAGCCCCTGAGCAGGGCAGAGTTCCCTGTGGGGATGTCACCAACGCCTGGAGATGTCACCGACCTCCAGGGATGGGCACCAAGCCCTGGGAAAGTCACCGACCCCTGGGAATAGGCACCGAGCCCTGGGAGCAGACACTGAGCCCTGGAAAAGTCACTGACCCCTAGGGACATCACCAAGCTCTGGGGACATCATTCACCCCTGGGGACAGTCACCAAATCCCTGGGGACAGGCACCAAATCCCTGGGGACAGGCACCAAATCCCTGGGCTGGGTCCTAAACACCTGGGCTGGGCATTAAACCCCCCTCAGCCCCAGACAGGGCACACAGAGTGCAAGCAGGGCAGCTGGCATGGGCAGGAGGTGATGGCCATGGCTGCAGAAGCCTCAGCACCTCATGGAGGCTGTGTGTTGGAGTGAGCTTGGGCCATCGTGTCACCTCCTGAAGGTCCTGTGTTTCCCAGGCTGGGGGCACCTGCCTTCCCCATCTCAGGTCCAGGGTTTGGAGCATGTCCCAGCTCCACTGCCCATCCATGGCATGGCCCAGGGTGGGAGAAGCTCCCAAACACCCGATTAGGGACACATTGATGCTGCCCGGTGAGCCCCAGATGAGCCACGCACCCTTCCAGGTGCCACCAGTTGTGGGATCCAGGAAAATTGCTGGTGTCATTGGGATCAGCACTGTGGCTGGCCATGGTTGGTGGGTCTCAGTGTAGGAGACTCACAGCAGGGCAATGCCAGGCCCTGTGTCCTGCTGCGCTCCATGGTTTGTCCTGCTGCCAGGATTCATTTAGGAAAAGAAAATGCACTGCAACATCGGCTCCCTGAAGTTTGCCCTCTCCTCTTCCCTACCACCAAGCACCATCTGAGGCTACCTGGGAATTCATTAAACACGGCTGCACCTTAAAAACCTCCCCCCAGCCTCACTGGCTCCCACCTGGCAGCACAGCAGGCACCCCTCTACAATATGGGGATCCCCTGCATGGCACAGGACACCCCGGTGCAACACGGGACTCATGAGGACCCCGCAGAGTACCCTGTGTGTGCATGTGGTGGCGGCAGAGCTGGAGGTGCACAGCCCTGCAGGTCCCCTCTGCACCCTCACCCCCACTCCAGCCTCCTCACTCTGGGGACATTGACCTGTGTCCTAGCTGGGGCCGAGCTCAGGCAGTCATGGCTCAGCTTTTCGCCGGCAGCTGGGGCAGTGTCACCCACATGCAGGGCACCAGCAGCCACTCGGACATCCCTCAGCACGGCAAACACTACTATGGAAAACCCTTGGGAGATCCACGAGCTGCCACGGGGTGTGCAGGGGGGCCACATGCTTCCCCCCCATTTTTACTGGGGTCACCAGGGAGAAGCCAGTCTCTCTGGTGGTGGGTTTTCCCTTTCCTTGTAGCAGTCCATGTGCTGCAGGAGGAGAAGGAAGGTTTCCAGGGCTGGACATATGGATGTGCTGTTGCTCCCCTGGATTTAGAGGAGCCTCCTGTGAGCATAGGGGTCACAGACCTTTAATAACCCACACAAGATCTGGGGCACAGCCTTCTCTGCGGGATATGGAGGGGGAAAATCCCACCCATAAACACGGAAGAGGGAAATCACACGCATAAACTTGGAGGAGGGAAATAACACGCACAAACGCGGCTTTATTTTTGCATGAACTGCATGAGAAGCCGGATTTTGCCAGGCCCCCTTCCCCGATCCAGATCCAGAGGGTCTGTGCATCCCAGGGACCCACACGGGATACTTCCCCCTGTTCCAGGGGGGACCACAGCAAAGAGCAGCATCCTGCCTGCACCGGCGAAGGATGAGGCAGCGCGGCGGCTCCGTGGGCCAGGTTTGGGGGTGATGGATGACACGCGGGGCGGGGCTCCCGGGGGTGCGCTGGGTTGCGGGATAGGGAAAACCCCGCCCGTAGGACCAGGGCCACGCAGCCAATAAGCGCAGCAGCCCGGAGTGGAGTGATTCTACATCACGGCTCAGGGCCCGCGATTACATCATGTCGGTCCTGGGGGGATGGCGGGCGGGCCACGTGCTCGCTCCGGAGTCACTGAGACATTTTCCTGAGCGCAAGGCTGGGAGGAAACCGCAGGGATGGATGAGACAGAAAACAAACTGGCCCCGGCATGGTTGGGCTCTGGCCACCGAGCCGGCCGGGCCGGCTCATGCGGCTCCATAGCTCTCACCAGTGGAGCATCGCCCCGAGCTGCACCGGCGGCAGCGACAGCTCCGGGACGGGCTGTGCCTGAATGTGGCAGCCCCAGGCACCCTGCACGGAGCATCCCACATCCTGCTGCACCCTCGCTCAGCCAGGTGGGCCCCCTCGAAGTGAATTCCCGGATGTTTCCCACCTGCCAGCACACCTGAGCCCTGCGCTGAAGGCGGCAGGACGTGCTCCCAGCCTGTGGCATCCCGCCTGCTCCGGGGTTGTTTTGTTACGGGAGAGCGCGGCGTTAATCATTAATTTGTGTCGCAAACAGATTTAAAGCCTCTTCTTTCATTCACTGCCTGTAACTCTGCTTTGCCAACTGCCCCTTCCCAAGCCGTGGCTTGGGAAAACACAGAAGCCAGGCTTAGTGTCACTCTAGTGCAGCCCCTGCTCCAGGTTTATATTTACCCCAAGGTGAAATGTGAATAGGCAAATGCCCGTGTGGCCATTTCCAATTCACACTGGGATCCAAACCTGCTCCCCAGTGCCAAAAAGCAATGACACTCGCTCTGCCCAGGCCTCTGCCCATATGGAGGTTGGTACCATGTGTGGAAGCTCCCAGCCCATGCACAGTCTTTGCAGGAGCAGGTTTGGAGATGAGAAGCCCACCAGGGTTCACAAACCTGGGGAATCCATGCTTGGTTTAGGGAGCTGGATGACCAGTGGCGGGGGGGGAGCACACATGGGAAAAGCAAGTCCCCACATGCTTATCTTGCTCTTACAGTCTTCCCTTTGCACCCACTTTGGCCCCTGTTGAAGGCAGAATTTGGGGTTAGAGGAATCTTTACCTCATGCATGTGACTGTGGGGCTGCAGAGGACAGTGTGATGCAGCCCTTTGCTCCAGCACCCCCCCCCCCCTTCCACAGCACCCCAGCACAGCACTGGACATTCTGACCCAGTGCTTTTTGTGCGATTTCTGCCCTCTCAGGGCAGCAGCAGCTCCACACCTTTCCCAATTATCCAGGCCAAGAACCACCCTGAATGTATCCAACAGCAAACCAGGCACATGATCAGTGCGGGGTAAACAAGCTGGGGCAGGGCCGGTTTAATGCTAATAATGTGGCTACAGGGAGAAGAAACCCATCTTTCCAGCTGTTCTACAACCCCTTCCCCAGCTTTAAACCATCAGCTTGGATCTCCACGGGCAGGATGGAGGGCAAACTGACCAGTTCTGACAAACTGGTTTGGTTTTGGCCAGTGTCACTTCTCCAGGGTTCCTAAGTTGATGCTCTCCCTTATCTTCTGCCCATCAAAAGCACCATCATAATGGGGATGTTGGAAGAAATTCCTGACTGATGAGTCAGGAAAGTGGCCCTTGGATGGGCTGGGAACATCACCATGCGCAGTGCTCAACAGCTCCTGACCCATCACTTTCTAGGTCACCAAGGCTGGTGATCCACAGTTGTGCCCCAAGGACCATCAGGCAAACCCTGCAGGGTGGGCAGCTGTCCCACCACGCACTCAGGTTGTCACCCGTGTGCCTGCCTGTTGTCAGCCTCAAAAGATGTGCAAAAATTTAGTGGGGAACGAATTTACCAGCAGTGGCAACACAGCACCTCACACAGCATGACCCACAAAGAGCATCTGCAGGGAATAGCATTTCTTCCAGGGGGAATACCTGGGTTCTGTCATCTGGAAGAGACTGAGGATTCCCAATTTGGACATCTGATGGGCACCCAAGAGCCACACGTGTCCCCTGTGCTCACTCATTCCCTATCCTCAGGCCAGGCAGTGGAACTGAGCGAGTCCCCAGCTGAGACAGACAATAGCACCCCCAGCTCACACTAATGATGTATTTATTGGAATATCTCACATGCAGGAACCAAGGAGATGATTTCTGGAGCAAGTTAAACAATGGCAGATTAATACAGTTCTCTTGTCCTTAACGGAAACATTTTCTACGTGAATACAGCAACATTTTAGTGTTGGGTTTCTCTGCTTTTTGTGTATTTTGTTTCTCTTTACATAGTCGATTTCTTTAATCAGTTATGTCCCCTTTCTCCCCCTACCCCATTCCCAAACAAAAAAATATCCAGTATCTTCAGTAAATAAATATTATCCACTTTTATCTGGAAAGCCTACAGCTGTAATATACAGAGAAGCTATTACACAGGTTACGTTTGTAGGGTTAACGACAGCTCATAGGAACATGTATGGAATGAGGAGCTCGTACTCATAAAAACATGGAGCAGGGTGGGAAGTTTGGAGTGGGTTTGTCGTGGGCTAAAGAGAACCAGCACCCGAGCTCGGCGCTGCTCGAGGCCAGTTGGCTTTTGGTGATACACAGCCTCAGCTCTCTCCAGGTGAGGAGGAGGGTGGGGAGCCTGGGGCTGGAGCAGACAGGCACAGCCCACTCCAGAGGCTGCGGTTTGGGAGGGACAGGTGGAAGGTCCTGTGAGGGCACCTGGCAGGGGGACTCCTGCCTCATCTCCTCGGCCGGTGGGAGCCCCCAGCAGTGGAAGGGTTACCTCCGAGATGGCTCTAAAGCCACTCAGTGCTTCATTATTTCCATAAAAATAACTGTCCTGAGCTGTTTTTTTCCAGGGGAGGCTCCGCAAGCCTTGTGGTTAAACTTGAGGAGGTAAACAATGACGGAGCTGGACAGGGATGGACAGGGATGAAGATAGCACAAGCAGTTCCCACTCCAGGACTCCCTGCAGCCACAAGAGACTCAACAACTCATTGGACAAAACAGTGTTGGAAATGCAGTTGTGTTTGCTCTCCTGGGCTGCATGTCCTCTCCCTGTGGGTGACAGTAGGAGAGCAGGGACTAGGGGAGCAGGAACAGCCAGGGCTCCTTCAGCAGCTCATGGAGAGACCATCACCCTGCCCTGGGCCTAAAACCATGGCCCGGATCTGTTCTTCCACCACTGGAGGGAAACATCTCGCCACCACAGCCAGCTCCGAGTCCTCCATTTCAAAGTGGAAACAGCCAATGTATCCCATTAAAAAAAAGCCAAAGTCAAACAAACAGAAATCCCCACTGTACGTCTTTCAGCTTGGAGGTGCAAAACCAGCCCTGGGAATGGCAGAGCTGGTTTGATCAGCACATCCCAGAGATGGAGGCTGTGATAATCGGAAGGGAAAAGGTATGTTGGAGGCTACGTGAGGGTCCCAGTATGGACTAGTGTCTGCATTTATGCTGTTCCCTTTAAGAGACACCGTGCTACGTTTTTATGAGCAGTTCTCCTATGAGCCTTACCTACATCCTAAACACCCTAAATGTCTGTAGAGCACATTGTTATCTATTACACCTGCCGAAGATGCAGCTGAAATCTACACAGAACAATTAAAAAAACCCAAAGAATATATTTAAATAGAAACCATTCATTTCTTACATCTCAGCACATGAAGGGTTAACAGAAGAGGTTAAAAAACACACTGGAAAGAAAATATATTGACAAAATAAATATTTTAACCTAGAATAGGACATGATTAGAACTTACAAAGGACCCCGAGAATAATTTAGTGTCATTGAGTGTCAAGCTGTGATTCCTAATATGCCTAGAAAGCGCTGGGATGTTATTTCTTATGGAAAGTGGATCAGGCTGCAGCTCCATCCCTGTTCTCGCAAGCGTTGGAGCCACACGAGTCCTCTGCCCACTTGCACAGAGGAAGCACTTGGCGTGAAAGCAAAGGAAGAATAAATTGAGAAGTTGGTCTCCTGAAGTGAAAAACCCCTTCCCTTTCCCTCAGACAGTTCCCACCGCTCCGGTTTTCTGCAGACCACAAGAGGACAGGGAAGATGAGAGATCCTGATACAGGACATTTGGGAAGCTCTAGCGTAACTCTTGTATTTGTTAAAGAAGGTTTGGGCTAAACCACCCGTTCTGCCGCACGCTCTGTTATCTTCCTTCAGTGCTTCCAGCCCTGAGAGCCAGGTCTGGTGGATCTGGGCTCTAGACTCAGCCAGGGTCCTTCCAAAAGTATGTTTCCTCCCAAGGCAGGCATCTCCTGGGAGCTGCTCTACTTTCAGCAAAGCCACCACTTGTGCCGATGGCACTGCCACCCCCTGCAAGCAGTATCCTGGCTTTCCTGTGGATAACATGGGGTGTCAGTGGGGACCATGCAGTGCCTGAGGCTGCACGCACCAAAACAGCCCCTCAAGCTGAGCCAACACATGCTCTGTATCTCCTCCAGCCCCACCCTTCTCATTCTATCTCTTTTCCTCCCAGCTGGAGGGAGCAGTCACCAACAGCTTTGCAGAATCTTCCAGAAAGGGACCAGATTGTCCCTGAAGCAACACCTTGGAGGTCCCAGGACAGGTTTAGTGTGACAGAAAGAAGCGTTGACAACACACTGCCCCCAGCACCTTCTGGCTTAGGGGTGGAGGATGAAGGGCCAGCAGTCCCGAAGCAGTGGGACGCTGCAGGGGCTCGGTGACAGCGCCGGTGACATCCGTGCCACTCTGCATCATCTGACAGTGTCCCCAGGCCTGAGCAATGCGATTATCTCCTCCAGCTTGGCAGGGAAGCTGGATTAACATGCTTAGAATCACCTGATGTGGCCATTTACAGGGTCAATGTGTTTCAAGGATTTAGAAGAGAAAATACACACTTAAAACACCCACAGAGCTTTTTGCATTGACGGGAATACCAGCAATTCATTCTGAGCTGGCGAGACTGCTCAGGCGATCACCAGACCATCTGAAATCAAATCAGCGCTGCTGCAGAAGGTTCCTCAGGTTTCTGGGAGCTGGTGGCCACATCTGACGTGTTGCAGCAAGGCAAGAGCTGGCAGTGCTAATCCCTGAGCGTTGGGCTCACCTTGTTGTTGAGAGCGAGGGCAGTGCGTGGGAGCAGCAGTGCACAGTGAAGCTGAGGCAGACTGTCCTGGCACGTTCCAGCAGCCACGGAGAAGATGGAATGGGAGAAACCCTCTGCAGACCCACACAGAAGGGCTTCAACTGGGGAGAGGGCCAGCAAGTGGGGAGGAAAGCTTGATCCCCAAGCGATCTCCATCCTTACACTGGTCTTCCCTGTCCTCTTGCAAGCCAGGTTGCAGGGAGCAGTGACCTACAGAGCAGCAATGAGGTGCCACATCAGTGCAGAGGGGTGGCAGGGCAACCTGGCCTGGACCCACCTACATATGGAGGGATCCTGGAAAAGGATGCAGGCAAGGCAGGACAGAGGAGACGATGAGCAGGGAGAGCACAGAGTGACACCTGACCTGGGACAGGCTGGAAATCCTGCACTAACACTTCCCTTCAAAGATTAATGTGTCCGCTCTCACAGACCATCAGTGCTGCCCATCAGGCCATTTGGTAACAGGTTTTGTGTGTCCCAACCTCCCAAAGCGTGTGGTCCCCAGAGAGTGTGGTATGGGCTGAAATCACTATGCTGAGATAAAAGCTTCTATCACTTAGTCTAGAGCAACTTCCAAGAGAGCTCAACACACATCAGCATCCCGGGAAGCTCAGACATGTCAGGTCAGAAGGAAGGGGCTGGTTGCCTAAGCCAAGGAGTGTCCTGAGGAAGGAGGGGCTGGAGCCTCCTGCCTGCATGGGCGTTCAGCTGATAAAGTGCCTCTCTGTCAGGATGGGAGATTCTCCTGCCATGTGCTCAGCCCTCTGATCCTGCCATCCTGCACTACTGGCTTCCTCCCAAGGAACATGCTGGGGGATGCAGTGATGGCTGGAGCTGCCTGCTCCAGCTCTGCCTGTCAGCCCAGCAAGGCAGGCACACATGCTGGAATCCCTTCTGGCAGCTCCAGAGGAGCAGCACTCTGAGCCATGCCTCTGGCAAGCAAGGGAATATGCTTGTTTGCACAGAGACTGCAGCCCCGTAGGAGCTGGGCGTTAATAAAGGGCATAGGGATCAAAGGACTCTCCAAAAACTAAAGATGGCACAGCCAGTCATCCAACACTTTCTCAGGTGCAAAACTAGAAGGAAATGAGGAGTTTCACCTCCAGCACAGGCTGGGACAGCTAATCCCTCCATAGTAACCATCTCCCTCAGCGTTCCATACAAGCCTCTGGGGTTTGCCTCTCTTTCTCATCCCTACCCCCAAGAACCAGCATGTCTATCCTACCAGGCATGGCAGGGAATCCAGGAACCTCAGTTCACACCCCATCCATGAGCAAGTCCCATCCATCTGCATGGATGTTATTTACACCAAATGCAGAGCTCTACAGTCACCCAAGAAGGAATCTAAGGTAAAGAAAAAATAACTTGAGCTATTTTAAAAGGCAAACGCACCAGGAAAACTCCTCGTGTGAGAGTGCTCTCCCAAGGAACGAGGTGCTTCCTTGCATCAGCATTACAGCATCCATTTAGCTCAGCATTTCCCATTCTCATCAACTGCCAGAGCTACTGGACATGGCCAACAGACTGCTTCAAATTAGAGCAAGCCCAGATAAAACACAAGGCAAAAAATACCCTGTGAGATTTAGAAATGAAACGCCACAGAAAGTGGGGAAAAGCGGCCACCATATGGTACCGGGAGATGTGCGAGTGGGAGAGTAAAGGATTTTAACTTGTGAAGCACATGTTGAAAGGGGAACAGTTGTTCCTTGCTGTCGAATCCAACACGAAAGCCAATACATTAACATTTTATCTAAAAATAAAGACACACTCCTCCTGAACATTCCAGCTCAGTCAATTACATGCTGATTGACAGAGCCGTCTACTTGGCAGGACCTGCCTACAGAAGAGGATGATCCCTACATAAATTGAAGGGCAAGGCTGCTCTCTCCCCCCTGGGCTTTTGTTTCAGCCCAGTGTGACTTACTCGTGCATTCTGAAGGGGTTTTCAGCATCAAGAGCTGGTTTTGTGCAGCTGGGACAGGAAGGAGGGGATTAAGCGAGTGCTGGAGAATCGTGGTCTGGCAGGAATAGTGTTGGATTTAAATAGAAAGAGTCAGCTTGTGGGGGTGGACCGTTTGGGGAGGGGGGGAAGGAGAAGCAAACTATGAAATGGGGAGGAGGGGGGTCGTTGTTAGCCAAGGAGGACAAAGTGGCCTGACAGCGACACTGGCCCGCGGAGCACAGGGGTGGGAGGGCGGCTCCGAGCCACCTTCACAGTGCAAAGAGGGCGTCCTCCGAGCGCTCCTGCTTTTTCCTGCCGGAGGGATTTGTCGGAGGGGTGGGGGCTTCCACGGGAGGGGATGGCAGATTGGGAACCATCTCCGCCGCTTTGGCTCGCTCTTCTAAGAATTTGTCAAACTCTGCAATGCAAAAAAAAAAACAAACAAGAAGGAAGACAGGTAAGACCTGGGGCTGTGGGGCCCCAGGGACAGAGGTTAGCAGGGGGCTGAAATTCCAGTGCCTAGTGTCCCGGAATTAAATTCCAGTGCCTGGAACGAGTTTGCAGGGCTGAGTTTGCAGGCACATACTGGCACAGCCTGACTTCCTCGGGAAAGGGCACAGCCGTCCTTGGAGACACCCGAGCTCAGGCAGCAGCTGGAATCAAACCCACACAATGCCACCGGCTGTGACAGAACCAGGGAAACATCATTCCAAAGGGCTGAGCAGCTTGGGGACACATTCCTGCTGGCACAAACACAGTGCTCAGCCAAGGAAGATGGCAGGGAAGCACTTACAGCCAGGAGGGCTCCCCACACCATAAACATGAACCTTTTGCTCTGAAATGCTCTCCTCCCACCTTTCTGAGCACGGAAGCATTTGCTGGGGAACATCAGGCTGGGAGAAGGCAGCATCTCGGCAGGGATCAAAGCAAATTCCATCTGAGCACTAACCTGAGAAGGGCTCATAGCCACGGGCATCTCTGCTTACCTTCACTGGTCACTCCTTCTTCCAGTTCGTTGCCTTTCTGCAATGGGAACAAAAAGGCACGTGAGCACACAGGCAGCAATTCCCCTTCCCTGTCATCCCCTCCACCTTTAATACAACTGGACAGTTTCCACCACTTGTTTCCACATATTAACCATCGGAGCAGGGCGACCTGGGGAAATCACACAGCTCCCACGTCAGGAGGCCAGTGAGGACTGACACTTCACTGCACTGCAGAGCAGGAGGATGAGCACTGAGATGTTTCTGAAGATTGCTGGTGGATAGCTAAGCTTTCCCCATTGGATCTGAGTGTCAGTCCAGCACTGTTTCCCCTTCAGACTGTAATTCTGGCCCAAAACTGAGCTGTGTGAGTCACACACACACTGTACCAGATGGCATCTTTCCTGTCACATAGTCCTTAAGAAAGTCAGGACTGTGGTTTGCATTGTCTCTTCAAATAAGATGCACTTTTAGCTGACAAAGGACACGCACTACAAAATCATTTGGGGCCAACATTCCTCCTGTGGGAGTTAATTTTAAAATCCATACAAAAATATAGCAGCTTTCCTGTATCCATGCTGTACAAAGACAAATCCAGGGTGGGCTGGATAAAGGATATGATGGCAGTTAGTGTCTGTCCATGAGAATGAAAGGCTGGGAATGCTGGGGGTCATTGCATTTCTACCAGCTGTGTGCATTTTAACGTGAATTTCCAATAAGGAAATTAGAAGTCCAGTGATATGCATCCTTGCCAATCTATCAGGATATTAAAGATGGATTAAAAATACTAGTTTAAAACCTGATGTTGAACCTGCTTTGAAAAAGAAAAGTATTTGTCTATATGTGGCTTCTCTGCCAGGAGAGGGGGGACATACTGACTGGAGTGCCTGACCATCTCCTGGTTTCCTACTGCACTGAGGTTTCCAAAGGTTCACACAGCAGCCACTGCTTCACAGGGAGAGTTTGTTCCAGAGTATCCCAAAAAGGACAAAGAAATAAATAACAATTGTCTAACCTAATCTGCAACTTCCTCAGCTGGGAAGCAGAGAACTGAAATGAACCATGAACAAAAAAAGGAGGGGGGGACCCAGAGTGAAAAACAAAAATCCAGTCCAAATTTTCTCAAAGGCTTCTCTCTGCTGCACCCACATACAGTTGGGATGGGGACCCAGGGACACCCTCGGGTTTGCTCAGGCATTTACAGGACAATTCTCTCCTTTGCTCCTTTTAGGCAGGACTGTCCAGGGCATGACAGATGCACAGAGCTACCTCCATCTCTCTCCATCAGATCTTCTCTCCCGCTAAATTAATTTAAATGCCAAAGACAGAGTGGACACGCTACATTTACTGTATTTCTTTAACAAAATGAGGCCAGTTTATAATTAAATTTGAAAGTGACTCCTGTACCGGGGCCTGACAAACCTACCTGCAGCTAGAACCCAGTGACATTTCAGAGACAGCCAAGCTCAAACGCT
This sequence comes from Pseudopipra pipra, assembly GCF_036250125.1. NCBI lineage: Eukaryota > Metazoa > Chordata > Aves > Passeriformes > Pipridae > Pseudopipra > Pseudopipra pipra. Next base: position 14,220,456 of record NC_087564.1, read on the forward strand.
GAACCCAGAATCTGTTTAAGCACTTCAGGCACCTTTGGGCAGCTGGAGAATTTTCTCCCTTCCAGTCCAGCCAGCTCCTTCAGTGCTGGAGGGGAGGGCTGACGTGCCGGAGCCTGCTGGCTGCTCTGCTGCCAGAGCCAGAGCCTGAACCCCACAGCTCCCAGCTGGGAGCTGAGCAGGCAACAGCAAGGGGCTGGGAGAGACCCTAAGGAGTAGGGAGTGTTCTGTCTAAAGCTGGAAGAATGGAAGGAGATGATCCTTGGGGATATGGTGACCACAAGTTCAGTCCACTAAAACCATGTTTAAAAGAACATATGAACACAACCCACCACCTGCCCCCTCCCCCAAATGCACTTGGTTAATTTGAGCCAGATGCTTACATTAAAAAAAACCAACAGAATAAATGGGTACTACTTGTACCCTGCTTAAACCAAATGTGTGTTGGGACAGCAAAAGAAAATCCAGAGCGTAGGAAAAGCTACTTTTAGTTCTGCTGTTTGTTTGTTTGTTTAATAATTACCAGACAATAATAATTTAGGAGAAACTGAAAGTTATAAACACTGAAGAGAGACTGTTATAAATTTTTATTATTACTATTATGAAACATGTCAAGATTGCCTACCAGTTTAACAAAGACATCTTGATTTGAAAGGAATCTAAGCCCTGATCCAGCATCTCTTAAAAGCATGCCTCAACATAAACATGAACTTAGATCCTGTCTAAATAATTCAGCTTTAAAACATGGGCTTTAAACCTGGTGGAGAAAACTTCAGCCCATATTTAATGCTTCCCTATTTGGGGACCAGAACCCCATGATTTCTGGAACACATGTTTTTCTGTGATGTTCACATGGAGAAGGGAAAATAAAACCGTTCAGAAAAAAGTGTTTTGATTGAGTTGCTGAACACAACCCTGTCTCCTCCTGCTTAGATATTCCCTTCAAAGGGAACCAAGCTCTCTGGTTGGGAAGTCTCACTGCTTCCTGCTACGAGAAGTACCAGGAACTCAGCAATGCATTGAAAGTTACCCATACAAGTGAAAAATGAAAATATAAAGAGTCTCACCACGTCGGTACTGAGCCACTCCTCAATGTCATCCATGACAGAGGACTGTGCAACAGGGATCTAGGGAGTGCAGCGAGAGAACAGCAAGGCAGGCAAAAACCAAAACACATCCACAATCATGGCCACAGAGCGATGGAAAACGCCAGAAATAAGATTAAAAACAAATAAACAGAAGAAAAAAAAAACAAAGATGTAAGATGTGCTGGAAAAAAAAAAAGGCAACAAAATATAAATGGCATTTCAAATAAAGAAACAACTTGGAAAGGAAATTATGAACAACAAGGCTAAAAAAAAACAAGAGAAAGATTATGGGGGATGACGTGACGATGCCAGCATAAGACGGGTAACTTCTCGACCATGTATTAAAACCATCAAGATGGACTGATGATTCTAATCTTGATCGTGAAAAGCTTTTAAGGGTAGAATACTGGATATCAGTTAGGTTTTGAAATGTTAAATTTACATCTTTTATTTTTTTTTTTAAATGAGTATTAGCCCCAGTGAAGATGTAGCAAAAAGAGGGGCTCAGGCAACACTGCTATGAAAACAATCTGGTTTTTCCCCGCAGGTGGAGGAGTCAGAGCCCAGGGCACAGTCATGCTTCCTCCCAGATCCTCCTCCCACCACACCACCGGGACCTGGCAAGCCTTGACACAACGTTTTAAAGCAAACCTGTCCCAGCTCCCTATTCCTACACCTCGGCAGCAGAGGCAGGAGAACCCAAGGTTTGGCAGTGCAAAGTGCGGAGACTCAGAGGTGAGGGTGAGGAGGAGGATGGGACAAAAGAGAGCACAGCACGCACTGCCCTTGGCTCCAGAGCTGCAGCAGGGCTCTCCAGAGCTTGCCTGTACATCTCCAGGGGTAGTTTAACATCCAGGCATGGAAGGTTTGCCTCAGCCCCTGCAGTGGAACCGCTCATGTCACTGGTGGGATTCCTACAGACAGAGCAGGGGCAGCTGAAGTGCAGTGATTTCCCACAGCGCTAGAGGCAACTGGGGCAGTGAAGGGAAATTACTGGGTATTAGGTGTAGAATTTCCTGACTTAGCTACACTGCTTAAATACAACAGAGGCCTGAAGAGGTAAACAGGAAAACACCACAATAGATCTCGTAAGGACAACCTGAAAAATACTTGGAAAACAATGTCAGACACGCAGGTTCCAGGCCAGAGGACGGCGGCCAAGCACTGGGGCTGGCAGGCAGGAGACCTGGCACTGCTGGAGAGGATTTCCTAGGCAGAAAAGGTGTCAGGGGTTCTCCACAGCTTTGCCAGAAACCCCTCAGAGGAATCACCCTCCCTGGAAGTGATCAAAAAACATGTAGATGTGGTGGGTGGGGACATGTTTACTGGTGGGCTTGCCAGTGCTGGGTTAATGGCTGGACTTGATGATCTTAGAGGTCTTTTCCAACCTTAATGATTCTGTGATTCCATAAAAGAGCTGAAAAAGGCAGATAAATTTACTGGGAGATGCAGTTTTCTCAGGCACTTCTAGCAGAGGAAGACAGATGCTGGATCACAGAGGCAGCAGCACAGGCTGAGGCTGTTTAGCAAAGCTCCTCTGGAATTTTTTTATGGAATCAAATGGTCCTTTGTACTGAGGTCAGTTAAGCCCTTGCTTGAGGTGAGGTCTGCTAAGGTGGGTTAGTTGTGTCAAAGCACTGAAAATTCAGGGCTCAACCCAAAGCATCTCCCACCAGGAAAGGCACCAGGCTCTGACTCGGCAGGTTCCTGGACAAAGTGCACGTGACAGATCCAAGAAGGGTCAGAGGTACAAGGTGTCATTTTGCTTTCAGCCAATATACAAAGATCCCAAACAGAAAACAAGTTCCTGTAGTTTCCTTTGGAATGGGCCAGTTTTAGGATAAATTTGCTGGATCATCTATTGCAGTGTGGTGGGGCTGCTGTGAGCTGGCCCAGACAGCCACTCACAAGAGGAGGGCTCTGTGACATCTTCCAACACGCTCCTTCCCAAGGACAAGTTGCATCTTGTAGAATTGCCTTGTCAGTTTAACAGCTTTCTAAAACACTGGCTTCAGAGATATAAAGTAATGAATTTATTCAGCCAGCAGCAACCTAAAACCCACTGCAGAGGCTGCACTGCTGTCTCTCTCCTGTGCTGCTTAACCTGAATGCAGTAGGTGAAGCTGTGGCTGCCCCATCCCTGGAAGTGTCCAAGGCCAGGTTGGACGGGGCTTGGAGCAACCTGGGCTAGTGGAAGGTGTCCCTGCCCATGGCAGGGGGTTGGAATGAGATGATCTTTTTTTCCAACCCAAACCATTCCAGGATTCTATAATTCTATGAAAATAAGAGCAGCTGTTCTAAAAAGCGTGGCAGTCCTGCGGTCCCTGTATTAGAAGGAACAGCAGCCCAAATCTTGGTTATCCTGACAACATGAGAGATGACTGGATTCCCGAGAATCACGGGACTCTTGAGTTTGCAGGAGTCCTCGAAGAACAGCTCAACAGCACAGCAGTTTGTGCTCTGGTGCTTTTTAAGATTTAAAAAAAAAAAAAAAGAAAAAAAAAAAAAGAAAAAAAGGAATTCTACTTTCAGCTTGAGCTACTTATAACAAACAAACAAAGCCCTCAGAAGTGCAAGAACACTTCTTGCAGAGAAGCAGACAAAGCTGTAAGATAAACATTTGAGTGTGTCAGCCGTTTGCTATTCAGCACTGACCTTTTAAAAAGCTTCCCCTGTCTCCCAGCACACCCACAGAAGAGCTGAGGGTTTGTATCTATTGCTTAAACTTCCCATTTGCTCTCTTCAGACTCTGAGCCCCATTTTCCCCATAAAACATGGGTTACACATGTCAGGTTTCATTTGTTCGAGAATAAAGAGGCGAGAGAACTCTCAAAAAGCAACTGGAAGTTTTAAATTATTTTAACTACACATTGTACCATTTATATTTCATTTTAAACCAACCACACAGAGAAATTAATTTTTTGCCAGTCACTTGGGTATTTGGCAAGTCTTCCCTTTCCAAAAGCCCTAAACTGAAAAATGTGGAGGGGAGTTTTGTTAACTAATCCCTAAATCCCAACAGGAGAGATGTAAAAATAAATTAACTAGTTTACACGTTAAAAAAAGACAACAGTTTCTGGGAACAAACAGCAGTGGCAGCCACAGACTACATGGAAAAGGCTCTGGAATGGGGTACTGTCTTGTTAATACTTTGATTATGCAAACATCCATGGTCTAGTGAAGTTCTCAGTCTTGACAAGACAGTTCCCCAGATAGTCAGTTCTGGCTGCAAGAGCTGTTTTTATAAAGATATTGTGAATTTTTTTTTTAAAAGTCTATACTCAAAGTAAATGGAAATTAAGTCACAACATATTTTTGGGTGCTTTAAGTAACTGGCTTTAATTAAAAGTTGGGTTGATTGTCCAAATTCCTTTTTTATTTAGTCTTCGGAAAATCCTACAAATGGGATCATCCCAACAGTCCTGAAAGGGAAATGGAAAAGGAGGGCTGGGAGAACAAAAGCGAGTGTTCAATCCCACAAAACCCACAGGAACCTGGAATTCAAGTTCCTACTTATCTCAGTTAGATTGTGTTGATGTTCTCACTAGCAATCAAAAGCCAAAGAGTATTGCCAATATATTTCCTCACAAGTCATAAGATCCAATATTCTACCCTTAAAAAGACAGTTTAAGGTTATTATTATCACATTTTATTTCTATTAAAAATGATCCCACTGGAAAAGAAGCAGGTATGAAATGACAATTCAGGTCTCTAGGTGAGCTCATTAATGTTCTTAAAATGTTTAACAAGGTTTATGCTAATTGTTGCTAGACTACTGCCTTGTAATAGCTTAGTTAATTCCACTTCTTTCTAGATGTTTAACAAAGCTGACACCAGTACTTGGTTAGTTGCTACTCACTCCTCCTCGTTGGTTAGGAGTAGTAAGGAAAGGTCTGTCATTCCTTAGTGGCAGCACTAAGAGCACACTAGTAGGCTACTCCAGCTTACTACTACAGCCTTACCATCTATTTAAAGCTGTTGTGATCTTGAAATAGCTGCCTGCCCTCAATATTAGAACACGCTTGACTTCACATGTAAGGATTAAATTAACAACTTGATCACTTGTAGCTGCGTTTACACATTGCACAGACAGGGAAGGCAGAGCTCGGGTGCAGCGTGTTCCCCAACAGAGCCTGTTGTGCCCGTACAACAACCAGCCCATCTGGATCTGACAGGCCTGCCCAGACAGTGACAGACCTCACTCATGTGGGGTGTGGGATCACCCTTGTCCAGCGCTCTGAAAAACATCACAGCTGGACAGGGAAGGAGACCCACGTGGTCTTCAGCTAAAGGGAACACACCTGCTTGCCTTCAAAAGGGAGAGGGGTCCTACCACATGGAACAAACGAGATCTTCTCATGTCTGTTTTTGGTGTATCCACAATTCAAGCACTTCAGTCTCCAAGATGAGGACGTGTTTCTACAGTCTGTTACCCAAGTGATTTCCACATCTCAGATCCTGTCTCTCTCTTGAAGGCACATAGCGGAATCCCACTTGGTTACTAATTAACAGAGGTTTCATTTAATCTTTGCTCAGATATCTTTACTACAGAGACCGCTCTCCTCTCTAGCCAGGCTTGCTGCTGGTGGTCAGGATACAATGCTGAGAGTAGTTCAAATCACTTTCTGGGAATTTTGGTTCAGTTTCATCCCTCCCTTGCCACTGTCCCAATTAATGTCTTGACATGGTGGCTTAAGCAACACCCGCTTCTCACTTTCATAACAAATAATCCACTTGGCATGTGAATGGGGTGACAGATTATTCCAACAAGAATATATGCAATATTATTGCATATTAATGCAAATCTCAATAGCTGTCCAATCTCATGAGAAGGGAACTGGAACCACCTGCACTAACCTGTCTGTCCTAAGAGCTGCTGGTACAGACACACGTGATACCTGCATGGCAAAACCCTGACCTCACACTGCAGACAGATCTGGCACTGGAACAGTTCATCTCCCTTCCCTAAATCATGTTTGAACCAGAAACATTTTCTGGCTGATATCATTTTGCCTGTGTAAGTTTTGTAGGCAGAGCTGGAATGGATAAGGGTGTGGCTTGTGTCTGCATGGTCCTGGCATCACCTCACCAGCAGAACTGAGCTACAGGTTAAGCTGAAACAAGAACAACGCTGCCAAATTCACTGGGACAGTAGAGCCAGAGATTGTCTCTGCAAAGGCGTGTGGTGAACTGGGATGCACAGAAATGGAGTGGGAAGGACTCAACCCTAAGCTGCAATGTATCACAGTTTGGACAGAACAACATGAGGTCATGAGGGATGTGAGAACCACTCTGGCAGGTGGAGAATTCCCTTTGAGTGGTCTCAGTGTTGTACAGGCACAGGGAACAGCAGTGTCAGCTCACCCCTCTTTCCCCCTCATTTCAGAAGTACAAAAGATTACCAGAGTGGGCACATCAAGTTCATACCTGGAATTCTAGTTATCCACTGGCATTGCGAATGCTACAGGTCATATTAATAAATACAGTTAAGAACTACAGCCAGTTAAGAGAGAAACGGAGTTAATGATTAGTTTAGTTTTATTTTAGGTATTTCTCTCTCATATTTAGCATACAAACAAGGTGACAGGCTGGTTGGACAGCCAGACCCCCTTCCCTCCCCAAATCCATATGCCTCCATGAATGCTGCAGTATCCTTTTTCCAGACTGAATAACCACAAGCCAATGAAGGAATATGCTGTTTGTTTTTTTAATAAAGCAGTGGTGTGAGTGGTGTGAACAGCAGGGATGCCGATTTCATGCTTCCCCGCTCTTGTAAACAGTGGAAAGGCAAAGAAGAGGAACTAACTCAATCACTGGATTATTCATTATGGATGAACATCTAACAGTGGCACAGCACATCCCTGGCTGCAACAGAGCCACTGAACAGCGAGAGCCTCTGTGAGCCACAGTCAACACTATCACAGGCAAAGCTGATACTGCTGCTCATTTTACAGCTTTTCTCATTTTATGAGCTTTGGGTCTTGGACAGCACCAAAATGACACTCTGGCTCCCAAGGACAGGTAGCCACAGTAGGCTTATCCATGTATGTGAGTAGGCATGGAACTGCTTTTGGGTGCTTGCAAGGGCAGGCAGATACAACATGTGTCCAATCACTGGGTGTGCACCAGCCATGCAGACTTGGGACAATTGCCAAGCGGTCCCTGAGAAATAATCTGGATTAGCCCTAAATCCAGAAGAATAAATGCAAAGTGTTTCACAGAGTTGATACTGCACACTCTGGATTTTCTCAACATTATACTCTCTGGGCTGTTTGTAGCACTGGGCAGTTGAGTCTGGGACATTCAGGGATCTCTCTGGAGTGAGGCATTCCTGCTCCATGGGCCTCCTGACACCAGCCCCACACACTGCACTGCCAGCACACCACAGCCCAAAGGGAATTCTCCCTGCACCTTTCTGAACTTGGCTACAGCCAGGACTGTCTCAGGAGGATTTTCTACAGTTAGGTCCCATTATTGGTACTAATCTCAAACACTTAAAAGTGATGGATTACATCGTCCAAAGGTATAAAACTGGTCTTAGAACTTGGCTTTAAGGCATAGCTGAGGCTATTTTTTCCCTTCCTCTGGCTTCTACGCCTAAAGCAGGCTTTGAACTTCTGTCTGCAAGCATGTTGATGAAGGACAACTTCAAACAAGGTCAAAATGTGCACAGGTTCAGTGATCTTCAGAAGCCCGATTTTATCAGGGCACTGGCATCACTAGACACAGGAATTAAATCCTTAAAGCCAGAAACATTATTGTACCTTTTGGAGTCTGATTCCTAATGCCAGTGGAAGAGGTAAATCTGGGTAGGAGTTCTCCCATTCCCTTCCTTTCATAAAGAACTATCCCTACATTAATCAATTCAATTAGGTATGATCCCACAACTTCCCTATGCTTATTCCAGACCATGAAGTAAATCACTACCAGAAAAGGCTGCTTTAAAGACAAATAGCAAGTGTCCTCTTTATGAATAAGATCCATGAGACTTGTGTTTATCCCTCGAAAAGTGGATACTGCATAAATAAATCAAGACAGTAGAAGGAACCACTTGGATCCCCAGGCCTCTTCCGAAGGTGACATGGGATCCTACAAATGATTCAGTTGTTTACAGGTCTTTGTGCTGTATAAACCAGAAATTGGTGCAAATCTTTCCCTTTTCCCCAGGTAATGATGTAGGTGGGAAATGAACTCCTTGTACTGTCCGATTTCAAGCGGTTCAATAGGGCAGGACGAGAGGTGAACAGAGGGTGGTTATTCTAGGTCAGGGACTGGGGTGGGCAGCAGGAATCGCTTCACTGGTGAAGTCCTCACCATTCCTTGTGTAATTAGCCACTTGTCTATGGGCTCCATGTCTGAGTTCCCACCTTTACCTCTCCTCTGTGTTGAGAACAGAAAGGTCCATAAAGAGAGAAACCACAGCAACAACCCGTAATAAAGTAATATAACAATTTAAAACTTCACATACATGCACACACACACACACACACACAAAGTCTATGGTAGCTTCTGGCAGCAGCTGTGTTCCCCTCTGCTGCCTGTCAGCTCTGTCCAGTGGGGGACAGACCTCACCCTCAAATCTGCACTTCCTGCAGACAGTTCACAGGGTCTTAGCACTTCTTTCATGCTGATATTAAAAATAAAAGTAATGATAAAATAAAACAGTCACTGGCTAGAAGTGAGGCTGATGTTTGTCATCTTCTTAGAAGAAGGAAAAGTGAGGCTGTACAAGCTACTGAAATCAGTCAGAGTGCACTGGAAACTCTCGTGTCATGCTCTGTGGAGTTCCCCTTGTTTATGAAGCTGCGGGGTGCAGCACGCCCTGCTCACATCCTTGACCTCAGCAGACAGACTCTGCCCCACGCCAACAGCACGGCAGCTCTGGTGATGGTGCTGAGTGGAGGGTAAGGCAGGGCAGTTTGCTGCAGTGTCCTGGCAGCCTTTCAAACTGCCCCTCCTGAAGAGCACAGAGGTTAAAGGAGCGCTGATGCATCCAGTTCCCCTGAGCAGGCTGCAGACTGCATGGCACAGCACCACAAACACTCTAAGATGGCTTCTCGTCCTTCAGCATCTCCTCCTTGAGCCAGGGCGGGATGCAGAGTCATCTCTAGCTCTGGAGGGGCTTCCTTGGGACCATCAGAGCGCAGCGGTTCCAGCCCACCAGCCCTGCCAGAACTGGGCGAGCTCAACAGGGAGTGTTGTGTGCATCCACCCAGATACCTGCACACATGGGACACCCCTCCTGTCCCCATTACCACAGGTAATGGAGAATCAGCTGTAACCTTTTATGTCTCATTTCCTGAGGAAAAAAAATAAACAGGGGAAATCACTCCAATTTCATCTACTCTCCGTGTAACACCAGAGAATTGTTTCTTGGACACCTCTCCTCCCAGTTGTGATCACGCAACAACTCTGTGGCAACAAAAGCAATTCCCAACATGGAAAAGCAATATTAAGAAAACAGTGTATTTTTAGCTCATCTTGTTTCCAGCTGCTAAATCACATTAAAAGACAGCTAAGGTCACGTGATCAGCCTCCTCTCTACAGACCGTTCCGAGAATGACTACATTAGAAATGTGGGATGTGCTGAATTCTACCACTGGACAACTGTGCTGGAACGAGACGTGTGTGAAGAATGTGTTGCAAAGCTTTTGGCTCCTCCCTAGAGCTGTTCTTAAATTAGCTCTACCCAAATTAAAACCTGCCTTTCATTTACAAAGCACTGCCAGTTTTTTGCTACACATGCTGGGGCTGGTAACTTTAGGAGAGTTTAATTTTTGTTTCCTTTAAGAAGAGACACCCACGAGCCTCACAACAGTTGAGAAAAAGTAGTGTTTACCAATTACTGAGCGAGTGCATTTCAAAACAAGCTCTTCGGATTACATGATACAGTCATCAGGACCTTTGAAAAGAGTCTGAAAGTCTCTACAACATCTCAGAGCCCCAAGTTCCACAACCCATAAAGCATTTGCCCCAAAAAACTTTGACCATCAGACGAGCTTATCCCACAGCCCTTTGAACTGACAACACTTGGGGCAGAGCAGCAGCTCTGCTGGTGTGAATGACATGTTGCACTGGTGCCTCAAGCAGAACTGGCTGGGAACAAAAGTGTTAATAAATAAGGACATGACCCCAAGGCCACCAGGGGAATCCAGCCCCCTTGACCAGCAGCTAAATGCAAGCCCCTTGTGTTTGGTTAGCCAGGAACAAAGAGCAGAATCTCAAATCCTTCCCCAGGTCCTGCCAGTAATAGCTCAGCCATGCTGGGGGCTTGGGATATCTCTCTGGATCCAGGAATTCCTCTCTCACCGCTACCCTCAATGCACTTCTGCCCTTGCCTCCCTGTGCTTCCCTTTTTCCCTCAGTACTGCTGGCATGAGCTTTTGTGGGGCTGAGCTTGAAACCGGTCACGGGGCTGACCTGAGTTATAAATTACCCTTTTTTGCAGGAGGGCAGGGACAGGAAGGAGCAGATTAGATTTGTGGGGTCGGGGGGATGCTCTGTAAGAAATCATGGCTGAGGCCCTGCTCCCACTAAAGGATGGCCCAGGCAGGCAGCTGTGATCTGACCCCAGCTGGCTCCCAACACAAATTCCCCCTGGCTCAGAGCACAAGCTGCCAGGCATGCCAGCTGCCCAGAGCACTCCCATTTCATCTCATGAAAGAACCAGGGCGGGATCAGCCAAGGCAAGGGGAGGCAATTCACGCTGCACTGGCTCTCCCATGCTACGCTGGCTCTGCCGTGCTCCCTAGTGGTCAGCACAGCCCAAAATTGGACTGGGAAAGGGTCTGAACTTGCTCGGACCTCTAAAACCTTACACACAGCTGCGTACAAAAGAGCAGGACAGTTTTAAAAAGCAGGGTAGTAGAAAGGGGTTGAGGGATGGTCTGAAAGCTCTTCCTTCACTGAGGGATGCAGACAAAACTGGCCAAGCTCTCTCAACCGTGTTTTTAGTGCTGGCTGCTGCAGGGTGATAGCACATGGGCCTCCTCTGCCCACACAAGAGAGCATGAGCCTGCCCTGGGCACACAGAACAGGCTGCATGGGAGGGCAGTTATGGCAAGGCATGTGAAGCATTAAAAGTCTGCATAATTTCTCTCCCTGTAACTTGCTCATGTATCCATGCACTTGGAGCAAAGTCTAGTAGATTAAGACTTTATCAACTTTCATAAGCAAAACCAAACAAAACAAATGCACACCAATGTTCACAGGACATTCCCACTTATTCTTTCCAGCAGCAATTCCAGCCAAAGAGCTGGACCCCCTAGACGAGCTACAAGGACACAGGAGAATTTACCCACTACGATTCTGACGTCTTTTAGGCTAGAGTGCTAAGCAGCAGCTCTTTAGAGATCATTACTGAGCAAGTACTTGCTCCCAGATATCAATTTCAAAATAGCCAGTGCTAGCACGTTGCTGGAATACAGAATGAGAAGCTCGGTCAAAGCAGCTGCCTACAGCTTGGATTCCACATGGATAACAAAACACAGAGCCGTGACCTACCCCTCCCGTGTTCTGTTTCCGAACATCCAGGGCAGACGCCAGTCCTTTGACAGCCTGTGGATCCTCGTACGTCACACTGAAAGAAAGGAACAAACCACAGAACTAGAAGGAAGTCCAGCAGTCACCCATGAGGAATCACGGAATCATAAAAAGGCCTGGGTTGGAAGGGACCTTAAAGACCACCCAGTTCCACCCTCCTGCCATGAGCAGGGACACCTTCCACTAGATCAGGTTGCTCCAAGCCCCGTCCAACCTTGCCTTGAACACATCCTGAGATCCACAACCTCTCTGGGCAACTTGTTCCAGTGCCTCAGCTTACTCACAGGGAAGAATTTCTTCCTACTATCTAATCTAACTCTACTCTCTGTCAGTGTGAAGCCATTCCCCCTTGTCCTGTCACTCCAGGCCCTTGTAAATAGTCCCTCTCCATCTTTCTTGTAGGCTCCCTTCAGGTACTGGAAAGCTGCAATTAGGTCACCCTGATGCCTTCTCTTTTCCAGGCTGAACAATCCCAATTCTCCCAGACTTTTCTCATAGGAGAAGTGCCACTGGATACTCAGATTTACTCCCCTGGAAATCAGAAAGCACATTCTTTTTTTTTCACAAGACCTAAGTGCACTGAGTGTACCCCCAAAAAGAGGAGTGTGCTCTGTACAAAGACCATCAGTTTCAGAAAGCACCTTGAAGCAAACAGAGTAGGATCAGCATTATGAAAGGCAGGCAAACAGGTTATGAGGCACTCTAAGCATGTCCAAGAGCAAGCAGGGGACTGTGAAAAGAGGTCTGATTCCAGATTACATTTAGCAAAGCTCCTGAGATGACATTTGGAAGCCTGACCTTGATGTGTGCAAGGGGGGAGGCGGAGGGAGACTCAAAGACAGGTGGAATTATGCAACTGCAGTGAAGCAGACAAAGAAATGCACTATTTACAGAGCTTTTAAAAGCTTCTTCAATTGCAATGCAAGAGGGACATGTAGCAGTCAGGTGACAGAGGCAACAGCATCATTTCTCAGAGCACAGTGGTGAACCACGAGCTGCAGCAGATGCCAACACATGCCCATAAATCAGTCCCTGGGAGGAGCTGCCTGAGCAGGAGGAGCCCTCTCTCCTCCAGCGTGGTGGCTTCTCCCAAGCTGTGAGCACAGCACCCAGAGTTCTCACCTACACACCACAGCAAGTCACACTCATGCCTTCACTCCTCCCTGCTGCTCTGTTTATACAGTGTACAATCCAAAGAAGATAGAGCAATCCTCCCTTGTGAAATCACGGACTGCTCCATGCTCCTTGTTCCATTAGGTACCGTGTGGGAAGACTAGTTTCGTGCTTCATTTAGCACAAGAGACAGAGGGACCTCGATTAAATCTCTCTGCAATGCATCTCCTTTCTGATTGTACATCAGGGCTCCCAGCCCAAAATCTCCAGTGGTAGCATATCCCTCTACATTAGAGCATATCTTCTCAGCACTGATACCACAGCTGAGGCAGTACCAATAGCTGCACTGATAACTGCAAATAAAAGATCCTAATAAATTTGCTGGCTCAAGTTTTCCAGAGCTGGTAAGTTTTTGATAAACTATTTAACAACATTCCTTAGCTTGAGACCAGATATCGATATTCTGACTCCTAGTACATCCTTTAAAATCTGAAATCAGAAGGAGGCAAGAAATAATATATGAAAGAAAAATACCTGAGTGTGTTTTTTATTGAATCTCCCTTGACAGGGATCAAAGGATTTCTTAATAAGTGCATATTTATTTCACATTAAAATAATTTGACCTGTTAAGTGCCCTTGAAAGTGCCACATTGGCAGCTCTAGGGATGCAAACCCTATTTATATAAACAAATTAGGGGTAGCATGGCAGCCAGGCAAGCTACACTGCATTGACAGCATGTGAGAGTCTGACTGGGGCCAAAGGGAGAGTTAACTGGATGGTAATTCTGTTTCCAAGCCCTTGATGACAGTAATTCAGTCACTGAAGTACATCCATGACCTTCAGGTGAAGGACCCTTTTGCTCCTGTATCTCAAGCATGGGTGGATGGGATGACAAGCCTTTAGGAGAGGAGGCATCTGCAGAAACAAAGGCAAGTACACTTCCAAGTTTCCAGTGAGCTCATTAACTAAATCATTACTCAGCCAGTCTGCTCTGTCCATCGGCAGGAACTTCTCCACTTGCTCATATTAATAATGACCAAAAGGATAGGGATTGTATTAAAAATACAAAGACATACAACAAAACTACTTTTTCAGACTGGACTGAAGTCAGGAAGTTCCAGATTTACGCCCTTAGAAAACAGCAATGCCATGACTCAGTGCTAGAGACAAACTCCAACTCACTTCTTTCGCTGCTCAGCCAAGGAACTGCCTCTTGTCTGTGCAAACATGTCGAAATCATCACGAGGGTTACTGTGCTGGAGAGAGCTGAGTGTGCCACTGACGCTGTTTGTGCCCAAGTCTGCAACCAGAGGCAAAAAAAAGTGAACCAGTGAAACAGCAAACCACATGCAAACACCATCATCCAGTTAACAGCTGCAGCACTGAGCACAGTTCTGTCCAAAAAAAGGCTGGAGGTTGTTAATCATGTATTTCTTAAAAGTAAAATGTAGAGATTGTCTTATCTGTCCTGGAAGTAGCACTCTGAAAGTGCTCCTTATTGAGAAGCCAGCATTTGGGGATTGGTGTTCACCTGCTGCCAGTCTCATCCTGAGATATTTACCAGTCACTAACATGGTCCAAAATTTTGGGCATGGATAGTAGTTTTCTCCACAATGTTTCCTCTCAGTTACTGACTGTGAAACCAAAAGTTTCAAACCAAGGGATATGGTATTGGTGCAGTGCTGAAAGAGGTGAAGAACCTTCAGTCAAATGCAGTGATCCTGTCAAGTAACCTCTGGCTTGACATAAACCTTCTAATAGTTTCATAAAACCCTTCACCCAAAGGTTGCAAATATTATTTGTAGAAGGAGAATCAAGAGCATTTACCAGACTGATTTCATATTTTAACTATATCTAAGGAGGAACAAAAGCAGTTCAAGTTTTAGCATGGACAAGAATCTTGACCCTTTCCTTCATTCTCTCCTTAGGTTAATAAATCCCTCTTTTTGTGCCAGGCTGGTTCCCAATTACAGATTGCCACAGTATAGCTTCCTAATGCTGTAAGCCATATTCCCAAACCTTTCAGAGGCTACATGGCAACATTAATCAGATAGTGGAGAGCATGATTTAGATCAGGCACTCACCAAGCCCTGCAAGCTGTGAAGAAAGTGAGGACGGAGGTGCTGAGTTTCCAACCATTGGGCTCACTACAGCTGGAGAGCCAGGACCCAAATCTATTAAATTATCCTCTGTCACCTCATTCAGTACCTGTTGGGACACAAAACCCACAGAAGTTACACATGCCAGAAATTTCTAGTTGCAGTGCAGCATTAAACACCATAAAATAACAGGCACTTCCTATAAAGATCTCTCTTCTCTTGCATGCTGCTAAATGGATAAGTTTCTTGGATGCTACAGTGGTGAGTGCAGAATAAAAAGGGTCAGACACCGAAAAACCTCAGTTTGACTGCTCAGCACAGGAGGAAGCTCTGCTGGAGGTCATCTACATCTCTTCAGTCAGTTAATGTGTTTAACACCAGACCAATATCAAGTCAAACTGACTTTGCTTCCATATTAGGTATAAACTGTTTTCAGAAACAAAACTTCTTTTGTTTTTGTGACTAAAGTGTCAATGCAGAGCCTGTGCTGAAGTTTGCATCACACTGCAGGAGAAGGGGTAAAGCAAAGTAAATAGAGGAAATGGTTATGAGAATGCAGAATAGAAAATGTAATAGAAGTACAATTCATCATGAACTCAGACCTTGAACACTGTAAAAAAACTACAAAAGTGTTTTCAGTGAAAGAATAATTAGAACTCTTCTGCTTGGAAGGGGGCTGCTTAAATAGGAGAGGAGAGTGGCTCCTAAAATTATGAGTGGCAGGAAGAAAATTAACCTGAACAGTGGTATTATAAGACACAGTGAAGAAGAATTAGGTGGAGCAAACAAAAATCATTAAGTGACTTGATCAAATGTAAACAAAATATTTGTTATATATAAATGTAAAATAAATATGTAAAAATGTATAGTGAAACTGTAAGGACACTGTGAACTCCTAAAGTCCACACAGACTCAAAAGCAATCAAAAAAAGTTAACAGAGGAACAAAATTCATCAAGGACTGTAAACACAGAGATGTTTTAGTGAAGCGACTTCCTGAGCTAAAAGTTGTCGCCTGGGGTTCGTCACATCCTTATGCTCTTTTCCTGGTATCCACCATTAGCCACCACAGGCAGGGCACAGGGCTGGACAGGCAAAAGGTGTGATACTACTGGTATTACTACAGCTAGTATGGTGCAGCTGCTGACATAATAAATGGAGTGAGGTACTTACTCCGTTGCTGGCGTTTTGTGTTGAACGTCCCGATCTGTATCGTTCAAATCTGTTTGGAAAAAAAACCCAAAACCAACACAGATTATCAAAGCCACCAATAAAACAATGAAAACTATGAGTTTATGACCAAGCCATGACATGTTTGCCACTGACATTTAGTTTTCTCTGGTTCAAAGGGGAAGCCTGAAAGCTTTAACTCCAAGGCAGGACAAAGGGAGGATAGTTGAGAAGTTGCACTCTTGGCAAGTGTGGATTTTAAGTTGATTAATCTGATCCTGCAGGACAAACACGCCTGAAGAACACTGTAAGATTTGTCTTCTGGTTTTGGGGAGTTTTTAATCATTAAGTGCTCTGTGATAGACTGTTGTGTTAGTTAAGGGATAGGAGGAACTGCAGCAGGATTGATGCTCACAGCTCAACCAGCCGAGCAGCAGCACATCTTACTCCCACTTACCAGCTCCCTCTTGCTGCAATAATGTAAACGAGGAGCCATATGTGTGTTGGCACAGCCTGACCCAGGCACATGTGGCAAGAGAGACAATGATCAGCATTGCTTAGAACTTTATGGGTCAACTCAAAAGATGCTCCGAGATTATGTTTAAATAGGTTGGTACTTTCCAAGAAGGAAAAGTAATGATGTTGGATAAAAACCTCTTCCTTCTTAGAGGAAGATGCCTGGCTAGTCAAGGTCTGGTCTCTACTCTGTGCATCTGGGGCCACAACCCTAAACCAGGTTTTCATGAAAGTCTTCAAGGCCAGGCTGAGCTCTGAGCAACCTGGGTTAGTGGAAGGTGTCCCTGCCCATGGCAGGGGGGGTGGAACAATATGAGCTTTAAGGACCCTTCCAACCCAAAGCATTCTGTGATTCTATGAAGCCAAAACAGCAGGGGAACCACCTGCTCCCATGGCCTGACTGAAGCCAGTCCAGTCTCCTTCTTTACCAGGAAAAGCACCATGATTTCTTGGAGGTTTGAATTTTTCCTCATTCAAAATTAGTTTCAGATGTAACTTCTCTTTTCAGTAAAAAGCCCATAATATGCATATAATCCTCTGGGTTTTCTCCCAGATGGACAAAATAAAACAGGGAATCTCAAGCAAACTAAAATGTTTTCTTAATGTAACAGTGGAAAATGCAGACTTAAAAGGCAGTAAAACCAAATTCTGGCCCAAATTTCAATTTTAGGAAACCGTGGGTGTTTGCTATTACTGGAAATCCAACTCCCTTTGCTGGAAACCTAAGACACCTCCCACCTCATTTCTCACCAAAAGGCTTCTGTTCATTTACATCCCAAGGCTTTGCAGCGAAGGCCAGAGCTCCTGCTTGAGTCACTGACAGAGCCTGGTCGCCCTGCTAGAAATCAGCATGATGGATGTGGAGCTTTTGGAATAGCAGAGGAGGAACTGGAATTTATTGAACGCTCAGCCCACACCACAAACAGCTTGCTAACATCACTCAGCTCGCCTTCCCTGAATAATGACTACAAACACATCAGCTCCAGCCAGTAAAGTCGCAGATGGAGGAAAACAGAAAAACTATTAAGGGTGACCAGACTGAGCCTTACTGACAGTCACCCTCTCCCACTTGTGCAATCCTGCTCGTGCATGAAACACACAGCATTTCACACAAAAAGCCGGCGTTTGTTTCAAAGTTTGCCCCGATCTCCTCTGAACGACTAAATCAAAGGCGAAATCGAGGCCACCGAGTCGTGTTTCCAGCCTTTGCCGTGACAGCACAAATTCACAGATCTGGAGTCTAATTTATTTTTAAAGGCTTGAGAAACAAAGCCCTGTGCTAAGAGCAAGGAACAAAGGGTACTCTTTAGTGCCTCGCTCCCCAGGCCTGTCATTAAGGGGAAGATTAAACTTTCCCAAGACTGCTGCATCACATGTCACCTCCTGCAGCAGATGTGCCTGACAGCGCCTTTGTCTGACATGTCGAAAGTCCTGTGCCCCAAGTCCTGTCCCTGGGGATGATTCTTGCAGACCAGCTCTTCAAAACATCAGTTCTACGCAAGACAGGCTTTTATTTTTTCCCAAGATTTTAAGTGTTACTTAAAAACAAAACCCTTACATGCATTAAGCTCCCGCCCACCTCAGGCACCTCCCTTTGCACCAGCTCTGGAACTGGAGAGATCAGAGGACAGAGCCAGCTCACAGGAGCCTCCCTAAGCCAGGAAGCAGCACAGGCATTTGTGCAGAGCCCAGGCTGGCAAGGGGAACTAGAGACTGTGGCTGTGCTATTTTTGGTCCCAAGTCCCTACATCTGTACAGCCCTGCACAACGGGGACTTGCAGCTAGTTCAGAGAGTTTTGCACAAGGCTGCCCTGCATTTTATGGATGTGTCCCACAAAAATTCAATGGCAGAACCAAAAAAAAACCCCAAATCACAGTATTAAAGGAATCAGCTGAAACAGGTATGGTACCATAAAAGACCACAAAAAGACTTTGTAAATGCTTCTCTGTGTTATGCTGGACCATTGGCCCCATCTTGCCAACTGACCTATTTTATATTTAAGGGAGAACCCAGAATGAATGTAAATAGTGGATGGGAAAGGTGCCCCACCTTTCGTATCGGAGGAAGACGTTATTTAAATCATCATTCACGTGCAGCAGCTCCTCTGTGACTTCTTCATTGGACACTCGTGAGATAAGCTCCACAATTCTCTGCTGCATGGCTCTACAGGTTCGGTTCAGTTCCTAGGAGGAATGCATTGTGCACACACACTCTGATAAGCAACAAGCAATAAGTAGATTTAGTTGAGCTTTGCTCACAGCCAAACATATCCCCCAGCTGAGAAACACTAAGACAAGTTTATCTTTGCATGATTAAATGTCACCCAAAAGCACATCTAATCAAACGCCCTTCAAGAGATGATGGCATAAAACCTTGAGAGCCTATTTACAATTCGACTTCCTGATTCTTCTTTAACTCTGAGTACTTCAAAAAATAAATATCTGTGTTACAGTCATCTGTTTTAAGAATAAAACACGTTAATACAACAGCTTTCAAGGAAAATTCAATCTTTTTGGCAATAGCATCCTTAAAAACTAAATGCACGGTGGAAGAAGTGGGGAAAAAAGATTCATCAGGGCTACAAGTACTAAGTGGGTGCTAGAAAGAGAAGTGTTGAGGACAGAGAACTCACCAACTACAGAGAACATGAGAGTGAAGGCAAAACAAGAACCAGGAGCATAAAAAGTTGTGTGTTCCACACACTTGAACCACACACAGAGATGTTCCCTTCCACTGAGCAAATGCACAGACAAGAGACTGCACAAAGGCAGTGGGGAGTTTCAGAAGAACATTTTAAAGAATACAGAGTGAGGGCATTTATTTTAGAAGTCTCTCATCAAGAAATCTAGATCTGAGTTGGCCTAGACCAAGACATCTCTTCCATCACCAATTACTTAGCAGAATTCTGTACTCCTGTAAAGGCCTCCAGAACAAAGGTCAGACTGGTCTGCTGAGGAGGACTGCAAGAAGAAACGTGACATATGGCAGGGTGCCTCTGATCAAGCCCACGGTTTTACTTCAGTGAGCACTGACATTCCAGCTAAAGCATGTCCCTCTGTCATCTTCCACCCCTCCCAGCTCCACTTCACAGCAAAAATTCAGCACTAAACAAGGACGACTTGTTGGTACACAACCTTCGGGATGAAAGCAAAAATGTGTTTGTTTTCCTTGCTTGGTATGACATCCTAAGCTCTGGATAAATTTCACCTAGTGCAATCCAGCTGCCTTAACAGCTTGAGGAATGTGTTCTCCAATGTCAGTTTTGATCCCATCACTTTCGAAGCAGATTGTGACATTTCAGAGGTTTGTTTGCTGCCTTTCCGAGAGGGCTGACAGTACCTATCTATTCTGCTCAGAGTTGGCTCTCTAGCAGGCTGTTTACATTTGATTGTTGGAGAAAATGTCAGGAATTATTTAAGGAGGAGGGCTATATAAACCTCAAAGCAGGGAGTCCTTGCATGCAGCACCCAGCTCACAGCTCTCAAAAGGCTAACCATCCTTTGTGATCAAAAACAGGTTCTCCCCAGCTCTGTGATTCAGATTTAGGCTGCATCAGTCAAAGAAGGGAACCAGTTGGGATAAAGAATCGTTGCTGTCACTCCATTTTATGATCAAATTCTTTCACCTTAAAGCTATGCTGTAAGGTTATGCTGTCAAGATGTTGGTGGTTGTTTCTGAATGTAAGCAAACTGCTCGATGCTGTTTCGGCCTGTCATGGTTTCCTGGAAGCTTCTTTTGTTTTGAGCACTTCGACCCAAATGGGCAGTAACTGAAAGGCTCTTTATTGCAAAGCCTCTCATCAGCTGCCATGATGGCTCCAAGACAAACACACAATGCCACTGCATGGGAGAGACCAGTTTTTGGATGGATTTCAAACTCTGATGTATCACAGAGAGCAATTCCCTGCCTTCCTCCGAACGGACTGCTGCAGGAGCCCATCCTCCCTGCTGGAGGATCAAAACAGAAGGCTATTTCTGAAGCTCTGGAAAGGCAAATACCACGTTAAGGGCAGCAGCTGGAATGCCAGATCTCAGTGCTCCTCATCTGTGCTGCATGTGGGACTGCATGACCTTCCTCAGCCAAAAGGCCACTCCGTGACCACTGGCCTTGGGAAGCAGGTGTGAAGCCCAAGACATGAGCTGTGTTTATACTGTTTTCCCTCTTGAAATACTAAATGTCGCACTGGATTGAGATTTTCCAGCAAAGAAATCCCTTCTGATTACCCTCTGGACACTCTGAAACTTCACCTGAGCACCCGCCTTAAGACCCTGAGAACACAGCCTCTGGAAAGACATTTTGTTCATATATAAGATTTCAATTGGCAGAGAATCCACAGACCCTTGGCATTATTTAGTCCAGCTGGAAATATGGAGTGTTTTTTCCTGCACAGTGACTGGGAATGTTTTGACACTGTAAAAGTGATGATGGAGGATGTAAAATAAACAGAGATGCTCAGGACTTATAGAGCCCGTGGCAATTCTAAGCTGCTTTGTGGTAAAAGAGACCTGATATTCAACACTGGAAAAAAATTCTGGCTACATAAAGAGGAAAGAACAAGTTTCAAGGGAAGTCAGGAAATTCTTGTCACTGGAAGCTTTAACAAATGAAGAACATCACATGATGAGACTGGCCAGGGTCAAGCACAGCCCACATTCATTACGTAAGCCAAGCAAACCCAGTTTGTGAAGTGAGTTACAACAAAACCCACCCCCTGGGAAACTCAAGCACAGAAAGGATCAGAATCATATTTGGAAGAAACTGTTACCTGGAGTAACTCAAGGTCTGAGGAATCCTCCTGTCCAGGTACCATTTCTGTCAGCATTTCAGACATCACTTTTGTATTCCCACGAACAATATCCAGTTCACTGCGCAGCCGGGCAATCTGAATTTGGGTAAAAAGACAACAAAACACTGCATAATCTTTTGATTTAAGCAGCTCATTTTCAAGAACTGACTTTGAGATATCTCTCGTTCTGTCTGACTTGATATCTGAGGCTCCAGACATTCTAGCGGGAAAAAACAAAAAGTAAAGATAAAAAGTTTACCCAGGAGAGAATTTTAGAAAAGGAACAGAAAAAGAAAAGAACTATCATCACTAGCCCAGATGTGCTGTGCCTGTATGGAAGGGAAGCAAATTAAAACAGCACCTAAAACCAGACCTTGGCTGTGGTACACCTTGCATGCCTCACTCCAGTGTGGGGAAAGCTGTACACATTTTAAGTAGGATCTTTGGTTCTAAAGTTATTATTTTTTACAGGGAGAAAAGAAAATTCTGTTTTCTATATTAGGGTGTTTGTAAGGGCTTGACTTCCTGCATCTGCAAGACATTCTGGGCTTTTAAAGGAGAGGGGATAATGGGAATAACTGCTAAATTACTGCTGAGTGGACTGGTCACACAGACACATCCAAAGCCCAGATTTTACAGCATAATGGGGGGAAAGATTACTAAGTAGAGCCAGACCTACAAGGCAAAGTCCATAGAGTTAAAGTTCCTCTGCAGATCAGTTTCTAATTTGACTTGCTGGAAGAGTCTCACTCGAAAGAATCATGATGCCAATACCTGTTCAGAATTAGCAGTGATGGGACCAGTCACATTCAAGGCTGGGGCCTGAGGAGCAGAATACGCCGTTGGGGAGGACGAAGAATAAGAGCTGTTGCTCATCCTTTGCTGAGACTGTGAATTGTGCATATTTGCTGCAGGATCAACTTCAGGAACACTCTGCCACATCAGAAAGACACGAGTTCAAAAGCTGAATTGGGACAGCACCTGCTTTATCAGCAACCTCGGGCCAAACAGGCTCAAATATAGAACATAATTGCACCTTGCGGGAAAGGTCAGTGCAGTTACGAGAACAGACTGGCAGGACAGCCCATAAACAGGCAGCTCCAGCAATCCTCCACACCCATATCTTTTGACCCAACCCACATGCATTTAAGCCCATTTACCTTTACAAGAAAAATGATAAGTAAACTAAAAACAAGAGCCAAAGAGAACTAATTAAAAATTATTTTAAACTAGGAATTAAGTTGCAGGCCTACACAAAAAAATGATGTGATACAAAGGTACTGAATTTAATTAACCTTGACACAAGAATTGTAATCTCTCAGTCCTTGATCACTTGCATTTACCGCTTCAAAGATTCATTAACTTCAGTTTTCAGAGTGAATAATCAGAACACCTGTGATCATTAAGTTACTTCTTAGCAGCAGTTCTGTCAACTTTCCAGACTTAACTTTCCACAGGTGTAAAACCTCACGTTACCATGGGATGATCAGTGTGAGATTCAGACCCTGTGCACCCCTAAAGGACAGGCTCAGGGGTATCACCAACAGAAAACACCACACTTTTGAGCAAAAGAAGTAAATCTCAGCCACATATCCTGCTGGGTTCTCTTAGAACAAATTAGGTGCATTTGTCTGGTGGTTTTGTGGTATAAGATAAGTGTTACAAACTCTTTTCCCCTTCTCTGATGATTGACTCAAGGGAGGAGATACCATTAGCTTATCAGTCTGTATTATGCTTCTCCTACATGCCCTTTTACTATTAAAATGTCCTTCCAGGAGTGAGAAAATGAGCCAAATTCAGACAAACAGGAGGGGAAAAACAAGTAGTTATCGAACTACTTAGACATCCTGGGAAAATACCCCCGGAATTGCAATGCTGCAGCTTACCCTCTGTGGTGTGTGTATTGGAGACAGAGCATCAAGATCTGCCATGGGGAACTCGATGCCTTTCCTCTTGAGTTCTTCATAAATATGCACTACTCCAGTTAAATCAGGGCTACTTCGAAAGGCATCAGCCCAAGCCTGGAAAACACGAGGGATTATCATCCATAAACCTTCCAAAGCTCCAGCTCCACCCTGACCTCAGATACTGACTATAAAAGCTTTCATGTATTTCAGCTTCAAAGGGAAGCTGTATTCATCAGACCTGGTCTAAAAGATCCTGCAAATATTATTAAGACAGTCACATACAGATTTTATTCAAATAAAAACCAGAAGTTAGTGCACAGCAGCTCTGCACAGTGCCTGACATCATCAAAATCTGTGAACGAAATTAAAGCCTTTTCCAATCTCCTCTCCTCAGCAGTGATTGATGCTGATCTTTCTGGCATATTCTATAGCCAATGACCCACCAGGAAAAGTCTGTGTGAAAGATTCAATTGATCTAAGCAAAATTCATAGAGTCATACAATAATCTTCAGTAACCTCCATTCACTTTGTGAAGCATCCTCATTTGTTGCCAAAGAAAAAAACACAGCTGTCACGTCCTCTTCAGTGTTTTATTTGGACCAAACTTCATAAAAATAGGTAGTTTCTGAGGTTCCTGTATTGTGAAACAGGCAGTCCCTGAGCAGCAGAACTAACGGCGCCCGGGTTCCTACAGAGCACATCCAACACTCAGACACCCCGGTGGGGCACAAAGAACAAGTTTAAAAGGGAGAATTTCCCACAGCCAGAACACTCATAATATCTCTCCTGCATGAATTCTCTGGTGTCTAAAAAGACTTCAATTCACATTTAAGCTTTTCCTTCAGTGGGAGTACTAAGTGCTTCTCTTGGCTAGCCAGGCTCCCGCACTCACAGAGCTGCTGTATCCTGAGCACAGTACCCTGAAAGCCTCAACCCCCTCTCCCTTGTGCTGGAAATCAGCCAAATATTAAAAATTTAGAGGAAAGAGAAACTGAAATATTATGACTCCATTAAAAAATGAAGCATTCCACAAACCCCCACATATGTGAGGCAGAGTATCAGCATGCTGGATCCAGAACTACTGCGAGACGGGTGTGTGGGCTCTGAACTTAATTCATTTAGTCATCACTTTTACACTAGTTCTTTGACTATTTTTACTTTAAAAGCTGTTTTTAATCACTTCTGATATTTGAGAGGACAGAAATCAAAGATAGCAAAGCAAGATAAGAAATAATATTAATATTTAACTTGCATTCCTCTTCTGTTCAATTCTGAGAAAGAGCATTTCCTACCCTCTGTGTCAAGGAGACAATCCATTATCAGGTGCAAGCTGAAATCCTGGGTTTGCTTCTCAGCTTTGTTAAGAGTAAATTAACTGCATCAACTGTTCTGATGCAGTGCAAGCCCAGACAGCCCTGCCTGAGCCAGAGAAAACAGCTCTGACTGCACACAGCCATTGTTTCCTTGCAACTGACCTTCCAAACCATCCCCAGTTCTAAAAGAGATTTTGATGGCACAAGTAACTTCAACTTTGCTCTTTCACTGCATTTTCAATTTACATCACAAATCATCTTAATGATACTTCTACATAATGGTGTTCCCCACTTCAACTCTATTTGCAAGCAAGAGTGGAAAATGTTAGGCAAGGGATGCTCTATTTAATAATCATCACTCAAAAGAAAGTCAGAGGCCAAGATATGCTGCATTGCCACCCCTAACTTTTAACTTGGCTTGTTTGTCCAAGAAGATGTACTAATGCACCCCCTCTTTCACTGGCTTCCTATAGATTTTGCAAACTGAACTCACTTCATCTGCACTCCACCTTTTTAATGTATTCTCTCTCTTCTGCAACTCTCTGTCCTGGAGAAAGGAGACACTTCCATTTGTATTCTTCCTCACCTGAGCTGGGAGCATTATCTGTATTAGTCTCTCTCAGAGGTCACAAGCAGGACAGGACACTATTGTCCTAAGTGCTGTCTACACACATTGAAGACAATCCCTGTTCTAGACAGCTTACAATCCAACTAGGTAACAGTAATATTAGCTTTGCTTTATGGATAAGGAGCTACACCAGAGCTTAGGAGACCTGCCCATTGCCCAAACAGGTGCAGGACAGAGGTGACACTCAATTCAGATCTTCCAAGACTCTAGACCAGGCTATCAAAGGTAGATACTTCAGGATGCTGCTGTATAAATCCCACTTGGATCCTCAGTGTGCCCAAATGGGTTAATTGAATACCATTGTAAATCCAGCCCCTAAATCAGGGACCATCCCAAGACAATTTTGCCAGTGTTGGACACTTTTTACTACATATATCCTCAAAAGAATTTGGCATGCCACTAAAAGTCTTCCTGTGCTTCACACCTTTGATGAGGGTGCTCAGCTACTTTGCAGTAAGTTGCATGAGCTCTGAGGTGACAGGCAAGCTCTTACCAGGGGCACAGTGACAAGGGATATTTCCAAGGCCTTTTAGAAGGGTAAAGAAGGAAGGATAAGCACTATGTAACACATACTCATTCATGTACACTGAGAAATAGGTTCAGAAAGTGAGACACAAGATGCTCAACATCTCAAAACAGTCAAGTCTCTAGATAAGAAATTGGATGGCAGCTTTATCTACCCTTGTTATGGAAAGGCCCAGGAATACCAGAGCTGTGTGGCTGAAGACACACACTGTTTGTACAGCTCTTTTCCATGCTTCCAAGTCTGGGCTATTAATCCTCTCATTTCTGTTCTTATTAATTCCCCGATACCAAATTGTAAAAGGGACACAGAAAGGGATAAATGCAACATTGGTGGAGCAGAGCTGAGAGATCAGCCCCTGAGAAGGGGGTTAACTCCAACCCCAGGGAGCTCCACAGAGCAAAGTCTAAGCTGAGTGAAGTGGTCACGACATACGAGGTATTTTGGGGGGTGAGTCCATAGGGCACCTGGGATGAGCTACTGCAATCAGTCTTTCCAGCTTGTCAGGCAGTCTGGAAAACAAAGTCCCCTACCACCTCCAGCTAAAGAGACACTAACAGAACCCACCCACAGGCAACCATCATAATTTTCAGGCTTTTTATATCAAAAGGCATTTAGTACCCAGAGTGAGGCTTTTAGCTCTACTGCACTAAGTCTCCTCAGATAAAGCTCTGTTTAATACACTGAGGCAATGACTGTGGCTTTCTGATTATGTTACAAACACTTACTTCTTAGCTGCATTGACGACTGGGAATCCATTTAAATCTAGGACCCAGCACAACCAGCATTCTCTAAAACAATATGGAAACACACCCAGTTCCTCTTTATGTGACAGTATTTAACCTCATCTCCTTGTCACCGCAAGCCAGCAGACACTGGAGGCTCACTCAGATGCACAAGAATTGCTTTTAATAATTTCATTAATTTTGTGCTATTAAAAAAAAAAAAAGCCTTAAAATCAGAGACCAGAAATAAAGGGGCCCCACAGACCCCTATGCAATGCCCACCTAATTCCATCACCCTGCCTATTTTCTGTTTGAAAATCACTTATTTACACAGTCATGCTCTAATGATGCCCCTATCCCTGTATCCTAATAACAAATAAACCAGCAGAAATCCAACTGCATGCTTTGCCATAAAAATCAGAAGTATATCTGGCAAATGATGCTCTGCATTTGTAAATACCTTCCCACAAGGAACACTGCAGCAGGTTTATATCATTTTAAATACGCAGTGTCTTTTAGTCTCTGGTGTACGCAGTAGCCTGTGGAAGCTTAGTGATAAAGCTTCCTATAATTGTCAGATTTCCTCCAGGCAGGCACCAATGTTTCCTCATGTGTGGCTAATGGTTTGTGGAATTAACACGGCTGTTTATTGTTGTGCTGCACAGAAGGAGAAGTGGCAGACAGGCCCATGTCTGAACTTCCCCACTGCAGGCAAGGATCTGACAGCATGCTTTTACTGCACAATAACCAGAAAAAAGACACCAAAACCATTTTAACTCCTATATGGTCATTTACTCTTCTATAACCGTCTTTTGAAAGGAATGCAGAATGCTTTCTAATGGGAGGGAAACAGCTCCATTTTATGGTCAGGAAAACAGACAGAGAAAGGCAAGTGTTCTGCAGCTGACAACAAGAGCACGAGCCTCTGAAATCTCCTGGCCTCAGATGACAAGCCCACTGCAGCAGCAAGTCTCCAGCTTCTAAGATACGACTGTTAAATTGCAAAGCCATCCATTTATCTTCTATTAAATCCTCCTGTTTTAGAGTAGAGTGGTATCTCTCTAACTCAAATCCAGACAGTTCTCCCTGGATAAAATATCTATGTGTGTGCATGTCTGCTCTTCCCTGCCAATCTGGATATATTGTTTGATTTTATATATAAAAACCTTGCCACGTTTTTAACGATGACAGCATGTTTAGCGATGCGTAGCATTGAAGCAGACAGTCCTTATTTCAGGCAGCAACATATGGAAGCAGAGACAAGCTGGGTACCTGAATCAGTGCTAGGACTTTATCCTGTACAATAGTGGGGGGATTGTTCTTGGGTGAGATGATTTTCACCAGAACACCATCGATGAAGTCACGGTTTGCCACTAAGACATGAAAGCGATGGCCACAGTTCTTCACACAGGTCTCCAACACCTACACACACAAAAAAACCCATTCATTGTTGGAGCAAAGCTTGATCACACACACAGCATCTGATTTTTTAATCCATTTAATTTTAAAGTTTTTGATGGGAGGGCAAGAAGATAGAGGAGAAATTACACTTACAGTCTTAATTCTTCCCTTCTTCCCCAGTTTTACCAAAAAGCTTCCTCTCAGTACATACATTTAGCTGTACCTCACCCACCATTAATATACTGGGCATTTCTGTGATGCACCTTTGCCTGTTTTCAAGGTAAAGAAAGTTTCTTCCTCTTCAGAGCAGAACTTTCCAGCCTGCGCAGCTGAACAGCCAAGTACACAGCAGCACATCAGGAGCAGGTAAGACAGAGGACACCCTGTCACAGTGAGATATTATTGTGCTGTGGCACTCCACCATTTTCTGTGTGCCTGGAACACAGCTGGACCCAGTTGCTCCGAGCTATAAGCCATGTTTTAGAGTTGGGAATTCAGGTGAATGATCTTCACTCATTCAAAACACTCCCCTGTGAATGCTCTGACAGGTTATACTTTGACACATTTTCCCCCTGCAACCTAGCTGGAGGCACCTTCCACTTGCCATTCAACTGCCATGGAAGAACAGCTGTTGATTTTTCTCTGAAGAACATGATTAGCATGGAGATAAATCCAAGGCGTCACTTCTCCTTACAGCCATGCCTAATAACCACTGCGACTCCGTATTGAGCAGTCTGTAATTACTCTCCTACTTCAGCTACTTTCATCAGCCATGATGACACGGGCTCATTCCTGATGAATTTCTCTCTTTCCTGCACAATGGATAATCTCATGGTTTGGACTTTGGTAATCTGTCAAAATGACAATCCAGGACAGGAAATGGCAAGAAGACAGAAAGTACGGTTACGCCTCGTCAGGGAGATGCAACAAGAGCTCCGTGAAAGAATCATACAGATCACCTTCCCCCAGCAGGATAACTCCATCTAGTTCCTGCTGCTCATTCCTCAGGTCACTGTGGCACAGAGCACCACGCTCAGGGGTGCTGCACTTCCCAGGAAACCCCCAGCTAAAGTCATCAGCAGGAAAGGTCACTGGCAAATTATCCCACACCTTTAGCAGCGCTGCATAAATGCACAGAATATAATTTACACTTTATTGAGTGAAATTAGATCAGTGCAAATTAATGCAAGTCTCCTACAGAGATTCATTCCCAAGGGAAATTGTGCATCAGCTACTGATGAAGCTGAAAATATGGCAAGTTCATCATCCTCACTTGCAAATATGCCCACAGCTGTTGCCTTGGAGTGGAGGAATGGTTGGACACAGGGAGACGAGAGTAGAAAGGAAAACCTCAGGAAATAACAGACTCATTTGGGCTACTTTAACTTTCCTCAGACAGTACTCGGGAAGAATAAGAGCCATGAAAAAAAGCAGAAATCAATTGAGTCAGAAAACTGCTATGCAAAGCTTCCAGCAACACTCCCCGAGGAAGGAAGGAGGCAATTGGAGAGAAGCAAAGGGCAAAGCAGTGGCTGTTAAAGGAAATAGTGTGTACATTCAAGAGAGTGCCAGGAAAAGGGAAATGACAAAGGAGCAGGGTTCTGCCCTTTGGGGCATTCCAGCCTGCCCCCACTCACCGTCAGCGCCAGCATGACCTCTCTGTAATTCTTGTTTCCATTCAGCCTCTTCTTCAGCGCTCGAATGGCATCCTTGGGCCTGAAGGAGAAACACACCATTTAACAGACAGCTTAGACGGGCTTCTCACATCCCATAAACTGTGGGAAAGGGGATCCTTTACCATTTCTGTCTGGACATAAGCATGTGTGTTAACTTCAGATCACTTGACTACAACCAAGATCATGGAGAATTATGTGAGGAGACAAGGTATCACAGAAGTCAGGACTGCAGGTGTGCCTGAAGTCTCCAAAAATCCAGGCTGTTGATCAGGCAGGGAAGACTGACAGCCACTCAAAGGCCCAGGGCATAAGAGCAGTGGTCAGTTCTCCTGCAGACTGCCAAGCAGCACAGCTTTCTGGTGCTGAAGGAGGTGTGTCAGAGAAGCTGTCCATACAAACAGCTGAAATTAAAGGCATTGCCTCGCTGCACCTCCTCACATGCTGAGTAAGATCGTGTTCAGGGACCTTTCAAAGTCTGCTGAAGTAGCACATACCCTTCTTCTGTCTCGTTGATAATGTCACAGATCTCCATGTTAAGTGTCCAGTCTTCACTCTGCAAAGAGCCATCTGTGGCCTTTTCTGTAAAGTAAAGAAAAATAAATCTTTTCACATCTTCCTGATTAGGTCTGCACCTCAATCCATCTTCAGTTACTCCGAGCTGAAACTATCCAGTGAAAAAGCAGAAAAAAAACAAATCCTCACTGACAGTAAACAATGTCAATCCTTCCCTCCTGGTTTTAGGGATCAGCATAGAGGTTTCCAGACAGAATCAATTATCCCTCAAGCTCACTACCTTCAGCCCACATAGATGGGCTGTTCTTCAAAGACTCCTGAATTCCTGGGAGAGTAGGAAAATGTCAGCTAATTCCAATTTAAACTCCTCAGATGCTGCATTGCTGGCAAGGTATGAGGTAGGAAAATATCCTCCAAAATCAGCATGACCTCTTCCCTGCTTTAGCAGATAATACCTCCATGTGAGTCGAGGGAGGAAAAAGAGCAACCTGGAGACAGAATTCAAGGAATTTCAGCATGAAAAGAACCACTACCACGTGAAAACATTTAGCACATAACAGTTCAGGTCATGATATCACTCATGGGCACCTCTTGTGCTGGGGGCTCCTGTACCACAGTCCCTCCATATCTGCTTGCCAGGGGGTCAGGCACTGCTTCCCTCTGTCCCACACTAGGTCCTCAGTCTCCTCTCCACACTGGGGCCATTTACACGCCTCCCAAGCACACTCTGCCTTCCTCCCAACTCCCAAATCCTCCCTCAGTATTTCTGTGGCAGGTAAGTCACTCTGGCATCACTCAGTTCCCAGGGAAGGATGACCTATAGCACTGTGACAGTGGCAGATGCCAACTGTTGGCAGTTTAATTTATAGGCGTCTGCAAGAGTAGCATAACCGTAACTTGTAGTAATCAGTTGACAAGAACTATTTCCTCCTTGGGATTTCCTCCTAAATCAATATAGTTCTGTCTAGCAGTGCATAGAACATCCCTGGAATTTTTCACACTCCTCACTTGCAGCATTCAAATCCTATCAGCTACCCACAGTCTGGAATGATGATGAGTTGAAGGTAAAGCCTTGTCACCAGAGACCTAAAAAAAAGGGACCTTCGAGCCAAACATGACCTTCTCCTCTAAATTAGTCTGGGTTTTCTACAAATCCCTGGCATCCAATGCTAGAAGGCAAACAGGGTAAACAAAAGCATTTTTAAAATGTAAAGTAAACCAAGAAAAAAACCCCTTTTGAACATTTTAAAGCAGCAACCAAACCACAAGTACCATTTTCTCCAGCTATCCTTCTGTCTTTGCATCCAACCCCAATCTGTCCCCCGGAACAAGGCAGATTTTGTTTGGGAAGACCAGGCTCCAAGGACTTCACATCTTTTTGTTTACCAACACTGTTTTTTTCTATTAACATTTCCATCACTGTGACTGAGGATACAGATGCCCACAGGCCATAATTATGGGACATTATTTGGAGAAAGACTGTGTCTGGGTAATTCAAGTTGCAGTGACTCCTCTACCCCAGAATCATGGTTAAAACAGCTCCACCAAGGACAGTAATTACAGAAGTCTGAGACAAAACTGGCAGCTATGCAAAATCCCAGCAGAGAGAGCTGAGCAGAAAGGAGAGGACACCATGGAAAAGGAGATTATGGAACAGGAGAATGTTCTTTTCAGACCTCACTTCCCATTTTGAGCAGCAGCACAGCAAGGCACCCACCAGGGAGAGAACAGAGGCTAAAAAACTCCCAGCTGGACCTTTTTCAGCCATATCACCTCATGGTAAAGTTGACTTTGGTCAAGGAAAACTCTTTCTGTTTCAGAGATGCACAGCTTCCAAAATGTCCACTAAATACTGGACAGATTACTGAGTATTGTTAATATACAGCAGGCAGAGCTACTTAATGTATTCTGGGATACAGGAATTTATCTTTGTGCAAAGCTACTTGTAACAATCACTTTTATTAGTTGCTTTTTGTTCCTATACTGTACATAAGGTTTTATTGCTACAGAATGTGATTTACCTTCAGCTCCATATAGTCCTTGTTGCTTAGGAAAACATTTTATTTAACATTTGGAAAGAAAACCTTAATAGTCAGAGATATAAAGAAAAATATCACTACATCTGATCTGCTGGAGGTGGTGATCGCCAGAGCTGCAAAGGATGTTAAAGCCAAATGCTCCAAAATAAAAGATTATGCCTTAAAGAGAAGGTATTCCTGAAGCTGGGCACACAATTTGTTTCCTTAATCTTAAACTATATTAACAAACTTGTGTGTTCTTGACAGCATTTGGCATCAGTGTCTTAGAGATGTTCAGACTCTCTGGTCTGCTATAATCACTTTTTATATATGATTATGGAAAATGCTGATCCTGCACAAAGTTGTGCTGGCAGCCAATTCACTCTTCTAAAACCCATGTAGTTAAGGTTTATTTTGACAAAATGTGGATATGGCAGAACTCCACAGGTAAAAACTGTGGTGTTTTGGAGATGGCAGAGTGAAGAGATGCCGCTGCAGCACAGTATGGAGCTCAGCACTGGAACACTCATCTGGGGCCCCAAATAACCTCCTTCATATTCCCCACCTGAGATGCTCTAGGGAAAACAAAATCCCCTTTCTCCCAAAAACCTTGGTTATCGCTTTTTTATTTTTGCATTTCTGTTCTTTAGTTGGGAGCAATACATGGCTGAGACTGTGTGGGTTTAAGACATAACAGTTGTCTTCTTGAGAATTAGTTCTTTTCCCCTTGGGTAATTTTTAATTCAAGTAAGAGTCGAAAGCTAATTTTAGTCTCTTTTTCAGCAACAGGGAGCACACGAGCACTTGTCATCTGGAGTCGTGTGTCCTTTGTAGGGTGTGTGACCCAGATTTGCTGCTGCAGTGCTCTCTCAGCTGTACAAAGGAGTTCACTGGCTGCAGAGAAGGTTTGGGTGGGATTTGTTTGAAGAGCAATATTACACTGCAATGAACTGAAAGCCTGTAGAGCTCTTCCAGAACCAAAACACAGCAGGTTTTAGTTCTGGATTTCTGGTGAAACAGCTCTGCCTGCACTCATCTGTTAGAGAACCCCTGCCCAACACAGACAAAATGTAGTAAATTAAAAATACTCAAAAACCTGTCCAGTATTTAACGGACATTTTTGAAGCCCTGCATTTCTCAGAGGCTCCTCCTCAAACAGCACATAGATATGACAGACAAGGTAAACAGATTTTATAACAGAAACTATCACAGAACAGCAAAGGAATGGCATGCAAATCATACAAATCCCCTTTAAAAGAGTGACCAGTTCCTCCACCTTTTTCACTCATTAAAAGGCACCTAAATGGCACTAGTTCACATGAGGACTCTGGAATGTGACCAGAATTCCAGGGTGCAATGAGAAATGTTAAATCAGACAAGCAAGAAGGTGATGTGGAGGAGTCCCCCTGAACTGAAGAGTTTCTGGTATAGTTTAATCGCATCACAGAAGGGCTGGCAGCTCCCAGCCTGGTGCCAAGGGCTCCTTGCACAGCTCCTGACTCCAGAGCCGCTCCCAGACTGCTGGGATACAGCTTGGCCTGGGAGTTTGTGTCTTACACAGAGACTTGATACCAGTGAGATTATCAGAAAGTCTCTCTCTGAAACAAGACGCTATCAGTTCCCACCACGTGTCCCAAAAGTTCCGGTAGGGAGAAAGACAATCTGGCCCTGCACGCCTGACACGTGGCAGACCTCGGGCACTGCATATGCACAGGCAGCACCAGCTCATCTGTGGTCTGCAAGGAAAGGGAGAAAAAACTGTGCTATTTTTTTCATTCACACCTTCCCTCTGAGATCCAGCTCTTGTGGCCGCATTTCCACACTCTGCCAAATGGCAGTATCAGCATTTCCCTGCTCACGCTGAAATCCTGGGCATTTTATGGAATTCAGAAGGGTCAGTAGTGTAAACTTCCTGGTGTAAACAGTCTCGGGCACACACCCCCAGCCAAACCTCTTCCCAAGCAACCTGCTCCGACCTGAGATGTCACCACAAGGAAATCAGGTCAGAAATTCCCGTGTAATCACCCCATAACAAACAGGTTGCACAGGGCAGGGCAGGAATTATCTTATAAATGCAGGAAAAACCAGGAGAACTTTTACCGCCCATCCTGAACCCAGCCCAAAAGTGACCTCACAGAGAAACACCAGCACTGCTTGTCCTCGAGAGGCTCCTCTCAGCCCTATTCTGCCCGTACTATTTCTGCTCCAATGTTGATAAACTCTTAAAATTTGCCTGTATTCACGTATGGATGAGATAAAGCAGAACTCCTCACTCTTCCCTGCTTCCCCCTTCCAATCTCACCTCTGACCATTATATGGAACCTACCGATGGAGAGAGCCTGGAGATTTTTATCAGGATTGCACTGCACAAGCTGAAATCTTTATGTTACTTTAGTCACGTGCCATATGTTTAAGCAGCTGAGACTGAAAATCTGACTGCTGGAAGCAGAGAGCAGTTATTCCAGCTGAATGATGACAGGGCCAGGTGAAAATCTCCCGAAAAGGTCCACCAATAAGTCATTGTGGTGGTGCAGAATGGCACAGACAAAAGGGTGGCACTAGCTAGAAAGTAACATTAAATGAAAACAGCAGAACTGCTGTCTTCTGTTTGAACACCAGAGAATCTCATGAATGAACAGATCTTTGTGTTTGGAGAAATCACAGTTTTCTCTCTTGGGTCTTCTCCAGATGTTTCAGATGCTTCAGAGGCTCTCAATTCATACATTTGGGATGAATTACACGCACAAAATCACCTCCTATTTATGCAAAGAAACATGCACACCAGTCCATCACGTTAGAGAGATCCAAAAGCAAGAAAGTTCTGATTCCAAACTTCTCCCCTTCCCTCCAACAGCATTTGGTGTTCAAGCAGCATAAAACATCTTGCTTTTTGTGGCTGCCTTTTTTTTTTTTTTTTTGCTTGGAAGTTCAGAAGATTGCAGATCTTAGATCTTTGTCTTGTCTCTTAACAGTCCACCTGCCTACCAGCTGTGCTCCACAAGTCAAATTAGTGAATCAAACAGTCAGATGTGTTATATTTCACTCTGCATAATATGTGACAGGGATCAGAAGAAGCCACACTATCAGCAGCTTTTCACTTCTATCCTGTTGGTTGCCCTCCCTTCAGTGCAGTGTTGCTCTCTCAGAAGTGAGGGCTATCAGCTGAAGGCAAAAGCAAAGTGCTTTTAGAGACTGGACTTTGAGGAAAAAATCAAGAGTTTTGCAAGGCAATGCAAACCAGACAAGATTGCTCAACAATGACATCTCTGAGGTGTAGCTTATAGAATTGTTTTGCTTTAAAGCATCATTACATTTGTGACTGCAGTTGTCTCTCTTGGATTCAACAAATCATCAATGATCTGCACAGCACCATCAATAAGACCTGGGGAAAGACCATCCAGAGGCCATGGAAACATATTTCAGCTGTCCAAGCAAAATGAAGATAAGACTAAAGACCCTCAGCATTCACAGACCTGCTGAGTTCAAGACACATCACTTGGAAGACACATTCAAATAACACACTTGGACACTCCTGAACCCAACAGTCTATTCTTGTTTCTCTATATTTGCTTTTAGAAAGACAGTCACGGCCACTTAGGCATTATGGTAACCAACAGGAGGATTGTTCCTTTTTATCAAAACACTGCTATTAAAAAATAAATGCAACTCATTCGAAATTCAAGATCAAAACTCAACTGTGGAGCGACTTACTCATAAAAACCTGCCAGAGCTTCTTTGTTAGAGCGCACGGCTCCAAGAGCATTTTTCAATTAGCCACCTCACTGCTCCAAGTCCTTTTTCTACATTCCTTATTTCACACTGCTCTGAAAATGCTGAGCTTCACACTTCCAAGGAAAAAGCCAGTCAGCTAGAACAAACGGGCTCAATCTGAACGGCAGGGCATTACAGAAAGCGTGATTTGGGTTGGACTGCTGCAGCACTGGCCATCCCCTTTGACTGGTGGGATTTTTTTCACTCAATTTTTAGCTATGCTCACGTTGAAACTCTTTGGGATCTAGTCATCTATCCTCCACTCATTGTTTTGCCCAAGTTTCTGCTGCTGAATAAATGAATAATCATAGCTGGTAATGGCTGTGGAGTCTAAGTTAAAATAAAATAACGAGACAGCATGGGCATGCACATGTGCAGTCCTAATGAGTATTTAGCTCGAGTGCTGTCGGAAGGCACAGCAGTAAACTGGGAACTGTCATTTTCTCCAATTAACTTTCAGGTTTTCTTCTTTTTGAAGGTGCCACCCAAATGCCAAACTTCCTCCAACCTGCTTTCCAAATCACATGTACCTGCAATCATGAATATGTAGTACGTAATTACTGTGCCTTTTTAAGGACCACATGGCAGCCACAGCCATGCTACAACATTCTTGTGATTTAGATATGCTGCAGGAAAGACATCACCCACCATCTCCCACAAATTCAGCCTCTCAGGAGCTTGAAACTCCAGGTGATTAACTGAGCATAGCTGTGCTGCAGTTTCAGAAACAGAGCAAGGTGAATGGATTAACACAAATTAAACCAATATTAACAGCTGTACAACAAAGAAGATTTTTCTTTCATACTCAGATCAGAGCTTCACCTGAACTAAAAGAAAAACAAAATAGAAAGACTTATAGTAATATCAGAGCAGGCAAGGAAGCATATCAGCCTGACTCATTTAGTTTGTCACATCTCAAAGGTCTTGATGCATTGGAGGGTGCAAAACCAGGTGGACTTTCCCATCCCCTCTTGTATTGCACAAAAACTAACTAGCAGGGGAACCTGGTCCAGGCAGCTTCTGTACTCAGATGTTCATCTCAGGCACAAACAGTGGTTTAGTCACAGTCCTTAAAGGCATTTGGAAGCAGGATCCCAAGAAGAACGGTGTGTTTCTATACAATAAAGACTTTTGTTATGAATATTCTCCCTGAAGTTCCCCCATCAGCAGAAATTGTTGCTGCTGACAGCAAGCTCCACTGAATGACATGTGTATGTAAGTTGCTCTCTTCCAAAACAGATGGCAGAGAGAGACTACTGCTTCTTTAAAACCCAGTGAAATCCCTCTGACTTTTCCATTCTACATGGCTTTAG
Source organism: Pseudopipra pipra (assembly GCF_036250125.1). Taxonomy (NCBI): domain Eukaryota; kingdom Metazoa; phylum Chordata; class Aves; order Passeriformes; family Pipridae; genus Pseudopipra; species Pseudopipra pipra. The sequence goes on from NC_087564.1 coordinate 14,257,556, forward strand.
AAAGAAAGCACAGAAAACCTCCTTCCTCCCATGCCCTGACACTCATTAGGGCTCACATGTTGACCCGTGTACCGTAAATAGCCGTCCTTCAGCGCGAGGTCATACGGCAGCAGCTCCCAGCTCATGAAGTCATTTGCATGATTCAGAGGCACTCTCCCCCAAAATTCAGCCTGCACTGCACGTTTCTTCATCCCTTTCAGCAGTGACCTTGGCCAGATTCCCACCTCACTGCAAACCCTGTGACATTCAGATGATGGTGCTACTTGACGATTGACAAACAGCGACCCGCTCACGTCAGGAATCGATAACGCCACAGCCTTCAATCAGAAATGTCAGAGCAGTTTTAAAATCTACGCCCTGTATTAATGGATTTTAATGGATTTGAATGGAGATGTTTGCTGTGTGATTTACTGTAGGGGAGCAACAAATCAATGTTCCTTTATGACACGTCACATCTCGTGACAGTGTCCCCTCGTCCTGCTGTGTCGGGGGGGATGATGATTTGCTGCTTGACAAACATCTGTGATCTATTAGGCGGCACTTCCAGCAGTTTAATATCATCCCACTCTGAGTGTCCATCTTTCTTCTCTGGATGAGAGGCACAAAACCATAAATTAAAGCCTCCCAGGTGACAAAACAGTCTCCCTCGGATTTGCCTTTTCTAAATTCCACTGCTGCGACGTGTCCGTGTGACTCCGTGGGGGAGAATTTATCAGCACAGCACTGTTTAAACAGGTCAGTGAATTGGGATGGTCACCCAAATCTCCTCCTCCTTTGGCCACTGTACAGCAGCCTGTGCTCTACAACAACTCGACATTTAGTCATTTCCACAGGCAGAACTTGGATTTTAGCTCAGCACTTGCCAAAGAGTTTTTATACTGTTTTAATTTCTCCGTGGAATTCGGATGACCTTGTTCCTTAACTGGGGCTACCAGTTCCTTAACTGAGAATCTCAGGTGTTAAAACACTGACGTACTGGATGAGTAACATCAGTTGATCAACACTGGAAATACCAAATTTCTTAATAGCGGAGTCTTTGGCTCTCCCTCACTGCAAAAAAAAAATCCAGACAAAGAAAACGGGCAAAGAAGCTGAAAAATAGTAATTTTCAAAACACCTGATAGTAGCTGAGAAGCTTTTCTCACCACTGAGACAAGTCACACAAAGAACTCGGATATTCCAAAAAAACCATCTAATACATGAATTTATCCTAATGCCAAAAATAAGAAAAAAGAGCAGACTCCATTCATTTTATCAGTCTTAACTTATGAATCTGAGAGAAAGGAGTAGCTAAAAGTTGTGAAAGAGGGCAGAGAGGTATCACAATTCAATATCTCAGCTGCACAATATGCTGTAATCACCATCAAGAGCAAAGAGGTGTCCTGATCTGTGACTACCTGCCCCATTCAGGATTTCAACAGCATCCAGTAATTACAGGTGAGCCCAAAAAAATGTCTTTATGAAAAGTTATGGATGATCAGTGTGTCAGTGAGCTATATTTGAAATCTATCAGCTCTTGATGGCTAATTTTGTACTACATGAGTAAAGCAAGTTCTAATAACTCACTTGGGACTTCACTCCAGTACTTACAAGCTACGTGCTTTTCATATTCATAAAACAAAACTAATTGCCTTTCATGGATGAAATGTTCTAAGAATTTTTAATCCACGTCAGCTGCAAACTCTAAAAATCCATCCCCATATATTTAAAACTCCCCCTCCCACCTGCTCACTTGTAACATGTTGTTTGCTGCAAACAAACTATAAAGCAGAGAGAATCATCAGGCTCCTACATTAGTATTATTTGTATTATTTTTTACAGGTTATGAGTCAATTGCCCACATTTTCACACGCTTAAAATAAACTTGAAACATTATTTAGTGAGGGGGAAAAAATAGACAAAATCTCCCATTCCTACAAGGAAGCAGTTACAAGAACAAGTTTACTCCCTTGCTACAGCAGATTTTTAAGCAAACGTTCGTATGTGGTAATTAAAACGTGTTATGAATGAAATGAAACAACTCCTAAAGTAACTATTCCACGTTCCCACCCCCAGCTCTCCTACATATCTACAACTATGAAGCTGTGTCCTCTGGAAAACCACAATTATCCCACACGTGGAGTGAACTAGACAGAGGAGTTGGCAGCTTTTGAGGGCTCACAGCTCACGTTTTCTAGTGTGAAAGCTCCAGTTTGCTTTTCAGTTTTCCAGCCTTCCCTCACACTGCTCTACAGGACCACAGCAGGCCTATGCAAGAGGCAGCCAGCTCCAACCCCCTTCCAGTTCTTCAAGATCTCCGTGGCTTGAAGATCAGCGTCTGGAATACACTAAGTGTTTTCACCACGGGAAGAGGGGAGAGCTGGCTCCTCTTCCACTGGGTAACAGGAATTACTTTTGCCAACGCTGCGGTCACTGAAGGGCTCCATTGCCAGCTGCCCATTCCAAGAAGCCAGGCTTGCTATGCCGGCAGAAGCTTAGCAGATAAACACTCCCAAACAATCTTCTCAGGAAACCCGAGAGCAAATCAGGCAACAGTAATAACAACATACATGTGTGCAATCCCATCTTGGAGGCTGAGAAATGCGGATTTCTTGGTCTCTAATAACCCTGCTAAAAATTCTGCTCCGTTTCTACAGCCCTGTTTCTCATGTGCCACTGCCGTAGATAAGCCTGGAAAAGACTGATAAATAGAAAATGTAAATACCAGAAGTTTAGGTCAAGTATGCAAATGCCTATTTCTGAGACTGTCATATTAATTTTCCCTTAAGTCCCCATTCAGCAACTTGTGTTATCTAGTCACACAACTTCATAAATTCTTCAGGTCAGGAGCTGTCCCAATCCATTTCACGTTCCACTGCAATCACCTCCATTACATCACACTATTAGTGTGGCAAAATTAATAAAAATGTAAATGTATCAGGGGACTACAGCATACTTTTGGAAAACAGCTCCATTGGTCCTTGGACAGTTAAAATTCTAACTAAAACACAGGTTTTGAGTAAGGCTTACAAACAGTTTGGCTTATTTAACACGTGCAGCAGGGAAGCAAACCCCAGCAATGAAATAGGCTGATCTGGCGCAGAATATGGATGGGAAGGTGACTTTCCCACTGTGAACACGTCCAATCTTCCAGAATCTGCAGAGAACCAGCTCCTGCTTGGGAAGGCCATGAGGACCAGCAGCCTGCCCTGTCACTGGTGACCAGCCCAACAACTGAGCTTCACCAGCTCTGGCTCTCCTGGGCATTCTTGTACGTTTCTGGGTGAATCAAGACTTTCTGCCCTTCTTTTGGGTTTGATGTTCATGCACACTGTGCACGTCCTTCCTATGAGCCCAGCAGCAGCTTCCTAAGCAACCAACAACAGCATAATGATGCCTTTAATGAAAGAGAGCCTTTAGAGGTGCTCCGAGCCCTGAGCGAGGCTGCACCGTTTCAGCTCCCTCCTGGTGATCACCGACAGCCAGGAGATGATTCTGCAAACCAGCATCCAAACTGAGCTTTGCTTTAAGGAATGCTACACGTGAAATACCTCATTACCCACAGCAAGACTCCAGGTCAATACCTGTTAAAGAACCCGGTTGGAAAAGGGAATTTTCATTACTCACTGGCTATGCCAAGTCATTGGCACGGATGGGGATTTTAAAGGCAGTTTTAATTATAGTAGGTAAAACCCACAGATGATCAAGCTGCAGAGTCAGAAAACCATCAGAACTGAACACTGACCCATTTGGGTTGTTTGCTGAACTTTAATCACTTTCCAAGTCTGACAGCTGCTCAAACTTAATTGCTCATTACACTTGTAAATAAAAACTGATCTCACTCTCTGATTAGCCAACCATCTTATAGTTGCCATAACAACTTCTTGTCTAATAAGTGATTTCAGATTTACCATTATTTGTACTAGCAGAAAATTTCACAAAGGTCTGAGATCGCTCTTTTCAGCAAAATACCTTTCTAATTAAAACAACGAAAATCATCAGAGAAAGGGCAGCTCAAAGATAATGAAAAAACAAGCTATTTACTACAACAGCTTAAATGTGAAATAAGAGTACCCCAATCCCAAATATATGCTGCATCCAGCTTAACCTCTACCTCCCACTGTCAATCATCTTATTATCATGCCTATATCCCATAACAACTGCTCAGGAAAATACCAAACAGCATCCAGGAAATAACTTGGGTCACAGTGTGGAGATGGATTTCCAGACTCAATCCAAATGAAATAGTCCAATAAAGTTTGCATATTTTCTCTCCTGATCTTAAATTAGGAAGCAATTAACTGGTGAAATTCCTTAACACTCTGTTAACTGATTGGAGCAAACAGACATATTTATTAGTCTCAGAAGACAAAGTGATTGGGAGCTGTGAAACACTGCAAGCCTGTAGGCCCAGGATATCATAAAAACTTTCCAAAATTTGCTGGCAAAGCTGCTGAAGCTTGCAATTTATTTAATATGCTCAAGGTAGCTCTTTGTGTTTATGGGCAAGGAAAGACCCCCCTTCCGTCCAAAAGGAAAATAAATGCAGAAAGCTATAACTGAGACAAAATAAAAGTTAAAAAAAAAAAAAGTCAGGAAATACCAGATTTTAAAAAGGGACTTTTCTGCATTTACTCAGCTAGGCAAGAAACATGCATTTTTGTTATTTGGGTCAAACACGAAGCCAGTCACACTTCTTGCAGTAGATTTATCCCATGAAAATACAGAGGATGCAACGTGCCCAAGTTAACAACATTCCTGACCACATTTGGGATGCAACAAAGTCTTTCTTGCCTTAAGAACAAGAAACCAATGCTCTGCAAAGTTCTTGGGATTCAAACACAGTTTATGACACCAATCTGTGCCTTCACTTTGTGTACATTTTCTTTGATCTGAATTTGAACAAAGAATTTCTTCCCAAAGCAATTTAACCCAGAAGGTTTCCGAGGACCAGCTGGGGAGCAGACTGCCTTACTCTCAAGGACTAAGCAGGCTTACAAGCTAACCAAATTATTCAACAGGTTTCTTCTGAATATCCTCTCTCTCTTTTTTTTTTTTTTTTTTTTTTTTGAGTCTCCTGATGCTCTCTGAGACTATGCTGAGCTGCCAAATGCTGTGAACTGAGACATACAGCACCACGAGTAAATAGTCCACACACAGCCGTGCCAGGAATTGCTCAGACACAGACAGGGCATGTACATACATGGACATTTTTTCTTCCCTAGTTTTTGTTTTTGAAACGAGTTACTACATTATGGAGCACACCTTAAAATTCTGGCAGGTATGGGACAATCACAGAGCATATATTTCAATTTAAGGACAGTGCTGCCAGTAATAGACTGGCTGGATTTATTTGCATCTCCTCTTCTTGAGCAATGGGAAGAGTTACCTACAGATGGGAAGATCTGGCTCCATGGGCTGTGTAAAGACATGTTTACCTGGAGCAAAGGAGCTGCTCTTAAGGGAGGAGAGATCCAGCTCTAGCAAAGCCTTTAGACCAGTATCTTTTGTCCTGGAAAATCCTCAGTTTTAAATGAGCCCTTTGCCATTGGTGGTAACGGAAAAGACCGGGGAGAACCATCAGCAGAATAAGCAAATACGGAAAACAAGGCTTATTTATTCTTGATAGGATTTTTATACTCAGCAATAAGTTTCTTTTATATAGAAAACTAGGAATTCTCCAGGCAGATGCAAACAAGAAAGTGGGAAAACTATTTCTGGGTGATTTGTTCAGATTCATCACTGTGTTTACCCAGGCTGGGCTTTCGGGTCACTTCCTCGCTTCTCAGGGCTCCCACAACATCCTTTCTCCCTGTGCTCCCTATCAACTACACATTGCACAGATTTTGAAACCAAAACTCAAAGGGTGAAATGATTTTTAGTCAAGTATGAAACACCATATGAGGAAGGAGGTTGCCGGGCCAGCCCTGAAGAGCCCCAGCCCTGCAGGCGCCACGCAGCACCTTCCCCAGGAAGGATCATCTCACCAAAACTTCTGCCAGGGCTGCTGCTGTCCCTCCACTCACCATTATCACTGAGGATGCCACCAAATGGCTTCATCACCTTCAAAGAATCGTTAATTAAAAACTCACTGTAGCTTATAAAAACAAAGGAAAGTCTGACTAACTTAAAACTGTTCTTAACTAAGGAAAACACACAATACTTTTTTTTTTTTTGTGAACATTGTTTTGGGTGAAATACTGGATCAGTTGGAAGGGTTTGTGGGGATTTTCTGTGGGTTTTAGTCAAGCATATTTTAAATATGCAGTTTAAAAAAAATAAATCTGCTGAGTCCATGAACAGAGCAGAAACAAACTGGGAACGAGCTGCCCTCACTCTCACATATAGATTTATATTAGAAGCATATGGAATACACATTTAAGCGTATCGTGCTGAAAGAGATAAAACTGCATTACCCAAAAATACATGTTATAATACCTTCATGAACTACAATCTGCTTTTGTGCCTAGAAAATAAATCCAGTCTTAGAAACCCAGTATTAAATGGTATTATACTAATTACCCAGCTTCACACGTGTATGTAGTTTCTCTCCAAGTTGCCGGATTCATGACTCAGTATTTATTTGCTCCTTTAAAAGCAAAGATATCTATTTTCATATTTCATGGAGATTTTCCTTACAACATAATCCATTGTCATGAAGTGAAAGCAGATCCAAATAATCTTATAAAACTAAAAGCACTTTATCAGACTCTCTTTTTGCATGACAAGCACAATTCTGAATGAGCAGCGGGGGGCTGGATTTCTAACAACTGACCAGCTACAGGAGTACCTAGAAAAAGTACTTAAACTCTGAGGAGAGAACTTCTTGTGCCCTTTTCACTGCTGGCAAAGACAAAACTCATCCTTTTGACACAGCAAGAAAAGTTTCTGCCACCTTGTACTGAGGAAAGCTTCCCTTAGAACAGGGCACAATGCTTCTGTGGTTATGGGTAAATGCAAATGACTTTTTATTATAATGCAATGAATGAAGAGAGAGACGATTCAGAGCCCAACAGCATGCTGCAAAAATGGAATTTTATTGGGAGCAGATCCTAAGATTATGGCGTGCACTTTAAACACTGACTTCTAGCATTGGGAAAAGGCTTGTCTTTAAAAAAATGTTCCACTTACGGCACAGCAAAGTAGTAAGTTTACTCTGAAGGGAACTTAGGGAAAATGTGGACAAGAAAGCCTGGATTAATGCCTCCCACAGGACTGCCATGGGCTGCTGCCTCTAATGCATTTCTCTGTTCCTGCATGTAGCCATCAACTCATTTATTTAGGAACCATTTTTATTTTAAGATTCATACGTGAAGAAAGGGCTCAAGTGCTTCTTATGGTAAGGAAAATAAAAAGGTGTTTTAAACCACCCAAGCTCAAGCATTTTCCCATTAAAAAGAAAAAAAAAACGGGGGGGAACAAAACAGCAGCTCTGGAAACAGACACTATCCACCATATATATTACCAATTTAATAGCCTTGAATGGAAACTGCAAGTGCTTTGATAAAAATCAATTGAAAAGCTGTCTGCCTCACTGTTGCTTCAATAAAGTGCCTCTGTATCTTTTGCTGAAACCTTGTTTTTGTAGCCTCCTTAAACAATACTCTGTATTAAATCACTGCACTGTTCCTCCTCCAAAAACAGACTCCAAGGCACGTGCCCAGACCAGCACCCTGCTCTGAAACCTCCCTTCATCAACAGGGACCAGGGTTGTAAACCAGCAGCACCTGAGCCACCCCCCTCCAGTCACACAGAACAACTTAATTTCTGCTATATCGTTAAAAATTAACTTTCAGGTCTCAGTGCACTTAACTGAGGTGCTGAATGTCTCTCCCGGAGGTCTTTGGCTCCGGGTCAAGCAGATTTCGGGCTGCAGGGAGAACAGCTGATTTCAGCAGCACTCACAGCCCAACCAAAAGGGACCTTGATGCCCCCATTCACCACCTCATTTCACACCTCACTGTCCCAGCTCAGCCCTCCTCACCTGAGGGAGCCAGGCAGGGGGGCAGCAGCAGAGCTTGATTTGGATTCAAACAAATAAATACTTTCCTGAAGCCTTTGTGAAGTCTCCAGGGTAAAAAACCAAAACCACTAAACCAGGTTTTCCTGTGTTCTCATGTGTAAGCCATATGGCCAATATCAAATAAGCAGAATGACCAAAAAAAAAAGTCACCAGCACTCCACATTCCTGTAATTCAATCAGCTTTAATCATCGGAGATGTTTTCGCTAACCTGCAGGAAGGGTATTTGTTCTAATAACCTTGAATAGAGTGGTGACACTTTAAAGATGGCTCCGTTGAACAAAGAAAGATAAAAATGCAATTTATGGCAGGATGGTGAATCTCAAGGCAAATTCCCACTACTGTAAATTGCAGCTCTTTCCCCAGGCCAGCCCTTCTCCACACAGCGAGCACTCTGTCAGCGCTGCTTTCCTACACATCTTCCTGCTCTTCTCTTCCTCAGCTTGTCAGGATATTTTTCAAAATAGACTTCCTCTAAGGATCTAGTATTTACAGTATTAACTGGAAAAAAATAAAGAGTTCAGTTGCAAGAACAGGGCCAGCACCCAGTGGCACAAAGGATCTTGTCAACCCCAACATACTCAGCAGCCTACAAAGCCACGGCACCCAGTTCCACCCTCTGGACTCTCACCAGCCTCCACGAGGATCTTCTGAAAAGCACCTCACAAAACCTTTGGGAAGTTTTGGATTCTACTACAAAATCTTGAATGGGATTTGTAGTTTATGTATTTATATATTACCTCCCTTCTCAGCAACCTCCAGCCAAAATGTAATATGGAATGAAAATGATTTTGTGAGTTCGGGAATCTCTTAGGCACAGCTGCCTGCCTTCCACACAACATCCCACCAAAACCCTATCCCCTCTGCTCAGGAGAAGATACAAGGACAGTTCAGTGTCCACAGGTCAATCAAAGTATTACAGCAAAATTAAGAGAGGGTTGTAATTAGTAGCCATGGTAATGGCTTATACAGTTTCTGCCATGACACCACTGGGAATTGAATAGAGGGTACCATATAAGCCAGCCCAAAATTCAGGTAGCTTTCAGCCATGAGGAACCTGGCTGCCATTTCAATTGGCACTTTAGATGCAGGAGACTCTATCCATCTCCATTACAAATCCTCTGAGCTCATCCCAGCATTACTTTCCCACATTAAGCAAAAGAGTTAACATAAAAAGCCTGCCTGGCTTCAGACATTATCCAGATAAAGAGCAGAAAAGAGAAAATCCCTTGTATTACCTCTCTAGGCTCTCCCCAAACCTTCTCTGACATCTTTGTTCTTTCAGACCTGGCATTTATCTGCAGACATTGTAGAGCCCTAATTAAATCTTCACGTGAACCTCTGCTACTTCCTGGCAGAGAACACACATTCTTGGTGTGCCGATGGACCTACAGGATTTTCTGCACTTCTTCCTTATGGTGAGTGTTAGGCCTTGCTTGAAAACATCACAACTGTGTTCAACACAATATGTTTAAACAGAAATACAAAATTATTCAGTTTCTTTTAAAGAATGAAGAGAAACATAAGTGAAAATTACATTCCACAAGCTCACTGGGAAAACAAACTGTGGAAGCACTGGGCAAATAGCAGTGTCTGAGAACAAGGCATGCTTTTGTTTTACTGCTGTCTCAGAAAGGGATAACTGGCAGCGATAGGAGAAGCAGAAAAATTTGTCTTCCAAAATAAAATCTGCAGGTATCTCTTCCCCCTGGGAGTGAAAAAAACCCATTCTTAAAGTGCAGCTGAATTTTGCATTAAGGGAAGCTGCACACCTGACCTTATCTGATGGAAGCAGCTCAGTGTTCAAAGCCCCAAAGTTGGCAGCGAGCAAAGGGATGTGAGAGCTGTGAAAACCTTTGCACTCCAGAGTTAAAGAGGCTAAAATAGCAGATTTTACTGCTCCCATCCTCCCCCCTACCAATTCTTAAGTCCCTTCAAACCACTGACTGATGCTTAAAAAAGCTGTCAATAAAGAGATGAGGCAGAGGCCTGGCCCAGGAGCAGCTTGTCCTGGCAGGGGTGGTCCGATGGCCAAACACAACAAAGCAAATTCACTCTAAAATCATTTTTAACTTGTACTGTTCTCATTATTATCCTCTGACTCTCGGCACTTCTCTCCCTCAGCAGCAGAAGTAAACACCCCAGATGGCTGAGGACAAACAGCAAGTTATACATATGCTCCATATATCCTGACAAAGAGTCCAGCCCTGCTCAAAGCACAGCATGAGACTCACCAGTTCAAGGGCCTTTTACCTTGACCAGGGGCTGCCCCTGCACGTGGGGATGAGGAGACTACAATAAAAGAGGTTTGCTCTGCAAAATTTTTCCATGACAATTTCCAAAGACTTCCGTCATTCCATAAATTAACATAGAAAACCTATAGGCTACACTGTGCATAGCTGTACATTATAGAACTGTAGATTGCTTTGGGTTGGAAGGGACCTTAAAAGCCCATCCAGTTCTACCCCCTGCAATGGGCAGGGACACCTTCCACTAGACCAGGTTGCTCCAAGCCCCGTCCAACCCGGCCTTGGAGACTTCCAGGGATGGGGCAGCCACAGCTTCTCTGGGCAACCTGTGCCAGGGCCTCCCCCCCCTCACAGGGAAGGATTCCTTCCCAATATTGCATTTAACCCTGCCTTCTGGCAGTGGGAAGTCATTCCCCCTTGTCCTGTCACTCCTTGCCCTTGTCCCAAGTCCCTGTCCAGCTCCCTTCAGGTACTGGAAGGCCACAATTAGGTCACCCTGATGCCTTCTCTTCTCCAGGCTGAACAATCCCAATTCTCCTAACCTTTCCTCCCAGAATAGCTGCTCAACTGAGCCTCACCTTGGCTTGGGGACTGCCCGGCACAGCCCCGCACTGCAGGAACCTGAGCCAGCCTGTTCCTTCCCAGCACAATGTCAGAGATCTTATATTTCTTCAGGGCTCAAGAGAGGAGTGCAGGAGGCACTGAGAGCCCACCTAGCCAAGGTGAGAACTCAGAGTTATCAAACTCTGCACAAGTGGTGCCCAGGCTTTCCCCGAGGAGCCCTCTGTGGCAACCCAGACTGAAACCTGGGTTGCCATGAATGAACGTGTCTGTGGGAGGCAGGAAATAGCTCCAGCAGCCCAGGGAGGCTTTGACTGGCCAGGCAGTGAAAGCTGGCTCAGAACCACCTGCTAATGGCACCAAAGTGTCACCAAAACCACAGTTCAAGCTCCAGGCTGAACACTGAGCCCATGTTTGTGTCTCTGAACCACGTCACGCCCCTGCACACACAAAGGTCCAGGGCGATTTCAGCGCTCTGGGAAAAGGTGGATCAACGACAGGGTGGTCTGGAACAAGGCACTCACAATGCAGGAGAAAGAGCTGGGGGATGCAACAACTTTCCTTCATCCATCTCGACGTGGAGTCGCTCCCTCCCCATGGACAACAGGCTGCCCAAGGCCCCCCTGCCCTCCAGCCTTTGGCTGCCCACCGAGCCCCCCACGACCCTCACTAACCCCACAGCCCCCCCCGAGGCCTCCAGCACCCCCAACCCCAAAAACCTCCACCACCTCCGAGCCCCCACCAACCTCACAACCCCTGCTCCCCACAGACCCTCCCACACCTCCACAGCCCCCCGACAGCCCCACAGCTGCCTCACCATCTCCAGACCCCCACCAACCCCCAGCGATCCCCACCAACCCCCAACCCCCCCCACTAACCCTCACAGCCCCTCACCGACCCCCAGAGCCCCCCATGGGCCTTCACAGACCCTCTCACAACCCCTCACTAACCCCTTCGAGTCCCTACAGCCCCTCATCGACCCCCAGAGCCCCCCATGGGCCCTCACAGCCCCCCACCGCCCCCACAGCCCCTCACCGACACCCAGCCCCCCGCGCTGCCCGGGGCCCCCCGCACCCTCCAAAGGCCCCTCTTGCTCCCCGGGTTCGCCCGGCCCCCGCGGAGCCCCCCTGGCCGCCGTACCGAGGCTCTGCCCCACCGGGGTGCTGAACGGGTTCCCCAGCAGAAACTCCATCTTGGGATGACAACAAACAGCGGCCCGGCGCCCCCCCTCCCGCACCGCGCCCTGACTGACAGCCGCGCGCACCAATCGTAGCGCGCTCTGACCAGAGCGACCCGCCTCCCTCCGTTCCATTGGGCTCTGTCCGGACGCGCCGCAGTGTCATTGGTTCAGAGACGTGTCCATCACTGTCAAGCGAGGGCTCCGCCCTCACGGTAGTCCCGCCCGTTTCCCCGCCCCCGGTTGATGGACAGCGGGGACACTGCGACTGCCGTTCGCCATTGGGCAAAGGCCAAACCTTCTTGTAACGTTACTGGGTAAGAAAAACGTCAATCACGCGAGCCCCTTTCCGCCCCTAGGGCACGGTCCCGGCGCTGATTGGCTGACACGGATTTCTTGCGCCCTGATTGGCAGCAGGCCTTCCCACCCACTCCGCGCCCATTGGCGCCTGAGGAGGTCATGTGGCCGCCCTTAGCAACGCGCCCGAGCTTCCTTAGCAACGGGCGCCGAGGCGCAGGTGGGAACCGGGGACCAGGAACCGGGAATAGGGGATCGAGGATAGGGGATCGGAAATAAGGAATTAGGAACGGGGCACAGAGCCGACTCGGAGCCCCGGGGACCTGCGGGTGAGAGGCCTGAGAGGCCGGGATCTCGGCCTCGGTGGGTCTCGCGGGGGGAACCGGTGGCCTCTTCCCACACACCGGGGAGGGGTGGTTAGAAGCGACGCTGACTGAAGGGACGATGGACAAGTGCTCATCGCTGAGAGTGTCCAAGGCTAGGCTGGACAGGGATTGGAGCAACCTGGTCTAGTGGAAGGTGTCCCTGCCCATGGGAGGGGGTGGAACGACATGAGCTTTAAGGTTCCTTCCAACCCAAACCATCCTGGGATTCTACAAGAAAGGTGGAAAGGAAGGGCAAGGATGGATAAACCCAGAACCTGCTGCCCTTTAGTCTTTACTGAGCACAGATTTGGTTTGTTAATAAAAAGCCATGATGAGGACAGAACTCCCTAAACTCAGACATTTATCCTTCCTGTCCTATGGAACAAAAAAAAAATCAAAACAAATTCCATAATTACAGACATCTTACACAAGCAAAAGCTTGACGATTCCAGTCCTTCACACTGATTCATTAGCTGTGCACGTTTCTGAAAAGACAAATAGTCTCATGCCTCCAGGGCAACATTACGGACATTTAAATTTCCATGAAGAATTTCATCACTGAAAGTGTTGTCAAGCATTGGCACAGGTTGCCTAGAGAAGCTGTGGCTGCCCCATCCCTGCAAATGTCCAAGGCCAGGTGGGACAGGGCTTGAAGCAACCTGGGCTAGTGGAAGGTGTCCTGGCTCACGGCATGAGCTTTAAGGTCCCTTCCCACCCAAACCATTCTGGAATTCTGTGATTCTGTGACTGCTGGAAATTGTAGCAGGGCAGTGATCTAATTTATTTTTCCTTTCTGTCCTTTAAGGCTGACACTTCTCACAATGAGTCAGTTTTACAATGACGTCGAGCCAAACATTATCGATGATGAAATGGTTCTGAAAGCCATTGAAAAGACGTGTCCAGAGGACCTTGGAGAACTTGCCCAAGGGGAAAATATTAACTTTAAGGATGTGACAGAGCTACAGCTTAGCTTTAAAAGTGAGTATCAGAATATATGCATTCTTTCCTTCTTCTTTTGTTAGACGGTAATAGAGCAAAGCACAGGGCGGGCAATTAAACAATCACAATTAGCTTGGATTTTTTATGTGAAAAGTAACATCTGGACTTACATTTTTGGTCATCCCTGTGCAAAGTATGAGCAAGCTGATGGGTAACCTCAAAGCTGTTTTGCTTCCCATTGTTATTGTCACTGCTGTTCTCATTTAACATTTATATTGTGGTGACACCTACAGGCCACGGGCCTATAGGGCCCCTCAGTGCATGGACAAATCCAACCCCGGGCAGGCTCTGCCATGGCTGGTGATTGTTTGAGAGCAATTTTGGGGGTTATGGTGATTACAGTCCGATTTGGTGATGTCCTCTGGTCATCCATAGCTTTACCACAGCTTGCCTCTTACTGTCAAACCACTCGTAAACTTGCATTCAAAAAGTGAAAAGGAAGAACATTTGGCTCAATATTTGAGTATTGGGGGGAGGGTGTTATAATTTCATGGGCAAAAACCTACTCTCGATTATTCATTGTGTGCTCCAGTAAAATAATGTGTGTATGAGTTGATTTCCTTAGAAAAGACTCCCTTGACCTGATCCTGCATAGATTTGTTTGCACATACAAAATACAGACTGTGTGAATATTTTGTGCATGCAATTTCTTGCTTTAGTGTGCCCTCAGTAAATGAGGATAGCTGGAGAGCAACTGATGAGTTCTGAGAAGAGAAATGGGGATGAGAATGTTCTGTATTTCCTGTCACTTTGGTGCTGATGTTTTGATGTAGTGCCTAACAGCCTGCCCTTGTGATTCTGCTTTTTGGAGGAAGCTAAATGCAGGGATATTGATTAGTTCTAAACTGCAGCCTTCACTGAAAGAGTAGACTCTAACTTCCTCTCCTGTGATGAGAATGCTGGGAGCAGGAGAGTCATTTACAAAAGCAGGAGTTGGGAACTGCTAGACTGCAAATGCAGAGAAAAGCAGAGCTCATCCCAAATGTCCCTCTCGGAGCTGGAAGGGAAAATGAAGGTCAAGGCCTCCTACTGGTGGATTCATAAAGCCACTGGAGTGCAGGGCCATAGTCAGCAGCCCCTCCGCGCCTCGTTGGCCTCACTGATGAGCAGCGTGCACTGGTGCAGGACACTGAGGTTAACTGGGCTGTTTCATTGAAATCTCATCCAGCCAGTGCACCTCTGAGCTCTCCAGGGCACTCATCACACGCTGAAAGTCATTTTGGAGGTAGGACTGGACATGTTTCTCTTGTGCAAGACAGTGTGTCTGGTAAACCGAAAGCTGTCTCACATGAAAAGCAATTTTATTTTATTTTATTTTTTTCCCCTGTGGCTTTAGGTATCCTGCAGATTGATAATCTGTGGCGGCTGGAGAATCTGACTAAACTGCAGCTGGACAACAATGTCATTGAGAAGATAGAAGCTCTGGAGAGTCTGGTTCACCTTGTATGGCTTGGTGAGATACAGGCAGAGGAGGTTGGGTCCTTCACGGGTGCAGAGCAATCTGTGATAAACCAGGATGTCACCTTTCTTCTCAAACACGACTGATAGGAGCTTTCCGAGGGAAGGCTGTCAGCTGTCTGTGTGTTTCCTTATTTGACTGTCAAATGTCAAAATGCCTGAGTATCAGAGCTGCAAAACAATCCTTCATGTGTTTCAAAACTGGGTTTAATACATTTGGTGTGGCAGGAACAGGATGCTCAGGTTTCAAGGTTGTTTCCAGAGTTCGTATTGTATTTGGAGATGACTTTCAGGAATATTTATGGAAGCACCTCTGTGATTTAGAAGCATGTTTTCAAAGCTACTGCAGGCATTTCAGAGCCTGCAACCCATCATCTTTACCCCTGCATCCTTAAGGGCTTGGTGTCATTGTTGTCCCAAGAAGTGCCTGTCCTTGTAGCCTTATGTGACTCCTTTCAGCTGCACAGATGCACAGCTTGGAGCATTCTCTGGAATTGCAGCCACGTTGCTGGCTGGAAGTCTAAATATATCCTCAGCACGCAGGGCTGCAGCTCGTAAGCACATCGTGAGATGTCTAATGGGCTCTTCCACCCAGTTGTCTGCACTGTTCTGCTCCACAGATGACTGATGCACTTGTGAATCACCAACTGATCACCACAGTGTAAGCAGAGTGTTTTGAAGCACATTCTCATGTTCTGTTTGCCCAAAGGCTGCAGTGGTTCAGCTGCTGCTGCTGCATGAGTGTCTCAGCCACCCACGTAACCTCATCAACTGTCTTTGGACTCTTGAATTGCTCAGTACTGGCCAGAGAGCAAATACTGCCCTTAGTCGTGGTGTTAGGATAGATGTTCTGGCAGGAGAAGAGGATGTTTCAATGACTGAAATATCTAAAGTGGGTGTATGCCTTTGCAAATCTCCACTGATGTGGAACTGGGATATGTCTGTCCTATGAGAGTGACCACAACAGTGGCATTGGTGTGGCAGGTCAAAGTCTGAAAGAAACAAGGCGAGGAGTGTCAAATTTGTCACAGAAATTCCCCTCTTAGGATATTTCCCCACCTCTTGTGTTTTGGGTTTCCCCATAAGGCAGAAGTCCCTTTCAGGCTGTGTATGTGGACTCTGCATGGAGTAACTTCAGCTGTTCCTCTCGTTTAGAATTTGCATGGACAGTTGCAATGAGGAGATAGGAATGAAGAATGATTTAATACCAAGCTTTTCCTGTGGGGACACTGACCACCCCTGAGGAAAATCTGTACATAAACTCCTAAATCCAGAGCCAGGCTAAATGCAAGGTCTGAATCAGGGCGTTCTGCTGGAAATAATTTACCTCTGATTTCTAAACTCTTCCCCAGACTTGTCCTTCAACAATATTGAAGTAATTGAGGGCCTGGATACCCTTGTCAAACTGCAAGACCTCAGTCTCTACAGTAACAGAATATCTAAAATTGAGAATATGGACACGTTGCAAGAGCTGCAGATTTTCTCCATAGGGAAGAATAACCTGACCAATCTGGAAAATGTGAGTGCTCCCTGCCTTTGAAAAGATTCCTTGTCAAAGGATCAGATTTTCTAAAACTGACATTTGCCACTTTGTGTCCAAGCCCCTCCTTAGGGGAGAAAATTCTCCTTAGGATTTCTAAGTAGTCTAATGTCCACTGTGGTTTGGATCCTCTGTCCTGGTGTTGAGTGCTTCCTGCAGCCACTTCTCCTTTAGATTATTGACTCCTGGGGGCCCAGTTCTGTCACTGCTGTCAGCCATGGCAAAATTCCTATTGGCTCCCACGAAAGCTAGAAAAGGGATAAGTGGTTACATATGAGAAAAGGAAGGGGGTTCTTTTCAGGGCATTTTACCAATCTAAGACCTGTGATTTGCCTACCCCATCTGCCTTCTCTCTCCACCCATTGTCTAGATATTCCCAATGCGAATTTAAATATTTCCTTTCCCAAAAGCATTAGAAACTCATAATTGAGTGTCATATGAATTTTGCAGTGGAGCAGAAAACATATTCCAACCTAAATGTAAAAAGAGCAACGAATTTCAAGGCTGTGTTTCCCCAGCAGTTAGAAGTACAGGTCTCTTTCCCTTTGGCACAGGTTGTCTATCTCAGGAGGTTAAAAAGCTTACGAACACTGAACCTGTCTGGGAACCCCTTCTGTGATGACAAGCAGTACATGCTCTTTGTTGTTGCTCATCTTCCAAACCTGGTGTACTTGGACTTCAAGCTCGTGAGAGACACCACGGTAAGATTTCTGCAATTCCCTGCTTGGGAAATCAGGCAACAGCTTCTTACAGAGCCTTTCCTTTGTTGGTGTGCCAGCAATATTCCAGCACTGAGGGCAGGCTCCCTGCAGAAATCAGGCTCACAGAAGCACACAGTGTTTATTCTGCTTCCACCTAACAGCTGTGAACCTGTAGGCCAAATTCTATCAAATCTGACAGAGGGGTAAAGGTGTCAGAAGCACGATGTCTTCACAGATTTTGTGAAAATCAGCAGCTGTGTGTGGGAGAGGGGCCTGGTTCTTGCTGCCACAGAGAGGCTGCAGTGTGAGTGCAAGTCTTCTTAGAGAACTCAAAGAAATGAGTGTTAAGACAAGGATCCAGGGGGAAGGAAGCTTGGTGGTCCTGCTGCTCACAGAGACATTTATTTCAGTGGCAGACTGACAGACCATCCAGGCAAGGAGGTGCCTGGATGCACTTCCCACTCTTGATTTCTGATAGTTCATCCTCACCAGTAACCCGTGGGATGCTTTTTCATCCCACAGCTCAAAGGAACAAAGATGAGGGTTTTTTTGTTCAGGTGTTTTTTTAGTAACCAAGGAACATGATTAATTGTAAATTCGTTTGGCACAGAGCAGGAGCTGTACTTGGAAGATACATTGCTCTTAGCATAGGACTGGAAGGGCTTTCCAGGTCATGGAGTGCAGTCCCTGCTCATCAGACAGTACATCAGAGAATTGCATACTTAAATTTGTCAAGCTTCGGTTTCAAGCTAATGAGGTTCTTGCCCCTGGTACTACCTTGCCATCCACTCCTCCAAAGAGCCTTCTCCTCCCTAGAAAATGTATTAACCTCACTGGCTGATCAAATCAGAGCTCAAATTCTAGAAGTCAAAATAGTACTTCCTGCCAAGAGAGAAAAAAACAACTCCAAAGATGAGAAAATGGAGAGAGAAAAGTTTCCTGGGACTGAATCAGCTCAGATGCACTGAATGCAGAAGCCAAGTAATATGCCAACAGAAAATGGTATGAGGAATGGATTAGAAACTTCATAAGTAGTTTAATAAAAAGCCCACGAATAGATGGAGATGCAGATGTCACTCAGGTGCATTTTCTAGAAAGATCAATTACCTATGCCCAGATTTGTTGAGCGCTGCTGGATAATCTAATACAAATGTTTTATCTGTATTTCTCAGAGAGAAGATGCAGTTTCAAAGTATCAAGATCTTACAAAGCCCTTGGAACAAGAGGAGGCTCGGGCCCTTGCTCTTCAGGAGATAAAACAGGCAAAGCAGGAAGAGCTGGAGTACCATGAGGTAGGTTTTCTTTGGCTGGTTGTGTGTTGTCTCAGGAGAAAGAAGCACAAACACATATTGACTTGTCTTTTACATGCTTGGAGATTTAATGAGAGGTTAACATCGACTCTGCTAAAACTAAGGCTTGGATTAATCTCTGTGATCTCTGAATCTCATCTTTTGAATGAAAACAGGAACTGCTGTGGAATACACATGACGTGGGAGAACATAATTCTTTGGGCTGAACAATGGAACTACAGATATAGACCCTGCAAAGCTAAATAGTAAATCATACCCAAGGAATTTATCAGCCTGACATGAGATTGAGAAAATTACAGGTCTGAGGGAACTGTTAGAATTTTCATAGGGAAGTGACTTTTTTTCTCCTTCACACTAAGTTAATGGCTTTTCATTAGTTTTATGGTTAAACTCTTCGGGGTTTTGAGAGATCCCTGTAGTCCTGTGACCAGACTGAAAACAACACCAGGCAGAATGGTGCTTTCATTTGTGGCCTGGCTCTGTATTTCAGACCTCTGGAAGGTCACACGGGCTGAAGAGCAGGAGGTGGTTCAGTGACAGGGAGGATGTCTGCATGTTTTCCCTCCAGCCCTCTCCAAAGTCCACTAACACTTTATCTGAAAGGCTTAAAAGCCTTGCAATATGTGTTTGTATGTGATAAGGTCATATATTGGCAACTGGCACAGGTTGCCCAGAGAAGCTGTGGCTGCCCCATCCCTGGAAATGTCCAAGGCCAGGCTGGATGGGACTTGGAGCAGCCTGGTCTAGTGGAAGGTGTCCCTGCTCGTGGCAGGAGGTTGTAACGAAATGCTCTTTAGTGTCCCTTCCAACCCATTCTATGATTCTATGATATGAGATTAAACAGTGTTTTCTATCCTAAGGCTACAGAGTTGTAGCAGCAAAGCCCCTGGGATGGGTTTCACTCCAGTTGCAAGGTGCTTTCCTGGCTTGGTTGGTGTGTCTGCTGTGTTGGTATAACTGTGTCTGCACCAGTGTTCAGCTGCTGGTGAGGTGCTTGTAAGAGAGACACATCCTGAGGACTGGCAGCAGGTTGGCATCTTTATTTTACTTATTTTCCTCTGTTTCTCTTCAAAGACAGCCTTTGTTGAGCACCTGAGTGGATCATTCCTGTTTGACAGTCTGTATGAAGATGATACAGAAGCTGCCAAACTGGCTTCCCTCCCTGGAGCGGGGGACCTGCTGCAGGCATATCCTTCCTGGGTTTGGAATACCTACAGCTAAAAGGTAATGCCTGGAGTTAAGAAAGAGGTGTACCCACAGGGACTCTTCATCCTTTGCTTTTGTCCAGGGCTGAAAGCTACATTGATCTAAGATCTGAGACAGTCTGTGTTCAATTTTGGAATGGTACCAAAAATTACGCTGCAAGACTGTGAGACCACTGACAGCTTTAAGGCTTGATATCTTGTGAAATATGAGGGCTCCAAACAAATGGTTCATATTACTGGCAAGCTGGCCAGCCCAGCTTGAAACATCCCATTTGTAAAAGCACTCGTTTCTATCCCCGACAGGTCATGAGATCCCAGCGTTTTAAATTCTCACCGTTGTAATTACCATATTCCTTTTCCTTCCCCTGAACCAAACACAATTTCAGCGGCCTCCTTTTGTGACCCCGCAAGAATCAAGGCTTTGTACTTTCTTTAAGTCTGCAATCCACTTAAAGTTTAAAATGAGCTGGAAGATAAATCTCTGTCAGTTAGATTGTGAGAGCGCAGCCGCTAAAATCATGTTGAAATTGAAGTGGTGGGAGATAGGAACAGACTAATCAGAACGATACGAGTCGCATATCTCACAACCTGCCAGAACTGGCAACGGGAAGTTTCCAGGCCAGCACATTTTTCTGATCATTGCTCCTACACGGGGGAGCAGAAAGCAGACGCTTTTTTTGCCTTTTTTTCTTTTCTCATTCAGATTAATAGAGTATTGTCAAGGCCAGTAACTTGACCTTCCTTAAAATTGCATTACACTGTTGGGGAAAAATGCATCACGGCTTAACTACAGTAGACTCCAAAAACAATTCCGTTGCCAAGATAATAGCAGAAGAAAAATTGACGTTATTTTTGTGATGCTACCAAGTCAGTAGTTTATTCTGTGCTCTGGCTGTAGGCTCCAGAGCTGTATTTATTAACTACCCAGGCACTGTATTCACACTTGTGAAGATAGATAGGGTTGTATGCTTCCTTCTGCTGCTGTGTCAGAAGAGTCAGACAAGTGTATGTATTTCCTTCTCTTCCTCAAGGCTTTTTGCCCCCTCAAATTGCCACAGCTTTCTCCGTACCCTTAAGGCAGCAAAATCCTCTGCATAAAATGTGAAGGGGTGACCCAGTCCTTCCCCAGACAGAATATTTGGCAGCCTGCTCCCAGCAAGAACCACAGGGTTTACATAAAAGTAGCTTGTAGCTCTTGTTCCTCAGATTTGCAGAGGTGGAGGGAACATAACATGTTGCTCCACTGAACAAGCAAAGCCCTTGACTCTGCTGTCACATACAGGAAGGAGTTTGTCTCAGTTTGTGGGAAACTGTATAACTATGGACTGGAAGAGTATGAAAAACGAGAAGCTGAAGTCTCTGATTTCAACAAAAAACTTCATGAAATTCTATTGGCCAGCCAGGAAGAGAGCAAGAAAGCAATGTTTGACTTTGAAAATCGGAACAAACAGGTAATATTATACTTTTGTTTGTTTAATACATGATTTCCCTACATCATATGCCAGCTTTTAATGTCACTGAAAACGAGGGTGTACTCCACTAAAATTAGGAAAATTATTCTAGATTGACACTGCTGTAATGGGAATCAGTATTTGATGCCTAATGGCAGAATGACAGAGCGGTTGAAGGTGGAAGTGACCTGTGAAAATCATCTGGTCCAATGCCCCTGGTCAAGCAGGACCACCCACAACAGGCTGCCCAGGACTGTGTTTGAATATTTCCAAGGATGGAGACTCCACAGCCCCTCTGGACAACCTCTTCCAGTGCTCACTCACTGATATTTTCTTACAAGTTTCTTACAGTATAGATTTGCGTGAAGAAAAAATGGGGGTTTTTTAGCTAATATGACATCATACCATAATGTTAAAAGTTTTTTAGTAGTTTATGTTGGATAAAAATTTGGGAATTGAAATTTCTACCCTTTGGGCAAAGCACAGCCAGTTAATACAGCCTTTATCTATACTGGAAATTCAGCACAGAACAAAATGAACATGTCATAAAATTATCATCTCTAAAGGTAAAGGTCCTTCAAGGCTCTGCAGTAAAAAAGTGGCTAAACAAAGTGGAGTTTTTTAACTTGGTTTTTGCCATCCAGAAAAGTTACCAACATTTAAGAAAATGGATATGCTCAACCTTTCTTTTAGTTTAAATATTTTTATGAAGTTGATTTAAAATATAGATTTGTCAGATTTAATGCCATTTCCCTTCTCTTTGATGTCTCCGATAGCTCTCCCTTCATTGAAAAATGGGGAAGAAAAGGAAGGAAATTGCAGGGTATTCAGTTTATTTTCAAGTAATTTTCTGCTTCAGTTCATTTTGTCAACAACAGCTCAAAGAACTATAACAAAAAAAAAAAACTCAGATGAAGTTATTGTAATGTATTTCTAGTCTTTTTAAAGCAGAAACTCTCTCTTTTCATTCTGTTCAACTGCAGCCACCCATTGTGGCTGCTCAGGGCGTAGCTTCTAGCTGGATCCCTTTCTAACCATGCATAATAGATGGATCATGATTTTGTTTCCACAGGAAAAATAAAGGGGGGAGGTGGTTAAAGCCTGGTAACACTGTCAGCTGAGAGAGCAGGTCCCTGACAAGTGACACCAGCAGAGTCACGAGCACTGGCTGCAAACCAGGTCACTTTTGTTCCAGTGCCTCGTCACACGCTGACAGCTGCTGAGTCACCCTGCTCCTGGGGCCTTGGACCTTGCTGACTCATGCTGGAAAACTGGCTCCAGCAGCTCTGGTTGGGACATGAGTTGGCAGCACTGCCAGAGTCACAGGATTGCAGGATAGTTAGGGTTGGAAGGGACTGAAGGATCCTCCAGTTCCAACCCAAAGTTTGATGTGCATGTTCAGTTAAACTTGCACTTTAATTCTCATTATACTTTCCATAAAAAAACCCCTAAAACCAACAAAAGAAAGCTAAAAAAGCACAAAAAGAAAGAAAGCCCAACAACAAAAAATCCAAAATCAAGCCCAAAGAAACACGACAAAGGCCAGATTTTGGCTCTTCATCTTTGATGACCTACAGGATCAGCTATGGACTGAGCTGCAAGGGCATGGAGGGACAGGACAAGAGAAAATGGCCCTAAGCTGAAGGAGGGGAGTTTTAGATTGGATATAAGAAGAAATTCTTCCCTGTGAGAGTAGTGAGGCTCTGGCACAGGTTGCCCAGGGAAGCTGTGGCTGCCTCATCCCTGGAAGTGTCCAAGACCAGTGTTGGACAAGAGCAACCTGGTCTAGTGGAAGGTCTTCCTGCCCATGGCAGGGGGTAGAACAAGATGGACTTTAAGGTCCCCTTCTAATCCAAACCATTCTGTGATTCTCTGGACAGGACACAGCATGACAGTTTTCATATAAATATTGGAGGAGTTGATATCAAAACTGAACACAGTGTTTTAACAGCATTTCCCCAGTCATTTAAAATTGCTGGAGGAGTTCAAAAGGCACAGAGGCCCCAGCAGACTCCAGTCTGTGAGCCATTCTTAGGGCTGCTTGTCTGGCTGTAATCCTTTCATGTAAACTTGGGTAACCTGTAAAATCACTGTGCTCTCTGAAGTTGGTTACGGAGCATTAAAGGCCTTGAACTTTGAAGTTATTGCTCCCAGAGGTGCAGCTTGAATGGTTCTGGAGCCTTTTGAGCCTCCTAACTTGTTTACATTGGAGAAGAAGATACCTCGCTCTCCCCTTCCCCCTTTTAACACTGCAAAATTTAGATAATTCGGTCCATTTCCTTTGGGAGTGGTTTTCATCAGAATTCTTTATTTTAGCCAGTTCCATTCCCACTCAGGAGAAGTAGATTAGATATAATAAAACATATATATTTTTCCTCCTTTTTTTAACAATTGTTAACTTATTTTAAACAGGTTTGAAAAGAATACATTGCTCAGCACAAGAGGATTTTTTTTTTGATCCAAGAAAACATAAATCTTGCCTGATACAAAACTGACGTCAATATTTAATTCTGAAGGGCAATAAATCCTTGCTGTAAGGGGAAGGCAGGCAATGATAGGTATTCCATATTCAGAATACTAAATCCTGACCCTATGGAAGTCAGTCAAGATACTCCTTGGTGTGAAGTGGATCAGGATTTAGGCCTGCTTTTCTTTCTCTCGAGTAATTGTTAATCTCTTCTTCGTGGCCAGCAATGTCAGGAATTTAATATTATTCCTTTTTTTTTTTTTTTTTTTTTTTTTTTGCTTGAAATGTGTCAGAAGGCAAACCAAAGAAGGGCCAAAGTCTTCTGCTGAGTGGAGGATGAGGAAGCATTTTCCCAATCCCACTGCACTGCCCCTGGATCGGGATCATTAGTGCAGTAGCAAACCTCAGCACTGTTGACTACCCAGTATGTAAATGTGGAGACTTCCCTGAATCATCACATTTCATTTCAGCTAATCAGCAGCAGGAACTTTTCTCACATATGTAACAAGTTAATTAGATTGCAATGGAGTGCTGAACACAAACTGTAAGTAATTTATGTATCTCTGTGTTTAGAGGCTGGATGAGATTCATCATGCCAGGAGTTACGATGTTGCTGAGTCTAAACGAGCCGAGTGCCAGGAGGACATCCTTCAGCTGTCGGGTACACTCATGACCTTGGAAGCGCTGCTATCCAACGAGCTGGAGGTAAGGATCAAGGACACACCTGTGAGACCTCACAGCCAGAACATGGAGGGGGTCACTTTTCTATTGCTGCACTCCTGTTTAGCAGCTCATTCCACAAAGAGGGGGGCACGGGACTTCACTCAGGCTAAAGTTTTGTCTCCATCTTATTCTTCCTCTGCTCAAAGTTGATATGGGTGAAATCAGGCCCTGCACACCTTACAACAGATTTCTGTTTCTCAGAGCAGAACACTGTATGTCCTTCCCATCTCCCCAAGCTGATTTCCCACACTTCAGAGAAAGGGAGGTTGTGCAGTCATTTTATAGGTCTGCACAAGTCACTGCATAGCATGGGGTGTGCATTTGGGATTCTAGAGGTGTAATTCTTTGAAGCTGATCTTTGCTATGAATAAAATTACACACATTCCTGCTCAGCTTACTGCATTTGCTTGCATAATAGCTGCCTTTTGCTCCCCAGACTTTTCCTGAAAAACTAGGGCAGGGCTGCTAATGTGCATCTTCATTTAAGGAAGAAAACCCAAGTAATCTGTTTAAAAATGAACAGGCAGGAGCTGTGGCCTGTGTGCAAGCAGAGGCAGCAGTTTACTTTTGGGAGTGTGGATGGCAGAAATCAGCAGCTCAGAATGGATCCTCAGTGCATCAGGATTGTGCCTTTTAGTGTTTCCTGAGTTGGCCCTCACTATCTGTGGTCCCTGATGGGATGAGCAGAAGCACTTCCCCCTGTGTGCCTTCCTGGATGTGCAGGATTTGGGTATCAAGACATTTAAGTGCAACACTTCACAGATTCTCCATCAGCCATTTCCGAGGGAGGGAATAGGCAGCAGCAATTTTAATTTCTGAAGATTAACCCAAAAGCTGCAATGAGCCCAGGCAGTGGTTATGCTTCTGACAAGAGGCTCTTCACACAGACAAGGAGACAAGGCAGGGGGTGGGAATACAGCCCTATCCAGGCATTCCTTAGGTGAGCGTAAGGAAGGATCAGCTGGCTTGCCCCAGACACTTGGTAAAGGCATCATTCAGTCAACTTCTCTCCAATAAACTGATTCTGATTTTCTGTCCCTGAAGGAGGAAAGAAAATCTTGCAGCACTTTGAAAGCACTTTAAATGCTTGAGGCAGTTTAGTTTCTGACTATGCTAATAACAGCAGTGAGTCCAAATTACAATAAATTGTAGATTCCTCCTAGACTCCCTGACTCCCTGTTATGTTTATGCAAGTTTTCATTGTGATATTTCCTCTTTTTCCCCTCTGTTAAGGAGCAGTTACAGGGTTTTAAAAGAACCATTGATGTCATAGTATCAACATTCATGGAAAATGTTAAAGAGATATATCCTTTTCACAGTATGTTGGCCTGTACCTCTCAGTGATGTACTACACCTCACCTCTAAATCCACAAATGAGCCATCAGGATAAAAACTTTATTTTTTAATTTTATTTTTTTTAATCAATAGCAAATATCTTTTCCCAGCCTTGAGGAACAGTCATTTAAGGTGCCCAGCTTCTTCCTGTGGAGACTGTGGAGAGCACAAAAAGATCTAAATTCTCCTGTGCTGAAAGTCTGTGGGACTTAGGCAGCTTTCACCCTGTTGGGAATTTTCTTTTCTTCTCCACACAGAGCAGACAAAACCATGGGAAGATCTGGTTAGACTGTTTTCTACATACATTGCTGCCATAGTAGCCAATGAAATACCTACAATTCTTGTTGAAATTTCTTTAAATGGCCTTCATTTTTGTGTTTGTGATGTCTTCTGGAAAAAAAGGGAGATGAGAACACTGAAGTGCTTCAGAGACAGGTTACTCTGCTTTAAATCTAGAAATCTGTTGGCCTGGTGCAAATAATTGCACTGCACTCAGAGCTCAGCTTTTACCTGGAGGCCTCCTTTGATTTCCCTTGCAAAGTTGGGTCCTCTCTCAGTTCTGTGTCATTTTTAGCAGCGAGATGAGGCCCAATGTGTGATTAAGAGCTGAAAGTAGATACCCTCCACCACAGCAGCTTCTGGGGGCAGCCAGGCTCCTTCCTGCAAAAGCCACCGTGGACACTTAGTCCCAGTTACAGGAAATTGCTTAATCTCCACTGGTGAGGGGTGTGGTCAACGTTTTCCTTGACATCTTCTGTACGATGGGCCAGTGCCGGGACCTGGAAAACCAGCACCATGAAGAGCTGATGGAGATTGCCCTCACCACATTGGAGAAATCACTCAAGGGCAAGCTTGAGGAGGATTTGCCAGCTGATGTTCAAACGGTGAGGGCACCAAAAAAATCCATCTCTGGTAGGGAGTCAGCAAACAAAGGAAGCCACA
Source organism: Pseudopipra pipra (assembly GCF_036250125.1). Lineage (NCBI taxonomy): Eukaryota > Metazoa > Chordata > Aves > Passeriformes > Pipridae > Pseudopipra > Pseudopipra pipra. The sequence continues at coordinate 14,284,336 of NC_087564.1, forward strand.
GCCTCTCCTCTGAAGGGACAGGATTTCCAGGAGACTCAGTGCTGCCAGAGCCATCCCTGAACCAGAGCATAACCTCCTTCTTAGAGGCCCCACTTGGCTCTGGACATCTCCACTGACTAGGAGAGGGGATAACTGCACTGCACGTTTCCCTGGGTGCTGCCAGAGCTGGTGGCAGCAGCTCAGGAGGGATGCTGAGGAAGTATCTCTGCTGCCTCCAGCACAACTCAGTGCTCTGGCTGATTTCCAGGCACTCAGGCAGCATCTTTGCAGCATTCACTCGCAGCTGGTTTTGTTCAGACTCTCCCTGCTCCCACAGCAGAATCTCAACAGTGCTCTGAATTTCATGCACCGGGGCTCTGTTTGCCTCAGTGATTTCAAAAGCCCTTCTTGGAGATCCCCCAGCCCTCGAGCTGACCTGGAGGCAGGATGTGACATTTCAAATGGAGCCTTCCACCGGCCCCTCAGTCTTGCTGTGAGAGCAAAGATCCCAGGAGCCTTCCCAAAACCACGGGGATTGTTGCAGTGCTCCTGCTGCCCTTTTTGCCTTTGTTATTCCTTCATTTAGTGTCTCAATTACTTGAGTTTGCATTAGCTGTGGTTTTGCTCTGTCCAGATTATCCCAGCCTTCCGTAACTCCAGGTAATCAAGAGCTGACAGACACAAACCAGACCCCTGAGCCCCGGGGGGAGCTCCCTGCTTTATTGGCCGTGCAGATGGTGGTGGTTCTGCTCCGCTGCCACGCACCCATTTTGCCTCACTGCCATCCATTTCCAGGGAGAAGCAATCTCCATTTGTCCAACAGCTGCACTTGGCTGCAGAAGAGTCATTACGGGTTAGCAAAGCCACCCTCTATTTAGAGCCATGGGGGAAGTCACTGCTTCCACTAGAAGCTGGGACTCTCCAAAAATGAAAATTTACAGCCAGTGCCACCAGTGCAGGAGACCCTTCCAAGTGTGATTTTCCATTTCCAGGGATGCTGGAGCATATGCAGCCATGCTTCAGCACCAGCTGCACAGGAGCCCTGCCTGCACATAGCTCCCAGCACGTGAAACCAAGGTTGCTTCCTCAGTTTCCCCACCTGCACTAGGGATAAAGCTCCATTACACCGTAGTAAGGCCAAGGGTAAAACACTGGATTCATCCCCATGACTAGAGATATACCAGTTTGAACAGAGGGCTGATTTCTCCCCTGGAGCACTGCAGTTGCTGTTCTGCTCCCTCTGAGCTCTGCTGCTTTCATTGTGTGCCCACCCCCTCCCCTCATCCGGTCACGTTACCTCCCAGCTCCTCGTGGACAAAAACACCATTGTCAACGCCGTCAACATGTCCCACAGCATCCGCCTGCGGAAGATTGATAAGCGGGAGAGCGACATGCTCTGCAACACCTACCACTGGCACATCTCCGTGACGGAGAAGGTAAGAGACCCTTGTGCTCAGGGGGACGGGGCACAGACAGCTCTGGCCCAGGTGGCAGGGCCACTGCGAGGAGAGACCCTCCTGGACCTTTGCTGGAGCTCTCTGTGCTCCAGGGACCCCGGGAAGGGACCCTGACACACCTGCAGATTCACTGCTCGGTTTCAATCTGTCCAGGCTTTCCAAACTGAGAGCGACAGAAACCGCGCCTGTATCGAAAGGATCATGTCCTACATCAACACTCTCCAGAAGGAGCTGGATAACACAAAGATCTAGGAGCCTGTGGAATAGGGCTGGGCAGCTGCCTTAGCTGGGGGCACACAGGACAGCCCCCAGCAGGAACAGCTGCCTCTATGCCCGAGCTGCCTGGGACGTTTCCAACCAAAAGCACGTTTCTTCCATCCCACCATAAACCGCAAATAAAAGCTACTTCTTGACTCTGGAAAAGCATCCGAAGCTCTGTCTCTTCCATCATGTTGGCACAAAGCCCATGCAGGCAGCTCAGACCTGGTCACAGGGGGTTATGGATCAGCTGCGAGCTGATTGAACCAAATCATCGTAGCATATCATGCCTGAAAGCTTCGGTACCTGCAAGCACAGTGGCAGGAACCTGTGAGCCGCAGGCACGAGGCAGCAGCTCAGGAGAGGAGTGCTCTCCATCAAACCACCCCCGAGATAACAGCAGGTTTCCAGCTCAGCAGGCACAAGGCTGGCGGGGGCTCCGCATGCCTGGGAGCCTCATCTTCCCACCGCCTCTCGCAAGCGGCTTTTCTGCAGCGTGAGCAGAGCAGCCCCCAGCCAGCAGGAAGGGAAATCAATGGTTCCACAGGAGCTCACGCGCCGCCGCTCACGACAGCCAAGCGAGGAGTCATTAATTCCCCTCCTTGCTCGGTGACAGCCGCTGCCACGCTCGCTTCTGGACAGCTTCTGAGGAACGGTGCTGGCCGGGGCGGCGCTGCTCCAGGCAGGCAGCAAGGAGAAGGTGGGAAGGTTAAACGAGAGGGTGGCTGCCTATGCACACCAGGGAGGGAGCGGGTCTCTCAGAAAACCCCGTGGCTGGTGCTGCCTGTCAAACACTGATTTATTTCATCCTGCTCCATGCTTCTGAAAATGGCTGGAGCCCAGGTTGCCCTCCTCTTGCTCCAGGACTGCACAGTTGTTTCCTTGCTATCTCCTCAGCTGCATGGAGAGGCTGGCACAGTAGTTAAGTGTGTGCTCCGCTCCATGATTTTAAATGCCTGGAGCTATCCCAACACCTGCCCAGAGTCAGGCAGCTCAGGACCCACCCCATGGTTTGGTGATTTAAACAAAGAAACACACAGCTTTTGGTACCTCACAGGGGCGAGCCTTTAATGGAACACAGAGACCCTGGTGTTGCAGGCAGGCACGCCGAGGGATGAACAACAGATGCAGTGGAGTCTGTTTTCAGATTTCCATAACAAGTGTGTGTCAGGAGCTGGCAGCTATGAAGACATGTGGCATATGCTGGGTATGTCTGTGCCGTGCCCTGCCCAGGAAGCTGTTTCTTCCACAGGAGCTCCTCAGATGAGTTACAGACGCCAGGAATGGATGGAGCTGCTGCCCTGGGGGAGCTCACCTTGACCTTTCCTCCTTGCGGGCTCAAACTGCTGGCACTGCACTGCAGCAGGCAGGCCGAGTGAGGAATTGCCCACAAAGTCATAGCACGTGAGGCTGATCCCAGGGAAAACAGGATGGCAGGAGTGCTGGCCTACCATCCAGTGGGTCAGGCCAGCAATTCCCAGGTGGGAATTTTCCCCTGTGCCCAGCCCAGCTGCCTCAGTCCTGCAACAGCTTGTGTTTTACAGTCGAGCTCTCTGAACAGAGGTGAACAAAGAGAGTCCCAGCTGCCGTGCGGGCACGGAGCTCGCACAGGTCGTAGTCGTGGGCCCACTCCACCTTGCCCCAGCGCCGAATCTGAAGGAGAGGAGGAACATGGACTATACTCAGAGCTGCTCAGCAACTTTCAGCCTTCCTCCTTGTGTGTCAAGCACAGGTAACCCCCCAGAAACGTTCTGATCATCGACTGCTGGGTTAAGGACATCTCCAGATGAGGACATGCTCCATCTGTACTGGGGTCTGAGGCAAAGCCCCTTAAAAGGACGATGAAAAGATTCCCAACTTCAGCCACTTTTGGGGAAGGGAAAGCTTCACACCAGGCTAATTTCCAGCAAGCCTGGTAGCTTGGCATCTACCAAGGCCTCCAGGCTGGATAACCCACAGCAAGAGAAGCCAGCCACAACTTTGCACTTCAGATTAGAGAGGGAGAAAAGCAGCCATCTGGGTTCTGTGAAAAGAAACTGGCAGCCCTGGGAGCACTCTGGGCTGTTGTGCCCATGGTGTTGCTCTGCAGCAGCACACTCCAAACGCTCTCAGACGTGGAGACTGGTGGAGTGGAACGTCTCCTGCTATAGCAGGCACTTCCCTTGGCAGTTATTTGTGGTGGGGGATGCATTTGTCATGCTGAGATTATTGCTATTTGAATTATAGGGCTGTTTTGTAACATAATTTACCTGGTATTCTTCCTCCAGGCGAGACAGAAGCACAGCTTTCTCTACTGTAATGTGCCTGTCAATCAGGCCCATGGACAGGATCAGCGATTTCAGCTGGGTGATTACAAATTCTATACCTGGAAGGGAATAACCCAAAACAAACAGGATTCATGGCTGTTTTCTACAGCTTTACAGCACCATCTTCACACACTCTGAAGAGGCAGACAGGGTGTGATAACCCCTCAGGGAGGGCCAGTGATCCTCCCACCTGCACCTGGACACTCAGATCTGTTGTTTAACAGCAGGCACAGAGCACTGTGCTGGCCCTGCCACCACAGTGACAAAGGCCATGCCCTGGACTCCACCTCCTTTTAGTCTGCCACAATCCCTCCTCCCTGTGCAAAGGGAAGAGATATCCATCCAGGCCTGAGCATTCTGTGTCTTTTGTGGGTTTCACTGCCTGCTGCTCATTCAGGTCCTGAGCAGAGCAAACGTCACTTCGTTTCTTTATCTTTTAGGTGCCATTCAGCAGGTTCAGGCAAGAACAAGCAGGTTATAAGGATGAAAAAGTGAGGACAGTGCACAGTGTGGGCACTTTGGAGTACTAAGCCCCATTTCTTTTCCTGGTAACAAAGCTGGGGATTAAATAATTAGAAGGTTTGGCATTAAAGAAGTTATTTGTGCTAAGGGAGCAACCAGCTTATGGGACAGCACCTGAACACCAGTGGCACTGGGGAGACTCCCTGCCCGTGACAAACACACTCAGGGCCTGGCCTGCAGATTTAAAACATAAACCTCAACACTCTAAGCAGGAGAAGAAAAACATTATGGACACTCCCTGCCCTGTGGAGAGGAACCACCTCCTCAGTGGCCCAGGCTGAGCCGACAGCTCCCGGCCCAGCCTCGCTCACCTTGCAAAGCCCACATGTTGTAGGATGCCAGATGGCTGATGAAGGTCTCCTTGGTGCTGGCTGGGATGTTGGGCCCCAGGATGCTGGTTGAGGAGCCAATTGTCACGTTGTACCTGGAATGACACCCAAGCCCTTGGAAAAGCCCGGGGCTCGTGGAGCTGTGGCTCTGGCAGCCACAAGCACCAGAGCTCCTGGGCTCAGCAAGGCAGGGCATAATCAGACAAAAACACCTTTGAGCTCTTACCTTTTCTCAGCCCAGTCAACCACTGGATCCCATTCGTTCTTTTGCAGCTCTGCCAAGGCTGGAGGCTCCTCCACACGATAGCTGGGACAAAACCACACTGGATGGTCACTCCCAGGCTGGGACACTCCTCTGGGAAGGACACTGACCCCACCAGACCACAGCAAGAGCAGCAAGGGCCTGCTGTCCACCCAGGTAGCAGTGACTGGGAACAATCCCCCCACTCTTCCCTAAATTTGGAGCTTTTTGTTGTTCCAGGAAGGACAATTCTATCTTACTGCAAAACAGAGCAATGAACTGGCCAAGTGAAAATTGCAGGTAGCACTCAAGCCACAAGATGCAGTGAGGTTTAGCAGTTAGAGGAGGGGACAAATCCCACTGGAACTCTGTGTGGGGCCACTCATGCCTTTCCTTGCCCAGCAGCTCAGTTCAGCATTCCCTGCTCCCAGTCTGACCAAAGCCATGGGGGAGGGCCAGGGGCCTGTCTCACTCTCCCTCCAGGATGTGTGCAGCTGCCAGTGGAGTCTGGGACTGTGAGACAGGAGCTTGGGCATGAATAGGCTTGGTTCTGCAGCCCACGAGGACTTTAGAGAACGAAGGGCATTTTCCTACTGGTACAAGTAGTCTGAGGTGTCTGTACTGGCACAGGAGTACATAGGACTGGTCTAAACTAATTCAAACCCTCGGGCCCAAACCAGCACAGATCAGAGCCCTGCCATGACCAGGTTACAGCAGACATTTGCCTTCACTTTCCCCAACCACCTTCCCAAAATCCAGCTGGGCCTCCACCTCGTACCAGAGAGTGTCTGTCTCCAGGAACTTCACAGCCGCTCGGATCAGCTGTGTTTTGTTTCGCTGCGTGGGATTGTCCAGCGCCGTGTTGCACAGAGTGGTCTGGGGATAAAGGCAGTTTAAACTGCTGTTATTCAAGGCTTGGAGAGGCAGCGGCTTCCATGGTACAATGTCAAGAAGAAGCAGAGGAATTCATGGCACATGGAGAACCAAGGGGTGCAGCTAAAAGGGAGTGCAGGGCCAGAATGTGGCTTGTGTAATAGGAATCTTCTCTGAATATTTCAGAACTCTTGGGAGTAGCCCATTAAGCAGCAAGGAAGAGGGCTCATGGACTGCTCCAGAGCTCATCATTTCCTCCTGTCCCTCACTATTCCCAATAACACTGTCCAGCCCCTTCTCAAGGCCCCACAGTGGCAGAGATTCCCCCTAGACAAGCACCTAGCCATGATCTAATCACCCTCACAATTGCAGGGTACCCAGAGAAAGTCCTGACCTCTTGTCCCTGTTTCCATGGGCATCAGGACAGAATCACAGAATCTCTTAGGTTGGAAAAGACCTCCAAGATCATCAAATCCAACCTTTGACCAATCACCACCTTGTCAACTACATCACAGCACTGAATGCCACATCCAGTCATTGGGAGCAGGACAACCTGCTCCCTCCACATCCTGCATCTGGAGACCGTTTGGAGGTCTCAGCATCCCACCCTGCTGTGCTCACCAGGTGCATTGTGTAGAACTTGATGGTGTCTTTCTGGGAATCCCACTCTGTTGCCACTGCAATGGCCAAGGCCTCGCTGGGGACAGTGAAGAGCTTGGCCTGGGGCGTTTTCAGCTTTCGGTGGTCCAGGTTTATTTCAAAGCCTCCTGGGGAATCAGAGTAGAAATCCTGGGGAATCAAAGAGGAGCAGGCACTAAGGAACAACAGACAACCCCACAGCAGGAGCAGAGTCAGAGCTGGAGCTGGGGGAATGAGGGACCAGGAATACTCAAGTTTTCCACCACCACTTGGAAGCTGTTTCCCACCACGTGGCTTTGCCATAGATGAGGAAGGGGCAGAGCAGCTGGTGACAAACACCCCCCTCCCACAGCCTGGACTGTGGGACCCATGCTGATGTGGTGTGGGGTGATGACATCCCTCCCAGGGACCATCCTGTGGCCCTACTCACCTTCTCCTTGTGAGATGCTCACGTTCTGGTAGAACCTCTTCCTCTCTGGGGACAGAAATAGAGTCACTCAGGTGGCACTTAAAGGAGATTCAGCCCCTTCCCTTGCTCCCCATCACAGCCCAGAACAGACAGAGCCCCCGGTGTTGTCAGGGTGGCCTGGCCCTTCATCCACAGCTTCCCAGCACCATCCCCAAGAGTCCCACCCTGTGCCCCAGAGGATCATCCAAATGCTCCTTGAGCTCTGGCAGCCTTGGTGCTGTGCTCACTGCCCTGGGGAGCCTGTTCAGTGCCCAACCACCCTCTGGGAGAAGAACCTTTTCCTAATATCCAACCTGAACCTGCCTTGACACAACTCCAGGCCATTCCCTGGGGTCCTGTCCTTGGTCATCACAGAGCAGAGATCAGTGCCTGCCCCTCCTCTTCCTCTCCTGAGGAATTTGTAACTGCCATGAGGTCTCCCCTCAGTCTCCTCTTCTCCAGGCTACTCAGCTTGGGAATACACCTGCTCCATGCAAGGTGAGCCTGAGGGAACTGCAGGTCTCATTTTAGGAGCAGCCTCCTTCCCTACCAGCACTGCTGCCCACACTCCCAACACCTGAGAGCAGGACTACACGTATTCCAAAGGCTCACATCGCTCCCACAAGGCAGGAAGAATCCACAACCCATTCCCTTGACAACAGCAACCAGGTTGTTAATCCCAAACCCATAAACCTGCCTTGTGAAGGGCACAGCAAGCAGGTCAGGCTGCAGGTCTGTTATTCCTGGCTAAAAAAAGCACGTTCCCGCTGGGGAAATGGAAGGATTTGCTCAGGCTCAGCGACCTGTGAGTTTTGGGGCCTCAGAAAGTGCCACAGGCACAGCTCTATAAACAGACTGAAGTGTGTGTGTCCCCCAGAGGAGCCCTGAGGCACATCAGTGGGCTCCCAAAACCCTGCCGTGAGTCACCGCGACTCTGCAGCCTCACCTCGGACAGAACGAGACTAATCTTACTGCCCTCAAACCCATACGATTCCAGCAAAATCTGCGGAGGGGACACACGGCCCAGAACACGCCTGAACAGCCCCCCCTCCGCGGCTGGGTCCCATCCCCCCAAAATCCCTAGAAAACAACAAAACACAAAACCACGAGTGAGACACTGGTGCACTGAGGACTCCCCCGTGCTGCCAGCGAACCCCCCGGCTCGGAACACCCCCTAAAGCCCGGAGCAGGGAGCGGGGGGAGCCCCGGCACGGGACCGCTCTCCGCCCGTGGGGAGCCCGGTCCACGCGGGGCCGTTCTCCTCCCGCCCTCAGGGCTCCGATCCCAGCCCTGCCCTGGCCCAGAGTGACCTGGGGACCCAGGAGGACCCCTGGGCAGCTCCTCCCTTCCCCAAGGGCGGCTGGAGCCTCCCCGGCGCTCCCTCACCTCCCGGCGGGGCATAGGCCCGGCGCCCGCATGGCCCCGCCGGGCCGCTCCCGGCAGCGGTAGAAGGCAACCGGGGAAACCAGATGGGCAGGGAGCGATCCCACAGCAGCCGGCGACACCCGCGCCACATCGCGACAGCCGGACACACCACCCGCCCCCCCGACCGCGCTCAGCGCCGCTCCCTGGGCGCCGCCATCTTGCCGGCGGCCTCAACCAATCCCCGCCGCGAACTACATTTCCCACCAGCGCCCCGCGGCCTCGCAACCAATCGGCGCCGCCGCAGCACCGCCCTCAACCAATCGGTGCCGCGGCGGCGGCGCCCGCGACCAATCGGCGCGCAGCGCGCGGGGGCCAATGGGAGCGCGCGGAGGCGCTGCCGGGAGGCCCCGACCCAGCGGCGGCCTCGGCGTGAGGGAGAGCGGAGCGGAGCCGAGCGGGCGGTGCTCCCCCCTCCCCGCCCCGGGCCGCGCCCCGGCCCCGGCCACGCTGGCGCCCGGGGACCCCCCCGAGATGCCTGTCCGGAGCGAGAGGCGTCGCGCCGGAGGGGCTGGAGGCGGCTCGTCATCGTCGTCGTCGTCCTCCTCGTCCTCCTCCTCCTCCTCCTCGCCGGCCACCGGCGGGGGAGCGGCCGCCAGCAGCCTGGTGCCGCCGCCCCCCATCAACACGGCGCAGCCCGGGGTGGCCACCTCGCTGCTGTACAGCGGCGCCAAGTTCCGCGGGCAGCAGCGCAGCAAAGGCAACGCTTATGAGGTGGAGGTCGTCATGCAGGTGAGGGGGGGTGGCGTGGCGTGGCGAGACGAGCCCTGGCGGGGCGGGAACGGCCACCGCGGGCCTGAGGCGAGCGGGGGACCCGCTCGCCTCAGGCCCGCGGTGGCCGTTCCCGCCCCGCCGGCCCCTTGCGACAGCACCCGCATCACCCCCATCCTTTCGGTATCATCGCCAGTTTCTTCATTAAACATCGTTAAACATCATAAGGGGGTGCCCAGGGAGGTGGCGGAGTCGCCATCCCTGGCGGTGTTTTAAGGGAAGTCTGGCGGTTTGGGCTCGATCTCAGAGGGGTCTTTCCCGGCCTAAATGCTTCCTTGATGCCCGCTGGGCCGCGTTTATGTGTAATTCTCCCCCACGTTCCTAGTGGTGGTGGGGGGGGGGTGTTTCGCTGTGCTGGGGGGTATCCCGTGGCTGCTGGGCTCTGCTGCACGCACCCTGTGCTAGAAACGCTGTGGGTTTTGTGCTGGAAAACCGCTGCTTTTTGTGCCGAAAATGCGGCTGGTTTTGCCAGTGTCAGCTGAGGAGAAGGGGGGCTGCCAGTTCTGCCCGTGCTGAGCACAGGGAAACGTCACCGGTCTTTGATCACAGGTGGGGAAGATCCATCTTCTCACAGCTGAGGCTTGCACTTCTCTGAATAACTCACTCCCTGAATAACTCACATCCCTGGAGATGCCAGGGAAAAGCTTGGAAAATCCCCTGGTTTTAGAGGTGCTTGGAGCAGGCAAGGCCTTGCCTGGCTTCTGCACAGAAAGAGCAGAGAGATGCAGCCTGATAACTCCTAACACAGGTGGCATAAAAGCTTTAGATTTAGGAGAAGGGCCTCCTGCAAAGTGCTGTGGGTGTGTGGGTGATTCTGCCGGGGATGCTTTTGCTTGGAGAACACTGTGGGTTGGATTCCTTCCGGCTGGAAAGTGGGGTTTGCTTCCTGCTGGAGACTTCTGGGCAGAGGGTGCTGCCTTGGAAACAGGCCTGGGATGTAGAAGCTGTCAGAGGTGAGCTGGGCACCTGTAAATGACCTTTCCAGGTGGTTCTCGGTGTGGGAAAGGGCTGGCAGCTGTACCAGCTGAAGCTGAAATTATCCTTGATAGGGTTAGAAGCTGCTTTGGATCAACCATGTACCTTCATGCCTATTTTTATGGTTGGACTTTGCACTCTTTTCTAGCATGTGGATATGGAAAACTCCTATCTCTGTGGATACTTGAAGATTAAAGGCCTTACAGAGGTGAGTGTTAACTGCAAAACACCACAAAAAAGTGCTGTTTAAAGGCTCTCTTTTTTTTTTTTTTTCTTGGTGGGGTAGGAGAAGCTGCTGCCAGAAGTGGGAAGTGGAGGGATTGAGTATGTTGTGGATTTGATCATGGGGTATCCACTGGGGAGTGGTGCTGGCTGTAAATGTCACTGGTGATTGTCCAGCTGGGAGCTTCAAAGGATCATTGAGGTTGGAAAAGCCCTCTAAGATCATCCAGTCCAACTATTAATCCAGCACTGCCATGTTACCACCAAACCAGGTCCCCAGGTGCCACATCCACACGTTTTTTGAACACTTTCAGGGGTGGTGATTCCACCACTGCTCTGGGCAGCTCTGCCAATGCCTGACCATGCTGTCAGTGAAGAAATTTTTCCTAATATCCAACCTGAATCTCCCTTGGCACAACTTGAGGGCATTTCTTCTTGTCCTGTCCCGTGTTCCCTGGGAGCAGAGCCTGACCCCTACCTGGCTCCCCTCTCCTGTCAGGGAGTTGCAGAGAGTGAGAAGGTCCCCCCTGAGCCTCCTTTTCTCCAGGCTGAGTCCCCCCAGCTCCCTCAGCTGCTCCAGACTTTTCCCTGCATTTCAGCTCTGACATGGCTCCTTCTGGCCTTATGAAGCAAAGAGAGAGGCAGAGAAGGGCTGGAATAAGAGGTTGGAGGCTGTGGCTGTGGAGGAGTCAACCTTGGAGAGGTGTGGGGCAGGAGGGACCTTGGATTTCCCAGAACTGTTGCTGTGAGATGCTTTTTGCTGAGTCCATGGAGCTCTGTCTGCGTTTGGGTTTGTGTCTGTAGGTGACAGTTCTGACCCCACCTGTGTCTCTCTTCTCTCCCAGGAGTACCCAACCCTCACCACGTTCTTTGAAGGCGAGATAATCAGTAAGAAACACCCGTTCCTAACGCGCAAGTGGGACGCTGATGAAGATGTGGATCGTAAACACTGGGTAAATAAATCTGGGATACGTGTGGGTCTGGGCAGCTGCTTTGGAGGAGAAGTGTGCCCGTGGAAGAGCTGTCAGAAATGCTTGGAAAACTCTCCTTTTTGGGTGTTTCCCTTCTTCCCCGACTGGGAAGTCACTTCAGCAAGCTGTGATCTGTGATGAGGGAGGGGACATCTTGTTTTGCACTTGCTGGCCCTGGGGTTAGAAGGGAGCAGGAGCAATCCCCATCTCTTGACCCCCTAAGAGAACACACTCCTTATTTTGGAAGAAAAAATGGAATGGAGAAGGGGAGAGGGATCCCTCTGGCAGTTGGTACCTCTCTGTCTGCTCAGGGCAGGGTGTTGTTGATGTTGTGCTCTGGGGCCACAGCAGCCATGACCTTGCTGTTGTTTGTCAGGCTTTGGTGTTTATTATGCTTCTGTCAAAATATTTTCCTCTGGAAGTGTAGGAGCTTCTCTAGCTAGCCTGGATATGGCTGTGGGTGTCAGTAGTTTTTCCCTCCTAAACAACAGCTGGCATTAGAGCTCTAGTCCTGGAATAAGCAGCCTGTTTTGTTTTGGTTTTTTCTTCATTTTTGTTTCAGGGAAAGTTCCAGGCTTTTTACCAGTATGCAAAAACATTTAACTCTGATGACTTTGATTATGAAGATCTGAAAAATGGAGACTATGTCTTCATGAGATGGAAGGTAAACTCTGCGTGTCTCCTTCTCTGATGAGCTGCTTGCAAGCCACTGGCAGAGGCTTGTGGTGCCTGAAAGCTTTTTCAGCTATGATGATTTAATGAAGGATCTCACCCTGCCAACCCCAAAACCCACTGTACTTGCAAGATGCAGTGTGACTCGTGTCTAGCCAGCTAATTGTGTCCTTAAGGGCTGCAGTCATGGCTAAAAACACAACAGGAAAATCTTGCTTGGTGGTGGTTCAGAGGATGAGAGAATTGGTTTCTCCAGCCACGGTGTGGGGCCTGTGTGTGTTTGATGTAGAGTGGCCACTCTGCACCTCTGTTCGTCAGCTGGGATCATCAGAGAGTCACCACAGAATGGGTTGGGTTGGAAGGAACATAAAGCTCATCTGGTTCAACCCAGGGACACCTTCCATTAGACCAGGTTGCTCCAAGCCCTCTCCAACCTGGCCTTGGACACTTCCAGGGATGGGGCAGCCCCAGCTTCTCTGGGCAACCTGTGCCAGGGCCTCACCACCCTCACAGGGAAGAATTTCTTCCTAGTATTTAATCTAAATTTCCCCTCTGTCGGTGTGAAGCCATTCCCCCTTGTCCTGTCCCTCCATGCCCTGGTAAATGTCTCTCTCCAGCTTTTTCACAAGCCCTCACAAGTTTTGAAAGGCTGCAGTAAGATCTCCCTGGAGCCTTCCCTTCTTTCTCAGGCTCTGATTCCTGATTTTGCAATTGGCTTCTGGTTCACAAGGGGCAGGTGTTGAACTGAAACTGGTATCCTGTACTCTTAAAACTGGTTCTGCTCTCAGTTATCTACTTCCCTGTGAGATGCCTGTGGTGGCAGGTGGTGAAGGGACACTCTGGTCTCTGATCTGGGCTGTTGCAAGTGCAGGGAGTGCTCAGCCAGGAATGTCTTCATGTTAGTGGGTGCCAATATTTGGTTTGGGAGGGCAGATTGGGGTGGGGTGGGGCTATACTTGACCAACATTTTAAAATGCAGCCTGTTTCGTGTGCAGGAGCAGTTCCTAGTCCCAGATCACACCATCAAGGACATCAGTGGTGCTTCCTTTGCTGGTTTCTATTACATCTGCTTCCAGAAGTCAGCAGCATCTATAGAGGGCTATTACTACCATAGGAGTTCAGAATGGTAAGGAAGCTTCCTGCCTCCTGAGGACTCAAACCAAGCTGTGAGTCCTGTCCTGCTCATCCACAGCCTTGGGAATGTCCAGGCAGGAGGTTCAGGCTGGACCTCAGGGCAGAAGGGAGGGGTGTGGGCTGTGCTTGGCCTGAGCTTGGGGCAGCCCATTGGTGTGGTATGAAGTGCTGCCCTTTTGGCACAGGGGGGGAAATTTGGGCTGGCAGGGTGGAGGAGGGGGAGGTACAGAGTCTGGAGAGGATGTCAGGGGAGCTTTGAGAGGAAATTTGGTGCTTTCTCACATGTAACAGCTTGGTTGTTCCCTTCAGGCAGAAATCCTGTCAGACCAGGGCTTTCTATTCCGAGGTCCTTGGGGTGTTGCTGTAAGACAAAGGAACAGTCAAGGCTAATTGGTGGGGGTTTTGTTGGAGAGCTCTTTTCCCTTGGATCGTTGTCCTGAGCAGCAAGTGAAGCTCTCAGGGGGAGGGAAGGAACCAGGAGACTTTGAGACACATCCCCTCAAGCTGAGCTTTGAAAGACTCAAGTGTAATTTGCACTTGTAGCAAACACTGTTTGAACATGAAAGTTGTTGAGTTTCAAAGAGTGTCCAAAGAAACCCCACCACAGGCAGCCCACCTGGAACACTGCCTGGCTGCTGGTGGCTCAGAGGCACCAGCGTGGGAATCATGGAATCATTAAGGTTGGAAAATACCTCCAAAACTGAGTCCAAATCCCCCCTTTGACCAAATCCCCCCATTCCCACTAAACCCTAAGTGGCAAGTCTGCCTGTTTTCTGAACACTTCCAGGGATGGTGACTCCACCACTTCCCTGGGCAGCCCGTTCCAGGGCTTAACCACTCTTTCAGTGAAGTATTTTTTCCCTAATATCCAACCCAAACCTCTTCTGGCACAACTTGAAGCCATTTTTCCTTGTCCTATCAAGAGACCAACCCCCACTTGGCTCCAACCTCCTGTCAGGGAGTTGTACAGAGTGATGAGGAGTCCTGATGGGATTTTGGCACTGTGGGAAGTGGGTGTTGGATGCCTGAACACCTCTGAGACTGTAAAGGGAGAGAGAAGAGCCAGCAGGAGCTCCCTGTAATCCTCTTCTCGATGTTTTCTTTCTCTCCCAGGTATCAGTCATTGAATTTAACTCATGTTCCTGAGCACAGTGCTCCTATCTATGAATTCCGATGACAGTCCGGATCTGATACCACCCAGAAGCAAACCGGGCAGGAGAGCATGGCCTGCCAGGAGAACTGTGTCCCTGTGGGAGCACGGGAATGCACTCTTCTCTCCTGCCCCTTGGACTTGCCAGAGAGAGCCTGGATGTTAACTCACCCAGCCTGAGGAGCTGCTGGAGCTTGATTCTCCCTCCTGTCGAGTGGCCATTTGATCTTTACTCTGGTTTTAAGCTACTTTAATGCACTTTCTTGTTGCACAGCTCGTTTCTCTGTCACTGAAGTTCCTCCCAGCTCTCCTCTGGAAGCTGTTTCTCAGTAGCTGGAATCAGTGCTCTGGCTGCTGAGTAATAAGGAAATGTAAGCTCAGGGCTTATATTTTTCTTGTTACATCCTGATGTGGATTGAAATTGCTGGGATTTGGGTTTGTTGCCCAGCTTTCCAGCTCTAATGCTCCCAGAGCCGGGTCCTGGGTGTGAGGCTCAGCTGTGGAGTCTGTTGGGGAGTGTTGGCTGAGGTAAGGCTGGAATGAGGCTTTGCTGGCTAACAAGGTTAGCCAGAGCTGCAGATCTGCCAGGAACACCGGCCCTTTGGAGCTGGGAGCTGTTCCCATGTCTGGATACGCCACTGGGAATTAAATTTGATGTACGGACTTCCAGGCTCTCAGTAAAGTGGATCTGAACTCTGCTTGTAGGTGTATATTTGCTCTTTACTTAAGGGTAAAAGAAAAAAAAGACAAAAAAAAAAAAGGACAAAAAAAAAAAAGACTTTTATTAAAAAAATATATATCTATTTTTATGGTTCCTTTTCCAAAGGACCCTATGGCAAATGCACAAGTACTCGATTCCATGTTACCGTTTTCACATTGAAAACCAGGAATGTCTGTGTTTTTATATCCGTGTATGTATCCAGCTAAGCTTTGGGAACGTAACCGGAGCGCAAGCGCTGAGCAGGGTCACCCTGGCACCGCTCAGCGTTTGTCCTCACCCTTCATGCTTCACCACCACTGCTTGACACCTTTTTACAAGGAAAAATAACAAAACAGGAAAAAAAAAAAAAAAAGCCCCTCCCAGTAGCTCCCTCTGACTCTGAATGTTCCAAGTGACACAACTTAAGGCTCCGTGTGCCAAAGTGTGTGTGTGTGTGTGTGTGTGTGTGTGTGTGTACGGACGTGTGGGGTGGTTTTTTTTTTTTCAAAGACACTTTAAAACTTGGCCTCAGTTGTGTTTTTACCGTGTCAGTCCCACCCGAGGGGCTTTTGTGAGAGTTCAGTTTGCCTTTTTCTGGCTGGTTTAAAACCCAAGCCCTGCCAGGCAGGCTCATGGCACGAGTGGGTGCCGAGGACGGATTTTCCGCCCGGGAGAGGGGAGCAAAGCCTCTGAGGTGCTTTGGGTTTGCTTCTTTTGAATTAACTTCCTTCTTTTTGGCAGCAGTTGAATCGCTTGTTTAAGCCTTAACGAGGAAGGATTCAGGGCTTGGTGAGCCCCTTTCCTCTATTCCATGTCGGGATTTTGCATGGTTGGGTTGGTCTCGGGAGATGATGCGGAATTCGGCCGCCTCGTGCGTGCTGTGCTCCGTGGATTAGTCCTTCTCCCCACAGAGAGGTGCTTAGGGGAGAAGGGGGAGACCTGGCCCTTCCAGGGAGTGTGTGCTGGTGCCTTGGCCATTGCAGATGGACGTGTAGGGAAGCATGGAGATGATTTGGGGCTGCAGGCAAAGCAGTTGGGAAGTGCATTCCTGTTTTATTCTGCTTCTCTCGGAGGAACTCAGCCCCTTTTGGGGAGAGGGGTTTCCTCACGGATGGTGCTGGGAGATGTCCTGGTTTTAGGGGTGAAAACCTGTGGTGCTGCTCCATGGTGGGAGTGAAGCCTCCTCCCAGGTGCTGTGTGGGTGCAGGGACCTGGCTCCAAGGGCTCTTCCCAGCCCTCTGGAGCTGTTTGTGCAATATTGGGGGTGGCACCAGTGTCCCTGTGCTCCCAGGGCTGTCAGTGCCAGCAGGACACTTGGATATCTGACATGGTTTAGGTGAATTGACCCTGGTCATTGGCAGGAGCTGAGTTAGGAGGGTCCTGGGAGTGTTTAACGTGTGTAACTATCCCAAAACCTCTGAGGTTTTTCCTTGAGACTTGATAATGTTGTGAGAAGGGTGTGGAAGGAGCATCCTGCTCTCTGCTTGTCTCCTTCCCACCGTCCTGAAGGGAATTTCAGCTGAATTCCAGAACTGTCTAGATTTGACACGTGGCAGGTGCAGAGCAGGTTGAGGAGCCAAGGGGTTCACAGGGGCTGTCAGGGTGTGGATTTTCCCTCCTTGAGAGCCTTGGCTTTGGTTTTCCTTTTCTTTGACTTGTTTGAGCTGTGGAGGAACGTTACGTATGTCCTGGTGTGGTGAGAGAGAAGGGCCCAGGGGTGGATTTTGGGGGGGCAGAGGTGAGAAACGGGGTGTTTGGGGCTGGGAGAGGTGGTGGTGTCTCTTGGCCCGCGCTGGCTGCAGCGTGGTGTCCGTGTGGGAGCGGAGGGGTGTCCGTGTGGGATGGATGGAGGGGGGGGCCGAGGAGGTGCTTTGTGGAGCGATCAACGTCCAAATTAAACATGAACTGTATTGAAAGGGTCCGTGTCCATGTGTGTTTGTCCAACAAAGCGCTTCCTGCTTCCAGGGCATTGCTGTGCTTTATCTCCTCCCTTGAGGGCTTCTCCAGGAGTCCCATCAGCTGCTGGTGGCCTCAATTCACAAGATCACAGAATTATTTTCATTGGAAAAGAACTCCAACACCATCAAGTCAACCCTGTGCCCGATCCCCACCTTGTCCCCCATCCCAGAGCAATGAGTGCCAGGTCCAGTCCTTCCTTGGACACCTCCAGGGATGGGGACTCCACCACCTCCCTGGGTAGGGGATGGTGCCTTCCAATGCCTGACCACCCTTTCCATGGAGAAATTCCTGCTGATGTCCAACCTGAACCTCCCCTGGAGGCGGTTTCCTCTTGTCTCCTCGCTGGTTCCCTGGGAGCAGAGCCCGACCCTGCCCTGGCTCCAGCTCCTGTCAGGATCCACCTTAATTAGAGGAGCAGGAGTGGGGCAGCCCCGCGTAGGCCTCCCCTCGACACCCCCTGCTTCCTGCGACATTTCCTACGAGCAGCTCCCTCCGCAGCCCCATTTCCCGGCCGCTCTCGCTGCCACCCGTGTCCCCCCCACCCGTGTCACCCGCCGGGGTCCCCTCGCGGTGGCGGCGGGCGGAACGCGTGTTGCGGGGCGCGGGGCGCGGGCGGAGCGCGCGGGGCGCGGGGCCGGCCCGGACGCGTGACGGGGACGGACGGGCCGGGCTGGCGGCGCTTCCGGCGGGCGCGGAGCGGGGCCCGCCATGGGAATCCTGGAAAAGATCTCGGAGATCGAGAAGGAGATCGCCCGCACGCAGAAGAACAAAGGTGAGGGGCGCAGGAGGGCGCCCGGGGACCGCGGGGACGGCGGGCGGGTTCAGCCCGGGCGGGGGGGCAGGTAGGGTGAGGGTGATGGGGGGTGGGATGTTAGGGGAGTGAGGGGTACTGGGGGCGCTGAGGGGGCTGGGAGGGGGTCCAGGGGAAGAGAGGGCTAAGGGTTATGGGAGGCTGGGGGTATGAGGGATTGGGGGAGCAGGTGGGGTTTGGGGGGCTGGGAGGGGAAAGGGGGTGGGGATGTGGGGGGCTGAGGGTTATGAGGGGCTGAGTATCCAGAAGAGGGTGCTGGGGGTGCGATGTGCTGGGGGTTATGGGGGGGCTGGGAAGGGATACAATGGAAGAGAGGACTGAGAGTTATGGGGGTCTGGGAGGGGGTCCTGGGGAAAGCAGTGACCGGGGGCTGTGGGGAGACTGGAAGGGGGGCCGAGGGAAGATGGGGCTGTGTGCTATGGGGGGGCTGAAAGGGGGTCCATGTGAAGAGGTGTCAGTCAGGGCCGTGGCAGAGGCAGGATGGGGGTGGTTTGTGAAGCTTTGGGGGCACAGGGGGCTGGATGGGGGGTATTGGGGGCTGGGTCAGGTTGAGGAGCAGAGTGAGCCCTGGGGATGGCAGGGAGAGTGGGTGGGACCCTCTCCTGTCCCATGCCCCACAATTGTTGCTGGGGGGTCCCTGAGCTGGTGTTTGAATGTTTTAATTTAAAGAGGGGCCTGGAGAGCTGAACCCCCCACGGATTCTGCCAGAGCTGCTGCTGGAGGCTGGGGGGGGGGGCTTTAGGCTGCAGTAAATAGTAGAAATAAAAATCACTTAAACCTGTAAGCTCCTGGTTTGATGCCCTTCGCTGTTACAGAGAGAAACAACTGCCTTCATTTCTTCTGGATCAGGTGTGAATTCAGATGTTCTGCTAAGAATGAGGCAGTAAAGCACTGCCACACATGTGAGCTCTGAGTTAAATGTGTCTCTAAAAGTTGTCAAGAGCAGGGGAAGATAATCTTGTGGTTTTGGAGAGCTGAATGTGACCACGTGTGAGGAGGGGCCTTTTCCCAGGAGTGGCTCTTCCCGTTGTGGTCTCTCCCTCCTGAACTGGCTCCCTTCAGCCCTTCATTCCTGCACCTGCTCTCCCTTTGCCTGGCTCCTTTCACTTGGGGAAGTTTTTGGCTGTTTCCCTCAATTCTGACTTTGTGCAGTCCCTGGAAGGTTTCCTCTCCATGCCCAGTGTCCCAAAAGGTGACAGAACTCCCTGGGGGCAGCGTTGTGCCCGACAGTGGTGAAGGCATTGACCAAGATCCACAGCGTCTACTTTTAGGAAGGTTCTTACTTCCAGAAGTGAATTACCAGCAACTTTCTGCTGTGTTTGTGTCATTCCAGCCACTGAGTACCACCTGGGGCTGCTGAAGGCGAAGCTTGCCAAGTACAGAGCTCAGCTGCTGGAACCCTCCAAGTCCCCGGCGGCCAAGGGCGAGGGCTTCGATGTGATGAAATCGGGAGATGCCCGCGTGGCACTGATCGGGTTTCCTTCCGTGGGCAAGGTCAGTCAGGGTCTGTGTTTCCAGGCTCCTGTGGTTTGCAGTGGCTGCAAAGCAGATTTGGAATCACAGAACCAAGGAACGGTTTGGGTTGGAAGGATTTAAAAGCTCATCCCGTGAGATCCCGGTTGGAATATTGTGTGCAGTCTGGTGCACCCAACCTAAGGAGGACATGGAGCTGTTGGAGCAAGTCCAGAGGAGGCCACAAAGTTGATAAGGGGACTAGAGCACCTCTGCTATGGAGACAGGCTGAGAGAGCTGGGCATGTTCAGCCTGAGGAGGGAAGGTTGTGTGGAGATCTGAAAGGACTCCAGGGAAGCTGGTGAGGGACTGTTCATCAGGAACTGTAGTGACAGGACAAGGGAATGGGTTCAGACTGAAAGAAGAGAAATTTAGGTTAGACATAGAGAGGAAATCCTTCCCTGGGAGGGTGGAGAGGCCCTGGCACAGGTTGCCCAGGGAAGCTGTGGTTGCCCCATCCAACTGTCCAAGGCCAGGCTGGACAGGGCTTGGAGCAACCTGGGATAGTGGAAGGTGTCCCTGCCCATGGAAAGGGGGTTGGAATGAGATGAGCTTTAAGGTCCCTTCCAACCCAAACTCTTTCCATGATTCCATGGTCTTGTTCCATCCCCTGCCATGGGCAGGGATGCCTTCCACTCTCCCAGTTTGCTCCAATTCCCTGGCCTTGGACACTTGCAGGGATGGGCCAGCCACAGCCTCTCTGGGCAACCTGATATCCATGTTTTCTTCATCTTTGACCTTCTTGCCATTAATTCAGAGGAGGTTTTTGTACTCTGGGAGCTGAAAGTTGGAGCTAGGGAAACATTCCTTAATCTGTGTGGAGAATCACAGGGTGGGATTCTTGGGGCAGGACAAGGAATTAGACTTTGATGATCCTGATGGGTCCCTTCCAACTCAGGATATTCTCTGAGGTAACGGCCTGAGACTTGCTCTTGCCCAGCCCCACCACTGCTGAGGAGAGAGGGGGGGGAGTACAGGATTTATTTCTGTTCTGTGACAGTGTCACCACCTCACTCCCTTGGAACAGCCATAATTCCCACAGGCTGAGGAGCCCTTTGGTGTCACTTGTTTTGCCTTGTCACTTGCCTGTCTCTAGTGGTGGTGATCTCTTGCCTTTCAGTCCACGTTTTTGAGTTTAATGACCTCAACCGCCAGCGAAGCTGCGTCGTACGAGTTCACCACACTGACCTGTATCCCAGGAGTCATAGAGGTAAGTGGGATTCTCCTCCCTTTGGCATAGTAGTGTTTGGAAAACCAGGTATGTGAACGTGTGTTTGCACCAGTTCTATGTGTGCCACTAAGGAGCAGAGACATCCAAAGGTCTGTGCTGAATTTCACTTTAAGCTTTGGGAGATCTTGAGTGCTTGGGGTTTCAGGGCTTCTGCAGCCTGCAGTGCTGACTTAGCTCTTCCCTAAACTCCATAACTCTTCAGGATTGACTGCCTGATCAAGATTTGTGTGCTGCTGTTTGACTGACCAGAGCAATACAACAGCGCTCAACTGAAGTTTGTATAACTGCTGTCGGTGCCAGTGACCAGATGGCTGCAAACCTTGACAGATTTGTTTTTAATGAAACTTTAAAAGAGGCAATCTGTACTGTGGTCAATTCTGAAACAAAATGCAGCTCCTCCTGTCCTTGAGGAGTTTTGTTAGTAGTGGCCTAAGCATCCATCAGTAAAGCAAATAATAAAGGATATCAAACTGAAAAGTGTCCAAGAGTAGCGAGGAAATCTGGGTCAGGATGGAAAGGGGAGTTAAATAATGAAAGTAGCTGTATTGGTGTGCAAAGGGACATAAATAGTGTAACATCCAAGCACAGCTGTGAGCTGAAAGCCAGTGCCCTGCAGATCTGAGGAATGGGAACCTCCTGTGTTTCTCCTGGTATTGTAAGACCTGCAACACACCTGAATAGTTCTGAACCATCACAGTAGGAGATGTGGCACTTGCTCATTACTGACTTTTCTCATTAGACCAAGAAAGTAAGGGCTGTTTTTCCTTTCCTTTCCTCTTCACCAGCTCAGGATAACATGACTGCAATGCTCTTTTCCTGGTGCTTTGTCCATCTGCAGTCACGGGAGGCTTTAGGGGATCAGAACCTCACATACAGCTGTGTGCACTGAGCACAGCTGGGATAGTGGAGCAATGCTCTGGAAGTTGCCTCAGAACAGAGATATCAGCTTTGTGCAGAGTTCCCCTGCTCTGCCAGCTCCATCCAGTTCCACTCTCTACAGGATTCGGA
This sequence comes from Pseudopipra pipra, assembly GCF_036250125.1. Taxonomy (NCBI): domain Eukaryota; kingdom Metazoa; phylum Chordata; class Aves; order Passeriformes; family Pipridae; genus Pseudopipra; species Pseudopipra pipra. Next base: position 14,305,926 of record NC_087564.1, read on the forward strand.
CCCCAGCATGTGCTTGGGGCTTTCAAGGCAGCTCAGGTGCCCTGCAAAAAACTTTCAACTTCCCATCCTTCTGTTTCCTTTTCAGTACAAAGGAGCCAATATTCAGCTGCTGGATCTGCCTGGAATCATTGAAGGAGCAGCACAAGGTTAGCCCATCTCTGTGTTCATGGAAAGGAGGGCTTTGCCCTCAGCAGTGCCCCTGGGTGTCTCAGGCATTCGCAGATTTCCTGGGCCAAGAGTTCCCACATTGGCTTTCCAAATCTTAGAGTCCTTGATCCTACGTGAGGCACAATTCCTATCCCTGAGCTGACATAAGGGTCTATATGTAGCAGAAGGAGGTGGGAGCCAAAAGCCAGCCAGTCACTTCTCACCTCCTTGCCTGGGTGTTATCTGGCTCATCTGTTTTCCAGTACTGAGGAAATCTAAAGAAAGATGCTGGAGAGGTGGAGGGGGGAATTGCAGCTAAACAGTAACCTCATTTGACTAATTCCCTGAATTCTTGCCAGTCCTCCCATGACTCCTGATTCTGGGAAGAGATATTGACTTTGTCTCTCTGCATTGTCATTGTCCTGATTGCCTGGGCACGTCTGAAGACAGCTTAGGAAATCATAGAGTCATGGAATATCCTGAGTTGGGAGGGACCCACGAGGACCATCCAGTCCAGCTCCTGGCCCTGCACAGGACACCCCAACAATCCCACCCTGTCCCTGAGAGCATTGTCCAAACACTCCTGGAGCTCTGGCAGCCTTGGGGCTGTGCCCACTGCCGTGGGGAGCCTGGTCAGTGCCCAACCAGCCTCTGGGGGAAGAACCTTTTCCTGAGATCCAACCTAAACCTGCCCTGACACAGGGGGAGCTGTTCTCTCGAGTCTGGTCACTGGTCACCAGAGAGAAGAGATCAGTGCCAGAAGATGCCTTAGGAAACTTTAGAAGATCTCCTAATGGTTTCTTTTTGAAGGAGCATGGCCTGGTTAATAAGATCTCTTTCCTTTTTAACCAGAAAGTGTAACCCCTCTGCACAGGTGTCCCAGGCCCATGCCCCTGTTGTGGGTGAGCTCTGTGCTGCCTGGGCCAGGGCCCCCAGCAATTGACTGCAGACAGGGCAGCCCTGCAGGACCCTTTTCATTGCTTCCAAGCTGCTGCACAGGGCAGGAGTCCCCATCTGTCATGGAACTCATGGCTGTTTCCTCTTGCTGATGCACATCCACCTGCTGTTTCCCCAGGGAAGGGCAGAGGTCGGCAGGTGATTGCTGTTGCCAGGACAGCAGATGTTGTTATCATGATGCTGGATGCCACCAAGGGGGAGGTGCAGAGGTGAGTGTGTGCTGGGCAAGGGGGGTGGGCTTAGGGCTTCCCATGTGCCCAGGAAATGTGCCACAGCTCCCTGAGGGGTTGTAGAGAGCACTTGGGGAATGAGTGCTTAAGCTATTAGATATGAGATGGAGGTTGTACTCTATGAGAAGCATCATAGCTGACTGGCTTAGGTTCTCAGCTGAAGGATCATTCCCACAGGATGGCTGTCAGAGTTGGGAATATCAACCAGGATCTCCACCACAGGCTCTGGCCTGCATTAGGTGGGTTTTAGGTTGTAGTGAAAACTTTTGGCAGGGCTGTCTCAACACAGAAGTGAAAGAGGAAAGGTCTGGGTGTCACCTGGCCACGCTCAGCCTCACAGGTACTGACATGCAGTGTCCCTGCAGGGCCCTGCTGGAGAAAGAACTGGAATCTGTAGGAATCCGGCTGAACAAAAGCAAACCAAATATCTACTTCAAGGTGAGACTTCTTGAGCTCCTGCAGGTGTCTGGCTGCCTGCTCAAAGGCCAGCTCACTGTGTGCTGCCCCTCATGTTGCACAGGCTGAGGGGGGCTGATGATTTTGCAGAATATTCTCATGTTGCTTCATTGCCTCCTGTAGCCCAAGAAGGGTGGAGGCATCTCCTTCAACTCCACTGTCACGTTGACTCAGTGCTCCGAGAAGCTGGTGCAGCTCATCCTCCATGAATACAGTATCCTTTCCTGAAGCAGGAGACCCTTCAGCCATCAGCAGGTCACGATTCCAATGGTTCCTGCTGTGGGATAGCCTTGGTATCACTTTGGTGCTGGTTCTCCCGAGGGAGCTCAGCCTGGGGCTCGCAGTGGTTGCAGAATTGTGTTGGGATTTGGGCCTTGACAATGTTCACCTCAGAAATCTTCAATGCTGAGGTCCTGTTCAGAGAGGATTGTTCCCCTGATGAGTTCATTGATGTGATTGTAGGCAACAGGGTCTACATGCCTTGCCTCTATGTGAGTATTCTGGGCTTCTGTTACATCCAGCATCTCCTTTCTCTGCCAGAAGAAACATTGGATCTTCACAGAATCATAGCATGGTTTGGGTTGGAAGGGACCTTAAAGCTCATCTTGTTCCACCCCCCTGCCATGGGTAGGGACACCTTTCACTATCCCAGGTTGCTCCAAGCCCCGTCCAACCTGGCCTTGGACACTTCCAGGGATGGGGCAGCCACAGCTTTTCTGGTCAACCTGTGCCAGGGCCTCCCCACCCTCACAGGGAAGAATTTCTTCCTATTATTCCATCTGACCCTGCCCTCTCAGTGTAAAGCCATTCCCCTGGGTCCTATCACTCCATGCCCTTGTTCCTGGCTCCTAAAACAATAACAATTTGAGGTTTAAGAGGTGGAAAATGGCTCAACGGGGAGTTTTTTTATAAGCTTTGGATATGCAGCCGTACTGTGTGTGTTCCTTGGGCCCTCTTGTGGCTGATGCTGCCCTGGAGCAGCGGAGCTGCCAGTCCTGGTGCTGGGAGTTTGATCCCACGTGTGGAACTTCCAATTCCCCTGCTGCCAGCTCCGTGCTTGGCTTTCCACTGCTGGTCCCTTGTGTGCCAGAGTTCCCTTAACGGCTCTGTTTGTAGCCACTGGGTCTGTATGAAATAAAAACCACGGGAGAATATGTTCCAAGTCATCCCAAAGGGAGAATTTTAAAAGGCCAAAAATCATATTCAGGCTTCTGAATTTTAACTGTTGGTTTTACTGAGAGCCTTGGCTTATCCTCTGATAGGATCTGCATTTCTGTTTCAGGTGCTGGAACTACCTTGTTATACCTACATGTGCATGTGTTATAGTGTTGCTGAACTGCCTTCCTAAGGGCTGTGTTGTTTTCCCTTTGGTTTAGGTTTATAACAAGATTGACCAGATATCCATGGAGGAAGTGGATCGTCTTGCTCGGAGGCCCCACAGTGTTGTCATCAGGTAGGAGCTGTCACACTGCCTTTTGTGCTGGTCTCATGGTGTGCTGGGTCATTTCACACCCCTTCCTCCAGCTTCTCCCAGAAAGTGGCTTCTCCCAGGGCTGCTGGGGTGAGAAGCAGTGTTGCTGTGCAGATTTTTCCAGACTTTCTTCCCCTGGAGAGGCAGGCAGCTTGGCTTCTCCATGCTGTCTCCAGTCTAGCTTGTTTCTTTAGAAGTGCTGATATTTCTGATGGAGCTTTTCTGCTTCAAAGCTGCTCACCCTTCTGGAAGCCTGTTTTATTTCATAGAATCATGGAATGGTTTGGGTTAAAGCCCATCCTGTCCCACCCCCTGCCATGGGCAGGGACACCTTCCACTATCCCAGGTTGCCCCAAGCCCCGTCCAGCCTGGCCTTGGACACTTCCAGGGATGGGGCAGCCACAGCTTCTCTGGGCAACCTGTGCCAGGGCTCTCCACCCTCACAGTAAGGAATTTCTTCCTAGTATCTACTCTAACCTTGCCCTCCTTCAGCTTAAGGCCATTTCACCTTGTGTTTTTCCTTTCCTGGCCTCATTAAAGACTCTTCCCTCATTCCCCAGCACTTTGATAAGACAGTTCACCTTGTTCTCCTGGATTTCTAAATCACAACAGATGTTCCTGGTGTTTTGCAGCTGTGGCATGAAACTGAACCTGGATTACTTGCTGGAAAAGCTCTGGGAATACCTGGCACTTACCTGCATCTATACCAAGAAACGAGGACGTAAGTGACCATGAGCTGAACAGAAAGTTTGAAAAGCACAAAGGCTGCTACTCATCAAAGAAAGACAGGCTGCCAGCAGGGCTTGTGCCTTGGAAATGCTGGAATTATGCTCTCCCTCACCAGCTTTCAGCTCTTGAGAAGAGCTTTCTGCTCCATCTAATCCTGCCATGTGTGGATCCCCCTACAGCCCTCCTATTCTGTCTTACAAGAGCTGAATTTTAATAAGTCTTTGCATGATGATACAAGGAAATAAAGTGTGCAAGTTCACAGCTTTCTTCCTTGTTATGCACGCTGTGATGAACAGTTCAGCCCATCACAACCCAGAAGTTTCCTGTTCCTACTGCAAGTAGTTTGATGATTCCCATGCCCTTGGCAGTGCCTTTGATCCTCCTTTTGCTTTATAACCTCCTTATAGCTTCTCCCACTGATAAAGGCCCATCTATAACCTGTTCCAGGTTGACTGTGAACAGCTGAACTTGGGTGGATATGGGGAGATGAAGGAACTTTCTCTGAGCTTGCTAAGCATTGAAATCTGGGGGAGTTTGGTTTTCCTTGAGCAGGTGTGTTCTGCTTTGGGTGGTTTTGTTTGTCGTAAGTCAAGTGTCTGGGATGGAGTTGGATCAGGTGGGCTGTGAGGAAGCTGCTGGCTGTGGTGTGGGGAACTGCACTTGAGGGTAGTGGAGAACTGATTTGATGCTTTCAGCCACTGGATACCTGTTCAGTGTGGGAGCAGGGAGGAGGAATTTGGGAGTAGTAAGTGCAGGATGATGTGAGATAGTCAGCATATTAGAACACACTTGATGAAAATCCCATGCTTTTTTCCCTCCCTTCTGCTTCTCCACAGAGAGACCAGACTTTACAGATGCCATTATTCTACGGAAAGGGGCCTCTGTGGAGCATGTGGTAATTTTTCTGCATGTTTTACATTTCCCTGTGTGCAGAAGGCACAGGTTCCTCTTGGACCTGCTGTGATTTGTGCTTCATAAAGCTCAGGACCTGTCAGCGTTTAGTTGGGCTTCTCCTTTTGTTACCTTGATTGATTTTTATCTGCCTCAGGTTTCTTTCACAGCTGCTGTGCAAGGTTTAAACAATAATTATTGAAAGCAGCCCAGTGAAAAGCACATGGAAGCAGTGGAAGGGGGATTTTTGTGGGCTAGTGATTCCTGTGTCTGTTCTGTATTGTTTCAAGTGCTGTTAACTGGCTCTTAAAGTCATTATTGTAATTTCTGACACAGACCTTCATGTCTTTTAGTTCCTGAATATTGAAAAAGTTGTTTGCAAAGAGATGCCACTAAATACTTCACCTTCTGCCTGTCTGTCTTGTAGTGCCATCGGATTCACAGATCATTAGCCAGCCAGTTCAAATATGCCTTGGTGTGGGTAAGTGTTTGACAGCTAATGGAATTCCTGTCCTCAGGTGTCTCTGACTGGGCTTCTCCTAATCCTTTTCCTCACTTTTTGCTTTAAAGGGGACAAGCACAAAGTACAGCCCTCAAAGAGTGGGCTTAACCCATATGATGGAGCATGAGGATGTCATTCAGATCGTGAAGAAGTAACTCTGCTGGTGCCTGGCCTTGTCTTTAATCACTGCAATTGGAACTGACATAGAAACAAAACAAAACACACACACATAAAAAAAGAAAAAATAAAGAAAAAGGAAAAGGGAGACGTGTTCCACAGCCAAGAAAGCTTCTGTGAAGCTCCTTCTCTTGGAAGAAGGCAGAAAACAAGGCTACTGTGCTTGCAGGTGGGGATGGGGAAGATGGGTTTCCATCTCACAGTGTTTCAGGCCAAGTAATGTTCCTTAAAAATTAAAAGGGAGCCAGTTCTTCTAGGACACAGTTCCCACATCCAGCAGTGTCCTTCCTCTTGTAGGGTTTGCACAGGGATCCACGTGCTCACCTCCCTAGGAAAGTGTTTGGGTTGGTGTCAACCAATCTGGCCCTGTGCTTTGGACTGAGAGAACATTGCTGATGCTTTGCTGCTCATCCATTCACTTAATTTAAGCATTGATCTGAAACAGAATTCAAGTTCTCCCTCCCCTGCTCCTTGGACACATCTGCAGCCGAGACAGCCCCAATTTATAACGGTCCCACCTCAATTAACATTAAAACCTGGCACTCTGTGCCTCTCTTAGCCCTGCAGTGGGGTTTGTAGGACATCCTGGTCCAACTGGTACTGAGAGATGAGAGATTAAACTGTTAATGAACGATTATCTTGGCCAAACTGCAGCAGGGTACGATCCAAGAGCCACAGTCTGCAGTGAGGATTCACTTCTGGCATATCACTCGTCGAGGAGCTGCCCTGGGAGCTTCCTCCTCTGTTGGGCAGGAGTTGTCCTGCCTGTTAGTCCCCAAGCTGGAGTTCTTCTTAACCATGCCCCTGAATTCCAGTCACAGCTCTTTGGAGCTCAAGGTACCATCCCATGCCATGGGGTTTTACGCCAGCCCTGTTAAACATTGTTGCTTGTCTGGATATTGTTCATCAGAAGTCTGGAATTTTTCTAATCATGCTTTTCCATTGAATACCGTTGCTAAATAATTCAGAGTGCCTGATAGAGGACAGCTCTTGCCTTCAGGCATCAAGAGCTGCCAATAGCTTTTATTTTCTTTCGTTGGAAAAGGGTTCGGTCTGATGTGGATGAGCAACTGTGAGGACAGGTGTGACACCTGTCTCAGCAGGGCTCCTCCCTCCTCCCTGCTCCTCCCCACCCCTCACAACCTGATGGAGCAGAAATGGAAGGATTATTTTATTTGAGAAAATAAAAAGTTGCTATTTCATGTGAACGGTGGGTGGATGGTTTGGTGTGTTTCCTAACGCTCTGTTTTACCTCCAGCCACCCGAGGAATCCTGGATGCTGTCGCAGGAGTTTGTAGGGGGGAGTAGAAGGTCAAGTGCCTGCAAGAGGCTGGTGATGGGAGATAAATAGATGTTATACACACAAGCTAAGAAGGTGACTTTGAACTCTGTAAGTCCTCTTCCCTGTTCCTGGCTTTGTTCACAGCTGGAGCACAGAGCAAACCCTGAATGCAGAGGCAGCGAGTGGGGAACGAGCTCCAAATTATCCACATTATCCCTGAGCTGGCAGTGGAAAGCAGGCCCTTCCTGGTGTGAGCTGGGTGGGATGCTGTTCCAGCACATTAACTCACCCTTCCCATTTCCTGTGAAGGTCACACAGGCAGAATTGCCCTCACAAAGACTTTTGGTTTTGTTTTGTCCCTGAGTTTCTGACTTCTCCCTCAAAATTCTGGAGGCTGCCAAGGCTCAGCATGGAGCTGGGCAGCCAGAACTGCTGACAGGGCTTCATCCTCAGCCCAGGTAGTGCAGAGAGCTGGGGAGGTGCTTGGTGTGAGGCTGAATGCACAGTTTTACCTGCTAATTCCTATTCTTGGGTAGTTGGTGCTACCTCATTGTGTTTGGGTTCCAAATTGATTTTAGCATATTGTTAAAACCCCCTCTGCCTAATTAGCCTCATTTAGGAAAATGGGCATTTTTTCCTGTTCAAAATGAACTGATCCATGATTAAAATTGGAATGGGGATGAAGTAAAAATAGTGAAGCTAGAAGAAGCCAACTTCTTTTTTCAGTGAGAGTAGCTTTTTTGGCAGCGAGTTTATAGCTGCACTTGAAAATGCACCATTTAATTGCAGTATTCCTTCTTCCAGGCGCTTCCCTAATTGTTCTGCACTGATGTTAAAAAGCTGCAAACGTTGCAGTTTGTGCAGGGGTGGGTTTCCATGGGCATCTCTGAATCCTGAGGAGGCAAGATCCAAGGGGCGAGGGGAGAATCTGCTCCAGCATTGGGGTTGTACTGGAGTCTCCTGGGGTTTATGGAATTTGCAGCATTTCAGTGTTTAAGGGGAGCTTATTAAAATGGTGGAGGGGGAATTTTTACATGAGCAGACAGTGATAGGACAAAGGGCTTGGTTTTAAATTGGCAGGGGAGATACAGATTAGATGTTAGGAGGGCATTCCTCCCTGTGAGGGTGGAGAGGCCCTGGCACAGGTTGCCCAGAGAAGCTGTGGCTGCCCCATCCCTGGAAGTGTCTGAGGCCAGTTTGGACGTGACTTGGAGCAACCTGGGCTACTGGATGGTGTCCTAAGCAGGGGCTTGTTACAGGATGAGCTTTAAGGTCCCTTCCAACCCAAACGGTTCTGTGGTGATTCTGTGATGTTTCTATGCATTGGCCTGACCCCCCCTTAGCTCCGTGGGGGAGCTGCCGAAGGGAGATGTGCTCAGAGACTCCTTGTTGTGTGTTTAGGGAAGGGCTGTTCTCTCTGGGAGGATGGGTAGAGGCAGAAGCTGTGGATTTGCTCCCAAAACAGCAGCACCCTGCATTTCTGTGCTGTAGGAGGGAAGCCTTGGCTGGGTGATGCTCGGAGAAAGCCGCCCTCAAACAATCCAGCTGATGCTCTGTGCTGCAGCTCCTGCCCTTCCCCTGCTCTTCCAGCCGTCTCCAGGTTCATTCCTGCTCTTCCCCGAGGGCTGTGCTCATCCTGCCCCATCCCCGGGGCCGTTCTCCTGGCTGAGCACAGCTCTCCAGGTGCAGAGCAGGGCGGATCAGCTTCGCTGCAGCCCATCAGCCGCCCTCCATCTCTGGAACCAGCGGCGGCCCCAGGCGTGCTCTCTTTAAAATGCCTGTTCCAGGCAATCAAGCAGGTTTGATTGGCTGAACACCCTTCTTATAAATTAATTTAGTCAGGAATCGTTTGCAAGGTAATAAAAAGCGACTCTGCCTCCAAATACATTCATTTAATTCAATGAGAGACGGTTGCTGCGGCGGGCTCAGCTCAGCCAGCTCCCCTCACCCCATCACGGTGACATCCCCAAGTGCCGCTCGGGGCTGTATATAAGAGTCACGATCCGCAGTGACAGCTTAATTGTCTCAAATGCTGACAAGGGTCACCCCAACCAGCCATCGGGTGGCGCGGGGCCGGCTCGGGAGGGCTGCGGGGAGGAGGATTTATGGCTGGCAAATAGTTTTGAATTCCTCTGGTTGCGCCTGCTAAATGATGAAGCTGCCCCGAGGGGATTGGGGCTATTGATTGTAATTTGCAGTTAAGCCCTCGCAGTTCTGAGGAATCAGCATAATAAATACCCACCGCATTACGGCGGGGACGTGCCTGCCTGGAGGAGAAGGAAGTGGGGAGGTTTTCCTGCTGCAGCAGGATGCTCTTGCTGCCCTCGCATTTGGGAGAGCCACAGGCTCCATCACTGCAGGAAAATGGTCCCCAGTTTGGTGGGATGTGGGAACCCAGTGCTGGGATGGGGAGGAGGAAGCTTTGTGAAGGGAGGTGGACATGCCCTGCTTGCCTGAGAAGGAGAGGGTGGTTCAGAATTGTTGGTATGAGGCTGCCAGAGCCTCAGGAGCTGATTGCTCCCAGCTTTGAAGAAGGTTGTGAGGGGTGGCATTTGTCCCCAGCTCCTATGTCCCAGTGATTTCTTGTCCTAAACTCGCATTGGTTTTGGGGGCAGGAATGGGTCAGGGCCGTTTTCCAGCTGTTCACATCTGGGCTGCACTGAAGTGCAGATCTGTATTCCAAAAGGGAAGGGGCTGTGGGACTGTCCAGCTATATCACCAGGGAAGGGACAGGGACCACGGGAGGACAGGACCCTCGCTGCCTCCCTGCCCCTCCCCAGCTCTGCCGAGGGAAGATCAGCTCCCATCCCTGCGCTCATGAGTGGAGATGAGAATAATAGCACTCATCAAATATGCATTGGGTCCTGCAGCTGCTGCTGCACCGATGGTCCCGCGGCTCCGGGGGAGGGATGGTCCCTGGCGGGAGCGGAGCCAGGAGCACCGGGCCAGCCCCAGGCCGTGCAGGTGAGCTGGCTACCCCAGGTGAGTGGCTGCGGGTCCCCCAGCCGGGTGGCACTTCCCTTGGGCTCACGGGTGCCACGCTGCCTTGGCCGGACTGACCTTTGTGCGTGATGTTGGTCCTTAGGCAAGGGCTGCAGCTCAGATCCTCTGGGACAGGGTGTGTGGTGTCCTCTTGCCTCTGCCTGTCCCTGCCTGTCCCTGCCTGCCCCTACCTGTGTGCTCGCTGCCTTTATCCCCCCCATCTCATCTTCTGCCTCCTGCCTTCCCCAACAGCCCCATGTTTCCACGGCCCTCCAGAGCAGAGCAGCCTCCCTTGAATGCCCCTTCCTTCCCCAGGACCCTCTGCCCCAGGTCTCCTACCACCCCTTCCCCACACTCCTTTTTCCATGTGGCTGTTTTGCCCTGGGAAGGCTCCTGGGCTTGGCTCTGGGACTGAGGTGATGGCCCAGGGCTGTGACCTGGCTCCGGGGCTGCCAGCCAGCACTCCTGGGTGCACGCCAGCATCATGCCCAGCTGGTCTGTGCTTCCAGCATCTGCTCCAGCCTCTCTCCTCCCATAACACCTCCCTCGTGGGCAGCAGGCAGCAGCTGGCAGGCAGGGATGTGCCATGCATTGCCCATGTGCTGGGTCCCCATGCTCAGTTTGGAGGGGGGAACTGGAGGGGGTGGAAATTAGCCAGGTCAGGGGGGTGATGGGTGCTCGGAGGAGCATGGAGAGACTCCACATTGCCCCGGAGGCTTGGAGGTCTGTGCTGCTGTCACATTGCTGGCTTGGTCCAGTTTATCCCTGTGTTCTTGGCACTCCTGGGGCTGTGACTGGAGTGACAAGAGCTGCAGCAGGGTGGCCCCACCTGCTCACAGGTGTTTGAAAGTGGATGTGCAGTGATGCAGAACTGATGACAGGGAAGGGGATATGGTGAGAGACAGAGACGCTGCTGCAGCCGGGAGGTGCCCAGGCCGACTCCCTGGGGCTGGAGCACAGAGCTCCCGGGAGGCACGGCAGCCATGGGGCCGCTGTGGTGTGGTGTGGTGGCACGGAGCCCTGCTCCGGCTGTAACTGGAAACAGGCTGTAAGCGGACCCGGGGCCGGCTGGTGACTGCAGACCTGCTTGGAGACACGGAGCTGCTTCCCCCGGAGCTCTGCCCTCCGATGGTACACTCCAAAGGAACACTCCAAAGGTACAGTGTCGGGCAGCCGCGCGTCCTGCGGGGCTGGGGCGGGTGAATTATCTCCATCCCCTCCCTGCATCCAGCCATGGCACAGCCCTGAGCTGTGGCAATGGGACTGGGACTGTCCCAGCCTGTGTCCCTGGAGTGAGATGGCTTTCCACGTGGCTGGAACCATTCAAGAGTGACATGGTCAGAGGATGCTCTGGGCATCTTCTCCTGTTGCCACCCCAGGCACCCACTGCCACCCCAGGGACCCCTCACTGCCAGATTTTGCACCCACAGTCTCTGTCATGTCCTGCTGCTGGATGTAGCCATGCCCAGACACCCTGGAAACAGCCACCAAGTGTGGGTGCCCACAGTCTGGGGTTCATGGCCTTGGGTTTTCCTTCCAGCCTTCAGCATCTGCCACCATTCCAGTGAGTCTGGGAATGAACGCCCTTCTCCCAGCTCTGCTGTGCCAAAGGCTGTGCCCAAGGATGAGGAACATGGGGAGGTGTGAGGGGGTCTGGTATGGGAGCTCAGACTGTGGAAGGCAGCACCTGTGTGGGATGAAGCTCACTCTCTTTCTCCCTTCCTCTCGGAAAGCCCTTGTCATGGGCAGGGAGGCACCGTGGGCACAGCTATGGAAACAGCACAGGGAGCTGTGCCAGCACCCAGGGCACTGAGAGCACTGCAGGGCCCGCTGCCCCGCCTGGGAGGGACGGAGGTAGGGACCGTAGGGGCAGTGGGATGGCAGCAGGAACTGCACGAGTGGTGGGATGCAGGTTGCAGCAGCTTCTTGCCAGTTGGGTACCCCCTTGCTCGCTGCCAGCAGAGAGGGAGGGGCTGTGTCTGTGTTGGAGGTGATTCCCTGCCACATCATGGTGCCCAGGCCCTGTGTGTCCATGCTGAAACAGGGATGGGGCAGTGTGGGGAGGCACCTGTGCCCAGGCAGGGCAGGGTCCACTGGCCCCACACGGCTCGGTGCCCATGGCAGACTTGTGAGTGGACCATGCCTGTGCCAGGTGGGGCTCCTGCAGGGCAGTGCTTCCATGTGGCTTGGGCTCTACTGATGCTCTTTTCCCACTGATCCTATGTTTCTGTTACCCCATAGACCCTCTCCCAATACCTGCCAGATGCCTCTCCTCCTGCTCCATCCCTCTGCTCTCCCTGCACTCCAGGGCAGCCACTGTCTGTGCAGACCCCACTGAGGTGTCTCCCTCCCAGAAATCAACGCACGGAGGAGGCAAAGCCATGGGATCATGGCTGATGCTTCTCTGCTGTAGGGGAGAAGAGAGTTCCAGGAGATGCCAGCTGTGGGGCTCTCCTGGCCCTGGGGGACACCAACAGGTTCAGTCCAGCAACTGCTGCTTGTTCTTGGGTTCCACCAGCTGCTGCACAGCTCGATGCTGCTGCTCCCCCCTGGGTCTCCCCAAATACTCCCAGCAAGGGAGTGCAGCAGGTGCTGTCCCTGCCTGCAGGTGATCTCTGAAGGACAGTGAGTTCCCACTGCTGCTGCTTAAACTTTGATGAGCTGCAGCTGCAGGAATCCAGCCCCAGCATTAACATTTGATGTGGTCACCCCACGCCTGGGCACCTGTGTGTGCCAACAGGCTGCTGGCACCACCGCGGGGCACACGTGTGGCACAGACAAACCCCCTCGCTGGCTGTGTGTGGGCACATGTGGCACCCTGCCCGTACCTGCCACCCTGCCTGGTGTGGCACTGGGGGTATCCCTGTGGGCTCCGGGCTCCTCGGTGCTTCTGTGGGGCTGTGGGATTTGGACCGGTGTCAGGTTCCTCCCCTGTGTTGCTCCTCTTGGCTGTGTCTCTGCTGCCTTGGGCTCTGCAAAATTGTCACCTCTCTCCTGGCACCGCCGTTTGGCTTCAGGGATCCCTGGGCTTCATCCTCTCCGTGCTGACTGCAGGAAGAGACCAATTCCCCAGGGAAGGGCAGAGGGAGCCCCGAGAGGCCGGGAGGTGGCAGGGTCCAGTTTTTGGGTGGTGACAGCGCCATCCTCCGCAGTGTCCGTCTTGGGGGACGCTCCCAGCAGCGGGGGCCCTTCCCTGCTCCTTCGGAAAAGTCTCGGGGCCAGCGTGGTGCATCCCTTGCATTATTCATGTCGCCGTGAGCCCGGCGGTTGGGTTACAGCCGGAGCCCAGCCACCGACTCGCGGGGTGTGCGGGAGGCAGGAGGCAGCTCCCCGGGCTGCCCCGGGGCCGGTCCCGCCGCCCCAGCGCGATGCCAAGCGGGCGGCCGCCGGCGCCCGAGGGAGCCACGCACGGGCATGTGCCTCGCCAAATCCAGGCACAGGTAAATACCCTCCCGGGGCAGGCGGCGGGGTCGGGAGCCGGACGGTGTGCTGGGAGCCGGCTCATGCCGGCACAGGGCATCATCTTCCAGAGCCCCACCGGGGCCGGAGCATGAGCACCCGCCACTGCCGGGATGGCTGGCAAGAAGGGGGCTCCCAAAAAGGAGGCCAAAGGGAAGAGGGACAACGGGAAAGGGAAGGTTGGAAAGAAGGGCAAGAAGGAGGATCCCAGCGAGTCAGAGGATGCCTCGGATGCAGAGCTGCTGAAGGAAGAGGAGACAGAGGTGGTGGAGGAGGAGAAGCATGAGGAGGAGGAAGCTGCAGAGGACACCAAGAAGGGGAAGGGGAAAGAGAAGGAGAAGGGGAAGGAGAAGAAGGCATTGCCCAAGGCGGGGGTGGCAAAGAAGATAGGCCGGGGAAAGAAGGTGCAGGTGGAGACGCAGGAGGAGGAGGATGAAAGTGATGCCACGACGTCCAAGAAGAACCTGAAGGGCACCTCCAAGATGGTGATGGGGCTGGCGGCCGACAAGAAGAAGAAAGGGGCCAAGGGCGCGGAGGCCAAGGGCCAACCCAAAGAGTCCGCGGAACCCGGCCTGGCCAAGGAGGAGGAGGCGGCAGCACCAAAGACCCGGGCAAAGCGGAGCCTCCGCAGCACTTCAAAGCTCTTCATGGGCTTCAAGAAGCTGGGGTTGCATCGGCCCAAGAAGGGGCAGTTCAAGAACACATCTCGCTTCTTCTGGGGGCTGCATAAGCAAAGCACCAAGAAGAGGAAGAAGAAGAAGAACAAAGCGGTGCTCAAGTCCACCTCCAACCTGATGATGCGCTTCAAGCACGTGGGCAAGAAGAGGAAGGAGGAGGAGGCCAAGAAGAAGAAGGAGGAGGAGGCCAAGAAGGAGGCGCCATCAAAGCCATCGTTCCTGCTGCTGCGGCGGGGCGGGCAGGCCGCCGAGGACGGCGCGCTGCTCTTCCGCCGGTGCCCGGAAAGGAAATTCAAGCCGCGGGCACGGGTGCTGAGCAAGGCGGCCGCCGCCACGGGCTGGCTGGCCAGGAAGGTGCTCTCACGGCGCGGGCGGCTGACGGGGCTGACGGGGGGCAGCCGGGTGACCGACACGGCCTGGCTGTCCCGTATCGGTGCCAGGAAGCTGCCGTTCCCTGCGGAAGACGAGATCCTCAGGCACCGGGCCAACATGAAGCGGATCCCTGGCAGCAGCGGGCTGTTGGCCCCCGGCACTGTGCGGCAGGGCAGCATGGTGAGGCGTCCGTCCCGGCGGCGCTCCCAGCACGCGCCGGTGGAGCCGCCGGTGCCACGCTACGGGTGGGCCGAGGAGGAGGACAGAGCCTTCAGCCGCCGGCGTGGCTACGGCAAGGAGGAGGACGCAGCCTACGGCTCCCGCCGTGGCTATGCCAAGAAGAAAGATGGAGCCTATGGGTCCTGGCGTGGCCACCCCAAGGAGGAAGGTGGAGCCTATGGCCCCCAGCACGGCTACGCTGAGGAGGATGGAGCCTATGGCCCGTGGCACGGCTACACTGATGAGGAAGATGGAGCCTTCAGCCCCCAGCATGGCTACTCTGAGGAGGAAGAAGGCTACATGCAAAGCCCAGCCTACCCAGCTGGGTACAGGTTTGAGGATGCGGTGCCGACTCCCTATGCTGACTACCCTGGCTACGAGACGGAGGAGGAGGAGGAGTATGATGTCTATGGGGGGTTTTGGGAGGAGGGTGACCCACCGGGACATCCCTATGGCTACACAGAGCTCGAGGATGAGGGGCCGTTTGGTGGTGGGTCCCCTCTTGGCCTCTATGACCCCTATGGCAGTGACCCCGAGTATGGAGAGGAAGCAGAGGGGCCCTTCAGCTACAGGGGGGACCCCTACGAGGACTTTGGGGAGCCCTTTGCTGGGGGATACCCCGAGGGGGAGTACCCTGAGCATCACATCCAGTACAGCGAGGGGGGGTGGGCACCGCACGCCCAGTCCTCCTGCAACCCCTATGCCCTGGGGCTGGAGGAGATCGCCGAGGGCGAGGAGCCCGAGGAGTGGGAGGAAGAGGAGGAGGAGGAGAAGGACTACCCCTTCTCCATCCTCAGCGCCTCCTCACTCCGGGGCATGCGGGAGACTCTCTCCTCCAAGCTCTCCCTCAACAGGAAATTCAGGCTTTTCCCCCGGCCCCAGGTCAAGCTTTTCGGCAGGGACCGCCTGGACGTCCCCCTCCCGCCGTCTCCTCACCTGCCCGCCGCCCGCGACGAGGACGACTACGACGAGTACGAGCCGCCGCGGCCCCCAGCAGCATCCCCTGCACGCCGGGTTTCGGCAGCGCGGGCGTGCGGGAGCCCTCTGGGGCAGTTCCTCCAGCGCTCCCTCTCGCAGCCCCAGAGCCACCCGCCGCGGGGTGCGGGGGGACTGCGGGGCCTCCGCACTCCCCAGCCCTCCTACAGACGCTCCAGCCGCAGGCTGGCGGGGATGGAGAGCGCCGGTTTGGGGAGCCGGGACCCTCCACCGCGAGCATCTCCAGCCAGGGACCCTTCCCCGCCGGCGGGGCCCTGGGTGCAGCCCCCTCCCCGGGAGCCGGGGGCTGCGCGGCGGCCGTCGCTCCGCAACCCCTTCGCCAACCCCGGGCGCTCCCCATCGCCACCGCCAGCCCATCCTCGCCCCGGCAGCACACGGGGCAAGGGGTCGCTGCGATCCCTCCGTGCCAGCCTCCGGCGCTTCAACCCCGAGCCCCCCGCCCCGCCGCCGGCCGCCCCCCGCTCACCGGGGCCCGCGGGGGGGAGGCGTTTGGGGGGCCCCGCGGCAGGGTCGGGGAGACCCCTGTCAACGCGGCGGAGCAGCCCCCCCGGGCTGCCACTCCCCCAGGCCTGGCCACGGCTTCCCGAGCCCCCCACCAAGGCGGTGAAGCCGCTGCAGAGGACCCCCTTCCTGGCTCCGTCCTCCCGCCCCGGCAGCCGCCGCCTCGGCCGCCCCGGCCCCTCCTGGGATGAGGAGCTGCCCCCCTGGCAGGGAGCCCCGCGGGGTCTCGCCGGGGTGCCTCCCCCGCCCAGCCCCGCTCCCAGCACCCCCAAAAGCTTCATCCAACGCATCGGGCAGCCCCTTGCTGGGATGGCCCCCCACTCCCCGCCGGCCAGGCCGTCTGCGGAAGCAGGGGGGCACAGCCCCTCCTCGGGGCGCTCCGTGGGGCAGTCCCTCGCGTCGCTGCTCGTCAGGACCATGGCCTCCACCAAAGCCCCCCCATCCTCACCACCCTCCCGCCACCCCTCCACCCGCTCGCCCTCCTTGCCCCGGCGCCCATCCCGGCGGGACGGGAGCACCCGCAGGTCACCGAGCCCATCGTCGGGGCGCCGGGGCTGGGCCGACGCCGGGCGCCCCGTCCCCCCCTCCAACCCGCGTGGCAACCGGAGCCCCTCACCGCAGCGTCGCGCCGCTTTCCCACCCCCACACGGGCGAGCCCCCGGCTCCCCTGTCGCCCCCCGCCACGGCGCTCGGCCCCCGGGGCCGGCAGAGCCCGTCGAGGGCGAAGGGGCGGCCGGGGAGGAGGGCGCGGGGCGCTACGCGGTGGTGACGCCGCAGGTGCAGAGGTTGGGCTCCTTCCGGCGCGCGTCCCGCATGTACAAGCAGCACTGGTCCACGCAGCACGTCGTGCGGGTGCGGGAGATGCCCGACGCCTGGACGGCAGAGCAGGGCCCCCCCCAGCAGCCCACCCAGCGCGGCCGGCGGTGGGCGAGCCAGCGGGGAGCCGACATCGCCCGATACCTGAGCCAGCGCTCGCCGGGGGGCGGCTGGCGGGACAGGCACCCCTGGGCGGACGGGTACCTGGGCACCAAGCAGCCCTGGCGCACCAAGGTAACGCCGGCGGGGAGCCCCCCACGGGGGGATGGAGCCGGGGGGTGAGCCGGCGGGACCAGGGATGGGGTGGCGTGCTGAGGTGGCTGCCGGCTCCCCGGGGAACAAAGCCACTGGTGCCAGAGGGTTAGCAGCGCTCGGGGTGGGGGGTACGTGGCTATGGGTGGTCTGGGTGCTGGCGGGGGTCCTGCCATGGGGGAGCAGGCTGGAGGGGGGTCTCATCGCCCGTTGTGTGTCCCCCCACGGACGGCCCCTTTGGGGACACTTGACTCTGGTGTATGGAAATGTGGAGACGCGATCCGGCGGGGACGGGTGCGGGTGGCACGGTGACCCGGCGGGTGTCCGCTTTCCTGCCCACCGCCTGGCCGGCCGCCAGCGCAGCCTCCTGGGTGACACCCGTCCTGTGTCACCTCTGCCCGCGGCCATGGGGAGCAGCCTCAGCCCCGCGGCTCGGCCCCGTTCCATCACCTTCCCTGGAGGTGCCACCCTGCCCAGGAGCCTCCATTGCCCACCCCTTGCAGCCGTGGTGGGGGTGGCACAGCGAGCAAGACTGGGCTTCTCAGGACCAGTCTTTCCTGGAACCATCTCCAAGGATGCCTTGGTGGCCCCGTGTCCCTGTATCCCGCTCTGCTGCTCTTCTGTGACTCTCTCGCTGGGGGGTTGCAGGGCTGTGGGGTGTTTTCTTGGGGTTCCTGCCATTGCTGGCTGTGTGTCCCCTGGTTTGGGGTGACAGATGGTGGGTTTTGGGGTGTGGTGGTGACTGGGTGGGACAGCTGAGGGGTTTGGCACAGCCCTGCCGTGACAGAGCCGGGGTGGTTGCTCTGTGCAGATGCAGTCACTGTGCAGCCTGCCCATCGTGAGGTACCAGGAGCCACAGGAGGAGGACGGGCTGGAGGACATGACCCAGCTGGAGTGAGTGTCCCCATCCCCTTTGTGACCCAGGGGGCTGATGGGGCTGCTCCCCCAACCATGCGCCTTGGCTGCTCCCACCCCATCCCATTCCAACATGGGGCCACTCCAGCCTCCCAGGGCTGGAGATGCTGGGGACACACCTGGGGACCCCTCCATCCCCCTGCCACCCCATAATGCAGCCTCTGCCCCGTGCCAGGGACCTCCAGGAGGCCGCAGTGCTGAACAACATCCGGACGCGGTTCGAGCGCCAGCTCATCTATGTAAGTTTAGGGGGGCACAGCATCCCCCAAAGACCCCTGGTGTGAGATCTGTGGAGGGCCATCGCCCTCCCAGACCTTGCAGTCTCAAACCTCCCTCTCTGTCAGACCTACATCGGCAGCATCCTGGTGTCAGTGAACCCATACCGGCTCTACAACATCTATGGGACGGAGCAGGTGCTGCAGTACGAAGGCAGAGCCCTGGGGGAGAACCCACCGTGAGTACCAGGGCAGCCCCAAATATCCTGTAGGGATGGGGGCACTCCTACCTGCTGTCACCCACCTCTGGGTCCCACAGCAGCCCTGGGTGGTCCCAAGCCCCTGGAGACCCTTGGGTGCTGGACCATCTGTGTCCATGCATGGGGGCGCTTGGGGTACATTTGGGGTCCTTGTGCTGGGGCACTGAGGCACCACACCCCCTCCTTCTTCTGCTTCCCCCCACCACAGGCACCTCTTTGCCATCGCGAACGTCGCCTACTCCAAAGTGATGGATGCCAAACACAACCAGTGTATCATCATCAGGTGGGACATGGCCTCTAATCAGCACCACCCTAATTGCTGAGGTGGTGCCACTGGGGGTGGGGTGCTGGGGTTTTGGGGAGGGTTTAGGGTGGGTACTCCCTGCTTGGCTGGGGATGACCCCAACCATGCTCCCACTCCATATTTCAGTGGGGAGAGTGGGTCAGGGAAGACTGAAGCCACCAAGCTGATCCTGCGCTACCTGGCAGCCGTCAGCCAGAAACGCAGCACTGCCCCACAGGTAGGCTGCTGCCCTGGGGACACCCCCATCCCTGTGTATCTGTGTCCCCATGTCCCTGTCCTCTTTTCCCTGTGCTCTCCTCCACCCCTGCTCATGGCTTGGCTGCTCTCTCCTTGTCCCCATGCTCCCACATGGACCACGGCAGATAGAGGTACCGGGGGGGACACGTGAGCTGGGACCGTTCAAGGGGATGGAGATCGTGATGGCATCTTGGCCATGTCACCCCAGCTGCAGGGGGATGGTGGGAGGCACAGGAGGAGCTTGGTGCATGAACGTGGATGTGGTCCTTGTGTTCTCCCACATCCTCATTTAACCTGGCTGTGGTGCACACCTCGAATTTGGGCACCCACGGGTGTCTGCATGGGGCAGGGGTGGCAGGGAGGGTGGCAAGGAGTGACAAGGGGGTTGCCCCCACCATGGGAACAGCCTGTGGTGTGTCAAGTGCCCAGGATGACCCCCCAGCTCTCCTCATCACCACAACAGATCCTGGAGGCGACCCCCTTGCTGGAATCCTTCGGCAATGCCAAAACCGTGAGGAATGACAATTCCAGCAGGTTTGGGAAATTTGTGGAAATCTTTCTGGAAGAGTAAGTAATGCTGAGCAACACCTGTGTGTGGCTGTTCCCCCCTGTGTCCCCCTGCCCCGGGAGTGCCCAGCTCAGCCTGTCACCCCGCTGCCAGGCTGACCCTTGGCTCTGGGAGGACACATGGGGATGCTTTTGGGGACAAACCGTGAGTTGGAAAGGTGATAACACCTGAGGACAGGTGACTGTCCCTAGGGTAGGGGTAGGGGCAGGGACGCTGTGCCCTGGGCTGGAACCCTGACCATTCCCAGTCCCCATCCCTGTCCCCATGTTCCACCCCTCACTGACCCCTGTGTGCTGGGGGGATCATCAGGGCATGGGTGGGTGCCTTGGGGGGGTCCCAGCCCCTGCCCACGCCGAGGCTGCAGCGGGTGCCTGCTCTCCCCCCTGCAGCGGCTTGATCTGCGGTGCCATAACCTCGCAGTACCTGCTGGAGAAGTCCCGCGTGGTCTTCCAGGTGTGTGGCGAGGGGGTCCTGGGCTCTGCCCCACACTCTGCCCCTTCCGCCTCCCCCTCCCCAGCTCTGTCCTCTGCTCCCCAGGCCAAGAGCGAGCGCAACTACCACATCTTCTACGAGATGCTGGCGGGGCTGCCCGCCCAGCAGCGCCAGCGGTACTGCCTGCAGGGCGCCGAGACCTACTACTACCTGAACCAGGTAGTGTGCTCCTCCCCAGCCCCCCCCCACTGCCTGATTTTTAGGGGGCTGCCCAACCTCAGGGTGCTGGTGTGTCCCTGAGTCCTCAGTGTGTAGGTGGGGAGGGTGCTCAGGGCAGGGCGACACCCCCATGCTGGTTGCTGGCCCCTCTCCCCCCACTGAGAGCCACTGATGGACCGAGGGGGTTGTGCCAGGGTGGGAACTGTGAGATTCCTGGCAAGGACGACGCGGAGGATTTCCGCCGGCTGCTCAACACCATGGAGGTGTTGAGCTTCAGCGTGGACGAGCAGAACAGCATCTTCCGCATCCTCTCCTCCGTCCTCCACCTGGGCAACGTCTACTTTGAGAAATACGAGGTACCCTGCAGGGAGCCAAGGTGTGCTCTCCGGGCGTGGTTCGGGATGTGGCAGGTGTGGGGGGTCATCATGTCCCACCACGTCCCTGTGTCCCGCAGACCGACTGCCAGGAGGTGGCCACGGTGGTGAGCGCCACGGAGATCCGGACGGTGGCTGAGCTGCTGCAGGTGTCCCCCGAGGGCCTGCAGAAAGCCATCACCTTCAAGGTGACGGTGAGTGCAGGGGGGCACAGGCAGGGAGGGGGGTCTCTGGTCCCTGGGGACCATGGCTGGTGTTGCTAAAGCTCCATCATGCTGTTTCCCAACCAGGAAACGCTGCGGGAGAAGATTTTTACCCCTCTCACTGTTGAGAGCGCCGTGGATGCCAGGTAGAGGGAAGGGGGGCTGTGCTGCCGGGGGGACACAAGGGGATTGACCCTCAGGAATGGGGTGGGAAGTGAAATGCTAGCTGGGAAAAGAGGTGGTCAGGTCCCCCAGTGTGGATTAGGCTCTCCAGTGATTAAAACTCCAGCCCTAAGGGCTGCCCTGTGCTGTGATGGGTGCTGGCCACAGCAGTGGGGATGTACACAGTGCCATGCCATGCCATTCCAGAGCTCCAGTGCTCTTCTCCCTCCCAGGGATGCCATTGCCAAGACCCTCTACTCCCTGCTCTTTGGCTGGCTCACAGACCGCATCAACAAGCTGGTGTACCCGCGGCAGGAGGCCCTCTCCATCGCCATCCTGGACATCTACGGCTTCGAGGTGAGCAGGATCCATCCCAGCTCCATCCTGGCTCAATCCCTGCTCCATCCTCCTGGAGTCTCAGTCTCAACAGACCTTCCTTCTCGCAGGACCTCAACTTCAACAGCTTCGAGCAGCTGTGCATCAACTACGCCAACGAGTACCTGCAATTCTTCTTCAACAAGATCGTCTTCCAGGAGGAGCAGGTGGGTCAGTGGGCAGTGCCAGGCTCTGCCCCCGGGCCAGGGGAGAGAGCTCATGTGTGACCTGGATCTGCTCCCGTAGGAGGAGTATCTCCGGGAGCAGATTGAGTGGAAGGAGATCCCCTTCAGTGACAACCAGCCCTGCATCGACCTCATCTCCCAGAAGCCATACGGCATCCTCCGGATCCTGGATGACCAGAGCTGCTTCCCCCAGGTGAGAGGTGCTTGGTAATGAGACAGCAGCACTGGGTGATCACCATGGTTATGGAATCACTGTGGCCCAGGGGTGCTCTTCTCCTGGGCTGTCCTGGACAACCTGGGAGATCCTCTGGGTTTCTCTGGACTGGATAAGCCCCAAGAATCATAGAATCATCATAGAATCCCAGAATGGTTTGGGTTGGAAGGCACCTTAAAGCTCACTTAGTTCCAACCTGCTGCTGAACTGCCCAAGCTGTGTCTCACCCCTGCGTCCATCCCCAGGCCACCGACCACACGTTCCTCCAGAAGTGTCACTACCACCATGGGACAAACCCACTCTACACGAAGCCCAAGATGCCACTGCCCGAGTTCACCATCAAGCACTATGCAGGGAAGGTAACCTACCAGGTGTGTGGCAGGGGGATGCCCAGCTGGGGTGTTAAGCAGGAGGTTGATCCTGCACCAAGCAGGGAGGTGCAGCACAGAGGGGTCTGGCTGGGACCCCCCATCCCAGCCTGGAGCTCCTCACCTCACCCCATCATGCTGCCAGGCTCCTCACCATGAGATTTTGCTCTTTGCCAGGTGCACAAATTTTTGGATAAAAACTATGACCAGGTCCGTCAGGATGTGCTGGACCTGTTCATCAGCAGCAAGACCAAGGTAGGGCCCTGCCTGAGCCTGGTTTGGTGGTGACACAGGGTGCTGGTGGCCATACATCCCTTTTCATGTCCCCAACTGTGTGTCCCCATGACCAGTGAAGCCAAGGGGGACCTGAAGCAGAAGATGCCTCTGGCTCCACCCTGTGCCCTCCTTTCATGGGGTCCTCTGGGCTTTGACCCTTCAAGCATTTGACACAAATGGGCACATGGGCTGCTGTTACGCTTTGTGTCATAATCCATATCCTCATCCCCATCCCTATCCAGGGAATCCAGCCACAAATAGGGGATGCAGCTTGCTTAGAGCTGGGCAAAAAGGCAGTGGCTGGGCTGGGAAGAGGAGCCAGGGGAGCTGCACCATCCTGGCCACCTTCCTCCTCACTAACCCTTTCCATCTCCCCAAGGTGGTGGCCAACCTCTTCTTTGGCCATGCCCAGGTGATGGCCCGGCAGAGGAGCCTCATCCGGAGGAGCAGCACCAGGACACGGCGGTACAAGGCTCCCACTGTGGCCGCTCGCTTCCAGCAGTCGCTCCTGGAGCTGGTGGAGAAGATGGAGAGGTCAGAGTGGGCGGAGTGGGTAGGCAGGCCATGCACTGGGCTGGTGGGGACAGGGTGACAGTGGAACTTGAGCCCGAGGTGGCTGGGCTGGCTTTGTCCTCTGTCCTCCATGGCTAATGGGGTCTCTCTGTTGCAGGTGCAACCCCTTCTTTGTGCGCTGCCTCAAACCCAACAACAAGAAGGTGACAGCCAGGGCTTTCCAGCCTGCAGTGCTGCCAGTGCTGCCTGCCCCGCTGGCACTGGGAGCATGGTGGGAACACACTGAGCAGGGGTTTGCCCAGGCAGCCACTGAGGTTTCTCCCCGTTCCCTCCCCAGGAGCCGGGGCTCTTTGAGGCTGACGTGGTCAGCAGCCAGCTGCGCTACTCGGGCATCCTGGAGACCATCCGCATCCGCAAGGAGGGCTTCCCCATCCGCATCCCCTTCCTCGTCTTCATCGACAGGTGCCCTGGGGCTGTGGGTGGGTTACTGCCATATGGTCCAGTGAGAGGAGACCACAGAGCTTGTGGGTGTTTTGGGGGGCAGTGTTTGGGCCGGGGTTCCCCCACAGTGGGAGCTGGGAGCCCCTTGCTTTGATGCACAGCTCCGGGAGAAGCTGCATCTCCAAACATGGTGCTCGTCACTGCAAGGAGGGTCCGTGCTGGGGTCTGGTAGGGTCCTGCATGGTCACAGTGTCATGGGCTCACCCAGGTACCGCTGCCTCGTCGACATGTGGTCCAACATCATTCCCAATGGAGCCAACTGTGTGGAGATGCTGAGGAATCTCTGCACCGTTAACCCCGGCATGTACTACGTTGGCGTCACCAAGGTACTGCCCCAGGAGGGGTTTTGGCTCCAGTGGTGCCCTGGGGATGGTGGCCAAGGCAGGGGGCTCATGGCATCATCCCTGCTCCCAGCTCTTCCTTAAGGAGCAGCTGTATCAGGCACTGGAGAGCAAGCGAGCCCGTGCCCATCACCTGGCCGCGCTCACACTCCAGCGCTACGCTCGCACCTTCTTCATCAAGCGGCGCTTCCGCTCCCTCCGCCGCAAGATCGTCCTCCTGCAGAGCCGGGCACGGGGATACCTGGCCAGGTGAGGGTCCCCAGGGGGCGTCAGGGGGGCTCTGGTGGGTGGCAGAGGGTGATGGGTGGCAGAGGGTGACGGGTGCCCTCCCGCAGGCAGCGGTACCGGCGCATGCGGCACACGCTCATCAAGTTCAGGTCGCTGGTGCACATCTACGTGAACCGCCGGCGGTACCTCAAGGTGAGGTGGGGGCTGGCACATTTCAGGGGCGTCCTGGGCACCTGCTCCCACCCTGCTGCATGTTCAGTGGTGGGTCTGAAGAAAGCTCCCCCCAAACCCTGAGCCCCTCCAGGCCCCATGCTACCACCTCCTCCACGTCCCATGGGGCACTGATGGTACCTCCTTGGGATGAAAACCTGGTGACATTTGGGGAGGCAGTGGCACCCCCCAAGTTCCTGCTGCCTCTGGGTCTCCCTCCCTCCCGGTGGGACTCAGAATGGCTGCTCTGCTTGCAGAGGAAGGAGGATGCTCGCCGGCGGGCTGAGGAGGAGAAGGAGAGGATGAAGGAGGTAACAGGCGCTCAGCACGCATGTGTTGCTGTGCCCTTGTCCCTGCCACGTGCTCGCCCGCCGAGGCATCCATGGGTGCTGGCACAGGGAGCAGTGTGGTGAGTGGGCACATCCCTGTGCTGCGGTGGCAGGAGCTGACACGGAGGGAGGTGGTGGATGTCACCCACCTGGAGATCCCGGCTGAGCTGATGGGGCTGCTGGAGGCCGCTGCAGGTGAGCGGGTCCTGCAGTGCCATCGCCCCCAGCCCCTTTTCCCCATCCCTCCGGCTGTGCCATAGCTGCCCGCTGTGCCACAGCCGCCCAGGAGGTGAATGCCGGCTGCGTGGTCCTGGTGCCACCGCCGGCGCTGCAGCCCGACTCCAAGCTCACCCTCCCGCTCGACATCAACGACTACCCCATGGCCAAGTACGTGCGGGGCCACTTCCAGGTAAGGTGGACGCCGCAGCCCAGCAGTGGGGAGCCTGTCCAGACAGCTTTTGGGGGGTCCCCGGCACCCCGGTTGTGGCTGAGCGTTTAGAATCAGGGTCCCTGCGGCGGTTCCCCACACCATCCCACCGGGCTCTGCCCCAGCTTTGGCCCCAGGGACGCCATGGGGAGCAAGAGAGGCTGGATCTGGGGTGGTTGTGGTACTGTGGTGAGCTGGCTGCCACCTCCCTCCCTCCCCGTGGGTTCCTGTCGTCTCCAGAGGCCGGGGGGACCATGCTGAGGCTATCGGAGAGAGACCCGCTGAGCCCTCCTGGACGCCCGACGCGGGGCGGATCCGGAACGCTGGGGCGGGAGACCAGGTCGCTTGCTCCCAGGACCCCAGCCCCATCCCCGGCCACTTTGCCCCATTTCTCCTCTTTGCCCTCTATTTTTGCCCTGTGTTTCCCTGTCCCTGATGTCCTGAGTGGTAGCACCAGGGCTGGATCCTGCTCTCAGTCTCGCCAAAATGCTGGCATAGAATCATAGACTGGTTTGGATTGGAAGGGATGTTAAAGCCCATCTCATTCCAACCTCCTGCCATGGGCAGGGACACCTTCCACCAGACCAGGTTACTCCAAGCCCTGTCCAACCTGGCCTTGAACATTTCCAGGGGTGGGGCAGCCACAGCTTCTCTGGGCAGTCTGTGCCAGGGCCTCACCACCCCATCTCTGGTGCTGCCAGCACAGCTTGAGCCTGTCCCTTCCCCGTTCCTGACAGGCTGCCAGCCCCATCCTGTGCCCCAGCCCTTTGGCCACCCCATAGTCCCCATCCAGCATCAGCACCACGCTCAGCACCCTGGGGCCGGCCCCTCGTGGCCTGAGGCTGTCCCCAGGTAGCCACGGGTGCGGGTGTCGCCGCAGGAACCGGCGTTCGGGATGCTGACGGCCCCGCTGAAGGCCCCCCTCACCCGGCTGGATGAGGAGCTGTGCCACGAGGCACTCAGCATCTTCCAACTGGTAGGTGGGATGGCACAGGATCCATCACCGCGATCCCCTGCCTGCTCCCTGCCTGGGGCCGGAGGGAGGACCTGGCTGTCCCCGTGGCAGATCCTGCGGTTCATGGGGGACCCGGGGCTGGGCGGCCTGCAGGAGACCCTCTTCGGCAACTACATCGTGCAGAAGGGGCTGTCGGTGCCAGGGCTGCGGGATGAGCTCCTGGCACAAGCTGCCAACCAGGTCTGGCGGAACACCAACGTCAACAACGAGGAGCGGGGCTGGCTGCTGTTGGCCACCTGCCTCAGCGCCTTCCCCCCATCTGCCGCCTTCGACAAGTACCTGCTCAAGTGAGCCAGGGATGGGCATGGGGATGGGGAGCAGGGATGGCTGGGACCCTCTGGGACAGACTGGCGTTCATGCCTGGGGACATTGCTGTGGCTCTTCGGGGCACTCTCCGGGTACCTGTGCCTGAGGACACTGCTTAGGTCCAACCAGGACCTGTGGTCCTGTGCCAACCTGGCACATGTGCCTGGGGTGCCACCCAGGTCCCTCCTGCAGCACCGTCCCTTCCCCACAGGTTCGTCTCCGACTACGCCTTCGCTGGCTACAAGCCGGTGTGCCAGCGCAAGCTGATGCACGCCATGGCCCGCTCCCAGCTGGGCACGGCGGCCGCCCGCACCTTCCCGCCCTCACTGCTGGAGTGGACGGCGAACCGGCAGCAGGCCAGCATGGCCCTCGACCTGCACTGCTTCAACGGTGCGGCTGGCGCGGCACCGGGCACGGCGGTGGCCAGGGGCGGTCACAGGGTGACCACCCTCACGGGCAGGAGGGGACTGATGGGACCAGCTCACTGCCCATCCCTCCCCAGGTGACCAGTTCTCCTGCCCCATCCACTCCTGGAGCACGGGCGAGGACCTGGCAGGGGATGTCCTGAAGCACAGGTAAGCACTGGCTTGGCACCCACAGTGTCACCCCAGGGCTGTTTTGGGTGTCGCCAGGATCGGGGAGTCGGGATGCCCAGCTTGTGGGCAGGGTGTCCCCAAAAAGCTGGGGCACTGCTGGTAGCCTGTGCCCATCCCCATCCCCAGCATCTGGCTCTTGGCAGGGGGCTGGCAGAGGGCTGGCGTGGCTGGTCTGTGGCCATGAAGGTGGGTGCCCAGTGGGCCGAGCTGGCTGGCCATGACTATGTCCTGGACCTCATCTCCGACCTCGAGCTGCTCCGGGGCTTCCCCAGACAGAAATCCTGCTTCCTCATCGCATGGGATGGGACTGAGAGCCTCGGCAGGGACAGCCGGGTGTAGGTACCTGGGCAGGGATGGGTCGCCCGCTGTGGTGGGATGAACCCTGGCACCGGGCTGGATGGGTGCTGGATAGGGGTGGGTGGGCTCCTGGAGGAGGGGATCTGGCACCTAGGGGGTGCTCAGTGAGTGCATCCTCCCTCTCTACAGGGTTCTAGGACATGGGTTGGATTTGGATGAGGTGCCTCCTCCCCCAGCTGTGAAAGCCCCCACGCTGCCCTCCACAGAGATGTACCACCCCCATGGTAGGACATCCTCCCCCTGGCCCCGGTGCTGCAGTGAAGGTCTGCTGTGCTGGTGGAGCCCTGCTGCTGGCAGCTCATCCTTCCTTGTCCCCTTGCAGATGGGGAATTTGGGGAGCCACGCAGCCAGAAGGGTCTGGACCGGTACCTGGACAGCCTCTTCGATCCAGTGCTCTCCTACGGCAATGGGGTGAGAGGAGCATCCCCCTGCCCAAGGCATTTTGGGGTGCAGGTGGCTTGGCCGCCTTACCCTGATTCCTGCCCCCCCAGGAGCTGGAGAAGCCAGCCATCCTCTCACAGAGGATGAAGGGAGGAGGTGGCGTGGGAGGGGGGGACAGTGGCAGTGATGCCAATCGGAGTGGACCCCCTGTGCCTGCGGAGATGCGTCAGCCGAGGGGTGAGCGCCCCAAGCACTCCCACATCCCACCCCAGCTCCCTGCCTCAGTTTCCCAGCCTGGTCCCTGGTGGGGAGGACATGCCTGCACCCAGGACCTCACAGCTGATCTCTCCTCTTTGTCATCGCAGGCACAGAGCCGGCCCTGTCCCCACAGAGCAGGCCAGATGCCAACCAGCCACCTGGACTCCCGGTCAGTGCCGGGGGGGCTGGGGGGGTCAAGCCCCTCCTCCGCTTCAGGGCAGCTCCTTTGGGCAGCTCTTGGGATGGGTTCAGCTGGGGGTGCTGATGGCACAGTGTCCCTTGCAGGGCAGAGCAGCGGAGGGGACGCCACCCCACACCCCCCAGCCCCGGCCCTACTCGCAGAAAGCCGGTAAGGGGTCCTGGTGCAGTGGGGCAGCCACGGGGGCCCGTGGCACCGAGCCAGGGCCCAGGTGTAGGGGCAGTGTCTGGCCCCCCCTGAGCCATTCTTGACCCCACAGCAGCTGTGGGGCGGCGGTGGCCAGGAGAGCTGGTGCGGCATTCCCGGCTCAACTCGGAGCATTTCCCACGGCCCACACACGACATCCGGAACATCATCCGGCAGTGCCAGCCAGCCCTGCGCAGCTCCCAGGCCCCCAGGTACCCACCCGGGTCCCCAGCCAAGCCATGGGCACATGGGCGGGTCCATGTGCTGGCCCTGATGCCAGGGTGTAGGGAATGGTGGGGTGCAGGGAATGATGGGGTTGCAGGTGATGCCAGGTACAGGTGATGCTGGGGTACAGGTAATTCCAGCATGCGGGTGATGCCAGGATGCAGGTGATTCCAGGTATAGGCAGTGTAGGATGCTGTCTCTGCAGCAAGCTTTTTGGGAAGAAGGTGGACCCCCACGAGGAAGCCATGCAGATCCTGAAGGAACAGCTCTCGGCAGCCCGGGTGCCAGCGGCTGTGGTAGGGATGTGGCTGCCCCCATGTCCCCTCTACTAGGCTGGGGGTGTCACTGGCCCTGACCACAGCCCCTCTGTGCCTCACAGGGGCCCAAGGAGGTGGTGGCCACAGTGAAGCCGGTGCCCAGTGCCAGGTACCAGCTGCGAGCACCCACAGGGCGTCCAGCAGCCACTCGGCCCCCAGGTATTGCTGGGCAGAGCTGTGGCCCTGGGGGGGCCAGGGTGGAGTGGGGCACCTCATCCTCCCAGTGGCATTGGGTGATGCCTTATGCAGCCTGGTGCTAGTCCAGCTCCACAGCACCCTCATGGAATAGCCACTGTGTCTGGCTCGACCTGACAACTGCTCCTCGTGCCTCAGTTTCCCTGGGTGGAGGGGCCTTCCTGCAGGGCTTTCTGTCCCTTCACAGTCTCTGTCTCTCGGGAGCTCCCATCTGAGGCACAGCAGGTCCAGACCCAGCTGCACCGGAGCTGCAGTGAGGACTTCTACACCTACCACAACGTGCCCTGGAAAATATTCATCCGGAAGGAGGTACGGATTTATGGGGACACTCAGGGGCAGGCTGGTGCTGAGGTCCTAGAGGGATAAAGGGGGCTTTTCACCAAGCCCTGTTCTCTCTCCTGACAGGTTTTCTACCCTAAGGACAGCATCAACAACCCACTGCTGCTCGACCTCATCTTCAGGCAGGTGAGGCACCAAGCTGGCCCCTAAGGTCCCCCGGGGGTCCCCTGGAAGCTGAGGTATTCCCCAGTGGGGTGATGGCTCACTCATCCCACCGCATATGTCCCATCTTCCCCTGCTGAGCTGCCATGTAGGAGCTGCCCCAAGCCAGGGGGAGCGGGCAGGGCAGAGGGGCTGGGGTCCCACCACGCTCCCTGGCATGACCTCACTGCTCTCACCCTCTTCCCCAGATCTTCAACGACGTGCTGTCTGACACCTGCATCCGGATCAGCCAGGAGGAGCGGCTCCGCTTGAAATCCCTCTTTGGTAACCCCTGACCACATCCCTGTGTCCTGCTGCTCCTTGCCTGGGGGGGTTCACACACCTGGGGGGCTCAAACCCAGCCTCTCTGGTGCCTAGCCTCATCTCCTGGGGTCACGACTGGCAAAACTGGGGTAGTTTTGCCTCCAAATGCAATGACCCCCTGGTAACTTAGTGCTCTGTAATGTCACGAGTTCTGTCAGGTCTCAGCCAGTTGCCAGGGGGACATGGGTCTCTCCATCATGTTCCTGCCAGGTGTGGGAAGGCTATGATCATCCCTGCTCCTGCTGGGAACCATGCGTGGATCCTTCCCAGAGAGGGAGGATGCTCACCAAGAGGTATTTCCCTCTCCCCACAGCGGAAAACAAGCTTGACTCCTTCAGCCCCGTGGCCACCGAGAGTGTCAAGAGGGAGATCATCGCTGCAGCCCGGGATGGCTGTGAGGTGTATTTCTCCCGTCTCTTCCCTGCCACGGTGAGGGTCTGGCTGTGGGGCAGGTCAGCATGGGGGCCACCACGGCCCCGTGCCCCCAACTGAGGCACTGTCCTGGCCCACAGGGCAGTGTGGGGACGGGCGTGCAGATCCTGGCCGTGTCCCACACCGGCATCAAGCTGCTGCGGCTGGTGAAGGGCACCAACGTCCCCGGGGAGCAGCTGCGGGTGCTGCGGGCGTACAGGTGGGGGTGAGGAGCGTGGGAGGCCGGGGTGGGATGGGTGCCATGGGTGCTGGGTGTTTCAGCCTCCCCTCGCCCTGCCCCAGCTACGCCGACGTGCTCTTCGTGACCACCCCATCCAGGAACATGCTGGAGTTCAACCTGCGCAGCGAGAAGCTCATCCTCTTCTCCCCCAAAGCCCCCCAGGTCAAGGTCATGGTCGACCACTTCATCACGGAGCTCAGGAAGGTGGGGGGTGCCCTGGGTTCAGGGTGAGGGGGGGCATGTCCTGGGGGTCAGACCCTGCCTGTGTCCCTGCACTCGGGGGGCTGGGGTGGGCAGCGGAGGGCACCCTGTGAATAGGACCATGTATGGAATTGGGGGGGACACCCTGGGGTGGTCCTGGGGCTGCGGGTGCTCGAAGCCCCTGCGCTGGGTGGGATGTGGGTGTCCCTGTGTGTAATGGCTGTGCCAGCCTCTGCTGTGTCCAGGACTCCCAGTATGTGGTGGCTGTCAGGAACTACAGCCCAGAGGATGGGGGACAGCTCAGCTTCCACAAAGGGGACATCATCCACCTCCAGTCACTGGAGCATCCTGAGAGAGGTGAGAGGCCTCCACACTGCCCCCCACAGCGAAACACCCTCATAGGGGTGGCAGGACTGATGGCTTCACCCGCGCCAGAGGTGGTCATGTACTTGTCTTGCACCCTGTGACACCCTCTGTCCCCATGGTGTCAGACTACTACTATGGCTGCGTGGTCCGCAAGAAGGTGATGTACCTGGAGGAGCTGAAGACAGGCACCCAGGACTTTGGTGAGTGCCATGCTGCCCCATGTTTGTCCCTGGTGTGCCCTGAGCTGTGTCCCTTCCTGGGGCTGGGGGATAGTGCAGGATCCTCAGCAGGATGGTTTGGGATCTTTTCGGCACCGATCCAATGCAGGGGGATGCTCCCCTGTGGGTCCCACCCTGGGTGGCACCAGGTGCTGCCCATGTCCCTGCAGGTGACAGGCTTTGTGGCCCCTCTTCCCTGCCTTTACCTCAAATGCTGCTGAACTGCAGCTGCTTCCAGCCAAAATCTGGAAAAGGCTGGGAATGCAAAGGCAGGAGGAAGCAAACAGAGATATTTTCGGGGTGTCCACCTGGGCTGCCAGCCCAGGGCCATCCCCACCATCTGCCCGCTGCAGGGTGGAAGTTTGGGGCCATCCATGGCAGGCCAGGGCTCTTCCCTCCCGAGTACGTCCAGCCCGTCGCGGCGCCTGACTTCGTCCATTTGCCTGCGGAGAGGAAGGAGGAGCCCAGGGACAAGCAGGGCAGGGTGGCAGCTTCGGCGGCCGTGGCTGTGGCCGTGGCCTCCACTGCTGCTGCCCAGGAGCTGGACCGGAAAACCGAGGTGGGTTCTGGGCTGGGGCTGCCACATGGTGCTGGCTGTGCCCGGTGCCCACTGCCCTGCTCCGCAGGTGTCCCCGGCCAGTGCCACCTTTGCGGAGAGTCTGGAGGGAGACAGTGTTGAGCAGCTCAGGGATGTCACAGGGACCTGCCCCATGCTGGCCTTTGCCCAGCGGCATTTCCGTGCGGCACGACATGGGACCATGTGAGTGTCCAGCGGTGGGACAGGGACACGCCGTGGTGGGGACACCTGTGCCCACCTGCTCCCTTGAACTTCTGTCCCAGGGATTCCTGTGGGACAAAGGCCAGGAGGGATGTGCCCAGTGTGCTGGAGATGCTGACGTTCACCAAGGTACAGGGAAGTGGGGAGCCTGGGGTGCCCCTGCCCTGCTGTCACCTGCAGATCCCACCAAGATCCCAGGGAGAGCTCCCTGAATAGCACTCCAGCATCCCTCTGGCTGCTCCCAGGAGCTGACCCTCTCCCCCCACTCCAGATCCCCATTCAGGAGTCACTTATCGAATTTGTGGATGGTGGAATCAACAAACAGGCTGCTGAGGCTTTCCAAGGTAGGCAGGGACATGAGCATCGTGTCCCCCTGTCCCCCAGCCATTCCCAGCCCATCCTTTGAGGGCTGTGGGGGCAGGACCAGGACAGGCAGATGGAGTGGCCTGTGGGACTTAGGTCCTCTGGTCCCACTGCCCCATGTGCTTGGAACGTGCCCACCCAGGGGAGTGTGTCCCTGGGAAGGGGATGCACTGAGCTGTGTCACTGTGTGGCTTTGTTATCCCCAGCTGTGATGAAGTTCATGGGTGACCACCCTCTGCGGGGGCAGACGGAGCTGGACGCTGTCTGCACCATCCTCAAGGTAAATCCACCACCGGGGCAGTGAGTCCTGGGGGTGGCCTGGGCAAGGAGTGGCAGCTATGCCTGTCCCCAGCTCTGCGCGGAGCACGAGGTCCTGCGGGACGAGGTGTATTGCCAGATCATCAAGCAGATCACCAACAACACCAGCTCCAAGACGTGAGTCCCTACACCCAGCTGGGACAGCAGAGGCTGGAACTGGGGACACTTGTGTCCCTGGCTGGGCTGAGCTGCCACAGCGTGGGGGGAGACCCAGGGACCCCATCCCCAGCGTGATGGGTGCCACCATCGGCATCCTTGCCCTGCTCAGTGGTTTAGCCCTGGCTCTTCCCACAGGGACAGCTGCCAGAAGGGCTGGAGGCTGCTCTACATCCTCGCTGCCTACTACAAGTGCTCTGAGGTGCTCCGGCCCTTTCTCCTGGCCTTCCTGCAGGACGCTAGCAGGCACCCGGAGCTGCCCTTCCACGGTAGGGGCTGTGCACGCCCCAGGGTGCTGGGTGCGTGGTGGGGAAGGACACCCTGGGATGTCACAGGGCTCAGGAGTGGTGGCTCAGCCCCATCCTTCATCCCAGTCCGTGTTCCTGCCAGGCATCGCCAAAGCCTGCGAGCAGAACCTGCGGAAAACGCTGCAGTTCGGCGGCCGCAGCCTCTTCCCCAGCAGCATGGAGCTCAAGGCCATGGTGGTGAGGCTGGGGGCTTGTGGGTGCCCGTGGAATGTGGGGCAGGGCTGGTATCAACTTGAGGTGCCCCCTAGAAGTTCTGGATACCTGCATGGTCTCGGGATCCCTCCGTGGGCTTGGGATCTTGCCCAGACACTGCTCTGGAACTGAGCTGATCCTTTTTTGGGATCTTCCCAAAAGAGCACAGTCCTTTTTGGGGGCTGCTCTTCACTGCTTTGGGGGTGCCCTGAGCTTGCAGGGGTCCCCAGTGGGGATGCAGCTCTGTGGACATGGAGCTGGAGGTGTGATGGCTCACACAGGCAGGATGGGCAAGAGATAGGATGATCCCAATGGGATGGTCCTGTGGGATAGCTGGAGTGTCCTCTGGGGTCTTGCTGTGCAAAGGGCCCCCATGCACCCCAACAAGTCCTCCCATGCAGGCCGGACGCAGCGCCAAGCGCCAGCTCTTCCTCCTGCCCGGTGGCATCGAGAGGCACCTCAAGATCAAGACATGCTCAGTGAGTCAGAGGGGCAGGTGGCTCCATGCACCCCAGGATTGTGGTGACCCCCTCAGAGGGTGCAGATGTGAGGGGGCTGCGCTCCTCGCCTGTTCCCGCTATGGGACTTTGTTCACTGGGAAAGGCGGACCCCTTCCCTGGGCAGCCGCATGGGATGAGCCTCAATGCAGGACATGTTGGTGGCCTGGAGCACAACAGGGGGATGTGGCAGCACCCCAGCCACCTGTCCCTGTGCCCAGGTGGCTCTGGATGTGATCGAGGAGCTGTGCTGCGAGATGGGGCTGCAGCATCCAGAGGCTTTGGAGGAGTACATCCTCTTCGTGGTGACCGACAGAGGTGAGGGGCTGGCGGGAACAGGATGGGACAGGATGTGCTCGTGGTGTGGTGGCCACGCTCAGGCTCCCGGGTGGCACAGGGCAGAGTGTGCGGCCACTGACCCGCCGGGAATATGTCCTGGATGTGGCTGCTGAGACGGAGTGTCGGGACACCAGCTACACCTTCTGGTGCCGCCGTGTGGTCTGGAGCCAGCCCCTCAAGTTCGACAACGAGCTCTATGTCACTGTCCACTACAACCAGGTCAGGCCACCCCATCAGCCTCCCCCAGGGCCACCTCCCTGTCCCCCCCAGAGCGTGCCCTGTCCCCAAGCCGTGTCCCTGTGCCCTGTTTCTCCCCACCAGGTGCTCCCTGACTACCTCAAGGGGCTGTTCACCGTCCTGCCACCCGCGAGGCCGGGAGAGCAGCACTTCCCACACGTGGCCAAGCTGGCTGCGCTCCAGCACCGAGCCAAGGACCACCACCACCTCCCCACTGCGTACGGCCAGGGATGGGGCATCCTGGGGGGAAAAACACACATCCCGTGGGGTTTGGGACCCACTGGCCAGCGCTGGCCCTGACCTCGGGCTCCCCGCAGGCGGGAGATGCAGGACTACGTCCCCCCACAGCTCTTCCGCCTGCTGAAGCCCCAGTCCTGGCTGCAGATGGTGACCCAGCACGTCCAGCAAGCCAAGGCCCTCAGCGCCCACCAGGCCAGGGCACAGTTCCTGGGTGAGGGGACAGGGAGGTGACACGGATAGGGAGAGGATGCTGAGGGGATGCAATGCTAATGAGGACACAGTGCTAATGATGATGCAGTGCTTCTTGAGACACAGTCCTGCTGGAGATACAAGGTTGTTGGGGATGGGAGTTGCCCAGGAGGTGATGGGTATGGGAAGCATCATCCTGCCTGGAGGGTGATGATGATGGGGATGGAATTCTGCTGGGTGGCTCCTCTGCAGGGACTCTGGGACAGGGAGCTCCCTGTGTGGAGCCTGAGGTGCTGCACATGGAGGGCAGGATGCATTGGCAGAACAGGACAGGCTGCTCCCAGGCCCCAGTTTCCCTTAGCTGCTCCGGGGTCCAGAGCCTGAAGCAGTGCAAGGCTCCGGGATCCAAATCAGCTCCTGTCAGGCATGGAGCTGGCTGAGCCCTTGGCAGAGCCCCTGTGGGTGCAGTCCACCCTGGGGACCTGGCAGGAGTGGGTGGCAGTGGGCACTGAGACCCCGTCCTCCACCCCGCAGGGCTGCTGAGTGCCTACCCCATGTTTGGCTCATCCTTCTTCTACATCCAGAGCTGCAGCAACAACGCCATCGTCTCGCCCTGCATCCTGGCCGTCAACCAGAACGGCCTCAACTTCCTCAGCAAGGAGACCCACGTAGGTGGGGGGCTGTGTGGGACACATGGGATCATGGAATGGTTTGGTTTGGAAGGAACCTTAAAGCTCATCCAGTTCCAGGGGCATCTCCTACTAGACCAGGTTGCTCCAAGTCCAGTCCAACCTGAGGTCCCCGCTCCCCTTGGTGGGGTTCACAGGGCCACTCCCCCTGTTCCCACCAGGAACCCATCGCCAAGTTCTCGCTGAACGAGATCCAGTCCACGCGGACGCAGCGGCCGACGGCCGGATCCAGCTATCCCTACGTGGAGATCACGCTGGGAGACCTCCTGGCCCAGGGCATCACCCAGCTGCAGCTGGAGCAGGTTGGGGACACCCGAGGGGGGGCCCCACTGGGGGTCCCATGGCAGTGGCACGGTCACTGACCGCCGGCGTGTCCCCCTGGCAGGGCCTGGAGCTGTGCCGGGTGGTGGCTGTGCACATGGAGAGGCTGCTGGGCGCCCGGGAGAAGCGGCTGACGCTGCCGCCCAGCGAGATCACCCTGCTCTGAGCCCGCCGCGGCACCCCGGACCCCGGCGCGGGGCACAGCGGGTGCGGTGCCCCCGGGGCGTCCCCAGCCCGGCCGGTGCCGCCGTCCCCGCTCGCAGCTCCTGTTGTTACGGGGTTTATACAAGCCCGGGAGCCCGGCACGACTCGCTGTCCGTGCT
Source organism: Pseudopipra pipra (assembly GCF_036250125.1). Classification (NCBI taxonomy): domain Eukaryota; kingdom Metazoa; phylum Chordata; class Aves; order Passeriformes; family Pipridae; genus Pseudopipra; species Pseudopipra pipra. The sequence continues at coordinate 14,342,124 of NC_087564.1, forward strand.
TTTGTGCCGCACATGTTGCCGCGGGGGGGATGCTGACCCCCGTGCCTCAGTTTCCCTCTCCCAAGTGCCTTAATTTTCCCGTCCATCCCAGTGCCTGTTTCCCATCCGGTGCCTCATTTTCCTCATCCGTTCCCCTATCCCAGTGCCTCACTTCTCTCTCCATCCCTGTGCCTGCTTTCCATTCCCACGCCTCATTTTCCCCATCCGTTCCCATGCGTTTCCCCATCCCTGTGCCTCCTTTTCCCCGTCCATCCCCGTGCCTGTTTCCCCATCCCGGTGCCCCAGTTCCCTCTCCATCCCGCCCTATATCCTCAATTTCCCGATGCCCGTTCCCTCTCACCCGCACCCGTTCCCGGTCACGCCCCCGCTCGCCCCTTGCTCTCCCCGCGCCCGGCAGGGGGCGCTCGCGCCGCGCACCCGCCGCCACCTCCGCGCTCTCCGACCCTCCGCCGCCACCGCGCGCGCGCGACCCGTCCAATCAGTAGCCGGCCCTCTGCGCTCGCGCCCGCCTCCCGACCAATCAGCGCGGCGCGGGGCGGGGCGGGGGCGGTGCCGCCGGTGCCGGTAACGGCGGCGGGCGGGGCGGGGCGGGGCGCGCGCGCCGGTCGGTGCGCGCGTGCGAGGGGGCGGGGCCCGGGGGGCGGTGGCGGGCGCGCGCGTGCGCGGCGGGGCGGGGCGGGGCGCGGGGCGGCCCCGCGGCGATCCGGGATGTCGGGCCGGCTCCTGGTGACGTAGCGGGAAGGGCCGCGCCAGACCCCTCTCTCCCACCCCCCCGCCCGCCGCCGCCGCTGCTCCCCCGGCACGGCACGGGATACCCTCCCTTACACACACGCCGACCTCCTCCGGTTTCCCCGCCATGGGCAGCGCCGCTGCGGCCGGAGCGGGCGGGGCGCCCGGGGCCGCCGCTGGGCATGTGCCAGGCCCGGCCGCCGCGTGAGCACCGACACCACCGGCAGCGTTGTCTGCGCCCGCCCCGGGCCGAGCCGTGAGTGTGCCCCGGCAGGGAGGGAGGGGACGGCAGCGGTGCGGGGAGGGGTCCCATCTCCTCGGGGGTGGGGGGGAGTGGTTGGCGCGGTCCCGGCGGCCCCGCGCTCACTCCCCGGTGCCCCGGGGCTCTCTCTCCCGGCAGGGCGGCGGGTGCCATGAGCAGCAGCCGCGCGTCCCCCGCCGCCGCCCGCCGCCGCCTGCAGCGCGGGGATCGATAGAGGCGGGGGCTGCAGACCAGCCATGGCCGGCAGCGGCTACACGGACCTGCGGGAGAAGCTCAAGTCCATGATGCCCTACCGGGACGGCCACAAAGGCGGCGGCGGGGGGGGCCTCCCGCGGGAACCCCCCGAGCCCCCCTACGACCGCAAGCGGCGGCACCAGGAGGACTCCGGCTCCGAGCCCAGCGACTACGAGGAGCAGAAGGAGGAGGAGGAAGCCCGGAAAGTGAAGAGCGGCATCCGCCAGCTTCGCCTGTTCAGCGCCGAGGAGTGCGCCAAGATCGAGGCGCGCATCGAGGACGTGGTGTCCCGGGCCGAGAAGGGGCTCTACAAGGAGCACACGGTGGACCGGGCGCCGCTGCGGAACAAGTATTTTTTCGGGGAAGGCTACACCTACGGGTCCCAGCTGCAGAGGAGAGGGCCCGGCCAGGAGCGGCTGTACCCGCGGGGGGAGGTGGACGCCATCCCCGAGTGGGTGCACGACCTGGTGATCAGGAAGCTGGTGGAGCACCGGGTGATCCCCGAGGGCTTTGTGAACAGTGCCGTCATCAACGACTACCAGCCGGGGGGCTGCATTGTCTCCCACGTTGACCCCATCCATATCTTTGAGAGGCCCATCGTGTCCGTCTCCTTCTTCAGCGACTCGGCGCTCTGCTTCGGGTGTAAATTCCAGTTCAAGCCCATCAGGGTCTCGGAGCCCGTTCTCTTCCTGCCCGTGAAGAGGGGAAGCGTCACGGTGCTCAGGTAACTCGCCCGCGTTGCCGGGGCTTGGTTGTGTAACGCGGATCACGAGGCTCATGGATGCGCCCCGACGGCGCCTCGGGCTCCATCTCCCTCGCCTGTAGACACGCACAGGGTTTCACTGTGGTGGAAGGGGTAAGGCAGGGATTTGGGGGCGGTCCTGCTGCTGTGGTGGGTGAGGATTTGGGAGGGTGCCCTCTCCATGGGGCTTGAGGCGAGTCCTGGTGGGAGTGTGGCCACTCGCCGAGCTGAGCTTAGCTGTAGTTTCCCGTAAATGGTTAAAATAACACGTCGAAACACAAAATGGATCCTGTGCCCAAGAGTGGTCAGACGTGTTATTTTAACTGTTAACTGAGCAGCTGGTTGGGACTGGACTCCTGGGACTATTCTTAGCTCGGCCAGTGCCTCCCTGACCTGACCTTAAACGTGTAGAGGAGGTGTGAATGGCCTTGTCTTCCCAATCTGTAAACTGGGAATACTGAACCCTTCCCTGCCTGGTGACGATGGGGAGACCAAGACCCGAGTGCAGAGCCCTGTGGGATTGTCACTTGGAAGCACAGCAGGTCACAGGCAGGAAAGGACTTTACGTGTGATGAGGAAGAGCTGTGGAGGTGGAATGACCTGCCCAAGGTCATGCAGCTGGTCGGCAGTAAAGCTGGGATTGGCACTGGGAAACGCCTGCTTCCTAATCCCGCTGCCTTCCTGGCACGGGCTGGGAGGGAGAGCAGGCAGGTGAGGGGACAAGAAGGTAAGAGGACAGGCAGGACTGGAGCGTACGGACCCACCAGTGTCCAGCTCCTGGGGAGGGCAGCTCGAAGCCTGGCACCAGGGCTGCCAGTTCCTTGTGTCCCTGAAGGTCAGAGTGCTCCTTGCCAGGAGCAGGGATCACCGGGACCCTGCCAGCAGTGCTCTGAGCTACCAACTTACCCTCGTTTGAGTGGCTATTTTTTGGGCTGGTGAAGGTCCAGGCCGGTTTTCTGGGCTCCCAGGCTGTAACACAATCCCTTGCTTTGGCTTGTAAAGTGATCGCCGCAGGGTTCGGGAAGGAATTTTTCCCCCCACATACACACGGCCTCCTTGACTGGTGCATCAATAATAAATGCTGAGATCTCGCGTAGCTTTTATCTCGGAAAAGCTGCACAAACATTAACTAATCCTCGCCATACCCCGGCGTTAGGTAACTTCTGTGGATTAGCCAGGGATGAGGGAGGCTGCGGAGGGAATCGGAAACAGCACTGGGGACGTTTTCTCTCTCTCTAGTGGGTTGACCAGGGCAGAGGGGGCAGAGGTCAGGGTGATTTTGTGAAATAGGACCCGAGGGGACTCATCCTGCCCCATGTCCTTTTACTGCAGAGCAAGTTCCATCCACCCTAGGGATGGAGACTGCCGGGTGTAAGGCAGCCACTCCGCTCCCTCACTTCCCCAAGACACCAGGAGGGAAACTTTCTACCCTAATTTTCCTGCTGGTGATGAGAATCTCTCTGCTGTCTTTCCCCGTTGGGTCTGGATAAATAGTTATTCTTTCTTTCACAGCCAGAGGCATTTTTTTTTATTTTTTATAACTTAACAGAGGTCAGCCTCGAGTCTTGCAGTCAAAGCCACTCGGAAAACTCATGGCCTTATGTCTGCAGGAGGATTGGGACTCTGCAGTGGAGGATGGTGGGAGGAAGAAGAGGTGCTTTCTCTGCTCCAGGACCAGAGAATGATGTTTTCTTATCCCAGACCTTGCTCTTCCCTCAGAACTGCTGGGAAGAGGCACTGGCTCATGGCTCCCAGGATTGACATGTCGTGTCTCCCGGGGTCTCTGGGTTGTTGACCAGCGTCACCCAGCTGCTGAAACCAGTTTATTAACGTGGCTGAAACAATTGCACAAACCAAATGAAGTATCTTTTCCCTCCAGTGTCTTTTCCCTGCAAATTGAAGGGCTGCTTTCTCCTTTACCCACTGCCACTTCATCAGCGTCAGATGTTCTGCTTTCCAACAAATAATAGACTTTAGGATGGATTATTTCAATTTTGGTACAGCAATTAGCAGATACTTAGCACTCACTTAAGATGAGATTCTGCCAAAGTGATTGTTCTGCTTTGATATGATCCTGGCTGGAATCGAATTCTTTTCCTCACAGCAGATCTCCTTACCTCTCCTCTAGCCCCGACAGTTTAGGAGGAGCAGGAGAGGTGCAGATTGTTGGTAGGCTCTCAGGGGTGTATCACCAAATCCATCCCTTGGTTATGATTAAGTCAACTCCCCAAACTTGGCGTTTTCTGCTGTGGGTAAACAGTTGCTGGAGGCAGTTGCCCTGGAGATGGGGAATGGGTGCAGATAGAAGTGGCATGCCTGTAATGTCTGGGATTCAAATCCTGCTGGGTCAGTGGCTGCTCCTGGCCTGCTGCCTTTTGGGGAAGCCAGGGTAGCCCGTGGAAGTCAGGAGGATCTAAGGGAAAGCTGTTGGATCCCTCTCTTTGACCTCACAGCGTTCTCAGGCTGTCCCCAGATCACACCTGTCCTGTTCTTGCTCTCAGCAGCCTGTTCCCAGTTCTCCTCCTGATTTCAGAGCCGCCTACCCAGCAGGGATTTTGCACTGAGGCTTTCCCCATATCCCTCCCTTGACTTTGCCTGCCCTGAAGCAGGATGTGGTGTTTGCCAACAATGAACCTGCTGGAAAGGGTTCAGACCTCAAACTACAGGTGAGGTGGAACAGAATTCACCTGCCTGGGCTGTGCCCCTCTGCCAGAAACCAAAGGCCGAGCCAACCCATGACCTGCTAATGAGCCCTTCCCTCTTCCAGCGAGGCCCTTTTTCCTCTCCTTTCTCATCTGCAGGGAAGATTTGCCTTTGTAGGTTTTGAGATTTAGAAGACAACCTCCTCCAGTCTCCTCTTCTGCAGCCCTGGGAAGCAGGTGCTCCTGCAGGTTTGTCCCACTGCCAGCCAGTCCAAGAGGAAGCATCACCTCAGTGTGTGCTGCTGGATCCCAGTCCTGTGGCCCATCAGCTCTCGGGGGGGGGGGAGGCTGCTGGCTGCACCACATTTGTGGGTTTTCTTTTTTTAGCAATAATTTGATAAGCATCAATCGATTGAACCAGTGGGGAGGAGATGGAGGAATTTGCCTGTTCATCTGGGGAACGTGTGCTTTGACAATGCTTAGGCTGGGAAAAAGGGAGGGAGCTGGGGGATGCAGATCCAGCTGGGATGGGGGGTTCCATCCGGATCCCTGCCCTGCAGCTGCTGTCAGAGGTAGCAAATCTCAGCACTGAAACTGCCAGGAATGTTTTCTCAGCGCCGTGGTTGGAAATAGTGCAGCTGCAGTTGGAGGAATGAATGGCACAGGTAACATTTCCCAAGTTCTGGGAGCTGGTGTGCCATGTGGGCTTCCCTCCCGCAGCTGGAGAGTGCTCCAGGTCATCTCCTGGCTGTTCGTGATGGCAGGGAAACACTGTGATGTGTATCCCTCCTGTTGTCTCCAGGCTTGCCTGGTGGCGCATAATCAGAGCTGCTTGGAGTCGCTGGAGGATGAACCTGCTTCCTTCCCAGCTGGAGGAATCTCTCTGCAGCTGCCTGCATTAGATGCTTTTCCAAAAAAGCCTGATCCCTCAGAACAAGCTGTTGGTGCAGAGGAAGTTCTGTGTGTGCCAGTGGTGATGAGGCAGAGATTTGTTCGAGCTCTGCTCAGACTGGTCGGTGTCACATCCATGGTTTGTGGCAGGAGCTCTCCTGAGCCACAAGTAAAGCCTTGAGTTGCCCAAACCCTGCAGTGGGCCAGGTCCCTGTGCCTCTGAGCTGGCCTGGCTGTCCTCGGGACGTGTCGTCATAGAAATGTTTCTCGTTAGAGACTCTGCAGAATTTCAGGGCCTCCTTTCTGGTGATGTCTGCACAGAAAAAATCCACTTTCATCAGATTCATCATGTGAATCAGTTCTGTAGTGGCTCTTCTGGATTGAGAAGGAGACTCAGGGAGGAGTTGTCTGTGTAAGGTCTGACAGTTTGGAGTTGGGGTGGGTTGAGGGGGGCGTGTGGGTAACATCAGCACCTCCCTGTGTTCTTCTGAAAAACACTCTGGGATAGAGATATCCTATTCAGGTGTTCTCCTGGGCATGAATTTAGGGTTTTCCTTAGCAAATTGCTTTGGGTTTGTTCTCTGGGCAAGAAATCTGCAGGTAGATCCATTACGGGTATTTTTCCCCAGTGTCTGCCCCTTCACCCGTCATCGGGGTGTGCAAGGCTGGGCAGTGGGTGAGAAGTTTTTGCTGGCACAAGGCAGCATAAGTATGACACAACCAAATAATCTTTTTCTTCCATTTTTCTGCCTGTGCAGAGAGACACCGTCACTGTATGGGATATGGTGCAAGCAGAGTTTTCTCACACCAGTAAGGCACTGGGGCAGACTGGTGCCCTTTAGGACCTCAGACTGGAGTACTGGGGCTATTGCTTTGGTGCTGCCCATGTGCATCTGGGGCCACGAACTCTTCCTGGGGCCACTCTGGGACTGATCTGGGAAGGGGATTCCTGCCTGGGGAGTGAGAAGGAGTGTCCAGGCTGACATCTCGTGATAGAGAGCACATGTCTGGAAACAGACCTTTTCCTGATGTTTAGGGTGTTGCCGAGGATGCGCCAAGTTGAATGTTAACATGGGTGATATTCATGAATTCGCTGGAGCCTGACGCAGAGATTCCTGGAACGTAAAAGAGCATCACCGTAAGCCCCTTGGCATAACACTGTCGTGTTCTGCAGTGCCTGGAGGGCGGGGGCACGGACATCACCCCTGTTTTAACTGATCAGGACTTATGCTTTTTAACTCTCCTCCTAAAGCAGTAGATCTGTCTTTGAGGAGAGGTGCGTGTTTCTGGGTGAGTGGGTGGGTTATCTAACCAGATCAAGGAAACCCGGTCCCGTCCCCGGAGAAGACTTGCGTGTGTAAGATGTGTTCTGTGCTCTGAGTGTCCTGAATAACCTGCCAGCCCCTGACCCTGGCCGTGCTTCTGAGGGCTGCCTGGCAGCCGGTGTGCCAGGAAAAGCCTCGTGGGGACCACGGGCCTGGTGATTTCTGGTTCAGGTTAAACAGCGCGGGGGTGTGCCAGCGTTGTGTGGCTTCGGCAGCCTTTGCCCAAATCCCTTTCAAGGTGCTCCTGCCCTTGTCAGGTGTTCCAGGAGGCTCTGAAGGTGTTTAGCTTCTCTCTTTCCCATGCTGGAGTCTAGAAGGCTCTGTGTGAGCTGACACTCTCCAAACGGCAGGTAGAGGGCAGGCCCCACTCTCGGACCTGCTGGCTGGAGCCATGGGAGTGACGGGATGTGCTCCCGCAGGGTGGTTTGTGTGTCCGAGCAGGGGTGGTGGCTGCTCTCCATGGACCCACTGTGATTTCACCTGCTTGACAACAGAAGTAGCCACGAGAAAAATGCTCCAGTGTTTTGTAGGAAGCTGAGGTCGTCCTTGGCTTTGGCTTTTCTCCAGCCTGCTGGAAACATGGAGTATCCGAAGTCACCTCACACAGTGAAACACTCCTGCCCAGAGCGGCTACTGCTTGAGCCTGGGGTCGTTTTCCTCAGCCCAGGGAGCTGTTTCTCCCTGTAACAGGGAGGTTTTGGGAGTGCAGCTTGGTTTGCAGGTCTGAGTTTGAAGGTTATAACCCAAGTGCATTGGGTTAGGGTTGGTGATGTTTGTATTGTGGCTGAGGATGTGCCACGTGATGGGGAGCAGGGAGGATGAGGGTGCTGAGAGAATCTGTGCCCAGGTGAGGGGGGTGAGAGGCTCAACTCTTGCCATCACTGCACCCCTCCATGACTAACAAATCTCACTGACTCTGGTACGTGTTCATGTCTGGGTGTGCTGCACATCTCAGCATGAGAGATGGCTTTTCTCAGGGATGTGCGTGAGGAGATTCTTCGGAGGAACGTGCTGATTTTTCCCCTGTTGCTTTCTAATTTCTTTGTAAATGAATTGTCTGAATTTACAATCCATACACGCATTTCCACATCTTATTTCACAGCGCTGTAGCAGGTGGCAGTTTCCTCTGATGTATGCTAAAAAATTGAGTCCTAAAGCCCCCTCCCCCCAAAAAAACCCCTGGGTGTCCACATTCTTTCCCAATGTTTGTTCCTTCCTACAAGTCTATCTCCAGCATGTCTGGGGAATGGTGTTTGGAGAAGGAATTCCTGGTGGAAGTTTGGAAATACTGGCCAAAATGAGTTGTGGAGGCTGGAAACCACTTTCTGCCTCTGCCTGGCATGTCTCTCACAGTGGCTTTTTGTTTCTGTTGTCAGTGGGTATGCGGCCGACGAAATCACACACTGTATTCGACCACAGGACATCAAGGAGAGAAGAGCTGTCATCATCCTGAGGAAGTAAGTGTGGAAGCCCTCCAGACAGTAAGATAAACGTGGATGTGGTGTCGTGATGTTTAAACACTTAAAAACTGCCTTGCTTGTTAATTTGCTGGCTTGATCTTACACCTTGATTAGATGTCACTCTGACACTCTTGCCGTACCCGGCAGTGGAAGTAGCTGGAACCAGTTCCTGCAGAGTTAATCACTTCTTGGCTCTGTGAGCAGCACTTCATTGAAAGGGCTGGGGTTGCAAGCCCTGTTGGTGTCCAAACACCTGTCTTTCCTTGGCTGCCCAGCTCCAAACAGCTCAGATTTCAAACTGTCTTGTTTTGGGTTGTGTATTCAGGTGTCTGGTCATATGATACCTCCCTGTGTGAGTTACCTGGACAGTCCTTTGAAGCTGATGCTTGTGATGAAGAATCTCATATAAAAGCAGATTAAGTTTACGTGGTAGCATGGCCTTTGTTTCCTGGGGAGAGGGAGGAAGACACTGACTTGGGAGGGAAACAAAGTGAATTCAGTGCTCACTTTACAGGGCTTGTCCTTCGAGTCTGTGTTGGGAAGCCAAGCTCTGTAAGCTGTTTTAGAAACATGCTTCCTGTTCTAGTATTTACACTGTCTTGATGGCATTTCATCAAGCATTGCTTGTTCCTAAAACTCTTAAGAAAATGGAGAAAAAATAGGCCAACCCCACCCCAAACTCCCTCAAGTATTACCTTTTTTTGTGCCCAGAAATGTCCTCTCTCATCAGTTCCTTCTACTAGGAGACCAAAAAAATGTGACTGGCACACATTGACCCATGGTGACTGTGACTTAGAAGGTGTTAGCAGTAATTCTGCTGTCAAGAAATCTTTTTGTAAGTGAAAACACAACGATTTTGAGTCCTGTAAACCCAACCAAAAGCATGGGCACTGGTGGCAGGGCTTGTGGTTCTGGCCCAGGCTGGCACAAGGCTATCAGGCAAGTGGTGTGGATTCAGACTGGATGAGCTTTTGGATGGCTTAGCTGGTTTCAAAACAAGCCTGGCAACATTGTGAAGATATGGCACAAAGCCAGTGGAGTGGAGTTGGACATCTGGTTAGAGAGACCCATGAAATGAAGGCAGAAAAAACAGCAGCCCCGAGGCATTAGCCAGGCAAAATCAGCCCAGACCCAGGGAGGCAGGATGACATGTGGCAGGAGATAGAGTGGGATGAAAGACAGGATGTAGCCAAACCACCCCACAGCTGGTTACGGCCACATGAGGTTTGGGGTGAGGGGGTTGTGATAAGAACTTAAAGCTGTTGTGTTCATGGTGTTGGTGCAACCAACGAAAAGCAGCACGAGTGCTGACGAGGAGGCATCTCCAAGTCGTGTAGCTGCTTTGGTTGGGATTTAGGATAGAGAAGCTGCCTGTTCTCAGTTGTGGAGCAGTTCCCTGGAAAAGACAGACTCGGATAAATAAGCTAAAGCTGCCCAATATCTGTTGCAGATATTGAAAATACCTGCCTCTTGCTTTCTCCAGCCTCTGTAAGCTGAGAATGTTGGGTTATTTCAGTCTAACCTGGCTGCCATCAAAGTGCAACTGAGCAAAAAAGGGACCTTGAAGCTCATCTATTCCAACTCCCTGCCATGGGCAGGGACACCTTCCACTAGACCAGGTTGCTCCAAGCCCTGTCCAACCTGGCCTTGGACACTTTCAAACATGGGAAGTCCTCAACCTCTCTGGGCAAACCTGTGCCAGTGCCTCACTACCCTCTGAGTAAAGGATTTCTTTCTAATATCTAATCTAAATCTATCTGCCCATGTAAAAAGTAGCTCTCCCTGTTCTTTATAAGCCTCCTTTACATCCTAGAAGGAGCAGTGGTGTAGCCAACTGACCTGGTGCATCACTGCTGAGGAGACAAAGCCTGCAGCTCCTACCAGAGCCATACCAGCTGTGTTTGCTCAGCCATCCCTCTCCAGCAGCGTGTCCTTCTGCCTTCCCCTCATTTTTGGGGTCTGATTTGCTTAACATTAGAGCAGAAGTGTCTCTGCCCAGTCACACAGCCGTGGGCTGACCTGACTGACAGGCCAGACACAACCACACGGAGGTTTTTCTCTTGAGCGAAGCGGAAACCCCCTGGTGATTCTTTCCGTGTAACCTCTGCAGAGCTTAGCAGCCCTGGTGAATCCATGGCAATTCCCTGTTTGCCACAGGCCGTGCTCCAGTTGCTGCCAAATAGAGCTTATTAATTGCTGTTTATCCCTAGTGAGGGCAGCCATCTCCCGGTGTTCCGTGTGTGTCCGTGCGCGCGCGGCGGGGCCGCGGTGACCCCTGTCTGTGCTGTGTCCCCACGCCCTGGATCACTGCACAAATGCCACTCCCGATTCCCGGATCACACGACTTTTCTCTGAAACAGTGTGTTATGCAATCGGGAAAGCAGCTACTTCCGCTGGTGGCCTGCTAGCACGGCAGGGTTGGGAGCAGCCCGCGGCCTCATAAAACTCCTCTTCCTCGTTTTCATGGTAAGGATCAGCCCTGAGCTTCCCAGCAGGATCAGATCAGCTGGGTCACCCCAGTTGGAGCTGGGATGTTCAGCTCTGAATGTGAGAGCCTGCTGGGTCCCAGACACGTTTGCATTTGGCTCTGCTCTTGCCTCTGCTCCGAGCGTGTTTTCGCTGACAGCGGCAGGAGAACAAAGCTGTGGGAGCTGGAGGAGCAGCAGGATTTTGCAGGATGCTCCAGAGCAGCATGGTTACCAAGTAGGTCATAAACACCTCAGTGCTGTAGTGTGATGATATTGAGTGTTTTCCTGCGTGTCAGAGCACAGGGCTGCTGGGTTTGGAGGTTTGGAAGCGCTTTGAGCGAGAGTGGAGGAACCTGCTCTCAATTTTGTGAGGTGCTGGAAGAGGTAACATGGGAGGGGGGGATAGAAATGAGACCTATTGAAGTGGGTCTTGAAAGTAATTTTAGAGGGTTTCTGCTGCCATTCTGCTTCATAAATAGGAGTTACTCTATTTAACTTGAACCTGCTCCTGCCTTGCTCTGTGGCCAGAGGGAGCATGGCTGGTGTTCCCTTGCCCTTCCAGTGTATTTGAGGGTTGGTTGGTTTGAATTGCAGCCCTCCAGTTGCTGTTGTATTTGAGAGATATTTAAACCACCTTGTCTGGGGCAGGATCAGCAATGCCTTTGGTGTTCTGGCTGGACTGGGTCCAGTCCTGGAGCTGAGAACAGCTCAGGACAACAGCGTGAACTATCACAAGCTCCAGCCTGGCAGCTGCCTGTGGAAGTGTTCCTTGTTTCTGGCATGCTGGGCAAACTCAGGCTGCCATGCCCAGCATCACCTGTGCCAGCCTGGCATCGCCCTGCTTAACTGAAGAGGTTCTCCCCAGTGGCAGAGTGTACCTTGGCAGCTGGATGTGCTTCCTAACGGGAGTTTAGGTTGGGATTCTCCTGTGGAAACCTCCCTCAGGAGCTAAAGTTCAGCACAGGAGAACAAGTAGTGATTTTCCCCTTTCTTTTACCCAGACCCCTTCTGTAGTCCCTCCTTATCCTAAGGAGGGAGACAGACTGCAACAACAGCATCAGGGTGCCTTTCCTTCTGGGAAGTAGCTTGGATCCTCCTGAAATCAGCAGCTCTGGAGCACCAGCACCTTTGCTGGTGCTCTGCCCATTGTTAGGCTTCAGTCTGTGTTTTGAAATAGACTTTAGCAGAGTTTATAACTTGAGCCTGGTGACTGTGCTGTGCTTGGAGATGGTCACAGCACTGGGATAAGATGCTGCTCCGTTGAGTTTTCATTCCTGCTGCCTCCCTCCACGTGTGTGTGGCTGCAGTCGTGGCTGGGCCAGCAGCAGTTCTCTGGGATGAGCTGTGTTTGCTCTCTGGTGTATCCTGAGCATGTGCTGTGCTGCTGGAAAGGATGTGATGCAGCTTCTGTTTGCTACACCCGCTCCTGACTCGTACTTCAACTCTTTGCACCTCTTAGTCAAGCTGAGGAACACCTGACCCTGTGAGATCTGTGGGCAGGAGGGAGTTTCCAGGTGGAAGCAGTTATTACTGTTGGAGGTGGTGATGAATTTTGCAGGACATCTCCCACCCAGGTGGATTAACTGGAGCTGTGAGTTATTGAGGAGTCACTGTGATTTCACAGCTGCTCCTGCACCTCTGCTCTGTATCCCACTGGGGTTGCAGTGAGCCAGCACCTCTTGCATTCACCTCATGGCTACGTGTCCCTGTGCTTCCTCTTTCCTCTGGTAGGACAAGGAGGAATGGCTTCAAATTTGAAGAGAGCAGGTTTAGATTGGCTATTAGTAGAAAACTCTTCCCTGTGTGGATGGTGAGGCCCTGGCACAGGTTGCCCAGAGAAGCTGTGGCTGCCCCATCCCTGAAGTGTCCAGGGCCAGGTTGGGTGGAACTTGGGGCAACCTGGGCTAGTGGAAGGTGTCCCTGCCCATGACACAGGGCTGGAATGGAGTGAGCTTTGAGGTCCCTTCTAACCCAAACCATTCCATGATTCTATGAAGCTTGAAGTACCAAAAAGCTGCAGCTTGTTCTTCTCTGGAGTATGCCCCTCCTCCTGAGCTGTGTGGCTGGGATGGAGGGCTCTCCTGCAGCACATCCCAGGCAGATATTTGCTGCAGCACACTGGTGGTTCCGTAGAAACTCCTTGCAAATTCTCTTCTCTTTAAATATTTGCAGAACAAGACTAGATGCACCTCGATTGGAAACAAAATCCCTGAGTAGCTCTGTGTTGCCACCAGGTTATAACTCTGACCGTCTATCAGGAAGCAACCGGGACCAGATCCTGAAACCAAAGCGGTCCCATCGCAAAGCAGATCCTGATGCTGCTCACAGGTAGGATGATCTCTCCTAAGGGCAATGTTTGGGATGGGGTCTTTGGGTCAGTGCATGGTTGAGGTCCTTGGCTGCACAACACACTTAAAAACACTTAAAAAACCCCTGGCAGGTGCTTTCTGTGGTGCCAAGATCTGTTTTATCAGAATGAGCTCTTTATATGTTGCTCCCAGACTTGTGGAGGCTGAGCTCTGGCTGTAAGCAGCTTACATTGTTTATCCTGTGAGTGGCATAATGAAGAAGCAATAGATTTGGCTGGCTTTTGATAATGCAGTCGTTCAGAACAATAGTTTCCCTGCAGCTAATCATTTTTGACCTCTATTGCCAAGCAACCTGTGCAGCTGCATTAAACTATATTATGAATGCAGTCCTGGGAGAGAACATGAGGGTTTGCTATCTGGGAAAGGTGAAGGCCTTTTGGGAAGCTTCTCAGACCTGTTGTGATTCCAGAGCTGTGTGGGTATATTTTTATGTGAGAAACCAGACTGTGTGGATGCTTAAGCCTGACCTTCAGGGAAGCTCCTTGCCAAGGTCTCAGACAGCTTGAGCTCTGCAGCAAGGCTTCCCTTAAACACCTTGGTGTGAACACGCCGATAGCCCTGAGTGATAGCCAGTCTGCCAGCTGGCCTGGATAGTCCAGTTCCAGAGCTTCCTGAGGATTGAGGTGGCATTCTCTGCCCACTGGATACAGCCTAAAAGTCGCCTTGGTCGCGGGACTTGGCTGCTGTGCGGTCCCAGCCCTGTTTCAACCTGTCCTGGAGGGAGGAGGGTGGGGATGGCTTGTTTGTGAGCTGTGTTCATTCACCTGGATGCAGGCTGGGAAGATGGATGAAGAATTGAAGCTGGCCTGCAAATGCAGCCTCCCTCCGAGCACGCAGTGTCCGATTAGGGAAGCGATCATGCAGGACAAATGTGCAGATCTGTCAGAGCTGTTTTTCAACCTGATGTGACCTTATCAGGGCGTGGGGGATGGCTTGCATAGGCTCCTGCAGCAGATGGGTGTGAAAAACATGTTTTTCTCTTCCTGTGGCCTCAAAGACTCCAGTATAACAGGTAATTAGCATGGTATTTATTAGTGGTATCTCTCAGAGGAACCACTCAGATAAAATAAGGGGGTCCGTGCAGCCCACCAGCCCAGTCCTGCTATGAAGTGATCAGAGGCAATTCTGCAAAAATAACAATTGCACTGTGCTAATGTTTTGAGAGGACAAAAGATTTTGGAGCTGTGCTGTGATACTACACCATGAGGAGCTCAGTTCTGTGCTGGGAGTTCTGATGAAGGAACAGACCCCACTGCCCAAGGGATGTTTCTTGGGCCACAAGCTGCACTTAAAAAACCCAGAGGTGACTGGGCTGTTTGGAAGTGTTCCTGGTGGAGATTAAAGACCAAAGCTTGCCCTGGGAAGGGGAAGGACTTGCACCATCAAAGCAAATTCTCAGCTCCCCGTGGGAAGTGCAACTTGGTGATCTGTTCCTGCTCTGCCGAGTGCCCGGTGCTGGGAAGGCAGTGTGGAAGCAGGCAGGGCTGTCACTCCGAGTGTGCAGCACTGCAGACAGTGTCCGCAGGAGGAATGCCTGCATCCCACCCTGGCTGTGCTCTCACTCTCCTGCTTTCTCTCTCTCCCTAGGCCACGGATCCTAGAAATGGATAAAGAGGAGAACAGGCGCTCGGTCCTCTTACCAAAACATAGGAGACGGAGCAACTTCAGCTCCGAGAACTATTGGCGACGGTCGTACGAGTACACGGAGGACTGTGAGGAGGAGGAGGAGGACGGCAGCCCGGCCAGGAAAGTTAAAATGAGGCGGCACTGAGGATTGCTCTTTCCAGGCTCGTGGAGCTGATGAGATTGGCCTCCAGTCTGTGAAAACTTTCTCCTCCCTCTGGCTATCTTCCATCTAGCTTCAGTTTTGGTTTTTCCTTTCAGGCTGAAGAGTAAACAGGAAGGATTTGAGTTTTATGAATGGAGGAATGCTGAGACATACGTAAGGATGGAACATGTCCAGTGCACATGCTGTCCTGAGTCATGGGTCGAGCGGGCATCTCTCCCTTAGGAAGCAGATAAAGTTATGCCAGGCTGTCTGTTGGGATTTCTTTTGAAAACACCAAAAAGTTTAACTGTTTCATTGCGCAAGATTCAAGAATTGTATTTTTTTCTTTTTGTTTGTTTGTTTTTTTTGCTTTAACACTCTTCCTTTCCAAATGTTCTAAATATGATGTTTGACCCCAGGAGCTGAAATTCCATGGTGGCATCATGTTCCTTGTTTTACCAAAGGGCTCCTTGGTCTGCTCTTTCCTGGTGGTTGTTGGGTCTGTTTTAAGGGTGCCCTGCAGTAACTGGAAGTTTGAAGCTTTGCAGACCCCTCTTACTGCGATTGATTTCAAAGGGTTTAGGACATTTTCGTTGCACTTTAGTGTTTTAAATGCAGTAGGTTTCCTTTCCAGACCCTTTTCCCAAGCCAGCGTGGGCTCGCAGCCTTGTGTCCCTGCGCTGCCCTCTCCGAGAAGAATGTACTAGAGCTCTGGTTTCTCAGTGCTGATCTGACAGGGGTGTGTTGTTGTGTTGTGATTGAGGAGGAAGGAATCATGGCTGGCTTCCCTGAGGATGGCCCAGCATTGTCCTGAGATCCATATTGGAACCTTGGGGCTGCCGAGTGAGGGATCACACTGAGTATGTGCTGCTTCCCAGAGCTGGGGATAGCGAGGAGGAGTAGGAGAGACGCTGTGCTTGTGAGGGCGTGTGCCTTGGGACCCCAGAGAGGAGCTGTTCTCCACTGCCCCTTTCAGGTGGAGAGAGTTGAGAGGCACAGCATCCCAGCACAGTGTCCCATCCCGAGGGATTGGCTGTGCTCTGCCAGAGCAGGAACAGGCGCTGCCGTGGCCTCGGCCGTGGTCTGTCCCCTCCAAGGCTGGGAGTGGGGACACTGCAGGGGTCTAGTTTGGCCCCGGTTCAGTGCATCCAGCACTGAAGTTGCCTCCCGTCTCCTGGCTTATTCCTGCCTGTATTCCCATGGCAGGGAGCTTTCTGGTTGCTACAGGAAATGCTGAGACGAATCAGGCATTCAGCCCCGTGGAGTTGTGTTAGAACATCTGCCTTCATCCTCCTCTTCTCCCACCCGGTTTGTGTTAGCCCAGACCAAAGCCTTGGCGTTTGCAAAGTTTTGGGGCCCGACACCATATTTAGAACCCTACTTTTAAGGAAAACTTCCTCCAGTTGATTCTTTGAACCCAAGTGTTGGCAGTTGTAAGGAGTAGTCTTATTTTTAAATTTTTACTGCTTTTCCCTCCTTCCAATTGTAGTTTTTCTTAGTGCTGTGTCCCCCACACACTTCGTGGTCTGCACGCTTGGCAATAAAAAGATGTAATATATTTTGAAACCCATTTGCTGCTGTCTTGAGGGGCTCCTGGTCTAAAATAGCCACCCAGGCATTTGTTCCCTGCAGAATACTTGCTGACATCTGGATCCCACTGTCCTTTTCCTTCCCTGCTGATTATTTCTGCAGCTCCTGGCGCTCGCCTGTTGTTGGGGTTCTGCTCAGGCTGGATCTTGTGGTCACAGTAGCACAGAGGACGTTGCCATCACCTTCAGCACAGTGCTGGTCTGTGGGGGTCTGTACCTGAGGTACCCCGTGCCTGTCTCTTGATTATTTTATCCAATTGCTTTCCTGGTGAGAGCCCCCGCTGGCTCCGTGCCGAGGTACAGGCAGAGCCTTTGAAGGAACCCATCTTATCTGCCCAGAGATCTGAAAGCTCATGCTTCTGCCACTTCTGAAACCTTTAAAATGCCATTTTCAGACCACACGTAGCATTTGAAGTGATGTTCCTCGCCCTCCCAGCTTCCTGCTGCGAATCCAGGCCAGCTCTTGGCTACAAACCCCTTGTTTTGGAAAGCTTGGCATCCCCCTGATAGCAAAACCGCATGTGGGGAGCAGCAATCCCTTCTCCTCCTTATGGCTTTGTCTTTCTGGATTCATCCTGGCTGTGCCCACCACAGCACCAGGCTCTGCCACGGGTGTGACAGTGACAGTGGTCACTGCTGGAGGTCTTGGCTCTCTCCTCTCCCTTCCTGGCTCCCAGTTTTATGCCTACCTCTGCAATACAGATACTCTACTCTGGTGTCAGCTCAAAACAAAGCTGGAGGCAGCCTGCCTTTCCGGCAGCAGCTTCCCAGAGCAGGATTCCCGTGGGATGAGGTGCTGGCTGTATCTCTGCTGAAGGCTGAACCAGGCATCCTGAGGTCTTACCTCTCACCTGGTATCAGGCATCACCTCATCCTGGTCCTTGTGCAGTCCGTATGTGTGCAAGTATCCTTTCCCAGCTTGTTTTGGAATTCCTGCATGCCATGGTTGGGAGCTCTTCCCTTCTCCCTTCCTCCCTGCCTCGCATCCGTGCAGTGGGTCAGAGCTGGCAGCCGTGGCTGGGGGGGCAGGAGGAGCTCTAGCCACCATCTCTTCTCATAGCTCACCTGGTTTTCAACCTGACTGGTTGGGGGTTGACACCTTGGAGAGAGAGAGAGAGGGAGCGGGGTGCAAGCGGTGGGACCCGCGGCATCCCTCGGGAGAGGAGTCCCCAGCGTGCAGGCAGGGCCATCTTCCCACTTGTACAGACATTTTCTATAGACACGGATGTATATGTGTAGATAACATGGTTTTTTAACTCTTTTGCACTGAACAACATCGGAGTGAAACCTGGATTCGAAACCAGAAGACGCATTTTTCACGTGGGTCCAGAGGTCTGGATCCCTTCCTGTAACCTGTCTGGTGAAACTGTGGCTCGGAATTCCTGGTGATCCCACACCTTTTCTCTGTCGGGCTGCCTGCAGGCGTTGGGTCAGGCTGGTGCCATGGGGCTGGTGTGGGAGTGTGGAGGGCGGAGAGCTCCATTTTGGAGGCAAAACTTTTCCCATGTGCTCCGTGGGATGGGCTCACGCACAGCCCTGATCCCCTCGGCTTTGTCCTGTGTCTGATCCAGTTGTGTGGTCTGACCTCCTCTCCATCCACCCACAACGTGTCCTTGCTCAGCCCCAAACTGGGAATAAGGCTACATCCAGTGTGACAGTCCATGCTTCCAGACCCACAGCCCAGACCAGGAGAACTGTCTTTCCTAAGGAAGGGGGAGGAAGGTGGGGTTCATCCCTAGTTCAGTGGGATTCATCCCTGCTTTTCTGTGAAGAACAGGAGGAATTGGGGTTTGTTGCTGTTGCCCGTATCTCCAGAAGAGTCAGTGGTGGAATTATCCAAGCCCAAGGGTCAAAACAGCTGCCAGGCTTTGAGGAGGGCTCAGGGGGGCTGGGGTTGGACCCCCACCAGCAGCAAAGAGTCTTTTACCTGCCAAAAATGTTCCCTTTCCCCGTTGGGAGGAGAAACATTTGGCCAAGAAGCGCCTGTGCTCCTTCCCCTGCCCACACTTAACAAGTTCTGGCTGACTTTAATTTTGTTTTTTAAAAGATTCTAATTTTTTTTTTTTTGTTACCAATAAAAAAAAAATTAAAAAAAAAAAAAAGATAAATAAAAAAGAAAGTGGCAATATTTTTTTCTGTAAGCTTTTCCTAGGAAAAAGCGTGGTTTGTAACAAAGTTGTACAGTTCTGAAGTTTGAGATACGAGAAGTACTGTGTGAAACGCTGTAAATGGGGCAGAGATTATTTTATGTACAGTCTGACGTGGGGGAATCTTTTAATTCTGGTTGATTCTTAGGAAGAATTTGGTTCTTCACTGTCAGGGTTTGGAATTTCATGGTTTCATTATTATTTTTTTTTCTTGTATAGATTGCTGCATTAATTGAATAAAAGCAGAAAGCATCGCTCTGCCTGCCTGTGTGGTGGTGCCGTGGGCTGGGATGTGCCTTGATTTCCCCAGGCAGAAAAGAGGTGGTTGGGAATGGGGAACTGGTTCTAAATAAAGGGAGTCACCGGCTCCCTGGGGATGGGGCAGCCAAATGTGGTGGCTGTGCCTCCTGAGCTGTCCTAGAAAGCAGGGACAGGGCTCTCTGCCCTCCTCTTCCTCCTCCCACAGCTCCCACCCTGCCCACAGCTGGAGCCTGGATCCAGATGGGCCCAGCACCCTCTGCTTCAGCCTCACGTGGAGCCCCTCACCCTCCTTGTGCCTTCCTCCTGCTCGAGGGAGATGGTGAGATGGGGGTGAGGTGCCAGAGAGGGGATGGAAGGGGGCTGCTGGCCTCATGTGTGGCCTCCATTCTCCCTCCTCTCTTCCTCCTTTCCTGTTTGTCTTCTCTTCCTTCTCTCCTGTTCCTCCTCTCTTCTCTCCTCCTTTTTCTCCTCTCCTCTTGCTTTCACTCTCCTCTTCCTCTCTTCTCTTTCTCTCCTCTTCCCCCTCTTCCTCCCACCTTCTCTCCCTCTCCCCTCTGTTCCCTTCCTCCTCCTCTCCCTCCTCCCCAGCCATGACCCACATCTGGCTCCCTCCTCTCCACCCTCACTGCCCGGAGCTGTGCCTGTGGCTCAGACCCTCCATCCCTCCGTGAGCCCGTCGCTCCCCACTCCCCCTCCAGGCTGTTTTCCGCCCCCAAACCCCGCGTCGCCCCAGAGCCGCATCTCCCCGGGCCGGGGTTAGTCAGCAGGGAGGGGAAGCCGTGCCCTGCCCGGGGTGAGTCACCCCAAAACCGGGCGCAGGGCAGATCGCTCCCCCTCCCACCTCGGGACGGTGCCGTGGAGGGAGTGGGGAACAGCATTCCCGGTGCCACGGTGAGAATAATGAGTCGCCAGCCAGGAATGAGGCTCGAACATTAATTTTGGGAGCCGGCGGGATGCTCCAGGCCCTGTGGCCGGGGCGCCGCCATGTTGATGCACCCCATGGCTGTGGGGCACACGGTGAGAACCTAAACCCAAGACACCCCGAGTTCGCGGGGACTTTGTGAACACGGTGACCGGGCTCGCGGTGCCCTCGCTGCCCCATGCGGAGAGAAAAAGTCGAAAGAAAAAGCTAAAACAAATAAATATATAAATAAATAAAGCGCAGAGAGGGAGCGGAGCGGGGGGGTGATGGTGAGGACTACAACCCCCATCGTGCCCCACGGTGGCGCATGCGCGGCGGAGGGTGGGCGGGGCCGCGGCGCGCGGCGCGCGTTGCCGCGCGGGGATTGGCGGGCGCAGCTGTCCGTCAATGCCCCCCCCTCCCGCCCCGCCCCCGCCGCGGCGGTGCCTGCCCGGGCTCGGCGGGCGCGCGCACCGGGACCCCGCACCGGCACCGGGGATCCCGCACCGGCCCCGCGCCCCCTGCCGGCCCCGCCCCGCCCGGCCCTGACACCGACACCGCCTCCCGGGACCGGGACCGGCCCCGCCATCGCTGGCCGCGCCTGCCCCGCCCGGTACCGCGCCGCCGCCGCCGCCGCTGCTTCTGCCGCCGGCCCCACCATGATGAAGTTTCGGTTCCGGCGGCAGGGTGCCGACCCGCACCGCGACCGCCTCCGCCACGACCTCTTCGCCTTCAGCAAGGTGCGTCCAGGGCGAGCGCGGGGCGCGACGGAGGGTCCCGGTGGGGCGGCGACCACCGGGAGGCATCGGGAGGCACCGGGCGGGGTGCGGTGTGCGGGCAACCCCGTCCCCGGGGGCGCGGGGCTGTGGGACCCCACGGCGCGGGATGCTGCCCGCGGGGAGGCGAGCGGCGTGCCGGGCACCGCCTCCCCCGGGAGCACCGTGAATCCCCGGGAAGCCGCGCACCGGGACCCCCCGGCACCCCCGGGGAGGGGGCACTCTCGGGGGGACGGGGCTGCCGGGGCGGGGGACCCCCGAGAACAGGGGTGCGGGAGGATGCACCCCCGGGGGTGGGTACCGGGAGGCCCCGGGTGCGGGGTGCGCCCCGGGGGGCTGCGCTCCTCCCGCAGAGTTCACGGGGGCAGGATGCGACCCCCGCACTGGCGCAACATCCCTTCTCCCAGCCCCTTCCCGGAGCGTCCCTGTTCCCGCACTCGCCCTGTCCCGGGGCTTCCCCCAGGCCTCGCTCGCCGGCGTTTCGGGGTGTCCCGTGGTCCCCCACCCTGTCTGGCCCTGGAGCATCCCTGGCTGCACCCCCCGTGCGGGGCTCAGGCCCTCGCCCCAATCCCCACAGGAGTGGGATATTGGTGGTGCCGGAACCCCTGTGTCGGCAGGAAGAGCTGTGGCGATGACCCCCGGGGCTTGATCCCCCTGCACCCCAAATTGTGTCTGTGGGGTTTGGGGGTCATCGGACTCGCAGAGTTTGGGCACTGGGGACGTTTTCCACTCGGTTCCCTCATTCGGATGGGGGATGCCCCCAAGCTCATCAAACTACGCTGGAGGGACCCTGCGAACCTTGGGGTGGGGGACCTTTCCCTCAGGGCATCGGGCTGTGCCGGCGGGTGCCCGCCTGGGACTCCCTGCACCCCATCCCAGGAGCCCCGCGGCGTTGGGACCACCCTCCTGCGCTGGCCCCGGGGGATAGGAGACCACCGGTAGTGGCCCCTGGATGAGCCCAAACCGTGTCTGTCCATCCTCTGGCACATCCTAGCACTGCCGTTGGGTACTTGCCCAACTCCCCGCCGTGCACCGGAGGGACCCCGGGGTTGTCCCACAGTGGGGCCGAGCTGGGAGGTGTCGGGGTGTGCTGTGGGATAAGTTCGGAGCCAGCAGCCCCTGCCCAGCACAGCCCTGATCCCCCCGGAGGGGGTCTTGCCGGGGTGCAAGGCTCAGCCCAGCTGGAGCCCCCCGTTTTTGGGGCGTGCATTCCCATGGCTGGATCCTACCCGAGGGGGCATCTTGTGGGGTCTGTGCCGGTGGGATGTCCTGGGGGGGGCCGGGGGGAGCCCCGCTCCGACCGTCCCAGTGCTGAGGCCGCCGGCTGCCCACCTGCCTCCTATTAATGGTTGTTTTTCCTCCCGAGCTCCAGATCTGCCTGGGATTTGCTGTAATTTGGCCGGGAGCGCGCCTTGGCCGGCCGGCACAGCCTGCCGGATGCGGCCCCGCTGCGGGCGGGAGGGAGGGCTGTGGGCGGGGGGCTGAGCCGGGCCCCCGTCCGGGGCTGGGAGTGCTGGGGAGCAGCCGGGACAGCGCTTTTTGGGGAGTCTTTGCCGCTGTCATCGTGTTGGACCCCGGCCTAAAGCATCACTGTGGTGTCCCTGCGCTGCTGCTGTCCCAGCTCCTTCCTCCAGCCCAGCGTGCATCCTGGGGGGAATCGGGGTGACCCTGTGTGGGGCTGCCACAGGGATCAGCACCCACAAGCATCCACTACCTCACCCCTTGGATGGGCTGGGACCCACTTGGATAGGCTGGGGCGCCTTGGATGGGCTGGGGACGTTGTCACGCTCCTGAAGGTGTCCCCTGGGAGGGGAGCAGGAGCTGGGTGATCGTGGCTGCCGCCGGCGGGTGTGAAAAGCCGCCCCGCTGCGCCTCTCGGGATGCCCCAGACAAAGGGAGCAGGTCAGGATCCGGCCAGTCTGGCTCCGGCGGGCTCCATATCGTCTGATCGCGCCGTGGCTGCTCAGCCGAGCTGCTCCCGGGAGCGCTGCGGTCCCCTCGGGGCCGGGGCGGTGGGTGCCCCCCGCGTCCCCCCGCTGCCAGGTGGCAGCCCCTCCCCGGCCGGCGAGTCCAGGCACGCCATCGCCGGCCGGGACTTCCTTGGGAAGGTGCCCGCGGGCGGCACGCGGCTCCAGCGGGGACGTCCCGGGTGCTGGCGGGTCCCGCTCGCCTGGTTCTGCCGCCCGGCATCGGGGACCCCCGGTGATGCCGCGGCGGGGGTCCCGCTCACCCCTCTTGGGGTGTCCCTGCCTCGGGCAGGGGGTTTAGAGCAGGGGGTCGCATCCCAAAGGGCCGGTGGGTGGTGCAGTGGTTTGTGGAAGCTCAGACCTACTCCGGTCCTCAGTGTGGCTCTTGGGTTGCTGAGTAGAAATGGGGTGAGAAACGATGTCCCCGCTCCCCAAGGCCCCCTTTGGTGGCAGTGGGGGACCAGACAGCATCCTTGTGATCCCCCATTGTAGGGGTGATGCTCAGGCTGGTGCAGGATCAGGGCTGTGGGGGTTAGAGGGGGCCATGGGAGATGTCTGGGGGGCAGTCAGTGGTGGGGAGTCCCGCTCTGACCTGCCTGTCCCTGTGGCAGACAGTGGAGCACGGCTTCCCCAGCCAGCCCAGCGCCCTGGCCTACGACCCCGTGCTGCGCGTGATGGCCATCGGCACCAAGGCAGGAGCCGTCAAGCTGTATCCTTTTCCCCCCCATGAGCAGGAGGTAAGGACCGCCCCCCCCAAGCCCTCCTGGACTCCTCTGGCTCTCTCCATCCTGGGGAATGCTTGGAGACGTGGCTGTGCTGCTTCTGGCCCATCCGGCAGCCCCTGCTCCGCTGGCGTCCATCCGTCCATCCATCCGTCCAGCTGTGCTGCAGCTGGGCCAGGCGGGGAAGGGGAGGCTGGAGGAAACCCCCACCTCACCCAAAACATCGCGGGGTGCGGGGGGGCAAAGGGGCTTGGCCGTCCTGGGTGGCATCCCAAGTGGGGGTCCTTCCTAGTGTCACCCCCACATCCCGGGGGGCTCCTGTGCATCCTGACCTTGTTCACACAGCCCTCGGGGGGCAGGGGGTGGGCAGCGGGAGCTCTGGCCGGCCCGGCGCCGGGGTGAGGGGCTGCGGTGGGCGCTGAGCCCGGTCCCGGGTGGGGGGCCGAAGCAGGGGACGCCGGCCGGGCTTTTGTTGCCGGCAGCGTGCAGGGAGACTTCAGAGGGCTGCTGGCGGGCGGCCAGGGCTGGATGCGGCCCATGCTCGGGGGGCCCCCGCGCCGCAGGAATGTGGGGTGGGGGCGCGGGGGCGGCTGCGCCCGCAGCGGGGTCGGGGTGCGGGGGGGCCGCGCTGCTCCCCCTCCCCCAGGCCGGCGGCTCGCGGCCTCCCGAGCACAAAGATGGCGTGTTTTGTTCTGCCGGGGCCGCCCGGGTGCCAGCCCGGCCGCGACGTCGCCGGCCGCCCCGCTCGCCCGCCAGCCCGGGGCTGCTGGTCCCGGCTGAGCCCCCCCAGCCTCGTGGGGATGCCCTTGCAGGGGCTGCGCTGCCCCGAGCATCCTCTGCGGGGGTGGTTTTGGAGTGGTACCACCAGTGTGGTCCTGCACCCCATGCCCACCCAGCCCCGTTCCAGCTGGTGCCAAAAAGATGCTTCTGGAGGTTGGCGGTGCTGGGGAAGCCGGGCCAGGTGAGGCAGCAGCCAGAGCTGGCCTGACTGGCCTTACTGGTTAGTGGGGGCACCCATGGGTACTCCCCAGCTGGGCTGGGTGGATCTGGCTGTAGGGGCAGTCCAGCATCGAGGGGATGCCATCACCTGGGGGGTCTCCTGGGGCAGCTGGGGGTCACTGGACTTGGACCCCTGTCCCATACACTAGTGTTCCTGAGCTACTTGTCCCAAGGGCTCTCAGCTGGCAGCACCAGTTTTGGTGGGGAAAGATCCCAGGATGAGCGAGGATGGGTGGCAACCCCCTCTACCTAGCAGTCAGAGCCCCCTGCATGCTCCACCTCGCACACCCCGTTGTCTGCTCTCCCCAAAACTCCGTGGCTCCTGTCTGGCTCTGCTGGCTCGGCTGTGCCCGGCACTGCCAGACAGCTCCTGCCTGTCCGGCTGGGCAGAGCCGACGGACTGGTTCCCTGTGCTGAGGGCACCAGGAGGCAGCTGGGGGCGAGGACCCCTGGCACATGGCGTGCCCAGGCGCGGCTGTGCCATGCACCGGTGACACCGTGCTGGGGGAGCAGCTGGCTGGGTCCGGGGGGTGTCGGGGATGCCAGGCTGGGGTGCTCCGTGCGGTGCTGGAGCCACTGTGCGGGTCCTGCCCCGGTTCCTGCCGAGCGGCGTCGCTGAAGGAGCCGGGACCAGTTGGGTGAGTGAGGCTGTGCCGGCGCATGCCGAACCCCACCCCGCTGCTGGTGCGTGCCGGGGCTCCCGGCGCCTCTCACACACCCACCCCGGCCCTGTGTCAGCCGCAGCCTGACCCGGGATGTCCCCGTTGGAGTTGGAAGTGCTTGGTGGATCCTGGCCTGGCCTGGAATGTCCCAGACAGAGGTTCTTGGTGGATCCCAGCTGGGGACAGTGGTGCCAAGGCCGGTTCTGATATGTGGCACAACCAGGGATGCTCTGCCCTGGCTCTCCCAGGGACAGGAGGCTAAACTGGCACCTGCTGGCAGAACTGTGACCTAGAGGAATTGGGGGGGTTGGTCCTGGGGTTCACTGGGGGTGGGGGGGGCTCTACCCTTGTTGTTTCTTTGACGGCCCCCCCAGATATGGCGCGCCGGGCGTGGAGCTGACGGGATTGCACAAGGAAACGGCCACTGTCACCCAACTGCACTTCCTGCCTGGCCAGGTATGTGGGTGTCCTGAGGGGGCCTGGCAGCAGCCCCTCGGGACCCCCACACACCCCACTATTATCCACCCATCCTCAGGGCTGGCTCCTCTCTCTGCTGGATGACAACACGGTGCACCTCTGGGAGGTCTGCCAGAAGGAGGGCTGCTCCCACCTGGAAGAGACGCGCAGCTTCGGCCTCCCGGGACGCCCAGGGTCCGGCAGCACTAAGTACTTGCCTGGGGGGGTCCCGGCCGCTCCCCCACGGGGCTGCGGCCAAAGCGATACCGCTGCCGGCTGGGAACGGCGCGTGGGAGCAGCCGCCCTGCTCCAGCGGGACGGTGGCCAAGGTCCCCTCAGTGGTGGTGTTTTCTCCACCAAGATCCTCCTCCGATCCTGACAGGGGTGCTGGGGGAATGCAGCGAAGCCCTGGGCTTTTTATAGGTGCTGGTAGGGCCCTGGGATGATTAATGGCTCTAATTGCTGCTAGCGCTGAGGCTGTCCCTGTCCCCGTTCTCCTGGGCCCAAGAGGAATGGGGATGCATGGATGGGGCAGGGAAGGTTCGGGGTCTCTCTGCACGGTGCTCACACAGCCTCCAACCCCCCCTCCAGCTGCTCTCCTGGCATCACGCGGGTGACGGTGGTCCTGCCCATGTCTGCTGGCACGTTGGTCTGCCTGGGCACCGAGGGCGGTGCCGTGTACTTCCTCACCCTGCCCACCCTGACGCTGCTGGAGGACAAGACCCTCTTCCCGGATGAGATCCTGCAGAGGTGAGAGCCCTGCAGGCCCTGTGTCCCCTCCCCACGACCCCTAGTCCCCCCTGACCCCCCCCCGTGTGTGTGTCCCCGCAGTGTCCCCGATGACTACCGCTGCGGGAAGGCGCTGGGGCCGGTGGAATCCATCCAGGAGCACCCACGTGACGGCAGCCGGCTCCTCATCGGATACAGCCGGGGGCTGGTGGTCCTCTGGGAGCAGAGCACACGTGTTGTCCAGCACCTCTTCCTGGGGAACCAGGTACCAGGGGCTGACGGGGGGCTGACAGGGCTGTGGCCTTGTGTATGTGTCCCCATCCTGGTGCTGAACCCCCCGTGTACCCCCACAGCAGCTGGAGAGCCTGGCCTGGGAGCAGAGCGGGAAGAGCATCGTCAGCTCCCACAGTGACGGCGGGTACATGGTGTGGGCGGTGAGCGGCACCGGCCAGAGGACCCAGCAGCCCGTCATGTCCACCATCCCCTACGGTATAGGACGGGGATCTGGGGGCCCTTGGGCTGGGAGCTGATCCCCCCAGCTTGGTGCCACAACCACAGGGTCGGTGTCTTTCAGGTCCTTTCCCTTGCAAAGCCATCAGCAAAATCCTCTGGCGCACCTGCGAGTCGGGGTACGTGGGTGGGCTGGAGGTGGGCACAGGGGGCACGAGGGGAGTCCAGGGGCTGATGGAAGCTGCTTCTTCCCACCCAGGAACCCCTTCATCATCTTTAGCGGGGGGATGCCACGGGCCAGCTACGGTGACCGGCACTGTGTGAGCGTGCTGCAGGGCCAGAGCCTGGCCACGCTCGACTTCACCTCCCGCGTCATCGACTTCTTCACCGTGCAGGGCGCGGAGGTGCCTGAGGGAGGTACGTGCAGCCGGGGCCACCCTGGGGAGCTGGTGGTGGTGTGGGGGTCTCTCCTTGCAGCCATCTCCCCTCTCCCCAGGCTTTGAGAACCCCCGAGCCCTCGTGGTGCTGGTGGAGGAGGAGCTGGTGGCCATCGACCTCCAGACGCCAGGCTGGCCCACCATCCCCGCCCCGTACCTGGCACCCCTCCACTCCTCTGCCATCACCTGCTCCTGCCACGTCTCCAACGTGCCCCTCAAGCTCTGGGAGAGGATCGTCAGTGTTGGCGAGCAGCAGAGCCCTCGGCAATCCTCTGCGGTCAGTGACAGGGGTGGTGGGGAGGGAGACCCCTGAGCCCCCAAGGCTGGGCTGGTGGGCTCCATCCCTCCCTTCCTCCCTCCATCCCCTCTCCATCCCTCCCTCCAGGCTTGGCCCATTGATGGGGGGAAGAACCTGGCCCAGGAGCCCACGCAGAGGGGGCTTCTCCTCACTGGGTGAGTGGCCTGGCAGTGGGAGGGGGGCCTGGGAAACTCAAACCTTGGGGGACACACATCCTCACCCCTTCCTGCGGTGGATGATTGGGATAGAGTGGTGGTGAGGCCCAGCCACTCTTGCTGGGTGGGCTGCCCTTCCTCGTTCAGCTTGATTGCTGGGCATGAGTGTGTCACCCTCTGCGCTGTCCCCCCTTGTCCCCCCCTCTGGCACGGTGGCTGCCAGCACACAGGCAGCTCTTGTTAGCCGGGCAGATGTCAGGGCCCCGTGCTGACAGGCCCCCCCCGCGCAGGCACGAGGACGGCACAGTGCGGTTCTGGGACGCCTCAGGGGTCTCCCTGAAGCCCCTCTACAAGCTGGGCACCGCCAGCATCTTCCAGACAGACTGTGAGCACAACGACAGCCTCAACCAGGCGGGCGAGGAGGAGTGGCCGCCGTTCCGCAAGGTGAGGTGCCCAGGGCAGGGGGGCACTGCCATGGCCCCCAGCACCCCCCTGGCTCTGCCAGCACAGAGGGGGGCAAGCCCAGAGGCGGGCACGGGGTAGTGCACCTGCCGGAGCCGTCACGGCTGCGCCCCGGGACGTGTCCCCCGGCTCAGGGCACAGCTGCCGTGTGACGCACCGTGGGGACACAAGGGGCGTTTGTTCCGTGTGCCCCGTCCCGCGGGTCTGCCCTGGTGGAGGGGGAGAGTCGGAGGGTGTGTGGGGACAGACCTTCCCTGGGCGTGATGCCATGTGCCACAGCTGCTGGGAGGATGTGGGGGTGCAGCGGGGGGCCCACCCCACAGCTGTATGAAGGGTCCCAGCCCCCCTTCACCTGTCCCCCCCACACACAGGTGGGCTGCTTTGATCCCTACAGCGACGACCCACGCCTGGGCGTGCAGAAGATCGCGCTCTGCAAGTACACGGCCAAGATGGTGGTGGCAGGCACAGCAGGGCAGGTAGGGCAGGGAGAGCAGAGCGGGGGCTGCCGGGAACCTCTCAGCTCCCCACTTGGGGACCCACAGCATGGCGGGGGCTGCAGACCCCACAGACCCCCATGGCTGTCCCCAAAAGGGGAGGTTTAGCCCCTGGCATGCTGCAAGGGGACTGTCTGGAGGGTCCAGCGTGTGTCCCGCCATCCATGCTTGTCCCTGCAGGTGCTGGTGATGGAACTGAGTGATGAGAAGTCGGAGCATGCAGTCAGCGTGGCCACAGTGGACCTGCTGCAGGACCGTGAGGGTTTCACCTGGAAGGGCCACGACCGGCTGGCCCCCCGGAATGGCCCCCTGCACTTCGCCCCCGGCTTCCAGCCCAGCGTGCTGGTGCAGTGCGTCCCCCCCGCCGCCGTCACCGCTGTCACCCTCCACTCCGAGTGGAACCTCGTGGCCTTCGGCACCAGCCACGGCTTCGGGCTCTTCGACTATTACCGGCGCAACCCCGTGCTGGCCAGGTATGGGGGCTCTCGGTGCTGGGGATACCCCAGAGCGACGTGGCAGGGTCTGGGTGCTGAGCAGCATCGGTGCCCGCAGGTGTACCCTGCACCCCAACGACTCGCTGGCCATGGAGGGGCCCCTGTCCCGCGTGAAGTCCCTCAAGAAGTCCCTGCGCCAGTCCTTCCGCCGCATCCGCAAGAGCCGCGTGTCCGGCAAGAAGAGGCTCAACGCCAGCAGCCCCTCCAGCAAGGTGGGCAGGGAGCGGGGGCCACCACGGCAGGTCCCTGTCCCCGCCAGGCAGGGACTGACCCCGTGTCCCCCTCCCCAGGTGCAGGAGGCCAACGCGCAGCTGGCGGAGCAGGCGGGGCCCCCCGAGGTGGAGATGACGCCGGTGCAGCGGCGGATCGAGCCCCGCTCGGCCGATGACTCGCTCTCGGGGGTCGTGCGGTGCCTCTACTTTGCCGACACCTTCCTTCGCGACGGTGAGACCCCCCTCCCTCACCAGGGAAAGCCCCTGAGCTGGGTCTGGCTGGTGCCATGCCATGGGGAGGGGGCTCTGACACTGCTCCCTCCCCTGCAGCCGCCCACCACGGCCCCACGATGTGGGCAGGGACCAACTCGGGGTCGGTGTTCGCCTACGCCCTGGAGGTGCCGTCGCAGGAGAAGTTCTCGGAGCGGGCGGTGGAGGCGGTGCTGGGGAAGGAGATCCAGCTGATGCACCGGGCGCCAGTGGTGGCCATTGCAGTGCTGGATGGGCGGGGGAACCCCCTGCCCGAGCCCTACGAGGTGTCTCGGGACCTCGCCAAGGCCCCCGACATGCAGGGCAGCCACTCCATGCTCATCTCTTCAGAGGAGCAGTTCAAGGTGAGCGTGGGATTCATTGTCCTGCTGTGGAAGGGATGGGACACAACATGTCCTGCATCCCCATTGTGCAGGAACAGGGCTGGAGGTGACCAGCCAAGTCTGGGAGCCCTCCTATGCCTCTCCCTAGAGTGGTGGATCCAAGGGGAAGGTGCTGCCCTTTGCTAAGGGCAAAGGTAGCCACCAAAACCCCCCAGGTTCCTGTTCCCCTCTGACACCTGGCTCCTCTCCCCCTCCCAGGTCTTCACGCTCCCCAAAGTGAGTGCCAAGACCAAGTTCAAGCTGACGGCACACGAGGGCTGCCGGGTGCGGAAGGTGGCCTTGGTGAGCCTGGCCAGCGCCGGCTCTGAGGAGCGGCTGGAGAACTGCCTGGCCTGTCTCACCAACCTGGGGGACATCCACATCTTCACCGTGCCCAGCCTGCGGCCCCAGGTCCACTACGGCTGCATCCGCAAGGAGGACATCAGCGGCATTGCCTCCTGTGTCTTCACCAAGCATGGCCAAGGTGAGGGCACCAGATGACATCACATGTTGATGGGGCACTGTCCTTTGCTGCAGCCCCCTGAGGCTCCCTTTTGTCTCCTCTCTAGGTTTCTACCTAATTTCGCCGTCCGAGTTCGAGCGCTTCTCGCTGAGCGCCAGGAACGTGACGGAGCCGCTGTGCCGGCTGGAGGTCGCCCGGCTCCAGGACACCTCCTGCCTCAGGTGGGATGTGCCCTGGGGGCGTGGGGGGCTTTGCTGTGGCAGCAGCCCTGTACACCCACCCCATTGGCACTGGCTCTGGATGTAACTTGTCCCATTCCTTCCAGCAACAGCTTGATGGCGACACCGAAGCTGCCACAGGCGAATGGCACCCACGTCCCGCGCAGCCCCGAGGGCCGGCACTCCCCCTCCGACAGCGACCGTGAGTGATCCCCCCGTCCCAGCACGGACACCATGTCCCGTGGGCTCTGCTCTGGGGCCGGCTCCATGGCCTGGCTGCCTCCAATCCCTCCCTGTCCCCATCGCTCTCCAGGGTCCCCCGAGGAGCACTTGGCTGCCTTCTCGCCTGGCCCCATTGACTCCCCCAACAGCAGCCTGGAGAACCCGCTGGACACCACCGGGGACACCACCGTGGAGGAAGTGAAGGATTTCCTGGCGTGAGTGGGGTGGGAATGAGGTGACTGGTGCCAAGGGGCTGTGAGGGTGCCCTCAACCGCCCCTGACCCTGCTCTGCCCCAGGTCCTCAGAGGAAACAGAGCGGAACCTGAGGAACGCCAGCGAGGACGAGGCCCGGCCCACGGGGATCCTCATCAAGTGAGGTCTGTGAGGGGCTGGTCCCTGGGGTGGGAGTGGAGTTTGGACCTGAGAACCCAATGCCATGCCCTGGCATCCAAATTCCTCATGGGAGGAATGGGAATGTGCTGTGGTCCCTGGGGCTTGTGGAGGAAGGGGAGCAGGGGGGATGTGTGTCCCGGGTCACCCTGGTCCCCTTCTCAGGGGCTGTGTCCCCCACAGGCATTGCTGGCCTCCCTGACCCATCTCAGTGCTCGGATTCCCGGGATGCGCGACTCGACTGGACCCCCCGCGCCCCCTCCCCATGTAACGTAGACTCGCCTCTTCTCTAACACCGCCCTGGCTCCGGCACCTTCCCCCCACACCTCCCTGCCTGGCCGCCGGCCCTGGACCCCTGAGCTGGGCCTGTGGGGCACAAACTCTTCCCGGGGAAGATATTTTTCTTTTTTATACACGGTCAAGTGTCATTGTCCCATGCTCCAGAGCCCCCTTCCTGGGGGATGCTGCTGCTTCCCCGGCTCCGTGGAGAGGGCTGGGGCTCATGGGATCCCCCTTGTCCGCCGGTTTTGGTCCCTCGGGGAGGTGGGGGGCCGAGAGCCCCTGGGCACGGCCCCCCCTATACCCTGGTCTGTGTTTACATGCCCGGCTCCCTGCAGTTTACAGCCCCGTCCCCTGCCAGCTCCGGCTGCCATACAGGGACTGTCCCCTTCCTAGGGGAGCCCAGCAGGGACCCCCTGGCTCCCAAGCAGGCACTGGAGGCCTTGAGCAGCCCGGGGAGGGGCACAGTGGGGGGTCACAGGTGGCCTTTTTCTCTTAGTGGCTTCTCCAAGGGCTATTCTCCAGGTTGGGCTCCGTGCCTGCTGCTCCTTTCTGACACTAATTCCTGCCACGGGTGGGTTTGGGATGGGATCATGCTGTGGGAATACACACCAGCTCCTGGTCCTGGTCCGTGTTGGTGCTGGGCGGGGGGGGCAGATGGAGTTGCCCCAGCTCCCTCCTGCCCCAGGCTGGGCTGCCCCACCCTGGGGGTCTCACTGTGCCAAATCCCCCCTGGGCTCTGAGCCCAGCCTTGCCCTCCCAGGGGGCTGTGGCGATGCCGGCTCTGTCCCCTGGCCCATGGTAGCTGTCCCCATGGGGCTCAGCCTGGTCCCTGCCCCTCTCTTTTTGGGGATCCAGGGCCGTTGTGGCCCCCCCACGGGCTCTCTTGCGGTACATGTGTGGCTGAGGGGGTTGGGCTCTGTCGCTGCCGGCCGAGGCCGGGGCTGTAGCGTCCCTGGTAGAACCCCCCCCACACCTCATCCTTGGTTTTTGTTTTTTTTTTTTTATTTTTTTTTCTGTTGTTTTTTTTTTTTTGGTAAGATGAATTTAGCATTGTTTAGTTATTAAAAATACTGGTTTTTAATATTGAAAATAAAGCATTTAATATCAACTGCCCGGGCTGCAGGTGTTTGGGGAGCCTTGGAGCCAGGTGAGTGCTGGGGTTCCCCTGAGCTGCGGGAGGGGCAGGATCAGGGTCAGGGGGACCCCACTTGGGAGTGAGACAGAGCCTGAGACAGTGTCGGGGTGAGAAGTGCAGCCTTTATTGATATGATCCTGATGGGCTGATCCCTGCCAGGGTTCCATCTCCCAGGACAGCTGTACATCCCCCAGCTGTAAGGCCCAGGGCTGAGAGCCCCTGGCTCTCCCCAGTTCTCCTTAGCAAAGCATCCTCCCCCCAAACTGGGAATTGCTCCTGCCCCCCAGTTGCAGGGGGAGCTCGGCACTGGTTTGGGGCAGCAGCATCCCCAAGCAGGGCGTAACAGCGGCCCCCCTGGAAGGGGAGGGGCCCTGTGCCAGG
Organism: Pseudopipra pipra; assembly: GCF_036250125.1. Classification (NCBI taxonomy): domain Eukaryota; kingdom Metazoa; phylum Chordata; class Aves; order Passeriformes; family Pipridae; genus Pseudopipra; species Pseudopipra pipra. The sequence goes on from NC_087564.1 coordinate 14,374,948, forward strand.
AGAAGGGGGGGACAGAGCCTCAGCACTCCCCACTGGCCCCAGCTCGGGGGGAAGTAGCTCCAAGCCGAGCCTGGCTGGGAGCAGGCGTGTGCGGCAGCGCAGGGTGCCGGGATCCGGCCGTGCCCGGGGGGCTGTGGCCGGAGCACCGGGTGCCCCCAGTCCTTAGGCGGGTGGTTTGCGGAACACACTCCAGGCGTGGAAGCAGCGGGTGAAGGGCCAGGGCTCGTTGCCTTTCCGCACCAGCCGGAGCTTGCGGGGCCGTGTGGGGTCCTTGGAGCGCATGTGCTGGATGTAGACCTGGGGCAGAGCACAGCCGTGGGGGTCCCAGCCCTCGCCCACCACCAGGACTGGCATTCCCTAGCCCAGGAGTTCTGCACCACCCTGACCAGGGCCTCGAGGGGAGATGGAAGTGCCCAAATCCTCCCTCCCACGGCCCCAAGCTGGAGAAGGAGGGAGGCCTTACCTGGCATGCCTTGAGGCTCAGCTTGATCTCCACCTGGCTGGTCTGGGTGCCCACCCACATGTAGACCTGCGGGAAGGACCAGCAGCTGGGCTCAGCAGCTGGAGCCACTGGAAGATCCAGACCCAGGAGAGTCTCCTGCCCCCAGCTCACCTCTCGCCCGTTGTCCAGCAGCATGATGTCATCATCAGCCAGATCATCCTGGCAGAAATCTGAGCACTTTTCCGACACGGAGAAATAACCCTTCTCATTGGAACACCTGTGGGGAGAGCCAGAAGGGGACAGCATCAGGCATGAGTTTGCTAGGACTCAGCTCCTGCAGAGGGAATGGACGTGATGGAGCAGCTCTGTTTTGGTTTATTGATTCCCAAGAGATGGACAGAGATGGGAGAGGAGGAGCCTGGGCTCTGTGGGAGGAAGGGAACCAACAGATTGCAGCAGCCCTCCCTGGGCCAGCACCCACCTGAAGAGCCGGGAGTGCTTCATGTAGTCGGCGTCTTCATCGTAGGGCTTCTGGCTCCCGATGCCCACCCAAAAGAAGTTTTCAGGTTCTTCTCCCTCGTTGATGACCTGTGAGGGCAGGGATAGGGCTGAGCGTGGCCTGGGTGGTCCCTATCACTCAGGTAAGCTGGTGCTCAGCCCCACTCACTTGTTTGCTGTAGGAGTCATCAAACATGTGGTTCATGATGTCCTCGGCCAGCTTGGCCTCGTCAGGGTCGGCCGCCCGGCCCACCCACGTGTAGACAATGCCCTGGTTGTCTGTGCTCTCAAAGGGCACCTGGGGAGCACAGAGTCAGGGCTGCCCAGGGGGCAGGAGGGCACCCAGGCACCCCTGAGGATGCTCAGCCCTGAGCAGTACCTTGAGGATGAAGCAGAACTCGGAGTTGAGCAGACCAGCGTCCGTGTTGATCTGGATGCACCTAGAGAAGGAGCCCCCGAGGCACAAATCAGCAGGAGACCCGGCAGCTGTGCCCACCGGTGGGTATCCCACGTGGACCCTGGAATGTGTGGGTGCTGCCTGGCCTGGAGCAGCCCCTGGAGCACTGACCTGGTGCAGAGGGCCCCGCCGTTGGTGCGGATGTGGTAGAGGCTGGGCTGGGGAGGGCTGGCCCGCTCCTTCCGCTTGCCCCGGTGGATCACAAACCTCCTCTTGAAGTGAGAGAGGAACTTGGGGTTCTCCTGCTGCTGGGTCATGCGCACCACCTGGACGGGGGGGGTGTCAGCAGGGCCATGGGGACCCCCCAAACGCAACCCCAAGCTCCAGCTGCACCCCCCCGCCAGCCCCCATCTCTTCTGCTGTCCCCTGCCCTCAGCCTTGGAAGCAGAGAGGGGTACCCGTGTCACCCGAGAAGCTGCATCACCTCCAGCTTGCCAGGGAAGAGACTCTCAAACTTCTTCTGGAGGCTGAAGGTGAAGGTGAGCCAGCCCATGTTGGAGGCCTCCCGGCCCTGCCAGAAGTAGACGATGCACTGGAAGTCTTCCTCAGGCTGCTTCTCCTCCTCCTCTTCCTCACCCTCCTCCTCCCCTTTGCCTTCACCCTTCTTCTTCTTCTCCTCATCCTCCTCGTACTCCACTGGCACCCAGTACCTGAGGGCCGGAACAGGGAGTGTTGTGAGGGATGGGGCAGGCTGGGGGCCTGGGCAGGGAGATGGGGGACAAAGTGGTCCAACATCCCCAGAGTGGGCACAAGCTGGGTGTCACCTGCACAGGAAGACATAGCAGTCGTGGGTATGGAAGTGGCCGAACTCCTCCTCAGGCAGGCGAGCGAATTTCTTGCCCTCCAGCACGAAGCCCTCCATGCCATCCAGGTCCTCGTTCCACTCCTCCATCAGCTGCTCTGCCTGTGACCCCATGTGCTCTGTCAGACCTCCAGCCCCTCCACGAGCACCTGGCCCATGCCAGGGGGGACTCACAGGAGCCCCTAGCCCTACCTCGCTGAGGGGCATGGGGGGCTGCCGGGGCAGGAAGAGCGCCGTGAGGTCGGCCTTCATCTGGTCCTTCTTCTCGGCGTCCTTCCGGACCTTGCCAGCCAAGCCACCATCCTGCAGCACCGTCTCGGCATTCCGGGTGTAATCCACACGCAGGACGTCATCCCAGTTCTTGAACTTGGACTTGAACACCTAAATCACAGAATCATTAAGGTTGGAAAAGACCTCCAATATCATTGAATCCGACCTCTGACCGATCACCACCTAGTAACTAGGACAGAGCACGGAGTGCCACGTCCCGTCGTTTCTGGAACACCTCCAGACGTTCAAGGTGTAAATTGGGGAGCAGATAACACACCCTGGGCCACAGCACCCTCCCTGGCACCCAAGCACCCCATCCAAGGGGTCTGTGTCCTACCTGGCACTCGGTGCCCTCGAGGTTCCTGGTGACCATGGCGTGCTTGGGCCGGTGCAACATGGTGCACAGCTCCTGGCTCAGCTTCAGCGCCGCCGCCCGCACCAGCCGCGACGACTTCCTCCCGATCCAGATGAAGACATCGGACCAGCAGTCCAGGATGTACACGCTCTTGGTGTCCAGCAGGCTCTGCAGCTGAGGGCATCCCAGGGAACAGAGGGTCAGACATTCTCAGCTGGAAAACACCCTGCCTGCTCCCAGCAGCGGGGAAGAGCAGAGCATCCCCTAGCCGGGCGCTGCTGGCCGAACCTGCCTCTCCCAGGGCACAGCTGGAGGCAGAGGGGGCATGAAACCAGTTTCACTGGTCAGACTGGGAGAACCTCCCCGCCCCATCCTACCAGGCGCATCTCTGGCATCAGATCAGCCTTCAGCCTCTTCTTGTGCTCCACCGAGAGCCTGTAATTGATCTGGGGCAGCTCCAGGTAGCCCAGACCGAGGCCGACCTGCGGAGGGGACGGGGACACAGGTGAGGGGGGGCTGCAGGACCCCAGCAGTGCCCACAGCCCAACGGATACAGCTCCCCACCTTGTACAGCTTGGGCTTGTGGGGCTGGAAGTCATCAGGGACACAAGGCCGGATCTCCTCAGGCTGCCCCCCCAGTGCTTCCCAGAACTCAGGGGTCTCCTGGCCCTGGGTGAGCAGCGTGATCTCGGCCTTGCCCTTCCGCTCGTTCTTGTTGATCTTCTCGGCGAAGAGCCTGTGGCAGGAGCAGGTGAGATGGCAGCTGGGCTCCCCACACCCCCAGCCCCCTCACCAGCCCTACCTGGCCTTAGTGGTGCTGCTCAGCGTGGCCTGTCTCCCACGCCACACCATGAGGTCGAGGCCGTGGTCCAGGAGGAAGACAAACCTGGTGGAAACAGGTGAGAAGAGTTAGGAGAGAGCGGGGTGCACCAAGTGTCCCCCTCCCCCCGGGGGTCCCTGCAGGGCACCACATCTGCCAAGTGGGGTTTGGACCCACATCATTGTAGGAAGGTGCTGGAATTGCCCATTTTCACCCCAGAGCTGCACCTACACTGTCTCAGGTGGACCCTGCTGCAGGGACCTGGTGTCCCCTGGCCACTCACCGGGGGTCCAGTGATGTCCCTTTCAGTGCCACTGGCTCCAGCTTGACATTCTTCTTCCCATAGACACGGTACAGCCTGGGGGAGGGACAGCCATGGTGGGACATGGGGCACTGCCTGCCCCACACATCCCCTGTCCCGAGCAGTACCTGGTGACATATTGTGTGTCCTCAACAGTGAAGAAGCCACTGGCTGTGCCACCCTCGATGTAGGAGATGTCGTTGTCAAAGACCTGGGGGCAAGGAGGGGGTGAGGGTGGGAGAGGAGGGGCTGGGGGCTACAAGGGAGCCAGGGGCTGGCCTCACATGGAGGAACTCTTCACTCTCGTCCCCCATCTCCTCCCGGATGCACCGGCACTCGGCCCCCAGGTAGTTGCGGAGGTTGACGGCGTGGATGGCGGAACAGGCCTTCTTGTCCAGCGTGGACTCCTGCCCGATCCAGTAGTAGATCTCCCAGTTGAGGGAACCGTTCTCATCCAGGAAGGTCTGGGAAAGGACAGGGTGTGAGATGGGACAGCTGCACCCCCAGGTTGGGGATGTGGGGGACCCTCAGTCCTCCCCGGCTACCTTGAGCACGATGTAGCAGTCGGCCTCGTAGAACTTGCCATGGAAAGCCTCGTCCACCAGCGTGGGCACGAAGTTCTCGATCTGCCAGACACAGAGGCCAGGCAGTTGCCCCACGTCCTCGCTGAAGAACTCCGAGTAGTCCAGCTGTGGCTTCTCCAGGCCCTGGTCCCAGCGCCTTGTCTTTAGGTCCGGCGCCTTCGCCTCCCCGCTCTCCTGTGGGATGGGGGCAGGTCAGCAAGTTGGGAACAACCGGGTCCCTGCTGGCACAAGGGGTGGGCCAGGGTCACTGATGCCCTCGGGGCCCCTCTCCCACCTCTATCTTCTTGTTCTTCTCCTGGGCCACGTCTGACATCCCCTTCAGGACCTGCTTGGCCTGGTCATCCTGGGCAGAGTCCTTGCGCCGCCGGAGCCGCATCTTGCGGGCCAGCGGGTCCTTAGTGCCGCTCCCTGGGGACACGGGGACGGGGTGAGAGGCAGCCAGGACACCTGTGGGGCACCCTATGGAGCACAGCTCATTTCCCAGGCTCTCCAGGGGCTGTCCCCCCATCCCTGCACACTGACCTGCGGCGGCGGCGGCAGCGACGGTGGCTGGGGAGGCTCCAGCCAGGCGGAGCTGGTTCTGCAGGGAGAAGTCGATGTTGTACCACTCCGAGGTCCGATCCACCGGCTTCGGGGGCATCACCAGGTTAGGGTTCTCACGGACATCCAGGATCTGCCAAGGAGAGGACAGAGACCTCAGTGCTCTGAAACACTTGCTTGCAGGGACATCGAGGATGTGGCGTGGGATGGAGACCTCCGGAGCACCCTGGGCTTTGGTGAGGTGAGGGGATGGGGAGGGAGCCCCAAATCCTCCTCCTACCTGGGCAGAACTGTGTACCAGAGTGCCTCAAGCCCCCCTGACCTCACTTCACCCACCCCACCCTACAGCCCTGGGATCCCAGGGATGCACTGGGGCTGTGGTGCAGCCAGCCCAAGGCAGGGGGGTGCTGGGTGCTCACCTCCACATCCGTCAGGAAGTGGATGGCCTCCGGCAGTGTCACCAGGCGGTTCTTGTTCAGCACCAGCTTCCTCAGCTTGGAGCACCTGTGGGACAGCGATGCTGGTGATGGGCCAGCCCAGGGTGACATCCTGTCACCACACAGTCTGTGTGTCCCCTCTTGGGATCCAGCTGTGGGCTGTTTTCTACCTGCACAGGCTCTCGGGGATGAGCTCCAGGTTGTTGTTGGCCGCCATGAACTCCTCGAGGTTGGTGAGCTTGCCAATGCCCGAGGGGATCCCGTCAAAGTCCAGCTTATTGGAGTTCAGGTACATCTTCTTCAGCTTGGTCAGCTTGCAGATGGCCGACTGGGGAAGGGGGAGAAGGCGAGGTGAGGGAGAACCATGGAAGCACGGGCAGGGATGGCACGTATGGAAAGGGACATACAGGTAAGGAGGTGAGTGCGTTGCGGGACAGGTTGAGGGTCTCCAGCTGGGTCCACTGGTCAATGCAGAGGGACAGCTCCGTGATCTGGTTGCTGCTGAGGTTGAGGCGCCGCAGGCTGCCCAGGGTGTAGAGGCACTCGGGGACACGGCTGAGGTCGTTGCAGGACAGGTCCACGTCTGGGGGATGAGACAACACGATGACACCACCAGCCAGACCCATACCAGGGCTGGGAGAGCCCCTGCAGGGCTCCATGGGGCCCCGGGCCTACCTGCCAGGTTCACCAGGCCCTCGAGGCTGGTGGGCAGGTTGCTCTGCGTGCGCTGGGTGTTCCGGAGGTGGAGGGTCTGCAGGGCTGTCATTGCTGGGAGCTGCCTGCGGAGCACAGGCCAGGGAGAGCCTCAGGATGGATGGAGCAGGCACCAGCAGACTGGGATCCAGCCTGGAAAGCAGGGCCTTACCGGAGCTGTGCATGCAGGAGGGGGTTGTTGTTGAGGATGAGGGTCTGGAGGTGGACCAGGCGTCTCATCTGCGGTGGGAGGCTCTCCAGCTTGTTGTCGCTCAGGTCAAGGTAGAGCAGGTCTGTCAGGTTGATGAAGAGCTGGTTGGGGATGGTGTCGATGCTGTGGAAATATGGGGATATGCAGGACTGCCTGGGAGCTGCACCAGCCCTGGGCCTCCTTCAAGGAGGGGCAGAGAGCAGCACCCGGTGACAGATGGAGGTGGCTGTGGCCAGGGGGAGATGGTCACCCCAGGTCTGGACCCACCTGTTGTGGCCAAGGTTGAGGACCAGCATGTTCTTGGCATTCTCCAGCTCCCGGGGACACTCTGTGAGCTGGTTGTAGCTCAGGTCCTGGGAAATATGGGAGCACAAAGCAGGTGTCACCCCCAGCCCTGCATCCAGCCACCACCTCCCAAACCTGAGGAGTGAGGGGCATCTCTGGGGGCACTGCAGCAGAAGCTGGATCAGCATATGGGGAACCCAGCTATGGCTGGAGGCACTGCCAAAGGGTCATCCAACCCACAGGCAGCTTCCCTGGAACTCAGGCATGGGCTTGGGACTGGTGCTCCTCAAGGAGCACGAGGGGACACTGAGGTGCAGGAATGGGATTCAGGAGGAGACTCTGCACCCACCAGCACCGAGAGGTCATCCAGCTGGAAGATGTCATCAGGGACTCCTGAGTTCTTTAGGCTGTTTGCACGAGCCACGATGGCCTGGAAAGGGGAGACAGGCAGGAATTCAGCTGCCTGCTGAGCATCCCAAGGCGGCCAGGTATGATCCTTGTGTGCCCCCAGATCCGAGAGGTGCCTGGGGACACCTGGTGCGGGAGGGGGACACTCACCCTGAGGCAGGGCAGGCCGGAGAGCTCTCCATGGAGCGTGGTGAGGCTGTTGTGACTCACAGAGAGATGTTCCTGCAGGGAAGCCCCAAACAAGCCCCAGTGAGAGGAGCCAGGGCTGCTCAGAGCAACAGCTGGGACCCCACATGGATGTGGGGGCTCCTCCATTCCAACAGAACTGGGGACTTGGAAGCCCTGACCCTCACAGAGCTGCTGGGACACTCCCAGTCTCAAACTGGTTGGTTGGCCCCAGCGTGCCCACGCTGCCCTCACATCCCTCATTCCCGGGGTAGCCTTGGCTGGGACACCCCAGCCCTGCTCTGAGATGTCACCAGGCTGGCCTGTGGCAGTCCCACACAGTCTCTGAGCAAACAGATCCCAGTCCTTGGAAACGGGAAATCAACACTTCTCACAGGGTGATCTGGAAATGGGCAGACGTGGGGTAGGTGGGGGGGTGGGAGGAATCTCCCAGGGGAAATGTTTTCCTCTGGGTATCACCAGCCAGGCTGTTGCCTGCTCAGGGAAACGAGGAATTGGCAGGCTGTGGGAGGGATGCCAGGATTTAAGGATTTAAGTGTTGCCGTGTCCCCCGAGCATGTGGCAGGGCCAGGGGGAGCACGGCTCCGAGCAGCAGGGAGGGATTCCCTGCACCTGGCATAGGGATGGGGACTCTTGGCAGCGTTTAAAGTGTTGTGTTTGTCTGACTGAGCCAACTGAAAGAGGTTCCTGAGGTGCTCCTGGACACCACCAAAGCAAAGCTGAGCCACGGGCTCACCAAGGAGCTCCACCAAGGAAGGGCCTGGTTGAGCCACCCAAAAAACAAAGGCAGGCAGCTGCCAGCTCCTGCTTCTTATATATTTCAGCAGAAGAAGAGGAAGAAAAAGCCCCAAAACCTTAATCCTCTCCACACTAACCACCCCCCTTTCCATCTGTTAAGGGGCATAGGATCTAAGCATGGTTTTTCATCTGGTTTTCTAGGAAAACAAGGTGAAACCAACTACCAGCCTCTCTCAACCCCACTCCTGACTGCTCCTGCATCTGATTTCAACCACACGTCGTAGCTCAGCCCTATTATTAGACACTGGAGCATCCGCCAACGAGCCACAGGGCTGGCAGGGAGCAGGCTCCCATCGGATCCCACGGCTCCAGCGGGACAGTGGAGCCTCATTCCCTCCTGAAATGTGGGGCTCACCAGCTTCTGGAGGGCAGCGAGCTCCTCGGGCAGGTAACAGAGCCCTGTGCGGTTCAGCTTCAGCCAGCGCAGGCTGGTCATGGCCTTCACGTGCTCCGGGAAGTACCCGCCCTGTGGGAGGAGGAGGGTGAGGAGACCCCCTGCCCCGTGGGGTGGGGAACTGGGGACCTCGCTCTGACCGGCCCTGTGTGGCTGGGATTGTCCATTACTATGGGATCAGGAGTTGGGGGGGGCTGGGATCATCCAGTCCCATAAGGTTGGGAACTGGGGGACTGGGATCACCCAGTCCTATGGGACTGGGGGCTGTGGGGCTGAGATCACTTAGTCCTATGGGATTGGGACCTTGGGGGGGTTGGGATCGCCCAGTCCTGTGGGACTGGGAGCTCAGGGCCATGATGACCCAGTCCTATGGGATTGGTAGCTGGAAGCACCCAGTACTATGGTTTTGGGGGTGAGGGACCAGGATTGCCCAATCCCATGGGATTGGTAGCTCGGATCACACAGTCCCATGGGATTGGGATCTGGGGGACCAGGACTGCCCAGTCCTATGGGATTGGGAGCTGGGATCACATAGTCTCATGGAATTGGGAACTGGGGTTTGGGATCCCCTGCTTTCGTGGGACTAGGATCTGGAGAGGGTCGGAATCACCTAGTTCTATGGGATGGGGAGCTGAGGGGTTGGGATATCCCAGCACTATGGGGCTGGGGGCCAGAATCCCCCAGTCCAATGGGATTGGGAAGTAGAGGATCGGGGACCACATGTCTCTCTGGGACCCCATGGGGGCCCGCAGGTTGCCCAGCCATAGAGGGTGGGGGCTCAGGGACCGCCCACCCTGAACACCACCCCCGCTGTACCGGGATTCCCCAGCCCGGGGGGCCGGACCGGGCCTGACAGCGCCGCGCGGGGCCCGGGCTCGCCGATCCCTGTGGCCGGGGCGTCCCCGCTCCCACTCCCGTTCCCTCTCCCCCGCACCTTGAAGTCGTTGCCGCTCAGGTCGACGCCGCGCACGAAGGGCAGGACGCCGGTGGCCGCCATGGCGGAGGGACGGGACGGGACGGGAAGGGAGGGGCGGGGGGACCCTGCGGAGCCGCGCCCTGACAGGCCCCGCCCCCGGCCCCGCCCCGGCCGTGACGCGCGAAAGCGATTGGGCGGGGCCGGGAGCCACTTCCGCGCGCGGGTGGGCGGGGCCGCGCCGGGCCGCGCCCCCATTGGCTGAGGCCGCGCGGGGGGCGCAGTAAGTGCGGGGGGGCCGGGCCCGATCCCTGTTCCGGTCCCGCTCCCGGCGGTGCCGCGGCCCGGCCGCCTCCCCCCGGGCAGCGGGGGGGTCTCCGTCCCGGTCCCTCCCGGAGCGCGCGGTACCGCCCCAGCGCCGCCGGTGCCCTCCGGGGCGGCTGCGGCAGGGCGGGGTGAGGAGCGGGTGACCCTTCCCCGGCATGAGCGGTTTTTCCCCGCGGTGTCCCTTCCTTCCCTAAAATGTCCTTTCCTTCCCTAGGGTGTCCCTTCCCCCGGATACCCGTTTTCCGGGGTGTCCCTTCCTTCCCTGGCGTGTCCGTTCCCCGGGGCGCCCCTTCCTTCTTTGGGGTGTCCCTTCCTTCCCTAGGGTGTCACTTCCCCGGGATGCCCCCTCTTTCCCTGGGGTGCCCCTTCCTTCCCCAGGGTGCCCATTTTCCCTGGTGACCCTTCCCCGGGGTGACCCTTGCCCCTCCGCCCCACCCAGCCGTCCCGCCGCCGACAGAAGCCTTTGCCCCGGGGGTGGAGGGAAGCGGGACGGCGGAACCTCCCGCTCCCCCAAAAAACCTCCCTCCCCGTGGGCTGTGCCTCCGCGGCCCCGGGTGACCCCCGTTGTTCCCCGCAGGGCGGCCATGGCGGCGTTCTGGCAGCAGCGGGGCCGGCGGCAGGAGCACGGCGGGCTGGGCGGTCTCATCGACGGGCTGGGCAGCGTGTTCGATGTGCTGCTGGCCAACGCCAGGCTGGTGCTGGGCGTGAGCGGCGCGGCCGTGCTGGCCATCGCCACGCTGGCCGTCAAGAGGGTAAGGCTGGCACCCACGGGAGCAGGGTCAGGATTGCTGCCTGGGTCTCCAGTGTGGTGGGGAAAGATGTGCCACAAACCTGGCTGGCTGCTCCCGAGCTGGTCCCTTGCATTTGGCACAAATGCCCGCCGGTGCTGGTAGCAGTGCTGTGGGCGTGGAGCTGCCCATTCCCACCGTGAACAGCCCCATGCTCCATTTGCCTGGAGCAGCATGCACCTGGGATACAGTATCCCATCCAGAAAGGCACCTGGAGCTTAAGGCATATTTGGGCACTTGTTTTCCACTTAAAATCCACAGGAAGAAGATGTGCGCTTTTGTGGCCCCCCAAACTGAGTGTTTTTCCAAGTGGAAGCCTCACATGGGGCTGTGTCCCCCCTTGTGTGCACCAGAGGGGCTGTTGTCACCTGTAATTCAGGGGAAACAAAGATAACGACTTATCCTTGTGGGTTTTCCTTCTCTCCAGCTGATCGACCGAGCCACCAGCCCTCGGGATGAAGGTGATCCCAAAGCCGAGCAGAAGACCTTGGAGGAGACCTGGCAGGACTTGGCCTTGATCAAGACTACACCAAAGCCCCCCAAGAAGCAGAGAAGGGAAGACCTCAGCGAGCCCCTGCTCTCCCCAGCTCAGCCTCTGGTGCCAGGTGAGGCTCAGGGTGTCCAGCTGGGAAGATCACCTTGCTGTGCTCTGGGCTGGCTGTGCCCTGCTCCACCACTCTGGGAGCTCTGTGTTATTTTTAGCTCGGTGTCCGGGAAGCAGACCCAATGGAGCCTGCCCTCCTGGGAGGCTCCTGAGCCATGGCCCCTTTTTAGGCAATGCTTGTGGAGACAGGAGCTCTGATAACACCCTGGGTGTCCTGGCCAGTGCAGCACGGCAGGGGCTGGCAGGGTTTGTCTCCTCTGGAGTGGTGCTGGCTGCCCTCGTTTTCTGGGTCAGCTCTGCCTGCAGGAAGGTGCACTTGGGAGCTGCTGCAGACAAAGGCTGCCTTGTCTAGCTGCCTACAGAGATGGCATTTTTCCAAGTGGGAAAGCGGCCTGGCTCGGTGCAGGGCAGGTCCTGAGATACTGGACCTGGGGCAGGATCATTTGCAGGACTCTCATGAGGGGCAGCACTGATCTCTTCACTCTGGTGACCAGTAACAGGACCTGAGGGAATGGCTGGAGCTATGTCAGGGGAGGTTTAGGATATTAGGAAAAGTTTCTTCCCCCAGAGGGTGATGGGGCACTGAACAGGCTCCCCAGGGCCCTGGGGCTGACAGAGCTCAAGGAGTGTTTGGGCAGCACTCTCAGGGACATGGTGGGATGAGCACCCTTGGCTGCAGCAGAAGCTGCTGCTGTGGGTTACAGATGATCTGCCCAGAGCTGTGACTTCTCCCTTCCCTTCCCACAGATCCCAGGGCATGCTCTGCCTCTGTGGGGGCTCCTCGGGTGAAGTCCAGCCCTCTGCGCTGCCTCACACTGCAGGAGAAGCTCCTCTCACACCACAGCAGCCGTCTGGCCGTGCCCGAGATCCAGGTGTCCCTCGTCCCTCAGCTGGCCAGGAGCATCAGCACCCAACTGCAGAACTTCCTGCGGAGCAAGTGCCCAGAGCTGCCCTTCGGCCGCCTCTTCCTCAGCGGAGCCCTCCTGGACGGCCTGGAGGTCCTGGCAGCCGACCACATCCACCTCATGCTGCCCGTGGTCCTCGACGCTGGGCTCTGGAGCCTCATCCCGGGAGAGGACACCGTGGTGAGGGACCCCCAGTACTGGATGATCAAGAGGGTCGATCTGGGGTATTTCCCCCGTGGGTGCAGCCCCTGGGACAGGTTTATGGTGGGCCGGTACCTCTCCTCCAACGTGCTCAACGAGACCCTCCACAAGATGCTGGTGGCCTCCATCAACTGGCCTGCCATCGGTGGCCTGCTGGGATGTGTCATCCACCCCGTCGTGGCCTCCCGGGAGCTGAAACTGGAGGTCAAACATGATCAGGTCGAGCTGAGCATCACCCTCTTCCCAGTGGTGGAAATGGAGGACAAGGTTCTTCTGGCTGTTCCTCCTGAGGGACTGGTGGAAAACCTCTGGCTCGAGAGCTTTTACAGGGCAGAGGTCTCGAAGGTGAAGGAGCTGGATGCCGGTGACTCCGGAGCTCGGCAGCGCTGCCTCCGCATCCTGAACGGTGTCTGCAGGAGCCACCCCACCCTGCACAAACTGGGGGGCAGCCCCGTGACCCACGTCATCCTGCACCTCAGTGCCTCCGGCTCCGACTGGGCAGAGGAAAGCCTGGCTGACAGGTTCCAGCAGGTGCTCGAGGAGCTGGTGGCCTACCTGGAGAAAGGGGTCCTGCCTTCCTATTTCAACCCCAAAATCAACCTGTTCTCTGGGCTGTTGGAAGAGGAAATCGATGAGATGGGCTTTGTGCTCTACAGGGCCATGTCTGAGCCGGAGCTCCTGCTGGAGTGACCAGTGTTTCGGGAGCTCCCGGATGTGGGATGTTCCTCACCCGCCTGCTGCTCCCTGCTGTGAGGGCTGCCATGCTTCTAGTTGACTAGTCAGTAAGAGGCAAAGTTCTTGCACTTTATGAGAAAAAAAAAATGGTTCCTGTGTGAATAAAACAGGCCTGAGCAGAGGTGGGTGTTGGCAGAAGGAGCCTTTGGCTGGGAGGCTCTGCCAAACCCGGGGCGAGGGCAGCCAAAACCTGGAGTACCCACAGGTGAGTCCCGTGTGCTGGGAGCCAAGGGAAGCATGTTTACTCTCTGGTTCCCAGTGTCCTCTGCCTGTCCCAGCTGTCAGGCTCCCCTTGTGCTCCCAGACCAGCTGGAGCTGGAGGGGAGCAGCTCCTTCCTGCTGCTGTGTCCTGCAGGCCCCTCAGGTGCAGCGCCCTGGGTGGGTCCTTTCACCAGCACTTGGTCTTACTGTGCCAGCACTTGGGACAGGGTGGCAGAGCCTCACCTGCCTGTAGGATATTGCCAATCCAAAATATGCCCTATGGATGACCTGGGTGGTTGTCTGGGCACTGGGTGGTACGGCCATAGCAAATGGGGCTGGGGGTTAATTCCTTGGAAACCCTTTCAGCTGCCAAAAGGAGTGAGCTCAGCTCTACCTCTTTGTTCCCCCCGAGGAAGGGGTTTGCTTCCAGCACGGAGCTGGGGCTTCGTGGCTCTTTTCCCACGCAGTGTTTTGCTGGAAGATGTCCTGAAAAAGAGCTGCTGGCTCTGGGGAGGCTCCTGGTGTCAGTCCCTTGGAGGCTGCAGCAGGGCTGTGTCCCCTCCCCGGTGGGTAGGTGGCTGCCAGTGTCTGTCTGTGGGTACAGTGTCACTTCCAGTCTGTCTGGTCACCTTTTCACACATGTATTGCTGCTGTCTTGAGGTCCTTTTTCCCTGGAGCCCCACAATATGGGGTGGGGAAGCAGGGCAGGAATGATGCTGTAAGCAGAGTGCTTGCAAGAACTGAAGTGGTTTATGCTTTTTATTAAGAAAATATGTTTTGTTTGGGTGTTTTGTTTGGGTATTTTGTTGGGGTTTTTTGGTTTTCTTTTTGAGTGGCTGCTAGTAGGGTTTGGTCTGGCTCTAGTCCCAGGGCAAAGGAATTTATTCTTATATTTAATGGGAGGAGCTGGCTTTGCACAAGGGTGGAGCTGGAGAAATCCTGTGGACTTCAGCGTGAGCGGCTGTTGTGGTTTAATTTTCTTTATAACTATCATCTTGTTTATGGGAGGAAAAAAACCTGCTTTTCCTCCCTGTCTGACGATTACTTTGTTCCTCCAAACCACTTCCCAGGTGTTAGTGATGAGAATAAACCTTCCCTGTGCACACTGGTGTCAGCTCTGGTTTGTCTCCTTTCCCGTGGTAAGGGCTGAAGTGATTCCTTGGCTGTGGTGACCTTCCCAGGAACCACCCAGGGCATCCCCTTGCTGTGTGGAGAATTTGGTGGTGGTCAAATCCCCTCCTGCAAGGTTTTCCTCCTTCTCTTCCAAACCCCTGGACCCCCAGAGTGCCTGGCTGCAGTGTGTGAGCTGTCTGGATGCTGAGCTAGTACCACTTTCCCAGGGCTCGGCTGAGCATTGGCCAGGGTTAGACCAGTAAAGCTGGTCCTGGCTGATGCCACCAGCGAGGTTTAACCTGCTCTCTGGGTCCTGCACATGTGCTTCCCACTGCTGTTGCCATTCCAAGGTGGTTGCTGCTGTGCTTTATCACATTCCAAAGCTTCGTAATCCTGTTATTTTAGCCCACGGGTCTGTATTTTTAGGGCACAGCTGTTAGTGGTGGGAGTGAGGGGTTCAGGGAAATGCATCCTAAGTTCTCCTGAGTAACTCCATGGATTTAGGCCTGGTAGCAATGAGCTGCTGCAGGGTTTAAGGCTCTCTTGTCTCATGCAGACCTTCAAGTGAACCTGTGCTGGTGTGGTCTCTGCTGCCCTCCAGGTGCTCCAGCCTCCTGCCCACCCCATGTGCTGCCAGTTCCCAAAGGATTGACCCTGGGAACTGCTGTGTGCCCAGGTCCTGAGCAGGATCCTGAGCAGCAGAGCACACAGGAATCCTGCAGATCTCCTTCCTTTGATGTGCAGAGGAAGCCCCTACAGCGAGGGAAGAGACATCCTGGCTTCCCAGGGAGTTCAGCCTGAACTCCGAGCAGGAAAACAGAGCCTCCCTTCAGCTCAGCCAGCTCTGCCTGTCCTGGGGCAGCAGCACAGCAGCAGATGCAGCTGGTGAGATAAAACCACTTTTCCTACCCCTCTGCAGTTCACTTCTAAATTACTGCAGGGAGTGTCTGCCAAGAAAGCTCCTGTATTGTTCCAGTGAGTGGAAAGAGCAAGATTTGGGTGGATGCTTTTGCAGTAAAAGCTTCACTGTTTTAAGAAGGAAGAAATAACAAGGCCGAGTTAAGGTGTCACCACATCAAATTTAAAAATTAAATAGTATTTTAATAAGAAACTTGTTTGACAAAAATAGTTTTCATCAGCTAGCAGCATCACAAAAGCATGTCTCAAAGTTTGAGGAAGAACTCCGTTTCAAATTCAGTGAACATCTAAAATGAAGGCTTTTCCTGAGCACTGCAGCTGAGCTTCCCTCAGGACAAGCACCTGGCCCTCCTTCACTGGCAGGGGCAGCCCCAGGTAAGGGTGACAAAAAAGGGGAATGGTGCTCTGGTAACATCAACTTAGAGGGGAACTTAAATTCCACACTGTGGAAAGCCAGGGACTGAGCAGAGCTCAGCAGCCCTGGTGTCTGTCCTCATGGCCCCAGTCCAGCTCTTCCTTGTGGAAATGCTGGTACAACCACCGGGATGGTGCAGGGGGGATGATTCAGCACAGTCCTCTCTGCAGAATCAGCATCCAAGTGCTTCCTTGAAATGTTTAGACTATCCCAATCTGCTCAGCAGAAGAGCAGCTGAAAACAAAAGCTGACACTGGTAGTAGAACTACTTTTCCAAGCTGGTGGAACCCTTGCTGTAATGGATGGCATCCCTTGGCAGGAGCAGCCTGCAACCAGCTCTTCCAAAAAACACTCAAGGGACTTGTTTCCAGACTCCAGTTCCCTGTGGCAGTAGTTGCTCCTGTAGGAGCTCACAACCCTGGTCCTTTCAAGCTCTCAGGGGTCCATCCCAGCTCAGTGGTTCTGAGGACAGTTTTTCCTATTGTGCCCAGGCTGGTGGCAAATGCTACAGGTCCGTGGTTTCTTGGCAGTGGATCCTGAGGAAAAACTGCCTGGTCTCTTGGCTTTGCTTCCCAACCCTCTTGAGTATTCACTGCTGCCAAAGTTGTTCAAAGAGACATCTCCAGAAGGACCTAGAGAGAAATGACTTGAATTTAAGCATCTTTGAAAATATAAGTAGGTGAGAAACAGAAGGTAAGTTCAAAATAGCAGGATTCTCAGATTATTCCTGAACCTGCACTTGCTTCAGACTTGTTTGAACAGTTAAATGTAACCCATTTGTCTTGCAGCATTAGAGACATGTGGGAACAGAACAGGGGAAGCTGCTCTGGTCTACAGTTAAAGCAGAAACAAAACATGCCAGAGGAAAACCTGAGATTTAAGTAGTTTTGAAAACTTGATTCTACCCCTTTAGGCCCACATTTCTAAGGAGGAGGAGGAGGAGGTCAGTGCTGAAGATCCCTCACAGACCACATCTCCCCTTCTGTACTTGGTTACTGTCCCTTTGTCAGTGCTCTCTCTTTTGCATCCTCATTTTGTGATTATTTTTGTTTTCAGCATCTTCTCACACTCGGTTTGATCTCTGATCAAAGCTCCAGAATGACTTGGCCTTTCCCTACACCCCTAAACTAGGGCAGAGGGAGCAGCAGAGTTTCCCTGGCATGCCAGGGTGGGGTTTAAGATCTCCAGAAGTGGTGCCACTGCTTCAACTCTGCACCAAGTCGGTAACAGCTCTCACAAAGCTGAGCACTGTAATTTGGGAGGACAAATTCCCAATCAGACTGTTGGAAAGAGTCCTAGGCTTTATCCAATGAGTCATGGACAGACAGATGGTCAAGTTCACTGCACACAGAAGCCAAGCATCCTGCTCAGAGCTCAGATGTGTGCTGTGAGGATGTATCCTGCCAGCACTTGGAGAGGTAAGCCAGACTTTGTTGTTAAAAGCCACATTTGCAGTGCTATAAAGCTGCTGACAGATGTTCTGAAGACAAACCTGACGCCTCAAATGTATGAGGTGCCACAAGAGCTGTGCAGCACGAGCGTGTGTGAGAGGTGTGTTCAGTTTACAGAATCCCAGAATAGCTGCAGTTGGAAGGGACCCCTGGAGATCATCCAACCCTCCTGTCAAGGCAGGGTCACCTAGAGCAGGTGACACAGGGACATGCCCAGGTGGGTTTGGAATGTCTGCAGAGAGGGAGACCCCATGCCCTCCCTGGGCAGCTGTTCCAGTGCTCTGCCACCCTCAATGTAAAATCACGTTGAGGTAGAACTTTTTGTGTTTTAGTTTATGGCCATTGCTCCTTGTCCTGTTGCTGGGCACCACCAAAAAAAGTCTGGCACCATCCTCTTGGCACCTGCCTTTGAGATATTTATATGCACTAATGAGACCCCCTCTGTCTTCTTCAGACTAACCAGGCCCAGCTCCCGCAGTCTCTCCTCATCAGAGAGCTGCTCCAGACTCCTCATCATTTTCCTGGCTTCTGCTGGACCCTCTCCAGCAGCTTAAGAACATCCTCCAGCCTTTGTGTCCCACCCCAAGCCCGGCCTTACCTGGTGCCACGTTCTCATCTGCCCACTGGAAGAAGCCGCACTGCTGTTCCCGGGGCTTGGGGCAGGTGTGGAACTGCCTGCCCTTGTTGGGCCCGTCCTTCTGCACGGTGCGTGTCACGGCCGGCTGGTCACACCTGCACACCGTGCCACCGCCAGCCTCGGAGCTGCCAAACGGCTCCGGGCCTCTCCTTCCTCCCGGGCCCCTCCCTGCTGCGGGCTGGGGGAGCACAGAGCCCCGTGGAGCCGCGGTGCCTCTGTCCTTTGTCTGCTCGTCGGCCCAGAGGAAGAAGTTGCAGGAGCTGGAGCTGCACTTGTAGAACTGCCGGCCGCGGTTGGGCCCGTCCTTGCGCACGGTGAGCAGCAGCGCCTCGGTCCCGCAGTTGCACACCACGGCGTTGCTCCCGTCCTCCGCAGCGGCCGGAGGAGCATCCCTGGATGTTCTGTTGGAGATCACGGAGAGCAGGTGTGTCCGTGCCGGGTTTGTGGTCCCCCTCCCCTGCCTGTTCTCACTGTTGGCTCTGTTCAAGGAGTGGTTGACCTGCAGGTGCTGCGCTGGTTGGGCGGCTGACGACGCGGGTTGGGATGGTCTGTGTAAGTACTTGAGGTCCAAGAGCTCCTTCAGCATCTCATCACAGCCCCCAATGCAGCCAACGAACTCCAGGGGCATCACGGGCGGAACGCTGCCTCTCTTGAATTTAAACTTCAGCCTACAGGGAAAGGAGTCGTCAAAGTCTCCCAGTTCATCTCATTTCTCATCAGCAGACCTCAATCTAGGCTTGAACTTCTACACATATTTTTAATTCTGCTATACATAGACCAGTTTCCCCAGCCCCTCTTTCTTCTTTCCATCCCCAGGCCCTGGGGATTACACACCATGCTTCAGCTTTCCAAGACTGGAATGGAAAATGGTTCCCAGCCTAGCCCATGGAAGTCTGATTACCCTCAGGTAATGCCTGAGGGGCTGTGTTTCCCCAAGGGATAACTGGTATGACCTACCTGTGAACCGGATGGGGTGTACACACATCACAGATGCTCTCATCCCTGGTCACATCCAGCACAAAATCAGGGAACCAGACTGCAGTCTTACAGGTTGGATAGCCCATGCAGCTCAGGTAGAACCTGCCGTGGGACAAAGGCACCAGATGAGGAAGAGGCAAAGTCAAGACAGTTGGTGATCCGTTCTCCCATCTTCTGAGCCATCAGAAATTGTCAGACCCACAGTTTTTAAGGGCAAATACCTACTTGAGAAGAGGTTCAGCTGAGTCCACACAGCTTATGGGGCTGGTGGAGTCAGCGAGCTGCAGCCCAAGGCTTCCAAGTTTTTACCAAAGGAGGTAAATGAGTGCCTGGGAAAACACAAACCAGCACAGAAGGTGCTACAAGAGAGAAGGTCACCAACCCGCCGTTCTTCCTGGTCTTCAGGACCATGTCATTGTTGCACTGTGGACACTTCCGAACGGAAACGGGCATTGCTGGGTACACCTCATCCTGCTCTGGAATCTCTGCAGCTTCTCCAAAATACTGAGCCAGGGCCTCATCCAACCTGTAATGAAACAGGCAGAGCATCCTGTGTGTCTCTGCAAGGAGCAATCAAGTGCTGCAGTGACTCAGCACCTGCTGCCCCCCACACAGCCCCTCTGAGCTTCTCCATGTGCACGTTGATTCAGCACCACATTTCTGGAACAGGGAAGATGTGGGAACAACATCGAAGAGGTCAGTGCATGTTGCCATCCCCAAACTTAATCTTAACTGCTCATCTTGGTTTAAACCTTTAGTTGGCACGAACTCATGACAGTGTGCCAGGCTTCGAGTCATCCCTTGCTGTGCAAATGCCCACACACACCGGGCAGAGCTCCAGGGAAACAGTGTGACAGGATCCCCCACTCCAGGCTGAGCCCCAGAGCAGCCAGCATCTCCCAAAACAGCAAAGCAAAGGGAAGAGGGCAAAGACAGGACTCACTTGTTGGCTCTGGCCACAGCTTCAATGAAGACTTCCTTGTACTTTTGGACCTGCTGCTGCAACACTACAGATTTGTCTTTCTTCCCCTCACAGATCAGTTTTAGATCAGCCTCCAGCTCAGCCCGAAGGTCAGGCTTGGACATTTCGTAGCCCATGGAATCATAGCCTGAGGAATACACGGAATGGTAAGTGAAAGGAAGGTGAAAATAAGGAACTTGCCACTTTGCTGGTGGGCACTGCCCTCACCTTCCACCAGCCCCATGCCCAGGTGGCCGGGCAGGAACCGCTGATCTGCTGTAAGGCCCACGTACATCCGCGTCTTGATCGTCTCGATGTGCTCGGCGTGAGTGGCGTCGGTCCCTGGAAACAGACAGGGGTCAGTGGGAGCAGGTACCAAGGAGTTACTTCCTCTGTGCCTGGGGGAGAGTGCAAGGGGCTAAAGGGACAAGGACACAACTTATGGTGAGCACTGCCCTCGCACCCCACTGGCACTGGGGCCAGGGAGGTGCTGGTGGCACACCCTGGATGTGAAATCACCCATCTCCCTGGGCACTGGAGGCACTCCGCGGGCTCCGTACGATGTTTGGACTTTGCCCACAGGTCTCTATAACCCTTTGTTCTGCTTTTTAAAGTGATTTCTTATCTGAAGTGACATTTAGGGAATTCCCTCTGCCAAGAGTGAGAGGCCACGCTGCCAATACTGACCAATGCCATGTTTCTCCATGAGAGCAATGAGATCCGCTTCTGTGAGGAGCAATGGAGGGCTGGTTTCCCCATCCACCATCTCCACCGTGGTGGGCTGAAAGCGAGACCCTTTCTGATACACTGGGATAACCTGAAGGAAAGAAGAATCTCTTTGAAACTGCTTCCTGGTCCATTCACTCAGGACAAAATGCCACACCAACAGCCAATGCAGTCAGAGAGCAGCAGCTTGTTCTGGAGGGAATCCAGCCTCAGGGGCCTTGGGATCAGCCAGCAATGAGCTGCCAGAGAGACCATGGGACAGCTGCTCTTGGTGGGTAAAGTCAACCCTACAACCTGAATGGTTTCTGCTGCGGTGTCAGACATGGGAGAATCTACCCAGAGCTGGCACAATAAACCTGCACAGGTTTCCAGCAGAGAAAGCTCTCAGTGAAACAACCAGAAAAGGTCAAAGGATGTTTTGCAGAGGGGTCTGAAGTTGGCAGTGAAATGCTACTTTAGCCTCTCCCACCTATGTTATTCAAGGGGATTACCTTATCACTCCACTTGTCGTAAGGATAGACTTCCAGGTAATTTCGGGCCAGGATCATTAGCCCTTGAGCAATGAATCGCTCGTTGGCAATGTCGATCTCCACAGTTGTTTCCTGCCCCTTGGCATCTTGAGAGCAGCAAGCCAAGAAATGGCGCACGATGAACTCGTAGAGTCTCTGCTCATTGCCCTGACACCAAACAGCGAAAAGAGTCAGTGTCCTCCCATCCAGAAATCAGTGGGATCTCAGGTGAGGATCCTGTGCTAATGACCATGTTATTAAGGCTTTTATCTTTATTTATCAAGCAACACAAATGAGTTAGCTCTGGTTTCACCCACCTGCAGGTTAGCGGTGTATTTGGTGGGGTGAATGGGAGGATGAGCCTGATCGGATTTGGTTCCACTCCGAGGGGTTGGCCCACCCTGATCCAAAATTCTCTGTGCAAATGCTCCCCAGTTTGGGTCCTCTGTTTGCTGTTGTACCAAGGCAGAGAGGTTCAGCTCCTTGGGGAAAATGTTGGTCTCAGTTCGGGGGTAGCTAATGAACCTTAGGAAGAAAGACAGGAAAGCACTTAAAGGGGTGCTCCAAAATGCTTCCCAGTTTGGACAAAACGCCATTTACTTATTAAAATAATGAAGTTTACCAAGCCAAGTCTTGCTTTCTTACCCTTTAGTGTAGAGTTTTTCTGCTATTGTCATGGTTTCCTTTGCATTTATTTTCAGTTTGCGGGAAGCCAACTTCTCGAGTTCCTGCGGTGGGAAGGGCCAGAAAAAAACCCAGAAGCATTAGTGCATAATTCAGGGTGGTGAGTAAAACATCTGTTCACAGCTCCTTTCAGAGAATTCCTTTCCAAAGTTCAAACATACCACAGTGTCCAGGGGCAGGGGCCTCCATTTGCTCTTTGGCTTGCTCACAACCTCAACAACAGTCGCCACCGGATCCTGAACAGAGTAAGCAAAACCCAAATCTCCTTTAGGAGTTCGTACAAACTGTTCTTTAAATGTCTTGATACAGGGAGTGTTTGGCTGAATCTGGATTACAGAACTATTTACAAGCTTTCTTACCTCCATACACATTTGGTAAAGGACCAGGCATGCCGTGTGGTTGAAGAGCCGGTTCCTCTTCCAGTTGAAGACCACACTGCCATCTTCGTGGTTGTGGGTCACTGTGGGGAACAACAGAGCTGGCTGATAGAGCAGTCACAAAATGGAAACATCACAAAAGCACCTGGAAACCTTCCAATTCTGCTCAGTGGTCACAGCAGAGGAAGAGGAAACCACTTCTGCAGCATTGCGTGCTTGTTACTCCAGTGTTTTTCCTTCCTATGCACATCAAACCCTCTGAGATGGAGCCCCAAACACACCTTTAATTTTGTAGAAGGTTTCAGGAACAAAGGCTTGAATGGCTTTAAAGCGTTCAACTACAAATCCCAGCGTTGGGAACTGGCAGCTACCATAGCTGATCAGCTGATCTGCTAAAATATCAGGGAAGATCTTCTGCAGCCTCAGCGTCTGGAATCTGGTGAAGGCAGCACCTGGGAAAACAAAATGTGCAGCAGAACTGAATACAACAATGTTGAATGATAATCACAGCACTTGAGATGGTTCTCTTTCATACTCTGAGTATTAATTTTACTTTGTTTAATACTCAGTTGCAGAGGCTTGTCAGTGCTGTGTGGCCTATGAACTTAATATTTGCTTCAAGGAGCAATTTCCTTCTTTTGGGAGGGAAACAAACTCTTCAGAAAGGGTTGTTAAACAGTGGAATGGGCTGCCCAGGGAGGGATGGAGCCACCATCCCTGGAGGTGTTCAAGAAAGGACTGGATGTGGCACTCAGTGCTCTGATCTAGTTGACAAGGCTGTCATCGGTCACAGGTTGGACTCGATGATCGTGAAGGTCTTTTCCAACCTAAGTGATTCTCTCATTCAAAGAGCAGGTATGTGACACTACAGAGGGCGTTTCTGCCTTGTGTTGAGCACACAGGAAGAGATGTTTACAGACCTATCCTGAGGTCCAGCTCCTGCCTGACGTCAACGGCGTCGCTGGTTCTTTGGTCCGGCTGGGTGAGGTTCTCGCAGGCTGATCTGACGGCATGAGGGGTGATCTCCGAGAAACGGGCTCGGAAAACCTGGAGGTTTGGCTTTACTGCCAGATACACAGGAAAAAGAAATCAGACTGACTCAAACACCAACGGAGAGGAGCAACTAATAAACAGCTGCCTTCAAAAGACTGTGCTGCCAACCTGCTCTACAGCTTTCCAACAGCTGAATGTATTTCTGGTTTATCAGGGTCACATTTATTTATCAGAACTACAGTCAGCATTCAACCTGGACACAGGAAGATTGACAATATGCCTCTGCTAAAAGATCCCTGAGGGGCTGTTAAACCTTTAATGGAACTCAGACTGATGAAGACACTCTACACACCAGCTTTGCACACGTGGATGATCTCGAAGCCGATGTTCTCCCCTTCCCGATCGCAGTCAGTCCAGATCACCAGGGCTTGGCACTGCTGGATTTCTCGTTCAAGGGTTTTCTGAGAGGAGAAAACAACACAGGGAGACATTCCAGGCCACTCGCTTTGTCATTTAATTTTGGAATGACTCACTGCACACGAAATGCAGCGTGTATCCATGGAGATGGATTGTTGCAATAACATTCGGTAATTGTGTGTCTCATGAGATTAGGCAGCTTTCAAAAGAATTGAGTCATTTATTTATATCTAATTCCGTTAAAAAGCTTGGCCAGGAGCGGGCTGTACCACAATCTGTTTTCTAAAAATGTAATTTTTTGTAAAACTGAGACACAAACGCCAATCCCACCTTGTTGGAAAAAAACATTTCTATCTTTAGCAAAGTAGTTGTTCGTTTACTGCACTACTTGTGCACAAGCAGGAGAGTTTCAATGTTCAAACAAACAGCAGTAGTAGACCTAGGAAATGCAGGAGGAATCTGCTAAACTAGAAATCTGGGTGTTAAGGACAAAGGTGCAATCATCCTTCTGCCTGGGACAGTATTTGTTGAACCAACCCCCGAACTCAGTTTCAGGACAACTCTTGACCACAACGTACCTTGATATCCAGGTAATTTTCAGGGCAATACTTCTCAACTTCAGCATCAAAAAGAGCTAAAGGGTTGCAGCTATGCCTGGGAAACACAGGATAAACAGTGTGCATTACAAAAACTGAAATCTATATTGTGAGACATAATTAGTGCTGCCTAAGTACTGGAATTAATAATGTATTTTATTACAGGCCTATCTGAGACAACACAGAGTTCATGTGAAATGCTGAGTAACGCTTAAAAGCAACAGAATCAAAAAACAGCGCTCTGAAAACAGGAATTTGAAACAATATTTTTGTATTCTCCATAAAATTTGGATGTCATCATCTTGCTCTGTGTCAGAGTCCCTCTGTTCCCCCTTGTCTTTGAGCTCGCAGTGCCCCGCTCGGCTCAGGGCCAAGAGCAGGAGGTGACAGACCCTTCCTGTGAGGAGCAGGAGGTGACAGACCCCTTCCTGTGGAGGGCAGGAGGTGACAGACCCTTTCCTGTGAGGAGCAGGAGGTGACAGACCCTTCCCTGCCAAGGGCACGAGGTACCAACCATTTGCGAAACGGCATCCTGAAATCATGAGTCAGTAAGTGTCCTGACACGGATGTCATCACCATGGTAACGTTCTGCAAGAGACAGAGAGAGGTAATTAGTGCCCATCGTTCACTAAAAACTACCCACAGCCCCAAAATCTTCCTCCAGTTCTCAATTGACACCACCAGTGACACCTCTCTCCTGTTAATGACAGAATCCCAGAATGGGTTTGGGCTGGCAGGGACCTTAAAGCTCATCTTGTTCCATCCCCTGCCAGCGTGGCCTTGAACACTTCCAGGGATGGGACATCCACAACTAATACATCATAACAAGCTCTCCTCTCTACTGACAGGTAAATCCACGGCCTTATCCTCAATTTTTACAGGAAGCTCCCAATTCTAAACAACTACAATGTATTTTTAATGGATATAAAACCAGAAAGTTCAAAGACCTAAAGCAACAAAATAGGTGGTCGAGCCAAGAAAAC
Organism: Pseudopipra pipra; assembly: GCF_036250125.1. Lineage (NCBI taxonomy): Eukaryota > Metazoa > Chordata > Aves > Passeriformes > Pipridae > Pseudopipra > Pseudopipra pipra. The sequence goes on from NC_087564.1 coordinate 14,399,861, forward strand.
AACATCTGACATTTCCTCATCTTTGGGCAGAACATCCCCAGCACTGGAGACGTGTTTCATAACTCCTGACAAATGGCTTTTATTAATTAGTATTTGCATTTCATCAATCCAGCAGCAGATTGAAAGGAAACTCTTACCTGGCCAAACATCTGGTAATCGTATTCGTAGATCTTGTTGAACTTGGAAAACCCTTCTCTCTAGAAGGAAAAGGAAAGTTTCTAAGTTTTGGTTCTTTAACAGAAAACAAATCCATCCTGCCTCGCTTTGCACACGCTATGATGGAGCACAGGAGGCACAGGGCAACGGAGAACCAGGTCCTGGGGCTAATGGGAATTACAGCAGAGGAATGGAAATTGCCTGTTATCATTTATGGAGACGCTGAAATGGTGATTTTCAAGGTAAGGGTATTTTAAACCATCCCTGAAGGTGATTCCAGGGTTATTACCCCATGGATAATGAAGAACTGATTTGTTTAACAGGGCTGGCCAGTGACCATAGAATCACAGAAATTCCTGACAAACACCTGTCCTGCTCCAAATGGTAAGTAGTGTCCCAGCTCCGGGTCCCCAAGGCTACCTCCAACCTGAGACTAGCAGAATTTTCTAGGTTGTGTATTTGCTGCTTTTTGCTACAGAAGCAGGATGATTTCTTCCTTGATTGGGACTGTCAGTGCTCAGGTTCTCAATAACATAAAGGAGGTTCTATGAGGTTGGGCTCTTCTCTCATGTTAAGAGGAAATAGCCTCAGGCTGTGCCAGGGGAGGTTCAGGTTGCACATGAGGAAGAACTTCTTCCTGGAAAGAGTGGTCAGGCATTGGAAGAGGCTGCCCAGGGAGCTGGTGGAGTTACCATCCCTGGAGGTTTTCAAGGAAAAACTGGATGTGGCACTCAGTGCTCTGGGCTGGGTGACAAGGTGGGCATTGGTCACAGGTTGGACTTGATCTTGGAGGTCTCTTCCAACCTTAATGATTCTCTGATTCTGGTCTAGAATCACCTTCTAGTTCCTTAGTTTGGAAACTAAGTGATTATGCGAACTGTTAAAGGTCACTAAACAGACCAGCAGAGAGGACAGGTCTTTGAATTCCTCTTCTCCAAACCACAGGCCATCTTTGCTTTATTCTGTGAGCTCCAGTAAACCCCTGACACTTGCTGATGCTGCAAAAGTGGTGCTTTTTGACTGGGAAATGCCAAACAGATGGTTTCAGTTCCTGAAGCCTTTGGCACACGCTGCAAATCTAGGAATGACACAGGGAGCCCTCACCATGGAGATCAGTGCCTGGGAAAGGCAGTCTGGGCAGAGGGAGCTGAGTTCCAACAGCACTTAAAGCACATGGAAAAGGGATCTGAGACTCCCAGAAACATTTGGCCAAGTGCTGTTTGTCCACAGAACAAGGAAGGCCATTCTTGTACCCTCACGTGGTCAGAAGTGTCCAGAGACAAAAATCAGCCTGAAGTCATTTCCTCTTGTCCTGTCACTTGTTACCTGGGAAAAGAGGGCAACCCCCCACCTCATACACCCTCCTTTATTTGACTGCAAGGTGTTATTGAGAACCTGAGCACTGACAGTCCCGATCAAGGAAGAAACCATCCTGCTCCTGTAGGAAAAAAGCAACAAAGGCACAACCTAGAAACTTCCACAAGCCTCAGCGAGGTGGGAGGACCTGAGGCTCCCACACAGGACACAGAGCACTGCTGAGCCCACGGTTGTGCTGCTGCCCCTCCCCAGCCAGCTGAGCCCCACCTGTTCCCATATCCCAGGGAACAATGGGATATGAGTCCCTAGGTGTCCCAGGGAGCAGTGGGATGTGGTGTGTCTCCACATGTCCCAGGGAGCAGTGGGATGTGGCATGTCCCTACCCGCCGCATCCTGCTGTTGGAGAGCAGATCGGCGATCCCTCGGGCAGCGTCGTTCTTCTCGGCCACGCACAGCACCTTCCGGATCCTCCGGAGAGCCCCGTCCTCGGCGGCGCGGGAGAACAGGCGCCAGGGCTGGGGCAGCATCCTGCCCCTGGCCAACAGCCTCACCTGCAGGATCATCACGGGGGGCAGGGGCGGCTCCCGCGGGGACAGGGCATGGTGCTGCTCCGCGTCCCTGCGGGCATGGAGAGAGATCGCTGGTGTCCCCGCTCAGCCACGCCGGGAGGGTCCAGGGCAGCCCCCCGGGGGCCGCATGGGGCTGGGGAAGGTGTCACCCCCTCCTGACACCGCTGCCGGGGGTCCCGCATCCCCCGGGCACCGGCGGGGCCTCGGGCCTCTCCTGCCCTCGCCCCTCGCACCCGCGGCAGCGCAGCCCCCCCCGGTACTCCCTGGGCTCTCCCTCACCTGGGGCAGCCCTTTCCCTCCCCGGTTCCCCTCCTTTCCCCACCAGTTTTTCGCGGTTCCCCCGCTCTGTTTCCCCCTAAGGCCGGGCTTTCCCTCACCCTGGGCAGCCCCTCCTCGGCCCGCCCCGGGCTCCCCCTCACCCAGGGCAGCCCCTTCCTTCCCCTCTTCCCCTCGGCTCTGCTCTTTTCTCCCTTTTTTGCCTTTTTCCCCCATTCTCCCTCACCTCCCTCCCTCCCGCGCTCTCCCGGTCGCTCTCTCCTCACCGTCACGTCCTGCCGCAGAGAACTACAACTCCCGGGATGCCGCGCGGCGCCAGGGAACTACAACTCCCGAGATCCCCCTCAGCGCCTCATCCTCAGTGTCCTCCCGCCGCCGCCCCGCCTCGGTTTTTCCCCCTTTCCCCCCGCCGGACCCGTCCCTGGATCGGTAACGACAAAGGACGATCACGGTACAAATATCAGCCACAGCCGCGGGCGAGGGGGAGGTGGCGGCGGTGTCGCTTCCTGCCGGCGGGGTCGGAGGCCGCGCGTCATGTGACCCCAAGATGGCTGCGGGGCCGTGAGGAGGCGGCTCCGGCCATGGCGGCGGCGTGAGCGGGACACGGGGCTGCGGCGGCGGCGGGGCCGGGCCGGGGCGGCGGCCTGAGGGCGACACGGGGCTGCGGCGGCGCCTCCCGCGGCGGGAGGGGACCGGGGGCGCGGCGCCGCTCCATGTCGGCCCCGTCCTGCGGGAAATATGATCAGCGCCCCTGACGTGGTGGCCTTCACCAGGGAGGAGGAGCTGGAGGATGATCTGTACCGCGAGCCGCCCCTGCCCGAGGAGTACTCGGTGCCGCTGTTCCCTTTCGCCGGCCACGGCGCCAACCCTTGGGCCAAGGTCGCCGGCTCCAAGTTCACCCGGGACTTCATCCTCATCTCCGAGTTCTCGGAACAAGTGGGGCCCCAGCCCCTCCTGACCATCCCCGATGACGCCAAGGTGTCGGGCACCTTCGATCTCAACTATTTCTCCCTGCGGATCATGTCTGTGGATTACCAGGCGTCCTTCGTGGGGCACCCCCCTGGCTCTGCCTACCCAAAGCTGAACTTCGTGGAGGATTCCAAGGTGGTGCTGGGGGACTCCAAGGAAGGGGCCTTTGCCTATGTGCACCACCTGACCCTGTATGACCTGGAAGCCCGTGGCTTCGTGAGGCCCTTCTGCATGGCCTACATCTCTGCTGACGAGCACAAAATCATGCAGCAGTTTCAGGAACTCTCTGCTGAGTTCTCCAAAGCCTCTGAATGCCTCAAGACAGGGAACCGGAAAGCTTTTGCCAACGAGTTGGAAAAGAAACTGAAAGACCTTGACTACACCAGGACTGTCCTGCACAACGAGACCGAGGCGCAGAAGAAAGCCAACGACAAGGGGTATTACACGACCCAGGCCATCGAGAAGGCCAACGAGCTGGCCAGTGTGGAAAAGTCCATCATCGAGCACCAAGACCTGCTGAGACAGATCCGGTCCTATCCCTACAGGAAGCTGAAGGAGTCAGAGTTCCACCCCTACGAGCCAGAGTGTGCACTGGATCGGGCCGACGCGGGCTGTGATCAGGACCTGGCTCCCTCTGACCCTGCAGAGCCCGGTGAAACGCACCTTTACACCCACATCCCATCCTACACCCCCAAGCTCATCAAAGCCAAGTCTGCTAAGTGCTTTGACAAGAAGCTGAAGACGCTGGAGGAGCTCTGTGATGTTTATTTTTTCACCCAAACCCTTGACCAGTTGCACCATATTGAGAGGACTTTCCGAGGTGACGTGTGTTACCTCCTGACAGAGCAGATCAGCCGGGCACTCCTGAAACAGCAGAGTGTCACCAACTTCCTCTTTGAGGATGTGTCTTTTCTGGATGAAAAACCTCCTGAAAAACAGTACAGAGGCTGCCAGGGGCTTGGCCAAGATGCCATGGATGGGAAGTGTTTGGAAGAGTCCCTCACCCCTAAAGTGGTCGTCAGCCTGGGCTCCTACAAGTCCAGTGTGGAGTGTGTGCCCATCAAGATGGAGCAGGAGATGGAGGACTCCGAAGAACCCAAAATGTCCGAGTCTGTGATGTCTGAGCCCCAGGAGAACCTGGACTATCTGGATGCAGACATCAAAGGCAGCATCAGCAGCGGGGAGAGCATCGAGGTGCTGGGCACGGAGAAGTCGGGGTCGGGGCTGACCAAGTCAGAGAGCCAGGCCAGCCTGCCTGTCATGCCCAGCCCCCAGGCAGGCCGCAGCAAGGTGGGCAGCCGGCGCACGGTCAGCGAGGACAGCATCGAGGTGCTCAGCACGTGTCCTTCTGAGTCCCTCATCCCGGAGGATTTCAAGGCGAGCTACCCAAGTGCCATTAACGAGGAGCCCTACGCGGACAACGACGACGAGCGCGGCCTTCGCTTCGCCCCCAGACTGAGCCCGGGCATCGCCGACGAGCAGGACGACGTCTCAAAGCAGGAGAGCTTGGTGCAGGTCGATGCTGCCTGTTGTATTGGAAAGGAGAGCCCCATCTTCCTGGAGCCTCTGCCCGAGCTGGGGCAGAAGCCGTGTGAGGAGGACGGTGTGGTGCGGATCCCGCCACAGCCGTACCGGGCGGCTGAGCAGGGGCTGCGCGGGGGCTTCCCCGCCCACGACGGCGTCCCCGGGGGGCTCCTGCCCTACGAGCTCGACTCACGCTACCTGTCGGGCAGCAGGGAGGTCAGCAAGAGCAGCCTGGACGAGTGCTCGGACTCCACGAGCTACATCAGCAGCGCCGCCTCCACGTGCTCCGACAGGACCCCTTCTCCCGCCCATCCCGCCTGCCAGGCCGGAGAGAGGCACAGGAAGAGGGCCGGGCAGAACGCGCTGCGGTTCATCCGGCAGTACCCCTTCGCCCACCCCGCCATCTACTCCCTGCTCAGCGGGAGGACCCTGGTGGTGCTGGGGGAGGACGAGGCCATGGTCAAGAAGCTGGTGACGGCGCTCTCCATATTCGTGCCCAACTGCAGTGTGTACGCCAAGCCCGTCAAGCACTGGGTCACCTCCCCTCTGCACCTGGTGGATTTCCAGAAGTGGAAGTTGATCGGACTCCAGAGGTAAATCCAAGGATCTGTTTGCTTTAGTGGTGTCGAGGTGTGTGGTAAGAACTTCCACCTCAAAGAGGAGGGGGTGTGCAGGGGAGGTCTCTAATTAACCTACACGGCTGCCACGAATTTCTGCTTGTGGGATTTATTTTGGAAAAGGGGTAGATTTGTCTCTTTATGTCCAGCCTCACTTGAAAGTTAATATTTAAAAGTCTGCTGGGTGTTTGCTGCCTGCCTCAGGTGAGTTATTTGGCCAGGAGGTTTCCTTCTGGTTTAGGTCTTTGCCTGGCAAAGTGGAGAACAAACACCTGAGTCCTGCTGGGTTCCTGGTCAACCTGATACAAGTATTCCCGGAGTTCATTGTGTGCTCTGCTTTCCCATCTCCTGCTGGAATCCTTCTGATGTTTCTAGCTGGACTTTTGGGGTTTAAATGTTGCTTTGCTGTGGGGGAGAGTTTTTCCTTGTGGACCCTAATGAAGAGTGCTGAGATCTGTAGGTCAGAAATTGGAGTGCAGCACCTTGGACTGTGCTGGGGAGTAAAAAAGGCCCTCAGAGCTGTGCAGGTGCAGTGTTGGGATTGCAGGAAACCTCTGCTTGGGGCGAGGACCATCCCAAAACCAAGCACCTCTTCCCAACACCCAGTCCTGAACTGTGGCTTCACAGCTCATTATTAGCAAACAGTGATTGCTCAGCTCAAGATTTCAGCCCTGCCTTTGTTGCTGTTATGAGAAGGATTTTTTCATGTTAGCAGGACGTGTTTGGGTGCAGGTGTGACAGGGAATGGCCATTGCTGTTACCAGTGTAGAAAACATGAGTCAGAGTGGCAGCCCAGTGCTCAGAGCCAGGCTGGAATAGCTCCTGAAAGAGTGTTCTGAGCAGTGTGGAACTTAAGCCACAGAAAGCTGCTTTCTGGGCTGCAGAGTATTGCATTGCTGGGGGTTGTGGATGGTGAAATTACCCAAAGCTGTGAGTTTACCCTCATTTCTGTGCTCGTGAGGCGGGATGACAGCTCTGCAACAGCTGCTCACGAGCTCTCTGTCTGTCAGTGAGGTTTTTAAAAGCCCCGAGTGTTTACTCGTTGCTCAATGTTTGTGGTTAGATGCAATTTTTATAAACAGAAATCTTTTTTTAAGCACTGCCTGTAACGTGTGTCAGTCATTTCAGCTCTCCTCCGTGGAATTTTAATTAAGTGTTGGGTTTAATGTGGGTGCTCTCAGGAAACCATTTGTACGAGGGCTCTGGGAAGGAACTTGCAGGCTAAATAATTTATTCCGGTAGGGATCCTGCCTCTCCTAAGGCCAGGTGCTGCCTGGGCATGGGGGCAGCCCTTACACCAGTTGGGGCTCCCAGTTGGAGGCTGGGAGCTGGTTCAGCCCAGCGACTGTCACCACAGAGACAGAGAATGGAGGAGCTGAAGGTTTGTGTAGGCTCGTAATTTGCATTTAAATAACATCAGGCTAAGCTTGGTGGGTAATTGTGTGTTGTGGGTTTGCACCTGAGTGACAAATGGACAGGATCTGCCAGGGAATATTCTGGTTTTATTCTCTTTTCTAAAGGAAAGGTGGAAGGTTCTGCTCCACTCAGGGTTTCGACCACCTCAGAGCAGCTCCATTCCAAAGTGATATGGGGGAAAGAGGAGCTCATGGAAAGAGGGGGCTGGTTTGGGTTTCTGAGTCCCTGTTGTCACATCCAGAAGCTTCCAGCTGCTGCAGGGTTTGTGTCTGTTCACCAGAGATGTCCTATCACTCCCTGTCTGTGTTGCTGAGGAAGGAAGCTGACCCTAAGTGGGGTGGTTTATGCAGTAGCACACACATAGTGCAGATCAGGGCATGTGGGGGCCAGAGAATCGAGGTTTGTTTGGGATCTGGCAGGCTGGAGAGACTGTTTGTCCCCTCTCTTCCATGCTGGACTTCATTCTCCCACAGAGGCTCTCACACCAGCTCATGAACTAGAGGGAAAGCTCATGGGATGCAGGGCACGGACACATCTCCCTCCAGCCGTGACCTCTCTCCTTGCTGTTCCAGGACGGTGTCCCCCGCGGGGGTGAACGTTCTGCACGCCCTGAGCCGGTACAGCCGCTACCTGAGCATCCTGGACGCCGACAGCAAGACTCTGCGCTGCCCCCTCTACAAGGGCACCGTGGTGGCCCGGCTGGCCGACCACCGCACCCAGATCAAGCGGGGCAGCACCTACTACATGCACGTCCAAAGCATCCTCACCCAGCTGTGCTCTAAAGCCTTCCTCTTCACCTTCTGCCATCATTTGCACCTTCCCATCAGCGAAAGGGAACCGGAGGAATCCGTCGTGAACCGCAGGATGAACTTCCTGAAGCTTCAGCTGGGCCTCACCAATGAAGATGTCAAAATCGTGCAGTATTTGGCCGAGCTGCTGAAGCTGCACTACATTCAGGAACCGGGGCGAGGGGGGAGCCCCCTGCTCAGATTTGACTATGTCCCCAGCTTTTTGTACAAAATCTAGCCTTGCCCAGGCCGTGTGCCTGCGTGCTCGGAGTCTGACAGAGCTCATCCGTGCTTGACATTACCGCTGTCTGCAGTAGCTCTCACGCGCCGGGAAGGGGCCGAGGGGTTTGTGTCTCTGCTCCGCAGAAATCCGTGTCTGCGGGAGCCGATTCCTGGGTGTTCCCTGTGGCCAAGAGCGTACGTGTTCCATCACATAAACCATCGGGCACTCTGTAAACGTTAGAAGGGGCACTGTTAACTTTTAAAGAGGATCCTGGCAGCATCCCGGAGGGATTGTGGCGTCGAGAGAGGTGGGCTGTCTCGGGGATCAACACTTACTAGTGTGCAGCCTCCGAAATAACACAGTGCTCCGCACGCTGCTGCCAGAGCCCTGAGCCCTGCCAGTCCCTTCCGTGGAGCCAGGGCAGAGACCAGAAGGGAGATGTCAAGGCCATGTGAAGTTTTTAATCCAGTGGTGTGTCATGTGAGTGTAGCTCGGAGCTCCCTGTCAGAGTGGCAGCTTGCAGGTCTGTGCGCAGCCGTGCGGACGGTGTCTCTTCCTGCATTTTCTGAGTTTCCTGGCACTTCCCAGGACAGGTTGTTCCTGGGTGGGTGGGAGCACGGTGAAGGCACATGTGCATCTTTCCAGGAAGTGTTTGCCAGTTTCCCCCAGCTCTGTTAGGAAGGTGGAAGCACTCCCTAACGCTGGGCCCCGAGGCGCCGGCTGCCGTGAATGTAGAGCACTGTGCCTTGTTCATTTGTCACGTCCTATTTGCTGGAGACCTCTGAGAAGGCTGGAGGGAGACTGGGATTCCTCAAAGCATGTGATGTCAGGGGTGGCTTTTAAAGGAGAGAAGGGAACTGAATGAGGGTGAGTGCCCTCATTTTTAGGTGCTTTTTGTGATGCGATTCAGCTGGAGCTACGCTGTGAAACAGCAGGCTGTTAGCACAGGCTGCCTGGCTCGTGAGGTACTAGTGCTCAGGAGAGATCAGGGATGAATGTACTGGATTCCACGTTGTATCTGTAATAGTTTATTTTTTTTTGTTTGTTGGGTAGTTGACGTTTGTGCTTTGTGGTAAAACAAGGCTGGCGTTGCTGTGTGCCGCTCCTGGCTGAGCCGTTGCCGTGTCACAACTACCTCTCCTGGGGCTCCTGGATGGCTCTGAACAGGGCAGAACTACTGCTCTCTGAGCCTGGATACTGAGAACTTCTCCTTTTAAAGCTTCTGTGCCATAAAGGATGTGCCACCAGCGTGGTGACACTCGCAGATTGTTCCTGTCAGTGCCGAAAGCTTTGTGCCTGGGCGCAGCACTTCCCTTCAGAGTCTCATCAGAGATGCTGAGCCCAGGCTGCTCTGCCCGGTGCCATGTGGCAGTAGCAGCCCCCGTGGTCCTTCTGAGCCAGAAAAGCCTTGCTAGGAAAGATAATCTTGGTTTTATTTCTTTTTAACACTGATTTTGGGGCGAGAACAGCTGAGATTGTACAAGAGCCGATGCGTTGTTTGGTTTGTTGCTTTTTTTTAAACCTCTGTTTGGTGACGATGTGAGGCAGTGCTGGAAATGAATGTGATCTTCCTTCTGAGCCTGGGAAGTTTCTGTGTACAGCCTGGGGTTCCCCAGCGTGGCTTAGACCTCGCTGAAACTTGCTGTGAGACCTGCACTGCTCCCAAACCCGTGTCCCAAAGGCAGGGAGGCTCCCTGGGGAGGCTGTTGTCTGGAACCAGCTCTACAGTACTGCTGCCACCTCTTCCTCTCCCCTGGAAAGGGCTCTCTGGGGTATAGGCCAACAGTGCAAAAAGGCTGGTTTTAAGGTTATTGCTGTTTCTGGTGGCTCAGCTGAGCCAGTTGAGCTTGTGGTACTCTCCAAAGGGATTTCCCAGGCCAGAGGTTGTTTGCGATGGTATTTTAAGGTCAGAATTGGAAGCAGTGTGGTGTGGCCTTCGCTTAAGGTGAGCTGTGTGTCTCTCTTGGGTCTGCTCACCTTTAAAGCACGTTTAAAGCCTTTTTCTGTCCTACCTTTGCCCTCCTGTCGCACGTGAACTGGGTCTGCTGGTGAAAGGCCTCTGTCCATCAAATTGTCTGCTTCCTGAAGTGACTCAAGGTGTTGATCCATGTGCACCCAAACTCCCTGGGGGAAGAGGCATCTCAGCAAATGAGTAATGCAGGTGCCACCAGGCAGACGAAAGCTCCCAGCGTCCTGCTCTGGAGCTATGGTCAGAACAGGAGCTTGTTTCCTGATGAAAAACAACCCGGTGCTGTTTGGGTTTGAGGAGGGAGGGAGGGAGGAACTTTTTTCCTGTTGACTCACTCACCATCTTCCTCCAGGCTGACAGCGCAGAGCGGGAGGATGATTAGTGGTGGCTCATCTCTTAGTCACAGTGGTCTCGACCTCTGGTGTTCAGCTGTGCTCACAAATTGATAAATAACTCACTTCTCATTGCTCCCTCTGTCAAACTTGTAGTATCTGATTTTCAAGGCTGTGTTGAGCAATACTTGCACTACCACCTGTCTGACCTGCTTCACCTCTGCACCACAAAGCAGCTCTGATTTGGGAGGATGCCCCGGGGGCTTGGCTGGGACATCATCCCATTCCAAATGGGAGCTCAGTGGTTATCTGCAACTGGGAGCTGTGGAGAAACATGCCCTGGAGTGCTTGTCCTCCTCTTGGCGGTGTAACCTCTGAGCTTGGACTGGAAAAGTGGGAGTTACACCTGGCTGTGGCACCTCGGTGCAGCCAGAGCCCAGCCTGCCCTCACTGCTTGTGGTGGCAGAAATGGGGGGGATTCTGAGTGCAGCTGATGCTTGGGGGCTGAATTCCTCTTTCCTCAGTGATTCCTCTGCCTGACCTTCTGCTCCTGTACAGTACAGATCCCTGTATTGGCACTTTAGGACTTTTCCCCATCTTGCTGTGGTACCTCACCCGTTTCTGATATTCACAGACTTACAACAAGTCACCACCTTTGCACTGACAGCCCCCGCCATGAGTCCTGGCACATGTGTCGTCGGCTTGCCTGAGCCATCCTTCCACGAGGAGCAGGGCAGGTTCCTGGCACTGCCATCCTCACCAGCCTTTCAGCTGCCAGAGCCAGCGGTGCCCTGGCGTGGCCCTCGCCTGCTTCCGTGAGTGCTGCCAGCCCAGCATGTCCCCTCCTCCCGCACGGCTCCCTCCTCGATGCCAGGGAGAGGAGGTGTTAAACCTGACCGAGAATTCATCAGAGCAAAGTCCCCCCGGGGCAGGAGGAAGGGCTCCTGTTCCCTGCTCCTCCCGACTGCCAGCCCCTGCTCTGCTCTCCACTAACCTGCCACTTCCAGCTCCCACCCGAGGAGGGTCAGCCATAGCTGTAGGTGATCTTAACCCTACACAGGTTTCATTTCTCAGAGAACAGTGCTCAGATCTCCTTTCATCCGGTAGCAATCCCTTCAGGGCAGCTCCACAGCCGCCTTGCCTTGGCAGGGAGGTGCTGCCTATACTCTAGCAATATTCACCGTGTTGGGAGGGGTAGGAGAGGCACTCCAGGGGTGGGAGCTGATGGCTCTGTGCCCTCAGGCCAGTTCTTTGGTTTTCATTGAGTGGGGGGGTCCCAGAGTCCCCTGGTCTGGTGGTGGGTGACACCCCACACTGTGGATTCCGCTGCAGATTCCTGGGAGCTGGGCAGGCCCCGGGCTCGTAGCAGCGCTGTGAGAAGGCTCCTGTAACAGGGTGTGATGGGAATTCAGGGAGCTGCCCAGGCTGCAGGAGAACACCTGCCCCAGAGCACAATGTCAGAGCCCCAGATTGCACCCAATAGCGGAGGGGCCACAAACCCACCGCCTGCTGCTCCCCGACATGGATTTAACTGGAAGGCAGAAACAGGGTACCCAGTCCTGCCGGCAGCACCGCCGCTGGCACGGGGATGGGGCTGGGCTCGGAGCTGCCTCTGAGGGCTGCCAGGAGGCTGTGATGAATTCTCATCTTGTTTTAAAGCACTGTATCCTATTCCTGCATGTTGAGTTCCGTGTGTGTGCCTGTGCGTGCCGAATGCTTGCGTCCGTAGTTAGAGCGAGTGTGAGCGGGAGAAATCCAAGAAGCATGTCTTAGTGTCGTGCTGCAAGTGTTACTGCACAAGACTTTAACAGATGTTAATAACACCAAATGACTAGTCTGAGAAATGTACTTTTAAAAAAAAAAAAATTATTTATTTGGGTTCAGATATTTTTGAAATACAAAAAAAAAAAAAAAAAATCGGTCGTATTTTTTAAAGCTTATAATTCTTGTCATACATTGTGGTTAAATTCTTAATTTTACCGTGCTTATTAAAAAATGGTTCAACCTAAGCTTTGTGCTCAGAGGTCTGAGAAAAATACCAGAGGCTCTGGCTAGGGTGGGAGGGTAATCCCAGGAGGGATGTTAGGGACAAGGCCTGGCCTTGTCAGAGCCTGCAGAAGAGGTGGGAAGGCACATAGGATGAAGGGGAATCCTTGAGGCTGAAACCAGGGGGGCTTTTAGTGGCTGTGAGTTCTCTTGTGCAGCTGGACCCTCCATCCCTCCGGCTGCTGTGGGCAGTGTGTCCAGGGAATGTGGACAGACCGGCCTCATGTGCTGCTCCCACAGGCAGTGGGAACTGGGTGGCACCTGGCTGTGAGGTGAGGGTGACCTGGTGCTCGGTCCCAGTGGTGACACTGAGTGGTGAAGGGCTGGTGTCCCTACAGAGGCTGTGCTCAGGGGGTCCCTGTGCCCCACACAGGAGGGAGGGAGGAGTAAGAAGCAAAGGATGAGCTGCTGCTGCAGTTCCAGCAGGGAGGTGCTGGGAGAAGGCACTGGGGTGTTGAGGTGTGAGCGTGCCAGGTGTCTCCCCTTACAGGACAGGCAGCCCTGGGAGTGGGAAGGTGGCTGCAAAGGCTTCCACCTCTTCCTTCAGTGCCTTCAGCTCCACACGGTATTTGTCCTCCTCCAGTTTCTCCTTGAATTCCTTCAGTGTGGCCTTGGGGCTCATGTCCTTCTGCACCCGCAGCGTCAGCTCGATCCCTGCCAGTGTGGGAGGTACCTTGGTCAGCCCTCGCAGCTGCTGCATCCCACGGCTCTCCCAGCCCTGCTGCTCCCCAGGACACAGCCCTGCTCCCTCCCTCCCGTGTGAGGGACTTGCTGCCCTGGGAAACCAGTGTGGGATGCCTGAGGACAACTGGGACAAGACTGCGAGGGACAGGGAAGGGTTTGGCCGGTCCCAGCTGTGGCCACATGTCCTCTCCCACATCTAGATGTGCAGGTGGGATGGTTATTCCTCACTTGTGGGTGTGCTCCCTTGCCAGCCAGTGCCTCCTCATCCAGGGGAGCTGCCCTGGCCCAGGATGCTGCTGGAGCTGAATCCCAGCCCTGCTCACCTCTGTGGATGTACTGAGCCACCTTGCGGAAATCGTCCTGCCGGAAGCCGCGGGAGGTGAGAGCGGGTGTCCCGAACCGCAGCCCGCTGGGGCGCAGGGCACTGACATCACCTGCACCAGGACAGGGCACACGTGACCAAACCCCGCACCGAAACCACCACCTGTGGCATTTCAGCCTGGTTCCCAGTGTTCGGGGTGGACTGAGAGCTGGGAGCTCTGTGGGAAGCTCTGCACAGGCCACGGGAGATCCCCAGCATGTGGGGCAGGACACGGCAGAGCTGGTGGGATCCCTCACCGGGGCAGGTGTTCTTGTTGCAGGCGATGGAGCAGATCTCCAGCACCCGCTCGGCCCGGCCGCCGTCTGTGCCTCTGTTGCGCAGGTCCAGGAGGATCAGGTGGTTGTCAGAGCCCCCTGCAAGGAGAGGGGTTTGGTGGGGATGTGGGATTGGGGAAATGCTGCTCCCACAGGAAACATCAGCTAAGAGGCTTGGGATTGCACCAGGGCCTGCCCCCAGTGTGGGGGGCTAAAGGGGGCCTGACCTTGGGAACTGGGGCTGCTTCAGAACAGGTTTGTGGATGTCCTGAGGAATCATGCTTGCAGAGCTCTGCCCATTGTGCCCTCCTGGCCTGGCTCGGACCCCATCCCACTGCCGAGACCCCTCCTCACCTGTGACAATGTCGTAGCCCATCTCCATCAGCGCCGACGAGAGGGCCTTGCAGTTGGCCACCACCTGCTGCTGGTAAGCCTTGAACTCGGGGGTCATGGCCTGGCGCAGCGCCACGGCGATCCCTGTGGTGGGAGGAGGCTGGGGTGAGCTTTTGGGGGATGCCAGCACAAGTCATCCCGGAAGCTGAGCAAACTGATGGACAGTCCCTTCCTTCCCCATATCCAGGCTGGTGACATCGCCAGGAGCCAAAATGGAGGACGGACAAGCCTGGTCACTCCTCGGGCAATGACAGATCACCCGGCTGCCCTTTGCCGTGGTATGTCCAGGCTGTTGCCGGGGGCCAGAGCCCTGCCAGGACACCTTTGCCACGCTGGAGCTGTGTGTATACCTGCAATGGCGTGGTTGTGTGGGCCTCCCTGCAGCCCCGGGAAGACAGCCTGGTTGATGAGGCTCTCCAGGTTGTAGAGTGTCTCCTTGCCCGTCTTGGGGTCCACGCTGCGGGTGCCTGTGGGAGAGGAAGGCAAGGTCACTCATCAAGCAGCACGGCCACCCTTCTCCCTCCCACGAGCTGCTTTCACCCCCAGCCACTCAGAGCGGGTATGGTGGCTGCTCCTCTTCAAATCTGAGCCAGGGTCAGCCCAGGGAAGCTCCCCAGATGTTCCCAGGATCTTTCTTCCCTCCCTCCTTCCCACCTAGAGCGGGAAGGAGCGTTAACTTGCACCCCCCAGCCTGAGGGCAGCGTTTCTCCCGGCAGCGCAGCCGGGCCGGGCACCTTTGCGGTAGAAGATCATGCCGGCCCTGCAGCCCCGCAGGGTCTTGTGGGTGGTGGTGGAGACGACGTCACAGTGGTCGAAGGGTGAGGGCACCACGCCGGCGGCCACCAGCCCGCTGATGTGGGCCATGTCGGCCATCAGGTAGGCGCCGTTGGCATCTGCTATCTTCCGCATGCGGGCGTAGTCCAGGTTTCGGGAGTAGCAGCTGACACCTGCAGGGGGATGGGATGAGGAGGAGGCAGGAGCAGATGCACCAGGAATCAGACAGCCCCGGCTCCAGCCCTGCAGCTGGGACAGCACACAGGGTGGATGTGTTGGAGGTCTCCTCCTGGTGCTGCAGCATCCGTGGGATTACTGGAGTGCTACTGGATTCTGGGAGCCACCCCCAGCCAGGTGTGTCAGCAGGGAGGTTGGTACAGGTGTGCCCTTACCTGCTATGATCAGCTTGGGGTGGAAGAGCCGGGCGTTCTTCTCCAGCTCGTCGTAGTCAATGTAACCAGTCTTGGGGTTGACCTGGGAGAGGAAGAGGAGGGTTCAGCCCCCTTGGTGTGGTGAAGACCAGCTGCAGCGCTGTCCTGCAGGACGCAGTGCCAGGAGCCCCATGCCAGAACGTTTAACTTTAAGGGGCACCAACACTTATGATGGCCACATCCTGGCTGCAGCTGGAGCAGCTCCCTGTACCTTGTAGGGCATGGACTCAAAGAAGACAGAGGTGGCAGAGATCTTCTTCTTGTCTGTCATGAACCCGTGGGTGAGGTGGCCTCCGTCGGGCAGGTCCAGCCCCATGATCCTGCCGTGGGGCTCCACCAGGGCCGTGTACACCGCAAAGTTTGCGGGTGACCCTGCAGCGAGAGCCCACCACGTGGCTGTGAGTGCTGGGGCACACAGAGACCACGGCAACTGTCCTGGCTCTGCTGAGCACTCCGTTACCTGAGTAGGGCTGGACATTGACACCCCACTTCTGGGGGTCGAGCCGGTAGGCCTCCAGGGCTCGCTTCTGGCACAGACTTTCCAGCTCATCCACGAACTCCGTCCCGCCGTAGTACCTGTGGTGAAGGATGGGGCAGGGAGTAAAACCAAACTCCTTACCCAGAACAGTCCCTGTGACCAAGATGGGGAGAACCTGGGGTGGTGCCCTGTTTGTGGCAGCCACAGCACTCTTGACCCTGCTGAGATTGTCCCACGAGTGGCCAAGGATAGAAGCCAAGAGGGTCAGATCCTGCCCTGGAAGAGCTTGGCTGCCAGCACACAGACATCACCTCCTTCCCAGAGGTGAGGCCTGCCAGGGTGGGTGGTCCCTCCCCCTCCCTGTCAGGGTTTAGGTTGGTGGGACTTGGCCCAGCCCTGTACCTCTGTCCCGGGTAACCCTCGGAGTATTTGTTGTTCATGCAGGATCCCAGGGCCTCCAGGACCGCTCGGCTCGCAAAGTTCTCCGACGCAATCAACTCCAGCCCCAGCCTCTGCCGCTGCTTCTCCTTCTTGATGATGCTGTGCACCTTTGGGAGAGGGGAGAAACAGCTTCACCCCTGACAGCTCTCATGGAGACATGGGTGCTCCACCATAAGGTCTGTACCCTTGGAGGGGACAGGGCATGGAGAGGGGCCTGGAAAGGTGCTGAAGGGAGACAAGATCCCTTCTTGGTGCAGCTGATCCCATAGACAGGGCACAGAGGATGGATGGGTTCCAGCAGCTCAGCCTTGGACCTTGGCATGTCCCTGGCCCAAGGAGTTCAGCATCCCCAGCATCCCTGGCTGGGCAGGCTCCAGAAGGGGGTCTCACCTCCGGGTCATTGGTGTCAAGTGGCTCCATCACCATCTTGTTGTGGGAGGCCCAGAGCTCAGCGGTGGGGAGGCCCTGTGTTGAGTTTGCCATGTTCCTGCTGGGGCTGAGTCACCTGCCAGTGGAGAGGGGAGTCTGTGGGATCTGTGGGATGGCAGTGGGGCTGGTCCCCATGTCCTGCCTGCTCCCATCCCACATCTTCCCCGGGAACCCAGAGGGACCAGCCATGGGCTGTTGGGTGAAGGAAACACACAAGCTCTGCCTCTGCTTGGCTCCACGTCATGCCCAGGCCTGGCAGCCCTCTGGCCTGGTCGATGCCACTGCTGCTCCCAGGGAGGAATAACAGCCCAGCTGCTGCCTTGGCAGAAAACAATGGATCTTTTTACTCATTAACCCCGCAAGGACATCGAAGGGCCGTGAGCAGGTTATTAAGCAATTCCACATGGTTTCCTTGTGCCAAGCTGCCGAAGTCCATTCGCTGTGGGCCTGCTGTGCTGCCCTCACTGGGCAGGGATGCTCGGCTGCGATCCAGCCCGGGGCTGCACTGGCAGGGTGGGAATCCCCACTGCCAGAGGGGCTTTGCTGGGGAAAGGGCTGCGAATGGAAGGGCAGAGTGCACTGCTCTGGCCCCGAGCAGGATGGCTGGGTCCTGCCTGTCCCCCCAGTGCATGTTACAGCACCCCCTGCTTTTGGCAAACCCATAGAAGGCTCGAGGAGCACAGACCTCCTATTCCCCAGTCAAGATGAGAGCCCCATGCCCACCCTCGTGGTGGACCCCAGTCCAGCCCTGGCAGCTCAGCTGCTGCAGGGGTGAACCCCAGCCCTGAAGCTCCATCCCCCCGTGGCTCTACACCTTCTGCATCCCGGCTCTATCTCCTCCCACATCCCCGAGCGGCTCCCGGTGACGCGCCCACCTTGCCCTGACCCGGAGACCGGCGCTGCCTGCCCGGCTCTCACCCTTGCCCTCCCTCCCCTGCCCCACACGGCTCCTACCGCCGCCGCACCGATCCCGATCCCGGTTCCTATCCCGAATCCAGTCCCGATTCCGATCCCTGCCGCACTAGAGCCCGCGCGCTCGCTACCATAGCCCGCCCGGCCCCACCCCTCCCGCGCCTGGGCCAATCAGCATCGCCCTCCGCCAGGCACGGCGGCGCTCCGGAAGCGCCTGGGCCAATCAGCGCCGCGCTCCTCCCCCTCCCCGCGCCCGATTGGCCCGCGCCGAGGGCGGGGACCAGCGGGGGGTCCACACGTGGCGCCCGGGGCGCGGGTGACCTTGGGAGGGACGGGGCGGGACGGGCGGGGGAGCGCGGGGGTCACCTCTCCTGTCACCCCTCCTGTCCCACAGCTCCAGCCCTGCCTGCCGTGCACCCTGAGGTGCCTCTCCCTCAGCCCTGGGGTGTCCCGCGATCCAGGGATGCCTCTCGATTCCCTCATAAGTCGGGAGCTTCCCCCACCCTACACCGGGCAGGGAGCAGTTCCGGCCACCCCCAAAGCCCCCCTCCTGGAGACCAAGCCGGTGTGCCAGGCCACGGCAGGGGCTGGGCATGGGGCCACTGTCGTGGGTAGCAGAGCTGGCCCTGTCCCCCCACCGTGGCAGGGCAGCCCCGGTGCCCAGAGTGATATCCAGGTGCTCGGGAGGGAGGGAGCTGCCTGGGGGATGAGTGGCACAGGCACGAGAGGGGCCGTGCTTCCTTCGTTCTTCAAGTCCAAGTTAGTTGGATGGGCTTGGCCAACCAGCCCGAGGGAATGTGTGGCTGCTGGGGATTCAGGAGTTAAATCAACACACCACAAATTGAGGAACAACATTAGGGAATAAGTGATCCTACTAAATTCCTCGTGATCCCAAGCCATGGGAAGGCAGTGTGAGTCACTCTGGAGAGGAGCAGCAGAAGGGGAGTCAGCCAGGAGGTGAGACCACCCACTGTGGTCAGAGTGGCCAAGGAACACAGCACCAGGGTGAGTCCTGCCAGGACCTGCCGAGCTGGGTGAGCAGGAGCGGCGAGGAGAGTGGGGGAGCTCACTGAGAGGGTGTTGGTTGGTTGAGGATTACACCTGGATACAGCTCCGGTGGTGGTGTGCTCTCGGAGTGCACCTCCTTGGTGGGCACTTGGTGAAGAAATGGTCTGTTAACGTAATTGTTGCCAGTCTAGATGGGTTTTGCTGTCTTGATTTGTCACTGGTCATCCAAAGACAACTTGTCAAGGCAGGGGGATCTGGGTTTCTGTGGGATTCCAGCAATCCCATGTGGATTGCTGCTGTGGGCTGTTGATGGAGGTGTTCCTCTGAGAGCACCAACACCAAAACTGGGGTTGTTTCTCTGGTTGTGGTGGTTTGTGTGAGATGCAGCTGCAGATGCTATAGAGAAGGACTTTATATTAATGATATATTAATTTATCTAACCTGGCTCTGCACACACATTTTGTGCAGGGTTGCTCACAAAGATTTCCCCCTCTCCTGCACTGCAGGAGCTGCAGATAACAGCGCCGTGTGCTGTTGTGATTTCAGGTCTTGGCTTGGAGCGATGGACAGTGTCTCCTCTTCCCCTTCCCCCTTCCCTGCCAGCTGCCCCACCGAGCTGCCTGAGAATGCCACTGACCAGGACTACTACTCCGGGCTCCAGAAGACCATGCACATGCTGTCCATGGTGGTGTACGGCATCGCCTGTGTGTTGGGAGTGACGGGGAACGGCCTTGTCATCTGGATCACAGGCTTCAAGATGAAGAAGACGGTGAACTCCGTCTGGTTCCTCAACCTGGCCGTTGCTGACTTCATCTTCACCTTTTTCCTGCCCCTCAGCATCGCCTACACTGCCCTGGGCTTCCACTGGCCGTTTGGGAAGCTGCTGTGCAAGCTGAACAGCACCATTGCCTTCCTCAACATGTTTGCCAGCGTCTTCCTCCTGACCGTCATCAGCATCGACCGCTGTGTTTCCGTGGCCTTTCCCGTCTGGTCTCACAACCACCGGAGCCCGGAGCTGGCGGCCAGGATCGCACTGGGAACGTGGGTCCTGGCTCTGCTCCTCAGCTCCCCGTACCTGGTCTTTCGGGACACTGTGGTCAGTTCCAGGAACGTCACCAGCTGCTATAACAACTTCGCACTGTCCGACGACTACTCGTCCGAGGCAACGCGGAGGCTGTGGAGGGTGCGGCACAAAGCCATGATCGTAACGCGCTTCCTGTGCGGGTTCCTCGTCCCTTTCCTGGTGATTCTCATCTGCTACAGCGTTGTTGCTGTCAGGCTGAAAAGAAGGCAGTTGGCCAGCTCTGCAAAACCCTACAGAATCATCATTGCTGTCACAGTCTCATTTTTCCTCTGTTATTTCCCCTATCACGTCTTCTCCTTACTGGAGATATCCAAAAACTCTTCCAGCCATGAGATGAAACTGGCCCTTTTCATAGGGATCCCCTTGGTTTCCAGCCTTGCTTTCTTCAACAGCTGCATCAACCCCATCCTGTATGTCTTTGTGGGGCCGGATTTCAAGGAGAAGTTCCGCCAGTCCATCCTGTCCACCTTCGAAGGGGCCTTCAGCGAGGAGTCGGTCCTGGGCAGCCTGAGCAGCCGGAGGAAGTCCAGGTCTGCTTCGGAAGCAGAGGTCCCGAGGTTCTGAGTGTTTCTCTGCAGTTTCCCTTTTTTCAGAGCTCTAATGGCAGGACTGGGGGCTGTGAAGGGCTGTGCAAGGTATAATTTGGTGTCTTGGGAGTATCTCAAACATACTGTGACACAATGGAAGTGAAAGAACTCTCTGGAGCTGCAGCAAGGTGGGTTAAAGTAGCAGCATTTTACTCCTTGTGCCTTTTGACTCTTGTTCATGCATCTTTCAAAGAAACAGGGTTAAATGCAATGTCTCTGTGTATTTTTTGTAAGACACTCATCTTTTCTCTCCCCAGGAAGGACGAATCAGTGGTTGTGCTCCTGTTACTCAGGTTTGATGTACAGCATAACTATTTCTGAGCAGTGATGGTTTGTGTTTGTGTTTGACATGTTTCCAGCCCTTAAATAGCGGGGATCTGATATTTTGTGCTGTTGGTGAATGAACATTAAACCCCAATAAATTTCTGTAAAACTTACCCAGCCTGTTGTGTTGCCTGTGGGATAAAACGTGTTGATCCAACCTGACTGAGCAGGTTTATCTTTGGTAATAGAACAACTAGATAAAAACAATTAAATACCCAGACTTTGGAAACAAACCACTGGCATTAGCAGCAGCTGTCTTGAGTGAAGCAGGCAGGACACGACCTGGGTGTGAGGACTTGCCTGGGGCACTTGGACTACATGGATCTGATTGCCAGACCCTGCCTATGGCTTATTGTTGGGCTTCAGACCTTTGGGTATGTTTGAAAAACAGTGACTTGGAGGAGAAAGAAGAGAAGTAGCAGAGCTGAGTCTGGTCAAATTTCACATTTGCAAATTTCCCTGGAGGAAGATGGTGGAGGTTTTCTTCTCAGGCTTCAACAGCTCCTGAAACTCTTAAATTTTTGTGAGTAGAAAATGTTGGTCACGTAACCAGGAACGGTAGTGTTGAGGTGTTGTCATTCCCAGCCCACCCTCCTCAGGGTATCACACCCCCCTCTCCTGCTGTGCCCAATTCACCTGTAAAACAGCCCAAGCCACCAATTGTCCTGTTCATCCTGTCAGAAAGCTGCCTTGGAGCCTCGCTGCTCTGATGGCTGGAAAATCTCTGACTCCCAGCCGGAATCTATGAATTTACATGTGCCTCACTGTTCTGCATGGATGACGTTACCGAGTGAGAGCTGTCACTTGGACATGCTGGGGATTAATTATGGGTCTGCTGGGCCATGCAATATTGAATGAAGGTCGTGATCCTAAAGGCACACATGTACTTAACCTTAAATTCATGCACAAACCTGCTGAGAACAGGGAATGTAACATGACCATCCGTATGTCAAGCTTGAGTGAACAGAGAGATTTACCCTTTGCCACAAATTGCTGCCTGTCATCCAGATAAAACTGCAATGTTTGCTATGCAGCACGTAACTCCAGGGCTATTTACTTGCTCCTGTGGTGAACTACAGCATCGATTGCCGTGTCAAGGTTGTGCAGACCTGCGTTTGCTCTTTCTGGTTTTCCTTATCTGTTTGCAGATCCCACGTAATTCCTTGTGACAAGAGACTCCACGAGTGCTGGACCAAGACCTCAGACTCCTGTCATGCCTCTCTCCTCATCCTGGCAGCCTCGAGACTCAGGTTTTAAAGTGTTGACCTGGTCTGTGGTAGGGAAGAAAGCAATTTTCTGGGTCATTTAGAAATCTAAGGTGTGTGAAGTTTCCCAAGGGACAACATGATTTGAATGAAGGAGAGTGTCTGGGTGATCCAAGGAATTGCCACTGGAATAGCAGTAGGTAACTAAGCTATGGAGCAGGATGTGCTTGACATATAGGTGGATCTGTCATCCCCGGTCTGATCCCTGCCCTTTGTGTAATAGGAAACCGTGCTGACAGAATATGGGCCAGGCTGCCAAGGGACTTCTTTCAAGATAAATCTCCTGTTGTATTGAGTTCCCTCATGTTCAGACTACCTCTTTATCACAGGGATAATTGTGGTAGTCCCTCATTCCCAACTAGGAGGCAGGCTGTTCATTCTCTCTGATACTCGCATTTGCCATATGCTTATCTAGAAAAGCTTGAATGAAGTAAAAGGGGGAGGAATTCTCCAACCAGCAATCCAAGGAGGCTGAGCGGCCGCTTTGGCAGCTGTGCCCCCTTCTGACGCAGCTTTGCTCTCAAGGCTCTTTCAGATGCCACGGGGTGGGTGGAACAGCCTGAACCCCCCCCAGTATTTGCAGTCATTGAGAAAGGTGCTGAACCCGCTGCCCTGCTGGTGTGAGGCCCTCATTGGTCCCACGGAGGGGCTGATCCGACAGCCCCGCTCCTACAAACAGTGGGCTGGGACGTGCGGAGCCACTGGAGCGCGCGGGGTTTGGGCAGAGCCACTGAGGTGTGGGGGTTCAAGCTGTGCATGGAGAGCCTTAGCTGGGAGAACAAGCAAGTTTTTAGCAAGCATCTAAGCCAGGGATTTCACCAGGAGCTGTTGCTGCCTTGCTTTGGAGGAGAGACTATTGCAGGTGACTCTGGAGCTGGGAGAAGCTGCAGAGGTATCAGGGAGGAAACCAGCCGAGGAGGACATGGCAAGCGGTAACTCAAGAGGAGAAAGTGTTTTCTCCCTGGGACCCGGATGGGAGCATGGAGATAGAAACTGGGCTCAGAATAGTTCAGAGGAAAGAGAGAGGAAGGAGTGGGAACTAAGCCTTGAAAGTACCAGCAGCAGAATAGTGAATACAAATTAATGGGAGGGAGACTGCAGCAGGTGAGGAAGTTCTCGTTAAGGAGAGCTTAATGAGACAATAAAAGCCTCTGGGAAGCCTAACGGTCCCCCTGCCTCTCCTCTGGTGAGACTTTCCTGGTGAGTAAAATCTTTAAGTGTCTCACTCTTGAGCTTGGGGAATTGATTTGTTAGATAAGGTTAAGGAAAGACAGTGCACAGTGGTCTGAGAGCAGAACCTCTTCCACAGCTTGCTGAAATCAGGCAGGAAATAAGATGGCAAATTAGAGGACCTGTATTGGTCAAAAGCTTCTCTGTGCAGGAGAGATGTTGGTAATAGTGTGAATAAGTGATATAGGCTGGGCCTTACCCAGGTCTCCTCAGCCTTTCTTGGCATAGCCAACGGGTGAGGGTCCTGCTCCCAGCAAGGGGGTTAACCTGCTCTTCCTGATCCAGGGCTGGTCCTGGTTGGCACTGAACTGGGGCAGACACAGGGTGCTCTTTGCTGGTTCCACTTTGCTCCTTCCCTGCACCTCTCCCAGCTCCTGCTCAGTGTACAGGGCAGGGCTGGTACCAAATCTTTCTTTACTCCCCCAAGTTGTGCACCCAAGGCACAGGACCTGCTCTCCTGCACTGAATTCTGCTTTAATTTGCAAAGTCGCTCTGCAGTGACCAACTTGAGTCCTTCCTGTGTGCTCACGAAATGCCTGCACAGGGCATGGTGCCTGGGTGCTCTCTGTAGAGGAGCTGTAGCTTAGTGAGGTAAATGGCAAACCATGCTGGGACCCAGTGGGTAGGACAGGGAGGAACAGAGCACTAACTAGTGTTTGGCACGAACTGAGCAGCTGTTCAAATTCCCTAAAATGACGTGACTTCACTGCCCAGTTCAACCACTTTTGTCTAAATGCGAATCAAAGGGCAAACCACAGCCACAAACATCAGGTGATGGATGTGAGCAGGATGTGATGCAGACTTTGCAGGACAGAGCTGCCCACACACAGCAAAGCAAAGACAGTCTGGGAAACAAGCAAGAGCGGCTACCACCGGCTCTTGTTTCAGGGCAGTGTTTGTCCAAACCCTTGCACCCAGCTCGAGCTGTGTGTCTGCAGGACCTGTTCCACAACGAGTATTCCCACAAACGTCTCGTCTCTTTGTTGGGGAGGCTGGCTGGAGAGAACCCTGTGTCCGTGCCAGAGCTGGTGTGGCAGATCTGTTAAACATTACAGACTGACCCGGAACTGGGAGCACAGTTTGGACACAGGAAAACACACTGAGCTCGGGGAGTCCTTCAGTCAAAGTTCTGTGACTCAGGGAGAACAGGACTGTGACAAATGAGTGGGTGCCTGTTTTCTGCAGACAGCCAAGCAGTAATATTTGATAAAGCAATGAGTGCTATCTACAGCCACAGCCCTTCACAAAGAGAAGACGTGTTCTCTGCTCCAGGGCCTTTTTTAAGGCACTTTGCTTCCCAGACGTGGGGGATGCTATTTCCAAATCACTCTGAAGACATGATAAAATTACTCCTCCTTCCCTCCGTTCTGAAATGCATTTTATAGCCACTTTGAGTTCTGCCTCCCTAGCTGGGTAATATCCAAGGCAGAATCTTCTGGAAACTGAACTCAGTTGTTCCCCAGGCAGAAAAGCCAAGGGCAGGGGAGCAGGGAGGTGGTGGCCTTTGGGCTGTGCTCAGTGTGGAGATATCTGTGCTGCAGAACCTCCCTGCGGGCTCAGAGGGACTGTGTAGGGTAGAGGATGCTTTTGGGATGCCTTGTAGGATCCTCTTTCTGTTGGAGGAGACCAAACCTATTCACAGGACTCTGTCAGGATCAAATCAGAGTGTTTCTTTGGCGTGCCAAGTCTGATAGTTCTCACTGTCAGGTGGTTTGGTAGGTGACTTTTAATATCCATCCTTTTTTTAAACAAAAACAACCCTAAACAAACAAATAAAAAAAAGCCAACCTGTCTGAGCAGTGATGGATGGAGCACAGGAGCCTGGATGACAGCAGCATTTATCTTCTCTCAGGTGATGGATGCAGGCTGTTGTCCAGCCAAGTGCTGGATGAGCAGTGCCCCTCACCTTGGCTGGACTAGGTGTGTATGGAGGGGGTTTTTTTGCACATCTCTGCTTGCCAGGGTCACATCTGGATTAAGGACAACAAATCTCTGTGAGCCAGTGTATTCACACCCAGCAAATTTTCAGCATTCCTTAGATGACTGCTAATTGAATAATTGTAAATGAAATAAAATCCGTGTGCTCATCTTGGAGCAACTGTTCGTTAAACTCTTAGTGTTTGGATAGCATATTGTCAGATTAACAAATCCCTCTCCCTTGGGAGCTGAGATTTAAACTCACATTCCTCTGATCAGGAAAACAGAGGTGAGAAATTGAGAAACTGATTTTTTTTTCCCCCCTAAGAAAACAAAGGCAGTGCCGTTATAAAAAGGATCGGAAGACAGGATCTCTTAGTTCCTGGTCCTGTGGCTTGCTTGAGCAATGTCAGGAATTTGGGGCAGCACAAATCAAACAGTCAGCAAGTTCTGGGTGCCCTGGGGTATTGAAAAATGCTTCTGGGGAAGGCTGCTAATTGCATTACGGGTCAGTGCTTCACCAAGTGTCGTTTCTAGCTGTTCTGCATCAAACTGCTCTGCCCCACCAGGCTGCAGCGAAATCCTGCGACAGAGACTGATGCCAAGAGAAATCTCTTCTGCTCTGTGAAGAGGCCAACAAAAAGCTCAAAACCCCTTCCCTTTTGTCCTAAAAGCCCTGAAACAAAACAAGAACCTACTGGGGTCAATGACCCCGAATCAATTGTGGAAGCACCAGCCTGGAAACAGGAAAACACAGACTGGGAACAGTGGGGGTGGCGAGGTGCTGGGAGAGGTCTATTCTCTTACCCCCCACTGTAATTTGGAAGAGGCTGTAGGAAAGTCAGAGGATCAGTGCTGCATCTCTGAGGGTATAAAGAGGCTGATGGCCTCTCTGCTCACATATTTCAAACAGATGTCTTGGCTTTGTGTGAGCCTGCAAGTGGAGTGCTCGACATCTGGCAGCTGCTCCTGGTTAAATGGCTTCTCCTTCCCCAGCTCCCAGTCTGCTGAAAAAAGTAAAAAGAGGAGACAATTGATGAAGCCTTGGAATGAGTGAAGCAAGAAGGAAATGTGAAACACAGGGAAAACACTCGTCCACGAGTATTTAAGGTGGAAAATGCAGCTCATAATGGTTTCAAACTATGAATTTAACATTGTCCTTTCACAGGCATGTTTAAGTGAGGCGTTCAATGGCTTTTCCTCCTCTTTCACATCAAGGCCAGCGTGGACAGAAATACCTGCTGGGATGCTAGGCTTTGCTCCAGTGCACCCTACAGGCCAAGAATAATCAAGTTAATTGCTTTTTGTGAGAAAAGCTGCAGCAAAAGTACCTAATTTGTACCTTTATACTAAATGCTAAAATTCTGATCCATAAAACACTGTTCATTTTGGGCATACTGAGAAGCATAATTTAAAACAGGTTCTAGCCATGCAGTTAGAGGAAAAACCACAATGTTTGGGTTTTTATTTAAAGCAGGGACCTTTATTCTCCTATGTCTGTGTGGGATGACTGTAACTTCCTCAAAGCCGTGAAAGAACAGTTTTGTCATGGGTGTCCTGGGATAAAGCCAGTGGTTTGTTGGTGTTTTGTTTGTTTGTTTTTTTGTAAACAGGGTGTTTAAAATAAGAGTCTCGCTGCAGATGTCAAAAGAATCTTCATGCAGTTTAATCAATGTACATGGCAAGGGGAGTCCTGACAGGGGACTGTGGATTAATCATGTGTGCTGGTGACAGGGAACTGAGACATCACTGATTGTTTCTTTTCCTAATTTACTTTCCAGAGGTGCCCCTTTCCCTGCAAACACTGCTGGCTCTGCTGGCAAAGGCCGGATGGTACCACGGGGACCAGCGCAGATGGAGAGGATCAGCCACAGCGATGGAGGTGCCCGGAGCAGCGTGGCAGCCGCCCGTCTGTCCGTCCATCCCTCCGACAGGGCTGCAGGCGTGGGAGCTCCGAAACGCGGCACCCTGCGGACATCCACTGCTTTTATTCCACGTGGACTTTGCACCGGGGCTCTCCCAACCCTGGCAAGGGTCTTTTTTGGTGGGTGGGAGCTGAACTGCGGCGTTGGTGTTCTGGTTCCCACATTGTGCCAGACGGGGACCCAGAAGTGCCCTTCTCTTCGGCAGAGAAGGGCAACAAGGCTGGTGAAGGGGTCTAGAAAATGTGTTTTCTGAGGGAGCTGAGTTTGTTTACCTGGAAAAGGTTTGTTTGAGCCTGGAGGAGGCTCATGGGAGACATCATGGCTCTCCACAACAACCTGAAAGGAGGTTGCAGTGAGGTGGGGACTGGTCTCTTCTACTGTGAGTGCAGTGAGGACTAGAGGAAACAGTCTTAAGCTCTGACAGGGGAAGTTCAGATCAGATAGCAGAAATTTTTTTTCACTGTTAAGGTGGTCAGGCATTGGAACGGGCTGTCCAGGGAGAGGAGTCACCGTATCTGAAGGGTGCTTTCCAGAGGCCTCTGGATCTGGCGATGGGTGAGATGCTTTAGGGGCTACAGTGGCAGTGCTGGGCTGGCGGTCGGACTGGAGGATCTTCAAGGTCTCTCCCAACCCTGATGGTTCTGTGATTCTATGACCCCTGTCCCGGTGCCTCCCCCTCACTGCGGGGCTGAGGGGGAAGATGGCGCCGGGTCCCCTCAGCGCGGCGCGAGCCCGTGGCGGGAAGGGGGGGGGGGCGTCGCCCCGGGCCCGCCCCTCCCGCCCGCGCTCCCTCCCTCACGCCCCGCCGCCATCTTGCCCGCGGAGAACTGGAGGGGCTGAGCTCCGCCGCCGCCTCTGCCTCTCCCTCTGCCTCACCCCCTCCTTCCCCTCCGGCCGGGCCGCCTTCTCCCGGGGCCGGGGGGCCGGAGCCGGCAGGTAAGGCCTTCAGCGAGGGGCGCTCCCGCCCGCTCAGCCAGCTTCAGCTGGCTGTGTGGGCAGGACATCCCCCCTTCCCCACACACGGGGTTCTGCCGCCTGAGGAAGGGGCTACGTCGCCCTCCCTTCAGGGGATGGGGACTCTCTCCTGGGCGGGCCCTTTGCAGGGCTTCTCGGGCTCCCCGGCAGCCCCACAGGTGAGGAGGAGCGGCGTGGGGCTGCGATGTGCACTGGCCGCTCCAGGATAGGAGGGATGGGATCCGCAGGGACCACTGGGCCTGTGTAACCCACCTGGAGCAGCTGAAGGATTGTAGGGAGGCGTGGGCTGGAAGGGTCCCTTAGCCCAGGGGGATAGATGAGTGTGGAGGGCCGGGAAAATTCCCTGTGGGGAGATGGGTGAGAGGGTGCAGATTCCCTCCATCCCACGAGGATCCATTGCTTAGTACCATGGTTATCCCATACAGTTATTCCTGCCTCTGTTGCTTTCTGTGCGGACATGCTCAGTTCATGGAGATGTAAAGCCATGTGTACCCAGTAATTGTTGTGTTCATCGTGGCGTGTCTGTGTAACTGTGTGCAGCCCAAAAGGCAGGGCAGGAGTTGGTGCTTCAGCCTCTCTGGTGCCTGTGTTGTCCCAGACCTTGCCCACCTCAAACCAGAGGGTTTTGGTCCCAGGTACCCATGTGGAGTCACGTCTTTGCACATCTAATAAAGTTCTGCCAGCTTGCTGTCATCCCAACACCCGTTTCAAGGTTGATTACTCTTTAAATGCACCTTCCCTCCTCACACACACCGTGGCCCACTTGTAGCTGCTGAAGTGTGACCACAAAGAAGTCCTTGACCTATGATGTGAAGAGGAGTGTTTAGTGTTGCTGAATACATCAATATCTTATGGTGGTATAAAATGCACCTTGAGCAATAATGGGGAACAACAATTTTGTCTTTCAGCAGATCTCTTAATGCTTCTCATTTCCCTAATCCATGGAAGGAAGACACACAACTGGAGGGGGGGGGGAAGAGTGCCTTCTGTATGAATGCTTTTAGTAACAGGGAAAGTTGTATCCACGTTGTTCCCATCCAGCCACACAAGCTCTCAGGTGGTGTTCTGAGACCTAAAAGCATTTCTAGTCCGTGCCTTCTTTGGAGCTGAGATGGATCTTGAGCACTGTTATGAATATTTGATGGGTGATGGCCATTAGTTAACAGCTGGGAGTTGCAGAGAGTAGCTGAGCAGCAGAACAGAGAAACACTAGCCTAGAATTAGGTTTATCCTTAAATTGTTGGGCACTTTCTTTGGCAGGGATACAGGTCTGGCTTTTGAGGTGTGGGGGGTTCACCTGGTTCTAGTAGAGTGAAACATCCAGGGGTTCTGAGGCTGAAATTGTTGCTGTTTGTGCTCACTCTCTGCACATTTTGGAGGTTCTGATGACAGGCAGGTTTTCATTCACAGCAGTTAAGCAGAGCTCAGACTGGGCATCAAGAGATTTGTTGTTAGGAAATTCCTGGCTTGACTTTGGCTCTTCATGAGAGTGAATCGGGTTCCTCTGTGACAAAATCAACCTGACCAAGACAATGTCTAGTTGCAAAGATGAGGTGAAGAGTGTCTTTATAGAGCCAGCCAGCTATCCCTCTAATACAAAAATGGTTGGTTTTTTCTTTTTGTTGCTGTTTTGGAGTACTTAACAGTTGATAAACCATCAGCTTTTTCTAATTAATTACCTGTGACTATTTGATAATTATGTGTCTCAGCAGAGAGATGTTTATCAGGAAAGAAGTTACTTCTTTCATAATTTAAGCCATTCATATTTAATATTTCCAGTCCTCTACATAATTCTGAAATGGATGATAAAGCATTATATTTCTTAGACAGAAGTGAGTGAAGTGCAGTAGCCTAGGACTTTTTGAGTTGAATTCTACTTTGGTCTGTCAGGGGCTGCTGGACAATGTGATTTTTTTTTTCTTTTATTTGACTAAAATATTACAGCAGAAGAAGTCAGGAAAATGTAATTTATAAAGAGTAATAAAAAGATGGAAGCCCATCAAATCCTTGGTGGGATTAGTGGTTTGTGCCTTTATTTGAAACAAAAAAAAAATTGTATCAAATTCCTCATGATATTTTTCTCCTGTTTTCACAGGAGAATTATTAATCTCAAAGAATGACAGCAGCTGCTTCAGCAAGTGGATTCATTGTGCAAGAGGTCATTATTTACAGCTGCCAGCTTTATTGAACTCTTCCTTACGTTACATCCCTATTTGTAAGTTTATCATTTATTGCAAAGTGATGAAAAGAGACACAGTATGGAAACAGACTCTTCTAGCCAGGACCCAGGAGCTCTGTTCAGCTCCATTCTGCCCCTGACTGGCTTTGTGATCTTGGAAAAGTCAATAAATGTCGCTCAGTTCTGTTAAATGAACTGGACAAGCTGATGGAAAAGAGGATCTCTGTCACTAGATGATAGCCTGAGGAAAACAGTTCAAAATAGGAAAAAACCTGTTAAGTTAGGAGATTTTCAGGGGGAACTTTGGAGAGCTCTAGGGAAGCTGTTGAAGTGGGGAAAACAAGTACTAAGGATGCTGGAAAATACAGGCTTATAGGAAATTCTTCACTTTCAAAACAGGGAAAATTCTTGTTTTTAACATTGTGGCTCTAACTGACTTTTGATCTCTTGCAGTCTTTTAGAAGTGGAAAAACAACTTAGGGTTGATGTTTTGTGTGTCATCAACTGAAATTGGGGCCATCATGAATATCACCAAGGGTGGGCTGGTGCTGTTTTCAGCTAATTCCAATTCATCGTGCATGGAACTGTCCAAGAGGATTGCTGAGTAAGTACAGTCTTATTTTATTAATTCTGATTTCTCTCTTTAAGGAAAATTACATGGGAAAACTGCCATGGTTTGCAAGAACGTGGTGTGTGCTCTATTGCACAGTGTATTTCAGCAGCTGGAGTAGGAGAATAATTTGTGTTGGAATTGTTCCGTGGCAGGCTGGGATTGGCTGCAGCACATTATAGGAAACACGTGGGCAAAATTAATGTTTGGATAGTGTTAAATAATCGTGGCAGAAGTTTTTTATCATTTTCCTACTCCTTGTAGTGGGGTTTTCTTAGGCAGCAAAACTACATCTCTCCTGCTCGCTGTATATTTTGGATGGGAACATACCTTTAGCTTAAATCCATGAATAGCTTCAGCAGAACTTTTATGGCTTAAGTAAATTTTCACCTTGCTAATTAGGATGCATAACATTACTGGGGATATTTCACATGATGGATTTCTTCCCGAGACTTATGTGCCCAAAGTTAGGTGTGGACAGGAGGAGAAAGGGGCTGCAAAGGAACTCAGGTTACGTGTGGCAAGAATTTGGGCATGAGTGTGTGTCATATTCTGTTAACTGTCTCCTTTTTGTAGTGATGGGGATCTGTGCTAATCCTGGCATGGAATAAATACAGCAGACATTAGTCTTCCATTATCCATAGAACAGTGCTTGCTTTATTTCCTCTTCACTCTACATTGACTGTTTTCTATAGAGGAGAACAACTTAAAAGTTGTATGTTGCCATGTGTATGTACATATATATATATAGGGCAGGAAATACATATTAAAAATTAGAAATTGTTGCATGATTTAGTCTTCAAGCATTTTTTTTTCTGCTGCTTGTTCTTCTGAGCTTGACTTGAAAATGAGTTTGGCTTAGTCTGCAGTGCAGAAACTGTAGGTGCTTTTTAAAGAGATGTCCACTGTAATTATTGGTTTTATGGTTTGGGACTTTCTTTCCTTGGTTTTCTGCCGTGGAATACAGCATTTTCAGTAACTGTTGCATTGTGGGATTTGCATTTGTTTTGTCCTTCCTTTCCCCATATTGACTTCTCCTTGTTTTCTGTTCCTGCAGGCGCCTGGGAGTTGAGATGGGGAAGGTTCAGGTTTATCAGGAGCCAAACAGAGGTGAGCATTTAATTAGCAAAGCTGGAATTGTACCCAACACTGATGTGCATGTGTTGGCTCCCCTTTTCTTAGACTCTGTTGAGTTTTGCTATTGCAAATATTACATATTTTTCTCCTTGGCAGAAACAAGAGTGCAGATTCAGGAGTCTGTGAGAGGAAAGGATGTGTTTATCATCCAAACAGTTTCAAAGTGAGTAACTGTTTAAAGACCCTGTGCTAGCATTTGACATGGGCTGTCCATAGGAATGCTTCTGGTTTTAATTTTAGTCATCTCTTATGTGATACAGTGCAATAAGCTTAGATTAACTAGATAGAGTCTTTTCTTTGTTGTTATTTGTCTTGGGTTTTTCTTTTAATATGTGCACAAAGCTGACTTTGGCATAAGCAAACTTCTCTTATTTTAATTTTCAGTGAATATATCAGTGAAATATTCCCCTGGGTCCCTGCATTCTTTCCCTAAGTGTATTCTTTTCCTTATGTCATTCTCTTTAAATTTTTCCCTTTTCAGCTGCCCATCTCTAGCTCCATCACAGAGCTGTAAATGTAGGAGGAAAATTTCCTGGGCAATGTGTCCCACGATTCAGAAAACAGCATCTTTTATTTTAAGTGAACTTTACAAATGCTAAGGCTGTTTTTTTAATGGCAACAGAAATAATAGGTCTTAGTTGATGATCACTTCTCTTAGAGAACAGATGCTAACTGTTAAGTATTTAGCTTGCTCTTGGCTTAACAAGAGAAGAATTTGTTGTATGTACAAAGTATTTTTTTTTAAAAAGCATATCTATATGGGAAAATACATATATTTTGTGGACAATAGGAAGTGATATTGGGGATAAATTATGGGCTACTTTTTTATAGCAACACCGTCCAACAAAGACAGCTGAATTGTCCAAAATGGCAGAGTGAAAACAGTAAAGAAGTGTAATCCTGGTGAAGAATTCAAATGGTGGGCCCAGGGCACTTGCCATCCTGAAATCCAGAGCTGGAAGCTTAGTGAAGTTTGCTCAGTCTCCATACTTTGAGCTACCCTGGCATGAAATTCCTGGAGTGGGTATAAATCCTGTGCTGAATACAGGATTTTTGTGCCCGGGATACAGAACTGGCTGTTTGTCGTTGCAGGGATGTGAACACTACGATCATGGAGCTCCTCATCATGGTGTATGCCTGTAAAACCTCCTGTGCCAAAAGCATCATTGGAGTGATCCCTTACTTCCCATACAGCAAACAGTGCAAGATGAGGAAAAGGGGCTCCATTGTCTCAAAGTTACTGGCCTCAATGATGTGCAAAGCTGGTAAGAGTGTGGGCTGTTCTGAAATTATCAGGGCAAGGGGGCTCCTGCTGTCAGCTTCCAGGTTTAGAGAGGTCTGTGCACAAATTGGGACTCTTTAAAAATAACTACTGAGTTTTTCATGTGTTTAAAACCCACGTAAAAAGGAGAATTAGAAATTCTCTCATTAGAGATTGTTTCTAATTAGAAACGTTTCCGAACGATGAGTTTGTAAAAAACCCAAACTTGAAGCAGCCATTTTACACTGAGTCCTACTGAGTTGGCAAAATGAGTCTGCTGGGCTCAGCTGCCATGGTATCCATCTCTTAATACCATTCTTTATGTTTTTAACACTCTTGAACAGTTGTGCATTGTCATTTCTGGCCTGTTTTTTACCTGTTGGATGAATGCACTTTGTCCTTTACATTTGAGATGATGTGGGAGAATGAGACTATTCATTTCCACAGCCTTCAGCACATTTTCTGCTCCTTTCCTTTCATTCCCACTGCTGGGAAAAAGCAGGCATTCATACCAAACACAGTGTGAGCTGGTTTGTTATTTTGAGAGAAGTGGGGTTTGGTGTTTGGGAGTTGGGCCCCTTTTTCAGGAGTTCAGGACTAGATGAGTGCGCCGGGGTCTGTGACATAGGACAAATTAGTGCTTCCATTTTGTCCCGTGGAGAAGGATCTTACCTGCCTCAGTGTGGCACTGCTGAGTCAGTTATGTGGAGTGTTCTGAGGTTCTTTTAAAAAGGCATTGTAGAAGTCTCAAAACATGTTAATGCCCCTGTGCTTAAGAGGGACATAGTTAATTTGTTATGTACTTTCACTGAGTGTAATGTTGTTCTCGTGCAGCTTGGAGGTTTTCTGGACAAGCTTCAGTGAAACTTAGAAAAACAAAGACTGTCTTGTCTTGTTCTCTCTT
Organism: Pseudopipra pipra; assembly: GCF_036250125.1. NCBI lineage: Eukaryota > Metazoa > Chordata > Aves > Passeriformes > Pipridae > Pseudopipra > Pseudopipra pipra. Next base: position 14,433,647 of record NC_087564.1, read on the forward strand.
CCTTTTCTTGATGTGCTTCTCTCTATGTCTTGTTCCTTTTTTTTTTTAAGGACTAACTCATCTTATTACCATGGATCTACATCAGAAGGAAATTCAGGGCTTCTTCAACATTCCAGTTGATAACTTGAGAGCATCCCCATTTTTACTGCAGTACATCCAAGAAGAGGTGAGGAAGGCCTGCTGTTACAGTTACTTTTTTTTACATTACCTTTTTTGTCATGTCTCAAGGCATCTGAAACAAATTCCTCTGAAAAGATTAACTCTTCAAACAGAATTTTAAGGGGAAAGGACCAGTTTGTGGCAGGGAATGGTGTTGGGGCAGTTGATTATTTTCCTCCCCACGTGCTTAACTTTTACTTCCATGGAGAGCTGGTGTTTTCTTACCTGTGCAGCAACGCTGCTCTATCTTCTTAGATATATTCCCCTAATACTGGGAAAAAAAAAAAAGTTAGGATTTCTGTGCTCTTGATGTCCTCTTCCTTTCCTGTTTCCAGTTTCCTTGACGTTTATAGGATGGAGTGCTTGTGTGGGTGTAATTAATATCTCATGATAAAAGCCACTTTGGGAATTGTAAAGTATGAGAGAGCCTATTGATCATGCTCTGAAAGCAAGCCCAGCTGATTTCTTGTGTGGAAATCTCACCCACTGTTTGTTCAGCATGTCTTGACTTGAGCAGCTTAACTTGGGGCGTTCTGAGCTTCCATTTCTCCATCTTATTTTTACAAGTGCTTTGAGAAGGGCTACTGGTAGATTCATCCATGCAAATTGTGCAAATGATAATTGTAGGTATAAGATACATGTTAAGCCTCTGACTAATGATAATTTGGAATAAAGCAAATGCTTTCTTCCTGGTGAGAGAAAAGGTTGGGTTCACTCTTACTTTTGGTTCCAAGCTATTTCTTTTTATAGGGTTATGAATGCCCCAATTTAAAAACCAAAATGAAACACGCCCCACCCCACCCCCCTAAGAAAACCCAAACCCACATGATTTTGTTATGACAGTGTTAAAATCTGTTTGGGGAATCAGTTACCATTTGAAGCTCTCTTTATCATTTCATTTGGTAATAGAATCAAAGAGGCTGGCAGAACAAAACCCCAGGCTTTGGCTTTGCCACAGTCATTCATCTTGTGTTCCAGGAGAGTAGTATTGCACATTGTAAGGACTTCCTAAGTTAAAAAAAAGGGAAAAAAAGTGGAAAACCAAGTATGCAGACACAAGAGAGGTCGTACCTTTAGATGTTGCTACAGTGTGTGATTTATAGTCGATAGCAAGATCGTGGTCCTGGTTTGGTCTTGAAGGACTTTTTGAATCATGAGCTTTTAATGGCTTACAAAGAATTGTTGCAGCTTTGAGTCTGGCACTGCTGTGCAGTCTAACAAATGAACATTTACAGAGGGATCTGAAGTACGTGTAGAGAAGTCTTAGAAGATACTTTCAGTTCTTTATTTCTTCATTCCTCTGCTCGTCCATGAGGGGACTTGTTAAAACTAGAGTTGACTGACTGGATCTGATCACTTGGGATCTACATTGGCAAGTACCTTGACCAGCCAGGTCGTTTATAGTATCTTAAAACTGTGATCCAGTGCTGCTCAGGAGGAATTTAGTATTCATTCCAAGTTCCTGGTGGCCACAACTTGCTGGATATCCTTCATTGGGAATGCCAGAGCTTTCAAAGCAGTTGGAGTCATGATGGGGTGCATGGAATAGCATGAAATGGAGTCCAGCTTGGTAAGAGTGGAGGCCATTTAAAAAGCATTTAACTGAAAGGTGAGAGGACGAGGGCTTGTAGTTGTTCCTGTTGGGAATTTATGCATAGGTGTGAAGAGAATTACTCAGTGTTGTGGGATGAAGACAGTCCAATCAGTGAAGCTCATGTGATATGAAAATAATTTTGTTGGGTTTCCTCTGTATTGCTTAGAAAATGTTGGCTACTTGGTGTCTTCTCTTTCCTGTGTGTACAAGTTAATCCCAGAGTGATGTAGCTCTTTGTTTTGAGGAGTTGTTGATACCTTGCTGCTTTGTGGATGACACTTCTGGCTTTCCGACTTCATTTTTGAAGAGCTGAGAACAAATTTGGTAATTTGGCAGGGGAAAAATGAGGCAATGGTGTCTGAACAAGATCAAAGCCTCTGTTATGTCAAGTGACAGGCCCTGCCTTGTCCATACCTTCCGTCATGTTAATCTTTGTAGCCTCTTGTATAACTGAGTGTTTGTAAAGGACAGAACATGCTGAATTCCCAGTGTTAGAGGTGGAGTTAGTAACATTGTGGGTTATTAACGTTGCCCGACAACGTCCTCGGAAAAGTTCTTGTTTTCAGTTGATTAGGTCCTTGCCCAAATTTTTTTCTTTCCCGTGCTCGTTTCAGGGAGAGCTTTTGGAAATACTCAGCCAGCACAGTTTGTGTGTTTGAGGAAAAGATTGTGGAAGAACTTACCTTGCCTGTGTTTGCAGAAAACCTACTTGTTTCTATACCCTGGGATGAGTATTTGACATCTTGACAGCAAGGTGGTGAGCAGCATGACAGGGTGTCAGCCCCCCAGATTTGTGCAATTACATCAATTTGCAGGTCCCTTAACTCTGGGAGACCTGCTCTGTAGGACCTTGCTTGGCTGAGAACTGTGGCAATGGAGAGAGGGCCAGCCAGGTTCTCTTTCAGCTGCTCTCCATAGAGATGGATCATCCCAGGGAAGCACAGTGAAGGAAACTACTGAGTTTGCAAGGAATGGGGTAAGATGAGATATGAGAGGGAGCGTAAGTTGCTGTGGAAGGGAGGGCTGGAAGTGTGAATAGTGGAATGCTTGGGAAGTTATGGACAAGGCAAGATGAGTCTGATGTGGAGTCACTGTTTGCAGGGAAAATGGAGATGAGGATAAGAAACTTTTGAGAGATGGGGACTAAAATGGTGGTTAAACAGAGAGCAGGAGTCTGGAGTGAAAAACCAGTGTGAAAATGGGTCAGGGACAGCGAACTGAGGAGTAGATTGTGTTTGTGAAACGTGACTGAAGTCTCTGTCAAACCTCAAAAGGAAATCCAGACTTCCTGACCTTACCCCTCTGGTGCTGTTGACGTTTGCAGCAGCATCTCCTCGTGCTGTCAGTGTGGAGGACAGTTTGCAGCACTGTGAGACTGTGACTCCAGGAGAGTGCAGTGAACATGGAACTTTTATCCCTTCTGATTGTCCATAGAAATAGTCCGTGTTATGTGATAGAGAGGTGTGACTTTTCTCAGTGTACTCTCTAAAGCAATAGGAAATGGGTGAAATGCTGTTTTCAAGTGATGAAAGACAATTAAAGTTGAACAGGAAACTTTAATTTTGATGGTTTCCTGTTTCTTTCAACACTTGTCTGCCTAGCTCTGATGTTCTAAAGCAGTTACTTTTCCGTAATCTCTCCTATAACATGGGGTATATGAAAGGTACAGTTCCAATATCTGAATTTTCTAAATACCTGTTTTTACTGAGCTGTCAACTCTGATCATTTACCATGGATTCCTGAGGTTGCTTTCTTAGGTGAAAATGTTCGATGCTTAAAGTTCTTCTGGCAAAATAAAGTTCTCTGATTCTTACTGAGTTTAAATTTGTCTAAAGATATGAAGTGGACATTGCTATCTGTTATTTACTACAGATACCAGACTACAGGAATGCTGTAATTGTGGCCAAATCTCCTGCGTCTGCAAAGAGGTGGGTAAGATCTGCTCTCTTGCCTTAGAGCAGGAAATCTCTGTTGGGATTTTGTTCTTAGGATCAAGTGAAGGACAGATATCCAATAATTAGAAGATGCAGCCTTCAAACCCCTCCCAGTTCTGCCTTGTCAGCTGTGTAGTTTTTACATCATCTCTGTAATCACAATAAATCTAAGGAGACTTGAAAAAAACAAACAAAAGGATGAGGTAAATCAGTGCAGTGCTTATGATAAAGAAGGTTTTTAATCATGTTCTATTTGTGTGCATTTACATTTTAAATTTCCTGCTGTAAATGAAGAAAAATGGCTGGAAATGTAATGCCATTCATCCAAAGGAATTGCTTAATGTGGGCTTAACTATAAGAACATGGTTGATCAGATCCTAAATACAGATGGTGAAACAGGATTTGATATTTGAGAAGATTTTGATTGTGAAGTCCTTGTGGTTGAATGACTGTTCTTAATCCATGAAGCTTTTTAGTTGACTGTTCCCAGATGCTTTGGAATTACACTGCTGTCAGCAGGTGCTGTAAGAGCTGGACAATGGTTTAAGAGATGCTGTATTTGCTGTGGTGACAAACCAAGAGTTTGTTGAAGAGTTATTTAGACTTTCATGCCAAGGAATTTGTGATACTTTGTGTTTTTGTTATTTTATGTAACAATTCAACTTGTGTCATCTTTGTTCTCCAGCAGTACTTTCTGTGATTTCTTTTGTTTTGGCCAGTCATTTTCCATTTGTTTCTCTCCCATTTCTTTTCCACGGTGTCAGTGTTGCCACTTGGGTGTAGACAGGCTTTTGTTGAAGCATTTTAACACTCATCCAGTAATTGTCAATGCCAGCAAATAGTCTGTTCAAACTGACCAGACAGTTGGGTTGCACACACAGGGATTTGGGGAGGAGAGGTTCCCAGAGCTGTATTGTTAAACTTCTTCATGTGGACCTACGAGTATTTTAAGGGCAGTATTTGAAGAGGCACATTGTATTGGGGAAAGGGTGATTGGATGTTTCAGCCTAATCCAGGCTGAAAACAATCCAGGGAAATACTTGTGATGAATGCCTACTTGTGAAAAAGAACCCGTGCTTGGTGCAGTTCAGAATGTTTCTGCGGTTTCTGAGCTCACTGGAAAATTAATAAATCATTTTGCTCTTACTTTGAACTTTGTTCAGTTTAATATTGCATTTTAACATAATTATTATGGTTTTATTGATAGGGTTATGCCTGCTAAATCCTAACTCTTAATGTTTGGAATAATGATTACCTGTAATTAACTACTCATAATAATATTGTAACTGTATGATAACCACAGGGTGGAAGATTCTTCATTTTTAATTAACTGAGTATCATGATGGGCAAATTATTCTCTGGACTCTGGATTGTTTGGATAGTGAAACAAGGCTTAAGGATAGAGGAGATGATTCAGGCACGGGTCTGAGGTGCTGATGTTAGAGCAGAGTGACTCACTTTAGATGTGCTGGATTCACTTGGACCAGAGGAGGTGAGATGGGGTGGCTTGGGCAGGGTCCCAAACTTTGGGTGTGCAAGGGAAGGTGGGATAGATGTGCTAATTTACACTTGCTGCTTCCAGTATCTGGGATACAAGCACTGTCTGTGAAATTCCCATTTTCCTGGCTCTCTGCTTTGCCCACTCCCCCAGCTAACCTCACACTTCTTTCCAGAAATTTCTAATTTTAGTCAAAGAAATACCGCGCTGTGAAGGAACTTTATGCCAGCTAATAATAAAATCCAGGCTGTTCAGCTTGAAGTGTGGTTTGCCAGGCAGAATGATCATCTGGACCCCCTTTTCCACAGGGTATCTCAGATTGTGTCAGCAGGTCAGGGATATTGTCTTTATTTAGTGCTAAAAATAAATAGTGAACACTTTTTTTTCATGTGAATATGTATTTTTTCCTATGAAATGTAGACAATCTAGACATCAAGACTATTCTTGGTTACTGTTAGATGAGATTCCTAAAGCATTGGAATCCCAAGGATGCTGAAGGCTAGGGAATGGTTTTTGGCTGTTGGGCAAAGCAGAAGGGAGTAATCACAATTATGTGACTTGCAACATTTATCCTGTTGCTTCAAGGCCCATGTGGGCACTTTGAGAGTTATGCTGACTCACAAACCTGGTGGAATCAAGAGGGGCAAGTGGTTCCTTCCATGTGTCCTCCTAAAATTTTAGGATCATTTCATTTTCCTCTGAAACGGTAGAAATAAAATGGAAATAGGTTGGGATTGTATGTAGGTGAATTATTTTAAATTTAACGCGTTCCTGGTGTTTTTGAATCCTTTCCCTGCAGGGCACAGTCGTTCGCTGAGCGCCTGCGGTTGGGGATCGCTGTGATCCACGGGGAAGCTCAGGATGCCGAGTCTGACATGGTGGATGGTCGGCACTCCCCACCCACAGCCAAATATGTCGCTGCCATTCACCCCAGTTTGGAGATCCCCAGTAAGTAAGTGTGTGTGGGAAAGTGTTACCTGGCCTTTTCTTGGGGAATGGGGCTGGCAGTGATGGGCCAGCAAAAAGGAACTGGTGGTGTCTGCCAGCCACTTTGTTTCTGTGCTAAAATTAAGAATTCGTTGAACTGGTTCACAGTTTGAGTGTAAATGAATGTAGTTAATATTTTAACTAAGCTTAAAAAGATCATTTATGTATTTAAGTCCTGCTGGTTTTCCCAGTAATGCTGTTGAAATAGTTGTTGATCCATGTCTCTCTCTTAACTGTGGTGACCCAGCAGACATTATTAAAGTAAATCTTATAAACTTTCTCTTTTCTTTCTCCTTTCTATCCCTCTAAACCAATTTTCCCTTAATCAGTGCTGATTCCCAAGGAAAAGCCACCCATCACAGTTGTTGGAGATGTGGGAGGAAGAATAGCTATCATCGTGGTAAGATGTCCTCACTTCTCATCAAGGATGTTAAACATGTTAAAGTTGAAGAAATCAAGTAAACATTCTGTATCAGCCACTAAACTTGGGTTACTGGTGGACTTTTGATTCCATGGGGCAGGACTGAGCACACTGTGAAGTGATCCATGCGGAAAAGCAGAGTTTGGACCTTGTTTCCATGAGTAGGGCAGGTGAAACTCTGTTCAGTGCTTACCTGAAGGAGAGGGGTTTCAGGTGCACATCAGAGCAGGGGAGAATCGCTGTGTTTCTGTCCAGGAGTTTTAGTGAAGCTGAGATGATGGACATGGATCTGTTGGAGCAAGTCTGGAGGAGGCCACCAGGTTGATTAGAGGGATAGAGCTCCTCTGCTGTGAGGAAAGGCTGAGAGAATTGGGACTGTTCAGCCTGGAGAGGAGAAGGCTCGGGGTGACCTAACTGTGGCCTTCCAGGGCCTGAAGGGGCCGACAGGAAAGATGGAGAGGGACTGTTTCCAAGGGGCTGGAGTAACAGGACAAGGGGGAATGACTTTAAGCTGACAGAGAGTAGAGTTAGATTAGATATTAGGAAAAAATTCTTCCCTGTGAGGGTGGGGAGGCCCTGGCATGGGTTTCCCAGAGAAGCTGTGGCTGCCCCATCCCTGGAAGTGTCCAAGCCCAGGTTGGATGGGACTTGGAGCAACCTGGGCTGGTGGAAGGTGTCCCTGCCCACACCAAGGGGTGGAATGAGATGATCTTTAAGATCCCTTCCAACCCAGACCATTCCATAATTGTGTGATTCAGTCGTGGTTTCTCTAAAGCAGGGTGTTATCTCTGGGCTTGTCATAAAAAAGGGCAATCTCCTGATAGTTTGGGTTCTGTTGTACTTGCTAGAGCTGCCCTGTCAGTCTGAGTGCTGTGTGTGAGGCTGTGGTGACTCGTGGGTGACTCGGTGGTGTTTTGGCAGGATGACATCATCGATGATGTCGACAGCTTCCTGGCTGCAGCCGAGACCCTCAAGGAGAGGGGGGCTTACAAGATCTTTGTCATGGCCACCCACGGCCTCTTGTCTTCAGACGCTCCCCGGCTGATCGAGGAGTCTGCCATCGATGAGGTAAGTGTGGATTCTGAATCCTGATCAAATGATTGGGTTTTTTTAAGGAAACATCTGCCTGTCCTTAAGCTACAGCAGGAGAGGGAAACGTGGGAAGTGGTGAGGTGCTGGACTGCCAGTGTCAGTGGAGCTTTCCCCTCAGTGTTGGGGATATTTTGTACCTTCCTCTGGCTCTTCGTGGCAGAATGAATGAAAGAAGGACAGTGCCATTAGTATCCATGGCAATGTGCGGCTCTTCCTAGGATTTTGACCCTGACAATAATGTAAAATCTTATCAGCAGTGGTGGCTTGATAGGATCTGTGAAACTCCCTTTCACACTTCCAATAGGGAAGGTGGAAAACATAACAGAGCTACGTCCTCCTGATCATTTTTTCTTCCTGTAGGTGGTTGTTACAAACACAATTCCACATGAAATACAGAAACTCCAGTGCCCTAAAATCAAGACTGTGGATATCAGCATGATCCTCTCGGAAGCCATTCGCAGGATCCACAACGGGGAGTCCATGTCGTACCTTTTCAGGAATATAGGACTGGATGATTAATGCTTCTTACTCTAAAGAAACACCCCGGGCCAAACTGGAAGCGAACAGAGAACGAGCTGTGAAGCATCGTGCTTTACCTTAATCTTTCCGTTGAGCCACTTCTTGTTTTCTCTTGGTTTAAGTATGGAGGTAGAACAGTTTTTGAGAGCTTTTTTTTTTTTCTTTGCAGTTTTTTTTTTTTTTTTTGAGGGGGGGTGGGTGGGAATAAACATTTTACAAAAAACTGTTCGAGTTGCTTTTAGGTTAGTTGCACTATACAGGATGGAAAAATCCCACAAAACACTTGAGGCAAGAAATTGGCTTCTAAATTAAGCATTCCTTTTCCAAAGCTGCTTGCTACAAGTGCTTTAAATGATAACAAACTGAAGTGACTGTATAATATTTGCATTTTAAAAGCCAAAAAGGTTGTACTGTTGTATGCAGTTCAGTGATTTTGTAGGAGTGCTTTTATAGAAAAGCATATGGAATATGCACCTGTATTTATTTTCTGCAACAAAGAATAAAGACTTGTTTTGTGTGAGCTTTCTAAAAATGTTCATGTGCTGGTCCCTTGTCTTCCAGACTCTGTCCTCTTAAATATTGGCAGGTGTTACAGGTGGATATCAGGGAGCAACAGGGACTTAGAAACTGGCACAGATTGCCCAGAGAAGCTGTGGCTGCCCTATCCCTGGAAGTGTCCAAGGCCAGGTTGGACGGGGCTTGGAGCAACCTGGGCTAGTGGAAGGTGTCCCTGCCCATGGCAGGGGGTGGAATGAGATGACCTTTAAGGTCCCTTCCATCCCAAACCATTCTGTGATTCTGTGACTCAGGAATATTGTGGGGAGTGGAAATTCAAGCTGGCAAAATCCAACTCAGCTCATCACAAGTAAACTGGGCTTTTCTGAGGTTTCTTGCCTGGCCTGAAAGCGTGGATGAGTTAAAAAATACTCTGCAGTGCAGAGCTGAACTTGTTCGGGTTTGTTTTCCCAAGCATCCCTGGGCAGGTGTGGGTGGAACAGCCAGACAGCTGCCAGACGGCTTCTGGTCCTGGAGACTTGAGTTCCTCACCTGTTGCAGAGAAAACAGCTCTGAAATTGATGAGCATTTAGAGGTGGTTTGGTTTAATCTCCCTATCGTGTCCTACAAATGAGTATAAAACTTTTGGCATGTTTCAGAAGGGAAAGTTGACCTTTGTCGACACCAATTCTCTGCTTGAGAGGAACTTCCAAGGGCTTTCTTTGGAGGGTTCATTGACTTCTGAGGATAAAAGCAGGTGTTTTCCTTAACGTTAATGAGTACACCAGGCTGATGTATTCACACTTGTCAGTACTTTGGATGTGTTAATGCAGGTCAAATTCCAGCAGGGCAGCGAGGGGGAAGGTTGGCTCCTCTCAGGGATGTGTGGAGCTGCTCCCGCTGCTGCCGCGGCTCCTTCAAAGGGAGGAGGAACGCTGACCTAACTCGGTGATGGGCATATTAGTTGCACTGTGTTTATTTTATTAGTGAGACCTTGTGGAAGCGTGCTGCCACTTGGGAAGGAGCCAGCCAAGCCTCCAGCACAGCAAACTGATGGCTAAATACCCAAAAACGTGGAATTCAGAGGTGGTTTCCTGTGTCTGTTTCGTGCTGGCCTTTAAGGAATAACAATGCCTTCCTTTCTCAACAGCTCCCTGAAAGGAGAGCGCAGCCAGTTAGTGGTCTCTTCTCCCAGGTAACAAGTGACAGGACAAGAGGAAATGGCCTCAAGTTGCACCAGGTTGGATATTGGGAAAAATTTGTTCATGGAAAGGGTTGTCAAGCGTTGGAACAGGCTGCCCAGGGCAGTGGTGGAGGGATTTAGAAGCCGTGTAGGTGTGACACTGGGGGACGTGGTTTTGGTGGTGACATGGGAGTGCTGGGTTCACGGTTGGACCGGATGATCTTGGAGGGCTTTCCCAACCTAAATGATTCCAGGATTTATGATCCCTTCTGTGAGGGTTTCTCCTGGTCAGCCCTTTGCTGCCATGCTGAGGCTCCACCTCGGGCATTCACCAACTCCTGTGTTCAATCATTCCTTTAACACAAAGCCCCCAACCTTGCCTCGTTTCGTGCAAAGCGATTATGGTATTGATGAGAGCTCAAGAATTTGCGGGCAAATTTCATCCATGGGGCTGGATTGCTGGTCCTTTAGCTTTTCATTGGAGTGGTGGAAAAGGATTGAAGTGTGTACAGCATCACTGGGACATTTTCTGTACCTGTTCATTTGTGAGGCACCAAAATTGAGGTGTTTCAGCTCCCTGGGGAGCGGAGGGGTGGGAGTCAGCGGAGGCCACACTGCCCACTCAGGCGCCTTTGGAAGTGCAATTCCTGCTGCCAGGTTGTTTAATGATAAATGCCCTCGGGCTGCTAACAAGTTACTGATTGAGTGACTGTCCGTGTGAGGCTGAGGATGAAGAAGGGGGCAGAGGGATGATGGAGAGCAATTCCACTGCTGGGGCCGTTCTCCCCTCACAGCAGTTCAGCGTTGCTGACCTTGTTGTGGTAGTGGCTTATTTTTCCTTAAACGTTGGTGTGGGAATATGGGTAAGAGTCTTTTCTCTTGTTCATTTCTGCTTGCTTGTTTGAATGGTGGGTTTTTTTCAGGGCTGGCTTTTTGGTAAAAGCCTCCATTATTTTCTTGTAGTTTTCACTTGTGTATTTTGTGTGTTGTGCTGGGGGGAGCCAGGCTGGGAGAGCTGGGGGGGTTCACCTGGAGAAGAGAAGGCTCCAGGGAGACCTTAGAGAGCCTAAAGGGGCTCCAAGAGAGCTGGGGAGGGACTTTGGATGAAGGGAACAGCTTCAAACTGACAAACGGCAGGGTTAGATGGGATATTGGGAAGAAATGCTTCCCTGTGAGGGGGTGAGGCCCTGGCACAGGTTTCCCAGAGAAGCTGTGGTTGCCCCATCCCTGGAAGTGTCCAAGGCCAGGTTGGATGGGGCTTGGAGCAACGTGGTCTAGGAAGGGGATGGAATATGACCTTTAAGGTCCCTTCCAACCCAACCCGTTCTGGGATTCTGTGATTTGCTCTGTTTTGTGCAAACCATCTGCCCCTTTCGCCCCCTATAGAAAGGCTCCTATAGCTTGGGAACAAGGTGGAATCAGCCATGGCACAAACCTCTCCCCTGGCCTCTGTGTGCTGGGTGTGAGCAGCTCTGCCCCTTGCCTATTACAGGGTGTTGAGCCAGATGCCCTGATAACACAAACAACCCTCAGCTACAGCAGTTTCAGACAAAGACTCTCCAAACCCATTTATTCTGCCTTGTGGAAAAATCCTGGCCAAAGCTGGGCCCTATTAGCCAACCTGTCTGCTCGGGATGGCACAAGGACAGGCACATCCTCCGTGCTTCCCCCTCTCAGGGAGCTCCCTTTGCCATTCATGAGCCTCCCTTTGCCATTTGCTCCATGGTTCCTGGGGTGCAGCCACCCTTTCGTGTAATTAAGCTCGAGTTGCAGAGCTCCCATTAATTATCGAGTCTCCTGTCTCTTGGCTTCTTGTCTGGGAGACTTGGGTCTTGGTGTCTGGTCTGGGTTTTTAGGGAAAGGGTGCTCTGTGCTGATCTTTCCTCCTCCCAGTCTTCCTGCAGGGTGAACAGGAACACGGTCAGTGGCTATTTCCTTGCTGGCAGAGACATGGCCTGGTGGCCAGTAAGTAGAGACCTCCCTGTCCCTCTGTGGCACCCTGGGCACAGGGACATCCTGTGCACCACTGTCCCTCCCACCAAATCCCTTCCCTGCTTTCTCCACTGCCCACGCTTTCCCCCACCCTGCCCACCTCCTCCTGCCAGGATTTATGTCCTTGGAGCTGCATTTCCCTTCTCATTGCACAAAGGGTACTGGAGCCCACGGGGCTTGTCGGGCTTCTCTGAGCCTGGGGAGGGATCCTTGGAGTCCAATATCCATCTCCACTCTCCCTGCGTGCTCCTGGTGGCTCCAACAAATCATGGGTGTCCCAAGTTTGGTTTTTCCTTCTCATTTTGGTACAATCTTCACAAACTGGCTGTAGGTCCTTCCCATGTCTGGTACTGGCTCCTTGCACGTGGCCACCATCCGGGCAGGGTGAGTGGCCACCATGGCAAATGCAGCAACACGTGGCTCCTCCTCATCCTCCTGAAGGCAAGAAAGTCCATCCCAAACCCATCAGGGATGTCCAGATGAGCTGGATCCATGGGCATGCTGGTTCCTAGGACTCACAGCTACCTGAGTTTTACCTATTAAGGGATTTTCTTGCAAAAAAGAAATCCCACGTGGGGGCCCTTTTGGCCACGCTTCGTTTCAGAAGTGGAAGGGAGGTCTGTGCCCTGTTGCTCCCGTTCAGGCATTATTTTTCCCTGCCTCCTTTTCCTGAATTATCCCCTCGAGGCTGCGCTGGTGGGGAAGCACCAAAGCTGGTCCGTGCAGAGCCGTGGGGATCCAGCGTTTGGGCACCTGCAGCCCCTCCTCTGCTCCCGCAGATCGGGGCCTCGCTCTTTGCCAGCAGCGAGGGCTCCGGGCTCTTCATCGGCCTGGCCGGGAGCGGCGCCGCCGGGGGAATCGCTGTCGCCGGCTTCGAGTGGAATGTAAGAAATGTGTCGTGTCATTAAGGAAATGAGCTTGTCGCAGCAGATGGCCCATTTCACTGTCTCGAAAGGTTTAGGAGGAGCCGTGCAGGGGGGTAATTAACACAACCCTGCTAACTCAGCTCCTCCGGCTCGTGTAGGGTGAGTTCACAGCCAGCTCAGCTCCACGTGCTCAGGGAAAAGGACATTTTGGATCCAATTTCCTAATCCAACCCCCCCAGACCCTGTCAGGAAAATGACTGAATAGGTCACCCATTCCCTGCTTCCCTGCATGTTTAATCCAAAGTCCTTGGGTTCTGCAGCAAAAAAAAAAAAAGCATTTGGCTTGTGTGGTGCTTAAGGAGTTGGTGGGAAATGTCCAGTCAGGAGCTGAAGGGCTGAGGGGAGCAGGTTCCTGCTGGCAGGGGTGCTGGGGGATCTCCACCAGAACCCCATGCCTGCAGTCTGAAGCCATTTGGGGGTGTAAATGTGCCCTCAGGGGTAATCCAGGACCGGGTCAGGAGCAGGGACAGGGTCTAGGAATGCAGTCAGTGTCGAGCTGCAGCAGGATCCATGTTTTTTTCCCTCTGTGCCATGTTCCTCCTTCCCAACAGGCGACTTATGCTCTTCTGGCACTCGCCTGGGTGTTCGTGCCAGTTTACATCTCATCTGGGGTATGTACAGCTGTCCTGAGCCTGCTCTGGGGACCTCTGCTCACAGGAGGACTGTCACCACTGTCCCGTGGGACTCTTGAGTCCTGCCCTGGAACACTGCTGTCCCCTTGCCCCATCCCTGGAGGGTGGGCCCTGGACAGGGCAGTGATCTCTCTCTCCCCCCCAGCAGATTGTCACAGTGCCCGAGTATCTCCAGCGGAGGTTTGGAGGGGAGAGGATCAGGATGTACCTTTCCAGCCTGTCACTCCTGCTCTCCATCTTCACCAAAATCTCAGTGAGTAGCTCCCCCTTAACTTTGTCACAAATCCACAGCTGATTTCCAGCTATCAAAACGTTATTTTTGGGCTCAAACCTTGTGTAGCCAAATCAGGGGATAGCAGCTGCTGCAGGATGCTCCAGGAGGCAGTGGGACAAAAAGTGGGAATTTGTGGGCAGGTGCTCTCTGTGACACCCCATGAGTTCTTAGGCAGTGATGTCCATGTCCATGTGGCCCAGACAGGGCATGTCAGGATTCCCAAATTTGCCTTATAGCAGAGGTTGTGGGTGAAATGTGCTCCGAGGTCTGAATTTGTGTCCGTGCTCTGGCAGTGACGCTTTCCAGCATCCCCAAAGGACCCAGCAGAGCCAGGCACTGAATTGGGAATGCATTCATTGCTTTAGGGAGCGTGGGTGGGTTTTCTGAGGAAAGGAAGCCTTGCTGCAGCTGTAAGATATTCAAGCCTGTACAGATAGTGCCTGATTTCCAGGCACTTTTCCACAGGGATGTTTTCCCCTCATTTTGACCTCGTTCACAACTCCCTGTGTGCAGCCTCCGCTCACGCTGGTAACCACGGGAAGAGTTTATCCGAGGTAAAACAGCCAAAGAGCCTGTGATACCAGGTCTAGGGCAAGCAGGAGAGAGCCGGGCACAGACAGCCCTGGGGGGCTGGAGACAGCGAGACAGAGATCAAGAGCAAACAGCTCAGAAAACCTGGAGAGAAAACCTGCCGGAGGGAGCAACCAAGCTCTGATGGAGCAGGTGGATACGACCTGGGCTCTGCTGGGGCTGAAAGAAAAGTGCTTTTGCAGGTGTCTGGCTGCAAGAGAAGTGCTTTTGCATGAGGCTGGCTGTGAGCAGAGGCTGGCTGAGGCAGGAGGGGCACTGCTGGTGTGTGTCTCCCCACGTCGAGGCGCTCAGCGCCTGCCTCTGCGCTTGGCAGCTCCGTCAGCCTGGCTGGATGCAGCATCCCTCCCTGCACGGTGTCTCTGCAGCCCCAGGCCCTGGGCTGAGCTGTGGGGGGATCCTCTGGGTCCCCCTCCGAGGGATGTGGGGGCTGGAGCAGCCCACAGACAGGGCTCACTGAGCACACCCATCAGCACTTAGTGCAAAGGGAGGGGCTGTGTCCCCCTCGGGCAGAGCCCTGCACTGAGGGGATGTCCCCGGCTCCAGGAGCCCCCTGTCTCCTTCCCAAGCTGCTCTCTGACCTTGGGCAAGGAGTTATGTTTTGCATTTAACAGGCAAGTTGCAGGGGAGGTGGCAGCCCTTTCCCCATCCCTGCTGGCTCAGGGCTTCCAGAGTGGTAGAGGTGACGCTGGTGACTCCATTGGTGCAGCTGCCACCTGTATTTCCCCCACAAAACCATGCCCTGTCCTGCTGAAGGGTGTTCTTCCCATAAAACTAACATTCTTTATATCCTAATAATATATACTGTTGAAAATCCTACAGCATCATTCCTGAAATCATCTTGGCTCCTGGAGCACCAGTTCAGTTTCCAAGTGTGGGCAGTGATGCTCTGATTATTCCCTGATGTCCTGTAAACTCTTGTCCCTGATTCCCCTCCTGTGTCACATCTCTCCCCTGCTCCCTTCAAAGACCCAGGAGGAGCCTGGGGGAGATGTTGGAGCACGTTTTTCTGTGGTGCTGGACCCTGGTTCTGTGATCTGCAGGGAATCTGTGGGATTCACACAGATCCCTGCTGGTGTTTAAAAGGAAAAGTTGGAACCTGGGATAGGATTTCTGCTGGGGTAGTTTGTTCTCAATGGTCTGAAGAAGAGACCATTGGTAGTTTTGAAGTTGTCTTGGAGTCTCTTTCCAGACTATCACCCATGTCCCCTCTTCTCTTACCAGATGGGGCAGGGGGCTGTGCTTGGTCTCTTTGGTTTCCAGTCTCTCCGTGGCTTTGCCCAGGGGGACGGATGTCCTACAAACTCATTCTTACCTTGGGAGATGGTTGTGGTGTCAACCCTTGCCTAACACCAGATGACCCTGTAGATGACCCCTGGGCAGTGCCTGCTCCAGTGGGAACCTCTGCTGTTCTCTGGGCCCTTCTCAGCACAACCTTTTGTTTGGAGCCCGGTGGACACTCCCAAGCTCCTCTTCCCAAGCCTTTCCTCAGCCAGTGCTGTAGTTTCTTTGGTCTGCTGAGCTTTCTGTGATCTGTGAGTCAGGCAGGATGCAACAGAAGAGGAATCAGCCTAATAAGGGGATTATCTTGGCATCTGGCTCCATTCACAGCAAAGTCCACAGACAATGGCTGTTTCCAGCAGTGGGTTGGGATGAATGTCTGCAGACACAGGGGCGTTGCCAAACTGGCCCAGTGTCCCCACGTCCCTGTCCCCGGTGGTGGCCGCAGTGGGGAGTGTGGGAGGGGAGTATGAAGCTTCGAGCAATTAGGCAGGGCTGTCTCCTGGGGAGGTTCCTTTGGACCTTGCTGGGGGCTGCCTCAAAGCCCAGGATTAGCTGGGCTTTTCCTGCCCTCTCTCCCTGCAGATGTTGCATTTATGGATGGATCTCTGCTCCGTGTTCTCCCGAGCTGAGACACGGCACCAGTGCTGCTCCCTTGGCTCTTCTTTCAGGACAGGGGGGATGACAGTCCCTCCTCTACTGGAATCCCCCCTTTGTTGGACCCCATCTTTCCAGGTTTCATGGCAGGCTGCAGCAGAACAGCCCAAAATCCCGCTGAGAGATGTCACCCCCCCAGGTAGGAACACGGGAGGAGCCCCAGCCCTGGCAAAGAGCCCCTGGAGACTCCTCTGTACCCTGGGTAACTCGTTCTACCGAGGCTTTGGCTTCACCAATTGTTAATCCCAAGCTGTCTCCAAAGCCCATTTTCATTGGGAAGGCATTAACAACATTGGGTAAGAACGAGTTTCCAAGTGAGGTCACCGGTGGAGGCAGGGACCTCTCTGGATTATGAAGCCTGACTTCAAAGGCTTCTCCCCTCCTTTTAAGGTTGAAAGGACTTATTTTATGAATAGGTCATGCCTGGTTTTAATTAGCTTGTTTTTGTGTTTGGGATGTCTTATTAACAACTCGGTCACATGTGCTTTTATTTTTTCCCACCCTTGCAGAATTAGCAGGAAGGGAGGTGGAGGTACCTCTGCTTCCTCATAGCAAAGCCTTCGACTCATTTGCAGACGACTGCAAAAATGATTAAGCATTGAGAAAGCCAGGAGAAGCAATTATGAAATATCTTGTCCAGGGATGAATCTTCCAGCTGGGCTGCGGGGAAGGGTTGCTGGAGAAGCAGGAAGTCACAGGGGAGAAAAACTTCCTGGCTGGGCGCTGACGTGACAAGTGATGGATCCCTCCAAGGGACGTGAGGAGCTCTGGAAGACACCAAGGATGCTTGGCTGGCCCTGTGCTAGGAAGATTTAAAATATTTTGTGTTCCCACTTCAGGTTGTGTTGTGAGGAGGTGGCTGAGGGCCCTTGGTTGAGGCTTTTGTGCCTCATGTCACTGAAGCTTGCGCCGTGTGAATGGTTTAGGTGTCCTTTTGTAGGGTTCTTGGTGGTATCAAGCTGTGGTTGGATTGCATTTGTGGAGGAAAGGCATCAAGGAGCCACTGGTAGAGGTTATGGCATGGTTGCCCATTAGTTGGTTCCTCTTCAAGAGGTCATTGCAGGGCTGAATTCCCTCTTGGTGCTCACAAGGACTCTCCCAGACATGTGGCCAATCCCAGGTGCAGCTGAGGACACGTAGTACCTCCCTTGGGAATGCCAGGCATGACTGTGGTGTAAAGGCTAGTTCAGATGTCATGGAAGAGTCCCTGAGTAAGGATCCTCAAGATGGTGGTGTAAGTGCCCTTCTGGTTGGTTTGACTTGATTTAACCAAGGTTATGCCCAACGCTGTGGGCTCACCTGGGGAATGGCTTTTGTGCTGTGCTGAAGCTGGACATGGGCTCACCTACTGGGTTTTGGGCTGATGGAGCCAACACACACCTTGGCTTTTGCTCTGCATGATGCAGCATAGCCCCTCTCCATCACTGGAGGATGGTCCTCAGCTCCTGTGTGGGAGCGTCCCGGAGCAGTGCTGGGAGGAGGGAGGGCAGAGTTGGGGCAAGGAGGTGTGATATGGGAAATAACACCAGTCCTACACCTTACTAATCCCAAGAGACTGCTTCTGCATGATTGGGCAAGACAGCCCTGCTGCTGGGGGATGGTTTTTGGGAGGTGTGTGAAGAGAGATGTCAAATCAGAGCTGATATCTTGGCTGTGGGAACCCATCGCGGCCCCGGGCGAGGGTGTGGAGTCGGCTTGTCTTGCCTCTTCCTGCCCCTTCTGGCCTCATTCCCTTCTCCAAACAAGGTTTTTGTGAAGATGACCCAGCTGAGCGTGGGGATGGCTGAGCTCAGCTCTGGGTGGAGGTGTGGTGGTGGCACTGCCACTGCCACTGTGCCTGGTCCTGCCACGGCATCACTGCTTTTGTTGGAGGAGCTGCCCCAGCTCCGAGTCTCCACTTTAATCTCATTTCCTCCAAACCATGACAACCCCCACGTGTGTACAATGACAGCTGGAGCTGCCTGCTCTGCTCCTCTGGGGCTGTGACACCCATCTGCAGCTGTGACAGGGCCACCCACCTGGGACCCTCGGCTTCAGGAGTGTCCTCCTGGAATGTGCCGTGTGGTGTCAGAGAAGGCTCCATGGACACCTCATTGTGGCCTTCCAGTACTTAAAGGGGCTTATAAAAAAGAGGGAGAGTGACTTCTTATGTGGGCAGATAGTGATAGGACCAAGGGGAATGGTTTTAAATTAAAAGAGGAGCGGTTGGATATTAGGGAGAAATTCTTCCCTGTGAGGGTGGGGAGGCCCTGGCACAGGTTGCCCAGAGAAGCTGTGGCTGCCCCATCCCTGGAAGTGTCCAAGACCAGGTTGGATGGGATGGGGAAGGTGTCCCTGCCCATGGCAGGGGATTGGAATGAGATAGGCTTTAATGTCCCTTCCAACCCACACCATTCCAGGGTTCTGTGTCCTCCCTGAACCCACAGAGCTGCCTGTTTCCCTGCTGTGCTGCTCTTGCAACAGCCCTTGGGTGGTGGATGTCACCTGTCCCAGACCTCCTGTTCCTTCTTCCACTCACAGACAGACCTGTATTCGGGGGCCCTCTTTGTGCAAGTCTGCCTGGGCTGGGACCTCTACCTCTCCACTGTGCTCATGCTGGTGGTCACTGGGCTCTACACCATTGCAGGTAGGTCGCTCATCATCCACTGGCCTCAATTTTTCTGCTTCTTTTATTGAGCCACACCACTTACCCTCCTGCTTTTATTTTACTATTGTTATTCTTTGAAGGTTCCCTGGGGTTTATACCAGTGGGGTTCACATCCCTGCCCCAGCCAGCATCTGAGCAGCCTCCTGGAGAGTCAGCTCAGGTGATGACTCAGCCCATGACCTCTCCTTTGTCTTTACATCTTTTCATTTGTAATAACTCCTCCCCCACCGTGTACTTAAGCACTTTCTTGTGTGTGTACCTATTTGTAACAGCAATAATCAGGGCTTCTCCCATTACAGGACTATTATTATGGAATCTACAACCGGAGAGCCCTTGACCCAACTCCTTTCCCTCCCTCTTGCCCTGCCCTCAGTGCAACCTGCTGCCCTCTCTCCACTAAGCTTTCAGGAATATTTCTTGCCCGTGCTTCCCCGTTGTGGGACCAGCTATTTTTGTGCAGGGTCAACAAATAATGTTTCTTCTGTGATCCAGAGGTGATGAGGGTTTGGAGCTGGAGCTGGAAATTGGGGTTCCTGGCTCCCAGCCCCGCTCACACCGTGGGACTGTGTATCCCTGCCAGCCCTTTGGGTTATTATGTTTGCTGGGACATTCCCTCCCCTGGTAGTGGCAGTGAGACACTCAGCAGTAAATTCCCTCGTTATCTCACCCCGGCCATCAAAAGGGGAAACAGTTTAAGTGTATCCATAACAGGGTGGATTTTGCAAGACTTTGGTTTTAAGCAAATCCCATCTCGGGTTTTTCCTGCCCACAAGGCTTGTTGTGATGTGAGGCACCTCAGTGTGAGCTCAGGCAGGTGTGATCATTGCATCACCTTGATCCTGAGAACATCCCTCCAAATCCCAGGCAAGGCCAGGGATGGTGCAGCCCTGAATTCCCAGGATGTGATTCAGTGACTGGGGTTGAAACTCATTCAATTTTTGACCCATTTTCCTTAGCTCTGCTACTTTTTAATGCTTTTGCTGATGTGCTGAGTGATTGATATCTGGCTGGGTAAGCAGGTGCTGGGTTTGCAGCAGGTCTGGAGGGAGAGCTTGGGATGGGGAGGGAGAAATGCTGCTGGCTGTATGGCCAAGGGGACCCCACTAAGCACCATGTGCTGGAAAAATAAAACTGCAGGGTTTGGAGGAGAACTGAGGGTGTACAAAGGGGAAACCTGGTGTTAGGCAGAGGTTGGTGAATGATGAGATCAATGTCCTGAGTCTGATCTGCTGCTGGAGCACCCAAAGAGCCGGGGCTGGGGCTGGCTGGCATCCTCCTGATCGTGTGGAGATGCGGGGCTGCATCCCTCCTGCCATCCCTTGGCTCCTCTTCCCTGCCTGCCCAGCAATCCCTTGGATCCCCTCCCTGCCCCCGGTGAGGCTGCAGCCCCTGTGGCTTTTGGCTGCTCCCCCCACCTCACCTTTGGGGGTGCTGTGCTCCCCTCAACACCAGAGCTACCGAGGAGCTGTTCCCTCTTCCCGCTGCAGCCCTCCCCCCCAGTGTCAGCAGGTTGAGGCTGGTGACAGGTACATCCCCATGGGAAGCTTTATTGGGACATTCTGACTGTTCCAAACTGGAATCCAGCAGTATTCCCAACCTCCTGCTTTGCTCTCATACAGGGGGGCTGGTGGCTGTCATCTACACTGACGCGCTGCAGACGCTCATCATGGTCCTGGGAGCCGTCGTGCTGGCAGTGAGAGGTAAGAGCTGCTCCAGGGGGACCTTCCCTCCTCACTCAGGTGGTCGTGGAGGTAAATAAAAACACTCAGTCTGAGCCATTCGTTGGCCAAGATGCCCGGCAGGACTTCGGTCCGTGGCAATCCCCTAAATGTGGTGCCCCTGTGTCCCCCCTGCTTCCCCCGTGTGCCATTCCTGCAGGTGCAGATGCCGTGGAGCATCTCCCTGGTGCTCCACGTGGGACTGTCCCCAGCAGTGGTGACATTCCCGTGAACATGATTGCTCCATATTTGCCTCTCACTCTGAGAGACTGCTCAAGTATTTGACAGCGAAGCAGCATTCCCAGTTCTGCTCCAGGTGTTTTGGTGGGGTCTTCAGACAGGATCCTGCTGCCTGGGGATGTGCACAGCAGAAGGTTGGTACTGGAACAAGGCACGGCTGCAGGGGTGGGATGTGGAGCGTGGTGCCATGCCCTGCTCCGGGTTGGAGTGATTATAGTTCATCACCAGCCCTTCCTGAACCCCCAGCACTGTTGTGTCTCCCTAAATTCAGCCTCAGAGCATCCTTGTGAGGACGGGAGCTTTCATCAGCCTGGCTCTGCCATCGGGGCTCTTGGCCCTGAGGAGCAGGAAGCAAAAAGTTAAGTCCCAGCTTCAAAGGCAGGTGTTTAACTACAGAGGATGATTTCCAGAGGCACTCCTGAGATGATTTCCACCATCTCCTGGAGAAGGCAGCTTAGGCAGGCAGGTAGGAAAGGCTCTGACCCAGAGCTGTGGAGGTGGGAGCAGGCCCAGAGCTGTGACCAGCCCAGTCCCGTGGCTGCTCCCCTGTGCCAGAGCAGAGCTCGCTCCTGGGCGAGCCCTTGGACACAGCAAGGTGTATTTACAAGAAACAAATGAAAGGACAGAGACTTCCTGGAGAAGGGACAACAACAATTAAGTACCCCAGCAGTGGCACGGAGCTGCTCCGGGCAGAGGAGCTCGTTGCCTGTCGAGGCAGAACAGAGCAGTGGCTGCAGCCTGTGCCTTAGACGTGGTGCCTGGATGTTGTGGATCGTTGTCTGGAGCTGTCCTTGGCCGTGGGGCTCTCTAAGGCTTGTCTCTGCCAGGCTTGGCTGGTGCAGCTGCACAGAGCCAGAGGAGGAGGGCAGGTAGGCAAAGCCTGGAAAATCCCCTCCGGCAGCGGCAGAGCCCGGCTTGTTTTGGCTTTGCTGCCTGCAAGTGTGGCACGGTGTGTGCAGGGGGATGAGGGGGCTTGGCAGAGGGACTGAGCCAGGGGAGCCAGAAGATGAAGCTGCTGGTTGCACAGGTTTTTCCTCAGGTTTCAGGAGACCTCAGGACCTGGAGGTGGGTGTGCCCCAAAGGTGTTTGGTTTTCTCCAGCTCTTGTAAAGCTCAGCTAATAAAGGACACTTTCAATAGAGTCATGGAATGGTTTGGGCTGGAAAGGACCTTAAAGCTCATCTCATTCCACCCCCTGCCATGGGCAGGGACACCTTCCACTAGCCCAGGTTGCTCCAAGCCCTGTCCAACCTGCCTTGGACACTTGCAGGGATGGGGCAGCCACAGGTTCTCTGGGAAACCTGTGCCAGGGCCTCCCCACCCTCACAGGGAAGAATTTTTTCACTTTGCTGAACAGAAACCTTGGCAGTGCCATTGGTGGCTCTGCTTAGCTCTGGCAGACTGTGCCATCCTGCCATTCAGCACGGGAATGTTAATCCCAGCAGAGCCCATGGGCTGCATCCTGGCATCTGCAGGCTGAGCTCCCGCTACCTGGAGGATTTTGCTCCGCTCTTCCTTCTCGGCAGGCGTGGGTGCCGTGACTTGCTGGTGAGCACCTTTGGGAAGGGAGCAGGCTCTTACCCCCAGGCACCAATCTCTGCTTTCAGTACTCGGCCTCTGCCTCTGGAGAGCCTTTGTTGGTGCCCAACGCCCATGCAAAGCTTGGGAGTAGCCGGCGCCTGGATAAACCAAGCGCTGGAGGGGGGCCAGGGCTGCTTGTGCAAGAGCAGGAGGAGTTCACAAATGCTGACTCCCTGTGAAACTCGGGAGGATGGATTGCAAGGGGGGGGACATGGTGGGTGATGCCTCTTTGCCAGCTCCCCAAAAGCCTCAGGTCAGGGGGCTGCCCTGGGATGAGGACGGGGCTGTAGGTTGGTCATGGAAATGGGAGGACTGGAGGGGGAGGGCTGTCCTCTGGCAGGAGGGGACAATGGAGCAGGATGGGTGGCTTGGAAATTGGGATTTGTTCAAGCTGGCATTTGATGGTGATCCTAGTGCCCAGCATCTGATGCCTGAGGGATTTGGTCTAAAGACAGCAGGGCTCGTGGACATGGTCCTGTGGGAGGGAAACTGCTCAGGAGCACATTCCCACCTCCTGCTGCTGCACTGGAGGGGCCCAAGCTGAGGGTCTGAACTGCAGGGGCAGAAGGGATACAGGATGTGACAGCTGGACCAGATCTGGAGAAACCCAGTGAGGGATGCTCGTGGGTCTTGCTTGGAGTCTCCTCCCCTCCATGAAACCTCTGGAGCCTCCTCTCTGCTCCCGAGCACCAGCAGCTGCCGTGGGTATGGGGGTGCCAGTGCCCCTCCCTGCCCGTCTCCCCCAGGCTGCTGTGTGGGTGGCCATGGTGTGTGGGGGGAGCAGGGCGAGTGCCTCCCCTCCCACCCTCCTCCAAAAAGTAATGCCTCTGGCTCCAAAATTCTCCCACTGGAGGTCCTGGGGGAGCTGCATTCATTCTGTGCCCCCCAGGAGCAGGGAGGTGGTGGGGGGCCAGGGCAGAGCCCAGGGCTGGTTGGCAACGGCTGCAGGCAGGAGGAGCACGGGGCATCTGCCAAGGGCTTGGAGGCTCACTTGCTAGGGCTTGTTCATGGCACATACTCCTCATCAAGGCTCAGACCTTGGATCCCATTTCCTAGGAAAAATCCAGTGAAAAGGGTCTTTTTTTTCTTTTTTTTTTTTTTTTTACTGGTTTCTGGAGTTTTGGGGGTGGGGGCACATGGGGGATGCTGGGGAAATGCTCAGGGGAGTACAAAATGTTTGGCTGGACACTTGTGCCAAGGCACCTTGAGCTGCAGTTTATCGAGTGGAAGGCCACCTAATCTTGCATTTCAATAGTCCTGGGCAAGGTTCCCCTGCCCTGGGACCAGGGAGCTTTAATGAACAGGTTGCTTTTACAGTACAAGGTTAAAAGAGGTGGGTCCCTTGAGGAGCCTTTGTCCCAGGACTCGGGTCACCCTCCAAAGGGAGAGTGGGCTGCAATGGGACCTGCTGTGCAAAATGGTAATAGAAGAGTCTCTTAAATAACTAGAAGAAAACACGATCACGGACGAGCCCTCCCTCTCTGGGCAGCACTTCTGGGTTAATGAGCTGGTGAGTGCTCTGCCAGCTGATCTCACAGACCACTGGGTTTTACTGCACTCTGACCACCTCCCCCAATGGTGCTTTCCAGCTTTTAATGAGATCGGAGGTTACCCCAACCTGGAAGAGGCCTATGGAAAAGCGGTGCCGTCCAAGATCGTTCCCAACACTACCTGCCACCTGCCCAGAGCGGATGCCATGCACCTCTTCCGAGACCCGGTCTCCGGAGACCTGCCCTGGACGGGGATGACTTTTGGGCTGTCCATCATGGCCACGTGGTACTGGTGCACCGACCAGGTAAATGTAAACAAGAACCCCCTGCCCCGTGTAACGCGGCGTGGCCTGGGCTCCAGGCAACGCTCTACCACCGCTCTCGCCCCGCGGGGACCACCTGCACCAGCCCCTAGTGCTCCTTCTGGCCCGTGCTCTCGGGGGGCTGCTTTTTGGAGTCCACGGAAGCACCCGGGGCTCCCGCAACCCTGTTCTTGAGGTGCTTGGACTGGGACAGTTTGGAGAGCGGGATGCCGAGCGGTGTCCTCATCTCCTCGGCTGGCTTCTGGCTCTCGGGCAGGGAGGTGAAGCGTTTGCCCGACGCTCTGGGGTTGCTCGGGGAGAGGTGGCCGGGCGCCGTGGGCTTGCTGGGGCTGAAGGCTTTGCTCTGCCAGTAGGGCTGGCTGCCTGCAATGGTCTTTTTGGGTTCTGCTCCATCCCCTCTGTACTTGGTGGCCCCGAGGGGTTTCTCGTGCGTCGGGGAGCAGGAGACCTCCTTGCCCTGCTCTCTGCCCGCGGGGGTCCTGGGCCGGTAGCGATAGATGTGCGTCCCCTGTTCGTGACAGAGCAGAGAAAGAGGTGAGCTGTGCCTGTCGTGAGGATGCTGCTCCCTGCAAGGACACCTCTGTGACATGGGCTTGGTCCTCATGGACAAATCCCTCTGGCACTTGGTGTAGCCCCTTGCCCAAATACTTCTGAGACCGGTGGCAGCTCAAAACTACCTCAAGTCTTAACCGTGGCTGCTGCTCTGATTTCTTACTGTGATAACACACAGTCCTGCACATGCAGTGCTTCAGCAGCCACTTCCCAAGCAGCCTGGAGGCTGTCCCGAGCCAAGTCCCTGCTGCCTGGAGATCCAGGATAAGGCATCTCAACACCTTCTCTCCAGCAGCAGCCTCAACACCCGTCTTAATCATCTAAGCCCTCATATCAGGCACAAAGAGCATCCAGTCATCCAGACCTGAGCTGTGGGATTAGGTGACTGCCAAGATCAGATGAAAGGATGGAGGGCTGGGGGAGGAGGTGGGATGAGGAGAGAACAGTGAGCTGCAACAGCACTGCGGGGGTGGCTCTGATTAGCTGGGTTGAGACACATGTTTGGATCAGGTCTGAGCACCACTAATCTTAATTCTGGACTGGGTAAGGCTGTAACACATGGCTGTGGTCACCAGATAGTGATCTCCTCTTTGGGTGTGACTGCAGATGCACCAGGTGAGATGAGATCTGGTGAGTGCAGGTGCTGATGGCAGGATGAGCTGGGGCCAGGAGGCTGCAGAGCTGGCTGTGCCAACCTGCCCAGCCTCTGCCATGACCCTTGCCATGCTGCCAGTGCCACATCTCCACCGAGCTGTTGGCATCAGCTCGGGGTTCAGCCAGTTAGTCCCGATATCCCAAAGGCCTCTTTGGTCGTGGAGCAGGTACCTCCTGTGCTGACCATGAGGGCTGTGTTAAAGCAGTTTACCTTAGGTGGTTCTGGATCGATTTTATTAGATGCTTAAAGTCAGTGTTAAGGTCTGAGATGGCTTCAGGTGGGAAGGACTAAGGTGATTTAGCTCCTCTCCCTCTGAGCTCATTATGTACCTGATGTGGTGCACATAGTGCCTGAGCTTGGGTGGTGGGTCCTGCAGCTCCTGACATGCTCTGGCTCTTGGAAAGAAGTTAAACTATGGCTTCCCCAAGCATTCCACCCTAGGATTTGGCACCCCATCCCTCCTATCCATTGGGGGAACGAGCCAGTTCTTGCTCAGGAGTGGCTGAATCCTGCTGGGTGCTGAGCATTCTCTATAAGCCTTTGTGGAGACCCTGAGCTCTTTTAAATCAGCAATTCCTACAGATGTTGACTATTTAAGAGGGATTGCCTCAAAACCCCAGGGCTGGCTGTGTTGTGGATGGATACAGCTTGGCCAGAGCTTTGAGGTGTGATGGTCTGAGCAGTGGAGTTGTGGGAGGAGGAGGCTGGACTCGGTTTCCTTGTCACTGTGGGCACTCTTTGGGGAGAAGACTGAATTGAAGGGGCAAGAGTGGGGAGAATAGTGGTGGGGAATGGTTGATACTGTCAGGAGGGACGTGCTGCTGTGGTTTAACACCAGCCCGTTAGTGGTCTGGAGAGAAACCTCGCTGTGGGCTGGGAACACATCTATGCTGCTTTTGGGAGCTGTGCTTGGGCCCTGTGCCCAGTGGCTCCAACATTTGGGATGCACTTTGGTAAGGAGGAGGCTGCTGTGGTGTTGGTGCTGCTCATCCCTCCCGCCTGGCCCTCCACAGGTCATCGTCCAGCGCTCGCTCTCTGCGAAGAGCCTCAGTCACGCCAAGGCCGGCTCCATCCTGGCCAGCTACCTGAAGATGCTGCCCCTGTTTGTCATCATCATGCCAGGGATGATCAGCAGGGTCCTGTACCCAGGTAAGGGCCCCCCATGCAGCTGTGGAGCCTGTGGGATGTGGATTTTCCCTGACACGAAGGGATGAGTGGGAGGGGGCTTGTCTGGAAACCTGTGCTCTGCACAGACCTGGGGGCTCTGCGGGTGGGACAGGGGCAGGAGAAGACACAGGTGTTCACAGTGCCCTCCTTGAGCCTGCTGTACATCCAGGTGTGAATGGGGTTGTGTATTTAGGGAAGGTGATGTTCCAGGGAGAATTTGGGTGCCACGTTCTCCATGGAATGGAAAACATGGTGTTTGCCCTGAGTGAGCCCCCACCTGTGTTTTGGGCTGTGCTGGGCCATGGGCCAGCACATGAGAAATGTGGACCCCAGAAAAAGGTGCTTGTGGGGGTTGATGGTGATTCCTGTTGGATTCAGGTTTTCTAGAGTTAGTCAAGGGTTGCTTTGGTTTGTTGTTTTTACATATGGGAGAAACTCTTCCCTGCACATCTCCACCAGCTGAGCGCTGCCTTTCCTAACCCTGATGCTGTGTTAATTATCTGCCTCTCATCAAAGGGCCAGAACAAGTTACTGCAGGAACACCAGCGTACCCGGCCACCCCGAGCAGGGTGGCACCTGGGACCTGGGTCACAGCATCAAAGGGCTCTGTGCTCCTTGCCCTGCAGGACCAGGGGGTATTTGATGTGTGAGGATTAAAGCTCTGAGCTCCCTGTCACTGCCTGGGAAGGGAGAAACAAGTGGACTCTGGGATAGTAAATTTAATTCCCTGTAAATACAGATTAGATGCTCAGCCAGGGTACCCTCAGGCAGTTTCAGTGACTTCAGCTGCTGATTTAGCCCTGGGGGTTTGAATGCCCCAAAAACAGCGGGCGGGGAGCCTTGAGAAACCAAAATGCTTGGCAGTGGTGCAAGAGGCTGCAGCACTTGGGTGGAAACAGGGGATTGCCCCTGTGATCCCCCTGCCTGGAGAGGGTGATGCTCCGGCCCTGGTGGGGATGCTGCCGTGCACCCCGTGCTCCAGCAGCGGGATCTGGGCATGCACCCCATGGAATTGCAGCACCCGTGCGGTGACAGGGTCTGGCGTCACCGCTGGATCAGCCACAAAGCTGCTGACTGTGGCACTCGCCCACAGAGGTTGCTGTCCCTGTTTCTCTGCTGTCTTGCTCTGCCTAATTATGTGTCCGAGCGCTTCTCCTTTGATGCTAATCGCCCTGGCAAGGTGCTGGAAAACAAGCCTGAGAAGGACACGCCTGCACGCACAGTCTGTCCCTGGCTGGGCATGGTGCCGCTGGTGATGGGCTGTGGATGGGGCTCAGCGAGTCCAGGCACATCTGTACAGCTGTGCCCGGAGCCACTCAGCTCCATCCCCAGCCCAATGCTGTGGGATAATCTTTAATTCCCAAAAGCCTTCCCTTTACTGGCTGTTCCCATTGCTAGACACCAAGACCTGTGGCACGGCCACCACCTTCCCAACCAGGAGAACCTCTTGGGTAACTCCTACCATCGCCACGTGTAGGGTGTTATTCTATATGGGAAGTCTTATCTCGGCATCTGGGACCTGACACCAAAGCTCGGGATGACACCACGCCTCGGCTGAGCTGGCTGGGTCACCTCTGGGTTTGCAGCCTCTGTAGGGTGGAGAAACATAAGGTCATTGCAAAAAGTCCTACCTGGGTGGCACTGCTGGGGTAGGAGCTGTTGCCATCCAGGATGGTGTGGGGCAGCACACGCCTGATCTCCACGGCGTTGCTCCTCCTCTTCGTCACGTCCTCCACGCGGACGTGCTTCAGGGATGGGAGGCTGCCCAGGGGGCTGAGGAAGGTGCCCCGGCTGATGTGGGGGTCACTGAGCTTCCTCTGCATGGGAAGGATCTCCCCGTTGTGGGTGACATCTGAGTTGGTTCTCCGGAGCGGCCCGTAGCGATCCCTCACCTCGAAGTACTCGTCCGAGATGGAGGAGGCGTTGGAGCGGCGGTAGCTGTGGTCAGCAGAGCTGCTGGAGTAGCTCTCCTGGTCACTGAGAGTGATGTACTCCTCTTCCTCCTCCTCCTCCTCTTCTCCCAGCCCGTTGTGGGAGCAGGGAGGCCCTTTGTCCTCTTGTGGCCCTGCCACGGGCCGGTCTGGCTGGAGGTGGCAGGTCTCCATGGAAGCTCCGTTGGGTTTCTCCTCCCGCTCCTGCTTCACACCCTTATGGTCGGCCAGCGGTGGTTGTGTGTCACCCTCCAGGGCAGTGCTGCTGTCACAGGTTGTAATGACTTTGGTCACGAGGACACCAACGGGGACGGTCCTTGGCTTTGGAACTGGTGGTTTGATGGTCTCCAGTGTCTCCTCCTGTGGCTTCAATTGGTGGCCCAAGGGTGAAGAGGCAAATGTTCCTGCTTGCTTCGTTGTCCAGCTGATGCCTTCCATGTGGCTGGTAGTGGGCGCTGTAGGGGCTTCCATGGGAGGCTGTGGGATCTGTCTCTGGCAGGGGGACAGCAGAGGTGGCTCTTGGTCTGAGTTTTTCTTGGCCTCCATCTCCCTGTTCTTCAGCATCTGCCGGTGCTGGGCGCTGGCCTGGGAGACGTCGCACACTTTGATGCGGTTCATCTGCGAGAGCTTCACGTTCTTGATCTTGGGGTCAATGATGTTGATGTAGCCCAAGACTTCGCTCCCGGGCTCGGGGTCAGGCTCCACCCAGGTGGGCAGATAATCAAACATGTTGGCTTTCTCCAGATTCAGGAGGCCAGGGTGGATGAGCAGGGAGAGGTCTGCCATGTCCCCGTGCCGGTCGCCCCCCGGGCCCTCGGGCACGGCTTTGCCTTTATTGTCTGCCTTCTGGTTCTTGTCCTGGTTCTCAGACGAAGTCTTGCTGATCTGGTCAGCGCTCTTGGCCTTCACCAGGGCGTATTTAGGGTTTATCAGCTTCTTCACCACGGCATTGGCGGGGGTCACCGGCACGACCGAGGGCAGCGTTACGGTCTCGGGTTCGGGCTCTTCACCCATGGAGATGGACTTGAGGCTCACCCCCTTGGACATGAGGTAGAGCTCCTGGAACTGCTTGTCAAACGCCTCCACCACTTGGCCCGAGAGGACTGTGATGACGTTTCGGTCCGTCCTCGCCGCAGACCAGGTGAAGCTGGAACAGAAACACGTTGGAAACTCTCTGAGCACTCGCTGGTAAATAACACTCCTCTCCCCAACCCTGGCATTCCCTGGGGGATTGATGGTGCCAGCAGGGACATGATCTCATTGTAAACATTAATAATAATAATAATAGGATTGATGAAATAGCTCTCATCACAAATTAGAGTGAAGGGCTGAAGTCTTGAGCACAGTGGACTTGAAATAAAAGGTATTTGCAGTGGGTCAGTTAGTTTTTCACTTTAGTGTTGGCTGCTTTTCCTTTCTCAGCTTGGGTTAGTTAAGAAAAGCAACTCACAAATGGATGTGTTATTTGTTGTGGCCAGAAAGTAGGAAATGTTTCAGCTCCATGTTTATAAAACTTATCTTTTAGAGCTCAGAAGCTGACTGGGGGTGATCTGTTTCTACCAAAGTAAGTTTTCATTTGGACAACCTGGAAAATACTTTGTGTAGGAAATGTTTAGCTGGAAAAGCTGAGATTAGTGTGAGAGTTGGGACTGGCTGTGGTGTGGTTTGGTGCTTTGGTCCTTCCTTGTGCTTATTGCATCAAGTGGCAGAAAAAACTGGTGTGTCACACCACCTCTGAGAATGGCAGGTGTCCTCGACCTGTTGGTTTCAGGAGGTGGTGGGGACTCCTTGGGGCCCCATTCCAAATCTCCTTGCAAAGTTTAGGAACAGTTTAGGAGCAGGGAAGCAAGTCTGGGATGGGGTCTTGGGGCCATGCTGGGCGGGGACCAGGATTTAGGCCACGTGGGTTTGTGACGATCCTCTAACCAACACCTCCATGGGGGGAGGCAAAAGGGCAGGAGGAGAGTGCTGATTACCTGTAGGATCCACACATGGCTCGATCCCCGTCCACGAACATGAACTTCTGGGCCAAAGCCCCCTTGAACTTGGTGGCCGAGCGCGTGAAGAACTCCGTCCCCCCGGTGCTGCGGACGCGCAGGTTCTGCAGAGCAAAGGCAGAGGCGTGAGCAGGAGCAAAGGGCTGCTCTGAGAGCATCATCCACCCCTCCATCAACCTCCCTCTGGATGCTCCACAGCCCCTTCGAGGAACAGAATGCTCTTCGTGGCCGGCTCAGAGGAGGCCACAGCGATGGAGAGATAAAATAACTCTCCCAAGGCCACAGGGTGAACTCTGCACTCAGCCTGGAGAATTTCCTGCTTTGCCCATGTGCTGGGCCCTGTTTTCCACCTCTTGAACTCCGTGCTGCCTGTGTCCATGGGTGAGCAGTGTGTGATGGTGCTGCCAAGCACTCTCCATCCCCTGTGATCTATGGAAATGCCACCCTGGGAGAGGAGATCCCACTCCTCCTCCCCAGCGGGAGATGTACAAGGGCTTTAGGGGGAGCTGGTGACCCCAGGACAGCACACGTGGATCTGGTGGCAGTGGGTTTGCTTTCCACCACACTCCCCCTTTTCTGTGCTCCTAAAATCTGAGTGTTTAGTCCTGCCTGGTTTTAGGGGTGAGTGGAGGGGGGAAAAAAGGCAGTGGGGCAACATCTTTTCACCCCCAGGAAGTGAAACCCGGTGATGAGGGAGCAGGTCCCTGTGGAGGGATGGGGTGTCTTCCCCAAGGGAGCCCAGGGATGGAGGGGCAGCCCTGGCTCTGCCAAAATACTTTTCTATCTCTAGTCTGGCTTCTGGCTCCAGCGTCTCCAGCACTGGCACATTCCAAAGTCACCAGATAGCATCTTCCACAGCAAAAGGGCTCCCTTGGGTGGGGAGCAAATATTTTCTTGTGAAAGCATCTGCATTCCTCCTGTTCCTGCCGGGATGTTGGTCATGCCATTGCTAAAGGCTCAGTGTTATCACTGGGTCAGGCCCTCCACGGCTGTTTTTGTGTGCTTTTTGGTTTGGTTTGGTTTAGTTTTTTTAAAGAAAAGCACAAAAAATATTGGTCTTCCCCTCCTCCAGCCTTTCTCATCTGCTTCTTTGGACTCTCTTCTCTCCCTGTAGACCACAATCAGGAATAGCCCAGGGGCTCCCCTGGTCCCCACTCCCCCGTGTCTGGCAGGAGGGACAGTGACTCAGCATTGATTTTAGCATGATGTGAAAAGAAAGGCTTTTCTGATGGTGTTTCCAGGGAAGATTCACGTACTGAGCAGAGAAGTTTATGGGGTTTTTTGTTGCATTTGTTTTTTTTCTTAATGTTTGCCTTTTTGCCTGGTGTGTCTGGGGGGACATCCCAGTTTCTGTGGGTGTGCAGCAGCACTGGTGGTGCTGGGGGCTGGCTGGAAAGCAGGCTGGGGTAGGAATTCTCATCCCTGTCCTGTGTTATCCCTACACATGGTGCTGCTGAGATTGGTAGTGCCCAGGGTGCACAAACTTTACACCCAAGGCTTTGCTCTCTGCCCATCGCCAGCCTGGGTGTTGATCCCTCCCTCTTGGAGCTGCCCCTGTGCCCAAACTCAGGGAGTAGCCGTGGGCTTTTCTCGGATAACACCCAGGGATCAGCCCTCCCTGGTGCCAGTCCCCTTTCCTCCCAGCTCCTGGTGTATCTCTGCTTGTCTGGCCTGTGCCAAGGCGGGTGCCCGGCGGGATGGCCGGGTGCCGAGCGTGCCGGGCTGGGTGAATCACTCCCCAGGCACTCGCCCTTGCTCAACGGAGCGACCTCCTTGCCCAAGCCAGTTACTAATTGCCAAGCAAAGGCACCGAGATAACGAGGGATGTTTCGTTATCATCTCCGGGCTTAGGAAGCAGCTCCCAGACTCTGCCCTACTTTCCTCACCCCCTCCTTGCCCTGCTGCCTCCCGTGCCAGCAAACCGGCTGCAGTGTGCGGCAAATCCCAACTTCCAGACATTTGCCGAGCTCTGCAGATGTTCTCCTGCTTTTCCAGTCCTGCCACCGGGCTGCTAATGTAGGAAAACACCGGAGTGCGTCAGCGCTGGCTTTTCTGGTCTCGGAGCGGCAGCAGCCTGCGGGATCCCAGACTCTCCAGGGAGTTTGGACGCAGGTAAAAGCTCAGCTGAGTTTGCTTTAATTGTTGGGAGCAGCAGTTAAGCTGGACTGGCGGGCATGGTGAGGCTTGGCTGGCCGGTGCTCTTGGCTCCCTGCGTGGGGGTCCCTGAGCCCCAGCATGTCCCACCTCATTCCAGCCAGGTGCGAGGGTGTCGTCCTCCGACGTGTTCCTGCTCAGCTGTGGGTTCGCCCTCACTGTAAGCAAATCTGGGGAGCCTGCCCAGGCACGGGCCTTCCCAGCAGCCATTTGGCAGCCGGATCGTGGCCCGGTGACGTCAGGAGCAGAAACATCACTTTTCTGCCAAGCAACGGGCGAGGCCGAGCGACTCACGGCTGGAGAGGGGTGTCTGCAGGCCCCGAGTGACACTGCTGGGCTGCTCTGCTGTGTTTGCATCTGGTGCTGGCAAGGGGAGTGTTGTGCCCAGAGGAAAGCCTGGAACTTTGTGTCCTGTGGCTGGAACCTGGGGCTTTGTCCTGTAGCTGGAGTGAGGGTCTGCACTCCAGGTGCTGCTCCTGAAGCTGATACACTCCCCCCATCCTCTCCTCTGCCCCTTCATCTTCCTCTGCCTTTGCAGGAGAACACCCTGATAGGTGATTTTTCTCTGCAACCCCTGCACACACAGGGAGGTGTAAGGAGAATCCTAGAATCCCATAACTGTTTGGGTTGAGACCTTAAAGCTCATCTCATTCCAACTCCCTGCTGTGGGCAGGGACACTTTCTACTACACCAAATTGCCCCAAGCCACATCCAACTCGGCCCCTTGGGTTTGGGGCACTTTGGGCTGGGGACCGACCCCTGTGCTGCCAGACATCCCTCCTTCTGCTTTGTCATCCCTGGTTTTACACAGGATTTGTGCACAGGAGCTATTCCATGTGCATCCCCCAGCACTCCAGGGCTGGTGAGCATGGTGTGTGTGGGCAGATCAGTCCCACCAGTGTGTGCTGCCCTGCACGGACGGGAGCAGTGAGGGCATCCTTGGCAGCTGCCAGGGCCGCAGGCAGCGTGGGTGCCTCCCTGCTCTGCTCCTGGCCCTGTGCTGGGGCGGAGGCTCCGGAAAAGGGGAAAATCAAGTTTTTTAATTCCAGCCTCTGGCTTGCGGGAAAGCCCGAAAGCGAGAGAACCGGCCGGCGGTTGCTCCTGCCGGTCCTGCCCCTGGGGCAGCAGCAGGAATAGGGCTGGCAATGGCACAGATCTGGCCCTGGCATGGCATCTGCTGCTCCTTCCCTCTTGCCAGCTTGTTCCCTCAACCCACCAGGACATGCTGAGCTCGCAGGTTTGCCGTGAGCTTTGCAGTGCTCTGTGTGACCTGTGCCCGCTCTTGCGGGGCTGCATCTCCCCAGACATCCCTCTGCCCCAATTCCAGCACTGGCTGGGTACCAGCAGCCCCCTGGGATTTCTGCACTGAGCTTTGCTGGGTGGAAATCCACGTCCCTGCCTCTCATCCGTTCCCCTCCATCCTGCTGCTCCCGGATTAGGGCATCACCTTCAGCTTTGGCTACAGGAGAAATGGACAAAACTCATCTGGCACTGCCCAAAGTTCAGGGGCTGTGATTCCCCAGGACAGGAGGGAGAAGAGTGGATAACTCTGGTTACATCCCTGCATTGTAGAGGTTCCCCAGCTCGGACCCCTCGGACCATCCTCACCTTTAGGTGCCCGGTGTGCATATGGGCTCGCTCGCACATCTGCAGGAAGTGCTTCACGTTGGTCTCATCCAAAATGATGTAGACCCCCACTTTCCTCTTGAAGCCTGCGTCCAGGAGGTCCTTGAAGATGTCTACATCAGTGAACATATCCATGACCACCGCGATGACCTGGAGAGGGGAGAGGAGAGATGAGTCTGGGCAGCAGGGCCGGGGACAACCCAGAGGTATGGTCGGTGCTTGTTTTGTGAGAGGCAAGGCAATGTCATCTCTGTAGGAGGCTGGGATTCAATGTGGGGGAGCCCAGGATCCCCTCCAGCTCCAGCCAGCCCGAGGGTGGAAAGCAGGAGTCCCCAGTCCCATTCCTTTGCTGTCACTGTGGGAGGTTTCATCTCCACAAAATGTGTAGATGTGGCACTTGGGGACACAGTTAGTGTGAACATGGCAGTGCTGGATTAGTGGTTGGGCTCGATGGTCTTATATGTTTTTCCAACCATAACGATCCTGTGACTCCAGTGGTGGCCCATAGCATAGTATACTCAGGAAAAATTGTTTGCTGAGGGTGAATCCAACTTTCCTGCCTTTAACGAGCTCCACAAATTTCAGAATCCAGTTTCTGGCTGAGAAGTTTGGTGTCCCTTTGCTATCAGCATTGCAGGGAGCACCAGAAGGGGAGACCTCTGATTTAATGATCATAGGGTTGAAAAAGACCTCTAGGATCATCGAGTCCAACCATTAAATGATGGGTCTGTCTGTCCAAGGGCATGTTGTGTGGGGTGGTTGCTGCCTCTGGAGTTATCATACAGAATCACATGCTGGTGTTGAGAGAAACACTATAAAAAACAGCTAAAAGTGACTTTAAGCTTGGCAGAGAGTATTGAGATACTTCTGAGGTGCTCTCAGGAGCTAAAGTGACTTTTAATCCCCTTTAAAACCAGACCTGGGTGTGAGCTGACAAGGTTCCTTAAGAGCAGCCAGGAGTTCGCAGCTCCCAGTTCCCGTACCCGGCTGTTCCAGAGGCTGCTGCTCTGGTTGGATCACACTGTGTCAGCTCCACACTGTGGGGTCAAGACAGAGCAGCGGGGCAGTGTTTGGGGCTGCTGACACTTCTCCTGGTCTCAGTGCCCAGCCTGGGGTGCTGCTCCAGCTGCACAACATCCCTCCTCCCTCCCGGGCTGTAAAGACCGGAGCAGGGCTGGGATGGCCGTGCCAGTGCCAGTTGGGTTTGTCACACAGCAACCTCACTGATATTCCCAAGCTGGAGCTGCCTTTGCACCCAGGGCGTTTGCTGCCCTGGCACGGCCAGGATGAGTCCCACAGGTGATAGGAAAGTGGATCTGTGCTGCACTGGGATTTCATGGAATGGCTGAGCACCAAAGGTCACTCTGTGCCTGTGGATTTGGACTTTCTGGAGGTGGCATTGCTGATGGCAGCGAGCAGCAGTGGTGGTGTATGAGATATGGCAGGAAAAGGGGCTGGAGACAGCTGCCTGCAGCCCAGCTGAGCATCCTGGGGCAGCCCCATGGGGATGGCTGCCTCTCCTCATCCCGGGGCAGCAGCTTGTCATCAGGATGCTGGCATGTCATTGTCCTGTGGTTGGAAGGGTGTCAGTGCTCCCATCTCTGTGGCTGTTCCTGGAAGGTGCCTTGGGTTGGGAAGATGGGTCCTCTCAGCCCTCTGCTCTTCCAGGATGGCTCTGCTGGCAGTGGCACGAGGCTGAGCTGGGGAGGACACCAGCATGGGAGTGTGAGGGGACACAGGGAGACCCTGGGATACTCCTCCTTCAGGAAGGAAGGGATCGGGATGGTGCTGGGTACTCGCACAGTCAAACACGTCCAGTCTGGAGCTCTCAAAGCACCAAGCTGCCTTTTAATTAGGTTTGTGCCACAGGACAACCTGGAGAGCTTTAATTAAGCAGAGGATGGCGCGTTATGACATTGCTGCCTCTTCCTTTTCTGCAGGCGATGGGGTGAGGAGCGAGGCTGTGTGTGGAGCCCCAGCCCTGCTGTCTCTGATGCTGCCTTGGCCTCCCCAGCCCTGGCTACATACCAGTGTTTTGGGAAGTGCCAAGGGAGGATTTATGGCTCTGCCACTTGATTTTAGCTGAATTCCCATTTATCCTCACCCGAGAGCCTCTCACCAGGTTTTGCTGTGAAAGGCTAAATCCTCACTCCCTCCTGCTCTTGTGTTTTGCTCGTCCTCACTGTCCCAGTGGGGAAACTGAGGCAGGAAACTGTGTGCCTGCTTTGCATGGATGTAAAGTGGGATGGGTTCAAAGCTGCTCTGGGAGCTCTGGGCTTGGATTTGCTGTGTACAGCAACTAATTGGGGAGGAGCTGTGCTGTCTGCTGCGAGTCCTGGGTGAGGGGCACCTGTGGTGGGATGGTGTGTGCCTGGTTTAAGAAGGTGGGTTTGGTGGCAGATGGTTTGCTTCTCTCTCTGACACCGCTGATCCACGTGGCTGTGGTCATGTCACTCTGCCTGTGCCCTGTGTTTTCTCCAGAGGAAGTTGAGGGCTCATAAAATGGAGATGACAATAGCATTGACCTTTATTTTGGGAGGAAAAGAGAATTTTCTCACTGTGACCCCAGCACTCCCAAGGCCTTGGCTTGCTGCTGTGGCTCTGAAGATGTGAAGGAGCTTTGCAGGGGTGTGAGCAGGGGATGATTACACCCCCCATGCCAAGCCCCGCTCCCACAGGGATGGTGGGAGAGCCGTGCACAGCAGGCAGTGGCCCAGGGTAGCTGGCTCTGGCACAGGAAGGCAGCCTGGCTCTCGCCCTCTTGCCCACATTTTCAACCTGAGTCCTCCTGCTCGGCTGGTGCATCCTGTCCCTGCTCAGCTCCCACTTCCCTCCCCTCCCCTCTCGCCTGCAGGACAGGCTTGGCCTCGGTTTGTCTCCGGGATCTCACGCCCGTGTGCCAACACTGCCCTGGCATGGAGTGGGCTGGGAGAGCGAGGATGGTCCTGGCAGTGCTCCCCAGGTGGAGACTGTCTGAGGTGAAATCTGCTGCTTGGCTGCCTGTGCTTGAACCAGGGCTGGGACCGGCTGGGTCTGTGCCAAACCCAGGCATGGGGGCAACTGGCAAAGGATGGAGGTCTGTCTGCTCCAGAGCAGGGAAATCCTCTGTGCTATTTGTGTTCCAGCTTGGGGAATAGAACTGTCTGTGCCATCCAGCTGTGGGAAGCAAGCTTGGCACCCTTGTCCCTGTCACCTCTACCAGGGCAGCAATCCTTGCAAGGACATCTCCTTTCCCAAAGCCCCTTTGCCAAGGGCATCCCAGGAAGCTTTGCCATTCATATGGAAGATGCAGAGGAAATCAGCCCCAAATCTAGAGCTGGATGCTCCCCGTGCCCACGAGGGTGATACTTTTCTTCTCTGGGTCCCAGAAGCTGCCAGGATCCACTGGATACAGCAGATGTGCAGGTGCCAGGTTCCAAAACCACGAGGAGTGGTGAGCACGACATCCCCCCGGACACCAGGCAAACGCTGCTGGGATCCTTTGGAACAGCTTTGATGAGCACTGCAGGATCATGTTTTATAGAGGAAGTTGCAGCTCTTTATTAGCTCACTCTGAATCATCAGATAATGAGTTTTGGGGCACACCACGTGGGCATTTAATAAATTAGGCAGGCACCAAGGCACAATTAGAGGAAGCGTGTTGGGATAGAGGAGAGGTGGGACAAGTAACATTAATAATTGCTCTCCCCTGTCGACCCTTTCATCCAGGAATGGAGGAAGGTTTTGTAAACAGTAATTAATAGGGCCTCCCAACCTTCACTGGAAGTTGCTCAGGGTAATTGTATCACCACAATCCCAACCTGGAACCTCAAGTGCAGAGAGGAGGTCAGAGTCACTGCTCCCTCCAGTGGCTTTGGGCCAAGGTCAATGTTTTCAGCCTGCTCCGATTTCTGGTCAGACAGAGCCAAAATTTAGAGAAGAGGAGGGAAATCTGCCTTCCTGCCCATCATAGAATCATTTGAGATTGGAAAAGATCATCGAGTCCAGCCTGTGCCTGATCCCCACCTTGTCCCCCAGCCCAGAGCACTGAGTGCCACGTCCAGTCCTTCACTGGACACCTCCAAGGGTGGGAACTCCACCACCTCCCTGGACAGCCACTTCCAATGCCTGACAACCCTTTCCATGAAGAAATTCTTCCTGATGTCCATCCTGTGAGCTTTGCAGACTGAGGGGATCCGCAGCGAGGAAGAGACGGCCATGCCATGGCTGGACCTGGTGAAGGTCTCCAGGGTGAAGCCTGGTGGGTGCACCACATCCCTGACCACCTCTGCTTGTTGGCCACAAAGATGGGGATTTTCAGGGAGAGCAGGGATATGGCCACAGGATCCTGCCTCTCTTCTCTCTCATTTATTCCCAGAAAGAGGAATCCCAGAAAGAGGAGAGGATCATTTGCATTTCCCTGCTTGGCACGCCTGGATTTGAGGCTCTGAACTCAGCAGCGCTTGGTCTCATTCCTGCAAGCAACAGGGTTCATCTGCACCCTCAGAGCAGCCCCACATGCCAGCTCTCTGCTTCCTCACCCCAGCTCTGCCTGCACGACTTTCCCAGCACCAGCAGCTCTCACGTGGGCTCTGAACTTTCCTCGGCTGGGGCCTGTCAGGGGACTTTGATCTTCTGGCCACGGGACAGCAACTCCTGCGGTCGGGTTTGGGGTTCAGCACCTGGGAGCATTTCAGACCAAGGATCTGAGACAATGTCAGGAGCAAGGGTCATCCCCTGGGATGCAACAGTGAACCTCTCCCAAGTCTGTGCCCCTTTGCAGGTGGATGAAGAGCACTGCTGGTGCCTGGAGGGATGGGACAATTCGGTGGGGATCGCCCCAGGGAGGAGAGAGTGCATGGCCAGCCTATGTGACATCTGATGGGGTGGCAGCAGGACAGCCCCTCTCTCCACTCTCAGCTTCCTCAGCAAAACTCTTCCACCTCTGAGCTGCCGTGAAGACCTTAAGCCTTGGCTAAAATCAGCAGGCACAGAGGAGGGTGGTCTATCCCAGTGTCCCCACCCTTAGGAGCGCCCACAGATGGTCACCCAGGCTCTGAAGCATGACAGCACATTCAGCTGCAGTGACTGTGGTCCTTGAATACGGGGTGGGAGACCACGGAAGAACCCTCTTGCCAGATCCCATAACTCCTGCCATCCTGCAGGATGAAGCGCTCACCCTCCTCTATGTTTGCTGGGGTGCCATAAGCATCAAGGAGGCTTCTACATGTCACCAGTGGTGTCACCACCTCATTCCACTGGCAGGGACCGCCTGGACCAGGAGGCAGCTCTGCTGCCCAGCCCTGCTCAGGGGGCATCAAGGTCCTGGTGATGATCACAGCAGCATCAGCCATGGCCCTGTGGCTTGGAGAGGCTCCAAGGGGAGGTGGGGATGTGCAGCTGCCTGACTCAGCCACCGGCTCTGGAGCAGGAGGAGGTGTGGGATGACTCAGGAGATGCTGTTTGCGTGGGGCAGGTGGGAAGTGGTGAGTAGGCAAAGCCAGACAGGAGCTGCAAGCCCGAGTCAGAGGCAGCAGGAAAGACCCAGGGATGAGACATTATTTGTTGTGGGATAATTTTCCCATCCTCCAGCCCACGGGACTGCAGCCCTCCCTTCCCTTTGCCCTCACTGCAAAGTGCTCTGGTGGGGAAAATATCACAGGTAAGGGCAGGTCACTTTGACTTTCGTGAGGTGACAGTGGCCAGAGATGGCTCCTGCCCACAGTGGGCAGCCCTGACACCCACATCAGCCTTTCCTGTAAGCCTTGGATGTGTTGGGAGATTAGTTTTCCTGCCTGAGCTGGGGCTATGCATGCTCAGAACTCTGGTCCCATGGTCCTGGAGAAGCTCTGATGGCTGCATGTCACCAGGTTTCCCTCTCTTCTGACAGGATCTGCAAACCCCAGCCCTGTCCCTGGAGGAGCCAGGCAGACCTGATGCATCCCAGCCTGTCTCTCTCTGCTCCATAGCCACCCTGGCAGTGTCTCCCTGTTTTCCTGCTGAAGCATCCCCCAGGTTGGGATACTCCTTCCTTGGAGCTCTCATGGT
The DNA here is from genome assembly GCF_036250125.1 of Pseudopipra pipra. Taxonomy (NCBI): domain Eukaryota; kingdom Metazoa; phylum Chordata; class Aves; order Passeriformes; family Pipridae; genus Pseudopipra; species Pseudopipra pipra. The sequence continues at coordinate 14,473,986 of NC_087564.1, forward strand.
ATTGGACGCACAGAACTCAAAGAGCTTCAAAGCACCGAGAAACTAGCAGGTACTGACCCCTCCTGCACTTCCCAGTTGGGATTGGATCACTGGGAAACACCAACAACCTCTGCCCACCACCACTGGCCTTCAACACATGCTATCATCTCCCTCCTTCCCTGGTCCTCCTGCCCGTGACACCAGCCTGAACCCATTGCTCATGCACCCCACTCCCTGCTCCTTGGTTGGATGACACAGGGAGGACAAGTCTCAACCCAAACCCCTTCAGCATCTGCCCAGCCTTGTCCTGCTCACCGGCTCATCCTTTTCCTCTGAAAGCCATGATGAGGCCAGCTCGGAGCACCACAGTTATCTTGGGCAAAACTTGACCCTCGTGTGTCAGTGCCAGACCAGAGGCTTTGGCTACTTTGCCCCAGGGCTGCACTGGGTCTCGGGGCCACGCACTGGGCAGACAGTGAACACAAGGACGGAGGCCAGACCATGACCTTTGGGTCACGTGCCAAACAGCTGGTGGACCCAAGGCCAGACCATGACCCCAGGTTCCTGCGGCTGCCACGTGCTGTCACACTGGGAACAACAACTGTGGGGTGCCTGGCACTGCGGCCTCGCAGCTGGGAAGCAGCTCAACCCATTTTTCTCCGCAGCGGTTTTCCCCACAGCCCTGTAGGGACCCTGGGATTAACAACGCGGCCATATGGACCATGGGAAGGGTTGTGTTCCTCCCAGGGAGTGCTGGACCAGGCGAACAGCATCCTCAGCGAGACCCGACCCCCAAATACTGGTTCCACGGAAAAACCCGAACGCTTGCCCGCGCTGCCTTTGCTTGGGCACAGCTTCCCGCAGGACAGGCACTGCCTGGCAGAGCAGGACTTCCAGCAGGACGCCCTGGGGCACATCCTGCCCCGTCCCCGCGGCACGCCTCACCTTCTGAGCCTGGCAGATCATCTTCCTCACCACCTCCTTGATGTGCGCCTGCCCCTCGATGGGCGGCTGCATGTAGACGGTGGCGCGGGTGACCCCGCGGTAGGCGATGGTCTCGGGCCAGCCCAGGTCCAGCTGCGGGATGGAGCGGTCGGACCTCTGGGGCCAGTACTCCAGGGAAGGAGCCATGTCCTGCTCATCCCCTTGGCTGTTGCCATCCCCTTCGCTCCCCCCTGTGCTGCCGCCGTGGCGCGGGATGTACTCGGAGCTGGGGTCGTACGTCTCCAGCGTGTCCAGGATCTTCTTGAGCTCCAGCTCGGAGAGGAAGTCCCTGATGTTCTCCCTCTTCAGGACCTCGTAGAAGGCGTCGCGGCCACGGGAGGCCAGTGCCTCCAGGGCCAGGCGTTGCTCCTCGCTGTAGAAGAACTCAGGCTTGGACTCGCTGGACCTCCAGTTGACGTGGCTGTCGTCCAGGCACTGCACCTGGGAGAAAGCCATGGTGACCGCGCACCTCTCCCGGGGGAGCTCTGTGCCCCCAGCGAGTGCCGGATGTCGGCAATAAATAAGGAATTAATTATTCTCCAGTCTTTAAACACACGATCCCCTTTGCTTCGCCCTCCCTGGCTCGACGGGCAGCTTGGGAAAGGCAGCGCTCCCTTTTCCAAGGGCTCCTGCCACGCCGGAGCTCTTCTCTGCCGGGGAGGAGGATTTGGTTTCTGGCTTGCTCCCGGCTCCACGGGGTGAGAGGGCTCCAGGCAAGATAAACACGGAGCTTCCCACGGCCGGGGCTGTGTGACGGGGCAGAGACAGCCCCGGGTGTATGAGCACCACCAGGAAGGTCCTTCACCTCCGAGTCCACGCTCTCCTCATCCTCCGCTCTCCCAAGACAACGACAACGCACCCGACGAAATAAAAAGTGGGAAAAAAAAGAAACAAAGAGAAAACTGGCTTAATGAAGGGCAGCGAGTAGCAGGATTTCTCGGCCGAGACGCCGTCCCTGGTTATCCCCCCTGGAGCAGCGGGTCAGCCCCTGGGTCTGGCGGCGGCGAACGCTCCCCGTCAGCCTCCTGTGCATCGCCCTGGCTGGCAGGTCGATGGCTCGGGGCTCCTGCCAGCGCACAGTGCCGGGGCCGGACAGGTAACAGCAAGAAGTGAAAAGAGGAAAAGGAAAAGAGTGATTCATCCCTCCGCCCTGCCCCACCTGCAGTCACATGTTGCCTTCACACATTCCCTGCCCTGCCCCGATTAACTCTTTCGGCTGATGTGTCCTCACGCCTCAGACCCGGAGCCTGGGAACCCCCCGGAGCGTGTGGGTGCCGGAGGGTGGTGGGAGGCTGGGGAGGGCTTTGGGTGTTCGTCTTAAAAAAAAAAAAAAAAAAGCGCGCCTCTCTCCTGAAATCCCTCCCTCTCCCGGTGTGCCAGCTGGTAAGTCAATATTTTCCAGGAAAACAGCTCTGTCCTGTGGTTAACCCCTCCTGTGCTGGTGTGGGAGCTCGGAGCCCAGGTGGGTCCCAGGGGGCAGCACCGGGTCGGAGCTGCTCGAAGGCAGATTTAGACAGGATAGTAGGAAGCATTTCTTTAGGGAGAGGGTGGTTCAGTCCTGGAACAGGCTTCCTAGAGAGGTGGTCAATGCCCCAAACCTGTCAGTTTTTAAGAGGCATTTAGATAATGCCCTTAATTTTTTTATCAGCCCTGAATTGGTCAGGCAGTGGGACCAGATCACTGTAGGGCTCTTCCAACTGAAAATATTCTATTCTGTCCTGTCCTGTCCTGTTCAGTCCCTTCCTCTATAAAGTTTGCAGCATGGACATGGACACGGTCACGTCACCAGACCTCGCTATGGCAGATTTCATTCACAACTGGGAGATGGACAAAGAAACCTCACCCTGGATTCACCAGTTGGGGCTCACAAGCCAGAAATGTGGACCTTTCTCCTGGAAGCTCAGATGAAGACGAATTTCAGGAATTGGGGTCAGATTCTTGCGCCAATGCAAAAAAGGAAAGTGCCATGGGCTGTGTCTCGCTGCCTCCCTCGCGTTGGTGCAGCTCATCTGGATCTGCAGCCGGATAAATGAGGGCCCTGCTTGAGTCAGTCTCCCGAGGCGAAGCCGCCCGTCTGCTCGGCCATCAAAGTGCTCCTCTCTGCAGGCACAGTGGCTCTGCTCATCCCATGGTGACAAGTCAGGTGAGGGGTTGTGCCCAGCCCAGCTTTGTCCTGTGCAGGAGGCAGCAGCGGGGCTGGGGGACACAGGGATGTGACAGCTGTCTGTTGGGATCATAGAATCATTTAGGCTGGGGAAGCCCTCTAAGATCATCAAGTCCAACCCAGCACTGCCAGGTCCAGCACTAAACCATGTCCCCAAGTGCCACATCTACAGTGTAGGGGGGAAATAAGCATTTGGCTCCCACCAAATAGCAGCTCAGGAGGTGCTTCAGGTGGACCTGATGAATTTATGGAAAGGCTGTGCTGACCCCTTAGGGATTTTCCGGTGGTGGGATGTCACTTCCATGCTGTGGCCTGGCCAGTGAGTGGTACAGCAGAGACTGAGGGCACTGGAGCCAAAACTGGATGTTTTAGGTGAAATTCCAGCCCTGATGGGCAGAGGACAGTAAATGTGACAAAGGCAAGCACTGAGCCAGCACCCATGGAGGGCTCCAGGGCCTCATTCCAGTTGTTGTCCCCCCTTGGGTAGGTTGGGAGATGCCCTGGCTCGGTGCATGGAGCGTGGGTGTGTGTGGCGTGGCTGGAGTGTGCTGTGGTTGTCCCCACCTCAGCCACCGCCACCCGCTCCGGCTGCTTTTATTGTGCCAGGAGATTTACGGGCTCTTTTGCGGGGTGTGTGCACTAATGATTTATTGCCTGTGGTGTAAGTGCTGCATCCCATCCATCGTGTGATGCACTGGCTCCTGGAGACAGCTGGTGGGGGCGGATTGGGATGGCAGAGCTCCACACCTGGAGCATCACCTGATCCCTGTATGAGGCGAAGACACCTGGATCCCCCATCCCCAGTTCCTGGGGGCTTGTTCACCCGGGAGTCTTTGCCCCACACAGTGAATTAAGCGCCCAAATTCAGCCTCTGTTTGCAGGGACAGGTTGCTGTGCCTGAGCAGGTCAGTCCTCCCCATTCCCAGTGTCCCTGGGCTGATCCAGCCAGACAAGCAGCACCTGGTGCAGACACAGCCCCTCTCCTGCAGCCAGCTCCTCCTGGCTGCAGAGGGGAGCAGTCATTACAAGCTCCTAATTAATTTTCCATCTCTAGCAGAGGGCCTAAAAGAGGCAGTGGGGCCCAGCACTGGGCTCTGCTCCTGCCTTGGGGGCTCTGCCCGCTCCGTTGGGCTTGGCTCCCGCTTCCTGCACGCTCCAGGGTCCCACCGAGGGGTTCCAGGGCTGAGCTGAGCCCTGGGATGGGTGTTTCAGCAGGAATATAACACCCAGACAACTGCCTTGCCCTCTGGAGCGCCTTCCACCCTCCAGCCAACAACCATTTGCATGGAGCTGAGCACAAGGTGGTGGTTTGGAGGGGAAACTGAGGCAGGGACGGTGATGGCAGCTTTACTCACAGCTCCTGGGGGACAGAGTCAGCGGAGCCCCGGCGCTGGCTCTCACCTTGGGGAAAGGCGGCCCAGGCTGGGAGTTTTTGACATCCCTGGGATGTGCTGAGCATTGCCTGTGGTCTGCCCACACCGTGTCCCGCTCCCAGTGCACCCCACACTCCTTTATGGAAAGCCCCAAGGTGTCACCAGCTGGTGTTTCAGGTAAACCAGGGGTGAGGGCTGCCTCCTGCTTGGGTTGGGGGTCACCACATGAGAGAACCAGGATAATGCTCCCTGTCATCACAGGGATCACCTGTGCTCGTCCCCGTGCTCCTGGGAGGGCGGGTGTGGACCGGGGAGCCAGGCAGCCCATCCATATTTATGCCTGACGTTAATTTCCATCCATTTCAATATTTTATGAGCATAACAATAAAAAAAAAAAGAAAGGGTTCAGTGCTCGTTGAGCCATAGAAATAATTGGGTGTTGATGGCCCTGGCGTGGTGCCACGCGTGTCCTGGGAGTTGCTGGTGCTGCCCATGCCTGAGAAATTGCCACAACAGTGCAGGAACCTGGATGGTCCCATGTGTATGGGGATGGACAGTGCCTGCCCTGGGGCTCTGCCACCTCTGGCTGTGACCCCGGGTCCTGGTGGGGCTCTGGAGGTCCCCCCAGGGCAGCTGTCACTGGATTTAATGTGGTGGTAGATCCAACTGGTGCTGAGCCGGGTAAGAGCAGCAGGAGGTGAGGGGATGCTGCTGGGATGGATCTCGCTGATGGAGAGAGATGGTGTTGACGTTGATGACATAATAAGGTGGGGTTGGCAGAGGTGGATTTCCACACAGGGTGTGCTCCCTGTTTCTCTACCCCGTCCCCTGCAAAGGTCTGGGCACCATGGCCATGGTGAAGGGTCAATATCTGCTGCAGTGGGAGCGGGTGAGAGGGGGTGCAGGGCTGGCCCCTGCCCTGTGAGGGGTCTCAACACGTCACTGTTTCTGTCCCCCAGATTCTGTGGCCTGTGTGGACCCCGAGGAGTGCACCCGTGTCTGCGGGGCCGCCGTGGGCTGTTCCAACATCGCCTACCCCAAGCTGGTGGTGGAGCTGATGCCCAGCGGTAGGTGGGTGGGAGGGGGTCACCCCATCTCCACCGGGCTCTGCTGCACCCTGGCTGCTCCCATGGCTTGGATGTTGGGGGGGACCCCATGGATGGACTGGGTGGGTTTGTGCATGGGACAGCCCACGCAGCCCCTCCGAGGGCGGCTCCAAAAGTGAGGTCAGGGGATGTGGGTGACCCTGTGGGTGACAGCAGGGTCTCGGCAGCCCGTGGTGCAGCTGGGGGTTCCCAAACCCCATCCTTACCCCAGGGGAGACCCCAGAGTGTGCCTGCAGAGGGTTAGGCATTATCCTGGGGTTGTCCCATGCCACCTCTCCCGGTTCAGCCGCTCCCTGACACTTCCTCTCCTCCCCAGGGCTGCGGGGTCTGATGATCGCGGTGATGATGGCAGCACTCATGTCATCCCTGACCTCCATATTCAACAGCAGCAGCACCCTCTTCACCATGGACATCTGGAGGAAGCTGCGGCCGGGGGCCGGTGACCGGGAGCTGCTCCTCGTGGGCAGGTAGTGACCGGGGGTTTCGGGGAGACTGGTGGGGCCAGTCCAGCCTGAAAAATGCCTGTGCTCAGCCTGGTTTATGCAAGGAAAACAAGCCCTTGTGTTATTTTATGTATGAAAGCCCTGGAAATGCAGACGGTTTGGCCAGTGTGAAGCCTCTCCCCGCCGCCTCCAGCCCGTTCCCCCCGGGAAGCCGCGGCTGCTCCCGGGGCTGAGGTCGCACACGAAGCACACGGGGGAACTTGGCCGCGTGGCGAAGGGCAGCGCTGCCCACACATGCCCCGGCTGCTCCCGTGGGACGGCGGGTGCCCGCGGGCAGCCCGGGAACCCGCCCGCGGTGCCGCGCTCGGGGCGGCGGAGTCAGCGCTGCGGAATGCCCGGCACGGTGCCACGGGGCCGGGAGCGTCCTCGGCGCGGGGCAGACAATAACAAGGAGGGAATCTGGGTCAGGGCTTTGGCTGGGCTGTGCTGGGGCTGCGGGGAGGGCTGGCTGGTCCAGCGGCTGCAGGAGCAGCTGTTTCTGGGCATCCTCCACCTCCCGAGGGTGGGAAGGGGATGGGCAGTGATGCTGGGGAACGGTGGTCTCGCGTGCTCCCTCATGGGAAGAGGGGCTCTTGCTTCAGGGCTTGCCTCGCCCTTCCCTGGCACTGGCTTCGCTGCCGGTGACAAGGGTGTGACAACGCAGGACAGCTTTCCCGAGGATGGATAATGAGTGTTTGCAAAGGGCTTTGCCCGCCCGGGGCGGGAGTCGCTGCTGCGGTGGATCCCGGCGCTTCATTAGCGTGTCGGGTGATTAGTGCGAGCAGGACGCTGCGGATCGCGGGGATAGAGCCAACGATAAGCGCTTTGGAGAGGGGAAAAAGCTGTTTAAGTTGCAAGTTTGATGTTTTCCTACCTGCCAGCATAGATAGAGACAGGCAGCCTCGGGTTATTCCTGAGTAGCTGCCAGGGGAGGCCAATCCCCCCCCCCTGGACCCAGCGGGGTGGGGATGCCCCATCCAGGGATCGTGGAATCAAAGAATGGTTTGGGTTGGAAGGGTCCTTGGAGATCACATCTCGTTCCAACCCCCTCCCAGCACAGGGAGGAAAGGGCTTTGATTGTAGGATCAGAAAGAGCTTCCAGTTCCTGGACTTGGGCGTTTGAGCTCCTGCTGGGCCGCGGTGCCTGGCTGGAAATCCCCGCTGCTGTTTGATGTGTGCTCCATGCCCAGGCGGTGGCGTGGTGGTTGGAACACCCGATCCTTCCCAAATTCCCTCAGTGCCCTGCAGCAGGCTGTGCTCTCCATTGCCTGCCCAGACACCCACCTCGGGCTGCGTGTGGAGCACGGACACTTGGCACTCCCAGCTCCTGCCACACTCAGAACTCCTGTGTTTTTCCATGGTCTTTTAGCATCAAGACCGGGTTGGACAGGGCTTGGAGCAACCTGGTCTAGTGGGAAGTGTCCCTGACTGTGGCAGGGGCTGGAATGAGAAGGGCTTTAAGGTCCCTTCCCAGCCAAACCGTTCCATCATTCTCTGATTTTCTCCTCTGTGGCTCACAAACATTCTGAACAGAGGGATTTCTCCCACCCCGTGGGTCAGGGTGTGCATTTTACGCTCGGGCTGGTTCCCTTTTCCCCAGCACCTGGCAGCAGAGGGGGCTCTGGCTAGAGCTGCTTTCATGGCTTATTTTTTCTCTTATTTTTTCCTACTTCTGCTTTTCGAGATGAGCAGATGGAGATGTAGGAAATTCTGTGAAGCTGTAAATAAGCCGGGCTGAGCTATAAATATGGCAGCTTTTGGGATGGGTCCTGCCCATTTTGGGCTTGGGCCCAAAATCTGGGGTCTGGCCAACCCCTCGTGCTTCGGAGGAGAGTGATGCTGTGGGGTGTGGCTGGGATTTGGGCGAGGATGAGGTCAGGGTGGTGTTGGGGACTAACACACCCCTCTGTCAGAGCCTGGCCAGGGCAGCTGAGCACGGGGCAGCTCAGCCCAGGTCCCCAGTTCTCAGCTGAGTGCCTTGACTGGACATGGGGATGCCGAGAGCAAGTTTGGCCAGAGCACCCAACACCTGCAGCTGGTGGCTTTTCATAGTGAAAGTGCCCTTTGCCTGGTGTTTCCCCATGGGGGGGTCCAGTTTAGCAGCCCCCTGGGGCTGGGCAGGGGCCTGGGGAGTGCTCACCTGCCCGGAATGGAACCAGCACAGGCATAATGAGCACCCTCTGTGGCCCTGGGGATGTCACCCAGCAGCGAGTGTCCTCCCCCTGACCCACCTGCATCTCCTGCACCAGCACTGGGACCCTGATTTTGGGGACCCCCATTGCCACGGTGACGCTGCAGGTGCCAAGAAGTGCAGGTGGGACAGGAACATCATCTGCACCACCTCCCTGCCGCTCACAGGGTGGTCACGGTGGTGCTGGTGGCCCTCAGCGTGGTCTGGATCCCCATCCTGCAGAGCTCCAGTGGTGGCCAGCTCTACGTCTACATCCAGGCTGTCACCAGCTACCTGGCTCCTCCTGTCACCGCCGTCTTCGTCCTGGCTGTCTTCTGGCCCCGAGCTAACGAGCAGGTACATGGCTGGGGTGGCCCTGGGGACAGCCTGGGGACATGGGTGGTACCAACACCCCCCTGTCTGCCCTGCTCCCAGGAACCCAGCAGGGCCTGGGGGGTTGTGGGGCGGAAGGAGGAAGAAGGGAGGGGGCGATGCTGGAGGGGCTGGTGAGAGGAACCGAGCCTGGCTGGTGTTCCCCTGGGAGCTGGTGGGTGTCCGGTGCAAAAAAGAGGAGGAGGAGGTGGCAGGTGCTGCCATGCATGGGCACCAAGTGTGGCATGGCCAGTGGGGGTGGCAGGGGACATCCCCTGCAGGGGGGGGGGCAGGGCTCAGCTGTGCCCCAACACGCAGGGGCCACTGGACCTTCTCCCAGGGCTGGCTGGAAGGAGCAGCTCCCAGAGGGTTCATCCCTGCTGTGGGGTGACCATCCTGCTCCAGCCACCCCCCCCACGGACCTTGGCTTTGCAGGGAGCTTTCTGGGGCCTGATGGCAGGGCTGGCACTGGGACTGGCCAGGCTGGGGCTGGAGCTGGCACACCCCACACCCCGCTGTGGGGTCCCTGACCAGCGGCCCTGGCTGCTCACTGACATCCACTACCTGCACTTTGCTGTGCTCCTGGCCACTGCCACAGCTGCTGTTGTGGTGGGGGGCAGCCTGCTGACCCCCCCACCGCCCCCAGCCCAGGTGAGTGGGGCACCCAGACCCCTCACCCTCTCCCCCCACCAGATCTCCTTGGATGGAGACATCAGTGTCACCCTGTGGACCCTGTGCTCAGCCAGGGGGTCCCCACAGGGGTCTGGCCTGGGAGGGTTTTCTCAGTAAATCTCACTCTGGTTTCCAGCTGAAGGATCTCACCTGGTGGACCCTCTCGCGGGAGCCTCCCCAGCCCCCTGTGTGTGGCACATCCCAGGGACCCCCTGCTGGTGAGTGTGTCCTTTGGGGTGTCTGGCAGGGGAGGCACAGCAGTGCCCCCCATTCCCTGCCTGTAATGGGCAGCAGGATGGCACAGACACCTCCTGCCAGGAGGTGGCTGGTCCCCAGGGCTGTCTGTCCCCCACACTCACTGTATTTCTGTGCCAGGTTCCTGCTCATCCAACCCAGACATCCAGCAGCCATCCAAGGCCATGGGACCCCCAGCTGTGGCCCTCAAGGACACCACAGAACCTCCACTCTGGGCCCGTGTCTGCGGCATCAATGCTGTTGTCCTGATGTGTGTCAATATTTTCTGTTATGCCTATTTTGCCTAGTGCCCAGCCAGCCCCTGGAGAGGGGGAAAGCTGCTGGGAGGGGGGGAAAATGGGGATTTGGGTGATAGCTTTTATTTGTCACACTTGGGACACGTGATGTTTAAATCTACTGGTGCAGTGAGCTGGGCATCCTCAGCACTGTGGACCCTGAGTGCATCCCAGGGGGTGTGAGGTGTGGGGGGCACTTGTGAGGGCAGCAAGTCCCTGGGAGGGGTTTGGGACAGGGATTTGGGTGGGAAAATGGGGGCTTCACTTGGAACAAATCCACAACAAAGCAGCAGGGGCATGAATTCAGGACAGGACCACCTTGGCAGCGGTGGGAAAGGAGCAGTCACACTCGTGGGTGTCACCCGAACTCATTTTACTAGCTCTAAATAAAAAAAAATACTATAAAGCCACAATTTGCAGCTATGAACAGCACCCACAGGACTGAATCCCCCTGGATCAAGCCTCCCCTGGCACCTGGAGTCCTGGCATCCCTCCACGGGGTCACGGAGCCCAGCTGCATCCTGGCTGCCTGCAGCCCTCCCTGGAGGTGGGTTCTTCGCTTACAGGGCCCGGAGAGGAGCCAAGGTTTGGGGGGCACTTGCTCTCCCCCTCTGTTGCTGTCATCCCACTGGACTGTGGCTCTGGAAAAGTTTTCACGGCTGTGGGGACGAAGGGACACACAGCCCGTGTGTGGGCACGAAGCGGCTCCGGTGGGTGGGGGCAGTGGGGCGGGTCCTGCCGCCCCCGCGGGGCCGGGGGGGAGTCACTTGCGGATGGGGTGGACGTAATTCCGAGGGAAGAAGCCGACCCGGCCGTAGATCTTCCCCTGCCACCAGTTGGGGTCAGGGCAGTCCAGGACCTCGATGATGTCCCCGCGGAGGAAGGGCAGCTGGGAGCCCTCGTGGGCTGGGAAGTCGAACTGGGCTTGCACGAATCGGGGTCTGCCCACCTGGAGGGAAGTTGAGGGCAGGGGTTGGCGGGGGGAGAGGGGTCCCCATCCACCAGCCCCTCAGCACCACGTTGCACTGTTTGGGTCCCCAGAGTGACAGGGACATTGTGCCACTGTGGGACAAGGACCAGCCCTGGGAGGGCTTGGGGTGCCTATTTTGAGGGGAGAGAGGGAAGCTAGGGAAATCCTGCCATGGGAAGAACAGAATGCTGTGGATGGCCCTGAGTGCAGGGAAGAGCCTGGGGTGCAGGGGAACACCCTGGGGTGCAGGGGAACATCCTGGGATGCAGCCACAGCCTGGGGCTCAGGGCAGGGCCAGGGATGGAGAGCAGCACCTTGGGGTGCAGGGAAACACCCTGGGGTGCTGGACACAGCTTGGGGTGCAGGGAAACACCCTGGGGTGCTGGACACAGCCTGGGGTGCAGAGGAGCAGCGTGATGCAGGGAAGAGCCTGGGGTGCAGGGGAGCACCCCAGAGCCCAGGAAACTCCCTGTTCCTGCTGCTGGGAGAGCCAAGATGGGTGCTCAGGGGACCCCCTCCCTTTGGAGGCAGCTGGCACTCCTATCCTTCCCAAGTCCTTCCCAGGCCTTTCTGGGTGCTGGAGCCTCTCCCATCCCAGCTCCCAAGGTCCAGTTTTGCTGCCTCCACAGCCACTGCCCCAGGGCTTGGCTTTGCTGGAGTTTGCCCCAGGCTGGCTGTGCCCTGTCCTGGGCTGGTCTGGCTCTGCCACCCGCCCTGGGCAGCATCCCTGGCCCAAGAGATGGTGGCAAGTGCCCGGGGTGACCTGCCTTGCCCTGCCCTGTTCTGCCCTGCTGAGCTCCTCTAGGGGCTTTTCCTCCCTCCAATGCTGCTGCACCCTCTCCTGCTCCACACTGAGGGCCAGGTGTCCCAAGGATGTCCCTGTCCCCCTTCCGTGGGAACACTGAGGCTCGAGGGGGCTCACGCAGGGGTTTGGGAGCAGCTGTGCCATCACTCCACACCCCAGCTCTGCATGTCCCCATGGCCCCTTCCATGGCTGTACCTCCTGGCTCTGCTCCTCGTCCCGGAGGAAGATCTGCTGCTCTTTGGCGATCGTGGTCGTCCTGTAGAAATCCACCAGCTCGTTGAGGGAATTGAACTTTTCCTCCCAGAGGAAATACTTGCCGTTCCTCTCCCTGAGCACCTTGAAATGCTGGACATGCTTCCCGTAGCTGTGGAAGGAGGATGGATGTTATCCTGGCCTTGGGACGCTGGCAGCACCCAGACGCTCTTCTGGCAAGGTAGGAAAACCTGGAGGTGCTGAGGAGGTTGGAAGGAGCCCAGGGGTCTCATTATACCCATCCTGCCATGGTGGGGATGACTGGGGTCACTCCTAGTCCTGCAACAAGGGCTCACAGCTGAGACGTGCTACAGCTCATCCCACAGGCAGCTGAAGCTCAGTCCCGGCCCTGGCACACCGGGATGCCCGTGGGCTCAGGGAGGGCAGTGTGCCAGACATGTGTAGGGCAGGTGGCTTTGTCCAGGGCCACATCTGAGGAACGTGTGGTGAGAGCTGCAGGTCTCAGCTCAGCACGTACGGGGAAGGAGGTTGAAAATGTTGGGATTGGGCTCCCAGCTTCCCTGCACTCCTGGGACCTCCAAGCCCAGGAGGACGGGACAGGCCAGGATTTCCCTTGCAGCCCCCCATGCTGGCACCCCTTGGAGTGTACCTGGGGGTGCCAGGTTGGGGTGTCTGCACTGCAGGGGCCTGCCTCTGCCAGAGCCCCAGGCAGGGGCAGGACCTGCCACGCTGGTGACGCACAGCAGAGCACGGCTCCCTTTCATTATGGGCAAGAACCTCCCGAAACATTTCATTAGGGATTAGCAGTGTGAGAAAGTGCCTGGCTGGCCTGGGGCCGGCTCCTGCTCCCCCAGCTGGGGCAGGGAAGGGACAGGGATGGGATAAGGTGCCCGGAGATAGGCTCTGCCCTGGCTGCCGATGCCAAAGGCATCGGGATGCTGCAGCCCTTCATCCCTAGAGATGCTCCGGGCAGCTTGTTCCCGCAGGCCGTGTCCCCTGGGCTGTGCTTGCAGGTTGTCCCCAGCTCCATCCTCACCCACAGGGCTGTGTTTAGGGGTGCCCCTGGGAGGGACCCCGGGCGAGGCAGCGGTGCAGGCAGCAGGAAGCAGTGGGGCTGGAGGAGGAGCGCGGGGATATGAGGGGAGGAAGGAGAGGAAGGAAAGGAAAGCCCTGTGCGAGGCTGGGCCTGGATGTGCTGGGACATGGCTCCGCAGCCCCCAACCCCTTCGAGGTGGCAGGGGCTGGGCAGAGTGCTCGCCCCTTCCCCAGCACTGTCACAGGGGCCCCACGCAAGGGTGGCCTGATGCCTCAGTCCCCAAAGCGGGGGCTGCAGGGACCCCCATCCTGCCACGTGTCCCAGGGCCACTCACTTGACGGAGATGGAGAATTCCCCCGGGGTGCTCTCGCTGTCGCGGATCAGGAAGGCTCCCACGTGATTCCGTTTGAGGAGCTGCTTCTCTGCCAGCTGCCGGGAGATCCTGCCCGCGTACCACCTGGGAGGGACACCGGGCTGAGCCACACGGGCAGCCCTGGACACCCGGGGACACCCCAGTGCCACGTCCCCACCCTGCAGGATGGAGGCAGCGAGAGCCCCGCTGCCGGCAGGAGAGGGGTCTCCATAGGGCTCCACACAGGGCTGGGAGCCCCCCACAGCAGTCACTCCCTTCCCTCCCCCTCCCGATTTATTGTGGGGTGAGGCACCACAGGGTGCTGTGGGTGCAGAGGTGTTCCCACGTGCAGGGTGAGCGCAGCATCGCTGACAGCCGCGACCGCATCCTGTCACCTGCCCGCTCACATCACGTGCCTCGTCCCCCACTTTGCTGCCTGTCCCCTCCTCTGTGTCCCTTGGCCCCTTCCAGGTGTAGAGCAGAAAACCCTCCATGCCAGGATAAAAGCCTCCATGCCAGGATAAAACCCTCCTGCCTGCTTTGGTGGCAGCTGCCAAAAGGAGGTGGAGGAGCAGAGTCCCCATCTCCCATCCCTGCCAAGGCCGTGTCCGGGCATTTCGGACCCTCAGGCTGTGGAGACCCTCTGCTACCTGTCCCATGAATGATCAGCCACAGACTTCAGCCCAGAGTCAACCCTCCAGGTGCTGCATGGAAGAGGCTGCACCTCAGCCACCCCGAAGCTGGAGAGGCAGCGGGATGTGCCCCAGGCTGCCTCGAGCCCACACGTTTGCTCTGGCATTTAAATGTGATTTACCGGGGGCTAATGATACATAAAACACAGGTTAAATCAGGGATGGATTACAGTGGGCTTTAATAACACGGTAATAGGATTGTGTCTAATGCAGTTGTAATCCCATAATGCTTTGTTGTTCCCCAATTATCATTTATTTAGTGGCAGCTCGGTGCGAGGGTTGGATTTTGGTGTGTTAGGGGTACGTGGGTGTTCCTTTGCCTCCTGTCCCCTGGGGCTGTGGTGGCAATGGCAGACTGATTGAGCAGTCAGACCCCATCTCTGTGACTCAGTTTCCCCAAGTGTGGGACTACCCTGGCTCCTGGTAGACCTTTGGGAATTGCACCGTTGGAATTGCTGCCTGGGTGGTGGGTGCTTGAGCCCCCCTTCCCCACACGGTGGGATGGCACTTACGGGTGTGGCTTGACCTTGATGTAGTTTTTGGGGACAAAGCCCTCACAGCCAAACAGCTCAGCCTTGTACCAGTTCTGGTCATCTTCCATGTTGAGGATCTAAGGTGGGAGAGGAACAGGGAGGCATCAGCCTGGCTGCTGCTCCCCTGGGAGAGGGGCCGAGTGGGACCCCCATTGCTGCCCCAGACCCACATCACCCACCAAAACCTGGGGAAAGGGGGCTCTGCCAACAGTGACACGGTCTGGGGGGGTTTGGGGGCACCTGGATGCTCCTCCCAGCCCTCCTTGGCTTGCCATGGATGCCAACAGCTGGGAGGTGCCCGTCATTGTCCCAAACCCCTGATGAGGGAAGAGGGTGAAATCTGTCCCTGGAGTAGCCAGGACATCAGCCAGGCCTCATGTCCCCCCAGGATGGTGGCAGTGGGTGCCCCATGGGAGGAAGTGCCCCGGTGAGAGCAGGGTGCTGACACTTACTTGTGTGTGACACCATTTTCCAGCGTCCCACGCAGGGGCCCGGGGGTGGCACAGCTGTGCAAACAGGATCTGAAACCCCAGGTCACGGTCTGGGGCCACGGGGAAAACACGCCGGGAGCCAGGGACGGGCATGGGGGGTTTGGGGCCCTGGGTTACAGCCAGGCTGTGCCCTCACCCCTCCTGGGGGTGGCTGCACCCATGAGGGGCTACAGGGTGCTGGGGGACCAGGAGGAGTTGCCACATTGCAGCATCAGCCCCATGGACAGGACAGCAGGGGAGGGTGTGGGTGCTCTTACCCTGTCACACGGCTGCAGCCCCCCGGGGATATTCTGAGCCCCCTTGATGCTTTTTGGGGTTCCCAGGGGGCATTTAAGAGCCTGTCCTGATGCCAGTGCCTGGGTGGGTGTTTAGGCACATGCTCCCAGCTGCTGGATCCCCACAGCCCCCAGTGCCTCAGTGGGGCAGGAAAAATGTGTTCCAGCCCTGGGGAGCTGCTGCAGAGCACAGCTGGTGGCACCAATGGCCAGGGGGGCCACATGCCATGTCCCAGCTGGGCATGTCCCTCTCTGGAGATGTGCTTGGTGGCACAGACAAGTGGTACCCACTGCTGGGAATGCTGCTCTGCACCCCAGTATCCTCAAGGTTGGCTCCTTATACCCCACAGAGGGCCCCAAAGAGGCAACAAAGCCAGGGGCAGTGAAAGCACCGGTGTCACCCTGTGCCCTGTGCCCGCCCTGTCCCCCAAAAGCAACAGCATCCAACCCCCCCCATGGCTGGTGACCCCCTGCCCTCAGTACCTTCAGGGTGTCCCCTTTCTGGAAGGGCAGCTCGTCCTTCTCCGTCGTCTGGAAGCTGTAGAGAGCCACTGACTCCATGGCTGTCACCAGGGGGTCTGGAGGGGTGCCAGGGGGCTGCCTGGGGCTCAGCACCCCGCGGGGCTCTGTGCTCCGGGCCGAGCACACGGCGCGGCAGTGCCGGCGGGCAGGAAACCGCGCTGATGTCACGGCACTGCTGGAGCACCACGCGGGCACAGCTGCCCAGATGTGCTCAGAGGGGTGGGGAGCTGTGCCAGCCCCCCTGGGTGCCAGGGGAACAAAGGGATCTCCCAAGGGATCTGGGTGCATCCCCTCTGTGGTGGGTGGTGGGCAGCAGCAGAGATTTGGATGGAAACAGGACGGTGATGGGCTGGACACGGGTTGAGGATGTTGGGAAGTGTGTTTGGAGGGCACAGGCAGGCTGGTAGTGCTGGGGGGGGAGTTTCTGATGTCTTGTAAACGCTGAGCTGCCAAAAGGTGGCTTGGTGGGAATGGTTGCTCCAGAAGAAAAAAAACCATGGAGGGTGGGAATGGCGGAGGCGGAGGGCGGTGGGCGGATGCACACACCTGGATTCTTTGGAATTCAGATCGAACACTCCGTGTCCCAGCTCTGAACAGTCAGATCTCAGCACAACTGTCATGAGCTTTTTGGGTTGTGTCCCTTTGGTGGGTTGATTTTTCCCAGCTTTCTTTTGCAGGGCTGGGGAATGAAAATCCCTTTTAGACTGAAACGACTTCCTGCAGCTCCCGTGGGAGTCAGGCACTGAGTGTGCAGGGCTCGCCCGCCGGGTAGCGTTCCCAGTGGGAAGGTCTCCGATGCTGTGCAGCCTTCCTGTGTGTGGGCTGGGGCACGAAGAGTGTGGAAAATCCGCCAGACACTGGCTTGCTTTGCTGTGAGGAATTAAAGCAGGGACAGCTGCAGCTCAGGCCCTGCCCATGGATTTGGGCACTTTCCAGCGAGGAGCAGGATGCCGCTGCCATCTGCCCAGGGTGGGATGAGCCGTGGTGCTTGCAGGGCCACTGTGGGGACACGGGCTCGGTGATTCACCTCCTCCAAACCTTAATCCCAATTCCTGGCCGCATCCAAAAAGCAAATCCCATATAAGACCCCACTGAGGCTGTTTTCAGGCTCTCACGCCCATGGGAAGAGGAGAGGGATGTGTGGGGTGGCCCTGGGTGTCCCCACACCCAGCGAGGCCCCTGTCCCCAATGGTTATCCCTGGGATCTGCTGGTCCCAGGGGAAGCGGAGACACTGGGAAGGCCTGGAAGATCAGGGAGGCTGTGGGAAGAGGCTCCATGTAAGCTCGCCTGTCACATGGAGGACTGGACTCGGTGGATCCCCATGTCCTAGAGAGACCCAGGGGATGGGAATACAGCAGGAAGAGACCCAGGGGATGGGAATGCAGCAGGAAGAGACCCAGGGGATGAGAATGCTGCAGGAAGACAGCTCTCTAGAGCTTCCCCTACCCCTTGGCAGCCTTGACGAGGATGGAGCTGGATGTTCCTTGGGGAAACCAGCAGAGCCACTGTTACAACCCTGCTGTGACCAAGGGCCTGATCCTGTCCCTGTGTCCATCAGCCCAAACTGGATGATAGGAAGTCCATTCCAGGGTGGAGGAATGGAATTCCATTTCCCTGGTAAGGAATAATAGGGCAGTGGGGGGGATGACTGGGCACTGAGAGGGTTGGTGTGGGAGAAACCTGCAGCCGAGGGAGAGGGTTTTTGGGGTGACAATCCCCATGCTGTGTAGGTGGACACTGGGAGCAGTCTGGGGGCTCAGCTTCCTGGGGCTGGGAGCAGGGAGGCTTGGGGGGCACCCCGGGGTGTCCGGGCTGGAGCCGTGGGTGTGGGGCACAGGACAGTGGGGTCACAGAGGGGTCCCCAGGCCTTGGCACAGTGCTGGACTCAGGACCGCAGCAGGATGGGATCCTGCCAGAAGATGGCAGCAGATCCCAGAGGGACACTGGGGACACTGGGGACAGGCCACCTGCCCCTCCGCTCCTGCTCTAAAGGAAGCAGGCAGCCCCTCTGTCAGGTCTGTCCTGCCACCTTCTACATCACAGCCCCTCCCCGACCCCCTTCCCTTGCTCCATCCTTCCTGCTGCCCCAGCTGTGGTCCCTGTGCTGGGTCCATGTCCCTCCTGCTCACTGGTGTCCCAGTCCTGGCTCGCTTGTCCCCGGCTGCTGCCTGAGCACACGTGGTCACTGTGGGGGTGACAGCACCCCCCCGACCTCAGGAGTGATGCCAGAGCAGTCTGTAGCCCCTTTTCTGGGTTGGGAGCAAAACATTCCCATGTCCAGCTGGTTTCTGGGTTTCTCATCCTAACTCGCTGCCAGGGAGCAGGACAGGATTCCCTGATGCCAGGAGGGGAGCAGTGCCCAGTGAGGTGTTTGGTACCTGCGCAGCATCTGCTGCCTCCAGGGAACCCCTCTAGGGAACCCCTTATCCTGGTACCGCAAAACATGAGATGCCTGTCACATCCTGTTGTCCAGCTGCGTCATTCCCTGGCAAAACCCTTGTGCCTGCCCCAAATCTGCCCCATGCCATGCTCACCAGCCCTCGGGAGAAGCCTAGATCCTGGAGATCTGTGCCCCCATCCCTGTGCCCTGCGTGTCCCCCGTGTTCAGAGGGACCCAGGAGGTGCCACGTGGTTGTCACTGGTCGGGTGTCAAAGCCTGCAGCCTGGAGCAAGGTGCTGAGCATCAGCCCAGCCTGCAAGAGATGCCAAGGGATCCCAGGGAGCTGCACTGCATCACCTGAGGGCACGCAGCAGTGGGTGGGAGCCCACCTTGCCCTGGGTTTAACCACCAGCCCATGTAGCCTCTCCCCCCATGCAGGGGAATTCCATGACCCTGGGGACAGGCAGTAGAAGGTGCTGGGGGCTCTGGCATTGTCCTTTCCCAGCTCTATGGCTGCTCTGGGCACTGGGAACTGCCTGGAGCTCCTGCTGACTCCTGGGTTGCCCAATCTGCCCAGCCCCTGTTTCATCAACATCCTGTGTTTACCTGGCTGAAAAATCCCCACTTGAGAGGGAGGAAGAGGAGGGAGGGGAGCCTCTTCCCCTTCCGCTGGGGGCCTGGGGAGCTTTGTTGTGGAGCCACCCCGGGCTCCCCCGGCTCCTCTCTGGCCAGTGCCCCTGCGCTCCGTGCTGTGCCATGGCCCTTGGTGCTGTCTGGGGAGGACGGGAGAGCAGGGGGTGTCTCCAGCCTGGCTTTGCCTCCCGAGGGGCTGTGAGCTGGGCCTGGATGGTGCAGGGCTGGGCAAGGTGAGCTGCCTCCTTCCACAGCCCCTGGAGTGCACGGGAGGCTTTGCTCCCGGGAGCAAGCAGGGAGAGGGACAGGTCCTGCCCCATCCCACAGCAGTGTGACAGGGGGTTGGGAATGTAGCACAGCCTGGATTTAAGCTCTTGCCTGGATGCTGCATGTGGATAAACCCAGGCATGCAGGTCAGCAGAGGTGTCACTCGTGTTGCTGTCTGTGTGCCTGGGACGGGATCAGCCCTTGGGATGGGGATCCGGATGTCTGTCGAGGGTGATCCGGATGTCCCTCGAGGAAGTGGGTGCCCCACTGAGGCCCCACACGGAGAGGAAGCAACATCCTGGGATAGAAAATGCCACGTCAGTGCCTGTAAACAGCATTTCAGAGTCAGCACTTTCCCCCTGGAGCACAGGCCACGTCGGTAACTCCCGAGCATCAGATCTTCTGTGGAACCCTATTTCTCTGCAAAGCCCAGCCCACACCAAGGAACTTGTGTCACCATTTACACCCTGGTGTAACTGAGTAGAGAGGATCAGAGCCCTCTGAAACTCTCATCATCCCAGAGGATCTGTAGAAAAACATACACAGGAGGGGCAGCCCGCAGACCCAAGGCCAGTTGGCCACACTTGGCCCAGTGTGGCCGTGAGAGGCCCCCTGAGGTGCTGGTGGCCTCCAGATATGGAGCTACATCTCCTTGGGGTCAACATGGGTGTTTGGGGCTGGTATTAGGGGTTTTGGGCTGGTAAATCAGAGCAGGTTTCGCTTGCTTGTGGTACAGGTGGGATGGAAAACAGGACTGTGCTCTCCTGGGGGAAGCCCGAGGGCAGGAGGCTGGTGATGGGAACTCACTTTCAGCACTTGGGCCTGAGGATGGATCTGGAAAAGGACTGGAAGTCATGAACTCTGAGGTGTGGAATTCAACCCCAAACTTGCTGTAAAGGGTCACTGAGAGGGCAGCTCATCCCAAACAGCCTCCTTAAGAGGGTTGCAGCCTTGGAGGGTGGCTGGGATCAGCCTCCTGGTAAAGGGCCAAACACTGTTTAGGTGAGGAGGGAAAGCCCAGACAGAGCAGCCTTTGGGGAACAAACACTGAGTGTTTCCTGAGGGGCTTCTTGGACCGATGGACATGAGCAGTGCTGGTACCTGGCTCTTGGGACAGGTGATGCCTCTGTTTTGGTCCAGGGCATGACTGGGAGGGGAACCCATCAGGGACCAGGATCAGGTTACAGAAGTGTAAACAATTAATGAGTTAATCACCAGGACCAGCATCAGCTGAAGCACATTGGCCTCCCTGGGCCCTATAAAAAGGAGATGGAGGCCACAGCTGTGCTTGGGCTGGTGAGCTGAAGGTGTTCTGGTAATGTCTTGAAGATGCTTCTGGGATCCTGCTGCTCCCTGAGATGGTTCCCCTTGGCAGCCTGGCACACCCAGAGTAGAAGGTGGGTTGTCTCTCTGTACAGTGTTCTCCCTCCAGCTGGCCTTGGCTTCCCTGTGTGTGACCTGGAGAAGATGGAGCTGTTCAGGTCTGCCTGGATGGGTACTTGGTGTTAACTGGCAGGAGATCTTGTGTGCTCCATGTCTAGTCCTCGGCTCTGTCCTGGGATCTTGCTGTGGTCCCTGACACACCTGTGGGTAACTCTGGGACCTGCTGGGTGCCCTTGTCCAGGTCAGGCTCTGCTTTAAGCTGTGTGAGGAATGTTTTCTGCTGAATCCTGCTCTTGGGATGTCTGATGGAGGTTTCTGGGGGCAGCAACTGCTGTAATGTCTGGTGTCCAATATTCATTGTTGGTGTTGGGCTGCCTGTGTGGGTTATGGGGAAGGCAAGGTCCCCAGAACAAAATTTCCTGGATGGACTGGTGCTGCAGCGTGGATGGGAGTGGGGAATTCTCTGCCCTCTCTTGTGGGTCCTCAGAAGCCATTCCCAGACAGCTGAGGCTGGAACCCACTGTGCTTCATGCTGCGAGCACAGCATGGAGGTGGAAAGGGTCACATCTTTGCATAGGGGAGAAATCAGAAGGGTCCCTTTAACTGGAAGTTCCAAAGAAAGCGGGCAGGGAGGCGTGGGATTTGGGTGTGGAGGCTGTTTGTTGTCTGTGTTTGCCATGGGGGAAGGCTCCTCGCCCTCAGCATGGGGTGGCAGGAGTAACCACCCATGGGCAGGGGAGCTCCGAGGCTCCCACGGGGCTTGTTTTAGGGGAACTGTGGATTTGGTCACATCCAGACACAGCCTGGTGCCTGAACAGATTCTGAGAAGCTCCCCCTCAACAACAGCATCTGTTATTTTTCTAGGATTTAGGAAGAAAAACCCAGCCGAGCAGGCTGTGCTGCGTGCGTAGGTGAGGGGACCGCGCTGTCACCGCCGTGACTCACCGGGGAGGGCTGTGATTCCTGGGAACAAAAAAAAATGCAGGGGGAAATTGTGAATGATTGCTGGCAGAGGGTGCTGAGCTCTCCACCAGGGAAGTAGTCAAATTTCGGTTCCTCCTTAGGGCTGGCTTGTTAACAAAGAAGTTATTAATAACCAATTAAGCCAGAGCTCACGTCATGCCTTCCTCTGGCAGTGTGGCAAGAGTGGCCACGGTTCCTCCTTCGGCACTGTACCCCACCCTGCTGCTCTGGGGGGAGATTTGGGCAGGTGTCCCTTCATGGTGGGGGGGACATGCCCAGGTGACACTTCCCAGGGCTGCGGGGGATCACCAGCACAGAGGCAACTTGAGGTTTGGCCACTGTGCGTTTGGCTGAGCTCCTGGTGTTTGGGCAGCAATTTGGGCAGTGCCAGAGCAGGTGGTGCCGGCCCTGGGGACAGCCCAGGGCTGAGGGCCAATGGCCAGAGGGAGGAGACTCCTTTGCTGGCCACTTCCTAAGGCTGAGGATGTGTGTGATGCCACATCCCGGCCACGCTGGCGATGCGCCAGGCGGTGGGAGGAGGCAGGCAGGGCCTGGAGCAGGGCCCACCGGGATAATGCTCCGAGTGCCGGATGCACTGTGAGACCCCAGAGAATCCGGGCACTGTGCTCCTCCTGAAACTGCCTATTCAGGGCAGAGATGGGCAAGACAAGAGGGAGGAAGCGGAGGGAAGATGGAGCACTGAAGCCCTCTGTGTCTGGATGCAGGTGCAGCTGTGGATTCCCAGGATGCTCCACACTGCCCTTTCCTGCGGGGAAACTCAGGAGTGCCCCCAGCTTTGCTATAACTCTGATTTATTCCTGTTGCCAGTGTCTGGTGCAGCCTTTTTTCCCTCTAGAGCCGGGCCCTGGGGAGGCAGGTCTGTGTGGATTCCCTGAAGTCTGACACAGGGTTGGGCTGTTCCTCATCACAGTGACCTCGCTCCCCTCCTCAGCTGACTATCTGCAGGAAATGTTTAGTAATTAAGTAGCTGTGAAGACTCTGCCCAGCCTGTCATCTGCAGAGTCTGGAATGAGCAAACAGCCTCAAAGGTTACATGGAAGAATCCACACGTGTGGCCTTGCCTGTCCCAACCCACACTGTGCTGCTGCATCTGCTGCCCTTTGGAAAACCAAGCTGAATAAAGCTGCCACTCTCGTGCCACTTTCCCTGAGTGGTGCTTTTGCCTGTGCAAAGCAAGAGGAAAGAGTGAGTGCAGATTTTTTTGAGAGGCCACAATAAAACTGATGGATTCCTGCCTGGGGCTGTGTTGGGTTGTGATTTCTGACACAGCAGCTGTGGAAATCCAGGGTAATTTCACTGAAGCCTCTCTAGATACCTGTCTGTGTAAATGAGCCCAGGATGTGGCCTGTGTTAAAGGAACACTGCCCAGGGGTTTGCTCTGAGATGTGTGTTCTTGCTTTCTGCTCTCTTAGCAAAAGCACTCCTAGGAGGCAATTCTTCATCTTAAATGGAAAGCCAAGGCACTGCTTTCTCTCGAAATATTCCTGTAGAGCTGGAAACAGCATTTGTTTCAATGGAAGAGTTTGAGATCCCCAGGAAAATGGGGACCTGGGCCATCTCCCTGTGAGGCTGATGGCAAAGGAACAGTGTGGCTCCAGCAGGGCTCGTGGGTTGAGTGATGTAAGGCACTAACATTAGCACAGGTAATAAAAACCCTTCCCATGTAGGTGTGTGTATGGTACACACACGCAGAGATGCACTTGCAACAGCGAGCAAAGCACTTAGCAAAATGTTACATATCTGTGTTTATACACAGTGTTCCTTTCAGCAAGCATCTGAAATGCAGATTTGCCATCTTCCTTCCTCCCTCCCCTCTCTTTCTCTCTCAGGCTGAAAGAGGAACTGGGTTTGGGGAATTTGCTGGGCAGCTGTGGCTGGTTGATGGTCACTGCAGGCTGAGCACCTCTGCAGCTTGTGGAGCTGCTGATGAGGTGGCAGCAGGACATGTTATGTGTTATGTCTACTTATATTAATGTTACATTAAATCCTACTAAAGCCTCACTTCTCACTGGAGAAGTATTTGGGAGGGGAGTCCCCAGTGCATCACACTGAATAGCCCTGCTGGTCATCCCTGCTGCAGAAACTGGGATTTCAATGTCATTTCATGGCATGAAGGGGTGTCAGGGGAGGCTTAGGTTTGATATTAGGAAAGGGTTCTTCCCCCAGAGGGTGGTTGGCACTGAACAGGCTCCCCAGGGCAGTGGGCATGGCCAGAGCTCAAGGAGTGTTTGGACAACGCTCTCAGGGACAGGGGGGGATGGTTGGGGTGTCCTGTACAGGGCCTGGAGTTGGACTGGATGGTCCTTGTGGGTCCCTTCCAACTCAGGACACTCCATGGCTCAGCCTCTGGTATTGCCTGGCAGCAGAGAGTTGGAGGCACCACAGGGCACTGGATGCCTTGCAAGGGCTCAGATGAATAATTAGGACAAGAGTTTGATTGTGGGAAAGCTCCAGTTCCAAGTGGATCGGGCTGTGTGCAGGAAAGCAGGGCTGGCAGTGATGTGGAGGATGAGGTGGCTGGAGGAGCTCAGGGAACCTGTGGAGTAACAGGAACAGGCTGGATTGAGCACACTGAGCAAAAAGGACTGGAGTTGCTTCTGCGAGACCCTCAAAAATACCTTGGAAAGGGTTACAGCCCCTCTCCAGTGTGGGCACCTGTGTCTTCTCCCTCTGGAGACCAGGAGAACAGCTCAGGATCTACATCCCAAGCTGATACCTGCTTGCTGCTCCCTCAGCTGGGATCAGGAATGCAGCCTCCAGTGGTTTGCAGCTGTGCTGTTCTTGGCTCCCCAGGGCAGAGACAGCTACTGGTTCAGTAAATTATTTTAGCATATGTTTAAATCTACCTGTGTAGGACGGGCTCTGAGCACCCCTGGGTGCTGAGGGCTTAGGAAAGGTGCCAGCTGCCTACAAGGCTCAGTGGAGACTTTAGCCTTGAGGGTGGAGAACATGCCAGTGAATGGAGAGTCTAGGGAGAGGCATACAGGGATGGGGCTTTTGGGAGAAACCCAGGACAGCCTGTTTGGGAGAGCTGTTTGAGAGAAAAACAGCATGTGGGTGTGCTGCACTCGGCCTCTGCTCTCCAGGATGATAAACATGAAGGTTTGGAGCTGGGAGCCAATGTGTGGGAAGATTAGAGCATCCATCCTGCTTAAAACCAAAGGTGTCCAGTCCAGAAACTGAGCACCAGTAGTGGTTTATAGTGAATTTTGGAGGTTATTGGGAGGACATAGTTGGAGGGGGACTTGTCACAAGGGCAGGTAGTGATAGGGGATAAGGAGGAATGGCCCTAAGCTGAAGGAGGGTGGAGTTAGGTTAGACTGGGAAGAAACTCCCTAATATAAAGGGTGTAGAGGCACTGGCACAGGCTGCCCAGAGAGGCTGTGGACTCACCATCCCAGGGATGTGTTCCAGACCAGGCTGGATGGGGCTCTGAGTAGCCTGGTCTAGTGGAAAGTGTCCCTGCCTATGGCAGGGGGTTGGAGCTGGATGATATTTAAGGTCCTTTCTGACCCAAACCATCCCGTGATTTTATGATAAGTATTGAAAGTAGGTGAGCAGACAGAATTCCTTGTTGTGTTCTCCTAGGATGCAGCAACACAGGGCTTGGACACCTCCCTAACCAGAGCTGTGTCTGCAAGATGCATCTTGAAAGAGGCACTCATTGAGTGACAGCATCTCCAGTTTCCTGCCTCCCCCCAGGCTCTGATCTCAGAGCAAAACAAGAGGTCCTGCCCTGCCTGGAGGGAAAACACTGGAGTGTCACGTTTCTTTCTCAAGTGCAGGCTGGAAAAGCTGATGCAGACACACTTTGAAACACGGCTGTAATGAAGAGCAAGGCACACAGGCTGTTTGGGTGGAAGTGCCTGTCAGCTTTCATTAGAGGGTCAGTTGGTGGCTTTTTGGAGGAAACCATCTGCACGGCACAGCCCTTCCTCTCCAAGTGGGTGAGATCCTGCTGAGTGCAAAGCACTTCTCAGCTGAACTGTGCAAGTGTCACAAACTCTCCTTCCGGCCCACCGGTGACAGATGTGGGGGTTTCATGACATCAGGCAGTTTGGGCTTCTTTGGCTTTCACCCTCCTGGTTTGGGTTGTTCAGCTGACGCGTTTCACCGAAGGCCACTTTCAGTATCGCTAAAAATCTGTGGCTGCATCATGGTTTGCACCCCCTGCCCCCCTCAACGTGCTCTGAGTGATGTGCAAGCATAAACGAGGCTTCTTGAGGGACAGAGGAAACTTGCTGTCTGTAGCAACTTGCTCTGCAGTTATTTTTGATTGAGGTTGTTGTGGTTTGTGCCCCAGAAGACACTGGGCTGTGCACAGGCAGTTCCCAGCAGTGCTGGAAACTCTTGCCTTCTCTGATCAGAGATGTTTGATTTCTAAAGATCAGAAGGGAAACAGGTTTTTGTTTGACTTCCTCTAATGTTCACAGGGTCAGGGAGCAATCCTGTATTTCTCCATCTCAGTCCATAAGAATGTGGAAGCTCGTAGGAGTATTAATTACAGCCCATTATAACCTGCTTGACTAGGTAAGATGCTCAAATGGTTCCTGAGACTTGCTGTTGTTGAAGATGGACATTTTTCCCCAACTAAGGAAACCTTCTGGTTTTGAGCAGCTCAGAGCAGGGCTGATCCATGGAGCAGCCTGGTCAGATAGTGTCAGGATCGAAATTCTTGCCTGCAGTGCTGTGCAGTTTGTTTGCTTTGTGGAGTCCTGATGGCTTGTTGTGAATCTCTTCCAGCCCAGCTGGTGAATTTTTTAATCTGCTTTTTGATCACACAGGGACCATGTACTTACAGCTCTGCACTGCTGTTTAGTGTTTTTTACATTATGAAAATTCCTGGGAAGCCCTGTCGAGGATGAGATGCTCTTTGTGATGGGGCAGCAGAGACACATTTGGAGTCACTGCCGTGAAGACAGATATGAAAGTTTCAACTGGCTCTGTGAGCCTGGGAATGGAGGAGGTTACTTGCAGAAGTGGGAATCTGAAACCTAGAAATTGGGCCAAGTAATTAAGGACCGGCTGGGTGCTGTGCAAACACAAACCAAACGGACAGCCATTAGTTTTCATCTGTCAAGGGGGAAAACTACCAGCTTTTCAACTGGGATAATCATTGATGGGCATCCAGCTGTAATCCAGGGATGTGGCACTGCTGTTCAACGTGTTGGTTTAAAAGAGTGAACCCCAAATAACTGCAGCTTCCAGTCCTTGATCTGCTTTGGGAACCCATCTTTGTCTCTGTCTGAGAGCAGTGCTGTGAAATTTGTGCTAAGAGTGGGTGTAGCTGTGGAGCTCAGCTTCCAGTTGTGAGCACCACAACCATGGTGTGATAGTGCAGATTTCGGCCTTGGTACCCCTGGTTAACCCCGGGTAAGTGGTGGATGAATTGCTGCACCTGCTTCCCATGGCCAAGGAGGCGCTTTTCTGGATTTTTGTGCTTAAATGTGAAACACCCTGTGCTGGAGTGTACCCTGTCCTCTGGGAGCAGTGGCTGGGTGCTTGGTTGTAGGTACACATCACTTCCCACCCCTCCTATGAGTGTACAAAGTCTTTTGCCACCTTCTCCAGCCAAAATTCCTGTCCTACCAGGAGGAGAGGAGACCCAAATTTCAGAGGATGCTACAGAGCCAGGAGCACAGGTCTCCTGACACTCTCCTCATGGTGAACCCCACAGGGCGGTTTCCCTCAAGGAACAGCCGGGAGGAGTGAGGATAATCCCATGCCACGTGAGATCCTTGTGCAACAACACAGGTCATCCTGCAGTTTGGCTGTTATTGTGAAGCCTCTATCAGTCTGAGGATGGGCCTGGGGCAAAAGGGAGGGTCTGACTCTTCCGGTGACATTCTTTGGGTGGCTGCAGGAATGATGAGGAGGAACTCTGGATGACACTGTCCATCAGCTCCATCCTGGCAGGAAGTCCTCTTGCCATGACAAGAAGAAAGCCAAGAGGGATAGAACAAACTGTACCAAGTGTGATGGAATACTTGTCCTCCAGCATGAGCTTACAGGCTCTGACTTGGTGGCTTGTTTTGGGGAGCCAGATGGTGACACTAAATGAGCCCAACTTTGCTGGGCCTGAATCTGCCATTCAAAGCTGTGCAGATGGTCCTAATGGGTGAGTAATCCCAGCCTGGAAACAAGCAGCAAATCCAGGCTCTTCAGGTCAAATGTGCTCATTGTATCCTATAAAACAAGAAAAATACCCCCTCATCAGTCAGTGAGGCCTTGTATGGTCCTGTCCCCTTCTTTTCTGCTCATGTAGTGCTCATCTGGCCCTCTGGTTCAGGGAGCTGAATTGGCTGAGAAGCAACTCCCCCCTCCAAAAAAAGTGATTAGTCTGCACCACAGGTGGTATAAGCTGGTGTTGGTGGTAGGGAGGGAATGGCAAGGGGTGCTGGAGGAAGGGCAGGAACCACAAGACCCTGACTTAGGTCAATTAAAGCTTGTGGAATTTCACCCTGAGGCTTTAGTGGGATTTAATGTAAGCAGTGCAGCAGCCTTGGCTCCTTGCTGTGGCATGGGAGAAACTGCACCTACGGAGCAGTAAGGAGAAAGGAATGAGGGAAGGTGCCCACAGATGAGAACAGCTCGGGCTTCTAAAGAAACACAACACTTGGTAATTACTAGAACTAAGCGCATTTCAAACGTCACTGCCTCTTGCAGTGTCAGAGCACATTCATTCTGAGAAAACCAGAATGTGCTGGGCTTGCATTCCCTCTCCTCTTTTCATGAATCTGCAAACGTGTTCAGAAAAGGTCTGTTTTGAATACCCATATTAGAGGTGTATTAATTTTGAACTTGTCAAAAGGAACATTTGCATTGGAAACAGTTCTACAAGTTTGTCTGCATCACCAGTGAAACGAAACCCCTCCCGCTCTGTTCTGATTCAGCTTGGGTTGATTCCAGCTGAACTCAGGCACAGGTTCACTGGGCTCTACTCTCCCTCACTCAGCACCTTTCTGACTTCTCTCTGCTCGCTACAATTATTTAAAGATGTTTGAAGGAACCAGGCTAAATGTGATGGGACCTCAACTGTTATTTTGGTTCTCCTTGCCTTGTAGATGAAGCCTCTCAATGTGGTAGGGCTGAAGACCCTGTGGATCCATGTGTCTAATTGAAGCAGACAAGACTGTAACTCAGACTTTGCATATTTCAATGAAATATTCATGAATCCAGGAGGGAATAACCCGGGGTGAACATCAAGTTGTATAATCTGAATATATTCTCTATCACTGTCAGCAATGTGCAGACAGCTCAGAAAATACCGAGGAGGGTCTGTGCTTGTTGAGAAACATCTCACTGCTTTGGCTCTAAGGACAATAATGATTGTGTTTGCCCAGACTATTTAATTAGCAGATTTTCCCAAATTGGGCACTTAAGGACTTAAGTCCCCATTTACCCCATGCGAAAGCATGTGGCTTCCCAGGAAGGCTGAGAAACTCCAGCTCCCACTGGAGCTGGTGTGAGTGGAGGGTGCCCAACCTCCCAAGACAGGAGGCAGGTTCTTACCTGGCTGTTTAATACAGACTGAAGTGCTGAACACTAAGCACACCTTCATTAGATGATGCTCGTCTCTATTTTTGAATTGATTGCTCCGAAGACCTGTAGGTTAGGAGTGGGAAGGAAAATCAGTAATGGAGCAAAATGACTGTGATTTAGAGATCGGATTGCACACAGCCAGAGCCATGCATCAGGATAATGAGATTCAGTCTTGTTTGCTTACAAGCACTGGAGACAGAGGCAGAAAACACGATCCACCAAACCAGCTCTCAGGAAATGAGAAACAATAGGGCGAGGAAATCAAATTTCAAACTGCAGGGATATATTTATCAAGTTTTCCTTGGGATTTTTTTCGCAGAGCTTTTTGGGCGTCCTCGGTGCAGCGTTTTCCCCGTGTTTTTTCGGGCAGCCGCCATATGGCTGGAGGATTAGATCACTGTAAAGCACCGTCGTTTGTGACCTATTTGTTAATGCGGGGCTGGGGTCAGCGAGGAGGGACGGACGCACTTGTCATTGTTTGGTGCTTTTCAAGTGCTGTCCCTGTTGTCACTCACACCGTGGCCAGACATTTGGAGCAAACTCATTAGCTAATTAGTGGTGTGCTCAGCCCCACGTGTCCGCAGTCGCTGTGTGGGCGATATTCCCATTATGGCTGTGGAACAGGCCCTCCCGTGGCTTCCTGGCAGCTGCTCTTCCCTAGGTTGGTTGGGAGGGCAGTGGTGGCTGGGCGGAGCTGGGGGAGGATGTGCCTTCCTCATCTTCACTGGGAGAGCCTCTTGCACAGCAGGCATCCCACTGCAGCACTCTCCTTATCCTCCTGTTCCTTATCCTGCTTTTCCTTGCCATGCTACAGCCCCTCTGCACCCACTCGCTGGGTTCACTGCCACCGTCTTATCCCTGGTGACCAGTGACAGGACCTGAGGCAATGGCATGAAACTATATCAGGGCAGGTTTAGGCTGGATATTAGGAGAAGGTTCTTCCCTCAGAGGGTGGGCAGGCACTGAACAGGCTCCCTGGGGCAGTGGTCACAGCACCAACCCTGACAGAGCTCAAGGAGGGTTTGGACAACACTCTCAGGAACATGGTGGGATTTGTAGAATCACAGAATGGTTTGGGTTAGAAGGGATCTTAAAGACCATCTTGTTCCAACTCCCCTGCTGGGGGCAAGGGCACCTTTCACTAGCCCAGGTTGCTCCAAGCCCCATCCAACCAGGCCTTGAATGGTTCCAGGGATAGGGCAGCCACAGCTTCTCTGGGCAACTTGGTCTGGTGAAAGGTGTCTGTGATTCTTGAGGTTGTCCTGTGCAGGGCCAGGAGCTGGACTTGATGATCCTTGTGGGTCACTTCCAGCTCAGGATATTTTATGATTCTGGGATCTGCTGTCTCCCCGTGGATTGCTCTGCTGCCCGGGTGGTTGTGAGGGCGGTGCCACAGCATTGGCTCCTGGTGCCGAACTCCCACTGCAAATCATGGCCTTGAACTCTGCTTCTGCCAACGCAGCTGAAACTTCGTGGGCTGGGAAGGATTTGAGAGTGGCTTGGGTCAATATCTAAGGTGTGGTACAGCCCATTCCAAAGAGGGATAGGGCAGGGCTGGGGTGAGAAGTTTTCAGCGCCAGGTCCTGGGTTTAAAATCACAGGACAAATGCAGTGACCTCCTGTTGCTAATGCAAAACAAGGGCCATGGATGCACTGCCATGAGTCCTTTCTCTCTTCAAGGGACCATCCCTTTGCAGCCTGGGCAAATCTCTGCTGGTGCAGCTGTGTCACTCTGATACCTGCCCAGTATAGCAGGAACACTGCAATTTAAGGCATTAACATGTAAATAATAGTAATAAAAAAGTGTAATTTTACTTGACTGGCTTGTTTTGCTCACACTAAGTGGCTCGATCTGGTTGACAGAAAACAGATTTTTTTGTCAGAGATGTTCCAGCTGCAGGAGCTTTTTGCTGGGTTTGCTGATTTGCACACTTAGACTGTAGAAAGACACCTGGGATGGAGCTGGGGATGATGAGGAAGCTGCCTCCTGCTCCAGAGAGCTGTCTGCCCAGACCTGGAAGGAAGACAGGCAGGAGAGAAGGCAGCAGGAACAATCCTGTTCTTCCCATTTTATTTTAACCAAGAGCTTTCCTCTCCTTCTTTAGAGCTGTCAGCACCTGATCATTAGGATTAATGAATGTGCACAGAAACATTGGGCTTCCATCGTTGCCATTTCCTTCTAAAGAAGAAAAGGGGGAAGGATTCTTTCAGCTCCCGCTGATAGCATCAGATGTGTGCTGATCCCTTATATTTTTCACCCAGAATTTAATTCTGCCTACCTCTCCTAGCTCAAGGTTAAGAGCTAAGCCAGCATTGCAGCTTGCTGCAGAAGGGTTGGAGCTTCCCAGCTCCCAGATGGTGTTCAAGGCATCAGAACTTGCAGCATTTCTTAACAAGTTGCTTTTACTGCAGCTCACTCCGTGTTTCACTGCAGTCCCCGCTCTTCTGTATTTAAACCTCAAATCTATGGCAGATTTGATACTGACTCCATGGGAAAAAGGGCTGGGCTGGTGGATGCTTCATCCCTGGAAGTGTTCAAGGCCAGGTTGGATGGGGCTTCGAGCAACCTGGTCTAGTGGAAGGTGTCCTTGCCCATGGCAGGGGGTTGGAATGAGATGGACTTTAAGGTCCCTTCCAATCTAAACCATTCTGGGATTCAACAAAGTTTGCAGTGCTCAGCTGGACCCTGCTTTCACTTTAAAGCAATACCTCATAAACTGGAGTTTGCTCCACCTTTCCATTGTTTTGTCATGCTTCAGTAAGGCAAGACTCCTCAGGAATTTGGGTTTTAAATAACCAGCAGCACTGCCCGGAGCCAGCTGTGATCCGAACAGAGCCAGCTTCTCCCCTGACCCACGCCAGCCCCGACCGTGTCCCAAGCAGCGATGTCCCGTTTCCTTGAATTGTCTCACAGTTTTACGAAGGGAACAAATATATTCAGGGAGCATTACAATGGGTCCACCAACCTCCTCTAGCTTGCGATGCCGGACACAGGTTTAGTCATTATCCCCAGAGGGGAAGGACGTGTGCTCCGACCCACCCAGGCCGTCCGGCTCCTCCTGCTGCGTTTGTGCCTCTGTGTCCCCACCAAGCTCCCCTTCATCGCCCAGTGTGGCGACCCGAGAGCTCCATCCCTGATCCATAGATATGCCCATAAAGTGTCCCTTGATCCATAAACGTGGTTATTTTGTACTGCTGTCTTTGGCAGGAGGGGGAAAGTGCAGTAACCACGCTGTGTGAGGGAATGGTAGCTGTGCCAGGGTAGGCTCAGGTTGGACAGTAGGAGGAATTTCTTCACAGGAAGGGTGATGAAACATCGGAATGGGCTGCCCAGGGAGGTGGTGGAGTCACCTGGAAGTGGTTAAGGAAAGACGAGGTGTGGCACACAGTGCTCTGGTCTAGTTGGCAAGGTGGTGATCGGTCACAGGTTGGACATGATGGTCTTGGAGGTCCTTTCTAATCTAATTGATTCTGTGATTCTGCTTCGGGGGCTGCCAGCCCACCTTGGACCCTGATTTTGGGAGGATCCTTGGCTTTGAAATGTTTCCCCTGGGAGCTGTGAGCGCAAAGGGGTCTCCCCAAGCCTTCTCCTTCCATTGGAGGCAGCCACGGGTGCTCACTAAAGTGTTCCCTGACCCATAACTGTGGTTATTTTGTACGGATAGACGTTATTTTGTATTACTTGACCCTATTTTTTGAGGGATTCCTAGCCCTGAAATCCAGGGAGCCCTGAGGGGGCTCCCTAAGACTTCTCCTTCCATCAGAGGCAGTCACGGACCCTCTCTAAAGCGTTCCCTGATCCGTAACTGTGGTTATTTTGTACTGACAGACGCTATTTTGTATTATTTGACTCTGTTTTTTGGGGGGATCCCCGGCCCTGAAATCCGGGGAGCCCCGAGGGGGTTCCCAACCCTTCTTCCCTCGGAGGCGGCCACGGACCCTCTCCCGGGGTTCTGCCCCGCGGGCGATCCCGCCTTGTTCCTCCCTGGCGCCGGGTCTGGCTGCGAGGAGCCCCGGCGGAGGTGGGAAAGAGGGAAGGAAGGAAGGAGGGGAGGCAGCGAGGGAAGGAGGGGACGGGCAGCGGCGCGTTCCCCCCCCGCCCTCAGCGCGGCCGCGCCTCGGGGCCGCGCGCGGCCGCCGGTTCCGCCTCCTCCGCCGCCTCCCCGCGGCCGCCGCCGCCATGTTGGATGGTGCGTGTGGGTGTCAAGCGCAGCCCGCGGCCGCCGGGCACCGGGACACCGGGACACCGCGCCCGCCCCGCGCCCGCAGGTCAGCGCGGCCCCCGCGGGGTGCGGGGCTGGGTGTGGGGGGGGACGGGCGGGGCCCCCCCGCCATCCCCTCGGCGCGGCGGGCGCGGGGTGGGCGCGGGAAGGGCCCCCGGGGGTCCCCGCGGGGCGGGCGGCGGGGCCGCGGTGGCCCTTTGTTGTCGCCGGTGGGCAGGCGGGTGGCGGCGGGGACGGGCTGGGCCCCCGCGGCCCGAAGTTCGGGCCTGGCTCCCGATGGGCCTCCCGGGGCTGCGGGGGATGATGGCGGGGCCTGCGGGCTCGGGGGGCTCCCGGCGGCGGCCCCGGGGCGGGGAGGGGGCTCCGGTCCGCCCTGCCCGACCCCCCGCCCCGGCGCTGTTCGCCTCGATCGCGGCGGGGCGGGGGTCGTTTTATTCTGTTTCCAGTAATATCGCCATTTGGAAGGTGTGTATTAGTGCTTTTAATAATTTTAAAAGGTCTGCTTTATATAGGGGTGTTGGACTAGATGGTCTCCGGAGGTGCCTTCCAACCCTAACAAGGGGTCTGTGATATATCTCTATCTATCTATCTATCTATCTATCTATCTACACACATATATATATATATTTATTTTTTTTTTAATTACCTGCAGTACCTGTGATGCTACAGATTTTGGGGTTGGGTAGTCAGCCAGCTGTATTACATTGAGCATTATTGCTGGGAAATGTATTGAACAGTAATTATCACAGCCTGCCCGCTATGGAAGCTCCCTGTTTGAAAGCCATAAGGCTTTAATATAAATATTGAAACATTAAAATACGAGAATTTCGAGCCACGGGGCTTTAACATTGGTAGCGTTTGGTCTCAGTTTTATGGGTGTGTAATGCTTCCCCCTCCCCCTTCTCAAGTGTGGTGTCGTCGATGAGCTGAAAAGCCAAGTGAGATTTAAAATTCACAGCAATTGGACATATTTCTTGTTCTTACCTACTAAGAAAATACTCTGAATTATCTATGTGCACATCCATTTTCAACAGGAGGTCTGAAGAGTAGTTCAGCTTGGGAAGGCGTTGCAGATGTTACGGGCTGTGGAGTCTGACTTTAGGAGTTCAAAATGTAAATCAGGCCATGAGATTAAGTTTTATTATTCTCTCCACTGAAATACATGTTTTATGGTAATACAGAACTCTTGCATAATTCCAGTGTGTTGCTGTGTTTTGTGAGACACAAGGTCACAGCAAATTGTATTGTTGGGATGTAGAATGTGGGATGTTGGAATGATTTTTGATTAGAAATATAAATATATTGCAGTGATATTATTAGCAAAATGTAGCCTATTTAGGAATTGCTTCTAAATATGTTTGTCTTGGCTGATTCTCAGATATGTTATTTTTGAGCAAACTCAAATACAGTGTTCTATTGGGAAGAATCAAAACTTTTGATAAATTTTCCTTTATAAACTCAAAGTAATGGTAAACTAGCTTGACCGAATTTCAGAGATAATGCTGCCTATATTAAATATTTAACTAAGTTATCAAAATTTATCAAGTACAAATGACCCATGAGTGTGCATTCCTGGAGGCAGATGCTGATAAGGCTGAATTGATTGTGGGTTACATTTGAGGAAGTTTGACTTGGGGGTGCTGATTGTAACTTCCTCCTTGCCATGAAGTAACTCTGCGACATCACGAGGGTTCTCCTGCAGGGCAGCTTGGCTTTTATATGCACTGAGGGATGAAAATTAATATCAGCCTTTAGGAAATGAAATCCAATGCCAACAGGATCATAGAATCATGGAATGGTTTGGGTTGAAAGGGGCATTAAAGCCCATTCAGTGCCACCCCCTGCCATGGGCAGGGACACCTTCCACTAGTCCAGGTTGCTCCAAACCCCATCCAACCTGGCCTTGGACACTTCCAAGGATGGGGCAGCCACAGCTTCTCTGGGCAACCTGTGCCAGGGCCTCCCCACCCTCACAATTCTTTCCCAATATCCCATCTATCCCTGCCCTCTGGCAGTGGGAGGCATTCCCTCTTGTCCTGTCACCCCATGCTCTTGCAAATAGCCTCTCTCCATCTTTCTCCATCTTTTCATGGACTTCTCTCCTTAGAAAAAAAATAATTGCCCCCTTCCCTAGGTAGGAGACAAGTAGTGTTGGGTAATATTTAGGCTGTGAATTCCCTGGTGGTCCCGTGAGGACCAGAGGAGAGATCCCTGGCTGTCAGGTGGCCTGGCCAGTGATGTTCAGGTTGGTTTTCACCTCCATTGTTCCTACAGTCACTTTTAATGAAGAGTTGACAAACATCTGATGTCCAGTGTAATGCAGGGAGCAGAAATGGATTCAGCTTGGCCTGACCACATCATTATTTACATAACTGGTTAATCATGCTAATTTTGTTCCAGCTGTCAGCCATTTGATTGCTTTCAAACTTGGAGCTTTTAAGAAGCCTCAAATCTTGGATCACTGCTGGGAAATGCCAAAGGCCTAATTTGTTACTTCATAAAATGCTGATAGTCTCTCTTGATACAGAAATTAGTGTTTTGCTTCTGTGGTTGGGGTTTGTTGTGTTGTTTTTGTTTTTTTTTTTCTTTTTAGAGAGAGAAATCATTAAATGATAATCAGTTTTAGGAGAAATACATTACAGAGCAGTTATGATATTCCTGATTGTACTTTTCTTAGGTCTCATACGTAGGATGGGGAAATGACTATCGGTTTTGTTTGGTCTACAAGAATATAAGTCTCTCTAATATCTTTATTTAATGACTGGTACTCAGGAAGCAACTTTCCAGTCTTCCAGTGCCATATTTGCAGAGCTCTAAATTGTCCCTTGGGAATGGCACTAATAGAAAATGAAATGTGCCTGGTTTGTAGGAACGCCTGTAATGTTCTTTTTCCACTTTGCCTCGCTCTGATCTGTGCAGGGAAAATATCGAGACGTACCAGTACCCTGCTGGCTTAAGTGCTTCAAAGAACAGCGGGTTTTTGTGTTTTTCAGTAGCCTGGCTGCTCATTAGGAAGGCAGGAGACTCCATGGAGGAGAACAACATGGATGCTGCCCTCTGGAATAAAACCTGCCGGGGCTCATTGTGGGGCCGTTGGCATGGCCCGGGTTGGTTCCAGGCTGGTGTGCGCTGGATAATGGACCGTGAAAAGTCCAGGTTGGTTTAGGTGGCTGTTACAGGGTTGTTTTCCTGTTCTGTGAGGGAAAAGGATTCAGGAGTGGTTGAATGTCAGAGCAGGTGACTTCAGAGACCATGAGCTCCAGGGTGGATCTGGACCTCGGTGGCTGAGCCTCTTCGGTGAGTGGAGCAACAGGTAGAGAGCTCCAGAAGAACTGGTATTCCTTATTTATCATTCTGCCAATAACAGTTTTGTCTTTGGTTTCCAAATCTGGCGTTTGCCTGATTTTATGACAATGCTCCAAACCATTGACAAAAGCAAAACAGTTGCCTCAGACACTTGTAAGGTGTGTTTGGTAGGTAACTAGGGGTTGTAGGCAGCTTTTAGGGAGAGAGTAGCTTAAAGGACCAAGCTTGAGTTCCTTCAAACTGTAGTACACGTGTTCAGTTACCCACAAGAAGATAAATGCTTGTAAATATCTGACAGTAGAGTTTGTATGAATGATTATACTAATAACAAAATAGAAAAGTATTTTGTGTCTGTTGGTTGCAGTGTCCCTGGACACTGGGGGTGTTTGCAGAATTTGGTTTGTAATTTGCTACTGAGCGTTCTTACTCAGAGATACAACTTTGACTCATTATGCTAGTGAGATGCTTTTCTTCTGTGTATGTAATTTTTAGCTCATTTTTTGGTATTGTTACAAAAATTGAACTTGATCTCAGAACCAGTCCCCTGGATTGCATGAATTGTTAATAGTGTGTCTCTGTGTTTCATATCACTCAGAGCTGTTAACAGAAATGCCTCTAACGAGTGCCTGGAGCTCGTGTCCAAGGTCAGGCCTGGGCTGTTCACTCTGCCTGTGCCTTGGCTTGCAAAATCCAGCTCTTTCCAGGTGGGGAAACCGGAGCTCAGGCATGAACAGGTCCCCACTGGCAGTGGGAGTGCAGCTGGTTCTACCTCTGGGACTGGGTAAAACCAGTCCCAGCCCAGGCCTGGATACAGCTCCGCCTTGGAGGCTCCGTTTATCTGTGTTTATGGTGGAGGTGGCTGGGCAGAGCTTTAAGGAATCTCAAACACAGTATGTTTTGTTGTCTTCAGACATACAAGTTGTTTGCAAGTAATAATTCTCCTTCCACAATCAGGAGTCGAGTTCCCGGAGCTGTCTCAAGTAATTAGTTGAAATTTGTGCATGTTCCCTCTGCAGTTCCCTTCCACATTTCTGCAGCTCCTGTCTCTCCTCCCAGTGCTGTTTTATTCATGTTGTCTGCAGTTGCTGAGTCTTGTCATGTTGCTGTATAATAAATACTAAAGGTACAGGTCATGAGGAGCAGGAGAGTTTTGGAGGGTGACCCAGGCAGGAGAAGACTTTCCTCTCTCTCCTCCTACTTTCTTGACTCATCACTCCTTGTCCTTTGCAGGTGTGTGCATCTGTTCAGTGTTTATTGGAATAGCAGTCCTGGTTCCTCCTCCACTTGTCTGCTGGTTGTGTTTCCCATGACATGGATTTGATCACCTTTAGAGCCAAAGTCTTGGTGGATGTTCTTTTTCAGGAGGAACTCCTGTTCTTATCCCTCACAGTAAAATATTAATCTGTGAATCATTTGCTCTTTTATGCTCATAGTGCAGCACTCAGCGAACAATACTTCAACAAATTAAGTCATAAAATTTTTTTTTGCAAGTTCAAAGCTGCTTATTAGTTTAAAACTAGGCCAGAAACCTTACCTAGAGGTGTTTTCTGTCCACCCTACAGGAATCTGAAGACTCACTTGCCTTGTTTGCTTTTCAGTGTTGCAGGAGTAATGGCTAATTTTGGGGGCTGCTGTTTTAGGGTATCTCCTTAAAGATCTCTGGTGGAGTCTGGGGGTCAAGGCTGAAATTCAACAGCCAGACATTGATTTAATCTTCCTCCTGTGTAACCTCATAGAGACTTTCCTGCCCTTCTGGAGATGTCAC
This sequence comes from Pseudopipra pipra, assembly GCF_036250125.1. Taxonomy (NCBI): domain Eukaryota; kingdom Metazoa; phylum Chordata; class Aves; order Passeriformes; family Pipridae; genus Pseudopipra; species Pseudopipra pipra. Next base: position 14,512,191 of record NC_087564.1, read on the forward strand.
TTACATAATGTGATGTCTTCTAAAATCAGCCTGGGAGTTTTCATTATTGAAAAGCAGAAACCCAGGCAGAGTGAGCTCCCTGCTTCTGGTTGGGTTTGAGTTTTGCCACCAAGAAATGCTACAATACACGTTGTACCCCTGCTAGAAAAAGCTGTCAGCACGGGCAGCGAGGCACTAATGATGTCTGGGATGTTCTTTTGCAATTTTTTCTTTATTCTCTGAAATCATATTAATTTCTAGACTTAACATCAATTTAGTAGTTTCTGAACCTTTGCAAGGGCAATGGTCTTTTCAGAGCTTTGCCAGAACAAAGACATTTTAAGAATCTTAATAGAGAATCGTATAATCTTATTACAACTGCTCCTGTTTAAATCACTTCCTTGTACTTAAATAGCAGTCTGTCACCAGCTCTTTCTTGATTGTAGTTTTTGTCAGTCGCAATTTATCCCCCTCCCTGGGTTTTGTTGTGCTTTTTCCCCCCCTGATTGTGCAACCCTCAGGTTGGCAAAGCTCCTCCTTTCTCAAGCAGTTCTTCTGGCTCCCTGGGGACTGGTCACAGGAGGGAATTGCTCACCGGTGTGAGGGCTCTGCAGTCCACAAACAAGGCCTTTGTGGGACAAAGCTCCCTGAAATAACTGGTAGAGACAGTTCTGATGTTCCTCAAGGAGAGGCAAACCTAAGTGTTTGTAAAGGTGTAACTTCCTCTCCTGAGGCACAGACGTGAGTGAGCCCCTCAAACAGGTTTCCCTGTAGGAATTCTGTTCCCAAGAGGTTCCTGGTGTGTGTTTCTGGCTGGGTGAGCATCTTAGTTTTGTCTCCTGATTTTTCTCCTGATTTTTATTTATTTATTGTTCCTTTTAGTAATGAGGATTTCTTCAGCCAAATCTGTTGACCCAATTGCTGCTGAAGCTGCTTTTCTACTGACTTTCAGCTCTGTTTGGACAGGGATGAGCCTTGTGACAACAGCAGTAAGGCAGAGATGTTTGTTCTAACCTATGAAATCAGCCAGAATTCAAGATCATTAATTAATCCTCATCCTGCAGTTCCATTTAGAACTGTTTTAACATGCCTGTTCCTTGATGCAGAATGTGCTCTGCCACATGGTGCATGTAAAGGAAAGCACTTCAATTATTATTTGAAAAACAGGACTTTAAAGCTTTTAATTATTCACTTAGCTAATTAATCAGTGAAACACCCTACCATTTGGTGACATTGCTGGAATGTGACTGGTGATGTCTGTTCAGAGATTCCTGAATTGTGCATCATCAGCAATATTCAGATCCAGGGAAGATCTGGGGCATCTTTAAAATGCCTCTGCCCATGTACTTTAATTATTTGATAAAAAACTCTTTCTCTCATGGCCATTTGAAAGCATAAACTTTCCTCTGTTCTGTTATCTAATAAAATATTTGCCTTCTGAGCCCATCCTGCCTCGTTGCAGGGGTTTGATTGCTTCTTGTAATGTTCTACTGCTTGCACTGATGGGGTTTTTTTATTTTTAAGGGCTTGGGATGCTTATTGCCAGTGAGAAGTGTTACTATATTTTTGCTGCTGTTGTTGAGCAGAGTTCATTAAGTTAAACTTTGTCTACCAATTTAGAAGAGTTTCTCAGAAAGTAAAGATAATGCCTGTGTTGGAATGTTCTTAGATAAACAGCAAAGGTGACACCGAGTACTTTCCTTAATGTGAGCAAATGCAGAGCAGAAATCAATATTTAATATTGTAATTTTTGAGAATCTCTACAACTTACATATATTTTAAAGGCAGAAATTTCTACTTGCTGCTCAGAAGAACAGGAAAACTTGCACTGAGCCGTGGTTATGCAGCCCACGTTTTTTATACTTTTTCAGCCAAACAGCTGCTTTCTGAAGATTTTATTGGTAGTTGGATGATTCCTCTGAAAGATATTTGTGTTTATATGTTTACTGGTTCTCTTGGGAAGATTTAATAAGGAAGTAAAATACAGGAATGTTTACAATTGGTTTTACTTGGCTTTCAGAATTCTTAACTTCTAGAGGAGCTGAAGTACAAAAGCTTGAGTCCAGCAAAATCACTTTTAAACTGGTTTATTGCAGAGAAGCACTGAGGTAGATCATCAAAGGATTTTTAGTCTCCAAACTGCTTAAGTGTTGTATTTAAAATTTACAAATGGCTGCCCCCTTTGTGGAACACTGAGACAGACTGAAATGTCTGGCTCTTTTTTACATTTGACTACCTAGAGAATAATCTCCTTTTGCCCAGCCTGCTGCTTTAAACACACTCAACTGGCATTTTGGTGTCTTGTCTGCCAGCCAACAGCGTCTGTGTATATTTAATTTCATGATAATACAAACTTATGATGCATCTAAGAGTATTTACATGGGCTTTAAAAGTCAGAACATGACCAGCTGAAGGTGTGCAATATTGGGGGGTGCTCTGCAGGGAGCTCTGCTTTCCTTGCAGGCTGCTGAAATGTTGAGGAGGTGAAGAACAGCAGGAGAGTTTTGTAGGTTCTCTTCATTATTCCTTTTTTCATTTGCTCTGTGAGGGGTTGGTTTCTGTTCCACAGGTGATGTTCTGGATCAAGCAAAGTGTGTAAGCACGTCCTGGACTTTGAAGGGGTGAGGGATTTGTTGATCTGGGACTGGCAGCTGATGCCAGACACAGCACCTGGTTGTTTAGTAGTGTTGCCTTTCCAGGTGTAAATGCAGGAAACACGCTGGAACATCCTGAATGCAGGAATACTTTTGTTCTTTATGTGCCACACAAAGTTGTGTCTGGATGCTTTGGCTTATAGCCAGATTTTTAATCTTTTTTTTTTTTTTTTATTGTGTGTGTCAGCTTGGATAGTGTATATAATACTATAGTGCCTTTCCTGTCCCTGGAAATGCTGGTTTTTAGTTTTATTTTAAGAAGGGATTTCTTATTATTCCAAAGAAAAATAAACTTTAAGAGAGGAGGAAAATTTGTGCTTGTTTGTTGTTATTTTCTTTTCTTGTTTTAGTTCATGCTTTATAGAAAGGCCTGAAATGTGCTGTCAAAGCTTTGTCTCTCATCTCACCAATTCAAAACTTAGAAAGTGAGCCGGGGAAGGTGGGGAGGGTCTTGTAGTTGAAGTAAGAGAAGGGAAGAGTTAAAAAAAGCCTCCAGTGCCCATCCAACCTGTGGGACAGATGTGCCTTTAGAGGCCATGAGGCTTGTGCTGCCATCAAGCCCAGCTAGTCTGTTGTCAAAACTCGTATTTTAATAAAATATGGTGATTTTGGCGTTTTCTCCTTTCATGGGAAACCAGAATAAAGAGAATTAAGCCCCGCCTGCCCCTTCCGTGCTAAACAGATGCAAATCAACCCCCTCCCTCCAGTTGCATCCTCTCTCCTCGCGGGTTTCTACATTGTTTTGATGAAAGCGGGTTCTGGTGCCAACTCCCAGCCCAGAGGGCAGGTGAGAGGAAGAGAAAAAAAAACCCTCCCCGATTCCAGCTCGGTGATTAACACATCTTTTGGAGCTTGTAATGTCAGCAAAACAAAAGTTGCAGCGGCTCCGCTCGCGGAGCGTGGGGTTGTCAGAAAGGCGAACATCAAAGTGGCAAGAAAAGAGGAGTTTATTTAAAATATAGGAGAAAGACTTAAAACGTTCGTGCTAACCTATGAGAGCTGTTAAAAATTAAAAAAAAAAAGGCCTTTGAAGCCAAGCATTAAAGATTTAATAGTATTAATTGAATTAAGCTGTGGGAGTTGAGGATATGTAGACACATGTGTATGTGTTCTGAGACATCATCTGTGTTAAGGCAGCAAAGGTATTGAGGGTTGAATTAACTGTACTGGGTTTAGAAGGGCCACCTTAACAAAAACCTCTTTATTCTGGGAGTTAATTAGGGTAGAATCCATTAGAACTGAGAGTGTAAACACAAGGACAAGGTACTTCCAGCCTTGGGAAACTGCAGCCCACCAGCCTTGGTGTACCTGGGCAAGGCAAAGCCAGCAGAGGAGTTTCCAATCTACATTTAGGGATAATTTTGTTTATGTTATTAAGGCTGATTTATTTTCTTTAAAGATTAAATTCCTTTTCCTTTCTCTGTTATGGGAACAGTAATTTAATACCGTTGGACTCCATGGTAAGGTTTCTCCCCATCCCTTTTTGGGTTTGGGCTTTTTTTATTGGTGGCTAAACTTTCATGTCACTTCATAATTATTTTCTCTCAGGAGTGGCTGATTTTGGTAGAACTTAACCACTGCTTAGGAAGAAGTTTGTCCCTTCCATAGCTCTGTAAATAGACAACAAAGAAAAATCAGATTCAAGTGTGTGGCACTGTAACAATTGCAGTAGCCTGATGTTGAGGGGGTTTTGTTGTTTTCTTTTTTTCTTTGCAAATTAAAAACTCATTTTAAGGCTTAATATATTTGCCCTGGACATTCACAAGCAGGGAAAAGCCATTTGTAGAAAAAAAGAGTAATCAAAGCTTCTTGCAAGCGTGGCTTGGCAAAGGAAGGTGATGTCCAGGGGGAGCAACACCAGGCAGGATTTGATTGCTGTGGAAATACTGGTGTGGAGAGACACCACCAACCCCCTCAGGAGGGATAACAAACTTGAGGGTCATCTTAATACATTCATTTTTCCTTCTTCAGGGAGGTGGTTGCTGCCGGTGTGAGGAGGGTCGGGTGAGCCCTCCTGGCTGCAGATGTAGCTCCTGAATGATTCAGCACGGTGTGTTGTAGAGTACTGATGAACTCATTACTGTTCCCTGATGGATGTTAATGGGCTGGGGTTTCTTCGGTGCATTTGGACTAGATGGAAAAAAAAAAAAAGGTTAGAAAATGGAGTGAGTGAGTTTTTAAGCCACTTTCTTGTTCTGTTTCTAAATCTGAAGAGAGAATGGTTTTCAATGACTTGCATGAAAACTGTGGTTAAAGGAATAATCACCAGAGCAGAGATACCAGGCAGCTCTGGGAGGTACAGGGAGGAGTAGCACAACCCAGGGGATTTACTTGCATTTTGTTTGATGTGTCCAAGCCATCTCAGCTGTTTTGGAAACCCAGAGGTAGGTATTGTCTTCTCCATGTGGACTCCTGACAAGATATCTGGAGTCCCAAGGCCATGGGCAGAGTTGCTGGTTGCAGAGCAGCAAAGCTAAGAGGGTATAACATGTTCTCTGCCAGAGCTGACTGGGAGAAAATGACCTTTAATGATGGAACAGGCACAGATGCTTTTGAGTAACAAGTCTTTGTCATCCTCTGGGAAACGAGCAAGTTGACTCCCACTCAAATAATTTTCCGTCTAAAAATCCAAAATAGATAAAAGAGTAGGTAGGATATTACTGCTGGAGGACAGATTCAGAAAACTTGAGGAATTGTTATGCTGACAGCTGAAAATTCCTGTATATCTGCATAGGAGAATGTGGGATTCACTGGCATCTTCGAGCCAGATTTTTTTTTCCCTAATTCCCTCCAAATCAACAAAATAATAATAAAACAATAGCAGATCATTGCATTTTTGAATATGGATAATTATTATTAGTGACTGAATGAAGGAATTGTAAAGTTTTAAGTAGCATCATGAGGAAAAATCCTTCATGTCAAATGTGCTGATTTCTTTTTTTAAACCTTTCAGTGATTCACTTCCATCAAAGCTGAACCTTAGAGTACAGCTCAAAACCAGGAACTGGGGCAGCACAGAAGTTGACCAAAGTGACTTATTCTTGTATTATTCAGTGTTCTTGAGTTCTGTTTCATGGTGAGGAGAATCCAGTTTAAATCCAGGCTGCTGGTGGCAGGGTTGTGCCCTCTCCTCTGGAATTGCCTTTCTGCCGAGGTGGTGATCCTGCATTGGACAGCTCTGATAGGAAGAGGGAGAAGAAGTGAGTTTGGAAAAGATTTTGGAAGCTGTGTGGTGTGTACAGTGTAAAAAAGGTAGAAAATAAGGAGGAGTAAGAGGGAAAGCTGAACATTTAGTGTTGCAGGACAGAGCTAAAATCAGTGTGGAAAAGGGGCAGGGCCAAGGTTTGATGGCGTTTGTTAATTTTGAAAGAGCAGAGGACCAAATTTCCTCCTCCTCTGTGGCTGTCCAAAATGGAATTAATGTGCTCCTAAGGCAGCAAAAGGTGATTTGCCAGAAGCCCTGTTTGCAGGCCTTGCCCAGGTCCCTGCTGAAAGCAAGTCCCAAAGCTGAACCATCCTCTGGAACTTGCCCAGTCGGAGGTTCCCGGTGCGGAGTCAGAACAGGAGAGGGCTGTGGAACTGCTGAAGTGACTGGTACTGCCCTTAGTTGTGGTGGACTTGCAGGTAATTACAGTGACCTTGGGATTAATTGGTTGGGTGACCTGAGCTGTGAGAAACCCCAGCTCTCCCCCGGAGTGCGGGATCAGCTCGCTGGAGCGATTCCATCCGGAGATCTCCAGGCAGCAGAGCAGCAGGAGCAGGACTCTGCCTTCCACAGCAGCCCTTGGCCAGCTGAGAACTGAGTGTAACGTGAAGCCACATCCTCAGTTCCTCTCTGAGCCTGACTGCTGAGCAGCAAATCCTGGTGTAAAACCCAGTGGTGGGGGGGGGGGATGGAGCATTTTGGGAGATATGTTTCCTGCTTTGCAATTTTACAGCAACTTAATTAGGCATAGAGTTACAGACTGGTTTGGGTTGGAATGGTTTTCAAAGCTCATCTCATTCCACCCCCTGCCATGGGCAGGGGCACCTTCCACCAGCCCAGGTTGCTCCAAGCCCCATCCAACCTGGCCTTGGACACTTCCAGGGATGGAACAGCCACAGCTTCTCTGGGCAACCTGTGCCAGGGCCTCCCCACCCTCCCAGGGAAGGATTTCTTCCCAATGTCTAATCTCAGGAGCTGCAGGTAGCTCAGTTTTCGGAGGGTTAAAGGACTCTGATGTTGTCACCAGTTATGCCAGTTGAATTAAGACAGTGTGTTGACTTTTCAAGATGATTGTGCAAATCTGGTGGCTGTGAGGGAAGGTACTTGAAATTTTATGCCATGAATGGGCTTTGATGAGTGTGAGTAGGGTATTAAATCAATCTCCATTTTCCTTACAGCCTTGTAGTTTGTGCTGGCAGGCAGCACACTGAAAAAAGTAGTGTTTTAGATGTAAGGACAGGGGTGATTGAAAAAAGGAGTGTTTTGGTTGTGTGCACAGGTGTGTCTCTGCATCTTGCACTGTTCCTCGAACAGTCCTTCTCCTTAGAAATTCATGTCATAAAGTAAAAATATTAATTAATCCCTCAGCTTCTACCAGTAGTAGTGTGGAGAGCTTTTTCCCCCCTAATCTCTGTCATGATGAGCATTTGCCTTTGGCCTACTGAATTTATTAATGTGGTTTCATGTCTGTGGTGTGTAGGTGGGTTGGAGAAACTGCACTTGGTGACGTCTGCCTCATGTTAATAAAGTGCCAGATTAATTTAGTTAACGAAATCATTGGGTAATTAGTTGTTAGCAGCAGGTACCTTCCCAAAATATGGAGTGTGACACACGAGCACAGATCTAGATGAACATGAATTTAAAAAATTTCAGTTCTGTAAGAAAACACCGGGGCTTAAGGAGTGGAGCTGATATTTTGTGGTCTTGCAGGTTTTTTGGTTGTGTTGTTTGCAGTCCCTCCTGTGCTCAGGCTGAGCTCTGAGGGCCTGAGCAGATGCCTGTCACCCCATAAGCAGCCTAAGGGGCAAGGCTGGACTTCTCTAATTAGTCATAGATCCTCAGACACATCCTCTGGCAAGAATATTGAATATCCTCCTCCCTTCCAAAAGGGAAATATGGAAGGAGGGATGTGTCTCCTGCTGTCCTTAACTCTGTTGAAAATACTATTCAAGTCTAACCCAGTAAACTGAATTTATTTCAGATTGTTACCTTTCAGTCAAGGCACACATTCATTTTTCTGCTCAATTTGTGAGAATAACTGACGAAATGCTTCCACTCAAGCAGGTAATCCCTGGGGAACAAATTCCTTTGGAGAGTTTGGGGAGGTATTTTCACTGCCCTGTTGGATTAATTTGCATTTATAATTTCTGGTTCAGTGCACAGTGGCTTGACCTCACACTGCTCTGTAATTCTGCAATATTCTGGTGTTCACTGCACACCCAGCTCTTTGCTGTGTGAAGAAGAAGCTGAGATGTGCCCAAAATACAGGTGGCACCGTGGGTGACACTTGACCCGGCCGGAGAAGGAGGGTGTTATTTTTAAAGAGCTGTTGTCAAAGCTCGTAATCCTAAAATTAGCTGCCGGGGCAGGTCGGATTTGGATCGTTAGCGGTGATCTCAGGGCTCTGCCGGAGCCTGGCCCCTCTCACAGCCCCGCAGAGCACATTTGCAGCCGCTTCCCACGCTGTCAATAATTCCAGCTGCAAAGTCAAATGGAGCTGGGGATGTCAAAGCACCACCAGCGCCTCTGGCTTGGCAGGTCCCAAAATAATGTGGGCAGGTACTGCTGATACTCCTGATACTGTGACATTTCTGCTCCTCACCCCTCTTTCCGTGCCCTCTGAGGAATAAACTCCCCATTGAGCTCAGCTACTGGTGATTTAAAGAGACCTGGAGTGGGAAAAGGTGTCACAGAGAAAACTTCAACAGATTGGTGTCCCTAAATCTCTTTTAGGGCTGAATGTCTAGTCAAGCTGGAACTACACTCTCTCTGTCTCTGAGCCTGAGACATGACTGTAAAACCACTGCAGAATCTAACCTTGGGAGTCATGAATATGCATCCATCTGGAGGAGAGTTATCTTTCAGCATTAACTCTTTAAATAAAGAAATAATTTGGCCACCTGCTGTCTGTGAAAGCTGACCTTGTTCTCTCATTTGTAAAAGGGAGTGGAAAGCTTCCAAAACTTTGAATTTTGAACCATTTCCTCTTCTCAGAAATTACACTGAAGAAGACAAGCATTTAAGCTGTGAAAAATGGAAACGAAATCTTTCCTCTGGAGTTAACCCTGTTCTTCAAACCCTTTGCCAACCTGTATTTGTAGCTCGTTTCCTAAATAAGTTTGAAGGTTGAGGAAGGGCATTGATGGTAATTTCAGTGTCTTCATTTGGCTGTTTAATTCCCATGAATTGCTGTTTTCTCTGCTGTACAATAGCGAAAGAGAGCTAATAAGTGTGTTACTTGTTGGCTTTTATGTGTAGTGCCAAACTGCTTCTCTCCTCTCAGTGCTCTCCTCCAAGTGACCACAATGTACAGTTGCCCCTTTTCCTGTTTGGATTTGGGAACAAGGTTTGTGTTGCAGTTGGATATTATATCACAGGCAGTGTAATGATACCCTCTGGTCAGCCAGTTGTTCTCTGGGAATTATTTATGAAGAGAGTGGGGAAAAAAATCCGGGAGAGAAAATGTCTCCAGTAGTGTGGGATCTGGTGCAAGAAAAACGCCTTTGCTGTGATTTTTTTCTGGATTACAGTCTTGATTTTTATATGAAGGTTTGTGCTCAGTTTTTCTTTATCCTGAATTTCTGACCTGTCTGTGGAAAACGAGACTTTCTGAACCACAGTGGGCTTGGATTTGTGCACATGACGAGCTGTGCCAAGAACACAGGGATGTGAATTTAGCGTCAGGCAACGGGAATCCTTCTTCTTTGCCATAAATAGGAGCTGGCTCCCTGTTGGGGTTGGGGTTGTGTTTGAGTGTGTGCAGGTGTGGTGTCGGTGTCTGTCTGGGGGAGCTTCTTCCCTGCTCAGCATCTGGCAGCTCCTTCTCTTTGCCTGATTCTTTGCAGACTGGCGAGAATCTGATTTATCCTGGAATCCAGATCCCTGGGGATCACCTGCCTCTCATTCCAGCCTGATAGCAAGGAGAGCAGATCTCTAGGTATTTATGTGTATTCCCCCCTGAGAGATGAAGCAGGAAGGCAGGGATATCTTTATGTAGATTGATGTCTGTAGAGACAGATCACACATTGACTGAAATAATACCCGTTTTCAAATCCTCACTTTATATGCATGTTACTTACAGTAAATGTCTAATCTAACTATATATGTTGTCTTAATTAAGATTTTATACAAGTGCCTGGTGAACTTCCTGTGTTTAATGTTAATTTTCACACTTGATATTAAAGGCTTTTTATATATTTCTGATCTGTGCTTAGCTGGATTATGTATATATTTACCTTCAGGCTGATGTGGAGGGCAGATATCAGTGCAGACAAACCCTGGTTGGAGTCTTACATTCCAGAGGTGTGAATGGATTCTGCTGGAAGCCTGTCTATAGGTGGATTTGTGTGGCTGTTTTTCTTTGAACTACATTTATTAAGGACTTTGTGGCTTGGCCCCATTTCTGGGTTAGTCTCAGCAAGTCCAAGATGTTTCCTCTTCTAGATTTCATTTACTGAGTTTAATCTCTTGTGAGATAGAGAGATGTCGAGAAGTTCAGTCAGGAATTCCTTCTGTCTGCATATTGTGTGGAGAAAAGCACCAGGAGAACTCATTGTGTAATGAAACTGTTGGAATGGGGCAAAGGAAACGGGGTGTTCCCCTCCAGGTTACCCTTGGAAGCACAGGTGAGCTTCACCTTGTCATCTACAGACCTGGTTCCTTCTCTATTTAAAGATGACAAGCTATTTAAAAACCAGAGAAAATGGCTTTGTAGGGACCAAGAGACAAAACAAGGAAGGCTCCCTCTTCCCCTCTGCCTTTAACCTTCCACGGAAACCTTGTCAAGCTCAACAGGCCTTTTTCCTGTTGGGAAGGAGCAGCAGCTTTAATCAGCTGGTCTTACTTTCTGCTTTCTTTGCAACTCTCCCGTTAAAAATGCAAACTCACATTTTTGCTGAAGTTGCAAGTGCATTGTGCTTCCTTGTGGTTTGTTGTGAGAACTCAATTCACCGAGGTTTCTGGAAAAAAAAAAAATCATCTAAACTTTCTGTGTCAGTGTTTGATTGTGCATTGGAAACGGTTCCTGTTTGGTGCAGTCGGGATGTTTGGCTTTTTGATCTCTTTAATGATAAAAGAGGCAGTTGTGGGGCTTCAAGACTTGTGATAGTCAAGCAAAATGCCTCCCATGTGTGGTGAGGAAGCAGGGAGTGTGTAAAGCAGGTACCAAAAGGCTCACAGGGCTCCTGAGCAGGGTCACTGCCACTGCCAAGCAGTTACCTGGAATATTGGTGCAACTACCATTAGAGAGGAATAACAAGCCCATCAGCTTCCCACTCCAGTCATCCTTTGTGCTTTCACCAGAGTAAAATGAAGTTTAGAGTAAGTTGACTTCAGTGGCTTACAAGTAGAGTAAGATTAAAACGTGTCCATCAAGAAGAGGAAAAAACCCAGCCATGAATGTGGCTCTCATTAAATGCCTTTGTTTTCATGATTCAGAGATATGAAGGTGAAGGATCATGGCACCATCGATGGATTGATGTTTTCAGAGCTGTTACTGAACAACAAGTGAACTATTTTATTTCCTGAAAGAGTGAAAATGGCTCGTTTCACTTAATCCAGCGTGTTCTCTTCTGGAAATGTTTGCTCATTGTTCTTCCAAAGCCCTACTCCAGACTTACTCTGCTAGTAGCCACCTTCAGAAGCTTCACACTAGAAAAGCTTCCAGTTCAGGGTCCTGCCTTTCTTCCCTTGGTTTCTCCTCTGAAGCCAGATGCCTGGTTTCCTACTGGGGCACAGTTGGGAAGGAATGAAAGCTCTTCTCTTTCTGGGGATGTTTTTTGGACCCTGACAGCTTTATGTTGCATTTAATCAGCTCCAAAAGTGAGGCCAGAGTTGGATCATTCTTACTCTTCTCACAGGCTGCTGTGCAGCAAAGCTTGGGAGACTTTAGATTGAATCTTTTCACTGTGCTGCTGTGCAAAAATGGCTGGATTTGGTGCAAGAGGGAGAAAGGGGGAGCAGTCACAGGGTTTGGAGGTTCAGCTTGGTGTGTGAGACTGAGCCCTGATGGTCTGTGCCCCTGCTTGTGTTGAGAGGATGATTAATTCTTCAGGGATTTACATGTGAGGTGTTAAAATGATTTTTTCCCAAAGCTTAAACAAAGTTGTAAAGTAATAAAACTTCTCCTTTTTTTTTTTTTCTTGGGAGATACACAAGTGAGGCACTTGCTCCTATATGTACTTGTCAAAATAAGGCCTCTCGTCCCTGGCCTTGAAGAAATAAAGCTCTCACAAGACAGGAATGTTTTTTTCATAGATTTACAGCGGGTTAAGAGACAGGAAACGGGGTTAGGAGCAAATGGTTGGTTCTCACAGGGAAGGGCTGTTCCCAGCCAAGTGTCCTGCTAAAGATCAGTGCTCTTGCAAAGATTCCCTTTTCCAGATTGTTCCTAAATAAGGTGGGCAAATTGAAGCAAATTGCTCAGCTTTGAAATGAATTTGAATTGAAAAGAAGGATGAAAGGTTGAGACCTGCTGAGGGATAAAGTGGCAGATGAAAAATGCACAGGGAGAAGAAACGACCCCGGGTTCATCTGCAGGAGCAGAGGCACAATTCCCAAAAGGCACATGGACTATTTACACAGAGATTTGTGTTGGAGGATTTTAGCCTTGGTGGACTTGTTATCTTGTTTTCTAGTCCTCCTGGTTTTGATTTTTCATGTTATTTACTGCTTTTCTGGTTGGATGGCAAGCTCAGTCCTTGTGGGGGGTTGGATTCTTCTTCTCTGGGATCTGTATAACCGTTGGAATTGTGTTTGTGATGTGCCTGGCACTCGGATCCTCTGCTGGCTCCACTTTCACCAGCTGAAGAAGTTCGAAGTTCCTTCCTGCAGCCAGCTCCTGGTTCTGTGTGACCATCCAGATTCCCCTGGATACCTGGTTCCTGCTTTGGCTGTGAACTTGCCTTACCCATGAAGAAATGGTTTAGGATAAATAAGATGTGTGTTGTGGGCTTTTTAAAATTAATTTTTTTATTTTTTCTTACTGTTGCCCTGCCTTTTGCAGGTCGTGCATTAGAGAGTCATCGCAGGGGCAGGTGATAATTTGGGCAATGTTAACTTTGTAAATGGCATGTTTATGTATGTTTATAGTGCACAAACCTGTAAATGCCCCAGAAGATGCCCCTTTTTATTCCTGTTGCCACCAGCCATCTGCCAACACACCAACACTCTCCTACAGCTGGTTCCAAATACTGGGGGAAACACCGGGGTGATGCCATTTACCTGAAGTTTAGTGTTGATCTCATTTAAAGTTCATCTTCCTTGATGTCATGGGAGTTTTTAATCTGCCAAAGATTAACCTCAGTGGAACAAGATAAAATACAGTAACTCATTGGAGTTGTTCTGTGGTGGTTGAACTTGCCCAGAATGGTTTTCTGGGAAGGGAATATGTCTTTATGCTAAAATAAATCCTCCTGGAGCTGCGTTGACACTGAATTCTGCTCGCATTCCAAATGGCACCGTCGTCATTTGAAGAATGATAACAATTCCAGGCTTGAAATCTGTGCTTCACTTCTCTCCAGTGTCTTTGTAAGGGATAGGGTTGGTTTTTTTGGAGTGTTTGGAGAAACATTAGAGGACATCTGGAATGGGCAGCTCTGTTCATGTGAGTTTGGTTGCAGAGTCCTTGCTCAGTGTTGTGCAACTGGTGAATATCAGGGGCTGTTCTGTGTTAATGGAACAGCAAAATCTGCCAGTTTGCTCAAGTAATTTATTCTAAAGCTTAATAGGCCTCTGTTTACTTGAAACAGTGACCTTAACTGAAGAACTGACACAGCTTTCCAGCTCCAGAGCTTGTCCTTGGGTTTTCTTGCCAATCATTTTGGCTTTACAGTTCCATTCTCAAATAATTAAAAATCCTTCTGTGCTGTGAGCAGAAACACAGAGCAGAAACTGTGGGTCTGACAAGTGTTGTCAAATGTACAAAATAAATGCATTTGGGAAAAAAAAATTCCCTTCTAATCTGCTTATCATCAAAGGTCACCTTGAGTTGGATTGTGTCCTTCTGGGGCTCAGGTCTCCTCCCTGGGCCTCAGGATCTCTGAGTGGGTTTAAACTTACCTGGGGTTTCAGAAATGGGTAATTTTTAGGAATTTTGCTCGTTCCCTCAGTTCAGATTCCTTCAGGAATGGGAGCAGTTGTCAGTGTTAGAGAGAAGCTGCTAAACACGGAATTTCTGACGTGGTTTGATCTCAGCTCTGTGAGCACTGTAATTAAAAATTCTGGGTTTTTACTTTGGAAACTAAACCCGTAATTTCTTGGACTTTGGTTTGATTTTAAAATTTTGCTGTTCCATCAGCACGGTCGTCTTCTCACTTTTGTTTTGCTCGGCACTTCATGTTTTTAATCTTAAATGTTTAATGTTACTCGTGAGAAGAACAAGTTGTTTTCAAAACGAGAAGAAATTCAGGGAGAAAATTCATCAGTTCGCTCTAGGAAATCTGTCCCAAGTGGATGCAGATTGTTGGCTGTGCAGGAACACTAATGTGCTTTGTTTTCTTTCCTCACTCAGGTCGTGATTTTCATTTTCTCGTGTCATTCTCTTGAAGGGAGGAAATGGTTGTAGTGGAACGTGTTACAAATAAGCCACTGATACGGAGCCTTTGCAGTTCAGAAACGTTCATAGAGGAGCAAATTTAGCCCTTTTCTGTTTGTGTTCTGCAACCTGCCCGGGCAAGAAGGGAACTAAAAATGACGACTTCGTCTATCAGACGGCAGATGAAGAACATTGTGAACAATTACTCAGAGGCCGAAATAAAAGTTCGGGAGGCGACCTCTAATGACCCCTGGGGTCCTTCCAGTTCGTTAATGACTGAAATAGCAGATCTGACTTACAATGTTGTGGCCTTTTCTGAAATTATGAGCATGATCTGGAAACGGCTCAACGACCACGGCAAGAACTGGCGACACGTGTACAAGGCCCTGACGCTCTTAGATTACCTGATCAAAACCGGCTCCGAGAGGGTGGCCCAGCAGTGTAAGGAGAACATTTTTGCCATCCAGACGTTGAAAGATTTCCAGTACATCGATCGAGATGGCAAAGACCAGGGCATCAACGTGAGGGAGAAGTCCAAGCAGCTGGTGTCGCTCCTGAAGGACGACGAGCGACTCAAGACGGAGAGGGCCCAGGCCCTGAAGACCAAAGAACGCATGGCCCAGGTGGCCACTGGAGTGGGCAGCAACCAGATCACCTTTGGCCGAGGCTCCAGCCAGCCCAACCTGTCCACCAGCTACTCAGAGCAGGAGTATGGAAAGTCTGGAGGATCCCCAGCCTCTTACCATGGCTGTAAGTACAGGCAAACACACAGGAGAAGTTCCTCTTCCTTTTCTTTTGAGAGATATTTTGCATCCAGATTTGCTGTTGGAGGTGAGGGTGAGCCTGAGGTAGCTCAGTTGGTGGGAACATGGTGCCAGTAACACCAAAGTTGGTGTTCAGCTTTGGGCTCAGTCCCTTTATGGGATTCACTTGAGTTGGACTCAGTGATCCCTGTGGGTCCCTTCCAGCTCAGAATGTTCTGTGGTTCTGGTTGTGCTGCCTTTGTGGATCTGCTCCGTGGCATCGCTGTCTCCTCCCCTGCCTGGTTAAATGTTTGGTTTGGAGGGGATGTGTGTACTGACTTCATTTCAGAAGCAGTTGTTCCCTGGCAGTTCCCAAAGGTAGCACTGTCAGGCTGCTTTTGGGAATGTGCTCCGGTGTTTGGTGTGGGGAGATTGGGAATGGATTTTTCCTGGTTTTTTCCTTGGAAATTCATTCTTTTTGTGAAATATAATTCATGGAATCATAGAATGATTTGGGGTGGAAGGACCTTAAAGCTCATCCCATTCCACCCCCTGCCATGGGCAAGGACACCTCCCACTAGCCCAGGTTCCTCCAAGCACTGTCCAACCTGGTCTTGAATTCAAGAAAAAATTAGAAATACAGAATATTTCCTGGATCATTTTGCTACTTTATGCTGCTGCTATTGTACTTTGGCAAGAGTGCTGCTGTTTAATTTCCTTTATTGCTTACTCAGCAGTTCTTGGAGTAGTAATGCTTTGAATTTGTCTCTGTTTAAATATTTATACTCTCTGTCTTTGGTGTGTAAGTATCTCTACTAAATACTATATTTCATTCTTAAAAAATTAATACAATGATGTGGGAAGAACAAATTCTTTCTACCACTGCTTGGGGGGAACTCCCTGTCATGTCAGGAAGAGGCCTGATTTGGCACTAAATCCTCCTTAATGTAAGTAATGATCTGATGAAAGCTGCTTTGGCTGGAATGTCAGTGGTTGTGGTCTAATTCTGAAGGAAAATCTTGTCTTTAAATGAATGTTTAGGGTGTGTGGAGGGCTGTAACCCAGCCAGGGTGGAGAATCCACTGAGCACCAGTTCTAGGAATCTGAAGTTTGTCATGTCCTGGGTCCCAAAGTGCTGCTCAAATCATAAATATGTGAGTGTGCAAACACTTCTTGGGGAAGGCAGGGGGAGGTGGCAGGAAAATCAAACTAAATCTGTCCATTTAAAGCTATGGAGATGAGCAGGAAAAATTATTTCCAAAAAGAAGTATTTTGCAAATAATGGGCATGAAGATTTTCACGTATGAGGTTTTTTTAATCTTTTAATTAGGAGCTGGATAACAAACCTCTTAGTTTTTGTGTAATAATCATATTTCTGCCTGTTCATATTTTCTATAGGTACATAGGTTTTTTATAATAACCACACCAGAGCATTGTTTCAGTGTGACTTTTTAAAGCACATCATATATATTGTTACCACAACAATAACATTTTTTTTTCTTTTGAAGTCTGCAGATCACTGTTGACTACAGCAAAAATTCTTAATTTAGGATATAGCTTGAAATACTGTTTTTAACTTGAGCTGATGGACTAAATAATAGTGACTGAGTTCTGCTGAGCACACCTTGGGTTCCACAGGGTTATTGTTTCACCAGCTCCTGCCTCTAATTAGTGCCTGGAACTATTGTTTGGCACGTTAAATGCTACCAGAGGCTCCAAACTATTCCTCCCAGCAGGGTTGAGCAATGCAGGGTGTGTTCCTGGATTGTTCCTTGGGAGAAGCAGCAAATTTGGCTGTTCTTTCAGCCCAAATGTGGATTTAGTGGATGCTCCCATTTCCCTGTGTGTGTCTCCCGTGGCAGGATTGCTTTTGAGGTAATGATTTCTTAAGCTTTCCTTCCTCCTCCCTCCCTGAGCACAGACCTAAGAAGCTTTAGAAATCTCAGGCTTTTTTTTTTTTTCCTTCCTGGGTTGTGGCCTCTCCTGGACTTCTCACAGTGGATCAGCCCAAATACAGATGGCTGTTGGTTTTTTATATTTTGAAGTTTTAATGTGTTTTTGTCAGGTTTAATTGAGCATAGCAAAGCAAACCAGCACCTTTCAGAACAGCTGGGCTTAAATACTCCTGGTATTGGAAAATCTTTAGATTTTAGAAAATCTGATATTGGAAAAAAACAGCTTTATCCCAGGAAACGAGGAAGGAGTTTCATTAAAATCCAGACATTTAATCTGTTACATAAATGTAGGGTCATTCCTGTGCCTTCTAAATTTGATGGAAAAGATGCTTTTCATTATTTAAAGTGGAAGAGATTGTGTGCATCCTGTTTTATTTTTTTAAATGATAACCTCCTTTTGTTCTGAAAAGATGGATTCAGTGAAATATGTGAAAGGAATTAAGTTATGCTTGGCTCCTGGGAAATATTCTCCTTGTAGCAGCTCGAAGATGTGGTTGCTGCACTGTATATTCTGGCAGAATTCTCTTTCATTCCTCTGAGCCTTTGAAGAGGAGATCAGAGACATTTAGATTTGCAATCTATAGCATGAGGTTTGCCTCTTAAAAATGTACATCCCTCCTCTTTGCTGAATATATCACATGTCTTCTTAACAGTCAAATATCAGTAAAGTTTGGGAGAGTTAACAGCCTTTTTGCCAACATCACTAAATGAAATATTTTGTCTCTCAGTGGTTTTGGCATCAGCACATTTTACTTCTGTTCCTCTTTAGTGGGGATTGCAGATTTTGGGAATGCATTCCCCTTGCTTGAAGAGATGATGTTGGGCTATAAAATCTCATTTTTGATGCTTTCTTGCAGAAGAAATGAAGCCTGAGCTGACTGAAAGAGCTGGGTAGTTCCTCCAGGACAGACCATTGGGGGAACAAGAACTTGCAGTGGATACTGTGCTGGATTGTGCCTGAGGGATCTCTTCCCTTTCTGTCACTTCCTAAAAGTGCAATATTGGATAAGTCAGTGACCCCTTTTTGGTTTGGTTTGCTCAGAATGTTGAATGAGCTGCACTGCACAGGCTGAACACTGCAGTGCTCACTCTCCTGCCCTTCCCAGCCTCTAACACCTGTGGGTTTGAATCCAGCAGTTGGATTTTGTACTTGATGTTGAGCCAGAAAGGGTTTTCTTAAAGACTTGCTGGTCATGGTGTCCCAAATTTATCCTTTATGAAAAAGTAAAAGCATTACTTCCAGCCTGTGTAGTGTGGGAGAGTTCAAGATGGAAAAGGATCTCTTGACTCTCGAACAATTATCCCTCACTGCTGCAGGCAAGACTTGGCAAATAAGGACATTTCTCCCCATTTCCTTGTGGATATTTTCATCTCATCTCTAACAGTCCTTTAGAAGCTGTGCAAAGTGAAGTGGGGAAACGTGAGAGTTTTTAATAAGATCCTTTCCCCCAAAGCTTTGCCTTAATGACTTGGTTGGCCCTGAAGATCTCAGTGCTTGGGTAATTCCAGGGAGTACATTATGGTGTGTGAATGTGAAAGTATTAGTGTATTTTTGCTACTTAGTCTCATAACCTGTAAGTGGAAGCCAAGAGAGATACTAAAGCAAAAACCAGAAATTAAATCTCCTCCCAACCTTCATCTTGTCAACAATTTCTGACATACTGGGAACAATTGGTTTTATCTTCCAGTTGGCAGTTAATGTTCAGATTAGGAGCTGTTAAATATTCCATGACAAAATGCATAATAGTTCTTTATTATTTTGGAAAACGTGTAAATTCTCTGGAGTTGCAGGAAATCTGATGTCAGGTTTTATTTCACTGTGGAGGAATGTTCTTGTGTGGTGCTGAACCCAAACCTACTGGGGAGAGGAAGGAATAGAAGGTGGACATCCGAAATCTTTTGGAGGAGAATTTCTTCGCTCATAACGTGGTTTTGTGTCTAAAAAATTGTCTTTATGCTTTTATACATCAGTCACCCGGTTTTGAAAACTTCAACCTCCTGCTCCTGGCCTTGTTTCATCTACAGCTGCCAGTGACCACTTAAATAGGATTCTGGATTTATGGCTGCACAGGGAAAAGTAGGATGTTCTTAATATAGACCTCTTAAGCCTGAACTGGGGTGATGTTTCAAGCCTGGGAAGTGCTGGTCATGTTTTAAACCCAAGTTTACTGAGGCCTTACTGCTTATTCAGAGATCCAATCCTGTCATGCCCAAGCCAGGATGTCCCTGTGATATTTTGGGTTGTCCACACCCCCTTCCCTTTGTCCATGTGCTCCCGTGGGTTTGGGAGGCAGAGCCAGGCTGGGGTGGGTTTAGTGCCCTGATTTCATCGACACAAATGTGTGACCTGCTTTCAGAGCAGCACTGCCCGAGGTGGGCTCAGCTCAGCTAAGCTCAACTCACATTCATTGTGCAAACAGCCTGTTTGAGAAAAGATCGGTGAAAGATGGGCTGAAGATCCCTTTTATGGATCTTGGGAAATGCCAAGTCTGTTAACCTTTCCTGTAAAGATTCTGGGAGCAATTTTCTTCAGGTGAATTAATGAATTTTTAATGTTTCCAGTGATTATTGATATTAAGTCGACTCATTATTTAAAAGCAGTTTTGTGAAGCCTCAGCAAGGTTATGTTCTCTCATCTGTTTTGGCTTTCTCTCCACTTTTACTTGGAGTACAAAGTAAATCAGAGGAATTGCTGTTTGGGGTTTGACATGATAGGAAATTCATAGAATCCCAGAATGGTTTGGGGAAGGGACCTTAAAGCTCATCCAGTTCCAACCCTGTGCCATGGGAAGGGACACCTTCCACTAGCCAAGGTTAATCCAACCTGACCTTGGACACTTGCAGGGATGGGGCAGCCACAGCTTCTCTGGGCACCCTGTGCCATTCAGATTTCAGAATGCTCCTCTTTTTAAAGTTGGGGGTTTTTATTTATTTAATAATTTACAGGTTTTTAACAATTTGCAGGTTGGAACACATCTCTGCCCTTCCATCTTAGTCAGGGAATATATGACTTATCATCCAGCAGTGAATCTGGATGAACAGTTTGGATAATTCCCGTAGTTTGAGGTGTTGAAGGAATGTGACAGACTCCTGTCAGACGTCACTTGACAACTTGATTAAATTCTCTCATCATATATTTCTTTTTCTGGTGAAGGTGGGAAGTGCCATTGGTGTATTCAGGCTTCTGTAGTGGCACTAAATGATCCAACTCTGTCTGTTGAGCTGGATGTAGGGATCACCTGGGAGGAAAATGCTCCTAAAACCAAAACAAACCTCAAGGATTTGTTCAGGGTTAAATGAATTTCAGAAGTGCTCTGTGTGCTCAGCACAGTTAAATCCTGCAGGAAGGTTGAGCAGCTCCACCTTGTCACGTTCAGAGGTGTTATTAACTCTCCTCTTGTGTCTGAAAGATTCTTTAATTCCCAGTGGAAAGGTGGATTACACAACTCCTCCTAGATTGAGCAGTTTGCACATGCCTTCCCATCATTTGAGAGGCTAGTTTGGCTTTTTGAACGGATCCCATCTTTGTTTGAGTGGTCTTTCATTGGAAGACTAACAAATGGGATCTCTGCTTGGTTCCCAAGGGAATTTCTGTCGGTGTCTTGAGTTCTTACCTTGATATTAATCTAATTTTTCAAGTCAGCCTTGGTTTGTCTACATTTGTGGGTGCACTGATTGAGGGAGGAAGCAGCTTTTCTTTCTGAACAGCTGTGACTGAGAAGTGAAGTCTGTTCTTCAGAATTCCACCTGCAGATCAGAAAAAGAAAAACCCCAGGAATAACAAAACCAATCCCAAAACCCAAGCACAGCCTTCTGAATGGAAATGCAAAGTCTGACTGGTGTGCTGGGAGTGATTTTTGTCACTAATGCAGGCAGTGACTCTGCTTTCTGTGTCCTGTGTATTCACTTCAACTCAGCCAGAGCTATCGACATCTACAGAGGGCTTTTGATATTGCCAAAATATAGGAAATCATCAATAGATGTGTCTGAAAGACAGCAGAGCCTGGCCTGGGGACAGATGGTGGAGCAGAATCCTGCTTTAGTGATTAACTGAGGGTGGAGATGATTCCCTTGCCGAGCAGCCCAGCCCGGTGGTGTCGCTCCCTGCGGGAGCAGATTCCCACCAGTTTGCTTCTGGGCAGCCTGGAGGGACTGGGATCTCCAAATTCCCAACAAAGCAGGGCTTAGCAGGTCAGAATTGATCTATTGAGTCCCATCTTACATAAACATCTGAGTTAACTGTCATGTGCTGGGGGATAAGGGATGCTTTGTGTGGCAGCGATCCTGTTACTAAGGCAATAACCTTTCTGCTGGATCCTGGGAATTCAAACCTTAATGCAGGATGAGGCCCATATAGGAGTGAAGTTGCTGCATAAAGCATGTCAGGTTACTCCCAGGAACAGTGTTTTGAATTTTCCTTAATCCTTTCTCAAACAATTTGCTGGCAGCTCTTTAATGTAGGTGGTTTTATAACACTGCAGAGGTTTAATGTAAAATGGCAACATTCTTATAGTTTGTTTTTTTTTTTCAAATGAGGCCCAAGGAAGAATTTCAAATGGGTATTTTTCCTTTTTTTTTTTTTTTTTTGGAAGTGCCTTTTAGAGTTAATGAAACCAAGTAGAATGAATTGCTGGAAAAGCCTGAAAGTGAAAAGAAATAATTTATATCCGTGAGACGCCGTGTTATCCACGTTCAGATCCTGGAGCTGCTGATGTTGGGCTCTGCTGGGAGCTGTGAGCTCATGGAGCTCCCTGCCAAAGCAATCCAGCCCTTCCTGTGCATGGCTGGGAGGTGAGGACCCCCCAGGGGAGGGCCAGTGGGATGCAATTCCCGCTCCTTGCAGCTTTTCCGGGCAGAAGGGCCGTGAGCTGCTGAAAGCTGAGACTGGTGAGTGTGTTCAGCAAGTCCTTCCCGTGGAAATGGCAGGAAAATCAACGGGATGGACCCATTCCACAACATTTTAAAGCTGTTGTATCGTCAGCTTCTGAGCTGTTATGGAATGTAGTAACATCAACAGAGGTGGAAAAGCTGATTTGCAGGAAGTGCAGGAAATCCCATTTCCCCCCACAATTGCAGTTGAAAAACTGGAAGACCAGGAGGTGCCTCCCTTCTCATGGTCCAGGTCCATCTGCTCTCAGGTGACTCTGTTGGTGTCCCATTTGTCCCACACTTATCCAGCTCTGTTTTTAAACCAGTTACAACTCTTTCCTTCTCTATTCCCTGCTGGAAAACTGCTCTTCTCTACTTATCTCTTAAATCTACTCATGGTCAATTTATACCATTAGTTCTTGCCCCTTTATCTTAAATAGCTTTTCTGGCTCTGTGGTGTTTGCAAGCCTGATATGTTTAACAACCATAAACTGCTCAATCTTCTTTTTGCAAAGATAAACACATAAAACATTCTCCATGCTCTGAAGGGAAGTGTTTCCACCTCTATTCTGGTTTTGAAATCACCCATCTTGGGTTTGAGTGACCAGAACTAGTGCTCATGTTTAACCTCTGTTGGCTGGGAATTATCACGTGCTTTAGTTATATTGTTTTTAATAGTCCATATAATATATCAGAGAGCCTGGCTGTGACTGTTGGAGCAAACAGGCTAAATTTAGTTATTTCATTTGAAAAAGTAATAGAATTGAGGGATGAGTAACATCTCTGTTGCAGTAAGGAGCTTGTCTGGTTGGCTTGAGAGCCTCAGGATCTGGGGGATAAATTATTGTGTCCCTTTAGAAACAGAGTGGGGTGGGATGGAAAGGTCATTCCTTTTTTAGGGAGGGTCACCTGCCTTGAGGCCTGTTGGAGGAGAGAGGAAGGTGCACTTCTTGTTTTGAAATGTCATCTTGGAGAGACAAGACTGGGAAGTGTTTGCAGGATTAAAGTAGTGATGAAAAAGTGCTTTTTAAAACATAGTTTGGCAATCTCAAACATGCCCAGCTGGCCTGCTAAGAAGAAACTCAATTTCTTAGACCTTGCCATGCTAGTTTAAAAACATGATTCCTCTCTATTAAATGTCAATGTATATTTTGCCAAACCTAATTATCATTCCAGCCATTAAATACAAACTTCCTTGCCAAACTGAGATAAAATTTCTGTGTGAATGATTTGATGCTAGAGAATTATTTGTGAGAGTGAGCACAAAAAAAACGTTTAGTTATTGTCTAGTGCTAAACCTACTAGTGTTGTCCCATTGGGATGGGAATTTCTGCATGTTGCTGTGGTGAAAACATCAAGAAAAGATGGTTTGTATGTTGAGAAATTGCATATTTTAGCTGTCAAGCTCGAGTGTTGCTCGTGGAGTGGGGGAGATCACAGCTAGAGCTCAGCTAGTGGAAATCTTCCTCCAAAAAAAGACCAACCAACACCAGAAACCAAACAACGCCCCCAACCCATAGACCAAACTCTTTCTTAACAGAGAATGATACAGTATTTGTGTAAATTTGGGGTATGAAAGGCTGGCTTGTTTGTCCCTGAGCCTGCTCAGCAGTTAAGAATAGTTCTTTATCTTCCCATTAGGACTGTATTATTTTACAGAAAAGTGGGTGGTATCCAGTTTTACCCCGAGATTGGCCAACTCCCAGCAAATCCTTAGTGACATTGGGAGATGTGAGAAATATCAACAAATGTTTTCTTGAACAATTAATTCTCTGCATTTTTAAGTCGGTGTCCTACCCCCAAAGTCCTCAGGGTGTCCAGGGGTCCTCGTTGATGTTACAACCCCACTAAAGCCTTTATTTTCCAGGAATATTTGTCCTTTAAACCAACTGAATTGTCATTCCCCTCAGCCATGGTGGGAGCTTTTGGAGGTCTCCAGTCTCCCTGGAACATGAACGTGTGAAAACGGGGACGGGGGGTGGGATCTGCTCAGAGCAGGAATCAAACGCGCCACACGTTTGTTGTTGTTTGATGTGTTTGATGTGCTAAACGCGGTGGGTTTTGTCTCCCAACAGCAACATCCCCTCGAGTTTCCTCGGAGCTCGAGCAGGCCCGGCCTCAGACGAGCGGGGAGGAGGAGCTGCAGCTGCAGCTGGCGCTGGCCATGAGCCGGGAGGTGGCGGAGCAGGTCGGTGCCCGTGTAGGTTTTGCCTTTGATAGTTGAGATTGCAATCCTGGTTTGGTTTGGTTTTGTTTTTTTTTTTCCTTCCCAGTGGCAGCTTGGCTTTACTCCAGGTGGAAAGGCCATTTTGGAAGATGTTGCTCTTGCTTTTTTTTTTCTTTTTTAAATCTGTTTTTTTAAAGTAACTCCAGCCTCCGAGCTGTTGAGACTAGTGGAAGATGACAGTCACTTTGCGAGAAGACTTTGTGTGGGAGGATGTTAATCAGCCCATTACTGAAGATGTTTTCAGTTAGGAAGAGCTGGAAGCGTGACTGGTCCTGAAAACCTTCATTAATGTCAGTGAATTCTGATTCCAGTGGAATTTTGAATGGTCTGGTTGTTTGGTAAGAGTGTCTGGAACAAGAGGGTGACCTGACACAAAGTACCAGAATATATAAAGAACTTGGTTTAAAGTAACTTGATTCCTAATCTGTCACCTGAGTTATGTTACTGTGCTAATTCTTAAGAAGTTCATTTTGAATTTGGAGTAAATGATAGATAAATAATTGTGGATAAAGTCTGCTTCATGTTAATGTATAAGTTGAATCTCAGCTATGAGTGAAAATTCAAGTCAGCCCTGCTGAGTGTAATATTTTAGAGGTTTCCTGTGACAATTTAGCTTAAGCTGCATGTTAAACATTAGAATCTCTATGCTTGGAAAGGAAAACTATCACCCAGTAAACTTTATCATTATTGAGCAATAAAGGGAAAGAAAATATAAATCAGAATCTAATCAGTTGAAGTAGCTTGAAAAATGACAAGGAAAATACCAGCTGGGGGATTAGTCAACTTCTGAAAGATGTGATGCAAGCAAAGACATTTAAAGTATTTGAATGTACCACAAACATTGTAGCTTACAGATGTTTAAACCTTCAAATTACAGGGAGTTGGCTCGACTGATTCCCTTGGTGTTCTAACACTTGTATCAGTGTGGAGGGAAGCTGAGAAAAGCCAGGGAAATTAGAGTTTAGTTCCCCACAACCTTCAGCGGTTCCAAATCATGGCGATCATTTAAAAAGGGGCTGTTTACTCGGAGTTCTGTGGTGTTTCTACCTAGAAGCTGAATTTTGGAAAGAATGTTGCATTTATATTCCCATCAGGAATAAAACAACACAAGGGTAAATGTCAATCAGCAAACTGGATTGTGATGACACCGCTGGTGTTCCGGGGTCGGGGTGCTCCTGACCTCTGGTTGAGGCAAGAACCGCAAGAAAATTCCTCTCCCTCTCTCAGTCATGTCCAAATTCTAGCAAATAATCCCAGCAGCGGTGGCAGGGAGGGCTGGCCAGGCCTTCCCTGGAGGTGTCCTGCCCAGGGGTTGGATTCCTGGAGGGAGCAGCAGCCCAGTGCAGGCTCATGGTCTATATCACCAGTGTTGATTTCCTTTGCAGGAGGAGCGCCTCAGACGCGGAGATGATCTGAGATTACAGATGGCTCTGGAGGAGAGTCGCAGAGACACAATTAAAATTCCCAAAAAGAAGGAGGTAGTGCCTTCGACTAAGAAACTCCCGGTTATGCTGCCAAAAGCTGAAATACAGTAACACAAAATAGCTTAATACTGAGCTCTTGTATGCTTTTGGGATTGCTTTGTTGTGTAGCTTTAAAGCTTCTTCCGTGTGGGTTAAATTTCGAACTACTAGTCAATGCAGGTGTGTAAAAGGAAAAAGAAAATAAAAATAATTGCTTCTTCACTCTCATGGGTTTGTACTTCAGAGTGACAATGCTCTTGATTAAAGCTCAGATTATTCCTGCCCTCAGCACACCACTTTGTTGGACCTGATGGATGCCCTGCCCTCCTCGGCACCGGCCCCGCCGAAAACGGAGCCGTGGGGACCTCCCGCTGTTGCAAACCAAACTGATCCCTGGGGAGGATCCACAGTTGCAGCTCCTGCCTCTGACCCGTGGCAATCATTTGGTAAGGAGAAAACTGCCAGGAGGAATGTTATTTAAAGGGTTTTGCTTTTTGATGTTGAGCTTTTCAAAGTTCCTCTGTGTCCAGTGTCATGCTCCTGTATTAGTCCATCTCGATTGGTTCCCATACTCTAGAACTGACATTTCCCAACTCATTTCCAAGCAGAAACAAATGGAAATTTCACTCTTTTTAAACAGCTGGATTTTTGTTTGTGCATTCTATCTGTTGTACTTCAGGCTGGTGGTTCTACAACCTCTTCTTTAAAGTCATTTACATCAGCATTCAACACACCACCATCAGGTTCCTGATGAAAATGTTGAAGTTCAATAATGAAATGCCTTGTTTGGGGTTTTTTCCCCTCCTCACGGTGGCATTTAAGGCACCTACAAAGCTGCTGGGCCAGCTGCAGGTCATCATTCTAAGTGTCATCTGTTTCTCTTTTGGTGACAGGAAATCAGAAGAAGCCTAAGTTTTGGGCCCCGAGGCTATTCAGTGTATTTTTCCATAGTTAAAAACAAACAAAATCCAACTTTCTTCAATTCTCCTGCTTGATCTGTCACCCTCTGACAGGATTTCCCTTCCATCAGTTTTGGCTGTAGTGTTTTTTGTCAGTGCCTCCCAATTTCATTCCACCACAGCACAACCCCTTATTCCAGCTTGCTGGTTTCTTGGCTCCCAAGGATAGTCCTGAAGATAAAAGTTTTAGGAGTTTTCTGATAAAAAGAGTCATTCATTAAACTGTATTTCTCAAGTCCTGCATGTGCTGTGGTGTTCCAGTGGAGCTGGTGGAAGCTCTGCGAAGGGATCTTCCCAAACGCTCTCATTTCCTGCACTCCCTTTATGAAGGAAAAGACATTTTGGGAAGCTTCAGTTGATGGGAAATGCTGTCATTAGCATTTCTGGTGGGGCACTGCTGTAGCTCAGCGCTGAGGGCAGATAAAGGAAATGTAAGTACCGGTGTGGGAATAGTTTGGCTTCCTTGGAGAGTTCTGGCATTTCCTGGTGTGGAGCTGCAGCGAGACCATGGGCCTGTTGATGAAACAAAAACCAGCAAATTGGGATTTGTGCCATTGTGTGCAGCACTGAAATGGTTTACAAGAATATTGTGATGCCAAGGGGGGTTGTATGTAGTTTGGAAAACTCAAAATAATTTCAATTTCAAGTTGTCACTTGAAAGCCACGTGGTGGTTAAAGATAATGGTTGTGCACGTGGGGCTGATCCCGAACTGCTCTGGGTTACACAGTCCTCAGTTAAATGGAATTAAACCATTCCTGCCGAGAAGGTTCATAGGGAAGAGGAAATGTTTGCATGTCCTGCCTGGTTTGGAGGTAGTTGATCACTGTACAGTTGTACAGGATGTGCCTGGGAAGTGCTGGGCTCCCATTCCTGGTGCTCCAGGAGGGGGATGGATGTCAGGCCCAAGCAAGAATGACCTTCCAGCACCCACCTGGGCCACTGCAAAAGGAACGTGGGATTTGCCTCAGTATTCCTGGGGTTTAATAACTTAAAATATTGGTAGAAACAAAAACAGAATTGCTTTGCTGGAAAGCAATAAATTAAGTTGGGGAGGAAGAAGAAAAACCTGGCAGGAAATTGTAAATGATGAGAGGAGTTTCCTTCTCTTTTCCTTCTCCTTTGTTTGGTCTTAAATATCCCCTTTACCCTCGTGCACAACCTGAAGCAATTTGGTCACTGAATTTGTGGGAACTAAGAGTTGTCACAAATTTCCAATAAAAACGAGAATCCTGAACATACAGGCTTTGGGTTAAAAGAAAATAATAAGGGATATCAGTGGGAAGCTCAGATCTGTGTCAGGAGTGCTTACACACGGGAATAAAAAAAGCACAGCTGGCTCAGGGAAGCTGATTATGTTTTTAAAAAATAACAGTATGGTTAAAAGAGTTGGAAGACATTGCATCTTTGTTGTCTTTCTCCAAGTGTTAGTGTTTTGTATCTCATACCTTTTACCTCTGGGCTTTTTCTAAACTTACCCCTGAGTTCATAAATAGACCCTGTGATTTAGGTCACCTCTAGTCAGGTATTGTCAGTTGTGGTGACAATGTAACAAAAGCATGTTTATTTTCTTGTTGGAACTGCAGATATTTTTATTCAGTTTGAAAGGGGGGGATTTGTTTATTCATCTGCCTTGCACAGAATTTCCTGGTGCTTGTTGTTCAGGGCGTGTGACATTGATGCTGAGAGTTGTCAGTGTTCCTGGTGCTGAACTGTTTCACCTGTTTATGTTCAGTGTTAATTGGCAGTAAAGGCACATAAGAGAGGTTAATCTCCCAGGAAAGCTTTCCAAAGTGAAGCTGGACTCACTGGGGTTCCCGCTGACTCTTTTTGCAGGTGCCAAACCAGCTGCTTCCGTTGACCCTTGGGCAGCACCAGCAGGATCCACAGCTCAGCCTCTGTCCAAAAATGACCCTTGGGCTCCTGCTCAGTCATCTTCTACTGCAGCAAAACCTTCTGTGGATCCCTGGGGACCAGCACCTGCAAACAAACCTCTCTCTACTTCTGGTGAGAAACAGTCTCATGTTATTTGAGTAATGAGGAGAAACCCCGATGATGTTCTTGCATTGTGTGGTTCAAAGCAGCTGGGTGCTGAACAATGTGCAGAACTGCTCTGTAAGATAAAAGGGAGTTGTAATAACTAGCAGGAAAAAGAAAATCAAATGTAATTATTCTGACTTAGAGCTCTGAATTCGTGGTGCTGCTTCGTGCTCTGTCCCTTCTACATTCTCCTCTTGGTGTTTGTGGCTGCCTGCTGAGCCCTCGGGACTGCTGCTGCTCTTGGGTTTGATCTTTAATTAGACAAGGACTTAATTTCTGGCAATGAACGATCCTATAATTTAAGCTTTCATCATGATAAACAGCTCTGCAGATGGATGTCTCTGCAGATGTAGATTGACAGGTTGAGCAGCTCCAGGCTCCGAGGAGACTTCTGGAGGTGCAGATGAAGATTTGTTCCTTCAGACCGAGGGTGTGAAGTGATCCCTGAGCCCTGGGTACCAAGGTGCTGATGTAATTGTCTGTTCATGCTTTGTAACTAATGCAACCTTGATGAGTCTTAATACCTGCTATTTTCATATCAGCACCGTGGCTAAATGCATCCCAAATGCATTTTCTGCCAGTCCTTCATCCCAGCACATAACAAACAAAGGAATCTGAGTACTGCTAAAAGTTGTCTCATCAGCTTTCCACTGGGCAAAGGGCAATAATTGGATCATTGTGACAATGTGTCTTTAGCTTTGTTCTTTTTTAAAGTGTTGTTTTTATACTCAATCATCACTTGTTTTCTCGGGATTTTGTCTTTTTGTGCTCTTTTTGGACCTTCATGACATGACATGACATGACATTTGCTTGAAATGTGTTAAAGGTGAAAACTAAGTTAGAAAAACATTTCAACTAATTAAAAACGCCACACAAACTTTAAAGCTTTTCAGGAGTGTGATTGCTGGTCATTTGGGTTTGGGTTTGCTGCCTCCATTCTGAGGTAAGAGTGTGGAATTTTGAAATGGTGATGTTTTCAATGGCTGTGAACTCTGGGCAAGTGCTGGTGCTTCAGCTAACGGGGCTTTGCCATCTCAGCAACCTTTGCTATTGCATTTCTCCTCCTTTTCACCTGGGAAGCACAAGTCAAATCATCACTGAAGCTATAACAGTGCTAAATTTGGCTTTGGAACTCTGTTCAGAATGTGTTTTACTTGAGGGCCGATTAACACTTGATAGTTCAGGCTGTAAATCCATTTCTCCTTCTGCAGCAATATCTGCTTTCTCTAGTGCAGACAATCAACCAAACCCCAGCATGCTCAAGGTGTGCCCTACACTGATTTAAAAGCAAACTGCTCTGAATTAGTTGTTTAATTCTGTAAGAAAGGACAATTTTCTGACATTATCCTTCTCCCAGCTCCTGGGTAACTCCAGGACCACTCCAAGTGCTGCCCTGGAACCCAACAGTCTCGGTAACACAAATGGGTTAGGAATTGCTTCCAGGAGGATCAGGTGTGGGATGCAACCGAAGATGTGTTAATGACAGGGCTGTCTTGTTGTTTTGAACAGGAAGTACATCTTTTGACCTCTTCAGTAATTTGAATGGTACAGTTAAAGATGATTTTTCTGAATTTGACACACTTCGAACTTCCAAAAAGCCAGGTACGAATCCAGTTCTTAGCATGTGGACAGGTTGGGTGATAGTCACAGCAACAAATGTCTCTCTCCTTAAATTTTATTAGAAAACAAAAATCAGCTTTCACTAAGGGAAGGATTAAAGCTGGTGGTAATGCAGCAGTAAAAGCTTGTTGTTCACATTTTGGCCTGTGCATGAACTTGTGGGGAATGGGCCTTTTGCACTGTAATCCATAGAATTGCACTGTGTAACCTTTGGCTGCATTGACCCAGAAATTTATTTGGATTTTAAATTCCCAGTATCCAACGAGTTTGGAGCAGGGCTTGTGCTCAGAGAGTCAAACAGAACCATGCTGACTGAATTCCTCTCATGTGTAAATTCTAGTAGGAAGATGAGAAAATACACTTCTGTGAATGCTCTAATTTATTTTTCTTTTGGTCATTAGTGACTAAATCCTAATTGCCAGACCCTCAGTGTCAGGGCTGTGATACCTTGTGCTCTCAGGATGGTTCTGCCTGAAAGAACAGTGACTAATGCCCAGCTGGGCTTTTTGAACATCAAACCTGGGTGGAATCCAGCTAGGAAGGGCACAGCAGTGGTGTAGGGCCAGGGCAGAAGCCAAGGCTTTTGAGTATCTTTTCCTTGGAGCCTCTGAGTCCCACCTGGAGCAGCAGAGCTGTGGGAATGCTCATCAGGGCAAAGCAGGGAACGCCTTCAGTAGAGCTCTGCACCTCTGACTGCAGCTTTTTCATGCTCTCCTACAGAACATTTGTGTGCTTGCATGCTAAGGGTGTCCCTGACACACTCCAGCTTGACTAATCCCAGCGTTAGAACTAAACATTCCTGCTGTCAGACACTTCAGGGTTTTCTCTGCTTGGCTGTGTGGATTAATGGGAAGTTTTGTTTGTCTCTTTGTGTTGTTTCAGCTGAATCAGGTTCCACTTTGCCATCTCAGCATAGCGGTACCACAAGTCCTGATCTCTTTGATTCCCAGCACTCCAGTGGGACATCAGGAAAACAAAGTGCAGCTCGGAAAACCCCGGAGTCCTTTTTGGGCCCCAATGCTGCTCTGGTGAACCTGGATTCTCTGGTGTCTAAGCCACCACAACCTGTTACTTCACTGAATCCATTCTTGGCACCAGGTCTGTCTCTGCACAACCCTCCACGTTTCTGTTTTAGCTTTCCCTCCCTGTAGGAAAACTGTGCATAACTCAGTCCTGGTGGATTTAAAGGAAGGAGTTTGGGGCTTGTTTTTCTTGGTTGCTTCAGGCAGCAGATCATGGGTGAGAGCAGGAAGGTCTCAGAGAGGCATCCTGGACTCACCCAGCATGGTGACAGTCCCTGAAAGCACAGACTTTCTGCTCTTTGTCTGCAGCTGAGCTTGGTTCCAGCAGTTTCCCTTCCCCTTTTCCCCTTGCACTCTCTGGATTATCTGCCTGCAGCCTGAGGTTCCAGAGAGCAAAATTCAGTGGGTTGCTGGTCAGGCTGTCTCCAGGCTGGCACAATAAACCAGTTCTCATCTGAAAACACATTCTCAGTGTATATGGGAAAAAAAAACCAGGCTGTTGCAGTTCTCCTGTAAGCTGGGCTTGTTAGAAGTGAGCCCTTACTTAGACCAGACTCAGATGGTGACACTAAACACGTGGAACACGTACTTTTTAAAAGCTGAAAGGTGTGCTGAAATTTCTGTGTGTTGCTCATATGGTGAAAAACACCTTGAAATTCTCTTTCAGGATGGATTTTCTTCACTCTTCCAGTGGGTGTAAAAAAAAAAAAGAGTCAGTTTATTAAACTCCTTGAGCAGGAAAAAGCAGTGATTTTGAGCAGCCTTGGCAGTGAGCGCTGAGAGGAAATCTGTGTATCTGCCGTTACCGGTTACTACAAAAAGTTTGTGAGGGGTCACTGGGCCATCCAAATAACGCTGTGCACGGATGGTAAAAGGAATTTGCAGGGTTGGCAGCAATCCAGGGAACCTCAAACGCTGGGAAAGTTACTCTCTGCTTTTTCTAGCACCGCTGCAATTCGGAAACAAGTTGTTTACTTTGTGAATTCTTGTCCAAACTCAGTGCCAGAAACACGAAAATGGAGTTGGCTGGTGAGGTTGTGAGGCAAATGTGCAAATCAGAGAATCACAGAATAGTTGGGAAGGGATCTTAAAGATCATCCAGTTCCACCCCCTGCCATGGGCAGGGACACCTTCCACTAGCCAAGGTTGCTTCAAGCCCCGTCCAACCTGGCCTTGGACACTTGCAGGGATGGGGCAGCCACAGCTTCTCTGGGCAACCTGTGCCAGGGCCACACCACCCTCACGGGGAGGATTTTCTTCCCAATATCCAAACCTTAGTCTCTGTCAGTTTAATCTGCAGTAAAGGAGCACAGAGAGCCTGCAGGTCTCTTCCCCAATGCAAATTTTAAATAGCATTTAAAAACTGTAAATTAGAGACCTGGGTGTCATGGTTAGGCACGTTCCAGGTAACCAAATTTGCAACATCTCTGTCTCTATCAGAAGTGGAAACTGTTGGTCAGGGAAGGGATGTTTTGTGGGAGTGATGGGTTCAAGGAAACAGACTGTACTGGTGCACCAGGGAATGTGGTGAATGGCATCCAGGCAGGTTCTCCCCGGGGTGTTTTGGGTTTGGGAGCATATGGGAATGAACAAAGGGTACGTTCTTTGCCAGAAAAGACAATTTCCAGACCCTGGTGTTGATTTCAGTGCCATCTCTTTCCCTCTTCCCTGCAAACCAGGCGCCGCTACAGCCCCGACTCCAATCAACCCCTTCCAAGTGAATCAGCCTCAGCCGCTCACCCTGAACCAGATGAGAGCGAGTCCCGTGATGGGAACCAGCCCTTCCTTCAGTGCTGTGCCCCCGATGAGCATGGAGCCAATACCTCTGTCTTCCATGGCCCCCGTGCCCGTGGGAATGGCACCGCTCCCGGCGATGGGCACCGTGACCTCGATCACCAGGATGGGCCAGGGGCTGAGCATTGCAGGATCAATGCCCCAACCTCTCCACAGTACAGGAATCCCGCCGTCAGCCTCCCAGTCTGCAAATACAACTAACCCTTTCCTCCTATAAAGACCCAATTAAAGGAACTTTTCTTTTCCTAGTGTTTCCAGGCTGAAGTCTTTACAGCGGAACGAACGTGGCCTGTGTGGACTGAACGGTGTGTGAGAGACTTGGAAGTAGATTTGCAGTTTACAGTTATGATCTTTGAAGAGTTGTCTCTACTTACCAGTTAATCTAAATCTAGTCTTTGCTACAGATGGTACCTTACTTTGGCTTGTTGAGCATCATGTGAAAATGTTCAGACTTTTCACCAAAGTTAGATTTCTGCCCATTTTGTTACTTTGTTAATCATTTCAATACACTTTCTAGGGAGAGAACCTGCCATTTTAAACTCCGTTGGCTATTTTGTAGATGTCAGATCATGTGCTGGATCCTGAAATTACTATTTACCTGCATCTGTCACTTCCTATGCCCATATGATAGACCTGAGATTCCGAGTGCTAGTGAATGTTTTGCACATAACTACACACAGTTCTAGACTGTTGGTTCACCCATAGTCCTTACTCTTAGAAAGAGAACGATCCGGAGGGCCCAGGTGGCTGGTTTTTATGCATTAAACATTGCGAACTCGCACTGCTTGTGGTATCTGAGGTGTGACCGAGAAAACAAGCTTGTCTCTAAAGGAAAATAACACAAAAACCCCAGACTAAACACCCAAGAACACGCTCGAGTTGTCGATATGCCGTGTGCTGTCGTGCAGTGTTGAATTTGTACACTACTCTAAGGACTCCTGGAACTCTCTGTGAGTGGCTGCACTCGTGCTGAGTGAGTGTCCTGCTCTGTGCTTGTCCAGTACCAGCTTCTTTGGAAGTTTTTTCCATGTGTATTTTGTTTTTATTTGACTTACAATGTGAGTTGAAAGAAAAGGAAAAAAAAAAAAAAAAGAAAAGACAAAAAAAGGACAAAAAAAAATGAAATACAGTGGGACAATGAATTCAGTTTCACCGGGGCAAGCTTTAAAACTAATTCAGGCTTAACCTTGCTATATGCAGTTACTCTTGTATACTTTTGCACATATTTTGTTTAGTACAGTTTCATATTTGAGTTTGCAGAGTTACCTAATAGTCCTTTTTTTGCTAATTTTTATAATGTGGTTCTTATTTAACTGTCTGGTTTTGATAGATTTATCAAGTCTGGCTGAAAAAATTAAGATATTGGCAAATGTCATTTTTATGGTTTTAATGCCCTCTTATTTATGGTTTTAGCTCTTTGTTTCTGTAAAGAGAGTTTAAAAGGGAAGATTAACACTAAAATATTTACTTTTAAATGAAATATTCATAATGCAAATCAAAAACAAATCCTCGTGACTAATTATTTTTAGAAGAATTGAATTTGAGCGTAACATGATTTAAGACTACATTAAAAAGAAAAAACACTAAAGTCGCCTTTCCCTTGATTTGTTCCCGTTTCCTGACCCCCCCAGACTGGACAGACTTTTAGCCTTGATGAACAACATCACAAGAGAGGCTGGTGGTGTTTTTTTTTTTCCTTGTAATACTTCTTGAGCTGTTAAAAATCCTAATGTACAAACCCCGACTCGTTTAATTTTATCGACTAATTTTTCCCGATGGAAGGTGCACTCCAGAGAAAAACTGTTCCCTGGGAGCTGAGCTGTCCCTTTTTAACTGGCATGTCTGGACTCCTCGGCACCGCCCCACGCTCAGGGGTTCTGGTGCAGACCCGGCCCGCCCGACTCTGCTCCCAAATATCCATGGGCAGGGATGGCCCAGCGCTCGCTCCTGCCTTGAGGGCACCTCTGCATGGATTGGTGCATCTTGGTGGCCTTTTCCCTGACTAGGAGGGGGGGTGGAAAACCAGAGAACAAACCACAAAGAAGTGGCCAGAGTTGTGTGTTGTGGTGTGCCGGAGCCGTGTGCCGCCGGAAGGGACTGGGATCTGTCTCCTGGTGGGAAGGGGAGGCTGAGAGACTATCAAATTTAGGGTACAATCACAGATTTTAGCTGTGTAGGTCAGTGTAGCTCTGTTAGTGTGCGGAATGCTAAGTGTGTGGATGTTTCTATGCAGATTGTGGGATCCTCTTGGATACTGTGGAATTGGTGAGGAGGAGCCCCAATATTCATCTGCTCTCGTTTTTATATAGGAGGAAAGAGAATTGCTGTCCACAGCCAGTATGTCTTTAAAAACAAAACAAAACCCATTCATGTTGCCTTTCAGAATAAGGAAAAAAGACTTTACTTTTTGTTGTTGTTGAAGTTACTGAGAGGTGTAGACCAGGAAGGGTGTGATTCTTGCAGATGGGGGGGGGGAAGTGCTTTCCAGCTGATCTGTGGCAAGATTTATTTTTCCAGTTTGATTTTCTCAACAGTGGAATCAAGGCCACTCGATGTTTTTTTCCCTTAGTGTGTCTCCTGAATTGCAGTTGGATGGGGCACTGTTCAGCCAGAAGTCCTGACCACATCCTGGGTAACTTTTTGGAGGCGAAGGTGGGGTTGAGAGTAAGCATTTAAAGTGATGAAATAATCTACATGACTTGATAAAACTGTGCTGTGGGCCTGGTAGGGAGCCCTGGCTTAGTGAAACTGCTGACTGGCCAATTGTTGCTTTTACCAAGTCACTTCTCCAAGAGCCATGTTCCTTTTAATTGGATATACATTAAATATGGAGAGAGACACTTATGGCACAACAAACCACGGCAGGGCTCTCGGAGGAGCCACGGCCCAAATCCTGGTGCTGTAAAGCTTTAGGCTGAGACTAACCAAGCCCAGATCCCAGCCTGGCACAGGGCTTGTGGCAGGAGATGAGTTTAAGAGGAGGAAGGGCTGGTTTGGTAAATCTTGGTTGCTGGGCTGGGCCGTGTCCCCACCTCGTGCAGGAGTGGGTGGCACTGAGGGGGGTTCTGCCTGGGTGTGCCCCAAATTGTCCATCTCTTTTTGTGATGATTTAACTCCTCTCCAGGATAATCCTTCCCCCTTCCTCGCCCTCCCATGTTCCTGCATGGAGGACATGTGTGTATCCCATCACACCCGCTCTGCCCTATTTCTCCAAGCTCATTTTCCCCCTCTTCTCCTTTTTCTCAACTTGCAAATACTAAAAGTGCTTTTTTTTTTTCTTGATTTTTTAAAAAAAAAGTTAGTAGCCCAAAATAGCCTTACTGGTCAAATTGACCAAAGAGAAAAGTGTTAAATATTTTGTAAAATAAAAAAACTAAAAAAAAACCTAAAAAAAAACCCCAAACAAACCAACAACCCACCCTTGGCGTAATTTTACCCCCCAAATAAGCTCAGTTATTTATTCAGTTTTATACTATAGAGAAACTAAACTCCATGGAGGGGACAGGGAAGGAAAAACCGTGGTGGGCTGTATTGTTTACAGTCTTTTTGGAGTCCCGTAGCCAAGACAACTCTTGTTCCCCATCTCCCCCTTTGCTGTTACAGTTTCTAACGTGTACTGTACGTCTGAATATTGCACAGGTTGTGGAGAAATAGGTGGTTTTATTTTTCACAGCAGAAGCTCACGACGACTCGCTTCCTTCACAAGTGTTACAATTTCAATATTTACCAAACTTTTCATAATCCCGGGAGCCGGCTGCTTTTTACGACTTTGTGCTGACTTATTGACATTATTTACTGTATAAATAATTTATCATTTGTACTATTGTATCATAATGTCTGTATCTTTGTGTCATTTCCCCCCCCTACCCCCGCCCCCCCCAAGCGATGTCACGGATGTGCTATTTAACCAATGCCATCAGAACAGTGGAAAGACACGGGGTTTGTAGGTGACTGGTCAGAATTAAAATTGTATTGCTTATATTCCAGCCGTGTTGCTTTTTCCAAGCCTCTGCGTGGCGTTTCTAACCCCGGCCCAACCAAACCCCGGCGCCGCCGCGCTCGGGTTTAGTTTTTCCAGGAAGCTGGTGGATTGGTGGAGCTGGTGGATTGGTGGAGCTGGTGGATTGGTGGAGCTGGTGGATTGGTGGAGCTGATTTAAGGCCTGTGGTGCCAGGAGAAATCTCACCGTGACTGGGCGATGCTGCTTGTGCGCTGGCCATGGGATTCCTGGGATGCATCCAGCACTTTCCCGGGACAGGCTGCTCTGACTGGGAGAGGAGGGTTTCTATAGCTCACTGAGCTCGGGAGCAGTTGAGACCTTACTAACTCAATAAAAATGAAGACTTGTTGTGTTGCAGGTGACTGAATTCCTTCTTTAAGCCACATTGCCCCTGAAACAGCTCCACAACAGTGGAGAGATCATCAGGTGCCTCGCTGGATTTGTGTCCAGGCAGGAATCTGGGGAAGGTGTTTGTGGAATGAGGGTTGGGGAGCTGTGACAGAACTGCCTCGAGGAGCCCTTGCTTCCAATCTTTGTAGCTCAGTCTTGCCCTTCCCGCAGCCTTGGCTCTGTCCCGTGGATCACATGGCCCTGTCTGTGGGGAGCAGGGAGCTGCTTCCAGCTGGGAAGTGATTCCAGCTTCTAATTCTGGCTGGTTTAATTGAAGGGCACTTCATTAGCAGGCGGCGTCAAGAGCTGCCTCTCCAGAGCCCCTCCAGGTTCCCTGGTGTTTGTTTGCTGCCAATCAGGCTGATCACTGATCAATGATCACTCATTAATGCTGAGGCTGCAGAGGGGCTGGAGCCCTGACTGCAGGAAAGGTGGCTTTGGGGAGAAAAGCCTCTGTTTTGGTTCCATCTGCACGGTCCAGAGCTGGCTGGGGGTGCTGGGCA
This sequence comes from Pseudopipra pipra, assembly GCF_036250125.1. Lineage (NCBI taxonomy): Eukaryota > Metazoa > Chordata > Aves > Passeriformes > Pipridae > Pseudopipra > Pseudopipra pipra. Next base: position 14,550,145 of record NC_087564.1, read on the forward strand.
AGCAAGCTCCTGTTTCCCTGGAGAACGAGGTCACCTCTGCTCAGGCCTTGGAGTCATTTTGCTTCTGTGTCCAGGCCAGTGAGGAAAACAGGAAAACCTCTGGGCCAGGAGCGGCAGCCCAGGAACCAGGTACCTGTTGGCTTTTGTACCTCTGGTTTTCCCAGAGGGGATGGATGCTCCCTGCTCCTCACTGGAGGGCTCTGTGTGTGTTTTTCTCTCTCCTCTGACTGGTCTCTGTGTGTGATCAGCAGTTACTTCATGGTTTTATGATTTTAAACTGCCAGAGGGCAGGGTTAGATGGGATATTGGGAAGGAATCCTTCCCTGTGAGGGTGGGGAGGCCCTGGCACAGGTTGCCCAGAGAAGCTGTGACTGCTCCTGGATCCCTGGAAGTCTCCAGGACCAGGTTGGACAGGGCTTGGAGCAACCTGGGCTAGTGGAAGGTGTCCCTGCCCATGGCAGGGAGTGGAACTGGATGGGCTTTAAGGTCCCTTCCAACCCAAACCATTCTGGGATTTTATGATTCTACTACTGGAATTGCACATTTTAAACTGAAGCTGCTCTTTACAGGGAAAACACAGGAAGGGATCAAAGTGGAAACGTGGTGACTCTCTAACCTCTTCTGAAGGAGCTGGATACCGGCAGAGCCGAGGGGTTGCCGAGGGATCCTGAGCTGATAAATCCCATGGTGAGAGGAGATGTGGTGGCTGTGGGGGAGGTTTCTGCTGACCTTGGGTGAGCTGCTCCCCCCCCCCATCCCACGTTTCCTCCTGCTCTCCTGTGCAGGGAGGTGGATTTGCTGCTGTGCAGAGGGCGAGGACTGTTGATAAGGTGTTATCTCCAGGCTCCTCCTCCGCACTGCTGTTGCCAAAGTGATTGTGCTGAGAACGTTCGTGTTGCCCCTTGTTTGTGCTGGGCCGAGTGGTGCAACTCTGCCCCTTCTGCTCTTTTTTATGGAGCTGTGAGGAAAGGCCTTGGACCAGCTCTGGCTTTGGCAAGACCCCTGCAGCTCCCTGCAGTCTGCGTTTTGGGGAACCACCGCGATTGATGCAGCCCCTCACGTTCAAAACTTCCACCTTTTCGTGGCTACCTGTCATCTGCCTCCCAGGTCATCTCCCAGTTTGTGAGTTGGGACGTGAGTGAATATGGATTTCCTAAGGACAGGTATTTGTCTGGGAGCTCAGGACTGGGAATGGTGAAGAGCCACTGTCGTACATGGCAGTAGCAGCCCCGTCTCTGTTTTGCTGTCGGTCGATCGTACCCTGTAATTGTGGAAGACTTGAGGTTTAAAGGAGTGGGAGGTTCCCCTTGGTGCCAGTTCTCATGAGGGCAGTTAATTAGCAGCAGTCTGGTGATCAATAGGGAGTTGGAATCCTCCCAGAGTAAGCCAGCCTGGTGCTTTGCAGAGGGTGAAATAATAAATCATGCATGGGGGAGTGTGGGGAGCCTTGGGGGGGCACAGCACATCCTCTGGCTTTGCAAGGGGGAGCCCAGGGCTGTACTAGACGTGGGTGGAGTTGTGGGACCTTCATGTGTTTGGTAACTATCTCCCTGAGTGATTAGGAAAAATTCTGTGGCCAGGGACACCTTCCATTATCCCAGGTTGCTCCAAGCCCCCTCCAACCTGGCCTTTGACACTTGCAGGGATGGGGCAGCCACAGCTTCTCTGGGCAACCTGTGCCAGGACCTTACCATGCTCAGGGAGGATTTCTTCCCAATATCCCATCTAACCCTGCCCTCTGTCACTGGGAAGCCATTCCCCCTGTCCTGTCATTCTAGGTCCTTGTCCAGAGCATTCCATGATCAGCCTGCACTCACTTCCACAGCCTGGATGTGCTGCCTGACCTGTTCCCAGCACTTGTTCAGCAAATATGTTCCTGTTCTCAGGTGAAGGAAAATCAATGACGTCTCAAATCGCCCGAATAAAGCTGTAATAAAGGTGGAGTTTGTCTTCCCAGCTCCCTGCCTGCTGCTGCCTGACAGGAAACCTCTCTGGGACATGGGAGCTGCCAGCTTTGCACCTTGATTGCTTAGAGATCCTCCCAGGCAGGAATGGCATCGTGGGTTTCAGCCCTGTTTAACCACTGGAGCTGCTGGAGATTGGATCAGAGCTCCATCCAGCCCGGGGAACTGTTGCTGGAGCAGAGACACAGATTTCAGGGGTGCTGATGAGCTGAGTGATAACCCCGTGGTGAACCCACTCGCTCTGCCGGCTGCCCTGGGATCAACACCCAGAGCTGGCTTGGTCAGGGGCTGGAGGAGAACATGCCTGGCTGCTGGAGCAGATGGAGGCAAAGATCCTTCACAGGATGCTGACTCAGCATGGAGTTGTCCCACCCATCCACCCTGTGGAATTCCCCACAGTTCTGTGGCTGAGCCACCTCCAGGAATGCCGAAGATGGGAAATCATTAGACACCTTCCTTGTCCCCTTCCTGTCCTGGAACCTGTCAAAATCAGGCAGTAGTGGGGTCCTTGTTCTTTCTAAAGGGCTTTCTTTTGGCTTGAGAATGCAATTTGGTGGTTTATCCGAGGTCCAGGGGGCCAGTTCTGCCTCGGTGTAGCAGCACACACGGAGCCCTCGGAGCCCGTGGGCTGCCTGGGGTTGTGTTGGGTCATGGTGGTGATTTTTTGTTTGGTTGTTTTTTTATTTTTTTTTTCCTTTTTTAATATCTTCATTAGCAAGTCTGGCACTAAATGTAGTGATATTCTCTGAGGTGAATTTGGGTCCTTAAATATCCTGGCCTGAATAGAGGTATAAAAATAGCAGCCTTGCAGCAGTTACGTGCGTCTGCTGCTCTTCCCTCTGAAGGATGAGGCTGAATCCCTCCCATCCTGCTGGGAAAGCAGGTTGTGTTTTACCCTCCCTCCTGGGGGCTCAAGCCTGGTTTCCATGCCCAAAGAATGGTTCCTAAGGGATTTGTGTCCTGAAGATGGCCAGGCACTGGAAAAGTGTTGTCTCAGGCCTTCCCCACCTCTTGTCCTGTGCTCCCCAGCCCTGGTTACGCTGCAGTGGAGGGTGGTGGGTGCTCTGCAGGGGGGTGGGAGCTCTGGTTTGGGGGTTCTTTTTCTTCCTGTGCTCCAAACATGGAGGTTGTTCCTGATTTGCAAACACCCACGAGTGTCTCAGCCCTTGGGGTTTGGTCTCACCCGTGTTTGACTCCCAGAGGACTCTCAGCCAGTGGAACAGCCCCCTGGGGGTGTCCTCCTGATGAGAAAGGGAAGGGGGCTGAAATCCCTTGTGGGGTGTGCATTGGGTGGTGGCTTTTGCCCAGCTCTTTGCTGTGCTCCTGCTGAGGGGTTGCATGGCCTGGAAGACATTCCAAATGGGTGTTGTTGGCTGCTAGCGTGCCTGGGCCTCGGGTCTCCTGCTGGGCTGGGTGGTGGTACACGAGTGGGGGGCCCTCAGGGGGGGCTCAGATCCTCGAGAGTGTCCCAGGGACAGCCTGGACATGTCCTGTGTGGGCTCTGCAGAGCCACCTGCCCATCCAGCTGCTGCTCGGTGCCATCTGGCACTGCCAGGCCAAAGGGACAGGCCCAGGGTGGGGGTTCCTGCTGGTTCTCCCTGGTGCTGGTGGGTCCTGATGTCCAGGACCCTCCAACTGTTCTGTCCTCCTGGGACCCCACAGACCTGGATTTATCCTCCTCTATCTCCAACATCAGGTCCTGGCACAATGCTACAGTGACCTTGCCATGAACAGCTCATCCTGGGGCTGAAATGGCACAACCCTGGGTAGAGTTGAAGCTGCAGCTCCAATTTTCTTCAAATCTGGCTGCTCTGTGCTTCTCTGTTTTATCTTTCTGACTTTTTTTTTTTTTTTTTTTTTTGAGCGTTTCACAGGAGGCTCCTGCTCCTGACCCGGCACTGCTGCTGGGGGGCAGTCGCTGTCAGCTCTAATCCAGCTCATTTTCAGGTGGAGATAATTCCCAGCAGTGCTGCTGGTGTAAAGCAGCCTGGCTGCCCTGGGGGCAGAGCCGGGCTCTCCAGCGCTCAGGGATCTCGCATTCCTGGCTCAGTCCCGTTCCCTGCGGCACCGGGAGGTGTTTTCCCCGTGCTCTCGGGACAAGGGGCAGTGCCAGGGCAGCAGGCACCGCTGCACTAATTTCCATGGAGAACAGGAAAAACGTGGGCGTCCTTCATTCAGCCTCTCCTCCAACACCTTCCTAAAGGTTGGGAACTGCCACGAGAGGGCAGGAGCTGATGCTGCTATTTCTAGTTTTGGTAGAAAAGGCTGTAAATAACAGTTCCTAAGGACTATCCCAATGATTTTCCTTTTTCTGGAAGGTTTGGTCCCCGAGCTGCTGTTTGATCCGTGTCCTTGGCTGTTTCCTTCCCAGGGTGAGAGCAGGAAAACCCCAATGGAGTGAGGACGGTCCAGAGCTTCTCCAGGCCAGGAGAGCAAAGGGAGCTGCTGCACAGTCCCCAAATATCTCCCAGCCTTCCTTTGCTTCCAGAGGGTCCCTCTCCACTTTGGGATAGCTGAAGCCCCCCTGTGTCAGGACACACGTTCTCAATGAAGGTTTTTTTCCTGCCCATCTCGAATTAGGAGGATAATGTCCAATTTCAGTGCCTGGGAGAGATTTCAGAGTAACAAAACAGGAGCTCCAGCAGCAGCTGAGAGCCTCGTGCCTCCCTCTGTGCCACCCGGGGCTGGGAATTCCAGTCCAGGTTTGAATAGAAGGGAGAATGATTAACCAGGAAACGAGCAGGGTGCTACAGCTGCCTGGAGATGGGTGAGAGGAAATCACTGCAAGCCTCTGCTGCAGCAAGGCTGGGTTTTACTGGGGTTTACTGGGTCCTTCCAACCTTTAACCTCGAGGAACATTTAAGAGTCATTAATCCCTTCCTTGCTACAGGAAGCAGCAGATTCTCCCCAGGGTAAAATGCTCTGCCACACCTGAGGACCAAAGGCTTCCAGCAGGGAGAGCTTCCCAGAGAGGGAATATCAACAGCGGCCTCTGGGAACAAAGGAATGGCGCTGGACTCGGGAAGGGCTGGCTGAAAACATCCCCCAGCGTGCCCGGGGGTGAGGGCTGAGCTGTGTTGGAGCTGAGCACTCGCAGGCTGAACACAAACCTCGGGAAAGGTGGGTGAGGGTCTTAGATGTGCTCCAGATGTGTCAAAAAGAACCCAAAATCCAACTAAACCCAGAGAAAATAAGCAAAAAACCCCCCTAATAATGCAGGTGGCAGTGTGGGATCTGCTTGTAGAGCATCCTAAATATCTTACAGTGCCTCAAATCCTGGCTTCTGGAGTTTAGGATTTTTGCTTTTTTAGATCTTTGCTTTTCACTGCTTTAACTTTTCCAAGGGTCCTGGCAGCTTGGCTGGGAAGGGGGAAGCTGGGGTGGGTCTGGTTGGTCTCAGTGGGGTTAAACATCCAACAGGAGGAGTTCAGGGGGTTGTAGCACCAGGATGCAGAGCTGTGTGTGAATAAATTCGGTGTGTCCTTGTGGGCAGTGGGGTTTAACAGGTTCCTTGTGCCCTGGAACTCTGTGGGGCAGTTTTGCTCCAGGTGGAATGGGGGCAGGTAACTGTGCTCAAGGGAAAATGGATGTTTCAGCAGTAGTAGGTTCAGTGTTTGCCTCTGGAGTGTTCCAAACACAGATATTTATCCTGCTACTGTAGAGAACTGCTTCCCAAATACTTCTGAAAAGGAAACAAAATTCCTTTTGCCTCCTCTGAGCCAAGAGGAAATAGTTATTAATTTGGATTCCAACATGACTCAGTTCAGAGATTACATGATCTGTCAAAACAACTGGTGGAGGAGCTTTACTGGAAGTGTGGAGTCAACAAAAACAAGACAGGAAAAATGTAAGAGATGAAAAATCATCCTTAGCCACATTTGGAAAAGCATTTATACATCGTATCAAAGGTGCTAATGCTCCCACAGTGATCACATGATGTTTTCAGAAATGCTATTTATTCAATCTCGCTGCTCAGCACGAAATAAGAACAATCTCTGCCTGGAGTCTTTGTCCTGGAGGCTTTGTGGTTCCTCACTGTGTGTTATTACTTGTGTTTCTACAGTTTGAGGTCTTGGTAGTTCACTTCTAGGGTGGTATCCTCACTCTCCCAGGCACCTCCTGGGATTTGCAGTCAAACACAAGAGGTTACATGCCCAAAATTCAGTCTGAAGATGACTAAGCAATTAGTCATTCCATTGTTACATGCACTTCTTTCTCTCCTGTGCCTGTAAGAGCAGAGCCTGGGTGATTTAGGGCACAAACAAAAGCCCTGAGCAGCAGAAAGACAAATAAATATATTTAGACAATTGGGTTTATTCAGCCTAAAAGAAATGCTCAGAGGGAGATGCATTTCACTGGCCTGTTTTTGGAAGGTGCAATAATTTCAGTTCCCCATTTGTACAACAAACCCCCCCCCAAAATACTAAAAAGAACAGGGTTTGCTGTTGATTGCATCTTGATTTTTTAACCACAGGAAAACTGCTGCAACCGTGAACTTTCCATTTCATTATTGATATAAAAAGTGTACAAAAGGCTGTTATAAAAACATTTTGTCCCAGACTGTGAGACAGTCTGATACTGCTCATAAAAATGCTGAATATTATCTGATGGCATTAATTTACATAATACTTCAACCTGTAACTTACTGAAAGGACTGTACTTGGTAGTTATTCCAAAGCCTCATGGGCTTGTGCTTCTTTTGGAATAATTCTCTCAGTTTAACCAGCTCCACCTTTCCCTAAAAAGCCACAAAGTGCTCAACTTCTCTGTGAGCCTTCTGAGCATCTCCTGGCACAGTTCAGTACTTGTGGAGCCCTTGTGCCCCAGGCCCCAGGGAGGGGCTCTGCAGGTCACTGGGGGTCACGTCGTAGCCCAACTTCTTCAGGTCCTTGGTCATGACGTTGAAGGAAATGGTCACAAAGCCCTGGGATCTCACCCTCGTCACTGCAAGAGAGATGACGGGAATAAATCCGGTCAGAGGAGGTTTTTCAATGGCTGTTGAGCTCAGATATCCAAGGAGGATCGTTCTCAGCTGCTTTTCCCACCCGAAGATGGACGGCCAAGCTTAAGCCAGGACTCACCTTCTCGTCCCTCTCCCTGTGCCACAACTTTGGGGTCAGTAAATTCCGGGCGTCTCCCTGTGAGCCAGCTTGGAGAAGAACACAGAAAATAACAAACTTGACTGTTGACATTGATCCAGTTCATTACATGCATGCCAAAAACACACAGAGGGGTTGATTAGACTCCCAGCTTTGGCTTGCAGCAGAGTTTGGAAGCTTGATTCACTTTATTATCTACTTCGATCAAAGCTAAATTTTGTCTCTCTAAGGAAAAAAAAAAATAAACCCCAAACTAATTTCATGCACATGATGGTGAATCGAGGTTATTTCTGGGCTAGACAGAATCCTCCTGTGGCAAAGGAATTGTTGGAACTGATTCACTCTTGATCACCCAGAGAACCAGAGAGGCTTGGACACTTTGAATACACAGAAAAATAGACAAATTAGTGTAGGGCCTACAAAAAGGGAATCAGAAAGAGAAGAAATCAGCTGAATCTTGACAATATTGTGCAAGGGAAAAACCTCAATACCCTCAGTTGCTGTGTACAGACTGCTCTTGGAAGGATGTGTGTGTGTGTGTGTGTGTGTGTGTGTGTGAACAAGATAAAGGTTACAGCAAATGCATTCCAGATGGGAGAAAAGGTAGAATGGGAATTGTTTTTCCATGTTCTTTGCTTTCCAGGTTGCTCTTAATGGGGCTGTGCTTCAAAAAAACACCCTAAAAAGATTTAGGTAGTAAGTTCAGTACAGTCAACAGGTAGTTAATATGTCTTCAGAAAGCTTTTCAAAATACTTAGACAGCTACAAATGTGATTTTACCTACAAACCACAAAACTACCTGGTTATGGTACAGAATATTCACATCTGCACCAGTGATTTGCTGGACATGCCTTTGTGACTAAGGGCAAGAAGGACTTTAAAAACATAAAGTCATTAATTATTACCTTGTAAACTGCTGCAGCCTTGATGTGGACTCTGGAACAAACATAGCAATGGTTCTTCTGTGCCTGAAGCAAAAAGAGACCCAGAGAACTTCAGAAATGGAGCAAACAGCAAGGGGTTTTATATTTATAAAGGCACCAGAATTTCAGACACATCAGAACACTGAACATCTCGAGGTGGGATACTTTTCCTTCCAAGAAGGAAGGGTTTGTTTGCATAGGAACAGTGTACATTCCTCCATTTCCAGAGGTGGGAATGAAAGTTTACTGGGTGCTGAGAGTGATGGGGGAGAGGCAATTTACTGTGCTTCATATCTGGGCTTTTTACAGGCCAGTTTTGGCTTTACAGGTGTTCACAGGACTAACAAAATTTATTTGATGGTCAGGGGCTTCTAGAAAATCCAAGCCCTTTGTACCATACAGACAAGGTGTGATGAGGAGACACGGGAGCATTTTTGTTTCTGAAACAACAGAGTAACTGGGACAAAAACCTGTTTCAGTCCTGAAAGACAGGTTGTCACTCACCTTCCAGGTGTGAAGGGCACGTGAACAGCTCCATAACCTCTGACCACGTCGTGTCCGAAGAAGTCAGGCCCGTAAACACTCAGCACAATCTGTGGCCCTGCAAGGAAGGAGGTGTGAGAGGAGGGGCTGGTCTGGGGGCTGGAAATCCCCCCCCCAGCACTCACAGCCAAAAGGGTTGGTGCTCTTGAAGGTGATGTCGATGGGGAAGTTCCACACGAGCGTGGTGGGCGAGACGTCGCTCTTGGAGGTGATCTGGGAGATTCCCTCCTCCAGACCCTGCGGGGGGAAGGTGGAGTCAGCTGGGGGCTGAGGGGGGCCTGGCAGCCCCCAGGATGGGGGTGTGGGGGGCACAGTGGGGCTGTACCGCGGTGGGAACCCAGTCCTGGCCGTAGACGAAGCAGAACTTGCAGTACAGGTCATCGAATCCAGGGAACTGTGGGAGAGAGGGGGGTGTCAGTGGGGATTTCTGGGGTGAGGGTCTGCCCAAGGAACAGTGCTGAGGGCAGAGCTGAGGGCAGCCAAGGTTTGAGGGGGCTGAGACCAGGCAGGGTTAGGAGGGGCTGAGGACAGACTGGGTTTGGGGAGGCTGAGACTGGGATGGGTCAAGGGGTTGAGGCCAGGCAGGCTCAGGGAGGCTGAGATTGGGCTGGTTTAGGGGGTGCTGAGGCTGGGCTGGGTTCAGAAGGCTGAGGACAGGCTCGGTCGGGGGTGCTGAGACTAGGATGGGTCCAGGGGCCGAGGCCGGGCTGGTCAGGGGGACTTAGGACTGGCTGGGTTTGGGGGGGCTGAGGCCGGGCAGGCTTAGACGGGCTGAGGTTGAGCTGAGTTAGGAAGGGCTGAGACTGAGCTGAGTTAGGGGGTGCTGTAGCCAGAGTGGGTTCGGCTGGGTTGGGGAGGTGGCTGAAGCCGGGCAGGGGCCGGAGGCAGAGTCTCATCCCGCCGGGCGGACACAGGACCGAGGACCTGGCTCCGCGCTGTCGGTGCCGGGGGCCTGTCCTGCATCCCGAGGGTGTCCCGGGGGTGTCCCCGGTGTGTCACCCACCTGCCCGCTCTCGATCTCCCGCGGTCTCACCCACCTGCCCGCTCTCGATCTCCCCGCTCACGGCCAGCAGGAACACGCTGGGCGCCGCCATGGCGGCCGCGCCCGTTGCCATGGGGACGGACGGGGCGGCGCGGCGGACACGCTTCCCCCGCGCCCCGCTTCGCTTCGCGGGGCTCCTGCTCCCCAAAACCGCCCCAAAACCGCCCCAAAACGCGGCCTGACCACCCCCGTCACCCCCGGGACAGCCCTGTGTCACTCGGGACAGTCCCGCTGCCCTCAGCACGGCCGGCCCGCAGCCCCTCGCCCCTTGGCAGCCCCGCCGCCTGCTTCCCCTTTGTCCTCGCACTGCCCCACATTTAGAATTCCTGGCGTTATTTTTTATTTAATATCAACGTCTGTTGATATTTTTTTTATTTAATATCAATGTCTGTATCAGCTCCAGCCTTCCCAGCAGCTGGTCCCATGCCTGTCAGAGTCCAAGGAGTGCTTGGACAACGCTCTCAGGCTCATGGTGGGATTTTGGGGTGTCCTGTGCAGGGCCAGGAGTTGGGCTCGATGATCCTTGTGGGTCCCTTCCAGCTCAGGGTATTCCATGATTCCGTGGTGTCGAGGCCATGGCCACTAGATGATGCTGCTGGCCGAGCCGAAGCAGCTCCGGCTCCTGGGCGAGGGCCAGAGCCACGAGGTGTTTCCAGGGAGGAAAAGTGGGAATAGTGATGAATTTTGTGGTCTCCAGAGGGTCACCCTACGAGCCAAGCTGATGAGGAGAGGGGGAGGCCAGTGGGGCTGTTAGTGTCCACAGCATGGTGATTATTCCTTATGGATGTAAGGATAAACGCCTCCCTAATTCTGGAGTCTGAATGCGGCTGCCACGCTGTGGGAGGGAAGGAGAGGAAATGGGATGGGGTTGGTTTAATGAGAAGGCACTAATTAAAAGGAAGGAGGTGAGTTTAGTATGTAACAAGGTGGATGAATGCGCCGAGACTTTGCAGAGCTGGAACTGCCGAAATCTGCTGCCCAGAACTTCTCGTTTCCCTGCAGGGACCACAACGTGACGGGGCTGGGCTGGTGACACGATGGTGTTGGCTTGGTGATGTGACAGTGCTGGCCCTTTGGGACCGTGGTCGTGCCACTGCTCCTGCCAGGAAGCTTTGCTGCCCACACGCACGTCAGCGCCACGGAGACTCACCAGCCCGGCCACCATCTGCCACGGTTCATCCCTTCGCCTCCTTTCTCCATCCCACACCACGTTCCCCTCGCTGTGAGGAATTTGTGGGGCATTTGGTTGCTGCCAGACCCTCTGGGGAAGGACGGGAGGAAAGAAGGAAGCCCTGGCTCGGCGCCTGTTTGGGTTTCCCGCTGTAGCCAGTTGGAGCCCTTTCACGGATGGGCTGAGCAGAGATTTATGGCCTCAGTCCTTATCCTCGTCCACTGTCTCCTTTTTCCCTCCCTTTGGCATACTGGTGGAGGTGGCTGTGCTGCTTTGGCTCCCTGCAGTGCCACACCGTGTGCTGTGGTGCCTAAGGAAAGGCACCAAGACACCCTTTTCTGCTGAAAGGGCTGGTGTGGATAAATACTGATGGCCCTGCCCATGGCAGTGGGTGAATGAGATGGTTTTTAAGGTCCTTTCCAATCCAAACCACTCTGGGATTCTATATTGGACTGAAAGTAAACTACCATTACATTTCGTGCTGAAAAATACCTTCCATGTTCCAATAAATGTATTCTCTGTCAGTATCTATCTCAACTCGATTTTTCAGGCCAAACAAATTTGACCAAGAGAAGAATGGGAGAGAAAAGCAGGAGGGATGGGAGGGAATGCCTGAAATTTTATCCTTTCTCCCCTGCCCTTCAGAAATGCTTCAGAGAAAATAATTCATTTGAACTGAAAATTATATGGGGGGGAAATAAAGCAGTTTTGGAGCAGCTGTCTGGAGCAGTTAGTGAGGCTGTTTAATTAACACTGCATTTGGCTACCAGCTACCTTGGAGCTTGCTAAGAGCCAATTTAAGGAATTTTTTTGTTGCCTGGCAAGTGATAAACAGGTGCTGGAGGAATTCTATCAGCACTGGGAGACCTTCCCCATGACAGAGAGACAGCAGGAGGCTTTTTCAGCAGCCGTGAGTCATCTGTACCTGCCTCTGGAAGGGCTCTGTCCCCTCCCAGCCATAACAAGACCTTTTAGTCTTTCCTCCCTTGCACGCCAGCCTTGTTCTAATTGGCTGCACTTTTAATCTTCGTGAGCAGAACGAAATCCCAAGCAAGGAAGTGTTTTTATCCTGCTGGAAAACTTAATTAACGATCCATCAGAGAGTTTGGTTTCCAAGCATAATGAAAGCCTGTGGATCACAGCGAGTCCACGGGTGTTATTTAACGAGGCTGCTGCTTCTCTTGGCCACCTAAAACATTCACCTCCTCTCCTGGACTTGTCCTGATCCTGTGATTTGTGATGAGACTAATGGGAAGCCTCACAGGGAGGAAGGACATGTGCCTGATGATCACTGACTTGTCATCTCTCACAGGTGCTGTGCCCAGGTTGGATCCCAGCTCCAGAAGAACCATTCCTGGTGTCCCTTTAGCGCTGACTCCTGCACCAAAGGCATGTCAAGAAGCTGAGGGATTTATGTTTTCTTCATTCCCAGAAAGAGCCAGGGGTTGGAAAAATCCAAACTGCTTGGAGCTCTATCACTGAGAGCTTCTTAATCAAGCTCTGTACCATGAGCTGAACAGGCTGCCTGGCTTCTGGTCCTTTGGCTCCCAGGGAACTCTTGGAGTGTCTGCGTGCCCTCGATTCCCTAGGGATTGCCTCCACACTTGTGTGAGTGGGAATTGAGCGCTGCGGAATGAGAGAGCAACAGGGGGCTCCCCTTCTCCTGGGAAAAGCTGCCAGGCAGCTGTGACAGGGATACCTCGGGCTGGATCTCCTGCTGTGCCCATCGCCCATCACCCTGGCTCTGGGCTCCTGCAGTGTAACTGCAGCAGCAGCAGCAGATCCCTGTGCTGCTGCCTGGGAAAGGGAGTGGATGGACATCCAGTGCTGCTGGGAGGTAGCAGGAAGCAGGTACTTTGTCTCTCTTACCTGTTCAACTCTGATTACAGCAGCCTCGGGGCTGATCCATCGCTGCCAACAGGAGCTCAGGGAAGGTGGGAGAGACACAAACAACAATACAGTGGCACGGCAAACAGAAGTTTATTTTTAATCCCAAATATTTATGATCAACACCTGCTAAATGGCCAGTGAAATACATTTTATGGCATCATTTATCTGCAATAAACTGGTTTTATTTTTAGACTGTTTGCACAATGTTGACTCATCCCTGCCTGTGCCTTCTCCCTGCGAGGAGGCTGCAGGGAGCTTCCCTGCCTTTTGTCTTCCCTGCCTTTTGCTCCTGCACTTGGAGCTTTTCCCTCTTGCTGCTCAGATCTTGCTGCTCTAATTTTTGCTGAATACATTCACCTGGAGGTTTAGTTTGGTGGGAAGGTACCTGGGTGAAGACAGGTGTGTTACGTGTCTAAATCATGGAGTGGTTTGGGTTGGAAGGGACTTAAAGCGCCTCTCATTTCATCCCCTGCCATGGGCAGGGACACCTTCTACCAGACCAGGTTGCTGCAAGCCCCGTCCAACCTGGCCTTGGACACTTCCAGGGAAGGTCCAGCTCTGCCCCATGTCCATCCCTGTGCCAGGCAGGGCCCTGCTGGGTACAGGAGGTGTTGCTGCCAAGGAGCTGCGAAGTGCCTGGTCTTCCATGAAGAATTAATTTGACTGGAACTTGTTATCATTGGTGAGATTTTTATTTTGGTTAATGAGCAAAATTAATTAGTGGCTTGGTCTGAGCCAGTCAGAATAAATTGACAAGTAGGCAGGAAAGGTGAAGAGGATGAGGAGGACCCGAGGAGCTGGTTCCCAGCAGGGTCACTGGATTTGATAAGGGCATGAGGAATAACCAAGCTCTGGGGAAAAGAGGGGAAAGGGCATGAAGTCATTCTGCTTATCAGCTGCCCACTCTGGTGGTGACTGCATTTTTTGGGGATAACTCAGGTGGGAGAGCTGTTCTCTGTGCATCTGACAAACCTTGGGGACGTCTCCACGGGCAGCTTGTGCCTCTGCATGGGGAAAAGTGGAATCAACAATAAGCTGCTCCAGGGGATTTCAATCAAATATTCAAATAATTAATCTGGTTTCTTCCCCGTGGTGTGACAAAATGAGAGTTGTTAGCATTTTCTCCCTTTCATCATTAACAGATTTATTTCTCACTGGATAGTCCAGTGGCCACAGCCGGAAAAAAAAACCCAACCCTGATGTACAAGTGAGTGACACAACTCCTGGCATGAGGGACAGCCTAAGGTGGGGATGAAACCCTCCTGGTGACATCTCTGCGTGCATCAGTGTCAAACCAGGGCATCATCAAATAGAATATCTCGAGTCAGAAGTGACCTACAGGGATCACCAAGTGGGGCCAAAACCCATGGAGTGCATCAGTGCCACTGCACATCCCTCATTGCAGAGAAAACCCTCTGCACCCTCCCAGTGGAGCTGACCCCATGGAAAGGGCTAAAACCCCTCGTGGGAGAGGCAGAGCTGCCTAAGGCAACCCCATTTTGCTGGAAGAGGACAGAGCACCCACCTGGCATGAACTGGAGTTATTCCAGGGGCATGGTGGGGTTCCAGCACAGAGACATGTTGAGCTGCTTAAAAACCAAGGAGTGACAAAGATTTCCCCTCAGCCCACGCTGTGGCTCTGTCAGGCTGTGCTAAAATTCCTAATTAAGTGCCCCTGTCTGGAAGATGAGTGGCCTCAGCCGTTAAAACACAGCCACAGCATTGAAAGCTTAAAAGGGGGAAGTTTAATGGATAAAGTCAATTTAATTATTTATCCTAAGAAAGCTTGTACAAATATCAAATGCTTATTAGCATTCATGCAACCTGTCTGATCTCACAGCACAGACAGATTAAGGTCTGGGGCTAATTTGGAGTCACGTTTGGTTGTTGGTGATTTTTAAGGCTTTTTTTTTTTTCTCCCCAGCACAACAAAGAGAATTTCAGATCGAGATTTACCCTTGAAGCAGAGCCCCTGTGAAGGCTCTTTGTGATGGTTTCCTCTGTCCCTTCCTCAGCGTGGTGGTTTTTAATCCCTGTTTGATCCCCACTCCTCGAGGCGGCTCCAAGCAAGCCCAGATGGACTTTGCTGGAATGGAGAGTGGTGGGGCAGAGTCTGGCTGATAAATGGACATGACTAAATTGTCATTAAAAATGCAAAATAGGCATCGATCCAATTAAATAATCATGACTTGCATTTGCCCGGTGCTTTTCACTTCCGACCTTAAGCAAGGCTTGCAGAGAGCCCGGGGGAAATTGCTTAATGCTGCAGAGATTTAATCAGCAGGAAAATTAACTCTGGGTGATGTTAAATGGGTTCTCTGTGCTGGTCGTGGCCAGGTCTGGGCTGAGGACACAGGTCTGGGGGTTTTGCACCTGGATGTCCAGGTGAGTGTCCCCAAAAGAGATGTCAGGCAGCATTTTACGGTCACTGTCTGCTCTTCGAACGTTCAGTTGGAGCTTGGTTCTCCCCACACTGCCAGAATGTTCCTGCAGGCTCATGGATGGAGTAGTTTTGGGTCCTGCTGAGCTTTGTGGGGTTTGGGAATGTGTCCTTTGCCAGAAGGCACAGGACTTGGTGTAAGCCTGGGCAGAGCCAGGACCAGTGGCCACAGGAGCAAATATCCCGGCTCATTCCTGACACGCTGCCGTGGCCTCAAGCCCTTCCAACTTGGTCTACAACCACCTCTCCATCACCAAGATCAGCCTCCAGCCCCGTGGTGAGAGGCTTTTCTTCCAGCTCTGTGGCACCACGAAGGGAATTCAGGCACTGGGGACATCTCTTTTCCCAGCAAAGCTAAATAATCCCAGCAAGAAATAACACCCTGAGTGTCCCCCCTCTGCCCAGGGACCCACCGGGGCATCCCACACACCTCCAGGCAGCATTTGGGGGGATTCACCTTCCCTCCTTCCTCTCTGCTCCTTAAACAGCAACAAAAGGAGCTGTTAATAATGACTTTTATGGCTCTTTCCTGGAATTCCTCACCATCCCACTGAGACAGAATCATTATTTACAATAATCCTAAACGACTCCTAATTACAGCGGCGCAGGTGCTTGGAGGCACAAGGCTGGATTAACATATGGAGGCTCCTGTGTGAGCTGAGGGATCCTCTGACTGGGAGGTGGGAGCAGCCCTAAACACCAGCAGGGATGGTCCAGACTGGAATCTGCAGCCCCAACAGGCATGTTGAGGCAAGAGGTTTTAGTGAATGCTGAGCTCTGGGAGTGGGACGGAGACCTCGGGCATCCCTGCGGCACAAAGTCAGGCCATGCTTCCAGTTTATACAGTTTAATACATGTGAAACAAGATACATTTCCTTTTGAGTAATGAATGCATAAATAACAGAAGATATATGTGAATGCATAAATATGAGGCGGCACGGAACGAACCAAACGAAAACCACTGGTTTCATTTATCCCCCCCCCAGGTGTCTGTGCCCTGACCTGCTGGCACATCCTCGCCACAGACTCACTCATTCCCACTCTTCTTTCCCATCAGCTTCCCATGGTGAAGCTGTGCCATGGGGAGAGGGCTTGGATGAGGGGTGGGGAAGGGGCAGGAACCGGAAGCTAAAAAAGAAAAATCAACCCCAAAACTGCAAAAAAACCCCCCAAAAGTGGTGTTAACAGTGACCTGGATTCCTCTAAAGGCTTCTCAGTCGGCGCTGAAGGGCCTTGGGAAAGGGATGTGTCCGGGTGTGGGTGCAGGGATGAGGAGGGAAGACCGACAGGGAGTGCAAACAGGGGGGTCACGGCTGCCCCCAGGCTTTGATTGAAATTGTTCTGCCACAAGGACAAATCATCACCTTAAATGCTCACAAAGAACTCACCTAAGACAGTTCTTTACACCTTTACATACTGTATCAATAATTTACTTAGAACTGCAGTAAACAAAATACATTTCTTAAATAATTTACTATTTATTTGTTTTTTTTTTTTAATCACTCTGTAAGTTTAACTTCTTTTGGTTTTTTTGTTTTCATAGTTTTTTTCTTCTGCGACACAAGAAACCGTGTTTGTGCACGTCAGTTCAGATTATTGCGACGTTTAACCTGAATTTCAGTTAAAAAAAAAAAAGGGAGGGGGAGAAAAAAGCAACAGGACAGTTGGACACACAAGAAGAATGAATAACTTATTATTGCACTGGCTACAATTCAGTAGTGATTTGGTTTTTTTTGTCTGTAGTTTAGGACAACCTCTAAAGTACAAAAGAAAAATGAGCGAGACGTCGATAAGCATCAGCTGTGAGAAGAAGCTGGTGGGATGATGGTGGAGGGGAGGAGAGGAAAGAGAGGGAAGCGAAGAAAGAGGAGAAACATTTGGAAAATGAATGGCTGGAATAATTAATTCCACAGAAAACCCAAGGAAACACCACCCAGTTGCGGAGTCACATGTAATGCAAAAAAACCAGTATCTCTGTTTCTCTATAAAAATATGTGCATTATGAAGACAGAGTTTTTGTGGGTCTAATTTTTTTTTTGTCTTTTTTTTTTTTTCCCCTTGTTTTGTATCTCACAAATACATAATTTCTATTTATATAACTGCTGATATACAGACAATGTACAGCTCTCAGCTCCCCGGGCACTCCCTGTGTAATGTGACAGCTCCAAAAGGTGCCTCGGTAAAAGTTGAGCATCTTTAAAAAAAACAAAAAAACAACAAAAACCCCAAACCCAACAAAACAACAAACCCCCCAAGAGAATCCCCCAAATCCCAACGGCCGCCACCTCGGACCCGAATCAATGTGACCGAGGCCGTGGAGGTGGGGTGGGAGGGACGAAGCAACCCCCCTGCAGCGACTCCACCTTCCCTTTAGAAAAGAAACCCCCAAACCTCTTTGCAAATCCCCTCCCCAAACCCCGTCCCCGTTTCCTCCAGCCGTTTGTTTGGTTTCTCTTTTCATTTTTCTCTGTGTGTGTGTGTGTGTGTGGATTTTTTTGCAAACTTCCGAACCAGTGACTGCGCCGGAGAGGGAAAACCCCGCTGAGCAGCCACCCGCGACCCCGCGGCCGCTCGGTGCCCACTGCGGAACCCCATGTTGGTGTCAAGCCCTTGAGACCCCCCTTTCCCCCCTCCCAGACAGCTATACTGGGTCATCCACGTCTTCTTCTGTGGCAACAGTCACGGGGGCCAAGTCCTGCTTCCGGAGGGGGCTCTTGGCGATGCCCAGCAGCTCTTTGCTTTTCTCGCCGTTGCTCCGCTGAGTCTTTAAGTGATCCGGCTTTTTCAGTTCGGGGTCCGGCCGCGAGTCCGGCGTGGACTGCCCGCTGTCCAGGAGATCCGAGAGGCTGCTCAGGGAGCCGCCGTCCAGCTGCTCGAAGGAGAAGTTGGGGATGGTGAGGTGCTCCCCCCGGCACTGGGGCTGGCCCCGGCGCTCCGCTTTGGAGCCCGGCTCCCCGGGCTGGCTCTCCGCGAGCTCCAGGGATTCTCTGTAGGCCGGGAACTCGCAGGACGGGGTCCTTCTCCTCAGCATGCTGTTCTCGGAGGGCTTGGCGCGCGGGGCCGCCCCACCGTCGTCCTCCATGGGAGGATCTATAGAAATGCAGGGCGGGCTCATCTTCTTCTTCCTCCGGGCGCCGTGGATGTAGTCGGACTCCGCGTGGACGTGGGCAGGGGGCCGCTGTTTTTCCTCGGCGGGGTCCTGGAAGCCGCAGTCCCGGTCGCCGAGGGAGGGGCAGATCTCGATGGAGTGCCGCCGCTGCTCGTCGGCCCAGCTGGGCTTGCTGAGGAAGCCCTTGGTGTCGGTGCTGTAGAACTTCTTCAAGTCCTTCTCCCTGCGGCCCCCGGAGAGGCTGCTTGTGCTGCAGTTCTTGAGGGGCACCGGGGATGGGGCCGGGGAGACGAAGGGCGAGGCGGAGCGGCTCCCGGGCTCCGAGTGCTCCTCTGCCCAGTCTTTGGCCGAGCTGTTGATGTGCCGAACCTCCTCATCTGCCAGGTCGGAGGGCTCGCCGGGGCAGCCCTCGGGGCCGGCAGGGCTGGGCGGCCGGCTGGGAACGCCGCGCTGGCCGCAGGGGTGCTTCCGAGGCAGGGGGCTGTGGGGGCGGTGGGGAGAGCCTGGAGGGGTGGCCGGCAGGGAGGCGGCTGTGGAACGCAGGGGGCTGGGGCTGAGGGTGCTCTGGGGCTGCTTTGCTGATGGAGGTGTCTCTCCAGGCTCGGCTTGCAGGTTGTCTACGTGGTCCGGGGTCTGTCCGTCCACCGAGTCCCTTCGAAGGGCCTCCTGGAAGGGGAGGACAGAGTGGGGAGAGAGCCTGGGGATCTGCTGGGGCAGCAGCACTTCCAATGGTGAAACACAGAATCATGGAATCACAGAATGGTTTGGGTTGGAGGGGACCTTCAAGATCATCTGCCATGGGCAGGGACACCTCCCACTAAGCCCAGGTTGCTCCAAGCCCCATCCAACCTGGCCTTGGACATTCCCAGGGTTGGGGAGTCCATGGCACGTGGCAGAACAGTTGGTCGGTCTAACACACCCTGAACCACCCCACTGTGCCAACCCCATCAGACCTTCCTGTACAAGAGGATAAACCTTTCCTGGCAAGGGCCTACATGTGCAGGGCTGGGATCTGCCAGGCCTTGGTCTTGCTCTAGCCCCAAATTCTGAGTCAGCACAACCCAGCACAGTGACCCGGTGTAGGGCTGCCTGGAGGCTTCTCACAGCACTGGCAAAATGGAATTGGGCACCTTCTCCCCTTGCTTTAGCCCTTCCTTCCTAGAATAGCACATCCACGGAGATCAAAGCAGGTAAAAAGGGCCTTCCCCTGTGTGCCACTTGCTGAGACTGGAGTACATTAAAATTCATGGCACAGAAACGCTTTGTTCTAAAATGAGAATTCTACTCCTAGCTCCAAGAAAAGAAACCCGAGAGGGGACTGGAGAAGAGGGGAAGGAGCCGGGTGACTCCAAAGGATTTACCTCTGCAGGCTCTTGGCCTCTCACCTGCCTGCACAGCAGCTTGCTGAGGACAGGAGACCGAGGTGTGACGTTGGGGGGAAGGACCTTCCAGCGGTGCCGGCCCTCGTGGCTGGGGGAGCAGACAGACAGCTGGAGGGACTCCACTGGGACCCTCAGGGAGGAACACGTGCCCACGGGCTGGGAGCGGATGGAGGTGATGGATCCTGGGACAGAGAGAGAGAGAGAAGGAGAGTAGTCACTGCTTGGGTGGGAGATGGAAAGGTTTGAGGCAGAACCGGGGCCCACAGGCTGCAGGAGGGAAAAGGAAAAGCCTGCTGGGCCTGGCTGAAATCCCAAACCTCAGCATAAGCCTTGGGCAGTGCCAGGATTAAAAACCAGGTGCCCCTTGTCCTGTCTCCTGCTTTGAACACTCAGGGATGGCAGGAGGTTACACACTGAGGAGTCTCTGCCATTCCACAGCATTCCATGACTTCTCTGGGAGCAGACACCCCTGGCAGGCACAGGGCAGCTTTCCCATTCACCACAGCCCAACCATCACCACCACCAGCCCACGAGGCACAGCCTGGCTGAACACGGGCTGATCAGCAACTTGGAACCTGCTCCAAGTGCTCTGACAATCCCTGAGCTCATGTAGCAGGCTGGAATCACTCTCTTCCTGAAGGCCCCCAGTCCCCTGGCTGGGTCTGAAGGCAATCCCTCCTCCCCAGCCCCTTTGTGGTGCTGCTTTACTGCATTTCTGTGCTGTTTGAAAGATCTCTTGCTTTTCTGTTCTTTTGGCTGCAGGATTTATTGTCCTCATTAGCCTGAAACCCAACGTTTGTTCCCCCATTGCTGCTCCATGTTAAAAACACAGTTATCCATCACTTCAAGAGATCTCACCCAGAGGTCGAGAAACTTGAACCTCTGACAGAAAACATCCAGACACATTTCAGTTGCATTTCACAGAGAGATTTGTTGTTGAGGAGAAAGAAAAGTTAGTGTTTAATCATTTTTCTTTTGGAGCTTTTCTCCAGAACTCCACAGAAGGAGCAGAGCAACGAAATTCCCACCCCACTTCTCCCTCATTCTTTTTTGGTCTCCCCTACACCCAGAATTTCAGGCTGAGCCTGTGCTGTTCATCTGCTACTCTAGGCTTTATAAAATGCTTTTTATGATGCAGAAAAACTGTGTCATAAAATCTGTCACAAACATGGCCATAAAATCCAAACCCTATGTTCTCCTCCCTGTCCTCAGTTGGAATTTCCTCCTGTTGGAAGCTTTCCATCGAGCTCTCATACAGGAAACCCAAACCCCCTCTAAACTGCAGGCTCAGGAACACCAAAGATCTCTGGAGTTGGATATTTTTTTCTCTTGTTTTTCTAGGAAACCAGGAAACTGTATCTAAACCCAAAATATCACAAGATCTGGTCATCTCACAGTATTTTCACTGTGTGGTCAGTGGAGTACTGGGAGATGATGAGATCCTGAACTGACCTGGGAAACTCATGGTAGCACAAACACTAATGGGAGTCTCCATGGGCTCAGTTTTACTTGTACATAATTTATGGGACTACGACTTGAAGAAGAATTTGGGCAGCTCAGGAGCAGCACAGCTTGGGGCGATGCTGGTTGGAAGCATCCACCACCAGGTGAAAAGTCATATCCCTGTCCTGTCCCTCGCTCAAGTGCTCTTGGAGAGAAATTTGGGAAACATCACAGAATTCCTGGTCACTTCTACCCACCCCTGCCAACTCTGCAGCAGTTTCATACAGGTATAAATCCTGCTTTACACCCACTCCAGAGACGAAAACCAGCCCCAGGAGCCCAGCCATGAAACTCAACCTCTGTTTTCTTTCCTTAGCAAAGAATTTGCAGGTGAAATAATAATAAATACCGAGCAGAGAACATGAACTGGTGCTCAGAGAGTTTGAACAAATAGAGAGTTGTTTCACCCAAGGAAATCAGAGCAGGGTCTGCAAACCCCCCACTCATCCATCTGAGCAGTTCTTGCCTTTCAAACCGCGCCGGATCAAAGGAACTGGGGCTGCTAAAAGTTCTTGGGAGCCACTCCAGGAGCACATGTGCTTTTAGGGAGGCAGATATTGAGTTTCATATCGATTTCCCTTTCAAACCAGCTCACACAACAAAAGAGATGGAGAGGCATTTTCAGGGAAATGCACTTGGATGCAGTGTGGGTAGGCGTCCCCTCAAGGGCTCTGTGCAGCCCTTGCTTCCTGGGTGGTGGGGGCTCTCCATCACATTCATTAGGAAGCACTGGAGAGTGGCTTCTAAT
Organism: Pseudopipra pipra; assembly: GCF_036250125.1. NCBI lineage: Eukaryota > Metazoa > Chordata > Aves > Passeriformes > Pipridae > Pseudopipra > Pseudopipra pipra. The sequence goes on from NC_087564.1 coordinate 14,571,959, forward strand.
CCTTACACTAATCCCAAATAAACTTCTGCAGCTCTGAACTTGATGTAGGGTCTTAAAAGACACTGCCCTGAGGCTGCAGAGTGCTTGGAACAATGGATGTGAGGAGCTCTGGCCGGAAGCAATTCCGACTCTGGCTTTTATTCGGGTTGATGTTATTGATCCTTGGGCTGATCACTTCAGGAGGAATGTGCAGCTTGTTCCCTTTTCCTGGCTAACAGCCTGTCCTCTGTGCCTCAGGCACTGTTTGGGAGCCCCACTTCTCCCCAAACACCCCACCCACCAGCTTTCTCCTGGGAAAATATAGGGATGTGATGAAAACATGGAATTATGGGAAACCACCCTCCTGCTGATTGTCACCAAATCAAAGCAAGCCCTGCTCAGGCCACCTTCAGCACGGGCTGGTTGCTCCCTATATAACCATCATGTGTACCTGCTGCCCCATGGCTGGAACCATGGAATCATTTAGGTTGGGAAAGACCACTGAGTCCAACAATTAACCCAGCACTGCCATGTTACCACTAAACCATGTCCCCAGGTGCCACATCCGCGTGGTTTTTGAACACTCCCAGGGATGGTGACTCCACCACTGCCCTGGGCAGACTGTTCCAATGCCTGACCATGCTTTTGGTGAAGAAATTTTCCCTAATATCCAACCTAAACCTCCCCTGGTACAACCTGAGGCCATTTCCTCTCATCCTGTCCCCTGTTCCCTGGGAGCAGAGCCCGACTCCCCTGGCTTCCCCCTCCTGTCAGGGAGTTGTAGAGAGTAGGAAGGTCCCTCCCTGAGCCTCCTTTTCTCCAGGCTGAGCCCCCTCAGCTCCCTCAGCTGATCCTGGTGCTCCTTCCCCAGCTCTGCTGCCTTCCATGAACACGCTCCAGCCTCTCAATGTCTTTCCTCTGAGAAGCTCATAACCAGACACAGGATTTGAGCTGTGCCCAGCACACCTCATCCCTTCCCTCGTCCTGGTTTTGTCTAGGAAGGGAAGAGAAATCTCCACAAGCAGTACCTCTTTGGGCTTTGCAGGGATAGGTTTCCATCTCCACCTCGTGAAGGGGGAAAGGGGCTTTTGCTGGCATCACGGGCCGGAACATGTAGCTGTCGTTGGGCAGGGAATGCATCCGGGACACGGAGATCTTGCGGACTGTCAGCAGGTTCTGGGACTCCTGGGGCCTCAGGGAGGCTGAGCTGCCCTGCAAGGACACAGAGAAACAGGGTCATCTACACTGAGCTCCTTCCCATCTGCTTTGTGGTTCAAAACCTCCTGCAAGGTGTTCCCCTTGACCAGCAGGACACCACAGGTACACCGTGCTGAGAGGAGAGCTCAGGCTGTGGCTGTGGTCAAGTGAGGCATCAGTGACCCTCCACTAAGTCGACTCTTGGACACCACAGAGAACAAGCAAAGTCCATCCATTAAACAGATGAGAAAACCAGTGCTTATCACACTGTTCTGCTCTGATACTCCCAGGAATGCCCTTGGTCCTACCTGGGGGTGATGTCCTTCTCCTCAAAGCTCTGGGACAGAGGGGCCAAACCAGCTTCTGGAAATTCTTGTGTTATCTCCCCAAACCACATACACACAGGCAGACATTTAAACACACACATCGACACCACTGCAAACCCCGTGGCTTCCCTCCTATGGCGTGGAGCATTTTGGGCACCACTGACCCCCAGAGGAGGCAGGGGGAAGGAGAAGACACTGTGGCAGTGAGTTATGGGAGTGTGGAGCCTGTTTGGGGGTAGCAAAGGCATTTTTCTTCGTTTGCTGTCGCTGTGAAATGGGTCTGGTTGGAAGTGCTTGGACAGGGCACCTCACAAACCTGAAATCTGAGCCCTCACTGCCTCTCCCGGGCACTTTGTCACCTCAGGCACCTTCCAGCAAATCCATCCTGGGGTCTTAGGGAGCTTTGGGGACCCAAAAGATGCCCCTGTGGTGCCGATGGAGAAGCTGTGAGAGGTGATGCCATGACTTGGCCAAGTGCTGGGGGAGCTGGAGCCCCTGGAGCAGGACCTGCAGCCTGGCTCCCTGCCCCTAGTTCTGGTCCTAGACACATTCCCCTCACAATTAACCACGTTATCTAAAATACAACTAATCACTCTGGTTTTCCTTTAATGTCAGCCTCCCAGTGACTGATTGAAAACATTTTCCCAGCTGCATGTCTTAAATTAAATGTATTTTGCTTTGCTCTGCTGGGCTGTTTTCCCTCTCTGCCAGCAAAACCTGTCCCTGAGATCCCTCAGGCTTGGAGGTCACCAAGGATCTGGTTAAATCAGTTTTTTTTTCCCATATATTTCTGGTTAAAAAATTTCTTTCCTCAGCTCCCTAAAGACACACCTCCCAAGATGAATTACTCAGTGCTTTTACCCTGTTGAGCTTGGCTGGGAAGCCGAGGGGGACCAGCAGGAGGGATTTACAGGTAGCTGGCACCCAGCACTGCCCGTGGCTGTGCCCAGGAGCCCTCAGGGTGCAAGCCAGGTCTCTGAGCTGATGAATTAATGCATCAGCAGCGTGGCTGTGCCAGTTGGCCCCTGGCCATCACAGCTAATAAGCTCCATCAGCACAGCAACACCTGAGCTGGAGGCAGGCGGGTGGTTGTTAACACCCCACAGCCACACAGAGAACAAAAGGTCTTGCTCCACTTTCTCAGCAGTTTAACAGAAGGATCAGAGGATTTGGCTATTAAAGCTCAGTTTGTCTTTGCAGGATCTTGTATGGACGGGACAAATGAACAGAAACCTCTTCTTGACATCAACCACCTCAATTTTTAAGGTTTCAGCTGTTGAGGCCTGATTAGGGACGTGGGCGAATTTCAAATGGCTGCAAGGCCACTGAAGCAAGTCCTTGAAATATGAAACGTGGGCTGGAGGCTCGTTGGCTCCCAGCTGGTGAGCTGCTCTTGACAGCCTGATTCCATACCCTGGAAATCAGGAGGGGATCTGGGCATTGGTTCAAGGGGCAATAGGGAGGGACTGAGCAAAGGGGCTACAGCCCTTCTGGTCTGTTGGGGGATCTCCCAGAGCATCTCCTGAACCCACAGCTCTGGGGATTGCTGGAAGCCTGACCTGTTGAGCTCCTTCTGCCTCTGTTCCCTCAACACTGTATCACAAACAGGTTCTTATTGGAACAACAATAAAATCAAATTTGATGGTGTTTTCACCACAAAAAAAAAAAGGCTCTACCTGCAGCTCTCAGTTTAATGTTTGAAGACACACTGCTCACACATCACACTGCACACCACATGTGACACTTCTTTTAGGGCTAAAAAGAGGATTTCATTCCTATCCCACACGTGGCTGCCGGCAGAGTCCTCTGGGATGTGGTGTCTTCCCAGCACGAAGGACAGAGGCTGGAAAGGACAGTTGTGGCTGTGAAGCAACAGTTTTGGGACAATTCTGACACCACCAGCAGCTGCACAGCACCAAAGCACCACGTCACAACGCAGAAGCAACAGTGTGACATCATTCACCTCAGCCTGGTGGCCTGGGCTTTTGTGGGAAGGTGGCAGGACATGGTGGGAAACAGAGCAGGAGGACGGGAATTCCATGCTGGGAGTCTCTGCCCCCTCCAGCGTGTCTGAGTCTGGGATGGCTAAAGACACACTCTCACAGCTCAGCACCTCCTTCAAATTGGGGAGATAAAAAGCATCAGTGGCACAGCAAGGCTGGGTCTAAACACTTAAAACACGTTTGCCCCGTGGCATTTCCTAATTGTCCTGTTCATCCAGAGCAGGAAGGAAGGGGAAAAGCACAGGTGGGCTGCAAAAAACTGTCAGAAACACAGAGCATCTCACAACACCTTCCAGTGCAGCTCACAGGGAGCACAGGAGAGACTGCCCAGGACAGCCTGGGTGTCCCAGATCATGGAATCACAACTCCTGGAATGGTCTGGGTTGGAAGGGACCTTCAAGACCACGCAGTCCCACTCCCTGCCATGGGCAGGGACACCTTCCACTACACCAGGTTGGTCCAAGCCCCATCCAACTTGGCCTTGGACACTTCTAGGGATGGGGCAGAGATGAGAGTGAGGGAATTCCCACAGCCCCACTGCAGTGCCTCTGCCTCACTGCTGTGCAGGGAAGGGAATCCTCACCTGAATTCCAACACCACCACCTGCAAGGGGAAATGTGTGGCCAGGTCCCTGCTCACGCTGTTCCCCTCATTGCCTCTCCCTGCAGAGCTTCTGGGGTTGAAAGGAGGCTCTGCAGGGCTCCTGGTGTGCTTGGGAGGTATTGGAAGATGAGGAAAACCCTAAGAGGATGGACTCAGTTTGCAATCCCAGCCTGTGTGAAAGGATGTGCCCTCTCTTCCCGAAGTGAGAAAAGCAACCTGGCTGTTTCTCGTGTATTTTTCCTGCAGAAATGTTTATCAGGAACAACATTCAAATAGTGAATTCCCCATTGCTGTGTAACCAAATTTCTTCTTCCTTGCCTTAATAGAGTCTGATAGATTTTACAAAAATCTAATTTCATGTAATTTAATCTCACCCCCCCACTGATTTCACGGTAGATTTATTTGTGATCATGGTGACAAAGGAATTCCATGTTCACTCTTAATCATATGCTGCTGACATGGGATGAAGCAATTACCTCATGCCTCTCCTTCCCCTCTTGGATTTCTGATTGCACTGTTTTCCTACAGGACTAACAGGAATGGGAGAGCAGGTAGTGTCTGGAAAATCAACCCAGGAACTTCCAGCTTCTTGCTGAGGGGCTCTGACAATTCCCAGGGTCCAAGTCAGCCATGCCCCAAGCAGAGCACGGGCCAGTGGGAAGCTGCAGTTTTTTACCAGTGCCCTCCTGACCTCCTCTGGAAATCTCAAAGTGGGATTAAAAAGAACCCAAGGAGTATATCTGAGTCCATGTGAAGGGAATTTATCCCATGCCTTGCTGTATTTGTCAGGGCTGACAGTGCCAGCATTCCCAGGGCTTTAGGAGATTCCTCCCTGGTCCTGCTGCCCATCCTAAAGGACAGGGAGTGGCTGGGAGAGCAGGACAGGGACCTGTGGCTGTTATGGTTCTGGACTTAAAATTCACAACCTTGGAACGAACTGGAAGTGGCAAGAGATGGACTTTCAACCCTCCCCAGGAACAACGGCCAGGACAGCGTTTCCAGCAGCTTCCCCCTCAGGGAGCCCTTGGGAGATGTCTCAGGACATGGGGCTGGTGGTGACACCCCGAGGGACCAGCAGAGCTGCTGCCCTCCCACGCTGTCCTGTCCCTTTGGCTCTGTGTCACCTGGGATCTGACTGCCTGGTGACCATCCCCTCCCTGCCCCGAGCACAGGAGCTTTCTGGGAGCTCTTACCAGGGCTTGGTGCTTCACCTGCACCGCTGCCTTCACGCCCTCCTGAGCCCTGCAGGGCGCCCGGCCCGCGGGGGCCACGGCACCGCCCCTGCTCCCGCCCGGGGCCGAGGTGCTCGTCCCTCTGGACATCTCCAGCTCGATCTCAGCATCCATCTCAGCATCCTCCTTGGCCTCCTTGTTGCTCTCCTCCAGGTGCTTCATCAGCACGGCCACCACCACGTTGACCAGGACGAACTGCGCGATGAGGACGAAGGTGACGAAGTAGACGGGGGAGATGACGGGCAGGTAACTGAGGCAGTGCTTGTCCTCCCGAGTGCATTCCCGGAGAGTGTCCTGCAGCAGGGGGGAAAAGGGGAGGGATTAACAAGGGCTGGGGCTCTGCTCAGGCTCCAAACACAGAAACATCCAATTAACGTGCCCTGGACACAAAGGCTCGCAGGTACAACTAAAATGGATAGAAAACATGAATTACATCATCTACAAAGAGGGGGATCATGTTGGCCAGAGAGGTTGTGGACTCCCCATCCCTGGAAGTGTTCAAGGCCTGGTTGGATGGGGCTTGGAGCAACCTGGTCTAGTGGAAGGTGTCCCTGCCCATGGCAGGGGGTGGAACCGAATGAGCTTTAAGATCCTTTCCAACCCAAATCATTCTGGGACTCTATGATACATCCCAAAGGCACAGGACACAGAACACAAGGTTACCTCTCTCAGTCACAAGGACTGGTATAATTTTCCTGAAATACTAGATGAAGGAATGAAGTTTCAGGCTGAGGACAAATCACCACCTGAAAATACACTTGGCTTTGAAATCAGGAAGTTTAATTTGGAGGTTTTAAGAGGAAACCTTTTTGTTTTCACATAAAATCTGTTTGAAATCTTTATGTACCTACAGAGAGAAGAAAGAGCCCAGACACACCTTCATGATGCCATTCCAGTTGTCCCCCGTGGACACCCTGAAGAGGGTGAGGAAGGCCATGCCGAAGTTGGTGAAGGTGGCGTGGCGGCTCAGACCCTCACAGGGATTTTCTTCGCTGCAATCTGCAGGACAGAGAAGCAAAACCACGTCAGTGAGCCACGTCTGGCTTACCCAGAGCAGCCCCCCAAACCTGGTGGTGGGACCCTGGGCTGTGTCCCACTGACAGGTGGCATCGGGGAGTGGTGATCTCGTGGTGGAATGAGATGAGCTTTAAGGTCCCTTCCAACCCAAACCACTCTGTGATCTCTCGGATCCTCTTTATGGGCAGAGCCAACACAAAGAGACCTGAAAGGAGGTGGAAGCAAGCAGAATTCCTGGGCTGTCTCAACAAATCCTGCTCTACAGCATCCTTTGTCTGTTTTCCTCTTGATTATGTCCTTGTCTTGATGATTTTTTACAGGGTACATCTACCATGAGGGATAATTCACTGAGATAAAGTGGAGCAATTTGACATTTTCCCCCCGAGAATTAATATCCTAATGAATGCAAATTGAACAGACGAAATATCCCTCTTCCCATAAAACACAGGCTTGTTAAATATTCATCAGGTCAGGCAGCAATGTCTCTTGCTTGGGCATTTCACTCTTAGGTAATTATCTGGAGATAAATTGGAAGGAAAAACAAAAAAAAACACCCCACAAATGACCAGCCCTGGGGAAGTGAGTGCTGATGGTGCCTGTGGCTGACATGGGCTCGCAGTGAGCAGGAAAAAGGAGTGAACTATTTCCCAGTTACATTCCCAGCTTGCTGCCCCAGAGCAGGCCCCAGGCTATGATCCTGGGGCTGGCATTGCCAGTGGATGTGTGGAAAACCAACCAGGATTCAGAGCAGCAGAAGGTGCCTCTGTGAACAAGCCGTTTTTCACCTTTGTGACAGAACAAATACATCCATATATCTAGATATGTAATATAAACCCACAGTATTTCACTTGGGGTGGAGGCAGAATTAATTTTTTTTTCCCCCACAGAATTTGCTGGAGACTGAAAAATAATTTGTTTTTGGTTGAAAGAATTATTCTGTTTTCAGGCACTTGCAGTCTGAGCAGAGGGCTGGACTCATAAAGGGGATTAATGACAGCCATAAACCCTCTGTGCAGGAAGGGCCCTTCTGGTGCTCCTGAAGCCCTAATTGGGATGGAAGTGTGGAGGAGGCAGACACAGCTCCTTCCAACAGCATCTTTAGGGCAGGGACTGCTCTGCCCTGGCTTTGCTGGCTGTGTGTTTGCTCTCTGCCTCCACCTGGTTTTAGTGATGGACACATTCCTGACCAGCTCCACTATCCTCCAGCTGGAGGAATAACTGGACAACCAGGAACTCCCTGATTTCTGTAGAAAGGGGAAGGTGATGCTGAGAACAATGGACAGACAAGCCCTGGGCAGCTGGAAAAGCAATGTCAGCCAAGTGCAGGGAGCTCATGGGGTGTGTGGTGGAAGCTCTGAGGAGGGGCATGTTTGTGGTGGCATCTCTCCAGCACCACTCTGACCGCCATCCAGCTTTGCAGACTCATGTTCTGCCTTCAGTAGCAAACTTCCATCTTTGTGAACATATATTTAAACAGTAAATAGTTCCTGTCCAGCCAAGGGTGGTGTTGGACAAGTCTCTAAATGTGTGTTTGTGCACATTAGGCAGGTTCTGTGTTACATCCTCATGTGTCACCTGCGACCCTGAGATCAAGAGAGAACTTTCATCCTCAGAACATGAGCTGTGAAAGCTGAGGAAGGCCCAGGAATGAGAGAGAGAGGAAACAGTGAGATACCAAATAAACATCGACCGGATGAAACGAAGGGCGTCGGGCTCATCACTCACCGAGCTTGCCAAACAATTCCACTCCCAGGGCAGCATAGATAAAAAACAGGAGCATAAAAAGTAGGCCAAGGTTCCCTACCTACACAAGGAGAAAGCAGAACAAGGGTCAGGCAAGTCGAGGTCATGAATTAAATCACTCCATCACATTTTAAACACAAGCAAAGGAGGGACGGGTGGCCAGAGGCAAATCAACCCCTGCCCTGGCTTCCAACACCCTGGTCCCCTCTCACAGTTCTGCTTTAATGGACCCAGAGAGCTCCTCTGTGGCTGGGAATGAGCAGATACTCCATGTGCAAAGCAGTCTCTGGTGCCTCTCCATCACCCTCCACTCACGTGGAATTTGGCCACTCTCAGGGGCACTTCCCTACTGAGGGGTAGTTTGTGACCTGGTGCCTTGAATTTCAAGGGTCTTCCCCTTCTGTTTGGGAGTCTGAGCATGCAGACAGTGACAATAACAAGCCACCAGAGGAACTGCCTGGTTTCCAAAGGTTCCACTGGCCTGGAGGACTTTCAGCAAAGGAACATGTGCTCCAAGGGAGAGGTGAAGCTCTCCGAGGTTTCCCCTTTACAAACATTTCTCAACAACAACTTCCTGAATTTTAGCTTTCAGTGTCTCCAAGGAAAAGCCTTATTCCATACACCAACACTGAAATGCAGGCACCTGGCAGTTCTAGGTGCTGCTGGAGGTGTTAATGAGCACTGCAAGGTGACTGAAGGGGGGTGAGAGAAGTGAAATGATGCTAAAAGGTTCTTAACACCAGTGGCATTACAGTTATCCACACTGGAGTCCATCACCAAACGGGATCCAAGACTTGAAAACATCTCCAAGAGCACATTTTTTTTGTGATTCAGGCAGAGAACATGAAGGGCAGAGTAACCTGACCTGCTACAACCTGCAAGTAACTCTGCTCACATTTATCTCTCCTGCCACTTTAATTGCTTGTGTCTATCAGCTCTGACAGAGACAAAGTGATCGAGTTCTCCAACCACACGTGGCCATCACAAGCATCATTTATCCCTAAATAACAGTGAACTGGGTGGTGATCCAGGTAGTCAGGCAGAGGGATTCCTGATCTCCAAGGTCTCTTCCAGTGAACTCCCAATTTGAGAGTTTTCTTCTCTGAGGTGGCACAGCCATGGTGGTGTTGGGGATTTTAACCACACTCTTTAATTTCATCAGAAAGGTTATCAGTGTGATAACTGTTATCACAAAATTAACTCATGAAAGGTTTTTTTTTTTGTGTTAAAGAAATGGGAGTTGTCAAATCACCCAGTGGAGACTGTAATTGCTGTAAACCCTAAACTGGCTACTCCATGCAGAGCTCTGCAATTCCACTAACATTATTACCATCCTCCAGGGAATAACAGAGATAGAACAGGGATGTGGATGGCCGGGTTGGATTATTTCATCTGCCTGTACTGTCTTCTGGAATAATGTTTCCTAACTTGTGTCTGCTGGACCTGATGGTTTGGGAGACATTAGAAGGCAGCCTGCAAAGTGACTGCAAATGAGAAAACACAAGAAAACAGGCACATGCACAAATACACACACACACACACACACACACACACACACACACACACACTGCCAGGGAGGCAAATGAGCAAATAATTAAAGGGAAGGAGAATAAAAGTGATAAACAAGCCTTGTAAGTCAAGGGTATATTAAAGCCCTGCAGAAGAGGGTTTTGGATTTTGCTCAAAGCAGCCTGAATATTTTACTGCTATTTTAATGCCTAATAAATCAGCCTTCAAACTTATGGCATTGATGAAATTCCAAAGAATTTAGACTAACAACAAAGTTCTTACCAGGTTATCAGTCAAAACCATCATCTGGCTTTCAACATGCAAAGGATGTTATGAGCTGACATTTGCTCATAAACAATTTGCTACTTTCTAGTGGGCATTAGCAAAAGATTCTGTATTTATGATGGTGACTAATTGCATCACTGAGCCAACGTGGCTCATAACAAGTCCTTCAAAGGCCACAAAGTCCCATAACAGAGTCCTTCAAGGCATCACAGGCAGAGCTTAAAAATGCTGAAAGAGCCCTGTTTGCTGCTGTGGGGTTTGCTGAGCCCTGAGAGCAGACACGGGGCAGCTCCAAAGCTCAGCTCGTGCCCGGGATCTCTTGGGAAGTGCCTCAATATCTGGCTCTGATTTGGAAACGTGGCCATGTGAGAGAGATGTGGGACAGAGCAGCAATGGAAAGGTCCTGGGGTGGGTTGATGGGACCACCTTCCCTGATAAACTCCATCCAACAGCCAGAGCTGCTCCCCATCCTGCTGCCATGACCAGCCCCTGCATCCACGTGTGCAGGCAGCTGGAGGATCCAGAGGCTGGAAAGAGCAGCCCACAGGCACCTGATGCTCCAGAGCAGAACAGCTCAGCTCCTGCTCAGGTGCTTCAGCAAAGCCCCTCGGGCTGTTTGTGGAGCTCCTGGAGCAGGACAAGGCAGGGCTGGATTGAATATTTTGGCAGTGCTTGCCCATGGCTCTCTGCCCATGTACCAGGGTAAAGGGGATAAAGGAAAGGGGAGAGGAAAAGGGAAAAGGAAAGTCCTCTTCAGTCCATGGCCTCCCCCAAGGCCTGAGCACAGAGAAGGACCCAAGGCTTGTTCCCAGGGATGGGCTGAGGTGGAGGCAGCAGGTCAGGCAGGGAGGGAAGGGAAGGCAGAGGGAAGGCAGACTGAGAATGTCTGTGACCTTGAGTGAGTCATTCTTCTCCTGCAACTCCACGCCCTCATCTGTAAGTCCCTCAGGGATAGGTGATTAGTGTCTTCAAAGTGCTCAGAGATCTACTGAGATCAGCCAAGGAAAAGATGGGGCATGAATCATGTTGCTGGAAGGAATGGGAGGGGGCAGGAGCACAGCAGCCAAAGGCTGGGATGCCTGGGCTGGACTCTCCATCAGGAACAGAAATCCAGCTCTGGTCAGAAGCCTCCACTCTGGCAGCCAGTGACCCAGGCAGGCTCTGAGAGGTGGTTCTGCTCCAGCAGCACTGAACAGGTCAGCTCTGGTTATCCATCCAACTCCCCCTGACTTGAGCTGGGCACAGAAAGCTCCAGATATTCCCTTTTTCTGGCAGCCAGGGGCTATCCATCACTTCCTGGGGCTCCAGCACTGAGGAAGGCCAGGAACTGAAGGGAGTGAAGCAGAGATGAAGAACATCTTGGAGATGTTTCTGGTGTCCTGAAGTACCTCAGAGAAGCCACAAGAGATGGAGATGCTGGTGAGCATCTTGTGATTCCTCCTGGACCTTCATTTCCTGGAATCCTGGCTGGCAGAGCTGTCTGTGTGCCTGGGACAGAGGGATGCTGTGGGCAGAGTCCTCCATCCCACCCAGAGGAGCAGGGAGGGCCTCTATGAGGAGCTGCCACCCTTCCCTGCCATTAAAAGGCCAGGAACAGCTTTCCTTTTCCCAAGGAAAGGGACTTTCCACACACCCAGCTGGCCTCTGCTCTCCCTGCTCTGGGAGAGGCACTGATGGAGTAAATGTCTCCTCTGGTCCCAGTCTTGCAATGCCTGGGTAAAGTCAGTTCCTCCTGTGTCTCTTCCAGCTCTGACATCCATTATTCCTCCATCACACCCTGGCATTCCAGTTGTTGATGCAGGCAGTGCACACAGCTCCCTGGAATGCCTGTCAAGAGCAATTTCTCACAAAACTAAGCCCCTGCCAAACCTTTCCAAGGACACGAGTCCTCCTCATCTTCCTTCCATCCCCCTCCAGCCAAAGCAATAATCCTGGCAGTGGGAAAGCTCAGGCTAATTTGTGCACTAAACCCCAGAGAAAATGGACATATTTGCTAGAAAAACAGAGGCCATCTGTGAGAATTCCAGGATTAGTAGGAAGGGCCAGACAGACAACCTTGGAGGCTGAAATGGTGTCACTGGTGAAACCACAGGCCACCAGCTGACCTGACCAAGCTGTGTGTCCACTCAGGCCCACAGTGCCAGGAGCCAGCAGGATGGTGCTTTCTGTGCCTCAGGATTTCTGCTTCGCTGCTCTAATCCCTCAGGCTGCAGCACAGCCCCCACACACCCATCTTCCAAAATCCACCTCAGCCTGGTCAGACATTCCCGTTCTTGCTCTCTGAGTTCACATCACTGGGGGTTTTCAGTGTCTGGCAAGAGCAGATCATTCCTTTTGTCCCCCAACTGCTTCGAGACAACGCCAGAAAAACCTCCTCAGGAGCTGACACTGAGATCAGCACAGGAATTACAGCACCAAAAGGAGATAAAGTCCTGGACAGGAGCAAACTACAGATCCTGCCCTTCAGGGCACTGATAGAATAAGGAGTTATTCCCTCTTTCCTTGGCAGAGAGTGCACCCAGGGGGAGATCCAAGCTCTGAAGACAAAGAGGAGGTGTATTGTACAGCCTGCACTTAATAATTGTGCCACCCATGGATCAAAGGAGAAAAGAGAAGGAAAAAGAGCCCAGATCTTTTGATAGGCAAGTTCCACCTCTTGCTGTTGTTGGCCCTGCAGAGGAAGGTGGGAATTGGACTGGATTCCCTTTTTCCTCTCCATCAGAAGAGCTCTGGCAGCTCAACAGTGACTGCAGGGTTTCTTGGTGGCAGTTGATGCTGGAAGTGCTGTGTGGGGGATTCACTGACACCAGGAGCAAAACACCAGATTCCAAATCTGACAGCAGGTCAGGCTACAGAGAGGGTGAGCTGGGCTTTGGAAAGCAGGGAATGGGAAAAGGACTAAAGGGCCACCATCAAACAGGAGTCTCACAGAACAGACTTTTCTTACAAAACCACCAGATGTACAAGCAAGGAAACACTCAGCTGATGGATGAGTGGTGTAATTCATTATTGAGTCTTAATGGGGCCAGAGCTCATAAAGAAGAGGAAAACACTTGAAACAGGTCTTGAAAACCTGCTTCATATTTAAAGGAGTTCAGTGCTCTTCTGTTTGCCAGACTGCAAGAGATTATTTTATCTATCATTGCTCCACAAAGAAGCGCTAGAAGAAAAAAGCAAAATGACATCCAGTGACCAAATAAACTTGGCTAATTCACACTAAAAACACCAGATATTTTTAGCAGAAAGAGTAAACAAGAATGTATTTCATTAATAGGGCATGGCTGATTCCCTAACACTTTGCATCCTTAAAAAAAAGAACCAGGTGGCTTTTTTTTTTTTTTTGCTGGGACTAAGAGGACATGGAGAAGGTGGGCAGAGGAGGTGCCATTTTCAGATCCCTCCCTGACCATTTTTTCTGTCTCTCTGGCTTCTCCTCATTTTTTTTCCTCTACTCCATCTCATTTTTTTCAGAGATGAGGTGGAGAAGGTCTCTGATCTGGTGGACGTGAGGTTACCAGACAAGGAAGGTGCAGCAGGGGAGGAAAACTTTGAAAAGAGCAGCTCAAGGCTTAGTCTGAAGTTCCAGAAGAGACTGAGCCTGTGACAGCCTCAATCTGGGATCAAAATGCTGCATTCCCCCAAATCTGGGGACAGTTGGTTCTCCAAGTGCTACTCAAACTGTATCTACTGCTGAATAAAAACCAAAGCTGATGAAAATCACCCAAAAGGAAATAAGTGTTCTGCACTGACAATGCCTTGTCATCGTCAGCCCATAAATGGACACCACACAAAGAATTTCCCCCCAAACCTTAATGAATAAACACGAAATTAGCTTTTTTTGTCACTTAGAAGCCACATTCAACGAGGATTTTCCAGCTGTGGTTTCAGGCTGCTAAATTAATTAGGGTAGGAACTCTTGCCCTGCCTTGGAAATGAAAGCTGCAGCTTTGTGAAGAGTGATTGTTGTTGGAGAGGTCACCCCAAACTTCCCTTCTCATTTTCTCAACTTCACTGGAGGCCAAACTGCCATTTTTATCTGCATGAGATCTGCTTGGAATATCCCTGGGGTTTTCCCTTTAATAGAGACCTTGGTTGGAATGTAAACTGCAAGAACACCCCAAAGAAACCAAAAGCCTGGCCTGCAGCCACCCTATTGTTTGAGGGGCAGAGAAACCAAGGAGGGAGAGAAAACATGATCTGCAATCACAATGCTTTTTGAAAGAAAGAAATCAAATAATCTCTTGAAATGCCAAGCCAGGGGCCAGGTTGGGAAATCCCTGCTTTAGTCTCAGCCAAAATCCTTCACTGCAAAGGAAATCTGAATACCAAAGGGCAAACGTCTCAGATTAGAAACATCTTCATGGCAGTGATGAAAAGTAAAGCAAATGGGTCTTTCCAAGAAAAAAGAAATTCCCCTTGTTTTCCAGTTCACTTTGAATAGATCAGGGGCTGCTTTGTACTCAGTAACTAAGTCACAGGGGTTTATTTGGGTGATTACATGGAGTGGTTCTACTGATTCTCCTGTGGCCACTCATCCTCTGGAAGAGATGCCAACACAGTGTCTGCTCTTGGCCAAGCCTGCTGTTCCCAGGGAATTCCTCTGCAGACAGATCCAGCTCATCCACATGTGGCTGCCCACCACCTCTCCCAGTCCATCCCAGGACACACAGAATGGATTGGTCCCACTCCTAAAGCTCCTTCCAGCAGCTCAGCTGTGGGATGTTCTGGAAGGGTTGAAGACTAAGGACTTGTCTGAGCATGTCTGTGCATCCTCAAAGTGCTGCTGCTGAATTGCCAGGTCAGAGAAGAAGGTGACAGGGTTCTGGCACCTCATTTGGGACCCAGTTCTGGGTAAAGCCTGGCACTAAATGTTTCTAGCACTGTCTGCTGGGATACTGCAGCCTGGTGATACAGGAAATTAGAATGTGCAGCTGAATCTAAAAAGCTCAGACCATCAACCAGAACACAGCCTAAAGAGGACAAGATTTAAAAAAACAAAGGAACCCTAAACTTCTCAGAATTCTTCTGATGGAGGACTGCAAGTCAGAAAAAAGCTTCTTTCATTCTTTTCTCAGATAAATAGGTCCATAAAAATGTGCTCTCCAGGAACTGAACAGCTGAAGGATCCTATCGAATGTTCAGACTGGCAGCATCGTTGTTCCTCTTGCAGCTCAGGAGAATGTAGTGATTTGAGACCCCACTCCAAGCTTTTAACACCCAGAAACATCTCTCAAATTTGCTTTTTAGAGGCTGCAGCTCCTCTGGCAACAGTGTCCATAAACATGGTTGTTCCTGCCTCACAAAACTGCTGAGCTGGAAGCTCCCACTGCTTTCACCAGCATCTCTGTCTGTCCTTGTGTTTCCTGAACTTCACAGTGAAATCTGTGGTTTATAAGAGCTTTGACTTCCAAAGAGCTCTGACTTAAAAGAGCTCTGACTCTGTTAACTCTTCCATCACTCTGGTTCTCCCAGCTAACACACACCACGTGAGCAGGACGTGCCATGAAAAACTCTGCTACCAAGGCTCAGACAAAGCTGATCATCTCCCCAGGTGGCTTCTAGTGGCCACCAAATGGTGGCACAGAGCTGTCCCCAGGCCCACAAGGGGAACACACCAGGCATGGATGAAGTCTGGGGGCTTACCTGGGGAAGGGCTTGTACCACCGTGTCCAGCAGAGCTCTCATCCCTGTGGCCATTTTCAGCAGCTTCAGCACTGAAATGAGAAGCAAATCCTGGTCAGCAGGGCTGGGGAATATTGCAAGCAAAATCCATCCAGGAAATCCAGGTTCAGATCCTTTAGGGAGGGTTTCCATCTCTCTTACATCTGTTCATACACGTGGGAAATTCGCTGCATCCTGGCAGGGCCCACAGAGCAGCTGAACATGCTGAGCACTTCCCACTCCAATTAATGTTAATATCAGTAAAAACAGAGTTGGGGCTGTTCACCTGGAGAAGAGAAGGCTCCAGGGAGACCTTAGAGTCCCTTCCAGTGCCTAAAGGGACTCCAAGAGAGCTGGAGGGGGACTTTGGACAAGGGCATGGAGTGACAGGACAAGGGGGAATGACTTCCCACTGACACAGGGCAGGGTTAGATGGGATTCTGGGAAGAAATCCTTCCCTGTGAGGGTGGGGAGGCCCTGGCACAGGTTATTCAGAGAAGCTGTGGCTGTCCCATCCCTGGAAGTGTTCCAGGCCAGATTGGATGAGGCTTGGAGCAACCTGGGCTAGTGGAAGGTGTCCCTGCCCATGGCAGGGGGTGGGATTGGATGATCTTTAAGGTCCCTCCCAACCCAAACCATTCTGGGATTCCATGAAAACAGACCCAAAGCCACAAGTACTCCAGTGTGCCCAGGCAGGAAAATGGGAGAGTGATGGGGAGAGAATTCCCCAGTGCAGGGCATCATCTCCAGCTCTCAGTGCCACCACGTCCCTCTCTTGTCTGGGTCGGTGATCCCAGGTTTCAGAGCCTTATCTAAGATGCCACTGGAAAAACTGTTCTCTGGTTGACATGGAACCAGCAGGACTGGAAGGACAAATGGCCAAACCATTCCCTGAGGTGCCTGGAGGGATGGCTGAGGGCCTGGAGCAGGACACACCTCTGGCTATCCTGAGCACCCGCATGATGCGGATGATGGTGGGGTTGATGGGCAGAGCAGCGTTCATCTCGATCTCCTCCAGGGTGATTCCCACAATGGACAGCAGAACTATGGCCAAATCCAGCTGATTCCACCTGCAGAGACAGGAAGGGCAAAAAAATTAAAATCACACATGGATTGTATGTCAAAACCAGGCTCAAGCAGCTCCCAAATGCTTCTCCTCTCTCCCATCTGGGCCCAGGATCCTCTGTGTGGTACAAAAGCAGCTCCCTGCAGCTGGCACAGACACCCTGTGAGCCACAAGCTCTGGGAAGTGATGGAAGCTGACTGGGAAGTGTCCCTGCCTGCCCCCAGGCTAGAGGGACCCATGATGTGATGCAATACAGCTGCTCCCACGTTGTCACCTGTCCCTTGAATTATCCCACTTGAGTATCTTCCTTGATTTATGGCCTAACACTTGTAAAGGGCCTTTCACACCAGCACTGGGAGGGCAGCAAGAGGTGAAGAAACTGCATGTCCTGCACAATTTCATCACTAACATTGCTCAGAGCAGCTCCCAGCCACTCAAGTCAGGATAAATGAAGCAGACAAGCTGATCTTGTGGAAAAGTGTCCAGTCTTACCCTCCTCCCCAGCAGGTCCCCAAACCATGACATGCTCTCACACACATTCACTTCTGGCTCAGTGGAATGCAGAATGAAACCTGTAGGTCTCTGCAGCTGGGCTCTGAGGGCAGAGGGGCTGAACACAATGAGCTCTGTCTGTGCCAAAAGGCTTTACAAAGCCAGCAGTCATCAAAGGACTTGTTTCGGGGGGACTCTGTGTCCTTAGATTGCCAAAACTACTCTTTGGAGGGCTGGATTGATGCCAACAGGTTGTTTCTGACCTCTAAGCTGACCTGGTGGAAATGGAGGCACCTGGAGGAAAGGATGCATCTAGAATTGTGTGAGATTTCTGGAATTCCTCCTGCAGTTCTTAGAATTTTTAGTCCCTACACCATGAAGTTTGCACCCATAGCGAGACAGCCCTTGGCTCTTCCCTGCACTCAGCAGGCACTCAGTGTACATTTACCCAGCATCTGGCTCTGAAAGTGGGTCAGTTCAGCTCTGAATCCCAAATGCACAGGAGTTTAAAATACTCTCACCTGTCCTTAAAGAACCTTCGGAAACCAAACGCCACCAACTTCAGAAGGGCCTCGAACACAAAAACGATGGTGAACACGTAGTTGCAGTACTTGAGGGCTTCATCCAAGGACTGAAAAGAGAGACCCCAGTTAGACCAGCCCAGTTATCCTTTCCTAAACCCCCCCAGAGGAATTGGCAGGGACAAGGGTGACATAGGAACAGAGATAAAAGAAATAAAGTCATAAGAGCTTGCAGAGCTCTCTAAATCACACAGCAAAACTCAAATAAAGGATTAAACACTGATTCAGACAAAAACCTCAAAAGCACTGAGTTGGCCTAAAACTGTCAAGTTCAACTTCAGTGCACAACTTGTTCAGTTTGGGGCAGACACAAAAATTTCACTCCTTCCCCACCTACTGAAGTTTATTTCTGAACTGCCCAGCCTTGGGCAGAATAAAGGACTTGATGGATCATCTCTTGATTCCAGCATGGCAACCCCTGGGACAAAGGCTTTGCTTCAAAAGCTCAGAAAAATAAATAACATTGGAGGTGGATTAAATCTTGCCTTCTTGAAAAATGTTACATCTCTAGAGCTGGGCAAAGCGTGTCCATATTTGGTGCAACGTTCACGCTCTCCGTGGAGCTGCTTCGGAAGTCAGGAATCCACAGTGTTTATACTCCAGGATGATGAGTGTTTATAACGGATTTCATTGGAGCTACAGGCCAACAATAGCAAAAGAATCTTGCTGGGACCTTAAAATAGACAGTTGCAGAGTAAAACAGCTCTTTGGGTGGGGAGGGATTGGGGGAGAGGAGGGAGGGAGGGGAATTTAGCTCAATATAATGTAGGGCTTTGTAATTTCAATAAGAAAATGATAATTATGAACATCCAAACAGACAGAATTGGGAACAAACGCAATATCTACGATGGTTTGCAGTTGGATTTACAACACTGCGTTATGTGAACATAAACCAAGCATAAATAAGACCTAATCTGGATAAATAACATTTACATGTGAAACAGAGGCTGTTCTGCAAAGGAATTATGGGGCAGAGCAGCACACAGGCAGCTGGGGTAAAATACACACCTTCCCCTCTGGCTCAGCATCCAGAGGGAATTTGCAGGTTACCTGGCAGACCATGGAATACTGGAAAAGTAAACACTGAGCCCCACAATATGATGGGAGATTAATATATGGACAGGCTGTATGATCTATGCCAAAGGTTTGCTTGGGAAATGATGACTTCAGGATCCATAAGGGTTGTACTCACGAGTTGGTTTATTCTAAATTCATTGAGGAAAAGAAACGTTGCTCTGCACCCAATAACTTCAAGTTTATATTTCTTAGTGGAATGTCCTAAAAATGTGGACTGTTTTACAGTCTGAGGGTCAGTCACATCCAGGATCAGGGGAGGAAATATTTGGATTGTCTTTTCCTAGTAAAAGTTTAGTTCCCTCTCCACTAGCCTCATCCTCTGTTGTTGGGTTTTTTTTTAATCAAAAGCAGGGAAATGAAGGTTTTGGCCAAGGTAAGTGACTCCCAAATGCTAGAGCTGGCCTGGAGTTGGATTGATCGCCATGCTGAGGCTTTCAGAGAACAGGGAATGGTCCCAGGGAAGGAGGGCCACTGGTCCATGGTATCCCAAGGGAAGAGCATCCTCTGCTCCCCACCCTGCTGGGTTTCCCAGGTGCCAGGCTGCTGGGCAGCTCTCACCTTTGGCTGGTTGTAGTGCTCCATGGACATGGTGATGACGTTGACCCCGATGATGAAGGTGATGAACAGGTCGAGGTAGTGGCTGGTGCAGAGGCTGTGGATGTATTTCCGTGCCGGGGAATAGTCGGCGTAGTAAGGCCTGCGCTGGGCTTCTGCAGGGAGAGGGAGAGGCACGGGATGAGCCAGGCCCTGGTGACCTCAGCTGCTGCCTGAGGGTCACCTCATGCATACCTGCATCCAGGGAAAAGCCTGTGAAGAACTGAGTCAAGAAATCCATGTGGAATGGCCGAGTGATTCTGCCCTCGAGGGCCTCGGCGGGTTATCGGGACGAGCCAAACCTCTCGCGCCGGCTCGAGGCACCTCCATGGCTTTGCCAACCTTCTCCCTCCCAAGCACTCCCTGTCCTCGCTGCTCTGCCTCAGGCTCGAGGAAAACCTCCTCCAGGAACAGGGCACAAAGCAGGCAGGGTGAGGAGTGGGATGGAAACGAGACCCAACGCCAAGAGAGAAGCTCCCAAAGCTTCCGACCCGGCTAAGCCTCAGCTCTGGGTCAGAGCCGGGCTTAGGGCTGGGCTCATCGGGCTGGGCTTGGCATCTCCCCCAGTGCCACTGGTGTCAGGCATGTTCCACGTGGGAGAAGAACATGAGCTGAGCTCAGCTGCTGGGACAGGAGGTTTTTTTGGGGGAGTTTGGAGGGAACAGAGCGAGGCCTGTGCAGGGCACATGCTGAGGGTTAGTAGCACACAGGAGACACCAGCAGCCACGGAGAGGGTGCTCAGCACTGGGCTCTGCAAGGACAATCAGCACAAGCTCCTCTGGAAATATAAATGTCAGTTCATAGTCATAAAATACATCATGAACCAATATATATACACACACATATATATATATATAAAACCAGGGCCTGGCTGCATCTAAAACCCTTTTTAGATTCAGGTTAAATATTCATTCAGGCTGTGACCACATGAATTTTCTATCTCTGCCTCTGGTCATGACTCCTCCTTTTTTTCTCTTAGAAATAGGGAAATTTCTGCACGTGATCCAAGTTCCTGGGGCTGTTCCAAGGAGAGTGTCTGGACCCTGGGACTGGGCTTACTTACCCTGGGATTTACTGTGTGTGCCTCTCTTAAATGAGACTGTGACCACAGAGATGGCTGTGGGCACGCAGATGGAGTCAAATTCTTTTCAAATTTAAGAAATGTAAATATTCAGAGTTTACATAAGGCCAGGGCAGCATAACTGCAGATTTTGCAAGTGGAAAAAGACACGTTAGGTCATACCAAGCAGGAACAGGATTGCTGTTAACAGAGAGGGGGTTTTGCAAATATGTCAGCAAATTAAGCTTTAAATGCATGAGCAGCTCAAAAAAAGAAATTGCTTTACCTTAAAAATAAGGAGGGAAATGAGTTCAGGAGTACTCAGTGCTCCCTAAAATACATCTTCCACTCCTCTCATCCTGCTAATATCTTTCAGATGACTCTTTAAAATGTGTGTGTGGGGGTTTGGTGGTGCAGCTGATGCCAGATTAGAGTCCAAACCCCTGAAATTAATTGGATAAAGGGAAACAGAATCTGTTGCTCTCTTTCAACTACAGCTTTTTTTTCCTGGTAGTTAAAAGTACAGTGGAGGCATTCGAAAAACATTTCCTTCTGACCAGGGTCAGCAAGACTTCTTTTTATTTTTAAGGGGTGTGGAAAAACAAGATGAAACAGAGTTGGTTTTGAATACATTTCTCTGTTGCTTTCATGTGCCTTAATCCTACGAGTCATCTTGGGCTGGTAGGGCTGTCTTTGCTACTGAGCTCAGCGTGTCTAAAAAATAATAATAAAAACATTGCAGGCTGATATTTATTTAAGCCTGTACAATGTGCTTTCATGTGTAGTCAGGATTACAACATACTTTTTTTTCTTTTTTCTTTTTTAAGGAAATGTCTTCTTGGGAATGCAAATAATCAGCTCATTGGGAGGTCTGAGAATACCCCTAATAGTTAAAGGTAATATTAGGGGACTATTTATTGATGACTAATGGTTGATTAATGGATCTTAGAAGAACATTAGCAGGGATGGGTTGGTAGCACATAAGGAAAACAGGTTGCAGGTGACTGTAACTCCCTTCTAACCTGCCCAAATGCAGCCACTGATTCACTGTGCAGCAAAATATCAGGTGTTTATTATAATTTATAAACTACTTATATAAGGATAATCACAAGAAGACATTTTCCACTGTAAAGCTGCTGAACAGAAAACCTTCTAAGCTGCCTGTCAGCAACACAACTCATTCTTTATGTGGGCTGGAGATAAAACAACTAAGGAGGAACCACCCAGCCATAAAGGTGGGTGTGTTTTACAGCCCAGAGGTGTCTCAGAGGTCTCTCTCTCAGCACAGGCTTTGCCTGGTCAACTCTCTGCTCAGAAAACTTTAACTGGACACGGGATGAGGAGCTCTGGGAAATGCCTTTAGGACACACACGACCTGAAGCCAAGGTTAACACACGGAAAAGAAACTTCTCCAGGGGAGACACGCACAGGGACAGTGTGGGATCAAGGTGACAATAAAAACACATGCACAGTGCCATGCTCAGGGCAGGAACCCATGCAATGTCCATTAGAGGAGATGCTGCTCATGCCAGGCTGGGGGAAGAGCCGGGATGTGCCGGAGGGACACGGCAGCGGCAGCTCCCGGCAGTGCCGGTGTTGGATCAGTAGATTCCAGGATGGCAGAGGGGTTGCAGCAGGGTGGAAGCAGGGACAGAGCAGCCACAGCAGCTTCACTGCAGCTCTGACCCCTCCAGGCAGGAGGGAGGCTGCATTGCAGAGCTCCAAGGCCCCAGCTCTGGTCATTCCCAATCCCTTTAGGACAAGTTTTAGCTCAGCCAACAGCAAAGCAAGTGGCTCTGGCCTTCTCTCAGTTCACACACATTTTAACTCTGAGAATATACCACCTTAAACTCCCCAGTTTGGGTGTGAAGTGTTCACTGCTCCAACAGCCTGTTCTGGCAGAGACCTGGGCTCTGCAGGAGAACTGGGTGAGGGGGACCGTGGACCATGGGGATGTGGGCACAGCAAATGGGGGGGACCTAATCCATCATTAATTGCAGGAGGCAAAACCCAACCTGTGCCTTGGCTTCTCCAGGGAAATGGTTTTTGGGATGAGACTCCCACCAGCCAACTAGCAGACTCCTGTCACCACAGAATCATGGAATGGTTTGGCTTGGAAGGGAACTTAAAGCCCATCCAGTCCCACCCCCTGCCATGGGCAGGGACACCTTCCACTAGCCCAGGTTGCTCCAAGCCCCATCCAGCCTGGCCTTGGACACTTCCAGGGATTCAGGGGCAGCCACAGCTTCTCTGGGCAACCTGTGCCAGGGCCTCTCCACCCTCCCAGGGAAGGATTTCTTCCCAATGTCTCATCTAAACCTCTCACTTTGGAGCCATCACCCCTTGTCCTGTCACCCTGTGCTCTGTAAATAGTCCCTCTCCACCAAACACAGACAAGCTTCCCTTCAGCTGGTGGTCTGAACTGGTGAAAATGCAGGAGGGAAAGGAGAAACCATTAAACCCACGAAAAGAAAAGCAAACCACAGCCCTTTCTCGCCCCTAATTCTAGATGTTGGCTAATGCTTGAACCTCACCTCCCTGCAGAGTATTTAAACTTCTTTGCTTGTGATTGTGCTGACATGAAAATTAATGAAGCACCGTCTCCCGGCTTAAAAGCATTTTGGTTGGCTTTATAATTGCCAGCTACAGCTCCTCCATTACAATCCTCTGCATGAAACATTAGAAAGCCCTAATGGGTTTATCCAGGCTTGGCACAGAGCAGCTCCTTACCTGCAGCTGCCTGGAAAAATAAAGGAGATGGTTTGATAATTCCCTAGCTGGAAACACTAAACACTCGGATATACAGTGCCCAAAATTTTAGTTACAGCTCGAATGTTTCTGCTGGATACACACAGAGGGTTGTGGCACTGAGAGGATGCATTAACTTAAATACTCTCTGTGCTGCCTGAGATTGTTCCCCTCTAGAGAAGGGTTTACAGTCAGTGCTTTGAGAGGCATCTCTGCTGGGTCTTAAAACTAGCCTTTCCCTTCCACAATTCCCAGACACAGCTCTGCTGGGAATTGCCTCAGAGGAACACATCTGAGGCCACAAGAAATTGGGAAAAAGCTCTTCTTTTTCAGAGCTCTCAGGTTTTGGGGTCTTCCCAGGGACCAGTGACACCATGACATCACTGCAAGGCACTCCCTGGTCCCCAGCTGGAGCCTGTGATTCTGTGATTTCCAGCTTTTCCAGCATAATTTACCCTGCTTTCATCACCCAGTGTCACCCAGACCCCTTTCCAGCCTTTGAAGCCCAGAGCTGACCTGACACATCTGCTGCCTTCCCAGCAGACACAGGACACTTGGATTTGGCCCCATATCCTGAAGGCAGAGGAGATCAAGCTGATCCACGTGTTTTTAATCAAAAACTTCAATCTGGGGAGGCTGGTTTGGGTCTGTGTCTTCTGAGAACCTCATTAAAAGGTTGGGAGCAGCAGGATTGTTGAATTCCACTACCCTTATCCCTTATCAGGAAAATATTCTGGTTTATCTTGAATTTTTCTCTTCACATAAAAAAGTTCACTGTGCAGTTCTGCCTTTAAAACCACATCAAATGCATTTCTACAGAAAACTCAACCCCCTGCCCTCTGTTTTCCTGTGAGCAGAGTTAACCTGCTGTCACCCTGTCCCCAATCCCTCCAGGAAAGTGGCCCTCAGATGGGAAAGAAACGTTCTGGAGTGCTCTGAGGTGGTGCCTGACAGCAGAGGTGTGGGCTGAGAGGGACCTTCCTGCTGAAAAGCAACCCCAAACCAGACATGGTGACTCCCCATCCCACCTGCACGGGGTGTGTCCTGCTGCAGGGCTGTGTCCTCCATGGAGCAATCCCTCTGCAGAGCCTGGCAGCTGTACCCAGGGACCATCCAGGCGCTGCTAAGCTGAGGTTTAGGCCTGAGCTCAAGCCTGCCACGGCTCTGTGGTGCATTTCTGTGTGTGCAGGTTTGGACAGATGCCACAGAACCCTCAATGCACAGCAGCACAGGGGACACCACAGACAGCAGACAGGACACAGAGACAGGGTGCCAGGCAGACAGCGAGCCCAGATGGACAAGTGTTGCTCAGATAGTTCATTTGTGGGCTATGCTGGATTTTACTCCTGTTAACAGCCCTAATTGTTCCTTCTCTTGTGGTCTCTCCAATGCTAGAAGTGGTGACTGAATTAAAAGCAGGGCTCTCTCTCAGGCTTCCCACGTGGGCTCCTGGCTCCTCCACTGCTTTGCTGTGCCCATCCTGCCCCGTGGCCTCACCTGCAGCTCCATAGGGTGACACACAGAGAGCTGGGACACATGGAAGCAGTGGAAGCTGCCACCCCACCCCTGCACACACACACACACACACACACATCCCAAAGAGACTCTGCCACGCACGGCACCAAGCACAGCTCACATCTTTCTGAGTCTGCCACGGGTTTTCAGCAAATCCATCATCTTCTGATTTACCCAGGAGGTGAAAACTCCTCCCATTGAAATGACAAAAGAAAAAAAAGAAATCCATTCAAATGCCAATAGCAATCTTCCAAAATGCATATCAGAGATTTGATTTCACCTTGTTAACTGCTCGAATTCGGGTGCCAAGCTGTCCTTGCTGAACAGAGGCAGGTAGAGCCAGACAATCTAAGGGAACCTTCTGGAAGCCCAGCACATGGCCAAATGTTTTGCCTCTCAGTTGCTATATTGCCTTGATCACCTTCCAGAAATCTGTCCTCCTCTCTGTGTGCTCTCAGTGAAATGTTACAACTCCTCTGTGCAGTGCCTGGGTCTGCACTCCAAATATCTCCTCCACTCTATCCTTGGAGACAGCTGGATAAAGAGGGGCAATGTCACAGTGTCCATCACTTTGACAGGACTCTTTTTTATGTCTAAACAGCAAGTCACAGCCAGGCTTTTAATAAGATTTACTTCCTAGTCAGGAACAGCAACTGGCTGTGGCTAAGCTGTGCCTCCTTACCTGTGCCATGGTCTGTTTTCTCTAAGGATGCTTAATGTTCTCTGGAAATAGCTTTTTTTTTTTTAAATTTCATATAAACCTCCAGTTTATCTGAATCTCTTCTCTCAGCACATTGGGGCAGAAATTCTGCACCAAGAAACTCTGGCAGCCTGAAGCTTGCAAGGCCAGGGTAACTCCCAGCACACTGCTCAGCGGGGAAGGGCCACCCCAGCCTGCAACGGGACGAGCATCTCTTGTAATGGACATTTTCCAGAGGAGAATTCCCCGGCCAGCCCCATCCTGGGGCTCCTCTCCTCTCCCCGGGTGTGTCCATGCCCCCATGCAGGTCCGTGGCATGCGGGGCCATGCGCCAGGACTCTAAAAAAAGCATCACAACTATTTTGTCTAAGAAAAGAACTAAGAAATCAAACCACCACCACCACCACCATCCTCGGATGCAAGCGGCACGTTAAGCCACGGGGAGCCCCCGGAGAGGCCTCCAGGCACACGGGGAGCTCACTCCCCACATCCCTTGGACACACCGAGGTGCTTGGGACACCCCAGCCTTGCAGAGAGGGACAGAGGACTCTGCCTGGAGGAGGATTTTCCCCCCAGCCAGGTAAACAGGTAATACTTCCCACCAGGCTCGTCCAGGACGGCTCCAGGGCGTCGGCAACCCGAGGCTTAAGGCACCGCCAAAGAGGCAACGAAGCAAAAAAACAACCTCTGGAATCCCATGGAAAACAAAACCGAAGGGAAAAACGAAAAAGATCTGGCTTTGGGAGCAGGCAGGGCTCAGAAAGATTTTGGTTTGTAAGGCAGTCTACCGACCAGACAGGTACATCTCCTTACTCCTGCGCTTTTTCTCCAGGCGTCGGAGCCGCTTCTCCTCCCGCCGCCGCGCCTCCTCCGCCTCCTGGTGCTGCCGGCACTTGTGGAAGTTCTCCACCACCACCCCCACAAACATGTTGAGCACGAAGAAGCTGACGATGAGCAGGAAGGAGATGAAGTAGAGAAGCATCCAAGGGTTATGGTTCTGGATGGGCTGGCGGGGAGTTAAAAGACAAAGGGAGAAGTGGCACAGACGAGATGTGTTTAAGGCAGGGCTTTGGGTGCTCTGCAGCAACAAGACAGGACAGTTGTTTACTGTGGACTGGGAGGAGATTTTTCCCAAAACAGTTGCCTCTCCTTCACCTTCTCCCTGACTGAAATGTCAGTTTTGGTGTAAAACCCACCCTAAGTTGGCTTACAGGATTTAATCACTTTGGCATTTATATCATACAGCTAAAGATAAACCTCAGTGGATGTGCATCATCCCACCAGCAGGATCTTTTTAGCTAAAGATAGGCTCCACATTTCTTTTCTTATTTGAGATGTGGGCTCATGTTTCTCAGTTGTTCTGAGATCTTCAGAAGCCGGGGAAAATTAAGTACAAAGTGTTACTGTAGCTACTATGGGGTGCTAATGGGAGACTTGTGACTTTCCTTAGAAAATGCCACATAACACACCAACTGAAGGTCTCCTTCACAACATTCCTGGTTGTTTCCCATCCTCGAGTACCCTCATTCTCATTAAAAGCCCTGTCAGTGCTTGCTTGTACTACATAGGGAGCTGTAAAAGCAACTTGGTGGAGAATGGAAAACTCTGACAGCTCAGTGACCAGTCAGGACCTCAAAGGTCCTGTAACTCTGCTCTGTCCTGGGACTTCAAAAACGCTGGAGTCACCCAAGGCATGAGACTTGTGAGAGCAACCCCCTGCCCTCTCCAGTACCTGTTGGTCGATGCCCACGGCGTCCAACCCGTCGTACATGATGTTCACCCACCCATCCTTGGAGGAGAGGACAAACAGGGACATGAGGGCCTGCAAGAAGACAGAAGACATCGGTCTTGCCTTTTTAATCCCCAGAAAAGAACCCAGAACCAGACAATCCTTGTCAAAACCAGCCCACAGCTCATGACACATCACCCGGCCTGGAGCTGATGGACAAGTGCAACAGCTTTTGTTTTACCAATTTCTAAACCTGGTTTAAAAGTGAGCAAATGAGGTTGTTACTGCTCCTTTTCCCTCACATATAGGCTGACTTTTGCTCAGACACATCAGGCTTTCTGGTCATCAAAGCATGATTAAAAATCAGGATTTCAGGCTGGCCCAACATCACGCAGTTTCAAAAAGCAATGTTATATCCCAGCTCCTACTATGGGCTGACTTGCTTTTCAGCCAGTAGAAAGCACTTTTTTTTTTCATTTTTGAACATAATAGCTAGAAATCAAGGGACTACAAGGGACTGTTGAGGTCCATACATGAGAGATTGCATCCCAAAGCAGCAGCTTTTGTTTATAGGAGACAACACTCTCCTATAAACAAGGAATTGTGTAACTCTAGGAAGACTCTCTCCAAGAGATCAAGAGGTGACATGATTCATTTTTACCCATAGAATTATTTACCCAGAAAACACCCACAGAAAATTTTACTCATAGAATTGTCTGGGGTGGAAAAGAGCTCTAAAAGTCATCGTGTCCAACCATTAACCCAGCAGCGAGAATGAATATTGGTGTCATTCTTGGAAACTTCCTGTGATGGAAGTTCCAACACCCTCCTCAAGCAGCACATTTTAAGTGTTCATTGATTAAAAGCTGGTACAGAAATCCCTGCAATGAAGGACTTTACCTGCCCCAAGTTGTCGAAGTTGTACTTGCGCCGGACCCATTTGTAGCGAGCGTTGGTGCAGTCGGTCTTCGTGGTGATGTTTTTGACATCAGGACCATCACAGTAGTAGAACTTCCCTTTAAAGAGCTGCATTTGAGAAGCACAAAGAAAAGAAAAAAAAAAAACACACCAAAAAAAGCAACTTTGAAAAAAGTCTGTTCTCCGATTTGTCTTTCTTTCCCTGAGCAGAGTTGGTTGCCAAGTGGGAATTCCTCTCCTTTCCTTCCAGCTCACACACATGGCAGGAGAACCCCTCTGGTGGAACCTCAGCCCTGGGACACTGCTGTGTGTTGCCTCAGACACAGGAGGAAGGTGATCCTGCAGGCTTGTTGGGAGGATGATATCCTGTACATCCCAGCACACAATGCCAGGAGGGATTTGGGAATTCGTCTGTCCCTTCCCCAACCCTCAGGCAGGCTGAGCTGGTGCTGTGCTGTCCCTCAGGGAAGTCTGTCTGCTCTTCTAATCCTGAGGACCTGCCAGTGAGCAGATGTCAACCCCACCCCGGGGCATTTCTCCCAGATCCTGACTGAAATCTGTTTTGGGGATATTTAAGCTCATTACTTCCACCTTAACCCCATCAGGTGAGAAAAGCAGCTTCCCTTTTGCAGCAGTCACTTACAGATGGCCACGGTGAGGGAAATACTCTACCTGGACCCCTAAAATCCCAAAGATAATGAAGAAAGCACAGCAGATGAGAACAATATTCCCAATAGGCCTCAAGGAGGAGATCAAGGTTTCCACCACCAGCTTCAGACCTGGGGCTCTGCTGATGACTCTGGAAAAAAATGACAAGACAATGAAGCTTTTAATTTTTATGCATGACCTGTTATTATCCAGCTGCTTTTCCTCTTCTCTGGGCTGCAGGGAAGCTGACACAACCCTCCTCTACCTGCAGGCAGCATTCAGAGACAATTAATGACTTATCTGGACAAGCAGAACATCCCCAGTCACATTAGATGGAATTCAAACCATGTCAGACACCCTGTCAGCAGAGCTGGACTGTTGCTGGTCAGAGCGAGGAGGGAAGACTCTCTATGGGCAGAATATCCCAGAGTTCCCATTATGGGGCTGTTTGTACCTCTGTCCAGAGAGGTGATCCCTCTGAGGGCTCTGATCCAAGCAGAGGGGCCCAAACCAGGCAGGAACCTCCTTCCTCACACAACAAGTGTGAACAAATTTACAGTGGTGCTGGAGACTCTTTCTACAGGTGGAAGAGTAGAGGCCTGGGCCCCCTGACGACTTTTCAAACAAAGTAATTCCAATTTGCTTCCTAATTAGTTCCTGAGCAGCCCCTGAGCTGACAGGAACCTGTGAGCAGCAGCTCCACAGCCAGAGGGTCAATCCCATTAGGGAGCAGGTTGATGTGAGTGCCCTGGAGTGCCCTGAAGCAGGTTTTGGGTATTTTGGAGAACAAGTGTGTTGCTTTCCTGTATGAGTGCCTGGAGAATGGCTCTCCCATGGGTGTCTCAAAAATGTGCTTGCACACCTAAGTATAACAAGCCCAAGCAGGCTGTTGTGGGAAGGAGAAGGTGGGTGTTTTGACTGAAGAACATCCAAGCTGGTTTTAGGAGGGGTCTGTAGAGGGGACAGGGTGAGTTCTTGCAGGGAATGATGCCTTTGTGGCTGCCAAGCCCAGAGAAAAGAGCAGAGCTGTGTCTGCAGGGACAAGGCCTTTCCTGTTTGAGAGAAATCATGTGGAGTCTGAACTGCACCTCCAAAGTGTTAGGAATGGTCCCTGGAGTAATCCTAGGAGAGGCTGTGCTAAGTGAAGCCATAGTGAGAGGTGATGAATTCCTTTCTATTCATAGGATCTGGCCTAGTTATTCTCAAAGACTAATTTTCTCTTTTCCTTTTGCCTTTCTTTAGGAACTGCCTGTGCCCTGAATTCTGTTCCTAGTTATGTGGGTCAGACAAGTGCCCTGAGGTGCTGCCAGGGTGACTTGGCCAGGGTGACTCAGTGGCTCCTGGTGAGCCAGCACTGCCAGGGGACCCTGATGCCACCAGCAGAACAGAGCATGGGAGCAAGAGAGGAGGCAGAAACACTAAATTACTTGTCACTGAGGAAACACAGAGCAGCAGCTGCTCTTCTTGTGGTCTGAGTCTAAAACACTGGCTCTTCCTATCACTCTCACAAGTGTGGCTTTGCACCAGAAAGCCTGCAGGTTTCTGGAGGTGACTATCTCATTTCCCCTGAAATTTCATTTAAAAAAGGCTTGTGTTTCTTGCCAAGCAGGATGGAAATAGAACTGGAGCTGGGAGTGATAGAAATCCCCCCAAGCACCATCACTCTTTGTTATTGCATAATCACAACCTCGATACAAATTCTCTTTACTCCTTTCCTCCAGCACTGAAAGCTCTCCCACCCTGTGCCTGGCTGAGGGAGGGGTTGTTGTGCAGTGCTCTGAGCAGGCACTGGAGCTTATCAAATCCTTGGCAGCACCTGTTCAATGGCAAGTTCTCTGCCATCCAACGCCAGCTCTTCGCTGGGGGGTTGTGCAGTTGAAGAAGGAGCCAGACTGATTTGTAAAACCCTGATAAAAATGCAGTGTGGAGGAGGCACTGACTGCACTCGCTGCCTGAGTACGATAACACCTCTCCCTCCAAACTCCAGCCGCTGGTTTCCGTGCTGGAGAAGATGAATTATAACTCATTTCACTGTTTTCAAACAGTTTCACCAGTTTAGTGCTCCCCAAAGACGCTTCTCCTCATATTGCATTTCAGTTTTTCGTGTTATTAAGCCAGACCTTGATGGATCATGTGCAATTTTTTCAATCTCTTCGATGTACCAGCACATACCGGAGAGGTCTCAAGGTCCGCAGAAGCCTCAAAACACGAAGGACACCCAGGATTTTGGCTCCTCCTGCTGATGCCATGGACACAATAATGTCAATGATAGACACAAAGACCAGCACTCCATCCAGAACATTCCAGCTGCTCTGCAGGTAGGTGTTCTCCCCAGAGAAAAAGCCAAGAGCTACCACCTACAGCCAAGAGAAGAGAGACATTTAAATCTTCCCCCAGATCATAACTATGCCACGTTCTGGTCTTTGCCAGGCCTCGCTGTGGGCCGTGGAATGAAGCTGTAATTACCTTAACCATCATTTCAGCCACAAAGATGGCAGTGAAGATGTAATTAGAAACACTGAGGAATATCCTTTCCTGCCAAACACAGAACAAGAAAGAGAGGCAAAGTTAGAAAACAAACATCTTTTCTGTCGCAGGGTCTTGCCCTGAGAAGATGAAGATGTGGATGGGGGATCGAGGAAGACAATGAGCCAGGTACTCACCGTGCTCTGTGGGTCTATGTCCGGTCTCTCCAGTGCAATAGTGATGCAGTTGAGAAATATAAAGACCAGCACCACGTGATCAAACATTTTGTGGGCAATGACCTTCTGGCACATCACCCGGAACCTAAAAAATGGTGGGGAGAAAAAAAGGTCCTTCAGGTGTCTGGGGCAGTAACAGACTCCTACCCAAAAGCCTTCCCCAGGTGTGCTACCAGCATCAGCCCAGGTGGTGAGCCAGTATTTCCATTCTTCAGCCATGATTATCATTAATTATTAATTACTATAAATGCTGGTCAAATCACTCTTCTTCCTAGACGGGCATGGAGTGAACCACACAAATCTTCTGCCCACATAGAACAGAAGAAGTTGCCTCAAAATCAGAAACCGGATTTCTGAAACCCCGTTATCAGAGAGGGAGTTTTCTCAAGGGAAGACTCGCTAGGAATGCCCTATTCCACCACCACAAAAACCTGCTGGGCTGGCAGTTCACTGGCATTTCTTACCGATTCTGGGGGGAAAACAAGTAGAGGGACCAGTCTTCGTGAGTCTTGCACCACTGGGGTTTGTAGGGCTCCAGGACTTTGCGGATCCGGTAGCAGTAACTCTGGGAAAAAAAAGAAGAAACACCTTTTCTTCCTCTTTTATTTTCCTGCCTCTTCAACTTTCATAGGTTTTTTGTGAAAGGGGGGTGGGAGGGGGCAGTACATGGGATTTCACAGTGCCTGTGGGCTGTCACAGCTTTTGGGACAGAGCTGTGGTGGGCATTGTCACAGTTGTCCAGCAAAACAGGGAGGAAAAGGGGTGGAAGAAGGGGCTGCTGTAGAGTGACATATAAACATGACAAAGCAAGACTTCTAGGCAGGTGTTGTTTTGACACCCAAAGTTGCCTGAAACAACCAAAAAGCTAAGTAGAAAACATTTTTTTCAGGCTTTCAAGATGCCAAACAGCTCTTGTGAGAAAAGACATTCACTAGTTGTTTTGTCCACAGCTCCTTTTTGGAGGCATCCTGGGCTGGTGGGACAATCTTAATCAGACCAAAAATGAGGCAAATGGATGCACATCCCCGTGTGGGAGACCACTGTAACAGCCCAACTCAGTGGCTTAAAAAAGAGATCTTCGAGGAAGTGAAGGCCCGTCCCTCGGATCGGGATCGGCGTTCCCTACACCAGCCACGAGGCAGCAACACATTTCCACGATGGATTTTTTAACCAGCCCTCCTGTGTTAAGTGGAAAAGCCACTTAACACAGGAACCCCCCAACCTCCCCCCCAACTCACATCCTCCATGTCGTCCTCGTAGTCCAGGGCATCCTCCTTGTGCCCGTCGACGCGCAGGAAGAGCTCGCTGGGCACGTGCACCATCTTGCCGTTGCAGTCCTGGAACTCGGGGGGCAGCACGGCCACGGGGCTCACCCCGAGCGAGTGGCGCACGGGGGGCAGCTGGAGCAGCTCCGGCAGCTCCAGGGAGCCGCGGTAATCCAGGGATTCCGCCCGGCGGTGCAGCGAGGGCCGGCTGACCGTGCTGGACTTGGCGTCGTCCGAGTCGTCGTCGGTGCTGCCCTTGCCCTCCCCGGAGAGCAGGGACTCCCTCTCTCCCGACTGGTTCTTCTTCTTGAGGCTCGGGGCTCTGCCCAGGCTGTTCCAGCTCGAGCGCCGGCTCCCCCAGTTGCTGCTGGTGCCCCAGTTGGCGCAGGGGGAGCTGCGGAGGCTGGACTGGGAGAGAAGAAAGACAGTTGAGGGTTTGCTTGCAGGAGGAAGCCAAGGAATGGGGCATTTTGCCCAGATTGGAAGATCCTTCTTGTTGCAAGTCTTGCCTTCCCCTCCCAGCTTTCCTCACCGCTCCCATTCCATCAGGCCAAACCTTGGAATGGGAGCCCAGCACCCAGTCAAGGCCACGCTGAAGGTGCTCCTGATCCTCACCTGTGGCACAGCTGCCAATCCTCCGTCCTGTGTGACCTCCCACTGCCCTGACAACACCAATTCTCCAGGAAAACCGAACCCAAAGACACTCTTGCTGAAGTGGTGTTTTCTTTCCTCGTGTTCCTCAAGCCCATAACCTCCCTTCCTTCCAAAGGGCCCCTGGCACCCAAGTGTCCATTGGGAATCATGCCCCTGTTTCCAATATTTTCTCTTCAATTGAATGCCTAAGGCAGTGGAATGAATGTTTTTCCTCACACAGATTTCTAGCACAGATCAGGCTGTGCCAGTGCACTTTGGCAGACTGAGAGAGCTTAAGGTCAGTGCAGAAAAGCCAGAAGGAAACTCCTTTTCTCTCCATGGCTTCCTCCCAGCACAAAGCGAGGCAAACTGCCTCCCTCCTCCTCCTCCTCCTCAGTGCTGCTTCTCTGACTGCTTCATCTGCCTCTGGCTGGTGGCACAGACGTGCTCTCCCAGAAAGGATTCAAAGGATGAACAGCCCTCTCCAGCACCTCACCATCCCATGAAAGCCCAAGGCAAACAACAGTCATCTCTATTTTCTTTTCAAAAGCATTACATTGACTAAGCAGCTTTACCGAGGGGGATAGTGGTTCTGCCTCTGCCTGAAGTGCCGTCACGGTCTGCTGCCCTGATCTGAACATGATACTGCAGTTACAGAGCACAGGAACGGGACAATAAGCGGCAGCAAAAATCCACTTTGTCTGTTGACCTGCTGCCTGTTTACACAGAGCTGCCCTCCCGCTCCCCCTGCTGCAGGCAAGCACAGGCAGCTGCCAAAGCAGAGCTCCAGCCAGACCTCTGCTCCATGAGCTGTGCCTGCTGGCAGTCCATCAGCCCGCTCCTTGTTCCCTCTATTTCCCCTCCAGCGGGGCTGCTGCACTGTAACCACAGCTCAGCTGGGTTGGGGAGGACAAACAATGCTTCACCCCCCTTGTAAATCCAAGATACAACCCAAAAAAAGATACAACCGAGGGGGGAAACAGGCCTCGTCCTCACGGGATCGCCTGGCAGCTCCTCTGAGACACCACAAACGGCCAGTGTGGGTGGGAAAAGATTCCTGCTCCTCCTCTGAGGGGGTTTTGGGGTAACTGTGTGAGCTTACGACTCGTCTCAGGCTGTGAATCTCCACTGAGGGGGCTTGGCCTGGACTTCCAAGCAGGAAAACACCGAATCCCGGTACGTCCCGGAACCTACCAAGGACTTCTGATCGTAGCTGGCGGGGTCCAGGGAAGCGTTGCTGCCTCTCCTCGAGTCCACAAAGGTGTGCACGGAGTCCATGTGTGGGGAGCACTTCGGGGTGGGCATCGGGGTGGCCGCCGTGCGCAGGATGATGGGAGGGGGCATCGACCCCCTGCCCTCCAGGTGCCCGTTGGGGGTGACAGCCAGGGAGTACATCTTCATCTCTGGGCAGAGGGGAGAGAGGACACGGGGTGAATGCTCAGCTGTGGGAATCACTTTTCCAAATCACAGAATCACAGGACATGCTGAGCTGGAAGGGACCCACAAGGAACATCCAGTCCAACTCCTGGCCCTGCACAGAACCATCCCCACGAGTCACCCCCTGTGCCCCAGAGGATCATCCAAACCCTCCTGGAGCTCTGTCAGCCTTGGGGCTGTGCCCACTGCCCTGGGGAGCCTGGTCAGTGCCCAACCACCCTCTGGGGGAAGAACCTTTCCCTGAGATCCAACCTGACCCTGCCCTGACACAGCTCCAGCCATTCCCTGGGTCCTGTCCCTGGTCCCCCCAGAGCAGAGCTCAGTCCCTGCCCCTCCTCTGCCCCTCCCCAGAAAGTTGTAACTGCAGTGAGGTCTCCCCTCAGTCTCCTCTTCTCTTCCAGAGAAGATAAGTTCCCCCCCCACTGTGTTAAAAGGCATCAGGCAAACACCACAACCTCCTAAGAGGCCTTCAGCCCCACCTGGACTTGGAACTCACTGCTCTCCAAAGGAATCATGGAATTATAGAATGGTTTGGGTTGGAAGGGACCTTAAAGGTCACCTTGTTCCAACCTCCATGCCATAGGCAGGGATGCCACCCACTAGATCATGTTGCTCAAAGCCCTGTCCAACCTGGCCTTGCACACCTCCAGGAGGCTTTTTTTAGTCACTGTTTTTTGGGATTTAGAGATGAATTACAGTTATGAGGACTAGGAGAAAGCCTCTGAGGAAAGGACACTGAGGACTGGCTAAATTCACCCTTTTAAGTTCACCTCCTGTCTGTGTCCTACAGTGCAGCACAAAGATTTTTGTCCAGTTGTGATGTGCTCCAAGTCCCTTCATGGGGAAGGCACTCAGCAAACAGCAGGGGACAGGAAATGGAAGCTGCTTTTACACCCCCACCCATAACAGAGAACTCTAATGGCACTGTGGTCATCACAAAAAGCATCTCTTTTAGCTGTTAGGGCAAGGACAGGCTGTAAAACCCATGTTCACACTGAAGCCAAACCAGACCTAACACCTCCAGCCCTACAGAGTGCCAGGATGCTCCAAACCAAAGGCTGGTTTCAAACCCAAAACTAGGGCTGAACCAGTTCCTGCTTTACTGGGCTTGGTGGGTCCTGGTTTCACATCAGAAATCAGTTCATTTTTCAGAACCAATCTTAAGGAGGGGGAAGGATCAGCAGGAAAGCAGGGCAGGGCTGCAGTGAGGAATCCAAGTGAGTGCATTCCCTGCTCTGGCTGCTCTTGCAGTGCACTTTGCTTCTGTTGGATCATCTGTTCAGCTGCTGGTTTGTGCACAAATGCCTGACCTGCACCACAGAAGGCCAGGGGAACACTGCCATTCACCCTGGGGGTGGAAGTTTCAGCTCCAAATTTGCTAATCTGCCAAACACATTCCTCTTGGCCCTGTATGTGTTACAGACCAACGGCTTTGCAATAGAATTGTTAAAGCCTTTTTGCTGTTTAGCCACCAGTTGGCACCTCTGGGACTTAGGGAGACACACAAGCACTCCTGGACTTCAATGGCAAGTCCAGTCCTGTTTTCTGTTCCTGTATTACCTGAGAAGAGGTGACAGTGTTTTTTTCCCCCTAGAAATCTCTTGTTATTTGAAGCTGCTCAACAAATAGTTGGTGCAAATCTGGTGTAGAGTTGTGCTGTGGGTTCCCTGCCCACCATCTGCAATGGATATTTGATCACTTGGTGTTTGGGATTTGTTGCTTCATCTGCAGACTGAGCAGCTCCATCACTTCATTGTGATCCAGCTCTATCTCAGCTCCCCCAACAAATTATTCTGCCCCTTCCTCAGCTGAATTCCATCTGCTCACCACAATCAATATCATCTCCTTAGCTGAAACATAACCCAGTTTAGAAACATTTAAAGTAATCCTAGCAGAGCCCAAGCTGGGAATCAAAGTACAGAGGAACTAAAGTGGCTCCTGTTTACCATCATGCCATTCACTCTGCTAAAATATGGGATCCATCCTTGTCACCTCTCTGGCTGCAAACTCTGCAGAGTGAAGGCTGTCACCTACTATTCCATGTTTTATCACTGGTACAGTGTGGCCTTACCTCAAATCGATTGCCAGACCCTCCTGTAACACAAATGAGCAGCAACATTTCCATCAATCAAACCTCACCCAAATGCATTCGTGTGGGAAACCAAAAAGAACAGATGAGAACATGATTGATTTGAAAAGCTGCTGAGAAGTAGGGTGAGAACATTGCTGTCAGCAAACCATTCTGCGGGAACGGGACAGGAGAAATGATGAGACACAGCAAAATATTCTCGTGGAGTTTAAATTAGAAAAACATCTGTTTGAAGGAAATATCAATGCTCATTTAGCTTTCACTTTGCAGAGCTGCTCTGTGGGCTCAGCTATCAGATTAGTTGCCAAATAAAAGGGATTCTTCCAGTTTTTCCCCCCATAAGTTCCTGTGAGAAGATACGGAAGCAGAGTCACAGCTGATCTCAGGAAAATGTGGACACAAACCCCCACCTGTTGCTCGGAGGTCTTTCAGCTTCTCAAAATCATCATCAAAGTTGGCAGATGTCTTGTCCTCATCCGTGTCTGACCTAGTGGCATCACCCTGTAGAGAGAAGGGGGATAATTAACAGACATGATAATGTGGATTACTCAGCACCTCTGTTCCCAACAGTCTGTTTAAGAGCAGCCCCAAGGAATGACCCCAGGCAAGTCCCTCTTCTATATTTTGATTAATTTTCACACTTGGACAGGAAGGAGGATGATGTGGCTGTTCCTACCATGTCGTGTTTCCTACTTGCACCAGCCTCCTGGAACAGTGATTCCCAGAGAACACCAAAACACAGCTGCAATCACAGGAGTGACCACGTGGCATGGTGGGGTTCCATGTTTGCACTCCCCATGATCCCAGCTGAAAGCACTTAGGGTTTGATGTCAAAGGATGCTGAAGGGTTTTTCTTCTTGATTTGACAGCCCTGTAAATTTGACTTAGATGTGAAAACCCAGCCCTGGTTTGCTTCCTTCAGGCTGGCTGGTAACTGAGATTGTAGGGAAATCTCTTGGCAATGCTGAGGGAGAGGGAATGAGGCAGCACAGAGAACAGCCAACCACCCTCACCCTGGCTTTCCTCCTGAAAGTCCAGTTAATTTTCCCTTTCAAACATATCTACTACCAAAAATGATCAGCCTGGGACAGAAGAACTTCTCCTCCTTGCTGCGGGAGAGATTCCAGCAGACTGTTGGCTTTGCTCTGGCTGGATTCATCAAGACTGCAGAAAATGTGTGCAAATTGATAGCAAATGGTTGGATTAAAGCAGCTGATCCCAGAAGAAGGAGCACAGTTCCCTCACTGATGCCTGAACAAATCACCACGGTTTCTGGAGACACGGCGCTGAAGTGGCAGCGAACTTAATTTCGTCTGTGATGGATTGCAAACTGGTGCAGCCAAGCAGCCAGGATGACTGAAAGGCTTGAGCTCCCTTATTCATCTTCTCTGTTTTAGAGCAGAAACACCAGCAGATGAAAGATTTGCATGATTTCAGAAGGTTTGTCTGCTTTCCCAGAGCAGCTCTGGGGTAGATTTCAAACTGACACGGGAACAATGTAAGCACAAATATGCAATTATGGTCCTGTTTGAAGTCTGGCTGCTTGTTGGACTGAGCACAAATGTACTAAAAATGGGTTTGTGGCCATTTAAGCCCTGTTCTCTTCTAGGCATACTCCTGGCAAACTTGCTCCACAGGCAGAGCAGAACCTGGGATCAAGCTGAGACTGTGTCCTGAGATTCACAGGGCAATTTTTCTGTCCTTGCTGAACCACTGCTGATGGTTCTGAGTTCAGAGCAGCTCTAACGTGCACCCTCTCAGCTGCCCAAGTCTCCCAGGAGTCACTCTCCAGTTCAGTAAGAGAAAAAGGGAGGAGAAGTGCCCTCGGTGTCTTTAGTGACTGCTAAGAACAACCCCCTGTCAGAGGGCAAAGTCAAAGGGGACAAAACAAGAATTCTGCCATAATCCCAACCAACCAACAGAACCAGGGATGACAAAAGAAAACCCAGCTCCACTGATACTTCTTCCCAAAGTTGTCCAATGAGGCTGTAAACATCTTTGGTTCACAACCAGAGCTGGGACCCCGAGCAACCTGGTCTAGTGAAGGGGGTTGGAACCAGATGAACTTTAAGGTCCCTTCCAACCCAAACCACTCTAGCATTCCATGATTTATAAGTGCAAGGCTTGGTAGCTGAAATCCAGCCCTGAGAAGGGTTTTCTGCAGCACAGCTGATTCCTCTCCCTGAGACAACTGACAAGCCCATGGGCTCCATGTCAGGGTTTACAAGAACTGGGAGTGGAGAGCAAACTGTGCCCTGCAAATGTCATGCCCGTGGTTGGTGGCCTTTTCAGAGGCAGTGCTGAGTGAGTAATACAAGCTTTGCAATCCAGTGCTTACACACATTTAAATCATGGTCCATAACAGCTCTGAAAGGAGCCATTAAGCCTGAGCTTAAAGCCCAGCCATTTGTCTGGCTCAGTGATCAGGCACTCAGAGGGTTCTGCACTCAGAGGCTGCCCCTTCCTGGCTTCACATGAGCACGTCATGAACCTCCAAGAGGGCAGGTAAGGAATGGGATCTGTTCTGTACAGAGATACCTGCAGGCTGCCAGGCTGCTCAGCAGAGAAAACTTTCTTCTCCCTTAAAGAATCATCCTAAATATCTCAAAATTTAAAGTTTGAAGCCTTGAAATGCAGCTTTTTAACAGCTGGGCTACTTGTGCTGCTGTGCAAATAACACAGGAGGGACAGAGTCCCAAAGGAAGACTTGGACTGAGCCCCAGGTCACGTCCTGCCTGGTCCACATGACTGGAACTGGCTACAATATAAGGTCTTCCATAGAGTAGAAAAAAAAATAAATATATATAATATATATATAATAGATTATAGAATATGGAATATAGAATATAGAATAGAAGGCCTGAGGCTTGCCATAAAGAAATGCAAAACACAGGATATATGGGAGACTTGCTGAGTAAAATTACTCCTAAATGATTTCTTCTGTGTGACACAACAGACCCTGGAGCAGATCAACCAAAATCCTGGTCTCCCCAGTCCCATGATACACCCAGTGGGCCTTAATTACGAAGATTGATTTGCAAGAGCTTCATATGCCCAGCCCAGCTCATCTACACCCCTCAACTTTAAATTTTGGGCTGTTTGCATGGCAGGATGTTGCACTGACACAGACCCATCCCTGCAGGTGTGTCAGTGCTCTCCTTCCCTCTGCTCCCACCTCTTACCTCTGCCTGGAATCCCTCCACCAGGATGGCAACGAGGAGGTTGAAGAGGACGTAATTCCCGAAGGTCATCAGGGCCACGAAGTACAGAGCTGCCCACGAGGAGGTCGAGGCCATCCCGTTGTACAGGACCACGTTCCAGTCCTCCTGAGTGAGGATCTGCAGGGAAGGGAGAGGGAAGGCTCCAATTACTCCTCCCATGCACAGCAACCACGTTCAAACACCGTCTCAGCCATTCCTTCCCCTGCTTTTGACCTTTTCTGAGCATAATCACTCACAGGTCTCACAAGGTAAGGCAGCAAAAATGTCCTTTATTTAGATCTTCACATGAGAGCTCTCTCCTGGCCAAACCTCCCCTCTGGCACTCGGAGGACTAGTTCAGATCCCAGATATCATGAAGGATGCACTCATCCTAATTCCATTATTTCGTGGAGGTATTGCCTCCTTTGATAACCATCAGCAGATAACAGACCTGAGGCCACAGATCTTGTCTCCTTTCAGACTGCTCTTTATAAGCCAACTGGAGCTGAAGGAAAGGGTAAGGGACAGGATATTTGATGGGATAAATGACATTGGGTGGCTCAAGAAATTCAGGGAAGCAAAGTGGTTTCCTTTAGGTAAAAGCACTGACAAGCTGGGCAAAAAAAAAATAAGCACACATCCTTGCAAAAAGCCTTGCTCCAAGGGATTTCCTCAGAGCTTTCCTGGAGCTCAAAAATCCTGGGGTCTAAGCAAAATGGATGACAGATTTGTGTTCCACATTAACTTGTGCTTGCAGTGAAAACGGCCTCAAATTCTCCTGCAAACAAGGCAGCTTTGGGGAGACAGGGCTGAATTCAGCTGCACTGAGTCATGGCACTAAACACCCTTCATGGGACACAGGGCTGAGCCCTTGTGCTCTGTGCCAACTGCAATTCCCAAGGGAGTGCCAGGATAAATCCAGAAATCCGTGTGTTGGTGAGAGAAAAACGTGAACTTCTGAGGCTGCTGCTGATTTGCCTTTGCTCCTTTGCAAGAAATTCTGTTTTTCACAGTTCTATTTTTCTCCAGGCTGGTTTCCACCCTGAATGATGCTGTGGTGAACACCTACCCTGTGCTGAGAAACTTGGCTTAATGTTATTTACACCGTGCTCCACTCGTAGCACTGGGGCTCTAAAGTCTGAGCCTTGAAACAGAAAAGACTAATCTTTGTATTAAAATTGTCCTTGAGATAGCAGTTTATTGCGGAATATGTCAGTAATTTCAGGCACAAACCAGATCTTGGCTGCAGAGGAAACACAGTTTTTTACATAAAGACTTTCCCAGCACTTCCAGCTCTGATTTGTGACAGTATTTGGCACTCCCAGTTACACAGAATTGTTTGCAAAGTGCACTTTTGGGGCAGTGCAGGTGAGTAAGGAGACAGAAGTCTGCAGAACAGGGGCAGAATGGGCAGCAGACTGTGGGTCTTGATCTTATTGATGATATAAAAGGAAAATAAGGGTGGATTTCCTTCTTTTGCTCACAAGAGACATGCACGGCGCTGATTTTAGCAGATTGCTTCTTTATCAGGGCTTACAGACACAGAAACACAATCTCTCTTCCCTAATAACTGAACTTGACACTTATTGGAATAGTTCTGTGAAATAAAAAGTCCACATGTTCCACATTAAAACTCCCCCAAGGACCCAGAGCTTACCTGAAATACAGTGACAATGGCCCAAAGCAAGGAATCAAAATTCTTCCTGTCTGGAACTGTGTCTCCTGTATCAGTTTTCAGGCTGAACTTGCATCCAAAAAGATGCATGCCAAGGATGCTGGAGTGGGGAGAGGGGGAGAGGAGAGAAACATTATTGTGGGAAATGCGGTTGCAGGGAGGATTGCAGTGATTTTTTTGGACACTTTTCCCCTCCCAGTGTTTTGGGTGCTGGTGGAATCTCCTGGGAAGACAGGATCTGCTCCAGCACTGCCATGATCACTGCTCAGACCCTGCAATTTGGCTCTTCTGTGCCATATTTCATTACAATTTTTGACACTAAAGGGACCTCCTTCACCTAGAAAATGACAAACCATGTTGCCAGCTCCCTAATCCAACTAGTTTCCAACAAAAGGGTCTTAAGGAGGATTATAGGGTCAAACAGACCAATGTCTTGGGGTCTGCACAACCTCCATCACAAATATAACACTGGTACAGTCCAGCAGTGACAGTGTCCTCTGGCACAGCTAAAGGAGCCTCTCAGGGACCTGAGGAGCAATTGTTGCCTGATTGTGATCTTCATTCACCTACAGAACTAGAGAACTGCAGGAAAAACAAACTGAAAAGGGGTAAACAGTCTGCTGTGAGCAGTTCTACCCCCCAGGAGCCTGCAGTGTCTCACTATTCCAACCTCCACGTCCCTTAACCAAGCTGGGCAATCGATCAGAGAAGAGCTGCAAGCCTCTGGTACCTGAAGATGAAGATGAAGAGCATGAGCAGCATGCAGAAGGTGGCCACGTTGTCCATGGTCTTCATGAGCACCACGAGCTGGCGGCGCAGGGCGGGCATGAACCGCACCAGCTTCAGCACCCGGAGCAGCCGGAACGTCCGGAGCACGGACAGGCCCCCGTCCGACTGCCCAATGATCTCCCAGACACTGCAGGAACACGGGACAACAGCTGGAACCAGCAGCACCACCTGGGGGAAGCCCTGAGGGTGGTTTTCCTACAGCTTTTCCTACAGGGATTGCACCCTTCAAGCCCCACGGGAGTGTTTATTTGCCTGCTCCTTTGTTGCTTCTGGAAAACACCTTCACTCCCAGTTCACCTTCACATGCACAACTTATCTCCATCACAGCTGGATTTTGATTCTTTAATTCCCTGGTTTTCTGTGGTTCTTCACAGCACATCCCCTGTCAGGCTGCAGCACTATAGTCTGTCCCAAGCCCACCCACAGAACATGGATCATGGCTTTGTACCATGAACATCCACAGGGATTTACATCTGCTGGAGGGGTTGGTTTCATCAGGCCACAGAATGACCTGTGTTTCAGGTCTTTGTTGCTCCTCCCTTCTCTGAATCAAAGAGATGGGCCAAGGGAAGCCAAGAGCACTATCCTGGTCTGCATCTGTGTCTCCCTTGAATTCTCTGCCCCAAATTACTGACCAGCACTGCTGGAAAGAATCCCAGCTCTGAGGGGTGCACAAGTTCTCGCTCACGTGCTGTGGCACCCCCAGTTTAGGCTGGGACAGTGTTCCCTGGGAGAGGACAGCAGAGCAGTGCCCTCTTTCCCTCCTGCTTCCCCCATTCCAGCCCGAGTTGTGTTCATTTGGGACAGGGAGGGGGCACTCTCCTGGGATATGGACACTCACTGCTCTCCTTTCCCAGGACCAGCCACTCTGCACTTTGGTGGAAAATCACCCCCAGTGCCAGATGTGTGGCATAAATAGACTTTGTTCTCCATCTGCCAGGTCCATTTACTTTGGACAGCCCTTCTAAACGACAGGGATCTAAAATGCCAGCACAATTATAGCACATCCCAGCCCTGGATTAACACATGCCACGTCATTCCTTCTCCCCATCCCACTCCCCAACCAGGCTGAGCCCTCGGAAAAGCAGAGAAAGAACCAGCAGTGACCTGATGACAACGATGATCCCGTCGAAGATGTTGTAGGGGTTCTTGATGTAGCCAAAGATGCCGAAGGCAAGGAGTTTCAGGAGCATCTCCAGGGCAAACATGCTGGTGAAGACGATGTTGCTGATCTCCAAGGCGTTGGTCAACTCATCCGGCTACGAGGCAGAGAAGCAACGGGGTCAAAGAGATGCACAGAGGAAATGGGAAAGCCTGGAATGTTCCTCCCACTGGGATTTGCGATAACGGTGCACAAATGCTACACCTTCCCATATTCCTCCTGGAAAGCCATGGAGGCAGGAGAATGTCTGAGGGGGACAGCAGACAAACCTCATGGATGGTCCCCGTGAGTCTTAGTGGAAACACAGAATCCCAGCCCGGTTCTGGGGCAGCTGCAGAACAACTGTGCCCACTGCATGGGCCCAAAAAATTAAAGCTTTCCAAAGGAGAGGGGTTATTTACTGTTCCAAAATACAACTATCCATTTGAATGGCTGGTGTGGTTTCTAAGCTTCTGTCTGGACTCACATGGGTCAGGCTGCTTTTCCTGCACTAACCCCAGCAGAACTTTATGGATACTGCTTTATCCAAACCAGGACCCCTGGTTTGGATAGATGAATATTCACATTAAACCGACATTAAACCAAAGTATTTCTCTTCCAGATATCTCTTAAGAGAATTAGGCAAACAAGTGTTAGTGAAAGTCAGTAGGATCAATAGTTTTACATCCCTTGAGATATTTGTCTCCTCTTGGAAATTGTCCCCAAAAGATCCAAAATGATCTTTCCTTCTGAAGTCCTGGTTAGTAACACAGAGCAGATTTTGTTCAAGTGACAGCAGCGTGGACCTGAGACTCAGGATTCCCTCCAGGACCAGTGTGGGTTTCTCTAAGTTTACAAGGCTTCATGCAGCTCAAATCCAAGATTTTTCCATTCCCCTCCTCTGTCACCAGCACCG
This sequence comes from Pseudopipra pipra, assembly GCF_036250125.1. Taxonomy (NCBI): domain Eukaryota; kingdom Metazoa; phylum Chordata; class Aves; order Passeriformes; family Pipridae; genus Pseudopipra; species Pseudopipra pipra. The sequence continues at coordinate 14,616,489 of NC_087564.1, forward strand.
AATTACCTTGGGCTACAATCTTGTTTTCAGACAGAGCCTGAGATCCTCTTTTCCTGGCAAGTGCAGCAGTGACTGTCCAGCCCTCAGGCTCTGGCACAGCAGGGACAGACACAAAAGGAGGGATGGGGTTGGCCCAGTCCCTGGAGCTGCTCCCTCAAACAGCACCAGGCTCTGCAACGTGCATTTCTACATTTCTAGTTCAAGGCTTGTTCCTCTGCAAGAGAAAACGAGTCTTTTTCATTTCCTTTTCCTCAGTGTAATAACATTGTCTAGGAAAAGGTGTGATTTTCATATCTGACTCATCTCCTGGACTGACAATGGTTTCCTTTATTCCCTGTCCCTCATTAGACACCACGGTAAGAACTGGCTGTTTCTTGGGGATGTTGTTGCACTATCTGAGGGTCCGAAGGGAGAGAGCATTGTAATACTGTGGCACCACCACATTTAACTCCACACTCTGCAAACCAAACCCTTGGCAGTGGAAGGAGAGGGTGAAAGAGTTAACTTGACTGCAGGAAGAGCCCAGACATCCCCTCCTACAGGCAGTGCCAACCTGTGGGCTGCTAATGAACCATCACTCACTGCTAAATCACTTTATGCAACAGTCTGTCTGTTGCTCAACCATTTATCCAGGAGAAAGCACTGAGAGCTCAGTCCTCATGGTTACAGTCCATGCACACCAATTCCCAAGGGACACCAGAGGAAGGACTGTGCAATTTTCAGTTCTTTAGTCTCCAGGAAGCACGTGAGCAGCAGGATCACCTGCCTGCCCTCCTCACACCTTCTTCCTGCAGGGAGGGGATTCCCACCCTTACATCCACCCCATTCCCTTCCCTGATGGTGCCAAAACATCCTGGGCAGCAATGAAACATCCCTCAGCAATGAAAACACAGCTGAAGAAAAGGGGTGCTCGGGGGTGGCACCGAACCAGAGCCCCAACAGAGACTGAGCTGAAACAGCCCCGTGGGCTCCCAGGAGCCTGAAAGTCACAGTGGGGACAGGGGACACAGTCACTGTAAGTCACAGTGGGGACAGGGGACACAGTCACTGTAAGTCACAGTTGGGACAGGACATCACACTCACAGTGTCCTCGAGCTGTTGTCCAACTGCAGCTTGGTGGGGTTGTTCTGTAGCACTTTCTGCTGGGACACATGGAAAACCTGCCCACTGCTACCTCCAGACCCTCGTACTCTGCCACACAGCAGCCACCTCATCCTCTGAAGTCAAGCTTAGTGTGGTGCTCTCCAAGCTCACCTTGCTGCTGCTGCCAGATGTGCTACCAAGAGTCACAATTTCACCATCAAAACTTGGAGAGCTGATGATCACTTCAACCCCCCTAATCCTGGACTTATGCAAATACAGAATCATTAAGGTTGGAAAAAAACCCTCTCAGATCATCGAGTCCAACCATTAACCCAACACTGATGGGAAGTCATTCTCAGAGCTATTACCAAAAAAAGCGTGTCCTCCTTGAACAGACTGAGCTGAACAAACCTAAAAACACCCTGAGGCAAATAAAAAGAATTTGCAGGTTGTTACTCTCTAAAATCCCAATTTTTCTAAGCCAAGGTCGATATTTGTCTGTGGCCTGTTGAGCACATGGCATCTGCCAATGTCATTGCCTGAACCGATTTACCAATTTCCTCTGACAATTTGTGCCCTTATTGCTTTGTCTCCAGCACCGTGACTTTTGTTTTGTACACAAGTTCAGGGAGTGCAGGAGAAAAGCTGCAGTGATCAGTCAGGGGAGGGGAGAGAGGGGAAGCAGAGGACAAGGAGGTGGCCCAGCTGAGGAGCTGACCCAGCAGATCAGAGCCCGGGGCGAGGCTGATGGACAGCAGGCACTGCAGAGCCAACCTCGGAGCAGGGATCTCATTATCCTTCAGGGATCATGTGTGGCGTGAGGCAGAGCTAACAGGGTGACAAGGACTGCTGTCAGGAGGGATGTTGGAGCAGGGGCACGGAGGCAGGACAAGGATGGATGGCCCTGAGCGCCGGCCAAGCCGCTGCCGGGAGCTCTCGGATTATTGGAGTGGAAGCAGAGCAGCAGATGAGCCAAACACCCAGTGCTGCAGCCTTCAAGTGTAATGACCTTCTCTCGACACCAACCGGAGCCCGGAAAACACTCCATGGATATTTTTATGCCTCATGAAATGGTTTATTGCTCACAGCAAACATTTCCCGCTCCTCTTGCTCCCTGATGAGCAAAGATCCAGGAGGAGGGTCAAGGAAGAGCCACTCAAAAGCCAAGATGGATGTGGCCATCCCCCTGGAGTCAGCCACTAGGAGACACTGTTGTTTTGTTCAAATTGAAGCCAACACCAAAGCAGGAATTTTTTTCCAGGAGTCTTTTTCTATGGGTAAAACAAAATGTTGGATTTGCTGAAAACAAAACCTCTCATGACGAGGATTAGTTTTGTCCAACTTCCTGGCTGGAAGATAATGAAGTTGCAACAAAACTTAAAAATTAGTGAAATGTCCATTTCGACCTTCTCAGAAAAGGAAATTTCAGGCTTTTGGCTTGAGAGGTGGTTGTGTCATGAAATGCAACTTCCTTTCTAGCAAGGAATGGTTAAGCTTGGCAGCAAAACGATGCACTTCCAGGAGAGCAGTTCTAAAGTGGGGGTTTTTGCCATTTTTTTTGTAAATCTTAACAACTCTGACAGGGAAACTATTTGCCCACCATTGGGCTCCAAACTGCATCAGGGAAAAATTCCCTTTTCAAACTCAGTGCGAGAGAGCATGACCCCTCATCAAATGTGGGCATCTCCACATCTTTTGCTGCTGCAAATACTGATCTTCACATCAGTCCAGGTTTTCAGAGCCAGGCCAAAAGGCAACCAGGTGGAATTGCAGGAGGATACAAAACGCTCAGGAATCCCCACGGTGGATGCAATATGGGATATGCAATATGGGCAATGCTGTCCCACTGGTACAAGGGTCCACAGTGCCAGATGTGGGGGCTGGAATGGGAGTTGCTGGAGACAACCAGCAAAAACAAGCACAGAGAGTGGTTTAACCCACAAGTCCCACTGGCAGGTCCCAGCAAACATTCAATAAAGGTTCAGGTTTGAGTGTAAACTTTACAGATCTCAGATTCAAATTCCCATCCCTTGGCTGCAGGAGTTAAGTTTCCCACTATTCAAGGGAAGGGGGATCAATCTGTGAGATTTCAGCATCCTTAAATCTGAGTTTAAAGGAAGAGCAAGCCTCAACTGCAGGCAAAACATGTCCCACCTCCACTCACTCTGAAGGCCATATTTATGCTGCAGAATGTTCCAGAGATTCAAAACTATGCTTTTATTAGGGACAAACCTCAAATGTTTCAGCAGTTCATTCTGAGTTCAGATAAACAGACCAAAAAAAAAAAAAATCCTTTCCTAAATAGTTTAGGCCTGAAAACCTCACAAGGCCAGTCTCTTTCTGAGAATCTGATACTCTCGGTTTTAGCAAGGCGCAGCACAACCCCCCAGAGCCTTCCTGGAATCAAGAAATTCAATAAAAGAGAAACCCATAATGGTCAAATTATTGATGGCTCCTACAGGCAGAGAATGAAGAACGGGAGTGGGACTTTGCAGCCTTAGATTCTCTTTGTGCAACTGAATTACTGCAGTTCTTCAAGGAAGATCATCTCTTTGTGCCTCTCTTCCCTCTTTCCCATCTTCCCCCTCATCTCTTTTGATTGCTGCATCCACAACTACCTATTTTACATAATTTAGGCTAAATCCCCAGCAGGACACTGTGGCTGGGGCACCTTTTTGCTCCGAGACTGAGGAGAAATAATCACACCTGGATAAAACTGGAGAAAAGGGCTGTTGGGCACCTCGTCCTTCCTGCTGAATGAACAGGGAAGGAAGTTTCCAGAGTGAAAGATGTGCTTTGCTCCAGAAATCCCCCCCAAAAGCCAAGGCAGCTCCTGAGCTGGGAGAGCCGAGGCTGGCAGAGCCACGAGGAGCAGTAAACAAACCCTGGACATTCAGTCTCATAAACATCCTTTGCACTTGGGCTGTTTCTTTTTTCCTCTAGTCCCGAGCCTAAAGCTGTCAATGGGATTTTGAGCACTTGTTTATGTTGGCTTTTCTGCTTTACATTTTTAAGCTGAGCCTGCAGAGACTCTGACCAGGCAGAGCAAGGAACTGTCAATCTGCTCTTTGCTTCTGGACACTCCATGTTGTCTCTCCTCACCTCACTTTTGAGCAATCACAATTTTCCAGTTACCAGGTATTCCACTGCAACAGATTTCACCTGTCTGCAGTCCCTGGGATCATCCCTGTTTCACAGAATTAAAACCCAAAGGGAAGGCAGGAGAGGCAGGGAGCAGGGGACAAGGCATCCAGGGACCTTACAGACCCAGTCCCACCCCTGCCATGGCAGGGACACCTCCCACTATCCAGGTTGCTCCAAGCCCCTTCCAACCTGGCCTTGGACACTTCCAGGGATCCAGGGGCAGCAACAGCTTCTCTGGGCAACCTGTGCCAGGGCCTGCCCACCCTCCCAGGGAACAATTTGAACATTCCCTGGATGAGAAGGGAAAGAGAAGCAACATCTCCCAAGCAAGGACTCGATACAGCCACAGTTCCAAGCAGAAGAGATGAGGTTGCCCTACACTCTGCAAGCTGCTTGTTTTCATTTACAGCTCCTTCATTCCAATGCCCCAGGAGCAGGGGAATAGGTCCTCTTGGAGGGAGTTTCAGGAGCCAGGGGGTCACGGTGGAAGCACAGCTGTCAGGGAATGGAAGTGACACCCCAGCAAATGTGAAGGCTACATTCTGACCTTTATTTTTCTCCCCTTCTCTTGCTTGTCAAAGTCTAACCCGAACAATTCTGATATTTCTAAGGTAAGTGAACAACCAACCAAACAGAAAACCCCCAAGCAACTGCAGACCTGGCTTCTTCCTCCTCTGCATTCCCTGCCCTTAAAAAATAGGAATGATGCAAGTGGGCCTTTCAACTTCTGCATTTGAAAACATTTCCTGTGTAAACTATTTTGATGTAGTTTATTTACTACAAGACTGGACTCTTACTGTCTTAACATCAACTTCAAACCAGTTCAGTCAATCTAGACTGAGGTTCCAACCACAGAAATTGCCTTCCTTTCATGTGATATAACTTCTCTTACTAGGAAAAAGGGTCTGGATGGTGTCCTCCCATGCACATGAGAGCAGTTCAAAGTTATTTATGCTCTTTGGCCTTGGAAAGGGATCAGGGATTTGAAGCAGGATGCCCCAGCTCCAAGAAGACTGCCCTGGTCATAAAGACCTTTGCTATTCTGAGGTGCCACTGCCCCAAATTTAACAGCCAGCCACCACAACCTCCCAAACCACAAGCCCTGCTCAGGAAGGGTTTATCTGTCATTAATGTCTCTGCTAAAACTGTGACATGGAGGAGTTTGTGCTGCCTGATGAAAAAAGTGTTTTGCTGAGAGATTTCCAAATGGGCTCTGCTCAAAAGTAGGCTGGAAACAGAAGGAAAGAGAGATCTGCTCACACCTCCTGATGGATGTTCCCTCTCTGGCTTTGGAATTAAAAATGAGAATTTATTCTCTCAGTCACCTCTACTCTCAGGTTTTATGCCTTCCTCTAAACGGGATCCTTCATGTGGAGCGATAACAGTTTAATTGCAGAGAACTGATGGTAATTTTTCCTCCTTTCAATTGACCTACTTGATCTCCTAATGCTCTCTGGAATTGCTTTTACCTGGCTGCTCCGTGGCATGAAAGTCACAGCCAGTAATTCTGCCCCCAACTGCAGATGCCAAATGCAAACCACGCCGCTCCTTCCTGGAGCTGTAACACAGGACAGGGCTGGAGGGAGGGAGGAGGCTGCACATGGGACACTCCAGCACTAAAATCAGAGCCAGCAGAGTGAATGTTATCCAGCAGTGCCCATATTCCAGAGCCACACGCTCCCTGGGATTTTTGTGTCAGTCCTTCAGGTCCGTTTGGCATTGGGATTGGGAAGGAATCCTTCCCTGGGAGGGTGGGAGGCCCTGGCACAGGTTGCCCAGAGAAGCTGTGGCTGCCCCATCCCTGGAAGTGTCCAAGGCCAGGTTGGACGGGGTTTGGAGCAACCTGGGCTAGTGGAAGGTGTCCCTGCCCATGGCAGGGGGTTGGAATGAGATGGTCTTTAAGTTCCTTTCCAGCCCAAACCATTCCATGATTCTCTGTCTCCTGGCTGGGAGTATTTTCTACAGAAGAAACCCCGGATGCCACATTTTCACCTCTTGCAACACGAGCGACAGCTCAGAGAGAGTTTGTTCTGTGGGATAATCAACTCTGCTGTAGCTTCCTTAGGAAGCTTCCCAGGCAGAAGGTCCCACATGGCACAACATATTTGCAGTATTACTTTCCCATTTCTCAGTTTCATTCAGCAAAATGCAATTTCATTTCAAGCGACATTTCGACGCCAAGCAGGATTAGATCAACTGCTGCCTCCTCCACCCTCCTGAGGAAAGGACCTGGGCAATCTGAAGTCTTATCAGCAGTGGCACACAAACCTAAAGCTACTGTTCTTGAAAAGTAGGCCAATCAACTGGATTATATCTTGATGGAGGATCACTTGGTGTGACAGATGGCTCAAAAAATAAGCCTTAAAATGAAAGAAAACCCCCAGACTGTATAAAATAACCCCCCAAACCAGGCCAGAAGTGTTCAGGTTTAGTTATCGAACAAGAAGGCACAGGAGGAAGGAGCCAGCTCTCCAAATAACCAGGAGGAATGCCTCCAGCAATGCACCAGAGCACTGGAATAGCTCACTCAGGAGAGATGCTCGAGCATGGACTCTGCACACTGGTCACACCTGTCAGCCCTAATACACTGATTAGTGCCATGGAAAAACAGGAATATGCCTGAACCAAGGACAGGGAATGTCTCCTCACTGCTCCAATGCTGGGTGCAAGCAACAACCCCCCTTCAGTCCCAGCAGGAATTGTCCAGGACACAGGACAGCACGTGTGTCCCTCAGCACCTCAGGAGGTGCCTCCAGCAAATTCTCTCTGCTCTGCACTGGGGCAGCCTCACCCTCAATACTGGGGCAGCTTTGGGCACCACTGCATGAGGAAGATCTGAAACCATTAGAGAGAGTCCAAAGGCGGGCAAAGAAGGTGGGGAAGGGCCTTGATTTGAAGCCGCGTGAGGACACTGAGGGCATTTGGTGTGTTCAGCTGGAGAAGAGGAGACTGAGGGGAGACCTCACTGCAGTTCCAGCTTCCTCAGGAGGGGCAGAGGAGGGGCAGGGACTGAGCTCTGCTCTGGGGGGACCAGGGACAGCACCCAGGGAATGGCTGGAGCTGTGCCAGGGCAGGGTCAGGTTGGATCTCAGGGAAAGGTTCTTCCCCCAGAGGCTGGTTGGGCACTGACCAGGCTCCCCAGGGCAGTGGGCACAGCCCCAAGGCTGACAGAGCTCAGGGAGGGTTTGGATGATCCTCTGGGGCACAGGGTGTGACTCTTGGGGATGGTTCTGTGCAGGGCTGAGGGTTGGACTGGATGATCCTTGTGGGTCCCTTCCAGCTCAGCATGTCCTGTGATTCTGTGATTCCAGAAACAGGCCCATTCCTGGTCCCCCTTCCCTCTCCTCTTTGGCAGCTGTGAAACACGAGCAGGTTTCTCTCCACTGCCATCCCACCCCACATGGGTCTGGTTCCTTTAAGAGCCTCTGGCAAAAATCCAGGGAAATGACACAGCCTGACTCATTCCCATCCATATTCTGGTGGAGTCCTTCAAAGCCCTGGTGGATCCGTGAGCCGTGACATCCCCGAGCAGGGCCTGTGCTCACTCCCATCCAATTTATCTGGCTTATCCCTCACCAGAAAAAAAACTACACTCACGCAAGGAATTACAGTCACACTGCAAAGCTGTTTGTTCTTGACCACTCTCTGTGCTGAACTCAATCACAAATGGCCAAAAATCATCAGCTTAATGCCCAAAAATCAGCTTTGTTTTGCTGGTTAAGCACAAAGCATCCATTTAAAAAAAATAATGTGTCATTCATACTGATTTGTTTTCCTTTTTATACATGTATTAATAAATATATTTTTATATTTAGGCTGAAAATATCTTGTATTCCACACTGTTAACTAGAAAAAAGAGCTGCAGTCTACCTTTTCCTTTCAGATGGAAACTAAGTCACAAGATATCAGGAGCTGGAATATTTAAGAATAAGATACAAGCAAAGAATATGGAAATTTGGTACAGCCTCTTTCAGACAACAATGAACACAGACCCTGCCTTAGGGAATCTGCCCAGGAAATGAAGGTTAATTGTTGATTTTCTTTGCCAAAACCCTGCAGCCACATCCACTGAGGGTGAACATGGAGAGAGTAAAGACCCATTTCCAAACTCTTTGATGATACTTTAGCAATGATTCCATGATCTTTATCCCCATCCAAACCACTGGCTCAGTCTCTGATAACAGAGAGATCAAAGGCCTTTGGGTTGTGGTTAGCAGGCAAACTCAACAGAGGTTGTTTACTTCACCCGAGCTAATGGCACTGGAAATATTTAATCAAAAAATGGACACACTCTCTCTATTACTGCCAAGATGATTCAGAAGGGGCCACTTAAATCTATTCTGTCAAACCATTACTCATCCCTTGCTAATAGACCTTCATGGAGAGTCCCTTTGAAAAATGCACATTCGTGATCTGTGGGCTCTGCACTGGTATTGGGACATGAAGCACACCAGGAAAACATGACAGAGGACTCTGATGGCAAGAACAATGTAGGGAATGTGTTTAGTCTGTCTCTGACAAAGACCTTGACTTAGTCATCTTCTAAGCTCAAGGAGAGGAGCTGAAGTGGCTTGATGGGGAAATAAGTTCAAGGAGAGGGTAATTCTTCAGAAAAATGTGAGCAATTGTCTCTAACCAACCTCGGAGTGCTGAGTGGAAGAGGCTAAGATTGAAGAAGCTTTGGAGAGATTTTCTGAGGTTCAAGGATCTTGGGGTAGAAGGAGAAAACAAAAATGTCAGGTGGACATCAGGAGAAAAGCTGGGGATGTGTCTCACAGAACAATGGGATGTTGCCTACCTGAGACTGTGTTCTTGGGACACCAGTGCCTACAGTGAGATTCCAAAAGTCAGGACTCCCAAACTCTTTTTCTAACTCCTAATCCAATATCTTGCCTCTCACATGATCCTAAACATGTATCAGACATTTGGGCACAGGCAGTTCTTTACGGGTTTCCCTTTGGGATGTGCAGAGACTTTTATGAGTCACAGAATCCCAGAATGGTTTGGGTGGGAAGGGACCTTAAAGCCCATCCAGTCCCACACCCTGCCATGGGCAGGGACACCTTCCACTAGCCCAGGTTGCTCCAAGCCCCGTCCAACCTGGCCTTGGACACTTCCAGGGATGGGGCAGCCACAGCTTCTCTGGGCAACCTGTGCCAGGGCCTCACAGGAAAGAATTTCTTCCCAGTATCCCATCTAAACCTATTCCCTGTCAGTTTGAAGCCCTTTTCCTTGTCTTGTCATTCCAGGCCCTTGTAAATAGTCCCTCTCCATCTTTCTTGCAGGTTCCCTTCAGGCACTGGAAGGCTGCAATTAGGTCACCCCAAAGCTTCTCTTTTCCAGGCTGAACAATCCCAATTCTGGTTAATTCCAATGAACCAGGGACATTGAACCAGGGACATTCACCCTCTAAATGGCACGAAACCACTTCCCACTCTGATATCAGGAGAGTTGATCCTGTCCTAGAGCCCGAGGATGGACCAGGTGAGTTGAGCTCTATTTACTGTGACTTTTGTGACACTGGACCCTTGGGTTCTTAGGATCCAAACCACTGCCAGGGTGGGTACCAACATCTTACTACTTTTTCCACAGGCTGATGAAGCTCAGGGACACCCTGTGGGGACAACACAGCCGGGGGAACCTCCAGCCCTTTTGTCTCCCAAGACAGGACTGCACTTGCTACAGACCCAATTTTGATACAGCTCCTCTGCAGCTTCCAGAAACGCTCCTGAAGAGCTTAAAATTCAAAAGCCTCCTCAGGATGGAAATGATTATCTGCAAAATCCACATCTGTAACCCAGGCAGCAGCTCCTCCCTGCTCAGCATCAAAGACAGCCTGGGAGGGAGCCAGGAGAACAAATTCAGGGGAAATCCACCTTTCCTCCCCTCTAGCAACCCCGAAGCAACCCAAGCAATTGTTACAAGCTCACTTTTGTTCCCAAAACCCCAGTGCTGTGAAGAGCCCAGGGTGCTCCAGCCAGCAGCCAAGGCAGGCAGATGGAAGTTTGGAGCTGCCGAGCTGTTCCTGCGAGTGAATTATTGATCCGTTCTTTTAGCCACGAGCACCAGACTAAAGCGGCAATTAAAACCCATCCACAGCGATCAAAAAAGAAAAAGCAAAGACAAAAAGGTACAAACCCAGAGTCTGTGTTTGCCAGCAGCCTGCAGAGTGTGCAGCTGGAAGGTTACAGCAAGAACGAGCCACTCCCAGGAGCTCATCACTCCATTTTAGCTTTTGAATTCGAAACACTGAATGCCTTGAGTTGGGAGGGATCCACAGGGATCACCCAGTCCAACTCCTGGCCTTCAACAGACACCCCAATAATCCCACCCTGCCCCTAAGAGTGTTCTCCAAAGGCTCCTTGAGCCTTGTCAGCCTTAGTGCTGTGCCCACTGCCCTGGGGAGCCTGGTCAGTGCCCAACCACCCACCTTTTCCTGAAATCCAACCTTAACCTGCTCTGACACAACTTCAGACCATTCCCTGGGGTCCTGTCACTGGTCACAGAGAGCAGAGATTGGAGCTGCCCCTCCACTGCCCCTCAGGGGGAAGCTGCAGACCCTTCATGTCTGAGAAATTTAAAACTAACAACTCCAACCACCATCGTCCCTCTCGCTCCCTGAGACAACAGCAATTTGTTCTGCTGAGGCAAGAAAGGACAAAAGAGGTCAGGAAGGAACTCCAAGGCACAGCTGCCCTTCAGCATAGTTGGATCACTTGGTAATTCCAAGCTTTCACTTCATTCAGCATCCAAGTGGGAGCACAAAGCAGCAGGAGAGCTCAGGGACTCTTGTTCCTCACCGGGTGCTTGCATCTTACAGCTGTTGGATTTTCACCTGGCAGAATTCCTTGATTTCAGTGGAGCCACCACTGAGTTTGGAGATGGCCCAGTGCTTCCACATTTCCACCATCTCCACAAAAAACCCCAACAAAATGAAATTATATTAAACAAACGCCAATATTCAGAGATGACCAAGGATCAATATTCACAGAAAATAATGTGCTGACTCTGCAATGTGTTTCTCTTGTAATATTTGTTCCTAGCATTGGGAGAAGAACCCCAAAATCTGGAAAACAGGACTTAAAACTGAAGAGGTGACTTTCCATTGCAGTTTTCTCATTCCTTTTGTGTGAACCACCCCTCACCCCCACACCTGCCCTGGATTTCAGTATGTTTTTATTGTTATGGGGACAAAATGGTACAGGGAAGGAAAAAATGTTCACTCGTTCTGATTTTAGAGAATATAAAATCACTGCTGAAATAATAAAATTCAATTCTATTAACCCTAATTAAAATTATTGTAATTCACTACCAGCACAAGGCTTGGATGGGGCTTGGAGCAACCAGATCTAGTAAAAGGTGTCCCTGCCCATGGCAGAGGGTGGAACAAGATGAGCTTTAAGGTCCTTTCCAAACCATTCTGTGGTTCTGTGATTATTCCATTTGCGACCTTCTTCCATCCCACAAAAAGTTTTCCTCCTGGCAGTTTTTCCCTGCTGTGGCTCCGAGGAGCAGAAGTGATGCTTCTCCCACAGCAAGAGCCACGAGGAGCAGACACACAGGAAGGGCTGCTCCAACCAGACCTCACAGCTACACCAGCTTCTCCAGGGCTTGGATCCAGCTCCCTGCCCTTGGAGCAGGGCCAACCACCCCCTCCTGAAGAAGCAATCCAGAGAAAACCCCAACCTGATCCCCATCCTCCACGCGGCGATGTCGGTGCTCACAGGAAACAGGCAACACAAGGTTTCATTTGCAGAGAGTGGGAGTGAAAGAGAATTCAAATGAAATCTCCTGTGCAGTGGCTTTAATAAACTAGTAAAGCTCCAACACCAACCGTGTGCAAACAGCGAGCCTTGAGAAGGCAACTGAGCCTGCAAACCCTTCTGCCCTGACGGAAAATCCTCCTCGGGGGTCTCCAAAACAGATAGACCATGGTGAAAGCTGTCAAATTATTTTATGTGTGGGATACACAGTGGATCTCAAGCAATTATTTGCTAAAACTCAGGACTTGCTCAAATGCTCTTGCTGGAGAAGGTGGTGAGTGTTTCCATGGCAATGATTGCCTTGGTGACCATGTGCTGCTAAACCACCCCGACCTTTGGGCATCTGAGCACAGCAAGGGGCTTCCTCCTTTGCTGTCTAATGATGTTTTTTAAAATTTGAGTTCATCCCCGTCCAAAAGTTGCCTAAGGTCTTTGTGCAGAGACAGAGAAGGAGGAATTACTACCCAGAAGCATCCTCTGTTCTCCCCTGCCTCTGGTACCCAACCCTGAGCTAACCTTTCCACCAGTCAGGTGCAAAGCAAGCCCAGCTCCAATCCTGGTTGGTCCTGAGCAGTGCTGAGCCTCCACCTATAAACTAGGAAATCAAGCACAGGAGGCCCAGGAATTCATTAGCCCAGACATCAAAAGCACATGAATCTATCTGCATTTAAACCTTCTAAGAGAGGTCACACTGAGAGACAGTTGTGTTAACAAGGTGAGGAATCGAGCTGGCACATCAAAAAGCAGCTTTGCACATAAGCAGGTTTCCTCCCAGGTAGGAAATTCATCCAGATTTCTGTGGAAGAGTCCAAAATGTGCCTGTGTCTCCCTCCAAACAAACTTTGTGCTATCATAAAAGCTTTATCCTGAGCTCATGGAGCAGAAAATTGTTGCATCTCTGCCTTTCAGAGCTTTCCTTCCCAACTTTTATCACTGGACACAAACTCCTTCCGAGCGACCGCTGGCCCGAAACCTGATCCAACTGAACCATTACACGAGTTCCTTTTTAAATTTGCACAAACCCTGCACTCTGCAACTCCAAAGTGGTTTCTATGGAGATGCTAAAAAAAAAACCCACAAAAAACCAGAACCGTACGGCAAAAACTTGGGAGAGCCGGGAGAGAGGAGTGTGAGGAGGGAATTAGAGACCTGTTAGCTCGGGGCTGAGGGGAACAGGGGTGAGTTACAGCTCTGGTGACAGGCATTACCCACAGTGACACCGCAGTGAGCACCACGCAGGGTTTAATTAACTGCAGGCAGCGGGGCATTAACACGGAGAGGAGAGCCCGCCCCATTCCCGCACGGATCAGGAGAGGGAGGGATGTGAGCATTCACAAGGCAGTGATCCCTGTGCATTAAGAGCTTCTCAGAAGAGCCTCTCAGAGCAGCTCTGCCTCCTTAATCTGCACTACTCAGCAGAGGAGTCCAAACCTTGCAACTTCCTCCCCGGGCTGTTTGAGAGCCTTTGAAACAATCCCAACACACAATGGGAAGGATGCGATTGCTGGCAACGGGTGTGAACTGTCCCACAGCCCCACCCCATCAATCTCAATGGCTTCACCATTTGCATCTCTGAGATAGAGCTTTCACATCCCATCCCATCTCTAAGGTCCTGCTGGATCAGAGTTCTGGTCTGAACTGATGCCCAGCTTTCCCAACACCCAGGTTAGGTCCCAGTTTGGCTCCACTCACGGAATCACAGAATATCCTGAGTTGGGAGGGACCCACAAGGATCATCCAGCTCAACTCCTGGCCCTGCCCAACAATCCCACCCTGTCCTTGAGAGTGGAGCATCCAAACCCTCCTGGAGCTCTGTCAGCCTTGGGGCTGTGCCCACTGCCCTGGGGAGCCTGGGCAGTGCCCAACCACCCTCTGGGGGAAGAACCTTTCCCTGAGATCCAACCTGAGCCTGCCCTGACACAGCTCCAGCCATTCCCTGGGTCCTGTCACTGGTCACAGGGAGCAGAGACTGGAGCTGCCCCTCATGAGGAAGCTGCAGACCCTGATGAATCTCCCCTCATTCTCCTCTTCCCCAAGCTGATTCAGCCATGGAAAGGTCCATGGATGTGGCAAAAACGTCATATCTTGTGTTCACACAGAGCCCCAACCTGAGTGCAGTGACCCTAAAGAGACACAGCCATGAGCCCTAAGCCTCCAACAAGGCCTTCTACACCAAGTACACTGTTCCCAAGTACATTTGAGACTTTCCAGACAGACAAAAGTCCTGTTGAAACAAAGGCTAAAAGCTATTTTGCCTTATTTAAGCGAATTTCCATTAAAATCAAGCAGCCAGGCCCTCACACTTCAGCCTGTGCAGACACAGGAGGGAGGGAGGACATGGGGACAGTGCAAGTGTGGCAGGGGACACTGAACTGCCCAGACTGCCCTGGCTGGGGCACAGGCAGAGCATCCCTGCCTTCAGCCACAGGAATCAGGACATCTGTTTTTAAGAGAAAACACAATAAATGATCTGGAGCATCTTCTACCTCCTGGTGAGTGGTCACCCCTGGGATTTGAACATATGGCTGCAGCAAGCCTGGTTAGTGCCAGCCTGATTCTTTAACTATTAAACCATCCCCTCAGGCTCTGTATCCTGTATTTTCTGTGTGTATCATACAAGGGAAAAAGAATTTGATTTGGGGTTTCGAGAATTTCAAACGAGGATACACAATTAGAAAAGGATTTGCTTCGGATCATGATGAATAACCCTGGGCTGGAGAACCTCAGAAAATATCTGTTCTTTGCTCGGCTGTGAGGGCACAAAGCCTTCTGCAGGGCTGTTTTACACGCTTCCCCCAGAGCCCAAACTTGTTAACCTTCATTTCACTGCATGTTTTCAGAGGAGTGACAGCTGCAGCCCTAAATACAGCATTCAGATTTCATGTCAGAGTTAAAAAATCCAATATGTATGAAACCCTCTGCTATTACACACTGACTGGCAAGGAGGGGGGGAAAAGGAGTGGGAGGAAACCCAGAGCGTTAAATCATTTCTGAAATACAAAAGGACTTCTGCAAGCTCGGGTAGGAAACATCCTCTCCACTGTTCACTGAGGCAGCTTCACCTGTCTGTTAGTCTGAGCCTGCCTGTCCATCACTCTCCCACAGCTTAAACTCAGTCTCAGGAACAGGCAGAATCTGTGCTTGGGAAAGGAAGGAGCTGAGGAACATCCTCAGCCATCAAACTCCCCACGCTGCAGCCAGGGGGTGATTCCTGCTGCTCTGGGGGGTGTCTGGATATGGTGGGAGCCCAATGGGAAGGAAGGGATGTAAATAACATCATTCCAGCCTGGAAAGAGCGGGGACAGTTAGGGAAGGAAGAGCAGGGAAGAAGAGGAATGGGAATACTCTTTTGGCTATCTTTGAGAAGTGTTTTGGTGGGTTGTGCTGTCCTTGGGGGAAGTGGGGAGCCATCCCCCCACCCCCTCTGGCTCGAGGTGCTTCCAGAGGCATCCACAGCTCCTGACAGTCCTCATCTTTAACTGGGATTTCTGGCACTGAATCCCCCTGCACTTCCACGCTCTGCAGCTCAGTCCCTTGTACTTTGGCACCACAGCAGAGGATCCCTGCCAGCCCTCCAACGTACCATATCAGTAGTTCTGCTTTAAAGAC
The DNA here is from genome assembly GCF_036250125.1 of Pseudopipra pipra. NCBI lineage: Eukaryota > Metazoa > Chordata > Aves > Passeriformes > Pipridae > Pseudopipra > Pseudopipra pipra. The sequence goes on from NC_087564.1 coordinate 14,632,088, forward strand.
ATTCAAGATGCTGATCTCTTCTCTTGGCAGCTTCAGGAGACTTTAGCACAAGTGAGAGACCTTCTGCAGCACAGCCCCATAACACAGGCCACTGGCAAGGAGATAATTGCCCAGCAACCCATGCTGCTCTGGCCTCCTTGGCTCAAACTCATTTCCACAAATGACTTCAAACTGCACTCCCTGCACCCCTGACCAGGACAAATGATGCTCACAGGGTGGATGTTCTGCCTCTGAACCCTTCAGGAATAAAAGAAAAACTCTGATTCTCCCCAATATCCTATCCTCTCCCTGTGGTTTGATTTATTTCCTTTCATTGATTGGATTTGGGGCAGCTTGGAACTGTAAAATTCCTGCCTGCACTCTGGATAGCTGAGAGCAAGGGGAACACAGAGCCAGGGCTTTATTGCCCTGATCCCATCACTAAGCTCCAGGTAGAGCTGCCAGGAGCAGCCAGCACACTCTGGCTTCACAAACCCCCTCAATCCAAACAGACAAATCCATGTATAGTCATGCCCAGAGTCAGGGAACTGCAGGGTCCATCTGTCTGCAAAGTCAATTCCCTTTGGAGTAGAGAAAATAAACTACTTTTCTTTCTGCTGCTTTCTCCAGGGGCACTGGACTAAAAAGTTTTGGCTTTGTCTGTGTGTGGGACAAGGAGAGGACAAGGACAGGGAGAGAGGAGGTATTAATATGTACAGGGATCAGGCAGGAGAGAAAACTCCTGAGAAATCCCCTCATGGGGTAAAGAATCCAAGGGGGCTCCTGCCCCATACTCCTCAGTGGCAGAGTCCCTGCTCTAACAAGCTTTACCACTGATGCTCCAAGGTCTGTGAACAGTGTTTTTCCCAAATTGGGAGTCAGGCTGTCTTTAGGGCTGTAAACCAGACAGAGCAAACAAAAATAGAGCTTTAAAAGAATGCATGAAAGAATGCCAAACCTCCCTCTTTCTCCAGCAAGAGTCTCGCTCCTTTCAGATGCAGTTTTCTCCCCCCCTCCACCTCTCAAAACCACTTATAAAAAAGCAGCCCCATCTGGTAACAAAAGACCCAGTAGGAGCTTTCAAGGAGGCATTTAAAGCTTCATTCATAATTGTGGGAAATCTCACTGTCCTGGGTGGAGAATCCTGGTTCAAACCCGAGGGAAATTCATGGCTGGGATTGAGGGCAGCAGGGAATGTTCCTGGTTGGTTCTGTGCAGGGTGGTTCTCCCTGGTGGAAGGTGATAGTTTGCTACTCTGAGCACCTTTAATCCTCTGCCTGTGGGGGGTTCAGCCAGTTCTGCCTCTCAGCTCCAGGGGGATGATGTACAGGACACCTGAGCAATGCCACAATCTCCACACTGAGCTTTCACCCTGAATTACCAGCATTTCATACACTGCCAAGTACAACTCCCCTTTCTGCCCAGGTGTGGCATGGCTGTTTTTTTTTACATCTTCATAACATTTTCTCAATCAGATCTACATTTTAAGCCTTTCTGTGTTCTCCAGGTCTGCAGAGAAAGCAACCATGCACAGGGAATGGCTGGAAGTGCACAGAACTATTAAATTAAACAGGATCATTTCCTTTGTTTCCTCCCAGCTGGGAACCACCATCCACAGGCACAGTCAGTCCATGGCACAGCACCAGCAGGTTCTGCCCTCCCCATCTGCAACCCCCTTGTGTCCACTCCTGCTGCATTTGGGTTCAATGTGGGCTCTAAACTCAGTTCCAGAGTCTACCTGCAAGTTCCAGGAACATTAGGAAAAAAATTCTTCCCTGTGAGGGTGGTGAGGCCCTTCAGGTTGCCCAGAGAAGCTGTGGATTCCCCATCCCTGGAAGTGTCCAAAGCCAGGTTGGATGGGGCTTGGAGCAGCCTGGGCTGGTGGAAGGGGGTTGGAATGAGATGATCTTTAAGGTCCCTTCCCACCCAAACCATTCCATGATTCTATGATATAAACTGGTCCAGGAGAGGTGCAGTGCTCTCTTCCCATTCCCACTGTTACTTGTAATGACACAGGATCACAGAATCATTCAGGTTGGAAAAGCCCTCCAAGATCATGAAGGCCAACCTTTGACCAAACACCACCAGCCCACTAAACCATATTTTGAACCATTTTCTGAACACTTCCAGGGGTGTGATCCCACCACTGCCCTGGGCAGCCCCTTCCAGTGTTTAACCACTCTTTCAGGGAAGAAATTTTTCCTGATATCCAACCTGACACATCCAGCAGGCCCTGGCTGGGAGCCCCACATGGCAGGCTGATGTGCACAGAACAAAACACACTCCTTGCCTTCCAGACCAAAAATCCAAGGAAACACAAGATGGATGCAGACAGCCCGGGGAAGTGTCAGGAAACAAAGCCATCCCCTGCTAACAGCAGCGTTCCTGGCAGACCAGCAGCTCCATCCCTCCTGAGTCAATCCAAACCACTCCTTGCTTCCCACCACTCCAGGGCACGATCCTCTCCAAGCCTTGCCAAGCCTAAGCACGTTTTCCTGCCCCCACGGGCTGTTTGACTGTTTCAGGCTTTTCCAGTTCCCCCTCTGCTGTTCTCTGCTGTCCCTGCTTTGTCCCAGCTGGGAGGATGGGAAGCTGCTGCCACGTGCTTGGGCTGCTCAGAGGGACCCAGGCTGGGGCTCTGCACGTTGCCTGAGGGCACAGTGATGTCTCTGGAGCTGCTGGTTGCAGCTGCCACGAGCCACACACTCCAGCTCCTCCTTGAACTCGCATCTTGTCATCGCTCAGACAAGGGACTTGCTTTGGAGCACCCGATCAAAGCCAAGCCTCTCTCACAAACCCACTCCCAGATGAAAAGAACTGAGCTGGCAGCCAGCAGGAAGGCACAGACTCAACACACAACACCACTCTCTGTTTGGGAAAAGCCACTTCCTTCATGACGGGGTCCCTCTGCCCGGCTGTGCCAAACCTCCCTGTCCCAGAGCACGTCAGAGCCACTGGCACACAGGGTTTGAACTGGCCGCCCCTGGCTGGGATTTACACGCATTCCTGATGAAATGCAGCTGGCAAAGTGCACTCTGCTTTCATTCTCAGGGCTGTGCTACACTTGGTTTATTTTACCTGCCAGCTGAAATGCAAACAGTCTGTCTGCATTCCCCACGTCCCGGCCCGCTGCCATCGCGTGGGGCTCACAGGGCTCGGGAGCCTGGCAGGGCACTGAGATCTGGCTCAGCTGAATCACTGCATGACCCAGATGGAAGAAACACAGCTGGTGGGTCCTGCACCCTGCAGGGCTGGTCCTGGTGCTGAGCACATCTCCAGTTTCCACCCAGCAGCCTGTGCTGGGAAGGCTGTTCCTGTCACCTGCTTGTGATTTATGTGGCCAATCCCCCACCACAGAGAGCACTAATGGCACAAGTGAGGGGAAGGAACCGGTGGGAAAACGTGCCCACAGTTCCACGGGGAATATGTGAATTACTCCCCAGGCTAATGAGCACATCCATAGGAACCAGCCCAGACTGCAAACCCCCCTGTTGTTCTGCCTCTCCCCCGACTGCTCAGCATGTCAGCACTCCCTGAGTTATTACCCTCACTTTCTACACTGGAGAGGTGCTGTTCATGTCTGCTCAGAGGCACAGGAATGGAAGGATCTCATATGCTTTCCCTTATATAGTAAAAAAAAATATACCAAGAACATATGATCCAAGAGAAGGAAAACAGAGCAGAGGAGGAGTCAGTTAAATGAGAGGAGAGAGTAAGACAGAGAGGAGGCTCCTTGAACACCCCTCGTGTCAGGCTCCACACCCTTTGCCATGACAGCTCAGGTCCAGCAGACAGTGATTTAACCCTGAGCCAGGGTTAAATCTGCTTTTCCACCCTGCTTTTACCCAAAAATATTTTGCCATCAGTTCATACCACCCTGTCTCTGATCCTTGATTCCCTCTATTGTGGGAATGAACCTTGCCAGGTGTAAATGCTGCTGGACCTGAGCAGCTTTGCAGCCTGAACTGCGCTGAGGGATCCCCAAACTCTTCCTGACCTGACAGAGGGTCTGTCTGAAGAAAAAGGGGGCCTGGAGGAAGGTGGTCTAGAGAGCAATAAAAACATGGTATAATCTTGGGGCACAAAAGGTGGAAAATGCCCCTTCCTTTCCCAAGTTCACCAGACAAAGCCCTTCTCTTCCCTCCCAAGAGGTGGAGGCAGAATTCGGGTTATCACAAGTTGTTTGTTGAAAAAGCCAAATTTTCATCACTGTGTGTGTTCTCCACTGAGCAAACCAAGGCTTGGGAAAGCCCACTTTGGGACCTCAGAGAGGGAGCAGGGAAGGGACAGCCTGGGATGCACCTGACACACCACGAACACATAAACCAAAGGACTGCTAAGGGCAGAATAAGTCTCCCATCATTTAGGCAATAAGCACAAACACATTGGGTGGATTTTCTCATCCCAGGCTGGACTGGGGGAATCTGTTTTCTTCAAATCCAGCCAGTGTGTGAGTTCTTAAAATTGGATCCTGCAGCAATTTGGAAGAGTGAACAAGTTTTGTGAGCTGAAAGTGAGAATCTCAGCCTAGGATAGTATTTTATTGACTCACAACTCAAAAGGAATTTAAACAATTTGCTTCAAACGCTGCTGAAAGATTCTCCTCTGCTTTCTGAGTAAGTGCTGAGCTTTCCATGCCAAACCAATTTTTCAAGGCAGAAGTGACAAATGCTGAAGCAGGACGTCACTGGAGAAGTGAGTTGCTACTTTAAATCACACAGAATTACTTTTACTCCAGAATAACAAAATGTGCTGCTCAAAACCAATCCTTCTCTCCCTCTGACAAGCCACGGACCACTGGGTGCCCCTCAAGGTCAGCTCCAACCTGCTCCAAAGGCAGCTGCTCCGAATGGAACAGCCCATGGATGAGGGATCAGAAAAGCAATTAAAAGCTCTTTGAACAGCAATAGCTCGGAACAAATACTAATTTGTACTTCTCTTCTGAGAAGTGAATGTAAAATAGCATTTCTAGTGCCATTTGATGTAAATTGAGCCTTTTATGTGGAATCATTACAAGTATCAACAGCTACTTCAGCAAATTCCTCTGGGAAGCCGAGTGGGGGGCTCTTCTTACAATTTAAACCTGAGGTGCTCCTGGGTGATTTCAGAGCTCCAAAGGGGTGACACCAGCATTTCTCCTGGACAAATGAAGGACTCTGTCCTTGCACTGGATAACCATGGAGCTGGGAATCAAGGAAACCTAAGAAGCAGCAATTATTTCCTCAGAGCAGTCAGTGAAACTGCTCCTGGGACAAAAAGGAGTCACCTTTCAGTGGCTGGAAACATCCTGGATATCCCAGGTATCCCATCCCCCTGTCCCAAAGGCATGGCAGAGGGGATGCCTCTGGAGTGCACTATTCCTGCTCAGTTGCTGCAGTGCCGTGGCACGTTCTCAGCCACTCTGGAGAACTGTCAGCTGCAATGAATGCACAACAAAATCACCCAATGTACTGAAATTGCCTGGAAGATTAATGCAAGGATTGCCTTCTGCTCTGTACTTGGCTTTCCTCAGCTGTCTGAGGGCTTCAAATAAATAAATAAAGCGCAGAAGGGAAAAAAAAAAACAAACCAGGAATTCCAAACCAGGCAATTAACCTTTGGAATCCAAGTTGGGCTGCTGTTAATTAAGAGCATCCTGGAAGCTCCTAATTCCCAGCTGTGTCTGAGGTGCAGTTGGAGCAGGAGCTGCCTGTGAACCCCACGGATGAGCTGGGCAGGATCCGACTGCTGCTAATGACTGGAATCTCAAAGAAACTCTCTTCCCACCAGCAGCTGCCTCCTGCCACAAATGGGATGTGCTGCCATTAAATCTTCATCCTGCCTCGTGAGAAGAGCAGGAGCACTAAAGGACAGCTCTGCAAAGCACCTCCAGCATCTCCTCATCTTCCTGAGTGTCAGCCACTGTGTCCATGGCCATGGGACAGGATCCTGGGCTCAAAGGGAATTACAGGGTTGGAAACAATGGTTTTAAACTGCCAGAGGGCAGGTTTAGATTAGATGTTAGGAAGGAATCCTTCTCTGTGAGGGTGGGGAGGCCCTGGCACAGGTTGCCCAGAGAAGCTGTGGCTGCCCCACCCCTGGAAGTGTCCAAGGCCAGGTTGGAATAACCTGGGCTAGTGGAAGGTGTCCCTGCCCACAGCAGGGGGTGGGAATGAGATGATCTTTAAGGTCCCTTCCCATCCAAACCATTCCATGATTCTGTAATTCTACATGGGCTACATGCATTAAATGGGGTGGTGCCAACCACATTAGCCAAGAGCAGCCAGAGTAGCTGTGTGAGCAGTGCTGGGAGCTTCACACTCCCATAAAAACACATCTTGAAGCCTTGAGGAGATCTGGATATGGACAGGGCTCTCGATCATCTGGAAGTCACCCTCCTCTCTTGCCAAGGGGTGCTCCCAAAGCTCTGCTACAGCACCCACGTCCCCCTGCCCTGTGGTTACAAGAAGGGCCAGAAGCCCACCAGGTTTTGCCTCCAGCCTGGCTCCTTCCAACCTCGATTCCCTCACCCAGAACACATGGACAATGATGCTCCATTGCCTCAAGAGGGCTCCGTGAGACTTCTCTGCAGAGCAGTGCTGTGTCCCAGGATGAAAGGCAGGATAACAGAGGACCAGCACTGCTGTATCTTCCTCACCATATGTTGTTCAGAACCCCCCACCCCTCCCACACACACAGGATCGATGCCTTGGCTCTGAACAGCACTTGAATCAAAAAGTGTCTGTGCTGTGCCCATCTACTTGCAAAGCCACTGATGACTAGGAAGTCTGACAAGCTGGAAAAGAAAGGCAGGAAGCCACCAGTAATTTTTTATAAAAGGGATTTGGCATTTCCTTACAGACAGTGAGGTTTGGGGAAGGCTTTTCTGTGGCTGCTGCACTGGTTTGTTTGCAGCCCAGTTTGATACAACCAGTCACTGGCTGAAAATAACTGGCAAAAGTCAAGATCAGGGAACCTGCTTGAGCTGCTTCACCCAGAACAAATGGTGGAGAGTGTTGGTAGGAGAGTGTTGCCCAGAGAAATTGTGGATACCCCTCCTCTGGAAGTGTCCAAGGCCAGGTTGGATGGGGCTTGGAGCCACCTGGGCTAGTGGAAGGTGTCCCTGCCCATGGCAGGGGGTGGAACTGGATGAGCTTTAAGGTCCCTTCCAACCCAAACCATTCTGGGGTTCCAGGATTCTGTTTTGCAGGGATTCAGGGCCCAGGAGACCCCTTCCCGTGGTGTTATCAGCAGGCACAGAGCACCAGCTCCCCAACGGGAGCCCCTGACCACTGCTCTCGGGGTAACACTGAACAGCTTGGTGGGAGCAAGGAAAACAGAGGGACAGCCACAGAGTGCTCCTAAATCCTTATTGCCTTGGGGAATGACCTCCAGTTTTGCCCTTGGGAGGGTGGAGAAGGAGATGTGGCAACACCCACACCTGGTTACAGCCCGGGGAAGGCTCACACCTCGCCTGGTAGGACCTGCTCCGAGCAGAAGGACTGGGCAGCATCTGCCACTCAGGAACCACAAAGCTGTGCTGAAAGTGTTTTTCCTGGCAATGCTCATGGCTTACCCAAACAGAGCTGTTCTCACCTCCCCTCCACACCAACACCACGCTGTGGGGCTGGGACACTTGGCTCAGGCACCTCCTGACCTCCACACAAAGCAGCCCCCACCCCGAGCCTCGCAGCCAATTCTCACACGAGGGGGGCTGCGGGTTCCCAAATCACCCCACTTTGCCACAGCAGCCCCAGATTTTCCTGCCAAACAATCTGGGAGCCCAGAGCCCTTTCCTATTGCTTTTGGACAGCGCCTCATCCTCTGGGACACTGTTGATATGGACACCTCACAGTTTGGGTGAGGTGTCACCACGCTGGGCTCTGACAGCTCCACTTATCCTGCTGTGTCCCAGGGACACTTTGCAGTCAGGCACGTGGAGGAACTTTTACAGGTCTCACTTCAAAATTCCTCCCCTTTTATTGGGCCCACACTGGGCAGTGCTGGTGGGAACCTGATGCTCCGTAGCCAAAAGCTGCAGAACATTTATTGCCATTGGCTTTGGGATGGTTGAAAGCAAATCTTTTACAAGGTAAAACCCAATATAAACCTGACAGCTGCAGCTTTCCTGTGTGAGCAGCAAGGATGTAATTATTACAATTTACCTTCATCCAAGTGATTGTGGACACAATCCATGCAATCCCTGGGTTTTCTCACTGCTGCCTGCCTAAGGTTTTCCCCCAGCTCCCATCACAGCAATATCCAAGGCCTGACAAAGCTGTATCCACCTGACAAAAGGGTATCCATGCAGAAATGCAGCTGCCAAGAGGAATGAATGGTCTATTCAGGAGCTATTGACAAGGTGTATTTCCCAATTTTAAAACTTGTGCAACAACTAAGTAGACAGGAAGCCGACAGCGACAGCTCTATCCTTGTTGGGTTTGGACACTCTCTGCTGGAACTCTGAACCAATTTATTGTTGCACACCTGAGGTTTGGGTGTTTTAGCTGAGCACTGGCTTTTCTGAAAGAAAATATGTCTCAGCTCGAAATATGGGGGTTTTAAAGCACAGGAGTGGAGAGAAAATCAAATAGCAGCACTCTAGGGGATTGTTTGTCATGGTCCTGAGCAGTACTTAATCCTGGGAAATGATGGGAAAGATAATGCAGAGCCTCTTGTCCTGCCTTTGGATGTATTATGCTACTCAGCCTGCCTTTCCCTCCTCACTCCTGAATGGAGAGACCACGGAAGAGAGGAGGAACAGCTTCATAAATAACTTTGACCTGTTCCTGATCCTGCAGTGAAGATTTTGGGGGAGCACTGGATGAACCTCTGACTATCCACCTCCCAGAAGATAAGTACAAGGATCTCCTGGCCTCACTGGGATGCATTTCCTGCACCTGATACAGAGGCTGCACAAGAAATTCCAGAGAAAACGGTTGAAAATAACCAGTTTTTTCCAAGAAAGAAAAGCCCAGAAGAACATAACCTTCCCAGAGCGACCAACTGGAGATACTCAGATGACTCACCTCCCTTCTCCCACTGCACAGCCCCTCCAGCCTCCACCAGCCAACAAGGACAAGCTGTCCTCACTGCCAGCACCGCTCTCTGCCATCACCACGTTCAGACTAACACTGGGAAGAACAGCACAGTTTCTCTCCAACCACTTAAGAAAAAGGCCTACTTGCACCCTATGATATCAAAGTAAAGGTTTTGGAGCCCTCAGGGAGAAACTAACCTTTGTTTATTGTTCTTTGCTGTTTTAGCACTGCCTGATAGTTCGAGTCTTTATTTAAAGGTCCGGGATCAAAGAAGAAGTTTCTGCACGGGTTGTCTGCACTGCAAGGTCCACTGTGCACCACCACCATCAGACCAAAGGGGTATTTCCACCAGAAAAATTCGTGTTTACATGAATAATTCGGAGCCAACAAGCAGCCAGGCTCTGAGCAGACATGGCCAACACACACATTTAAGCTCTGCACACCTCAGAGCTAAACTCCTCACCCCTCACTCTGCCAGCCCCCTCCCAGGCGTTCCACGCCCCAAGGATGACTCTGCTCATCGTGCACACACAGGACCAAGCCTTCAGTCCCATTTGGTGCTTCCAAATGGCACAAAAATCACTCATTCCTCTTCTGACACGGCTCTGAAGAGTCACCCCACGCCACGAAACCCCCGACCCTCAGGTCTCCCCGGGGCAGCGCCGCCCTCACCTGCTCGTGGTACTCGATGCCCATGCTCAGGGTGTTGATGAGGATGGCGATCATGATGCCCCGGTTGAAGTACTTGCTCTCCACGATCCTCTTCAGTTTGCTGCCAAAAGCCTTCCACAGCTGCACGACCTTGTTCCTCTCCTTGGGTTTCTTCTTCTTCCTCCTCCTCCTGCCCCTCTGCTGCTGGAGCTGGTCCCGGTGGTCGCCGTGCCGCAGGTCCTGCGTGAACTCGTAGACGCCGTTGCTGTCGGAGTCGCAGCTCTCGGAGTCGCTGAGGGCGAACTCGGGGTCGTCCAGGAGGCTGGCACAGAAGGGGCAGTCCTGGAGCTCGCAGGTCAGGGTGGGGCCGGGGGGGCTGGGCAGGGGGGCCGTGCTCAGCCCCGACAGCCGGCTGGGCGTGCGCCGCAGACCTGCAAGGGACACGCGCACCGTGAGCCACCGCGCCGGGACACCCCGCTCAGGTCTGCCCTGGGCAGGGCAGCTCCTGCCCCCTCCTCAAACAAACTTAATTATGGGATCATTCAGGTTGGAAAAGACCTCCATGACCATCCAGACCAACCTTTGACTGAATAACACCAGCCTGTTAAAGCACATTGTGAAGTGCCACGTCTGCTTCACGGGGCTGACTCCTGGTGGTTCTTGGAGGTGTTTTCTGAACCCTTCCAGGAATGGTGATCCACCAGTGCCCAGGGCAGTCCCTTCCAGTGGTTAGCCACTCTTTTAGGGAAGAAATTTTCCCTAATATCCCACCTGAACCTTTCCTGGCATAACTTGAGGCTGTTTCCTCTCCTCCTGTCTCTTGTTCCCTGGGAGCAGAGCCCAAATCACCCCCTCTCCCTGGTTCCCCCTCCTGTCAGGGAGTAGGAGAGATTGAAACACTCCCCCCTGAGCCTTCTCTTCTCCAGGCCGAGCCCACTCAGCTGCTCCTCACAGGAATTATTCTCTACACCCTAAAAAAGCCTTCCAGCCAGCCATCTTACCCAGCAGCTCTGGTTTTGCCTCATTTTCCCCTCTGATTTCCTTTCCCCCAGCCCTGACACTCACCCTCTACCCCCTCCAGAGCATGGCACCCGTTCAGTGCCCTGGGCTGAGGGAAGGCTGATGGACACACCTCTCCTTTTCAATTATTCCTGATTACCTCTGCCCAGGCTCACATCACCTGAGAGCTATCAAGCTGCTACACCCAATTTAGCTTCCAACAGTGCTTCCATTTAGCTCATAATGAGGAGGGAGAGGGAGGAATGGACCAAAGGTGGCTCCAGACCACAGATCACAGCTCCAGGAGTCACGTAGTCCCCTCAATCTCCTTCATCCCTCCTTCAGCCTTTAATAAAGCTCAGGTGAATTCTTTGCTGGAGGCCCAGGACTGAGTGTTCAGGGTGTTTTAAAATCAAACACGTTGCCACATGTTCTGCAGTGTGAGGAGAAATCCTGACTGCCCTCGTGGAGCCACGGAATGGAGAAGACAGGGACAAGTGTAACGAGGATGATTTGGGTGGAATGGGAACCAGATTTTATTTCCTCATATTCAACATATAACAAATTCTTAGTTTCCTCTTATTTAGGAACCAAGTTCTTAGTTTCCTTATGTTTTGGAACCAGATAGTAATGGGGGGGGAAAAAAAACAACATAAACACAATACTGGGAGCGTGGGACCCTTCCCACAAAATGCCATTTAAGCACCAATGGAAGTTTTCCTTGAGATTCAGGGAAATAAGTTGAGGGGACAGTTTTCCCCCATGACAGGTTCATTAAGGTTTGAAAAGAACTCTAAGATCATTGAGTTCAATCATTAGCCCAGCACTATGTTCACCACTAAACCATATCCCTGAGTGCCACATCCACATGCTCCTGTCTGGAGATTGGATGGGGACCACTTGGATCGGTTTTGGGGAGTCCAAGATAAAAGCATTGGATGCTCCTGGCTCTGGGCCCTGGAGCTTGGAGCTCACCCAGCAGGAATGCTGATTTCAGCCACTCCTGGCTGAGCACATCTTTAAAGAGGAGGCAGCACCAAACAAAGCCAAAGCAACCCAATCACTTGAAAACTGGGTTGTGACAAGAGTCAAAATACATTTTACTTGTCTGAACGTCACAAAGACATCACTGACCTTCAAAACAGCCCTGAAAGCCAGGACAGGCCTCCTGGTAATACATCAAGGACACCAGGAAGATCAGGAATATTTCCCCCTTGCTCAGCCTGCAACAGCACTGCACTCCAGCTCCTGATCAGGACTGGTCCAACATGGAAAGGCTCAGCACAGGCACAGTAGATGGACAACAGAGGGAAGGGGCTTTCCAGACAGCTTTTAATGCTATCAAAGTGTTAAAAATTATATGAAACGCACTGGCGCCACAGATGTCTTCAAAATACCAGAGTCTCCTTGGCTGCCTGCTAAAATAACCTCCCAGCATTGCAGGGCACGAGAACACAGAGGAACAGCCTGTACTTTCTGCTGTTCAAATCCACAACAAAAGGAGGGAAGAGAATACTCTCTCCCACAACTGCATCTTTCCCAGCAGACACCAACCTTGTTTCCAGCTGGGGCTGCGAGTGCCCTGGCTGCTAATGCCTCCTTAATGCTCTCAATTATCACTTCTGGGCTCTCCTTGCACAAGTCTTGCAGTGAACAGACTCTGCTTGTTGACTTGTAAGAGGAGAGAGGGAATTAAGTGAATTTGGGCAGCTCTTTGTTTGCCCAAAAAGGCTGAGACCAGGAGGGCTGGGAGAGCTCGTGAACCCATCTCACCTTCCCCACTGAGAACTGTGTAGGACCTCACATGGCTCCTTTGCTGAGTTTAGGGATGGAGAAACACGAGTTGGGACCTGGGTCTGGCAGAGCTACACCCTCAGGAGCTGCTTTGTTTGGCACCAAAGATCATCCTTGAAGCCTTGAAGTCACATCCATCACCTCTGATCTGTGAAGGTGGTTGTGGCGCAGAAGTGAATCTGACTCAGCCCTGTTGGGTTGGGAAGGAGGGCCTGGAAAGAGGCAGAACCATGAGCTGGGCACTGACACATGGTGTGACAGAAGTGGGAAGGAGGGTCTGGAAAGAGCCAAAGCCATGGAGGGGAAGAGCTGGGCACTGACACATGGCAGGACAGGGTCTCCAGATGGACCCAGCTGCCTCCCATCCTTTCCCAGCCCCTGTGCTCCTCAGGGGATGGATGAGCAGCAGCTCAGCAGCCAAGATCAGCAGCATCCACCCCTTCCCCCAGCTGTGACCACACTTCTGAAAGAGACAAAACAATTCCGGGAGATTTGTTTAAAGCATTTTGGCATCCTCGGGGCCGAAATCCCTCTGTTGAAAGAGGACACTATAATTGCATTATTAATAACAACTCAATCTAATCTCCAGCTTTCAAAGAACCACTGCAGGCTACGTGAAAACTTCCAAAATCCCTGAACTGGTCCTGGGATATCACAGTTGGGACTGAGATTTGGGGCTTTCTTCTCCTGAAGACCCCAGGAGCAGCTCCCCTTGCAAGCACGAAGATCCAACCCCTGACTTCACCAGCTCTCCTGCTCCTCTTTGCCTTCCTGCTCCCAGACTTCTGCAGAGCCTGGGCTTTTATCTCAAGGTAAATACACATTCTCCCAGTAACCTTCACTCATTTCCACAGTTAGAGATGAACCAGTGATTCACATGAAGTCCTTGCTGAACAACAGAAGAACGCTGGAACTAACCTTGCCCCCTCTGCCAAGCTCCTGAGTGTTCAGAAGTGGCTGCCCAAGGCAGTTTCTGTAAACAATCCACTTTTACCCTTTTGTATGGTCACTTGGAAAAAAAAAAAAATCACAAAGACAAGCCACCCAACCTCCCTGGCAAGTAACCTTTCCTGTGACCCCCCCCAAGCTAGGCTCATACATCACTAGGGTAAATATTTGTGTCCATGCACACGCAGATAAACAGTTTTGGAAAACACAGGCATCGAAAAAAACAGATGACGACTTTGCTTAAAGAGATTAAAAAATAGAAGCTGGATCTTTTTTGACTTTTCACTCTTTGAGGGCTTAAGACTATTCCTCAGCCTTCAGCTCCAGCTACAAGGGCTGGAAAAATGTTTTGCAAAATAGAAACCCAAGTGTTGCGTGTAATCACTGCTCCAGTGGGTGATTTATATGTGAGGGGAGATAAAACCTCACTGACTGTTCTGGTGCTGCTGCAGTGTGCACAGATAGGGATGGGACTGAGGTATAAAAGAGTCCCCCAAAAAGCTCCTCAGACTGAATGGAGCTCCAAATCTGCAGGAACACCTAGTGACAAATTTCTTCTGCACACAGGGAGCGCCTGAGATGTGCAGCTCTGCTGCTCCTGCCCTCCTCACATCCTCTGAGGACCAGCACAGAGCACAACCCTGCAGTGGCCATGGGCCTCCCTCCAAACCCTCTGCTCCTCCTTGCCAAGAAGAAATTCAGAGGCTCAGGGGCCCCTCAAAGCAGAACTGGAAGTTTCTAGAAGTGTCTGGTTTGAGTTTTTTTCAGTGCCTCCCTGTTTTAAACTTCTTACCCTTCCTGTATCTCATGCTTCTCCACCAGTTTTCTCCTGCTCATCCCTTTCAAGGTACCTCCCAGCCCCTGGGGCTTCTCTGCTTCAGGGATGGAGCTGGCACGTCCATCACTCACTGGAGATGTAATTCCAGGGGGTGTCCAGGTCTGTTCTTGGGTGGGAACAGAGGGAGAACCTCCAGGATATCACAAGGAACATGAGAGGAGCTCAAACCCACATTCTGTGACCACAGGAAAGAGGCCTCCAGCAACAGCCTGAACTCACTGCCTGGACCATCCTGTATCTTGCTTTACCCAGTGACTGCAAACACAAGGATAGAGGGAACAGAGCTCCCAGTCTTCACCTGTCCTCCTTCTGCCTTCAGCAGCCACAAGGCCACCATTAACACCTCAGCTCTTCAGCAATTCACCCTTTGCCCAGTTCTCCTAAGCAAAAAAAAAAAAATAAATCAGTTTGATGATCCTTACCATGTTCTCCTACCAGTTGCTGCAGCTTCCCATAGGAATCCACGCCCAAATTCACCGGGCTATTAACCACGGCCACCGGCGAATTCCCGTTCTTCTTCCCTTTGGGAACGGGCGTGGAGCTGACCCTGCTTGTCGGCGAGGGCAGGATGGTCGGGTAGTTCATGTTGCCGCGGCTGGAGAGCCCGGCAGCCAGTTTGATGCCGGCAGGGGCGCTGGAAGACTTGCAGTTGACGGGGGGTCCCTCCACGTGGCAGTCGGCGTGGTAGATGCTGTGCACGGACTCGGCGTCGGGGTGAGGGGCCGGGCTCTGCGCGCTGGGGGCCGGGGAAGGCAGCATCAGCTGGCCCCCGGGCTTCATCACCTTGAGCTCCAGGTCGCAGATCTCCGGGTTGGGGCGCGGGCCCCGCGGGCTGCCGTTGCTGATGTGGTAGTGGTGGTGGTGGTGGTGGTGGTGGTGGTGGATGAGGTGGTGGATGGAGGTGATGCGCTTGCGGCCGCGGTGGCCCTGCCCGTTGGTGCCGCTGTTGGGGTTCACCTTTTTCCGGCGCTTGCTCTGCCAGTTGTTGTACAGGCGGATCGTCCTGCGCTTCACCTTCCTGAAGATGTGGCAGATGTACTTGAGCAGCTCCTCGTAGCAGCTCCCTGGCTCCGAGAAGCTGGCGATTGTGCTGTCGTTGGAGAGGTACCGGGCCCGCTGCTCCTGCATCAGCTGGTTCTCCCGCTGCTTGGTCTCGGAGAACTGTGTTGCTATCACAACCAGGCACAAGTTAATCATGAAGAAGGAACCGACCTGGAGGAAACACGGGGAGAGGGATTAGCAGGGATTTCACGCTCCTCGCCACCGCGCGTCGTCTGGACATGAAGTGCGGCTCTTGGTGAGACTTCCAAACGTGCCAAATCTCACCAAATGTCATGGCCACACATGCCCAGGCTGCTAAATTTGCTCCTAAACCATGCTAAATTATTCTGGCCATGGCAAAGCGAGCTGTTAACAATGGCCTTCCCCACCTTCCTCCCCTCAACACGGATGACATTTGCTGCTAACGCCGGGTGGAACACGAGGCAATCAGTCAATCAGCCACCACCACAGAACAAGCTGTCTTGGACATTTGGCCAACCTGCAGGGAGAGATGGTCTGAAGTCCAATTTATGCTGTACTGGAACAGGGTCTTTTCTTCAATCACTTTGATCACACCCTAACAAAGTTCACCTTTTTACTCTGGTGTCTCTCTGCCACAGAAAAATTCACCTCCAGGAGGTTCAGTGCTCCTAGAGGGGCCTGATTTATTGCCTGGTTGAATTGATGTGTTCTTGGGTGATAACTGAGTTTTAAGTCCCAAGGACAAGAATGCGAAGTGACCTAAGGCTGCATTCTTCCCTCAGCTGTTGACTCCACAAACTGGTTTTTCACCACTTGGGTTCATAAATCCGCCAAAGGGAAATGTCAAATATTCCCAGCAGGGAATCGGTGCCCTTGGGCGTGAACAGGACTGACGTCAGGGAAGTGCCACTGTCTGCAGGGCCAAACCTCTGTGCTGGGCTCAGCAGGACACACATGGATTTAATCTGGACCATTGTCTGGGGAATCCTCAGGGGAAGCCGTTGGGAGATGGTTTGTGGTGCTGATCTCCAGTTTGGAACATCAGCCTGGATACTGGCAGGGAAGCAGCAAGGGTGCCTTTCCCAGCTCCAAGTGACTTGGAGATTAGTCACCTTCTGGCTTTTCTGCAAGGATCCATATGTAGAGAAGGGCTCAGAGCAGTGGAGCATAAATCCCTACTATTCATGGTCCATTGCTAAAGCTCAAAAACCACTGACTTCAAAATGCTCTCCATGACTGGGACACTCTCAGTGCTCTGATCCACGCCTTTCCCACTCCTGGTGAGAGCTGGGTTCAATTCCCAAGGCCTTCAAACCCACACTGACGAGGATGGGGTTATATATAGGGAATATCCAGCCTCCAAAGCACTTTTAAGTGCCTCCATCCCATGTCCTGCCTTACAACTACAAGGCACCTTTCCCTCTGCTTCCTTCTTGACTTAAATGCTTCCCTTTTCCACATGTGTAGACCCCTGGAGAAGGTTGTGCCCACTGGAAAAACAGAACCTTATTAACATGGAATGGCAGCTTCTGAAGACAACCTCCAGCACCTCCAGTGGGTAACACTTTGTTTTTAGGAATGACAGCACTGTAAGACCTCAGCAAGCTGCAGTGCTATTATTGGGATTATTGTTATTTGAAGGGCTCAGGTGAAGTTCAGAAGTTTGAGGGCCCTCCACTGAAAGGAGGTGTCCTCTGGCACATTGAGGAGACTAAAGGAAGGAAAGCTACAGCCTCTCTGCTTTTTGTTCTGATGAACAGTCGCTTGGCCAAGGCACGGCAGTTCAGACACATCAAGGTGACAAGCCCAAGACTGGGAGGGCGAGAGGGAGGGGAGACCATATGGCCTGACAGGCTGTGACTGTGCAGCACATGGGGCACTGAGCAGGGCTGTCACAGCCAATAATCTGCCCCCACAGCACGAACCACAACCTGCATGACCACACCTGATGGCAGCAGGAAGGTCTCCCACCCTGAGCCCTACCTGGCTCTTCCCTGTGAAGAACCCAGGGAACAACTTGACCCCACAAGGAAAAGGAATAGGAGCAGCTCCCAGTTCATACTTACTATTATAAGCAATATAAAATATATAAAATTGTAAAAAGAATGTGCATCCATCACATAATACATGATGTCAACCCATCCTTCCAGGGTTATAACCTACAGGAAGACAGAGAAAGAAAGTGTAAGAACAAAAGTCAACCAAAAAGTTATTAGATGTCAATCTTCTGATGGTTCCTGGTACTCAGCACTCCACAGCACCTCTTGGGATCCATCCAGACCTGCTGCACTTCTGTTCCCAGTTGGCTTAGGAGAGCAGCAAAGTGTCACCAAAGGACTGGCCTGAGGTTTCTACAGGAATCTGGCACAATTAAAATGGTGAAACGTTCAAATAAACCACCTGAAACACTGGTTTTAAAGCAGCACCAAGAAATTCCAAGGAGGGATTCTAATAAGAAAAGCCTCTGTGTGCAGAGATCTGGAGTTTTACCTTTGGCTCCTGGTTTTGTGAAACAACCCATAAAATTCCCAGTTTTTGAGTCAATTTTGTTTCCTCAAAACCAATTTTTTTGTGATTCCTACTGGCTCAGGATTACAACTGTATCACCAATATCATAGTGGGAAAGCATCTGAATGGAAGAGACTTACTTTAATTAAATATAGGATTGATTTAATACTCGTTTTCTCAGTCTTCCTTTCACTAAAAAAAGAAGCTGAGGATTTAATTAACACCACACAGCCTGTGTGCAGAGCAAAGTGAGTTCCTACCACGTAATTTACAGTTCTTATTTAGATAAAACACACCAAACTTCTGGTGCAATCTTTCTGCTAATCCTGGAGCTGGAATTCCAGCACCATTTCCATCAGAATCAAAGCTCCTGCCTGAACTGACTCACGGCGACTCGTCACACCAACGTGAGCCTTGGTGGCCTTGGCAAAACCCAGAACTGCTCCTGCCTCCAATTCCAGCGGCATCATCCCTGATTTAAACCATGTTTGCAGCGAAGGAACTTGCTGTGGGAAGAAAAGGATCAAACCTCACCAGTGTAGAGGGCTTTCTGTGGGAAAAGCTGATCCATAAAGCACTTGCTGTTGAGGCAGTGAATAAAACCATGTCCTTGGCCCACCAGGGCAAAGCCCTTTCAGGGGAGTCAGACACGAATCCTTGACCCTTCCTCCTGTTTTTTTTCAGTCAAGGAACTGAAAGAAGCTTAGACATGGATGTTCAGGACGTGAGCACATGTCCAAGGGGAGAGCTTTGCTGTACTCACAACCATCAGCACTCCCAGTTTCCCTGAGGCTGTCAGGGCTCGTTGCATCCACTCACAGGTGCTGGCAGGGAAATCCCACCTACCCGTGATTCCTCACCCTAAAGTCACAGTGCTGATGTTTTACCAGCCAGTTTTCAAACCCACTTGCCCTGTTGGAGCTCGTGTAACCTCACACCCCCCATGCACTCGAGTGAGAGGGCAGCAGGAACAGCTCCAGCTAAAACCAACCAACAGGATCTGCCAAGGAGCAGGGAAAAATTGTCTCTGCAGCTGCTTTACTCTGTCAGTGCTGCTAAAGACTCAGAGCAATCAGGTTTGCTGACACACTAGCTGCTTTACACAAACATCTCCCACATCTCCTGTTCCTCCTTATATCCATTAGATATTCCTTCATATCCCACCCTTGCTGTTGGTTAGTGATGGTCAGCAATGGGACAACGATGCTTTGCTTCATAGAATCATAAACCCATGGAATTGGATTGGAAGGGACTTTAAAGCCCATCCAGTCCCACCCCCTGCTACAGGCAGGGACACCTTCCACTATCCCAGGTTGCTCCAAGCCCTGTCCAACTTGGCCTGGGACACTTGCAGGGATGGGGCAACCACAGCTTCTCTGGGCAACCTGTGCCAGGGCCTCCCCACCCTCTGAGTAAAGAATTTCTTCCCAACATCTAATCTAACCCTGCCCTCTGGCAGTTTAAAACCACTGCCCCTTGTCCTGTCCCGACCTGCCCAGAAATGGCAGGGGTTTAACAAACCCCAAAAGAATCCTTTTAGTCAACATGAACCCCAGAGATCAACCTGTGGCAGATGATTTCCAGCAGAAGACACATTTTTTTTGTGTGGATTCCAGTGCTGTTATTCCCGTGGAGCCTGGGAAGGGGTTAAGCTGCCTGGGTTTAACAATCAGGGCAGCAATCGGGGTGTTCAGCCTCGTGGAACAGACAAGCAATCAAAGCCCAGCTGCCCCTTCCTGCCTTTCCCTGAACACGGGTGAAACATTTATAGAGAGCAAAGTTCTTCCTGGGTATGTCCCTCGCCTGTGTGGGCTGTGCTCTGCAGCTGATCCTCTCACAGCCAGTGCAGGTTCACAGGGAAAACACAGGGATCAAGTCGGGAGGTGACATAAGGCTAAACCAAATCACTGCCAATTACCCAAGAAATTGTTTCCTTTGTGCTCTGCAAGTTGCCTCCCTTCCTTCCCTCTGTTTGGAGGCACAGCTGGCACAGCAGGTGCTCCATCCATTTACACTTAGGAATGACAAATGAGCCCAGAGACCCCAAATATATCAGCTACACCTCTCCACTGAATTTGCATTTGGCTGGCAACCCTCAGATCTAACATATCAGAATGATTAAACACAGAGCCCTCCGTACAAAAGGAGTTTCCCCAAGGGCTGCTCTTGGGCTTCTGCAGGCGCTGCCACCTCCCCACCTGGGAAACAGCTGCTGAGACAACACTGAGGGCCAACCAACATTTATAGAGATATTTTTCTTGCATGCTAGACAGCACTTTGAACAAGAATCAATCAACACGCCAGGTTTCTCCTCCGGAGGGCTCAGAACGCTCATCCTGCTCTGCGAATATTTAAGACGTAATTAGAACTTGCATTATTTACTACTCACTTGTAAAGCAAGGGGATACAGGAGGCATAAACAGACCTCTGGGCTTTTGTTCTCCTATTTGACATCTCTGGGGGTTCATTCTGGGCCTCACCATCCAGTATAAAGGCAGCAGTACCGAGGGGAAGGATCCCGGAGCTGCCGGGATTAGGGAGTAGCAGCAGTTCCTGGAGGAGAGAGGGATCACAGACATCCGCCTGCTTTTTCTAATCAGGGAGCTCTGGAAAAGTGCAGGACAACACACAGGCACAGCCACCTGTCTGGTCTGGAACGGGGTCTGGGATTTTTCCAGCCTGATTCTTGCCTTGCTGGGGCTTCTTCCTTGCTGCCCTCTCAAGTGCTCCAAACAACTTCACGGGGATGTTTTCGCTGCACATCCCCAGCAGGGCTGGGGTGTAAATGGGAACCAGACCATCTGAACCTGCCAACAGCTGGTTTATACACCACAAACTGAACTCTCCCAACTATTTTTGGAACTCAGACAAAAGCATCTGCACAAGGTTCGCTGCTGCACTGCACACTTTGATCCTACACACTTAATTCTCAGACCAGATGAACTCGTGGATGTCCCATCCCTGGAAGTGTTCAAGGCCAGGCTGGATAGGGCTTGGAGCAACCTGGGCTAGTGGAAGGTGTCCCTGCCATGGCAGGGGGTGGAACTGGGTGATCCTTAAGATCCCTTCCAGCCCAAACCATTCTGGGATTCCATGAAGTCAGGGGGAAATCCAGCAGCTCTCACCACTCTCCCAAGAACACTGGTATATTTTTCCAGCCTTGCTTTCCCTGCTGTTCCTCCCTTGGGGCACCCTGACTGCAATCTCACCTATTGCACTAAGCATAAATGACTTCCTCCTCTCTTCACTTTCCAGTTTGATTAATCCACTTGACTGCACCTCCAGCATTTGGCCCTCCAAGCCCTTTGGAGATGTCTTCCAAAGACCTGGAGCACCTTTCTTGTGCTTTCCAATCTCAGCAATCCATTCTCAGTAATTAAATTCTGTTCAAACCGTGGTTGTTCACAGAGAGTCATATTAAACAGCATCTCCAAATGTACCAGTTCAAAGCCTCCAATAAATGCAACACACAATTATTTATCCACAGAGATAAGACGGCGAGAACACATTTCCTAATTCAGCTCTGATGAAAAAGATGGGCAAAGTACGTGGCACCAATATTGGCAGCTGCAGGGAAATAGCTGAAAGATTCCATTAAGATGATTGGCACAGTTGTGCTGGAGGGGGCTGCTGGCTCTGACTGTGCTGCAGACCCAGCGGGAGAGGAGATCACAGGACATGCTGAGCTGGAAGGGACCCACAAGGATCATCGAGTCCAACCCTCAGCCCTGCACAGAACCATCCCCAAGAGTCCCACACCCTGTGCCCCAGAGGATCATCCAAACCTTCCCGGAGCTCTGGCAGCCTTGGGGCTGTGCCCACTGCCCTGGGGAGCCTGGTCAGTGCCCAAACACCCTGTGAGGGAAGAACCTTTCCCTGAGATCCAACCTGACCCTGCCCTGACACAGCTCCAGCCATTCCCTGGGTGCTGTCCCTGGTCCCCCAGAGCAGAGCTCAGTCCCTGCCCCTCCTCTGCCCCTGCCCAGGCAGTTGGAACTGCAGTGAGGTCTCCCCTCAGTCTCTTCTCCAGCTGAACACACCAAGTGCCCTCAGTGTCCTCAGATGGCTTCAAATACAGGCCCTTCCCCATCCTTGTGTCCCTCTTTTGGACACTCTCTACTGGTTTCAGATCTTCCTCATATTGTGGTGCCCAAAACTGCAGATGTCCCCTCAGCCTGGGGAAAGGATTTTTGCCTTCAGTGGCCTGGGTTGGGCAGAGCACAGAGCTGTTCTCCAACCCACTGGAGGCCCTGTATTAGCTCAGGCTGATTCTCCTTCCCTGCTTGTTCAGTTCTTCACCTCTCACACACCGTGGGCAGGGATGGGATAAATCATTTCTCTCCTATTAATACCCACGAGGGCAAGTACTAAAGCCCCCAGTCTTATGTCTGATCCTCTCTCTTATCACTGCAAGAATTTAATAAAAACCTCACCCAGGTGAACATAAAGACAATTTTAACTTCATCGATCTCTGGCTTGGACACCAGTCAGGCACTCCCTGATCACCCCACTAACATGAGCAGGATGAGAGTGGACAATCAGACTTATTTTTAAATCTTCTGTGATTCTGATCCTCCTGCTTTGCTCATGCCACAACAATTTCATCAGTTGTAATAAAGATGCTCGTCTGATTTACAGCAGCGTAACTGGGGACAGAATCAGGTCTTCTAGTCGAGCTAATCAGAGTCAATCTGAACCTCCAGAGTGAAAATCACAAGGGAGATGGAGATTAAAGATGCTGGCAATTAACTCAGACCTCCTCATTGCTCCCAGGGAGACAGCAGGTTTACATTGTTTTTTCTGGGGTTACTTCACAGAACAATTTCTTTTATTATGTCAAGAAGTTTTCACCATAAAAATCCTTGTCTTTGAGCTCTGCCAAAATTTTTGCAAGTTCTTGGCTATAGCCGATTCAAGAGCAGGTTATTTTTTGCTTTACTGTCATTTAAAAAAGTAAAAAAAAAGAAAAAAAGAACCATCCAGGGGGAAAAAACCCACCTGAACTCCAACCTGAACTGCTTCAATGAGCCAAGTCAAACACTGAATTACTGAGGATTAGAAGGCACTAATGGCTGGTGCCAGAGGGGCTGCTGCAGCTTGGAATGAACCTCGAGGTGCCACTAATTAATGGAGGAGAGTTGGGAAAGAGACTGTGAGAAGTGGAGCTGAACAGGTGAGAACTGAAGGCAGAGCACACGAACCTGCAGCTCAGCCCCAGCTCAGCCCCGGAGCTTCCTCGGGGCAACGTTTCACTCCCGTAATTACTTCAACCAACTTCATTTGTAGCGACAGCCTCCCCTAAGCCTGGGACCAAAATCAGCAGCTCAGCCTTCACTGAGAGCCCCACAAAGCCCAGCTCTGGCCAGCAGAAATTCCTCCTGATCCCAGAATTTCAGGCGCTCCCGCTGTCTGGCTGAGGCAGGAGGTGATCCAGAAACACAGAGAGACCCAAGTGCTTCCAAGCCATTTCGAGTCTTCACCTTGACTGACAGCTATAATTTGTGCTCAGCCACTTTTTGCTTCGGCCTAAATTGAGTCCTTTGGGGAAAGATGGGCATTATCTGCATCAAAATCAATCACCCTGAACCCAACAGCAACCCTGGGTTCTGCCGTGCTCGTTTGGGTTTATTTACTCTTTACCTCGTCACTCCCCTGGCCCTGCTGCAGGGCCTTTTCAGATGTTATTTTTATAAACTTTATCGAGACAAGATCCAATGCTATAAATTGTGAGAGCTATTAATTACTGTGATGGTCTCAGTAAGTTTTATAAGGCCTTTAGTATCCATTTCTGAAAGGCTCTTTATCTCTGGGTTCTGCCCTCTCGGGCACATTGATTTGGCTCCCAAGCACTGCCCAGTGAATAACAAGAGTATTCCACAGGCAGAGTGCTTGGCAGATCATCAATTCACTATTTTTGAAGTCAACCTCACAATTTTAATTATTTCCTCATGAAACATCTTGTTAAGTAACCTCAGTGGTCAGAACAACAGGTTTTATTACACTGAGTAATGTCCTCTGAACAGATGCTTTTCCTTTCACTTCGAGGGCTTGCTCATTGTAGCCATTTCTCTATAAACTGAGAGTCTTGCAAAGCATGAATCTGCTCTAAAAAGTAGCTCTCAAGACAAAAAAAAAGGAAACTGGGCATCTTTGCATGTCTTGGACTCCTGACCTCTCAGATTTGTTCCCCATAAATGGTCAGTGCTACCAGTTCTCAGTGGATCTTGAAAAGCAAAGTGTACAATAAAGTGTGTAATAAAGTGAGATGCTGTTGTTGGTGGCCCAAAACCACACGAAAGTGTAGCTATGGGCTTAAAACCAGCATAAACCCAGGTTTTGCTACAAAATGAAGGTGAGTTGTTGTTGCTGTTTCACACTAAATAATGCAAGATCCTCATCTGGCAGCAAAAACCTCCCAATTTCAGACAACTGATTTCAGACAACTGCTGCTTCTGACAAATCCCACCTCAGTCCATATTCATGAGGTTTGATTTACTGGCATAATTAGCCTCTGTCTCCACTGTTTGTGTAAAGTATCTTTTGCACAGGGAATGTATTTAACTGTTTAGCTTCAGCAGTGACGAGTCCACTGTGGGAGAGAGCCTCATAAATCAGTTTTATAGCAGAGCAAAGCTGAAAGATGAGAGTTTGCAATGAGGACAAGGGCACCAAAACCAGACTGAGATCCTTGCTTATAGATGAGTGTATCTCACAACTTGTTTAAATTATATATTAGAGATTATTAGGCAAAGGGTGCACAGAGGGAGCCCCCCGTGCAGAACTCTGACACCAAACACATTTCAGGCGTCCAAGTGTCTGAGCTTTACTCATTCACACTAATCAGAGTGTGTGGGGGTGTATCTTGCTCTCCTGGATGGATCCACCAGCTCACAGTCTGGGACATGAAGGTGAAGGAGCTGAACCTTTGGCTCAGCACACGAGCCTCTCCCAAGCTCACAGAACAAGGTTCAGCAGCAGCAGCTGATCATGAAGCAGGTTTGGGGCAATCAAACCAAACCAAGATTTCCCTGTAAGAACTACAGACCTCTAGAACATCCTGAGTTGGAAGGGACCCACAGGGATCATCGAGTCCAACCCTCAGCCCTGCACAGAACCATCCCCAAGAGTCACACCCTGTGCCCCAGAGGATCAGCCAAACCCTCCTGGAGCTCTGGCAGCCTTGGGGCTGTGCCCACTGCCCTGGGGAGCCTGGGCAGTGCCCAACCCTGCTCTGAGGGAAGAAGCTTTTCCTGAGATACAACCTGAGCCTGCCCTGACACAGCTCCAGCCATTCCCTTGGGTCAGTTGTTGATGTACTTCAGGACCAGCAGCTTTCTCATCACCTCACTGGACTCCAGTTTAGGTCATGGCTTGCTGAAGACACCCCTCTTCCTACTCTAAACACGAGAATCCACGATAGAGGCAGGGTGAAACTCTTCCAAAGCTACAGAGGCTGCAGAAGGTTTTCTGGGTCCCTCCAACACCCCCAGGTTAGTGCACCACACCAGGGATCAAGGTGGCCTCTCTGACTTGTGCTATTTGGGACAATTCCTTCTAACCTTCAAAATGAAGGAGATTTTCCAAAAGCAACTAATCCTCTTGGAAGCACACTCAGAGATGCTTTAAAAGGGCTGGATATTTTTAGATGGGTTGTTCAGCATGAAAGCTCTTCAAGTGCAGAAAGTGATGTTTATTTGGCTGACCAAATTAAAAAAAAAAGGCAACACCAACAAAACTCGAACCCCACGGTTTAGAGGGAAATATTTTCAGTGATCTAAACCAGATTCAAGTTGAGTGACAAAGCATCATCCTGAAGCAGTGGAAATGAAAAGCTTCGAACTATTTTCTTGCCAAATCCAGCACAGATAAGCACTGGTGACACATATCTCTGATTTAAAGAATGAACCATTCGACAAAAAATGTCCTTTTGGCCAAAAAACTATGTACTCAATGAGCACTGAAAACATAGGCACCCACTGTGACAGCTCCTTCTAAAAACAGGGCTAAAAACTACACTGCACACACAAACACAACTGCAGTTGGAAACCTCAGACCCTTTTCCTTCTGCTCCAGTGTCTTTTGGCTCTTCTCTCAAATTTTTAAAGACTACTGGAAGTGGGAGAACAGAGGTTGCAGCAGACAGGCAAGCAAGAGCATTACTAGGATCCTTGGACAATTAGGGAAACACTTTCTGAGCTGGAATTTTGTAAAGGGCTTGGCTGAGGTGTCTTGAGGTCCCAGCAATGGAGAAACAGGCCCCCAAAAAGGTCCTGACAGCCCAGCCAGGAGGAAGTAGACTAAGTAGGATCCCAGAGGAATAGGATAAGGGGGGATGGCTTCAAACTGACAGAGAATCTGTGGCTGCCCCCTCCCTACAAGTGTCCAAGGCCAGGTTGGACGGGGCTTGGAGCAACCTGGGCTAGTGGGAGGTGTCCCTGCCCATGGCAGGGGGTGGGACTGGATGGGCTTTAAAGGTCCCTTCCAACCCAAACCATCTGTGATTCTAAGAATGCCTCTGCCAATCCTGTCCTGCCAGTAGGTCTCAGATTGAAGGTTTGTGCTTCCCATCTCCTTAGACAAGATCCTTTCTTGGCTGAGTGACAGCACAGACAAGGAGGGACCCTGAGCTCATTCTTGTGTTTGGCCACAGCAGAAGTGCATTGAAGAACACACAATTTTTACTTTAACTCAAACAGAAGATATTCTTCCCACTAGAGTGTTAGCTGAAAGATTTCCAGGTGATAAAGGAACCCTCAGGGAAGGATTTCAATCATGAGCAGCAGCCGACACAACGTGAAGTGGGCAATGGCTGTGGAACAGATCAGGGCACCACACGACAGTGAAAGGAGACAAATGAGCCTTTGTCTTTCCAAAGCTGAGATCTCCCCCAAGCTCTGTACCTGCTCAGCTGGCCCAGCTGCTTGGGGTGCAGAGTCAGCACCACGGAGACAAAACGAGCTCCTCGTCAGCACAGAACACCAGGTCAGGATGAACAAATCCTTGATTGGACTGAGACAGCTTCCACAAGCTCCCAGGGGCTTTTCTGACAGGCTGGAGCACAGAAGAGGTACCTTCCCATGCAGACAAGAGGGCTCTTCATGCAGCACACGCTGTCACTGCCAGCTGTCACACCTCCTCTGCCACCGCCTCCGGAGGGACGTGTCCACCGGAGGACAAATGAAGGAGGAATTGGGTGGAAGCAATTCCCTACTTTCCCATCCCAAACATGTGGGTTACCCACACCTTCATGGATGTGACACCCTCACACCTCTGGTGAGCCCAGGTGCCAGGAGAAGTTCTCCACCTGAGAACACCCTGAGCTCTTGCAGCAGCCGACGGTTCCTTTCATGCCGCTCTTTTCCGGACAACTTTCCTTGGAAGGCGATTCAGCTTTTCCTTCCTTGGGCATTCGCATCATGTCGTGCGCCTGCTGGGCTGTCTCCAGCTCTCCTGCACACAACCAGGGTTTGTCTTCTCCCTGACAGCAGGATGGGGGCTGCTCACTGCAGGAGTGTCCTCTGAGAATGCCCTCGCCGGGGCTGGAGCTGTGTTCCTTGGATGACTTGATTAACTCGTTCACTGGGATGTCTTCCTAAGCAAAACCTCGGAGAGGCAACATGTGCTCAGAACAACAGGAGCTTGAATCTGAGAGCTGCTCCCAGGGATTCATTCCAAGAGGGTCCTTTGTTAAGGAAGCCCTTTAGAAAATGCAATTGCTTCCGAAATACACGTGAGGAAGACGCCACAGGAAAGGTCACTCAGCAGCACCAGCCAAGTCCCAGCCCCTCTGAATTGCCAGACTAATCTCTCTTGTGTTGGATGGACATTTCCTGAATCACACAGACATTTCCTGAAACGTCCATGTAATTTTTTCTGACACATTTGCTCTCAAGGCTCAGTCCTACCAACCACATCCAGAGGAACAGCGTGTTCCCTTCATCTCCTCTTGGTTCTGCCTTGCTGATGGTTATTGCTCCTCCAACTAGTTTTGCCAAAAGCATCGTAAAGTGCTCGTACAGGTCCTGCTTTCCTACAAATCATACACAGAATCATCCAAGCGATGGTTCTGTGGTTTTCAAAGCAGCTGAAATCATCTCCTCTTCCCAAACTCTGTCACCCCAAACCCAGGCCAATATTTCTGCGTTCAGGCCTGGCCACCCTGAGCCTGCTGGTGGAAGGTGGCAGAGCTTTGGTGGCTCCATTGAGAGTGTCAGTAATTCCAATTAAATTGGACTTTGGTTAGGTGGCTAATTCATCATCCAGAGCGTGACAACAGTACCTGTAATTACTGCTCACATTGCTGTGGCTGAAATTCATGTGCAATAAAGGGATCTTAATATCATGCCAAACCTCACAGTTAATTTAGGTTCCATCTCCTTTCATTTATTCTGTAATAAGCTAATTAGTTCACATAATTTGCCATCGAACGTGCCTTCGTAACAAATATATACACGAATTAGCTTATTACACAACAAATGAGGGGAACCAAGACATGAATCATTTGCAGGATTACATAAGGAATTATTGTCCTTCCCACCACCCAGACGTGCAGCCATTGCCTTTATTACTTTTAGATGTTTTGATTTGCACCGGGTTGTTCTCCTGTCTGGTGCCTCTGGCTTACTCTTCTACTTGGAAGGTCAACAGCTCATTTCACTGTTCAGTGTGTCCTGCTGCCACCTGCAAGTTCAGGATCACCTCCACGGAGGGAAATGTCTTTCAGCTTGGCTGCTGGAATCCCAGTCCTGGCAGCTGAGCGAGCCTGCCCCTCCTGCTACCTTGGAGCACCACTTGCAGCATGTTCTGGAGCAGAGACTTTCAGATTTCCCTGGCAAAAACCTGCTTTTGGCTTGGTTTGTTTGTGGTCTGAACAACATCAGTCTGTGCCCTTGGAGACTCCTGGGCATGACGTGCAGTCACTGTGCTTGGAATCTTCCAGCTCTTAAACCACACGAGATCTTAGAATCACAGAATGAAAGCTCATCTTGTTCCACCCCCTGCCATGGGCAGGGACACCTTCCACTAGCCCAGGTTGCTCCAAGCCCTGTCCAACCTGGCCTGGGACACTTGCAGGGATGGGGCAGCCACAGCTTCTCTGGGCAACCTGTGCCAGGGCCTCCCCACCCTCCCAGGGGGGAATTCCTTCCCAATATCCCATCTAACCCTGCCCTCTGGCAGTGTGAAGCCATTTCCCTGTCACTCCAGGCCCTTGGAAATAGTCTCTCTCTCCATCTTTCCTGTGGCTCCTTCAGGCACTTCAAGGCCACAATCAGGTCACCCCAAAGCCACCACTTTTCCAGGCTGAACAAACCAACAAGATTTCCACCTCATTTGGGACAAATCCCAAGGGATGCTCCATCCAGCTGTGTCCTCAGCTTGCCACAATGCCCACTGGAGGTTTGCCAGACCTTAAGGTTCACACTCCACACTATAACTCCTGCAAAGCACCATGGATTCATTATCCTGAAGAATAATGGATCAGGACAGTTGGGCCTGTCTCATCCAAGTGCTTTCTGCCAGTAATTCCACACCAATTCACAGGGAAGCTCCTGAGCCACTAAACCCATCAGTTGTACTTTCTGCACTACTTACTTTGAGGCCTCATCTAACTGCTGACCTGGTGCTCCCCAGCTTCAACCATTAAATGTAATGAGAGCACAGCTCAATAGCTTTATTTGTTAAATGTTCTCTGCTCACAGCAATTGTTTTGATTTAGCATCTCACCTCCTGCAGTCATGATTTACTCTTTCCACACCCCAGTTAAGCAAGCACCTTGCTCCCAGCAGCTGCCTTTTTACCTGGAGTTATAGCATTTCCAGCTTCTAAAAATGAGCCCTCGGTTCTAAAAGGAATAAAGACATAACAAGAATTTTAGGCTGGAAATCCTCTTCAGCATTTGGATGGCCTAAGCAGCACTAAACCCAATCATAAACCTCTTGGCAGCTGCCAAAATGATCTATGGATACAATATCCAACCTTGCCAGACACTCTGCTCTGCCCAACGGAATCAGCTGAAACCTCTCCTGGGGCTGGTTTGTTCTTCCCAGAGTTAAAGCTGCACACTTCCGGCCGAGGAAACAAAATTCCAAGGTGAAATGAAAACCTGCAGCCTGCAAAAAAGGCTCTGGAGGTCAAAAGGAAGCTCCTGGTCATCCTCAGTGCCCTGGCACAATCCATTGTCCTCTGCCCTCTCCCTGCAAGAACATTGGTGCCTGTGGTGGGAGTCAGACAGGACCTCCTGGGCACATCCATCAGCTCTGCCAAAGAACTGGAGGAAAAGCAGAATTCCAGAGCAGCCAGAGTCCCATTTACTTTGATTTTCCTCTTTCCTTTATCCAACACTCATCACCAGTCAGCAGCTCCTCTCTTGACACACCAATTCCAGGAAAGAATCAAAGCATTTTCAGAAACAGCCTCATAGAGATTTGGGATCTGCCTGAGCCCTTCTGGATCTGGTTCTAAGCCTCTGAACCACCAGCAGTGTGATTCAAGGTGAGCTGCTGTGACAGCAGAGAGCAGACAAGATGCTCAGAGCAAACACTCACTGCTTTGCAACTCCCAGGTGAAAACTGGAAGTTATTAAAGTTCATGGTGTAATATGAAACTGGAAGAAAATTCATAAATTAAATGTAGAGCTCTGAATGAGTAATTATTCATCATTAACAAAACTACAAGGAGAGTTCTTTTCTCCTTCAGGAATAGATGTCACCTGCACTTCAGGAGGGCTAAATAAAACAGGGCATCCAGCCAAGAGCAAAGAAATGTGTTAAAACCAGAAATTGCCAATTAAAAATGGAAAACAATAGATGGATCATTTCAAATTGGGCAGCCCTAGGAGACCAGAGGCTCTGCACTGTGTGGATGAGCTCTCCAGTGTTCCAGAGCTACAAATGCTTTGAGAACACTTCAGTTGCTGGAGTGTTTTGCCACCTGTAAAGGCTCCCCCAGTCTGAGCCAGAAGCACTTTGGTCTGCAGTGAAGAGCTGTAAAGGTGTGGATCAAGAGAGGCCCAAATTCCATGTGAGCAGCATCTCCTCACAGGTGTTCTGGCCAGAACAGCTTTTTCCTCCTTCCAGCACACCATGCTCATTAGTATCATCCTGTAATTCTAGAACCAGGCCTAACTCACGTCATCAGGTTCGTGCATTTTAGAAGGAAATTAAATCTTGCTTAAGAACTTCAACAACACTCTCGGTTTCCTGACGCAAGAAAGACCCTACTCCCAAAAATCCCTGGGATTTAGCTGATTTGCAGAGCTACAACTTGCCCTACCTTTCCCTGCCTCAAGAATTATTCTCCTCCTCTTCTAAAATGCACCAAAAAAAAAAAAAAAAGTTATTCTCTCCAAATTGCACCATTTGTGGTGCAATTTTACCCCACGTGTCTCTATTCACAGTTTCACTCAGGTACAAATTCCTCTCTCCTCAGAGGTGTTTATCAAAACCTCTGCAAGCAAAAAGGTGACAAACCCAACAGAAACAGAGAAATCAAATGATCTGGGAGAATCCTACCTGAAAAATAGCTATCCAGGCGTATCCAATGTTATCAAAATTGATAGCTCCGTTGTGCGGGTTCACGTCCCCCGCCATGCACACGTTGTAATACTGGTTCCAGTTTATGCAGGAATTCCTGCTGCTGGAGTCGGGGTGGTACAAACTGGGGGTGTAGGAGTCCATGCTCAAGGTGCACTCCACCTTGTACT
Organism: Pseudopipra pipra; assembly: GCF_036250125.1. NCBI lineage: Eukaryota > Metazoa > Chordata > Aves > Passeriformes > Pipridae > Pseudopipra > Pseudopipra pipra. The sequence goes on from NC_087564.1 coordinate 14,663,550, forward strand.
CCTTCCTGTTTGGGATGTTGGAGCACTTCTGCATCCCGTTCTCCCGGTGCGACGAGCAGATGAAGGGGTTCTCCTCCGCCTCGTCCGTGCGGTAGTAGGGGTGCAGGAAGGTCAGGTTGTAGGTCCTGGAGGGGGAAGAAAAGGAAAAATGAGAGGGAATGATTCATCCCTTGTTTCAGCAGCAGCAAAAGGTGCTGTTTTCTGTCCCTGGCTTGGGTGGGTTCTCTCTCCTTTGCCCCTCAGCCCCACCAGACCGGGGACAGCAAGTCCCAGATGAGATGAAGCCGTGTGAGGACACTGAGGGCACTTGGTGTGTTCAGCTGGAGAAGAGGAGACTGAGGGGAGACCTCACTGCAGTTCCAACTGCCTGGGCAGGGGCAGAGGAGGGGCAGGGACTGAGCTCTGCTCTGGGGGGACCAGGGACAGCACCCAGGGAATGGCTGGAGCTGTGTCAGGGCAGGGTCAGGTTGGATCTCAGGGAAAGGTTCTTCCCCCAGAGGCTGGTTGGGCACTGCCCAGGCTCCCCAGGGCAGTGGGCACAGCCCCAAGGCTGCCAGAGCTCTGGGAGGGTTTGGATGATCCTCTGGGGCACAGGGGGTGACTCTTGGGGATGGTTCTGTGCAGGGCTGAGGGTTGGACTGGATGGTCCCTGTGGGTCCCTTCTAACTCAGCACATCCTGTGATTCTGTGAGATACCAGCCCCTAAAATCATCTACAAAGCTTTTTTCATCCTGTAAGGCACCAGTGATTTTCCACTTAAAGATCAGCCTGAGTTTCCCCACCCAAACAGGGCAGTTGAAAGCATGAAATGAGAGGGTTCAGACAGAAAATCCAAGCAGTGCTTCCCAAAAATCTAGAGAAGTTTTTGTTTGTATGCAAGGATTTTAAGGTAACTCTTCTGATGCTCAGAACAGCTGATGGCAAAGCAGCTTTCCAACAAATGTGCCCCTCAGCATGTCTCTGATGAGGGAGCTGAACTTCTACAAGGAGAGACCCAGCTCCAGGCCACCCTGAATTCCTTCTGCACTTCCGTAAGAAAAGGAAGAAACATTTAAAGGGAACCATGTGCCTCCTGCATCTCTGATTTAATTGCCTTGGATAAAGTTTATGACTCTGTTACAGCCCAGATAAGCAAGTGCTGTCACTGCAGCATGGCAGGGATGTGCCTTTGCCCAAGTGCTGCCCCAGATCAGGGACCAGGCAGAGCCCAGGACTTTTCCTGCTGTTTGCTCAGCATTAGTGAGAGCCAGCAGCACTCCCTGCTGAAGCACTGCTCAAAATGGGAAGGTGCATTGCCCTAGAGCTGACTTTATCCACTGCTTTATCCACTTTTCCGAGCTGCAGGGATCTCAGATGCCCCATAATCATCGGGAGATAAGGGAAAGGCACCAAACAAATTACCCGAGCAAGCAAGATGTGGGGAGAAGATAAGCAGGTAATTCTTCAAGACAGGACAGCTCTATTTTTATCTGTTTCTGAATGCACCTTTCTATTGAATAAATTCAGCTCTAACTGGTGCCAAACCAGTGTTATTCCATGAAACTGCTTGAAACTGCTCCCCAAAACCCTTGAGTCAAGCAGGAGTCACTCAGTGATAAGCAGAGAACAATTGCTGCAGGGCAGAGCTGAGGGGAAATCAGCCCTGAGCAACTTTCCTGGGGAATTTGGTTCTCTTCCATCAATGAATTACTTGAGATGGGTGTTGAGAGTTAATCCAGCCTCAGGAACAAATTGGGCATTGTTGGCTGGGATTGTATTCGGCAGCTATTCCCCTCCCACTGCACAGCGTTCCCACACCTCCAGACAAAGCTGTAACATCACCCTCCCTGTTTCTATGCCTGAGATTTCAACTTCAAAGATGTTTTTCCTCCAGAACTGCCTGAAAGCCTTCCCTTCCCCTCCCACCAAATGGTCTCACATGAAGACATTTCCACATAAACCGAGACATTTCCATATAAACCGAGCTGCAGATCAGGCCGGGAGCTCCACAGGACAGTGTTTGCTGGAAGATCAGACACTACAAGCACCAGTTTGTCACACACAGGGAGGTAACACAGAGGCTTGTGAAGGATTAAAACACACTGGGATTCAGGGATGTGCCTGGGAGTGCTACAGACTTTGGCAGAGACAGCTGGGAAACCTGGGAGAAGAAACAGAGGGAGGAGAGGAGGAGACACCCGAGAAGTGACTTATAATTCCCAAGGGGCAGAACTACAGGATCAACCCCCCTCCCATCCCACTGCAACTGGGATGGCCCTGGATGAGCCACACACACAGAGATTTGGGGCTTTGTGCCTGCCATGAATCACCATTTAGGAGCCCTGGGCTGCCTGAGCCAGTGCCCTGGGCTGGGATCTAATAAGCTGAGTAGAGAAGAGCTGGGCACAAACTGCCTGGAGAGCCATAAGAACAACAGCCTTTGGTGTCTGTGGGAGGAAAATGGGACCAGGAAAACAAAGCCCAGCTTGGCTTTATAAACTAAAACTTTCCCTGTGACAGGCTAAAATCAGTCGTGTGTGGGGCCACTTTCTGCCCAGTCCTTTTCAAGCCCTTCCCTCTTCCCTGAGCACACCAAGATCCTTCCCCATCTGCCTGGGGAGGATCCACACCCAGGAGATGCTCCACCACCACCAAGTGAAGAGGGGAAAGGACACATCAACTCACAGCAAACATGGCAAACTGAAGACCTTTTCTTAGCTCTGCTGCTTGAAGACCTTTCTAGCAAAACCAAAAAGGGGAAAGGAGGAAGGAGAGCAAGAATGAGAAACAGGAGTGATGTGGAATGAGGGAATCCCCAATATCCACTAAATAAATGAGTTCTCTCTGCCAAGACCCTCCACCTCCACGTGCAGGAAGGGTCAGCCTGACCTCCCTGTTACTTGCCAATGGGTAGGGTGCAAATAACTTATTAGTGCTAATGAATCCATTAATGACAAGACTCTGGTGCTGTGGGGAAAAGACAGAAGAAACAAAGCTCCAGAATGGATTTGTTATCACATTAGAGAGGATTAACACCCCTTTCCCAGCCAGCTGCCCTCTGCACATCTTCCTCTGCAGCTTTGCAATGGATTTCTCTTTCTCTGTTGCTGAGCATGTTCATGTGGAGGAGAAACAACAGGAAAGTCCATTCTTTCCACACCAAAGGAATTATTCTCTGTTCCATCTGCCCTCAACCACAGTTTTCCCACCCCAACCATCCCATGCAGGACATTACAACCACTGGAGCCTGGTGTGTGTGTGTGCTGAGCACAATCCTGCTCCAGCTTTCTGAGGAGCAGAGGAGGAAAGGGAAAAGGTGGAAGAAACTCAGCACCGAGCAGGATTTGTTCCCTGCAGGTAGAAGCTGCTCTCTGAGGAAATCCTGCTGCCAACCAGCACTGCAGCACAGAGCAAAGCCAGGAGGAGCAATTAAGCCCCTTTCAGACAAACTGAGCTACCTGTGCCTCCTCCCAGCTCTGCACCAGCCCAGGAGCCAAAGGCAGAGCGACACCAAGCACAAGCTGGAGTTAACTCAGACTGAGGAGCTCACATCAGAACTGTCCTGCGGCATCAGAGACACACAGAGCACTTCACAGCCCTCTCCCCTCTCCTCCTTCCAACCCACTGAGTTCCTTGAAAGGCTCCAGGACTGGAAAATGCTGCTCTGCAGAACAACACAACCCCAGCAGCAACTGCCCAGATGAGCTGGGGGTGACCCAGTTCCTCCCTTTACAGAGCCCAGCTCGGGAGGGCAGGAGGGAGCCAGAGGGGCTGTGTGGGATACACACATCCCAGAGATCTTACACAGAAACTGCTGGCTCTGCTCACCCTTCCCACACAGGCAGAACGAGTTCCTCTTTCACACCAGACCAACCGAAAAGTCCTTGTGGAATTCCCGCTCCAGCTCCCACTGCCCTCACTCACAGACAGTGCAGACTATCCTGGCAATGCTATTCCAAGCAGTTGTCCCAGGGAGCTCCCCAGGGCTTGAGGAGGTGTTTGAGCCACCAGAGACCTCCAAAACATCTCTCTGATCTCCAGGGCAGGGTGAGGAGTGGCAGATTCTCCCACGTCCCAAACACAAGGGACACGGGTCATTTTTTGCCACCCCACTACTGCAACAGCCCCAGTGACTGCTTGTAATTCCTTCAAAGTCACTACTGGGAGTCCTTAAACAACCTCCAGGATATTGCAATTCTCCAGGACATTCCAATTCTCCAGGAGAGAAAGGAGATATTTCCAGTGCACCTCAAAGGAGCCCCCAAACTTCTGTCAGAATGTGCTGCATTTAAAAATAGCTGCTTTAACTTGAGGCAGCCAACTTTCAAGGGGGATGGAGAAGGTTTCTACAGGACCTGTGCAGAGCCACCCAAATCCCCCACTACCTGCTGCTGGAGGGACCCAGGGAGCAGCTCAGAGCTGTGGTGAAGGGGAGGAGGAGAAGATTCCTCACAAACCTCCTCGGAAACAGCTCCCATGGCTCAGCCCAGAGCCCGACTCTGCCTTCCCTTGACTGGGAGCAAGACCCTGATAAGAAAATCCTGGGCTGCCTTTGATGCTGCTAATGGCCATTACATAACTGCCTGCTTAATATCTGTACTTAGCAAACATTTTCCCCCGTGGTTCATTTTTAAAAGCTCCACTTTGCAGAAAATCACACAGCGTTTAAAAACCCGGGCGAGGAGACGAGAGGGACTCACCGGGGCTAATTACAGCTCACACCAGCCCACCCAAGCACAGCTCTGACACCACAATTTGGGCTTTTAAGTAACGTCTCAGGGGTTCCTCTGAGCCTGGAGGGTCTTGGTGACCAGCAAATACCAGCTGGGGGTGCAGGAGAGAGTTTGGAGCATCAAGGTGTTGGAGTGGGAACACACACTCACGGCTGGCTTGTTGATTTTCTGCCTTTCAGCATCTTTGGTGGGGGGAACAAGGGCCACCAGAGCTGGTCTGCAGGACAGGGAAAGGCCTGGAGAGCTGAGGGCCACGGGACTGAGCAGTGAGAGGCAGGAGCAGGACCTGGGGTAGAGCTCAGGGACAATCTCTGCTTGTCTTCCAGACAATACAAGTTGTAGACAGCAGATGATTACACACAGATGTAATTACAGGCTCCATCTCCTCTTACAGAGTTAGAGCTGCCCTAAATAGCTGGTCTCAGGCATTTCCTCACCTCTGAGCCACTGACATCCTCAGCAGTCTCCGACAGGTTTTCCCAGGCGGAGCTCCCTGTCCATGGGAGCTGGAAGGCTGCACTTTGCTTTCCTCTGTTCATTGTGCTGGTGGGTTTGAAGGTGCTCTGACACCCCTGAGGGGGCAGGGGCAGAACAGCCCAGGCTTGGTGTCCTGCTGAGGGAGCAGCAAGAGCCAGGGTGTCCCATGGCATGGGATGAGCCAGGAGCCATCCCAGTGCCAGCAGCACCTCCCTGGACAGGCTCTGAACACAGCAGGGCTGGCACCAGGGAAAGCCCCAGACATGGCAAATGATGAACCAGACCCAGGACTCTTCCAGGGAGCTCAGGCAGGAGCCAAAGGCATCAAGAACAAAAAGCTGGAGAGAAGCACAGCACCAGCACAGCCCAAACCAGGACTAAGAGCCAAGGGCTGGGCTTAAATAGAGCTGCTGGGCTTAAATAGAGCTGCTGGGCCAGGGGCAGGGCGTGGGTGGGGGGCCCAGGTGAGGCTCCCCAGGGCAGTGAAGGCTTAGGAGCACCCTCACAGCTGGCAGAGATGTTGGTCCACACAGCTGCCAAGCCTGGAAGAACCAAAACTAAAGTTTGCTTCGTTAAGGTTGGACTTGATGATCTTGGAGGCCTTTTCCAGCCTTAATGATTCCACAATTCTATCGAAAACAGCAGGTGCTGCCCGTCCCTGATGCCTGTCCCACACTGAGAGCCCTGTACAAATGCTTTTAATGCCTTTCACATCAAGCTTCTTATCTTAATATACCTACAGAGACTTATCTGTGCGTTCCAGCAGCATCTCCCATCTCCCAACCCCCTGCCAGGGGCTGGGGTGTGCTCAGTGACCCCCAGACCTGAACCACTCGGAGAAGCGGCAATTCCCGGAGAGCTGTAATCCTTCTGCTTGATCTAAATCCTTAAAATTCCCAGAGTCAGGGCTCTCAGCTTCCTCAGGCAGAGATAATCCAAGCCACCACCACCACTGTCCTTCAGGTGCAACTCCAACCCCTCAGGAACTTGCTGACAAGTGGATTTTTTTTGTCGGACAAAAAGTTCCCGCTTGGAGCTGCCGAGCGCTGGGATTTCTCCAGCAGGAGAGAGGAAGGAAGAGAAAAGGGGAGAGTTTTGTTTCTTTTGCTGTATGTACTTACATTGCAAAATTCCTGTCTAGGAAACACCTGTTCCTCAGCAGCCCTGCCCAGAGCTGGACACCCACAATCCCAAAGATGAAGAAGACAAAGAAGCACAAGAGGAGGACGTTGCCTAACATAGGCAGAGTATCCAACAGCAGGGTGACCAGGATTCTCATACCTGTGGGTGGAAGGAAAAAAAAAAATGGATTAGAAGAGCCCTTGATGGGAAAAAACCACCATTCCCAGCTTGGTTGTGCAGCCAGTGCATCCTGGGGAGAAAAACTGGGATGTTGATATTTTCCCCTAAACCTTTAAGGCTGAAAAGGAAGGTAAAGAGAGCAAAAGGCCCAGCAGGAAATGGGAACAAACAGCACATCTCCAAAGGGTGGGATTTTCAGATGTTTCAGCAGCACTCAACGACACACAAACATGGGCAGAGCTGCCAGACAGCTTTTCCTGGGGAAACACCCCCAGGAACCATCAGCCTCTGGAGAAACTGTCAAAATATGTATTTATAAACATATCAAACATCTCTCATGAGTCACACAAGTTGTTCCCTAAGCAACACAGAGCCTGGTGTGGGAGGATCACAGGGTGGGCAAGTCCTCTCCCATGGAGTTCCTCCTCTTCCTCCTCTCCTTGCTGGCCACAGGACTGGAAAACAGGGAAAATTTTTACTTTTTTGAGGGTGCAAAGCAGGATATAATGTTTCTTCCTCCAAGGAAAGCTCTGCTTCCTTTCCCTCCTCCTGTGTAGGCTGTGGGGGAACCTTCCCAGCAGTCCCACACCTCTCCATGAACCTTTGGTCTCCCCCAGCACCCCTGCTGCCAGGGAAATGCTGATTTCCAGGCAAGATATTCCACCTTGAATATTCCAACTCGAGGAATGAGTGAACCTTGCAGAGCCTCAGCAAACCCTGGCATCTTCCAGCATTGACTGGACAAGGAGGCAGGAATGGGGGTTGGCACCTGGGGGCTGCCCTGCCTCACACATCAGGGCACCTTCCAACCAAAGGATAAAGCAGGAATAAAAAGGGAATAACAACTCTCAGCTCAGCAGTTCCACGGAGGTCAAAGGAACCTCTGAGACAGCGACCAGCCATCAATAAAAAGAGCAGGAGACAAAGGCAAATGCTACCTTGTGGAAAAGAAAAAAGCAGGAAGCTGAGCTGAGCCTCGGGATCCTGACGCTCTACAGGGAGCAGGGCTCAAGTTCACGGCACTGGGAATCAACGTGGCTGCTGGTGGGAGATTTTATCCCACTAAAATTCTCCTCTGCAAACACCTTTGTCTGCCTGCCTTTGTGGAGCCTTTTCTCCCTCCCTATTGCCTGGCAGGATGCTGCTCTCCATCGGTCATCCTGTGGGAATGGAGAGTGGCACTGACACGGAGTTTTCCTTTCCCCATCAGATTCCACCTTGGCCTCTCCCAAGCCACGCCCGACACCTCTCCTGCTGATTCCACAATGCTGGGCTGCAGCCCTGTAGACCTCAGGGATGAGGAGGGTCTCCAGGAGAGACAAACCCCTCCATCCCAACCCTTCCCAGGCAGTGCTGGCAGGAGCTGGAATCCTGTCCTGCTGCTTCATCCCGCTCCTCGCGCAGCTCCGCCAGCGGAAATCCAAGGCAGCCAAGCGGGACTGGAGCTGCCACCACCCTGTCAGCACAGCACGAGGGGATGGACCAGCCAGGCCAAGAAATCTGTGCTGATAAATAATTAGGTGTGAGGAACGACCTCTGCACCCAGGGCAGGAGCCTCCCAGAGTCTCCGTGCCCAGCTGTGCCTTGGCTCCGGCACAGCTTCCCGTGGCTGGCGCCGGCAGCGGATGCCTCTTCAGAGGAGCTGCGGTCCTGGCACCCAGCTCTGTGCCAGCCACCCTCCAAACCCCGTCCCTGTGCTGCCCTGGTGTCAGTGCCACCCTGCAGGGAAGGGACATGGCAAATTCCATCCCTTGGAAACACAGGGAACAGCACTGAGTACAGGGAAAGCCAGAGCTGGAGGCAAAGGAGGGTGATTTCCTAATGTTTGATTCCCAACTTCTCCTGTGATCATAAGCCCAGCCCTGTGCCAGCCACCCTCCAAACCCCATCCCTGTGCTGCCCTGGTGCCAGTGCCACCCTGCAGGGAAGGGACATGGTAAATTCCATGCCCTGGAAGCACAGGGAACAGCGCCAGCCTCGGCTCCAGCTCTGAGCACAGGGAAAGCCAGAGCTGGAGGCAAAGGGGGGGAGTTGATTCCTAGTGTTTATTCCCAACTTTTGTTGTCATCGAAGCCTCTTGGGAGCACATCCCACGGCACAGCCCTGCAGGCTTTCCTTGCAAATCTATCTTTGGAAAAGCAGAAAAGACTCACTTAATTCCCACTGGAAAGACAATGCCGGGCTTTTCTTTTTTTTTTCCCCACACTCTCACTAATATCCTTGCTCTTTTTTTATCCAAAAATGGTTAAAATTTATCTTCCCGTGCCAGACAACTTTTTTCTGCTCAGCTACTTTTGGTATTTTGGGTTGTTCCGTGGCACCATTCTCGGGATTGAATCCATCTGTTCCTCACCCGCTCAGGGTGCTCCGGCCTCTCAGGGAATGTCAAGTGTGCCATGGGAAAAGAGCACAAGCATCACTTAGGCTGAAACAAGGCTCAGGATTCCTTTTCATTCCCATTCCATGTGATGCCTGGTTGAAACTACACGGTAGAAAAATAAAAATAAAGCACTGAAGTGGATTTGAAAAAAACCTCAGTGACCACTGCTAAAAAAAAATCCCAACCTACAGCCCCTGCCAAAGATATAAATTGCAGGAATTCTATTTTTCCAGTCATTTTCAAGGAATAATTTCTAATAGAGACGATGTTTTTATTGGCTGGGGTTCTTCTTTCTTTTCTTACCAAACAGAATTGAAATGAAATAATCTTGTGGGTGACTTCATTGTGCCTGGAAGCGAAGAGCTAATAGTGCCGGCTGCATCCCAGGAAAGCACCCAGGAACGGCAGGGATAAATCTCCAGGGGAGTTCTCCAGGGTCCCTGCTTCCCTGGGTGGTGACTGACCACCAGACTTGTCTCTCCTGACCCAGCTGGAATTTGTTGTGCTCCATGTCCTTGGGTGTCTGTCCCTGAGGCCAAAATCCTGTTCCTGGTGCTGGGAATGGCATGGATGGTGCTGACCAGGAGCTGCTGCCACACCACTGGCTGGGATGTGCTGGATATCCAAGGTAATCCCTTGACTAAGCTGTAGATCCTCATGGATGAAAGACTGAAAGTGTAACTCTTTCATTACCAGAAACAGCAAAAATGCAATAAAATAGAGGAATGTCACTGCCCATTCCATGCAGACTTGGGATTGTATCAGTCTGAAACAGTAAAATTCCCAGTGTTCAGAGGGGATGGAGTTGGTGGCTCTTAAACAAGTGAAGGCTGTGATGATCCTCCCTCCAGGAACAGAGATATCTCCAAGAACACTAATCCTGCCCTGGCACTGGTTCAGGACATCGGTGGTGGTGTGAGCCCAGCCCAGCTGCTCATCAAACCAGGCAACTCCTCCCCAAACCTGGGCTGAGCTCACTGCATTGGATCTCAGGGAATATTAATAAAATAATGGAATATTTTCTATCACCTGTCTTTTGAAAAAAAAAACCACAAACCAAAAATCCCGTGGGAAGTGCAGCAGAAAGAGCCTGAAAGGCTCAGTTCAAAGCTTCACAATCAGGGTCCTGAGGAAGAAAAACCACAAGCTGGCCACAGATCCAAATTTCACCTGAATGTGGAGGTGTTTGGATTAACAGGCGTGTAAACCCTCCAATTCCCTTCTTGAGACTCCCACTGTTCCATGGGAGAGCTCTGAAGGGTTTCATGGATTTAGAGAACTTCCAGAGGGAGCCTGATCCTCACCTCAGCCTGGAGCCTCCGAGCCGAGCACGTGCCACGTCCCTCTGCTCCAGCCACGGAGCCATTGGGCTCCAAATCCCAGAGGGAAACTTTGTGTTGTGCTTTGGGGCAGCTCTGAAACCCTGGTGACAAAACCTCCCTAGGAAAACAAAAGCTCCAGAGGGGGTTTCATGCTCCCTTTCAGCCTCTTTTTGTCTTGTTTTGAACTGACGATGTCACGGCCGAAGTCACGGATTTGAGTTGTTTTTTCTTTTTTTTCCCCCCTCAAGAAAAATCCTGTAGAATTGGGAGTTCAGAGAGAAACTTCAAAGACTCCTGTGAGTAAACATCCATCTGTTCCCTCACATGTTCCTCTGGAACCAAAAGCCTTCTGGGGGAGGTTGTTTTGCTGTCCCTGGAAGTGCCGACACGACGGGCAATTAATCCAGGCAGGATGTGGGGCTGTGCCATTCAGAAGCGCTTTCAAGAAGAACAGGAAATGCAGGAAATGTCCTTTTTTTTTTTCTTTTTTTTGCAAGGGACCTCTATGATTTCCATACAGTCCTGCTGCATTTTGATTGGAGTGGAATTTGGCTGCAAGCTGATGGGAGCTCCACGAAACCAGCACCTTGCAAAGGGTTGCTCAGCGGTGGCCGATTCCGGCAGGAAATTATTTCAACTTGTTGGGTCGTCTTTCAAATTGGATTTAGAAGACAAGCAGCTGAAGCCACTTGAAAATGGATTTAGGGGCCACTTGAACTTCCTATCGTGCATGAACCCAATTTTGTTCTACATGACAGCAAATTTTAGCAGCACATGGAGGCTCCTGCTCTGCTAATCCTGAACACGGAGCCACAGAAGGACCTCAAACTGCTGAGTAGGGAAAATGAACCCACCAGGGCAAGAAGATCCTTCTGAGGACTGACCTCTCCCCTTCCTTTATAGGAACTTTATTTAGTTTACACAAGGAGCAGGGGGTTATTTGCCTCAGAGAAGTCATGAAAACGCTGGGAAGCAGCCACAAAAATTTGGGCCCCGGGCATAAAATCTATTCCCCCGCCCTTTGCTAACACTAATAACGGCAATAAACGATCTCTAAAAATTAAAATCAATCAATTTGGTCTCGGCAGCCCCATTCCCAGGGGGATGAGCCTGGCAGAGCCCAGGCTGTGCCTGCCCAGCCTGGCAGTGGTGCCAAGGGAAGGGTCACTTACTTGGGACCCTGTTGATGGCTCGCAGCGGCCGCAGGACCCGGACGGTGCGGATAGCGGACAGGCTGACGTTGTGTCCATCCAGGGAATACTCCATCATGCTGTGGGGAGAGAGGAGAGGAGCAGTCAGGATCAGGGCACTCCGGGGCCCTGGGAATGGGGCTGCCTGGAATTCTTGCTGTCTGCAAGCCCAGCACTGCAAATCCCCCCACTCCGTGTTCGCGGCTCTTCCCGGGCATCGGTGGATGCAATTCCTGCACCGTGTGCCTGGAAGTGTTCCAGGCCAGCTGGATGGGGTTTGGAGCAACCTGGGCTAGTGGAAGGTGTCCCTGCCCATGGCAGGGGGTTGGAATGAGATGATCTTTAAGGTCCCTTCCCACCCAAACCATTCCATCATTCTGTGACTTGGCATGACAAGGAGCTGCAAAGTCAGGGCCACAGAACTCAGGGCAGAGGGGGAGCCCCCAGATATCTGCTCCCTGATTCTCTCCTCTTCCATCAGTTTATTTTACTCCAGTGGCACATCCACAGCCTTCCTGGGGAGGTGACTGCAGCTCCAAGGCAGTACCATGTTCCTGATACATCCCCCCCACCAGCACCCCAGAGTATTTACACACCAGCTCATCTCCCCCACCACGACAAAAACTGAACATCCAAGCTCACAAACAACGTTGGAGCAGTTTGATTTCCATTTGATTATTAAAGGACCATTTTCTTTTTCATGCTTCATCTCCATTTGCCATAAACATTTCTCTTCCAGGCTGGGAAGGACGTTAAGTGAAGTCAGTTTTCTTGCTCTTTTATAGCAATGAGTGGCAAATGTGTGCAGTGTTGTTTTTTTAATGGGGTTATGGCTAGTTAGCATGGCTGTAATTACAATTTATGAGTCTGACTACAGGGAAACACTTGTAAATATGTCACAAATCTCTCACCACGCCTGTTCAAATAACAGAACAGCATCAAAAGCAACCCTGTGAGTGAGCTGTTGGATCCCGTGGAGAATGAGCTTTTGTTTTGGTTTCTTTTGAATAAACAAACAGATATGGAAGGACAGAGGCAAATGGGAGCTGAACTGCTGCAGCCAGGCCCTGCAGAAGCTTCAGATTTTCCACAGAAGCCTCCTGCAGCCAGGATGGACCAAAATCCTTATGTGCCATCAGGAAGCAACAGCTGAGTGGATTTTGGGCACAGGCAGAGGAGGTTTGGTTTCGGGCCAGCTCATCACTGCCCATGTGCCCATGCTCTGCACTGCTGGAGCTTTGCACTTTGTACTTGAAGCCTTGCCCTGCTCCACACCGTTTAATTAGGAGTATCTGGATGTTCTGATGTTTGCTTCTCTTCTGGCTTTGTCCTGGAGCTCTTTGGTGTCACACTGAGGTGACTTTGCCCCATTCCCCCCACCTTGCTCTGCAGAGACTCTGGTGATTTTGAGCTGTTTTCAGTGATAACCTTCCAGAGATATTTTCTTTTCCTGGATTAGTTAGTGAGTCTTCATAAATCCAACCCACCTTCCAGCCTGTATGCAGGAGCTGAGCCAAATCTGATGAACAGGACCCGCTGAGGACACGGGCTGACGGCTGCACTCGCTGATCTTAGAGGTCCTTTCCAACCTTAATCATTCCATTATTCTAAAAGCTTCAAAACTCAGCACGGCACAAAACCAGGCTTTAAATCTCCTGTGTGTTTGTGAAGCTGGAGCAGAGCACTGGGAACCAGCCCAGTGCCCCATGAAGGACCACACAGTGGGAAAACCATGGGAATGCCCGTTCACACCCGCACAGAGGGGTCTGGAGCCAGCCCCGGGTGTTTGCTCACAACAGACCTTGCAGGAATAAGCAAAGTGCTGTTTAAAGTCCCCAAAATGAGCAGTGCCAGGGCCTGGATGTGTTCACTGCCCTGGCCCCAGGGCAGCACATTCCCAATCTATCAGGTGGCTGAGTAAGTGGGTTTGAGTGCAACTGATACAGCTTGTGAGCTCCTATAGCATGGAAAAGGAGTAGGAAATGCTCCAGTGGGAGCTGGGTTTGTACCACCACGTCCAAAATTAGCATGTTGAAGGGCCAGCTCCTGGAGCCTCACTTTAACTTGGCCCTTAGAGCTTCAGAGGAGCTGATAAAAGATGAATAATCCAGGATTTGCTCTAGGAAATGGACTTTCTGACCCTGAATCTTTGGATTTCCATGATATTCCATTTAGGATCTGAAAGTAAGACTCAGGGGGGATATATATTTACCCACTGAAGCCAGCCTGAAACACTTGCTGGATTCCAGACTGGACTTTCTACAAGCAGAGAAACGGTCAAAGGTTTCCTTGTCAAGGCCAAGCTCGGGGTCCTGTTCTCAGATCACACCTGTAAATCAAGAATACCTTGGAAAAGTCCAACAGAAACCTGCTGGAGCTGGAAAATTCCGACAGGCTGGCACTTGGTAGGTGATTCCTTACAGCCTCTGGGCACTGAAAAACAGGAGGCACAGGGTGTCTTCTGCCACCAGCAGCTCCCAACCCTTCAGCTGTCAAGTTAAAAGATGTCCAAAGCACGTCATGGGAGCCTGCAACATCTCCAGGGAGTGGATGCACAAGAAAACCTCTCTGGTTTCAGCTCTTGTGAACAACATTCCTGATGCTGAGGAAATGCTTTCAACTTGGCTGCTGGACAGACGGAGCCGCTCCGAGCTCCCCTCGGCTTGAAATTTTCCAGGGCACATTTCTCAGGCGAGGAAAACATGAAAGGGCTTTCAGAGCTGGAACAAACTTCAGACACAATCTGTTGCTAGAGGCAGGAGATATGTTTATTTTGTAGTTTCCCTGCTCACCCTCCGCTCTCTTTGGTGTGTGGCTGGTGAGGCAAATCAGCTCCTTTGAGGAGACAGAACGGGACAAACAAAGCAGGCAGCTCTGCCTCTCACTTGTTTCCCTTCTTATCAGAAAAAGCCTCATAATAACTCCATCACATCCATCTGTTTGCTGGAAAAAGCAGCTCTTGTTATTCCAGTAGCGTGTTCCCTGCTAAAACCACCTCCAGTTTTAGGAGCAGACACTGGATCCAAGGGTGTTGGTGGGAGAGGTGAAGCCCAGACATTGCACAGCTCCTCCTTGTCCTCCATCAGTGTTACCAGCCAGCCCAGCTCCCAGTCCAGCCTCTCCTCTGAGAGATGGGAAGTACTATCCCAGGTATGGCTTGAATACACCAAAATCATCTGGATATTGCCCAGGATCAGCTGTAGAAGTGGTTATTCCTCTCCTCATCTCCAACCTGAGTAATGCCAGACCAGCAGCAGGGCTTCCCTGCAGGGTCTCCTGGTGCTTCTGATGCTTTCATCCTTCTGAAACATATTCCAGCCATGGAGGGTGGGGAAAAGCCCAGGAAAACCACCCAACTGCTTCACTTTCCCCCTCATCCCGGGTGCTATGAGAGCAAAGCTCCTGGTGCCAACCCTGCCCCTGAGGGCTCAGCCCTTCTGCCTCCCTGTGCTGTGTCATCCTCCTGCTTTTGGGATGACCTGTGTGATGACGTGGATGACCCTCTGCTCACCCCTCAGGAGAGCCCACCCTGCACATCCAGCGTGGGGAAACACCGTTGGTTATGGAATTCTGATCCCGAGTTCTCCCGTCCACCACAGCCTCGCTCTGCCCTCCCCACTTAAACAGCAGCTTAAACACAGCAGCAGCTTTGGCAGGAAAAAATCATTAACTGGTTCTTTTGCTGTCCCTGATGTTCCTTCCTGGGCTGGAACCACACACGGGTTCAAAGGAAGCTCCGCTCAGGAGAGCTCATGTTTTATTCAAACCGCTCAGGCCATTCCTAATTGTATTCCAGACAAATAACAGGGAGCAAAACAAAACTCCATTAGTGCAGTGGGGATGGTACATCACTAATGGAAGGGGAAAAATGCCCCAACATATTACAAGGATGTTCTAATTAACCCCAGGCTGGTCATTATAAACCCAGGAATTCAGAGCTGAGGCAGTAATTAAAGCATTATATCCCTTCCCAGGGGCTGCTAAGCAGGTAAGAGAGCCCAAGGTTTCTAAAGCCATTTATTTATTGGAAAAAAAGTTTTAGACTTGCCAAGCTTTTAGTCCACTCAGTTATTCCCTGTGGGTGTGAGGGAACTGGTGTCAAAAGCAACAGGATCCTCCTTGTACCTGTTTGTTAGCACATCCTGCACAAACCAGCAGCTGTGGGAGATGGTTTTCAACTGTAAATCAAGAGGAGTTTACAGGAGGCATTTGCATGCACTTGTAATTTGGGTGAAATTCTGGCCAGCTCCTTCCACTGGGATTTCAACTTTCTGAACCAGAATTTTGGGTTCAGTTCTCCTCGTTTGGCCAATTCCTGCCTCCCTCTGATGGTGTCCCAGCAGGAGCAGGGCCGAGCTGCTCTGGGCTTTTTTGGGTTTTTTTTGCCTGATATTCATAACCCACCCCAAAAACAGGCGTGGTTATGAGGTGGGGTACGAAAAACAAGAATTATGAGACTTTGCTTTGGCTTGAGCCTTCACAAAACACGATGAAAACCAGCCAGGCCAACCTACAGGTCTGGCTTTTTGGGGTTTTCCTGCTTTTCCCCCATGAAGAGCAAACTGCTGAGGTTTTTACTGACCCTGCCATCACGATGAAGAAGTCCAGGCGATTCCACGTGTCTCCAAGGTAACACTTCTGCCCGAAGATCCCCAGGGCCACCATCTTGATGACCATCTCCACCGCAAAGAAAGCGAAAATGAAGTCGTCAAAAGCCTGGAGAGCGGGACAAGATGGGCACAGTCAGTTCTGCTGCGCTCTGGACTCGGGCAGAGCAGAGACCCCAGTGCTCCCACCATGTGGCCACTCCATGGACAGGCTGGTGAAGCACTGGCACCAAAGTGCCACCTCCCAACTCCAAAATAAAAGCTGCTGCACCTCGTGGGTGGTGGCAACCCCTGAGTGTAGCTCCTGGGTCAGTCCAGTGCCTGGGAAGTGTCAGCAGCTCTTATTCATCTAGTGATAAATCTATATGGACATCACAGCCCCTCTGCTCTGGAGCCAGGCTGGGAGAGCTGGGGGGGTTCAACTGGAGAAGAGGAGGCTCCAGGGAGACCTGAGAGCCCCTTCCAGGGCCTAAAGGGGCTCCAAGAGAGCTGGAGAGGGACTGTCAGCTTTACCAACCAACCTTTCCCTTAATAAACTCCACAGAAGTTTTGCTCCATTATTTCAGTTCATTTAATAACTGGCATCCAAAAGCCTCCATAAAGAAGTTCAGGCTTTTCCACCTTGTGTTGTGGCTTCCACTCCCTCCTGCAAGCTGGGACAGGGGGAGGGATAATGGTGGTTTTACTCACAGCCCTTTTCTGCCTGAAAACCTGCCAGGAAGTCCCCATGGCCAGGTTGGACTGGGCTTGGAGCAACCTGGGATGGTGGAATGGGTCCCTGCCCACGGCAGGGGGTGGGAAGTGGATCTTTAAGGTCCCTTCCAACCCAAACCACTCTGGGATTCCATGAAGGATCTCTCTGGCTGGGACACTCGAAGGGAGGTAAAGCAGCAGATCCGTGTGGGATTCAAAGGAGCTGAGCACATGGTAATCCCTGCCTGGGCTGATGTCATGCGTTGGGAACACGGCAGGTTGGTTCCCAGCCTGAGGAATGAGTTGCTGCAGGAAGCCCAGTGCCAAGGTGCAGCCCACACACCAGATGCTGCCGGGATGTGCTTCCAAACCCAATCCTGCGGGCAGATGGCAGCGAGGGCACTGCCAGGAGAGGGAGGAGAGACCAGTGGGATGCTGGGCATGGCCAACCAGGGGCTGGGATGCACCTCCCAAAGGTCACTTATCCCAGGACCCGGCAGTGCTGTGCTCCAGCTGGGGGGCTCTGCTGTGCAGCAGAGCAGGCACGGGCTCTGTTGTTCCCGTAGGAGGGAATGGAGTGGCAAAGTCCCCGGTGCCACATGGCACAGACCAGACTGCACAAATCCAAGGGGTGGAACTGATGGACTGCAAGGGGGAGACTCCCCATGGAACTGGCCATAGAATCCCAGAATGGTTTGGGTTTGAAGGGACTTCAAAGATCACCTTGTTCCACCCCCTGCCGTGGGCAGGGACACCTTCCTCTAGCCCAGGTTGCTCCAAGCCCCGTCCAGCCTGGCCTTGGACACTTGCAGGGATGGGGCAGCCATGACTTTTGTAATTAAATAGTCTTTAACGACCCCAGTGGGAGCTGGCTGCCCACTTTTGAGCCCCCCTTCCCTTATTAAGTGTGCAGTGAAAGGATCTTGCTGGATCAAGTCCCAGTCAGCCTTTGGGTCTCCCCCAAGGCCATGGCAGCAGGTTTCCCTGGAGGCTTTGCCTGAGGAAGTGTGGCTTCTTGGGAAAACCATCTTGGGAAATGCTTTCATGGCTGGATCTTGGGGAAAAGGGACAAGACAGGGGTCCACCCTGCTCCACTCCACCCATCCCAGGCACACAGGGCAGGGTGGGATCCTCACCTCCAGGATGGTGCAGCGCTCCGACTGGCACTCCACGTCCTCGCAGGGCTGGAACATGCCCAGGGTGACGCAGTTCAGCAGGATCACCAGCATGCTGACGTGCTCAAACCACCTGGGAGCAGGGTTAAGGACAGCACAGGCTTTGGGAGGGGGGAGCCTGAGGCAAAGAACACACCAAAAACCCTTCTCTCATCCAAAACCTTTCTCCTGGGACAACTTCCACCTCCAGATCCCCCAGTGTCAGCAGTGGATCACCCCAAATCTTTCCCTATTAAGGTAAAGAGAGCAAACAAAGGCACCACAACCACCAAGATCCAGCCTGTACCCAATCCCTTGCTCCAACCAGTGAGGCCACTCTCCTTGTTTCCCTCTGGAGTAATGGGAATAGGGGCTCAGTGCAGGTTATCTCCTTCCAACCTGGGTTGGACATCTCAAGGTGTTACAGATTCCCCTTTTGGGATCTACACCATGCCCAAGGATGAAGGTAAAACAGAGCCAAGCTGGTGGCACAAGTTGGTAGGGCCGAGGATGGCAACATTTTGGGATACAGGATGTAAACCAGGACCCACCAGTCCTCACCTAACAGTAACAGTATCCAAGTAGTAAGTGGTGATTTGCAGGAATGCAAAATACCCCCAGAGCTGCTGGTTCCTGCTGCTGGGAGGACTAATAAAAATCATTAAAAAAAAAAAAAAAAAAAAAAAAAAAAAGATTTGGGGGAACTGGAGTTTCACAAATTGAGCATGAATGAGGGAACTGTTTTAGGAAAATAATTGGAAACATCTGGGTACGAATAAACCTTTTTGCTTCCAAACACACACACATATGTGTGAGAGAAGCACACAGACATTGTCTTATTCCTGATAATAGCAATTCTGCTTTGGAAACCTGAACAAAAACCCCACCATGTTTATCCCTGCTGCTTTTAGAAGTATTTTATCAGTTCAGCACAAGATTTATTGCAGAGTAAGATTAAGTGCAGGGCTGCAGATCAAACTACTTTTGCACCCACTGTTATTTATCCAGATAAGAGGGGAAAAGAGAAATCAGCAGGGTCAGGTCTCAGAGCTTCCCTAAAACCTGATCCCAACCCACTTCTTGTTTTAGAGAGGGCTTCAATTTGAAAAGCCAGAGCTGGGAACACCTTGCTGGGAACCAAACATGTCAGGCTTGGAAACCCACTTGTCTGAAATGGAAATGCATGAAATAGGATAAAGAAATGGAATAAAACCCCGGGTGAGTGGAGCAGGAGGAGCTGGAGCAGGAGGAGCTCCAGGTCACAGCCCCGAGGACTTGTGCCCCACTGAAATACTGATGTTGGTTTAATTTCTCCCTCCCTTAAGTGACTTTTTCCTCATCTTTAGGGGCTGTTTGGATCCCCTTCCCTCTTGCCTAACTAGAAGCAGAGTGACAATCCTGTCCTACAGACGAAACAGCCCCAATAAGACCCAAAGCCCAACCACAGCCATATCCTACTCACAGTATTTGCATTGTCTGATGGGATCCATGTGAAACTCCCTATAAACAGGGCTCCTGTGCTATTCCCAGGGCTCCAGTATCATTCCCAGAGAACCTGCAGTTGCATTCATTTCACTTATTATACCTGTAGATATGTTTTTTTTTCCTTTAAAGTACAAAAAAAGTAAGAGCATGTGAATTTTGAACTGCTAAAAGGCTCTGAGCTGCCCCAGACCTTTGTTCAGGTGCTCTGCTCATCAGATCTCAAAAAAACTTTATTTTTTTAGCCTTCTAAACGATCTAATTGTGGCTTTTTATGGTTAAACAATCACCTGCATGAGGAGAATTGTCACTGGAGTTGAAATCAGAGCCCTGATTCCTTAGAGACAGGCAGAGCCACTCCTGTCCCCCCGTCCATTTAACACCAAAGTTTGGTGTCTTTCAGGGTGGCAGAAGAGTTTGATTTTCCAAGAGAAAAGGAAAGGCTGTGCCATTGTGGTCACAGATGTTTGGAGGCTGCCAGTGTTGTCAGCAGGGTCAGGCACAGCCACGGGTGGGAAAAGAGACAAAAGCAAATTTGGGATGGAATAGAGACAAAAGCAAACTTGTGCTGCCTTTGAAGGAAAGGCTGAAAAGGTGGAAGAAAACCCACTGCAGGGAACAGTTTTGCTTTGGCTGGAGAACAGACTGGAGAAGGAAGCTCCTGCTCAGGGATTCAGAGTTTCTGGGGATGCTCCTGTCCTGTCATTCCCAATCCCTCCCCGAGGGGATGTGTTGGAGGGGTCTGAGCTCAGATGTCCTGTCCTGCTCAGCCCCTCCAGCCCACCTTCTCCTCTTGCACCTCTGGCTCCCTCAAAGGCTTTAAGCTCCTGCCCTATTTATTTTCCCATCAGATTAATGACAGTGAAATCCCTAATTGGAAAGCAGGATTACCCTGAGGGCTCTGCCCTGACTAATCCTCCCTCCCGCCGGCGCTCAGACATCCAAGGGGATTTCAGTTCACTGCCCCTTCCTCACCCCAAAAGCTGGGACTGCACCCCTGAGTGGCTGCTCTTCCAGAGCCCCCTCAAAGCCATCCAGCCCCAAAGCAAACCCCTGGGCAGCAGGAGGTGATGCTTTTGGCAGGGTGGGATTAGAGTTCCCAGCATCCTTCCCACAGAGCCTTGGCCAGTTTGGAATGTCCCTTGAGGAAGAAAAGTCCCATTCTGGTTTAATGGGAAAACACTCAAGAGGGGAAAACAGTCAAGAGGAGAAAACAGAAGAAAAGGTGACAAAAGTCCTCCAAGAGCAGCTCAACACCAGCCCAAACAGAAGGATGTGGCTGGAGACAGAAGTCCCCTGGCACAGAAGCCTTGTGGATGTTCCCACACAGCTCGTCCAGCTGTTTTACAACCAGGGGGTCACGGAAGGTGAGGGATGGTCCCACCAAACTCAGCCCCACGGGCTCTGCTCACAGCCCCAGTGGCCCTGACCCGTGTGCTGCTGGCACTGAGATCCTCCCGGGATCCTCCCGGGATCCTCCCGCTCCTCCCTCCCCGGCAGATCCGCTAAAACCGTGACTCTGCAAAACTGGGAACTTCGGAGGAGTTACCATGGCAACCGCTGCTCTGGAGGCCACGGAAGCACCACCCAGTTTACCAGCAGCAACTTCCCAACTCGCTTGGAAAGGGAGAAGATGCTTGGAAAGGGAGAAGATGCGACGGGGAGATCCAGGCGAAGCGCTGGAGGCAGAGGGAACCGCAGAGGGGTCGCTCAACATCGCTCCCTCCGGCACAGATTCCAGGGAAACGACCTCTCAGGTGCAACTGGGCCAAGCTGAGATTCCCCAGATGCCCTTTGGGAAGGAGCTGGGGAGCAGCAGAGCCCCGAGGGGCTGCTCCCTGTTCCCAGCACTGCACCGTGGGGTCAGCACCGGCCCCTGGACTGAAATTTAATCCTGAGTTTAACCCAGTGGCAGCACAGAAACCAGGCTCTGCCCCAAAATGCTGCTGTTAGTGCAGTGAATGATGCTGATGCTCTTCATCAGCTTTCCAAGGCGTTTTCCTGAAATCACCTCCTGGCAAAGACCAGTGGCTTGAGGATGGAGAGCTCTGTTTGCCAGAAGATGCTTCAGCACGGGCAAGACCTTTCCTTTCCTCTGCTGTGCCAGTTTAGCTCTGGTGAGGCCCTGACTTGGTTTAAAAAGAGAGATGGGAATTCAAGGGTGTGTTGGAGGAATTTCACACATTTTAGTCAGCAAAACAAGGTGGAGAATTCCTGTTTCTAGAAGACTTTCACATCATAAAATAGTGTGGCTTGGAAGAAACCTTTAAAGGTTCCTTTAAAGGAAGGAAGGAAGGAAGGAAGGGACACCTTCCACTATCCCAGATTGATCCAAGCCCTGTCCAACCTGGCCTTGGACACTTCCAGGAATGGGGCAGCCACAGCTTCTCTGGGCAACCTGTGCCAGGGCCTCACCACCCTCACTGTAAAATCCTTACACATGTATAAGGGGATTTTCTGATCTGCAGGTCAAAATCATTATTTAAAACTTAAAACTTCCCTTAAATAGAAAAATGAAAGGCAAATGAACTGCCTGTCTTGTTGGAAAGGTCACTTCTCAACATCTCTTTTTAAATTGCCTCGGTACAGACCAGGCTGCCAGGCTTCAACCCAGGTTTGTGTCTCATTCCCTCCCCTTCAGTCACCTCCTCACTCCAAACAAAGCCCAGAAACCTCCAGTGATGTGGGTCCAGGTCAGGCTCAGCTACCCCAGAACCCAGACAATCCCTTCCCCAGGCAGTTCAGCCCCGCTGCTCCTCCCCATTTTCAGGCAGATCATCTCTCCCACCCTCACTCGAATTCTGCAGATATTTCTGCAACAAACACAGCAAGAAACGCTGGGACTGTGTTCCCACTGTGCCACAAACTCCATTGCTTTCATCCCATGCCTTGTAATGGCTCTGCTTAAATTCCCAGGTCCTTCAGAGACATCAGCCACAGCTTCATTTAAAGTTCCCCAACCAACCCCAATCCCACCCCTGATTTCCAGGTTGGAGAAAGGCAGGACCCACAGGACTCCCAGCAACGGAACCACGGCAAGACAAGCTCACAGTGCTCACTATTTTCACATAATCTTATTATTTTTAAGCCAGTCAGGGGATTTTGGAGCCTGAACCCAGTATTTTAAAGGCTGGGATTTGGCAGGATCGTGGTTATTCCTGTTCTATCTGTACCTGCTGCACACGGTGCTGAGGGAGAACCCAAAGCCAGAAAAGTCAAATTATAGTTACAAGGGGAACATATGTTTACAGAGGAAGCAGCTAACTGAAGTTTCAGTTTTTATAGTTTAAGATGTGACTAATGCACTAAATATACACACAGACACACATGCATATAAATATATATAAATATATATATACACACACATATTTGAGAGAGACTGGGATTCTCAGAGCACTCAGGGGGGACTCCATGGGCTGGGAGGGCTTTTCCAACCTCTGAGTGATCAGGGTCACCTGAAAGGTTTGTGTACCCATGAGAAGCTGCTCCAGAGCAGAAATATTGAATTAAAAGCACCAAGTGCCTGTTTTACCAGTATTTAGGTGCGTTGCCCAAATCCCAGCAAATTACAGCAATCACACTTCCTGTTCCTCTGTGCCACCAGTGACAAAAACAACTTTAAAACCTGCAACATCCACCTCATCTTGTAAGAGAGTAACAGAGAACAGTCCAAACTTAATGATATTTGGTAAATAGGAGCAAGAAAAAAATAAAGAGGGGGGAAAAAAAAACAAAGAAAGTACAGAATTGGAAGAAAAATGAGTCAGAATAAAATTCCCAAGAGGCAGTGCTGGCTGGTGCTGGCATAATTTTAAGGAACATTCTTATTTTTAAGAAGTTGATTGATTAAAAAGCTATTTTTAGTGCCCATACTGCACTGGATCATTCGGGTTCGTTTGCTTAGGAATTGTAAAACAAAATGAGGCAGCTGCACCTCAGCAACACTGACCTCCCCAGCAGCACCACAAACACAGCCCAGGAGAAACATCTCAGCCCCAAAGGCACCAAGCTGGAACAGGACTTTGGAGATGGGAATTCTGGTTGAAGGAAGGATTAGCCTGAGTTACTGGGATAATTCCATCCCCCTGTATAGAAGAGCCATCATGGGAATCCAACTTGGTACCGGCCCCAGGCGGATCTTGAGTTCTGCTGGTCTGGTGCAGGATGTGCTTTTCTCCCCCAAAATGGGAATAAATCCCTTTGCCTTGCACAAAGATTATCCCTGGAAGTGTCCAAGGCCAGACTGGATGGGAGCTGGAGCAACCTGGTCTAGTGGAAGGTGTCCCTGGCCATGGCAGGAGGTGGAACTGGATGAGTTTAAAGTCCTTTCCAACCCAAACCATTCTGTGATTCAGTGACTGGGAGCTGATTTTGGGGCAGAGCTCCTGGATCTGGCCATTTTTGGCTGGAGCATGGCAGGTTCCAGCCCTGGGCATCCCAGATGTGCCAGATGTGTCACAGCCAGGGCATCCCAAGCCTGGAAAACTTCCCTGTTGTGATGTCCTTCATCATGCAGTGCAGAAGGAGAATCATGGAATGGGTTTGGTTGGAAAGGAACTTAAAGATCATCCAATTCCACCCCATGCCCATGTCCTGTCCAACCTGGCCTTGGACACTCCCAGGGATCCAGGGGCAGCCACAGCTTCTCTGGGCAACCTGTGCCAGGGCCTCCCCACCCTCACAGGGAATGATTTCTTCTCAATATCCCACCTAAATTCCCCCTCTTTCAGTTTGAAGCCATTCCCCTTGTCCTGTCACGACAGTTCCTGATGGAAAGTCCCCCTCCAGCTTCCTTGTAGGTCCCTTCAGGCCCCCCTTTTGCAGCCTTAATGATTCCATGATTCTGTGACTGCTCTGAAGCCCTCGAGGGCTGAGCTCAGGCCAGCCAGGAAATCCTCTGTTCCTGCCACTTCCACGCATCCTGATCAACCCCCTCAACAATTCCAAGGTGCTATTCCTGATGGATGGCACAGACATCTCAGGGCCAGAGATCTTCACCCAAAACAAACTCAAATGGTCCCTAACCACACCACACTCTGCTCAGCCCCCAACCCCGCTGAATCCACCCAAACAGGAGCGTTCCACGCTCCCGGAATTCCCAGGCATCCTTCCC
The DNA here is from genome assembly GCF_036250125.1 of Pseudopipra pipra. Lineage (NCBI taxonomy): Eukaryota > Metazoa > Chordata > Aves > Passeriformes > Pipridae > Pseudopipra > Pseudopipra pipra. The sequence goes on from NC_087564.1 coordinate 14,687,982, forward strand.
CCAGCCAGGAGACAGGGATGGGAGCAGTGTTTTGCCTGGTCCCTCTGTCTGCCTGACTCACTTGATTAAAACAGATAAAAGCACCGAGGGAGCAGTGACAGGCGAGGGGGAGCAATCAGAGCAGGTAATTGCCTGAGAGAGACGGGCGTGGGTGAGACACCAAATCCTCGGAATGGGGTCAGGGAGGGCAGGGAGCTGCAGCCGCAGCCTCGGGGGCGGCTCAGTGTCATGGCAACTCCGAGATGAAACCTGGCTTCCCGAGCCTGGGAACCCCAGGCAGGAGGCTGAGCCCCAAACAGCTCCTGGGCCAGCTTGGCTGGGTGATGGGGACACGGGATGGGGGCATTTGGGTCCGGCCCTGCCCCGGCTGAGCTCGGCTCACACACTGGGGAATCATAGAATAGAATCATAGAATCAGCTGGGGTGGAAGGGACCTCTGAGATCATCAAGTCCAACCCTTGATCCACCACTGCTGCAGTTGCCAGCCCATGGCACTGATCCATCCAGTCTTATCTTAAAAACCTCCAGGGATGGAGAATTCACCACTTCCCTGGGCAGCCCATTCCAATGGCTGAGCATCCTCTCTGTAAAGAAATTCTTTCTAATATCCAACCTAAACCTTCCCTGGCACAGCTGAAGACCCAGCCCTCTTGTCTTGCTGATGGTTGCCTGGGAAAAGAGACCAACCCCCACCTGGCTACACCCTCCTGTCAGGGAGTTGTAGAGAGTGATGAGGGGAGTGGTGAGGCAGCACTTCTGGGGGTTCCTTTGCTCTTTGGGTTCATGATTTCTCCCATTTACACCAGTATCCTGGTGGGTTAGAGAAGGGGAACAACCTTCCTCGTGCCCTCGGAGCTGAGGAGTAGGAGTTGTCACCCACAGGGTGACAAACATCACAGTGTCCCCTTCTGAGGAAGGTCAGTAAGTTGCTCCAGAGCTGCAGTTCTCCTGGAAGCACATTTGCATCCCATTTGCTTTTTTTCCCCTGACAAAAGGCACCCCATTTTCCCAGCCTGCCCTGAGCTCAATGGCTCCACCAGCTCACTGCCTCCAAACCACAACCCTTGGGAAAGCAAACTCAGCTGGAATCCTGAACATGCAAAGAGAAGGACTTTGGCTTCTCTGCCTCCTCCATCCAAGGAAAAAGTGCTTTACAAGAACAAGCAAGCAAAGCAATTAAACTTTGCAGAAGTCCCTTTTGCAGATGGGAATATCAGCACAGGAAGATTCCTGATTCTCAGAGAATCCCAGAATGGTTTGGGTTGGAAGGGACCTTCAAGCTCATCACATTCCAACCCTCTGCCATGGGCAGGGACACCTTCCACTACTTCCACTACACCTCAGGTTGCTCCAAGCCCTGTCCAACCTGGCCTTAAACTGGGTTTTTCCTTCCCTTTCTTAGATGCTTCAGGTGTTTTACACACCCTTAGTGTCCCATCACGGCTTTCAGGACTGGTGTTTGCACAGGGGACAGTGTCAGAGTAGCCTGGGATGGTTCCAAAAGTCCTAAAAATGTCATTTATTACCAGCATTGATCCCTGTTTAATGACCCAAACTGCCCCCAGAGAGGGAGGTTTCCATCAGCCTCATCTAATCTCCCTCCACTTGGGTTTTTCTTGTTAAAACTGGGTCACTCACATCAAAAATTTGTTGCCTTTTTAAATTCAATGTGCCCCCATCGCCCTTATCCAGGATTTCTAAATATTTGCAGTCCTCCAACAGGATCTGGCCATGGCTGCTGAGCTGCTTTGGGCTGAACTTCAGAGGCTTTTGGATAAAGCCAAAAAACCCACTCTTTGTATAGAGTGAGAAATATTATAATAATAATAATAATAATAATAATAATAATAATAATAATAATAATAATAATAATAATAATAATAATAATAATAATAATAATAACAACAACAACTATCTGATGTGATAATAAAATAATGAATGTGATGATGATGATTATAATTATAATGATGATACTTATGATAATAAACTATGATGATGATGATAATAATAATGATGATGATAATGGTGATGGTCAAGTTAATAATGGAAAAGCAAATCACCTGTGGGATAGGATGAGCAAAGGACAAGAAGGACAGAGGGGAGGAATCATGACCCAGCCCAGGGCTCTCCAGGGCGACACAATCCTGCTGCCCATGAGCAGGGTGGGATGGGATGAGTCACTGAGCAAACACCAGCACTGAGCAGCAGAACAAACCTGATCCTCTGCTCATCCCCAGAGCAAACCAACCCTCCCAACCAGCAGGGCAGGAGCATCCAAGGAGCATCCAAGGGAACCAGAGGGAGCGTGGTTGGGCTGGGTCCCCGTTTCCCAGCTGGGATCACACCCTGACCAGCTCTCACGAGTCAGTGGAAGTGAAGACTGGCTGGTTGGTTTTTATTTAAACCACATCAGCCTCAAGAGCAGCTGCTGCCCCTCCCCTGGCACAGTTCCCGCTGTGCCACAGCCCCGGCTCCGTTACCGGCACCGAGGTGACGCCGCGGCCACGCAAATGTCACTCGGTGGCAACAAAGCCAAGGCTGTGGTCCCCGGGGTCAATAAACAGCCACACCAAATGTCATCCAGCTGGAAAGCCCTGAGTAACTGGGAAAGGCTAATACAGAGGTAAAATGCAGGGATGCTCACGGGGCATTGAAGTTTGTTTAGAGGAGAAAATGGATTTCTCCACAGTCTGGAGCTCCGAGAGCTTCTGGGTTTGGTCCCATGGGGGTGTCCTGTGCAGGGCCTTGATGATCCTTGTGGGTCCCTTCCAACTCAGGAGATTCCATGACTCTATGAACACCGAGTTTTAGGAATTTTCCAACCCTGGAAGCCCCCATGCCCTGCCCCAAGAAACCTCCACACTTGCTCTCCTCAGCCAGCACAGCTCCTTCCTTTAACTCAGCCGTGGAAAACTTCAGTCCTGCTCCCAAAGAGCTGAACATTTTGCACCTGGAATCTCGTGATGGGATTTGCATAAGCAGCAACATCCATCACTGACAGATAACACTCACCTACCCCAGCACTGCCATTTGATGGATTGACCTGCTCTGTTCAAAGGGAGAATTACTGGGAGAGCAAAGAGGTTTGGGGGTTTTTTTCCTGACTGCAATATTGAAAAAAAACCGGGGAGGATAAAATAAAATCCCCAATCAAACACTTCATGGTACACTTGGATCCATGGCACATTCTTCTGATGAATAGAGGCAATTATTTTTCAGAATAATTTAAGCAGCTTGGATTCAAGGGGCAGTTCAGAGTGACACTGAAATGAGCTCAAATTTAAACCAAGCTTTATTAGCAGCTGGTGATTTTCGACTTATTGCTTCAAAGAACTCCATGTCCCACGTTTGCAGAGCAATAACTCCCCAAATTACAATGAACTCAGCAGGTGAAGGACCCCAGGGCCAGGGGTGCTTTATCCCTGGGGGTGCTCTGGGATGAGGCAGGTGATGGGGATGCCATCCCTGTGCCACTGGTGACACATGGCAGTGTCCCAGGGGGGTTAACCATCCTCTCCCACCCTTCTCACCCTGCCCCAAACCTCACTCTTTATGTTGAAGGGCTGGGTTTCCCCTGACAAATCTGGGTTGGTTGGATGCCTCAGTTCTTTCTCTTGGATTAGCAGGTGAATGGTCAGGACTGGACACACCCCACCAAGCCTGAAGGAACCCCTGAGACATAACAGAGCAGCTGAATCCTGAACCTTTGCCCCACATGGGAGATGAACCTGAACCCCTGGACCTGGGGATGCCCCTCAGCTCAGGTGCCTCTGTGGAGGGTCCTACAAACCTGCCACCAGCAACACCACCACTCTGCTGAGAAAAGGAATTTATAAGGAGCTGCTGGCCTGGAGCAAATCCCACTGCAAATCCTGCCTGGGGGCTCATTCCTGGGAAACCAGCCACGTCTGTCCCTGCTGCAGGTCTGGGTGCCTGGACAAAGGTTTCCCAGGTTCTCAGCCCTTCCCTTGGGCTGTCACAGCTGAATTCACCCGAGAGCTGGGACACATCCCTGTGCTTTAGCAGCTATAATGCCAGTGTAAATACATTCCCACACATCCCCAAAGATGTTCTCCACGGCTTTTCTATCCTGGGAATTGGCAGCCTGGCTGCTGTGGTATCCGAGAGAGCCTCATGATCTTTAATGGCTTCTCTGCATGAGTGATGCAGTTACATGCAGCTCACCCAAAATGCTCTTTCATCCTCTCTATGTGCTTTTCCTCCTTGGCACTACTCTCCAGTGTTATTCCCTTTCATCTGAGCCTTAGGCTGTGCTGGGATGACAAATCCAGCCCTTAATGCCCAAGGAAATGAGGCCCAGTTCGGATGCAGCAGGTCGGAGGTAACAAGAGATCTCAGATGCAACTAAGCCAAAAAATGGGGAAACGGCCCTGAATCTCCTCCCAGGAGCCCATGGGATGCTCAGAAGGGACTGAAACTGGGGGACAAAGCCACACATGGCAGGTGGGAATTGTGGGTCCCTGCATTTCTTGCTGGAGCTCTGGCAGATTCCCAATGGATGAGCTATCTTGGTATATATGAAACTGAGGATTGTGATGATCTCATAACAAACTTCTTGAGGTTATGGGTTACAGAGCATTCAGCTTCCAGATCTGGATCCTCCAGTCCCTGTACCTCCAGCTGTGCAGTGCTCATGGGTCACACATGGATTTAGGAACTATGTCAACATGATGAGTCCATGGACTCCCCTGTTCCTCTGCTCTACAGAAGATGTTTCATCACCAGCATTTTGGCTCGTTGGTTATCTCCAAACCCAACAGGAAACACCCTCTGCAGTGCCTCTCTCCCCACCAGCTGTCACAGAGGGGATGGGAAAGTGGGGAGGAAGAAATCCAGTTATTTTGGTCCATGGTGATCCATACATTGCACCATCTGTGACAAAACCAACATGCAAGTGCCTGGTTTTTATCCTCTGTGGGGGACTCATCACAGGGCACCAGGGGGGTCAGGCCTATTCCATGCTGACTCCCACTTGGATCATAGTGTTGCTCTGACTGGAGTAAAAGCTGGGAGCCAGAAAATGTGTTTTATCCAGTCACAGCAGTTGGGTTGGGAATAACAACCCCTTTTTCCCCTTGCAGAAAGAGTCCAGCCATGGGAGTGACTCTCTAGGTCAGAAGGTGATTTCCAGGCACCTTTGAAAATGTTTAATCTGCTCCAAAATCTCCAGCAGAATAAAAGCAGTGCAGCCCCTGAACCCCCTTTGGCTGGGGGGTGGAGACTGACAAAGGGTGTGCCAGGAAATTGCTGGAAATGGTTAATTGTGCTCAAATGCAGAAGCCAAGAAGTCAAACTGAGAGTCTCCACCACTCTCCTCGTGCACAGCCCTCCTGGCACTCACTCCCACCCACCCCAGCATTGAAATCCCACCTCAGGGCCAGGGCAAGGGGATGCCCAGAGGCTCTGGAATGAGGATGCTGCCCTGGGAAGGGGTGAATGTCCCTGGAAGTGTCTTTTGCAGCCATCTGAAACCAGCTGTGACCCAACAGCTGTCCCAGCCAGGCTCTGGCAAGGCAGGAAAAGCCCCCAGGAGCCTGAATTTTTCTCCCTGCTTGCCTCTGCTATCTCTTGCTTCTGCCTCCAACTGGAATATTACCAAAATAAATAAACAGAGTATCTCAAGATGCAGCTGAGAGAGAGAAAGGAGGAGTGCTGGCCATCCCTTTGGAGCTGGGGGAAATGAGCCAATTCTCAGCAGATTTTTCAGGCCACACAAGGTTCAGACACAGAGTCTCTAACCCAGACCTCCAGGTCTGCAGCTGCAAAGCAGCTCCACGAAAGCCCAGCTGAAATCAGGGAGCCAAGAGGGATGGTCACATCTCCCCCCCTGGGGGCACATCCCACAGGATCCTTCCCTCCCACTGGCACGGCCAAGCCAGCTCCAAGCAGGACAGGCTGGGGAACTCAAGGTAAGGATGCTGCTGGAAATGGGATTTCCTTCCCAGCTCTCCTCAGTAATCAATCCCCAAATATCTGTGCTGGTGGAGAGCCCAGCAGACAGACAGACAGACACAGGCAGGGCCAGTGCATAAATCACTCAAGTGCCCAACAGGGCTCTTTTTCCTGCATTATTTTTTCATTTCAAACCTTTCAGCCTGGCCAGACCCTCCCCAGTCAGCACCAGCAGGCACTGGGAGGAGGTGAGTGGCTGCTCCATGACCCAGCAGGGAATGGCCCCATCCATCTCCTGCTCAAGGCTGACAAGTGCAATTGCTTCATATCCTCCACAAAACCCACGGAACGAAACCAGGATCTATTTTAACACATATTCAAAGGGACACTGTCAAGCAGCCGAGATCCAAAATGAGAGATTTCGTAAACAGAGCAACCAAACAAAAGACTTACAAAGCTTGATATTAATAGAAAAGTTATTGGGCTGCTTTTTTTGCCACCCCCCCTTCCCTTTCACACAGCAATAAAAAAAAGCTTCTTAAAAATTCCCCCTGCAGTGTTTGCAACCCAAACAAACAACATTATTCTGACACATGAGAAACGAGCACGAGGAGCCAGAGCTGCAGGGAAGGCACAGGGGGCAGCTCCAGGAGAGGGGACAAAAGGCTTCAACTCCCTTATCCCTCCCCTTTCACCCCTGTCCCCAAATTCTCCTACCTCAGACCCCCCAGCAACGGTGGGATTCCCCAGGAGGATGTTCCTGTCCCTTGCAGGATGTTCCTGGTGCTGCTACAAAATCAGCACGGAAGGAGCAGAGCCCGGGGTGGGGATGAGCAATAAAATTTGGATTTAAAACCACAAGGAACATGGGGAAAGGTTCTGAGCAGGCCAGGCAGGAGCTGGAGCTGCCTCCTGCTTCCTTTAAGCTCATTAGTGGTGGGCAGGGATGGCTGCACCTGGCAGGGAGGGGCAGTGGAGGGGCTGGGTGGGTGTTCCCTCAGTGAGGGGTATTGGCAGGCTGGGCTTGGTGCCTCACGTTGGGGAAAATCCCAAAACATCCCAAAAATCAGTGGGGTTGCCCAGGGCTCAGCATGGATGGGCTGTGTGGCTGTACCAGCTCTGTGCCCACAGAGAAGGGCTCAGGGGGTTAGGAAGAGCATTGCTTAGGATGTGGCTCTTGGGAGTGTGGGATGGAGAGGAAGGGAGTGCGAGGAAAATGGAATTGTTCAGTCTGGAGAAGAGAAGGCTCCAGGGAGAGCTCAGAGCCCCTTCCAGTGCCTAAAGGGGCTCCAGGAGAGCTGGAGAGGGACTTTTAACAAGGGCCTCGAGTGCCAGGCCAAGTGGGAATGGCTTTCCACTGCCAGAGGGCAGGGATAGATGGGATACTGGGAAGGAATTCTTCCCTGTGAGACTAGGGAGGCCCTGGCACAGGTTGTCCAGAGAAGCTGTGGCTGCCCCATCCCAGGTTGGACAGGGCTTGGAGCAACCTGGGCTAGGGGAAAGTGTCCCTGCCCATGGCAGGGGGTGGCACTGGGTGGGCTTTAAGTTCCCTTCCAACCCAAACCAGTCTGGGATTCTGTGACACATCACGAGACTTTCCGGCTGAATAAAGTGCCCCGGGTAACATCTGGGATTAAACCTTCTAGAAAAAACCTCACTGGCTTCATAAGTAACTTAAGAGCTGTGGGACTGTGCCTTGATGATGCAGCAGATCCCCTGGGTGGATGTGGGAGCCCCCCAAAATTCCTCCCAAAGCAGGGAGGGCTCGCTCCCCGCCTTTCCCCTCCTGGCAGCCCCAGCTGTACAAGCACGGGAGATGCTCAGAAAAGCCACGAGCAAAGCCCTGTCTAGCCAGGTCCTGGGCTGGAAAATGAAAAAGGAGTTGCAATTTGCACTTTAAATGAGTTAATGCTCCTCAAGTGCTCTCGTGTCAGAGCCGGGAGTCGCAGCCAAAGGCACAAAATGCTAATTCAGCTCCGCAATCAATGGGGCCTTTCTGAGAAGTGCCTGGATAATTAGGGGAGAAACAGAAAGGAGGGTTTTAAAGAGGCAAACAGCTGGAATTCATTACCTCCCTTTAGGATCTGAGCTGGCAAAGCAGTGGGTTCCTGAGGGCTGCCATGGGCAAGCTGAGGTAATCCCGGGAGCTGCGATGCAACAGGGATGGGCAGGATGCTACTCCCCATTTCACTGGAATGAAGAAGACCTAAAGGACCAGAGGGTGGAACCAGAACCAGCAGCTCATCAGATGTAGGAATGACCCAAGTTGGGCAGTGAGCACATCCCCAGTGCTGATCCAGGGGAGCACTTGGGGAGGGATGTGCCTGCAGGGAACAGTGGAGTTTGGGCCAAGGGAAGCAGAGCTGCAGCCCAACTATCTCCTCCTGATTCACCAGGTCTCCAAGAGAATATTTATTAAGCAATTGAATCAAAAAGATCAGTTAAAGGCATTTGGAAAGACTGCAGCAAAATATGGTCTTTCCTTGGGAGAGAATTCCTCGTCTGGTTCCCTTGTCTAATAAACACTTTGGCACTAATGAGGCCCCTCCTCAGCATCTCTCACAGCTTTCAAAAGAGCAAAAATCACCAGGAAAAAAACACTCAGGGGATGGGATGCCTATGGACATCAGCAAAGCTTTGGGGAAAAGCCATAAAACTCAATCTCTTTGAGATTTTTCTGTGCACAGACTCAGCCCTGCCCCTGAGCCCACAGTGTTTGAGGAGACTCCTCCCGAGCCCAGGCAGGGCAGCAGGAAGCCAGAGGAGAACCAACATCCACCTGCACGCTGAAATGAGCTCAAAGAGGGGCTTTTGGCTGCCTTTCCTGGGGCTAAATGGTTACAAAACTCAGTTTTCACAATGTTTGCACTGGAGAGCGACAGGGACCAGCCTCGGGCTGGATGAGCCAGGCTTTAAATCTGGATAGAAATCCCCTGGATTTGGCCCATCTTCCTGGGTGTTTGCCTCCTGAGGGGGCTGCAGGGAACAGGCTCTTTGCTTTGAGCACTGATGGACATTTTGATGTTGAGCTGCAGCAGTGAGTGACAGCTTTCAGGGTTTAGTCCTCGGTCAGGCACAGCTGTAAACCCGACCAGTGCTGGCCCTAATCCAGCAAAGCACTTAAACCAACCTTCTCCTGCGGATTTCACCCAGGCTTAGAGCGGGCAGGGCTGCAAATGCAAGGTGAGGATGAAGCACCAGGAGGGGAGGATGTGATGCTGCCTGAGTTTGGGGTCAGCAGCCAGTGATGGGGCAGGAGGGGAGTTCCCAGGACATCACTGTGGTGTTATTTACACACATTAATTCAGCATCAAGCCAGGCCCAAGGAGGCATCTAATGATGGTAATTGGTGGCACAGAGATGATTACCCTGAATTTCTCAAGTTTTGCAGTTGAGGTATCATCATCTCAACTCCCCCCTCCTAAAAAATCCCGCTGTGGGTTGATTTCCAAGAGCGAGCGAACCCAGGGCTTTGAGCTTTAACTGGGCAATTCTGTGGCAATGAGAAGTTGGCATCTTGAAGGACAACCCCCATGTGGTGCTTCTGCCATTCAATAACAGAGGGAAGATAAAACCTGGGTTCAAATAAAATCTCAAGGCATCACAGGACACACAGAGCTGCAGGCAGGTTTCCAGGCTGAGCTGAAAAGCAATAAACTCCAGCTGAATGCAGCAATTCCCACCTCGGGCTGAACTCTTCTGGAGGAGTTCTGGCCTGTATATGCCAATCTCCTTTTCCTGGATATAAAATGAAACATAAGACAGGTATAAATTCATTTGCAAGCACAGACAGGCTGGGAAAAATCAGAGAAGACACTCACAAGAAGCAGCCTGGGCAATCCTTTGGAAAGGCTTTGCACTGCTCCTCTGGGGGAACACGTCTCATGGATTTAGTTCCAAGGTACTCCTTGCTTAAGTCATTAGATGTGCATAATAAATCCAGGGAAATCCCTAAACCCCTTTCTGTGGGTTAATTCTGGGAGTGTTTAACACTTGGTGTGGCTGAAGGGGTCAAACGCTTCGAGCGCACGAGTTGTCCTTCCACCAGCTGATGTCTCACCTCCAGTCCCAAGTGCTGTGTCTGAGCTGCCCCAAGAGCCTTCCCTGGCCTCGATTCTCCCAAAAAGAAGGACATTTGGAGGTGCAGACACTGCACACTTCAGGCTCTTCCTAACTTTTCCTTGTGTGCCTCCTCTGGGGAAGCTCCAGCACATCCAACCTGGTTAAGCCACCGAGCTGCAGCGCTCGTCACCTGATGAAAACCCTCAAGACCTGGTGGTACCAAAACTCATTTAGCAGTTAATTGCAGCCCTAATGAACATGAATCTTACCCCCCCTGTGGTTTTGACATGATTGCTTTCTCTGCCTGTTCTCATTGGAAGGCTCTGGACAGGATATTCCGGCCTGGCTCTGTGTTGTACCCCAGAGGCTTCTCTGGAGATGGGTGTGATGCAACAAGGCATCTCCTCTCTCTCCCATTGGTCCATGGCAATCAACCATTGAAGCAAACCCGTCCCCCAGAAGGTTCCTGTGCCCTTCTCTGTGCCCTGAACAAGGTGAGAATGGAAACAGCCTCTTCTTCTGGTTTCCACATCAGGGCCAGAAGTTTCCACGGTTCTCAATGTAAATACCAGTGTGGGGACCTCAGCATCTCCTGTGCATCTCTGCCTCTCAATGCCTTCAATCCACAGCCTGCTTGCCTCCTGTTCAGAGAATCTTAGACTGGTTTGGGTTGAAAGAGACCTTAAAGATCATCTTGTTCCACCTCCTGCCATGGGCAGAGACATCTCCCACTAGACCAGGTTGCTCCGAGCCCCCTCCAACCTGGTCTTGAACCGATCAGTTCAAACTGTCCAGTTCTCCTACAGCTTCCCACCAAGCACAGACATCATGGCTAACAAGCTGATGCTCCTGCCAAACCCATTTTTCACCATGAATCCGTTAGAAAGTTCCCAAACCACAAGCAAAAACCAAACCATGCAATGACAGTGTCACTGCCCACAAGAAAACCAGAATTCTTTACAAAATTCCTCATATCTGGCTGCAAGCAGCAAAAACTCCTCAGCCTTGCATGGGAACTTGTCAACCCCTTCTTCTAGCCATGAGTGAGAACCCAAAATCCACTTTTCTCCCCCTGAGATGCTGCAGTGTCTGTAACACCAGGTTTGGTAGGACCGACTCACTGGAGCCCTGATGCGAGCTGATGTTTCCCAACTTATCCCTCTTCCCAGCCTGGTTTGGTGCTGAAAACAGTAATTTTTAGTGTTGTTCCTCTCTGGCTGTGTTGGACAATCGTTGCTTTGCTGTGGTGACAGCACAAGGCTCTGGGCTGTGCCCGACAACCAAACAACTCCCCCAGCAAGACAAATATTTTGCTGTCTCCAGATTCTGCATCGAGCAAAAATAACTCTCAATTCCCCTCTCAATTAGTTAATGTCATGAAGGGCTGAAATGTGCATCTAATTGTGCCTTTCTTGCCTCAAATTATCTCTGGGAAGCAGCTCGGTCTGTGCCAGTCCTCTGGTACCACAGATCACAGCCAGGATGGGGACAACGGGGCAGCACATCCTGGGGGGTCCTCGGGAGGAAGAGAAAAGGCTTTTTTGGGGGGAAAAAGGGAGAGAAAGAGATGGCAGAGGAAGGGAAAACTCTGGGCCACGGGGCAGGTGGCAGGGACTGGAGCAGAAGTGGGGCTGGAAATTCAGAGGATGCTCCAGCCCTAAGGCACGTGGAGAAATACATTTAACTGCTAAGAGAAAACAAGCCAAGAAGAAAAAAAAAGAACATTTGCTCGTGGACTAGAACTCGTTAATGGTAACAGATCTAAACTGGGGAATTATCCTTTGTTTCCCAACGAGCCCTCGGAAAATACTGAAGCAGAGAATTGACTGGGACAGTCTCGAATGCCCCTAGTGGAGAGTCACAGTGACCCTGTGCACCCACAGGGGGTGGCTTCGTCCCCCTTGGTGGCTCTGAGCCGTGTAGGGGGGGTGACACCCATGCTGGCTCCTGGGGAGCCCGCCAGCAGCTCTCCCTGCCTGTCAGCTCTGCTTTTTTTCTCTCTCTGGGCGATGAATAACGAGAATAAAACCGAGAAAGCGAAGCGGTGTGACAGTCAATTACTGCCTGTGATTAACCACCCAGAGCAGCCCCTGCTCAAAACACCACTCGATGCTCCTTTTGAGCGAAACGGTTCCTCCGGAGCGCGGGATGGACATGGAAACGGGAAAACAAAGGAGCTGCTGATTTATTTTCTTGTTTTCTTATAGAGTCACAGCTTCCCTAAATGTTAATGACTCCCACACACACACAGGATTTGCATATAAGCCCTGTGTGTGTCGCTCTTGTTAGGGGAGGTGTTGGGATGTTGGGGGAAGGAGTCATCCCAAACTGCCCAAATGTCAGGAGAGGGGATGACACTGAGATGAACCCAAAATGAGGGTTCTCAGTGGGGCAGGATTTAGTTCTGGTGGTGAGCGTGTTTTGCCATAATATTTTTGGACAGATTTCCCCAGAGAAGCTGTGGCTGCTCCATCCCTGGAAGTGTCCAAGGCCAGGTTGGACGGGACTTGGAGCAACCTGGGCTAGTGGAAGGTGTCCCTGCCCATGGAACAAGATTATCTTCCAGTTCCCTTCCAACTCAAACCATTCCATGACTCTATTTTTTCCCCTCCCTCCTCTGGAAAACTGCATCTCCAAAAAGCTCAGCAGTTACCTGAAGGTTTACAGCACCATGAGATGAGCAAAACATTATTTCTCTTCCTCAACCCTCCTGTGGGTGTCACAGAGCCCAGGAGATTCCAGCCTATGTGTCACTTCCCACTAAACCTTCTCAATGAAGGTCCCGTTTAGAAACACTTCATGATTATGTATTAAATGATTATTAGAAGCCATGACTGTGCATTCTTAAACAGCTTATTGCAAATCATCCTGCAATAAAACACCTCAAAAATAAACTCTCAGCCGCTGATGCCTTAATAAGCTGCAATAAAAACACGTATCAGAGCTTGTAATGCTGCTGAGCTTAACTCCAGGCAGCTTTAAGGAGCTAATTTAAGTCTGATTGACACTTTCAGCCTGCAGACACTTAGGCAAGGCAGCAGGAGTGATGCCCCTGTTTGGGGATGCTCAACTCAACGGGATCCCAGGTTGTACAGGAGCAGGAAAACCCCCCAGATGTTCAAAGGTGGGCAGAGAGGGAAGCCTGAGGCATCCCAGCTGCTGGGAAAGGGGAGGTTGTGCAGGGAAGGACGAGCAAGGCTGAGCCACTGGCTGCACAGGGAAACTTGGGTGCAGGTGAATTTCCCAGGTGAAATTCCCAAGTTTCTGGGTTTTTCCTGCAGAAGCAGCCTGGCACATGCACAGCTGGGACATGGGCAATGATGGATGTTTTGGCAGAGGGAAGGAGTCAGGAACCAACCCTGCATCCCGATGGATCTGCAGCCCCCCAGGGCAGGGCTGAGCCTCCTGGGTGTGCCTTAAACCCCAACAGGAGCAGCCACTGGTTCTCTGTGCACCCCCTGCTCACAGCCAGCCCTGATCCTTCCAGCATTTCACTCCCATAATGAGGAGGATTTGGGGAGGGTGAGGCAGAGCTCAGACATCCCCTCCAAGCACGGTCACCTCGGGATCCACAGCACTGGGGCTATTTTCAATCCAATTATCTGCAGAGTTGCAGCATCTTCCCTTGGCCAGGATGAGAAAGGAGCCAGCCAGATCTGTAACTCTCCTGTAGCCCTGCTTTTTATGAGTGTTTAGCACAAGCTCCTCGGAAAACAAACAAACAATCAGTAAGAGCAGAGGAGCTGCTGGAACACCGAGGGCTGCCCTGGATGCCATACAGAGAAATACCTGCAGACTGCAGCAACTGGCTCCAAGGGATGTTTGCTGGGAGACAGAGGGAGGGTTCAGCAAAGCAAAGGGAACTTCAAGGCAGGTGGCTCATCAGAGCTTCTTTGATGCTGCAAAACTACTTTCCCTCCATCGTTTCTCTGAACAGGGAATTTTGCCTCGGACCTTGGCTGAGCCCAGATTGCACTTGGATGGTACCTTTTGTTCCTCAAATAGAAAGGACTGAAGGAACTCAACCCTGATGGAGATCACAGCCCCACTTTTGGAGAGTCCAAGCACTCCTGCTGCCTTTGCTTTTCCTTGCAGGAAGGGTTTCTATGCAGAGAAATCAATCCAGGGAAGGAAAAGGCATTAAAATGGTGCAAAGAGCTTTCACAGCTGAGCAGAGCAGCTCTTGGTCTACCATTTGCTGCTCAGAAATAACTAAGCCACTTCTCTGAGTGCCTGGAGACCTTGACACCAAGAGAGGCCGCCCAGCGTGGCCAACTGGGACTTACAGGCACAGGAGGGTCATAAAAAAGCCAGATGTTAATGACAAAATCATTCCCCAGCGATCACTCAGAGCCTGACACAGGACCTGCACAGCACTGAAGCATCATATGGTCCCTCTGGGGCTTAAAAAAAAAAATGCCCTGTCACGTATTACAGCATCAAATTGCCCTGTTTCACCAGGGAACTGAAAGTCAAGGGTTATTCCCTGGGAAATAGGTCTCCTTGAGAGGGTTGTTCCAGCAAACAGGGCACCAGCACTGCCTTAATGCCCAGCACCACAGAGCCCTGGGGTTTAGCAGCAGCGCTGCCTCCCCCAATTAGTGCCCTGGTAATTGGTTAGGAAAGCAGCCAGGCCGATCTGATATTTGGATGGCCCAAAATGGGAGGATGCAGTGAAAGAAATTTCCTGCCAGAGCTCCTCTGCAGTCAGGAATCGTGCCAGGGCTCCGCGGGCGGGAGGCTCCCGGCTCTCGGCACGTGCTGGAAGTGTCCCCCTGTCTCCTGCCTGGGGGACCAGAGGGGCTCAGGGGTGGCTGTGGTGGACAGTAACCATTTTCCCAGACAAAAAAAAAAAAGCCACTTTTACACCTTATATCTGACTTTATATTGGGTTACATATAAGGAAGAAGTTTGTTAAAATCAGGGTGGGGAGGCCCTGGCACAGGTTGCCCAGAGAAGCTGTGGCTGCTCCATCCCTGGAAGTGTCCAAGGTCAGGTTGGATGAGGCTTGGAGCAACCTGGAAGGTGTCCCTGTACACTGAAGGGGTGCTGGGCTAGATGACCTTTAAAGGTCCTTTCCAACCCAAACCATTCCATGACTCTGTGATGCCTGAAGGCATCAAGAGACCCTGACAATAAATCCAAGAAAAACCTCGCCTCAGAAGGCCTGTCTGCACCTGATTTTCTGTATTTATATAATCCAATTGAGGTTAAGCCATGACCCAAGGGAAGAGCAAAGGTCTGCACAGTGGGAGCTCTTGGCCCTCTCTCTCCATCCCAGCTCCTGATGGATGACTCTGACAAACATTCCCATTTGGGGTTTCCATCCAAGCACAAAACCTGACCCTGCTGTTGTGACCCAACGAGTGGCATCAGAGTGGCAAAAAGATTTACAGCCTTTTGAGGCACAAGAGAGCAGGAGGCTGGAAAGCCATCCCTGGGGAAGGCTGGGAGAGGAGTATCCATCTCCGCTCCGCTCCTGGCCCGGCCCATCCATCCTGTGGAGCAGCACAGGCAGAACTGCCTCCAAATCTCTATTAACCCCCACTAATGTGGCAGCCCTGGCCCACAGCTCCATCAAAGTGTCAGAATATGAATGGAATTAGGATTTGATGGAATTGCAGTTCCAGCAGAGCAGTGACAGCAAGGGCAGTGCAAATATGGATCCTCATCCCATCTCCTGTGCCTCGCCGGAGCAGCCAGAGATAAATTTCCTGACGGCTCCAGGAGCTGAGCAGTATCACTGGCTCTGTTGTTCTCACCAGGATGGAGCTTTTCCATCGGCAAAGACACCAATTCAGAAGCCCTGGTGAGGGGCTGCCAAGATGTGGCTGCACCATGGAAACATGGAAGGTGAATTTTGGCTCAGAGCTTTTCCCCAGGGATCTGCTGCCCTGCACGTGCCTGAACCCTCCGGGACCAGCTCCAGTTCTCCATCAGCCTCATTAAAGCCTCAAGTTCAATTTGCCACATTTAACACGAGACTAAATCCCAGAATCAGGGAATCAGAGAGTTCTAAATGAGGGGCTGTGCACGGCAAAACCTGAGGTTTGCACCTCGTGGTTTGCAGGCACGGGGCAGGAATCCCTGCCAGGAGAAGCACGTGGCCCAGAGCCCTCCACAGCCCCCATCACCTCCTTTGAAATCTTCATATTAATAATTAACCACGTTCCACTGCATTATCTCTTCTCAGCCCCTTCAATGCAACTTCCCCGTCTCGAGGATTTGAAAGGGACTGGGAGTGACATCAAATGTTAATACTTAGGGACAACACTGAAGTAAATAGATAAAAGCATCCCACCCCTTCCTTTCTCCAGCTCATCATTTATTCTGTTTTCACATCCTCCGTACGCTCGTTTGGCAATGACAAAGTTGCATCTTTTGCAAAACACAGAAATACAAGTTGGCTCTGAATCGTGACTAAACAGCCCCTTGAAGGATTAAAAATAAGGGGAAAAGCAGAGTTTTTCTCCCTCCCCCCCCAAATGGACTCCAACACATTAAATCTCAGCTGAAGGCCAAGAAAGTGGAGAGAGAACATTTTGGTGCTGCAGGAAGGATGTGCCAAAGGAGACATGGACACTGTGGGACGTGGTCAGGGATGAAGCATTTTGTTGTTTTACCCTGATTTCAAGAAATAGCTGCAAACAGTAAGAACAGGCTTGAACTAAAGCACCAGGGGGTAGATCCGGCAGCAGATCCAGCGCCTGCTGTGCCTGAGAGAGATCAGGAATTCAAAGCCTGTTCTCCCTCTTTCCAGGCTCCAGAAAACATCCTCAGACCTCCCTGGGCACCACGTTACTGGTACAAAAAAATCCAGTGAACACCTTCCCATCCCTGGGAGTGTCCAAGGCCAGGTTGGATGGGGCTTGGAGGAACCTGGGCTAGTGGAAGGTGTCCCTGCCCATGGCAGAGGAGTGGGATGAGATGAGCTTTAAGGTCTCTTCCAACCCAAACCATTCTGGGATTTCATTTAAAAACTAATCAGCAAAATAATATGCAAAAGGGAGCAGATCTGGGTGAAGCACAGGGAAGGCTGCAGGACGTGCAGTGGCTGTGGCTCACTGGAGTTCATCCACTGAGTCCTCTCCTTGTCCTACTTGAGATGTTTTATCAGCATCGTCATCAGGAGGGAATGACTTTGGTCTCTCCCTCTCAGCAGCTCCCTTATCTGCCCCTGGCATTGCTTTAATCTCTTTGCCTGTTTGTTTGCTCTGTTTCTCCAGCTGGAGACAGAAGTTGAACTGAAAAACATTTGCATTCCAGTTCAGAGCCACTGCAAAGGCCTCCAGACTCCTCCTCCCAAGGCATGGAAAATGTTAAAGATCCAACTGGTTGCAGAAAACCCAAAGAAAGCCCTTGAAGCCACTGGCCTGGGGATGGGACATGAATTAAACCACATATAAACCCCCCCAAGCCCAGGGGCCTGGGGGCAGCCATCCCATCTGCTCCTCCCAGAGCATTCCTACCCTCGTTATTCCCTTAATTAAAGCGGGATTGCCCCGGCGCGGCGAGAAGGAAGAAGAACCCGGTTCCCTGTCAAGGAATCCCGAGAATATTTGCAAGGAGCTCTGTTTTCCCCTCGGTTTGCAAGAAGCTCGTGCCTACTGAGCAATTCTCCTAAAAATACTGGGAGTGTTTTGACATCGAACGGCGCCAGAAATCCCCCCCCCGTCCGCGGCGCCGAGGGAAGCATATGCTCCACTCCATTCCAAGGGCTCCTCCAAAAGCTGGGCTGGGAGGTTTGGGGGTGGAGAACAGGCTCTAAAATAGCATTTTGCAAACTTCTGGGGAAGGTTATTGCCAACGGAACGTGTAATTCTGGAAACGTCTTAGCAATTCAAAGCGACGAACCTGCGCGAGGAGGATTTCCCCCCATTCCCTCAGTGATAAAACCCAGGGAACACGGGGCCTTCCCCTGCCTGCATCCAGCAGGGAGGTGACTGCCCGACAGGCCCCACCCTGGGGAGAAAGAAAAAGCCTTTGCCACTCTCCTAGTTTTCTTTTACAGCAGCTCCCAAGAGCGCAGCACCATTTTTAATGCCGGAGTTGAGCAGGGAATTGCTTCTCACCACCTGCTCAACTTCGTAGAATCCCAGAATCATTCAGGTCGGAAAAGACCTCCAAGATCATCAAGTCCAACTGTTCCCCCAGCACTGCCAGGTCCACCATCAACCCCACGTCCCCCAGTGCCACATCCACACAGATTTAAAACCCCTCCAGGGATGGGGACTCCACCACAGCCTGTTAAAGTGCCTGAGCACGCTTCCCATAAAGGAAATTTTTTCCTTACAGCCAATCTAAATTCGCTTCAAAACACCACAGAGGAACAAGACTGTAATGGAAGATTAGAGAAAAGCCATCTCCTTGAAGGCCCAGCAGCCCAGCACCCTCGTCCCAGCCCACGGCAGGGCACGTGACCACGGCACACAAAAGCAACGCCCAATTCAAGACCTGCTCCAGCCCTGACCTGGTTTCTTTAACTCATCTCGAGGAATGCATTAAACACAGCTCTGGTGATCAAACTGCTTTGGGTGGAAGCAGCAGCTCTGATTCCTCTGGCACATCACCGTGGCTATTTTCTCCCTGTAATGCCCTTATCTTTCCCGGGGTGTTTCCTTTTTTCTGGGTTAAGATTCAATGCTACGGAACAAAAAAAAAAAAAAAGCAGCAACCAGGTCTAATTTATTGAACCAACTGATTTCCACGGCTCTCACTGTGCACTCTGCTTCGGATGAACAATGAATAAGCTGAAAGAACAATACTCACTCTTAATTAAATGGTGCTGCAAAAAAAATATGCATTGGGCTTGGACCGTGGCCATGCTGCTGGAGATTTATTGAATTTGACAGTTTAATATGCTCTGAATATCTGTGCTCCTTCATAAGTAGTGCTCAGAAAACAGTTTAAATATGCTTTCAATTTAATTAGACTTCGTGCCTCCTTCCCGCCCCGTCAGTGCCACGAGCTGACCCCGAGGGCAAAGGGAGGGAGGGCAGTGGAGCCACCTCTGCTGCTGAGGGTGCAGGGCACAGAGGGGAGTGGAGCAGCACCCAGGTGAGCCAGGACATCCCTGCAGCACACAGGTGTTGGGGTGTGTGGTGGCCACCTCCACGTGTGGAATCACAGAAGCATCAAGACCTCCAAGACCATCAACTCCAAATACCACCAGCCCCAGCAAACCACATCATGAAGGGACAGCCTTGGCCAAGGCCACCCTCGGTGTCCCTGGTGTCCCAGTGAGGCACCACCCAGGGTGCTGCTGTCCCAGTGAGGCGCTTTGGTGCCAGAAACAGCTTCTGCAGCCCCAGAAATGATGAAGCTCTGAAATGAGCTGCTGGACTGGGACCAGCACCCTCCCACTCTTGGCATTCCCAGCTCAGAAATGCCAGGAGATGAACGGGCACAGAGACCCGGCCTACACTTGGCTCACCAGCAGGACTTGCTTTTCACCCCTCCCTCAGCAGCTCCATCTCTGCTAAAACACAGGATCTCATGCCCAGACCTCCCAACCACGAGATGTGGCCTTGAAGCAACAAAATGTGCCACTATGTGTCTGCTGAGCCAAGGCCTCAGAGACTAAATGTGTTTAAGAGAAAAGGCCCCAACAGGAGGTGGAAAAATTCATAGAAACCATAAAATAGTTTGGGTTGGAAGGAACCTTTAAAGGTAATCCAGTTTCACCCCCTGCCACGGGCTGGGATACCTTCCACTAGCCCAGGTTGCTCCAACCTGGCCTTGGACACTTCCAGGGATGAGGCAGCCACAGCTTCCCTGAGCCAGGGCCTCACCACCCTTATTAAAAATAAGGACTTGGAAATAATCTCTCCTTTCCCCAACTCTGTGGAGATGTCTTTGGGAGTTGACAGCAGAGCGACAAACTTGCCAGCACTCAAGTCACCGATAGATTAATTATCCCAACTTTTGGAAGAGGGACATCTGATTGAATCAAACACACTTCAGGAAGCACTAATTGCTGTGGAAGTGACTCTCATTTACCCAAAGGGCAGCAGAACTCAGGGAAGCAGAAGTGGCTCTGCTTTCATCCCACCAACATCCCATCCCATTACCTCTGACAGCTCCTAATGACACCCCAGACACGGAGAAGCTGCCCCACAATTACAGCCCTGCAGCTGAGGACATGCCACAACATTTCCCTTCGGCTCTGGGAGCTGGTGGCAGACGTGGAAGTGAGACACAGTTTGGTGGCAGTCGTGTCTCCCATCCCAAACTGACCCCGAGCTCTGGGGACGCAGAGTCCTGGTCCCAAGCCTGGGACATCCCCCTGCTCCCTCCCTCAACCCATCTCAGCTGCAGACAGGCACCATCTTTTTCAGGTATTAGCAGGATTGGGGAAAAAAAAAGACCTGTAAAATTACACAATTTTGGATACATGAGGAATTTGGATTTGCAGAGCTTTGGGAATATATGAGGAGTGATGTGTGAGTTAATGTGAGCCGACATAACGAACCCAATCCCAGGATTACCCTCCACCAGTGGGAAATTCTGCCTTGTGGCTTTCCCTCGTCTGGGAATTGTGACTTATTTTACAACACAATTACGAGGAGCGGCAACAAGGATAATCAGGCACTTGAATTTTCCCCAACGACTCCTTTTCCTTGCTGTATTCCCAGGTTTCTGCCACTGCTCATCCGTGCCGTGGGCTCAGCTGGCACATCCCTGTGGAACGGCACCTTCCAGCACCTCGGAGCTGCCAATGGGTTTATCCTACAGCACCCTATGGAAAGCTACTTTGCCTGGGATTATCCGTTCTGGTTTAGCACAAAGGAAGCAGGACATAATGAGGTTGAGTGACTGGCACAAGATCACACAGGGAACTAATTACCCCTGGGCCTGCCTGGGTGTTCAGCACCCTCTGGAGTGGAGCACGTGCAGGAGGGTGCTGGGGATGCAATTCCAAGAGCTTGGCACTTGATGATGGACAAGTCCACAGCCAGGGCAATGCACCCCACCCCACCTTCCACCACAGCCATCAACAATGAGATTGTAAGCCAGGAAATTCTGTGACATTCAGAGCTCCTGCAGCTTGGGCAGGGAACACAGTGTGGCTGAGAGTAGCTGATCCAGGGATGGGGCTAAAACTCATGGAAAAAGGCTGCTTTTCCACCCTCTGATAACAAAGCACCTGTACTTGAGTGACCTTAACGAGGGGGTTGAGCTAAGGGCTGCCCAAACCAGCCCACCAAATACTACCTTTGATGGCCCAGCAGCCTCACTCTGTGCTAAATCCAATCCACTCTGGGCAGCAGGAATTGCCTGGTGTCGTCACAGGCTGGCCTGCTTTAATCACGTTAAAAGCCACGGAGACGGCATCATTCCGGCATCATTCCGGCATTATTCCGGATCAGGGATGAATAAGGCTTTTAAAACCAAACTCAAACCCGAGCAATCTGCTTACAAAAAAAAAAAAGCATTGCAATAAGGAAAAGTCAGATTGTTGCTATCAAATGCACTTTAAACCAATCAAACCTGCAAGTGCAGAACCGTCGGGCCTCGGGAAGGCTGGAGGAGGAGGAGGAGGTGGCTCTTCCCAAGTGTTTGGAATCACTTCCAGGGCAGATCACAGGTAATTTGGGTCAATGCTTAAGATACTAAACCATTGCTACAAACCTTGGGATTTAACAAGCTTTGGGACTTAGCAGGCAAGGGATAAAGCAGCAGAAGTTTAAATACTTCCAGGGACATTTGTCTTCCATGCAATGCTACACCCTGGGAGGTCCTGTAATACCCTCTGGACCTTTTCTGGGGCCGTTCCCTGGTAAAAGGAAATTTGAGGAAAAGGGTGAGGATGATGGGGGATTTGGGAAGCCTTGCTGGAGGTGATGTGCACACCTGCAAGGCTGGGATGCAGCATCAGAATCCTCTCCCTCAGCTCTCATCTTTTCCTAGAATTCCACTTAATGAGGAATGTCACCGTGCACAGAGGTGCTGGTAACTTGGCTTTTTCTGGATATCCAAATGACTAAAATACTCAGAGCAGCCCCTTCCTTAAATCCAGTCCCGTGCTGGAGCCTTTAGGCAAAGACAAAAAAGAAAAGAGAAGGAGGAAAAAAAAAAAACAAACCCCATCCTCATTCGTGGGCTTCACATGTTCCTTCAGACCCTGCAAAAATATCAGGGGGTTAAAGAAAAAATGTCATCTCTCCAAAGGGCCTCCCGGGGAGGAGCGTGGGAGAGAAAACCTTCTCTTTCCATATGGTTTGTGCACGGAGCTGGGAACGGACTCCTCCTGCTCCAGGAGGGTGGCTGGTGCTCCATGCCAGGCCCTGGAGCTCAGAGAGTCGATCCAGGAACTTTCTTTGGGAGCTTCCATCCCAAGAGGGCTCTCAGGCACCGCAGGGATGTTTCCTGCCCTGACCACGTGTGTGCAGGGAAAGCTGAGGGGGCTCCTTCAGCCCCCTCCTGCAGCCTGGGGAGAGCTGTCCCTGCTGAGCTCCTGGCTCAGGATAACGAGACTGGGGTGTCCATGTAGAAAATTCCCATCCAAAAGCTTTTAGTGGAAAGCTCTGAAGCACCCGACGAAAAATCAGAAAAGAAAAAGTGTTTCTGCCGTGAAACACCTTCATTTTTTTTTTTATAATTGACACATTTTGGAAAAGCTTATCTATTACCTGAGAGCAAACAAACACATTTCATTCCAGGGAGGTTGATGGAAAAACTCTCACTGGTCCTGCAGTCCCTGAAACTACCTTTCCCTTCCAAACCTTGGCTCAGGTGGTGCCTGCAATACTGCAGAACAGCAGTGCTCTGGTTTTACAACCAACACTTGCTCTGCTGCTCAGATCAGCACTTTAAAAGCCCTTTAAGGCTGCCAGATGATCCCCAGCAGTATCAGAGATTGCTCTGATCGAGCAGCAACGACCCCGAAAACCTTTGGGCAACGCACGGGGGGCACCACGAGGATGGAGAGAACTTAGTGCTGGCCTGGGCCACTTGGCTGGGATATAAACCTAAAGCTGAGCTTGGAGAAAGCTCAACTCCAGCACAGTTTAATCCAGCTCTCCCTGGTTCTTTACAGGATGGGTGGGAGTGAACCACTCCAGTCCTTTTCTGTTGGTGTGGACCTTGTGTGTGGTATTAGATGGCACTGGAGAAGCACAGGATGGTTTGGGTTGGAAAGGACTTAAATATCATCTTGTTCCACCCCCTGCCACGGGCAGGGACACCTCCCACTAGCCCAGGTTGCTCCAAGCCCTGTCCAACCTGGCCTTGGACGCTTGCAGGGATGGGGCAATCACAGCTTCTCTGGGCAACCTGTGCCAGGGCCCAACACAGGGAACAACTTCCTCCTTATATCAAGTCTGAATCTCCCCTCTTTTAGTTTAAACCATCATCCTGTGCCCTATCAAGAAGTCCAACTCCTGCCCTCACAGGAGGGACTCTGAAGCTTTTGGTCTAAGGCTTTATCCATCCATGCCTCATGTGGCTCTGAGACAATTGTTGGCTGTTGCTGCTCTCAATCCATTCCCCTCACCCACGGGGAGACAGGCAGCAAAAAAAAAAAGGGTGCAGACTCCAAAGCCTGGAGCTCACCCTTCAGGAAAGCTCTCCAAAAGCTCTCCAGTGTTTCTTGTTCCGAGATCCCGCTCATCCCTCAATCCCAAGGATTCCCCTGGGGTTTTCACAGCTGGTTTCACACCACAGGAACCAGAAAGGCAGTGGAGAGCCCCGGGCTCTGGCCAGCAGATGTGTGTGCAGAGCAGCACTGCCATCACCCAGCTCGGGGCTGCTGCTGTCCCTGGGGGCTCTCAGGGATGTCCCACCCACCCCCCCACCTCTCCTGCTGCCTGGTAGAGCTCCCACAATCCACAACCCCCTCTCCAGCCCTCCCCAAAGGGCTGGCACAGGCTCAGCCATTCCCATGACATTTACTCCCACCAGTGCTCAGCACAGGGAGGATTTGGAGCTCAGCTTGACATTTGTGGTGGTTTCTCCCTAAAACATTCCGGTGCTCACACACTCCTGTGGGCTCCTGCTCAGCCAAGCACTTAAACACATGCACAACATTAAACATTTTGGGCTAAATCTGTCAGGCTGAGCACAGGACAAACTGAGTGCCTCCTGATCCCCTAATCCTGCTGTGTGGCAGCACGAGGGACACACAGCAGCTCTGCAATGAAGAAAATAACGGTGGTACCCAGTTACCTCATCTCTGCTGCCCCACAGAGTGACACAGATGGAGCTGCAAAGATGGGAAATGGCATTTGGGAGCCTCAGCTCCCCACTGCCAGAACCCCAACTCCTGCTGGTGGCTGAAGGGCGTGATTTTCCAGCAAAAAAGGGCAGCTTTGGCTCTGATTTAGTCAGCAGCGGGTGCTGGAGCAAAGCTCTCTGTTGTGTGATGCACCATCTCACTGGCCAGCCCAGATTTGGGGAGGCAGAGAGGGCATCCCTCCCTCCTAGTGCCTGCAGCTCCACAGCAGCTGGGATTCCCTGCTCTCCACTCCTTGGGATCTTACAGAGATCTCCAATCATGTGGGAGTGGGAAAAAATCAGAGAATCCCAGAATGATTTGGGTTGGAAGAAACCTTAAAGCTCATCCCATTCCACCCCCTGCCATGGGCAGGGACACCTTCCATTAGACCAGGCTGCTCCAAGCCCCGTCCAACCTGGCCTTGGATCCATCCACATCTCCAGCAGCAACACAGGCTCTGTGATCAGCCCACCCCCTCTCCCTCCTGCCCTGGCATCCCACGTCAGCCACCAGCCCCCCTGGAATTCCTGAGGAGTTTGGCTCTCCCTGAGAGCCCCGAGTGCTGTGTGCCCATAACCAGGAAATTCAACCATTCCCAACCCAGTAATGGGGGAGGCAGAGCAGCAGGAGAGAAATGCAGGAAGGAAAACGCTCCTGTGTCCATCCTCTGCTCCAAGGCTTTGCTTCAAATCACCAGGGAGCAGCCAGGGACAGGGACAATTCATGGAAAACACAGACAGCTCTCTGCCTGCACCCTGGTTTGGGGAGCCCTTGGCACCCCATGCTCTGGTTTTCCCTCCACCTCTCCAAGCTGCTGAGCCGAGGTGTTGGTGCAATGAGTGGCACCATCCTGGCCTCCTGCATCCCATCCCCATCCTCATCTTGCTTCCCAATCCCAGGGAAGAGGCAGCAGCAGCCCCAGGCTACGCCCTGTGCACAAACAGCTCCGCTGAGCTCAACAAGTGCCCTGGTGTTGTGTGGCTGCTGCTCTGCAGCCCCTCGGAGATCCAGGGAAACAGAACAACACAGAAACCAGACAACAGCCTCAAAATTGCCTTGGGAATGGTCAGGGATGAAGTTTGGCTTCCCAGCTGAGAAAAGACTCCTGGCTGCTGCAATATCTGCTCTTGCAGGTGGCTCCCAGTCCCCGGGGGCTGGAGGCACTGGCCGTGTCCTGCATCCCACGTGCTCCAGTGGGTTCTGGGGACAAACCATCCAAGCCCTCTGTGTGGGCAGAGGAACAGGCTGTTCTCAGCCACCTGTGCCCAGTGTTTTCCTCCTCTGTTATAAAACACATTCTGCAGCATCATAACCCACATCAAAGCTGCCTTTGAACACAGGTATTTACTGTGCTGAACAAACACCAGCAACCCACTGGGGGACCAGCGCTAACACATCCACAGTGTGAGACTGGCAGGGATCACACACGGGCTGGGGAAGGAGGGAAACCCCACCTTCAGGGCTCAAAGAAAGGTTCAGAGAGAAGGGGGTGAAGGAGAGAGCACAGAGCAACACACAGAGCACAGGGAATCTGAGCCTGTCCCTCCCGTGGGAATCCGTGAGCAGACACTGAGGGTGGGGAGGCCCTGGCACAGGGTGCTCAGAGAAGCTGTGGATGCCCCATCCCTGCAAGTGTCCAAGGCCAGGTTGGAGCAACCTGGGCTAGTGGAAAGTGTCCAGGTTGGTGGACACTTTAAGGTTCCTTCCCACTCAAACCATTCTGTGATTCTACGATCTCACCTCTGAGCATCCTGCCACAGGAGCAGGGAACTGGGAAGTTTTGGGCTATTGGCATGATTAAAATAAACAAGCTTGCAAGCAGCAGATTCAGAGACTGCAGGGAAGGGGTTTGCACCAAACCAGCAAAATATGAGTTTGCAGGAAGCAAAATGCGATGGAAACTCCATGGGGGAAAAAGCCAGGTCTGGACGACTGCCAGTGGGATACAGGGGCCAAAAACCCACAGTGGGAATGTGCAAGCCTTCAAGTTGGAACTGGATGATCTTTAAGGCCCCTTCCAATCCAAACCATTCTGTGATTCAACTTCCTGATGTGTTTATCCTGGAAGTTGGGATGCTCTTGGCGCAGTGGTGGGCACAGGAGTGGGATGGAGCCGAGGTCGGAGCAGGGGATGTGGAGCAACTACCAACGTGCAGAAAGGACAAAGATTTCCCAGAAAAGGCCAAAGATTTCCAGCAAAATATCAACTATTGGGGTGGGCCACTCCACTGCCACAGCACAACCCCTGCCAGCAGCACAGCCTGGGGATAACCAGCCTGCCCCGGCCCCTCCACCGGGGCCTTTCATCTGCTGCGAATGGGAGCGAAAAAAAAAAGCACAAAACCCACAGATAAAGCTATTTTATGCCCAACTTGCTGCCAAAGAACTATTATCAGCGTTCCCTGCTTTCACCTCCCCTCTGTGCCTGCTTGTTCCAGATGACTGAATAAAAGAAAATCAGAATAAAATCAAAAGAGCGAGACTGCGAAAGCACCGGGCGCTTTCAAACAAGGCCAGCACGATGGTTTTAAGCCCCAGATAGAGTCACAATGGGATGGCCTAGATTCCTTAGCTCGTTTTTTTTTCCCTTTGGTTTCCTGGACTGCAAAAGGAAGGAGAAACCCCCCCCCATAAAACCTTTCCCTCACTTTCCCTCAGAGCAGATGGACAAATTAATAAACGGAGCGGGAGAAGGAGAGCGGGAGCTCTGACGAGCCCACATTGCCACGGATCGAACACAAAGTTCATTTTTTCCCCCCCTCTGTTTAAAAACCTTTGGCATAAGGAATTTTTCCCGCCGTGTCAGTCGTTCCTGGGGATGGGGAATGTCACAGGGAGCAGGGGGAGAGGAGCCTTGTGGTGCCACCAAGTTCACAGCACGTGACGCCGGGTTGGACCCCCCCAAAGACGGAGCAGCCGGGCGGGATGGCTGGGAAATCCAGCTCATCCTTGGCAGCCCAGGCCGGTCTTAACTTACACGGTCAATCCCAAGGGTTCCCCCGCGTGAATTCCCCGGCACCGCGTCGAGAGCCTCCGGTCCTGAGGGATATTTGATTCCTGCAACGTGTCAGAGCTAAAAATACCCCCTGCCTGGGAGAACCAGGAATAGCCGGGCATTCAACAGGCCGCGGGACGGGGCTCACCCTGGAATGAAGTGGCTGGATGTGGAGTTTGGTGTTTCTCCTGCACACCTTGGTATCCACATCGCACCCTGTTGCCAAGGGAACGCTGCTGAAGCGCTCCAGAAGCACCTGGCAGCTGCCAGCTTGGAAAGGGCAGCCTGGGAATGTGGGCGAGCCGAGGCGGATGTGGCTCCGAGGGGTCCCGGGGAGGGGGCAGGAGCTGCACCTGAGCAACCTTCAGGTGAACCTTGGTGAGTGGTGGCTCTTTGCACCATCAAACCACTCTGTAACCTGCTGGAGGGTCTGTTGTCACCCTTGGAATCTGGCCCTGGACTCTCTCTTGGCTTCTCTTTTCTGCTTGTTCAATTAAAAGAAGGTTGTCTCGTTCCATCCTCGCAGGGCAAGGATTGAACACCAAGAGCAAGCCCAGAAAATCAGGGATCATCCCTCTTCTACTCACAGGTGGCTCCTTGTTTTATTTCTTAAACATCAACCAACTCACCCACTGTCTCACATCCCCCAAATTCTGCTCTCCTCCTTGGCCCTGTTGACAAGTCCAGGATGTGGAGCTGCTGGAGCAGGTCCAGAGGAAGCCACAAAGATGCTCCAAGGGCTGGAGCCCCTCTGCTCTGGAGCCAGGCTGGGAGAGCTGGGGGGGTTCACCTGGAGAAGAAAAGGCTCCAGGGAGACCTGAGAGCCTCTTCCAGGGCCTAAAGGGGCTCCAAAAGAGCTGGAGAGGGACTTGGGACAAAGGCATGAAGTGACAGGACAAGGGGGAATGGCTTCCCACAGCCAGAGGACAGGGATAGATGGGATATTGGGAAGGAATTCCTGGCTATCCAGGTGGTGAAACCCTGGCACAGGTTGCCCAGAGAAGCTGTGGCTGCCCCATCCCTGGAAGTGTCCAAGGCCAGGTTGGATGGACTTGGCTGGAGGCCACGAGCCCCAGCACCCCCTGGGCTGTTGGAGGGTGAGGGCTGGATGCCACCAGAGAGAACGAGCTTGAGCCAGGGAACCCAACAGAACAGAGCTCTTCATCCTACTCCATCAAGGCCCTTTGAGCATCCAATTCCTCCAGATGCACTGGGATGAAGAATTCAACGTCTCCTTCTCCAGTCATGCCAGAGGGCTCCATGGCTACTTCCAGAGCACCCCCAGCAGAGGGGCCAATGCCAGTAAGGGGGCTGGGGTGGGAGCAGAGAGCACAGGGCAGCCAAGATGGGCTGGATGGCTCTTCCCAGAGAGCAGCTGCTCAGACTGCAGCCCTCATTTCTCTCCATCATCACATTTCTGGGATAACGGAGCTGCAGGGCAAGTCTATCACCGGGGATGACAGGTTTTATAGTGGGCTGTGCTCTTCATAATAAGCCACTTTTGAGGACTTGGCCACACAACTCTTATTAATGTTAAAGTGACTAATGGACAGAACTCTCCCTGGGCATAAAGATAGGAATTATCTCCTCCTCTATGTATCCCTTTCCATCCCGGGCTGTCAGGCCTTGTCTCCTCTAACTGCTTCACCTTTCCCTCTCACTGTCACATTCCTATTATATTATCTTCCTCTCCCCAGCACATTTTCCAAAAGGGGTCCTGGTATCTGTGCAGATAAAAGCAGCTCCCGCCAGGCTCAGGGAATTCCTTCCACACGCTGGAATGGCAGCGGGACCCGGCAGGCGGAAAAATGCAGGCACTGGGATTTAGGCACCCTCTGCCCGGGATTCCCACACGGCAGCAGCCCTGGGGGCTGGGTCCTGCCACACCCTGGGCTCCTGATGGTGTTCCCAACAGCATCATCTCACTGCAGGTAACAGTGATGGGCTTTGATTTGTGTCTCCAGGCAGGAACACTCCTGACTTCCATTGAGCACGGAGCAGAGGGGGAAAAAAAAGCCTGATATTATACCCTTATCTCAGCAACATGGGTCAGCAATTCTTTATACTTGACTGGTGACATGACTTTTCCTTAAAGGCTACAGGAGATACAATTTCATTTTGCTAAACAAGCCCAGAACAGCTTTTCAGTTATCTCAGAGTGTGACACCGGGAATGGGAATGTGCTCAGTGCCACAAAGGCAGGAGCAGCCAGGGAGAAATTGTTCTGCCCTTGGAAATGTCAGCCTGGGAAAAGCAGGCAGAGGCAGGACAGGGGCTGTTCTGCATTTTGGTTACAGTGGTTCTTGTGGGCCATAAACCTCAATTATATATAAAGTCCATCCGTGCACCTCAGTCTTCTGGATCACAGAATCCCAGCCTGGTTTGGGCTGGAAGGGACCTTAAAGCTCATCTAGTTCAACCCAGGGACACCTTCCACTAGCCCAGGTTGCTCCAAGCCCCATCTAACCTGGCCTTGGACACTTGCAGGGATGGGGCAGCCACAGCTTCTCTGGGCAACCTGTGCCAGGGCCTCCCCACCCTCACAGGGAAGAATTCCTTCCCAAATTCTCCCTCGAGGGTGGGAGTGTTTCAAGGCACCGAACGCTCCATTCAAGTCAAGGGGTAACAGTGA
This sequence comes from Pseudopipra pipra, assembly GCF_036250125.1. Lineage (NCBI taxonomy): Eukaryota > Metazoa > Chordata > Aves > Passeriformes > Pipridae > Pseudopipra > Pseudopipra pipra. Next base: position 14,717,799 of record NC_087564.1, read on the forward strand.
GATAACACCTCGCTCCTGTGACAACCAACAGGCACCTGGAGCTGTGAAAAACACCCCACTGAGGTTGGGGTCACCTCCTCACACACACATTTTGTTTCCCACACAGCAGTTCCCCCTGCACAGCTCAGCAAACGAGCACAAAACAGCATCAACCCCAAATCCATTTGTTGTTTTGAAATTAGGATTTTTTTTTCAGGGTCCCTTTCCCAGCATCACTTTTTTCTTAAGAGAAACTCGACAGGCTCACTGGGGGGATAATTTAGTGCTGAAATGTCTCCCACCAAGGCTGGAAGAAGCCCAGGCTGTGGTGGGGAGCTGTGGTCGGCCACACCACACAATGAAGGAATGAGAGAACTCTGGAGTCAGGAGAAAGAGGGAAAAGGATCAAGCCAGGAAGATCAGGAAAGGGCAGGAAATTATTAACACGTTACCCTCTGCTGTTTGAGGTATTAGATGACCATGGATACATCAGACTTGGGGTGTTAATCCCCCATTTCTTGCCTTGATCTGGACAGGAGGGCAGGGAGCTGCAGGGTCCTGCTGCTGAGGGTTCACATCTCAAGGACATTCAGGAGAGGGGATGCAAAAGAACCAAGGGAACAGCTGACAATATGGGGACCTCCTTTCCCAAAAGGCACTGGGGTTGAAAGACAACCTCAAGGGATGAAGAGATGAAGAGACAGGAGCCCAGCAGCTCCTCCTGGGTCCTCTTGCAGCCCACCACCACCATCACCCCCAGGCAGAGCTGCAGGGAGGCACCAGCAGAGGACCTGCCAAACTTTAAGGACGAGGGAAGCCAAGGCCTTTGCTCTGGGATTTTGGGGCTGGAAGACAAAAAGGGGCCAGAGAAGCTTTTGCCTTTGCTTGAACCTTGCCTGAAAACATGGGAGAGCACCTTCAGTGCTTCTTGAAGGAGCAATGCTGACACTGAGCTGCCTCCAGAGACAAAAGAACCAACAAGAGCACAAGTGGGTCTGACCTGATCAGGCTTCTCCTCCTCACAGCACGTGAAAGCAGCACAGAAGGTGCCAGGTCTGTAAAAGCAGAGGATCAAGATGGGTATTTAATTACAACCCCCCACACGGCCCCATGACAATAATTATTGCTGCTGCCTTTTCTTCTCGAGGTCAATCAGCCTTTACTGCCTCAAAATCGAACTAAGACCAACTTCAGAACGTGCCCAAGCGACACTTTTTGGCCGCTTTCCCGAGGCAGAGCCCAGCAGAGCAGCCCTCTCCATGGCTTTATCCTTCCAGAGTTGCAGGCTTTGGAAAAGCTTGCACTGAGTATAAAGAATTGCCTCAGAGAAATCCAGCTTTTTGTCTCCATCAGGAAAAGACAAACACGGGCTGTCGGAGCCGCAGGGGCAGGATCTGCTAAACAGCAACACTAACAGGCTGTCAGAACGTGGGGCTGAGAGTGGGATGCCCCAAGCCACGGGAAAAAACAGCAAAACAGGTTAAAACCCAAATCTGACAGCAGCTGCAAATGGCCTTCCTGGTAGATGGAAGGGCTGAGGAAGGGAAGCAGGTCCTCATCCATCAGCCTCGGGGAGAACACGGCGCGAAAACCAGCGACCGCCCCGGGAGCGCGAGGATTTGTCAGGACTCGAGCCTGAGGAGATCGGTTCTATTTTACCGGCCCTTCCCTAATTACACACCTCCAGAGAGCCTCCTTTTGCCAAGCCTGGCCATCAGTCTCCCACACACACAAGGAACACCAGGCTCAGGGAGCACAAATAACCATCCCGAGCCCTCCGAGTCGGCGCTCCCACCGGAGCCGGCGCTGCCACGCCCGGCACTCAGCTCTGCCCGAGCCACAGCTGTTCCAGCAGCTCCGGGGCAGCTCATCCCAGCCATAAAAAAGGGATAAGCCTTCTCATCCCTGCCAGCAACACCCAGCATGGGACAGCTGAGAAACAGCTGAGTAATTGCCAGGGGAAGGGACGGAGGATGGGGGGGAAGCCCTGGAAGATGATACCGGAGTGGGAATTCGGTGTGTGTGATGTGAGTGCAGCTCCTGGAGGATCACACTGTTAGACCAGCCCAAATTATAAGCTTGGAGGACCTAATTCATGGACGTGGATGGCCTGACTCATGTTGAGCCCTGTGTTGTTATTCAGTGATGACAACTCTAAAAGTGGCCACAGGGGACGAAGTGCTGGGGTGAGGGTGCTGCAAAGCCATTGGTGGGAAAACCAGAACCAGATAACCAGAGCCAGAAAACCAGAACCAGATAACCAGAGCCAGAAAACCAGAGCCAGAAAACCAGAACCAGAAAACCATAAACAGATAACCATAAACAGATAACCAGAACCAGAAAACCAGTACCAAGAAGCCAGAACCAGATAATCAGAACCAGAACACCAGAACCAGATAACCAGAACCAGAAAACCAGAGCCAGAACACCAGAACCAGATAATCAGAACCAGAGAACCAGAACCAGATAACCAAAACCAGAAAATCAGAATCAGAAAACCAGAGCCAGCCCCTCTGCCCATGGTGATCTCCTCGTTCTGCAAAGCAAATTTTTCCTTCTGTGTTAAATACAGGGAAGAACCATCTCAGAGCCTGCAGCTCAGACCCACCACAGGGCTCCAAACATCAGCCAGGGCTGCCCATCCAGCTGGTGCTTCAGGTCATGGAGAACCCATATATTGGGGTGGCAGGGGTGTGCTAAATTTGAGCCATCCCTAAATTCTTCAGGGAATCCCAACACAAAACATAACCCTTGGAAAAACAAACCTTCTGCCTCCAAAAAGCTCAAGCAGCCCATCAATCAGCTGTGGTTTGGGCCATGTCCAGCCCCACCCTTCAGACAAGGTTATTAGTTCTGTCTGGCAGGGACACCTTCCACCAGACCAGGTTGCTCCAAACCCTATCCAACCTGGCCTTATTTCAACCCAATAATTCCATGTAGCTGTACCCACCAGGAGTGGATTATTAGACGAGTAGACGAGTTTATTGGTTTATCTGATGGTCACACCCCATCCCACAGCACCTTCTGCACCTTCAGTTCATCCAGGTCGGCTCATCCCTGTGTCCCACACACAAATCCCCCTTTTTAAAAGTGATGTTGTTTTTCCAACACGTCTGCACCTTCTCTATCTTTTCTGGTCCCCCCAGGAGGACCCTGGACATTATCTCACCTGCTCTCCATCCCACCATGTGTTATTTCTCTGCTCTGTGACAACACATTTTGGGTCATTTTGTGTGTAGCCTCCAGCAATTCTGTTCCACAGTAATTAGAACTCATCAAGCGAGGCAGCTCCAGAGATGATTAATGCCAATTACTCTTTAATTAATGTTCCTTCCATGCTGCTCCTGCCACTCACCCTCTGTGGAGCTGCAAGGACCTTCTGCCTGGGTACATCTGCATGGAATTATTTGGGTTGAATAAGGCCAGGTTGGACGGGGTTTGGAGCAACCTGGCCTAGTGGAAGGTGTCCCTGCCCATGGCAGGGGGTTGGAACGAGATGAGCTTTAAGGTCCCTTCCAACCCAAACCATTCCAAGATCCTATAGAAGCATTTGGAATTAATCTCCAGCACACACATCTCAAGGCAGCATCAGAATCCTGGTATTTTTTCAGGTGCTTTCTTGGGGCTTGTACTTAATCCAACCACCACCTTCCTGCACTCTCAATTACAAGCTCTGTTTTCTATTCTAGGTGCCATAAACATCATCTGTCTTCATTACAGGACCTCATAAATAAGTTCCCAACTAAAGACCAAGCTCCCACTGAGCCCAACGAGGTTTCCCAGCGTTGGATCAATTTTTAACAGTTTTTGAGGAAAACCCCCGTGTGAGAACCTTCCCTGCTTTTCTGTTCTGTCAAGGGATGATTAAACATTGTTTCCTGTTTGGGAGCAAAAAGCCCTTCAGGAGAAACAGAACAGATTCAAAATCATTGGAGTTATAAATTATTTAGGGTGGAAAATCCCTCCAAGATCATCAAGTCCAATTGTTCCCCCAGCACTGCCAAGGTCACCACTAACCCATAGCCCCAGGTGCCACATCCACACGGTTTTTAAACCCCTCCAGGGATGGGGACTCTTCCACCACCCTGGGAAGCCTGTTCCAATGCTTGACAACCTTTTCCATGAAGAAATTTTCCCTGATATCCAACCTAAACCTCCCCTGATGCACCTTGAGGCCGTTTCCTCTTGTCCTGTCATTTGTTGCTTCGGACAAGAGACCGACACAAAAATGAGTGTTTCAATTTGCAGCTGCTTTTCCTGCTCATCCTCATTTCCTGTGGGAAATAGAACCTTGGGATGCTTGGGGGGATCCTGCCTGGTGGGGTCAGTAGAAAATGCCCTGGAGAGGGACCCAGTCAACACAGAAAGCAACGTGTGGCAGAAAGAGCTGGGAAAATACAAGGGGTATATAAAAAAAAAAAGGTGGGCTGCAGGGACCCCCTGAGCCAGGGGGATGGAGCCATAAGCTGGTCTTCAGCAGCCTCACAATTCCAAACAGGACTTGCTCAGAAATCCAGCCAAATTCCTTGCGGGAAGGAAATGGATTTGCAGCCATATCCACCAGAGAGAAATTTGGCCCTTCAAGCGTTCTTCTGTTGTTTAAACTCAATTTGACATTTACTCTCTCTAATGTCAGATCTTTAAATCTAAACACTTCAACGAGATTATTTCCCAGCCTTTCATTTGCCTTCCTTGATTAAGGTTAACTGGTCCCTCTGGTCTGGGCCAACCACACACACGTGAGCCACGGGGAACGAGGGAGGAATTCCGAGGGATGAAGCTCCCGGCACATCAGCCAGGTGCAGAGAGTGACCTTTCCTCCAAGGAGACCTGGACTTTGGGCACACAAATAGCTGGGAAAAGAGGTCTGGGAGAGGTTTGAAGTGGGTATGACAGGTGGTGGAGCCCGAGCTGGACTTGGGGAAGGCTGGAGGGAGGAAGGGATGCGGGGAGAGGTTCCACTCCACTCCTCTGACAGTGCAAGGGAACAGATGGCCCTTTCTCTGATAACACTTTATCATCAGGGTTATTTAAAGAAACTGCCCAAACTCAGCCACTAAGTCTTTGAAAAACTGTGTTTTACAAGAATAGAAATGTCTAAAAGATAAGAGATGTAACCTCCTGGCAGCCCTTGCCAAGGAGATCACGTCAGCTGAGGCAGCTTTGGGAATGGATACCCCGGGAAGATCGTTCCAAAATCACGACTCTGGAACTGTAATGAGACTTTTTACCAGGGTCTGTAGGGATAGGACAAGGGGGATAAACTAAAATAGGTTTAGATGGGATATCAGAAAGGATTTCTTCCCTGGGAGGGTGGGGAGGCCCTGGCACAGGTTGCCCAGAGAAGCTGTGGCTGCCCCTGGATCCCTGGAAGTGTCCAAGGCCAGGTTGGACGGGGCTTGGAGCAACCTGGGCTAGTGGAAGGTGTCCCTTCCTACATCAAAGTTTGGACTAGATGAGCTTTAAGGTCCTTCCAACCCAAACCATTCTATGACTGTGATTCTATAACATCTTGCAATCCAGAGCACCCCCAAATTGTCTCTTAACTTACTCTAAGTATCCAAAGAGGAAAGACAGGAACAAGCAAGACTCATCCCAGCCTGTTGGATGAGCATTCCCAGAGTAAGGCAGAGGGAAGACCCCAATCCACAAGGATGGAAACTCCTTTGGAGCCACACAAACCCTCAGCAAGCCCAGGGAGGTTCTGCACGAGCACCACCCAACCCTGCAGACACTGGGGCTCCCTGAGCTCAGAGAGCTGCAGGGCAACCCAGTACTGGGGTCAGCACGGAGTTCCCTTGGGATGGGGAGTTCCCTTGGGATGGGGATTTCCCTGCCTGAGGCTGAGCAGGCAGGAAAAGCCAGGAGGAGATGCTGGGGGAGTTCATTCCCGGGGGCAGTGCAGGAGAGGCCACAAGTGGAACCCGCAGGCAGCGACTCCTTAACGAGGCAATTTTGGGAACTGGCTGTGATTTCACCAGCTGGTTCCACCAAATGGGAACAAACTGTCTCCAGCCCAACCAGGAGAAGAAGCCTTCCCATGGCTGACAAAGGAGCTTGAGGGAGGAACCACATCCCAGGCCCATTAACATGATTTAAGAATGTGGTTTCAATTTGGGGCCCCAAGCCTGTCTGCTCCTGGCCAGGGACAAGTCTGGGGCTTGGCATTTCTTATTTAGTCTCCTGGTGGAAGCAGAGCAGGAATTACATTCATCCCAGATTCTCTACTACTCAGGTTTCTAAGGCTCCTTGCAGTTGCATACCACTGTCAGCTCAAGTTTCTCCATGAAAATAATTAAACCAAGTTAAAATCAGTTTGCATGATGCAGGGGAAAAAAAACCCCACCCCAAAAAACCCCCCAGGCTGGACTTGGAGCAACCTGGGCTAGTGGAAGGTGTCCCTGCCCATGGCACGGGGTTGGAATGGGATGAGCTTTAAGTTCCCTTCCAACCCAAACCATTCCAGGATTCAATGAACTCCATGGATTAAAGGGTTCACAAACTGTGGGTCACATCCTGCATCCCCTGTGCACCACCACACAGGCTAAGCATGGAGGGATAATTCCCAGCTGGATTTATCCCTCTCTTCCCAATGCTCATGGAATGCCATGCTGGGCTCCCGGCCTTGCCACGCACATCCCTGATGGTTCTCCTGGTGTTTATCCCCCTGGAAAACTCAAGCCTGGCTAAAAGGGGGCTTTTACAAACTCCAGGTGAACTGTTGAAGCTGACAGGAATTGTTTATTCCTGCCATGGGGATGGGAAGTAGAGGCTGAGCACAATTCCAGCTTCCTGAAGCTGGAACAACATTCCCAGATTATCCTGGGAGCTGGAAGGACACAACCTACTCAGTGCAGGCTGGAGCAGTGGGGCTGCACAACCTCCACCTTGGAATTAATATCATTTATTATGGGGCCAAACAATTCCCAAAGGACTTTGTGACCCCTCTCGTGCGACCACACCATGGAAACACAACGGGAAGGGTGGATGTGGCATCCCAGCCACTTCCCAACATGAAAATTCCTTCAAAAAGAAGGACCGGGTCTAAGAGATTCCTCACCCAGGCAGAGCTCTGCCAAACCACTGGGTTTAAATCGCTTTGGGGACCATCAGCCCGTTTCCCAACCTAAAAAAAACAAAACCAACAACTTGTATTCATTTTTCTCCTCTGCCTCATGACTTTGCAACTATGCAAAACACTGCAATCCAAGTGACAGGCCCAATTTGTTACAAAAGGGGGGGAAAAAAATGAAAAAGCAAGAGTTGAAAAAATAAATACAGCGATCCCAGATGATTTGCCAACAGGGAAAAGAAAACCACCCTCCAATCTTGCTTTTCAGCAGTTTTCCTGTTTGGGGGGTGAAGAGTCTCTGGTAGGTCCTTGTCTGATGTATTGATTTAATCAAGTTTCTGTTTCATCTTGCTGTTGTTACCATAGTTACAAGCTGCTGACAAGGTATAAATGCACAAAAAAAAAAAAAAAGTCACATATGAATAACAATCTATGAAGTTCCCATTTCATTGTTTAGAGCCCAATTAAACCTATTCCCGGGAGGTTTCTTAGGGAAGCTGCTTTATAATCACTCTGGAAGGGAGGTGTAAACTTGCTCTTGACCTGGCAGCACCAGGTGAAGGGCAATAGCTGGAGCAATTGGAAAAATTCAATTAAATTGGAGAAATTGAATTAATTGGAAAAATTCAATTAAGATCTGAAATGTCAGCCCATTCCTGGTGATCCCAAAACCGCCTTGTCCCGCTCCAGGACAATGAGCTACAAGCAAAGCTCAAAACCAGCCCCAGTCCTGGCTTTGCTCCTCGTGTTATTTGTGGCTCCCTGCCTAAAACATCCCACTGGCTCCATGAGGAATGCCAAATCCACTGGGAAAAAAGGCATGGCATTCTGAGCTCGGAGCACAAGAGGAGTCCTGCCCTAGTTCAGGGCTGGGGGGAGACTGACACCCATCATGTGAGTATATGCATAGATATATGGATGGATATATTCCTTAAATAATGAGGGAATAAGTGGAAAAGTGGGAGAAAAGACCTAAAAGGGAAATATCAGTGCATTTTTCCTTTTTTTTTTTCTTTCTAAGGTTACACCCTCCCCTTCACTGCAGATCAAGGGAAAGGTCATGGAAATCAGAGAGGGAATTCGACAGGAATTGAGATCCTGATGTTGATGCCCAGGTTTGCTATTCCTGCCATTATTATTATTATTATTATTAATTATTTTGATGGAAAACTGGCTGTGGGCAGAGGAAGGAGCCTGCCTTTGTGGTGGATCCAGGATGGGGTGCAAACAGGGCCATGGGAGCTCCGAGGGCTCCCTCCCTTCCTCCTGCCCGACTCCTCGGGAGATGGGAATTCTTGTTCCCCTTCCAGCCCTGGATCACCCTGGCAGATGAATGCCTGGCTGAAAGCAGCCCAGAGAAATTAAGGAAGGAACTAAAGCAACCAGTGTGGCAGGTTTTTTTGCCAGAGGACGTATCCTTAAAATAATTGCATGGAGCCAGGCGGGCAATTAGGGAATGCCTGGGGATGGGGGAGAGCCGGAAAACAGCCCCCAAAACTGAGACAAACCCAAGGACAGGCAGCAGTTCCAAGCCATGATCTTATCCAGCATTTTGCAGATCTTGTGGGGAAGGTTTTTGCCCCCCCCCAAAAAGTTAAATTTAAATTTAACCTCCCAAACCGAACTCGAAATGTGAATTTTGATAAAAGGGCACGTGCTATTATTCCACATTGGAAATGCAAAGCAGCATTTCCTCCTCAGAAATGGGAGGGGGGGGGATCTCATGTCCTTCCTGCAAAGCTCTTTCTTTTCTGTAAATCTCTGGAATTGCCTCTATTTGAAGCAACAATTTCCCAGGCAACGTTCTCGTTTTCCCCCCAGAGAGCTCGGAGTCACCACCAGGCAGGGAATTACCAAGGAGCAGGAAAGATGAATCCCAAACTATTTCATTTAAAGGCCTTTTCCCACGTGTTTGCAAGTCCAGTGTTCAGCCCTACACACGATTACACCTTTAGCTTCATCTTCTCTATGAAATCAATAGATTTTCACTGTATTTTAGAGTGAAAATTTTAATTTAGGGGATTTATGAGGCCATCAAAGAGAAAAAGCTGGCAGCTAGAACATTTGGAGATTGTATTTCATAAAATAAATTAAGAAATATAAGCTATGGTAAAGGCAGCACTGGTTTTCTTTCATTTTTTTCTTCCCCTTTACACTTTTTCCTCCTTTCTGGGTGTTTTCCAGTGACTGGAGAAATATTAAATCCACTCTCTGGGCCAGGACTCTCAACATGCTTATGTGGAGGGGTTTTTTTGGTTTGTTTTTCTCATCCTAAAAGAAAATCAGGAGATATTTGATTTTCTAACTGTCCTGGAAGCCCCGTGGGGTCACGGCAAGGAACAAGGCACAGGCACTTCATTGGGGAATCAACGGGAAGAGCCTGGAAAACAAAGAGCAGCCAAGGGCAGGTCAAGATTCTCCATCCCTGGGGGCTGCTGCTGGCTGGGCAAAGCCTAAAAAGGAAGGTTTTGAGCTTGAAATTGTCAGTTTTCTAAGGAAACCTCCTTAAAAGATGAGCCAGGGGTGGAGATGGAGACAAGGGAGAGGAGGGAAATGATTGAGCTGGGATAAAACTCACTGTGTGCTGTGTGTAACGTTATTCTGTTCTTACTTCGGGCTTTTGGGGAATTTCTACTGGCTTTTAACAAGAAGTAAAGAGTTCTTGGGAAGTCCCCCTGCCATCTGGGATAGATTTTACCCCAAAGGGCTTCTCCCAGTGTTTAACTAAACCAAGAGCACCTCCCTGGGAATGAGCCCTGAAGCCCTAAAAGTTGGATTATTTTTAATGCCTGACATAAAACCATGGAATGCTTTGGAAGGGAATTTAAAGACCATCTAATTCCACCCCCTGCCATGGGCAGGGACACCTTCCACTAGCCCAGGTTGCTCCAAGCCCCATCCAACCTGCCCTTGGACACTTCCAGGGATCCAGAGGCAGCCACAGCTCCTCTGAGAAACCCATCCCACCACCCTTACAGGGAAGAATTTCTTCCCAATATCCCACCTAAATCCATCCTCACACTTTCATCACTGCTGGTTCATCAGCACTTTCATTTCTCCTATTTTGGGGGCAAACAAAAATAGGGGCTTGGGGATGGATTTGATTTTGTCCCCTCAGATCCATCAGAGTTCCCAGATTTGTTCCCACCGATTGCCAAACTGGGAATTCTCCCATCCCCACCAGCCTGGCTAATTGTTACACCGCTCTAATTATGCCTTTAAAGTTATCCCTCACGAAAGTGTAATTTTGCAGAGCATTAATTAAAGAGCCTGGGTGACCAGCACTAATTGTTATGCTCATCCACCTCCCCGACCCACCGCTCAGGAGGATTAAAGCCAGAAGTTAATATTTGCATTTAAATCCTCTACATGGAGGAGAGAGGGCAGGGAGGAGGGATAAATACAGCCTGGGTTGTGTTTAAGGGGGAAGAGATGCCTCCAGGTTGGGAAGCCCCTGGGATCACAGCACATCCACATGGCACATCCACGACATCGCTCCTGCTGCTGGGGAAGGAGCTTGAACTGCACAACCAAACAAGAAAATGGGAGTGAAAATGGGGAAAAATGGGGGCAAAAAGGAAAAAAATGGGGATAAAAAGAGAAAAAAATGGGGAAAATCCATCTGATGGCCAAGGGCATGTGGGTGGCTTGGCTTTTGCTGGATCCAACGCCCTCCCGATCCCACCGGCGGCTCAGCCGGGTATTTCTGTTGTCAGGGAAGGGATTCTGATGAGTCACCCTTCAGCAAAAGTTCATGCAGAGAGGAAAGGGGGGGGCACACCAGGGAGATTTCCAAACATGGCAATGTTTATTTGAATTTCAGGCCGAAGGAGATATTCTGAAAGATCTATAGAAAATATTTCCTGGTGATTAAAGGCTGCTGGCTACTGGATATCACCAGCGGTCCAGGGAAAGAGAACTGGGATTGCTGCAAAGCCCAGGCACAAAAATAACCCCAGCACGGATTCCCTCTCCATGGAATCACAATCATTTAGGTTGGAAAAGACCTCCAAGATCATTGACTCCAACCTGTGACCCATCACCACGTTGTCAACCAGAGCAGAGAGCTGTTCATTCCTTGAACACCTCCAGGGATGGCAAATGCTCCATAAAGAGCATTCTCCCAACAGAACCAGGGATTTCACAGCTTGGCTGATCCCAAGGCAGTTGTTTGCTGTGTTTAGCCAGGCCAGATGTTGTCCCTCACCTGCACAGCTGTCCCTGAGCTGCAGCCACAGCTCCTCTGCACCAGCACTCGTGACCTGAGCTCACGTCATTCCCGACCCACCAACACGAGGCTTCCAGCCAAGCTCAGCAGCAAACCTTTGGCTCCCAGCCACAGAAAACTCAGGTAGGATAATTATAGCAGGTAGCAAAATGCAACAACAGACTCAGCAGTTTGTCCCCTGTGGGACAAACATCCCGACTGGCAGCAGGGAGCGGGTCCGGACACGGGGAACGGACGGAGCAACACGCAGCAAAATGGGAATTCAGAGGGAGTTTGGGTTGCAACTTTCTTTGCTGCTGGGAGAAACCCCTCAGCCCTCAAATGCTCTTCCAGCGCATCACAAAAATGTGTATAAATACATAAATACATAAATACAGAGTGTGTTGCAGCATGTGAACATCAGGGAGATGTTCCAGGCTGAGGTTAAAGCAAGGACTGTGCCATTCCAGCGTGGGTTCCCTGCTGTCCTGCAGGTGGGCAGAGCTGGAGATGCTCATGGGGGCAAGGAAGCAACACTGAGCTCCCCAGCCCAGCCACTCACACCAGAGCAAGCCCAAAGGAGGCAGAAGATACAAGAGGGAGGAAGCTCTTGGAAAAATCCGGTATTCCCACCGTCAGGGTGAGCTGATCCTGACAGAGGGACAGCACCTGAGCCAGCAGCTCCACAGTGCAGGAGGTGAGGCAGAACAGCAGCTCCTTGACCCTGGAGTGTGTGTACACATGGAAGAGCTGCTTCCTGGGATGTGGCAATTACCCACCCTGCAAACAGCAGCAATTACACCACGATACCTGTAATTACTCCTAATTCAGCCAGCCAGGAAGTTCGCTACCTGATGGAGAATAATTAGGCAGCAGCACAGCGTGGTTAATTTACCTGGGCTGCTAAAGGAGCTGATCAACTGATGAGCTGCTGTTCCAGCTGCTGGAAAAGCAGAAAAAGCAGGAAAAGTTGAGGGTGAGTGTGATGCTCGGCTGTGGTGCTGTCCTGGCTCCAAGGGGAGCACAGCAGAGGCCCTGAGGCACTGCCTTTAAGGCAAGGTGGGATTTTAGGGATGGCATTCCCAGGATAGGTATTCCCCATCCAAGCTGTCCCTGTCTCAGTTGCAAACACGAGCCTTGCAGCCCCCTCCTCGTGTCCCTGCTGTGCAAAGTTTGCTGACCAGAATCTCCTCCAGTTTAACACCACCAGATTTCCCACCCAGCAGGAGCACACGCTCTCCACTGCTCCCCTAAAGCCTCCTTTGAGTCACAAACAGAGCTGGGTTGTTCTCTGAGCAGAAGCACCAGTGGCTGCTGCACCAAGGAGGGGTGACCACAGGGACAGCACTGGGGTGACACAGAGCTGGGTGTCCCTTGTCCCCATGGCCAGGCACAGATGGGAGCTTTGCAGCAGCAAGAGAGCTGAGTGTTGCTTGGTAAAAATCACAGAATGGTACAATGGGTTGGGTTGGAAGGACCTTAAACATCATCTCATTCCACCCCTGCCATAGGCAGGGACACCTCCCACTAGCCCAGGTTGCTCCAAGCCCTGGACACTTGCAGGGATGGGGCAGCCACAGCTTCTCTGGGCAACCTGTGCCAGGGCCTCCCCACCCTCAATATCACCTTGTGGAAAAGTTCCACTTCCAGCCTCAGACGGACCCCGTGGCAGCCCAGGAGCAGCATCTGAACACAGACACACAGACAGACACACAGACAGACACACTCAGTGGCTTTCCCAGCTCCAGAGGTGGTCACGGGCTTTCCTAACTGAGACCCCACGTAAGGGGCTTGGGGAAGCCCCGGAGGGGCTTGGCAGGACCTCAGTGACTCCAAATGCACCCCCCCCACTCCTGACAGCCAACCTGCCTCTGCTGCCTCTCCCCTGGAATTCCCACTCAGAATTCCCACCCTGATCCATGATCTCTGCCCGTGCCCGGCGAGGGGGGCTCGGGTTGCTGCTGCCAGACCCACCCGCCCCCACTCCTACGCTCCGTGGGGATCCCGCTGGGCTGGGAGCGGGAGGCACAGCCCGCCCGGCATTCCCAGGAGGAGGAGCAGGACACATTCCTGCTGTCGGGACGTGCCAAGGCTCCCGTGGCGCAGCTGTCCCTGCACGGGATACCTTCCCCTGCAAAGGCAGGGCTGGAATCACACACACACAGCCAGGATCACACACACACACGGCCAGGGAGAGGGGGGCTTTTACCCCTCCTCGGGGGAGCAGAGCTCTGCAGACACAGCCCAGCCCTTCCCTGGAGCATTCCCGCTTGGAGCATTCCCGCTTGGCACGGGCTCTGCAGCCACTTTGGGATTGCTCCATGTTTTCTGGCCACGCTGGGATGCAGCTGCAGACCCCGGCACGCACAAGTCCTCTACAAGACCTTCTTGGCCATCCAAAAATGGAACTGAGTGCCCTGACTGTGCTGTGGGGGGCTGCTCATCCCCCTCCAAGCACAGACCTTCGGGGACACGCAGGGAAGGGCAATTCCCGGCGGGAGGATGGAGGGGAGGCTCTCACACGTGCAGTGGGGACAGAAACACCAGCTGAGCCCCCTCAGCTGGAGAGGAGCCACGCTGACATATGGATCTGACAGAAAAGGCAAGGTTGGAGGAGTGGGGGGAGCTGAAAAGCTCCATGACAGTGCACATTTGACCTTGAGATTTTCCCCGTCGCAGCCAAGGATTAAACGTCTGATGGAGCTGCTGTGCCTGGGAGAGCTCCAGTGTCTCCAGCCCGGGCTGTGCCAGGGTGTGGGATGGCTGGGCACGTGTCAGCAGGGACAAGAAAAGCCTCTCTGGCCCAGGATCCCAGCAGAGCCTGGTACTGCTCCTGTCCAGGCATTTACTTAAGGTCCTTCTCACCCGATGCAGCACAATTAACACAAACTCATCAACAGAACACACGAGGATCCCTGGAATCTCCAGGGATGGACACATAGATCCTAAAGCACAAGCCTCCAGCTCCTCCCTCCCCTTCAAATCCCCCTTTGGAGCTGAATTTGACATTCCCAACTGGGAGCAACTGGTAAGAGACAGGCCAATGACAGCAGCTACAGTGGGAGCAGGAGCTGGGTTGTGTCCCCACGTCATCACCCTCCCTGTCATCACTCACTCCACACCTGTCACTTCCTTCCCAAGTCCTTATTTTCCCAGGAAAAATGTGAAGTGAAGGAAAAGCAGCAGCTTTGATGACTGGCTGATGGGCTGCCAGAGCGAGGAGGCTCCACTTCGAGCCAGAGGGCTCCCAACACTTTTCTTTTTGCTCCATTTCACAAAAGGGAAGATTTCTCCTCTTGCAAATTTATTTAAAAATAGACCCACTCCCCATTAATGCCACAAGGCTCAAAGTGAGATTCTTCCCAGTGTTGCCTTATAAGTCCTTATTTTCCAGAAGTTTATGGCTGGGCAGTGAACACACACACACACTCCTGACTGGATTTTTCTCCCTTTTTCCCAACTCCTCCATTAACCATTTCCAAGCTGTGTAGGAAGCAAAAAGGGGACCTGCTGCTTCCTTCCACTTCCAGGGACCCCACCACACCCCAGTGCCCCCCGAGAGCTGCAGTGGTGGGGCACAGACACTCCTCACACCCCCAAAAAAATCCCCAAACATAATTAATACAATTCTCATAAACTGGTTTTTAAGAAGTTCTCCAGGAGGGTGATAAGAGAAGGGTGGTTTTACAGCATTTTTCCAGCACCTCCCAGCTTTCCAGGGCACACTCACTCCTTTCCACTTGGAAAACAAAAGGCAGAAGGTATCAAAATGACAGCCTTGGACACCAAGGCTCTCCTGACATCCAATACTGCTGCCTTTGGGGTTTTTCTAGCACATAAATGCTGGATCAGGCATTTTGTCTCCTCCAGATGCCAACACAAAGGGCTAAAGCTGACACAAACTCCATATTTATGGCTCTGTTCAGCTGGATAGAAATTCCCCTAGGTGTGTATCCCAGATTTGAAGTGCTGGGGGGTCTGGAAGTGCTGGGAATGGGGATTCCTTATCACTAAATCATGCCCAAAGCACTCTGGGACCATGGCAGATGCCAAAGCCAGACCCATCCCAGTGCTGCTCTACAAAACAGCTCCAAACCTCCTGCCTCCTCCTAAAGATGCCTGTCCCTGGGGAAGTTTGGCATCCAGACCTGGATCTGGGGACAAAAGGAGCCTTTCTGCCATTTTCCAACCCCTTTATCCATGCAGGGGGTGGGAGTTCAGCACTGGAATGGTTTGATGCCCTGCAGTACAGAGGGGCAGAGGGGCTAAGGGGGGGAAGGAGGGCTGGCAGCTCTGGCACAAACACAGCCCTTGGCAGCACCACAAATGCAGGAAAGTCCCATTCACCTGCAAGCCTGGCTTAGGTCACCAGGCTGGAAGTTTGGGAGTGAGAATGCAGATTTTATCAGATCCAAGATATACCAGGAAATGCTGGGAAGACGCAACACCCCGGCAAAATAACCTGGCAGGACTGCACCTCCAGGCTCTGCCCTGTGACAGGGCTGCTGTGGGGGACACAATGGGGTCAGGATGTCCCCCAAGGGTCCCCAAAGCCCTGAGCAGCCCAGGTGATGAGGTGACTGCTGCTACCCCCCCACTGGTCCCAACCAAGCAGGTCCCAAACCTTCCATGCTCTTTAGCCCTCTCCATTCAACCTCCTGAGCTTTAAACTCCCTGGAGAGCTCAGCTGATTTCCAACCCCATTAGCTCTAAACTCCCTGGAGAGCTCAGCTGATTTCCAACCCCATCAGGCAGAAAGCAGGATGTCAGATCTGTTCAGAGGTGATCGTGGCCTCTGAACACCCAACCCTTGAGTTCCAACACGTCCCACTCCAAATGCTCCCTTCGGCACCCACAGTGACCCAGAGGGGCCCCTGCGCCCCTCCCTGCCACAATAAACAACAAGGAAAAGCACCAGAGCAGACATTCCTGGCTGCTGAGCACCTGGTTTGTCTTTGAAAATGCAAAACTGTGTAATTTTACAGCAAACCCAGCCCTGGAGCCGCGTGTGGTGCCGAGTGAGGAGAGGCTGTGCCGGCACTGGCTCTGCGTCTGACACAGAGTGACACTGGAAGGGGATTTTCCAACATCAAAAATGTTCCTCGTCTTCTCTAACGGGGACAGAGGGGGTTGGTTTGGCCTCCTTTCAGTCCTGTTCAAACTTGACTGTGCCCAGGGTTTGAACTCAGGGAGTTTGGGAGAAGTGGAGCAGAGTGAAAGACGGGAGAGGGGATGGAACAACAGGTTGCCCAGAGAAGCTGTGGCTGCCCCATCCCTGCAAGTGTCCAAGGCCAGGTTGGAGCACCCTGGGCTAGTGGAAGGTGTCCCTGCCCATGGCAGGGGTGGCACTGGATGGGCTTTAAAGTCCCTTTGAACCCAAACCATTCCATGACTCTCAGATTCTCCACTGCCAGACAATACGAACATCCACATCCATGATGGATATCAGCCCAACTTTGCCTTTGCTCCATAGGAAACAACCCCTCATCCCAGCACACCGGATCACTCCTGGCAGAGTCACCTGGAAAATGCCACTTCCCATTTTCTTGCCTGCATTTTTCCTTCTCAGATCCCTCAGCGAGTCAATAGCTCAGGGCTGCAGAGGAAGATGCTCCCAGTCAAATATTCAATAGTTATTAGATAACTTTGCCTCCTGTGTGTGGGTGGGTTGCCAGGTTATGCCAGCACGTAACACCTGAAATTACATTTCCGGGGGGGGGGGAAGACTCTCCACCACAGCCAGGAACTGGATTTATGGGTTGGGAAGGACTATCCTTTGTGCCAGTGTTTTACTCCCTTCCCTGCACACACACGAGGCAGAGAGGATATTCCTCTTTCTCCCCTCCTCTACTTCCTTTGAGATCCAACCACAGAAATTCAGGGAATTCTGCCTGCACCATATGGTTGCTCTGAATCCAACGGCACAAATGCCAAGTGTAATGTCTGCAGGTGCAGGATGCTGGTTGGATTGAAGTTAACTTCAATTACCAGGTGGGAGCAGAGCTGTGGACAGGAAGGAAAAAAAAAAAAAAAGGGAAAACCTCTTAAAAATGCCAGTGCAAAGTATGAACTCCAATCCCAGCAGCTCCTGCATTTCCAGCAGGCAGAGCTTTCTCCCTTTCAGATTTCCAATAAAGACACAGCTACTTAAAAGCAAATTCCAGGTGGGGGTTTTAGATGACAAAAGTGCTGCTCGGTATTCCAAACGTCTCTTAATTCCAGGCTGGAGCTGCAGAAGTCCTGGGATGCTGCCACTGTTTAGATTAGAGCCCTACTGGGAGGTTTCTCCTGGAGACGCCCCATATATGGATTACACAAGGAGAACAAAAAGGAAGAAGGGAGCAGGATTTGGGATTTGTCAGGTCCCAAGTTGGATGACTTTAACCTAAATCTCATTTTCCTGCCACTTTTACTCTGCCTGATGAAGGAAATTTTGTTCCCTCTGATAAAAACCTGTTGCCCTATTCCCAACCACTGAGTTTGTTCTCAAAGTCAAGGCTTGGGATGTGCAATTCCCTGGACCATTGGGTGGTTCCATCACCCCTCTGTTCTCCTGCATTGCTCTGGGTCAACATTTCCCACTCCAGTTTTTAAAGACCCTTCCAAGTACAAACAGAATTTGCCCTTTTGGATGTGTCTTTCCTTTGAAATGAGCAGATAAGTGGATAAACTTCCCTACTCCCACTGCCCAGGAATCCCGGCAGCCCAGGGCCGGATCCTGCACTGCAAATCCAAGGCACAACTCCATCACTGTGGAAAGACACATTTTGTGATCCCTCCAGCCCCTCAGCTCGACCAGAAGCACCTCCCTCCCCATCCAACACTGTTTGCTTTGGCAGAACCTTGTTCCAGATCCATTTCCCAGCTCATCCCCGCCCCCCCACTGAGGCTCTTCCACATTCCTGCCAAAACCAGGCTCAGCACTGAGCTGAGGGATCAGCTCAAACGCTTTCGAGTACTTGGGCCCGTGGTGGTTCCTCAGCCCACGGGAGGAAAACAAGGAAAGCCCCAATAGCCCCAAGCAAGGCCCATCCTCAGCAGCAAGACAGGGATTCCCACCAAGGAGGACCCCTGGAATCCCCTTGGAGGCAGCAGAGTAGGAGAAACAAGGATGCATCTGCTCATCCTAAACCACATCAGGGCCAAATCACCGAAAACCACCCCAGAGGTCCCCTGTCCTTCATGGAATCATCATGGAATGGTGTGGGTGGGAAGGGACCTGGAAGATCAGCCAGTGCCACCCCCTGCCATGGGCAGGGACACCTTCCACCAGCCCAGGCTGCTCCAAGCCCCGTCCAACCCGGCCTTGGGGATGCACAGGCAGCTCATGACTTTAACCCCCCCCCGACCTGCCTCCAGACACATCCAGGATGTTCTGCACCAGCATCACCAACTCCTGCCTCGTCACCGATCGATCCGACAACGAGCCGCTGAAACGCCAAAGTTTCCTCATTTTTCCCTTCTCCCTGCTCTCCATGTGTGCTATAAATAGCCCTGGCATTTCTGGTGGTACAGCCTGCCTCGTTGAAACTTGATTTAAAAGTAAAATTGGCCGGACTCCTTGGTAAATTCTCATTGTTATCCATCTTTACAGATGTCCTCCCCTCCCAACACCGGCCGAACGGGAAGCGAGGAGCGGAGACGCCAACTGAAATCGTTAGGAAAGATTTCCTGACAAACCTCAGGCACGTGGAGGGTTTGGGGCATTTTTCACCTCCCATCAGATGAGCTCAGACATCTCCACACTCCTTCCCAACTCCTGCTGTAGCCAGTCCTGCTCTGCCCCTGCACAGCCTTGGCAGAGGGAAAGGACAAGGATTGGGTGTAGTTGTGTGGCTTGATTAGAGATTTATCAGTTTGGGGAGGAATTTCTGTGAAAGGGGGAAGAAATTAAGTTTTCCCTGAGTTGTTTTTTACTTTGAGAGCTTTCTCTCTCCTGCTGTCACAGCTCACAGCCAGCTTTAGGCAAGGGGGAATGGCTTCAAACTGAAAGAGAGGAGGTTTAGTCGGATACTGGGAAGGAATTCTTCCCTGGGAGGGAGGGGAGGCCCTGGCACAGGTTGCCCAGAGAAGCTGTGGCTGTCCCTGGATCCCTGGAAGTGTCCAAGGCCAGGTTGGAGCAACCTGGGCTAGTGGAAGGTGTCCCTGCCCATGGCAGGAAGTGGCACTGGATGGGCTTTAAGGTCCCTTCCAGCCCAAACCATGCCATGATTTGGGCACTGAACAGGAGCTTTCCCAGCACGGGGTTCCCTATCAAACTCTTTTTGGTTATTAATGCTGCCCTTTTATCTCCAGCACTCCCCACACCCCCAGCTGGGCACTGCTGGGATCCCAGGGTTGTGATTCCCCTCCAAAGTCATTTCACAGCACGAACCAACCAGGAAAGTCCTGCTGGGTCTGGAGATGATGAGACTCAACTCTCCAGTGGCTTTTGGAGTGTCCCCAGCACCCACAGCCAGATGGGCACCCTGCCAGTCCCCAGCAGGGCTGGGATTGTGTGCAGCCACCTCCACAGATCCTGTTTCAACATCCCCTCTTCCCAAAACAAGAGCCCCCATTCACGAGTTTTTCCTCAGCAAAACAAAAATCCCCCTGGGGTTCTGGCAGACTTTGTCAGCAGAGGAGTTTATTATTTCTCCTGCTGCTGTGACATCCAGAAGCTCTCCAGACTCCATCCATAGGTTGGGTAACCTTCACTTCCCAAGGGAATGCCGTGGGCTGGTGATTAATGCTGTGCCTGGGACACAGCCCCACTCCTGCACCATCACTTCCCACCCCGGATAAATCACCAGCTCGCTCCTGCCTCCACCCTGAGAGCAGGACTGCCCTTCCCCAGGGTGCTGGGAAGATAAATCCCTAAAAATGGTGAGATATGGTGTCAGTGGGAATTACAGAAATATATCTCCCAGGCTTTCCTCTGCTCCAAACCTGACCTGAGACCCCGACTAACCACACCCTGTGAGCGTCGCGGCAACGCGGTGGGAGCTGAGAGCATTCCTTTGAAAGGACTTCCCAGGCATTAAACTGCAGCCTCCATTCCTCACATGCCTCAAAGGCACCTCTCTGCTGGAGGGGAGAAGGGAAAAGCACAAACACAAGCCCTTCTGTGCCTGTGTGTCAGCACTTTCTGCTCCTCTCTCTCCACAGGAGCGCGAGCTCGGGTCTCATCTGCATTCAAACCTCTGCATCTCACGTGGCCCAGCTCAGATCTGATCAGTAAGAGAAGATCACAGACATCAAGTGCCTTATTCCAGCAGCCCTCAGGATTAAAAACCCCAGAAATCTCATACCTGCAACCCAGGCTGTGATGAGGATTTTTTTAATGCCACAGTGCAGCAAACTTACCCAATTATTTTTAAAGATTAGCTCCAAGAGAGTATTTGTGTGTTATAGAATCATAGAACGACTTGGCTTGGAAGGGACCTTGAAGATCATCTAATTCCAACTCTCCTGCCATAAATTTCTATGTAGAATCTTATGGAAACACAAAATGATTTGGGTTAGAAGGGACTTTCAAGATCATCTCGTTCCATCCCCTGCCACAGGCAGGGACACCTTCCACTATCCCAGGTTGATCCAAGCCCCGTCCAACCTGGCCTTGGACACTTCCAGGGATCCAGGGGCAGCCACAGCTTCTCTGGGCAACCTGTGCCAGGGCCTCCCCACCCTCACAGGGAAGAATTTCTTCCTCATATCCCATCTAACCCTGCCCTCTGGCAGTTCAGGACCAGTTCTGGAGGATGAAGGACATCCCAGCATCCCCATCCCTCAATCCAAGGCAGCTCAGCTCTGAGGTGTGAATTGGGTAGCACAATTTGTATCAGCCAAAACAGCCTCTGGAGCCAACACACAGAAGAAAACCCAACTCCTATTTCAATGATGCAACTTTCAGTGCAGAACTATGGACAGAAAACTCCCCTTTTAGAGCTTTTTTAGGCCTCCAGAGCAGGAGATCCCAGCCCAGCACCAGGTTCCTGATAACCCCATGCAAGAGGAAGGCAGAGGAGAGAAACACTGACCACCTGCACCATGCTCTGTTCTTAACAATTCTTAGCTCAAAAATCCTCAAATTCATTTGAAAGCAGAAAAAGAAAAACAGAATTTTATGCTTAAGTCCCGAATCATGACTAAAAACGGACTTTGCCAGCCTAAAACACCATCAGCAGAGCCCAGGAAGGGCCTTCCCAACCAGCACAGCAACAAAGCAATATTAAAAAACAAATGAAGTGCCCTGTTTTCCCGCACAGGGGCTTTCCCATGTCTCGGAAAAGCCGGATGGATTTTCCGAGGCGATGCTTCGTCAGCCGGGAGGGGACCGGGGGGACCACTTTGCTCACCGAGCACAGCGAGCACGACTCACCAGCTCACTTTTAATTAAAACAGGGGAGCTGGGCTTTAGCTGCCTCCTTTACCACCAGATCAAACCTGGATTTGGAGCTAAAGGAGGTAAAATAATAAATAAAAGCATTTAAAAAAAAGAATTTGGGCCGCAGACGGGCTGTGACGGTATTTGAGAGGACAGGAAAAAACAGAGAAGAAAACAACATTTTGTGTTTTATCCCAGGCCACCACGAAGCTGTTCCCTGCTCTGTGTGTTCCTTACCCAGCAGAAATGCTCACACAACCCGTTGGGATCAGGTTGGGGTGTTTATCACGGAATTATTAAGGTTGGAAAAGCCCTTTTAAGAGCATTGAGTCCAAATATTCCCCCGGCACTGACTCATGGCCCCAAGTGCCACATCTACACGGATTTTAAATCCCTCCAGGGATGGGGATTCCATCCTTTCAGTGAAGAAATTTTCCCCAATATCCAACCTAAACCTCCCCTGGCACAACTTAAATCCGCTTCCCTTGTCCCATCACCTGCCTCAATCCCATATTGGCTCAAAACTTGTCCATAACCCAGACAGGCACAAAATATTTCCAGGAATCAGCTCTTTCCTCAGCTCTGGGCAGCTCCCAATATCTCCTTGGAGCAATTCCTCCCTGTGAATCCCTTTTCCACCCTCTGGTGTCCCTGTATTCCCCTGTGACATCGTCCCTCAGCCTCAGCCACCGAGGAGCCTCCGTGGATCCATTTTAATTTTTTCCGTGAGCGTTTTCAGGAGTGCAAAAATTTAATTCATTCCCGTGAAACAGGAGATCACAGAATGTTCTGGATCCGCTCCTGACCACCAGGATCAGCTGGAAGGGAGAGGATTGACCCAGTGCAGCCCAGACAGGATTTGCTCTGGCGTTTCTCACGCCCACGCAGATACTTTTAATTATCCTCACAGAGCTTAAAGAGAGTAATTTGTGTGGCCACTGTCCCTGTGCCAAGCCAATCTATTTCTTTATTATTTTACTTATTTATTCCAACCTAAGCCTTTCCTGCTTGCTCCACAGGAGGGTGAATCTTCCAACCCTAAAAATTCCCGAACGAAAGAAAAAGAACCGAACGCCAAAACCCCCGATATCTGTCAGTTAAATTAAGATTTAAACAAAAAGGGCAACTGATTCTGTCACGAAATACAACCAATAGAAAAGCCTTCTGACAGTTAAAAATCAACATTTAGCAAGGGGTGGAGATGTTTTGAGCTGACACAGAAATGTGGGATGAGCGGAACTCGCTCTGGCACATGGAACAGGATCAAGTGATCCCAACCACTGCTAATTTATTGATGAGAATCAATGATGCTGCAACAGATTGGACATCACTGTCACGCTCCCATGACCAGGGCTGCTGGGAATATTGGCCCTGCTTATGGCATTCCTATAAATCCTCCTTTTTTTGCCTCCATTTAGGGGGGAAAAGCAGCCTTTTCCATGATGAATCACGTCCCGTGCGAGCCCGACTTGTTTGTTCCCTCCCAAATTAGCAGGAGAGGGAAATCTGAATCCATGCAATCCATTAAGTTTATGGAAAAGGTTATACAGGATGAGATGCCTGTGATGGGAGGGACTGAGCCAAGAAGCTACACTGAGTTCTCTGGTTTTTTTAGGAATTTGTATTTTTGATCCTTGGGGAAGGATCTTGGGAGAAGGATGGGGGGCAGGGAGCAATTTCCAGAGGAAAAAGAAATTCAAATGAAGTCCTGGGGAAAGGACAAAACTAATCAAAATATTCAGCCTGTGCTCAATTTGTATTTCCAGGCTGGCTTTTGAGACTTTCTTATTTTTAATTCAAAATCTGGGCAACTCCGGGGAAAAAAAACAGCTTTAAACCCCTCCCCCAGTGAATGCAATCACCCCAGGGAGAAAGAAGAGGGATTAGAGCCTGAGGTACATGGATATGGATTATTCCATACTTTTGCAAATGGAAAATAAATCATCCTATTACCTTGGAGCAGCATCAACACAGCGAGGCTCCCAAATCCCCGCTGGGGCCAAGGGAGGGGAGGAGGGTGCAGATCCATGGGGATGGGCCCTACATGGATCCCTCCTGCAAACCCAGGAGCATCCTTGGGATAGGAGGGATCAGCTTTCCCCAGAAAGTTTTAAGACTAGATTAAAAAGAAAAAAAAAAAGACTAAAAAAAATTGGTTTCTTCTCCTAATTAAAAGCAAAAAAAATCAAACAATGGGCAATTAGCAAGTGGAACAGCAAAGCTGCAATTTGGGTGTCTCCAAGGGGAAAGCCCAACAAGTGGCAGCTCCACCCCCAGCTCCATGGATTTCTTTTCCCTTTTTTCTTTGATCTGGCTTATCAGGGAGGAGAATTCCTACAAAACTGGAACAACCTGACAGCGGGAAAAACCCGGAGCGGAGCCCGGTGGCCTCGCTGAACGTCTCCCCTCGCCCTGAACCCCCTCCCTGCCCCCTGAGACCCAGTTAAACAGAAAATCCAAGCTCTGGTTGGTTCTGGCAGCTGAGCACAGGGAGATGATCCACAAAGTAAATGTTGGGTGATAAATAATAAATCAGTGACTGGAGTAAATAGATTTTTACCCTCAGCAACGAGGCTGCACGAGATGTGGTGTGTGGGAAGGCTGGAGCACTCAGGAATTAGCAGTTTGAACCCAAACACAGCAACCCCGAACTGGTTAATCCTCCATAATCCACCTAAATCCCGTGGGAACTTTTGCCTCTTGCTGGCTGGGCCATACAAGAGGTTCCCACTGCTCCTCTCCAGGAAATCTCATTCCTTAATTACAGCAAGGTCTCATATCAGGGAGAAATCCTTCCCTGGGAGGGTGGGGAGGCCCTGGCACAGGTTTCCCCCTGGATCCCTGGAAGTGTCCAAGGCCAGGTTGGAGCAACCTGGGCTAGTGGAAGGTGTCCCTGCCCATGGCAGGGGGTGGCACTGGATGGGCTTTAATGTCCTTTCCAACCCAAACTATTCTGTGATTCCATGATTCAAACCCCAGGCTAGCTCCTGCTGTCCCAGGGTGAGCATTCTTTCACCCCAATTTCACTGCAGAAATCACTGAAAAGGGCAAAGATGGGGCTAAAAGCCCCAGCCTGGAGTGCTGGGCAGGGGGAGCAGCAGCTCTTTGCTGTAAATCCCTCACCTTCCTGCTTGGGGTCTCCAGCTTGGGCCACACATCTCAGGAGGACCAATCTTTGCCTCAAAACTTGATGCAGAGCAGACAAAAATCCTCCCAAAGCCCTCATAAATTTGTGGCCCCAAAGGCATCCCCTGGCCTTTGGAACACAACCAAAGCAAGTGGCAACAGCAGGAAGAGACCTGTGTCCTGTGAGCTCTTGGAGCTCAGGAGCTCTTCCCAGAGAGAGCTGAGAGCCACTGGCACCCAAGAGGACAAGTAATCCTGGAGGGAGACAATTCTGCCAGGGCAAGGGGTTAAATTCCCAGGTGATGGGCCCTTCTACCCACACTCATGTCACAACATGTTCCGGCCTCAAGCCCAACCTGCCCTCCAGGGTCTGCTGTGTCCAAACTCAGAACTCAAGCCATGACACCAATCAAAGACACACCAGGAGGTGACAGGAACTGAATTATCTCAGTCAGAAAAGAGCTGTGGATGCCCCTCCTGGAGAGGACCTCGCCACCAACCCACCCCATATCTCAGGGTTTCACCCTTCAGCTGCACCATCCTCATCCCCTGTGCTCACTGGGGTCCATGGGGAACCCCCAGGCTGTCACTGTGCAGTCAGGAAGCCCCAGAGGGTTTGGTGACAGCAGGCAGATGTCCCCTCCATCCCCCCCAGCCTCTCCAAGAGCTGCCTGCTGGTTTTCCTCCGGCTGCGCTTCCCCATCCCCTGCACACACCAAACACCAACCAGCCCCATCACTCCTTTCTGGCCAAGAAAAAAAATCACTGGATGTGCCATTCCCGACAAATCAATGCCATTGATCAAATTCTAAGGGAAAGCAGCAGGAGCAGGAGGCAGCAGGAAGTGCTGATCTCATTTTTGGGATGAGCTCTGGAACGTCACCGCTTTGTTGTTCCGGAGCGCATCGACGGCCGCCTCTCCCTTCCCAACCCTGCTGTCAAAAATAAAGGAGAGAGGAGAGAAGATTCTTCTCCCTTGGCTCAGGGAAATGTTCCCTTCAGCACGGGAAATCTGGGGAAATACAGAGCAGCCACGAGCACCACGGAGCAAGCGGGAAAACATCCCGAGTCTCCTGGGAACCGGCACAGGACAGGCAGTGCTCGGAGAATCAGGGGTCAACAGCTGGGCTGAGGGCAAAGGACCACGGCAGGTCAAGAGGAGTTGAGCTAAAAAATGATAATAATAAAAAAAAAGCTGGTGTCACGAGCTGGCTGCTGCTCTGCCGGGGCTCTTCCAGGTCTGGAGTCACCGCCCTGCTCGGCACCGTTCCCAACGCGAGCCTGCACTGGGATGGTGGAATCTGCTGCTTCATAATTTGGCTTATTTATCTACTGTGCCTCTAAGGCAGAGGGCTGGAAAACCCTCTGGAAAACCAACATCTTCCTGAAATCCCCCCGTGACAACCTCGGGAGTGCATCAGGCACCGCCCGACTTTGAGAGTGAGGAGCCACCTCCAACAGCACACCCTGGACCAGCAGGAGCCTGCCAGACACTGGGATTTCAGAGGATTCCAGAGGATTCCAGGCAATTATCATCATTTTATAGGAATAACCTTGTTTTTGAGGCGCTCTTCTTTCAGCCTAAGTCAGGTGTCTGCCTAGAAATCAGCTTTGCCCCTGTCTCAAAAAGCTCCACATAATCTTATTCCCCCCCAAATCCAAGCAGCCAGAGATGAAAAGGACCATTTGAAGATGTAAATGGCTTAAGACTGGCAGCTTTTTTTCAGGGTTTGCTTTAGGAGAAGCTGAATTTGGGATTATTTTTTTTTTAGGTTCTCATTCTAAAGCCAGTTTCCTAATTTCGGCCACGAAAGAAACATATGAGCCATCCACAATGCTCTTAAAATGGGAAAGCTTTAAATTCAGCATAATATTTATCATTTTGACCTTTTTTCTTTCCCCCTTCTACTAATGGCGAGGAATAAAAGATGGTTTTAGCAGCCCCCACGCCCGGGCTGCCCCCGACAACCAAAAACCAGCCCCGCTCAGGAGCTTCAGAAGGGCCACATAAAAATTAACAGTTCATGAGAATATTCCTGTTAACATTTGGCTTTATGGTTTCCCTCCCTGAACAAGGAGTGCTGGTTCTGGGAGACACGAGGCAGCGCCGCTAAAACAAACACCGGGAATTTGTGGAAGGATTTTCCTGTTGGTTTTGTTTGCTTAGAGCAAGTACAAGGCCAAAATCAATTGATGAGGTTCATTAAGAGCTCTGCCCCCGTCAAGGAACCAAAAAAAAAAATACCAAACTCCCCAACCTTCATCTCACCTGCTCAGCACCGAGAAATTCGGCATGAAAAGAGAAAAAAAAAACCGCCCTCAGCATTTCGATGTTCCCTCCAATACCTGCAAAATCCCTTTTTAATTATATTTTCTGCATTTTTGGAGACGGGCTTTGCATTCCAACTCCCACGTTTGGACAGAAGCTGAAGTGGAAAACTTGTGAAATGTGGGTGATGCCAACTGGAATCGTCCACTGACCACACACTGAGCTGGGAGGTTCTTTCTCCCAGGATAAGGAACTGAAATCCCAGGGATTAGGGGTGAGATCCCCATGAAAGATCTCATCCCTCCTAAGGTTCAGCTGTGATTTTTTTTTCCACAAAAGCCCACGAGAGGACCCTGCACATCCATTGTCTCTCTGCCCCTCCCTGCTCCTCTTGTCCAGCATCATCCCTCAGGATAACAGAGAGCCTTTGGATTAGGGATTTTCTATCCATTTTTTCCCCCTCACAGCTCCAGCAGCAATAAAACAAATGGGAATTTCTGCTGAATTTCTGAGTCAACAGTGTTGAGTTAAACACAAGCACACTGTGGCATTACTGGAGATGACACAGCAACAGTAATTCCTTCAAACAAGGAAAAGAAGGAGTGAAAAGTCCACCGGTTTCATCAAGTTCCTGTAAAGCCTGAGCAGAGTAATCCAGGCAGAAGGGCTACACATCATCTGGCAGGAGACCCTTTGGGCTTCCCAGAGACTCCACAAAAAAAGGGAATGTTCTCAGAACTCGTTCCTGGTTCCCAATCTTGTGCAAAAGCAATAAAACCCCAACATCTGGGCGGGTGGCGCGCTGGGATTTGTGTGACACTGCGGAACGTGGGAACAGCACCAAAACCAATCAACAAAATTATCTCCCTGTAAATCACTGCAGCACAACTCCCATTCTTTCATGCATCCTGTAGCTTTTCCCAGTTTTCCCAGAGAGCCACAAACAAGAACGAGAAACAAATCTCTTTGTGATCCAAAGGCACATTTACACCCGGGAGAGGAGGAAGAGAAACCATCAGGAGATTCAGGAGACCAACCTGGATCTCCCCCATCCCACCGTGTCATTTCCATGTGGAAATAATACATTTGGAACATTTCCTTCCCAAAGTGTATTCATGCAATTCACACTTGGAATAAATAAATAAATAAATAAAATAAAGAAAGAAAGAAACTAGCACTGACACAGTACCCTGTGAATGCTAATGGAGCATCCCCAGCACTCCAGGAATTTTTTCCTGCTGCTGCTCCTTTCACAGTTCAGCAGGGAAACGGTGACAGGAGCTCCCTGGGGACAAGTGGGACCTAACTTGAGGGGGGTTAAGTCACTGCTTGAGTTACTGCCACCCTAAAATCAACCTCTGGGGAGGTACAGAAGTCCTGGCACTGAACTAGACAACAACACAGCTCATAGTCTCCTGAGTGCCAAGTAAATCCCCAAAACTGGGGATTAAATCTGTTTTTTCTCCTGTATAAAGGTGTTTTCCCACACGCTTTGCCCGGATCCCGATTCCTCACCCTGAAGCCTCTGAACCCACGGATGAGGGACAAGGTTCTTCCTTCTCTGGCTTAAATCAATCCATCAGTGTCCTCTGCAAAGCTCTCAGAGCTTCACCCCAGCTGTGGCTCATCCCAGGAGCAGAGTGAGGGATCAGCCTGTGCTGTGAACCAGGGAGGACACCGGGGACACCGAGCCCAGGGCTCATCTTAGAAGGACCAAATGCAGCTTTCCAGGGCTTGACCTGGTCTAGGATGGCTGCACTGAAGACTTCAGATTGTCAGGATTCTGCCAGGGCCCTTTATCCCCGTGCCCAACCCGCTCCCATGGCTCGTGGATGGACCTGCCACCACAACCGAGTCCCTTGGGCTCAACCAAAAAAGCTTTGTCTGCCCCACTTCCCTTGGGTTTATCCCCTTCTTAAATTAAACCCCAACCTCAAACTCAGATTATGTCAGTGGGAGAGAAAGGATGGGAGAAAGACAAGTGGTTTTCCAGGAAACCCGCCCGGACCAGCCGGATTTTGAGCCACTCTCACGCCGTGTCCTGTCACAAAACTAACTCAGGCAGACAGTTCAAGGACCTGCACAGCTGAGATCTGCAGGAATGAGGTTCTGAGGGAAGAGGGGAGACGTCTGTTGTTTGCCTTTCCCGTTTTCCAGCCCTCCCTGTCATTCCCTCTGCTCCGCTCGTCTCGCCGTGACTTTCCGTAGAGGACGGGCACGGATGCAGAGGGGACTCTGCAAGAAGAGCTCCACAAACCACATTAGCTTTCAAAAAAAACCCCTCTGCCTTTCAATCAAGTCAGCCTGAAGACCTTAAATGATAAAATCTCCTTTCAAGATGATGTGATCAAAAGTGACATAAGAGAAATAAAGGGGGGGGGTAGGAAAAAATAAAGATTAAAAAGAGAGAGAAAGAGAGAGAGAGAGAGAAATGGGTTGTCCTGGCAACTGGCCTACCTTCCCAGCACTCCAGGATTAGTGCAGGAAATAAATGTTTTCTAATTAAATTCATAAAAGGTGGCATTTATCAGAGGGTGACCACTTAAGGTTTTGTTGTAGAAATGGTTATTTTCTTGCAGCGGAAGGATTTAATAATGGCCTGGCTTTGATCTCAATGCAACACTTACATCCTCTTTTAATTGAACAGAGGAGGGTTTTTTTTCACTTTAAACAATAATAGTAGAAATAGTGAATAAAGCCTAAATCAGCCCCTCAGATTAGGAAGAACTGGCTGTGAACAGCCTCTCCCGTGCAATGATATAATTCCACTGTAATTATCCCGGCTTTCTAACGCTCCGGGAGAGATGGAATCACACCCACTGTGCTGAAACGTGAACCTCTCTGAACACTCAGCATTTCCAGCTCAGGCTTCCCAGGCTCAGGACTTCCCGCCACGAGCCAACTGGGAAGCTGCAGCGCTGCCCGGGCAGCCTCTCCTCCAAGGTCAAGGATGGCAGAACTGCAACAACAGCCTTGGAGAAAGGCTGCCAGACCTCATAAATCTCCCTCAAAGCCGACCTTCCTTCTCCAGGCACCGCCTGGAAACCGGCAAGGGACCGGCAGGAGCTGGAAATGCAAGAACGGCGGCACCGGAGCAGTTTTCCACGCGCCTTTGGGAGCCCCGGGAAAAAGGGAAAGCAAAGAAGCCTCAGATTGGGTTATCAAACTAGTAAGAAGCAGAACTCCTCCTGCAGTTGGATTAGCACACCCTGAGCCTCCCGGGATGGCTCACCCTGGAGTGGGGATTGGTGCTATGGGAAGGCAGCTGCTGGGGAGAGCGGAGAGGCTTCGGCGCATCTCTTAAGGCTTTGAACTCCAGGACCTCTGGGAGATAAACAGTCTAAATTAAGAAGCAAAACATTCCAGGCTCCCTAGCAAAGCC
Organism: Pseudopipra pipra; assembly: GCF_036250125.1. Classification (NCBI taxonomy): domain Eukaryota; kingdom Metazoa; phylum Chordata; class Aves; order Passeriformes; family Pipridae; genus Pseudopipra; species Pseudopipra pipra. The sequence continues at coordinate 14,748,200 of NC_087564.1, forward strand.
ATCCATTTTGGAGGAGCCCTTGGAAAGCAAGGAGTCCACCGGAGATGGCCAGAGGACGGCAAAACATTCCACGGTGACTCTGAGTGACCTTGCACGGATTTCAAGAGAAAATGAGCGTTTTACTCCAAGACTCCCCGTTCTTCAGGAAAGCAGCAGCTCTTTGAGTGCTGCTCATCTAAATAAATCCATTTAGATGATTTCACAAGCTAAACTGGAAGCACAGGTTGGAAGGCAGGCATTTGATGAAATATTTATCACTCAAAACCAACGGAAAAACAGCCACGGGAAGGGAAGTGTGTTTTTAAAGAGGATTCTTTGCAATGTGCAGTTCTGAGCAAGAAGGATGGGAACGACAAAAATGGGCCTGAGAGGAGCAAGAAGGAACAAGAACGGGGAGACCTCACCAAGAGGGACCTGCCCCTCCTTGTCAGGGCTCTACTGCTGCCAGATCCCACGGCATGGGATGGTTTGGGTTGGAAGGGACCTTAAAGCTCATCCAGTCCCACCCCTGCCATGGGCAGGGACACCTTCCACTATCCCAGGTTGCTCCAAGCCCTGTCCAACCTGGCCTTGGACACTTCCAGGGATGGGGCAGCCACAGCTTCTCTGGGCAACCTGTGCCAGGGCCTCCCCACCCTCACAGGGAAGAATTCCTTCCCAATATCCCATCTACCCCTGCCCTCTGGCACTGGGAAGCCATTCCCTCTTGTCCTGGCACTCCAGGCCCTTGTCCCAAGTTTGACTCCAGCTCTCTTGGAGCCCCTTTAGGCCCTGGAAGGGGCTCTCAGGTCTCCCTGGAGCTCTTCTAGGAAAGCTGGTGGGAGAACAAGGATTTTTTACACAGAAGTGTGACAAAGAACCACTGTGGCCTTTTCCTCCTCCTCCCTAAAACTGATGACCTGGAGAGATTTCAATTCTTAGCAGGACACTGAGCTCCTTGCACACCTTCCCTTCCCAAAGGCAGCTTTCCCAAGGCTCTGAGCACCCCCAAGTTCATGGGACAAAGGTGACAACAACCCATCCTCTGATCAAACATCATTCCATGCAACTGTGGCACAACATCTGTTGGAGAGCCACAACCAAAGTCTGTCTCTGCCTCCTCCCCCCACCTGCCAATCACTTGTTGGGCTGCATTTCCTTAATTTTCCCATTCCTTGCACGGTGGTAATTCCAAGCTGCCACGATCCAACCTTCTCCTCCAGACAAACGAGATCAACAGCAACGTCCTGTCTCACAACCCCTCCCGTTTATTTATGATCTCCCAACGATTCAATTAGCTCCAGTTTACCCGGCTGGGAGACGGGGAGGGGATCTCAGCTCCGCTTCAGAGCCCCCATCAATCACCAGATGAATTATTCATGGCTTTAGGAGGGATCGTTAGCTCTGCTCTTTCATACCTGGGAACACACACGTGCCCAAAGCTCTGGGTGATCAGAGTTAACTTTCATCCCAGTGATTGCAATCCTGGGAGAAACGCCCTCGGCTATTCTTAGGCAGCTCAAGTCTCAGCGTGGAATAAGGATTCGGGATTTCTCAGCTCCCAAGTCCTGCCCTCGCTCTCCTGTAGTACTCTCAGTACTCCATTTCTGCCATCTCAATTCCCGAGGTTTGATTTATCCACACCTACAGAGCACTACTCAAAAAAAAAAAAACAAACCACAACACCCATAAAATATTCCTGAAAGACGCTGCGAGAGGAAAAAATATCATCGTGCCCAGAGCCCATGATGGGAGGTGACTCTGCCTGAACGGATCAGTCAATACTGCCCGGTGAAAAATGGACCTTCTGATGGGTTTCAGTGTCTGCTCTGCCTTGAACAGCAAAAGCACTTAAGTGCTTATGCAGAGGCTGCTCCTTCACTGAGGATTTACTGCCAGGGCAGTGGCTGGGGGGGCAGTGGCATGAGCAGATGAACTGCCAGGCCCTGGAGATCCCCACCATCCATTATCCTCCTTTCTGTGCCTTGCCAACGAGCCGCTGCTGATGCACAGGAGATTTCTTTGTCCTGTCGGATCTGGGCCGTAAATTAAAGAGAAAGCACTTCTTTTATTCCAGCTGAACGTTACTGGGGCTTCTCAATTGCTGCCTTTTTTGTTCCAACACTCCATTTTCCTGCTGGGAAGCAGCTCAGTCCAGCACATCAACTACCTGGGGGCTCCCAGCTCTCCACGGGAGGTGTCACTTGGGCAGTGTCACCTCCATCCCTGGGGGTGTCCAAGGTCAGGCTGGACACGGCTTGGAGCAACCTGGCCCAGTGGGAGGTGTCCCTGCCCATGGAACAAGATGGTCTTTAAGGTCCCTTCCAACCCAAACCCTTCTAGGATTCCATGACTTGTGCCCTGTTGTCCCTCGCAGAGAATCCAGGTCGTTCCCCCAGTTCTTCCCACCACCCCAGACAGCTGGAACACAGCACAGTGGATTCCCAGAGCTGAGAATCCTCCTCAGGAGGGGAGAACAGTTTTTGGGGTGTCCAAGATGATAGATACACATGGGACTCAAAAATCCCAGGAATCCGAACCCTGAACTCTCCACAAATCTCTCAGTGAGGAGATTCAATCCCTACTTTTGGCTGTGCCTGGAGACATTATCCATAAAACAATCCCAGTGTCAGCCCTTGCTGGCTCAGGGGACTGATCCCATCCCACAGCACCTCCTATGGAGCTGATATCCATGGAGCAAGCCTGGATCAGAGCTCTTGGATCAATCCACTTCACAACATCAGACAAACGAGTTGGGATCTGAAGCTGAGCAACTTTTGTAGGACAGGTGATGGGCAGCTGAGTGTGGCCCCCTGCCCCAAAGTGCTTCTAGACCCTCCTGCTTCCAGGCAGGAATTTCACCTCTGGCATTGCAAGGGGACAGGGAAAAAGTCAAGCACCAAACCTAAACTAAAAACTTGCTTTAGGGGGTAAAAAAACCCAGTGAACCTAAACCTCAGCACCAGGTCAGGCACCAAACACCCCCATGGGAGGCAAAGGCTGCAGCAACAGTGGGTTTGGGGGGAAAAACCACTGGAAAGGAAGGGATCAGGTTGGGAATTTTTGGTGAAATGTTAAAACTGTTTAAAAAAAAAAACAACCTCTCTGAACTTGCAGGTGCAGGAGGAGGGAGCACAGGAGTGATGCCTCCTCGATGTAAATCCCCTGGCTGGCATTAAAAGGAGCTTTATCTGCCCATCCAAGGCGGTGGCCCCGGAGCCAGGCAGGGGATCAGGGACATCCGTTGCCATGGGAATGTTATTACCAGGAAACAGGGCTCAAGGTGGAGAGGAAACCCCAGAGATTCATTAGCAACAGGTTCCCATGGCAACAGCTCCAAACTCATTAATAGTTCTCCCTTCCCTTCTCCCCACCCCAAATAAAAAAGCAACAAACAACTTTTTTTCTGGAGCGTGGGGGGGTGTGTGTGTGTGAAAAATCCCGTGAAAATCCTCTGGGAAGGCTGAGCAAAGGAGGGGGGATGAAAACAGCCCAGAGATTCCCCTCCTCACCTCCCCAGATTGCCTTTTTCACCCACGATATAGAATAAAAGGAAGATTTTAGGGTGGGCACTCCCCATCTCATCAAGGGCTCTGAGCTCTCCCGGTCAAAATAAGAAGATTTCTCCATTAAAAGCGAGAAAAGGGCAGGAAGTTCAGTGGTTTCCTCCCTCCTGCCACGTCCCCCACGGCCCCTCTCTCCGTGTGCTCCCATCAAGACCCACTTTCTTGGCTAAATTTGCTCGTCCTGGATTCCAAACTGCGATTCCCTCCTCGTCCTCAAAAACACAGCTGGGCTGCGGGAAGTGTTACTACGGAGAGAGGGAGCAGAAGGTGGGAAAGATGGGGAAAGGCAGAGGAAGGAGAAGGAAATCCAGACTCTGGCACTGCTCCCTCCCTCCCTCCCGCCTTCCCCCGGGAAGCACAACCCGCTCCCTCACTCCCAAAGAATTCCCTGGCTGGGCAGGGAAACCCTGGCTGGGAGTTTTTATGGCGCTTCCAGGAAACCCCTCTGTGCTGGGAACATCCCAGGTCAGGGGTCAGGAAGAGAGGTTAAGTCTGACTTGGGAAAGGATAGGGGAGGAGATGAAAACTCGGATGGAAATGAAGGAAACCTCTCTGTTTTCTGCTGTAACAGCAAATTTCCCGGGAATGAGGAAACACCTGGGAGCCACAGCAGGGAATTTATCTGGACCAGAAAGAGCATCCCCCTGGGAGCACCTGTGGAATACACACCGTGGGGTCAGGCAGCACAGAGGAAACCTGGATTCTTTTAATAAAAACTCCTTTTTTTTCCCAGCCCACTTGAGCTTTTCTCCATTTACACCTGTCGTGCTTTTTTTGTGGAGCAACTGAAATTTAAGGGACAGCAACACTTGACCCCTATAAATACATATATATACATATATATATATATAAGTATGAATATTCCTGGGAAAAGACATCCCCTTCCATACCTTTACACCTCAAAACCTCAGGCAGGCTTTAACACACGGAGCTCAGCTGAAAAAGGGGGTTGCAAAGCATTTCCTCACTTCATTTTGCTGATATTCTGTATGGTTTTTTTTCCTCAAAATGAGAACTCTGGTGGTTCAAAACCTTTCCCAAATCCACAGTTTAAATCAGAGTTAATGCCAAACCTGTTCCTATGATTTTTCCTACAGGTTTCAATGAGTTTTCTCCCAGGACAATTAGGTGGTGTGTGGAGTATTAAGTGCTCTGAAGCACTTCTGTAACAATAGTGATTCCTCTCCAAGCCAAATAACATTGAATTAACTGTAATAATAGTCTAATAACTAAACAAGCCTGGGGGGAGAACACATGGCTTCTATTTCTTTTTTTTTTTTTCATGTTTGCTTGCTTTCCATAAATGAGAGATAATCTCTTCTGATAAACTAATAGGAATATCAAACAAATCAAACCAGCCCCCGTGGGTTTTATCCTCTGCAGTTACAATAAAAGGCTCAGGCAATATTAACCAAATGCATTTCACATGCAAATATTAAAACCCCAGCCTGGAGCTGTCAGACTTCCAGGAGGGGGTTTAGACCTCCAGCTTAAGCTCTCAGTCAGATGCCAAGTAGTAAAACCAATATTTTTGGCTGGAAGAGCCTCCCACATCAGAGGAACTGTCAGATAGTGCAGATTAACACATTTAGAAGATATATATATATATATATATAAAATAAATATATATACATACACATATGTATGAGTTCTTTGGTTTATATAAATAGCAAACTGTGCTCACTGCTGGCAGAAGACAGAAATCGGATCAAATCAATAAATAATCAGGTTTAAGGCAATTTTTCTCTGCTTGTTAATGTCAGGGCAATGCTTCCAAGAACTTTTCCCTCTCTGGACAAGGAGATAGATCCCTTTTGGGAATCTCTGTGTGCAGTGGAGGCACATCTAACATGGATCTCTTCCAAGGTTTCCAAGTAACAAATTAATTCCTCTGGTGCTTTAAAAATCCAGCCCTAAGCAGATGAACCGAACGTTGGTTGTTCATAATGCAGAAGATCCACCAAGTCAAAGATAAAAGGGGATCCCACCCAGGGATTCCTTTTCCTCCAAAAGAACTCGGGCAACCTGGGCCAGGGCCTCCCCACCCTCACAGGGAAGAATTTCTTCCTAATATCCCACCTAACCCTCCTCTCTGTCAGTTTAAACCCATTTAAGGTAGAATTCCATTCCAACCATCACGCTGGTACCTCTCACCACAGCCAAAATTCACTTCAAATAAGCTCCTAGAGAAAAGGAAAAATCAGGGTATTTTCAGTCTCTGTATAAAACAGTGATTCCTTCCCTCAAGGACAGTATTTTATCTGCTGCATAATGAGAGGAAGAAATCCCACCAGACTAAAGCAAGAGTTAAAAGTGTTGCAAAAACTGCTCCAGGTTTCAAAAAAAAAATCACTCTGGATGTCTGAAGCCTCTGGCTCTGGGACATGGTTTCATCTTTCAGCATAAAAAAGCACTGCAGGCCTCTTTCAATATATAAATGGCCTAAAAACCCAGGGAAAGCCACGTCCCTCCTGAGCTCTTGAATGATCTGTGGCGGGGAAGATTTGCCACAACACCAAAACAACAGGAAACAAATGTGTGGAGAAGAGGGAACACGATTCCTCCTCCATGTGCAGAGACTGCTCCAGGGAAAGATGGTCCCACCAAACTCTATCACTGCCTCTAAACCTGCTTTAAATGAAGAATTCTAAGTATTCCTATTTCTCTTTAAGCTCAGCAAGCCAGCCCAGGGATGGTTCAGAAGTGGGTTATGGATCTCTTGGAACAATCTTGCTACAAGAACAGCAATAACAACATTATCAAAACTCTCCAGGTGGTGACCCCGAGGTGTTTATCCCAAATCTCTCCATTTCCCCAATTTCCAGCAGCCCTGAGCTCCTGTAAGGCAGCAGCTGCAGACCCCAAGGTGCTCCCTGGCCCTCGATTAAATCCTTTTAGAACCTCTGGCTTTCACTCAGAGCTTTCAAAAAGCCTCAAGTCTGCAAATCCTGCACAAAGCAGCCTCCTGCAAGGTCACCTCCATGTCCTCCTGCAGCCTCATGGCCCATCTCATCCTGAGACAGGTGCAAATCCCACAGGAAAACCTGCTTCTCCTGCTTCTCCCTTCCTGAGGAACACCATCCCTTCCTCGGGCTGTTCTCCAACACCAGCCCAGGGCTGTCAGAGCCCCCGCTGAAGGGCAGTGGCTGGGTTTGCCTTGGGGATGGGAACAGCCACACAGTTACATGGAATCATGGAATTATTTGGGTTGGAAAAGCCCTGTGAGATCATAGTTCAACCATTCCCCCACCACTGACCCATGTCCCAGAGTGCCACTTACACAGGGCTTTTAAACCCCTCCAGGGCTGGGGCCTCCCCCCCTGCCCTGGGCAGCTGTGCCAGGGCTGGACAGCCCTTTCCAGGAAGAAATTTTCCATAATATCCAACCTGAACCTCCCCTGGCACAACTTGAGGCCATAAGCTGCACATTGTGCTGAAGATGTGTCTCCAAAAGATCCAAAAGCTGGATCTTTTTTCCCTATGGATTGATCACTTGGCCTAAAGAGAGAGAGGGAGAGAGAGAGATTTCCTCCAGCCTTGCCTTGTTTCTGTCCTTGGATAACACCACCTGAATCCACATTTCCGTTCAATAAAACATCTCTGCTTTCTCAGAGCCACCAACCATTCAGGGTGATGGACTAAAAAAATCAAACACACTGATGAAGTGCAGATGAAACAACAATTTAAAAAAAAAAAAAAATAACCAGAAGTGCAGAGCTCACACCAGACTCGGGTTTAGTGAAGTTCCTGGGGTTGGCCAACATCCACCTCCAAAACCACGGAACTCCAAGGAAAAATCAATGCCTGTTCCTGCAGCCACAGCCACCAAAGAGGTTGGTGGTGGATTCAGGGTGGGAGGGATCCCACCAGCCACAGGGAAGAGGGACAGGGGAGGAAGGAGACCATCATCATCCCGTTGGGATCCTCCCCAGGACAGGAGGATTCTCCAAGCTGTGGTTCTCACCCCTGAGGTTTAAAACCACCTCTTTTATTCTGTTTTCTCCCTGTTTCACCCCTTTCTCCTTGTGACACTAAGACAGCCTGGCCTAAATGTGAGCTCAGCTCTAGCAAGGCGAGGCACAGACCCTCTGAGCTCAAATTGATTCCTATGTGTCCATGATTAACTCCATCACACACGGGGATATTTTCCCCAACTTTTCTCACACGCTCTTCAAGATTCCCCGTGAAAGCTGGAGGAGCTGGCAGCAGCCTCATCTCCAAAGGCAGGGAATAAAGGGGAAAGGGCCACAGGCCTGGCCCCCCCTGCCCATGGCACTGCCTCCTGCTGCAGCCCAGCCACATTCCACCTCCTGCATCCCCCTGGAAGCACTCCTGGTTCCCCACAGCTCCAAGGCTGGCACGGGAGCAGAGCGAGGAGGAGGGAAGGAGATAAAGTTGTGCTTCCAGCTGAGATTTAAAGCTGCTGAGTCAATGAGGCAGAGAGGGAGCAGAGGGGAGAGAGAGAGCGGTGCAATAACTACTCTGTCTTCAGCCAGCAAAGATGAACAAATTGGCTCCAAATTGCCCTCCTTCATTTCAGAGCTGGCTGGACACCCCTCATCCATCAGCTGCACCCCAGGAGCCCTCCATCCTCATCCTCCCTCCTCAACCACGAGGCACAAACATGAAGGAAGAGCTTAGGCTCAACCCAAGCTCCACGTGGTCCCCACACAGGCACCCTCAGCTCTTCCCAACCCAATTTTCCCCACTTTGCAGCAACATCCATCCCTTTCCTGTTAATCCACTCTCCCAGTGTGCTTATTATTTAAGCTCTGCATTACTTGACTCTCTACCCCTGTTTGGAGACACAGTTTGCAGAAAAGGCCCGATGCAGAATAAAATTGTATCTTCTCATTTGTTTCGGGGGCTAATTAGCACTTTTATTGGGTTTCTGGGCACGAGCACGTGCTGCACATTCTGCAGGGCACAGCTGGCACACCAGGAAGTGATCCTGGGAGCAGCACAAATTTCACACTTTGCTTTTCAAAGTGTGGGGGAAAGAAATAATAGCTGGTCGTTAGGCACGGAACAGATCCCATTTTTCAACCTGTTTTCCTGGGTTTAGTGGCAGGATGTGGGTTTTCCCCACAGTCCCTCATCACAGGGTCACCCCAAGCAAGTCGAAATGAGCTGAGCTTAAAGAGGGCATTATTGGGATGATCATGCTTTGGTTGGTCCTCTTAAATTATGGAATAATCCCTTGCTATGGATGAGTGTGAGGGGCTCTGAATTCACATGAGAGCAGCACCCCTTATCCTTATATCCTCCCATATCCTAGTTTTACTCTCTAGGCCTCATCCCAAGGGCTTCTGAGGTATTTTACACTCCTTTACCAACAGATCCATGGATTCCCATCCCATATTTCCACTCACAGTCCTTCCATTCCTGCACATCCCAGGAATTGGTGCCCCCCAGGATGCTCTGCCCACAGGGCAAGGCTGCACAAAATACCCACAAAATACCAAGGAGCCAAGCCCAAACCATGCAGGAAACACCCTCCTAAACCTGGGCTCAGCTTCAGCACAGTCCTAAACACTCCAAGTTGTAAAAAGGGTAAAAAGACACAGCAATGTGCTTTTTCCCCCATGGAAAAGGAAGGGGAAGAAAACTTCTCAACCTCTCTTTTGTTTAGGAAAATAACACACACCGTGAGATGTCATGAAAAGATTAATTTGCAGCACAACGGGAGAAAAAGGCCTTTTCTGAACCCAGAAATAACAATTAAATAGCTCCCCTGGGAGAGGGGAGCAGTGACAGGGGTGCAGGGAGAGGGCAAACACCCAGGGGTGCTCCTGGGCACTGCCAGGAACCCCCCTTGGGGCCAAGGAAACATCTCCCTCCTCATAAACCCCACATGGCTGCGTGGGATTAACTCCCACAGGTTGGAGACAACAAAAAACACTGCCTGGAGCAAGCAGGGAAAGCTTTCCTGGAGCCAGGGATGGCATCTTGGCAAGCAGAGCCCCAGGGAAGAAGCTCATCCCGCTGGCACTTGGCCACCAAACCCTCCCTCCTATTAAAACGTCGGCCCTTCGCTGGTTGGGAAGCAAAAGGCCAGGGATTTGTTTTTCCAACACAGCCTTGGCTCCTCACAGAGGAATCAAAGTCTCAGCAAAGCCACCTACGCAATTTAAATCCTGATTGAAATCCCCCTGAGCAGAGCAGCGCCGAGGCACAGGTACCGCGCACGTGGGAGCAGCAGGGATGGATCATCCCGGGCAGGGACGGTGCCCAGGGTGAGGAACTGGCACCAAGGGAAGGGCTCAGGGTGATGGAACACCCAGCTCAGGGGTGGTGGCAGCACCAAGCCCCCGCTCCTCCTGCTTTCCATGATTCCCAGCTGCAGGAGCCCCGGTCGTGGCCCTCGGACGGGATTTTGGGGGAGGGCACCTCCTGCCCTTCTCCAAGGCCAGGCTGTCCTGCATCTCATCACCCCCTCGAGGTGCCCATCCTGTGACAATTCACCTGGTGCTGCCCAAACACTGTATTTCCAGGAGGATTTATCCCACAGGGATCAGCTGTGCCGCTGATCCCAGAGCTGGGAGCAGGAACTGCTCCCCTGGAGCTGAAGGCACCTGAGGCTGCACCTCCCCAGCCCAACTCCAAAGTCCAACCACTTCCAGAAAGCTCTTCATGGTCCTTACAGCCAAGATGTTCCTCCAAATCACTGGTTTTATGGAAAACTCCTTTCCATGCAAGATGCATTTCATCCCAAGGGAAAAGGATGGCTCCTGGAAGCAGCTCCTGAGCTGCCAGGCACCTGGGTGAAGGTTTGACTCTCTAAGCCTCATCCCAAGGGCCTCAGACACATTTTACAGCCCTTTACCAACAGATCCCTGGATTCCCATCCCATATTTCCACTCACAGGACGGTCCTTCCTTCCTGCACATCAAAGGAATTGGTGCCCCCCCGGATGCTCTGCCCACAGAGACCCCTCAGCACACAGAGAATACATTTATTTCCTAACTCACTGCTCTGCCCTGGACTTCTTCAAACAACAAAGACACGAAGCACCACATCCCTCCAGCACAGCCTGATGCTCTCCCAGGACACCAACCCCACGTGCTTCACCTTCCACAGCCCTGTCTGCTTTTGGAATGAGATCTGAAAAGCTGCAGTCACGTTCACCTCAACATCAGATATTCATTTTTGGCCAAGGAGCATCTGTGCAGCCAGCAGGGAAGGGGCCTGATCAGTCCCACGCCGACTTCCCACGTCAGGTTGGGTTTTATTTAACGGGATGGCTCTCCCAGGTCATACATCTCCAGCAGCCCGGGCTGAAGGAAGCGTTGCCTGATGTTTATAGTAACAAATCTGATAATCAAATACAGGCTGGTAAATGACAAACTGTTTATTTTCCCCCTCACATGAGGAATTCTTATAAAACTGCTGAAACGTTCCATTTAAAAGTCATTTACGTGGCGACGCTCTGGGTGTTGTCATAAATCAGGGGAGAAACGGCCTCAGGAATCTTTTCAGAGCCTCAAAATAATCCCAAACAGGAATTTTCTCTTCACGCTTCAACTGAGGAACGTACAAGTGTATATATGTATTTTTTTTCCCCCCTTAATTCAGACAAAAGGATAAATGGGAGTTTTGAGACACAAGTGGAGCAGCAGGAGCCGAGGGCTGGCTGGATGCTTCCACCTCCCTGTCCTGGTGGGATCACAGCAGACTTTGGATCCTTTACAATTTCCTTCCTTTGGGGCATCCAAGTAGGAGAGCCCAGCCAGGCATTTAAGGCACAGGGAACAAGATAACACCCGAAATTATGTCCATACCTCCCCAACTGGTTCCACTAAAGGAATGCAACTGGGTCAGCCCAAAGGTTTATCCACCTCCTGTCCTTGGCAGGGTAAATACACAGAGAAAAAGAACACAGAAACAAGGGAAAGTAAAGCAATAACCTTCCCTGTGTTCAACAACCAGTGGGAATCTCTTGATCCAAAGGTCAATACAATAAATAAAACTGAATTAAACTTCCAGACTTTACCAAAGAAGCACCAGATTCCTGCTAGAAATTGTTAAATATCATTTTTCCAAGCAATGGCACCAGAGGCATCCAAACTGTACCAGAACACAAGTCCTGACCACACTCCAACCTCACTGATGTCCACAAATACCTCCAGGGGGAGGTTCTGCTCCAGATTAGAAAGATCAGCAGCCATTCATGTCAGAGCAGGTGGAAAAGGAAGATCATGGGAGCAGAGTCAGGTCCCCATGGGTTTGTTCTGAACGTGGAATCCTCTCATCAGCACACCTGAAACCTTCAGCTGGAGGACAACTGAGCCCTCAAAGCTCTTCAACGCTCAGAATTCAGACACTTCCAGGAAAAAAAGGGATAAAAAAAAAAAATCCCTCCTTTCCCAGCCTGCTCCAGTTTGAAGGATGTCAGCAGGGAAAGCCAGCTGAGATCCCACCCTTCCCCCAGCCAGGGAACTGGGTGTCCACCCACATCTCACTTCAGATCCTAATTTGCTCCCTACTCACCACCCGTGGTCGGAACCTTCCCTGGGAGCTCCAGCAGCCAAGGTTTGGTATCTCGTGGCCACCTGGCTCCTGAGCCCTGTCCCTGCCCAGCCAAGGATGGCAGTGCTCCTGGAGCAGGGGGTCACCAGGCACACACGGAAAAACACCAAGAGCAGGGTGTTTTTCCAGCCAAAAGAGGTTCTCTGGGCTCAGCACTATCCAGGAATTTGAGCAGTGCTTAGATCTCCAGTGAACACACGTCTCCCTGATCCCAGGAAGCATTGCTAGGAATCTGGGATACCCAAGGGGCTGCCTCCTAACACCCAAAGGGTTTGTGTCCAACAGGGGCAGATCAGGAGAGTCATCCATTATCCACATTCCAAAGGCTGGTAGGAGCTGCTGGGTCTGCCCTGGGATCTGCAGCCATGAGTTTGTGAACTGGGATAAAGCACTTCCACCCACCAGAAAGGCAAACCAGACCCTGCCCACAGCCCTGGGACCTCACAGTGAATTTAGTCAATGCTGACATCCCGAAGTTCCTCCGGCCCTCTGCAAAGAGCATCTGGAAAAACAGGAACCGATCAGACTTTTATCAAATAGGCACAGGATCAAGGATCATTCCAGAAATACTCTGATAAATGTGGAGCTTTCTTCAGGCCCAAGTGATTCCCTCCAGAAAGGCTGAGAGCTGCACAGCTGCCCCTGGATCCAGCCTGCCCGATTCCTGTTCATATTCATGGGCCGGAGAGAACAAGAACTTCCACGGGAAGACCGATTTTTTCCTCAGCTTTCTTTCCAAGGGCCAGACTGAATCTCTTCAGGGTGGAAGCTCAATCAGGCTCTGAATGAGGAACTGAAGCTTTTGGAAGGCTCTTGGCTCCCCAGCCCGCGGGAAGGGCAGCGTGTCGCGGCGTTCCAGGGAAAACAACACGCGGAGCCCGGTTGATCCCGTCCTTCTTGGCAGCCCCGTGGCACACACCAGGGCCGGGAGCCTTTTTAGGGATGCTGGTCCAGGCATTCCAAGGCAGACAGCATCCCGTGGATGTCTGGTGCCCTCGCTGCAGCAGGCGGGGTGGCGGTTGTTTGGCACCGGATCGCTCCAGGAGCCGTTGGAAGTTGCAGAAAAGCTGGACAGCATCCAAAGGGAGACTGGAGCAGGACAGGCTGCCGGGGCCAAGCGCATTCCTTGAGCACTGCCTTCCCTGGGGGAGGATGTGTCTCACTCCCTGCTCCACAGCCCGAGGATGGGAAGCCCGGGGTGACCCCAGGAGCGATTCCTTTGGAGTGAGGTGTCCACGAGCTCTGCAGGGGGAAAAAAAATTCCAAGCCTCCTTTCCAAGGGTCGTTCAGCACTGCCTGCTCCCAAACTCCTGCCACTCTGCTGTGCTGAGGCTCCATCCCAGCGTGCAGGACGAGCTCTGCTGCACCGTGACCTCGGCTCCCCCGCCAAGGACACGCAGGAGGACGTGGTGAGGAGGGAGTTCTGAGGGCTCTGGGAAGGAGCTCGGAGGAGGCGAAGCGAGAACAGAACAACAGGCTCAGTTCTGTCTCAGACAGCAGCAGACAGCCCGAGGTGGAAGTGCACTGTCTGGGGAATGCTCCAAGGAAGCCCAGCATCCCACCGGAGCGTCCCGGCTGTTTTGGTAAGACACTGTTAAAGGCCCAATTCTCTAAACACAAGTCACTCTTTGTACAGATCTGGGCTGGAAATGTTACATTAAACCCCCTCCTTTGCCTCGCTCTGCAACTGCCAAGGAAAAAAAAAATACCATGAGCCCGGGATGTTTCCTTTGCTATCTGGAGTTATTTATAATAAACTCTGACTGAACTGCACACCCGGGGCCAGAGGAGCAGAGGAAGCAGATGAAGGGTGGTAAAGCTCACCCTGCAATCCATCACTGCCCCAAAGCCTTGCTCAAACCAGGCACAGGTCTGGCTTCCATCAGGCAAAGTCAGGAAACGTGGGGTTAAGGCCCAGCTTAAACTCGGTCCTTAAGTGCCCCCTGACATGCTGGGACTCCAGCAGTGCTGATGCCTCCAGGGGGGGACTCCTGCCTTGCCTGCACTTGGCTCTGCCCCAACAGGAGCTGTAGAAGGAGTCTGGGATCCCCACACGGCCCCACCTTCCTCACCCTGATGGAGCACCGGGGTCAGACGGGTCACACACGGGTCAAACACGGGTCACACACGGGTCACACACGGGTCACACACGGGTCACACACGGGTCAGAGCCCACCAGGCTGAGGAGCAAACAGCTCCATCCCACCTGAGTACTCCTCCAGCCCCAGCTCCCAGAACCGGTATTAGGGCTGACATTAAACTGCAGGGCTGACTCAGAGCTGAGGATGTTTTATCCTCCTGAATTTCTCTCCAGCCTATGAAGGATCACAGGCTGCCAAGACACACCACCTCACACGTAGCTCCTCTTTCTTGTGAGGAGCTGGTGGCTTAAATCCATCCTTCAGGTGATGCTGCTGTGACACCAACTCATCCCGGGGAGCAGGATGTGCTTTCAGACATTTAGAGCTCAACTGGCAGCTTATGAGGACAAAGTGATGCAGAGCAGGCAGGGGATTGATCTTGCCCAGCTGATCCCTCTTGTCTGACTTAAAGGCAAACTTCACAGCCCTTCCTGGAATGAACAGCCCTGCTGGGTCACAGGAGGCCCAGGGGAATGCACAAGCACAACAGGGAACAACAACCTCTCCGTGGTGGAAGTGGTCACAGAGCCCATGGGCAAAAACCAGGATTAGGTAAGTAAAACACCAGAAGCTGGGACTGCTGGTGTCCATGTCACAACCACTGAGCTGAAGTTATTCCCCTCCCCTCACCCACGAGCTCTGCCTGTCCTCCCTCAAGCCAACAGAGGTTCTTTGGGAGCATTTGTGCAGCACTGACAACACGGCTTTATAAATTCATCCTGATCTCTGGTACCCATTTCTCAGATCAGGTTCTGCTCAGGTGGATATGAACTATTTTGAAGATGCTTCCCAGGAGGAATTACAAGCTCCTGTGTCACAGGGTTTTCCCCCCACCTCCACCACTGCACAACCATTTCCAAATCACCCCCTTGCTCCTCTCTCACCTCCTCCAAGAAGCCTCCAACTCTCTCTCCGAAGCATTCCCAGCCCAGATTCCCTCTCACTTCCAGCTCTCTGACACCTGGAGCAGCTCTGGGCTCAGCCAAGTGCTGCCCTGATGCAAAGGGGCTCCGTGACTGATTGTTCCAGCACGTGGGAAGCAGCTCCTCGAGCTCCAGCCCTCAATGAACACTCCCAGGAAAGCCTGGTGGGTGCTCACCAAAACCTCAGAGCTACAGAGGAACCAGCAGTGACTCAGCAGGGCCTGGGAAATTTCAGTGAGAGACAAGTTTTCTTTTAAGGAAAAACTTTAAAAACGTGAAATTAGAGTCAATGTGGCCTTAAGACAACCCTCAATCTTGCTGGGGCTGAGCAGGTTTTTTTTCCAGTCACTATACCCTGCTCTGGAAATGGGATAAAAGATTTTGGTTCATCCTAAGGGGGGTCAGGAGGCTGCAGGTTGGGGATGGAGCCACTGGAGCAGGACTTGTACATGGGACAAACACTGAAGCAGGGTCAGGAAAACAAGAGTGAGCCTTCAATATGGGATGAAAAAATCTGGGCAGCTGTGAAATCCCTCTACAAATCCTCAGTGATGGAATGACTCCCAACTTCCAGAGCTCCCCTTTTTAAATCCCAAATTACCAGCTCAAGATCAGGATCAAGGAGTCTGTTCAATAAAACAGCAGCTTTCTTAAAGTTTGCTTCCCCTCACTGTCACCTCTCCCACTTGTCTGCCTGTGCCCAGAAGCTCAAGTATGTTAAATTTCAGCCTAGAAAATAAAAGATTCAGGAGAAATAGGTGCTATTTTATTTTTTTCCTCCCCCTCCTCAAGAGTTGCTCTGCACTGTTCAATCCTCCAGGCTACGGAATTCAATAAACCAGAATGTTTGGATCACTCGGAGCTGCCTCGGCCCCTCAGAGCCAAAGGAGCTGAGATTTAACAACAAAATCCCAGAGTGCATCACACCCCCACAGACTGTGCACAAACACACCTCCAAAAGGGCCTGGGAATGAGAGGCTGGGGATTTACGGGGTGTTTAGGGAGAAATCCTCCCCCTGGACTCATCACTGAGGTTCCCTGACCTGGAATACGTGGCTGAAGAATAATCTTGGTTTCATTCCCAAAGTGCTGCTTCCCTACACACCTCCCTGGGGGGAAACCCAAAAGCAAGGACAAAGACCTCAGGGATTCTTCATTTCACCCCAGGACTTCCATCTCCAACTCTGGCAGCATCCTATGGACTGACCCATCCAAGGAATTCACTTCTTGCCAATCTCCTCCAGAAAGGTTTTCATTCCTTTGCAAAGCCAGTGAAGCCCTTTCTGCTGGAAACAGCAGCACATTCACCCTGGAAGGGCACAGTTAGGTCACCCCAAAGCTGAAGGAAGAGAGAAGGTGTCAGGTGACCTGACTGTGGCCTTCCAGGACCTGAAGGGAGCCAAGGAAGAGGGAGAGGGACTATTTACAAGGGCCTGGAGTGGCAGGACAAGGGGGAATGGCTTCCCAATGACAGAGAGCAGGGTTAGATGGGATATTGGGAAGGAATTGTTCCCTGTGAGGGTGGGGAGGCCCTGGCACAGGTTGCCCAGAGAAGCTGTGGCTGCCCCATCCCTGCAAGTGTCCAAGGCCAGGTTGGACGGGGCTTGGAGCAACCTGGGCTAGTGGAAGGTGTCCCTGCCCATGGCAAGGAGCTGGAACAAGATGATCTTTAAGGTCCCTCCAAAGCAAAACCACTCTGTGATTCTAAGACCTAAAGCCACACTCCCACATATTAACTATGCCCACACAAATGTTGCCTTTCTGTTCCTCTGCTTCACCATCAGCTGTGCCCAAAGAACTTCAGCCTGTGGTACCCAACCCAACGTTTTGCTTTGTCTCCAGGGAGCTCTTCATCCTTCCCTCTCTCTGTCATCCCCAAGGAAAGAGGTGTCAGCTCCTCCTTTCCCTCCCTCCCCACGTCAAGCAGCTGCCTGGGCTGCAGCTCCTCCGAGACCTCGATGCAAATACCTGTGTTCTCATCACAACCCTCTGAGGGATTCACGGGACAACAGGAAAAATCAGAACAGACAGCAGAGTGGGGAGGAGAGAGCGACGGGGATCCAAGAGTTCGGGTACGACAAGCTCCGCACGGATCCCAAGGGATGCTCCCCCCCAGAACATCCCTGTTCCCAACATTCATCCACCATCCCAGCTGATGGGAGTCTCCAGCCTTCTGGAACGTGACAGATGTCCCAAACACCCCGTGCTGCAACTTCTGGTTTAACTTTCTGCAGCAAAATCTCCCAGGATATTTGATATCCAGGCAAATCCTCCTGCTCTGCACTGCAAGGATGGAGGGAAGGGGCCAGGAGCAGCCACATGGCTTGGGTTCACCCTCTGAATAGTTGTGCACACAGAAAGTCATCCAGGGATGGCTTCTGGAGGCCCTGATTTGGAGCAAAATGGCAAAATACTGGGAGCATTGTGAGAACACACAATTTCCATCTGTCCATTGGAACGGGCAGAATTAGCTCTGGGAGCTGCTCAGTTAATCCACTGCCAACCCAGCCTGCCTGGTACAGTGCTCAGAGCAGATTTGGACTAAGGGAAAGAAAGAGGAAAATTGTCTCTTACAGCTGCATCTTGTCAAAGCTCCCCTGCCCTGCCCTCGGAAGCTCCGGTGCGACCTCTCCGATCCTTCCCCGCGGCGGGAGGTTGGGAAGAGCCCTGGAAGCCCTGCCCGGAGCTCATCAGCCTCTAATTCACTTCCAATTTGTCTCTATGCAGGCTGATGACTCCTAATTGCTGCTTCAGAAATACAGTGCTGCCCCTGATGATTTGAAGTTGGGCCAAGTTATCTTGGAATTAACTATTAGGGGAGATCACGGAATAACTCCCCTCCTATCCCGGGCAGTTAATATTCACTTAAAAGTGTATTTAAAGTCACAAGGTTGCTTGGGCAGCTGGATTAAGGGATTGGACGCAAGCACCAGCTGCTACCTTAAGAATTAAGGGCAAAAGCTGAGCTCAAGTTCTCTTCAAACATCTGTGTAAAGAGCAGGAACATATTTTCTTGCGTGAGGTTTTATCCTCGGTGGCCGAGGCACGGGCTGGACACCCAACCAGGTGGAATTCAGCGTGGTAAAGGTAAAAACACACCTGTGTGGCTTTGCCTTTGCACCCCTGGGGCTCTTCCCTGATTTCCAGCAGCCTAAGGACGTGCCAGAGCACGAGCTGGAAGTATAATCCAGAGGAAAACTAATGGCAGTGAGTAGGCAGCTCGGCTCAGTGCGTCTTGTCTGCCGAAGCAATTGAAAACCAAAACAAAAACCACACAAACACGGGGAGAAAAACATGATTCAGAGTTCATTGACTGTAAATGAAAGCGATCCCAGAGGCTCTAATGGAGTTACTCCAAACACGTCACTCGGAGCACGGAAGAGAAAGCCAAGATTTCGCTTCCGAGGGATCCAGCCACAGCCCCAAAACACCAGGTAACGAAGCCAAGGGAAAGCTGAGCTTAAACTCATTTAGAATAAATCTAACCCCACTTTCTCATTCCAAAATTTCAGCAAATCATCTCAGACAGAGTTTTATGAAAATTCAGAAAAATATCTACACCAGTTTGGGGTTACAATCCTCAAATTCATCCCTGGGGATGAGCTATAGGCTCCAACCTGTGCCATAAATCAGCACAGTGCAACCCCTGTGATGCACTGGTTTATGTTTCTAAGGGATTTGCCACCTTGACACACTGGGGAAAAAAATACATATGGACTCAATCCATAAAAAATACATATGGACTCAATCCATAACCCAAACCTGCAAACAAACTGCAAATTGAAACTGTGTTTATTGCTTTGACCAGATCTGAGGTGAGAGAACCGAAGGCAACTGGGAAAACAAAGTGGGCTCTGGGATGAGTCTGTAAATGCCATGGAAAGTGGCAAATGAACTGTTCTGAGGGGTTATAAATTACAGTTTGAAACTAAATAAGTAAATTGTAGATATTTCAAAGAGATTATGAGGAATCTGTAGATCTGTAGTAAAATCTGATGCAACAAGTTGGTGCCTCTCAGTTTGCACTGGAGGGGAATCTCCAGCACAGAACAATTTAAAATAAATCAGCAGGAGAGGAGAAGCACACACAAAAATATCCTAAAATAATTTTAATTGCTATTTTCAGCAAAACTGTACACAGAGTAAATTTGGATGTGGATCCAGAGACTGATAACTTTAGAATCCATTGGCTTTTGCAGCAATAAAAGCACTAATCAGGTAAAAGGCTGAGGGAGGCAGGATTTTTCTGAGTGCATTTGCAAATTAAACCTGCTCAGAGATACCTGCTGGAATCCTGAACGGTACAACAGGGAGATAAATCCCTAAAACTTCACGAGCTGTACTCTCAGCTTGGAATTCAGACCCCCTGGAGAAGGGCAAGGGAGTCAGTCTCCTTGGGGTAAGGGAGAGATCAGGACTGGAATTGGGGGAGGTTTTAAATATGATTTACTTATTTAATATTATATTTCATTAAAGCCAACAATATAAATTTATTTTCATTATTTATCTCTCTGATTTCCTTTGTGCACACTTTGCTCAGTGGAGTTTTTTTTTTGGTTATTTCATCAGATAATTTCACATTTCCATTCCTGGACATCCCATCCTATTTTTTCCTGGTTTCCCTGCACTCTCACTCCTGAGCACATCCAGGTGTTACCAAAGAGCTCTGGTAAAACCTCATTCACTTGGGAATAGCTTTCTAACTCTTTTTTTTGGCTCCAAAATCATTTTTAGACATTAATTTTAAACCAACTGTTTGAATGTGTGGAGAGTTCAACACCTCGCTCGGAGCACCCACCCCTTGCTCACACTGCCAGGGTTTGCCCAAATATCCCAGACTCCAGAAGGGATTCCCAGCCCTGAGACATATTCCAGAGTTTGCCAAGAAGACAGGAATAAAGGCATTTCCCAGAGGTGCAAGGGATGAGCAGCACTGAAGGAATTCGGGATGCAATCAGAGGTCGGGAACGATGGTTTGGAGGACCACGACAAGCCCAAAAAACCTCTCAAAGACAAAACTCGGGACTAAACTGTTGCTGAAATGTACTGAGCCAACACAGAGCAGCAAAACAGGAGCTAAACCAACGTATTTTTAGAGGAGTTACAATTTCCAAGGCTTTTCTTCCCTCAGTTTCCCAATTGCTCGTCACCCCGCGGGGGACGCCGTTGGATGCGCAGCACCCCCACCTCTCCTGGATCCAGTGGGCATCCTGGATGCTCAGCAGCTCCCAGGAGCATCCAGGGAGGATGCTGAGGCCAGGAATACATATTTATTCCCCCCCCCCCGGGTTTTTCCACAGCCCACTAAATATTTTAGCTGCGATATTTATGCTGGGAGATGACAAACGACGATGGGGTCAAACCCTCCCCTTGCACTTGTCAGGAGACAGGAGGAGTAAGAGCAGATTGAAAGCAAAGCTTTCTTGAGAAGGCTGCTCAAATCTTATTATAGAGCAAGCAAACGAAGGTGGTCCAACTGCTGGGAGCTCTCACACACGGTCACTTCCACCCACACCTCGTGTCCAACCCCCCAAAAATCCCAAAGTGCTACACACTCCCACGAGCCAGAGCACAGCACTTGTGCAACGAGGAGAACTGCAAACCTCGTGTCAGAGAACAATTTATAACAGTGCCAAGCGAACAGCTCAGCCCAGGATGAAGAACAGGATGACAAAGTGAAGACCAGGCTGTCAAAAAGCAGAGCAAATACACTGTTTTGCACAAAATGCCTTTTTTTCAGCATCTGAGTGTACGGACACTCATATTGAGGAATGCTGGAATTCACACACGTCACTCTGGATCTCAGGTCTGTCCTGAAGGGCTTGTAAGGGCAACCAGCAGGTAGAAGCACTTCAGGGAGAGAGAAATTAAAAAATTCAACCCCAGATGTGAAGCAAGCAGAGACTTCCCCCCCCCCCCCCCCCCAGCCAGGAGAGCAGAGCCAACCCCCCAGAAATCAGCTGGCACCGGGATGCTCAGGAGCCTCTGGAGAGCATAAACCAGCATAGGGTTTCTTCTGACTAAGGCACACAGAATCCAACCCCTAATGAATCACGGAGTGTTTTTATGAATCACTAAATAAGCAGCAAAGTTGCTGGAGCCGTGGCAGAGCCGCGCTGCAGAGCCGAACGCCCCGTGCTGGGATGGGCAGCAGGTTCTACTGGTGCTGAGTCTGACATCCCAGTTCCAGCCCCTTTCTCCCATCAGTTGGAGAGTAAAACCTTTTGGAGCAACGAGATGGACACAGAGGCAACACAAGCTGGCCTGTGAACCAGCAAAGTCCAGGAGATGCTGCCAAACCCTCCCCATCGAGGGACTGACCACAAGTGAGTCAACACTTAATTGATCAAAGCAGCAGCAAAATAATATATTAAAGGAAGCCCCATCTGACACAGGTATCTGTAGAGCCATGAGGTAACAGAGCTTTGGGAAGAGCCAGGAAAGGACCTTGGGGGTGGCAAACCCCCAAATCCTGCTCTAACCACCCAACGTGCACGCCGAGTACACAAACTCCCACCCACAGGCCTCTATAAATAAACCCACGTAGGAGATCCAGGCCTGAAGAAATAAGTAAGTTTGCTTCCAATTATAAGTGCTTTAAAAAAAAAAAAAAAAAGGGAAATTAAAAGTACATCAGTAAAACAGAGGGAAAACACGACTTGACGGCGAAAATTCAGTTTCAACCATTGTATCACAACAACTATATTTGTATATTTGGGCTGTGGATTTGCTCGGAACTGGGAGGTACAAGTGACTCTGTGGTTGGAGGTGGGTTTGGAGGTAACCCTGGAGCTCCAGGGAGGAGACTCCTGTGCTGGAACCATCACTCAGCAAGGCTGGGGAATGACACTGCACAGCAACAGCTCGACTAAAGTCAACCCTGACAGCAGCCCCAGAGCCTGGCCCAGCACCTCCTGCTCCTCTGATTGACTCTGATTATTGCTCCCACACCTGAAAACCAGCCCCTGCCACACCTTTGGCTTTGAGAATTCGGAACCTGGTCGGGTCTATTAACACAAAACCACACAAATGGGAGGGTGAGGGGGACAGGATTTTTTTTTCCCAGGTTGTTCTTAACATTCCCAGAGCAGCCCAGCTATTAAAAACACCACAGTGCATCTCCTGCCTCTGCCCACCCCCCGTTTTCCCGGGATGCGCCCGCGTGCCTCCGGCTCCGCGGATTCCCGGCTCCGTAAGCTGATCCCCCCCCACCTGTCCCCCCGGGAACCAGGCAGGGGCTTTTTTTAGCCATTCCTAAGCCTTGGCAGTATAACCCCCCCTCCTGCTGAAGCCACAGAGGCAAACCATGCTTTTGGCCCGGCCACGCGGGGTTTCCACCTGCTCCAGGCCACAGGTCTGGGCTGTCTCTGCTTCCCAAAAATATTTGGAGTGGTTGGGCGGCACTTGGGGGATCTGGATGGACAAAGGGTTGCTGGGAGCCCCCCACAATGAGGTGCCCTCAGTGTCACTTCCCAGCCCACAGTGGCATTTGGGTTTTTGGGAGCTGATGTGCCCATGTCCGTGGCACAAAGCCTGTGGCACAGTGGGATGCAGCTCCTGCCCCTGCCAGGAGCATCCCACGGGACCAGCCTCAAACCCCTCAGGAACTGGATCCCAAATGCAAAGGATGGGACACCTGGGAGCTGAAACATCACAGGGAAACACATGGAAGTGCACTCCCACCCCAGGAAACACTCGGTGAGCACAGGGAGAAGGGGTACATGGGACAAGACCTTCTCCTCTCTCCCCACAAAATAAACCCCAAGGAGAGTAAAGGACAAATCCCTTGGCAAAAAAAAAAAAAGCCTCATCAAAGGCACCTGATTTTAAGAAGGACTTAATGCATCCCAGGTGAGAGAGCACCTCGGAGAAGCTCCTCAGACTGAGATTTTAGGAGACCTCACAGTCACACCCCTTCCTTCTGTAACAGAGGGAGATCTTTTAGCAAACCTAAAGCTCGTTCTGGTGGTTTATGGATTTGTGCTTCTGCGTGGGCAGGAAGAGTCACCAAAGCCACACACCCGGCCAGAAACCACCTTCTTTTGTCATCTTTTAAGTTACTCTTCCCCCTGGGACAAGCACCTGGGCAATCTCAGCCCTCAGCACACTGATCTCCTCCTCCAGTCTCCCCATGCAGCTGCTTTCCAAGTGTCCCAACCCCGTGGTGGTGGCACTTTGTCCCCCAGCTCCCGACCTCTGGCTGCCTAACACACACTCAGCACCTGAGCCAGGCACACAACTCCTCCCTTCCAGGGGGCTCCAAAAATCACAGCCACCTCTCACCAAAAAACTTAAAAGTTGCCTCCAATGGATTTTCTCATGGAGACTGGGAGAAGGGGAAGAGATCCCAGCAAGGAGCTCGTCCCTGTGGCTGTGAGACATCACGAGCTTTGCTCTGCTACACCCGAAACACTCTGGCTCTGACAGCACCAACAGCACAACCCAGGGCTTGGGGAGGGTTATTAACCACAAAAAAACCCCAGCAGAAGTAATGGGAGATAGCAAAAATTGGGCATCTTTAAGGGAAATTAAAAGGAGAGGCCAAATGGAACAGATGTCGGGTTTTCTCTGCCACTGCACTGACAACATTTTTGTCTCCTTATCAATAAAAAACTTTTTAAAAGGAGAAAAGGAAATCATCATGGTACTAAGGAGGGAAGGGAGCACAAGAGAGAAAATTCGTAAATTAGATAAAATGATGATCCACATGCAGACCTCCTGCCACCAGTTATATCTGCACCTCTATAAGCAAATAGATATGATGGTATGGAAATTTGGAGACAGTTAGTACAATTGCCATCACCATCTCCATCTGATATCGTGTCAGATGGGTAAGGTTTGGCAAAGAACTCGCTCTCCTGTGAATTCTGAGGGGGGAAATCAAAGCCCAGCCTCACCCTCCGGCAGCAGGAGCAAACCTGAACCCTCCCTCCGAGCTGACACTGCTGTGGTTTTCTCCTGCTGTCGGTGGTACTGATTCTGGGGAGGCCAAACCCTGAGTACTGCGTGGGGAGAGACCCCTCAAAGCCAAAAGAAGAGAAGGCTTCTCCCTCCTGCTCCTTCCTGAAGTTTTAAAACACCATCACCTGATTTAAGGGGAGAAATCTGCCCTGCCTCACTCTCAGCTGTGACAGGAACACAGTGCCCTCTCCAAGCCCTTCCAGGGCCAAGACTATGACTTTTTTATTATGGAACTATCACTCTGTTTAACACTTCCATGGTTAAGCATCGCTTGAAGCTCAATTCCTTGTTTACTTCTCCCTCCCACCTGCACGTGCAGAGGAGCCCCGTTGCCCCCTGGCAAGGGTGTAAAGCAGAACTACCTGCAAAACTCAACACTTTGGGCCAACCTCAAGCAAACAAGGCCATAAAAATTTTGGGGGTTTCCCTCTCCAATTCTTTCACCTACTAACAGCCCAAGGCAGCGTTCTGGGGAGGACTGAGCAATTCCTACAACCAACAAGGCTGGACCTGGCATTGTTGCTGAGGAGAACGGGGATCTGGGAGGCTCAGGGGTTTCTCTGGTTAACTGAAGTGAGATCAATAATAACCATATTAATAAATAATGGGTTTAATAGCAGCAGGATAGAGGCAGCAAACTGCAGGCAGGTATTGGGGGGGGGAGGGAAAAGCATTAATTATCCACACAATGCCAGCACTCCAAGCACAGCTAAAAGCTCACTCTGGGAAGATTATCACGACAGACTGACAACTCTCACTTGCACGCAAGCATTTCGGGTAAAATTCAATTTTCTGGCTGTCACAGTCGAGAGGAACACCCTGCTGCCTACTATTTCACATTAATAAACTCAGTAAAGGACACAGGGGATGGGGGGAGATTGTTCTCTTCCTTCCCTGCCTGCAAGTTGCAGAAGAACAAAAGCAAAAGAGGAGTTTTGGGGAGCAAAGGCATGTGCTTTTCCCGAAGCAACTCCAACCCGCTCCATTTCTCCCCTCCGGGAAAGTGCACATGCACTCCCGGCTCTTATATAAACACAGGAGGGTCAGCGCCTGGCTGAGATTCCCCACCACGGCTAAAATAAATACGAGGTTGTCTTTTAAACTTCACTCCTTCCCACCCCAGAGAGAGAGGAGGGGAGCTGAGGGGTTCTCCCCTCTGTGGGTGCTCAGGGGCTGCAGCTCAGCACCCTCCAAGGTCGGGCACCTCGTCCTGCCGCCCGTCCCGGACAGGCGGGCGATGCTGGTGCAGCAAACGGGACCTTGGCGTGTGTGTCCCCCCCCCCCCCCAAAAGGAGCCCAGAGGGATGAACACGGGGGAAAGACGCTCCCTGCATGTCCCGCTCCCACAAACCCCCCCGTCCCCCTTCCCGAGGGGGACGCCCAGAGCGGGGACGCGCTGGGGACGCTCAGGGGACCGCGGTGGCTTCGTGCCATCCCCATGCGCTGCTGGGAGCGGGGAGCCCGCGGGATGCGGAGCCCTGACGGGATGCTCCGGGCACGGGGGACATCCCGGGGGGCGCGGTGTCCCTCGGGAAAGGATATGGATTACAGACCAGCCTGAGGCACCAGCTGCGCGGGCGGGTGGTTTGCTTGAGGCAGAAGAAAGCGGTGGGTGCCAGCGCCGGGTAAGGCACCTGCTCCTCCTCCTCGGAGGCCAGGTCGGGCGGCGGGTCGCGGCCGGGGGAGCCGGCGGGGCTGGAGCCGGAGCCAGAGCCGGTGCCGGCATCCTCGGGCGGCTGCTCGGCGGGGCGGCGCGGCGGCGGCGCGGGGATGGGCACCCGCACCTCCCCGGCCGGGCGCGGCGGCTCTCGGCTCTCGCCATCACTCATGGTCGCGGCCAGGACCTGCGGGGCAAGGGCAGGGGGTCAGGGGCTGCGGCCCCCCCGGCGCCGGGGAAGCTCCCGCCGGGTCCCGGCGCCGCAGCCACAACAAAGGCGGGCGGGGGGAGGTCGGAGCCTCCGCCCGGGCGCGGCCGCTCCCGCCCCCCGGCGAGCTGGGGCTCCCCCCGGAGAAGCTCCGCCGCCCCCAGGTACCCCCTCCCGGCTTTTCCCTTTGTATTTTGGGGGATGGAAAATCGCTTGTGGGGTTTGGGGGTGTGTGTGTCCTACCTTAGTTCGGCGGAGCGCGGTGTTCCCAGGGGCATAGCCGTGCCTTCCAGCTCACATGGGACCAGGCGGCAATCGGGGCTCCGGGAGACGGCGGAGCTTCCCCCCCCCAGGCACGGCAGCACCCCCAAAATCCAGCGGGGGGGAGGGGGGAGCCGGGGCTCGGCGTGCGGCGCCCGCCCGCAGGGATGGAGGATGGAGGAAGGCTGGCGAGGAGGAGGATGGAGGAGGAGGAGGAGAGGTGGCGGCGGGAGCCCTTCCCGAGCCTCGCGGAGCCTCTCCCGACGGTAAATCCCAAGGAGCGAGCGGGGAGCTCCGCAAAGCTTCGCCCGCGCTGAACAGGAAACTTCGGATTTACCGGGGGAGGAGGGAGAGCGGAGGGGAGGGGAGAGGCGGGGGCGGCGGGGGCGGGCGGCCGGGAGGAGCCGGGGCAGCCCCGCGGGGCGGGCCGGGGGCGGGGGGGCTCCGGCATCGCCCCCTCCCCGGCCTTTGTTCGGGCTCCGGGCGGCGCGTGGGGAGGGCAGGTCACCCACGAGTGGAAGAAGGAGGTGGGAACCCCCCCACCACCACCACCAGCACCCCCGGGAGGTGGAAAGGACTCTGCGGAGGGGGGGGGACCGCGTTTGTCCCCTCCCTGGGGTGAGGGATGCGCGGCTCCGCTCCCCGCGGCCGGGGACCCTCAAAAGGAGATAACACCCCAAAAGCGGGAGATACACCCCCAGCTAGGGAGGATGCCCTCCCAGAAAGGGAGATACACCCCCGAAAAGGGAGATGCCCCCCAACACACACCCCGGAGGTCTGCGGGGCTCCCCCCAGCCCCCTGCAAACCCCGCTTGCCCCCAGGGCATTGATCCCTTAGTTTTAATAAATAACTGTACAAAGCCAAGTTCGAGGTCGGAGCGTTTTAATAACTAAAGATCGGCTCTAAACTGCGCTGGTTTGGAGCTGAGTAGCTAATCTTCTCAAGGGCTTAGCTCGCAGGGATCCGAATAAACAGATCATGGAAAGTCCTTACAGGCACCATCCCCTTAAACTCTGCTCAGGAAGTTTTATTCCTTTGAGTTCTTTGGAATTATGTGAATTATATCAGAATATAGCACCGATGGGGGCGGGGGGGGGGGGCAATAGGAATTTAAAACTGTTAGCTGGATGCATTCCCCTCCACTGGAATGTTTTAAGGAGTGTGAGTTCATTATACACCACCACATTCAATTTGCAAATGTAGTTCCCAATGCTATTCTTCATGGTTAATAACTGGGAATTGATTGAAAAGAGAGGTCATGCAGCTTTCAAAGCAGAAAGAGCCGAGCCTAATGGGGCTACTGAAGAGCTGGTTTTACATATGCACTTCCAAGGGTTGTTTTATTAGATGTTTGCAGGTTGTGATTAACAGTGTGTGGCAATTT
Source organism: Pseudopipra pipra (assembly GCF_036250125.1). Lineage (NCBI taxonomy): Eukaryota > Metazoa > Chordata > Aves > Passeriformes > Pipridae > Pseudopipra > Pseudopipra pipra. The sequence goes on from NC_087564.1 coordinate 14,775,810, forward strand.
TATTATTGAACAACAGCAAAAAAAAAATGCCTCTGATAAGCAGGACACAGCCTGCAAAGAGAGTGTGAACTGTGCAAAGCAGAGATTGCACTTGGAGATTCCCCACGTTTATAAGAGCTAATTAGGGCAAATCATAAATTACAGTGGGAAGATGTGGATGTGAGTTGGTGGAGCTCTCCTTGAGCAAACCCTCTTCCGCTCATAAATTATCTTGCTCAGGAAAATGACCTTTAGAGGAAGAAAAGGAGGTTTACTAAAATGGGAACTGGGAGGAGGAGAGGCCAAGTGATGCTTCTTGACCCTCTCCCAAAGGCAGAAGCTGCCCAGGCAATAAACTTCCCTCCCAGCTCCGTGGCAGGAGAGCAGGATGCTGCTCCCACGACTGACAAATCCATCTTCAAAGCTCTTGTGGTTATTGAAAAGAGACAACACTTTGTTGGCAAATTATTTACTCCCTCCTGTAGTTCCTGAGTAACCCACAAGCAGTTGGAAGGAGCAGGGCAGATCCTGCTCCCTTTACTCCACGTTGTCCCCAAGTGGCTGCACCAGCACAGTCACCTCCCCACCTTTGCAGGAGTCAGAAGGATCTGGCCACGGCGTTTCTGCCATTAATAAACCACCAGAAATTTTAAAATCAATACCAATCTGAGACTACACCATCCCCTGAATGGGCACTTGGCTCACAAGCTCCCAGCTGACATAATGGGATGTGTAATGCTCTGAGCTGGCCCTAATAAACTGTCCCCTGCTGGCACACACCCGGCTCTGCTCCGGCCCACGTGCAGCGTGGACGGGCTGGAGATGAGCACATCAGCCCCAAAATCCCACAGCCCTGGAGATGAGCACATCAGCCCCAAAATCCAGAGCGGAGAGGGAGGTTCCCTCTCCTGGAACACGAGGGAGGTGTGTGAGCATTGGGAAGGGGTTGGGAGCTCAGTAGGGCAGACTCAGTTTGGGTTTCTAAAGATCCTGGAGACACCAAGATTTCCACGGCTCAGAAAGCAGATCTGCTCTGATTGTGACATGATGGGGACAGAGGACACCCAGCCTCCCCTCTGCCTGACCTGCCCCATCCATTCTCTCCAGCACAGACCAGCAACTTCCCAACTGCCAAGGAAGGCAAGACTTCACAAGAAAATCCCTGCTTGTCTCACGTATTTTTCATAAAAGAGCCAAATTCTATTTCAGATTCCTCCTCCAAACCTGCCTCCAACCTTTCAAAGGCTGTAAACATTCCAGCAACCCTGCTGATGGAGCAAAGAGAACCCCTGCCCAGCTCGGGATGCTGCCACACCCTGAGCCCCCTCAAGGAGCCCCAGTGCCAAGGTGAGACCCCCAGCAGGATTAAAGATCCATCCCTCAAGGTCACGGGCACGGTGAGGGCAGGGCCAGGCATCCCTGCATGTCACACCCAGCTCCCTGGCCAGGCTGGACCAGGAGCTTTGCCAACATTTATCAAATATTCCGGGAGCGCCATCGGAACGTCCTGTCAGATGAAACCCAGACTGTAAATCAAGCAAGGGAGTTTAATGTCTAAACCTGTGAGTGAGTGTGAGAGGCACAGCCTCCTCCCCAGAGCTGGGAGGATCAGCTGAGGGGAAAGAAAAAAAACCAAACCAACCCAGAAATAAAAATCCAATTTGACTTTGGGGGGGGTGGTGCTGCAGCATCTCCTGGGCTGAGACGAGATCAGTAGGTCAGACCTAGAGCTTAAAGCTGCTTTGGGTTTTTCTGCCCATTAAGCTGAGCTCTGAGCCATGAAGTCTGACAGAGGTGCTGAATGCTTTACGTAATTTCTGATATTTTTTTTTTTTTTTACTGGATCTAATTCTAGCTGACTCAAATCTGGGTTTTTCTGATTGCAGGAAAACCTTCAAACAAGGAACAATCTGGCTAATAGTGCTCGCATAAATCATCCTCCAAATAATGAGTATCTGTGGAGTGAATTCATTTAGCTAAATAGATGGAGGGCCACTTTAAAGTTATTTAGAAAGATTAACAAAAGAGAAGGGAAATGAAAAACAGATAATAAATTGACGAGGGAAGGGAAAAATTGTATTAGAAACAATGAATTCATAATAAATTCAAAATGTTAAAGGAGAAATTTCCAAAAAAGGAGATTGGCGCCGTGGCAGTTTGGCTGTGCCGGTGCTAAAATGTATTTTTAATTAAAATACATGGATGTTAAAATGCATTTTAAAATAGACAGATAAATAGGACCCGGGCCAAAATGATATTTTTATTTTTATGGCTTAAAAAATCACCCATAATTTGTCATTTCCTCAGTACAAGAGAACACTTATCTGCTCTGGGGCTGGTTCTCCCATTTCACCCAATGTGCTCTCATCAGCCCCTGACTCCAGAATGCCAAATGGCATATTCCAGCATTTATTGCCTTCCCACCTGGAATCTGCACCTTTTGCTGACAAAAAAATCCAGTATTTTGCTCCTGCTCTCTTTCTTCTTCTCTCCCTTTTCCCTCCTCCCATCTCAGCCTTTTCCCACTGATTTTGCCACGTGCAGCCCCTCATCCCAGCCCTTAATGTCACATTCCCTCTGCTCCTTGGGCCTGGATTTAGGGGTGACTTTCCCTCCTGTCCCAGTGACATTCCCCCAAGGAGCCCCTGTGAACACCTTGGATTGTCCTGATGAGCTTTTGGGATCTCAAAGCCCCCACAAAGCTCTGTGGGATGGCTGGACTTGGATCTTTGAGGCCCTTTCTGACCTAAACAGAGAAGCTGTGGCTGCCCCATCCCTGGAAGTGTCCAAGGCCAGGTTGGACGGGGCTTGGAGCAACCTGGGCTAGTGGAAGGTGTCCCTGCCCATGGCAGGGGGTGGGACTGGATGGGCTTTAAGGTCCCTTCCCACCCAAACCATTCCAGGATTCTGTGATCCTAAATAATTCCATGTTTGTATTTGCATCCCAGTGACAGCAGCAGACATGGATTTGCTTTCCAGCAGTTCAGTGAGGATTCCCTATTCCCTTTCCATAGAGTCTCACAGCAAGTCTCAATGCCATAATGGAGGAATGTTGAGGTTCTCCAGAGCCAAGCCTGGAGAAATCCCCCAAGAGGTCCACAGCAGGAGTGAAAAACCTTTAAATCCCACCAAAATCCTGAGGAAAACTGGGACAATGCCTCAAGTGATACGATGCTTTTGAGGTCAAGCCTACCAGTCATGATTTATCCTCCAGAAAAGCATCAATTTTGGGGATAGCATCCCCTAGCAACCACTGGCATTGTGTTACAGAAGGACAAGGATGTCCATCCTCAACCCCTGCCCTTACCTTGCCCTGTCTCCAGTCTCAGAGCTGACCATGCAGTGATTCCAAACACATCATCCAAGGAAAAGGATTTCAACCCCATACATTTTGGACAGGCTCAAAAACTTCCTTGTGGCCTCTCTCTGTCTCCTGTCGTGTTTGCTGCTTGGATTTCTTTACTTCTCATATCATGTTTAGACTTGCTAAATATAAAAAGTCTTCAAAATAACTGTGCAAAATATTCTCCAAGTCCTTGAGGGGGGAAAAAAAAATACATTGCTCAGCTCTGCCTTCTCGTGTTTTATGGGTTTAGTACATGATGTAAATAGATTATTTCCATAATAAATACTTGATAAAAATAATTTCCACGTGAAGTTCTAAGTCAACAAGTCCCAGAAAGGCAGAAGAGGAGCTCCCAGGTTGGCAGCAACATCCTGTGCATTCCTGAAAAAGTTTCCCAAACTTCATAGAATCGTGGAGCAGTTTGGGTTGGAGGGGACCTTTAATGGTCATCTAGTCCAACCCCAGACTTCTAATTTATTGGAAGGGAGCAGGTTGGGTGGGGAAGGCAAGCCTGGTCTCCACATCCCCCCTCTGCCTTCCCACCTCCTCCATGGGGACACCTCAGTGGGAAGGAGCCCAAGGGCTGCAGATGTGTTTGCTGACAATCCCATTAGTCTGGGGCCTGACATTCCATGGAATCCCGGGATTGTTTAGGTTGGAAAAGACCTTTAAGATCAGGGAGTCCGACCTCTAATGTAGGGATTTACCTGCTGCCTTTGGTCATCCTTCAGCAGAGGCCCCATGGGGCTGGTGGCACCTGCAGAAGGTGCCTCTCCTGGTCTCTGAGGACACCCGGCACAGGACCCCCCTGCAGAGCTGCTCCAGCCCTGGGGAACAGCCCTGGAAGGACATGGAGCTGCTGGAGAGAGTCCAGAGGAGGCACCAAGAGGATCAGAGGGATGGAACAGCTCTGCTGGGAGGAAAGGCTGGGAGAGTTGGCATAGTTCAGCCTGGAGAAGAGAAGCTTTGGGGTGACCTGGTTGTGGCCTTCCAGAAGGAGCCAACAAGAAACATGGAGAGGGACCATTTCCAAGGGCCTGGAGTGACAGGACAAGGGGGAATGGCCTCACATTGCCAGAGAGTAGGTTTGGATGGGATATGAGGAGGAAATTCTTTCCTTGAGAAGACCCCTAAGTGTGAGTTGTTGCCTTGTTGAAGTCCTTGGGACATCAGTGTTGGTCCACAATCATGGTTGGAAGTAAGTCCATCTCCAAAGTTCAGAGGTCTACCTGAGCACCATTTCCCAGCACTTTCCCAACACCTTTTCTCCCAGTTGGGCAGGTTCTGGTGAGCCAGATTTCCTGGGAGCATTTTTAATGTCGTTTTGGATAACGCTGCTTGTGGCCGTGATTTCCCCTCCCACGGAGCTGGGATCTCATCTCCCTTAATTCCATTGACTGCTCCGTGGGCTTATTCAGTGAGAATGAGAAGAGCTTCACTTTTCCAGGTGGCTGGTTGGGTATTAGACGGGCAAGACAAGACACAAATAATGAATTTTCAGTTCGTTGCTGGTATCAAAAACCCTTTTGGTGGAGACCTAAACCTGCAGAGGCTGCACAAATCTGATTTCTTGCTGGAAATTTATTCCTCTTCTACTGAGGAGACAACAGAAAACTACAGACAAATAAAAGACAATTTAACCAAAGAGGAACCAGAACAGTTTTAAAGTGAATTAAGTTGAATTTTTTTCATTTGAAGGACTTCACTGTAGGTCAGGGCCCTTCAGAGGTAAAATTATTCCAATTGATTATGTTGGTAAATGCATTTATGACGAGCAGAGTGTTTGAAATCACCAAGGCAAACTGCTGACGGCACAGATTAAGTAATTTACTGGACAAAACGACCTTTGTTGCACTAAGAACCAAATCTTAGGGGACAGAAGTCTTTTAAATAGCTGCTAATAGTTTAAATGAATTACCCAGGATGATGATGATGAAGAGCTGAATGTATTAGAGGAGTTAGAGCAGGGGATATCTCCAGAATATGGATGGGCTGAATATATTAGAGGATGTTTTGCATGAGAAATAACTTAATTTGGGACTCCAGGCTTCTGGGAGGGGAGAGAAGCAGATCCCTCTTCCACACATTGTTTGACTTTTCTCTCCCAACCCTCAAAGACAAGTGTGGGACAGCAAATACAAGATGAGGGAGTGTATCCAAAGAGGGGAAATATTGCCCTGTGTTGCACTGCTGGCAAGGTTTGGGTGTTGAATAGGAAATTCCAGCTGGGACACGTTCCTGAGGGATGGACCAGCGTGGAGATGAGCAAAACTCACTGAAAATGTAACAGGAAACAACAACTAAGCAGTGCCACCTCCTCCTGCAGCAGGAATTCCCTCCTGCCATGGAAGTCATACAATGTTCTTTACACAGTTTACTGTGGATCACTCCTGGCTTGTTTAACACTTGGCTGATTTTCTCTTGATTTATTTATTGCTTTGCCACGAGGCAGCTCTGGGGATTTCTGGGCCTCAGGCAAAGCCCAAACCCCTGGAGTTGGCTGAGGGTTCCCAGAGCCAGCAGTGCAACACAGGGCAATATTTCCCCTCTTTGGATACACTCCCTCATCTTGTGTTTGCTGTCCCACACTTGTCTTTGAGGGTTGGGAGAGAAAAGTCAAACAATGTGTGGAAGAGGGATCTGCTTCTTTCCCCTCCCAGAAGCCTTGAGTCCCAAATTAAGTTATTTCTCATGCAAAACATCCTCTAATATATTCAGCCCATCCATATTCTGGAGATATCCCCTGCTCTAACTCCTATAATAATAATAATAATAATAATAATAATAATAATAATAATAATCCTGGGATAGTTCTCAGTATCCCGGGAGTGCCCAAGCACCGCCCAGACACACCCAAGGGGCAGTGCTGGCCCCTGGGAATTCCCCCCCACATTCCTTGGGGATGCACACTGAGCCCACTCACCTGGGAATTCCCCCCCCCATTCCTCGGGGATGCACACTGAGCCCACTCACCTTTTCCCTGTTCCCGTGATCCCTTCCCTTCCCATTTGGTGGCGGCTCCTCCAGATTTCGGGTGAGATCCCCCAGTTGTCCATCCAGTGCCTGGCACAGGGAGTCCCTGTTCCCCCAAAAGCTGGCAGCTGGTGAGGCAGAGACCAGGAAAATTGTCATCCTCAGAGGGACAACAACATTTCATCCCCAGAATTCCCCTGGGGGATCACACGGGAAGCTCCTGGCAGAGCCAAGAGCAGATCCGAGATCCCCCAAGGCCTGATCACAAAATTCATGTCTCCCTCTTTATTTTAACAATTCCTTTCTTAACTCCAGAACCTGTTTCCAGGTGACAGCTGATGAGGGTGACACCTGAGTGACCCCCAGCCCCAAGGAGGGCAGCAAAAGGAGCCTCTGGAATGCTGCAAACCCACGGAGAGCATCGGGAAAGTCAGGAGAGCATCTCCCTCTCCCCTTGTGGGGGGCAAATGATTATACAAGATGGAAGGAAGAGTCGCTCAAAATAATCCTTTCATCACTTCAGACAGTGAACACAAAGCCAAAAATAAACATTTCAGCTTGGGCAGTATTTAACCAGATTTTCTGGCTGTAAGGCCAAAATTTCAGTCTATCAAAATCTCTTTACACAAACCGAGTGAAATGAGGAATTGGTTTAGAAAGAGCTGGACCAAAGGCACAGCAAAAGTATAAACCATCCTTGTGAAACACTGTTAAATCCCCTCCCTCCCCCCCAAATAATTAAAAATATATTTTAAAAATATATAAAATATATAAAAATATATAATATATAAATCTATAAAATATATAAAAATTGTAATATAATATATAAAATTATATAATATAAAATACAGGTTCTATATAATTAATAGAATACAATATAATATAAATATAATATAAAAATATATTATAGATATAAAATGTTATTTTATATCTATAATATACATAAAATATATTTATACCATATATGTAATATAATGCATAATATAGCATATATTATATACAATATTATATATTATTAAAATACAACATATATATTATAGATACATATATACAACATATATATAATATACAATATATATGATATATATGTAAGAGAGATAACATAAGATAACATATATAAACCTGCAAATATAAAATTATATATTATAATATATATAACTGTTATATATATAAATAAAATATATATAAATAAAATTTACCTGCAAATACAGAAATTATATATTGTAATATAGATAATAACTGTTATATATAAATAAATATATATAAATAAAATTTACCTGCAAATACAGAAATTATATATCGTAATATAGATAATAACTGTTGTATATAAATAAATATATATGAATAAAATTTACCTGCAAATACAGAAATTATATATTGTAATATAGATAATAACTGTTATATATAAATAAATATATAAAAATAAAATTTACCTGCAAATACATAATTATATTTTGTAATATAGATAATAACTGTTGTATATAAATAAACTATATATTTTACATGTATATTCACACACACATATATATAAAATAACTCACCACCAGTGGTTCTGCAGAGCTCTGGGGATGCCCAGGACAAGTTCTTGACCCACTGAGCTCCTCAGGATGGAGAAGCCCCCACAGTGCCCTGGGCCAGGGCTCGTCCCCCGGGGATCCCCCTGTGTGCCACCCCCAGCCGGGGCGGGACCCGGGGCCACCATCGGGGCTATTTTAGTCCCAGCAGGAGCCACTGAACAGCTGCACGTGCTGGGCCAAGGCCAGGCCGGTCCCGGCCCCTTGGCAAACCTTCCCAAAGCACCTGGTCCTGCCCTGGCACCGTGGGGGGGTGGGATGGAGGGACAGCCCCACGGAGGGGGCAGAGCTCTGCTGTGCTGCTGGAGGGAGGAGGACACCCCATCTCCATCACCTTCTCCAAGAGCCAAAAGGTCAGAGGGATCCCACCCTGGCCAGCTCTGGGATCCTGGCATGGGAAGGGTGTGGAGCTGCTGGAGAGAGTCCAGAGGAGCCACAAAGATGCTCCCAGGGCTGGAGCCCCTCTGCTCTGGAGCCAGGCTGGGAGAGCTGGGGGGGTCCACCTGGAGAAGGGAAGGCTCTGGGGAGACCTGAGAGCCCCTTGCAGGGCCTAAAGGGGCTCCAGGAGAGCTGGAGAGGGACTGGGGACAAGGGATGGAGGGACAGGACAAGGGGGAATGGCTTCCCACTGAAAGAGTGCAGTTTTAAATTGGATATTAGGATGAAATTGTTCCCTGGGAGGGTGGGGAGGCCCTGGCACAGGTTGCCCAGAGAAGCTGTGGCTGCCCCTGGATCCCTGGAAGTGTCCAAGGCCAGGCTGGATGGGGCTTGGAGCAACCTGTGAGAGTGGAAGGTGTCCCTGCCCATGGCAGGGGGTGGCACTAGATGAGCTTTAAAGGTCCCTTCCAACCCAAACCATTCCAGGATCCCACGATCATTTACTTTTGCTTTGCTCTGGAGTTTTCCATCCCAGGGCTCCAGGAGATGTGGGAACAGACCCAGAAGGGATGTGAAGCTTCAAAGCCCTGAGTGTGCTCAGAGGAGCAAAGCAAAAGCCACGTCGTGCAGCTTAACCTGTACCAAAAATCCATCAGGAGCACAAACCTCCAGCAAACCAAAAGTAAATGAGTGTTAAAAGTCCAACCCCAGCTCCCCTTTGCCCTTTCATCAGCTCTGGATGGGAAAAATGTTCTTACTGTGGAAGCAGGCAAGGAAATAAAGGCGCAAACAAGGCAGGAGCAGGAGGTCAAACATCTCAGCTTGGTGGGGGCAGCTAAACAGGCATCAGGATGCACAGGAAAAACCTTATTTCTGAGTAATGCAGGCTGGATTCAGGGCAGCACTGAGGGGAAGAGGCTGATTCGTGTGTTAAAACCTGTGATTCCAGTGGGTAAAACACCCCTGGGAATTCCCTGAGCAGGGTTTGCTGCGGGTTGGTCTCTCTGGGGGCAGCTCCTGGTCACCTCGGAGTCCATCCTGCTGCTGGTGTCCCCTGATTCCTGTAACAAGGCTGGGAAAGAGAAACAGCTGTCAAAAAACCCAGGTGTTTTTCCCCAGGAAACCTGTCCTGTCGAAGCAAACAGCCAGTTTGCTGAAAAACTGAGAACACAAAAGATTTGATTTACAGGACAAGAGGCACAACACGGATTTTATGAGGGGGGGAAAAGGTCATTTGCAAAGCAGCTGAAAGGTGTGAAAGATTTTCTTTCAGGCTTGCTGTCAGCTGGGTAATTCACCAAAATAAAGCCCCCTCTTATTCTGCTTTAATCAATAATTTCTTTCTCATTCCCATCACACAAGTTGCAGCAGTTCATTCTCTCCCAGGGGGTGGGAGAGTAGTGGGCACGTCCTGGCTGCCTCCAACCTCAAACCACGCCACTAAGCTGAGTTTAAAGCCAGTTTACCTTGTCCTTACTGGGATTTTCAGCCCCAGATCGCTTGGTGACCAACCACCACAAGCCTGGAAGATTTGCTGACATGTTTCTATTCGTTCAGGGCTTCAAATCATCACCTCACACCCCCCAGGGAAGAGGCCTCTGCTCTTCCAGCCCCCCTCCTCTCTCATTGTGAGGGGCCTTTGTGACCCACCACCATCATCAACCATTCCCATGGACTGGACACACTTCTTGTTTTAAATCCCTCCCACGGATACATTTCCATCAGCTCCTGGTCCTTAGGATTTATTAGGCTGGACCCAGGGGCAGGCGTGGGAGATAATTGGAATTATTATTTTTCAGGTGACAAGCATAAGGACCTCCCAGGGACATTTTCAGCCCCAGTTTTAAGGCTGAGGTACAATTTTCAGGGCTGTTTTCTGAAATTATTTAATGGGATGTGGTTCTTTGTAACGAAGCAGAGGAGCTGGGAGAGGGGTGGGGGATGAGGAGGAGAACCGGATCACACTGAAAAATTTGGGATGGATAAATGAACTAAGGGATATCCCCAAGGCCTGACTATGGCACTGGAGCTGCCACACCAGCAGTTGCTGGCCCAGCAGGGTCAGTTCACAAGGACATGGACAAGGGAGAATGGTTTTCAGCTGCAGGAGGGTAGATTTAGATGGGATATTGGGAAGGAATCCTTCCCTGGGAGGGTGGGGAGGCCCTGGTAGAGTTTTCCCAGAGAAGCTGTGGCTGCCCCATCCCTGGAAGTGTCCAAGGCCAGGCTGGAACAACCTGGGAGAGTGGAGGGTGTCCCACCCAAACCAGTCTGTGATTCCCTGATTCTCTGACTCTCGTGGCACAGAGAGAAACCAAGAAGCAAATTATTTCCACAGAAACAACCTACTCAGCACTCGTTATCCCGGCTCCAAAGAGCTCCTCGCTCCTAATGACGTCTCCAGAGCTTTGCTGGGAGGGAATATTAAAGGGAAGAGCAGGAAAACGAGCTGGTTGTGGTGACTGACTGATGCCAGCAGACTACAACTTGCTAAGCATTTTCAAACAGCATTTTGAGGTTGACAACTTGACATTTGGAAGCCCAAAGGAGCTGGAAGGAGCTGGAAGGAGCCGGGGAAATTTCCACTCCCCGAGGGGGAAGTGCATGAAACTGCTTTTGGTTGGAGCTGTCTGGAAAGGAGGGAAGAGCTGACAAACACAGCTGGATCAGGGACACCTTCCAAGGGCAAAAAGCTCTTTGGGGGGTGTGTATGTGAAGCTGCAGAAGGTCAAACAGCCACATTTTGGGTGCCAGAGGGAGTTACACTTCCTAACTCCTGGATAAGGGCCCCCAGATCCTCCTGTTTGATCCTCCACACTCATCTCGTGGCCCCTGGGATAGGGATGTGACTGGGAAGAGGCTGCAGCAATGTCTCCTCTGCCTCCATCTCCCAAAAGCACCCCAAAAAATCCCTGCTGGCCACTGAAAACTGAGATTTAGAGGCCTCCTCAGTCCCCTCTGGTCAGGCAAAAGCAGAGCCTCAAAACTCAGCCCCAAACACAGAGTGTAAGAGAAGGAAATCAAACCAAATCAAAGCCTAATTGTGACAAGGAAGCAAATAAATCAGTGAATAAATCAGTGAATAAATCAGTTTTGCCTCCAACTCCTGTGTCCTATTCGTGATCCTCTCCAATCTTGGGCAAGTCACTTTGCTCCCTGACTCCGTTTCTCCTTCGGGAAAAGGAGCTCAGGATGTGCTGGGAAGCAGGAGGAGGCAGCGACTATAAGGACCTATAGAGGATCTACATATCCATATTCTGTGTGCCCTCTGCTGGCAGCCTCCTTTTCCAGGAGCACGGGAAAATCCTGCCGGGAAGGGCAGGTGGGACTTCGGTCTGTCCTTGAAATATAGCAAAATAATTAGACATGTTATGAACCCTAAAACTACAACAGTGGCAATAGAGAAGGGAATTTCCTTCTGCTCATGGCACCGGGAATGGGATTTTATGGATTTCCTGGTGCTCTTTGGAACAGGATCCTGCAGGAGCCTCTGCATCCCAGCACCTCTTGTTGACCAAATTCCTGTCAGACTCTGCTCCCACAAACCCTTAAAACAACCCTATCCCTGAAATAAATGAGGGCAAAGTGGGGATTTAAGGGGTTTATCCCATTACCTGGGAGGTGATGCCCAAGTTCAGCAGCACCACTGGAGTTATCCCAGATTTGCTGAGGCAGGGAATGGGTCAGAGGAAGGTGATGCAAGGACATCACCTGCAGCAAGTGCTCCTGGCCTTCACCAAGGTCAGCTCAGCCACAGCTTGGGAAAATTTGCCCATTTGGATTTGATTTGGGGGAAAATCTGGGCAATTCCTGCAAGTTTGGCTTGGCTTCACCCTGCTGATCCTCCCTGCCCACCCCACATCCCCCTGGGGGTTCCTGAGGGGTGGAGGCTCCTCTTGCTGTGACCTGCACCCTCAGCTCTACTCAAACCCATCCCCACCAGGAGCTTCAGCCCCAGCAAAAGCCTCTCTCTGACTGCTACAAAACCTGCTTTCCAGGCTGATTTTACTTCCCACGACCTACAAATCCATCCTTCTCCACAGCCAGCATTGTCCCTCAGCACAGATGAGTCATTTCTCCTCATCCACTCAAATATCCCCCAAACACCCCTTCACCAAGTTCTCTTTTGTGGAGCAAACCAGTTCCCCTGCCAAAAAAAACCCATCAGGACAAGCAGGTTCAATGTGCCTTTGTAAGCCTGGCTTGGACTCAGGGGCCTGTTTTCATCCCATTCTTCTTTCCCTTACAATTTGTCTCCAGCTTTGCAGCCTCTGGAAGGGCAGTTGTTCCTGGGATGGCTTTTCCTCTTCCTTTCTCTGTTTTCCTCCTCTGTTTGCCATTCCTCACCTGCATCAACCACCCCTGAATGGCACAGCTGGGAAAACACTTTGCCAATTTACTCTTCTTTTATTCTTTTCTTTTTATCTTCAGGTTCTTCTGCAGAGATTCCCACATTTCCAGCAACACACCAACATCTCCAACTTGGATTCCCTTCCTGGAGGTGAATCCTCTCTGTTTTCTGCCCCTCCTGACAATGTTTTCTCCCAAAACCAGGCTGAGTTTGGGGGAAATCTGAAGGGTTTGGGTTTTCAGGCTCACGAGGGTCTCGGTCACGTCGTTTCCTTTCCCGAAGCTTTTGGGATTTCTGGCTCTGAAATCCAGGATTCAAATATGATGAGGAGCATCCTTGTTCCAACCACATCCCTGGAAGTGTCCAAGGCCAGATTGGAGCAACCTGGGCTAGTGGAAGATGTCCCTGCCCATGGTAGGGGGTGGAATGAGAAGAGCTTTAAGTTCCCTTCCAACCAAACCATTCCAGGATTTCCCTTGGGAATCTGAGTTTCCCTTTCAATTTCCCTTAAACCCCCCATTTCCCAGGAGTTGCAGAGCAGAGCCCTGACCTGGGCTCACCCACCCAGAGATCAGAACAACCTCAGCTCTGACTGGGGAAAAAAACCCAACCCCAAAACCAAGAGAAGAGAGCAATGAACGAGGCAAAAAGCACCATAAAAAGGCCCACAAAGCAACTAATGACACTGTTTAAACACAGTTGTCTCCTGTGATGGTGCTAAATCCTGTTTATAAGACCTTTGAGCCTTTAAAAACAGTTTATAAGACAATTTTCTCTTTGCTAGGCCCGCTGACAAAGAGGCAGGAGTGCTAAGGGTGGTACCAGGAGCCTCCTTACACAACAAATAATGTTCATTTTACCATTTTTCCCTCCCTCTTGTTAAAAAAAAAATAAAAATTAACTCTTTCCCTGCCCAGCTGATCCATTGGAACACTGCACAGGGAGGGAAAGATATTTGGAGGAAAAGAAACTCCTCCAAGAGCAGAATCACAGGAGGAGGCAAGAGCTGCTGGGAGAGATAAAGCACATTGTGCATGAGATTGCTGCACGAACAGGGCTTTGATCAGCAAAGCAAAGAGCAAGAAGACAGTTTTAATGGCCTGAAAACACATGAAAAGCTGATGGGAAAGCAGCTTTGATACACAGTATTTATTTGGTGACCTTTCACAAGGGTGGGCAGTGCAACAACAAGATGCTTTGAAGGGAAGGAATGAAAAGGAGACAGAAAAATTAACCCCAGAGCTTTGGGGAGGGGGGGGAGGGAGGAGAGGAGCAGCTGGGGCTGGAAGTGCCTCCCTGCTGGATTCCAGCATGGAATTCCCTGCAAGTGCCACCTCCTCAGTGCCCACCGAGAGCAGCAGGTGCCCCGTAGCTCCCAGGAATCCCAGAATCCCAGAATGGTTTGGGTTGGAAGGGAATTTAAAGCCCATCCAGTGTCACCCCCTGCCAGGGGCAGGGACACCTCCCACTATCCCAGGTTGTTCCAACCTGGCCTTGGACACTTGCAGGGATCCAGGGGCAGCCACAGCTTCTCTGGGAAAACTCTACCAGGGCCTCCCCACCCACCCAGGGAAGGATTCCTTCCCAATATTCCATCTAAACCCACAAAGGGGGAATTTGGGAAATTATGTCCCCGATTCAATGAAACGTGGGAAAACCGGGGTAAGGAGAATTCAAAGGGATGGAAAAGGGCAATGATGGTGTTTTGCAGGAAAGAAGTTTTTAAGAGAGCTTTGGATATTAGAAAAAAAAGCCAAAAGAGAGACACTTGCACAGGACAACTTTTTAAATCTCTCCAAACTGCCCTTGTTCCTCCAAACTTTGTACTTGTATAATCCTAAAGACAGGTCTGTGCCTCCAACCTCCTCACGACCCCACACCACTCTGAGCAAAGTTGTTATTTTTCCAGAAAGCTCAGCAGTTCTCAAACTCTGGTTTTCACCTCGAAATAGGGGTCACAAAACCTTCTGGGCTGGGTTACAAGCCCTGGGCATCTCCACATTTATTCCTGATAATCTTCAGGGAAGAATTTGCCTCGTTGTGCCAGGATGGCCCAGCTGAGCATCATTTAATTCAAATTTATCTTTGTTAGCCTGTAAATTCCTTTGCCTCCTCTCTTGGCCTTCATTTACCATTTCTTCAGGACGACAAGGAAATATCTGTGCTGACAGGAAGGAAAAATATCTGTTCCACAGATAAGTGGGATGAGGTTCCTGTCGGGCTCTCCAAACAGTGGGAGCCAAGTGGGTCAGAGGAGGCCAAATTGGTTGGTGATCCCAAGAAATAGGGTGAGAGACCTGCCAGGCTGCAGAGTGGGATGAAGGGCTCAGTTCTTGGCCTTTATTTTGGGGAATGTGGGACAGAAAGGAGGAGATGCAGCCCCAGACTCACCTGAAGGGCATCACCCTGGTCCAGGTGAAATTCTGCTTCTGCTGCTCATCCCTTTTCCTGGAATTGCAACAGCCAGAGAAGCCTCCCAGGCATTGCCTGGGACACTCTGCTTTGAGGATCCTCTTTATGGCCTCTGTGGGCTCGGGGGCTTTAGCAGGACAGTGACAGAAACTCCTAAATTCTAAATGTATTGAGGGCAAAATGCTTCATAAGCTCAGTTTGGAAGCTCCTTTCCCTCTCCAGTGCTGTCCATCTTTGCTGTGCTCCTGCTCTGCAGAGGAAAGGCCAGGATTTCAGAGCCTTTTTAGGAGGATGTCAGCTTTAAAATGCTCCAGTTCTTATTTACAGGGTCAAAAAAAAAAAAAAGGGAAAAGCTTCACATTGAGGAGAAACCCTGATTGTTCCAGGCAGTGCCAGGGGGGAAGTGCAGCCCTGTGTGCCTGAGCCCTTCCTGGCACACCTGGAGAGGAGCCACCACATTTTCCCTCTCATTTTTCCTGCATTTCCATATTTTGTGCCCCTGCCACCCCACGAAACTGGGGATTTGGGGATGTCAAGCCCTTGAGCAGCAGGAGGGACACCAGTACCACAACCCACAGCAGGGTTGCACAGATGCAACTGGAATTGAAACATTTCTGGGATAAGAAGTTCAGATCCATCTTCATTCCTTTCCCCTCCCATTTCTTTTCTTTCAGCTGTGCCTGAAAACTGATTTTTTTTTTTTAATCTTTAAGTCCCCAACCCCCCTTTTTTTTTTTCTCCATTCCTTTGCCACTTGTCTCTATTCCCAGACCTGAAGAGCTGAATTTTGGGCAGAGGAGGAGATTTTTTCCCCCCTCAAAATGCAACTTCCCAGCCTCAGACTACAAAGAAACAACAGGCACCAAATACTCCTGAAGTTTTCCTGCCTCACAAGTCACATTTAAAAACCCTCCTGGAACTCAAAGTTCTTTTGCTGACTATTCTGGAGCAGGTTTTCTTGTCCCAGTGTTCCAAGCCCAGAGATGTCCAGGGATATTTAAGTCCTCTGCTGAGCTTGGCAAAGGCTGGACGTGGTGTCCTGCTTCCCACATTTATGTTCCAAAGGGCCAACTGGTTTTTAAAACAAAGCCTCACAGCAAAGGTATGAAATGAAACAATTTGGGCCCAACCAGAGCTTCCAGGAAAAGGCATATTTATATTATAAAAAGATTAATGAGGGACTGTTTCTTCCCTGCTTGCCCAGAAGGATTAGGGAATCCATCCCTGTGTTTAATTGTCTGATCCATCCCACCTATTTTTCTCTACCTTTTGCAGTTTGGGGTTTGCCTTCAGCTGGAAAAGCTGCAAGGTAACATCTGCTCCCAGGATTTTCCTGGCTCAGGGTGGAAAACCCAGGATAATAAAAGCTGCTCCCACCCCAGTCCCAGCACAGACACAGGTGCTCCGTGTTCTGAGGGGCTCATTAAAACCAGACCTGCAGAAACCTGGAGGCTCAGCCTTCATTAGTGCCACTTCCAGCCTGGAAGCCTTTAATTGGCACTGGAAACGTGGAGCCACCTCTGGATTTTGATAGGGGCAGGTTTTCACCTCGGAGCCTCTTCGAGCAAATCTTATTGAGGTCAGCAGTGACATTTCCCTCTCTGAAATGGGCCAAGTGCCACAGAAACTGGGGCACAGCACTCGGATTTACTGCCCAGCTCTGTGTCTCACACCCTGTGACACTGGCAAAGGTGGGACCTGCTGTGCTGAACTTCCAAAAACTTCATCCCCAGCGCTGCTTGAACAGCAGAGTTTCCACCCCAGAGGAAATCCCCCTTTAGCCCCAGCTGGAGCAAAGCCCCCCTCTGACTTCCCATCCAAAGTCTCAATTCAGTAACAGCTCTGACAGCTCTCAGAATAATTCTGAGAGACTTTATAACATCCAAGGTGAACTCTCAGCCTTTAAAAAGTTGCATTTCAGTGTAAACGGGGCTGGTTTTCTGATGCAAACTAAAGCACCAGCTCAGATGAGGGAGAACCCTGCCCCTGGAAACCTTTGGCAGCTCTGACTGTGAGGGAGGGGATGTTCTTTAAAGAGGTTTAAAAACTGAGATTCGGTGACTTGCTCAACAAAAAAAGCTGGGTGATAGAAGAGACAAAAAGACCACCTTGCCCCAAAATCTAGACAAATCCTGCACCCCTCACTGGGCAACCAGAATGAGAGGGAACGGCCTCAAGCTCCACCAGGGGAGGGTCAGGTTGGACAACAGGAGGAATTTCTCCCTGGAAAGGGTGGTCAGGCCTTGGAAGGGGCTGCCCAGGGAGGTTTGGAGTCCCCATCCCTGGAGGTGTCCAAGGAAGGACTGGACATGGCACTGAGTGCTCTGGGGGACAAGGTGGGGATGGGGCACAGGGTGGACTCCATGCCCTGGGAGCTCTTTTCCAACCCCAATGATTCTCTGGACCAGGAATCTGCTCTGAACAGCAAGGATGACCAAGAAAAAACCCCAAAAGTACCTTTTCTTTTTTTTTTTTAGGATTATTATCCAAGAAATTTCTAGCCATGCCGTGTGGGGGTGGAAGAAACATTTTTCAGCATGAAATGAGCTCAGCTACACATCTGAGCTGAGGTTTTTTTTTTCCCCAGACAGGAGACATGTACTTGTCTGCACGTCCCCTAACTCATATTTAAAGCCCATTTTATTTGATTTCATTTCAAGAGGGTTTAAACTCACCGGTGAGTATTTCATCCCTGAGATAATTTTTCTAGACAGGAAAGTTTTCCTACCAAAGGTTACAAGAAAGCAGTTCCTGACACTGAATGCTGGTGGTTTTGCTTCAGCAGGAGGGTGGAAAGGACCACTCAGCACAAACAGAGACATCAATCTGGCTGAAGTTCCCCCTCAGCCACTCCTGGCTCAGGGGCTGACCATGAGCAATGCTCTGATCTCCCCTCTGGCTGGAGCATCTCATGGACAAGATGGTCCTTGGGGTGTATTTGGGGCTCTCTGTGAAGGCAACGAGAGAAATTCCTCCCAAAAATCAGCAGAGGGCGAGGCTTTGCTCCTGCATCAGGCTGAGCTCGTGCCCTTCCCAGGCTGGGGAGTGTTTGTCCAGCACTGATCCCATGAGAGGTCACACCTTGATGTTCTCAGGTACCTCAAACACCCTGAGCTCCCCAGAGGATGTGCTGGGACCTGGGAGCCAGCTGGGGCTTGGCCTCTGATCGTCTCAGTAGAGATTAAACACAGGGGTTGAACTCCAAGGTGAAGCATCTCAAAGCTCAGCTGCTGTAGGAGAGCACTGAGAGGAGCAGGAGGTACCTGCAGAGCCCAGATCGTGGTCCCCCCCCAGAAAAATCTGCCAGAGGGCAGGGTTAGATGGGATATTGGGAAGGAATTCTTCCCTGGGAGGGTGGGGAGGCCCTGGCACAGGTTGCCCAGAGAAGCTGTGGCTGCCCCATCCCTGGAAGTGTCCAAGGCCAGGCTGGAGCAACCTGGGCTAGTGGGAGGTGTCCCTGCCCATGGCAGGGGTGGGACTGGATGAGCTTTAAGGTTCCTCCCAACCCAAACCATTCAGGATCTCTGTGATCCTGGAAGGATTGACTGCATTCCAGCTGCAGTTTCCTTGCCCTCTCCAGGGAGAGGGAAATCAGCTGGACAGGGAGTGTTTTAGTCCCCAGTGGAGCTATCTGTGGTTGCTCAGGATCTTGTGAAACCACGGGGAGGGAGGGCAGGGGTGTTTCTAGAGCAAGGCCACCTCTGTCCCCGGGCCAAGCAAGCAGGACAGCAGCCCTGAGGGGCTGCACACTCCCAGTGCTGCAGAGCAGGGAGCTCCCTGGACAGCACAGATCTCAAAAAAGGAGCTTCCAGCCCACACAGAAATAAAGTCAGGGCTGACCAGAAGTTCAGCCCTCACAGAAATGAAGTATTTTGCTGCACTAGTGCTGGCCAGCCTGCACTTGTCACTCCAGAGCTTTCCCCTGGGAGCCTCTGACCTTGGGTGAGGGACACTGAGGTCCCCAGAGCATCCCAATGACTTGGCAGCAGAGCCAGAGGGAAGCAAACAAGGCTCATGGAAAAGTTCCTGGGGCCCTCCTGAGCATCCACCCACCCCTGCAGCCATGAGGTGCCTGCTCTTTGAGCTCACTGCTGCCTAAAATATTTATGTGCTGATAAAGGTGGAACCAGAGGAGCCTTTGAGGTCACTCAGAGAGGTGAATCCCTCTCTGCAGCCCAAAGAGCTGAGCCAGCCAGAGCTGCTCCAGAGCAATTAGACTGTGCCTGTACTACAGAACGTTCCCTTGTCATTCTAAAAGAGTCCAGAAAGCAAAACAAAGGGGTTTTGCTAATTCTCCCCAATCCATTCCCCTGCAGCCAGCAAGGCATTTTAAACACCTCTGCTCTGCTCACTGTGCTGTGTGTTCAGCTCAGCTCTCTTTTGTCTCAGGAGCTTAAAAGCCTGTTTTTCACTTAAAAAGCCAACTTGCCTGCCAGGTAGCTCCTCTTAATCTCTGGGTCTTGGCTAGAGGCCTCTCCAGACTGTTGAAAGAGATATCTGCTTCCCCTTTGTTCTTGAGACAGGAAAAGCCTCAGCTATCAAATCATTCCAGATCCCTTTGTAGCCTGAGAGATTCAAAAATGGAAAGAATCAAACCCCCATGAACCAGTTTAACATCAGTGGCTGCTAAGGCCAGTGGTTAAACCAGCTCCTGGCCAGGCCAGAGCTCTACAAAGCCAGGCTTTGCCAGAGCAGGTGACTCTGGGACTTGGTAACAGAGTCACTGTCCTTGGATAATAATCCTTGTGTCCTTCCTTGGCTCAGTGGTCAGCTGGGAAAGGAATCAGGGACTGAACTGGTGCTCCCAAGCACAGCCATTCCCTGAGGAAGGAGGTTCCCGGGAGCAGAGCCAGCCCAGGAGCTGAGGAATGTCCCACCCAGCCATCCTGGACAGCAGGCTGGACCAAGCTGGATGTGTCCATCCTGCTCCACACTGGCCCAGGACTGTCATTTTTTCCCCCTCCAGGTTCTCTGCACTTCCCATCTCCTCGATTAAAAAGCTGCCCGTGGTTCCCACAGAAGCAGCACTGATTCCTACAAGCTGAGAAACATTCCCAGGAATTGCAAGGAAAAATAACACCCAAGCTACCAGCTCCTTCCCTGCAAACAAACATTTCTGTGAGCAAGTTCTCTGTGGCTTAAGGGGAGCTTAAAAGCCTTTCCAAGTAATTCATGGAGAACATTCACCTCAGTGAGTGTGAAGAAGCACATTCCCCCTCCACACACTCCCACAAGGTTGGCTTCTCCCTAAAAAGCAACCTGCTGACACAGCAGAAGGATCTGCACGTGAAAACCTTCTTGTCCATCCTGTCAGAGCCAGTCCCAAAAGCAGGAACCCCCTCCAGCTGCAGCAACAGATATCCTGGATTTTCACCCCTGGATCTCCATCCCTGGATCTCCAGCTGTTGTCACTTCAGGAACAGCCTTCCCAGGGCTGATTCTGCAAGTTCAGCCTCAGTTCAGGGCTCAGCAATCCCTGAAGGCATCGTTTGCTCTCCTGCTCCTCAGCAGGTCCCAGTCACTGCTCTCCATGGAGCTGCTCATTCCAGGCTGCAGGAACACGTGGCTCTTCTCCAGCAGCTGGAGTTTGGTGCCTGAGCACAGCTGTCCCTGCTCCCTTTACAGCTGCAAAGCCCCTCTCCTGGTCCTGCAGCTCTGGGGACAGTCAGGCAGGGTTCAGTGGCCCTGGTTCAGCAGCACTTTGTCCCCATTCCATGGGGAAAACCCACCTGCCACAGGGAATGGGCCTCAGAAACCCAGGGAAATGCAGCAGAACAAGGTGCAAAGGCACCAAAAAGTTTTTAGGGGTGATCTCATTTTTATGTTAATCCAGGCAGAGAGTCCCCACTGGAATTTCTCTCATTCCAGGCAGCTGGAACAACAGGAAGATGTTGGTGTTGCTGCACCAGGAGCTTTTCTACTCCAGTATCCCACCCTTGGTTAACAACCCCTTGGCAATATCCCTTGGGATCAATGGCTGGCAGAATCCACCCAGGAGGGGGATCTGGAGCAGACAGTTCAGTTAAAATGTCCCAATATTCTCCATCACACAGTTCTTTTTCTCTCCTGTTTAGCTGATATTTGAACCCTTTGAAGTCCAGGGGAAAGTCTTCAGGGAAGCAATTTGCTACAAATATACTCAGCTGCCTAAAAATATTTCTAGATGCCAGGAAAGGCTTAGACCCCATTTAGCATTTTCTCTACCTTTAAACCTCATTTAGTGCAGCATTAACTCCAGTGCAGCAAAACTGGCTCTGAAGTTGTAAAGGAGAAATTTCCTATTCCTGCCATCAATGTTTCTGACCAAGACACCCCTCCAGGACACGAGGAGTTTGCACCCTTGGAATAAGTTGTTCCTCCCAACCAGAGCACAGAGTGTGTTTTTGCAGCACCAGAGCCCCCATCAAATATTTACTCTGCTCAAAGAGCCATCAGCCACCTGAAAAAAAACCCATTTTTCAAATATTGAACAGGAAAATACACTCCAGCCTGGGAGCCTGGTTACATCTAGCTCCCAGTTCGCTGCCACATGGGGAAAAAACTGGTCATAAAAGCTGAAAAATTGAAGATTCTCACATTTGTGAGTCAGGAAAACACGTTCAGGGGGAGGCAAAAGGGTGTGTTTGTAAAGGCCTTGGGTTCTCAGAGGCCCTGAGAGGGGAACATGCCCTGGACAGGCACGGGGTGTGTTCACACAGGGCAAAAAATGAGCTCCTGCCATTCCTGGTGTGATCACCTTCCCCCATCCCATCCCCATCCCACTGGGATACAGGGAATACTCAGTTCTTCTGAGGTAAATGTGAGCACAGGAGAGTTTTATGGCCGAGCCCAACCCATGGATTGATGTTCCACCCCAGCAGGGGTCGGGAACAGCTGCCTGACAGGGGGGATTTACCAGGATTTGGGGAAAAACCTCAGTTTCTCAGGCTGAGAGCTGAGCCACATGTGGGTTCCCCCAGCTGTGGGCAGCCCCTTCCAAGGCCTGACCACCCTTTCCATGACAAAATTCCTCCTGATGTCCAACCTGAGCCTCCCTTGGCACAGCTGGAGGCCGTTCCCTCTCCTCCTGTCCCTTGTTCCCTGGGAGCAGAGCCCGACCTCCCCCCCCAGCTCCCCCCTCCTGTCAGGGAGTTGCAGAGCCAGAAGGTCCCCCCTGAGCCTCTTTTTCTCCAGGCTGAGCCCCCCCAGCTGCTCCTTATAGGACTTGTTATCAGAATATCCCTGTTCGGTGCCAAACACCCCCCAAAGAACCCCTTCTCTTCCCTCAAGTGGTTCCACACCCATCCCTGTGACACTGTTGGCCATCCAAGGGCTGGAATTCCTTCTCTTTTGATTCCTTCCTGGATCTTGTTACGTTGCTATCCTGCTCATCTCCGAAGGGAAAAGTGCCTTCCATGTGGAAAATAAAATATTGCCCACGGGAGACGTGTTCAAGAGGCTGGAAAAAAATTCCTTCACGCACCAACAGATCCCTGCAAAACTCCCTGGGTTTCATCCTGGAGTTCCCTCCGTGCCACTGAACTGTCACTCAGGAGAAATAATGTCACCAGGAGGAATAATGTCACCAGTGTGGCTTGGGAAATGTTATTAAAGGCAGGCAGTTGTTGTGTGCAGCCCATTTTCTGCATCAGGCACCAAAAACAGGGATAATGCTCAGCAGCATCGCCCCGAGGGGCAGTCACAGTGAGCCTTTTCCAGCCTGGGAGGAATGAAGGAGCTGCCTGAGCAGCCCAGGTCCCCCTCCTGGACACCAGGATGCTGCTTTATTCCCTGAGTTCCCAGTAAATCACTTCCCTTGGGAGCCTGAGGGAAGGAGAGACACGCAGGTTGTGCCCAGCTCGGGCAGTGGGGTGGGATCTGTCCTGTTCCCTGGGGAATGGCAGCAATCCCAGGGGTGCCCAGGGCCACCTGAGCTCTTCCCAAATTCCCACTGGTGCAAACCTGCTGGAAGAAGAGTTTTATTAATAACAAGGCACGAAGCAGAATTTTCCAAAGCAGCTACAAATCCCTGGAGCCAGTTGAGTGGGATCTTGGGATTCAAACCCCTCTGGCTGTAGCAGCTCGCCCCAAGCTGCAGAAGGGGCAGGTTGGGAGGGATGGAGGCAGGAATCCCAGAATCCCAGAATCCCAGAAAGGGTCAGGTGGGAAGGGAGCACAGTGGGTCACTTGTCCCACCTCCCTGCTCCAGCAGGGCCAGCCCAGAGCATTCCCAGAGGGGAATATCTCCAGGGAGGGAGACTCCACACCCTCGCTGGGCTCTGTCCAGTGCTGGGTCATTGAAAAGGAAGAAAGTTCTCCCTCCTGTCCAGGTGGAACTTTGATGTCAAACCAAGTCTTTCAGCTCTCAGGGTTCGAGCAACACTTGGGACTGAGACATGAAAGTCCCTCCCCTGCTCCAGCCCTTTATCTGATCCAGCCCCAAGTGTTAAAACCTCCTCAGCACAAATCACTTTTCCCACTCTTTCTCCCTCCTTTGATTCACATCTTTGTTAATGTCAGCACGGAAGAGAAATTGGGAATGTTTTCTGAGGGTTTTATCTCCTTTTCAGCCTCATCAGAGTGGGTGGAAAAGGCATTATTGTCCATACATCTCAGGGCTGTTGAAACATTTCTTTTTTGGCAGGTGCTGGGTTTGATTTGTATTTAAATGATGATTTGAATGGAGTCTGGGCTGAGGAATTCACTGTTTATGAGCAATTTCATTTCAGTGTTTGCCTCTCTCAGTGTGGGATTGCTTTGGTTGGGGTTCAGGGAAGGCACAAGTGTTTTTATCAGCCTGGTGGGGGAAGGAGTGGTGGTGCTGGAGATCTGCTTAATGGGAATTCTTCAGGGCTCAGCATCTGCTTCCAGAGGCTTGGTGTTCGTGGAAACTTTGGAATACTAAAAAATCAGGAGGCTTTTATGGCATCTCAGAATAAGCATTTCAAATTAACAGTCAAGCTGCATGAAAAAAACCAACAACAACAACAACAAAAAAGGGAAATAATCCCAGATCTCAGCTCCACTGAAATCTCCGGTGGGAAATGGGAAGAAAATAAAAAAAGGAAAAAAAATGTCAGGTCAGCCCCCAGCATTTTCTTTTAATTGAAAAAACTGAAACAAGATGTTTCAGCCTCGTTTGTTGCTCATTTTTGTGGGGATTTGTAGCTTCGTCCTCAGCTGAGATGAACAAAGAGGAGAAATCCCTCTTTGAAGGTGTTTCCTCCATCAGCTCCCAGTGCTGGAAATTCAGGCCTTGGGAGCTTTTGAGAAATGCCCCCGGGGGTGAAAATCCATTTCAGGTGATCAGAATATCCCTGATTTCCTCTGTGTCTGGGGCAGGGACACCTTCCACTGTCCCAGGTCCAGCCTGGCCTTGAACACCTTTTTAGTTCAGCCCTTTAAGAAGTTTTGATAAATTCATTACATTCAGCTGTTAAATAAATGAACTGGAATGAGCTGCAGGGTTTGACAGGATCATCCTGAACGTGCATCCCAAAAGAAATCCTTGCAAATCCAAGGGAGGACGAGCAGCTTTTTCTCATCCACATGGAACCCCAGCACTCCACAGGACCTGAGCTTGGTGTTGTGGGTCTGAGCTGCTGCTGGGGGATGAAATGGGGCCTGGCTGGAGCTGTGAGGGGCAGATCAGTCCCTCCAGCCCCTCCCCAGCTCCAGACGAGCCAGTGAAATGCCTCCACTGTCCGTAATTCACCGGGAATTCTTTGGAGAGGGGCGGTGGAAATGTCGTTCCCCTGCTAATGACTCAGCCCCCGAGTCCTCCTGGGCATTTCCCTTCCTCGCTTTTTATTTTCACAAACAAAAAATGTGCTTGATTGTGAAACTTAAATATTTAACAGAGCATTTAGCAGCTGACTTTTCAACCTCCCTCTCTGTTTCCATTTGGGTTTGCTGTTCCAGAGGAGCACAAATCCTTCCTTCCCATCCCCTCCCGGCTTCTCCTCCCTGTCTCCCTTCCCTCTCTGCCTTGTTTGGAGGGAGCAGGAATGTCCTGCACGTGTCTCTGTGTTTTTCCAAACCCATTTGCTTTCACTACAAGGAATGGATTTCCAGCCGGTTCGGATCATCCCGGGCTGCTGCTGCCCAGCTGTTTGCAGGGAGGGAGAGGAAAACCATTAGTGAAATGTTGTGCTGCTCTTGGGCCAGACACAACAAACATCTGGATTGCAGCCTTTTCCAAAGCCTGGATCTCATGGAATGGTTTGGGTTGGAAGGGACTTTAAAGCTCATCCAGTTCCACCCCCTGCCATGGGCAGGGACACCTCCCATTATCCCAGGTTGCTCCAAACCCTGTCCAACCTGACCTTGGACACTTGCAGGGCACAGAAGACCCCCTGCAGTGTCCCCACGTGGCCAGTTGTGCTCCCACCATGGCCAGGTTTGGGTTTGTTCCCCTTTTCACAGAGGGAAATAAACCCCCTGTGCTCAGTTCACTGATCTCGACCCCACGAGGGGATCACAGGAAACTCAACCACAGGGAGGGGAATGCAAAGTGCATTAAAAGCAGACACCAGGAAGGGAAGCCATGGAGGGTTTATTTAATTAATACATTAATGTGTACTCCTAATATTATTTTTATTAAAAAAGCAGTAGCACAATCCATCCAAAGGCCTTGGCTCGTTTCAGCAGGCAGAGGAAGATGTGTAATAATAATAATAATAATAATAATAACACTGGGGGACATTGGAGGTTGATCACTTTTGTGTTCCAACAAAAAGAAGAAAGAATCCAATGAATTCTCGTGCACTGTGTTCTTTTCTAATCCCTCCAGTTAATTACTTTTGTGGCCAGAGTGGCTTTCTCAGAATGTGTTTCACTCTCATTTTCCAAAGCCACTGGAGGTGCTCAGCAGTTGTGTGCAGGAAGAGTTCAGTGGGTCTAAAAACAAGCCACAAAAATGCCATTTCTTAAAATTGCAACCCACTTGTTTCCCCTTGGGAAAGCAGAGCAGGGGAGGGATGAGGTGGAACTGGGGAAGGAAGGGAATCGTGGAGTCTCAAGAATGGCTCTTTAGCCATGAGATGGACCAGGCTTAGGAAAAACTTCCTGGGGGGGTCATAAATAATCCATTGGCACCACGAGTGCACTTAAGCTTAGGCTTTTGTACTGCCTGTGCCAGAGGGCTCTGGAGGGGATGGAAGCATCATTCCAGTGTTCCTGGGGGGGGAAACTGAGGAAGGGAGAGCTGCCCAAGGGCAGAGAGGGTCTGAATCCTTGGGATTGAGGTGGCTACTGGAAAGAAAAGTCAGGGCAGTGCACAGGGGTTGGGCAGGTCTCAGGCAGAGGGACCTGTCAGAGAATCATAAAATCCCAGAAATGTTTGGCTTGGAAGGGACTTTAAAGCTCATTTAGTTCCACCTCCTGCCATGGGCAGGGACACCTTCCACTAGACCAGGTTGCTCCAAGCCTATCCAAGAATTCCAGGGATCCAACACCTGGATTAGGCTGGAACTGTTGCCTGAGGGTTCCTGAGGCAGCTGAATGTCCTCCCACACTTTGCTCCTGGACCCAGCCTGTGGATCTGCTGCTCTGGACCCAAAATCAGGCTGGGAGAGCAAAGTGTTGCCCTCAATGTTTGCACTGTGCTGCTTTCTCAGCACTCCCACTGCTCCCAGTGGCTCTGCTATGGGCACCTTTCAAAGACTCCTTTTAAATTTTTAGTTGGAGAGAACAAAAAAGTTCCCCCCGGGCCTTCTTTTCTCCAGGCTGAGCCCTCCCAGCTGCTCCTCACAGGATTTTCCAGCCCCTTTCCCAGCTCTGTTCCCTTCCCTGGACATCCTGGAGCCCCTGGATGTCCTTCCTGAATGGAAGGGCTCAGAACTGGACACAACACTTGGGTTCCTCCCCAGTGTCCAGCACGTGGGACAATCCCTTCCCTGCTCAGCGAGCTCCCTGCTGCTCCAAGATTTTGGGGAATTCGGGAGCAGAATTGGGGCTGCCCAATGTCCTCCAAACACCTGCAAGGTCGTGCTGTTCACCTGCCAAATTTTCCAGCGGGCTGTGCCACAAGAGGGAGGATAACGAGGGATGTTCATCCCCAGGGCTGAGGGAGGAGGGTGTGCGCTTCAAACCCGCCGAGCAATTAAGGGGGAGAAAGAAAACAGAGGAACATTAAGCGTTTGTTGTGGCATCAGACACGAAAAAAGCCGTGTTCGGAGGCAGCAGAGGCAGCGAGATGATTGTTCACTCTGAATACATCAGAGGTAAACAGTGCAGAGACAGGAGAGCTATTTAAGCTAATGGCCAATTTTGGCATGAGAACAAATAAGTATAAACTACCCAGAGGCTAAAAGGATGTTTTCATTCTCCCCAGAAGGGAATTTCTAGCCCAGCCATTCAGTGGGAAAAACAAACAGCCCACAGCCTGATAATGGGGGTTAATATGGGATGCGGAGGGGACGGTCTGGCACAGCAGGATGAGCTGCCCTGAGGGGCCCACGGGGCTCTTTCCACTCCCACATTACAGGGACACTTAGTGATTCTTGCCTTTATCTGCTTTTTCCCTCCTGCTTTTCCCCGGCATCCGTGCCACGCTCTTCCAGCAGGAGGCTGGCTGGGCTGGAGGCAGCTCCGTGCTCTGGAGAACTGGGTTTCTCCAGGATTTCTGGTGATGGGGCGTGCACAGCTCCCCCTTGACTCAGTGATGGGACAGTCTGGGACAGGATCCCAGAGGAGCTGTGGCTGCCCCATCCCTGCAAGTGTCCAAGGCCAAGTTGGACAGGGCTTGGAGC
Organism: Pseudopipra pipra; assembly: GCF_036250125.1. Taxonomy (NCBI): domain Eukaryota; kingdom Metazoa; phylum Chordata; class Aves; order Passeriformes; family Pipridae; genus Pseudopipra; species Pseudopipra pipra. Next base: position 14,803,554 of record NC_087564.1, read on the forward strand.
AACTTGGGAATAGTGGTAGGTGTCCCTGCCCATGGCAGGGGGTGGCACTGGATGAGCTTTTATGTCTCTTCCAACTCAAACCATTCCAGGATTAAACCACGTGTTCCAGGACCTTCTCCTCTCGCAGTTTCCACACTCACAGTTGCCTTGCAGACAAGCTGAAGGGCCTCTTTAATTCTAGCAGGTTTTAGAGGGAAAGCTGGAGCTCTTTCCTCTGCCTTTTAGCCAGTTCCCGAGGTTTCAAGCTGTTCATAATGCTAACTCGTGTTTTATTAGCCCTTTAAAGTACATTTTTATAACATTTCGGCTCAAACAAATTTACCCACCGTATCAGCAGGCAGATAAGGAATAATAAAGTCCCAATCCATCTGCAGTTTAATAATTTGTTCTGGTTTATGGCTGGATCAATGGGCAGCTTTTTGAACACCGATTGTTTCCTCTGGGTGGGGAGATCCCCCCTTTGTCCAGCTCGGTGGGACACCGGGGGAGGGCAGATCCTGGCTGATGCAAATTGGTGCTGTCTGAGCGATTCAAATGGAGATTCACCTCCTGATAAAAGAGCCTGGATGTTTATTTTTCAGGTTTTCAGCTCTTTGCCAGCGATGCACCCGCTGGAATTCCCTCCCTAATCAGGGGGTGATTTGCTGAGCTCAGGGGGGTGGGTGGAAGTTTCCGTGTCATTGCTGGGGGGTACAAACTACTTGGCAACGAGTGTCCGACCTGGAATTGTTTCCTTCAAGCCTCTGGTGGAAAGGCTGGGGTGGGATGGGTGGGAAGTGGCTGCAGGACAAGGACAAGGTGTCCCAGCTGGGCACTGGGAGAAGCACCCTGAGCACTGCAAAAGGTGATGGGGACCCTCAGCTTGTCGAGGTGGGACTTTTCTTCATCCAAATATCCCGAAGTGTTAAATCCTGATGCCTCTGGAAGCACTCCCAGGGTGTTCTCTCCCCAAGCCCATGTGCTGGAGGGGTGAAGGAGTCTCTGCCAGCCCCAGGAACACCCACATTTCCCTTTGGTTTCCATCCCAGTGGCTCCTCACCACCCCTGGAGCAGCACACTGATGTTGGGGGACCAAATAATCCCGTGCCAACCTCCCGAGGAGCCTTTTTCTGCCCACATCCATCAGCAGCGTGGCAGTGGGAGAGCTCTGCCAGCCCGGGCTGGGATTCCTGGGTCACCAGGATCCCATTTCACTGGAGCCATTTGCATACATTGCCCATCTGTTCCCCTTCTACAGGGCTCTCTGGCCACGTGCACTCCCATAAAGCTGCAATATCTCAGCTGCAAGACAGGCAGAAAACATTTGCTTAGGGGGAAAAAACCCACTTCATTTTTTCTATCGTGCTTTAATTTTATGAAAAGGTTCATTTCCCTGAAGTTCTCGTGTTTCACAAGAAGCCAAACGTGGTTAAAGTCTCCCTGTTTGCATTCCTGGGCTGGGGGGACCTGCCAGCCTTGGCTCTGGGTCTGCAGCCCAGGGATGGCATGAAGGGATGAGCTGTGACAGCTTCCTGAGGGCAGCTCAGCCTCCTGAGTTTGATCCCTCACCACTCCTGAGACAGCCAGGCTGGAAGGGACCTGGAAATAATGAAACTCCTGGCAAAAATCCCGAGTGATGGGGAGGCAGAGTGAGTGTACACGGAGCGGGAGTGAAAATGCCACCGAGGGAAATTAATTAAAGTCATTAAGAGAATTTATCACTATTCATTACCTGATGATACCCACGACTTTTAGACAATCTGGAGTTGTTTTCCATTTATTACCTTGGCCCTACAAGTGTGTTATAAACCCCAAATAATTAATCCATGTGAAAACTGTGGGAAGAGGAGTGTTACCTGCTCAGGCTCAGCACGGGCTGCCTGGCTCCATGTGAGTGATAATGGATTATAATCCATTATAATCCTAATAATAATACTTAAGGTAACTCATTTGGGTGTTAAACGGCCCAGTTTGGGACTCTCCTCCTTATCCCAAGTCCCTCTTGTAAGATCCCATCAGGTACTGCCCTGGCATGGCTGGGCCATGGGATGTGTGACCTGTCCCACACATCCCCCTCAGCTCCCAGAAAGCTCCTCAAGCTGTTTCTGCTCCCCAGAGCTGCTGATTTAGGGGGAAAAAAAGGGCAAAAACTCAACTGCAAAGCGAGAAGTGAAAGATGGATGAGCCTTTCCTTCATCCCAGCCTAATTGGCCTGGAGTCCTGCTACTTAGCCAGGAAGATTCCCAGAGTATTTATATATATGTTTGATGTTTCTACAGCAGGGTTTTCCTCCTCTAACATTTGCACAGTGAGATTTAAAGCCCCAAAGGCTCCCAGTGCCCTGTTTTGGGTGCTGGAAGGTCTCTTGTCTGCCCAGAGGGGTCTGACCTGGGGCTGTGGTGGGGGAAAAGTCTCTCCTTTGCTTAAAGACACCAGAATCTGCAAATCTGCAGCACTTCCAAAGCCCTTGGATGTGGCTGTGATGGAATTGAAGGCTCCTTAAAAGTCAGAGCCCCTCTGGAAATGCATCCAACAGCCAAAGGTGTGGGAGGACCGTCCTGAGCTTCTGCAGCCCCGCTGTGTTTATCACTATAAACACCGTGTGAGAACACAGATCTGAGGTTTTTTGCTCATGGCTATGATTTTTAGTTGAAAACAAATAAATCCGAAGCAAGCCAGCTCTGTGGGAACACTGGGGAGGCTGCAGGAGACAACATGAGACACGGGGGGATTTTGCAAATCCTGACGCGTCCCAAGGAATGGGGCAGGGAGTTCAACACAGCCCCCCCTCCTTCCACACCCAGGTGCATCAATGCAGCTTCCAACCATCCCAAAAATTCTCCCAGGAGTCCTACAGCATGGCAGAGAGGGAATAAAAGCCTGTCCAATCCCCCCTGATCCTGCCAGGCTGTTCCACACCGACGGTGACGCTCCAGCTCTCGCGTGGGTGTCCACAATTCCTGCTCCTGCCAGGGGGATTTGTGCTGTTCCCATGTCCCTTCCCGGTGTTCTCCCTGTTCTCCTGGCGCTGCTTTCTCATCCCATGATGGGAACTACAAGCCCTGCTCCCTCCTCAGCAGGGGAGGCTGCAATTGAGAGAGCGCTAAATCGGAGGACTTTCCATCATCTGGGGGAACACGGCGGGATTTTCGTCCTCGTTGTTTCCCATTTGTAGGAGGAAGGAAACCCGGGGCCCGCGGGGATGTTGCTTAGCAACTGAGCCAGCAACTAGGAGAGAGAGAAAAAGAGAAAATGTAAAAAAACCCCCTCGTTTAAAACAGGTTTCACCTGCCAGGGCTGGCAGGGGGCACGTGGAGCGAGGGGATGCCGTGCCCGTGGAAGTGTTTTACAAGCAGGGCATCGCCCTCTCTCCCGGGATTTTTTGTGCTTTGGAGCTGCCTGGCTGCCAAATAAAGTGCATTTAGAACATGAGAGCTCCCTGCTGCCTTTGTTTCTCGCTCAGACCCAAAAGGGCTCAAGCACCAAGAGCTTGAGATGCTTTGGAGGGATTGAACTCCCAACAGAGCTGGCAAGGAATTCCTTCTCCACTGGGAAAAGGGTGCGGACCCCAGAGCCAGTTTTGAGGGAGAATGTCCAGCCAGACATGTATTGTTACTGGAAATCATCTCCTTCAAAAAATATAATCCCCAAATGCCATGAAATCGTGGAATGGTTTGGGAAGGGACAGGAAAGCCCATTTTCTGTCCCTGGTCCCTGAGTTTGCTGCCAGGGCTCTGGATTAGTGCTGTGGGTGGAGATCTGAGCCCCCCACCCCAGACTGACCAATCCACTGTAATGCCAACAGCTTTCATCAGGTATTTAGTTCATAAACCTGATTTCCTGCTGTGTGGCAGCTTCATTTTGCAGCGAAAACACTTTGTGGAGGAGCAAATGCACAACCTGAGTGGAAAAAAATGAGCATTTCAACTCCCCTTTCTTGTAGTGTGACACACCTTGATTCAAAGGAGAATTGTAGGAACAGTATTTCCAAGCCATCCACGTTTGATTCAACCCCCGTTTTAACTGCCAGGTTAATTTATTTGGGACATTGGAGTTTAATTTCTGCCCAATTGGAATGTTATGGTATTTTTAAATGGCAATTGATTATTAAAAATATATCTGCTCTTTTAAGCCCCAACAAGGTGGAACTGAGGGATATATTCCTGCAGGAAGGTGCTAAAAAGCCTCAATAGATGTTTTTCAATAATCTCAGTTGGTGTTTAACACAGAGGGATGAGCTGTCACTTTAAATCTAAGGAGACACATTTATTTGCAAGGAATAGTGGGGCTGATTGCATAATATGGAAATGCCAGCTGGTTTTTCTCCAGGTTTTCTCTCAACTACCCCCTGAATAATTAATTAGCATTAAAGCAGCATAAAGATTCCACCTCCTGAACCCCCATTAAATGGGAATTTCCAGAGGGCTCAGGGAGAAGTGCTGGAGGTGGAATGAGAGCAGGGAGGGGAATACACTGCTAGGGGTGATGCTGTCATCCAGAGGGCAACACACACTCCTGCTTCCTGGAAAAGCTGCTTAACACAGCCCTGCTTAAGCAGGTGCTGCTGTTTGGCTCCGTGTGCTCCAGGGCCGGAGCCTGGATCCATTCCCACATGGATTCCATGCTCTCCTCTCCCCTGGTTGTACCTCCGTGCACTTCAAGGCACCATCTGCCTTCCTGAATTATGGATGTTTTCCCAGCTGCCTCCCACAGTCAGGATTTTAGCTGCTTTTTGGGCAGGAAATCCCAATCTGAAGTTTTCAGTGGACGCATTTCTCCCATTTTTCTACGACTGCTCCTCCCCTGGGAAAAGCTGTGGTATCAGTGGGTTTTGTGTGCAGATTAAAACCCATATTTATACTCCCAGACAGTTTTGGGGTTCTCTGAGTGCTGGTATTTTGGATTATTTGTGTCACCTGGCAGTGGATTCCTGGGACCTCCTTCCCTCCCTCCCCCTGCGTTGGTGTCTGTGTGTCCTGATGGCATCAGGTGACTTCAAATGGCTTTAAACTGCTTTAAATGGGGGTGGTTTAGATTAAATACTGGCAAAAAAATTCTTCCCTGTGAGGGTGGGGAGGCCCTGGTGGAGTTTTCCCAGAGAAGCTGTGGCTGCCCCATCCCTGGAAGTGTCCAAAGCCAGTTTGGAGCAACCTGGGCTGGTGGAAGGTGTCCCTGCTCATGGCAGGGAGTGGCACCGGATGATTTTTAAAGTCTCTTCCAACCCAAACCATCCTGGGATCCCATGAAAAGTTAGTGCCACCTTTTCCAAGCATTTTCACTCCAGCTGGGTAACAGAGCTCCCTGTTTCCCTTCAAAATGAAACCTGAAACCTTAAACGGTGAGTTCATCTCTCAGTGCTCTTGGAGGTGGTGTCTGGCCAAGGTTTGAAGCCCCTTTCTGGAAACCTTCCCCACAATCTGTCACTCACTCAGATCCCTCTTGGATACACTTGGATTTGCCACCAGGTTTGTGTCTCTGACACAGCTCCTGATTGACGGGGCTGTTATTTGATTTCTGACCCTGAATCCATGTTCATATAGAAGAGGATTTCAAAGCCCTTCTCTCTTTCCAGGAGGATTTTCCTCACTGTTAAACCACACTGTGTATTCCATGAAAATGCAGCATTGAAGGGATGTGGAGCAACAGCATTTTCTCAGTCTCCTCACAGATTTGTGTTGTTCCAGGACTCCCTGCTCCAGGAGAAAGCCCTGCCCTCATTCCCCAACCCTGCACAGCACATTTGGCACCAGCTTCCCACCCAGCTCCAAATTCCTGTGATTATCCAAAATGTTGGAGCATCCTGAGTCTGCACAGCAACGAGGGAATCTCAGCTGGCAGGATTTCCTCCTGCCTTCCCCCTTCCCAAAGGGATTTCTGATTCTTCCATCCTCCCAGAGAACCAGGACCTGCTGGCTCCTTAAAATATTCAGTGGTCCAGGGCAGATCCTCAGCTGTCACAACATGTTTTGGTGGAATAAAAGTGACTCAGATGAACTTTGTGTCTTCTCAGGCAACAATTTCACCTGGACTGACCCTTTCTGGAAAGTTTTTGCTGCTTGGTTTTGATTTAGGTGAAAACACCTTTCTGATTTCTCCCATCTTTCCTTTCCTTTCCAGTTGCTGGGTGGAATCACTTCCTGGGAAATCTCCAGCTGACTGGGAGCACTGGAGCCATCAGGGAAAACTGTTCCTGGGAGATTTGAGCAAGGACAGGAGGAGTTTCCTCACTGGCAGCACAACATCTCCAGACCTCAGTCTTTCTGTGACTGAGGAGATCCATCGAGTGCACCCAGTTCTTGCAATATTTGGGGGATGTGGGGTGATATTTTGGGAGATTTGGGGTTTTTCTCAGCCCCAGAGCCCCAGGCCTGGCATGAAGCAGCACCTCCTGGATCCTGTGCTGCCACCCAGGGCCACAGAAGGAAATGGGTCAATGGGTTTGCCAATTAAAATTTCAGGAAACTCCATCCTCTGTGATTCCAGGCACAATTAAATATTAAAGGTAGTGATGCTTTCCCATTCCCGTGGCTGAACCCTGCCTGGCCTCCCTGAGGATCCTGTTAGCCTGTTATTCCAGGCACTGAAGTGGAAAAGAACCAGCCCTGGGTGGTTTTGGGAAGCTCAGGAAGCTCCACAGGGAAGGATCCACCCCAAAGCTCCACTCTGTGCTCGGTGCAGGTGAGGGGCAGAGAGCAGGGCTGGGATGTGATCCCATAATTGTGATTCCTGACAAACAGACACGTGGCTGAGCAGGCAAAGGGGGCTGTTAATCATCACTGTGTGAGGAAGCACCTAAAATTAAAGCTGAGCCCACTGGCAGAGTCCTTAATTCCTCCTGTTAGAGGCAGATGTTTGGCTTGACTAAACTCTGGGAATAAATGAATTAAGGCCGTGCTGAGGTTTCAGCTCTGACACTGCACTAAATCCAGCTCAGGCACAGGAATTTAGGGCTTTTTCGAGAGCTGAGGAACACACTGACTGCACTGCCAGGGGTCAGCTGCTCACCTGCCCAGGGGAACCCCAAAACACCTTCTTCTCCTCATTATAATTCCAGTTGTTCACAGGTCTCATCGTGCTGGGATTCTCTGGGAATGGATGATATCTGGAATGGATGATTTCAGGAATGGATGATGTCTGGAATGGATGATTTCTGGAATGGATGATAACTGGAATGGATGATGTCTGGAATGGATGATGTCTGGAATGGATGATTGATTTCTGGAATGAATGATATCTGGAATGGATGATATCTGGGATGGATGATTTCTGGAATGGATGATGTCTGGAATGGATGATGTCTGGAATGGATGATTTCTGGAATGGATGATATCTGGGATGGATGATTTCAGGAATGGATGATTTCTGGGCCCCAACAAGTGAAGTGTTTGGCTTTGGAAAGGCCATTCCAGGCAAACACTGAGCCAGCAGGGCCCAGCTTTGGGCTGATGCCTCCCAGAGCAGACCTGACTCACCTGCCCGAGGCTGCACAGGCTGAGCTGGGGGTGGCACCAGCAGAAGAGCCAAAGCACCAGCTCTGCAGGGAGGTTGTAAACAGATTATTCTTGTTTGTTGACGCTGCCCTTGGCCGTTCCTGTTCGGGGAAGGGCCGATCTGTCTCCACCTTCCCCAGCAATTCATTCAGGAGCTCGTCAGGCTCGGGGTGTCTGGATGACACATTTGCAGGGGGAGATGGATGGTGGTGGTGCCACAGCAGCGAGAGCAGGGCTGGGATGGATGGATCTGCTCCCAGCAGGCGGGCACAGCTCCAGGAGGGTGCCCGGGATTGGCATCAGGAGTTCAACCAAGGAGTCTTGGAAGGAGGCACTTGGGAAACCTGGAGCTCTCCCCCAGCTCTGGTTATAAATCCCACTCCAGGGACACCTTCCACTAGCCCAGTGTGGGGAAAATCCCTCTCTTTAAATTTAGGAAGATGGCATAAATTTAGGGAGCAAAGAAACGAGGAAGAATTTATTCCACGCGTTGGGTCTTTCCGGGGAAAAAGACACCTTGGGTTTAAATTCCATACATTTTATAGCTTCACAAAATCCCCCCCTTTTCAGATCAGTTTTAATGTATTCAGTTTTACCTCTTTTCTCTGAAAAGGGGCTTTCCCTTTATCCCAGTTGGCTGCAAGCCATCCCCTGTCAGAAGTGATGGACCTTCCTTTGTTCTTAGCCCAAAGAGAAAAGAAACCTCGTGTACAAAATGGCCCTAAAAGGTTTAATTTTAAAGAATTTTCTCATTTCCCTTATCCTGCTGAAAGAGACCCTGATACCCAAGTTCAGGTCTTGGAACTTGGATATTTTAGAACTTCACAATATGCCTATTTATATAAAAAAATGTATTTTTATTTCTCATACCAGGTTGCCCCAAACCCTGTCCAACCTGGCCTGGGACACTTCCAGGGATCCAGGAGCAGCCACAGCTTCTCTGGGAAAACTCTAACAGGGCCTCCCCACCCTGCCAGGGAAGGATTCCTTCTCAATAATAAAGAATTTCTTCCCTATATGAATATTTGAAGGGATAAGAACCTGCCCAAGCCTGTCTGGTGGAAGGTGTCATTAATAATTCCCTCCTTTAAGTCATCACGAGAAAAGCAGATTAGAAAACTACTGTTTGAGTTTTCAAGTCTCAATTCTGTCCCTATTGGAATATATTTGTTCAATTACTGTTTCTACTCATTCCACTGCCTTCCATAAAAACACTTCTTGTTTTCACACAATTAAAACCCCTCGTGATTTGCAGCAGCTAAAAAACTTGTGGTTTGTTTTTTTTTTTATTTTTTTTTTAATTTAACTGCCACTTTCAAACGAAGTTCAGCTTTAATTCCTTAATTTTACCTGCTGCTGCCTTCTCCTCGTGGTTTGCTAATGGGGAGGGAATCCCTGAGCCACTCAGGATGTCCTGCAATTACCACCCCGGTGGTGGCAGGAGGTTCCTATGGCAACCTGCTCATTGCTGGAGAGCTTGGATGTGTGTTAATGAGGCAGAACCGTCAAGGTGGAGGTGCAAAAGCCCCTTGTTATGATTTACCATCATTAAAAATCATTTTTTTCTTGCAAAACCAGCGACTAATGTTGTATCTGAGAGAAGAAAATACTGATGTTTGGTGAATTCTTTGATGTTTGGGGGATTCCTGACCTCCACACTCTTCCTTTTTTTTGCCTTTTTGCTTTATTTTTTTGCTTTATTTTTTGGTGCCTTGCCACAGATTCCTCCTTGGCAGGTGATGTCCCACCAACCACTCTGAAGGAAAAAGGGGTTTCAAAAAACCCTCTGGAAAGGAAGTCCTAGAAAATAACCTGCAGGGTGTTATTATAACTCTGCTCAACAACCTGGGAATGGGCTCCACTCCTAAATATCCCCATGGATCAACCCACCCCCAGGGCTCCAACAAAAAATGAAGGTGCAGGGAGCCAAAGGGGTGCCCAGGGGGTGCCCAGGGGGTTTGGGGTTCCTTCAAAGGGCTGGGAAGTTGCTGGGCATGGAATGAGGAGTGGAGGCTTCTCCAGGTTTTTGGGCACTGGATTTCCAAGCCACGTTTCCCTGCTTGGCTGGTGTGGGGGGGCTGCTGCTCCTGCTCATCCTCAGGGGTGCAGGGGAGGGAAGGGTTGAGATATTTGGGGTCTTGGGTGCTGCTGGTGGGGCCAAAATCCCTCCCGAGCCCCCAGGGCAGGGAAAGGGGCTCAGGCTCTGCAGGAACTGGGACACTGAACATGGATTTGGTGAAGACTTTAAACAGAGGGAGATGTTTCCAACTCAGAGTCTTCCCTTCTTTAGATGGGAAGTGAAAGCAAAGCACTAAAGGGCAAATCCAGAGAAATATTGGCAGAACAACCCCCCAGCACTGGGATGTGGGGAAGCCACACCAATTGAACCTTCCAGGGCAGAAATCCTGTGGCTGCTTCCCCCTGGCTTTGGAGAGCATAAAGGCAACTTTCCCTCGATTAAAAATATCCCTGATTTGAAAATCTCAACTTCTTTTAATTAGCAAAACTCGGTGTCCTCCCCACCACCCCTCCACGGGCCATTAATTAACCACAGCATCCTCTGACTGACACATCAGGGGCAGCAGGAGGGAAAATATTCACTGAAGTGCCAGAAAAGGCCAAGTGTGTGAGCCCAGATCCACAGCTGCCACCCCTACTTGGTTTTTTTTTTCCCCTTTTGGAGTTCTGCTGAGATGTCACTCAGAGCCCAAACCTGCACAGAAAAATAGGGGGAAAAAAAAAAGCCCCACTCGAACCAGCTGGGAATTTCCAAACAGGACACTGGTGATGGAGGTGATCTAAAACACTCCAGGGAAGTACCAAACGTGCTGGGTCCTCTTCAATTTTTTTCTGCAGTAATAATAATAATAATTTTTAAAAAAAAGTCAATTCCCAGCCTCCTGGAAATGAAAATTAAATTGTTTTCATACTCACTATCGACATCAGCCACACAGAAAGATGGAAGAGGATCCAAAGCCAGAGACTGTCAAATAAATACACCAAACCTTTAAAGTCCAGAGGCTCTTTGAGGCAGCAAAGCTGTAAACACAGGTTGCCATGCAACCCCAGCCAGCCCAGATGATGAACAGCTCAGCAAATGCACCCGGGGTGGGAAACCCAGGGTTTATTTATCACTATTTATTAAGGCATTTCTTTATGCTGGTGACAGGCACTGATAAAACAAGGGCAGGGCTGCTCCTAAAAATCAGAGCAAAGATGGATTTGGGCTGCACGAGTGATGTGGCACCACCAACACCCCCTGCAGGGCTTGGTTTTTTGCCAGAAAATGAGGAATTGTCCCTGCCAGGAGCCAAGTGCCCAAAGGGGAAATGTGTTTTCCCGGGGTAAATAATTCCAGTGAAACCCGTGGTTCCCATCCCCACGTGCAGAGGGAGGGGCTGCCTCGTTTCACAGCAAAATGACACAAACCCTGGGCTGGGGCAGGGGGAAAACCTCAGGTTCCTTCTCAGGTGAGTGGGTTTTTGGGGTGGGTGGTGCCTGTTTGGCTTCAAGCTCGAGATGTTTTCCAGCAGAGAAGCTTTTCTGCTTTTCCTGAGGTCGCCTGGGGAGGGAAATAAGGCCCTTTTTTGTCTCTTAAAGGTGTCCCTGAAGACAGCACTGGCAGGATTGATGGTTAGAGCACAATGAGGTAACAGGTTTTTTCCTGCCAAACTTATTTTCCTCCCTAGTCCCACTTTTAGAAACTGTAATTTTCAGAAACTCAGCTCTTCAGGTGGATAATTCTCATTGTTCTGCCACGGAAAAGGCACCACCAGACTTTGCAAATGATGTAAAGATGTCAAGTTCTATGAGATGGTGAAGGTCCTGGGGATTCTCTATCCCCTAAACCCAGGGCAGAGAACTCCCAAATACAGCGGTTTTTTTGGTGCCTTGCCTGGGATTTTGTGTGCTGGAGAAAAAAAAAAATCCATTCTTTTTTAGGATTAAAGGCTTTGATTAGGAAGGAAATAATGGAAGGGACTGAGAGAGCTCTCCCATGGAATGAGAATATCTGCATTTGTGGGATCTGCACATACAGAGAGAACAGAGCCCAGTTTTACATCTAAGAGGGCCCAGAATTCCATGAATATTGAAATATGATGTTGAGCAACTCGTGCCTGGCAAGGCCTGGTTTCTTCTCCCGTTTGGCTCATGTCTGATCCTCTCCCTTGCCAGCCTGGGGATGCCTTTTGGTCCCAGCCTCCAGCCCTGGGAGCTCTGGATCCTAATCCAAGAGCATCTCCTGTGCATCCCTTCAGAGCCAGAAGGGATCTGGGAGCAAATCAGGTTGGTCTCATAAATCAAAAGACAGTTTCTTACAGAGGGAAGAAAATCTCTTGTGTTTCAACAACCTGTGAGACTCTGCTGAGAGCTGAGTGCATGAAAAAGGGGATAAAACACCTGGGAAGAGAGGAATGGGAGGGTCTTCCCACCTTTCTGTCCTTCAGGAAAGTGGGAAAAGCTGCAGGACAGCCAAGCCCTGAATGATTTTGCCCGTGTGGCTGCAGGCAGGGGGGTGATGGAGCCAGGGCTGACTCACATCTGGGCTGAGATCACCTCCAGGGTTGGGTTGGGATGCTCTGTTGTGGGAATGGGAGTAAATCCAGGCGAAAACCTGGATAAGAATCGGATTTCTGTGTCCCATGAAGCCACCACCTGGCCCTGGTGGAGTTTTCCCAGAGAAACTGTGGCTGCCCCATCCCTGGAAGTGTCCAAGGCCAGGCTGGACGGGGCACCTGAGTTTCTGCCACTCTGGTTGTGGTTATCATGGAATCCTGGAAAGGGTTGGGTTGGAAAGGACCTTAAAACTCATCCAGTCCCACCCCTGCCATGGGCAGGGACATCTCCCACTGGCCCAGGTTGCTCCAAGCCCCGTCCAACCTGGCCTGGGACACTTGCAGGGATCCAGAGGCAGCCACAGCTTCTCTGGGCACCCTGTGCCAGGGCCTCTCCACCCTCAGAGCCAAGAATTCCTTCCCAATATTCCATCTATCCCTGCCCTCTGGCAGTGGGAAGCCATTCCCCTTGTCCTGTCACTCCAGACCCTCATAAATAATCCCTCCCTCTGCTCCTTGTGGATATAAATCATTCCTGCCACGGTGATGGGGCTTTTCTGCAAAAACCAGCCTTAGATGGTCTTGTCTGACCCCTTTGTGTTGGGAATCCTTTTCCATCCTTGGGATGAGGGGGAACTGCAGGGGGGAGAAGGGGGAATTCCAGGTGATGAGTGACACAAGGGGAGATGAGTGACAGAGACCCAGCATGACCAGAGAGGGGGAGAGATGCCAGGGAGACTCCCATGAGGTCAGGCTGGGAATCCTCCTGCTGGAAGGAACAGCCAGCTGGTTTCCATGGAAACCCCTGAGCCGGGATTTAACACAAGGAATTCGTGAGTCTGAGTGTCTGCAGTTCCTGAAAAACAGGGGGAATCCTGCCCAGGGAATCCTGCTCACATGGCTTTCCCTCCAGGGCAGCAGCACTTGGTTCCAGCCCCCCAAAAATAAGCTGTGGCTGCCCCTGGATCCCTGGAAGTGTCCAAGGCCAGGCTGGACAGAGCTTGGAGCAACCTGGGATAGTGGAAGGTGTCCCTGGATGAGCTTTAAGGTCCCTTCCATCCCAAACCATTCCATCCTGGGGACAGCAGGAGCTGCTTCTGCCACCCTCAATCCCACCAGGATCCCACAGAACCACTGGAACAGACCTGGCTCAGGCACCACCTCCCTCTGCTCCCTGGGGGGACACAAAACCACTGCAGAGTCAATCACATAAACAAACAAGATTGTTTTTTTTTCCTTTCCAATGCCTAAAAAAGGGGGAGAAATAAAAATAAACCCATCTTGGAGAACCCTCTGTGCAGCAGAACCCCCCCAGGTACATCATGGCAGGGAAACCCAGGAGTGGGAAAGCTTTTCCAAGGAGGCTTCTCTTCCAGTACAGATGATGGTAAGAGGAAAAATAAATCATCTTTCTTTGCCATAAAAGTGTTTTACACCATTCAATTAAAGCCTGGGAGATAAAATAATTTCTCCTGGGTGTTTTCCTTCGCTCCCCTCTCTCTGTCAGAAGTCATTTCAATATTTTACTCTCTCAGTAATAAAAAATACATAACTGCTTGCCAGGCAATATTAATTCAGCAGCTTCCTCGCTCCACGAAGGAATTCTGAGCAGGCTTTTGCTTCACTTTACTGCAGATCAAACCCTGTAACCGAGTGCCAAGGGGCTGTGGCAGGAGGAGGGCACTGCCCTGGGGTTGGCACAGAGGCTCTGGGATGTCAGGGAGAGCCAAGCCAGGTTTCTGTCCCCAAAGTTAAGGCCACACATCCTTTGCTTCCCCCCAAAACACGTGAAAAAAAGTGAAAAAACCCCACTTTTCTGAGTGTTAATTAATCTGTGCTCCCCAAGCATATCCTGACAAACAATATGTCCTTAAGTGGTCCCAAGTGGAAGGATGGATCTTCCCCGTGGTGTTAAGAGCAGCAGTAAATCTGCAATTACTTTCTTACACAGGCCTGCTAAAAAATGCATTAAAGCCCTCCCAGCAAAAAGTCAAGTTTTATAAAACAATCACTTGAGTGTGACATCAGGAGGAGTGGGAGGCAAAGGAGGTGTCACGGGGTGCTTGTCAGGCCCCACGTGTTCCCTGGTGACACTGGTGCTCTGTCCTTAATTTTTGGTGTTAGGGGAGAGAAATTCCTTCAGTTCATGAGAGTAAGGGGTAAATAGCAGGGAAAAGACATCCAGGGAATTGTAACACACTGGGCAGACTTGCCTGTGTTTCAGGAATGTGGGTGGATATAAATATATTTATGGACAAATATGAATAAAAGGGCTGGAGCCAGGCTGGGAGAGCTGGGGGGGTTCACCTGGAGAAGAGAAGGCTCCAGGGAGACCTTGGAGCCCCTTCCAGGGCCTAAAGGGGCTCCAGGAGAGCTGGAGAGGGACTGGGGACAAGGGGTGGAGGGATGGGTCGAGGGGGAATGGCTTCCCACTGCCAAAGGGCGGGATATTGGGATATTGGGAAGGAATTCTTGGCTGTGAGGGTGGGGGGGCCCTGGCACAGGTTGCCCAGAGAAGCTGTGGCTGCCCCTGGATCCCTGGAAGTGTCCAAGGCCAGGCTGGACAGGGCTTGGAGCAACCTGGGACAGTGGGAGTTGTTCACTAGAACTGGAACTGGCTGGGCTTTAAGGTCCCTTCCAACCCAAAGCATTCCATGGATGTGTTTTCAACCAAAATCCCTTCTGCCACATGGAATGGTATTTTCCCTCCTCGTGGAAGAAGAAAGGGATAAAAATCCCCTCAGGAAACAACCATCCAGTCATGTCAGGCAAAGGGCTCATGAATAAAGGATGAGCAGAGAGGGCAGGAGATGCAGGAGCAGCAGCAGAGCTCTGAGCATCATTAAACTGAGCTCCAAAATTCCTCAGGAGGCCTTTGCTGAGGCTGAGCTGGTGAATATTTTATAAGGGGAGCTCCCATTCTCTCTCTGTGCTTCTCCTTGTGTCCTTGCTTTGGAGAGGGAATCACTCCTAATTTTAGCCTTGTGTGTGGGCAGCAAGGGATGTTCCCTGGACAAGTGGGAATAGCATTTGGATCCCAGCTGACAGCAAGGGCTGTGCAACGACCTGGAAACCTGCTGTCCTGGGAATTTGGGATGGTCCCACTTCCTGGAGCCAAGGGCAGGGATGGAGATGTCCCCGACAGCTGGAACAACCCAGTGCCCTTTTTTTGTGCCCTCCAGTGCCCTCAGCTCCTCCCCTGGGCCCCCCTGTGCTGTCCCAGCCCCTGAGCACAGGTTGGGAAAAGCAGAAGCAGAGGAAACAGCTCCTGAGGAATCAAACTCCCAGGGATGGGGCAGCCACAGCTTCTCTGGGCAACCTGTGCCAGGTGGCTTTTAGGCTTGGCAGGTGTTTTACCTTCATTTTTTCCTCTCTCACTTTTCCTCACCCAGAATCCCAGCCTGGGGATTCCACAGAGCTGGAATCCCTGGCCCTTCCTGGTTTCTGTCCCCCTGCCAGGGCAGGTGCTTCCCCTCAGCAACACAATCTAAAAGCAGCAATTGCACAGAGCACACGACATTTCAGTGCATTGAAAGTATTTTTCTCTCTCTCTCTCTTTTTTTTTTTTTTGGTTTTGTTTCAAAATTACTAAGAAAAGAAAAAATTGGGCCAAGAAATTGAGCCCATCTGCCTTTTGTTGGGGGATTTTTGCAGCAGTTCTGTCCCTCCCGAAGCCTGGCTGATCCAAAGGACTCCCTGGCTGAGATGGAACATTTCCCTGGGCTCAGAAAATCCTCACTGATCTTTTAACAGGATTTCCCAGGGGTTTGACTATAATGTGGATTAAATAAAATTAAAAAACCCCAACCACCCAGCTTGTCCTCTCAGCTCTGGGCACTCACTCGGTGTAGGGGAGGAGATTTGGGACTGGGAGGTTGCAAAGCAGGGGAATGGTTTGATCTGCAAATGCCCAGTGAATCCCTGGGTAGGCCTGGCAGTTCCAGCCCAGCTTTCTGTGCTGGCAGCCAAACCCTTCCCACTGCCACACACACAGGTTGTCTTTGTGCCCTGACTGAGTTATAATCCCAGAATTCCAGAGTGGGTTGGGTTGGAAGGGACCTTAAAGCTCATCTCATTCCACCCCTTCCCACTATCCCAGGTTGCTCCAGCCTGGCCTTGAACACTTCCCAGGATGGGGAATCCACAACTTCTCTGGGCAACCTGTTCCATTCAGTACCAAGGACTGGTGGAAGGTGGATTTTTCCCTCCATCCTCCTCGGGTCTGCCCAGGATTTCCCTCCCTGCCCCACATGAGCAGACTGACACCTTCCACACCCTGCAGCAAATGTGGCCTCTTCCCTGAGCCCAGAACTGTGGGGTGGGGTTGGATTTTGGGGTGGGAGCAGCCACAACACCCTGGATGGAGTGGGTCCTGTGGGATCCACACACTGGAGAGGGGCACAGACACCCTCCAAGGGACCCTCCTGCCCTGCCACCTCCCTGGACACCCCCTGTGCCCACCCAGGCAGGGCTGTGGGGGCTTTTCCCCTCTGCCAGCCCTGGGGCAGCAGTGTCCCCACGTGGAGCTGGTCCCAGAGCCAGCCCAGCGCCGGGATCAAATCCAGCAGCACAGTCTGATCCCTGGGATGTCAAAAATCCCCCCTCCCGCTCCAAACCCCACTCCAGACCCCTCCCCTGCACCGCCTTTCCCCCAAACCGCAGCACGACCGACTTCTGCCTTTCCCTTCTGAGCGTTCCCAGCTAAAAACACCCCAAATCCCGCCGAGCCCAAATCCCCGTGTTACAGCCACAAATCCGGGCCGCATGAAAAATTCATCCCCGCGGCGCAGCCACGCTCATTAATCCCCCCCGGCTCCCCCTGCTCTCCTCTCCCTCCTCGGGGAGAGAGGCAGAAAGGAGGGCTGGGACTTCTCCAGGCATCTCCTGCTCCTTTCCCTGCTCCAGACAACTAACGAGCTGTGCGTGGGCGAGTGTCTCCTGCACCGGGCGAGCGCTGCTCTCACATGGACCGGCCGTGGGATGCGGCTCCCGGGGGCCACCGGCCCCTCGCTGCTCCCCGGCAGGTTAAATGAACGCTTTATCCCCTTTTTTGGGATGGAATAGCAGTGCAGAAGGGCAGGGGGATGTTTTCCCACCTATGGGGTGGGGGGGACGGGGACTGCAGGGAAGGATTGGGAACAGGGGCTGGGGGAAGGATATGGGGACAGGAGTTGGGGACAGGGGCTGGGGGACACGGTCTGGGGCTGTGACAGGGTCTGGGGCACAGGGACAGGGAGAAGGGACAGGGTCTGTGGGCTGGGGACAGGAGTTGGGGACAGGAACAGGGAACAGGGGCTGCAGCCAGAGGTTGGGGACAGGAGCTGAAGGAGAGGGACGGGGCTGTGGCACAGGGACAGGGGCTGGGGACAAGGGTTGGAGATGGCCTGAGACAGGGCAGGCAAGGACTGGGGACAGGGGATGAGATCTGGGGACAGGGGGTTGTCTTTTCCCCTCCCCTGAGCCGACAGAGGGGTGCATTGGTGAGGTTTGAGCTTTAACCCTCCTCCACCCTTTGCAGGTTGTTACCAAGGTGCTGCCAGTCCTCTGTCCCCCCCCTTTCCACAAAAACCCTCTATCCCCTCCTCCACAAAAGTCCTCTGTCCCCACTTTCCACCCTAAAAGGCCCCTCCCTATAAACCTTTGGAAGTCCTGGAGCACTGGTGGCACCCAGGGGACCTTCCCATCCCAGCCCCCAGCCAGGATCCCTGGAGGAGGTGCTGCCACTGTGCTAATGCTGAATTTATCAGGGAGAGGAGGAGAGGGAAAGCTTTATCCCACTAAAACCAAGGATACCTGGTCCCACAGAAGAGAAGGAAAGGCCAAACCACCCTTGGCTGTTCATTTCCACTCATCCTTAAATCAATCACAGTCCCAAATTTCTGGAGACAAGAGGAGAGTTGCTCAGGGCTGGTTGGTGTTTTTCTGTCATCGTGATTTTTGGGTTGATTTTCAAGCTGGAAATGGAGCCTCTGCAAAACACAACATTTCCACGAGAATATTTGGAGTTTTCCATCAGTTTTTCGAGGTTCCATCGGGAAAAAAAATCAAAATAAGGCAAATCCCACGGGGTAAAATTAAAGCTGGATCAAACCCAGGGTTTTTCTCTTCAGCTCAACACTCATTTACTGCTTGGAAACCTCCTGGATATCTTAATTTTCCAGTCTCCAGGACTGTGGTTCACACATTCTGCCCAGCCTTAGGGATTTACCTGGGTTTGAACTTCTCTGGACTCACTCACATTCCCTCCAACGAGGATCTCTATTAAAAACCAGAGTGAAAATTTCATACTCCATTACCCGAGAAACAGGACACCCAGTAAAAAAGAAAAAACCATTTACACAAACCTCCAGGGAGTGCTTGGGCTAAAAATAAACTCCTTTCCTGCAGTTAAAGCTCAGACCTGCTGCCAGAAACCCCAACCCTGCTGCCAGCCAGGTATCAACCCCCGAGCACAAACAGCACCTCTGGCTCCTGGAAGCTCTTTGGGGGTGGGGTGGATCCCAATGGATCACATAAACCACCTGGAAAAACTACAGTGGAAACGTCAGTGGCAGAGCCAGAGGGGGCTGGATCACCCAGCTGGGGGCAATCAGCAGGAATTAATCCCAGGACAATGGAGTCCTGTTGATTGGGAGCAGCTGATCCCAATCTTTGAGAAGACTAATTTCAGGCAGTGGGAAAGCAGCAGGTGGGTTTGAACTCCAGCCCCTGGAGTTCAGGGCTCTGCTCACCATCATTTCCATGGAATCCTATTGACTGGGAGCAGGTGATCCCTTTAAAGATCCCCAAATTCCTTTAATTTCAGGCAGTGGGAGAGCAGCAGGTGGGTCTGAACTTCAGCATGTTTTGCCCACCACCAAGAGCTGGGGGGAGGTGAGATATCAGGAGAGGGATGGATTTCTCCCCCATGGACTCTCCCTTTCCTTGTGCCTCTGGTGGGCTTGTCATGGGAGCAAAACCACCTTTTCCCAAAATCAGCTGTTGTTTAGCTGGAAAATGTGAAAATGCCACATTTATGAGGGATGGTACCAGGAGCCTTCCCTCAGATCCCAGCTCATCCCAAGCACAGCTGATCCTTTTCCTTTCCTTCACTTGGTTGTAGTCCTATCCCATAAAAGCCACCAAGTTCTCTTGGCATGATTTATTCACCTTTTCCTGCTGGGTCTAATCTTTAGCCCTCCTTGTGTGTATTTAAGGCTCTGGGGTTTCAGTGCTGGAGTGTCCTTGTCCATCATTCCAGGCTTGGCTCAGCTCCTTGAGGGAGTCACATCCACATCCCTTCTTGGCACCCACTCCCAGCATCTTCTGTCATGAGCAGTTGTGCCTCCCTGCAGGTAGGAAAGGTGTTTCTTTACCAATTCCCAAGAGTCAGGCAGGTCTGGCCCTGGATGACCTTCCTTGTGTTGCTCCAGCCTGGAATTCCCTGTGAAATCCAGATCCCAGGACTCACACAGCCTCCAGTGCAGGTCAATCCCTCCTTCACACAGTGAAGCCACATCACAAATGAGACATTGGAGGAGCAATTCTGCCTTTTTTTTTTTAACCTCAGCTTGTTTATAAACTGTCCTTTACTTTGATCTTAGAGAGAGGGATTTCTCTCCTCGTTTTCCGAGGAAGATCCACGTGCATTTAACAGGATGGGAGGGGGGTGTTCAGCACTGAGAAAGCCAAATAAATCATGAAAGCAAAATAAAGAGGCCAGAGCCTGGTGTTTGAAGGATTCCCTTGGAGGCATCTTCACCTCACACTTGGCAGGCAGGGAGAAGAATCTTCATTTTTCTCTCCTTGGGATTAATTACACGGCAGGGAAAATTCAGGGAGTGGGATGTCAGAACTTCCAGCTTCAGCATGACTTGCCCAGCTCAACAGAACTCAGCTGAAGAGCAGCACGTGTTCTACAGCATGTTCAGAGCTCGGCAGCAAGGCCAGTAATGGGCACGTTCCCCCCAGGGCTGGCATGTCTTGGGCTCCCTCCCTGCAGGGGAAGCTGCCCTGGCACTCCCTGTCTCATCCACTTTATCCCAACAACATGAGAGCTGGGACTGGAGCACAGTTGCAGATGGAGGTTTTCTCCCCCAGACATGAAACAATTCCAGGAGGGGGGATGGAGTGGCTCTGCCAATCCTGCTGCCTCCCCAGCACTTGTTTTCTCACCAGCCCAAAGGCACTGGGCTGGATTTGCTGCGTCCCTTGGGAATTTCCCAGGTTACCTGTACACAGGGCCAGTGGCAGCTGCACAAACATGGGGAACTCAGAGAACCCCAGAATCCCATAATCCCAGACTCCCAGAATCACTTGGCTTGGAAAAGCCCTCCCAGCCCATGGATCCCCCCTGTGCCCCATCCCCACCTTGTCCCCCAGCCCAGAGCACTGAGTGCCATGGCCAGGCCTTCCTGGGACATCTCCAGGGCTGGGGACTCCAAACCTCTCTGGGCAGCCCCTGCCAGGGCCTGACCACCCTTTCCATGAAGAAATTCCTCCTGATGTCCAACCTGAGCCACCCCTGGCACAGCCTGAGGCCGTTCCCTCTCCTCCTGTCCCTTGTTCCCTGGGAGCAGAGCCTGACCCCCCCCCTCCTCCCCCCTCCTGTCAGGGAGTTGCAGAGCCAAAAGGTCCCCCCTGAGCCTCCTTTTCTCCAGGCTGAGCCCCCCCAGCTCCCTCAGCTGCCCCTCTCAGGATGTTTCACACCTTTCCTTGCTGCTCCTTTCCCAAGCTGCAGCTCCTTGCTCTGCCCTTGCCAGTGCTGGTGGCTTTTCTCACGTTCCCCCCACTGGAAGGGCTTCACATCTTCCAGCTGTTTCTCTCCCACTGCTGTTTTATCAGTTGGTTTCCCAAGGAAACCCGGCTTACGTGGTTATCCTGTGTTTGTGCACGAGAAAGAAAGAGAATTAGGCTCCTTTTAATGACTTTTAAACCTGTTGAAACTTGGGCAGTTGGACCCAAGATAGAATCTCCTATTCATATTATTTTCATGCACTGAGAGTAAACCACACTTTAAAATGTGCTGGAGTGTGTCCAGGGAAGGGAACAAAGCTGGGGAAGGGTCTGGAGCAGCAGGAGCAGCTGAGGGAGCTGGGGAGCTCAGCCTGGAGAAAAGGAGGCTCAGGGGGGACCTTCTGGCTCTGCAAGTCCCTGACAGGAGGGGGGAGCCGGGGTGGGTGGGTCAGGACAAGAGGAAACAGCCTCAGGTTGTACCAGGAGAGGTTCAGGTTGGATACTGGGAAAATTCTTTCCCAGAAAGGATTGTCAAACCCTGGCCCAGCTGCCCAGGGCAGTGCTGGTGTCCCCATCCCTGGGAGTGTTCAAAAACCTGTGGATGTGGCACTTGGGGACGTGGGTCAGTGATGAACACGGGGGTGTTTGGTCAGAAGTGCTTTGGGATCGAGCTCAGGCTCTTCCCGACCACCCTGAGACATCTGCATTCTTCATTGGGAACGATCCCACATTTCCCCCGGGTCGCTGGCACAAGGCAATCCCGGTGATTAGAAGCACAGGGTCTATTTGCATATGCTAATGAGGAGCGATTAGAAGCACAGGGTCTATTTGCATATGCTAATGAGGAGCTGCGGGGCTCGTGCCAAGGATTTCAGGGCAGGCAAAGCTCAGGCTCGTGTGAGTTGTCACCACTGATTCCACAAATTGGATTGTGTCATGTTTTTGCTCAGCTGCCGAGATTTTTCCCGGGGAAAAGGAAACAGATCCCGTTTAATTTCATGGAAAATTTACTTCTTTTAAGCTGCTTTTTGTAGTGAACGAAACGCTCGTGTGTAAGAAATGTACTTGAAGCGATGCTGGTCATTGCCTGGAACATCTGTAACCTGCTGAGCTCAAATGTCTTTCCAGGTATGGTGGAAAATGCATCAAAACAGATTTGATATTGTCCAGAGAAATGATTAACCCCAGAAGCAATTTGGCCTTGCAGATGCTTTTCTTCAAGTCAATCACTGAGCCATTAACCTTGAGAGGGTCATCTCCTCGTCCTGAGTGAATTGGGGTAAAGGAACGTTTCAAGTAATATTTAGGAGGAAAATATATTCACAGCTTCTTTTAGTTGGTTCCTAAACTAAACCCCTTGCCTGGATGTAGGCAGATCATGTCCCAGGATCCTCCTGGAATGGTGGGATATCAGGCCCTGAGCTCTCCACACGTGGCCCAGCTTGACTTTTTGTTCCTTCCTGTCCTCGGGGCTGGTGCCTGCTCCTCTTTTCTTCCCTACAAAAAACCCCACAGTGGCTTTTCAGCCCTTCCCAGGCTCCAAACACGAAATTTGGGAAGGGCCAATCCTGCAAACTTGAGAAGCTCAGAGGGGAAGAAACAGCTTTTAGTGACTTGTCACTAAAAGCCAACAGCACCGCCTAAAAATATCCAAATAGCACCTCCTGCAAAAATATCCTCTCCCAATTAAGACAGATCCTGAAAGCAGAGATTTTTTCATGGCCCCAGAATGAAAACAAATGTTATATAAATAATTTGGGGCTATGAGAAAGTTGTCTGTAAGTGATGTGAAAACACGGCTCACTTTGATGTAGATGCTTCTGTCGCTTCTTTATTTAAGCTAAAATTGACTCTTTCCTTTGCCCTACATGTTTTCAACTTATTTTGAACCCTAAACCAAACCATTTTGTGTTTAAAAAATACAGACCTGTTACAAGAGTTTCAGTGCTTCCCCTTGAAGGAAGTGGTTTTGAACTGAGAGATTTGTCAACTCAGCTCCTCCCAACAGCCTGGGCTTCAATAAATCAGGTCTCCTAAAGGGAAAGAAACCACAACTAATATTTCCCTAAAAAAGGAAAAAAAAAATGCTGACCAGTTCTTGAGCTGGGGAACTTGAAAGGGCACACTTTGGGTTGGAGTGAGCATGGATTTCACAAAAAGATTGGGAAAATGGATGGAAACTCTGCAGGGATCTGGATGGAGACTCCCTTGGCCATATTCCATGTGCTTTGGTCTCCCCATCTGTGCAGTGGAGCAGCAACATTTAACAGGGCTGGGTCCAGCCCTGGCCAGGATGAGAAAGAGGATGGAGGAGCTGGGATGAAGGAACTGATGCTGGATGAGCCCTCAGAGGAGGAGGATCAGGGGTGGATTCAGCTGGATGAGGGATGAGCAGCTGGTGATTTGATTTGCTGCAGGAGAATAATTCCTGGGATGGTCCCAAACTGGTGCCTCAGTGGGTGACACAGTTTGTTCAAAATGGGAACCATGAACCAACAGCCCTGGAAAACAGTGTATTCCTGGGAATATCAGCCACAAAGAAGGATATAAAGCTATTGTAAGGCTCCAGAGATGGTGAAGCAGCTGAAGGAGCCATCTGAGGAGAGGCTGAGGGCACTGGGCGTGTTCAGACTTAGAGCTCAGCAGGGTCTGCAGCTTTTCCAGAGGGGCAGTGGAGGGGCAGCTCCAATCTCTGCTCTCTGGGAGCAGGGACAGGACCCAGGGAATGGCCTGGAGTTGTGTCAGGTTGGATCTCAGGGAAAGGTTCTTCCCCCAGAGGGTGGTTGGGCACTGACCAGGCTCCCCAGGGCAGTGGGCACAGCCCCAAGGCTGCCAGAGCTCCAGGAGTGTTTGGACAACGCTCTGAGGAACAGGGTGAGATTGTTGGGGTGTCTGTGCAGGGCCAGGAGCTGGATGGATGATCCTCCCAGCTCAGGACACTCTGTGATTCTGTGCCTGAGTAGAAATACAGAACAGAGGCAGCTGTGATTTCCTCCTGCTCTCAGGAACTTTCGATGGCTCTGATTTTCCCATTTTTACATCCCATTAGCAGCAATCCTGGGCACAGCACTCACCCCGTGTGCAGCTCTGAGCTGGAGTTCACCTGCATTCTCTGCTTTTCCCTGACCTCCGTCTGTGCTCATTTGAGCTCCTCAGGGGCATCCTGATACCAGGGATAACCTTCCTCCCCCTCCCTGGGAGTGCTCCCGTGGAACAGCAGGCACCAGCACAGCCTGGAATTCTCATTTGGCCCAACCCTCCCTGGCCTGTTTGGTAAAGTCATTCTGTAAAATGAAACGAGGAGAAATCTGGAAACAAAATCTTCCCTTGTCTTTAGGGAAGGTCAGCTGGGAGTCTGAGCAGATGGAGCCCCGTTCCAGCTCAAAGGGAGTGAACAGATAAGGCCTGATCTGATTGTGCATCTCCCTGCTTGGACCTGACAGGATTTCCTGCAAACTCCCTCCTCAGGCAGCAGCTGAGCGAGGTTGAAGTTCGTCAAAAGAGCAATTTTCCAATTTTCAGTGTTATTTTCCCCCCCTGAACTCAGACCCCTCCATTCTGAGGGACATGTTCTCATTTTCTGATTCCTCCTGCAGATATTTCCTCCCCCCTCCACTCCTGTATTTTCTCTCTCTGCTGTTTGCAGAGGACAGAGGGGGCCACGTGGCTAAATCCAAATGAAGGAATCACTTTGGAATAACATCTTTTCCCTGTGAGTTATCACCAGCTTTGACAGCTTTGCTGTGACAGGGAGATCTGCTGAGCAAACGTGGTGTTTGATGCGATTCCTCAGGACAGCTGAAGAGCATCTTTCCTTTTTCTTTTTTTTCCCTTATTTCTGTAAAGCTGCTGCTCTTCACTTGCCAGGTGGGTTGAAGGTTAGGTTGGATACCAGGAAAAGTTCTTCCCCCAGAGGGTGGTTGGGCACTGACCACGCTCCCCAGGGCTGACAAAGTTCCAGGAGTGTTTGGACAACGCTCAGGGACGGGGTGGGATTTTTGGGGTGTCTGTGCAGGGCCAGCAGTTGGACTGATGATCCCTGTGGGTCCCTTCCAGCTCAGATTCTGTTTCTGCCTTCATTTTTATCCAGGGGCAGGAGGAATTCTTGCTGTCTGCACTTTTCTGGGATCTAAATACCTCACACACTTCATTCAGCCCTCAAATATTGGGGCTCCCCCAAATCAGTGCTCTTTATTCCAGGACAGAGTCCATTTTGCCCTGGACTTTGCTGTTGTTTCTCTTGGAGCTGCCTGGCATTGCAGAGCTTTTCTAAGGATAAGATCACGGGCTGTGCACTGGGAAGATTAAGGGACTTGCTGGTGGGGATACTGTGGTTTTGTTAATGGACAAAAAAGGAGATTTTTGGGAGCTCAACTTACACACAAAATGAATGTACATTACTGGGCTCTAATTGCAAAGAGCTTGGCTGGGGCTTTAAAAGCCTTTCTTTCCAAGTCCAGTGTCTGTCAAATGTCTTTAATGCTCCCCATGGTTAGAAAGTGCCCATTATTGTTGTTACTCCTCGCAGTGATTGCCCTGCTCCTGCCCAGCCCAGCACAAACACTCCCCTCAGCGTGTGGGACTGGAAACAGGAATTAAAAGGGACCCAGATAAGAGGAAAATAACTGGTTTTCATAAAGCCTGTGAAGCCTGAAAGGACTTTGAAAAGGCTGCAGACCCAGAACTGCCTGATGTGGGGGCAGACACCCCCTTTAGCCCCATCCCACCGTGCTGAGCTTGCAGAACTTCCCCCTCATCCTTCTTTTCCTCTAATTCTGGTGCTTTGTTACGTATTTGAGATTGAATTTTCACAGGAGAAGCAACTTCTCTTCATTTCACTCTCCGATTTTCGTGCACCAGGAGTGCAGGGGAGGGTTTGGCTTTGCAGGGAAGATTTGGCTTGTGTTGCCTGGCCAAGGGCAGGCACAGGACTGGATGAACCTGTGGAATTGGGACAGTGAGATCCCCAAATCCAGGGATCAGACAGAAACCTGGATGAAATTCAGCTGTCTCAGCCTGTGAAGGATCAGGGTAATGAATCCCACTGACTTCCAGGGAGACTCCAGTGAACTCTTGAGCACTGACATCACTTTTGAACACACTCCCAAACTGCTGCAGGGCTTTGCAGTGGGAGTGACTTCACCAAGGCCGGGAGGAAAAGCCTGTGGCACATCCAGGTCCTCCCCAAATCTCCTTTAGACCCTAAAGAGCTCCCTAGTGCCATGCCCTGAGGTCTGCAGCTCTTTTTCTTAGCACCAGGTTAAGCCTCAGCCCACTAATATTTCCTTAGGAAAATATCATCATTATTATTATATTATTATGATATTATTATATTATTATGATATTATGATATTATTATGATGTGATTATTATAATAGAACCAACCAAACTGAGGTAGGAAAGGATTAAACCCCCTCGTTGTTGTGTGGTTTAATTAGTTGTGAGACAGTTAAATAAAGAGTTTTATTTTGGCCTGTGACAGACAAAAAAACCCCATTGATTGCCAAAGGTTTGCCTGGAAATGGTTGTGTGGACACACAAGAGGAGATGGGGAGGGACGGAGAGAGGCAAAGGGTGAAGTGGAAGCAAATACAGCAGGAAAATATCCACAGCCCTGTTTGGTCAGGGAACTCCAGCACAGCAAAATTAGGGCTGGAGCTGCAATTAAACAAAAGCCACATGGAATGTTATTCAGGCAGTGTGATAAAATGCACTGGAATAGCCTGATTTTGTGTATCAGCCCTGGGAATTAGGAACTAAAATGCCCAGAACACAACAAATTCTGTAGGGTTGGGAGAAGAGAGAGAAGAAGGTCCTTGTTATGCAGAGCCATCACCTGCTCCTGCAGCAGGAGACTTGGAGAGGAGCAGCCCAGGAGAAAATGTCACTTCTATCTCCATACATTGAATGTGATTTCCATAAATTCCACCCTGGGAAGGATCAATACATGCTCTTGTCCCTCTGCTCCTCCTGTCACCCCGGGGTGAGCTCTGTGGCAGTGCTCTGTGGGCTCAGCTGGGGTCACCCCTCAGCTCTGCCCCTGCCAAGGTGGCCAGGCTCCAAGCCAGGGTTGTTTGGGTTTTTTTCCCCTCTGGGCATTTACAGACCCTTCTGGGCAAATTAAAGAGTCTAAATTTCTGCTTACACCACACCCTGACTCTGGAATCAGTGGCAGAGCCACGAGCTCCTCCTCAGCTGCAGTTTTAAACTCCTCAGCAGGAGTTTTGATCTATTTGCTTTAAGTCAGGAAAAAAAAAACACAACAATTTTTTGGGGTCTGGGATATGTGAAAATTTGCTAGAAATTCTGTGACTAGGTTATAAATGCCTCAAAATATTTGCATGATGTTCCCAAGGGGGTTGGACCAGGTGACCCACTGTGGCTCCAGCCTTACCCGTCCTCTGCTTCTTCTGGGATTCTGTAAAACTCCATTCCATCATTTTTCAGGCTAAAAACTCCTCCTGATTGGAAATGGCCTCTCCCAGGCTTGTCCAAGGCCTGAGGGGGACTGATGAATCCAGCAGGAGCAGGGGGAGATCTCCAAGCCAGCAAATCCAATTCTGTCCCAGCAGCCTCACTCAAACCCACCAACCTTAAACATGAGAGTTGTGGGTGCAGAGGGACTTCAAACTCCCTTCCAGTCCTCCAAATGGACAACCTCATTTGTCTGAATATTTCCTGCTCTCTGGAGAGATGAACAGACCATTAACCTGCCTGTCAGCAGTTCCTTTGTGCAGAGTGAGAGGGGTTTTAGCTGGTCCAGAACCAACCCACCTTTCAGACACATGGAGATTTCCTCTCCTTTCTGCCAGAATTTAAACCTCTCCTTGAAAGCAGGACTCCCTTGGCCAGTTATTTCCCCCCTGTTCCCTTTTCTCAGCTGGTCTGGCAACACCAACCCTGTTTCTACCCCTCAATCTTTCATCCCCCAGCCCCTCAAAAAAAAAAAAAACCATGAAAAAAACCCCCAGATGGCACCGAAATGTCAGTGCTGGTTTAATGGCAAATGTGAGAAGGAAAACAGAAGAGGGAAAAGCAAAGAGATTTGCAGACAGTCCCTCTCCATCCAAAGCAGCCCAAGGAAGCAGGTTCTCCAGGGATGCAGCTCTTCTGGAATGGGACATATGGCAAAGAGATTTTCAGTTTTAAATTCATGAGCAAACGCTGGAAATTCCAAGCCAAAACCAACACAGGATATTTTTTGCTTTCCACCCAGCAGCACTTGGGCCTTCTGCTGTGTTTTGCTTTGATGATGGAAAGGCCAGGAGTGAAAAATGCCCTTTGTGCTGCCCCTCAGTCCCCCCAGCCCCCAACCCAAAGCCAGGAGCGATGGAATAATATCCAAGAGAAATCAGGAAGATTTGGCAAGTGCTTCCAGCAATTCCAATCCTGCCCAGCTCTGGATCACCTAAGGGGAAAAAAAAAAAAAGTCCAAGCAGTGGTGAAGGCTGAGGAGACTCTTAATGATCTGTGTTTAGTGCAGGAGCAGAGCTGAGCCCGAGGAGTGAGCCAGGAGTGTGTTCCTTGGTGAGGTTAAAAACACGCAGCACAGAGTTCACTGTTAATGGGGTTAATCCTTCTATTGGGGGGGAAAGAATCAGATGGCAGCACCTTTAAATTGGCTCTTGGCAAGTGCTCAATTATTGCAAGAGAGCAATTAAATCAACTCGGGGTCGGAGAGTCTCAGAAGGAGGAGAAACAGTTCCCAGCCACGTCTGGCTCGTCAGGGAGGGGAGGGGGGTTGGAGGCTGCTGTGAACGAGAGTCGAGTCAATAAACTCCTGCTAATTAGATTCACTCCAGCGTTTTGTTTTCCTTAAAATACATATAATTAAATGAGGAAGGAGAAGAAAAAAAGAAAAGGTGTGAAGAGGAAAAGCATCCCCTGAAAGCAGAAATGAGGGAGGCAGGAACAGCCTGGGAACGCTGCTCTGCTCAGGGGTAGATCCCACCCTGGGACACTTGGAGCTACAGAGACCTGGGCATGGAATTCAGGCTCTGTCCAAAGCCCTCTCCATCACCTGGACACCTTTGGAGCCCTTGTGGTAGAGTTTTACAAATGCTCCAAGCAACAGAGGGGTCTTTAGACAGGCAGGTTGTGGTGGGGAGTGAGGCTGCCCTGGGAGAGCACTGACACACTGGCTGAGTTAAACCTGGCCTAAACCCTTTAAAACCCGGCCTAAACCCTCCCACTCGAGATCAAATGAGGCCTGAGGGGAGTTCTTATCACACTGAGAACACGAGGAACTGCCCTGTTTGCAGAGGGATCTCCCTGTGCCTGGGCAGTCACTCACCCACGGGAGAGGGGGAGTCACGGGAAGGTTGGAAAAGCCCCCCAAGATCCAGTCAGACCATTCCCAGAGCCACCAGTAATCCCTAAATGCCACATCAACAGGGCTTTTAAACCCCTCCAGAGGTGGAGACTCCACCCCTGCCCTGGGCAGCTGTGCTAGTTCAACTCTTAACCACCTCTTCCATGAAGAGATTTCCCCCAATATCCAACTCAAACCTCCTCTGGTGCAACTTGGGGCCATTTCCTCTCACCCTGTTGGTTGTCACTCGCTGTCACTGGGGCTCCAAAGCCAAGGGGGGACCTTTGGCCAATGCCCACAGTGACCTGGGCATTAACAGAGACCAGGACAGAGCTCAGCACTCCTGAGAACTGCTCAGTTCACACTCCCAAGGACTTGTCCTGATCCCCTGCTCTGAGACCCCTGAAGCTCCAGGTGCTCAGTTGATCTGGATTTGATTCTCTAAATAGCTCAGGAAGGTTTCTCCTGGATTGTCTTCACATCATCTCTCTTCATCCTCCACATCACCCACATCATCATCATCATCACCCACCTCACCCCTTCCTCATCCCACCTGGATCAATCCCATCCTGCTGATGTTGCTGCTGCTTTTGGTCCTCCCTCTCCTCCTTTACATCTCCAGGTAAAGAAAATTTGAAAGAGTATCTCTCAAGATACTGGAGGGGGGGGGGGGGAAAGTAAGATATCCAGGATTAATATTGTCTTTACCTGAGTCTTAATTTAGGGCTTTAATCCTTTTCCACCTCAGGTTCCATAATTCTCCATAATAAATTCTCTCTGTTACAGAGAATTTTACTGGGCTGAAGAACATCCCAATAAACCAGCCTTCTATTGCTTTTTTTTAAAATAGAAAATAAATATCTCAATAAAAACACCACCCTTCAATAGAAAAATGCTCCCCACATAAATTTTGCAGGACTTTTGGGGTCTGTTGCTTTTCCAGTGATAATTGGGATCATTAACAGGACCTGTGCAATGCCAGAGTATTGGGCAAAAGCAGAATAATGACAACTCTTATAACAAATGATAAATAATTGCACATTCTAATGGTTGCACCAGTGTTTGCAAAGGTGCTTATAAATAGTTTATAATATGCTAATCAGAGATGAAGAGATCTTTTAATAAATAGTTAATCAGGGAGAGCTCTCTGTACACATTTATAAAATCCCAGCTTTTTACCTTTTCTGCCTCCTTACAGGATGGTTTGTGATCCCCAGGACTAAGCAGGAATATGTTGGTTTTTAATTTATACTATTTATTAAAAGGTATCTCTCAATTTATTACCAGTTTATAAAAGAGTCCTGCTGTGAGATGAGTTCTCTCTTTCTCCTGCAAAGGGAACTGAGGGTCTGTACCATGTATTTCTCATTTCACATTCCAGTTGCAGCAAGAAGCAGTGATTTCAGACTGGCTGTTTTTGTCATCACCTTTCTCAACTGGTTCTGTGTGGAACAAGAAAAACTGAGATAAACTGGCAGCCCTGCCAAAGATTGATTAGTGCCAGCACATATTAATAGATGAGATTGTAAGTGATGGAAGTTTGGGCTGTTTGGCTCTTTTTCTAAGAGGTAATGAGGGTTTTTTTTGATATATCCAGGGCAGGACAGCCCTGCAGTGACAAACCACATTTGAGGCCAAGCCAGGACAGCCCAGTGAGGTCCCAGCCATGGCTTGGGGTCGAGATTTGCCTCCTGTGATTGGAAATCCCAAATTAACCCCAGAGCCATCAGGCTGCAGTGGTGGTTTAAGGAACTCAGCCTTTCCAGCCTCTGGAATCCCACTCCAGGAGACAATTGCTCTTGGCACCAGCTCATCCTCTGCCTGCTGCCATTCCGAGCTCCCGGAGCGTCGGGAGGAAGTCGATGGGATTCTGATGAAGTTCAGCTGGCACAGAGTCCTTCCCTGCTCTGTTCCATCAGCAGCTGAAGATGCCAATGGCCCAGCCTGGCACTCCCTGCCCCACAGCCCGGGTGTAGGAGGAGTTCTGCACTCCTGCAGGCTGGCATGGCTGGGTTGGCTCACACAGGCCACTGTGGTGAGAGCTGACAACCCCAATGTGGTTTTGTGTGGTTTATCCCTGGTGTTATTCCCCTCAGGGGGTGTTCCACGTGTCAGCTCTGTCCCACAGACCCCCTGGGCTCCACCAGCAGAGGTGCTGAGCCTCACAACTCACTGTTCAAGGACCCTTCCCTGGGTAGAACCCCCCTCTCACCTCTGCAAATGCACCTTCCAGTCCCGCTGAACACAAAGTTGTTTTGTTCCCTCATCCCCATCCCCCTTTATTTTTAAGTTTCAAAGATTTTTTAACATCTTTTTTTTCTCATTTCAGAACCAGAACTGGCCCTGCTGCAGAGGGGAGTTTTTCTCTTATCTGGAGAAACGAGCACGGAGCTCTTTGTGCTGTCAGTGGGAGGTTTGATATGTATTTAATATCAAAAACCTGTATTTAAATAAAAAAAAAAACACGCCCAAAAAACAAACCCTGGTGATTATTGTTGCCTGGCTTTGAGGCACATCAAAGGAGCCTGATTTTGGAGCCACACTGAGCCCCCCAAATCAGCAACTAGCACACTCAAACCAGTTGTTTGTATAAAACCAGCTGAAACACAGCAAAAAGTTTTTAGGGAAGCAAATACCCCAAATATTTGTTATCTCCGTGCTGTTTGTAGCAGCAGTTCCTCTGCTGTCCCTAATTGCTTCCACTTTACATAGAAACGGGACATTGTGTCACTGAGTGGTTTTATTTCTCCAAAGCACAGTCAAGGATGTTGACAAAGTTTTGAAGCTCCTAAACTAAATATTTTCACTAAGCACGTCAACCAATACCAGGGAAAACCCTCCTTTTGCTGCACCTCAAGGAAATCTTTGAGGCAACTCGTGTAGGATGAAAGAATTTGTGTGGGACAAAAGATTTTTAACGGGTGCAGATTTAATCCTTTTGGGTTCTCCCTCATTTCCCGGAGCTTGTTGCTGGGGGTGTGGGCAGGGAAAGGCTGGAATCACTCCTATTTCCAGAGAATAAACTCTGTCAGATCATGTTTATGCTTTGACAAGACCTTAAACCCGGAGTACAATAGCAGCATTTGCATTTTAGGCTCGGTTTTGCTGCAACCCCCCCAACGTGGTTCAGCACCAAACCTTTCCCAGAGCTCCAGGGGCAGGAGGAGGAACAAAGACCTGGGATCCGTGAAAAGCAAATGATGGGAGAAAATCCTCCCAGTTGTGGGATTAATAAAGCATTTCTTGCCATCAGAGCTGGATTATTTCAACACTAATCAGCTTTGGAGCAGGAGGGATTGGTGACTGGAATTCTCCCAGCGCTGCTGTAAGGAGGAGGGATCTCTGTAATCCTTCCTAAAACTGCCCTGAGAACTCAGAGGGGCTGGAAGGAGCTGGGACAGGCAGCAAGGAAGAATCTGAGCAACAATTCTCTCTGCAGAGCTCAGGATCCTTCTTTCTTTTCTGTGTTTCTGTGGTTTTACAACAACGTGACTAATCCTCCACCCTCCTCCAGGCAAGGCTGAGAGTCAGGGATGGCAGAGGAGAGGGAGGTGCTTTGAAATTCCCACCCAGTGTCTGACTCTGCCAGTGCCTGTGGAATTCCCAAATCCTGCCTTCATGTCACCTGCCGGTTTCTTCCTTAAATTCTGTTGTCTGGAATTCCAGCATCTCTCACGGAAGCTCCCACAGATCAACATCTCCTGGAGGAGACCCAAACCCTCAATCTTGGACACCTTCTAGGGGGCAAGTTAAATATTCCATGGATCTTTCCCTACAAACGCTCTGGAAGGAGCCTCGTGGGCAGGTTTGAACTGGGCACCTCCAGCTGGGGGGATGAGCCCAGCCAGGGGATCGGGGCTCCAACAGGGAATTCCCAGGGAATTCCCCTCCTGGGACACCACTTCCCACGACCCACCTGCACTGGGGGATGTTTTTTCCACCTGCACTGGGGCATGTTTTTTGATGTCCTAGGCAGAATTCCCAGGCAGAAATTTGGGGCTGGGAGTGGGGGATTTGCAGGTTCACATTCCCTTTCCATAACGGAGCCAGAGCCTTGAGTCACAGGATAAGGAAAACTTGGATTTCAGTTTCCAAACTTTACTCTGTATTAAATCATTAATATCCTAATGTATCATTGCTGATACATCTTCCTGGCAGCTTTTAATGCCTATTTCTTGCTGCTTACACGAGGTTTTTTCTCATATTTGTATTTGAGTCACTTAAACGCTTCCCCTTCTCCCTCACGTCTTAATTTCCTTCTGCATTCGACAGGAATGGAGCTGTATCCCAACCAGAGGGGCACAAAAGCAGTGCCAGAATGCTCACACAACCCAGTTGCTGATGAATCCACAGCTGATTTATTCCCTATTGCCAGATCTGGAGGTGCAAAATCGTGTTAAAACCAATTTACAGGGACACTTCGAGCCGTGAACGAGAAATCAGGGCTGTCCTGCCAAATCCAGGGACCATCATCCATCACTTGTCAGGCTGATGCAGTCAATCAGCTCACTTAATTCACTGCCTTTATAAAGGCAATTATTAATTTAACATCCAAATGCCACATCTCTATAAAATTATTATCCGTGTTTTAGTGTTGGGTTGGATAAGTAACACCAGGAGGATTATTTTCTCCACTTCTTTTTTCCAGGCCACACCATCAAATTCCATCAGTTTGGCACGTGGATGAACTGTAAATAAATGACATCAGGCTATGGAATATTTAGAGAAGGAATGTGAGCTTGGAAGCTGCTGCAACCGAAGCAGAACCACCGAGGCTGGGAAGTGTTTTTGCAGCCAGGCTGGGAGGAGATAATGAGTCCACACATTAATTGTCACTGTCTCACACGAGGGCTGGAAGAGCTCAAAGCAGCCACAGCTGAACTTCCCAGGGCACTGAGATTTCCTTCTTCCCTGGAATTCTGACAGGGAGGGAAGGGGAAGCCTCTGATTTGATGCAAATGAGGGCTCTGAAATGTTTCCCGGTGTTTGTTGTGGGTATAAAGCAAAGAAAGGGCAAATCCAGACCTCCTCAAATCCTGGGTTAAAATAGAATTATTTCCTGCTGGTTCCTGGGTATCCCATGAAAAAGCAGGACCTTCAGTGCTGTTCCACCTCTCACACATTTGGGGTTGATCCACTGTGATCACAGGGAGTGCTGGGTATTGAGTGAGGCAAAACAAGCCTTTCCCTGAAGATTTTATGTTCTGAATAGAAAAGAGTTAAAAAAGGAAATGTAGGGAATGGCTTTTAAAGGGACAATGAGTCAGCAGGACCAGGGAAAAACCCACACTCAGAACACACCTGCCCCTTAAACCCACCCAGGTAAATCCCACCCACACTGACGAGGAAAATCTGACTTTCCCTTCCTTTGTAATAAATGTTTAAGGGCAGATTTTTGCCAAGTGCTTGATCAGCCTGTAGAGATTAAAAATCCCAACTGTTTTTGCTCTTGCCACCCAAAAGCCAAAACCCAAGGTGCAAACAAATGCCCTCTGGAAGCCAGAAAATTACATTTTTCATTCAGTGCTAAATAGCAAGTCTGACCAGTGCAAAGCTGAGCTCAGGGCAATGCACTGGGTAGTTTTTATGTGTGTATGTATATATATTTATGAGTATTTTCGTGCCCTCTGTACATGCACAGCATTCATTTTAAAGGGATTCACCTCTTCTGGATAATCTCCAAACACTACAGGCTGGCTTTGCAAAGAGACAGCCCCAGTATGTTGTATTTTAAAGAATCCCTTGGCTCCAAATCCTGGGATGAATCACGGAGCAGTGGGCAAAGGCATGGCCAGGGAGGATTTTCCAAGCAGGAATTTCATTGCAGCTGAAGCCCAGAGAAAGGATTTTCCCTTCCCTGTTATCCAGGGAAGGGAAGGGAAGGGAAGAGAAGGGAAGGGAAGGGGCCCCTTCCAGTGCCTAAAGAGGCACCAAAAGGGACTTTGGGCAAGGCCATGGAGTTCTGGTGGCCCCATAAAACCCCCTCGGTGACTGGGAGCCTTCCCATGGCTGTAAATCTCATGTCCCACACCCTGAGTGTGCCCAGTGCCAAGTCCTACCTGTGCCCTCATGTATTCCATGGGATTTTCCCTGCTCCCAATCCAAGGGGCTCCTCTGCACCTGCTGCTGGAGATGCCTTTAAAATCTGAGGAGGGCAATCCAAGCCAAAGCCTTTGGGCTGGAATTTGGAATCAGGAGTTGTCTGTCCCTCCTGTAACCTCTGAGTGCTTTCCTGAATTAAACCCACACATTTAAGGAATCTCCAGACACAAATCTCCATTTCTTTCCCAGCAGCTGACAGCTCCTCTCCCGTTATCCCGGGGAGGAGAGGGATTTGTGGCAGGGATTTACACTTGGAATGGGGACACTGCTGTGCCCCTGCCCTGCTGCAATGACACAAGGACACGTTTAAATGGAGTTCTGCTCGTTCCCATTTGGCAAAGTGCTCGATCCAAGCCTGCAGAACCCCCAGGCCCATCTGCTGAGGGCTGACATGTTCCCACTAAAGGGATTTATGCCACGGGCAGGAGCTTTTTGTTGCTGGAGATTGTCCTTGAACATGAGGAATGTTGGTGGATCCGAGGGTGGGTCCTGGAGGGAGGAGTTTGGGTGGGAAGGACTCAACCATGAGACACTCAGGACTATCCCAAGGCCAAAACACAATGTGAGAGTCCCTCAGCATCCCTGGTTTTATCCCATGGTGGGAAAGAGCATTTCATTCCTTTTTACAAGGGCATGGAGTGACAGGATGAGGGGGAATGGCTTAAACGAACAGGTTTTAAACGAACAAATTGAGGGGTTATTGATGTGCAATTCTCCATTTTAGGGCAGCAAAAGAGCAGAGGGAAGTTGCTAATGCTGCAGTCTCAAGGTTTTGGGGGCACAGTGAATATCCCTGGGCTTGTTTGGCACTGAATCTCTCTCCTTGCATCAGGCCCATCCTGCCAAGGTTTCCTCCTGCACTTCTCACAGCAGGGGACTCACTAATTACTCTCCTCTAATTGAGTTTGGGTAATGAAAGTCACTAAGAATCTCTTTCATGTCTTATGTTGTCATATATCTCATTAAACCATTAGAGTTGTTCTAGACCCCTTAAAAAAATAAAAAATAAAGAGCCAGGGGGGAAAAAAAAAAGAGAACAAAAGAAGAACAATGTGCTAATATTTTCCCAATGTTTCCAGAGAAACTGCACAGTGTAATTACAGCTGCTGGTGCATTATTTAACCTGCCCACACACCCTCGGGGCTGAGAGAGAAACTCAGACGAGATTCTCCAGTGAAGGGGGGGATCAGGTTACTGGAGGGGCCAGAATTTCAAAAAATATTCCCAAATTCAGGGTTTCCTGGGTTAATTCAAGGTCCAAAATGTCAACACCAACATCACACCAGGCTGGGATTGCTCCAAAGGGATGATAGATCTGTTATAACTATATTTTATTCCCTCACTGCTTTGCTTTTGTTTTTACTAGTTCGCCCTGTTTAGCACATCTTACATCTTTCTGTGCTTGTAATAATATTATTTACTATAGAAACTGTCATAACAGGGGAAGGAACTCCCTGGTTTTTAAGGAGAAATCTCCCTACAGACACTGCACATGCTCACAGCCCATCCCAAATATTCTCCCAAATGTTCAGCTCCTCTCACACCTGAGTGATGTGGTGGAGGAAGGAGGAGCTGGTGTCCAGACAAGGACCTGCTCGGGTTGCAGATCCACAGGATGGGACATTTGGTGCCAAAAGTTGCTCTTTTTGCTCTTTGCACACCCAGAATGTCCATAAAATATTTGCAGCTGAGCCCATGGTGGAGTCCTGCTTCCCAAACTCCTCCTGAGCCAGGCACAAAGGGATGGGGGTTCATCACCAGCCAGGAAAGGTTCTGAGCGAGCTTCTGGCCAACATTGTTCTGGAAAGATCCTGTTCAGGGGGGTTGTGCCGACCTGTAACACCCCCCCAGAGACAGGACAGTGAGAGAACCACGGAATCATGGAATTGTTCAGGCTGGAAAAGAGCTCTGAGACCACTGAGTCCAACCTCTGACCAAACACCCCCGTGTTCATCACTGACCCAGGTCCCCAAGTGCCACATCCACAGGTTTTTTACACTCCCAGGGATGGGCACTCCAGCACTGCCCTGGGCAGCTGGGCCAGGGTTTGACAATCCTTTTTGGGAAGGAATTTTCCCAATATCCAACCTGAATCCCTCCTGGCAAAATTTGTGGCTTTTTCCTCCTGTCCTGACCTCCCCCCCCCCCCCCGGCTCCCCCCTCCTGTCAGGGGGTTGTAGAGCCAGAAGGTCCCCCCTGAGCCTCCTTTTCTCCAGGCTGAGCCCCCCCAGCTCCTGCTGCTCCTTCCCCAGCTCACTTCCCTTCCCTGGACATGCTCCAACCCCTCAACATCCCCAAAACTGCCCCAGCCCTGGAGGTGTAAACAGTTAACCCTGGCACTGCACATTCCCAAGCAGGAGTGGGAATATTTGCAGTTTAACTTCCCCCAATATCCCCCCATTTACTCTCTGGCAGATCGTGTTTATCTTCCCCTGCTCACATTTAAATGTCAGAGTATCAGCACGTCTAAATTCCTCCTTTCACAGATGGGAAGTGTCGATTCTCAAACACAAAAGGCCCCCGGGAATGGGATGTACATATTCCACTGATATTCCACTGGCACCGAGTTTAACCTTCAAAGCCTGTTCCTTCAGAACTTGCTTTAGGAGAAAGCCAAGCCCTTGAAGGAAATGATAATTTACTGTTCTGTGACTCCTGGATCCTGAGGAAACCAGAAGGACTTTTTGCCCCTTTGGCTGTGGTGGTTCAGTCAAACCTTCCACAGTTTTAGGCTGATTTTGGGAAACTCTTTGAAGCTGCAGAGACATTTGCTGGAATTTGGGCACCTGCCTTCAACTTCCATCCCACGTACCCACAGTGGCAACGCTCCCCTTGGGCTCCTTCAGTCTGAAATTCCAAAAGAAATCCTCCATCCAATGAAAGAACTGAGCTCTAGGACCCATTTTCAGGATGTTTCTATATTTCCATAGGATCTGCTTTCAGGATATTTCTGCATTTCCATAAGATCTGTTTGCAGACTATTTCTATATTTCAATAGGACCTGCTTTCAGGTTATATTTCCATTTTCCATTTTCAGGATACTTCTTACTTCTGTAGGCCCAGTTTTCAGGCTATGTCTATATTTCCATAGGATCTGTCTTCAGGATATTTTTATATTTCTATAGGATCCATTTTCGGCATATTTTTATATTTCCATAGGACCTGTTTTCAGGATATTTCTACATTTCCATAGGACCCTTTTCAGAATATTTCTATATTTCCATAGGATCCATTTTCAGCATATTTCTACATTTCCACAGGACTTGCTTTCAGGATATTTCTATATTTCCATAGGACCCTTTTCAGGATATTTCTATATTTCCATAGGACCTGCTTTCAAGATATTTCTGTATTTCTACAGGACCTGTTTTTAAGATATTTCTATATTTCTAGTGGAAGGTGTCCCTGCCCGTGGCAGGGGGTGGGACTGGATGATCTTTAAGGTCCCTTCCAACCCGAAGCATTCCAGGATTCTGGCAGCTGATTCCCAACACTTGGAGTGACTTTTCTTTAAAGCAGCCGGGCTCTGCTCCTGAAAATCCCTCCCTGCTGTTCCAGCTCCTGCCCAGCTCCACATCCTGACTGGGTTTGTAACAAAATCCCT
This sequence comes from Pseudopipra pipra, assembly GCF_036250125.1. NCBI lineage: Eukaryota > Metazoa > Chordata > Aves > Passeriformes > Pipridae > Pseudopipra > Pseudopipra pipra. Next base: position 14,842,311 of record NC_087564.1, read on the forward strand.
GGTGTTGAATTCCCAGCTCCCTCGTGTGTGCGTTCAGCACTTGGCTTTCTGCAGAGGCCACAGCAGCAATTCCACAATTTCCAAGCATCCTGTTGGAAACCACCCCAAAAAGGCAGAGTGTGTCCCCCCCTCCAAGAGCTTTAATGAGCAGTGGGAGTGGAGTCTCCTGGAGTGCTCCAGCCCGGAGAGGATCTCCCTGCCAGCAGCTCCTGCTCTGTCCCAGCACAGGCAAATTCCACAGGGGGGGAATAGCAAGTCCTTGACCCCGTCTGAGCCTCACGCTGGGGTTTGAAGGCTGCACAGCAAAGCAAACCATTGCCTGGCTTTCAAATGAAAAATAGGATGTATTTTTTTAAATATCTCCTCCTTTTCCAGCAGCTGGAATATTTGAGCCAGTTTCTTTCCTCTTTTTTTTTTTTTTTCTTTTCTTCTTTTTTGAAATTCAGAGTTACAGAGGAAAATTCGAGCTGATTAGTTGGAGCCTGGTAAAGCAATGAAGTGACTGAGGGGAGTGGATGGAAGCAGAATTCCCAGCTCAGCAGCAGCTGGGGGGCTGCTGGAGCACTCTGAGGTCCCAGGGCAGTGGGAATCTCGCATAGCCTTTGGCTGGGATGGCAGAAAAAAGGTCAGGGATGTGGCTGTGGAGGAGAGGACAATCCAAGCTGAGGTCCCTCTGAGGAGTTCTGAGTGACACCAAACCCCAGCAGTGAGTGCTCCCAAAGCCCAGCTCAGCCTGGGGGGACAAATCCAGCCCCAAACTCTTGTGCAGGGTGAAGGAATCCCAGTGATGGCAAATGAGCCTGAGCTGGGTTTGTCAGGCTGCAAATCCTCCCCTCTCCTCCTCTTTTCATTCCTTCCCACCCCAGCCCTAAGATTTATTTGCTTTTCCTTCTCTTCACCTTTTTTGGGGGGGGGAAGTCCAGGCTCAGGCAGGGAATGTGCTGCCTTCCAGATGCTCCAATGGATTATGGGATTAACCCTCTTGGGTCTGGCCAGGACTGGGGGGGTCAGGGAAGTTATTAATTCCCAGCCTTCTCCCTTTGCTCCTCGAGAAAGGGCTGGAATCTTGACTGAGCACATTCCCTGGATCTTGCAGCTTGTTCAGCTGCATTTCTGGAGGCAATAAATCAATATAAAGCTTTGGAGATGTCTTGTTATCAAGCAAGACAGAAACATAGGTCGTATTATAGGTATGTGGGGAGAAAGTCAGGCACTGGAAGGGGCTGAGTCCCCATCCCTGGAGGTGTCCAAGGAAGGACTGGACGTGGCACTTGGTGCTCTGGGTGGGGCACAAGGTGGGCATCAGGCACAGGGTGGAATTGATGGTCTGGGTGGTCTTTTCCAACCTCAGGGATCTGGAATTTGGCTTTAATTCTTCAAGGAACGTGGATTTTACTGCTGAACAACCCCAGATCTCTTATAAGCACATTAAATAAGAACCCCCACCTCTGGCAACATCTGGCCTCTGGAAGGAGAAATACTCAGGTGGGAAAGGTCCAGCCACCTTGGGATGAAATCAGGTGATATCAAATATCGGATATTTCTGATATCTCCTCATGCTCTGAAGGATAAAAGGGTTTAACTGCAACATTTTCTTTCCACTGGGTTACAAATTGTACATGACTTTACTGCCTGAGACAGTGAATTAACATCTACCTTGGCTGCTCACCTGCTCTGGAAATGCAAATTGCTGTTAGTAAAATTACCATCAGATGCTCAGTTAACAATAAAACCAGGGATTTTTGACTCCTTCCCTGTCCTCAGTGTAGACTGATTGCTAAATATCAGCTTTTATTTTTATATCTCCAGCATAACTTCCGTGGCAACGGGAATCAAGTGTCTATAAATAAATTAAGATGGAAATCAGAAGTGCAGCTCTACCCATCAGAGCTTTGAGGATCAGGAACAGCCTCTTAATGTGATTAATGAAGCAAAAATGTAACTAGTTTGAAGGTGGAAGTTGATGAATATCCCAGAGTTATGTGACACACTTGGATAGGGAATGTCACGGGAGAGTCCTTTGGTGCTGCTCTGGAATCAATAAAACCATGATTTAGGGAATATGTTCAGGGAAAACACTTGGTGGGGCTTCTTTTTTTTAAGGGAATTCTAATGAGGAACATCCTGTGGAGGAGAGAGCAGTTCTTGGTCCAGCCAAGGGCTCTGAAAGCAAATGGATTTAGGGCATCAAAGAATGGCTTTGGAGCACCTAGGAGAGGAGGAACTGAGATATTCCAGGTGGGTTTTTGTCCTGCTGCCACTTCCAGCTCGTGGGAATTTGTGCTTTAGGGGTTGGCTGAGTATGGACAAAGTGTGGATAATCTGAGCTGACTTGGGCACCCTTGGAAAATCTATTTTTCCTTTAATAATCCTCAGGACACAGGTTTTGGCCAGGGAGTTAATCCCTAATAGGGATTTAAGTTGCAAACTGAGTTGCTCCATCCCTGTTCCCCTCTTGGTGTTATTTGTCAGCAAGCAGCTTTTTCCTGAGAGAGTTACGAGGGAGGAGAAGGATATAATGACATTTGGGATTTGCTATCACATTTTTTAAAGCTCTGCTTTGCCCCTGAACATCCCCGGGCTGTGGATTGATTATAGGCAGGAGCAGGAGGTGGGAAAATGTCTGGGATATCTCCAGGCCTCTCCACAACCCAGGGAGGGTGTTGGAGGGAAAACAGCCTTTCCTTGTGGGGCTGGTGGTGGTGACAGTGCCAGGAGGAGGGAAAACCAGCTCGAGCAGATTTAATTTTTAACTCTTTTTTTTTATTTTATTTTTTATTTTTTAACTGATTTTTTTCTATTTTTAACTGATTTTTTTTTTATTTTTAACTGATTATTTTTTTATTTTTTAACGATTTTTTTTTAATTAGCCTGTTCCTACATCACAGCAGGGAAGTTTGGGGATGAGATTCCAGCAGAGGATGGATGTAGGGAGAAGAAAAGGTGCCCCAAGTAGGATTTGGTTTGTAGTTTAAAATCCAAAGACACAGTGCTGAGCATCCAATAAAAAAGAGCCCTAAAGAGTTAAAAATCCTCCTTCCCACGTGCACCTGATAAATAAAATTCCAGCTCAGAGATAATCCAAGACCATTTTCCAATAAGAAATAAACCCAGGGCTTATAAAATGCATACGTACAAAGCAGATGAAACTTAAAAGCATTTTCCCAGCACAGTAGTTTAAAATAAAAAAGGTGACCTTTTGAGCAAGGCAGGGAGAGTTCATTTGCAGTATAAAATAAATAATAAAAAAAAAAAAGCAGCTGGGTTAATCCAAAAAGCTCTACCTGCCAGACACCCTTGTGCCAGAGTTTAGTTCTCTTTTTAATAGGTGTTTCAGCATTGGGATTTTCAAACTTCATTTCCTTTGAGTGCTGGAATAAAGGACAGAGCTGAAACATCCTCTGCTTTCACATCCTGCTCTCTCCATGGAGCAGAGCCAGAGGTAGTGGCTGCTCTCTGTCCTTCCCTTGCTCAGCCCTTTAATAAAGGAGTTTAAACTCCTCTTGGCATCCCGGGGGTGAAAGGGAAGAGGTGGAACATCTCCCTCTCTTTTCTCTCCCCCAGGGCAACTCCAGAGCTGAGAAAAGGGTGTTCATTCTGTGCAGGACTCCTTTAAATTGGCAATAAATGCCAACCCTCAGCTTTGCAGTGCCCCAAACACTTGTGGGAGCATTGCAGGGAGATGGTTCATCCTGGGCAAGTTCTGGGATGTCCTTCCTTCAGGAGATCCTCTCCTGGTGCCCACACACAGCAGCCATTCCTGAGCATCCCAGTCCTTCCAACAGTGGGATAAAGGGCATGGAAAACACGGACAGCTGACACAGAGCCCGCTGGGAAGGTCTCTGTCCCCTCTCTGAGCTGCTGCTCTTTGCTTTTAAAGGATCAGGAGAGACTGAAAAGTCTTTATTGTTTTCAGTGCTGGGAATTCTTGTGGTTGAGAACCAACCCAGCGGTGAAAAATAAAATGCAAACTCCAAGCGAGGGCCTGGGCTGGGAATATGTAAATATGATCCCTGTAGGTAAAACTGGACAAATCAGAGGAAATCTGGAACAATCCAAGGAATTACAGCAGGGAAATCCCAGGAAGAGATGAGATGATGCTCCCATGTGCATCCCAGTGCTCCCAGTGCATCCCACAGAGCCAGCACATGCTCACTCTGAGTGCTGACTGACACAGTCTTTAAATATGATTATCCTCGAGGCCTGTTACAAGATTTATTAATATTAAAAGCTTTCTGATCTCCCCCAGTTAAGCTTTAATTACTGTTCCTCATTTGCAGCCCACAGAAAGATCAAAACCAGTTTAGAGGAAGAGGATTTTGACTCCTCACACACCCTGCCTTGGCTTCCCTGGGGATTATACTTCCCTTTGCATGGGATCACTAAGGATAGAGCAGCAGCCAGCAGCATCTCCAGACCCGAATTCCCAGCCCCTGTGGGATGGGAAGCACAGTAAATACGACTTTAAGGTTGTGTGGTTGCTCCTTGGAGTAGTTTCTGGTGGAGGGGGAAAAGGAAACAAGAGCCCAGCTGGTGGAGTTGCTCCTGTTTCCAGCTGACAGCCATGCAACAGGAGGGCACATGGATATGCTTTAAATTCCTGCCTGGGGTGAACAGGAACCTGGGAATTCAGCCCTTTGGGGTGGAGGTCACTACCACCTTCATCTCACAACAGGAAGGAGTGGCTGAAAGATGTCCCAGGGTGGGAACTCAGTGCTGAGCTTCAGCTCTCACCGGGGTGTTTAAAGCCTGAGGACTAAAATACAAATCTAAAAACTTCCTGAATTGCTGCTCAAGGGGCTGGAGAACTGGGATGCTGATGGATTCCAGCAGCACCAGTCCTGAACTCCCCCCAGGTGCCCAAGTCCTGGGCAATGGTGTGGCTACAACACCCCGGGCCAGCAGCTCCTGTTCTCAGCATGGAGGGAACTGGGAATGGGGATTTTTACATGTAACAGGCCCAAATTCCAGTGATTTCCAGCAGAGGGAGGTACCCAGCTACTTTTAAGTCAGATCCACTCTGCCCTTCCTGGGAATCCCAGAATGGTTTGGGATGGAAGGGACCCTAAAGCCCATCCAGTCCCACAGGGACACCTCCCACTAGCCCAGGTTGCTCCAAGCCCTGTCCAACCTGGCCTTGGACACTTCCAGGACATCCACAGCTTCTCTGGGCAACCTGTGCCAGGGCTCTCCACCCTCCCAGGGAAGAAATTCTTCCTAATATCCAACCTAAACTTATCCCCTTTAATTTTAAAACCATTTTCTCCCCATCCTGTCGCTCCATATCCTTGTACAAAGGAATGAGATGATCTTTCCCACCATGGGATAGAATCAGGGATGCTGGGGGCTCTCCCACTGTGCTTTGGGCACAGAGGGAAGGATCTCCATCACCTCCCACCTTCCCTGCTAAGGCTGGAAAGAAAAATCCCACCAGCAAGACACTGTTAATGCCAAGTGTGATTCCTGGGGACTTGTCTGGGACTCAGAAACCTTTCCCTCTGTTCTCCAGCTGCCTTAAGATCTCCTGTCAAGGAGCCACAGTTCTTTCCTTTAGGTTTCACCTCAGTCCAACAACAACAAAGAGAATAAAAAACCCAAGGAGGCTGAGAAATGTGCTGAGCAAACGCAGGGAGGGATGTTTTTTGCAGGGGGAGATGTTTTTTGCAGGGAGCAGGAGCAGTTCTGCAGAGCCCTTTTTCAAGTGCATTTAGTGACATTTCCCCAGAGCCTTCCTGATGGAAGTACACTTGGAAAGATCCTAAGAGGAACAGCTCCTGCAGAGGGATGGGCCAGGGCTTTGTTAGCAGAGATCAAAGGGAATCAAACAATTACTGATTTCCAAGGAGTGGTTTTTTCCAGGGGCATGGGAGATGAAGGTGATGAAAATGTACCTAAGTAATGGGTAGGTCTTTAATTTCTGGGCTGGGAGAGGGATCTCCTCCTATTCTGGGATATTTTAATGCAAATATGAAGCAAATTTTTTTTTTTTTTTTGGCTTAGAGGGCTCAGAGTTTTAGAGAACTGTGTAAGGATTTGGGTTCCTCACAGTCCAGTGAGGACAGGACACTGTCACTCCACAAAACCTTGGATTAAATCTAATTCAACCCTGTGCTCATTTCTGGGTTCCCAAGAGACAAATCCTGATGAATCAAACAGTGAACATCCAGGGTGGTGAGAACTGGGCATCAGGCCGTTACCTTGCTTGGATCAGAGAATTCCAGAATGGTTTGAAGTGGAAAGGACCTTAAAGATCTTGTCCCACCCCCTGCCACGGGCAGGGACACCTTCCACTAGCCCACTAGACTTCCCTCTGCTCTTTTGCTGCCCTAAAATAGAGAACTGCACATCAATAACCTCTCAATTTGTTTGTTTAAAAACTGTTTAATGTTGGATAAAGTCCTTTGTTTGCTTGTTTCTTGGGAAGGGGAAGAAAGGGAATGAAGCCTTTTTTCCAACTTGTTTTCTTTTTTTTGAGATATTCTTGCAGTGATCAGTGCCTGGCACTACCATGGTGCTGTTGGATGCTCAGCATGGGAATGTCAGGAAATCCTGGAAATCTGGCTCTGTCCTGGCTGGGTCACACACACAGTCCTGCTCCCAGGCTTAACCATCATGATGGAATCCTGGAATGGTTTGGTTTGGAAAGGACCTTAAAGCCCATCCAGTGCCACCCCCTGCCATGGGCAGGGACACCTCCTACTAGCCCAGGTTGCTCCAACCTGGCCTTGGACACTTCCAGGGATGGGGCAGCCCCAGCTTCTCCGGGCAACCTGTGCCAGGGCCTCCCCACCCTCCAGGGAAGGATTCCTTCCCAGGATCCCATCTAATGCTCAGGGGATGATCCCCAAACTTGCCCTGAGCCCCCACAGCTGGTCTGTGCAGGGCAGGAACGATTGTCCTTTATCCCATTCCCTCAGAACATGGGATTTAGAGCTGATTCATCCCTCGGGTTGAGCCCAGCTTTGGCTCCAGGCCTCGTTAGGAATGTTGATGTGCCTGAGCAGGGCCATTTGCTGCAGAATTAATCGAAGAACTTTCAAAATGAACAAGCATCTTTGGATGCTTGGAACACAAATGGACTTAATTTGGTTTCTCTTAATGCATTTTGGCAACAACTCACAGCCAACCAAATGAAGAGCTCTGTAATCTGCCCATGCAGAAGCGAAGGCAGTTGAATTATTCCACTTTTTATCAGTTAGTTCAGATTAATTTTCCTGTGTACACAAGCCCTAAATTAATCCCAGAATCCTAGAATCCCAGAATCCTAGAATCCCAGAATCCTAGAGTCCTAGAATCCCAGAATCCTAGAAAGGTTTGGGCTGGAAGGAAGATTATCTGGGCAACCTGTGCCAGTGCTTCACCCCCGCCCTCAGGAAGAATTTCTTCCTAAGAAAACATACTTAGGAAAAAAATGGAAAGAAAGAGATAAAGTACTGAAGAAGAGAGAAAACTTTTTACCTGACTGCTTTTATCATATAAATCTCTGCTGTTGCACAGTTTGGAAGCAAAAATTTGCACGGAAAGGGCTGAGCAAATGTAATTTTCGTAGAAGAACAAAGAGGAAAAAAAACCTTTAATTAATTTTATAGATATTTAACTAAAAACATTGGTGACCAATTTCAATAAGCAAAGACTTCAAAATCGTGTGCAACATTTTCTCAAATATTAACTTTGGGGTTTGGTTTGTTTTCAATTCATTTCCATTAAATTTTCATTTCCATTTATCGAGTCATTCCCTGCAATTTCTGTAGGGTCAGGAGCTGCTCCCAACCATTTCCAAACAGAATATCCATTATTTTGTTGAATGGACTGCAAACCAACCCCCCCTCCTGCCATGGCCACACAGCAGGGAGCAGATCCCAATCCATCCCTGCTTTAGGACAGACTCTTCTGCTGAAGGAAAAATGGGAATGGCAGTGACTGTCATTCCAGTTTGGTCCAGGAATTCTCTGAATAATTTCACTTCTCCCTGCTCGTGCTTTAGAGCATCTGAGGGAATGAGCTGAGCTGGGAACACATCGCTTTTTGTTTGCTCTTTCCTAAGGGAAAATCAGATTATTAATGTTTGGTCATAATTATCTGGGAGTTATGGGAAAAATATCCGCCCTCTCCTGCATTCAGGACTTCCAGAAGCAAGTTTTATCACCCAAAACAACGTGCCAGAAAATCAACTGTGTTGATTCTTTGGTTCCAGGACGCAGAGTTGGCAATTCAAGGGAGAGATCAGGCATCAAGAATGATAATAGAGAGATGCCATAAACAAATAATTAATGAGAAAGGAAAGAAGCTGAGATGTCCTGCTGCTGCTGAGTAAATATTTACCAAGGACAAACAGCTTTGCAGAAGGTCCATTAATGTCAGATTCTCTGATGATAATAAAGAATAATAGGGATTATGAATATTACTCAACCTTACAAATTTGAATAAGTTTTTTTCCAAGGAGAAGGGCATTGTTTTTCCCTTTTCCTTGCAGTTTATGAAGATCAACTCAAGGGCTGAGATCAGAAGGGTCTTAGAAAAGAAACACTCCAGGAATTGGAAGTTGTTGCTGTTCAACCCAAAATACCCCAAATCAATTTGAAGCACATCCCTTTTCACCTCCCAGAGGTGGAGCCTGGCCACCCAAATATAATCAGCCACCCACCACAGACAGGCAAAACAAAAGCTTTTAGTGCTGCTTAGTCAAAAAGCTGCTATAAATGTCATTTTTATAAAAGCACCTGCACTCGGTGACTGTGCAAGTCCTGATGAATCCCTGGGAATTTTCCTAAATAGCTCCTAGCAAGTGGAATGCCTGATGGAGTGATGGTTCCATCGTTCTCAGCTCCCTAAAAGTAGCTGGTGGATTTTTTCTTTGTCTTTAAAAAAAAATGACTTCCAGATCTCTCTTCGTATTCACACTCAGGCTTTTCATTTCTAATTCCCCATCGCTCACCTCTCTGCCCAGGCCTGGTTTCCCTGTGAATATTTGAAGGATTCATCCTCTATATTTGGAAGTTTTATGGAGTTTCTATTTTTTTTTTAATAAGAAAAGGAGAATAAAACTAAAGAGCTACAGGGGTTGTTGTTTTGGTTAGAGAGTCTGAGTGTTGAAATGTGGCAAAACCACCGACTGTAACCCAAACTTGAGATTATTTGTGCAAATATTCAGTGCCATTGTCCCCAGTGGGTCGTTGCCATCACAATCTGAGTCAGGCTCTTGTGTGACCCCGAGTTCCTGTCGCAGGGCTCAGCTCCCTCCGCTCAGAGCTGAATATTCTGAATATTCCTGCTGGGAATGAACATTTTGGCAAAGCCATTTCCAAGTGACTCATGGCAAGGTGCTGCAGGAGGGGAGAATTTCCACGGAGCAGATTATCAGCTCCCCCTCCTGCTGACTAATTCCCTGGAAATGAAGTGAAACTCTCAGCCTTTGATTAGAGAGATGGGAAGCAGCAACATGTCCAGGCTCTGGCAGCAGCTCAAGGCACAAATCCATGGAAACCACCGGCAGCAAAAATGGTTGTGAAATCCAGCTTGGAATCACAGGATCATTAAGGTTGGAAAAGACCTCTAAGAACAATCTGTGGGCTCCTCATGCCAGGTTGGACAGGGCTTGGAGCAACCTTGGCTCATGGAAGGTGCCCCTGCCCTTGGCAGAGGAGCTTTAAGGTCCTTTCCGACCGTCTCTGGGGTTTCAGTGACTTTCTCTTCAGTTTATGTTTGAGGAACAATCCTTATTTACCAACAAATGATTCATAGCAGGGCTAGAAATGCCGAGAAAAACAATTAAACCTCCAGCATCCGCTCCCTGAGTGTTTTATCCCTGGAGCCTGCCAGCATCAGGCCACGGAGGGGTCGAGGTGACCATGCCGAGCTCTGAGGGGGCTCTGAGGGAAACACAGGCCCTGGAGGGGAATTATTGAGCTAAAAACCAAAGTCCTCTGCTAATTGATGCATTATTTGTGCAGAGCTCATGCCCATGTCCCCCGGGGTGTTGACAGGCTCTGGCCATCCATCCCAGACCTGCTCAGGGAGCCCACAAGGAGCATGGAAGGGGCTCCAAGCCAAGCCAAGGATCTTCCCAGGACACCTCAGTGCAGGATCAAGGCCTTGGTTTGTACCAGACAAAACCCTCCCCAGGCCTGAGCGTGTTCAGACAAAACCCCTGCTTTCTCCTCTGCCTGCACATGCAGGTTTTGGCTGCAGAAACAGGAGGAAGAAACAGGGGAGACTTTGTTTTCAATAAAAACTTGGAAAAAGCTGGGGAAATGAAGCTCAGTGAAGCTCCTGGCCTCTGGTTCCAAACCAGGGCAAAACTCCGGGCTCCACACAGAGAAAGCAGCGGCCGTGGCTGATGAAGGGATTGTTTTCCTGTTAACTGTGGAATTTGTTAGTGCTGGAAAACTGCTGTCCATGCTGAGGGCTCCTCCTGGTATTCTTCTGCAGCAAAAGAATCATAAAAGGCTTCTCTGGAAATTCTTTCCCCTCTCTGTTTTAAACAGAAGCTGCTGAACTCCATCAGGTCAGCAGCAAACTGCCTGATTATCACCACGTGGCTGCTTTCAGCTGAATAAATTAAGAAAAGAGTAAAAAAGAAAAGCAGCAAAAAGGCAGCCCAAGCCTTGCTTTCTGCAGAAGAGCTCAGTGCAAGCACACACCACACAGGGATTTCAATTTGGGAGAATCACAGGACACACTTCCCTGACGAGGAGCAATTGTTGGAAAGCAAAAATAAATGTGTGTGACTCATCATTCCAGCGGGTCTGGGGCACAGGGCACCGTATCCTAAGGCAATTTGGGGCAGGAGACTCAACCAACTCCAAAGTTTTCCTCAGGATTCACTGCTGTGCCCCCACAGCCACCAGGGTGGGACCCACATTCCCGTGGGAATTGCAAACAAACAGAGCCTTGACAGCTGCCACTCAAAGTGGGGTCACCTCAAACACCCTCTGCTCCCAGACACCAGGCTGGGAAATAAAGCTGCACCTGGGGGATTCATCCCTGCTGGAATGACTCCACTTAGGCTTTGTTTTGCTTGTGAAAGAACTTCTTTTTGAAAAGAAATGTTCATAATGCTACAAATAATTAATGTTATCCGAATCGATCAAATTCTAGGAAGGGGTGATTAGACTCCAAACAGCAGAGAGGTTTCTAATCCCAGGGATATGAGATGGTAGAAAAACAACACCCACGTTCTTAGGTAGCCTTTGGTCTCAGTCCTTTGCCAACCCTCAGAGCTCCTGAGGCTGAAATGTTTATTGTGTGCTTATTTTTTAAGCCGAAATGCAACACTTTGTTGATGTGAAAACAAAAATTTCCCTTCCCAACTCTTTAATCTCTTTATTCCTGTGCTCTGTCGCTCTCAGGCAGAGTTTGTCCGTACCAGACGCTGCCTTATGGAAAATAATTGTCTGTATTTTCTCTCCTCTGAACGAATTCATCACATTTTCTCCTGATTTATCAGGTGGATGAATGTGCCGTGTTTTCTCTCCATCACCCTGCTAAGGCACTCACTGCTGGGGTGTGCAGCCAGCAGATAAAATGGATAATGATGCTTAATTAATACAAAAATATTACATAAAAATGAAATTTTAAAAAATGATGGCCCACTCGTAGTGAAGCTGAACCAAATTCTAACAAGTGAGTCACCACAAGGAGAATTTGTCCCTCTCTTTCAAGCAGTTTGAGCCCAGGATTTCTTGTCCTGGTCAGTGTGGATGTAGAGAATCAGGAGCTGCTCTCAGGTGAGTGAGGTTTCCTGTTAAAAGGATTGTAGCCAAGAGAATTCCTAATCCATTGCCCAGCAAAAGATTGGAGCTGAAAACATTTCTGGTCTTTCCTTTCACTGTGTTTTGTCAGCTCGTGCCCTGAGCTTGAATACCTGTTAATAATTTATATGTTCCAGTGGCACATTAAATTCCTGGAGTGGTAGGATGGCTTTGAAACAGGGGGTGCCTGGATCTGCCCTGGATGAGAAAGGGAACTCTGGAATCTGCCAGATGCCAATGGATTTTGCTTTTATTTCTTGTAACAAAGTGATATTCAGCCTGTCAGGACATGATGCATCTGTGAATGCTTCAAAGAGGGGCTTAGACTGACCAACAACCCCAAACAACACACAGCCTGGGGGAAATATTCCCCCAAATCTGTTTGGTCCTTGGGAAACACTGACCAGGTGGGATAACAGCTCTGAAACTGCTCCCTGGAGTAATCCCTGCACTGGATCAGGAAGACTTGACAGATTTTTTTGGGCAGTGTTTCCCTGCTGAAGAAGATTTCAGGAATAGTTTCTTCATGGAAAAGGTTGTGGAACATCATCAGGGGCTGCCCAGGGAGGTTTGGAGTCCCCAGCCCTGGAGGTGTCCCAGGAAGGCCTGGCCGTGGCACTCAGTGCTCTGGGCTGGGGGACAAGGTGGGCATCGGGCACAGGGGGGATCCATGGGCTGGGAGGGCTTTTCCAACCTCAGTGATTCTGGAATTCTAAGATTATAATTTCCCAGTCACCTTTAGGGCCCAAACTAAGCTTAAAACCTTGGCCACGTCCCACCATGGCCCTCAGTGACCCACCGTCAAACCTGCCTGGGTGACACTGAGTGGGTGTGCCAAGATGGCACCAATAAAAGGTCTTTTAAAACCTTCAGAGAAAAAAAACAAAACCAAAAACAAACCCAAAAAAACCACTTAATAACAAATTGCTGGAGCCCTTATTCAAAAATAAAGTCTTTTCCATACCAAGGACTTTCACTGTGAATAGCTCAGCAGGGCTTTTCCTGGAAACTTATTGTACTTTAAACTGCAATATTTGCGTAGATCCTCATGCAGAGAAGGCCTCGAGCAGGGGAAGGAGAGGGAGAAGGAGAAGGAAAGGTAGGGCTGGGGTAACACAAGGAAAGCTGAGGGACTTTAGACAGGAGTGACAGGACAGGGGGGAATGGCTTTACACTGCCAGAGAGGAGAGTTAGATGGGATATTGGGAAGGAATCCTTCCCTGGGAGGGTGGGGAGGCCCTGGCACAGGTGGCCCAGAGAAGCTGTGGCTGCCCCTGGATCCCTGGAAATGTCCAAGGCCAGGTTGGAGCAACCTGGGCTAGTGGAAAGTGTCCCTGTCCATGGCAGGGGTGGGACTGGATGGGCTTTAACTTTCCTTCCAACCCAAACCACTCCATGATTCCATGACTCTATGAAAGGGCAGCTACAGCTGAAGGGAAGATGCACAAAAAAAGGAGGGAAACAAAGGGTGTCATTCCAGTGGCTTCCCCAGTGCAGACACCCCCCACAGCTGCTATTTAATTGGAGGGATGGCTGCAATATTTGCAGATGGGAAAAGGATTTTTTTATCTCTGCTGGGGCTGAATCTCCTTTTCCAACACTCTGGAAGGCACGTGGTGCCAGCAGTGGCACAGGCCTGGCAGGCAGAGCTGTAGCCGGGGCATGAGGCACATCCCAAACGCTGATGCTCCACCAGGGACATCCACTGCTCTTCCCAGAGAGTGCAGGACCCCGGGGGAAAACGATCCTTGTCTTTCTGTGGATTTGGAGCCAACTGTCCCAGGGCAAAGTGTCTCCTGCAGAGGTTGTGCCGCAGCCGGGGGTCCCTGTGCCCTGCCCAGAGCCCAGTGGAGCCCCGGGATCCCTCCAGGGAGCCGATGGGCACAGGGGACACCAGGGGGCCTCCAGGGCACCGGGAGGTTTCATCCCTTTTATTTTCTGAATCAAAATGACATTGAAGACAGAGATCTGTGCAAGGGCGAGAGTGCCCTCTGTTGTCACCAGCACCTTCCTTGTGCTGAGGGCTCCAAACACAAGGTGTGCCCTCACAGCCTTTCCTTTTCCCTTTCCCCTCCTTGTTACACAGTGATGGCAACCCCCAAAATTCACCCTAATTCCAGGAGCAGCTGAATCTCCTCAGGTGCCAATTAAACAGGTGATGATGCAGCAGCTGCATTTCATCAGCACCTGCTCTGTTACAAGACTGAAGTCACACGAGTGGCCTTAAAAATGAACATTTGAGTGTAAGAACAAAGTGAGGTGCAAAATGGGCTGAATTGAGCGACTTTAACCCCGTGGAGGCTGCAGGGCCGAGTCCCCCCAGGGGCTCTCTGGGTCCCAGGGCAAACGTGGTGGGGGCAATACAGAGCCTCCCCTTGGCTTCCACCACTTGCTGGGCTGAAATCCTCCAGAGATCCTCCTGGATTTCCAAAACAAGCAGGAAAATGTGTTATTATGGGCATGGACCAGTCAGAAATGCGGAGCCCCAGGCCCAGGGGTTGCAGTGAGGGGGGGGACCAGTGTCTTCTGCTGTGTCTACAGTGAGGACTAGAAGAAATGGCCTAAAGATCAGACAGAGAAGATTCAGACGTTAGAAGAATTCTTTGCACTGTTTGGGTGCTCAGGAATTGGAAGGGGATGCCCAGGGAGGTGGTGGAGTCCCCATCCCTGGAGGTGCTTAAGAAGTCTCTGGATCTGGCACTGGATGATGTGGTTTAGGGTTTTAGGGCTTACAGCGACACTGGTACATTGACAGTTGGGTTTGTTAGTCTTAAAGGTCTATGATTCCAGGATTCCAGGATGCTATGATTCCATGGGAAACCCATGATTCCACGAGGCCCGCCCGCCGCCATGACACCCCACCCCACCCTTGTGTCCCCGTCGCCATGGCAACAAGCCGCGCGGGGGGCGGGCGCAGGCGGCGGCATTCCCCAATCAGAGGCGCCCTCAGGGCGTATCCTCGCTGCGATTGGTTACCACAGATGTCCGTTAAATCGCGGCGCCGGCTCCTCATTGGTGGCGCCCGTTGCCGCGGTGACGGGCGGACGCCGAGCGGGAGGCGGGAGCGCCCGGCGAGGCTCCGCCATGTCCGCCATGGCTCTCCCCGAGGAGCCGGTGCCGCCGGCCGTGCCCTCCTGCCCCCTGCCCGGCAAGATCTGCGATGTGGTCCGCGACGAGAGGCCCGGCTCGTGCTGCGGCATGGCCATGGCCGGCTTCCGCACCTCCAAGTACCAGCTGCCCGAGTGGCACCGCAGGAACGCCCGGGTCTACAACCGGGCGTACACCGTGGGCGAGGAGTCGGAGCGCGACCTGGCCGAGTCCAAGCACCTCACCAGACATGCGGCCGCCTGCGCCCAGAGGGCACAGGAGTACTCCAAAACCACCCTGGCCCAGCGCCTGCAGGACATCCACTTCTGGAGGGTGGAGCTGCAGAAGGAGGTCATGGAGCTGGACGCCGAGACCAACCTGCTGGCGGCGCAGAAGCTGCGGCTGGAGCGGACCCTCGACGCCACCGAGGTGCCCTACGGGGTGGTCACCGATAACCTGCAGTGCCGGGAGAGGAGGCAGCCCCCGGACCTGGTCATTGATGAGGTGGAGAGGCAGCTGCTGAAGGTGAGAAGGACCTTAAAGTCGGTGGCAGCCCCCAACCACTGCTCTGGTCTGTGAAACGCGGAGCAGCTCGGGCAGCAGGTGAAGGTTCTTCTGCAATGCCGAGGCCCAGTGACCCTCCTGGACTGTGTCTTGTCACTCCAAGTGTTAAGAAGGATTGTTTAAAGTCCTTCCTCTATTTAAAAAGTGTTTGAAATCACAGGAGTGTGGCTAGAGCAGATCCCTCTGAATGCTCCTCTGAACGTGGACCTTCTCCCAGGAACCAGCCCCAGGTTGTCCCGTGGTGTCCCAATCCAGGGACTTGGATCAAAGCATTTCATCTCCATCCCGGTGCCACAGCTCCTCCAGCCAAACAACCTGACTTTTGAACTCTTCTCAGAGCTAAGAAAAATCATTTATTAGGAAAATTCCTCCTCATCTCCTCCTGCTTGTTCCCCCTGGCAGCCCTGGACTGCCATTAATTAGGAGAAGCTCAGTTTTAAATGTCAGATTTGAATATCTCCTCAACAGGGAATCCATTTTTCAGTTATATTTTGAGTCATTTCATGAGAGAATTTGTTCTTTTTGCATTATGTCACTCTTTCCAAGTGAGAGATCTCCATTGCTAAAGGGAGGTTTTTCCATTTAAAACTCCCAGGGAGCTGGATGTCTCTTTATTTACATGGAGACTGACTCCCCACCTCAAAATAATTTCAATTATTATAAATGTAACCCTTTAAACCCCTTTTGAATTTTTAATTTAACAACTCACCCGTTGCAGGTAACTTTGTAAAAGGACACCTTCAGCTGTGGTTTTATTTTAATTATGCCTCAAAAATAATGTTTTCTTTCCCATCGTGATTGTCCTTTTCCATTTGGAACCAACTGATCTTTTTTCTGGTCCCTGTTGCTTTCTTGGGATGGAGAATCTGATGCTGCAGGGACACACCCACTCATTTATTTGTCAAAACCAGGACATGGATCAGTGGAATCTGGGAATAAACTTTATTAGCAAGGAGATCCTCCCTTAGCTGTCGTTGATGTAAAGCAGAATTAATTAGGTTTGCATATGCAAAAGCTCTTTTTTTTTTTTGAGCCTCAAATATTAAATTCCTTTAAATAATCCCAAAGGAAAGGCTGGAATTTTCTGGGGTTTTATATTTATGTGGAATCCCCAGGTCAGTGATCGTTGATGGTTTATCCCTAAAGCAGCTTTATGGGGTCAAAAATGAGCACCAGGTACTTTTTGTTCGACAAGAGATTATGACAAGAAGGAGATTTTTCATTTTGGCTACATTTGTGTTGGATTAAACATTCCAGTTTGAGGTGAAACACCTTCCACTAGCCCAGGTTGCTCCAACCTTGGCCTTGGACACTTCCAGGGATGGAGCAGCCACAGCTTCCCTGGGCATCCTGTGCCTTCCATGATATGGCAGAACATAAAGTTTTCCAGCAAATACCCAGGCAATATGAAAATAACAAATTCCCAGGCTTTAGAAGCATTCCAGGTATTGCTGCTGCCTTAGACTTAGAGCTGAGTTCCCTCAGGATCTGCTGATTCCTCAAAAAAAAAAAATCAGAATAAGTTAAGAGCAGGTGAGAAAATTTCAGTGTTTATCCAGTTTTATTGATTTATCCACCACCACTGAAATCAAATTCCTTGGCAGGATGGTGTGTCCTGCTCTGGATGTCACAGAAATATCCATATTTTTATTTAGGAAGCTGATCTTATCAGGAATATCCGGGATCTTTTGAAAAGAACTATAATCCAAGCCACCAACCAGATCCGGTAGGACATTTTCCCTGCTACTTTAGCAGCTGATTTCTGGAGCCATAATAATTCCTGGGACATGGGAATAGTGGATAAAGACCTCACCAGTGCTTATGGGCTGTGGGAATTCCATTTAAACTTGGAAAAGGCAGTGATGAAACTCGAGGATTTTCAAGTAGAATAAAGTAGATTTGGATTTCCAGGCCTGGTTTCCAACGTGGGGTTGATTTTTTCCAACACTAAATTCCGGTGCTATAAAAGTATTCCCTGGATGATTCTTGCACCTTGTGATGGATTTCTGTTACTGGCTGCTTTAAAGGAATTTCACCTTTTCCAAATGAATTTTTTGCCACCAGGTGTCAGTGTGAACTTTAAATCTGTCCCAGCAGGGGTGTTCGCTGCCTTTCCAAAGGATTATTTGCTTGGAATTTCTAACAAACCCTTTGGAAAGATGTTACCTGACCCCTTAAGATGCATCAATATAATGGACCCGACTGCTGGAAACCTTGAGATTTTAACTTTAAATTTTTTTTAATCTGCTCCTATTCTACCAGATAAAATAAAATATTGCTTTTGAAAAGAATGGCTATAAATGCAAAATATTATAAATTAATTCTGTTACATCAATTAGAGGACGAGAGGAGCCTATTTGGCTTTTTGTAATTCTTGTAAAATCATTTTAGTCCCATTTAGTCCCATTTTAGTCCCGTTTTCCGGTATATGAATTCCTTGGGTGAGAGTGACATCTGCTGTCCCCAGCTGATAACGACCCGCAGGCTTTGGGAATGGAAATGTTAATTAATTGGGTGATGTGTGACTCTAATTGGCGACAGAGCAGCATTTGAATCTGAATATCACTGGACTTGTATCTTCCAAGGACAAACTGCACGGAAGGCTGGGTAGGAGGGCTCAGGGAATGTGTGGGATCACTTTGGGGAGGTCTGGAGTTTGAGATATGCTCAGTAGATTGGTGAAAAGGGAGGATGAGTCTTCCACTGGTATTCCCTGATGTCTAACCATGGGAGGAATATTGGGAAAACCTGCCTGTTCTCTCCATGACTGCAGCTGCCCCACTGCTGAAAAAAACTGATAAATTTGAGGATTATTGTGTAAAATCCCAAGTGCAACCACTCCTTTGTCTCAGGGGATGAGCTCTGAGCCTTCAGCAGGTTCAGAGTTGGACTGGAGGTCTGGGATAGTGGAACCAAGGAATGGGTTGGGTTGGGAAGGACCTCCAGGACCATCCAGTGCCACCCCCTGCCATGGACAAGGACACCTCCCACTAGACCAGGTTGCTCCAACCTGGCCTTGGACACTTGCAGGGATGGGGCAGCCACAGCTTCTCTGGGCAACCTGTGTCAGGGCCTCCCCACCCTCCCAGGGAAGGATTTTTTCCCAATATCCCACCTAAATCAGGCTTAGTGTCCTTCTAGGAGCTGCTTGTGGGATTGGGAGGATTTTAGAGACAAAAAGGAAGTTTTCTGGTGACACAAAGGCCCAAAGCTGAGCTTCCAAGTGCCTGTGCTGGGTCTGGGGGTTGGGTTGTTCCCCACTAACAATGTGTGGGTTTACCTTTTCAGCTCCAATCGGATTCAGAAGGAGTTTTGTGAGCTGGACTGGTCGGACAAGGTGGAGACCTATCACATAGATGACAAATGTGTGACCTACAACAACGACAGCACCAACATCCAGTTCCACCCCAGCTCCGTCAAGTTCGAGGAGAAGTGAGTGATTCCTGTCAGTTATTCCTCCTGGAATAACCCTAGGAAAATACAACATCCTTGGAGGCACTGCAGGCTGACACTGATGGGAATTAAAGGGGGGATTCTGCTTCCTTGGACACAGAAAATAGGTTTAAAACAGCTCCACAGAGAGCAGAGTTAATGCCACCACCCCTGATGGCAAAGCTGGCCATGCACAGGCAAGCTGAGCTTGGAGGGTTTTTTTTTGGAAATAATTGGCTTTGTACTGCTGAAGGCTGATCTAAATCCTGTTGGGACTTGCTGTTTGACATTGGAAGGCAAGTCATTCCTTTGGGAAAGGCCAGTGCTACTTCCTGCACACAGACAGGAGCGGTGGAACATCAGCCTTGGGGCTTCCCCCTCCCTTCTCAGGGATGTCCTGTCTCAAGGGCTGTGGTTCCTTCTGCTGCTCCACATGGCCAAGTGTAACCAGGCATCATGGAATCATGGAATGGTTTGGGTTGGAAGGGAGCTTAAATTCATCCCATTCCACCCCCCTGCCATGGGCAGGGACACCTCCCAATAGCCCAGGTTGCTCCAAGCTCTGTCCAACCTGGCCTTGGACACTTCCAGGGATCCAGGGGCAGCCACAGCTTCTCTGGGCAACCTGTGCCAGGGCCTCCCCATCCTCACAGGGAACCATTTCTTCCCAATATCTCACCTAAATATCCCCTCTGTCACTTTGAAGCCATTCCCCCTGTCCTGTCCCTCCATCCTTTGTCCCAAGTGGCTCTCCAGCTCTCTTGGAGCCCCTTTAGGCACTGGAAAGGGCTCCAAGGTCTCCCTGGAGCCTTCTTTCCTCCAGGTTGAATATCCCACCTCTCTCAGCCTGTCAAGATCTTGTATCTTTTATTTCAAAGTAGACACAGACTTTAAATCTTCACTATATTGATGTGTTTATTTGCTGTGACTGAACTGTTGGTGATGCACAAAGTGTGTGTCTGTTTTTTGATCTTCAGCAGTGTCAGCTAAAGATGGAAGAGCTTTGGTTGATTTTGTGTCATTCATGGCTGCCCTCAGAAGCCACAGGAACGAGAGATTATTAATTTGTTAAAGGATTAGTCTTCTCCCTTCATGGCAAGTCTACACTGCAAGCAATGACGCAGAGGTTGACAGCACTTTTGCAGGGAGAGAACCAGCTTCAGGTTGTCTTCTGGAGGGCAAGATTCCCATGTTATTCCCATTTTTCTCTTCTTCCAGCGCCTCCACACCCAAGACCTGGGCCCAGTTCAGCCATGACAACATTTACAGTGCAGAACAGGAAAAATTGGCCTCTGTGCAGCTCCGCTCCCTCATCAACAACATCATCCACGACGTGTCCGAGGACCTGCGGATGCAGCGGGCGGCCGTCAACGAGGCCTTCGACAACCACTGCAGGGAGCTGGATGATGCCAAGCTCAGGCTGGAGCAGCACCTGGCAAAGGTGAGTCCTTCTGAGAAGGTCACAGCAGATTTGTCTTCTCAAATGTCTCAGTCCCAGTCGGGTGTCGAACACTTTTTTGCCAGCTCAGGGTCTGGGAAGAGCCTTCGGAGCTGGGTTGGGACTCTGGTTCTGCTCTTTCTGCTTTTGTTGGGATGGACTTAAACTTGAGGAAAATGAAACACTTCCATCCATGCCTGGGCTGAACTAAAACCTCCAAGTGTGGAGCTCTCTTTGGAGGATTCCCAGGGTTCTGGGTTTTGGGGAATGCCAGCCATCGCTGTGGTGGTGGCAGCAGGTCCTGCCAAGGGGTGTCCTCAGCCTCTTCCCCTTTTCCAGCTTGGAGCTGCTCCTTGTTTCCTGTCAGGCCATTGCAAGTGTGGAAAAAATAGTCAGTCCTTGGGACCTGGTGGCCCTTCCTGGAGGGAGGATGTGTTGTCCCCCCATGTGAGGCATGAAGAGGTTTTGAACAGGCTGCAGAGAATTTTCTGCTGTTTCTCCAATGTGATTCTCAGTGTAATAATGAGAATAAAGAGCTCCAAACCACCTTAATACTTTTATTTCTTCTATGAATAAGGTGTGTCTTCAGCCTCTTCCCCTTCTCCAACATGGAGCAGCTCCTTGTTTTGTGTTAGGCCCTTGCAAGTGTGGAAAAATAGTCCTTCCTTGGCCCTGCTTGGTGGTGACAGCTGAGCAGGTTTTATGTTTTCCACCCGTGTCAGTGGTCGTGAGGGAGAAGGGGGTTGGGATTTCCTGTCTTTCTCATTTCCCTCAGAAATCCCTGCCTTTCCAAGCTGATCAGCAGCTCTCAATCTCATTCAAAATAACCTGATTTTTTTTTCTTGGAGGAAATTTACAATTAAAATCAAATTAAGTTAAGATTTACAATAAAAGCACTTCCTGGAGGTGGGATGGGTCGTCATCCCACGGGAGACATGGGAGAGGTTTTGAACAGGCTGCAGAATATTTTCTGCTGCTTTTCAGACCCAAGATATAATAGTAAAAATAAAGAGGTCCAAACCACCTTTGTACTTTAATTTCTCCTAAATTCTGACCAAATATGAGGTCAGAACTGCAACAGCCTCACCAGGCCCATGAGCAGATGTTTATCCATGCTCAGGGAAAATATCATTTTTTTAACCAGTACTTTTCCTTGGGTGTCCTCAGATCCTCAAGGACATTGGAGATGAGGAAACCAACATTGTTGCTCTCAAAAAAGCCATCAGGGACAAGGAAACCCACCTGAAAGTGGCTCAGACCAGGCTCTATGACAGGTCCTTCAGGCCCAACATCGAGCTCTGCAAGGATGAACCACAGTTCAGGTAATTAAACAACTTCTCCAAGTGCCTTTTCTATCCCAAAGGGACAGTTTGTCCACTTTTTGTTGGTAACACACAACCTTTAGCTTTTCTTACTCAGTTTGGTTCTGATATAAGTCACAAATAATTCAACAGACTGAAATCCCTGTCAGGAATATTTTATTTATTCTCTATCTCTTGAGTTTTATACCAGAGAGCAGAGCTCCAAACCCAGGTTTAACAAAATTCTGATTCACTCCAAACTGGGTGACTTATTCAACAATTATTGCCCTCTAATTCCTGGTACAATCCTAGAGGGTGGATAATTCCACCCTGCTTGGCAACAAAAGACATTCTTGGTACTGCCTGAATGAATTCCTGGTACTCCCTAAATCACTTCTGGGTACTACCTAAATCACAGGAGGCTGGGAAAGTGAGCTCTGCTTTCCTTGGACTTCTCTGAGCTCCTTTCTGAGGAATTGTGAGGAATTCTGAGGAATTCCAGAGCTGCTGATCTTTATTCCCATCCCAGCTGACCTCTCTTCGAGCGCCTCGTTCTCCTCCTCATTCCCTCCTGTCGTTCCCTCCAGGTTGGTGAGTGAAGTGGAAGAACTCACGGTGTTCCTTGAAGCCCTGAAGAGAAAACTGATGGAATCTGAGCAGTGCCTGAAAAACCTGGAGGAGACAAGGATGAAGCTGGAGAAGGAAATAGCTGTGAAGGCCAACAGCATTTTTATTGACAGGGAGAAGTGCATGACCTTCCGGGTCCGCTACCCCGTGGATCTGGAAGTAGCCAGTTACAAACAGTGATTTCTGTCCTAACTCTGCAAATATGGGGGAAAAATAGAACTCCTTCTTTTCTGTTAAGCCCTTGGCAAGTGTGGAAAAAAAGCCTAGAGTCTTTCATATAAATATAAAATAAATGGATATTATTACTCGCAGAATTGCTGCATTCCCTGTGTTTTTGACTTGTGTTATAATTAATGTATCATGGTGGACTTTGAGTCTTCCCTTCTGCAAAACCTATTTACAGTGAATTTAAAACAGCTTAAAGGTAATTCATTTCTTCTGCAATATATCTATATCATAGGTGTAGAGTATTTTACACTTGGAGGTTTCACCCTAATATGTCGAGGGAATATATCTTGTGAATAATAACAGTATACCCAGGGGGAGACAGAACATTTCTAGCTTGAAATGAGAGCAAGAAAACTGAGGATCCCACCAGCAGCAAGGAAAAAAGGGACAGACTTCAGGCTGCTCAAACATTCTTAATAAACCCCCCCAAATTTGCCCAAGTGACAATTGGTCTGTTGGCAAAACCACTCCCTGCTGAAATGTGGTCAAGGATTTTGAACCTTCAAGTCAATAAATTTAAGCTTTTTCAGGAAAAAAAAACCCAACTAACCAGCTTGGGAATTTGACCCTGACTTTTAAACTTCAGCACTTGCACGTGGAATTGGGCTCCTGACGTGTTCCAGCTATTCCCTGGAAGCAGGGAATGGGGTTATTACCCCTAATGGAGAACACAACAGCTCCACCTCCCCCAGCAGAGCACCAAAGCAAATGTCACTCGGCCATTAGCTTAGTGGGGCACTTGGTTAAATGTGTGCCACGTCAAAAAAGGGGCACAGATGACTCAGAACAGAATTTCCGTTATGGTTTCCTGCATTACAGGTGTTTTTTTTTACTGTTAAAAAGCAGCTGGTCAAAGAGATTAAAAAAATCTCCAAGGCCAAACACCCACAAAAACCCCAGGCCAGGGACCTTTGTGGCCAGCCCTGGGAGGCAGAGCAGGGCCCATTAAGCTGAGCTGTTTGTCCCCCAAATATGTGTCCAGGACATATTTGTGTCCTGTTCACTCAGGATGTGCAGAGCACTCCCCAGCAATTGCCCTCCTGCTAAAAGCTGCTCCCATTCCTACAAAAACAGGCTGTGGCACTCGAGGCTCCTGACCCAAACCTCTCTTTTAACAACCTTTGGGCTCCAAAATTCTGATTTTTCTATTTTTTTTCTTTTAAATAGATTTGCTCTTCATGGTTACATTTTTATAGGCCAGATGTTGGATCCTTGTTAGAGAGAAATCACAGAACCCAAATGTTTTGGGTTGGAGGGATCATCTCCTTCTACTCCCTTCCACACCTTCCACTAGGCCAGGCTGGTCCCAGCCCCGTCCAACCTGGACTTAAACACTTCCAGGGATGAGGAATCTTCTCTGGGCAACCTGTTCCTCCTCCTGCAAGTGTCTGGGTGTCCTGGGCAGCTTCATGGGCCCTGCTCTGCCTCACAGGGCTGGGCACGAAGGTCCCTGGCCTGGGGTTTTTGTGGGTGTTTGGCCTTGGAGGTTTTTTTTCCTCTCTTTGACCAGCTGCTTTTTAACAGTAAAAAATAAACCCCTGTAATGCAGGAAACCATAACAGAAATTCTGTTCTGTGTCATCTCTGCCCCTTTTTTGTCGTGGGGCCCATCTGGTGGAGATGGAGCCCTCAGAGTGGTCCCTGAGCTGCCCCCTTGGGCCACCCACCCTGGCTGTGGGTGATCCATGAGCAGAGCAGGATCACCCACGGAATAAGTTGAAATCCACCCCTCTTTGGCCGTATTTCCACCTCATCCCCTTCTCCTATCCCCATGAAGTGCTTTGTTGAGATGTGGGCTCGTGATTAAGGATCCTTGTGAGCAGCAGATCGTTTTTAGGATTGCTGCAGTGGAGGAGCTCTTGTCAGGAGAGGCTCTTAAAACCCAAATGGGTTCAAGTGTGCAAGAGATGAAAGCAGAGCTGCCACCACCCACCTCGCTCTGCAAAGTCCAATTTATTTGCACAAAAGCCAGTTTGGTTGTAAAACTGTTCCGTGCTTTCTGTGGAAACCTGGGAGACTTTGCCTGTTCAAAGAGGTCACTTGTGTGGAAACCTGGCAGCAGATTATCCTTCAAAGTCAACCAAAGGCTGCTGCCAAAAAATCAGGGAGCTGGCAGGTTTGTTGTAGTGTCTACATGTCTGAGAAACACAGCAAACAGCTTTTTGCACTTGCAGCAGAGGATTCCTGGTTGTCTCTACCAGCTTAAAGAGCTGCTCATCACCACTAACTGAACTCTTCAAATTGGCATCACAACGTTGGGTTTTTGGGTGCAAAAAGGCAGCTGGCCCTGGGGATACTTATGTAGCCACTCACACCCTGCAGGGCCACCAAATTTTGGCCTTTCTTTGGACCAGCTCCTGGCTAAACCCTGCTGAAATCATTTAGGATTTCTAATTGCGTGGTAAAAGTTTTTCCAGAACTTGTTCACACCTTGCCCCTGGAATCAGGCAGGTCCCAGGCTGAGCCACCGCCTGGTTTGTCACAAATGTCACCTCCTGATGTTTTCAGGGCTGAACTTTGGTGCTGAGGAAAAGGAAAATCCTCAGGAGAACATCCTGCAGAAACAGGAGCCTCCAGCCTTTGGGATGACACACAGGCAGCCTCCTAATTCTGTGTTTGTGTGAAAACACATCCCATAGTTTTTCCCCTAAACCAACATTTCAATTAAAAGGATTCAGCCTCCCACCCCCAAACAGCTCCAAATTCCAGCTGACTCTTTAATCAAAGCTCTTGCAAACACAGTTTCTGCTCCTTGTGCCAGCTCTGATTCCTGACGTGTCCTCGCTGGGGTGAACCAGGAGTTTTGTGGGAAAAATCCACTTCCAGCCCAATTTCCCTGGTGACCAACCTGGTGCAAATCTCCTTGGGACAACAAGGGGAACCAGGACAAAGATGGGAGGGCTCTGGTGTGATGGAACAAACACACAGACCCCTTGTGCTGATGCTCTCACTCGGTGTCTCCTCAGAAAAACGTGATACTGGGGGGAAGAATGGTGCTTTTCTCCCCTTTTTTTTATTCTGAAATGTGTGGAATATCAACCAGAAATGCCCAAAGGACCATCTCTTGAATGTTGTTATCATTGCTGTGGAATTGCAATCATGTCCTGAAGGTCAAGAACAATCAAAGGATGTTCTGCAGCAAAGGAATTGTCTGGAGCCCAGGAGCTGTCCAGGGCTGTGTTGATTTTCCATGACCTTGTCTGACCAGCTGGAAAAAGGGAATAACCTGAGGGTGAACCTCAAAACTCAAGGAGAAACCTGAAAGTGCTTCTGGCAGGTTAAAATCCTACTGGGAATGTGGATCCTCCTGCTTGGAGCCCTTCCTGCTTGGCTTCTTCCACCTCTTGGGCTTGCTCTGGGTGTGCAGCCCCAGCTGGAGCTGGAGCTGCTCTTCCATTGGCTTCAGCCTTTGGATGCACAAATCCCACCTGGATGGATCCAGCTCTGGCATTAACAACCTGGGCCATGGGAGGTGTCCCTGCCCAGGACAGGGTTTGGAATGGGATGTGCTTTAAGGTCCCTTCCAACCCAACCCCTGGTGGGATTCCTTGATTAACACTTAGGAAATGGTTTTTAAAGAAATTATCAACCATCACAGCCAAGGGATTTCTTCCCAATATCCCATCTAAACCTACTCTCTTTTAGTTTAAAGCCATTAATATATAATATAAAATATATAATAGGTCACATCCATGATACATAAGTATTATATATTGTGTGAGTATCTATGAATATGACTAAAATCTAAGCCCTCAGCTACTGCTGGAGCAAAATCTATCGAGGTGCTGGAGGTTAAAACCTTTTCCTTCTGCTCCACATTGTATTTAATAGATCATGACATTGAAAAGAGATTAAGGAATGACTGAAAAGGGAAAAACCAACCCCAATCCATCTTTGCACTGAAAGCAAAATCCCAGCACTGCTCCCCTTGACATCCATGTCATTGGAGGCTTTTAATTGTTCTCCTCTGACATTTCAATTATATGTTTGCTGTAAATAAATGTCAGTTTGGGGCCTGCCTAGAATAGGAGTTTTGTAGGGACTGTCTTCAAACTCTCATTACTCCCCCGTGATGTACCAGCCCTGCTTCCATCTCTCTGTGCTGCCAGTCAGGTTTTTCCAGAGGCAAAGGAGATTTCCAAGTGCTCACAGCCTGGTTTTCTTCTAGGAAAAAAATAAATATGTGTTTAAATCAAAATCACTCTGAATGTCCTTCACAGTCTGACCTGGTAACTGCAAAAAAGCTGAAAATCGTCTTGCAAATGGAAGTGGGGTTTAGATAAACAGGCTTTTAATTTGGTAAATGGTTGTGAGGGAAGCAAAGAAAGATGGAGCTGGAGTTGGAACCAAATCATTCCTGTGGCTCCGGGAAGTTTGGGCAGCATTGCTCTAACCAAGAGTTGATCCTGGATCACTGGATTTACTCAAAGGATCGATTCAATTTATTATTTTCCATGCTGATAAATGCCCAGCTCCACTTTTCCCTGAAATGAAAGCTTTCCTAAATCAGGGAGAGCAGCACATCCCCCAAGGCCCCCAGCCCTGTCCCTGCCACCCTCCATCAGGGCACAGATGGGGCCTTTTCCCTCGTCCCTTTGCCTTCCCAAAGCTCCCAGTGAAGGTGCAGGGCTGGCCCAGCCCTGGATGGATTTGGGAAAGGGAAGGTTTGAGTGCAGAAACCAGCCCCTGTCGCTGTGTCCTGTCCAAACAGCTCCAGGCAGGTCCTTTGATCCTTTAATCACACTTGAAAATGCTCTTGGCTCGTCTCCAGCCCTGGGAAAAAGCACCACCACAACTGACTGATGGAGGGCAAAGAAAAGCTGTTTTCCTGCAGAAAAAGGGACATGATCTATCACAGAGATTATTTTTTACAAATCCTTTGCCTGGTGTTGATGATGCTGCTGAACAAGTGTTACATTTTTCTCCCTGACAGCTCATCATGTCAGGAGCACTCAGAGAGATGGAGCCACTGAGATCCTGCTGGCCTGGTTCCTCCATCCCATCCCGGTGGATGGAGAGGAATTAAATTAAAGAGAAACCAAACAAACACAAGAATTACAAATTTACAAGCCCAGAGGTGCTTTTTGCCTCCTGCACCCTTTTTATACTTCATTACAGATGCAAATTCACAAAAAAAAAAAAAAAAGACTCCAGGACATTTTATATCCCTTTTATCAAGAAGGATTTTCCAAACTTTTATGGTAAGACAGGGAAAACATTGCCTGAGATTTTGCCCCATCTCTCCCCTGGTTCCAATCACCAAACAACAGCAGGTGAGAAGAGGGGCCACAGCGTGGGAAACCTCTGCCTTTAATTAATAATAAGTGAAGGAAAATGAAAAAAGTGGGCTGGGAAAAAAAAGAAAACCAACAGCCAAACCCATTTGTCACCCTCTGCTGATAAGAGTTTTTTTCTTCCCAGCCTGTTTGAGAGCTGGGGGGGGAAGGGATGTTTTTCAATTCCAGTGAGATGGCTCAGCTTTTCCAGAGAATCACAGAATCCAAATGGTTTGGGTTGGAAAGGACATTAAAGCTCAGCCAGTTCCACCCTCTGCCATGGGCAGGGACATCTCCCACTAGCCCAGGTTGCTCCAACCTGGCCTTGGACACTCCACAATTAGATCATTCCAAAGCTTTCTTTATTCCAGGCTGAACAATCCCGATTTTTACCAATCCTGACCTTTTTTTGACACCCCCTCCAACCCTCACTTCAGAAAAATAATCATTTTCCAGGTGGAAATAATACCCTCTGGAAAGATCCAGGAGGAAACATCCTGACTTCTTTCCTTTTGCCCCTGCAGTCCCTCCCTCACGAATCACTCTGCCAGGGAAAGAGCAGCATTGTTTAATTTATTAATTATTTATTCATTATTAAACATTCCCATCTCAGCCTCCAGAAATAAGTGGAAGGTGTCCCTGCCCACACCAAGGAGTTGGAATTGGCTGGTCTGGAAAGTCCCTTCCAACCCAAACCATTCCATTATTCCATGATTCCCGTCCAAAATGATGGGAGGAAGCCAGAGGAACATCCCTGGGCCCCACAGGGTTCAGCCCCTTTGACTTCCCTCCCCAGCCCTTTCCCTTCCTTCCCCATGAGAGGTGACAGTTGTTTTCCCAGCTGTCCCCCAGGGAGCCACGATGTCAAACCCCCTGATTTCATTACTGGGCATAATTGATAGGGAGGTAAAACGGGATGAAAAGCAAAGTGACCAGAAATGAGATTATTTTTCAGGGTACATTTAACTCCCTGTGGCATTTGAGAGCACGAACCCTCCCCAGAAAGCAGCAGGGCCAGTTTGCCCGGGAGGTTCAGTGTTTAATTCCCAGGAAGACAGACACAATTCGTCAGATTATTGTGATTATTTTCGACCCCATCAGCAAAAGGCAGAGAGAGGAGCTTTGAGCTGGCACAGGAAAAAAAGGCACATGGGAAAAGGAATGGGAAATTGGCTGGAAAACCTGCACAGCCACAGGGATGAGCAGCTCTGGGATGGGATTTGGGCTCCAGGGCTCTCCTTGTGCCCAAGTTTTGCAGCCACAGGTAAATCTTTCCATCTGGTTGCCTCCCTTTCCAGATTTCCTTCCATTTGGAGCGTGACCTGTCGGCAGCCAAGGGCACAAAGATCCAAGGAAGCCTTTTCCAACCATCAGAGGGTGAAAATCCCCCCTGGATTCCACCAAATGAAGCCAAACCAGGCGCTCAGAGGGGCAGCACTGAACCAAATCCCTTGGAATTCCCACGGGTTTAGCTGGCTCAGGTCTTCAGCAGGAAGCTTGGAGGCTTCTCCATCCAATCCCTGACTTTTTGCTGGTGTTCCCTCAGTGTTGGCAGTGTGGGAAAACCCAAAGGGATTCAGTAGGATCAGCACTGGAAGTTGCTGCTGCCCCAGGAAAACATTCCATAGAATCACAGAATCATCAAGGCTGGAAAAGACTCTGAGGTCACAGTTGTTCCCACAACATTCCCAAGCCCCCTCCAAACCACGTCCCCAAGTGCCACATCCAGATTTGCAGGAGGATCTGAAACTCTGGAATTATTATGGACCCAAACAGCCCTTCCAGAGCATTGGAATTATCAGAACCTGCTTGAATAATCCCTTTTCCAGAGAGAACAAGGCACTTCCAGAGCAGGAATTTGAAGTAATTGCAGCTTTTTCCTTTGCAAGGCAGATGGAATTAACTCTGCACCAAAACCAGGGATTGGAATATGGATAAATATGGACAAAAATAATCCATTCCAGGAGTTAACCCTGCACCAAAACCAGGGATTGGAATATGGATAAATATGGATAAAAATAATCCATTCCATCAGAGAAACGATTAGAGCAAAGGCCACCCTGGTTTTGCCTTTCTAAAATTCAATTAAAAAACATTTAGCAGGAAGATCATTGGAATGTTTTATTAATTGCCACCTCTTGATTGTTTTACTCCTAATTTCTTTCTCATCTGAGCCACACAAGGGGGGGTTGAGGCACTGAGGCTTTTTGTGGTTCCTTTGTGAGTATTTCCAGGCAGCTGCTGAAAAACAAGTGCATTGAATAGGCTGAGCAAAAGGGTCAGTTTAATACCCAGAACAATTGAGGAGAGAATCAAAAAAGAGTCTGAAATCCAGGGAAATTTTTAGCCCATGTGCAGTAATGAGGGTTTCTGATAAAACTTCCACTCTTTTCAGGGCTGACATTTGGAAATTGAGAGGAAATCCTTCAAAAATTCAACAGAAATCAGAGAGTTTTGGGGTCTGGAAAGTAAGGGAGGGCAACAAAAATGCACATGTTTTGGTTGGGAATTGTCAGTAGAGCTTGTGAGCAATAAGATCCCAGTGGATCAGCCTTATGGATGAGCCCTTGTTGATTTTGGGCTCAGATCCCTCAGAAATAGCCAATATTTCTCCCTGGCAGGAGCCACAGCCCCAAGATCTGGGGGAACCCCCCAGGAGGGACCTCAGCAGGATCAGGATGCAAAAAGGGATGGAAAAGCCCAGGAGATTTTTTCCTTGGGAGGGGAGAAATTCAGGATCTTCCAGAAACCCTGGGAAGATCCCAAGGGACACCAGCCCAGGGGGTCTCAGCTTCAGCCTCCTACACCAGCCAGAAACCCTAAAAAAGCCTGAAAATGAGATCCTTGGATTTTTCTTGTGCTGGAGACAACTGGTTTCCTCAGGATCCACGTGGAGCACTGGAAGATGCTGCTGTCACCTCCCAAAATACAGAGGTTCCTTTCTATTTTCCTTTTTCAGAGCCATTTTGTCCCCTTTGACTTCACTTTTCAAGGGTTTGGGGCATTTAACTGGGCACAAAGTGCAACAAAGGCCCAGGTTGTAAAGATAATCTTGATTTAGAAACATTTTGGGGAAGGTTTGAAGCTCTCAGGTGGCTCCTCCACC
Organism: Pseudopipra pipra; assembly: GCF_036250125.1. Lineage (NCBI taxonomy): Eukaryota > Metazoa > Chordata > Aves > Passeriformes > Pipridae > Pseudopipra > Pseudopipra pipra. The sequence continues at coordinate 14,873,119 of NC_087564.1, forward strand.
ACCCAGCCCAGCGAAACCTCCTCTTTTTTGGGGTGACTCCCATCTATTTGTTGGCACTGCACATCTCCAGCCCCATCACTCCTCCAAGCTCCAGATTTCCACCACAAACCCCACCCAATTCGATTTATAACCCTCTAAAATCAATGGAAAACCTTCCTTTGACTCCAATGATTTCAGGATCAGCTCCTAATTTCACGCTTCGTCCAAAAAAGCAGACAAAATTGACTTTAGAAAAGCTTTTTTCCTTGGAAAATTAATCTTCTTTGAGCCACTTCAAGCCTCAGAATTATTTCTAAGATGCCCCATGATAGAAATAACCGGTGTATACTTGAAAATAAAGAGCTTTGGCAGGAATCAAATCCTCCAGCCTGGCTTTTTATCATGTTTATGACCCTCTGAAGTTCTCCATCATGAACAGCAGCGCTTGGAAATGCAGGAATAAGTCACTGTCAGTGGGTTTGGAGGAGCTGAAAGATTTGCTGGGATCACACAACCCTCTGTTCAGATAAACCCTGTTTTTCTGATTCAATTACGAGGTGCACTGAGGCACTGAAAACATATTCCAAGCACCTCCAGCCAAACGGGGCAGCTCCTGCTGGAATCCCGAGTGGGTGGGATGAATCCAGGTGTCCTTTGGTGTTTGAATGGATTTACTTAATTTTAAAAAGAAAAAAAAAAGTCTTTATTGCAAAAATCAATTTGCCAGTGTAAATTCCACGGCAGGATCCAGAATCTGTGTCCATAAATAGTGAATTTGGCAAAATTCCCAAAGGGTCATGGAATCAATCACAGAAGGTCAGTCCCATTTTACCACTGGATTTTTCAGTGGAAAAGATTTCCCAGGGAAGCTGTGGCTGCCCCATCCCTGCAAGTTTCAACATTAAGATTATTCTGAGGACACACAGGAATGTCTCAGTGGAAAATAGCAATTATTCTGTGCTACAGGGCTCTCCCCATCATTACCTCTGTATAAACAGGCCTGGTAAAGCTATTTTTTTCCAGCCTGGCAAAGGGAATGAGCCCAGTTGTGGAATGCAGAGCAGGGGGGTGATGAATGACACCCGAGGTGAACCTGCCAAGGCTTCAAAGAAAACTTCCAAGGCGTTCACAAAAGGTAGAGCAGCAGCTCTTTGCTCAGCACTCTGTAATTACAAGTGATCTAAAAACTGGAAAGGCAGTGGAAGTGGAAAAAAATCCGAACTCTCTTTTGTCCTGGAAACAAAAGAACAAGGAGAAATATTTCCCTTCTCAGCTCTTTGTGGGTTCTGTGCAAGTACAGTCAGGGGGATAAAACTGAGCCCTGAGCCAAGGGCTCCTTCCTGGGCTGAGCTGGGGGGATTTGGGGCTGGCACCAGGTTGGATATTTTCAATCACACGTGTCTGAAGTGCAGCTTCATCTGTGCATCCAGGTTCCATGAGATGTGTGGATAATGGGCTGATGGGTGCAGAGGGTGCAGGAGGTCATGGAATCACACCAGATCATGGAATCCTGGAGTGGTTTGGATTGGAAGGGACCTTGAAGCCCATCCAGTTCCACCCCCTGCCATGGGCAGGGACACCTTCCACTAGCCCAGGTTGCTCCAAGCCCCGTCCAACCTGGCCTTGGACACTTCCAGGGATGGGGCAGCCACAGCTTCTCTGGGCAACCTGTGCCAGGGCCTGCCCACCCTCACAGGGAAGAATTCCTTCCCAATATCTCACCTAAATTTCCCCTCTCTCAGTTTGAACCCGTCCCCCCTTGCCCTGTCACTGCAGTTCCTGATTAAAGTCCCTCTCCAGTTTTCCCTGGAGCCCCTTCAGACCTTGCAAGGTGCTGGGAGGTCTCCAACTTTCCCTTCTCCAGGCTGAACAGCCCCAACTTTCCCAGCCTGTTCTCTTCTAACCCTGTAGGATCTCTCCTTGCCCCCCTTGCAGTCTCTCCCCTCTCTCTGATCTCCCCACCCCTCCCTCCTCTGCTTCCAGCCTTCACCACAACTGAGTTTTATATTTATTTGATTTTTTTTCTCCTGCATGGACAAAAGCCAAGCTCTATAAATCAAACTGTGCAAACAGAAATATCCTTCTCCTTTGGATGAGATTATTATTTTGACAAAGGAGGCTGTCGTGGCAAGAGGCAGAAAACCTGTTTCGTGTGGAGACACCAGTGCTGGTGCCAGGCCCTGGCTACCAGAACATTCTTCTACTGCCCTAAGTTTCAGACTAAAATTAAAAAGCCCTCATCTAGACCATTCCTGGACAGTTTTTGACCGACTCAGATAATTTTCAGACCCCCCCAAACGCTCTTTTTATTGAGTTAAATCTATAAAATATTTTTATTTCTCAGTAGCAACCTCACTCCCCTCCCTGTGAACCCAGAGCTGTGCCCAGTCACGCTCTGATCCCACATCTTTTGGCCTTGAAGACCTCAGTTTAAAAATAGGGGCTGAAAAATGGGATCAGGGATGTGCCACCCCCCAGGAGGAGCTTTCCCAAAACCCCACTGGCAGTAGAGCCACATTCCCATCCCAGGGCACCATTCCCTCTACTTGAAGGGCTCTGGAATTCATTTTGTGCCCTTTTTTTGTGTTGGTTCTTGTTGCAAGGATGAACTTGCTGCAAAGCAGCTCCCGTGGCTCAGCAGGGCTAAGGATGTCATTTATTAATTGGGTTCTAATTAGAAATATTTGCTGGGTGACAAAAGGAGGGGAAAAAAACAACCCTCTCCAAAGTGTGCCCAGGGTGCTCAGGACACACTCTGGCTGCTCTGTGGGGCGGGGAGACCCAAATCCTGCCCTGTGGTGCCTCCACTGCCCAGGACACAAAGGCCTAAATCCAGAACATTCCCTTCTGGAGTCCAGGGGGTTTGTGGAACCAAAGGGATGCAGCAACACCAGCAGGGTGGCTTTGGGGGCAGTGGGACACATGGAAAACCTTGTCCCTTCCCAAAAGGTGCTGAGCAGAGCCAAGAGCAGAGCAGGATATCTGGGAATTATGAGGGATGAGGAAAGATGCCACAAATTGGGTTTTTAACCCAGAGCAGAGACGAGGAGGGGGAAGGGTTTGGCTTGGCATGTGTGAGGCAAAGTCATTTGTTTTCCTAGAGGCTGTTTGAGGTCCTTCCAAAAAGGAGGATGAGCGAGGTTTAGCTTTTCCTGGCAGCTTTGGGAAGGCTGTGGATGCAGCTTTGGGAAAGGCTGTGGATGCAGCTCCCCCCTTCCTGCACGTGCACATTTTGGGAGGCTCCTGCCTGGCACGTCCTGATCCATGTGGGGCTGGCATGGGAGTCACTGCTGGGGGACAGGGATGGGGATGGGAGGCTCCAGGGAGCCTGAGCAGGAGCAGCCCAGCTCCAGAGGGTGACTCATGGAGAGCTGGATGTCAGGACAGCACCAAACCTCGATGTTTTGCCTCACTGCTCCTTCCTGAGGGAGCCTCCCAGTACAGCACCAGTGCCACGTGGAAACTCTCCCTCTGCTTTGCCCCACTCCCCACCAGCCCCTGATCCCTCTCCTTGGCACTCAGGATGCAGATTTTTGAATCAAAAAATAACTCCTATCTGTTTAATCACCTGCTCTTTTTATTAAATCCAACACAAATCCATTCCCAAGTAAGTCCCCTGCAAACAATTTTTCTCCTTTATATATCCAGGTCCACTTACAGCTTTAAAGGTTGTTTTCTGTCTTCTTTAAACTTGAAAATAGGTGCAAACTGCCCTTTTCCATGGTGCCAACCTCTCCCTTCCTCTGCTCCAGGGCTCTGAGCTGTGGAGGACGGGACAATTTGGGCAGGACTGGGAGCTGGGGCAGGGATGGGAACCTCTCTGAGGTGATGCCCCCTGGCTGGATGGCTCAGGAAGGAAGGGAAAGCTTTGAAGGGGTTGTGGAAAAGCAGAGAGGTTCCCAGGGCACTCTCACATCTCATCCTTGCTCACCTGCTTCCAAAAATGCAAAAAGGCCTGAGCTGGGCAGGACATCCCCCTGGGAATGGTGTGGAAGAGTCTGGAGAGGGCAGGACTGGGGGGAGGGAATATTTAAAGCACCTGAAGAGGGGAAGGACAGAGAGGACAAACACACCTTTCCCTTCCTGTTGTTCTCAAAAATTAAAGATTTGGCTGTTCTTTATCATCCTCAGTGCAGGAATGATGCTGGAGCTGGCACTGCAAGGGGCACCCAGGCCTTCCACCTCCCTTTTGCAATTAATGGCAGCAGTTGCAAAAGGGAAGAAGAAAAAAAGAATGGAGGAAAAAAAATAATTCAGAGCCCAAATCTAATTTTAAATAAAACCACCAGTGTGTTCTTTTCCAAGGGCTGGAAATGCCCTAGTGTGTGATCTCAGTGTGGGCACTAAAATCATGGAATCACAGAGTGGTTTGGGTTGGAAGGGACCTTAAAGCTCATCCAGTGCCACCCCCTGCCATGGGCAGGGACACCTTCCACCAGCCCAGGTTGCTCCAAGCCCCGTCCAACCTGGCCTTGGACACTTCCAGGGATCCAGGGGCAGCCACAGCTGCTGTGGGCAACCTGTGCCAGGGCCTCCCCACCCTCACAGGGAAGAGTTTTTTCTTAACATCCAACCTAAATCTCCCCTCTTTTAGCTCAAAGCCATTCCCACCTTTCCAGCTCGTGCACAAATCCCAGAGATTCCATCGTGGCTTTGCTTTTTTTTTTCCCCCTCTCTTTTCTAAAAAAGACGCCGAAGGAAAATGATTTCCATGTGATCCCTCTTGGCTGGAATGCTGGATGTGGTTTTGGGTTCTGTGGTGGAGGCTTTTTTTTTTTTTTTTTTTTTTTGATACATTTTTTTTTTAATTTCAATCCCAAATTTTTTTGGGTTCCATTCCCATCCCCGGGAGAGGCTCCGTGGGATCCCACGGGCTGCGAGTCCCCGAGGGGGAAACAGGAGCGGGACAAAGGCTTAGGAACCCGGCACAAGTCACTGCAAGTAAAGAAACCAGAAAAAAAAAAAAAGCTGCTTTTGCAAACAGGCGAAGTTTCACGAGGATCCAGCCCGACTTTCCGTGTTTCCCTTGGATTCCAGTGAGGAAGTGCAGCCTCCTCGGAGCAGCCAGAGCCCCGAATGAAGGGCAGCGTTCATGTGGTGCTGAGGAAGAGCCAGGGAACAGGGAGACAGGGCTGCTGAGGCACGAGGTGAGTCCAAGGGATTGGAAAAAGGGATGAAACCCCCGTTCCTGTTGGGAACAGAGCGTTCCCACCTGCAGTTCCTCGAGTCAGGAATGAGGTGCTCTGCCCTCGCTGCTGGAATAAGTGCAAGGCCGGGTGAGTGCTGAGCTGGCTTGAGTTTGTTCCAGGTAACATTCCCTATCCCATTATCCACCCTTAGCATTCCAGGATGATGCTTTCTCCCAGTGGGATCTTGCTCTGGCTGTGGCTGAGCAGCGGGATGGGGGTGGATCCCATGTGGATCTGCCACGGCAGCTCAGGGCAGGGAAGAGCCGTTTCCTGGCACCTTCATGTGGAAACTTTCAGGGAATTCTGCTTCTCCAGCTGTTTGGAATGTGCTGCTCGCTCCGGACAGGGGTTTGCAGGGAGGATGGGATGGGATGGGATGGGATGGGATGGGATGGGATGGGATGGGATGGGATGGGATGGGATGGGATGGGATGGGATAGGATGGGATGGGATGGGATGGTCCTGCTGCTGCCAGCACCCGTGTCCGGGTGTCCCCACCATCCCCCAGTGGGACAACCCCACCCATTGCAGGGACAATCCAGCTGGGACAGCCCCAAATAGGACCCTCTGCAGGGACAATCCAGCTGGGACAGCCCCACGGGGGACCCTCTGCAGACACAACTCCTCCTGCTTTACTCTGGCACACAGAATGCTGAATTCCCAGGGTGACTGAGTCAGCAGTGGCAAATCCCAGGAAAGCTGCCTTTCCTTTGGAAGGGTGAAGGAGGGTTGGGTGTCTTTTGCTGTGTCGGAGAAGCTGCCCTGGGAATGACTTACTGTAACTTCCCGGTGCTGAATCACCGCCTGGACTTGCTGTGGAGCCGGGAATGCTTCCAAGGAGCCACCCAGCCCAGAGCAGGGACATTTCCAGGACACTGCAGGCATGTTCCTGGAGTCAGGGGTGCAAGCAGGGACAAGGAGAAGGAGAGAGGGAAGAGCTGTTTGCTCAGCAACCAGCAAAGAGCCTTTTGCTCCCTGGCTGTGCAGGGCAGGCACGGTGGGACCATGGGAATGTGCAGGTTTCCAGGTGCACGGGGCTGTTTCCATCCAGGCACAGCCTCTCTTCCCACAGCACCTGCAGGGAATGCTGTTAAATCCATACAATCCCCCAGGCCTAAGGGTGTGCAGGTAACAGGGAGGGAGGTTTTGGAACCTCATCTCTTCCCGTGCAAGAGGTGAAATCCCAGCTGGAGAGAGCAGTGGGGACCACAGCAGTTGCTGCTGCTCAGGGAGAGAGGAATTCAGGCAGTTCACCCCCACGGGCTAAAAAAAAGCACCACAAAATAACCCCCAAACCGGATGATTAAAAATGGAGCTACATTAGTGGAGTGCCAAACATTCACCCAGGCCACTACAAATCCAGATGCAGCTAAAACTCCACGGCTGGCTCCTGGCTCTGCCTGCACTCCTGCCCCTCTCCCAGCCCTCTGGGCTCAAACCAGCACTCCCAGTCCCTCCTGTGCATCAAACCCCCCAGGCCGGGGCGTCGCCCTGGGTCATCTGCAAACCACAGCACGCAGTGGAAACTCTGAAACTCTGAAACACTCCTTTCTGGCATCCAAATATCCTTGTCTGGGAGTTCTCAGATCCCTTCCTGGCTGCAGACAGGCTCCTGAGGCTCGGCTCCAGCCAAGCATCTCCGGGATGTGGGTTGGGAGAGGCTTTTTTGGTGCTCGGAAGCTGCCACGGCTTCACCTTGGGACACAAACTCCTTCGGTTTTCTGGGCTTTTCCACAGCAAGTGGCTCCTGATGAAATTTTAGACCCTCACAGGGAAGACAATTTAAAAAAAAAACCCCAAACAAATCACTTCCAAGAGGAAACCCAGTGTCCAGACATTCCCAACCCTGAGGATGCCTCATTTCCTGCTGCTGGCGATCCAAGGAGCTCCGGAGCAGTGAGGAGGTTGAGGCTTGAGAGGAGACACAAAAGCAGCAGAACTGGAATATTTTCCATCTCTGGAATGGTGACACATCCATCTCTGTTTTCCATCTCTGTGTTTTCCATCTCTGTGGCTCAAGGAAGGACACTCTGAAGTGTCCTCGTGGGTTTTGAGCTGGGATTTGTCCCTGACTCCAAGGGGCAGTGCCTGCTGGTGTTTGGGAATTCAAAGCAGAGAGAGTCAGAGGTTGCTTTTCCCAGTCAAGCCTTAGGAATAACGGGAAGGGAAATATTGGCAGGAATTTAAAGGGATGCATCCCAGAGCAGTTCCTGCCTCGTGAACTCCGGATATCACAGCTCAGCACAGTTCTTGGGGGGATTGATCCTTCCAGCTTCCCTGCAAGGTAAGGACACACTCCCACTGCTCCCAGGGAAAACATGGGATGGGGCAGATTGAAAGGACACACTCACACTGCTCCCAGGGAAAACATGGGATGGGGCAGATTGAAAGGACACACTCCCACTGCTCGCAGGGAAAACATGGAATGGGGGGAATTGAAGGGACACACTCCCACTGCTCGCAGGGAAAACATGGGATGGGGCAGATTGGAAGGACACACTCCCACTGCTCGCAGGGAAAACATGGGATGGGGTGGATTGAGGCAGATCCACACCTTTGGCACGACCTGTAAATCCCACAGGGGCTGCCTGGGGTTCCAACAGACCAGGCAAGATTGGGATTCAACTTGAAAATTCCACGTTGCTAGCCACAGGGAAAACCTTTGGATGCAGCCTCCAGGCTGACTTGCTTTGCCCTCCTGCTTCATTTTCTCTGTTGCAGAGCAAATTAAGGTGGTTTTTTGCAGCTATTTCAGTGATTTCTTATCATTTCTCTTGCCCAAATGTGTTCCTTTAGATCAGAGCGTGGAAATCCTTCAGGTACACAGGGAGATTAAAAAGCTTTGCATGAACAAATGTGCCTCAGACATAAACTGTCTACCTTGAGCTCTGAGATTAAACTCCATCAGCATCCCAAAAAAATCAATCAAGGTGCTCTCTGCAGCTCAAATAGTGTCAAGGAAAGATATTTAAATCAGGACTTGCACAAAAGAAGAAAGAATCATATCATTTAACTCTCTGAAGCAGAACTAATGGTTTCTGCCCTTCTTCAGCCAAGGTTTGGGGGATCCCTAAAGCCCTGCAGGGTGGGAATTGGGGTTTTTTGGCTGGCACACACCAGGAATACCAGGTGCCACTGGAAAAACAGCTCTTTTGAAGCAGGTAATTCATAGCAGGTTAAAAATATGTAAATAAAAAGCTTGATGTATTAGATTGAAGTCAAGGCCTTCCAGGGTCAGTGCAGAGCAAAAATACACTATTTAATCATCTGGTCAGCCTTGGATTTTGCTGGGGGGGACAAGTGACCCTGGTTTGGGCATTGTTTGAATTGGGTGCAAAAAGGCTGGATTTTCACTTAGAATGGTTTGGGTTGGAAGGGACCTCAAAGCCCATCCAGTGCCACCCCTGGACACCTTCCACTAGCCCAGGTTGCTCCAAGCCCTGTCCAGCCTGGCCTTGGACACTTCCAGGGATGGGGCAGCCACAGCCTTGGAGTGAGTTGGGACCAGAGCAGACAAAGCCCAGTGTGTTGTTTGCTGCCTTTTGAGGAAGAAAAACCTCTGCAGGCCAAGTCAAACCCCTCATCAGCACATTGGACAAAACAAGGTCACAATAATTGGCTTTAAGTGAAAAAACAAACGGTTAAAATCAACCTCTCACTTTTCCTCCCAGAACTTCAATTCTGAACCTCATTCTTTTTGCATTTTTTTTAAGGTGCCCCATTTGACTTCCCCACCACAAGGGTTATATTTGCTTCTCCTCTGAAATTTGGCTCCAACCATTGTTTCCTCCAGCCTGACATGCTCTGGTTACAGGGAAATTCTTACCATGCTTCTTTCCTTTCCTGTCCCATCATTCCTCTGGTTTGAGGTTTCCCTTCCCCCAGGCTCTGCTTTTGTGCTGGATGTCTGTCAGACACAATCCTATCCTGCTGAATTTATCCATGGAAGTGTCCAAGGCCAGGTTGGACGGGGCTTGGAGCAACCTGGGCTAGTGGGAGGTGTCCCTGCCAGGGCAGGGGTGGCACTGGCTGAGCTTTAAGGTCCCTCCCAACCCAAACCATTCCAGGATTCATCATTCTTTCCTTGCAGTCCTCTCAGACTCCTTCCTTTCCATCTCTTTCCTGCTTTCCTTCTCTTGTCCTTGTTTTCTGTGCCCAGGCTGTAAACCTGAACCTCTCTTTACTCACCTGCATAGTTAAGTTTTCACCTGACCCCAAAATATCACAACCAAATCCATGTTTCTGCCACAACAATATAAGAATTTCCCTAAATTTTGAAGGAAATTGTGGTGTGGAGTTGTCAGCTCCAGGATGCCCTGAATTGACTGGATTGTTGCATCACTGGCTTTTTTTTGTTTTGTTTTTTTTTTCCAAATGCAATTTCTAGCCAATAACTTGAGTTATTGCTCTTCCTGAATCATTCAAGTGGCCACAAATCCTTCAGTGGGGGCTTGAATTCCTGTCATGTGAGCTGTGCACAACCTGAACACTGAGTTTTCACCCAGACTGGCTTTTTTTTTTCCTCCCTCAAGCCACTTCTAAAATCAGGAAAGTCCTTCACCTCAGGGAAAATAATGGCTTGTAAAAATGTAGAGTGATTTCTTCGTGTTTATGAATCCTTTCCCTTCTGCTGTTATGAATAATAAATGTTCTTCCTCCTTCATGGGGGTACCACCAGCAATTACATGCTCTGCTTTAATGTCCTGATAATGGGATCAAACAGCCTGGACTTTATCCCAGGTTATTGTTTGCCCTCCTGGGAGGGGCTAAAGGGCTTTTATCCCAAAGAGGATGGATTGGCCCCGAGTGCCAGGGGCTCTGAGTGCCCATGGAATCACTGAGGGTGGAAAAGCCCTCCAGGATCATCCAACCCAACCTTGTCCCCCAGCCCAGAGCACTGAGTGCCACGGCCAGGCCTTCCTTGGACACCTCCAGGGGTGGGGACTCCAAACCTCCCTGGGCAGCCCCTGCCACAGAGACCACCCTTTCCATGGAGAAATTCCTCCTCATGTCCAACCTGAACCTTCCTCTTGTCCTGTCCCTTGTCTCCTGGGAGCAGAGCCTGACCCCCCCCCCCCCCCCCCCCCGGGCTCCCCACTCCTTTCAGGAACTTTCAGAGGGCAATAATTTCCCCCCAAGCCTCCTTTCCCACAGATTAAGACACTGGGTCTTCCACAGACATTCTGTATATTCACAAACCTAAATCACTCCACAGGAGACCCCAGAAACCCCAAATCCTCTCTGCAGTCCAACATCCTTCTCTGGTCACGCCCAGGCTGGTTTTATTCCTGACTTTCTGTTCATTTAAACTTTTCTGTTCCTGGCTGGCAGCACAAAGATGGCTTAAGGAGTGAATGGAAATTAAAAAGGACTTAATGAAAATGAAATTCAAGCCCTGAACGCCGATAGAAAAGGAGTATTGATCCCTCCTGGAAGGAGGGACAATAGGAAGGTATTTGGAGTTCTGAGGGATTTGATGAAAGGACTTGCACTGCTGGCAGAGGGAAAGTCATTATTATGTTGCTGCTAATGAGTATGTATGGGCTTTCCAGGGAGCTGCATTACACCAAGTAATAAAAGGTGTGAATGACAGGGGCAGGTAAGAACGAGAAGAAAACATTTCCCAGGAATGCTGGGACAATCCTTGCCTAGACTGACACGTTTTTTTTTCCCTCTCTATTTTCCCACCTGGCTCATTTTGTTCCCAGTGAAGCCTCTGAGCAGCCCCAGGGCAGGATCCCCTCCCTCCCTCTGCAGGAGGGACCTGTGTGTTCATGGAGCAATTCCTGAAATCCAGGACATCCAGATCCCACCTTCCCCCTCTCTTCCAGGAATTCCAGCTGGTAGAAGAGGAGCTGTGAGAGCTGTTCCCAGCCTGAGGTCGATACAAGTCCATCTCACTAATTGGACCTTGGAGAAGCTCCATAAAGGCATCGATCCAAAAAATCTGCCCTGGCTGAAGCACCACTGCAAGCAGTGGGATGACACTAATTACACATGGAACCAGGAGGCAGTTGCCTGTGTCCAGCTCCAATCCCTTCCTAGGGTTTGGGAGCCAGAGAAAATTCCCATCACTGCCCTGTCTCCAACGTCTCCTCCCTGTGTTTCACTCAGGGCTTTCAGAGCTCACCAGCAGCAGCTGAAAATGCAACAGAACATCTCAAATCTCAGTGTTTGTGCAGAGCAAATCTCACTTTGCTTTGGGGCTTTTTTTTTGGCTTTGCATTCCACACCTTGGAAAATAAAAAGGGAAAGTCCACACAGGAATTCTGCTGGGAAGAGCACAAGGGGGCATGGTCAGAACCATGAGTCTTCTTGGGAAGATGTTCCTGGGAAGAGGTTTCCAGCCAGGGGCTTCAGGAGAATGTCTAAAGAGAGAAATGCTTTTTGTTTCTTTTAGTTTCATTTTTCTTCAGGGTTTTTTTCTTCAAAAAAGAAAACCTGGCTCAGGCTCTATATTGAAATAAAGTTGCACATTCTGCCTTTCATTTTGAATTTTGCAGGATGCTGGTGCAACAAACCAAGAGAGCAACACTTTGTGGCTTTTTTTCGTGGGTGTCTTTTACCCAGAACCTTTTGTAGGGGCTGTTCCAAGAGCAGCCAAGCAGCACCTCCAGCAGAGCTGGAGCTTCTCATCTCAGCAGCTTTTGTTTGGTTTGGGTGGTTTTTTTTTTTCCTTCTTTTTTTTACCTGGTGTCTCTTGTCAGGCAATTTTAGGTAATGAGGGACAGGGGTTGCCTTTTCCACTGCTTGTAAACAGCGGGGACGTGGGGCCACCATTCCCACCTGGAGTCTCCCGGTGCCACTCCAAGCTCGGCTAATAATTAACCCCGGGAAAAGCACCTCGAGGTAACACCGACAGATGGCTCTGATTGGAATCGCTGTGTTAATAATTCCTGTTCCTTTGCTGGTCCAGCTGGCCCTGCTGAAGATGAGGGTGGTGCTCCTGCTGCTCCTGGTGTCCGTGGGGAACGTCGGAGCCGAGCTGGAGAAGGGCCCCCCCAGGCGCCTGTCGTGCGTGCGCTGCTGCGGCCCCTCGGAGCAGCCCGTGTCCATCCTCTCCTCCAGGCACACCAGGATGAGCAGCAGCCCCTACTCTGTGCCCAAAGTCCAGCCCACCATAGACATCACCATCCTCAAAGGTGGGTACAGCCAACCACCCCCATGGCAGCCTTTGCCTTCCTCGCTCCTCCCTCCTCCACCCCCCGGAACGAGGGGTGCAAAAGTCTGTAATCCATCAAAACCCCAAATCCTGGAAGTTCATGTTAGAGGTCACACCAAAACACAGGTTCAAACGTTCTCACTAAGTTACTAAGTAGTTTAAAAACTGAGGGGAAAGGCTTTTTCCACGGTGCATTTCTTGTCTCGGCAAGGCAGACAAATAAAAGTGAAGTGTGAAATGCAGGAGGTGCTCCAGGAGTCCTGTGAGCACAGACAAGACCCAACCACCTCTCCCAGGCTCAAATCAGGCCTCAGCAGAACCAAAACCTTGTGTTGTCCCCGTCTCTGCACCGAGGGGGTGGGGGATGAACACTGGGTTCATGTCCCTGCTGTGGTCAGGCCATGGAGTTCCACCTTTGGACACAGAACATCAGCATCACCAGCTTGGTGCAGCCAAGCTTCCCCCCTGGCTTTATCCTCCTGAAAAATGGGAAAGTGCTGATGTTTGACCACTATTTCCTGCTGTGTGTGCTGGGAAAGCAGAACCCCAGCACCTCCTCTGCTCGTTGTCTCCCTCAGGGCGTTCCCTCAGCTCAGGCTCCGCGCGCTCGCGTCTCACGAGGTTTTCCTTTCTGCTCACAGGGGAGAAGGGCGAGATGGGAGAGAAGGGATTCCCTGGAGCAGCTGGCAAGGCTGGAGAGAGAGGATTACGCGGCCTGAATGGCAGGAAGGGCCAGAAAGGGCAGCCCGGCCCTCAGGGCCACTCCTGCAAGCAGCTCTTCGCCGCCTTCTCGGTGGGCCGGAGGAAACCCCTGCACAGCTCCGACTACTTCCAGCTCGTCACCTTCGACACCGAGTTCGTGAACCTCTACCAGCACTTCAACATGTTCACAGGGAAGTTCTTCTGCTACGTGCCGGGCATCTACTACTTCAGCCTCAACGTGCACACGTGGAACTACAAGGAGACCTACGTGCACGTGATGAGGAACGAGCAGGAGGTGGCCATCCTGTACGCCCAGCCCAGCGAGCGCAGCATCATGCAGAGCCAGAGCCTCATGCTGGACCTGCAGGAGGGCGACGAGGTCTGGGTCAGGATGTTCAAGAGGGAGAGGGAAAACGCCATTTACAGCGAGGAGTCCGATGTCTACATCATCTTCAACGGGCACCTCGTCAAACCGGCCGTGGAGTAGCCGCTCGCCGGCTCCGGGCCCGAGGCTTTGGTAGATCCAGTAGAGTCTTCCCTCGTAGAAGTGCACATCTAGTTCCACTTGGAAGGGTTATAGATCTGGAAGGGTTGTCTGTCCATGCCCAGTGAGGGTGGAGGTGGCTGTTCCAAGGTGCTACGAGCTGCACGAGCACCCACAAGGCTTCAACTCCAGCTTTGCAACCCTGTGTAGGCCCCCAGTAACACCCCTACCAAGCTGGCACCAAGAATTTAACTGCTTTCTCTGCTTTACAGAAGAAATTTTAATTATACCTAAGGACCAGTTATCTGGGTGCTAATTAAGGAATGCCATTCTTCCTGCTATTGGGAATCTTTGAATTGTCCAGGAAGGGTTATAGATCTATAAGGGTTGTCTTTCCATGTCCAGTGGGGGTGGAGGTGGCTGTTCCAAGGTGCTATGAGCTGCACAAGCACCCACAAGGTTTCAACTCCAGCTTTGCAACCCTGTGTAGACCCCCAGTAACACCCCTGGAGGCTTTGCCAAGCTGACAGCAAAAATTTAACTCCTTCGCTCTGCTAGAGAGAAAAAAATTTAATTATACCTAAGGGCCTGGGTGCTAATTGAGGACTGTAATTCTTCCTGCTATTTGGGAATTTTTGCATAGTCCAGGAAGGATTATAGATCTATAAGGGTTGTCTTTCCATGCCCAGTGAGGGTGGAGGTGACTGTTCCAAGGTGCTATGAGCTGCACAAGCACCCACAAGGTTTCAATTCCAGCTTTGCAACCCTGTCTAGACCCCTAGTAAACCCACGAGACCCAGTAATATCCCTCCTAAGCTGGCAGCAAAAATTTAACTCCTTTGCTCTCCTTTAGAGAAGAAATTTTAATTATATCTGAGGTGCTAATGGGTGCTAGTTAAGGAATGTCATTCTTCCTGCTATTTGGGAATCTTTAAATTGTCCAGGAAGGGTTATAGATCTATAAGGGTTGTCTGTCCATGCCCAGTGAGGGTGGAGGTGGCTGTTCCAAGGTGCTACGAGCTGCACAAGCACCCACAAGGCTTCAACTCCAGCTTTGCAACCCTGTGTAGACCCCCAGTAACATCAACCCTAAATTCCAGTTTTGTTCCATTTCGTGCAATATTTCGTTCTGAGAGCACAATTCCAGAATTAAATAGCGGCTTCTCCACCTGGGAAAGCTTTTCCAGAGGCACAGAGCTGGAAGAGCCACAGCTACCCGTCTGTACTAATACCTGCATTCCTTATAAGAACATCCAGCACGGCTGGGAATGTGTGTTTCCCATTTGAAAATGCTGGGATGGTTGGAATTTGCTGAGCTGGAATTCCATGGCTGGAAATTGCCATCTCATAGCACCGTCATTGCTGGAAAATGGAGAGGAAAACTGTGAAGAAAAGGGGCCTTTTCTGCAAAAAAAAAAAAAAAAAAATCAGTGATATTTGATATTTTAGGAGATTTGGGTTCTTTTTTTTGCCTAAAAAATTTTTGATAGAACAGTGGAAAGGTAAATGCAACAAAACCCATCTTTTTATCCCATTCCTCCTTTCCCACTCCCTCAGTTCCTCATCCTGAACTGTTTGTGTGAAGGATACAGGAAGAGTCCTTGCCAGGCAAACTCCTTCCCACAGCTGTTGGGAAAAGTAGCTGAAATAAAGGTATTGCTTTGAGTACCTGCCTTGGTTTCATTTTTTAAGCCTTTTCACAGCACGTGGCTGAAAACACCAGACTGGACATGGAATAATCTCTGGAGACAATTTGAGTGCCTTTAACACCGAAGGATTCCAGGAATTAAACTGATCCCAGCTCCTCTCCTTGCAGGCCTGTGAACAACCATCACAGGGAGACAGAGCAGTTAATCACCCTTTTTTTTACCAAATAAACACCAAATCTTTCAGATCTCCC
Source organism: Pseudopipra pipra (assembly GCF_036250125.1). NCBI lineage: Eukaryota > Metazoa > Chordata > Aves > Passeriformes > Pipridae > Pseudopipra > Pseudopipra pipra. The sequence continues at coordinate 14,888,535 of NC_087564.1, forward strand.
AGTCCTCCTGAAGACAGGGATTTTTAAGCAGCAAAGGAAAGTCGGGATGGAAACAGATCCCAAGCCTTGAACCTCCGGGTCTGCTCCTGCTCCCAGCAGGAAAGGGAATGTGGGAAAATTCCAGAGCTTTTAAAACCACATTTGAGAGCTCAAAATCCTTTTTCTACTTCTAAGTCATCCCTCTCCCACCTGGATTTTGCAGCTGAACTCCCAGTGTGGGTGCAGGGAATTGCTGAGGATCCTTTGGAGGTGCTGGAGCTGACTGGTCACTGCCAGCCCTCATTCCTCAGAATCCAGCAGTTTTCCTGCAGTTTTGGCTCACTCCCATCTGCACTGACTGTAATTAAAAAGGAAAAAAAAAACCCTGACCCAACTGGAATTATTGCCAGGGAAAAAAAAAATCAACACAACAGAATACCTTCAGTTCTCTGACTTCAAAGCTACAAAATTTGCAATTACTGGGCCAAACTTTGGCAACAGGGAGGAGAGAAACTCATTTAACACCTTCTCCTTCCCCTCCTTGGCTTGTGTTAATCCACACTGATGCTGGAAAAGTTATTTTCTCCTAAGAAGAAAGTAAAAAATCCACCCTCTCTACCCCTTTATCCAGATCTCTGTAACACACAGGGAGAGATATTTTGATTATTGAAGCCACGGGACACATTGAAACCCCTCCTGACCCATCTGCCATCAGCATTAAATCATTAAAGCCACGCTGCTTTCAGGTTGCAGAACGACCTTTCAAATAATCAAAAAGGTTATTGGCTTGCCTCCATTATTCAAATGAGTCATTTCTAGCATTAAAAAAAAAAAAAAAAAGAGTAGAAAACTCAACCCCGGGAGAAAAATTGAAATCTCTAAAAAGCCTAATGTACAAAGACATTCCTAATTCCACCTTTTGAAGGCATCAGCAGTTTTTTTCCAGCTTCAAGGAAGAAACATCTCTAGTTAGAGGAGTTTAATGAGTCCAATCCAAAGCACAAATATTTGAGATCTCTCATCCCCACACAGGCAGCCTGCCAGGCTCTTTCTTAGAAGAACAGAATTTAATTTCCCTTCCCCCCCCCCCCCCATCAATATGTAGATTGGAAACTGAGCTTTGAAAAAAAGCTTTTAAAGTTCTTTTTTTTTTTTTTTGAAGAGGGGAAAGTGGAGGCTTTAAGTGCTCGAATTTACATGAAAAGAAAAAAAAAAAAAGCTTAATTTGTATTTATTTTTCCAATCGGTTCCCTAAACTGGCGTTTTGCATTTGGTGCTTTGAATGGAACCAGGAGGGATCTGTCAGAAGCTCTTTCCCAAATCCTGAATTACACTGAAAGGACAAAACAACCTTAGCTGCCAGAATTCCCTGGGGAATTTGATTCAGGAATATAAGACCTGGAGGTCCCACTCAGCCCAGGATCTCGTGGAAGGTGAATCCCCCAGTACAAGGCACCGATAAACCAATTTCTAAATCGGTTTAATCGCCAAAATAACCTGCCCTGGCCTTGGGGCAGGGCCAGGAACGGGAGGCAGAGGAACCTGGGGAGATGGAACTGGAGAACAGGAGCCTTGTGTACAGCGGGAAATATGGAAAACAGCAGGTGAGAAGCATCTACCCCCCAAAAAAACCTCTTTGGGTTGATACAGGAGGATTAAACAGAGTTTGAGACAACATCCCTTCGGCTTTCTGACTTCAAATCTGCAAAAGCTGCGATTTCTGGTCCAAATTTTGGCAGTGGGGGGGGGGGGGGGGAATAAACTCATTTCACAGAGTTCAGCAGAGCCTCTCCCGAGGAGGAGCTGGGACAACACCCGTCCCTGTTCCAAAAGGTGATGGATGGAAGAGCAAACAAAGGACCTACCCACATTCCCCGAGGGCAGGGGGAGATTTATGGGCAACGGGAGGAAAAAAACACTTGAAGTAGAAGGAGGATCGGACTCTTCAAGTGGTTGCAGCGAGAAAAACGAGCTCTCCATCTCAGGAAGCCCTGAATGGGACACTGGGATGTGCCAGCAATGATAAGGCAGCTCTGCCAGCACGGAGGACTCGGGACACGCTGAGCTGTGCCCTCTGAACCTCCCTGTCCTGCAGGTTGAAGTTTTAGGCTGGAAAAGCCACGAGAAGCAGCTCCTGCTAAAAATCCCCCTGTGGAGAAGCTGAGCCAGGGATGTTTTCCCCGCTGCAACTTCCAAAGTCCAAAATCCCATGTGGCTTTTAAACCCCTCCGGGGTGGTGACCCCCCCACTGTCCTGGGCAGCTGTGCCAGGGCTGGACAACCCTTTTGGGGTGGAAATTTCCATAATATCCAACCTAAACGTCCCCTGGCACATCCCGCCTGTTCTGCCTGTTGCGCTCACCTCCCATGGTCACTTATTCCCCTTTTTTTTTTTTCCAGTGAGAGCATCCTACAGATCCCACATTCCCATCTTCTCGCAGCCTTGCTTTGGGGGGTAAGGAGGTTGTTTTGGCGAGGTTTCAGCCCTCCCGGCTTTCGGGAAGGTCAGGGCAAGAACAACAGGCACCTCTGCCTTGGGCAAACCGCTTTCTTCCTCTCCATAAGGAAACTTTCCTTTTACAACAGGAACAGGCAGATAACATCGGGGCAGATAAGGGAACCAGGCAACAAATAAAGCTAATGGATTGCCTTTGGATGAGTTGAATGGAACTTAATGACTCCAGTAAGGACCTATTCACTAACACGGATTTAAAGCCGCGCATAAAAGGCAGGAGATAGAAGGGGAAAGTGTTAAAACAAACAGAAACCACTTCCAAGGCGGGGAGCGATCCGTGGTTAAAAGGCTGCAGACTTTGGCCTGCACAGGTTGCTGCTTCCCCACCCTGCCCTGGCTCTGGGAATGGCATTTCCCAAACTGTCGGGAAAAGGCTCCGGCGGAGCGACAAAGGATGCGCCAGGACAGGCTGGGGATCCCCGTCCTCCCCCCGGGAGGGACTCGCACGTCCCCAGGCCCTCTCAGGAAGAATATTCCCTGTTCAGGGAGAGGTGGGACAGCTGGGGTGATTCCCTGTTCCTGCTCCTGCCAAATCCTGCGGGTGCCTCGTTCTCCCCCCCTTCCCCCTCGTTTTCCAGCGTGGTTTTAATTTCGTGGCAAGATCCTGAAAAGGGCAGAGCTGCGTGTCCTCTCAGCCAGCTCACCCCGCACAGCCCGCAGCACCTTTGCTTCGCCTAATTTTGGGAGATTTTATATATTTTCTGCCCTTTCTTTTTTTCAGTTAAATTCCTCTGTAAAGGAGAGCCCGGGCTTGTCCCAGCCCAAATTCTCTGCCCAGTTCCTGCTCAAACAGGGCACAGGGACAGTCTCTGGCTCTGCAGACGTGCTGACAGCAGCTCCCTGGGCGGGGGAATTAATTGTGCTCTCCCCAGAATTAACGAGGCCGTTCTGCTGTCCCGTTTGCATCTCTGTGAAGCCTCGACACCTCAGCCCGTGTCCTCCTCCTCCCGCAGCCCCCCCGTGCGAGCACAGCCCCATATGGCGGGTGCCAGACGGGACTGACGGCCCCGCATCCCACGCTGGCAAATATTCCATTTCCTGACATGCATTTCCCCGGCTACTGACAGGAATCAGCGCGGCAAAGCGGCATTTCCATAGAATAAATTCACGTCCCTAAATTCTGTTTGGGTTTCTCCGACATCCATAAAATCTTCCGTGGGGCAAACGCGGTTCCGGCGTGTTTCTGGTTTTATATAAATGTGGGGCTGAGCTGGAAAATATAGAGCGAGCCAAGCAGTGGGAATAGGGGGATCTGCATCCCTGAAATCCCGGAGTCATTAAGGTGGGAAGAGATCTCTGAGGTCGTCGAGTCCAGCCAGGGTGACACCACCCCTCTCTCTCAGCCTGGGATCCTCGACCAGGAGCCAGCACAGAATCCTGGAATCACGGGATGGTTTGGGTCGTGGAATTGGCTCAAGGTCACAAACAGGATCCAGAGCTTAAAGGCTCAAGATAGAGCAAGTGGAGAAAGCTTTCACCTTCGGTGACTTTTCAGGGAAAGATGGAGAGATACAGAGGATTAAGTGTTACGAGATGGCAGCAGGAAAGGGAGAGGGAACACAGAAAGCCCAGAGCATCATCCATCTCATAGCAACCAGGGAGTCACTCCAACAGCACCAAAATGGGCAGGAATAAATGTGACATGGAAATAAAAGTGCAGGTTGAGGTGAAAACCAGAGACACTTCGGGTGAGTGAGCTGGAGAAGCTGTGCTGGGAACAAACCACTGGGGTAGGAAAGGAGCAGCTCCAGCCTTGGCTGCAGGAGGGGATGAGCAGGGAAAGGCACTGAAATATGGCCTGGCAGTTTTTAAGGATGCTGCTGCATGGATCCAAGCTGTGCCAGGATCACAGATCCCAGGAAATGTTTGGATCCCAGTGATGACCAGCAGGCTCAGGGAACAGAGGGCTGGGTTTAGCAGAGGCTCTCAGGATCCTGCTGCTCCCAGGGAGGTTTGTGCTGGGACATGGACAATGTTGATTTGGGAATTCTGGCTCCATTTAGCTGCCACTCAATGAGGGAAGGAGCAAAACCACCACCTTTGGCTCTGCTCTTACTCCAGCATAAATCCATCAGCCTCTGGATCTCCTGCCCCAGCTCAGAGCCAGCCCTGGGTTTTGCCTCCTTGGGAGAGCAACCAGGGGAAGATCCCAATGCCAGAGGATTCCAGGGTGACCCTGCTGAAACCCAGGGGGCCAGAAATCACCAGTGAGGCACATTAACCACTGCTGAGCCCTCTGAGATCCCCACCTGGAAGCCCTTTGGAATTGCTGCGTTCTGCAAATGCCACTTTTCCAAACTGAACATGTGACTTTTCCCCCCAGTTTTCTTGGAATAAATCATGAATCACTTCCAAAGGTGCTCCTGTATCCCAGCACTTGCTTGTTTGCCTTCTACACACGAGCACTTTGGTCTCCAGCAGCTGAAAATCCTTTTATTGAGAGGTTTTCGTGGATCTCAATGAATATTCAGAACTGAGGACTCAGACAGAAATTACAATAATCAAAGACAATTTTCAGCCTTCAGGTGGGCCCAGGGCAGGGATTCCTTGACCTTCATATGGGTGTTTGTTTTCAGCAGGGCAGCCCCAGAGGTAACATTTGCAATCCTTTCATGAATCAAAGGCTTGGCCAAGAAAAAAAAAGCTGAATAGGGAGATTTTAATTGGAAGAATTGTCTGTCGAGGTATTAAAAATGTCACTCAATCCCCGGGGTTTGGTGACTGGGTTTGAAACGTGTTAAAAAAAAAAAAAAAGCACAAACCACCACCAGTGTTGGGGAGTGTCACTTCTGTCTGCTGCTTTCTGGGAATGGCTGGCTGGGAGGACAGATTTTCCCGGGAATTTGTCAGGCTTTGTCAAAGGATGACATGTTTTGATGGGATGCCTTCGGAGGTGCTGTCAGCTCAGGGCTGGTTCCTCAGGAATCCACTGCCAAGCTGCTGGGGAAAACCCTTGGTGGGAAAGCTTTGGAGAAAGAGCAAGCTGAGCTTTTGGAGGCTCAGCTCAAACCTGAGCAAAGTCCTTTTTTTGGGATGAGAGAAGAGCCAGGGCGGCAATGTCTTCACGGCACTGGGAGAGACGGGCAGCGGGATCCAGGGATCCTGCGAGGAGTGGAGCTGCTTCCAGAAACAAAAGGCCGGGAAAAGAGCTCCTCCAACTAGAGCTGGGGCCAGGTGTTTGTGATGGCACCGAATTCCTCGGAGAGCTGTTTGCTGGAAAGGTCATTTGCCTGCTTTCTCTGGCGGTTGGAGCGCTGAAAGCCTCCCTAAATTGGCTCGTTAAATGTGACGCATTGCAGCGGCAGCAGCAGCTGGAACATCCATTTCCTGGCAACTCTGATCCCAATCCTGACCCGGGGGGAGTGGGAGAAGAGGTGGGGTCAGGCTGGTCCTTGGTGAAAAGCAGGACATGAGCAATGCCACCTTCTTTGGAAATTCTTGTGGTGCCTGATGTGACTCTCTGACTGTGACAAAGCTCCTGAGTGGCAGGTCCACTCCAAAAGGATCCAGGATCACTCCCAGGGGCAGCAGAGGTGTAGTGGGATTAAGATGGAGTTAAGACAGATCCAAGGATGAGAAGAATAGAAGAAAAAGTTGCCCTGAGAAGCTGTGGCTGCCCCATCCCTGCAAGTGTCCAAGACCAGACTTGGAGCAGCCTGGGCTCGTGGAAGGTGTCCCCCCCCATGGCAGGGGGTGGCACTGGATGGGCTTTAAGGCCCCTCCCAACCCAACCCATCCTCTGATCCCATGATTCATCCCACACATGGTCCCTGCCAGTCCTGCCCTTGCATTCCAGGGACATTCAGCCCTCACACGTGACCCCCTGTGTGGACACCAGACCTTCCCACATCCCACATTTCACATCCCACCGTCCTCCCAAGAGAACCATCGTGTTGGAGACCAACTTCCCAGCATTCTCCTCCCAGAGCAGCAGCTGGGAAGCAGAGCAGTGGCACCACAGGGCTGTCACTGTGCCCTGGCACAGGCTCTTAGCCTCCCACTCGTCCAGGAGCAGCACCGAGACCTCTGCACTGAGATTTTCAATTAAGGAGCACAAAAGCCCGTTTAATAAACTCTGAGAGCCTCGTTAGATGAGACACAATTAAGATTAATGTTGATTTGGGACCAGAGGAGACAGGGCTGGGAGTGAATCAAAGAGGGGCAGAGAGTTTGCAACACTGGGATAATGCAAGGCTGAGTTTCCCTCCTGGAGCAGTGGATGGTATCCAGAGTATTGCTGTGCTGGAGGGAACCTGCCTGTATTTCCCTTTTCTCTCCGAAGACAAACACCTGAGCACCCCAGGCTTGAGCTTTGCAGTCCTTTCCCAGCCCTGAATTCCAGGAGGGATCCTGACCCCCATGGCTGCATTGGATCAAAGTCCTCCTGAGCCTTCATCTGGCAGGAAACTGGGAAAGAAGGAAAAGGCTGTTTTGGCCTCCTGTGATAAGGAGCATCCCTGTATTTTAGGTCGTGCCTGGGTTGAGAGGAGGATGAGTCAGTCCAGCTTAAAACCTGCTGTGTCCTCTGCTCAATCTGTTTAACCTCCTCTAATGCAAATTAAACCATGCCTAATTTATTAATGTATAGGAAGAGAACTTGGCAAAAACATTTCTCTGCCTTTTAATGGCATTTTAGCAACAGAAACAACACATTTCTCACGGCTCACGCTGCCACTTTCTAATCCTTGCTGTGTTTTCACAGCACAGTCAGTCATTTCTTTGCCCAACCCCCCAGCTGGCAGAGAATAAAATTGGGCAATACTCCCCAGATAAGGCCTGGCTGGGTATAAAGCCCTGGCAGAATCATTCCAGTGGCTGTGGAAATCCTGTGGAAAGGGCTGTTTGCCATCAGCCATCAGCTCAACCTGCCAGAGGCACGTTGGTGACTCACCCACTGAAGGTCTCTGGTTGGAATTCTCCTGCTCTGGGATGGGAGCAAATCTCCAAAGAGGCCAGTGAAGGGTAAAACCTGAGCTGACTTTGGCTGTAAAACCTCTTAAAAAGCCAGAAGTGCCTGGCTGTGAGGGTGGTTTGCAGGGAGGAGGAAAAGAAGGGTTAAATTTTTGGTTTTCATTGTAAATCAGACCAGGTTTTGAGGAGGGCAGAGTGAGATCCTGAGGGAAGAACAGCTCACCCTGCTCACCCAGGGCAGGGAATGTGCCCAGGGCTTGGAGATAGGGACAGAAATCACAGCCAGGGCTGAGTGTGATGGAACAGGGACCCAGCAGATAACACAGAGCAGATATGGGGGCAAGGCTGGCTGCAGGAGGACTCAGACAGGCTCTGGCAGCCTGGGTTTTATTCCTATTTCAGCATTCAGGGTGTCAAACACCCTGCTGGATGCTAAATACTGCAATGCTTCTTCCTGTGCTTCAGGGAGTGATTTCCCGAGGTTTCACCCAGATTTCATCCCTCCCCTACTGTCACTGTGAACAAACCACCTGCACTTTGGCCATAAATTGAGGATATTGTTTCTAGCCTGCCCCACACACACACACAACCCCTGAGCCCTGGCAGGAGTTCCCTGGCTCATTTTCCACCCCCCTCAGCACTGCTGGGGCTGGGAGTGTTGGAAAAGGGGCTCTTGGTGGCACTGAGCCCTTCCCCAGGCTCAGCAGCACCATCCTGGCCATGACACTGATGGAAGGGGGGTGAACATGTTGAATCCTCCCTCAAGACCCACTCTGAGTGATCAATTCATCCCCTTTGCCCCAAGAGAGCCCCACTGAGCCCCAGTTTCCCTCCCAAGTCGTCCCTCTTGGAGAAGGTAACAACAACCTGCACATTTTCTGGAGATTCATTGTCAACAAGAGCCACCTGATTGTCCATCTAGGGCTGTGTTTTCCAGCAAAACCCCCACCTGGATTAGGGAAAGGACACTTATGTCAAAGAGGTGCCAAATTGATGCACCAGGACTTCTCCTTTTCATAAAAAGTGACTATTCCTGGGAGGTTTTAATAAAACTCTGGTGCTGGCACCAAACATGCACTTTGTGCTGGGACTTTTCAAATCCCTCCTCCGTGCAGGTGTGGGAAAGGAAGCACTGGGTTGTTTTAGAGGTGGAAAACCGAAGGGAATCAGAGCCCACCTCACATCAAACCTGTCAGGTTAAAATCAGGAGCTGAGCCAAGATCTGTGAGGCCACAAGTTGACACCGAGAGCAGAAGCTTTTCCTCACTGGTTGGAGTCATCCTTTCCTCTTTAGTTGCCCCTGTTTCTGTGGGAATGGATTTCATTAAGTGCAATGTGTTTGCAAAACAAGAATTCCTTCTGCAAAGGCACATTTCCCCGTTCCCTGGGGCCCGAGAGCCGCTGCCCGCTCAGGAAATAAAATTAGTTGTGATTCTTGGGAAATTAGAAAACAAATCAGTCATTACCCTAATGGAAAGCTCTTTTCAGTCCCATGGGTACACTCTGCACACAAGCCTAAAGTGGTTTCTTGGGGGGTTTATGGAAAATTAATAGAAGCCAAGTCGTGCTGTAAATCAAGAGAGGAATTAGTAAAGAATTCAGAAGCTTCTGAGTTTTCTGCCTCCCGATGTCACTCTTGCTGGCAAGGAGTTAATCTTCAGGGCTTTATCAAGCTTTGAAATCAAGGCAAAGAGGATCCTTGGGTTGATCAGCACATGGATTGTGCTTTTCAGCTTCCCTTGAGTCTTTCTGGTCATCACTGGTGGTCAGAGCATCAAAATCCAGGTGATTAGTGAAGGATAACCCTTCATCAGGGCCTGCAAAGGGGGTTGCACACCAAAATCAGAACTGATTGGCTCCACTTCTGTTCAATCTTAGTGTGGGAGTAAGATCCAGGGCTGGAGGGGATGTGCCAGTGGATGTTCCAGGGGGGCTGAAGCCTCTGTTTATTTTCTTTGGCTCTGGGATTTATTCTTCCATCTGCTCCTCATTATATTATTTTATCTCCAGGTGTGTGACTTATTGCAACGAGGGGCTTTTATTTTTATCTGGTGAAGTAACACCAAGTCCCTGTGGATCTGACAGGCCGAGAGATCACAGAATCATGGAATATCCTGAGCTGGAATGGACCCACAAGGATCATCCAGTCCAGCTCCTGGCCCTGCACAGGACACTCCAATAATGTGTCACTCAAGGTGCCACCGCAATAATGTGACACTCCCACCACGTGCCTGAGAGCATCAGATGTCTAAAAGGGGGGTCTGATCCTGGAATGAAATGTCTGGAAGGACATTTTGGGTCTGCCAAGTCCTCAAACCACTCAGAGTCTGCTGGTGGTTTTGTCTAACCCCAAATTCACAGAATCACAGAATGGTTTGGGTTGGAAGGGACCCTAAAGCTCATCTCATGCCACCCCCTGCCATGGGCAGGGACACCTTCCACTAGACCAGGTTGCTCCAAGCCCTGTCCAACCTGGCCTTGGACACTTCCAGGGATCCAGGGGCAGCCACAGCTTCTCTGGCAACCTGTGCCAGGGCCCAACCACCCTCCCAGGGAAGAATTCCTTCCTAATATCCCACCTAAATCTCTCCTCTCTTAGTTTAAAAGAGTTCAGCTGCTCCAGAGGATCAGGCTGGGGGTGGACAATGCCACAGATTTACTCAGCAACTGGAATTCTCCATCCCTGTGCTCTGCAGAGCGAGTCCCCAGCGCTGCACCCACAGGGCCCCTCCCTCCACAGGAGCATTAATTATTAATTGTTAATTACTGCCACTTCCCAAATGAGCTGGGAGCTAAAATGGGTTTTTCTAATCCCATCAATGGAGAACTCATGGCAAACCCACTGCAGGCAGATGGAGCTGGCAGGGAGGACATCAAGGCCTGCACTAATTACTCCACGTGTCTCAAGGACTGATAAGAAGTTGATTTATGCCTGCAACAGCCTGATAATTCCTGAAATAATAGATAGTGGGTGACTTAATTAATCAGAGTCAACCTGACTGTGCTGGGATTTGGAGTGAGGTTTGGATCCTGCAGTTGTCCCTCGTTGTATCAGGTGAGTTCTTGTGCTCTCATATTTGGGGAATGTGAGTGTGGCAGGAATAGAATCCCAGAGTCCTCAAGGGCTGGCAAAGCCCTCCAAGATCCAGCCTTTGAGCAAACCCCACCCTGCCAACTGAACCACAGCCAGGAGGGGGGTTGAACTTGTTTTAATTTCTGAAAATACAGTTTATATTCACGTCCAGACTGACATTCAGAACCAATAAATACACACGACAGCTCCCCAGGACTTCACAATGATCAGCACTGACAGAACAACAGAGTGGTCACAGCACGTTTTCTATGCACTTTGGGTTAGAATGTGAGAACATCATGAATACACTGAATCCTTTGGGATTTAGACCTGTTTAGGATTTAGGTCTTCCTAATCATGGGGTTTTTTTCCTCATTCTTGGTGTGTTTGAAGGATTCCTGGGCACCATGAATCCCTCAGGTGGGTTCATGACAGCAAACCAATGCAGAAGGAGCACCCAGCAGGTTCCAACCATGGCTCATGCACAGCTCTGAGGTCAGTGCTGGAGCCTTTTGGGTATGAAACTCTTAAGAAACAGCATTTTTCTCATAAGAGATCCCCTTGATGGATCTCAGAGACACTGTCTGAGCTGTTTTCTGCTTTGAGCTGCTCCCAACAGTGCAGAGCAGCCATAAGCCCAGCTTAACAAGGTGGTTAAAACTGATTTCGTGTGGTTTTGCATCACTAGGGCAGTACAAAGCCTGGAGATCTCCAGAGGACCCAAAGTGGTCCCACATGACCCAGGTCACCACGAGAGCTTGGCCACAGCCCAGCACGGCCCCTACCACTCCGAGCTGGGGAAGGGAGGGGAGTGAAGCCACTTCTATGTACATTTACTGGAGCCTGTGGGTCTCCACCTTTCACCTTTGCCACGAATTCATCCCTCCTCGAGGCCCCCCAAGTTCTCCAGCTCCACCAGCCCTTTGCAGCCCCAACCCACGCCCTCAGACCTTGCTGGTCTGCATGTGGCCGTTGAACTCCACGTTCCTCTGGGTCAGCATGGACTCCTGCAGGCGGCTGCTGTTCTCCTGCCTGTGTTCCACGGGCTCCCCGTCCTCCACGCCGTTGCCCTTCCGCAGGCAAAGGACTTTCTGAAAGCTCTGCTTGAAGTTGTCAGAGAGGAACCCGTAAAGGATGGGGTTGGCACAGCTGTTTGCATAGGACAGCACCACCATAAAGAAGTACAAGCCCTCCAGCACGGGGTCTGCTGGCAGGATGAATATCAAGTTGACGATGTTCATGGTGTAAAAGGGGAGCCAGCAGAGCACGAAGACCACCACGATGATCACCACCATCCTGGTCACCTTCCTCTCCGACCTCCTGCGCCTCGTAGACCCCACCCGGACCCCTGACGACTTGACCTTGATGACAATCAGCAAATAGCAGAGGCAGATCACCAGCAGAGGCCCAAAGAAGCCCAGGACCGAGGTGTAGACGATGAAAGCCGCCGACCAGATGCTGACGGGCTCCGGCCAGTTCATGTTGCAGGTCTGAAAGTCCTCCTGCACGTCTGAGAAGATGATGACTGGAAGCACCACCAAGAAGGAGAATGTCCACACGGTCACGCTGATGAGCTTGGCCACCCTGGGCCGCCTCCACTTGGTGGATTTGATGGGATGAACCACAGCCAGGTACCGGTCCATGCTCATCACCGTCAGGCAGAAGATGCTCGTGAACTGGTTGATGCCGTCCACGGTCATGACCAGCCTGCAGAGGAAGGAGCCAAAGGGCCAGTAGGAGATGGCGTTCTGGGTGGCCAGGAAGGGCAGGCCCAGCATGAAGAGCACGTCGGCCACGGCCAGGTTGAGGATGTAGATGTTGGTGACGGTTTTCATCTTGGCGTGACGCAGCACCACGTAGATGACCAGCGTGTTCCCGCTGAGCCCCACGGCGCACACCAGGAGGTAGCAGATGGGGATGAGCACTTTGTGGACGTACTTGAAGGGGGGCTGCTCCGGGAGGGTCCCGTTCTCCGTCGTGTTCGTCAGCAGGGAGGAATTCCCGCCGCCGGAACCGCCCTCGGCGCCGAACGCGTTGGAAAAGTACAAAGGATCCATAACTTTTTACTTTTTAAGGCTAAAGGAGGTTAAACTTCATGGGCATCTTGTTCCTAGAAAGAAAATTTGAAGAGGAAGAAAAAAGAGAAAAGGAGTGAATTCACAGAACATTCAGTTTGACACGTCACTTAATTTTCTCTCCAGGTTCAGGATTTGTGTTGGAATTATGCAGTGAGCATGTGAGATCAATGCCTGGACAAAGGAACTGCACAGTGGGAGAGCTCAGGGCTCATCCCAGAAGCTGCTGGCATCTGTTTCATTTTCACAGGATCCAGGCAGAGCTGGATGGAACCATAAAGATGGGAGGCTGCACAACAGTAACATGGGAACAGCAGGAATCCTGCTGGGAAACACGGGTGAGAGGGGAGAGGGTGAGGCCATCACGCTTCCCAGCCTGAGGCAGAAGGAGTTGGAATGCCCTGGCATGTGGTTGTTTGGGTCCAAAACCTGCTGTAACAAGTCCTTCCTCTGCTGATAAGAAACAGGAGGTTTTGCAAACAGCCTTCCCCATTTGAGTGTCTCACTCTCTGTGAGCCAATGGCCTCTTCTGGGATATCCAGGAGCTGGGCTGATAATGCCAACACTTCCCAGCTTGGAAAGAGGAGAGGGTCTTTTAGCAAGGTCATGGCGTGATAGGACAAGGAATAATGGCTTTAAACTGAAAGGGGATAGGTTTAGTTTAGACATGGGGAAAGAATTCTTCCCTGGGAGGGTGGGGAGGCCCTGGCACAGGTTGCCCAGAGAATCTGTGGCTGCCCCTGGATCCCTGGAAGTGTCCAAGGCCAGGTTGGAGCAACCTGGGCTAGTGGAAGGTGTCCCTGCCCATGGCAGGGGGTGGGACTGGATGAGCTTTAATGTTCCTCCCCACCCAAACCATTTTATGATTCTCTGAAGTCCACAAGGCCACCTTTACCCTTAATTTTCTGTCTAAAATCTGATGGAGGAATTGTTGGAGCAGAATTCAGAAGGGCTCTGAGGAGCACACACGGATCAGGCTGAGAGCAGAGCCCTGCATTGCTGCTGAGAGCTTTAAAGTCCCATTTGGGGCAGTTCTGCTGTCACTGAGGTGACCTGGGGGGGCTCAGGGATGACTCCACCCCACCTCACTCCTGCACAGCCCAGAGCCAAAGGCACTTCCCAGCTCTTGGGATCAGAAGCTCTGCTGGGATGTTTCCCAGGTCTCCCTGTTTGCATGGAAACATCAGTCTGATGGATTCAAATGCCACTTATTGCCTGGCAGAGCCACTGGAGAACCCCCAGGGAACACCAGCAGTGTGGAATTGGGGAACTAAACCCTCCATGACAATGACAAAACCCCAGGGAAAAAGCCCAAGGTGGGAAGGGCCATGGCTGAGCTCCCTTCTCCGTGGATCAGGATGAGTGCACAGGAGAGGAACAACCCCCTCCTTTTCCATCTCTCAACACTGTTCTTCTCTCAGTGTTTCCAATCCCTCTCCTCTCACCTGAACTGTACTTTGTGGCCGAGAAACACCTTTATTCTGCCAGAAATCCAAGCTGCAGTGGGCACTGCAGGGCACAGCTGAGCAGAGGGGGTGGCAGGAGAGGTTTTAATAGACATTCTGCAAGAGGCTGAGAATTTCCAACGCCCTGTTTCTCTGCTGGGCTTGATTCACAGGAATATTTTTTCATATTTTTGTCCAAGTAGGTGTTTATAAAGCATTTCTCCAGAGAAACTTGAAAGCATTTGCTCTAAAAAAGTTGCAGATTCAAAACACGAGGTCTCTCCCGAGTCTCACAACGAACCTCGGTGAAGGTGCTCAAGCAGGTTGTGCTCAGCAACCTTTGTTGCCATCACCTGATGGTCACATTTCCATAATAATCCGGGGGCAGGAAGCTGGATTCCCAAACACCCAGCCCACTCTGCATCCATGCCTTTCGAGCCCAAGCAAACTGTGCATCACTGCAGCACGAAAACCTCCTTGTCTCCAGGAGGAATCCAAACCCACCTCCACGGCTGTTGCTGGGCTTTCTCTTGGGGTGAGAAAAACTGCAGTGGGGGAAGAGGAGAAGTCCCTCCAGCTCCCAGTTGTAATCACAGATCTGCTGCTCTGATTTGGAAACGTGCAGATGGGGAGTAGGTGTCTCACATGTCACTCCATGGCTGGGAGGAGATGGAGCAGGGAAATCAGGGATCCAGGGGGGGCTGGGATGGCAGGAAGAGCTCCACATCATCTTATTCCACCCCAAATCCAAGCCAGAGGTGAAAAGGACCATTTTAAAGCTGTAAATAGTTGGGAGGGTTTTTTTTCAGGGTTTGCTTTAGGGCAGTCGTGAGAGCAGTTGAATTTGGGGGTTATTGTTCTAATTTTTTAGGTGATTATTCTAAAGCCAGTTTCCTAATTTCGGTCATGAAGGAAATATATGAACCATCTACAGCGTTCTTACAAATGCTGGCTTGGAGCTGGAGATGATCTGAAGGTTCTGAACACTTTGTTTGGGTGTTTGGGTTCAGGTGTTGCAGCCACGGGCACGGTGGGAGCATCCCTGCAATCCCTGCAGGGAGAGCTCAGCCAGACCATACCCCTTATAAATGAAATAGGACTGGGTTAGTGCTCAGATAAAAAAAGGCAAAGCCCAGCTCTGTCTAAAAAGTGGAGTTTTAAATGCTGTCCTGACCCTCAGCTTAAAATATTGTGTTAAATTTCAGTTTAAAATATTGTGTTAAATCTCAGCTTAAAATATTGTGTTAAATCTCAGTTTCTTCGTGGGGGGGAATCTGGGAGAAGCCACAGCAGCCCCACACTCCTCCTGTGCTCTGGGGGTTTGGGAAGATCCCATTTTCTCTCTGTGTGACCCAGCTGGGATGTTTGAAGGGCAGAATACAAAGGAAAAGGGTGGTGGGATGGGGCAGTCAGTGTTTATAAACTCTTTTATTTCCAGCTGAAACTTTGGGGCTGAGTTTGGTGCTGAGCCTGGGAAAGCACCTCTCCTCAGCAGTGCAGACAAGCTCAGCATCACCAGTCTGGGCCAAAAAAAAAAAAAAAAAAAGCCAAGTTTTTGTGCTGGGACTCCAAAAACAGGAGGATGCAAAAAGAACTGGAGCTCAGCAGGGGCAGGTCAGGAGGTGCAGTCATGTGTGGCTCATCCTGGGGCTCTCAGAAATGAGGAAGGCATCTTTCCTCTGAAGTCACCTCCTTGGAATAGGTGACTGTGGAAATGACCCAGGAAGTTCCAGCCTGGTGCTCCTTCCACTGCCTTTGGAATTGAGGCCTTGGAGGAGCAGGACAAGGAGCTCCTTTAGTTGGACACTCTCAGATTTCTTCTCCCCCTGAAGAAAACCTACAGCACAAAGGGCTCTCCCAGCCATCCATGCCTGGCATTCCTGATGCACCCAAAGGTTTTCCTGGAAGGACCTTGTGTGTCTTCCACGGAGAGGGACAGTTTCCAGCCTCCTCCAGCAGCAGCTGTGACGTCTCCTCCTGCTTCTGTGCTGTCCCCAGGGGTCAGTGCACTTTGTC
Source organism: Pseudopipra pipra (assembly GCF_036250125.1). Classification (NCBI taxonomy): domain Eukaryota; kingdom Metazoa; phylum Chordata; class Aves; order Passeriformes; family Pipridae; genus Pseudopipra; species Pseudopipra pipra. Next base: position 14,904,548 of record NC_087564.1, read on the forward strand.
ACTGCAGTATTTTGGGGCTCTTCTCTTAGTTCTATGTGAACATTAACCTTCACTCTCGGGGGTTTTGTTGAATTAAAATTAAAACGTGATGAATTTCACAATATTCATTGTCATACTGAGAGCACTGAGAAGGAAATCACAGAATCCTGGAATAGTTTGGGTTGGAAGGGACCTTAAAGAACATCCAGTCCCACCTCCTGCCATGGGCAGGGACAACTTCCACTGTCTCAGTTGCTCCAAGCCCCGTCCAACCTGGCCTTGGACACTTCCAGGGATGGGACAACACATTTGCTGAGGGGGAAATCCATTTGCTGAGGCTCTGATGCAAAATCTCAAGTGTTCATATGGTGCCAACCTGCAGGCTGGCAGCACCAGGAGGGAGTTTCCATCACCTGAACATTCCCATGTGAGGATGTGATGTGCTTAAAGTCATCCAGGTATGAAAACTGAGCCCAGACCTCGGGTGTCCATTTCTTGTTTTATCCACTCAGCCACGGAAACCTCCCTCCCTTGTAGCCACTGGTATTTTGTTTGTTTTTGGGTTTTTTATGATATGGCAACAACAAAAGAAAACCTGGACAGCTGCAGATGATGTTTTTCTGGCTGTTTTGGGTGAGCACAGAGGATTTGTCCCTCTGTCCATCTCACAACTTGCCCCATTCTGCCTGGGCTCACATTGTCACTCCAGCAGTCAATGGCCATGAACCTCCCCAAAGGATGACTAAACATAATTAAGACATGCTGACTGATACCTGATAGCCTTGTTTGGGTGTTCTTAATTAGTGGATTAATAAAACACATCCCCTCCAGGGCACTTGTTCTCAGCCAGATTTTTTTCCCTTTGGTGTTTGATCTCCAAGCCACCCCACTGGTACAGTCCATAAATTATGGGCTTTCTGCTTAAAGCACACAAACCAGAAAGGAGATAAGAACACAGACCCAGAGTAACCAATGATATCATTCCAAATTCTCCTTTGGCAGGGCAAAAAAAAAAATCAGCATCCACTGCAGCTGAACATATCTGACTGTCCATGTCCCTGCCATAATGAGGGGAGAAAGAAAAGAGGGATTATAGCACAGCCCATCCTGCTCAGAAATTAGTGAAAACTTCTCTAGCAGGTATCCTGAATACATGTAATTTTGCTGGGTAACAGAGTGAGGATCCAACATCACAGAGCCCATCAGTGACTGAAAACCATCACAGCCTAAGGAAGAACAAACCTTAAAAATGCCCGGCCAGATGAAGGCTGAAATCCTGCCTGGCTCTGGTTGCAATGGCAAAGCAAAAATAACCCTCTGGAGTGCATTGCATGAGAGTGGAGCTGGGATCAAGCAGGAATTACAGAAAGAAACCTAATTTTATGAGTCAAGATTTGATCTCGCTGCCTATTTACTGCTGGAATCATAACTCTCTTATGCAGCACCGACCATAATTGCTGTGAATGGAATTACAACAACAGGATGGCAAATTGCTGCTTCCAGGTGCAGGAGGACCAGGAATAAGAGCCAAAATGGGAACCCAGAGGGACAGGCTTTGAAAACAGGCATTCTAAGGTGTAATGGGAAGAAAAGCAGCTGGATATTTCTCCAAGAATTACGTGCTGGCAACAGAACTTTGTAGGGTTTTCCCATCCCAGAAAGAAACCTCATTTTAGGAGTCAAGATCTTCCCACCCCATGGATTTGTCAGTGGAGTAATTTGCTGTGATAATTTGCTGTAATAAACAAAGAAAACTCTCTTGGTCCTTCAGTAAATTTGCCCTTTTGGGTGTTCATCACCTGCTGCTTCCCATAATACAGCCCAGGGGCCACATTCCTGGTGTTTTCATGGATCCAGCAGGCAGAGCTGAGGGTTTTGCTGCTGGAAGGGGAGGGAGATGGTGTGAAAGTTGGTGTAACCTGGAAGAGCAGCTCTGAAATAACACCCCCAGGGAAGGCTCTGTGTGAGCAGGAGGGAGATGCAGCATCGTGGTGAGACCTCCTTCACCTCCTGGCAGTTGTCACCATGTCCTGGGACTAAACCAGGAGCTGCCTAAAAGCACACAAATCTCATTGTTCCATATGTAACATTCTTGGTTTCCCCTCTCCCAACCCTGTTCCACCACCTGGGGTTGAAAAGCAGAATGAATCAGTTCAGATGGGAACTTTCTCCTCGTTCAAATCTGCCATTTGATGTTTCTCAGGGCGTGTTTCTCGCTCCAAAAAAACCTGGAGGGATTGATTTTTCCCTACAGAACACACAACAAACCAACTGTCTCGCCCTAAATTGCTTCTCTCTTTGGATTAACTGCGTTGGTGCTAAACACTGATCAGCTGAAGTCCAAGTTGAATGACTTCTTACCACTTCTAGCAGTAGAAAAATCTTTAAAAACCACATTTTCAAGCTGACAACAGCTGGTTATGCCCCTGCTCACCCCAGCCCAGCGTTTCCTAGAGCACCCTGAGGAGACATGACCTGGTAACTTGCTCCTATTTTTAGTTTGCAAACAAACAGCCCATAAAACAATTCTGCTTTTGCCAAATATTTGCTGAATCCTTTCTTTCCCCGAGCACACTTCAGGCTCTGTTTTGCTCAGGGATTACTCACTCGGGCTGAGCTGGTCCTGCCACACAGACAGTCCTGGAAATCACCTGCTGCTGGTTTTGCTCCCAGATTTCAGCAGCTTCAGGCAGAGGAAGGTGTGGAGCCGACATCTCCGTGCCCTCCCCGGGCTGGGATGACCTTCCAAAATCCAGCTCCAGCCCTGGTCCATCACCATCAGCAGGGGTTTGTATCAAAATGCTTCTCTTCCAACCCTCTCCTCTGTACTCCAGCTCATCCAAATCCAAACATCAGCTGGTCTCAGGGACATGAGAGGCTCAAAGACAGGGCAGTTGAGGAGCTCTGACTACAGGTTGTGTCTGATTCCAGGCTGGGGGAGAGCTGGAACAGCCACGGATCCCTTTGGCTCGGGGAGAGCCCCGGGTTGGAAGGAGCTCAGGAACAGCTTCTCTTGCTGTAAGAAGTGAAGCAGCTCCAGAAGAGGAGCCTTGGGGATGAACTTCCAAGGTGTGGGGTCTCTGGCTTGGATAAACCCCATACCAGCAGTGCAGATCCACCCCAGCCACCAAGTCTTGGTGCCAGCGTGCCCAGGAGCTGGGATTTCCCACCCCAGCACTCCCAGACTGCTCCCAGCACACCGAGAACACTCTGCCTGGTTAAACCTGCACGTCTCCTCCCTCAAAAACTCCAAAAGCTCTCTAGTTCACCCCAACACAATCTGCAAGTCCAAAACACCTGAGCCGGGTTGTTCTTTCCCTGCTCTTCAGCGCAGAGCTCCGGGCACCGGGAACAAGCTGTGCCCGGATCCGGGAATTCTGGGAGCCGCCTGGAGCCAGCACAGGGACACACGGAGCTGCTCCCAGCCCCGAGCAGCGCTGACCCCCAGGGCTCCACTTCGACCTTGACATTCGCGTCCTGCTGCCCACCCTGGAGCAATTCCAGCCCCCCGTGTTGGATCGGAGAGGAGCATCCTGCGCTCAGCTCCGGCCCCCCGGGGCTGGCTGAGCCCCATCTCTGCGGGCTGGGCACATCCAGGGCTTTCGCACCTTTTTGGGGAGGGCAACACCGGGCTGTGCCCGCACATCCCTCCCGCGGGTGCCTTTCTCATCCCTTTGGAGCTTCCAAGCCGCGCTGAGGCTGCTCCTGCTTCAAACGCCGCGTCCTCCGCCTGGCAGCGGGACCCTCCCCGGGGTCCCTCCAGCCAGGACGGGTCATCCCCGTCTCCAGCGGGTCCCTCCTTGCCATCCCTCCAGCCAGGACGGGTCACCCCCGTCTCCCCCACCATCCCTCCAGCCCGGACGGGGGGCACTCCGCATGGAAAGCCCCCTCAGAAGGGCAAACTCGGGGTGGCCACAAGCGGGACCGATGGCTCCGGTGCCTCATTTCACCGCAGCGAGCCCCCAAAAGCGCTTTGCGACCCCTCGCCTGCCCCATCCCCATCCTCCCTCCTCTCCCCTCATCGCCGCCTCCCTCCTCCCCCAGCCCCGCTCGCTGCTCCCGTCTCCCCCGGGGGTCGTTACCTGCAGCTCCAGGGGCTCCTCTGCCCTCTGGAGTCAGGATGCTCCCGCTCCCCCCCCGAGCCGCGGCTGGAGCCCCGCTCCGGGAGCGCTCCCCGCGCGTCCCTGCGGCGGCGGGCGGGGACGGGGCCGCTCCCCCCACCCCGGGGAGGAGGGACGGGGCTCCCGGCCGGGGGAGCAGCGGCCCTGGGGCCACCCCCCCGTCGGGAACTCGGGCGGGAGGGTGGGAGCCGAGGGAGCGGGAGGCAGGAGCGCTGCGCCGGGATGCTCTGCCCGACGATCCCCCCCGCGCGTCTGTGCCCCCTCCCCGTGTCTGTGCCCCCTCCCCGTGTCTGTGCTCCCTTCATCATATCCGTGCCCACCTCCCCATGTCCGTGTCCCCCTTCCGAAGTTTCTACCCCTCTCCCCATGTCCGTACCCCCTCTCTATGTCTGTGCCCCTCTTCCCACGTTTGTGCCCCCCTCCCCGTGTCTGTGCCCCCCTCTCCATGTCTGTATCCCCTCCTCATGTCTGTACCCCCCTCCTCATGCCTGTGCCGCCCTCCCCAAGTCTCTGCCCCCCTTGCGATGTCTCTGCCCCCCTCCCTATGTCTCTGCCCCCCTCCCTATGTCTCTGCCCCTCTCCCCGTGCCCGTGCCCCCCTCCCCAATCCCAGGGATGCCCTTACCTGGCTCTACCGCTCCCGCCGCTCTGCCCCGACCCCGCAGCCCGGGGGTCGCAGCCCCCCCGGCCCGGTGCGGGCTCCGCTCTGCTCCCGGCAGGGGCCGGAGCCCCCACTGCCCTCCGAGAGGAGAGACCCGCATTTCCTCCCCTGCCTGAGCTCCTTCCAGCCCCGACAAGTCCTTTTAAAGGCTCCCGCGGGCTGGTCCTCAGCGAGCCCCCTCCCCGAGCGCGGGGACTCGCTGCTGCTCCCCCCAAACACGGCACACGAGCCCGCGGGCTCCCCCGGGGGCAGCGACGAGGATCTGACATCTTCGGCACAGTTATTTGATGCTCCCGTCCCTGAGCAGAAGGGGAGACCGAGTGCCAGGGTCGCCCTCGCATCCTGCCTCTCCGCGGAGAGCTGCAGTCCCATGTGGGGAGGTTTTACTCCAGCTTGCTGCGAGTCAGACCCGAAAATTACTGTATAGTGGAAAGATAAGGGCTTAACATCCAGGCTGCGTCGGATTTATTCCCTCCTAACCTGCCTGGGGTTCTGCTGGGCAGGAAGAGGGTGAAATATTTGGAATTTTGAGTATTTTGAAAGGCAACAAGTGGAATAAAAGTCACGCAGAGCTCTCCCCTCTCCACCCTGCACCCTCCCTCTGCTGTTACATCTGTAAACATCAGTACCAGTGGCACTTACACTGCTTTGCTCTCTCACTCGTGAGGGGGTCAGGGCCGGGTGGTTACAGAGCTCAGAGCTCCCCAGCCCTGCCAGACACTCATCAGCATTCCCAGGGCATCGTGCTTCCTAATAATGGATATGAACTTCATGCACTGCCGAGGCTTTTCAATTAGAGACCTGTGATTGAGTCAGACGTGTGAAGGCAGGGGGAAAAAAAAAAGCGAAGGAGAGAGCTGCTTTTGGCATGTCAGCCTGTAATTCAATCTGCTGATGTATTTATGGTCATGTATTGCTAAATTGAACTCAGACTCTGGTCCTCTCTCGCCATGACAATGGGGAGAGTCATCCGATAAAAATAGAGTGGGGCTGATAAACAGAAAAGGAAGAGGAGATTTTGATCACCTCCTCTGGAAACATGCCAAGCAAAATGGGAGTGCAACAGCCCCACTGGGAACATCAGCTTGAATCAGAACGGGGTTAATTTAAGAATTACCCTCCAATATTTTATTAGCATTTTATTAGCATTTATGAGACGTGAAACGTTGCTGAGAGAACACGGTGGTCCCTGAGGTTCCCGGAAGAAAACAGCACTTTTCTTCTAAATAAACACCTTGGCAAAAGTCATTTTCCCGGGGTCTGTGCTGGGATAGAGGCAGGATTCTCCAAAGCCCTCAAGGCTTGTTGAATTCTTTACCCACTCGAGTCAAGGGCTGAATGAAGGGAGCAAAGAGACGATGTGAGAGCACTCCCTGTCCCGGTGCTTTTAGTGACTGATGCCCTGGGCAGAGGGCAGAGAGCAGCTCCACCAACCACAGGATAAACAGGGCAGGAAAAAGAACTCCTGGCACCCCCAGGGGTGGGCCCAGATGGGCAGGAGGGGCACCCAGACCTTCAGGGGTGCACGGGAAGGGTGGTGGCTCAGTTTTGTGCTGGGGAGGGTCAGTGTGTGGAGGATGTCACACCACAGTGATGTGACAGTTGTCTTTTATTTTTAACTCTCCTGGGTCTGTCCTCTTTGCTGTGTGTAATATTTTATAGCTGGATAATCTGTGTGTTTCTAACACCTTTTTGTGTCGACGTTCTGGAGAGGGGAGAGATCTAATACTGGCCTAAAAGCCTCAAACTGCAGTATTTTGGTTTGTTTGACCCTAGGTGGGTGTTGTTGCAGTCCAGCAGGCCAATGGAATCCTGGGATGCACGGGAAGAGCATTCCCAGCAGGTCAGGGAGGGGATCCTGCCCTGGGGAGGCACAGCTGCAGGGCTGGGCCCAGCTCTGGGCTCCTCAGCACGGCGGGGACAGGGAGCTCCTGGAGCTCCAGGGATGAGGAAGGGATGGAACATCTCTGGGAGCAGGACAGGCTGAGGGAGCTGGGAATGTTCATCCTCCAGAGGAGACCCTGAGAGGGGCCCTCAGCCACATCCAGCAGGGTCTGCAGGGAGGGGGCAGAGGATGGAGCAGGATCTGCTCCAGGGGCCCAGCAATGGCACAGGAGGAATCTGGGAAGTTTCACCTGGACATGAGGAAGAACTTCCCTCCTCTGCAGTGACCCAGCATGGAACAGAGACCAGAGACACTGTGGAGTCTCCTCAGTGGAGATATTCCAGAACCCTCTGGACACAATCCATGTGCTCTGGGATGATCCTGCTGGAGCAGGGACCCACTGATGTCCCTTCCAACCTGACCCATCCTGTGAAAACCCCCTTGGAACAGCCCTAACTCGGGTACAAGTGTCTTTATCTTGCCAGTCCTTGTCACACACAGGAATTCCGTGTCCCAACATGACCCCTGGATGGTGGTTTTCCCGCGGGAATGTTGAATGATGATGGAAGTGCTGGCACACATCATGGGAGTAACCCAGTTTAAACCAGTGCATGTAGGACACGGGGGAAGTGCCAGCTCCCAGGGAGCTGTGGGGACAGGATCCTTGGGAAGCTCCTCCTGCCTCGTGGAAACTGCCTCGTCCAAATGCAGCTGAAGAAGAAAGGAGGAGCTGTGATCCATATTTTTAGAAGGAAGAACTCCTGGGGAACTTGTGTCAGCAGCCTCTCCTGGTGAACTTGGCAGCAAGGAACAGGGGCTGAGTGCTGCTGAGCCAGGAATCAGGAGTGTGAGAGAGAGCTGGGGCCAAGCCTGGCTTGGACTAGAGGGAGGTGTTGAAATCCAAGGTCCTTGAGCTGGATTTCTTCTGATTAGAGGGGCTGGAGCAGCACAATCAAGATACCTTTTAACCTCAGAAGAGGTTAAAGAACCTTCTCTTTCTCAGAAGAACAGAGAAACTGAGAAGGAGCAGAGGATGTTTCTGAGGCCATTGCTCTAAAAACTGGTTGTGTGCAAAGGATTAGACCCAGAATTTTTCACAAGCACAAGAGGAATAAGATCAAACCCAAGGAAATCAGTCTTGGAAACCAGGCAAATCTGCATAACTTTGCCAGGCTGGAAACTGAGTCCTTGGTGCTTCCAAATCTTCCCAAGCTTTGGAAGGAGAAGCTTTATTTTTTAAAATGGGAGACCGAGGCATTGACAAAGAGGGAATTGTGTTCCTGGTTAAACAGATGGCTCTGGGAGACGTGTCCATTCCTCATTCCCATGAGCCTTCCCAAAGTGCAGGATGGCTTTGTGAAGATCCCAGCACAACAAGCCAAGCTGTGGTTCCCAAAACTCAGCTCCAACATTTGCCTGAGGGTTGTTCCGTGGGTTTCTCTCAGGATTTTAAACAGGATTTTTTTTTCTCTTTACCAGTTCGAGGAGAAAAAAAAAAAAAAAGACACAGGTAGAGGGGAAGAGCTCTGGGGTTGTTGCTTTAAAATCAAACCCTCGAGTTTGAGAGCTCCTCACTCGGAGTTCTCAAATCCAGCAGAGATTTGGGTTCCACTGTAGCCCTGAGTTATTCCCGTTACCATAGAAATAAATGGATGTGTTTGCTGCCTCAGCCCAGGCTGCCTGCAGATATCCATCAGCTCTGCTCCTCACCAGCCCCGGCCATGGCACTGAGCTTCCCACTTCTGCTCCTCCCGCCGACCCCGCGTGCAGCGGGAACTTTTATTTCTCCTTTTATTTTATTTTTTTAGTGATTGACTGATGTTCTGCTCACAGCAAACACTGAGCTTCAGCTCGGCTCCTGACTGGGGGAGACAGTGACTCCATTCAATGACATTCCCAGCTTGGCTGGAGCCGAATGTTTTCACTTTGCCTGCGGAACACGCCGAGGAAACGCAGGCAGCGGGAACCACGGGGAGGTGGAGATGTTTTCGCTTCTCTTTGTTATCCTCCTTCTGGAGGAAGGAAAATCAATGCCTTTCAAATCAGTGCATTAAAGAGCTCTCAAACGGGCTGTAATTACAGGCCCATCTGTTGTCAAATTGTTGAATTGCCGGCGGCAGAAATGAGGGAAGATCTTCCCACTTGGTCACTGCTGAGCAGCCCCGGGTCACTCCCATGGGAGGCACAGGCAGCCTGCTCTGATTTTTTGGAAGCCTTCTCGGAGGAGAAGGAGCTGGATTCACTCATCCCTGCCTGGATGAACCTTGGCCTGGCTCTTTGCAGCTTGGTTGGGAGAGGAAATTGCTTTTCTTTCCATGGTTTTCAAATCAGCTGCTCCCAATGGCCACGGAGCAAAGCAGGATGAGCAGAGGGATGGAGCTCCTGTGCTGGGAGGAAAGGCTGGGAGAGCTGGGATTGCTCAGCCTGGAGAGGAGAAGGGTCTGGGGTGACCTGATTGTGGCTTTCCAGGACCTGAGGAAAGATGGAGAGAGACCGTTTCCAAGGGCCTGGAGAGACAGGACAAAGGGGAATGGCTTTAAGCTGACAGAGGGGAAATTTGGGTGAGAAACTGGGAAGAAATCCTTCCCTGTGAGGGTGGGGGGGCCCTGGCACAGGTTGCCCAGAGAAGCTGTGGCTGCCCCTGGATCCCTGGAAGTGTCCAAGGCCAGGTTGGACAGGGCTTGGAGCAACCTGGGAGAGTTGAAAGTGTCCCTGCCCATGGCAGGGGTTGGAATGAGATGATTTTAAGATCCTTTTCAACCCAAACCATTCCAGGATTCTGTGATTCCATGATCTGGTGTGGGAGAGCTCCTGTACCCTCTGCACCCATCAGCCCATTATCCACACATCTCCTGGAACCTGGATGCACGGATGAAGCTGCACTTCAGACACGTGTGATTGAAAATATCCAACCTGGTGCCAGCCCCAAATCCCCCCAGCTCAGCCCAGGAAGGAGCCCTTGGCTCAGGGCTCAGCTTTATCTCCCTGACTGTATTTGCACAGAACCCAAAATGAGCTGAGAAGGAAACTATTCCTCCTTGTTCTTTTGTTTCCAGGACAAAAGAGAGTTTGGATTTTTTTTTTCCACTTCCATTTCCTTTCCAATTTTCAAGGCCAGGCTGGAGCAACCTGGACTAGGGGAAGGTGTCCCTGCCCATGGCAACCCTTCCCAGCCCTTTCTCATCTGCAGGATGACACGACTCAGGCTGTTTTCTGCCTTCCTTCCCATGGCTCTGCCTCCTGATGGAAATAACCCCCAGCCTTTGGTGCTGCTCAGAAATTAAGTCTGCAGACACATCCACTTCAATCGGATGCTTTGCTCTTAATGAGAAGCAGATGCAAAAAAAGAAAACAAAAAAAAATTAAAAACAGCTTCCATGTGCCAATTTGGGGAACAAAATAACCTGGTTATTAAATCCTGCAGCCAAATTCACTCCAGCACTGTAAGTGAACCAGTCTCATCAGCAGACCTTGCCACTGTTGGTGAGTGCTTGGCAATGGGTGGGATGCACCTTTCTGGGGTTCTCTCTGGCACTTTGCATGTCTTGTGTGAAGGACAAACATCACACAGGGGGGTTTTATCAGCTCCAGTGCCTTGTACCTGAAATATTCCTATTCACTCCTTTGAAATGCTCCATCAATACTGATTTCATTCCATCCCCAGGGAGCTTTATGCCCATTTCACAGGCACACTCTGTTCTGTGAAGCCTCCACAGTGAGCTGATAACAACACTGAAAAGGAGCACTGATATCTTTCCTCACATTAACAAAAACCAGCTCTTTACCCCCCCCAAAAAAAGCTTTATTACAGTGACCAGCAAGTTTCACTCGAGCATTTGTAGTTTTTACAAAATTATGCTTTTCGAAAGCAATGCTTAAAAACCATTTATTTACCTTTTATTTCCTTGGGTGCAGCCAGAAACCTTTAACTTTGTGTGAAATTGGAAAGTCCTATCGATTTCTGGGGAGGTTCTGGTTTGATTCTGGCAACCAAACCTCGTTCCTGCAGCTCTCACCTCCCTCTTTTCTGCTTCAGGGACTCAAACACGCTCTCATTGGGTGGACTGGGAGATAAAACTGGGCAGAGCTGGATATATTTGTGTTGCTAATGTCACCCTTCAAACCACGACTCAACGTTAAAGGAGATTTCTTTGGAATGATGTATCCCATAAGTATCCCAAACTCCCCCTTTTAAACACACCCAGCAGTGCCTTAGCTGAGATTGTTCCTGCTGCTGGTGCCCAAGAGGGCAGGGTTTAATCCTGATTTTCAAAACATCTCTGACTTTTTGAGGCCCTGGCACAGGTTGCTCAGAGAAGCTGTGGCTGCCCCTGGATCCCTGGAAGTGTCCAAGGCCAGGTTGGAGCAGCCTGGGATAGTGGGAGGTGTCCCTGCAGGACAGGGGTGGAACTGGATGAGTTTAAGGTCCTTTCCAACCCAAACCATTCCACAATTCTATGATTTGAGCCCAATTATCCAGGCTGAACTAATAAAGAAGTTCAGGCAGTGACATCCTCAGCCTTCATCCCCCTCTGGATGTGAAGTAACACTTATTATTGCCCTGCCACGGAGGGAACAGGAGCTGTGAGACTTTGCTGCTCCTGGCTCTTCCCTGGGCAATTAAATGCATTTTTAATCTCTATTTTGAATCCCGATTTTAATCACTGTGGTACCTCAGGAACACACCTGAACTCCAAGCCCTGTGTAATTCCTGCTTTAAGGAGCCATGGAAAGGAGTCACTTTGCCCTCCAGTGCTGAGAAGGGGGTGAAAGGCAGGAAGAGAGGGATGGAACCTGTGGAAATGTGCAGGTTTTATGCTTAGAACCTTTCACTTGCACACCCTCCTCTCCTGAGAAGGTTTGATCCAAACTTCCCACCCAAAAGAACCACGGCTGGTGGCAACAGAGAATCCTCTGCCCTGGATTCCTGGGTGCTGCCCTTGGGGTGGAGGAACCAGGATATCCCCCTTGAAGGGGAAGTAACGATCCCATCCCTGTAAAATTTAATAACTGACCCTCCTCCCTCACTTCTAATCCTCCTCCCTGGCTTTGCTGAGCTCCAGGTGAAGCTTAACCCAGGTCTGGGTGCAGACACAGCCTCTGCCCCAGGGGATGTTTCCTCCAGCCCCACAACAGGCAGCACCACTTCAGCTCTCCAGGCCAAGCCTTAAACAAAAAAAAATGGACTTTGTGAGACCTCTAGAGAAGGATCTGTCCTGCCTGGAACCCTTTTTAAGGCTTATCAGCTTTATTTTACTGTCCCTCCAGCTTCCCACCAGCCAAACCTCCCCCTGGCTGCTGCACTTGGGAAGCAAAGCAGTTTTTCCTTGTAATAGAAAAAACAAATTGCTCCTGGCAAGCAGGACTTGTTGTCAAATAGGTTTAATTTGTGGCTGGGCCCTCCTACACGAGACCACAGAGACTCAGAACTTATATAAGGAGTTTATCTTCTCCTCTGCCCTTGTTCCCTTCTTATTATAGCCCTGGATTGCAGAGCCATAGGTTGGTAATTTTGCCACTGCTTATCTGGGTGCAGTTTTTAACAGATTGTTGTTTTGGTTTTTTTTTTTGCTTCCCTGCACAGAACAAATGGCAGGGACAGGATGACAGATTTCCCAGAGAGATTCACACAAAGTAATTTTCTTGTAAAACCCTGTTTTCTTTAAATACTTGAGTGTTTGCAGCCTTTGGCAGCTCAGCCCATCAGGTGCTACAGTAAAGTTTGACTCGCCCACATTCCTACGGGATAATCTGGGTTCTCAAAAACGCAACTTGGAGCTGCAACTCTTGTGGGAAACCATTTCCTGCCATCCTTTGGAAATCAGGACATGAATGAGAATAATTCCTGCCTCTTTTCCCAGATTTTCCACTGAGCTGGTCCTTGCTCTGCTCTAATTTCTGAAGACAAGAGCTGTGGAGAAGCTCTTGTGGTCATGATTGGAGCATCCTGTAATTTCCACACCATCCTTGGGGCTTGGAAAGGTTTTCTTGTCTTTGGCAGGTGGGAAACAAAGCACAGGGGAAAAAAACTGATTTCCCCAAAGTCCCACACGATTTTGGGGGCTTATCCCTGGGGGAGAAGATTCCCTGCTATTGCAGTTCACAGCTGCAGATTAAACTCAAAGTAAAACCATCTCCAGAATTCTGAAACTATTTCAGCTCCAGAGATTTCACAGGAAGAAAGATGTTGGGAGGGGAAAGCGAATTTCTTTCATTCAAATATTTTAAAAATAAATTTTTGTCGAGTAATTTCTACTTTCTCACTCTTTCCATGGTTTCTTTTCTATTTTTTTCTTTTTTTCTTTTGGCCATCTGGTTTTCAAGCACCGGAAGAGACACCTCCACTGTCACAAGAACTGGAAAGGGAAGTGTGGGGTGTGATCCTGGAGTGGTCTGTGCTCCACCACAGAGGTGTTTTGACCACCCCCCACCTGGGGGACCTTCCAAGGTCACTTCTTGCTTTCAGCACCGAGCAGTTGTACAAAGAAGGGTGGGAACAATTGGACTTCCAGCTGCTCCTGGGAGTTATTTTGGTCCCTTGAGGCCTTTAGTGGATCCTGGGAATACTGTGGAGCCTAATCCAAGGAGCTGGGCTACCTGCCCAGCCTCCTCTGGTTTGGAGAGCCCGACCTCACATCTTGCTCCTCGAGGGAGGGAATCCTTCTCTTCAGCTCAAATTGTAGCAACACAAACCACAACCCAAAGCAAAGGGGTTTCCTCAGGCAAATCCAGCCATCCAGGCTCAACTTAAGGCTCTCTGGGGCTGGAGAACCCCTCTAACCCCTTGGCAGTTTGGGGGTCACCATCCCAGGAACCTCCTGGGAACCTTCTCCAGGATCCAGCAAAAAATGAGTTTGCTCCTCAGTGCAGTGCTTTTTCCTGGGATGAATGGGATCTCTGAGGATCACTGGGCTGAATGGGATCTCTGAGGATCACTGGGATGAATGGGATCTCTGAGGATCACTGGGCTGAATGGGATCTCTGAGGATCACTGGGATGAATGGGATCCCTGAGGATCACGAGCTACCCCCCACGCTGCAGAGAACAGGCTGACATCCTGTAGATCTTCCAGCTAGGATGGTTAATATTTAATTCATCCAATATGATCAGCAGCATAAAAATATCCCTTTGGCTATTTTTACAGGCGTTTTGTCCAATCTAAATTTAAAAATCCCAAGTGCTCAGTCTTCTGCAACACTTCCATCTCCTCACACTCAGTGATGTCCTGTTCCATCATTTCATCTTGCTCCTCTCTCATTTGGGGCACTTTTTGCCCCGCTTGTTCCCCAGGAAAGGCATTTCCCTGCAGCTGGGCCCCATTCCAGCCACCTCTCACCTCCTCCTGGAGACTGATCCCAGGGATTGATGGCCCAGCCTTCCAGAGCTGCACAAGGGTGAGTAAATGCTCCTCAGGTGAGTAACTGCTGGGCAGACACCAGCTCTGAGAAATGTGGAGACCTTTAGTCTCCTTTTTATCAGGCTTAGCCAAGCTGGGCTTTAATTCTCTCTGTTCAGCTCTTCTCCTAAATTCATTCCTTGGTGATTTCTTTGATGGTGCCAAACTCTGCTCAGTGGTGCCAGTGCCATAAACTAAACCACAACAAGTTCCACCTCAACATGAGGATGAGCTTCTTTCCCTGGAGCACTGGAACAGCTGCCCAGGGAAGATGTGGAGTCTCCCTCTCTGCAGACATTCCAACCCACCTGGACAGTCCCTGTGTCACCTGCTCCAGGTGACCCTGCCTGGGCAGGGGGGTTGGACTGGGTGATCTCCAGAGGTCCCTTCCAAGCCCAGCTCTTCTGGGATTCTGGGATTTTGTGGAACTCCAAGTGGTGTCTGTGTTGAGTGGGAAACAGTGGGTTTGTTTCCAAAGCACCCCCTCAGGAACACAAAGAGCCCTTCCCTGTGCTTCCTCAAGCACTGCCACACACACCTGTGGGATTTCTCAAGCCCTAATGAGGGGTTTTATCTCCATTTCGTGGCCAGCAGCCAGCTCTGGGTACCTGAGATGGGAAATCAGATTAAACTGAGACTAACAGCACCAAAAAGCCCCTGATTAGGTGATTTATGGCTTTGGCTTGAGGGCCTTAATGGGGGAATGTCTTTGAGGGACACTTAGCACAGAGGCACCTATTTAAGAGACTTTAGTCAGAGCCCATTAAACCCAGAATGGATGTTGGTGTTGTCATTCCAGGATCGATGTTGTTATTCCAAAGCACATCTGCAGCAGTGGGAAAAGGCAACAAGCTCTTAGAGGGATTCTCTAACCCTCTAACTCATGTCCTCTGCTCATTCAAGTCACATTTTTTTCATATTCTCACACAAGGAGCCCAACACCGGATATTTAACTCTCTTTTGGGACAGAGCTTTTGTTTTTTGAAAGGATTTTGGCTCCAAACTCTTCCCCAGATTTGCACAACGGTGGTTAACTTGAATGCAAAGAATTTTAATGTCACTGTTTCCAGTGTCCTGCCCCACTGGGCATCTGCTTTTACAGCTCTGCTGAATTCAGGGCTGCCTCGTGGTTGGTGCTGAGGGGCAGAGGCAGGAGAGGAATGAAGTCGTGGTCTGGATCACCCCTCTGGGAACACAAATCCTGGGAGACTGGAAGGGAGCATCACATTCACTCCCCAGAGCCTGGAGAGCTTCAGGAAAGATTTACAGACCCTGTTTCCTGGTGTTCAACAGTAAATCTAAGGACTGAAAGGCTCCATATCAGTGGAATATAAATGAGAATGGTGCAGACAGTGCCCAGGTTTATACCCAGCATCTCAAACCTGCCCTCATTTCTACCACAGGGGCCACAGAAATGTGCTCTCTGCACTTTGGGGAGGGTCCTGTGTAGGGCCAGGAGTCGGGCTGGATGAGCCTCGTGGGTCCCTTCCAACCTTCTGCGATTCCATGACCTTCTCCCAGGGGAAGGAGGGCACTGACCCTCCCAGGAGCAGCTCCCCTGGCTCTCCTGTTCCCTGTTTTCCCCTCCCAGCTGCAGTGCTGCTGCCAGGGGTTCCTTGATCCAGTTGGGATTTGCTGCCCATCATCCCGGACATGGATCCTGCCCCGGCAGGATTGAGGGGCTCTGGGATGTCAATACCCCTTCCTTAGTTTTATTCAAAAAGGAGTTTTCCCATGGAATGTTGCCTGGGAAGCTGGGAATTGGTGTTTCCCCACTGATGATCTTACAATAATAAAATATAAATATAATAAATTTACAATTTTTAATTCTATGTTTATTTATAAAGAAAACAGAAATACAAATTATAATTGAATGATAATTGAATTATAATTAAATAATATATATCATTTATTATATAAATAGAAATTATAATAACAAATATCTCGCTGATAATCTCATTTAGTTGTGTGTTAGTTAAGTGATTAAAAATCAAATTCCTTCATTTCTCCCCCCAGTAGCTCTAGAGGTGATCAAGGTCCAAGGAATTCCCTGGGAGTTTGGGTGAACTGATCCATGGCAAATGCTAATTGGATTCAGGGAAAAGCTTCCTTGTCTCAAGGCTGTCCCAAAAGCTCGGGAAAGAGGAAGATATTAATGATGGGGATGGAAGGGATGAGCTGCTTGTTATGAGGTTTGTCAGGGCCTGGTTTGGAAAATCACAGTGAAACCAGTTCCCAGGAAAATCCTCTCTGCCTCTGGCATGGCTCTGACCTTCTGTAACCAGCCCCTGCAGGGAATTCCCACACTGCAGTTCTGGAGATCTGATAAACCCTCTGATAGTCACAATAAATAAGAAATAGGAAAAGAAAAAAAAAGCCCAATAGATTTTACTTTTGAGTTCAATAAGATTTCAGCAAATTCCAGCCCCAGTTCCTCAGCTTTGTGGAGCAAAACTTTCCATATTATCCAGTTCACTTCCCAGAAAAGGCTTTCTTAGGCTCTAACCTCCAATCAGGGGTGTAAATCACATTGCTGCCTCTCAGCTGAGCTATTTGTGGGCATCTCTTCACTTGGAAATCAACTTATTTTAGTCCTCACTGGCAAAGGGACAAATGGAATTATATTCTCCCACAAAATGCTGTGACTTTGGAAGCGTTTAAGGGAGGAAAACCCCCAACACACAAGTCAGCAGTGCCAAGCTGTTAAAAAAGTAAAAAAAGCAACCCCCTTCTCAGTGGAGGAATGTTATATAATGGTTGGGTTGAAATGATGGAGGGAGGAAACAGCCTGGAAAACAAGGGAAGGAAAATTTTGCCCGGGGAGAATCCAGGTGGGAGGGTCACAAGGACAACCAGGACTAACAGGAAAAATAATTGACTGAGAGAAGGCACAAACAGGCCCAGAATTAGTGTAAAAAGGAACGACTGAGGGAAGGCTCTGCAGGGATAAAAGTGGCTTTTCTGAAGGAAGAGAAGAACCAAATCCTTCCTGCCTGTTTTTAAACCCCCTGAGCTCCTCGAATGCAGGCAGGATTTTGTCCAGTGAGTCATGGGAACCTTTCCAAGGGGTTTGATTTTAAAAAAGCAGCAGTGGAAGGACCGTACCTGGTGTTCCTTGGGGAGAATCAGTGGTGTGAAGATTGACTGATGGGTGTTGCTCCAGGGTGTGGAACCATCTGTCTCCTGCTGCTGCCAGGCTGAGCCCTCCAGCAAAGCCAGGCAGGAACACAATTATTTGTTCTCCTGAGTGATGCAAAAAGTTCTTACACTCGGCCCAAACTCATTCCCACGAGGGAAAATTCCTGGATCTGCCAGAGGAGAGTAGAAAACTCCACAAGATCCCACAGGCTTTTGCACTTGCTGAGGAGAAATGTCTCAACACTTGTTCTGTTTTTAAATGTCTGCACCCTGATCTCACCAATAACCACAAAATGTGAGGCAAAAAAAAAAGCTTTTCTGGGGCTTAAAATAAATAAAAAAAGGCATCAGAGCTGTTTTTAGTGCACAGGTGTAGATTTGCTGGAAGAATTCCCTCTTTATTTATTTTCCACTTCTCTATGAGAGGCTTCAAGGACAGCTGAGTGAGCAGCTCCCAGAAACTCCCTGTTTATACTTACAAAGGCTTCCAAAATAGGAACAATATCCTTAAGTGGGCCCTGGGGACTCCCTGAAGAAGCAGGTGAGCTTTTTTGCCTCTGTTTGTGTTCCTTCCAGCAGATCTGTCTTTCCCAAGCCCATCAGAGATCGTCCTGGGAACGTCCCCTGGGAGCTCCCAGGGAAAGGCTGATGGTCCCCTAATTCAAATTCCAAGTGATCCCCCACTGATCATCTTATAATAATAAAATATAAATATAATAAATTTATAATTTTTAATTATATAGTTATTTATAATTTATAAAGAAAACAGAAATACAAATTATAATTGAATTATAATTGAATTATATATATAATTATATATAATTGAATTATATATACAATATATAATATATATTATATAATATATGTATAATATATATTATAATAAGATATATATAATATATATTATACATATTAAATTATATAATTAAATTTAATTATATATAATTAAAATTATATATAATTATATATAATTATATATATAATTAAATTATATATAATTATAATTAAACTCTATATAATTAAAATATTATTTAAATTTAATATTAAATTATGTGTAATATAATTAAATTATTTTATTAATATTTAGATTATTTTTGTAATAATTAAATTATATATATAATTTACGATATAAATAGAAATCATAATAACAAATATCCCGCTGATAATCTCATTTTGCTGTGTGCTAGTTAAGTGATTAAATATCAAATTCCTTCATTTCTCCCCTCAATAACTCTAGAGGCGACCAAGACCCAAGGAATTCCCGGGGAGTTTGGAGAGGTGAGCCCGGCGGTCGCTCTCCGTGGTGCTGCAGCAGCTCTGCAATGACCCAAAACCGCCTCTTTTGGCCTCATTTCAGCCCCCACAACCGGCTGCACTTTCTCTGCAGTTGGAAATCCAGAACTTTTCAGGACAAGACGAGCCCAAAGCACAGCAATATATTATTTATTCCTGCTCCATTCACCCCCCAAACCAGCTCTAAACCTCCAGGCTGGGTTTAAACTCCTCCTACACCTCCAGCAATTCCTGGAATTTCAAGGTAAATTCCTGGGTGGAATATTTTTCTTAAATATCATTCGTGGCTGAGGTGCCCCCGTGGACACTGAGCTTCGGTTCACACAAGGTTTGGAACAAAGATCTTCACACCTGATTTTTGGTGTCTGGGGGGTTGTTCTTCCAAAACAAAGCAAGACTGAATTCCTTCAAAATCCCGTCATTTTTTGAATCCCTTCTCTTCAGTGCCCCAGAAACACGGTGGCACCTCTGGGAACACGTCTGACACCTTCCAAAAAAGTCACCTGCAGTCGTAATCTTAACAAATCATCTTCATTGATTTTCCCTCTGCACTGACTGGGGTGCTTTAAATAATTCAGTCTCTTCCCACCCTCAGGAGATTATCTGCTATTGACCAGTTCTGAGCTTGGACTGAAGCTGTAATTGGAGGATTTCGCTGAAATTCAAAATAATTCAGTCAGGCTTCACTGGTAAAACATCTTAAAAATTGCAGTGAATTTCCACAGCGTTGTGGGGTTTTTTTTTAATACAGCAACAATTTTAAACCAGCAATTTTCCTACTTCTGACCCATTTGCTGATGGATTAAACTCCTCCTTCAAAAGAAATAGTTGAATTTCTTTCTGTGTGGAAGTCAGGGCCTCTTTCCTCACCTTAATCTGTAATTATGCTTTAAACCCTCCCTACCAAAGACCTTAAATCCATCATCAAGGCTTTGAAATGAAGCCACAATTCAATTACAAGTATTCCATGACTTTGGGGGGGTTGTGCACTTTTAATGACCATTTTCATGTGGTAGGATGGAATTGTGGTCCCATTATCAAACCCAATAAATAATTCCAGTACTTTTCCCAGAGGGGGAGTTGACAGACCTGATGTCCAAAGGATTTTTAGGAGCCCATTTACAGGTTCTATTCTTAAAATCACAGCAGAGTAAACCCCCTAAAGATGTTTAATGGGTTTCCAGGGTGAAACTCCAGATTCTGGGAGATCCTTTGGATTTCAGCATCACTCCCCTCAGCAGGAATTCCTCTTGCCTGTGGAAAAAAGGAGTATGAACAGGGCCCCTGGACCTGCTTCAAATCCTGGAGCTCTCAGAGCTTGAACTCCCAGGTTTGTGTCTCTGCCTCACCAAGGGAGGAACAAACCCAGGCTCTGGGACCTGTTTGAAGCTCTTCCTTGAGAAGTTTTCCTAAATCCAAACCTCTCATCCCCTGATGGAAAACCGTGTGCAGTGCTGGGACACTGACTTGAAGCCACAGCCATAAAAAATGGACATAAAATTAAGATTTATCCAGAATGAACAGGTAAAATCAGCCTTTTCCAAATCAAAATCTTCTTTTTACCACAGGAACTACTCAGTGTCTTCCACCCAGCTGAGTTTAACCAGGATGTCCCATCCACTCCCATTTTGGAATATGGGAGTCCCATCCCCAAGTCCCTCAGAGTGCCCTGGGAGCTGACACAAAGCTCCACTTACATCTAAAGGCACAAATCCAGGGAAATCTTTATTTTTGGTGTCATAGGCTTAGGGATTTTCTAAATCATATATAAAATCCCATTCTTTCTCCTGGGAAATCTTGCCAAAATGATTTATATTTATATCATGAATTATATACACAATTTAATTATTATATATAATTTAATATATATAATTCAATATTATATATCATTTAATATTACATATAATTTAACATTAAATTAAATTTAATGATTTAATTTGATATATTTAAATTATAATTATATACAATTTAATTATATATAATTATATGTAATTCAATTATAATTCAGTTATCATTTGTATTTCTGTTTCCTTTATGAATTATAAATAAATATTTAATTAAAAGTTATAAATTTATTATATTTATATTTTATTCTTATAAGATGACATTTGTGGTATTCGCTGGTGCACGTGCAGGTGGAAAAAGGGAAAAGTAGTTTTGGTGCAGAATTTATGAAGAAAAGAAGGGGTACAAAGGGCCTAGACCTGGATATGTCTGGAATCAGACAGGAATAGTGTCATAATTCAAGCAGGAGCTGGACTTTGATGGTCACAGTGGGTCCCTTCCAACTCAGAATATTCTATGATTTTATGAACAAAACAAGTTAAACTCAGCAACATCTCGGGAGTCAGACTGAACCTCACCTTTAGATCCAAGAGGAGAGGTTGTTCCACCCTCCAGCTGAGAAATCAAGGGCACAGTCGTGCTCAGAGACCTCTCTGAGCATGAGCTGCTCTGAAATTTGCTGCTATTACTCACCATCCTTTTCAAAATAGACAGAAATTACCTGGTGAATTCATTCCAGGCTGCCTCCAAAAGCCCAAATGCAGCTCAGCCCTTGCATGCTAAACATGAACACCCACTTAGCATCATCTTTGCCACAATCAGGAGGAGTCTGACCCGAAAAAGGGGGTGAAATTCAGTGTAATGCAGAAGCACAACTCCACCAGCTCGGTGGTTCGAGGCTCCTGTGCTGCTGGAGCAGGACTCAGGGATTTTCAGCTTTGTCCTGGAGACCTTTGCAGCAAAAATAACTCTGATCCCTGGATATTCCCTGGCTTTTCCATCTTCCAGTTGTGCACACAAGGTGAAATCACAGAGAGAACAAAAGGAGTGTGTGCACATGCAGAGACTTGCAAGAATTACATCCCTGGGATTTCTTGCTTCAGAATTCAATCCTTCAATCCTTCAGAATGGTGCTGTGATGGGAAGTTTTGCCTGAATTTTCTCTGCCAATTCCATGAAGGAATTAACCCAGAAGCTGAACTTCCCCCATCACTGTTGTTTTAAGAGAGTTTGTCAAGAAAATACAAAGCTGACAACGTCTCACATGTTGTTAGGATCTATTTTAGGGTCCAGCCAGTCCATATGTTCTGCTGCTGTAAACAGATAATCTGAAATGGTAAATTTTGATCCTCTTTTCCTGTTTTCAGCCCTAATTCCTCCTGGCATGGCCTAATGCCCTCGACTGCATGACATCACCCTCCCATGGTTTTCTCATTTTATTAAAATGGGTGCAGGTAAATGGGAAGGGTTTGAGGGTTAATGTGAACATAAAGAGCAAAATGGGAGATGTGACGATGTAATTCCACTCAAAAAATGTTCAGGTCTGCTTGGAAAAGTAAAACTGAGGTATGAGAACCCCTGTTTTACAACTCTCCTCTTGATCTCAGGCTTTGAGAATAAAATTCAGGAGTAGCTCATTGTCCAGTCATGTGTTCGATAGGAAAATTAGAGGCTGATTTAGGACATCCTTTTAAAACCTTAACAGATCAAAAATTGAGAATCACTGCCAAAAAAAATCCTGAAATCTCCTTAATTAAGGACCTAAAAAGGAGCTTTAAAATTCCCCTCGCCCTCCTTTGGCCTTGCAGAGTAAATGTCATCGAAGCACTCGGAGCTGATGGAAGAAGAAGAAATTCTCCCTGACAGAAAAGAAAATTTGAGGGCCCCAAGAGTGCAAGAACAGAAAGTCTGGCCAGAGAGAAGCAGATCTGCAATATATTAAACCTGAATCATAGTCCTGAGTCATTCTTCACACCCAGGGAAAGCAGCACTGGCTGAGCTCGTGAAGTCCCCGCGCTCAGATCCCACTCCAGGAATGCTCTCCTGGAGGATTCCATGGGGTGGGTTTTCATTTGTTTGAACTTACTCATTCACTAGTCACAACCCCCAGTGTGAGCAAGAAAGATTTGGGTTTAATACTATGAAATATCAAAGGCTTCTCAAGGCAGCTTGAAAGGGAGGTGAGTGAGGACAGCCACGTCTTCCCCCAGCCTGGGGTGTGGAAGTGTCTCTGGCCCTCAGTCACAGGGAAAGAGGGGAATGAGTGAACCCAGGAGAACTCTGTATTTCAGTGCTGTTATGTCTTTATTTTCTAGATTTTTCCTCCCTCTCCTCCCCACTCCTGAGCTGTGAATTGTGTTCCTACAAAAGGATCTTGGCAGGCTGAAATTCAGCTCAGCTCACCAGTGTGGTTTCCTCTGACAGCAGCACAATGCTTGAATTAAATACCAGATGTAGCCTCAGTTCCCTCCTTCTCCCAAGCAGATTGTGGACCCAAATTTGAAAGTCCTTGGGGTTTGTTTTATTTTTTAATTTGGAAGGGGATTTTTTATTGTGATCTCTATTTGTTACCCTTGGAGAACTCATATATATATAAAATATAGTGTTCTGTGTTTACACACACATCATTATATACAATTATTCAAGCACATATCTACATTTATTTGGACAATTTGGGCTGTGAGGAGCAGGAAAACTTCAGCTCATTTAATGATGGGTGTTTTCTGATATCTAATCCTCCTTCCAATCTTTCTTGCATCTGTTTTCTGCAAGTTCCTTGTAAATAAGGGACTGGATTGATGTGGATCCTCTCTCTTTCTGCTGGGTGTGATGGAGATTAAATGATGGGTCCAAGAGCACTTTTCATTCATCACCCCAGCAGATGTTGTCCTTCCCCAGGCAGGACAGCACTGATTTGGGCCACTCTGAACATCTCAACAGAGATTGCACAAACTTTTGGCCCCTTTCTTACTAAATAGACACTTCAGAAAGGGGAAATGTGGTTTAGGGAGCACCTTTCTTGAGTCCTAAAAAAATACCCTGGTTTTGTTTTAGTAGTCCAAGGAGCTACTCCCTGCTTTGATAAGGCAGCAATCGAATCCTTGGCACTAAAAGTCTGATCTCCACTTCCACTGGATTTGATTTCCTTCTTACAGGCACTAAAACCATGAAGGATTATGGATTTATAGAATCCTGGAATGGTTTGGGTTAGAAGGGACCTTAAATCCCATCTCATTCCACCCCCTGCCACAGGCAGGGACACCTTCCACTAGCCCAGGTTGCTCCAAGCCCCATCCAACCTGGCCTTGATGCCTTGGAACTCTGGTTTTAGGCAAGCCAAAGAGCTCTCAGGTGTCTGAGAGTGTCAGGATTTCCCTCTTTTCGTGGGCAAGAAACAGAATTTCAAACCCTCTGCAGCTTTTCCCCTTCGCCACTTCTCCAACATTCACTGCAGGCTAATTATTGCTCTTCAGAGCAGAGCCATCAAACTGCAATTAAACTGACACCCAGAACATGGTCCTGGCCAAACACAAGCAGCAATTCCCTCGGGCCACCTTGTCCAAAGCAGGATCTTGGCTCACAAACAGCCTCAGCACAAGGGTTGAAAACCAAAGGGACAAACCCCTGGCTGAGGTCGGGTGGCTCGAGGGAGCAGCGGGAACTCTCCAGCTTCCAGCGTGGAAATCCGAGCTCTGGGGTGTTAGCACCTCACAGCTAAGTGAGAATCCTTGGATTAGCATCCTGCCAAGGCACATTCAAGGAGGCACCAGGCAGGTTTTCATGGAAAATCCTTTGCTGGAGTGGAACACGCCCCGGTGTCGCTGCCCCGAGGAGGGAGGGGGCTGTTTGCAGCGTGTGCTGTGTGTGCCCTGAGCTCTGCCCTCCTCAGGGATGCAGATTCCCACTCTGTCCCAAATCCAAGGCAGTGGATTAGGCCTGGCTGTCACCTACTGGGTCATTCTGGTGTCTGAGTCACCTGCTGTAATGAGAGCTGGCACTGGAGTGTGCCAGGACAGCCCCCCTGCCTGGGAATGTCTGTCCTGTCATCATAATATTCATGGAGGAGAGGCAGGAATAAAAAGTCATTAATTCATGAATTAAGGAGACAGTGAGGGGGAGATTTGCAATCCTTTCTTTTGTCGATAAACTCCCAAAAATAGCATCTGTTGCCACGTGGAGAGACGAGCAAGAAGGGGACCTGTCCACTCTCCATCCTGCTGGCCTGACCCCCTCAGGGCTGGGAATTGAGATTAAAGCCTTTGGGTCAAATTAATTTGGTGAAGTGGACAAGAACTCTGCTTGCACAGCACTTCCCTTGGCCTGCTGGGGTTGGCATTGGGATGGGATTGCTGAGAGTGGGAATCTCATTCCAGGGAACAGTTGCTATAAACTGACCCTTCATTTAAATTAATGATTAATCAAATCTGGCTTAGAGAGTGCCAAGAGGAAACAGTCCAGAGCTGAGCCACGGGAACAGCTTCCATAGGAAATTGGTTCACAGGAAAGAAATAATCCAGAAAAAACTTCCTGTGATTTATGAAGAAAAGCTGTGCCAGGGGAGTCCAGGAAACAATTCCACAAACAGTGTGTCAGTTCTAAGGACTAAGCAATAAAAACCCCAAATAATTGGCTTCTGGATCTCTGCAAAACATGGGATGTGCCAAAGAGAAAGGAAGACACACTGTCTGTGACTGAACTCCAGGGAATCTGCATGGCAGGACTAAATCATCCAGCAGCAAAGGAATGTGCCCAGAGGAGACACCAAATACAGGGAACCACACTTTGGGCTGAAAACAGAAGTGGATTTGGGTGAGAATTGGACTGTGAGCCCTGAGTTTGGGCATCCCTGAAAATGGGATCTGCTGGCTCAGGGTTTGATTCCATTCAGACAGTCTCAAATAATGTTGAGTGTTGATCAGAACACACGATCAAGACTCACATCTTTAATAACTTCAATAACATATCTCTAATACCTGTGCTCCTTTGGAAAGTAGTTTATAGGCCTATCATTGCTCTTGCAGTAAATCACAATCCAGATTCCCTGGTTATCATGGCTCTAGATATTCCAAAAGGAGACAGGACAAGAAAACCTTTCCTGTGTGACTGGTTAGAAAGCCCTTTGCTCTGCCAGGTTTTGCTGCTTGTTTCCCTCTGCCTTGAGGTATCAGCAGTGATTTTGTGGTTTAAATTCATCCTTCCCTTCTGGAGGAGGTGTGTCTTCAGCCTTTTCTGCTCTGGGACCTTCCCAAAGGCTGGACCTGGAGCCAAAAGGCTTGGCTGGATGCACATGAGGAGCCCCTGGAGTACATCTGGCACTGAGCTCCTCACCCAACAGAGCAGCTTCCAAAGCCAAGGGAAGCCCCACAGCAACTCCAGGGAAGGGTTTGGGAATCAAACCTCGCTGCAGCCGCTGTCAGAGCCTGTTTGCTTCAGAGAATGTTTCAGATGTTTCAGGAAATCCATCCCCACGATAAGACAGCGTGGTAAGCTGGCCACATTAGCTGGGATTTCCACAGGAATTAAGGGATCAAGCCATCAGAATCCCTTAGGCTGCAGAACAAACAACAGTCCTCCTACCTTCCATTTAACAGCATTGCAGGTTTGTTTTTTTTTTTCCCCTTCAGCAAAACCCCCCTCAGGTCTCACCAAGAAACCAGATCCCCCAGGGAACAGCGTGTTTTCCACCTTGGCAGATTTTCGCCCTGAAATCTTTATTCATGTTGTGTCAGGCCAAACGTAGCCCACATCAGCTCGGATTAGGTTTAATTTATTCCCAACCCCTTGTGTTTATTTAATTCTCTCCTTTTTTTTTTTCCACATGTGGAATATCTCCATCCCGGCAGCTCCCGGCAGCAGATGTTCCCTGAAACCCGAGGATGCAGCCAGGGAAGCTGCTGCCCCTCGTGTCACCCGGCAGGGGGAAGGCTTGGGGTGACTTTGCTCGGGTTTCACCTCCTTGAACTTTCCCTTTTTGTGTTAAGCAGGTTGGAAGAGACCTTTCCTGAAGCAGCCTGGCAGAACTGGGGGGTTTATTCAGCTGGGAAGGAGTAAAGGGAAGGCAGGAGCACCACGAAGGGCTTTGAGCTCCCTCCCAGTCCCAACCACTCCAGGATTCTCTGAATCTGAATTTATCCACCTGAAACCCCTCTTTGTTTTCTGTTCTCATGCTAAAACTTCAACTGTGCATTTAAAAATTGGGCTGCACCTGAGATGGGCTGAGCTTTGCTGAGCTCAGCTCTGGCCTTCAGTCAATCCAGTCAATGTGCTTGTCATGAACTTGGTCCTTCCTTCCCTCTCCCATCCAGGATTGCCTGGATTTTTCCTCCCAGCTCGAAATTAAAAAACAATTAGTAATAAATTACCCACTGGCTGCAGCAGTTGCTTGTAAAAGCCAGGCATGGAGACCCTGGAATCCGCTCCTGACTTTCTTGCCAGGTTGAGGTTTAAAAAGCTGAGTTTTCCTGGAAGTTTTCCTTTCCCACGCTCCCTGCACCTCCAGGGTGGTGCAGCAGGGCTGGGAAGGGAGTGAGGAGAGGAGTGAAGGACACTGGGGATGCTGCAGTGTGCAGGATTGAGGGGCTGGACTGGGAAAACAGCAAGGAATTGCTCTATTCTTCAGCCCTTAACCAAGGGACATTCCCACGGCATCCATAGGGATGCTGCACTTCCCTGGAGCTGTGGGTGACCCACAGGCAGGAGGGAATTCGTGGTGCTCATCAGGTTGAGGGGACCTTGCTCAGCTTCTCTGATGTTTCCTCCTTGTCTTCCAAATATCTGCTCCGTCCTGCACCCTGAATATTAATGAATTCCCCTTTATCCTGGCACTTCCAGGAGCAGAATTACCATCAGGGGGAAGACAGATAATATTATTTGCTTGACATCCAACAGGGGACTGAACTTTGATCTTCTGCCTTTCAGCTCTAAAAGCTGCCTGTCTCCTCTCGTTACTCTCTGCACTTTGCAGCAGGTAAACAAAGGAATAACCAAGGCAGGGGCTTCTCCCAAGGAGCTTCTGCTCTAAATTTGCAGCAAAACCAAGCAGGTGGCTCCAGCAGACAGGTGGGAACACGGGGGCTGCTGCTGCTGCTGCTGCTGCTTGGGATGTTTTATTCAGTCCAGGTTGGTTTTCATCTGAGCTGAACCTTAGCCTGACTTTTGGGCACCAGATGGATTTGCACCAAAGAGGGAAGCTTCCAGCTTTCAGGAATCTGCCTCAAACGGCAGGGATGGGATGGGAAATGGGGTGTGGTACTCCTGAGCTCCAGGGAGGGCACCCAGCTGCTCTGGAAGGGGGGTGTGCTCAGGGTCTGTGCTTTGAGCCACAGCAGAGAATCCCAGGACGTGCCCCGGGCTGGTCACTGCAGGTTCCCCTCACAAATCCCCTCCTTTACTGTCCCTCCAGAAAACACACCCAGGGCAGGACCGAGCTCACACAGCTCCAAATGAAGTGGTATATTTCTATTTCTATTTCTATTTCTATTTCTATTTCTATTTCTATTTCTATTTCTATTTCTATTTCTATTTCTATTTCTATTTCTATTTCTAACTTGGTCCTTCCTTCCCACCCCTGCCTGGGGAGGGAATATTATATTATATAAATTATATTTATAGAAATATAAATTATATAAATTATATTTATAGAAATATAAGTATATAATTTATATAATATATAAAAATATACATAAATATATTTATGTATATTTATATATAATATATAATATTTTACATATTATATATTATATATAATTTATATACTTTATATAATATATAATATTTTATATATATTATATATAATATAATATATTTTATATATAAATTTTTATATAATTTATATATAATATATTTATTATTAATATATAATAATTTATATACAATATATATTTATATATAATATATAAATTTATACATAATATATATTTATATATACAAATTTATATATAATATATAAATATATAAATTTATGCATATTTTTATATAAATTTATATATTATTTATATGTTATAGATAATATTTATACATAATATATATTTTTATATTTATATATAATATATATTTTTATATTTAATATAAATATATAAATATATAATTGATATGCTTTATATAAATTTATTAAATATAAATATAAATTTATGAAACATAAATATAAATTTATAAAATATAAATTTATATTTTATATAAATATAAACCAGCGTGGTTTATTCCCCGGGGAGCTGCCTTCAGTTGCAGCCTCCTGGACCCTCAGTCCCATATTGGCATTAAATTTTGCACAATCCCACTGTGTCTGAGGGGAAATGAGGGTGTGAGACTGGGCAGGCAACTGAAACACAAACCTTGTCACCTTTAACCAACGAACTGAAAGATCTTCAGCTCCTATATTTTATTTTTTGGCATTTAAAAATCCCTGACAGGGCTGAGAATCCCCTGGAAGAGTCGCTCCAGAGCTCCCAAAGAAGCCTTTTCCGGGCAGGTTTCCTGAACTGACCACAAGGCTCCCAAAGAAGTGACTTTGTGGAGCAGCTGGAGCTGCTCTCGTGTGGAACAGCTCGTGTGTGCTGGCGGGGCAGGAGGATGGGGAGGAGGAGGGAGGTGGGTCACGGCTGGCAGGGCACGGGCAGGGCACAGCTGTGCCCGCTCCGAGTCACTGGTGGGGAGAGGCAGAGCCCGGGGCTCTCCTCCTGCTCTGCTTTTCCATGGATCCCGTGCAGAGCCAAGGGCACCTCGTCCTGCAGCACCAACCCTCCCAAAACAGCACTCCTTGGGGGGAGAGGTGGAATGGTTTGGGCTTAAAAAAGTGTTGATTTCGATGGGATGTGAGGAAAAAGGTTTTGACAGTGAGGGGGGGGAGGTCCTGGCACAGGGTGCCCAGAGAGGCTGTGGATGTCCTGGATCCCTGGAAGTGTCCAAGGAAAGGTTGGAGCAACCTGGGCTAGTGGAAGGTGTCCCTGCCCATGGCAGGGGGTGGGATGGGATGAGCTTTAAGGTCCCTTCTGACCCAAACCAGTCCATGATTATAAAATGAGCCTCTTGTGCTTGATGAGGGGAAATCCCTCCTCTCTCCTGGTCCAGGGTAGAGCTCCACTGGGAAATCCCACTGTTCCCCCCATCAGGTAAGGGAGGGTTCTCATCACCATTCCCAGGATTCTCCTGCAGATGGTTGGATGAGTTTTGTCCTGTTTCTGGCAGAGTTGTCACCACCATTCCCAGGATTCTCTGCAGATGGTTGGGTGGGTTTTGTCCTGTTTCTGGCAGAGTTTTTCCCCATGACAACAGGGCAAAGAGAGGAACCAGCAGCACAACGGAGCCCCCGGGTCATTCTTTGTGCAGATTCTTTGTCAGGGCAAAAAGTGCCAATTTTCAGCCCCCCCCCCAGGCAGATTTAAACATTTCTATAAATCCCAAAACCTGAGGAAAGATTGCTGTGCAACTTCTCTTTGCACCTTTCTTTCCCCCCTTGATTGAAGGACTCACGCTAGAAATAAATGATGTTTTTGTGATATGTCTGTTCCTGACAAGCCCTTGCCAGAGGACACCCAGCCTCACACAGCCCTTCTCCTTCATTTTTTGGAGGGAATATGAATGATTTCCTGCTTTTCCCAAAGCTCAGGAGCAGCTCATGTCACTTTATCAATTCACTTCTTGCTTAACCTAAGAGAGCAGCACAGAGAATTCCCAGGCAGTTGCACAAAGCAGGGGGTGAAAGTTGGCAGCAAAAAAAAGAGGGAAATAAACTAGGAATAATCCAAATAATCCCCTGGAGTGATCAGCAGAGCTTTTGAGAGTGTTGACACTGATCTCCACCCCCAAAGCTTGTTTGTCAGTGCTTTAAAACAATTTATCCTGGCAGCCAGAGTTTGTCTTGTCAGGTGGAAATCCAAGCCTGCTCCGGGATGAAGGAGGCTCCAGGTGCCAGGGTTGGGAGTGTCCCTCCCTCCCGGGGGGCTCAGGTGACAGCAGAGCTTTGCTGGGCAGGTTTAACCTGGGGAACATTGATTTTCCAGCTTCCCCAAGTGCTGACATGGACACTTTGTCTGGCCCTGGAGGTGGGACCCAACCAGACCCTAAAAATAGATGTTAATACCTGGGAAAAGGGGGATTTTTAAGGAGCAGGAGGAGCTCTGCCCATCCTTTGTTCTGCTCCCCTTCCCAACAAATCAAGTGAAATAAGCTCTCTTTCAAATCAGGATGATAATTTCTAACTGGGCCTTGGGTGATGGTTTTTTTTCCCAGATGCTCTGATTACTCCTACCCATATCAAGGTTTTTCCCCCCTTTGCCACATCCCATTAACAGCAGGAAAGGGTCTCCAGTGGGACCAGCCAAAAGCAGGGATGACTCTCTGGTTGCCTGGGGGAGGTGGGGATGAGGAGCAGGAGAAATGATGGAGTGACAGGAGGGACCATAACTGGATATTTTTAATAAAACTTTATTCCAAGTCTTCATTCATTAAATGAAGAAATTAAATTAAATTAAATTATTCAATTAAAAAAATATTCAGGGTTAACTTCATCTCCCATTTAATAAAAGTTGGCAAGCATCTGTCAAATATTCCAAATGGTCCCAACTTACAACTTCCCTAATTTTCACTATGATTTTTGGTGTAAGGTTGGCTTGGAAAGCTCAGGACTGGGAAGGAGCAGAAAAGCTATTGGGAAAAGAGGGTTGTGTTCCCAAAGGAGTTCTTCGTGTTCTGAATTGTCTTCTAATTATGTTTTATTACTCACTAATAAGTCCGAGCACTTGCTTTTCACACCGCGGGAAGGACGACTCGGACGACACCACTAGAGGCCACCCTTGTAATTCAGGAAAACACTCGACAGTGAAATTGTGCTGTTCACGGTTTATTATTTTTTTAAATTAAACCTTCAGTAGGTGCAGACCCTGGAGCCCAGAAAGCAGATTTGATTTGGTTTTTTCTTGCCTTCAACTCTAAAGACAAAGTTTTCATAACGAGCTGCAGGATTTGCAGGGAGGGTTAAACAAAGAGTGTTGGTTTAAATGTTCAATAAAAATCCCAAAGAGCCAGACTTGAGTCTCTCCTGGTTATCACTGAGGGCCAGGGGCTGAGCTGGGTGGGACACAGGGCACGTCCCCGGCCCCACACGTGTCACCTGGTGACACCAGGACAGGGTGGCACCAGCTCAGGGTGACACAGGAGCACACGTGAAGGGAAACTCTGCCTGCAAACCTGGATGCAAAGGGAGGAGGAGGTGCCAGGAGCTTTCCTTTGGCTGGTGGAGCCAAAGCCAAAGCTGGGACTGGAGGAACTCTGGAGCCCCAAACCCAGAATTGTCATGAAACCTTAAAAAAAAAGAAATATTTCCCATTTCACAGGTGTCAGGATTTTCTTTCCCTGATGTTATTCCCTCTTTGCTGGCTTTTAACACCTCCCCTTTTTGCCAGGCTTGTTTTTGAGGGCAAACCCATCAAAATTGGCCCAGTTGGATTGTTCCCAGCCCAGCACCCCCAAAAGCAAGTGCTGCATCACCCAGGGGTGTCCCCTGTCCCCAGGCCCCTGAAGGGATGCTGAGGTGGGCTCAGCCACCTTCTCCTGCAGGATTAAAAGCCACCTCAATCCCAGAGCAGTTTCCCTCCAGCAAATTGCTCTCTGGCAGCCCCTCAGCCCCATTTTTCCACTCGGGGGTCTCACTGTTCCTCACAGAGTCACTGTCTCAGAACTGCTTCCAGGCAGGTGATTCCCATGAGCTGCTCCTCTTCCCCATCAATAATTCTCCTCCTGTGACTCCACGTGACTCCTGATTTCATGCTGGGGAGAGGGACAGGTAAATCTCTTCCAAGACAGTGTCATCTTCTTCTTCTTCCCATCCTGGCTGAACCGGCAGCTGGAAATGCCTCCCCCACCTGTGGATGTCCCCTGGATATTTAACTCCTGAGCTCTGCCCGTTCAGGAAAAACCAGCCTGATCCCTGAGGAAGCAGCAGTTTGGACTCCCAGCTGTTTTTTTGGGATATGCCACTAGAGGGGAATAAAGATCCACAATATTTGCCACGAGCAGTGAAAAACCTTCTGGAATCTGGGGGCCTGGAAAGGACTCCTGTGCCGGCAGCGTGTGAATGTTTGTCCTTATCCCTGACGAGAAAACACTCCATCAATGTTATTAATTGCAATTATCACAAGCAGAGAGCAAACCAAATTACTCCCGAGGATCTGTGAGTTGTGCTAAACACTGGCAGCTGCCCCAGGTGATAAATGAAGAAAACAACGTGGCCTGTGGGGATATTTTTCCTGATAACATCACCTCCAAATTGGGTGTCTGTGACATAAAAGGGAAGAACGTGTGTAAAACACAAGGAAATTCATTCCAAACCATTCAGACTTTATGCTGAAAGCTTCCTAAGCGAAGGAATCATCTCTCTGCAGTTTGTCTAGCAATAATAAAGGTTGATAACGTGATTAATATGTTATTCATTAAGGAGGCATCACTCATTTGCAATAATCTGGAGGCGTTAAAGCTGATGATCACTAATTATGATGCTTCAGAGGAAACATGCAGGAAGGAAAAACAGGGAATAGCTTGTCACTCTCTCCATAAAATCAGTTCCCAGCTGAAAAGGAGAGGGTCAGAAAATGGGTGGTTTAATTAGTTTAGAGGAAAAACCATAAATTATCTGGAAAAATAATCTTGGAAAGCTTTGATGCTTTGGGAGGGGCTGGAATAGGGAGAATGGCAGCAGAGGTTGGAATCTGGGATTTGATTGGTGTGATGGAAGCACTTTGGACATGGAGAGGGGGTGACTGGCAGGGATTTCTCTGGGGGTCCTTTGGAGGGGTGGGAGCAGGGGAGCACATCCACCCCCTGGGATGGACTCGGTGCTCCAGGGAGATCTCAGGCCTGGGGGAAAGCTCAGGAGGAATTTTCTCCCCCAAGCCCTGCAGCAGGACTTGGACAGTGTCCCTTCTCCAGGTGCTTCCCAGCCCTCCATCCCAACTGCTGGCAGAGCTTTGCCCTTGCTTTAGCTTGCTGCAAACTGTTCAGGAGGGAGGACACGGGGTGTCCTTGCTGGATTAGCACTAAGGTGAAGTTCATGTGCTTGTCTGGACATCAAAGTCATGGAAAACCCCAAGATCTGGCTGATTCCTTTATCAAAATGGAAGCTCCTTTCCTGCTGTGTCATGGGAAACCCTCATCCTGGTGGCACAAGTGCAGACTGGAAGTTCAGTGAGAGGCCTGAAAGGAAGAAGAACAGGTACAACCCTCTGGCCTTGGTTTATATTTCCTGTGCAGAAGAAACCTGAGCCTGAATTTATCCCCACTTGGGGTGTGATAAAGCAGCAGATCATCATTAGTGTCAGGAGCTCCCCAAACAGCTCCAGTGTGGCAGCCTCATGTCCAGGTTGGAATTTGGCCCTAAAACCCAAATCCTGAGTGGCTCACAACCCCAAGAGCAGGGAGATTCCCAAAGCAGATGAGGTTGGGACCATCTCAGTCCAATGTCAGGTGCCATCTCTACACTGAACTGTCACACACCAAAGGTCTCCATTTATTCAGAGA
This sequence comes from Pseudopipra pipra, assembly GCF_036250125.1. Classification (NCBI taxonomy): domain Eukaryota; kingdom Metazoa; phylum Chordata; class Aves; order Passeriformes; family Pipridae; genus Pseudopipra; species Pseudopipra pipra. The sequence continues at coordinate 14,938,314 of NC_087564.1, forward strand.
GAGGATCCACCTCTGCTCCAAAACAAGAGGGATTTATCCCTCCAAAAGCATTTAAGTGATTTAATCTAAACTTCCAGAGCTGGAAAAAACCTGAGATAAATAGAGTGATGTTTCCATCTCTGTTGCAAACACATCTCAAATTCTGACAAAAATTCTGGCCACAGCCCCATGGCCCTAATCAGCTTTCCTGAGTCTGAATTCCCTTCCTAATTTTTGTATCACAATCAGCTGAGGGAAACAAGCAAAATGACACATCAGAAGTGACATTTGTCCCTTCCAATGCTGGAAATATCCCCAGAAAGGGGGAGGACCTCCTCTGGGGTCACCCCATGGGCGAGGACACGACAAGTGTCTTCCCCAGCAGAGTCAGTTCATTTGGGACACTGCCAGTGAGTCACCACTGAGTCATGGATCCCCAGAGGCCCAAAAAAAAAAATAGCTGGAAATGAAATCTCAGCCCAAATCAGCCAAGAGTTAATGTTTATCTTTTATCAGAGCAATGGGAAAAGTTGGAGCGAGGCTCCATTCCGGGCGAAGTCGAACTCCCAAACTTTCTCCTAAATTAGGCCCAGCGGGGGCGTAAAAGCCTCCTTGGGGACCACAGAGCTCTGCAGGAAATTATGCCACAGCTCCACCAACTCGTGTTCATTATCAGTGTCGCTCACTCATGTCACCTCCACAATTATTTTAGGACCTGTCACCGGGAACGTTCTCCCACCAGCAAATGCTTCCCGCTCGCTCTAATGGGGAGGCTGAAGTTGGGAGCCAAAGTTACCTCTGCACCTCCTCCTCCTCCTCTGCCTCTCCCCACCCCTGCTGAGCAGCCAAAGCTCCTGCAGGGCTGGGAGGGAGGGGGATGTGGGGCTGTGCAGCTTCCCACGCTCCAAGAAAGGCGTGGGACTGGGGGAGGTGGGATGCACGGGCAGTGCCGGGCTCTGGGAAGTGACCCCAGGTCTGTAACACAGAAACTTCGGTCCAGAAACGCCAAAATTGGAGAGGAATTCGTGTCAGGCTAATGATGGAATGAGAGGACAAAGAGGAGTTGATGAAGTCTACCCTGTTACAGGGCTGTCAGCCTGATCCTGGGGGCTGATCAGCTTGGAGACACATTTTTTTAACTTTCAGAGTTTTGGAATATTGTGGGAAATGGCAGACAAGCCCAGTGTCACAACAACACAGGGCAGAGACCCCACGGGTCTCTAACCCAGCCCCCTGCTCCAAACAGCTCCAACCCGAGGATGAGCTGCCACTGTCCAGGGCTTCACCTGGATGAGCATCCAATGTCCCTGGGGATGGAGGATCCACACCTTTCCTGGGAGGACTTTCCCCCTCTTGCTGGGACCATTTCTCTCTCCATCTCCTTCACCTGGGAAGGCTTTGGCTCCCCCTCTCCTCAAAGCCCCCCCAGCTCTGACCCTCCAGGGGTTCTGTCCCTGCACAAGGGCAGTTTGTCCCCACTTTTTGGCCGCTCCTGCTGTCCCTGGTGGAGGTTGGGAGAGGCTCTGGCTGCAGGTCCAGTGTGGAAATGCCGCCGCTGGAGGCTCCGGGGATGAGCAGCTCTGATTAAGTGGATTATGGTGGAAATAAGCAGCAGACAAAGCAGTGAAATGTTGACAAGAGTTGCAGCAAGGAGGGGTGGCAGTGATTAATCAGCTGCAGCCCTGGAACTAATCAGTGTGTGCAGGAGCTCTGGACCTGCAAAGCATCTGCTGAGAACGTTGGCTGGGAACGTTTCCTCTGGGATGGTGACAAGTCACGTTGGGATCTCCACAAATCCCACCCGTGTCTCCACTAATTATATTGGGGTCCCCACAAATCATCTTGATATCTTCACAAATTATCTTGATACCTTCACAAATTGTATTGATGTCTTCACAAATTGTATTGAAATCTTCACAAATCATAGTGATATCTTCACAAATTATCTTGAAATCTTCACAGATCATAGTGATATGTTCAAAAATCATAGTGATATCTTCCCAAATTGTATTGATTTCTTCACGAATTATATTGGTATTGACAAAGTATATTGAAATCTTCACAAATCATAGTGATATCTTCACAAATTATACTGGTATCTTGACAAATTATAAGGATATCTTCAAAAATCATAGTGATACCTTCACAAATTATCTTGATACCTTCACAAATTGTATTGAAATCTTCACAAATCATAGTGATATCTTCACAAATTACATTGAAATCTTCACAAATCATATTGATATATCCACAAATTACATTGATATTTTCACAAATCATAGTGATATCTTTGTAAATTATCTCGATATCTTCAAAAATCATAGTGATATCTTCACAAACTGTAATGATATCTTCACAAATTGTATTGATATCTTCACAAATCATATAGAAATCTTCACAAATCGTAGTGATATCTTCACAAATTACATTGCTGAGCTTTCCAGAGAAGAACACACAGTTTCATCACTCCATAAACCAGCCAACCTGAAAAACCACTGGCTGGTGAGAAACCTCCACCCTTCTCGGAAATATTTCTGAGGAAAAGGGTCCTTGGAATCAAACTGGTGGCCCCATCTTGGCCCCACCAGCACAGACATCCCACCTCCCTTCCAGCCCCCCCTGTCCTGAGACAACAGGTGAAAATCGAATTCACGGAGAATTTTTCCTTCCTCCAGTTTCCCTTTCCTTTCCCCCCCCCCTCTCCCCGTCTCCCCCTCCCTTTTATAGCACAACACATGTCAGGGTTCATGTAACAAAAAGAATTTCCAATGTCAGGCAAATAATTTTTCCATCTGTGGGGTGGTTTTTGGTTTTTTTTTCTCCCCATTTTATATTTTTTTCACGGAAGTGGCATCTGCGAGGTGTCGCCTGTAACAGGAGCCGGGTGGTTCCTGCCCAGCAGCCCATTTTTGGCTGCTCCAGCTGTTGTTGTGGAGAGGGCAGGATCAGGAGGAGGTTCAGCTGACAGCTGCAGGCTGGCCCAGAAAATGAAAGTTGGTTTGTTTTTTTTTTTTCCTCTTCAGCAGTTGTCTTGCCCTTCCCAGAGCACCCCGATGGGCTTTTCGAGGTTAGAAAGGATGAAGAAAATGCACAAGTGGCTTCCTGACGTGGGGCAGGGCTGGTTTGGCCTCCTGATGTCCCCAGCAGAGCCTGATTTACCTGGGTGGGAAATGTTGGGGACCCCCAGGAGGTCTGAGCTGCTCTGGGGTGTCATAATTCCCATCGGGGGGCTGGGAAGGGAGAACTGGGGGAAGAAGATCCTCCCGGTGCAGGGTTTGAAATGTTTCTGTCAGAACCAGCTCTGAGCAGCAAGAACTAAGGGATTGGCGTTGTTTCCCTGGAAAACCGGGAGAGAAGGACAGGGGGTGACAGCCCCTCTGACAGCCCTGCTGCTCACGCAGCCTGGGCACCACCACACCTCACAATCCAGCTGGCTGGGATGCTGTCACCCCTCCGGGATCACCACCAGATCCACCAGGATCCCAACCCTGAGCCCCGTGTGGGAGCAGGAGCCTCCTGCATCCCACCCCTCCTGCATCCCACCCCTCCTGCATCCCACCCCTCCTGCATCCCACTCCTCCTGCATCCCACCCCTCCTGCATCCCACTCCTCCTGCATCCCACCCCTCCTGCATTCCACCCCTCCTGCATCCCACTCCTCCTGCATCCCACCCCTCCTGCATCCCACCCCTCCTGCATCCCACCCCTCCTGCATCCCACCCCCTGCCTTGCCAGGGCAGTGCCGTGGGTTCCACCCCGGTTACACAACCCCAAACCCCCCCAGCAGGTCCTCTGCCTTCCAGGGAGGGGCTGATTCCTCGTTAAATGCCTTGTGGAGGTGGAAATGCTCTTTCCATTGCTTTGCTGCCCACGCTCCTCCTGTGAGATCCCACACACGTGGCAATCAAAGGCAGCCAGCCCGACTTTGGGAGCATTTCTCATCCCTCACTCACCCAGGGCAGGGCAGGAGCACTCAGGGATGTTCAGCTCTCCTCTGTTGCTCCAAGGTGTCCAGTGATGGGCTCCTGTGTTGGGAATGGCAGACTCAGTGGTATCTCCTACCACATCCCCCTTTGGAATCTGCAGCATGGATCCAGCAGGAATATTCCCCCCCCCCACCCCCAGCAGAGCAAAAATCAAGACTATTTGTTTGTCTTTCCAATAAAGGCATCGTGGGGAGGATAATTTCCAACATGTTCAAATCCAGGCTGTATCACCCTGAGAAAATGGAAGGAAATATTGCTCATCTGTCCCTCTGTAACTGCCAAGGCAATTCCAAGCATCCTTCTTTTATTAAATGCCACGTGAGACCTTTCTCCAATCCCACATGAAAGAGAGGGACTTTATTAGGTAAATATAATGAAATAACCATGTGTTGTTTCTCACTTCATGGCAAATGTTTCTACTTCCTGCCAGTATTGATTCCAGATCGAAAAATGCTGCTTTATCCCAGTACCACTTACTTTTCACACAATCTGTTAAACCCAGCCCAAGAGCTGTGCAAAATTTCCTTTTCCATCATGTTTCCCTGACTTTTGAGTACAATATTTGTGGAGCCAAAAGATGTTGCTCAAACTTAAATATTCACCGTATTTTCTCTCTTTGCATTTCCCTATTTCTGTGCCCTACAAGTTGCAAACCCATGAAAAGAGAATTTCCAGCTTGTGGAAAACAAGGAAAAATTAAATTTGGTGGCAACTTGATTCAAAACTGACAATTTGCCGTGCTAATCTTGATTCATCTGATGGTAAAAGGTGGAAATCATAAAATCCTGAAGCATGGAGAGCAAAGGGCTCTTCACTAGGAACTGTGACTTGATGGATCTCTTGAAGCAGAATAGAAGAAATTTCTTCTATAGAGACTTTTTGAATTCATTACCCAAAATTACCACATTTGAGCCACATTTGATGTCCTACATTATTTTGGGGGTGGGTTCTATCAAGGTCATATGAACAATTTCCCATGGAAACCACCTTGCTGATGGAAACGAAGCTGAACATCAAAACCTTCTACTGAAAAAGCAAATTTCCAAGGATGTGGGATTTGATTTTCCTTTGGATAAGCATCCAGAAAGCCAAATGTTCACATGGACTGGCACAGATCTGATTAAGCCATCAGGAAGGAAATCCTGCCATGGTGAAATCAGGTGCCTTCCCCAGGGACTCTCTGCTTCAGGGTGACTTCTGATAAAGAAAATCTGCCAGTGCTGGGTTTTTTTTAGACACTCTGACCACAGAAGCAATAATTTGGGATGGTTCTGCACACACTCATGCTCCAAAGTCATCGGGAAAATCAGGATGCTCCAAATATCTCAGCAGAGCCAGGTGAAGGATGTCACAGCTGGTCACAGCCTCAGCTGGGACCTGACATCTCCTGTGCTTTGGTGTTGTGTGGGAAGATCCAGACCCAGCTCCAGGTGCAGTTGATGTGGACTTGGGATACAAAAAGAGGTGGAAAAAACAGCTTCTCTCCCTCTCCCTCTCCCTCCTGGCCAGCACAGCCCAGGCTGCACCCCCGGCTCCTGCAGCTGAAAGCAGGGTCAGGGGGTGGAAGGAGGTGTCTGCTCTGGGGGACAGGGGGACAAAACAGCCCCAAAGCATCTGCTGCCTCCCTCCCCTCTCCCAGTTCCCAGCTGCCAGGAGCAGGAAGTCCATCTGTGTGGATTGCTCAGCCCAGCTGGCCACTCCCTGCAGCACCTCTGGATCTCCCTCCTGACCTTCGAGAGGGGTTGGTGAACTCCAGGAAAATGAGACTGAGAAGAGACAGGTTACATGGGGGAAGGTGTGAGGACCCTGGGATTATGCTGTGGAATATCCCTCGTGCCTTTAGGGTTTTCTCCAGCTCTTGGTTCTGCTGCCGGGCACAGGGGGACCTGCCACCCTTCCATCACAGCTGCTCTGGCTGATCCCACAGGATCTGATCTGGAAGGGACCCACAGGGATCATCCAGTCCAACCCTCAGCCCTGCACAGAACCATCCCCAAGAGTCACACCCTGTGCCCCAGAGGATCATCCAGACCCTCCTGGAGCTCTGGCAGCCTTGGGGCTGTGCCCACTGCCCTGGGGAGCCTGGGCAGTGCCCAACCAGCCTCTGGGGGAAGAACCTTTTCCTGAGATCCAACCTGACCCTGCCCTGACACAGCTCCAGCCATTCCCTGGCTGCTGTCCCTGGTCCCCCAGAGCACAGCTCAGTCCCTGCCCCTCCTCTGCCCCTGCCAAGGCAGTTGGAACTGCAGTGAGGTCTCCCCTCAGTCTCCTCTGCTCCAGCTGAACACCCCAAGTGCCCTCAGTGTCCTCACACGCCTTCAAATCCAGGCCCTTCCCCACCTTCCTTGCCCTCCCTTGGCTGCTTTCCTGTCTAGTCCTGCTCACGTGGACACCAAACCTGCTCTGCCCCATTCCCTGTGCTCCATGACATAATCCCATAGCCATGACTGCTGATTTCCTTCTTTTTTGTCCCTTTTAGCCTCACTCAGGCATATACAAATTCCTCACCTCCTACATCAAACGTGTTGCCACCCACTTCCTCCAGACACTGACTGGGGAAAGCTTGGCACCAAGAGCCCACTGCACAGAAGAGGGTTTTTTATTTATTTAATTTCTTTTCTGCTGTTGTTTTAAGCCGGTGATTTATTTCGGGCTCCACATCTTCTCGCCCTCCCCAAACATCTGATGATTTTATTTCAATTGCCTGGTTATTCATGGCCAGCCTCCTGCTTTTCCACTCACCCAAGTTATGAAAAAAGAACAAAAAAAAAAAAAAAAAAAAATGAAATGGGGGATGTTTATTTTATCTCTTCTCCCCGGAGAAGGAGTTTAATAATTTAGCAGCAGATATGAAACTGCTCCGTGAGGAGTAATTTGTTTTAAGGGGGAAAAAATGAGATGATTTTTTTTTTTCTCCCTCTCCCAGATCCCCATATATAAAGGTATGGTTTGCTTTGGATCATGTTCACTCTCTGAAGACTTGGTTTTGCTATTAAAATCTTTATTTCACTACAGATTATTCTACCATTCCTTTGTCTCTCTGCTATTAGTCTGCTTTTGGTACGCAGCTGTCACCATGGCTTTTAGGAACCTGCTTTCTATTGGTTCCCAGAAATGGTTTATATCCCCTTAGAACAAGCCAATAAAGGATTTCAGGTGCTTTTTAACCTGCCAAATGCAGCTCATCAAGAGATGCATGGAAAGCAAGGGCAGGAAGCAACAGATTTTTTGTCACAACTTATTTACTGACCCCAGATTTCAAGTTTATGGCTTGTTTGGTCTCCTCAGAAAGTATTTTTTTTCCTGTTGAGACAGCACCTTGATGCTTGTGGTGGCCAGGGATGGAAAAGTGCACCCAGAAGAGGAGCCCTGGGATCCCTTCCACGGATCAATAAACCACATTTCTAGACTGGGGAGCATCAAAGGCCCTTGTACATATTTCCCAGAAATGTTTAATGGCCTCTGAAATCCCCGGGATCTTCCAGGGCTGCATTCCCAGAGGGGCTGGGCCGGAGTTCCTGCGGGGAGGCAGCACAGGGACACACTCACACCTCACCCAGGGCTCCTTCACCAGCCAGGGGAGGCAAATTCCCAATCCCTGCACGGCCACACTCCACTTCCAAACGTGTCCCCCCTCCCTGGGGACACCCCCCACCAGGGATCCCCATCCCCCTGGGAAAATTGGGATTAAATAAACAAACAGCAGGTCCCACGACTGCAAACTCCTCGATAATATCACTTCTGGCAGAGCTGTTTCACATCCTGACCAAATGGAAATTCTGCTTTATAGCAGAGGGTTGGATTTTAGTCATTTTGTTTTTTAATTTGCTGCCTTTTTGTTTTGGTTTTTTTTTTTAATAGTTCTTGTGGGTTCCTCCCCCTCCCCCTCAGTCATTTTTTAGTGTGTGGCACATAATAATAATAATATGAAGCTGAGGACACTGTTCTGATAATTCCTGGAGCAGCCCTGGTGAAACACTATCCAGATGTGGTGCTGCTTTTTCTGCAGGGGGAATGCATTGTGCATGTCTAAAAAAAAAAAAAAAAAACAAAAAAAAACAAAAAAAGGCAAAAAGAGGCAATTTTCTCCCTCAGCTTGGCCTTGGGTTTGGATGGAGGGAGGTCAGGCCACCATTTTGGGGTGGGAAGATGAAACCCAGCACACCCAACCCTTCCCATCACACAATGAGGATCCAGGAGAGTTTGCTGGAAGAAGAAAAAGCAGGAGAGACAAGGAGAAGGGGGGAAAAAAAACAACACCCAGGCTTAGGAAGCAGGAGCAGAAACACGAGCCTTGTTCCCTGTAAGCTGGGATAATCTGAGTCAAAACCCACATGAATCAACTCAAGCTGAGCCCAGACTGCTGCTCCTGCACAGGGACACACACACACACACATTTGCTCTCTTTTAGGATGTTTTCCGTGGCTGCTGCTTTGTTGGGAAGCAGGATTGCCACGTTCCCGCTCCCAAGGAGGGCTGGGAATGTTTGGATTTCCTAAAAATTGGGCTTTCACAGCCTGGGTGCTTTCAAAGATCCAACAATCCTCGAGGTGGGGAAAAGTCAGCACGGTTATCCTCGTTTTCCAAGGCAGGGAGAAGCCAGGGCAGGAGGGATCCACGCCTTGCCCAGGGCCACCCAACTCGGCCATGGCACAGCTGGGATTAGTGCTAAGAAGCCTCTGGCTCGTGGCCCAGGATCAGGGCTCTGTCCACTGGCCTGAGCTTCCCCTGGGATGGAAATGCATTTGTGCATGAGGGAAACAGGGGAGAAAGGGAGGGGAGGGCGAGATGAGCAGGAGATATGCACTGAAAGGAGCAGCTTGAAGGTGTTTTTTGCACCCAAGGATGGGCTTGGAAGCTCAGACGTGCTGTCCTGATATTCAGCTGCAGGGAATGAGCGTTCCCGAGGCAGAGGTTGGTTGGTTGGGTCCTTTCTGACCGACCTGCTTCAGACAAACCCGAGCTGAGCTCAGGAAGGGAGCGAGCAGCAGGTCCCTGCTAACGGGGCGCTGGGACAGAGATGGATGAGGGAGCGTGACCCCGGCGGCCCCGCTGGCAGGGCAGCGGTGACGAGCAGCTGGTGGTTGCAACTGCCTCCCCCGAAACAGCTGGATGTGAGGGAGGACATCTGGCCGCAGTCTGGGTGGTTTGTGAGGAGCAACATCCACTGAGTCACCGGAGAGAGCGAACCGGGGGCTCCGGGATTCGCAACACGAGCCGCCCGGATCCGGGATGGGGCTGGGGATGGGCTGGGCTGGGCCTCCCACAGAGCAGGGCTGGGAGGAAGAGCTGTGTCACGGGGTTATGAGCTCCGAGCCCTGCTCCAGTGTCCGGGGACTCTGGTGGATCAGACCTGCATGTGAGCCACCAAAATCCCATAAATCCAAAGGCGCGCACGGAGACTCCGCATCCCATGGGCACCAGAGCCAAGGAGCCAAACGGAGCTGGACAGGTGGAAGAAAACCAGTAAATCTCTCCAAACCTTCCCTGCAGCTGCCAGTCCCAGCTTAGCTCAACTGCTGGGAGCTTCTGCAGCTCCAGGAGGGCTTTTTTGACCCCATGGAGCTGTGGGTCTGGCAAACCTGTATCCCACTGTTCCCAGAGCCTTGTGGGTGGTGGGACCCTCCAGCAAAGCACTTGAGGACCCCAATTTCAGTTTTCCAGCCCCTCCCTCTGTCCTTCAGCAGCAGGGGAAGCTCCACAGGAGGCAGAGTGAGCACCTGTCCAGCTTCTCCATGGAACCCCTATGCCAAGCAGGGCTGCCTTTGGGCAGCTCACAGCCACCTCTGCTCAGCTTTCCCTGCTCCAGAGCTGCTTCCTGACTTCCCAGAGCAAGATCACAATGCAGCCCTCAGCAAAAATCCCTGCAGCAGCAAACACCCAAAAATCCAATTGGTGAGGATGCTTCATTGGGGAGGAAGACTAAGACAGAGCTCGCACCTCCTTCGGCATCCAAGGCTCAGAAGAGCAAGAAATCATTGTAGGAAACCAAGTTTTACTAGTTCTGGTGCTCAGGATTGTTTCTTACCAAGATTATAGAAAATCCCCTTGGGGTGTCCTTCTCCACAGGAGCAGGAACACCGGTTACAGGATTAAGTCCAGCTCTGTTTCCTCTGGAATTTTCCTGCCTGCACAGTGGTCACACAGTTTGTGTGGAATCGCTGCGTTGGCCTGTGAGGAACCAAACATTCCCTGGATGAGGCACCTTTAGCCTTCCATCCCGGGTGGCAGCACAGGGATCACAAGCCATTTGCCAGCCAGTTTCCAGATCCAGGTTCTTCCACCCTCTCCAGCACTGGCACCAGAGCCCACCCCCAGGGCAGGGATTGATGAGCTCCGAGCGCAGGCAGAGGCCGCGCTCGCCGGGCACCCACCACGTGAGGAGGTGCCAGGACCTGTGGCCACCACTCTGAGCAGCTCCTGAGAGCTGCAATCCCTTCTCCTGCCTTTGGCTGGAAGTTCATCTCAGTTCATAGCAGTTGTGTTTTCCCTTTGTTCTGCTTCCCTACACATCAGCCTGTGGCCTAGAGGGAGAAACGCTGCTTGACTATGCAGGAAACCTGGGCTCCATTCCCGTTCTTTTGCTCCTCCGACTACTTTAAAAGGAAAAGGAGTGGGGTTTTCCAGCCACATGCATGTCACATTCATGCACCTCGTTGGGAATTTGCTCCCCAAGCCTCATTACCTTTTGTCTGCAGTTCCAGAAACGGAGCTGAGGGTTGCCAGACCCTGGTATGCACCACTTACCCCTTGAAAAATCTTTAAAGAATTCCAACTTTGCACAGACGTTTCGAGCAACCCCAGCTGCCAATTCCACATGAGACAATCCCAAGATAAATGGATGTTTGTAATCATCCAGGTGCTGGCAAGGGAAAGAACCACCATTCAGGTAGGCAGCTTATTAAATTTACTGCTGTGCCCTAGGTGATTGCACTGCAGGGTTCACCCATGTCTGTCCACACTTCTCACAGTGCCACATCTCCCCTGCTCAACACTGCAATTAGCTTGATTTATGTTAAACATCGTTACCACTCCTCTTTTCCCTGTGTTCCAGCCTTTGGGAAGCCCGGAGAGCTTTGACAGGAGCAAACCACAACTAATGGGAGGGGAAAATGGTCCAGTGACCGGGGAGCTGGGCTCTGCTCCTTGTGCTGCCCCAGAGCTCGTCAGGGGGAGCAGATAGCCTGAAAAAAAATTAATGAAAACATGGTTTGGCTTGAGAAATCCCACAGCAGATGCCTGGTGAAGGAGTGACCCTCTCCAGTGCCCTCCTGGCACCGGGGCACTTGGAGCAAGACTCCAAGCAGGTTGGAATCACCCGGCGTGGGGATTTCATGGCAAACCCACCTCTGGGGCGAAGAGTTTGCTGTGTGGGGTGAAGCTTTGTGAAGTGGGATTTGCTGCCAGGCAAAGGGCCAGCCCTGAACTGCCAGAGCCCCCCAGGGCTCCCTTAACCCCCACCTGGCCCCCCTAAAGCTGAGCCCACGCCGCAGCTCAGCTTTGATAGGGCCCCGCACCCCCTGGCAGCTCACAGGGCATCAAACAAACCCCCCCAGCCCCGGGGCTCGGCCCTGCCCAGCCCTGCCTGCCCACGGAGGAGGCTCCCCCAGCCCCACTGGGCAAGGCTTGCCAAGAGGCAGGTGTTGGGAGGCATCTCCCAACAGCCCAAGAGGCGTCTGCAGTGGGGAAATGCCAGCACAGGGAATTGTCCTGTCCCTGCTGAGCATCCTGCAACGTCCACCCAGTGCTGCTGGCACCCATTTGGTGGGATGCTTGCAGATTTTGGGTTTGAGCATCGCTCTGCCCTTGCTGAGATCCTGCAAGGTCCACCCAGTGCTGCTGGTGCCCAGCTGTGGGATATTTGCATGAACCAAGTGCCCCAGGGGCAGAGGAACACAGCGAACCCACTCAGAGGAGTTCATGGGAAAGGGGCTGCCACTGTCCCCAGCTGCAGCCACGACCTCACTGAACCACACGTGGCTTCCTCTGAGCTGTGACACCTCGTGGCACTTCTCCCACAGCCACTTGGGATGAGGCAAATTCCCTGCAGCCAGATGGGCAAGAGATGGGAAAAAAGTCTTAGAGCTGTAGAATCCTGAATGGTTTGGGTTGGAAGGGAACTCAAAGCCCATCCAGTCATGGGCAGGGACACCTCCCACTAGCCCAGGTTGCTCCAAGCCCTGTCCAACCTGGCCTTGGACACTTCCAGGGATCCAGGAGCAGCCACAGCTTCTCTGGGCAACCTGTGCCAGGGCCTCCCCACCCTCTGAGTAAAGACTTTGGGTGTTCTCTGGAGGGCTGAGGGGGTGCAGAAGTCACTCCTCTTGTGTGGGGACCTTGTTGTAACCACAGCCAAGCTCTGGAGGGTGGCACTGACCCCACGGACAGGACACAGACCCTGCAAGGCTTGGGTTGCTCTCCTTGTCCTAATCCACGCCGGATCAGCTGATTTCATTTCTAATTTCCTCACACATGTGCTCAAGCACAGCTGTGGAACATGAGCCGAGTCTGCAGAGGAAATCCTGAGATTTACACAGGCCCCAGTGGATTATAAAAACCTGGAAACCGGACAGATAACACTCATGTAACAGACTCGAAACATGCTGAGGAGAAAAAAAAAAATCACAATAGATTAAAACCTGCTGTTCTCTGCAAAATGTAAAAGTGTCTTTTCCAACACTTTGAACTACTGTGTTAAAACTTTGTAGGTAGCTGTCGTTTCAAAGGTGCAATCTTCAGCAGGATTGCTTTTTTTTTTTTTTTTTAATGGATTTGGTAAAGTTGCAATAAAAGAGTCCTTAAAAGGGCTTGACCTGGAGGGCTGCAAGCTTTTTGCCTGGTGAGGTTCATTTCTAAAGTGTGTGCAGCTTCCAGAGCTTCTGAGAACTTCCAAAGTCTGAGCTGGCTGATGGTGGGAGGAAGAAGTAAACAGTTCTTGCTGGGAGATGTTACCTTTTCCATCCCAGCAGAGCCAGTTGGACACTGTGGGTTTCTGACAGGGGACAGGACTGTTTTCCCAGCTTCACCCTGCCTAGGGAAAGCCAGTTATGGGGGTTTAGCCTGGAGAAAAGGAGGCTCAGGGGGGACCTTCTGGCTCTGCAACTCCCTGACAGGAGGGGAGAGCTGGGGGGGGTGTCAGGCTCTGCTCCCAGGGAACAAGGGACAGGAGGAGAGGGAACGGCCTCCAACTGTTCCAGGGGAGGCTCAGGTTGGACATCAGGAGGGATTTCTTGCTGGAAAGGGTGGTCAGGCCCTGGCAGGGGCTGCCCAGGGAGGTTTGGAGTGCCCAGCCCTGGAGGTGTCCCAGGAAGGCCTGGCCGTGGCACTCAGTGCTCTGGGCTGGGGGACAGGGTGGGGATGGGGCACAGGGGGGACTCCATGGTCTTGGAGGTCAATTCCGACCTAAATGACCTCATGAATCTGTTATTTTTAATAAATTCAGCTACCTACAGATCTTGAGGGGTGGCCGCTGACCTGGAGCGACATTTTCCTATTCCACATCTCAGTAGTGGATGAAGGATTTTTTTCCACCCATTTCCCAGTTGCCTGCTGGCTCAGAGCTGCCATTTTTGTGCTCACTGAGGTCTCCAGCTGCATCAGTGGGATCGAAACCAGGCCCAAGGTCAGACTGTTTTTTCTTGAGCTGTCAAATGTGATTTATTGCTTTCCTCAGGATCAATGACTTCAGAATTTGGGTTGCCAGGCTGGGCTGGGTCACGTCCATCCAGGGCAGTTAACGGGGCCAGAACCTCTTGTGTTGAGGCCTCTTCTTCCCCCAGGACTTTGTGTGAATCTCGGTTCCATTTTATCTCGAGCATCAAAAGAATTTCGAGGAGGGGTCAGATGAAAGTCTGGGGGGTTTCCTCCCTCTTTTCTGTGAAGAGCAAACCAAGATGGTTTGGGGTTTGCCAAAGCAGAATCAGGTCGACTGGGATCTCAGATCTATTTTATCTCAGTCACCAATCTTTCATTTGAATTTTGGGGTTTCCAAACCAAAACCCGGCGAAGACTTTGTGGAAAAAACAAACCTGAAATCCAGCCTCCTCCACACATTCCAGGCGGCTGCCTGGAGAAGAATTCTCCTCCAAGTTCATTTGAATCAAACTGTGACAAGGAGAAACCTCGGCTGGCATCCACCTCTCCCCCCAGAAGGAGCAAATCCCACCCCGAGAGGGGCAGAGGGAAGAACAGAGGAAGGCAAAGCAAGACCTGACTCAGTGTCTGAGCTCCCAAAGTGCTCCAAGCTGGAGCTATTTAAATGCAAAACCAGACCTCCAGGCATCTCATGACCTTCAGCACCACTCCAGACACTGGGAAATGATGGTGCAAGTGCCATGTGACAAGACAGAAGGGACACTGCTGAGAATTCCCTGGATTGCAGGAGCTATTTGTGCTGGGGAGAGAAGGGAGTGGTTTGAGCCTTGGCGGTGGAGAAGGTGTGAAGGTGCCACGTGCTGGTTGTCTGAAGGGCTTTGCAGTGTTGCCCCCCAAAAGGGAGTCACTGGTGTCCCAGATGAGTGAGATATTTTGGGATGCACAAGCCTGGGGTGTGTAGGGGATGGGGCAGTGCAGAAGGCTGAGTTTTTAATGTGGGGTTGCAGCATTTGGATTTTGAGCCCTGCTCTTAATATCCACCAAGAATCAGGTCTTGGCAGATGGTCAGTGACAGAAAGAGGCAAATCAGTCTCTGCAGGTCAATTTTTCCACCGGTAACATGATTCCACAAAAAAAAAAATTTAAAAAAATGAATAAAAAAAAAAAATTAGTTTCCATCCTCTCCCCCAGGAACCTACGTGTCTCCTATTGGATCCAACTCCTTAAAAAAAATCACTTCCCGTTTCAAAAATTGATTTCCCCAGCCCTCAACGTGTACGTCAGTCCCTCATATTGTATTTTCCAAGGTATCCGCTCCGCTCTCAATCCTCCCCTAGGGTTTTGTGACATAAACTGTGGCTTTTGCCCGGGAATTGAGAATCGAGGCTTCCTGGGGGGAGCCCTGGGGGGCTTTTCCTCTGCATTTTGCACTTCAGTAACTAATAAGTGGCCAAATGAAAACCTGCCCGTTCCGTGCAGCAACGACACGTTCACACAAATGATCCTGTTAGGTTTTGGTGTCATTTATAGGATTTATTTGGTACATTCCCAAATTGAGAGGGAAAGCAGAACGAGTCAGAAGCTGCGGTGGTGCCTTTGTTATGTTGTTGAGCCTTACACTGAATAGTCCAGGGAGCAGAGCCCCTGGGCTGGCCTAGAGAACAAACTCAGGGTGAAGTTGGGCACCCAAACAAGTCCTCAGGGAGGGATATTCCCGTCACCCCGTGAATTTCTTCCTCAGGACACGGGCTGGCACCTCCAGCCCCGGAGCCCACGCTGGCATAGGCGTGTTCTCACGTGTACCCACCCCACTGCCTCGTGCCCATCCCGAGGGAATGGGCCTTGGACAAGGCGCTGCCCTTTCACACGGATCCGGGAGGGATCGTAACACCCCGCTGGAAAGCCAGAGGGCCCAGACGTGGGGATTTTATTGGACCGTGAAGTTGGACGATCGAATCCTTCGGGGAGGACGTTTCTGGAGACAGACGGTTCCGTCAGGCAGCTTTTTCCATCTCACCCTGGGCCCCAAAAATAACGAGAGCCTGAACACAGAGCCGCTGTTTGCTGCTCAGGACCATGATCCCGGGAAAGGCACCCGGGAGCCCGGGGAGTTTTCCTCTTTAATTAGGTGTGAAAAGTCAACGGAGCCACGTGGCCCCTCTCCTGTTCCATGGACGGCCCCTTCCACCCACTGCAAACCTCAGCCCTGCACAATGACCCTTTGAGAGCCAGGCCAGGGCTCCAGCCCCAGCTTTCCTTCCCTGGTGGCAAAACAGGGAGAACCTGGAAATCCTGGAGCCCCTGGAGAGGCCAAAAGCACCCGGCTCCAGCCATTCCTCAAGGGGTTTCTCTGCTGAGGGGATTCAACTACCAAAATCCCTTCCAGGCTGATTTTGCTTTGCATTTTAATTCCTCTTTCCAGTGGGAAGTGCAGGGTGAATTTTGTCCTGCAGGGCTCATGATGCAGCTGGGAGGATCCTGGTCGTGGACAGAAACAGCACAGGAGGCTGAGGCTCTGGGTTATTTGCTATTTCTGGGTTTCCAAAGAGCTAAAGTCCTATTCACATGCTAAAATTAGGGTGCAGTGGGCTGTGCTTCCCATGTGGAGTGGCCCAGCACTGTGCCATCACCTCCTGGGGGATAGGAGAAAATATTATCACTGCTCATTATTGTAGAGAATCACAGGCTTAAGGGAGCTGCACACTGGCTTTTGGGGGGGATTTCCAGTGTATTCCACTGCAGACTCTGGGGTGAATGAGACCCCACTTACCAAAAATCAGGAGCTCTGGGACAGAGAGATCTAAACTCAAACAAAAGAACAAACAGTGGGGATTTAGGGCAAATCAGGGTGATTTAGCCCAGGTCAGTGGCACAGCCAGAAGGGACCTGGAACCCTCTCCCTGACCAAATCCTCAGCTCAGGTTTTTGCTGTTTCCTTCTAAAATGCAGCCTTGCAAAAACTCCAGGTTGTCCAGCACCTCTGGCAGGACTGAGGGGAATTAAAAGCTCCTGGGCAGGAGGGAGGAGAGGAATGGGAGAAGGAGAACTTTACCAGCAAGGGGAAGGATGAGGCAGAGGGGGGAACTGCCCACCCCAGGCTCTCACCCCATCCCAGGTGAGTGAAAGGGGCAGAGAGGTTTTTATCACCCCAAACCCCATCTGGCCCTGTGGTTTTTGCAGCACCAGCACATGTTTCAGGCCAGAACACTAATTAGCTGTGACTGTGCAAGAAGAGAGAGTGGGGAAAGGAGGAGAGAAATTAGGTCACTGACACCGGATAGCTTAAGTCCATGCGAGGCTTAACCACCAGTAAGAGATCTGCTGACTGGCTTTGGCAGTTATCTCCAGATAAAAACCTCAAATCTTATGAGATTTGACGTCTTTAAGTGCTTAAGTCTTCAGGAAAAGGCATCCTTGCTCTACCAAGTGGCCTGTTAGTCCAGCAGCTCTATCAGCACCACTAAAATCAGGCAGGCAGAGCAATTTTTTTCTTATAAACACGCAACTTATTGTTAATATCAGACTCTGTCACCCCCTCACATTCAATGTGTGAATGTGGGTGTTAACCTTCTGCATGGAGCTGATGTTTTGGTGCAAGTTTTAAGCAGCTTCCACTGCACCAGTGAGGAGAAAGAGCAAGTAAGCAAGAAAACATGAGCAATCCCCTAAATCTACAGGAAAGTGAAACTTGGGAGGATTTTACGTGGTTGAATGGAAAACAACATTGTTTGTGGAGTAACTGAAACATTGTTAGACAGGGAGGATCTAAAACACTGGCACAGGTTACCCAGAGAAGCTGTGGTTGCCCCAGCCCTGGAAGTGTCTAAGGACAGGTTGGAGCAACCTGGAATGGTGGAAGGTGTCCCTGCCCATGGCAGGGGGTGGACTAGACCTGATGGATAAGGAAGAAACAACTCTAAAAGGGTCCTTTTATCAAAGAATTATCAGTTTGTAAAGCATGGGGAGAGCTCAGAACAGCTTTGTCAGATCATGGAATGGGACGTGTTGTGATTGCAACCAGCTCACACCATCCACGAGGAGCTTTGCAGGTCAGGAGGCTGGACAAGGCTGCAGGAAAGGAACAAAGAGCCCTCACCACATACACACCACAGAGAAAGGCTCCAGCACTGCTGCCAGAGCTCACAGTTTTCCAAGGAACTGCCACAACAGTGTCTGGCCACCAAACTAAACGTTTGCAAAGCCTTCCAGAAATCTTGCCCGAACCGCAGCGCAGGCCTCCTGCCAGGAGAGGCAGAGCCTCTTGCTGGCTTTAGAGCATTCTGATGTTGAGTTTGATGCCACTTGGTGCATGAGAGGATCCACCCAGCCAGCAGAGACTGAAGGCTCAGCCACATCCCTGACATGACCTGAGGTGGATGGTGTGAGAACTTCCTGCAGCTTCCAACATCTGCCCCGGCGGCTGAGCCAAGAGCCACCAGAGGAATATCTGGTGAGTATCTGATAGAAATATTCGATTCAAATATCTGATGAATTTCTGATAAAAAACTAATCAGGGATGGATTCCCAAAGAAAGCAGACACGTGGCTCGCCAAAACACGGCGCTCTGCCCTCCGGGAGAGGACGGAGATGGGAAGGTGTGAGCACATCTGTGGTGTCAGCCCCAACAAGGACCACCCCAGGGGAGGTGGGAGCAGTTGCTCTTGGCTCTCGTTTTTCCGTGCAGGAAACGGC
This sequence comes from Pseudopipra pipra, assembly GCF_036250125.1. Taxonomy (NCBI): domain Eukaryota; kingdom Metazoa; phylum Chordata; class Aves; order Passeriformes; family Pipridae; genus Pseudopipra; species Pseudopipra pipra. Next base: position 14,956,564 of record NC_087564.1, read on the forward strand.
AGATGGAAATCTGATGCATCCACCATACGGAGAGCCCTGGACAAACGAGCTGCTCCCGTGGTCGAGCCGTGGGGAGGAGCTCGGCCCCGCTCGGCCCCGCTCGCCCCTTTCCCCCTCTCCCACCTCCACCGGCAAAACCGTGGCACTGCAGCAGCACAATGAACTCAAACATTCCTCCTGCAGGGAGGATGTGGTCAGTCACCACACACATCTTCTGGGGCCCGGCCACAGCTCCAAACAGTCTGGTCACACATCACATGTAACGTTCCCAGCAAAGCCTCTGACGTGCGGGTCAGACCTGCCCCCCTCCACGGGGGATATTCCTCTTGGATCTCCCTGATAATAAAGAGTGAGACTTGTGCAAAATATTGGTGCCTGGGGAGAGGGAAAAACCACTTCAGCAGACTATGAGTCACACAAGAACTCCCTGAACCTGAGATGGGGGTAAGCTGTTGGGAAGGATGAACTCATCCCAGCTCGGAGGTGAGGAGGCAGGATCTCTTCCAAGGGCTGCTCCGAGGAGGCCCTTACTGGGGGATTGGTGCTGGCATCACCCAGCAGATCCCACCCTCTCTCAGGTGCCCTGGTGGAACTCCAGGATTAGAGCAAGTACCATCCATCAGAGGGAGCCCGTTGGACACAGGTCACAGCAGGGGATCAGATCTAAGGCCACATCAGCCTGGACACTATGGGATGACACCTGGACACTGTGGGATGACACCTGCATTGACAGTTCCTCTCCCACCAGCAGCACCTTGAGGACTCTGAGCTCCAAGTTCCCCACATGTCCTCCTGCAGGTTCTGCAGCACCCCCAGCAGCACCTCTACACAAAAACCTCAATGTTCTGTACAGCAACACTCTCCTGAAAGTACTATTGGCCAACTCACAATGTGTATGACCACATAAATCTGTATAAGAAGAGGAAAGTGACATTCTTCTGGCCAGATTTATTTCTAGAAGAAAATAATGCCTGTGACTAAACCAAACTTTTCCCTTTTCCACTTTCATTAAAGACTCAGAATGATAAAAGCTGAAAGTCCCTTGATTATTTTCCTGACTGAAAACTTTTATATGGGGCAAGAAGTATTCTTTTAAAATCTAAAACTGAAAATCCCTTTTTTTTCTGATGTGTACTTTCCAGGGAATACATCAGGATTTGGTTGGGTTTTTTTTTTCAGTCAACCTTTCTGCAGTTGGTTGAAACATATTTTTCCATCAGCTGTAGAGTGTATTAAAACACATTTGTTCAATCAACCTGTACTTCCCCTTTTGAATATCTCCTGGTGTCTATTAAAATCCTGTTGGATTTTAATATATTTAGTCTCCATCTTCCAGAAGTTAGCACAGAATATCAATAATTTATCAGCATTCCCACCTTTCCTTGGAGTTGCAGATTTCTGCAGTAACTATTTGGTAATGACTTTCTTATGGCTTCTGCTGCAGATAGAAAAGCTTATAATGTTGAAATGATTGGGTTTTATCAGTCAAAGTATTTTCCAATCTGTCCCATTTCCTCCACCCACATATTTTGTTTTGTGTGAGGAAAATTAAATAAACAGGATCCATTTTTCCACTGAAAACAAAATCAGTTTGCAAGCCAACAGGAACTCAGCTGGAATGCAACTGGGCTTTGAGCAATTTAAAGCCATTGCTGGGCTTGTGTCAATGAAGAAATTAAAAGTTTCTTTTAAAAGAGGGGCCAAAATCACAGTGAATGATCATTGGAATAGTCGAGCTCAGCTCTGCAGGATGACAAGTGTCACTTGGCTGTGGCCGTGGCTGTTGGTTACAAGGAAGGGGCACACAGGGCACGTGGCAACCAAAGTTTTGGCAACCAAGGCACAGGCCAGCTGCTCTCCTGGCTCTGGGGCCAGCTCAGGAGCCAACAGGCAGCACTTGCTTCTCTTCAGCCTCCCAGGAAGCAGAGCTGGATCAGCAGCTCCTGAGCCCCAGAGGCGGTTTGTGGCTCGTGGACATGGGACAAGGAGCTGAGAAGGGCACATTCCCTGAGTGCACGACCTTAAAGCTCATCCAGTCCCACCCCTGCCATGGGCAGGGACACCTTCCACTAGCCCAGGTTGCTCCAACCTGGCCTTGGACACTTCCAGGGATGGGGCAGCCACAGCTTCTCTGGGCAACCTGTGCCAGGGCCTCCCCACCCTCCCAGGGAAGAACTTCCTCCTAATATCCCATCTAACCCTGCCCTCTGGCAGTTTGAAGCATCCCCCTTGTCCTGTCACTCCAGGCCACTGCAAAAAGGACCCATGGCCCCATCTGCAGCTCCAGGAGGCAGAGGGGAGAGATGAACCTCCCAGCCCACGAGCCACAGACTCACCAAATTGCCCATCACTCCCGAATTCCCCCTGGGCTCTCACGAACGCTGACCCCAGAGGAACCCCCCTGTCTCAGCCCCTGCCCCGCTCCCAGCAGCCTCATCACTGGCAGAGTTCACATCCCTGCCTCAAACTCAGAAGTGGCTCATGCCCAAGAAAAGGTCTCTTCTCCCCCAGACCAGAGGAGCCAAGTGCTGCTGCCTCCCCAGTGCTCCCACAGCCAAGTGCAGGTGGTGACAGACAACTTTTTCAATAAACACAGTCCAGTGAGCTGCAACCAGCCCTGCAACCAGCCCAAAACACACAGCCCTGGCTGGTGGGTCCGTGGGGAGGATGCTTAACCACCCAAGGGTTCTCCAAGAGCTCCTCACCATTCTGAGCTGTCCCGGGAAATTCCCCCAGCGCTCGAGCGGAGCTGGCACCGAATCAGAGGCAAAAAGAAGAGAGACCTCTAGATTTCTCCCCACAAAGAGGAAAAACACGGAGAACATGTCCATGGAGGGTCCAACTGAGCTGAGAGGGGTCAGGAGCAGGCTGGGGGCTGCGGAGGGAGGGCAGCAGGAACAGGTTGTGCTGCTGGCACATGTTCCCGGCCGCCTGTTGCCGTCTCCGAACAGATGTGGGCAGTTTCTCACATGATGAAGTATTGAATATGTTTCTCCTTCAGGGATTATTACTACTAAATAAATCTGCAGGTTTATATGTTTAGCAGCTGAGGGAGATTCTTTCCCCCCCCCCTTTCTCCTCCATTCTGTTGTTCCTTGCAGCAAGAGCCAAAACAAGGCTTTTAAGCCGGAGAGCAGAGGGGGAATGATCAGGATGTGATTTGGGAAATTCTGGAGACAACGGCACAGCAAATGAGGGCAAAATATCCTACCCAAAACACAGCTCATGGATACATTTCAGCTTGTTTCAGGGTGTATCTTGGACTCCAGGAGCGTTGGTTTAACCACCAGTTCATAAATTCATCTGGTATCTTTAGAATTTGTGGCCTGGGAAAAGATTTTTCCCCTCTCTCCTGGTGGTATTGGATTTATTTATTTTTGTCCCCCCTTTCCTTTTTTCTGAGCTGACTTTGGGCAATGTGGGGCTTGGATTTACAGTGTTCTAAGTTCCTCTGAAAATACTCCCTGATCAGGCCCCCAATGAAAGACAGAGTGTGTGATGAAGGAGCCCAACCTGCTTGCAAGGGCATTCCAGCTCCTCTTTGGTAATGGCAGGTTGATCCAGGGGTATGAGCTGAGTCATGGAGTCTTGATGTTTTTAGATTTAATTTTTTGTTAAAGGGTCTAAACTTACCTTAAAGCCCCTCTAAAACCAGCCTGGAGAGGCTCAGTGCTGCTTCTGTGGCTCCTGGATGTCTAGTGTCAGAGACATCCTCCCAGCACCATTTGCTTCCTAAATCCTCCTTCCAGTTTCTAACTTCCCCTTGTTTAATAAACACGCCATTCCTGCTGCCAAAAGGTCCCAGTTCTGAAAAAATAAGGGATGTGCAAGAAAAGTTGCCCACATGCTGATGCTGACAGCAGCCACCACTGCACCTGAAAAGCTCCAGGACTGTTTTCCCTGGGATGAAGGGATGGGGAAACAAGCTCAAGGGATGGGAGACTCCTGGAGACAGCACATGGCTCAGCTGCTCTGGTGTAGGACCCCAGGCTGGCACTTGGGAGCACCATGTGCCTGTGTCCTAAAATCATGGAATATCCTGACTTGGAAGGGACCCACAAGGATCAACGAGTCCGACTCCTGGCCCTGCACAGGACACCCCCAAAAATCACACCACAATGAAAAATCACATCCTGACACTTGGTCACAATAAAAATCATCATAATCCCAAATGCACTGTGAAGAGAGGGAAGTGGTTATGAATCCAGCTCATCCAGAGCCTCGGGAAGCCAAGGAAGCAGATCCCACTTGGGTGGAGCAGGAAGGCGGATGGTGCTGTTTGAAACTCCCTGCTCGTCTGACCACAAATTAAAAGCTGAGACCTCCACAGGAGGAAGGTAGAATTCCATGAGGAGGGCAGAGTGACTGGGAATGCAGTTCTGGAGAGGGCTGAATGCCACGTGCCCAGCTGGCCACAGCAGCTCCGTGACAGGGGACACGGTGGCTTCACACGTTGTGGGAATTGCTGACCTTGAAGCTCTTTTCCAACCTTAATGATTCCATGATTCCACGCTTTCCTCACCTGCTGTGTTTGGGATGAGGACATGGCTGTGTCCATCCATCCCCTGGGAATACAAGGTCACAGTATCACTGGATATTCCAAGCTGGAAGGGACCCACAAGGACCATGGGGTCCAACTTGGAGGTGAACGGTCTGTGTGAGAACCAAACCCCAGCCTTGGCCCTGTGCCCAGGAGGAGCGGTGGGTGCTGCCTGTGGCCACATCCTGAGGTGGTTTTAGGACAAATGGGATGCTTGGAGCAAGTCTGGTACAAATCCCTGCCCGTGGGTTTTCCAAAATCACCCTCTGCTGCCTTTTCTTTCTTCTCCAGCACAAGATAATTAAACTCCACAAGGAGCAGATAAAATAACAGGATCCACGTGGAGATGGGAAGCTGTTGGACTCATGGCTGTATCCCTGACTCCTGGCTGTGGTCAATGCAGGGAATGTGCCCCTGGAGGTGTCTCCTGGTGCTCCCCATGCAGGAGTTAGGCAGGTCCGAGCCTGCGCCGGATCACCAGCAATTAGGTGGGAATAAAGCTGGAGTGGGGTCTCATGTTTCCAGGGAAAAGCCAATACAAGGAATACAGAGTGAGTTACATCACAGGCCTGAGGTTAATGCATTTCACAACAGCACATGAAAATCTTTTAACAGATTGTTCTTTATTTAATGGTTAAAATGGGGGGGGGGAGATGCTGTGTAATCCCACGGTCGTGGGGAGAAACCTGCTCTTGGACTCATCCCCCCCATCCCAAAGCAAAGCTGAGGGGAAAAGAAACATTATTTGCAGTGTGTTTTAGGCAAAAATACATGTTTTGTTTTGTTTTTTTTTTTAATTTTTACGTCCTGGTTTGCGTGAATGAGCACGATATTGCCCTGCTTTAAGAGAACTTTGGCAGCTTTTTATTGCTGTTTTACAGCACAGTTGTTCTTAGAAACAAAAGGTTTGAATTAATGGTGTTTTAATGTACAGGATATGACAGAAATGAAATGCAGAAACAGTTGGCTTGCACACTGGGATCCAAGTCAAAATAAAATTTGGCCGCCAGCCTGCAGGGCTCCTCTGGGACACCCAAAAGGGGTGTGAACATTAACTCATACAGCAATAACCCCGGCCATCCCCAGGCTGCTGCAGGCTCCCACTAATGCAATAATTGAATAAAAACCATCTTCAATTGTCGTATTAAAACCGACCTTGAGCGCTGGAGAAAGACACAAAACGAAGCCGCATGTCCTGAGTCAGTCCAGGTTCTGCTTCCCTCCAGTTTCCTGCAGGAGGTTGAACCTCTGGCACAGTCCAAAGCTTTGGTTTGCGTTTATTAAGGTTTAACAAATTACCCCCCCCCCCCCCAAAAAAAAAAAAAGACAAACACCCACCACGGCAGATTTGGCTTTTTTGTTTTTCCAAGGCAACATAAATCCTCCGAGTACCCGAAGCAGAAGGCAGGGCTAATTATCACTGAAATATCTCTGACATTTCCTTCAGGGTTTTTGAAACACTCAAGCCCTCTTTCTATCTTTGTCAGTGCCTTCCTCTGCTGCTACAACCACGTGCCTTAACTCCTCCATCTCTCCAGCCTCCAACTCTGCTGTTTCATGCATTGTGTAGTTGACACAACTCCCTTTCGGTGCCAGCTTGTTCCACAGACTCGACTCTGTCTTTCTTTTGCCTTCTTTTATTTTCTTTTTTCTTTTCTTTTTTTTTTTTTTTTTTTTACTTTGGTAATTGGGAACAGGCAGAAGTTTGGGTATTTAAAAAAAAAAAATTAAAAAAAAATTAAGAGCGTTCCACATAATTTAGAGAAGTTAACGAAGCGTGAAACTAAATAAAAAACACCATCCGGTGCTGATCTCAACGTTTGTACATGTGTGAGTGCAGAGAGCCATGCAGGACATACAGAACTACAGCCCTGTTTTCTGAACAGGCTCCTTGCTCTTTGCTCTGACACTGAACAGTGTTTTTTTGAAGATTTTTTTTGGACCAGATCATTTATTTGAATAAATGGATCTTCAGCTCTCCTGGTTCGGGTGCTTTGCTGTTTCTGGTATCTCTCCAAACCACCGTGGTGGTGTCTCGGACACACACGGCCCTCGGGGCACTTCCTGGAGGTTTGATGGGAATCCCAGGATCACTGAGGTTGGAAAAGCCCTCCCAGACCATCAGTTTCACTCTGTGCCCCATCCCCACCTTGTCCCCCAGCCCAGAGCACTGAGTGCCACAGCCAGGCCTTCCTGGGACACCTCCAGGGCTGGGCACTCCAAACCTCCCTGGGCAGTCCCTGCCAAGGCCTGACCACCCTTTCCATGGAGAAATTCCTCCTGAGTTTTGGCCACCCTGGAAGGACTCTCTTTTCCTTCTGCTCTTGCTGAAGGTCAGAGAGGTCTATAAGGTAGAAAAACTAATAGGGGAAGGGAGTCAATGATTCAAGCTGCCCAAATCCACTGCTGGGAGAGGATGAAGAGGCACAACAGTGGTGTTTCAGGCTGGGGAGCAGGAAGTTGGGATATCAAGAGCCAGAAGCTATAATTTTGTCACTGAATGAGAGGTCACCAAAGAGAGAGGAACCAGTAGGTTCCTCCAACAGATTTCCCAGTGGCCACAGCCACAAGCACAGTCACCTCCAGAACATCTTTGCCAACATGATCCGTGTCTCCTGCATTCACTTCTCATCCCTGGGAGGACGGAACTCCCCGGAGCTGTGGGTGTCCTGCCAGTGGCTCCTGGCCCCAGGGCACAGAGCAGTTGGGTCAGGTTGTGCCTGGAGTGCTGACAGTGGCAGCTGGTTCGTGTCTGTCAGTGCAGGGCTCAGCACAGCACGGTCAAAATTGATTCCTTCTCCCATTCTTCTGTTCCTACCCCGAGCCCCAGATTAGACACATGCCTCACCCCCTCAGTTGATTTCCTGGTTGTGATTAGAGATGGTTTACATCTATTTCCTAAAGTTGTTTTCCTTTTATTACTATCATCTCAGCAGAATTCTGTGGATCTCTGCTTTTCCCAGACATCTGCACTTCCAAAGCCCTTTGCCAGCTCCGGTCCTGAAACGGGACTCGCACCGGCTGAGGCTCCGACCCAAACTCCTCCCTGGGAAGTCTCAACACCTCTGTCATCCCAGCACTTCAAACCCAAGCTGGAAGAGGCACTGCAGGAATTAGAGCCCGTTTAAGGGAGCACTTAGTGGAAAGTGTGATGTTAAATCACTACGTGACAAACGGCCACCGGGATGAGTAATAAGAGGTGTCAGACTGACACTTCTCCTCTTCCCACGAATGAGGGGTGGGATGGAGCCGGGCCAAACCAGGCACGGGCACAGGGAGCTGCAGGCTGGGTGAGAAGCTCCTTCTCTGCTCGCCCTCCCTCCCAGGAGAAAGCTGGCTGAGATCTGCTGCCCAATTCTTGCCTCTCCCCCCCCCCCCGGCTCAGCTGGCCAGCGCTGTCAGCAGGAGTCTGTCACTCCCCTGCCCGTTCCCATTCCACGGGGAGGGAGAGGGAAGGTGAAAGGGAAACTGGCAGTCCTCATGAGCTCATTTTCCCCTCCTTAAATTAAGTCATCCTGCTGAGTAAAGAGGTGGATTCACTTCTTCCATTAGTCCCCTGCCACGGGCCAAGGGTGAGCGCAGCTCGTTCCCTCGGCACTGAGCAGCCCTGTGCTTGAGGTTTGTCTGTCCTGCACTTCAGGTACATCCTCATCTTCTCCAGAGGGAATTTATTCCTTGTTGAGTGCAGAGCAGGACTTTCAGGTGCACTGGGAGGCTGCACATTAATTTACACCTTGGTCATTTCTGAAAAAAAGGGTGATGGAGTGGCCGTCAAGGGCAGAGCACCCGACCTGTGAGAGCAGAGTGGATTTGGGATCAACAGCTCCTCTGCCACCCTGGACTGGGAGTGAGGGCTGGACTGCACCCACACCTCATGGGACCAGATCATTTCCCTCAGCTGGGAATCACAGAGCAGATGGATTCTGGGATTTACCTCCTTTACCAAAACAAATAGTCCAAATATTTCAACATTGTGCCCCCCTGGGAAAAGTCCCCCTCGTGCAGCCAAAACAAAATGTTCTGACTTTACTCACACAAAATTGTGTCATAAGCTTTGATTCCTCCTCCTCTGCTTGTGACAGCAAAGCTCAGTCCTTTTCCTTTGGCAGCATCCCTCTGGTTTTATGAGCTCTGGGAGGGGTTATTAACGTGGTTCCTGACTCCCTGGCAATCCAGTATGAGAAGTGGTTTTCCCAGCCCTCAGATCCCAGCTGGTGCCACAAAAATAAGTGTCATTCAGACAAAACCCTGTGCTCACCTGTGCTGTGCTGAGGGATCCTGCAGCTCCCAGGGGCACTGCCTTTGCTCCAAGGCATTACCCATCAGCTCCTTGTTCCAAGCACTCCTCCTCTCCTGCTTTACCCTCCTTGCAGCTCTCATTCCTGGGGGATGGATACCTGCCTTTATGCCATAAAAGATACGGCTTTTCTGCTGAAAAAACAGATTTAAGCACCTGCTGTGGTGTCTTGGGCTGAGACTCCAACTCCCTCTGTGGTTAAAGGTGGAGGTGTGACAACTGAACGGGCAGGTGTGGAAGGGAGGAGGGTGATTTCAGTCCCTAAAAGTCTCCCATAGGTATTTCAGGAGTCAGAGCTACACAGCCCTGTAGACACAGAGGTTTTAATCACTTTTTTTGGTGTGTATTCCTCTGCCTGCCCTGGATTCCCAGGCAGCATTGTAATATCTTCCTGTTCCACATGAGAGCAATTTTCTGTCTTAACCCTGGGAGACAGAGCCAGGTGATGCCAAGGGCAGAGCAGGAGGGCATTCCAATAGCACAGATGCAGTGATAAAGGGCCATTAAGGGAACATGGGCCAACAAGACAGGAAAAAGGCATTTGTGGAGAAACACTAGGATCCCAAACTCCATGGACTGGAGATCAGCAAGGCCTCATTATTCACAGATATCCCCATCCCTCTCTGGAATAGCCATTGGCCTCTCTTTATTGACCCCGATGGGCATAAATTTATGGATATATAGATGGTAAAGCATTGGCACAGGTTGCCCAGAGAAGCTGTGGCTGCCCCATCCCTGGAAGTGTCCCAGGCCAGGTTGGACGGGGCTTGGAGCAACCTGGGCTAGTGGGAGGTGTCCCCATGGCAGGGGGTGGGACTGGATGATGTTTAAGGTCCCTTCCAACCCAAACCAGTCTGGGATTCTGTGAATGCACATTCCTCTGGAGCCAGAAAAATCCTCCCCCTGGTTTTCCAAGGACTCCCACAGGGATAATAACCCGGTGCCTCCTCCAGCTGGGTGGGACACACAAACCCCAGGACTGCATTGCCATGGCAATGAGGAGGGCTACAATTTCCTACATCCAGAAATACATTTTTTGGAGGGGGGGGTGGTAAAAAATCACATTTTTAAAAATGTGAAATTCCACGGGCCTTGTCCATGAAGGATCCATATTGCCCGGGATGGGAGAGGGCTGGGTGGGGAAGGCACTGTTGTGTTTGCTGTAGCAGAGCAACAGTAGCTGACGTGAAAGCCCCATTCCAAGGCTGGTTTTTATGACTTGAGGTGCCTCTGAATTAGAGTTTTCACAAGCACTACTGACTCAACCAGTAAACATGGCAACTGTTGCTACCAGCGGGCAACAATTAAGCAAATTAATCTCACACAGGCACCCGCTGTCGAGCTCCCAGGCCTGGGGGACCTGCTTTCCCTGGAAAGGGCTTTTTGCCCTGCTCCTTGATTTGTGTTGCTGTTTTTTCCAACCCCAAAATGTTGAGCATGGTTGGCTGAGTCACCTTCCCAGCCCCATGTGCTGCAGGACAAACCTGCCCTTCCAGGCAGGTGACAAAGTGACAGCAGTGCTGAGGTGACATCTTGTCCTTCCCAGAGGTCCCATCAACTGATGGGGCAGCAGCAGAAGTCACTGAGGTGTTAAACAACCTTCCAGGCTGTTGCTACCCTGCCAGGAATCTCCCATTCACCTTGGCAAGGCTTTAAATGCTGCCAAAGTGCTGGTCAGGCTCCTGGAACAGAAAACTGAGCAGGAATTGGGGGTGGAACAGGAGTAAGTGCAGGGACTGATGCCACCAGCAAACCTGATGCTCAAGGAAACACCCTGATGGACCCAATTCCTGACATTTCCCATGTTTTTCCCGACCTCTGCAATGAGGATTTTCATGTCTCTGGAGGAGGCTGCACAAAATCAAAGCACCTGAAAGCCATTCCTTGGCCATGGAAAACACGGGATGGAGGGACCACCCGGTGCCAGTGCTGCAGCTCAGCCTGTGCTGGTGCACAGGAGGAGCTGGACCTGCCAGCACCCTTCATCCACCCACATCCCGAGGGAAAATGGCATTTTACTAAACCTTCAGTGAGCCCTGATAAAGCAGACACTTGCAGAGCTGCCACAGCTCAGCTGAAACCAAATAAATCACCCTGAAAACCCTTCTTTGTCATTAATTCCTGGGTTTCAACCAAAGGGAAGCCGCCAACAAAAAAATCAAGTGGCTGTGAGAAGACTCTTGGAGATGGGGACACGTGTTCTCTGCACCCAGCTGTGCCACACTGAGCACAGATCCCACAAATATCCCAGGACAACCCAGTTCCCTGCCCTGTCCCCCTGACACTGCTGATGTCCCATCAGGTAAAGGAGAATTTACTGCCTGAATATCCAATATCCTTCTCTTCCCAACAGAGAAGTCCAAAGTGGCTCGTGGAATGAAATTAAGAGAGAGCTTGGTCAGCCTTCCCAGGAAAACAGAAGGCAGTGAAATCCAACCCAGCGTAGTAGACTCAATAAAGACTTTAAGTGATGCTTCATTTTCATTACTTATAGAAAAACAGAAAAACCCAAGACATTTACTAGGGAATTCTTGGCATTTTGTCTTGGAACGTTCCATGAGCGTTCTGGGTTTTCAGGAAAACACAGAGAGGAAGGATATATTATCCAGGGAATGTTGTGATGCCACACAGCTCTGTGACCTGTATTATTTACAAAATGTCATTTCGAGGAGAGCAAAGGGAAGAAAACAGAAGGAATTGCAGTGTAAGGGTGGGGAAACTGATGCATGGGATGGTGGGAAGATCCCCACTGGGGTCCAGGCAGCTGTGCTTGTCCAAAGAGGGGACTTTGTGCATCTCTCCTCCCCATGTGGGTCCTGCCCCAAGTGTGGCCGTGACAGAAGTGGGAAGATGGAGGCCGTGGGGAAATCTGGGAAGGGCTGGAAAACCCAAGGATCCCACCACAGGGGTGGCAGGAACCATCTGACAGAGCAAGGGGGCTCTGGAGGAAGCGCTGAGGGATGAGTCAGGCCACTCATCTGACAGGATTCGAGGGGTTGGAAAGGCTGGGAAAAGGCTCCTCTGCTCAGCCCTGATGATAGCAAAGTGTCTGGATGAAAGGCTGGGGTTGGGAGGCTCCAGCTCCGAGGGCTGAGGGGAGCCCTGAGCTCTCCAGCCCCACAGCACAAACCTCGAGCAGCTCAGCGAGGAAACCACCCTGGGACAGCAGCTGAAAATGTGCTGGAGCATAAAAAAAACCGTGTCAGGGCAGGCCAGGAAGGCTGGAGCAGCCTCTCCCAGGCAGACCTCCCCAGTCAGGCACTCCAGCCTCCTTCCTTTTGCCTCTCTCCTTTTTCCCCTTCTATTTTTTTAACTTGACTTGGATGGGCCACGACTTCCTATTGCGACCAAAATTGCTTCCGTGGGCTCGCGGGGGAGAAACCAGAAAATAAATATGTTAATTTTCCCTTTGAGGCCAGAGGAGAATATGAAGAGAGAGGCTGGATATGCAGATGGATAAATGATTAACCAGGCGCTGTCCTTTATCTGTCTGGAAGTCCTCTGGAAAAGAAAGGTTAAGAAAAGAGTGCAGAAGCAACTGGCCATGGAGCTCATTAATCTGTCTCTTTTTGTTGGCACCAGGCAGGTATTTGGCCCCCCAGGGACCATCAGTGTCCGCTTTCAACATATTTCTTTGATAACCAAAGCAGTTTTTCATGTCCAGCAATGACTAAGAGGTGGATTTGGAGCTGTTACCTTACCTTACCCCCAGTGTTTTCGGATCACAGGACAACACAATAATCAGCTTGGCAAAGGAGCTGGGCCAGGCAAGGCTTTTAATATGATTCCCAGAAAGAAAAAGCCCTGGAGTTTGCACGGGAGAGAGCCTGGGTTCCTCTGGAGTTAAATAGGAAGGGAGAGCTGAAAAGAGAGGAAAGCATCTGAAAACACAACTCTCTTTAGTGAGAGAGTCTTGAGCAGCATAGTTGGGGTTTTTCCAAGTATTTTCATTGTTTTGCTCCATTAGGAAAAAAGCAGCCTATGTTCCCAATATGCCAAACATGTAAAATAGAGACAAACCATCACGGGGAGGTTCTGGAGGTGGCAAACACCGTCCTGTCCCACTCAGCCAGCACTGGGTGACTGTGCTGAGCCCCTCCCCAGCAGCTCTGGAGCCAAGCTCCACATTCCCCCCCAGGATGGATGCCCCAGGCCATGCCCACACCCGCAGCCTGTTCCAAATGGGGCAGCCTGGGAAGAGCCAACAGGTCCCAGGGTGGGGATCTCTGCAGGAAAAAGCTCCTGCCAAGGACATCCCCAGGGGCTGCAGGAACGGGGGATGTTCATGGGATCACAGAGTGGGTTGGGTTGAAAGGGACCTTAAAGACCATCTAATTAAAACCCTAAGGACACCTTCCACCAGCCCAGGCTGCTGTTATCCCATTTCCTGGAGTGCTGAGCATCCCTGACTCCCACAGAGCCTCCAGCGAGTTTGACAAGAGGAAAACGAGCAACAGGGGACAGAGGGAAGAAAAGCAGAGCAAAGTAAATCCACTTTTCTCTTCCTTTCATCAGGGAATGTGGCAGCAGCTCCCGGGGAGGCAGGAGAAGGGGTTAAAGTGATCCATCCAGGCCGAGATCACAGGAGACCCCCCTTTGTCAATCTGGAGTGCTTGCCAGATATTGGGCTGAATAATTAAACAGCTACTTAACCCTCGGACAGCGTGTCTCCCACTCCCTCCCCTGCTCCTGACAGCCCGTACTTAAGTAGCCATGGCAACCATTTGGGCGCCAGCCTGTTGACTGAAGAATATGGAAATCACAAGGATTTAATTTTGCTGTGGCACAAAAACTTGTTTGATCTGAGGGTTGTGGCTTTTCTGCAGCTTTCAGCAAAGAATCATTTCTATATTCATATCTCCCATTCAGATGTCAGTTAGCAGCTCAAAAAAACCCCAAAACAAGAAAATAAAAAAGGCCGAAAGATTCTCAAAAAAAAAAAAAAAATCTAGAGGTTTTTTTTCTGGGCTGGATTAACACTTGAAATGCTGGAGGGAGATGCCTCTGCTTCATCCTGATGGCAAAGGGCTTGGAGATGCATCTGCCCTGAGTGTGTCCAAAGGAGCAGGGCCCTGGGAAATGGGGAGGTTTAGATGGGATATTGGGAAGGAATCCTTCTCTGTGAGGGGGGGGAGGCCCTGGCACAGGTTGCCCAGAGAAGCTGTGGCTGCCCCATCCCTGCAAGTGTCCAAGGCCACGTTGGATGGGGCTTGGAGCAACCTGGTCTAGTGGAAGGTGTCCCTGCCCATGGCAGGGGGTGGGATGAGATGAGCTTTAAGGTCCCTCCCAACTCAAACCATTCCAGGATTCTGTGATTCCATGAACTGTGATGGGAACCACGCAAGGGAAGAGCCAAGGAGGGCTCAGAGGACACCAGAATGAGCCAAGGAGAGGAACACTCCAAAAAACTCCCAGGTGTGCTCAACTGCAACCCAGGGGAGGCAACAACCCTTCTCCCTCAGCAGTGATGGGAACTGGACTGGTCCCAGTGCTCCCATTAACTGGGTCATATCAAAGGGTCTTTTGCCAGGACTGTGCATCACCTTTCACATCTCTTTCTTCCCCATTTTCAGACTCTCTAGGGCCCAGAGAAGACATAAAGCTGTGATTTAGGCACTACCTAAGGCCAAACCCCCCAGTGGCCTGGCCAGGAGGGAGGAGCCCAGCAGGACCCAGCGTTCCCTGCAGACACCTTCTTATCATAATGGAGCTCCTTTGCCAGCAGAGTCAGGAGGAGCCACAGAATGTGACAGATCTGATCCTCAGAGGGTGGGATGGGAAGAGCAGGATGCAGATTCTCCAGGAGCTGAAAACTCCATGGGGAGCCTTTTTCCCTGCCAGGGCTGTGGGATGCTGAGGCTGGTGGGAAGAGCCCAGCCCTGCAGAGAGCTCCAGCTCTGAGGGGGATATCAGCACTCAGAGCCCCTGGAGATGCAGGGCCCAGCCTGGTGGGCTGGGAAGAGCTACAGAATTACAGACAAATCACAGTCCTGGCCCCGTGGCTTCTCCCTGGTGGAGCTGGTGGCGCAGCAGCTGCCAAGGGAGCGGGAGGATAAATTAATGGGAGAGCTGGAGCTCGTTTTTCTCATCCCTGGTAAATCCACTCCTCAGTTAAAAGCTGTAACAGCTTGAAGCAAAGAGCACAGGCTCTGCAGCTGCTGCTGTGACAACTTGTGACCTCTGTGGATTGGCAAAGAGGGGAGGCTCTTGTAACACCCACCCCGGGAGGCTGCTCCGGCTCCTCCGTGGGCTGAGCTCTTCCCATCCAGCTTTATGTTGGAGCTGAATTTTAAACGCTCAGTGGAAGAGTTCAGGGGGTTCCTCTGAGGTGCTGCTGCAATGCCAGGAGATCCCACAGCTTTTCCAAAAGCCACTGCACAAGTGACAACTTTCCCTCGGCCGGAGGTGGATCCACAGGAGCACCCAAGTGTCCCTCAGGCTCCCCTTGCACCCACCCACGTCCCAAAGGAGTCAGCTGGGTGTCTTACAAAACCAGGTTTTCCCAGGAAAATCCAAGCCTGGTTTGTCCTTTGGAAGCAAACAAGAGAAACAAAAGAACAGTAAGTTTTTTTTTTTACCTGGTCCAAGCCCAGATGAGCAGAATTGTGCAGAGGGGTTTGGTGGATGTGCCAGGAGCGGGGAGGAAGGTCGGATCTCAGCGGTGTTAAACTCATCCAAGGTTTTCAGATGCCACATGAAAAGGCAGCTGAGCTTTCTGGACAAACAGTCAGTTCTAAAACCTGCATCAGCCATTTCATCCCTGGGATGATGGAAGACCCTTAAGGCTCCCGGAGTCGGTTCTGGTCCACTGAACACATAAATTATCCCGCGTTTCCAGGTCGTCGGGATGAAGGAGCACAGGCAGCCAGCTGGCCGGGGGACACTGATCCCAGGCTGCAAAAGGTTTTCCCTTCTCAGCCATCTGCCTGTTCTGCTGCCCATAACTACCTGTCAGCCACGGGCAGGACGGGTCAGGCTCGGTCATCAACCCCCCTGGAGCAGAGCGGCACCTCCCTGGAATCCAGCCAAAAACTCGGCTTCCTTCCAAGGAAGGCAGCAAGGCCTGGGAGATGGGAAATGTCCTTCTCAGCTGCCTGTCTCACAGGGGCACAGTGGTGGCCTGAAATGTGTCACCTGCCAAGGAACCAGTTCAGCAATTAAATAAAACTCAGGCAATACCTGACCTTGAAATATCCACAGTGGTGGAGAGCAGATTCCTTGGGATAAAGTTGTGCCATCAGGAAATTATTCACTAAGCCTGATGGCCTCGAATTTGCTTGGGCAATCCCTGTCCAAAGACTAAATATCCATCACTGCTGGGAACATTCTTCCATCCAGTACTGGAATAACTGGGAGGAGTGGGTTGCACTGCACAGGAATTAGCTCCTGGGGACCAAATTCCAGATCAGACTCCACACAAACCTAGAGGGATAAACCCATGAGAAAAGCATGATAACTGTGCCCCATCACAGACTTGTCACATGGGCAGTTGTCAGCCACAGTGACTAATTTCAATTTATTAGGAATTCCAGCAAAGGGGTATTTTAAAATCCCAAAATAATTAAAAACAAACAAACAAACAAAAAAAAAAAAAAAACAAAAAACAAACAAAAAAAAAAAAAAAAAAAAAAAACAAAACAAAAAAAACCCCAAAAAACCCCCCAAAAGTCAAAGGCAAAACAATAAAAAAAATTGGTACAGAAATTTCTAAATGGCTGTGCTTAGAAATATTACAAGAAAATCTACCAATACTTAAAATAAAGACTCTGAATTAAAAAGTTTTATTTATTAACAAGAAAAAAAGGAAAGCTGGAAAAGTCTCCATTTCTACTTGGAAATTGTTATTTCAGTGAATTCCAAAGTCTTCTTAGAACAGTGTTTCAACCACTGTATTTCAAAAACCATAAAGAAGCAGCAACTTTTTTTTACCCTTCCATACCCAGAATAATTTCACTTTTCTGACACCAGGTTTTTCCCTAAAACAAAATTCCTTCCAACAGCATCCAAGAACATTTACTCCAATATCAGTAAGTAACAGGATTTCAGCAGAATTTTTCCACTGGGCTGACAGATTTGTAAATACTCCTCTGTCCGTGGCTGGATGAACTTTGCCTTTCCAGTCTGCAACTTTATTGCCCATTAATAATTATCAGTATCCATTTCATTCCGTAGGAATGAGGGGATTTAAGTGCTAATGTGCTGCTGTGAGCAGCACTTTGCTGCTTTCTCGAGCTGGAGAAAATGATTCCGTGTCTCCCTGTCAGGCAGGCGAGGCCGGGCTGGACACCCGACACCAGCCCATGGAAATCGCTCACGGTTCAGGAGTTTAAGCATGTGCTGGGCTGGGGGGAAGCTGATCCCGGGCCATGTCCTGATCCCTGACTCCAGAGCTCCCTGCCCAGTGCAGATCCAATCAAACGTGCTCCAAGGCTGTGGGAGAAGCCTTTCTTTCCATGCTTTGTACACACCCCCCCCCCAAACACTTTTGCCTTTGCTCCTCTCCGAACTGCACAGTCCCATTGGAAGCCTTTTCCCATATTCCATGAAAAGCTGGTTCCTGTGTTCAGTATTCTGAAATCACAGAGTCACAGACCCGTTTGGGTTGGAAAAGACCTTAAAGCCCATCCAGTCCCACCCCCTGCCATGGGCAGGGACACCTTCCACTAGCCCAGGGACACCTCCCACTAGCCCAGGCTGCTCCAAGCCCCGTCCAGCCTGACCTTGGACACTTCCAGGGATGGGGCAGTCACAGCTTCTCTGTGCCAGGGTCTCCCCACCCTCATTTTAATACATTTCTTCCTTTTGTCTAGTCTGAATCTACATTTCTTTAGTACAAAACCATCACCCCTTTTCCTGTCACTACAGGCCCTACCAAAAACTCTGTCCCCATCTCTCTTATAAGTAATGAAAGGCCTTCTGTCCTCCTGGAGATGTGGCAACAGAAATACAACATTATTTTATAGTATATATGAAATATAACAGTATTTAAACAAAGTTCATTCTGTAGGATAAATATTTTTGGTCGTGTTTTATTTAATTATTGTTGGATTGTTGGGCTACCAGGAGGCAACACTGGTCTTAGTGTTCAAGGGGCTTGGAGCAACCTGGGATAGTGGGAGATGAGATGAGCCTTAAGGTGCCTTCCAACCCAGCCCATCCCATGGTTCTGTGATGATTAACAGAAGGAAAGAGCCAGTCCTGTGCAGGTCCAGGGCAGCTGAGCAGGGATTATCAGGCAGGGCCGTGGTGAGAAGCGGGTGGGCTGTGCAGACTCCAGTCAGCCTCAGTTCCCAGCCTGGGAAAACTGCTTGGGAAACGGGCTGTGAGTTTGAGCTGAGGTTTCTGGAAGCCAGGATTGTCCCTGTTCCAAGGCTGGTATCGATAAGATAAATCAAGGAAAAGATCCCAAAGCAGCCCCCACACTCTGTGTCAGAGGAATGACCTGCCCGGTCCTGGGTCCTGCTGCAGCTCAGTGGGGCCAGGCAGAGTGACAGGGAGAGAGGAGATACTGGGGGAAAAGACCACCCAGAGGAAAGCTTGGATCCTGTAAGTCATTTAGCAGAGACAGCTGTGAAATCTGCATTCACTTCAAGAAGTTTGAATGGCTTTTGGTCACCCAAAAAGCCTGGATGATTTGTAGTCCTCTCCCTCACTCCCTGCTATGCTCCAGTATTAGGCAGGAACATTCCTCCTGGCTCTGGGAGCAGCAGGTAGCTCAGCAATCTCCTGAATGTCATCCAGACCTTCTCCCCGTGGCCAAAATCACGTGCAGAACTCAAAATTCCCCCTAGAAACTCCTTGCCAAGAGATCCTGTGACAGATTGAATCAGGAGATCTGGGGGTCTTCCTTCAACTCCAGCCTGAATTGTCCTTTTTGCTGCTTTTTCTTAAAAGTAAGGGAGGGAAAAGACCTGTCTTTGAAAGGCTCCAAGCCCTGCTGTAATGAACTGATAAAGTTCTTTATCACCAGTGAAAGGGCAAAGCCTTTGGCTGCAGCCAGGTTAACGTGATGTCTGAGCAGTCTCTGCACCAGTGCCAGGTACAGCACTCACAGTTAGATGTAGTTGAATTCCCCCATGGACCTGAACAGCTCAAATTTAGGTTTTACTGTGCTCTGCTGTTTAATGTCTCTGAGGTTTGCTGGGGGAGGTGGAGCTCAGAGCTGGGCAGAGCCCCAGCGGGGCAGGAGGCACCACCAGGTCCAGGATTTAGGGAAAATCAGGCAAGAGACACTCAGAAAACCCTTCTTTGTCATGCTAAAGGGAACAGGGTGGCTTAGGAAGATGAGCTTTGGGAACAGAGGGTTGCAATGGACCACCCTCAGCACCTACACCTGCTCCTGGTTCCTTCAGGAAAACCAGAGGGGTTTAACCCAGGGAGGTTTCCAGGGCACCCACTCCCAAAAACCCACTGCTCTCTCAGAAACCTCTCAGAACCTTCTGAGACACAACCCCACCATTGTGATGTGCCAGAGCATCTCTAATGTTGGGTTTCCTGCAATCCCAGGGAATTTGCTGGGGGAAATCCACAGTGATCCTGTGCCTGCTCCCGAGTCCTCGCCCTTGTGACCTGAGAGAAGTCGTTCCTGCCCCCTAAATCAGAGCATTTGTTTAATCCAGAGCACGGAGAAATGATCTATCCAGCAGGCAGCCAGGAGATTTTAATAGCACGAGGAGCAGAAGGGCTTTGCTCAACATCCTGTTCCTGGCTGGGGCCTGTTTCCACTGTTTCA
The DNA here is from genome assembly GCF_036250125.1 of Pseudopipra pipra. Classification (NCBI taxonomy): domain Eukaryota; kingdom Metazoa; phylum Chordata; class Aves; order Passeriformes; family Pipridae; genus Pseudopipra; species Pseudopipra pipra. Next base: position 14,976,133 of record NC_087564.1, read on the forward strand.
GAGAAAATAGAAATAAAGAAGACAAAAAAATCTCAGAACCAGAAGCTAAATCATGCTAAAAGGGGTCAGAACCAAATCCATTCTTGCCCCTGTGAATGAGCTGTAGAACTCCTGAAGAACTGAATTAATGTAATACAAAACCAGTGCAGACAATCAGAATTAATTGTCTTTTCATGTCCCCTCTCCACTTTCAGCCAGCAGACAATGGGATGTTATTAAATCAGAAGATAATCATATTTTCAGCCCTTTTCTCACAAAGATTTGCATAACACTGAGCAGGGCAAAGCAAACAGAGGTCACTGGTCTCTTTGCTTGATGTGTGAACTGGGGCCACATCTTGTCCTTGTCACCTCCACTGAGCCCAGCAGGCACCTTCTGACCCAGCCAGGAGAACAAACATGTTTCCATCCCCTCTTTCAGGGAAGATACACAACAATCATCACCTAAACGTGGTCCTTGCCCTCCATAACACACCAATCCATAATTTTCCTGGCACCTCCTTACAGTGTGTATTTTATGTGAGTGAAAAAAAAAACCAAAGCAGAGGCAGTTACCTCCAAATCTTGAAAATCCTGGTTCTTTGTAACCTGGCATGAATCCCACACCGCCTCATGCACAAACCAGGGGAAACTTGGGCATCAGTTCCTCAGGAAATGAGGGTTGTTTGAGCTTTCATCCCTTTTCTCCCCCCAGGCACCCACCAGACAACGTTGGGTCGTGACTATCCACGACCCAGGGGCTGCTGGAGCTCAGATACTGAAGTAAATAGATAAGAAATAGGCAGATAAATATTGTTCCATTCCCCAGACCACCCAGTGCATATTTTCAGAGCCCCTGTAGTAGCCGGTGTTCAATGAGACCTGCTTTAAAGTGTGATAAACTCAGTAATATTACGTGTATTTCTGTATATCCCTATATACAGACACATCCATGCATAGCTGTGTGTGTATATATATATTTATACATATATTATCTGTGTGTGAGTGTGTATATCCACACACACACACACATTTATAGGAAGTAAGCAGCAATTACAAGGGAAAAGCCACGAGTTAATGTATGTAATCATGTCAAATCCCCCAAGCAGGGAAGGGGAAACCGCCTCTGCTCGGGGTTTGTTCTTGGGGAAGCCAAGCCTTGAGCTGTGCAGGGAAAATCTGCTCCAAGACACCACCATTCCCATGGCATTCCCTCCAACCACCCCCTCCTCCTGGTGCCACCGGACACATCCCATCCCCAGCTCTCTGCAACTCCCATCTCCTTCCCAAACTCCTCCAGGACACCGCAGACAAAACGTTTCCCTCTGAAACTCTGTGTAATCACCTTCCCCACCCCCCCTGGGCAGGACAGGGGAATCATAAAAAAACCAAAAAAATCTAATTAATGAGACGTGAGCCACTTTCAGAAGCTGCAAGGCTGGAGCCTGAGGTCGGGGAGAGAGAGGAGAAAAAACACAGCTAATTATAAGTGTGCAAAAAAGAGCTGGGCTGTAGGAAATGGGAAGATTACATGCTGGAGGAACTGGCAAACAGCTCCAAGATAGGCAGTCTGAGGGGAATTATGTCCCAGCACAGTGACTCCCCACTTGTGACTATTTTCATTTAAAATGATTATTTTGTCTTCCTTCCCGATGATTGTTCAGGGGACTCCAAAGCACCCCTTGCCTAAGGAGCAGCGTGGAAATTCCTGGCCACGGAGCAGGACCAGAGGGAAGAAGGGGTGGATGGCACATTTGGTCCTTCCTCTGCACCCTCCAGAAATAAAAAAGACCATCAGGATAGAGCCAGAAGGGAAGGTTATAAATCCATCCAACCTTGGGATGCACCACCTTCCCTGAGCCCAGGATCGTGTCCATCCCAGCTGGAGCCTTGGAACTGCATCCTCAGCATCCCTGTGGCCCACAGCACGACCCCAAACTGCCTCCACGCCAGGCAAACCGGCCTGGAGCTTTTCAGCCATCTCAGGCACAGCTAAAAAACACTTTACAGGAGGAACCTGACTGGGCTGACAGCCCCTAATTAACCACCTCGAGGTCAAGTGAAGTTTGGAGCTAATTGAGGAGGACCCCACCTAATTATGACTTCCCTTATCAGGGTCAGAGAACCTTTAGCTTGAAAACATCTCAATTTGCTCTCAGCCTGAACAGGCAAAATTGTTGCAATTAGACATGGCCTCTAATTTCACACCCTCCCAAGTGCCAGTTCCTCTGCCTCATCCTGCCTTAAATCAACTTGAGGCTGCACTTGCAAGAAAAAATTCAATTTTCCCAATTTCAGCTGGGAACCTTTTGCATTCACTTTAGGGCTTGATTGCTTTTGGGTTGCCTGGTCACCCTCTTCCTTCAAAGGGAAAGGAAGCAGCTCAGCCAGCAGACTGGGATGATGAGCACTGGAGGAAATGGATAAACAGCTGGGTTGGAATATGGTATTTTTATGACCTCGGCCTGACTGGTATTCTCCTTCCATCAAATGCTCATTATTGCACTCAGATGCCTTCCCTTCCAGATGAAACTGCAATTATTAGCTCTGCCTGGGAGTAAACCCCGAGAATGGCAGGAGTGAGAGAGGGAGCAGGCTCAGGGATCGCTGAAATTCAAACACAGTGTGTATGCAGGGAGCTGAGCCTTCCCCGTTATCAGGATGCATTTAAATATGAACTATTGCCTTAACAACAGGCCTGGCAGCAGCTGTATCAGGGGGAAAAAAACCAACACTGAAAAAAAGCCCAGTTGTGAGCAGAAACCACTGATTTCATGCAGCAAGATCTGGAGGTGGCAGTCAGTCTTTTTATTGCCCAAGAAATCTCGAGGTTTCTCCAGCCAACAATGGCAGGGACGGTCTGAGCCAGAAGCAGCCACAGCTTAATTTATCCCATGGATTTACCCTGCTCAGTAACAAAAAGAAAACACCCCTACCTTGGGCACTGCCAATGGAGAAAGGACCTTTCCAGCTCGTTGTGGTATTTTGGGCTTTGCCAGATGCTCCACTTGCACAACAAATCCCAGACTCAGATGGCAGCCCCTGAGCTTTGCATTAGTGGCTTAAAAATAAAGCCCAGTTTAGGGCTCCAGACCAAGGCTCTGCAGGGCCTGAGTGGTTTCTGATGTGGATTTAAACAAGGTTAACTCCAGGGAAGGAAACCACACACCAGAGTCCACCGGTGGCATCCCAACACCGGGATCAGCAGAGCCGGATCATCTGCTGGATGAAGGATTCCTGAAACAACATCCCACGGCAAACTGGGGGTTGTTCTCTCTGAAGGATGGAGAACAAGGCTGGGAGGGACCTGTCGAGGTCATCCCATCCATCTCCTGCCCCAGGATGGAGCAGCAGCTCCCGAGCAGTGCCTGTGGGTCAAACCTGGCCTGCAGGAGCTTCCAGGGGGTGACTCCACTTCGAATCAGGTGGTTTCTCCCAGTGTTTAAACACATCCCCCCCAGTGAGAATGATTTTTCTAACTTAAAACTCCTCTAGTGGAGTCTAACCCAGAATTTCTGGAGCTTTTCCCAGTGGGTATGGAAAGGAGGAGCGAGCTCTTATACACTGGAAGACTTAATAAGATGGAGGAGTGAACTCTTTTCGGCCTCAGCAGGAGATTGGCTTAATCAGAACTATTAGAATTGGCCTGTGATCCATCTTTCCCTTAGCATTCATCCCCTTCAAGTGTCCCCTAGGGATAACTTTTCAAATTTGAAGCAACAGGCTGTGAATCCCAGAGCAGATCCCCTGCTCTGCACCCTCCCAGCTCCTGCTCCCTGCTGTGCCCTCCTCCCTCCCCTGTCCCTCCCTGGCCGTTTGTCACTTTATTTTGGGAGTTAAAAAGAAAAGCAACGCTCCAGAGCTGTGATCCTGTGCGAGGAAACTGGTTCCTGCCGGGTGGCAGTGCCATCTGTGTGCCCCACTCGGGTCCCTGGCTGTGGGCTCACATTCCAGCGAGGACAAGGAGGGGCTGTTCCAGGGAAGTGTGGGGGGGCAGCTCTTCGCCTGCCCACGAGCCAGCACAGAAAAGCCAAGTGTTGTGTGCTCCTGAGAGCAGAGATTTTGAGATATTTGGCCTCATTCTTTCCCGAGCTGAATGTGTCTTGATAAATCAGAGCCAACTCCACGTTGGGGACGCGCAGGGACCGTCGAGTTCGTGTTTGTTTAATCGATGCATCTGGTTTTGCTCCACTTTGGCTCTTTGTTTTTACTTATCGGAACACGGAATAAGGCTCGAGCTTCCCCAGGACCCCAGAAGAAAGGAGGAGTGTGTTTTTCCAGAGGAGGGGGAATCTCTGCAGACCATCAGTGTATGTGCAGGCTGAACAGGCTGGTATGGCTGGAGGTGAGGCAGGATGAGGTCAGAGCTGTGGCTCTCATAGGAAGGAGAGAAGTTCTCTTATAAACTTTATTTCTGTGCCCTCCAGGGCTCTGCTCTGACCCAAGGAGAACATAAAGGATACAGCTGCCTGCAGCAGACATTGATGCCAGTGTCTTGTAGGGAGCTGGATTTAATCCTGGAGTTGCTTCATAAAATTATGAAATGGTTTGGGCTGGAAGGGACATTAAAGCCCATCCAGTGCCATCTCCTACCATGGCAGGGACACCTTCCACAAACCAGGTTGCTCCAGCCTGGTCTTGGACACTTCCAGGGATGGGGCAGCCCCAGCTTCTCTGGGCAACCTGTGCCAGGGCCTCTCCACCCTCCCAGGGAAGGATTTCCTCCTAATATCCAGTGCACTTGCATGGTCTGGGATGAGTCAGTGGGAGTGAGGCTGTTTCCATGGAGCAGGCTGGGGAACAGCCTCCTTTAGGGCACCCAGGAAGGCAGAAGGACTCCAAATCCAACCCCACCCAGCTGGGAAGCTGCAGTGGGAGTTCCAGCCTGCGTGCAGGAAGAGGACAACAGAGGTTTGGGGAAGAAGGGATTCAGGGGCTGGAGGCCACACCTCTTGCTGAGGCACCAACTGAGCTTCAGGGAATCACTTCAGGTCATGCTTGGAAAAACACCTCTGGAATTGCCACCAGCTTTCAGCTTGATCCAGCTGGTGGGATCTTGGGTATCTCCTGTGACTTTGCTTGAGTTCGTAAGACCCCTGGGAACCCCTTTAAGGAATGCACCAGCCTCTTAAAGACAAGGATTGCAACCAGTCCTGTTTGGGAGTAAGGGATTTGCCTCCTCCTGGCCAGGGCACCGAGGGCAGGGAGCACCTGGCTGAGCAGGGAGGAGCAGGATGGCCTTGGGAAGGGCAGAGGGATGCAGTGGCTCCCAGCCCTGCCAGGCTCAGCTCTGGGTGTTCCCCACCCCTCTGTCACCACACATTTTTGGCATGGCAGCCTCTCCCTTGACTGACAGCTCTGAAGGGAAGGCAGGGATGTCAGTAGTACTTTTTCAAAGATTTCCTTGATGTCTTGAAGTTTCTACCCAAAAAAAAAACAACCAACCCCAACCCCAAACCAACAACACAAAACAACACCCGCCCCCTCCCTCCCCGGCTTAACAGCTTTATCAATCCTAGAGCAGAATTCTGCCAGAACAAGGATGGGGAGCACTTGCCAAATTATTTGTTGTCGCTGAAATAAATTAGGTATCAAGTTATAAAACAATAGTGTGGTGACAGAAAGCTGGAAAGCAAAAGCAACCCTAATCAGAGGCAAACATGCTGCGTGTTCCGGAGCCGAGCGCGCGGCGCTGCCGCAGGATCCTCATCCGGTGTGGGCGATGGATCTGGGATCCATCTGCCCGTCCCGCCGGCTGGGAATTCACTCACAGGGACTAATTACCCCAGAAATGGGGGGGGGGGGGGGGGGGGGGGGGAGAAACGTGTCTTCCACTGTGTTTTTATAAGATCTCAAAGCGCTTTGGGAAAGAGTGACGGTGGTTTTGAGGCTGAAGCCGTTGGAGCTGCTTGAGGGGAGAGCTCACTGCAGGTACAGCTTCCTCAGGAGGGGCAGAGGAAGGGCAGGGACTGAGCTCTGCTCTGGGGGGACCAGGGACAGCACCCAGGGAATGGCTGGAGCTGTGTCAGGGCAGGCTCAGGTTGGATCTCAGGAAAAGGTTCTTCCCTCAGTTGGGCACTGACCAGGCTGCCCAGGGCAGTGGGCACAGCCCCAAGGCTGCCAGAGCTCCAGGGATATTTGGATGGTCCTCTGGGGCACAGGGGGTGACTCTTGGGGATGGTTCTGTGCAGGGCCAGGAGTGTGAGTCGATGATCCCTGTGGGTCCCTTCCAGCTAGGCATGTTCTGTGATTCTGTGCTGTGGACTGGAGGGATGCAGCCAGGGCTGGTGACGAGGATGATGAAGCACCACTACCTCCAGCATGGCAAACACAGACCCTACAGGAGAGCAGAGGATTTATGGACCCATTGCAACTGCTCCGTGCGAGGCACCGCGCCAGGGATGGACAAAGGGAGGGGTGAGGAGGAGCAGGAACAAGCAGAGCTGGAGACCGGGGCTCCGGAGGCCTCCATGGAGTTCCTCCTGCAGGTCAGAGGACTCAGGGGGGTCTCCAGGCCATCCCATGGCCCCATCCCGGCCCCTCTGCGGGCAGCTGGCGTGTGGTGCAGACGGATTAGCGGCGGCGCAGATCCAGCTGTGCTGATCCGACACACAGGGGCTGGATCCCAGACAGCCCGGGCTGGCAGATTCCCTGGGAAGGGGAAGGGCGCCCGCAGTTGTTGCCCCGATGCCGTGTCCCCCCCGGCCCGGATTCCCGCCCTAATCCCGCGGCGCTGGGCCCGCAGCCCCTCGGCTCCCCGGCTGACCCCACGCCAGCCACCCCGGCCCCTCCACAGCTGGATCCCATCCCCCGGGAGGGCTGAGGGGTGCTGGGGCTGTGGGGGCAGGTGGCCCCGCCAGCTGTGGGGTTTCGATTTCCCGCTGATCCCACAGCGGCCCTGGTGGTGTCAGGGAAGCGGGAAGGGCAGGGCGGGCTCTGGGAAGGTGGCTCCTTGGCTGGTGTTGGGCCTGTCGGTTGTGGTGTCTTCTCCTGCAGACCCCACTGGACATCCTGCGAGCCTGCAAATGGACAGGGGTGGAAGGCAGCAGGGAGGGCTGTGAACGTGGGGAAGGGCCTTGATTGGAAGCCATGGGAGGACACTGAGGGCACTTGGGGTGTTCAGCTGGAGAAGAGGAGACCGAGGAGAGACCTCAGTGCAGTTCCAGCTTCCTCAGGAGGGGCAGAGGAGGGGCAGGGACTGAGCTCTGCTCTGGGGGACCAGGGACAGCACCCAGGGAATGGCTGGAGCTGTGCCAGGGCAGGCTCAGGTTGGATCTCAGGAAAAGGTTCTTCCCTCAGAGGGTGGTTGGGCACTGACCAGGCTCCCCAGGGCAGTGGGCACAGCCCCAAGGCTGCCAGAGCTCCAGGAGGGTTTGGATGATCCTCTGGGGCACAGGGTGTGACTCTGGGGATGGTTCTGTGCAGGGCTGAGGGTTGGACTCAATGGTCCTTGGGGGTCCCTTCCAGCTCAGCATGTCCTGTGATTGTGATTTCTCTCCCAGGATCTCATCTTGCTCCAAACTGGGCTGCAGGAACCATAGGGTGTCTGTACATCATCTTGCAGCTGAAGGTGCAGCCCCAAAACTTTTGTTGATGTCCCTTCTCACTGATATTCCTATTTTAAGTACCTCTGCAAGGAACACAGCAGCAATCTTCACCCAGCTTCCTCCCTAAAAGTAGTCCTGGACTGGCCAACACCCCCTGTGCCCCTTGGAGTGCCCATGGTATTTATGCTGACACATCACCCTCCAGAAATGTGTGGCTGCCACCTTTCAAAGACCAGACAAAATATCATCCCTGATCCAGGGTCAATATTAGGGGAGGAGGAAGGGACTGGGCCAGCCCTAAAACCTGCAGAAAAGCAAAACCCTGCCTTGCAGTGCCCACCAAGCAGCTGCTGCTTTGCTCAGCCAGGAAGCTCAGAAGCAGCTGGTGAGTTGAAGCCCTGCCAGTTTTGGCCACTAAAGCACCTTGAAAGAATCTGATTTCCAGAGGCAGAAACTTCCTGAAAAATGGGGTTTTTTTTAGTGAAGTCTGCACAGATCACAGACACCTCATTCTGATGACTGAGATCTTCATGTAGCTCTTATCTGAGCTGAGACTTTCCTTTCAAAAATGCCCAGATTCTTACACGATGCATGGATTGAAAACAAGGGCAGAGGGTGCTGCTTTATCTCCAAATAGAGCCTTATACCTGGTATCTGGGATACAGGCCAAAGATTCAGCCTTAAAAAAATGTGTTTGGCTTGGAAGGAGCCAAATCCACTTTTAACAAACCCCCAACAGGGACTGAATCATAAAAATCTGCCAGAGCAGGGCACCGTGTCCAAGCAGTTGTCTGGTGGGAAGGGAAACTGGAAGGACTCATCACTTGGCATGTGGAAACATCTTCCCACACATTTCCTTAAAAAATGGAAAAGAAGAAGAAGAAGAAAAAAAGATACAGAAGAAGAAGGAAAAAAAAATAGAAGGAGAAGGAAAAGAGGAAGAAAGATTCCTAATAGACAGAGTTTGAAATAATGGTAAATTCCCCTCTGGTTTGTTAGCTCTGTATCCTTGTAGTATGGAGACCAACAGCTTGTCAGGTTCCCCTTTCTCAGGAACATCTCTGGAGAGTGTGAAAAGGGATGGGATTTTGCAGTAGTGAAAATAATCCCTCAAAACTGATGGTTCCTTCAGTGAATTTTTCGATTTCTCTCTGCTCTCGAGTACATAGAATCCTAAATTTAGAGTTATTTCCCTCTTTTTTTCTGAAGGGAAAAAAAAAAAAAAAAAGGTTACTACGGGATTTCAGCTTTCCTTTGCAGAACATTTCCTTCAAATTTCCCACATCCTCTGAAAAACCAGAACAAGGAAGTGAAAATGGCTCCAAGTGGCCGGACAAGTTTCACTGCCCAAGTTAAGTAAACTTGAAAAAGTTAAACAATATCCTTTTGGCCAAGGCAGGTTTCTGGAGATCCAGGCACAGGCTCCATGAACTCCCTGTTGAATTCTGTGTCAGTGCTCCAGCTGGGGCTGGGATTTCACCCTGCTGTACCTGGGACACTTGTTTCCAACCTTCCCTTCCTTTGTGACACTGTAACACGATCTGGTTGAAGTCTTCTCTTTAAATTAGTTTTTTATAGCAGAGCAAACAAGAATGAGAATAGAAGGAAAGTCATTAGACAGGATACAACAATAGTTCTGGTGGGTAATTAATTAATAAATAGAAAAGGAAAGTACCTTTATTAAGGAGAAAAAAAAAAAAGAGTTCTCAGGAATTGAATTTCCTTTGAAGTCTCTGTGAGTGAGTCACCTGCTTACCTGGAGCTGATTTCATAAAGGATTGGAGAGATTTCCTTGGTGCAAGTCTTGGTGAGACACCAAGGAGAACAAGGCAGGGACCTGTTGTGGTGCTTCAGTGATGCTGTTCCTCTGCTGACTTCCCTTGGGAAGGGAAGAAGGACCTGTGCAACCCCACCTGGGTCACCTGTGCTGCTCAGGCAGGTGACATTTGTAGACACAGAACGACTGCTCTGGGGTTCTGCTCAGTCAAGAGGTTGAGACCTTTCACGATGGTGTCCCACCACCTGTAATAACCAAGAACTCAGGCTGATGTCCCAGCAGCTTTCACAGGGTGAGGGACACGCAGGAGGTGCTGCCCCTGCACAGACACCAGCTCCAGCCCAGCCCAGTCCTTGTCCCCAGCCCACCTGGGGGCATGGACCTGCCCTCACCCTCTGCATGGAGACAGCTCTGGTTCCTTGGCCTCCAGCCTGTCTGGACTTTCAGCTTTCCCAGAGAGGTTGTGGAGTCTCCTTCCCTGGAGACATTCCAAAGCCATCTGGACACAATCCTGAGCAGGGGGTTGGACTGGACAACCTCCAGTGGTCCCTTCAACCTGAACCAGTGACCCTGGAGCTTTGATGCCCACCTCCGTATCTGATCCTAACCCTGGAGTCCAGACATCCCTCTCCTCCTGGGAGAGATCCCATTTCAACATTCCTGCAGCACAGAGAGACCTTTCCAAAGGAATCTGGGTTAGGAATGACTAAGCTGCTTAACACCTCCCAGTACCAAGGTGGAGGAATGGCTGGGGGACAAGGTGGCAAATGCTGCCTCTGCAGAGCAAATCTCAGCATTCTGAAGCTGCCTGAAGTGTTCTGTGTGCTGGCTGGTTGGGGTTTTTTTTCTTTTTCTCTCCTCAATGAATTTCTGTGGAATGCTCACTGGAGACAGGAATGTTGGTTTCCCTGCTGCCCTTCCCAAGCGTGCAATGGCATTCGGATAAATTACACACACAGCACTTTTTTGAGCTCTTTTTAGGCTTTTCCTCCCTGGGTTTTGCTTGCAGTTGGCCAGCAGTTTGGACTAAAAGCAAGACACGGCTCCTCTCTTTCTGGAGGTCACTCAATTATAGCAATCACTGCATCCAGGCTTCCAAAAATATTAGCTGTTGACTAAGTGGCCAGCAATGAACTGGGTAAGGAATGTTTGCTGCTGCTTTTTCCCTTGTGAGTCTAATGGTGATTAAAGGTCCCAGAGCAAGAGACCTGGAGAGGGAAACCTTCTAATTTTCTACCAAACAATGTTCCAGAAAATTTCCTCATTAATCTGATTCAGCCCTGAGCTGGGATGCTCAGCTTGAACCACCCATGTCCTTTTTTGTCCTGCTTGGGCTGGTGATCAAAGATATTTAGGAACCTCAGTGTCCTCCAGATCTTTCCTCTGCCATTTTCTCCTCCTTGGGCACTTGAAAACATCTGGGGATGGGGCAGCCACAGCTTCTCTGGGCGACCTGTGCCAGGGCCTCCCCAGCCTCCCAGGGAAGAATTTCTTCCCAATATCCCACCTAACCCTGCCCTCTGTACCTGTAATACTTTCCCAAGGTTTCAATGCTGGGTGGATCTGCCTGGACACACCTTTGGATTGTTGACCAGCACTAACTCCATACCCATCCCAAGTGGTCCCCAGCACCTGAAAAGGGCCCTCAGACCTGCCCTGTGCACAAGGACACTCATCCAGCCTCGCCTTCCAGGACCACATGGAACAGCAACTTGGATCTGTTTGAGGCCAAAGCTTACTGGAAATTGTAAAACCACTTGGATCTGCAGGCTGGAGTGGGAAGGTTGGGGGGTGGAGGGGGCAGTTTGTCATCTCTGGTACCTCCTACTTCTCACAGAGTTTCTTTTAAACTCTTTCCAGCTTAATCCCCCAAACTATGTGATCTTTGTCCCGGGGGAGCTGTGCTGTTTCTATGGAGTCCCAAAGATAACTATCCCTTTTCCCTTTGATTTAATTTAGCAGGTTCAAGGACTCGAGTAAAACAGCAAAGGCCAGCTACAAGCACCCGTTGGAAAAACGCTCTGGAGGCTGCACAAGTGGCAGGGAAGGAGCCCAAACAATAGGTCTTGACTTGGCAATTCTCTCCACTCCCAACCCCGGCGGGTGCATGTCAAAGGCTGCAGATTAGCACCCCCCCACCCCGAGCTCTGCCCGCCCGCGGGGCCTCCCCCAGCTCGTGGCAAGAAAAGCTCAGCCTCAAATCAAAAGCTCGGCTTTGCTGAGCCGTCAAAACAGCGCTTGAGCCCAAGCTCAGCTCAGCGCTGCGCAGCCTCGCGGGTGTGAAAGGCTGAGCCTCATCATCATCGTCGTCGTCATCATCCTCTGACGCCGGGACAAATCTCGCCCAGGCTCTGCCAGCAGCTCCCTGGGCATGGGAGGAGCCACCAGAAACACCCCCCGTGCCCCTGGATCAGGGTCAGCCCCCGGGCCCTTCCCTGCTCCTGCCTCCCCCTCTCCCCAAGGTGGCCAGAAGCACTCAGGCTCTCCCGGATGCTTCCAGCTGAGCATCTCCCATCTGAGAGTCCTCCAGTTCGTTATCCCAACCCTTCCCTTAGACAGGAAATTATTAATCCTGTTTTGCATGTAGGAAAGTGAAGCAGGAAGGCACTGAAGGGATCTACAGGGCTTGATAAGAAAAAGGAGGTTGGGGGACTTAGTGGCAGTTTGAAAAACTAAGGGAAAACTGGACCAAACCCAGGCTTTTTTTTTTTTTTTTTTTTTAAACTTTTGGCAAATCACAAATTGAGAGAAAAGGAGAATGGGTCGTATAAAATGTTACATTTCAATCAAATTGAAACCATCCCTCTCATTGATTTCTTGAAAATGTCTTGGAACCACTTATACAATTAAGGGAAAGCTTGAAACGGGGATTGAAATGGTGCATTCAAAAAAATGTCAAAACAAGCCCTTGCAGTGCTTTCTCAGAGTTATCTCTTTGCTTTTTCCAAGCTTAATCACTGGGTAAAGTGGTCAGAAATTTACTACACGTTTCACTGTGCTGGAATTCACATTTTTCATCAAAAAAAAAAAAAAAAGAAAAAGGAAAAGAAAGTAAAAGAAAACAAGTTTTCCTCCAGATGCTGCAGGTCCGGTAGGGAAGCTGGAGCAGAACCCAGAATTCCTCCTTCAGCTCAGTCTGGAGAGCCAGTTTGGGTTTGGGCTCCGTGGGAATCCACTCCTGGAAACTCAGACCCCAGGAGCACATCCTTGGCCTCTCCTCTGGATTCTCATCGGCCTTGCCCTTGGATTCATCCTCCTCTTCTTCACTTTCTCAGCCTCTAAAACCAGGAGCACAAACGTTTCCCCATCCAGAGCGTTTGGAACGATGCACAGAAAGCACGGCTGCTAAATATTAATAAGTGCTCTGTAATAATCTGCTTTTTATGGAAATATCATTCATATTTATGGGGCAATTAAGTGCTGATAGATCCCACTGAATATGCAGCGTGGGGACTGAAACTCCTGCAGCAACGAGGGTCTCATCCTGCATCTCTGACCCTTGCAAGACACTCCGTGAAGGAAATTAAGTCTCGTTAACTTTAATAGAGCCATTAACCCGAGTAAACAGCCCTTCCACGGCCAGTTTTCCTCACACACAAGGAAATCCACCCCATCCCTGTGCTCCCAGCCTCTCCCAGTGCCACTGGCTGACACTTTGCAAACCCATGGTTTGTTTCAGGGCTCAGTTATATTTAAATTACAAAGACTCACCTGTAGCTGCAGTTCCACCCTTTCAAAGGCACATTAAAAAAAAAAAAATTGAACTCTCATTTAGCACTTAAATCTGCAGGAGGATTTTTTGGCTTCCCAAGATGATTTGATGATGCACGACTGGGACAGGAGAAACCCCAAACCTGAGATATTGGGGTGTGGGGGGGGAGGATCGGGGTTTCTTTCCCACCTGACAGCACAAAACAAGACCACAAGGGTGGTGATTAAAGTCATTACAAAAAATTTAGATCCCTCCCCCTTTTTCCCCTCACGTAATGGCAGGTCATTAAAGTTAAAAGTCAGGATCACATTTGTCCGTGTCAGCAAAAACCCGCAGCAGCATCTTTCGTCTCCTCAGCTCTCCTCCCGTTCCTCGGGTCTCTGGGGCTTGTTGGCTCCTGGGTTTGGGGTTTCTTCATCTTCCACCTGTTGCTGGGACTCGTCAGCAAAGGTTTCAAGGTGCCAGAAGGAGTCTGTTGGGATGGGGAAGCTTTCAAGTGCTCCGAATATTTCGAGGTCGGGGAGGAATTCGTGTCAGATGTAACCTCCCGTCTGGAGCTGGAGGTGGGTGTCGGGCAGAGGAAGGGGAAAACCAGCTCCAAGGGCCTTTGATGGTGCTGTGCCACCCCAAGAGGTTGTCTCCACACTCAGGAGGCAGGTCCATCCCTGGGTCCATCCCTGGGCCATGCATTGAGCTGACCTGCATTCCTGAGGCCACAGAGGGCAGAAAAGCCTGGAAATGAGCCACAGTCCTGCCTGTCACCTCCTGTGAGCAACAGAAGCTCCTCTTGGGTCTCTACCTTGTCTCAAAGCAGAGAAATGCTGCTGCCTCATCCCTGGAAGTGTCCAAGACCAGGGTGGATTGAGACCTGAGCAACCTCGTCCCGTGTGTGGTATCCCTGCCCATGGAACAAAATGATCTTTAAAGTCCCTTCCAACCCAAGCCATTCCATGATTTTATGATTCCCACAGGAGCCAGGCCCTCCTGTGGGTGTCAGCACCCCTGTGGACACACACACACATGTTCAGGGTTGACCATGAAGCCGTTTTGCTCCATCCCAAGCAGCACAAGCTGCTTTGCCCCCGGTGCCTCCACTCCCTCCATGCACACCCAGTGTTCCCGTCCTGCTGGTTGTGGGGAGAAGGAAAGTCCTTCCAGGGGCTCTTGGCAGACAGTTTGTCTCTTCCTGGGCTTGTGTTGACTTACAGAAAGGAAGGATAAGAAGGTGGACTTGTGCAATAATCTTTCTCCCGCTCTTCCATCCCGGGACGCAGCTTGCTGCTCATCCCTGCTGGAATTTGTGCCTGTCTGGGGGAAGGCTTTGTCCCAGAGACACAGGAACTGGGGAGTAATAACCACTGACAAAGGGAAACCACTGCATGCAGAGAGATTGCTGATTTTGTATCAGCAAATTCTACTAAGAAATCCGTGGCCCCAGGGGAATCTGGGAAGTTCCAGGTTTCCAAGCACCAGCTGCTCCGGCCGGTCTGGTATCGGAGCATGACCCCAGGGAAAAAAAAACAGGGATTCTTATTTTCCATTTGATCCCAGAGAGATGGATTGTGTCTGCTTTTGCTGAGCTCCTCTGGATGGCTGCTGAATGATGCAGGCTCCGTGTTATCCTAGGAGAAAATTCCATTTCCCCGTTTTTACGCTGGACCGTCTCTGAACTGTTCCAGCTGTTTGGGAGTGGAGGTTCTTTGGGAATGATGCACCTCAGCCATACTCCTTTTCCTCTCCATGGATCAAAACTAACAGTGGCATGACAGGGTGAGGCTTTCTGGAGGGAGAAGGGAAGATGTTCCTGCCGTGCTCCTTTTGGGGTGGAAGGGGCTGAGCCCTGCAAGGTGTCTCCGGGGGGCTGGGGAGGCTCCCCCTGCTCCTGCCACCCTCTGGCAAAGGAACAACACAGATGTTGGGAGCCCCTTGGAGACATCCACCCTTTCTTCCTTTAGGGAATCATCCTTACATGGATTCATCACCAATCATTTGGGAACCAGCTTCACCTCCCCTTTCCAAACCCAAAAGAGACGATGGATTTGAACCCAACCTGACACATTTTCCCCCAAAACTCTCGTTGTAAAGCTCCACTTCCCCCCCCCCCAGCTTTGGGGGAGGGCTGACAGCTGGATTTCTCTCTCACCTCCTCTTCACACCTTGCAGAACAGGGTCTGTCTTTCACAGCCAGGACTCCAATCGACATTTGCAAGTCTGTCTTGTGGCTTCCAGTGGCCCTAAAATCTGCAAATAATAAGCTGGAAATTCCCTGGCCTTGCCCATGTTTTTGCTGTGTAAGTCTCAGCACCTCCCCTATCATTAGTCCTCCTTCGGCAAACAGCTATTGTGCATTTGATACTTTTATCTTCCACCAGTTTTTCCTTTACATTTTTCATCTGCTAAATTGCATTTTTGTGGGCTCGTCTCTCCCTTTTTATTTCAGTTTACGTTATTCCTTTCCCCCGGTGTAACTGCACTCTTAGGAAGATTTTAATTACCTCCCTTTAAAGCCAAATGACAAGTAGAGCATGTCATTTGTAGCTAAAGTATCACTTGAAAATGCAAAAGCCCCGGCTTTATCAGGCTTAAAAGCTTTCCTGGAATATGTTCAAAAACTGCTGACTGGGCAAGATTAAACATCGCAATGTTGAGTAAAAGATCTCTGCATGTGGTGCTCCTTCATTCCCAGGGGGGATCAAGTTAAACTGCAGTGCAGCCCTCGGGCCTTCTTCGAAAATATTGTCCAGGTTTTTTTCTCCTCTGGGCAACGGGGCTGGAGCTGTGGGGACGGGAATGTCAAACCAGCTCCAGTTGGGAGCCCCAACCACGGTGCCTTCGGAGGGGAGCAGGTGCTTCCAGAGCAGAGAAGTGACAACAGAGGCCACCTGAGGAATGGCCCTGTCCTCACACACCTCATGCTGAGTGGGAACCAGGCTGGTGCTGGGGGTCCTGCAGCACAGGGATGGTCTGAGCCCATCCAGGCATCCAGGGAAACCAGTCGTGAAGGTCATTTCTTGGGAGGGGGGGAGTCAAAAAATGCAGCTGAAAAAAATAATTTAAAAAAAAAATCATCATAAAAAATCCTCATTTTTCTCTCCTTTTAATTGTGGGGAGGGTGGCTGGAAGGGAGCAGGACAAGGTGAGTCCAACACCAGCACCGGCTTCCCTGCCCACCTATCCCTCAGGAATTTGGAGGCATGAGCCATGCTGCTGGATCCCAGGGAGGCTGGAGGTGCTGTGGAGATGCCATCCCATCAGGAGCAGAGCCCTGAGGATGAAGAGACCAGGAAACTGGGGGGAAAAAAGTGGGCAGAAGTGACTCTTCCGCTCTCCCCGCCCGCGAGGAGCTCCGGGTCGGATTTCCCTGAGGGCTGTGGGAGTGGGGGAATCTTTTAATTTATGGGAACAGGTTTTCCCCTCCCTGAACACGGTGAGATGATCCTGATCTGCTAGCCAAGAGCTCCTTAAAAACGCTTGGAAAGGAGAATTGTGGGATGTGGAGGGGAAACACTTATGGTTTAAAAGGCACATTGAACTTCCAGGTCTGTCCAGATTGTCTCTGAAGAAATCCTCTGAGAGCTTGAATTACTCATTTTTAATGGGAACAGGAACCACCTGCCTGCAATCACACACATAAACTGTTGGTTACTTTGCAATGGAAGAGCAGCTTAAATGCTTTTTTACTGTAATGTTTAACCCACTGTGTGTTTTGGAGCTTTTTCTTCTTTTAATTGAAAACACACTTTTCCCATGTGTGACGTGCTCACCTCCATCTCCCCCGGCCTCCCCACGAAGCAGGAACAAATCCCAACCCTTGCTGCATGGATTGAGGAAGAAACACCAAGCTGCTGCTCCCCTTTGCCCTCCTCCTTCCCTAAAATCCCCCAGGCTGACAGAGGGACACATCCTCATTTTTTTCCTTCAGTTGCTGCAGCCTCTCATGCTCAGATTTCCCGGGCAAAGCTCAGCCAGCAGCCGGGATCCCGCCAGCTCCTGGGCAAAGAGAGATTGCTCCCCAACAGCCCACCTTCCTCATCCTCACTATTTTGCATCACCCAGAGTAAATCTCAGACATTTAGGTTTTTTGGTTTGTTTTTCTCCCATTTTTTAAGAACTCCTTTCAAATCCCCCCTGACGAAAGCAAGCAGCTGATCCAACAGCGAGAGAACCGGGCAGAGGGCTCGGAGAAAGCCACCCAGAAAAATTCCCATTTTCTTTTCTGCAGATTTATTTAACCTGATCAAGTTTCCCCAAAACCGCCAATTAGGATTTCTAGATCGTTTTCCCTTTTTTTTTTTTTTTTTTCAGACACCAGGCCAAGTGATGCTCGTCAACCCAAACTTTAACCAGCTGGGAAAATACCACTCTCAGTTTTGAGCCAAACATCCAACATTTTGTTGGTTTTCCTTACATTTTTCCTCTCCCTCCTGTCAGGGAAATGCAACAGTTTTGCATCCCTGACCTCTGTGTGTGTGTGTGTGTGTGTGTGTGTGTGTGTGTGTGTGTGTGTGCCTTCCAGCTCGAATCACCTTTTGTCCCGTTGGGTTTCTGTAGGGACTGAGCATTCCCTTCAATAAAGGGCCCCGAATGAATGTCCCCTTCTCAGGGATATCATACAACCGGGCCTGCAAAAGCCTTTTATTAGGACATTCACCTCTGATGGGATAATTTTACCTATCAGATCACATAATCTCTTCCCCTGATGCTGAGCCAGGAAATGAAAAAAGAGCAGTGGGGAGATTTCTGCCCCGAGCGCCAGGTTGTGCTGCGATGACAGCCCTGATTACCTGCTCACAGCCTCTGAAAGGACCAGGACGCCCAGAGAAGCCTAAAATTACAATGCCCAACTAGACAATAGGTGGGGCAAGAAACAGAGCAGCAGCAGCAGACACTTTTAGATCAAATTTTCAGCGTTTAGTCTATTCACAAATGTTTGAGCAGCTCTGGAGCTCGGTGGCTGGGAGGGAAGTTCTCGTCTCTGCTCTGGTTTTTTTCTGTGCTCTCAGTGTTTGATACAAACACAGGTGGCTGAGGAAAAAAAAAAAAAAACAGAGGTTAAGAGGATTTGGGAGAAGAGCATCCAGATTGGCACACAAGCAAACTGAAATGTTAGCTGTGCCCTGCTCCCCCGGCTCTGACTCCTTCCACGGATCCCTTTTCATTGGGAAACTTAATCAGAAGGAGCGAAGGGCCGGGTGGGAGGGAATGAACAGAGACCTGCTCGCAAGGAGAAACTGTTTCCAACCCCCAGGAAGGAGCTGAGGTTTCTGCTAAGCCCTTTAGGGTGAGAGTCATCAGTGTCCTGAAACCAAAGCGACTGATGGGGTGGGATTGTGCTGCCACGGGAAGGGCTGAATTGTCCTTTCCAAGGCAGGATCAGCTGCTCTCCTGCTCTCCAAACAGACTTCCACAGGAGGTCTGTAACACTGCTCTGCTCTCCTCACCTTTTGCAGCTTTCAGCAAAATTCAGCCTGAATCTCTCTGACTGAAATCCAAGCCCTCCCTTCTCCACCGTGTGTGTGGAGAACTGATCCTTCCCTCGCTTTCTGGGCAGCAGGGGTTTGGAGATTGCTCTCATCAGCTTTTCCAGGTCTCTTTTCCTGAGGCCAGACTTCATTCTTCCACTAGGGAGTTCATTCCTGCTCAACTTCTGCTCAACTGCAATAATCTTCAGGCTGTTTGCTGAAGCCCCCCTGCCTGTCTGGTTGTTTCCCTTCCCAACTGCCCATGGATTATTCCTGCAGTACCTCACACTTGTTTCTCAACAACCTCATTTGGGGGGGGTCACTCAGCTTCGTTGGGAGCACTTGGAATTCCAACCTGTCCCCAGCACAAGGGTCACCTCTTATTCAGTAAGTATACATGTGGTTAGGGTATCCTGATCATTAATTAGAAGGTTGAATAGGATCAGGCCTTGGGCAGTTTCATTAAACCCATGGAATCCAGCTTCCTCAAGCCTATGGAATCCAGCTTCCTCATCCAGGTGAAGCACCTCTCCCTGCCTCTCCCCCCCATTCCTCATTTCACACCCACCCTGACACAGACAGTGGTTTTGAAAGGCCAAATACCAAAGTCTTGTACCTCCACCAACAAAGCAAGTCCGATGTAAATAATCTGCTTTATGCCTTGCACTGCTCTCACTGCACCTGAACAATCCAGCTTTTGAAAGATAAGGCATTTCCCTCCCAGAATGTCAGCGTTTTGCTGGAAAACGGTGGCTTATACTGAAATGTCACCATTGTTCTCCCCAAACAGCTTCTCTGCTTGTATAACATATTAGCTGTGACCACTGAGCTGCTTGTCAAAACACTGTGTGTTCCCACCAGCCCGTCCATAAGGGCTGGGTCCTCTTCTTCCTTTTTTCACCCTGAGTAAAGTGACATTTTTTATGTGAAATGCACATTATGCTTACGGATTTCATGTGATTGCTCAGTTAGGAAAATACCCCATCGTGGCCTGAGCCACAAGAGCCACGTCAGGGACGTCAAAAACCCCGAGGGGACAAAGAGCTCGGGGGTATTATGAGGGCTCAAGGCTGAGGGAGCAAAAAGGAGAACTATGGAGAATACAACCCTGATGGAAACCATCCCTTTGACCCTGGATGGAGTCCAGCTCACTCCTTCAGCATTCAGAGGCACAATTCCGGGTTGACAGGAGTGCCAGTCCATCAAAAGGCTTGTGCTCAGTGGAGGAAAGCCCTCTCCTTCCCTGCCAACCTGTATCTATTTATAGGGATCTGAGGGGTGGAAGACAGATACTCTCTTTGTGCTCTACCTCAGGATGATAATTTCTGGGAATTCCACCTTTCCCTTGCCCCACAATTTCATTATTCTCTTATTATGGGGAAGCAAGGCCAGGCCAAGGCAGGCGGTGCCGTGAGGAGCCACCTCCCAGGGTATTTTGTAGCCAGAGCAGGAAGTTGCAGCTGGGTTGGTAACAAAGACATCTTCCCTTTGATTCCCCCCCAGCCATTCCCTGCAGCCTCAGCCTGTTCCCTCGGTGTTGATCTGCCATTTCACCTCCGCCCCGAGCTTTCCTTGAGAATATTCTGACATGAAAGGGGAGGAAAACCCACATGGGATGTTATTCCCTTCCAGCCAGACAGAGCCATTACGATCATCACGTCTGACTTCACAGGGAATACAGGACATACCTTTCCTCACCAGCCCTGTGTGAGCCAGAGCAGAGCTTTGGGAAAAGCTCCTGGGGTCAAACTCTTCGAGTGAGGGAGAATCCGCAGCACACCTCAGGAATTCCCTGCTGCTTCCTACCGGTGCCTGCAGCTTCCCATTCCAAGGGTAAGAGGCACAGATCCTCGTTCCTCTGCATCAGGAATGTCTGAATCGGTTGGTGGGCACTGGGGACAGTCCCCACTCCTGGGAGGATGAGGAGATCAGGCTCACTGCTGAGCTGCACCTTATTTATCACATAAAACCAGCTTTTGGAGCTGTTTGTAAATTAATCCCTTTGAAAACAAGAACTCTCATGAAAATCAGTATTTAAGAAAAGTCTGTGGGGATTTGGAAGGACCAGAAGGAGCAAGGTTCCTTTTGGGAACCAGAGCATTTCTGTCAGTACCAGGGTGGCAAACCACCTTCACTCAACCCACAGTTCCCTCTCCCCCTCTCGTTGCCACCCCCATGGATTAGGTAGCCCACAGCTCAGGGTGGGGGTGGTCTCACCAAGGAGCTGCAGCAGCACCACGTGCTGTGTTGGAGGATGCCCAGATCCACCCCCCTCAAAAGGATTATGTGTTCCCTGAGCGGGTCAGCACCAAACTTGGGCTTATCACCTTCTTCTGGAACATCTCAAAGCCCTTCTGGGGGAGAGCTGGGTGCCAAAAGGGTTACTGGGGGCTATCTGCTGGTTCCTGGTGGAGGCTGGAGCAGGTTTGCCAGTGGCCAATTAATCAGCCTGGCCACTTTCCCCTGCTCCTCCAGCTGGGCTGTGTTCTGCTCCTGACCACAAATAAAGACAGCAGGGAAGGAAAACGCCTCAGTCCTGCAGATAACCCGGCCCCCATTCCCAGGCAGATCCCCCCTTGGATCAGCCCTGGATCTCCAGGGGGTTCAGAGTTCAGGCTCATTAGTGCAGGCTGAAGGAGAGCTAATCAGGGAGGAAGGGCTGATGTCAGCCCCTGCTCACCCTGCCCTGGTCCCACAGGGAGGAGAAGCCCTGGGCTCCCACACGGCAGCACGGTCATTAATTAGCTCCCTGACGAGCCCCGGTCACCCTGCCCTGGCACTGCCCCTGACCCTGGCTGGGGTGCAGGTGTGGGGCTCACAGCCCCCCCAGTCCCCCCCCAAAACCCTCCACCCCTCGGGATGTGGGAGGGGAAAGGCCACATTTCCTCACAGGTCGGCTCCACAGGAAGAATAGTGTTTGAGGTGGAGCAGAGCCCTTGGAGGAGCTGCAGGACAGGGCACAGCCATGGCATTCCCCAAGGAAGGCAGCACCCTGATGTGGGCTCTTGGCTTGGGGAGGGGCCAAACAGCAAAGCAGAGTCACTCTGGATCATCCTGCAAACTCTGTTGCTGCAGCTAAAGATGGATCCAACCCCCCCACACAGAAAAAGGGTTTTATTGCTTTGAAAATCATTAGGGGAAGTTGGCACAGCCGGGCAGCCCAGGCTGTAACAGCTTAATCCAAAAAGAGCTGCTGCAGCACACGATTCCAGCCCCGGCCAGCTGGGCCCTTGTGCTGGGTTTGTCACGGTGGTGTTGGATGGCAGAGCACGGGGTGATAGCGGGGAGGGGGGCAGGGATGGGCTCCCAGACATCTGCCCTGCACACAGACACGGCCAGCTGGGAGCAGCCAGCCTCCTGAATCCATTGCTCAGGGCAGAAATTTGGGAGCCTTGTCCCTCCCCACTGTGCTTCCACAGTCCCCCCTCGGCCCCCATGTCCCCAGCACAGGAAGGACAGGGACATGTTGGACAGAGTTCAGAGGAGGCCATGGAGGTGCTCCAAGGGCTGGAACATCTTTCCTCTGGAGCCAGGCTGGGAGAGCCAGGAGGCTCTGGGGTGACCTGAGAGCCTCTTCCAGTGCCTAAAGGGGCTCCAGGAGAGCTGGAGAGGGACTGGGGACAAGGGATGGAGGGACAGGACAAGGGGGAATGGCTTCCCACTGACAGAGGGCAGGGATGGATGGGATATGGGGAGAAATTCTTCCCTGTGAGGGTGGTTGGGCCCTGGCACAGGTTGCCCAGAGAAGCTGTGGCTGCCCCATCCCTGGAAGTGTCCAAGGCCAGGTTGGACAGGGCTTGGAGCAACCTGGGATAGTGGGAGGTGTCCCTGCCCATAGCAGGGGAGTTTGGAACTGGCTGGTCTTTGAGGTCCCTTCCAACCCAAAGAATTTTGTGATTCCCTGTCCCTCACACCAGGGTTGGGTGGTTGGATTGCTGGAGCAGCCCCAGCCCAGGGAGCATCACCTCTGGTAAAACCTGGCAGGGGAAGGGCTGCCCCTGGCCGGGAGCAGATGTCCGGCTGCACCCGCACATTCCAGGCTGAATTCAATTTTCTGCTCCTCACCCAGGGCCCTGGAGAGCAGCAGCTGCCTCAGACTGCACCTAAGATGCATATAAATAGAGGCACAATACCTTATTCCAAAGGAATGCATGCCTAAGGAGATACTGTTACCTTCGGAGGAGGAAGGGGGGGGAGGCCAAACGCTGCCCAGAGGAAGGAAAAGCGGGCTGACAGAGATCTGAACTGCCTCAGAGATAAAATATCATGTGAACCCCCTCCCCTTGCACTGCAGCCGGAGAAAGGGCTGAGTCCTCCCCTGTGCCCTCATGATGTGGGATCCAGGTTTGCTTCCAGAATGCTGGGAATTCAGGACGGGCCCTGTGTCCTCACCTGCATGGCGCAGTTGGCTCCCAGGAACAAGGATATGGAGGGAAATTAGTGAATTCTGGAAGCTCTCACCTCTGCAATGCCAGACCCGAGGGCAGGTTTCAATCCGAGGGCTGAAAATTCCTTTGGGCACAGGGGAGCATTTGGTCCATCACAAGTATTTCTGGACATCCTGCCTTGTCAGAGTGTCCTGCAGGGAGCAGCCCGACATCCCTGCTGTGTGGGACATCCCTGCTGTGTGGGACATCCCTGCTGTGTGGGACATCCCTGCTGTGTGGGATGTCCCTGCAGTTCGTGTGGAGCGTGGAGACCATGCTGGGCTGGGTGACCTGGCACAACCATGGGACCAGTCAGTGGCAGAGCAGGACTTGGACCCTGAGTCCCCTCCTCACTCTGCCCTTTGTGCAATTTTGGGACAATCCTGCCCCTTACTTGCAGCCAGCCCTCGGTGCTGTGCCTCCAGACCTGGCAGAATTCCTGCCTGGCATAAATCAGTGGCAACACCCCGGGAAGGAGAGCTGAGCCAGACCCCAGCGCTTCCCATCCTTGTGCCCTCTTCCAGCACAGCTGCCATCGAGTACCCTGGGGCATTTTGGAGGGCTGGGTTACAGTGCACAGGTCCCTGCTGTCCCCACGCTGTCCCCACCCTGCTCCCCGGGCTGTGCCCCCGCGGCAGCACACGCTTGGCTGCTCAGGTAGGTTGGAGCAGAAACAAATCCGTGCCGGGCTGAGCTTGCCAGCGCTTCAGCTTTGATCCTTCCAGCCAGGGATGTGATGTAACACCTGCAGAATTACACAGCAACGAGGGAAAGGAAAGATCCCGGCAGTTCAAGGCACCGCCGGGGAGGTGGGGAAGCGGCCGGGCGGCCCCGGCTCTGCCTGTCTCAGCTTTAAGGAGCTGCTTTTCAGGGGGATTTTTAAAGTGGGTTTGTTTTTCCAAGCCCCCTTTTCCCCTCAGCTCTGCGCTTGTGCTCCTGCGTTTGTCTGAGCGCCGGTATCCCCTGGGAGTTATTGCCATTCCCATGGGGAAAGGGGTGTGGGCAGTGGCCGTGCCCACCCACGCCGGTGGCCCCACGTGGACCCCGGGACATCCCTCTGCTCCTCTGGCCGACCTCTGAGGCCTCCCAGCAATGTTATGTGCTACCTCACACCAAAGAAAACCCATTTGTGGAGCATCTCCTTCCGAACAAGGGCACAAACCGGTGCCAGCAACCATGGAAACCTCAGGGAAAACAGCTGAAATTCATGTTTCTGTGCAGCTCCTGGGAGCTGCAGAAATTGGATTCCCACAGGAAAAGGGGTATTTGGTGGTCACTGTACACACTGAGAGCACTCTGGCTGTGACCTCCCACGGATGTGCTGTTAATAAAGCCAGGGAGAGAGGGATATGAAGCTCTGTGCTCATCAGTTAATGTCCACCAAAGTCCTTGGTGGGTGAAGCTGAAAAGCTCTGTACAAAGGCTGGGCAGTTGTCTTTTAGAGATATTATTCCTCAGCAAATTTGGGTTTGGGCACCTCTGGGTTAGACAAGGACTAACCTACACAGGGGTGAGGGAAGAGTGGGACCTGGTCCAATTAAGTCCACAGGATTTCCACTGGAATAAAGTGGAGGGGTGGGAAATGAACTCAAGACCTTCAGCAACTCAGTGAGGTCAAACACGTTTCCAGATCGAACCCAGCCAGAGCAGTGGCTCCTTATTCCCTGCAGCAACACTGGGTCAAGCCAGACCCTCCATTCCAGGTGTTCCCATGCCCTGGCAGGGGATGGGGACTGTCACCAGCAGAGTCACCTGAATTCACACCCGGAGGACGTGGCCTCGGGCTGACGGAAGCAAAAGTCCTGAGCCTGGTTTGTCTCCGGGCTCTGTGAGAAGGATTTCAGGGAGAGGAGTTGGTTTTCACGTGGAGGATCCTTCCATTTCTGATGATTTGTGACAAGCATAATCCCACACTAATTAGATTTCGGGGCATGTGTTGAAAGCCCTGCACACACTTCTGTCGGCCGGGCTTTGGGGAGACTCGTGCTCGTTCTGCACAATTGTTTCAAAATTAAGCCTTGGAAGCCCAAAATCTCAGAACAGATAGAGCAGCCAGAAATCCAACAATAGCAACAAGAAAAAATCACTTTTTGTATTTTAATTCTCCCACTCCAGTGGGGTACCAGGCAGGTTACAATCCCTGCCATTACACCACCGCTCAAAAATGTCCCGAGCTGTCTCCTTTCATCGCATCAGTGATATCAGCTGTGTTGACCTGCTCTTAGAGAGTTTTAATTCTGTTTGCTCTTGGCTAAACTCCATTCCTAATCCTATTTTCACCCATTTCTATCCAATTTAATACAGCTTCTGTAAGTCAAAATTAATTACTCCGTGTGCTCTCCCGGCCCTGAGGTCTGAAGGAATAATAGAGAAATCCCACCTCGTCATTAAGGGCACCTCGTGCTCTCACCCAGGGGAGCTGGGAGAGGGAAAGGGAACTGGAAAAGAAAATCAGAGTGTTTTTCTTGGGTTTGTCATCATGATTTCATCCTCGTGGCTTTCTCCTTGCTTTTCTCCTCGCTGGGTCGGGATCCCCGGGGAGGAATGCTGATCTCCCGGGGCAAGGAAAGGACTCAGCACCTCCAGGTCACCTTCTCCCTTTCCCTTCCCCTGCTTAGAAAGAGTTCACTTGCCTTTCATTTGCAGTATTAATTACTCCTTGTGTCCACCCTTGCCTCCCAAGGGGAGGAAAGATGGTTGTGTGCTCACACACCTCTCAGGTTTCTTTGGCCAGCTCTGCTGGTCTGTGACTTACCCCACCTAGAAACTGGGTTTGTTCTCTGCAGGGATGCTGTGGATTTGAATTAACTGGGATTTGTGAAGTATCCCAGAAGATGTAAAGCAGAATTCCTATTAAACTGTAGAAGAATTATTTTATCCCTGGTTTCTAAGCACCTAGGAGCTCTCCAATATCTGTGATGATATTTATTCCTGTTTTCTTATTTCTTATGATTTTAGCCTGTGTGTGTTCTCACATCCTTCTTTTTCTTCTCTCTCTCTGGAGAGATCACCCACACACTGCAAAAAAATTACCAAAACTCAGAATGGAGAGGAATATATTGAAGAAGAGAGGTTGCTAACCCTGCCAAGAACTTAATAACCTGTGCAACACATGACTGTCCTGCTCTCAACCAGGACAGAAACTCATCTCGAGTAGCCACAGTGTCCCAAGTATCAAGGAAAACATGTTTGCAGTGTGGAAATCAACATTCTGCTAGTTCATGTAAGCAAAGTGAAAATGAAAGCTTTTCGAAAATTACCTTCCCTTGCATCACTTAGTTTCATTTAATATTCTGTGCTGTGTTCCTTCAACCTCAGTAAATTGTTCCTCTTTCAGTTTTTCAGTAATTAGCACGTGGGAGGTGTTGGGCAGGAGGTTGGTTTAGGATTTGATGACCACAAAGCAGGAAAACAGAAATAGGAGGAAGAAATCCTTCCCTGGGAGGGTGGGGAGGCCCTGGCACAGGTTGCCCAGAGAAGCTGTGGCTGCCCCATCCCTGGAAGTGTCCAAGGCCAGGTTGGAGCAACCTGGGCTAGTGGGAGGTGTCCCTGCCCATGGCAGGGGGTGGAACAAGATGAGCTTTAAGGTCCTTCCAACCCAAACCATTCTGGGAGTATTGCAAGGCTTTGTGCCTTTCCTAAGTGCCTGCTCTGACAGAAAATAGAAACATAATGTTGCTGTTTCTTAATAGTTTTACCTCTTCAACAGAAGTTCATGTTGCAGAACTGATGTATTTTGTGTAGGATTGGCCAAAACCTTCTGTTCCTTGCTGACGAAGAACGTCACAGTTTCTTAAGTGCTTTTAATCCCCACCAAGGTTTTGGGAAATTATCTGTGAAAACAAAACAAAAAAAAAAAACACACCAAAACCCATAAAGACAGGAAAGACCCTGATGACCCAGCCATGCTCCAGAAGCCAGGAACCTGCTTGGTGGCAAAGCATCTCCCAAGGAAGCGAAGGCCAAAACTCCTCGTTGCGTTCCATCAGCTCCCGGTGCCGTGTCCCCGAGCCCTGATACGGGAGTGCTGAACTCCAGCAGGCACAAAGGTGCTCTTTCATTCGTGGGAAACCATCATCTTAAAGTAATTAACTGGGGATTAGTCAGAAATGATGCCCAAACAAGTGAGATGAGGAAGGGCAGGGAGCCGTGTTCCCCCGCTGAACCTCGCGTTCCGTGGAGCTGTGCCAGAGCAAACAGCAGCGGGAACAGAGCGGGGTGGCTCCGGAATAATGGGAAAAGAAGATGGGCAATTACACCTGGGTGGTTGTTTTCAAACTAAAGGGGCTCAGGGCAGGCAGTGCTCTCTCACCTTCCCCTGCCTGGTGCCCCCAGAGCTGGCCCTTCCCTCTCCCTCCAGCAGGATGAGGACACGGATGGCACAGGACAGCTCCCAGGGCTGGGAATCAAAGGCTGTGCCAGCAGCATGGCAGTGGCATGGAGGAATTGCCCTGCTGCTCATGGGAGGTTTCCTTCTTACAACCTCCTCCTTCCATTGGCCTTCCCATGACTGACACAAAATTCAGCAGAGGGTGCAGGAACAGAGGGTTTGCTGGGAGTGGAGCTGGTCAGCCTGGCTGAGGGGAAGGTGTCCCTGCCCGTGGCAGGGGAGTTGGACTAGATGATCTTTAAGGTCCCTCCCAACCCAAACCACCCTGATTCAGTGATTCTACTCATGGGGAAGCACGTCTGGGCAGCCCTTCCTCTGAGAGGGGCAAAGAACTGCCCAAGGTCCATGTCCGAGGGTTGCTCACAAAGGTTCTTTGCAGATTAAACCCCCAATCTCAGCTGCAGCTGCACACCTCCCCCTCCTCCAGTGCAAAGCTGGCCCCAAGCTCCCTCTGGAATAGTAAACACAGCACAGAGAGCCAGCATGGGACACCTTCCACTAGCCCTGGTTGCTCCAACCTGGCTTTGGACACTTCCAGGGATGGGGCAGCTACAGCTTCTCTGGGCAACCTGTGCCAGGGCCTCACCACCCTCAGCCAAGACTTTCTTCCTAATATCCAGTCTAACCCTGCCCTCTGGCAGTGGGAAGCCATTCCCCCTTGTCCTGTCACTCCATGCTCCCTTGGGAGCTGCTGCTGCTGCCAAGGAGGCCACAACCCAGAGCCCCAGGGCTGTAAATCCTCTGCCCTCTGCCACCCTCCCACACAGCCACCGCTGCACATCCAGCAGCCCAGATCCCCCTCGTGGAGCACAGCATCCTGATTGCCCTGGGAACAAACCTGCCTGATTGGAAAGCCCATATGGAGGAGAAGGAGGCGAGCTGTATAACCTGAGAGCAGTAATTGAGTGTGTGTTAAGTGACTTTACAACCACGCTGCGCTAGGAAGCCAATAAAAGGGCAGAGCACAATTGCTGGGGTTTAATTAAGGAGGTAACATTTAAATGAGGTGCATCATCTGTTTGTATTAAAAGTGTTTAATTTAATTTGTTATAGTGCACTTCTTAAATAAATCAGCTTTATTGAATTTGCAATGCTGGTGGCTGAACAGAAGGGAATGGAAGGAAGCCGGGTCTGGAATTTTCTTTTTCAATCAACCAAGGCTCTGTCTGCGTGCAGCAACACTCAGGAAAATTAATTCCAGTTAATTAAAGGTGTGAATTTAGAGCAGATCAGTTCAGCCACCCTAAAACTCTAAGCAGACCTCTTCATTCAGAACTCAAATGCCATTGACTCAGCTCGGCGTGATTCACTTGGCACGTGAGGGAAGGGATTGAATTAAGGCCATTTCAGATCTGAATGAATGTCTGCACCAGCCTTTCTCAGGATTTAATTTGTCCATTTCTTTTCTCCTGAGCATCCCTGCCTGGGCTGGAGGTTTGCAGGAGCTGGGCAGGTGGGGTGGGCAGGCTCTGCTCTCCCAACCTTTCGCTGTGCTGGGAATCTCCAGCAGCCAGGGAAGCAAAGTGCTGCTGGCACTAAAAGCCCACGGATGGCAGTGCCCTGCTCTGTCCTCTGCCATCCTCACCCCACTGTGGAAGTGCAACATCTCACCTCGGTGCTGTGGGGGATCCACTATGGATCCATCAACACACACCAGCTGGGAAGAAATTTTCCTGCCAACTGCAGCCTCTCTGTCCAGATGGCAAATCCCTGGATGCAGCCACTCCTTGGCTGCTGGTAGCCAGCCTCTTCTTCTGCATCAGGGCTGCTCTTCCACCCCCGGAGGAGCTGCCAGACCCGCAGCTCCCACTGCTCCAGGCCCAGGGGTTGGAGCTGCCTGCCCGGCACCCCCAGCCTCGGCCGTTCTGAAAACTGCCACCACGAGGCTCAGCCTTTTCCTGGCTCGGCTCCATCCCTGCACACACTCAGCAATACCTACTTATTTCACGGGACAGCCAGGAAAGTTTCAAAGCCGGTGGCAAATCCCTGTGAGCTGCACAGGCAGAGCAGTGGGGATGAATCCGGGAGCTCTGGGGAGGTGGAGAACAGGGAGCTGTCCCTGTTCCGCTCGGGAGCAGCACGGGATCACCTCTGGGGGGCCACAACTCCTGCATGAAAGAGCCCTTGTGGTCCCCACGAGGCAGCCCCTTGTCATCCCTTCAACTCTGTGCGCGCTTTTCCTGGGAGGAAAATGAAATTCCTGCCTCGGAATTGGCGCCGCCGTGCCAGAACGGCAGTGACCTCTGCAACCACACAAGATTTAGTGGTTACTTTATTTCAGCTGTAATGAGGCTTTGTAAACCACCAAAAGCCAAATGTTTTCTTCTCCCTTAACTCTTGGTGGATGGCTCGAAATAAATAACGGCACAGACGTGCTGTCTGTGCAGGGCTTGGGAATTCACTCCAAATTACCCGGTGTCTGAAGTGGGTGAACGGTGGTGCTGGGAGCAGGTAGGTGCTGAGTGAGAAGTTATTTGGAGAAATGAGCCCTGAACTCCTTCCAGCAGGAGCAGCCAGGGCCGGTCAGGGGCACAGGGAATGGCTCAGCACATCCAGGGGAATCTGAGCTTCCTTCCCGCACCAGGGATTCGCTGAGGGGTGACTTGCCTCCAAGCCCTGCTCAGGCACGTGGGAGAGGTCACCTGAGCCCAGCCAGCATCAAGTTTTCAAAATCATAGAACCCTGGAATGGTGTGGGTTGGGAGGGACTTTAAAGCTCATCTTGTTTTCACCCCCCAGCTGGGACACCTTCCACTAGCTCAGGTTGCTCCAAGCCCTGTCCAACCTGGCCTTGGACACTTCCAGGGATGGGGCAGCCACAGCTTCTCTGGGCAACCTGTGCCAGGGCCTCCCACCCTCACAGGGAAGAATTTCTTCCCAATATCCCATCTAACCCTGCCCTCTGGCAGTGGGAAGCCATTCCCCCTTGTCTTGTCCCTCCATCCCTTTTCAAAGTCCTCCTCCTGCTCTCCTGGAGTCCCTTCAGGCACTGGAAGGTTCTCTGAGGTCTGTCCTGTCTGTCAGGAGAAGCGTGTGTTCATCCTTTTGGTTTTCAGAGAATCACAAACTAAATTAGGTTGGAAAAGACCTCTGAGATCATGGAGTTCAACCTATATTTCTGTACAAACTGGATCTGCAGGGGACCCCTTTCCCATTAGAAAATGGTCCTGGCCCCAGTCTGCCAACTGGCAAGACCTTCCTCGGGCCCCAAAGACAGACACCAGCTGATAAACTTCTTCATCCTCTGCTGCTAAGAAAAATAAATTTTTAAAAATCTGGGGTTTATGCTTTGGAACAAGTGTCCCAACTTTTCCACTTCCGTACCAGGGAGCTGTGAGGGCTTCTGGAGTTGGGTTGTTGTGGGATTTGGCAGAAAGGCTGGAGAGTGACACAGGTGATGCCACCACTGTAGCAGCAATGGAGCCCCACAGGACCCAGCCTGGGCAACCCAATTAATTTGGAACAACTGGAAGCATCTTTCTCCAGGTTTAATTTGCTGCATGACTGAATATTCGCCTGCGTGAGGATTTAACGTGGGAGGGGAGCCGGGCCCCAGGCAGGGCCATGGAAATGAGGGCTCCTTCCCTTCCCTTCCTCCTGGGGTGCTGGGATCCATGTGGCACTTGGTGACCGTCCCTCTTGCTGGTCCCAGCAGAGCTCATGCTGCTTCTGCTCCGTGGCAGTGAAGCTGGGTCTGCTCAGCCTTCCCCTGCAGCTCAAACCCTGCCCCCAGCCCAAATCCTGGCTTGTTCAGCCCCACTACACAGTGGCTCCTGAAGGTTTGGGAATTCCCAAGCTGCTTATCCAGGAAGGCAAGGCACCCAGAGCCCAGGGATGTGCTGCACTGCCTGCATCCAGAGGGGAAGGGCACAGCCTCTCCCTGCTGGCAGCGCGGGGGCCGCTGGTCACGTAGAATATTCATTTATCAGCAAACAATGTCTCTGCTCCCCTGAACTCAGCTGCACAGCCCCTGCCCTGCAGCCAGATCAGCCCTTTGAGGGGAGATACCACCAGTGTGCAGAGGGTGAACTCAAAGTCAGCACTGCTGGTTCAACCCCGAGTAAATAATAACAAGGGAGTGAGGAGCTTTCATCAGGGGCTGATCCTCTCCTGCTCGGGGAAGATCAAGAATTTCCATTAATTTCACCTGGTGGGTATTTTTGCCCAACCCTTTGCCCAACCAGCCCCGTGCAGCAAACTGTGGCTGAGCAAGGGGCTGCTTTCAAAGCCTTGGAGGGATTCACCACATTTTTCCAAGCACCCCGTGCCTTTGTTCGCTTTCTGGTGAACTAATCCAGCCTGATACTCTAGTTTTTGTTACAGCCATGACCTTTTCCATTCTAATTCACATCTATAACTCTAACCATTTTGGCATCTGTTAAGCTTTCTGCTACAACAATAATCCTGCTGCTAGGTTCCACAAGTTTATAACCTCTTGTGCTGCACCAGTTGTATTTAAATAGATAAAGTCAGATTCTCACCTGCGCTGAGTTGGAGTGAAGTCAACTTATGCCATCAAAAGAGCTGGCCCAGAGGTTTAATTCCATCAAACACCTCTTTGATCTCCTTTTGGAGGAAAGGGAAAATAGAAGCACTTTATGACTGGAGGGGGTTATGCCACATGTTTTATCTTCTGCCTCTAAATCATTGTGAGTGGAACTGTGCTGTCCCTGGTTAGTGACTCCCACCACTGACCCTCGCTCAGGAAAGCCAAGGGATCACATTTTCAGCCTGACCTGCAGGATCACATTTTCAGCCTGACCTCCTGCTGGGCTCTGCACTTGGACACCTACACCCTGCAAACGTGCTTTGGGAAAGGCAGCAACTCCCCCCATGCCCGCAGGGTGCTCTGCACCTCTGGGCTGTGCTGGGTGCACATTTGGGTCTTATCTAATCTCACCACCCTCAGGTCGAGGAAGTGGTCACTTGGCCTGTCATTTGCTCTTGCTACCAGGAAGAAACATCTTCTCTGCATCTCTGGTGGTTCCCACGTGACCCCAAACAAAGACTCCACTGTGCGAACCCCGCGAGTTCTCCTGCTCACCTTCAGTCCCTCCCTTGGCCTCCCTGTGTTCCCTCAGTGAACCAGCTCTCATCCCACCTGGCAGCCCCTTCCTGTCCATGTTCCCACCGTAACTTCCCTGGGATGTGGCCTTTGGGTTGAAGAGGAACCTGGGGATGTTTCTGGAGAGGCATCTTTACGCCTCCACTGCTGAGTGGGCCAAGGAGCACCATATGAGAAGGCAATTTTCCAGTGAGGCTCACGGGTTTTTCTTGAGGTGTGGGATCAGCCTGAGCTACTAAAAGGGTCTGAAAGCTCAAACTAGGTCAATGTGCAATGCTTGCATCATTGGATGGCTGCCTTGGTGATGTGTACCCCACCAAGGACAAAGCCACGTTGCCTTGGCAGACCTCTGAGCTCTCATCTAAAGCTGATCATTTCCTACCTCCACCAGCCCGGGCTGGATCTGAAATCCCAGGCAGTGATGGATGCATGAGCTGCCTACTCAACAAAACAGCTCGTGCTGGAGCTGCAGGAATTCCCATGCTGGGCTTAGAGTGAGGAATTTAATCAAGTTGGGTCTCCCTCGTCTTCAGGAGCAACTCAGGCCAACTGCTTGAGAGGAACAGCAAACAGGCAGCCACGGGCCAACGTGCCTGAAAGGGCAGGCTGTCCTTCCCCCTGTTAATTAGAGCTTTGCAAAGCACTGAAGCATCAGAATTTATAACCTTTCCCAGCTCTTGCTTCTGGGTTCCTCCTAAGGCTCTCCAGCCCAGGGGGATGGAGTTTCCCTGCTCTTCCTCCTCCCTCCTGGAGGCCTCTGCTCCAGCTCATCCCTGAACCACCTGCCATGGCACAAGGCACCAGAGAGCCCAGGTCGTGCAATCAGCTCTTGGCAGCTCTGAAAGGTGAAAACATCCTTAGGAACAGAAGAAGGGTTATAAAAGTTGTGTTTCCAACCCTTCCCCTCTCCCTGGGCGCCTTTGAGTCGTGTTCTTAACAGTGAGACTGAAAACAGAGCTTTTAATTCAGCGCCTGCCTGAGACCCGCTCAGGGCTGGGGAGAGGGCACTGGGTCCTCTCCTGCTTTACAGAGCTAATTAATTTTAACTGACTTTGGCTTTTTCTTTGTCTGGTCAAAGCAAGAAGGGATTTGTTCCCGGTGTGTGAGACCTCTCCAGGAGTTCTCCTGGAGGAGCAGGGGCTGTGACAACGGTGACACAGACGTGGCTGCGACCCCCGGGGAGCCCCTGCCAGCCAAGAGCTGGGAGTTCCTCCCTGCACGGGCAGGAAAACCCATCCCAGCCGTGCATGAGGTCAGCCTGCAGGCTGGAGGAAGGTGTCTGCCACTGGGCTGTGCAGCAGCAATCACGACAGAAGTCCCTGGCTTGTGAAGTTGTCAAACTGTAAAGTTAATGAGGTAGAAATGAGAGTTCGGCGCAGGCGTCTGAGTGCTGGAATTGCTCCCCGACGGGTTCTCCCTGCTCTTATTGCAGCCTGTGCAAATGAAGTGACTAAGGGTCTCCTTGGAGTGCAGCCAAGTCGCCACTGCTGCTGCACAGCCTTGTTTTGCAGCTTAATAAATGCGGAGTCGCCGGTGAAGGAAGAACATGTGGTTTGTAGGAACGAGACAAGCAGGAAAAGCAGACAGACATTACACTCAGCCTTGTCCCAGGGAAAAAAAATAAAAGCATGGACAAACAGCCCTGCAGAGAGCAGGGGGAGCAGGGATGGGGTGAGGCAGAGCAGGGGTGTTCCAGGAGGCTGGGGAGATCGGGGTGCAGGCGCCGGGTGGAAAAAGTTGGAGATTTTTCCACTTTGCCATTAAAAGAAGAACTTGAAGTGGATGGATTTGGTTGGGGTTGAGGTCGGCTTTACCTGTGGGGAGGGACAGGTCAATGAACACAACAGCAGGAGGAACCATCTGGAGAGGGAAGACCTTGCCCTGGTGCTGGTGAGTGGGTGTCCCCACAGAGGAGCTCTCAGTGAGCAGAGGTGTGTTTTCACAGGAACCCAAGGGCAGGGGGAGTGACACCAGACAAACCCAACAGGCTTATGTGCTATGGAAGGCTGAGGGATGAATTGAGACATCTGCAAACAGCCCTGCTGGCTGAGGAACTCGTGTATCCCTCTGGGAGCCCCACTGGCTGACCCACAACGCTGTGCTGAAGTGCAGGAACAATATTAATCGTGGAGAGCAAGAGCAGAACTGATCCCTCCGAGACACTCACGGCTGAGGCTTGGGACTGGGAGATTTTGTTTCTCAAAAATCCTACCAGGTTTGCCTAGAGAAGGGGGTCATGGTCCTGAAAAGAATTATGTAAGATCTCCATGAGGAGAAAAAAAAAAAAAACTGAAGGAGGAGCAAACTTTGCAGATTTTGAATCATTTTTTTAATTGCCAGCAAGCTGAGAGAAACCTGGAGCTGGAGCTTTAGTGCAGCTTGGAGCCCCAGCACGAGCAGTCTGAGGTGTGCTGCTGATGTCCACGAGCTCAGGAAAATGCCCTCTTCTTGAAATTAATTATTTCAAGTCTTGAAATTAATTATTTCAAGTCCTCCCCTGCTGCTAAAGAGAAGGGATGCAGGGCCTTGAGGAACAACTTCTAGCTGAGGATACAAGCACATTCAGAGGGATGTGCAAGTGGGAACAGGGGCTGGAACTGGGCTTTTGCTACTATTAAGATCACAGGAGCGATCTAGTCAGGTTGAAAAGAGGATTTGGGCCCTACACCAGAGGAACTGATCCAATGTCACTACTGCTGTGGTTCCCAGCCCATGGCACTGATGCCACATCCAGTCTCATCTTAAAAACCTCCAGGGATGGAGAATCCACCACTTCCCTGTGCAGCCCATTCCAATGGCTGAGCACCCTTTCTGTAAAGAAATTCTTTCTAATGTCCAACCTAAACCTCCCCTGGCACAGCTGAAGACCCAGCCCTCTTGTCTTGCTGATGGTTGCCTGGGAAGAGACCAACCCCCACCTGGCTCCCCCCTCCTGTCAGGGAGCTGCAGAGAGTGAGGAGGTCTCCCCTGAGCCTCCTCTTCTCCAGGCTGAGCCCCCCCAGCTCCCTCAGCCTCTCCTCACAGCACTTGTGCTCCAGTCCCTTCCCCAGCCTCGTTGCTCTCCTCTGGACCTGCTCCAGCACCTCAATGTCCTTCCTGAGCTGAGGGCCCAGAACTGGACACAGCACTCCAGGTGTGACCTCACCAGCACTGAGTACAGGGGAAGAATCACTTCCTTGGACCTGTTGGCCACCCTGTTCCTGAGCCAGGCCAGGATCCATTGGCCTTCTTGGCTACCTGGGCACACTGTTGGCTCTTGTTCAGCTTCCTATCAAAGCTTTACCCAAAGATGTGAATTAGACACAGTTTGCATCGTCCTCAGCCTCTCCCATGCCTGTGTTTTTCCTTTCATCCGGGCTGAGCCACCAGGAAAAAACCATGAGCTTGCCTCTCAGCTCCTGGGATCGTGCTGCAGATGTTGCCTGGCTGCGGAGGGGACACTCCGTGGTGGCGTCACAGCTGGACAGCCCATTAATGGCCACAAGATTTGGGCTGAGCCATTTTTAATTGAAACCACGGCCGGAGCAGCGCGTTGGTTTTTTCCCCTCCGTCGTAGGCAAACGTGTTCCTCTCGTCCCTCCCGCCTCCTCCAGGGCAGTTATTGCTCGGAGACATCTGGTTTCACAGTTCAGCGAGCGCAGGCGAGTTTCCACCGCGTAGCTCTTCGCCTGTTGACAGGGCAGAATTTTTTAATATGGGGTTACTATCATCCAGACTTCCTCCGCCTCCTCATTTGTGTGACGGATACCTCTAAACAGCCCCTCAGCTCCTCCATCTTCAATCTCTGGCCCGGTTTTATGAGCTCGTGTACATGACACCTCCGTGTCTGACTTCCCCCTCCCCTCCCCTCCAGAGGTGAAATCCAAACCCCAAACGTGAACCGGACCTGATACTTTTTTTTTTTTCCTTCCCCCCTCCTTTTGTTGAGGTCTGTTCCACAGAAAGCAGAGCAGCAGCTTGGAGCACCTTCATCTTGCAAGGGAAAAGCCTCCCAGTGTCGTAAAGGGGTTTAGAAAAGGAGGGAAAAGGAGTTTTTATATGGATGGATAGTGACAGGACAAAAGGCAATGGCTTCCCACTGCCAGAGGGCACGGTTAGGTGGGATATTGGGAAGGAATTCCTGGCTGGGAGGGTGGGGAGGCCCTGGCCCAGGTTGCCCAGAGAAGCTGTGGCTGCCCCTGGATCCCTGGAAGTGTCCAAGGCCAGGTTGGACAGGGCTTGGAGCAACCTGGGCTGGTGGAAGGTGTCCCTGCCCATGGCAGGGGGTGGGACTGGGTGGGCTTTAAGGTCCCTTCCAACCAAACCGTTCTGGAACTCTCTGATCCCAGAGCTGCTTCCAGCATTTCCCTGTGACTCCAACTGAAATGGTATCATACAGTGGAGCTGGGACATCTCTCTCAGTCTCCACACTCAGCATCACCCTCAGCTCAGCTTTGCATCCTCCCTCCATGAGAAGTTTTCTCCAGATATGATTTAACCCTCCAGCACTGAATGAAAGCATCAGCCCCTCTGTAGGCACTGACTGTGGGCAGGTGAATCCCAGAATTGTTTGGGACCTTAAAGCTCACCTCATTCCACCCCTTTCCGTGGGCAGGGACATTTCCCACTAGCCCAGGTTGCTCCAAGCCCCGTCCAACCTGGCCTTGGACACTTCCAGGGATCCAGGGGCAGCCACAGCTTCTCTGGGCAACCTGTTCCCCTTATCTGAATTCATGCACCACCCAAGGGGGGGGTTAAGCCCAGCTCACAGAGCTGCACTTTCACTGGAACAATTACACCTGCTTGCCCAAGGTGTGAACTTGGCTCTTTATTTTCTTTTTAGGCTTTATTGCCTCCCAAAAAAAAAGGCGAAACTCCGAAAAAAAAACAACTTATTAGGCAAGGTAAAAACAAACTTTACCTTTCATTCTTGGTTTTATTGGTTACTGGAAAATAAGTTTTACAAAATATCTCTTGCAAAGGTCTTGTTTTCAGCTAGTTTATATAGTAGCTTTTGTTCACATAAAAATTTAGAAAGCTACTTTCCTCTTCTCCTTTCCCCCCCCCCTCCAATCCATAAGGGAGGTATTACAGTGTGAAATATATCTACCGCTAGCAGGGCTGTGTTGTGAAGCTGAAATGAACACAGTAAATTCTGAGAAGGAATTTGTTTAACCTATAACCTTAAAGTAATAAGTGGAGTGCTAAATGTTTTGGCTCACACTGATATATTTTTATAACACTTGGCAAGGCAGCTTGGAGTCTGAAAGAAAAACTTGAGCGCTGTGGAGAAACAGCTCGTTGCCTCTCCATCTCCGGGAGGCCGAGCCTGGGCAGGGCAGGGACCCCAATCCCTCGGTGTGGGCACGGGGAACACGCGTGGGGACACGTGTGGGCAGGGCTGGGGACACGTGTGTGCCCGGCGGCACCGGAGCGGGATGGGATTGGGGAGGCTGCCACGGATGGACTCAGTGCACCCTGGGGTTTGAGTTGCATTGGTCGAATTTGCCTTTTTGAACGTAATTAAACCCCCCCGAGGGTTCTGGGGGAGCTGCTGGAGCTGTGGGGGTCAGTGGGCAGCAGGGACTGACCCCGGGGCCCCTGTTCCCCGCCGCAGCAATAATGACCCTCCTCTCTCCAGCACACAGCACGTTTTCCCGAAGATTTAAGGGGGGTGCAAGGCACAGGCCTGGTTTTCCTTCATTAACACCCCTCTGACGTGGATTCCAATAACATCACCCCCTGCTCGTGCCACCAGCAGGAGCCTGGATGCTGCTGGATTTTCCCGTCGGCTCCGTCCTGCCCCGTGCCAGTGGGATGCCCTGGGCTCCCCCACTGCTCCCTTGGTGGAAACCCTGAGGGAACTGCCCTGAAAGCAGCAGGCAGGAATTTGGGATGCAGAGCAGGATCCATCCCATCTCCTGGCAGGGCTCCAGGGTACAGTCTGGCCTGGAGTCTGCCTGTGTGCTTTGGTTGCAAACCACGCGCCGCAGGTTAAAGCAAATCCTTCTTTCTTTCCAGACAACGTCACTCCTGTTGCATCCCAGCCCAAGGTGATGTTTTTCCTGGGAAGAGACCAAGAGCTGGTTTGCAGAGCTGTGCTGAAGGTGCTGCTGCTGCCACCCCGAAGGGGCAAAGCTTGCAGGGACACGCGGGGGCTCCGATCCCAGATCTCCATTTCTGGGGGTCTGTAAAGGTGGGAAAAAAGGGGGGGTTCCATCTGGGAAACACTCCTGGGCCCGTGGGCAAGCTGGATGCTGAGCAAGGCATTGTGGAGGTGGTATCCTCACAGAGCAGCAGATGGGGAAGTGGATTTAGGGGGGGGTCACAGCCGAGCCACGAGGCTTCCCAGCCCTCCCAGCAAAGGGGTCTTGCCCAAAACCACTGATGTAACCACTGTCTTGACGAAGAATAAAGTGTCTGTGCCCAGCCTGGGCCAGTGCAGGGCCCCTCCAGCCACCTCCTTAATTTGGGAAAACAGCACTTGGCAAAGACCTTCCACATGTCCTTGGTTTAAATGTGTGTTGCTGTGGCCCTGAGCATCCACACCTCTCATCCACGTAGGACACTTCCCCTGGGAATTAGAAAGCACTGACACTCTGTGTTTAAGGAAGGGGAAACTGAGTCACAGCACTATTAAGGGACTTCCTCCAGGGCTCACGGGAAGCCCGTGGCAGGTCAGGGGGTGCCACGTGTCAGGACAACCTGAGGAGCTCGACCTATCTCTGTCAGCCTCTAAAGCCCATGGGAGACAAAGGAGGATCCATCCTGGGACTCAGTGATCCCTGTGGGACCCTTCCAACCGAGGACATTCTATGATCTTCCGAATGGGGCTCTTTTCCTTCTGTTAGCAGCCCCCCAGGAAACCACACAGCTCCCACAGGGAGCAGCGATGGTGGCAGCAGGAATGTGTCACACCCCTTGCCCTCTTTTTTTTTTTTTTATTTGGCATTATTAATCTCTG
The DNA here is from genome assembly GCF_036250125.1 of Pseudopipra pipra. Classification (NCBI taxonomy): domain Eukaryota; kingdom Metazoa; phylum Chordata; class Aves; order Passeriformes; family Pipridae; genus Pseudopipra; species Pseudopipra pipra. The sequence goes on from NC_087564.1 coordinate 15,015,433, forward strand.
GGGGGGTATAAATAACCCTCCTCCCCCCTTCCCTGCCTCCACCTCCCAGCTCATTTACTGTGGATTAATATTTGCTAGCTCGTTTGCACAGTAGCCTGTAGATTTTCAGCCTCCTCACTGGAACGATGTTGACTTGCAGAGAAATTACAGGGGCTTTACCCTGGTACAAAGCAAACAGTGTGTGCTGTAATCAGACTCAACACCTCAGCAAATAATGAAAAGAGATATTATGTGGCTATAATTTCCATGGGATTAGGTGTTTGTCTTGTAAAGCATTCAGGTGCCGCCGGGGCAGGGACGAGGGGTAATTATGGTCAGAGGGTTAAACGGGGGGAGCAGGAGCCTGAGCAGGGCTGGGGGGGCATGGGGGGCTGAGGGAGCTGTTAATTGGCAGCTGTGAATGGCCCTTACAGGTCCTGGGTGTTGCAGTGACTCTGCTTCTATTTCTGGATCCCCAAAGCAGAGCCCCGTCCAAACTCGGGGGGGCCACAGGAGCCTCTCCACAATCTGATCCCCCTCCCCAGCAGCTTCTGCTCATCTTATTTTGGGGGGAAATCAAGAGCCCCTCTAGTGCCACCCACCCAGCTGGCTCAAGGCCACTTTGTCACACGCCAGGAGATGGACCTCATCTGCCTGTGGGGTTTGGGTTGGATCGAGGAGAAAGACCCGGGATAGGAGGGAGTGGGGTGACACTGTCCAGAGTCACATCCCAAAAATGGCTCTTTGCCCTCCAGGTCTGCTCTGGAGGGGTTTATGGCACTCAGTGGGAAGGTGTGAGGGACAGGAGCACACACTAAATTTCCTCCTGAATCGGCCCCTTGTTCGCTGGAGGCTGGAGAGGGCCCAGCCTGTTCTGCCCTGGCCAGCCGGGAGCCGACAGCCATCCCTGGAAAAACCACCAAAGGCACCCAGGGCAGGAATGTCCACCCACAGCGAGACTCTGGGGTGGCTGCAAACCCCAGCAGGGCCCAGCACAGGGGCATCCAGAACCCAGGAATGGAAACCACACAAAACTCAGGCTGGGAATAGGGGCTGGTTTGGGCTGGGAAGAAGTTTATTTGCTGTCAGAGACCCCATGGAAAACTGATGGACTCGGCACCTCCGGGTGGATGCAGGACACGAGCTGCTGTTCTGGCAGTGAACTCCCTCCTGGCCCAGGACACAGACAACCTGAAGGTGCCTCATGGCCAAGCAGATGCCCCAATGCCATCCCAGCCTCTGGCTCCATGAAACTGTGGAGTTTTCCCTGGCACAGGCCGAGCCAGCCAAAGCAGCTCCAACCAGCAATCCAAGCAAAAGACCCTCCTGGATAGCTGGTTCCTCCCCGTGCCCATTCAGGGCACTCCTGGAGCTGGGGGGATGAGGTGGCTCCTGGGCAGCCTGGCAGGGAGAGGAGCAGCTTTGAGAGGAAGGAGCAGTGTCCGGGTGGGCAGTGCCAGGCAGGCACCAGGAATGGGCTGGAGAGGTTGGGCTGGGCTGGGCTGGGCTGAGCTGGGCTGGGCTGGGCTGGGCTGGACTGGGCTGGGCTGAGCTGGGCTGGGCTGGGCTGGGCTGGACTGGGCTGGGCTGGGCTGGACTGGGCTGAGCTGGACTGGGCTGGGCTGGACTGGACTGGGCTGGGCTGGACTGGGCTGAGCTGGACTGGGCTGGGCTGGACTGGACTGGGCTGGGCTGGACTGGGCTGAGCTGGACTGGGCTGGGTTGGACTGGGCTGGGCTGGGCTGAGTTGGGCTGGGCTGGCTGCCTGGACAGGAGCACAGGGTGCCTGCCCAGGCCCTGGCACAGACACTGGAGGCCAAGGGGGTGGTTTGCAGCCCCAGCAGGCGCCTGGAGCCATCCTGACTGCTCAGCCTGGCTTTGGGTCCATCCCAACTGCCCAGCCTGGATTTGGGGAGGGCAGAGAGCAAGACACCCCCTTAACGCCCCCAGGGCATCCCCTGCTTTTCCCTGCCGAGCCAATCCCTGTGCAGAGCATCCCCCTGAGTCTGGTGGGTCTGGGACAGAGAGGAGCCCCCCCAGCCCCTCCCTGGCCCAGCCAAACCGTCCCCACCGCGCTCCCGCCATCCCTGAGACGGAGTCAGGGCTTATTATAGCAAATGTTATTGCAGTGGTGAGAGAGGCTCCTGCATCCAGGAGAAGGCAATATCCTGCCTGAAATGTTCAGGGACCTCTGCCATGTGCACATTCTTCCCCGGTGGAATTCGGGTGGCAGGCGCTGGCGGCAGCGCTCGGGCTGCTCGGGACGGGCTCGGGGGGTTCAGGGGTTTTGTCCTTCTTCTCTTTGCAGGAGATCCCCCTCAGCTGGGGAACACAGTGGGTTACTGAACACAGAATGTTCCAGAGGAAATCGTTAAAGCGGGGTGGAGCGGCAGAGCTCTGGGTTAATGTCACCTAAGAGGAAAAGGGCTTCCAGAAAGGAAGAGTTCTGGAAAGCCCTGACGGCCCCGCGCGCTCTCGGTGAGGAACAGGGATGGGAAGGTGATGCTTTCCCAGGGAAAGGCTGGACCAAACCAGTGGCTTCTGTTCATAAATGTTAATAAACAAAATAAACTAAATTAAAGTTATAAGTTAATAAAACAAAAATTAAAACTTCCAACTCTCTTTTTCCAGCGCTGTAAGAGTTCTGATTTGGGCAGAGCCCCCACAACTCTCCGTGTTGGAAACTTGTGCTTTCAGAAAAGGCCCTCAGGGATGGAGTTGTTGGTGACTTTGAGCTCCTGACCAACCCCTCTGCATTTGTCCCATCCCCTCCATGCACAGAATCACTGAGGTTGGAAAAGCCCTCCCAGCCCATGGATCCCCCCTATGCCCCATCCCCACCTTGTCCCCCAGCCCAGAGCACTGAGTGCCAGGGCCAGGCCTTCCTTGGACACCTCCAGGGATGGGGACTCCACCACCTCCCTGGGCAGTGCCTTCCACCTTTTCCATGAGGAAATTCCTCCTCATGTCCAACCTGACCCTCCCCTGGCACAGCTTAAGTGCATTTCCTCTCCTCCTGTCCTTTGTTCCCTGGGAGCAGAGCCCGACCTCCCCCCCCCCCCCCCCCCCGGTTCCCCCCTCTTGTCATGGAGCTGGAGAGAGCCAGAAGGTCCCCCCTGAGCCTCCTTTTCTCCAAAATCTCCAGATCCTCAGTCCTTCATGGGCAAGGAGCTCTGGGATGCTCGGAGGGAAGGATGCTGTAGGTTTGTGACCTGGAGTGTCTGGATGTTTGGTGCCCTGAAATAGTCAACAACATATTTAATAATAATAATAACTCACTGCTTAAATCCACTTCAGCGAGGGAAACACAGAGTTTTAACCCAGACTAAGTGATTATAAACCCCATCTCTTTAAGACTGCAGAATTAAAGAGTTTAGGGGGAAAATTAACTATTGAGTAGGTTTGTGTTTGCTGAGGATGCCTGAAAATAACTCCTTCATTCACTGAATGTCCAGTGGGTCCATGGGGGACACGTGTTACCTTTTGGTGCTGCCTTTTGGTCTCACCTTAAAGCATTCACTTAATACTGAGCTGCTTGTTTTCCTGTTTCCTCTCTGGGGTGACTGAGCCCCCAGGGAGAAACCTCCCCAGCTATTTTGGAGCCCAGGAGTGTGATTCACCTCTGCAAACAGTAAAATAAGTGTCTGTCAAGCCTGTCCCTGGGAAGCACAGGAATTCTGTCACCCTTTAAGCTCTGTGGTGGGATCAGCTCCATGCAGCAATTTCCCCCCCCCCCCCCCCTGGAGCCACTGCCAGGCTGATATTCCAACCTTTAGCCCCAGGTGACTTCAAGTTTTGGGGTTGGATAGATGACTTCTAAAGGTCTCTTCCAACCCAGATGACTGATTCTAAGGCTTCAACCCACTGGGAGCTGCTGCCTGCCCAAGCATCCATCCCTTTTGCCTCATAGCTGCCTGTCCCCTTCCAGCCACAGCTCTGCTTTCCCATTGAAATATATCCCAGGAAAAAAAAAAAAAGGGCTGTGCCTTGGCTGGAGAATGAATAGCCCCCTCCCAGCTCTGTGCCAGGCGGGTTTTCTGGCACAGAGCAGGGGCAGGGAGGGCATCCAGGGCTCAGTGGCCCTGGAGCAACCCAGCACAGCGGGTCGTCCTTTCAAACCGGCTCCAGCCCCAGCCCGGGCTCAGCCTGACTGGGAAAACTCTTCCCAGCAGAGCAGGGGGATATTTATTACCACTGTCAGGATTTGGGAGCTGGAGAGTGGCAGCAGAATGCAAAATCCAAGCCCAGGGTACAAATTCCAAGCCCCTGGGGATAAGGAGATTAAACAAAAGGGCTGTGTCCTGCAGGCCAGAGCCCACCTCCCCTCCTGCTCTCAAAGGGTGGGATCAGGTCTGGCTCTCTGCATGGAGAAGGACTGGAAAGCAGTGTCTGCAGCTTGGCTTGGGGCTGCTCCTTCCACAGTCCCTGCTAGTTAGTGTCCCTGCAATTCCTGTCCCTCCAAGCCTCGTCCCTCCAAGTCCCATCCCTCCAAGTCCCATCTCTCCCTCCCATCCCTTCAAGCCTCACCTCCCCAAACCCCGTCCCTTCAAACCTAATCCCTCCTATCCCTGTACATGTGAGTTCCATCCCTCCAATCCCCATCCCTCCAAACCCCATCCCTCATATCTGTACCAGCTTTGGATGACCCGGGATGTGGGAATTGTCGTGCTGGTGGAGCTGCAGAGGGCAGGGATAAGACTATTAAAATGACAACAGGATGGGATTCGCCTTCTCCTCCCATTTCCCATCCAAAATTATCCCACCTCCTGCAGGCCGGGAGCAATCCCTGGCCCGCTCCCCTGCTCCTGCAGCTACACGGGGCTGTCTCCTTCAGGAGGAGCCAGAGAGACACGAGTAACGGGACGCGGCCGCCCTGGCCCCGCTTGTGCCGGGTTTGTCCCTCCCGGTGCTCTTCGAATCCCTGGGATGCATCCATGGACACCCCGAGGTGTCCCCTCCCGGGGACTCGCAGGCAGGAGGGACCTTTCCCATGAGATGTTGCGACCTTGGGCCGAAGAGTTTTATTTCCTACAGGCTGGAAAGTTTTCCCTGTCATGGAAAACGGCATCCCCCCAACTCAGCAAAATGCAGCCCCTCCTGGAATTGGCTGGTTTGGGGGAGCAGCGAGCCCCTCTCCCGGCACAGCTCCATCAGGGTGAGGGGCCACACAGCTCGTGGGAGCTGGGGGGATGCAGAGCTCTGGAATGAAAGGGAAGAGTGTGTTAATCAGCTAAAATTCGGGGAGTTTCACAGAAAAAAAATTGCAATTAATAGAAAACAAAAAGATGACACAGTTAATTGCAACAGCTGCAGCTGAGTGTGCATGGGGAGAACAGGGATTGTAAAAGATTGCACAGACTGGGATGGGGAGGAGATGGAGACAGGGTGGGGATGGGAATGGGGAGGGGGTGGGAATGGGGAGGGGGAAAGGATAGGAATAGAAATGAGGATAGGGATGGGGATGGGCATAGGGTCTGGGTGGGGATAGGGATAAGGATGAGAATGGGGATTGGGATGGGGATAGGGATAGGGATGGGGATGGAGAAAGGGATAGGGATGAGGATTGGGTGGGCACTGGGTAAGGACTGGGTTCTGGTCTTGCTGCCTGCACGGATAAGAACTGTAAAAGCAACAGCTGCAGGGGAAAGGGATAGGGGTGGAGATAGGGATAGGGATGGGGATAAGGATGGGGATGTGGATGAGGCATTAGTGCCTTCTCATCCAAGGCAGGACCCAGCTTCAGAGCCAGCACTTCAGCTGGCATTTCCCTTCCTTGTCTCCTCTGGAAGAACTGCCATGATTCAGCTTTGATCATCTTTAAAACATGAAGTTGCAGGGGAGACTGATTTCAGGAGCAAATCAGATCTGATTGGAGCGAGCAGGTGGGAAGTGGGTGCTCCCCCATCCCCGGAGACCCCTCTGGCTGCGTGTCCTGATCCCCCTGCAGGGAAATGAAAAAGCCAATATTCACCTTAAAGAAAAAAAAAAGAAGCCTTTGCTCTCAGAGTGCTCAAGTAGCTGGGAATAACTCCCAGGATATCCCTCAAAATAACTCCTCCTGTGTTCATTATCCTGAGCCTGGGCCTGGGCAGCCCGTGCGAGCCCCATGCCTGTGATGAGCTGGGACGTTCTCAGCCAGCAACGCCGAGAGCGGGGACTGCGGGGACTGCAGGGAGCACCGAGGGGAAGCAAACACAGAACCACCACCACCCCGAAGCCCACCCGGGGCAAACCATTCCCTCAGGAATTGCAAACCCTTCAGTCGGGACGAGCACAGGGAGCAGCAACATCAACACGAGCAACAAGAGCCCGCCCGAGCCCCGACAGCGGCGCCGGAGCGCGGAGGGGAGAGAAAATTATGCAAACGAGGTTTATCGGCTGATCGGAATAACAAGTGAACTGGAGCTGGAAGGGGCAGCTTTCCCGGGTAATGAGGATTATTTACCCAGCATTTCCCTTGCAAATCAGCGGCGGGTTCCCAGCGCCGGGGCGATGCTCAGCACCCGGGGAGCGCACCAGGATCTTGGCCAAATCTTCAGCTTTTTGCAGGAGAACGCTGGCCCTCGGGCGGGCTCTGCCCTCCCCGGTGCTCCGGGGGGGACCCAGGTGCCTCAGGGACACGTTTTTCTCCTCGTGGCCACGCTGAGAGTGAAGCAAAGTCCAGTCCACGTCCTCCACGGGCTCTGCTGAGCAGGGAGTTCGAGCCACAGCAGTGAGTTTAGTTTTTGGCAATTAAGTGTTCATAACTATTTTTCTCATTATCAGCAGGCAGAGCATCTGTCCTGTGTCATGGAGCAGCACTTGCCAGCAGCCCTGAAATCCCCCCAGCACAGTGAGGTCTCAGCAGTCCCGTTGTCCTGTTTCCTCAGCTCCAGGGGATGGCCCTTTATTGAATCCAGCTTCCAAGCGCTGTCTCTTGGAGCTATTTGGGTCTTACCCATGCTTTCCAGGCCAGGACTATTCCCATATGCATGATCCATGTGTTCCAAAATATTAGTGCGTTGGAAAGGTCCGAACTCAATTTCACTCCGCGTTTTCCAGACATTTATTAAAACAGTGAGCTGTGAAATTCTGCTGTGGATTCCCCCCGGCTCAATTTGTGTCTGGGATGGAGGAACCTGGAGAAGACCCAGCCAGTGCATTCCAGCACAGGGGACACTGATGGGAGTCTCTCAGGGATCCCTATGCAATTGGTGAAGGAAAAGGTTTTTCCTTCTGGTTGTTCAGCACAGGACACAAGGAAACGTCCCAAATATCCAGGGCCTTGTTGTCCCTGCAGGAATAATGTTTGTAGGACTCGAGGGAGCATCACCTCCCTTTTCATCAAGGACCTCAGTCCCAGCCTCAGCTCAGGCTTCTGCTGCCCCTCAGGAGGAGCAGACACTTGGAAGAGGGAGCAGAGACACCACAGACATTGTTCAGGATGCTGGGGACAGGCAGGATGTCAGGATCGGGCCCATCCCAAACTGAGTATCCCCTTCCCTGGGCACACTCTTCCAGGCTTCTGGGAGAAGGATGCCAAGGTGTCACCCCTTGGTGTGATCCACCCCCGTGCACAGAGGTGGAAGGATCTCTGAGCTGAGGTTCCTGGTTTGGGGATGGGTTTTGGGATGAGGAATTCTGCAGAGGAGACCTTGCCCTCCCAAATGCTTCTGGTGAAGGACCTGCAGCGGAGGAGCCACCACAGCCCTGGTGAGGACACAGAGAAGGGTGAGAAAGGGGCACAGCATTACTGAGGCCATGTGAAGATTCAAGGCACGAGTCCAAGTCTGGCAGGCCCAGAGTGCTGGGACCCACCCCACCCACAGCCAACAATGCACCTCCCTGGTGTGTGCCAGGGGGACAGGGACTCCATTTGGACTCCATTTGGGAGCATCCTGCTGAGGGACAGGGAAGTCCCAGCACAGACATTGTCCCATTGTCCCTCTGCCCCTGCGCTCCCACAGTCCAGCACTGCTCCCCAAAGAGCAGAGAGAGGAGGCAGCTCAGGGTCATGTTTCCAACCTCGAGGCCATTTGTGCTGCAAGAACTTGCCAACCCAATAATCGACAGGAGGATTTGCACCAGTGTGAGAATGTAGAGCCCAGCTCATTACAAGGGGTTGTAGTTTAATTTTGGTGATGGTTTTGCCAGGAACTGCTGTAATAAATCTCTCGGTGCTCCATGAGCTGTGGGTACTCCTGGGCCAGGCTCAGCTCTCATGACCCTCGTGCAAACCCGACGTGAGGAAACGTTCCTGGCGTCGGGAAAGATGCTGCAAGTTTGGAGACTTAGAAATGAAAAGAGGATTTGGCCTGAGATTTCTCCCAACAAACCTTTCTCATGCAAATCTGGCCATTTTGCACTCGCCTTGAATACCAAATCAGCCTGAGTTTCCCTGCTCAGCCTCACGTTTCCCCCACTATCCCACAGTTCCACGTCTGGCCCTGCTGGGAACAGGCCCAGGGCCCTCCCTCTGTGTCTTACTGGGGGCACCCTGCTCACTCCAAACCCCAGATGGGGTTGACCTACCACATGGGATGGCCAAGGGCTGCTCATCTGGGAATATTTGACCAAGGAAATTGGGAGGATTTCCTCTGGCACATGGCTCTTATGGTTTAGTTCACAGAATCACAGGACATGCTGAGCTGGAAGGGACCCCCAAGGACCATTGAGTCCAACCCTCAGCCCTGCACAGGCCCATCCCCAAGAGTCACCCTCTGTGCCCCAGAGGATCATCCAAACCCTCCCTGAGCTCTGGCAGCCTTGGGGCTGTGCCCACTGCCCTGGGGAGCCTGGGCAGTGCCCAACCAGCCTCTGGGGGAAGAACCTTTCCCTGAGATCCAACCTGACCCTGCCCTGACACAACTCCAGCCATTCCCTGGGTGCTGTCCCTGGTGCCCCCAGAGCAGAGCTCAGTCCCTGCCCCTCCTCTGCCCCTCCTGAGGAAGCTGGAACTGCAGTGAGGTCTCCCCTCAGTCTCCTCTTCTCCAGCTGAACACACCAAGTGCCCTCAGCTGCTCCTCAAGGCCCTTCCCCACCTTTGTGTCCCTCCTTTGGAATCTCTCTAAGAGCTTGGTGTCGATCAAAGGTTGGACTCAATGACCTTGGAGGCCTTTTCCAACCTAAATGATGCTGTGATTCCACCAGGCCACAGGAAGAAACCCAGAGAGCCCCTGAGGAGCTTTGCTGACCCATTGCCACGAGGGTGCCTGAGCATCCCCGTGCCGGGGAGGCGTGAACCCCCCAGATTTAGGTAAATGTGCACGGGGCAGGAGTGCTGGGACAGAAAGGCATTTTCCCATCCCACCAGCGGTCTCCAAGGAGCAGAGCCCTCACTCCCAGCCCCTCAGGTGCGGAGCTGAGCCGGGGGAGGTGACTTTTGTCTGGCTCCGAGCGGTGCCGATCCCGATCCCGATCCCGCCGCAGCCGGGAGGGGATTTCCCGTCAGCTCCAGCCCGGCTGCCTAAAAAACTCCTGCGCTAAGTGAGCTAATATTTCATGAATAAATTGAAGTGGTCAGGTCCCATTTTGTGAGGAAAGCACGGTTCCCTGCCGAGCAGCCTCCTCGGGACTTTCGGGGATATAAATAACTTCACAGGCTCCTTCCCCGCGCCTTTCAAAATAAAAGCAACGTTCGGTTATTTGATTTTTTTTTTTAATTTTATGCAAATGATCTTCTGTTCTGTGTTATTATGTAAACGAGCCAACTGAAATGGTAATGAGGGAACCCAGAAGTATGCATATATTAACTGCTGCTATAGAGCTTTACACCTACAGAAATGGCACTGAATTACATTTCCAAGGGAGGGACAGGTGTCCTGAGGGTGAAGATTCTACTCCAGGACTTGCTTACTTCTGAAATCCCTTTATATAAAACCTTCTTCCTACGGAGAATAGTCAGGCATTCAATTCAAGCAGCAAGTCAGCACTTAAATTCCTTATTTTCAGTGTGGGAAAATCTGTTGCATTCAGTTACCATCAGCCTGTGCAGCACCAGCTCACAGCCCACCTCTGATATTCTGGCTCAAATCAGAGTCCTCCTGGGTACAGCACCACCAGATAAACCATGAGGAAGGTAGAGCTGTGGGAATTTTTCTCTCCAAGCACTCCACTGCAAAAGGGAACCCGTGGAGAAACCATCCCTGTGTGCTCTGCTCTAGGACTGGGCTCAGGTGAGCCCAGGGTGTGATAAATGTGTAAGATGAGACACCCAAAGAGCAACTCTTTGAGAGGTTAAGGTAGAGGCAAAGGCCATTTCCAAAGGTCACGTGGTCTCCAATGGAATCCATGACAAAACCCGCCAGCATAAAGGGAATTAAAAGGTTTCTGCTTCCTAAACTCATCCTTGCATTCTCCATGGGGTCCTCCTGATCTCCCACGAGGTGCCACACGGATCCCAGGCTGGAAAAATGAGACAAGTAACACCTTCATTTCCTACCCACTTCAAGGGGGTGAAAGAATCAGTTTTATAAAAGAATCACCTTTATAGAACACCCCACGGGAGCTGAAGCCCAGATCCCAGGGCAGCAATGCCTCCAATCCTTCCTAATCCCCGTGCTCAGTGATGAGGCTTGAGGTGATCCCAGGGGCAGGAGCATCATTCCCACAAAGGTGGAGCAGATGTTGCACACAGAGGGGCACTGAGCTCACAGAAGGGGCTGGGCTGGAGAAACCTTGGCCAAAATCCACCTCAGTGTGGCTGATGTTACAACCCTTTGGCTCCAAACAACAGGGACTGGACCTGTGGTGTGACAACACGGATCCGACCGTCCCAGTCTGTGAGCTCAGGAGCTGCAGGGAAATCCTCCTGAGGGCATTGGGGGGGCTTGGCCTTGATTTCACCTGGAAAGGAAATATCTGCAGCTTCTGGTTAATAATTAAATGAGACCCAGCAAATAAGGGATAATTTGTTATAGGAAAAGCTACCCCGAGTGCCTCGGCCTGATCCAGGAGCCCGTGCGAGATTTCTGCTGAGCCGACTGGGTTTTGGAACGAGCCCATAGTGGTAATAAAAATAAATCCCTGTAATTAGGTAAAAGGGAAAAATCCAAAAGATGCCATTTGAGCCCATTTAGGGCTCAACTATATATCCTGGGGTTTGGGCTGGGTGGCCCTGAGACCTCAGGACACCCCGTGAGCCCATGGGAGGTGGGTGGTGGGGATGGGGAGCCCCTCCTGCAGCCAGGGCTCAGCTTCCAGCCTAAAACTAGGATTTATTGCTCAGAAACCAGGAAACCCTGATTTTCCAAGCATATTTAAAGTCCATTTTTCCCCACAGACGAGTGTCACCAGCACCAGGTCCAGGAACATGTTGGGCCTCAGTGAGGAGTCAGAGACGGGGATAAAATTCTGCCCAAAGTGGATCTTTTAGGTTTGGAGCTGAAATATTTTATTTTGCTTCTGGAAGGCTCTTTTCAGCCTGGACTGAGGAGTTTTGAGGTTGGTAGTGAAGAACTAAATAGGAAAAGGAGAAGGGAAAGGAGAGTGATTATTTTTGCCATCCCTTGGTGTGTCTCGTGATACAGTAACTGAACAGAAGGCAGAAATTAGAGAAAAAGAAAGACTTCTTGTTTTTTTTCAGAGTGATGAGTCCAGTCACAGAGCTCTGCCACAGGACCAAGAGCAGGGTTGGGTTCAAAGGAGGCTTAACAAATCCATGGAAAACATGCAACTTCCAGGCATCACAGTGAGGCAACAGAAGGGTCTCTCAGTGATTGCTGATTGCCAGAGGCTGGCAGAGACTTGGGAAAGGGCTATTTTATATAAACCCTGTTTTTTTTCCCCTAATTTGAGGTGGTTTTGCTTAATCCTGGCTGGCAAACCTACACGTGCCTTTGCAGGACACTCTTGAGACAGACCTTTGCTCTCTTCCAGTGCAGATATTTCCATTTTCCCTCTTTCCTCCAAGCAGATTGGAACATCTACGTGGTTTGGGGCTGATTGTTTAAACATTTTTTTTGGGGGGGGGAGGGGTGGGGTTCACAGGGTCTTTCCTGCATTCCCAGAAATAGAACACAAAACATCTCCCACTCGGATGTTTTGTTAAGTTATTTTCACTGAAATAATAAACTTGCTTCCGACTGGGAATTTTGTTAAGTGCTTTAGATAAGTTTTTAACTTCTCTGTATCCCATCACCAGGCGTGGATTTCAGCCAACTGTTCCAGGGCTCAAGCTCACAGCTCTTCAGGGGTGGCTGGAATCTGGCTCTGGAGCTCTCACCTGACTCTGCTCCCATGGACATCACTCCCAGCTCCTCCTCCACAGAGCTGATTTCTCCCAAATGTTGAGAACATCTGGATTCCTGCCTGAATTCCGGCTGTTTGGGCCCAGCTTTATTCCCATCTCCATCTGGTGACCAGGATGGGCTCTCAAAGCCCACAAACCTGCTGGGGTTCAGGTGGCCCTGGAGCACTGGGATCTTCCAAGAGCCCTTGACCACCTGGGACCTCGTTGTCCACCTGCAGAGGGTCCCATCGGGTGTGGCAGCAAATCCTCCTGGTTGGGAAAAGGGGCTGTTTGTGGGTGACTCCTGGTTCAGCTCCAGGGACAGGATGCCACAGGGATGGCAGTGAGAGTCTCCTCAGTGGCAGAGCAAGAGGTGGGGGCATTTCCCAGCTCAGCAGCACCAGTGGATGGACCCCTCATCCCTCATAACAGCTTTTCCATCTGCTCATTCCTAGCTGCAGCACAAGCAGAGAAGCACAAATATATATATATATATATATATAAAATAATTTTTCTCTTTTCACACTGTTCAGAAGCTGAGGTCTCAGGAGGAACATGACAATCTCCAGCAGAACCAGCTCCCTCCCCACCCCTGTTTTTTTATTCTTTGATTTTATTTGTGTTTGACACCCCAGCCTTTACTCTCTGAACGAAGAGTGCCACCAACTACCTCTTAAAATCTGACTGCAGAAGGGCTGTATTCTAATGAGAATGGCATTTTTTGCAACAACCCCATTTTCCTTTTCACTTTTCCTTACCTAAAGAGTTTCAAGTTGCAGTTCATCCATCTCCCTGACACCCAAATCCCCTCTCACATTTTCAGATTTATATATATATATATATATACACGTACATTGTTAACCAGTTATTAGCCCATATCTAGGAGAAAATTAAAAAACAACAGAAGTGTGGGAAAGGGCCAGGGACACCTTCCACTCTCCCAGGTTGCTCCAAGCCTCATCCAGCCTGGCCTTGGACACTTCCAGGGATGGGGCAGCCACAGCTTCTCTGGGCAACCTGTGCCAGGGCCTCACCACCCTCGTTACCAAAAAATTATTCCTTAGATCTGATCTAAGTTGTTTAAAGCCATCTCCCCAATGACATCATGTGAGAATGAGACTCCCTCTGTCCCCTCATGTTCCAGACAGGAAAATTAGGGACCAAAGACTGTGGAGGAGGAGAAAACTGAGCTCTCCCTCCTGTTCCCTCCAGCCAGGACAGGAGAGGTCATTTGCTGAAGGATGTGAGTGTGGGAGCTCACCCTGCTAAAAACTCCCTGATCTGGGTTTTCAGGGCAGGAGGAGAATGATGGGGATGGGGTATGGCTTGGGATGTGGAGGCAGAGCTGGGAAGTCCGTGTGAGCCAGGACCAGTCCCTCCCAGTCCATCCCAGCTCGTCAGCAGGAGGATTCCGGCAGCTGCAGGTTGCTGGATGAGGTGAATCCGTTCTCAGCGGCTTTTGCTCCTCTAGTCCTTGGAAATGAAGGATTCACCCACAGCTCCTGGTCCCAGGGCAGGCAGAGGGATGTTCACAGCTCTGATTTGGGAGGAGGAGGAGGCACCTTCCCTTTGGAATCAGAGGCAGCCTGAGGACAGGATGGAGCTTGTCAGAAGTGACGTCACCCTCGGTGAGCTCAGAGCAGAGTTAAAAATGCAATGCCTGGTGTGAGAATCCCTGGTTCCTGGAGGGGGACAGCTTTCTATTTCCACCAGGCTGCAATGAATCACTGGAAAGGCAAAAAACCCCTGTATCTTCATTAAAGTTCCCTTTTCTCCCTCCCTGAAACTTTCAAGCAGCTGTGCAGGGACCTGACAGCAAACGGCTCTTCCTGTTTGTTATCCTTTTATAAGGAAAAACAGCCCAGTCCTCCTCCAAATCACACCTATGGGTGTCCTGGGCTTTTCATCTGTTCCCCCTTCCCCTCCTGTGTGTGTGGTTTGTATTAGAACCAACAGGCAACTGCTTGACATCAACGACAACAACAACAACAGCAACAAGGCAGCTTTGGCCGGAGCCGCCTCAAAGGATGCGTGTGCGAGACGTTCCAGGAACTTCCTAGCGACCAATAATTCCAGTTGGCTGCTTTTCCTGGGGCTGCATCCTCCCGCCGTCGGGCTGGGGAAGTGGCCAGAGCCCCCCTCCGACGTTCCCGGGGGGCTTCACCACCACGGGGGCTCCTCTCCAGCTGCACGAGGCTTCCCCGGCCCCGCCGCTCCTCGGGAACGGGGTGGGGGGGGAAAAAGCGGGAGAAGTTTATTAGTTCTTTTTCCTTCTGCTAAATGAGGCTACTCCGGGCAAGTCTAAATATTTACTGCCTTTCCTGAACACACACACACACACAGAGACACACACACGCCCTGCTCAAAAAATTAATAAAACTATCTGTGCAGCGGGATTCTGATTCCCAATTATTTTGCCTCGGTGAAGTTAAAATAAAGAAAAAAAAAATCCCAACTTTGTTTGTGCATTCTTATTGGAAGCACAATGCCAACAATGGCTAAATAGACAGCATAATAAATAGCACCACAATGCCGACATAAAGGCCTTTCTGGTACTGCATACAAAATATAAACTGTGCCATGCCATTATTATTCTGGAGCCCTTGCTGAAACAGTGCAGTTGAAATTCCACCCCCAATGTGCACCTAATCAGCCATTCAGAGCCCCTTAATGACTTGTCAGTTCTTTGCCCTGCCATTTTCTGTCCAATTAATTCTTTTATTGTGCACCGGATAAAGGAAGACAAAGGCCTTCCATGCAATAATGAATCATTAAAATTCAGCAGCTCCTCTCTTGTGCTCTTGGCTCCTCACCAGCAATTCAGGCTGTTTCGCATTCGTTATGTGTGTGGTGGTTAAAATTCACTCTACCTCAAACAAGACCTTTCAAAATGCTTAACCCTTTCCTGGGTGAAGACCCTCCCTCCCTGCGCTGGGAATTTCGACACGCACCAGGAAAAAAAAAAGAGAGAGAAAAAGAGGAGGAGGGGGACGAGAGAGGGGAGGGGAGAGGCAGGCAGAGGTATTTTGGGTAAATGTTTTAATATCACGTCTCTGGCAGTCACAATATTGCCTGAGCACACAGCCACAAACAAATACGGGGAGCAGGAGCTGATGCCAGGCTGTGGAGAGGGGTGGGATGGGGTGAGGTGCCCTGCTGGGATGGGTTTATGGTGCCGTGGTGGGATGGGGTGAGGTGCCATGGCAGGACAGCTGTGCAGCTCCACATCTCTCCCTGGGCATCCCTTCCCACCCACACCAATGTCTCTGCATCGCTTTCCCTAAACCAACACGGCCCCGGGAGCTGTGACAGGCACTGAGGGGACACCCTCTTAGTTTGGATTAGGAGTGGCTTGGTTTTCATCCCTAATTGGTTTAAGATAAACCGAAAGAAGAGGCTTTTAAACCAGAATAAGTGTGTCCAACTGGCGTTTTTTGAAACGTGGGCTTCCCTAAAGCAGGTCAAAGCCAGCCCTGCAGTTAAGCCAGGGACACGCTGTGCATGGCTGAGCCCCGGGGCCATATGGGACTGGCTTAATGGGGGTCAGCAGCAACACCAGAGGCTCTTCCAAGCCCAGGGAAGGCAGAGCCACGATTTTGGCAGCACCCACCTTATTTATCCAAGTGACAAACTCCTTCTGGGTGACAGTCCCTGGGCTGGTGGCATCCACGTGTGTCCCACTCCACGGCGGTGGCTCTCCAGTTCTTGGCTGCAGTAGAAGCCATGAATAGGTTTGCTTTCTTAGCTCGGTTAAAACTGAGTTTTTCAGTAGAGACAAGGTGGTTTTCTGGAAAAATGATGCCTGGAATCCCCCTCCTCGCACAGAAAGGTTCTGCAAAGGAATAAACTCGCTTCCCACTCCATCCAGAACCAGCCTCTGCTCCGGCCACATCCCTGGGGCTGGAATCTGCAAACACTCTGTGACAGGACCCCCCATGGCCTGACATCCATCAGGAGCCACCTGGGCTGCCTGAAGGGCTGTCATTCCCGTGCTCCCCATCGGGCAGCAGCCCCTGCATCCCACCACATCCCCTCGGCAGGGATTGCCCTGCAGCTCCCGGCTCCGGCGTGGGCTGGCCTGGCAGGATGGCAGGGGAACGAGGCAATTTGGGATAAGCACCATTTTCTGTGGTTTGGGCTCTGGGGTGACTATTTTTAGCTCCTGCTGACTCATTTGGGAAATGGCTTCCCCTCCCCAAGCCTCAGCCTTTGCTGCCTCTGCCATCCCGAATTCCTGCCTGGTGCCATCCCGAATTCCTGCCTGTAACACGCATAAAGTGAACTTAAAACGACACTGCCCCGGCTCAGCTGGGCAGGGAGAGGGGATGGAACAGGGCTGGATTGGGTCTCCCTGGCTCCCACAGTCCTGAGCAGCTCCCCTCAACGTGTTAATTAAGCTGTCATGTGATGAACTCCTAAAAAACCCTGTGGAGGCTCTGCAGGGTCTCCAGGGAGGAGCAGGGCAGTGGTGAGGCCGTGTCACTTGGGAGCTGGGGTTTCTCCCTGTGTCCCTCGTGGAATGGTCAGGAGTTGAAGGGAAACTCCCTGCTCTCATTCCCGAAAAGGGAGCTTGGAGCCCTTGGTCAATTTGTGCTTAAGAATTTGCCTTCAGAGCCCCGAATCAGTTGGATCCAACCTCCCACTCCCAGAGGCTGGAAATAGGCAATACTGGAGTTTCCTCAAAATGTTCCCAAAGGGCTGGTTCATCCAGGCTCTGTGGGGACCGGGGCTGTGCCAGGCTGTGTTCACTGCAGGGGCACCTCCTTGGGTCACCCAGCAGCTCCTGTGGCCACCAAGACCTTCCTGTGGCCACCAAGCCTTCCCATGGGCTCACACATGGTGCTCCTGCTCCCAAAATCTCCCCGGCATAGCTCTGCCCTACCAGGGTCATGTGGCTGAGCATCTGCTCCCCTGACACAGCTTTTCCTGCCCTCCTGGCACCTCCACACCCTGTATGCCAAATGGCACTTACATCTCGAGTCGTATTAATTTAAGATTTAATTGTTTTGCCTCTGAATCACAGGCCACAGATAGGCAGGGGCTGGGAGCATCCAGCCCTGGCACCAAGAGGATAAAGGTGGCAGAGGGAAGAGGTCAATCCATACACAGGGATCAGGGACATCCCCACGTGGAAGTTTATTAAAGCCCAACACTGCCCTAGAAACGCCACTTAATGATTTCTTTGCCACAAACTTACAACCAGACTGTAAAAAAACTCGCAGAAAAACTTGATATCACTCCAGGAAAAATTAAAATAAGGAAGATGGGAAGGGACATTTTTTTTTTTTTTCCACCACGCAGAAAGAATGTGGATACGGTCTATAAAATTAATTTCCTCTTTCTCCCTAACCACCAGTGTCTGAGCAATCCAGCCAAACAGCAACGTCCATTATTCCCCGCTCCAAAACTAAAATAGGGGAACTTTTTTATCGCTCGTGTATTCCTGCAATTATCTTGAGAAGCCTTTTTTGTTGACAGCCAGGGGTCAAAAGGCGGCCTTGGTTTCACCTGATCTCATTGACTTTGCAGAGACATTCCAGATTCACGCCAACACAAGAGCCACCAGCGCCGGGCCCCGGGCACACAATGGTGCCATTGACGGCAGGAGGAGCCCAGGAAAAGCATGGAAAAGCACTCCTCGTGCTGCAGGCATGGAAAATGGAAGGGAAAGACAGGGCAGGGAAATGGATCTGTGCACCCAGCACTCATTTCTGATCGAAATGCTCTTCTTTGGGCAGAAACTCAGCCGGGGTTTTTCTCCCCGGGAAATGGAACGGGAGAGTCGTTAAGGGGAAATTGGGGTGTAGGGAATGAACTGCTGGGGCTCTTGGGAATGTCCAGTTCACCCCAATCCCTGGGGTTTAGCACTGGTTTATCCAGGTCGGAGTGTTTTATCTGCCTGGCACCTTCCTGGACATCCATTTGGAATGGCTTTGGATTTTAATCACCAGCAAACGGACAGTGAGTACCCCAAAAACACACAGTGAGTGTCCCAAAAATACACAGTGAGTATCCCCAGCTCAGAGGGCAATAAAAATCACCAGTCAGCATTCCTTGCCCAAACTGGAATTGCTTTCAGGAGCTGCAAAGGGGTCTCTTAACACTTCATCCCTACAAGTGCCCAAGGCCAGGTTGGACAGGGCTTGGAGCAACGAGCAACCTGGGCTAGTGGAAGGTGTCCCTGCTCATGGCAGGGGGTGGGACTGGGGGAATCTTTAAGGTCCCTTCCAACCCAAACCATTCCAGGATTCTGTGATTCCAAGGCTTATGTCACCATACCACACAATATAATCTATAATATCTATAATCAGGAGTTGGATTTTGATGATCCTTGCGGGTCCCTTCCAACTCCAATTCTATGATAAATCTATGCTATATATTATAATACATCTATATTGTATATTAATTAGTTTCTTCCAATATTAGTGAAAGCTAACTCTATTTTTGCAGAGCTTACAGAAAGCTAAAACCGAGTGTGGCTGAAGGCAAATGGAATTAAAAGGTGCCTATTTGGGATGTGCAATTCCTTGGTGCCGTGGCCAGGCTGGTTCCAGGATCCCAAGGGAGGAGAGCACAGCTCCACACACACCCTGCAGCTCCTGGATGGGACAGGGACTGGATGTCAACCCACACTGGGAAGTCAGGGCTGCTGGAAACACGGGGAGAAGGAAAAGGAGAGAGGGAAGAGCTCAGTGATGTTCCCCAAGGCCGTGACCGGGATCCATCCTGCTGGGTGCTGCTCTCCCACGAGCCAGGGATGCTTCAGTGCAATCTTTAACTTCAGCATTTTGGGTGATTTGCAATTGTTAATATCATTATTCTGGGTGATTTATAAATCCATCACATGCAGATATTTTAACTCTGCTTTATCAGGTCCCGGCAAAGTCACTCCAAGCTTCGCTATCGACCATCAAGCCGAAAGCAAAGATAAATCCTCACCTTCCCATCCCACCTTTTGGCTCCTTTTTCCCCTCCCAAAATGTGCCAGTTTGGAGCTGAAGCCCCACCTCGACACGCAGAGCAGGCAGAGCCAAAACACAGCTATTTCTCAAGCATAAATCAGGATCAAGCCTTGAAAGTTGCAGTGTCACGGGAAGGAGGGGAAGGGAGGGAAGGGAGTTACGCTGCAGCTTTGGCTTCGGCTGCAAATAAAGTCGTTTTGCCAGGAGTTCTGTGAACCAGCACGGAGAAAATGGTGTCCCCTTACAGCCCCTCCTGGCAGAGCCTGCAAACGGCACATTTGCCGTGGGATTCTGCCCTCCAGACTTTGTTAATGGGCTGGAGCTTCATTAATTGTCAGCACATTTCTCTTCTCCCCCCCCACCACGTTAAAGCCCTTTGCACGGCTCTGCCCTACACCCACGGCCCGGGCGCTTTTCTCAGGCACAGAGGGATGAAATTCCCTAAAATCCCGACCTTTTCCTCACAGTCCCAGTCCCCTTTTCTCCCCGAACTGGTGAAACCGAACTGCAACTTGACGTTTATGCAAGAAAACAAAATAAAACTCGCAAATGTAACTATTTCAATGGCTGTATTTTAAAAAGAAAAAACCAACCAACCGTGACATGCAACATGTAATTTTGTTGCTCTCATAATTCAGAGGTATTTACAAGGGCTCACCAACCAGAAAGCTGAATTTCTGACTGTAAAATTCCTACGTGCTCTACAGAAGAAAATCAACTTGGACCAAAACCACGCAGGCTGACCTTGCAAACCCATCCTCATGTGAGCAGTCTCACTGAAATCCTAAGAAATCCTTGGGATTACAGGCATGGAAATACCCTTCTTGAAGGAAAAAATGAAATAAATATATATATATTAAAAAAAAAATCTCATACTAAGACATTTTTAAAGTAGAGGGAAAAGGAGCAAGGAAAAAAAAACCAAAAACAACAGACTAAAAGGAAAAGAAATCCTTAACCAAAATATTTTATTCTGAATAATCCGTCTCTTTCCGGGCTGTTCTCCCCGTTTTGTCTCAGCACAGAAAGAGGCTCAAGCAGAAAGAAAACAGAACACGTCCTTGATAAAAAGCAATTTTTAATTTTATCAAATGGATCTGTACAAAAGTTAGCATTGCTTAGTCAGAAGCGAGTGAAGAGAACAGATCAGTAACAGGCAAAGTCTTTCAAACTTTATACAGAAAAATAGATTGCATAAAAATGAGCTTTTTTTGTCTTTTTCCCCCACCCCCGCGACCCCCCAAAAGGAAATATGCAAAAAAATATTTTTTAGAAAAAAGAGTAGGAAACGTAGAAAAGGTAAAAAGATGAATAACCTCTGAAACGTGGGTTTAGATTTACAAAGGTTTTTAAAGGCACAAGTTACCATAAAATAGACGGTTATTATATGCTCAGCATACAATGGAAGAAGTAGAGATATATCAATGAAATATTAGTCTAAAAACTAAGTACCTAAACATTTTTTAGTGGAGGAGATTTTAGTTTCACAGCTTGATGGATGATATCTGGTCCCTAGAAGCCAAAATTAAAGCAGAAGTTGATAATTTCTCATTAAATTACACCTTCCTATAAAGTAGTCCTGGTGCTGAAAGCCTTCGAAGACTCCGCAATGCCTTAAAAATCCAATTTTAACACCCCAAAGCAGGTAACCAGAAAAATCACCTGCCCCATTTAGCCACTGTTTTAGCCTCCCAATTGAATTAGTAATTTCCCCCCCCCCCTCATTATTTCATGTTCCCATTTGAGATCCCAGGTCTGCCTGGAATGGGCAGATTCCTTCAGTCCCTCTCTCCAACGTGACTGTTGCAGCGGTTCCAAATGTGAAAAAAACCCAAAAACCAACGAAAATCTATAGACTCATAACACCATTTTATTGTATCATCTCCACTATTTTTTTATGCTCCCTCCCCCATCTTTAAAATCTTTTAAAATTCTACTTTTTTTTTTCTTGCACAAAATTACTTCATTAATTAAACGACAAAATAATACAGAACATAAATACATATTTAACAGATTTTAAAAAAAAAACAACAAACCGAAAAAAAAAAACCCCAAAACATTTTAAGCTTCCAAAAAAACAAAACAAAATGTTAATTACAGCCAAACCTTGCTTAGAAGAACTCCTGACTAAAAAAAAAAACAAAACAAAAAACAAACACTTCAGACATTTAATTGGTTGGTCCCACCAGACTGGTTTGTTCCCACGGGAGTGTTCCATGGAATAGCCGGGTTCTCGGGGTTCATCCCTGTTGGTCCCAGTGAGTTCTTGCCCCTCAAGGTTGGTCCGTTCCTCACATTGCAATAGACCCTTAAAGTCTCAAAACAGCTTTTCCCGTTGTTTTCTCTCCCCCTTTTTCCCACCCCCCTGCTCCACTTTTGCACTTGTCACCTTCCCCTCCGAGGAAGTTCAGTTCAGCCCTCACAGAGGAGTCGAACGGTCCTTCATTTATTCAAAAGGCATCGCCGGTCCTTTGCTTTTGTTTTTTTTTTTTTCCTCTTCGTTGTTTGCTTTTTTTATTTTTTTGGGGGAATCGTTTTTGTCCTTTATTTTTTTTTTTTTACTTTAAATCATACTCATCAAAGAAAAAATAGAGCTCTGTCCTTTTGGAGAGTTTCGAAGCAAGGGGACGTCCAGTCGCAACGAGCAGAGTTCCCAGTGGCTCAGGAGGCACTTTGGAAACTATCGCGGCACTCCACGCTCTTCCTCTTCATTCCTTCATTAGTGCACATTTCTGGGAAGCCCTGGAGGGGCCCCACACATCCTTTAAGGCCTCGTCAGGGTCGTATAGACCGGCTGGTCCCAGTTAGCGGTGGGGCTGTGCGCCGGCGGGATGGACAGGCCGTTGAGGATGGGCGTCGCGTAGGGCCGGCGGGACGAGTGGAAATAGGGATACTGGTAAATGCTGGAGGGGTAGCCGGGGTAGGGGTTGTAGTAGTTGGAGCTCTGCAGGTCCGTGTAGTCGCACTGGGAGCTGGAGAAGGAGGCGGCGGCCGTGGCGGTGGCGGCGGTGGTGGCGCAGGCCTGGGCGCTGTAGGAGCCGTAGTCGGAGTGCGCGGGGGAGCCGTGGGACTGGTCGCTGTAGTGGCTGGGGCTCAGCTGCTCCGTCTTGATGTGGGGCCTTTGCTGGCCCGGCTCTGCCGCCGGCGGCGACGCCGAGGCCGGGCTTTTGTGAGTCCACACCTGGGCGGCCCCGCCGGCGCCCGCGGCCGAGTGCGAGTAGGACGCGCCGTAGGAGCCGGCGGCGCCGGGGCCGTGCTCGGCCGGCAGGGCCGCGTGGCCGTTGAGCGGCAGGTACTGGTCGAACTCGTGCACGTCGAAGGTCTCCATGTTGTTGATGACCTCGCTGCTCAGCTCCGAGATGTCCACGTTGCTGAAGTCGATGTTCTGGCGGCCGCTCTCCACGAGGCGCCGGCCCTCGTGCTTCAGCTCCTGCTTGCTGCCGTGGTGCAGGTCGGTCTTGGGGGTGGTGGGTGGGGTGGGCGGCCCGTGGGTTTGGCCTGGGGATGGAGGGACAGCAAGGTTTAAAGAGTGACCACAAGACACCCAATTCTTTCAAGAACCGTTAAGAAAAAAGGCGTTTCTCCCATCTCTTATTGCAAGGGGGATCTAAACCTACAGCCCCGTGTCGGAGGTGGGTGATGTCCCCCTGCAGCCATGCCAGGGATCATGTCCTCCCTGGGGTAAAACGTGGCATGATGGTAAAACATGGGTGATGCCTCACAGCGGGAAGGAGAAGCCAGGGAATGCTCTGTGCCCATCAGCATCGTTTTGGGACACAGCAGGACACCCCGGCTGCACGACCTGCCCTGCACCCGGGAAGCAGAACTGGGGGGGGATTGCGAGGGCCCTGCTCACTCTCTCCCCGTGGGCAGCCTGAATCCAGCCCTGCTGTGCCAGAGGCAGAGCAGCCCCGGGGCCGGGATCCCCAGCCAGGCTGGGCGAGAGCACAGACGCGTCTGAGGCTGCAGGACGTTCGCAATCCTCCTGGAATCTGTCAACATGCGCCCGGAGCCAACGCATCGCTCCGGGGGAACTTGGGGCTGCGGGGGAAGCTCAGCTCCGGGACCGCTCCCCAGGCACCCTGATTATTAACCCTTATTAGCTCGCAATTAATTCTCCCGCTCCGGGACCAGCCGGGGAAATGGGACCACGCGCTTCGGGGATTTCCTACGGCACGGGGGGCTCTGGGAGCGTTTCCTACAGAAAACTGGCGCGACACCTCAACTCCTGCTTTGGGATGGTCCCAACCCCACCAACACCCATGCAGGGAGGCAGATGAGCCCGTGCCCGCCAGCGGGTTCACATCCCAAACCGACAGGCGCGGGATGGGCGGATATTTCGCCCTCAGGGCCCTTTACCTGTGTGGTCCCCGTGGTGGTGGGGGTCGGCCATGCCCCCCAGCCCGCTGTCCCCCTTGTAGATCTGTGTCCCACCGTGGTGGCTGAGCTCGGCCCCGGAGTCGGAGTCGCTCTGCCCGGCTTTGACGCTTTTCCTCCTCCGGGGCTGGTATTTATAATCCGGGTGATCCTTTTTGTGCTGCACCCTGAGCCGCTCGGCTTCTTCCACAAAGGGACGCTTCTCGTTTTCGCTCAATAAACTGGTTTGGTGTGGATTTTTTTTTTTTTTTTAATAAGGAGAGAGGGGGGAAAAAAAATCCAAAATTAGTATCTTTTCCGTAAGAGTTTTCAGCCTGTTTTCAAACTCACACATCCCCATTTCCCATACACTGATTTGAGGAATCAGCAAGTTAATTACAAAATGAATTTGCTATGGCAAAAAAAGAGCTAAAATCCACAGCAAAAAAATAGATTAAAATACCAACTATAGAGGCATGAAAACCCTTGCCACTATAGACAGTGTTAACTGGGTAAAACAAAATTCCCCTTCCCCATTTTCAACGCCTTTCCCAACTATAATTCCCACGTTTGTCCTACAAATGCCATCCCCCTCACCGCAACAAACATCTCCAGCTTTGTTTGGTGCTTACAAAGAAACCCCGAAGGCACCAGCGATGGGATTATTGCTTTCCGAGTTCTCCCCCCTGCCCAGATCTCTCTTTGCAAACTCTTGGAGAGGCTCAAACAGCAGCAGGAGCATCGCAGGAAAGATGGGAATTAGGGACAGACACGATGGGATACAGCACGCGGGAAAACGTGGCTCGGGGCAGAGCCTTGGAAGGCAGAGCTGGGATGTAACCCAGCAAATAAAAGTTTGCATCAGTGGGAAGCACTGAGCAGATAAGAAAGGAAATCAGGAAGCTCATTAAAATAACTGCTAAAAAATGGTTATTTGCGTTTATAGTTCGTTAAGCACCAAGCAAGCCAAGAGGAAAAAAAATATTAGAAAAAGCCATAAAATAAGTAATTAAAATAAAAAAAAGGCTCATCGCCTGGGGATTGGGGAAATCCCAGCCAGGCAAAGGAAGGGCCCTAGCTCTGGGTCTCCGCGATGGAGCAGGGAAAATCCACGTGTGGCACAGCGCCGGGGCGGGACCGAGGGTGTCCAAGCTGCTGCTCGGGGGGCATTTTTCGGAGCAAGGACCGGCGCGTCCTTCGCAGCGTGCGGGGATGCTCAGGGGGTAGAGGTAGGGTTATAATTCAGTTTTGAAGCGCTTCCCGTGGGCAGGAAAAAACGAAGGTTAATAAAAACACCGCAGGAAAAAAAGGATTAATAAAACCACCGCAGGAGAAGGGTTTTAAAGAAGCGGCGGGAGGGGGGATCCAGGCACGCAGGAGGCAGAGCCGTCCGGGGGGGATGCGGGCTCGGGACTCACCGCCAGAGCTTGCCCAGGGTCTTGCTGAGCTCGGCGTTGTGCAGATGCGGGTACTGGTCCGCCAGCTTCCTGCGGGCGGCCTGCGCCCACACCATGAAGGCGTTCATGGGCCGCTTGACGTGCGGCTTGGCCTTGAGCGATCCGTTGCCGCGGACGGGCATCGGCACCAGGCTCCAGTCGTAGCCCTTGAGCACCTGCGAGACGGCGTCGCGGATGCAGGCGGGGAAGCGCTCGTCCACCTCGGCCGCGTCCACCTTGGCGCCCAGCGCGGCGGGGCCCGGCGGGCGCGGGGCGGGCGCGGGGGCGCAGCCCAGCCCCTCGGAGCCGGCCGGGGACAGCGGCGAGTCCGAGTCCGAGTCCACGTGCGACATGGAGCTGGTGGTGCCCGCGGGGCTGCACGGCGGCTCCATGGCTTTGTCGTGCTCCTCGGTCATGTTGAGCATCGGGGAAGGGGGGAAAGGGGCGGGGGGGGGGGGAGGAAGAAGCGGTGCGAGCGGCGCGGCCGGGCCGGGGGCGAGCGCGCTGAGCCCGGCGGAGCGCAGGGAGGGGGGGCGGCGGCGGCCGCGAGCGCTCCTCGGTAGGGCGACAAAAAAAAAAAAACAACCCAAATAAATTCGAGGAAAAAAAAAAGAGACGGAAAAAGCTCAAAATTCAGCCCAAAACCCGCAGCACCCCCAACGCCGTCCTGCTGCCGCCGCCGGGGCCTCCGCGCTGCCCCGCGCTCCACGTCCAGTGCGGAGCGGGGCCCCTGGCAACAAGTTACTTTAAGGGGAGGGCCGGAGGCTCCGCCCCCGCCGCCGCTCGCCATTGGTGCAGGGCGAGGGGTGATTTGCATAATGGGCGGGGCTCGCTGCCCGCCCGCCCCGCACACCCCGCGCGCCGCCGGCCCCGCACGGGGGTCCCCGGCCCGGCCCGGGGGGCGAGAGGCGGCGGGACACGGCCCGGCCCGGCCCGGCCCTGCTCCGGCTCCCCCTTCCGCCTCCCTCCTTCGGCTCCTCTGTGTTTTGGTTTTTTTTTTATCCGCTGCGAACTGCCCGGGGGCTTCACCGCGCCGCGGGACCGGCGGGGACACCCCCGACGGTGGGATGTGCTTTACGCTCCAGTAGATTGCGTTGAGTTACCGGCACCGCCCGGTTTGGGGGGCAGCGGGTGCGGGAGGGGAGCGCGGGGTCCCTCTGCGAGGAGGGGCGGAGCGGCAGCAGCTCCGGTGCGTGCGCTGGGACAGCCGGTTACTCCCGAAGCCCCTTTTCCAGGGGTTTTTGGGGAGGTCGGTGCGCGGCACGGGGGTCAGAGCCACCCCTGGGGCCGCCGTGCGCTCCTCGCAGCCCCGAGCGCGTCGCTTCCCTCCCCCGCTGCCTCCAGCGGGCAAATAACGGAGGAAATCGGGAATTGCTGGGAAAAAGCGACACGAGACCCTCCGTGTCCCCTCGCCCGACTCTCCTCTGCTCCCTCCCCGCAGCGTTCCCGCGGCGGGATCGGGGACCCCCCGGGAGGTCCCGGCCGGAGGAGGATGCGGCACCTCGGGGTGAGCCTTTGGGTGCGGGGGAAGGGGGGGTTACCCCTAAAATCTCCCCCATCGGCTTAAGCTGCTCCTCTCCAAGCGAGCCCTGCTTTTGCAGCGTTTATTTGGAGCATTTGATTCTAATTATCCGCGGAATTCAGCCTTCTAATTGCGACTCTGGAGAGAGAAAAAAAAAAAGCAACTCCCCAAATTCCAGTTTTATCTGCTGCTTCCCCCTCCGGAAAAAAAGATGGTACACGTACAAGATCGGTAGGGGAAAATGTAGAAATTGGGCTTTAAGTATTCCAGCATTTAAAAAGTAACACGAATGTGATGATTTCAGAGTGTTTTGTTTCATTACTGCAATGTATAATAATAAATAAAGCGTATGCTTTGAATTTCACTGTGTTCAAATGTGCCTGAACATCCATCTGCTTTCTATGTGAAAATTCATATATTCTCTTAAAGTGCAAAGAAGGATTTTATTTTATTTTATTTAGATAATTTCTATTTTCCTTGTTCAGTAGTTTCTCCAGATTTCAGCTTTTGGTTTGCAGAGTCACAAAGTGAGTTACCTCCTGACAAGGTTATTTTAAGTATAATTTTACAAAGTGTCTTTCAAAAAATATTATTTTGAGACTCAAGGAGAAATAAATAAGTTGAACTTGCAAATGAGGAATAATTTAAATTTTCTTCCAAAGCTTAATAAGATTGGAGAAGAGTTTGTTTCCCTGGGCTTCAGCCCAGTGGCTTTGCAGGGCTGTTGGACACTTGGCAAAATCTTTTTTCCCCCTCATGTGACATATAATTAATGTATATTTCTATAAATCCTGACTCGTTGGGCTCTCACAGCTCTTTAATAACTTTACCTTACGATTTACCTGACTCACAGAATTTCAGTGTTTTAGTGGTGGCTGAGTCAAGCAATAATCACTATTTTTAGTCCAGCTTTTCCAAGCCAGCCTCTCCTCCTGGAGCACCTTCCTCGGAAGATCCGGCCCTCGCTGCGTGACTGAGGCTGGGAAGGGATTTGTGGGATCCTTGGAAAGGGATTTGTGGGATCCTTGGAAAGGGATCTGTGGGATCCTCGGAGCGCTGGGCAAACCCACGGAGGTAGGAATGAAAACAAGAGCCCCTGTTTTCTGCTCCCTGCCTTCGGCTCCCAGTCAAATTCCTGCAAAAGAAGCCCCCAAGGACAGCAGGAATTAGAGCCTTTGGTTTTCTCCCTGCTTGCTGCTGCCTTTCAGGGCTCTCCAGCTCTGCCCGAGGAGGGGAATTGCATTTCCCAGCCCACACACTTCAATTCCTCTTTGTCCAGCGCAGGTAGAAGGAGGACAACTTTCGGGAGTTGCTTCCTCTTGCTGCAGAGATGGGCACAGGGAAGAGGCCGTGCCTGGGAGCGGAGCAGGGAACGTGTCCTGCTGCACGTCTGGCTTTGAGATGCTGCCCAAACCCTTTGGTGTCTCTCTGTGTCCGTTCTCAGCTGAGCTGGCGCAGGGAGAGGCCTTGTCCTGCCTCACACACTGAGGACAGGGGGCAGCTGGAGCTGAGAACTTCCTGGGAAGTTCACTGATCCATGACACGGAGTGGGAGAATGCTGGGAGAGCAAGTGGGTTCAAGTGGGGCTGTTTGTCTTGTGGGGTCTCCCATTTGATTTTTGTGTGACAGAGGCCCAGCGATGTTTGCCCAGGGATGGGCCAAGGCTGGAGCTGCAGGGCAGGTCCTGCAGTGATCCCATGGGATGGGTCACCTGTCCTGCCCCAGGATGCTGCAGGGCAGGCCCTGACAGCAGGATTCCCAGGGAGAGGGTGCAGATCTGGGAGGGAAGAGCCAAGGTTCCTGTTGCCCGATGGAGCCTTCAGAGTGCACCCAGGTGGGGGATGTCTGGAAAAGATTTGGTGGAACAGAGGTGGGATATGTTTAGAGAGGATTTTGTTGAGCAGAGCCAGCTGTTCCTGGCAGGGTAGGCACAGCAGAGGTTGATATTTGGAATATTCCTTCATTTTCTTTAGAGCTTGCCATGGCCTCCAATAAAGTTCCTGTCCAGCTCACACCAGTGTTTCTGGGAATCAGGCATTCAATATGAGCTCTGCTTGCTTGGCCCCATCACTGTGTCACTTGGGAACCCTCAGAATCCCTCTGGGATGGAGGTGGCCTGACCTCCCATCCCAGTTCCTCTCTTCCATACCCATTCCTTACCCAGGGAGAAGAGTGTGTCTGCATTGGCTTCAGAGCAGGCAGAGCCCTGCTAGTGCCAGGGAGGGGAAATTTCCTCCTCAGTGGAAGACTGGGAAGGCATTTTTGGAGCATGAGAGCACGTGGGAACCACTGGACACAATGGATGTGCTCTGTGATGGACCCACAGATCGCACTCCTCCCTTGGCTGGGTGTAGGCCCAGCCCAAAGCTGGGCTTTATCCTTAATCTGAACAAGAGGTAAAGTTCTCATTTATCAAAAATTGGCCTCCTTTGAACTGCCAGCAGATTTTACATGGGAATTCCAAAGAGCAAATAGAAAGAGTCTTTACAGGGGGAGAAAAAATGAGCCCTGATCAGATAAGAGTAAAACCTGTGCGTGGTGTTAAAATAAGCCTCTGACATGTGCAGGATTAATGCTCTGCCCAGAGAACGTGGCAGCTCAGAGGTTGCTGTGAAACAATGTTCAAGCCTTTTCAGGAAAGCTCCTGGTATCTGAAAAGAAGATAAAAAAAAAAAAAAAAAGAAAGACCTGTGGTAACTTTTACTCACTTCAATTAAAATAGCAGCAGAAGAGCTGAAGAACTTTGCCCTCCAGGTGGACAAGAGTGGTGGGTCCCATCCTGCACCGTGTGCTTGGGAAGGCTCCAGCACACAACCACTGTCTGCTCATGGAATTTTAAGGCTAAATTTATAAGGCTCCATTCCTTGCAGGTCAGTTTAGGTCCAAAATTTGTCTTCTGTTCACATAAAATGAGCCTTGTCTCATCCAAAGCCCGTGTGGACGTGTCACTTGGGTGAGTAATAGACTTGGCAGTGCTTGAAATGCAAGTGGAGAGGAGTGCACAGGATTCCTAAGCCCCTTTCTAGGTTTCATCATGGCAGCAGATATCAGAGAAAAAGGACATTCAATGTCATTATGTTATTTTTATTCAAATATTCTAAAATAGCAGCAAGAAAAGAAAATGTTTTTGCAGGATCAAACCTCACACACGTGTGAGTTACACAGCAAGACCAGGTGAGCTCTTGGCAAAGGATCTCCTCTTTCCTCCTGCACAGCAAAGCCTGGATGGCATCTTTTCAAAATAATGGAGATTATCAGGATTAATTATGATTACTGTGATTATTGTTTGTCCTGTGGTACTGCGTAGGAATCCCTCTTCTGAATCAGCACCTCCTCATTATCCCGTACAAATACGGGAGAAAAAAAAGGTAATTCTTCCTCTGAAAATCCTTTTCAGCCTTAATTCTGCTAACCCTGGAGTTAAGGATCAGAGTTCCACAGGGAAAGGGCGGTGATTTTAAAGGAAAAAATTATCACCGCTGGAAAAATCTTTAACTACTGGAAGGAAGCTCCCAAATTCTTTGTGAGCTCCCCATCTCTCATTTAGCAGATGCAGCTGAAGGCTCAGTGGGACAGTGTATAACTGCATTATCCATAACTGAATGTATGTTCTCTTCAGAGGAGCCCCCCAAACGTTAATGCTGCTTTAACAAACAAGTTATTTCTGCTCACATTCCCTTTTCTCTGTTTTTCTTTAAACCCGATTCCTGGCAGCCAGAGGGGCGAAAGGCCAGACCTGAATGAACACAGAGCAATTTAGGGTGCCAGGGACAGCAGGGTTGAGGTGCTGCTGGGGACAGCTGCTGGGGGCTGGCACAGTGAGGGCTTGTTTCCCTGGCACTTTTTGCAGCTGTTTGGAACACACAGCAAAATAGGGTCGGGCGGGGGGACGCGGCGGCCGCCGGTCGTTGAATGAGGATGAGCATCAATGATGCCCCTGCCCGCCTGGCATTCATGAATCGCCCTCCCTTGGAGCCTCCGAGGCTCTTCAATATCTTCTTTGCCTTATTTGCTCGGGGTTTACACTGTTTCCTTCGCTGGTGCCTCGCTTGGAGAAGAGGGAAAGGGGCAACGTGAGAATAAAAGTCAACAGTAAAGAGATGAGGGAGCAAAAACCCCCCGCAGAGGATGGTCCTCACAGAGCTGGGGCCCAGCGGGGGTTTGGGACAGAGAGGTCGTTTGATGTCCCAGTCAACTGATTTGTCACATGCTTTCTTTTATAGCTTGAATCATCTTCCAGTAAAGCCAGGAAAGGCTTCCATCGCCTCTTACGAGAACTGGATCGGTCCCTTTTGGTAACAACACATTTCTGCTGGTTTTAAGCTCAAGATTTGCAGCACGTCTTGTTCAAAGGTGCTGCTGACACACGATGTCCCCCAAGTTTGGTGTTTGTTCCTGCCACCACCCAACCTGTGCACCTGGCAGATCTCCTCAGCGATGAAAACCCACCCAGCCCAGGTTCCCTTCCCAGCTCCCATCATTCCTTCTCTTTTTGCTAAATCTTTAGCCTAAATCCTCCGCTCTTCCTCAGTAATTTCCTCAATTATCCAGTTTGTTTTACAGACATTTCCATTTAACGTGGAATTTGCTGTAAAAGACCCCACAGAGGAAACCATTAGCTTACATCTATTTAAGTTTCTCCACGCCAAGCCTCGTGGCTAATCCAACAGGAGAGTGAAACTGCAGTTTACCAGAGGCCTTTAACAAATAGCTGATTTTTCCTTCCCTATACAATGCACCATTATGTAGGGCTTTTTTCTAAGGAGAACAATGCGAGCAGCAGTGATGGGAAACTGGAAAAACAAAAGGGGCATTTAGAAGGGACCATTTTAGAGGCTGAGAAGGGTTGAATAATGTTACACCTGATAGCAGATACTTTCTCAGTGACCACTGGACGGGTTAGCACGGCGGTGTTTACATGCCCGTGCTCATCAGTCACTGATGAGGACACTTTATTAAACTGGTTTTGATAAAAAATACCATTTATGAACTCAACGCAGCCAAGTGTTGGACAGCTATAGATAATTTGAAGTAAAAATCATGGCAGCAGCACAAGTAGAGAATTTAGATGACATATTAGGGAGAAATTGTTCCCTGTGAGGGTGGGGAGGCCCCGGTACAGGTTGCCCAGAGAAGCTGTGGCTGCCCCTGGATCCCTGGAAGTGTCCAAGGCCAGGTTGGACAGGGCTTGGAGCAACCTGGGCTAGTGGAAGGTGTCCCTGCCCATGGCAGGGGGTTGAACTGAGTTGTTTTTAAGGTCCCTCTCAACTGAAACCATTCTGTGATTCCATGAGGAAAGCCTGAGGAATTCAGCTCAAGATGTTCCTCGGGGATGAGCTGAGGGGCTGCAGCCGGGGCAGCATCCATGGGATGGAGCATCCTGAACCCCTGACACGGGGTGGGCACAGGGCTCTGGAGCCACAGAATCCCAGAACAGCTGGGGTTGGAAGGAATCTCTGGAGATCACCCAGGCAGGGTCACCTGGAGCAGGTGACACAGGGACTGTCCAGGTGGGTTGGAATGTCTCCGGACAGGGAGACTCCACGACCCCCCCGGGCAGCTGTTCCAGCGCTCCATGGAAAGAAGTCCTTCCTCAGGCGGGGGCGAAAATCCTTGTCTTTTAATTTGTGGCCATCGCTCCTCGTCCCACCGCCGAGCAGAGTTCGGCACCATCCTCTGAGCCCGCTCGGAGACACTTGCGTGGATCGACGATGCCGCCCGAGCCTTCCCCTCTCCGCGCTGACGGAGGGACGCTCCAGCCCCGCCGCCGGCCGCTTTGTTCCCGTTTTATCTTTATTAAATCCCCGACCTCTCTCCAGACTCTCGCACCGACCTCCCGCTCCCCGCTGCCCTCAGCGGCCCCGCCCGCCCGCACATGCTCGCTGGCTCCGACATGGCGGCGCCCGGCGCGGGGCCGCGGCGGCGGCGGCCGGGGGGGCCCGGGGCGGCGCGGGGGGACATTCCCGGGGACATTCCCGGGGACACCCCCGAGAGCCCCGGTCCGGGTACCGCGGCCGGGCCTCCCCCGCCACCTCCTGGCACCTTCTGGCTGACCCGCATCGTGCTGCTGCGCTGCATCGCCCTGCTGTACCGTGAGTGCCCCCGGGGCGGGCGGGGGGCGCCGCGAGGAGCCACGTGGGATTCCGGGGCTGTCCCCATCCCGGGGCTGTCCCCATCCCGGGGCTGTCCCCATCCCAGGGTTGTCCCCATCCCAGGGTTGTGTCCCGTCCTCGATGGGCGCCGGGGACAGAGGGACTCCCCCCTTGGGGGCTCTCCGTGCTCCACGTGGGTGCCGGCGCGGACCCCCGGGCGCTGTGACCCCGCCCCGGGCCCGCCCCCCGTCCCGCCGGGAAGGGATGCAGGGATGGATGGATGGATGGATGGATGGCACGGGGGAGCCCCGCCTGTCACCCCGTCACTGCTCGGTTTGGGGTCTCGGGTACCTGTGTGTGCACAGCTTCGGGGATGGGCGAGGTGTGACAGTGGGGAGAGCCAAGGCTGCCGGAGCTCGTGGTGGGGTTTTTGGGGTGTCCTGTGCAGGGCCAGCAGTTGGATTCGATGGTCCTGTGGGTTCTGTGGAGTTCTGGATTCTGGAGAGCGGAATGTTATATGTTGGTTGTGAAATAAATTGTGGGAATGGGACTGGGTCTCCAGGAGTGAAATGACTTCAATATATGAGTGATCCAACCACTCTGAGCCTGTCTGGGAGGCCACCAGTTACATCCTGCCTAAAATTCTGCATAGTGTTTATGTCCATCAGATGCTCAGGGTGTCACATTTATGTGGATATTCCAGTTGTATCCCAAGGCAAATGATCACACTACAGTCAACATTGAATGGATTGGGAGCTGTGGAAGTTCTGGTGATGTTTTGGTGGCCATCTGACTCCAGCTGTTTGGATGTTGTTTGGACAGTGCTCTCAGGCACGTGGTGGGACTCTTGGGCTGTCCTGTCCAGGGCCAGGAGTTGGACTGGATGGTCCTTGTGGGTCCCTTCCAGCTCAGGATATTCTGTGATTCTGTGACCCTTGGGGGTCCCTTTGAACTCAGGGTATTCGATGATTCGATGATCCTTGTGGGTCCCTTCCAGCTCAAGATATTCCATGATTTTCTTGTTTTCCACTCCTGCTTTACTGGTGGGACCCTGCTGCTGACGGCTGGATGGTGTTGGTGATGTTGGAGCTCCCGTGCTGGTGGAGCTGGAAGGAGGGTTTGCTCACACCACAAGGTTGGTACCTCTCAGCAGAGCTGGTTGGAGCTGCTCATTCTTTTCATGTGAGCTTATGAGCTCAGCTATTCAAGGGAGGAACTCTTTGCCTTATGCAGAAGCAGGACTGAAGGGAGAGATGACATCCTTGGGTGCCAACACTGCCAGTCAGGACCTGGGGTTGACATGACCTTAAAATGTTTAACAGTAAAAGCAGTTTCCAGCCTCCGCTCGTTTGACTCTGGCACTGAGAACACAGAGATCCCTCCTCAGAGCCCACTGGTGCTCCACTTAAAAAATATTTACAGTGAAACCAAAACTGACATGTAACACACTACGGTACAAATTCTAAACTTGCCCCAGATTTGTCCACAGAATCGTTAGAATTTGTAGCCTGCCAGCCTGCTTAGATTATTTTGCATCAAAACCATGCAGAAGTTGTAGTTTTGTATGGTTTTGACACGTGCTCTGTTTCTAGTTTGGTTTCAGCTCTCGGTGAAATGCGAGGTTATGACTCTTTCAGTCAAAATGAAAGCGATTCTGATATTCCCCCGTGTGTAAATCCAGACTGCTGAGTTTCCCGTGGCTCACTTTGCAGTTTCCTTATGAAAAACTGATTAGTGTTCTCTTTGGGGGGAGGCTGCTGCTCTCTGATCCTGGATTTGGGGTTATAAATGGGGCACATCAGGGACCAAATGCTGTCCCCAGGGGCGGTGGCGTGTTCGGTGGGATGGGGCTGGAGGGGGCAGTGGGAAGGGAGCAGGTGGTGGCTGGAAGGGTGGGAATTGGTAGAAGACAAATGTATGGGACCTTCTGGTGAGTGGGAGACCTGATCTGGGACAACAGGAGCAGTAACAGGTGAGATGAATATCCAGTTAAGGGTGGGGTGAATTACAGGTGGAAATGATTGAGGCTGATGGGCTGCAGGATAAAGGGAGGGTGGGAATGCTGGGACTAGAGGAGAAGGCTGAGCTTGCAGAGTGGTGAGTAGAGCTGTATATGACACTTTTCCTAAAGGAGAAGGGAGGGGGAACTCCTGGGAGCGGCTGAAGGAAGGGTGAGACCCCAAAATGTTTCTGCAGTGCAGAGTGAGGAAACCTTTTGGAGAGGGGTACCTAAAAGGGTTTGGGTACTGGAGCTGGAAGGAACAGGGCAGGAGGATGGCTGTGCCCTTTGTGATGGAAGAGGTGCAGGAGAGGAAAAGTTTAACTGCTCATTATGCAACTTCTGCTTGGCTGCAGTCAGGCCACAGGGATTTCTGCTTTGCTTTTGGTTGGGGCACAGTCAAGCAACCTGGGCCTGGTTTGGGACAGCTTGAATTCCTACTTGGGCTGTTGCTGGCAGTGGTGTTGGGGTTCCAGCTCCAGTCCCAGCATGGGGGAGATGCCACATGGCCCCCAACCCTAGAGGGGTGGAGGCTGCTTGGTGTGTCTGAGATGGTTGTGAGCAGGCAGATTCCCCTGTGACCCTGCTGGTGGGCTGGGCTGCTCCCGAGGGAAGGTGGGCTGCCTTTTGATCCCTTCTGAGAGCCTGAGTTTAGAAACAGCAGAAAACAATTTAGTGCCTCTGTGCCAAGCTGCTCTTCCAGGCTCTTTTCTGAAGATGGAACCATTTACTGTGACAGATGATTTCTGTTCCCAGACGAGGTGATTCTGAGGCTCAGACTCGCTGAGGAGACGGCTGATGCCCTTGTGACAGTTTGACATTCCTTGACATTCCTTGGTTGTGGGACGTATTTCACCCTTTTACTTGTAACCCTTTCACTCCTGCTGGGTTAAGCAACAAATCCTTTGGCAGGGACCTTGTCCTGAGGTGTCAGGGGAGTGGTCACTCCCTGGTTGTGGCTCCTGCCTCAGTGCAGCCGTGTGAGCTGAGGGCTTGTTCCCCTCCTGGGTGGAAAGGGAGGGGTGGGAGAGCGAAGGACCCTGTGGATGGGCTGGAGAGGAGCATGATTTGGGGTGTGCAGTGGTACTGAGGTGAGAGTGGTGCCTGGTGCAAGCAAGGGAGATGCTTTCCCTGAGGATCTCCCCCTGTGGAAGGAGGACAGGCAGAGCAAGGCAGGTGGGAAGTGTTCTGTGTGCCTTCCCTTCTCCCCCACCCCCTTTGTTTTTAACAACTCTCCTCTTCTTTTCTTGAAGGGGGTTTCCAGCAGCAGCCAGAGCCTGGGAAGTCCCTGGCAAAGCAGCTGCTGTCTGAGAGGCAGGATAAAGAGGGGAAGGGATCTGATGATTTGGGGAGGTCAGTGACCAAACCCACCTGCTGCTTGCAGGAGTGGGAAGGAAGGGAAGTGGATTCAGCTGAAAGTGCTCCCTGAGGTTTCTCTTTGCAGCAGGGCTGTGCTGGGGGGGCCTCAGCAGAGCAGGGAGGTAAATGAACCACCTGTCATTTTCTAGGAGGAGCTGACACTGGTGCTGGTAAATTCAGTGACACCTGAGTTCTTACAATTGACAACCATCAGAGGTGTTTTCAGGTCTGGGACCTCTTTCACTTCACAAGTGTGGGCAGACCAAGAGGTAACACTCTTCTGGAGGAGGAGGGTGTGGAGTAACTCAGAGAACCCTGGAATGGTTTGAGTTGGAAGGGAGCTTAAAGGTCATCTAATTCCACCCCCTGCCATGGCAGGGACACCTTCCACTGTCCCTTGTTGCTCCAAGCCCCGTCCCACCTGGCCTTGGACACTTGCAGGGATGGGGCAGCCACAGCTTCTCTGGGCAACCTGTGCCAGGGCCTGAGCACCCTCCTAGGGAAGAATTTTTTCCTAATATCTGAAACTACTCTTGGAGAGTTTGAAGCCCTTTCCCCTTGTCCTGTCACTCCAGGCTCTTGTAAATAGTCTCTCCATCTTTAGTTCCCTTCAGGTACCAGAAGGGGCAACTAAGTAACCCCAAAGCTTGTCTTCTCCAGGCTGAACAATCCCAATTCTCCAGCCTTTCCTCCCAGCAGAGCTGCTCCAGCCCTCTGATCATCCTGGTGCTTCCTCTGGACTTGTTCCAACAGCTCCAGGTCCTTCCAGTGCTGGGGACCCCAGGACTGGAGGCAGCTCTGTGGGGGGGGGGTCTCACCTGAGCTGGGCAGAGGTTTGAAGAAATGCCCTTTTGAGATCCAAAGGTTTTCCATCCTGGCCTTGCACTGTGTGCTGGTTCTTTGTGGCAGGGATTGATGTTTTGGCAATACAGAAATTCTTTGAGGTCTTGTTGGAAGTGCTGTTACAGGTAAAGAGCTGGTCCCAAAGCTCTTGACAACAAATGTGCATTATTTGCTCCCTTCACCCTCCTCCTAAATCATTGTTAGGCACCCTTTTTGGGTGGTTACTATCATCAGATGCCAGATGTAGAAGTTTAAGTAATTAGATACCACCCTCCCCAGTCTCAGCCAGGCTCTGTGGAGTGCTTTGAAATAAAAGCTATTATTTAAATCTGGTTTATATTCCTGCTCCTTATATATTGTTTCATAGTATTTTCTTTCCCCAGAGCTGGAGCTACGGGAGGCTCGTGCTCCTTCTTCCTAATTCTGAAATCTAAAGCCTTCTCAGGGGGATTTGGCTTCCTGTAGGTTCCTGGCTCTCCCCGGTGTCCTTCCTCCTCTCTTTCTCTGCCATCTCCCCTGCCTTCCCTTCCCTCAGTTATATTAAAAGGCTCCCAGTAGCTTCCAGTTTGCCTGGTCAGGACTAGAGAGCATCTTCTGATGCTTTTTCTCCCCTGGAAGGTTTTATTTCAGCTCAGAGCTTGTTAGCAAGTCTGTCCAACGACAGCAGCGTGTCAGCACCGGGTGCTCTGAGCAGCTGATCCCCCTGAAATGGGAAAACGAGAACAAGAAGGGAGAAGAGGATTTATCTCCCTGTCTGCTCCTTGCCCAGAGCTGCTCTGGAGCAGAGGGACATCCTCCAGCTGCAGACTGGGCTGCACTGGTGTGGTTGGAACAGCCTGAGTGCCCTAGGGAAGCTTTTGAGCAGTGCCACAGCCCAGCCTGCTCTGTTTGCTTCCAAAACAAGGAGGCAACGGGGAGATAAGGACTTAAAAACCCCCAAAGCAACCACCCCAAAGTCTTCAGCTCTGCCATGAATGGCAAGAAAACAAAAAGGTGTTAAGAACAGAGGACTTTGTTGTGTGTTTCTGTGTGGCTGTGGGGTAGCACCGTGAGAAGGGGGGTGCTTGGCTCTGCTCCTTGCTGTGGTGTTGTTACTTCTGCGTTGCAAAACTTTGCAGGGGAATTTATCAATTGAAAGCTTATTTGATTTTAATTTCTCTGATAATAAAGCAAATGCCAGGAATATTCTCCTCTTTCTTCTTTCTGTTAGTACAACCTCAGCCTGCAGCATCCAGCACAGGGCCTGTTTGATGCCTCGTTGGGTCAAAGGGGCACTTGGGCTGTGGCTCCAGGCAGACTTTTTGGGGGTGTGCAAAGTGTAGTTTGGTTTTCATGCAAAGCTCTGTGCTCTTGCTTCATTTCTTCTCCTGGTTTGGGCATTAAGTAAAAGCTGAGACTTCTTCTAATGGGGGGGAGAGAGAGAAAAAGCCACATGACCGGAAAGTTTTGGATTTCACATCTTTAAATCTTTACCAAGCATGGAGAATGGGATTCTCTCCTTCTCCTGCCATGAGGCAGGCTGAGCCTGGGCTGGAAGAAAGGAGCTGAGGTGACAGGGAAATATGGGTAGATGGAATCATTTTGGGTGGGGGACTCTTTGCTGCACACTTGGGTTGTGTTTATTGGGAGAACAGGGGTTTGAGCAGCGCTGGGTTTGGGGGGAAAGAGGAGCCTGGAAGGGGAAAGAGAAGGTGGAGGGAGGGAGTTAATGGAAAAGTACAGTTAAAGCAGCTTCTGAGGTGAGAGTAAGTGGTGGAGGTCTATTAGCAGCGATGCCAATTTACATGGATCACTTTGTGTAAAGCTCAGCTCCAGCAGGGAGAGGAACGTTCCCATGTGAGCTGTCAAAGGCTGCCTCGAGTGGGAGGGAGCTCAGGGCCACTGAGCTCCTTCAATCTGCAAAGGATGGATAGTCTGGAGAGTGACAGTGCTCCAGGTGGGACACAGAGACTGGGATGGGCTGAGAACACCCAAATCTGTCAGGGAAAAGTCCTGGCAGTGAGCAGCCAGAGGGAAGATGGGAATGTGATGGGGTTTGTGCTGGGGCTGGAGGCTTAAAGGGGTGCAGAATCCCAGGAAGAAGCTCCAGGACAAAGGAGAAGTGGTTGAACATCCCCTGGTGGGTGTGGCAGCCCGTGCCCAAGGTGGAAGCAAACTTGTTTGACCTGGAGGGAGTGGGAAGATGGAGAGTGGAAAATCCCCAAACACAAGGCCACGGGGAGAGAGGTTTCAGAGCACAGGTTGGGGAAGAGGAAGAAGCACAGGCTTTGGGGGAAAAGGGACTTTTTTACCCCCCTGACTGAGCCAAGGTCAAAGGGAAGGTTCCTGGAGAAGGGAGTGGGGTCTGTTATGCTCAGTGTAAGGATACAGTTTCTCCAGGGGTTCAGGGAGAGGAAGCAATGACAAGCTGATAAATAACTTCCTTTTTCCCCCCCCCCACTGGATCTGTGCTTCTCCCGTGTTGCTGAAATCCTTTGGAGAATCTGTCTTTAGTTTCAGGTGTTCCCTGTGTCCAGTAACACGGGAACTGCTCTTGGAGACGGAGCTGGTACCTTGGGAAGAGCAGGGGAGAGAGGACTGAGTGGAAGTGGGAGCTTCCTGAGGGATGTGCTCCAAAAGATGCTGGAGATGAGGGGGGAGGGAGCAGAGTCATCAAGGCGGCGGCTCAGCCTGGGGAGTGTCCAGGAGAGGGAGCTGGATCCGGGATGGAGCAGCACGGCTGGGAACGCTGCTCTGTGAGCAGTGCATGGGCCGATGGGCTGGGAGGTGATGGATCCAAACACTCGGGAATGGTCGGGATTTGGTTTGGGGGAGGTGAATCCCAGCCAGATTAGTGCTGTTGCTGGTGGCGTTTAGTTGTGAGTGTTGATGTGCGAAACACAAGTGAAAAACACAAGTGAAAAACCACTTTGGAGCCCA
The DNA here is from genome assembly GCF_036250125.1 of Pseudopipra pipra. Lineage (NCBI taxonomy): Eukaryota > Metazoa > Chordata > Aves > Passeriformes > Pipridae > Pseudopipra > Pseudopipra pipra. The sequence continues at coordinate 15,055,108 of NC_087564.1, forward strand.
AACTGGGCAATCCTAAAATGTGCATCTCATGTCAACTCTAACTCTGTCTCTGCTGCTTTCAGACTCAAAAAGGCTGTACAGGACTGTCCATACAATGTGTACTTTTCTGCAATTGCTATAGTTTGTTTTTCCTAATTTACCCTTTCCTTCTTTGTCTTGCATACGGTGCAGGGGTCTAATTTAGACTTTTTTAGACAAAAATGTGCTTGGCAGTTATGGGTTGGGGCAGCAATTCTGGAGCGTTTAGAGGTGAATTTGATTAGCACTTTTGGAAAACTGTGCAGCAAATTGCAGTGCTAATCATGGGCAATCGAGCCATGGAGTTTTAAGGCAGAGCTGGTCTTTAGTTGTGTTGTTTTTTGGGCTTTTTTTAAGCCAAAAATGAAGATATTAAGCTGTCTGAAGCTCAAAAGCATCATATTTTTGCTGGCTTCACATATCAGGGTTTCTGATTACGCAGTTGTGCTGAACTGAGTGTTGGGAGAAAAATATGAATAATATTGAATAATGTGAATATTTGCAGTCAAGAACTGATCCCGTAGGGTTGTGATCAGTTTTTCTCTTGTGCCTCACTGCCCATAACTGGGCAAAACATTCAGTGTGTCTTTTAAAATTGGTAAAATCATAAATAGTTGGTATAAAAGATGGATGGGAAGAGATGCAGCCACTTAACTCCCAACTTTGTTGCGTCATCGCTGTGATTCAGGAGCTGCTGGAATCAAAGGGAACCCTCCCAGTGACCTCTGCTGTGGGTTGTGACTCGTGGTGGTTTTCCAAATGAGAACAAAATATGTGGTGTGTGCAGAGAGAGAGCTGGAGAGAGTGTTAAGTGGATTAACTGAGCCCCACTGGGGACCTTTGTGTGTGTCTGGGGACGTTCAGTTTTATTCCCTGGGGCTGCAGACTTTTGGTTGCTCCTCAGACTTCAAAGGAGTGGGAATCCAGGCCTGAACTGGGGGTTTGATGTCAGTGTTCCAAGCGAGGGGCAGGGAGCAGAGGAACACCAGGATTGTTGTTTGCAGAGTGACCCTGTTCAGATAAGGGAGGCAACAAATGTGATCATTAACCAGGGAGGTTTGGGGGGAAACAAATTGGCCTTTTGCAAGACCTTTGGGATTGCTGTGCGTGACATGGCTGGGGTTTGATAATGTTTGAAGGATGGGTAAGTTAGTGGATGGAGCCTAATCAGGGAATGTTGGCCTCCACTGGTTTTTTTTTGTTTTTTTTTTCCCCTGAGAAATGGAGATTGCTGCAGTTACAAACTGCAAATTGGTTACTGGAGGAGATTCTTAAAATATGAGCTAATCCCTACGAACTGACCAACTTTCTCTGTAGAACATCAAATTCTAGGTCTATAATCTGTAATTAAATTGCTTCTGTGCTGTTAAAAAAAGCAGCTGGTTGTTCTAAGATGGTCCAGTGCAGGAGCACAGACACTATAAATGGGAGAGCTGTAGGGACATGGGAAAAGCAGCAATTTAGAGGACGGGGAAAATATTAAGACTTTGTATTTCCAGGATGTGAGAGGATCCAGAAAGTCAATCCACAGCAGAGCTACTGTCTTTGGCAGTTGGGATGGAGAACTGTTAACCACTGCTCTGCCAGAAGGATTGAAGGGTGGTTTGAACAGCTCTGGGGTTCTCAGGATGGGAAGGACAAGGACCTGCTGGAATGAGGCCATGGAGATGCTCCAGGGGCTGGGAGCCAGGCTGGGAGAGCTGGGAGAAGGAACCTTGTGCTTGAGCATTGTAATGACTGTTGGGTTTTAACAGAGATGAAACCTTGAATAAATTCCTTCTGAGCCATTAATGTACTTCTGTAACTCAGGACTCAGAATCATCCAGGCTGAGGGATGTATTTTAACACAGTTTTCCCCCCTCCTTGTTTTCCTAGTTGTGGCCTTCCTGGTGGCATATCATCAGAACAAACAGCTGATAGGAGAGAAGGGGCTGCTGCCCTGCAAACTGTACCTGCAGAACATCAAGAGGTACTTCAGAGGGAAGATAAACCTGGATGCCTTGAGCTATGCCCCAACCATCATCTGGTTTCTGGACTGGTCTGACATGGACAGCACCTTGGACTGCCTTGCCCTGGCTGGCCTGGCAATATCAGCCTTTGTGTTGGTGGCTGGATGTGCCAACATGGTCCTCATGTTCATCCTGTGGCTTCTCTACCTCTCCTTGGTCAACGTTGGACAGATCTGGTAGGTTCTCAGCCTCTCTGCTTTGTTTTTCTCTGGTATCTGATGCTGTTTGCCAAGACAATGCCCTGCCCAGCAGGAATTCACACAGAGCCTGGAGTTTGCCTTTTGTGGGTGCTGTGGTTGAAAGGAATTGGCTCTTGATATTTGAGATTAAGCTGTATTTTATTTATTTTTTTATTTTTTTACTCCTTTGACTCTTCAGATTTGGGGTCTAAAATTTAGTCTGGCACAGGCGGGTGCTCCTGGTGTGCAGCAAAAACACACCGAGGGATTGGGTTGGGTTCTTCTGGGAAAGGGGTAAGAGAGAAGGGGGGGTTAGATGATGTTGCCTCAACTTCTTCTCTTCTTAATATTATATATGAAACAGGAAATGAGGTGGTTCTTGTTAAGGAGTGGGGGAAAGGAATCAAAGCAGCCCAGCAGCACAGTTCATTCAGCTGTGGTTACATTTTTCATTAGATCCTCTGAAATGGGTCACTGGGTGGTCAAAACCATATTTTTATTGTGCACACAGTGTGACCTGGAATTCCCTGGAGAAAGGGATGCTGGGTGCTTCCAGTGCAAGTAAATACAGGGAAAGAGCAAAGCAGGGATTAGCTGGAATTCTCCCAGGGAATTGTGGTGGCAGGAGGGGTGAGCTGAGAGCACCCAGAATCTGATCTGGTGGGTGGGTGGGTGGGCGGCAGCATTGGCCTTAAACTAAGGCTGGGTTTAAATCTCCCTTCTCACACTGGTTTGTCCATGGGTTTAGGTGGTCCTTTAACTGTCTTACTGTCAATTTGGGGCAGACTGAGAGGTTTGGATGAGTTCTGATGCTTCCCCAGGGTAGAAGATGACAGATCTTACCCTGTGGGGAAGGACAGTGCTGTCAGGCCATTCCTGACCAAGTTATGAGACAGCTCAGCAAAGAGGCAGCTGAAAGGAGGAAGAAATTCCTGCTGTGGCCACGTTGGTTGGAGTTGTTGTCCAATCCTGGTGTTCCTGTTGCTCTGGCCAGGCTGGGCTCCTGTGACCCAGCACCCCCCTCCCAGCAGAATCCTCTGCTGTAGGTGCCTGGGCAGCCAGTTCCAGGAAGATATGGAATGATAAGGAGGAATAGAGCTCTCTCTTCTTTAGGCCAGTGAGGAACAATTTATTCCTTTTATCGCTTTTGCTCTCTTTTTTTTTTTTTTCCTATTTTAATTTTAAATGTTCCTATTTGTTTTGGGCTGGAGTCTCCAGATACCGGGTGCTGCTGGAGGAGAGACTCTTTCAACTGCTGTCCAGCTGGCTTGGGCTCAGTCAGGGGAAGCTTTAGAAGAGCAAACTGTCTCCTTTGAAGGGCAGGACACGCTCCCTGTCTGTCCTGGGACCACCTGGGAGCTGGGGAATACTCTGGGAGCCAGGGGACAGCTGATCCTGCTGGGACAGCACAGCTGAAGGGCTCAGAGGGTCTCACAACCCTCAAGAAAGCTGCTCCTGGGAGAGGCTGATGGGAGCTCTTTGTGAGGGGGTTTGCAGGGTAAGGATTACTTTGGCAACCTAAAATCCTGAGAACTGATGTTGTGCTGGCCCTGAATTCCTGATTTGCCAGTTTGTTGTTGGCTCTGAACTGTGTGAATTCAGATGCACTTTGGTGGTTCTCAGCTGAGCTTTCAGAGAGCAAGGTGTCAGTTCTGGTACCTGTGAAATGTGGGGCCAGGATTGCCAAGTTGGAAAGTGGAAAGCACTGGGAAGCTTTGTTTGTAATTCTGGGCACAGTGTTCCCAAAACAGCTGTGGGTCTGCTCAGCCTAAACCTGGATGTGTTCTCTGGGCCATGGGCTGCACTTGTAGTGGTGTCACACTTTGATCAGGAGCTCAGTGTGTCTGTCTGAAAATACTGGTTTGGGTTTTTTTTTTTCCCCCATGTGCCACTTTGGACTCTTCCTTTTGAAGTCAGAGAGGACTGTCAAGAACCTAAAAATCTGCCAGTGCAAGAGAATATTTAATGTCTGACCCACTGGGTGTGAAGTGCTGAATCATTTTTATTTTAACTTCAATTTTCCTTGTAATTTCTGCAAACCATGCAATAAAGTGATGGTAGTAAGAAGTGGTGCCAGTTTGAGTAGAGCAGAAGCTGTTAAACAAAGATAAGAATGCTTTAAAAGATTTTTTTTTTTGTGGGAATTCCTCATAGATCAACATCCCTTTTGCAGCCTGCAAATCCTGCTTGGCTGAGTTCAGTCCATAGTGCAGCTCCATGGGTCCAGTACAAATGGCTTTGTCTTTCTCCCCAGCTTCCTCCCTCCTGAATATTATCATGGATTGTCATCTATTTAAACAAGGATGGGAAAACCTGCCCTTTGTGTAAAAAGTAAAAATCCTTGTTGCAGGTGAGCCTGTGAAACCTCCATTTGTGAGTTTGTTCCCTGTGGTTTCTGCTGGGACATTGGCCATAGAGGTCCTGTGGCAGGACAAGCTCTTTGGGAGAGGCCTTCCAGCAGAACTTAAATCATTTTTGTACCAGAATAACTAATGCACTTCCAAAGTGAGTTGGTAATTCTGGAGTAAACTCACTTTCATCCCACAGTAAGGTGCCTCCAGAGAGCTATTACATTTTCTTGCATAAACAAACTTTTCAGCTACTCTTGCCACCGATCTCCTGTTTCTTCTTCTGTTGTTTCCTCCCCCCCAGCACTTCCAAATGGCATCTGAAAACCCTTCCTTTGCCTTGGTTATTGTGTAATTTCATTTTTTACAGAGCTCCTTGCCCGCTGTTGGGGAGCACAGTTTGTGAGACACTCGATACAAAAGCTGGAATTGTGGGGTTTTAAATCCTATTGCCTTTTTTTTTTTCCTCCTCTTTCATGACTAAGATTCTGGTCGAGTTACAAGAGCTCAAGGGAATGGGCTGAACAAGCCAATAAATAAAATGTTAGAGCACAAGGTGGCTACAACTTTCTTTTCAGTGTGTTCTTCCCTTGTGGAAAACAGTGGTGGAGCTGCTGCTAGCAGGTATTTAGGGTGAAATAAGACCAAGCAGCACCTTTTTTCCTGCAGGGAATATGAAATAGAGCTCTGCCTGTGTGCCCTTCAAAGCCCCCGTGCCCAGCTGGCTCCCAAAAAGTTGCTGGTGCTGCAACACTTTGCTAGAGCACAGAGGGGAGTTGATGCCTCTGTCTCTCTGCCCCCAAATACCTGATGGTTTTTTTTATATTTAGCTGATTGAATAATAGCTTGGAACTTTCATATGAAAGGACTTATTGGAGGGACAAGCATGCTGCAGGTCGTGGAAGCTTGTCTGTGAGGCTTGTAATTTAATTGCAATTAAATTACCATCCTCAGAAGTTCATTTGCAACAGAGGAAGAAGAAAGGCTTGTGTGTCGTGGAGGGTTTGTGGTTTATGTCTCGTTAAAAAGCACTTGACCTGTGCTGGACTTTAATCACTGTGCTGGTGGCTGAACTGGTGGCTGGGTCAGGCTGAGCTCCACTCACTGCTGGGGGGCTCAGGAGATGCTCAGGGCTGTGTTTTCCCTCTCCAGGAGGGCATTAGTAGCCATTAAATGAACCTCTTCCCTGTTTTCTTTCCTCCCATACTCTGCAGCTTTGGATTTTGAGATTGAAGCACTTGGGGTTTTGTCTGGTGGGATCCAAATAAAGGTTAGAGCCAGATCTCTCCTGAGTTTCTGACTCCAGGTTGTAACACAGCCAGGGTGGGAACTGGGGGCTGGATTTGGCACAAGTTCCTTCCCATTTTGAAGCATGTTGGTTTGTGACCCTTTTGTGATGAGGCCACAGCTTAGAGTGTGAAAAGAATCATCATGGAGTGGTTTGGGTTGGAAGGGACCTTAAAGCCCATCCAGTGCCACCCCCTGCCATGGGCAGGGACACCTTCCACTAGCCCAGGTTGCTCCAAGCCCCATCCAACCTGGCCTTGGACACTTCCAGGGATCCAGGGGCAGCCACAGCTTCTCTGGGCAACCTGTGCCAGGGCCTCCCCTCCCTCTCAGGAAGAATTCCTTCCCAATATCCCACCTAACCCTGCCCTCTGGCAGTGGGAAGCCATTCCCCCTTGTCCTGTCCTTCCATCCCTTGTCCAAAGTCCCTCTCCAGCTCTCTTGGAGCCCCTTCAGGCACTGGAAGGTCACAATTAGGTCACCCTGAGGCTTCTTTTTTCCAGGCTGAACAATCCCAGTTCTCTCAGCCTTTCCTCCCAGCAGAGCTGCTCCATCCCTCTGATCATCCTGGCCTAGAGTAATCCTGCTCTGACACACAAAACAGAGCTGGAAGAACCCCCCTTGGAGCTTCCAGCAGCCCAGATCCAGATGAGGATGAATGAGGGATCCACACGGGGCCACTTGAGCTGGGGTGGGTTTTGTGAAGCAGTTTGGGTAATTCAGGAAGACTTTTTTTTTGCCTGGCCCTGAGCAAGCAGCCACTGAAAGATCAGGAGCTGTGCAAGCAGGGAATAGGAACCTGGGTGTCCCGGGTTTTATCAGCACCCCTGGTTCACCTGGGAAGTTCTCTGTGCAGGCAGGAATGGATGTGTCAGCTGTGCTTAACCAGCTGACCTTGGCCAGGTCTTTCCATCAGTCTCTATCCTGCTTTATAGGCCTGTCTGGAAGTAATACAAGCTTGTACTGAGGGACTGCATGACTTAACTGATACCAGCTTTGCAGATATTAAAGTCTGAAGTGGAAGGAGAAATTAATATTGTGCCTGAATCCAGCATACAATTTTATGTATTGGAAAAAAAGTATCTGAGATTTTTAGATAAATCACATTAACAAATCTCACCTTGATGCATGGGCCAAACAGGGACAATCTGGAGGGGTTTTTAGGGCTTTGCAAATAACCCTTTTTTTGCAACCTGGCTGTATTTTTTTCCAGCTCTCCAAAATATCCCAACGACAACAACAAAACTCAGACTATCTAATTCCTTTATCTGGCCTTGGCAATAAACCCCAGGAATTCCTTTGTTATTGTGGATGGAAGCTCCGAGCTGCCCTCCCTTTCTGCCCAGAAAGAAAAGATTATCTCTAGAAACGTAAACCAAGAGTTGCAGGATCTCAGGGGGTCATCCTTCCTGTCCAGGAAGCTGCTTTTTGGCACTTCCTACCCCGCACAGGAGAGAGGGAGGGATCGGTTTCAAAGGATGCTGAGAGCAGCCCCGAGCTCTTGATATGACACATTAATGAAAACAAAGATTAATACCATGTGACACCGTTGCCTTGCAGTACAACTGGGAACTAATGAGACTAATGAGAACCACATTTTGGGTTGAGAGATTAAAATTTAATCAGGGCTGATGTCAGAAATGAATCATTTAGCGTGGTTTTTTTTTTGGTTTGGTTTTTTTTTTTTTTTTTCCTCCCCAGCATGTGGAAGGTTTTCCCTCCCTGCCCCAGGCTGGGTGTTGGTTTAGCTGCAGTCCTTGAGAGGGGCCAGTCCCTCTCCATCTGCTCACCTGGAATGGAGTGTGGCTGGGCAGGAGGAGGGTGATGCTGTGGCTGGGTTAGTCCTCAAGACCTGAAAACATTTGAGGTTTCTCCTTTTGGTCTCCTCTCAAGTTCAGTGCAGGTGACAGTGGGGTTTGTGCCTTTGATTTGGGGCTCTTCAAAGGTGCAAGTGGAATCTCATAGGGTTATTTAGGTTGGGAAGGACCTCTGAGGTCATGGAGTGCACCACTAAACCACATCCCCCAGTGCCACATCTCCAAGCAGGAGCAAAGAGTGCAGGTGCCAGGGGATATCCAAGGATTTGAGTGTGTCCCTGCCCACATCCCAAACCTGGGCATTAGTGTGGGAGAGCAGAGCAGGTGGAGATGAGCTGGGTTAAGAAGGCAGACCCAGCTCTGTCCCAGCTTTGAGAAGATCTGCAGGAGATGTGGGTGCAAGAGCTGCCAGAAGCTTTGAGGGCTGTCAGGGGCTGCTTGAGCTGCACCTGGGCTGGTCATTGCCTCCTTCCATGCAAATATTCCTGGAAGAGAACAAATCTAACCTGCCACTGAAGCACAATATGTAAAACAAGAGCAGAGGTGTTGGTGACAGGGTGTGTCAGAGCTTGCAGAGTTACTGCTGAGGCTCCTCAGTTTGTGCCTTGAAGATTAAGGTTGTGTGAGTAACTTGTAGGAACTTAAAGACGTTTAAAAAAGAGGGGAACTAAAGAGGAGTTTAAATATTTTGCATTGATTGCTTTTACTGTTGTTTTGCCTTATTGCTGGCTTGGCTTCACTTAATCAATAGCACCTCTGGAGGATTTTTATTTTTGATTTAAATCTGAGGTCTATTTTTATTCAATCGAGGGTCTGTAAAACTAAAATAAGAGCAAAGAAACGATGAGATGATGGTGTGGTTAGTGTGTGGGTTTTGCAGTGACCGATGTACACAGGGCTTTGCCAGAGACCCAGACAAATATCTTTTAATTGCTTATTTTCTGGCACATCCAATTACCAGCTGCATCCACTGAATAGACTTGGGGATCCATCCCACAGCTGAAAAACTTAGAAAAAGAAGGAATGATGTTTTTTAAATTTTTTTTTTTTTTAAACAATAACTTGCCAAACAGCTTCATGCACCCAGTTTGGTCCAGCACGTGTTTATGTTGTTCAACTGGGGGAACTTTTCAAACAGCTGTGGTTGGGAAGGATGTTAATCCAGGGATTGGTGCAGCCTGACAGTGATCTGGGTTAGGGAAGGATCCAAGCCCTGGTGGGATCTGTGTTTACAAACTTCCCTAATCTGTGTTTACCAACTCGTAAACCGTGTTTACAAATTTTCTTAATCCGAAGATTTATTGCTGACAACAGTGGTCACTTCCAGTGGTGCTGCAGCATCGCTGGGCTGGAGGTCCTGCCCAACCAGGAATTGCATCAGGGGAGGATTGGTTGGATATTTGGAACAATTTCTTCACTGGAAGGGTGGTCAGGCATTGTCACAGCTGCCCAGGACAGTGGTGGAGTCCCCATCCCTGGAAGGGTTCAAAAACCCTGTGGATGTGGCACTTGAGGACGTGGTTTTAGTGGTGAATGTGGTGGTGCTGCTGGTTGATGGTTGGACTTGATCTCTACAGGTCTTTTCCAACCTTAACAATTCCCTGATTCCATTTGCAGGCTGAGCTGGATGTTTCTCCTGGAGAAACATTCCAGGTCTGTCTGGATGAACAGCAGCTCTGTCCTGGAGAAGGGGAGGCAGGAGACTGCAAAAATAAGCGAGTTCTCTTGCAGGAAGGGTCTGGAGTAGAAAGCAGGTGGCAACTTGCATTGGAATAACTCCTGTCTTTATGGATTTGGTGTGGGGGAAATGGGCAGGCTTTGCCTGATCCCAGAGCCTCACTGTGGGGACTCACACTGGGTTGGCAGTGAGGGCCAGCCTTCAGAGAGATTAAAAAAAAAAATAAAGTCATTTAATTGCATTAATTAATCAGGAGATGGAATAAGTGCAATTCAGTTTTCATGGGTTTTTACCTGCAGGACCTTCCTGCTGGTAAAAGCAGGATCACAGCACTGGGGCTCTGACCCTCTTGTTCCAGGCCCTGATCATGTCCAAGCTGTCACTGATGCCTTTGTTGTCCCTCAGTGTCTGGGTACAGTTGGTGTGCATCTGCTTTTGGGGTCCATTCCAGCCTGGAGACATGGGCTGGTTTGGGCAGCCTGGTGTTGCTCCAGGGGTGGAGGAGCTGCCTCCCCTTCCTGCTGCCCCATCCTCACCTTCCCTGGCACTCCCCATCCAGCCTGAGGATTCCCAGAGCAGGATTCCCAGGGCTGCCATTTCACCATTTGCTTTTGGCACTGGGAGGATTTAACCAAAGCAAACTCCACTTGAGTTTGGCAGATTCTGCAGGGTTTGGAATGATTTTTATCTTTAGAAACGAGCACGGACAGAACAGTTGGGGAATGTTGCAAGGGCTTACTTGGGTCATTCAGATTTGCTCTCCTACCCAGGCTTGATTTAGTTTTTTTGCCTTGGAAAGGGAAAACAACGTGGTGCTTTGCTGTTGGCCACGGGCAGAGCCTGTGGGATGGATGTGTGGGATGGGACAGCCCCATTCCTCATCCCCTGCTTTGCTCCATCCCTGTTCAGGCACCTTTCCCAGCACTGAGTAAACCTCACCCTTGAGCACTGTTGGGTTTGTTTTTTTTTTTTAATGTTCTCCCCGTTCCTCCCATTTAAATGTGGATGTTGTAATTACAGAGCACAGAATCCCAGTTTTTAGAGATCTGTGACCACAATAAAGTGAATCCAGACACCAGAGTGGTTTCATTTGCTGCCACTGCAGCTGATTTCCTCCCCCAGCACTGCTGTGCAGTGCTCAGGGCTTGGCAGCCACCAAAACCAGCTGTCAAAAAACGTTTCTTACCCCCACACTTTTAAGTTAATGATGTTCTGAAATTAATGGTGCAGCAGACTAATCCTGTCATCTCATTTTGATGGACTCGCCGGCTCTTGCCAGTGATGTTTCCAACTGGCTGCTTTGTTTGGAGGCAGAGTGCTGAGGAAGTGGATCCCCAGGTCCCAGGGACTCTACATACATATATATATATACACACACATTGGAAAAATGTTGTTTTTTTTAAACTCATCTTAAGTTTTACAGCTTTAATTTGGTTGGGATATCGTGGTTCACCAACAAGCTTTCAGGCACATCAACAGGAACTTTTAGACAGCAGTGGATGAGTTTTTCCACTCCAGTGTCTCTGGTTGTCACTTTGCTCTGGAAGTGGCTCCAGCCCCACCCTGGGCACAGGAGAGGCACAGACTTCAGCAGTGGGGAGGAAATTGTGCTGTTGTGGTGAAAAGCTGAAGGAGCTGAGTGTGATTAGTTCAGGGAAAGGAAAAGTGGGAAAGGAGACAAAGATCTTCAAGTGTGGGAGAGCTGGAAGGGGATGGAACACTGGCACAAGTTGTCCAGGCAGGTTGTGGACTCTCAATCCCTGCAAGTGTCCAAGGCCAGGTTGGATGGGGCTTGGAGTAACCTGGGACAGTGGAAGGTGTCCCTGCCCATGACAGGGGGTGGGACTGGATGGGCTTTAAGGTCCCTTCCAACTCAAATCCACGATTCTGTGGGAATTAGTTGTTTGCCATGTCTGTCTCCACGTGGACAGGACAGGAAGCTGTTGGTTTAGGTGGTATAAAGGGAAAGCCTTGGGAATGTATAAATGGGAGAACACCAGGCTGAACACCTGGAGAGGGAGGTGAAGTCTCCAGGCCTCTGTCAGAGGTGATTCTCACACAGAAAAACCCTGTCCTGGGGCAGCTGGATTTTCCACACTTTCTCTACTTCTGTGGCTTAAGTCTCTTTTTCACCCCTAACACAATGTGGGGTTTCTGGCAGGCATCTCATCCAGCTTTCCTGGTAGCACCTTTGGGAGCTGAATCCTGATGGAGAATAGAAAAATAGAAAACATGCCCGTACCCAAAGACCTCTTCCCTCATCCTGAGCTCTCCAGCCCAGGGAAGGAGAGAGATTCATAATGGAGATGAAAGTTGCCATCTGGGTTCACTTTCCATCGAGGATGTTCTCCATGGAGAGCGGGGAGAGAAGCTGTTAACACCAGCTGTGGATTTAGGGATGCAGCAGGGAATTATCCTGCCTGTGGAAATCAGTTTAGTTGGAAGGATCTTGTGGTGTTGGGCACTGCAAGGATGGGAGTGGTGGGTAGGACTGGTTTTACTCTATTTTTTATTACAAATACAGATGTATTTTCCTTGTAAACATCAAGAGATGTAAAGGTAAAAGTTCCTGTCTGTGTTTTATACGATTTTTAATAGACTCTGTTTTGGAATTCTGTTTTGGTTTTGGAATGTTTTACAGACTTCTAAGAGGAATCCCTGTCCCAAATAACCCTTGCATTAAATAATCTGTGTAGCTCTGGGGTAGCTGAGCACAAAGGGAATGGAAATTTATGGGGCAAGTCTGGCCCATGTGCTTTTCCTCCTCCTGGAGCAAATAGAAACCATCATCCCACAGGCTTTGCACGCAGGAAAAAAGATGTTATATGGAAAAGGTGATGTTTTCTGCCAGGTGGGTTTGGGACCATCCTGGTCCTTTGCCTGTATGTGATTTTGGGGATGTGGGAAGCTCTTGTGGAGCCGTGTCCTCAAACCCAGCCTGGCTCTGCTGTACTGAAGCAGGAAGGGTTTTCATCAGGAATAACATAATTTAAACTGTGCTCTACTATCAGTTTTTGCTTTCCAGGAATGTACTTGAGCTAGAATTAATCAGCATGACAACATGGTGAAAAGCATTTAACCCAAATATTTGATGATGTTTATGATTCCCAGCTGATATTCACAGCCTGAGTGTGACATGAATTTTGCCTCCAATGACAAGTCATGGATAATGACATTGTTTCTCCCTCCAGAAAACAGAAATGACGTCCTATTTCAATTTGATTTAGGCAATCCAAATGGCATGTACTTTGAATTTCTGGCTTTGAAAAAGTGCAGATCAAAAGTTCCTCTGTTGAAATTTGTCCCAGCTTCCCCCCCAGGCTGCAAAATCACATCCATGTTTTTACTTGTCATTATCTGTCGGGAATGTTGCAAATGCCAAGACAGGCAGTAGTGAAAACCCCCATTTTTTTAATAAACACTCTCTTAACTCCTTATACAGGAGCTTGAGAAGGAAAAAAAAAAGGTAATTAAGTCCCAAACTCCAACCTGAAATCTGTGGGATTTGGGTACCTGCCTGTTTGTACCTATTAAAAAAAAAAAAAAATCCCTGCAAGAATTCCTGCTGCTTTTATGTATTTGGAGTGGGCCATTTGGTTTGGTTTCCTTGGCATTTGTATCCCAGGCTTCTTCAGAGAAATAAATTCACAAGTGTTGGCCTGTCATCACATGACAAACTCCGGAGCCCGGATTGATGTAATCGGCAACAGACACACGTCAGAGAACTTCATGTGGTTCAGAAGAATACAATATTTTATTAATTCCTCATTCTCTGTGTGTGTGTGTGTGTGTGTGTCTGTGTGTGTGTGTTTTAAATGAGCCTCAGGGGGTTCTTAACTTCTGCCAAGAAATAAGACTTAATTCCTACAAGTTTCTGTTGTGAGCAGCACCACGACCGTGGTGGAGAACAGCAGAGCGAGGTTCCCTTAATGACAGATGTCTTCATAAAGACCTGCTCTTATTAATAAATTAAAAAATTACTGTGCATTTTAAAGTTGTTTCTTTGTGCATCAGTAGCTCTGTGTGAAATGGTTGTTCAATCTGTTGTAGGATGTTCAGATTGATGGATTTTAGAACTGATTGAACTGGCGAGTATCAAATTAATGCACCTATTTGGGGTGTTTTCAGTAGCAGCAAATCCTGCTGGAAAATCTTTAAAACCTGGGGTGTTTCTCAGTTTTAGGGTTCTTTTTGTTTGGCTTTTGGGTTGGTGTGAGATGCACTACCCAAATAATAGTGTTAATATAAAAGATAAAATTAATAAAGCCCTGATGTGGCATTGAAGCTGTAATGGGACCAAACACAAGGAACAGCATCTTAAAACTTGTTAAACTTTGGGGTTTACGTGTGGTAGGAACTGATAATCTTACAGAAAGTCACTGCTGTAGCTAAGGCTAAAGGTAATTCCAGTAATTCCAGAGAAGACCAGGAGCAGCCCTGTGGGAGCCTCCTGGGACTTGGGATTGTGGTGTCCCTTCTGGGTCTGCTGCTTTAACATCTTCCTCAGAAGGAGGTGACCAAGTGCTTGGAGTGCTAAATACCACCTTACTGCCCAGAAATCAGGGAATTTGCTCTTCTTCCATTTCCAGGTAGCAGCAATTTCCCATTTCAGTTGCATGTTATGTGGTTCAGAGATGTTTCTGTGCTCTTTAGTGGTGTTTTGAAACTCAAAACGTGTGAAATGAGAAATAAAACTAATACAAGGCATAGTTCCCTTGAATTGTCAACCAAAACATTAATTGTTTTGCCTCTTCTTCGTTTTGTTTTTCAGGTATTCCTTTGGTAAGTGACTAAAAATGAGAAAACCTGCAGTAATAATTTATTGATGCATTTGTGGGTATGTAGCTTTTACATTTCTCCAGCTTGTTTGCTTGGTCTTTCTCTGTGAAATGTTTTAAGTTTTGATTATCTTTTTTTTGTTTGTTTGTTTTTAAATGAAGTTTTTGATTGTCTTTCACTGCGTTTCTTCCTGCCTATAAGCCCTTAAAGTAAGGAAATTCTGCAAATTAGGATTGAAGGAGACTTGGTAGAAGGGTTGAGTACCAAGAGAATCATTTGGAGGGTTATAGTTAAGATGAATAATTAAATATACCCGAGGTAGGGTCTGAAGGACATCCCTGTTCCTCCCAAAGTCCAGTTTGCTTTCCACAAGTGAATGTCAGGAACCTCTTACTCACATCCTGGGCTTTTCCCCTGGGGTGAGGGGCAGTTTTGCTCCCTTGGAGGTTGGGAAGGTTCATTCCCTGCTTTGCCCAGGTTGGATTTTCTTCCAGCACTAAGTTCTCCAACCCATTTCTACATGGAAAGGTAGAAATCCTGGTGGAAAACATTCCTGTCTGTGGAAATACTAGGAAAACTGCCAGTGTGCTGCTGATTTTCTGGGAAGTAATGTCTTGGAACAGCCTGTTTGGATGTGTCTTCTCCCTGCTGTGGGATTTGTGGGTGGAGAAGGATCCTGGGTCATGGTGTGGATGGAAAGGGGGTTCCCAAAGCATTCCCAAGTTGTCACAAGACAGTTACTAATGGAAAATATTCTACAAGAAGGCACAAGAATAGTTCAAATCCATTTGTATTGTGGGGGTTTGACCCCTTCTCCCCCAGGGAATTGCACCTTTGTCCTTGTTCCCAGTGGATGGTTTTAATCAGGGATAAGTGGACGAACTGTTTGAGTGTGAGTGGGAATATTGAGATTTATCCAGTGGAGAAGCAGAGGAGGATGGAGAATCCTTGCCATGGTGTCCATCAGGTGTCTCAGAGCACATTTGGTGTTGAATGTGGGTGTTTGAACCAGCTGGCCAGGACAGACCCAGACTCCTGTCGAGGACACTCAGCCTGGACTCAAGTTACTCATCTTCTGGATGTTTTCCACCCTCACTGGTGGTGTAGAAAAAAAATTGCCTTTTTTCAACTGGTGTTTCATCTTTTTTTGGCCTTTCTTTATGTCCTAAGTGGAGAGCCACCCTTCAAGGCTTACTGAAGTCCTTTGTACGCAGTAGGGTCTCTCCCTTCCTTGTTTTTGGCTTAAGGGCCACTTCGGAATGAGATGAATGAGATGTAAATCTTGAGTTACTTTTGTCAGAATACAGGAAAACCACAATATTTTTGTTATAGTATAGCTGAAACAACAACATTGTCAGCCATTGCTGGAGAAGTACATTAAATATTGCTGAGCTCTGGAAGCCTTATTCTTTGGGAGCATCTACTTCAAAGCAAAAGATCCTTAAAAAAAAAAAAAGAAAAGAAATTCCTGGAGAGTTCTTTGTAAATGCTGACTGTTTCCTATCCCCCCTCCAGGAAATGTACTTTTTTTTTTTGATACATCTTAGGCTGGATTTTGGTAGCCTCTATTAAAACTCCAGGCTGTCCCTATGAATTTTAAAGAACTCCAGAGCCTGGAAATAGCAACAAGCTCTCAGGCCAACTGGTACTGCCACAGGTTTTGCTCTTTGCCCTTACTCCTGTCAGGGGAGAGTGATTAAAAACACTCCTCCCTTTGAGGGAATGAGGTGGGAAAGAGCCAGGCAAGAGCTTCCACGTTGGGTGTTTGTCTCTGGAAGGTGGAGAGATGCTCTGGGATGGAAATCCCGGGGAAGGTGTTGGCCTGGGCTTGGTGCTGCCCTCAAATTGGCTGAGCTCTGATAACTTTAGGTTTTATTTCTTGTGATTCAGGTTATAAATGTGGCTTTAGGGCTGTGTTTCAGTGAGTGTGGTGCTGTTACTTCAGGTCCTTCCCTGTTCATGGGCACGAGGGTGGAGCTTCCCTGCTGGCACATCACTGGGATGGGTGGGCTGTTCTGGTGGGACTGGAGTACACTGGAGTGCTTTGGTCCTTCCTAGCTCAGTTGGATTCTGTGGAATTCTGGATCCTGGAAAGCAGAATATTTTGTATTGGTTGTATCACAAATTGTGGGAATGGGAGCAAAATGACTTTGATTTATGAGTGATCCAACCACTCTGAGCCTGTCTGAGAGGCCACCAGTCACATCCTGCATAAAATTCCATGTAGTGTTTGTGTGTCCCTCAGATGCTCAGGGGTCACACCTATGTGGATATTCCAGTTGTATCCCAAGGCAAATGATCACACCACAGTCAGCATTGAATGGACTGGGAGCTGTAGGAATTTTGGTGGTGTTTTGGTGACCATCTGACTCCAGCTGTTAGGATGCTGTTTGGACAGTGCTCTCAGGCACATGGTGGGACTCTTGGGTTGTCCTGTGCATGGCCAGGAGTTGGGCTTTGATGGTCCTTGTGGGTCCTTTCCAGCTCAGGATATTCTGGGATGGATGGATGGAGGTGCTGCCTGTCCTTGGTGGGGCACAGCTGCAGGATCAATTCTTCTTTTCCCAGTGGAAATGTGATTTAATATAATGATTTATTGTCTCTACCAGGGGCTTGGAAAAGGTGATGCTCTTTTACAAGTTCCTTGTCCTCTCTCTTCCATTCTGCCTTATTGTTTTAAGCAGCCCCAGATATTCATAAGACACTTGGATGGTCCTGAGTGTGTCCTGAGATATTAAATAAGGTGGGAGCGGGAGCTAAGCAGGAAAACTGCAAGGACTGTGTTGTGATGGATGGGAATGTCTGTGTAGAGTAAAATTCCAGGGGTGATGTGGGCAAATGATGTCACTGTCCAGAGAGATTCTGACTCCATGTGGTCACCTTTGTGGCCATTGGATACCTCTTGGGCCAGCAATCCATATTCCCAGCAAGGAGCACAAGGAAAAGACAGGAATGGCATCCCTTTACCTCGTGCTATGAATGGGATCATTAAACAGAAAGGATGGAGAAGCAGCTGATCTTATTTGAGTCCTGATGCACAAAAGTGTCCTATTTGGAGCCAAAGCAAATGTTTCCTTAGGGATTGTTCCAGGGAGCCTTGCTCCTGCACTCCTTGCAGGCCAACTGTATGGCCAGAATTAGAAGCATATTTTAAAAATAAGAGCTTTTTTTTTTCTTTCCACCCCTCTCACAGTAAATTTTCTTGCTCATCTTGGTGTGGAGAGAAGACAATTGAATTAAACCCTGTATTTTATTCCATTATCTGTAAACATGGAATGAGCAAATAACTCAGCTCATACCCAAAATGCCCCCAAATTTTATATTGCATTTATTATCTCAGAATTTGAGCTGAAGTGTGTTTTGATTAGAAGTAGAATAAGAAGTTAAGAGCAGAGTAATGGTAATTCTCCATTACTTGTTAAATCCTCACTCTTTGCTTCAATGCAAATTGTTCCAAGGAGGATTTTCTTTTAAAAGGTCTTCAGGGATCTTGAATTTTAGATGTGCATTGACATAAAATTCAATGTTAGAGTGCACAGCTGGGGTTCTGGCTTTTGCTGTGTGAGATTGAGACGTTTCTCCTTTGTGAGCGTGTTCCCGAGGAAGGGCTGAAGTTGTCCTGGTGGTTGCACTATCCCAGGGAGCAGCACTGAGGAGAGTGAGAGGAAAATGGAATGGCTGAGGTCAGACTTCACTAGTGCAGGCCCAAAGCTTGGTTTAAGTGTGCTGAGATGGGGATGTGTCTGAGCTGAGCTCTGCCCTTGGTTCCTGCAGATCCACCTGCAGTGGGTGGGGTTGCCCAAGAAAATTCCCTGGCAGAGGTTGTTGCCCTCAGAAGCTGTGGCTGAACATCCCTGGAAGTGTCCAAGGCCAGGCTGGACTGGACCAGGAGCAGCCTGGGATGGTGGGAGGTGTCCCTGCCCGTGGCGGGGGGTTGGAACAAGATGATCTTTGTGGTCTGCAACCCAAACCAGGCTGTGATTCCATGTTTTCTCACGTGGCCCAGGGAATTCTCATGCTGGCACCCCATGGCACTTGTGAGCTCGTTGCACAGCAGACGTGTGGGAGTGACACTGGCAGTGGGACCTGGAGGATGAGTTGGGCTGTGTTGTTTTTCCTGGAGAACTTTGCTGCCTTCCCAGCAGGAGAGCCTGGAGCTGAGTGTCCCAGAGAGCCCCTGGGAATGGCTGGGGTTGAACACCCAGATGCTGCTTTTTATTCCTCCTCCCCCACACCGAGATGGGAGGGACGGGGCAGCTTCCCAACCATTCCTGTTCCTGGCTAATATTGGGATCTGCTGTTCCTGTTTCTCGTGTAAGAGTGGGAAACTTTTCTCTCTGTCTTATTAAATCTATTTTTCAAGCTGTCACTTAACCAGGTCTAGTGACAGAGTCGGATGTTTATGTGGCCCTGGACACTTGAACTCTGGTGTTTTCAATCACAACAGCACCTTTTGCCAGCCGGTCTGAATTAAATCCTCCTCCTGACCTTTTACCCTCGCCGCTCTTAAATTCATGCTTTAAAAACAGCTTAATGAGGGGTTTACTGGCCCAATTGGAAGTTTTTATTAAAACCTATTAGTGTGCTGGAGTAGCCTGCCTGAAGGAAACGATTAGCCCAAAGCAGCTCGGCTCGGAGCTGGCCCTTGGCCACGCCAGGTTTTCCCTAAACTGCTTCCAGACCCACGTTAACCCCAACACTGCAGCCTGCATGGAATTCATATCCTCTGCTTTAATTTATGGCTTGTCTGATTCCCTCCCCAGCCTCTCCCCGTGTTCACGAGGGCGTTTGGTTTTAATGTGATTAGGGTTGCATTAAAGGGCAGCGTTGCCTTTGGGTCGGGCCTGGCTGGTTGGAGAACCTCAGTTGAGTGGAGGTGTTCCCCCAGAACCTTTGGTTGGTGCTTCCCCAGGGATGGGGTGGCAGAGCCACGATGCTCCTGGTTAAGCTCTCCATGAGTTGGTGGTACAGCTGCACTGGTGGAACACCCCAGGGTTTGACATTCCTGGGGGACACAGACCATGGATAAGGAGGGTGGGAGCTGGGGGGTGGAAATGCCAGCTGGCTTCTGTTGTGAACTTCCAGTTGGATCTTAACTTGTTTGCTGTGTTTTATGTTAAAAATTGGGCCAGTGGTTCTTGCCTATCTTAAAAACAAACCTTACAGGGCAGCTGAAGCCCTGTGCCATTACCTCCTTGGTTATGTCCCTGTGGAGCTAAGAAACATGGGTCAGAGCTCCTACTTGTTAAGAAAAGCCTGGTCCACTGGAAGGTGTCCCTGCCCATGGCAGGGATTGGAACTGGATGGTCTTTAAGGTCCCTTCCAACTTAAACCACCCCAGGATTCTGTGAAGGCAAACTGAAGATTGAGGGTTGGAATCTCACTTTGCAAAACCTGCTTTTAGCCCAGAAATGAGCCAGATTCCCTCCTAATAAATTTCAAAATTAATAGAAAAAAAAAATGAGGAGGTGCCAATATCCTGGCCAGGCTGCTATTTAAGTGACAGAAATTGAGGTTCTGGGATACGTTTTGAGCATCATAAAGCAGAAATAATCCCCAAACAAAAAGCAACCGGTCCCTCTCCACACCCTGAGTGTCACTTCCTTTATTTTTGCTGGCATGTGGATGCACCAACCTCGGGAGGTGCCTTCTAAAAAGAATGTTTGAGGAAAAATCTGCCATTAAAGTTATTACCGCGCAGCGGTGCCTTTGATTGCGGCAATTATGCAAATGATTGGAAGGGATAAAATACTTCTTTAACGAGGACTGATGGAAATGGTGGTGCTGGAATGAGAGCAGGAACTCCTTCAAACAACATCTTTCCGTGCAAGGAATTTTCTTGCAGCCCTTTGCCTGGATCTCGACCTGTGGAGCCCATGACCGGCCCGCGGATGTGATTTTGTTTTTTATTTTCCCTTAATACAGGAATGTAAGTGGGTGGAATGGGAACGCTGGTCTTGCAGAAACTGGGAAACCCTTTCCCTAAGCAAATTGTTTCTCCACAGTCTTGTGACTTGACTTTTGTCCTCGCCTTAAGAAAAGGAAACAAACAGAAATGCTTTTTGCAGGCAGAGGTTTCGTCCTTCGGAGGAGCCAGGAGGAATTTCTGCGTGGAAAAGGGTGGTCAGGCATTGGAAGGAATGGGAGTCCCCATCCCTGGAGGTGTCCAGGGAACAGCTGGACGTGGCACTGAGTGCTCTGGGCGGGGGGACAAGGTGGGGATTGATCACAGCTTGAACTCCATGATCTTGGAGGGCTTTTCCAGTCTTAGTGATTCTGGGATGCTTTGGGTTTCATCAGAAAAGGTGAATTGCCCTGGCAAGGGTGGAGCTCTCCTCCGTTAAGTCTCTCAGATTAAAGCACTGCCAAGGTTAATTGAAATTAAAATAACTGGAGTTTTCTCCAGTGTTGGTTTTAAAGCACAGGAGCTGTTTCCTAGAATTTGGAAAAACGTTGACCACAGTTAGAAGGAAACATCTGTTGTTGGTGTGGCTCGGACATGGATCTCCTGGTTTAGCCTGTGGTGCTTCAGCTCAGGTTTAGCTGCTGGTGGAGCAGATCTGCTGAGCTTTGTCATGTGTGGCACCAGTGGGGGATCACTGTGTCAGCCCAAATTGTTCACTCAAGGTGTCAGTGAACAGTCAGTGCCTTGGCTCTGGACTGGCTCAAAAAAGAGGGGGAGGGACTTTTTGCATGGTCAGAGAGTGACTGGACAAGGGATGATGGTTTTAAAAAGAGAGGGACAGAGTCAGGTTGGATATTGGGAAGGAATTGTTCCCTGTGAGGGTGCTCAGGCCCTGGCACAGGTTGCCCAGAGAAGCTGTGGCTGCCCCTGGATCCCTGGAAGTGTCCAAGACCAGGCTGGACAGGGCTTGGAGCAACCTGGGCTAGTGGAAGGTGTCCCTGCCCATGGCAGGGGGTGGGACAGGATGGGCTTTAAAAGTCCTTTTCAACCTAAACCCTTCTGTGATTCTTTACTTGGAGAAAGACAATTAGTTCCATTAAGTTTCAAGTGTGTAAAAGTGAACCTGTTCACAGATGCACCTGAGCAGTTTGGTCCTGGCACTGACTTCTCTGGAGTTTATTTTAAAGCCAGCACTTGTTCTCCCTCTCTTGCCTGAGCCTCTCCCTTATCTGCTGTCCCGAGCTTAGGCTGGATTTGTGTTAAGCCTTTCCTTTAAACTCGTGGCTTTCTGCCTGTTCTCAGTTGCAGCTTCCTGTGCAAGAGCAGAAACAAGACTGGGGTTAATAAAAGTGGCACCTCAGTTCTTTAAAAAATATAAAACCCTTGTATAGTAACATTCTCATACCAAGGTGGGTCTGAAGGATGGCACTGGCACTGGTCAGGCTGCTGAGGAGGATTTATGTCCAAACATCCCAGCTTGGACTTGTTTGTGCTGAAAAAGAAGGCTTTTTTGTTTGTTTGTTTTTCCTTTTTGGTAGGGAAAAAAAGCTGGTTCAAAATTCAGTCTGGGCAAGGGAAGTGCTGCCCAGCACCAGAATCTGCCACCACCTTGGGCTGAGGTTCAGCATTGTCTGATCCCACAGAGGAATGGGGTGAGCTGAACACAGCACCCACTTCTTTGGGGAGTTAAGGAGATCAAATGTCCTTCCCCAGCTGGACCGTGGCCAGGAGAGGGTGATTAATTCCCCTACTCCTTCAAGGAGTGGGAGTTTTAATGACCCAGTGATAAGATCCTGAGTTTGGTGCATCCTTTGGAAAAGCTGAGCTCCGCCTGCCCAGCCCGGCTGTGGCACCGGCTGTGCTTGGATTTGGGATTGGCTTGGCAGGGGGGAGGGATGGGAGGTGTGGTGTGGGCAGAGTGTCACCTGCAGGGTCCTCACCTGTGTCCTGGAGCACAGATGGGTTTGGAAAGGCAGCCAGGCAGGTGGGAGCACCCTGACCTCACCCAGGCTGTGGGCTGGGGAGAGGCCCCAGCAGTTGTTGTGGCTGTTGGGAGTTTTGGTTGTTCCTATTTCATTGCACAAAAGGATGAGTTTTTTTCCCTCTGGAAAACTGGAGCAAAGTCTCTCAGCCAGGCTGACCTCGGACAGCAGCCCCAGAAAGTGTTCCCGTAAATATTGTACAAGTGATTATTTTTTTCCTTTTGCTCTATTTTTAAAACCCCAAACTCAGACAACTGTTTGAAATCGGATTTTTTTCCAAGTGTTTAATCAATTGCAGAGGACATTGGCATTATTTTATGTCATGGAATCTTGGAATGGTTTGGGTTGGAAGGGACCTTAAAGCTCATCCCATTCCAACCCCCTGTTGTGGGCAGGGACACCTTCCACTAGCCCAGGTTGCTCCAAGCCCCATCCAACCTGGTCTTCACCTCAGTCCTGGATTCCTGATGGATTTTCTGCTTCAAACACAAACCTTCAGGCTTGAAGGATCTTGGACATGCTGCAGAGCAGGAATAGTGGCACTTGTTGTCCCTGAAGTATTTGCCAGTTGTCATAAACTCCAAGAACTGGGACAGCCCAGGGATAATCCACCTGCTTGGAAAACAGTCAGTTCTAGGGAATAAGCCCAAAACCCAACTTAAAAGCAGAATCCACCTCAAAAGTGGGAGGGAGTCAAGTTTTTTTTCTGATTTTTAGTGAGAAGGACAAGCTGGGGAGAATCCAGTGAAAACAATGGATCAGCTCCATGACAGTGTTGGCCTCCACAGGCTGACACTTCCCAGCGTGGGGCTGTTTAAATTCCCTGTGATACTGCCAGGCTTTGGATGGGAGGAGGATGGGAGATGGGCAGAGCTGCCTCCAAGGCTTGCTTCCATCAAAAGTGCAGGTTTGGCCTGGGAGAGCAAGTTTTATTTTTATTTTTCTATTTTTCTGAAGTTTAAATAAACCTTGATGTGCAGAATAACCCCTGAATAATCAGAGTAGACAGAAGGGCATCCAAGGAACTGCTGGAGGTTTTATTTTCCATTAACCACACTGTCATTTCTGACCTGCATCTGATTTATCTGTGGCTCGTTAACCACTCAAATGCCCTTTTTCTGACCTTATCTACATCACTATAAGAGTTTTATGGCAGTAATTTATGAGGATAATTACAGCTCTGCATGTAAAGTTTTGGAGCACCATTTTTCTTGGAGATGGTGAGTCTTGTTGGGTGTTCCCAAGGTATATGGAAGAATTACAAATTAAAGGGTTGAGGTCTTGGCATTGGCCATCTCTGGGCAGCTGGAGGTCGTGTGTGGAGCTCTGAGGAAGGCTGGTGAATCCAGCTCTTGGGATAGTCCTCATCCTTCTTTTATTTGCTCTGGCGTGTGGAGTTTTGAGTAGAAGTCCCTTGTTTTTGGGTGCTTTCCATCAGGAATGTTTGATGAGCAGGAATTCTCTGCAGTTTGGGTCACATTAAAAGGTCTTGATCTGTTGTCTTTTTTTAATCAGTCAGAGGATTGAGAAAAAAGCTCCTTGCCTGGAGAACCATGAGCAGACCTGCAGCATCTCCATGCACAATCCCAGCTGCTCCATGGAAATGGAAGAACACTTTATTTAGTCTTCCTGCCCATTTTTATCTGGTACTCACTTTTTTTTTTTTTTGGCCATATATTAAAAATCCATTGACTTGGCCAATAAAATAAAGGTTTGATTACAAGACATGTCTCCTATTGTGCTCTCATGAACTCTTGCTGTCTCTCTTCGTGCTGGAAGGAGGTGCAGTGATGTGTGGGGTTGGGTTTTTTTCCCCCCTTTTAAGTTGTCTTCTGAAGGGTATTTATTGGACTGTTCAATGCTACTGAGGCTAAATTTTGTTCAGTGTGTTTGTGCTGGCAGAGTCCCTTTTGAAGCCTCTGTGGTTCTTCACAAGGCTCTATTTTGAAGTTTATTGCATTTTCTCTGTTCACTCCCCATATAAAGCCTGGTGGAAGTGTTGGCGTTGGGCAGTGGAGGGAGAGCCAGAGGTCAAGTTTGATCTTACTCTCAGTGCCAAACTCCTTGAACCCCCCCTGGAGCAGGGAACAAATTCCATGAATGGAACTGTCTGTGCATTTCTTCTTTGTCCAAAAATGTTGTTTCCTTGTCATTATTTATGGGAATGAACCGGGTCGAGCAGATTTCTGGATCAGAGAAACGAAATCAGCCCTTTTGGAGTTGTTGTGATCCTTTTTGTCTCTAAATTAGGGACAAAACGTGTCACAGGTAGAGATTTGGTGAATAGAAATTTAGACATCAGTTGCACTTGTCATATAAAAAAAAATGCATGTGTTGGTGTGTTTGTGCCAGGGAAAAATGTGGTTCTTGGCAACCAGATATTCCGTGTTTCCCCATTTAAATGTGAGCAAACGGATTTGTGTGAAGGAGATGATTTAATGACTGAGCACCACTAAAAATCTGTATCTTTGTGAATTTAGTGGGGTTTGACTGCATTTTTCAGCATCATCTGAACTTCAGATTTGGGGTGAAATCATTCCAAGAGCAAAAGAGCAGCACAAAGAGTGCTCAGAGACGTCGGATCAGGGAGCTCAGGCCTTGGAGCTGCCAGTTTTCTTACTGTCCCCAGAGTTTGACTGAAAGGAATTCACTGTGGCAACAGGGAATTGAAATATTTTGTGTTGTTCTTATGTGATTTGTGGCATCTTGGTGCAAAACTCGAGGCTGCTGCGTCTGCTTCTGACTGAGCCCCGTGTGGGACACCCTGATTTTTCTGAAATCCTCTCCCAGCACTTGGGTGTTAGAGTTTCACCTCAGAATTTTTGATTTAAGGAGAATGTTACCTCGCCCAACGTTCCTGTCCCTCCTCCTCGGCGCATCCACCCTTCGACTCTTTGAAAAAATTTTGCTCCATTTATTTATTTTTTAGTCGAGCGAAATAATTTTCTCATGGGTTTCTTTTCCGTTCCTGAGCCGGGTGAAACCGCAGTGTTAAGCCCTGCTCTTCCCAGTCAGTCATAGGAAGTGAGAGGGAGCCAAGGTACATATTTTATGTTAGTCAGAAGAGATAAGTGTCAGGATTTCAAAGCGAATTCCACGCCGCGATTTCCAGCGCTGAAATCTCCGCCGGCCCTCGGCTCTTGTGCCCCAGTTGGGAACAGTTGGGGCTTTTATTGCAACTCTCTTGTGTTTTCCTGTTCTTTTCTGGGGGGGTTGTGCCTGGATGCATCCCAAAATTACCTGTCCCTGTTATAGCCTGGAGAAGAGAAGGTTTTGGAGTGACTGAATTGTGGCCTTGCAGCTCCTGAAGGAGCCGATGAGAAAGATGGACTTGGACTATTTACAAGGGCCTGGAGGGACAGGAAAAGTGGGAATGGCTTCCCACTGCCAGAGGGCAGGGTTAGATGGGATATTGGGAAGGAATTGTTCCCTGTGAGGCCCTGGCACAGAGAAGCTGTGGCTGCCCCATCCCTGGAAGTGTCCAAGGCCAGGTTGGATGGGGCTTGGAGCAACCTGGGCTGGTGGAAGGTGGGCAGGGGGTGGGACTGGATGGGCTTTAAGGTCCCTTCCAACCCACACCATTCTATGATAATCACTCTAGGAAAACCCTGGAATAGTGGGAAAACTGCAAGTAGCAAAGCTGGAGAGGGTGCTGGCCAGGAGGGGGAGGAGGAAGGTGAGTGATGCTGTGCTTTGAAAAGAGCACAGCATCACTTTGAAAAGAGCAAAAGTCACTCCTGTCCTTGCTCAGCCGAAGGTTTAAGGCCTGAAGGACGTGGTCTGTTCCCAGGGGATGTGCCTGTTGAGGGCGGGGGGCTGTGTGATCCATGTGGAGGAGGATGAGCCTGTGGATGAGGTCCCACTGCCTGGTGAGCAGGAACTGCATCCTCCATGTCCTGTATCCCTGGATGTCACACGGGGATCAGGCTTTCCCCAAGGAGCTTCCAGACCTTTATATAAAGCTGCTCCATAGGAGCAAGAGATTTAGGCACGCTGCCTAAAATAACAGTGTTTTAGTAGCAGGATTTTGATTTCTATCCTCTGCTTTCAGGCTCTAAGGTGATTAAACCATTAAGCCCAGACTAAGGAGCTCAAGGTCTCAGGGAGCAGGTAGTGAGGTGTGGAGGTTTATGAGGTCACCTCTGGATTTACCCCTTCTTATGAACATTTATCAGGGGAGGAGATACAAGATTATTTTTGGGTTTGTTTGAGCTGTGTCCGATTCAGCAGCTGCCCTGGAGCTGGGCTGGGAGTGAGGATGGAGTGAGTAGGAAGGATGAGGAATCCCGAGCGGGCTGTGGTTTTCTCCTGCAGCCTGAGCCCTCTCCACATGGATTGCTCAACCTCCCAGCCTCCCTGGAGCTGGCTCGGGGCCGGCCGGACTCTGCGTGGGCAGCCTGGGCTCCGACCTGCCCAGGCCCATGCAGGGCTGGCTTCCAGGGATGGCTGGGAAAGAGCAAAGGCAGGAACAGATCCTGGAGCTCCAGTCCGGTCAGATGTCACCACCCAGCCTTCTGCTTTTCCTTCTGGAAAAGCCACGTTGGGGCAGGATGACAGAGACCTGCCTGGGAACCGGGCAGTGCTCCCAGGGGGAAAAAGTCCTCCTGCAGCTCCCCAGGGGGGAAAAGTCCTCCTGCAGCTCCCCAGGGGGGAAAAGTCCTCCTGCAGCTCCCCAGGGGGAAAAAGTCCTCCTGCAGCTCCCCAGGGGGAAAAAGTCCTCCTGCAGCTCCCCAGGGGGAAAAAGTCCTCCTGCAGCTCCCCAGGGGGAAAAAAGTCCTCCTACAGCTTGCCAGAAAATAGGGTGGTGCTTCTGTGAAAGGAGGGAACAGAGATGATCCCCCAAAAAATAGCAAGGGAGAGGACAAAGAAGCCATGAGCAATCTGGGAGCAGGGTAGGGAGGAGACCTCAGGAAGGATCCTCAGGGGGAAGGGTGAGGGATGAGGGGTAGAAATGGATGGGGAAATGGTTCTTGTCCCTGGTTTTGGGTTGCTGAGGTCATTTTGTTGTTATTTTGGGATGGAGAGCCCTGGTGGGGGCTCTGCTGGGCCTCCCAGCTGCCCGAGGAGGCCGTTGGGGATGGAGCTGTGGCACAGCCACTTGTCTCCACCAACTGTCACCGGGGCAGAGGCTGCCAGGATCTTCTGTTTAGTTAAACACAGGTTGGGAAACACAACAGCCAAATTCCGGGTTAAATCTGGAATGGTGTCAGTGCAGTTGGATCTGCCCAGCTGTGCTGGGTATCTCAGCCAGAGGAAAACACAGCACAGAGCTTGGAGACAGGGAAAAATCCCCCCAGGGACGGGGAAGGGAGATGCCAGGGAGGTGTCTGAGGGGATAACACAGAACTGTGGCTCTTCCCATCTCTTCTGCCCTTTGCTAAGCTTTAAAATACCACTTTTGTCCTCTGTATTGCCATATGTAATATAAATGTATTACACTCTCACTTACATGACTTCTTTATATTCTTAATGATATTTTTCTGGTTTATTGAGCTTTTCAAACAGGCAGTGGCCAGAAGGATGAGAACACCTTAGAGCCATGATGTAGTGCTTCAGAATGTACCCTTTAAATTGAACTCCAGGAAATGCAGCTCTGATGGCAAAGCACAACTCATCATTGTGCACCTTCTGCAGTGTTGTGGCAGCCCTGTTGTGGCAGCTTAGGTGGTGATTTCATCTCTTCATTTCTTTATTTTAAGAGAAAGTCACTCTGCTGATATTCCCACCTCCAGGAATATGGAAAGCTTGGAGGTCTGAAAATGGTACAGAGACAGTTAAGCAGGGGAATTTGGCCAAGAGTTTCTGGCACACAGCTTGGGCAGTTAGAATGATTTATTATAATATTTTCCCATCTGTTTGTTATTATTAAATATGAAGTACTGATGTTGCACAATCTTACCTTTTGGATTTATGACCAGGAGAAATCGGTGTAGGTTTTTATCAAATACCTTTTAACTCTGACTTACGGGTACAAACAGCATTTTGAACTTCTCCTTTGTGAGTTTAAAGTAAAATGAAATTTAAAAACTCCTGGCACGTGCCACTCTTCAAGGGTCACCGCTTTCTCCTTGGAAAATGGTCCTGCATGTGAATAGCTTTGTGTTTGATTTCATTTTTAAATCCTGGGTCACCAGCACCTTCTGTTCTTGCTTGGGTTGTGTGTCCTGGGCACTGCTGAGGCACCTCAGTCCTGTGTCCAGTTCTGAGCCTGGACTGCAGGACAGACTTGGAGGGGCTGGAGCATGTCCAGGGAAGGGAAGGGAGCTGGGGAAGGGGCTGGAGCAGCTGAGGGAGCTGGGGGGGCTCAGCCTGGAGAAAAGGAGGCTCAGGGGGGACCTTCTGGCTCTGCAACTCCCTGACAGGAGGGGGGAGCTGGGGGGGGTCGGGCTCTGCTGTCAGGGAACAAGGGACAGGAGGAGAGGCAATGGCCTCAAGTTGTGCCAGAGGAGGTTCAGGTTGGACAGGAGGAGGAATTTCTCCGTGGAAAGGGTGGTCAGGCATTGGCAGGGGCTGCCCAGGGAGGTTTGGAGTCCCCAGCCCTGGAAGTGTCCCTGGCTGTGGCACTCAGTGCTCTGGGCTGGGGGACAAGGTGGGGATGGGGCACAGGGAGGATCCAAGGGCTGGGAGGGCTTTTCCAAACCTCAGTGATGATTCTGTGAGGAATGTGGTCAGTTTTGGCTGTGCACACGTAGGAGGCTAAATACTATATATATGTATATATATATATGTAGAGAATTGTGAAGTAGAAGGTTCATGGGATTGTCAAAAATTCTCTCAGGCTGCTGATCCCACTGCCTTGCTCGGGGGCATCTCAGGCTAGTGGGAGCTGGAGGTGTCTGTGTGGATTTGTCACACATGTCACCCTCTGGGGAACCCCCTGCAATGGCAATAACTCCCAGACCAACATCACCTCCAGAAATTCCAGATAATTGCTGAAAAGTCCCCTCTCTGCAGATGTATCAGTTGGAGAAGGATCTGGGCTCCTGTTTTGAAATGCAGCAGTTTTCCCTCCTTTCAGTCCAGAGCTTTGCTGTGCTCAGTTCTCTTTATTTCTGCATTTCCAGATACTTCAAAAGATGTTTTATCGTAGATTCTGTACTCTACCCTGCCATGTTGTCACTAAGAGTGGGACACTGTGTCACACCAAAAAGTGTTGATCTCTTTTAAATGGCTTTCTAGACTGTCTGAGCAACACCCTGTTTGGAACTGGATCATCTTTAATGTCCCTTCCAACCCAAACCATTCTGTGATTGTGTTAGAGTATTTTCTGGTTTGAAATTTACTATGTTACCATGTAGAAACTGGCTGGTTTGTAATGATTTTAACAAGTAACAGCTCTTTTAGCCTTGCTCTGGGTTCCCTTCCCCGCATTCCAGATGATTTTTCAGCAGGACATTTTTTTCCCTCTTCCACCCAGGGCATTATTGGTGTGAGCACACGTGGCCTCAGGTGTTTGATAAATCACCAGGGTAAGCGGTGCTGGTGTTCGAGCTGCCTTCCCACATGGTTCCAGTTATGGAATTCCAGCCCTCACTCCACTGACAAGTTTCCCATTAATGATTGAAAGTTCACATCAAAGCCCGGGCGGTGATTTCTGTCGATAAAATGAATTCATTCTTCGAGCAACTGCTTCGGAGGTGTTGCCATCCACTTGAAATTCCGGGATTAAAGCAGTGGCAGGATGTTTTCCCCTGCTTTGGGGTACTGATAACTATTTGTATGGAAAACCCCTGAGCTGTACCTGCTATCTTGCATTTCCAGGTTGGCTGCACATTGCTGAACGCTTAACGAACACACTGCATCTCTGTTCTGGGGCACATACACGATCTTTGAGATTCCTTCCAACCCCAACCATTCCATGATTTTCAGCCTGAGTTAATAACACTGTAGAGTGAGGACAGAAAAGCCCCATGATTAATTCATCTGGTTCATTTTATGCACTGAAGTCATTTGGATTTCTTACAGCGGGTGTTCGAGTCTTGTGGTGCCGGGACACATGTGAGGAGCTGTTTAATATCAGTTGTCACTATCCTGGGTGATTGTTGTTTTTTTTTTTGTTAAATGTGGTTGATTTCAGCGGTTTATATAAAAACATAAAAAGCCACTTCTTCAAATTAGAAGCAAAAATTCTTAATTATATGGTAGGGAACGTGCCTGCAAGTGAATTTGATGTCACACGCATGGGAAAGCCACCACCCAGGTTGCCGGCGGCGAGGAGCAGAGGAAAATCTTGCTCTGTGCTGTGTTATGTTATCATTAAACTGCTGAATCCTTCCAACTGGCAGCAGAACTCAGGGAATGGTAATATTTGTGGGAAAACATGCTGCTTTGCTTCTCCCCTCCTTGCTTTACCAGGAAGGCTCCACAGCGTTTGCAGCGGGGCTGGAGATGGGGATTGCTGGGAGTTGCCGTAGGGAGATGTGGTCTGGGTGTCCAACCTCATGCCTTTCTTCAGAAAGCCAGGAAAGCCTTGGCTCTGAGGGTGGGGAGGCCCTGGCACAGGTTGCCCAGGGAAGCTGTGGCTGCCCCTGGATCCCTGGAAGTGTCCAAGGCCAGGTTGGACGGGGCTTGAAGCAACCTGGGCTGGTGGAAGGTGTATCATCCAGGTGGAACTGGATGGGCTTTAAAGTCCTTTCCCATCCAAACCGTTCCAGGATTCTGTGCTTCTGTGGAGGATCTGGAGGGACAAGTGAGTTACTTCTGAATCAGGAGTGTGCCAGAGGCTGCAGGAGCATCAGGGCATCTTGGCTGATCAACTGAGTGTGCAGAGCTCAGCTCAGCTGGGTTTGACACCAAAGTCATGGGCTGTGCCCACCCCACCAGCCTGGCAGCATGGCCAAGCCTTGGTCACCCGGCCTTCTCTTCCTGACAAAGTTTGGGTGAGCAACCTTCGTGCTGCCACATCCTTAGAAATCCATACAGAACATCCGTGGTGACAAACAGCAGAATTCCTGCTCTGAGCTTCTCCAAGAATTAATTTACAATCGGTTTGAATTTTGTAGCACAAGCAGTAGGTGGTAAATGTTAGTTAAGAGCTTGAGGAAGCAGGGAAAGGGATAATGATTTTAAAATGCATTCCTGGAAACAAACAAAAAAAATAGTCTTACCAAGGAAACTCTTGGATAATTTAGAATGAAAGATTGAGTCCCGTGAGTGTGTGTGGAGTTTCTCCTTTGTTATTGTTGTTACTGTGTTTTGGGGTTTTTTTAATGATCTCCTGGCTAGAGGAGAGGAAATACAGGATTTAGGATTGTCTTTTTATTGCTGTGTTTTCTTCCTGACTATGGGATGTAGACATGAACAAAAATGGAATTATGAGGCTTAAAATATTAGTTGTTGCTTCCTGACGTAGCCATGTCGGGAGCCTCAGGATTCCTCCATCGCTCTCCCCAGCTCTGTAGATGCAGCAAGGATTGCCTAGACCCTGCTCTGGGACAGAAATAATTGATGTATAATTCCCTGGAAAGGGAAATTGGGGTGATGGATGGGGCAGGAATAAGATCTGGATGTGCTGGTGCCTCGGGAGCGGGTCCGTGTCCCGCCAGCACCTGGTGTGGTGGTACCCAAGTTATGGGGCAAAGCCACCAAAGGAGGTTGGGAAGCTGAGGCAGTGGGATGGCCTGGAGCAGATCCTGGTAGACCAGAGACTTTCCCTGGAGTGGGTTTAGTCTTGCAGAGTCACTGATGTTGTTCCTCTGCCTTGGGTGAGTGTGGATCGGAGCGGGCGTGACTTTGAAGGGGATGTTGTCATTTTGGGAACACAGATATGTTTTAATTCCCTTTCCAGGATTTTCTTGATTGCTCCCTTGATACTCCTCCCATCAAAGGATTCTCTTGGCAGTTGGGTGTGATGGCTCAGGTCTGTCCCAGCTGAATTTGGCCCAGGGGACAGGTGAGGACAGAGCAGAGCAGCAGTTTGTGGTTGAGTTCTGCCTCCTTGGAGGCTGGGAGTGGCTCCTCAGGGAGTTTCCTTTCAGGAAAATGGCTTTGGAGCAATAATTTTTTTATTTTTACGTTTGTTTAGCACATAATGCTATCCAATAGTGGGCAACAACTCTGCAAAGCAGCCAGAAAGCAAGAAAATATATGTTCTTTTCCAAGGGTTGGGGAAGATCAGGAGAAGTAAAAGTAATTTATCCCAGCTGGTATTCTCAGCCTGAAACGAGTGCCTGGTGTTTTCCAAAAACTAGTGTGGCTCAGAGCTTCCAGGAATTAGAACCTTGTTTTTCTTCAGGCAGCATTAGCAGGGATCAATCCCATGGAAGATGTGCAGTTAATGTCACTTAAGTGTGGCTGTGTCACTGACAACACACTTGATGGAGGAGGTGTTAATTTTGTTTAATGAAGTCCTGGGGTATCTGCAGAAATTCTGATGGATATCAGAGCTAAGATACAGCTCTTCCTGATGAGAAACTGGATGTCAAAATACACACAAATTTATCTGTTTTCCTTTAGTTTCAACGATTTCAAGGAAAAAGAAAAGGTTACTGAGGAATTCATAGAATCATGGAATGGTTTGGGCTGGAAGGGACCTTAAAGTTCATCCAGTTCTACCCCCTGCCATGGGCAGGGACACCTTCCAGTGTCCCAGGTTGCTCCAAGCCCTGTCCAGCCTGGCCTTGGACACTCCTAGGGATGAGGCAGCCACATCCTCCCTGTGCTCAGGTTAGAACAAACTCAGCATTGGATGTTTCCTTGTTGCTTCTGTAGTTATAAATTTGGGGTTGTTTTTTGGAAGTTTTTCTCCTCTCCTTCTTTTTCTGGCTTCATCTTTGTGCCTGGACTGTCCCTCCCACGTGTGGTGCCCATCCCAGTGCCCTTTGCCAGGAGCAGTGGCCCCAACCTCCCTGTGTGCTCCCCGTGGGCTCCCATCACCCTCCCTGAGCTTTGGCAGGAACATCCCAAGGTGCATCAGGGTATGACCTGTTTGAGGCACAGGAAATAAGGGATCTCTAAAGGGGGATTTAATGTGCCCTTTGGGCAAACAGGAGTTAAATATTCAGAATATGGTAATGCCCAGCAGCCTGTGTTTGATCTGATTTCCGCTGAGGGGAAGCAACATCCCTGTGGATTTGGAACCAACAGAGCAAACCTGGGCTGTGGCAGAGGGGGACAGGTGACACTTGTGGAGGTGGGAGCAGTGGGAGCCAGCTGGGATTGGGATGCCCCATTGCACCAGTACCACCACCACCTAAACTGGGAGGACCTTGGGGTCGTGGCCACCCCACACCCACCCAGGGCTGTGCCTGTGGGAGGGACTGGAGTGTGTCCAGGGAAGGGAAGGGGCTGGAGCAGCAGGAGCAGCTGAGGGAGCTGGGGGGGCTCAGCCTGGAGAAAAGGAGGCTCAGGGGGGACCTTCTGGCTCTGCAACTCCCTGACAGGAGGGGGGAGCTGGGGGGGGTCGGGCTCTGCTCCCAGGGAACAAGGGACAGGAGGAGAGGGAATGACCTCAAGCTGTGCCAGGGGAGGGTCTGGTTGGACATGAGGAGGAATTTCCTCCTGGAAAGTGTGGTCAGGCCTTGGAAGGGGCTGCCCAGGGAGGTGGCGGAGTCCCCATCCCTGGAGGTGTCCCAGGAGGACCTGGCTGTGACACTGGGGGACAGGGTGGGGATGGGGCACAGGGGGGATCCATGGGCTGGGAGGGCTTTTCCAACCTCAGTGATTCTGGGATTCTGTAGCAGGGGAATGTGTGGCTCCAGGAGCATCTGTAACCTCTCTGAGCAGCCTGGTGGTCTCCAGACCCTTTGCTGATGTCCCACCTGTTCCCCACCCTGTCCCAGCCCCAAAACAGGTCGTTCCACTGTGTCTCCTCTCCAGACTTGCACCAAAACTGCCACTCCTGGGTCTCCCTTATTTTCACAGAGCAGATTTCAGAGCTGCTTTAAAAACCGCCATAAACAGTTAAAGCAACTAAACCACAGCTGTCAAAATAAATAACCCTGTTTTGTGGGGCTTTATCTTTCTGTTTTCTTACCACTCTGGAAGTTGCTTATTCCTAAAAACGGAATCCACAGTAATTCTCCAGCTGCTGGCTCGGATTAATAAGGGTGACTGTCTCTGCTTCTCCTGCCAGTGCCTGAGATTTTCAAATTTAATGAGGAATATCCACGTGTGGTGAGGAAACATTATGAATGGCACGTTAATAAAAGCAATTTATTTATTTAATAAAGGCAGAAAACTGAATCGGCGCCACATCTGGCTGTTTCTTCACATAGACCTGATTTATATTTAGTTTTTTTTTTTTTAATCAGCTAAGTCTAAATTTATGCTTAAATGCATATTCTAATTGGGTATTGACTCCTGTTGTTTGGGAGGTCATGATTTGTGTTTCTGTATCCTCAGGCTGACAGGGGTGGGAGTTGTTTTGCGCCTCCGCTTTTCATCGAGGGAGTAAAATATTAGGACAGGCTGAGAAAAAGAGCTTAAAGAAATGACCTGAGATCTTAAGGCTTGCAATTATTTCTCTCTCCTCTCTCTGTGGCCTGGTGAAGAGTGATGGGTAACTTGATCATGGGGAGGGATTTCTGGGGGAGAGGGAAGAGGAAAGACAAAATTAGGGCGATGTTTGGAGCTGCCTTATGGCAAAAAAACCCCAACTAGATAAAACTTTCTGGTTTGACATGCTGCTTTTAATAATTGTGACTGTTCCTGGGGGAGGGGGTGAAGGGGTCATCATGTGAAATCTTTGCCATCGGGGCTGCAGCATTGCAGTGAGCTTTTCTGGTTGCAGATTTTGGTGGGAGGTGGCTCAGGGGCTCCATGTCCTGCATCCTCCTTCCCTCTCTGCCTCTGGAACCCCTTGACAGAGTGGCTTTAAAGGTGTCTAAAGGACACTTCTGGCTTTTTTTTTTTTTTTTTCCCAAGTAAGAGATGGGAAGAACACCACACTCTGGGTCTTGGTCTTGCTGCTTTGGTAACTTGTCCTTGATGTGTGGCAGCAGATTCCCCAGGCAGGTTGGTCCCATGGAGATTTAATAAGCATCCAAAGACTTCCTTACAAATCCATTTACTGTTGCTAAAACCAGTTATGTTGCAGTATTTCTCATTTCTTTTATCATTTTTCCAGTACCTAAAGGGGCCTTACAGGAAGGCTGGAGAGGGGCTTTTCACAGGGGCACGGAGGGAAGGGATTTAAACACAAAGCGATTAGATTTAGATGGGTTATTAGGAAGAAATTGTTCCCTGTGAGGGTGGGGAGGCCCTGGCACAGGTTGCCCAGAGAAGCTGTGGCTGCCCCATCCCTGGAAGTGTCCAAGGCAGGTTGGACAGGGCTTGGAGCAACCTGGTCCAGTGGAAGGTGTCCCTGCCCATGGCAGGGAGTGGAACAAGATGATCTTAAAGCTCCTTTCCAACCCAAACCACTCCAGGATTCTATGATTTATAATTTTCAATGCACTGTGTGTTACTCCATGAAGTGATTGCTGAACTGGCTGATCTCTGTCTTTAGATGAACAGGGAGATTTCAGGACTTGGAAGCCTTGGCTCAGATCTCTGACCATCAGCATTTCTGCCTGTTTTTGTTTGCTCACCCCTTTGTGCTGTACAGGGTGAGAACAACCCCCTAAAGCAGTTGACTTTTTGGCATCTGCCCCGTGGTTGCCAAAAAGCTGCTGCTTCCTCCTCCATCCCATCAGATCTCCTTCAGATCAGATGGGCTTTGAAAGCAGCTTTTTGATTTCCCGAGATCCTTGTTTGCTCTTCCTTCCTCCTGCTCTCTCTTTCTTCCTTTGTTCCTGGAGGTTAAAGCTGTGGGTGTTGAGGTCCTGTTACTCATTTTGGTCCCTTCTGAGCTCATCCTGCTGAAAAAAGGGCCTGGATTAAAGCAGCCCTGGATCCCAGCAGAGTGAGATCACCAGGGCCTTGGTACAGCAATGTGAGGGATGGAGCTGAGTGGAGAGTCTTGTTGGAGGCATGTCCTAAAGGATGTGGCAATATCAATTTTCTTCTTGAACTGTAATCCCCAAAAATTGGGACACTGGAAAAAAATTGTCGCTCTGGACAGAGCAAATCCCCTCCTAGAATCAGAAAAATCAAATTATAGGTGATGTAGTGGTTTTGTCTTGCGTTAATGGTATCTGCCTTTTTTTTTGCTTGGCTGGTTGAGGGTTTATTGAGTTTTTTAAGGTTTTTAGTGTAAAAGATGGAATTCCAGAATCATTGAGGTTGGAAAAGACCTCCAAGACCATCAATTCCACCCTGTGCCCCATCCCCATCTTGTCCCCCAGCCCAGAGCACTCAGTGCCACATCCAGTCCTTCCTTGGGCACCTCCAGGGATGGGGACTCCAAACCTCCCTGGGCAGCCCCTTCCAAGGCCTGACCACCCTTTCCAGGGAGAAATTCCTCCTGCACTGGTAAGTTCAGCCCACCAGAAATCACAGTGCCCTGTTCCCTCTGTAAGCACAACTATTAAGTTGTGCTGTCCTTCTCTGGGACATCCTTTCACTACCAGGACCTGCATTTCTTCTCCTGCACTGGGACAGCCTTTCATGTCCCACCTAAAAGGTGGCCATAATCTGTTCATGGTCTTTTGTTAGACTTTAGGAAAAATTTCTCCATGGAAAGGGTTGTGGAGTCCTGGCAGAGGCTGCCCAGAGCAGTGGTGGAGTCACCATCCCTGGAAGTGTTCAAAAAACACATGGATGGGGCACCTGAGTTCAGGGTTTAGTGGTGAGCATGGTGGTGGTGCTGGACTTGATGACCCAAGAGATCTTTTCCAACCTTAACAATTCCATGATTCTGTAATTCTCTCATATCACCCTTGAGACTACCTGTTGGAGTTGCTCCTGTGATCCTGTGCCTGTTGGGGTGTTGGATGGGGATTTCTGCCTCGAGGTTAATAAATTATCCAGCATATTTTTTTTCCTTGTTCCATATACGAGCTGTACTTGAAAAGCACCATACCCAGGAAAAAATAAATAGGGATTCAGAGAAAATATTAAAGGAGAGATTCAGTTCAAACCTGGGTGAAACCTGAAGGAACCCTCCCCTGCTCTGTTTGCCATCTCCTGCAAACACTGGTGTTGAAACGTGTGCTGGCACGAGGCTGAAGTTCCATCTCTCCAGGGCAGTGGGAATCCCACGGGACACAGCAGGAAAAACTTGTCTAATGTGCTTTTTATTTGGAGGTTTGCTCTCGCTGTCTGCTGGCACAGCAGCTCACCAGGTGCCTTCATGGTGTTGGTTTTAATTTGCTCTTGCCTGAAGTGCACAAGTGGGGAGGGATGGCTGGGAGGTGGTGAGGGGAGCGGGCTGGGGGAGCTTTGGGAGAACCATGGGAACAGCTGCTGAGGGTTTCTTAAGCTGCCAGAGCAGCCTGAAGAAAGATTTAACACCCAACAGGCACCTGTTCTTAGCAGTTTAGCTCCTCAGGCACATGGCACGGGGCTGCAGGGGGCCTGGCCAGAAGGAGCAGATGGAATGTGTTCAGCAGGTTGCTTGAAAAGGTGGGAATTGCTGTGGATTGAGTGGGAAGGCGATGCCGTGCCCTGAGGTGATGTGTAGCCCCAGCACTGAAGGACTCAGATCTCCTGGCTGTGGTGGCATCCCTTGGCCTTTCATTTCATTCTGTGCCAGCTCTGACATCTCACAGCCAGTCCCATCCCGTGGGCAAAGGTCTCTGTGTGACATGTGGGCCGGGGACCATTGCAGGATGTTCAGGCAACTTTGTTCAGGTTGGACATCAGGAGGAATTTCTCCATGGAAAGGGTGGTCAGGCCTTGGCAGGGGCTGCCCAGGGAGGTTTGGAGTCCCCACCCCTGGAGGTGCCCAAGGAAGGCCTGGCTGTGGCACTGAGTGCTCTGGGCTGGGGGACAAGGTGGGGATATGGGACACAGGGTGGAACTGATGGTCTGGGAGGGCTTTTCCAACCTCAGTGATCCTGGGATTCTGTGATCAGCCTCAGCCCTGCTCATCTGTGTCCAAATTCACTGATGGACATCACTGACCCTGCTCCTCATGATCTGTTAGGGGCAACCCTGGGAAGCCACTGCCCTCTCTGAGCTGGGAACATTCCTGGGGCTTGTTCCCCTCAGCTCACTGGGATGTGAAGCACCAGTCTTGTGGCCTGTGAGGATTTTAAGGGGTGACTTCAGGCATTGGGAATCCTGGAATGGTTTGGGTTGGAAGGGTCCTTAAAGCTCATCCAGTCCCACCCTCTGCCATGGGCAGGGACACCTTCCACTGGCCCAGGTTGCTCCAAGCCCTGTTCAGCCTGGCCTTGGACACTTCCAGGGATGGGGACTCCACAACCTCTTTGGTCAACAGGAGTGCAGAGGATGAGCTGCTGTGTCACCCATCTCCAGAGCCATCCCACCCTCCCTGACCAGCAGCACTGTGGGTTCTCCCCACCTTGATGGCCAAACTGGAGAGGTGCTGGTGCCCCTGAGTTCAGAGGAAGAGGGATGAACTTATTTTCATTCCTTTAAGACAGAGTAATTAAATACAGTATGTACAGATCCCTCAAAATGACAGCCGCCCACAGAGCTAAAAACAGGAAATCCATTAACTTCATTATTTAAAAAATAAAATAAAAATCCTCCCAACTGATTCCTCTGTCACTTAGAGTTCTGCATGGAAGGAGGGCTAATTTAACGCTGCATTAACTCACTGTTATCACCCTCCTGTTACCTAAGTAGTTTCTAATGACTACCCTGGAGAGCACTTGGAAGCTTTTAAAAGTTTTTCATGCTAAATTTTTTTTTTTTTTTTTTTTTTAATTCTGGGTAGTTTATACTTTAAAGAACAAAAGTTATGGATAACATTTTCCCAAATCTTCCAACAACACGGAGAACTTTTCTGTTGGCTGCGAAAACGTGAA
Source organism: Pseudopipra pipra (assembly GCF_036250125.1). NCBI lineage: Eukaryota > Metazoa > Chordata > Aves > Passeriformes > Pipridae > Pseudopipra > Pseudopipra pipra. The sequence continues at coordinate 15,093,927 of NC_087564.1, forward strand.
GTATCCCAAGGCTGAGGAGGAGAACTGGGGAGTGTTTGTTGGTCGTGGTGTTTGGGGGAGAGGGGTTTGGCAGGGTTGGGCTGTGGGAAGCTGGGTCACACCTTGGGTTTGGTGGTTTTTGGGGCAGCAGAGTGTCCTGGGCTGGCAGGGGAGGACTGGGGTTATCAGCTCTTGCCCAGGACACGGAGCCAAAGGGAATTCTGTCCCTCAGCCTCTGAGTTTTGGCTCTCAGAGCTCTGAAAAGGCTCCAGGCCCTGCAGGGCTGACGGCTTGTGAGACACATCCCTTTGTTCTGGGGTCTGCAAGGGAAAGGCACCACGAGCTGAGAGGCCATAAATCACAGCCTTTCCTCCTTGTCTTTCCCTCAGAGCTGTGGTGGATGATTTCTTCCTTTTTTCATCTCCTTTCTCTCTCTCCCAGCTCAGCTCCACTTCTCAGACCAGCATCTCAGAATTTGGGGAGATTTTTTTGCTTGAATGCTTCAAAATGAAGCATTCTTGTGGTTCTGAAGTATTTTTAAGTCTTAAAGTTGCAACTTTCTGCGTTATACCCATTGGAAAGGGAGCTTTGGTGTGCAGTGCCAGTCTCTGGGCTTTGCTTTCCACCTCATTGAAAGACTTAAAATATTTCAGCCTTGTCTTGCCCACGTGCTCTGCCTGTGGATGGAGGAGATTCAGAACTACTCTTGGACATTATTAACAGGGGGGGTAACTGGGACAGGTGAGAGCCAAACCCAGCTGGAAGTGGTGGTAACTTTGCCCTGGGTTTTAGTGTGACCAGCATTTCACACTGGAGATAAAAAAAGGTGTTTGTGGTTACCTGGAGCAGAATTTTCTGGTTTTTTCTGTGATTTTTAACTTGTGTTAGCAAAGAACTTTGAAGCAATGCAGCTCTTTTAGCACAGTCAGGAGTTTGCTTTCCTTGGAGGAAGTTGTTGCCGGGACTGATGAGTTGTGATGATTTTCAATACCAAATTGTGATGATTTGCAGTGTTATTTTGTGTTTAAAAAAAAAAAAAAAGGAAGAAGCAGGAACATTTATTTTCCGTGAGTTGAGGGGTGGGTTCTTGTGAGACTTATCCTTCCTAGTTGAGATTTATCTTTTCTGATTGTCTTCCTTGAAGACTTAAGTCTGACCTGACTATTCTCTTTGGAGGCAATATGTAATTTTGAAAAGAAGTGTTGCTTCTGTCTATGTTGCTGTGTCTCTGTATTGATAGAACTGTTCTGTTTGGGTTTTTTTCTGATTTGATCTGCGTTTCTGTGGGTGAGAGATGAGGATGGAGGGCAGGGGAAGGAGGGTGAGGGGGGTGAATGAGTATTTGCAGAGTCACAGAATATCCTGAGTTGGGAGGGACCCTCAAGGACCATCCAGTCCAACCCTCAGCCCAGCACAGAACCATCCCCAAGAGTCACTCCCTGTGCCCCAGAGGATCATCCAAACCCTCCTGGAGCTCTGTCAGCCTTGGGGCTGTGCCCACTGCCCTGGGGAGCCTGGTCAGTGCCCAACCAGCCTCTGGGGGAAGAACCTTTCCCTGAAATTCAGTCTGACCCTTCCTGACCCAGCTCCAGCCATGGATCAAACCATCCCATGCTCATCAGCAGAACCCAGACTGTTTTCACCAGGTGTTTTCACCCCAGGGCTGCAATGCTGGTTTTCAGGCAGGAGGGAGGAGAGGCTCGGGAGCAGGTCTAATTCCAGGGTAAGTCACTCTGTATTGGATGTCTCCCTCTCCTTGGCTGCCAGGGTGTCTGACACACAATATCCATAGGGAGACAGCTGCACTGCCCGCTGCTGGGAGCTGGAAAATCCATGTATCCATGCTGGAGAAGCTTTTGTGTGTGCCATGCAAATGTGCTCTCTGGAAGTTTGACTTGTAGATATTTATATTCAGACAGAAACAACTTGCTGCCTCACCTTATCCCCTATTTTAGGAAGGGGAATTAATAAATATAAACTTCTGTGAGCTTTTCTTACCACAGCCAGATACAAGGGTTGATTTTTGGCCAGGTGAATTTTTTTTAGTCAGAAAAATAGATTAATTGAAAGTAGGAAACTTTGGACCCATTTTTTGTCTTCTTCTGGAGGCTTTCAGCCCTTCTCTGCCTCATTGCTTCTGTCCCTGTTTGTCCCTGTCAACAGCAAACTGGGATGTGGAGACTGGGAGGAAGGAGCTGAGCTGACTCCCCTCTGTAGCCATGGACATGTGATAACTTGGCTGTTCTGATGGGAAATTTATTTGATGGGAAGTCATAAAGATGAAAATTATGATATAACAATATAATCCTGTTTAATCTGTGCTCCATTAGAAATAATACCCTCTATAGGGAGCCATTATGGGGCTGCCTTGGACTTTTTTTGGAGGCCATTCATGCCAATTTTTTAAAACTTGTTTTAACATGTTCAGCCCCAGTGAAGGTTCCTGCAGCACATCAGCCCTTCCAAGGCGTGGAGTCTCTGCTGAAGGATGTGGTGGGGCTGTGTGGTCCCAGCTCCTGCAGCTCCTCTGTCCAGCAGCACGTGGGTTTGGACTCCAGAGATCACTTACTGTAACAAACCCTGCCCTTCGTGAGGGATTATATCATTTTAAAGAAGAAAAACATTCGAAAACCCCTAAAAGGAACATGGGAAAGCCTTTTTCCTGCGTTGTTTTTCCTTCCTTCCTTCCCTCTGGCACATCCTCCTTGTTTTCCTCCTCCTCCCCTGCCCCGGCAGAGACCTCCAGAAAATGCCAAAGCCACGGATTTGGCCGCATCAGGTTCGGAGCATGTCCCGAACATTCCCAAACATTCCCAACGCGTGTGGGGCAAGTGCAACCGCCATTGGCAGTTTATTTTATTTCCATCTTTTTTTTTTTTTTTTTTAATTTTTTTTTCCCCCAAAAAAGCCCAACCCGTGGCTCCCTCTCCGGCTGCGCTGGGATAACAATGGGGCGCTTTGTGCCGCTCTGCAGCTGCTGAAATTTGACGAGATCCAAGTGAAGAAAACAGGAGCAGGTGGGTCAACAACGTGACCCTTTCGTTCCCAGCAGGATCAGTGGGAGCCCCAGGATGGAGCCCAGGAAATGAGGGTGTGTTGGTTGGTGCCTCGAGGATGGGAAGTGCCCTTTGGAGAGAGGTTTGCTGCCGTTTATCCCATGGGTTTCACCCCAAAAATTCCAGGGCTGGGCAGTGTTGCTGTAGGGGATGAAGCGGCTTCACTCCACGCAGGAGATCTTTGCTCTGGTACCGGGGCTTTGGTTCCCAGATTGTCACTGGTTTGTTGGGTTTTGTGCTGCTCCATGGCTGCCACATGGATGCTCCTGAAGTTCCCAATGGCCAAGGCCTGCCCTCCCCTCTCCCACCCCCAAAGTGAGGCTGTCCAGATACGGCTGCCCCTGGATCCCTGGGAGTGTCCAAGGCCAGGTTGGACAGGGCTTGGAGCAACCTGGGAATAGTGGAAGGTGTCCCTGCCCATGGCAGGGGGTGGAATGGGATGAGCTTTAAGGTCCCTTCCAACCCAACCCAGTCTGTGATTCCATGATTCTATCACCATTTCCCCTCTGAGTCCCCCCAGGTCGTGGAGATGACTTCCTGCATGTCCATGTTTTTGCTGTGCTAGTGCAGTCCTGGAAAATGCCAAGGGTGGGAATTGCTGCAGCTTGGAGGAGGGTTTGGTCCATGGTTCCTGGTGTGTTTGGTGGCGATGGAGGATGTGGTTGTGTTGTGCTCCTTTCCCTGGCACTGCCACATCAGGAAATCCACCTCATTGTGGAATCCTGGAATGGTTTGAGTTGGAAGGGACCTCAAATCTCATCTTGTTTCAACCCCGTGCCATGGGCAGGGACACCTTCCACTTCATCACCTTCATCAGTGCTGCCCACTTGATAGTAAGAGAAGGGTAAGATCAGGGAGAAAAACACTGTTAATAATCAGATGTGTGGGTCAGCAAAGAGCCACTTGTTCTTCAGCCCTTCCCTGCCTGAGTGTGGTGACCTGATTGATTCCTTGGAGGTGTCACAGTGTGTTTTGGGCTTTGTGAACCCCTGCAGTGGTGGCAACACTCAAACTTCAGCAGAGACACAATTGTGGCCTGGGAGCTGTCTGAGATGGTGAGGGATTTGGAGTCTGAGGCTCATGAGGGCAGATGTGAACAACTGTTGGTGAGTCAGCGGCTGCAAACGGGAGGTTCCTGGTGATGGATCTTGTAATCCTGATTCTGATATCAATTTACAATCAAGCCCCAATGTGAGATGGAGCAGAGCTCCCCCCTTGTACCTGGAACTGTGGATGCACTTCTGATGTTGAACATGTTCACATCCTTGGGAATCCTCCTGATTTAGCTGTAATTGTAGTAGAAGCTGTGTCATGTGGGGCATCTCAGGTAATCCCACCATCACAGGCACTTCCATTGCTGAGGGAGTAGTACCCAGCTCAAGCTCTTTGTTTGCTCAACATGAGGCCTGAAAGAGGAATGGACTCGGTGACCTTAGAGATCTTTTCCAGCCTTAATGATTTTCTGGGAATGACAGGCTGTGGTCAGGATGAGTCCGTGCTAACTGGGAAGGGGAGAGCGGTGAGAGCTTTGTCAGTGGGTTGGGAGCAGGAAAGATCCAAGATGAGGAGCTTATTGGGGTGGAAGGAAGATGGATAGAGGCTGGAGAGGATCTGAGTGCGGGGTGTGGAAAGCTGATCCGCACGACCCCACTGCCAGCTGCGGACACTCCATCCCTCGGGAAGGGCTGGGAGTAAATCAGAGCCTCTCCCAGCTTATCTGTGCTTAGCCTTGGGTTTTAGCAGGGCCTTGGTGGGATGTGCTCTGCAGGTCAGGGGAGCAGCACCACCCTTCAGCTGGAGGGGCAGGATTCGGCCGCAAGCCGAGGAGGTTTAGGGGCTGACTCCTGACCCGGGGCTGTGACTGTGGTTTGTCCTTGGCTGCACTTGGAGTTAAACCCGGCTCGGTGCCGGCTTAGCTGTACCCGTGCTGAGCAGCGGGGCCTGGAGCAGTGGCTCCCAACAGCTGGCAGCTCTGTTTACCCCGGGCTGGCCGAGCCGGCCCCTTCCTGGCACGGCCCAGGCGGATTATGCCGTTGGTCCCGCAGCCGCGTGGGGCCCGTGCCAGGATTCCAAGTTGTCTCTTTGGAACAAGGAGCACAGGTGCAGGGCTGGGCTCCTGCTCCGGGCAGCCAGCGCTTCCCGGGAAGGCTCGGGACGTGTGTGCCGGGAGCATCCTCCGATGACCCGTTTGACCCTCGGGAATGGGGTCGGGCAGGACCACGAGATCCTTCTGTGCCTCTTCCCTCTGCACACACAGACACCTCCCTGGGAATTGGGGTTTGGATTAAAATGACTTTTTGAAAGTAGGAGGAAGCGCTGCTGTGTCCTCGGGAGGGCTTCCCCTCTCCGAGGGGAAGGGATGCACAGGGATGCAGAGGCTGTTTGGATCCCGCTCCAACATCCATCCTATGGATCTGCAGGGCTAACCCAGTGATTAACATATGAAAACGTGGCTAACAGTGGGATTCTTGTGCAGGCAGGGATGAAGGAGATGGACAACCCTTTTGGTGCCAGTCGGCCCCAGAGCTGCTCTTCGGGCACAACCAACCTCTCACATTTGGAATTAGCTGGTGCCTTCCTGGTGCAGCTGCTTTTAGTACAATATTCTTCACTTCTCCTCTCTGAAGCGCTAATTTAGGCAGTTGGGGTGTGTTTGCTGGAAACCACAGGATGTATGGAGGGAGAATTGGGAGTTTTTAATAGCTGTGTGATGTATAATAATCCGAGGGGGAAAAAAAATCCATTTTTATTTAAGGGATTTTGTGCGCATTAAGGTAAAAAAACCGAGTTTTCCTGACTGCTGCTGAAAATATTTTAAAGCAAATTCAAGGTAGTTTTGCTTGTGTGACAGCATCGAATCGTGGGTTTGAAAACTCTTCTGGTGGGGGATCAGGTGGCTCAGGCTGGAGCTGGGTGGAATGGATGGGTTTGGAATGTTTGCTGCCTGGTTGGGCTGGGCAAAGGGAGGTGTTGTGGATCACACTGGTAAGGTGCCTGGAGAACCCTTGGGAAGGAACATGGCACGTGAGCCAAGGACACTGCCTGGTTTAATTTGTGTAGACATGTAGGTGGGAATGTGTCTTAAACGTGGCCAACAAGTGTCTTAAATGGCTCCAACAATGTTACTGAATTTTCAAGAATTATCCTCACCAAGGTGCTTTTTTAATGGTTTAAAGTACAATTGTATCACACAGAAATATTTGAGGATAAGAATAATTGGAGGTGGGACAGAGCTGGAGTAATTTGGTTTTGGCAGCAATATATTGTTAATTCAAAACGTAGTGGGGGTTGGACTTCACCTGTCACAACAGGGCTGTGTGTTCTGCCTCTTCCAGAACAATCATTTCAGTATTTATACTCTGGGCTGGGACAAGAAAATGCAAAATGCAGATTTGCATGAATTAGGGAAAGTCTGGCTTCTCCAAAGCATCCCATAGCACAGGGAGCAGGTTCATGGTGTGATCCCAAGGCTCTGCTTTGATCTCAGCTCTGCTGGTTCAATCCAGGGTAATTTTGTTAAATCCAGCCATGTGTAAAATCCAACAATGGGGAAAACTGGCCCAGTGGACAATTTGGACTTGTTACCATTATGATTTTTCTTCATGATAAAAAATTCCAATTGCACTTAATATGTTGGTGATAAATAAGACTTAATGAGATCTTAATCAATGTCTTTTGAAGATAAAACTGCCCCGTTTCGGCCCAAATCCAGCACAGTCAGAAGAACTGTTGGCTCCGTGACTGGAGGAATCAGTGGCACTGCTCAGGGCACTTAAATCACATTTTTCTTTGCTTCACAGAAGTTGTTCATTTTTCTCTCACTTCACACTGCATAAAATACCCATTTTTATGCAGTGTGTACTTGGAGAAGAACAACACAACCCAATGCATGTGGTTCACTCTGTAGCTTCAAACACCTGAACCCCCACTGTGTGTGATGTATTGGGACAGTTGGTACCTAATTTCCCCCAAATTAAACCTAAAAAGCATTAAAGGTGTTTTTTTTTCCTTCTTCAGTGTTTAAAATTAGCAAGAGGATAACTTAGAGCACCATAACTATTTTTTTTTTTCCTTTCTCACATGTTGGCACCGCAGGATGGGAGTCGCAGCTCCTGGAAACAGGATTCCTGGGGATATTCCTGTGCCCTCTCTGGACCTTGTCCCGCCTTCCCCAGCACACTCCTCCTTCCAGCATCGTCATCTGGGGCTTCCGCTGGCTGATTTTCAGGATCATGCTCGGAGCGGTGAGTGGGGTGTGGTGCTTTGCTTCTTTGAGGGGACAGCAGAAGGGATGTCTCACCCCAGCACAAGACCTGATCCGTCAGAATCCTGTGGGTTGGGAATTTTTCCTAGTGGAGAAGGAGCGTGTAGAGGGAAACGCTTCCCGGAATCCTTGCCCTCACTCTTAGTGGTTATTTTAAGGATAAAACAGGGGTAAGAATATCCATGTTGGTGTGTTGGTGCTGCCCCTGGGATTGGCCCTTGCAAAGGATTGGAAGTGGAGCCTTGGGCATTGTGGCTTTTTCATAGGACTGTGAGGAATCCAGTGGGTAATTCCCAGGAAGCAGCAGCTTTACCCAATTCTTTTTCCTTTGGATGTGCTTTCCTGAAATGTCACTCTCTGCTCTGTCATATCAAAGAGAACAATTGCTGCCTTACTGTCCCAGTGCCAGTGGAAATTCCCAAGTAGCTTGTAAGAGAATCCATCAGGAACTGCCCCATCTCTGTTGCAATAAAGGTGTGGCAGGGGCATTATCCTGACATCTCCATCTGCTTGGACACTTCAAAATATCCCAAAACTTTAAGGATCATCACTATTGGAGGGGTGGCTGGGTGGGTTTTTTTGTTGGTTGTTTTTTTTTCAGGAATCTCATGTTGATTGTATTATTTTGGGGCATTTGTCACCAATGGAATCTTCCCAAATGTCAGCATAGGCCCTTCATCCTCTGTGGATGGAGGCTGGATCCTGGGGGCTTGGTGCTTCTCAGCTTCTAAATGCTGCAAGAAAGGCCTGGATGTGGCACTCAGTGGGTGACAAGGTGGTGATGGATCAAAGACTGGACTCGATCTTGGAGGTCTTTTCCAACCTAAATGATTCTGGGATTCTGTTCATTCTATAATCAGCTGTGATGCTGATTATAGAATGAACTGATTGTCTATGACACCAAGTGTAGGGAAACCCAGCTAATTTCCTTAAAAAATTAAATGATCACCAAGTTTCCCCCCCTGCTTTCCTTCTAAATTTGGAGTCTGACTGAGCTTTGCTCCTGCTAATCTGTGATATATATTCTGAATTATGGGACAGGCTGGATACAAAGGAAAACCATGCTCCCCAAACATCTTTGTTGCTGTTATCTCTGTGCTGCTTCTCTTTAGCTGGAGAGTAATAACTCTCCCATTATTGTCAGGAGAGCCTTTGCAGAGGAGTCGGCTCCTGTCACATCCCAGAGTGTCTGGGATACTGATACATCAGGAACAGGCGCAGGAACAGAAAGCATGGAAAGGTCATTAAATGGGGATCTACACAAGGCAGTGGAAATGGGTGATTGATGGGATCTTTAATGTTTTGGGGCCCAAACACATGTCCTCCTCCTCCGGGGCCGGGGTAACGACGCTCGCAGGCAGCGGGAAGGGAGTTTAACGCGTGACAGCGAAGGATCCTCATGGAAAGCTGGTGCTCCTGCTCCCAGGGCATCTTTGGTTTCCTCCTAATCTGGGCAGGAGCTGAAGCTTGTGCACAAGTGTGTTCTGGAGGCACCTTTTCCCAGGGGTGGGATTGGCAGGGATTGTATTTTACGCAGAAAGGACGTTCGGCTTTTCCGGGCAGTTCTCTGAGGACTCTTCTGGGTGGTTGGGGAAAGGCTTTCCTTGGAAAATCCTCCAAGCAAATGGCATTCCCTCGGCTCAGCTGTGTTTTCTCACCTTGTGCTGGGTGTTGGGTGAGCAGTGCCATGTTTGAAATACACCTCAGGTGGGCAAGGAGGTCTCTCTTCTGTAATGTGGTGGCTTCCAGTGAAGACTCCACGTTCTCCTGTTTTCTGTGGTTGGTTCCTGTACCATGGGGCTGATTTCACTTGTCAGTCTTTTTTTTTTTTCTCCACTCAGTGTATCCTATTTGGGCTCTTTTCCCATATGGAGCTCTAGCAACCAGAGACTTTGCATTGAGCAAACCTACTCTAGTGGAAGGTGTTGGAGGAAGGGTTGGAACAAGATGATCTTTAAGGTCTCTTCTGACCCAAACCATTCTGTGATAAGGGAGTTTTGCTGTTCCCTGGCTAATCTTCCCCCAAAAAATCATGTCCAGATCTTGCTTCATTGTCCATGTCTTCCCTGGGGCTGGCTGGGCTTGCTCAGGGGAGGTGGAGCAATGGGAAGTGGAATAATCCCGGCTGTGTGTGGCGGGAGCTGAGGAGTGCAGGGGCTGGTGCTGCTGCCGGGGTTTGATTGGCAGCGAGTGCTGGGCTGAGCTCAAATATTGCTGACTTTTTAAGAGGCGTAATTACGTGCTTCAATCTATATGTTTGATGTTCCTAACGAGCCATTAGCGCGGGATGTAAAGCTGGATGATGCTTCCTGGGAACACGCAGAGGCAACAGAACAGCGGCTCTTTGTGCTTGTTGGGAAATAAGTGATGCAAACAGACATTTGTGGGGCTGATTTGCCTGATTTGCTCAGAAGAGCTCAGTGCCTTGATGCCTCCTTCCTTCTGCCCGTGGTAATCTCTGTCACTTGGGTTCCTTGGAATTTTGGAAGGTGCAAAACGTTGGTTTGTGTCCCCGCCAGAATCACGGGGTGGGGGAGCAAAGGTGTGTGCCCAGACTTGTACCACCCCTCCAAGTGAAAGGGTGAGAGGAAACGGCCTCAAGTTACACCAAGGAGGTTCAGATCAGAGATTAGGAAAAAACTCTTCACTGGCAGAACGGTCAGGCATTGGAATAAGTTGCCCAGGGAGGAGGTGGAGTCACCATGTCTGGAAGTGTCCAGGAGGTGCCTGGATGTGGCACCTGGGGATGTGGTTTTAGGAGTGATCGTGATGGTGCTGAGGTGACTGTTGGAGTAGATGATCTTGAAGGTCTTCCAGCCTTGGTTCTGTGATTCTGTCTTATCCAAGGATATCACCCAAACTATGGTGACTTGCCAAGAGGAGCAGCCCTGCTGCCAGTAGGGCCCTTTCCTTGGTGGTGATGAGGTGGTTTTTGATCAACATTCCCCATCTGACCTGTGGGGTGGGAGCTGAGGCTGCATTGAGCTCAGTCCTGAGATGTGGTTGTTCCCCAAGGGTTTCCAGTCAGCATTTTCCTTTGCAGCAGCACTGCTGGGATGTGTCCACTCACTACCCAAAGGACTTGTAGGTAACGTTTTCCCGCTTGGTGATGTGATGTTCTGTACAAATCACAGAATCATGGAATGGTTTGGGTTGGAACAGATCTGAAAACTCAGCCAGTTTCCCCCCCATGGGCAGGGACACCTTCCATTAGACCAGGTTGCTCCAAGCCCATCCAACCTGACCTTGAATTTCCAGGGATGGGGCAGCCACAGCTTCTCTGGGTAATAGAGAAGAATTATCACTGGGATGGAAGGAGGAGGTGGGGGAGGTTTGAGCACTGGGGGTGTAACAGCACTTGGGAAACGGGGAGTAAATAGAGAATTAAGGTGGAGCTGTCCTGCAAAGGATCACAGCCATATGGAATAAGTTACCAGGGAAAGTGGCTGGAGCAGAGGCTGTGAGTGAGTCTGAGACATCTTGATTAGTTTCTGGAGGAAGGGATTGAAGAGCGGAGTGAAAAAACAGGGAAACGGGATTTAAAGCACATTACCACTTTAATTTAAAAGTGCCCAAAGCAAGGAAATTCAGATTTAGAGCTGCCAATCTCCCCCTGGCTGCTGCAGGTGTCGGGGTTGGGAGGACTCCGGGGTCTGTGTCCAGATGGGTCTGTGCCCCACGAGCTCCGCTCCCGGCCGGGGCCACGAGCCCGAGCCTCAAGTTTGCCCCAGGAATTAGACCCTTTAATGTGTGTGTTATGCAATAATATATAATATCAATATTTAGAATATAAATGTGTTTTTATGTACTCATCTGCTCTGTGCAGTGTCCTGGACACCTTCCTTGTGTGATGCCCTTAAACTGTTCCAGGGCAGCTCCCGGCTCGCCAGGCCAGTGGAACCCCGGGAGCTGGGATGGGATCCCTTGGAGAAGGGGTTTTCTTCTCCCCTTTATCCTGGAAAGCCCTTTCCAGGATCAATCCCTCCTTACCCAGGGTGTGTCACACACAAGGTCCTGAGGAGCACAGGGGGAATTTAGGGAAACCCAAGTGCATCTTTTCCAGCCGGGATTTGTGACTTGGCGCTCCCTCCCCTTGCTTTGCTTCCTGTAAACAAAATTTCTCTTTATTTTTTTCTCTCCCACTTCCCGGATTTCCCTTTCTGACAGTGACTCCAGACTGACCCCCCCTTCCCAAATCCAGGCTCAGCCTCTCTGAGCTGTTCAAGTACATCCTCAGAAGCCGCTGCAGAACAGAGGAGTTTGGAGCAGTTTTTGGCAGGCAGAGACTTAAAGATGATTTAAATCCTCTGGCGTTTCAAGTCTGCACAAAAGATATTTTCCCCTTTTACAGGAGGAAAAAAGATCATTTAAAATGATAGTCTTGGGAAATAATAATAATAATAAGCAATCATTTTTCCCCTTAAATTGTCAAAAAATTTTTCTGGTAAATGTTGCCCATCTTTCCCAGAGATGTGTTTTCACAGAGAAAGGATCAATTATTTCCAGATTATTTGTATATCACTTGATATTTGATACGTTCTGAAGTGACTTTGAATTTTCTTTACCATAAAAAGAAAAAAACAACACTTCATTTAACCAACTGCAGCAAATCCTTTTAGAAACTTGTGGTTCGTGTTAAACTCTTCGTGTTTCTTGTTTTGTTTTCGCTTGGATCCTGTTAAAAGTGTCATAACGTGGGTGGCATTTGAAAGGTTACTGGAAAGGGTGGGGATGTGATTAGCTAATAAGGGAGATGAACTTTCTGGCAAAAATACCCAAGACTTTGAAGCAAACAGAATCTGGATGCCTGGAGTAAAATCGCATTAGATGTAATGAAATAAAAGTGGGAATTTAAGGCCATCCCTAAATGTAAAAGGAGGAGGAGAAGAAGAATCCAACGGATGTAGTTGTCATCTCGGTGACAAGCGTGCCCTGATCCTGGGCATTATGGCTCTGAAATTGAGAATAATTATTCTAATTTGTTTTATTACATTAGCGTGGGTAGGAGGGAAGAAAGGGAGCTTTCTTCCCTGGCTTTCTCATTATTCATGGGCAGCGCGGCGGGGCCCGGCTCCCGGCTCCCGCGCCGGGGCTTCATGGGAATTTTTGGAAAATGATGTCTGCAATGTTCTGACCTTTGCCGTCCCAGCTGCAGCCCTCCTCCTCTCTGCAGGGATCCCACACTTGACTCCTTAGCAACCTCCTTTGTGCCTCTGATCTCTCTCCATTTGTCTGGTAATGGCCCTTGGCAGGAAGACTTGTTGTTCCTTCGGTGGCTGTAAAAGGCAGGAGCCGCTAATGCCAAGGACTTTTCAAAATCCCTTTCACCCACTCCTTGCAGCGCTGCCTTCAAAGTCACCCAGATGCTGGTGCGGTCCTGGTGGCTTCTCAAAGGGTCTTTTCGGGGAGTTGAAGGGGGAAAACCAGCAAATCAAACAACAACAAAGTCAACAGCAGTGACTTCTCTTCCAGGAAAGCGGTTTCCAGTCCCTCTGCTTGTGGTGGTTTGTGGTTGTGTTTGTGGTGACTCTGGTTTGGCTTCTGTGCTGGACCAACCCCTGCTGTTTTAGCAGGATCTGGATGTTCACCTGACCTTCTGCAGGTGGGACCTGTCCTGGGGCCATCTCAGAGCCCGTCTGTGCGGGGGGTCCCAGGCAGGTGTAGGGTCTGTTCACCTGAATCATCATCAAATCCTGGAATGGTTTGGGTTGGAAGGGACCTTAAAGCCCATCCAGTCCCACCCCCTGCCATGGGCAGGGACACCTTCAACCAGACCAGGTTGCTCAAAGCCCCATCCAACCCGTCCTTGAGCACTTCCAGGGATGGGAATTGCTCCAGGGAGTCTGGGGCCTGATCTATAATGTGCTAATGTTGGACCAGAACTAATGTTCTCCAGATGATGGGAAGTGCCATCTTGTGCAGGCTTGGATCTGAACAAGAGCTTGGATCTGCTCTTGGCTGTGGACTTGGAAGTGATGTGCAAGGCACAGGACAAAGCTGTTCCATCAGCAGTGTCAGCTGAGCAGCATCAACCTGCCGTGGTCTGGCTGAAGGATCAGAAGATATGGAGGGGTTTGAGTTGGCAGGGACTTTAAAGCCCATCCAGTTCCAACTCCCTGCCAAGGGCAGGGACACCTCCTACTATCCCAGGTTGCTCCAAGCCCCATCCAACCTGGCCCTGAACACTTCCAGGGATGGAGCATCCTGTTATTTCTCTCTTTTCATGGAAGAAGCGGCAGGGAGTTGGTTCAGTGGGGTTGGTGTGAACATCAGGCTTGGCTCTTGCTAAAGCCTTGAGTTTGCTGCTGTCAGAGCTGTAGAAAAACATTTCCACGAAGCCTGAGACCTGTGTCACATGTTCCCTGGGTGGCACTTCCTAAAGAAAGGAATGAAACACTGCGTGCAGGACACGGGATCCAGCTCATCCATCCTGCGCCACAGAGCTTAATCCATCCAGCAGAGTGGGACCCACGGAGGGCAGGGGTAAGTCTGGCCTAAATCCAGCCTCTGCCACCAGCCACAGTTCACAGCAAAGATTTGGGCTCATCAATTATGCAAATATTTCAAAGCATGCAAACAATTTCCACAGCCATAACGTGACCCTTGAGGCATTAACGGACCGTAGAAAATGTATTGAATTTTCAAATTGCTCCAGCCTTTGCTGGGCTCGGGAATGAAACTTTGTGTCCTTTAGGAGGTATATAAATAAAAAAACCATCATAAAGTGCTGTCTTGGAGCAGCTCAGAGGGAGTTTTAGGCACCCAGCAGAAGGAGGGTCTTGTTGGGTTCCTTGGATTTACATGCTCCAGGTGCCAGGCTCTGGGAGCCCCTTCCAGCTTTGCCATGTAGTCCTTAAACAATTTTATTTTTAAATTTGACCCTTGCCAAGCTCCTTCCTCTTCCATGAATTGGGCTCTAAATTACAGCCACTTTGTTTCAGAGCACTGCTGGTGAATGTTTGGCTTTCAAAGAGATGCCAAAAGTGCTTTTTCCGCGGGCGGCAGAGGTGGTGTGGGAAGGGCACGGCTTTGGGATTTTCTCTGGGAGTGTTTCTTATTTATATGATGAGGAAGATGAAAAGCTGGAATTTAGTATTGCCCATCATGGAGATTTGTTGGTGGGTTTGCACCCATCTTTTTCACAGTGAAGACACAGAGAGGTCTTTAAATTGACTCTGAGTTTCTGCCACCGGTGCCCCGTTCCCCACCCTTCCCTCTGGAGCCGGGATCAATGGGGGTTTTGCAGACATAGCTTGAGTCACCAGCCTTTTACTCGGCTTCCCGTGCTATTGGCCTGTCTGTACCATTTTTTTCGGAATTAATTTTGGGCTGAAAAAGTCTCAAAGAGTGCTTTGTTCCTCCTTGACACTCACTCCAGGGAGAGAAAAAAAAAAAAGAAAAAGAAAAAGGGGAAAAAACCATGGAAAATCTGACATCTGCATTGTAGAGAAAAATCAATAGATAGGGAGGAATATAATTATCCCCCACTCCTGAAAGAATTTTGCAGATATTTTTTGTAACAGTGACTCATATCGGCTCAGAGCTTGAATGACATTTTAATTATTTCGGCATTTTTCGGTTTGAATCACCCAAGTGCAGAGCTGGGAAGGGGCACAGCTGGGCAGAGCCATCCAGGAGCAGGGGAAGGGCAGGGTTTGGGGGGTGGGAGTCGAGCCCTTCCCTCCCTCTGCGTGGTGTTGGAGCAGGAGCTGTGGGGCTTGGTGGGCAGAGCTGGGGGCTGCACCCACAGCCACGGGGCTGGATCACCCCTGGATCTGTGGTGGATCACCCCTGGATCTGTGGTGGATCACCCCTGGATCTGTGGTGGATCACCCCTGGATCTGTGGTGGATCACCCCTGAGTCCATGAAGGATCACCCCTGGATCTGTGAATCATCTGTGCTGGCATCAGAAAAATAAGGGAGCAGTTCATCTGCTTTGGAGAGGTTTTTCTCCTTGTGTGAAGTGTAAAATCCTCATGGAGGTTTCTGATGTTGCATCTCCAACTGGTGCTTGTGCCTGGGTGTGATCCTTGGGGAAGGGGGTCAGGGATGGAAGCGAGGGAGATGATGGAGGAGAAGGGAGCAAGGGTGATGCTGTGGGTTTGGTTTGGGCAGGTTTAATTAGAAGGGAATCGGGTAATTAGAAACTAATTAGAGCAAAGAAAAAAGGAAGAAGGAGAGGTCTGAGGAGCCAGGCTGGGTGGGGCAGGGATGGGGTGGGAGGACTGGGGGGGCTGGAGGTTTGACCCACAGGGACCTTCCCAGGAGGATGTTCCCCCTCGTTTCTGTGGGGTGGCTGAGCTGCATCCCGGTGGGACAGCCTTGGGTGAGCTGGGAGAATCCTTGGAGCAGGGAGATGAGGTTGGAGAGGGGTTCCTGTGATTCCCATTCCCCATGGCTGGGATGTGGGTGCAGTGAAGGGCTCCTGGGGGGGCACACGCGGCACCCACGCTCTGAGCCTTCTACAGGGCCAGGAGGGGCAGGTCCTGGGGATCCAGGGGGGTTTTCCCTTATGGAACATCTGCCAGTGAACCAGGAGCTCTTCCCCATCAGTGTTCAGCTTAATCCTAGCATCAGGAGCAGGGGATGATACAGTCCAAGGAGCAGTGTCCAGATGTGCTCCTGGGAAGTGAGGGCCCATCCTCCTCAGGAGCTCATCCTGCTGTGCCTCAGGAAGGTGAATCCCAGGATTCACAGGGCAAAGGCAGATTTCAGTGCCCTGAACCCAGGAGGGACATGTCTGGGGAGGCAGTGGCACAGCTCCCATCCTTCAGGTTCTCCTTCCCAGTCCCAGGTCACATTCCCTGTGTGCCACGGCCTCGGCTTTGGGATTTCTGCCACGACTTCGTCAAGCTCATGAAACGTAGGAAACAAAAGCTGTTCCTAAACTTCCTCTCTGCGGCTTAATGTCCTCTGAAATCCCTTTTGTTGGATATTTTCAGTGCTGGGGAGAGAGAGGGGGCATGTGAGGTGACTCAGTGGAGCAGGACTGGAATTGGTTCAGTGGGAGTGAAGGGGGGATTTTGATTTCCACCCCAAAAGTCCCTTGGCTGCCAGTTGGCAAATGGATTCATCAATGTCCCGTGTGTGAAAGAGAATTTATTAGTCATAAATAGCAAGTTTTGAGCAGGCTGAGGGAGTTTTATCAACCAGACTGGGTTGATGCCTCAGGGGCTGGGTCCAGCCCTGCAGCAGAGCTTGATCAATTTTGATTTGGTGAATTTTTCCGAAGAATTTGCTGGGAAATAGATTATTTTTTTTCTCCTTTGGTTGCTTGTGGATCTTGCTCAAGTGACTGCATGGTCACTTTGCCTTGAGCACTGTAGTGAGACATCAAAGCTGGGAATGATGCTGGAGGAAAATGGGGTCTTGTCCATGTAGCTGGTGTCTTATCTGTCTGTCTTATTTATCTTCTCTAGCTTATCTAAAATAAAAGTATGGTGACAAAAGTCACCCATGGTGTATCCAGAGTGTGGGAAATGCTCTTTACCCATGACTCTGAACTCCTGGATGCAGAGCAGGGCTGGTGGATGGAGAGTTTGTGGGGGCTGAGTGAGGCCAGCTCAGTGATTAAACCCAGGGATTTTATTGAACACCATTAAAATAAATTAAAAAAAAAAAAAGGCCCAAAATGTAATTTTCCTTCTCCTGTGAAAAATGCTGGTGGATTTAATGCACCTTCATTCTGGGAGCCTGGAGGTTGGTGTTTCCCAGGTCCAAGCAGGTGCTGCATCTCCATCCTCCCCCTGGGCCGTGCCCTCGAGGGAGCAGATGTGGGAAGGAAGGAAGGAAGGTGATATTGAGCCCATATTTCATTGTGGAATTAATTCAGCCCAGAGGGAACATTCTGAAGTGTCCATGTGGAGAGAAGCACAGGGGGATGTCCGAGCGTGCGGAACCCCCGGAGCCGCTGGACATTCCCAGGATAGAGATCCCAACCTTCCCCTTCCCCAGGCCAGGATTGCTTGGTACTCCAAGGAACTGGGGGGCACCTTCTGGCTGCCAAAAGCTCGGCCTAAACCATCAACCCCCAGTGTCTTTGCAGCCTCCTTCCCATCAGGATGGATTTAATAATCCTGGTTGGAGCGGGATTCAAAGCAGGGCCAGGGAGGTGAAAGGGCAATTGCTGGTTCACTTGGCCACCTGTTTCCTTCCCTTTGGCTCATATTTAATTTGTGTTGCTGAATTCCTTCCCCTTCTGATATCCTGAAAGTCCCCTCGGACACCCCCTTGTGCAAACAGAGCTGGTGGTTTTGGGGTACCTGGTTTTTCCTGGGGTTGTAAGTGTGTAAATATTCATTTGCCTTTATCATTGGAAAGGGAAAATAAACTTTAAAAGCCGTTTTCCTGCCCCCTCCCTTTTTAGTTTTGTCTATTAGAGCTGATCATAAAAAAAAGAAAGTGCAAAAATGTTTTCAAAACTCCTCATCTCCTGCCCTTTAGCCTCCAAAATAGATGCAGAATTCAAGTTTTCAGCTACTGCTCTGCCAGCTCAGAACTAGAAAGAAACTTCCCACATTTTTTTGAACTTAAAAAAAAGGGGAAAAGCATCTTTTAAGTAATTTTTAGAATTTAGAAAAGGAGAAACAAGTCGGTGTGCAGAGTTTGCTACAGCACATCTTTTCCATGGTTCTCAAATGATCCCATTGCTACTGACAATATTGAGAGTATTATGCCAAGGTGGAATTATATCTAATTATTTCTCTCCTTTCTTTGTTTTCCATTTAATTTGTCCTTATCATTCACTCCTTGAACTCTGCTTAATATATTCCCACCAAATATTTCTTGCAAGGTGTTGGTGTCTTATGCCCAAATGAGAGGAGAGTCCTCCAGGTCTGCTGGAGTCTCCTGGGGTTGTCCCATCCTCACATCCTCTGGTTCCTTTTCCTTCTAATCCCTCCCATGTCCTCTCCTCATCCAGAGGGAGGAGGATTGGGGTCCATCAGAGGTGCCCCAGCCTCTCTGGGAGCAGGGAATGGGGAGTTTTCCCGGGCTTTGATCTGGCAGCATAATCTGCTGCAGCTGCAGAGCCCAGGCTGGTTCAGTGGACACACAGAAATCATGGAAAGGGGTTGGGAATTGTCAGCAGGCTGAGAGAAACCCCGGGAATGCAAAACCCCGGCAGATGTGGGGATTCCCAGCTCCTCCCTTCCTCCTCCCACCCTCCTGTGCTCACTTGGACCCAGAGACCACGTCTCAAACTTTGCATCTCCCAGAGAATGGGAGCTGACGTCCAAGAAAAATGGCAGCAGGAGCATCAAGGTTTGTCAGGACCCACCCTGGTGGGACCATACCCAGGGACCCACAGCACCAGGATGAGAGGAGATGGCCTGAAATTGTGCCAAGGCAGGTTTAGTTGGATATTAGGAGAAAATTCCTTGTGGAAAGGGTTGTCCAGCCCTGGCACAGCTGCCCAGGGCAGGGGTAGAGTCACCATCCCTGGGGGTGTGGATGTGGCACTTGAGGACATGGTTTTGTGGTGCTGGTGATTGTTGGACTTGATGATCTTGGAGATCTTTTCCAACCTCAGTGCTTCCATGATTCTTCACAGCAGGATCATGGAGTGACCCACCACGTTCTCCTTTCGTGGTTCCTCCTCAGCAGAGCTGAAGCCACAGAACACAGAGGTTTTCTGTGCACTTCATGCTCTTGTTTCTTAGCCCAAATTCTTGGGAAAACTGGAAAACTCCCTTGCCAGTGTGGAAGTGGACCCAAGGCAGCAGCAGGGGAACGATGACTTGAAACACCCCCTAATTATGAGAGTGGGAGTTTTCTGTGCTGAAAATCAGCTTTGATGTTAAGGGTTTTAAGTGACTTTCCTGCTTGAAAGCTTCATAGTAAACAAAATGTGATGAACTGTCTTAGTGACTCATTGCAGGGAAGATTTGGATTGTCAGTGTGGTGCTTTTCTCTCAGATACTTGATTTAATTATCCCTGTGGAATCCTAGAGCTCGAGAACAATCTGGGCAGGCAGGAGGGAAGGTCATCGAGATAACTGGCCTGTTTTAATATTCCAGCATTCCTGCACAGAGCCTTCCTTAGCTCTGTCCTGCCCCTGCCAGGGCTGCCAGCTGAGGCACATCCTGTGAGATGCTATCAGTGGATCCTGTAATTTTAGAAAAGGTTGGAGGGCAGGACGAGCCGGGGATGATTGGGGAGGGGAAGATGAAGCCCGGAGTGTTGACAGCGAGTGTGTCTTGTCCTGGCCCCTCCTGCTCCAGCCCTGCAGAGTGATGGGATCTGCTCAGGAGCTCCCCACCAGCTTACTTTCCCAGCCCAGTTCCTGTGTGATATCACTGCATCCCTCTCCTACCTGTGAGGAGTTATTAAACTTGGCTCTGTCCTTTCTTTTCCACACTTAGAAGCCCTGTGCTCTCAGATCAGTCAGACAGACAGACACACAGCCCAAATACAGCCTTGGGAACTGGGTATTTCAGGATATTTAAGAGGTCTGGACTATTTTGGGGAAGTCTTAGATTTATTTTTTTTCTTGAGCCCTAAACCTGCTAAACTTAGTCTTATGCTGCAGTCATGCTACTTGTTGTAGCATGAGCAGGGAGGTGGGACCAGATGAGCCCCTGTGGTCCCTTCTGTGGTTCTGTGAATTTGGATGAAACCACCAGGCCAGAATGGGCCATAGTGCTGGAATTTCCTCCTCTGAGCTCTCAGATTTTAGCCATGAAAGGTCACTGATCTCTGCTTGAAAACCTTCCCTGCTGTAAATGTAAAGAAGCTTCAGGATGCTCCCGGTGCAGCAGCAACGGGTCCTTCCAGGAACTCCCTCTCAGGAACATCATAATTAGGGGCAATGTCAGAGGTAGGTAAATACCCCCTAATTGTATGCAGATGATAGAGCTCGTTCAACCTTTTGACTAGTGAAGCTTTCCTCAATTTGGGATATTGTGATCCTAATCAGGGACCTTTCCCCACATCAAAGCTGAGCCTGAATCCCTTGGGGCTGGCAGGGCTTGATTGCAGGGCTTCCTGCTCATCCCTGCCCAGGTGTCCTTCCTGCTCTGGACCACTGATTCCTTTCTGCTCTTCATCTCTGAGGCAAAGAAATTTAATCCCAATATTACTGCCAGGCCTGGAATGGACCCAGTGGTTTGGAAATTTCCCCTCTTGTTGCCCTGAGATATCAGTGCACGGCCAGCTCGGATACCTGCTCGTTTCCTTGCCAACCTCTAACCTGAGGTGGAGCAGAGCTGTCATTAGTGCATCCATCTGTGTTTGGATCTGTCAGCTTCCTTCCCCTGCTCCTCTTTTGTTTCTCTAATTACTTTGATTGCATCTCTGTGGCCAGCTCAGGGCAGGCTGTGGGTCCCCATCCCGCTCTGTTGCTGTTCCCTTTTCCACAGGCAGCAGAAGTGGCTCTGACAGAGGGAAACCGTTGGGTTTGGATTTTAAAATAGTGACTATGGCTGTGTTTAGGGCTGCAGGGAACACTTATCTGTTACAGAGTGGCCCAGTGGCAGAGCCTGGATTTTCCTATTGCTGGTATCCAGGGATTCTGCTGATCCTGGGCTGCTCAAACCTGCTCTGCAAAGGCTCAGGTGTGGGCAAAGCATCTTCCAGCACCCTTGAAGTGATGTGGCCCATTCCACAAGGATTTTGGGTCAGATTTTCAGTAAAATGGCAGTGAAATGAGTCACATGCACAACATTCCCTTGGGAACAACAGCTGGACCCGGCGTGTGGATGTACCCTGGGTCTCCTTCAGCCTCTGCCATTAGAGGCTGTGTGTTTAACCAGAGCATTTGGCATCTTGAGATACAAGATAAAATAAAATATTTATGACTGTATGCTTGTCTTTTTTCCCCAGGGGCTGATTAAAATCCGAGGGGATGGCTGCTGGAGAGAGTTAACATGCATGGATTATCACTACGAGGTGAGTGATCTGTGCATAAAACCTCATTTCTCTTGTCTGCTTTCCTTTGGTAAATTAATTTTCCCAGACCTTTCCTCTCCTGCCAGGCATTTCTCCATGTTTTCTTACTCTATCCCAGCCTTCTGGCAGTGCAGGCAGTGTCCACGTGCCAGCTGGGTGATGCTATTTTTCCCAACCACAGTCCTAAAAGACCAATTTCTCCCCTTCCCTCTCCTCCCCATCACGGATTCAGGAACAAACCTGAGCCTCACTGAGAACTTCACTGTAAAAAATGCTGCAGGGGAGGGGACAGAAAGGAGCTTTCTGTGGTGTTGTCCTGAGACCTTCCTGCTTCCACTCCCAAAATGTGGACACATGCAAACAGAAACGAAGCATCCTGGTGCTGTCCAACATGCAGAGCATAATCGTTGGCAGTTCAGAATTCCATGGTTTTATCTTTTTGGCATCTGTTTCAGTGATTTTGGTGTGTTCTGATTAGAGACTGTGGGTTGTTTTCTGGCTCTGAGTCTCGTCTCCTCTCTGGTTCCAGAGAAGCTCAGCTTCAGCTTCCCCTCTCTCTTCACATTTGGGTTTGCATTTGTGTTTTACAGAAATGGGGTTAAGATAGAAAATGCTGTGTATGGTGATGCTCCAGGGGTGAGGAGCCCTGGTTTGGTGAAGGAAACAGTCCTGAAACAATATTCCCTTCTCTGGCTTCACATCACAGCCACTGGGAGTGGCCCAGGGTGTTATAACACCTCTGGTCTCCAATCCAAGTCCATCTGACATTTTGGAGCATAATTCCTATTGGGAGCAGCTGAGGGAGCTGGGGGGGCTCAGCCTGGAGAAAAGGAGGCTCAGGGGGGACCTTCTGGCTCTGCAACTGCCTGACAGGAGGGGGGAGCCAGGGGGGGAGTCGGGCTCTGCTCCCAGGGAACAAGGGACAGGAGGAGAGGGAACGGCCTCAGGTTGTGCCAGGGGAGGTTTAGATGGGATATCAAGAGAAACTTCTTCATGGAAAGGGTTGTCAAGCATTGGAAGGGGCTGCCCAGGGCAGCTGGAGGACATGATTGATGGTGACTGTGGTGCCTGATCCCTGTGGTGTCCTGATCCTGTGCCCAGGTAACGTGGTGCTGGTGGATGGTTGGACTCTTAGAGGGCTTTTCCAGCTTTAACCATTCCGTGATTCTATGAAATGGAATTCTGCAGATCCCAAAAGCTCCATCTGCCTTTCCAGCTTTAATGCTCCTTTTTTTGTTGTTCCCATCAGTGACTTTCCGGGGGTTTCCCCCAGTCAGTGCAGGGCTGACCTTGCACAAAGGCTGCTGCTCCCTTGGCTCTTGCAGGACACCAGTGCTCCAACTTCATTCCTGGTAAAACTATGGATAGAAAGACCCTTCAGTGCTGTAGTTCTTAATCCTGGACATGAAGGTGGCTGCAGCAAATTCCCCATTTTTGCTGGGCACCTGGCAGCACTCTGGGAAAATGCAGCTCAAAGCCAGCCCCCGGCAGCCCCTGCTGACCCCAACCCACAACAATCAGGCTGCACAATCCCAAACCTCTCAAATCAAAACCAGAACCAGTTCTGGAGCCCAGAAGGCTAATGAAAACCATTCCTGTCCTATCCATAAGGCAGGATCCCCAGGCTGTGCAAGTAATTGGGAACAGGGGCAGGGGGCAGAGCACGTTATCAATATCAATTATTTTAATCCGCACAAAAGAAGCTGCAATAAAAGGAAAATGAAAGAGGCCAAACTTTGTCTACCAGCAATAATATAACAAAAATAACAAAGGGCTGCGATTCACCTGCTGGTTTCAACCAGCCAGAGGGAGGAAGAAAAGGGTAAAGCTGAAGATTCCTCTGGGAGGGAGGAAGGGAGTTGGGAATCTGCTCGTAATTAGGATGATAAAACTGAGTATTGGACTGGCTCGAAGTGGACTCGGGCCAAGTGAGTGCTGTGATGTATGTTGGCCACCCCAGCTCTGCTGTTCCAGCCCTGAGCTGGAGTCCAAAACCTACATGGGCTCCTCTGCCAAGAGCATTAATGCAAAGCCACGGCCCCCTCCCTGCGTGGGGAGCGCCCGGCTCTGTTTGTTTGCAGGAGAACCAGGAGCTCTGCTCGTGGAAAAGAACATTCCCACCTTTGTCAGGAGGGGTGGCTCGAACAGTCCAGTGCTGGGGTGGTTTGGGTAATTAAGCAGAGCGGATTTTTCCTGCCTCTTTCCCCTCTGATGTGTAGTAGGGCCTTAATCCCAGCCTGGCTGGGAGCTGCTCCGTCCTCTGGCCCCTGGCACTGTGTGAGTTGGAGAGGGGAATGGCAGAACACGTGCTTTGCACGGGAGGGGTGTTTTCCAACCAGCCTCCTCTGATCCCTGAGGATTAGATGTGCTCCAGTAGGTGTGGAAGAGAAAAGCAGACTCTGGTGGGGATGGAGAAGACTTTGCTGCACCACCAGACACAACTTGGCACGTGAAAACATCCTGGAGGTTGGGATGAGGGCTGGGGGGAGAACACTGGCTGGATTAATCATGGCTCTGGGTGCCAGGAGTCCCAAACTGCAATCCCAGCTTGGCAAGGCACCGTGAACAGGGAATTTCTCCTCCTCCTGCATTGATTTCTCTGCTAACCTGGTCAGAGGCTCCACAGTGGGTGTGTAGGTTTGTGCCCTGGGGGTCCTGATCCCCTGTGGTGTCCTGACCCTGTGTCCATGTCAACATGTCAAAATGGACATGCCTGGGTGCTGCCTGGCAGGTGAAGTGCTGGGGTTTTCCATGCCATGGGTTTTATTTATCCCTCTTTGTGTTTGCCGTCGTTTCACTGCTGGCTGTGCTTAGATGGCTCTTTGCCCTACAAGAAATCCCAGTAAAAGGGAGTTTTTTTCCTCAGTGGAACCTGTTCCTGGTGCAGTTGATGCAGAGAGAAGCTGCTTTTGGGTTTCAGGTCTGTTTGTCATCAGGATTATTAAGCATTTTGATTACTGTGCACACACAGATTTACAAATCTGTGTGCAGGGTTTGCAGGCTGGAGCTGAATTCTGCTTCCACTGGAGCATATGGGATGGATCCCAGAGTGTTTGGAGCATGGCACCTGCCAGGGAAGGCAGGCAGCCTTGGTTCCCTGCTCGTGCAAGCAGAGGGCTGTGGCTGAGCGTGTCCCCTGTCCCTGCCTGCTCCAGAGGGATCATTCCCAGAGCCCATCAGCTCCATGCACCAGGGAAAAGTCTGCCATGGAAGGTTTCGAGCCACTCCAGGCCCTTTCTGGAGCCTGCACAGCTTGCAGGACACGTCCCAGGTGTGGGCTGTGAACAGGTCCCAGGTCTGTGAGCCAGGGATGGGATCAGGGAGCACCACCTGGCTCCCTCCTGTGCCAGGCTTGGTCTGGCCCCAGCTTTGCTAATTCTGGGAGTGCTGCTTGGCTGGCACAGGCACAATGTCTTAACGTGCTCCAAATGCAGAAAATCCTCTTGTGTTTTAACCCCCCTCCCCAGTCCTGTGGATCCCAGACCCTTTGGAGCACCTTGAGAGCAGATGTCTTGGCACGGGGCAGGTTTGAGTGGCACAGGCAGGAGGAGAGGAGCAGTTTGGACCCACAGCCATCCCAAAGGGTTCTTGTATCCTGGTGATGTTTCTGGCAGAGCAGTTCAGCAGATAATCAGAGTGGCTGGGAAGGTCCTGCGTGGTCACATCCATCCCGTCCCGCTGTGCTCCCCCCCTGAAATGCTCCTGGTGGGATGCAATCCAGGGATGCATTTTTCTAATGGCTGCCAGAGCGCTGTTGCTTTTTAATTACAGACAGATATCTTGTAAAACTCAGCCACCAACTGGTCAGGACAGCTGCAGGAGCAACTGCTGGGGCAGGAGCCCCGCTGGGCAGGGTCTGCTCTGCCAGCTCTGCCCCAAAACCACGCCAGGACTGCTGGACACATCCAGGGGTCCCTCCTGAGGGACATCCATGGCCTGTGTCTGAGGAAAGCAAAGACATGGAGGGGCTGGAGCCTGGTGGAATGTCTTGGGTGCTAGTTAGGGACACCTCAAGTCCAGTTCCAGGCCCCTCAATTCAGGACAGACATTGAGGGGCTGGAGCGTGTCCAGGGAAGGGAACGGAGCTGGGAAGGGGCTGGAGCAGCAGGAGCAGCTGAGGGAGCTGGGGGGGCTCAGCCTGGAGAAAAGGAGGCTCAGGGGGGACCTTCTGGCTCTGCAACTCCCTGACAGGAGGGGGGAGCTGGGGGGGGTCGGGCTCTGCTCCCAGGGAACAAGGGACAGGAGGAGAGGGAACGGCCTCCAACTGTGCCAGGGGAGGGTCAGGTTGGATATTAGGAACAATTTCTTCCTGGAAGGGGTTGTCCAGCCCTGGCCCAGCTGCCCAGGGCAGTGGGGGAGTCCCCATCCCTGGAAGTGTTCAAAGGGTGTGTGGATGTGGCACTTGGGGACACTGGTTAGTGGTGAACATGGTGATGGTTGGACTCGATGATCTTAAAGGGCTTTTCCAACTTTAATGATTCTGTGAGGCAAAGGGATAAAGGGAAAGGAAAACCAAACCCTGCTTCTGAGGCAACAAAACCTTTGTCAGTGTTGGAAGTAAGACCCAGGATGTGCTTCCCAGCTCTGGAGTCATCTGCGAGTGCTCAGGATGGAAGCAGGAAAGTTTGAAGGACTTTGCTGAACCAATTTCTGCTTAATCTGAGCCCTGTTTTGGCCCCAAATGTGTCGGTGCTGCTGAGAAAAGCTTTGCTATGTCCTAAGGCTCTGCACAGTCACAGGGGTCACTCCTGACTTGGACAAATTGTCACTAATTATTGTGTGACTGTTCTTCCCAGGGAGGGGCTGTCAGTCAGTGCTCCAGCTCCTGGAGCAGATCCCCTCTTCCTGGAGAAGCTCTCCAGAGCACAATATCTTTTGTGCCTAATTATGGGCTTGCTGACTGATAACTGTGCTGATAAGGAGGAGGAGGGAGCTCAAACTGCTCCTTAACTGCCTCTTCAGTTCTTTTTTCCCCTTCTCTTCCCCTGTTTAGACCTCATTAGACTTTTCATCCAGCTTTTCCCAACCCATTATGACACAAAGAGTAAATAATATCCAGCAATTCGTTTCGATAAATCAGAAAATGAGCTGCTTTCATGAGCCCTGAGGCTCAGGATGGGCTTTATTCCAAGAGTTTGCATTGCTGGAAGGGAAAAGTGTTCCTAACAGGGAAGCAGGTGCTCGGATTTTGTGCTGAAAATTTTAAAGTTACAAATGAGTACGAGGGAAGTGGTGCTGAATTACACAGAAAACAGGAATAATTAAAAGAAGTAACCATGCAGAGCACTTTGGGGATCTTCTTGTTAATAGTGTTAATAATAACATTATAAGATATTTATGGAGCATCCTAAGTGTACAATCCTTGGCCCTTTATGGAATTTTCTCCAGTCTGAGGACATTAAAGGTGAATCCTGGCAGGGCTGATGGTCACAATCGTGAATTATTGAAGGCGATAAAAATGTGCTTTATTTTCATCTCCCGGTGCAAAACCAAACTGTTCTTTGAGTTGAGGTGACTGATACCACAGGGAAGGACGTGCTCGTGTTCAGCTGCTGGTTTTGTCCTTTCCATTTGGTCATAGGGTTGGAGAAATGACCTTTTCAGGGGCATAATTGCAAAACCACTTGTCCTCATTGACACGTCTCGAAGGGCTGCTCAGGGGGGATTTGAAGCTGAGGATTAGGGGCTTTCTGCTGGGTTTTGGGGAGCTGCATGATGTCAGTGGAGGAAGGGCCAAGGCCTGACCTCGCCTGTGATCAATTAGGTAACAAGATCCATCATAAGGCAAGTGCTTGGAGCAATAATATTGGCAGATAAATGTCAGCAGGACATCAAAAGCTTATTGTGCTGGATCTGGAGTTTGGATCAGGCTGCTGCAAAGAAGGGCTTGATCTGAGGCAGGTTTTCAGATGAATCCCAGGTCTCTGTGTCGGATGCAAGGGATCTTTGAATGCAATTTGCTGGAGAAGTTTGTTATTCCCAAGTTCAGGCTGGGCTCTGCTGTTCCCAATGTGCTCCTGGCTTAAAAAAAGTGGGAGCAAATGCTGGAAAGGTGAGATTTGGGCTCAGCTCGGGAGGATCAGGGTTGCTGGGCTTGCACAGGTCGGGTTTGCTGGCAGAAGCACAAGCAGGGATTCAGGGCTATGCCTTCCAGCTGAGCACTGCTCAGGAGGAGTCCTGGTTTTCCAGAGTTTGGAAGTCCTGCTGCAGATGGTCGGTGCTTCAGAAGGGGAGGGCTGAGCTCTCAGCAGTGAACTCCCAGCAGTGTCACTGTCCTTGGGGAGCTGCAGTGTCAGGAGAAATGTCATCAGTACTGACATTTGTGTCCAGTGATGCTGGTTTTAAAAGGTGAACAGGGATGCAGGGCTTGGGCAGTCAGGGGAAGCTCGGGAAGAACGAGGGGGATTCATAACGTTGGACCCTGAGCAGGACAAAAGCAGATTAATGCAGGGACATGGTGGGTGATATTTTATTCCAAGCAGAGCAGGCAGGGAAGCAGCTTCCCAGAGTCAGGCACTCAGGAGAGTGTAGGTTTGCTGTCAGTCAGTGTTGGAGCAGGAGTGGGAAATGAGTTTCCTGAGCAACCATCACAGCAGACAAAGGGGAGGTGGATTCCCAACCACCCCAGTGTCAGTGCAGTTCACTGGCACCAGGATCCTGGCAGGGAATTTAGGAGAAAGGGAAGGAGTGTCTGCTCAGAGAACTGTCAAAATAAAAGCAAATCAGCATCATAAAGCAGTCTCAGCATCTTTGGCCCAGGCTCAGGAAACCCCACACTGCTGGAGTAAATTGGACTTGGGCAGATGCTGAGAGAGAAAATTTGGAATAGCTCCGACAGGAAAATCATGTAGGAACTTTTTACAAGGGGATGGAGTGACAGCACAAGGGGGAATGACTTCCCACTGCCAGAGAGCAGGGATAGATGGGATATTGGGAAGGAATTGTTCCCTGTGAGGGTGGGGAGGCTCTAGCACAGGTTACCCAGAGAAGCTGTGGCTGCCCCATCCCTGGGAGTGTCCAAGGCCAGGTTGGATGGGGTTTGGAGCAACCCGGGCTAGTGGGAGGTGTCCCTGCCCATGGCAGGGGGTGGGACTGGATGAGCTGTAGGTTCCCTTCCAATCCAAACCATTCCAGGATTCTCTGAACTGGGAGGATGGGATAAGCCCCCAGTCCATGATCCCTCCTCTACAGCAACTCCAACAGGGCTGGAGCACCGGCTTTGCTGCAGGATTTTCCTCCTCTCTTTGCTTCAGTTCAAATCTGCTTTTCCCTCTGTGTTCCTTCCCCAGCAGTACCTGCATTCACACCATCAGAAATGCAGAGAGCAACCTCTGGGATTCTCCCTTTGGGATCAGCAGAGCGGGTGGGGGGCATCTGCCCCAGGTCACCCTCTGCTTCCAGGAACATCCAACCCAAGTGGGCTAAACCAGCCTAAGTGTGGTGGAAATGCCCCCAGGGAGGTTTCTGTTGGGAACCTGGTGAGGATTTTGAAGCGTGGGAAGCCCTGATCCCTCCCCAGCCCCGGGATCAGCCCGGAGCTGTCACTCACGTGCTGGAAATGCATTGGGAATGTGCCAATACCGTTTGCAGCAGTAACACAATTCCTCTTCCTGGATTCTTTTCTGTTTTTCTTGAGGATTTGTTTTAAGCCTGGTGAAAGCTTCCTGTACACCTATTGGATTTCATCTCTTTGTTACACTCTCCCACTGTTTCAAACTCCTTTACAGACCACCCAGGACCCTCAGCGCTTGCCTTAAATATTCCCTTTTCCTCTCCCCTCCACCCTTTTTTGTCTTTTTCTATCCTAATCAGATTAATCTTTACAACCCACTTTGCAGCCACTTAATCAGCTCTCCATGCTTTGCCCCTGGCCATGGCCCTTACCCTGCTGGCCAGCCTCTCCAGTGGGCAGGAATGTTGGATCCCATCACATCCCTCTGCCTACCAGGGGCTGTGGGGAATAATCTGCTGCTCCTGAAACGTGCAGGGCCCAGGAGGTTTGTCAGGTGGAAGAGAACAGAGGCAGTGCTCTGATAATTATTTAAATTGGGGATTTATGAGCTGGTTAATGGTGTGTTTTTAAGAAACGTGCAGAGAGAAAGATGACAAATTTTGGTGCTTTCTGGAAGAATGAAATGAGAAGAATATTTAAGAGCTTTCTAGTCTTTGAGAGTAACAGAGAATGGTTTGGGTTGGAAGGGACCTTGAAGCTCATCCAGTCCCACCCCCTGCCATGGGCAGGGACACCTTCCATCAGCCCAGGTTGGGATGGTGCAAATGTTTGGCATCTGCCAAAATTCAGTGCTCTTCTTTTTCCATGATGTTTGCTCTCTAGAGAATATTCTCTTCATAAAATCCTGGAATGGTTTGGGTTGGAAGGGACCAAACTAACAACATGTTTTTAATTGCATGTGGAGTTGCTAGTGCTGACATTTTTGTCAGATTATGAAACGTGTTACAGTTTCATCTCTTTCTTTGACTATTAAATGTGTTAAATTGTTTAATGAATTTTCACACAATGGAGATGTCTGTCTTCATTTAACGTGTAAATTATTGAATTTGTTGCCTGAGAACAGCAGACACACCAGAAAGTTCTGCTGAAGAAGCTGCATTACCAGTGTGGGGTGTGTGTGTGTTTGTGCATCTCTGCTCCTCCTCTGGTCTCTTACTGGGTTTTGCTTACAGAAATAAACATAATAACCAATTCCAGGGCTCAGCTTAACACTACTGGCACAGGTTGCTCAGAGAAGCTGTGGCTGCCCCATCCCTGCAAGTGTCCAAGGCCAGGTTGGATGGGGCTTGGAGCAACCTGGGCTAGTGGAAGGTGTCCCTGCCCATGGCAGGGGGTGGGACTGGATGGGCTTTAAGGTCCCTTCCCACCCAAACCATTCCAGGATTCTGTGATGATAATTATTACACACACCAAAGGTTTTAAGTTCAGCTTGAAGCTTGATTTCCATAGAAAGGTTGGTCTGTCCAGGAATAGAACCCACCATTGGCAGAAACACTCGAGCCCTTCCCTTTGGTGCTAAAAGTTAGAATTATTTGCATATCTCCAATTTACATGGAATTTGTGCCCTTTTCATACAATTCCCTGTGGTTTTACACTTTCCATGTTGAACATCCAGTTGATTTGAATTGCAGCACACAGGTTGTGTCACTTCAGGGATCAGGGGCTGATGGCCTGAGACGATTCCCACAGACATTTCCCTCTGTACCAGAGAGCAGGAAGAATTCCTAATATTTCTCCAACGTGGATTTTTCTCACTTACAGCTATGACAGAGCTCACAGCAATCCCTGGTAACTGTAAAAAACCAAGATTACAGAGTTGGGGTGGGGCATGAACGAGTTAATATCAAGTCTGTGTCGTGGTGTTTTGCTCCGAAGTCGTGTGCGCCAAACTGACCTTTAATCTTGGAATATAAATCACTTTCCAGTCCTATTATTTCTAAAATCCTACAGGCTTGCGAATGCACAAAAGAAGCCTTTGTCTCTTATTAATTTAATTTATAGGTTAAAGTTTCAAATCAGTGGCAAGCACAGGCTGATTTACTGTTCCCTTCAGGAATCGCCGCTCTGGGAAGCGCGGCGTTGGCTGGGCTACCTCGAGATGGTGGGGTGTAATTAGGAGCTTCTGTAATTATAGATAATGTAAGATAATTTGCTTATCATTTTTGGAATGTGTTCTACGTGAAAGCTGGGAGGGGGACTCGGTGTGGATTAGCTCTTTCAACCCTAAGAACTCACCGGATCGGGAAGATCACGGACGGAACCGTCTCACCGTCCCCGGTGCAACGTCGTTTGTGCTGCAGGGAAAAAACAGCCCCTTCTGGGGGGCAGTTTGGATAAAAGCAAACTTTCTCCCACCAGCTTAAAACAAGACACCCATTCCTGTTTTGTTTTTTTTTATTAGATTTAAGCTATGAAATTCCCGTGTGGAGTCAGATGTGGGACACTGGCTTCTCTTCCCAGGGTTAGGAGGGTTCCCATCTGCAGTTCAGACCCTTTTTTTCCCACTTCTTGGGATTTCTCCTCATGGAATTTTGTAACCAAGTGTTCTAGTCTGTCTCAAAGTAACTCAAGACAAAGAAATTCAACTTTTTCCTACCCGTGCTGTCATTCCCCATTCCAGGGTAAGAGCTTTGACTCCTCCAGGAGCTCTCTGGAGGCTTTTTCCTTGACCACTTTACATGGAAAAGTGGGATTGTGATTTGCTGCCCTTACCAACATTATGGAAACGTCTGTATTAAGAATGGCATTTATCTTACACATACCCATGACTTCACTTATCTGTATTTTCCAGGGATCATATTCTTCCTCTTCCCTTTCAACCTCAGTGCCTGAAAGGGGTTTTATTGCTTTAACATTAATCAAGACATTTGACAGGATGGAGCTGGATCCCATCCAGTGAGCCTGGGACAGGATTGAGTTTTGAACTGTCACGTTGGATCCATTTGAATGGAACACAAGCTGGTCAGTCTCTGCAATCCATCCATGGATTTAACAATCCTGGGACGAGGTGAAGGAGTGCCCACCTTCCTCCTCACTGGGGACAGCCTGGGCTGGGCTTTCCCTTCAGCTGCTGAAGGCTCCCCACAAAAGTTTGGTGGGACAAGCAGGGAGAAGGTTTCTTCTCTTCCTTGAGGAACCTGCCAACACCCAGAGTCCTGCTGCTGCTCCCACCCTTCCTTGGGCTGCCCCTTCCATGGTGCTGGTGAGTTGTGGCCAACGTCCCTTTTCACCCCAGTTTTCTCTTACTTCTCATTGTCCCACGGTGTCACTGGGCACAGAGAGCATGTGGGTTTGTTGGGAGCTCAAGGGTCTTGCAGCACCCTTAGAACTCTGGAATGGTTTGGGTTGGAAGGGACCTTAAAGCTCATCCAGTTTATCCCCCGCCATGGGCAGGGACACCTTCCACTAGCCCAGGTTGCTCCAAGCCCTGTCCAACCTGGCCTTGGACACTTCCAGGGATGGGGCAGCCACAGCTTCTCTGGGCAACCTGCCCTGCAGAGATTGTCAGAGAGCCTGAGGGTGCCAGGGGAGGAGCAACACCTGGAAAACCTCCAAGGGGAGGCAGCTGCCCCCTCTCCATGCCAAGGGTGCCCCATTTCCCTCCCTGGGCTCCTCAAAGAATGTTCTCCTGCTAAACATTTTCCTCCTGTGGTCCTCATGTGGTGGCCATGCAGGACATTTGTGAGGGGCTGGGGAGTTCCATTTCTTGCCCAAATCCTTCTGGGATGCCTCTTGGGAGAGGTGCTGAGTGTTTCCAGCAGGTTGATCCCTTTGTTTCCCAGAAACCTGCACACACAAACTTGTAGAAGGCCAATCCTTTAATTCTTTAAGCTTCTAGTCTGAATTTCACCACGTTCCGTGAGTTTGTTGTCGTTGAGAATTTCCTTTGGAAGGTTTATGAGAAACACAACCAGAAATACAGCTTTGAAAATCCCTTTTTCCCCATCGAGACATTTCCCTCAGCAGGACATTGCATCAGTTACCCCTCTGTGGATGTTTGGGTGCAATTCTCATCAAGTTGCTCCTGCTGGACATTTTCCTAACCCTGATCAGGATCTAAGAGAGCTTTTTATAACTCCCTTTTGCAGTTTTCTGTGCCAAATATGCAGCAGCAACACACATGACCCCCCCTGTGCTACGGGCAGAGCTGATTACCTTGGGGGAAGGAAGGGAGTTAAATACTGCTTAAATACTGGAGATTTGCTTTCTATTGTTTTATTGCTCCTCTGAGTCTCACCAGGTTCATTAACATCCAGCCCATCACTCTCCTCATTCCTGTAATGAGTTTGTTAAGCTGGTGGGTGAGGGTGGGAGGGGAATTCCAGGGATGAAGGAGCTCGAATGCTCAGATGTGAAAGCCCCACGTCTTGTGTTAGGTAACTAAAGGCAAAACTTCCTCAGCTACAAAGTACTTGTGAGTTTGGGAATTGGTGTGATTTGATGGTTGGAGGGATCAGGAAAAGGTGCTGTCAGAGCTGCTGTAAAAGCTCACTGTGGGGAGGGGAGTTGGTGAGTTTTTTAATATTTCTCAAATCAAAGGTGGCAGTTCAGCAGCTTGGGTCTTCTGAGGATCTCCTAGAGTCCTGGAATGGTTTGGGTGGGAAGGGGTCTTAAGGATCATCACATTCCACCCCCCCTGCCACAGGCAGGGACACCTTCCACTGGACCAGGTTGCTCCAAGCCCTGTCCAACCTGGCCTTGGACACTTGCAGGGATGGGGCAGCCACAGCTTCTCTGGGCAACCTGTGCCAGGGCCTCCCCACCCTCCCAGGGAAGGATTCCTTCCCAGTATCCCATCTAACCCTGCCCTCTGTCACTTCAAAGTCATTTGTGCATGGCTTTGCCCTGTGTAGTGTTTTTTTATCTGCAGCCTGTAGGAATTATTATAACTATTAATAACTATTAATTAATAATTAATATATATAATTATTACTCTCCTTCCTGGAATAACTGCAGGGGGATCCAGCACAGAGGGTCCAGAGGCAGGAGTGGGACCCCCACAGGGCTTCAGGGACACAGAGGAGAAGCTGAAGCCCAGGAGCAGGTATTTACTTCTCTCCTTGCTCAGCACCATCTCCCATTTTATCTGACAAGGATGAGTCCAGGTTTCATTTGATGGGATTTGCCTCTGGCAAATCTGAGCGGATCTCGTGCCAGGCTGCAGCGTGTCCCCTCTGAGAGCACTTTTTTGGGCAATAATCCAGGCTTTTAGCAGGGTTGCCTCAACATCAGACATGGTATGGGTTTAATTTGCTGGTTAAGATGTTCCTGACTTTTCTTGGCTGTCTAATGTTTCCTCTCCTCCGAAATCTTATATGTCACCTATCCAGGAGCCGTTTTGGGGGGGTTTCTGGGAGGGCACTCAGGAATTTCTGACTGTTTCTCTGGCACTTCAGTTCAATTTACACTGTACACTGAAGGAATAGTTCCCTTTAGGCTGGGGTAGGTTACAGACTCTCCTCCCTGGAAGAACAAAGGGCTGTCTGTTCCGGCCAGCACGGGAATACGCTGGGAGGTGATGCTGCAGACGGGATTTTGGGGATGTATTTCACATTTAAGCAATAAAACAAGACACAAGCAACGCCTAAAATACTGGAAATATGGAAATAAATGGGATGATTAAAGCCCAGGGAGTTGTCTGCAGGGATGCTGTGGAAGGCTGCTGGGGTTTGGGAAGGCTGGATCCTGCTGGCTGAGGGGGCAGCAGGGTCAGGGGGGTCACTGCTGCCCTTGGGCTGTGTCGGGGCCTGTGAAAAAACTCTGCCCTGCTCCAGAGGCTGCATGGATTTCTCCATGGAATCTCTCGATGCTGATCTTAATTTGCATCTTTGTCCCAGATTTGGACTTTTTTAGTGCTGCTGAGGGGCTGCCCTGGTGCTGTGGTTGAAGGTGATGGGCAAAATGGGGTGAGATTGCTTCCTTTTGTAATCAATATCAGTCATTTAATGAGATCTTCATGGAGAACATTAGGTTTTGCCTTCCCCTGAGTTGTCCTAGGTGCTCCTTGGCATGTACAGAACCTTTTACTGCTTTTTTGGTCCCATCCCCTCCAGTGACTGCAGCACATGGAGCCCATCCTCTCATCCTGGTGGCAGGGGAGCCCTGGGTAGGGTGTGCTTGGACATTCCCAGAATACATGACATAAAACCACTGTATATCCATGGCACTCATGTATTCCCAGGAGATTTTTAGTCCAGCTCCTCTTTAGAGCCTGCTGGAGATGCTCTCCATGGTGTTCCCAGGGCTCTGAAGCCTGCAAGCCTTGGCACAGTGAGCAATCCCTGACCTCTCCTGCGGGAATTTTAAAGGCATCCACCAGCTGCTTAGTGTGGGGTTGAAACAGGGTGTGAGCAGCGTTGCTGGAGAAGGAAAACCTGGCACACAAGTGGAAGGGGAAGAGGGTTTAGAGGGTGTTGTGGGCACGGCTGAAGCCTGGGGAAGGCTGAGGTACCACGACGTGGATGGGTCAGAGATGGTGATGTGGGATGTGGTGCCAGAGGAGCAGCAGAGCTGGAGGGATCCAGGAGCTTCAGCTGCTGATGGCACAGCTCTTGTGGCTTTTGGCATCGTGTGCAGGAGAGGGAACTGGGAAGGAGGTGAAAACTGTTGGAGCCTTCAGCAGGTGCACCCAGGAGCTCCCTCCTGGTGGGACCATGGCCCAGATCCAGAGATGGAGCTGCTGCCTACCTTGGAGCTGCTGGCTTAGGCTGTCTCTAGGAGTGCCATCTAGTGCTTCCCCCCAGTACTGGAGCATCCCAAACCCTTTTGGAGAAGGTAAGGCCTCTTTTGGCTTGTTTTGTTGTGCTAAACCAAGGGCTTGTGGAAAACTAAGTCCTTCTGTTCTAAGGTTGTTTGGGGGCTTGATGTTTGTCTTCTCCTTGGCATGGATTTCTGGACTGCAGAGATTAATTTGTTGGAGGCAGACCCTGGTCTGATGACTGTCAAACCATGGACATACTCTGTGTTAGCCCACATGGTTGATCCTGGTCTTTATGATGGAATTCCCCCCTTGCTATTAATGCCATGGGGTGAAACTCTTGGCTTTAAGGCTTATTTCCAGTCCCTGCACTCGGAGAATGGCCTTTGTTCCTTTAAAATTGGGCAGTTTCTGTGGAAGGCTTGGTGCCCTGGGCCCTCTCGTGGGAGGGCTGAGGTGGGTGGAAGAATGTTCCCATTATTCCCCGCGCACACGTGGTCGCTGCGGGGGCTGCGGGCTGGTCCCCTTGGCAGGGGGAGGAGGGGGCAGCAGGTTGGGTTTGCCCCAAAGGGCTTCACCCCAGAGGTTATCAAGATGTTGTCACGTTTGCCTTGGGTGGGTTTGGCTCTGGAGTGAAGGTCCCCAACTCCCCATCGGTGCGTTCGCGGCAGCTCCGACTCACGTCGCGCTCCGGGAGCTGGGCCAGGGCTGTGTTGTTTTACTGTGGCTGTGAGTGTGTAAATCTGTCTGTGCCGTGGTGGATAAACAACAGCCTTTCCCCTCTGCAGTTCAAAAACCCCCTCAGCATTGTTTACCCCTCTGGTTTTTGTCCAGGAACGCTGGGCACCTCCTGCCCCAGTGCGGTGACCAAGAAAGCAAATCCACTGGAAAATGAAACAGGAGTTTGTCTGCTTTGGTGTTTCAAGTAATTCCATTTCTAGTGCTTGTCTGGAGGGTTTGGATGGATCTTGTAGTGGAAGGTGTCCCTGCCCACGGCAGGGGGTTGGAATGAGATGATCTTTAAGGTCCCTTCCAACCCAAATCATTCCATGATGTTCTTGGGTAGCTCTAAGGTGTTGATCCAATCAGGGGCGAGTGGTGGATACAGGGACTCTCAAAGGCAGGACAAGGTTTACACATGGGATGCTCTCTGGCAGGAAAGCCATTGTAAAGTCATTGTAAAGCCATTAAAGGTGTCATGCTTCTTATCTGCTTCTAGTTTATTAGAAACAAAAAAGAAAAGAGGCTACAAATCAAGCAGTGTCACAAGACCCCTCTTGTAATTGAGGGGCAGAAATTAATTAGCCATGGTGAATGTTCTGCTTGGCTTTCCCTCTGCTCTGAAGAAGGACCCCTTTGTGCATCCCAGCACATGGAATACCTGAGGGCATCATGGGGGCCTTCTCCTCCCTCTCCTGTTTTCACACTTCTCTTCCCCATTCCCTGCCTGTCCTTCCAAATTCTTTGGATGGGAGGGTTTCCTGACATCTCTTTTCAATGTTGCTTCCTCTTTGGCTCCCTCACGAGTGCCTCTGACATCCTCTTGTTTGATTTTTAACACCATGGATGTCCAGACCTCCATGGGCTGGTTGCTCTCAGGGACATGATGGGATTCTTGGCATTGTCCTGGGCAGGGCCAGGAGTTGCACTCGATGATCCTCGTGGGTCCCTTCCAGCTCAGGGCATTCTGTGATCCTTTCTGGTGCTGTTTGTGCTCCTCTGCTGTGCATCTTAATTTGGGACTTACTGGTTTATCTTTAGGTTTGCTTTTTGTAGTCAGTTCCATCCTGGTTTTGGGATAATTAATTTGAGATAATTAGCACTGGTTTGCTCTTCATCTGTTTGCTTTTGAGAGTGTGGTGTTGAGATTTTCTGCCTTTTTATTATTCAGCCTCTTCAGTTTTTTTCCAGTGAGCCCTGCACAGCAAATTCAAGCTTCTAGGCAATGTCTCTTAGAAAACACAGTTGTATTGCATATAATTATATTTTATATCATTTATTTTACAATTTGCAGTTTAAAACCACAATTTAAAATCAGTAATCAGCAGCAGATTCAAGGCCTTTTTTTCAGGTTTCACATTTAAGGTGCAGGACTGAGCTCTGCCCTCCCGGTGTGTCCATGAGCTTTTCCCCTCCAGCACCCCCTTTTCCAGGGGGATCCGCAGCTGAGGAGCTGAGCTGCTGCTGGATGAGGAATGTGTCCATCAGCCCTGAAATAAATCAGGATGGGAAGTGTGTCGGGGGCACTAATCCAGCAGCTGTTCCCCCAGGCTGCCACCGATGGCTCGGGAATTAACCCGATGGAATAAACCCGGGATGTTGTTCCACAGGCACAGCCCAGGTTGTGCCCATTCCCTGGAAGAGGAGGTGTTGAGCCAGGCTCCTGTGGAGCATTCCCAATGGCTGAGCATCCTCTAGGAGCAGAGCCCTCTGGAAATTCCAATGGATCTGTGCTGCCAGACCCTTCCTCTGGAGCTCCTCCAGCTGCTGTGTTGGTGGATAACCTTAAAGAGGGATAAATCCAGGGAAAACCCATTCCCCCATAGATAACCTTAAAGAGGGATAAATCCAGGGAAACCCCATTCCCCCAGAGCCACCCTCCCAGTGCAGCCTGGGAGCCTGCCTGGAATCTGTTCCAGTTGTAAACTTACAACCAGTCCTGGCCCTCTGTCCCTTTTAATCCTTTTGGGGCTGTTTGAGCTCAATCTGCTCAGCGTGAGCATAATCTTATTTTACTGTTCAAGGCAGGGCTGCTGCCAGCAGGGCAGGCTAATTAAACTCCCCTCTGCCACTGGGTAGAGCAACTGGAGTAAGTCAGGTTTAAACCCCCCAGCCAGGCCTGACATTGGAGACATATTTCATAGAGCAGTAACGAGCCCAAATTCCAGCCCTGCGTCCTCTTCCCTCAACAACACCCTGTTTACTCAAGGAAATTAAAGCCAGCAACGTGCACACCGAGGTTTTCTTGTTTGTTTTTTTGCGTTTGAAAAACAAAAATTCCCCCCCTCCCGACGCCCTCCCTCCCTCCCTGGCTGTTAAAGTTTGTGCATGATTGATTTTTAGTGGGTGGATTAAAAGAGCAAATCTTTTCTTTTTTTTTTTTTTTCTTCTTTTTTTTTACCACATTCCAAATCATACAGGAGAAATCAGAGGGGAGACGTTTCCGCCCCGGGAGCTGGGTCTACATTTAATCCCAGGTTTAATTGTGGAGCCTGAATGTGTGCAAACTGTTTCTCAACGTAATTGGCTGAGGGTCACTGGCTGCCCTGAGATATATGGGCACAGTAATCAGAGAATAATTTCAACCTGGGTTGAAGTTGCCAGTAAAAGTTGTAAAAGTTAATTTTATAGGAGCTGGTACAAAATATCGGCGAGCGGGGCTGCAGTTATGGTTTGTTTGCTTTGTCTGGTGACGTTTTTATTATGTTTTATTGTTATTATTTGTGTTTTAAATGCAGTTTGGGGCAGAGGGAGGAGGGAGGGCTGACCTGATTAGCGGCGTGTGCAGATGGATCAACCGCAGGAGGAGGAATTCATAAAGTGACAGGAACTGCCCTGGTCACCACCAGAGTGAAGTTGCAGGGTAATTCATGTATTTTTACTGTTATATTCTTTCCTTTGATTGCTAACAAGGAGCAAAGCTCATCCAGAGGGTATTAAATTTAAGTGGGTTTCTGTGTGTCTGTTGCCTTGTGTGGATGAACCCTTCCAAAGCACTGTCCTCGGTGACAGAGGCAGGGCCAGAATTCCAGGATCACTTAGGTTGGAAAAGCCCTCTGAGATCATCAAGTCCAGCCTTGGTGGGACAGGGCTCATGGAGTGGGAATGCACATGTTTTGGGATCTCTGCAGGGCAGTCAGCTGGTTTAGAACTTCATCAAACCCACCTCGGGAGATGATTTTTGTGACTCTTTCCTTAATCTGAAATCCTTAAAAATATCACAGTGTGCAGTGTCTGTTGGTATTAACAGGTCTGGCTGAATCCCAGGGTCACTGGGTATTGATTGCTTCCATTTATACTCTCATTTCAGGTCAAATCAGGGAATCCTGGAATGGTTTGGGTTGGAAGGGACCTTAAAGTCCATCCAGTCCCACCCCCAGCCATGGGCAGGGACACCTCCCACTATCCCAGGTTGCTCCAAGCCCGTCCAACGTGACCTTGGACACTTCCCAGGGGCAGCCACAGCTTCTCTGGGCAACCTGTGCCAGGGCCTCACCACTCCCAGGGTAGAATTTCCTCCCAATATCCCATCTACATCTCCCCTCTTTCAGCATTCTCCCTTGTCCCATCACTGCTTTGTGCTTGGAGTTTTGCCATATTTACCTTTTTCCCTCTGTGGGTTCCAGCACAGCCTCTTGGGGAGTGGTGCAGACTCGTGTCCCTGACCTGAAATAATTCAGTAATTCAAAGGATTTAATTGCACACAGTAACCCACGGTGGAAAAATTCAGATCTTACCCCATTTCGAAATCATAGAACAGGAGAACTAAAATGTAGGCAGTGATGGAGTTACCCTGGAGCTCCACAGGGAGAAGATCCATGGGGATGTAAGCAGACCCTCACTGGAGCCCCTCGGCCCCCGTGTTGGGAGCGTTCCTGCCGGAGGTCCCACGCCAAAACATAGGGAATAAAACGTTACAGCCCTTTTAAAGGAGTAATTGCTTTGGAAAGGGCCCTGTTAAACGGTGCCAGTGCCATGAAGTTCCCATTAAACTGGAGCAAACACCTCGGGAGCCCAGGTGAAGTCTCTGGCCAGCGCTGCTGGACCACAGTCAGCCCTTGTCCGCTCGCTGCTGGAAGCTCTGGGCTCTGCTTCCCTGCTTTTCCACCAGCATGACTTCAATGGGCTTTCTCAAAATAATTTTCTGTGGTGCTGGAGAATCCCCTGAGCTTTGCAGTTTAAATAAAAGCCAGGCCTCAAATGAAAGCTTTGTAAGGTCGGAGCAGCCCACGGTGACGGATCCGCTGGCGTGGCACGACCCCTTCCCAAAAGCAAACAGGAGTCAGAGCTCTCAGGGAAAGATCTGGGGCTGCAAAATGGCCTGAAAAGCTTTTTGACTCCTGTCTGATTGCCTTTATATTTTCTCCTTCTGAAATGGCAAGTTTGGAGGTGCTGCTGGTGCTTTTGGACTCGTTCTGTCCCCAGCAGAGGTGTTGGTGTTTGGTGATGAGGTGTGGCAGTGCTGTCTCGTCAGATTTTCCTTGGAGGATGTTGAGCAAGGGTTTGGAATACAGGTTAGGAGAGAATTGTTCACAGGAATGTGACACAGCATCAGAGGAGCATCCTTGGTTTCAAATGCTGCTTCAGCAGCCCCTTGGGCAGCTACCAGTGCCTGGGCAGGATCCATCCGGCTCCTTCAGCATTCCCAGGCCACTCTCACACTGCTTGTTGCTGCTTTGCTTGGAAAATTGCTGCAAGAGGAGAGTGTGGAGAGAGAGAGGCAAGAGTTTTGAACTACTGTATCAGTTTAGTAACGGGGATCAAGCGTTGTTTTAACTACATTTCCTAAACATATTCCAGGTGTGAAATCCGTAACTTGCCTTTCCTCCTTTCTCCCTCTCTTTCCTTCCTCTCCTCAGGCTCTGTGGTGTGGGTTTCTGTCTTGGCCACAGCTGAAAACCACAGCAAACCCCCCGTGTCTGCCCGGGACAGACCCTCCGTGGTCCCGCAGCTTTGGGGTGAGGGTTTCAGATCTGTGGCAGGAGGATGTTGTTCCTTGAGATTCTGAGTGTGGAGGAGTCACAGAGCCCCATCCTGGGGGGTGATGCTGTGCCCAGTGCTGTTCATGTGGGGAGCAAAGGGTTGGTGGAGTAAATGATGGGGCTGGAGCAACCTGGAATAGGGGAAGGTGTCTCTGCCGAGGGCAGAGCCTGGAACCAGCTGGTCTTTAAGGTCCCTTCCAACCCAAACCATTCCAGGATTTCCATGAGCAGGTGGACAAGTGGAGACAGGCAGGCAAAATTAGGAATGTTCCCATCAGTCTGTGGGCAGCAGCATCCATGGGCTTTAGTAACTTTTGATTATTTTAGCACAAAACAAAGGCTCACACGGACAAGGGAGGCACCAGGACTTGGTGTCAGGGCAGGACTGTGCTCCCCTGGCTTTGGATGCATCCATCCCTTTCACCTTGGTTATCCTGTGTTTTGGAGGAGGAATTCATTATTTCAATCACAGAGGTGAAGGGCAAGAGAATGGGATTCTTAGGATTAGAAGGGAGGTTTGGAGTCCCCACCCCTGGAGGTGTCCCAGGAAGGCCTGGCCGTGGCACTGAGTGCTCTGG
Organism: Pseudopipra pipra; assembly: GCF_036250125.1. Classification (NCBI taxonomy): domain Eukaryota; kingdom Metazoa; phylum Chordata; class Aves; order Passeriformes; family Pipridae; genus Pseudopipra; species Pseudopipra pipra. The sequence continues at coordinate 15,135,605 of NC_087564.1, forward strand.
GCTGGGGGACAAGGTGGGGATGGGGCACAGGGGGGACTCCATGGGCTGGGAGGGCTTTTCCAACCTCAGTGATTCCATGATTTTGTGACCTTTCTCTAAAAACAGTGGCTGTGCATCCTCAGGGAAGTGCTCTGACCACTGCTCCCCCAAACCCTCAGCTCTTCCACTGAGCTCCAACACACACAAATAAATAGAAAGAATATTTTGTCAACAGCACGGGGTGGGGAATGTTTTGAGCCTCCCAGAGTTGTTTGTGAGGAAAGGCAGCTGAAGGCCTCCCTTGCCTTTTCCACCTGGTTTGTGCCTGCAAGACTAGTTATGAAATTTAAAATACACGTGCCCTTTGGGCTTCAGTCTGTTTGAAGCACCAGGGTTTGTATTTTAGAGCTTCTGTGGTCTGTGCCCTCAGCAGTGGGGGTGCTCTGGCCCTGGGCCTTGTTGCCTCCCTGTCTGTCATCCTCCCATTCCTTCTTGGTTCTCCCCAGGGGTTCAGTGGTGCTGGTCAGGGACACGGAGGAGCCCATGGAATTCCCAGACTGTGGAAGTTGCATGTCCCTGGGACTTTCATCATCCCAGGTGCAGGTCCCCTATGGCTGCTGATCCCCTTGTCCTCACCTTCCTTGCCTGCAATCCAAGGAAATAAAGTTCCTACCACCCAGCAGCAGGGTTTAATCCCAGTTTAGCTGGAGTCCCACCCTTGGAACAGGAAGGTGGTGTTGGTGCTGTCCCTCTTCACTCTGGGATGGGGCAGAGGGGTCTGGGATGAAGGAAATAACCCCTCCCGTTGTTCCTGCCCTGTCTGTGCCATCCTGTCCCAGAAAAGCTCTGGGGAATTGGAGAGCCTCGAGCGTTTCCCGGTGGTCCCATTCCACATCTCCCCTGCTCACTGGGGCACTGAGGCCCCGGGCACTGGCAGGTGTCTGTCCTGGGGGACACCTGCCCTGATCAAAGGGTGTTTCCTGTCCTGGGGACAAGGGAGGGCTGTGTTCTGTCAGCTGTGACCGGAGGCTCCGGAGGATTTTGTCCTTGTGTCTTGATTCCCGTTTTCCGGCGCTGTTTAGCAAGAGTCACGTGCAGAGGAGTTCCCAGAGCAGGTAGAGCCCAGGGTTATCCATCTCCCTCTGAAGTGAGCCAGCCCTGTGATTGCTCTCCCTCAAACTCAGCAACAAAGCCCAGTTTCCTTGTTTGTGTTTGCTGGGAATGTCAGTGGGATGATGGATTTGGCTGGAAAGGTAAATACTCTGCCGGGCTGAAGCGTAGCCCAAGCAACCCTGAGAATGTGCAGTTGGTATCTTGAAGGCCTTTCATTTGTTAAATTTGATTTGACAGATTCTGGGGATTGCTCAGTGTTTCCCCTCTGCTTTGGACCTGCACTGTTTGTTTCTGTTACAAGTTACTTAAACATCCCCAATTTGTCCTTCTCAGCCGGTTGCTCGGTTTGTAGGGGCTTTAAGGCAGGAGATGCCTCTGGCTTTGCTTTGCAAATAAATAATCTGCTTTCAGGATTTCCAGTTTAATTCTGTTTGTTTTCTTGTAATGCACACGTACACAGAGAGTAGCTGGAGCCACGGGGCTCGGTGATGCACTGGGATAATCCCATCCTTGTTTGTTTGGAAGGGATGCACCACAGTGTCCTGGAGATGGAGAAAAGCTGTTGGAAATGTGCTGCCAGAGCAGAGGTGGACATTGCTGTGGCTTCTGGAGAAGTGTAGACAGATTTTGGGTAAGGCAAAGCCAGAGAGTTGATGGATCCCCACATGAAGCCTGAGTTAGAAGTTTGGGAGATCCCGTTGCCTTCTCCCAGGGTGATGCCACTCGGATTCTCCAGATCATTCCTATCTCCCACCTCCAGTACAATCCACTTGAAGGATCATCTGAAACAAAAAAAAGGAGGTTCAGGGGGAACCTTCTTGCTCTCTCCAACTCCCTGACAGGATGGGGCAGCCACAGCTTCTCTGGGCAGCCTGTGCCAGGGCTTCCCCACCCTCCCAGGGAAGGATTCCTTCCCAATATCCCATCTAAATCTCTCCTCTTTCAGTTTAAAGCTGTTCCCCCTTGTCCTGGGGAATGCTCTTGTAAAAAGTCTCTCTCCAAGGAGCATCTTTCCAAGGGCTCCTTGGGGTGCAGTCAGAGATGTCTGGTGGCAGGACAGTTAATTCCAGAAAGGAAACCACTTGCAGTAACATTTATAAGCTTAATAAACCCACAGTATAATTAGAGCTGAGAAACATTCCCGGTGCCAGGAGCGGCTTTTGTTCGGTTTGACCCTGAGCAGGGATATATCCATGGGAGGATTCCTGCCAGGCAGGGCTGGATCACCCCCAGCCAGGTGCCCACGGTGAGGACACAGCCCTGAAACCCCTGACGAGGGCTGGGCAGCCCAGCTCCCCACTTCTTGTTTTCTTTCCGTGCTCCCACCAAAACAAGCTCATATCTCCCTGGGCCTGGAGCCATTTGGAAGCAGATTAAAAGTTTTCATCAGCTCTTCTTAATAGAGGCAGATAAACCAGGCTAATAGTCATGTGTTGAGTTATTGAAGGGAAGTTCAGGTAATACACAATCACCTTTAACCCTCGGCTTCCCCAGACCTCCTGCCTGGCCATTGTTTGTCTGTGGTGTAAACCATAGTCCAGTTCATAAATTATTATGTAGTTCCACCACCCTTAATGCAGGACAGGTTTCACGGTGTTTCATTTTGGAGTGGAAGTTAATTCTGCCTGTGCACACAATAAGGCTCCAACGTTGCAAGAATTTAACCCTTTCCCTGCCAGCTGGGAGTTGGCAGTAAGTGATTTATCAGTACTTGTACGCTGGTGTCTCTGTTTTATTCATGGGACTGATCCATGTGTGATTATCTTTTTTTCTTTCACTGAATCTGAAATATTCCTTGAGTGAAACAGCGGGAAATTTTTGTAAAAAAACCTCAAAAATAACCTAAGTTGGCATTTTTAGAACTAAGCACTGACTGAGATGATTTTGATGATTTCAGCCTCAAACTTAGAGTTGATGATTTGGCACCGGGGATATTAGAAAAATGTATTTTGGTACAATGTGACATAGAATTGTTGTGGGATGTTTTTTAATTGATTACAGACCAGTAAATCCCTTGAGCACTGTCCTCTCCACTGACCATGGCAACTTATCCTGAATTCCTTTCAGTCGTTCCTCCTCCAATTCAGCAGTTGCTGTTTTCCCTGCAAGCAGCATTTTCTGGAGAAGCTGTGAGAGATGAAGTTCAGGTATTCCTGGGGGACTGAGCAAACCCTGTGGAGGAGCTGCTGTTTTCCTGCCTCTGGCCTTGCTCTCCAGCAGCCCCGTGCACTGGCCTTCTCAGCCTTCCTTGTTTTTGGAAGAAGTTATTGCTCCATTAGCTCTGCAGGCCCTGGATCGCATCCATGAGGTGGGAGATTTGCACCAGAGGAGCTGGGCTGCCATGGAGGCCCTGCCTTGTCTCTGATCTCCATCCAGCTGGCTTTGGGCAACCTGCTGCTTGCTTGGTCCTTGGTTCCTTCTCCTGGAGCTGGATCTGATCCCTTGTCCCTCTCCGCCTCATCTGTGAATCCCATTCTGACCCCCTGGCCCAAGACCCAGGACCATGTTACCTCCTGCTCCCTTTGGCTTGGGCCAGACCCCTTCCTGTGCTTCCCACTGCTCTGGGCCTGCTCCCACCTGCTCCTCTTGTGTTATCCCACTCAACCACATCATACAGGCCTTGCTTGGAATGAGCAGGAGGGTCTTAGAGTCTCTTCATCCCCCTCCAACCAGACTTGGGAGAGCCACCCTCCCTGCTGACCCTTCTAGCTGGGGCAGAACTCTTCCAGCTCAGTTCCCAGCCTTTTCAGTTCCTTCTCTTCTTCTAGGGTGGGGCTCCATCGCTCTTCTCCCCCAGTCCAGCCAGAGTGCAAGAGCCAAGGGAGCAGCAACCTTTGTGCAGGGCCACCCCTGCACTCAGGAGGTGAAACCCCAGGAAAAGTCAGGAAAAATAGGAGCATTGAAGCTGAAAAGGCAGATGGAGCTTTTGGGATCTGCAGAATTCCATTTCATAGAATCACAGGATTGGAAAAGCCCTCTAAGATCAAATCCAGCCATCAATCACCACCACCACCGTGTTCAGCACTGAACTGCCTCCTCAAGTGCCACATCCACACATTCTTTGAACACTTCCAGGAATGGTGACTCCACCACTGCCCTGGGCAGCCTGTTTCAATGCTTGATAACCCTTTCTGTGAAGAAATTTTCCCCAGTATCCAATCTGAACTTCCCCTGGCACAACTTGAGGCCGTTCCCTCTCCTCCTGTCCCTTGTTCCCTGGGAGCAGAGCCCGACTCCCCCCCCCCAGCTCCCCCCTCCTGTCAGGGAGTTGCAGAGAGTGAGAAGGTCCCCCCTGAGCCTCCTTTTCTCCAGGCTGAGCTCCCCCAGCTCCCTCAGCTGCTCCTGCTGCTCCAGACCCTTCCCCAACTCCGTTCCCTTCCCTGGACACGCTCCAGCACAGGGATAAGCAACAGCAGGAGCCTCCAGCCGCCCCAAACCCCCCGAACATGGTGACACAGGTTTTTCTTTTCCAAGGAGTCCGTTTTCCTCCCAGCAGCCGCCAGTGTTAGTTTTTCCATCTCCATCAGGAGCCACACTCCTCATTAAAGCCATGGCAGAGCAGGAGGGGGGAGGGATCCAGTTCCTTCCACAGAGGTGCCGGAGAACATTGACCCATTGAGGGAGCGGCGGCTGCTGACGGCACCGACCTGCTCCCGGTCTCCTCGCTGCAAACTGACACCTCTTGGCACCATCTGCACAGAGAGAGGGCCTGAAGAATTGAAGAACATTCTCTGAAATGTAACCAGAATAAGAGCAAAAGCGGAATTTTCACGTTCCCATTAATTTCTTTGTGACCCATCTGGGGAGCCCGGGACAGGAGCCCTTCAGGCGCCGCTTTGCCCCTGCTCCCCCCCTGCCCTGGGCTTGTTTATCTGTGTGTATTAATTCATCCAAGTCTTAAAATATTTTGGAGAGTCAGTTGCTCTTTGCTTTTCCCCTCCAAGCTTAGGAGAGAAGGACAGTGAATTTTTAGTGAGTCTCTCTCGGTGTGTTTGCTGGCTGTGGAAACCAAAGGGCTGAGACCTAATTCATACAAATCTGAGGTTTAGAACCAGCTCCTCCTGAATTTGATTTGCTGGTACTTCCATCTCCTGAACCTCTGCAAATGGCTTCAAACTGGAGTGGGGGAGGTTGAGATGAGAGATTGGGAAGAAATCCTTCCCTGGGAGGGTGGGGAGGCCCTGGCACGGGTTGCCCAGTGAAGCTGTGGCTGCCCCATCCCTGGAATTGTCCAAGGCCAGGTTGGACAGGGCTTGGAGCAACCTGGGCTAGTGGAAGGTGTCCCTGCCCGTGGCAGGGGGTGGGACTGGATGGGCTTTAAGTTCCCTTCCAACCCAAACCCATCTGGGATTCTGTAAAATGTGTTTGGTGTCATTTCCCAGAGTGCCCAAGACCTGCTCTCTCCAAGGAACAAAGGATGATAATTCTGCTGCGTGAGTGCTGTGCCAGAGCCTTGCTGGGATCTCTGTCCTCAGGGAGATTTATTGATGTTCAAAGCTCTTGGCCTCCTCCCTCCACGTGTGACGGTGTTTTCCTTCCCATCCTGTGTAACAGCCTCATAAACTGGTGCTTCTGCTCGGGGCCTGTTCTTCCCTCTTCCCAGCTGGGTCGTTGTGGGAACCAGGGGGATGTTTGGTTGTGCTGCAGGTAAATGGGGTGTTGGAATCACGTTTTGGACCTCAGTCCTTCTGAAGTCACGATGTGCTGCTGGGTAAGAAGTTTATGCAGCTTTTCTTTAGCCCTCAGCACTTTGGAACAAAAGCAGGACCAAGACGTTGCTCTGCCTGTTCCAGATATCCACTGGATCATCTGGGAGAGATGCAGACTTCCAAAAAGATGGGAGGAATTCAGTGTGCCACTGTAGGACAGTTCAGAACTTCGCTCTGTGGGGTCAACACCATTAATCAGGTTTTAAATGTGTATTTTTATCAGCTTTGGTCTGTGGGGTCAAGGCCATTAGTCAGGTGTTAAATACATATTTTTCCATGGGAATGCCAGTGTTGTACATGAACCTGTGCTTTGGAACAGCCCTTGTGTGTGTGTAAAAAATCTGCTGCAATGGATCAGAGCTGGGGTCCCCTCAGCCCAGGGGCCTGTGCAGGGCCAGCACTTGGACTCAATCCTTGTGGGTCCCTTCCAACTCAGCAGATTCTGGGATTCTGTGGTTCTCTGAGGAGCTTTGGTGGTTGGGAATATCAGGAATGAGTTTCATCCGTGCCACATGCTGAGAATTCCTGCTCTGGGATAAGACTATCGGGTCTTTTCTGGTTTTATTTTTTAATCTGGGAAGTTCTGGTTCATTTCTTTACTGCTCCTTCCCATCTGCTGGGAGATGATGGCAGACTGGAAAACATCATCACTGACCTGAAGTGGTCCCAGTGTGTAAATATGATTCCAATTATCCCTATCCATGTTTTTCTCTACCAGTTCCTACGTCCAGAGAGATGCCATGGCCTCTCTGGTACATCCATCCCAAAAGGGCTCTTGGTGCTTTCCAGACTTGCCAGTTCTTCCCATATTTCCCAGTCCTTGGGAATGAGGTTATTAACAGTGGCACCAACTTAACTCCATCTCTGTTTTCCCCCTAAATACAGGAGGAAATTGTTGCTTTGCTGAACTGTAGATGATTTAATGACCAGTTCTGTTCAAGAGTTTTATTTCCTGGCTTGTTAATTTTATTTTAATTAATGCATTGACTTGGAAATGTGCTAATCACTAATACATAGGTTCTGGCAACTCTCTTTTTGGGTTGGTGAATTCTTTCAGCTGCTTGTGTGGGCAAGAAGCTTATTTTTAAAATACTTTATGGAAGGCACAAAGTCTCCAAGGTGTTTTATGTGGCAAGCTAAAGATGTAATTTAATAACAACAAATAGCCGAGAGGTTATTTGGGGAGAGTTTGTGTCTGTGCAGAAATGCTGCAGAATGTCATAGAAAATCCAAATTTCCTACGTGTGGGGCACTGTGTGGGGCACAGGGAATCACACGGTCGTTGAGGTTGGAAAAGACCTCCAAGCTTGAGTCCAACCTGTAAAATTCCCTCCTTGTCAGCCAGCCCAGAGCCCCGAGTGCCACGTCCAGTCGTTCCTTGAAGGACGAGCCTGTGGCTTTATTTGGTTTGACTGCACTTTCCATGGAAGAGTCTGATCCCCAAGGCTTTGCTTTTCCCTGCTGGGTCTCTGGAGCACTCAGGGTCACCAGCTGTGGGACATCTTCCACTGCTTCCACTGGTACGTGGCTTCCAGGGGTGGTTGAACCCAGTGACCGCTCACACATTCCAGTTGTGATGGGAATAAACCACATTTCTCTAGATAAGAACTTTCCAAAAGCCCGAGTGCCAGAAGACTTGGTGAAAATTCATATTTCGGGGGGGGGGAGTAAGTAGACCTAATACTATAAAAATCTCTACTGACATTTTTAGTTCTCACCAACTGTCTCCTTCTCAGCACTGAGCTGGAAGGGAACAGGCTGGCCACAAATCCTGACTTCCCTCAGGACACTACCCTCCATCCTTGGAGATAATGGCTGGAGTGGGAGCTCCTGGTGCTGTGCAGTAATGAGGTGACACCTGGCAGAGGAGAGGGCCTGATTATTAAGGAAATGTGCAGTGATTTGCAGCGGAAGGGGCGTGAAATGTCATTTGGGGGGCACGGTGCCAGTGGGGGATCACAGGGTGGGGAGACCCCTCTTCAGTACAGCGTTGAGTTCATTTTGGGTTTTAGTTACATCACCTTTTTTGTGCTCCTTCCCTCCCTGAAGTTCTGCCGTGTCTTTCCTGGGCTCTGATCCCAGTAAAGGATCGGAGCAAGGATCCCTTCCTTGCCATTTCCATGGCGTTGGTGTAACTGTGTCGCAGACAAGCTGCTGTCCAAACAAAAATACCAGGTTTTTCATGTGCAAACAAGAGTTTGGGATGGGCAAACTAGACGGCTCCAAGCTCCTCTCACCTCCTTGTTTGCTCTCTCCTGGCAGCGAGGTGCTCAGGACTGGGCTGAGACAGTTGGAATAATCCAGAAATTATTGGCAAAAATTGTGGCCTGTTGCACAGGTCCGGGCTCTGCAGGGCTTCACTCTGCATCTCAAATCTGAATTTTTCAGACCCTTGGTAGGCAGAGAGGCACAGGGGGGTGGCCTCACCCCAACACTGCTCCTCGCTCTCCGAATTTCTCGCGGACGGTCGCGCTGGCTCGGCGTTGTCCTCGATTTAAGTTCAGCTGCAAAGGCAGCTCCGACCGTATTTAATAACCACTCCTTCAACACACAGAGGTGCAGAAAGTAATTTGTCCCCTTGCCAGGGAGCAGAAAGAATGGGCATTTTGTTCCTGGCTGCACGGTGGTTTTTACCTGGGTGTATTCTGGGAAAAAGAGAAAGACTTTGTGCTACTGTTCCCCCGCCCGCTGCGTTGATTTATTGAAACTGGAGCCACGAGCCGAGCCCGAGGTACCTTCGGACATGGAATTTCTAGGAGAAATATACAATTGGCTTGGTTATTATTTTTTCCCTCCTCCGTTCGCTCGGGCGCCTTTCCAGCTTTTGCACTGAGAGGAACAAGATTTCAAATTAGCCTTGAATTTTAACGCGGCGCAGCTTCGCCTCCGTGTTCCCGGCGACTTGTTGGGAAGCGTCCGAGGCTGGGGCTGGTTTCGTCTCCGTCCCTTTGCTCACCTGCTCAGAAATGCAGTTTTCTTCTCCTCTCTTTGTTTTTTATTTTTAGAGGCAGGAATTAAAAGGAGGCTGCAGGTCGTTGTCCTGACTTTAATGTCATTGTACCCTTCTCTTTGTGGCTGCAGAGAGGTTTTGGAATCTCCCTTGTTGGAGATATTCCAGAGCTGTCTGGACACAATCCTGTGCTCTGGGATGGCCCTGTTGGAACAGGGAGGTGGGACCAGGTGACCCAATGTGGTTCTTTCCAACCTGACCCATTCTGAGATTCTCTGGCTTTCCGAGCATTCACATCCAGGCAACCCCTTGTCTTGGGAGGGGAGCTCCAAACCTCTCCTGATTTACAGGATTTGCCTGTTTTTTCCCAAGGAGATGCCACACTCTGCCTTGGAGCAGGAGGGAGGAAGAGGAGGAGCCAGGCTGGGCTTAAAATAGGTTTTTATCAGGTTATTGCATAGAACAGGCTGATTGAAAATGTAGGGGCAGCAGAGCAGAGCCTGGAGGTGAGACCTGGGACATCACCTGGTCCAAACCCTGCTCACACGTGACCTCAGAGAGCTGGGAATGCAGGGAATATTTTAAGGATATTTTAAGACTATTTTAAGAATATTTTATTCTTAGGTTGTTGTAGAAGCTCAGGACACTGACTTTGCAGAGATTGCTCTATATGGGCGTTTTACTCCCAAGATTAAAGGCAAAATGGAATGAATTTGTGGGGCTATAACAGAACTTTATCTCTCATTTAAGTAAAAGCACATGTGAGAGGCAGGAGGAGGGTTTGTTGGGTGAGATGGTGGAGTTGGGCTTTTTTGTGGTGCTTTATTTTGGGTTACATGCTCATATTTCTATATAATTTTATATCTGCTTCCAGAAGCTGATAAATGTCTTTCAAAAGCAGTGGGATGGAGATGTAGGGGTTAGAAATGGCCTGTTTGTCACAGGTAATGAGCTCTGAGGAAGGTGCTGAGAAAACCCCAGGGAAGGGATTGTTGGAGATGTGGTGCTGTGTTATCCATGTCTGAGATCTGTGGAAAGAGTAAACTCTCTGATAGCAACTCTAGTTCATTTGTTTCCTCTTAAATTGTATTAAGGTACACGAAAAAATCCTTCTCTTAATTAATAATATTGTCAGCATTCATCTACTTTTTTTGTATTTATTTTTAGAGCCAGAAATTCAGGATGATTATTTTGTACTGATTCTTCCAGGCCTATTTTACATCTCCTTATTAGATATTTAAGCTTCTCTTCCAGCTTTAACTTATTTCCTGGGCAGGTTGTAGCTCTGGTGTAGGTGAGAACTCTGTGAACCCAGTGGGGTTACATTGAGAACAAGCCTGGAATCTGTTCCCATTCACAAATTCTCACCGAGTGAACTTGGGATTTGAGCATCAATTTCCTCTGTACTTCCCCATTAACGGGTTCCTGTTAATTGTTGTCCTGCCCAGTTATTAACAGCATCTGTGACGGTCCAGTTAAAGCACTTCCACAGGCTGATGTTTCTCCATGGAAAGCCAACCTGGTAATTCAGGAAAACACTTCCCCACGGGGATGTTCTGAGGGCAGGAGCAGCTGGTTGCCAACAGATGGGGATGGGCACCACGGTGTCATCTTGGGTCTGTCTCCACCACATCTCAAGGTAGTGAGAGGCAATTTTTGTGAGCACACACAGGGCCAAGAGCTGGAGCTGCTGGTGTGCAGAGCCCATGGCAGCTCAGCTCAGGTCCTCAGAAATCTTCCCACTCTCTCCCGGTTTGATCAACGGCAAAAAGCCGCCTTCCCTCTCCGGTGGGAGCTCAGCTCCCAAGTAATGATGTCCAGCTGTACTGACAGAATGTGATTGCTCATCAGTTTGGTTGATGACTTAATCTGGGGCTGATTAGCATCTTGGAGGCTGGCCAGACGATCAAAAATGATGCATAATTTTGCCGCGGGGTGCAGTTTATTGAACGTTTTAGCGTCCTCCTGGCTCCGGTGCAGCGGCAGGGGCTCGCCCTGCGGTGTGTGTTTGCTCTCCACGAGGCTTGGGTTTGGGGAGAGAGGGTGTGCTGAGGGCAGGGTCCTGTCTTGGGGAGCAGGGTGTGAGCTGGCTTTGTGTCACCAGGGTGTGTCAGTGGCCAGAGCTTCACCAGGCAGAGATGCAGAGCATCTCGTGCTCTCCCCAGAGCATCGCGTGGCACTCGGTGCTCTGGTCTGGTTGACAAGGGGGGAGTCGGTCACAGGTTAGACTTGATGATCTTGGAGGTCTTTTCCAGCCTCAGTGATTCTGTGATCACTCCCAGCAGTGTCCTTTGAAGTAATGGTAAATCATAGAATCACAGGACATGCTGAGTTGGAGGGACCCACAGGGATCATCAAGTCCAACTCCTGGCCCTGCACAGGCCCATCCCCAAGAGTCACACCCTGTGCCCCAGAGGATCATCCAGACCCTCCTGGAGCTCTGTCAGCCTTGGGGCTGTGCCCACTGCCCTGGGGAGCCTGGGCAGTGCCCAACCAGCCTCTGGGGGAAGAACCTTTCCCTGAGATCCAACCTGACCCTGCCCTGGCACAGCTCCAGCCATTCCCTGGGTGCTGTCCCTGGTCCCCTCAGAGCAGAGCTCAGTCCCTGCCCCTCCTCTGCCCCTCCTGAGGAAGCTGGAACTGCACTGAGATCTCTCCTCAGTCTCCTCCTCTCCAGGCTGAGCAATAAAAACCCCATCCTTTCCAAAAGCTGCTTCCTTAAGCAGCTGAAGACATCTTCTGTTCCTTCGTGCAGTGTCAGATCATCACCCCAACGAGATGCTGGTGGGGTTTGAGGAGCAGGAGGGAAGCCAAGGGCCGGGGGGACGGACACGGGGACGATGCCCGTGGCTGGTGGGAAGGCTGAGCCGCGGGATCAGCCGGCTCCTGCCCGGCAAGGGTTAAAGCCGGAGCAGGGTCTGCTGGAAGAGTTCAGTTGTTTCACATTAGGCCAGGCAGTCCCGGGCCGGGTCCCCAGTGCTGAACGTGCGTAACCGATGCCGTACAACTGGCACCAGCCTTGACCACAAGTGGCCGTGAAAATAAACATCCCCGGGCTGAACTGACAGCCCGGCGCGAGGAGAAACAGCCCGGCATGACGGGGAATATTAAACACCCATCCCGGGAAAACACCCCCCCTGCGCCCCGGCATCGCCCCGGCCCCGCTGCCTCAATGGGCGCAGTGTTGGGGCCGCTCCCGGGGTGGGGGGGATGTGAATATGCGAGAATCCCACCCAAAACCCACCCCGGGAAATGCAGCCGGCGCAGGGAGGCAGAGCCGGAGGATGGGATTTGGGATTCGCAGTCCCTCGGGCGCTCTGAGCCTCTCTGGGATGTTGTTTGGCGTTAGGAAAGGAGGTAAAAGGCTTTATTAAAAATGAGAGGTTTGGCTCCGGGTGGCAGATTTGTTTGTAATGGTGATTTGGGAGCGCTCCCAGCTCGGGACAAGAGTGAGGGTGTTATTATGTCCTCGGGGAGAGCGGGACGACACATTTATTGGGTGGAATTTATCTGTCCGGGGAGTTCATTTTGTTTTGGTTTTTTTTAGAAAAGCGCTTACAAAACAGCGAGGCGATTACACAAGTGTGATACTTGGTGGGCCTCGAGGCAAAAGGATTTGGACGCTGGGATGGGTGTTGGTTGGTGCTGGTGGGTGACGGAACATCCCTCACGGATCACACGCTGCTCCAACACGTGCTGCTCCAAATCCGTCACGTTTTTGTGTCATGGGGTGAACCACTGAGTTATTAAACGTGTGCTGTAGAACTTCCCATCCTGAAATTGTCCTTTAAAATAGAGGTAATTGTTATTTTTACCCACGGAAGGCCTTGAGCAGGATGAGGACGTTTATAACAAGCGCACTTTTGTATCCAGGTGTCCAAAGATGCCCAGGCCTGTTCCTGGCATTAGCAGGATTTAGAATTTCTGTCTCTGTCACTATGTTTGTGTATTACAAAGAGAATTATCATGTTTTCTGTAAGAAGTCACTGTTTTAACCCTTTAATTGCTTAAAGAATTATTGGAATGATGCCCATGCCAGGAGAGGCAGTGCTGTGGCACTGGCTGGAGAGGTTCAGTTCAGAGAATCATGGAATCATAGACTGGTTTGAATTGGAAGGGAGCCTAAAGACCATCCAGTCTCACTCCCTGCCATGGGCAGGGACACCTTCCACTAGCCCAGGTTGCTCCAAGCCTGTCCAACCTGCCTTGGACACTTGCAGGGATCCAGGGGCAGCCACAGCTTCTCTGGGCAACCTGGGCCAGGGCCTCACCACCCTCACAGGGAAGAATTTCTTCCCAGTATCCCACCTAACCCTGCCCTCTGTCATTGGGAAGCCATCCCCCCTTGTTCTGTCACTCCATGGCCTTGTTCATTGGTGAGAGAGAGAATTGGCCTCCTCGTGGCCAAGAGTTTTCTTGTGACTTGTTTTCCTTGCCTTAAATTCTTTCAGGCTGCATCCTTTGTTACTCGGGAGAAAGCTTAAAACAGAAGCAAACTCTGCTGAGCTTTTGGCTCCATCTTTGGGACAGCAACCTGGCTTTTCCTGATGTCTTATTTTTATTCCATCCTGCTCTGTAAGTGCTCTTAGATGAACAGGAGGTTGAGACTGGAATTCTGCTGAATCACTCACTGTGGAGGTGATGCCTGGAGGGATCTAAAAGCTGTGTGGATGTGGCACTTGGGGACATGGGTTAGTGATGGGTTTGGCAGAGCTGGGGGAACGGTTGGACAGGGTGGCTTTGGAGCTCTTTTCCAACCTAAATGGAAAAGCAAGCCCCTGTGTTGGGCTTACTCTGTCTCTTGGGCAGTTGGAGAGTTAAACGAGCAGCCCCCAGCGCTGGGTTTGGCACGAGCGCGGTGCCTTTCCAGTTTGGAGAACTCCAGTGACCAACCAGGTAGTCAGTTCCTAATGGCACAATTTACCCTTTGTGAACACGTTTTATGAAAGATCCCACTGTTGTAAGGGCGGGGGGGGGGGAACCAACCAACTAACCCGACTGTAAATGCCCAGGCCACGAAACGGCCTAATCCAAACACGGGCACGAGCCGGGGCTGCGCCGGCGCTCGTGGGTTTGCCCCTGTGTTGCTTGGCCTGGTGCTGAGCATCATATTTAGGAGCACATGCCAAAAAAAAAAAAAAAAAAGCTCTCTGAAGGAGATAGGTCCTGGTTTTAGCCCAGACTGTTAAAAAGGATAGAAGCGGAGGAATTAGAGGCTGCGGGAGAGCAGCCGTGGGGTGTTTTCAGAGCTGTGGTAGGGAAAAACCCTGGATCCCCTGAGCAGGCATAGCTGTTGGAGAGATGTTCAGAAAGATGTTCTTCCACCCTCTCTCTGAAGCAGAGGGTTTGCCCTTCACTAGAGTGTGCAAGGAACTCTGCTGGAAAGGCTGGAAAATCCCAGTTCATGTAAAATCATTCTAGTAAAATAGTCCGAGTGGCCTTGCTGAGGTGGGAGTTGTCAGGGGGGTGAGCAGGAGGATTGTCAAGGGGGTGTTTGAGGTGCCAGAGATCTCAGGGGAAGGGGCTGTGGGACCCAGAGGTCCTGTTTGATCCTAGCTGGAGTTAAGAGCACGGAAGATGCTGCTGGCTGGGGTGACCCACATTCTTTGGGGTGAAACATTGACATCCTTCCCTTCAGAATGTTTCACACACAGGCAGAATAGGAAAGTGCTTGAGCTTCAGTTGGAAATGTTGGGCACCTCAACCCACTCGGTGGAGCTTTGGGTCTTGCAGTGATGGGAAGGGCTTCCTGTGGTGTCCTGGCTCCCTTTTCCCTCCTTTCAGCTGCTTATTCCCATTGCTGTTGCCTGTTGTCTGATTTGCCTGTTGCTCCTGGTACCTGGTGGGAGCTGGCAAATCCACCCCCGTGCTCGTGGACTGAAGTGATACTTCTGCCCTGCAGGAGGAAAGAGCAAATGAACCCAAAATAATGTGTGTTGCAAGAAAATGGAAAATGGCAGAGGGCACATGAACTAAGCAGAGGTATTTTCTAGCTGTCTGGTCTAAGGTTTGGTATCATTTTTCTCCAGGATTACAGGGGCTTTCACCTCATAAATTTGTGCCTGTTTGAGGTCGTTAATCTTTCTTTACATGTTGCCTTGCAATTTTAGAGCTTTGCCACCATCTGGGATCACATTTTAAATGGAGTTTCCACTCAGTACGTTCCTTTTCATGAAATTATTTATATATAGAGAAGCGTATAATAAATACATCAGGTCTGGGTTGTTTTGAAACATTTTCAGTGCTTTTGCAAGGGCTTACCTTGTGTGGAAAAACTTGTCTTCTCTAATAGAGAGTCATAACAGTGACCAATTAAGGGATCACGTTTGCAATATGCTCTTAACTGGCAATTTAAAATATTGGTGAGGGGCCTGGTGAGTGATCCGGCGGGGAAGGCGAGAGCGCCAGGCCAGGGAGAGCGTTCCTGTTGGAAAACCTCGGAGTATGAGACACATCAGCACCATCTGATGGAAACCAGCAAACCAGGAGAAGGATTGCTGCAGTCCCCTGGTTCCCTTTGGGATGGGACCTCCTTGGTGAGCGTGTGTTGCCCTTAGCTCCTGGTTTTCTTCTTCACTGTGTGGTTTGGTTGACGTGGTGTTCACTCAGAGGTTGGACTTGATGATCTTGGAGGCCTTTTCCAACTCTGTGATTCTTAGGGATGTACCTTCCAGCCTGTTCCACTCCCTAAACCCAACATGACCCATCTCTGGTGCTCTTAAACAAACCTTCTCCCCAAAGGCAGTAACGACCTGCAGTTGGTTCCACCAGCTTCTTCTGGCCCCACCAGAGCCAAGATGTCTGCTCCAGCCCCTACTCATTATTTTAAAGGGATTTTGAACAAATAATAGCCTGAACAGTTCAGTGGTTCCTTGTGTAATTTTAGCTCTGTACCTCTCCAGGAATGTACAGAATAAATAGGTGAATCTGTAACCCATCCCCAATTAACTCGATATTCAGGGAGCAGCTCCGAGGCACAGTGTCAATAAACAGGGATGCTGTGGGCCTTGAAATGTGGGATTTGTTATTGGAGAAGGATAGCCCGGACCAGGAGGTGGCTGCAGTCTGGAAAAGCAAACAGTGCAGCTACAGATCCTTCTGCCCCCACCCAACTTGTTGGAATTCCACACCCCTCATTTCGGTGTCCCCCCCGGTCCATCCTCACTCGTGCTGGTTTAAATCCGGCTGAGTCACCGTGAGCAAAGCCTGGCTTTGCTGTGAAACATCACGGGTGTGGCAGGGAGGCTTCACCTACACCGGTGACTTCCCGAGTGCGACTCCATAAACAGGAAAACAGATAAAATTCCGGGGGATATTTTACGATGTCGAGGCATGAAATTGCACGGCAGAGTTTTCTCCCGAGCCCCTTTCCCCCTCCGGCGGCTGCAGCCACGATTCCCCAGGAAACCCAACGCCCAGCCGGGAATCATTGCTCTGATTTTTCATGCTTTTAACTTCTTCTCCTCGCCGAGGCTTCGCTCAGCCGGGGGAGAGCCGGGGACCTGTTTGAGCTTGGAACAAACCCTCCGCCGGAGGGACGGCTGGGGAAAGGAGTTAAAAATGAAACAGCAGATTTATATATATAAAAAGTAAAAATATATGTTCTCCATCTGAAGTTTATTTAGGTCCTTTGGGAGAGTGGCGCGGCACTACGTCTCTACTAAATTGCCAACATTTTATGGTCGTGCTGGCACCGAGTCAAACACACATCTCCTTGGCTTGGGTTGCTGTCTTAAACAGGCAGATTCCAGCGTGTTTTTCTATGAACTGAATATTGCCATTGACTGGGCGAGGGAAGCTCTGCCCAGCAAGAACGTGTAGGTAACTTTTCTTTTTAATAGTTCTACGGAGACTTAATTATTTTGATGCTGCGTTGCTGAAGAGCCGAACCCCTGTGACCCCACTGGACCTTGGAGCCGCGTGGGTTTTATTCCAGATACTGTTTTTTAAATTTTTTTTTCCTTATGATTTTATTTTGATTGGAATCTTATTAATAACTGGAACGTTTCGAAGGGCCTATTTTTAACCTGGGGTGTTTTGGTGGCGTGGACGTGGAGCCTCGTGCACGTGAACGGGCGGATAAAATACCCACAGCTCGAGGTCCCGCTGGGGTTACACGAGAGGCTGAGCAGTTCCCTGCTCAACTGCCTTTCCAAGTCCTTCCCTACACGTGTCTCTTTGTGCAGAATCACTGTGTTACTCATCAGTCAAGGTCGCTGCCCGTGCAGAGCCCCTTCCAGAGCGAGGAAGCCGCGGCTCTCCGGGATCTCCCTCTTCCAAGAAGGGTGTTTTGCAGGAGTGCTGGTACAGCACGAGAGGGGAAGACTTCAGTCAAGACACTCATCTTCCCACACTTGCCAGCAGCTGGGAGTGACCCCGTTTAGCTCCTCTCTGCTCGCTGCCTCTTTGCATGGGGCTGAGAAGACGTTCCTGCCAGGCTTGGGAAGGTGGAGCTTTGATCTGCAGATGCATAAGGAGGAAGGGTCAAGTTCTGAAGCAGAATAGGCTGGCAGAGAAACAGCCTGTTGGATCATGGTGAGCAAAATATTCTGGAGAATCCTTTTCATTTTTCAGTCCAAAGTGCAAGAGAATCAAGAGCTTTCCTTTGAAGCTGAGAAGATGAGTTCATGCCTCAGTGCCTGGGAAGCTGGAGAGCTGAGCTTTGCAGTTCGTCTAAACCTTCCACAAGCACTCAAGAAAACATTTAATAGTACCTCTTATCCTAGTTTTCCAGGGTGCTGCTGCTCCTCACACTCTGCTGTGTTTGCCAAAGGCTTTCCCTCTCTCCTGACTGTGGGAGCCCCTGAGCTGTTCCTGACACGTTCCCTGTGCCTGTTCTGGGGGTGAGGTGGGACTGTATTCTGTGATTCCATGGGGCAAGGGGGATGGATTGAAACTGAAAATAGATTCACACTGGATATGAGGAAGAAATTGTTCCCTATGAGGGTGGGGAGGCCCTGGCACAGGTTGCCCAGAGAAGCTGTGGCTGCCCCATCCCTGCAAGTGTCCAAGGCCAGGTTGGACAGAGTTGGAGCAACCTGGGCTAGTGGAAGGTGTCCCTGCCCGTGGCAAGGGGTGGAACCTTAAGGTCCCTTCCAACCCAAACCATTCTGTGATCCTGTTTCTTTTGACCCAGTAGTTGCTTCCTCTCATTATTTATTCATATTTGCTGTTGTTCCATTTCCTTCTGTTTTTCAAGATTTTTCTGCCATTCCTTGCACTTGGTTGGACTCGTTGAACTTAGAGGGCTTTTCCAACCTAAGCCATTCCATAACTCCATGATTCCCTCTCCCTCCAACTTCACCCTCCCATGCTGCACAGTTACTTGTGTGGGAGCTGTGCTGTGAGACCAGTAAAGAATCCCAGAATGGTTTGGGTTGGAAGGGACCTTAAAGATGATCCAATCCCAGCCCCTGCCCTTCCACCAGCCCAGGTTGCTGCAAGCCCCAGCCCTGTGTGAGCAGTGGGTTGTTTGAGGACAATGTGGGACTTGTTTTCCTGCCCACGTGTAGGAGAGCCTGGAGGTTTCCTTAGGCTGAGCTGGGCTGTCTAACCCTGGGATTAAATACTCCGTCGGAGTTTATGGAACGCCACAGCAACAGGGAGGCTGGAGGAGAGACCCTGTGCATTTACAGGCCCCGAGAAGAGCCTTCCCTCTGGTGTATAATGGCCTTCTGTTGGGCTTTAGTAGCCTATAGTTTAGTAAATTAGGAGTCTTCAGGTACTTAGCACTTTAATGGTTCTCACTAAGAACATAATTAAACCATAGACCCCTTAGGGAGAAAAAACAGTTTATTGTGCATATTTTTAGAATCTCTTCCCAGCCCTTGTAAAACCTGGTCGATCTGAGGCGGGGAACAGGCCCGGGCTGGGGACCCAGAATTCCTGGGGCAGCCCCCGCCGAGCGCCGGCCCCGCTCACACCTTACAAATCTGCCCCATCCAGGAGTTATGGGATTCATTTTCCCCGTCCCCTTTCCAAAGGCATTTGCAGCAGCAGTTTTTCCCCGGCTGCTGGAGGTGTGAGGGAGGCAGAAGGGTTATTAAGTTGCACCTTGTGCTGACACAGAAAACTAGGCTTTGCTAATCGTTGTTTTTTTTAAATTTAAGAACATTTTCTGTCTCACAGAGTGCCCAGAAAAGGGGCTGCTCAGAGCCCAGGGCTCCCCTTGCTCCCTCACGCTGCCTTGGGATCATTCACTGAGTTGCATCGGAACTTGGAGCTGCATTTTTCCGTGTCTGTGTGTCAGCAGGTCACGGCTGTGGATGGAGGGGAACTCTTGGCTCCTTCTAGGATGCTTCTTAGGATGAAGAGATGGAGGGGGAATCTTCACCAGGAACTGGAGTGACAGGACAAGGTGGAACAGCTTCCAACTGAAAGAGCTGGTTTAATATAAGATGTGGGAAGAAATCCTGGCTGTGAGGGTGGGGAGGCCCTGGCTCAGGTTGCCCAGAGAAGCTGTGGCTGCCCCTGGATCCCTGGAAGTGTCCAAGGCCAGGTTGGACGGGGCTTGGAGCAACCTGGGCTAGTGGGAGGTGTCCCTGCCTGTGGCAGAGGTTTGGAACTAGATAGTCTTTAAGGTCCCTTCCAACCCAAACCATCCCATGATTCTCCTTGCAGAGCAGCCACGGAGCAAAGCATAAAGCTCAAAATCCCAGAACTGAGCTGGGTGAGGTGATCCTGGAAAGCTTTTCCCTCCTCCTGGGCTCTGACACCTCTGCCTCCAACACTGCTGCGATGCTTCCATAGGAAATGATTACTCTGGGATAGCATGTGGGGAGGAAATTCCCTCTCTAATCCCAGCAAGGTGCTTTCCCCCAGCAGGACCCACCAGTCGAGATGCCAGGTGCTCTCAGCACCTCTGGGCAGCGACAAACTCAGGCCCAAAAGGAAAGCAGGGAGTTTTCCAGCATCCCAGGCATTCACCAAGGTGATTCACACACTGCTCTGGGTCTTTGCCTCGACACCCCATCCCGAGTAAACATGGCTTTCTCCCCGGGAATCCCGCACCCGGAATCGCAGCATCTGGAAGGCATCGGGAGGAACACACACATTCACACACATATCTCCTCCCCCAGCAGCTTTTCAAGAGTATCTGGGACCTGTGAATCACTTCCCTATCGCTGTGTTCTGCTTTACATGTGTAGGCATAGAACCATGGAATGGTTTGGGTTGGAAGGGACCTTAAAGCTCAGCTTCCACTGGAAGCTGAGCTCCAACCTGGCCTTGAACTTCCTTCTGCTTCTTGTCCTAGTCTGGTGGAACTTGAGGCTGGAATTTTCTCTTTCTGCCCCTGAGCAGGTCAGGGGGATGATTTTGTGAGTCCCAGCCCAACCAAGCAGCAACATTAATACATATTAATGTGCTAATTACAGTTGTAAGTAGGTGTGTAATTACTCACATAGCACTGTCGGCTCTCTGTGCTCCTCAGCCTCAGGTGCTAAACATTCCAGCCTCTAGGATTGATACCTCAGCTGGGTCAATTTTGGTTAAAGCACTTAAAAAAAAAAAAAATAATAAAAAGAGCCAAGAAACCAACCTGCCTTTTGGGGAGGATAAAAGCATTTCTCAGCAATTTGGGATCAAGGTAAAAAAAAAAAAAAAGAAAAAAAATCTCTTTGTGAGCCTCCCTGGCGTTCTGGGAATGCTGGAGAGCAGTCCAACAAGCAGAGTAACTCAAACCAGGTCCCGTGGGGGGGGAAGGACCCTGGGTGGCACCCGGGGCTGCCCTGACCTCCAGCCCTGGCTGGAGTGGACTTGGCAGAGCTCCCTGACCCCGGCACGGCTCCATCCGGCGCCGTGTCCGAGGAAGGAAGGATGCGGTCTCCTGTCCTGAGGGGCTCCAGCAGCTCCAACCCATGGAAAGCAACAACTTTATTAATCCCAGCTTTGCTAATAAGGGATTACAATAGTTGTGGGATTTGGCAGTGGGAGCACTCTCGCTTGCCATGCATCCTACAGGATTTTCCCTGGTTTGTTTGTATTTTTGATTTAACTACAAATAATTTAAAGATGTGTTTTGTCTCCTTTAATTAACATTCGTGTTTTCAACCTCTCTATTTTTTTGTTGTTGCAATTTTCAAACAATACCAATGAATTTGAGCCTGTCAGATACGCTAGAGATAAATTAACATTTATTTTCACTAAAATTGCATGATTTCTTAGGGTGGCACTTACTAACATATCAGGTTTTGGGTTTACTTCCTTTGCAAAATTTGCAGCTTTATTGTACTGGATGGAAAAATCTCCCAGTGTCAAAAAATTCAGGCTGATAAAAGAATAATATTGTCCCAAGGCCAGTGTGTAAATACCTTAACCAGTCTAACATGTTTGGAGGAATTACACTTTCCTCTCCCAAATTACAGTTTTGGAAAGCAGCTCTACTGCCACAGTTATTTCGAATTTAAACATTTTGAAAGAAGATCTCCAAGGTTTTGTAATCTGGTTTCCATTCCTGGCTCAGTTTGACCCTCTGTGTGACCCCGAGAAAATCTTTGTCTTGGTTTCTGTATCTGCTCAGTTGCTCTGATGATCTTCACTCGTGCAGGGCAGTGTAACATCAGCCAGTGTCAAGCTGTGTGTAATATTTTGGTATTAAATAATAGCTGGTTTAATTTAAGATGGGTTTTGGTTGCGATGAAAACAGGGAAAAGTAAAACTCTGTGTTTTCAGAAGATGGATTGGTTTAAAAACGCGTTGGGTTCACGTGAAAAACACTCGAGTGAAGCAGTTTTCTGTGCAAAGAAATGAGTTCCCAGAGGCAAAGGATGGTTCTCCTGAGAGGAGACTTGGGGAAAGAAATAAGGAAAGAGGCCAAAACTCTGTAACTCTCCTCAGCAATGAGCCTTGGAGAGGGGATTGATCCCTTTTTTGTGCCCTCTTTCAGACGCAGCCGGTGCCCAACCCCATCGCCTACTTCATGCACCGCTCGCCCTGGTGGTTCCACCGCCTGGAGACCCTGGTCAACCACTTCATCGAGCTGCTGGTGCCCTTCTTCCTCTTCCTGGGACGGCGGATGTGCATCCTGCACGGCCTCCTGCAGATCCTCTTCCAGGTGAGGTGCTCCTGTTTTGCTTCCAGGGGGAACATCTGCTCCCAAGATGGAGCAGAGGGTCTTTGAGGGGTGTCAAACCAGCCCCACTGCCCCTGGAGCTGTGGGTGGGCTGGGCAAGGTGCAGACACACACTCCTCGTGCTGGCTCTGCCAGGACATGGGCATGGGTGGCAGGAGCAGGGATGGGATTCCCTGGAGCAGCATCCAGAGGAACTGACTCCAGAGGAAGTGACTCAGGATGATTCAGAGCCGTGACCTGTTGGCTCTCGGGTGGGTCACACCACTGTGGCTGCTCTTTCTGCTTCGCTGGAGGTTTGTTTCCCATGCTGCTGGTTTGATTTCTGGGTGGCAGAGAAGTGTCAGCCCAGGACTGGTGCATCCTGTGGCTCAGGAGTACCTGCAGTTTCTCCAAAAGCTAATTTTTATAGGCATCTTTCATGTTTTCAAGAGATTCTTCTTCATATATTTACCATTCAAGGGCTGTTCTTTATCTCTGAAAACGTTTGAGCTGCTTTTCCCAACCCCCAGACTCACTGAGCCGAGGTTTGTAGTGAAAATAATACCTTAAAAAATGGATGGTGTTCACATGCCAGTTGGGTTTTCTTGTACATGTGTAAAACTCAGAGGACAGAAGCTCCTGCATACGTATTTCCCAGACCCCACCTGATTTCTCTCATCCCTGTCCCTGGCAGAGCTCAAAGAGCTCGTTAATCCCCAGCCCTCGCTGCCTGGGTTTGTTCAGCATCATTTCAGCATCATGAAATTCATACTCAGTAGCTGTTCCTGCTTCCTGTGAACTCATGTGATGATTAAACTGGAGAACAGCTTATAAACTCCCTTGGTAAGCCACAAAAATGCTGGTCAGGTTTTAAAGGTCTGACATAAAAGCCGCGGGGTTTTGTGCCCTCGCGGAGGTTCCCGCTCCTTCTGCTTCCCAAACGCTTCCTGTTGTGTCTGGGTGCCACTGGGCATCAGCTTGTACCTCTGCACAGCTTTTGGGGCCAGTTTGGTTGTGTTGGGGTGGAACTTGGGCAGCTGGAGGTCCTGGCAGTGGGACAGGCCAGGCCTGACCAAGGGAGGTCTCAGGGTGTTTGTGACGGGCATCACACCTGAGGTTTTTGGTGTCACTGGGAGGATTTTATTCAGCCCAACCCTAAAAAACTCTTATTTTGGCTCGTGGAGAGGAGGTTTAGATTGGATATTGGGAAGGAATTTTTGGCTGAGAGGGTGGGGAGGCCCTGGCACAGGTTGCCCAGAGAAGCTGTGGCTGCCCCTGGATCCCTGGAAGTGTCCAAGGCCAGGTTGGAGCAACCTGGGCTAGTGGGAGGTGTCCCTGCCCATGGCAGGGGGTGAGACTGGATAAGCTTAAGGTCCCTTGCAACCCAAACCATTCTGAGACTCTGTCAATGCTCCTCACTCACCTTGGGGTGCTCCATCCCTGCCCAGCCCCCAGCCAGGACTCGTGGCCGGTGTCACCTCCGTTGCCCTCCCGGCTCCTCCGGGGGCTCCTAACGAGCAGCACGACCCTGGGTGTGCTGGGGGGTGTCAGACAGAGCCAGGGGGACCTGGAAAAGCCAACTCCATGCAATAAAGGCTCCTAACAACATGGAATAAATGCAAGCATCAACCACCCTTTAATTGGCACTTTATTGATAGTTGGCAATTACTGCCTTATTTCTATCACAAGGGGAGTCTGCAAAGGCAGAAAGGGTCCCAGTGTAAAATGCAACTCTGGTGCCTTTATAGCATTTCAACAAAAACCTGTTTATTTAATATTTACTACCCTTTTCTTCATTCAGAATGACTTTTATTGACAATACTTCTGCTCTGCAAAGGAAGCAATAAAGTTTAATGTTGATATACCACTTAATTCTGCTTTTCAAGATTTGAATTGACATTACATGCAAGTTTTATTGGACATTTTATAATTGTTATTGGAGTCATGGTGGCTAGGTTGAGTGAGTGTATTTTTCCAGATTCCAACTGGCCTGGAGAATATTGCTTTGTCAGGAACCCAAAAGAAGTTGGGCTTTAAAGAAAAAAAAGTGGGGTTTTTTCCAAGTGTGAACTTATTCTTCTTGCTTAGTTCACATTTATAAGGGAAAAGGTTTAGTGAGTTTGGAAACATCAGAGGGGAGGGGCTGGGCAGTGGAGAGACTGCTGGAGCATCCTGGGCCACCTCCATGTAGGAGATCTGGGTGATGGTGACAAGTTGGACATCAGGAGAAATTTCTTCACCTGAAGGGTTATCAAGCATTGGAAGGGGCTGCCCTGGGCAGTGGTGGAGTCACCACCCCTGGAAGTGTTCAGAAAACCTGTGGATGTGACATTTGAGGACCTGATTTAGTGGTGAACGTGGGGGTGGTGCTGGTTGATGATTGGATTTGATGATGTTAAAGGGCTTTTCCAGCCTTGATGATTCCATGATTCTGTGTATCCATGATTGGCTGCTTTCTGTAGCAGTGGAGGGGTCTGAGCCTCAGAAATACTCATTTAGATTTTAAGCACCCCCAGTGTTCAGGGGAAATCAAGTCCAAAATGTGGCTTTCGGTATCTGGAGCGGGGAAGGAGAGATCTTGGAGGGTCTTGGAGACCCCAGGTGAGGTCTGGACTCTGTTATTCTTGGTTCTGTGGAAGCATCAGGGCAGAGCCTGCCATACCCTGAGGAGCTTGTGGTTGGAAGGAGGAGGGAGGCTGGAAGTGCTGCGTGGGGAAGGCAAGTCCTGCTGCTCGGCGGGTGCTCCGCTGTTCCCTGGAGCTGGCTCCTAAAAACCCTGAAGCTGCATGTTTTTCACGCCATCTAATGCACAGCTTACACCAGCAAACGTATTTCTTGGCTCCTTCTAAGCCAGGCAGTAAAATTACACTGCTTGGCAAAGGAGTTGATGAGGGGAAGCGAGAGGAAAGCCAAGAAAGCCAGGAAAAAGCCACCTTGCCCCTCGGAGCTGGCAGGTAGTGCCGGGTTGGAGCGCAGAGAGGAGGCTGCAGCTCCCACGAGGGAGGGGGCTGAGGTTTTTTTACAGCTGGAGGGTGGTTTTGGCTGTGCCAGATGGGAAGGAGCTTCAGTATCACAAAGGTAAAAGCCATAAATAAGTAAATAGAATGGAAAGTATAAGGCTGGTGCCGTTGGAAAGGCAGGGTCATTCCTTTGCTTCCACACTGCTCTGGGTCACGGTCGTAAAGGCGCAGTTAGGGGACGTGGGGAGAGCTTTAGGCTTTCAAATCCTTTTGGATTTGAATGAATTTGGGGATTCTGATTCCTTTATGTGGCCCCTGAAAACTCCTGGCACGTGCTCCAGCACGGAGCATCCTTGTGGCTGGGGAATTCCTGGAGGGGCCCTTGGTGCCTGGATGAGCTCAGCACCCATGGCAGGACAGAAGTTCCCCAAAGGAGCCAGAGGGGAGAAGCCTTGGTGCTGCCAGTTCTTCCCTGCCACCATTCCTGCTTCCCTGGAGGCTTGGCAGTGGGCTGACATTTGGGCAATCCCAGGGTGGTTTTCAGCAGGAGCCGTGTGTGAAGCAGAGGGATGAGAATGCCAAGAACGAGGCTGAATTCCAGCCTTGGAGAAGGCAGAGATTAAACCCCCTCAGCCAAACCCCCACCCCCCTAAAGTCAGAGCCCCAGCAAAGAACCCCCCTGAGGCAGCTCCAGGGGAGACCTGCTGAGAGGGACCCCTGAGGGGGGACGTGACAGAAATCTCCGGCTCTGTTCCCTTGGAAAACAAGCTCCGAGCTCTACCCTTGCCCAGCTGGGCACTGCACCAGGGACACACAACCCCTGCTCTCCTGGGAGCTGGGAATGTGCAGGACAGTGGGCAGCAAAGTCATTTTCCTCCTCTTTTTTTTTTTTTTTTTTTCTTTCTAGGCAGAAAACAGTTGTTGAACAGATATTTTCTGCCTTGGCTTGGCCAAACCCCAACCTCCTAAAAACTGGGATGGGAATGGACGTTTTCCTCCAGTTGATTTTGTTCCCATCTCTCCAGTGCTGTGCAGGGGAGGCAAAGCAGGGTTTTCCCCCCGTTTCTTTTGGGAGGGGAGGACCAAGCCCCCTCTTCCCCCACCTCTGCCACGCCACAAGACGTTGGAGGGATGAACTGCCCTCGCAGCCACACACGCACAAATTGAATCAGGCTGTGGCTGTGCCACAGCTGCAACATATTGTGTTGCTGACTTAGGAGGTAGCAGAGGTCACAGCAGCAGCCTGGAGAGAGGGAACAAAAATTAAACAGCCCCCCCCCCTTCCCTGCAGAAAGTGTCTGAATCCAGTGTTTGTTTTCACTTGTCAGATCCGAGCTGGGGTTCGTTCCCTTTCCGGCGCTGGTGTAAATCAGGAGTGTCTCCGGGAGGATTAGTGGGGCTGCACAAGTGCCAGGCTCGTGGCAGAAGGATCAGGCCCTTCGTCAGGGCTTTAATTCTGCACCTCCAGCACATGTGCACTGTCCAAGGGGTTGCTTTTGTGTATGAAAATGTTTGTGAGGGTAAAGCCACTGCCCAGTTTGCTGGAGGAGGGAGCAGCTGGAAAATTCGGGCATCGTTCTGCAGTTCATTGAATCCGAGATTGGTTTGGGTTGAAAAGGACCTTAAAGCCAATCCAATGCCACCCCCTGCCATGGGCAGGGACACCTTCCACTACCCCAGGTTGCTCCAAGCCCCGTCCAACCTGGCCTTGGACACTTGCAGGGATGGGGCAGCCACAGCTTCTCTGAGCAACCTGTGCCAGGGCCTCACCACCCTCTCAGCCAAAAATTCCTTCCCAATATCCAATCTAAACCTCCTCTCTTTCAGTTTAAATCCATCCCCCCTTGTTCTATCACTAAAAAGTCCCTCTCCTGGTTTTTTGTAGCCCCTCAGGGTGCTGAGGAACGTGGCCCAGCATCACTGGCAGGGTGTGAGTGGGTGGGTGGCACTGCTGGGGCTGGGCAGTGGCTCCCCTGTGAAAACAGAGGAAATTCAGCCTTCACAAAAGTCCAAATATTGTTGATTTTGTTGTGGCTTAGAAAGAAACAACAAACGGAGGATCCCAGGAAAATGAAGTGCAGAACGTGAGGGAGCTGCTGGGGCAGGAATGGGCCCATGGAAAACAGTTTTGCAGCTCAGTTGTTTAAAAACCTGCTTTGGACTCGAGATGGAGGATGGAGGGAGAGCGATTAAAGGGTTTTTGGGGAACCCTGAGGCTTTGGACTGGGATTATGGAGGTTACTCATCATCCCAGTCCCCCTGGGCGAGGGGTGCAGGAGTCCCCCTGCCCCTCACTCCCTGTCCCCATGGACCCCCCAGCCTTCCCTCCCTCGGCCCTGGCGCTGCTCCAGCTCAGCTTTTCTCCACAGCAAAACAAGAGGAATGTGAAATCAAAGCAGTTACAGGGCAGATTTTCTGTTACATTTAAGCCACCTTAAATTAAATACCAAGCTATGCTACCCCCCCAAAAAAAAAGAAAAAATCTTAAGCAGGCAGAACCCAAACTATTTAATCACTGCTAGATTTGATTTCACTTCCAGCTCGATGGTATCTGTTGCGGGGCTGCTGTAGCAGACACGAGAATACCAGCACATACCACCCCAACCCAGTAAATAAGGCTGCTCTGTAATGGGGTCTGGGATTAGTTAGCAACAAGTTAAGTCCTTGCATTCTGCAGTAGTCAGAGTGACTGAGAAACACTTACTGTGAGCCATAGGAGTGCATTTAATTAGCTTCTGATTCAGGGGCGCTGGGGTTTTTTTTTTTCCCTTCTTTTTTTTTTACGTCGTTAAATAAAGTGTCACCCCAAGCCAGTGCTGTAAACTCTATTTTGATTGTGGCTGCAATAACCCCTTTGGGCGTCATTCAAATTGTACTAAACAGTTTCTGGAGAGCGCTGGTTTCTCTCAAAATAAACCAAAGTCCGGCTTTGACAAGCTCTAATGAAAAACAAATTGTTATATTACTTAGAAAAATAATTTGAAGGAAGTCTGAATTAGTTGTAAAGGTGGAAAAGGTTCAGCTACTTGAAAATAGAAATTTGGAAGGTATTTATTTTAACCATTAAGCCAGTGGCCTTGAAATACAGCCTTGTTTGTTGGGGAATGTGCCTAACGAGGGACATGAATCATGCTGTTAATCAGTATGGGAACTTGATTAATTGGAAAGGGGGCCGTCAGTGACTCCAACAGGCGGAGCCGCCTGGCAGCAGCCGGAGCCTGGAGCTGGTGTGATTTCCCATCACTCATCCTGCTGGCAAGCGAGGGGAGCCTGGGAGGGATCCCACAGCCTCTGCCCTGAGGCTCGGGGGGGGGGATTTTTAGCTTGAAAATCAAACGTGGCTTCTCGGGGCACGGACAGGCCGGGATTTGGGGTGTCCCTGAGTCGGGGTGTCCGGCTGGAAACGGGCAGGTTTTCCATGAGGAGGGCTCAGGGAGGCTCGGAGGCGCCGTGGGCTGGGCTCCCTGTCAGCTCACCTTTGCTACTGGTGGTGGTTTTGCTCATTAAACCTGAGAGCGAGGTTTTACGCCCAGCCATGAAATGAGATTTGCATGGGAGGCCCCCAGGATGGGAAGCGCTGCCATGGCCATAAAAGTGCAGCAGGAAGGGCCGGATTAGCTTTCACTGCTGACTGGGGCTCTTGGGTTCAGGGCCAGGAAGAGCTGGAGTGAGTTGGGCCATCCAAGAGCACTGTTTTGTTTTAGAGCAGCATCTCTTTGCTCCCGTGGCAAAGGGCTGCGGTGGCAGGGAGGGGAGGGAGCCTGGGGCTGTGCCAGAGGGATGAGCTCCAGCTGAGTTTTGGGTTCGTGGTGGAAGGTGCCACGTGTGGGGCTGTCCCAGGGCTGGTGGCCCAGTTTGGTGCCATTGGTGTCACGTCTGTGCCATGACAACCACCGTGGCCAAGCCAGGGAGACCCAGGGACAGGGTGGGCTCTGGTGGCCCCATGTCCTTGGGAATATTGGTAAGGACTGACATTCAGAGGTCACCAGCAAGATTTGCTGAAGTGTAATGAAAGCACAACCAGTCCTGGCTACCCTTGGTGTGGCTGCCATCTGACAGCCTTCCAGGCTGCTCTCAGGGCTCATTTTCTGTGCTGCTCCGAGTCGGCCTCATACCGCTCTCACTCTTCACACCACCTGAACTCCTTCCAGGGCTGGATTGAATGACATGGCTGACATCCACCACATGTGCTCCTTCCCCTGCCCA
Source organism: Pseudopipra pipra (assembly GCF_036250125.1). NCBI lineage: Eukaryota > Metazoa > Chordata > Aves > Passeriformes > Pipridae > Pseudopipra > Pseudopipra pipra. Next base: position 15,164,573 of record NC_087564.1, read on the forward strand.
GGCAAGAGCTGGGGAGCACTCGGGCTCCTCGGGCTCTGGTGCAGGGCTCAGGTGGAGTTTTTTTACCCCCGTTTGAATTTTGCATTTGATTTTTGAGATTCCTCCGTGCTCCAGAAGAACCTTCGTGTCTGGAGTCCTCCAGCAGAGTTTCCAGGTGCTCGGGCTCGCTGAGAAGAATCAATTACAAGGATGTTGTCAGTGAAACGAGCCGAGCTGGCCGGGCTGCGAGGGCTTCAAACCAGCTGCGCTTTCCAGATGGGATTCGCTCGGTGCCGCAGCGTTCGGGTCCAGACCAGGGTGGGAGATAAAGTATGTGCTGCACATGTGATTGCAGGGATGTGTAAGTGTGTGTGTAAAACGTTCTGCCTGACGAGAGCCAGACCAGGCATAAGCCAGAGATGTTGCTGATGTCCATGACATGCTCTCGACCGTGCACTGTTACCGTATTTCCAGTGTTATTTATGTTTAGGTGTAGGTACTAAGCCTCACTAAAACCATCAGGACCCACTGACGTTGCCCAAACCAAGGGCCTCGCCCACTGATCTGTATCAAATGTCTTCAGATTGTGAATTTATCCAGTTTCAGTGCAATGGTTTGAAGGGATGGTGAAGTTCTTCCAAGTTTAATCATGTTTTCTGTCCCTTGGTCCTGATCTGAACTGATCCCATTGCATCTCCCCAGCCCTTGGTTCTCTCCAAGTCTTTGCTGCAGGGTGACAGTGGTGGTGGTATTTGGAATTTGGTTTCTCTCCTCTCCTCCCACCATCTAGATTACAGGACCTTTAAATAATGTTTTCTATTCCATTTCAAAAAAAAAAAAAAAAGCCAAAATCAGCTCAGCCTAACTTGAAACAGATGGCAGATGATGAACTTCGTTTAAAGGGAATTTTTAATACGTGCATTATGAAGAGAATCATTTCATGGTGTCAGATATGGACGTGTGAAGACAGAATGTGCCCATTTCAGGGATGAAAAGGGCTGGAGTGGGTTGATGCCTTTGGTGTGGTGTTCTTGGGCCAAGGCAGGATTTTGTTGCAGTTCCTGGCTACAGTGAGATCTCCTGGCTGAAAGGAGGCTTCTTCCCATTCCTGCTTTGTAGTCTTTCCTCTGGTATATCTGGCTGTTGGAGCAGTTGATTTATGCTTGGGTTCCTGGGATGGTTTGCCTGGAATGGTTTGGGTTGGAAGGGACCTTAAAGCCCATCCAGTCCCACCCTCTGCCATGGGCAGGGACATCTTCCACCGGCCCAGGTTGCTCCAAGCCCTGTCCAACCTGGCCTTGGACACTCCCAGGGATGGGGCAGCCACAGCTTCTCTGGGCAACCTGTGCCAGGGCCTCCCCACCCAGGTGGCACCTTCTGTCCTCCCAGATGGCCAGCTTAGGGTTTTTAAAATTAATTTGCATATTTTGATAAGTGATGTTTAATTAATTTGCATATTCCAGTAGGTGATGTTCTCTCAAGTTCAATGAGTGTGTGTTTTATGCACATGGATGGTTGGATTTAAGCACAGCCCCTGTCAGCTGGATGTGCATCTGCAGAACTTCCCACAGATCAGAGGTGCAAATTTTCCCACTATTCCTCACACAGATTTTGGATAGCTTTAATTAAATCCATTAAAATGAGCCCCATGTCATCCCAGAGTAAAGACAAAGCCGTGGAACTTGCTGTCTGAGCTGTTTGGTGACAGAGGTGAAGACGGATTTTATATTTTCCTGCTTTGATGAAAATAACTCATTTGCTTGTTCTGGGCCAAGTTGCTGGTTTAATGTTTCTGTGTGATGCTGCTGCCTCCAGAGAGGTTTTATTTTGCTTTGGAAGTGTTGGGATGAGGATGCTGCCCCGGGATGCTTTAGCCCACACGCAGTTTACACAGCTGGACCGTCCCACCCCCCCGGCTCCACCAGAGGCTTTATCTCTTTGGTGATGACACTGCCAGGAATTGCAGGAAACCTGTGTCACTGTGCTTTCATCTGCCGAGGAAAACTGGGGCTTTGGGGAGCTGGTGACTCAGAGAAATTGCTGATCAGTGCAGGATGCTCCTGGAGCAGCTGGGATGTGTTTGCTGGGATGGTGCTGGGACGGGCAGCAGTGCCCGGCTCTGCCCGGGTGAGCTCCCACCCACCCGTGGGATGGGCACACCATGCCCTGCTTGGGGGTGGTCCTTGCCTGGAGAATTGTTTGCAAACCCCAAGTCTCACTTTTCCTTTTTTTGGGGGGGGAATGTTTGCAACATTCCAATATTCCCAGTAAGTTGTGGACTCCCCGTCCCTGGAGGTGTTCAAGGCCAGGAGCAGCCTAGTCTGGGGAAAGGTGTCCCTACCCATGGCCCATGGCAGGAGGTGGAATAAGATGATCCTTAAGGTCCCTTCCAATCCAAACCATTCCAGGATTTTATGGTTCTATGCTGACATTGTGCAGAGGGTGTAGATTTTTCTTGCTGCTCTAAACCGAGCTCAGCTGAGCCTCAAGCCCTAAAATCTCTCCGTCCAGGAGGGTGTTTGTAGCACGAGGTCTCACCTCTCCTGCTTCCCTCTGAGGGACTCCTGAGCTTTAATTTCAGCTCTGCCAGGAGCACAGTGAGGGTCTGACCCTCCATGTTCCTGATTAACTGCTCCTTTCACACGTGTGAAACCCCCTTTGGAGACGGGTCAAGCTAAACAGGAACAGCACAGGTTTGGGCCGGGCTTGGTGTCCACATGTGGAGCTGTTCAGGAAGAGAACTGGCACTTTAAATTTACACTTTGCTCTAATTAGAAAAACTTGCAAGGAGTGAGAAACCTCAGGCTGGTGCCAGTTTTGCAGAAGTTGAGAAGGCGAGTCCCGAAACAATGTTCCCGACTCATCACATCGGCACTGCTGGTGCCTTGTGCTGGTGGGAGGAGGGATGAAAAGGGAAATCCCAGAGGCTTTCTGGTAGCCATGCAGCTGGTTCCTTCAGCTAAGAAAGATCCGAGGATCTGAACCCTCTAAAAGCTCCAAAAGCTGGTTCCCCTTCTAGAAAACATGTCATCAGTGAACTCAGGGGAAACGTGGGATAGCACAGGACTCCCTGCTTGCACAAATCATGGATACAAGGGGGTGCAGTGGGAGCAGGGAGGAAATCCAGCAGAAAAGCTCACAAAATGAGCAGTTTGGGAATGTTTGGTCCCAGATTATGGCTTGTGTGGCATGGCAGTGAGGCCTGGGAGTGCACACAGATTGATTTCCTGCAGCTTGTGAGTGAACAAGCAGAGGGATGGGTATTACATGGAATCATGGAATGGTTTGGGTTGGAAGGGACCTTAAAGCTCAGCTAGTTTCAACCCCTTGCCATGGGCAGGGCCACCTTCCACTAGACCTGGTGTCTACATGATGCTCTGCCTTGGAGCACCTGCCAGCTCCTCTGAGATGCCAAAATACAGGAGCAGGAGAAGACTCAGGACACAGTCAACATACATTTATCATTTTCCTCGGGAAAACCAAATCAGATTGCATTGTTTGTTTGGGAATGGCAGGAGCAGGGAGTAGGAAAGAGGCAGGGATTGCTTTTATTGCATCAGTAATGTCATTTATTCCATAGCCAGCCCTTGAAAACCACTTGTAATCCCCACACAAATCCCTGTGGAGCAACAACGGCCAATCTGCCAGTTCTGCTCATCAAACACGGATCGTTGCCGTGGCCAGAAACCTCAGAGGGAGCAGAGCCAAGGTAAAAGGGTCAGGATCTGGTGGGGGGGCCACTCTGAAACCCAGTGCAGCCAAATCAGCTCTGTCTGATTCCTGGGCAGATGGGATGGTGCTGGAGGCACTGTGGGGCCAACACTGTTCTTCCCCCCCCTCAGAGTGTTCAGGGGCAGACAGGGAGGTCCTGAGGATGTAGAGAGATCATTTTCCTGGGATTATTTAGAGGAAATGTGAGCACAGATAAGAAACTGGAGCTTCAAAATGTTGCCATCCATCCTCTGTTCCTTCTCCCTTCCCCTTCTCCGCCAGCAAAGAAGGGATGAGCCGGAGAGCTCCAGTTCGGGTGGTCGCCTGTCCCAGGTCTTGGTTCCATCAGTGAAGGGGTTGTTGGTGCTGCAGAATCTCTGCTGGAGGGTTTTCCTCTGGTTTTATTGGAGCACAGGGAAAGGGAGATATTTTCATGGAAATCTGTACCTCAACCGTCTTGGCAGCCAAACCTGAAACGATTCGAGTCTTTTGCCCCCAACTTCATGTTTATGGTCAATCTGAAACTCCACCTGTGATCACCACATGCTCCTCTGCAGGACTGCAGTAAATTAAAGCACAACAGGGAATTTTAAGGAATACATCCTCTTCCTTCTTGGAGTCAGGTTACATCGACCTCTGAACATCTGGACACAGTGTCTCTGGGCTCCCAGAGGTTCTGCTGCATTAAAGGTTCATCTGCCTTTGTTCAGTTCCCGGCCTTTTCCCGTCCTCGTTGCCTCCTCTGGATTCAGGGTTGCTCTCAGTGTGCCTGGCCATCCTGTAATTGGTGTTTTATGTTCCCTGTGTAAAACACACTGTGGAATTTGAGTTGTGTCTTTCCGTGGGTAAACGTAGATCCGTAACCCGGGGCCACTTACTGTGCTCGGGGGAGAGGTCTCACATGAAATACACTCATTTTTTCAAGAGCTTAAATTCCCTCTAAGCTACTGGTGACCAACATCCTAAAAGACTGAAATGTGATGTTAAGTTAGGGGGGGAAAAAGCTATTCCTTAATATTCCCTAGGTCACAGTCATGTGGTTGGTGGGGTGATGCTCCTGTGCTTTGAAATTCCTTTGCCTGATCTCCAGGTTGCCCTGACAGGGTTTAATCACCACATCCTTCTAATTGAAATGAGAGTGGAAGGGTGGGTCCTGCTGCCTCCAACTGCTGGGTTTTGTTGGGAATGCAGAGCAAGGGAGAGGTGCCACATCCCGGTGGTCTGTCAGGAGGGATGGAAGTCAGTCCATCCTCACCTGGGGAGCAGCACATCTCCATCCCCCCCCATCCCACCCCAACCCCCTGAGCTGTTGTGCAAAAGATCAACGCCCAGAAGGAAAATGCAGCTCCAGCTTTTTGCTTTTCTGCCTTTCAGGCCCAGACCTCAAGGTTTTAAAGACTTACATATGTGTTTCACTTGGTGTGCTCCGAGTATTCCCACTGAAGTTCACTAAGTGGATAAGACTTTGCAGGATTAAAGCCAAATGAGTCCTCACCCACCATGCTGGGAAGTCTTGTTGAAGTGGCTCATTGGAGGGGAAGGAGGAGTCGTTACCAAACTTGCCCCTTTCATTTTATGCTTTTATTTATTTAAAGGGTATTTTTTTCTAAGGCAGCTTGGGGGCAGGGGGGGAGAAAAGCAAATAAAAAGCCCCAGGCTGTGGTGTAACCACCACAGGCAGATGTTGTCATGGCTACTAAACAAGAAACCTGGTTTATAAAATGAGGAAAAACAGATGAATGTGAAATAAAGGAGAAAAAAAAGAGAGAGGCAATCTTGAAATATTAACTCTGATGTAGAGAAAAATATAAACAGGCACAGTTAGGAAATTCCATAAGGAATATGACTTGTCCAATATTAATCATAAAGGAAAAGATTATGAGAGCTCCAGGGGTGCCAAATGAAACACTGCACATGCATCCAGTGCTGTGATAAGAGTCCTCGTGGTGGTTTCCCTGGGCTGCCTGGGCTGTCGGTGCCCTTGGACATCTCTGGTGGAGGGGTCCTGCTTGCAAGATGCTTCAGGGATGTTCTTGGTGGTTCTGGTGCTTTTCCTCCCTTGCAGTATCGACCCTGACAGCCAAAACAAGCTGTACTTTTCTTTAAAGTATCAGTAAGTTGGGAAAAGTGATTGTGTTTGAGGATGTGGAGGGATTTCTGTGACTGGATCGGGTCAGGGCTGGATCTGATGTTTCTTAGTTGTCTTTCAGAGCTGAGGTCACTGCAGGACAATGGCTGGGCCATCCCTGGGTGGGGCTCAGGTGGGCTGTGCTCCCTGCTCTCCGTAGGTGCTGTGTCCCACTGCTCCTCTTCCTGTCCCTCTCTTGCCATCCTAGTTTGGAAAGCACATGGAGATCCTGAAAGCAAAGCACTGGAGAAGTCCCAGACGTTCCTGGTTCCATCCCGAGTGCTGATGAGCTCACAGACCACTCCTTGCCCGGGGTGAGGTCGAAACAGGGAGCCCTGAGGGTCTCCAGGACCAGGCTCACCCACCAGGCACCTCTGGGCAGGTTCCAGAGGGCCCTTGGGAGCTCGCTGAGTCCATTCCAACACCCTTTGGCGTGTTGGGCTGGCACCACTCGTGTGTTTTGTGGCACCAGTGCCCCGATGTGGCCCAGGGGACCCCTGAGCAGCAGCAGCAGGGCCACCACAAGACGCCAGAAAGGAGCAGCTCTGACCACAAGTGCCGGGGAGGGAGTGCTGGGAAATACCTATGTGGGATCCCGGGTGGAAAATCCTGGGCAGAGCTGTAATTTGCTGCTTCATTTCACTTCCCCCAGGCCTGGCTGAGCTGCTCATGTCTCTGTCACGCAGAGATTTCAAGGCTCGAGTTGTGTGTTGGGAGGTTAATTCCTTGTGGCACGTCCTGTGCTCCGGAGGGTAGTTCTGGAGCGCTGGGGCTGCTGCTCACAGCCCACACTGCACCCAGCTCTGGCTTTGGCACTGCCTTGTAAACACTTTGGTTTACAGAAACCTTCAGGGTTCCTTCTCACTGTCACAAGAAATTAAGCTGCAAAGCCAAACATAAACTCTCCGTAACAGCATCGGAGTCCGGAGCCTGAAGGTCCAGGGTGTGGATGCCCACCCAAGGCAGGACCTTCCAGGGCTGCAGAGCAGATTGGCTCCTGGCAGACCCATCCAGCACACCTGAGCAGCTCCTGCTGCTCCCACCCCTCCAGGTGCCTTTCCATGGTCCCATGTCCTGCCCTGGCACTGCCTGTGCACGTGCGGCCGTGTTGCCAAAGCTCCCAAGATGCAGAAAAACTGGAAGAGCAAAGATTTCTGCACCTTTTCCCAGCTCCCTACATTCTTGCCCAACTCCCTGCATTGTTTTTCCCCAGTTCTTTGCATCTTTTCCCATCTCCCTGCATTTTTTTCCCCCAGTTCCCTGCATTTTTTCCCAACTCCCTGCATTTCTCCCCCAGCTCTCTGCATCTTTTCCTGGCTCCCTGCATTGTTTTTTCCCAATTCTTTGCATCTTTTCCCAACTCCCTGCATTTTTATCCCCAGTTCTCTCCATCTTTTCCCAACTCCCTGCCATTGTTTTTCCCCAATTCTCTGCATCTTTTCCCAACTCCCTACATTTTTATCCCCAGTTCTTTGCATCTTTTCCCAGCTCCCTGCATTTTTTTTTCCCCAATTCTTTGCATCTTTTTCCAACTCCTTGCACTTTTCCCAAGTTCTCTGCATCTTTTCCTGGCTCCCTGCATTGTTTTTTTCCCTGGTTCTCTGCATCTTTTCCCAGCTCACCTGCATTTTCCCTCCAGCTCTCTGTATCTTTTCCCAGCTGTGTGCTGAATGCAGCAGCCTGGGATCATTCAGATCCTGCTCCTTCTTCTCCATCCCTTTCCAGTGCTCCTCCAGCAGCACCAGGCAGTGCCTGGCACGTTCTGCTGCCCCTGTGTCTCGTCCCCTCTCTGTCCCCACGTCCCTGCTGTCACCTGGCTCAGAGCAGCTCATTCCCCCTTTGCTGGATGAGGCTCTTGGAATCGTGGAATGAGGCAATCCTGAAGTTTTGCTCTTTCCCTCTGTTGACAAACCCAATTTGGGAGTGAATAATGAGGATCCTTTTCAAATGAGCCCCGTGGCTGCTGCGGCTGCCCTTGGGTTTTCTTGGATGAGTCACCGTGGAGAGGAGGAACTTCCTCCCGGACAGGCAGCTGTGCTTCATCCTCTGCTGCAGATTCTTTGGAGCTGGAAAACCTCAAGCCCTGTGCAGCTTTTTTTTTCCAAGAGAGCATCTCTTCCTGATAACAGCACGGCTCCCCTGGGATCTTGGCCGTGCAGCAGGGCTGTGGGGATAGCTCTGGAATATTCAGCTCTCCGTGTGTTTTCGTTCCTCTTCCCAGGTCCGTGTCATATGTAAGCCATCAGTGCAGCAGCATGAGCAGGGATCTCCTCACAGCTGTGACCTTGAAAGTGGGTGGCATTTTCTGCTTCCTCTCCAGCCTCCTCCGGGATCCACAGCTCATGTGATCCCATCGGACACAGGCCAAATTTGGGCTGGGAAAAGGAGGATGGGACTACCAGGAAATACCCACTGCCCTCATCCCTGGATGGCTGAGACCTCCAAAGCTCCCAGGAGGAGACAAGGCTCCTCAGGCAGCTCTGAAACCCTGATTTGCTGTGTGTGCCTGTTAGATAAATGGCTCCAAGATTGTTATATTCCCTCCATCCCTTTGGAGCACCTTGTCTTCCTCTGCAAAGCGAAATGCAGGGCTTTGGCTTCTTTTAAATGCTTCCATTCCCGTCTAGTGTTAAACAGACTCAATCAGTTCCTGTGTTGGAGGTTTAGTTCAGATTTCTACAGGCAAATAAATGCATATAAATGCAATAAAAGCCCCCCCAGCAAGGCTGGAGCAATGAGCTTCCCAGTCCTCCAGGGTTCCACACGACCTCCCCTGGCTCAGCCACCCTCAGCATCATTTCATCCCCTGTGGAAGGAACTGCTCAGGGAGGGAAAGAGCTGAAAAATCTCCCTTTTTTTTGGTTATCATTTCATGATTTACACCTTGCTCCTATTGTAACCTAAATTACAAGCAAGGCTGAAAAGAAACTGCTGCAGATGGCAGCATAAAAATGTGATTTTTAACACATTTTGTGTTTTCTTAAGCATATCTGGTTTTGCCTAACGTACATTTCATTTGCTATTTATTTAGTCCCCACCACTGACAGCTCAGGGATTGCTCAGCTGCCATCTGGGATGGAAGGAAAAGGCACTTTTCCCCCCTTTTTCTTCTTTTGACTTTGGAAAATTTAACGAAGTTTTGATGTCCAGTGGTTGGGCATTTTGTATTTTAAATGTCAGGGAGCTGGTTACATCCAGGAGTTGGACTTAGAACCATGGAATCCTGGAATGGTTTGGGTTGGAAGAGACCTTGAAGACCACCCAGTGCCACCCCCTGCCATGGGCAGGGACACCTTCCACTAGCCCAGGTTGCTCCAAACCCCATCCAGCCTGGCCTGGGACACTTCCAGGGATGGAACAGCCACAGCTTCTCTGGGCAACCTGTGCCAGGGCCTCCCCAAGGACTTCCATGATCCAGGTGGGTCCCTTCCAACTCACAATATGCTGTGATTCTGTGATATATTTAACCCCTTTTCCAGCAGTGGAGGGAAGGATTTGGGGAGGTGCTGCAGAGAGGCACCAACTCTTCACTTTCTTCTCTTTTTTTTTTTTATTAAACGTAGCATTTCTATAAAACTTTTACATCCAGTACTTCATTTTTTTTTTCTCCCTGAGGCTTTTGCAGCTTTGCTTTATTGAAATCAAATGTACCCAGCCCTGACTAAGGCACCGGGTGAGTTTTCCTCGCTGTGTTTTCCCGCCGTGACTGTTTCCCGTTTCTCCGGAGCTGCGGAAGCCCCGGGATGGTGGCTCAGGGATCAGGTCCCTGTGTTTGCTCCCAACGTGCTGCAAGAGGTTGGTTTGGTGGAAAAATTCAGGTCATCCTGGAGCTTGAAATGCACCCAAGCCTTGGCTTTCGGTGCCGCCGAGCCGCCAGCCCAAGGTAAACATTTCAGTGCGGATGTTGCCGAGAGCTTAAAGTCACCAAAATTATGGATTTGAACGAGGCCAGGGGAGGAGCTGCAGAAAGATCTGAATCAGAGAAGCCACCAATGTGTTCCACACTGGTGTCAGGCTGATCAGATGTGACATCCCTCACTTTTTCCTTGGGTTTTCCCCGTGCCTGCGGATTTGGTCACGTCCTTTCCTTTTAGCTTGAATCTGTGTCGGGCTTGAGATGCCAGTGAATTTGGGGAGCACGGTCCCAATCCAGCTTTTGCAGATGTCTCCACAACTGGTCGGACCAAAACCTTGGATTTGAATTGTTTTGAAAGGAATTTGTGCACAGATCCCATTTGCTGTGCCAGGGCTGTCTGAGGTTGGAGGTACTCGGCCTTCCCATCTGTGTTTATTCCAAAGAACCTTGTTTTCCCCACCAATTTAATCCAAATTTTACCAAGACCTCGACAGACTAGGGAAAATGTGTGCTATCAGAATAGATTTTTCCTGATGTGTTCTCTTCCTCTTCTTCCCAAACAATGGGGTTTGCTCTTGTTTTGGCAATTGTTAGATATGTCTAAATATTGTAGGAAAAGTAGATTTCAGAGGAGCAGTGACTGGACGGGGAAAGGGAATGGAAGTATTTTTGCCAGAAGTATTTTAGCATTCCTTCAGTCAAGGATTATAAACAGTTCCATGTGACTTCAGGCTGATCCAGGATTTGAGAGCAGGGTTTAGTTCACATCATTTCTCACAGAGGGAGTTTTGAACCCACACGTCTCTCAGTGAAGAAATGTCCTAATTAGTAGAGAAAAGGGATATTCTGGAAGAAAAGCTTTTACTTTTTAGTCTTGATACTGTTCTATTATTGATCATCCAACAATCATCCAGCATTTATTCCGGGGGAGTTCTGTGCTTTGCTGTGTAATTTAGGAGTGAGTTATTGATCACCCATTGGCAGCCCGTTCCAGGCTGCAATTAAACCAGGAGAGACCTCAACTGAGGATTGTTTCTACTGGGCTGGAAAATGCTTTTGCTGAATCCTTCTTTTCCTGGCTGTTGATATCAGGAGATAATCCTGGCTCTGCAGCACAGATGGCAAATGAAACGGAGTTTGTGGTTTGACCAGCTCAAGAGTCAAAGCACTGGCTGGTTTGTGGGATTCTGGGTCCTGTTGAAGCTGGTGGGAAGGGGCCTGTGGAGCTGTAGGATGGTCTCCATCCTCTTCAACCTGCATGCCTGAAACCTTTTGGGAAAGACCAAGGTGCTGGGAATGTCTGCTGTGACATTCCCCATCCTTGCTGCTGTGTGGAACTAACGGGCCGTCATTTCACCACTTGACTAAGTGACCTCCTGCTTTGGTTTTTTGTTTGCCCACAGTTGGATATTAGGGAAGAATTTCTTTATGGAAGGGGCTGCCCAGCCCTGGCACAGCTCCCCAGGAGAGGGGTGGAGTCCCCATCCCTGGAGGGATTTAAAAGCTGTGTGGATGTGGCACTTGGGGACACGGTTTAGTGATGGCCTTGGCAGCGCTGGGGGAAAGACTTGTTGGTCTTAGAGGTCTTTTCCAACCTAAACTATTCCATGATTTTATGATTACAAGTAACAACCACCCCAGAGGGGGTTGCAGGGACAAGCCAGCAGCACTGCTGGGCCACCCCACCAACCCCTGTTGGCAGCATGTGGTTTCCCATGGGATGGTCTCTGCTGGATGTGCCGTGGCTGCTCCCAAGGCACTGCACCCCACAGCACCACAGGCATTTGTCTGCACCCCCTTCCAGAGGCACATCCCAGCCAAAGGCACAGCCCGTGTAACTGCTCAGGGTTTTGACAGTTTTATAACCTTAAATTTGCACCTTATGGAAAACCGTGACAGTTAATGATTAATTGCCCTGCTGGAATTTTTCTTATGATGTCTTAATATCCAAGCGTGGAGCAGAGCTTGGCAGAGAGGAAAATAAAAACCTGCAGTGAAATGCTCCCAGAACAACTTGATAGGCAAGAACTGCCCGGTCCTGCCAGTGCTGTCCAAAAGACAGCGTTATATTTAGGATTATTTTTTTAAACTGTAATACTGGGTTTTTGGATGTCCAGCTCAAATTTGAAACGGGTTTGAAAGGAACCAGTGCAAAAAAATTTTCATGGGTGCATTCTTCACTTTTCAGCAAGGGAGTTGCTTTTGGTGTAACAAACCAACTGTTAACCAAAACAGGCTAAATTTAACCAAAACTCTGCCACTGTTGCACTTTGGAAAGACCTTGAAGTCGTGTGATCAAGAAAAAAAAAGAAATTCTGTCATTTTTTAGAGTCAAATTAGTGCTTTCAGCTTATCTGCCGTTCACATGCCTTATCTTGCCCCATCCCTGGAAGTGCTCAAGGCCAGGCTGGATAGGGCTTGGAGCAACCTGGTCCTAGTGGAAGGTGTCCCACAAATTAACGGTCTCTGAGCACCTTTCCCAGAGCTGGGCCTGGCCCATTTAATATTTGGATGAATCCACAAGTTCTGATTGGAAGGAATCCCTTCCAACCTGCTCTCCCTGTGGAGGAGGCAGATGGAGGGCAGAGCGTGACGTCCCCCCGGAGCGCACGGCGTGGGGCTCCTTCCAACATTCCCATCTGGAGATACCACTGGAGCAGAGCACTTCTGCTGGACTTCAGCTTTCCATCTGCCATAAAAGCACTTTTAATGAGCGGGATGGAGCTGGTTAGTGAAACCCTCGGACCGTTAATGGATGTGGAGGTTTTTAACGTGCTGTTTGACTTTATTGACGGAATGAGCTCATCGGAACGAGCGCTGCTCGCGCGCCGGGTGAGGAAACCCAGGCGTGTTCTGAGGGAACAATGTGCTGCTTTTGCACGGCTCTCTTGTCCTCTGGATGGATCCTGAGGCGTTTTTCAAGAGGCACACGTGTGGAGCTCTGTGCTGGTGGTGGGATGCCACCGTTCCTTGCTGTGTGCTGGAGGGATTGAGGTTGGAACAACCCTCGAAGACCTTCAAGTCCAACCGTTCCCCCAGCACTGCCAAGGCCACCATATCCCCCAGTGCCACATCCACATGGCTTTTAAATCCCTCCCAGGATGGGGAGTCCCCCCCCGCCTTAGGCAGCTGTGCCAGCCCTTTCCGTGAAGAAATTTTTCCCTAATACCCAGTCTCAACCAGCTAAGAGACCTGCCACTAAAATCAGTTTCTTGGAGCAAATTGGAGTAAAATCAGGAAGAAGTTCTCTGAAATTGCCCCTCTGGTGCAGGATGCTGCTGCAAAGCTCGTTGAGATTCACTGGTCCATGGAAATGCCTTTTGGCCTTTAGTAAAAACACAAATAAGGTGTTGAAAGATTGTGTGTCTTTGTGGCAGCTTCCCCCTTTAGGAAGGAGCTTTGCCATCAGGGTTGGAGAGATGTCAATAATTCAGAGCAGAGTAGCAAAGAATTCCTTCCTTCTGTAAAATTATTCTTTTATTTTATAGTGGTCCCACACTTCCATAAACAGTCCTTGGGCAGCTCTTCAGCCTGTCATGGATTAAACGTGGAACTGTTGCCTCTAGCAAAGAGTCAAGGGATCAAGCAAGGCTGAGAGGTATTTTACATAACAAAGCTGCAGAGCAGGATAAATGTGTCAAAGCCAGTAACCCAGAGACACATCTGGGCCCTGCAGCAGCAGGACAGGAGGAGCCTGGTTGTGTTTCAGACCCAAAGTGAGCAACTGATCCTAAATCCACACTCCGGACCTTGGTAATGGAGTGGAACGGATACAGTTTGGGAGCAGAGGAATACTCACAGCAAGGTCTTGAGTTTAACTCCTTGGGCTCTGGGTTTTTTGCTCATCCCAGTATCCCAACCCCAATCCTGGGTGGTTTAGAAGGGCACTGAGCCACTGGCTGTCTGTCCATCCCCCTGACCACTCAGCACTGGGATCACAGAATCCTTTCGGTTGGAAAAGCCCTCCCAGCCCATGGATCCCCCCATGCCCCATCCCCACCTTGTCCCCCAGCCCAGAGCACTGAGTGCCACGGCCAGGCCTTCCTGGGACACCTCCAGGGCTGGGGACTCCAAACCTCCCTGGGCAGCCCCTTCCAGTGCCTGACCACCCTTTCCATGGAGAAATTCTTCCTGAGAGGAAAGGAGGAGGTCAGGAGGGCCTGACCTGGAGGTCAGGTGGAGTGCTCAAGTGTGAGATTTGGAGATAGATATATATATATAAAGCCATAATCACTCCACTTTCACTCTCTTTCTTCTCTTTAACATTTTTTCCATTGAAAATCTGGAAGTGGTGCTTATCCCTGGAAACGCTCTGCAGTCAAATCCTGCAATCTGTGGGAACTCCAGTGGTCGGAGGGAGTGAGGCATTTCTGTTGCTGCGTGTTTGGATGGAGAACGAAGGGGGGGTGTAGGACAGGAATGGAAAGGGTTTGGATCCCTCCTGCTTTAGCAGTTCTGTTTGGAGCTTTGGACTTGGAATTGCAAAAGCCTGACAGTGCAGTTTGTAATATGTTGAAATCTGACCCAGGTGAAAGGCAGGCTTTAGTGAAGGTTGTTCACAATTCCATTTGTGTGTCTGAAGTTGTTTTGTCCCTCAGTATTTCCACTATACATTTATAAGTTCAGAGAAATCGCCATCTACGTAAGTATTTCTAAATATTTTAAAGGTATAAATATGAATATATATAAATATAACATCATTAAGTATTTGTTAATATATATTTATAAATTTTATAAATAAGCAGAGGACAGTATTAATAATATTTATAAATTTTATAAATTTATAAATATTATTAATACTGTCCTCTGCTTTTTAGGGATAGATGTGGATATTTTTTAACATATTTGTTCAAACCCCAGTCAGAGTTAGTCAGGAAAAGAAAAATCTCTATATGACATGTGAATTATAAAATGCTTTGAATTCTAAATAATTCCTCTGGCTCTAAATTACTCTTCTTCAGCCCAATGAGAGGTGTGTGGGCAACTGTGCAATGGGTGTCTTGAGGTTTATTATATCCTTATTTCTGTATTAATTGTGGTAATAATATGTGGGTTCCATCCTATCATCTTGTGGGAAGGAAACACGGAGCCTTTGCCTTGTTTGGATACCAAATTTGGGGTGTTTCCTCGCTCCCTGATATTCCCAGTGAGTTGGGAAGGTGCTCTTGGACAGAGAGAACTATTTCCCTGGGTATTTCTCTGCACCAAACACCTCTGGAAAGCAGAGATTAAACCCTCATGCAAATACCCAATCAAGAAGTTAACAAGAATTAACTTCAGGGGAATTAAAAATAGGAGGGAAATTAAAAATAAGGGGAAATTACAAATAGGGGAAAATTAAGTATTTTTGCTGTTGTCATTTAAGGGGATTTTTTTTGCCCATGCCTATGCTAACTTTTTGGAAAAACTACATAAACAAGATTTCTAGGAAGAGTTTAACAAACACACTGTGGTGCAAGGAGAGTTGACTCTACTTTGGGGCAGCAGGAAGGACTGGATGGGTCTTGAGGTCTCCTCCAGCCTTTTGGTAATTTTTTTCTCTTTAAATGAATTAAAGTCCTTCCAGACATCCCAGTTTTGGCTCTTCTGCTCCAGTGGCTTAATCCCAGCAAGCCCCAGTGCTGTGAGGTGACTTTGTCCTTGTGCTCAGACGGAGCCCTGGGCCTTGTTTAAGAGTTTACAGCCCATTGTTGTTCCTTCTGGACAAATATACAGTCTGGGACACAGAATATGAGCTTCCTCTACCTACTGTATGTTTATAACAATCTGTGATTTCCAAAAAAAAAAAATAAACCCCAGCCAAACAAAGGAGTGCAACCTGTAAAAAAGTTATGGGTGTAGGTGCCCGTTTTCTGACAGAGGGGTTTGGGAACAGTGCAGGGGACAGAAATGTAAGGAATAATTGTTTTTGGGCCTAGAACCAGGAAAACTACTTTTCCAAATTAATCCAGCGAGAGCCATGAATCCCCAGTATTTCATATCACACTTCATAAAACTCCAGTCATAATCCATAAAACTGACATTATTAGATTAAAAACCTCAGTTCCTCCTAGAAGGAGCTCGCTCATTAGACATGCTGTAGTTTTATAACCTTAAAGTTCCTACCCAATTACCATGATTAATACTGTGCTTTAATAAAAAATTTCTCAAAATCACCACAGGGGTTGATCCCATCTGTTTGTTATAATTGTGCATTTAAATATTGTCCAGCAAGAGAAAGACACTGTAAACACAGATCAGGAGTGAGGTGGGGAGGGCACAGCCCATCCAAGGCAGCAGAGATGCCAAGAGTGGAGATAGGGAGGTACAGCTGGGTTGGGATGGGGCAGGAGCATGGAAAAGCCAAGCCTGGCATGTGCTAAAGCTTGGAATTACTGAGAGATGTGTGTGACAAACTGTCCTTCTTCCTGCAGCCAATGGGGAAGGAGCAGCCTGGGAATGTCCAGCCTAGAGAAGAGAAGGCTCCAGGGAGAACTTAGAGCCCCTTCCAGTGCCTAAAGGGGCTCCAAGAGAGCTGGAGAGGGACTTGGGACAAGGGCCTGGAGTGGCAGGCCAAGGAGGAATGGCTTCCCCTTGCCAGAGTTAGATGGGATATTGGGAAGGAATTGTTCCCTGTGAGGGTGGGGAGGCCCTGGCACAGGTTGCCCAGAGAAGCTGTGGCTGCCCCATCCCTGCAAGTGTCCAAGGCCAGGTTGGACAGGGCTTGGAGCAACCTGGGCTAGTGGGAGGTGTCCCTGCCAATGGAAAGGGAGTGGGACTGGATGGGCTTTAAGGTCCCTCCCAGCCCAACCCCTTCAGTGATGATGATGATGATGATGAAATAAGATAAAACTCCTGCAGCCACGAGGTCATTTGCTGGGACACCCCCCACGAGCAGGGCTGAAAACCCCTATTTTCCTGTTAATTGCCTTTGAAGCAGGAGTCCCCTAGAGGTTTGTCTGTGCAAATCCCAGGGGTCTGTGGGGCTCAGCCCCCCTCGGGCAGGGAGCACCACGAGCCCCCCTCTGAATCTGCAGGAGCTGGAATTCCAGAGGAACCAAAATTAAAACGTGTCCGTTCACGATTCCACCCACAGACCCAGAAAACGCCAAACTCGTATTATTTTTGAATCCCCCTGATTTTTCAGGGCTGCTGGAAATAAGATCTCTCGCTTCTGACTTCTGAGCAATAAAGAGGTGAATCGCTGCTGCAAACACCTCCCGTGGACCACCCAGCTCCTCAGGGCTGGGAGCCACAAGTGGCAAAGTGCAGAACTATTTTCTTAACACGGCTGAGATTGCACGAGGAGGCAAAACACTCCCGAGAAGGAGCAGAGTTCCCTAACGAGGTGGCCGAGTGAGAAGTGTGTTAATGAATACAGGCTGATTAATATGCATGGAACTAAACCACATCTGGGTCAAAGGGGGAGCCCCAAACCTTGAGTGTAACGTGCTCTCCTCAAGGACCCAACATGTGTGTGTAACTCAGATTTAAATAGTTTTTTTCCTCCTCATAATTCTGGATAATTATCCAACTCTGCATAATTTTTTTTTTTCTTTCTAACTAAATAATAGTTAGGATTTTTGTTCCTGGCTGTGATTGGTCAGATCTTTCATTTTTGTAAGATTCTGTGACTTTCTGAAGAGTCCTGCTGGGCTTTTAAAAATTGTGACTTGCAAATCACCATATCAAGAAACATGGTGCCAATCACATAAAATATACAGAGTTACATGGTTTTAACATTTATTTGTTGTCGTTTTTAATGAGAAAACATGGCTCTTTTTAGCAGAACGCTGGCTGGGAGTCCTCAGAGCAAAATTGTCCATCTGTTATTGGTGTTTGTATGTGGAATAATATTTTAGGAGACCAGCTCTTAATTTGGGACACCAGCCTCCACACTGAGCCTGTTTCAGGACACGCTGGAGGGAGTCACCCTGGAATAAACCATAGGGGAATTCCAAGTTATGCAGATATGTCGGGGAGGACTTGTAATTAAGACATTGGATTTGTAATTGGGAGATTTGGGTCCTGTTCCAGGTTAACAGAAGCTAAAATTAAAAAAAAAAAAAGCTTCTTCAAATGCACACTTCTGTATTTAAGGCATTATTTCCCTCCCAGAGGGTTCCAGGAGTGTCGCTGTCCCAGAGCCCTGGGCAGCAGCGGGAAGCAGGGAATTCCTGTAGGGCCAGGAGCACCATGGAAATCAAGTCACTCTATACCCCTGGCTGATCCCTCTCCTGCTGAAAACAAGGGAAAAGCTCACACTGTGAGCTCAGGAATACCTCTGGGCAGGGAGGAAGGGGTTGCCATCCTGGAAGATCCGCAAAGTCTCCGTTAGGGCGCTAAAATCCACCACCGCGCTTTTCTGGTGGAACTTGAGGAGGTTAAACACCTTCTGGTGCCTTCTTTCCTTTTTAGGTGCTCCTGATCATCAGTGGGAACCTGAGTTTCCTGAACTGGCTGACCATGGTGCCCAGCATCGCCTGCTTCGACGATGCCAGCCTGGCATTCCTGTTCAGCTCCCGGCGCGGGGCCGTGAGGGAACGGGCGGCGCGGATGCAGCTCCGGGAGGGACAGGCAGAGAAGCTTCCCCTGGGTGAGTTCTTGCCAGAGGGGGAAAAGTTGGGCAGAGGCGTGTCTGGTGTGCTTGGCTCCAAAGCTCTCACCTCCTTTGGAGCACAGCTGGGTGGGCAGGGAGGGCTCTCTTGGGGTGGAGGCTGCCTGGACCTCGTGGTGCTGATGGGGACGTGAAGCTGGTGGTTGGTTCGTGGGGGACTGTGGGGACACTGCCAGGGGGAGATTCCCATGGGGACACTGCTGCCAGGACACATCCTCCATGCAGGGCTGGTGTCCACAGACAGCTGCAGCTCTTGAAAGTCAGTGCTCTTTGCTCTCACCCCAGTGAGCATCAGATTCCAACCCAAAATAAGGAGGTGGAGTTGCACAATTTATCTTGTGATTATTATTTTTGTCTATTTTTATTCTTTTAATTTGGACTATTTGAAGTTAAAGATGGAACACCCAGTGTGGTTTGAGGTGGGGTCACAGGAGGTGGGTGCAGAAGCAGCTCTTGCTCTCTCTTCCATGGTATGATGGCAAACAGAAGGCTCCAGGGAGACCTGAGAGCCCCTTCCAGTGCCTAAAGGGGCTCCAGGAGAGCTGGAGAGGGACTTGGGACAAGGGCCTGGAGGGACAGGACAAGGGACAGTGGCTTCCTGCTGCCAGAGGGCAGGGTTAGATGGGATATTGGGAAGGAATCCTTCCCTGGGAGGGTGGGGAGGCCCTGGCACAGGTTGCCCAGACAAGCTGTGGCTGCCCCATTCCTGCAAGTGTCCAAGGCCAGGTTGGACAGGGCTTGGAACACCTGGGATAGTGGAAGGAGCAGCTGCCTGTGCCTACCACTTGCTAACATGGGCACTGTCACAGCAGGGAGTGAGTTCCCCAAAGCAGGGAAGAGGTGAACTCATGTTCAGACCCTGAATACAGAAAACCAAATACAAGGAGGGTTGAACTGGAAGAAAGGGATGGATGTTCCCTTCCCAAGGCAGTTTTCAAGCAGCCCTGCTCCAGAAGAGGGAACACTGGGGTGTTTCTGTGGTGCTGTGTAACAGATGTAGAGTTGTGTTTGTAGCATTTTTCAAAACCACATATAAGCAACAAATTGCCTGTAATATCAACAGCAATCACAGATGCTCGTCTTTAAATACCCTGAACATCTGTCAGAAGAATGAAAAATGTCAACAAGAGGCAGCATCTGTCTTTAGTCCTTTGTCACCTACCAAGAAGCAGCTTAGGAAGCAAAAATGTTGGTTCCAGCAGCTAATGCAGCTTCATTAAACTTTCTGTGTCTCTTATTTTACAGATTTTGCTGGAATAAATCTGTATCAGCTTTTCCCCTCCCGTAGCTTTGCTTTAGAGGCTGGGAGAGCCTCGAGCTTTCCTACCAACTCTCTTTATGCCTCCAGTCCCAAACAACACTCAGGTTGCACTTTCCTTTCAGGAGGAAAAGCCACAGGGCTCCTCTTTGCTGTGAGTCACCATGAGGGGAAGGAAGATCCTGGTTTTGAGGATCTTCCTCCTTTATTGTCATGTTCTCCAGAAAACCTGACTAAGCCAGGGTGTCCAAGCAAGGAGAACCATCCCTACGTGCCACTGCTCTGGAGGGTTGATGTGTCCCTGTTCAAAAAAGGGAATCCACAGGGGTAGGATATCTGTAATATTCTGGGAATTTGGATTTCTGTGTGTTTTTTCTGCTGAGGAGGCAGAGGTTGTTGAGCTGTGTGCCAAGAGGCCTAGAGGAGCCCTCACTCTGAGTCACCAGAGCAGAACAGGAGGGTGCCCAGCCATGCCCTGCTCATGACCTGATTTTACAAGGCTCTAGCCACATGCTTGAAGGGTCTGTGTGATTCCTGCTGGGACCCCCAATTCCCAGCCAGATCCCATTGGCTCGTGTCCCATGCTCTTTCCCCAAGTTTTGCTCCATCCTTGCCATCTGGATTATTTTTTTCCTCGTGTTAACCCCTCTTTCTCTCCGGCTGAGCAGCTGTGACCCCAAGGGAATGATGGCAATGATGGTCACCACCTGCTGAAGGACAAACAGTCCATGCACAGCCATGGACTGAGCTGAGGAGCCAGGTGGGGGGCTCTGTGTCTCTACCTGCTCTTTAATTACAGAGTAGGAAGTTCAGCCCATCTAAAATAGGAAAAAATGCCTGACAGCCTCATCCCCAGCAGCTCAGGGAGCGAGGGGAGGCATCTCCTTCCCCATTCAAATGATTCTCCAGAAATGTTCTCAGACTAAACAATTATTAAGAGCTTCTGAGAGAGGTTCAAATAAACATCCCTCTCCTGCAGAGATAAGGGGAAAGCTCCACACAATTGCTTTGAATCTGATCCTTTGGCTGTTAATGTTAAATAAATTCAAAAGGGCCATGAGGGAAGGAGCCCCTGGGGGGGGTCACCTCTGCTTATTTGTCTCATTGTGGCAGTGTCTGTCCAGGCTGGGATCCTGTGCTGCTCCTGCAAACCCCGTTCCAAAGGGCTGGCAAAGCAGCACACATCTTGCCCAGAAATGATAAGGGACAGAGATTTTGGAGCAGGACCCTGAGGCAGGATGGTGAGAGCCCGGGGCAGCAGGAGGAGGCAGGAACGGGGCTGTGGGCGCTGGAGGAACTCCACACACGGCTCCCCAACCAGGAGGGAGATTCTGAGCAAGGTGCAAGTGCCAGCTGTGGTTTTTCCCCCTGGATGAAAGCAGTGATTAATGTTACATTTCAGACATTTTTCCTTTTAGCCCCTTCTCAGACTATTTAGAGACAGGCAGATCCGGGCAGCGATAGCGAGGCCGGGGGGTGGCCGACGGCTGGGCCAGCACGGGGGGGTCCCACGGGGAGGGGGGTTTGGGGGAGCAGAGCCCATCACCGGGAGGGAAATCACCTTCCTCTGGCCTGGTTGTGTGTCCCACACAGGCTGCCACGTCCGCAGAGTGGTGAACATCTCCTTCGGCCTCCTCCTCGCCTACCTCAGCGTGCCCGTGGTCCTGAACCTGCTCAACTCCAGACAAGTCATGAACACCTCCTTCAACCCCCTCAGGATAGTCAACACCTACGGGGCTTTCGGGAGGTACACCTTGTTTAATGGCACTTCCTATGGCTCTGCTCCTCTCCTGGGGTATTCCAAAGCCACACAGTCTGTGTGCCTTGAATCTGAACAGAAATCCTGCCGGGAGCCAGTAGACTCAAAATATCTGTTTGTGAGAAGGAAGGGAGAAAAGGAGCAGGTTTCTTTCCCACTGAACTACATTTTATGGAATATCTGTTTGTGAGAGAGAGGAAGAAAAGGAGCAGGTTTCTTTCCCACTGAACTACATTTTATGGAATATCTGTTTGTGAGAAGGAAGGAGAAAAGGAGCAGGTTTCTTTCCCACTGAATCACAATTTATTTTCTCTGAGCCGCTTTTAATTGGCTCATTCTGTCAAGGCAGCAAATGGAACAGCAGGATGAAAATCTCCATAAGAGAGTTCATCCAGTGGATACTCTTCACCATCACCAGCCCTCTTTATTTATGGGGAACCTCTCTTCCCCTGTGCGCTTCTGCTCTCCCTCATGTAAATATTCACAGCAGTTCTTGGGTAGCAGATTTTGGGCCAACAAAAGGAAGTGCTTTTCCCAACGAGTGACTTGGGGAATTCGTTGCTACAGGAAACTGCAGAGACGAAAGTATAAATGGCCTCAAAAAAGAAGATTTGAGAGGACAAGGCCAACAGCAGCCTGGCTGCTGCCTCCAGCTCAGGAAATCCCAGTCAGGGCTGCAAGGTGGGGTGGACAAGGGAAGAATCTCCAGCTGTGTTTGGAACCAGACTGGTTTGGGCTGGTTTTTAAGCATCTGAGTCTGGGTTTTCTGGGGACTTAAGCTTAGGTGAGCCACAGCTGGGCTCAGCATAACCCTTCTTGTGTGCTGTCCCTCCCAGCCTCTTCCAGCTGGGAAGATGATGAGGAACAGGGCTGCATCATCAGGTTGTTCCAGGGGCAACAGCAGGGCCAGACCTCTCTCCATGGACCTCTGGCTTTTCCACCACCTGGTCATGGTGGCCATGGGATGTTCCCCAGAGGCCTGAAATGAGATGAGGGATGGGCAGCTCTTGGTTAGTGGTCTCTGGACAAGGTCCCACAGGAGAAGCCAACAGTAAATCAGTATATTTTATAGAAGGTGAAGCAGTTTGGCTGTTAAAGGTCTGGCCAAGCAGCTGAAGGGGAGGAGCAGGTCTCACCACGAGCACTGGAGGTGCAGAGGACACATCAAAGGAATGCGATGTTTCCCCGATTTTTCAAATAGCAGAAATTTCTGTGGAAGGAAAAAAAGCTAGGAAAGAAATTATTAAAAATACCAGCACTAATTGTTGAAAATGTGAAAATTTCTCCTCTTTTTTGAGAGTGGGAGAAATAACCCCTGAACCTCTTTGAAGGCTGGAGTGGGGAAGCTACGGGAGATTGTTTTCTTTGGGTTGTTGTTCTTTTTCTTCTTCAGTCTATGGTTTCTGTTTCAACAGTTACCAGGACCTAAAGAGCATGTGATGAAATGCTGCTGTAATATGTTTGTAATTCCAGCCTATGTAAACCAATAAAAAGAGGATTGCAGCTTATAATGAATATACGATTATGTGAAACTTGACATATTTTGAATCACACAGTAGGAACATACTTTTATTAGTAATTTGGTGTCCCTGATTTACAGTGTGTTTCTAACCATTGGGCAGCTGGCCATGGCTCATAACTCAGCCCAGTGCATAATATGGGATTTGGCTGGAGAATCCAGAAATCTATTAAATGTAGGTAACAATTATAAGCACAGAATTCCTTGGGTTTGGAGCATCTGTCCCTGGAAGCATCGGGGGAGAAGCTGGAGGCTGCATGTTTCCAAACTTTCAGTTTTTTGGGTTGGAGGAAGAGAGACCAAAGTTTGAAAAATTCAAAAGGGTGTTGGGAGCTGGACAGCTTTTATGGGCAGATTTAGGTGGTTCTGTGTTCCTTGTGGGAAGCAGCTCTTGGGGGCAGGGAGTGTCACTGGCAGCTCCTGAAGGACTTGGTGGTGGTGTTTTCATGGCCTGGAGTTTGCCATCCCTGCTGCTCTGTCACAGAGGGAGTGCACATGACCTGCCTCTGATCCAGACCCACCCATTCCTGTGGGAATCATCTGTTTGGACCATGGTCCCTCCTGGGACTGGCCCAGCTGCAGGTTTTGGAGGGAAGGACGTGGAATTTGAAGCTTTCTCTGTGCTTTGCTGCTGCACAGGGAAAAGGCTGCTGGGCCCAGAGGTTCTCTGGGACTTGAGCCATCAGGATCCAACTGTGCCACCAGGCCAGTGACTCGTGTCCCACAGTGACTCTCATGAACCAGTGTTTGTAAATTTGATATTAGAGATAAATTCTTCCTTGTGAGGGTGCTGAGGCCCTGGC
Organism: Pseudopipra pipra; assembly: GCF_036250125.1. Classification (NCBI taxonomy): domain Eukaryota; kingdom Metazoa; phylum Chordata; class Aves; order Passeriformes; family Pipridae; genus Pseudopipra; species Pseudopipra pipra. The sequence goes on from NC_087564.1 coordinate 15,188,182, forward strand.
ACAGGTTGCCCAGAGAAGCTGTGGCTGCCCCATCCCTGAAAGTGCCTAAAACCAGGTTGGACAGGGCTTGGAGCAACCTGGGCTAGTGGAAGGTGTCCCTAAGGGAGCAAGATGAGCTTTAAGATCCCTTCCAACCCACACCATCCCATGATTCTCTGATTTTACACGACTTCAGACAAATAACAATATCCTGTTGTATTCCACAGCATTACCAAGGAGAGGACAGAAGTCATCCTTCAGGGGACATCCAGCCTGGATCCCAATGACCCCACTGCTGTGTGGGAGGAGTTTGACTTCAAGTGCAAGCCTGGGGACTTGAAGAGGAGGCCGTGCTTCATCTCCCCCTACCACTACCGCCTGGACTGGCTCATGTGGTTTGCTGCCTTCCAGGTACCTGCCCTTGAGTGCTCGGAGACCTGGGTCTTCCTTGACCAGGAAAAACAATTAACAAGGATTTACTCTGTGTTGGGAAGCCTCAGCTGAGTTAGTTATATTCCTAAAGGATGTCTGCTACTGGTGTGATGAAACTCTTGGCAGTTTTCTGGGAGGTTTTTTAATTGTTTCTTGGCAATAGCGAGGATCGGTGTTGGGGACACCCCTGGGGACACCAGCCCCCACTGCCCACCTGCCTACACATGGGTAAAAGGTCCCTCAAAATGGTTTCCCCACGTGGTATCAGCAAACAGGTGACAGCCATAAATTAAGTAAGAGGGTGGGAAACTTGTAATATTAATTCTCGTGTATCTTCGAGCTTATTTTGCAAATCTTGCCCGTGTGACACGAGAGCTTGGACTGGGTTTTACAAAACTGAGGCTTGAGTGGCATGAAGTAAACCCATCTCAGATTATCTCTTTGTTCCTGCATCCTCTCCTGGAATATCCTCTTCCCTCTGCCCCAAACTCCTCTGTTTGTTTCCTTTGTGGTATTTTCGTTTCGGCGCCGTTGGGATTCCTGGGCGATGACATAACGCTGGTGCTCTGGCCATGCTTGGGTATTTACCCCGCTGGTTTGAGTGTGCTGGAATTTCATTTAATCTGCATTAGATATGCTTATCCCTCAGGAAAACCACAGCCAAGCTTCCAGCTCCAGCCTGGCATTCCGGAAAGGTGCAGAGGGCAGGTGGGAGCCGGTGGTTTAAACCTGTGTTTTGGGAGGGCTCTGAGCGGAGGAGAAATCAACTCATCCCAGCAAAGGTTGTTTCTGAGATGAGAGAAAGGCTGTTTCCAGGGTAGGAATGTCCTGAAGGTTTTAGAATAGAAAGGGATCTGAGGTTTGAAGCTGAAGGAGGGCTGGCCACGAGTCCTGCTCAGGGATGCCAAGGGATGCTGGTGCATCCCAGTTCCATCTCTCCACAGGGCCAGGCCAGGTGTTGGTGTACCCAGGAAAGAGGAGGAAGAGGAAATAACTCAGCCTCTTCACATCTTTATTATTCGTGTTTAATTCCTTATTAGTGTTTAGTTCCTAATTATTAGTGTTTGATTCACCGAAAGGTTCCCCCGGGTGTTTCTGTTCACCTGGACACCGGGGGTTGCTGGAGCCTGTTGAAGTGTGTCCACAGCAGCTAATTAGCAGCAATTAGCGTTATGGGTCTCCTTGCACTGGCAGGAGGAGGGGACATCCCTCCCATAGGGTGGGTCTGTCAGCCCTGGAGTCCATCCATCACCTCCCAGTATGGCAACACCATCTGGAAATGGGTGTGTTGCCCCTTCCCAGCCATCCCAGTGTGTGCTTCCTGCAGTGCTCCCATGTCCCTCTTGCCCCTGGGGACTTTCCCGGGGGCCCTCAGTGCACACAGGTCTCTGTGAAGCAGTTTCAGATCCTGCTGAGAAGGAGTATTAACAAAAGGTGCAGAAAGGAGAAAAAAACCTTCTGGAAAGCAGAGGTGACTTGTGGAAAACAGTGGGAAGGCACCTGGGCACGGCAGTGAGTGTTTTCAGCTCTGGATGTTCAGGCATGTAAATACCTGCTTAAGCATGGAAGTAAATCCCATTTGGAATGGCCGAGTTTGAACACTGGGAGCTGTATATTTGGTGCCAGCTCCTCCCTGGGCAGCCAGAAAAGTCCCTGTCCTTGGAGCGTTGTTTTGCCTCGAGTCCTGCAGGGCTGTGGAAAGGATGGGGGACCAGAAGTTGAAAGCCCAGAAGTTTGTGCAGCCAGACCAGTTTTTCAAAACCCGCGTGGTAGTTTACAGAGTCCATAAAACCGAGTTACTTCAGCCTCTGGATTAGATTTAATTTGTTTTCAGAAGCTCTGGACTGTTTCTCCACCACCGCTCGCCGTCTGCCCCGTGGCTCCGAGCGGGCGGCCCCGGGGCTGGTTTTGCAGTTCGTTGGCAGTGGCCAGGTAAGGAGCTGACATATCCAGCTCTGACAGGCTGTGGAAAAGCCAAGGACTTGGGGGAAGGATATTTACCATCCCTTTGTGCTGCTCCTGACAGGTTCCTCTTTGCACCTCATCACCACTTGACATACGACGCCGTCCCGCGCTCGGGGTTTCCTGCAAAACTTTCCACCTTGGCTGTAGCTGTGGGATTCACTTTGAAGCTCTGGAGCACAGGGAACCAGGCCCTTGGCACAAGGAGGGGGAGCCAGGCCCTTGGCACAGGGAGGGGGTGACCACCAGCACAGCCCTGGTGGGGACCGGTGGTGCTGCTCCACCTCTGAATCACAATTTATTACTTGCTGCCTCTTAATCACCGTGCCAGCAGTGCCATAATTACATGTATTACATGGCATTATTTTCCAGGAAACAATTTTCATGATGTTAATTTTATTATCTAAATATAATGTGCCTTTTCACTTGTTTTCTAAATCCCCTCTTTGTTCCGCGTGTCTCGCCATCCCGAGGGTGCTGCAGCTCTGAACTGAAGCCCTTCATTTAGTTCTGGCAGGGACAGAACCCATCCAGAAACATGTCTGAGTTGCTTCTTCCCATCTGCAGAAGGGGAAAACCCCCCAGGAATGTGTGGAAATCTGTGGGACCCTTTTTCAGTTGTTTCTCAGCACTGCCTCGGCTGCGCCTGCTGATCCCCCGGGCACTGGGGGCAAAGGGGGCTGGGGGGGCTCCCAGCAAAACTAACATGTTCATCAGCCAGGAGCTGATGTTCAGGGGCTTGTTGGTCACCCAGGACCACTCCCCTCCATCAAAGCAATTTAAACCAAGGGCTGAGTCAACTTAATGCATATTTTTAAGAGGAGGTGTCACCCGTGGCAGGGGGTGGGACTGGATGGGCTTTAAGGTCCCTTCCAACCCAAACCATTCTGGGATACTGTGAGTTTAATTGAAAGGAATGGCACATTTGCAGATGCCACCAGGCCCTGAGCCCTGGGGAGAATTATCAAATCCCTGAATGTTTTGGGTTGGAAGGGATCTTAAAGCCCATCCAGTCCCACCCCTGCCATGGGCAGGGACACCTTCCACTAGCCCAGGTTGCTCCAAACCCCATCCAGCCTGGCCTTGGACACTTCCAGGGATCCAGAGGCAGCCACAGCTTCTCTGGGCAACCTGTGCCAGGGCCTCCCCACCCTCCCAGGGAGTAAATAACGGATGAAATGGCAGAATCTGATTTAATCTCACAAAATTCAGGTTAAGCACTAGGAATAACTTTCCCCCCTTGACAGTTCCCTGTGTTAGTGCAAAGACATCCCGTTTTTACAGAAGCTGGAGACAAATTGTTAAAGCTTTGTCTATCCTCCAGCTACTGATGCCAACCCTCCTGTAATTATTTGACTTCTCCTTTATGGTGGCATTTTAGGAGGAGCTCAGCCATCACAACCCAGCACTGAGCTGGGCTGTGCTGCTGGCACAGAAATACAATTTCTGGCAGGCTGTGGGTGGAATCAGATCGTTGATAAATAACAAACCAGAAAACAAAATACTGCTCATAGTTTTGGGGCTTCAAGTTGGTCAGTTTTGCTGGTAGTGGGAAGTCTGGGACTTCACAAAAGCCAGTTGTTTATCATCCCAAGGACTTGCTCTCCACCAGTGGCAGCAGTGGAAAAGCCTTCACTGCTCTGAGTAAGGAAAAATCAAAGGGAAGGCTTTTCCTCTCCTTACTATGGCATGAAGGGTATTTATTCTGCTTGGGGGCTGCATTTGGCCAATGCAAAGGCACCCTCTTGCTGCTTCCCAAATAATAACTGCTCAAGAATAACAAAGCTGTTGCTGTCTTCATATTGGTTTTAAAGCTCAGGGTCTTGCTGGATTGTACCTTGGGGCTGCTCCAAAAGTCTTTTGGGATGCTCTGAGAAGCAATGTGTGTTTTCCAGATATGATGTTATTTATAAATACTCTTCAGCTGCCTTCCTGAGAGGAGAGGGAACCTCCAGCAGCAGGATTGATGCTCTGAGATTCTCCCCTGGGTCAGAGAGTCGTGCTGGAGACTTCACGTTATCACGCACGAGCTGGAAGAGCCGAGCAGAGGTAACACCATTTATAGAGGAGGCAGATTAATATCTTTGTGAAATGTTTTATTCAGGCCTCTGTTATCTCGCTCTCCCAGCCAGGAGGTGCTTCAGGAAAAAGCTGCACGGCAGCAGAATGGAGGAGGAGGTGTTTGTAGAGCAATAAAACCTCAGCCTCGTGCTCGCTGTACCAAGCTCAGCCTTTTACATTTCCTTTCTTCCCCCTTCTACAAACACAGGCCTCAGCTCACTTCCATTTTCCATTGCAGCATTTTGGTCCGTGTTCAGCTTGGAAGGATTTTATTTTCTCCTTTCACCTGTGTTTAGTTGTCTCCCTGTGAACGTGAACAATTCCCAAGCCCCGAGCTCCCGGCTGGCTCAGGGGAGGACTCACCTCCAGCAGCACCATTGCCACAGAAGAGCCCAGGATCCCAAACCAGCCCCATATCCTATCGTGCCGTGGGCTGTATAAATAGAGTCAGACCTTGTCCATGCAGGGAATGATTATTGTCTACAGTGGCCCTTGTACCTGCCTGTCTAGACTCTGTTCTGGAACAAAGTGACTTTTCTTTCCCGATGCAGAGGTGATACGGGAGCTGTGCCAGCTGCGCTGTTTCCCTGGATAGGTGGGATCTAAGAGCTGATTCCCAAAGTCTTGCTCTGCTCTCTTATGCAGCCTTTTATTCCTGCCTCCTTCAGGGAGCAGCTGCTTTCCCAAGGATTTTCTGGTAGGATGGAGGAAGGGATGGATTTTAGTGAGTAACTGCCCCTGCTGAGATCCTGTACCTTAGGCCAGACCTGTGGAGACACAGCTTGTCTCTTTGGGAATCTAATACAGAGGAAGAGATGAAATTAGGAAGAAATTCTTCCCTGTGAGGGTGGGGAGGCCCTGGCACAGGTTGCCCAGAGAAGCTGTGGCTGCCCCTGGATCCCTGGAAGTGTCCAAGGCCAGGTTGGAGCAACCTGGGCTAGTGGAAGGTGCCCCTGCCCATGGCAGGGGTGGGACTGGATGGGCTTTAAGGTCCCTTCCAACCCAAACCATTCAGGGGTTCTCTGTGGTTATTTGAGATAATGAGAAATGATGTGACTGAGTCATTAGTGGGGTGGAGTGGCAGCAAACAGCAGGGGCTGGAATAATATGAAATACAAAGGGACACATTTGTTGTGCCCTGTTTTCTGTGGGACACAGACAATGTCCCCTGAGAACCCACGTTCCCTAAACAGTGACAGTTGAAGTGCTTAGCTAAGGAGGGGGAAACAGCAGAGGACAGAGCAGTGTGAGTATGGAGTGCAGATATCCAGGATGGTGGAATTCCCTCAGCCGCGACACAAAAAACGCGGGAAGTGTGACCCTCCCCTGCCCCTGTGTCAGCCACCAGCTCCGATGTGAGACCATGCAGGGCTCCCAACCCCGGGAAATAATAACCCCGGGCTCCTGTGCCAAGTTTCCAGCTGTTCCCACATGTGCATCCCGGCGTTCCCTCCTCCCGAGCGCCTGTGCCAGCCCCGAGATTCAATAAACCGCCGCACTAATCCGCAGTCCTTTTTCATTAAATGACCAATTAAAGCCAGAGGAAAAGGGCTCTTATTATTATTATTTCAGTTGGGAACATGTTCCCTGTGGTGCTGGGGGGGGTTGTGTGTGTTTTTGGGATGATAACGTTCCCTTCACTCTGTTATCTGCACAGTTCGGTTGCTGCCGTGGCTCCTTTGCCTGGCTCCTCACTGTTCCTGACTTAACAGTGATTTGGTTTTAGGTTCTGGAAAGTTATTAAACACTCCTGTACACCAGTTAATCTGTTCAAGGTGAGAGCACTGCTGGAAAAGTGGCTGAGTGGAGAGGGAAGGTTGAAGAGACATCTCAGTGTTGCTCAGGAGGTGCAGGTACCCTATGACCCCGTGCTGGGCCATGTGTGGGTGGGAGAAGGAGCAAATCCCTGTCCCAAAGGAGCATTTGGGGCAAGACTGGCACAGAAAGATGGGGGGAAATGTCTGCATGAGCATGGCATGAGGGTGGAACCCATCAGGTCATAAAAACTCGTGGGGTCTTAGCACTTAGAGCCAGGTCTTGTTAACCCACCCTGTTATCCCTAAAACCTGATTTTTGGAGGTTCTGAGGGCTGGTGCCAGCTGTGAGGACAGATAAGGATGATCTGGCTGGAGAGCTGCCCTTCATATCCTGTGGGTCTGCATGGAGTGTCCATGAACACAGAAAGGCTTCAGCTCTGTGGGGAGGGTAATGTCACTTTGGGAACCTTCCCCTCTGCCCTGCCTTTCTCAGTTCATGGAGTTGATGGTTTTTTCCCACGTTTAGGTTAATCGTTTTCTGTGCTAAAACAGAAAGAAAACTCTCAAAAGATAAAAGGACTGTGGCATGTGCCTCTTTTGGGGGTCACTGGTTCCCCAGTAGTCCCAGCCTGGGTACAGCACGGGCCCAGCCTGGCATGGCAGGAGCTGCAGCCCCAGTGTTTGGAGGGCAGGGGCAGATGTGGGAGCCTTGGTCTGTGTCCATGTGTGGATGGGGATAAAGCAGCCTCAGGAGCCATCTCTGTGCAGGGTCAGTCCCAGCTGCTTCTCTCTGTGCTTGGTGAAGATCCAAACCCTAAAGGTGACCCCAAAACACGCCTGCCTGCCTTACATGTGCACCTATCCTGGATTTTTTAATTATTATTACTAATCCACTGGGTGGTTCAGGCTCTGTTTTGCACAGAGCTGGCACCATCACCACACCCCCCGTCCTGACCATGCACACACCCTGTTCTGGGTCTCTGGATCCACAGAGGAACCATCACTTTCCCACCTCAGGGGGTGATGCTTCCCTGGATGCAGCTCAGATCTGCTGGACTCCTTTCTTCCCCTCCCTTTGCCACTGTCTCACTTAGCAGAGTAATGAGTTAACCAGCAGGGTTGTTAGGGCTGCTCCCAGCTCCGGTGGGATCCAAACTCTGGGCAGGGGCAGGATCCAAACCCTGGGCAGGGAGAGATCCAAACCCTGGGCAGGGGCAGGATCCAAACCCTGGGCTGGGGGTGGAGCTGCACCGGGTGGAAATTTCTCACCGCAGACTTCGCTGGGGCCAGACATGTTGTAAATTTTACAAGAAAAACACTTTACAAACCAGAAGTCCAACTCTTGTGTGCAGGGAGCTGCTAATTAACAACTTGGAGGCCATGGGAGCCAGGGAGCCCTCACAGAGCCTCCTGGTTCTGAATCAGCCTTGGAAGATTTGGGGGCCTCCATCAAGCTTTAGCTTGGAGAGGCTGGTGATCCCTGTTTCCATTCTCCCGTTCCTTCCCAGCTTGCACACAGGATCCCTCAAATCTCCCAAACTCTCCTAGAAATAACACTTAAAATCATCCTTGAGAACAGGATGTCCAGGGAGGCACGGGATGCTGAAGATCTAACTCAGGATCTTTGATCTCTGCAATTGTTGTCACACCTCTGGGGAGCTCCACGATTGTGGATTCCCCACGCTGCAGGTCCCGGAGTGTCCCCTGCCCTCCCAAATCCCAGCCTGAGCTGAGTATCTCCAGCATGGTGGAGCTGCTGAGGGACAGGGAGACTGTGATGACAGTGGTGGGGCCTTTGGCAGGGATGGTGCCAACCTTCCCTGCAGGTTTTGTGAGATTTGCAAGGCTTGTGTTTAACTTCCCACCTGATTCCAAGCTCCTCATTCCGGGGCTCATCGTGTCTGCACTCCCGGATCTCTGCATCCCCTCTGCCTTGGTCCGTGGGGGTTGAACTTGCCGTGTCCCTCCTGGAGAGCCACCACCACCACCCCCTGTGTCAGGAATGCTGGTGGAGAGAGGGATGTGCTGGAGGTTGGCCATGGGGGTGGCAGAGCACAGCACAGGGCTGCTCCTGGTGGGAAACATCCCTGGCTCCATCCGTGCAGGGACAGGGGTGGAAGGAGCCTGGCGGTGGGACGGGACAGAACCAGGGGAATGGGGACGATGATCATTTTTTAGATGTTGTTGGCTTTAATAACTGTGGTTTTCCTCTCAACTGTGATGAGCACGGGGCAGGAACCCCACGAGGCAGAGCTGCCCTGCCTGGGCCGTCCCACCGGCGCTCCGTGTTTTCCATCTCCTTTCTCTCCCGTTTCCCGTAGCAACGGAAATAACAAACTTTGCCATTCCGAGGGGTTCGCGGAGCAGCTTTGCCTCCATGCTCTGTGTCAGTCACAACCCCGCAGGTACAGCTCCCGGGTTTCGCTTTCCCACAGTGTCCCCTACTGCTTGGAGTCCAAATTCCAGTCAGGAACACGCTGAAAAAGGGGGAAAAAAAGAAATCTTAGTGAAGTACAAGGCACAGAAAGTCACCCAGAAGGAGAAATGGGTTTTATGGAGCCTCAGCAAGAATCCCTGCGAAGAGCAGGAATGTGTGGATTCCTGTGGGGAGGTAAATCATAGGATCAGAGAGTATCTCGAGTTGGAAGGGATCCCAGAGGGATCATGGAGTCCAATTCTCTGCTTCTCTCAGGGAGAGGGTCCAGCTCTGACACTGCAGCCTGGGCTGCTGATCCCGGAGCTGCTCCCTGTCAGTGGCTCCAGGAGGAAGGAATGTAAAGAGGATGGATCCTATGGAAGGAATAAAGAGGAGACAGGAGTTGGGAATAGAGGAGTAACTTTGTTCAGTTTTCCCTTGGATAACACAACAGGGGAAGACAACCTGGTTTAAAGTGAGGGATGGATTGTCCTTTCAAAAATGTGCTGTAATTGTTCCCCTGGGGAGTTTGCTGCTCAAATGAATTATTTAAATCAAGTATTTGAGGGCAGAATGGGCAAGAACACTCCAACTGTGGCAGAGATGAGACAAACTCAGTGGAGCTCTCCCTGCTCCCCACAAGTGCCAGAGTCTCCCTCTGGACCTTGAGGTGTTGGATCCCATGGAATGTTTGCTGAAACAGTGGGAAATTCATTGTTTACCACCCAAATGAGTTGAAATCTCTCCCCAAAGACCACACAGGAGCCTTTAACGCCGGTGACACTCCAGGACAAGCCCAGCAGTGCCTCACATTTATATTTCTTCTTTCTTCCCCCAGACCTACGAGCAGAATGAATGGATAATCCACTTGGCTGGGAAGCTGCTGGCCCAGGAAGAGGAGGCCTTGTCCTTGATGGCCACAAACCCCTTTGCAGGCAGAGAACCCCCACGGTGAGTCTGGAGTTGTCCCAAGGGAGCTGGAAGCGCCCGGGCTCCGCGTTGTCCCCACCTTGGACGTGCCCGGGTGGTTTCTGCTCGTGGTTGGGTTTGTGTTTCGTGGCACCCAGGTGGTCTCAGACAGGGTGGGTTTGCTGAGGACACCAAGGTGCTGCCAGCACCGTGATGCCTCCCTGGTGAGGACCCTTTGGATGAGCCCATTCCCAGGCGGGTCCGTGGAGAGCCCAGGGTTGCTTCTCTTGGCCAGAACTTGGTGACTTCTGAGGTGGTTTCCTGCCCATCAGCTTTAGATTTTCTGCTTCGTGAGCTCAGTTCAAAACCCACCGTTTCTGGGGACCTCCTGAGGTGTTTCAAAGACAAAAAACAGCCCTGCAGAACTGGTTGTTTTTGTGGACGCTGGTCTTGGAATTGTTTTTGTTTTCAAGGAAGAGACAAAGCAAACATCAGGCAGGGAAAGGCACAGATGAAAACTCCAAGGTTTTACACAAAGGGAAGTTTTTCACAAAAGGGTCTGTTTTGTTGGTGAAGTTATTTTTAGCTGAGAAAACATTTTTGGGGCATTTTGGATCAACTCAAGTAATATTATGCTCTTGCTAATATTTTCCATTTGAGGCTCTGGGGATGCACTGCAAACAGGGATGGAGGTCCAGAGCACTGTGTGGAATGAACTTCCCCTGGAACCCCACGGATGTTTTTCACTCGGGATCCCAGGTGTGGGTCATATTTTGGGTCTTGGAGAGCCAAATCCAAGCATCTGGGGCACGGGCCCAGCGTGGGCCCTGAGCAACCTGGGCTAGTAGAAGGTGTCCCTGCCCATGGCAGGGGGTGGAACTGGATGATCTTGAAGATCCCTTCCAACCCAAACCATTCCAGGATTCTCTGATCCTGTGATCCAGATTTTTAGCCAAGTTGAGGGCAAGGGTTGTGGGCACAGGTGGGTGCTCACACCTGGGATGGTGGTATAATACATATAGAAATAAATAAAATATATTATTTCTTTCTTTGATTTTAAACATCCCCTCGTTGCACAGTGAAGCTCCTGGAGGGGCTGACGAGCCCCTGCACCCACAGCACAGCCCTGGGCACATTCCCATGGGAGAGCCATGGTCTGCACCATCCAACCTGGGAGTGAGAAGGTTAGACTGGATATAAGGAAGGAATTGGAAGGAATTCCTTCATGGAAATGGTTGTCCAACCCTGGCACAGCTGCCCAGGGCAGGGGTGGAGTCCCCAACCCTGGAGGGATTTAAAAGCCCCTGTGGATGTGGCACCTGGGGACGTAGGTTAGTGGTGGCCTTGGCAGTGCTGGGGGAACAGTTGGACTGGATGGTCTTAAAGGGTTTTTCCCAACCTAAATGATTCCATATCCTTGGCAGGATACCTACTTTTTCAATCCAGACCCCTTAGCAATGTTTCCCTGAGAGCAGCACCCTCAGCGCTGACAGCAACGATCACATTCCCGTTATAATTTCATTTCAGCTGTGAACAAAAACCTTAAATTCAACCCTTAGCAGTAACACCTGGAAAGAAAAGACAGTTCCATGTGGCTGTAGCTCCAGAGGTTTCCAAAGGCCCATCCCTGTGCCCTCGCCCAGGATCCAGAGCCCACCTGTGGCTGCTGCCAGCCTTCATTCCCACCATGGCCCTGCTCCCTGCAGTAGCTGGGTGGAAAAAAAACCCCTAATTTTCCTACCATATTCCCCCCCTCCCTCCACTCTAAAGGGAATTTTGAGACTTAATTATTTTCATTCCCTGCTAGACTAAATAATTAGGGGAAGGGACTGTTTTCCATAAGAACCTTACGCTCCATCCTCCACGGAGTTTGTTCTGTTAATGGAAACTCTACACCTTAAATAGCCAAGGGACTTTCAAAATGAGTTAATGCCTTCGAAATGAAATTTCGGAGACCAAAGTTTGTAGGTTCCTTTACAACTCAAGAAATTATAGTATTTTTTCAAGTGTGATAAACTTAAAATGAGAAACAGGTGACTGATTAAAAATGAGGGTATTGTTGAGCCCAGCCTGGCTGAGCGTGAAGCTGGACTCGGATCCCGGGGATGTTTGGGGGAATGTGGATTTACAAAATATTCTGGAGCAGCGGATAGTTCATAAAACACCAGCCCTCATAAATCTGAACAGGAGGGCTTTGGCTGAGAAATTAATAAGTGTTTAACACACCGTCATGGAAACAGGCTGCAACAATAAAAGAAAACAAAAATCAGATTTGCCTACAGGAGGGGGGGAAAAAAAAACAACACAGGTTTTTTGGGTTTGACCTGAAGTGTTCGGTGACTCTGATATTAAATCATGTTCACTTTAGGACTTTTATTCCAATTATAGTAGCACTTTGTTGAAAAAGCCCCAACATGTGTGTGAAGCCCTGGATTTGTAGTGGTGGTGTTAGTGAGGGAGGTGGTGCTTCCCTTTGGATGCTCCCTGGCTGCAGGAACACGGGAAGAACGTGGCATTTGGGATTCTTTTTTTTATTATTTGATTGCCCATTTATTTCCCAGTTGTGCCAGAGTTACAGGACTTTGTACTTGATGCACATTGGGCTGGATTCCCAGGCTGTGGAAGTCACTGTGGACCCTGGTGGAAGGTGTGGAGGTGCTTTTCCATGGGATCTGTGGAGACATCCCAAGTCATGGGAAAGGCTTGGTCATATTTGGACATTGTAGAACCCAGTTTGGGGCTTGGACCCCCCCAAAAATGGTTAAAGGGAATTCTGGAGCTGTTGAAGGCAGGCAGGGACTGGGATTTCCTGGAAAAATCTGGGTGCAAGGTCTCTCCCAAAATGTTTTTGGAGGAGACAGGAGTGGTGCTTATGGGCACCTGGGAGGTGACAGGATCCTCTGAGGTAAAAATGTATAAATATGGGGGGGTTGGCTTTCCCACAGGGTTTCATAAGGGAGATGTTTTACTGCAGTTTGTTTCTTCTTTCCTTGTGCACTATAATTGAAAAGAAAATCTTTAATTCATCATCAGTGTTATGATGTCAGATATTATCAGAATGAAATGATTCCATGGTCCTGAAGGAGAGTTTAAGGGATTTTCTTTTGGTAAGAACAACCTCAGTATTTCAACATGAGGGAGGGCAGAGCTCATCCCAAAACACCAGGATTTCCCCCAGGGTGGGAAATCTGATTTCCAGTCACCTCTGGTGGCTGTGGGGCAGCTTCCCCATGGTCAGGACAGCACCACGTGTCCCGTGGCCATGGGATCTCTCTTCCTTGGTGATGTCAACCAAAGCTGGAAGGTTTCCTTCCCCCAGGGGTTGCTCAGCCTTTGGTACAGTCACAGACTTCGAGCCTCCCTTTCTAACTGTTCCTTGGGGGAAAAAACCCACTTTGCCACCTCCCCCAAGGGAGTTTTGAGGACAAACTGCCCATGGGATGCTCTTGCCAGACCTTGCAGGAGCCTTGGGGGTCAGTGGCATTGAAAAACAACCCATAAAACTGCCCTTACTCTGCAGACTTGGGCCCAGCTGGATTTATGATCCCTCCCACTACCAGGGCAAGAACAGGCGGGAGAGCGATGATGGAGGCTCTGTTACCGTGATGGATTTGTGCTTTCCACCACCACCACTTGCTCCCTGATTTACAGCAGAGTGGGAAACCCTGAGATAAAAGAAAAACAACCAAAAAAAAAACCAACCACCCCTCCCAAACCCCAAAGACGCCCCCGTGTTTTGGTTTCTTTCTTCCCCCTCCCAGCCCTGTCAGGCCATTAATTCCACCAGAAAGCACCGGCTCGGGTGTTTTCCCTGGAACCCCTCAGCTGTTGCAGGGAGACAGCTGCACCCTCTGGAACTAATTACAGCTGTCTGGGAGATTTACCCTCCATCCCAACAACTCCAATATTGCTGCTAATTTTTAACACGTCCAGTTGGGCGATGTCATAAGGGGCTGATATACGAGCGACGCCCCGGCGGCCGCGGCGCAGCTGCTCCCGGGCATCTGCGGGGCTGCAGGCCCTGCTTCTCAACATCAGGCTGATTATTTTTAGCCTTTCTGCCCTCCCTGAGGCCGTGGCCTTGCCCAGTCTGGGTGGGGATGGAGGGTGGGTGCTTGCCCAGAAGGGTGGTGGGTTCTCCTGGGTGATCCTCCGCCTTCCGTCGGCTCCGTCGCTCTCCTGGCACCACCGTAGGGCTCAGAAGTTGCCCAAGGGGCCTTTGTGTGCCTTGTTGTTGTCATAGCAGAGAGGGTTTGCCATCTCCTTTGAATGCCATCCAGTCCCACCCCCTGCCATGGGCAGGGACACCTCCCACTATCCCAGGTTTCTCCAACCTGGCCTTGGACACTTGCAGGGATGGGGCAGCCACAGCTTCTCTGGGCAACCTGTGCCAGGGCCCAACCACCCTCCCAGGGAACAATTTCTTCCCAATATCCCATCTAAACCCACCTTCTTTCAGTTTAAAACCATTTTTAAATGGTAGCTGGTGCCTGTTGCTTCCCAAGGACCCAGGAGGAGCTGTGTTTGCTCAGTAAATCCTGGGAAACTGCTTGCAGCCAGGATCATCCTTCCTGACCCATCTGTCTCCTCTGACCCACGAGTCAGTGACCACCTGGGCCCTCAAACTCCTTGTGATGCAGGTGAGGTCCCACAGCTCCTTCCTGGCCTTCTTGAAGATGTTCCCATTTCTCCAGGCTCCCGCAGGTTCAGTCTCCTGCCTCAGGTGGGCTCCAAGGCCTGTGGGTCCCTTCCACCAGCTGGAAGGTCTTTGTGTGAGCCCCAGACTTGCACAAAACACCAACACTTGCTGCTCAGGTGACCTGCCGTGGTGTCCTGCTCTGCACACGGGTGTCTCACCTCGGTTACAACCTGTCCTGGGCTCCAGGTGGGGCTGGTACACCCTGAAATGATGGACTCTGGGGTGTTAATGCTTTCCCTGTGAGTGCAGGAGGGCGTTCACTCCCTGAATCCCAGGAGGAGGGAGCGGGAGCAGTGAGGCAGCGCCGGAGGAGTTGGGAAATCCCGTAATTTCAGGATTGAGGCACCCAGGTAGGTTATAAATACTGGGAGAGCTTGTAAACTCTGTGAGCCCTGAAATGAGGGGCTCCAGTGAGTATTAAACTCTGCAGCTTTTACATCATGAGCCCTGCAAAGAAATATTCCCACGGGTTCCAGGTTTTCTGCCTCTCTCCCACAGCCCCTAACCCCGGGAAGGATGGAGAGGATGGATAGCTCAGGGTGTGGATGCTGCTGCTGTGTTTGGATGCTCAGAGGGGTGTTGGTGTCCAGAGGCATTCCCACTGCAGTTTTTCCTGCTGCAGCCATGGGAAGGCTCTTTGGTTCCTCTGTTATCACAATGGAAAGCTCCAGGTCTTGTATCCCGGAGAAGTTGGGGGTGCAGGAAGAACTGTGGGCTTTATAGCTCATCCCTGGGCGAGTGGTTCAGCTCCTGGAAGAGCTCATCTCCATGGAGCTTACAAATTCCACAGCCCATGGAGCTGTGCAGCTCTGTCTCCATGGATCTTATCCTGGGGTGGACCGTGCATCCCAGCATTCCTGGTGGAGCAGACTGGGGGAAGCCCCCCCAGGGCTGGGACAAGTGGTGGCTGAATTTAGAAGTTGAGGAGGGTTGGGGAGACTCTCAGATTGATTTGGGCTCTGAGCAGAACTTTGGTTGGATAGAAAGGCAAAGTTTGTGCCACAAAAATGCCTCCTCAGTGGGCCGTGGTCGCTTTGATGCTCACACGGTTCTAGTTTTACACGCCGGGGCCTTTGATGGCAAACGTTTTAATGGGCAGGGAACAGATGGGAGAAATCATCCCAAATCAGATGATAGATAGGAGTTAATCTGGGCAGGCAAGGCCATTGGAAAGGATGAGGAAATTTTCATTCCAGAGGGGTTGTGGGACAGCCCTTGAGGTTGGGGAGAAGGTGCCTGTGGCTGAGCAGAGACATCTCCTGACGTCTGGGTCTGCCCCAGAGCTCAGGTAAGGCAACTGTGCTCTGCATCCCTAGAAAACAGGAGTTTTGCCAGGTGGGATTTGCAGATAGTTCCTTCAGCATGGGGCACACATGCTTTGGGGGCACATGGAGGTGGGTCCAGCTTGGGAGATGCTCTGCTGTGTCCAACCTGGCCTTGAACACTTCCAGAGACGGGGCAGCCACAGCTTCTGTGTAAAAAGTGATGGGTGTGATGAACACAGAATTCCAGAGCCCTTTTTGTTGGAAAAGACCTCTGAGACCATCGAGTCCACCCTGTACCCCATCCCCACCTTGTCCCCCAGCCCAGAGCACTGAGTGCCATGGCCAGGCCTTCCTTGGACACCTCCAGGGGTGGGGACTCCAAACCTCCCTGGGCAATCCATGTCCCCATGGTCTGGCAGGAGAATCCTTCCTGTCGTGCCCAGCTGGGCACCAGCAGGATTGGAACTGAGCTGTTGGGATGGGCTGGCAGCAAACCTTTAACTGGGCACAGCCTTATCCATGCCCTGCCCTCTGCCCCGCTCCCCTCGGCGTTCCGAAGGCGAGCACTAATGGCAAATCCATCGGAGTCATCCCTAATTATTTTAGCAGTGGGAAGGAACTTCCCGGCTGGCCGAGGCGCCGCCCCGGGATCCCGCAGCTGCGGGAGCGCCGTGCCCCGCTCAGTAGCAGGGTTTGTATTTTAGTAGTGGAGCAAAGCGGGTCTAAATGAGCACTGACATGACTTTGACATTTTTATTTTGTGGGGTGTTTTATGAACTCGCCCCGCGACGGCGGCGACGCGCTCGCAGGAGGGAGCGGCGGGGGGTGTTACCGCGGGCCTTGTCAGCACCCCGACATCAAGGGGGACCCAACCCCCCGGCCCAGGGCGTGGGCAGCTCCCAGAGTGTTGCCCGACACTGCTGAATGCTGCTTTCTGCACTGCCTTCAGCCCTGCTCCGCTGTCACCTCCCGGAGCAGCCACGGAACAGGAGCCGCGCTCAGAAACCACGGAGCTGGGCCAGAGGGATGGTGGGGCAGCTGGGGTGGCAGTCAGACCCTCTCCCTAAAATATCCCGGGCAGAAATACTCCAGAGTTGCCTCAGAAATACTCCCAGAGTTGCCTCAGAAAAGAAAAAATTATATTATTCCTGCTTTTATTATTATTCTTTTCAGCTTGGCTGTGGAGAGGTGCGTGGGGAGTGCGCGGGCCGGGGGTGTTGAAGCTCCTCTGCCTCGGGCATCATTCCCATTTGGATGCCGACGTTCCTAAATGGCATCAAGAGGGGCCCAGGAGCTCCCCAATGTCTTGCTCCAGCAGGGATGGCTGTGTTGGTGCTGCCAGCTGTGGGCATCCTGAGGATGGATGGATGGATGGATGGAGCACCGGGATGCAGAGCCAGCCAGGCTGGACACCCTCGAGCTGATTTCTCCATCCGGCTATGGAAAGGCTCAAAAACTCCCAATCCCAGCAGAACAAAAATGGGATCCGAGGGCTTTGTGCCTGCTCCCAAACCCTGAGCTCCTGTGCTTTGTTCCTGCAGGTGGATCCGTGGGGAACACTTCAAGTACAAGTTCAGCCGGCCCGGGGGGAAGCACGCCAGCGAGGGCAGGTGGTGGATTCGGAAGAGGATCGGGCCCTACTTCCCCCCTGTCAACCTGCAGGGCCTGAAGAAGTTCTATGAGGACAGGAATTGGCCATTCCCCGTGAGGGACTGACGGAGGAGGACAGAGGGGCATAAAGGACCAGCTGGGGAGAGGGGAGGAGGCAGCTCCCCTTCCAAACATGTCTTGCCTCTCTGTATTTTTTATCCATATCCTTGTTTACACACCTGTTGTGGAAGATTCCCAGCCAACCTGTCCACCTGCTGGTCTGATCTGGTTTTTTCCCATCTCAGTGGTTGATTTCTTTTGCCAGGCTCTTGGAGGTCGTCAGCTCCAGAATTTGGGAAAGAGGTGAACAAATACCACGACGGGTTTTGGGCAGGTGTTGGGGTTGCTTTGACCACTGCATTGTGTGATGGCTGTAGAGGTGCAGGGGGAGATTTTGGGGAGGTCTCCTGACTCAGCAAGTGTCCCTTCCCTGGGGCTGGGCATCGGGCAGGGCTGTCGGATCCTGCTGCTCAGACAGCTCGTGTGGAGGTGAGTTGGCCTGGCACAGGGCACTGCTCCTCCATCCCATCCCACCCCATCCCACCCCCATGTGCACCACCAGCACTAAGACAACACAGTTCCTTTATTCCCAGCACACTGTCCCCACGCTGCCCTCGCTGTCCCTGGGGAGGGTCTGGTCACCACCTTCTCACTGCAGGTTCAGGACTGTGTGTCCTGCCTGCCTGGCATGGTCCAGCTGTCCCACAGTTCATTCCTGGGGCAGCATGGAAAGCCAGGCTGGGTAATTAATACCCCCAGGCTGGGGAAAACAATGCTGGGGCCTCACCCTGAGTTTCTGTTTGCGTTCGAGGCTCCCCTCTTCTCTTTTTGGGCTTAAAATCACCCCAGATTGTCCCACCACGTGGGTTCTGCTGGGTGAGCCCAAATCTGCAGTGGGAGCCAGAACAGGAACGTGGACACATCTGAAACAGCATCTGGCCAGGCAGTTTGTCCCACCTGATGGCTTCTCAGCCTGTTCTGCTGCACGAGCTCCTTCTGCGGGGAGAAACGAGATCAAAGCAACACACGAGCCCCTGTTCTGGGCTGCCTGCAGAAACCACAGGTTTGCTGAGAAACCCCAAATAGCTCCGTGCTGGAGCGGCTGTGTGGGCTCTGTGACTCACCCCGAGGACAAGCACAGCCCTGTGTGGCTGCTCCATCCCTGTCCCATCACTGCCAGAGCAGCCGGAGCCGCCGGGTCTGCGCCGGCCCCTCCGGCGTCAAACAGCTCCTGTGTTCCCTGGGCTGCTTAAACCTCCTGTTTGCTTAAACCTGGGATTTATAACTGAGGGGTTTTGTCAGCATTCCCAGGGCTGAGATCTGCCTGTCTGGGGACCTGCTGGAGGTCGTGCCAGAGGTGTTTGCTCCAGGAGGAGCTGAGCATCCCACGGGCACGATCCAGCACCGCCAGCACCACGGCCACGCAGCCAAGAGGGAGAGGGGCAGGGACAAGCCCAGAAAGGAGCTTTCCAGGCCTTTCCCTCCGAGTTTTTGGAGTGACATTCACCTCTTCCCCTCCAGGAAGGAATTCCAGTGGGCAGAAAGCTGCAGTAAGGATTTCACCCTTCCAGGGCAGATCCAGCCCAAGCCACGTGGAAGGAGAAGGCTGTTGCTGTGTGCCAGGCTCAGAGAGGGTTGGGGCTGGGACAGAGCCACCCTGCCCTGGGCCACCAGCCTGAAGGGACCAGTGGCCACCATGGGAGACAAAGGCCCTCCCCAGGGCCACCAACCTGGAAAGGACCAGTGGCCACCATGGCAGACAGAGGTGGTGGCCACATCTCTGCGTCCATGCCCGGGGCTGAGCTCGTCCCCTCCCACTGCCAGAACCAGCTGATTGTGGTTTCGAAAGGAAAACGGGTCAAAACTGGGGAAAGTGAACCAGGAGGTGACCCTGGCACCGGCACAGGCACTGTGGGCTGTGGGTGTGGGCACAGAAGTGCCATTTGCCGTGTTTCTTCCCACCTTTTTGCCCACATGTACCAATTGGGCACCACCCAGAGCGTGTTCCTGGAAAGGGATGAAAGCAAACAGCTCTTGAAAAACCAGCAGGAGCTTCAAGGGGGGGTTATTTTTCCTGAAAGTGTTAAAAAGGAATAGAAGAAGGAGCCCTGGGAGGACAGCCCAGCCCTGAGGCAGCCCCTGCTGCCATCCCGGTGTGGCTCACTGGGATGTGCCAGCTCCCGTGGGAACGGGGTGACAGGTGAGAAATAAGGTGAGTCCTGGGGGTTGTGGCATTTCTTTGGGTTTGAGGGAGAATCTGGTGTCATGTCCCAGTGTTTGATCCCTGTCCTGGTGACCCAGGGCTGCGAGTGGACAGTTCCTTCCCTTCTCCAGTGCACATTTCCACGGGGCTCCCTCTTGTTTGGGGTTGATTTTCCTGCCAAGCTGCTCCAGTGGATGCAGCTCAGGATGGATGGAGGCAGCAGGAGGACCCTCATGTGGCCTCATGCCTGGGGAGCTGGGGGGGTTTGAGGTCCTGTGGGACCAGTGGTGAGGCTCTGCAGGGTCCTGGGAGGTGCTGGAGGGAGCTGGGAGGGTCAGACATCCCAGCTCCTGGCCACGGGAGAAAGCCCCTTTTAGGATCCCACCTCCATGGTGGCACCCCTCCCTCTGCCAGGGGTCTCTGCCTTGGGATCCTCCAGGCAAATCTGGGGGATTTATGGGATTTTAAGAAGTGATTCTGCCCCTCAGCTGTGGTGCCTGTGCTCCATCCTGGCCATCCTTCAGCTCTAATGGGAACAAACTGGGCAGCTCCAAGGTCTCCGTGGCAGCCTCAGGGGTGAGGGTGTCCCCCTGGATGGGTGATGGGTGACAGACACCCCCTGGACATCCCTCATGGGCTGGACACCAGCAGCAAACAGTGCTGGCCTCCCCCCTCCCCAATTTAATTAATTTCTTTTGCTTCCCAACCTCTGGGTCAGGGATAATGGATCCCAGACCAGCATTCCCATTCCTGTTTGCTGCTTGTTAAGCTTTTTTTCCTTTTTTCCCCCCTTTTTTTTATCTTTTTTTTTAAATCAAAACTCCCTGCTCCGCTCCTGGAAGATAATACCCATTCAAAGGCAGAGGGAAGGTGCAGGCAGGGGATTAAATTGGAAACGTTTCCCTGGGACAAGATTTTTGAAAAGAAAAGAAACAATTCTTCAGAGCGGGGTGGGGGGGGTGAGGAAATCGGAACCACATTGTGTTATCTGTTGGCTGGAAGGTTCTGTGGAGAGGTTTTTTTTCTCCCTGAGCTGTGCACTGGAGGGAAAAGGCTGTGGCATTCCTGAGGCAGCGCCGTAAATCCAGGGGAAGGATAACTCTGGCTGGGGCTGCTCCCGCCCAGCTCTGAGTCTCCGGTGTCTTTGAAGAGGGGATGGGACACAGGGGCACCCACCAGGAGGATCAGGGTCCTGACAACATCCCCACCAGCTCTGGGGTGCAGGGTTTGGGTCCATCAGTCAAAACCAGGATGGGCTGAATCCTCTGGGACAATGTTCTTGTCTTGGCTGTGTTTTCCCGGCTCATGCCCTGACCTGGAGCCTGATCTGATCCCACTCCCTCCTCCTGTTTGTCTGTGAGGTCCAAGGAGGTGCCAGGGCTGAGCCATGGCTGGGCTGCTCACCCCACACCCACCCTGGGCAGCTCAGGCTCCACCATTCCCGGGAGCACCTCGGGACATTCTCGGATCAAAACCGAGCTGGTTTAGTTTTGATTTTCTTTTCCTAGATGGAAGTTATTGACCCTTGGGGTATTCCAAGTATATAAACTTAGTATTAAGTGAGGTATAACTGAGTTTTTTCCCTTTTTTTCTGAGATTACAGGCTTTTGGAAGCACGAGACCCCCTTGCAAGCCCAGCTGGGTTTGTGTTTCCCCACGTTCCCACCGGCTGGGGGGGTCGGATCTCAAGCTCATCCCGCCTGCTCTTCCCCCAAAACACGGAGCCTCCCCAGGTTTCTTTCTGAATCCCACATCTAGGTGTCTCTTCCTGTGGTTGCTGCCAGGGAACAGACAGTGAGTGTGTGCAGACAGATGGGGTTTAGCTCATCCCTCGTCCATCCAGGGAGTGGGTAAATGATCCGCACGTGCATCACTTGGGAAGCCCCGGCAGTGGGGTTTGGAGTGAGCTGGAAGGGATGATGCCCATGTTAGTGGGGTGGTGGGATGGGATGGGGCCATCCAGGGATTCCCAGAGGGTCTGGATACTTTGGTCACCTTATTACCCTTCCCAAACTCTGAGTTTTGGCTCAAACTCCATTGAATATCAAGTGGAAGGACTTTCAAGGTGTTCCCTTGAAACCATCTGCCCACCTCCAGGCCCTCCAGGAGAGGTGTCTTCTGGTGGTGAGGTGGAAACCTGTCCTGTGTGTTACTGTGCCACGGCTTTACTCACCCCCAGGAACTGACTGTTCACCTGGGAAATCCTTAATGAGGGATTTCTGTTTGGGAGTTTGGTTTTCCCACTGGAGTTTATTTCTGCTCCAACTCCATCTTTGCCAGGTTGGTTGTGAGGCATCTGCCCCTGGCCAAACCCCCTCCAACCAACAACCTTCCTTTATAAAACCCTCTGGGGTTGATGTAAAACCCTTAAAATTTGGGGAGGGAAAGTCATTCTTTCCCTTTGGTTTAGAATTATACAATCCTGGAATGGTTTGGGTTGGAAGGGACCTTAAAAGTCATCTCATTTCAACCCTTCCACTATCTAGGTTGCTCCAACCTGGCCTTGGACACTTGCAGGGATGGGGCAGCCACAGCTTCTCTGGGCAACCTGTGCCAGGGCCTCACTAAATCCACCCAGGTGACCTTTTCAGACATTCCTCTGGCTGAAAGCGTGGATTTGGTTTGTGTTTTGGGAATGTGGTCCCCTCAGTGAGGAGCTCTTGGAGAACATGAACTTGTGCCCGTGGCAGGTCCTGGTGCAGGAATCACCAGGCATTATCCACAATGCACCAACCCCGAGATTTCCTTAGTCCTGAATCATTTCTGAATTGGAGTTATTTATTTTAAAGTAGCCAAACTCCAGTCTGGGAGTTCCCTTAGGAAATCCCTGTAGCCATACACATTCCCTGCTCCCAGCTGCTTGGAGAAGCTGGCTTTACTTTAACACATATTAAAGGAAAAGGGTTTTTTGCCTTCCCAGTAGATTAAGTTTGGCCAAACAATTCAGTGTGAACTGCTGGGCATGAGGCACAAACCTGTAGGCTAAATTATCCAGCTGCTACAAGTTTAGACCAGCATGGGATGAATTTCAGGATCCTATATTACTTTCCATTTAATCTGATTATTCTGGGCTGGAGTTCCTGGAGGGTCTTCAGGTTATTGTCAGTCAAAAGAATCTTTAAAAGCTTCCATTTGCACTCAACTTTTCCCATTCAAAGTCTATTTTCATTATGGATCAATTTTAATGAAAAAAATGATTCTCCCAACTCCCTGCTTTTTTTCCCCTTCCCCAGTTGGGGTTAAAATTGAAGCCACAATGGGGTCTTGCCACTCAAAATCCTGTTTTCCTGCTTTGCTGAGAGTGTTGGCTTGGTTGGAGGAGCTTGGGCAGACAGTGAGGGGGCAGATAATTTGGGAAGGCACCTTCTGCACTCCAGTGATGCTGCCTGGTACCCAACCCATCCCTCACTGGGAAAACACGGAAGTGGCTTCAATCCTGGGGGGATTCCTGGCTCCAAAGCCTTGGGGGCTGATGCAGGACTAAGTGATCTTTAGAGTCTGTTGCTGTTGTGTCACTTCACGGGCTGGTTTCTGTGGGTTGCCTCCTCTCAGCTTCCAGCCCTGGGAGCACCACAGGGGGGTCCTGGTGGGAGCAGCCCCCCCCTGGGGCTGGGAAGGCTGTGAATCCTGGTGGGAGCAGCCCCCCTGGGGTTGGGAAGGCAGTAAATCCCACGTTCTGTGCTGGGGACCCTGCTCAGGTCTGGCTGGTGCAGGAGTGGCAGCTTGGTGGCACAGGGTGGCTTCGGGCTTCCTGGTGCTGAGCTGAAGGCACCTCCCTAGGGTGTGCAGCCTGCCTCACCCCAGGGATGTGGAGGGAAAAAAAAATAGAGAAACATCTAGAAATAATCCCCATCTTCTTTATTTATGCAGGATTTTCCACGGGATGTGCTGGCCTGAATCTTCTGGAGCCCAGGGGCCATCAGTGCTGCTCTGGTGAGTGGTGCCACTGAGAGTCAGGGGAGGGTCAGGGTGGACAACAGGAGGAATTTCTTCCTGGAAAGAGTGGTCAGACATTGGAAGGGCTGCCCAGGGAGGTTTGGAGTCCCCACCCCTGGAGGTGTCCCAGGAAAGCCTGGCCATGGCACTCAGTGCTCTGGGCTGGGGGACAAGGTGGGGATGGGACACAGGGGGGACTCCAGGGGCTGGGAGGGCTTTTCCAGCCTCAGTGGCTCTGAAATCCTGGGGATTTGGACCGTGCCAGCCTGGGCTGCAGGGACATCCACATCATGGTAACTTGTCACTGCCCAAACTCCTCGGTTTGCTTTGGAGCTGCTGGCAGGTGAGGAGGAGGAGGCTGAGCTGTGGGATCATCCCTGTGCCAGTTGTGTGTCCCACCCCAAGGCATCAGGGACTTCCATCCTGCTCTGTCCCTTTATTTAGGTTTAGATTAGAGATCAGGGAGAAATTCTTCCCTGTGAGGGTGAGGAGGCCCTGGCACAGGTTGCCCAGAGAAGCTGTGGCTGCCCCATCCCTGCAAGTGTCCAAGGCCAGGTCGGAGCAACCTGGGCTAGTGGAAGGTGTCCCTGCCCATGGCAGGGGGTGGGATGAGATGAGCTTTAATGTCCCTTCCCACCCAACCCATTCTGGAATTCTATGATCCCCCCAGCAAGCTGGTGGTCAGGACAAAGCCCTGCCCCCATTTTTCCACAGTCAGTGGGATTTTGCCACCAAAACACCATGTTCTCCCTGCTTTCCCTGGCACAGGCTGGGATCTGGCTTCCTCTGCAGTAGCAGCCCTGGATAAGATTGCTCATGGCTGAGCTTTTCCCTGTGTGTGCCGGGTGCTGGGACAACCCCACCACAATCCAGCACCTGCAAGCGGTTAGTTACAATAATAAATAAGTGATAGATTATCAAATAAAGCCTTGGCTTCGCATGAGGTCATCCCTGCACCACGTCCTGGGTCTCCCAGGGTTTCTAGGCAGCTTTCCTGCCGCTCCTGGGCTAAAATACCTCTTGTATCAGTCAATAAAAAACTTGTCAAGATTAAAGAATCAATTAGGAATTAGCCAAAGGGGCCAAAGCGTAACCCAAACACGCTGATAAAATCCAGTAGGTGATTATGGGAATGGTTCTTATTTCATTTCACCTTGGAAAGGAATAATTGCTCGTTGTAGAGCATGGAACAACCCGAGCTGGGTATTTTTCCAGCTTTATAGGGAAGGAAATTCTGGTGGTGGGCTGACAAATGTGGAGACAAGCCACAGTTTAGGGCTGAACAGGCATTTTTTGCTCCTTAATTTGAGGAGCATCATCCACTGGTTGGACTTGGTGATCTTGGAGGTCTTTTCAAGGCCAGGTTGGACAGGGCTTGGAGCCACCCAGTCTAGTGGGAGGTGTCCCTGCTCACGGCAGGGGGTGGGACTGGATGAGCTTTAAGGTGTCTTCCAACCCCAACCATTCCGGGGATTTTCCACGATTTGATGCTGACAGGATGGGGCAGGGATGCACCACAGCCCCTCTGCTCTTCCGCAGGCACAGAAATACAGGACAAAAACCAGAAGCCTGAGGTTTAGCTGTAAAACCTCTTGCAAAAGCTGACTTTGCCCAGAGATGGCAGGGAGGGGACGGAACGCTCCAGAGCGAGGAGTTGGGCTTCAAGTGCAGGGAAGGATCCCGATCCCGGCTCGGGGGCTGCGTGCCGCTAATCCCCTGTTTATTCCCCGCCTGGCCGCGCCGCCCACGCTCCCGAGGCTTTTGTTCCCTAATTAGGGCCGGGGTGAGCAGATCCCCCTGCGGCAGGTCGGTGTCGGCACGGCCGCATCCTCCCCCAGGGATCACATCCATCCTCCTGGAGTGGCCCCAGGCTCTGCTCTTTCAGGATTATTGCAGCCAAGGAGCACGATCTAAACATGGATAAGGGATTTATGCTTTTAAGAATCATCGGAGGGATGGGAGTTGTATCCAAGGGATGAGCTCTGGCAGCCGGTGCAAGGCAGGAGCAGGGTGGCTCTGGCACGGGGGTGTAACCCCGGGTGCTGCCCCAGGGCTGGTGCATTTAATTGGCTCATTAATCCCTGTCTCGTGGGCCAAATTCCAGGGCCAGCTGCTGCCCTGGAGTGGGGTCTAAGTGGGAAGGTGGGATCTCAGCGCTCCAGGTTGTAGATCCAGTTTTGCTCCCCTTAATGTGTGGAAAGAGGCAAATCCCTGGTGTATAAATTAACTATAATTATTAGGAGAAATGTATCATTAGTAAATAGTTATTAATAGTTAATAATAATGGAATCCTGAGACACTGAGGCAGTTGAATGGACTTTGGAAACAAAAGGCCAGTCCCCCATGCTCAGTGCAGTTGTTCTCATCTCTTTGCCCCTGGAGTTGGACACGGAGGCCAAGAACTGACACCAGGCAAGTCAGAGACGGCAAGGATGAGAAGTTGGGCTTTTTCCTGTCTGCAGGAAGGCCATCACCTCCTTCGGGAATGACCCACCACGCGGACAACCCTTGCCCCGAGCCCAGCGTGCCGATCCCCGCGCTCTCCTCACCGAGGAGATGCCGAGGCCGGATCCGGCCGGACACGCCGGTCCCAGGGCAAGCTTGATCCATCCCAGCATCCCTTGCCGTCCCCGGCATCCCTCCCGCCGCTCGTTAGCTGTAATTAATGGGGGTTTCCGTGCCAGCTGCGGGGGGTGCCCGCAGTGTGCAGCTGTGGCTCCGGGAGCTGCCCATCTGCGCCCGCCCGGCGCGGCCCCGCAGCTGCGGCGCCTGGTACCGGCACCCCCGGCCCGGGGCATTCATCACCGGGAGCCTGGGTGAGGAAGCTTGGCAGGGAAAAGGAGGATGGGGAGCCACGGGAGGCAGGTCTCGAAAGTCCCCTGCGCCAGCGGGGTCGTATCCGCAGGCTCCGGGCAGGATGTGCCCCTGGGGTCCCGCGGGGGATGGATGGAGCGGTGCCAAGGTGCCTGCGCTGAGCAGGAGGAATGAGCCGGGCTCCAGGGCCAGCTCTGACCCCAGGGGTGGGGAGGTGCCAAGGACATGCCTTCCCAGGAGAGTGGGGAGGGGGAGTGAGCGTTTAAATCAGCGATGGGTTATGTTAGGGGGTGAGGGAGGGGGAATTCTCGGTGCCCTCGTGGAGGGAGGCCCTTCCTTACTGCCTTCCCCTGGTCTGTAGACCCGTGGAGGAGCTGGACTGGATGATCCCCATGGGTCCCTTCCAACTCAGGGTGTTCTATGATTCTATAATTCCATGATCTGGGCTAAAGGCAAATGACAGGAGAGACCAAACTGTGGGAGTTGAGCCCTTTGGGTACTTCAGGGTGTCCAACCCCACTGACTCTGGTTCCATGAAGTCCTGCCGAGGGCTCTGACCCGCTGTCCCCCTTGTCTCTCCTGCAGCAGCTGAAGGTCCCCACCATGGTCACCACAGCAGCGCAGAATGGCCTTGGAGCCAGGGAATCAGGCATGAGGAACAGGGAGTGACCACCCCAACACCCCACCCACGGGTCCCTGGGCACGGATGCCACCACCAGAACCATCAGTGGAGACAGCTTTGCTCCTGCACCATCGGACATGGTCACCTGCCCAGCAGAGAGAGGTGAGAGCCGTGGGGGACGGGGGACAACGGTGCCCACACGGAGTGACTCAGCTCGGTCCCACCACGCACATCCCGAGTGGTTCTCCCTGTGGGATGCCCCGTCTTTCCTGTTTACTTGTCCTGCTGGGAATAGAACAATAAATAATTTATCACCGATCGGTTGGCGCGGGGCCGACCTGTCAGTGCAGTTGATTTTCCCTGGCCAAGTGTCAGGGCAAAAGGCCAGGAACGCCGGGCAGGGGAACAGGCACCGCCACAATTATAAGATTAACACCTTGTTTGGTGGTCACACACTGTCAAGTGGTAAAAGATTGCTCCGGTTGGGCTCTATAGAGCATCGCTCACAAATTACCTTATTAAGCAGGATCTTGCTCCTGGTGGCTCCTGCACCTGTGTCCTCAGATATTCCCATTCATGGTGGAGAGGAGGCCAACACTCGGCCGGGGCTGCGCAGCTGCGGGAGCATTATTCCCTCTTACCATATTTGCATATCAATGAGCCCCTGATTAATATTTAAAGAGCCAGCTGTCCGAGCCACCTAGGAAAGAAAAAAAGCTCTGTGAGGTTTTTTATTTATTTAATTTTTTTCTTTTAGGGACAACACTCGCCGCCCTTTATGGAGCGCGCTTCATTTTTAAACCCCCCTAATCTTTTATTTGAAATTAAGAAAAAAAAAAAAAGTCAGGGAGAAAAATATGAAGAACCATTAAGGAGCGATCAGTGAAGGAGTTGTGCTGCTCTCAATGCTCCTCAGTCCTTTTGTGCCGCCGGCGCAGCTGCACCGAGCAGGTTTTTGGGGGCAGGATCCCGACGGGCGCCCATGGGAACGGGATCTGGGAGCGCGAGGCCTGGGAAGAGGGATGGATTTCCACACTCCCAGCTTTCCCCAGCTCCTGTCACGGAGCCGTGGCTGGTGCCGATGTCCCGGGGGTGGAATGAGCGGTGTTGTCCACGGTGAGGGATGCTGGTGGTGACCCAGCAGGAGCAAGACACAGAGTCTTGGCTCCAGGGGGCTGATCAATTGAAATGCCATCAAAAAACTGGGAATTGCTATTTTCCGTGCCTCCCCGGCGCTGTTAATCGCCCAGAGGTTTTGTTTCCAGCCCTAAAAGCTGTCATTTTAGAGGACCATTCTCTTGCCCTTTTTTCTCCTGGAGCATTTGTCAATAATCCTCGGACAGCGGCAGCTTTGTTATCCCAACTAATTGGAGTCAAGTAGGGCTGCGAGAAAAGATCGCTCCCGACAGAGCCCTGGGAAAAACCCTGCAGAAGGATTTTAATTTTCAATAAAATATGCAGATAAGTAGAAATTACCAGTGGGGAAGGGGGGCTCTGTGGATAATGGGGCTGCTCAGAGGACGGCGGCTCGAGGGGCTTAATGAGCGCTCGAGCTCTGCGGGACGGGGGGCTCGGATCTGTCCCCCCCCACCTGCACTTCCCAGGGTCTGATAGGTACTTCTGGGGGCAGTGGAGGTGAGGGAGCTGTTTGTCTGTCTGGTCGTGCTGAGCTGCAGCTGGTGGGGAAATATTTCAGGTCGTGTTTTGTTGTATTTATACACGAGTGTAGGAAATCCGGGCATCCCTCCACAGTGGGGTTGGGATTGCTGTGAGATGCTGTGGCTCTCAGGAGGCCAAGGATGGACTTGGACCTTCTCAGCCTGTGGCACTGTCCCAGCCTGAGCCTGGTGGATGTGGATTTTGGCTGGGATGCTCCAGGCAGGGATGTGTTTGTGCCATCTGCCCATGGCTGTGCTTTGCCTGGCTGGTGGAAGATGGTCCCTTCTGCTGGTGGGGAACCAACCACCCAGCTGGGAGCAGAAATAAAAGTGCCTCCAGCTTCACTGGCTGCTGGATTTTCTGGATTTTTGGGCTGGAATTGCCCAAAAAGCCTCTCCAGGTCCTGCTGCTGGATGCACTGGGAGCAGGGTCAGGTGCACCAAGGGATGACCTTTGCAAATGGGTTTTCAGAAAAGGATGGGATAAAATATCTCCCAGCGAGGGGCTGTCCAGCCCCTCCTGCAGCAGAGGGCATTCCCACAGGAATTTGCCCAGGGCCAGGGGTGGGAAGAACTGCTCCCACCCACAACCCTGGCTGGTCTCCCTGCAAGAGGTCGAGGGCTGGAGGGATTCATGGGCTGGCAGGGAAGGAGGTGCCAGCACAGGGCAGACACTGCACGTGCTGCCTGCAGGGTCTTGGTGCTGTCTCCATGCACAGCAGGTCGGTCCCACCTTTCCCAGCAACTCAAAGCACTTCCAGGAGGATTTTTTGGGACGTCTTTGCTGACTGTGCCCCATCCCACTGCCACGTGCCATCCCCTGGGAGCAGAGGGGCGGGAGCTGTCCGAGGCCACCGAGGAGGTGCAGGCAGTTTCCCGAGGGCAGGATGGAGCTGGATGACCCCACAGCAGCCCCCCCTGAGCCCCCAGCCCCTTGGGGAGGGACAGCTGAGCCATCACCTGTCGGAGCTCAGACACTGCAGCTGCGCCTGCTTTGAACCCTCCGGATTAGGCAGTGGAGAGGGCCATGAGAGCACTTGTGCTCCACGTGCCAGGGCCTTCCTCTTCCTCCTCCTCCTCCTCCTTCTCCTCCTCCTCCTGGTGCTCCACCAGCCCCGCAGCCTTCCTGACCCAACTGCTCTGGGCTGCACCAGGCACAGCAGGGATGGAGGTGGGAACAACCTCTGGGTGAGGGTCAAAGCACCTTCGGCCCTTGGGACACCAGATGAAGGTCTGCTGAGCTTTATATATTTTATTATCCAAAACAGGTAAAGCCATAGGAAAATAAATAGGTAAAATCATAGGAAAATAAATAGGTGAAATCATAGGAAATCCCAGGGGGGAATAGGATCCAACGTTTTTTAATTTTGGGAGAGCCAGAATCTGCATGAGGACACAGCCCAGAGCCCAACTGCTGGGTTTTTTCCCACTTTTCCCACTATGTTCCCTAATTCCCACTGTAGCCCTCCCAGGAGAGGAGCTGGGATGGTGGGACATCGTTAGCAGGTGGGTGACACCCCCAGCTTGGCAGATGTCCCTTCTGTGGGGTGACCAGCGTGAGCTCCTCTTACCTCTGTTACCTCCTGTCTTCTGGAGCTTTTGCATCTCCAGCTGGGGTGTGGTGGGTCTCCTAGTTTGGAAAGGGTGTTCCCAGTTTGGGAAGGGTGTCCCCAGTTTGGGTAGGCACTGTTCTGTGCTGTCCCTTTGGTGGTGACAGCAGAGTGGGGCTCGTGGTGGGTGGCTGTGACGTGTGGGTGGCTCCGTCTGCCATCACGACATATGTTGGGATGATACTTCTGGCGCAGTGGGTGATGGATTGATGTTCCCAGCTCAGTGGGTGATGGACTGATGTTCCCAGCTCAGTGGGTGATGGATTGATGTTCCCAGCTCAGTGGGTGATGGACTGATGTTCCTAGCTCAGTGGGTGATGGATGGGGACATTGTAGGGTCATTCTCTGCTCTGTGGTTTAGTGGGCTGGTGGTATTTGGCCAAAAGTTGGACTTGACAATCTTGGAGGTTTTTTCCATGGTTCTGTGATTCCATGATTGAGTGGCCAGATCCTCCAAGCACCACCCCCATCCCTCCTTACACACATGTGACACCTCTCTCCTCTCACCTCTGTTTTCTCTGGTTTTCTCAATCCCACATCCAAACCCACAGAGACAGACAGGCCCATCCCATGGTTTTCCAGTGGCAGCCAAACTGTCCCCATGCCCTCACCGAGCTCATCACCTGGGCAGGACCAGGACCAAGGCTTGGCCTCAGTCCCCAGGGAGTGCAGGATTTGCCCTGTGCTTTTAAAAGCAGAGAGGGAACGGTTTGGGGTTATTTTTGTAAAAACAAAGCTTTCTCCCTGTACTTTTTAACTCTCCCAGTTCCCCAGTCTGCTCCCCACGCTCCTTTTCGGGCTGTTTTAACAGCCAGGGTGTAACATTAAGGTGATTTACAGCATCCCAGGAGTGGAAGGGCAGAGACTTGGGCGTTTTTTTCCCCTTTTCCTCAGGTGAAAGAAAACCTCAATGTTACCTCAGGAGCCGTTGCAGCGACCGCTCCGTCAGCCCTTGATTTACAGGCTCAAATTTACGAGTTCAAAATTATTCTTGCACTCACAGATCTCTTTTCTCCCTCGGCCGTTTTAGTGCTTGTGAAAGGTGAGGGGTTTGACAGCTCCTGGAAACAAAAGCTTTTAATATCCCCCAGAGTGAGGCTCTCCCAGGCAAAGGAGAGAGATGCCAGCAGGGTTTTCCCTCCCTGCTGCAGATTTTACTCACTCCAGGCTGGTCTTAACCAGACAGAGCAGAAAGTTTTGCTTGAGTTAAGCCAGGACTAATTAGCAAAGCCTGTTTTCTTGGTGCCTGTGGAGTCCCCTGGGATTATCCCTGGTGGCTGGAGCAGTGCTGGGCTGGAGGCTGAGGCAGATGTTGAGGTTGCCCATCACTCCCGTGATGTTTTCAGACCCTTCTCAAATTTTTTTGGACACCTCCAGGCTTTCTGTCGGAACACAAGGCTGTGGGTCACCCTCTGGGTTTATTTTTAATCCCTTTAGTGAGGCCCCTCCCCTCCTCCAGCCCCCAGTGACACCAACATTTTGGGTCTAAACTAAACTGGCAGCGGCCTTTAAAATATAACATGCATGAAATGCCAGGAGTAAAACAGCTCCTCTTTAAAGCACATGTCATGCAGTGGCTTAGGGAGCTGGGGGATTAAACCTTCATGGAACTTGGGAAGCGATGCCAGAGCCCCTGCTGCACTTCATTAAAGCACATTTTTGACACAGTTTGCCTTATTCAATAACAATTTAGTTGACCAAGAACCCAATGGGAAGGGACAGGCAACTGTGTAGAATTTTGTTGTGGTTTCATTTTCAGCATTTCTTCATGTCACTTTGCCAGCTGTGCCCTGTCAGGGATGGCTGAACCCTGCAGGATTCGTGTGTGTATCCCAAAAAATAACTGAGATGGAGTCGGGGTCAGGATGGTGCTCCCACAGGGACGTCGAGGGTCACCTCTGTGCCCACCTCCCCATCAGCTTCTCTGCCCAACCCACAGCCCCACTGGCTCCAGTTGCACCAGGAGTTTAGGTTGGATATTAGGGAAGATTTCCTCATGGAAAGGGCTGCCCAGCCCTGGCACAGCTGGAGGAATTTAAAAGCCGTGTGGATGTGGCACTTGGGGACGTGGGTTAGTGGTGGCTTTGGCAATGCTGGGGGAATGGCTGGGCTTGATGATTCCAGAGATCTTTTCCAACCTAAATGATCCCATGATTCTATGATTCATGATTCCTAAAACCTTACTCTGGCCACTTGTGGACGGGGTGAATCTCAATTTGTCAACTCAGCTTGAAAACCCAACTCCATCTTTGGTTTCTCCTCCATCCCCACCTGTTGGTGGTTATTTGTCCACCAAAACCACTGGACTAATGGGATGCTCAGGATCCAGCCAAACCCTCCTGTTCTCCACCTACACCCCCCTCATCCCACAGAGCTCTCCTGGCTGGGGGCTGGGTGGGCTGGGGGGCAGGACAGAGTTGTGGGTCCCACAGAGACGTCAGGGATGCTCCTGGGGTCAAGTGAGAGCAGGAGGGGTCCCAGGGGAGCCCGGCAGCCCGGCCCCAGCACGGCTCCACCATGTGCATCTCCTCCAGGGGCAGCAGCCAACCTTCCCTGGTGTGTCCCGTTCCCTGGTGTGTCCTGTTCCCTGTGTGTCCCATTCCCTGTGTGTCCCGTTCCCTGGTGTGTCCCATTCCCTGTGTGTCCCGTTCCCTGGTGTGTCCCATTCCCTGTGTGTCCCGTTCCCTGCTGTGTCCCGTTCCCTGGTGTGTCCCGTTCCCTGCTGTGTCCCATTCCCTGGTGTGTCCCATTCCCTGTGTGTCCCGTTCCCTGCTGTGTCCCGTTCCCTGGTGTGTCCCGTTCCCTGCTGTGTCCCATTCCCTGTGTGTCCCGTTCCCTGGTGTGTCCCGTTCGTTCTCTGGTGTGTCCCATTCCCTGTGTGTCCCGTTCCCTGGTGTGTCCCATTCCCTGGTGTGTCCCATTCCCTGTGTGTCCCGTTCCCTGGTGTGTCCCATTCCCTGGTGTGTCCCATTCCCTGGTGTGTCCCATTCCCTGGTGTGTCCCGCTTCCCTGGATATCCAAGGCACTCGCACAAACAAAACAAAGGAGCTCCGTCTCTCTGGAGACACGTCCCAAACACAGAGCCAGGCCAGGCCAGGATGGGGCTGGATGCACTGAATCACTCAACCAGCTGGAGCTGAAGCCATTTGGGTCGAACATTCACACTGGCCCCCGGCCACCACCTTATCTTGCCTTTCCTTTGCTCTACCTCAGCTCAACCTCTGCCTTGCAGTTGCTTTCAGATGAAGTTTTTGGGCTTGGTGGTGGCACCTGCTCACTCAGAGTCACCTCAGGAATCCGCTGGGTTGGGTTTATTCCTATTTATTATGATGTCATTTTTTATTCCTGGCTAATTTTTATTGCAGCTGAACACGGAGGACAGAAAACAGCATTAGCAGAGCTTTGCTGAGCTATTAATGTTCCCCGTGGGCGCAGAGGGAATTTAGACACTCAACAAGTGTATAAAGGGGGTCCATAAAACGTGCCTGGGCCGTTGCAGGGGGGGCAGCACCGAGGGGCTCGTGGGGGCTGCCCACCTCCATGTGCGGGCGAGGGCTCAGAGCAGCTCCGGCTTAGCAAGGCCGGGCCCAAGGGACCTTCCTGCAGGATGACATCAGTAGCATGAGGATGCTGAGTGTACTGTCTGGGAATCTCGGAGACGAGGGGATTTTTTTTATTTTTTTTTTCCTGTGAGATTATGTGTGTGATAAAATATGTCCTGGGGCTGCCTGCAGGAAGGGATGTGCTACAAAAGCCACGGCGCCTGGTTTTCCAGTACCTGGGAATTGGGAACCTCGGGTGCTGAGGCGGCTTTGGGGCTAGGTTAGGGCTTCTCCATGTCCCTGCCCACTTGGTACCTGGGCTTGCTGTGGGTAGGGACCCCTGGCAGGGACGGGGGGGTGCTTTCTTCTGCCAAATAGGGTTAGAACTGCCCCACTCGTGTTCCCTGAATCCCTGTGCTCTTCTCCAGGGATGTGCTGAAGGTGCTGTGCCCTCCTGGGGGTCCTGCACCCTCAGGGACTGGCCCATGGCTCTGGCAGGGGCTGGGGTGCCATGGGGAGGCTTGGCTGGTTCTACAGATGGGTTCCACTGTGAGGATCCTCGGGACCATAAGAAGTTCCTCCAGAGGGACTTTATCCATGTTGTCCCTTTCTCCTTGTCCCTGCTCCTACTGTTTGGGTGTTGCTTTGAGCAGCTCTGGGATGCAGCTTTGTATGGCAACAAAACCTGGCATTTCCAAGCATTCCTGACAGGGGATTATACTCCAAAAGGGAGAATGAGGTGGGAGAGGGAGCAGAGGGGATGCAGCCGGGAGCCTTCCCAGTGCTGTGGGAGAATGTGGAGCTCAGTCTCCAAGGACTGAGGGAGTGAGCCCGAGTCCAGTGGGGATGGGTGAGGGCTGGAGGTGGAAGGAGAGGACTTTGCTGTTCAGCTCTGCTCTGGTTCTGGTGTGCAAAGCAGGAAGAAAAGGGGGGGGAAGAGATCAGGACAGGAACTTTCCCCGTGGGGACAACCTGCCCTGCACAGACGTTCGCCCGCGGGCTGGGGGGAGGCAAAGAGGATCCGGTTCCTAAACTGGAAAATGGAGGCCTGGCCCTGGGCAGCTGGGGATTAGCTGGGGGGATGTGTGGAAGGAGGTGAAGCGTCGGTGGAGATCACAGGGACATAGTTGAGCCCCAGCCAGGCTGGGCAGACAGACTCCACCTCTGAAAGAACCGCAGCGTGTCGCGCTTGGCAGCGCCGCTCCCGCTGGCAGCCCCTCCAACTGGCTCCAAGTGAGCTCCTTGGAGCAGCCAGAGGAACCTCTGGACCCAGGATGGGACAAGAGGAAGGAGCAGGACCCCCATCATTTTTGGTGTGGGCGTTGGGTCTGTCCTGCAAGGGCAGGAGCACCTGAACGGGTGGGAGAAGGGACTGAGCTGAGCATCACCCTCACCCCTGGGGCAGAGTTCAAGGAGACCCAAATCATGGCCCTTCCTCTCTTCAGAGGGCATTTCAGGATGGAGGAGGGAAACTGGGACAGTTTGCCCAGTTCCCAAACCAGCCTTGGTGCCCACTGAGCTTGCCCAAGGATTTTGGCTGCTGGGAAGGGATGCTCAGAGGGACTGGTTTTTCCAACCAGCTGAGCCCAGGGTGTGCTGAGCAGTGAACCTTCTTTACACTCCCCCCCCCCCCCTATTTACTCTGATTCACCATTTTATCCAAAACAAGAGAAATTTTAATATGGGGAAAAAGCAGAATTCTAACATCAGTGAGAATCTTTAGTAAATCAGTCAGATCCCCCATCATCCCCCAGCACAGAGGAGGCTGGAGCTGCTCCAAAACTCCAGTTTTAACCAAAAGAAGCTAAAAAGAAACAAACAAAACCACCAAAAAAACACTTGGCCGTGGTTTTTGTCGCCCCTTCCCCCTCCTTTTTGATCGTCTCTGTCTTGTACTACCCTGGTCTAGGCAGATAACCGAGGATCTCACCCAGCTTTTCAAAGTAGCTGGAGGAAGAAAGCAGCCTTTGTGAGGGGCTTTCTGAAGGTCTCTGTTCTGGGAAGGTTGGAAATAGCACAAAAACATCCTTTCTCACTATATTGTGTCGCTTCCAGCTCTAAGCTCCACCACGACCCAGATGTTTAGATGCTGATGCTGAAAAGGAAAATAAGAGCCATGGGGAGAAAGCCAGGAGAGGGGGGGATCTGGGTGGAACTGGCTTCCAGAAACCTGCACTGCTTTGGTACAGTGTCTTTAGTTTAGAAACAGGGAAGAGAACTAGAGAAGACTCAGAGATTGTGAATTAATATCTTAATTGGTACAATGATGACCAACTGCCCATCTCCTTATCTTCAACCCTATAGTTTAATTTTAAGACAATGTGTTCAGCCTTAAATATGTTGAGGATTTGGTGCTATCAAGCATTTTTGCTGGTTTTTGATCCCATTTTCCCTTTTTCGCTGCATTGCTCCCAAGTTTTCCCAGTCTTTGGACAATTATTGGTGTGGGTTTATTGCTCTGCTTTTAAAATTGTCATTATCCAGGAGGAGGAGGAGGGACCTCCTCGGGTGGCTGTATGGAATAACTCTGTTCTTACCTAATTGATTGGACAAGGGAAGTTAAGTGTGAAACCCTTCCTTATTGTCCGTGTCCTCTCTCTAATTATCCCAGCTCGGCAAGAACATCCCAAATGTGCAGGACAGGCCCTCTCTGCTTGTTCTGCCTCAGCAGGAATTTCTCCAAACCTCCAGGCTGCTAATCCAGCCCTTCCAGAGGGGTCTGGGCGCGGGATTTTGCAGGCAGACAGAGCCGAGCTGATGTGGGAAGGGGGTGACCCCCACCCCCTCCCATCCTGTGTCTGTGTCTGTCCAGCTGCTGGGACGTGTGTCCAGCTGGATTTTGTGCTGGGATCAGACCGAGTGCACCCAGATGTTGGTGGGGGAGGAGGCTGTGGCACCGCTGTCCCCCCATCCCGACAGCTGCCCTGGGCACAGGGGTGTTGGGGAGAGGGGGGCAAGGCACCATCTCCCACCCATCCTGAACCCACTGCTGCCAGAGCACAGGTTGTCCTGGCCAAGGCCTGGAGCAGGAGGTGGGAGCTGAACTCATCCCTGCTCTGGCAGAGGAGCCAGACGAGCTGCTCCGGCGCTGATTCCTTGGAGCTGAGCTCCCACGCCTGGCCCCGCGCTCGGCCCGGGGTCCTGCGGCCACCTCTGCAGAGGGGAGAGGGGACATTCCCATCCTACGCTCTCCTGCCTTCTCGGAGAGATCAGGACAGAGATTGGGGTGGTTGAAAAGCAGAGCCTGGAGCCTGCAGAGCTTGGGAGCTGGAGCGACAAGGCTGATGAAAGTCTGCTGTGGCAGCAACCAGATGGGGCCGGCTGGGAGCAGGAGCTGGGGCTGGACACCGGGAAGGTGTCCTGGGAGGGTCCCCGGGCACCTGCGCGGGGTGACAGGCACGTCCCTGGGAGGGGGTTATTGCAGGGACGGGCTGTGGGTCCCTGGTTCCAGGACCATCCCACTGCCCGGCTGCTCCACAGGCTGCGGGCTCTGTGTGGGTGCCGGGGCTCAGCTGCCCCAGGCAGGACACCCCCACTTTGGGGCTTTGGGGACACGTCTGTGCCCGTGTTTGCTGCAGGTCCCTCACCGTCACACTGTCCCCGAGCTCCCTCAGTGCCACCCCCGCTTCTCCGGGCTGGAGACCCGCACGGTTCCTCCCCATCCCACCCGCACTCCCTGCCTCCCTCCCTCCCTGCCTCCCTTTTCCCTGCTCGTGCCTAATTCAATTTGCTGCTCCCCGAACAGCTCCCCATAGCTTGACCATTAACAAATGGACTTGGCCGGAGGCCTGGGCGACCATTTGGATGCTGAAGCTGCTGCCAGGCGGGCCCGGGCACCCGCGAGCCGGCGGCACTGCCAGCACCCCGCGCTGGCATCCCGGAGAGCTGCCAAATCCCGGCGGGGCCGCTGCCAGCTCCGGGAGAAAGGGGCGAGGGAGCCGCACACAAAGAGGGGTTTATAGCCCGGCCGGGCACCTGACACGGGGAGGAGGGAGGGCTGAGACGTGCTTAGCCCCGATAATCCTCGGGTTGAGTTTAATATATTATTTTATTTTTTTTTTAATCAAAAGCGCAGCAACAGCTGGGGCTGAGGCTTTCCAGGAGATGAACTCATGAACAACTGTTCAAAATAACTTTATTCGTGCTGCTATTAGATCAGTGCACTGGGGAGCCACCAATTATTTGTGATTACTCGAGGCAGATAAGGCTGGGGCAGAGCCCAGAACTGTGAGGGATCGAGGGCACCTCGTGGTTTGGATGTTTTAGGTGGGCAGGTCACGGGCACCCAGCACCCACGGGAGCCCCTGGCACCCATGGGAACCCCCAGCACCCATGGGAACCCCCAGCACCATCCAAGCTCCCCCCATGGTGCTCAGGGATCATCCTGGGGGAAGCACAGCTGGGGGGTTGCAGGTGGGCAACACGTGGACGTGCAGGAGGCTCTCGGGATGAAGGGATGTTTGCAGGCAGATCTGTGCCATTTCAGCCTAAAAACCAATTAGCAGTGGTGCTGCAGGGCTAATTAGCCTGTCCAAAGCTGGTCTGTCCATCTCTTTCATGAACCCCAGAGCCAGCACAGCATCAGCTCAGGGAAAGCTGTGGGATTTGGGGCAGGACAGGTCCCTACCCAGGGATGCCCACCCCGGGGTCTGAGCAGGGCAGTGCCCACCCACTCACCCTGACCCCATCCCACAGACCAACCTTAAACCCCTCAGCCAGCTGAGGCCAGTGCTGGGCATTTTCCCTTTCCAACATGACATCAGGCACAAACCTGAGCACGGGCCGTGTTTGCCAGCAGGAAAATCTCCCAAGGGAACCAAAGGTGGAAGCTAAACCATGAAAAACTGGGCTGCAGGGCCCAGGCTGCTCTGGCCAGCAGACAGACTGCATGAGCTAATAGGTCTTTTCCATTTCTTGCTCCTGTGATTCAAGAAGTCTCGTCACCGGGGAGTTTTTAAAAATAGCCCTGGATGAAACAGAAGACGGGGGATGAGGGACCAGGCCTGCCTTGGCTGGGAGGCAGCTCGGGCTAACAGGACTTTTCCATCGGGCTGTTCCATGATTAATCGAGACAAGAAAAGAAAAAGAAGAAGGAAATTGATAAACACAATGGTAATTCCATCCAGGGCTTGCCTTAGTCAGGTTATTAGAATCCTGACATCATGTCTTGAAAAGAGGACTGGAAATAAATCTCTGGGAGATAAGATCTGCTGGCTGGGGGCGGGGAGGTGCACCAGGCTGATGGGGCCATCTTGGGGGTCCCCTCCCCAAAAAGCTGTTTCTCCCACTTTTGCTGGGTCTCAAACCAGCAACAGGAACATGTGGCTTCCATGGAAACCTAACACCTTCTTCTGCCTGCACTCCTCGGCTCGTCCTGCTAAAATCACCCTCCACACCCCAACGAAAGCATTCCTGAAGGAATCTCCAGGTGGGTGGGAAGTTCGTTTCCTGTGGTCATTTAATCAGAGCAAACACTGGGAAGTTTGGGATTGGCTCCAGCAGCGGGGGTGTGCAGTGTGTGGGTAGCTGTGGTCTCCTGAGGGATGCTCCACACAGAGTCTGTGTGGGAGCAGCTCCTCACCCACAGCATGAGCTCTCCCGGGAGACCTCGGATCTGGAGCAGGCTGAGCTGGAGCTATTCCCAGTGTCCTCACACTCCAGAGGTGCAGCTCAGGTGAGATGGGATGTCTTGTGATCCAAATCAGGAATTTTTCTGTCCCTTTGGCCTTTGTGGCTAATTCTGGGGGTGGGAGAGAGGAGGAATGTCTCAGCCCACAGACCCTCTCCAGCCTCACTGGGAACTCGGGAATCGCCATTTCCAGGAGGCAAATGAAATATTCCCCCTTTTTTCCCCTGAATGTCTCCGCTAATGGTCAGTCTCAGTCTGGGATTGATTTGACTCCAGTCCCCAGAGCTGCTGCTACCAGGGATTTCCAAGGAGTCCACAAGGCCTTTAATCTTTCCCTCTGCAAACAGGGCTGACCCCAAATCCCGACCAGCCCCTGCTCGGAGCCTGGTGGCAGCCGGAGCAGGTCCTGGCTGAACTCCAGACGGGGAATTTCTGTCCTGTCTGTGTCCCTGCAGCTTCATCCCTGGAAATCGGAGCTGCTCCCTCCAGTCCTGGCTGCTCCCACCACAGCCCCCGCTCCCAGCCCGGGCAGGATGTGCTGCAGGGGGAAAATTGCCTTTTTCTTCATTTATTTTCTTTAACAAGCGATTTTTTGCCCCTGAGCACACGCTCCATGGCTTTTCCACGTGCAGCCCCTCTGCCTCCCTCCCCTCTCACTGTCACTCTGATGCACAATCCCAAACAAATCCCACCTGTAAAGGAGGAATCCAGACACACAGCTCTGCTGCACCCTCCAAAGGGCTGACCCTCTCCAGCCCAGGAAATTCCTTGGCTACTTTTGGACCCTGCACAAGACTGAGTGGGTTGAAACATGCTAAAAAAACATGTTATTGCAACAGTCAGGGAGCAAAGGTTTGGATGTTGCACCCACAGATCTCCCACAGCCTCTCTCAGCAGCCTGAGCAGATTATTTTTTAAATATATTATATTATGATATGATATTAAATATCCTTATATTTAATATATAAATATATAGGTAGGGGATATATATAGAATATATGATATTATGTGATATATATGGCAGGGTTAAATATATATATTTCAAATATATATATATAGGATTTTTGACAAAGCAGTGGCCCAGTCACTCACTCCAAAGGTCAGGATGCAGAGGGGGGTTATCACAACATCTTTAAAAATCCTCTGTGTCCTCCCTGTGAGGATCTGCAGGCGACAGTGCCCTCTAGTGCACCCCCTCCCCAGCCCCCCTTTAGCAATAACTAACGAGCCCCTGGCTCATTAGCTAATTGGCACCCTGACATTTTTAAGGTTTATGGTTGGACTCGATGATCTCAGAGGTCCCTTCCAACCATAATGACTCTGTGTTTCTACCTGGACCCACCGTGCTGGGCAATCCCAGGGATGTTGGGACAGTCAGTGTTATCCCTGCAGGGAATTTCCACCTCCCCATTGCCAATGGGGTTTTTTCTCCCCACTTTTATTTTTGCAGCTCCCTCGGAGGACAAGGAGGATGAGAAGGACAAGGTCTGTGGACATTGGATCCTGTCATGGAGCAAGTCCTGAGTGCCCTTCTCCAGGCTCGGGTACAATCAGGTGTCCCATTCCCTGTTCTCCATCTCTCCAACCTCGTGGCTCCTCAGACACTGCCCAGGTGAGATGGGAAATCCCTGGATGATGCTACTTCTTCATGAGCATTTCACTAATTACTCCTCCCAGCAGCACTACCTGCCTGGCTTCACTTCTCTGCTCCAAGTCTTGCCTTGGGATGAGAATTCCAGAATCATTGAGGTTGGAAAAGCCCATCCAGCTTAGGTTGGAGTCCCCAGCCCTGGAGGTGCCCAAGGAGGGACTGGCCATGGCACTCAGTGCTCTGGGCTGGGGGACAGGGTGGGGATGGGGCACAGGGGGGACTCGGTGATCCCGGAGGGCTTTTCCAACCTCAGTGATCCTGTGATGAAAAATCCCCCTTTGCCAGAGCATCCTGTGCTCCCCCAGCTGGGGCTGAGGGAGGCAGGAGGATCCAGCAGGGCTGTGGATGCAGCTGTTTAACAGCTCCAGGACAGGGAAGGGTCGTTCCCGTTCCCGTTTAACCACGCACACGTTTATTTTCCTTGGCTCTGACAGGGAAATGGGCTCCTCCAGGACTTCTCATTAAGCAGAAAAAAATTTATGAGAGAGGATGAAAATTGAGTTTTACTGTCTGAGGTCTCAGGCAGTGCTGGTTCTGCAGACGTTTTTGTCATCTCGGGGAGGACTGAGAACATTTCTCCAGCGGAATGAAAACGTTTCACTTCCACATTTGGAGTCGGTCGCCCCGGCCGGTTCCGTCCCCGGCGCGGAGCAATGCCCGGGGTAACCCGACCCCGTGGGGGTTCCAAACAAAAGCCAAACACCTCACAATTTATGTCCAGTGAAAAATAACGTGTACATGATGTAAAGCGTTCTGGGGATTTGATGCTAATTTTAGTGGTCACCTTGGCTGCCTTTGAGGAAGTTGCTGGTGCTGCCAAGAGCAAATTTACCTGATGATGGATGAGGAATGGGAGCACAAAATAAATAAATATCAGCAACACCTCTTTTGTCCCCCCTCCCTTTTTGGCAGGTCGGTGTCATCCAAGGTCACGCATTTGTGGGGTAGAACTGCCAGAGCTTAGTGCTTTAAAATCATGTTTAAGACAGAGCAGCATCTTTAAGTGCTGGATTTAAAAAGAAAGGCTGAAGTAGGGTCTCCCAAAAATTCCTCTCCACTGGTCACATTTTCATGTTAACATGAAAATTAACATTAACTGTATTCTCTCCTTGTGTTCAGGCTTGGAAGAAGCTCCCCATGAGCAACCTGGTCCAGTGTCCCTGCCCATGGCAGAGGGGTGGAATGAGAGGAGCTTTAAGGTCTCTCCCAACCCAAACCATTCCATGATTCAGCAAAAATTCCTCTTTTTTCCTCCTGAAACCGGTTCTGCAAACTTCCATGCCAGGTACTGACCACTCTATACTTGACCTTTTTCTTCTGTTCATGGAAAAAATTGGGAAGTTGTGCTCTGAGATGGAGAAAAAGGAGGATTTACTGACAGAATACAAAAAGCAGGAAAGTTTTTTGTTTCCATCAGCTGTTTTTGGAGAGCAGGAATGGTTCAACAGCTCAAACCTTCGGGAAGTTAAATCTGGAAATGGCTTGGGAGAAAATAGGCAGGAGCCTCCTAAAGTGGCTCTGAGGACAGGGAGTGTCACTCCTGCCTTTCCAAGCTGCTGCTAATTACTTTCAAATAATTTATTTGCAATTAAAATGAAAGCATTTTATTTGGAAAAAAAAAAAAGGAAATAAATCAGGAAGTTCCACCATGAAAACCCACAAGTTTTATTTGTGTGGAATACCAGCCACGCTGCAGCTTTGGAGATGGCCTGGAAAGATTTCAGGATTTGGGGATTATTTGATTGTTCACTTTTTCCTCCCTCTCCAAAAAGGCTGTGGGAAGGGGATGTGTGAGGGCACAGCAGTAACACGACCTGCAGAGGGAGATGGGCAGAGAGTTTGTGTAGGTGAAGTGGGAAGGATGGGACAAGCTGGATTTATAGCAACCCTTGGAAAAATGATAAATGGAAGCTGTAATTTTTATCAGGGAAGGGGAGCAGACCACAGGTGAGGGAAGAAAATAATAAAAAAAGCATAAATTAGGAGTTTGAGGGTCGGGAGCAGAAAGCCTTTGGCTTGGATATAACGGGAGTTTGTCTGGAACGTGATCCAGGGAAGCACCTGGAAGTTACCTGCAAAAGGCTTTTCATGTGGGGGTGATTCTGTGTCATGGCTGTGCTTCCCACTGCTCCCAAACACATCCTGCAGCCACCACCCACAGCCAGTGTCCCACTGAACCAGATACTGGAGGTATGCAGGGTATTCAGTATGTACAGGGGATGTAATATATACTGGGTATTTAATATATACAGGTCATTTCATATATACAGGGTATGTAATATATACAGGATGTTTAATATATACAGGGGTTGTAATATATATAGTGTATTTAATATACACAGGGTGTGTAATATATACAGGGTATTTAATTATACAGGGTATGCAATATACACAGGGTATTCAGTATATACAGGGGATGTAATTAATACAGGGTGTTTAATATACACAGGGTATTCAATAGATACAGGGGATGTAATAAATGCAGGGTATTTAACATACACAGAGTATTTAATATACTCAGGCCAGTGCATGATTTAAGCCAGAGGGATTCTCCCAATGGCTTTAGGACAGGGTTTGATGGCTGGTGGGCAGCTGCCTGTCCATGCCCATCTGGCAGCACCAGTGCTGATCCCTGGGATTCGGGCTGATCGCTGGGATGTGGGGCTGATCCCTGGGATTCAGGCTGATCCCTGGGATGTGGGGCAATGAGCTCAGGGCCGTGGCTTTCCCCCACAAAGGAAAGCACCTCTCCAGGAGTCTCCATCGTGGGGAGAGTGTGGGAAGATCCACCTGCAGAGCCAGAGGGATCCCAGCACTCCGAGGATGTTCCCTCCCTCCAGCCCCAGGCTCAGCACATTCTCCTCAGAAGCCAAGGGAACCCCAGCTTGCCCCTGGTGGAGGAGGAGCCAGTGGGATGAATCCTACCCCAAAGAGTTGGTGAGTTTATTTTGGGAAGTGCCCAATCACCCAGCTTTGCCCAAGGTCCCAGCCTGGTCCGGGATCCCCAGGGATGTTTCTGCATCAGACACACGAGCAGAGCCCCTTGACTGCAACAGCCTGGGCAGAACATCCCGTCTCTCCTTGTCTGCATTGCTCCAGAAGGCTCCAGGGAGACCTTAGAGCAACTTCCAGTGCCTAAAGGGGCTTCAGGAGAGCTGGAGAGGGACTTGAGACAAGGGTC
Organism: Pseudopipra pipra; assembly: GCF_036250125.1. Taxonomy (NCBI): domain Eukaryota; kingdom Metazoa; phylum Chordata; class Aves; order Passeriformes; family Pipridae; genus Pseudopipra; species Pseudopipra pipra. The sequence goes on from NC_087564.1 coordinate 15,232,158, forward strand.
TGGAGTGACAGGACAAGGGGGAATTGCTTTTAACTGGAAGAGGGGGAATTTAGGTTTGATATATGGAAGAAACCCTTCCCTGTGGTGGTGGGGAGGCCCTGGCACAGGTTGCCCAGAGAAGCTGTGGCTGCCCCATCCCTGGAAGTGTCCAAGGCCAGGCTGGACGGGGCTTGGAGCAACCTGGGCCTGTGGAAAGTGTCCCTTCCAACCCAAACCATTCCAGGATTCTGTGATTTTGAAGATGAGCATCCCCAGAGGATTTTATGGCTTGTCGTTTGATTGGAATTACTCCAGGCTTGCATGAGCAAACTGAAGGAGTGGGAATGAACCAAATATCTCTCCATGACACATTTCCACCCACCACATATTTCTCAAAGAGCTGCAGCCTCACAGCATCCCAGACTTACCAAGTCTTGTCCTGACAGAGACAAGTCTGGCTCTAAACCTGCCTGGTTTCCTTAGGTCTGAGCCCATCCACCGCTCCCTTTTTGATGCCAGGAACGCCTCCACGAGCCGAATTTCCCTGGTAATTGTGCTTTGGATTAGTTTAGAAAATTGCCCAAGCCCTGGGTGAGCGCTGGCCGGGTCTCTCCTCCGAGCGCCGAAGGCTCGGGGGGGGCAAAGCCTGAAGAGCTGTGAAAGGCAGAGATGTAACAGATGTTGACACGCAGGGAAAATACGAGAGGCAGGAGCCTAAGATAATAAATCTGAAAAATTAACACGTAGGAGGACGAGAAAAGGAGCAATATGTTTTGGTAATCACTCTGAACTGCTGAACCCTCCTCCCGCCGCTCCAGGACGCCTGGCACCGAGCAGATGTCACTCACCCGGTGATTAACACATTACTGGATTTCTCCACTCGTTTAATAAAAGTTTTACGTAACATGCAGGTAATTGCTTCCAAATGGCAAGGTAACAATGTGGCCTTCTGTGGATGGCATTGTTTCCAGCATCCAGGTGAAAACTCCTCTCGTTGTCGCGAAGACCCCGTGGCCGAGCAGCTGCTTTTCCCGTCACTGCTCCGAGCGCCAGAGACAAAGGAACACCCTGGGAAGAGGCAAAGCCTTCCATCAGGGAATATTTTTTTTTTTTCCCTTCAAATGTCCAGATGAAGGGAGCCTGCAAGAAAGATGGAGACTGGTTACAAGGGCACAGAGTGACAGGACAAGGAGGAATGGCTTCCCACAGGCAGAGGGCAGATTTAGACTGGATTTTAGGAAGGAATTGTCCCCTGTGAGGGTGGAGAGGCCCTGGCACAGGTTGCCCAGAGAAGCTGTGGCTGCCCCATCCCTGGAAGTGTCCAAGGCCAGGTAGGACAGGGCTTGGAACAACCTGGGCTGGTGGAAGGTGTCCCTGCCCTTGGCAGGGGGTAGGACTGGATGAGCTTTAAGGTCCCTTCCAACACGTGTGGTTCCATGATTCCATGATATGGGCAGCAAAAGGGCTTTGTGCTCCCAAACTGTGCCACAGGTGATTATTCTCTGTGATTTTTAATATTTTTTCTGCTTTTCTTGCTAGAAAATCTTGTCTCTGCGGAGCACGTGGAGATGGTGGGAAGAACAGGGTGAGTGGGAAAGCCTGGGCAGCAGGGATGGGGTGTTGTTCTTCATGGAGCTCTTGCCCTGAACCCAACCCATGCTCAAAATTTAAAATCCATTGTGAAACCAGGGAAAAAAAGTGATCCCAACCAGTTTCTTTGCTGGGCATCTGTCCTGATGTACAGCTGGGGGGACTTGCTTTGCTCCAGTGTGCCGTCACTTGTTATTTGGGAGTCAGAGCAGGAGGGAGGTGTGACAGTGATGGATGTTCAGGGACAGGGAACCCCAACTGGCTGCAGACCCTGCAGACTCAGAGAATTGCTGGCTAACAGCCTTCACGGCTGTGAATGAGCTTCCCAAATTACTGGAGCTGGAGAACAGGATACCTTTTAAACAACCAATCTGTCATGAGCCGTATCCTGTGTCTGTCAGAGCCCAGCGTGACTCCAGTGGGGGAATCCATGACAAAAATCTGGGGAGGGCTGTAAAAATGCACGTTGATGTGGTTGTTTTGACATGACATTTCTTTTTAGGCAGCTTTAGGTGACTTCTGCTGCCACTGCAGGTCACACATGTCACCTCTGCCCAGCAGCATCACCGCTGTGGCTCCCCCTGCTCCTGAGGAGCAGCAAGGGTTGTCCCCTGGTCTTCCTCACAGAGGGAAGATGTGTCCAAGGTGCAGATGCCATCAGAGCAGGGCTCCAGCTGCTCTTCCAGCAGGCTCAGCCATCCTGTAGCTCCTGGCAGCCCCATGGAGAGCCCGGAGCATCTCACACAGCACCAGATATCTCAGTTTAGGGCCCTGAATCCCATCCTTGCTTCCCTGGAAGGTGGGTTGTGCCCAGTGGTGGCAATGCCCTTTGGTAGCCCCCCCTTCATGAGGTGAGCTGAAGGCATCAGCACTGTGTAGGCTTTCCTATACCTGGGAATTTTGGGCCTATTCCCAGCTGCTCTGTACAGAATGATTTATGGACACATTATTAAAACCATATTTCCAGCCTCGGAGCATGAGGGAACCACTGGGTGGTACTGGAGGCAACGTGCCCAGGGAGGAGGGGGGTGCTCCTTAGACCACCTGGCTTCTCAAGGGAGATGAAAAGCAACAAAGGGGGGCAACAGGCTGCCCCAAAGCACCAGAGAGGAGATGCTGGAGCAGGTCTGTCCTCCCTCAGGAGGAGCATATCAGCTGGGAAACATCTCCCAGCTCCTCCTGCACTTGGCTCAATTCCTCGGCTGTTTGTGCCCTCCATGACTGTCAGACACCGGATTTTTGCCCAGGGGAGATGGTCACACGGGCTGGGGGGAGGGGGGCAGATGCCAAGGATGGTGGGTTGATCCCACCGTGCAGCACATTGGAATGAGCGACATTCCCGCCCCGCCGGAGAGCGGCCGGGTGAGCTCAGGCTCTGCAGGGCTCTGCTCACATGAGCTCAGCCCAGTTCCCAGGGGAATACATGGAACACATTTGCAGAGCACCTGCTCCCCCCCCTCACACATGGAGACCTTCTGCCTTCAGGGTTTGAAGGATCCTTGCACTCACTCCTCACCTCGGGGACCCGGCCCTGCTCCCCTGGACCTGCCACAACGGGCCAGGTGGATCCCTCCTGCCTCTTCATGGAATCCTGGAATAGTTTGGGTGGGAAGGGACCTTAAAGCCCATCCAGTCCCACCCCCTGCCATGGGCAGGGACACCTTCCACCAGCCCAGGTTGCTCCAAGCCCCGTCCAACCTGGCCTTGGACACTCCCAGGGATGGGGAGTCCACAGCCTCTTCAGCAGATGTGTGACCTCATGGCCGTGCTGGCATGGGGGAGCATCACTGCATTTCCAACCTGGAAATCATTTGGAAAAAAACTGATTTTTTGTTTTTTAAATAGGCAGATTTCATCATTTTATGATGTCCACGCCAACTTTCATCGTGAGTGAAGGCCCAGCTCTTTTTTTGTGTTTGTTTTGTGGCTCTGTGAAGACATAAATCAGCCAACCTTGGTTCACGGAATCATGGAATATGCTGAGTGGGAAGGGACCTGTCAGGATCAACTCTTGGCCCAAGGATCACTCCAGGACATGTCAGTGTGCTCCAATGGCTGTTTGCTCTCCAGCTCTGGTGCTTTCCAGCCCACCAGAACGAGTCCCACCAATGCCCTCCAGTGCAAACCCCAGAGCTCAGAGAGCTGAGGACACGCCAGAAGGTTTGGCACGGCCCAGGGACGGGAGCCAGGGTGAGGACAGCGGGGCAAAGACTGGATAAAGCTCATGGGATGGCTGATTTGCTGCCTTGATGGCCTTTTCTTCCTGCAAACGTGTGTGGAAGGGCAGGAGGTGTGTGAGCACCCACCTGTCCATGGGCAGGGGGTTGGAGGGGACCCTTCCAGCCGCTCGGAGAGAGAGCGGCTCCGGCTGCCGACACCTCCTGGCAGGAGGCCTTTCAATTGCTCCATGTCTGTGTGCTGGAAAGCAAGACCTGCTGAGATGAAACCCTCTGGCCTCCTCCCCCCGTCTCCAAGGCAAACACAGACAGTTCTGTTCCTACCCCGAGAAATCCATATTTCAGCCTTGGACTCCCTTTGTGTGGGCTTTGTTTCATCCAGCGCCATGGAGCTTGGATGGCTTTTGCAGCTCATATTGTGCTTTGGATGCAGCCTCCTCTCTCCAGCCCTCTTGCTGCCTCCATAAAGAATAACAGCAGCCGGTGGTGTGTTTTCCCTGGATCACAGGCTGCTGGAAACCGAAGGGAAACGTTGCTGGAAGAGGGAGAGGGCCGGTGGGACGCTGCCGGATCCTTCTCCCCAGCAGAGCTGCAGCCTGGGCTGTTTGGCTTTCCCAGGCCTTCATGGTGAGCAACAAATTGTCCTATAAAAATTCTTGCCTTGAATTTTATTTTTCTAAGGAGACAGGCCCAACTTGGGAACTTGGGACTTAAATCTCCCCCTTAAAGGGATGGCAAAGTCCAAGATAGAAGCCATGGTGCTGAAATCCAGCGGGATCTTCAGGTTCTGCCTCCCTCCTTCCCTAAATCTGCATCTGAAGCCTCTTTTTCTGGCTGTGGAGGAAGAAAACCTTGCAAGGACATTTCAGCTTCTCTTGCAGGTGAGGAGGGACAGGAGCTGTTGGCCCCAGTGCCAGACTGAAGAACCATCCCCGCCAGTGGAGCTCCAAATCCCACCCTCTGGCACCCCAGAGCAGGGGGCAGGATGGGCAGGGGTGGGAGCAGCATCTCTTGGCCACGTGAGTCTCTTCAGCTGCTCAGACCAGCGAAGACAAATGGCCTGGAGGAAGCATTTCCTCTGCCGAGGGCTCTCGCCCGGGAGGTTTCTGTTCACAGCCGAGGTCAGGAGTTGAAAAATGAAGAAGAAAGGAAAAAGATTGAAAAGATCCATCTTCCCTTATGAAATCCCCAGGGCAGGGGGCATTTGGAAGTCATTTTTCACCGAGCTCAGAGCTGTTTCTGGCCCTTTAGCAGAGATTATTCTCTCCTCAAACCACACAGATTGGGACACAGGGAAGTGTTTTCCCTCTGTCCTGGCGGGTGTTGGAAGAGGAGTGTTATCCTGGGGGCAGGAGTGCACCTTCCAAGGGTAGGGCCTTTCCAGGGGGTTTGGGGTAAAGTGGAGCCAAATTCACACCGAAAATCGGTCTGTTTCTCAAAATTCAAACATTTGAAATGCACTGGGGCTCAGATGCAAAAAGAAATGAGTGGTTTGGATTAGTGCATCAATGCACAGGGATGGCTATTAAGGGGGAAAACCCTTAAAATAGGAAGGAGAATTTCAGCCTGGTTAAAGGAAATCGAAATAAAATTCCTTTCTGGAAGGAAGTCAAGAAAATTATTTTCCTTCTGTGTTTCTGTCTCTCTTCTTCTGGCTTATAAAAACACCTTGGCTCAGATATTACACCAATTCTGCCTTTTATTAAAAAGCCCTGCTTGGGTTGTGCAGATTTCATGCTGTTACATGAAAGTAAAATTTTATGACCAGAAGCTGAAATTAGGAAGGACCCTTTTTTTTGTTGTTGTTGTTGTCTTGGGTTGGATTTTGTTGGTAGTCAGGAGGGTTTGTTTAGTGTTGCTTTTTCTAAAGCACAGCCAACTCCTCCAGGGCTGAGCACTCCAGGCTTTTTTTGGGGATGCTCGTTCCAAACAGGTGCTGATGTTGGGAAGCTGAGCTCTGGACAGAGGAAGGAGGTGGGTGATGCCCTCCTTCTGCTCCACCTCAGAGCAAACAGGGTTCCATGGCTGTTCCAGAGCGGGAGGGATGTGTGGGAGAGCAAATGTGTTTCATTGCACGGGACACAAACCCTGGATGTCCAGCCTGGAACAGTGTTGTGTTGTGTTGTGTTGTGTTGTGTTGTGTTGTGTTGTGTTGTGTTGTGTTGTGTTGTGTTGTGTTGTGTTGTGTTGTGAGCAAAGTAACTGTGCAGAAGTGGGAGCTGTTCCCTCCTCTCACCCTCTATAAATCCAGATTTGATGGATCACAGCTTGGTTTGAGCCCATATTCAACACCAGCTGCTTGCTGGCTGGGTAATGCCAGCAGACTTCAGTTGTCATTTCTCACTGTAAATGTAGTACTTCTGTTTTTCCATTCATTCCACCCTCCTCTGCTAAAAAAGAAACTATGGAAGGGAGAAAAAAAAAGTCCTAAAAGGTCATTTGGTCCTTCCTTGTTGGGTGAGTTACAGGAAGCTGAGGGGTTACTGTGTCTGAAGGTGTTAAAGAAGAGTTGCAATATTAGAAGAGTTACAGTTTTGGCTTCTTTTGGGACTTTGGCAAGGCAGCTTTGCATCTCCAGGATCCATCCCTGCACGCTGTGTTGTTCTCCAGCCCTGGGAGAGATTCAAAGACCCCTGGGTTGGGGGGAGCCATCCCACCCATCCCAGCTGTGACTGGGCACCTCTCCCTGCACAGCTCCTGCTGCAGCTCCCTGGGACATCCCGAGGGACTTCAGGGCGTGGACCTCCTCTCCCTGCTCCAGAGATACCAGAGCTGGGATGGGGGATTTAGATCAAGCCCCCTGGCCCCTCCAGCCCAAACCTCTGTGCAGGCTCCTCCTGCCCTGGGAAGATTTCCGGAGCAGCCGTGAGGATTTCCCCCGCTCTTTATCAATAACGCAGCAATAAAAAGGGGCAGCCTCTCTTTCCCAGGGCTCACAGAGCCCAGAATAATCCGAGGGATTTGGCTCCCCCCAATAGGCAGTTTACTGGTGGGCAGTGCTTTCCAGCCCCTCTGTTGGAGGGGGCTGTTCCCCCACCACCAAAGTGCGACTGAGGCTCCGTGATGGGCTGGCCCATAAATCTCTCCCCTCTAATCCTTTCCATTCTACTTTTTCCAAACTGGGGGAGGAGGGGGGATACTGGGCTGGGCTGGGCAGCCCAAAGCTTTAACCCTTTGTGCTTTGGGGGATCTTCTGCTGAGCAGAAGAGGACGGTGGGTGGAAGGAGGGCTGTTCCCCGGCAGCCTTTTAGAAGCAGGTAGTTCTAGTCAGCAATTAAAGCCCCACTGACAGCTTAAAGAGCTCCTCTGGAAGTTTAATAAGTCCACCACTGGATATAAGAAATAAATCTGGCTGCATTACAATCACTTCCAACTACTTAAGCAATAAATGCAGGACTCTGCTCTCGTTCAGCCGTGACGTGGGAATGTTGCTGCGCTCCCCGCTTGGTTTCCAGGGCTGGGATGCCAGAGCAGGATCCAGCTCAGCCACTGGAGCCAAGGAGACACTGTGGAGGTCACGGGGCTGTGCTGGGGGTGGGGTGATCCAGGCCTTCAGTGTGAGGTCACTTGGAATCTGAGGCTGAAATGTTCCTGAAGTTCCCATCTGGGAGCAGACCTTGTGTGTCAGGGGGGCTCCCAGCCCCTCCCAGCCCTGTCACGTTAAATATTCCCTGTATGGGATATCTCCATGCCAGGGAGAGACAGGAGCAAGCCCAGGGCAGGATTTGGGCAGTGAGGGGCTTCTGCAAGCGCCCCATCGTGCCTTCCTTCCCTGATCTTCATCTTTGAGGCGTTGCAGTGCTTGAAAAATGAACTTTGTGTCCATGTTCTCCTCAAAGATCCCGGGCTTTTTAAGCCCAGCTTTCTAAACCGTGCTGAAAGGTCCCGCACCGGGCAGGGGCTGCCTTTGAAAGGGAACAAATTGTCGGTTTATGGCTCCCAGGTGAGGGGGGGGGCTGTAAATCTCCCACCATTTAATGCATCTGGTCTTTTCCAGGCTGGCTACCAGTGTTCCAAGGAGGAGAGGGAGGAATAACCAACATTTCCGGCCATCGGCTGCTCGCACAGCCCCCGGGAGCTCCTCAGGAAGGTTTTTAAAGGAATATTTATGGATGATCCCGGTGAATCAGGCCCTAAAAGGTACCAAGAAAGGGCTGTTGTTCATTAACATTTGGGAGCTGTGCATTGAGGATTTCCCTGCGGAGGGGCAAAAGAAATGGAGTGAAAGTGAAGGGGCTTTCGAGTTAATCCAGTTCTTTTTGAACGTTATTGTTGTTGGTAAAAAAATCAGAACCTTATTTTTGATGAAGGAAAAAAAAAAAAATTAGCAGTACATTTTTGGGATGGTTTTCCTCCAAAGGTTCTTTCTAAAATTCCACACTGGGTTCCTCAGCAAATATCTTTGTTCTTACTGATATATGGATCCGTGGCTGAGTTTTGGTTTTTGTTCACCCATGTCTCCATGCTAAAACAACATCTCTACTCCAGCTAATAACCTGGGAATAACTTCAATTTGGTGGGTTTTCCTAAAGAAAACTTCCTTATCACTGCAATTTATTTTCAGTTTGATAAAAATGGTCTTAAAGCTTTGCAGCTTTGTGCTCACAGTGTTCTCCAAGTTAAACTTCCCCATCTCAGTAAATAACAGATCGTTCCCCGAGCCTTGTAAAATCACTTTGTATTAATCACTTTGCTTTTGTGAACAGGAAAACTGAGCACAGGAGGAGGGATGGTTTGGTGGAAGAGCATCCTGGGGTTTCTACTCTCAGAGCCTTTTCCTGAGACATGAGTCACTTAAAAGCCTCCTGTAGACTCACTGATAAGAGAAACTCCCTCGAGGTGAGCCCGGGTCTGTCCTTCAGCGTGTTTATGTAAAGTACCTTTGGAACACATTTATTCCACGGAATGTGTGGAGGAGATAAGGCCACACGTGCCCTCTGAGCCTGTTTCTTTCAGTGCAATGTCTTGAGGTTTATCTGAGTGTGCCTGAGATCAGAGTTTGCCAGAAAAAGAGAAAATCAGGGTGTTCTGTCAAAACTACAGGTTTGACATAATCCCCAAGGTTTGAACTTCTTGGGAGTTTTGGTGCCCATCCTGCTCCCAGAAGGGACCAGCAGGCTCCTGCAGCTCCCAGCACCTCCCAGTGGATGATGGTGTTTTCCCAGTGTCTCCTGGCCATGGTGGTGGGTGGGTAGGCCCAAGCTGATGATGGATGGGGCCCATGGGGTCCCTGGGGCTGTTGGATCCAGCACTGCAACAACAGGGTCAACAGTAGAGACACTTTATTGATGTCAGTGAATGTCCACTGTGCTCAGCTGCCATCCTGAGGGCCCAGCTGTAGGATCAGTGGACAGAGTCCCCAGAACTGTTGGATTTGGGTCTCCTTCCATAAGCACGGGGTGGTTCCAGAGTAACTGAGGCTGTGCATGGGGCAGTTTGATGTGCAGGGCTGTGTGGGTGCAGAGGTGTCCATGAGGGCTCCAGTAATGATTTCCTGGGAGAAGCACCTCTTTTTCAGAGGTGATGTGCCTAATAGATGGAAAACACCAGGGACAACCAGGTGGTAAAAAGAAAGTGCTTCCTTCTTATCCTAAGCCATCCCCCCTTCTCAGCACACATCTGGTGTTTCTACACCAGAAGAACCTTCTCACACATGTTCATCCATGAGCAAAATCCTCCAGGGAGAAACTGCTCTGACTCAGCTCCTCTGCTCAGCTCTGTGTGCACTTGGCACGAGACAGGAGGTGAAGAGCTCAGCCCAGGCAGAGCAAACCTGTCCTCCAAGGCCTGAGATGCAGCAGATCCTCCAAGGCCGGAGAGGCAGCAGGCGGGAAGACGCTGGTTTTTTGCCCGATGAGCAGATCTCCAGCTGTTCTGCCCCATCCTCCTGGGACGGGGACAAAGGAGGGGGTGCAAAGCCACAATGACTTCACCAGCAGCACAAGGATAGGATGGTGTCCAGCTGATCCTTGCGAAACACCCTCTGGAGTGTGCTGGCTGTGGGAACTGTGCCCAGCTCCGTGTCCTGCCATCGCGGCGTCCTCGCCTGAGTCACTTCTAACCCAATACTGAGTTGTTACCACTGGCATCAAAAAAGGGGTTTTTTTGCTTTTCAGTGACTTCACAAATCCAAGACACTGCCAACTATCCCCCCTTCACAGCATTTAAAACATCAACACTTCCCTCCCAAATGAAAAGGGAGTCAAAGGTCCTGTGCTTCCCTGTGCCCCTTGCTCTCCCACAGCAGGGATGTGGGGGTTGGCCTTTTAGGAAGCCTCCTCTGCTCCACTGAACTGTATTTGCAATTTAGGACTGTGGCCTTGTGATCCTGCACCCAGTGTGTGCAGTGGGACGTGGGGACAGGTCTGGTGGGGAGCCTGGTTTAGCTGTTCCCTGGGTTTGCCACAACAGCTCAGGAGCTACTGGGGGACAGTTGAATTTGGTCCATGGCCACAGCACCAAGCCTGCCAGAGTTCAAGAAGCATTTGGACAGTACTCTGGGGCCCATGGTGTGACCCTTGGGATGGTCCTGTGCAAGGCCAGGAGCTGGACTCAGTGATCCAACTCTGTGATCCTGCAATTCCCAGTCTGCCCAGTCCAGAGGTGTTCACCCTTGGAGTAGGTGCTCCAACTCTTCCCTCTTAACTCCCACGTGTTTCCAACATCCCTGTTAAAAAGAAACCTCCATCTCTCCCCCTCATTTCCCTTTCTCTGAGACTCTGCTTGGAGCTTGCACAAGCCTTGCCCAACAACAACCCTGGCGCCCGTCCCGGCGTGGCCGTCGTGACTCCTGCGCAGGGAGGGCAAAGGCTGTGCTCGTGCTAGTTTTGGGGCAGATTTCGCTCACCTCTGGCACCTCTCCCTCCTCACTGCTCCCAAATTTCCAGGGTTCCCCTCTCTCTCCAGCTTTCCCTCCTTCTGGGCTCACCTCTGCCTCTCAGAGGCCTCGTCCCCGGGAAGCCGCAGCGAAACGTGGCACAGACAAAGCCAGAAAACCACCAGGGAGTTCAGGGAGTTTTCCTTCCTTGCTCTGCTTCCTTTGGGATGGCATTAAAATGCAGCAGAGGATGAGACCTGGGTCCTGCTCTGGTTGTGGAGGATTTTTCCACTGGCACAAAAAAGGGTTCTGAGAATTCTTTTTTACAAAGGAAAACACAGAGACCACGGCCACGGGGGCTGGAGGGCTCAGCCTGGGCTCCTTGCTCTAGGAACCAGCCCTTAGGTCAGTGGTGGATAATCAAAACTGGGGAGGAAACCAAGGGTCTGGTGCCCAGCTGGTGCAAATTAGTCAAATTGTTAAGATTTTAATGAGTTTGACAACCGAAATCGCCTGTGCTGGTAATTCCCTTGCATGCTCCTGGGGAGAGGCATTGTAAGAAGAAGAAGGGCAAGTTGTTCCTCTTGGAAATCCTTTCACCTTCTTTATGCAGAGAGGAAAAATATCAGGGAAGCTGAGCTCTGGATGGTCTCTGTGGGTTGGAGGAACTTTGAGACAAGGATCTGGCTTGGCTCTGTGGTGGTATTAGGGAGTAGGATTTTCTCCCTATCCAAGTAGGGTAAATCAGGAGGAAAATGTACTGAAGTGGTGGAAATGAGCCATCAGCCCAGCAGAACAGCCTGTGCCGTGGGGAAACAGCAGCAGGAGAGGTCCTGGGGGGCTGGAAAGGGAGATTTGACCCTGCTCCGAGGCTCTGGCCAGCCTGGGAATGCACTATCCTATTATTCTGGGATTCTGTGACCCTGCAGGTTTGCACGAGCTCCAGGAGCAACCCAGTGGGGCAGCTGGAGCCTCCTGGCATGGGGGAATCCCTGCTGGCTGTGCCCTGCCCAGGACAAGGGACATCATTTGGGGTCAGCTCTGGTAAGTCACAAAACCCCCAGGGCTGGGACCCCAACTCCAGTTCAAGACACGGGGACCCCCATCAACAATGATGTGTTAAATCAGCAGAAAAACTGCTTTCCTCTCTCTTTGGATTCCTTGTCCTGCTTGCAGGAATCAGGGACCCTTCCCTCCACTGGGGAGCCAGAAAGCTCCCCAGTCTCGGCCAACCTTTTGTCTTGGTACAGCCCTGGCCTTTGTGCTCTGTATTAATTTAAGATGCTGTGAAGTGAGAGCTGTGGGGGTGGGAGATGCTGTCTAAAACTTGTTCAGAGCCTTTGCTGGGTAAATCCCCGTGGAATTTCATTTAAACGAGCTGACACCAGTATGAATCATGCCAGCATTACCCGCTCTCCAGCACTTCCTACCGACTGCCTGCAGGGCTCTTGCTTTTTCAAGTGAAGACTAAAAGCATCTAAAACTGTTTAAGACCCCAAAGTCTTAAAATAATAGGTTGGGTTTTTTGGTTTTTTTTTTTTGTTTTCACTGTGGAAGAAACAACATCTGCTATAAAAATCTGCTGGCCAGGGGCAGTGGGAGCGGATACCACTTATCAGGGGTTGGAAAGTGCCTCAGCCCCGGGCCTCATGATCCCAAAGTGGTGTCTCATCTGTCTGCAAGCTGGACAGATTAGATGTACACAGAGAGGATGGAGAAGTAGGGATAAAAGAAAGGACATGGGGAATTCAGTGGAAGGAGGAAGGAAATGAAAGCAAGACTTCCAGGAAAGGGAAGGAGACAACACTGTATTTATAAATACGTACCTGGGCTTAAGTGAAGGCTCCTAAAAGCTGCTGGGACACAGTCAGGCTGCTTTGGAATAAAATCCACGAGGTAGAGTGTCTGTTCCCAGGATTTAACTGAAGAGTGACATCTCTTCAGAGGCAGGAAAGTGGTCAGGAGTAAGCATGAAACATGTAAGATTGCAGAATTCAAAAGGATAAACATTATTTGATACCTTATTTATAGGGCACCACAGGGGAAAGGTAAAGGTTTCAGAAAAGAAAGAAGCACTTTAATTTTATCTGGAGATTTTCCAACAATAAAATCTAATCCATCATTCTCCGTGTGTGACTGCTCTTAATGAAAATTTAGAGGCTGTGAGTGAAATTTAGAATTCCCAGGGGATACTATTAGGAAGATGTCTAGCAGCTATGCAAAACCTGTTAGATCAGAGCCCTGCCAAGGGCCGGGAAGAGTGGAGTGTGAAAGGACAGCTTTTAATTCCATGTGCCGAGGCTCTGCAGGGCCCAGCCTTCCTCTCCTGGGTGGCAGCAGCACTCCTGGGATGGCTCCCACCAGGAGCAGCTCACTGGGGGATTTCAAAGAGACAAGACTTGGCCCATTTATATTTATTTTTCCCCTAAAGATCCTCCATGGTGACGAGAGTGGTTGATCTCCTCTCCTCTCCCCTCCTCTCCAGGTTTCTTGCCCAAATTTAGTGATCACAGTTAGGAGCTTTCCAAAAAGCAGAGAGTGAACCTATTTCATCAGAGAATCATGGAATGGGTTGGGTTGGAAAGGACTTTAAAGATCATCCTGTTCCATGGGCAAGGACACCTTCCACCAGATCAGGATCAAACTTTGGACACCTCAGCCCATCTTGGAGCTGCACAGAGCCACAAAGTGCCTCTCAGCCTGACCCCAAGGTAAGGTTGACCATCCCTAATCATTCCCAATCCTCTGCACTTTATTTTTAATCCAAGCAGATCACCAGACTGTTTCCAATACTTTTTAATGGTCAAAAAAGGGGCTTCGATTATAAAGACAATAATGTTAAATTATTGAAGGGCCTGGATGTACATCATGAATCAGTTTAATACCAAAGTCACTGCCAATTATTCAACTGATTCAAAAGGAGACTCCATCACAAAATGTTAAATCACAGGATAAATCTGTCCCAGGAAGGGCTTTAGTAATCAAAATTCTCTCAAAGCAGAAAAGGCTTTTTCTAAAAGCAGGGGGGGGAAAAAAGGTTACAGCTTCAGCCAGACATTATATAGTAATGCCAGATGTTAAACAGTTGACTTGAATTATTGGCAACTATCAAATGCACGATCCTAATACTACTGGTTGCAGAGCTATGCCACCAAGTTTGTAATCTGTGGAATGGGCTTAAATATTCCTTTAATTTTCTGCCTATGGATAAGAGGCAATTTGGATCAGCTTCCGCAGAATAATAACCTCCTAATTCTCAGCAGATGAGCCCCAGCCTCGTGCAACATCAAAAAACCAAGACCCCGTGGAATGTGTGACCTTTCATGGCAGATGATTTCCAATCATAGGACTCCGTTGGATCTGAGTAATTAAGGACAAGACAGGCCTGAAAGTGCTCTGCCTGCAGACACAGGAGGAGCCTACAGAGTTCCCTGTTCCCAAAAGCAGGTAAAAAACATCAAAAAAAAAAAAGGGTTCAGAGGTTTGCACATCGGTCTTTTTTACCCCAGAATTCACCTTTCTAAAATTTTTCCATGAATCCCTGTGCTGGAGAACCCCAATAGCCCGAGATCACTGGGAGCAGGTGCTGTCTGCCCATGTGGCTTCTCAATTCCTTGGGTGCCTCTGCCTTTTTCCTTCTCCTTCCCACGTCACCCATCCAATGTCACCCATCATGTCCTTTTGTCCAGCAGGATTTGGGGGACAGGACTGGCACCTATTCATCTGTGCAGCCCCCAACCTGGGGGGTGTAATCCTTTGGAATTCCAGCCAGGTGTCCTGCAACAACCCTCCTCTGTGGGGTCAGTGACTGCTGCCATCTCTGTGGCTAAAAAATGGGATCTGGGCACCTCCTGCTCAGGCCAGGATTGGTGGGAATGGCCTTGTCCCCCAGCAGTTCAGGCATGGATTTTTCCCACCAGCCTGGCAGCATCACCACGAGGTTGGGCACCTCCTGCATCCAGGATGAGATTTGCTCTCTCTCTCCATGCTCAGCTTGGGATGTGTTAGAAGTAACATAGGTAGTGACAGGATAAGGGGGAATGGGCTCAAAGTGACAGAGAGGAGGTTTAGATGGGATATTGGGAAGGAATCCTTCCCTGGGAGGGGGGGGAGGCCCTGGCACAGGTTGCCCAGAGAAGCTGTGGCTGCCCCATCCCTGCAAGTGTCCCAGGCCAGGTTGGACAGGGCTTGGAGCAACCTGGGCTAGTGGGAGGTGTCCCTGCCCATGGCAGGGGGTGGAACTGGATGAGCTTTAAGGTCCCTTCCAACCCATGTGATTCCATGATTCTATAAATGCAGCTCTCCAGAGGTGTGAGGACAATCCCAGCCTGACCCACCCCCTGCAGACTGTAACAGAATTTCCTCCAAGCCTGGGCTGAGGCTGAGGTAACAAAACTTGGCTGTTCAGACGAGCCAAACCCCACATTTGCTTTTCTTTTGCTTGTTTTCCTTCCCCTTTCCTCGATGCAGGGCTGTGAGATCTGAGAGCACGGGCAGCACGGCCGGGTCGTTCCTGCCTCAGCTCCAGCGGGAACGTCCTTGCTCCGAGGCTGGAAGGTGGGTGAGGAAAGGGTCAAAACACATCCCCCCAACTGCAGGAGGAGAAGAATGTTGGCAGAGCAAACCTTGCCACAGGAATAAAAGCTTGTCCTGCCTGTTCATATTACTCCACGCAGGGTGAGTAAAACTGTCGGTGGGAGTGAAGCGTCTGATACACAAAAGGGAATAAAAACTCATTAAAGGGCTGAAAGAAAACCCTGTTAAAATACCGAATATACAATGGAGGAGACTTGATCACCCTCGTGCTGGAGGAGTGTCAGGCTTTGAAGGAATCTGATTTTTTTTCCCCCTGAAAGCAGCGGAAATGCGCTCTGTGGGGAGCCAGGTGGGATGAGGGGCAGGTAGAGTGTCAAAGAGCACTGATAATATTTCAGGGCCACGCTCGGAGCCTGAAATACGAAGGGGATTTATTCAGCTTGCTGTGGGGAGGGGAGTGATAGCAGATTTTTGAAGGAATTCCAATGTGGTTCATACTCGTCTGGTTCTTAAATCCAGAGCCCTCGGCCGCTGCTGTGCCGGGTAGGAGCATCTCCACTGCTCCCCACAGCCCACAGGGAATCAGCACTGGTGGCTCCTCGGGGTGCTCCTGCCCTGGCCTGGCTCTTGTCCCCCTGAAAAAAACAAAACAAAGAACTTTTTAGAGGGCCTGAACTACCCTGAGAACCCTCTTTCTCACAGCATCCTGATTCTGCTTTATGTGGTCTTGGGGAAGGGAAGAAATTACAAAGGAAAAGAGTAAAGGAACCACCTCAGTCCTCTTAGTGCTGGAATGATGGAGCCTGGTTTCCAATAGATTTGTGCCTCAGGGCTGATGGACCTTTAAACCAAACTAAACTGTGGCTATGGCAGGATTTCACCCCTTTTTATACACCAGAAAAGTGGTGGGGAAAAAGACATGATTAATACCTCACCCAGAGCAATTCTTGCCTGGTCATCCACCCAGAGTCTTCTTTTTGGGTGTTTTCCCCTGTGTGGACTTTTTAGTATCTCATAGGTATGAATGCTACCAAGACTTTTCCATGGTTTGGGAATTTTTGTCCCTTTTCTTCCTGGATTTGAAGCTTTCTGGTTGTGGTTTCTCTCTCACACACGCACAAATCTTTTGTAACAACCTTTATAGGGGTGTGTTAACTTTAGGATTTCTATCTGTTGTCCATTTGGTTGAACTTGGCACCAGAATTCAGTAATTCCATGGGGCTGGGGCTGTCAGGGGAACATTCCCTCATCCATGGGATATTACCACAGAATAGTGCCTCACAAAATCAGGGTTCAAGGAAAACCCTGTTGCTAATTTAGATGGAATAAACCACTAATGCAGGCCCTGAGCTTAACCCATTTTCCCTGCTCTGCTACCATTTTCCTCCTGCACAGGGAGGTGAGTTTTTGTCTCAACCCCTCCTCCTCGATCCAGCTTTTTTTGGACAGCAAGGCTGATTTCCTCCCATCTCAGCAACACCAGGTACAAACAGGGCCCGTCATTCCCTCACAGGCACATTATAATCACCTAAGTCCTGTTTCCTTCTGAAACCTGAGCAGAGCTGGTTCCACAAAGCCCATTGCAATGCACCGAGGGGCTCTTCAAAGGTGGAAAAGGGGGAAGCCTGTCCTCAGCTTCCCATGGAAAGTCTGTCCATGAACAGAGGCAACGAATCTGCAGAGACGCTGAGGCAAGCGAGGAAACACCACAGCCCTTTTCCAAAAGCTCAGTTACATGAATCTCTTTTACATTTGCAGCTCTGAACATCGTTTTTGGGGCCAAACGTGCCCAGGGGCCACGACGTGTGGGACTGCAGGTTTCAATCCTCAGAGCCTTTTCCAGTCAACTGATCCATCCCAAACCTTTCAGCAGGTACAAACAGGCCTTTGCCTTCCAGCAGGATGAAGCAGCAGTAAATATAAATGGGACATGGAAAGCGTTTGGAACAGACATTTTAATGGTCTGTTCGCTGTTGCGGTCGGAGGGAAATTCCCTTCGAGCTCAGGAGCAGGTGGGGAGAAATCCACTCCTCTGCCCCTCATCTGATCATTCCCAGGGAGCAGAAGTCTTCTGTGCCTCCAGTTAATGCCCCAGCCTGGTCCTGAGTGCTCCTGGAAGCACAGATGTGGGAATTACCTGTAAAATAAACCAAGAGCAGGGCAGGGGCCTGTGGAGAACGGCCTGAAGCTTTAATGACACCTGGAATTGTGTATTCCCTCCTTGATGTTCCACCTCCCAGCCTGCAGCTAATTATTCTCTATATTCCACTTGATTTTGAGATGGCCAGAGGCAAGAACATGGCAGTTTGTGCTGAGGGGATGGGAAAGGTGTTGTTCTCCTGCTGAAACAGGAGCAGAAGGATATTTTTGCCTTTCCAGGTGTGTTTTGAGGTGTTTCTGGTGCTTTCCTGTGAGAGTGGGGAGGCCCTGGCACAGGTTACCCAGAGAAGCTGTGGCTGCCCCAGCCCTGGAAGTGTCCAAGGCCAGGTTGGACGGGGCTTGGAGCAACCTGGGCTAGTGGAAGGTGTCCCTGCCCATGGCAGGGGGTGGGATTGAGATGGGCTATAAGATCCCTCCCAACCCAAACCATTCCATGATTTGATGATTCCATTATGTCAGCCTGGGACCTTGAGCTTGGCTGTGTCTGGGCACAAACCCCACCATGGCAGAGCAGACCGAGCTCAGGCGACGTGGAATTCAACCAACATATTTTACACCCACGCCACTAAAAATAAGACGCCGACGCCAACTCTTCATCTGGGAAGAGGAACCACCGGTGTTGCTGCGCCTTGGATGAGGCTCAGCACTCAGGCCCTGACCATATTTAGCCATAAGATCATCTCACAGGACTTCACAGAATCATGGAATCACAGACTGGTTTGGGTTGGGAGGGACCTTAAAGCTCATCCAGCTCCAACCCCCTGCCATGGGCAGGAAACCAGGAATTCTGCAGGAGAGTGGAGCTTTAGAGAAAATTATTCTGGCCCAGCGCCAGCTCTGCCTTTTATTATTTTCCCCTGTTATCTCCAGACTTCATTTCACCCCCTAAATTGCTGCATTGAGTTCCCCAAGGTTTCTAAAACGCTGCCATGCTACGGAGGGGGCTACAGGGAGGAAATTCTGTCTCCCCAAAATGCCCCACACAGCTGAAATCAGGCCACCTATTTAGGTGTCAGGTTCAGGTTTTGTCATTGTAAGCGCAGAAACTTGAAACATTTTGCCCAAATGTGTTGAAAGCCACGAAGACATTAAAGATTATTCATGGAATAAATATTCATTTGCAGGAAGAGGGTGGGTTTTTTTCATGCATGAATATTTCAGGCAATGTGTGCAGGCGCTTCCAGAAAAAGGTGATGATATTCTAAGTGCTGTTTGAATAGTTCCTAATACTAAAGATATCAAGGATTAAAGATACCAGGATACCTTCTTTTTAAGATTTAATCATGGAATAGAATCGTGGAATGATTTGCTTTGGAAGAGACCTTGAAGCTCATCCAGTTCCAACCTGCCATGTGCAGTTTCTGATCAAGTTAAAATCCTTCCTAGATTTTCCTTACCTAATTATTATTACTGAAAAACTCCCTGAGAGTCTCTGTTCAAACTTTCTCTCCCAGTGCTGCAACACCATCACTCTGCTGATCGTTTTTAACCACAAACACATTGCACTTGTCGCCCTGAACACCAGAAAAAATGTCCTTATTTTATTCCCAACTGCCCTAGCGGCTTTTCCCCCGCGCGAACGCCGTTCCCTGTGCCAGCAGCACGCCAAGAGATGCGGCTTCGCATCTCCAGCTTTCCCGGGTTCAGAATTCCAAGGTTTTTTGGAGTCCTGTGTGGAGCTCTGGTACCATCTAGTGTTACTGGGGAAGCCTCGGCTGCTGGATGTGGCTTTTCCTCGCTGATGTCGAGCTGGGCTGGCAGGAGAAGTCACCTGTCGCGACAGGAGGTGGCGATTAGGAGTGACAATACGCAGTGACAGCGTGTCCTCCGCCACCAGCTGTCGCTTGGAGTGAGCAGATACAGCAGGACTGGAAGAGAAGCAACTCTGACCTCTGGGGAGGTGCCTGGGCCCACCCAGGTGTGTGTGTGCGGGTGTCACCTGAGGGGCCGGGGCCACCGTGATGCCCCCGAACAGGGCGCGCGAGATGCTTCACCACCTCCCTCGTGCCCTCTGGCGGCGCCTCACGCACCAAGAAGACCCGCAGGGCGCTGCACAGACGCGTAGGGCGAGGGATTTATTTAAACAGTTTATTTAAACGGGTTATTTAAAGAGGTTTATTTTAAACCCCCCCCGAAAAAGAATTGCCCCCAGCAAAGATGGCGGCGGCATCTTTGGTGAGGGCGGAAGTGACGCGCAGGCGTCGCCGCCGCCCCGGAAGTGCTCGGGCCTTCAAAGAGTGGCGGGCTCGGGGCCGGACGGTGAGGGGGAAACGGGGGGAAAACGGAGAGGTCGGGGGAGGAAAACGGGAACTGCGGGGCTGGGCACGGCGGGAGGGGGCTGCGAGGGGAGCGGGTTTGGGGTGGTTGGTCGCGGCGGCGGGGGTCGTGGCCGTTGGGAGGAGGCGGTTGGGGGGGGGTCTGTGAAGGGCTCGGGGTGAGGAGGAAGGGGAGTCGGGGGGGTTTGGGGGCAGTTGGGGCCCTGAGGGCGGGGAGGGGGCTGGGGGGGCTTGTGCGAGGGCTGAGGGGAGGCTGGGGGAGTCATTGTCAGGATGGAATCCTGGAATAGTTTGGGCGGGAAGGGACCTTAAAGCCCATCCAGTCCCACCCCCTGCCATGGGCAGGGACACCTCCCACTAGCCCAGGTTGCTCCAAACCCCGTCCAACCTGGCCTGGGACACTCCCAGGGCTGGGGCAGCCACAGCTTCTCTGGGCAACCTGTGCCAGGGCCTCCCCTCCCTCTCAGCCAAGAATTCCTTCCCAATATCCCATCTAACCCCGCCCTCTGGCAGTGGGAAGCCATTCTCCCTTGTTGTTACAGTTCTTCCAAAGCCAGTCCCTCTAAACCCACCTGAAGAACAGCACCGCTCACATTTGGGGTCTGTTTTCTTTCTTTTACCCCCATCTCCTTGGTTTTAGGGTTCTCTCAGCACTGGATGGAATTCTAGTGTTTTTTGAGCTGCTGAGGATCAAACACTTCAGTCCGTGGTGTAACTTACCTAACAGAGATGAAGAATTTGGGTTCTTGAGGGGTCTTTTTCTTGCCTTGTTGAGGAAAGGATCTTGAAAGTGGAAACTGTCTCTGTGTTTTGTCTGTTACCAGGTTGCTCCTTCCCTTTGAATTTCAGGAGCCATGGGACCATCAGGAGAGGAGGAAGTGCAGAGCATAATCCTGATCAGTGATGATGAGGCCGAGGACACTCTTGGGAATTCTGTCCTGTTTGTAGACCCCCAGGGTAAGATTTGCTTTTGATGAAGTTCCCTAAAAGACTTTTGGAATAAACTGAATTAGATTATTGTCTGATGTACCTGAAATCTGTCTTTCTGCTGCTAGAAAATCAAAGTGCTTCAAAACTTAATTAAACCACGAAGAAGTGCCATAATTTAGTAATTTTTAGGGATTTCTTTGATGGCACTTCTTAACGTAAAAGATGGTGCTGTGTAGTTTCAAAATATTACCAACTGAGCTAAAACCAGGCCTTTTCAATGTCAGTTGGCTCCTTTTTGACTCCACCTTCTCTGTTCTGGTAGTTGATGGAAGTTTTTTGTACCATTCTTCGTGGCACCAAATGAATTCACAAGAAAATTTGGGCCTGGAAGCGTTTAAAAAGAAAAGGTCAGTAATTTGCAAGGAAGTTTGTAGTTACCTGATTTACACTGATTCACACCTCCTGTGCTCTTCCCTACAGAGAAATCTACCCTGGGAGAGGAGAAACCTGAGGTTGTGGATGAGGAATGTGAATTAATGGTGACTTTCTGTAAACAAGCCAATGTGATGCCTCACGCGAGATACGACTGCACCACACACCCCTTCGAGTATGGTCAGGGCTGGGCTGGGTGATTTGGGGGTTCATTGTCCACATTTGGTCCATTTGGTCATGAAACCTCATGAGCTTTGTAAGAGCTGGAAGCAGAAGTGGAGCTGGATAAGGATGTAACTTGTGTCCTGAACAACCTTCCCTTGTAGGAGAACAGAATGTGACACTTGCTCACCCCTGGGCAAAAACGCTGAGATTTGTGACCAGTGCTACTGCTACATCTGTGACAAACTGGCTTCTGAGGTGAGAGGACAACTGGGAGTAAATAGATTAATCATCAATAAGAAGAATCCTGGAATGGTTTAGTTTGGGAGGGACCTTAAAGCCCATCCAGTGCCACCCCCTGCCATGGGCAGGGACACCTTCCACTAGCCCAGGCTGCTCCAACCTGGCCTTGGACACTTGCAGGGCTGGGGCAGCCACAGCTTCTCTGGGCAACCTGTGCCAGGGCCTCCCCACCCTCACAGGGAAGAGTTGAAGGGCACGAAACCAATAAGTGATACATGAAACTTTATTGTTTTAAGAGTTCCTCTCCTCGGGGTTGATCCCTGTCTGCTTCGTAACTGCTAAAAGTGTGGTTCTGTCAGGGTTTCTTTCTACCAGTCCAGGCAGTTGTTGGAGTAAACATATAATAGGTAGAAGCAAACTTACCTCCTGTTTGCTTTGGGCAAACAGTGCATTTCATAAAATCAAATTACTGAATCAAACTGTTTCTCAGTGGAGAAATGTCAGACTTTTAGACTGTCCTAACTTGGAGTGGAGGAGTTGGGGGTTCTTTGTTGGGTGACCTGAATTCTTCAAACTTGCAGGATCCTGGCTCTGGGCCTTCTAGATCTCATTCAAATGTCCAGTTTACCTAATTTATTACCTTGTGTGTACTACTCCTTTCTATAATAAGGCCTTTGGTCCAGTGAGCAGAACAGAACATAATATTAACCAGTGCTCCTAAAGTGTTCTTCTAGCAAAACAGGTAGAGCAAACAGGACAAGGTATACCAGCTGAAACATTTGTTAACTCTTTTTTTGTGCCTTTTTGCCATCGGTTTGGGGGTTTCTTAGAATTTGTTAGAACTCAGAAAACTGAGCTGTGAACAAACTTGGGGTGAACATGCAAAGACAAGGCTCTGTTCCCAGCTTCCAGTGGGGAGGCTGCCAGCCCTGAGGGCCTCTGTGAAGTGTTCAGGAGTGACAGTAAATAATATGGGGGGGGGTTGTTCTTGTTTGCCATGATACTGAGTTATTGTCACATTGAGTACTTCCCTGTGCCTTTGCTCAGGTGTGTAAAGGGTGAAATGATTTGTAGCCCTTCGCTCAGAGAAACTGGAATTTTTTGAGTTGCTCAACGGGAAGGGGGGAAAAATTACACTAAAAAAAACCCTTTCCCTGTCTTTCCTGTTTTCTACAACAGTGCCAGAACTGGACAACCCCCTCCCTGTGCCACTGCAACGCCCACAACAAGAGCAGGTTCTGGAAGGAGCAGCGGGACTTTGCCCTGGCCGGGGTCCTGGTCATGTTCAACCTGGAGCTGACGGACATCGACGCCGAGCTGCGCCACGGGGGTGGGTGCTCTGCTCCCACAGCACCCTGGCAGCCTGGGGAGCAGCTTGGCTGGGCCACAGCTCTGCCTGGCAGGGCTCAGTGGATTTTTGGGGTGGCAAATTGCTGCTGCTGCTCTTTATCGGGGTCAGACTTGCACCAGACTCCTGTCCGGGGGTCCAGCTTCCTGTTTGCCTCCCTCTGGAAGAGTCACAGAGTGGTTTGGGTTGGAAGGGACCTTAAAGCCCATCTCATTCCCACCCCTTCCATGGGCAGGGACACCTTCCACTAGCCCAGGTTGCTCCAAGCCCTGTCCAGCCTGGCCTTGGACACTTCCAGGGATCCAGGGGCAGCCACAGCTTCTCTGGGCAACCTGTGCCAGGGCCTCCCCACCCTCACAGGGAAGTATCAGAAATGTCTCAAAACACACCTGGAAACACAAACAGATCCTCCTGATCCTGTTCAGTACAAAAATAATACCTTTCCCATCCCTCACAGCACAGACTGCTGTGCTCTTGTCTCTGGCCACCTCAAAATCAAGTGGCATACAGACAATAATTAACTTCAGGCTGCAAGGTGGAGCTTCTCTGGGCACCCTGAGCCAGGACCTCACCATCCTTCTTCCCAATATCCAACCTAAATTTCCCTTCTTTCAGTTTGAAGAAGCAGCAAACTTTCACCAATAAAACTGGGTGCAAGCAACTGGCTAAGTAATCTTTACACAGTGAACTTATGGTTGTCTTTCTTTTAGCTTGAAAAAAAAAAAAAGAGATGCAAAACTCTCAGTGCAACTTTTTTTTTTTCTTTTTGTCTTGTCTCTTAGGAAGTCTTCTAATCAAATTTATGCAGGAACTTTATGTGGAATATAATAAGTATCTGGCTGGAGAAAGGATACCTCCCACACGACATGAATGCTTTTGCTTGCCAAAATTGCCCCCTGGGCAGTGCAATGCCTGCAGGTCACGGAACATGGAGGTTGTGTACAAGTAAGTGCCAGCAGAGTCTGGGCAGGGCAGGTTTGAGTTCCTTTAGTCAAGTGACAGTCAGAATTGTGGCACCTGATGCAGCAGAAATGGAGTGGAGAGGGCCAGCAAGCTGCTAAATTGCACTTGAATGGAGTTTAAACACCCTCTTAAATACATCTTTAAATACATCTGTTGTGCCATACAAGATACTTGATAATATCTCATTGTTATAACCTGGGAAAGCATGGAAATAAGCCCTGTATTTTAGGATAGGTTTAGATGGGATATTGGGAAGGAATTCTTGGCTGAGAGGGTGGGGAAGCCCTGGCACAGGTTTTCCAGGGAAGCTGTGGCTGCCCCATCCCTGGAAGTGCCCAAGACCAGGTTGGAGCAACCTGGGCTAGTGGAAGGTGTCCCTGCCCTTGACAGGGGGTGGAACTGGATGGTGTTTAAGGTCCCTTTCAACCCAAACCATTCCAGGATTCTGTGATTTTTACTAATGCTTTTTTTAGGGTGGGTTTCACCTTTTAATGGATGTAGCCAGCTTTTAAAAAAATACTGAAATTAATGGTTGTGCAAGCACCTTTTCATCATGTCATAAATCCTTCCAAGGCAAGGCAGCTTGTTCTCAAACTGAAGGATGGTCACAATTACCATTTGTTTGTGAAGTTGATGGTTGCAGATCCTTTCTCTGATAGACCCCTTAACTTTCTCAGGTATTCTGACGTTTTTGCCCTGGTAACAAGATTTTTAAATCAGGCAGAGCAAGAAAGTCCTAAAGCTGCTGCTGTGATGCTGCTGGGAGCAGCTAAAGAGATTGCAGTGCACAAAGACCCTGCCCTGTAAGTACCCAGGGCCACATCCAGGTGGGACCTTTGCTTCTCCAAGGGAGGGGAATTGGGGAAGGAATTCCAGGGTTCCATTTATGAAGGGTAAGGAAGTGTCAGAATCCCAGCCCAGGCTGCAGCACAAGAGGAAGAGGAGCCCACCCAAGGGGGAAGTGGGATTGGTTACAGCAGAGATTTGGGGGAAAAGAGGTTAAAGCTTGGATGTGAAGGGAAGAAGTTAAGTGGGATTAAGTCATGAGGAAAGGAGATGATCTCCAGCAAGGGGAAGGAATTTGAGAAAGGAACTGGGAGGAGGGAGGGTGACAGGCAACAGATGGAGGCAGGTGGGGTTAATAATTCCCCTGGAGAAAGTACAGGGACATGGAATCTTTCCTGAGAAGCTGCACTGAGTGAAGAAACATCTGACCTGGAAGGAAGGGAACATGGGATGTTCCTTGGGTGATAGGTTTTAGATGCTTCCCAGGCTGAGCTGTCAGCTGGGGGGCTGCACAATAAATATATTAAACCAGAGTTTAAACCCTTCAGTCTTTGCTGCCCGAGCAGTTTTATTGTCTTTGTCACTGAGCACGAGCAGTGCAGAGCTTTGCTTTGCAAACCCTCAATATTTTGGGGCTTAAACTCAAGGGTTTTCATAAAGGAGAAGTAAATGGGGTCTGGGTTGGTTTGACAGGCCAGAAACAGCATCTCCTCTGCAGTTCCCTCTGAGGAGCTGTCCAGGTTTGCCAGGAGCAGGCTGGATGCATCCTTTGGGAAGGTCTTTCTTTATACACTTCCTGGGATT
The DNA here is from genome assembly GCF_036250125.1 of Pseudopipra pipra. Classification (NCBI taxonomy): domain Eukaryota; kingdom Metazoa; phylum Chordata; class Aves; order Passeriformes; family Pipridae; genus Pseudopipra; species Pseudopipra pipra. The sequence goes on from NC_087564.1 coordinate 15,257,361, forward strand.
AGGCACTGCTGTAAAGCACTGTAAATTCTGCAACATGGTTTGCACTTTGAGCATTTCTTTTACTTGTTTTTTGTTAACATGACAATTTCCAGTGCTTTTTAAGGAAAAGGGTGGTGCACAGAGAAGGGGAAAAGGCAGGAAAACCAGGCAAACATTAACTAGTGTTTTTTTCCCTCCCCTCTTAGAAGCTGGCAGAACCTTGGCCATACTGATTCACTAAAGATTGCTGTCCCATGTCTGTTCCAAAGGTGAGGTTTGTTTTCTTCCTGGCTACAGAATTCTCTGTTTGCTTTTAAAAATGCAAATTTCCAGTGACAATTGCAGAGGCACGTGGGGTGTTCTGGAAGGGCAGAGCAGGAGGTGGCAGGTGGTGGTTGTTAAACCAAAGAGCAAATAGTGTCTGTTAGAGGTCAAAACAGCAGCCTTGGAATATTCCACTGGGATGGAGTAGCCAGGGATGTAACATAGTAAAGCTCCCCCAGAGGCTGAGGAATGAGGGCATCCAGCTCCCTTGGCTTAATTCAGTTCTCATTTTAGCTTTAGCTTTCCCCTTTCACCCCAAATTCACTTGCCACAGAAGGTTATTGAGTTAATTCTCGCCTTCTTTCAGGGACACTCAAACCCAATTCCATATTCTCATTTTATCTGAAATTAATGACAGGTATAACCCAAATCCTTGAGCAGTTTGCATTTGAAATTACTATTCTTGAAGTTTGTAATTTCTTAGGATTTTTTTACCTCCCTCCCAAAAGCTTGAAGGAGTAAACTCTTCTTTTGTTATCTCCAGTTATCAGTTAATCCAGAAAGGGTTCCAGGGGCAGGGAGGGTGCAGGAGCTCAGGTGGATTATCAAGTCCAGCATAGTTTGCAGTGTTTCTTGTACATTTTCCCTGGAGATCTTTGTTTTAAAGCTTAAAACCACAAAACTTTGGTTTCACTGGTATTAAAAATAACAGCAAGAGATTATTATCATTATTCACTACAAATCTTAAAGCAGAGATTTAAATATAGATGCAAACTGTCTGATATTTAACTAAAAGAAAACCCCAAACTTCTGCAGTTTCCCATATGATTAAAAAAAAAAAAGACACATCTTAGTAGCAATTAATCTAATTTTAAGATATTACTTTTTTTCTTTTCAAATCATAGGATCACAACCCAACTTCAGAGGATGCTGGTGTTGTGTGACTTTCCAAAAACTCTGTATGAAAAGTTCATTCATTTCTTTCAGTCCATCTCCCTTCCCTGTCACTGCTTTGGCTTCTCAAACAGGTAAGTTCTTTGCCTTTTTTGTCCACAGGATATGTTTTATACAGCTGCCTGATTTGAAAACAGCTCTAGGGGTTGGTTCTTTCCATGATAGTAAAAGTGGGAGCACTTTAGAGGAATATTTTGGTGTTAACTGCTTTTTATTTGTCCCATCCTTACGGGGAAAGTTGTTTGATGCTCTAAGTTGTTCTCCATACAGCTTTTAGTTTTCCCCAGAATTGAGCTGTAAACCCCCAAAATGATTTATTAGGAAATCTCCATGATACTTAAAGGGAGTTAAGATCAAAAAAATTGGGATTTAATCTCAAAACACAGTTGAAATGCCTTTGTTTCTGCCCTCCCAGCCTGAACGTGGTGCCCTGGGATCACGTGTTGCTGACCACGGTCCTGAAAGGCCAGAACATCACCGGGCAGAGGACCCAGAAAGGCAGGAAAATATTCCTCTGGGAAGCACTCCCTGTCATCGAGGCTCGAGTGGAGAAACTGGTAGACAAAAAGAAGTAAGACTGGTGGGGGTTTTTAATTTTGGAGACTCAGCTCTTAACGTTTTGACTGCAGTGGAGTGTTTTCCAAAGCTCTGCAGTTCAGCAGAATGGGGAGACAGGAAACAAAGACCCCTTTGAAGCTCTTCATGCCCCTTATTCCTTATCAACAAGGCCAGGAGCTTTCTGAAGTTTTTCAAAGGCCTCTGAATGCTCAGAACCAGAAAAACAATGTTGAAGGAGATGATTTCCGTGTTTCCATAAACCCTGTAGGTTTTTAGATGTTGATTTTTAAAGCAATTTCTGTTCCTCAAAGGCTGACTGGTGGAAAACAGCCAGAAAAAAATGTGTTCTGGGTCTTCAGAGGTCTGTGTTCAAATGAATGCAGTGTTCAAAAGAATACAGTCCATTAAAGAATTAAATTGAAAGGCAACCTCTTGGTTGATTTTACCAGAATAGAAATAATCAGTGAATAACTTCTTGGAATTTATTTCCAGCTGTCTCTTGCTTCCATTTCTATTTCCACCCTCTTGTGTGGGAAGATCTATTGTTTTGCTTCATTAATTACAGTAAATATTTGATTGACCTGTCTGTAGCTTTGCACTTCCTTCCTTTTCCTACTCACCCTCTTTTTTCTCTCCCCAGATATAGAGAAGTTGTTCGTTACCTGAGAGCTGTGAAATGCAATGACACCAAAGGGTAAATGGCGCTTTTTTTTTCCCCTTTCCCCCCCTTTTTTTTTTCCCCTTTCCCCCCCTTTTTTTTTTCCCCTTTCCCCCCCTTTTTTTTTTCTCTTCCCCCTTTTTTTTTTTCCCCTTTTCCCCCTGTTCTTTTCCCCCTTTCCCCTTTTTTCTCTCCCCAAGCAGACCCAGATCTCTACATACACACTGTAAAAAACTCCTGCTGATGTCCATCAAATCTCCATCTCTCCTGCCCAGGTTGAGAGACCTCCGGGATAAGATCCCCTTCTACCTGTGTAAAACTGGGGATTTCCTGGATGCTGCCCATTCCCTGCTGTTCCCAGTGAACAGCCTGGCCTGCTGCTCTGCCTGCAGGATCACCCCCTGCCAGTTTGGGGCCTACCTCAAGATGTTCAGGACGGGCAGTGTCCCCCCTGGCAATGACATGCTGCAGACTGGGCCCTGGCTCGCAGTTGGCAAGTGTCACTTCTTGCTTCTCTGGGGTTAGAATTTTGACTTTCTCATTAAAATAAGAACATTATGAGGGACTCTGAGCCTGACTAGGAATTGTCTGGACTCCAGCACAGTGTCCTGGGCTGATCCCACAGCTCTGGGCTTCCCAGCACTGCAAGGACCTGGAGCTGTTGGAGCAGGTGCAGAGGATGCCATGGGGATGATCAGAGGGCTGGAGCAGCTCTGCTGGGAGGAGAGGCTGGAGAATTGGGATTGTTCAGCCAGGAGAAGACAAGCTTTGGGGTGACCTGACTGGCCTTCCAGGACCTAAAGGAGCTACAAGAAACATGGAGAGAGACTGTTTACAAGGGCCTGGAGTCACAGGACAGGGGGGAATGGCTTTAAACTGCCAGAGGGCAGGGATAGATGGGATATTGGAAAGGAATTCTTCCCTGGGAGGGTGGGGAGGCCCTGGCACAGGTTGCCCAGAGAAGCTGTGGCTGCCCCATCCCTGGGAGTGCCCAAGGCCAGGTTGGACAGGGCTTGGAGCAGCCTGGGACAGTGGAAGGTGTCCCTGCCCATGGCAGGGGGTGGCACTGGATGGGCTTTAAGGTCCCTTCCAACCCAACCCAGTCTCTGATTCCATGAAAACACCAGGCAGGAAGGATGTCTTTCTACTTAAACATGAACTTGTTCAGTTCACTTCACTCAAAACCTAATTTTATCAGTTTTATCACCTGAGTTGTTTAGTTGAAAACAACCTATTAAAAAAACCCCTAAAGCTCTTTCTTACATCCCAGCACTGCAAGTGGCAATGTGGGACTTGGAATTATGGTGTATCATAGCCTTGACCTTGAAAATTAAACTTCTGGATGGAAAATGTTCCATAACCTGTGTATTCCATTCTGTCATTAGTTCAGCCACTGCTGCCTGGAATGATCTGTCCTGGTGCAGATCTTTGCAGCTTTCCAGAACTGTGTTTTACAGCTGATGGTTTTCCATTCTACCTCCAAAATATTGTAAAATAGCTGTAGATCCTTGTGTGGCTCTGTTGGGTTTCTGTAGAAACATGTCTGTAGCTAAGTTAGTATCTTGTTTGTGCCATTCTGTAATTTTCCAGGGAACCTTGGAATCCCTTGTTTGGGATTTATTTTTTTCTCTCCTCTTGCAGGGTCTCCCCTCAGGGATGGTGTGCTAATTAAACAGGCACTCAAACTGCTTTACAGCAACGAGTCACTGTACAGGAATGTGAGTCATTAAAACTCTTTCTCTAAATTACCTCTTCTGTCCTGTTACTTCTCCAAGGCAAGGATTTCCCATCAGAACCTTTTTTCTCTGAATAATTCATACCTCTGTGGGCAGGTTTCACTCAATAATATAAATGTCCTGTTGTGTTTCAGCCCAAATGCTGGAGTTCCCTCATCATGGTTTTGGGTAGTAGCAATTTGCTGGCAAAAAGTGGGCACCTAAATCCTTTATCCCTGAAGGAGCCACCACTTGACTTCCAGGAGGTAAGTGGGACAGTGCTGGGAAGAGGAAGAATCTGTTGTCTTGGTTTTATACAAGTTCTTTTGATGTGGGCATTAACTGGTTCTGCTCAATGCCAGGGGTGACTTTGCAGGGCCTCATCCAGTGCTCCACTTTATGTGCCAAGTGTAACACTCTGCAGAATGTTGGGATTGAGGAGTGTTAAAGGCAGCTGGAAACAGGTTAATTCTGGTACTGTTTCTGTGCCTGTTCATGTGGACGTGGATCAGATAACAAAGGGCCTGGAGTGACTGACAGGACAAGGGGGAATGGCTTCACCCTGAAGGAGGTTTAGTTGGGATATTGGGAAGGAATCCTTCCCTGGGAGGGTGGGGAGGCCCTGGCACAGGTTGCCCAGAGAAGCTGTGGCTGCCCCATCCCTGCAAGTGCCCAAGGCCAGGTTGGACCAGCCTTGGAGCAACCTGGGCTGGTGGAAGGTGTCCCTACCCATAGAGGGGGTGGAATCAGTTGATCTTTAAGGTCTCTTCCAACCCAAACCACCCTGATTCTACCAGAGATCGTTGAAGAGCCACCCTGGTGCTGTCTGGGGTGTGGGCAGTGATCCTCCATCCCTGACCTGTGCCTCCCTCCTTCCCTTGCAGGGAGTCCTGGCTGCCAGTGGGAGCCTCTTGGAGGAACTGAAGGCCAAAGTTAATGTTTCTTTGCCACCTTCTATTTTCTCTCCTCAGGTGAGCGTGCTCGTGGCAATAAGGGAATTTACCATCTGAGTTATTGTGCCTGAGGTACAGCACTGGTGGAAATGGGGTTTGGTTATAACAAGTTTTTAAGAGGGGCTGGAAGAGTTTTTTTTTTAAGGGGGAAACAGCTTAAAACTGTTCTTAGCAGAGTTTAAAGGCTGGAGCAGAGATCTGAAGGTAAGAAAACTGTGAGGGTCTGTTCTGGTCTGACACATCTTCAGTCTAGGACAAGTTTTACTCCCTAACTATCCAAATTTATGCATTTATAAAGTGGGAGGGCTGGTAAGAATTGATTCTGTTTTAATGTCTCCCAGGGTGATCTTGTGTTATTTGGTTCAAACAGGAGACTGTCCTTTAAAAGCTTGTCACTGCTTGTCTCAACACTCAGAATAGCCCAGAATTTCTAAATTTCCCTTAAATTAGGGTTTCAAATATAGAGGAGCATGTTTGAAGGTGACTGGGAAAATATTCTATATTCAATGCTCCTCAGTACATCTGAGGAGCTCTCTTATCTTTTTTTTTTTTTTTTTTTACTTCTTTTGAGGAAATTCAGTTTATTCTCCAGATATATGACTCCTGAGCTGGAATTTTTTCCCTTTAATTCTCTGTTTCTGCTTCTGTGGCTTCATGTCTCTGTGAGCACTTGGAGAGCACCAGGTGAACAAGCTGCATGAATAAAATACTTATTTTTTCCCCCCTTTTTTGCTCTTCATGAGTTCTTGTGGATGTGTTGTCTGACCTCCAACCTCTGGCTGAAATGGGAGGACCTGATTTGACTGGATACACTATAAAATAGTGGGAAAATGGGCTTTTAAAGCTCTTTCTCTTGCTGTTGGTGTCTCTCCTGTAGCTGCGCCACGAGGCTTGTCTCATCATGGCAGTAAAAGCAGTGCAACGGATGCTCTTTTGTGACCTTCCATACCTGACTTCCTTCTTGGAGATAGCCCTGGCCTTTGGGGTGAGTGCTGGATACTGATTCCTGCTCTAAGAGATTAAATCAAATGGCATTTAAAATCTCTGCAACACCCTCCTGGAGGTTTTAGACACATTTAACTTGTTTCAGCTTTGCTTTTTATTTTAGTCTTTTTGCTGTTGGGTTTTTGTTTTTTTTTTATTTTGAAGAAATTGTTGCTACCTCAGTTAAATCACTGATCCTACTTTATCTCACCCTAGAATAACTTCTGGGCTCTGAGGCTGTTACTGGAGCACCTCTCCTACGAAAAACACATTCTCCATGGCACTGTCTCCCTGATTTTGAGAGACCTCAGTCATCAGAAAGCAACAGTCCTAAAACTGTGAGTAAACACTCGCTGCTGAGCTCTGTTTGTTTATGGAAATAGCAGGAGAGATAATCCTCAGCTCTTGGAAAGCAGCCAGTGCTTTGGAGCAGGCAAGGATGCCAATCCCAGGAGCAGCCCAGGTGAGCTGTCTCAGCAGCCCCTCTGTTTGCAGGTGGCAGAACCTCGGTGCCCAGTACGTGGGTGAGTTCCTGTGCCTGTTCCTGACCTGCAGGCACCAGGAGATCCAAAACATTGGCCTCTTCACCCTGAACATCATCACAGAGAACCTGCACATGTGAGTGGGAACTGCCCCAGAGCCACAGGGAAAATCCTGGGGCTGCCTCAGAGCAGGGCTCACAATCTCCCTCTGTGTTTCAGGTGTCCATGGGCAAAGCATCTCAGCATCTTTTTCCACAATTCAGTGAGTACCTCAATGTTTTTATATTTATATATGGTTTTTATATTATATTATTATTATATATATTATATTATAATATAATATATAATATATTATATCACACATATGATATAATATTATATATAATGTATAATATTATATTGTATTATTTATAGTATATGAGATCATATTTCTAATATCTTAGACCATATTTCTAATATCTTAGACAGACCATATTTCTAATATATATTTATTCTTACAGTAAAATATTTAAATAAGACAAACATTATTTACCAACCAAGCAGATCAATGACAACTACATTACTTGCCAGTTAGATATTTAAACATATAATTTTGTCTCTGGTGTATCAAATATGTCAGTGTCATTTATTGCACCCTCCTGGAAGTCCCCCAAGGAATTATAACTCCATTTCTCTGCCCAGGGATTGAGGCACCTCCCCCTCGGCGCAGCAGTTCACCACGAAGTCTCCAAGTTCATGAAAATTTTTGAACAACTGTGATTCGACTTCAAATCTTGGGGAATGTTTTCCAGTTTTTCTGAGCAATGTCTTCCTGGAGCCCCTTGGTTTTCCTTTGGTTTTCATCTCCAGAAACATTCAGCTAAAAACCGACTTCAGGCCAGGACCCTGAGCTGGGAGAGGGACAGAGCTGTGGTTTGGGAATTTCCTTTCTTGCAGTTCCACGTGTTGGAAGGGGTTTAAGTTGTTTTTAAAGAGTTGATCCCCAGAGATTCTGGGAGAGGGACAGGGATGGAGTTGGAGCAGAGCGAGTTTTCACTCCTGTGGGGACAGGACAAGGCAAAACTGCTGAGAGGGGGAAAGCTTAAACCAGGGAAAGTCCTGTTTTCCATGAAACCACGAGCCACTGGAGGCTGAAAGATGGACTGAAACTTCAGTGATCCCAGTCTGGCAGCAAAGGAAGATAAATGTTCCCATGTGCCAAACTGCACTTTGCACATTTAGGGGTTTGGGAGGGGTTTGTGGCTTTTTGTTATCCCAAAGAAGCTGCAGTTACTTGAGTTTTCTAAGGAGTGTATTGAAATCAACAGCACATCAATTAAATATTGTCACTTGGATTGTTTTGTTTGAGAGGTGTTTTTTGTTTGTTTGGGAGGTGTTTTTTGTTTGTTTGGGAGGTGTTTTTTGTTTTTGTTTGGGAGTATTTTTGTTTTTGCTGGGGAGTATTTTTGTTTTTGCTGGGGAGTATTTTTGTTTTTGCTGGGGAGTATTTTTGTTTTTGCTGGGGAGTGTTTTTGCTTGTTGGGGAGTTTTTTGAGGGGGTTTTGTTTGGGGTTGGGATTTTTTGGCTCTTTAATGGCAGTTGGGTTCTGTTTGGATTTTTTGGGGGGCGTTGTGAGTTTTTGGAGTTTTAGAGTTTGGGGGTTTTTATGACTTGATTTTTTTGGGAGGGTTGGCTTCTGTTTGGGGTTTTTTGGACTTTGAGTTTTTGGTTAGGGGTTTTTTTTTTTTGTTTGTAGGGTTTTTTTAGGGGGGTCTTGGGGCTTTTGGGATTTTTTTAGCTTTGTTTTGTCTGGGGTTTGGGGCTTTTTTGGCTTTGGGTTGGACTGGGATGGGAGTCCATATTTCTCTGTATCACCCCATTCCAAGTCCAGGGAGAGGGGATCAGGTGAGGGGGCAGGCTGGGAACTGCTCCTTTACTGTAAGTAAACAGCACATCTATTCATTATTTATCCCCTTCTGAATTTTAATGACCTATAGCAGCCCTATGGATCCCATACATAATGATTTAATCTTTTATGGATGAGGAAAAGGACTTTGTGTGGAGCTCTGCACTTCGCTGGGGGCAGGAATTGCCATCACAGTGGAAAACCCAAAGGTAAAGCTCCAGGTATAATTGAGATATGAAGCAGCTCATTAAAAATGGAAAAGTGTCTCCAAAAAGTCTCCAAAAAACTGGAGAAGGAAATGGGCACCTGGAGCTGCTTCCTCCAAATGCTGTATTTCAGCAAACACAGCTCTGCTGCTTTAGCTCAGCTGAGGCTGCCAAGCTCTAAGTGCAAGAGCTGCAAGGAAGGGCCTGTAGCAAAAAGGAAACTTCAGCTGAAAATAAGGAATTTATCTCATATTCTTCCGTCTGGAGTGGGAATGTGGGAATGCCATCCCCTAGTCCAGGGAGGAATGTACCTGCCTTGGCTGGGGGGCAGCAGTTCCTGTGCTGGGTCAGTGCAGCCCTTGGAGCACCAACAGGGTCTTAAGGACATTTAATTGCTTAATATTGCTTGGATTACTCTCAGTGTGCTCTGTATAAATCCCCTCGCTATATTTAAGGAGCAACAAGTTGTGGAGCTGCTGCTACACCCCTGTGTCCTTCCCAGCCCTGCTCAGGGAGGAATGGGATGCACATCCCAGCAGTGGAATCCTGGGCAAGGAGGCTGAGATCCTTTGGGAGCTGAGCAGAAAAGGCGGGGAGGGGGCAGCTTTACCCCTTCCCCGAGGTGGGATCTGTACAATGAAGTGTCAGGGGGAGGATTTGCCCCCACCCAACTCTGCCTCTGCCTCAGCTGCACTTCCCACCCTCCTCTGCTCCTGTGCTCCGACCGTTCCTGCCAAGGACACTCCCGGACCTGCTGACTGAGTGGATCCCTTTGGAGTGTGCCCTGGAGAGCTGAGGTATGGAAAACACCCCCCAGAGAGCCCTAATTAGCAGCTGGGACTGAGGGCAGACCCCCCCCCAGCTCCCAGGGGGGCTCTGCAGAGTGGGGGGAGCTGTCAGAGGGAAAGTCCTCCAAGGTCACAGAGTCCCCCCTGTGCCCGATGCCCACCTTGTCCCCCAGCCCAGAGCACTGAGTGCCACGGCCAGGCCTTCCTGGGACACCTCCAGGGATGGGGACTCCAAACCTCCCTGGGCAGCCCCTGCCAGGGCCTGACCACCCTTTCCATGGAGAAATTCCTCCTGATGTCCAACCTGACCCTCCCCTGGCACAGCTTGAGGCCGTTTCCTCTCTCCCTTGTTCCCTGGGAGCAGAGCCCCACCCCCCCCGGCTCCACCCTCCTTCCAGGGAATTCTAGAGTGAGAAGGTCCCCCCCTGAGCCTCCTTTTCTCCAGGCTGAGCCCCCCCAGCTCCCTCAGCTACTCCCTCAGGCACAGGGTGTGACTCCTGGGGTGTCCTGGGCAGGGCTATGCCTTGGACTCAATGATCCCTGTGGGTCCCTTCCAACTCAGCATATTCTGTGATTCCTGGTGTTCCAGCCCCTTCCCCACCTCTGTTCCCTTCCCTCCAGCCCCTCAGCGTCCTTCCTATCATGGGAAGGCCAAAACTCCCCCCAGGATTTGTGATGCTGCACTCAAAGAGGGGCAGGTTCTGTGCCCAGGATGCTCCTCTGTCCCTGTCCTTGGACTCAATCAGGTGTGGGGAGCGGGTTGGGAGCCCCTGCCATGCACAGGAGTCTCCAGCTGCCCACCCAGCCAAAAATACTCTGTTTTAATAACAGCACTACGCAAAGTCAAAGCCCAGCTCGTTGCTGCTGCTGCCAGATTAACAGATGGCCCCGATCATTAATATTGCAAAACTTCAGGAGTTCATAATTCTTTAATCTACCCAGCCCGGGGGGGGTGGGGAGTGCAGGCCCTGCAATCTGCTGTGCCAGGGGCTGCCCCCCACCATCCATCAGGGTTGGGGCCACCCCGACCCCCCAAATTTGGGCACCCGTGCTCCTGGTCCTGCCTGCCCAGACAAATCCTGGCCGTGGAGCCGCTCCCGGGCCGAGCTCCGGCAGGAGGGACGGACCTGAACCCCCCGGGCTCGTTTTAGGGTCTCTGGGGGCTCCTGAATTCCCCCCCAGTGCCATCAGATTGCGGCAAATCCAGGGCAATCCAATAACCCACCGCCCGTGTTGTTTTGCCATTAAAGCCGAGCCTTTCCCGGCGCTGGGGAGGCAGCGCGGGGAGATTTAGGGCTGATGTCAACGGGCGGATAATCCCGACTCCGGGCCGGGATCACTGACCTCCCGCATGGGAACGGGGGGCACGGGGGCGAGGGGACCCCCACGGGAGCCCCGCGGCGTTGGGGGGTTGTTTCCAGCAGAGCAAAGCTCCGGGTTTGGCCCCGAACAGCTCCATCGATCCTGGCCCAGCCCCAGCTCCTGCCTCCTCTCCCGGAGCGCTGGTGGCTCCAGGAGGCTGCAGGGAGGCTCTTCCATCGATTATCCAGGAGGGATGAGGGTGGAAGGGAGGCTGGATCAGCACCAGCCTCCTCCTGGCCCCTGCACACTGGGCTGAGAAATCAAACATATTTTTATATATATATTTATATATTTTTAAACTATTTTTAATATATATGTATTTCCTATATCTGGCCCATATAGAGAAGATGCCTCTTTCAGTAAGCCTTTATATATATTTTATATATTTATATATATATATAAATATATATATATTTATATATATAGTTATAGATACTTACTGAAATATATTATTTTATATATAATGCAAATATAATAATATAATGCAATATAATATAATATATGATGGAATTAGATCATCTTTAAAGTCCCTTCCAACCCAACCCATTCCATGATTCTATGATATAATATATAGCATCATTTTATATGTGTTTTTATATGTAAATGAACACAAATGTAAGCATGTATTTGTGTGTATACTTGTATTTCTGTGCATTATATATTGTCTATAACATATATAAGAAATAATAAATTTGATGTATGGTATAAATTTGATCATATCTGCATACACAAATGCATAGAATAGAGATATATATTTTCCACTGCCATGCATATTTTATATATATGTATTTGTGTGTGTATGTATGTATTTTCATATATATATATACTCTCTTGACTTTATGTATATGCACATATAATAATAATATAATACAATACAATATAATATAATATATCATATCATGGAATGAGATGGCATTTAAGGTCCCTTCCAATTCACCCCATAATTCTATTATTTCATATACATATATATATGTGTGTGTGTGTGTGTGTGTGTATGTTGCAGAGGGGACAAACTCCTATAAGGCCACAGGTCCAGGAAAGAGGAGCTTTAGGGGCTGTATTTGGACAATTTTGCTTTGTGGAAACCTTGTTTTGTTTTGTTGTTTGTTTTTTTTTTAAGCAGCAAAGTTTACTTTAAGTTTAGTTTTAATGTGTTGTTTAATGAAGGGGGGGTGGGAGAGTGGTGGTGTCACTTCTTTGTGGTTTCACATCAATTATCTTGTTTTTAATCAGTTCCCAACTGTTCCAGGGTTTTGTCCCTCCCTATAACTCCCACATCGATATTTTTTGAACGTTGCCCTTTTCCCCTTGTGCTGCCCCCGCCCTTTCACCCTCCATATGTTCAGTCCCAACTGCTCACTTGGGCCATTTACCCCTCTTCTGTATTCCCCCTTTTTTTACCCATCCCCTCCCCAGGTGCCCCCCAGCCTCTCCTGCCCCTCCAGCACTAGGAAAGTGGGAAGAACCACAACATCCAGAGGCAGCAGAGTGGGAAAGCCTCGGAGGGCCGGCTTTGGCAGGGATGCTGCCGGGGATGCAGGCAGGGAAACAGGGAGGGATGCAGGCAGGGATATGGGGAGGGATACAGGGCCTCCCTGGGGTTCCGCTGTGTCCCACCACACATCCCCTCCCTCCTGGGGGCCCTTCTGTCCCTCGGGTGGGGGAGGGCAGGGATAACCCCAATTTGGCAGCTCGGCCGCCGGGTACCGGGGCTGTGCTTCCATCCCGGGCGCTCACGTTCCGCGGAGCCAAATCCCCCGGGAGCAGCGGGGGGAGGACGCTCCCATTATCCGGCTCCTGCCGTGGCGGAGGCAGCTGGACCAGCCGTGCATTAATAGATTACACAGAGGATTTGGACTCGCCAACATCCAGGGAAGCGCTCTCGGGAGGGACACGGGCAAGGCCAGGGCGGCTTCCCGAGCCCGCGGCGACGGACACGGCCCCGCTCCCATCCCGCTGACTCCTTCCCCGGCACAGGTAGGTGCAGGGCTCGCTCCTGGCGCTGGGATGCTGCCGGGATGACTGGAGAAGGGCTGGGGATGCTGGTCCCCATCTGCCTCCAGGGATCAGAGCCCGGGGAGGCCGGAGCGTGGGGCTCATCCCTCTCCCGGCCGTTTTTCGGGGGATGCTCTGCGGAGAAGCAGAGCTGGGGCAGCCCGGGCGGCTGCCAGGCTGTGCTGGAGCAGGGCTGGCATTGAGCTGTGCCGCGGGGGGGTGGATTTCATCCCCCTGCAGCACCCCCAGCCCTTCCCTGACCTTCTCCTGAGGGCTGCAGCCTGTCCAGGGGTGTGGGACGGGGCGTGTGGGCATCCTTGGGCATCATCACCCGAGGAGGGTCCGGAGGGTCTGGGGCCACGGGCAGTGGAGGGTCCCCTTGTGCCACAGGGGTGGCACAAGGGGTGGCACAGGGACACAGGTGCTCGCAGAGGGTCTCATGTGCCTGTCCTGCTGCCTGTGCCCCATCGGCTGCTGTGCCTCAGTGTCCCCACCATGCACGTCCCCCCCCAGGGCCACTGCTGGGGGAAACGGGGGCCAGGGGGTTTGCCTTGCTCCCCAAATCAGTGCTCCCCATCCCTGTGAGCCATTTCCAGGGCTGTTCACACCCAAAATCCCTCCTGGCCCGCTGGGATCTGTGACCAGGCAGGAAAAGGACAAACACCCCCCTCCTCTCCCCAGGCAGCCTCCGGGGGCTGTTTGACACTCCCCACCCAGAGCGATGCCACCATCCAAATTTCAGTCAAATCTGGCTGGTTCCCTGGGTTTTGCATGTGCCCCTGGGCTACAAGAGAGGGGGGCACTGGGCACCTGCCCCATGCCAGCCTCACACCCACAGGTAAGAGCAGCCTCTGCCTCGCCAGAACAACCCCAAAATCTCCTGGAGCCACCGGTGGGGTTGGAAACCTCCCCCAGGAGCGTGGTGACCTCTGTCTCCATCCTGGGGAACCCCTCTTTAGGGGTGCAGAGCAGGGGGGGTTGGGGCAGGACACGGCCCCACTGTGCCCATTCCCAGCCCCACAGGGCTCCCGGACCCCACCATGGACGAGTGGGACCTCCCACAGTGGAAGAAGGAGGTGGAAAGCCTCAAGTACCAGCTGGCCTACAAGAGGGAGATGTCCTCCAAGACAATACCTGAGTGAGTGGGTGCCCACTTCTCCCCCTCCATCCCATCCTCCTTCCCATCCCTGTGCCCTCGGGAGCAGAGTCCGGCTCTTCTCCACCCCAAACTTCCCCCCTCAAATCCCCTGGGGGGGTCCCCAAATGAGATTTTCTCCTTCATGGCTCTTCAAACCCTCCAAGCCCCAGCAGCAGAAACCCACCAGTGTCCCCAAAGCCCCTCTCTCTCTTCCTCTCCACAACCCCCCCCCGTGCCAACCCCTTTCCAGCCGCCCGTGCTCCGGTTGGGATGTGGCAGCAGCCACGGGACCCCCTGGCACCCCGGGAGCCCCTCAATGTGCAGATCCCCTTTTTCCAAATGACTTCAACCTGTAAAACCAAGCCATGGGAGGGAATTTCCCCTCCTGGTTTGCCCCTCTCTGCTCCCCCAGCACCATTCCCAATGGATCAGGGATCCCATGATTGCTGCCACCGGAGCAGGATTTATCCCGGACACTGAGCCCCCCCCCAATTCCTGTTTTGCTGCCACACAGCCCCCGCCCTACACCCCTTAAACCTTTTAGCAGGGGCTGTGCCCACCCCTCCTGTCCCTCTCCACAGGTTTGTGAAGTGGATCGAGGACGGCATTCCCGAGGATCCCTTCTTGAACCCGGAGCTGATGAAAAACAACCCCTGGGTGGAGAAAGGCAAATGCACCATCCTCTGAGGGGTCCCCCCTGTGCTGCCCCTGCTGAATGTACTTTTTTTATTAGTTAGTTCCAATATGAGAACCTGAACAAAACCCTGCCCTCACCTGTCTCCTTCTTTTTAGTAGTAGAAGTGGTTTTATATTTGGGGGGGACACGGGGGGGCAGAGTGGGGGGGCAGGAGCAGCAAAGGTTTCTCTGGGGTTTTGCTGCAGCTTCATCTCAGACCTCACCCAGCTCTGCCATCAAACAGGAACATTTTGCAACTTGTAAAGAAAATTTTTATAAAGAAACCCTCATTTTCAGTGATTTTAAATACTTTTGTATACTGTAGGATATCTCATTTTGCAGCAAAACAGGCATAATATGACAACTAAAGGTTTATTAATAAACAGAAAAATACTTCATTATTCATTTTTTTAGACACATTTTATTTCCTTATTTTTTTAAACAAAATAAGTCGGTGATAAAAAAAAACTAAACGAAGATCATGGACACAGGGTTTAGAGAGCCAAAATCCAGCTGATCCCTTGAGTTCCAACCCTGATTTCCTGGCTCCAGCTAGAGCAGGTCCCTGATGTAGATGTTCCTCCTGACAGCGTTGGAAACCCCCTCGTTGAAGCGGAACCACACGTCGCTCTTCCCCACGGCCTTTCCCATCTGCTTCTCCAGGGACTCCTCCTTGGAGGCCTGAGGGGCTGCAGGGGGAGGAAATCCACCTCAAAAATTTGCAGAAAACCTTAAAGTCACAACCCGTGCCCAGGCTGGAGGGAGAGGGGGCAATCAGGGAGCTGCTGCCAGGAATGGGGGGGTTGGGAAGGGCAGAGCTGATGCTCCCGTGTCCTGGATCCTGCAAACCCTTCAGCACCCAGAATTCCATTTGGATGGTGCCAGAACCCATGGACTTGCCCACAGGATCCCCCCTGTCCGTTGTTGTGGGGTCTGTTCACCCAACTCCCCCTCCCCACCCCACTGATGTCCCCGGGGATGGTGCTGAGGGACAGAGCCGCTTTTTGGGGTGGGCATTGGGAATGAAGGGACCCCCTCCAGCAGCACCCATGGTCACCCCATCCCTCTGCCACCCACCTGTGCCACCCCCTGTCCCCTCTGTCACCCTCCCAGGGCTGGGGCCACCCACAGCACCCCATCCCTGTCACCCACCCAGGGCCGAGGCCGCCTGTTTGCGCTGGAGTGGCCGCCCAAAAAAATCCACCTCGGGCTGTGAAAGGCAAAGAGCAGGAGGTGAGTTGGTTCTGCAGCACCTGCACTTCCAGCTCCCCTTTGGAGATGACCAAAAAGAAGGGAAGTTCCTGTCTGGGCAAGGCTCAGTCACCCCAGGGCGGTTCCAGGGAGAGCAGGAGCCACATGCAAATGTGGGAAGGGCTCAGGGGGATGCAAACAGATTCAAATCCGGGGGGGGGGAAAGGCAAAATTTCAGGGTGCTAAAGTCAGGTTTTACAGCCAGCCAAGGGCTGGAAGCTGAGCCCTGGAGAGGGGCAGTGGCAGGGAACCACCTCTGCTCCCCTTAAACCTGTCACCCTCTGCTCCCCTGGGCCACTGTTGGGATGCCCAGAGTGGGATCAGTGGATGGATGCACCTCTCCACAGCTCCCGAGCAGCCCTCCCACCCTGCAGCTTCCACAGAGCCCAAATTCAGCTATTTCAACCCAAATACCCAGATCTCTTTCCTCCCCCAGCCCTGAAAGCTTCACAGGGGTGAAGGTCCATAACGTCACCCAGATCCACCTGGTCCCAAAGCTGCAATCCCAGCGATGCCTTTGCGGGACACACGGTGCTCAACTGGGCTATTAAAAGAAACTGGGCTAAAAAAATTAGATTCCAGTGGAGCCAGTGAGTGTTTGGCAGCCCAGGGAAGTGCTGCTGGGAACTGGGGCAGGACCTGCAGCCCCTCACCTTGTCCTCCACCACCGCCCTCTGCACGATGTGCTCCAGGCGCTGCCGGTGGTTGGGGGTCCCCGACGGCCTCGTGTCCCCTCGCTCCTCACTGAGGCCATTCCTGGGATCCTGTGGGGAGGAGAGACCTCAACAAGGGACCCCTCACAGTGTCTGGGCCTAAAGTTTGGGTATGAAGCACCTGCCACCCAGTTGTCACCCGTCCCAGTCACCCCCGCTATTTGCTGCCGGGTTTGCAACATCCCGAGGGCTTGGACAGGATTTTTCCACCATTTTCTGCCTTGCAGCAGCTCATGGGATCAGCCTCAGTTGGGGTCCCTTTCCCTGGGACTTCACAGTAAACAAGGAGCCTTCAGAGATGTTTTTCCAGCATCTCTTTGCCCCACACATCCCCTGGGAGCTCTGCTCCTGCAG
Organism: Pseudopipra pipra; assembly: GCF_036250125.1. Taxonomy (NCBI): domain Eukaryota; kingdom Metazoa; phylum Chordata; class Aves; order Passeriformes; family Pipridae; genus Pseudopipra; species Pseudopipra pipra. Next base: position 15,274,277 of record NC_087564.1, read on the forward strand.
CAAGGGGCTCTCAGGGATTAATTATCCCCATGGCACCGGGGCAGGCACCAGCTACATCCGAGATGTTTCTCAGCATTTTCCACCTTCTTCTGCCTCCAGGAGGGTTTTGGCAGTGGGCAGAGTTAACTCTGCTCCTCCTGGGGCCTTTGGGACCTTTGGAAGTCAAGTGGGAAGGAAAGGTGCAGGCAGGGAAGAGTAGACACCTACAAACCGCAGCCAAACGAACCCAAATTCCCTCCTAAAATTCCCACCTCCTCACCACCCTCCTCAGAGAGCTGGAGGGTTCAAAGCTTTGACTCAGAGTGAGCGTTTCCTTCCAGAACTCCTGCAGAGACTGGGGCTCAGCCCCCCAGCACAGCTGTGCTGCCCAGAGGCAGATGTGCAGGCCAGGAGCTGCGAGGGGGGGTTAATCCCGGATTTCCATTTGCAGAGCGAAAGCCACCGGCTGCTTTGGAAAACCCACGTCCCCACGCCATCCCTAAGGATTTTATCCACGTCCACAGCCCTGCCACCCCCCAGAGGTCCCCCCTCCCTACCGGGTTCCGTGCCTGCAGCACAGCCTCCGTCCTCCTCATCTTCTCCAGCTCGATCTCCCTGGCAATGAGCTGCTTGGCCTGGTAGCTGAGCTGCCTCCGGGCCGGCAGCTCCGGGAAGCGACACACGTCCTCCACATTCCTGCAGCATGGACAGGGGGGAGCAGGGAGCACAAATCAATACTAAAAATAACCTGCATTATGCAACCTGGCGGGGCACAGGGAGCCCAGTCACCCCCTTGGCACTGCCCCGTCCACCTCCGAGTGCGATCCTGCCTCAGTTTCCCCAGCGCTGCCCTCTCCTGGGTGGAGCCAGGGGGCTGAGTGGGAATGCAGGAGGGATTAAGGGGTTTTAATCTCGGTTTTAAGGCAACAAGAGGAAAAGGCAGCAGGGTTGTGTTGAACAGACTGCCCTGAAAACACCACGGGCACAGCACAGCCCGGGCACAAGGGGCACCACGACCCTCCCATCGCCCCAAAAAAACCCTGGGGAGGTGGGTAATGGAAACACAGCCAGGAACAGTAACTCTGGAGCATCAGAGCACTTGGGTCATGAACAGGGCTGGGGCACCAGCTCTGGAGTTAGGCCTGTTTCAGTATAGCTGGGCCAGTCCCTCTGCCAGCTCTAAATATTTTATATTTATTCAATATTCTCGCCCTTAAAATAAAGGGAGCAAAGTCTCCTGTCAGCTGGCTCTGCAGTCATTTAGAAATTAGCTGTCAAATCAATGTTTTAAGAAGTTATAAAGAGAAAACACAGGTTTTGCTGTCGACAACAGCTTTGTTTGCCAGAGAGATGCTGGGATGCAATTTCCAGATGCCACTGGGATGTGACACCCCCATAGTCCCCGTCATTTTATGGTTGGATTTGATGATCTTGAAGGTCTTTGCCAATTTTGATTCTGTGCACAGCCAGGAAACAGGCTCAGAACTCACAAAACAAGCAAAGTAAAGCAAAGTAAAGCCAAAAAGTGGCTCCCAATGTCCCACGGTCTCCCCATGGCCATGTGGGGGTGGCACGGGGGGGAAAGCAGAGGATGGATCCCTACAGCCCCCACCAGCCTTTCCATGAGGAAGAAACAATACTAAAGCAGTTCACTGTAATTCAATAGAGCTGCTTGATTAACAGAGGCTCATTACTGTAATTAACTCTGCCCAGGAAGGCATTAACGTTGGGCCTCGCTGGGGCCGGGTCTGTGCTGCCTCTCCAAAGGCTCCCCAGAGTTTCTGGCTCTGGGTGTGCTCAGAGCAGAGCCACAGCCAGGTCAGGCAGTGGCCAAGCTGGTAATTTATAAATGAACCATGGTGACAGTGACCTCCTCTGTGTGATGAGCTCAGGTGGACCAGCTCTGTCCTCTGGTGGCTTCGGTCCCTCTGCCAGCTCCAGTGAGAGCCAAAGGCAGCTGCTTCCTTTCCTTTAATCCATTAAATCTAAACCAGCTCTGCTCCAGCCTCAGCCCAAGGGAGTGGTGGGGCAGCTGGACCATGCTGGGGATGGAGCAAAGGCAGGAGTTCCACCTCCTTCCTGAGCTCTCTGCTCTTATTATCCCAGAATCATCATGGAATCCTGGAATGGTTTGGGTTGGAAGGGATCTTAAAGCCCGTCCAGTGCCACCCCCTGCCATGGGCAGGGACACCTTCCACTATCCCAGGTTGCTCCAAGCCCCGTCCAACCTGGCCTTGGACACTCCCAGGGATGGGGCAGCCACAGCTTCTCTGGGCAACCTGTGCCAGGGCCTGACCACCCTCCCAGGGAAGGTTTTTGAGCCCCACCCCTTCCCTTCCCCTCGGCACTCACGGATCCAGCTTGTAGACATACTGGCCCTCAGGCAGGCGCTCCTGGTGGTAGGTGAGGTTGTAGGCCAGCATGGTGCTGATCAGCTCTGCCAGCTGCTGCTTCTCCTTCTGGCTGTAGAGCTGAGTGTTCACCTGGCAGGGAGGGCAGAGCATCACTGACCCACAGTCACTTCTGAACATACAAACAGCCCGAAGCACAGGGTTTCTCTGTGTGAGGAGGGACAGTCAACACCCAGGGTGTTCAGACAGGTTTAGTTCCCTCCTAGGGACACACATCCTTCCCAGAGCAGGGTGCAGTGACCCAGGTGCTGGAAGGGGACTGTGACAGCTCCCCAAAGCCCTGCTCAGTCAAGCCCACCCCAGGTGGGGTCCAAGACCCCTCCACACAGTCAGGTATCTCAGAATCATGTGCTCAGCTTCCCTCCAACTTCTGCATCACCTGCAACATCAAATCACCCCCGAATCTGGGACAGAAATTCGGGATAGCTCAGCCTGGGTGATGCAGCCCAGGAGATGTCTGTCCCCCAGTGCTCAGGGTGAGGTTTGCAGAGGGGACACATCACCCAGGCAGCGAGGAGGGGTCAGGGGCACTCACAGGCCGCAGTTTGGGGGCGATGATGTCCAGCAGCAGGCACAGCACCTCCAACACCAGCACCCGCGGCCCCGCGCGGCTCCGGGCGCCGGGCGCGATCCCCGACACCATGGACACCACCAGGTTCTGCATGTGGGTCAGCTTGGCCAGGGCCTGGGGACAGGGCAGGGACAGCTCAGCCACCGTGTCCCACGGGGCAGAGGGCTGCCCCCGTGCCCCCTGGGCCTTGCCTCGTGCTGGCTGCTGGGGTAGGCCAGGCGGGGGATGGCGGAGCCCGCGAAGAGCAGGTGGAAGGCCACGGGCAGGAAGGGCAGGTAGCGCAGCAGCTGGAAGCTCTGCCCGTGCAGCACGGCCCGGCCCAGCAGGTCGGAGAAGCAGAGCCACTCCAGGGCCAGGCACACCGAGCCCAGGCTGGAGTCCCGCACCCTCATGGACAGGAAATTCTCGTGCAGGCCCTGGAAGGGGATGTGGGATTACAGGGCTGGAGGTCAGTGGATGGTCCCGCCAGAGCAAGTCACTGGCATTCTGAGCTTCTCACTGAGCTCCAGCACAACACAGGAAGGGGCCTGGCTCTCCCCCTGGCTGCTCTTACCTGGGCAAGCTTCTCCTGCTCCCCCGAGGAGACGGCGAGGTGCAGGATGTGGTGGAAGCGCTGGGAGGAGGAACTGAAGCCAGAGGAACCCCCGAAGTGTGACAGGTCCTCGTCACCCACCAGGAGCTGGGCTGGCAAAGAGGGGTCCATTCCTATCCTGTGCCTGGGGGGAGCCCAAAGGGAAGAGCTGAGGGTCCCCCAGTGCTGAAGGGATCAGCAAGGAATATTTGGATCCTTGCAAACTGAAGACAATGCCAATGCCAAATTATTGGCAGCTAAATGGAATGGACAAAAGGATCCAGAATGGCTTTAAACTGACAGAGTTTTTTTTTTAAACTCACAAAAACCACAGAACGTTGCTCCAAGCCCCATCCAACCTGGCTTTGAACACTTCCAAGGCTGGAGCAGCCACAGTTTCTCTGGGCAACCAAAATAACCAGGAAGCAGCACACCCCAAGCACCCAGCCAGACCTAACAAATCCCTCCTTTTACCTCTGCACCCTCGGGAGCTGGAAGATCTCCTGCCAGATGGAGAAGAGCCCCTTGTTTTGGTCCTTCAGGCCAATCTTCATCGTCTGCACCATCTGCATGTTCAGCTCCTTCTGCCCTCGGCCGTGCAGGAACTGCAATGGGAGTGAGGAGCTGGGGGGACGGGCACAGAGGGAGGGGGGATCTCCAAAACTCTGGGGATCCCGGACACAGCAGTGTCTCCTTCCTCCTCCATGTGCAGGGTTAAAATAGCACAGGGGACAGGGTGGATATTTTAGGGATCTGCCTAGGACACAGTTCTTTCCCCTCCATCCCCACCTGAGTCCAGAGCTGTCTGTGTCCCCCAGGCCCCCCATGACCCCGGTACCTGCAGGGTGTTGATGCAGGAGCGGATGTCGTTCTCCGTCTTCTCGCACAGGGCCAGCAGTGCCGCCGTGTCCGCCCGCATTCCCTGCTGGAGGGCGATCTGTGGGAGCAGGAGAGGGTGGTCAGCAGGGAGGGATGGCCAGCCAGGGGGTCAGGGGGGCCCTCAGCTGTGCCACACCTCGCTGAGCCGCTGGGCGAGCCGGGACGGAGCCGTGCGGGGGAAGTGGAGCAGGAAGGATTGCTGCCGGAGCGGGCGCAGCGCGGGCACGTACCTGGGGAGGGCACAGGGCTCTGAGTGGCCACAGCAGGGCAAGGAGGACAGCTACTAGTCATGGAATCATTCAGGCTGGAAAAGCCCTCTAAGACCATCCAGTCCCACTGTTCCCCAGCATTGCCAAGGCCACCACTAACCCAGGTCCCCAGGTGCCACATCCACAGGGCTTTTAAATCTCTCCAGGGTTGGGGACTCCACCCCTGCCCTGGGCAGCTGTGCCAGGGCTGGACAGTCTTTTCTGGGAAGGAACTCTCCCTCATATCCAACCTAAACCTCCCCTGGCACAGCTTGAGATTGTTTCCTCTTGTTCTGTCCCTTGTTCCCTGGGAACAGAGCCTGACCCCCCCCCCCAGCTCTCCCCTCCTGTCAGGGAGTTGCAGAGCCAGAAGGTCCCTCCTGAGCCTCCTTTTCTCCAGGCTGAGCCCCCCCCGCTCCCTCAGCCACTCCTGGTGCTCCAGAACCTTCCCCAGCTCCATTCTCTTTCCTGGACATGCTCCAGCCCCTCAAAGTCTTTCTTGTCACGAGGAGCCCAAAACTGCCACCCAGGATTTGAGGTGCTCCACTCAAAGGGAGACACCAACAGCCTCTACCTCCTCGCTCAGGGCAGGGTCTCAGCTCTCCATCCCCCCAGATCCACAGGTGACACTCACTGGTCGTTGCAGATGCAGATGATGGGCCTGAGCAACAACCCACCCTCACGCTGCCGCCTCCGGCCCGCGCCGGCCTCTCCCTCTCCCTGCACGTCCTTACGGTGGATGATGTTCAGCAGCACGTTGATAGATGCCTTGGGAAAAAAAAAACAAGGGCAGAAGGGATGAATTCTTACCACTGAGAGGCAAGAAACAGCTCGTGGAACAGGGGGTGAGCTGCTAATGGGGGAACAATGAAGGGGTTAATGCCAAAGGTGGTCGGGGCTCACCGCAGGCGCGCCGTCGATCTCGTCGATGATGAGACAGTTGGGCTTCTCACCGGCCCCCAGCACAGACTTCATCTGGGTGGCAGCTTCGATGCGGGTCTTGAACACCTCGGGGCTGCGGTCATCGCTGCAGGGAAGGTGGGCCAGGTTACTGTGGCATGGGGTTGGCTCTGGCATGGGATCACCTCCAGCACGGGATGGTCTCCAGCATCACCCACAGGACAGCATCACCCCTGGGACACCATCACTTTTGGGACAGCATCACCTCTGGGACACCATCAACCCCAGGACACCATCACCCTGGGACAGCATCACCCCTGGGACAGCATCACCTCCAGCATCACTGCTGGGACACCATCGCTTTTGGGACAGCATCACCTCCAGCGTCACCCCCAGGACACTGTCACCCCTGGGACATGGTCACCACCAGGACAGTGTCACCCCCGGCGTCCCCTCTGGCCTGGCAGCACCTGCAGCAGTGCTGGGCTGGCAGGGCCTCACCTGGCATTCATCTCCACGGCGTTGTACCCCGCGTGCCGGGCGATGACGTGGGCCAGCGTGGTCTTTCCCAAGCCAGGAGGGCCACAGAGCAGGGCTACCTGTGGCACAGAGGGCAGGTCAGCCTGGCAGGGATTCCTCCAGCTCCCACCAAGGAGGGAATGCCCTGCTCCTCACCCTGCTGGCAGGATGAGGGGACACCCCAGTACTGCCCTGTCTTGCTCACCTTGTATTTGGGTCTCTTGTGCTGGTCCAGCTCAGCCTCCAGAATCTCCTCTGTGAGCTGGACCTTCGTTTTCCACTTATTTGGGTGCTCCTTGGGATGGCTGAATGGGGGATGAGCTGCAGTGCTGGGCTTGCCCTTCTTCACAGCCTTCTCCTTCCCAAACACCACCGTGTCCCAGAGCTTGAGCCACTTCAGAAGGCAGCGGTTTGTGTACTGCGGGGGGGGGGAAGTGGGAAAAATCCATGGAACCTCAGAAGGATCAGGCCAAGGACAGAGGAAGGCTCTCCTCCATGGGACAGGCTGCTCAGAGTTCCACCTGGCACCTCCTGGTACAGCACGGGAATGGTGCTTCCCTTCCCAGCTCAACCACCACCCCACAGGGGAACCCAGGACAAGTCACATCAGCCCCATCCCTGCTGTCCCTCCTCTGTCCTGGCTCAACTCAGCACCTCTCAGCCTCTTCCATCATTTGCAACTCCCTACAAAACTTCTGATATTCAAAAAAAACCCCAAATTAGCCCACAATTCCTGGCTAAAGTCCTCCCAGTCTTTTTTGTCTTGTTCTGGTCAAGTTTCAAAATCTCTTTTGTTAGAAAGCCCACAGACTCCAGCTGAAACACTGCCATCCCAAGCTCTCCAGGACTCAGGACTGCTCCCAGGAAGGACCAGCACTTCCAAAGGCAACACCCTGATCCCACAGCATAAAGGAAGAGTTACAGAGGTGCTAATACCCCCCAAGCCCAGGCCTCCCCTTCTCCCAGCACCTCACATCATCACTGAGCAGCTCCATGTAGCGCCGGGGGGTGAACTTGTCCACCCAGAGGCAATGGGAGGCAGATTCCTCCTCAGGATCCATGTCCCCACCAGGTTCCAGGCTCTCCGTGCTGGGCTCACTCTCAAGGCAACTGTAAGAAAGAATTAACTTGACCCAAACCACGCAGGGAGTCAGGGAAGGGCTGGGAGTTACACCCAGATTTCCCACGCTGAGCACAACAAGGGCAAAGAGGCTCCTCTGCTTGTAGGCCCCAAAAATCTGGACCTCGTGGAGTGTCTTTGGGAGGCACATCAGGCAGCATGGCAGGGATAGGGTGGGATTTCATCCCAACATCTCACCTGTTTATGATCTCTGTCAGCTGCTGGGATACCTTCTGAACGTGCCTGAGACGCTGGAGCACAGAGAGAGGGAGAGCGGGGTCAGGGACACCCCAGTAACCCGTGGCTGGGGGGAACAGGGATGGGAGCCAGTCCTGTGGTATCAGGAATGGCAGGGAAAGATGGGAAGGTCAGTGTGAGACGTGGTACCTCTTGGTCCACCTGTTCCTTCAGGTAGGAGAAAGGCACCCCCAGCAGGTGGAGTGGCCTCCGTGCATTCCAGCCCAGGGAATCCGGGAGCTGCAGGGACACAGCACAAACAACCCCCTCCTGAACCAGCTGGAGAACACAGAGAAGCAAACCCAACCTCGAGAGCCCTGCTCACCTCCACCCCTGTCCTGCAGGGATCATCCCTCAGCACCAGGAAGACCCTGGTGCCCTGGGTGGAGGTCACATTGATATAATCCTCCAGGATGGGGGGTCTCTTGAGGACCCACTTCTTTTCAGAGGGTGGTGTGATCTGCAGGGGGATCATGCCGCTCATCTCCAGCTGGTTCGAGCTGGAAAACACCAAATTCCTTTAGCAGGGGTGAGGAAAAGGGCCCTTGAACCCCCTGAAGGTGGGGGCCAAGGGGCCTTTCCCTCATCCCTGCTAAAAATGGCTTTCAAGGTGGCCAACCTGGTATTCTGGGGAGCAAGAGGTGCCTCTGAGCCCCCATCCCAGGAGACATCAGGAGCCAACTCATCGTCTGCACCAAAATCGAGCTTCTTCACAGCCTCCAGGCGCTGCCGCTTCGGCTTCGGGGCTGGGAGAGACGCCGGGGAGGGGGGAAGAGGAGCACCATGATTGAGGGAGGGCGGTACCGGGGATGCTCCGCGCCCGGCACCGCTCGGGGAGGGAGGACAGGGCCCGGCAGCGCCGGGGACCGAGTTAAACCTACTGTGGGGTCCGGCCGGCGCTGGGGACCCGGCGGGGGCACAGCCCCGCTCCCTCTTCCTGCAGTGGGAGTCCCCGGCGGGGTCGGGCTCCTCCGGCGGCTGTTTCCTGCCGCGGAACTGCGAGACTTTGGGGCCGGCGGGCGGGGACGGCTCATCTGCAATAGGGGTCAGAGCTCCGGTGAGCGGCCACGGGCGGCCCTGCCCTCCCACCGCCCGGCCCCCCGGTGGCGGTCCCGGCCCGGCAGCAGCGCCCACCTCCGAGCTCCGCCAGCACCTCCAGCTCGGCGGCGAAGCGCTCGTAGAACTCATCGTCGGCAGCGCCCTCGGCGCTCTCGGTGCCCGCCATGGGCCGCGCACGCCCCGCCCCGCCTCGCCCCGCCCCGCGCCGCTGCCGCTCATTGGCCACGGCCGCGCCGGGCGGGGGCGTCCGCGTCGCTGATTGGACGCGACGCTCGGCCCGGGCCGGCGGGGGCGGTGCTGATTGGACGCGACGCTCGGCCCGGGCCAGCGGGGGCGGCGCTGATTGGACGCGGCGCGCGGCCCGGGCCGATGGAGGCGATGTAGCCGCGGCCGCCCCGGGAGCGCCCGGGACGGCGCCGCAGGTGGGGCGGGGGCGGGAGCGGGGCTGAGGTCTCAGAGCGGCGCGGGTCCCCTCTCCCGGGTCCCCTCTCCCGGGTCCCCTCCCCGGTGTCTGTGTCCCTTCCGCCGTGTCCCCGCCGTCGCGTCCCGTGTCCCCTCCCCAGCGCCCCGTGCACCCAACCGGAGCCGCCAGGATCGCGGCTCCGCTCCAGCGGGGAGCACGGGGAGGCCACGCGTGACACCGGGACGGGGATGGGCTTGTCCCGGGACGCGGGGACGGCGGCAGAGCTGTGCGGTGTGACAGCGGCGCGGCTGCGGGACCGCCACGGCGGGGGCTGTGTCACCGGGACCGCTGTGGGACCCGCGCCAGCACGGGGTGACGCCGGGGGGGCTGCGGCACACATGGAGCGTGACACCGGTGTGACACCGGTGAGGCTGCGAGACATGCAGGGTGACATCAGTGTGACACCGGGACACACAGGGTGACACTGGTGTCCCTCTGGGCCGAGCAGGGTGACAGCGGTGTTGCTCTGGGAGTCACACAGCGTGACACTGGTGAGGCTGAGAGACCCATGCTGGGTGACACTGGTGTCACTGGGCCGAGCAGAGTGACATTGGTGTTGTTCTGGTCCTGTGCGGGGTGACTCTGGTACCACACAGCACCAGTACCTCTCCAGTCCTATGAGGTGCCCCACTCCCTGCTCTATTCCCAGTCTGCCCTGCCTGGGTCCCATCACTGCCCAGGGTGCTGTCCCACCCCTGTGACACCCACCTTGCAGCTGGAGGCTCCCCCCACCCCTCTCACCCCAATTCCCATGTCACTCCCGCAGGGCGCTGGCCATGGAGCCGGGCACCATCGACAACCTGTCCATCCTGTACCAGAGCTCCGACTTCATCGTGGTCAACAAGCACTGGGACATCCGCATCGACAGCAAGATGTGGTACGAGACACTGACCCTGCAGAGCCAGCTCCGGCACCGCTTCCCCGAGCTCGCCGACCCCGACACCTACTACGGCTTCAGGTGAGTGGCCAGGCACCCACCCGGGCTGTGCCCTCGGCTGGGGGCACCCACAAGTTCCCCAGGATGTTCCTGCACCCCTGTCTCCTCCCCAGGTTCTGCCACCAGCTGGATTTCTCCACCAGCGGGGCCCTGTGTGTCGCTCTCAACAAGGCGGCGGCGGGAAGCGCCTACAAGTGTTTCAAGGAGCGGCTGGTGACCAAAGCCTACCTCGCCCTGGTGAGCCCACCCTGCCAGGGCCTGCTCGGGGCTGCCCTTCTGGGCAGGCTGAGCACCTCTGCTGGGAGGCTGAGGGAGCTGGGGTTCAGCCTGGAGAAGGGAGTGCTCCAAGGAGACCTGAGAGCCCCTTCCCCTAAAAGGGACTCCAGGAGAGCTGGAGAGGGACTTGGGACAAGGGATGGAGGAATAGAACAAGGGAGAATGGCTTCCCACTGACAGAGGGCGGGGTTAGATGGGATATTGGGAAGGAATTTCCCCCGTGAGGGTGGTGAGGTTCTGGCACAGGTTGCAGCTGCCCCTGGAATTGTCCAAGGCCAGGTTGGATGGGGCTTGGAGCAACCTGGTCTAGTGGAAGATGGGTTGGAACTGGAACTGGGTGGGCTTTAAGGCCCCTTCCAACCCAAACCATTCCAGGACTCTGTGATTCTATGAATTGCAGCTTGGTCTGCTTCTTGCATCCATCTGGACACAGTTCTGTGCCACGTGTTCTAGGAAAACCCTACTGGAGCAGGGAGGTTGGACTGGGCGTCCCCACTGGGGACTCTCCCAACCTTTCCTGTTCTGTGATTCCACGATTCCTGGCACTGAGGGGTTGGTGAGGAGCACGTGCCAGGGCTCAGTTTCAAACCCCCTTTCTGCCCCTAGGTGAGGGGCCACGTCAGCCAGAGCCGGATGACGATCCGCTATGCCATCGGGAAGAACACCATGGAGGGCAGGACCCACATGATGTGCATCGACGGGACAGAGGGTGAGCCCCCCTTCCCTGCACTGCCCAGACCCCTTGAGCCTCGCTGGGGGATGGCAAACCCCCTTTGGATCTCGTTGCAGGCTGTGAAAATCCCAAGCCTTGCCAGTCGGAGCTGATCGTGCTGGAGCACGGATCCTACAGCGGAGACCCCGTGACCAAAGTGCTGCTGCAGCCCCTGACAGGTGGGGGTTGGGGTCAGGGCAGCAGCTCTGGGGGGCTCTGACGTGGAAGCAGAGCCTGGAAGGGGGATGAGAGAAGCCGAGAACTGCCGGGCTCAGGGGGGACAAATGTTACCTGGTGCGTTGTCACCTCGCGCGCTGAAGGAGGGATTCAGGGATAACCTGTCCGTGATCCCTCCACTCCTGCTCTCCCCAGGGCGGACTCACCAGCTGCGGGTTCACTGCAGTGCTGTCGGTCACCCCATCGTGGGGGACTTCACGTACAGCCTGGGCCAGGACAGCAGCCCCTACAGGATGATGCTCCACGCCTACTACCTGCGCATCCCCGCGCGCGGGGAGCTCATCGAGGTGTGCGCGCCCGACCCCTTCGTGCCCGCCATGGACAGCAACTGGGAGCCCCAGCGCGTCACCCGCCGGCTGGAGGACACCATCCAGGAGCTCAAGGACAAGGTGACGCAGCAGGAGCAGGAGCAGCAGGGCCAGGAGGCCGTGGGTGGTGGTGCGGAGGAGGAGCAGCCCCGGAGCGAAGCCGGGAGCGCGGAGCCGGAGGAGCAGCGGGCGCGGTGCCAGCAGTGGTTGGCAGAGTGGGCTCTGGAGTGAGCACGAGCCACGTCCCTGCGTTTCCAGCTCCATCTTTGTCCCAGTGGGTCCCCTCGGAGCCCAGCGCTGACTCCACGCCTGCACCTCCTGTATGCCAAGGCTTCCCTCGCTCACGGGGCTGGATTAGGCACATTGAGCAGCGGTTAGGGTGGGTTTGCTTTTTAACGTCCATCATCCAGTTGGCCACGGGATGCCCCTTCCCCAGTTCCAGGCCTCAGCAGCAGAGTCAGTGTCACACACCAGCTTAGAGTGACCCCAAAGCTTCCCATCCCTGTCCTGGGGCTCAGGCCCAGCCGGGGCACCACAGACACTGCCTTTGCCATGGCATTCCCACAAACCCTCCGTGCTTGGATGCTGAAGTGTAGCCCAGCACAGGGAGGGGAGGACGTGCCACGAGCAGCTTTGGTGTCCGTGTCCCCCATTCCCATTCCCTTCACTCCAGCTGCTGCACTCACTGGCACATGTGTGGGAGGTGGGACAGTGGGGGTCTGGAGCAGAGGCTGGGGGCACCAACAGCCCCCCAGTTTTGGGGTGCTCCAGGTGTTTGGCCCACAGAGATGTGCTGGGATGGGCACAGGAGAGGTCCCTGCCTGGCACCAAAGTGCTGCCCATCCCTGCCCCGCACTCCCCTCCTCCCTCAGCCCTCCCATGGGGTTTTTAAAGGTTTGGTGAAGGTGAGAGGGTTGATACAAATGGATTTTAAACCTTTTTCAATTTTCTAGGGGAAGAATCTAGTCTTTTAGGGGTTGTAAAATACGGGTGGTCTCAGAAATGAGGTATTTTTAGTATTTCTGTGGTCGGAGAGCCAGCAGCCCAAAGCTTTTTTAATGGATTTTATTATTCCTTCTACTGGCATTGCCTTTCCTGCTTTTATCCTGGGTGTGGGTGTAACCCCTGCTGAGACAGGTCAGAGGACACGAGCCCCTTGCTGCTCACCTGGACAAGTCCTGGCTTGATCCCATGGTGTGGCTCCTGGTCCCATGGCGTGGCTCCTGGCTGGCAGGTTTCCAGAGGGTGCCAGAGGAAGGTCCTTTGGGTGGACAGTTTGGGAAGGCTCTGGAGCAGTAGGAAATGGATGAAGCTGAAAGAAAGACTGATGTGGTGGCTCAGCTCTGCTGGCGCTCAGCTTTGCAAGATTCCAAGAAGAGTTTCTCTGGAAGTGCCCTTGCTTTGCTGGTCATCCTGCTTTGCTTTCCCTTTCCCACCCTGCTCGTCCTCTCCAGCCCTTGGAGGACATTTGGAAATGAGGAGAACAGGACAGCTGGGGAGGGACAGAGGGGCTGGAGCCCACTGCACACACATCCCCATCCCAGGGGCATCGGCATATCACTGTGTGCCCAGAGTTGTTGTCACCCCACCAGCCCCATCCCATGGAAAATGCACCTGACAGGGGCTACACACAACTGACATTCCCACTCTGAGGGAGAATAAAATGTCACAGCTCTCTCCCTGTGGGTGAACATACCCTGCAGGTCACCAAAATCCCGGGGGGAATTGCATCACCCGCCCCTTGTGTCCCTGGGTGCAAGTTCACTGTGCTTTTGTGTCTTGGTGGGGATGGCTCTGAGGTGCCAGCCCTGGGCTCAGGGTGGGTTGGAGGAGCAGGAGACCCATCTCCTTCCTCCCAAGCCCCCTCCCTGCCCATCCCATGTCCCAGGAGTGGCCGGGAAGGGAGAGGCAGCCGCGGGCAGGTCCCAGAGCTGTAAATTACCCTCATGAACCTGTTTGCCAAAGAATGAAGGGGGGTGACGTGCACGGGAGGTGCTGAAAAGTGCCAGGGGAGATTTACATGTCACAGGTGGGACACAGCCTGCCCTTCCCACTGGGAACATCCGGGATGGGGTGGATCACTGGGGTGGGATGTGGGGACACTGATGGACCATCCCTGCTGGGGGCTGTGTGGAGGAGCCCCCTCCCCAGCACCCATCAGCCTTCGTGTGCTGCACTTATACCCAACACCACAGAGACCAGAGATAAATAGGTGTTTTCCTTACCCTGCAGAGAGTGTTTTCCAGGTGCCCTTCCCGGCATCCCGTCCTGCTCCCTCCTCTCTGCCGGCACTGCCACGGGGCGTTGGCTGCGAATCTCCCGGTACTGGGGTGTGTGTTGTGATGTTCTGTGCACTTGGCAGTACCCGTGTTGTTGCCTCTCACTGTATTAAACGTGTCTCTGCCCTTCGCCCCCTGTCTCTCAATCCAACGCGGCTCCGGGGGCTTCCAGGAATGAGCCCGGACCGGCCCGACGGGACCGGCCCCGGGGCTCCAGCCTGGCCAACCTGCTGTGTGAGCACCGCACCGCGGGGTCCATCCTCCCCCTGCTGGAATTCCCGGCCAAAACCACCGGGATGAGCGACCCCAGAGCCCTCCCGGGTTTAGGAACAGAGGTGTCTGAGGATGGTGGAGGCAGCTGGGGCAGATGTCCGTGCCACATCCTGTCCCCTGCCCGTCCCTGCCAGCTGGGATTGTCCCAGGCAGACGAGAAAAGCTCCTATTTTGGGAACATTGTGTCTTTCCCTGGCAAGGAGGTGGGGAGCAGCCCTGGGGCTGACAGGGTTTAGGGGGTGCACAGGGAAAGCTGCTGTCACTCCTGATGATTGGATGCTCCCAGGGCTGGAACCCCTGTGCTCTGGAGCCAGGCTGGGAGAGCTGGAGGTGTTCACCTGGAGAAGACTCCAGGGAGACCTGAGAGCCCCTTTCAGTGCCTGAAGGGGCTCCAGGAGAGCTGGAGAGAGACTTGGGACAAGGGATGGAGGGACAAAATGAGGGGGAATGGCTTCCCACTGCCAGAGGGCAGGGTTAGATGGGATATTGGAAGGAATTCTTCCCTGTGAGGGTGGTGAGGCCCTGGCACAGGTTGCCCAGAGGAGCTGTGGCTGCCCCATCCCTCCAAGTGTCCAAGGGCAGGTTGGACGGGGCTTGGAGCAACCTTGGAGCAACCTTCCACCTCAGTGGAAGGTGTCCCTGCCCATGGGAGGGGATGGGACTGGATGGGCTTAAGGTGCCTTCCAACACAAACCATTCTGGGACTCTGTCAGTGCTCCTCACTCATCCTGCAGTCAGAGCCTACAAACAACCTGCTGAGGTCCCAAGGAAGGGACTTGGGCAGATGTTCTTGGCACGTTCAAGTTCGGGGTAGACCCTGATCCTGTGTCAGCTCCTGAGGGTGTTTCAGGGTCAGTTTTAAGCTCTGTGGGGACACAGTGGACTTGGTGACCTGCAAAGGGGCTCCAGTGTGTCCCTGCCCTCCTGCTCCAGCCGCCCCTGCCCAGCCAGCCCGGGGCAGGGGCCGTGTCCCACCAGCATCCTCATAGCAAACAAGTTTCTGTAATTTTACCACTGCAACAGGAGCTATTTTTACAGTAAATCCTTCCAAAATAGAAACCAGCAACACCCGCGGGCGGCGGCCGAGCCCCGGGGCGGCAGGACCGGTTGGGGGACGGGGCTGGGGACAGGACACAACTGGGAGCACTGGGAGAGGTGACAACCCCCCTTGGCACTGTGCCAGCAGCTCCAGGGACCCTCGGAGAAGTCTGGTACCCACAAATCTCTCTGAGAAGGGGGTGCAGCCTTGCTGCCAGCCCAGCCACCCACTCCAGCTGCTCTGGCCCTTCCCTTTTCCCGGGATAAACACTCAGGTAACGTTTGTGCTCACGGCATCAGGCTCCTCCAGGCTGTCATCCCACAGCCTCAGCAAGGATTTGTTTCCTTTCTTTTTGGTCTCCTTCATGGCACATGCTGGATGGCATTTCGGAGCATGATCAGGGAGAAAGCTGTAAAAGAGGGAATAGGGAATAGGATTGTCCATGGTTAATGGAAAAAGGATGGATGGGCGGGAAGCAGCTCCCAGAGGGTGCTGAGCCCATCACTGAGCACTCGTCTGTTCTGCACCTCAGTTGCCCTGTAAAATAAACCCCTGAACAGCTCAAAAGGTTTCCCACTCCCTGGGAGCACCTTTATCTCCCTCAGGAGCACAGAAATCACCAAGCCCAGAGGATTTATCTCCCTCTGGATTCATTTTGGCTTCAGCTGAACCAGAAGTTCAAAGTTTCCTTTACAGGGGGGAAAAAAAAAAAAAAAAAAAAAAGGAAACAAAACCAAAACCGGGGAGAAGGGAAGGAGCCTGACAAAACACTGTTGAGAAACTGCCCCGTCACACCCCTGTCGGGAGCAACATCCCCACCCCGCACAGATAAGTGCCGAGCGCTGCCGGCGCTGCCCATCCCCGGCCCCGCGGGGGGAGAGGACCTGCCCGGCTGAGACCTCGCCACGGAGCCAGATCCCCCCGGAGGGAGAGGAGGAGAACGGCTCGGCACGGCCACGGTGGGATTTGGGGAACAAAATGAGCCTCAAGGGGAAAATTCCTTGCTTTGAACTTGCGTTGAGTTCGAACTGTGGGCAGCAATGGGCTCAGCGGGGGGATTTTGGGAGCAGGGATGGATTTTCCATCGGGGGCGATCCAGGTGAGAGGTGTGGAGTGGGGAACAGCGGGAAGGAAACACCTGCTGGGACTCCTCCCCTGGGCTACACCGGGTTTCTCCCAGTCCCATGTGGATACGGGGGATGGAGGGGGACCCCGTCCCTGCAGGGCACAGGCAGGAGCAGGGCACTGGGTGTCAGGGGGGACAAGTTATTGTGGAGTTTCTTTTAATGACGAGTGGAGAATTAAATCCTGTTTTTCGTTATATAGGATTTAAAATCTCTCCCTTGGTTGTGGGGAATCTGTGCAGGCAGCACAGGTGGGCACACTGACCCACCCTGATCCCACAGCTCCAACCTGAGCACTGGGTGAGAGAATCGGCTGCAGAGAGAAGAACCCCAGGGGTGGGACACGGCTCCAGCCTCGCGTGGGGTGAGAGAATCAGCTGCAGGATTCCCAGCACCATCCCCAGGCACTGACCCTGAGTGTGGGACACGGCTCCAGCCCCATTGCTGGGTGAGAATTGGCTGCAGGACCCCCAGCACCTTCCAACAACCCCGAGTGTCGGACACGACCCTCCGGACCTACGCCGAGGGCGGAGCCCCAGCACCAGCACCATGGTGTGGGCAGCCCCAGCCCCGGCTGCCATCGCCCTCTGCCTCCGTGAGTGACACCTCGTGTCCCTAAAGCTGCTTTGGGACCCCCATCCACCCCCAGCGCCAGGGATGCTCCAGCCCGTGCTGCTCCTCATCCCCATCCTGCTCGGCTTCGGCACTCCCTGCCCCCTGCCTCCTGCTCCCCTCAGCATCCACAGGCAGTGGGAGATTTTTCCCAAGGACAGGGACAGATTTCCAGGGACAGATTTCTCCCTTTTTGCCTTCCAAACCCACCCAGAGGGACCCCGGGGTGCCTGGGCTGGGGGCTGCTCTCTGCATAGAGGTTTAAGTGAACATCATTACATTGCCGAAGAAAAGGCTCTTCCCAGATTTTAAACCTGGACCAGCTGTGGAACATCCCCTGACCACCTGTACATACATCCATGGATGTTTCCTAACCTGCTCCTGCTTCCTTGCAGGTGTCTCCACAAACCTGGTGAAAGCTGCAGTGGTGAGTCTCCCCCGGCTCCGCTGGCTCCCAACGCTCCAGGGCTTTCCCAAACTTCTCAGCTGGTGCTGGAGGTGCCGGAGCTGCCGTGGTTCCTCCATCCCTCAGCTGCAGGGAGGCACAGCTGTCACCTGCCTGCTGTCCCCCTGGGCAGCCCATGGCCTGTCTCTGTCCCATCCCACCCCTCACTCACCCACTGCCCAGCAGCTTCCCTGCCCTGCTCCCAGACCAAGGGCTGGCACCCTGATGGGCTCCCAGCCCCCCCCCAGCTCTGGGGAAGCAGGGACAGACCCACTGAAGGGTCCCCACTCCTGAGAGTGGCTGTGGTGGCTTTTGTCCCCACATGTCACCAGGGCAGCCTTCAGCCAGGTCAGATCCCATTCCCTGCATCTAAAATCCCTTCTTCCCACTCCTTGCCTGGGCTGAGCATCCCTCATCCTGTCCCCAGGCTGCCCTGGTCATTGGAGCTGTCCTGTCCACTGCTGAGCAGCACCCTGGGTAAGTACAGCCCCAGCCAGAGCTCTGGGTTTTGGGGGGTCTGGGCAGTGGGGCCAGTGTGTGTTTGACTGCTCCCCACATCCACGCCCGGCTGCTGTGACGGGTCCCCGGGCTGGGGAGGATTTACAGCCTCGCACAGCCGGTTCCGTGCCTGTGCCCGGGCAGGGATTCCGGTTGCTTTGGCTCCTCCTGGAGCACAAACACACCAAGAATTCCCTTTCCTTTATGGGGCTGACACAGGTGGAGCAGGAGCCTGCCCCGAGCAGCTTCATCTCATCCCAGGCTGGAGCGGAGCACGGACCGTGAGTGTTGCCCAGTCCAAACCAGTCCAGAGCTCTTGGGCAGGGGAAAAATGCCCCTGTGCTGGTGGGCATCTGGGTGCTCCCAGGAGTGGGGAGGCACAGGACCAGGCAGAAAGCTGTGGGATTCTCATAAAGTAACTGGGGAGGTGGGGAAAGGACCTTACAGAACACTGGGGGGGGTTGCTCTTACCTGGGAGCAGGAATATGGCAGCAGCAGCAGCTGGGAAGGAGTGGGACAGGGTGGGATATTCCCCAGGCAGGGTCAGCACCAAGTGGAGGGCACTGCAAGATCAGAGGATGCTCCTATAGATGACCTGGAGAGTTTTTAGTTGCCTTTAACAGGACAAAGTGCAAGTGGGCTGCAAAAACACCCCCGTGTTCTTCAGAAATAACTTTAAGGAACGGAAGCAAATAAGGCTTTATGGGGTGGGGATGGGAGGAGGATCCACAGTGGCTCAAGCTACGTTACTGCGATTCCCTGTTCATTCACCAGGGCTCTTCCAAGGGGTTCTGAGCCCCATGGCAGGACCAGGGCCAGGTGGGAAGGGGGGACACACCATCTGCCTGACACAACTCCTCACCCACAGGCTGCCCCTCCGAGCCCATCACTGCCACCACCATCGCCACGAACCTCCTGTTATCCCTGGATTACACCTCTGAGGAGTTCAACCTGTGCCTGAGCAACGATGTCTTAATGGAAAACCTGGAGGCTCTGCTGGACATGCCGTTCACCGTGGAGTACCACGAGGTCATGAAAGAAAAGGTGGACCAGGTAAGGGCAGGAGGTCCCAACAGGAGGTCCCAGCAGCCCCTCAGCAGGATGGGCACAGTCTGGGATGGGCAAGACCTGCTGTGGGAACGGGCATCAATGGATGTGGGGATGAAGGTGCCCGAGCGAGTCCTCTGCACCCATTCCCACCCTATTTTCCCTTCCCTCACCCTGGTTTCTGCCCCCTGGCCTGGCCCCACAGACTTACCCGTCGGGGATCCCGGAGGAGCAGCTGAGGCGCCTGGGACTGCTGGCCCGCCTGTACTCGGAGGAGGAGATCAGTCAGTGGTCAGTGACGTCCAATGACACACTGGCAGCCCTGCTTGACCCCTCGGGAGGGCGCTGGGATGATTCCCAGGTAAATCCATGGTGGCAGCAGGAGATGAGTGCTGGGGAACCCAAAATGGGCCAGCCCATGCCCCAGCCCAGCTTGGGGCAAAGGTGTGTTTGGCAGCACACCTTTAACAGGAGCATCTTCCTGCCCGCCCTGTGTCCCACCACGTGCCCTGTGCTCCACAGGTGCAGCAGCTGCTCAGCAGGTACCTGACCCTGGGGGGCACCTTGACCGGGCCCCTGCTCCAGGCCATCGGGGGCAGATGCCTGTGCAACCTGCAGGAGGAGCAGATGGAGCAAATCCCCGCCCAAGCAATCGGGTGAGGCTCTTCTGAGGGGCACTGGGCAGTCCTGCGAGGGTCCTGGGACTGTGGGGAAGGGGGTGCTGGGATGGCAGCCCCCCAGCTCTGTTCTGGCTCTGCCCACTCCCAGGCAGCAGGGTGGGATCGCTGCTCCCACTCCCAGCTCCTGCCGGAGCTCCGGCACCGTGAGTGGGGACTCCCCACACAGCTCCCCCAGCCAACAGAACCCTTGGGCTGTGGGTTGGGGTGCTGCCCCTCTCTGAGCTGTGACCCCCCCTTCCAGGACTGCTGGGCAGTTAGACATTTCTGCCTGCTCCCAAGCCAAGAAGGAGCTGCTCTACAGGAAGGCTCGGGAGGCCTTTGCTGACCTGGCCAACACCCCCAGTGTGTATTACTGCCGGCTCCGGCCATACCTGGGTAGGTGCTTCCTCCTTCCCCCTCCCTCCCACCATGAGGCTCGCTGTCTCTTCCTCATCCAGGGAGGTTTGGCCATGCTAGGACAGGTCTGGCAGCCCCAAAGGCTCCCCAGAGGAGTTGGGATGGTTTGTACACATCCAGGTACCACCTCTCTTTAAGGTGGAGCTCCAGCAGAGGACCTGAAAGCCTTGGCCAATGCTGGCGTGGCCATAGACATGGATATGGACACCTTCCTGTCCCTAAATCCCAAGGAACTGCAGGTACAGCCCCTGCCCCTCTCCCCTCTGCAGGGCAGGGCTGACCCAGGGCTGGGCAGGGGGTCTGAGGCCTGAGTCCCATCAAATCACCAATTCTCCACTTTTTTACCTGTGTAAAGTTTCCTTTGGAAGTTTTTCCTTGCTCTGCAGCCCCACTAGAAAGGCATTTAGGGGTGATGCCGGCGGTGAGGATGAACGAAGGGGGTGTTGTGTGTGTGTATGTGTTGCAGAAACTCAGTGTCATGGACGTGAAAAATTTGCTCGGGGAAAACCTCCCCGAGCTGAAGAAAGCTGAGAACGAGCCCATGGTGATGGGCTGGGTGGAGAGACAGTTCCAGAGGGAGCTGGACCGTGTCCTGGGAATCGGCCTGCAGGGAGGGATGGAGGACCCCACGGGGACAACCACGCCTGCTGCCCCCCCCACCACAGCCAGTGTCACCTCCACAGCCACCAGCCCTGTGCCCACCACCCTCTCAACTGTCCCCACCTGTCCTTGCTCCACCACCCCAGATATTGTCACCTCCACAGCCACTGTCCCAACCCCTCCTTACTCCACTACCCCAGCCAGCGTCACCTCCAGAGCCACTGTCCCCACTTCCATCACCCTCCCCACTGTCTCCACCCCTCCTCATCCCACCACTCCAGCCAGTGCCACCTCCACTGGCACTGTCCCTGTGCCCACCACCCTCCCCACTGTCCCCACCCCTATTGCCACTACCACCCCCCCGACCACCCAGTCAAGTACAGTCCCCCTCCAGACCCCCACCCCAAGTGCTCTCAGCCCAACCCCCCTAAACAACAGTCCCCCCTCCACTGAGAGTCCCCCTGCCACTTCCACTGCCACCTCCACTGCTCATCCCACTCTGACCACCTCCATCGCCCCCCCGTGCTCCACCCACCCGTCTCCCACCACAAATAAGGCCACCCCGTCTCCTGTCCCCCTCCTCCCCACCACCCTGGCCCCTGTCAACCCCAACACCACCTCTCCCAGCTCTGTCCCAGTCCCTGCTGTCACCTCCAGGGCCACCACCAGCACCAGTGTCGGCACTGACCCAGCTGGTACCACCCACAGCACCAGTTCCCCTCTGGTGCCCGTGAACACCCCAGCACCCGGGGGGACCACTCACCCTGCTCCTGCCACCCACAGCACTGTCATCCCCAGCACCCACAGTGCTGCCAGCACCCCTGTCCCTAATCCCACCTCTGCTCCCACTGCCACCCCTGTCCCTAATCCTACCTCTGCACCCACTGCCACCCCTGTCCCTAATCCCACCTCTGCTCCCACTGCCACCCCTGTCCCTAATCCTACCTCTGCACCCACTGCCACCCCTGTCCCTAATCCCACCTCTGCTTCCACTGCCATCCACACCACTGTCACCTCCATCTCTAATCCCACCTCTGCTCCCACTGCCACCCATCACACCCTCACCTCTGTCTCTAATCCTTCCTCTGCAGCCACTGCCACCCACACCACCATCACCCTGAGCACTCCCAGTGCTCCCAGCACTCCTGTCCCTAATCCCACCTCTGTTCCCACTGCCATCCACACCACTGCTCTCCCTGTCCCTCACTCCCCCTCTGCACCCACTGCCACCCACAGCTCTGCCCGCCCTGTCCCTCTCTCCACCTCTGCTCCCACTGCCCCAGCCACAAGCCCCCCTCCCCACAAGCCCACCCCAGTTCCCAGCTCCACCATCTCCACCCAAAAGAGCATCATCTCCTCCACGCCCGAGACCACCACAGTGCCCTGCCCGACCAGTGGCTCCCCGGGATTCCCCAGCCCTTCCTCCACCACCACCAGCAGTGAGGCCACCAAACCAACCCCCGGAGCTGTGCCGGAGTCACCGCGACCAACATCCAACGGACACATCAACCTGCAGCCCAAGCCTGGTAAGGTGGGAATGTTCCGAGTCAGGAAAGGCTTAGGAATGATGGTGAGGCCGAGGTCTTCAGCAGTAAGCAGATGATCCACCTCATTCCTGCTGGATTCAGTCCTGGCTTCACGGGCAGTGACGTGTCTGTGCAGCCCCCGGAGCTGCCTCAGGTCCTGCCAGCTCTCAGGTCTGCCCAGGAGCACCCGGAGGTGTCTCCGAGCCCCCCCAGCCCCCAGCACTGCAGAAAACTGGAATAATCCTGGAGAAATCCTGGAGGAATCCCACTCCTAATCCCTGGGCTGCTCTCTACCTGGGTTTGGCCTTCCCTGTTTTAGCTGGGCATGGTGTTCCTGAGTGCAAGCACTAAAGTCTGAGCTCCTTTGCTCTGGCAGAGCTGCCCCTGTAGCTTTAATGACCCTGGGGATTCACTCCTGCCTTGTGCTGGTGAGTCAGGAAGGCTCAGCCTGGGGACAGTCACACCTGGGGCAGGCCAGGGTCTGAGGAGAAGGTACAGGCAAGGTCCCAGGGGGCTGAGAAGTGCTGTCCTGACACATGGGACCCCCTGGGATACCTGAATTCCACTGCCCTCTCAGCTCACACATGCCCTGCACCTGCATAATCCCATTACTTGTGTTCTCCCCACAGATTCAGGACCCAGACTGTCCTCCTGCCTCATCCATGTGCTGGCTGTCACCGTGGGGACCCTGCTACTGCAGGGGCTGCTCTGAGTCCCCCCCTCAGCACCACACCCACCCCATCCCTCCTTCATCTCCACCACCCTGCAACACAATGGTGCTGGGAAATTCCCTGCTGGAAAAGCAGAAACCTGGGAAAGGAAGAGAACTCCTCCATTTGATACCAGCACAGAACGGGATCATTATTTTTGAGGCTGGGCAGTGAAAGGAGAACTGGTATTTTTCAGCCCAGAGAAGCCCCACGGGTACTTACTAGCAGTTTACTCCATGTAGTACCAGCAGTGCTGAGTGCTCTGACAGGGCAATAACACCAGGCCCACTTCTACCAGGGGCTTTCCTTCTAAGGAATCCCACTGGGATCTGTGAAACAGTGGGACAACTCAGGGATTGGAGTCACTGGCCACTGCAAAAGAAGCAGAACACAGCCCAGCAATGCAGCTGAGAGATCCCCAAAATGGCATTTACTCATTTCATGAACTGCTTTTTGATCCAGATCTGTTCAAACTCCACGAAGACTCCCATGGGATGATTCACTGAAGATAATTTATCTTGATAACTGGTGCAATGCTATACAATAAACCATCAATCAACTAGTGTTTTCCTAATCTTTGAGGTGTTTAGTGCTTAGTATTGTACTTTTTCTAGCTTAGATCTAAAGTCTGCACTGAAGGGCAGAGCAGGCTCTCCTGCTCTCATTCTGTAAAGCAATGACAGCAAAGATTATTTTATATAGATATCTATATCTATATCCCTCTTTCTCCTCCAGGCTCTCCTCCCTGGGGGAAAGGGGATTGTCAGGGGCTGGATACAGGTTGCACTGAGGCATTTTTTGACAGAAATTCCCAATAAGTGGGGGAACAAATTGTTTAAAACCTATAAAGTTTTTTCCCCTCCCCCTGAGGAAGCTAAGAACACCCTCAGCTCTTAAGTGTTGAATAATCAACACCAAGGAAAAGTAACAGGCAGGTCTGGGGGCTCTGCCCACTCAATTTTGGCAGCCTGAAGGAAGAGCAGACAACAGCAACTTTGCTTTAGCATTTTTTTACTTAATTCCATGATTTATTTACAGTCAGCCAGCAAACTTCCCTTCCACTCTGAGGTCTTGGCAGTGTCACGAGATCAGGCTCTGGGAAATGTCATTTTTAACCTTAAACCCCCCAGTAAAACATGCACGTGGTTTGGGTTGCAGTGTCATGATTGGGGCTGACCTGGACTTGGGCTCTACCAAAGGCAAAGGTCCTGCTCTGAAGAGTCTGGAATCTTCCCTTCAGACACAACTGGGTTTTTCCGAGTGATTTGAAAGACAGAAGTACCTAGAAGTGATTCCTGGGCTGATCCCAGTTGCCTGGTGCTCTGGGCACCCCTCAGCCCCAGGCTGGAGGTGCCCACAGGCCTCAGAGCAGGTCACAGGATGGAACCAACCCCTGGTCTTGCTTCCTCTGGAGAGAAGATGGTCAGGACAGGATGGACATCATGAGGAAAGTGAGGAGCAGGGCAGGCAGCAGGTGCAGTGCCATGGCCATGGCACCCAGAGGGGCTGAGGATGGTGCTGGAGGACAAAGAGGGGCATTAGTGCAAAGGAACCAGCGACTGAGCTGCTCCTCTGTGGGGAAAACATCTCCTCATGCCCCATCCAGGATTACCTTGGCTTTTCTCACAGCCCCACCGAGTCAAGTTTGAGGGTTTGGAACTAGAAGGTCCCTTCCTACCCAAACCATTCTGTGATTCCATGATTCTAAGCCCAAATCCAATACACCACAGAGGAGGAGGCCCTGGGAGCGCTCACTTAGTTGGGATGTTCAGCCAGTGAGGAAGCTCCCAGTGGGATTACAGGGCTTCAGGCTCCTCAGCAGAGCTGAACTTGCTGCCCCAGTTCTTCTCCTTGTTGCAACCCCAAAACAAGTATTTAAAACCCAATCCAGCCTTCAGAGGTCCTGAAAACACTCACCTGGGAATTTGGGAGTGATGAGGTTGATGTAGCCTTCCTGTGTTCCCCCCGTGAGCCCGATGTACAGCTGGTCCAGCTGGGATTGTTGCTGTACCCGGATCCACTCCCGGACAGGAGACCTGTACTGCCACTTGGCCAGGTCTGGGAGGTTGATCCCCAGCAAGCCCTGAACCTCACGGGGTGTCAGGCTCTAGGAGGAATCCCAGAGCAGGAGTTAGGGGCGGAAATGTAGGAATGGAAATTACACATCTGGCCAAGAAAATGACACCTCTGGCCAAGGAAATGGTGAGGTTCCTATTGGCAGAAGTGGGAAGAGCAAGGAAGACAAATTCCTGCCATGGTTCCCCTCAGGACAATCTTCCCTCAGGGTTGGGGAATGAACACGATGGTTCCTCAAAGGCTATTTCTGTTGTCCTCTGATGACAAATCTCCTAAACTCAACTGGGGGCCCCAGTCCCTGCCCAAATCACTGGGATTTCTCCCAAAATTGATGGCATTACTGCCAAGAGTCTGGTTAGAAGATCTGTCACACAGCTGTGACCGTGGTCTAGTGGACACCTGTCCCCTGCTCCTGTCACCAGTGCTATGAGCCTGCTCTGGAGGAACTCAGCTGGCTCAGCTGCCATCTAGGACTCCAAATGAGACTTTATAAGAAGCTTCAGGCCAGTTCTCCATTTTCTACCAGTCCAGCATCATTCCGGGTTTGATGGAATGACTCCTGATTTCCATCAGTGGACAAGGCAACCAAACCCAACTACTCAGCAAAACACAAACACCAGGAATCCAACAATTCCAAGGTCCAACTCCAACTCACCATCAAAGCATCTCTTCTTAAACTCACAAAAGTGCTCATGTTCATGTTCACGTTGGCCTGGCTCAGAGCCTTGAGATCTTCACCAGGAGCCCCCTCTGGGACCAAAGAGAAGAAGAATATCAGAGCATGGAAGCCCCCAAGTGAGCTGTGCTTGTATCTGCACAAGCTGGAGCTACAAGGATGGCTTCAAAATTTATTAGGAATGGGGCTCCTACCAGAGTCCCAGCTAAAAAATATGTGGATGCTACTCCTTTTTTCTGGAACTTACTGATGTTTTGGGAATTAAACCAATCTGCGGCAATGCCAGACAACAGACAGAGGGGTGGGAAGAGTTTGCTCAGGCTGGGAATAAATTCTTAGCTTAAGAGGGAAAAAGAAAGTCTGGTTTGTGCCATGGAGAAGGGCTGGGAGAGAGTCTGATTTTCCCTGTGATAGTCTGACAATTGATTTGGGCAACTTTAAGTCAGGTACAGAATCTTTCAACAGTATTTTATGCCACCTACAGGTTGGAAAGGCAAACTTTGAACAACTTGGCTTTGAAAATTCCCAAAACTGTGATGGATTTTGATACCCATTCAGCTCGTGGCTGAGACCCCTCTTCCCCCATAACATACTGTTTTTTACATACCCAGATAAGGTAAAATCAGTTGATAGTAAGCAGGAAAGACGTGCTGGGGATAGAAAGCTTCTTTGGCTTTCTCATACAAGAGGTCTTTGGTCTGTTGTGAACAGGCTGAAGGATTCAGAGACACCAGTCTGCAGAAAAACAAAGATTTAGGGTGAAAAAAGCTTTTATTATCCTCAACCTGTATAAATTTTCACCTCTCCTGAGTGTATCTCTGGGATTCTCTGCACAGCACAGGTAACCCCCTCTTCCCAGCAGACAGAAAATGTGTGGAGAGAAGCTGAGAGGGGAAAATAATGGCTCAGTTTCCTGCTCAGAAGGATTTGTCTTCAAAGTTAGGAAGGTTCTGATGGTGAACAGTAAGTTTCTGTGTTTGCAAAGCTGTAATTAATTAATTTAATTTACCAGTCTTTCAAAGGAATTTAAACTGGAAATGTCCAAGAAAGTGGCACAGGTGTGGCACTTGAGGACATGGTTTAGTGGTGAACATGGTGGTGCTGGTTGATGGTTGGACTTGATGATCTTAATGGTCTTTTCCAAACTAACTGATTCAATGATTTATGAAATTAAACTTAATTAATTATCTTTTGCCCCCAGATAAAAGCAGGGCAATCTGCTGCCAGCTGAGCTGCCATAAAGAGGGTTTGACTGCAAATCTGAGCCCTTCCTGGCAGGACAGAGACCAGCAGGATGGAGACCAGCAGGTGTTAAACCTGGACAGAGAGCAGGTACTGAGTTCCTTCCTAAATTTCCTTTGACTGAGTAGAGAAGAAAAAAAAAAAAAGAAAGGAAATTGCACTTTCTGATGGGAAAGTGCTTTTCCAAGAAACCAAAAACATCCCAATTTGTGACTCACTTGAGGCTGCTGGGCTCTATGGCCTGCACCTCCGTGGTGTTCAGCAGGCACACGTATCTGGTCCCGATGGCATCCAGGGCAGTGGCATTCAGGGCATTGCCCAGCTCAACATAGCGTTTGATCCCTGCTGAGGCCTGCAAACACGTTTAATTTGATTAATGGGATCGAATCAGGATTCGTGTTTTCACCCCCCAAAGGAGAACATGCAATAATTGCAAAAATAAACCGGGATCATTTCAAATCTGCCCATTTGGCCCTCAAGGATGGGCCACCCAACCCCATGGGACCAAGGATGGTTCAACCATCTTCAAGCCCTAATCCTAAACCAGCAGCTCCCAAACCAGGAAGGAAACATCAGTAGAAAAGCAAAGCTGAGTCCCTACCAGGAGATCTGGGGGCTGACTTTTCAGGAAGGCAGCTAGGGCATCAGCTGAGTTCATCTTCCATGTGGAAATCTCCTCAGGGGTGATGAGAGAGGTGAGGGGACCCAGCTTGGAGAGGAGGCTTTCAGGATAACCATCAGGATACCTCTGTGGAAACACCACTGTTATTGCTACAAAGTCGGGCTGAGGGACCTGGATTTTTAGTCTGAATAAGAGAAGAATAGGTGAGGATTTTATTGCTGCCTTCAACTATTTAATAGGAGATGGTAGGGAGGGTGGAGCCACGTTCCTCTCAGAGGTGCACAGTGAAGGCCAAGGCCCAACAGGCAAAGAACACTCTGGTTAGATTTTAAGAAATAGATATTTTCACAGTGAAGTGGTCAAACACTGGGAGAGGAGCCCCAAGAGATGATGGAGCCCCAAGAGACAATGGAGCCCCAAGAGACAATGGAGCCCCAGTCCTTGGAGGTACTAAGTTTAACTGGACAAGTCCCTGAGCAATCTCATCTGCAAGTGACATTTGCCATTCTTTGGGTTGGCATTACCTCATCCAGGTAGTCCTTCAGCACTTGCAGTTGCTCCACACTGAAGGGGTAGCTGAGGACCTGGGAGAGGTGGTTCTCCAGGAAGACCTGGTTCTCCAGGGACATGTTCCTGAGGCAGGTCCGGAGCTCCTGGGGGCTGTAGTAGGTGGGCATCAGGTCAGTGCTCAGCATCTCCTCTGTTATCTCCATGTCACAACCTGCTGGAGCAAGCAACTCTGGCTTGAATCCTTTGGCTTTAAGCTTTGAATCCAAGAATCATTAAGGTTGGAAAAGCTCTCCCAGCCCATGGAGTCCCCCCTGTGCCCCATCCCCACCTTGTCCCCCAGCCCAGAGCACTGAGTGCCACAGCCAGGCCTTCCTGGGACACCTCCAGGGATGGGGACTCCAAACCTCCCTGGGCAGCCCCTTCCAAGGCCTGACCACCCTTTCCATGGAGAAGTTCTTCATGGACATGCCCCCTTGCTGGGGATGGACAGGTGTGCAACCAGGGTCCCACCCTCCTCACGGCTGACCTG
Source organism: Pseudopipra pipra (assembly GCF_036250125.1). Classification (NCBI taxonomy): domain Eukaryota; kingdom Metazoa; phylum Chordata; class Aves; order Passeriformes; family Pipridae; genus Pseudopipra; species Pseudopipra pipra. The sequence goes on from NC_087564.1 coordinate 15,302,588, forward strand.
CCCCCCAAGTGCTACACATTTAGGGACACCCACAACACTAGGACAACCCTGATCCCGGTGGGAATGCTGCCCTTCTGGACCCAGGGAGCTCCCATACCGTCGGCCCTCCTGTGCCGGGTGGGCAGGAGCTCCCCCACGACGGTGGCCAACTCCTCCCTGGACAGGGGGGAATCCCGGGCAAAGTTCTTCAGCCAAAGGGTCAGAGAATTCTGCAAGGAAAACGTTCCATCAGGGGGATGGTGCAGCCCTGGGGGCACCTCCAGCACAACCCCCGAAAGGTCCCTGTCGAGGTGCCCTGGGCAGCAGACCTGCAGATCCCTCCTTGGTGAGCGAAAAAGGCAAATTTTTAAAGCTTGCACTCCACATATCCCACCCCCCCACGAGTGATTTTATCTCCTCACGAGGTACTGTGGGTATTTTACTGCTGTTTTCCCTCTCTGGTGCTCTCCCTGCAGTGACAGGAAGGGGTTGACAGAGAGCTGGATCTGCAGTTCCAGGCTGTCAACTCCATCAGCCCTCACTTCTCCCAGACCATCATCCCCTTTGGCACCAGACCTCTTTTAAAAGAGGAAACTACTGAAAAGCACACGGCTGAACAACCCCCAGCCTGGCTCCAAGAGCCAGGAATGCTTCCCTGTCTGAAAACCCACCTTGGGGATCTCCTGCAAGACGTTGTGATCAAACACAGGGATGAGCCCCGAGAGGTCCCTCAGGGTGAAGGCTGACCAGGCTGCAGGAGGCCTGCAGACAAAAACAAGCTGTGATCAGCTTTCAAGGAAGAGCAGAACAAAAAAAAAAAACCAACACCTTAAAAGCTGCCAGGATTAAGCCCCTGTAACACCTGACGTCAAGAAAGCACAAGATTTAAATCCTGAAACACCTTGATCCCTTCCTGTTACACCAAACTTCCTTCCAGCAGGGCAGGACAGGTGACAGTGACATGAATCAGGGCAAATGGCATTTAACTGATACCTGCTTTTCACAGGCATGAAACCCAAAGAATTTCTATTGCTCATATCACCCAACTCAGTGCCAAGATCTCAGGGCACCTGATAAGAGGGAGGGAAATACTTGTCTCCCTCTGTTGGAATCAGCCAGGGATTTATCGAGCAGGTAGAAGCAGAATGTTTCCTGAAAGTCTGGGGCTGACAAACAGCTTGAACTCACCTGTGTTCACCAGGACAGTCAGAGAAGTTTGGTTAATGAAAAACAGACCAGAGGAAAAGCTTTTATAACCAGAGCAAGAGAGACATAGAAGTGACAAATTTATTTTTCAGTAGAATTTCACCCAAGCCTTTCAGCTGAAAGAAGTTCAAATAAATTAAAGTAAAAGGCTCAAAAGCAATAAATTATTTGGGGTTTGGATCAGGCTTGTTGGCTGGAGCTCACTCAGGTCTTAACAGAAAATTGGGTTTGATTAAGGGAACTGTTTATTGACATCCAGAAGAACATTTCATACCCGAATGTGGTGTTCCCACTGCTGATGACATCCCTAATGGCCTCTTCTTGGTCAGGCAGGAAAGATTCACACTGGCTTAGGTCCTTCAGCAAAATCCCCCCCGAATTCCTGATGTATTCCCCCCCCAGGTCACAGACCAGGCGGCCCAGGATCTCAGCATCTTCCTCATTTATTTGTGTGCCAGGGATTTTCTGGAATAACACAAGACAGAGGCATGTCCAGGCTTGGCTGGCACAGGGGAGGGGCACTCCTGGACCCCAACCCTCCTGCAGACCTGTCCCTGCCCACGTACCAGACATGCCAGAGCCTCCAGGAGAAGCTGTTTCCTCTGAGGGGACTCTCTTGGCAGAACATCAAGATTTGCTTCCCCGATGTTATTGAAGTATTGGCTGCAGCTTCCAGTGGCTGCATAGTCTGAAGGACTGGAAAGACAAACACTCCATGAATTCCAGGGAATGATGTGGAGCAGCTGGTCAGGTTTGAGGGAGCTCAACCAAACATCTTCCACATCTGCAGACTAAACTCCCTGCAGTTGTTCTCTGAGAAATCCTAGTCCGTGTTCTTCCCAAATTAATGTTCACTTTAAGGGATCTATTTTGGGACACAGCCTAAAACTGTTCCAGATCTGGATACAGAAGCACAGTGGGAAGATACTGGGAAAAGGAAATCCACTCCAGTGCCTGTTTTCTTTGCTGTTGTGAGGGGGAAGCACATTCAGGGAGGCCTGACAGTACTCAGGTTTGATTCTGGTTTCATATCCAGATATATCCATGTGGTTTCATAGCCAGAAATTGCTTCAAGGTGTTTATATTAATATGCTGGATGGTTGAATCTGAAAAGACCTTAAAACCCTTTTGAAAGCTTTCATAGAATCCTGAAATGGTTTGGGTTGGAAGGGACCTTAAAGGCCATCCCATCCCACCCCCTGCCATGGGCAGGGACACCTTCCACTAGCCCAGGTTGCTCCAAGCCCCGTCCAACCTGGCCTTGGACACTTCCAGGGATCCAGGGGCAGCCACAGCTTCTCTGGGCAACCTGTGCCAGGGCCTCCCCACCCTCACAGGAGGGAATTTCTTCCCAATATCCCATCTAAACCTGCCCTCCTTCAGCTTTCTGCAATCCGATTTTTGATTCCCCATAAGAAGGCCTGAAAAGTCTGAAATATAAATCAAACTAATCAAACCATCCTGGTTATAAACTAATCCCTCTGTTTCCCACCAAGGCAACCACATGAAAACTGTATCACAGTTACCTTAAAAACAGCAACAGGTCTTTAGGATAACTGTCCAAATCCTCAGGAATCCCATGCAGTGTCACCATCCTCAGTAAGCAACTCAGCTGGGAGGACACCAGAGATGGAATCAGAGAAAGAACCAGCATGGAACGTAAGAAAAAATAAAACAAAAGCAAGATTTTATCCTCTTCCAAAGAAAGAAAATAGGGATGAACCTTTTCCTGACATCCAACCTAAACCTCCCCTGACACATCCCTGTTCCAGTCCCTTAAGCTCAGAGTGTTGAACAATCCTCATTGTACCTTCAGGACAACATCAAACATGGCACTTGGAAATAAGGGAACTACCTGGTCTTCTCCCAGCCTGACTTTCTTGCTCCTCATGACTTTGGCCAGCTCCTGAAATCTTCCTGCTTCCACATCTTTGGCAGCTGCACAGGTGAAACCTTGGAGCACAGACTGGGAGAGCCTGGACATGGACAGGAGGGAAATCAGAAGGGCAAGGACTTCAGGGGAGGTGAGTTCAGAGCAGGACACTCTAAATAACTTTTCATAATTTTTCATCTGAGATATGACAAAAGCCACATCAGCCCCACTAATGAATCCCTGAAATTGCACTGTGGAAGGCTGGCACATTCCCTGGTTAGAAATGCCTTCCACAGGGGCCATCTGGAGCAAGATTCCAGGTGCAGCCTGAGCCAGAGGCATAACTTTAGAAAGAAACTGTGGCTCATGGTTACATTTTGCAGCTGAGACCCTGGGAAATCCCAATGCTCCATGTCTGTGTTTGGATTTGCATTATATCCCCATCTGTTCCTACAGATTCAATACAGTGGATGTGCCACAAGCCCCCATGGAAACATGGAAATTGCCATCAAAACAAACATGGAAAAGGGAAGGAGAGAAGGAAATTGGTACCTGCTGAAGTCAGGCTCTGCCTTTACCACATCACTGAAAAACATGGCAGCCTGGGGAGCAAAGCCAGAGGGTCAAAGGTTTTCCAGCAGAAACATCTCTATTTTTGGGCAGATTTGCAGAGCAGACTCAAGGCTCTGCAAGTCCAGGGAGGGGTGGGGGGACACAGCCCCCCAGTACCTGCTCTGGGGTCCACGGCTTACTGTTGAGATCCTCAACACTGGGCTTCTCTTCCCCAAAAACAAGCAAGGATTTGGGGATGTAACTGGCCAGAGCATCAGGGATGTATTTCACCAGGTCAGCAGGGTGGGCAACACTGGAGGAAATCTTTAAAAATAACCCAACAAAACATATCAAACCCTGTGGCTAAAAGAGAACTGGGAAAGCCAGACCAGTTCCCCTGCTGAGCATCTGGGCAGTTCACAGAGGCCTAACACTGAAATATTCCCTGAAATATTTGACACATTCTGTCAAACCAGAAGAGCTGCTTCGAGGTAATTCCTGGGGTCCTGATGAATGGGAACAATTCTGTGTCCTATCAGCTTCCCACCTCCTGGCTTTGTGCCCTAAAAATATTGAACAGGCCATGAAGGAGGGACATCTCTTCCCTCTCTGCTGACACAGTGTCCCAGGATGCTGAAGGAACGTTGCAGATCCTGTGGTGGATGAGACATTATAGCCCTCATAACATCTAACATTTCCCTAATAACATTCCTTCCAATAATGGAGCTGCTCCAGAACAGGGAACCAGAGGCAGAGCCTCTGGTCCCAAACACACATCAGAGTCTTTCCTACCAGGAGGAGGATGGAAAACAAACTTAAAAACTACATGTACAACTGGAAGGCTCAAAATACAGCAAGAAAACAGGCAAAGAGGTGTCCAAATCCTACACAGTCACATGAAGGAATGAAATAGTGAATTGCTGAGGGATCAGTCAACCCTAAAAAGGGACTTTTGAAGTCACCTTCACTTCTCACATAGTCTTACTCCAAATGATGTCAATATTAGAGTCACAGAATCATTTAGGTTGGAGAAGACCTCCGAGATCAAGTGCAGTCTTTAACGAATTCTGCTCCCTTTACATTCTTTCCCTGAGAGCATCTTTTCAAGTCACTGGGGAGGAGTTGCTGGGACCACCCCATAAAACAAGTCTCTTGTGCCCTCATCCCCAAGAGGCTCAGCAGGACACCCTGGCTGGTGGCCCAGGACATCTCCACAGGCAGAGTGACAGGGATTTGATCCTGTTTGGCAGTGACACCCCCATGGAATGCTGCCTGGGGGGGCGGGGGTGTGTCCCACCTGGCCCCAGGTAAGCAGTGCTCCCAGCTGGGACTCCCTGGAGCTTTGCTCATTTGTGACACCTGAAGAGGAAAAACCACGTCACCTTTTCCACAAAGGTCCTTTTCAGAGCAGGGGGAAGGGGCTCCATTTGCTGGGCAAACTCAGGCACCTTGATGGCCTCCAGGAGCACCTCTGGGGACAGACTCCAGACCGTGCTGCTGTTGAGGCCTCCCACCAAACTGCCCAGCTGTGCCAGGCTCTGCCCATCCCGGAGCTGCAAGGGAATGCACAAGGACATGAGGGCCAGACATCACCTGCTGGCAGCACCAGGTGTGAGCTGCACCTCACAGAATCCCAGAATCACTGAGGTTGCAAAAGACCTCCAGGATCACCAAGTCCCTCCTGTGCCCCATCCCCACCTTGTCCCCCAGCCCAGAGCACTCAGTGCCATGTCCAGTCCTTCCTTGGACACCTCCAGGGATGGGGACTCCACCACCTCCCCGGGCAGCCCTTCCAATGCTTGACCACCCTTTCCATGGAGAAATTCCTCCTGAATTTGTGGCCCTGATCCTGGTACCTGATAGCCAGAGCGGAGCAGTTTGTCCACAACAGCACTGGACTGCTCAGCACTCCAGCCACGAACTTCCCCCAGGGCAGGAAGAGCTGCTTCAAGGTCCTGCTCACTGATGCTGTTCTGGATGCTGGACACAGAGAGTCCCACTGCAGCTTGGCCCAGGGCACGCAGGATTTCGGGAGAGAAACCCTCAATCTTCCTCAGCAGGGAGGATGTGACCTGCAAAGGTCAAACAGGGACAGAAAGGAGAGTCAGGGGAGCAGTGAGGGGAATCTCCAGCCTTTGGATGCCTTAAATCACTACACTTCTGCCTCCAATTTTTGTGCTGAAGGCTGTTGATGGACCATCTCCACTCACAGAAATTGTGAGATGATGAAACCCCAGCCAGACACCGGGACAAAAAAAGCAAAATTCCCAGGAGGAGGTGCCAGAGGAGGCACAGGAACTGATCCTCAGCCCTGCCCGGGGCCGGGCAGGGGATGGGTTACCTGCAGCTCCTGTGCCGGCAGGGAGGAGGGAGCTCTCTCTCCAGGAATCCCTCTGCGTGCCGGGATCCAGGGGCAGCTCTCCCCGATCCTCTGGGCCAAGCTCAGCGCGTCGTCCCTGCTCAGGTTGGTCACTGCCGAGGGGCTCAGGGAGCAAAGAAACCTATCTGGGAGGCTGCAGGGGGGACACAAGGGGGAGAGGCTGCAATTCCCAGAGACAGGGGCTCTGTCATCCCCTTTTTCCAGAGGATGCTCCTTCCTGGGGCACCTTTCCCCTGCCTCATTTTAACTGATTATGCTCCTGACAAACCTGCAAAGACACTGCATGGAGATCATTTCCCAAGGTTTAGAACTTGGGATCAAGCCTTCCCCAAGAGCAAAGGCAATGGAATCATTGGAGGAAGAGAAAAATGCTTTAAAGGTTTAATGAAAGCAGCCATCAGAACCACCACCCAAAATCTTGCTAAATCACAGCACCACAACTGGGTGCTGCTGGATCTGATTTCCCATGATGTAGGAGATCAGATCCTGTCAGATCCTGTACCTTGACAGTGGAAAAGCAGGAGCAGAGGTCAGCAGGAAGGTGTAGTACAGAGCTGTCTCCCGGAGCAAGGTGAGGTTGCTGATCATCTCCATATTGACTGGATCCCTGGCAAATTTTTGAAGCTGAGGGTGAAAAAGAAAAAAAAAAAGGAAAATACTTTAGATGGATGCTTTAATCCTGACAATTTGAACCAAGCTCACTTCAAGCAATATGTGATTTTAGTGTTGTGAGGAAGTTTAATTTTTGTTTTCAAGTAATACACTGGGACCTTGATCAAGTTTGGGGTTGTTCCTCTTACTGACTCCAGTTTGTTTTGTGAAAAATTACCCACATGAAACCAACTTCTGTGCAAGTGCCTCTCATCACAAGAGATCACCATGGGGGGGAACATAACTGAAGTGACTGTTCAGCACAAATAAACAAGAGAAATATTCCAACCAGCAGCATCTCCAGGAAATTCAAGGCCAGGTTGGACAGGGCCTGGAGCAACCTGGGCTAGTGAAAGGTGTCCCTGCCCATGGCAGGGGGTGGAATGGGATGAGCTCTAAGGTCCTTGCAACCCAAACCATTCTGGGATTCTAATTTTGCCCAGGGCAGGATTATGACCCTCCCAGGCATGTTTTGCCCACTGGAGGTTCCTCAGCACCGGGAGGCTGCACTTACAGTTGGTTCATCAGCAAAAAGCTGCAGGTCCTCAACTGTGGCATCCTCCATAAAGGATCCAAGGTAGTTTTTAAACCAAGCAGTGGAATTCAGGCCTGGAATGGCTTCACTGTAGCATTTCTGGTTGGATTCTGCAGTCAGACAGGTAGAAAAACAGACACCAAATCAGGAAATGGGTGGATTTGGGAGATTCTGAGCATGGAACAGCCTTCAGTCCATCAGAGGACTCAGCAGAGCTCCCTTAGTGCCTCTGGTCACACATTCCACTCAAATCCATGTGTTCAGACTCCAAGTGCCCGTGGGACAGGACAGATATCTCATTCTTTCACAGCCCTCCAAATATTTCAGCACCTGCCTCTTTCTTCCTCCCCACAAATCTACCAGAAGGTTTTTGCAGGCCATTAAATTTGGGCATGTTAAGCTACTGCCTAGGCCAGGGGTGTCCCCCCTGGGTCCCTTCCTGAGCTCAGTTCTTCAGCTCTCAGAACCAACCCCTGCCCTGTTCTGTCCCAGCAAAAGCAGGAAATGCCATTCACAAGGAATACAAGTCAGACTGTGCTGATTTATAAAAGTCCTGGATTAATAAAGCCTTCAGGCAGGGAAATGATTCCTGAAAGCACTTATCACTGTCACAGTCCCAGCCTGTTCCTATTGGAGATTCACAAAAAGCCCTGGGAAGCCTCAGCCCTGTAACAGAGCTGAGCCCATGGCAGAGCCCACACTGGGGGCTTAAAGTATCTTGGTTTCTTAGAGAAAAATCAAGTCATTTACCATTCTGGGTGAGATAATATTTGATCCCACTGTAAAGATTCCTCTGCTCTCCCTCTGGAAGCTCAGGGTATAGTCCATCCAGAGCAGCCACTCTACAGATGGACAAGGAAGACAAACATCTCAGATACTGATGCAGTCAGGGTTGGGTTCTCACAGGAAGGCTGTTACTGAGGACTGATTTTATCAGTCAAAAAGCTTTATCAAAGCTCCCAATGTGGTTTCCCCTCCCCACAGCCCCAGTGCTGTGACACTGCCCTGGTCACACGGGGCCATCAGGGACAGGAGCACTTACAGCAGCTGAAAGGTCTCACAGGACACATTTTTGCCATGGAGGCAACCAAAGACCTTGGGCTCCTCTAGGAAGGGCTGAAGTCCCCCATGGACCCACTGAGACAGAACAGGAGGGCTCTCAATGTCTGGCACTTGCAGCATCTTCTCCCACAGCCCATTGATGAAGATCAGGCTCCACTCCAGAGACAGAGGCACATGGGAAAACTGAGAGCAAGAGGTGAAGAGAAACACAGGAATTCCAGTGAATAATCAAACATCAACATAAATCCACGTGAATCTGAACATTATGAGCAAAATCTGTTGGTTGAAATGATGCTCTTTTTAAGATAAGGTAAAAACTAAGGTAATTTTAACCAAATCCTTCCAGTGGTGAGCAAACAGTTGGCTCTGTGGTACCCACCCGCTGGCTGAACGTGGTCAGGGAGGCCAAAAGCTTCTCAGCACCATATTTGGAAAAGAACAGAACAGAGTATTCTGGATCCACAGCAGTGGCAGGTTTGGAGGCAAGGCAAGAATATAAGGATATGAGGAAATCATCCTGGAGGTCCTGGAGCCAAGTTCTCTGAAAGAGAAAAGGGAAAGGCAAATAAATGTGATAAAAGGTGGGTCATGTTTAGAGGTGCTGCTGTCTGGAATGGCCTTCAGGTGGCTCGTGTGCATTTGGGAAGAAACCCTTCCCTGTGAGGGTGGGGAGGCCCTGGCACCGGTTGCCCAGAGAAGCTGTGGCTGCCCCTGGATCCCTGGAAGTGTCCAAGGCCAGGTTGGATGGGGCTTGGAGCAACCTGGGCTAGCAACCTATTCTGTGCTTCCCCCAAGTAGAGGGTGGCCTTAACAGCTTTATTCAAATGGTTTCCCATAAAAAAAAAAAAAAAAAAAACAAATATTGCCATTTGATCAATTTCCATAGGGAAATTTCTCCTTCCCAAACATTCTTCAATAAAAAAAAGCCAAACAAACAGCCGGAAAAGAACAAACCTAAACCCTCACCAAAATATTTGGAGAAATGTCATCTCTTTATTAGAAATATTTACGGACAAATACAAATCATTGTCAATTCAATTGCAATTTCTGGCAGCACAGCAACTGAGAGATGATGACAAAAGCAGGAAAGAAAGTAAACCTGGAATGTTCTAGATGATATTTTCCACACTTTTAATTGTGCTTTTCCCACTTTCAGTTGTGCTTTTCCCACCCTTTGTTGGGGTTTACCCCAATGGACCAGGGTGACTGTCATGCAGAGATCTGTTTCAGTGCTGTGATGCCAGTTTTTAAGAGCCAGGTTTTTTTGGAAAACTTCTTTATCCCACCTTCTCATCTGAGAGGTTTGGAAAAGGGAATCCCCACTTCCACAGCCAGCCCAGAGAGGGCTCCAGGGTGGTTTAGCCCCACGTGGGAGGTGACACAGCCACAGCTCAGTGCTCTGGGTGCTCCATGTGTGCTTGATCCCAGATTTTCTCTCCGTCCTGGGAGGGAAACCTGGACAAGGCTTTGGCTGCTCCACTCACAGCCAAGCCTGGGACTGTTCTAAGGGACAGAATTCCCAAGGAAAACAACCCAGCACCAGGGGCAGCAGGGCACTGCCATTACCTGTGCACAGGCATATTGAGCAAACGAGAGGCTGCACGGGGAGCTTTGGCCACGGGCTGCTTCCAGAAACTTCTCCTGGCTGGCACTGGGGGGAAAAAAAGACATCACTGGGCCAGCTGTGCCAGGAGCTGAGGCAGGATGGGGGGAGCTGGGGCAGGACTGGATGAGGAGATGGGGAGGAACTGGATGGGGGCAGGACTGGAGGGGAGCTGGGAGCAGAACCAGCAGGGCACTGGCACCCCCTCAGCCCTAGAGCTGCAAACACAGCAAAGGGCACACCTGCCAAGCCCAGAGGGTCAGTGAAAGGCATCTGAACCCCCCTGAGCACCAGGGTTTGCTCCCTGCCTGTCTCCCCCCAGCAGGAACAGCCATTCCCTGTCCCCCCCCCAGCAGGGACAGCCATTCCCTGTTCCCATCCCAGAGCAGGAGCAGTGCCAGGCAGCCACACCAACCACCCCCGGCAGCAAACACAGCAGAACAAACCCACACGGGATGAGAATGAGCTGCTGCCACCATCTGGGAGCAAGGACAGGGCACAGATGAATTGTTGATCCTCAGGTGTAAGTCAAGTTCAGTGTAAGCCTGAAGCAGAGCTGTTTGAGCCTTCAGCCCCACCAGGAGCCAAGATAAGCTCGGCACCAGTGCCAAGGTTCTTGGCTCACACTCCAGGGACTTGCCCTGCCTTTCTTTGTCCTGTACAGACACAAAACCCCAGGAAGGTATTTTCCCTTCACTGTTTAAACAAGTGCAACTACAGCCCTCCCTGCCCACGAGTAACCCTGGGACTGTGGGGGGAGAAAGGTCCTACCCCTGGTTTCAGAGGGATCCTGCTTCCCCAGGAAACCAGGATCACTCCCAAGGGAAATGCTGCCAAGACAGTTTGCTGGTGGGTCACATACCTTTCCACTGAGGCACACAGGGCAGACTCTGATCCCCAAAAAAGAGAGAAAAACAGAGACAAAGGAATTATGAGAGGAATACAAACACAGAACCTTCTGGGAATGTTCCTTCTGGAGGTCACTTGGGAAGAAACTCACCATTGACAGCGGAGCTGGAGCACTGCACAGGGAGAGAGGGAGAGAAGAGGGGATGTTATCATGGAATTGTGATGTTGTGATCATTGCACAGACAAATGGGTGAGCTGCAACCACTTGGACTGGGGTGTGCCCTGAAAACACTCCAATGCCCACATCCAGAGTGTTCCCATTTTGCCATCTGCAAAATTCCCATGTTTTACTGGCTCTGTGCCTCCAGCAGCTGGAAAGTGCCAGGTTTGGGAGCACTCCCAGCCCTCAGGTGCGAGGCCCAATGGGATGGACTGTCTGATGATTTGAGCAGGGTGGGTCTAGTGGATGGATGAGCTTTAAGGTCCCTCCAACCCCAACCATTCTGGGACTCTATGATATTTTAAACACACAAATCTGCCTTACCAGGTATGTCCCAGCAGAAGCTCCAGCAGTTCCTTGCCACCCTGGAAGACAACATGCAGTGATTTTAGAGCAAATCCAGGATAAGGCTCATTCCCACAACCCAGCCCCTGTCTGAGTCAGCCAACCCTGACCATCCCTCAGCTCCCTGCAGTATTTTATTTCTCACTTTTGACCCAGTATTTCACATATTTTCATTCCTGCTGTCACCTCTGAGGGGTGAACAGACACAAGATCCTCCTGTACCCATCCAGGCCAGTCTGGCTGTGTCTTAGACGACATGAGGGATGTCTTGCACCTCTATCCCCAAAGAGGAAAAGGCAGGGAAAGGGGTAAAACCAACCCTCTGGGGACAGTCCTTCTCTCCAGGACTTCCTTGCCTTGCATCCCTTGTGCACCACAGCCAGGGATCAGCCCAGGGATCCACTGGCCCTGATGCCATTCTTCCCTGCCCTGATTCCATTCTTCCCTGGCCTTGATTCCATTCTTCCCTGCCAGTGGACAAAGTTGGGCTGTTTCCACCTGACAATCCCTTCCTGCTCCCCCCAGGATGGGGCCTTGGGAACATCCATCATTTTGGCCCCCACTTGGAAAGCTTTTATGAATATGTGTAATTATGCAAATCATCCCCCTGAGCCGAGAGAGCATCAGAAACACCCACACAGGGAGGAGGAAGAGGAGGAAGGGCGATATCACAGAGGAGCCAATATCCCAATCAATATCCCAAAAATCCTCATGTATGGCAATAAATTCTTCATTTCACAACATTCCAACCAAGGCCACAGGCTCATCTTGTGTCATGAACCCCCTGAGACACAAATCCCCCCCTGTGGCAGCAATGCCCTTCCCAACACTGCCTTCACTCCTGGGCTTGCCAGGGCACAGGAGCCCAGGCTGTGGCAATTCCATGGAACTTGTAACACACAATGGAATGCCATCATTCCCAGAGAAGCTGTGGCTGCCCCATCCCTGCAAATGTCCAAGGCTAGGCTGGAGCAACCTGGGCTAGTGGAAGGTGTCCCTGCCCATAGCAGGGGGTAGAACTGGGTGATCTTTAAAGTCCCTTCCCACCCAAATCATTCCAGGATTCCCTGATTCTATTAACAATTAATCAGATTCAGCTCTGATTGTTCCTTAAGTGCATTCCCAGAGACACCTGGATACTCCAACAACAGGAGCAGGGAGCAGACAACTCTGAAATCACAGGAGGAGAATCAATTCCAGTTGTGCCTTTCCACACTGTTTATTACCAAGCCTAAAATATTTCACTTCCCAGATCCAATAACAAACAAGAATAACTAAAAGCTGAGGGTTTAGAGCAGCCACCAAAGCAACATTCAATGGTCTTTCAGCACAATTCTCCCTTTTGAGGATTATCTCTGGTATGGAATATCCTCCTGGAACACCCTCCACCCCATGGTCCTACTCACCAAGCAGAAGGAGAAATCCCAGCCCTGGGAGTAAAGGAGGCATTTCTGGAAAGGTCTTCAGAACACTCACAAGTGTGAGGAATCACCTTATTTCAGCCAAAAAAAAAAAAAAATCAAATTAATTGCAAAACCAAACTCAGAGGAGGGAAGCTGAAAGGTGACATCTCACATGCAAATTTAGACACACCAACACCCTCCACAAAATACAAATCAGACCCAAAGCACACAGAAAACTACTGAGGGTCTGCTCTGCCTGGGAAAGCCAGTGGAGAGTTTGGAGTTAGTTAATCCAGGTCACTTTATCCGTGTCCTGAGCCAGGTTCCCTGTGGCAGAGGGGGAGAGGTGGCCCAGCCCCTGGACACTCACCTGGGATCTCCTGGAGTGCAGGGCATGGTCATAGCGGGCTCCTTTTCACTGAGCAAACTGGGGTGTGTCCCTGGCTCCTCAGACCTGCATCTCCCACTGCAGGATGGATTTGGAGCCCTGGACACACCTCTCGGCTCTTGAGAACACAAATGTTTCGTAGCACAAGTCGCTGGGTGCTGTTTGTTAATGCCTGTCATTCCTGGGAAACAGGACGAAGCGGAGGCGGGATGAGAGCCCTGAAGAGGTGAATTCCCCCCCCCTGCCCTGCCTGGGACATGAACAAAACTGAACCTGTGCTCCTGGGACAGAGCTCCTCCAGGACCACCTTCCTCCAGTTACCAAGGGAATCTTTGCAATCAGGAAATTTTGCTTTGGTGGAGCTTGAAATGGTTGAAACTTCTGGAAAATTTCTGCTTCCTCCAGTTGTCCCAAAGAGAAACACATGGAAGTTGCTCTGCTGGCCAGTCAGGGCGTGGAATGGGATGAAGCTGTGTCAGGGAGGTTGAGATGGATCTCAGGAAAAGGTTCTTCCCCCAGAGCGTGGTTGGCACTGCCCAGGCTCTCCAGGGCAGTGGGCACAGCACCAAGGCTGCCAGAGCTCCAGGGGGGTTTGGACAACACTCTGAGAGAGAGGGTGGGATTGTTGCAGTGTCCCAGGAGGGATAGGAGTTGGACTGGATGATCCCTTCCAGCTCAGGATATTCTGTGATCCTGAGATTCCAGATCCTAGGGATGCTGGACTGGGGGAGCTGCCCCAGGCTGAGCCAGGTCAGTCCCTCAGGCACATAGCTCCCCACTCAGGGAGAGCAGCTGGGGGGGCTGAACCCAAAATCCAACAGGGCAAGGCTGGGACTGGCACAGGCAAACCCAGGGCACAACCAGCTGCCCCAATTCCTTGAGGAACCTTTCCTTGCTGAGGGGCTCGGGGGGCCCGTGGCACACTGGGCTCATGCCAAGGTGCCCAGAACCTGCTCCCAAGTGGCCTGTGGGTTCCAGCTCCTCATGAACAAACATCAAGGAGCCTCCTGAGCAGGAATGCCATTATCCAATGGCTCCAGAATCATAATCCAGAGATCCCTGTCTCCCTGTCACCGGAATCTGCCTTTCCCTCCTCAAACTTTCATTTCCTTGCTGCAAATCCCGGGACGGAACTTCAGGGCCTTTCCAGCTCCTGCAGGCTGCTCTGTTTTAAAAACTAAGTAATGTTGGTGCTATTAAAGAGCTCACCTTTAGTTTGAAGGGGTCTTTATATAGGAGCTGAGGAGTGACTTTGCCCTGCTCCTTCATCCAAATCCCACCTGGTGATGTTCCTCAGGATCTCCCAGGCCTGTGGAGCAGCAGTCAGAGGGATCTCCTGGTTTGGAGTGATCCTGTGCTCTCCTCAAGCTCTCAGCCCATCAACACTTCAGCAAAACAGACTTGGCAAACACAATCTGCAGGAATAAAATGAGAGCTGCTGCAGAGTCTAACAAGGGATGGATATTAAATTAGATTCCCCCCACTTCAGGCTTCTTTTTGCTGATCTTTGGATCTGATCCCCCAGGTTACTGAGAAACCCAGAGTAACTTTGAATCTCTCTGGGCACAGTGGGGTAATTTTACACCTCGGATTTGAAAAAAAATCTGTGTTTGGTCACTTTATTGATGGTTTGCAGGAGCAGTCCTGTGCCAGGCTCAGACTTGCCCCATCATGCCCACCTACAGCTCATGTTTGTGCCAGTGTTGACTCACCATCCCCACCCACCCAAACCTGGCTCCCTCCACACTCCCAGTCCTCTCACCCCACTTCACGTGTCCATCAGCTATTTTGGAACTGGTGCAGCAGCAAGCCATGAATGCAGTCTGTGTGACTCACAGCATGTGAAAGTGCTTTCACCAACACAAACCATCTTGGGACTGGACCAATTCACAGACTCAGAGTTCAAAGCAAGGAGCCTCCAGGATTCCCAAGGAGGTGTCCTGGAGCTGGGGGGGGATCCTTCCATCAGCTTTCAAACACCAAAGCTCTCAGTGTCCTGTACCTTTGGGATCAGCGTTGGAAGAGGGTCGTCCATGACAGAGGGTCAGGTGGGAAAGGTGCTGTGGAGCTGCTGGACAAAGTGTGGGTCCGTGGAAGAGTCAACCAGGAGAGCAGCAAAGAGCTCTGCCACCTGCAGCCAGATTATGGAATCAGAGTGTTAAGGGGTTGGAATGGACCTTGGATATCACCCAGTCCCACCCCCTGCCATGGGCAGGGATATCTCCCACTATCCCAGGTTGCTCCAAGCCCCGTCCAACCTGGCCTTGGGCACTTGCAGGGATGGGGCAGCCACAGCTTCTCTGGGCAACCTGTGCCAGGGCCTCCCCACCCTCACAGGGAAGGATTCCTTCTGAATATCCAACCTGAATTTCCCCTCTTTCAATTTGTACCCATTCCTCCTTGTCCTGCCAGCACAGTTCCTGATAAAGAGTCCCTCTCCAGCTTCCCTGTAGGACCCTTCAGGTCCCAGATCTGGGGCTTCTCAGCTGCAGGAAGACAGGAACACAGAGCAGGAATGTTGGTAAACCCTGCTCTCAGTGGGAGACAACTGGAGATCTGCTCTTGCCCAGGCAGCACAGAGCTGGGAGAGGTGTCCAAGGCCAACCAGCCCACGCCCTGCTCTGTGGCTGTGCCCAGGCTGCCCTTGGTAGGTCTGTGAGGGAGATTTTGGAGCTCACCTGTGACAACAGTCACCTTCAGCTCAACACAATCACACAGGAGACCCCTCTCTGCCTCACCTTCCTCTATAACCTCCTTGTTCCCTGAACTGAAGCCCAGCTCTGTCCCAGGATCACCAACACACCCCCCGAGGTGGGGTGGGAAGGGGGGCCACGGAACCTGCAGTGGGTGGGACAGCCCTGGGACGTGGTTTGTCCCGTGGCAAAGTGAGTCAGAGCCTTCCCACCCAGCCTGGCTGGGCATGAGCAGCCCCAAGTGTGGCTCAAGTGTCCTCCAGTCACACCACACTGCACAATTGCTGTTCCTGCTGTGCTGAGCCAGGTGTGACCAGAGGAAATAAATCCTCCTCAGTCCCATCTCCAGCAGGCAGGGCACACGCCCTGCTGGCCCCAGCTGAGCTCTGCCCTGTGGCATTCACCCAGCACAAAGGGCCTTTGTGCTCTCCCAGCAAAGCCAGGTCTCCCCTCAGGAGAGCAGCCTCATGTCCTGCAAGGCTCAGGCTTTTCCTGAAACCAGTCAGACCACAGCCAGTTCCTCTGGGACCTTGCAGGGCCCAGACACCTCACCAGTGCTCTCCTTTCACTGCCCCCAAACATGACTCAGAATCTGGAGAGGTTTAAAAACAGCAATAACAGAGCACAAAGTAAAGAATAAAAGCTAAAAGGGGCAGATAAAAGATTAAAATATTACAGGTGCTGTGGAAATTATACCAAGTCATACCGAATGCTCAAAGCAAACAAAGAAAATCCAACTGTCCTGGTGGAACACAGAGGCAAAGGAGGCTCCTGGAAGCACAAACTTTCTTTCAAAAACTTGAAATTATTTTTCTGTGTCTTCATGAGTTGTTTCTTGAAGAAGGAATCTGTGAGGGCCCTGCTGGGACAACATGGTCCAGGTGTAAACAAGGATTTGGAGACATTCAGGGCTAAAAGGGAAACTGGATTAATTCTTTGTATCATGTCCATCCCATTAAACCCCTTCATGACATGAGCACATCCCACAATGGATCTCCCACGTAGACACATCAAAATGCCCAAAGTAAACGACCTTGGAGAGTCCAGGAGAAGCACAACATGACCCAGCTGCACTGTCCAACCCCTCGGACCAGGGAACACAAGAGCAGCCTGGAGGCAGAACCAGAAGGAGAAAGCTGTGAAGGTCAAGTCCCAGCCTGGAGCAAAGCTCCTTTCTTTGGTGAGCAGGAGCAGGTTTGCTGCCCAGTCAGGTGAGCTGGGTGGGGTCCAGAGCTGACAGAAGGGATAAAGGGACACCAGCGATGCAAAACCTGTGGTTTAAGGTATAAGCAGCTCCAAGCCCACAACAATGAGCTTGTTATGATAGGCCAGCACTTGCACTCAGCTCTTCCTGTCCCTCTGCCACAGATCTCAGGTGTAATGGGACTTGGCACACGAAGGAAGAGCCCCAGTAACTGAGAGTCTGTGTGAAACTTCTTATCTCTCTATCTCTCCAAACCAGGAAACTCTGCTAAAGACTGCCCACATGAGAAGAGATTTGAGTGGCAGGGACCCACCCAGCACTGCCCTGTGGTCACAGCAGAGCAGATCCTGCTGCTCTGCACCAAACCCTCTGTCACCAACCGCAGAACCCCAGAGGAGAAAGTCAGGAGAGCTCTCCAGGTGCTCATCACCGGCTTAAGGGTGGATCAGTCCAACAAGCACTTTGCCTGGGGCAACATCCTGTGCTGGCAGCCTGAAAGGTTCTGTTTGAAAGCAGAAGATGCATTCTTGGGAAGCCTCATCCTGCAGGTAAAACCCACCACTGGGGTTGAACATCCTGCTGTGGGCAGTGCTGGGAAGAGGAGCCTTGTCAGGAATGGGGAACTGGGGTGTTTGGGCCCATTCCAAACCCACCCATCCTTATCTTGGCATAGATCTGTGAAAATATGTGCCAGTGCCCAGGTGCCAGCAGCTCTGTGACTGTGCTGTTTGGTAAATGTGACTGCCTGGTAAATGTCACCAAGACAGTTTGATAAACAAGGCAATATTTGGTTCAATAAGCAGCTTGTCGCACCCTGTTTGCCCAAGGGTTCAGGTACAAGCAGGGAATATGGGAAAAGAAACATTTTTGGCTTCAGGTTGTTCCTGAGCCCACACCTCCAAATGCCAGAGGGGTCAGCAGAGGCTGACACTGAGGGTTTGTGTTTTACAGCTCATGCAAGACCGTCTGGCCCAGGGAACGAGGGACAGAACAAGAGGGAAGAGCCTCAAGTTGCACCAGGGGAGGTTTATGTTGGATATTAATGAAAATTTCATCCTAAAAAAGGTTGTCCAGCCCTGGCACAGCTGCCCAGGGCAGAGGTGGAGTCACAGTCCTGGAGAGATTTAAAAGCCATGCGGATGTGGCACTTGGGGACAGGGGTTAGTGGTGGCCTTGGCAGTGCTGGAGGATGGTTGGACTCTCAGAGGTCTTTTTGAACCTTAATGATCCCATGATTCCATCCTCACCTGCCAGTGCTAACAAGGGCAGTTCTAAGTTGCAGAGGAGGAGAGGGGAAAGCCAAGGGTGTCAGAGACCTTCCTGCCACCAAACCCCCACTCACCTCAGCACTAAAACCCAGCCCTGGTTTATCCCTGTTGGAGTCACCCCAGAGCAAACCCCACTCTGGCCACACAACACTCCCCAGCTAAAGGAAGTGTTCCAGGGACAATGGAGACAGGACAAAAAGGCCAAATAGCATCAAATATGAGTTTATAGCTGGAAGTAAAACCCACCCACCACGTTGCACCTTTCCTGGACAAGGGATTTTGGTTGGTTTCTGCCTCCCCCTGTCCTCTGCAACCTCCTCTGTGACCTTTGCATTGCACAAAGTCAAAAAACACCGACATGTAACACTTAAATCATGTCCTGAACTAGAAATGCAAACAAGCTAAAAAAGGAAAGGTGATTCTCTGACGTCTGATGTTCCTCCCTCACCAGGGTTTGGTGACCAAGCAGCTGCTCCAGAGAGCAGGAGGGTGCCCAGCAATGCCCAGCCCAACCTGTTTGGCCACCCAGCAGGGCAGGAATGAGGCCCCTTGGACAAGCTCCAGCCACACCAGCAGCCAGGAGGAGCAACAGGACCAGTTTGGAGGTCACCCCGTTACTGGGAGACCAGTTTTCGTCAGGAGGAGGCTCAGAGCTGCCAAATGCTCCTGGAAAACCAGCCCAGCCTCGAAAGCCTGCTCAGGAAGAACCTCATTATCACATCGATAGGGGGCCCTCAACCATCAGCTCTGGCTGCACCACGAGTTTAATCCCACAGGATTAAAAATCCAGGAATGGGGCTACTGATGTGACCTGCTGTGCCATGTCCTCGTGCTGGAAATTATATAAATTTCCTAATTAATTGTTTTAATTAGCCAGTGTAATTTCCCACCCGAGCAAGGTTTTTCACAAACCCAGTTCAGCAAAATCACTGAAACTTGAAATTTTGCTAAACCAGCCTTGATGTGCTTCAACGAGCAAAGCCTGGGGGAGAGAAATATTGCTGAGAACTGGGCACCAAGAATGCAGGATTTATAGCCCACAAGGACACGTGGCAGAAAGCAGAGATAAAAAAGAAACTAACCCAGACAACTCAGCATTTGCACTGAAATTCTGTCCATCTGAGAAAAAAAGATAACAAAACCACTGAAAACAGGGGCTAATTAGCACGAGGAGGGAGAAAGCAATAACCAATAGAAGATAGAATAGTAATTAATGAAGAGAATTTTGTAATTTATAGCCAGTGAACATAAATTAATCAGTGAAAAGTTTGGAAAGTGGATGTTGCATTTTTGGGGGACAGACCCCACATGCACCTGGCACTGTGAGTAAAGTAATCCCTGCTTTCTAATGCTGAAAAAGCAGTGATGGAGCATTTGATTTATCCTGATGTTTCCAGCAACACTTGGCTCCTCCCAAAGCACACACTCACCTTCCAGAGGGCCAGGCAGGAAAGGGGAGGTGTTGTGGGCACCCAGAAGTGCTCCAGCTCCTCCTGGCTCTGTTGGGACGATCAGCAGCACCTGGACGGCTCTGCCACACACTGAAGTGCCCAAAACACAGCGGGAGGTGACGGGATTCCTCATTCCCGAGAAGTTCTGGCTCGTGGAGCTTCAGGAAAATGATGCCCTGCAAGTCAGACCCTTCTGAGGGACTCTATGTGTTCTCGAGTGCTTCTCGCAGCAAGGCTGACACCTGGTGATGGGACAGAGCCGTTCAACCCACCCTCTCCTCCAGAGAGAAATACAGAAACATATAGATATATAAATATAGAGATACACGTGTGTGTGCAGAGCCACCGGTAACAGGACATGCGCAGCCCTAGGAAAGAAGGGGGGGAGAAGACAGAGCTCAGTTATGGAAGTCAGAGATCCAGCTCACGAACTGGAAAGCCAGATTTAACCTTCAGCCTGTCTCTCTAAACCCCATCTCTCACTCTCCCCAAACTCCCAAGGCTGCCAGCCCTAAATCCTCCCCCTGAGTGCCCACTTAGCACCTTGTGCCGAGCACCTGCAGGAGTTGCTCCAGCTCAGGCTCCTGACCTGTTTGTAGGGTCAGGTTTGACCCTTTACCCCCTCCCTGTGACCTGTTTGTAGGGTCAGAACAGGGAGGTTTGACCCTCTAACCCCTCACTGCTCCAAGGCTGCGTCTGATGGAGATCAAACATGGTCCAGGCACAGGGTGGGGCTGTTGGGGTGTCCTGTGCGAGGCAGGAGCTGGACTGGATGATCCTGATGATGCCCAGGTTGTGGTTTGATCCCTGTCTCGGCTGATCCCTTTAGAATTGGATAGATGGTCCCTGGTGGTCCCTCCCAGCTCAGCAGATCCCCCCCGTTCTGGGATTATCAAGAGCACCCTGCAACCAGCACCTCACACCCAGGTACCTCAGGGTGCTCCTACGAACAGTATAATGAGATATTTTATTAAATAAAGGCCCTGTTAATACATATTGTGTCGCAATTCTGCAAGACCCCGAATTCCCAAGGCACTCCTGGAAACACTGGGAACCCTCTGTGAACCAGAAAACACCAAATTCTCACCCAGACAGCACCACCAGAACCCTTGAATGATCATTAAACCACTTTCCCTGCTGGAAATGGCATAAATTAAATTATTTCTTAAAAAAACCAACCAACCAAATAAACAAACCAACAAAAAACCCACAAAAAAAACCCAAAACAAAACAAAAAAACCCACAAAAACCCCTAAAAACCCCACAAAAACCAGCAAAAAAGCCAAAAATACAAAAAAAAAACAAAACACTCCCCGCCGTGCTTTACGGCAGCGTGGCATAATTTTGCAGCAGTGCGGCATCGGGGTTTACGACAGGAGGGCGCGTCGTTTTGCGGCAGCGCCTCTCCTTTGATTTACGACAGGGTGGTGTCGCGCTTTGCGGCGGTGTGGCGTGGTTTCACGACGGTTGGCCCCGCCGCTTTGCGGCGGCGTGGCGGCCATGGCGGCGCGGTTCAGCGGCGTCCTGCAGCTCACCGACCTCGACGATTTCATCGGCCCCTCACAGGTGGGGCCGGGCTGAGCGGCCGGGGGCTGCCGGGGGATGTCAGGCACTGCCCCAGCACCCGCGGGGAGGGCGCGAACACGGCCCTCGGGGGGTTGGGCGGAGGGTGTGTGTGACAGTTACCCCCTGTCCTGTCACTGCACAGGGACCTGCCCTCCCCTCTCAGACACCGCCTGCTGCTGTGGGAGATGGGAAAAGGGGGGAAAATGGACATTCCTCGCTGTCCCTCCCAGCCCCAGCGCAGGGAACAGCGAGGGCAGTGCGAGCCGCTGGGGACAGGCAGGAATCTGGGGTCAGCCAAGTGATCCCCAGCCCGCTCCGTGGGGTGTTCGTTTGGGCCCTTCCCAGTAAAATCTTAAGCCTGAAGAAGGTTCCTGTCACACGAGTCACCCGCACAGATGCTGTGCCAGCGGGACGAGCGAGGAGGGGCAGCTCGGCTGCTTCCAGAAGCTCCAGGCGCTGGAAAAGTGCAAAATATTGACCCTGGAGTGCAAAATGTTTACCCTGGAATGCAAAATACTCATCCCGGAATGCAAAATACTCATCCTGGAGTATGCAAAATATTAACCCTGGATGTATTTGCTGACAGGAACCGCGGGAGAACCATCCTGAAATGAGATCAGTGGGATGGGGAATAACAAACCCTGCTCGCTCTCCCTCTAGTTCTTGGGTTTCCAAGGGAATCCTTCACTGTTTGCCTTTCAGGGAGGGATCGCTGTAGAACCGAGGAGTTCTCTGAACCCTGCAGGAAGTGTAGGGAATGCAGGAGAGGTGGATGAGTTTGGGGGCCCCGGAGGCAGAGCAGGGTGTGCAAGGCAGAGGAGCCGGGGCTGGAGCAGCAGGACGAGGAGTCGGGCGGCGCCTGAACAATAAAAACGGCACAAAATGCAAAAAAAAAAAAAAAAAAAAAAAAAAAAAAAAGGGACTCCACCCTGGAACAGCACAGGGAACGGGAATTGGCCCAGGGAGCTCCTCAGGGGCCCTTTGCCATGGAATTAAACTTCCCTGGCAGCAGGACGCGTGTCCTCGGACCACTCCTCCCCAGCGCAGGAGCAGAGGATGGGCTGAGGTTGGGGAGGAGGGTCTGGCCACGGGCTGCTCTGTCAAAGCCCTAAAGCAGAGCTGAGATCCTTCAGAAGGAGCAGCAAAGGCATCCCCTGCTTCTGGAATGATGCTGGAAAGGTGTTCTTTCTGTGCAAAAGGGGTAAGGAGCCTTTCCTTGGATGTTTTCTTACAGCACTGTTTTAAGGGAGAGGAGTCAGATCCGTCCAGAACTGGTGCCTGATCGTTCCACTTCTGTGAAACCAACCTCTCGGGTGCTCAGCTCCTCACTGGGGGCCTTCTTGCTCTTTCAGGAATGTATCAAACCCATCAAGGTGGAAAAACAGGCTGGAAAAGCAGCAGCAAAGATCAGGATTGAGGCAGATGGGAGCTACTTCCAGATCGATCAGGTAGGTGGGAATGTGATCATTATTGTGTAAAACACCCAGAAAAAGGAGTATATTAACTATTTGAATAATTAATGCCTCAAAGAGAACCAAGATGATAGAAAAGTGTTGCTGCTGCTGGCAGCATTCTTGTACTTTTTTTCCCAAAGTCTGACTTTTTAATTTCTAAGCAGTAATTTCACTTTTGTGTCAGTTTTATGCCCTGAAACATTGACATTAATCAGTGATGATTTTCATTTTATCAATTAGCAATTTATTAGATTTTAATTTGTGAGCATTTTAATTTAGAAATTAACTTATAAGCGGTGATTTTATAAGCAGTAATTCCAATTTTTTGTCAGTTTTATGCTCTAAAACACTGACATTAATCAGTGATTTTCAGTGTTAGAGCAGTAAAGCTGAGAAATTTATTTTGCCATCAGTCCTTAAGGATCAGCAATTCCAGGTTATTTGGGACAATGCCTTTTGTGCTCACTCATAATGAGATTCAACTGGATATTTTTAGTAAATCTTGCTCTGTTTTTTTTGATAATATTTCAAATTATTTCTCAAATATCCTGCTGAATTCATAAGTCTCCTTCCAAAATTCCCATTGAGTTTTGCAGAACAGTTTCCCTGTTTTCACAGAAAATTTTGGCATTACTTAGTTAACCAAGCTGGGAATTCATCTGGGAATGATACTTTTAATTTTAGGCAGATAGTGACCTTTTGACCTAAAGAAAAGAGGATACAGCACTTCCAGAGGGGTCTGGTTTCTTATTTTATAGTTTTAATAGCACCTAATTGCTCTGCCTGTTCCTGACTTTATCCAGGAGTGATAATTAGAGGAGACTCTCAGGGGAAAACCAACTTATTCAGGTCAGATATGAAAACTGTTTCCTTCCAGTGACAAGCCACACACTGCCTGGGAGGAGTCTTTCCATCTCTGTGCCAAACAATCCTATTAAAACCAGCAAGTTCAGGTGCCTTCCACCCCATCTGACTGAAACCAAATCTCCTTTCTCTGATGATGAACCAAGAGCAGGAAAAGAGCAACATCTTTGGTCCTGTTTGTGGTGAAGGTGGCAAAGCAGCTCCTGAGCCCAGAGCTGAGTGTGCCCTCTTTCCTTGTAGGATGGGGGAGCACAGAAGCTGGAAAAGGCCAAAATCACCCTGAATGACTGCCTGGCCTGCAGTGGCTGCATCACTTCGGCAGAGAGTGTCCTCATCACCCAGCAGAGCCACGAGGAGCTCTGCAAAGTGCTGGCTGGCAACAAGGTGGGCCACAGGTTGTGGCATCTGCACAAACAGGGGGGGAACCACACAGCAAAATGGACTTTCAGAGCCCTGAGGGTGTTTTTAGTGTTTTTAGTGCACCCTCGTGGGTTGTTCCCATTTTTAAAAAGTTCTCAGGGGCTCTGTGTGAGTTCCTGACTGAAGAGTTAATGTGTGAGGTACTTTCTGATGCTCCAGTGCTGGAATTGTGCCTGTGCCACGTTGTCTGACAGTGGTTCTGTTTGGTTTTATCCAAGGCTGCTGCTCCCAATGAACAGAAATTGGTGGTGGTCTCTGTTTCCCCTCAATCCAGAGCTTCCCTGGCTGCAAAGTGTAAAATGGGTGTTCTGGAAACAGCCAAGAAGCTGACAACATTCCTGAAGAGTTTAGGCAAGTGTGGGATTGTTGTGTTATCCCAGAGGGGCTGTGGGGTGGCTGTGAAACAGGCCTGTTTGAGAGCACAGGGTTGAGGGGATTTAACCCCCAAACTGTCCCCAACTTCAGTCACAGAATAAACTTGGAGGGACTTTTTATAGGGGCAGATAGTGCCAGGACAAGGGGGAATGGATTTAAACTGCCAGAGGGCAGGGTTAGATGGGATGTGGGGAAGAAATTGTTCCCTGGGAGGGTGGGGAGGCCCTGGCACAGGTTGCCCAGAGAAGCTGTGGCTGCCCCTGGATCCCTGGAAGTGTCCAAGGCCAGGTTGGACAGGGCTTGGAACAACCTGGGCCAGTGGAAGGTGTCCCTGCCCATGGCAGGGGGTGGATTAACTGACCTCTAAGGTCCCTTCTGACCCAAACCATTCCATGATTCCATGAAACCTGGTAAGGAACATTTACAGGAACTTTCCATTTTAGATTTCCAGCTCTCCTGTCACTTTTGCTCCTCTTCTGTGCTGGTGTGTTGGGGAAAAAGGCTCCCTCTCAACTGCAGGGGTTGGTGCCTGTAAATAAGTTGGAATCTGGCTTAACTAGAGGCTTTTTGCTGCAGTTTGCTGCATCTCTGCTGTGGATTTTAACACAGTTGCTGTTCTGCCTAGGTGTGCACTATGTTTTTGACACGACTTTCTCCAGAAACTTCAGCCTGTTGGAGAGTCAGCGGGAGTTCGTGAGACGCTTCCGCAGGCAAACCGAGGACAGGAAGGCTCTGCCAATGCTGGCCTCTGCCTGCCCAGGTATGCAGGGAGTTAGACTGGAACTAAGAATCCCAAAGCTGGGCAGAAAGGTTTAAATGGCTGCATTTACCTGGAGGGTTGCTCTCTTCAGTACAAAGAGAGCTTGGTGTTAACAGCAGGGGTGACCCAGCTGCTCGAGGATCTCAGAGAATCCTTTGCTTTCTGTGCTAGAGTGAAGCTCAGAATGGTTATTAATGAGTCCAAAGCCTGAGACTGGGGAGAGAATGGGCAAGGTAAAGGCCTGCTTGTTGTTTTTAAGTTTAGTTTGCTAATTCCATTCCCTCCAGGTTGGATCTGCTATGCAGAGAAGACCCACGGCAGCTTCATCATCCCCTACATCAGCACCACCAAGTCTCCCCAGCAGGTCATGGGCTCCTTGGTCAAGGGCTATTTTGCAGAACAGCAGGTAAGGGTCTAAACATGCTATTCCTGATGGAAAACCACCTAAAATGAACACTTTAGGCTGATTTTTTTTTTCTTTTGCTATGTTATCCACGTTTAAAGGTAAAAATTACCCTGCAGAAGGTTACAAAGCAAGAATCTTCCTCACTTCTGTTTTATCTAATGAGAAGTTCATAACTAGGGCACAACACTAAGCACGTGCTGCAGGGGCTAATTAAAACCTCTGGGTGTTATTTGGGAAGGCTGGGGAAGCTTCTTTATCGGTGTCTTTCTGCTCCCATCTGGTCTGGGTCTGGTTTTTCATGCTGGGGAGTAACTTCACATCAGCTCCCCTCAGCCAAGGCCTCAGTCAGTGCTTACGTGCAGATCATGTCTTGTCTGAAAACAACTCCCTCATTCCCAACTTGATGTTCTGTTGCAGCTGGACTTAGTTCTGTCCTCAGTCTGTAACCTCTGGAATCCTTCCAAGAGTGAGTTTGATGTTCACAGCCTGGAGTTATGCAAATAGCCCAGATTTGTCCTGTAAGGAACTTAAGCACTACTTCTGGCTCTGTGATTAATTGTCCTCTAACGAGCAGTGGTTTAACACTTGCATTAAGGAGGTGCTGACATTGCATATTTGTTACAAAAATTGGCAGCTACTGAGAATATTTGGCACAAGGGACTCAAACAATGGCCTGGAGTCAATGACTTGTTTCCTCGGCCTGTGTTTAGTTCTTGGATGATCCTGAGGTTTTTGTCTGACTCCAGATCGTGTTCCAGCTGCTGATCAGGGGCTGAGTTTTAAGAGCATGGAAGAAACATATTCCCTGAGTGCTTCATCAGGGATTCACCTCTCTGCCCGACTTGGGATCATCTGCACTAGGATGGGGGGAAGCTTCCAGTGCCTGAAGGGAGCTGACAGGAAAGATGGACCCAGACTATTTACAAGGAGAGACAGGACACAGGGAATGGCTTCCCACTGCCAGTTGGCAGGGTTAGATGGGATATTGGAGAGAAATCCTTCCCTGTGGGGGTCTTGAGGCCCTGGCACAGGTTGCCCAGAGCAGCTGTGGCTGCCCCATCCCTGGAAGTGTCCCAGGCCAGGTTGGACAGGGCTTGGAGCAACCTGGGCTAATGGAAGGTGTCCCTGCCCATGGCAGGGAGTGGGACTGGATGAGCTTTAAGGTCCCTTCCAACCCAAACCTTTCCAGGATTCCATGAAACCTGTAAAGGACCAAACTGCTGACACTTGCTACAAACTGAAATTGGCTTCTAGGAGAGAAATAATTTAATGTATATATAAATAAATATATATAACTATTCAGTAAGAATGGGGGTTATTTCCAGGGGCTTGGTGGCATTAATTTCACCATTCCCATTTGTACCTGGAAAACACCTCCCTCAGGACAGGTGGGATTTTGGCTGATCCAACTGCCCAGCTCTGTCTTTCTTGCAG
Source organism: Pseudopipra pipra (assembly GCF_036250125.1). NCBI lineage: Eukaryota > Metazoa > Chordata > Aves > Passeriformes > Pipridae > Pseudopipra > Pseudopipra pipra. Next base: position 15,329,529 of record NC_087564.1, read on the forward strand.
CACCTGACCCCTGACCAGATTTACCACGTCACAGTGATGCCCTGTTATGACAAAAAGCTCGAGGCCTCCAGGCCAGACTTTTTCAACCAGCAGTACCAAACCAGGGATGTGGACTGTGTGATCACCACAGGTAAGAGCCACAGGGAGTCAACTCATTCTGGAAGCCTCAGAGCCAAGGGTTTCCTGGTTTTACTGACCCTTTGTCTCTGATAGAGGCCATGTGGGATGAATATTGATGTATATTTGCACTTTAATAGTGCAAATCATGCCCTGCTAAAAATGTAGGTGCAGCCTTAGGTACTGGTCTGTTTTCCTTTATCCCCAAAATAAGAACTGTTTCTGGCTGGTTCTGTTTTAGGAGAAGTGCTAAAGCTGTTGGAACAAGAAGGAGTATCTCTCTCAGATGTAGATCCTGGTCCCTTGGATACCATGTAAGAAAAAAAATCTCATCCCAGTCCTGTTCTCTGTCATCCAGTGTTGACAGAGTTCTTCACTGGATTCCCCTTTCCACCACTGTTCTACCCAGTGTGTGTGGGTTTGCTTTGTCTTCTTGTGTCACTTGAACCAGCACAATTGGGAGTTAAAGTAATGTCCAGAATAGGATGAATTCCCACTGGATTCACTTACTCCAGCTCCTGTTACTCACAGGTTGCTGGTGCAATCCCACAAAAACCTCCCTGCAAGCCTTGAAAAGGGAAGGAATCTGGCTCAGTGTCAGTGAAACAAAGCTGGTACTGCCCTTTGTTCCTAATTGTCAGAGCTACTGTGAGGATCCCAGAGTTAAAGCATAAAGAAGAAATATTTAAGGCCCCACAGCTCATCTCTAGAAGCCCATTTGTAAAGAAAAATGAGATATAAACCACATGAGAATGAAGTTGTTTCAAACTGAAGAGCAACATGTGGTTGAGTGACAACTGCCCAGACCTGGGTGACTGTCAAACCCTGAGCTGCCATCAGGGGTGGGTCTGCACTGAGCACAGACCCCCAGCTGCCTTTTCTCCAGGGTAAAAGAGATGTCTCCACAGCTCTTTGCACATTAATGAACAGAGAATGACACGTGCAGCACCTTTCAGAATTATAGGAGGTGGTTAAGTGTAGAATCACAATCCTGGAATGGTTTGGGTTGGAAGGGACCTTGAAGCTCATCTCATTCCAACCCCTGCCATGGGCAGGGACACCTTCCACTAGCCCAGGTTGCTCCAAGCCCTGTCCAACCTGGCCTTGGACACTTCCAGGGATCCAGGAGCAGCCACAACTTCTCTGGGCAACCTGTGCCAGGGCCTCCCCACCCTCACAGGGAAGGATTTCTCTCCAGTATCCCATCTAACCCTGCCCTCTGGCAGTGGGAAGCCATTCCCCTTGTCCTGTCACTCCAATTCCTGATGAGGGTCCCTCCCCACCTTCCTTGTAGCCCCTTCAGACACTGGAGTCCCAAAAGCACAACTTCAGACATTGCCCATGTCAACACACCCTTGTCTTCCACCTGCTTTTTGTTACACCACGAGCAGAAAACCGAGGGGAAAAAATGATCCTCAAGGATTTGCCTTCCCTTAGGGAATGACCATCTGGAAGTGTCAGTTATAACAGGGAACTGAACATCTAATTACCTGATAAAGATCTCTGGGCAGCTGCTCAGGAGAACATTGTGAGCACCAGGCCTCGTGCTGGGGATGAGCAAGTGCCTCCACAGCCTCCCAGGGCTCCCACGTCCTCGGGGATTGTCTGGCTCCAAACAGCACGTATTCCTTGGGAACTGGAGCCTGCCCACAGGCAGCCCAAGGCCTGTTGTTCTGCTTTATCCCCCAGCACGTGCAAAAGCCCATTAAGGTTATTACATTTGGCAGCAAGGATGGGCTGAAGTGCCAGAAATCCCAGGAGTTTTGCTGGGATAACCGTTTGCTCCGGGCCAGCGCCGGAGCTTCCTGGCAGCTTCTTCTGGGGAGAGGAGCTGTACGTGAGGGCAGACACACAGGGGGTGGGATGGGGCTCAGTTCCTGTAAACAACAGCAAATTAAAAATAGTTCCTGCAGCCTCAGCTGGGGCTTCAGCAGCTCTTCCACAGCAAAGATTTTATCTGCCAGAGGCAACAGCTTCCATTGGACTTGAAACTTTGGCCCCGGTTCAAGTGTTTTCCCCTCCACAGCTGTCAGTGGGAGAATCCAAGTGTCACTGCCTGAGCAGGGCTGCAGAGAGATCCCTCAGCTCCTTCTCCTCTCCTAACAAAAGCTATTGTTGTGGCTTCCATGTGTGGAGCTCTTCCTGAGGAACACTGCCACGATTCTGCAGAGCTGGTGGAGTTCTGGCCTGGCAGGGAGATGGGATTGGCTGTGCAGAGCTGGAGTTCCAGGACTGGTGGTAACAGAGTTGTTCAACAGAAAAAACGTGGTGAACTTGAACCAGGATCCTGCTGAAACAGCCGTGGAGGGAGCAAAAGTCCTGGCACTGCTGGAACCCTGGGATGGTTTGGGTTGGAAGGACCTTAAAGCTCATCCAGTGCCACCCCCTGCCATGGGCAGGGACACCTTCCACTAGCCCAGGTTGCTCCAAGCCCTGTCCAGCCTGGCCTTGGACACTTCAGGGATGGGGCAGCCACAACCTGTGGCACATGACACCATTCCCAGTGAGCAGCACAGGGTCAAACCTGGTGGTCTCTGGGGCTATAAATTGGTTCCCAGAGAAAGGGAAAAGCTGGAGCTCAAAGGGAGCTGGTTTGTGGCTTCTTCTGCTGTTCCTCAGTGCCCTGGCCCTCTGTGTTCGTGTTGGCTGTTTGTTTGACCAAAGATCCCCCTAAAGGTGCCTCTCTCTCCCTCCCCAGGCTCAGCAGTGCAGCAGAGGAGCTCAGCACCCACCCTGGAGGGGGCTCAGGGGGATACCTGGAGCACATTTACAGGCACGCAGCCAAGGAGCTCTTTGGGATTCACGTGGATGCCATTGAGTACAAACCTCTAAAGTAAGAAGCTGGAAATCCTACAGAAAGCACTGGTTTTTTGGAATTCTCTCCATGCTGTTATCTTGCTAATGGGCTGAGATTTTCTTTGCAATGTTCAACATTTTGCTTCCAGGCTTGAGAGTTGCCTCCTCACTCCCCCAGTTGCTGAGCAATAAATCAGCCACTCTGGGCTGCCTTTCCCCTGGAGATTTCCAACCCCTTCTCCACCCACACACTTTAGTTTGGCCTGGTGCATTTTCCCAGTGTCAAGTTGCAGGCAATTTTTAGAATAATTTAGAAGGCAGAGCTCCCATGAATCTGGGCTTCCTCACCTTTGATCACACCAATAAAGTAGATTTATCACTAATTATTGATCACAGAAAAAAACCTCGTGTGAGGGCTTTAGGGCTCTGTTTAAACTATAAACAAGTCACATGAGTTTGGGCATTGAGGCTCCTTCACCTGAGATTCCTTCTACCTTCCCAGCTATAACTTAATATATCATTTGTAATTAATTATATCCCCGATGAACAACATTTATGTTTAGGATTCCCTGGTCCAGGAAGCAGAAGAAACAGTCCTGATATGAAATATGTGATAAAAAACAAATTACTTACTTTTTTTATCAGGAACAAGTATTCCCACTAACCTTTGGAGTCTGGAATCCTTCAGTCTTGGTTCGCTCCCTGGTTTTATGGCCCATTGCAAGTTAAAAATTCCCTCAGTGGCTTCAGGTCTGTCACAGTGAAAGGCTCCATTTGCTGAGCTTTTAAGGATTTATTCAGCACAGGTGTCCTTCAGCAAACTCTGCTCAGGTGGCAGCTCCTCAAACAAGCCTGGAGAAAGATCTGGAAGTAGTTCCTTCATATTTTATTTGGATGGCAAAGAACTAGGACAGCTCTCAAATAAGATTCACAGAGAACTTGGGTTTAGCTCAGGGCCCTTTGAAGTTTAAAATAGAAGTTCATTTGGGTAAGACATTTCCTCTGCTCTGGTTCCTCAGAAACAAGGACTTCCAGGAGGTGACTCTGCAGAGGGATGGAGAAGTCCTGCTTCAGTTTGCTCTGGCTTATGGATTTCGGAACATCCAGAACCTGGTGCAGAAGCTGAAACGGGGGAAGTCTCCGTATCACTACGTGGAGGTCATGGCCTGTCCCTCAGGTGGGGCTGCTGCAAATCCAGAGCTGGGAGATGCTCTATGAAATTAAGCTTAAATACAAGAAAATAGGTGATTTCACATCCTGAGTGTTGTGGCACAGCCGTGACCTCTGGAGGTGTGACAGTCCCAGCATCACAATCTCAGGGCTGGTTGTGGATTTTCCTGCCTCTAAGCCAGTAATGCCTCAGGATTTAAGTAACTGCTGTTAAATTCCATCACACAAAATTTGCACACTTAGTGCTTTTAAGGAGGGTTTCCTGATTTTCTGAGCTCTTCGTTACCTGAGGGGATTTTTCCCCTAAAATTGCACAAAACTGGCCATTACACTTTTAGAAAACATTGCTGGTCAGGAAGGTCTCTTCCTACCTATTTTATTCCATTTTCCACTTAGTTTCCTTTCCCTCCCTCCTGGCTCTCTTGGAATCAGCCAGCAGGGAGCAGGGGCAGCTTGATCCCAGCCTGGGCTGATGCTGAGGGGCTACTTTTGGCACTTGGAAGCCACTTCTCCCTCCCGAGGGTCTGCACAGCTCCAGCGCCTGACACTGCTCTGGGCAACCTCTCACTGCAGAGCTCAGCTCCCAGCACCCCAGAATACATCCCAGGCATGTTTCCTTTGCCCTCAGTTGTGGCTCCAAGCCTGGATTCACCTGGAGTGTGCTCTGACCCTCTTCTGGAGGCAGGAGATAAGGACTGGAACTCCTGGCACGTTCCCAGCTGGCCACAGGCACAGCCAGGATCTCCCTGCCCTGTGGCCCTGCTGTGGGGAGATAACTGGGAGTAAACCTCCATTCTGAGGGTGTTTTCAGTTCTGCAAGTGTTTGCAGGTGCAGAGTAACTGTAGTTTTTCCATTGTGTTTTTCCTGCTGAAGCTCAAGTTCCTTCTCCACTGGGTTTTCTCCGTTGTTGCCGCAGGTTGTTTGAACGGAGGAGGGCAGATCAAGCTGGAGGGGGGATCCAAGGACGAGCTGCAGCACGTGGAGAGGTTGTATGAGTCTCCAAAGGCTGAGATTCCAGAGGAGAACCAGGCTGTGGCTGAGCTGTACGAGCACTGGCTGGGAGGCAGGGACTCGGAGAAGGCTGTGGGAACGCTGCACACGGAATATCACCCCGTGGAGAAAGCAAACACAAGCTTCAACATCAAGTGGTGAATGCTGACAAGCCCAGAGACACATCCTCAGTGCCTTTGTAACCCAGCTCTATTTATGATTCTCAAAGGACAGCTGAAGTTCTATGGAATTCCTGCCTCTGGAAAGGAGAAGATGGGAATGGTCGTAGAGCCCGGCACTAATAATTCCTTCAGCTTAATAACTATTGGAGAGATGTAAATAAAAACCAAACACTAACTTAAAACACGTGTTTAAAGAAGCAGAAATGCATCCCAGCCTCTGCACAGTCTCTGTGGGCTGAATCTGCCCTCCCTTTGCCAGCCTATTCCCACCAGAAGTGATGAATTTAAGGTGCCAAGGGATCTGGCTCAGGGCAGGATTTGGCCTCTCTGGGATCAGTTTATCCACTTTTATGGGTGCCTCTGCTGGAACATCCTCATTTAATTAGAAATGGTCTAATTAGGCCTTGGGGTTCTCCATTCACTGCCCCTGGGGGCAGCTGCAGGTTCTGTGCCCTCAGGAGGGTTCCAGCAGCCTGGGAGCAGCTCTGGAGCTGCTTTGGTTCCTGCTGGAATGGGTCTGGAATGAATGTTGAAGAAAAACCCTGGGATTTCCTTTAGTTATAATAATTATCTGTACTGTGGGCAATTGCATCTCTCTCTGTGTCCAGCCCAGGCTGCCCTGTGTCCATACCCTGGGCACAGAATTCCAGAATCATTAAAGTTGGAAAAGCCCTTCCAGCCCATGGATCCCCCCTGTGCCCCATCCCCACCTTGTCCCCCAGCCCAGAGCACTGAGTGCCACGGCCAGGCCTTCCTTGGACACCTCCACCACCTCCCTGAGTCCTTTCCATGAGGAAATTCCTCCCAAAATCAGCACTGACTCTCCCTCAGTTACCTTGACCTTGGGGCTGGCAGGAACCGAAGCTGCCACACCTTCACCTGCCTGTGTCTCCTCAGAGCCTCCTCTGCTGCTTGTTCAAAGCAAAACAACAGTGGAAATTACATTTTTAATGGTTTTAATTAAAAGCTTTACATTTTTCAGGTGTTGATCAGTCAGTGAGTTCACAGTGTTCTAAGGCAAGAATCTCCCACTGCCTCCCCCTCCCCACCCTCCTGACGAGCAAGTTGGTGGTTTCAGGGATTCATAACACCCAGGGTTTGGCTAAACCATAAAATTCCATGGCCAGGGAGAGGTGCCAGTGCTCCCACAGAGCCAGCCTGGAGTGCTGGGAGTGCAGAGGAAACTGTGTCTGCTGAGCACATGCACGTCAGGCCAGAAATGCACAATAAATTAAGCTCAATTAGCTGTAAATTAAGTAATCAGGGCTCTACACTTTGTCTCCTCTCCAGTTCCTGGGTTGCCAACACACAGATCACAAAAGTCACCCAGAACACCCCCCAGATTCCTGTTCCTGGGTGTTCCAGGGGGGTGTTCTGGGGGGTGTTCCTGCCATGGCACCAAGAGCAGCTGGAATTTCTCCCAGCCCTTGAGCTGTGGCCCTGTGAGCTCAGGGACAGCTCAGAGACCCTCCCTGAGCACACATGGGTGCATCCCTGCTCCCAGGACAAACCAAATTCCCGAGGAACACCCGGCTACATCTACAACTCCACCATTCCCCGTGAACTGAGGAACTCTGAGGCAGCAGTACCGAGGCAGCTCGAGCAGCAGGTTAATCCTTCCCCTCCCACGAGGGAGAGTAAATCTAAACTATTAATAAAAGGCAAAAAAGAAAACCTCAGCCTAGTTTGCAGCCAGGGAAGAAACAGCCACAACCCAAACTCCAGTTCACATGAAAGACCCTGAAATCAACTCTATTCCAGCCTGGAAGCTGCCATCAAAGCCCAATTTTCTCCACAAAAATTGCTTTACTAGTCCAATGTGCCTCCCCCCAGCTGCAAATAAAACTGCACATTTCTCAGAGCTAAAAAAAAGCTCAAATACAGCCCTGATGTTGCACAAAGGGAGGCTGAGAAGGCCTGAGGGCTGTCCCCTGGCCCCTGGTGTGAAGGCAAGGCAATGTCCGTGTGGTTGCAGCCAAGTGTTTTCCAGTTTTTATCTTGGAAGAAAAAAGCAATGGATGTGTGGCAGCCTAAAATCTGTCACACCTTGGAAAGCATCTCCCAAAGCCAGTGGGTTGGGGCATTCCTGGGCTCCACTGAGCACATCCCACGTGGGCTGAGGGGTTCCAATGGCTCCTGAAGGCAGCGACTGTTACAGAGCCCTACACAGTGTTATCCACTAGAAAAATAGGGAAAAATGGGAAAAACCCACCAAAACCCTGCTGTGCTGAGGGTGTCTGTCAGTGCAGGGTGGAGCTGGGTGGGTACCACAGACACCAGTGACACCAGTCACTGCCCAGCTTCCCTTGGGTCTCAAAGTGTCCTCATCCCTGCCCATCCCAGGCCTGGGAGGGGCCCAGGGGCTCCGGAGCCACGTGGCTGCTTCAGACAATCCCCTGGGAATGGGGTGCAGCCCCCAGGCCTGGCAGGAGGACAGGCAGGAGAGCCTGACAGCCTGGTGGGTTACAGCACCACAGTCCCTGAGCATCCCCCCTTTTCCGTGGGAATGGGGCTGTGGGACGGGCGGCAGCTCCCACCCTGATCCCAGCACTGGGAGAGTGGGAATCTCCCGTCTCCAAAAACATCTCCAGGCCCTCTGCCAGCAGCAGCCCCAGCGCAGCAGGGGGGTCACCACAGCCTGGGCTCTCCCAAGGCACCCACGTGCTCCTGCTCCCCTGGGACTGCCCCGGGAGCCAGACACGGAGCCGGAGGGAGAGCAGAGCAGAGCGGAGCGGCCTCGGACGAGCAGGTTAATGACAAACACCAGTTCCCAACTGGGAGCGAGTCCAGGCTGGCACAGCCAGGAGGGACCCCCGGCATGGCGAGGACGTCACTGCTTCTCCAGGAAGGGGCTGAAGAGCCCCCAGTCGAAGGCCAGCATGGCCGGGGGGTTGGGCCTCTCCTTGGGCTTCTTGAAGTTGTCCCTCTCGGTGCGGAGCGTCCTCAGCACCTCCACAGGGTCCGTCTGGCCCGTGAACCTCTGCACGGGCTCCTCCCTGTGGGGAGAGCAGCTCTGCTGTGCCACGGGGGGCAGGACAGGACCCCTGCCCCCTCTCCACTGGCATGGACACCACAGAGTCCCATCCTGGTGCTGGGGAGTCCCATCCCGGTGCCGGGCACTGCTGGGGCACACGGGCCTTGTGCTGGGCAAGTGGGGCCCCATGGCCCAGCACCCTCCCCTCCCTCAGGGCTTGGGATTCCCACTGGTCAGTGAAGCTACTGAGAGAGGGGATGTTGCTGGAGGGGACAGGGGAGTGGATTTTGGGGGCCCTTTGCCCCCCCAGGCATTGGCACTGCTTACATGACCCTCAGGAAGGGGTTGTAGAGAAACTCCTCCTGCAGCGTCGAGGGCACCGTGGGCAGGTCCTCGTCATCCCGCTGCTGCCGAGGGACCAGAGACATCCAGGATCCCGCTGGCATCCAACGCCCCTGGGCCCCACCCCGGGGGGCACAGCCACTTACCTTGGCCCAGGCGAGTTTCTCCTTCACCATTTCATTCTCTGGCTCCACTTTCAGGGCGAATTTGAGGTTCCGGACGGTGCATTCGTGACCACAAAACACCTTCTGTGGATCCAGCGGGAAGGACCCGGCATCAAACCTGCTCCAAGGGCTGGATCCAACCCATCCCCACCATGGGACAGGCTGTGCCAGCCTCCAGCCCCCTCCTGACTGCAGGGTCCCTCCCAGGGGTGGGTGCTGTGGGACTCACCGTGTCCTTGGGCAGAGCCCCCAGGATCTGGGTGAGGTTCGTGTACATCTGCTCTGCTGTGCCCTCGAAGAACTGCCCACAGCCTCCCACGAACAGGGTGTCACCTGCGGGAAAGGGCTCTGGGCATGGAGGGGCCCCCCGACCTGTGCCCAGGGGTGGGTGCCAGGGGTGGGTGCCAGGGGTGCCCCCACACTGCGGATTCACCTCGGGAGTGCCGGGTGTGAGGGGACAGGAGCACACGGGGAGCATGTCCCGTGTCCCCAGGACCCACGGGGGGCACGTGGGCAGGGTGGGATACCTGAGAAGAGGGCAGGAGCATCCGGGGAATCGTCCTCCCACATGAAGTAGCACATGTGGCCTGAGGTGTGGCAGGGGGTGAAAAGGCACCTCACCCGGATGGCCCCGAACTGTGGGGAGAGAGGGTCAGGATCCCACTGAGGAGAGAGATGCCCCCCACACCCCTTGGCATCACCCACCCGGGCTCAGCGGGTCACAGAGGTGACAGTGGTGGTCTGGATAAGGCCCAGGTGGCACATGCCTGGACCATGGGATTGAGCAGCAGGGCCCCAGGAGAGGGCTGGATCCTCCAGCACAACTCCAAATGGGCTGGGAATGGGGAGGAGATTTCCCTCCCATCCCAGCCTCAAATCCACGGTGCCACATCTGCAACCGCCACAGAGCACAGAGAGCTGAGCACAGCCCAGCAGCACCAACCCAGCCCCCAGCACGGTGCCACCCCACCAGGGATCACAGTGCCACCCCACAGGGGGTCCTGCCATCGCCCCTCTCCAGCCCCACCACACCATGCCAGCCCCAGCCGCCCTACCAGGCAGGACCCGTGTGTGGGGTCCGAGCCCTGGACGCTCCCGTGGTCCCGTGGCCACGCACCGTGAGCTCCTGGCCGTGTGTCACCGTGTCCGTGAGGGCCCCGATGCGCTGGTCGGCCCCAAACACCCTCAGCCCCGGGCACAGCCGTGCCAGCTCCTCGTTGCCCCTCGCGTGGTCCCTGTGCCAGCAGAGGAGGGAATGGGCACTCGGGAAAGGGAACGGGAAAGGCCACAGCCACCCCGACCTGGCCGCACTTACCAGTGGTGGTGGGTGGTGAGGATGGCCCTGAGCACCACGTCCTCCTTCCTGATGATCTCCAGCAGCTGAAAGGGACCCAGTGCAGTGGGACATGAGCGGGCAGGGGGGGTGACCCACCCATGGCTGGGACAGCCACTGTAGGACCTGTCCCCTGTGGCACCACTCCATGGGTGAGGGACCCGGCTGACCAGGGCACGGGAATCACCCAAGCCATCTGCTGAGCATCCATGGGCTGAGGGGTGGGATGAAGGCTCAACCCAGAGCAGAGCAGGGGGATGAGAACACGCTGCTCCCATGGGAGCGGTGGCATTTTATGGCCAGCGACACCACAGAGGAGCCGTGCAGGGAAATGGTGGCCTCGCAACCCACCCTGGCCGGGCGAGCGGCCACGTGGGGCTGCCAAGCCCGGCCCAGCTGCCAGCAGGCTCCTAATGCCAACTTAACATTCAGGGCCAGGAACAAGCCCTCCGGCAGCTCCCGATTACGCTCCTCGGAGAGGAAGGAAACGTCCGAGTCAGCACCAAACGCTTAAAAACCGCGACAGCCTTTGCACGATGCGCAACAGCCCGGGCGGGGGCACGGGGGGTCACGGCGACCCCGGGCACTGCCCTCCCCGCAGCTCCTGGGACGCGGGACTGGGCACGGGAGAACCGCTCCAAAGGTTTATTCCGGCTTATTCTCACTCGCTGCGGGGTCTGTAAGACTCCGCACGGTCAAGGCAACACGGAATCCCCCCGCAGCCCAGGGGTGGGTGGGAGAGGGGTCCAGCACCCCCCACATTCCATCAGGGATGAAGGGGGCCGGTCCCGCCGGTGGGATGCCCGTGGATACACCCCGCTGTCCCACGGGCACAGCCCCCGCGTAGGACCCGCAGCCCACCCGGGGGGAAGGGGGGGGTCCGACCGCCTCTCACCCTTTTGGGGACCGCGGCGTCCACGGCGACGGCGTCGCGGGTGCTCTCCTCGATCACCAGGTACATGTAGTTGTCCTCCAGCACCGAGATCACCTTCACCTTCATGGTCCCGCACCGGCGCCGGCCGCGGCGGCAAAGCGAGGGGGTGGACACGCAGAGAAAGGGGGGTGCGGGACCCCCGCCCGGCCCCCACGGACCCCCCGAGCCCCCGCGGGACGCGGCGGTACCTGCGGGCGGGGCGGGCGGCGTGTCCCGCCCCCGCCGGTGCGGTGCGGGGCGGATCACGCAGCGTGGGGCGGGGAGAGCCCGCACGGCCCCTCCACGCACACCCCGCACACACAGACACACAGACACACACACACACACACACACACACACGCGCGCGCACACACACACCCCGCACACACACACACACACACCGCACACACACACACACACACACGCGGGCGATGCGGGTCCCGCAGCGCCGCGCTGGGAAAGGAGGGGGAAAAGGGAACTTCCCACGGTGACACCCCCCCCGTGCATCACCCTGGGGTCCCACGGGTCCGGCCGGGAGGGAGGAGGCAGGCTGGGGACACGCGGGGTCCCCCCCAGCCCAGCAGTGTCGCTCCCACTGCAAACAGGGGACAAGGACAGCGGTGGGGGGCTCCGGGCGCTGGCGGGGCCGGGGGCGGTGCCCAGTAGGTGATGGAAACCCCGGTGCTGGGACATGGTAAGAGTGGTCCTGGTCACCGGTTCGGGGGGGGCTGGGAGGGGCTGGTGCCCCGCCAAGGCAGAGCTCCGGGGTCAGGAGCCCACTGAACCCAGAAAGCACCGAAGGCACAGGAAGGGCAGGGGCAGAGCCCTGCTCCAGTGCCTTTCCCAGCTGGACACAAATCCTGGTTCAGGGTTGACCGTGGTCCGCCCCAAATAGAATAATTTAGGTTGGAAAGGCCCACTGAGATCGAGTCCAACCATTTCCCCAGCACTGCCAAGGCCACCACTAACCCACGTCCCCAAGTACCACATCCACGGGGTTTTTAAACCCCACCAGGGATGGGGACTCCACCTCTGCCCTGGGCAGCTGTGCCAGGGCTGGACAACACTTTCAGTGAAGGAATTTTCCCAGTATCCAACCTGACCCTCCCCTGGCACAACCTGAGGCTGTTTTCTCTCCTCCTGTCCCTTGTTCCCTGGGAGCAGAGCCCAACCCCCCCCAGCTCCCCCCTCCTGTCAGGGAGTTGCAGAGCCAGAAGGTCCCCCCTGAGCCTCCTTTTCTCCAGGCTGAGTCCCCCCAGCTCCCTCAGCTGCTCCTGGTGCTCCAGCCCCTTCCCCAGCTCCATTGCCCTTCCAGCCCCTCAAATGTCCTTCCCGTCCCAATTGCCACTTGTGCAGGAGGGAACTCGCTCACAGGCAGCAAACCAGTGCTGAACCTGCTCCCTTCTCCTTTCACAAGAAAATACACTTGTCACAAGACCTTGAATAAAGCCCCAGAGGATCCCAACATCCCAACATCTTTCTGCCAGGATTAGGCAGAAAGATGCTTCCTGTTGTTTGGCTTCAGTCACTTGTACAAAATAAATAAATTCATAAACTTGGGAGCTAAAGAACCCCCAAACAGCTCCATTTCCAGCCGTTCTTTATTTTTCCTCTGTCACAGCCACTCCAGTGTAGCAGCACAACATTCCAGTTCAGGAGGCAACAACAAAGCTTTAGGTACCGCTTTTCATTCTGAATTACATAAAATTTAGCATTTTAAAGCAAACAAAGACCTGGTACTCATACAATGCCATGCAGGTGGTGTTGGAACAGCAGACACAGGGACACAGGTGACAACCCAGGTGGTCCCAGCTCCATCGTGGCATCACCTACCAATGTGTGCCAGGGAGAGGGGGAGAAGCAGGAACCAAAATCATTTGAATATTTTCAAAGTTTCATCTGTAAAATATTTGTTTGAAACAATCTCTGGTCCTGGAGCATGTCTGTGGTACAGAGGAGACCAAGGAACCAGGAAGAAAAGAATATGAGAAGGAAGATGGATTAAAGATGCAGATGCCATGTGGGGCTGGTCCCACCCTGTCACTCACATCCCTTGTTTAAAGACCCCGAGCTGGAGGATGGGAATGCAGGAGGGGGTGACCCAATCACCACAAATCTGCACTTATTTCCCTCCAAAATGCACCCCATTCATCCACTTGGACACACTATTCCCTGTTGGAAAAGCAGCCCGAGGGGAGCTCCCTCCCTGCAGTTTCCAAGCTGGCTGCAGGCTGGGGTCACACAGCTCTAGTCATATAACCCTGGAGTGGTTTAGGGTGGAAGAAACCATAAACATAACCCAGTCCCAACACCCTGCTGTGGGCAGGGATGGCTTTTAACCCTGTGGACACCAAGAAACAGAAATGTGCCACTCTAATGTGGCTTCTGAGCCCCGTTTAACCAGCAAGACATTGGCACCTTCACCAATTATAAGCTCACCTCCATGGCCTTTCCAGAGGCTGGGCCAGGCAGGGGCTGAGGGCAGGGGATGGACCCCAGCAGCACATGGCCCAGCACAGCTCCTGTCCCCAGAACTGCTCCCCAGGGCAGCTGCTCCTGGCTGGGCACAGGTGACAACTGCTCCCCTGCCCCTTTCCTCACAGCCAGGCACCAAGGAGCTGCTGTGGCACCAAGATCTGCTCAGGGCTCTCACCACTGCCCAGCTGGGACGCTCTCACTCACCAGGAGTGGCTGCTTCCTGGGATTTGGAGCCATCAGGCAAAGCCCTGCTCCGTTGGTGCAGCACTGACACAGGTAACTCTCAGGTCACAGGTAAGAGCAGTGAGCAGGTCCATGCAAACAGGCTCAAGACTGGAAGGGTGTAAGCAGTGCAGTACCTGGGAAAAGTCACTGCCATCCATGCCAGGGAAGGTCAGGGAGAAGGGAGAAGCTGGATGTCCCCACGTGCCATTCCCAGAGCCAGGCTGCCCCATGTAGTTCCCAAATTACACCCTGAACTGGCTCTGGTAGAGCAGGTCTGTCACTGGGAACTGGTTTTAGTGGAGCCAAAAGCGACACTCAGAACGTTGCAGCAGCATGGAAGAAACACTCAACTCTTCAACTATTGTGTTTGGTCTCTGCTTTACACAAAGGCACCTCGGCCCCAGTCACACTGTCTGCATCCACATCAGGCTCCTACAAAACTAACAGGAGCTTCTTCCTAAACCTCCAGGTTTGATCCTTCCCAGCCCAACCTCTGAGCCTCACACCAACACTGGTACAATGATCTGCACGTGACACGTGACAGCTCGAGGGACAGCAAGAGAGGGATAAATATTCTTCATCGTAATATAAATATGCTGTAGAACATCTCAACAAGGGCAAAGTGCTTTTCTTCTCCTTAATTAAAACAAAATAAAGACTTAGACAGGACTGTCTCAACCACAACAGAAGGTCTGACTCCTAGAACAGGTGAATCGTCTGAGGGAGGCCGGGGCTGCCGCTGCGGCGCGGGCGGTGCTCAGTCCCGGGGCACTCGGAAGTTGTCCTTCTCCTTCCTGATGGCCCCCATGGTGCGCACGGGGTCGGTCTCCCCCGCGTGCTGCTGGACTGTCTTCTCCCTGCCAGGAAGGAGGGAAGAGCAGGACGAGAGAAAAATCTCAGCTGGGAGGTCACAACGGTTTCACTGCAGTGGGGGAAAAGCTGCGCTCGGAGATCAGACTCGGGGCTTTGGCAGAGCAGCTCTGAGCAGCTCCCCTGCTCTGAAGGCTCTCGGGCAGCAGGGAATTGCAAACACTCTCCTGCCTCCAACACCGTCTTCTGCTGTGTCCCTCTGCCAAACTCAGCTTGCTTAAGGAACACAAGGACACAGCAGAGCCTGTTCTGTCTCTTAAGTCAGGGATGGATGCTCACTCCAGTCCTCAAATCCAGCCAGCTTCCCAGGACAGCCAGCGTGTTCTAAGGAGGATCTTGGAGGCATCCAAACAGGAATATGAGAGGCAGGAGAGCAATTCCCACTTATGGCTTTTTCTTTGGAGACCTTCTCCTTCCTGCATTCCCACTCCCAACACAAGGACATTCCCACCCCCACGCCTCCTCCATACCTCACTCTCATGAAGGGGTTGTAGGTGAACTCCTCTGCGATGGTGGAGGGGATGGTGGGCTCTCCACTGTCGTACCGTGCCTGGAACAAGGAATGTTTGGTGAACAAGGAATGTCCTGTACATAGCAGGATGTTTTTGAGGAGGGTCACGTCTCCACCAGGCAGCAAACCACCTTCCCTGGGCACACCCAGACCCCACTCCCTGGAACACAACATCCTGCAGCTCCTGGCTCTCAACTCCTATCCCTCAGTCTCTCTTTCTCCCCAGAGTGGTCTCATCTCCCCCACCTCCTCAGCAAGGCTCTGCCCCCACGAACCCATCAGGTCTGGGGAAAAGACCCAGCTTACCTTGGCCCACGCCAGCTTTTCCTGGATATTGGCATTATTGGGTTCAACGTGCCGAGCAAACTTGAGGTTGTTGATCGTGTATTCGTGACCACAGTAAACCCTCTGGGAAGGGAAGGGAAGGAAGGGTGACACTGGGTAACTCTGAAGCTACAAAGGGGCAGTGCCAGGTGCCACCACCAGAGTTATGGGGCAGCAGGAACAACAAAGTCAACCTGAGGGCATGTGACACTTTCCATGGAGACATGCTTGGGACAAGTGCCAGGAGGTGCCAGCCAGGACTACCTGCCAATTCGACAGATGAAAGAGCCCTGTGTCCCAGCTCAAGAGCCTCTAATAAGCAGCCCCTGCTCTTTCCCCACATTTGGGGCAGGCATTTCCTTCCCAGAGGACTCCAGCTATCCATCAAAGACAACTCCCCACGTCATTTCTTCCACACATGAGAAAACCTCCCTTTGAACAACAGTACTATTGGGAAGGCAGTTTCTTTGGTGCCTGTGGTGGTTTCTGGCTGGTGAACTCCCACAAAAGGAGAGGTTCCTACCGTCCTGGGGTCCAAGCTGCCCAGAATCTCGATCAGCGCCTTGTACATCTCCTCCGGGGTTCCCTCGAAGAACTTCCCACAGCCAGCCACGAACAGAGTGTCACCTGCCAGGGAGGGGTGATGTGGCATCAGACCCACATGAGGCTCCTCACAGCACAGCCTGGGCACAGGGTTCCCCGGGGCTCAGCCCTGCCATTGCTGTCCCCACCACAGCAGCAGAAGGCACAGGCACAGCCAGGCTGCCTCACACGGGCTCGGTGCCACACAAACCCATGTGGCAAACGTGGTTTCTATGACACAAAACCCCACAGCCTGGCCAGGCACACCCTGCCAGCACCTCCCTACCTGTGGGCAGCCCACTGTCCCCTCCTGTCCCTCCTGGAGTGGACAAGGAACTTGCTCTTTGCTATGAAGTTGAACAAAGATGAGTCACCTCTGCATTTCTCCCCAGTGCTCCCTAAAATCTTGCTTAAGTCATTACCTCTTCCATGCAGCAGCTGGTACAAGCTCTGGATAACACCCAGCACGACAGGGATGACCTGGAGTCTGGGGAGACTGGGCACAGCCTCAAGGAAGGGGGGACCCTGCTCCCCACACCAGGATCCAGACCCTGGCTAGAACAGTGGAGCAGCAGCCCTCCTTATTCCTCTATTTGCTCCTCTCTGTTTTGTAACAGACATGAACACAGATATATGGAAAAGCAACAGGTTCTGGGATCAGCCAGTTTGGCCTAGGACAGAAAACCAACAGCTCTTGTTTCAAGGAAGAAAATGCTGGATGTAGGACTCATCCAGGGCTCGCTCCTGACATCGTTTGCAGGGTGTCCAGCACTGGTTTACAAACCCAGAGGGGTTTCACCAGTTCCACCTACAATTCCTACTTGGCAAGGGGCAAGATGTGGATGTTCGAGCAGCTGCACTGGCAGGAAGGGCCGGATGCACAGCCAGAGGCAGAGGCAGAGGGGGGGCTTCTGTCTTTGCAAGGGAACCTCCCAACTCCTCACCTGTAAAAACTGCAGGTGGCTCGGAGCTATTTGGCTTAGTCACATAATAACAGATGTGTCCCGAAGTGTGACACGGCGTACTGAGGCATTTCACATTAAGAGATCCCACCTGAGAAGAAGGCAGAAGACTGGAGCTTAAGCTTCTGTTTGCTACCAATCGTATGGTTAGAAAAGAATTGCAACTATTACAGTGGTCTAGTGCTCCTACAGGCCCAAACTGGCACAAAGCTGGCCAGGAAGCATCAGCTCTGCTCCTGGGGAGGCCAGTGAGGGAGGGCTGTGGCAGGGACTCGGGAGGGAGCTGTTTCCTTCGAGCAGGTGCTGGGACAAAGAACTGCCAGATCCTTTCATTTCCATGCAGAGAGACTCAATGCCCGGTTGGCAGCAAGAGCCAACAGATCCAGAGCAACACAAAATCCTAAACAAAGCTGATCAGGCGTGAAAAAGCTGCAAACAACAATAAAGCTGAAGGGAAGAAGTGGATGACACTCAGGAAAAGGGAAGGATTGAACACAGCCTCATCCCCACACCTTCTCGTGTACTCCTGTGCTCCCTCCTGTGCTGCTGCCCCCCCAAGGTGCACCCAAGGCCAGCAGTGACATTCATGCCAGTTTGTGTCATCTGCCAGCTCTCCTGTAAACAAACAGCCTGGTTCCAGCCAGGCCTGCTGCTTCAACTGGCACTGCTGGCCCCCCGTCCCCTCAGCCCATGTTCCAGCCGTCATTCCCACAGGAACACTCACATTTGTTCAGTGCAGAGCATGAGCCCTGTCCTGTCACACGGCTGTTCTGACCCCCCCAGGAGCACAGGACACCCAGCATGTCCCAGGTGCCTGGGCCATGCCAATGCTCTCAGCAGCAAAGGATCACTGGCCAAAACAAGACAGGGGGGTCGCAGTGCACAGGGCTGGAAAAGGGTGAAAGCTGCACTTCAACTACTCCATCCAGGAGGTGTTGAAAGGTAAGAGAGCTGTGAACACAACAGGAACTCAGGGCAGACCACACCTGTCCAGCTGTGACACAACAGGAGCTGCCCCACCACATCCTGCAGCTCCCTCCCTTTACCTGGAGTGCTGTCAGGTGGGACACCTTCTGGGTCAGAGCTCCCACTCTGTTGTCTCCCCCGTACACGTGCAGCCCCGACTCCATCTTTACGAGCTTCTCATTTCCTCCAGCATGGTCCCTGCAACATCAGAAAAATGGATTTGGGAAGGAATGAAGAGAAATTTAAGGTGACTTATATTGCAATGGTAACCTGCAGGTGATCACCTCTGATCAATCACTCTCCCAGTATGTAACACTCTTCATATTAAAGAATAAGCCATGTCAACATGAGAGGAGATAATTTCTCCAGTAATTAGGGCAGTGAGAGAGAGGAACAATCCCTGAACAACTTCCTACCTAGTTGGGAAACACCAGCCTTAGGGGCTCACAGTCAACTCTCCAGTTACTAGGGCAGGGAGAAAATGGGATAAGTGGGATATGCAATCCATCATCCCACAAGACACCATGGAGCAGGCACAGAGGTATCCAACAGCTCAGCATTGACCTGTGCTGCTGGTTTGTCCAAATCAGAGCTGGCCCTTTGGCTCTCCAGCCACAGAGGTGGCTCCACTCTGACCCACAGGAGAGGTTGCTCAGGTTCAGCACTGCTACAGCAAAACACTCCTCTTTACACCCCCGGCAGAGTTAATCTGCACCTCGGGGGATCCTCCCACAGCTGCTGGCTGTGAGCAGGACACCTCAGGGGCATGCCCTGGCACCTCAGTGCAGTGTGCTCCCTCCACACCCACAACTACTGCACTGGCCACCTGGGAGGAATCAGCACTTTAAAGGTTAAAGGCACTGACACACAGAGCCCATGGCCTGGACAGTGCATCTGCTCAGGCAAGCCTAAGGAATGAGCTCTGGCCCTCCTCCTCACACCTCAGCTGCTGCTGAGAGATCACCTTGCTCCAGAACAGCAGCAGCTCCTGGCTGCCTGTGTTTGTGCCCAGGGACCCCAGGCCGGGGGTGGTTACCAGTGGTGGTGGGTGGTCAGGACAGTGGTCAGCCTCACGCCGTGCTTCTTCACTGCATCCAAAACCTGCGGGCACAGGGCACACAAGGGCAGTTACACCTCCCCTGGAATGAGCTGCCAGCACACCTGGTGTCACCTGGACACAGCAGCAGCTCTGCAGGGAGCTCATCCCTCCCCAGGGGGTTCCAGAGCAGGGCACAAGGGCTCTGACCCAGCCAGTGACTGAGCCCTCAGTCCCATTGCCTGCTTTCTGCTCTACATCAAACCAAGGGCAAAACCCCAAATGAGGTCAGGGAGCCCTGGAGCCAGGGCCAGGCTGGCTGGGCAGGCAGCGTGGCTGTGAGCCCTGCCTGCACCTCTGCACAGCCAGTATTTCCTGCCTTTCCCCCACGCCCGAGTCGGCGCATCAGCAATTCCCTCATGGATGTAGCAACCTGGAAGGATGTCCCAGAGCCACGGTGAGTACTCTGCTCCCAGGGCAGTGTTACCTTCTGGGGGTTCACAGGGTCCACGATGGCAGCCTCCTTGGTTTCCTCATCGATGAGGAGGTACATGTAGTTGTCTGTGAGGGCTGGCAGGATTTCCACCTTCATGTCGGCCTGTGGGACCGTCTTCGGCTCCCTCCGCTCGTGCTCCGTGTGCAGGAAGAAAGCTCGCAGCTGGGCTGGACCTGGGCACCCCAAAAACAGCCACACCTCAGCCCAGGCGGGGGGAAAAGGGGGACAGAGCACAGCCAGACCCCAATCCATGATCCCAGGGAAGGGAGGGTATGGACAGCCCAACCTGCCTTCTCCAGAGGAAGAGGAGCGAGGCCACCACAGGACAAAGCCTTGGAGCCTGGCAGTGTCACCTTGTGCCCCTCAGCTGCCCCAAGAGGGATGGGACACTTGGTTCATGCAAGGAAAACACTGTGCTTGGATCAGAGAGGAGGTTTCAAGGGGCAGGAAAGCAGAACAGAGAGGGAACAGCTGGACAAAGGTCAACCTAGACAGTGACTTTGCAAAAAAAAATAATCACAAAAGACAGCCAATTACAGCCAAAAGACAAAAAGGGGGGTGGAGAAGGAGAAATACAGAAATACAGGCCCTGCTACAACAGAAATATCTGGTTTGTTACTTGAGGAAGTGACATCCTGCACACTCCATGGAGAGAAGTCAAGTTCTCCATAGAAGGAGGGCTCCCTGCCTGGCCAGGTAAGAGGCACACACAGGGCTCTTGTCACGGGCTACCCTGATGCAACAGCAGAACATGGAAATATTTGCTTTTGGTTAAATGTTTAATCAGATCCAAGAAGCAAGTTCCAGAGGCAAATAACCTGGGCTCCACTGTTCAAGGCACAGATTAGCAGCACTTAAAGAAACAACCAAGCCCTAAGAGGCTCTGCCACAAAAAATAAAGGAAGGGAAAGGAAGAGAACAAGGTCTTCCATTGCTGGGGCCCTGCAGTTCAGACCTGGGTCCACACACGTGCAGGGAAAGAGTTGTCAGACCCTGCAGGTCAGGAATCATTGTCTGAACACCATCAAGGTGTTTGCTCACCCCCAGAGGTGCCTGTGCTGGGCTGAGCCGTGCTGGCACAGCCCCATTTCACTGCACCACCGACTCTCCCTGAGGCTCCCAACACTCCCTGCTTGGCCCCCTCCCTCGGTGCCAAAGGGAGGGGTCCCCATGCTGCCATCACCCTGCCCCGCTCTCCCAAAGCAGCTCAAGCCTGCCCAGCCCTGATAAGAGCTGCTCCAGGGAGAAGAGCCCCATAGACCTGCAGCTCCATGGGCTGATGGGGCTGGGAAAGTGAGATCCAGCCCTGACAGGAGCCAGAGAGCAGCTCCTGCTGCAAACCCAGCCCGGAGCTGTCAGGCCTCTCTGCTGCAACTGCCCAGAGCTTCTCCCCCTTCTACCTCCACCATCCCACCTGCTTATGAGGGGAGGGAAATCAGGAGGGCAGATGGCAGTAAAATTAAACACTGTGCTCGAGAAAACCTCAAGCCAGGATGGAACAGGCATGCACTGGGTATTGATGGTGAAGTATTCAGGAAAGCATCCATACCTGCCAAGTGTTCCTCTGGAGCAGAAGACTCCTTTCAAAAAAAAAGAACAACACAAAAAAGCCCTTACTATTCCTCGATAGGAAAAAAAAATTCCCAAAAAACAACTGCTCCCTAACACAGAGCACTTCTTGCTGCTGTCAGTCACCAGAGCTGTATATACTGGGTGTTTGTTTGCATGCCAGACACTAACTGGGGAAAAAAACACAACCAAACAAAAGAAAACACAACCTTAACTTCAACTCAAAGGAATTTTTCACATACTTAAAATGCTTCTTTCCTGTGAACCATCTCTAACCTTGGCCAGGATCCCAAAGCCTCTTTGCATGTTTAATTCACAACTCTAACAAAACAAACAAACAAGCTACGCCACATAAGGAAATGTTTTCTAACATGTAATTTCAACAAAGGAACGAGAAAACATCCACCAAGAAAGAAACTCACTCCTTGTGAATTCCCATCTGCAGCTCAGCTGCCCCTTTCCAGCCTGCCCAGTTGGAGCAGACCAGGAGTGCCCTGCTCTGAGAAGGGCATGTTCTGAGAGCTGGTTCAGCTCAAAGCTGCTCCCCAGCTGAGCACTAACTCCTTGTCACACACACAGCTCTGCTCCAAAATTAACACCCAGTGACTTCATTTTCGCTCACTTTTGTACCACGTCCCTCCTGACCAGGCCTGGAGCAGAGCAGTGGAGCAGTGGGGAGGGCAGAGTCAGCAGCCTCTGAATCACACACTTGGCCTTCCTAGAACAGCTCCTCAGCACAGCTGGAGTGGCCAAGATGAAAGAGTTTGCAGCTGGAAGTGTTAATGTCATCACAGAAACGCAGACGTGCTGCAGACTGACAGAGCAGGTTCCCTCAGAACAGGGCTGCTTCGTGCACTTCCTCCAGAGCATTTTGGGTTACTCGTTTTATTACATAAAAGAGTGGAAAATTCCTGTGTCAGACGAGGCTGTCACTCAAGACATGACTGCACGCCCAAACCCAGCTGCACACCCCTGCACCGCCTCACAAGAGACACCACACTCGCTCTTTGCACACTCTGCACGCAGGTATTTTTTGGATACCCGGTGGGTTTGTGGCTCCTCACAATACCAGGTGAGCTGGGCCCCAGACCCAGGGCAGCTCCCGCTCCCACCCTGCGGCCCCGGGAGCTCGGGAGCTGCCAGAGCTGCCAGGCACTCGTGTGACAGCTCCCAAGACAGCAGCAGGGTTTCCGTGCCTGCAGTGAACCCCGATGGATTCTCGCTCATTTCTCCATCCCTTACAACCGCAGCGATACAAAAGGCCTCTGGCAAATCTTCCCCGAGAGGCTCTGAAGCCAAAGCCCAGGCTCTGCGTCAGGGAGACGCTCTCAGAATTTAGGCCCGGAATGGAAACGCAAAGCTCGGACAGTGTCGCCAACACAACCTGTCACCCCCCGAGCCCAGTTCAAAGGCCAGCCCTGGCCCCCCGCCCTCCTCCCCGAGCACTGACCGGCGCTGCGGGGCCCGGCACCTCCGCGGGGCCTCGCCACGGGCACGGACGGGAACAGCCGCGGCAGCGCCGGCTGCGGCCGAGCAGGACCTGCCCTGCTTGGGGCTGTGAGTCAGCGCAAACCCGGCACACCCCGAGCACCGCCCGAGCACCCCCCGAGCACCCCCCGCGCCGGGAACCGCGAGCGAAGCCGCCCGGAGCGGCCCCGGGGCAGCGCTCGCCCCGCGCGGCCCTGCCGGGGCTGCCCCCGCCCCACGTACCCGCTCGGAGCGCGGCCCCGAGGACGGCCCCGGCTGCCAGGGCGGCGCCGAGCCCCCGCCAGCCCCCGCGGAGCATCGTGCGCCGCGCCCCGCCCGGCCCGGTTACCTTCGCTGCCCGCCCGGCGCCGGGAGGCGGCGGCAGAGCCGGCCCGGCCCGGCCCGGCCCGCTGAGCGGCGGGGGCGGCGCTGCTCCTGCCCGGCCCCCCCGGCCCGCCCGCCGCCGCTCGTTCGCCGACCCGGCCGAGGAGGCGGAGGAGCGGCCCGGCAAGGACAGCCCAAGGGCGGCCGCCTTGCTCCGGGAAGGAGACGCGCCGCGGCCATGGCCTCCTCCAGGCCCCTGTCCCGCTTCTGGGAGTGGGGCAGGAACATCGTGTGCGTGGGGCGCAACTACGCGGAGCACGCCAAGGAGATGGGCAGCGCCCTGCCCGCGGAGCCGCTCTTCTTCCTCAAGCCTTCCTCGGCCTACGTGCGCGAAGGGTCGCCCATCCTCCGGCCCTACTACTGCCGCAACCTGCACCACGAGGTGGAGCTGGGGGTGGTCATCGGCAAGAGGGCCCAGGCCGTGTCCCAGGAGGCTGCCATGGAGCACGTGGCGGGATATGCCCTGTGCCTGGACATGACGGCCAGGGACACGCAGGAGGAGTGCAAAAAGAAGGGGCTGCCCTGGACCTTGGCCAAGGGCTTCGGCTCCTCCTGCCCGGTCAGTGACTTTGTGCCCAAGGAGAAGATCCCAGACCCTCACAAGCTGCAGATCTGGCTCAAGGTGAACGGAAAGCTGAGGCAGGAGGGGGACACCTCCTCCATGATCTTCTCCATCCCTTACCTCATCAGCTACATCAGTCAAGTATTCCCCCTGGAAGAAGGGGACTTGATTTTGACAGGGTCTCCCAAAGGAGTTGGGTCCGTGGAGGCCAACGATGAGATAGAGGCTGGGATCAAGGATGTGCTCTCCATGCGGTTTAAGGTGGCGCAGCAAACACGGGGATCCTAAACCAGGAGCCTGCCTGGGACGAGGCTCCTTGGGGAACGTCTGGTGAACAAACACTTCCATGGCCCAAGTGCTCTGTGTGCTTCTCTCCTGTGATGATTTGAGCTTTGCCAATGTATTGCCTAAAAATAAAAATTCTTGACCAAACAGAGTGGTGATGGAGGAGGTACATGTGTAACAGTAAATCAAGAACTGCAGCTTCACAAGAAGTTTCTTGGGATGTTTTACAAAAGAAAGATGTTTGATTTTTTGATCAGTTTTACAGTTCCTCCTGCATTTTCCAATGATTAAATGAGGATGGCTTTTCCTCCCGCTCCAAGGAGCGAATGCAGCAGGAAGTGTGCCAGATGCTTGGCAGATTGATTTTGTCCTAAGCTGATCTTTAAATATGTTCTAAAAGTGAAATAATACAAAAGATCGAGAATAAAGAGGCTCCTGGGTAAAGATCACCAGTAAACTTGTCTTTGCTTTTACTGATTTAAATCCAATTTTAATAAAAATGTAACTGCACCAATTGCTTTTACTTAGACAATGCAGTGCAGCAGTTGGAGGTTTTAAGTATTTCCAGCTGCTCAAAGCCACGCTGTGGAACTTTCCCCAGTTCCAAACTCCAGCTGATCCAACACTCCCCACTGGTTTGCATGACAGCGAGTTCCCTTTCAATTCCTTGGAGCGACAGAGTAAGTTGTAAAATATAATTAAAAAAATCCTCCCCACACAAACATCAAAACTTACCATTTTCAAAGGTTGCACAGAACTGACTTGTTTCTAACAGAAACAGATGGGATAAGTTTTCTACATACGTGCAAGCACCACAGTTAAATGCTTCCATTTACTGGAGTCACATCTTAATAATTGCTAGGAAAAGATTTGTTTTTAAAAGTGGGGAGTTTTACAGAGAAAAATTCTCGTCTCCCAAAGTCAAGCACCTCTGTGAGAGCTGCATGGTCCAGGGTGCTGCACATCACACTGTGAAAAGAGAGCAGAACGTTGCAGGATTAAACTAGACATCAGGGTGAACAATTCTGGAAGAGGAAGGATGGAATTAAGTTTCTGTCCTGTTTCCATTTCCTCGTGCCTGTCAAACATTCCCGCTTATGGTGACAGCAGCAATGCATCATGAGCAGTTTGGTCTCCAGCCCTGCATTGACAGCAGAGCCAAACTGGGAATAAATTATTGGAAACATTCACTTCAGAACCTGAACTGTTATGGCTGGAAAATGTTGAATCATTTAATGCTACAACAGGGGTGCAGTGACCCAGCACTGGCGGCGTTTTTTGGGGTGTTTAATCCCTTGTTCCCACCTGTGGGAGAAGGGGATGCAGTCCTGGTGGATTCTTGTCAGAATTCACTGTTTCTGTGGCTGTTTTCTCTGTGCCACATTGCTTTAAGGGCAGGTGGGGCACGAGGGTGACCTGAGTTCCTCAGGGTGTCCTGGCATAACAAATCTCTTGCAAGAGGAGGGCTGTGGGATCTCCCACTGTTTGGAACAGGCTGAGTTCCAACGTGCTCAGAAGGTGAGAACTGGAGAATGCAGCAAATACACCAATGGCAGGGGAAGCTAAGGACAGAAATAGATTAAAAATAGGGAAAAAATACATGAGAAAGGCAAAGTATACCTACCTGGGTTCTTTATGTCCAGTGAAGGACAGCTACTTTGGTGAAGAACAGTCCTTTCTTCTCTGCTGCTCACAGTCTCAGCTGATTGCTTGTCAGAGGGCACTGCTAATTGATGACTGTTCTAATCAATAAGCCTTAGTCTGCCCCAAAGAGAGTCACTTCTTCTGTTGCCACAGGTTCCATGTTTGGACTCACCAAGGTGCACCACAAACCCAGGCAGTGTTTCAAAGTGGGTCTTTATTTATTTAAACTAACACAAAAGTAGCAAGGCAATTAAAACACAGAAGTCAGGAGATCTGTCCTGACCTATTTGTCATTTCTGATGTTTTCAGAGATCTCAACTGAGTGAAGAAACTTTCCACCCCCCTTGGAAGGGGTTGACTTTGGGAGAACTGACTTTTAAGCTGAGGCCCAAGTTACTTTCTGAAGTACAATCACCTGAAGATCAACCCAGAAGCCCATTTACAGGTATTAGTAATGCACATTCCTTCCTTACTGTCAGAACAGACTTGGCAAAACCTGACAACCAAAGAATTCCACCTCTAATAACACAGGGAAGGAAGACTTTTTCCTTGACATTGTTAAGAGCATAATCTCTTATTTCCAGTCTCTTCCCAACAAGCTCTGACTCGCCTCTACAGGATCTGCCAGTTTGCAGGAAAGAAGATTCACTTTCATTCCGGTTCTCCAGCTGGGTGACAAAGTAACCTGGAAAAATAATTAGGGGTCTTTGTTTTCACTGCTGTACAGCACCTTGGCATAGATTATTTTCAGATGTCACACAGCATGACTGACACATGGATCCGTATTTTACACTATTTCCTGTGTGAGTGCACATTTATGCTACATCCCTGTCACTGCTGAAGAAAAACATTTGTTTTGTCCTGGAAACAGGGACAGAGGAGGGAGAGATGGAAGAGTAAGAACAGTTTTGCTAAGAAGGACAAGTTTAAGAGTGAAAAAGAGCCCCTGTTTTAAATGAAGACTAAATACTAACTTTGAAATAAATCTTGCTTCGTTCCAAAAGAAGCTGCCATTTCAGTGCAGTCTTCTGGTCATCTTCCAGCATGAGGAATTCATGGACCTGTTAACAGGACGCCCCAGAAACTTCAGCATATGATTACAACATCTCCACAACAAAATGAAGGTGAAAAGAGCATCTTACACATTTTTATACACTTCTAGGCTGTATTTTTCTATTTTAACATAGCGTTTGGTGTGATAATGTACCAAGGCAGTCAAATTAGCCAGAATAAATTGAGAATCAAAGTTAGGGATTTCCAACCACATTCTCAGAAAAGTGTGAATTAAAATAAAGCAATATTTTGAATTGGGTGTTCACTCTTACATTTAACACAATTCTTATTAGCAGCTGCTGACTTCTCACTTTGGACTTGTTAAAAAGCTCAGTGTATGTCTCTACCTACGTGCAATTTTTTAAGCTGTTGTACATGCACATGAAGAACATTTACATACATTTGTAATTGTTATCAGGCTTCACAGCACAGCTCAAATAACAACCTCATTCCTCCCTACTTACTGTGCAGCCCAACGTCTCCTCAGCCACACAGTCAGACAGGTAGCAGGAATGGAGAGTTCCTGTGTGATCTGTCACATCCACGAGGATGTCAAAGCTTGCAAAGGTTGACTTTGACTCTGGAGAGACGTCGCTGCAGAAAGTGCAAGTGTTTGACATTTCGTTCACCACAAACCGGCAGATCGAGCTGAAGCAGAAGAGGATAATTAATGCACATATGCAATTCCTCCTTGCTTGAAACGTTTTTCTAGACTGACATTTCCCAAGAGACTTTGTCCTTAACAAAAATTTTTCATCTTTTTAAACTTTCAAGTCTGTCTGGGACAAAGTGGCCTCTTTTTTCTTGGCTCCAGGACCAGAAAGAGCAAGTCCTTCATGGAGCCAACTCCTCTTCCTTGCTACTTGTGGAAGTCTACACAGCAGAAATCCACATGGCATCCTCCAGAGGAGCTTTATTTCTTTTCCAGAAATGGACTAAAATAGTGTTCCACCTCATTTGGGTCAGGGGAGGAGGACAAGCAGTTTTTAATATAGTTTGAGGCAGTTGCTCACCATCTGTTGCGCATAACTTTGGATACATTATCATCAATGTCCAGGGTGGAAATGTAGCCATAAATAATGCCATAGACAGGGTCGGGTTTCCCATCACCCTGGAGAGCTTTTTCCTTCAGCTGTTCCACTGTATAAACATCAACTATAGTCTCCACTAAAATAAAAGACACATTAAGTGGGTCTGAGCAAGAAATAATTCAAAAGAGCAACAGCAACAAAGGATCTGAAGGTAATAAAAAGGAGAGGATTTGATCTAAAGCATCAGAAAAGCCCCCCACACCTTCCTGTTGAAAACAGGAAGGGAAAACAAAAGGGAACTAAAGTCAGGAAACTATCTACTATTTAGTCTTTGTATCCCTCAAAATGAGCTTTTGACAAAAAACTCTCCCTCTCAGTTTTTCATATTTATTCAGGACAGAAAGAACACACCAGACAGGCTGCAGTTGGCACAGTCAACTGAAGGTACCTAATTAATA
Organism: Pseudopipra pipra; assembly: GCF_036250125.1. NCBI lineage: Eukaryota > Metazoa > Chordata > Aves > Passeriformes > Pipridae > Pseudopipra > Pseudopipra pipra. Next base: position 15,357,414 of record NC_087564.1, read on the forward strand.
GAATAAGGGACAGCCCCAAGAATAACAGTCCAGATTTAAATACTGAGCCAGGCTGTACCTGAGCTTTGTTTCTCTGAACACACAGAGCAAGAATTCTTGCAGCTGCACTCTGAAACCACAGGATATAGTTAAATGAAATCAGTGTCTGCACCCATACTTACAGTTAATGGGTTCATTTGCCTGCTCCTTCATTCTGTCATGCAGAGCTCCTGACTGGGCACTGTCCTTGATGAAGCTGAAGAGAACATTTGCTTCTGCTGTCTCTGAAGATGTATTTTTAAAAGTTATTAGGATGTGGTGCATGGAAAAATAACAGCAGCATTATATTCTACAACTTTGTGTTCTGGTAGCACCAACACATTGTCTCTTGGAATCAGCCAAGAGTTACTTTTCTCTTTTTTATTTTAACTGTTAGTTCTGCACTGAATATATGAAGACTGTTTAGATAAATAAAATACAATAAAAGAAATAAAAGAAATCAAATCAGGGTGGAAGCCAAAGGCATTGGTCATTATATATCAGATAAAAAGCAGAGATCTTTGTGAGACAAACAAGCAGAAGAAATTAGACTTTCCAATAGATTAATTTGTGCATTATAGGCTATAATTATTATTAATACCAAAGCAATACTTCAGCAGCTCTTACCTGGGTTAGTTGTAATGATGGTTTTGGATATCACAGTTGCAGTCATACAGTTCCTGAACTTGTCAAAATTTATTCTCACATCTGATGCAAATATAACTGTGCACAAAAAAAAAAACCAAAACCAAAAACCAAAACCAAAACAAAAAAAAACAAAAAAAAACAAAAAAAAAAAACAAAAAAAAAAAAAAAAAAAAAAAAAAAACAAAAACACCAAAAAACCTGTTACTGTAGAATAAGTATGACATTTAGAACTACAGTAAACACAAAAACCAGACTGTTATACCTGTTTCTTGAGGGATCCAACTCTGTGCCAGCTGGATGGATTCGTTATCCCAACTAAATTAAACAAAAGTGAATGTATCAAAACATTTTTGAAGGAGCACTCAAACTGTTTAGTACTTAACTACGAAATAATATAGTTAAAATAAAATTAGTCAAAGGGGACATGACTCCTTTGTTACACACACATGCCAATGAAATTCCAAGTGTATCCACAGCCAGGCAGGATGTTTTCTGGGCAAGTAACTTTTCTGTACAGTCTAACCCAGGCCCTATTTTATCCCATGCCAAGCAGGATAAAATAAATGATGAAATGCAAAATATACCTGGAAAAATGCTGTGTGTGTTTCAGAGGTGTGATAAAAGTAATTTCTCACTAAAGCAAGTCCCAGTTGACACGTTTGTCAGCTGAGCCTGTGCTGGGGGCCAGGCTGATTGCTCAGAGCCCTTGGCCAGATGTTCAGCCACTTTCCAACACTGGAATCTTTGTAGCTGCGCGTGATGAGGCTGCAGTGAGGTCAGTGGTGTCCCTCAAAATGGTAATTTCATGCTTAGGTCCCTTGATAAAATCTCATTCAGTTCCTCCTAAATCTGGCTGGCAAGGACGCTGCCAAAGCACGGATTTGTTCTGCTGGGTTTTTTGCTTAATCCTTGGAAAAAGATTTAAGATATTTTTTCCATCTAACATTGCTCAGCCACCTCTTCACTGATGGGCTCTGAAATCCCTTCTCTACAATGCTGTTGCTCAAGTACCAGCTCTGAAACAAGGCTGTTGGAGGTGCTGCTCCACATTAACACTGGTGGCAGCCCAAGGGCTGGAAGACTTCACACTGTAGATGTTTATTTTGTGTTTGTGAGTATAAAGTGTGTGAAACATCCCACAGGTGGCAATACAGCTCATAGCTCACACAGTGCAGTGCTGTCTTTCTCCCTCTCTCGGGGGAACAAAGGTCATTTAGGTCATTTTTCAACCAGCAAACAGCAAACCCAGTGCCAGTGAATCCCCACACCCCCACATGTCCTTGCACATAGATAAGGCACAAGTTTATTGAACAGACTATGGGCAAAATACAAATGTTCCTCTTAAATAAGTTACTGATTACATACATAAATGGTATGGATATAGTTGTGTTTGTAAACGGGACAGAGCTTGAAAATATGGCCAAAGTTGTATCAAAATGTTTCTGCGTTATTTTAAAAGTTTAAAAACTGTTCCAACCTATTTCCATTCCACTTGTTAATCCTGCTCGCCTTTAAACACCAAGCACGTTCCTCTTTCCCCTCCCCAGACTGTGGAAGGAACATACAGCCTTTGCAGCTGGTTTTAAAGGCCATTTCCTGAATTAGTTCAAATGTCCACATTAAAAAAAGGAACTATTTGGAGCTAAGCTTCATTTTGCCATTCGTGAGCCAGCAGGCTGTCAGCAAGCCATAAAACCACACAATATATGTAAGGCCACTCTAATGCATCTCTTATTTAAGTCTCTTTTCAGTCTACATTGCTGCCTCATCACAGTTGCCTCCCAAATAACAATGCATTTAAATTAAAAACCAGTGTTATAGCAGGTGTGTGTTGCAGTTAATTCATGTACCTACTCTTGCATTAATTTGTGTCTTTTAGTGAATGAAAAACCATTTTACCATACTATTGGAAAAGACCTCTCTGTTTCATCGAACAGCTTCACTTCACACCTCTGGCCTTTCCTTTTGTCTGCAGTCATAAAGTACTTTGGCTCCCCAACCTTTAAAAAGAAAAAGAAGCAGTCACTTCTCCTCTACTGAGCGTTTAGGAGAATAGAAGTAATAACCTAGAAAATAGAAGAGTTAGAAAAATGGGGGAAAAAAACCTCTGCAGACTACTAAAAAATGAGACCACTCAATTTCCCCCCTCATGTTGTCGATAAAAATCCCAAAGGGTGTGTGTGGTTATTGTCACTCAGCTGAAGTGGCTCCAGCCTGAACAAACCACCCCACTGAGTCCTGTCTGCTACGAGGCCCAAAATCCATATTAGCAGTGAAGTTACTCCTGGTATAGTAGAGAATTACTGCTCTGTTGGGGCTCCTTGACTTACTGACATCACAGCTGCGAGCATGTTGAGGATCCTTCCATTGAGGCTTTGTCCATTTGCAACGATATCCCCCAGGGAATAATAATCCTGAGGGTCCTTGACAGGCAGGTGCAGCAGAGGAAGGAGCCTGGTGTCCGTTTCGTAACACAAAGAGGTTTTGACCACTGAGTGATTTTCACTGAGCAGTAATTTGTAGCAACTGGAGAGTGTGCACAGAACAAATCCCATCATCAGCATTGCACTCACCAGTGGATCAACAGGGTAAAATGCTAATTCTTGTGAGAAAACAACTTCATTCCTTTATTGTTTTCTCTCGAGAAAGAGAAAATTTGAGTAGACTTTACTCAAAGAATGACATTTACTCTGCTTAGTTACAAAGAGCATAATTACTTTATCACCATATACTGAGAAATACATTCCCCTTTGAGATTATTTGACCAGACATGAACACAGGGAGGAAGGCACAGCTATACAAGAAAACTAACCCCAAATATTTCTACCAGTTACTGGGACTGGCTGGCGACTAAACAAGTGTTAACTTTGATCTTTCTGGAAAAAACTACCACTCTAAATTTACCTAGGAGTTACAGGGTTGAATTTTTCTTCCCTTTCTGCTTCCTTTGACTGAATTAAAGGGTTTTCGATTGTAACTAAAACAAAACATCGATAAGCAGTGTTAGTAATGGTAGAAAATTGCTTATAGATACAGAGAAAGAGAGATTACTCTAAACATTATTGTTTTCAAGGTTGGTTTGGAAAGGAAAAGGTGTGTGAAAGAACTACTGCCAAATGTTTTCGTGCTGTCCAGACAGCTCAAGTTATGGCTCAAGTCCCCCACGAGTCCTCAAGACACGCAGTGGAAACACAACAGCCCTGAGTTTTCGTGTCTGTGCTCTGCATGGTCACGAGTTTTACCCAAACAACCATGGGCAGCAAAGGCTTTCTATTAATTTAACGAGATAAAAGCACATCCTGTAAATAAAGACAAGATTTTTGTGGTGGTTTTATGAACAATCATAGTCATATCTGTAACTAAGGGAGGACAAACACCAAACTACTTTACAGAGTTTGTTTTTAATCATTTATAGGAAGTCAATATAATGTAAGACTTTAGATTGGTTAACTACAGTTCACTGCAGCCAGTTCTGAGTGGCTGCACTCAGTGGGTTTGTGTCTGGTCTTTTTGTTGACATATTTACTGGTTTTGAGTTTATATCCTCGGAATCTCGTTCCTTTCCTCTTTATACTTTACATAACTGAACAATTTGTTTCCAATTAGACTGTTTTCTGAGTCCTCGGAGAAAAATACAGCAAAGCCACCAACACAAAACACTGGTTTACACGCAAACAGAAACGTGGCAAGAATAAACTCTGACTTACCACAGTCCCCAACCCTGAAGCTTTCTGAGAGGGATCTGATATACTCCTCTCTGCCCCAGGACTGCACGTTTATGAAATAAGTTGGTGAATCACGGATGGTAAAATTGAAGGTGTATCTTTCCGACCCAATGTCTGCAAAAACCAAACAGCACTATTACAATTCTTAGCACAGCTTCATTTATAACTGGAATACAGGTATAAAAACTACTGGTTTGATGCTCTCCTGGGTTTTGCCATGAGTTTCCTCCCACTAGAGGTCAGCAGGCTGTGCAGGAACACCCTGGTGTTCGGGAATGGGCTACACCACCCCGTCCACCTGATACCTTCCAGCAGCGTTTATGGAAGGATGGGCTCATAGTGGTACCAACTTCAGAGCCTGAAACACTTCCACGATGGAGCTTTTCCAGTTTCTAATTGATAAGGTTTAGCCAAACTAGTGCTGCTCTTTCATCTTGGTCCTCAAACACACGCTATTTTTTTGCGTGTGCATTTTTGTTCTGTACATTTTACACCGAGGAGTCTGTTTATCATTTAAATATTGATTTCAGCCATCTATGCCAAATTATACCATTTAAGCAAACAAAGTAAAAAGAGTTAAAAGGGACTGTACTTTTTCGGTCTGGAAAGCTTCTGACATCTGTTTTCCCAATAACCACACCGATTACATTCTGAAAAATAAAGAGATTATAGAATACAAGGATTAAAGACAGATGTATATGATGAATTAGATTTCATGGAATTATACTCCACTGATGATAATAAACATATTTCTGACTGGTAATCATTTTAATCTATTTATTCCACAGTACCATATGAAAACTAAAACATAAACAGATGAGTTTACTTTAAGAAAAAATAGCCACTAATAAAAATATTAAAAGAAATACATCTGTTTCTGTTTGCAAAGACAATGGGAGGACAAAAGTTCACCTCAGGCAGTCACAATTTTGGCTGTTCTACAGCAATCTCTCCTCAGGTAGGCAGCAATGTTGTTGTTTCATGCTCTCTGCACAGGTCTCAGATCTCCTTAAATGCACCATGAAAAGTCTGGACAGGATTTATTTTCCGGTTAAGCATCCAAGGTTTCCCTGGCTGTCAGCACCACGAGACACACGTGTGCACCCACGGGGAGGGCAGTTCCCCTCCTCCTGTAAGCAACCCCAATTTCTACAGGTGCCTCCTTCCGCCTGTCTTTCAACTCACTCAAAGGCAGCTGAGGCAAGGAACTGTCTTGGTGACTGAAACCAAAATCAGTCTTGTTCTGCTTTGCTAAACCTGTGTTTGTTATGTAAAAGCACCCTGGTCTTAATTATCAAACAAAGCTACTGGGAGCAAACACACCCGTGAAGATGTATAGAGATATATATTATTAATATATAGCTATGTGGTGGATTTTAGGTTTTTTAAAGTAGGCAGTCCTCAGTGAGAGAGAAGTGTTGCAGTGCTAGTTTGGGATTTAAGAGGTGAGCAATGAAAATTGGAATGGAATAAGGACGGGAAGGAGAGACTGACAGTGCAGCACCCCACATCCTTCAAAACATAAAGCACCCCATGGGACTTCCACTTCACACAGTCATGGAAACCTGGAATGGTTTGGGATGGAGGGACCCTCAAGACCATTTTGTTCCACCCCCCCTGCCGTAGGCAAGGACACCTTCCACAAGGACAACTTCCCAGGTTGCTCCAAGCCCCATCCAGACTGGCCTTGGACACTTCCACGGGTGGGGCAGCCACGGCTTCTCCACTCGAGCCCTTCTCTCAGTACTGCCTGTGTCATTCCAGCAGAACCCCAGAGTCAGCCAGCAAGGGCAGGAGAACAATTTAATAATCCCCCCAGGATTAATTTTATACCTGTTCACAAGGCAGTGTGACCTGCCTGACTTCACTGCAACAGTATTGACACGTGCTCAAAACTCAGCTGTGCAGTTCCCAGTTCCCTTGGAATCACTAGATGGAGCAAGGGAACTGCCTTATCCTGCAGTGACAGGCACTCAGGAAGAGGACACTGTACAGCAGTGCAGTACCCCAGTTAGTGCATCTTCTGATGGAAGACTTTCTGTCCACAGCATGGAGTGATTTAGGTTACGATTTTATTTTTCTATTTTTGATTTTGTTTCTTTAAAAAATGTTTATCAGTTAAATCAAAAGAACTGACATTTAGGATGGCTCCCCACAGGAATTAAGCTGATGTAAATCTGCAGTTTCCAAAGGAAATCTGCCTGTCCCTGCTGGAAATTCATTCCCCTCTCTGTCTCTTAACACCAGGCCTGCACAGTGAGCTGGCAGAGGGAAGTGATCTGGCTGGAAACTATTTTGGAGGGAGGGGGAAGGAAAACTTCCAGAGATCATTTCCTTGATCAGCTTATTGTGCAACAAGCCAAGCACTAATTTCACCAAGGGAGGAGGAGCAGAACACAGACCTTTGGAAGCGAGTCCGAGTCGTGCTGCCTCTTTTGACAGAGCATTGCTTGGGGCTGCTCAGCCAAATCCTGAGCTACACCACAGACACACTGCAAGTGTTTATACTTTAATCTATTTCACTTCTAAAAATAAGCAGCAAACTAATAAACATTCTGATGCTTTAAATGATATGTCTTCTGCTTTTTTAACATCCTAAACACACACTTATAGTTCTATCATGAATATGCTGTTTTATAAAAATGCTTTCATTACTATATGTTACTAACTGGAATACTCAAGATGAGTTTTATTTATAAATAAAAGCTTTTAACTGAGCTAGTGGATCGTTACTTGAGAGTAACTGTCAATGACAATAAATTAGATTTGCTGGAGAACAGGAGTTTATGAAAAGATGGAAAAAATATACAATATCACTGGGATATAGAACTCCTTCTCTCAGATCATCCCTTTTCTGTGATTTCTCTTTCAGTTTTTTAAAATTAAAAAAAAATAATAATTTTTAAAAAGTTAAATTTTGCCCCTCCCAAATAAAAAATTGTGGAAACAGGAAAACTTGTTTTCACTCTCTTCAGGAGCAACCTGGTCTAGTGGAAGGTGTCCCTGCCCATGGCAGGGCGGTGGAATGAGATGAGCTTTAAGGTCCCTTCCAAGCCAAACCTGCTTTTTATCGCAAAGAAACAGAAACAATCCTATCTGACATGCAACTGGGAGACTTTTATCCAGGTAAAAGACAATTCACCGAGAGTTTTGTGTGAATAACTCGATACAGTGTTATGAGCTCAGAGGGACTGAGCACACCAGGAGCGGGCCCTGCGTTCATAGGTGTGGTGACAGACTGTTGAGGGTCCCAGATACACTGTGGCTGCAGAAAGCTGACTCTGTGATGCCTTTACTAATGTCTTCACTAACTCAGCATCCATTTAAAATGCTACAAAGAAGCCTCTGACGCTCAGACATTGAACTGTCCAGTCAATATCTGCAGTTGTGGTACCCGCAGACTGTGGACAACAACAGCATCAATTTTCATTTTGCTGGTTTGCACACAAAGAAGGGAAGGTCCTTTCTGTCGGACAATTACACTAATGCTCTTAGTACCTAAATCCATGGCAATTACATAATTTTGCAGTAATATAATACAGTCAGATACTGTTTCATCTCAGAACAAAAGGACCATGTCTATGAGACTTACAGGACGAGCAAGGTTTGGATGCAGATCTGAAAGTGCAACAAAGTCCCGTGCTGAACTAGAATAAGCCATTCTTTATCTGAAACTGGAGAAAACTAATTTAGATTTTTTAAAAATCTAAACAAATCACTTCAGACTATTCACAGCGAGAATAAAAAGTTATTTTTTAACACAAATGTTTTGACCTAATAGCATCTGTTTTCAATAAAAGCCATTTCAAGCCATCTGAAGTAGACAAGTCTTTATTGTTTGGATTTGGCGATGGAAGTTATGAATTTTACTGTGACTACTCTACCTGTGCTTCTCAAATAAAAGTCTGTGATTTTTATTTATTATTCATCATTAAATGACTCCATTAGCACCAGCCTCTGAAAAATATTTACCCTCCTTCTCTCTGGGAAGTCCAACTGAATTTAATGAGGCAGCTCATATAAAAAAGGCAATTTATATGTGAGGAAAGAAAAGCATTGGGTTGCAAACCACCTTAATTGAGGCTTTTGACTTAATATTAAACTACTTTAAAACGTGAGTTTATTCCTTCCTTAAAGTAGAAAAGTTCTGAATTTATTAAAATAAAATTTGTGAAAATTAGTCCTTTCCAGGCTGCTCAGTCCTGTGAGCACTCAGGTCCTCTCTACTGATGCCAAAGTAGGGCTTTGTTAGCCCCTCTGAATGCCTCTTATTATTTCATGGGTATCTCAGAGACTTTCAGATATTTAGCAAATAGTTGTCAGATTCTACTTTTTTTTGTAAAAGGAACCATCCCATTGTCCAAATCTTAATAACCTTTAATAGGGAAGAACTGCTGGATGCTTGTTCAATGTTTATAACAAAGTCCTGAAGGGCTTTTGCAGTCCTTATACCTGGCACCTTGTGTGAGAATTGTTAACCATTTCATCAGGCAATCGGGTAAAGGTCTGTTGAACTAGAGAAGAAATAGTCTACATTTTAAAAAAAGTAAGCAGTGATCTGAGAACAAAGTGATTTCTCTAAGAGAGCATTTCAAACTACACTCTCACAGAGAGACAGCCCAAATTTGCCTTAGAGAAACCACTGAACAGTGGGTCCCTTAAACCTGTTCCCACACCATTAGATGGAAAGATTTACATTTTCTTCTGCAGAAACCTCAGCATCCCCCCAAGGCACAGCAATATCCTTACCTCCGAAGAAGTTAAATATTGTTCAGTGGCCACACCTCACACCAGCTGAGTTGGGTCAGAGGAGCCAGCACTGGGAACACACGGATGGGAGGAAAATTAAAAAAGGTCATTTAGGACTTAAAATGCCCCAGGCCCCTACAGGGGAGGCTACAGCAGGAGCTGCCCCCCCTCACAAACCCCTCAGGGACCCCTCGGCACATCACGTACCCCCTCACAGATCCCTCAGCTACCTCATGGACCCCTCAGCCCATCACATACCCACTCAGTTACCCCACAGTCCCTCACAGACCACTCATGGACCCCTCAGTCCATCACAGAGTCATAGAATCATCTGGGTTGGAAAGGACCTCCGAGATCATCAAGTGCAACCCTTGATCCACCACTGCCGTGGTTCCCAGCCCATGGCACTGATGCCACATTTAGTCTCATCTTAAAAACCTCCAGGGACGGAGAATCCACCACTTCCCTGGGCAGCCCATTCCAATGCCTGATTACCTTTTCTGTACAGAATTTCTTCATACACCCCCTCAAGCCCCTCACGGACCCTCAGTGCCCCTTGCGGACCCCTCAGGTGCGTGAAGGAGACAAAATGGCGCCGGCGCAGTGGTGGGAAAAGGGCTCGGCAGCCCTGTGGGAGCGTCCTCAGGGCCAGCACGGCACGAGGGGAGAGGTTTCCCAAACCACTGACGGCATTCCTGCACTCAGCAGGATCACCGGTGGATCTCAAGGAGGTAACAGCAGGGTTGGAATCATTCCCTGGGAGGGAATGATGGCTGCTCCATCCCTGGAAGTGTCCAAGGCCAGGTTGGACGGAGCTTGGAGCAACCTGGGCTGGTGGAAGGTGTCCCTGCCCGTGGCAGGGGGTGGGATTGGATGGGCTTTAAGGTCCCTTCCAACCCAAACCATTCTGGGATTCCATGACTCCAAGCCAACAAAGCACCAGCCCAGGAGTCTGAAGTCCGGTCTGTTCTACAATCATAAATGCACACCTGCAAGACAAAGCAAATTCCAGAAATCTTTGGAGAAACCATTCCCTACTTTCTTTTTCCTTTTTTTTTTTTCACTAGCTCTAAGGGAAAAAAAATTGCAGCCTGTATTTTATAAGTGAGTTAAAATTCATCGTTTAAGATATTATTTGTATTGATTTGCACCCAGCAATCCCTGAGTTTTCAGGCCCTGAAAGGAGCTGGATCGAGCCATTTTGTCAATTTATATTGCATATAAAATCATTTTTTTATAAAATCAATACCCTTCACTTCTGCATCATGAAAAACTTTACTCATGATGAGTAATTTTATAACCTCAAGGTCGTGGCTATTGAAGTTTTTAGTGCAGCCTGACAAATTCTCTGTGTTGACTCTGTATTACAGGACCTTTCATTTCTTCAATTAAACAGCTGAAAACGGACACCACCTGTGCTCTCGTATTTATTGTGTCTCTAAAGTCCGTGATAATTATCCTGTGCTGATGACAAACGTCATGCCAGGGAACTGACAGCCTGGGGTGAAGGGGGGGTTAGGTCACCTTTTATACAGTGTCATCCATGGATCTAACTGTTCCATAAGTCTGAAGTCTCCAGTATACAGAATATGGCATTTTTTGTTAGTTATGTTGTTTTAGTTATCTCAGTCCAATGGACAAGCAGAATATAATGACCACGGTGATGTGCTCCTCGTCCAGTGGGAAGGAGAACGTGTGCACTGGCTGGAAAATGCTGGCAAAGGTACAAGTCTTGTTCTTCCAGCCACGACTGCACAGTAAACCAGGAAAACAAACCTGAAACGAGACCTGTAGGGCGTCCACTGCTGCAGAAGGTGATAAATCAGGGTCACAGCCCGTGGACTTGGAGGCTTTGAGCTTGTCCAGCATCTCAGCAAGGTTTTGGTGGGACACAAGCACCTGCTCCAGCGAGGCCTTGCAGAACCGAGCTGGGATCTTGCGCTGTCACCGTGGTCAGCACTTCCATTAGGTTTTGTCCAGGTTGAGCTGCTTTTCTCCCACAGGCACAAAGGGCAGGTGAAACCCGACGCCGCCGTGTCCCATCCAGGGCCACGGGCTTTGTTCCATTTCAAAGCCACCAGAACAAGAATCCTGTTGTGTGTCCCCACGGCCTCACTAGACAGCTAATGATCGAGGGGGTTTGCTTTGTGGGTTAGCTCCACTCCTATTTTCAATGTACATTTTGAAGAAAAAGCTGCTCTTTCCTTTCCCATGATAGCTCCTGCTGGGGAGACGTTATCAGGGCCATCGTGACAGGATGCACAAAGGCAGTGGATGTGAGACCAGAGCTCTTTCCCTCCGAGATGTGATCAGATGCTCCATTTCTAACTTGCAGACACTGAGCCAAGAACTCATTTGATGGACGTACCTGTCTCAGGTGTCACTGTGAATTCTGCCATTCACACATGGCACTTCGGGGGATGGTCAGGGATTTGGACTCCTTTGGGTTACTGTAAAAAAATAACATCTTTTTTTGGTGCTCACAACAAATAAATGTGTAACCTGACTTTATCCCACTGATTTACAGTGTCAACTGATTCTTCCTGTTAGGAACTTTTAGCACAAACACTGAAGAGCGCCTGCAAAAACAAATGTTACTCAATTTGTACTCAGCTTTACTCAAGTTTTCCTCCTCAAATGACCTCAAAGTGATCTCTCAAAGAAATCAGCATCGTTATCTCCCTTTGACAACTGGAAAAACAGAGGCAAGAGAAAGGCCACAAGCAGTTTCCTGAGGTCCATGTACCACACAAGACCTGCTCCCCTCTCAAGCACCGTCCCCCGTGGGAGAGCAACAGTATAAATTCAATGTTTTTCTGATCTAGTGCTTGATCCCTGAAAGCTCCGAGTGATTTTAACTCTCCAGCACTTCAGCAGCACTTAGCACTCTGTTGGATTCAATCTGTGATTGGCAGAGACTTCCCATCCACTGCTGCAAATTGCCCAGTCCCTGCTAATTAGGCCTTCATGAATAGATTTATTTAAATTACACTCATTGGCATGGTCAAATGCCATTTTGTAATTCACTTTAGCAATTTGTTATGTGACCATCAGGGTTTGCATTCAGGGAAAGAGCATCCAGTGCTAGCAGAGACATTTCAGAAATCATTTTCTAAAGGATCTTCAAAACCAGAGCAATATAAAAATATTTGCTCTGCAAGTTTTCTGCTGCCCGCAGCGTTTACTGAGAGGGCTCATTGAATATTTATACATTCTTAGGACCCAGAGAATTGGTAAAATGGAAAGGGCAGACCCATAATTTTATGTAATTGGCTTGACTGAATGCATTAAAAGCAGCAAATTGTTGAAGGTATTCAGTGTTCAGTGGCTTTGGCTGATACCTGAACTGGCTGAGCCTTGGGAGCGCTGATGGAGTAATGATGGACATCCTCAGGAGCAGCAGTGCAGGTGCTGATGCAGCCAACAGGTGCTCAGTGTGGTCAGGGACATTGAATCTACATTTCTCCCTGTCACCTCAGTGTTTGTTCAGCTCTCACTTCCCCCCATCCTGGTCCCAGCACTGGATTCATCCCAGCGCTGTTCCAGTGGGATTTCCTCGCTCCAAGCAGCTCCATGACCTCCTGCAGCATGGAAAAACACAACCCAGAGCCTTAGTTTAAAATTAAGGTGAACTGTGGCTGGTTCCCACCCCATCTGGGCTAATTCTGACTGCTCTGGGCCAGGGGAGGTGCCAAGACCTAAGGCTGGTGTATCCACATGAGCCCACAGAGAGCTCAGACCCCAAACGCGTGTGTGAGCCAACAGGACCACGTGCCAAGGGCTCTCTCTGCACAAGAAAAGACCCACTGCTGGAAAAGAAAAAAAAAAAAAAGGCTTTTTTAAAGATGTAAATCTCTGTGGACCATGTCAGCCCTGCTCTTTCCAGCTGCCCAGGAAGGACAACATTTTGAAACAACAGTTGCTCTCAAGACAACAAAATCTCCCTGTTCTCTCTGGTGAATTCAGGTGGAGCTGCTCGAAACCAGACCTGGCCTTCCCCACAACCTGGGGAGGAACAGGAGCCCCTACACCAAAATCAGGTCCCCTCAGGAGGTCATTCCAGAATTACTTCAAGAAATAATCACCAAAACTGAAATCTAAAATCTTTTGGATCGTCACTAAGCAGATAATAATTAGCAGTGAAAAATTAGTAAATAAACATATCCCAGAACTAACCCTCCTGTATAATTTTCATAGCAAAAATTCAGAATAAGGTGCCCATATAGGAGAACTCACTGCTTGAAAACACTGACACAAGGCTTTTTTCTTCAATTCTCTTGCTTTTTTGTAGCTCACACTTTGATTTCCCAAGATTTTAAATCTGCTGTTTAACTCGCCTGAAACTACAGAGATAGAAAGTGCTTCTTTTTGGAGCCTTCAGGCTACAGAGAATAACTTTTCCTGCACATAATTTCAAACTAATTTAAGTGACATCAGTGAAATGACTTGGATTTTCATCACTTTCCCTAAGACCAGAATTTCCTCCTCCCTCTCTGAGCAAACAAGTGATGAATATTTTCCAACAAAACATCATGAATTAAAACATGCAACAATTAAAAATAGTTTTAGTGACAGCTCCCTGACACTGAGGAATAATGCTTTGAAGGGGAAAAAAAGAAGATATTTAGCATTGTTGGCTGTCATTCAGACATTTCCAGCTTTTCAAGTCAATGAAACCAAACCCAAATTATATCTGGATTTCAGTCTGGGACACATGATACTGAGCAGCACCAATCAGGACACAAAGGATAAGTGTCTTCCAGTGACAAAGTTGGGAAAAACCCTTCCAGCCTTCAGTTGCTCCAGTTTCCAACCACGTCTAAAACTCGACCCCTGCATGAGCAGTTCATAAGGAGGAAAACTTGGGATATAATTCCTAAAGACACATGGGGATGGCTGTAAAAGAAAACTGGGATCTTAGGGTGAATACAATTATTCCTCCACCGCAGAATCCAGTGAACTGAGCACCAGTGGAGTCCAAAGAGCCCGTCCAAGCCAAACTTCCCAGCACAAACACACCTCTGATCTCGTGCTGAGTGTTTGGCCCTGGCGTGGCGGTGGCGAGGCTCCCGCTGCTCGGAGAGCCAGGCCCACATCCAGCCCTTCCGAGGAAACCACATGTCAACATTCCCAGAGCCCGCCTGTCAGGCAGCTCGTTAGGGAACGCTGCAGACCCACACTGACATTTGGAGTTCTTATCCCTTAGAAAAACAAAACCTCCCCCCAAAGCCTGTTCAAAGTGCAAAGGTAGGAGACCCGAGCGAAACGGGACTCGATCACGACATTTTCCCTTAAGAAAATGAACACTAGAGGTCTATCTAACAACTTGTCCCGGAAATACATATCCCTGGAATAAAATATTACAGAGCTCTGCACACTGTACACCTCTAACTACATCCAGACCCACGGGCTTGGCAACGTGCTTCGTGTCTAACAAGGGTTTCTTCTATTTTTTGGAATTTGTTCTTGTCTTGCTCCACATTAGTATTTCCTTTCTGGAGCTTGTCCATTTGATTGCTGTCCTGATCCACGGGGCTCACTCGTGCACTGAACTACCCAGTCATGGAATGAAGGGGAAATGGGCATTTGCATGTGCTGGAGGCCAAATGTGCCCCTGCTGGAGCTCTGCTGCAGCCAGGACAGTTCCATTAAGGGTTCCATTGAGGGCAGGAGCAGAGCAGCAGATGGAAACCCCTCCAGCTCAGGATCCCATATCTTGTGGATAAATCATGGAATGGTTTGGGTTGGAAGGGATCTTAAAGATCATCTAGTTACAAACCTCCCAGGGAAACCTTCTACTAGACCAATCCTAGACCAACTTTCTACCCATCAAACCTGGCCTTGGACACTTCCAGGGATGAGGCAGCCACAAATCCATGGTTTCAAAGAGGCAGCAGGGAACTGGGCTGGGATGCAAGTGATGGGTTTGTGACTTCCAGCCTTCAAGACTGATTCCCTTCCAAAGTGTCTCCCAGCTAATAGCAACAAGGGTGACTTTGTTACCTGCACCTCACACTTTCCTCATTGCATCTTCCACATGCAGACTCTGGAGGACCTCACTACAAATTCCCACAGAGTATTTATGCATAACACAAAACAGTCTTTGATTGAGATTTTTAGCTTTATCACTCTTAAAATGATAAAGTCTTCCAATTTCTGTGAGTTTGTTCCTCCCCCTTCCCTGCTCTTAACACTAGAAATAAGACAGAGCCCTGCCAGCCTGTTTCAATCTCCCCATTGCCACCTTCTCCAGCAAATCCCCAGGTCCCCTTTTGAAGGCTCCCATCTCAGCCAGACTCAGTGGAGACGTGGAAGGAGCACAGAGGGAAAGCCAAAAGGGAAACTCGAGGTACAAAAGTCAAGTCAGATGAAAGCACAGCTCGGGCAAAGAGGGTGGGTAAGCACAGAATTTCTCCCCGGGAGTCACCGGGCCGGCTCGTGTGCTTCTCCCTGAGCACATGTGCAGGGCTGTGCAGAACCCAGGCCAAGTGCAGCGCTCTCGGAGTGCGGGCCGGATCCTGTAGCACCGAGCCCCGGCGCTGACTAACATTTATTCACAGCCGCGGGCTCTGCAGAGGGGCTGCCAAGCCCTGGCCCCGGAGGAGTTTTCGTGAGCGAGCAGCCAGAGCACAGCTCCATATGGCAGCGCCGGCTCCTCACTCAGCAGCTCTCCCGCTGCCAGCTCCGTGGTGGAAACGGCCCCGCGCAGCAGAAATGTTCCAGCTCAACCTTCGTGCTGCAATTACCTTGAAAAAACTGCCAGATGAATTCCTGAAAATTCTCCCCGGGAGTTTCTTGCTGCCTGTATGACCAGGGTGGTCGTGGCTGCGGCAGCAAAGCTCCCCCAGGGCAGCACCCAAGCCATTCCCAGGTGAAGGTGTCTCCTAAAGGGTGTCCAACCTTAGTGTCCAGCTCCTCAGAGCACTGGCACATCCCAAGGCTGCCACAGAGGCGATGGAGTAGCAGGAAAAGCCTCTTATGCTCCTCTTCAGGCAACCTGGCCCTAGCACAGAGCTTAAGCTTGTGCAGGGACACATCCCTGAACCCTTCCCAGATAATGCAGACAAGGGACAGATTTAGGAAGGGTATAAGCATGGCTGGGACAGCAATGGATGCCTTGTGCCACTGTGCAGCTGTTGTGCATTAACAGTCTCTCTTCGAGACAGTCAAAATTGGGCAGAGCTGACCAGAAAACCTCCCTTCTCAGAGCTCTTGATGCCTCACCTCAGTAGTTTTTCTTCCATCAAAATGCACAAGGGAAGATGCAATCCCTCAGTCACAAGGGCTGCCCTTCCCAGTGCCACCATTCATCCCCACACACCTGGGACTGGTGCCACCAAAGGGTGGGTGCACCCAAAAGCTCTTCTGACAACAGCAACCACAGCAAGCAAACCCTTGCTACAGCAGAGACACTGTGCAGGACCCCTGCCAGCCCCAGTGCCAGCTATGCCAACCACAAGGACCCTCCAGAGACCCTGCCTGAGCCCCTCAGCACCACAGGGATCCTGCAGCAGAGGCAGCAACTGCCCACCCAGGGACCCACAGACATCTCGCATTCTCTCCATCCTTCACCACCCCCTCTTCCAAGGGGTCCCACATGCAATTAGTGACAGAGTTGACACTTTACAAAGGTCCCCAAAGGCCAAGCAGAGCACTTAGAAGACATATCTGCCCAAGGACAGGCAGGAGTTGATGGGGAGTGTGGCCATTCCATACCTCACCACCACCAGCTGTTCCCACCATCTCCAGCAGAGCCCTCAGTGCCATCACCCGCCTTGCAGTGCCTGGGCATGTGGCAATGCCAGCAGTGACACCAGAGGGGTGAAAGCCACAGCAGCACCTGAACTGATGTGGGCTTAACCCTGGCATGACCAGACTCAGCCCAGGTTTGCAGGGAGCCCAGTTCAGGCTTATGGAGCCCTTCAGCCTCCTGCAGCCTCAGCCCTGCCACGGCACGTGCACTTCCTGCCAAATCAATAGCTGTGTCTTCTTGGTAAGTAATTGTGTCAGTGGGATGTTAATGGTGCACAGTGCTCGTGGTGTCAAGGCTTTTTTTCCTTTTTTTTTTTTTTTTCAAACGAAGCAAAGTCATTCATTTTCCTCCCCCTTCCCCCTGCAAGCCTTCCCAAACGCGCAAAATGGGCTCCAGACCCACCTCCTACAAGGAAATGAGAACCAGCCCCGGAGGATCACCCAGCAAGAAGTCTCTGTTCGGAGATCTGACGCCTCTTCAAAGCCGGGGGAGCAAATGTGCTCCTACCTCCTCTGATTTATGAGGAACGGCTGCGTCAGCGATGGGGGAAACACTTCAACACTGCCAGGGGGAAGGGACAGAGCCCTCGCTGCCTGTGCTGAACAGCCCTGCTCTTACGAGAGTTTGTTTTCATATCATTAGGTCTATATTGCATTTTGAAGGAAAACAAACAACCTGGAGAGTGCAGCACATGCTGCTGGATGATTTGCTCACTAAGAAAATAAACCCCAGAGCGGCACCGCCAGGACCGGCCGATGCCAGGCAGGACGTGCCAAGGGGGGGCTCTTGAACTGCTCGTGCCAGCCTGGGACTGTGTCCCCACGTGTGAGGGGACAGGGGGAAAGCAGGTGGCTTGCCTGTGCTGGTGGGACACAGCCCATACCACCTCAGCTGGAGGCAGGAGCAGAGCCAGAGCCACGGGCAGGCAAACCCGCACGCTGGGAGAGGCAGGGGCAGGGCTCGATTCAGTGAGGGGCACAGCCCAGGAGCCTTGTTTGCTTCCTCCCCGAGTTGAAAAATCCTGGGTGTAAATTTACATCTGTTTGGTTTTAATTTCTGCTCGTGTCCCAGGGTTATTTATGCTTTTGAAATACAGCAGTAGGCACGTGTGTGGTGTTGTGTTCATGAAATACAGCCCCCTGCCCATGGTGCTTATCGATCAGTGCAGTAAATAATTCCAGCAAGCACAACTCACCCGAGAGAGCAGGGGACCTGGACGAAGGCTGCCCATCTGCCAGGGCCCCCCCAGGGCTGCCAGGGCTGACAGAGTCGCTCCTGAAATGCTCTTTTCCATCTGACATGAAGCCAAGAGAGCCAGTACAGCTCCCCGGTGGGTCCTGGTGGCAGCTGTGCCCTGAGCTGGCACAAGGTTCCCAGCCAGGATGGCCAGTGCTGCAGGGACATCCCTAGGGACATGGTTTGCAGCCCTGTGCCCACCTTGGGATGCTCCCAGTTCATGCCTGAAGGTAAATGAGTCCCCAGTGGAGCAACACAAATCTATCCAGCCATGAGCTTTGGAAGCTTTCCCAGGTCTCTCTCTAGTTTGCTGCATGACAAGGAGGGCTTCCAGGAAATACCAGCTTCTGTATGACAGCATCATGTAGAGCCCCCTGTGTCCTTTTCCTGGAAAAAAAGCAAGAATTCAGGCATTCCACAGACATTACCGATGCTAATTGAGAAAAGCAGTTTCTCAATTAGCATCGGTAATGTCTGTGGAATGCCTGAATTCTTGCTTTTTTTCCAGGGAAAAGGACACAGGGGGCTCTACATGATGCTGTCCATACAGAACTGGTATTTCCCTGGAAGCCCTCCTTGTCCTGCAGCAAATAGAGAGAGACCTGGGAAAGCCAAGCACAAGGCTGGATAGATTTAGTGTTGCTACACTGGGACTCATTTATCTTTGCTCAGGGGTGAACCCACACCGTCCTCAAGGACGGGAGCTTAACAAGCAGAGTAGGAAGATCTGAAGCAGATCTTGACCTGATCTCAACCACACAGCTGTGCTGAACCAAACAACGTTGATTTATGTCAGCAAGAAGCCAATCTCTGCTCAAATCTGTGCCCTCTGCCACCAGCATTGCGGGAGCTGCCTGTCCGCGGCAGGCAGAGCTCATCCCACCAACACAGCTCTCCCAGCAGCCCAGGGCAGAGCCAGGGTGGGACATCAACAGTCTGACTCCACCATGGGACACCAAGAGACTGCACCACTGACACGGCAGCCTGAGGAGCCTCAGAGTAAAACACAGACCCTCCTCTGGGGTTCCCAGAGCTGCCCATCCCTGCAGGATGCTGTGCCTGGTTTTAGGAGAGACCTCAGCACCACACAGTACCTATAGGACTGTCCCAAGGGGAACTCACAGGCAACTCCTCTTAGCTTTGCTGCCAAAATACCACTTTCCAGAGAGGATAACCTCACATCAAACATCTCTGCCATGAAACCAGTCTGGGAGAAGCTCTGCAATCAGGGACACCCACTGAGGCACAACAGCAGTGATGGGAGTGCTGCTGTAACACCCTCAGTGATACTGGGAGCCCTAGCTCTACTGAGCCCAGCTCAGCCCCAGCCCTGCTGAGCCCAGCTCAGCTCAGGGCAGGGTTTCCAAGCAGGCTGGTGCCAGCCAAGCACAAAGGGTGCTTTCAGCAGCCCTGCTCAGTTTTACCCTTGGGCAATCATGATATCCCAGTGGCCTCTCACCAGGGAACAGCTCCTTCAATTTAGAGTCAGACACCCTGGAAACCCAGAATTCCCAACCTGGGATCCCCAAATCCAGGCAGCAGAAGGTGCCAGATAGTTCTGCCTCCAACCAAGCCCCAGATTTGCACCACTGCCTGCACACACTGAGGCCTTTTGCCTTCCCAGGGTCCCCCTAAATATCCTCTCGCTCCACAGGCACAAGGGGAGAAGGCAGCAGACACCCCATCTCCCACACTGTCCTCCAGCTCAGCACCTGCTTCTTCCCACCACCAAGGAACCTTTCCCAGCCCCAAGGAGCTGCCACACCTCCCACCTCCTGCAGAACACCTCACCTCACTTCCAGGGCTGGAGGCACAAGTTGCCACTGCTGGAGATGCCCCCCTGCACCTGGAACGAGCAGAGTAGGGGCATCAGCACCCCCCGTGCTCCAAAGCACCCCAAACCCCACAGACACCGAGCGGAGCCACTTCACCTTGGCTCACTCCCCATGTAGGAGCTGGTTGCCAAGTCCAGACTTGGATCTAGCAACAGACTTTTGTGTTTTGGCTCATGGACCCTGAAAACAAGAGCTTTAATCATTGCTTGCTTTTATGCTCTGAGAGCCAAAATTGTCTTGTTAAATACAGTAAGTGATCAGTACTCGCAGCAAAGAACATTTCAATGACTGCTTGTATGGGTAATTATTCCAGGCTTGCCTCTCTTCCCCTCTTGAGAAAAACTACGGAATGTGGAAATTATTGCGAAGCCTCTCCGGACTTGGAACGTTTTCTGCTGGTTCCAGGCAGCGCTTCAGCCTGTGCCTGCATTTTGTGCCTGGTTGTGCCCCATCCCACACGCCAAAGGGTGCTGGTCCCTGGGCAGGCTGCACCAGGATCCCATCCTGCACAGGCAGGTTCACCACTGGGCTGTACTCAGACAGGCCTAATTAACCCCAGGTTATTACTCAGACAGGTTTAATTGCCTGTCCTAAAGGTAACAGGAATCTCTGCTGTGCCAGCCTTGGGGTGAGCTTGTCCTCCCCTGCCTGAGCACATCAGCACCCTTCAGCCAAGCCCAGAAAACATAGAGTTTAGGGGTTTTTTTTCCCCCCAATTTACCCCTGAGTGGCAGCTGTGGATCTGTCCTTGGGCCCCCAGCTGTGCCATGGCCACAGGCAGGAACCTTTCTCTCCCAGTGCTCCTCTCCCAGCCCTCTCTAATATTCCACTATTAAAGTTGCCTTTTGGCTTTTATTATGATTTTTTCCAGAGATAAAAGAGCACTGTAGGAGCAGAGGGAGCCCCAGCACCGACCATGTCACTGGAGCTGACAGTGAGGAGCCTCAAGCTGGGAGCACTGTGGTGAGGCTGGGGCACACAGAGGAAGAGGAGGAGAAGGAGGAGGAGGAGGATGGTGCTCAGTGGTGCATCACTCAGCCCCAACTCTGAAGGGACCAGGAGAGCAGACTCTACTGATATCTGCTCTGCTGGTCAGGGGATGCTTTTCTGGGAAAGAGGGATTTTTCCCTTGGAGCAAAACACTCTCAGCCAGGTTTGCATCACCTTCCCTTGTGCAAATGAAGCTCGTCAGGAGGTCTCAAGCATCAATAAATCCCCTGGTGAAACAGAGACAGGACCCCACAGCTCCCATCCCACTCCCACAGCCATGGGCAGCTCTGCTCTTACCTCCAAGGGGGATTTTGTACAGGGCAATTCTGACAGTGCTGCGTGGGATGGAGGAAGAAAAGGTTCCAGGAGGATTTGGGGTGAGCAGATAAAGCTTAAAAAGATGGGACAAGTAGTTTCAGCATAAATAGCTCTGTGCAGGTTTATGTGCACAGCAGAGTCTGTCCCCAGCTGGCAGGTGGGAAATGCTGTCACTCTGGAGCTCATTCCTGCAGGTTTATTGCAGTAGGAGAAACGAGGCAGGTCCATCAGCTCCAATGGATACCTGGGTGCCCCACGGCACCTCCATCACCTCTGCCCCAGGGTCTCACAGCTGCCAGGCAGGAGTTCCTGTACTTTGGGAGCTTTCACCTCCTGTATTTGTCTCCAGACCTCCCCATGACCCAGCCACAGCCCCAGGGCTGGTTCCAGGCCCCAGTATCTCTCCAGGGCTGGAGCAGGCACTCCCAGTCCAGCATTTGGGTGTGAGACCACACTGTCCCCTCCAGCACCCAGTGATGCCACAAGTGCATTTCCCCCACCAGCTGCTCTGGGTGCTGCTTTAAAGACATTTGGGTGTCGCAACCAGGCCAGAGAAAGGAGCCTTTTCTCTGTGAGGGCAGAGGGCTCCCTGTGCCCTCCACCCCATTTTTCTCTGCCCCGTTTTCCAGGAGGGGTGGGGAACCCGTCACCCGCACACAGGGCTGGCAGGAAGGGAGTCATTCCCGAGGAACATTGCTTCTAAACCACTCCAATATGGCAAGGCAATGTTAACCAGCTGGGAAAGCTCTTTAAAGACCCTTAATTAAAGGCTGGCTGTTGCACAAGCCCCTTTCCCATCCCCACCAGAAGCCTTTCCCAGTTTTCCTGCCCTCCATCCCTCGCACTTTCTTTCCCGCTGGCAGCGTGCTGGGGGGTGTCCTCCAGCAATCAGCCCCTGCCGTCACATGGAAGTTTGAACTCACAGCAAAAGGGGAAAAAAAGGGGAAAACTCCCCCCCGTTGCCCTTCAGGCATAGCTGGAGCAGTAGCTGCCTGCATGGATGGCAGTGGTGGGGCAGAGCTGGCACGGCTGTGCCAGCCTGGCAATGGGAGCATCAGTTTAATCATCTGCACCAGCACTCACCAGCCACGGGAAATTGGGAGAAACGAGGCTGGATCAGCCCCTCCAGCACTATTTCTCCCCTCTAACGCTGTCCCTCATGTAATAAGCTGTGGTATTCCTCATTGCCCCACCACTCACCAGCTCCAAGGGCTCCAGCCACCTCCCTCATCCTGCTTGCTCCGTGTGCCCATGGCCCCTGGAAAAGAAGCAGCAGCAGCACTACCCCATCCCACACATCTCCCTCTACCCCACACCAATGGGGGCTACAAGATTAGGGCCTGGGGCTCATCTCCTGCCAGGGGAGCGTGGCCAGAAAGGTATCAATTTATTCTTCCAAACGATATAAATTAGTTAAACAAGACAACATATTACTGTTTCTAATCAAAGAAAAAATCTGGCATTCTCTCATGACGGCTGAGCACAACCACACTGCTCCATCCCAAACACCACACTGGCCCTGCAGCCCCCAAAAACAGCAGGAAGGATGCCCCACACCCCTGGCAGTGCCCCCCCTTACCAGGCAGTGCCAGCTCCTGCTCCCTGGGCCAGGACAACCTCTGCATCCTCCAGAGCTTCACAATCCCCTCAGGGTTTACCTCCCTCCCAGCTTTTATAGCCCCCAGGTGCCCCATGGCCCCAGCAGCACGAGCCTCACCTGGGGACTGTGGGGTGGGATGGATGCAGCCATGCAGGGAGCAGGGAATGGGGACAGATGGGCACTTTGAGGGAAGAGCATGGCTTTCCCTGTTGCAGGTTATAAACATTCCCAGAGCACATCGAGATGAAATGTGTAATTACAAATCAGCCCTGCTGCTCCTCATCTCCAGACCCACGCAAAAGCAGGGAAGTTTTAACTTCTTCCTTGTGGAGCTTTTTTTTTTTTCCTGCCTATTTTTGTTCTTTCCCTTCTGTCCTCCTAAATTCGGTATGAAAGAAAAAGGAGTAAATAAAAATTTTGGAAAGCTCTTTCAGCCCTGCTCTTCCTGGCTTATGGAGCAGTTGGAACAGAGGGGGAGGCCCAGAGCACAGGAACCACAACGCTTTGGATAGCTGGATTTTCAAAACAAAAATGGGGTTAGAAATGGAAACTTTGGTTAACTGAGACGGGGATGAAAGCTTCATTTCATACTTGGCTGCAAAGCTGGATCTCCATCACCCTCTTGCTCTGACATTTCCCCCATTTAACCTGGTGCTCCAGAGGCATTTTTCCAGCTCCATGAGCACAGGGGGTCTTGCCATCAACCCCTGAGCAAGCAGATGTGGGGACATCACTGCCCAGACTCTCTTCTGCCCCAGGAAACAGCACAGCTCAGCATCACCTTGTTACAACTTTATTTCCAGAGGTTTAGAGCAGGAAGATCCAGGGGGTTGAATAGGATGACCTTTAAGTTCCCTTCTGACCCAAACCATTCCAGAATTCTGTAACCCTGGGGAATGAAGCATCCCAGTGGAGAACACTGACTCCTTGAAACCCCCGTGACACTGGGTGGACCCACACCAAGGACAGCATGAGTGGGGCATGGGTGTTGTGACCAGCCTGCACTGAACCACTTTGGACACACATTGCTCTGCTGGAGCTCTTGAAAGCAACAGAAACACCCCAAAACTGAGGTGGACACAAGCCTAAGGTGGACACAAGCCTGAGGGGGACACAAGCCTGAGGGGGACACAAGCCTGAGGGGGACACAAGCCTGTGCTTGGCTCTTCGGAGCCGGGAGATTTCATCCCCTTCCTGCCAAAGCTGCTTTTATTGTCTTGATCTAATGAAGTGCAGACTTCACCTGGACAGACCCATAAGTGGCTCCTCTCGGAGGCAATGAATAAAAATACTTGACCTCAGGAGCTGCGGGGCAGCAATTAGTTTAAGCAGGGGGTTTGTGTAACACTTCAAAAGTCTTAATCCGTGCGGTCAGCCCTGGCACGGTATTTGCCAGAACCTATTGAGTAGTCTTAATGAGTCTGCAAAGCAAGCTTTCAATACATTTTGGGTCGCTTCAGATGCTTTAAATGGCATAGTCTATATGGTATTGTGCGGCTTTAGAAAGGGCCGGGCTTTAAAAAAGTATGGCTCCCTTTCACAGGGCAGACAGAAACCATCTTTCGAGCCGGGACCCTTAACGTTTTGCATATCAATATGGCTGGGGCTGAATGCAGTCACTGAGCTGAGAAATAGGATCACTATCAGCGTTTCCAGGCTTTCACAGGCACTTGGGAAACTTTAAAGCCCTTGGCGGAGAATAATTTGGTCGAATGTCGTGGCTGGAAACAAAACCTAAACAAGCAGAGCGCAGTCCATCACGGGGAGCTGCCAGCGCGGCTGACAAGGGGCTCCAGCCGCTCCGACATCCCACCCCCGGCGGGGCGGGGGCCGGGCCACCGCCGTCCTGGGGGGACGCGGCCAGGGGTCCCTGCGCTGGCCACGGGTGCTGAGCCCACCCCAGCATCGCTCAGAGGGCTCTGAGCCTTCAACCAGCACAAAAACAGTCCTGGTTTCATCTCTTCCCACTGCTCTCTGACGATATCCCAGTTTACACCGGTCATAAAGCCCCCCCAGGCTCTGACACAACACTGGTGGCATCTGTGTTGGTCCCTGGTGCCCCTGACACCTTTAGGGATTGTCAGCACCATGCCCCGTTCCCCACAAACAGGCCACTGTTTGCATTTAACTCTGACATTCCATTAAGCCCATCCCTGCACGTGTCGCTCCTCCTGGGGCTGAACAGGAACGTGTCCAACCTCAGCTCCAGCCCGGAGCATTGGGACAGAAAATACCGTCACCTCCACGGGCACAACGGAGGTGCCAGCTGGGAAATGGGAGCTGTGAGGAATAGAGCACCATGTGTGGGTGTAACTCCACCCTGGAGGTGGGAAGAAAGGGGCTGGGGGTGGTTGTGCATCCCAGGAGAAGCGGGACCTGCTGCCTCCATCACCCCGGGCAGCAGCAGCGAGGAGGGGAGGCACCTTGGCAGGATGGGCAGCTTTGGGATGCTGCACAATGGAAGGAGCCACAGCCAAAGCATATTTGCAAACAATGCAGGGCCTGAGGGCCCTTCAAAACACATAATTAGCTCATTAAAGAGACAAATACAAGTCACTAATAAGATATTAGAGGTTAATTAAATGTTTTCCCCATCTTTAATTAAGGGAAAACTAGTTAGTACAGATTCAACTAATTTCTGCAGCCTCCTGTGATGACCCTCGATGGCTGCAGATTTGGAAATCTATTGAGATTACTGAGCTGACAGGGCAGAGTTTGGGGATTTTGCTCTGCTTGGGAATTAGGGGGAAGCAGGAATTTTCATCCTAAGGGTCAGAAATGCTCTGCTCTCTCAGCTGGGTTACTCAAGGGACATAGGAAAGGATGTGATACACAACTCCCTCTCCCTAACCCGGACCAGGCATTTATTCAAAACTACTGCTGTTAATTGTTTTCTTAACTAGGCAGTTCCTACAGACCATATTCCATCTGCAAAACACCTCCTGTGCTCAGGGGCTGCTGCTCGAGGGCCTCACCCACCACCCCTGGGCCCTCAGTGCCTGTGTCAGCACTGGAATTTGGTTTAGCAAAATCCCACTGGTCGCCCACCCCAGAGTCCAGCTGGTTTCCAAAGGTTTTATTATGGATGGTGGATCCACCATCCACTCCCCACACACACACAGAGCCCCATCCACACATCCACACGTCCCCCTTGCCACCCGGAACAGTCCCGGTCAATACAGATCAGCAAGATTTATATGGAAGAATATTTAATCTGGTCAGGGCGGGGAGAGGGGCCATCTGTGGTTTTATTTCTTAAATATTTCTCTCTACTCCAGAAAAGTCCATTTCTTGCCAGAAAAGGTCCGATATAAATTAGAACGAAGGGAGGAGGTTGCTGGTGGGGCGGCCACGAGCATCCCTGGACCACGATGACCACGAGCATCCCTGGGCAACGACCATGAGCATTCCTGGATTGTGGCAGCCACGAGCATCCCTGGACCACAGTGACCACGAGCATCCCTGGACCACAATGACCACGAGCATCCCTGGACCCCGGCAGCCCGGAGCATCCCTGGATTGCAGTCCTGGCTCCAAACAGTGCTGAGCAGAGCAGGTCCCAGCGTGGTGGAGTGCCCCGGGGGTGGCTCAGTCCCACCCAAAGTCCTGCCCTGTCATCTGGTAGAACTTCATGTTGAAGGGTCTGTAGAACTCGCGCAGGCGCTGCACCACCTGCGGGTCGATCCTGGGGTGGGGCCGCCCCTTGGACTTGCCCAGGCAGCGGGGTTTGCTGCCCTCGGGCTTCTTCAGGCAGGGGAAGCCCTTGGTCTCATTGAAGTAGAAATGTTTGTCCGTCACCACCCTCTGCAGGCCCAGGAAGTCCTGGACACGGCCCATCTCCCCCGCCGGGTCGCTGACGAGCCTCTCCCCGCTGACGAAGAGGAATTTGGAGAGGGGGAAGTACTGCAGCCAGTTGTCCAGGTGCTTGGCGTAGATCCCGATCCTCACCGCGCTCCAGCTCGTGTCAATCAGTCCCGTGCTGGTGTTTTTGAAGGCCAGGGCCTGGAAGGAGGGGATGGAGGGGTTTTTGGAGAGGGTCTGTGTGTAGTCCGAGATGGCCCTGGTGACCGGGTTCCGAACCACCACGATCAGCTTCGTGTCCCGGGACATGTTGTAGATGCGCCGAGGGGCCTCCTTGGTGACAAAGTAGCTGGGAGTCTTCTCCATGGTGATCTGTCCCTCCAGAGTCCTTGGCATCAGGCTCCTGGGGAGACAGAGGGGCACGGTCAGGGCTCAAAGCACAGCTGCTCTGACCTGATGCCACGATGAGCAGGAACAAGCCCCAAAACCTGCCCAGAAATGCTCAGGGGCCTCCCAACAACAACCCCCTCTCTCCTTCCTCTGTCCTGCCAGCCAGGGACACCACCTTGTCACACCCCGCTGGTCACCTCCTCATCTTCAAACTCCTTCCCAGGAGTCCCCATGTCCTGGTCTCTCCATTCTGCTCACCCCGTCTCAGTGTCCCCTTTGTCCCCTCCAGAGTCTGTCCCTGGGAAGGGACTCCCTGTCACTCTGCCCCACCAGCAGCACATCCAGGCTGTTGGTCCCCCTTGGAGGTTCTCCACAACCCCCTTCCCAATCCAAAAATCCCTTCCCAGGACACTCCAGGACCCGCTACACACGTTTTGGGGCGGGACTGGTTTTCCTCCCCAGCCTCCAGGCAAATTTCATGTCCTGGAGGTGCTGACCTACCACCTGGGACTGGAAAGAACAAAATCCCATCACAGGGGTGATACCCAAGCAGTAACTGGGGATGGAGATGCCCCCAGGGCTCCCTCCTCCTCTGCCCCCAGCCAGCGAGCAGTTAAGGCCAGAAAAATACAGTTTCCTTCTAAAAAGAAAGGCAGGAAATCTCGGAGGGCCCAGCCATTGAGCTGGGGAAAATTCACTGCCCTGATTGTTCCCTCGTGCACTTTAATGAGGCATTAATTACCAGAGAAATTACCCAGCCATGTCACCCTGTGTGACAGAACGGGTCCTCCCTGCCACCAGCACAGGCACCTGCCCCAGAGCTCTTCACATCCCCCTCTTCCACTTCCAAGAAAAATCACAGAATTCTGGAATGCTTTGGGGAGGGACCTTAAAGACCATCCAGTCCCACCCCCTGCCATGGGCAGGGACACCTTCCACTAGCCCAGGTTGCTCCAAGCCCCATCCAACCTGGCCTTGGACACTTCCAGGGATGGGACAGCCACAGCTTCCCTGGGATCCCCATCCCACTGCTCGGAGGGTTGTGCCCAGCAGGGATCTGGGTCCCCACAGCATTTGGGGACAGGGACAGGCCACACTGCAGCCAAGGCTCTGCTGGGGGGAAGTCAGGGCTCTGCCCAGCAGCATCTGTTCCTTATGTAATGGGAAAAGCTTGAGGTTTCTGGGATTTTTTCCCCTGGACTCAGGAAAGAACACTTGATTAAAAGCACTTGTGAGTGATGCTGGGCCCCGCACAGCTCCTTCCCCCAGACAAGAGGCAAAAGCCACTTGTGGCTTTCCCCCCCCTTTTATTTTGTAAATTTTTGCACAGTGCCAGTTTTTAGAGCCATTTCTTGTTCCCGGTGTCCTCTCCTGGCAGCACTCCATTGGCACCAGTGGGATGCCCTTCCAGAGGTCCCTAAATCCTGGGGCAGCCGTGGGTCCCTGTCATTTCCAGCAGCTTTTCCCCATCACCCCAAATAGCAGCACTTACCAGAGAGGCTGACTGACAGAGTTCCTGCTGGGAAGCACCTTCCCAAACCAGGATCAGACCATCACACCCACACCTGTCCCCTCCCTGCTGTGCCCATAACCAATGAAAACCCAACGGCACAGCCCTGGACCCACTGGGAGCGCACCTCCTCCCTGCCTGGGAGCACACCTCCACCCTGCCTTGGAGCACACCTCCTCCCTGCTGCCTGGCTCCCCTGCCAGCCAAGCATCCTCAGTCACATTCAGACAGTGCCACAGGGTTTTCCAAGCTGCTTCCTGCAGCTTCTCCGGGCAACTTGCTGAGGCATCTCTGCAGCGCTTCCCCGGGAGGCCACTGGGATTTCTGCACAGCACAACAGCTCCTTCCTCCTGCTCACCCACCCCAAACCCTCTCAGCAAACATGGGCTTAAGACCTAAACCAGTCCCTCTCCTCAGTGGGCAATAAAATGTTTATTATCAGCAGCAAACACTTGGGATGACATGATGGGACATCCTGGAGAGTCCACACTAAGCCACAGCAGCACTTTCCTCAGCCTGTGCTCCAAACCCTCCACCTTCCACTAGCCCAGGTTGCTCCAAGCCCCATCCAACCTGGCCTTGAACCCTTCCAGGGATGGGGCAGCCACAGCTGGAAAGCCTCTCTTACCCCCCTCTTCCTTCTTGCAGAGGGACAACAAGGGTCAAGCTGATCCCACAGTGCCAAGGCCATCCCTAAGGGGCCTGTGGGGCAGAGGGACCCCCAGAGCCCTCCAGGATCCCACTCACCCACACCCAGCAGTACCAGCACCTTCCCTGCCCCCATCCTGCTGACCCAGGGCTCCTCAGCTCCCGGGAGCTGCACCTACTTTAATCAACACCAACCACACCATCCAAGGCTTAATCACCATGTAATTAACAGAGAATATTTAATAAAAACCCACATCAGGGCAGCTCTGTTTGCACAGGCACCCCCAGAGCTGCGGCCCCTGTGCCTGTGCTGGGGTGCAGAGACCTTCACCCCCAAACTGCCCCCCAGCAGGGACAGCTGGGTCCCAACATCCCAGGATCCTGTCGGGAACAGGGGCCTCCAAGCACTTAATTGTGCAGCACCTCCTCTTCCTGAGCAGCTCAATCACCCCCAGCTACTTGGGAGATAATTACGCAATTTCACATTATCATTAACTCCCTAATACTTTCCCCTAAATTACCCCAGTTAATTATTGATAACCCCGCTCTCCCTCCAGATCTGGCTTAAACTGGCAAAGAGCAGAGCGGGCTTTGTTATGCCCCACTTTAATGCAAACATTGGAAACTTTAATTAAATTTGCAGTTAATTCTTATTGACCTTAAGAGAACACCAGGCAGTGCCTACAGGTACGTGACACTGCAGTGGGGGAGCCCCAGGCAGCCTTGGAAGCAGTTGGGATTTCAAGAGGAGACTGTGCCCAGGAGGAGGGATACAACCCTTTTAACCTTTCTATTAAGCTGATAAATTGTGATTTTTAATTAATAAAACAACTGGCATTTGAGAGGCATCAGAGATGGGATTTCCTACACGGACATATTCAACATGTGAAATGTTTCCTCTGCTGAGGTAACATGCAGGAAGTTACAGCAGATAAAATGAAGATAAAAATGCAGAAATGCATTAAATACTGATTAACAGCCGTGGCAGGCAGGGAATCAAAGCAGACTTCAAAAACTGGGCCGACATAACTTTCCAGAGTTAATTGGTTTGTGATTCCTCAACTCTGGGACGATTTTGTTGCAGAGGAAGGAGAACTCCTCCCAGCACAGAGCTGAGAGCCCAAGGGATGCACCCTCAGGAGCTCAACCTCACTGATAAATACCTCTGCAGCCCAAAGCATCCCTGAGTTATCACCCAGGGCAGCTTCATGAAGAAAATTAACTCTATCCCAGCCAAAACCAGGAGAGCAGGACAGGCCCTGCCTACAATTCATCCCCACTGAAAGGCCAGGCAGAACCTTAGCAGGGATACAAGTCCTGCACTATGGGAAACCCCAAACCCCAGATCAACCCCAGGGGTGATGGGGGCCATCACATCAGGGGGGTGGGTACTGCGGGCTCAGGGCTTACAGGTTCTATATTACCACCAAAAAGAGATAAAGAGGCAAAAAAAACCCTCTTCTCTATTATTATTTTAAGAAAAATGAGCATTGACCAAAAAGCCCAGACAAAAGGAGTGAAAGGAGGGGATTTCTCCCGGGTGGGACATGGTTGAGAGCTTTCTGCAGGGCAAAGAAAGTGACTCTTTCAAGGCACTAAGATGGGCCATGGGACGACGTGGGGGACAAAACCCCTGGGCAGGGGACACCCCACGCTTCCAGAGGACCCCCTCCCTCCCAGGCAGGGTGACAGGGGCTCTGTGGGGGACAGAACTGTTTTTGTGTAAATGTAAAACAGTTTGGAACCGGGAGAGGGGGGACAAGGCTCGGGACAGATTTATCCTCTCCCAGCAGACACCCGGTACCACCCGGATCTGCATATGAATCACCCCCAGGCTTATCTCAGCCCCAGGGACAAGGCTGCCTTTGTGGCCCCACGGCAGCTATGAAGTTGTTAAACTGGAACCAGTTATGGAAACTCGGAGATATCGGCCTCTTCCTTCCAGGCAGCTCCAATAGCAGCACCTTTGCTGGGAAGAAAGGTGTGAGAGAGCAGGGAGGGGGATCGGATGTCGGGAGGGACAGATCCAGCCCCAGATCCCTGCTCCCGGCTGCTGGGGGACATCCCAGACCCCCCATTCCCCAAAAATAGCGGGGCTATGTGTGGGCAGCTTTGCTTACCCCCATCCCGGGCCACTCCATGACCTTCTCTTCCCAGAGGATGCTCTGGGGCATCTGTTGAACCTCTGCAGAGCTTGGAGGGCTGAGCTGGGAAGGCTGAGCTGGGAAGGCTGAGCTGGGAAGGATGTACTGGGAGGACTGAGCTGGGAAGGATGCACTGGGAAGGCTGAGCTGGGAAGGCTGAGCTGGGAAGGATGCACTCACCAAGCCGCCCGGGAGCAAATTAGCCCACGTTCCTTTCTCCTCCTCATTACTGTGATATTCCCCCTCTCCTCCGAAGGGGCAGCGGGTCCTGCCAGTGCCCCCCAGCCCGCAGAGCCCCCCCGGCGTTCCCCATCCCCGAGCCGCCTCCATTATTTTTTGATTCTTTCACCAATTCAAAAATGTGCAAATGAGGCCGCGGCTTCCCAATCAGGCCTGGCCGGGAGCTAATTGGCTTTAAGCAGGGAAACCTGAATATGCTAATGACGGCAGTAACAAGCCCGTGATGCGCCTGGAAGGGGAGCCAAGCCCTGGGCTCCACCACGGGCTGACTGAGACACGTCAATTAACAACAAGGAAGATAATTTATTAATGCTCCTTTGCACCCCCCTGCCCTTTGCTCCTAATTACAGTTTGATACATGAAACACCGAGGAGGTTTGCCGGGTCCTGCTCCCAGCTGGAGCATCCCGGGGCAGCCCCCAGAGCCTCCTCCTGCCCCCCAGAAGCCCCTGTCCCCATTAAGCCATAGCCCAGGACCACGACTGGGGGGTCTCCAGAGGACCCCAGAGCTCTCCCACCACCAGACCACGGGGACAGGGTTCCTGGGCTGGGATTCAGGCAGATAAAGAGGTGCAGAGGAGGAGGAAAATGCGATGGACTGGGTGCTGCTGCCTGCCAGGGCTGTGCCCCACAGGGTCCAAGCCCCCACAAACCCTTCCCGAGGGGTTCCCTCCCCGGCTGGGCTGGAGGGCAGGAGGGGAGCAGCAGTGGGGGGTGTTGGGGGCTCTGGGAAGGGCCAGAAGCTGGGGAGTTTTGGTTTTGATGTAGCATCAAGATCTGGGAGATGAGGAGTGAAGGAAAGGGGAGAAGCTGGAGCCAACATTTGCATTTCTAATGGAGTGGCCCTTCAGTCACCTGACACCCAGCTATGAACCCCCACAAGGACTGGGGCCATGGGGGAAAACACATCTGCTTTGTCCACCTACAGAGTCCCCCAGACTTCTGTGTACCCCAATTCCCTGGCAGGAAGGGACAAAAAAGCCTGTGCCCCCCCAACCCCACAGTCCCCACACCAACCCCAGCTCCCACACACCCGGCACTTCCATCCCCATCCTGCCCATGTGTATGGCCAGAGGCTGCAATTAGGGGCAGCTCCAAGCCCTGAAGGTTTTTTCCTTGCATGGTTGTTCCAAAGGCTCTGGTGAATGCACATCACAGCCAGTGATTATGGAGGGCAGGAATCAGTCTTAACAAGGACACAGCTCCTTCCCTGCTCTGGAGCTACAGCTGTTTGGCCTCAGCATCCATGGGGGTCGAGACATGGGGTCCCTCCTCACTCCTCTCCAACGTGGAGCTGATATGGGGTCACCCCAAAATCTGAGCAGCTGAACTCCCCACTGACTGCTGGGGATACCTCACAGTCTGCACCACTTGGATCCCCCCGTGCTTGTGCCAAAAGGGGTGACCCCGGACCAAAGCCCTGGGACTCCTGCTGGGGTCCATAAAGAGCACCCTGGGACTCTTGCTCCCTGATGGAGTCACCACCCACAGCTACAGAAATGAGCACGGGGACCCCACAGTCCATGGGGACATTTCCTACCCCTGGAGCTCACCCAGAGATGGAACCACAGCAGGATGGTGCTGCCTCAGTGGCTGAAGGGGGATGTGAAGCAAACCCACCCCCGTGTTGAGCAGCATCTCCCTTGCAACAAGCACAGACTGAATAACCATCAGCAACAAACCAGCTGAACCCACTGCTTGGCTTGAAACAGGTGGGGAACAGAATCCATGAATCCCCAAAAACCCTTCAGAAAATGGGGGCTGCCCAGGCATGGTGGGACACTGAATCCCCAAAAGCCCTTCAGGAAGCAGGGGCTGGCACATGCCCAGCTCTGGTGGGACGCTGGACTGGGCTGGTGCACAGCAAGGGCAGGGATGCCGTGGGCACACACGGCCTCTCCATCCCCCTGGAATGAAGCAGGGCTGCATGGCAGCAATTAGAAATCCTCTTCTCTCGGCTGGCTCCCCAGTGTCCCTTTGATTCCCCGTCCTGGGGGCGAGGGGACAGCCTGTGGCAGGTGTCTTGCCTGTGACCCGGGTCAATCGAGGGCTCTGATCTCCAAATGACCCTTCCCAGCAGTGCCTGTGTAGCTGCGCTCAAACAGCTTGCAGATGAAGGAGCAACAGACTGGAGATGATTTATTCAGGAATTAAAGGTTCAGTACCCCTTTTAAAGGCTGCGCCTCGGCACTGTCAGCCTTCATTGCACACAATTAAAGGGGTTTGCTGCCCCGGCCCCCGCCCTCCTGCCTTCCAGGGGAAGGAAATCAAACAAAACCAGCCCCCCCGCCAAGCCCCGGCCCCGGGGGGGTGGAACTGTTGAAGGACTTGTGAACTCGGTGCAGGAGTGGCCCTGGGTTCCGGCCTGGGAAGCTGCTCCAGCTCCGTTCTCTGACAGGGAACAGCTCGGCTCTGCCTGGGATGGGGGATGCAGGCACTCGAGTTGGTCCCCAGTCACAGGAAGGGGTGCTCGGGGCTGGAGTCCTCTTGGCCCCTGTGGCATCGGTGCAAAGCCTGTTCCTGCAGCTGGGGCTTGGAGAAACACTCCTGGACCCTCTCCCTTCTCCTGGTTATCCTTCCTCCCGACCCCCTCCACAGCTCAGCACCTCCAGGCTCGGAGCCGGGAAGGGTCACCTGTGACCTCACACCAGCAGGACTCAAACACAGCCTGGAATTTCCCTCTCACACCTGAGAGGGGAGATAAGGATAAAACCTGCCATCATCCCGATTATTTTCTCCCCTTCCAAGCTGTGGGAAGTGTGGTGGTTGGGGGGGGGGGGGGGGGAGCGGCGCTCGCGGGCGCGAGCAGCAGGAATTCAATGAAAAGCTTCCTTCCTCTTAGGAAAAGAAAGGGAAGGAATCGGCTGGCAGCGGCGCTGTGATAATCCCTTTCCAAGGCAGTAAATTTTCCTGCAGCTCCCCCGGAAAGTAATCCGGCGGATTATTGCACCTTTCAGCACCACCAGCCTTTAAACAACGCTTTGCCCTCCCCAGGCATCTTGTGCTGCCTGACCTGACCTGCTGTCTGAGAGCGGGCAGACACAAATCACCCTCTCCCGCACCCACACACAGGGGACGGATTTTATCCCCCTGGTAACTGGGATCCTTTGGCGCTCCAATAAATAAGGAAAAATTGCTCTTAGGGGCTGTGCAGCTCAGGCTGGGGAGGGGAGGGGACCCCACAACCCTGATCTGATGGGTGTGACACGATGAACGCACACTTAAGACAATTCCAGCTATTTTTTTATGGACCAGTTGTCCCCAGTCTCAATGCTCCAAGCAAGCTGTTCAGATGCAAAATCTTTTGCTGCTAAATAAACATAGAAAAAAAAAAAATCCCTGAGACCACTCTTAAGTATGTCTAAAGTCTTTGTTTTCAATTACAAATAAAACCCCACACATATTGGTTTTCACTAAATTATTCCCTGCAGCAACGGGCTGGTTGTTCCCTGTTTCCCACCTAGATGGAGGAGAGCACAGGAAGGGCATAAAAAGGTCACAAAAATCACTTTTTTTTTTGCAGCTTCAAAGTTACATGGGCAGAAGAAATGGGAATTCTTCCACTTCCTGATGCTTGATTGAGCAAAAGGAAAAGGGAGGGACTTTAAAACTCACCCAGTGCCACCCCCTGCCATGGGCAGGGACACCTTCCATTATCCCAGGTTGCTCCAAGCCCCATCCAACCTGGCCTTGGACACTTCCAGGGATCCAGGGGCAGCCACAGCTTCTCTGGGCAACCTGTGCCAGGGCCTCCGCACCCTCCCAGGGAAGAATTTCTTCCCAATATCCCATCTCACCCTGCCCCCTGGCAGTGGGAAGCCATCCCCCCTTGTGCTGTCACTACCATTCCAAGTGCATCCATCCCCTCTCTGCCACGTCCTGGGGGACAGTGGCTGCAGGCAGCCCCAGCCCACGAGCAGTGCTGGCCTGAGCTGCCAGCTCCCAGCTAATTAGCTCAGACCAATTAACGAGGGCACGGTGCAGGTGGCAGGACCTGCCCCACCCTCCGCCGTGCAGGGTCCCTGGGAGCCCTCCCTGCCCCAATCCCGGGGTGCAGGAGAGGGGCACCCCCAGCAGCCCTGCCCACCCTGCCAGCCCTGCCGACCCCGGGGAAGGCACCGGGACAGGAGCCCACGTTGGACACCCCGGTCCCGATCCCGCCGCAGGTGCAGGAGCAGCGGGAGCGAGGGAGGAAGAAAGGAGGAATCCACACATGTCTGCCAGAGCGAGACCTTCCCGCTGGCCGGGGACTGGCAGCTGCTTTGATTTGATTAACAGATGCTGACGAGGCATCGAGACAAGTCCCCAGAGCCATGAATAATTTCAGGGTATTTGTGTTTATTTGATCTCAGTATGGGGCTGGCCCAGCCCGGCCGGACCCTCACAGAGCACTGGGGAAGGGGCTGCCGGGCTCTCCAGATGGCCATTCCAAGGCCACCGTGGGCAGGGCTGGCTGTCCCTTCCAGTCTGTGCCCCCGAGAGCCCTTCATCCCACTCCTCACCCTCCTCCTGCACAGCCATCCCTCCAGGTAAGGGGGTGATGGGGCCCCCCAACAGCTTTCAGGGAATAGAGAAGGTCCCCCCAGCCTCGTGATTTTTAACGTAACTCATTCCAACATTTTCAAGCCACAGTTTCTTCTCTCTTAACCGGGCAAAAATGGGTACTTTGAACTCCCTGGTTCCTGGGTCAGAGCTGGGATTCAAAGCTGTGTGCCAGGGCCACCAGGTCCTGCTGGAATCACCAAGGCTCAGATGGAGGTTGGAAAGGAATTCCTCAAGGCTGGATGTAATGACTTAGAAATCAAAGACCCTCTGAGTATGGGGTGAGCCCATCCCCTGCCATCAGAGCAACATCTCTCCAGGGGGGATCCACTGCCTACATCTCATGGAGGCTTCTGCAAAAATGCTTTCCCAGCCTGGCTCTCCCCTGCTGAACAAGCACTGAGTCCTGCTCGAAGCTTCAGCCTCAAACCAGCCACGAGTGGTTCTGAAACATATCCAGAAGTGTCTCATTTCTACCTAAGAAAACATAAATGCTGACCCCACTGAGGTCAGCAGTGGGGCTGTGGGGATCCACCAGCACCATTTCCAGTGATGGTTTTAAGCTCTCTTGGCCAGATCCACAAAGGAATTTGGGATCATGAAGTTCACCAGGATCGCTGGTGACTGCAATCCTCAATGCCCCTGTGGGGGGGATCCCCCTCACCGCCCCAAACCCCTGAGGGAGGAGAACTGAGCTGGTGCCTCACTCCTCTCCTCCTCCAGCCTCCATCCCATCCTGCTGGGAGCATCCCCTTGTCTGGGGACACCCCGTGCCCCCAGCACCAAACCCCTACAGCACTGGACACCCACCCCAGCAGCAGGGTGTGGGCAGGAGGTGCCCTGGAGGGGACAGGAGGGGGGACAGAGCCAGCAGTGCCCCTCCTGCCCTCTCCATGTGGTGCTGGACCAGCCCAGCTCTGTCTGAGCCAGCAGCAGCTTCAGGAATGAGCCCAAAGCAGGGCCAGAGCTGCAGGGTTTGGCCCCAGGGAGGAAAAGCACCATATTGGTGCAATTACCTGAGTTTAGACAAACCTCCACGGGTGCTTGGGCCGGGCTCAGGGGTTGGCAGAGGAGCAGCAGCATCTGCAGCACCAGCTCTTGGCTGGGGCACCGGCACCCTCGGTGGGCTGGGGCAGGGAGCAGATGTGGGGCAGGGGGAGGACAGGAGGGAGGATGGAGGCAGGGGGAGGACAGGAGGGAGGATGGGGGGCAGCGATTCCACAGCTGCACATGGGCAGGAGGGGCAGAAATGTGCTGAGGCAGCAATGCCACGATGGCAGAGCCCTGGTCCCCAGCCAGGGAGGATCCAGGCATTCCCACTTTCCCAATAATGCCTTTGACAGCTCGGGCAGGTGATGGCAGAGCTGCTGCTGCCTGGCCCTGGCAAGAACCTGATGGCCTGGAACAGCCAACAGCTCTGCAGAGCCCCAGGTTGCCCCGGGTTGATCCATCCGAAGGTGACGGTTACTCCCGACCCCTTGAGAGGTCACCTGCAAGGATGAGGGATGGAGCCAGGCCTGCCCAGCCCTCCTCACCACCACCTTCCCAGGCTGAGCAGGGCAAAGGAGCCATAACTTCACCTCAAAGGAGAGAGGTTTCACCCTGTGGTGGGAGAGTAAAGCCTGGAAGGTGCCCAAAACCATCCCCTTGTCCTCCCTCCCGGAGTGGAGGTTCCAGCAGATCCATCAGTCAGATCCCTGCATCCCAGTGCCACAGGTCAGAGCCTCCTCCTCAGTTTTGGGGCCTCCCAGGGAAGAGTTCAGCCTAAAACCCCCTTGTCCTGGTCTCCATCTCCTCCCCTGGCTGTTGTGTCCCACCGAGCAGGTTCTGGCTCTCCACAAACACACCCTCCGTGTGTCCCAGCTCACGGTGGCTCCGAGCTGGAGCAGCTCATCTGTCCCTCTACCACCCACAAAAACCCAGGAAAGGGTTTGTTTGGTGTTTGTCTCGGGTCAGATGCTGCCATGCTGCTCTTGTTGGGATGAAAAATACATCCAGTTTTCCACAGAAACAACAAAGATTCCCCATCTGTGTCAAATTTGTAATCCAGCCTGGGGGAAGATGGGAAACAAATTTAGCTCTTTTTTTTTTTTTTCCTATCAGCAAAAGCCTCATTTCCTGATGAGGAGCTTCGCCCCGGAGCGTGGAAGGGATGGGAGCCACCATCCCTTGCACAGCCCAGGCTGCCCTGTGCCATCCCATCCTGTGGCATCCACCAGGACACCGGCAGGAGCCGGGTCAGGGGGAAGTGGGAGAGGAGCCCTGACATGGAGCAGCTGCCAAATGGTTCTTCTCCCCAACAACCTGCTCAGCCACTTCCATCTGTGTGAGGGGCTCCCCTGCCCAGCCTGCAGCCCATCACATGGGACCTCATCACTGTTTCCTCCACAGATAAGGGAGAAGCCTCAGAAATCCAGCCAGGCTTGGCCAGGAAGGCTCAGGGATGCTGGGAATGCTGCTGGGAATGCTGCTGGGAGCCCAGTGGGGCGGCAGCTCAACCTCCTCCCCTCACACCGAGGCTCAGCTGGTACCCAGGCGAAGGAAGTCCCCCACTGAGGAGGGGGACAGGGGTGGATTATGCTCTTTGCTGCAAGAAAAAGGAGAGCTGTTTCTCCAGCCCCTCAGAAAGGGACTGTGGAGACGTTGGGAAGGCTCAGAAATGTCCCAGGCCAGGTTGGATGAGGCTTGGAGCAACCTGGAGCTAGTGGAAAGTGTCCCTGCCATTGGCAAAGGGTTAGACTAGATGGTCTTCAAGGTCCATTTCAGCCCAGACCAGTCTGGGATTCCATGATATGGAGGTTTCTCCAGCTTCCTGAGCCATGGGCAGCTCCCAGCTCCCTGTCACCAGCACTGGGTGAGCCCCAGGGGATGGAGATGGAGGCTCCATCCACCCAGGGTCTCTCACCCCGGCGTTATTTCTCCCTTCCTCCCTCCCTCTCTCCAGCAGGAACAACTGGGAATTCTCTAACAAAACATTTCTTCACTGGAAAAGCATTGGTTTGTGGCAATCGGAGCTGTTTGTGGGAAAGAACTGGATTTTGACTATTTTTAGCCTGGTTTCCTAAGGAAATGTGGCTTAAGCAATCACACGGTCTGTCTGCCCGTCTTCCCCCAGCCAGGCTGATCCCACCGGCCGATTCCAGCCGGATTTGAGGCAGGACGAGGATCCAAAATAGGAAGTTTGCACATTTCCACGAAAAGCTGCAGCTGAGTGGTGGGCAGGACCCCAACCACCATCCACAGCTCAGGGGAAGGCAATTCCAACACAGCCCAGAACCAGCAGCCCCCCCACACCAGCCCCATCCACAGCAGTCCCACCAGGAGTTCCTTTGCTGGGCTTCAGGCTCCCCTGCTCCTGCTCAGAACCAGGGATCTGGGGGGGAAGAGATACGGAGGGAAGAGAACACACCCTTTGCACCTCAACCTCCTTTGGAGAAGCTGTAAAAACTTCAGTACCCTTCCCATGAAGCAGCCCCCCAGGCAGCCCCCATTTGGGGGTGTCCCTGTCCCCCATCCCGGGCAGAGCCATTCTGCCAAGCAGGAGAATCCTCCCTGGAGCCAAGGGCTGGACTCTGCCAGGCCTTGGGCATCAGACATCCATCAGAAGGGTCACAGTGCTGACCCCATGTCCCAGGGGAGTGCCAGTCTCCAGGGACAGCCCTGCTGTTTTGTCCCCAAACTGCCTTTTTCATAAGGAAAAAAATGAGCACATCCCAGCCTCCCAGTGTTAATGTGTCTCACTGGCACAGCTGCTCTTCCTGATGGGAAGGATATCCTGGGATTGGGCAAATCCACATTCCCATGGGCTCCTCACTACCCCAGAGCCCAGCACAGGACCATGTGGGCACTCACTGACCCGCTCAGACAGCACTGGGAGCAGTTTGGTGTTCCTGGGGGAGAGGGAAACCAGCAATTGCAGCAGCCTGGAGTTTGAATCCATTCCCCATCTCCTACAGCATCACCCCATTCCCATCCTCGCCCAGACACGTCAATACCTGAGTGGTGATGGATGAGCAGAGGGATGATGGATGGGACCTGCAGCCTGACAGGCAGATCGATCCCTGGATCCCTGGACAGCCAGCTTGGGACTCAGGGAGCCAAGCCCAGAGCAGGGCTGTGACCAGCATGAAAGGCTGTAATAGGAAAATTTCTTCCCCAAAAGGGCTGTCCAGCCCTGGCACAGCTGCCCAGGGCAGTGAGGGAGGCCCCAGTCCTGGAGGGATTTAAAAGCCCTGTGGATGTGACACCTGGGGACATGGGTTAGTGGTGGCTTTGGCAGTGCTGGGGGATGGTCGGACTCGACAGTGGCAGGACCCAGGGAGCCAAGGCAGCGACCAAACAGAGCTCTCTGTGTGGCCCTGGGATGTGGGAGGGGGATCTCCCCAGCCCACAGTCCCGGTAGCTGCTGCAGGACCACAATTTTCTCTTTTTTCCCCTTTTTGAATGTGGTGGAGGGAAAATCCGGGGCGGTGTGGAGCACAGGGAGCGGCGGGAGGCCAGGAGGCGTTCCTGCCACCGGCACCTCCGGCTGCTCTGGAGAGCGGGGAGGACACTGGGAGCTTGTTTGCTGCTGGACTCACGCAGGGTGGGATGTCAGGAGCTGGCAGGACAGTTGCCAAACTCCACCCCCCCCGCTGGTGACAGGCTCTGGGGTGCCAGCACGGCCCCCCCCACCCGTGGGACACCTTCCTGCAGTGTCCTTGTCCTCATCCCTGTGGCCGGTGAGGGGGAGAAGGCACTTCTTGGGATGATCCCTCAATCCCCCAGCTTTGAGCCCTGGGCTGGGCTCTGCCCACCCTCATGCCAGGGTGGTGACTGCAAAGGAAAGGGAGGCTGGAAACTGGAGAGCTGCCTCTGGAGCAATGTGGCTCCGAAGGGAATGATCCGGGAAAGCCTCGGGATCAGAGGGGCCAGTGCAGGGGCATTAATCAGAACCACAGAATTGTTTAGGGTGGAAAAGCCTCCAAAACCATCAAGTCCAACCGTCCTCCAGCACTGCCAAGGCCACTGCTAACCCAGGTCCCCAAGTGCCACATCCACAGGGCTTTTTAATCCCCCCAGGGATGGGGACTCCACCACTGCCCCGGGCAGCTGTGCCAGGGCTGGGCAGCCCTTCCCATGAGGAAATTTTTCCTGATATCCAGCCTAAACCTCTCTTGGCACCACTTGAGGCTGTTCCTTGGCTTGTTACTTGGTATGAGGGACTGACATAAAGCCACTTTGTGCTCTGTTTTCCAGGATGGGGGGCAGAAACGGGGCCCTTGGCAGAGCCCCCCACCTCTGAGGACACCAGGCATCCCTCTATCTGTTGATTGAATTGTTCCCTCAGATGGATGGACAGATGGACAGACAGTCCAGAAAGTGCTGGTTGCTTCTCCT
Source organism: Pseudopipra pipra (assembly GCF_036250125.1). NCBI lineage: Eukaryota > Metazoa > Chordata > Aves > Passeriformes > Pipridae > Pseudopipra > Pseudopipra pipra. The sequence goes on from NC_087564.1 coordinate 15,398,939, forward strand.
TTAGGGAGAAGTGACCACAGGGATGGTCTGTCCTGTGATTTGGGGGTCAGGACAAATTCAGGATTAAATTTAATATTGAGGGGAAAAGGTAATTTTGACCTTCCAGTAAATTGTTTTTTGCCCTGCACAGCAGCAGCTTTAAAGTGAAACACAACCCCCAAAACAAACCCTTCTTGAGGCATTCCCGAATAGGGGTTTTTTTCCTGGTTATTGTGGAAATTTAGATCAGAAAACGTGTTGGGTAAAAATATTCAATTCCCCACAGCCTGCAGAGCCTCATCAAAAATCCATTTGAAGTATTACTCTCAAATCCCTCATGGCAATGGGATATTTTAAGGTCAGTTAAACTTATTATTCACTCAAGATTTGCTTTCAGGTCCCTGCATATTTCAAACAGATTTCCCCCCATCTTTAGCCCGACTGTGTTACAAAAAGCCCTTTCCACCCCCCTTTCCTTTTTTTTTTTCCCTGAAAAGAAAAAAAATGTTGTCAAAAGAAAAGATCCTAATCAGAAACAGCTTCTGAAGCCTTAAAAGCCGCTACAGTTTGTACTTGTTACCAGAAAACATCGACGCTATCGCTCGATCCCTAAATCCCTTGACTTCCAAAACACTGCATGGAGCTGTGCTTGGAAAAGAAGAATTAACTCGAATTTGTTTTTCTTATTTGCAATTCATTTCCTCGAAACAGGGTTTACACACAGATTTATTTTTTCTCCCTCGCTTTGTGCAAGGAAAGAAAGCACTTCAAAAACTGCAGCCTGTGTTATTTTGGGATTATTTAGGATTTCCAGCTTGATGTAGCTGCAATTTCTGCCCCTACCATGCCCTTCCCCTCAAAGGACACCAGGAACTTTGGTTGGTTGGGGTTTTTACATAAAGATCACCTAAACAGTACAATTATTTCATTTTAAGAGTGTCCCCACCTTGGGAGGAGCCCATCAGCTCTTCCAGCAGCACAGACAACCCCCGAGGGATCAGCTCCCAGATCCATGGTACCTGCACAGGGTCAGCAGGATCTGTCTCCAAAGAGACCACACACCCTCCCTGAGTGCAAAACAACCCATATTTTAGAGAAAATACAACAATATCTACTTTTACAACCGTCCACAGAGACACTGGACAGCTGATTGTGAGGTTCTGGAGTAGCACAAAGATCAGCCTTTCCCCTAAACCACAAATATCTGTTTCTAGCCTGGAGAAGAGAAGGCTCCAGAGAGATCTTAGAGCCCCTTCCAGTGCCTGAAGGGGCTCCAGGAGAGCTGGAGAGGGACATGGGACAAGGGATGGAGGGACAGGACAAGGGGGGATGGCTTCCCACTGCCAGAGGGCAGGGTGAGATGGGATATGGGAAGGAATTCCTCCCTGGGAGGGTGGGGAGGCCCTGGCACAGGTTGCCCAGAGAAGCTGTGGCTGCCCCTGGATCCCTGGAAGTGTCCAAGGCCAGGTTGGACGGGGCTTGGAGCAACCTGGGCTAGTGGAAGGTGTCCCTGCCCATGGCAGGGGTGGGACTGGATGCTGTTTGAGGTCCCTTCCGACCCAAACCAATCTACAGTTCCATGACCAACCTCCCCTAGGACCTATCCCAACTCCTGCCAGGCTGTTCAGACCCTATAACACATGTGGGATGGGGACAGGCACTTCCAAAGCCCCACCTCCCCGGGATAGAGGGTCACCCTTCCGAATCATCAGCTGCTCCCTGAATGATAATTCAACATTTATAGCCCAGATAACAACTCCACAAATCCCTGAAGGTCACAAACAGCATTAAGAGCTCTGCCCAAAGCCATGAGTAACGTGGCCAGCACAGGAGGCAAATTGAGCAGGGAGGAAAAGATTGCAAGTGCCCTAATCTTGCTCCAGAGAGCAAAGACTTCAGAAATTATTACAGAGTTCTTAGTGTTTCCAGCCATCTGGCCTGCATTTCTCCATTTGCTCAATCAGACATATGTTGCTTTTATCCCTACCCCTGCCAGCTCTCCCCTGTTCCTTGAAAACATGTGCATCCTCCACTCTGCTCATTTCCAGCTCAGCTCAAAGCAGAGGCTGCGAGTTCAGCACTGTGAAGGCTTCCAGCAGGTGAACAGGCCCATCAGAGCCTCTTCCATCTCCCACTTGTACCTAAAAATCACTGTTTGCCCAAAATAAGGCAGAGTGAGATGTGATTCCAACTTGGGAACCCCTCTGCTGCAAAGCAGCATCACTCCACTGAAGCCAAGAGGATCCTAACAAATCCTGCCAGGCAGGGGCTGGAAGGGGAGATCTCTTCCAGCTGGGAAGCCATGGAGGATCAGAGCCCCCAGAAAGAGGGGTGTCCCTCAGATCCCACACTGCTCTTCAGCCATATAACACACAGGCTCTGCTGGACACTGGTACATGGGATAACACGTGGGATAACACATGGGATAACACATGGGATAACACATCCAGGCCGTCCCAGTCAAGGTGGGACCTCAACCCCTCTCCCATCAGCCCACTCTTTGCACCTTTCACTTCCAGTTGTGATTCCTTCCCTCTAACAAGCAGCACCTCCGACCAGGGGACCAGAAACCAGAACTGCAAATAATGGGATAGGAAGGGAGGGAGGGGAGTGTTGCACTGCTCCATCAGCACAGGCTCCCACCACCTGAGCCAACTGCATCGCCCTGGGCCTCTACACACTTCTGAGGGCAAGAGAAGGAGATCCAACAGTCTGCCCAAGGACAGCCAAGGTGTCACAGAGTGCTGGAAGAGACCTGTGAGCCGTGGAGGCTCTTTGGGAGCTGCCATTGCTCTGGAGAACACAGAGCTGTTGGTTGGGGTCAGGCTGAGCTCCCACCAGGCATGAAGACTCCAGCCCTGGCTCTTTCAGCACCTGGAGATGACTTGCTTTCCCACAGTCCGACCCTCATCCCCCCCAGCAAAGCACGTCTTCACCTTCCCATCAGCTCTGGCTGCACGTTCCTCTGCCACAAGGCCACGGCCACGACCTCCCTTCCAGCAGGAACGGCCTCTGCGAGTCCACAAACGGGGCAAGGAGTGAATTACATTTAATTACACACTGTCCAGGGCCTTGGGTATCCGGCCAAGTGTTCCCAGATGTGCAGGGCTCTCCCTCAAAGCGATCCTCAGGCTTCAGTGCCTCCCTGGATATTTAATACGTTGGGATCTGGGGTGTGAGGGTCAGGGACGGGGGTTTCCATGCAGATGCTACAAATCTTCTCTTCTCTTACCATCACCTTTTAATAACACCATAAATCATCAGGCACTTCTCAGGTGACCACGTAATTGCCCGTTTGTGTCTCCGAGCAAAACGTATCCGGACTCTTCCTCTGGGCTGCAGGGAAGGAGACCTGCTGGGAGCAAACTCCGGGGGTTTGCGTGCCCCAGCTCTCCTTCAGCGAGTCATCTCCTGGCATCTGTGCTTCAGCTGCCGTGTGGCAGCACAAGGAAAGGCGAGTAACTGATACAGGAAGATTAAAAAAAGGTTGGATGGGTCTGTTCCTAATGTGAGCCTTGCTGCTCGCAGCCCTTTGATTGCAGCACAACTAAGAGATGGAAATTCACTGGAGGCAAAGGAATTAATTAACGGGAGAAGAAAGGAGCATCAGTCTGCTGGAGTCCTGGCGTCAATTCTGAGATGGGTTTTGAAGTGGCAACAGTTTCCCCTGTTCTTTAAAGTTGTTCTAGGTCCTGCACGGGCACTCCAGGAGCTGACATGCAGCACGTGCAGTGCCTCCTGCTCATGAGGTGACTCAGGTGGCACAGGACAAACCTGCCTGTCTGTGGTGGGGACACCCAGACACTGCCCCAGCATCCTTCCTCTTCCTGCTGCTCCCACCTGCTCTCCTCTGATCCACTGAGACCTTCAAACCGTGGTGGAGCCACCACCCTTCACTGGGCTGTCAGCACTCACTTGGGGCTGAGCTGCTTTGGGAGCTGGTTTGGGAGCTGGTTTGCATCTCCAAATGGTTTCACAACTCTGCAAGAAATGAATGCTGAGGTTTTGCTGCAGGTGAGAAGAACATTAACCACCTTCAGCCAAATTGTAGTTCAAACTGGGATTGTTTCCAAACCAGCCGTGCAGATACATATGGGCTGTGGTTCTCCAAAGCCTCCTCTGGTTCCTGAGGCAGTTTTCTTGTCTTCAGGACATACTGGCTTCACACAAGAACTGAAACTCTCCCTGTCCCATGACTCCAGGAGCTACAGCTCAAAAAAATCATCAAATCTCTTCAGATTCCCAACAAAATCAGGAGAGCTCCCACCCTGCCCTCCACCCAGATCGCACTTTAAAAGTTTATGTTCAGCTGCGTGCAAAGAGTGGGATCTGTCACTGGGAGCTTCCCAGCTGAGCTGGGGAGGGTTTCACAGCCAGATTTCTTTCCAAAGGTCACTGGTCACCCTTCCTCTTCATCCATCAGCTTGGCTCCAACTTCACCCAAGCCGAAGTGTGGGGTTTGGGGGCTGTTTTTCAGTCAGGGCTGGATACATCACACACACAGCTAATGGTCCAAGTCATTGGCCCACGATGCCACGAAACCAGAAACCCACTAACAACAAGGTTTGTGTTAACACACACTTACAGGCAACTTGTGCTGTGATGCTGACATGAGGTTCCCACAGCTGGACACAGCTGGAGTTAGGTGGTCACTAAATCTTTAAGCCTGAATTTGCCTTTATTTAAAGAAAGTTAGCCTAGAAAAAAACTGTTTAGGAAAGGTCTGGCCCCATCAGTGATTAATGCTGTAAAGAGTCACTCATTCCCAGTTCCTGCTCAGTAATTCAAGTTTTATGAACCTCTAAGATGACAGAGGCCTCGCTGTGATCCCTGCTCAGCCCCGTGGATGCAGCACGTCCTCACACACTCCCTGATGCTCCTCAAAGCAGAGGAATATTGATTTTTAATGCACACCCCCAGATCAGACCTGGACAAGGCCATCCCTCATTATCTGCCTTGTAACGAGGTGAGGATCAAACTGAGAGGCAAGGACATGGTGGGTGGGTGGCACCAGCACCAAACGTCCCTCATCAGCACAGAGAGGAATTAGCCAGCGTGTCACACCCAGGACTCATCCCACTGGCACTCATCCCCTCCCTGAGGCTGATGGCTCTGAGGCCACCTCTGCTCCCCCATGGGATGAACTGAAGCACCAGGGATGAGCTGGACTCGCTGATCCCTCCCAGCTTGAGATATTCTGTGTTTCTGTGAGCTCCACAGGCTCTGGGCACCTCCTGCCATGATGCCCCGGAGTCTGGGGAAGGTTTGGGTGATCGTGGCAGTGCCTAAAACAGCCCAGAGATCTGCAGTAGAGCTGGGGGGGAGGGGGCTGGGGACACCCTTTGTCACCAGCTGGAAGGAAGTGAGGGATGTGGTGAACCTGGAGAGACACGATCACAGCACTGGGGACATGAGAGACATGGAGCCATCTGGCAGGGGCAACACCAGGATAGAACTGTAACAGAACCAAAACCCACCATCCTCACACCTAAAACAGACTCTGAGCTCCAACCTGAGGTGGACACAGAGCCCAGCCATCCGTCCAGCAAACCTCCTTCTTCACTCCTGCCCAAAATAAATGTCAAAGCATGAAGGAGCCTGTCAGGGGCAGCCAGGACCCCAGGAAAACCTGGGGGACAAGGGCGGGATTGTGCCCAAGCACAGCCCTCTGGATGGGGGCGCTGGGATGCTCCACCACCAGACCCTCATCCCCGATCTGCCTCCCCCGTCCCCGCGGGGCAGGATCGGCCCCTCCGGGCTGCCTCTCTCCCTTCTCCCGCTGGCAGCAGCCCAGCCCTGCCCGCCGGCCCCTTTGTGCGGCGGCGGCTCCGGGTGGCAGCGGAGCGGATGCGGGTTGTCACGCTTGGGGCTCCGACACCGCGGGGGGACGTCCCGCTCGTCCCTCCCCCCCAAAACGGGCTTTTCACGGAGACAAACGATCCCTTCCCTCAACAAAACCTAAATTCTCAGCCGAAAGTACTTGGCAGCGGCCCCCTGAAATTTTTCTCAGGCTTGTGTGGCTTCGGAACGCGACTTTGAGAGACAGAGGAGCAGCCGGAGGAAGCGGCCGATGAAGAAGAAGCCGCCGCGCCCCCGGCTGCGCGTCCCGCCGGGCTGTCGCTCGCGGGGATGGAGCTGCCGGGCGGGTCCGAGCGGCTGGGAAAAGCCCTTCCTGGCCATCAGAACCACCCCCGGCCTCCGAGAGCCCCCGGGGAGCGGAGGGGGGTCCGGCAGCCCCCCCGGCGCCGCTCTCGCCAGAGGCAGCGCTGAGCGATGGCGCTGACAGGCTCCTGATCAATGGCACTTATCGAGCCCCTCCGCGCTCCCGGCAATTGGAGCGTTTCTTTCGCTTCCACCCTTATCGACGTTTCCTCCCTGGCAGGGGGTCCGGGGGGGTGGGGGGGTTGTCACTTGGAATTACGGGGGAGCTCGGCGGGATGGGGAACAACGGCCGCGGGCAGCTGGCAGGTGGAGGCAGAGGAACCCTCGGGGCACGATCGGCACCCACGGGATCCTCCAGAGAGGGAAAGAGAAAATCAGATCACCCGATGCAGGGCTGCTGGGGTGGCAGAGGCACATTGGGATCCTGCCCCGACGGTGAGGAGAGGCGGCTCTGCCTGGGGCTGCAGCAGGAGGCAGGACCCTGCTGTGCTTTGCTCTGGGGTTTGATTTCACCCACAGAGAGAATTACAGAGTCATGGAATCATTATGGTTGGAAAATACCTCGAGATCATCGAGTCCATTCCCCCAGCATTGCCAAGGCCACCACTAATCCATGTCCCCAAGTCCACACAGCTTTTAAATCCTTTCAGGGATAGAGACTCCACCCCTGCCCTGGGCAGCTGTGCCAGGGCTGGACAACCCTTTCCATGAAGAAATTCTTCCCTAATATCCAACCTAAACCTCTCTAGACAGAACTTGAGGCTGTTTCCTCTTGCCTTGTCCCCTGTTCCCTGGGAGCAGAGCCTGACCCCCCTCTCTGGCTCCCTCCTCCTGTCAGGGAGTTCCAGAGAGCAAGAAGGTCCCCCCTGAGTCTCCTTTTCTCCAGGCTGAGCCCCCCCAGCTCCCTCAGCTGCTTCTGGTGCTCCAGACCCTTCCCCAGCTCCATTCCCTTCCCTGGACAAGCTCCAGCCCCTCTACGTCCTCCTTGTCATGAGGACCCCAAAGCTCTGAGGCTCTGCCCCCACAGCAGAGCCACCCTGCCCTCAGCTGAGTGCTGCTGTGGGAGCAGAGGGGGGCTGGCAGCAGCCCACCCCTCCCAGCCCCGGGGTTTGGATGCTGTGGCTCCAGAGCAGCTGGAAGCTGGGAGATCCCCACCCAGCAGCACCACACAGTGCCAGGAAAGAGGCAGGGGCGGGATGTGGCCTCTGGGGACGGGATCTGTCACTTTTCTCGTCCCTTCCCATCAATCACCAGCAGCTCCTTTTATTTATTTATTTTTTAGTTGCACAATACAGCTGCTCATTCGCAGCTGAACCAGCCCAAAGGGTGCTGATGGAGCAGGGGAGGAGATGCCAATTCTTCATTCCAGCTACAGAAACACCTCCACGTGTGCCCACAGCCAGGTGTGCCCACAGCCACAGCCACACACACACAGCTCAGGGGCTAAGGAATAAATCAATTCCAAGGGGTCACTCAGCCTTTTCCTGCCCAAGGACGTTAACAAGGTCACATCCTTATTCTCTCCAGACTAATGAGTGAAGATTACTAATAAGACCTCAGTGACAAGTGACTATATTAATGTAATTCTCTCCTGCTCATAATCAATTTTGTGTGTTAAGATGCAGAGTGACCCTGGTCACCTGGGATGCTCCTGCCACCTCCTCACTGTGGAGCTGCTGGACTGGGAGAGAGGAGTTTTATCCCCCTCGTGTCCCTGCCTTGAGGTTTCCTTGGCAGAGCACACAAATCACGCCCAGGAGGAGCCCAGCAGCTTATCCCCCTCCCCAAGTGCTACTGTTCCCCAGGGCTGTGTTTTAATAGCCCAAATAGTGAACATTTTCTGCAACTGAAGGCACTTTCAGCCATTTCACCCCCTATTTCAGTCTCAAGGTGTGCTGGTCCCAGCACTCCACCTGCTCCAGGTCCCAGCAGTTGGTGTCACCAGCAGCACGTGCTGGAACAGGGATTTTTTTTTTTGGTCCATGGCTCTTGACCATCTCAGCCAGGCAAAGCCTGGCTCATCCCTGCTCTCTGCAAGCCTTGGAATCACCAGGGGTTGGGCATGACCCCCATGCCCTCGGCTGACCTGCAGGTTCACCCTCCCCTGGCTGTGCCCTGTGCCCTGGTCACCACCCCAGTGCCCCGACTGCCCTGTTCCCCATCTGCCTTTCAAACGAGACTCCAGAACAAGAGGGACTCACTTAAGAGGTGTCTGAGTAATTTTGCAGACATTTAGACCCCCATGATCTAGAGCTGTCTCTGGGCAGAGGGAGAAGAAGGAGAAATCCAAGGAGTCGCTGTGAATTTTCCACCCAGGACCATCACCACAAAAGGTGAGTGTGTAAAACCTCAACACAGCCATTCCAGGATTCTATCAACTCCCACATCCAGACTGTGCATCCTCCTGCAAGGAAAGACTCCTCTTAAACCACTGTCCCAGTGGTGCCCAGGCTGGACCAGCCCTGGTGCCTCCACCCCCCAGACCAGGCTTCCAACCAGGTCCCACAGAAGCCTCTCAGAACATCCCTCTGCTCCTCACTTTAATACTCCAGCCATCCCAAGAGCTGGGCTGTGGGGAGGGAGCTGCCAGGCTCAGGTCCCACCCCACTCCTGGAGCCCTGTCAGCACCATCCTGCAGATATGGAGCATCCATCCCTCCCACATGGAACATCCATCCCTTCTCCTCCGGCTCCCTAAGCAGGAGGATTTCCACAGCCCTTTGAAAAGCCATTCAGAGCTAAGTCTTGGTATTAAAGGTGGCCTTTCCTTAGGCAGGTTTTCAATCTCTGCCCGAGCCTGTTGCAGCAAAAAGTTTTTTAAAAGGTCAGGAAGAAGCTTTTAAGCAGATTTGCCAATTAACTGTTGTAGCCCCCTCCCCTCCCCGACAGGAGCTGCCGCCTCCATCCCCGGGGACGGTAATTACTGTTTTATAAATAAGCTTTGAACTCGTGTAAGTAATAGTCTCTCCTTGCATAAAAGCACCCTCTAAATCCACTGGCCTTTTCCACCTTCTGTCACTGCATCTAAAAATAATCTGGGGGAAAAAAACCCACCATAATACTTTTAAGAAACTCCAAAACTCTCCCTTTACTCTGCAAGGATGATTTCTCCAACCCCTCAATAATTAACTAACAGAAACTCTACAGCTTTCCTGGCTTTTTTTGAATTTTTATGTGATAATGAACACATTTTCCAAAATTCTGTGGAGTTACATGTAGGTGATTAAAAAAAAAAGGCTGTGTTTCAATATTTCAGTTTCTAATGAAGTTACAAGAGAGAAACCAGGAGAGCACAAGAGCAAAGGACATGAGTGAAGGTATTAATGGAAAAGGTATTAATTCACATGATATTAATTTTTTTAACTAGCTCTGATTTCTAGGTGTGCAGCTTTATATATATATTTAAGCAGTCTGGGGTAGCAATGCTGACAGACCTGAAATCCTTTAGGAACTCAGGTTACTCCTGCACACCCCTTGCCCAGCCTGGATATAAACCCAGCATTTATTTAACAGAGACAGAGACAGGGAAAGCATTCCTCAGTTGGGAAGGCCACGGCTCGTTCCACTCTGCAAGTCACAGCTTTTATCCCCAAAATCGCAGCCAACACTAACATGCTGCTTTAATCACTTGAGCCTGACACTATCTGTGCAGCAGCACATGGAATAACCCGACTTCATTTTGCCTTGAGGCTGAGCCAGGCTCAAATTCAGGCTCACAGACCTGCTTGTATCAGCAAGAAGCACTTCGTGGGATTTGGGAACAAAACTTGGGAGCGGCCACATGGAAACAAGGGAGTAATGTCAGTGTGAAAGTGGGGAGCAGAAGGGCTGAGTCAGGCTCCAAACTTCACCCATCCCCTACTCTGTGTCAGGGGGGAAAGGCCCCCTAAAACAGGACAGGCACAGCCCCTCTCTCCCCCTGCCCACAGTAATCTCTGTCAGGGAGCCCTTTAAATGGTTTCAAATGTTAATTCCTCATCGTAGCAGTAAAAGCTATTTTTAATCCCACGTGAAAGCAGTTTGCAGAAACCCAAACTTTGCATGTATTATGGATTGCCTCCCAAGTCCAGGCAGAGCTGGACATGTGTTAGGGAGCAGAAAACAGGGGCACATCATCAGGGAGACCGGATGCACCCAGCACTTAAGCCCGGTCCCAAGTGTAGAGCTGGGACTAAAACACTGCACAAAAGCCAATCAAAAATACTATACCTTAAATAAAAGCTTTAAAGTATCTGGTTCTTAGTTAAAATTAGCTTTTTCTCAGGTTTCCTGCATGTTCTCTTTGTATTTTAGGTTTTATTTTCCAAACACGGGGGTGCGAATAAGGGAAGCTGAGACAGAAAGGTCTCATTTTTGAATGGAAGTTAAAAAAAAGAGAAGAGATTGCAAAGTAATGAAGCCAAGAAGCTGCAGGGCTGAATGTCTGCAAAGGCACCAGGAAAACAAGGGCCACTCTCAGCGCTGAAACCGAGTCCATCAGGAGAGCAGATTAGCCGGTGTCAATGAATAAAGATAATGTCCCGGAGCAGGTCTCAGTGCATCGCCATCTGACTCCTGCAGGATTCCTTTGTCCCTTCCCACCTATGTGTTTCTTAAATGCGCCTGTGAAAAGCTCTCCCTGCAAGGCGATCCAAGCCCGGTGCCAAAATGCAGCCTGGCGACTCCAGAGGAGCTGATTTTATTCAACAGCTCAGCGCTATAGAGTGTCTTGATCTGTCTGTACAATCACAACACACACAAAAACCCCTCAAGGCATCTACTTAGCTCCACTTTTCAACTGCCAATAACACTCACAGCAAAAGTCAAAAGAGCAGCGCCGGAGCCGCGTCCTTTCCCTGCCGCTCAAAGGCTTCGGGGTTGCGAGGTTCCGAGATAACAAAGTCTGGCTCAAGAAATCCTGGATGCCTTTCAAGAGCGTTATTGGTTCCTATGAATGGGTCTGAAGAAAGGGAGGGGGGTAAACCCCACATATCCCATGGAGCAGCTCTCTGCTCCCCGTCCGTCTCCCCCGAGCACAGGGAGATGTGCCGGGGCTGGGACATCCCGGTGCTGTTCCGGGCACAGGAGCACAGATGGGTGAGGAACCCCACAAAAAGTTTCTCACCCCTCTTGCAAACCTGCACGGATCAGAAGGGAAAATGATAACAAAAAGCTAAATTTGGTCTCTGGGAGACTTGGAGCTCCGGGCTGGCTCTGCAGGGCCAGAGGATGCATGGCGAGGATTCCAGCTCCTTGTGTCCCACCACACCCGGCTGAGGAGCTCCAGCCTGGCCACTCACTAGTCATCCCATAGTACTTTTTAATACTTGTGGCCCAAACTGTAAGAAAACATGGAATTCTTTACAATTCCTATGAAATGCAGTGCGTGCCATCATCCAGGGCACAGCTCACACAGCACAACCCCGACGGACACACGGGGCGGTGAGAGCTGAGCCCAGCCCCACTCCTGTCTAACTCTTTCTTTGGCTATTGGAAAAAAGGAGGAAGATAAGATGGAAAAGAGGGCCTGGGATAATAGATCATGTGAGGAAACACAAGACAGAGGAAAAGCGTCACATTGAGCTGATGTTGCCACAAAGTTTTGGCAGATGGAGATGAGGAAACTTCTTTGGACAAGCTGAGCGCTCTCCACACGAATTCCCTCAAACTTGAATTCCCTCAAACTCCCTTTTATGCAAACCAGCCTCTGCAAAGCCCCTGTCCCAGCACTGCCATGTGTCCCAAAGCTGCTGTTACCCCCGTTTCTCCTGCCCCTTTCCCCACAGCCCCAGAATTCCCGAGGTTGTGCCGAATCCCAAGGCGAGACCGATGGAGCGGCCGGAACCTCTGCGTGGGAAACAAACCAGCTCTGGCAACCAAAGAGGGAACAATCCATGCAAAGATTCCACTACGCCCCCGAAATGTCACCAGTGGAGCAGAGCAGTGTCTGCTGGAGAGCCCATGGGAGCCCCTGCACAGGGATCGTACGAGGTGGGAACACCCCGAGTGCCCCAAACGCCACCCGTGAGCCCAAATCTGCTCGGGGGGTCTCTGGGCTGGGAGCAGGTGCTGTCCCACACACACCCAGGGGGTTCCACCCCTTAAATCCCTTCACCCCGCAGCCACTCAGCCCACAAGCACCATTTTCCTCAATTCCCACAGGCCGGGGCAGGATCTTGCCCTTGTCCCTCAAGCCGAGCAGCTCCTCAAAGCTTTGCAATGAATTCCTGAATATCACAGCAAACATCTGGGATTCCATTCAGTTCTTACCATTTCCCTGCACCTACATTCCCATAAAGCAGAGACAGACAGACAGTGCCAGGCTCCCAAACAGGACCCTCACACACCCCAAAGTGGGGCAGACACACCAGCATCGCCTCTTCTTTTTATTCAGGTTTTCTTCAAGCAGCATTGAGTGCCAAAAAAATTAAACCAGTGTTTTTTTCGAGGATAAAACATCCCATAATGCTCGGATTAGCCATTAGGTAATTTATGCTGCAGCCTAGAAAAGGTGTTTAATCTTCTTAGAATTAGCTCAACCTGTAGTAACTCAAGGGATTCTGAATGAGATGCTTTCGCAGAACATTTTCTTTTCACTGTTAAAAAAAAAAGGGACTTTGGGCTATTTCAAATTTAAATTAAATAAAAACAATCAGTAAGAATAAATTATTTCAGTCGGTAGCTTATAGTGTAAACTACTCATCACCCACAAGCAGATACTCCTGACACAGCAGCAAAATAGCTACAGGACTGAGCTTCCAAGTAAGAACAAAATAATTCTGGAGCAATATTTCCAAGGGAATTTTTTTTCCACATTTTCTCAAGACAAGCAGCGACCTACAGGTGCCTTCGGGCCAAATATCTTGGCGTGAGAAGCAGTTGGTGTAATTTTGGTTTCCTAGCAAGTTCAAATATCTTAAAAATGTTTACACCACTTTTGAGATATTCATTGGAAAAACCTGAATTTCTGTCCAACTTCTCTTTTGCTCCACTCCAGCTCACCCCAGCTTTAAACATTTAGCTCTGTCTGGCTTTCCCAGGGAAAGAAATCCCTCAGTATAGGCAAGGTCTTGGGAGAAGACAAAACAAGAGGCAAAGAGGAGAGGAAGCGAAGGGAAATAGTTGTGAGTGTGATTGAAAACACACTTACTCTATGCAGAGTTAAAGCAAAACATCTACTGATTTTTTCCTCCCTCCAAAGGATGCAGCTTCTCCCCAGCCCAGCGGCCGCTTCCCCCGCTCCCAAAACCTTCCCTGCTCCATTTCTCCGAATTTACCACAATCATATGCAGAATCATCTTAAAACATCTCGCTGGTAGCAGGCCAGGCTCCCTGCAAGCGCTTACAGCACTGAAAACTCCCGGCACAGCCATCCGAGCTGAGATTTATTTCTCCTCCTCTCTGTGGTCCATCCTGCGGACGCCTCGCTGGGCTACGGCGAGAGATATGAAAGCGTTCGATCTTCCCCGCTTTAATTATGTGCTCCCAGTCATCAAACTCCCATTCTGCCAAGTGAGATCTATCTTGCAGTCCTCGCCCCAAAAGATTAGTTATCATCATTATTGTTTCTGGAGCAGCACAGACACAAACGGTGCTGAGGAACGAGCTAATAAATCACGGGGATATTAACGCAGCCGTAAAAATAAGCGCCGCTACTTACTGGGTTTGAAGGTGTGTTAAGCCCTAACTTTACAGCCCAGATGTGGGCTCACAGAGCTGAAACTCTGCGGGTAAAATTACCACTAAAATTATCCTTTCCATTAAGCACGCTGATTTTTCACAGGTTATTATTCTGGCGAGGATGGGGAAGCTGCAGCCGCCCCCAAAACGCAGGGAAACGTTGAGAGCACGTAAAGAAACACGGTATTCCCGCGGGGCTTGGGGAGCAGGGGATGGAGAGGCAGGAAGGACAGGGAGAGCTACTCCTTTTATTATTTTCAGATGTTTCCCCGAGAACACCGCAGCGCTTTTATACATCGACACATTTGGACTCTCTTCAAAATAACGGACCAGATTCCACCACCAACTTCAAGGGACTTATCGCTCCGACTCCGCTTGGCCCGGCCGCTCCGGAGTTGGCCGGGAGACGGCACTTTAATAGACACCACATGCACAGTAGCTGCTCTTCCGAAGGCTTTATCGCCTGAAGAGTTCAATTCCACTGAAATCCTCCAAAAACAAACTCCCTTGGATCACTCCGGCTCTGCCCTTTGCCACAAACCCACCGACAGCGATTTACCCCTCTCCCGGTCCCCGTTCCGAGAACAGACAGGATCAAGCCCGAGATCCTGGTTCCACGCCAATAAAACAATTCCTAAAGAAACCCGGTGGGACGGCCGAGGGCGAAGTGATAAAGGTTAAAATCGCAGGGGCTGGAGAGTTAAGAGAGCAAATTTTTGCTGCCGGTTTCGTCCCTGGTCGGATGGGATGCGGGATGGGAGGCGCGGGGACAGGGAGGAAAAGGAGGATGTAGGGACAGGGGGAACACGGGGGTAGGAGGGACACGGAGGGATACGAGGACAGAAGTGACACGGGATCGGTTCTCACACTCGCACCGCTCCCGACTTCAGCCGCAGCCCCGCAAAACCAGCCCCCAGCCCCTTCCCCAGGCCAGGCGAGGGTCGGAGCTGCCGCCCCCCTTCTCGTCCCGCCCGGGACCCACATCCCTCTCCCCGCTTCCCCCCTCTCAGCCCCTTCGGACCCCCTTTCTCTCCCGGGACCCGCCGCGCTCGGACCAGCCTGTTGCAGAGCCGCTCCGTCCCGTCCCGGGAGACAATTAACACCGCTCGGCGCTTAATTACCCACCGCCGGCAGCCCCCCGCGCCGCGCCCCTTACCTGTACCAGCGCAGCCCCTTCTCGTAGCACCTGTCGAAGAAATGGGGCTCCGCGCCCACCGCCCGCACCCCGGGGTGCGCCCGCAGGAACTCGAGCAGCGCCCGCGTCCCGCCCTTCTTCACGCCCACGATGATGGCCTGGGGGAACCGGCGGCTGCCGCCCCCCGCGCCCCCCGCGCCCCCCGCGCCCCCCGAGCCCCCCGGCCCCGCGGGCAGCGCGCCGGGCGCGGGCAGCAGCAGCGCGGGCGGCAGCGGCTCGCAGGGCCCGGGCAGGCAGGAGAAGAAGTAGGTGAAGAAGAGGATCATGGTGAGGAGCAGCGAGGCGCGGCGGCCCCCGGCGGGTCCCAGCAGCCGCCCGCTACATCCCATCGGGGGCCGCGCATCCCGCACCGCCGCCGCGCCCCCCGCGCCCCCCTCCGCGCTCCCCCGCGCACCCGGCCCGGCCCCGGGCCCCCCGGACCAACCTCCCCCCACCACCCCTTCCCCTCCCGCGCCGCCCCCACGCCCACCCGCGGGGCGGGGGAGGGCGAAGACACGCGCGTGGGGGCGGCGACGCCCCGAGGAGGGGAAGGGAGGGGAAGGAAAGGAGGGAGGGAAGGAAAGGAAGGAGGGAGGGAGGGGACTGGGGGGGGGGGGGGGCGCGGCACACGCGGGGGGCACATCCGGGGTCCCCCCGGGGACAGGGGCACCCCATGCATGGGGGTCACCCTGACAGGGCAGCCCCCACCAAGGGGAAGCACTCCCGGCCCCACCGTGCTGGGGGACATGCTTTCCAATATTTCCCCAGGTTTTCCCAGGTTTTTCCGTATTTTCCCTTGGTTTTTCATGTTTCCCCACATTTCCCCACATTTCCCCACATTTCCCCACATTTCCCCACATTTCCCCACATTTCCCCACATTTCCCCACGTTTTCCCAGGTTTTTCCATATTTTTGCTTGATTTTCCACGTTTCTCCATGTTTTCCCATATTTCTCCATGTTTCCCCACACTTCCACACATTTGCCTGTGTTTTCACATGTTTTCCCATGATTTCCCTCATTTCCCCATCAAATTTTCTTCTTTTATATTTTCCCCCTCTCCTTATAATTCCCGGGGCTCCGGTGGGTGTTCGTGGCCATTGGCATCATGGAAAGGGCCCCACCAGGGAGGCTGCAGCTCCAGCTCCACAGTGCTGTGGGATCCCAGGCAGGCACCAGGCTGGAAATAAATGGGCACAAACCCCAATACCCTGGAAATGCAGCTCCCAGGCTCCCACTGCAGAAGAAACAGCCCCTACGTGCCCGTGGTTATTGTTTGGGAGGGGAAGGCCTGTCCTGGATTTCCACCCGTTCCCCAACACATTCCCAAACCAGCCCAAGGGCAGCAGCTGAGGTGATGTGGGTGAAAATCCGCAGGTGATGGACAATGGATTGGGATGGTTCCCTGGGACGGTTCCCAGGCTTGTGCAAAGCTTTCCTCCTCTCTCTCTGAAATCAGCACTGTCTTAATTAACTTATTAAGCTTGTGCAGTGACACTGCTGCAGGGTGACACAACTGCAGGGTGACACAGCTGCAGGGTGACACAGCTGCAGGGTGACATGGCTGCAGGGTGACATGGCTGCAGGGTGATGCAGCTGCATGACTGTGTGGCTGCAGGGTGACAGAACTTCAGGGTGAAAGGGCTGCAGGGTGACAGTGGCAGGGCTGCGGGTGTGGCTGCAGGGTGACAGGGCTGAAAGGATGACACACAGTGACACGGCTGCAGGGTGACCCACTTGCAGGGCTGGAGGGCGACAGTGACAGGGCTGCAGGGTGACAGAACTGCAGGGTGACACAGTGACAGGCTGACATGGTTGCAGGGTGACAGGACTGCAGAGCTGCAGGGTGACACGGTGACAGGGTGACACGGTGACAGGGTGACACGGTGACAGGGCTGCCTGGCTGCAGGGCTTTGTGCCCTCTCGTGGCCGGCCCGGCCCGCACTGGAGCTTTTCAGCGGGAGGAAAGAACGGGAGATCCCTTCCAGCTCCCAAGGCGAAGGTTCCCCGGGGAAAACCGAGCAGGAAAGATTACATGCAGGAAGGGAATCTGTTCTCGAGAGCAGTTTGATAAATACAAACGCGTCCAGAATCCGTGGCGTGGCACTTGCCAGCTCTTGTTGGGTTTACGTAAGGATTGGAAATAGGAACTGTTCCACGCCGGGCGGGAGCGTCGGGAACGGCTCCAGCTCCCTGTTTGGGTTGGGGGGGGAATGTTGTTGTTGGAAAACGCCAATTTGTGAAAATGGAAACGTTTGGCTAGAATCTATCCATTCTGACACACTTGTGTCCAAGCAGAGCCAGGGAGTCTCTGGAAAGGCGGGAAGGGGGAGCAGAGCATTCCCACCCTCCTCATCCTCAGTGCAGGGCACAGAGCTGATGCCACGGGGCCTCTTGGCACTGCCAGCTCCCCCCCAGGGCGGTCGGAGGAGGAGCATCTCTTCTATTCTCACCTCCAAAATTGAGGGAAAAGGCCTAAAACAGGAGCTGGGGGCTCGCTCCAGGCCCCACAGTGAGGGCAGGAGGCACAGAGCGCTCCAGGGGCCTGTGCTGTGCCCAGGGCCACCCCAGTCCTGCACTGGATGAGCTGGGGGGGCCCTGCAGGAGCGTCCTTGGATTCAGCTCAGACCCCATTGGACAGGGACCAGCTCCCTGCCTTGCCTGCAGCTCAGGCAATTGAGGACAACCAGCTCAGGTGCAATTTTTTAGCAAAATCGGGATGTTTTGGTTGAAATAAAGGAGTTCTGCAACAAGCAGCTCTGCTGCTCCCCCTGCTCGGTGCCCTTGGCTGGCAGTGGCCACCCAGGGGTGGCTGTGCAGGGCATGGACCTTGGGAGCAGCACAGTGTGGAGCTGTCACAGCCAGCCATGCCTTGGGAATGGCACTGGGAGGATTCATCCTCACCCCTGGGACGAGCAGGGACAGGCACTGCCATGCCCTGTGTCCTGGCATCCCACCTTGGCATGCTCCATGGAGGGTCTGGAGCGTGGACAAAGGTCCAAGCTGGCAGGGAGCTCCCACAGCAGTGATGATTCCTGGGCTGCCAGGCTTCCAGGGGGTACCAGAAATGTCCCAGCCCGTGGGATGCTCAGGGTTGGTGTCACTCCATCCATGCAGACCCAGCACCAGATCTGCAGTTTGCCTCAGCTGGGAGTGTCCAGTGGCCCTTTCAAAAGGCATGAGAGCTGATGCCAGGAGTAGTTGTGCACATAAATGTGGGTTGAATTGGGTTTTTTTGGGGTGGGTTTCCTTAGCCAGGTGTATTCCCTCTTCTCTGTGCAAGCTCAGCCCTAAAGGAAAGAGACACCGGGACAAGGGAAGCTCTGAGGACAGCCATCCCCAAATCCCCCTGTGTCCCATCCCAGGCTCACCTCACAGTCAGCTGTTCCCATTGTGGGCTGAAATCCTGGTCCCAAAGCAGGAGAGGGTCATCAGGGGCAGCCCAGTGACGAGCCCTGAGGGCCAAGCACAGCAATATCAGCACAGCACCACGTGAGCTCAATGCCCCCCTTGCCCACCCTGTCCCCCACCCCAAATCCAGCAGGATGGGACTCCTGCATCCCAACCAGCCCTCTCAGCACCACGACCCTCCTCCAGAGCCCCCCCTCTGCCGCAGGCAGGCGGGAGCTGCAGCGCGGGTGCTCTGGGATTTCCCAAAGTTTGTTATTACAATGAGAGAAAGGAAAGGGCTCAAGGGATCAGCAGGGATGAAAAATGCTTTGGGAACACAGGAGATCATTTAGCAGGTCACCTCCACGGCGGGGTTTGCCAGGCTGATAAAGGCGAGCAAACTTATTAAGGCGCTCACAGCTTGATTCGAAACGGCTGCTCCAAACAGCCAATTACTCCGGGCCCTTCCAATCCAATTAGGAAGGCTGTTTCCCTGATTATGGTGGTGTGTTGTACAAATACAGCTCAACTCCTCGGGTTCAAAGAGCAGCCCATAAAAGGGAGCTCGGAGAGAGGCAAAGCAGCACCAGCAGCCAGGGAGGCAAACCCCATCCCTAGGGATGCAGGTGGCCCTGTCCCCAGGGATGGGGGGTGCCCAGGTCTGACTGGAAGAGCAGCCCTGTCACCATCCCTAAAGCAGCTTAGCCCCTCCAGACAAGGAGACAAGGTCACTCTCCACTGTGGTCCCCACCATGAGCTGTCCCTTGAGTCATTCGGACAGGGATGTCACTGGGATCTCTGGCAATGCCACCCCGAGGGGCTCAGAAAAGGCCACCCCTTGTCACCAGCTCAGCTGGCCTTTCCCCAGAGACCTGTCAAGCTTTGAGGTTTGCCCATGGGGTATTGGAAAAAACCCATCATCATCAATGTCACATTGCAGAGGGATTTATCCTGATCCTGCAGGGGGGAGTGGCAGGTTTTACAGAGGGAGAAACCCAGGTGGGATCTCTGCCAGAGCTCACCAGGGCCAGCAAAGCCAGGGCAGATCACAGAATATCCTAGGATATAAGCAAGGAGGAGGAATGGATCCTGTCTCCTTCTGATTAGGATCAGGAGTGCTTGGTGCAGCACACGGAGCTGATCCTGTCTGCTCCGGGTTTCCCATCACCTGGGGCAAAGGAGACACCAAAACTCATCACCAAGGATGGAAAACCAACCCACAAACCCTCGCTCCAAGGAGCTGAGCTGGGCTGGGGGGGCCAGAGGGGCCAGGGCTGAGCCACAGCTCCAGCAGCACCAGAGCCATCCCAACCCTCACCACAACCACTCCAACGGGTTCGCTCCAGAATCCTGGCACGGGGCCACCGCTGGGGCGGAGCCCAGGCCCTGTTATTAAAATGTGTGACAGCAGCTCAAGATGGAAAGTGAAGTTGTACATTCTCCATCTGAAACTCCGGGAGGAATTTCAAGCAGGGGAATGCAATTTCCAGCCTGGAGCAGAGCCAGCAGCACCAGGGCGAGATTTTTCTTAATATGGCTTTGCAAAACTCGAGCGCAGAAAATCGCCCGTAGCTACAGCGATGCCGGGGAGCAGGAGACGGCCCCGGGCCGGGAGGAGGAGAGGGCTTCCTGCAGCAAAAACACCCACCAGCTCCAGTAAGCTGCTGTCCTGTCACTGCCAGGACCTTTGGTCACCTCAGCTCCCCGCTCCAGCCCCGTCTCCGCTGGGATTTGGGGGCTGAGCCACGTGGAGGCAGCGTGGCCCGGGACAAACCGCTCTCCCGGGAAGGGAGCAGCATCCCAGGAGGGAGAGTTTTGGCAGGGTGTGACCTTGCTCCCTCCACCAACCCGGGAGGGACGTGGGTTCACCAGCTCCTTGTTATTCTCCTGGTGGCACTTTGGGACAGTGACCTCCTGGAGCACGGGGACCCCCAGCCACCCTCTGCCTCCACACCAGCCCGGGGAGCACAGCCACAGCTGGCTCTCAGCCAGCTGGAATCACAAAAGGAGCCTCCCCCCCCCCATTTCTGCTTTTGATTTAAATAATCCCAATAAGGGGATAAAGCAGCCAAACCCCTGATTTTTTTGTTGTCTTTTTTTTTTTAAAAAAAAAGCTTCAATTTAAAAAATAATACATGTGAAATGTGAGATTTTCATTAGGGCAGGCACAGCCATGGAGCATCAGACAGAGCCCTTTGCTGAGCAAACCCCATCCCCAGGACTCCAACATCCTCAGTGCAGCTTCCCAGCCCTGCCCTGACCCCAATTCCCTCCTCATTTCCCATGCTTACACAAACTGGGGGCAGCTGTTCCCTTCCTGGTGCCCTCCTGGGTGTGACACCAGTTTCACATCATCCTGGGAGTCATAAAGTGACAGGGATGGGAGAAGGCATCAAAAAGTGCTTTTTTTTGTGTTTAATTTGCTGTTACCCAGTGACTGGTCACACAGATCTGTGGAAGAAGGGGAATTTCCTTATCCTGGTTGGATGTATGGAGCAGCAAGGGCATTTGCAGCAGAGAAAGTCCCCTTTGGAAGGAGCCAGGGAATACCAAGCACTGGGATAGTGAAACAATACTGTGTAGTGGATGATGGATGCAGCCAGAGCTGACAGTGTGGAGCCCATCCAGCTCAGCCCACAGATGGACTGGGATTTTCAGTGAGGTTCTTGGCTTCCTGGTGGATGTTTCAGGGGACCTTCAGCCCAAAAACCTGAGGATGGAGGTGCATTCAGTGCTGGGGAGCTGGCAAAGCCCTTGAGGGTCTGTTGGAGCCATCTCTGTCCCTCCCAGGAAGGGAGGGAGGGAGCAAGATCTCCAGCCCCACCTTCAGCCCTTCTCTATCAGCCTCTCCAGCACTCCTCACATCCTTTATTCCCGTTATCCCTGTTTCTCTGCTCATCCATCTGCTCCACAGGCCGCTGCCTGTCCAGCCAGGGGGATCCTGGCAGCTGTTTACCTGCTCTTTACAAGCTCAGTAACTCCCTGGAACCATAATGGTGTGTTCATTGCTGATCTCATTTGGAGTTAATTACATGGCAAATAGACATCTCTCTAATGAGCTTGGAAGCTTCCCAGTAAGGGCTGGGAGCAGCCCATCAATAGCCTGGGAGTGCAGGAATTCATCCTGCTGGCATTTCAACACCCACTGCTCACTCGCAGGTCTAAATCAATAGTGTCATCCACTTGGAGTGGGGGGAGATGAGGCATCAGTTCAGCTCTGGGGGAGGAGAACATGAGGGAACCTCTCCTGGCCACAGCAGGTGAGATCCAAGGCCAGGTTGGACAGGGCTTGGAGCAACCTGGGCTAGTGGAAGGTGTCCCTGCCCATGGCAGGGGGGGAAACTGGATGAGCTTTAAGGTCCCTTCCAAACCAAACCATTCTGGGATTCAATGATTCTCTGATTTCTATTTTAAAATGCACCTACGGCATGTTAGCAACAGGGTCACTGCAAGGTTTAATCCTACTTTTTTGTCCCCTGCTGCTGGGCTGGGGGCTGCACCAAAGGCACTGGGACAGCACTGGTGTGGGACTGGGGAGCCTGCAAGGTGCAGCAACACCCCATGAAATGAGGGTGGCAAAGGAGGGAGGGCAGCCCCGAGGGTGGGACCGTGGTACCAGACCCACCGGAGAAAGGCTGGAGCCAAGTTCCCCATTCCCTGGGCAGGCAGGGCCAGCTCTGTGCCATAAAACAGGCTCAGCTCTTCACCTTGAAGGGCACAGCTGGAGAATTACATCCTAAACTCTCCCCAGATCAGCTGGGAAGCACGCAGAGCTGTTCCCAATCCAGCTGGGACACATCCTCCTTCCCTGAGTCACAGCCACGAGCTCTGCGTGGCCGTGCCCAATCTCTGTGGGAAATGGCTTCTTCCAAGCAAATCCTTTACAACTTTCCTCTCTTTTTTTCTTTTTTTTTTCTTTCCAGGGGAACAAAAAAACCAAACTCAACCCATGTGGGGAGGGTAGGGGGGTGTTTTCCTTGTTTTCCTCTAAAACAATCCTGTCGCCAGGTGCAGATGGCCACGTTTACGAGTCCATGGAGCTCTGGCATGCCCACTGCTAATTCCATGCACAGGTGGGGGGTAGCTTTCATTTGGCTCTGGTTCAGCCAAATATCCAGTGGCCAAAGGGAGAGGAAGGTGTGGGATCAAGGATTGGAACATCTGGAGCAGAGCCAAGCAATTAATGAAATGTGAATTTGGAAGAAAACATCTCAAATGCATTGAGGGGGAAAAGGGGGGTTCAAAGGGCTCTCTGGGGCCAGCCAGGAGGGAGGCAGCTCCCAGTGTCCTTCTGTCAGGTGTTTGGATGGGTTTGGAAACAGGAAAATAATGTGGTGTCAAAGAGGGAGGCAAAACCAACCACGGGATCAAACCCCGGCCAGCTGCACCCCCAGCAAAACCTCCACTGTGGCAACACAGCCTCCAGAGTCTGATGTGCTAAAACCTGAATGTCACAAGTTTTTCAGTAGCAGCAGCAGGATCAGGCTCCAACTTTGGGTCAGAATCCTGACTTTTCACCTGACTGGACAGGGAGGGTCCCACTCCCTGGGCCAGCATGGAGCTCTCATCCCTGGAAGTATCCAAGGCCAGGTTGGACAGGGCTTGGAGCAACCTGGGCTAGTGGAAGGTGTCCCTGCTCATGGCAGGGGGTGGAATGAGATGGGCTTTAAGGTTCCTTCCAACCCAAACCATTCCAGGATTCCATGACACCCATTTCCCCAAGCAGTGGATGCATCGTGGATACTCAGCTGCTGAGACCAAAGCCTGGTAGGCAGCAAGTCATGCTGGAGCCACAACCCCACTTCCCAGGTGAAAGACACCCCTTTTCCAGGAAGCCCTTGGGTGTCCCCCGGGATCAGGGAGCAGTGAGCGGAACGGGAGCACCGCTGCCTCTGGAGCAAGGGCAGGGCTGGGTCCAGCTGCTGAGCCTCACCCAGCAGGCCAGGGCTGATCCCGCTCATCTCTCATCGTGTGTGATGCACATGCTGAAGCAATCAGCAGGGAAAGGCTGGAAGGGCTCCAAAGTGGGAGAGGGTGTGGGGTACACGCGGCTCCCCACGGCCCCGGGGCTGCCGTAGCTCGTGCACCAACAAACCGCAGGTGCCGGGGGTTGTGAGCACTTGCCCAGCACCTCGGAGCTTTGGGATCTGCCTCCCAGTGCCCAGACCCCTCCCAGCTCACATCCACGGGGAAAGCTCCGGGGGGGAAAAGCCCCATTTAGAGGCAAAAGCCTCGTGGTGCTGAGGATCCCCTTTCCCGGGGATGTTGGCATCTGGTTCCCATAGCAGAGGCCCCACATGTGCTGTGTGACCCCCGAGCCCCAGCCCCTCCCCAAAAGGCAGGTCAGTGCTTGCCAGGGCTGCGGGAAGGAGCCAGGGATTGTCTGGAGCGGGGCTGATGACAGGAGCTTTCAGGCTCATCACCAGGCCTCTGCCACAGCCGGGGCAGACGGAGACGGGAGCGGAGCCGCCCGTAACCTGAGGCTCCTCAGCCCGGGAGAGCCACCCCAGGGACTTCGGACCAGCACAGCCTCCTGGTGCATCCCACGCCTCTGATCATCCAAGCACTTGGGTGCTGGTGCTCCAAGACTCTCCTGTCACTTCCCAGTGGAGTCAGCTGGAGCAGAAGCCCCCAACGCCAGCCCTGGTTCATCCACATGGGACCCTCTGCCTGTTCCTCCAGCTCCTGCCAAACACATCCCAACAGCAACAGCCCCTGCTCCCGTGGGATCTTCATGGATACATCCTCAGAGCCCCCTGGAGAAGGGAAAAGCCCAACAGCCCTCACTGGAGGGAGCACAGGACCATGGAGGGGGGTACAGGGCTGTGGGGATGGATGGATGTCCCCACCTTGGGTCTCACCCATCACCAGACCCAGCTTGGGAGCTCAGACAAAAACAAGAGCCCCCATGAATCCAAAATGCTGGGAACAGGTTTTAGGATTGTACCTTGGGGATGGAGCCCAGATAGACCCCTGGCTGTGCCACAGGTCTCTCCTGCAGCAGGGTTGGAGTCCCCAGGGCAATGCCAAAGGGGACTGGAGCAGCCCAGCACAGGGGACCAGTGAGTTTTCCAGGCACCTCCTCATGCTGGGGGTGTCATGTAGCCACAGCCAGGCTTCTGCATCCCAGCTGCCAGGATGAGGCCGGGGAGCTTTGGAGACAGTAAGCCAAAGGCTGTCAGAGCCTTAGATGCAGGGACCAGCTGCCCATCACCCCCTGAACAGGGACAACTGGGACGAGCCTGCTGGCTCTGCCCCGATGTGCCTCCCAGGGCATCCCTGCATCCCTCTCCCTCCTGTCATCCCCACCTTTACCTCTCACAACTGCTGGAGCTCCTTGGAGCATCCTCTGGCTCCCCAGGACACCCAGGGCTGCCAGACCCCCCCAGCCCCTCTCCCACCACCCCCCACAGCAGGACCAGCCCACAGGACCCACCACCCCGGGGCTCACGTGAACACCCCGTGGTCATTTTTAACCTCAGATCTTCGGCATCATTAATAACACACATGTGGGTCGGGGCTCCCCTGTGGGATCACATCTGGGGGATATTCATCACGGCCACCGCGGGCTGCAGCCCACACCCCCCCCCGGCACGGGATGGGTCACATCTGAGTGCTGAGCCGCTTGATGTGGAGTCATTAGCATCACAGACTTCCAGCCCAATTACTTGACAGATGAAATCAAGATCCGTTGGCCTTATTGTTTGCATCTGGAGTGCTGCATCCGCACACACTCTGCCTCCTCCTCCTCCCTGGCCACGACAGTGCCAGTGTTGGCTTCGTCTGGATGTCGTTTACCTCAGCTTGGCACACGGGAACACAGCAAATACCCCCCGGTAAAATCAGCGCTATCCAACAGCAATTATCCACAGCACCTTCAGAGAGGAGAAGATGCACCATTTCCCATTGCCCACTGATTTCCCTCCCACCAGCAGCTCCACAGGAGAAGGTTTTGCTCTCCCGGCGGTCCCGGAGTGAAGCCCAGGTGGATCCCACCCCAACCTGTTTGCAGCTCCAGTTTTGCAGCCAAGTTGCTGCTATTTTACCGACTGATTTCACACAAAGGAACAATTATGCTTCATTTCTACCCATTAACACGTCGAGTTTGCTTTAGGAGGGGGGGAAAAACAGGGAATTGCATCAGAAATATTTGAGGTGCTGAAGTCAGCACGCAGGTGTTGGGGCCAACGCGGTGCCGGCAGCATTCCAGCGCCAGCCCAAGCAGAAAGCTCCTAATCCCGGTGATTACAGCACATAAACACGGGTG
The DNA here is from genome assembly GCF_036250125.1 of Pseudopipra pipra. NCBI lineage: Eukaryota > Metazoa > Chordata > Aves > Passeriformes > Pipridae > Pseudopipra > Pseudopipra pipra. The sequence goes on from NC_087564.1 coordinate 15,424,567, forward strand.
TGGGGATGGACTCACACCCCGGGCAGCCCCCGGGTTCACCTCAGCCCCGGAGCCTCATCGGGAGCTGTTGGCTGGGGAGAGGAGGTTGATTCGCCCCACGTGCCTCCTGCTCCGTTCGAGGAGCTAATGTGTCGCCAGGGTTGGGAACAAGGGGCTCTCCCGAGGAGCCTCGAGTCCCCCAGGGCCATCAGGGTCAGCCATGGGCAGAGTGGGGATGGCCCTGGGTGCTGCAGGAGCATCATGCCCAGGGCAGAGGTTCTGCCGGCTTGCCTGGCACGCAGGGTGACACCCATCCCTCCCCCGGGCAGCACAGAGCCAGGGCAGGGATGAGGCAGTGCCCTGGAGGCAGGCACCGAGCAGCAGAAGGAATTTGGGTTTCTTTTTTCCCCTCTAACCCATCTGTCCTTAATTTCTTTGGGGGTTTCACTCCAAATTCTTTAGATTCTGCAGCAAATGCTTAGCAGTCCTCCCTCGGCGGCTACCCAGCTCAGGGCTGCTGCAACCAGAGCAGAGGGAAGGGAAAATCCCAACCCAGCAAATCCACCAACAATAACCCATGCCCAGGGGTTATTTGTTGATCCATGGGATTGTTATTATCCGTTTTGGGTTGGTTGGTCATTTGTTGGTCCATCCCCCTCCCCGTTCTGGGGGCTGTGCCAGCCTGTCCCTCCGTGCAGCAGCAGGGGACAATAGATTTGGTGGCAGGGGACGCCGTTCCCTGTTCCAGCCCTCGTCTGTCCGTGCTGTGCCCCGCCTTTGCCAGCGGCTGGATCAAGTCCTGCCAGTGGTGCCCAGGAGGCGCAGACCGTTGTGCCAGGAGTCTGATGTCCGCCTCGCCAGAGCTCTGCCGGGAGGGTGTTTCCATTTCCTCTTATCATTTGTAGCAACAAATCACTTGTTTTGCCCTAATTTTGCAATTACACGTTGGTAGCTCTGGGCTACGAGCGAATGCAAATGTCTGGGGCTGGGGAGCCCCCGCGGTGTGATGTGCCCTGCAGTCCCTGCTAATTAGCCGCTAATTTTACAGACTCCTTTATGGTTTGCAGTCATTTAATCCTCCTCATGGGCTGGAGCCCCGCAGGCAGAGCTCTCCAGGGAAGCACCAGCGCGGCTCAGCAGCGGGTCCCTTGGGAGAGGGGACAGCAGCAGAGCAGGACCCCGGCGCCAGCCAAGCAGGTCCCCAGGATGCTTGGAGCAGCCTGGGAAGCATCAGGAGTCACTCCCAGCCTGGCTGAAGCTGAGCTCAGGGTGGTCACAGCTCCCTTTGGGTGCTCCCACCTCCCTGGGATGTCAGGATCCAAAATACCCCCCACCCCACTGTCAGAAACTCAGATCCTGCCCAGCACTGGGTACAACCAGCCCTGCTCCAGCAGTGACTGGCACAAGCCCACGCAGAGGCTCCTTTTGGGCCCAGTTTTGAAGATTTAAGCAAAGCAGTGCCTTGGATTAACACAGGAGCACAGTTCCTCCCTGGAGCCCACATCCAAGCCACAGGTTTGATAAGCATCAGGACACTTTGATAAGTATCAAGAGAGGGGTGCTGGCCCCAAATGGAGAAATTAAACAAATACCTCACATATTTGGGTGACTCACACACATGAGCAGCTATAACTGAAGGGATGATCCGCCCTTCAGGTGTATTGACAAATTACAGCCTCTCCTCATTCCCCCTTTAGCCCCCATTGAGGTGGAGGCATTGGCCTGGTGTTTGCCTCTCACAGGGAGCCCAGCTCCCAGTGAACCCCTCCGAAACAAGGAACACTCCAGGGTTATCCCTGCTGATTTCCTCTCACTGCCATCCCACAGCACCACAGGGTGATGGGACAGCCTGGACCAGCTCCATGGGGGCTACTGGTCTGTACCTCACTTCATGGAGGGACTGGGGGATGAGGAGGGTCACATTCCCTGGGGACTGAGCGATCCAGGGGGTTCAAAAGCTCTTTGAGTGCCAAATCCACAATCCCTCCATGCCCTTCCCACCGGAGCAGCACAGGCAGCCGGTCCCACTGGTCCCCCCACATCCTGCTGTGTGTGGGCTGGGCAGGAAAGGTGGGCAGTCTCCAGTCTTGCATCTTAGGAGCCATCCCTTAAACGAGCTATTTTAATTAAGTGCAACCTAAGTTATGTGGGAATGTCAGGAGAGATGATGGAAAACATTTCACTGGCTTCCGACCCAGCCCCACACCCTTGGGCAAACTTGAACCCACAGACCCCGCTCCCTTCGAGCAAGAATTCCCAGGAAAAGAGCTCACCACCCTATTTTAGTCCCATTATCCAGGGTTAGCACGTCCAGACAGGTGACAGGGAGCTGTGTGGATCCATGTCCCCCCAGCTGGACAGATGGATGGACGGATGGACATGGGATGTGGCTGGGAGAGGCAGCACCTCCTGCCTGGGTTACCTCCCTGCCAGAGCCTTGGTGCTTCACCCGCCAGAGCCAGCAGCTTAAATTAATCTGAGATTAACTAGTTTGAACCCTTACTTTAGATCTGATGCCTGTGAGATTGGTTTGAAAGCTCAGAGAAGTCGATTTCCAGCAGAGCTGAGGCGCTGCTGGCAGGAACAGCCCCGGCCATAAAATCCCAGCCCCTACTCAAGACGTCAGAGGGGAACAAAGATAGACTGTGATGCAGGAAAGATGCTCGAATTTAAAATAATCTGGGAGGAATGAGCACAGCCCTGCAGACACATGGCCCCAGCATCGCTCCCGAGCGCAGCTTTTCCTCTTTAAATAGACTCCACCACTTTCCAGTCTTCATTTTCCATCTAAGTATGGTGCAGTTCAAAATCCTTGGATCCTCCCGGGTGCTCCAGGAAGCCCCTCAGCTCACCCCAAACACACCAGCTCCTCAGAGGTGACCTCTGAGCACCCAGTCCTGGAGGGAATGTAGGCTCTGCAGAAATCCTTGGCAGCCTTCCCACAGCTTCCCTACTCCTGAAATTAAAGGATCGAGCCACAACAACCCCTCCATCTGAATTCAAATGAGCTGTATTTACTGTTCATGCTAATTGAATCAGGTTAACTCCAGGCTGGATGATAAGCAGAGCAGTCCCTTATAGTTCCTGGCTTTATTATATTTAATGTTCAGACAAACACTCACCAGAGTGTTCTCGGCTTTAAAGTACTGGAATTTGGTCCTGGGCTGTTTTCATCCTGCCCTGACAAGGCAGGATGGGAATTTGGTGGTTTTTTTGGGATTTGTGGTGTGGAAGTGCTGGTGAGTCCAGTGCAAATGCTGTGGTTCCTCCTCCAGAGCTGGGAAGCAGAAACCCACGGGCAGTGCTGGGTGGTGATAGCAGAGGGTGGTACCAGGGGTGGGAGCAGCTTCTCTCCTCAGTTCATATCCCACATCTCTGTAGGGCAGGATCCAGCCTCATCTCCTGAAGGATCCAGTCCCCTCTCTATCCCTGTTCCAGTGGGAGCACAGCCAGGGAGAGAGGGAACAGCACCCACCCAAAAGCTGGGGCAGCAAAGGGGGCCAGGTTGGGGCAGAGCACCATGAAGTGTCAGGACAGAGGTTTCAGTGGGGAAGGAGAACATTCCACCCATCAAGATGAAGTTAATTCAAAAACCCAGGCAGGAGGCTTCAATAAGCCCAGAGGACCTTGCCAAGAGTCACACTCCCTATATCCAAGTGCACAAAAGCTGGACATGTAAGACATGAAGAAAGCACTGTCGGGGCAGGCCAGTGCCAGCCAGCAAATCTATTACAGTGGGAACACGAAATATTAATCACTGGTGCATAAAACAATAGGAAAAACCTGCCTTTTGGGGCAGCCATCCATCCTCACTCAGCAGGGAACATCAAGAGACACTAATTCCATACAGGTTCTGCTTAAATATTTGCCTCTGCCTTAATGCTCACGCAAGAAGCATTTGCTTTGAAGTTGAAAATAGACTGTAAATGTCTTTTGTGTGAGATGAAACATGATAAGACATGAAACCAGGAGGCTAAACTGTAGTTAATCACGGTGGTTTTACAAGCAACAAATCATTATTGCAGACAGTAAAGTGTATTGTTCTAAAGCACACGGCAGGAGGATGGTGGGGAGAGAGCCCCGGCCGGGCATCGCCCTCCAGCACGGGGGGTTTGGGGCCATGGCACGGTGGGGTGCCCACAGGAGCAACCACTGGGCCAGGTGGATGCTGGGAGGGATGGAATAATGCTGGTCCAGGGTTGGGATGATGCTGGCACAGGGCTGGACCAACACTGGGAAGGCTGGATTGGTGTAGGTGCAGGGCTGGACCAGAGTTCTCAGGTCTGCATTGATGCTGGCATGGGACTGGACTCATGCTCACGGGGCTGGACCAGTGCTGGCAGGGCTGGGATGATCCTGACAGGGCTGGGATGGTGCTGGCAGGGCTGGGATGGTGCTGGCATGAGGCTGGACCGATGTTCACAGGGCCAGGCCAATGCTGGCAGTGCTGGTCTGATGTTGGCACTGGACTGGAACGATGGTGGCACAGCCCGGAGCATCCTTCCCTGGTGGCCCCTTTCCCCAGGGTGGTGTGTTTTGGGATGGTTCACCCAGCTCCCCATTAGAGCATGGGGAGGGCAGGAGTGCTGTGGCATCCCCACAGGACCTTTAAAATCATCAAGTCCAACCATCCACCAGCACCAATAAAGCACGTCCTCAAGTGCCACATCCACACATTCTTTGAACACTTACAGGGACTCCAGCACTGCCCTGGGCAGCCTGCTCTCATGCTTTACAACCCTTTCCATGAACAAATATTCCTACTCTCCAATGTAAAGCTCCCCTGCCAGGTGCTGGTGCAGCACAGGGACACGCCTGCACCAGGCTGGGACAGGTATTTCCCACCTCAAAAATGAAGCTCCTGATTAGAAGCGATGCTCACTTGGGAGTGTGAGATAAGACCCCAAAGCGAGCATCTAAGTATGACTGATTAACAACTAAACCCTCACTAATTGCCTTAAAAAGTCAGAGCTCAACAGCCGGGGAAGGGAAGAGAAAAAAAAAAGAAAAGATTAAAATTTTCCGCGGGCTAAATATTTTTCTGGCGTGCTCAGACTCACTCTGGATGTTTCCAATCATTATCTCCCTAATTAACACACACCACAAACCAAAACCAAATTTCCCCACCTCGTGGCTCCGGGAGGTTCAGTGGGATTAACCAAACCTCGGGAATGGGATCGGCGAGTGCCCAGCGAGTGGCAGCTCAGGGGGGGAGCTGGGATAGGGAGAGATGAAGTTATTGTTGGTGAATGAAGTATAATAAGCCTTTCATTTTCTCCAGCTTTTGCTGGAAATGCCCTGGGACAGGTGAGGTCGCCGGGATGGAGCGGGAGAGGTGATGGAGAGTCACCTCTCCTCCTGCCAGCCCCCACACTGCCGGGAAATCATGGGGGGGTGGGATTTTCTTTCTAATTGCCATCACTTTATTTTCTGTAATTAACACAAAATGTGCATTTTCACAGCCCCCAAAGGAACCCAAATAACCCCTTTTAAGCAAACTGATGCTCCAGAGCCCGTGACTGGGATGGGACCCAGCAGAGCTTGGGATGAAAACACCCATTTACCAGGACTGACTGTTCCAGAGCACCCCAAATCAGGCTGTGCTCCCTGTCCCAAGGGATATCCCAATGTATAACCCCCCAAAACACTGCTTTGGGGTCTTGGGCTTTTGGGGTTTGGGCTTTGGGGTCACCTGGACTGTTCACAGCCAGGTGCCTCCTCCTGCCCTTGGTGTGTCACTGGGCACAGCTGGAGGGGGAAAAACTGTGGATCAAATGAAATGAAATTACACAAATATCAAAGAAGGAGCCACCCCTGGGAGGGCAGGAAACAGGAGTGAGAATTCCAGGTGAAAGCAGGAGCAGGAGCAGCCGGGCACTGGCTCCAAGGAATAGCAGTAATTAGAGCTTTCGAGCACCTCCGGGCCATTTGCTTTTCCCTTGCATAACATAATTTCTGTGGGGCTTGTCCTCTTTATGAGGAGCATTAATCTAACTGCTGGCGGGCTCTGGCTGCCGTGCCAGGGGCTGGAGCCATCCCGAGGAGGGTCAGGGGCAGGTCCCCTGCGTGGCATACGGATAAAAAAATGGCAAAACCCAAAAGGGAAGGTCAGCTGGAGGCTACGGGGGAGGAAATTAATGATTTTCCAAACAACCAGGGAAGTTTGTGTCGGCCTGGAAACGTAATTCAATTTGTGTGTTGGAGCTGAGCTGCCCCCAGCTAAGCAAAATCCTCTCGTTAAAGGCAGAATTGTCATTAGTGCAATAATTGAATGAGGATGGAGATGGCAGAGGGAATGCCTGGGCCATGGAGGGAGGGAAGAGCAGGTTTCTGAGTGCCCTGGGCACCCACAGTGGTCTGGGGAGGGTGAAGGACCCTGTGGGTGCACGGGGTGGCTGTGGGTGCTCAGGGAGCTGGGATGGGATCTGTCCTGCAGGATTGCATCCTGAATCCTCAGCACCAGGTGCTGCCTGGAACTGTCCACTCTCAGGTCTTTAATATCCCTGCCAAAACCGGACGGGATGGAATATTCCCTGCTGGATCATCTCCTTTGTCCTCAGCACCAGGAGCTGCCTGGAGCCCTCCAGCCTCAGGTCTTTAATATCGCTGCTAAAATCCCATCTCCCGCCAGATTTCCAGGAAAATGTCCCATCTCTACTGAAACCATCCTGAGGGGGTTTGGCACCGGATAATTTTCCTTCTCGTTGCTGCACGGGTGGATGCACAGGATCCCTCACCAGCGTCCTCCTTCCCTCCCTGCGGCGCCTGGAGCAGGGTTAGGAAAGGCACTGGCACCCTCCCGTGCCTGCATCCGTGAACTGCAAGGCAGTGTGGAATCCCGGCTGGATCCCCCGCGGCACGAGCTGCTGGACAGAGCAGGAGTGGGAGGAACCTCTGCTGCCTCATCACTGCAGCACCTCACGGGAAACCACTCCAAAAATCCCTTCCTTCCACACACCTCTGTGCTCCAGGGCTCACCTCGAGGTCACCAGTCCAGGGCAATCCTGGAATGGTTTGGGTTGGAAGGGACTTTAAAGCCCATCCAGTCCCACCAACCTTCCACTAGCCCAGGTTGCTCCAAGCCCTGTCCAACCTGGCCTTGGACACTTCCAGGGATGGAGCAGCCACAGCCTCTCTGGGCAACCTGTGCCAGGGCCTCCCCACCCTCCTAGGGAACAGTTTCTCCCCAATATCCTAAAGGTCCAAGAATCAATTGGTCAAAAAGCAGCTTGAACCCTCAGACTGGAGCGTGGTGAGCAAACAGAGATGAACCTGAGGTGAGGGCAGTGGAGGGGGATGTGGAGCTGGCTCTCATGTTCCAGAGCAGACTTCACCCCCTCGGAGGAGGGAACTGCAGTCTGGCAAAGCCCAGCTCAAGAATCCAGGCTCTAGGAACATGCTTTCCAGCTCTAATGGGGTGAAGAGCCCCTCGCAAGGCAGACAGGGATCTCCCAGGTGGATTTGTGCGGGGAAATTCTGGTGAGATGCTGCTAAAGCTCAGCTCCCGCTGCCCATATGATCCTGCCAGCCCAGGAGGAACCAAGAATACAGTGTGAAATGAGCTAAAACCAGCTTCATTTGGGCAAAAGTGCTAAGAGGAGCGAAAAGGAGACATTCCCCAGTAAAGCTTTGACCCTGGGAACGCCCAGAGACCTCCAGTGCATCAGCATCCCCCTTTCCCATGGCAAAACCTGGGGTAATGGGAACAAATTCAGGGTAAAGCCACCACACCCCACACCCCCTCAGCCTCCCCATCCCTGCAACCCCCGAGCAGATGCACCAGGATGCCACTCCCAGGGTGTTGAACACTCCAACACAGTGAATCAGTGCTTTATTTTCAGCATGGAAGGAGGTACGAGACCAGCAGTGAGCTCCAGGTATTTAACTGGTGTGTCAAACTTTTACTGGTGCCCTCAGAACCGTGGGATTGAGGCAAAACACACAGAGAGGAACCCCCCCAGCGTGTCCCTGAGTGCAGCTGCACCAGAACGGCGCCGGCAGCGCAGCCCCAAAACCCCCCAGGGCAGAGCTTTTCCCATCTTCAAAAATCCTTGTGCATTGATTCCAGAGGAGGATTTGGTTTCTGGGACAGGGAGGGAAGGCCACGAATCAGGTGCTGAGTTAAGGAGAGCTCAGTGTGACAGCCCTTGGGAGCACTGAGGCAGCACAGACGTGGTTCCTGAAGCCTGAGCTGTGCCAAGAGAGCCCAACCCCGGCCTCCCTCCCACCAGGGCACAGCCAGGAGGAACCTGAGTGCCACTGGAGTTTATTGCACAGTGATAAATCTGGTGTAAGGCCAAGGCAGAACTGAGGACACGGATCTAGAGCCGTCTCTACCGTGTGTAAGGTGGGCAGAGGGGGAAAACACCTGGATGCTGCCCAGTGGGATCACAAAACATCGCTGCCCCAGCACCCTGGGAGGGTTTATATAGGGCAATTCATACCATGATCCCAGCCCAGAATAGCACCAGGGATTAACCCAGACTCTGACCCCGGCTAATCCAGCGTGACTCCCTGGCAGGGCCAGCACAGCGACTCTGGATTGCATCAGTGCCTGGCTCTGCTCTGCAGAGTGTCCTGGCTCGGCTGGAGTCAGCAGCAAACCCTCCCCAGAGCTCAGCAGAGGCAGGAGTGCAGGCACAGCCGCTCCTTGGATGGGCAAAACCCAAAGGACTCTGCTCCTGGCAGAGGGGAGGATGCTGGGGAGCACAGACAGGGCTGGAGGGGGGAAGGGTGGGGAAAATGAAGAACTGTGGGGTTTGCATCATCCCAATTCCTGTGAAACACCCTCAGGTCATACAACCCTCTACCCAGCAGCACAGAGCTTCAGCAACCCCATTTTCCCCTCACCTCCCCCAGGGGCCTCCTGGGATCCCAAGTCGGAACAGCCCCGAGGGGGAACTGGACCAGGAAAACCAGGAGGGAACCAGGCAGGGAAGCCAGGAGGGAACAGTGACAGGGAAACCAGGAGGGAACAGTGACAGGGAAACCAGGAGGGAACCAGACCAGGGAAACCAGGAGGGAACAGTGACAGGGAAATGAGGGGTGAACCGTGACAACAAGCGGGGAACTAAGTCAGGGAAACCAGGAGCTTCCTTAGGGTTCCTCTTGCCACAGTGCCCCTTGCTGGGATGGTGTGAAGGCAGGATCAGCCCAGGACAGAGTGCCAGGGGGAGCAGCTCGCTTACTTCTCCTTCAGGTCGTTGTCAGCTTTACCTAAAAGAGGGGGAGGAACAATCAGGGCTCGTGTTTCTGCCTCCAGAACCAGCAGCCCTTTTTATAGGGGTGTTTTGCTGCACAGCATCTCACAACCATCCCAGTCCAACAAGCAGCACAGCAGCTCGTGCCCAGGGTGCTGCTCAAAATTTGGCCTCCTGAGGCCTTTTTCTGCCTTGGAGGAAGCAAACAGCACAATCAGCAATGGGAAGAAGGCCTGCCCTTCCCACAGCCCTGCTCCCTACCCACAGGGCTGCAACATTCACAACTCCCACCCAACTTCCTTTCAGTACCTAAAGGGCCTACGAGAGGCTGCAGAGGGACTTTCCACAAGGGCATGGAGGGACAGGACATGAGGGAATGGGTTCAAACTGACAGAGGGGAAATTTAGATTGGATATTACGAAGAAATTCTTCCCTGTGAGGGTGGGGAGGCCCTGGCACAGGTTGCCCAGAGAAGCTGTGGCTGCCTCTGGATCCCTGGAAGTGTCCAAGGCCAGGTTGGACAGGGCTTGGAGGAACCTGGGCTAGTGGAAGGTGTCCCTGCCCATGGCAGGAGGTTGGAATGAGATGAACTTTCAGCTCCTTTGCAATCCTCACCATTCCAGGATTCTATAACTTTCCCAAGAAGTGACAGCAAACCCCCCCTGGCCCCACCACAGGAGCTCCCTGCCCTCACTTTGCTCCCCCAGCAGAAACCCCCCAACACTCAGCTGCCCCTCGGACCCACAGAGACCCGTGGTCACATCCAGGAGCTCCAGTCACACCCAGCTCCTCCAGGGGGAGGCCGGGGAGCCTCCAGCTGAGCAGCCTGAGATTGATTCAGGGCTCCTAAGCAGCTCCTTGGCTTATCAGCACAGCCAGAGCCGCCCTGCCGAAAGCAGTGCAGTGCACACCCTGCCCGGGCTATCGGCAGCTCCCCAAAAATCACTGCACGGGCTGGAGCAGCTGCCAAGCCACCGCTGGTACCTTTTGGGAGGAACTTCAGCGAGCTGCTGAATATTCAGAAGCGGGACTGGCCCCGCTTGGGCCCATCATTGAGGAATTCGTGGCCCAGCCCGTTGCCGCACTTGCCACAAGTGACCTGGAAGAGCAAGGAGAGGGTTGGCAGCAGTCGGGCTCTCTCAGCCCAGGCTCACGGGGGACGAGCCCGCGGCTGTTTTGTCGCTACATCGCGAGGGTTTGGGGACGGGCACCTTGAGAGCCCCCGGGCGCTCCTCCCGCTTGGCCACGCTGTCCCCGCGCAGGGTCTCGGTGAAGGCCGGCCAGGGCGAGGAGTGCTCGTACTTGGCCCGGCTGGAGAACAGCTCATGGCCACACTTGGCACACACGTAGATGCCTGGGGATGGGGGCAGGAGAGTGGTCAGTGCGGGGGACAGCGGGGGTGACCCGTGAGCGCGGTGACACGGGACACCCGCGTGGGACTCTGCCCGCGTGGGTCGGTGCCAGCTGCTGCTGCCGCCGGACCCCCAGAGACCCCCCAGGGCAAGGCAGGGGCGTGGAGGGGGCAGAACCGCTTTCCCCATGGGGGTCCCCGCAGAACAGGATCCCCCCCAGGAAGCCCCTGTTGGGATCGACCCCCCCTCCCCATCGGAGGGATCCCCCAGCACTGACCCCAGAGCGGGGACCCCCAGCGCGGTCCGCACGAGTGGAGGATGCTCCGCTAAAGGACACCCCCATTCCCAACCCCCCTCCCAAAAACCCTCACCCCGGACGGCTCCGCCTCCCCGAGTGACACCCCCCGCCCTCCCCGCAGGGGGATCCCCCCGCCCCCATGCCCGGGGGCCGCTCACCCGGCTGGAAGTGGTCCTTGAACACCTCTCCCCCCAGGAAGGAGCAGAAGGACATGGCTGCGCCCGCTCCCCCGGCCCGTTCCGCCCGCCCGGCCGCGCCCCTTCCGCCGGGCCCCGCCCCGGGCCCGCCCCGACCCCGCGGGGGGCGCTGGGGCCGCCGGCACCGGGGGGGTCCTGGTACCGGGGGGGCTCCTCTCGCACCCCCCACCTCGGGGACCCCCGGCCCGGGCCCCGCAGCCCCCGCTGGTGCGGGGAGGACGCGCAGGGGGAGCCCCGGGGGCGCGGGCGGGGGGCGCGGGGCGGGGCGGGGGGCGCGGGGCGGGGCGCGGAGCCGGCGCTCGGTGCTGCGGATGCTCCGGCCCCGCCGGCGGGAGCGGGGCGGGCGCCAGCCCGGCACTGGGCATCCGCACCGGGCACCGCACCGGGCACCGGGCACCCGCACCCCGCATTGGGCACCCGCACCCGGCAGAGGCACCAGCTCTTCACCCCCGGTACCGGCACCCGCATCGACTCCAGCTCCGGCCCTGCTATCCCGGCACCGACATCAGTCCTTGGATCCCGGCACCGGGACTGGCCGGCCTCCATCAGCGCCGGCACCGCCGCCGGCACCGTCACTGTCGCTGGCACCGGCACCGGCTCTTCTTCCCCGGCACAAGGTCCGGTCCCCCCCCGGCACCGGGATTGACCCCCCCGTTATCCTCCCCCGGCACTGGGACCGGTCCGACTCCCCAGCATTGCTCGTCCTTCTCCATCACCGGGACCGACCGACCCTCCCCTGGGGCCCCCCAGCCCCCCCTCCTGCCGCAGGTACCGGCGCTGCGGGGCCGGGGCGGGCGGCGGGGCCGGGGCAGCCCCAGTTTCCCCAGCAGGATGGTGGGTTGGCGGTGGTCGGGACTGGGGGTCCCCCCAGGTACCCCCGAGGCTCCGGGGATGGGTGCTGGCACAGGCTCAGCGGGGACCCCCAGTCCCGCCACGCCGGGAGTGCAGAGCCGGGGTGACCCGTGGGGACCCTCCCGCAGGGGGATGCGGGGACTGACCGAGGTCCCTGCGGGCACGGGGGGTCCCGGAGAGGCGGAGGCAGCAGCCCGGCGTGTGGCAAGGTGAGGGCTTTGAAGGTGAACCTTGGCAGGTTCTGGCGAGGATGAGCTGCTGCAGCTCCTTTCTCCTTCCAAAAACCAGCACTACAAGTCCCTTCCTCCCTAGTCTATCCAGGGACCCTCGGATGAGTCCCCGGGCTTGGGCTCTCATGGAAATGGCACCTTCTTGGCGCAAGAGGAAAAATTTTGGCGCCCTTTGGGCAGGAGCCGAGGTCTGTCCCTGCTGCCCTGCAGCCACAGTGACGCGCTCGGACGGATCCCCATTCCCTGATGCCAACGGACGTGTCCCTGGGCCGGGAGCTCCCCCGGGGGCTGCGGGACCCCCGCGAGGGGCCGGCGCCGGCGGGACTCCTGCCCGCTGGGTGCTGCCGCTTTGAATTAGGTCAGGCTTCATCTCGGGCCGGCTGAGCTCCCGCTCCAGCCCCGGGGATTGATGACTCGTGGCAGGAGCCCGGGCAGGGGGAGGAAGGGGCTCTGCCGCTGCCCCGTGGGGCACAGGGAGCCGGGAATGCGCCGTGCCACTGCACGGAGAGAGGGTGATGCGATGTGCTGAAAGCACCTCCCGTAAGATCCACCGAGATCAGAGGAGCAGGATGTCAGGAAAAGCTCCAAATAGACTCCAGGGCCCTGCACACCTTCAGGGCGTGGATTTCCAGCTGGTGGAAGGAGCCGCAGCAGCCGCCAGGCCCTGGGTCTGAGCAGCATCGTCCATCCAATATCTGCTGCTCACCCAAATTCCCATGGAGAAGCTCTGCCAGTGCGAATGTGATGAATGTGAGAACTGGCTGGATCCTTCCCCAGGGTTGGGTGTTCCCATGAGGGATGTGAAGGTCTCAGGAACCATGAGCAGAGGATGGGAATGGCTGAGACATGGGAGTGAAGCAAAGTCCATGGAGAGGCAGAGCTGGGCTCAAGCTCTGGGACACAGAGTGGTGGAGAGGCTTTGGGAGTGGGTCCTGGGGCTGGCTTGGTCTCAGAATCCCACTGGAGCCATTCCAGCGGTGCCAAAGCCCACCTGGCTCCTCACTCCCCCAGCAGCATGAAATCCACTCCAGTATCCGCCTGTAAAACCCCTGAGAAAGAGCAACATAACGTGGAAGTGGGAGGCAAGGACAGAGCTGGGATCCTGCACTGCCTGAGCCATTGCCTGAAGTGACATCCCGAGGCTGCAGAGAGAGCCCAGCGCTCCTTGATCTCGGGATAACACGGAGCACTCCAGGGGCAGTGTCACAGCTGGGTTCTGTGCCGTGCTTTGTGGAGATAATTGGAGAGGGATTTCCAGCTCCTTTGTCTGGGCGAGGAAAGCCCAGCAGAGTAGTGCTACCGTCACCTAATTAACCTGAGGGCTGAGGGAAGTTAATGTTTCAATTAACTCTCCCTGATTTGACAAAGAGCAAATGCCAGCCAGGCAGTGCCCGCTTGGGAGCGAGTTACAGGGAGCATCCTCCCGTGCCATGCTGGGCCAGGGGGAGACACTCCGAGACACCAGCCCAAGCTGGGCCACAGCTTTTCTCTGTTGAATCCAAGCCCTGAACATGAACCAGATCTGGGAGCGAGGAGCAGAAATTTGGAGCTGGAATCCAGTGGAGACACTTGCTGATGGTTATGGCTTTGGTGTTTCCAACTGCAGCAAGGGGGGACCCAGTCACTGGGGGTCTTGTGTCCCTGCCCTGCAGAGAAACCCTGGACTGGATGTCCCAAGAACTGCTCCTCAATGGAACATCCAACACAGCACTGATTCCTTCCAGGTACCACCAGGGCTGGGGGGACACCCCCTGAGAGCTATTTGTTGGAGCCTCCAAAGCCACCATCATCCCCATCACTCCACCACCCAGCTGAGCCCACCCAGCTTCCCCCAGCACTTGATGAAAGCACTTGCCAGGACTCTCCTATCCAATTTATCCTCTAAAGAGCAAAAAGATTCCCTCTGTCCTGTGCAGGCACAGGCTGGGGATGAGCTCCGGGCTGGGAGGTGGGTTTGTGCTGGGGCACCTCTGCACTCAGCATTTGCCCTCTGAAGCCTGAGCCAGCAGCAAAGCCTCCCCCAGGGCTGCACAGCGTGGACCCTCCATCTCGGGGTGCTGGTGGTCCAGCCATGGCACCCAGTGGGGTCCATCCCCAGCACCCCCCTCCCCAGAGGTGGCTGTTGCAGCAGCGTAGCCCCTGCAGTACTCACCATCCCTGCCAGAGGAGAATTCCCATACAAACCCAGGCTATTATTATCTCTGTCTTCCACCGTGCTAATGGTCTCTCAGGAAACAGACTTCTTCTTTTTTTTTCTCTTTTTTTTTTTTTTAGCTTTTAAAACCCACGAGTAGGGGAGCAGTGGGAGCAGAGAGACGGGAACGGCAGAGGGGAGCTCCGAGCCCAGAGCAGGAGAGCTGGTGTCCCCCTGACCCAGCAGGGACAGGGAGCAGTGGCCAGGCAGGACCCGCCAAGGACCAGCCCCGGGGCATTCTGGTAGGAACAGCCAAGGGTGATGGGCAGAACTGGGGATCCTGGGGGTGGCTGTGGCACAGGGCCACTGGGAAACCTGCATGATGAGGGGCAAGGGGTGTCCTGGCTTCTGTGCTTGGGTGGGGGGTGAACAGGGCCCTGCAGGATAAGGGAAGGGATCCCTTGAAATCATAGAATCATGGAATGGTTTGGGTTGGAAGTGACCTTAAAGGCCATCCAGTTCAAACCCTGCCATGGGCAGAGACACTTTCCACTAGACTAACTCCCCTCTCAGGCCCAGCTCCATCACTCATTTTCCTCTGCTCTCTCCTTGTTTGGCTGCTTTGGTGCTTTGCCAGATGCCCTGGACTGCTCTGTCTGCCGGGGGTGCTGGTGGTGCCAGTGCTGCCACAGCCCTGCCCACAGGCTGGATGGCACCAGCCCCCCAGCCGGGGTCTCTGCCAGGTGATGGGACCATGGGGGCAATCACCCATGGATGATCTGGGGTTAACAAGTGGCTCCTGTAAATCAGAAGCAAAGCGAGAGCCGAGGAACGTGAGATTATATAAAGGGGGCTGGAGGCAGCTGCGGCACAGCCTGTAATTAATTCCTGGCACTGAGGAGCTTTGAAGATCCAGGGCGGCGGGTGTGAGGCAGCCCCAGGGTTCCTGGGATGGCATCCCTGCTCCTGCAGCAGGGATGCCACGAGGGGAAGAGGCTGAGCACCCCACGGACCTGCTGGGAGCTGGCTCTGCAGAGCCCAACCTGCAGGTCCATCCTCCTTCCCAGAATCACGGAGGGGGCACAGCTTGGGAGTGGGTCAGCCCTTGGCTTTGGCAGGAGCACAGCAGTGAGGGATCATGGTGGCTGCTGGGGACAGGACAGGACTTTGCCATGGCCAAGGACACCCTCAAGGCTACAGAAACTTTGTCAGGGAAACTTTTGTGCCCCTCCAGTAAAACCAGAGATTCCCGACCTGCAGAGCATCCCCACACTGCACTGGGACCAGAGCTCAGACCATTTCGGGTTTGTGCAGTGCATGAAGAGGGAGCCAAACCACTGTTGGTTATGCCAGAAACCTTCAGAGGAGTCAGGGAGTCCTGCCTGCTGGCCTGGCATCCCTCCTCGCAGCCCCGGTGCTTGCACTGGGACCAACAGAGTGTCCTGGTGCAGGAAAATCCCCCATCACTGAGCTCATCTTACCACGGTGCCTCCTCCATCCCATCCCTGCCAGGAAGCCCAGGGAGAGCCACAAGCTGTGTGCCCCAAGTGCATCCCGAGATAGGCTGGAAGGCTCCCAGCCTGTAGCAACGGGGTCAGCCCGCTCCCGCTCGGGGCTCGTGGCAGTGCTGGTGGGGAAGGCAGGGCTGGGGCAGGCCCGTGCTGTGCCCTGAGCTCTCCCGGGGCTGAGCCGACCCCTCTGTTCCCCGCAGCGCCGTCGGCGATGCGAGCGATGGCAGACCAGGCTGCGGCGGCGGCCGACGCCTCTCCAGCCCTGGCACCGTCCCCGGGCTCACCTCGGCGTGGGGACACCGATGGACTCACACCCCATCCTACCGGCACCAGGGATGACACCGGCGGGCTCCTCCC
The DNA here is from genome assembly GCF_036250125.1 of Pseudopipra pipra. Classification (NCBI taxonomy): domain Eukaryota; kingdom Metazoa; phylum Chordata; class Aves; order Passeriformes; family Pipridae; genus Pseudopipra; species Pseudopipra pipra. Next base: position 15,440,677 of record NC_087564.1, read on the forward strand.
CACCACGGACGGGGACACAAAGCGTCCCCCCTCGCCCCAGCCCGGGAGGATGCTCCTGGCCGACCTCCCGCGGGCCCCCCAGCCCCGGCTGAGCCCCGCCAAGTCCCGCACGGCTCCGTCCTCGCCCAGCATCTCCCCGTCGGAGAGCCGGGCCGCCCTGCTCCGGCTGCGCGAGGCCAGGCTGGAGGACACGCGGAGGCGGCTGTCGGAGGCCGTGCAGGAGCCCCTGAGCCGGCTCAGCCGCCTCATGGCCGAGGAGAGCAGCCCCCCGTCCCGGGCGAAGGAGCCGGCGGGCAGCCCCGGGACACCGGGGGGCCGCGGGGCCGGGGGACGCCGGGTGCGGGACTGGACCCCCTGGGAGCCCACCCTGAACTGCCGCTACGAGATCTGCTCCTACGGGGACGTGATCCAGGTGGTGGAGGTGGCACAGCGGGATGCGGAGCCCCCGCTCCCGCCCCCCGAGGAGCCGCCGCCGGCACGTTCCGGGGGCGCAGTGCCGGGCAGAGCCCTCGCCTCCATCGCCCTCCTCGCCTACGGCTACTTGGTCCTGCCCCTGCCGCCCTACGCCGCCGGCCTCTGCGTGGGGCTGCTCTGCGGGCTGCTGCTGGGCTTCCTCGCCATCCTCCTCCTCATGCCGAAGGCTCCGCCGGCCACACGGGGACCCTGGGGCCGCCTGCGCCCCAGGCTGCTCCCGGGGGAGCCCCGGGAAACCCTCCACCTCCAGGTAGGAGGGGGGTGGCCTGTGGTGGGGGGCTGGAGGGGATTCCAGGGTTGGAGGTGCCCGTGGTGGGTACAGGCTGCTGCCCCCACGGCACAGTGGGAAGCTCCGGCTCCCTCTCCCTCCCCCAGGGCTGGATGAACCAGCTGCATGTCTACGACCCCGAGCTTTTCCACCCCTCGCTCACGCACTCGGTGCTCGCCGTGCTGGACGGGGCCACCCTCAAGCTGTCCTACCCCAAGAGCAACATCCCACGCAGAGCCACCTTCGAGGAGGAAATCCTCGACACTCCCTTCGTCAGCCACCGCTGCTACGACCTGACTGACGCCAAGGTGAGTCTGGCGGTGTCCAGGACTCTCCCACGGGAGACTCTCCTACTCACCCACGCCTGGCCCAGCCTCACCCCCGCTCTCGGTGCCACAGGTCTTCCTGTGCCCCCCCAGCCTGGCCCGAAAGCGGACATGGAACAAGAAATACCCCATCTGTGTCCTCCTCCCCGAGGAGGGCAGGAGCAGCGAGGAGCATGACCCGGAGCTGCAGGGGGATGAGGGGACAAAGAAGGTGCCACTGTCCGGGCAGGACATCCCAGGGGACGGCAGGGAGAGGTGCCTGTACCTGTTTGGGAGGACGGGGCGGGAGAAGGAGGAGTGGTACCAGCACCTCGTGCAAGCCTCCCGTGGGACACCCAGCAGCCACGGTGACACCAGGGCAGGTGAGGTGTGGCCATCGTGGCCTCTGCTCTGTGCCAGGACCCATCCGAGTGGGAGATGCACATGTGCCCTTGTGGACAGCAATGGGCATGGGGGGATTTAAAAGCCGTGTGGATGTGGCACTTGGGGACATGGTCTAGTGGTGGTCTTGGCAGTGCTGGGGGAATGGCTGGACTTGATGACATGAGAGGGCTTTTCCAACCTGAGTGACCCTTGGATTCCATGTCCCCAGGCGTGGGACCAGCTCTGCAGAGCAGCGGCAGCAGCAGCGGAGGGAGCACCGAGGACATTTCCTCTGCTGTCCCACCCAAGGATCTGTTGGGAAGTGTGGAAGAGATTTACCTGGATTACAACACCTACATGGCCCGATTTGTGCCAGCACAGGGAGCACCCAGCCCGGACCAGAGCCCCTCTCACAGAGCTCTGGGCAGCCCCACACCCACCAAGGTGAGTGGGACAAACCTGGCACTGGGGGCGGGACTGATGGACCCTGCGTGGAGCCACTGCCAGGCTGTGCTTCATCCCCTCCCTCCCGGCACCGCGGTCGGAGCAGCCAAGCCCTGGGGCAGGGGAACACCCGGGCAGCAGGTCCCACTGCTCAGGGGGCCACCTCCCTCCAGGGGCCCGTGGCTCCTGCCCCCCCACAGCTCGGCGAGGACACGGGCGGGCACGGCGAGGCTGGCATGGCCTGGATGAACGCGCTGGTGGGGCGCATCTTCTGGGACTTCCTCCGGGAGCAGTACTGGGCAGAGCAAGTGTCCAACAAGATCCAGAAGAAGTTGAGCAAGATCAAGGTGAGAGGCAGGAGCATCCCAGCAGCCGGGGGAGCCCCGTCCCCAAGGCCCCACGGCAGGTGCCAGGCTGCAGTGACTGTCCCTGCGGGGTTTCCCTCCATCAGCTCCCGTATTTCATGAATGAGCTGACGCTGACGGAGCTGGACATGGGCACATCCATCCCCTTGGTCCTCAGTGCCTCCAACCCCACCGTAAATGAGCGAGGTAAGAGCCCCACAGGGACCCCAGGGCTGGCTCCACTGCAGCTTCACTGAGGTGCCAGCCTGGTACCTGAAGCACAGAAGTTTTGGCAGGTGCACAAGCAGCTCTGCCCCCATGGTGCTGACCTGGTCTCACCCTGTCCCTCTCCCTGGCAGGGCTCTGGGTGGACATGGAGGTCACCTACAGCGGCTCGTTGCAGATGACGCTGGAGACAAAGATGAACCTCAGCAAGCTGGGGAAGGAGAGCACTGCAGAGGAGAGTGGCCCGGCAGAGGCAGGCACGGAGGGGTAAGGAGGCTGTGCATGGCTGGCTTCATCCTCCTCCTCCTCCTGCCTGAGCGAGCCGAGGGGCTGCTGGCCCAGGGCACCCCCGTGATACTCCTTGGGGCTCACAGGGCCAGGCCCCGGCTGATCCTGCTGGCAGACAGCGACGCCGAGTCCTCCAGCGCCGGCTCCTCCGAGGAGGAAGATGTTGCTGCTGCAGAGCCCATGGGAGCCCCGGGGGAGCGGGTCCCCCCGCCAGGCACTGAGGGGTAAGGGGGTGTTGGGGGTCTGTGCCAAGAGGGGCACGGGGAGGTGCTGGTGAAGTGCTACACCAGCACGGGGGGCATGGGGACGATGTCCCTGGGAGGGCACACAGCACATGGTGGCAGCCCTTCAGAGGGGACCCTGTCCCTGTGGGATGCCCTGGCAGAGGGATGGGGGACCCCGAAACCCAGCAGGGCCCTGGGTCTCACCCTGTGCTGAGCTGGGGCTCCCCTCGCTTCAGCCACGTCAGCGGCAACAGCACGAGCCGGAAGATCCTGCGCTTCGTGGATAAGATCGCCAAGTCCAAGTACTTCCAGAAGGCCACAGAAAACGAGTTCATCAAGAAGAAGATCGAAGAGGTTTCCAACACGCCGCTGCTGCTGACGGTGGAGGTGCAGGAGCTGGCAGGAACCTTGGCTGTGAACATCCCCCCGCCACCGACGGACCGAGTCTGGTACCAGCTCTCCTTCCCCCCACATGCACATCCTCCTTCCAGCTCCCCTTGCTCCCTGTGGCTCCAAGGAGCCAGCTCCAGGGCTTTGGGATCACCTGGGGCAACAGCAGCCCGGAGCTGTTCTCCCAAGGGAACTCACTGGCCTCAGGCTCATTTCTCTGAGTCTGCACCCAGGCCAAGGCAGGATCTGGGGACAGTGAGCCGCCACCTCCTCCTTAAAACCCAGCAGTGGGACCGCCTGGGCTGTGCCACATCTTCGAGGCATGGTGCTTTCTGCCTCTCTCCTTTCCCCCCACAGGTACAGCTTCCGAGTGCCACCCCAGCTGGAGCTGAAGGTGTGTCCCAAGCTGGGCGAGCGGGAGGTGACGTTCCTGCACGTCACCGAGTGGATCGAGAAGAAGCTGCAACACGAGTTTCAGGTGCCTGGGCTGCTAAAGAGCTTAGCAAACCCTGCCATTGGGGATAATCAACCTCAGTTTGGGCCAGCTGTCTCTACAAAAAGCCAACATCTGGTCTGCACTGTCCAGCTTTGGACAGTCAAGAGAGAGAAACCAAATAAACAGCTCCAGGGCTGGTGCTCTGAGCATGACAATGCTTGAGGAAAAGTGATTTCCTCCCTTTTGCAGCCCTGTCACAAGCAGGGGGCACTCAGGCTGTCAGCCAGTCCCAGGCATGCACCCCCCAGAAGGGCTGAATCCACCCATCTGCTCTGGTCTGGGGATGCTTTGGAGATTTGCCATCACAAGGGTTTGTTTTCAGCCTCTCACCTTTGAGACCTCTGGTCAAAGAGCAGAAATATCCCCACAGATATTTAGGGCCCCCCAAAGAGCTGCCCATTTGGATGATTTCAAAGTGCTGGTCCCTGCCCTTTGCTGTGAACACCTATGAAGCCATAGGGCCAAGAAAAACTCTTCCTGCTTGTCCTCAACCCAATATCCAGAGCTGGAAACCCTCTGGGGCTGCTGCTGAGGGGGCGGGAGCCCAGGACTTGTTCATAGCTCTAGGCTCTGACCTGAGCGTGGCTCCTGCCAAGCCACCTCCAGGCAGTGTCCCCAGGCAGGGGAGTGGTGTTCAAACCCACTGACTTGTTCCTCTGGGTCCCTCTTTCAGAAGGTTTTGGTGATGCCAAACATGGATGATCTCATCATTCCCATCATGCGCTCCGGCCTGGATCCTTGGCCGCCCGCTGCGGGACTGCCCCGGGACCTGCCAGCCAAGGGGGACAAGAGGCTCTGAAGCACATTCCCAGGGGCAGGGACACTGCATGGAGCTCAGGGACCTCGCTGGGACACGGAGACAGCCCTGGCTGGGCCTGGATTCATCCTCATCCTCTGCTTGTGCAGATGAGCCTCCTCCTCAAATCCTGCAAGCACATGTTCAGGGCAGAACCAGGCACAGCACAAGGAGCTTCTGCAGAGCCAGGAACTTCATGCCTGAGGTTCCCAGGACTCCTGGTCAAGGAGGCAGCTCTGGACCAGTGGAAGGCTGGGCTTCCCACTGTCTGGTTCCCAAAGAAGGTGCAGGCCGCCCAGACCGGTTCTGCACCAAAGGAGTTGGGATCATCTCTGACTCAAACATCACAGCTCCAAACATCCCACCCTCCCCACAGGCAGCTGGACTGCAAGGGAAGCACGGGTGGGAAGTGAGTCCAAACAATAAATCCATCGCTGCCCAGCCCTGCCTAGCAGCCTTCTTGTTGTGCACAAATCCCCACATCTGCCGAGGATTCCAGCTGGGATCGGGGGGGATTTGAACGGGGAAAATTCCACGGGTCAAACCTTCAGCTCAGCAAAACAGTGCCTGGGTGAGTGTGTGAGAGGCAGTGAGGGGAGAGACTGTCAGGGACACTGGGCACAGGCAAGTCAGAAGGCCCAGTATTCCCAGTATTCCCAGTGGAAACTGGGATAGAAGTGTAGGAGTGCAGGTACCTGTTCTGCTCTCCTCTGGAAGGAAGGGGAGTCTTTGTGGTAGTTTGGGTGAGTGAGAAAAAAATCACTGGGAAAAGGAAAGGGAGGACCTAGAGGCCAGAGCAGAGACTTGGCTGGCCCAGTTAGTCCCTGTCCATATGGGCCAATTCCAAGTGCCACTTTTCCCATCCCTGCCTGCTGGAAACAGGCAAGACATCCCTCCAGAGGGAAGACAGGGAGCAGGCATGGCTTGGAGCCCCTTTATTGGAAGTGCCCAGTCAGGCAGCCTTGTATCCATCCTTACAGCTCTTCCTGCACACTTGGCTTCTCCTTCACCAGGTGTTTCTTCTGAGGGCCCTGGAAGGGAGCAGAGAGGAGAGTTTGGAGTTAGGGACAGACAAACCTGGCCTGAAGAGCTGCATCTGGGCTGTGGGGAGCACAAATGCAGCTCTACTGGGCCAGGCTGCTCCTGGTCCCTGCTCCCCAGCTGGGGGCTCAGTGCCACCATTCACCAGCCCCCCCGAGCCTCCAGCATGCTCCAGGAATTGGCAAAGGAGCATCATTGCCCTTGCACAGAGGGTTTGTTTCTCTGGACAGCACCAGAGCAGCCAGAGAGCACGAGGAGTGACCTGCCCTGAGCCAGGGGGCTGATCTCTGTCAGGGAACATGGAGGGGACCAGGAACTGGGCTGATGAGTTTTTCCAGGAGGTGTTCCAGTGTTTCCATGGTAGGAAAGCTGCTGAACTGCTGCCTGAGCCTTGGAGGAGGCAAGACCTCCCTCAGCTCAAGGCACAGCTCCTTGGCATCCAACTCAACAGAGCCTGAGGCTAAAAAATGGGGTTGTCCCAGAACAAATCAATCCTATAGGAGCAGACAGCAGGGATTACTTATGTGCCTCAAATTCCAGCCAAATGTGATGTTTTACCACACAATATACAGGGGGAAATGGCAAAGAAAAGAGCTGCACCCAGGTGAAACCTCCTGCTGCCCCTGAGATCCTCACCACAGCAGCTCAGGGCTTGCTGTGACACACACCAGGCTCCTGACACTGAGCTGAAGGAAATCAGCTTAACCTCTAAAGAGCTCTGCAAAGGCACTGTCAAACCAATCCCCCTCCCAGCACTAAGGAGGCTTAGCCAGCTTCACATGGCATTTCTGGCTGACAGGCCAGATCCAGACCCAGTTTACATCTGCGTGGGATCCAGGCAGTCATTTCTTTTCCTTTCTCCTTCTCTCTCTCCTGGCTTACTCAGTGCTTCCACCATTTCAGTTCAGACTTGCAGCACTCTGGTGTAGGCTGCAAAGCTATTCAAGAAACTGCTTGGTTTGGATTATTTAATCTTTTTTCTTTTTTGCCCTGTATTTAAGAAAAATACACTGCTTGGCCTTCTTGAAAGCTTCTGACAAAAGAATCACAAATTTGTGCCTGAACATGACCCACACTTTTTCCCTCTTAAGAACATTAAAGCTATAAATCATTCCAAACAAATCAAAGCAGTGCACAATTCCAAGTGAAAGGGACCATATGGCCAAGGCAGTGCCTGCCAAGTTAACTGCTTGTTTAAAACTTCCCAAGGTGAATGGGAACTGGTTGACCATATGGTCTATTATTTGCTGGTTGGGTTGTCTCGGATCACTCACACAACACTCATGTTCTTCCTTCGCATAATTTCTGCTGTGTGAACTGAATTCATGGCTGTCTTTATGCAAGAGAGCCTCAATCATTCATTTGCCTGTTGTTATAGAGAGAAGCAGATCATGGAATCACCGAGTCCTGGAATGGTTTGGGTTGGAAGGGACCTTCAAACTCATGCAGTTCCACCTCTCTGCCATGGGCAGGGACACCTTCCACTAGAAGGTGCTTGGTTGAAGACAGTCAGTTGCTTTAACTCCATGAGGAGCTGGAGGCAGCCCAGAGGGAACTCACCATGAAAGCCCTCTTCTCCTGGGCGGTCTGGAAGCGGCCGTGGCCAAATTTGGAAGTGGTGTCAATGAATTTGAGCTCGATGGCTTCATGAGCCCGGCGGCTTGTGTGCACCAGGAGGGACTGGAGGAGAGTCAGAACACATCAGGATTATCGTTACAGAAAAGCAGGGCTTCTGCTCTGCTGGAACAGGGTTTGAATAGCCCTTAAACAAATATCTCCACGAAAATCTGTGCTCTCAGAGCAGTGCCCTGGTGCTCAGGTGGCAGGTGAAAGCTGCTCTTTTGTTTCCTCACAGCCCAAGGTTTCATTTCTGGGCCCCTCGGGGATTTGAGGCTTCTGTCTCCAGAGAGACTCCACCCACCCGCACACCCCACAAACCATCTGCCTGCCCGTGGTCTGAGCACCACACTCATGTGCCATGTTGCCCTCTGCAACACAGCACCAGGGATCTGACCAATCCCCCTGCCCAGCATTTGGAGGATTCTCCACGTGGGGAATGTGTTCCTGGAGAGCTGCAGCCCGTCCCTGCCCGGCACTGTGGCACCCTCACCTTCCTCAGGGTGAGCACACGCTTCCTGGTGCCCACGACGCAGCCCTTCAGCATGAGGAAGTCATTGTTGACCTCCCCGTAGTGAGGGAAACCACCCTGTGGGGAGAGGCAGAGAGGTTGGAGGGCAGGAGAGCAGGGTGGGAGCACACCTGTCCACAGGAGGCATTTTCTAGGGAAGAAGAATGCAGTGCCTGACAGTCCTTCCAGCTGACAGCACTCTGCACCCTTCGAGTTGCCTGCTGGGAGTCACAGAATCCTGGAGTGGTTTGGGTTGGAGGGACCCTAAAGATCACCCAGTTTCACCCATGGGCAGGGACACCTTCCACTAGACCACCAGAACCATGTCAGCCACACTGAGTTATCCCAGCTGGATTCACCAAATAAGAGCTGGGGAACCAGAACCTGCTTCCTTCGCTGGAGAGTGTGGGTCAACCGAGAGCAGAGCTGGCCAGACTCAAAGTGAACAGCTTTTACTACACAAACGTGAATTTTTAAACCAAGTAACAAACATTTTTCTGTTAACTACCAGATTTTTAATGTGATTTCTTCTCTTTTTTTTTTAAAACCAAGTTCTCATTTCCCACCCAAGTTATCAGCCACAAGGGCCTACCAATGGGCCTGAAAAGACACCACACATGGATGATTTCCCACGTCCAAAACATAAGGAAAGGAATCACTGCATTTCTTACAGTGAATTTCCTTCAAATCATTTCCTACACAGCTGTCTCCAAACAAGGAATTACTTCCCTGGCTCAGATTCCTGAGCCAGAGCCAGTCACAGCCCCGTTAGCCCTCAGCCCTTACCATAGGTGTGATGGTCTTCTCCGTGATATCATAGTGGGTGGAGGCATTGTTCCTCACCACTTTGCCATCCTCCACGTGGATCCCATGGCCAATGCGGTAAATCTGGGAACAGAGAGGCAACGGAGGAGGGGACATTCCTGCCCCTGACAGAAACACACACAAAGAATCACGGGACGACCCGGTGTTCACCAAGATGTGCCCCCGAGCAGGGAAAAAGCACCAGGAGAGACAGGGAGATCTCTCAGGAAACATCTGGGGAGCCTGGGGGGAACTGAGGGCACCACACAAAGAAGGATGGAGGCAGGATGGGAGGCAGGAAGGTGTGTGGTGGTCAGAGGGAGCCCCTGGGCCGTACCTTCTTGTTGATCTCGGTGCGGTGGTGGTAGCCCTTCTGGCCGGCGCGGGCGATGGAGTAGCCCACGCGGGCGGGGTGCCAGGCCCCGATACAGGCCACCTTCCTCAGCCCCTTGTGTGTCTTCCTGGGGAGCTTCTTGGTGTGCCAGCGGCTCGTCACCCCTGGGAATGTGAGGGAGGGAGAGGCTCATCATCCTGCAGAGACTGCGCTGGGGGGAGACCAAGAGCTCTCAGCAGCGGGACAGGCTGGAGCACAGCTCTGCTCTCACTTCCCAGGGCTCTGGTCAGACTGGGATGTGTTCCATGCACACACACAGGAACACCCACACCTCTGCACACCTGGGGCTGGGGAGGAGTTCAGAGAGTCAGAGAATCCTGAAATGGTTTGGGTGGGAAGGGACCTTAGAGATCACACGATTCCAGCCCCCTGCCATGGGCAGGGCCACCTTCCACTAGCCCAGGTTCATTTATGTGCTGATGGTGCCTCTGAGCCTCCTGGGAGGACTCTGAGCAGAGCAGACAACATGGTCTTTAATGGCCCTAATCTCAGAGAAAATCTTTCCATCAGAAGTTACCTGGTCAGCTCTTTTGTATCTACATCAGCGGTGCCCCTGTTGCACTTTGCCCTCGCTGGAATCCCTGAGATTAAGGAAATCAAGTTCTGCTACAACAGAACTGTATGTCAGGCTTGAGATCCAGAGGCTCTTTGCTACTTCCTGTGCAACAACCTGGGGAGTTCTCAGTGTGGTTAACACTCTCCTCCCCCCAAACCACCCCAGGGGCAGTGTCACATGAGGACAGACCCAAACCCCTGGCAAGGCTCTCCCTGCTCTGTACCTTTCATGCCGTGGCCCTTGGTCACGCCAATGACATCGATCATCTCGTTCTGGCTGAAGACACTGTGCACAGAGATCTGCTTCTCCAGCCTCTCACGCACCCAGTCGACCTTCTCGGCCACCGTGCCCCCGTTCAGCTGGATCTCCATCACGTGGGCCTTCTTCTGCCGCAGCGGGAGCAGCTTCATCTGCACCACACCGGCATTTAGGGAGAAACCTTCCCCTCGTCCCCCAGGCACAAACATACAGGCAGGGCTGAGTCACTCATGGCCTGCGAGGGGCACAGGGGGGAGCAGAGCCGCCCCTTCACCCCCTTTCACAGCAGCCAGAGCCCTGGGTCAGCAGGCCTTTAGATCTGGGACCCCTCGGAGCCAATTCCTTGTCCTTGTCCTACCCCATCTCCCAGTGCCAGGCCAGGCAGGAGCTGGGGCACACCCTCTCTCCCAGGAGCACAGGGAGAGGTCAACACCATCCTGCTACAGGAGTTAAGCACAGGAGTAACAGCTATGGGAAAGGAGCCCATCAGCAGAGCAGGGCCTGAGGCTGGACACTGTGACCAGCCTGGAAGCAGCTCTGTGCTCCAAGTCTGAGCCAGCACCTCTCCTTTGGTCCTGCTCCTCCTCTGCTTCCAGACTGGGCAGTTATTTCTAGTTCCCACCAAGAGCTGCCTCCACTCTCTCCCAGTCCCAGCTCCCTGTACAAACCCCTTTGCCAAACCACCCCAGTGGGACACTGAGGGTCTGTGCCAGCCTCAAATGAAGCCTTGAGCCAGCTTAGCTCTCCCCTAGACACCAAAGCAGCCCTTAAATCCAGGGATCAGCATGAAAATGGGACCCTGTGTATCCAGCAATCAGCATCTGGCAAAGCTGTGCCTGCCAGTGCGGTTATTTTTGCCCAAAACATTTGACACCAGTTGCTAAATTGAGGTGATCATGGGGCCTGAGGTCCCTTGCTGACACAGGGCTCAGCACCTGCCCGGGCTCTGCCCTCCTCCTGCTCTCCTCCATGGGTGTGTGGGGTCCCCAGAGTGCCCAAACCACACTCCTGAAGCAAACCTGGAGCAGGGAGCTCTGCTGAGCCCAGCTCAAGGGGACAGGGAGGTCAGGAGGCAGCTGGGAAGCTCAGCCAGCACCTCCCATCACCTGCACATCCCATCTCACACCCTCTGCCCACTCGGTCTCCTGTGACCCCACCACCCCCCCCCCCAATCCCATCTCCAGGCCCTCACCACACTCTGGAGCTGAGGAAGACCCTGAGCCCCCCTTGCCCACTCCAGGGGAAGGCCCTGACCTGTGTGTGCATAATGACACGGATGACCTTGCAGTACTTCTTCATCGCTGCAAAATCCTTCTCCAGCTGCCTTTTCCCAGCCTCATCCTGCCATTTCTTGCAGTACTTGGTGAACGCCTTCTTCTTGCTCTTGTGCCTATGACAGAAGTGTTTTAACATCCAGCAGAGCTGATGAAGGGCTCGTGCACCCCGAGACAGCACCGAGGGGGGACAGCTCATCTTGCCAGGCACCTCCTCGGAGCCACAGGGTACCTGTGGGTCCCTGAACCTCACCTGACTGGCAGGGCCTTGAGGTGGGAAGAGGAAAGTGGGTAATGAGCTGTGAAAAGGGCTCATCCAAGGGGAACTGAAACCTTTCTGCATGAGGAACCCAGTTGTCTCCCACTGACTGGCTCGGCGCCATCAGAGTACAGGCGCAAAATCAGAGACAGGAGGAAACAGGGATCAAGGGCTTGTGGTGGGTGGGTCTCCATGGCACTGTTACAGGAGATTCCTACAATCACAAAACAGGCCAGGCACTTCCCTGGAGGCACAAGGTACCTGTGGGTACCTGAACCCCACCTGACTGTCAGGGGCTTTGGGGTGGGAAGAGGAAAGTGAACGGGCCATGAAAAGAGCTGACAGGAGAAAACAGGGATCAGAGGCATGTGGTGGGTGGGTCTCCATGGCACCCTTGTAGGAGACACAATTCCCACAGCAAGAAAATTCGTGTTTCCATTTTCCTCTCTGCTGGAGGTGATTTGGGGTGTTGGTGTTTATGAGGCCCAGGGGCTACATTCTGCCTTGACTTTCCCCTCTGACAAATCTGGTTTTGCTCCATTTGCTGCCTCAGCTCAAGCATCCCAGTTAACTGGAGAGGAGATGAGCCCAACCTGCCTGAGGGAAAAGGAACCTGCCACATGATATTGTGGAGAGAGCTAACTTCGTCTGACTATTAGAATAAATTTACATACACATATGCTGATCCCCAGCACCAAGCTGTTTGCAGTGTCTCTGTGCATGACTAAATAAGCAGCAGTTCCACTCCACCAGGAGCTGAGCCTGTGGAAATCTTGAAAGGGACCCCTCACATGCAGGCCCCCAGGAACACCCCAAGTCTGGGAATCCCAGAATCACTGAGGTTGGAAAAGCCCTCCAAGACCACTGAGTCCAACTGGCCTCCACCTTGTCCCCCAGCCCAGAGCACTGAGTGCCACATTCCAGGGATGGGGACTCCCCCACCTCCCTGGGCAGCCCCTTCCCCTGTTGATGACCCTTGCTGGGAGCAGGTACCAGTTCTTGTAGAAGCGCCGCCGACACTCGTCGCTGATGTGCTCAGCAAAGACAGTCTTGAAGTTCCTCAGGCCCTTGGGTGTTTCGATGTAGCCCACGACCCCCACCACCACCATCGGGGGGGTCTCGATGATGGTCACGGCCTCCACCTCCTCCCGCTTGGAGACCTCTGCAAGGCAGCAAAGGGAAGTGGTGCTCAGCACCATCTGGGATCAGGGCATTCCCTTGGGGATTTGTGGGCAGGCTGTCACAGCGAGCACGGGGGGCAAGGTGATGTTTGGTCTCACAGCCAGTCCCAGCCTTCCCATCTCCCAGACCAACCCTCACCATCCCAGTGAGGGCATTTCCAGGACTGCCCCCCACCACTCAGCTCATGCTGAGGTGGCTTTTGACCGTCCAGGATTTGAGTATCCAGGACATAACCTGGAAGCTGTGTTCTCCACCACCCCTTTCCCAGGAGATTCCCACCAACAAGGGTTCCCTCTATTCCCTCCTGGATGTGGCTCCTGCCTCCTCCAGCCAAGCCTTACTGAGCCCAGGCCTGTGCACCTCCCGCACAGTGTGTGTCATTCCAGCCTTGTAGCCCAGGAAAGCAGTCAGGTGGACTGGTTTGCTGGGATCATCCTTGGGCCATGCCTTCACCTTCCCGCGGTGCCGGCGGCTCCTCTTGTGGGGGAGGAAGCCCAGGTGGCCGTGCCTGGGAGCAGAGAACTTGCGGTGGGACTGCGGGGAGGAACAGCAAAGATCAGCTTCACCCTCGGGTCCCAGAAAATGGGACAATGGGAAAAACAACAAAAATCCCAACAGAAAGTCTTCCCTTTAACATGGGAATGCTGCAGGGATTCTGGGCTCTTCCTGGATTCCAGCATTTTCCCATTCCAAAAACTCATAACAGGATGGGATTTTGTTCAAGCTTCCATCGTGTGCATGGAAGAATTTTGTAGAGTCGTGGAATGGTTTGGATTGGAAGGGACACTGAAGCTCATCCAGTTCCAACCCTGACTCCTTCCACTGGACCAGGCTGCTCCGAGCCCTGTCCAACTGGCCTTGGACACTTCCAGGGATCCAGGAGCAGCCACAGCTTCTCTGGGCAACCTGTACCAGGGCCTCACCACTCTCACAGGGAAGAATTTCTTCCCAATATCTAATCTGAACTTACTCAGTTTGAATTTACTAAGTTTCTGGACAAATTCTGCCAATTAAATTAAAAAATTTAACATGATCTCTCTCCTTCTGCTTTGCTTGAGGGCTTTGAAGGAGAAATATATTCCTTATTAGGCCTGTCCTTCTGTGCTCTTAATTATAACAACTTATTTTGTATCCTGCAGCACCAAAAGGGCCTGCCTGGCATTCCTGGGCATCATGTCATGAAGGCAAATGGCACCAAACAAGCACAACCAAGGATTAGAAAAAAATGGGAAAGGATGCCCAAAGGAATTGGTGACAGGAACACGTACAGGTTCAAAATGCACCTTGAAAAACAAATTAGAAGAGACAAATCTATAAACCCCAATCACAAGGTCATGCAGAGAGAAAGCAGCACGGACAAGTTCTCACACAACTGGTTTCAGGGCAGGGAATTGGGGGTCAGCCCAAGCAGCAAAGGGTTAGTCCTGCACCCACTGCAGCTCCCTCCTTGCTAAGATCAGTCCTAGCACCTGGCTGCGCTTTCTACCAAGCTTATTTTCCAGCCTAAGTGGAACTACCAGGAGTTTGACCCCATTCCAGCAGCACTTCCATGACCATAACCCAGCCCTGCTCTGCACAAAAGCAACAGCAGCAGAGCTGTACCGACCATGGGACGTCTTCAGCCCGGGGCAGCAGCAGAAAGAGGCTGTCAGTAAGTGCCTCCCCAGATTAATACTTAAGATGGTTATCAGTCTGAAGACACAAATTTAGCCGCTCGCTTCACCCGCTGTGATATTCATTTCATTCCTGGCCAAGCTGGCAGGTTGGACATGACAGTTGTGGAGTGATAAAGGTCAATTGCTGCTGTCTCAGTTTACATTTCTCCCTCCTGAACAGCTCGAACGGGAATGGCAGGAATTAGGCCAGTTTCCTCCCGGGTACTGGACACCCACAGCTGCGAACATCTGCTCCAGGCACCCCCAGCTCGGACTGAAAATCCCTCCACCAGCCCAGGCAAGAAAGGCTTTGTGACTGGAAAAGAGACTGAGGCAATAGAACTTGGAATCACAGAATGGTTTGAGTTGGAAGGGACTTTAAAGCTCATCCCATTCCACCCCCTGCCATGGGCAGGGACACCTTCCACTAGCCCAGGTTACTCCAAGCCCCGTCCAACCTGGCCTTGGACACTTCCAGGGATGGGACAGCCACAGCTTCTCTGGGCAACCTGTGCCAGGGCCTCCCCACCCTCACAGGGAAGAGTTTCTTCCCAATATCCCTGCCATGCATCCTGGGGTCATCAGGAGTCCCACTGAGGACGGTCTGGCTGTGCTGTGTGGCCAATCCTGGGGTGCATTCCAGAGATATTCCAGAACCGCCTGGACACAATGCTGCTCCCTGTGCTCTGGGGTGACCCTGCCGGAGCAGGGAGGTGGGACCAGACGGGACACACTGCGGTCCCTTCCAAATCGGCCCATCCCGGGATTCTGGGATCCCGTGAGGCAGGAGGGACATAGGGACTACAGCTCCCAGCGCGCCCCGGGGCCGCCGCCATCTTCCCGCGCTCCCGCCCCCTCGGGGGCCGCCGCCATTTTCCCGCCCCCCCCCTCCCCGCCGCCGATCCCGCCGCCATCTTCTCCCGTCCTCGCTGCCCCCGCTGCCGCCGCCGCGATGCCGGAGGACCACGACTGGGAGGCGTACAAGGTGCCGCCGACCCGCACCCCCGTCGCCGATAGGACCACATCGGCGCCCAACCCCCTCACCTTCGTGCAGACCTTCTTCACCTATGTCATTGACGCGCCCGTCACCTTCGTCCGAGGTACCGGCGGGGCGGGACAGCCCCCCGCGGGAGCTGGGCTGCGACGTGGGGACGGGCACACCGGGACAGGCACACCGGGGCACAGGCGTGAGGGCACGGGCACAGGGACAGGGAGATGGGACCCACAAGGGCACAGGGACACTGGCACAGACAGTAACACAGCACGGGCAGAGGGAAGGGGCAGCACCGGGGACAGCACGGACACTGGGACGCAGGGGCATAGGACACAGTACGGACAATGGGAGAAGTGCAGGGACATGGGGACACAGGGACACAGACAAGACTACAGCATGGACAGGACAGACACAGGGACGTGGGACACGGCAGAGACAGAGGGACACACAGGTGGGCACATGAGCTGGATGCAGACACGGACCTGCTGCTGCCCAAAAAGGCAACACCAGGCTGGGGCAGGTGCTGGGGCTGTGCTGCCCCTCAGAATGTGGGGCTGGAGTGTCTGACCAGGCTGTCCCCCCAGAGTGGATCGAGCGGCAGCAAGCCAAGAACAAGACCTATTACTATCACCAGAAGTTCCGCCGCGTGCCTGACCTGAGCGAGTGCCTGGAGGGCGACTACCTGTGCTTCTTCGAGGCTGAGTGTCAGTGGAGGAGGGACAGGTACGGCTGTCCCTGTGCTGTCCCCAGGCGAGGTCACAGCTCTGGGCACTCAGCCCTGGGAGCTGCATCTCCTGCCCACTCCATTACACATTACCCACCTCACAATCCTGCTGTCCCTGGGCAGGGTGGCATAAGGGACCATGATCCTTAAAAACCCAGTGCTGACATTCCACAGGGTATCCTCACCTCTTGGTTCAGCTTTTCTGTCATCTCTTGGCTGCTGTTACACTCATTGCCACCTTTCCTGCAGGTTGGTTGATCAGGAAATCGTGGAGATAGTCCGGGAAAGGCTGAGTGCGTGCAACCAGAGGGAAGGACCCAACCAGTTCCAGAACTGTGCTAAGGAGGTGGAGCTGCTGAAACAGGTCACCAAGGCCTACCAGGACAGATGTGAGTATGGGAACAGCATACAGGGAACGGGGGTCTGAAATTCAGGGAAAGGAGTCTCAAACCCAGGAAAGGGGGGTTTCACACATCCCAGACTTCACATGGAACACAGGCTTATGGGATGCACTGCTCAGACATTTCCTGTCTTTCTAGACGGTGATCTGGGTTACCATGGGAATGCACGGACGTGCCTGATGAAGCAGAAGCACAGGATGATGGAAGAGAGGAAAGCAGCACAAGCAAAGGCATCTCAGTAGAGCTGAAACGGTTCCCCCTCACTCCATGGTGCTGGAACCCAAGTGCATGTGGCATCCTTGACCTCTGGTGCCTCCACAATAAACGTGCAGCCCAGGCATCTCTACAATTGGGATCTGGATTCATTCTTTGAAGAGCTCTTGCAAAGCCCTAAACTTAGGCACCCCAGGCTGCCAGAACTGGGATTTGCCTTCTGGACCTTTCCTTCTCCATAAGCCACCAGAAACACTGTGCTGCTCTGCACAGCCCTGGCCAAGAATTCCCTCAGTCTGGGTAAAGGTGATGTGCCCCTGGAAGTGTCCAAGGCCAGGTTGGACAGGGCCTGGAGCAACCTGGGACAGTGGAGGGTGTTCCTGCCCATGGCAGGGGGTGGAGCGGGATGAGCTTTCAGGTCCTTCCCAACCCATTCCATGGTTTACCACACCTGCCCCGTGCACCGACCCCCCATCACACCAACCACACGTCCTTGTTCACTGATCACTTTATTCTTGTACAAAACCCACTTAAGTTGTGGCCACAGCAGCTGCCTGGGTCCTCTGCACTGACACTCTCGTGTGGGTCTTGGCCAGATGATCAGTGAACTCCTGCAAAAAGTACATGAACACTGCTTTATTTCCTTAATCCACTCTCAGAGGTTCCTCAG
Organism: Pseudopipra pipra; assembly: GCF_036250125.1. Classification (NCBI taxonomy): domain Eukaryota; kingdom Metazoa; phylum Chordata; class Aves; order Passeriformes; family Pipridae; genus Pseudopipra; species Pseudopipra pipra. The sequence goes on from NC_087564.1 coordinate 15,457,868, forward strand.
CACCACTTCCCACCCCTTAAACCCCTGCACCAGGTGTGTAGGTGGGGCTGGGGTAGTTCAACTTAACTAACATTCCACAGCTTTACTCTTTGTCCATGGAATCCCACTTTCAATTATTACTCAAAACTAAGGTGCTTAAAAATCACAACCTGGCAGCCGGCTCAGACTTAAACTATTACCTGTCTCATTATAACTACCCATTTTTTGGGTACAAGAACCTGAATTTTAGGGGCAGGAAGGGTAAGATTTGAGAAAGTTGCCAAAATGCTGTTACCTGGTAAGGAGACTTGGTGAAGACAGTCTCTTTCCAGAGGTCGGGAGTCAGGTAACTGTAGGTTTTGGAGATGGCATCGAAGGTGGCTTTGGCTGCAGAGAAGTGTCACATACGGCCCGTCACTGCTGCAGACCTTGCTCACCAGTCCCACCCACAGCCCCAAAAACACCCCACAGCTCCAAAAATGTAAGATTTTGCAAGGACAGGGAGACCACGGCCGGGGTCTCTCTGGTGAACACACAAAACTTGGGTTTCTCTCTCTCTCCAGTTACGACAATTACACTACGGGACACAAGTGCAATCGCGCAGATTGGGAGATGATTCAGGACCAGCACAGGATAAACCCCAGCTTTCTGTAATTGTACAGAACTTGAGGATCACCTGCAACAGGATGAACCTGCCCTGTCAGCAGAAGCCTTGGCTTGTGCTCCCCTGCTGGCAGTTTTTATTCAACACAGATTAAAATACTGTGGAAAGGCAGGTTTTCTGTCCCCATCAGGGACAAGAATGGCCCCGAGCTCCGAGTGACTCCACACTCACCGAAGTTGCCAAGGGTGGCGGTGCAGCCCCGTGCCGAGGTGTAGCAGTCGTCAATCCCAGCCATCATCAGCAGCTTCTTGGGCACGGGGGCGGACACGATCCCGGTGCCGCGCGGAGCCGGGATCAGGCGCACCAGGACGGAGCCGCAGCGCCCGGTGACCTGCACGGACACAGCGGGTCAGGCTCCCGGACACCCCCCGGCACAGCCCCCAGGAACTGCAGCCCCGTGGGACCCTCACCTTGCAGGGCACAGTGTGCGGCTTCCCGATCTTGTTGCCCCAGTAGCCACGGCGCACGGGCACGATGGACAGCTTGGCCAGGATGATGGCCCCCCGGATGGCCGTGGCCACCTCCTTGGAGCACTTCACGCCCAGCCCCACGTGCCCGTTGTAGTCCCCGATAGCCACAAACGCCTGTGTTGGAAGAGAAGGTTTGATAGCAGCTGTGCAGGAGCTCCCTTAGCATAGCACAGTCCACTGGGATTCTCAAAGATAATCCACGGGTGTACTCAGCAGGAACTCACAGCTCACACCACACCTTGATCACCAGAGCTCACATTCCTGAAACCCGTTTTCCCCTCTGAGCTCATCCTTCAGTCAAAACCAGCCAAGGCTAAAGAACTGGGATTCAATTCCCTGCTGCAGCCTCATACTGGGCAGAAATCCTAATGATTTCCAAACAGCATTCCCTCTTTACACCCAAAACTTCTCCTGAAAACCCAACACTGCTGTGCAAGCATAACCTAATTTTGTAGGCTCAGAATAGTTTGGTTGAAAGGGTTTTTAAGGGTGTTACAGTCCCACTTTTGGGACAGTGCTGCTTCGAGGAATATCTGCACATATCTCTGAGGTTGTGAAGTTAATACACTTCATAAGTTACTAACTGCTCTTATAGCCAAATATTTACTGGTTACTACAGAAAATGGGATTTGGAGCAATTGAAATGAAACTAATATAATGCAGGAGAGAGCAGACGAGAGGTTTCACCATGAGGAAGCAGAGGAGCAGGGTTACCTTGAAGCGGGTGCGCTGCCCAGCACGGGTCTGTTTCTGCACAGGCATGATCTTGAGCACCTCATCCTTCAGGGATGAGCCCAGGAAAAAATCGATGATCTCCGACTCCTGCAAGAGTCAGGCACTGAGCACATGGGAATCATGGAATCCTGAATAGTTTGGGTTGAGAAGAACCCGAAAAGTTCATCTCATTCCACCCCTGCCATGGGCAGGGACGCCTTGACTATCCCAGCCTGCTCCAAGCCCCATCCAGCCTGGCCTTGGACACTTCCAGGGATGAGGCAGCCACAGCTTCTCTGGGCAACCTGTGCCAGGGCCTCCTCACCCTCATAGGAAATAATTCCTTCCCCATATCCCATCTAACCCTGCCTTCTGGCAGTGGGAAGCCATTCCCCCTTGTCCTGTCCCTCCACCCCGTGCCCCAGTCCCTCTCCAGCTCTCCTGGAGCCCCTTTAGACACTGGAATGGGCTCTGAAGTCTCCCTGGAGCCTTCTCTTCTCCAAGTGAACACCCTCAGCTCTCCCAGCCTGGCTCCAGCCCTCAGAGCATCTCCACGACCCATCACTTCCACATCCACAGCAACTCACCTTGATGGGAAGTGAGAAAAGATAAATCTCCTCAAGAGACTTGATCTTCATATCCTTAACCAGGCGGCCAAGTTTGGTGACAGGAATCCACTGCCAAAGAAATCCATGAATCACCCGCTGCCATCACCCGCCGAACCCTGGCTCTGCTGCCCCATCCTCGGGGGCGGCAGCACCGGGACGGCCTCGGGACTCACCTCCTTGTCCTCGGCTTTGCCTCCGCGGGCCCCACGGCCTCGGCCCCGGCCCCTCCCGCGGCCGCGCCCGCGGCCCCGCAGCCCCGTCCCGAATCCACCGCGGAAGCCCCCGCGGGCCGCTCCCGGTCCTCCCGCAGCACCGGCGTCGTCCGCCATTTGCTGGAAGAGAGCGAGGCGTCAGGCTGGCCCTGGCGGGTCCCGGGGGGCGTGGATGGCCCCGGATGGGGGGCCGGGCCGCTCCCGCCGCCATCGCTCCCTGCCGCACTTACGTGTTGTCTCAGTATAGAAGGCCGCGCCGCTGCGCCGCCCGCTATTTATGGCGCGCGGAGTCTCGCGAGAGCACAGCCCTACCGTGCGAGCCCTACGAGCTGAATAAAGAACACACCACGCGGCAAATAAGCGGCTTACGGCTGGTTATACAGGGTGCGGGGCCAGCACGTGCGCGGCTCCCCGTATATAAGGGTGCGCACGCGCGTCGCACTCATTGCGCGGCAGACCCGGGGCGAGTGAGGCTGGGTTTGGGGCTAGTGCGCTTGATGGGCTCCTTTGGCCTTTAAACCACACCGCTGGGTGCTCTTCATGGCGTTGCCTGAGCCGGGGTTGGGTCAGACCGGGTGAAGTGTGCAGAGCGGCCTAGGGAGGCGCTCTGGTGTCCGCGGTAGCGCCTGGCGCGGTCTGAAAGTCACTCGGGGTCTGCCGTGGCCCCGGGTGAGATAACGGCGCCCACAGCATCAGGAACATTAAGCTTATTCTCCACGGCTGTGTGTGGGGAGTAAAACCCATGTTCCCATAAGCCCCGTGCTGGGGTGCCCCGGGAGGGCCGGTGTTGGAACGGCTGTTTAAATGCTTTTTCTCTCCTTCACAGGTGCGGAGCGCGGTCAGGGCGGTCCCTTCCCCGTGGCGTCCGTGCGGAGCACGAGGAGGCTGCGATGGACGGCGACACAGGGGTCGCAGCTGGAAAGGGTTCACTTATGGACTTTTATGCTCAATAAAAGATGAATTGCCTAAAAGACAGCATCAAGTCTGCATTCTTTCTCCCACCGTTCAAAAATCCCGCTTTCACCTGTGGGTGGACACGGGAAGTGGCTTCCTTGGGGCGGGGGGGAATGCTCTGCTGGAGGACTGTCGGGATGGCTGGGAAGCGGCGCGGGGGCGGGGCCGGGCTGTTCCCGCCGTCCCGGAGGGATCGGGAGCTCCGCACTAAACGCGGCGCTGGCGGCGTCCCCTCCGTACGTTACTCGCGCGCCGGAAGTGACTCCCGTGGCAGCCGGAAGCACGTGGAGCGCGGCCATGGCGGACACGGACGCGGCCGCCGCGGAGCCCGTGCGCTTCAAGAGCAAGTGAGAGTCGGGATGGGAGTGAAAGGACGACCGAGGGGCCGCCGGGCTGGGGCTGCGCGGCCGCCGCCGTCCTGGTTTAACGGGGCCACTCCTTTCCCGTCTCTTTCCCTTCCAGCTACGCCGTGTCGCGGAAGATCGAGCCGTTCTACAAGGGAGGGCGAATCCAGGTAATCCCGGCTCTGGAGGGTTTGGGAGTGCCGCGTCTCCTGGCTCTGTAACGTTCCTGATTCTCACCCCCTCTTGCCCAGATAAGCCGCGATGGGAAGTTCATGTTCTGCCCCTGCGGGAGCAAAGTGAACGTGCTCGATGTGGAAACGGGAGCGCTCCTGCACAGCCTGCAGCAGGTGAGGGGCACGGCCGCTCCCGGGAGGGGTTTTCCCACTCCACTCGCGGGAGTGAGGAGGGTGGGAACGGTCCAAAACACAGGAGGGTGGGTTTGGGGTTGTCCCCAAGCTGTGCTCAGTGTCAGAAGGGAGCTCTGAGATCCGGGGATGGTTTAACTGTGGGGTTTCACTTCCCAGGAGGAGGAGGAGGATGTCACTGCCTTTGTGCTCAGCCCCGATGATGAGGTGAGTTTGGATCAGAGGTTTATTTTGGGTAGATCAGGGGGTTGGGCTGGGCTGCAGGGGGTGTTGGGACAATACTCCAGGAATGAGGGGGGATTTTGGGGAGCCCTGTGCCCGGGATTTGCCTCGATGATCCCTGTGGGTCCTTTCCAGCACAGGAGATTCCCTGATTCTATTCCATGACCTCTGTGCTTCTAGAGATCCCCACGGAGGCTCCTCACACCCTTCCCTGTGTCCCCTCCTGGGTGTGACTGGGACGTGCCAGGAGCCTGAGCTGTGGCACCTGCCCTGTCTGTGCCCTGTGCGTGGGCCCTGGCAGGAATTCCAACCCAGTCCATCCCTGACCGTGTCCCTGTGCCCGTTCCAGGTGCTGCTGACGAGCTCCCGGGCGCTGCTCCTGCGGCAGTGGCACTGGCGGGAGCCGCGCTGTGCCCGCACCTGGCGGGCCCTGCACCCCCTGCCCGTGGCCACCATGGCCTGTGACTCCACAGCCACCCTGCTGGCCACAGGTACAGGGCACTGGGGGAAGCTGGGGGGCCCTTTGGCTCTGGAATGTGTTGGACTCCTGCCTCTCTCTCTTCCATGGTTCATTCCCTGTGTCCTTCTTTCCCCAGGTGGCTGTGACAGCACCATTAAGGTCTGGGATATGGTCAAACACTACTGCACACACAACCTGAAAGGATCCTCTGGAGTGGTACAGTAAGGAGGAGTTGTGTCTGTCAGTCCCTGCCATTTGTGGGGTGCTGGGACTGACCTGGAATATCTTGAGTTAATGGAATAGGAAGGCCCACTCCAAGCAGGTTCTGGACTCTTCTTCCTGTTTTTTGGGAGCAGGGCTATGACTGTCTCTAGCCCAGTTTGTCAAGAGTTTTCATACAATCACAGGGTTGTTCAGGTTGGAAAAGGCCTTTCAGATCATTGAGTCCAACCATGAACCAGCAGCACCATGTTCACCACTAACCAGTGTCCTCAGATTGGTTGGGATCCAAATGGAATCCCTGGGCTTGCTGGCTGGTGTGCTCCAAGAGCACGGGAACACTGGCAAAGACAAACAGTAAAGTCTTCTGGTGGGTGGCAGAGGAATGAGACCCTACAAAGAAAGTCTCTTATAAATCCGTGTCAATTGATCTCTCGTGGAATCCTGGAATGGTCTGGGTTGGAAGGGACCTTAAAACTCATCTCATTCCACTCCCTGCCGTGGGCAGGGACACTTTCCACTATCCCAGGTTGCTCCAAGCCCACCCAGCCTGGCCTGTTAACCTGTGTAAATGTGTCTTTATTTAGATGCTGGGCCAAGGCCAGCACTGCAGGAGGTTCACTCCTGTCCTGTTCCTCTCCCCCTGCCCAGCCTGGTCGAGTTCCACCCGGACATCTCCCGCCTGCAGCTCTTCTCCTCCTCCATGGACTACAAAATCCGCATCTGGGACCTGAATTCCAGCAAATGTGTGGCTGTGCTGGATGGGCACTTCAGTGCTGTCACCTCGCTGGCATTTGCAGATGGAAACACCCTCCTGAGGTACCACCTGGGTACAGGGGTTTGACCTCTGTCCTGTTCACCTCCTGCCAGGGCTGGGTGATTCCAGAGGGTCTTGGCACCTGTAGAACAGAATCCTGGAACGGTTTGGGTTGGAAGTGACCTTAAAACCCATCCAGTCCCACCCCCTGCCATGGGCAGGCACACCTGCCACTAGCCCAGGTTGCTCCTAAGCCCCATCCAGCCTGGTCTGTGTTTCTGGCATTACACTCTGCTGGCACAGGGAATGACCTCTCCAGAGAGGTGTTGAACTCCCACAGTGCCAGATTTGCACATGGATTTGGCACTGAAACACCTTTTCCTTTGCAGCTCTGGCCGTGATAAAATCTGCATGGTGTGGGACCTGGAGAGCAGGGAGAGCAAACGAACCGTCCCCGTCTACGAGGTGAAACTGGGGTTCACTTATTCCTTTGAGATCCTTTTGTAGTTTCCAGTCGTGGTCCCACAGTAACTCTCCCTCTTCAAGTTCTGTGTGTTATGGAATGAGGTTTCTCTGCCCTCCCAGAGTTTTTGGCCAGCCCTGGGTCTGTGACTCTCTGACTCTTGCAGACCGTGGAAGCTGCCGTGTTGTTGCCCGAGAAGGGGGATTTCTCTCAGCTGGGTGTGAAGAAACAAGGGCTGCACTTTGTCACAGCTGGCAGCAAAGGTGAGGCAGTGCCACTGCCACTTTGGGGGGCTGTGATTGCTGGGATGGGAGTTCTTTGCATGGCAGAAGCTTGGGCTGGAGAGCAGAGCCTGCTCCCGGGTTCCTCGGGCAGCTGGGGAAGAGCAGGAGGGGTCAGATGTGCTCTGAAACATTTAATACTCAGATACATTTATCTACATAAAAATATACTTTCAAACCCATAAATACATATAAATAATTCCCAAACTGCAATGAAGTTTGATTTAGACTGCAGAAGCCCTGTGGCTTCTCGTGCCACTGGAGTCAGATCTCTGCCCATTCCTGCCCTGGAGCTGCGCAGCTTTTCCCGTGGGCAGTGCCAGGGTTCGGATAACACCCCTTGGGCAGTCACTGTGTGAGGCTGGCTGTGACAGAGGACGTGTCCCGTGGCTGTTGCAGGCATCCTGAGGGTGTGGGAGGTGGCCAGTGCAGGCTGTGTGTACAGCCAGCCCGTGCCCTTCGCGCCGCGGGAGGAGCCGAGCGAGCGCAGCCTGTGCCAGTGCCTGTGGGTGCCCGCGCGGGGAGAGCTCGTCACCGTGTCCCTGGAGCACAACGTCATGTTCTACGAGGCACAAACCCTCCAGCTCCACAAGCAGGTGACAGCCCCAGCCTTCTTTTGCCTCTATCCATGGTTTGGGATCAGCTCTGCTCCTGGTAAAAGCTCTGTCCCTTGTCTCCGGCCTGTTCTGGAATTGTTCCTTGGTGCTAAACCAGAAATTTCACTGGTGGGGCTGTTTGGGGGGAATTTTGCACAGAGACCAACATAAGAACCAGAAAGCAGAACAGGCCCAGGCAGAAATCCCTCCTGTGCTCCAGCTTATGTGTAAAAGGGATCCTTACACCCAGCGTTAAATGCGAGATCACAGCACTGCAGCTTTTCCCTGCTGAACTGTTCCCATTCCAGCTCGCTGGGTACAACGAGGAGGTTCTGGATGTGAAGTTCCTGGGCCCTGGTGACTCTCACATTGTTGTGGCCACCAACAGCCCCCAGCTGAAAGTGTTTGAGTTGGCAACGTCCCACTGCCAGATCCTCTACGGCCACACAGGTGGGTGCCAGTGCTGACCTGGCTGGGAGAGGGGCAGGGGTTCCCTTGTCCAGCTTCTCTTGGAGCTCCTGTGGAGGCTGGAACCCTTGAGCAGCATCACAACAGGTTTGGGAGTTGTGTGGAGAAAGGATATATCCCATTGTCCCTGTCACTGGCAGTGACATCAGTTTAATTTGGAGCTGAAGGGGTGTGAGTGCCACTCGCTCCACAGGGATTGTGAATGTCCTGTCCCAGTGTCCCAGACCTGTCCCCAGGACAGTGGGTTCATTAACTCACACATTCCTGTTGTCCCATTTCAGTATTTCTGTTTTGTCTCCTTCTGTTTAGAAACAATTATGGCTTTGGATGTCTTCAGAAAAGGCCTGATGTTCGTCACCTGTGCCAAGGTGTGTCACTGCTCTTCATTTAGTGCAGCTCTTCACTTTACTGATCTTTATGGGCAATATTGTACCACTTTTAGCACTCCAGAAAGGGCCTTTTATTCACACAATTCCTGTCTGCTGCATCCCCCAAAGATAAGGTTCTTCACTATCCCTTTTTAATGTTGTCCCTGGGAAATCAGTTGTATTTATTAGCCCGAAGGAGATGGTTCCTTCTCCAGACATCTGGGTCTGGAATTAGAGATCAGAGAAGTTGTTAGTGTGGGACTGATGGGAGATTCTGTGTGGGAAGAAAAGGTGCCAACTGCCCTGATACACCCAAAAATAAACCTCTGATAGACCCCAAAATAAATCTCCACTCTGGAACCCCAGGCTGGAGCTTTATCCTGTCTGGCTGTGCATCCTCACCTGCTCTGACCAAAGGCAGGCAAAGGTTCAAGCTGCAAAATTCAGGACCAGTCAGGCTGGGGATGTGGTGAAAGCCCAGGGGGCTGATCTCTTGTCAGAAAATCAAGCAGTTTCTGTGCTCTCCCCCACAGGACAGGAGCATCCGTGTCTGGAGGATGGGCAAGGCTGGCAGGGTGGTCTGTGTGGCACAGGGGCTGGGCCATGCCCACGGCGTGGGCGCTGTCGCCTGCTCCAGGTAACACAGACTGGGTCAGGCTGTCCCTTTGTGTCCTCCTGCTCATGGAGGGGAAGGGCCTTTTCTCCTGTGCAGGGGAAGCCACTGATTTGCCTCCTCGATGTTTTTGTTCCTCTCAGAATGAAGGAAAGCTTTGTAGTAACCAGCAGCCAGGACTGCACAATCAAGATCTGGAATATCCCAGAATCCCTCACTTCCAAAGCAAAAGCAGCCTCGATCTCCAGCCCAGAAACCCTCCATGCCAGAGTGACTGAGAAGGGCCACAACAAGGTCAGGCTCCCCCTGAGCCTGGAACGTGGCTCTGGCACTTAAATCTCCCTCTCCCGTGTTCCGCCTCTGGTCATTCCCAGAGCAAAGGCTGAAGTACTCTGTGCTCCTCTTCCCCCCCCAGGACATCAACAGCGTGGCAGTGTCCCCCAATGACAAGCTGCTGGCCACGGGCTCACAGGACAGGCTGGCCAAGCTGTGGTCCTGCTCCGACTGCTCCTTGCTGGGGGTGTTCTCGGGGCACAGACGGGGCATCTGGTGCGTGCAGTTCTCCCCCGTGGATCAGGTCCTGGCCACCTCCTCGGCAGATGGGACCCTGAAGCTCTGGGGCCTTCGGGACTTCAGCTGCCTGAAGGTGAGGAGAGCTCCTGCCCCTGCTCCAGGCAAAGCCCTGGGGTTGATCCTTTGGAAACTGAGCTTCCTTTCTCCTTCCCAGACCTTTGAAGGCCACGATGCCTCAGTGCTGAAGATCATCTTTGTGAGCCGAGGGGCCCAACTGCTCAGCAGGTTTGTGCCTGTCCCGGGAGTCTGGGGGAGATCCACAGCTGGTCAGGAGGGAATCTCTTGGCTGAGCAGCAGCAGCAAGAGGGAAGAGTCTTGTGTCCAAGGAGACCTTGGAAAGACTGATAGGAAGGTGCCATATTTAGGCCAAGCTTTCTACAGGGGCTGAATTAATCCTCTTCTCCAGTTATTCCATGGATTCTATTTATCTGCCATGCATTGCTGGGCTGGGGCCACACACAGGAGGCAGAGCTAAGGGTGGATCTTTCCCTGCACATTTTGTTTAATTCTGTTCCTGTTTGGAAGGCACTGGAATGGGACAAGTTTATCTGATATTTGAGGGGGGGGCAGAGCAAGAATGGATCTGTCCAGTGACTATTTTTTTTGTTTTTGTGTTTCTCTTCCAAAAGTGGATCTGATGGTCTCTTAAAACTCTGGACAATTAAAACAAACGAGTGTGTTAAGACATTAGATGGTCATGAAGATAAAATCTGGGGTCTTCACTCCAACAAACAAGATGACATGGTGGTGACAGCCTCCAGTGACTCCTGCATCACACTCTGGCAGGTACAGCACGGGGGTTAATAATCAGGATAAATGGAGAACTCAGGATGCCAGTGGCTTGTTCCTCATGTGTTCCCATTTTCTGCACTTTGGAATTGGGTCAGTAAGGCTTATCTTGGGGTTTGGGGTTATTTTTTGGCCAGACTGTGTTTCCCCTGCAGCAGATGGGCCCCAGCAGCCTCAGGCACTGGTGGCTTGGAGGGAAGTTGGGAGTTGCTGGATTTAACCCTTACATTACTTGGCCTAGAGATCTTGCTGCAGAACCTGGTCTCCTCATCTCTTGATGGCTCAGTAAAAATCTGTGTGTATTAAAGCAAGATTTGATAAAGTTTTATCCTGTGTTTTTATAGGATGTCACTGAAATTGAGGAGAAAGAAGCACAAGCTAAACAGGAGGAGCAGATTATGAAGTGAGTTGGTCTTGTGCAATTAAGAGCCGTGAAGGGCAAACTGGCCATTGGAACTGCCCATACCTGGAGCCATCCAGCTCCATCTAATCCCAATATTTAGTGGGAGCACCGAGGCATTTATTGACAAGCACCACTGACTCGTTGGTGTGACCCCCCCCTGCACGCTGTTACTGCCAAATCTGCTGCTTTTTGTGCAGTGCTTGTTTCCACCACTCAAACACTGGTCTCACTCTCGACCCTGATTTGTTTTCCAGAGAGCAAGAGCTTTCTAACCTGCTCCATGAGCACAGGTACCTCCGAGCCCTGGGCTTGGCCATTTCCCTGGATCGGCCTCACACCGTGTTGACGGTGGTCAAGGGTGAGTCCATCTCGTGCTCCGAAGGCATTTTCCTGCCCTCTGCTTTCCAGAACACTCTTTCCAGGCTCCAAGGTCTAATTATTAGTCAGAAAGCCTCAGTGTTCCCTCTCTCTTTCCCGTGTTCCCAAGTGCAATCACCCCAGATAACCAGTGGTCTCCCTGCTCTCAGCCTGGACTCTCCCCTCTCTCTCTGCAGCCATCCTTAAGGAACCCGAGGGGAGAAAGCACTTGGAAGAGAACATTGTTCGGCTCCGGAAGGATCAGAAAGGTTTGTCACGACGTGGTTTGAGTGTTGAAAGCTTCCAGGTCAGGGGCTTGTTTTCTCAACTGAAATTAAGAATCCTAAAATAGAACCATGGGATGGTTTGGGTTGGAAGGGCCTTAAAGCTCATCCAGCTCCATCCCCTGCCGTGGGACATTCAGGGACATTAGGCCTCGTCATCCCACACATTTAGGATGTGATGGCTCAAGGAATGGTTCTGTCTGGAATTACTTTGCCCCTCTGGGCTCGTCAGTCACTGTCTGTGGGAGCTGAACCTCTGTAAGACCCAAGACACGGGTGTCCCTCCCCCACAGAGGCCGTGCTGGCATTCCTGGTCACCTGGAACACCAACTCCCGGAACTGCCACGAGGCCCAGGCTGTCCTGGAAATCCTCCTGAAGCACGAGGCACCCGACAGTCTCCTGCAGTTCTCAGGCATTAAACCTGCTGTGGAGTCCCTGCTGCCCTACACGGGTGAGTTGCTGCGGGGCCAGGCCTGGGGTGTCCTCCTGTGGCCTGGAGCACAGAATCCTGGAATGGTTTGGCTTGGAAAGGACCTTAAAGCTCAGCTAATCCACCCCCTGCCATGGGCAGGGACACCTTCCACTAGCCCACGTTGCTCCAAGCCCTGTCCAACCTGGCCTTGGACACTTCCAGGGATGGGGCAGCCACAGCTTCTCTGGGCAACCTGTGCCAGGGGTTCACCACCCTTACAGGGAAGAATTCCTTCCCCATATCCCATCTAACCCTGCCCTCTGGCAGTGGGAAGCCATTCCTCCTGTCCTATCCCTCCATTCATTGTCCCCAGTCCCTCTCCAGCTCTCCTGGACCCCCTTTAGGCCCTGGAATGGGCTCTCAGCTCTCCCTGGAGCCTTCTCTTCTCCAGGTGAACCCCCCCAGCTCTCCCAGCCTGGCTCCACAGTCTGTGGACACGGGAAATGTTTGCACCCTGTTCCAGGGAGCTCTTTCCCACTGCCCTGATCACTCCTGTCCCTGCAGAGAGGCACTTCCAGAGGCTCAGCCGGCTGCTCCAGGCCTCCATGTTCATCGACTTCATGTGGCAGCACATGAGGTTGGGGGACACGGCCCAGCAGGACAACGGGACCCTGTGACCCTCCTCCCACCGGTTCCTCTTTCCAAAGGGGGGGAGCCTGAGCTCCTTCCCACCAGGATGGTAACTGTATTTTTAGTTCCTGTATTTTATAATAAATTTTTAAATGTTAATTTGTAAAACAAGCCCAGCATCCAATCTCCTCAGGGCCCAATGAGAGGAAAGGGTCGTTTCTTTGGCCAAGGTCTGGTTTGTATTTTCATACCCTGAATTTTCAGGCCCAGACACTCAAACATCATTTAGTTTGGAGGAAAGGCAGAATCCCAACAAGTAGTTGGGCTTTACTGGGATTTAAAAACTTTATGGAGCTGAGAGGCACTCCTGGCAATGTCATATCATGTCCCCCAGCCCAGCTGGGCCCTGGGTGTCGATCACTGTTGTGCCATTAAATATTTTCTTTGCTTGAGCAAATGCAGCCTGGACCAAGGCAGGTCTCTCACCCATGCCCACCCCAAATTTAGCACCTGAGAGGGAGAGAAGCATGATTTTAATTCGCCAGGTAGCAAATTTTTAAGGTGTAAAACTCAGACTTCAAACATGTTTACATGTATTTTATTTCAAAGACAAAAATGTATAAAATTCGGAACGACACAAACATCTCACAAGTTGTTTCTAAAAAACATTAACAGGGAGAATAACTACAATCAAAGCCAGCAACATATAGAAAAGCCTTAATTTTCCTAGAACTATTCACCTAACAAATCTAGCAACGAGTTTAGGATGAGAATTGCTGGGAGTTTCAGTAACTGCCAGACTCCCTTGGAAGGGGAATGTTTTGTCCATAAAAGTGACCTCTGTCCCTGTCCCCAGGTGGGACACAAGCTGTGCCAGCCCTGTTTGTGCTCCTGTGTCTGCACAGCCATGGCTGGAGGGAACAGCCAGGGATGAGGTTCCTCCCCAACAGGTTTTTTGTTGTCACAGCCATTCAGCCATGCAGCCAATCCATCTGATGGCCTCTGCACTACCTAACTTGATCTAAGCTGTAAAAAAACAAACCCCAAACCAACACCAAAACCTAAACAGTTTAAATATATACATTAAATATGGGGTTCAGGTAAGTGACATCACAGCTGCATCATCCCATCCCTCCCACAATCCAGTAACTGCAGCTTTGGCTGCCATTGGTGACTCTGAGTCACTCTGGTGCCACTTCTCTGCCCTCTGGGGTGGCTGCAGCTCACCTGGTGTGGGGAATAATGCAACAGTGACTGTGAAATGTTCAACTGCTCACATCCTGCATGGGAGAATGAACAGCTGCCTGAGGGAGAACTTACTGAATTCCAAGTGACCTCTAACTTAGGAGCTGCTGGACCACAGCTGCCCTGACTCCCCTGAGGAGTTAAACCACTTAATCCTTTCCCAGTAACTCCCTTCTGGCTCCCAGTCTCCCTGTGAAGCCGCAGCAGGAATTGGTGCTGCCCAAGGAGGGGATGGATGTTAGTGGGTGTATTCCTTGGGATCCAGTGGTGTCCTTGGGAAGCCACAGTCCAAGGGCTGATGTTCCCATGGGGCTCTGGTGAGGGGTGCCTGGCTCTGCCCGGGCTGTGTCCTGTCCCTGCTGTAGTGCAGGCTGGGCAGCAGTGCCTGGGCTGTGTCACTGTCCCCTGTCCCTGCTCTAGTGCAGGCTGGGCAGCAGTGGCTGCAGGCCTGGCCGTGGGCTGTGTCCCTGCAGGGCCCGTTTGGTGACGGTGCTGCACCTCTGCAGGATCTCGTGGGCCGAGGGCCGTGCTGGCACCTTGGGGACACTCGTGGCCAGGTCGGGGTCGGGCAGGGGCGAGCTCAGGTCGGCTGCAGACGACTCCACGAAGCCAGAGTCGTTCCTGTCCCTGGGGGTGAGGCGTGGGGACTTGGTGCCGTGCGTGGCCAGGGCAGGGGAGCTCCTGTTCTGCTCCACTTCGGGCAGAGAGCGGGACAGGTCGGGCTTCCAGCTCAGCCGGGCGCCCTGCTCACTGCTGCTGCCCGAGCTCAGGGACGAGCTCTCTGACTCCAGGTCTGAGGTGGAGCTGGCCCTGGGCAGAGGCCTGGATCTGCTCCTCTGAGAGCTCCCATCTTCATTCAGGTTGAAGGAAGAGCCAGGCTGTGCCCTGGGCTGTGCCACGGCCTGCCCCCGGGGCTGGGGGGCCGACAGGGAGGAGCAGAGGTTCGGGGTGGAGACGTTGAGCCCGGAGTTGATGATGGTCTGCAGCTTGTGGTGAGGATTCTTGTAGGGCCGGAGGCACATGGAGGGCATGTAGCCCGTGCTCCCATTGTACCTGAGGGCAGGGATGGAAGGAACACTGAGAGGAGCCCTTCAGCCAGTTTGAACCAAGGGCAGGGAGCAGAGCAGGGCAGGGCCCAGCCCCGTGCTGTACATGGGGTGTGAGGACTGGGAAACCATCCCTGGCCAAGGACATTCAGCTCAGGGATGCACCCAAATGGCAAGGAGAGAGCAAGCAGCAGCTGCAGCAGGTAACCAGCTCCCTGGGGAGGCAGGACTTTGGAAAAGCCTCCTTACCGGATGAGCCACCAGCCGTTGTCAGAGCTCCTGAGCACCTCCACGACCACCCCGCTGTGCAGAGAGAGCTCATCCGCCTTCCGCGCCTCGTAGGGCTGCACCACGAAGTACAGGCTGCCTGTGGGAGGAGGAGGAGGTCGGATCTGCCCCGTGGAGAAAGTGCCCCTACCCTGTGACAGAGCAGCTCAGCTGTGGGGCAGTGTCCCTGAGAGGGACTGGCTGCTCAGGGACCCCAAACTGAGTGATTTAGGTTGGACACGAGGAAGATGTTTTTTCTACAATGAGGGTGGGGAGGCCCTGGCACAGGTTGCCCAGAGAAGCTGTGGCTGCCCCATCCCTGCAAGTGTCCAAGGCCAGGTTGGACAGGGCTTGGAGCAACGTGGGCTAGTGGAAGGTGTCCCTGCCCATGGCAGGGGGTGGGACTGGATGACCTTGAAAGGTCCCTTCCAACCCAAACCATTCTGTGATTCCATGGCAGAGCTGACCAGAAGAGTCAGAGCTCCAGAGATCCAGGTGGGGACTCCAAGCAGTTAAAGTGGTGAGATTTTGCAGAACTCATTTTTTGAAGGTGTCCCTTCAAAAGTCAGCCAGGAGCAGACTTACCCTCCTCATTTGAGCTAAAGGTGTTCTGGATGTCCTCGTGGACATCAAGCTCTTCCAAGTACGAGGCTGGGAACCAGGCAATCTGCTTGTCTGCATTTTCCACCAGCCACCACCCTACAAAGAGCAAAACACCCAGTTTTTAACAGCCTGCAAGTTGAGAGATGACCATAATCCCTGGATAAGGGACACAAGAGACAGGAGGGACATTCATTGTCCCCCCAGGTAGGCACACAAGTACAAACACCTGCACTCCTGACACTACCCTGGCATTTGCCGGGCTATGAATCAACCTGCCCCTCCAGCCCTCAAACATACCAGTCATGTCCTTGATTAACACTTCAACAATTTCCTTCTGAGCCACTGTGAACGTCCTGTTCTTGGTGTCCTTGGTTTCAAAGCTCTCGATGCAGCGGTAGCTCTGGGACGCCTGGGGAAGGGTGATGGAGATGGGCTGCTGCTTCTTTTCCCTTCTAAATTCTGATGGCATGATCACAACACTGCAAAGCAAAGTTTCGCATCAAAAACTCAGGTGGAAGGTTGAGTTTAGCCTTAGTTTTAGTAAAATCACTTATGCAGTAGCTTTAGGCACCAGAGACGACATAAACCCAGACTAAAGCACCCAGCAGAACTTCCCTGCTCTGCTGCCCTCGTGTAACTGGTGTTTCTCTTCTACCCACATTCCATAACATTTCTGCTTGGTGAACAAACAAAAAGGACAACTCGGATTTCACACCTGTTTTCAGGGAAGGAGGGGTCGAGGTCCTGGGTCTGTGCCTTGAAAAACTGATTCACGTCTCCCCCCTGGGAGATTCTCGCGTCCATTTTCAGCAGCTCCTGGGAGTAGGTTTCCAGCAGTTTCAGGATCTCCAGGCACCTGTTCAGCTTCCCACCCTTCCTGTGCTGCATAATCACACCTTTAAAAGAAAAAGGGCACAGCTGGTGTAAGACAACAGCAGGTCTGGATGTCTTTGGGAGCAGCATCTTTTGCCTGAACACGGGGTGTCCTCACCCACCACCCTTCCTGCCCCGTCCCAAACTGTACAAAGTCACTGTCCCTGCCTCCCTGTCCTTTCTAATAGCTCCTGATACAATTTTTTTAACATCTAAAATTTATCTTTTTTTCACATGTAAATATTTCAAGAAGGTCTGTGCAGATATTTAAAGTGTAATACTAATTTCCCAAGTGCAATTATCTAATAAAAAAGCCTTTCTGGGTTGTTCTAAGTCTGTACTAGACACAATCATGTTGATATAACCCAGTGGTGCTGTGCCAGGAGCAGAAGAGAACTCAGAGAACCTGTTCCAGAGGAAAGTCAGACTCAGAGACTTCAGTTTGTGTCCCCAGTTATGCCTGTCCTGTCCACTCACATGTTTGTTGGTCCATCAGAGATTTATTCTTACCTTTAAACCTGGGTAAACTCCTGAGGGAGCCACTCTCCATGGGGAATTTTCTCTTCAGCTCTTTCTAAAAGAGAGAAGGAGAGAACAGTGATTCCTCACAGCCCTGACACACAGCTGGGCTCCTTTCCCTCCCCAGGATGGGAATCCTGACATTCCAGGAACTGAAAACCCACTTACATGGAATTTCTTAAAGTCTTCAAATGTCCGGTAGATGAGAATGTTGTTCTGGTCTGACCAAGTCACAAACATCATGTAGTTCTGGGAAAAGAAAAGGGAAAAGAAGTGCAATTTAATCACAGTGTTCCATCTGAGATGCTTCCAGGCAATCAGCGTTTGCCACGAGCTGTGGGTTAGTTCTGGCTTCAGGCTGAGAGTATCACATTAAAAAATTCAATTAAACATTAAACCCACAAAAATATTTCCTTAAATTTAAGGGTTCCAAATGGGTAATCATAAATGAAATCAGGAGGATTTTATGGTGCTATGACAGAAAGAGAGCAAAATCCAAGATAACAATTTTCTTATGGTATTAAGCCCATTACAAAAATCCCTTTGTCCTAGATCCCAAGGCTCCTAATCCCAACACTGTGGGGAATGAGCAAACACATCCCTAGAAGAGTAAGTCCAAAGCCCTCGAGTTTCCTAATTTATAATATATTTCAGGAGGAAATAAAAGCCAAAAATTATAAAAATTAACATACCTTCTGCTTTCTGCATTGCATGAAGCCAACAGCCTTCACATCCACGGGGTACCTGCTGCAGCTCATCTTCCCCACGCCTGCTCCTCCCTCACTGGCAGATGGAGGGATGTGTCCTGGAGGGATGGCAGCTGGAGGGATGGCAGCTGGAGGGATGCACCCCGGAGGGATGTGTCCTGCAGGGATATCCTGGAGGGATGGGAGCTGGAGGAATGTCCTGGAGTGTTGTGCCCTGGAGGGATGTGTCCCGGAG
The DNA here is from genome assembly GCF_036250125.1 of Pseudopipra pipra. NCBI lineage: Eukaryota > Metazoa > Chordata > Aves > Passeriformes > Pipridae > Pseudopipra > Pseudopipra pipra. The sequence continues at coordinate 15,475,569 of NC_087564.1, forward strand.
AGATGTGTGCTGTGCTGGAGATGGCAGAGCTGTGGCTGCAGCCAGGACTCCCCAGGTTAAATACCCTGGAGCAGGAGGCAGGGCACAGGCGTTCCCGCGCCTCCTCCTCCGCCCCGCCCCGCAGAAATTCCGTAGTTTGGCAAACTACCGGGTGCCTTATAACTTTTATCTTTCCCCCTGCTTCTAACATGCAAATAGTCCCGGCTGTGGCAGCAGGGACAGAGTTCAGGGAGCCGGGGAGCAGATCCAGCTTGTTTTATCACATCCCAGCCCGTGCTGGGAAGCGAGCCAGGCCCTGGGCGTGCGGGAGGTCACTGGGGCAGCAGCTCCTGCCCCGAGAGATTTCCGGGGACACGCAGAGTTTTTATGGCTGTATTGCAGAGAGTTACCTGCAGCCCAGGATGAGCTCACCCCAGTCCCAAAAGCTGATTTACAATGTGGGTTGTCCTAAAGCACAAATCAGGCACCACTTGATACGTGTAATAATTGTTACAAATATTTTTTCTTTATGGCTTTGTCCCACCTGCTGAGATACTTTTAATGGATTTCTGGCAGCTTTATCAATATTTGAGTGCTCTCAGAAATTATGGGAGGTGCCAATGCCAGTGTTGTCATAGCATCACAGAACGGTTTGGGTTGGAAGGGACATCAAAGACCATCCAATTTCCACTCCCTGCCATGGGCAGGGACACCTTCCACTAGCCCAGGTTGCTCCAAGCCCTGTCCAACCTGGCCTTGGACACTTGCAGGGATGGGGCAGTCACAGCTCCTCTGGGCAACCTGTGCCAGGGCCTCCCCACCCTAACAGGGAAGATTTTCTTCCCAATATCTGATCTAAACCTGCTCTCTGTCAGTTGGAAGCCACTGATCCTTGTCCTGCCAGCACATGAACAAACACGTCCCAGGGCCAAAAGCTCCTCAGATGTAAATATGGGATGGAGACTCAGCTCTGAGCGCCCTGAGCACTGTCCTGCATCCAGCCAGGTGCCTATACCCTCCCAGCTCTTCCCAAGGACCAGCTCCACTGCCCAGAGGCACGGAAAGACAGGTAATTCCAGCCCTGGATAGCCTGTCCTCTCCCTGAACCAGCGTGTGCCTGCCTCAGGTTATGACTTGGCTGATGGGCACTGAGTGATCAAACGGCCTTCTCTGTCCTCCCTCTCCCTCCTCTTTGATAAAGCCTAAATTGAACCATTTTATCATTATCATTATCACTATCATTATCATTATCACTATCATTATAATTATCATTATCATTCCTTCTGGATATCAGGCAGTACAGTGAGGAGGGCCTTGCTTTGTGTTCCATGAGCACGTGAGGCTGCTCCCACACAGCAGGATGGCAGCTCCTGGGGGCAAAGGGAGCTGTTTTGTTGCAGTTCTATCTATTGCTGCTGGATATCTGTCCTCCATTAGAAAGGGAAAGTCATCCAGAGAGAACTTTGGTTCTGTGTGTAATTCGGTGGGAAAACCCCTTCAACGGCACCTCCAGGGCACTTCCCGGCTCAGGAAGCCAGACAGGATCTGCTCAGTGGAAAGGTGATGTGAAGCAGCTCCCTGCTCTCCCTAGCCTTGGAATCTGACCCTCCATCCCTCTGTTCACAAAGGGTCCAGCAAAGACACCCAGCTCAAAGGGTGAGGATTTCATGGAGAGACAGGAAATCACTTCATCCAGGGAGTGTTATTAGAAGGTCCCAGTCTCCAGGGTGGCCAAGAGGGCCAAGCTCACCTTCACGTGGCTCTTGGAAATATCCAGGACCAAGACTATCAACAAAGCACCTTGGATTGGTTTCCTGTCTCAGAGCAGATGCAAACCACAGGGTATTTCCAAGAGTGTAAAGGCTTAAACATGTTTACCCTGACTGGGAGAAGCCAAAGACAAGGAAAACCTTGGAGGAGCTGCAGGAAGAGGAGATGGGCAGGGGGGTTCAGAGAGGACGTTACTCTGCATTGGAAGATATGTGGATGTCCTGAAAACGAGAGCAGGAAACAGCCTTGGTCAAATTCTCAGGGAATTCAAGCAGAAAGGGAGGGGTGGAAAACATAATGGAATGTTACATAAGGGAAGGTTACATGGGGGTTTGCAATCACCCAAGGCTGGAGAACCAGCCATGCAGTTTGGAGGACCAGTTTATGGGAGAGATTGGCTTCACTGGGAGACTGGTGGTGACAGGGGACCTCAGATCAAGGGAAATATGAGCAAAACCACTCCAAACTCAGGAAGCGGTTCCTGAGAAAATGTTCTGCAGGAGCAGAGCAGAGGTGTGGGGAGGGAGGAGAACAGCCTGGCACTGCTCAGGGACATCAACCCCTCCAGTTTCATCCCAGAGGGTTCAGCTCCGGGCTCTGCAGATGTCAGGGCAGTATCAGTGCCCCGTCCTTGTCAAGGCTGATGTCACGAAACTGTTCCTTGGAGAATGACCTCATGAGTCAGGTCAGGTTAGCCTGGAGTGACACTACCCATGAAACCAGAGGGAGGGATGGCCACATTCCCTCTGGAATCCTCAAGTGCTCCTCAACACATCCTCCACAACACCCGGCCGTGCCAGGGCCATTTCTGTTGGGAAGGATGCATAACCAACTGGAATAGGCCATTAATTCCACTTCTCTGCTGGATACATTTGAACTTACACAAAAACAAGACAAAACATCATTTTTTAGACATTATTAAGTTTACTTTTTGACTTCTACTACTTCCAGATTATCCTGCCATAAAACAGGACCTCCTCATGGGTAATTATTAACAGAAGGGTAGGAGTGGTCTGCTCAGAAACTGTGACACTCCTCAAGTATTGCTGGTCACTGCTGTTTCCTCATCAATTTACACAGCTTTGAGGGCAACAGTTACTTTTGTCTTTATATGTTTTACAAGGTACCAAAGAGATGATAAGTTAACAGGTAATATGTGGGAGTGCACTGCCTGGCTTTGCCGAGATGGAGGAAACGCAAGTTTTCCTCCATAACTTCCGTGAGTTTTCATCCTGCTCCAAGGGAGCCCTGTCAAGGTGGAGTTCTGCCTCCTGCTCCTCGAGGGGCATCACACCAGACTCCCTCCCCCAGGTTGCCCATGGTTGGGAACACGGGGTGGGTCATCCAGTGGCTCCAGGAACACCCACGGTCACCAGGGCTGTCCCCCCTGCTATTCCCATCACAAGATCAGCTTCCCTTCCATGACAAATAAACACTGAGGGTCTGCTTTTCTTTGCATTCCAGTGTGGATCAGGAATAACCTAATCTGGTGGGTTTAACCAGATTACAGCAGCCCTGGTGGGACAAGTGCCTGGAGCAATCCTTCCCTGCATCCAACAGGAGCCAGAGTAGAGTTTGAGTGATAAGGGTGACCAAAGGCAGCTCCTCACCAGCCCCTCCACAGCCATTTTCCAAGTCTAACAAGCAACGGCCTCATCCCAAATGCCCACCCTTGGAGAAGAGGAGGAGCTGTGTTATGAACAGCCTTTAGCACATATAGAAGTCACGTCTAGGCTGGTGAGTGACCTGTACCCTCATGGCTGACAATGTGTGGGACTCTACATCAGGGATTTCTCTTTCTATGCCCAGCACAGGAAAGGCAAAGGGAGGGAAGGGCCTCAAACCACCCTCAGGACACTGGCTGCAAGGAAGAGATATGAGAAGGCACAGCCAAGGGGGGCCCTTGCCTGGAACAAGGCCTGTAGAAAAGCTCCATCTTCCCCTCCCTGACTTTCAGGATCAAAACCTGCCCTTTACTGTTCTTGAAGGTCATCCGTGATGACACACGACCTATCAGCACCTTTAATGAAAACCCCAGCTGCTAAAAGCTGATCTTAAGAGTACAAAGAGGGTTTAGACTTTTAATAAATTGAGAAACAGACCCTTATTTAAAAAGAATAATGAAACCCCAGACACTGGAGTCGACAAAAGTCTCCTTCACCTCATGAACAAAGGAAGCGGTTGAACTTTCACACAGGCTGGGATGAGAGATTTTGTAGTATCTAAACAAGAAGAATGTATTTTATTTCATCCTAATTTCAGCAGCTGCTGCAGGCTTTAAAGCATTTTTCTGTGGCCAGTGGGATCTGGTTCAGCAATCCTCAGAGATCCTATGATTCCATGACTGTGCTTGTTTTCTACAGACCCTTATTCTGCCCTTTCCATGAGCAGCCAGCACATGGAGAGGGGATGGTTCTTTGGACACTTTCATTCTCCCCTCTCTTCCAAGCCTGTCTCTGCTTTCCTCTGCCATGCTCCCACCTCAGCACAAGTCTCACTCCCTTTAATCTGCAGTATCCTGGGATGGATCATTCCTGGAGTATCCCTGGTTATTGCCCACCAGGACTCAGTCCCTGCTCTGGATCACTGACAGCTGGTATAAAATCACTGCATCCCATCAAACTGCCTGAAACCTGGCACCAGAGGGCTCCTTTTCCATGAAAAGCCCTTGGGATGCAGCTGCCCAGCCCACGGGGAGCCCTGCCTGTTGTGGGAGGTTTGTTTGCTGCCTGGGGTGTGTCCGATGGGCTCTTGTTTACCAAGCGCTTGTTGCAATAATTTCACAGCTCCTTTGTAAAAGTGGCATATTTTCCTGAGGTCATGCAGAGGACGAAAGCGTGATTCAAGAGAGAATCTTCCAGAAAGGGTAAGAACGTAACTTAAACCACTGCAAGAGAAAGTTTCCTTTCATTGCATCATTTTCTACAAAAAAAAAAAAAAAAGGTGTTTGATGAGTGTGTGGTCCAAGGTCAGCACAGTGAGTGAACGTGCTGGGACTCAGCCATGGGATGTGAAAGGAGGTGGAAGGCAGGGTGGAGTTTCCAAGGGGGTTCAAGGCCTGCCCTGTGTGTTCCCAAACCCAGTGGGGGAAAATCCCAGCACCGCCAGTAAAGCCAACAGCAACTGCAGCAAGTACCAGGGAACGTGGAACTCGGGAAAAATCTGTTCTTACTTCATGATAAATATAGTAAAGTGATCAGAGACAAGATCACTGTGTTCCTTCCAGATTAGTCAGAGAAGTGCTCGTCCCACTCCTCCCCTTTCCTCATTCCCCACGCCATTGATGAGCAGAGCATGTAAAGTGCCTCATCTCTCCTGGGGATTCCACCAGCAGTGCCTCCAGTTAGAAGTTCACTGTATTTCAGGGCAAAGACAAGACCTTTCTGTTCCTTGCCTCCTTCAGAAAACAGGGAAAGCAATATTTAATCTTCTCTCAAAAGCCTGGTGGGGAAAAGAGTAATGTGGAAGGAGAACTAAGTTCATTAATGATTAATTCTTATCAAGTCAACATAGCACCTGTTATCTGAGAATAATCTGTTCCACTGACTGAGGCTTCCCGTTCAATTGCTTTGACTTACTTCTGGAAAAAGGAATCACCCCTAATCAGGGAGATGAGGAAAAGGAAACATCAGGTGTACCTGTCCTGTATGGGACAAGTGATTTTAAAAGCTCAGCCCTCATAACAACAGGGTCATTCATTTTTAAGAGGCAAAAACGGGAGTAAGATAAGGAAAGACCCTCAAAATCCACATGGGAAACAGCTACAACATTTTTAATGGATTTCAAATAGCATCTCCTTCCTAAAGCAAAGGGTTCTGCCACTGCTGGAGATTTTGTGGTTTATTTATCAGGAGCACAAAAAGAAATCCCCAAATTTGTTGTTTTGTGCTCAAAATGCATGAACTGATTCCAGGGATGCTCAGAGGGGGTCTGGGAAGGAGGAGACAGTACGACACAAGTAGGGTTGGCTGAACCAACCTGCAGAAATAATTTGGGTTTCTCCCTATCCCTGCCATTGCCAATATATACGCCACTACTCCTGGGTTCTCATTTTAATCAGCAAGAGGATCCACACATGAAAACAGCACAGATTTTAAAATGATGAACTGCATCCCTGGGTACAGACCAGGGCCTCAGTTTACCCCGTGCTCAGTCGTACACCTCAGACAGCTCTGAACACATTTCAGTAGTTCTGGATGGATCTGAACAGAGATCAACATCCCACCCGCTGGCAGCGAGGTTCCTTCCTCACAACTGGGACATCAATTCATGCTTTTGAGAAAGTTTGCAGGTGATGTATTTCTTGTACCCAAGCAGAACTGATCACTGTGATTCACTTACCTGGAAATATACGTCATTTTTTCTGCTGCTGTTTCCTAGTTGGCTGTAATTTCTCAGACAACTGCGTGACTAATTCCTGGTGCTGGCTTGTCACTGGTTGGACTTTAGGCTCAACTCCTTACGTGTAAATACAAGTCAGCTTCCTGCTGGTGTATTCCCCTGGAGAGGGAAACAGTTACATTCAAGTGGAATTACCTAAAAACCGTCACAAAAAACTTGGGAAGAATCCTGAGAGGTACAGGGTAAAATTTTCCCCTCAAAATATCACAGAATCACGGAATGGTTTGGGTTGGAAGGGAACTTAAAGCCCATCCAGTCCCACCCGCTTCCACTATCCCAGGTTGCTCCAAGCTCCATCTAACATGGCCTTGAACACTTCCAGGGATGGGGCATCCAGAACCCCTCTGGGCAACCTGTGCCAGTGCCTTTATTTAAAACTTTAAAGAAATTACTGAACAGTCAGTGGTGTTTAGGTTCCCAAATGCTGAAGGCTGTGAGAATATTAGTCCTTTTCCCAACTCACAAATGAGCGTCCTGGGGTCACTGCTGAGAAAAGAGTTGTGTGAAGTCTCCTTGGGATCATCCCTCCTTGTGTCTCCTCTCCTTGGAGCCAGCCCTCCTTGAGGCCATCCCTGCTTTGCTCAGGGACTGTATTTAAGCTGGAACCTTTGCTTTGCTGAAACCCACTGTGGGGATCCCTGTGCCATGGCTTTTGCAGGGCTCAGAGGGCCAGGGAGGGTGTCCAGCCCCATTCCTTCTTCCTTCCCCAAGCCCCCACTGTCAGCTGCCTGTTTCCAAGCACTTGCTTAGCACGTGCAAAGATAAGAGCAGCAGATCAAACAGCTCTTCCCCTGAGAAAGGCAAACACACCTTTTCGTTTTCTGCAGCTCAGGTTTTACTGGTGCTTCCTGGTAGTTACTGTCATTGCCCTCTGTGTAACTCCATTCCAGGCACGGATTCAGCAGCTCTTAGGAATGAGGCACATACTCAGGAAGCTGCAGTGAGCCCGGTCTCACAGACCTCAGTGACTGAAAAACAGGGGCTCTGTTGGCAGCACCCGCAGCAGGAGCCCTGCAAGGAGCCGCTCTCAGCAGCGCCTGGGCCGAGGAACCCTTGTCTGGCGGGGCAGGATGGAGCCTTTGCTCCCTGCCCGGGAAGCACCAGCTCCTAGGAGGGATCATGGAATCACAGAATGGTTTGGGTTGGGAGGGACATCAAAGACCATCCAATTCCCACCCCCTGCCATGGGCAGGGACACCTTCCACTAGCCCAGGTTGCTCCAAGCCCCGTCCAACCTGGCCTTGGACACTTCCAGTGATGGGGCAGCCACAGCTTCTCTGGGCAACCTGTGCCAGGGCCTCCCCACCCTCACAGGAAGGAATTTCTCCCTAATATCCCATCTGTATCAGAAGTTTGTTTGGTAACAGGCCCTACCACATTCCAGCTCCTAAATCAGTGCTGGAAGCAGAAGGTCAGGTGGGTTAGGGATGTCCAGGGGGGAGCAGGAAGGAATGCTGCCATATCCTTCTGCTCTGCACCACATTCCTTCCTTTGGACGGAATTAATTTGGCTCTGAGCTCAGATTCAATTAGAGACAGTAAAGCAAATTTCCTTACTCTGATTTGAATCTGAGCATCTTCCTTTTTTTTCTTGGAAATCCAAGATGATTCTGGCCCTGAGGGCAAACAGAGAAAATTGGGAGCACCTCTCCCTAAAGATTCAGCTCTGCTCCTACAGCTGACCAGGAAAGGAGCAAGGGGAGTAACACTGAGCAGGGATCTCTGTAACCAACAGCTTCTTTCCAGGTTATGAGCTTTTTCTTTTCTAATAAAAATGCTTATATTTTAACTAACTTCATAAAATAAATCACTAATGAGGAAGCAAAGTCTGTGAACTGCCAAACCAGGAGATTGCTGCAATTTGAAAACATTTCTGCAACTGTTTAATTGCTTGAAGACCAAACAATAAAGCTGTGTAGGAAATTCCCTGGGTCCCTATCTTTTTTCCTGATTTTACAAAACAAATGAGGTCGATAGTATCATTTAAAACATTTATTGGCGCTTAAGGAAAACAGATATAAAAATGTTATCCCCGCTTGACCTTTCCTTCATGTGTGAAATGTAGCTTTATAGTTGTCTAGAACTGTAGACAAAGCCATTCCAGCAGTTCCTGTCAGTCACTCACGTGGCTTCTCCCTCCCTCCCGAATATCAGCAAAGAAACGTTCTCATAAAACTGCAAATAAAATTTTAAAAAGGAGCACTGGTAAATAGGATGGAGATCCAGACCATCAGCTCAGCGCTCCACAGAGCAGGAAACAGCTCAGCCATTTCCACGTGAAGCACACCAAGTGTTGAAATCTTTTTGAAGGCGAGTCCTTGAGGGATTTCTCTAAAATGATGCTTTTCCTACCAAACATTTACACCATGCTGTGTTGAATATATCATATATTCACATATTTATTTATATATAAGATGGTATTTTGATCCACCTCCATCCTGGACATACATTTGTTTGTGTCAAGTAAAATAATCATATTTTTCACTTGACATGAAGAGGAGAAAAGTGGGAGTGGCTACAAAATTCACATTCTGGAGCACATTTCCCACAGTGGGAGACTTATCTTGTGGTCCCCAAACCTCTAATGGCAAGCCAAAAAGAAGGAAGAGAGGAAGTCTGTGCTGGTCTCCAAGTTTTCGTCCTCTGACCCCCATCAAGAACTCCTTAAGGCCACTGTGTCTCAGAGGCTGGATGCAGGATGTGCTGCAGGTGGTCACATCTGCCAGACTACAGGATAAAGAAAAATCAAAGTGCTTTTAACATAGTGCCAAGCCACAGCTAATTAACCTTTCCAACTGGAAAGACCCAGTTCTGGAGCTCGATGGGTGCTAGACCATCTCCCAGGACCTGGGTCACCATCCCTGTGTGCTCACAAGCCTGTGGATCTCTGGGAATAGAAGGAAAGCTGCCAAGTGTCCACTCTAGATTGAAGGTCTGGGGCCAGGACTGGGCTCTCCTTCACCCTGAGCAGCCCAACCCCTCCCAGCCGCAGGCGAGGGCTCGACGTGCCTGCCCTGGGGTGACACGTGCCAGTGCTCTCGGAAAGAGGAAAATCTTTCCTTAATACAGATTAGCACGTGACAGGTGTTAAAAACGTAGGATTTCATATGGGCGTGTTCCGATAGAGATGCACGACTCGGAATCGAGTTATCCACTTGTTTGCTCATTAAATCGCACTGTTGATTGTATGACTGTGCTGGAGATAATGCTGAGGTGCCACTGGCACGTAGGAGAGCTCTGCCACACACAGTATGTACATACTAAAGAATCCAAGAATCCCAGAACAGCTGAGGTTGGAAGGGACCTCTGGAGATCACCCAGTCCAACCCCCTGCCCAGGCAGGGTCACCTGGAGCAGGTGACACAGGGACTGTCCAGGTGGGGTTGGAATGTCTGCAGAGAGGGAGACTCCACCACCCCCTGGGCAGCTGTTCCAGGGCTCTGGAAAGAAGCTCTTCCTTGTGCTGAGGTGGAACTTGAGTTTTAGTTTATGGCCATTGCTCCTCGTGCTGTCACTGGCACCACTGAGCAGAGCCTGGCACCATCCTCTGGCACCCCTGGAGATATTTGTATGGATTGATGGGATCCTCTCTCAGCCTTCCCTTCTCCACACTAACCAGGCCCAGCTCCTGCAGTCTCTTCTCATGAGATGCTCCAGACCACATATATACATATACGTACATACATACATATATATATATATATTTTTTTTTTTTGTGCTCAGTTCCTCTGGGAGGAACCAGTCCTTGACATCTTCAGTAGGGACATGGTAGACCTCCCTTCACACTCTCAGCGGGGACAAGGGCAGACCTCTGCCACGCTGAGGGGGAGAAGATGGAGACCCCTTTCATACTTCCACTGAGGAGAACCCTGTCCCCATCCCCTTCCACCCTGAGGGGGGGACAATGGCTGAGGCCCCCTCACACCGTCGGCGGGGCCATGGCAGAGCCCTTTGCACACCCTGAGGGGGACATGAAGCCCCACCACACCTGAGGGGCGATGTGAGGTGAAAAGCGGACAAGTAGAGGTGGGAGGCTCATATGAAAGAAACCCCCCGCCGTGTTCTCCTCAAACAGAATTTTTAAACACAAAGTTTGCTGCCGTTTTGGTAAAAAAACCCCAAACAAACAAAACCAAAAAACCCACAAACTGGCACTCGGGCGCGGCCCGGGCAGGGCCCCCTCACACCGCCCGGGCGCCAATGGCGCCGCCCCGGCCCGTGCTGCACCGCGCGCCAACATGGCGGCGCCCGGTGAGAGCCGCGCGGGCCGCGGCTCCGCGGCGTTCCCGGGCACCGACAGCGGCTCCTTCCCTTTCCCCTTCGCCGCCCCGCACGGCGCGGCGGGCAGCGCGGCGGGGGAGCCGCCCAAGAAGCCGTGCCGAGCCTGCACGGATTTCAAGAGCTGGCTCCGCGAGCAGAGGAAACAGGCGGCCCCGGGCGGCGCGGTGAGGAGCGGCTTCCCCGCGGGACGGGCGGTGGGAGCCTCCCCGGGCACCCCGCGGGCGGCTGGCGACCCCCAGCCCCTGCAGAGTCCTCTCAGTCCTTCATCCTGCTCCCTCAAGTGTGGGGCTGCGCGAAGGGGCCCGGGACAGGGTTCTCCTCAGTGGGAGTGTGAAGGGGATGTCCATCTTCTCCTCGGGTGTGACGGGAGCTCTGCTCTTGTCCCCAGTAATAGAGTGAGGGGGGATCTACCATGTCCCCAATGAGAGTGTGAGGGGGCTCTGCCGTGTCACCCCCCTCAGAGGGTGTGAAGGAGGCTCAAATGAGAGTTCGAGCTTCTCTGAGATTTTAGGGGGCTCTGCCATGTCCCCAGTGAGGGTGTGAAGGACCCGTTCCCCCATCTCACCTTCCCACCCAGCGCAAAGGGGCTGTTTCCCCACCAAACCCCGGTGTCCCCTCACAACCCTCTCTCCCGCTCCAGGAGCTGGCAGTCGCAGAGGAGAAGGAGCCCCCGCCAGACTGTCCCCTGGACAGTGAGCAGCTGGGCCGCAGCACCTGGGCCTTCCTGCACACCATGGCCGCCTACTACCCCGACCGGCCCTCCGGCACCCAGCAGAGGGAGATGAGGGACTTCATCAACCTCTTCTCCAAGTTCTACCCCTGCGAGCACTGCGCTGAGGACCTGAGGGAGCGGTGAGTGCCCTCAGCGAGTTTTTGAGGATCTGAGGGAGAAGCGAGTGCCCTCAGAGCATTTTGAGCATCTGAGGGAGAGGTGGTTGTCCTCAGTGGGTTTTTTGGGTACCTGAGCGAGAGGTGAGTGTCCTCAGCAGGTTTTTGTGCTGAAGGGGCTTGCCAGACATGCTGGGCTGCCGTAGCTGGTTTGCATATCAGCAGCTCTTCCTGCATTTGGGGTTTGTAGCTACCTGAACTGGTTTCTTCCATTATTGCATCAATCACAGGTACACTTAGTCAAAAAACAAACACCTGTCTTTGTGCTGTTGGGTTGTCTGTGTCATTTCCAGTTGCCAGGACCAGGCAGTGAATGAAGCCAAGCTGCAGCTGTCAGTATTCTATAGATATTTAGTGATAATTACTGTGCTCTTTCTGGGTTCTCTCTGGGACCCTGTGCCTGCTGTGGGTACTGAATTTGGTGACTATAAAGAAGTAACATTTGTTTCCTCTTCCCTGCTTGCAGATTACAGACAAATCAACCAGACACGAGCACCAGGAATAACTTCTCCCAGTGGCTGTGTCTTCTTCACAACGAAGTGAACAGGAAACTGGGGAAGGCTGAATTTGACTGCTCCCGTGTGGATGAGCGCTGGCGGGATGGCTGGAAGGATGGGAGCTGTGATTAACCCAGAGGGGCTGCCTTGGGAGCCCAGCAGACCAATCCAACCCTTGTCAGGGCACTGCAGGGAGACATGAGAGTCAGTGACTGTGTTTGTGTGTGTGTGACAGACTGAAAGGTGAAAGGAGATTGGAAAACCTTATCCTAATGATATTTTGATACGTGATTACACTAATGTGTTACCTGAGGGACTGAGGCCTTATGTTTGGCACAGGAATTGCCAGAAACCTGTGAGATTGAGTCACTGAGAAACTCGGGGAGACCTTTTCATGATGACATTTCCTGATTTTAGGGGCATTTTCTTAGAATTCATTTTCCCTGAGCACAGTTGTGTTCTCTGCAGGCACTACCCTGATGTTTTAGAAAATGCATCTGATTAATTGTAATTTTCATTTCTGTTCCGATAGAGAAAACTCATGGCTGGGTTTAGTGCCAAGCCTGTACCCTCAGATCTCTCTTTCCAGAAACTCCAATGTTTGTTGTTAACCTTGCATCCAACTCCTTTGATAAAAGGCCTGGGGGCAGGTACATTTAATTTAAATACTAAAATCACGGAGCCTACATTTCTCATTTTGGTTTTGTGTTTCAGTTTATCATGTAAGAGGCCATTGGAGAAAGGGAAACTAAAGCATCTCCTCGTCTGAGAAATGGAACAAAGTATCAACAGGGTGAAATTCAGATGTTTTAAGTGAATTGCTAATTTTCTTTGAATCCAGAAGTGATTTGGTGATAAGTTCAACTGAACTACTTATTCTTAAAGCAAATAACCTCTTTGTTTCTGCTGTGAACCTTTGTCTGGCATGAAAATAGCTCGAGACTGATGACTGTGATGAAGCATAGTCAGCTTTAATTATTCTGAGATTAAATTCTTGATTGGTACTTGCTGGCCTGGCGCATACTCTGGTGTAATCCTCAGCTAAAAATCTCTCTAGAAAAGGGCTTTACAAGCCCCTGGAAGTACCTGAGTCCTGCTGAGGACTGTGATGTAGTTTTATGTCATCTTTATTGCAGAGGGGACTCACAGGAGCCCCTCAGGTGTGTTCCTCGGTGGGAACTGGTCAGAACCCAAACCCTCTGTATTTCCCTGAGTCAGCTGTGCTGCATCACTGTGTTGGTAAGTGGGAATGGCAGACTCCAGAGGAGTAACACTAAATCAGTTACCCCACAGTGCATAAAACACAGGCCTTTATAAAAGGAGACACCTACAGAGTCCAAATCATTTCAAGTTTCTCACGTAGGTCGTGATCTCATCCCTTCCTGCACTTCTGGCCGGGAGAAGTTTGCACAAACCCTGACAACAGCAGGTTTTTTTCCTTCTGTGCTTCCTGCTGAGGTTTTGTTGCACGTTTTAGTGAAGCTTCCTTATTTCACGCCCCCCAGCACACCTGTAACTTTACCCTTGCTTTCCTAGTGAGCATTAACTGGAAATGTTAATGGTGCTGCTGTAATTGGAGTGATGACAGCTCTTGTCTGAGGCTTTGCTCCTCACACCTGTGTGTGGGGCTCTTCAGTGGTTAGAAAACCAGTAACAACTTTGGGAACACATCGTAATGGTTTTATGGCACAGGCAAGTCCTTTCAAGTCGGACCTGTTAAAACAAGATGGGACATTTTATGGACTGGTGACTCCTGAACTCTTTATAAATGTCCCTAAACACAACCCCAGCCAAAGTGATGATAAGGTACTGCAGGAGGTGTGAGATCTGTCTTATGATTGAAGGTATCAGTTTATTAGAAGTGCTCAGAAAATTTTCCTCTCAGCGTGTTGAGATTTTTGGAACAAATAAATCCCAGCCAAGATTTGTGTGGTTTTGGTAATAAACTCAGTCCCCAAAATGAAGCACACTGGTATGCACTAGTGGGGAAGGGACCAACAAAAAAGCATTTACTAGGACTGTAGAGAGGAAAAGGAGTGTGAATCCTGCTCTAAATCAGGGGGAGCAGCAGTGGCAACACACAGTTTTGGTCACCTTGTGTGGTTCAGGGAGGTGGGGGACGTGAGTGGGAGGAAAAGTGTGTCCTGTCCTGGCAGGGGTAGGGAAGAGCCTTAAAACTGAAGTTGGCATCTCTAGCAAATACTTCCCAAAAATGAGGCCACCAGCTGTGGCTGCCAGGATGTTTTTAGGGCAGATTCTATCTTTGCTAAGTGGCCATTTGGTAAAATCTGTGCTTGCACTCTGTTCTCTTAGCTTGGCAGAAGAGCTTTGACTTACACATTTCTCAGGCATATCCTCAACTCTGTGGACTTGACTGTGTGAGGAGAGGGAGGATTTGTTTTGCTGCTCATTTGTACCACAAGTTTTAATTTTAGGTAAGGAATTTCCACTGGAGATACTTGTACTCATGTACAGAAAATAGTGAGTTCTCTAAATGCACTTGATTAAATCTAGTTTTAAAAATCTCTGTATTCAAATTATATTTCCCGTTGATGTAAAAATAATAAAGCAACTGAGTTCATTCCTGATTCCTTCTCAATGGGATGGTAGGAAAAGGGATTATACTGTGCTGGTGTGTCTTACCTCTGCATGCCAACATATTCCAGTTATATCTCTGTATATTTATATGTATAGATATATACTGTTGTATTTTAGCTTGATGGCTCAGGTGAGGTTCTGGGATTCTGTGTGGATTGATCAGACAAGGTAGGGCTGCTCCTGGTCCTTTTCTGTTGTGCTGCTGAACTGATGGAATTCTCTGCAGGCCAAGAAGCTACAAAAATTCAGGGATTTTGTACACTGGGTCCTGTCAGGGACATCCCATCCCATTTCCCAGGAAAGGGAAGCTGCTTCCTTTCCATACGAGGAGCCCTTGTGAGGAGGAGCAGGGCCAGGAGCAGGTGCTGCCCAAGGAGCTCGTGGGGCCTTGCCTGGGAGCTGCTCCTGTGTAACAGGTACCCGACTAACCTTGCAGCTTCCCAAATCCCTCGCTGTTTCCATGGTTTGCATTCACAGCTGGAGTTCATTTTTATTTTTTCCTTCTTGTGTTTTCTCAGAAAGCAAAGAGCAGGGAGCCACGAGGGACTCGTCCCCTCCACGGATGGCAGGCAGAGTTGCTAAGCAAGTAACAGTGCAGATGTTGGCAGAAGCACCACTGTGCCTTTGACATTTTTCCAGGGATTAGCTGTTCCTCTGCAGTGTGTTGGGTGTACACAGTGTCCTGTTTACAGTAAGATTCACAAGAATTGCTTTGCTTCTGTGTCTTTTGCCTCAGCCTGTTTCAGGTAGTGTGTGATGTTCTTCCTGTTGGAGTTTCACAGGCTTGAAGAGGGGAGGGTTTAAATTTTGGGTTGGGTATTTTTTGGCCCCTTCCCATCATCATTGATTTGTTTTTCCATTCCTGGCTGTTCAGGGTTTATGTCTGAAGGATGGAGAGGAGCAGTGGAGTATTTTGTGTAGTCAGGATTAAGCACTTCAGTAGAAACAGCCAACAGGGTGGTGTGGAGTCAACTCTTGACTTTGTAGGCTAATAGGGAATATAATAAAACAAGGGAAACAAACCTTGGAAGGCTAAGGAAAACAAAGGAAAGTTCATGGATGGAGGGAAATCAGCAGTTAGAACACAGAACTGTCCAAGGGGACGAGGGTCAGCATTGGGATCAGCTGGGACACTGCCCTGGATTGGCACATCCCACAGGGAAGTGTTCATGAACATTTATGCTGATGCCAGGCTGGCTGTCACTCAGTTCAGGTGGCTTCTGTGTCACTGCAATGTGCTTCACAGGGAAAATTTGCTTTACAGTTCACCAAGCCAACAGCAGAGGGCCACAGAGGATGGATTTCATTGCATTTCCATTTATTTCCTTATATTTCCTTGACTTTCCCATCTCTTACTCTTCTCTGGAACAGACTGCTGCAGATAACACTTTTTACCTCATCCTAATCTCTTTCCTGTGATTTTGGGAGGAGATTTTGGTACCTTCAGATACTTTTCAAACTACTGTGCAAACCTCTTGTCAAATTACCTAAGTGAGGGATGTTATTTCTCTGCCTGCAGCTGAAATCTGCACTTGGAAGCATAATAAAAGACTGGATTCTGTTTCCAGCATGTTTCCTACCCGATCTTCAGCCCACAGTTGGTCAGATATGGAGAAGTTCTGGCTCTTTTTGACCATTAAAAGATTGGAAAGGGTGAATTAACTTCACTGGATAATTCTGTGACAGTGACTTTCTTAACAGGGGCTTGTGCACAGACCAGACATGGGTACAGGAACAGCAGTCATGAAACAGGATCGTTTCCAGTCAGAGAAGGGATCAGACTTCCTTGGAATGGTTGTCATCTGCTCTGGATGCTTTATAGAGGCAAAAGGAAGATCACAGGACAGTCATGACTCCAGCAAAGCTGTTCCTTTGGAGGTTGAGGGATGCAGCCCAGCCCTGCTACATGGAAAAGGTAGGAAGAAAACCCACAGAGTTTCGTGGGAGCTTTGCTTTGGATTAGGAGATCTGTGAGAAAGAAAACAGCTGAGTTAATTTAATGTCTGTCCCACCAGGCAGCTATTTCAAAGCTTCCATGTTTCCCTGAACACCAATGTCAGGTGTCCCAGTTCTGGGTGGTGCTGGATGGGCACTTGCCTTTTCAGTTACAAGAGTGGTCAGGCAAAGCTGGGCTTTCCCTGCTTCTTCCACCCCTGACATCTGGCCCAAGCCACCAGGAGTGCAAAAAAGTGGATTCAGTGACTGTGCCTCTTGTCCTGCTGCTTAGATGGGGTAAAAGATATGCAAAGTGTGAGACAAGGCACGTGGCTGGAGACTCCAGAGATCAAAATTCAGTTCTTGGTCACAAGCTTCTTGCTAGACACAGGTAAATCACTTCATCTTCTGTAGGCACACTTCCACTTCTGCAAAATGGGGATAAAAATAGAGTTTCAGCAGCCTTTGCCTGTGTTCCATATTTAGATGAAAGTCTCTTTTAATGTGCTTGTACTGCACAGCCCTGGGCCTGAGAGTATTCACAGTTATAAAATAACTCAGCTCCATCCATCCCACAAATCTCCTTTACGTCAGGTTACATCCTTCTTGTGAGTCTGAGGACCTGTTAGTGTTATGTTCAGCTAAGAAATTAAGCTTTTCATGTTTTCAGTATAACACTGCAAACACCTCATCCATTGCACAAACACCTCATTCATTACACAAACACTGTGGCCCTTTTTTCCCCCAGGAAAATTTTGTTTTGTGGTGTAACACGAGCAGAAATGGCACTGCCAAAAGGGCTGAGCGGGGAGAGCTCTCCTGGCAGCAGAATGAGAGCTCAAATGAGAATTGTGGAAGCTCTTCATGTCTGGGCACGGCTTGAGCTGCCCTGTGCCCTTGGACTGCCAGCTCTGCTGCCCTGGTGCCACCCCTGCGGGGAGCAGGGGACAAGCACCAAGGCCATCTGGGTAGTCAGGCCCTGCACGAGGGGACTGCTGTGGTCCCAAGGAGGCCGGTCTGGAAAACCCCTTTTGCAGCAGAGTGGTGAGCAGTGGCTGAATCAGATTAGATTACTGGTTTGCCAAAACCCCCAACCGTTTGACGCTGTGGAATATTTGGAGAAGAAGCAGATACCGAGTTGATGAGCCGCTGAGCGCATGGGCAGGGGCACGGTGTTGTCACCAGTGTCACAGTTGCACCACTGAGAGGCATTTTGAAACCCTCTGGGGTTTTGTTCAGTTTGGGTTTTATGCAAGTACTGAGAGATCAACTCTCCTGTTCAAAGCCAGTGCTCCCTCAGTTCACTGAGTTCTCTTATCCCGAAGTGCAGTTAGTGAAGTTTTCCACGTGTTTTTCTGGCACACTTCTCCTGGGTTTATCCTTGCACAGTAACTGCTGGATCCCACCTGAGAAACGGCTGCATCTCACAAGTGGATGAGTAACCAGCTCAGAAATGATCTTCCAGATATTTTTGGATCTCTTAGGGTGGAAGGCTTCTAGGGCTTTCTAGTGATAGTGAGGTAAGGTGTTACTCACCAGGAAGTCCATTCTCTCTGTCATTGGGCAATGGATTTCTAAGCTCCTCTCAACACTTCCATGAGCTCTTGTTTTTCTAAGGGCTGAAAGCAGCACCTGCCAAGCTCTAATGAATGGCAAGCAAAGCACTTCGGAGCAACAACTAAATGAACATGTCTCAAAGTGCTACTTCAGGCCTGCTGCCCTGGGAATGTGAAGGACAAGCTGTTTTCCTGCCCACACCCATGCCAGAGCTGGGTCAGACCTCGGGGAGCTGCTGGAGTCGGTGGGCTGGGAACGTGGCTGGAGCCTGGATGGCTCTCTGGGGCTGGCACTGGGTCCTGCACACCGGGATTGCTGAGCCAGAGCAGCTGCACTCCAAGCACACTGTCAGAGCTGCTCTGAGAACAAGGCAGCTGCACATCGCTGTTCCCACCTGGAGCACCTCTGGGGTCCCCACCACAGGGAGATTTGGACCTGTTGGATGAGTCCAGAGGAGGCCACTGAGTTGATCACAGGGCTGGAGCCCCTCTGCTGAGCTGGGCATGTTCACCTGGAGAAGGCTCCAAGGAGACCTCAGAGCCCATTCCAGTGCCTAAAGGGGCTCCAGGAGAGCTGAACAGGGACTTGGGACAAGAGCCTGGAGTGATAGGACAAGGGGAATGGCTTCCCACTGACAGAGGGCAGGGTTAGATGGGATATTGGGTTGGAATTCTTCCCTGTGAGGGTGGGGAGGCCCTGGCACAGGTTGCCCAGAGAAGCTGTGGCTGCCCCATCACTGGAAATGTTGAAGGGCAGGTTGGAGGGGACTTGGAGCAACCTGGGCTAGTGGAAGGTGTCCCTGCCCATGGAATAGGGGTTGGAATGAGATGGTCTTTAAGGTCCCTTCCAACCCAAACCATTCCAGATTCTACAACTATTTTATTTCAGAGCTGTTAAGTAGAAAATGTATCTGATTGTTTTGCCTGCCAAATCAGGAGCGTCCTACTGCCACAGAGAAAATTCCTTTGGTCCTGCTAAAGAAAACATATTAACTGGTCTTGTCCATTATTCAGCTTCTTATGGGCCAGGTCCCAATCCTGGCCCTTGGCTGAGTGGGTAGGGCTGACCTGAACAGGTTTTGAAGAAGGAGAAAGCCCCCCACCTTGTCTCCTCCGGGTTGTCCTGTCCGTGTATTTACCCCTGAGTAAAACCTGATTGCTTTTTCGTGATAAAAACGAAGGTTAAGAAGTCAGCATGACTTCAGCAGGAGGCAAATCCATACCTTTAATTAAACTCCTGTAAAATCGGAACACAGACAGATCTCAGGCACTTGTCTGTGTGCTGCTGTTTGTTCCCTGTCACTGAAATCCAGGGGGAGTGGTAAATGCAGCCAGAACTTGTTCAAACTGAACTGATGCTCTGGAAAGTGCCATTTCCAAATGCTGCTGTTCTCCATTTGATGGGGAAAATGTCGAAGGTGCAATATCCATCCCTGTTATTGGCTGGCTCTGTGTATCCGTTGATTTGCAGCAATAGGAAGTGAAACAGAAAAAACAGTTTGTGTGTGGGCTGGAGATACGTCCTGAGCTTTATCTGTGCTGTAGCAGGGGAAGAAAACTGGCACCCCATGACGTGAGAAATGATTGTACAAACACTGCACACAGCACAGGTTGGAGGGATGAATCTTGAAGAAAGGGGAGAAGTTTAGGAGCAGGAATATCAGTAGGATACCTTGCCTGATGCACCATGGTCATGCCTGGAAGTCTATAAGGCACATTTTTGTCTGAAAATGGTGATGATTTCTTCTACAGTAACATCTGAAAAGTTCAGGCAGGGTCCTGGTGCTTTGTGCTTTGCATTGTCTGAAATATCCCTGTCCCAGCTGGGACAGGTGGGCTGGGCAAGACGTTTTAGAAAGGGGGAGAATTGAAGTGTCTTTCCCAACATCGTGAGAAAACCAGGAGCAGATCCCACAGGTCCAAATGATTCCCTGTGCAGTAGCCCCAGGAACATGCTGCTTCCCTGGCACTGGGAACCCTCAGGGATCAGGGCAGCCCTTGCCATTGTGACTCTGGGCTGATGGATTCGGGACGGTTTGTTCTCAAAGCATGAAACTGATTTTTGAGGATGCTGGAACAGCTGCTTCTAAACTGCCGAAGCTGATTGAAAATCCCACCTGGGGTAATCCCTTCCAGTTAATTTGGCCTTTGTTCCTGACCTGCAATTCAGGGATGAGCTGGCAGTGATGCTCCTGGCACTGGGGTGCAGTGCCTGGCCAGCTCCGTGAGACATCGTGCCAGAGGAAAGCAGGAGGGACCAACCCACCATTGTCTCCGTGGCCATTTCGGTTTTGCATAGTACAGCGTGATGTCTGCTGAGCTGGTGGCACTGAGGAGTGAAAGGCTGGGTTCTGCTTTTCCTGCTGGGACTCAGAAATAGGCCCAGAGAGACGATGACTCACCTGTAATTGAGAAAAACTGCGTGGCATCACCATGAGCTTTAACAGTTAAATCCTGATCTCACCTGCCAGAGGGAAGAGGCTGGCAGAGCTGACAGGCCAGAATGAGCTGGAAACGGGGCCGAGCGCACGGGAATCCTTGGCTGTGTGACAGCCATGTGTGTGAGGGGCTGGACACACCTGGACACAGGTACCCCCTGTGGTGTGGCAGCGACACTGGTCCCTGCAAGGGGAGATGGAGCTGCAGGGACAGCAGGTGGGAGAAGAGCTGGTCGAGGAGCCGGGAGAAGCCCCCGGCCCCACAGCTCCGCATGCTCCTCCCTGCGACGTTCCTGCAGCTCCCGTCCCAAGCACGGATGATGTCAGAGTTGTCATGGCATCGGTATCTATGGAACCAGGATCATCATCACGGTGCTAGGAAAACTAACTCAGGAGATGGTCCTGGAGCCGCGGGGGGAACTCCTTCCCAGTAATTGAGGGTTTCCCTCTAAGGCTCTTCTTTTTCCTCCTTCCCGCTGTCCATGGGGAGGGAGCAGGATGGGGGCTTGGCCTCCTGCAGTCCCCTGGCAGATCTGGGTGCCCCCTTTCCTGTGTGAGGAAAGCAAGAGCTTAGGCCCTGTCCATCTTCACTTCTCTTTTCTTGCACCAGCTGTGGGTGTGGAACAGCAACGAGCGGCCGCCAAACCCTCCCCTCCGCTCTCAGCTGAAGGTCCCTGTGATCGGCGTCTTGTGCCATAGCTGAGCCTCTGAGGGTCCCCCAAGGGGTGACAGCCACCCTTTCTGGGGGGATGTGCACAGATAGGGTGTTGTCTGAGGGTCAGTGTCTGCAGCAGAGCTGAGCTGAGCAGCGCAGTGACCTCCCTGTGCTCCAGGCATGGCATCTCCT
The DNA here is from genome assembly GCF_036250125.1 of Pseudopipra pipra. Taxonomy (NCBI): domain Eukaryota; kingdom Metazoa; phylum Chordata; class Aves; order Passeriformes; family Pipridae; genus Pseudopipra; species Pseudopipra pipra. The sequence goes on from NC_087564.1 coordinate 15,496,758, forward strand.
CCTGCCAACAGCCCGGGCACTGACAGGGCGTGGGGCTGCCCTGGCCATAGCACAGGTAGCCCCTGCCATTGCACGGTGACACTGGTGACAACACTCTGTCCCTATGCTGTGTTATCCCCAGAAGCAGCACAATGACTATAGGACAGTAATTCTTGGAATAGCACAGTGACGCTGCCAGTGGCAACGTCAGTGTCCCCAACCACAGCACACTGTCCCCAGCCGTGGCACGGTGACCATGGCCATAGCATGGAGCCCATGGCCACAGCACAGTGACACTGGCTGTCTGTGGTGCCCATACCCACCTGCCGGCGACACTGTCACACTGTCACACTGTCACAGTGCCCGTGCCCACAGCCCGGTGACACTGTCACACTGTCACACTGTCACACTGTCACACTGTCACACTGTCACACTGTCACACTGTCACAGTGTCCGTGCCCACAGCCCGGGCCCGTTGCGGAGGGAGCGCGCCCCGCGCCGGCCGCGCGCACCTGCCGGTGCCCCCCCGCCCCCCCTCAGCCGGCGGGTGGTTCCTCCCTCCGCCCGCACGCGGCGCTGCGGACGAGCCCACGCGGGAGGGGCGCGGGGGGGGGCGCGGGTGGGCAGGCGCGCGGCCGGCGCGGGGCGCGCGCGCGGGGCTCGTCTCGGAGCGGGCGGCGGGGGAAGATGGAAGGAGCGTCCTTCGGAGCGGGCCGGGCGGGGGGGGCCATCGACCCCGTGGATTTCCTGAAGCAGCCGCAGACCCTGCTCCGGGTGACCACCTGGGTAAGGCGGCGCGGCGGGGCCGGCGGGGGCAGTGCCCGGTACCCCGGGCGGTGCGGGGCGGGGGCAGTGCCCGCGCGGGGTGCGGTGCCCGCGGCATCGCCCGGTGCCCCTGCGGGGCCGGTGCGCGGTGCGGGGCGGGTGCGTCGCGCCCGTGCCCGTTACATCGTGCCCGGTGCGGGGTCGCTGCGGCGGGGGGTGCCCGGCGCCCGGGCCGTGCTGGCTCCCGGGGGAGCCGGCAGGGAATTCCCTTGGGAATGGGGCAGGGAGCGGCGGGGGGATGCGCCGGTGCCCGTGCCCGGTTCGGTGCTGGAGGATGGGGTGCGGAGCGGGAGGCAGAGGACATTTTCCTGTCTTCCACGCTCCGTGCATGCGTGTGTGTGACAGAAATCCGGGAGCCAGCCCTGCCCAGCTCCCCGTTCTGCTGGAGGGATGGCATGGGCTTTGGCCGTTTCCCGTCCGTGAATTCCTGCCGCGGAGCGGAGAGCAGGCGGTGGAATGGGCTGTGCAGCCACTCGGGAAGGCTTTGGTGGTCCACGACCAGGCAGCACGGGGGCCCGGATGCCCAGGGGTGAGAGCAGCCCCTAATTTGCCTCCCCAGCCTGGCTTTTCTGCTGAGATCTGCAGGTATGCATGGCCTTGGGAGGTCGGGAATGCCAGGTCCTTCCCAAAAGCCCCCAGTAGGAAGGGTCTGTCCAGCTCCGGTGCTTGGCTGGAGGCTGTGGATGAGCAGAGCTGGGCCAGGAATGGATCTGGGGCATCCAGCTTGATGTGGACGGGGCATTTTGGGCAGGGTTCAGGCACTTGGCAGCAGTTGTGTCCTAGAGGCATTGCCTCAGTCTAGAAAACTTGGTCTGGATCCACCTGGATCCTCCTGGATCCTCCTTGAGTGCAGTGGCAAACTGTTGACAGTGGTGTTGGTTTGGGGAATGGTTGGATAAATCTGACCCGCTGTTGGTGAGTTGGGCCCATGTGAGATAAATCTGTCATGTCACATCCAGAGAGCTCCCAGAGATCCCTTTGGGGATTGGACACTGCTGGGAAGCAGGACCAGGATATGGACTATGGAGATGGCTTAGAAAATAGTCTTGTGTGTATTTGCTGGCTGGCTTATTCAGTGGTAAAGTCCCTGGTCTCGTGGCTCTGTGTTCACAGGGAATTGGTGAAAGCCAAGTGCTTACAACTGCAGAAACACATCAACTTAACTTGAAACAAGTGTAGGAACCACTGATATGGCCAAACACGGGATGTGTGCGGTGCCGTCCCATCCAGTTTGCAATACTGGGGGTCAGCTCCAAAGCCCAGTGAGCAAGGTGGGAGGTTCTGCTCTTTTCAGTGGGCTGGGGATTTGGCTGTGGAAGTTCCACAGTAAAAGCCCTTTGCAGCCCTTTTCCCAGGTCTCACATTTGCTGGTAGACCTGTCAGGGACCCTTCTCCATTGCTGCTCCACTTTGGGGGAGCCTTGGTTGGCTTTTCCTTGGCTGCTGCAGTCCAGTTACCTGTGCCTTAAACCACTTCAGACTTAAAACTCTTTTCCAGTGTGAGCTGGGACTGCAGTTGGGTGGGAGGTGTGAGTGGGGGTTCCCTTCCCACCTGCTGTTTCTTGCAGGTTTGGTAGAGCAGAGCGTGTCCGGGCTCCTTCCGAGCGGTTGCTCTGCTGCTCTTACCAGACAAAAGCCATGTCCAGGGGGAGATCTTGGATGGAGGAGGCAGCCAAAGGCTTTGCTGAGGTCTCTGCTGCCTTTCTGTTCTGTTCATTTGTAACTGCTGCCCTGGGTGAGCGTGGCAGTGCTGTGGCACCTGGTGACATCCGTGTTGGCAGCCGGAGCACGGACCAACGCCCGCCATGCTGCTCCTGGATGCACAAAGCAAACACAGCCCTTCCCAGGCTTCCCTGCCTGCCATCCTGGGACATCCAGGCTGCCCATGCCCTGGATGGTTATTCAAAAAGCCCTAAGTTTAGGTGTTGGAGTGGGCTTTCTTCACATGGTTTTCCCTCCTGTGCTTTGGTGGTGCATCCTTGTAAAATGTGGTTACCCTGGGCAGTCAGACCTCACGTTGGAGGCATCACCCTTGCTGTATGTGTGACATTCCTTGGGGAAAAGAGGAGGGATCTGCCCAAGATGTGCTGGGGTGGTGATGGAGAATCACCACAAGGATTTGGGACCAGTCTCACGTGCCTGGAGTGAGCGACTCGGTGCTGGTGACCATTGCTGGGGCTTCCCAACGAGCCACCACCAAAGGAGGCTCCAGTTCCTCTTTGTGACTCCAGCAGCAGCTTCAAGGCCGTGCATTCAGACCCTGTGCTGGCAAACCTCTGAGGGACTGGCAGGTGAATGGTGACTTCAACACAGAAAGCCCCAAATGTCAGTGATGGCCACAGGGGATTCCTGGTTCTGCCTCACACCACAACCTCCCCCTCACAGAGTAATTCTGAGTATCTGAAGGGGGGAAAAACCACTCCTGGCTTGAGCTGCAAAATCAAAAGCTGGAAAGAACCATTTAACAGTTCCTCATTCATCTCTTCCCCCTCTGTCTGATGCAGTTTGTCAGATGAAGATGTGATCGCTCTTGTGGTTTCCTTTTGAGACATTTTTTGCACAGCAAAACAGACTGGATATTCACGAAGGATGCCCACAGAGTCATGAGTTCCTTTCGCTGTCACTGCCCGTGCCAGCCAGGCTTTCAAGTGGCCACTCAGCTTTGCAGGGGAATTGTTCTCTTGATGTACATTTAGGTTTGGCTTTTAAAGGCAGTTTTGGAAAATATACTAAGAAATGTTTCCAGTAATCCCCATGATTTCAGTCAGAGCAGCAGTAAAAGTGCGGTGCCTACACAGCTGGAAAACCCTTTCCTGCAACACTGGCAGCTGCCTGACCTGATCTGCTGCCTCTTATTTCTTAAAGTTGAATAATTTTGTAGTTGAAGGCAGAACTTAAGTTTAGCATTTTTGGTAATGGACTTATAGGGAAGTTTCACTGGATCTGAGCTGAAAATGGTTCTAACTTATCATTTTCTGTCATCACTGGTCTCAAGCACTGCTGGTGTGCCATGTGCTCAGATTGCAGTACTAGATTAGGAACTTTGAATGGGCGCTGTGTTCCAGCACCTCTTGCCACATTAGAAAAAGTAATTCAGTAAAAATCAGTCATGTGGTCATCAACATGCATCCTCCCTAGCTGATTAGCCTGGTGGACATGTCCATAAACCTATTACAGCCAGCATCAGACCACCTCTCTCTGTGCCAGGAACCGCGTCAGGTCTGACCTCTGTGGTCGTAGCCGTGGTCCCGTGGGAGATCTGGCGGTGCCCAAAGCAGTTCTTTAGTCTTCACACCCTCCAGTAAATTATGCAGATCTGTGCTGGAAACTTCCCTATGACTGACAACTGCAAAGATAAACTGGGGAGGGACCCGGGCCCTGATTTCCCCTGGGTCTGAGCTGGGTGGGCGTTGAGGGAGGCTGGTCCTCTGCCAAGGGTCCAACTCGTCCCTGAGTGGAGAATGTGCCCAAGGGATGTGTGTGGCTTGGCACGAGGGCTTATCCAGGGCTTAGGGAAACACTCTGTGCTAAGCAGGATTTGGCCTGTGCTAATTTGACCTTAATTGTTTTCCCTTCTCGTTTGATGGTCCATCCTTCACTTGCTAGGCTCGAGGAGTGCTGAGCAGGGTGGCATTTGGCTCACTGGTGCCCACACTGGAGTGGTGAGGGGTGACCCAGAGGCTGGTGCTGACTCCCTGGTGTGGTTTGTGCCCAGCACCATCGATCAGGAGCCGCAGCAGAGGAAATGAGCTCGGGGTTATTTGTCTTCATGCGCTGCGTTTCCTTGATGCTGACTTTAATGGTTGCTTGCGTGTGTAATCAAAGCAGGGCTTTGCAGTCTCCTACAACCCCACACCTTCTGGTGATGTTTTTTATAGGTCCCAAATCAGTACAGCGCATCAGCAGTGGGAACATCTCACCTTAAAATGGCTGACAGTTCACACGCCAAAGCTTTCAGCTCGTGCTCCCTTGTGTTATTTGCTTTTTATTTTCCTTGCACTGGCTGTGCTCAGACCACGAGGTCTCCTGGAGCACGTTTTAATCGTTGGGCTGCAGAAGGCTGAAAGCAAGGGGGGTGAAAAATGTGTGTGTGCTGGGGTGCAGCAGGTTCAAGCCCCAGGAGGGAACAGGGAGCTGCAGAGTATAACTCCAGAAGGGAGTCAGGCAGCCTGACCAGCCACCGGCCTCCAGATGGTAAAAACCTGGTGCAGAGAAGGCAGACACGTGGCTCCAGCTTTATCCACACCTAAAAAGTATCTCTCTCCATTGTGGGCACACGGGTGTCCCAGTGCCCTGGGCTCCTGGGATGGCAGCTCTGGGTCCTGCAGAATCACAGAATTCTGGAATGGTTTGGGTTGGAAGGGAGCTTAAAGCTCATCTCATTCCACCCCCTGCCACAGGCAGGGACACCTTCCACTAGCCCAGGTTGCTCTAAGCCCCATCCAGTCTGACCTTGGACACTTGCAGGGATGGGGCAGCCACAGCTTCTCTGGGCAACCTGTGCCAGGGCCTCCCACCCTCACAGGGAAGAAGACTTTTCCTGTTGTCCTGTATTCCAGAAATGCTGTCTGGCCTGGAGAGGTCTCCTCTCTTGCTTGGAAGCAAACTTTAAACTAGGGGAACTGGGCAGCTGGCTTTCACTGCAGAGTGAGGTCCCAGTTTCTCCCTGGTTTGCTGGAGCACGAGCTCCCTTTGCCCTCGCACGAGTGTCCCCGTGGGTCCGAGCGCTTCCCACACCTCCTGACCAGCCTTGTGCTCCCTCCCAGGATGTGACTGGGGCACTGGAGCTCCTCTGTGTGCCTCAAGTGCAACTCTGAATGGACAGGCTGGGAGAAGGGAGCTTTCCTCCTCCCCACCCTCCCCACTGGTGGTCTGTGCCACCGGAGCTGCCGGAGCCGGGGCTCCCATCGCTCAGGGCTGAGGAGCCCCCCACCAGGAGCCCCCCACCAGGAGCCCCAGCACATTCCTGGGGAAGCTTTGGCAAGGAGGATGCAATTCCACACTGGAGTGCCTGGAGAAAATTTATTTTTCTTACCCATATCTTGCACTGGTTCATCCAGCAAGAGCAAGATTTGCTGCTGGTTGTGTTAGGTTGTTCAGCTGGAGAATGGAGTGTCCTGTGAAGGCTCCTTGGCAAATCCTGTGAGATATCACTCAGGCCCATGGAATCTCACTCACAGTGCAAAATCTGACCTTGTATTTTTACTTTCAAGTCTCTGGTTGGGGGGTTTGGGCCGCTGTGGTTTGTAGAGGTGATTAGAAAATGGCACTTGTTTTGCATGAACTTTAAAAAACACGGGGTTTATTTTCCCCCATCTACCCACATTTTCTCAGAAAAAAAAAAAAAGGCATTTTTTGATCTATAGTTAGAATGACAACACCAAATCTATTCTCACTAAAATGTTTTACCAGCACCAGTTGTTTTTTTTTTTTTTTAAGAAAAACTAACATTTCAAACATGGGGTGAGGGAGAGAAAACCCATGTTTTGACAGAGGCATGTTTTGACAGGAGTATTTCAGCCAGAGCTGATGTTTTAAGCTCATCTATCAAACATATGTGCTTGAAATTTGTTACTATTTTGACCACCCAAGATTTTGATGTACAAAACATTTCCCATGTTTTGTACATCAAAACGTGGTCATGGGGGTCTTATGGGATGAGCCACTTGGGTTGTCTGGCAGCAAGAAGGATGCCTTGCTTCCCAAAGCCCCCTGGAGCTGGAAGATAAGTGGTAAAACTTTTCTGGGCATCCTCCATCAACAGCCCCGGGTATGCAAACCTGGTGCAGGTACCAGACCTCTGCTCTGTGACATCCTCAGTTGTATTTACAGGAGCTCTGCCTCACCCACCAGAACTCTGGGCTCCCACCAGGCTCCCAAAGGCATGGGGAAGGTTGTTACTGCTGGGAGAACGGAGTAAAACTCTGTCAGAGGAGCTGAGTACAAGTTTGCTGCCCTGCCAGAGAAGTAATCGCGTGGAATCAGGGGTTCTCAATTATTCATGATTTCCAGAATCACATTATTTCTTCCAGGGCCTGTTTTACTAATGCTGTTGCTATTTCTGATGGTAAATAACAATTTTGCATTATTTATGAACGGATTTTTTACAACTGCTGATGTTACAGCTGCTGCCAGAGCACTGGGAAAATCATTATTGCTGTTTGTTGTTGTTTCTTCTGTACACACAGTGCCCTTGTTGTGTGCATGGTGATGGTGATGGTGGTGATAATGATGGTGATGGTGGTGATGATGATGGCGATGATGATGGTGATGATGAGCTAAGGGTGGCACTGGTGAGGAACAAGGTGCAGATGCCAATGGGTGACTTGGGTGGCCACTGAGCTTGTGGCTGGTGCTCAGAGCTGAGCTGAGCTGGGGATGGATGGAGGACAGGACCCAGGTCATGATTAAATTCCAAGAGCAGGAAGGTCTGATTACCTCCCTGTTCCAGAGGTAACTGCTTGCAGGAACTCCTACACACCTGAGATGGGGTGTACTCCACAGACTCTGCTGCTTCTGCTCATCATCTATTTCAGATGACACCCTACAGATCCAAACCAGGTCCCTCACCAATCCCATCTCATTTTAGTAGATCAGTCTCTTGCAGATCCACTTCTTTGTCCTCCAGTTTGGAGGAGACTCAGTGGAGATGGTCAGAGATGTGTTTGCTTATGGGACACTTGCCTTTGTAAGTAGCTTCAGGCAGAGGAATTCCAGAGTCACTGAGGTTGGAAAGGCTCTCCCAGCCCATGGAGTCCCCCCTGTGCTCCATCCCCACCTTGTCCCCCAACCCAGAGCACTGAGTGCCATGGCCAGGCCTTCCTTGGACACCTCCAGGGATGAGGACTCCACCACCTCCCTGGGCAGCCCCTTCCAATGCCTGACCACCCTTTCTGATGTCCAACCTGAACCTCCCCTTGCACAGCCTAAGACTGTGTCCTCTCATGTGAGGAAACTCTGGCCCAGCTTCACTCCAGCACTGGAAGGAATTTGGAGGAGGTAAATCCAAATTAAGTCCTTTGGGGAGGTCAGGGGTGAGGCATTTGGCCCATGCTTAGGAGAAAATGTCTGTCACAATGTTACGTTAAAGACTGTTTGGGTCTTTGGGGGTGGTTTGCTCCATTTCCCCCCTCTGTGATGTGGCTTCCTGGGGGGTGCTGGAGGTGACCCATGGCAGGGCAGCAGCACTGGGACACGGGTGACTGTGAAAGCCACCTGCTGTGGCTCCTGGGCTGCTGCCCCTGTGTCTCCCATCCCTGTCTCATGCCCCCCATGTCGTGCTGTTCCTGCGGGTGCAGCGGGAGCTGATCGTGCCCCATGTCCGTCCCCAGCGGCTCCCAGGCAGCCTCTTGTCTCCCCTCCCGCATTCCTGGCCTCCAGCAGCGCCTGGGGAGCTGGGAGCCAGGCAGGGATGTGGGCAGGGATGCAGGCAGGGATGCAGGCAGGGATGCAGACAGCCAGGGCTGAAATCAGAGGCTCACAGCGGGATGGACGGTGCCTGCAGGCCTCCCTCCCCTCCTGCTCACAGCCCAAGGTGCAGGCATGGGGCAGCACTTCCCAGGCTCTGATGGAGCAGGATCCAGAGTGGATTGGGATGCAGCTGGTCCCGCAGCTTCCGCTCCTGCCTTTGGTGTTGGGAGATAAGGGATTTACTTCAGCCTGCAGCGTGGTGAATGGTATTAGTGCAGGCTGCTGCTGCCAGCCCGCTCCTTCCCTGCCTGCAGGGATGAGACACCCTCCTGTCCCAGCCACCAGCAGCCCCCCTGCCCTTCTCTCCCTGTCAGGGCCCAAACCGGGTCACTGGATAACGGGGGCAGGTCCTGCATCCTCCAGCCCCTGCTAAGCCAGGTGGAAAATTGCCCAGTCATTCCCAGGGCAGCCTGTCCCCTGTGCCCAGGTGAGCTGCTCCCCACCTCCCGTCCCCCCTCCACCAGGCATCCAGCCCTTCCCTGGCTCAGCCTTCAGCAGCTCAGTTATCCTCTGGCACTTCATTCCTCCTGGCTCCACAGGGACACAGGGAGTTTATCCAGAACAGCCTGATGATGGAGAGCAGCATGAGCACAAGGACTGTGCAGAGACCTGCCCCGTCTGTTTATTTTTACCCTCCCCAGCCTGTCTGGAGGAAACATCCTTAAAATACTCTGCAAGGCAGGGCACTGAAAGGCAGGCAGGCTCACAGGAGAGGACCACCAGGTACCATCCACCAGCCCTCTGGCTGGAGCCACCAACCAGACAGGAGTCAGGATCCGTCTCACAAATGCCATGTTGCCATGGAGTCAATGACAGGACTGAATCCAGTTATGTTGCTGTTGGAAAAGGGAGGTAAATGTAAACAGCAGCAAGCTGTGTTTCCTCCTTCCTTCTGCAGATCTTCTCCATCGTGGTGTTTGGCTCCATTGTGAATGAGTGCTACGTGAACAAGGACAGCCAGAGCTCCGAGCTGCTCTGCATCTTCAACGAGAATGAGAGCGCCTGCAGCTACGGCGTCGCCGTCGGCATCATCGCCTTCTTCGGCTGCATCTTCTTCTTCATCGTGGACCTGTACTTCCAGCAGATCAGCAGCGTCAAGGACCGCAAACGGGCTGTGCTGCTGGACCTCGGCTTCTCAGGTACCTCTGCGGGCTGAGGGAGGGGCGGCTCTGGCTCCAGGGGGTCGGAGCTGGGCCCTGCAGCTCCACTCCCGAGTCCTCCCCTCTCCCCCCACGGCCTGACACAACTTCAGTGCCTCGTTCAGGGAGAACAGGGGTGGCAGGGGCCTTGTTCCACCCAGCCATGAGCTCAGGGGCAGTGGTGAGGAAGCTGCATGTGGTGGCTTGGGGGCAGAACCACTTGTCTGTGTCACTGCTGCAGCTGGAGACATTTCTGAGCTGGCTTTGGTGAGGCCACACAGAGAAGTGAGGCTTGATGGTCACGTCAGAGACCAGATGGGGGTTTTACCCTCCCACATCAACTTCTGGCTCATGAAAAGGTGGTTTCATCAGTCGTGCTGAGTCTGGTTTCACTCTGTGCATGTGTTTGGAGCAGAGCAGAGGCAGTTTCTGCACCCCTCTGGCCCCCCTCACTGTGGGGAGGGGGGCTGGGACCCCCAGGGCTGGCGTGGACCTTCTGTGCCCTCTGGAGCCCCTGGACCTGAGGCTGATCCGTGCAAACAGGAGCAGGCAGGATGCCTTGAGCTGGGAGAGAACATCCTCTGCTCGGCTGCTGCGGGAGCTGCCTGGCTCTGCTGGCAGCTGATGTTCCCCATTCCCAGGCTCTCGTGTCAGCAAAGTCTGAAGGTGATTTATCCAGCACAGGCGTCGCTGGTGGCTCTCTGTCCCAGATGAGAGCATCCATCATCACCTCCCTGTGCTGGCCTGTCACTGAGGGTGTTCTCTCCTTGCTGGAGAGCTCATTTCCATGGTGCTGGAGCACCGGTGTCCAGCCCTTGTTAGGGAATATTTACAACCCCTTCCATGAGGCTCGGTGCCTGAAACCCTTGGATTCAAGCAGAAGGGGAACATCACATCCATCTCCTGGCTGCTGCTGCGTGTGGCAGAGTGAGGCTGCAATCCTCCCTCCCTGCCTTCCACCTCCTGGCAGTCCTTTGCTCCCTGCCAGGGATGTGGGAACTGGCACTGCTCTCCATCTCTGCCTTATTTCTCCTTGGTCCTTGTCATACATCCACTGACTGAGGGAATGAGAGTATCATGGAAGCCTGGAATGGTTTGGGTTGGAAGGGATCTTAAAGCCCATCCAGTCCCATTCCCTGCCATGGGCAGGGACACCTCCCACTAGCCCAGGTTGCTCCAACCTGGCCTTGGACACTTGCAGGGATGGGGCAGCCACAGCTTCTCAGGGCAACCTGTGCCAGGGCCTCACCAACCCCACAGGGAAGAATTTCTTCCTAAAATGCACCTGGGAAGTAACTGGGACACAGACAGGGGTTCAGGCAGGGCCACCACGCTGCAAACAGCATTTGCAACTTTCTCTTCCAGCTCTTCCAGCTGCTCCTGTAGATAGGGGTTTGCTTGGGACCAGGCTGGGATTAGGGTGGTAACACATCTTTCCTGGTGTTTGCACTCTGTTGTCTGCAGATCCTAAAATGATAATTATCTCCTGGCTCTTGTGGTGCCTCCTGGCGTTTTCCATTTCCCCCTGTGTGCTGGAGGTTGTGGAGCTGCTGCTGGAGCAGCCGGAGCTGGGACTGGCACGTGCAGCCTCGCCACGTCACTGCCAGCTCAGCCCTCCTTGGGGGGTTTTAAAATCTGTGTCAGCCCTCCAAACTTTGAACCACAGCTGGCTTGTGTTTCTGGAGATGCTCTCTGTGCCTGACCCCATCTCCTCCATCGGCAGCAATTCCTGCCTTCCCGTGGCACTGCAGGGAATCCTCCTCCTCTCAGGGCTGCAGGCAGAGCTGATGTGGAGGGGAAAGGCTCGTCTCTGCATCACCAAACCTCTGGGAAGTCCACATGGGTGGCAGGAGAAGCAACCCCAGGGACACGACTCTGGCTGGTGGTTTCAGGATGAGGAGGGTCGGGTCTCCCCCACCTCGGTGCTGCGGAGGAATTTGGCAGCTGCAGTACCCGGCACAGCCGGTGCACGGTCGGGAATGTGCATGATGTCATTGTAACTCCTGAAAGCCCTCGGGTGACACCAGGGACAGATGGGCTGTGATGGCACTGGGGACCCAGACTCATCTCACACCAGCCAGCACCATCTCTGGGGTGTGCATCTCCTTGTGTCCAAATTTAGGGGTTGGATCTGCTTCCCGTAGCAGGGAACAGCTGCTGGTAAAGCCCTGTTGTAACAGAGCTGGGGAGCAGAAAACATCTCTGACCCTGAGGACCTTTAAGGAATAAATCCCAGAGGTCACTGACAACAAGCCATCATCCTAAGGGGAAGTGAAAGTGCAGAGGCAGAGCTTTGGTAGTTTGGTGACAGGACATTTCTGGTGAAATTCTGTGCTTTGGAAAGGGAAAGCCTGGCTGATCCTTGCTGTGAGGGCAGTTTCCTGGCCAGGCTGATGGAAGTGTGGATGGTTGGGAAGCCCCAGGCCCAGCTGTGCAGGAGAAGGAGACAAAGAATGTGGCTTCTTAAACTGCAATTAGGAGCAAACTGTGAGTTAAAGGCAGTGGGCCCTGTGACTCCAGCACTGGGTGGGGATGCTCATGTGCATTTTATATCCTACTTAGGGACAACTGGCAAGATAAAAGGGAATAAAGGGAAATAAAGGGGAATAAAGGAAGGTTCTCCCTCTCCCTGCAGTCAGACAGCCAGCAGCCCCAGGGGACTGGCAGTGTGGCTGCTCATACTGATGTGCTGATGATCCTTGGGAAGGTGCTGGGTGGAATCAGCACCAGGAATCAGCATCAGATCAGAATTCCCAGCATCCACACATGCACTGACATCCAAATTGGAGGGTGGGGGGACCTCAGGAAAGCTGGAGACCCTTAAAACAGCATCATGGGAGGCTCCAGGTTGTGCAGCTCCTCCTCCCAGCTCTGGAAAGCATCCCTGCTCCTTAGGCTGTGTGCTCTTGGCTTGTTTCTTGACTGTTTGCTGAGCTCCTTGGCATCTGGCAGAGCTGTTGGCTGGTGATTGAATTAGGGGAGCTGCAGCCATATCTTGCTCAAACAGCTTTGGTTCCAGTAAGGAATAATCACCAGAGTATTTTTGCTCAGTTCCACAGCCCCAGAGGGATTCTCTGCAGGGAGGAGCAGAGCTGTCACGTGTGTCACAGAATCACAGGATTATGGAATGGTTTGGCTTGGAAGAGACCTTAAAGCTCATCCAGTTCCAGCCCCTGTCAAGGGCAGGGACACCTCCCACTATCCCAGGTTGCTCCAAGCCCTGTCCAACCTGGCCTTGGACACTTGCAGGGATGGGGCAGCCACAGCTTCTCTGGTCAACCTGTGCCAGGGCCTCCCCACTCTCACAGGGAGGGATTTCTTCCCAATATCCCATTAAATATACCCTTTGCAGCAGCAGGTGGGGTCCTTGCAGGAGAGGAGGTGACAGCACTGACCAGCTCTGTTCTCTTCCAGGTTTCCTGGCCTTCCTGTGGTTTGTGGCCTTCTGCTTCCTGGCCAACCAGTGGCAGCGGACGACGCTGACCAGGGCCTTTGCGCAGGGGGCTGATGCTGCACGGGCAGCCATCACCTTCTCCTTCTTCTCCATCATCATCTGGGTGAGTGCAGCCCAAGCTGAGCTGGGCAGGGCAGACACAAAACCTCCTCGGGGCAGACACAAAACCTCCTCGGGGCCCAGCACCGGGCTGGAGGAGGAATCTGGGGAGGGTTTGGAGAAGTGAATCCTGGTGGGCACTGAGGGGCTGCACTGAGGGAACTGTGGGCCCTCCACAGATGAAACTGGTGGTTTCTTACCCAGGAAGCGTCAGCTCAGTCCCCTCTCTCTGGGTAATTCCAGGCTTCCCCTTCTCCTGCACCTGGAAAGTTGTGTTCCCGTTGAGAACGTGTCACCAGCCACGAGCTGCCCTGATTTCGGGGCCTCGTTAGAGGCCAACCAGTCCCCAGGAGCAGGTCACTGCTCTGACCTGGTTTCATGGGATGGCAGGGGGATTTTGGGAGCTCTCAGGCTCATCAGCTCCCTGGGACAAGCCAGGCTGGCCCCTCTGCTGTCCACCAAAAGGCAGGGGCTTGTAGAAACCTGCTGTGCTCCCTGTTTTTGGCTTTGTGCATCCCCAGGGACACAGGGGCAGGGGAGCTTCTCCCAGAGCCCCTTTCCTACAGCTGCTGGACCCCACATGTCGTGGGGGCCTGTGCCACTCAGGGGGCTCCTGCTCCACAGACTGTGTGTGGAGAAGCCAGGACAGCTCCGTGTCACCTCCGCTCCTCCAGTTTTTCCTGGGCAGAGAGCCCCAGGATGTGCCCTAATTCCATTTTGCCTTAAGGGAATTGGGGCAAAAGCCAGCCCGAGGTTTTCCAGCAGCAGCCTGGCTCCAGTTCCTCACCAATTCAACTGCTCCCTGATTTATGATTATCCAAATAAATCTCTTTTAATCCCAGCTCCCCACAGCTCTTCTCCATCCCTGTGTTGCCTGAGTGCCCGTTGAGTGCAGCCCCCAGGGCTTCCCCTCAGCATCTGCTCCCACCCCAGGTGGGCAGCGGGGACACCACTCCCCTGTTACCATCCCAGAGGATGGCCAGGATGGTTGGGAAGCCATTCTCAGTGTCTACAGGCATTTTTTTCCCCCTCCTGAGCCTGTCATGTATAAACTAATTGAAATTGTTAATGAAACCTCCTGAAATCAGAGCGAGCACTCACAGCTCTGCTGCCCACATTTCCCACCCTTTGTGACCTCAATTCTGGCAACCTGGAAGAGGGTGAAGGAGTCTTGGCAGAACTGACCTATTTTCCTGGCCTGGCACTCATCAGTTTTCCCTCCCCACAGCACAGGGGTTCATTGGTGCCAGCAGTGCCAAATCTGCACAGACAGGGGTCTTGAGCCCAGGCTGCAACCCCCACCCCCAACACAGCTTTGGGGTCAACCTGTCACACAGAAATGGCCCCTTTAGGGTTACAGGGTGGGCTTTGGGCTGGATTAGCTCATGGTTATAACAGAGTGGGGCAGCAGCTTCTTGGGATGCTGCCAGGTGCTCAGTGCTGGGGACGTGGGGTCCTGGGGGAACTCAGGGTCCTGGGGGGATGTGGGGTCCTGGGGGACCCTGAGGGCAGGGTCCTGAAGGGACACAGGATCATGGGGGAATGCAAGATCCTGAGGGCACTGTGGGATCCTGGGGGGATGTGGGGTCCTGGGGGAATGTGAGATCCTGAGGGGGTTGTGGAATCCTGGAGGGAAGTGGGGTCCTTGGGGAATGTGAGATCCTGAGGGGGTTGTGGAATCCTGGAGGGAAGTGGGGTCCTGGGGGAGTGCAAGGTCCTGGGAGGACGTGAGGTCCTGAGGGGTCACGGGGTCCTGGGGCCATGCAGGGTCCTGGGGGGTTTGTGGGATGCTGAGACCATGCAGGTTGCCCCCCGTGACCTCCTGCTCCTCCCGCAGGTGGTGCTGGCAGTGAGGGCCCTGCAGAGGTACCGCCTGGGCACGGACATGTCGCTCTTTGCCACCGACCAGTTCCCCGCCGACCCGAGCGCGCCGTACCCCGGGTACCCCGTGGGCAGCGGCACCGAGAGCACGGAGACCTACCAGAGCCCCCCCTTCACCGAGACCTTAGAGGCCAACCCCAAAGGTTACCAAGTGCCAGCGTACTGAGGGCCCGGGGCGTCCCCGGGGCCGCGTCCCACGGTGCAGCACCGGATCCGGCCGATCCCAAATGTATTCAGTCCCATTTCCTTGCCGTGGCCAGTCAGTGCTGGGTCCCTTTATTAGCTCGTTGTGCAGTGAATTCTGTACAGTGGTATTGGTTCTTGTCTTACCTGTCCCAGGGTTTCTAAAAGCAGTGTTCCCTCTAAGCCAGAAGGAAGGAAGGTTGTTACCACATCACCTACACGTGGGGAAGATGAATAAATGCCCTCTCTAAGCCTTGGTGCCGGGTGCTGGCTCTGCTGGGAAAGCCCAGGACACCTTTTCCTCTTAGAAAACAGTAGCTGAGGAGTTATTTCTCTCATTCTGAGGAGTTATTTATCTCGTTCTTCCAGAGCTAACACAGAATCTGTTGAGGGTGGGTGGGTGGTGGGGAGGGTTGGGCTCCTGCTGAGGAGCTTTCCAGTCCATGTTCCATGGAAAGTGCCAAATTCACAAGGAAGTTAAGTGGTGTCTGTGTTACTTTTCTTTGTATATATTTACTGTACAAAACAAATATCCAAACAGGTGTTTCAAACTTGGCTTAGAGGCACGGGGGGAGGTCACAGTGGGTCGGGGTCAGGGTCAATATCCAGATTAAGTCTGTTCTTCAATGGGTTCTGCTCAAGGGTGTAAAAAGTTACTGTTTGAAACTGGAAACCAGTTCAGCAGTAGCTGGCTGCTAACTGGGAATAGCCTGTGATCAGCAGGATATGGCATGTTGTGGTTCTGTTTGTTCACCAGGGAATTGGGAAGTTTCTGGTTGGCAGCGCTGCCACGTCCTCCCGCTCAGCCCTGGCACCAAGGGCGGGGGCTCAGATGCAAAGTCCAAGGCCATTAGGAGCAATATTGGACTTGTGTTTTCATACTGGGAGCAGCCACCATCTGTCAGCTGCAGCAGAACCCCAGGTGGGGACATGTGTGTCACCCTGCAGTCTCCAGAAATGAGGAATTCAGGCAGGGAACTGGAAAGGCTTCACAGGCCATTGAAGTCCCTCCCGACTGGGCTCACATGTTTGGAAATGGGGGGAGAGAGTCAGTGAAAAGCACCCAGGAAAGAGGCTCAGTTTGGAGTTTCAGCTGCAAAATTCCTGCCTTGTAAAAACAAAATATGTAAAATCCAGTGGGTCCTTGTCAGCCACCTGCCGGCTTTCCCTTCCAGCTTTCCCTTCCAGCTTTCCCTGCCGGCTTTCCCTGCTGGCTTTCCCTGATAACTTTCCCTGATGACTTTCCCTGCCTGTGCAGCAGCTGATCCAGGCCATGTGTCCCTGAGGACTGAGCAGAGGAGCTGAAACTTGACTTCTTGACCCCCTTGGTGGCAGCTCCATCCTTGGAGACCCCCAGCTCTCCCAGCTCTCCAGCACTCCGGGATCTTGCCTTGCCAGTTCCCTCCGGCAAAGCCGCTGCTGCCTTCGCCCTCGTGAGGAGCAACAGTCAGAGCCTGCTCCTCCCTGTGGAGCAGGTCCTGGTCACCACCACCACAGCTCATTCCTGCTGCCAAATCCCATTTAAACCAAGTAATCAGCAGCAAATCCTCCTGAGCGGTCACTGCCGGTGACAAAGTGCATTCCCTGCCTCCCTCCATCCAGGCCGAGTTCCATGAGCATTCCCTGGCTGTGCCAGTGCTGAGCTCCTCACAGGTGCCTGACCAGGGACACCCAAACCCCAGGGTAGCCTAAATGAATTCCAGGATCTTTGTGGTTTTGTGGAGCCAGTCTTGCTGGGAAAGGAAAAACCCCAAGGATTTTAATACAGGGTCCGGTAGAACTGTAGCAATATTTTCCTTAGAGGGAACACTGAAACTTTAGCAGCACAACCAGTACTCGTGTTAATATTTTAGCAAAATTATAATCAATTTAAATGTTTAAATTGATTGTACGTGAGATAATGTTCGTTCGGTACAGTGTATTTTTTCTAACTATAATATAACTGTTCCAGAGTTTCCTTGTATCCGTGAAGAGCTAAAGCTGTGTCTGCCTGCGGGACGTGTCCTGCCCCCTGTACCCCCCATGCTGAATATTACACGCTCTGAATGTCCCCCCGAGGCCTGCATTGCCTTTCTTTGCCCCACACGCACATCCCACCACGCTCGGTGCCAGGACTGACCTCGGGAGTCAGGGAATGACATGGGAATGCCGCCGGCACAGCTCCAGCCCCCGGCTGAGGCACCTGGTTCTTCTCGAGGTCAGCAGCTTGTTCCAGCTCTTAAAAATCAGTGTTACCTTCACCTTGCAGGCAGCACTTGGCTGCTCTGCTGGGCAGGAGAGGAGGAGGAGGAGGAGGAGGAGAAAGGGCTTGGGCACCCGAGAGGCTTCCTGGCAGCAGGAAGGTAGGACAGATTGTTCCTTGATTAAACCAGAGCAGGGAATAACGTGTCCAGCCACATCAACAGGCACCTCAGGGGAGGTTAACTCTGATTCCTCTGCACCCAAAATGCCGGTCCCTGTCAGGGAGGGGAGCCTGTCCCTGCTGGGGTGGCACTGGGACAGGCAGCTCGGACAGGCAGGACACCCATAGCTGGGGTGTTTTCCCAGGGAATAGTGATGGGTTTATGTAGGATGTGGCCACACTGAGGCAGGAGGGGACAACCCAAAAGTCAGGTGGCCCCATAGCAGCCAAGATATGCCAGCCTTGAAAGGAGCATTGACCCACCTCAGCCTGACCCAAACACTCCCCTTTTTGGGTTGGCGGGGGGGCTGTTGCCGAAGGCCCCACGTGCAGCTCCCCAACCCCACAGCAGCCTCCACCCAGCTGAATCCAAACATGCTCAGAGGCAGGGTGAGACACAACCCCACAGCCTGGCCACTGACACCCTGTGCCTGGAATCCTGCCTGGAATCCTCTGTGAGCCCCGCCAGTGTCCCCACGAGCTGCTCGGTGTCACCCTGCAGTGCCCGAGGTGCTGCCACACCTCAGTGTGTCCATGACCCCTTGGGCAGATCAGAGTGTACAGGTGGGGCTGGAATAAATACAGCCCAAGGGGCCCATGGTTAGAGAACTGGAGCCATGGGAGCAGGAACTGCTGTACTGGGGGTTCAGGTATTTGTAACATCCATTTCCACCTTCTTTCTCCCCAGTTTTTTCTCCCAGCCCATTTGATGTGGTACAACAGCACTTGTTCCCTCATAACTACCCAGACCACATCCTAAAAACGTGCCAGGACTGTCCTGAGCATGCCAAGGCTGTCCCAAAACCACGCCAGGACTGTCCTGAGCATGCCAGGGCTGTGCCATCCTCACAAGCTGTTTATGCCCCTCTGTTCTCCTCAGAGCTCGGGACCCCCCAGCACCTCAAGCTCGCAGAGGGCAGGACTCTGCTGTGCTCAGCTCAGCCCAAAACCTTCTGTTAGCACTGAATTTGGGTGTAAAGAGCAGAATTCCAGCAATCCCATGCTGAGTTCTGCCCAACCCCCCTGCTCCAGGAGGCTCTGCCAGGACAACGTGGGTGTTTCCCAGCGCTGGGGTAACCACATTGTGGGGTTTGCAATTTATTTAAAGCATATTAAAAGATTTGAAAGAATTGGAGTTTTCGTCAGCATTTTAAGCTGTTCCTAGCAAGGTGGAAGCTTTGCTTAAGTGATATTTAGTAAAAACATCCCCCCCATTACCTGCTTCTGTGTCTCAGGGGGCTGAGCAGACCCCAAGAGCAGATCCCTCCCTTTATGCCACGCCAACCAGCTGTGCCTGGACACTGTGGGATGAGTTTCCCATCAGTTCCTGCCACAACAGCAAGTGACACCCCCAGCATTTCTTTTCTGCTGTCCATCAGTTCCTTACAGGGTACTTTGTACCCTCCCCTGCCCATCACCAGCCCCTCAGAACGGCACAGTGCTGCTCCTGAGCTGCTCTGAGCTCCCACTAACCCTGCTCACCGTCCATTCCATAGCAAATCCCATCATTATTTTGTGGAATGGCCATTTCTCTCAGTGAAAGCTGCTGTACATATTCATAGACTCCTCTCAGCCCGTGCTGTCCCCAAGCAGGTGGCTCTGGTCCCGCTCTGGCCCCCCCTTGTCCCATTCTCAGCTGCATTTTGACCCTCTGTGTGTCACGAGAGCCTCTCCCACCCCAGTGAGGCTCAGAAACAGCCTTCACTGTCTCGACTTGAAACCCAAGTTCAGCTGCCTGGATTTCGTTGCAATACACATTTAAACCTCAGATCCTTTAAGAGTTTTAATCTCCAACAGATCCCAACTGTGGTTTGGGAAGTTCAGTTTCTTTGCAGATACCTCTGTCCGAGCAGACGCTTCCAGGAGTTGCAGTTGTCACTTAACCTCTGTGCAGTGTAGTATAAAGTGGACTGTGTATGGAAATAAGTTTAAAATGTTTACAATTTTGTATATATTATATATATAAAAATATCTTTTCAGAGAACAATCTGTGATTCTGTATTTTCGGTGTCCGTGTAACCAACTGCAACTTATTTTCAATAAAGAGTTAAAAATGAATAGAAAAAAAAATTTGGTAATAACTTTATTTAATCAGGTGAGCACAAGAAACAAGGAAACTGCAAGAGCAGGCCCTGGAGATCCAGAGCCTCGAGGGAACTCCCAGCAGCACCAGCCCAGGGAACCAGGGAGCTGCTGACAGAGAAAGAGTGAAAACCAAGGGAAGAGGGAAGATCCTGCTGCAGGGAAGATGCATCTCAGCCCCCTGAACTTTACAAACCAAAGACGGGAGAGGAGCTGACTGAAGTGGTGGGGGCAGCTGGCACCCCCCCCATCCCCCCCATCCCCGTGGGGTGGCCGTGCCTCGGGCATCGCGTCCCGCTCGGATCCGGGGTCCCACCCGAGGCAGCAACAGGGACATGTCCCGACTCCTCATGTGCTCATGCAGTGTATGAACAGCCATGCAGGCAAGTCATCCTCCCCAGCCCCCTTTGGGGCCAAATACAACACGTTCAGGTGTTCAAGAGAGTCTTAAATACCCAGAAAAGAAACCCGAAGCACTTTGCAGCCTGAGCAAGCAAAAATAACGTGTAAGGCAAGGAAAAGTGGCTGTAGCAGGACTAACTCTGAGCTTGATTTCACGGAAATGATGCCTCCAGAAAAGCTGTGTTTTGTCACTAAAAATTACATAAATTAATTTCAGCTTTATTCCTACATGTTAAAAATAACTAAACCTGGAGATGGGAGGGGTCAGACACTGAACTACAGCCATGGAAGTGCACGGCAGGGAGGGCTCTTGGCACTCCAGCACCTCAGAGCTGCTGCTGGAGGAGTCACCTCACAGGATGAAGAGATTCCCCCTCTTCCTCTGAGGAGGTGGAATTTGGGGATGCCAAAAAACATGAGCAAAGCTACATCAGCCTGGTGTCACTGAGGGAGGTGCAGGTGTCAGAGAAATGCACTTAAAGGCACTGCAGAAAACATGGTCAGTGATCAGCAGCATTTAATGTCCCAGGATGCTGTTGGGAGCTCCCACCAGTAATACAACCAAGAAATTAGAAACATGGCAGTCATTAAATAAAATTCCCGTGTGCTTTACACAGAGTAAAGCCTTAATGCTCTTACTGTACATGCAGGGCTACAAAATCAGTTTCTTGAAAGAACATGTTACAGAAAAGGTCAGAGGCAACTTCAAATCTTGCACAGACCAGCCCAATTCTTCAAGCAGCAGAATGGACTGTTTGCAGACAGGAAACTCTGCAGCCCAGTGTTTGCAGCGCTCCTGGTCACACCAGTGAGCAGCATCTTTCCTGCACCTTTGTACCCCTGACTAGTGTGATCTTCACTGAAATAGCACAAAAAAATCAGAATGTTATAAGGGAAGCCACTTCTGTTCATTTCAGTGATTCCCTAATCTTCCCCCACCCCAAAACCAGAAAGAAACCCCCAAACCAGATACTTATTCCCCTATCGTGTCCCCTGTCAGTCTGCAGATCAGAAAGGATTCCCAGCTATTGCATGTTCCAGGAGGAAGGAGCCCCTGCCTGCCCACCCTGCGGCTCAGCCTAACCCTACCCCAGATTTTGGGAGCTCAGACTGTGGGAGGGATGAGCTCCAGCACATTCCCATGATCCCTTTGCCCCAAGAGGGCTCCCCAAATTACCTGCTCCTCACTGACTCAACTGGCACCGGCCCTCAGCCACTCTACGCTGCCAAACCTCATTCCAAAAGTGCATCTCCAGAGCCAGAGCCTGGTGTGTGGGCCCTCAGGAAAGCTAACTGATGATCCTGCTGATTGCCTGCAAGGAAGGGAACTCCTCATCCTCAATATGCAAAGCTTTGTGGGTGACCACGTCCTGCTGAGTCAGCACTTGCTTACACGTGGGGCAGATGTAGCAGTCGAGGTCCGCAGGGGACTCCACCTGCCAAACGTTCTTTTTGTTCTTTTTGGGCCTGTTGGAGCTTTGTTTCTCCTTGACTCGGAAGTCGTTGTGAGCAGAGAGCAGTTCCTGCTGCTTCACCGTGTCCGGCAGCAGCACCAACAACTCCTTAAAAATCTTCTTGAAGTTCTCCCCCAGCAGCTCTCGGCAGCTCTTGTAGTACTGTGCTGCAGAGATCACACCCTGCAGGCAACAGCACGGGGGGAGGATTAGAAATACACAGATCTCTTCAAAAATCCCACTGGGATTCAGGTCTCCCAGAGAGGGAGGTTTTGGGAACCCACTCACCTGCCTGAACTGCCCAGAATGAGTTTTAAATTTATTGAACTTGGACTCGTCGCTTTGAAGAAATTCTTTAATGGATTGTATGAGCTGGATGTTCCTCTGCTGGAAGTTCTCAGGTATCAAGTATGATCCATGACAGGGTTTTGGCCTGCATTGGGAAACACCAAAAGTGACTCTGACGTTGGTTTGTGTCACAGCAAAGTGCCCTGGAACATAAATCCCAAGGCTGTTCTGTTTTACAGGCTGCATGTCCTTCCTCCACCCAGCTCCACATGCATTACTGTGAGCTGCACACAGCTGTCTTGCCAGGATAAAATATGGGATTTCTGTATCAGATTCCAGCTTTACATAGACAGAATATGTAAAATCCAAATTAAACACAGTCCTGATGAGCTGCTTTGTAAGGGGAGTTCACTAAAAAGACATGGGCAAAGACCACACCACGAATAAACTGACAGACAATGCAGGTCCTGTATTAAACTGGCACAGTTTCCCCTCCCCTTTTCTCACAAACTCCTCTTTCTACCCCAGAAAGACCAGAGAGCAGCTACTGGGAAGATCAGGGCAGTGAAGGTCACCAAGGAGAACATGCCTCAGCACTTTGCTGCTGGGACTCCGACAGAATCGATGGGAAGGTGAAGGAATATGTTGAAGCTGCAGATTCCCAAATAAATCTAAAATAGACCAAAGTCTGAGCAGCCACACTGCACAGGTTTTCACTTCCTCAGCTGCAGCTACACAGGGCTGTTTTCTTTTACACAACTCTCCGGAATCCAGCCCACAAACACCCCAGGACTTCCCAATGGGAATCTTCACCCGGCTGGGCCTGCTCAGAGTAACCCCGAGTGTTCCCTGCGCTGTTTGAAGCCCACCTGACAGAACTGAGGTGCACTGTGGGACATAACTCACTCCCAGGAGTTATTTACTCACTCTTTCAGAGCTGTAGTGACAGGTTCAGAGATGTTGGTGGATGGAATGACAGCGAAGCCCGGGGGGGGTTTGCTGACAGGCACCGACAGGCCCGGAGGCGGAGGAGGGTTCTTCAACAGCACCACGGAGTTAAAGCCTGGGGGGAACAGGGAAGGGGCAGGAGTTAGAACACACACACACCCCTCCAGCTAAAACTCACACCAGTGTCTGCCACACTCTGCAGAAGCACCAAGAAGAAGCTGCAGTGCAGACATGACTATATTGGAGAAAACCTAAAAATCAGAGGCGGAAATCTTCAAGAAGCACTTGAGGGTGGCTGATGTTCCTCCACGCAGAAAGCGCTTTAATTATTCATTTACTTTTTCAATGGAAAATAGTTTTTAAAACCCACTCAAAGTCACAATGAAAAACACTTTTGCATTATTAAAGTGAACAGAAATCACCTGAGGAGGCACAGCAGCACCAGGCCTGGCCTCTCCCCCAGCAGGAGCTGCAGAGCAGCACGAACAGTGGTGCCACCTCCATTAAAACCACTCCAAGTCACGCTTGTTGCTGTCTCTCCACTTTTACAAGGTCATGGCTAAAAGCAGGGCAGGAAACCTCTGCAAACACGGGAGGAAGCAGCCAAGGAAGCCGACTGAGGAGTGTCAGCAGGCACAGGACACTGCCAGATTCCCTTCACCCACAGCGGCCTCCCAAGCACAACAGCTCCAAGAAGAAGAGCAGGGACAGGTGAAAACCAGCTGCTCATCCATGAGCCACCCCAGTGACCAGACACCTCCAGCTGTGTGGGACAGAGGTGTCCCAACACTGCCACTGCTTTAGCCAGGATTCCCAGAGGATATTCCAGCCCCCTTGTGTCACCCAGGCTGCCTTTACCTCCAGAGCCCAACCTGGCACCTGGTGGCAGAACCTCACACAAGAGCCAGAAGGAGACTTATACAGCACATCCACGGGCCATGTTTCTCTAAGTCACTTCCAAGCAAAGCTGGCTATGCTTCCCCATCCCTGGAAGTGTCCAAGGCCAGGCTGGACGGGGCTTGGAGCAACCTGGGCTAGTGGAAGGTGTCTCTGCCCATGAGGTGAAATGAGATGATCTTTAAGACCCCTCCCAACCCAAACCATTCCAGGATTCTGTGACTCCCTCTGTGCTTACCTGGTGGCGGGGGCATCCTGGCTGATCCTGAGCTCCCAAGAGCTGGGAAGTCTTCCTGAGGTAAAGGGCATTTGTTAGTCACTGTGGGCTTTTTAAGGCCGGGGGGCTCTTTGGGTGTACCACAGACCGCTGAGGACTTTTCCGAGTGACCATTCATGACAGCTGTGGGTCTGTCAGGGCCATGGGGAGCAGGGAACACCCTGGAGGGCTGCTCTGCTTCCGGGGGCTTTTCCGCGCATGGCCTGAGGAACGCCGTGTCCGGGGCCGGGCGTGGGGACGACGGTCTCTGCTTCTCAACCCCCACCTTCTTTTTCTTGCCCACTTTCGTAAAAGTCTGTGAGGTAGAAGCCGCCAGCAAGGACGAGACGTCGAACATGGTCGGCGTGTTCCGGATCTCCTGGGTGGTCAAGCCACCGCCGCCGTCTTCGTCGTCCGACTCACAGAGTTTATTGCTCTTCTTACTTCCCTTCGAGGTGTTCAAGGATGGTTTTTTGGCTGGCTGGCTGACACAGGGGTTGGTGATGGCTTTGACCACGTTTTTGCTGGAACCGTTGTTCCATGCAGATGTGATGTTAGTTACTGTCTTATTGTTGGGCTTCATTTTGGACACCAGGGCTGGGAAGTCCTCCTCTTGGAAGGCCGCTTTCTTTGCAGTCGCTGTGTATGTCAGAGACATCCCAGACGAGATGGCGGGAGCTGCAGAGGATGACAGGCTTGGGAAATCTTCTTCTTTAAGCTTAACCAGTGCTGGCTGGGCAGAGCTGTGAGGAAGGGAGAGGTTGGGGTTACCCTGTTACGGCAGCACAACCCCAACGGGAAACACGAGCCCCGCAACTCTCCACACTCTTCCTCAAACTGTTACTAAGGGTGGCACAAGTGACCCAGCTTTAACAGGACACAAATGCACTCAGGGTTACCAACTGCACCTGCAATGGGTCTCCTCAAGAAGTGCCACCAGCCTTGCTGTGTTATCAGCACTGTCTCAGCACCCCTCACCTTGACCAGAGCTGCTACAGGCGCATTCGAGCTGCCACATCCTGCAAAGGCAACACTCTCAGGGACATGGTGGGATTGTTGGGCTGTCCTGGGCAGAGCCAGGAGCTGGACTTGATGATCCTTTTGGGTCCCTTCCAGCTCAGGATATTCCATGATTCTTTGATTCCAAGACCAAGCCATGAGCTGCAGCAACAGCTGGTGCCACAGGTGAGCGGCATAGAAACAGCTCAAGGCAGGAGGGGATGGGCAAGGGAGGCACTGAGAGATCAATCTCCCAATATTATTTTCCACAGAAATGCAGGACATAAATAAACTTCTAAATCTGCTTTCTCACTGCTGCAGCCCTGCACAAACTTACCCTTGGAGAGGTCCTGCTGGCGAGCCAATTGCTGGAAAGTCGTCTTGGCTGAGAGCACCATTAGCAGCTGCTTCTTTTGGAAGAGTGACAAAAAGAGCAAAGAAATGTTTTCAACTCAAGCCCATTCATTGCAGAGTGGGGGCTACCAGTGAACACAACAGCAGCATTACCAAGTCCTATTTTCAGCAGCTGATGATGCCATTAACTGACATTCCAGAACGATTTAAATCCATGCATCACTATTTCCTTCAATTAAATGCATTCACCATTATGTCATGGCATACAGGAAATTCATGATACTTTAAGTGAGTAAAACATGGAGGGGAAGTACTTAGTGAGGGAACCTTCTAGAAACTGAGATGCCAGTGCCCCCAGTCTTGCCCTGAGGTTGCCACTCAGCTGCCTGCACAGGGTCAGGATGTTCAGCAGAGCCTCCATGCTCCAACTGATTTATGCCAAAGCTTCTTCACCTGGAAAGCTGCTCCCCTGAGCAGCCCCTCGCACCTCTGCCCAAACTGCTCAGCAATTAGTTCCTGGGCAGTGGTTTTACACTGAAACACAGCTCATTCCCAGTTTAATGTGCCTTAAAATCCCAGTTCTGTGCTGCAGAGTACAGGGACAGATTGGTAATGGCTGTGACATACAAACAGCAAAAGGTGGAAGGGATAACCCTGCCCGGCCCCCCAGATGAGCTGTACTCATTAACCACACAGAGCTCCCAGCAGCTCCCAGCTCCTAAGGAAGTTCCATAAAATCTTTAAGTGAAAATCTTGTTGCAGGAGCAATAAAACAGTGGAAAATGGATTTGGATGAACAGTAATATCAAAACAGCACTGCATTGTGTTTATGTGCCCCAAACTGGACCTGAGTCAGGTTTGCTTTCACCAGTTACAAACTTCTGCTGGGAATAACTTGCTCTCAAAAAAGGGGAAACTCAGCTCAAGCATCCCAAAAATCAGTTCTTCCTGCTTGAGTGGGAAATGTTACCTTCTTGGGTTATCTTGATTTGGATGTACCATCACCTCATGTTGTATGTTACCTGCATTTGATATTTCTACCCAGCTCCACCTCGGGTCTAACCTGCTGCAGGAGCCCAGCCTGCTGGGACACGTCCCACTGCAAATCCCTGTCGCTGATTTAACGTTCTGCAGAGCTCCATCCACATCCAGCAGCTCTTGGGAGCAAGGCACAGTGATTCCCACTTGTGCCAGGCTGATGTGCAGCCCCATCCCTGCTCCTTGCAGCTGCAGAACCTGTTCCACACTCACCTGCCACATCGTTCGGAGCCTTTGCCACACGTTTGGAGCCGAGCACGTCGGGATCCCTCAAATCCTCCTTCTTCCCTCTGCTGCTGCCGCCGTCCTCTTTGTCCTCCACCCTTTTCTTCTCTTCCTGCCGTTTGGCTGCCACAGACGCCCTGACTGCTGCTGCAACATCCCTGTCTTCTTCTTCCCTGCAGGACAGGGCACATGTCCTTGGTCAAACAGCAAGGAGCACGGAGCAGCTGCCTCGCTCCAGCTCTCACCTCGCCGGTGCCAGCTCTGGTGACATCCCTGATCTTGTGCTGTCACCTGCTGAGAAGGCTGAACCAGCCCCACCACTCCAGTCCACCCCAGCCAGGCAATATTCCCCCCTTCATTTCCAAGTTCCCCATGTGGGAATAATGATCCAGGCCAGAATTGGTATGAACACGGAGAGACAGCACCAAGGACGAAGGGGACACCTGTCTCTCCTGTTCATTTTCAAACGTATGGAATCATTTTTGGAGGCCATGGGAACTCTTGGAGACACAGCTGGTCATGAACTCCCAACACACACACGATCTACACACAACACCAACACAGGAGTGTTTTGGGATGGACTTCTTCCCCACTGGAATCACCAGTAATGAACCAGCTGCCCATCCAGCGAGAAAAAGAAGAAAATAAGATGTGCAGGATGTATAAAGCACCCAGGTCTGGTGTGGAGGAAGAGACACGGAAATGCAAAATTTCATTTCAATATTTCCCCCTCTTCCTTTTCCCAAGCACTCTGGTCACACAGAGATGTGTTAGTTCAATGAAAAGCACAGTCCTTAGAACAGGAATTTCATGACTACCCAGACCAAAAACTCCATTAAACCTGCACAGACTCATCATCTATTTCAGAATATCCTACTTAGAGAAGTTTACATAAAAACAGCTGCTGAAATTAATTTAGGGTTCTGAGTTTATTTAACCCACAAGCTGAGGATCACATTGTTTGCTTCCTGAGCTGAAACATCACACAAAGTAATTCCATGTTGACCAAGCTTGTAGCCAGCACATGGACTTGGACTGGAAGCTCATTCTACTCCCAGCTAAAGATTCACCACGGAGGCCTCCAAATTTTGTACCCACTTCCCACAGATCCACCAAAATATTGTGAATTGGCAAGTGAAAAACAACACTGAACAGGAGTAAAACTCCACCCAATGTTGTGCTACTCACCTCTTGTACCTCCAGCTGCCTCTCCTGTTCTGTTGGCTCCCCCGGCCATTCAACCTGCCCGTCCTCCCTTGCCTGTTGTACCTGTCAACCTCTTCATAGTCCTCTGCACCTACAACACCTGAACAGGAGGGAGGGTTGATCACTCTCAGTTATTTCTCTAATCTGGCCATCACACTCTGCCTGAAAAATGCAAAAATACACTCGTACAAACAAATTATCTTCATTTCTTTCTGATGACTAAGTCAGCAGTTTTTCCTAAAATTACGTTGTTAAATTGTTAAATCCGTGTATGGGGGAAAAAATCCTACAACAATTCAGGTAGGAAGGGACCTCTGGATGTCACCTGCTCCAGCCCCTCACTCAAAGCAAGGCCAACCCAAAAGCACATCAGGTTGCCCAGGGCCTGGTCTGGTTAAGTTCTGGTCACCTTCAACCTCTACAACCTGTCAGGTCCTGTTCCAGGATGAACAGGAAGAATTTCTTCATGGCTATGAAATGTTCACCAGATGTTCTTGAAAACCCTCAGAGCAGTGGAATGGTTTGGGTTGGAAGGGAACTTAAGGTTCAACCAGTCCGTGCCACGGGCAGGGACACCTTCCACTGGCCCAGGCTGCTCCAAGCCCCGTCCAACCTGGCCTTGGACACTTCCAGGGATGGGGCAGCCACAGCTTCTCTGGGCAACCTGTGCCACGCTCCCCCAGGGAGGAACTCCTTCCCAGCCCCTGGAAGGGCTCCGTCTGTGCCCCGCTCACCGTCGTTCCTGCGGGGGTGCCGGGGGGTGTAGGTGAACTGGAGGTCGATGTGGCGGTTCTGCCGGGCCTCGGCCCTGCTCTTGCTGTGACAGGCTGTCTTGTGGGCCTTGTAGTCGATCTCGGTGCGGAAGGCGTGCGTGAACTGCTCCGTGCTGCACCGGCCCTCCTCGCACAGGAAGTGCTTCTCGCGGAAGTGCTCCCGCAGGTACTCGTAGTCACTGCGGGGAAAACGCAGAGCTCACACCCCTCCAGCACCTTCTTCCCGTGGCACACGGCCACTCTTCTGATGACAAACGCGGGTGGTTGGTTTTTGTTATATCCCCAGGGAAGCCTTCCAGTGAAACCCCTTCTGTACGGCCAACACAGACCACAGGGCACAGCCCAGATGTCCAACCAAACCCAGTGGTGGATGCTCATCACACCCAGCTGTGCTTAGGGCACGTGTTTCACACAAAAAATTACTCCTATCCCCTTTGCACATGAACTTTGGAGCATTAGAATCGTGGAATTACAGAACTGTTAAAGTTGGAAAAGACCTCTAAGATCCCTGAGTCCAACCATCAACCAGCACCACCACCACGTCCCCAACTGCCACACCCACATGTTTTTTGAACACTTCAGGGATGGGGATCCACCACCACTCTGGGCAGCCTGTTCCAATGCTTGATAACCCTTTCCATGATGAAACATTCCTAATGTCCAGTCTACACCTCCCCTGGTGCAATCTGAGGCCATTTCCTCTCTCCTTGTCCACCTCTGGAGGTACCACACCAAACAGCTGCTGTCAGGCTGCAAAGCACAACCTTCCATGCTTAACATTAATGAAGAAAACCTCAAGGCATGAACTAGACACAAAGTGAATATTTTGGCTGTTTGTCTGAGAAACGAGAGACTGCAGCCAACCTGCTCCCATTCCTCCACTCTGTCGTCAAACTCTACTTTCCCTAAAATCCAAAGCAGACCCAGGCAATTTTTTCCCCCCCACAGTTTAGGGCACAGAAAGAGCTCGTGCCCAACCTGTAGTACTCCTGAGCGCCGTCGGAGTCGCAGAAGTGGCAGAAGTAGTGATCCCTGCGCAGGTGTTTGAGCAGCTCGTCGTTGTCCAGGTACCGCTCGTCGCAGAACTTGCACAGGGGGTGCCCCCGGTGGGACGTGTCGTCGGGGTCCCCGTGGATCCGGTGCCGGGCCAGGTCCTTCCTGGAGTACCACTTCCTTTCAGAGGTGAAAATCTGCAGGGATGGACAGACAGATATAACACATCACCTCTTGTGGACTGAGGACAGGAACGAGCCAGGGTTGTGCCCAACTCGTCGGTTTGGAGGAGTCAAAGACTTGCTTCAAAAAGATGCAGTTTGACCACCGACACCTAAAGTGTTTGGTGATTTCAATTGGAGTGATGGATCCAAATTAAATCCAACTTGAATTTCTCTTAGTTTGTACACTGGAAACAGATCTAATTAACTTTTTTTCCCCTTTCACTTTTTTTTTGATACAGCAACAAACTCTAAATTATCATCTCTGGGGGAGGAAAATCCTAAGTATGCATTTATGAGCACACAGTATTTTGCATACTCAAATTAAAAGGCCTCATAAACCCCCAGTGAGCTGTTTTACTTTCCTCAGACAGCAACCACCCAAAATAGCTACAGAGTAGACACTTGGATGAACAAATTCTGCATCACAAGCCAACCCTCTGTCCCCACTAACACGTGAGCTATTTTGGTAGGAAGGTTCTGGAGACACCAAAAGGATCAACCCAGCCTTGACAACAGAATATCCTTTATTTCTGGCCTAGACAAGGCCTGGGAACTTGCTCTGGGAAAAGGTTTGCTTAGCTTTGCCAGGGCTGATGGACTGAAGCTTCTGCAAGTTTAAGAGCTTCTTTTCAGTGGGTACAAGTAACTCTTTGGAACAGTGGAATTTTTTTCAGTGAAATAAAAATCTCTACAATATTCTGAATTCAAAAAGCAACAGTTTTAATATTGCTTGTGAATTCTCTGGGAGAGAAAATGACAAACAAGTTCTCTCAGTGCTGGCTACACTGACCATGAAATACCTCCCCAGGGTCCTGCCCTCCCTCCCTTCAATCAGCTCCGGGGACTGCACAACCACAGGAAAGAGTCAAATCTGTTCCCAGTCTTATAGGGTTCACTCAGGTCAACCTGCTCCCTTCTGGATCCCATCCTTTCTGGCAGCAAACTCCAGCTCACCTGGCACACACCAACTGTGGCACCACCACCGTGGGGTTTAATTTAAAATCTGGAGAACCTCCAGCCCTCCTTCATTAATCAGTTTGTGGAAGCTGAAAGACTTCAAATAAAGCAACTGGCCTCGCTGCAGGCAGGCAGAGAAAACTAAAATAACTGCTGTTCAGCCACCTCCTTTCTTCCCAGCTCCCCAGGTACTCTGGGAAGTCATGGAGGGAAAGCCTCCTCCTCCTCCTCCCCACACATCCCAGCAGAGGCCCAGCTCACCTTTAGGTGTTTGACACAGAGTTTGCAGCAGAAGAGCTCATGCTGCTTCCTCATGTGCTGCTCCAGGTCTGCAAAGGTGTTGAAGGGCTTGGCATCAGGGCACAAGGAGCACTCGTGCTGCAGCAGCTTCCTAAGGGAGGAGAGAGTTCCCAAAAATGTGCCAGTTCCCTCCCAGCACCCCGAGACCTCCATCAAAACACAAGTATTCTGTCCCTGGCAGAAGGCTCCAGCTTTATGGGTCTTCCAGCATCTGTAATGAGGTTTGAGTCCTGCTTATTCCAAGAATTTTGTCCTATGTCAGGAGTGGGATGGAACCAAATTACACTGATGTTTCAACTGCAGGAGAGGAGCTGAGCAGTGTAAGAACGACACTGTCCCTAAAACTGAGAGGACTGTAACAATCCCTGTGCTTACTGGAGAACCAGCTGGTTCCTGCAACATTCACACCCAGTTTCATTACTTTCCACTGTTAGAAACTGAGGAATACAGTGGGAAGGGATAAAGAATTGTAATAGAAAAGGAGGGGGAAAAAACCACCACAAAAAAGTCCACCCCACAGGGGTTTCCAACTCTGCCAGAGCACTGGTCTCAGTGGGAGACTCCCACTCCCTCATTTCCATAAATATGACACCATGTAAAATTGTACATGTATCAAAGTTACATCCTTAGCCCAAACCAGGGTGGATATAATGCCCAATTCTCCAAGAAAAAGGTTCCAATGCCTGCATGGCTTCATCTTTTTCACACTTCTTTCCTTTTAGGTGCTTTTAATTATCTTAAACCCTCCTAATTAAGCATATTATGAAAAATACTTGTGGAACGTGATGCTCATGCCACGGTTTTACTCTCCATTGGTTTTTCACTTCACCCTTTTTCTCTTCTCATTCAGAATAAAATCTTTGTAAAAGCCAAGATCGCTCTTCATATAATACTTGGCACAATTGGGCTGGGTAAGTCCTTAATTAGCCCAGCAATAAATATAAGAGTAATTTTATTGGCACCTGCAGATATTAATATACAATTAATAGTAATTATGCCTTCACCAATTTCCACAGCAGCCATGCAAGGAATGGAAAGGTTTTCAGTAAGTTTGCTGCTGCTGAAGGTGCAAAAAATGACTTTTACTGACAGAGCAAAGCTGCTGTGCTGCAGCACTCCAGCCTTGAGAGGCTGTGAGTGTTCCCTCCACTGCCCTGCTCCAGCCTCTCACCTGCCCAAACACGTGCCCAGCAGGTGACTCACGTACCCAGCACCCCCATTCCCAGGAAACCACAGCACCCTGCCCTCCCAAACACTTCCTGCCACATGCCAGAGAGGGGCCAGAGCTCACCTGTACAGGGCATAGACCTCCCCATCCATGAAATAAATGTCATATTTCTTCTCATGCTGCAGCTGATGAAGGGCTATGGAGGAGAAGGACGGGAGCTTCCTCCCAAAAACCACCTGTGGGACACAACACTGGGATCAGAAGGAGCTCTGGGATCCCAAGGAGCCTGCAGGGGCTCTGGGATTCCAGGCAAACTCTGGGACCTGCCCTGTGCCAGCCCCAGCTGTCACCACCCCCAGGCACTGTCACCAAAGCCAACGGGACTTGTCCTTATCAGCTGCCCGGGAAACGTGGATTGGACCAGCCTGGCCTTTGGATTTTGAACGAGATTAGGAAACGTTTCTGGTCTGTTTTGCTCCAACAGCTGCGCCGAGAGTAAATACCCTCAACCAACCGAAGCCTTCCCACAGGGAATGCCTGCCAGGAGCCCTGCATTCGGCTCCTCCCCGTTTCCTGTGGGATCACAGGGAAATCTGGAGTCTCCAAGGGACTCAATTACACAGAGTCTGACTGGGAAACCACTGTCTCTTCTTTTCTTAACTCCCGGGAAGGCAAGGAACAAAACACCACAACACTTCCCGAATTATCTGTGCCACGTGCCCGGGATCCTCCCTGCTCTTGCTGGACTCCGGAGGCTGCAGCTGTTCAAGGTATAAATCCTTCAGGAGCCACCTACCACTGCTCCAGCACTCATTCCCAGTCTGGGAATTACGGGGGAAACAGCAACACTTGGGAAACAGCTGGAGTTACCTGTCCCAGCCCAGAGAGGCTGAGACACAAAAAAACAAGAAAAGGTTCAGTTCTTACAGTAAAAACTATGTTACAAATCCAGAAACAGGTTGTCCAGAGAAGCTGTGGCTGCCCCATCCCTGCAAGTGTCCAAGGCCAGGTTGGACGGGGCTTGGAGCAACCTGGGCTAGTGGAAGGTGTCCCTGCCCATAGAGGGGGTGGGACTGGATGGGCTTTAAGGTCCCTTCCAACTCAAACCATTCCAGGATTCCATGAGCCCTCCTAAGAGCAGACGCTTCCTGGGACAGGGAGCAGAGGCTCCATCCTGCGCTGGCAGAGCGAGCCCTGCTGACTTAAAACCAAAAAATATCCACTTTAAACTCCATTTTCTCATTATTTCGCTTCCCACCCGCCCGACCGGCGGCGGCGCCCCGGGAGCGGCGCGGATGGCGGATAACCCGGGGCTCCGTCCCCGTCGGTCCCACTCAGCCCTTTCCCGACCGCCCCGTGCCCGAAGCGCTGCCCGGCCCGGCCGAGGCCCCCCCGCTCCCCCCTCAGCCCCGGCCTCACCTGCCGCAGCTCCTCCCGGCACACGGCGCAGTAGCGGACGCCGCAGAGCGCCCGCATCCGCACGGAGCAGCGGTAGCAGATGGGGTGCTCGCAGCGGCCGAGCGCCAGCACGTCCAGCTCCCCGCAGCACAGCACACACGGCCCCTCGGCCGGGCCCGGCCCCGCGCCGGCCATGGCGGCCATGGCGGCCTCGGCCCCGCGCCGCCCCGCCCACACCACCGAGCGCGGGCCAGAGCGCCGCACCACCATAGAGAGGCGCGCTCGCACAGCGCGGCCGGGACATAGAGCTGCGCCGCCAGAACCGCCCCCCGGCGGCGGCAGCGCCACGCCGCTGACGTCACCGCTCGGGCCTCCAGCGCCCGGCCATAGAGACGCGGCGCGGTGACCATAGAGATGCGCTGGCCGGAGCGCCCCTGGCAGGGCCGGTCTGGCTCCCTCTCGATGGTGTCTCTGACGGAGAGGAGGACCTCGGGGCCATTTGGGGTCCCCAGGTCCTGCCTGAACACACCTGGTTGTGGAGACACGGGCCCCAGGTCCATTCCTGTCACCCCTGGCTGTGAGGACATGGGGAACTCTGAGCTCCTGACCCCCTGGCTCTGGGGACATGGGGGATCCCAGGTACATTCCTGTCATCTCTGGATGTGGGGACATGGGGGATCCCAAACCCAGCACCCCTGGCTCTGGGGACATGGGGGGACCCCTGATCCTGCTCCAGCACCCCTGGCTATGGGAAGATGAGGGGCGTCAGGGCCATTCCTGTCACCCCTGCTTGCGGAGACATGGGGGACTTCAAATCACAGCCCCTGTACTTGTGGGGACATGGAAGACCCCAGCCCATTCCTGGCCCCCCTGGCCATGGGGGCATGGGCACCCCATGCCCTGTCCCCCTGGATGTGGGAACATGAGGGATCCCAAGCCCATTCCTGTTCCCCTGGATGTGGGAACACGAGGGATCCCAACCCCATTCCTGTCCCCCTGGATGTGGGAACACGAGGGATCCCAACCCCATTCCTGTCCCCCTGGGTGCTGCCCTGACCTTCACACGTCCCTGTGTGCCTGGCCCAGATGTTCTGCCCACCCCTGTGAGGGGGTCGGTGTCCCCCAGGGCTGGCACTGTGGGGACAGTGGAGACTGTGGGCTGCTGATTCCTGTAGGATTTTTCCAGGCCAGACACCTCCCCTGGGGTGCAAAGAGCCCCTCCATGGATTCATCAGACCTGCAGCTCTGCCCCTCGATTTAATGTCATAACTCAGGTGTTTGTTACCTCAGGTACACGGGGTGTGGTTGGGGGGAAAAAAAAAGGGGTAAAAAATGCACTTGAAACACTATCGAAATTAGGATTTTGGATCCATTGGAGCGGGACTACAAAAAGGCTCTGTTGAGAGCTCGGTCTAACGTAAATATTCCTTTATTTGCTCCAGGTTGTGACTCACACACTCGGTATCCAGGTTCCAGCTGTGCAGGGCGAGTTCAGGTGAGCTGAGTTAACACTGACACACCTGAGGAAACTGTCCAGGTTCCTGCTCCTGCCCTGTGGGCTGAGCCCGTGGTTTAAAGGTCTCTATGTCGCTGGGATACAGAGATGGGAATTGCAGCTCCTTGGACAGGAGAGGGTGCTCCAGGAGCGTGGAAAAATGCATTAGGAGCAGCCAAGTTCCTTTAGAAGGGAAAAAAAAACCCACACAAGGATAAAAGCTTGCTTGGCCACAGCACAGACGAACAGACAGAGGTTTTCAGACTTTAGGATCTACCATCTGTTTTTCTCCCAGGTTCCCACTAAGTGACCCAGATGAGGTCACTGTCATAGAATCCTGGAATGGTTTGGGTTGGAAGGGACCTTAAAGCCCATCCAGTCCCACCCCCTGCCATGGCAGGGACACCTTCCACTAGCCCAGGTTGCTCCAAGCCCCGTCCAACCTGGCCTTGGACACTTCCAGGGATCCAGGGGCAGCCACAGCTTCTCTGGGCAACCTGTGCCAGGGCCTCACCACCCTTACAGGGAAGAATTTTTTCCCATTATCCCATCTAACCCTGCCCTCTGGCAGTGGGAAGCCATTCCCCCTTGGCCTGTAACTCCACTTCCTGATGAAATTCCTAGTAAATTCCTGGCATCTTCCTATGGCTGGAAGATTGGATGAGCATCTTTACCATTCAGACCTGCTGACTTTTCCCTGAATTCCTTATCATTTGAGTTAAAACTGGTTCTTCCTTTTCTTTGAGCCATGAACAATCATTTTAGGACAAAGCAGCACATCAAATAGATCATTAAAAGATCCCATGACGTATTGCCATCCCACACCAGCCCCAGTTAACAACATCTATGCCATCAAATAAATTAAGTAATAGGTTTGCTAAGTGTTTGGGAGCAGATAATGAAGGATTTCAACGTTTTGGATCATTGGATACAACAGGTAATGTTTACTTTTTCCTAAAGAGCCCCATTTATCCCACTTGAGCGTGGAGTGGGGGAACACACGTCTCGCTAATCAACCCTGAAGTGTGTTTGGGTGGGGCTGCATGGAATAATTAGGAATGACTGAGGATGATGGCTGTAATTACTCCAGGAAATGTTCCCCGAATTAATGATACTGTTGAAAATGTTTTTATGTCCAAACTGCATCACCCAATTTTGGAGAGCAATTAGCATGAAATGAGCTGGAGGCTGCTGGCAGGGATGTGCTGCCTTAAGTGTCGCTCGGCTGTGAAATGACACCGTGGCTGGGCACAGGATCATAAACACACCTGAGGAATTGGGATGGGGAGGGACATTACTCATCACGGCACTCTGGGGACACAGGGGCTTGGCAGGGAGGGAGTTGGGACCTTTCAGATTTCGGCTCTGGTCGGTGATGTTGCTTCCCACCAGTCCAGGAGCGCCAAGGACCTGACCCAAAGAGTGATCCTGCGAAGTGTGTGCATAGCAGTGTGTTTTTCCTACTGTGAGGGTGTGATGTTCCTGGCAAAGGGAAGCACTTGCTGTTTTCCAGGCAGGCAGCAGCACTGGCAGCTCCTCAGATGGGGATTTTTCTGCCTCTTGGATGATATTTGCAATAATCGGTGTCTGAGGGGGAAACCACTGAAGGTTCCGTGTCCCTTCACAGTCCAGGGGAACTTCCAGCAGCACTGGAAACTCGTGCCAGTCTCATCCTCCATATACAGCTAGAGCCAGGAAGTTTTGTGGATCAAAACCCATGTAAGGATATGATAGAATGGCCTGGCCTGGAGGGAACCTTCAAAATATTTTTCAAAGTGCCAGCTGGAGGCCAGATCCAGCCCTGTCCTCTGCATCCACCGTGGGATGACCCAACCCAACCCCAATCCCAGCCTCTGGCAATGGTTGGGTGTCCTTAACTCCTGCCTCCTGTCCTTCCCCCACAGCACCAGGCAGCAGGTCAGAACAGCCCTTCCATGGCTCGGCATCAGGTTGTGACAGGGGAGGTTTGGGTTGGACATCTGGAATATTTTTACATGGAAAGGATCGTCCAGCCCTGGCACAGCTGCCCAGGGCAGGGGTGGAGTCCCCATCCCTGGAGAGATTTAAAAGCCACATGGGGACATCGGTTAGTGGTGGCCTTGGCAGTGCTGGGGGATGGTTGAACTTAGTGGTCTTGGAGGTCTGTTCCAACCTAAATGATTCTGTGATTCCACGTCCTGCAAATGCATCTCTGTTGATCCCAAGACTTTTCCAGTGGTGGGACACATCTTTCCACAGCTGTAAAATGCCAAAAAACCTCCTCTATTCCATGTCAACATCATCACACAAGATATTCCCACTCTCCTGGTGTCCCCACCTTTAACAAACAGCACAAAGAATTGCTGGAAAGCCAGTATTCAAACAAACTTCACCAAAGCCTGTTTCCAGCTCCTCATCCTTCTGGAGAACCATCCTGCTGGTGCCTGTGAGTCATGGGTGCAGATTAATTTATTTTGTTGTGCAGAGAGGTTTTTATAACCCTCTTTCCAGCCATTGAATCATTCTTTGTTGATGATTTAAAGAAGCTGGTTTATTTCTCCAGTGATTGTAAATGGAAGCCAGATCTTAGCATGGACTGTGACCCCAAAACATAAAGAAATAGAATTATATAGAATTAACTGGTCTCCAAATATCTTAGTTGGTGCTTAGTGCCATGTGTTGTCAGGCAGGGAAGGTTTCCTTCCCAAGAAAAAGGGTTAATATTGACTCTGGGATAGTTAATTTCCATGTTTACTCGCTAAATATCACATAATAACTGCAGGGAAAGGCATTTTCAAGTCATTTAATCAGCAATAAATACACTTTGGAATAATTGATAACTCTGCAGATGAGCACAACAAGCCCATTCCACTCACAAGAGCAACAGATCAAATATTTATAGTTCAGCACTGAAATATTGTCCAAGTGTAGAACTAAAGGTTAGGCCTTGGATTAATTTCCCATTCCCAGCTTGGTGCCGATGCGGCTCATTGACAGCTGAGACACTCAGGGTGTGACAGGGAAATCTGTCTTCCTTTGACAAAGTTGCTGCTAAAAGTCATGATTTTTTTAGGGTTTCTTTTTAAGGAAAGTAAGTCTCAGATAGTTCCTGAGCAGTGGCTTCTCACAGGTACCTCCCTGCATGGAATCCTGGAATGGTTTGGGTTGGAAGGGACCTTAAAGCCCGTCCCATTCCATCCCCTGTCAAAGGCAGGGACACCTTCTGCTGTCCCAGGTTGTTCCAGGCCCTGTCCAACCTGGCCTTGGACACTTCCAGGGATGGGGCAGCCACAGCTTCTCTGGGCAGCCTGTGCCAGGGCCTCCCCACCCTCACAGGGAAGGATTTATTCCTGATATCTCATCTAACCCTGCCTTATGGCAGTGGGAAGCCATTTTCCCTTGTCCAAAGTCCCTTTCCATCTTTGTTGAGGGCTCTCTTTGGACACTGGAAGTCAGGTTTGAATTCCCAGCCCCAACCAGATTTTATGGCTCAGATTTAAAGGCTCAAAGCAGCATTTTGGGTTGCTGTGAGGTCAGTGGGGTTTGTCCCAGACACAGGAGATTTTGGATCAAATATACCCACAACCCTACCTGAGGGATTAATAGGAAGTCAACCTGCATTTCAGAAACATCCCAGCCTGTCATTATTAACCACATTATTTGTCCACCAGTTTTTTAACCAAAAACATGTTTTTCTATTTAAAAGTTGAGTCGTGGAGGGACATACACACACCCCAGTTCTTTGATTTCCCCATAGACATGATGCACAGCTCTGGATTTGAAGAGGGAATTTTCCTCCAAGAGCTTTATTTGCTAAAATACATAATTTGGTGATACAAGCTTCCCTGGAAAGCAGTGATTCCTTAAAGAGGGGGAGGATGATCAGGGAGGAGCAGGATCCTTGCAGACACACATGCTGGAAAGCAGAGCTGTATTTTAAGGCATCCATAAATATTTTTCTGGGGATGGAGTTTAGCAGCAGCTTGTTGGGGGATGAGAGCAGGGTAAGTGCAGCTGACAGAAAATACAGTCCCTGGGTGGGAATTCAGAGGAAAGGAGCAGATTAGGCTTTCAAATTCCCAAAACAGGATGAGGAACAGAGCTCCATTTTCATCCCATTCCGGGAACTCATGTTGATGGGCTGCTCCTGCCCCAGGTTTCCTATGGGGACCAGAGCTTGTGCTGGACACTTTGGATGCTCTGGGCAGGGTGGGAGCCTCGGGAGAGTCTGTGGAGCTGAGCTCTGACTGAACTTTATCCCTATTTAATCCAGCCATCCCAGTGTAAGACTCAGCAAACAGCATCTGGTGATCTGTTTGTGCCATGACACATTTTCGTCTCTGTTTCCCTACCCAGCAATGACAAGAGTTGGGAATTTGGAGAGGTCAGAGAGCAGAGAACTGACAGTGTTGGGAATGCAGCTCAGAGCTCTCAACGCCCTGGTTGGTGCCCTGCCAGCCCAACCACTCTGCTCTGAATAATTCCATTTTATTTGTCTGCTGCCAGGTTTTAGGGAGGTGTCAATCTCCCACTTACAGGGACATCACAGGCAGCAGCAGAAACTGCCTGTGGAATGTGGGACTTATTGTAACACTGGGCTTCTTTCTCCCTGGCAACAACGACAGGACAAGAGGAAATGGCCTCAAGTTGCTCCAGGAGAGGTTTAAATTGGAATTAGGGGAAATTTCTTC
This sequence comes from Pseudopipra pipra, assembly GCF_036250125.1. Lineage (NCBI taxonomy): Eukaryota > Metazoa > Chordata > Aves > Passeriformes > Pipridae > Pseudopipra > Pseudopipra pipra. Next base: position 15,536,315 of record NC_087564.1, read on the forward strand.
ATGGAAAAGGTTGTCAAGCATTGGAACAAGCTGCCCAGGGCAGAGGTGGAGTCACCATCCCTGGAAGTGTTCAGAAAACATGTTGATGTGGCACTTGAGGACTTGGGTGAGTGGTGACAATGGTGGTGCTGGCTGATGGTTGGACTTGGGGATCTTTGAGGGTTTTTCCAACCTTGACCTGCGCAGATTCACTTGAAGACAGATTTTGTTCTCACCTACACCCCTCTGAGCCTCCAGTCATCTCACACAGTGTGTGCTGGAGAGCCTCACCTAATTAAATCTCAGGAAAACAGGAGAGCACCTGGGGGCTGTGTGGGCTTCACTTGAGGGATCTCGGGGCTGTCAAATGAAAGATTCCTCTCACAGCTCTTGCTCCTCACAGCAAACACCTCAGAGCAGAGCCAAATTTACTCTGCACTTCACACATCTGGGTATTAACTGGCTGGGGTTGGAAATTACTTCCAGGAGAAAAAATGACTCACGGACTGGAGGGGGCTAGGGATCTGCTTGCATTACAGATGCTAGCCCATGGCATCTTTTTTCCCTGCTCTTTTCCCTGCCTTTCAAATTTTTGTCTCTTCTGCTTTCCTAAGGCAGCGCTGTCATCCCACATCACCGGGAATGTTTCATCACGATTCCTTGATGGTGTTATGTCACATCCAAATCACTCTGTGATGTCATTGCCGCAGCCCTTGAGATGTTTAGAGACTCTTAATATTCTGCCAACCACAGGACAGGCAAAAAACACAGGGCGGGGTGGACAAGCAATGGTGCCTCGCAGTTCATCCTCTCACCCAACAGGCCCCACTGTTGGGTTCTCCAGCTGATGAGTCACACCAGAAGTGAAGGGTCATTCCTGCATCTTGCAGGATGATGGACAACTTCATTAAGCTGGAGAGGTGAGGAGCCCTTCGTGGGTCTGGTGGGTCTGGACCTCAGTTTGGTTTTGGTCTCCCATCAGTGATTCAGTGATTCCCAATTTGTTCCTTGGTTGGAAGGAGAAATAATTCCACTGACTCAGCTGGGGCTTAATTATTATCTTAATTATTGTCTGTAAAGGGCTTTGAAATCCTAAAGGGTCGATGCCTTGGGAGTGTGGGTGATTGTGGTGTGAGCTCAGCACAGAATTCAAGTGAGGAAACAAGTTCCCTTGGCTTGGAGAAGCAACTCCATGAAACTCTGCACAAGTATCACGAGTCTGTGGCTTTTTTTCCCTCAACTTAGTGCTAATGGACCCATTGTTTCATGTAAAGGTTTCTCCCGCTCTTGTTCTATCCTGTGTGACATTTACAGTACTCTTTGTTCCATTAGCAAAGTAATTTGAGACAGTTTATTATCCTTTGGAGACTTCACTGCCTGCTGTTTAACTTCTATGTCACTGGACCCTGGAAAAAAAATCTCTTAAAATAGTGCATGAGGATAAAAATAGTGAGGAATTAGTAATTTCTTAAGAGTGAAATAATTAATTCAGTGCACTTTAATATGAAGATCTGCAACTCTAGGAAACACCACTTACTGTTTCCTCTTTCTCTTCAGAGCCACCAATAACTGTGGAGTCGAAGTGTTTCTGCCTCACAGCTTGAAACTGTAATTTGTTTGTATCAGTTACAGCTCCTTTATTTCAGGAGAAGGGAGAAATAGCATTTAATCACGTTCTGAATCACTGGGGGAAGAACTCACTCCCTGATCTGAGCTTATTACACTCTCTAGATGCAAGAAAATGGCAAAGGTTGTTATTCCTTGGATTTTCTGCGATGCTGTCACTGCAGCACCCAAGGGACTGAGCCTGTTTGGGTCCTGCTCCCCGAGTGCCTCATCCCCACTCCATGAAAACACTCTTCCTGATTCCCCAGGGGCTCAGCAGTGGGATGAGTGTTGCAAAACATCGGGGTTTGCTGAGCCACACACGTGGGAAGATCTTTTTCTTGCCGTTAAGACTTCACTCACTCCCGGGTTGAAGTAATGCAGGAGGGAGCAGGGATGTGAACCCAGAAAAGGAGGGGAAGTGCAGGAATTTGGCGTGTGGGCAGAGATGGAGCAGTGGGAAACCTTCCAATGACCTCCTGGAGCCAGGCAGGAGCTTCATCACGTCACCTTTCCAGGTGGGATCTGCAGTACCAGCTCCCTCAGGTGCTGGACTTCCAACCTGGTCTCCAAGTCAACTGCCCGCAGCAGCACCGGCTTTGCTCCGGCTCGAGGTGCACATGGCACTGCCTGGGATGGGATGGGATGGGAGCAAAACTCATCCCTGCTCCAGCCTCCAACTCCAGGTCTGTGCCTCCAGCTGATTTCCTGGTGGTGGAGCCTCTTTCGGCTGATTTGTGTCCGTCTCTCCAATCTGCACAGGACGGCAGAGCCGGGCAGTGTCTGGGAGAAGGACCTTGGAGCAGAAGGCTCCGTTCCTTGCCCAAATCTTCCATTACCTTGTGTGGTCTTTGGCAACTCTCTGAACACTCCGTGCCTCAGTTTCTCAACCTGGAGAACAGGATGATCCCAATCAGCAAAGCTGGATGAGTTTGCAGTGCTGCACCCCAGAGGAGGAGGGCAGGGTCTGGACCTCCTCATGTCTGCTGATGTCACCCCTATCCTCTCATACTCCCACAGGGACATGCTGTAGATCCCAAATGGCCAGAGAATGTCATGTATAGAACAAGCATTAATGCCCAAGGTGCAGAGGCCCCATCCCAGCACTGGCCTCTGGATTGCTTTGTTTTCCTGCTCGGCTGAGTCGCTAACCTTCCAATAAACACCAGAGTCATTATCATAAAACTGGGGAAAATGCTGTCATTAAACCCCACTGGTTTAGTTTTCAAGTGCCTCTTTCTGGGACATCAAATTCATTTAGATCATTCTCCAAAGCCACAAATCCTGAGTGGCTGCAGTAATGTGTGTGGTGGGAGGTGAGAGCACCACAGGAATTAAATCGGGTGGAGAGGGCTCTTCACAGAGCTCGGTGGGGTTTGTTGCAGGGGGGGAAGATGTGATGCCTCCAGCTGGTCACCCCTCTGACCCCTCAGCCCTGGGGTCCCTTGGGATGTTCTCTGGAAACCCCAATTCATGCTCTGATAACTCAGCTTGGAGCATCCAGAGGGATGGGGAGCTGCAGCAGAGCCTCCCTCTTACAAAAAGATAGATTTTGTTCCAACAGAAAAGAATAAAACCTTAAATCCTTTCAGCAGCAGAAGCATAGAGTTAAATCCCTATGGTTAAGTTTTCCAGAGCAGCTGTGGCTGCTCCATCCCTGGAAGTGTTCAAGACCAGGTTGGACAGGGCTTGGAGCAAGCTGGGATAGTGGGAGGTGTCCCTGCCTGTGGCAGGAGGAGGAACTGGATGAACTTCTAGGTTCCTTCCAACCCAATCCATCCCATTCCCCTTCACCTCATTAAGTGTTTGTCTGAGCACTGGGGTGGCTGAACAAAATTTTGTCTCAGTGTTGTGTAGTTGATAAATCTGATCTTGGGGCCAAAATTTTTTGAGTTTAAGTGAAAACATTAAAATAGGGTTTTTAAAAGGGCTTAGGGTCAGCTGGCCCCTGCTCGGGGTTGATGAGCACCTGCAGTTTACAGAAACAACCCATAGGGCTGATACTTCAATGTCCTGGGAAGTCTGTAGATTTCCATAGGAAACAGGACTCGTTCAAAAGTTTTTCATCTCCCCAAAATAACCAGGATTTTGTTCCTCTGGGGGAGTTCCTGGCACAAGACCTCCTGGGAGCAGCACGGTGCCATGTGTCCGCTGACGTGCTACGGAATCTGTGGCAGCATCGGCTTCTGCGAGGGGAACAAGAATCCTAAAATTATCCTTTAGTTACTTAGAATATAAATAGAATTCAAATTGCTTATCAGCTGTTTCATTTGAAAGATATTTAAAAATACTTGGGAGAGGAAACTTGCACTCCGGTAGAGATCCGGAGCCACGCTGTACCCAAAGGATCTCGGTGCCTTGAGGACACAACTGTGGGGATCAATCCATCCACTGGGAGGAAAGAGTTCAGTTCATGGAGAGTTTATCAGCGTGACAAGTTATTCAAGTTATGCCAAAAACACGTGTAAGGGACACTTCAGGCAGATCTTTGGGAATGGGAAAATCTTCCATTCCCGGGTGGGAAGGTTGAGCCTGTGTTGGAGTGTGGCTGCAGTGGAACAAACCTGACTGTGTCCTTGAGCACAGGAGACAGGAACAAGCCAGGATGAGCATTCCCAATCGATTCCAGGTGCTTCCCAATCGATCCATCTCTGGTGAGGAGAAGGATTTTATGGAGTGAACAAACCTGGCAGCGTGTGTCCCATTGTTGGGGACGATGGGATGGGATGGGATGGTCCGTGTGCTGTACCACTGCCATTCATTAATGGCTCTACTAAATAGGAGAGTGGTGAGGCTGTTCTAATGCCCAGAGCACTCAGAGGGTGACAAAAATAGCCCATTCAGCAGGGATTGGCTCAGAATAAGACGTGTCCTTACCGTAAAGCTGGGTGCTTCCAAGAACTTGGGCTATGGATGAGTTCGACTCTGGTCTGGTTCATTACAGGAATGAGTTGTGCTCTGCACAAACGTAACTTCCAGCATCCACTCCAGAAATTCTGGGTCCCTGTTTTACCAGCTGGGAATTGCACTCACTCCCAGCCTTCCTGGAAGAGGAAAATCATGAGGATCCTCACTGACCATCCGACACCTCCCTATGGTTGCTTTGGATTGTTCTCCTTCTCCATCTGCCAGCCCCGCACTCTCTGATCCCTGCCTGGCCAAGGGGCTGGTTCCTGCAGGAGGAGGATGTTGCTTGGCTGGGATCCCTCTCTCCAAGGGGTCTCCAGCACGGAGACTTACAACTCAAACCATTCTGTGATTTTAAATGGGCACACAGGAGCATGGAAGATGCTGAGAATAAAATTAATCAAGTTACTGAAAAAAACCCAGAGATTGTTTAGTCCTCGTTCAATGTATAAAGCCAAGAACTCAGCTAACAGACAGGAGGAGCTGGAATTGCTCCTTGGTGACCATAAACTTGACCTGCTTGGTTTTATTAAGGAATCTGGGGGGAGAAAGTCACCTGACTGGGATGGTAAAATTCATGGTCTTTAAGAACTGAGTGGCAGAAGAGGAAAGGAAGCAGCCCGGCAGATCCACGGCAAATGGTCTGGAATGCTTTGCCGCAGGGACCAAGGAGGATGCTCGGGATGCTCCGGGTTGCGGGGGACGCTCAGGGATGCTCAGAGGATGCTCAAGGCCACGGGGAGGATCCCGCAGGTAGCAAGGAGGATGCTCAGGGATGCTCGGGATGCTCTGTGATGCAAGGGACGCTCAGGGATGCTCAGAGGATGCTGGGGGCCGTGGGGAGGATGCCGGCATCCCGGGGGGAGGCTGCCGGGGGAGGGCGGCGGGGGGCTGCCGGGGCGGAGCCGCGGGGGCCCCTCCCGACGGCGCTATAAACCGGCGGGGCGCGGGCGCGGGGCAGCCGTCGCTGGGGCGCCCGGGGCCGGGTCGCACCCTGCCCGCACCCCTGCCCGCACCTTGCCCGCACCCCTGCCCGGGCCATGGGGAGGGGGCAGCTGTCGGGGGGCGCCTGGGGCGCCCTGGTGCTGCTGGGGCTGATCCTGCCGGCCGCCCCGGCGGGCGCCTGGTACAAGCACGTCGCCAGCCCCCGGTACCACACGGTGGGTCGCGCCTCGGGGCTGCTGATGGGGGTCCGCCGCTCCCCCTACCTCTGGCGGCGGGAGCTGCCGGCCGAGCCCCCCCGGCACCCCGGGCCGCCCCCCGGGGACAGCCCCCCGCGCCCGGGCCGCCCCGCCGGGCTCAGCCCCCCGCCCGCCGCCCCGGCCCCGCCGCCGCCCGGCCCCGGCCGCCTCCTGCAGCTCCTGCTCCGGCGGGGCTGGGGCGGCCCCCGCCCGGCCCCCGCACGACCCCCGCCCGGCCCCCGCCAGCCTCAGGTAACGCGCGGCCCCGACGGGCGGGCGGAGGGCTGGGGGGGCCGGGGGGATCCCGGGGGCCGGGGGGGGCACGGTTGGTTCGCAGAGCCCCGGGATGCTCGAGGGGTGTGATCTGTGTCTGGGATACGAGGGTCCTGCTGCGGCCCCCGGGGGTGCTGGGGGGTCACCAGGTAACGGGGTGCATGGAGCTTCGAGGGGGTTCACCAGGAAACTGGGGTGCACGGAGCCAGCAAGGGGGCTGCACTTGGGCTTTAAGGCAGAAAAAGGAGCTGAATGAAGTGCCCGAGGCCAGGTTGGACGGGGCTTGGAGCAATCTGCTCTAGTCGAGGTGTCCCCGCCCATGGCAGGGGATGGAAAGAGATGATCTTCAAGTCCCTTTGCAACTCAAACCATTCCTGGACTCTAGGATTTCTCTGCCCTCCCAGTTGGAACATCACAAACCTGCCCCCTGTGGGACTGAGCTGCCTGTGCTGGAGGGGTGTCCCTGGGTCAGAGGGGTGTCCATGGAGGCGGAGGGGTGTCACTGTAGCCAGCAGCTGGGTCATACTGGGATTCTCCCAGCGTGGCTCTCCTCAGGCCCCCTCTGCTGCCCGCTCAGGGCTCAGCCAGGCTGTGTGGGACTGGCTCAGGGCTGGCTCCAGGCATTAAATTTCTTTCCTCTTATGTAGAGCTGGAGTCAACATCCAGCTGAAATCCACAGAGGCTTTTGGCTGTTGGATCAGCCCCTGAAACATGTAGCTGTTTTCCTCCCCCACCTCATTTCTGTGAGGAAATTTGGGATTAGAATCATTTTGGGAAAGCCCAGTGCTGTGTTACGTCTTTGCTGTGCCGTTGCCTGGCTGTGCATGTCCCGGTACCACACTCTCTGCATCCCTCAGATTCCCCACTCAAATTCCCACTGGGAGCCCCGCAGGCAGGTCCAAGCCCGGTATTTGGGTGTCTGGTGGGGTTTATCTGCAGGCACAGTGGCAGGAAGGGAATCTGCAGGTCGGATCTGAGCCTGAGACAAAGAAAATTGAATGAAAATGGTGAATGCAGCTGTGGTTTAACCACTGCACTGAGGGGAAATGGGATCCCATGTGGAGAGGGAGGTGATGGCAGAGCTGGAGGCTCAGGTGATGCTCCAAAATAACCCAGCCCCTCTTCTCCTTCCAGCTCTTCCCACTCAAAGACGTGGCTCTGACCCGCTGACAGACCTGTGGAGATGCTTCACGTGCTGGAGGGGCAAGGACTGCCCGAGGTGGGAGCTGCTCACCTGGCTGGCGAGGAAGGGTCTCCTCATGGCATCTCCGGGTACTCTGACCTCTCTGAAACCACACAGACAGTTACATCCCAAAAAATCTGAGTTTTCATGGCCCTGCCCAGGCACAGGGTAAATTCATCTTGTTTTTCAGGTCAACCTAGTGCTACAAACTCGGGGAGAAACAAACAGGGGAGATATTTATTTTTGTTTATTTTTTTTACATTTCTGTACTAGCTTGTTTGCAATATGATACAAACATGTACTGTTCGCTTCCTCGGGACCTGCCCTCATTAAAATGAGATGTGATCAAAGGAAACTCGGGCTTCCTGGTGCTGTTGTGGGGTTTTGGTGGGGATTTTTAAGAGCAAAGCCTGGTCCAGCCCTGCACGGGGCAGACACTTCAGCAGTCGGGTCACTCCCAGATTTTTCTAACATGATTTAACTCCTTGACACAATTTTTTCTGCAGCTTTACAGTAAATCTCTTTTACTGCCTGTCAGGGAGTTACTGCCAGGCCAAGTGTCAATTCAGATGACAACATTTAGGAATGTTTCCTCAATTGGGCTGCACAGAAGCTCCGTGAGTCCTCACTGCTCTGACTGTGTTTTGCCTGCTCAGGGCTTAACTTACATATGTCCCCACTGATGAAAATAAATGTTAATCCTCATTAAAACGGGGAGAAGCCTCGGGGGTGGGCAGGAGCACATGGTAAAGGGGTGTTGGAGTGAGTGGGATCTGGGATCTAGAGAAAACTGAGGTTTGGGGGGCTGAGTCCAGTACTGCTGAGTTTTAATGCCCTGGCACTGGTGGCTGTTGCAGGAAATCAGACAAAAAGAGACATTTCCACCCCTCTTAGATGAACTCCCTGCTCCTGCCAAGGTTTGTGCTGCCTTTGGTTTGGATCGGGAAGGAAAAACCCCTTGTTGGGGGAGCAGGGTGTGTGCAGAGCCCTCCCACCAGGGAGGGAAGGGTTAAAACGAGGCAGGACAGGGAAAGGCCAGCTTTGAATAGGAGGGTGCACTGGGGATGAAGGACCATGTGCTGAGAGACCCTCATCTGTTGGAAAGGAACACTTGACCGTGCCAATTGCTGGGGTAAAACCAGCGAGACACTCAGTTAACCACAAACCCTTCACTTCTCACCTTGGAAAATGGTTTTTGCTGTTAAGTGTGAGCTGATTTCCCACTTGGGGCTGTAATTTCCTATGTGCTGCCTGCTCTCCAGAGACATCTGGGCCTTCCCTGGGGGTCAACAAGCCCAACAAAATGCAAGAGAGCTTAAAGAGGTGTTTAACTGCCCTCCTGCCCTGGGGCAGGACCCAGCTATCCCTGATGGATGTCAATCTGATCCTTTCTAAAAGGATCATCCTGAGGGAGATGCCACAATCCCCAAGCTCTGCCTCCTGTCTCTCTCACTCTGGGGGGCTGCATGTCCAGACCACGGGGACACCCTGTCCTGGTCCGTGGGGATGCCCCAGGATGAAACACAGCCACAGGGATGCTTGGGGAGGATCCTGGATTTGCAGCTGGAAGAAAACTGGGGAGGACAAAAGCTTTTTGAGGGAGGATGGACAGGCCCAGAGCTGCAGCAGCATGTTGGCTCCTGGCCCCATTCAGGGTCCCAGTGCCCCCTGCGCCCCCCCCAGCAGCTTTGCAGGGATAACTGCGGCCGAGGAGGTCGATTCCTGGCACCTCTCTGGGCTTTGAGAGGGCTCAGAAACCCCCAGGTGACAGTGGGACAAGTCATCCCTTCCCTCCTCCCACTTCCCAGAGCCTGTGGGGTGGTGGACTAGGGGTGCCGGGGGTGCCGGGAATGCGGTGGCACCCAGGTGGCTTTGCCATGCCCTCTTGTGGCCACGCCGATGCCAGAGGCTGGGAAGTGCTGGGAGCTGCCACGTGGGTGAGGATGAGCCCTTCCACCACGTCCCCATCCCTGCATCCTCGCAGAGTGGGGCATTGCCCCATGGGTGCCCCTCTGCCCGTGTGGCCCCAGCCGAGGCCAGGGGCCAGCAGGGGATGGGAGCTCCGGGTTAATGCCTGTCCTGCTTCTCCCTGCATGGATTTGGGGAGCCCAACTGTGGGGCTGCCCAGGGTCCACACACAGCACAGGTGGGGTTTGGAGCTGGATCTGGCCCAGGTCCATCCCTGAGGTGCCGCCTGGGAGTTGTGCAGCTCCGGCAGTGCTGGGGCCGGGGCTGGCTGACGTGCCAGGCTTTCCTTGCCAGGCTTTCCCATGCCAGGCTTTCCTGGACGGAGCAGCCGTCACCTGGCCCACGGTGCCAGCGGATGCATTTTGTTCCAGCCCAAGAGGCGGGCGAATCCAGGGCCCACGGTGGGCAGGAAGACGTCCCACCCCAACCCGGGGCAGCTCCCTTTCCTTCCCGGCTCTCGGCCTCTCCCGGGGGAGCAGCAGCATCCACCGGGGCCGGGGGCTGTGGGAAGGGCAGTGGCTGGGATAGGAACCAGCCGGGCAGGGGAGCTGCTGTGAGCTCACCCCAGGGCTGACCTGGGCACACTCACAGTGGCTGCAGGGCCCTGCATGTATTGGGAGAAAGAAAACTCCCCAAGGAATTTTCTCCATCATCGCCTCTGCTCAGAAGCTGTTCCTCAGGGATGCAGGCGGCTGAGCCAGGCCAGGACTGAGCCCCCCTCCAGCTGTGGTGGTGACTGAGGATGGAAATCCCTTGGACAGAGCTGGGCATCCCAGGTGGTCCCTGTGATGGTCCCAAATATCCCTGTGGGGAGCCTGGACTGCAGGACCTGGCGCTGAGCTGGGCTCTACCAGGGATCCCATCCCTGCCACTCCCTCCTGTTCACACCTTCACCCTGACACCAGCCAGGGAACTGATGGGGACCGGAGACAAGGGGCAGGAGCTGCAGAGATCAGGAGGTGATGGTCTCTCTGTGCCCACCCTTTTCCCTATTTCAAAGATATCCAGAGAACTGATAAGGTGACAGTGGCTTAGAGACACGTCAGGGATGTCCCTGGCCAAGCTGCAGCTGCCCAGAGCCATTCCTGGGGAGCCCAAGGGTTGGGACCCTCCCGTGGACCCCACTCTCCCACCCAGGAACATCCCTCAGGTGTCCCCAGGGCTGTGCCAGCCTGGAGGTGCCACCCTCGTGTTGACTGTACACAGGGCTGTATTTGGGGAGTGCCCACTCTGCTTTGGGCACTCACCTGCCTTGGGCATGTGCCACTGGGAGGGGATGTGACTCGTGACACTGGGAGGGAGGGTGACCTATGCCAGCACTGCCCACTCTGCCTGCTCCCCGGGCATCCTGCCAGACCCCTGCCCCACTGCTGAGGATGCTGGGGCTGGCACAGGAGTGGCTGGTGGGGCAGCAACACTAAAATGTCCCTCGGGGTCCCCTCCAGAGCCCTGTCAAGAGCTGCAGACACCTCAGGGGGCCATGAAGGTTCCTGGGGATGTCCTGCCCATCCTGTCCATGGCAGGGAGATGCTCGCAGGGTCCCCTGGGTGCTGGGGTGGCACCCAGAGCTGGACATGCCACAAGAGCTGATGCCCCAAACCTTTTAGCCTCACCCACAACTTTCATGGCACAGAAGGGTTAAACCCAGGCATGGCCATGCTAAAACATGCCCCTGGAGATGGGTGATTCCAGGAATGGGTGCTCCTGAGGATGAGTACTCCCAGGGACAGGGGGCCCCATCTAGAGGGCTCAGTGCTGCTCTTACACCCCGTCCTTGCTGGGATGACACACTGGGGTGGCACTGGCACCAGCACTGCTTGCATCTGTGCCAGTACCAACCTCTCCACGATCAAGTCCCTCTGGAGTCACATTATCCATGGGATTTTCCTCTAGGAATCCTACCTCAGCTCTTCCAGGGGGGTGAGGGGGCTGCCTGGCAGAGGCAGCGGGTACCTGTCTGTGGGGGCAGAGCAGGATGGCTCACATGGGCTGTGGGAGCAGCACCCCTGCCTGCTCACCTGGCCGTGGGTGTGCTGGCACGTGGAATTCTCGGGTGTGCCCGGCCTGGCTGGTCACCAGCTCCACCCCTGCACAGCCCCAGCACCACCAGCCCCCCCGGGGCAGCACCCACAGCTCTGCTCTCTCCTGCAGGTGATAAAGGCCCAGGTTGTGCAAGAGGGATCTCCCGGCCCTCAGCAGAGTAACTGAACTTTCTGGACTTTCACAATCCACAAAACATGTAATTAATCCTCCTAATGATCAGTTCTCCTTCTATCCCCATCAATCTAACCTGGGGAATGTTTACAGCTCAATAGTGCCACACACAGAGGCTCAGGGAAAATGAGACCGTGCTTTTTACGAGCTCTGCTCTCATTCCTGGTTCCTTCAGCAGCACAAATAAATCATCCCCTTTGAAATCATCCCCTGAGAGCAGCCAGGACACAGCAGCCCCATACTGAGTGATGGTGAAACAGGGGAGGAATGAACAGGGCAGCATCTGTGCCAGTGGGAAAGCCCAAGACTTCATTTATTCATAGTAAGAGCATATTACTGCAGTGGCAACAGCTCTGCAGCTCCCAGTGGATATCATCCAACATAAGGTGCATCCCTGAGCTCGAGCAGAGAGACCAGACCTCTTTCCACACCCAGGTAGAAGGTCTGTGGGTGGCCAAGCTCTGCTGGGAATTGGAGCCTGGCTGGAACCAGCCCGGTGAGCTCCTGCTCCATGTGCAAAGCTGGGTGTGGAGCAGGGGTGGATAAACACCAGCACTGATGGGGAGGAGGAGGAGGCTGGGAGGAGGAAGGGCCCAGCCTGTTCCTCACCCTTGGCAAAGCTCCCATGCCAGAGCAGGGTGAGCACAAGGGAGCGACCCACATTCCAGGAGTGGATCTGGGAGAAGGGGAAAGGAGAAGGCACAGGATCTGCCCCAAACCATCCAACAGGCACAGTGTGGGGCCACGAGTGGGACACAGAGCCCCTGGAGTCTTGGAAGCGTGTGTCCTCTCTGGCAGAAGAGGCCCAAAGGCAGGTGTGAAACCTCCCATTCCTTTGGAAGCAGCAGCACAGCCCAGCGACTCCGTCATGGACCATCCTCCTCCTCAGAGCTGCTCACCCTTCCACTGCCTCAGGAAAAAGCCAGACTGAGCAGGCCTGGGGGACCAGCTGAGGTTTTCCTGGTTTCTGAATCAAGATGGACTTTGTGGGCTCCCAAAATCCCCACTTGGATGTGCCAGGGAGCCTGAAGGGTGACTCTGATTTCTGTAACTGTGAAAGTCCTCACAGCATCTGCATTTTGCATTAGTGATGCCACAGGATCAAGCCTAAAGCAAACAGGTGCAACTGAAAAAACATTACCTGCACTGCAGTTATCCATAAAGTCACTCTTCAAAAGAAAGACTCTTGAACCAAAGAGCCATTGGGCCACAGGTGCAATTCTCTGCCACTGCTCAGCCAAGTGCAGGGAAGGAGCTGGAAGCAGATGTCAACCAAAAAGAGCTTCAAACCCTTCCAAGCCAGTGAGCTCACAGGTCCCTGAACTTCCTCCACCTCCAGGCCAGCCCAACTCAGACTTAACTATGTGCCCAAATCAAAACCCACAGAAATGTAAATGGGAAAGTGTTGCCTGTGCAGTACCTGCTGGATTTAACCAGGGCTCTGTTATTCCAGAGTGCAGGAGCCTTTCTGTGCTCTCTCCTTTTTTCTTTTCCTACGAGACACGGATGGGAAATGGCAGGATGGGAAGAACCAAACGGATTTTGTGCCATGTGAGGATATACCTTTGCACAACATGTTTTCATGTAATTTCCAGCTCCTTCTCCATCAGCTGCAGTGAAAAAATGCAGCATTTCCCTGGGAACTGTGTCCATGCCAAAGGATGCACCCAGGACAGGCAGGACAGCCCTGCTGGGCACCAGAGGCACAGCCACAGTCCCCAAAGGAGAGGGATCATGAAATAAATGCTCCATTTTAGGCTCACAAGGTGTGTGACTATGAGCAGGCAAAAATCCAGTGCTGAGTCAGGGCTCTACCAAGTTCCCTACATTCCCTACAAGAAATCAATGGCTTTTGGGGGAAAAAAATGCCTTTTGGGGACACTGAGGTTAAAAAAATCAATAAATCCAAGTCACGCTTGAAAAAATTTTTGTGCTTAAAAAAAAGGAGCATTTTTTAAAAATTCAAACAACCCTTTTCTTCCTTTTTGAAATGTTTTCTCCTTTTTATTTCATTTTGCAACCTCCCAATGCTTTTTAAAAGACATTCAAAAGGGTTAAAAGATTCAGTCTGACCACCCAAAAGATTTTCTCCACCGTGTTTTTATTGCGCCGAATCAAAAGAAAAACTTTTTAGTTCAAATAAACTTGAAACAATTCCTTCTCCTCCCCCGCTCCCTCCAGTTTTTTGGTTTAGCCAGTGAGTGGAAAAATCAATTATTCGCACTCCTCTAGCCCGATAAAAAGCTTCAGGACTCCACAAAGAGGCTCGAGGGAGCACTTGTGTCGTACAGCAAATAAAGCAGGCTCTGAGCTTCTCAGCTCTCCAACCTCTTCTCCTGTCACCCAAGATTTTGTGCTGAGATCGGAGCTTCTGTGGCACCACAGGGAGCGAAGGAGCCTCTGTGGGACCAGAACATCGTCATGGTGGGACCAAAGCATCCTCCTTGGTGAGGCATCACATCCTCCCTGGTGGGACCTGCTCTTAGAACATCCTCCTTGGTGAGACATCATATCCTCCCTGGTGGGAGCAAAGTATCCTCCCTGGGGGGGGGTCCAAAACATCCTCCTTGGTGAGACATCACATCTCCCCTGGTGGGACCAGAGCATCCTGTCTGGTGGGACCTCATGGCACAAACTGCACCTGGAGCCGGAGCTGAGCCTGGGGCTGAGCCCACCCTTGGCTGAGGGTGACAGACACCTGAAGGGACAACACCCTGTCCCCACAGGGCCCGTGCCCCCCACCCAGCCACAGCCACACTGGGCTCTCTCCTTGTCTGCAGCACCCAAATGGCCACATTGCCTACAGGGAATGAGGTGGGAAGAGCTGACAGAGATAAATAACGTCATGGTTTTCCTGCATAGACTCTCCAACCATCTTTTTGGTTCAAGAGTATTTCTTTTGAAGAGTGACTTTATGTATAACTGCAGTGGAGGCAGGGTTTTTTTAAGCAAACCACAGATTAAAAGTGAATCAATATTCTTTTCTGGAGTCTTTTATTTACAGCCTCCAGCTGGCTGCAGTGTTTGCTTCAGCTCTATAAAATCTGGTAGGAAAGCTGTTGAGGAAGGAGAAACACCGCAGAGGAAGGCCAGGAAACCTGTGGCAAAGGAATGTGACGTGCAATGCCAACACTGTGATAGGCAATCTGCCTCATGTCCTCCTTGTAACAGATTTCACAGAAATGAAGACCAGGAACGCAAAAAGGTGAAGATGGGGATCTGCACATTTCACCAAAACAAGCTCATTCCGGGGGAAACCTGGATGGCCTCTCCAAAGGGCACCTGGGATGTAGTGTGAACCTTTTCCCACCAGGAATCATCAAATCCTGGAATGGTTTGGGTTGGACATATAATGGCCAGTCTTCGCGAGCGAAGATTTTGGGAAAGGTCATTAACCCTTCCAGCCTGCGCAGTGGATTTTTTTAGGTGAGACACAGCGTGCGCTGAACTGAGCCCACCCTTTAGTCCTGAGGTTCATCTGCCGGGGCCGAGCAAAGCTTGGACAGTGGCAGTGAGGTCCCCAGGATGTAGGTTTGTTTAGAGTGACCTTCTCTTAGGTGGATTGCCTACCAAGGCTGACGAGCTCCACCTGCCCAGGGGGCCGGGAATCGAACCCGGGTCGCAGTGGTGAGAGTCAGGCACTCTAACCACTAGACCACCAGAGGCCCGGTTTGGGTTGGAAGAGACCTTAAAGACCATGCAGTCCCACCCCCTGCCATGGGCAGCGACACCTTCCACTAGCCCAGGTTGCTCCAAGCCCCGTCCAGCCTGGCCTTGGACACTTCCAGGGATGGGGCAGCCACAGCTTCTCTGGGCAACCCGACCACCGAGATCCAACCATATGGCTCATTTGCTGGAAGGATTTTGGCCCGGGGGTTCCATCAGCTGCTGGTGCCGGTGCCGGTGCCGGTTCTGGTGCCGATGCTGATGTCGGTGCCGGTCCTAGTCCCGGTCCCGGTCCCGGCTTCGCCCGCCCCGTCCCGTCCCTCGCCGCGGCTCCGCCCCGTCCCCTCCCGGCCCGACCCCGTCCCCGCCCGCCGCGCTCCCGGTGCCGCGGGGCAGCGCAGCATGGCCGAGCTGCGCATCGCCCCGGCCCCGGCTCCTGCCCCGGCTCCTGCCCCGCTCCCAGCGCCGGCCGCAGCCGCAGCTCCAGCCCCGGTCCCGGCCCCGTTCCCGGTCCCGGTCCCGACCCCGACCCGCCCCTCCGCGCCCGCCCCGGGCCGCCCATAAAAGCGGCCCCGCGCCCGCCCGCCCTCCCGCCGCCGCCGCTCCGCCGCCGGCCATGGCCAAGGACCAGCTGAAGCCGCGGCTGTGCCGAATGCTGAAGGGGGAGAGCGGCTACGGCTTCCACCTGCACGGCGAGAAGGGCAAGAGCGGCCAGTTCATCCGCAAAGTGGAGCCCGGCTCGCCCGCCGAGGCCGCGGGGCTGCGCGCCGGGGACCGCGTCGTGGAGGTGAACGGGCTCAACGTGGAGCAGGAGACACATCACCAGGTGAGGGCAGGGCCCGGGACGGCGGGGGGACGGCGAGGACGGACGGGGGGGACAACGGGGCCGACAACGGGGGCAGCCACCGCGGCACCCCGGGCTGAGCGCCCCGGCTCCGGCCGCCCCGCCGACTCGGCTCTGCCCGGCTCCAGCCTCCCTGCAGAGGGCTAAAGGGGTGTTTTCACCCAAAATATCTCTGCCGGAGCACCTCTGGTCCGGGCTATGCTGGTGGGTGCAGAGATGGGGTGGGTGACCCCCTCGGGGTTCCGGGGGCTTTGTGTGCCCCGGGACGGTCGGTTCCCGTGCGGACAGTGGGCGGTGCGGTGTCTCCCTGCTGGGGACAGGCTGTTGTAATCGTGTCAAGGTGGGAAAGCCGAAGGTGTTTGGGGCTGGGCAGGGCTCCGCCGCGTTATGCAATCTGTGGTGGAAAGGAATGGGGAGACCCGGGCTTTATTTCCGGCTCTGCTGTGGGTTTTCTTGGCTGCTTTTGGCGAGCTGCTCCTGCTTGTGCAGCCCGGAGTGTACGAGGATGCCTTAAAATCTCCTGATAAAGCTCTGCAGATGTTCAGCAGTTTTGCTGGCCGGAGTGTGATAGGGCTCGGAGGGGAGCCGTGGCTGTTCCTGCCCACGGCCGTGGCTGGGGGGGTCCAAGGGAGCTGTTTCTCAGCTCTGCAACAGAAGCTGTTTCAGGCCGTGTCATTTTCTGCTTACAAAACCGAAACTTGTATTTGTCAAACAGTTTCATCTAAACAAACAAACAAGGAGGTTCAAGCAGCTCCAGTCCCGCGGACACTCGGAGCCTGGCAAGGGGCACAGTTTGCCTCGTGGCTCGTGGGGCTCTGCGGGGTTTAGTGCTTTAGTAACTCAAAACACATGGTGAGCCCTTCTGCCAGCGCTGCATTGGGGCAGAGCAGGGATGTGCCTCGGCCCTGCAGAGTTTTGGGGGGTTGTGGCTTCCCAGGCTTCACCCACCAGGTGTGGATGTTGATGTGCTGAAGGTGAGGCTGAGCCTCCAGTAAAGCCTCATGGACTCCCTTCTGTGAGCTTGGTGGGTTTTGGTGGCTAATTGAGCTTGTTTTGATGATCTGAGCCAGCTGTGTGAAAGTTAATGTTTGTCCTGAAATGTGATTTCAAACCCCTTGAAGGAGGATCCCCATCTTTGATGTGGCTGGGCAGGAAGGAGAGCTGTGTTCCTGTGGCGCCTTGGAAGCCATCAGAACTCCCTGCTGGAGCTGGGCTGCTGGGGATGGGCGATAGCAGGAACAGCAGCTGTGCCTTTGAAACGTGCTGGGGCTGCCCAGTAGGTTGAGTGAAATGGGAGAAATGTCTTTCTTCCATTTTTTGCTGCTGGAGGCCGGATGGAGCCCTGGCGCTTGCAGAGGTGGGAGGGAGCCTTGGTGCTTGTGGATGCAGGATGGAGCCCTGGCACTCACTCCCCACTGCAGAGCAGTGATTGGGATGGGGTGTCTCGTCCAGGGTGTTGAAGAGCTCGGTGCTGTGCTGTGCTTCTGCTGCTATAGCATTGGGACCTATGAGCATGCAAGTGGTGGGAGCAGGAGCAGCCCTGCCTGCTCCTGGAATCGCTCTTTCTGCTGCCTCAATACCATAAGAACCTCTTCCTTCCCCCAAAACTACCCAGCACTGATGGACCATGGGAAGGGTGATGCTGTGCTGGGTCACACACCAGCTCCTGACGATGGGTTGGAGCAGCTGGTTCACCATGGCTTCTCCTTGTGCTGCTCCTTCCCCAACCTTGAACAAGTAACACTTCTCCATGTGCATCGGGACGGAGCCCGCAGCAAACAAGGCCTTGCTGTTTGGGTGTAACTGTGTTTCCAGCTGAAGCTGGCAGCATTTGTGTCTTTGTTCTCTGTTTTTTCCTGGCCTTACCCAAGGAGCGAAGGCAGAACGTGTTCTCAGGGCATTTCATGTCTTGGATGCAAAACTGCATCCTGGCTCCCGGGTTCCTCGCCCCGGCGGCAGCGCGGGCATGGGGCAGAGCTGTGGCTCCTGCCCTCCTGCTGTGCCTGGAGCAAGGAAAGCCTCCCGGTCCCTGCGGAGCCTGGCACCATGGAACAGGGCACAGGCACCCCTTTCGGAGCTGCTCCCAGCGGCATCGTGAGTCCCCTTCCTGGGCGGCTGTTGTTTGGCAAGGGTGGAAGGGCCCCGGCCGGCTCTGCCGGGCTGGTGCTGGTGTCGCCAGGGGTGAAAGTCTGTTTGGGTGGAGCTGCGGAAATCATGGGGCTGGGACCGGTGCTGAGAAGGTCCCGAGGCACCAGATGCTCGGGGGAGGCTGCGGCGTCTCCAGAAGCGCCGTGGGCTCGGGGCTGTGAACATGGCTCGGAAGCGGGTACGGTGCTGGGCAGGACCTTGTCGGGGCCCCACTGCTGCTTTGCCTCTCACCTCACTGCTCTGTCCCCAGAGAGACTTGCTGCCTGGGGGGGCTCGTCACAGAAAGCCCCTTCTGCTCATGGTGAGGGGCTGCTCTGTGCCACTCTCCCTGCCTGGTTCAGGGGGACTCGGGAAACGCTTGCTCCATCTGCTCCAGCACTGCTCTCGCCGTGGCTGTTGGGGAACTCGGTGCTGGGTGATCCTGGCACAGCTCCCTGCTGGGTTGGGACCCTTCTGTGGTGCCTCTGAGTGTCGTTGGGGTCTGTGGGACTGCTGTGATTCCCTGCCTGGAGCATCCAAACTGTGGGGTCTGGAGATCATCGCTGTGCAGGACCAGCGCATTCCCCATCTGTGTCACTGCTGCCATGTGTTGGCTGCTGCTGCCAGGTCCCCTCTGGGAGAAGTGTCCCTGCACAGGCATTGCTGGTGTCAGCAGCACCATCTGATGTCAGGTGTAAATGGATCTGAACGGGAGCAGATGGATTTTCTGGGGCCTGATGGATCAGCACTGTTCGGGCTGGTTACGGGTGGCAGCCCTGGGCACGACCGCCCGGCACGGCACACGGAGATGGAGCTGCAGTGGATGGCTTGGTTCAGGACAAGCAGCCTTGGGGGTTGGTTTCTTTTCCTCCTTTGCAGATCCGGGCTCTGTTGACCTTGAGTGGCGCTCGAAGGGAGTAAATAAACGCTGGCTAATTGCGCATTAGGCTCGTTTGTCGCTCTAACCTTGGCGGTTGTGGCGTGTCTGGCTGGTGTGACCTAGATCAGAGCAGGGGCCCTGCAAGGAGCCCAGTGCTGCTTTTGGGGGGTGCCCAGCATGTGTGAGGTGTTCAGGGCCACCCCGTGGCTGCGGGTGGTGGCTGAACAGCACTGCCGGCGATACCACCCCTCCTCCTCCTCCGATGAAGGCCTGTGCAGGGAGGGGGTGCTCTCAGTGGCTGCCAGCAGAGAGTCTGGAAGTGTTTTCCGTTTGCCCTGCTCCTGTGGATGTCCTGAATTTGCCCTGTTTCCATCTCAACCCATGCTGGTGGGATCTACCCCCCTGCCTGGCTGTGGGATCAGCTCCTCCCGGCTCTCCCCACCATGCTGGCACCACAAGTGCCTGTTGGAGCCTCTGCCAGTCACTGATCTGTTCGAAGGAGCCAGGCAGAGCAGGACAGTGTCCCTATTCAATATGCCTGGAGCTGGATCCTGGTGGGGACGGGCCCATCTCCTGCTCCCAGCACTGTTTTCCCTTATCTCTGCTGGTCCCTAGCACAGATGGGGGATGGATGCATGGATTGGGCTGTTTCCTTCCTAAAACCCCCCAGGGTCGGGGTGGGTGATCTCTGCTGCTGTGTGGCTGCAGGGAACGGGCTGAAAGAGCCACCACCATCATCACCCAGGGCTGCAGGCTCCATCCTGGGCATCTCCCAAAGCCGTGCTCGGCCCTTCTCCCCCATCGGTGATGGCTGGAAGTGACAGCAAACCTTCACCCAGACCGGAGCTGCAGGAGAGTGGGGGAGAGCTGATGGCCCTTGGGTCCAGCTCCTGCCACCCCTGAGAGTTCCCATGTTCCTGCTCAGCTGTCCCTCTCCTTCCCAGGTCGTGCAGCGCATCAAAGCCGTGGAGACGGAGACGCGCCTGCTGGTGGTGGACAAGGAGACGGACGAGTACCTGTGCAGCCTGCGCCTGACCTGCACCGAGGACATGGTGCACAACGGGATCCTGCTCAGCTCCAGTGTCTCACCCTCCAAGGCCCTGGGCAGCGACAACGGGGAGGTCTGGAAGCCACAGCTGGATCTGAGCGGGGGCAGCCTCCAGCGGCATTCCCACAGCTTCTCCTCGCACGGCAGCAGGAAGGTGAGGGCAGGGTGGGGCAGGGGTGTGAGCCCCCCTGGGAGCACCTTCCTCTGTTAGCATGGCTTGTCCCGTCGCAGTAAAACCTCCTGTGTGTGGCTGTCGGCTCAGGGACCCCGCTGTGTCCCGAGCTGCACTTTGGACTCCTTTGCTCTTGCTCCAGGCAGTGTTGGCTGCTGGGGGCTGCACGGCTCCCTCCCCTTGAGTGCCCCCCGGGGTTGTCAGCCCTGGGGATCAGTGACCCCATGGTGCCTCAGCTGAGGTCGGTGTCCCAGCCTGGGCCTTTCCTGGCCCTGGGACAGGCGGCTTGGAGCAGGGACATGGCAAAGCTGCAGCTCTGAATGAGCTTCTCTCCCCTCCATTATTTGCAGGAGGGAGGGAACATCTGGGACAAGCATATTCTCAACTTTTTGCTGAAATAGGAAGGAAATTAGCTCTTTTTAAGTGGCCTGGGTCTGGACTGTGCCTTTTATTGGTAAACTCCTTTCCAAAGGGGAAAAAATTCGGGATGGAAACTGTCCAGTTTCCACGGCTGCCGGGCTGGCGGGGACGGCGCAGGGTTGTGCTCTGCAGATAGCAGGGCTCGCTCCAGGCTGCCCCTGCTCCAGGTGGGAATGTGACAGGAGCCATGTGGGCGTTGCACGGCCGAGCTGGTGACTCTGGCACTGCTCCACAGCCATCTGTCCCCTTCCCTTCCGTGTCCCTGCGCTGTCCCCTCCTGTGCTCACTGCTCTGTGCTGCCACTGGTGCTCAATGGCCTCCTCCAGCACGGAGCTGCCATGGGTGTCCCCCTCCTCCTCCTCATCTTCCTCCTCCTCCCTGGGGGCCTTGCAGGGGCTGCCTGGTCTCTGTCCCCTTGGAGCAGGGCTGGGGGCTGAGTGCTGGCCCCATTGGGCTGCTGGGAGGAGATCAGTGGGAAAGTCAGGAAAGTGTCGTCCTCAGGAGCCCTCCATGGGGAAATCCCCCTGTGCAGATAAGGGGTGATGCTGCTGTGAGGTGTGAGCATCCCAGTGATAATGAGGGGCTCTCACCCCATGGTTCTTCCCTCTGGAGCTGTTTGGGATCTTGCAGAGGAGGGTTGCCCTTCCCTGACAGGGCAGGATTGGAGGCAATATTTGATTTTTTTGTATTTTTTGCATCATTTGAAGCTGTTGGAAGGTCTGTGTGACGATGATGGATGTGTTTCCCCGGGGGGTTGGTGCACCCCTGGGATGGCTGACATTCCCAAGGTGGGGGTTTGCTGTGCATGGTTGGGGGTGGCTTTCCAAACTGGGGATTTCCTCTCCTGTCTGTTTCGTGTGCTGGTCGGGATCCAAGAGCGTGTTCTGACGGGAAGTCAGGCCAGGGGAACAGGACAGTCCCTTCCGGCCTTTGGGTTTTGGCTCCTCCAAGGAGAGGGTGGAACAGGCAGAGCTGAACAGGGCTGGGTGTGAGTGGGGAGAAGCCCCCGTGTCCCCATCAGAGGGACTGGGGCTTAGTGGGGGCTTTGCCTGGGCATTCAGTGCTTGATGTGCCAGAGACAGAGCTGATTTTGGTGTAGCCTGCACTGGACAAAGGGAACTGACTCCAGGAATGACGTCCCCTGTGTGGGGTTGGGGACGGGCTGCTGAGCATGTCGGGCACTCACAGAGCCTTGGGTCAGCAGCTGGTTTGCTCCTGCCTTGGCAGCCCTCGAGAGCTGGGCCCTGCCAGCTCCCCTGGCCAAGGTCACTTGTCCGTGCTGGAGTGTGTGACCCTGGTGTGAGGTCAGGGGTGGCCGGAGCAGCAGGAGCTGACCCTGCTCCCGTGCAGTCCTGCTTGCTTCAAGGTGGTAAAACCTGCTCCAGGCTCTTTGTCTGGGGGACATGTCCCTCCTTCTGTGTCCCAAAGCAGCTGGAGGCCAGGGGATGGTGGACATAGGGTGGCTGACCCCAGTTTGTGCCATGCTCGGCCCCCCAGTGCTGTCCCTCCATGGGGCAGTTTGAGCCCCATCCTACTCCTGCAGATCACAAGCACTGGGATGTGCAGCTCCTGAGTGTGGGAGGACTTGAGGAGATTTCAGCCCCTGCAGTGGGGCTGTGGCAGCTGGGATTTGTCCCCAGCTAGATTTAGGGCTTTTGTGAGCTCCCCTGGAGGCGTTTAGTGAAGGAGGAGAAAAGGCAGCTCCCTCCCCCCTGCAGACCTGTGGCCCCAGCCTGCCCCTGTGGGAACCTGGGCCGATGCTCCAGGCTGCTCCCAGGGAGCTGCATTTTTGTGAGCACATTTGTTTATATAAAAGGCTGGAGTTTTCCTGGATTTGGGGCCGGGTTGTTAAGGGCAGCCTGAAGCAAGGAGCAACTGAAACAAAAAGAGGAGGGAAGTCTGGCACCCAGGATGGCTGGCAGGGTGGGCAGCGGGGGGTGATGGAGCAGGGAGGGTGGGCACAGCCCTACCAGCCCCCCCATGCTGTCCCAGACTGATTTCCCAAGAGGGGTGACCCCCCAAGCTCTGCCATGGGTGGGGAGGTCACTGTGCACCCCAGCAGGGACCTGGTGCCCAGGACCTCGTGCTCCAGGAACCCGGTGATGCCATGAATAATTCAGCACCTATTTCCAATCCTGCTGCCTGCCCCGGGTGCAGGTTGGCAGGGCTGGCAGCCAGTGGCTGCCCCTGTCACAGCTCTGCTGTCCCCAGCACCACTTGTGGCCGTGGTGGCACAGGGAGCTGGGGCTGCCTTGCCCTGTCCCTGCTGTGCCCATACCCGTGTCTGCTGGGCTGGGAGGGGTTTGGGGGTTTGCTTGCTTGCTGCCTGCCCCGTGCTGTGTCCCCTGGCAGGGCACATGTCCCCATGCCATGTACTCCTCTGTCTCCAACGTGTTCTTGTGGCCACTGGACTGTTTCCCCCTGCTTTCCAGGGGGCTGCTCTGCCCTGACAGGCTCCAGTACCCCTGGCAGGTCCAGGGGTGGGGAGCAGGGGGGTCCCAGAATGGCAGGGGCTGCTCTGGGTGCCTGGTGTGAGCTGCTTTAATGGCAAAGGTGCCTTTGGGCAGCGATGGCTGTTAATGAAATGCTAAATGTACAAGGCAGGCGAGCTGCAGGGCTGGCACTGGGTAGTGCTGCCAGCGCTCACCTGGGTGCTGCTGCTCACTCCTGAGGTGCCCCTGGTGGGCAGGGGTCATGGCCCAGGGCTGGCAACACCTTCACAGGCGTCTGTGGCTCCTCTGTCCCATTCCTGCTGTGCACTGGGAGGGATGTGCCATCACTGGGACCCTCGTTAGGGCCCACGGGCTGTGTGAGATGCATTTGGGGTGTCCTTGGGACTTGCTGCCTCGCTGCTTTCTCCAGGTGTGTTTATAGGAGAAATAAGAACAACAGCAAAGCCACCAAAAGGCACTTGGGATCATGCAATTCCCTCCATTGCTGCTCCGGTCTCGACAAATTGTGCTGCGGGGGGTGGGTGTGCAGAGGGACCTTCACAACCTTTACAAAGGATAAACTTCTCCAAAGTTTATCCTTTGGAGAACAAGCCCACGTCTTGTAGCTGCTGGATTTAAGCCTGTTGAGTCTGGGAATTTTAATGGAGGGGAATTAACGGCTGGTTGTTGATTGTCCCCTGCTCAGGGAGGGAGGTGTCACCTTGGGATTGCTGCTGGCAGGAATGGGTGTCCCTCAGGTGCCACGGGGTTGTGGCAGCTCCTGTGTGCCCTGGCCTGATGTGCCTGGGGACAGATGTGTTGCTCTCTGCAGGAGGGTGGCCAGGTGCCTGTTGGGACCAGGTGTGGGGCCAGCACTGAAGTTGGGGCCGTAAATATTTACTCTTCTCTTTGGGTCAGGAATAAGAACTTTTCTCTGATGCAAATAAACCCCTGGTGTTGTGATGTCTCCTGCCGGAGCGCTGGAAGGGGAGTAACTCGGGACAGATGTTTTTGGAGTGCTTTGCCAGCTCAGTTGAGGCCCAAAATTTAGGGCTTGTAGAATAACCACAAAGATGTAATAAAACCAAACATGAGCAGAAATGTCTGCAGCAATTATGCAATTTAAAAAAAATAAATAAATAAGTGAGGGGATGGTTTGAATTAAAGCACTTCCCTGCAGCATCCTGTACTCCCCGTGGCAGGCTCAGACCTGTGGGAGGGGGTGATGGGGAGGATGGCAAAGCTTATCCCTGGCACAGCCTGGGTGAGGTTCCTGCTGTGGGGAAACCTTCCGGCACGGAGCCCAGGGCTCTGTGGCTGTGTCCCTGTGGCGTTCCCTGCCCTTCCCACAGCAGCTATTTCTGTGGAATCTGAGGTTCTGGATGGGCAGAGCTGAAGGGAAGCTGTGTGTGTGCCCATCAGGGGAGGGATGTGTCACTGTGAGCTCTGCCTTTCTCTGCTTAAAAAGAAACTCTGCAAACTGTTTCTGCACCTGCGGTGTGGAGCTGCTCCGGGTGCTGTTCCCAGCTGAGGACATAGGGTGGGATGGGTGTGGAAGGGAAGATGCCTGTGGGGAGCTGGGGGCAGGACAGTGGGGCTGGAGACCCCCTGCCTCCCCCCAAAGAATGCCATTGCACTGGGCACTCGTGGAGGGGTGTTTTATGTGGGAGCTCAGCCAAGGAGCAGCAGAGGGATCCCTCGGGTTTGGGGTTGTGCTTCAATCCCAAAGGCAGGGCAGCAGCTGGGCCGAGCCTGGGGAAGCCGGCGCTGACCCCGCTGCATTATTGATGGTGCCGGGCTCTGGCATCGTGTGTCACGGGGCTGGGCTGGGGGTGGGCTCTGGAGCAGCTCCAGCTCAGCACCTCGGGAAGGGAGCTTGGGACATGTGGCAGCCGGAGAAGCTTTGGCTTGGGATGAGCAGCGTGTGCTGGGCATCACCACAGCGCTTGGAGGAGGTGCTGGCAGGGATCTGAGCCTTGTCCTGCTGGATACAATCCAGGTTCAAGACGAGACACTCACCCATGGGGTTGTGAGGTGGATAAACCAGTGTGTTGCTTGGCAGGGTCAGCCCTGGCTTCCCACCCCACAGGTCCTGCACGCTCGCATCCTCCCGGTGCTGTGGGAAGGGGTTTTGGATGCAAAGCACTTCCTTCTGTGTGGACTGTGGCTGTGTCCCATCCCCCAAGTGCTCTGGAGCCGTGGGTGGGCTGCGGGGATGGGATGGGCTGAGCAGGCGTCCTCAGCCACAGCTCGCCCGTGCAGGCTCAGTGAGGGCAGCGGGTCCGGGGAAGGGGCTGCTCTGGGGGGTTATTTTCGTGCCGGGGCAGCGCAGGAAGCCCCTCCCGGGGAGGAGAGCATCCACCCCGCGGCAGAAACTTCCTCCGCCGGGATATTTTTAGTGAAACACAAAGCGGGTGGGAGGCAAGAGGCAGATTAGCATCGGGAGGAGCTGTGCCCTGCCAAGAGCCTTTGTTCCCGGAGCCACACGCTCCCAAGGGACACCCGGTCCTTTGAGGGGGCAGTGGGGTGACCCCCGGGACCCCCTCATCGCTGGGAGGGGGCAGGAGTGGGTGGGGTGTCGATCCCAACCCAGTGCCCGGCTGCAGGAGGGGATGCTGCTGACACCGAGAGATGCTGCGTGTGGTCCAGCCGGTGCTGATCCCTTCTGCATCCCCGAGTAATCAAAAACTTTCCCTCAAAACGATTGGAAAACTGATATTAAGTGGGAGCTGTTGGAAGTGCAGCTCGCTCCGGCCCCCTCTGCCCGCAGGGATCGGCTCCAGCAGCCTTGTTCAATAACAGCCCTGCTCACGAGTGGGCTCCTCGCCAGCTGCCGATGGTTCTGTTCAATAGGAGGACTATTAAATGGTTTCAAATAAATTAAAAATCTTCTGGCAGCACCAGGGCCTTCCTCGTGTGCCCTGGCAGCTGCACAGAGCCCCTGCTGTGCCTCCCCTCCATCCCTTGGAGCTTCTCCAGCCTGGTCAGGCTCGTGGTCTTGTCGTGGTGGAGGAAACCTTAAAACAATATTGGGTTTGGGTTTTCTTTTTGGATTCCCTCTTTATTACCAAGGCCCAAGTGAGTTGTGGAGGAGGGGACACGCTGCACATTCCCAGCTGTTTAGCCAGGGCTGTCCCAGTGCTGCTGTGCAGCATGGCTGGATAAATCATCTCCAGGAGTTTGATCCCAGACCCGGTGGTGCCGCAGGTCTGGGTGAATCCCACCTCCTCCTGCCCAGCCCCTGGATGTGGGGCTGCTCCCACCTGGATAAAAGGTGCTGGAGTTTCATATTGCTTGTGGAGAATGGAAACACAGGGAGTAAAGTGTGCTGGAGGGGAGCAGGGCTTCCAGCTGCTGACCAGGTACACCTGACTTCCAAACAAGGTTTGTAAAGAACTCCTTTTAATCCATGAAACACCATCTGCCCACAGCCCTGACATGTGGCATCACCTTTGTGAGCTTTGTTCAGGCCCTCTGGGAGACCAAGGCTGTGAGGTGGAAGGATGTGCCCAGCACTGTGAATAGCTCAGAGTGGAAATGAAGGTCTGTTTTGAGCTGGTTTTGTCTCCCAGACCTTGGCTCTGTCTCTAAATATGGAGATTTTTACAGGCAGTGGTGTTGGGAGACCCCAGGTTGGGATATGAGAGAGAAAAAGTCAAACTCGTAATCAGTAAAGGGTTTTTTCAAATCCACAGGTTTATTCCTTTAAATAAGAAATTGAACCCCAAGTTGTTGACATAATTATTTCTGGCAAGATCCATATTGTAATTTAATTTCATTACAGCTTTTGCCTGGCCCCCTGAGTGTTTTGGTTCCGTTGCTGCGTTCAGGCCATATCCAGACGTGGGGCTGGATTTTGTTGGCTCAGTGTCTCTCTTTTCCCACTAAAGTTTTGCAAGAGTTTGTTTCCAGGTACAATAAGCTGCTGGTGGATGTTTGGTAGCGGTGAGTGTGTGAAAGCCAAAGTGAAAAGTAGCTTTATGAGGAAGGGGAAGGTAAGAAAGATGGTTCCCTGTAGGTTCTGGTGCTGAAGAAGTGTGAGGAGATGCTCTGTGGACACAGAATCCTGGAATGGTTTGGGTTGGAAGGGACCTTAAAACCCATCCAGTCCCACCCCTGCCATGGGCAGGGACATCTCCCACTAGCCCAGGTTGCTCCAAGCCCCGTCCAACCTGGCCTTGGACACTTGCAGGGATGGAGCAGCCTCAGCTTTCCTGGGCAACCTGTGCCAGGACCTCCCCACCCTCACAGGGAAGAATTTTCTTCCAGTATCCCATCTAACCCTGCCCTCTGGCAGTGGAAAGCCATGCCCCCTTGTCCTATCCCTCCATCCCTTGTCCCATGTCCCTCTCCAGCTCTCCTGGAGCCCCTTTAGGCACTGGAAGGGGCTCTCAGGTCTCCCTGGAGCCTTCTCTTCTCCAGGCTGCATGAGTTGGACTGCCTGGCAGTGGGTTTTCCCTTGGGAGAGTCTCCAGCTGTCCCATGTGCTGCCAGGGATGTTTGAGGAAGGAGTAGGACAGGGATCAGCAGTGAGTGAGTGCCCCAATGCCATCCTGGGCCCCTCCATCACCATCTGCTGGAAGTGGGGTCACTGCCTCCACATTGAGAGCCCCGCTGCTCACCCTGCACTGTGTGACTGAACCCTCTTAAGGAATTACAGGGGCTAATCCCGTTAAAGACACGAGCAGCACAAAAGGTGGTGGGAGGGCTAATCCCTCTGCTCCAGCCTCGGCAGGCTGAGCTCCCGCCCCCGGGAATGTGGCTGTACCTCTGGCTGGACCGGCATTCCCTGGGGAATGGTGCTCTGCCCTGGGGAATGGTGCTCTGCCCTGGGGAATGGTGCTCTGCCCTGGGGCAGGGCTCCAGGGGCTCTTCCCAGTTCCTGACAGCTCCTGCCTCACCATGGCCAGCACGGAGCTGGCTCTCACTCGTGCCGGACTTGCAGTCCCTCATGAGCAGCCAGAGGCCACCCCAGGTAAATCAGTTAATTCTGGCCTTGGGGTTGTTCATGGTTAGCAGGATTTAATTAAGACAAGCCCTAATTAGTTCTAAGCGGGTGAGTAGTCAGTCGGCTTTGCCTGGAAGAGTTCCCTGCTCTTGTCTGGCAGCTGTGAACAAGCACAGGGCTCTGCTGGCATTGGGGACTGGAATGGGGTACGTTGGAGACCCTGTATTGTGCTGGAATGTGGGCATAAAAATCACCTTGGAGTGGCTGATGGGGTTTTGCTGGGCGCCCAAATCCACCTTTTGGTTTTGCAAGCACTGTTCTGGGGCTGTTCCTGCTTTCCCATGGCTTTCTTCTCCCCGTCAGCCCTTCCTGTGGGCATGGATTGCCCCGAGCTCACAGCTGGCACCGGGCTGTGCCCGGCACCACACACCCACCCCGGGTTTATCAGCCGGAGCAGGCGGAGCCGGCGCTGCCTCCGGGGTTATCACAGGAGATCCTCCCGTGCTGCCCTGGGGACACACCGTGTCCCCCAAACCCCCTTATCTGCCCCAGCCCTCCTGGGCTGGAGATAAGCACCAGCCCCTCTCCTGGGAGCAGCAGCTGGAGCATGCTCGGCTCCCGGGCAAGGGGCATCTTCTGTGGCCGCCTCGTTTTTAAGGAGCTGGTTTGAAATGTGTCATTTTCGGAGCTGAGCATCCCAGTGGGATGAGCCCTGGGGTTCCCTGATTGCGTCAGGCCTCGGTTTGGTCCCGTGTTTCCCGGCAGTGCCGTGGGATGGAGCGGGTGCCAGCATTGTGCAATGGGGCTGTGGCAGCAGGGTTGACTTTTGGAGGGGGAGGTCGAGGAGAGCCCCTACAGAGCCAGAGGCTTTGGGTGCTGTGTCCAGGTCAGCAGATTTTGTGCAAAGGCTTTGGCTTGTGGGTTTTTGGGAGAAGGGAGTAGTTTGCATGTCAGGCTGAGGGCTGGGACCAAGGCTCCTCGCCCCTCCTGCTTTTTGGAAAATTGCACCCCTGGATGTTTTATTGCAGGATTTCTAAAGACAAAAGGCCTTACATTTGGTTGACCCCGAGCACGGGTGCCACAGCGCTGGCTTTGCTTTCGGTACAAGGAATGCAGAGGATGTTTGGAGCCCTCCCCCTGCCCCATTTCCTCCAGCGAGCTGTGCTGCCCAGCCAAGACAAATATTGGGAGTAAACTATTGAACTTCCCTGGTCTCAGCACTCACAGAGCAGCGCCTGTTCTCCCCCTTCCTGGGCAGGGGCCAGGCTGAGGGGGTGCAGATGTGTCCTGCTCCTGCCCCGTGTCCACTGCGCCCCTCGCTCCAAGGTGGGCTCGGTGGCAGAGCAGGAGGAGAGAACCAGCCCCAAAGGGACAGTGCAATGGCTTGTGCTGTCCTTCCCCACCCTGCATGTGCCTTATTGGGCTCTGCAAGGCTGAGTGTAGCACCCATGACCTCTTCCTCCAGGGTGGGGGGGACCAGGAGCCGTGTCCTCGCTGGCCCGTGGTGCAGAGGTTTTCCCCATTCCGTGTTCAATGTCTCAACTAACAGCCAGCTTTCTGCAGGGCAGTGGGATTGCACCCCATCCCCAAAAATCAGGCTTTCAGGGCAGGTTCTCCGTGGGTCTGAGCAGTTGGTGCTGGTCCTGGTGGGCTCTGGTGTTGGGTACATGGTCCTGTGATGGTGCCCCCAAGTCCCACAGCCTTGGCACGGGTGAAAGCCAGGACTTCAGAACCTGAGCAACCTCAGCCCTTGGGAAAATACCTTTCCTTCCCTGTGAGCCCCACCTGTAACAGGGTGCAGAATGTTCTCAGGGGTGGGAGGGTGCTCCCCACGGTGCCCAGTGCATGGCATGAGCCCCCACCACCTCTGGGGGGATTTCCCTTGGCATCCCCGGTGCCCAGTGAGTGCTGTGGGAGCACAAAGCTGTAGGACTGGATTCCTGCTTGTGACCGGGGTCACTGAAGGCAAGGAATGGGGCCAACACAGATGAGTGTTTGGTGATTGCTCAAGGCTTGGCCTGGAGGCAGCAGGGGGGTCCAAAGGGCAGGTGGTGGTGCCCGACTCCGGCACAGCCCCCGGCTGGGAGCTGTGGTGAACTCACCTATGGGCTCTGCCCTGAGCTGGAGGCTCCATCTGGGATCCATCACCTGTCCTTGGAGCAGTGCTGAGGACATGGATATGTGCTGTTGTGTCTGTGTTTTGGGGTGTTGAGGAGTTGGGCAGGGGATGTGAGTTCTGTGCTGCAACACAGCCCCTGTGGAGGGAGGGAGCTCTGTGGGATCAGGGAAGCTCATTCCCAGCATCTCCCTCTGCCTTCCCATTGTCCATAGCAATCCCTCTTCTCGCCTGGGGGTTCATGGTGAGCGTGGGAAGGACTTTTCCCCCTGTTCCAGCAGCTTGAACTCTGCACAGTGACCGATGCTCCTTTCCCTCCCACCCACTAGGAAACAGGTCCCTCTGGATCTGATGAGATCCCTTTGAATCCAGAATGGTGGAGATCCCATGTTTCTCCTCCTGGACAAATGCCAGCCTGCCAGGACCCATGCTGCTGCCCCATGTTGTGCTGGAGCTGATCCCTCTGGAGCAGGGGAGCTCGCTGGTATCCCGGCTGCGTGTCCCCTTGGCAGATCAGGCTGGAAAAGTTGTCTCTCTCAACGAAAACACGTGCACGTGGCGGTTTCGGTCTCCTCCAGCCTCCTTCCCTCCTCCCAGTCTCTCCCTGGGCCGGGCCAGCTGCTCCCTGCTCCAGCCAAGCCTGTGCTGCTGTTCCTGGCTCCAGCCCTGCCCGGGGGGAAGAGCGTGGGTGCCTTCGCTGTCTGAGTCTGCTCAAACGCCAGCAAAGAGGGGAAAAAATGCTGCTTCCCGCAGCTTGTGGCTGAGAAATTCCCCAGCTGTGGGATTGCCAGGGAATGGCCAGGACAGCTCAGTTGGAGTCAGTGCTGCTGGGGGGATCAGCTGGACCCCGTGGAGCTGCACTGGGCTGGTGTTCCCACAGTGGGGATGTGCCCATCGGGGTCTCGCCTGGGGTTGTCCCCACAGGGGACACGTGGGCCTGAGCAGGACATGGCCTGGCCACAGCCCCTCTCCTGAGAGGCCCCTTTGTGCTCAGGGATTTCCATAATGCTCCAGTTCAGTGCCTGGGATTTGGGAGAGGGGCAAATCCAGGCTTACCCCTTGCCTTAGGGCAGCAGCAGCAGCAGCAAAGGTCAAGCTCTGGTTTCTTTGGCAGTGGATTGTTTGGAGGTGAAGCCCTGATGGGAGCCGTGAGGGAGCTGCTGTTCCCATCGCCCTGTGGGTGCCGGGGTGGGAGTGGGGCCACCCAGCCTGGCAGGCACTGTCACCCTGGGCTGGACATTGGGCATCCTCCCCACCCTCCACATCCTTCCTGCTCTTGTTTTCTTCTGCCTGGCAGCTTGCTGGGATAACAGCCTGGGGCACAACTCTGGCAGGGTGCTGGTACCTGAGGGATTTGCATCCCACAGCACCTGGAAAGGACTGGGGCACATGGGATTGGGATGACCTGGACGCTCTGGTGCAGGGCACAGGGAGGTGCAAACCCCTTCTTGCTGCTGCTGCACTGCCAGGGTGTGGTGAAGGACCTCAGTAATTTTTTGTGACTGATTTTGCACCACCCTGGAAGGGGCTGTGGGTCACTAGTGACCCACACTGTCCCCTCTGCTGTGTCCAAAAGGGCTGCAGGGCTCAGGGTGGGTGTCCTTGGGTTCAGTGGGTCCCTACTGAGGCTCAGGACCCACTGTGGGCATCATCCTTCCCCTCCATGGCTGGAAGAAGCCATACTGCAGGCATGGGGTTTCCATGGCATGGTGGATCACTCTCCTCCTCACAGGGACTGTTGTCGGGCTTGACTGGGGGCAGAGCAGGGACCTGGTGTCACCCTGACCAGCCTAACTTGGTGCTCCCATCCATCACAGCAACCCCAGCAGGGACTGGAGACTCCCTGAAATATCCAAGTTGTCCCCTCAGCTGCAGCTTGGCCGTGGGACCTGTGGCTGGACATGTTCCACTGCTAACTGGAATCGCCCTCCTGCCATTCCCGCTCGCTCCCTTTGTGCTGCCTGTTGGCAGAGAAAGCAGCAGGGCCCAAAGGCTGGGATGCATCCAAAGGGTGTTGGGTGTGTGTGCTGGTACAGCCCCCCAGGCAGAGCTCCAGTGCCTGGCAGAGCCCCCCAGGCTGGTGGGAGGGTGCTGGGGGAGCACTGCTGGGAAAACAGCACAAATCTGTGTCTGCTGCCCTTAAAAAAAAATACACAAGTTTTTTCTTTTGATGCTTCTATCACTCAGACCCAGCTGGAGCAATTCAAATAATTGGAGCAATTTGACTAATGGAAGAGATTTTAATAAGCTACAACAGCCCAGAGCTGTGTTGGGGATGGGCAGGCAAAGTGTCAGCCTGGTGCTGACATGGAGCTGTGACACGGTGGCACAGTTTGTGCCGTCACCATCAGGACCCTGCAACACCCCCCTCTCCTTCTGGTGATATTTAAGGTAACTCTGCTGGCTTTAAGCTCTGGAAAAAGCTATTTGGAGGCAGCTCAGCTGTGTTTGTGCTCATCCTCTTCTCTCGGGACAGCGATGACTTTGGACACTCTGCAGTCCCCGTTTGTCCCTGGGAGCACCCAAAACTTTCTCCTGGCTGTAGGGATGTGGAGGTGGCAGCACTCCTGCTTGGGAGATGTTGGGAAGGAGTTTACAGTGAGTGTCACTGGGCTGTCAGGTCTGCACTGGAGGAATGACATGGGATTTTCCTCCTTTGACCGCAGCTGTTGAAGCCGAAACACCTCGGGAACGGGGCGGGTGCTAATTAGAGTTGTGGCTGTATAAAAATGGAAGCAGGTTGTTTACTGGTCCTGCCCGAGGATTTATTCCTGACCTGGCTGTGGAAAACCTGTGACTTACCCCCTTTTGCCAGTGCCAGGGGGTCTCTGGGTGCTGGAACTGCCACCTTTCTCCCCAGTCCCAGCTCTGGCCCTGCAGGGAACATCTGCTTGTGGTTCGGTGGGCCTGGCGTCCCCCCAGCCCCGTCTCCCCCTCCCCCTCCGTTATTTATAGCATTTCCCCAACATCTGGAGTTTGAGCCGCCCCGGCGCTGGCTGACTCCGAGCCGAGGGATGGAGCTGGGTGAGAGTGTGTGGCCGGAGGGACATGGGGGGAGGGAGGGAGGGAATGAGCCCCGAGCCCTTCCCAGCAGCGTGGGGGGGCAGCATCCCAGAATCCCAGTGAGGAGCTGAGGACCGTGGGGGGGTTGGGGAGCCCCGGGAGCGTCCTTGCTCTGCTTTTCCCAGCAGTGGGGGTGATGGGAGAGCTGCTGTGTCCTTGCCCCACAGTGCAGACCTGGGGGTGCTGTGCCTGCCCCTCGCAGCGCTGCCAGCCCTTGGTCCCACTCTCTAGATGGGTTTTGAGGCTCCTTTGACATTTGCTGTCAGCTGTGTTCCCCCCTCCCCAAAAGTGTCACCGAGGGCCCCTGGCCCCAGGGGATGCAGGGCTACAATAGCCCCCTTTCTGGTGCTGCTTTAATGGGAAAACTTGAGTCATTCCTGGGGGAAGAGAAATGAAACCCAGCCCTGCTAGAGCAGGCGGCGGATCCCTGGCACGGCAGTGAATGGAGGCAGCAATCCCGCTTCAGCCGTGGCACGATCCCAAAGCTGCCTGGTTCTCATGGCAAGCAGGGCTGTGGGTGCTGCTGGCAGCCACGGTGGGGGCTCCTGCTTCTTCCAGCTTTCCTCACCTTTGCAGTGTGTAAGACAGCAGGTTTTCACCTCTCCCCTCCCCAGATCAGGGTGACAAACATCTGCTTGAAGTTAAGTGCATCCCTAAATCCGAGCAAAGGCAGCAGCCTTTGAGGTTCCAACAGAACTGTGGTAATAATGCTGGCAGTTAAAGCTTGCCCAAGGCTCGGCTCAGCTCCCAGCATAACCAGTACTGCCAAGGGAGGGTGCCCCTGTCAGAGGGGTTTAAATGGACCTCTTGTTCTGGTGGTGCTGTGGCCCCTGGGCCCCCTTTCCTGGCTCCTTCCAGGCTCCCAGAGTTGTCCCTTGGTCCTCTGCCTGCTGGGGTTTGGATTTGGGTCAGGGTCCTGCACTTCTCCTCCACAACCCCTAAAGGTGGCTGTGCATCCCCTCCCATCCCTTGGTGGCCACTGCCTGCAGTGGAGAATCCAAAGTGCAGGGGATGGAGAGGCCCCAGCTGGAGGCAAGACAGTGGGAATGGACTCTGAGGCTCTGAGCAGTGTCCCCTGTCCCCCCAGGACATCTCGGTGTCCTGAGGTGGCCCCAGGGCAGGACGGGCCCCTGGTGTCCCCCAGCCCTGGTGGGTTGTGCTGCAGAGATTTGATTTTCAGGGAGTGAAGGAGCCATTTTCTGTCCGAAACCACATGGAAAAGGAGAGGAAACGCCACGGGAGCTGACTTAAAAGAAAATATGTTAGCAATGTGAATTAGGCAGGAATGCTCCTGCCTGGGTTTTCTCCAGCTCTGCCGAGCAGAGGCGGAAAGGTTTGACATGTCGCCGATCCGGAGCCTGGAGTGCATCCAGGTGCAGTTCCCGACAGTGGCAACTGGAGCCTGTTTGGCTGCCCCCAGGAAATGGCAAAGCCCCTGGGATGGGCATGGAGGGATGGGCTGGTGCCAGGAGCAGGGTGAGGTGGTCCCAGGCAGGACTGAGCCGATTAGGGCCGAGCCCTGATCTCTGGGGATGACGCTGTGACAGGGTGACCGTCACTCCCAGCACGTGAGCTCGGCTGAGTTTGAGCAAATCCCCGATTCCCTGGGACACCACGCACTTCCCAGCTGTGCTGAGTGTCCCTTGAGCCTTGGAGGGGGTTTGGGGTGACCCCCTGCGCTGAGGGGCTCGGCAGCATCGTGGCCTTGGTGCGTGGGCCTGCAGGACCCACCAGGATCCCAGGGAGGATGGTACCGACCCGGCCTCGGCCGCTAGATTAGCTCTGTGTCTGTGTCTGTGTCTGTGTGTTGTCCTCCTTGTCCTCCTCCTCTCCTGGAGGACCCAGGAGAACTGAACCAGGTGTCCACACTGGCACTGGTTTTTATTCTCAGAGTAAAACCCTAAAACATAGCATTTCAAGGCATTTTAGCCCATTGTGGGCACGTGTTTGTAGGGCAGAGGGGCTGGAGATGGTCCTGGGACTTGGCCAGTGCTGTCTCTGAGCATCCTGGGTGTGGAGATACCTGTGGCTGTTCCTGCAGCTTTTTGGGCTGGTCTTTGAAAAGCCCTTTTTTGTCCCCATTCCTGCTCACAGTGGGGCTGTGGAGGGATGGTGTGAAGGTGCAGGTTGGTTTTGTGAGTCTCACCTTTGGAAAGCGGTGGGATCAGGACGAGGGGAGCGAGTGGTTGTCCCTGTCCCAAAACTGGGGCTCAGGGTCAGCCGTGGCAGTGAGCGAGTCTCTGGCACCAGTGACCTCGTGATGGTGTGTCGAGGAGGGACTTTTGCAGGGGCAGGTGGGTTTGGTTGGGTAACAGAGCTTGAGGGGCTGCTCTGCTGCCCCTCAAAACCCAGGAGGTGGGTTTGTTTTCTTTTGGTGCTGCTGGGAGTGGATTCTGCTTGCATGGAGGCTGGCACAGCTAATTACTGGTGTGGAAACCCCTCGTGAATCGGAGCTGGTGACATTTGTGGTGCCAGCTCCAGGTGTCTGAAATGGGAATGGTCCTGGTCACTGCAGGGACCTGCATGAGGTGGCACAAAGCCAGTGCTGCGGTATCCTGGTGAGCCTGGGGGTGTCCCTGGAGGACTCTGGTCAGGGGTATCTCTGGGGGACCCCAATGAGCTGGAGGTTGTCCCTGGAAGATCCCCAGTAAGCCAAGGGGTGTCCCCAGGGGACCCCAGTTCCCAACAGCAGTGCTGGAAACTCTAAGGGAAATAAAAAATCAAATGCTGCAAGAGTTGCTATGAGATTGTGAGAGCTGGCAACACCCAACTAGGGTTTTTTTTTATTTTATTGGAAGTGTTTCATTGTTATTTAATGTCTTGTTTGTGCATTTTTAAATGGACCAGCTTGAACTGTGCTTCCGAAACCATTTTCCTTTTGATATGCCGATGGTTTGTCTCAAGCAGCAGCTCCAGGGATGGGGTGGCAGTGCAGCTTGTCCAGGCAGTGTTTATCTACACACACCCCTTGGATGGTACAGACTGGGATGCTTGTAGGTGGAGTGTGCCTTGCCATTTCATTCCTCCTTAATCCAGTTTATTAAATTAATGGCCACTGGTAGAATCCGAATTCCTAGAAAAAAAAATTGCTTCATTTTGCAATTTTTTTTAAAAATTTTTTTTTTTGCAGGCAAATAGACAAAAAAATAGAGTTCGTTTTTGTTGCTTTATAGTATCCATGTGAATGTAACTTAATCCAAATTGGCTTTCAAGTCCCTGGCGTGTGAAAGGCAGCGAAGCCTCCTCCGGAGCAGGACCGGAGTGTTTCTGCAGGCGGGTTCCTGGGAAGCCCAGATAACGTGCTGCTGTTCCAGGGAACGCTTTGTGGCAGGGTTTGGATTTCACAAAGGCCAAATTCCCCCTGGGAGCTTAGGAAATATCTTCCCAGAACACAACCAGGGAAACGTTGGCACGGGTGAAAAAGAAAATAGAGAGCAGAGCTGGCAGGAGAGGCAGCGGCTCCGTGTCAGTGGGGGAGTCTGAGCAGGGGGGAAGCGAGGGGAGTGTCAGCGTTTGCTTAATCCCAGAGAGGGGCTTTGCAGAGCTCAGCTCCAAGACCTGTTTTTTCCAGCAGCCAAGGATTGCGTTAGTCAGGAGGTTTAAGAGCCCGGTGAAAGCCCTGGATCATCTCTGCGGGACGATAAGCAGTTTTGCCTGAGGATTTCTGCTCAGAACAGATGCTGAATTGAGATTATTTTATATATATATATACTTAAAAATAAATATCTTGAATTCGACCCAGTTAAGGACCTTAAATTCAAGATTTTGGGGTGAAAGCAGCACAAGCCCACGTAGGACATGGCACCGGTCACCACCCTCGCAGCCAAAGGGATCCTGCAGTGGAGCTTTCCCCTGTGTGGTTTAATTATTGAGTAACTTGATTTCACTGGTGATCCCAGGGGATCCCCACGGGCAGATACACCCTGGTGTGTCCCCAGGGGATCCCCACGCTGGGGCAGCACCCACAGTGCAGCATTTTTGGGGTGATTTTCTCAGTGACTTCTCTCAGTGTTTTCCCTCTGCTGCCAGAGCTCTGACCCTGCGAAAACGGAGCAAGAGGAAAACCGTTTAAAAAGGTCCTTTTTAAACCTGAATAGGTGACCTCAGGTTCATTTTGGTGATCCCAGCCACGTTGCCCTCAGCTTGTGGCACATGCCCCCTTGTCCTGCCGCACAGAGCCCCGAGTGTCCTTTAAGGTCACGCGAATCCGACCCTCTTGGGCCGGTTGAATCATTTCCTGTTTTCCTCAGTTTTTGAAGAACTCGGAGGCAGGCTGGAAATGTTTGCAGATAGGGTGAACCCGCTGCTCTGGGGCCATGGGAAAAGTCCAGGGGTGTTAAATGTGCAGAGGGAGAGGATGAGGGTGCGGGGCTGCTCCTGGCTTGTGGGGCTGAGGTGCTTGGGAGCCCCATCCTGGTCTGGGTTTTTGCACTGATAATTTTTCCCCTTTAAGAACTGATCTGGAATTGAGGTGTCAACACCAAGAGCTGATTTTTAATAAAAGACTCTTGGCAAGTGAGTCTCTGTAAAGTTCCAGAACAAGTGGAACTTGCAGTGGGTCTGAGTGTGCCCCAATGCCCATGACGGGTGTTGCTGGTGGTGACCCTCGTGTGTCAGCAGATTTTGGGGAATTTGGTGCTCAGCACCCTCAGGTGGTCAAGGTGCCCCTCCTGTGTTAGAGAAAAGCTGTCTGGACACAATCCTCAGTGATGTGCTCTAGGGACCTCTGCCTGAAAAGGGAGGTTGGACTTAGATAACCTCCAATGGCCCCTTTCAGCCTGAACCATTCTGTGTGTTAGGGTTGATCATCTTGTGTCCCTGTTTCTTCCTGGATGCTGAGATTGAGCTGATCAGGCTGGTACTGAACCCTGATGCACCACTGTCCCTCCTGGGCATTGAAGCTATGGCCAAAATTGCCCACAGAAGTGGCTGCCCCATCTCTGGAAGTGTCCAAGGCCAGGTTGGACGGGGCTTGGAGCAACCTGGGACCGTGGAAGGTGTCCCTGCTCATGGCAGGGGGTGGAATGAAATGATCTTTAAGGTCCCTTCCAACTCAAACCATTCTGTGTTTCTATGAAAATTCCATCCCTCAGCACAGGACATCCCCAGGGGTGACCACTCTGTGTGCCCCCACTTTGTCCTCCTTTGTAAAATCCCTCCTTGAGGGGATGAAGGAGTTGGGATCACCCCATGGTGACTGAGCCATGACATTCTGCACAAGCTCAGCCCTCCCGTGCTGGGGGACCTGTTGGACTTTGGGGTTTGTCATCCCAGACCCCCCCGCTGGGAGGTGATGGCACCCGCGGGCGATGCCGGTGTCACCAGGATCAAGGGCGTGGTGCTGCCTTAAATAAATAAGTGAGGTTAATCCCGGGTCTGGGTGAGCCTGGGCGAAGCAGAACTCGGCCTTGGATCCTCCCTGCCTGGGGCTCGGCCGCTGCCGGGGGGGTCCCGGCGTGCGGGTGGGTTTATCTGGGCTGCTCCTGGTGAAGGAAATGCATTTTTTGTTTTGTTTTAATTTTTCTGGAGTGGTTTTGGACAATTGGTTTTCTAAAATAGGCTCAATGAGAGGAAATTCATTTGTTAACCTGTCCCTGTGCAGAGGACGGAGGCAGATAGGGCGCTTCCTCCTTTATTTATGGTCACCTCTGCCTTGGAGCGAACCAAACCCATCAGTTAACCCCCGTGTCTTGTCCCCCCCGCCCCCTCCTCTCTTGATCAGGATTTAAATGGACAGAAGGAGCTGTGCCCACGTCTCTGCCACCTGAAGAAAGGCCCCAATGGTTACGGCTTCAACCTGCACAGCGAGAAGTCCCGGCCGGGGCAGTTCATCCGCTCGGTCGATCCCGACTCTCCGGCTTCCCGAGCGGGGCTGCGGCCCCAGGACCGGCTGGTGGAGGTAACGGGGTGGGACACACGTTGGGGGGAGGAGGGACAGCAGCAGTGATGGGACCCTCGGGAAGCCTGAAGCTGAAACAGACCCCATCTCGTGACCTTTTCCGCCAGATCCCCCCCAATATTCCTCTGTAATTCTGAGCTGTAGGATGGGGGTGCCCTGGCAGTGGCTTTGTGCTCCTTCTTCTCGTGCCAGGTGGGCATTTGTGAGCACTGAAATGTAGATGGAATCACAGAATAGAATCGTGGAACTGTTTAGGCTGGAAAAGTCCTCTAAAACCATCAAGTCCAACTGTTCTCCAGCACTGCCAAGGCCACCACTGCCCCATGTCCCCAGGATGCTGTGCCATCCCCAGGATGCTGTGCCATCCCCAGGATGCTGTGCCATCCCCAGGATGCTGTGCCATCGTGGGGACCCATCCCCAGGATGCTGTGCCATCGTGGGGACCCATCCCCAGGATGCTGTGCCATCGTGGGGACCCATCCCCAGGATGCTGTGCCATCGTGGGGACCCATCCCCAGGATGCTGTGCCATCGTGGGGACTGAGCCACGGCCCTCGCTGCTGGTTCAGAGATGGAATGGGATTAGCACTCCTGGAGGAGCGTGAGTTGGGAAAACACCCAGACCAAAGCACTTCCCTGCTTTCCAGCCCTGTGAATAATTATTCCCCAGCCAGTGGGAGCTGCTGCCTCTTCCCAGCACCTGAAAGTTTAATGCTGGGAGCAGCGTGGGGCCGGGGCCGGGAGCAGGGCACCGGTGGCAGCGGCTCCTGGCGAGGGGTTGTGTTATTTATTGATGGGCTTGGCCCAGTGCCTGGCACACACAAAGCAGCGTGGGGTGAGCTGGAGAGCTTGGAAACCCAATCCCCTCCCTGCCTGCTCTTTAGGGCTTGGATAAATATTTGATGCCCCCACCAGCCATGTGCCAGGGAGGGGGGGAGAGCAGCCCTGAGCCTCCTGGCCCAACCCAACCAGGGGTGAGCACTGGGCACGGATCGGGGTGACCTGCAGTAGCAGGATTGTGCTGTCAGGGATGGAGTGGGGTTATGAGCCAGCAGCTGAGGTTGGCAGCACCTGGAGCAAGGTGCAAAGCCCGGGAATGAGGTTCCTTTTGATCCCAGCCCTTGCAGCTGTGCCTTCAGGACCAGGGGGAACCTGGCTGTCCACAAAGGGGAGCCCAAAGTTTGGAGCTGGCCCAGCTCAGGCTCTGCAATGTCCTCCTGCCTTGTCCCTTGGCATCCAGGAGCAGCAGCCACGGCTCTGAGTCCTGCTGAGGCTGTTGGGGCCCTTCCTGTGGGACAAAGGGTGATTCATTCCCACCAAACAATGCCCCTGAATCACAATTGTCCCCTCACTGTGGGGAACAATTGGGAGCAGAGGATCATGTTCCCTGCAGGTCCTGACTCGCACGCAGGGAAGGGAGAGATGAATCCGTGTGGCAGGCACAGGCATTCACCCATCAGGAACACAGAAAATCCATGGATTTCCATCAGAAAGAGATGAAGGATGGCTCAGTGGTGGCACAGGACACACCAGTGGCACCCAGCCTGTGCCCATGCTTGGTTGCACCCCACAGGCAACCTGAGATTCCTGGGGCACATCCAGGGGAAGGCTGGGTTTGACACCACTAAAGAGGGCAGGGAGAGCATTTTGGTGGGACTGGGGTGGTAGTGGAGCCTGGGGTCTGTGATTCCCAATGGCTGTGTTTGGGACACAGGCAGAGATGTGCAGTAACACGGAGGATGCTCTGGGAGAGGCACTGGGGGGTTTAGGAGGCCATGGCTGGCTTGAGAGGGGCAAGGAAAAAAGCCCAAAGCCTTCCATCATCCCAACAGAAATTAAAAAAGGAAAATCCCATCCCTTAGGGAAAGAGGGGGCTGTTCTGGGGGTCTGTGAGCCAGGAGCGGCATCTCTGCTGCAGGGGCACAGGTCTGGGTTCTGATGCTGTGGCTTTGCAGGTGAACGGCATAAACGTGGAAGGCCTGCGGCACTCGGAGGTGGTGTCCCACATCAAATCCAGGGAGAACGAAGCCAGGCTCCTGGTGGTGGACCCCGAAACAGATGAATACTTCAAGAAGCTGGGGGTGACCCCCACGGAGGAGCACACCAAAGGTGAGGCCTTCCTTTCCCAGGGTGGCCCTGTGGCGTTCCCATGACTCACCGTGCCACGGGTGGGATCTCAGGAGCGAGGGAGAGTCACGTTTCCCTTCTGTCTCATCCCTCAGTGGTTTCCTGAGCACCACCCAGCTATTTATAAATAGTGAGAATACACCCTAATCCAGGCAAAAAACAGTTTGTTACTTTTACATTGTGAATAATTAACTTAGGAACTCGCTGCCATGAAGTGACTGAGGCGTGGTGGGATTTGGGAGGAGCCTTCAAAGCCAGGTTGGATGGGGCTCGGAGGAACCTGGTCTAGTGGAAAGTGTCTCTGCCCATGGCAGGGGGTTGGAATGGGATGGACTTTAAGATCCCTTCCAATCCAAACCATTCCAGGATTTTGCATGGTTCTACGGACTGTCGGTCTTTGCTCCGGCGAAGGAACCCGAGGGTGCTTGGACAGCCACGGAGCGAAGCCTCTGTGAGCAGGGGGGAGGGTTTCACGCCGGGTGATCACGGCCTGGCTGCTGCAGGAAAGTTTTCCTCACTGCTGAAACCTGGCAGGGAAAGCTGCCCGGCCGCTCCCAACCTGCTGTGTCCCGGCTGGGAGGGAGCACTCCCAGGCTGGCCTGGCCCCCACCCCGGCTCAGCGGGGAGCTCTGTTCCCAGGACAGCTGTTCCTTATCTGCTCCCGGGGTGCTCAATGGGCAGATTTGTCCCCAGAAGTGGGTCAGACGGCGCTGGGAGCGCGTGGGGCGAGCGCGGTGTCAGATGCTCCGCGGGGTCCCAGGAGGAGCCGGGGCCGTCTGCTGGCACCAGCCATAAAGGAGCCCTTGTTCCCAGGGTGGGGATGGAGCTGGAGCCATGGATCCGCTGGGAGGGTGGGTGGGTGGGTGCTCCAGCCCCTGCCTTGGCCCTGCAGCACTCGCTGCATTCAGCAGAGCCCGGGGGTTGGGTCTGCCTGGGCAGTGACGGCACCTGAGCCGGTGACAAAGTGCTCTGGTAGATTCTGTTGTTTGCAGGGTAAGAGGAAATAATAATTGTACCCTTTAATCAAACTGCTTTGACCTCAAACTGACCATTTCCAAGCCTTACAGCTGATCCTGAGCACCTCAACCTTTAAGCCAATGAGTGGATTTTAAGACTTTTCAGGATTAAGGAAATATGAAAGTATTTCTAGACACGGCTCGTTTTGAAATTACTTTTTTCCTTAAAGTCCAGTTCCGCTTTAGTGTCCCTTGTGATTTGAAGCTTGCTTCCTTTTAAATTATTTAAAATTTATCTTCTTATGATACCAGAGGCCTTAACATACTTCTGCTGTGAGCTGACTCTCCTAATGCCCATTGCTCAGAGCTCGTTGTACTCTGAACACGAGTCCAGCATTCAATATGTTTAAATATTTAAGGACCCAAATGCCACAACTGAGGTTTTTGCACTAGCATGCTCTCAAAAAGAAGATTTAGGTTTCTTTTTCTAAACACTGCTTTGCCCCAGGAACCCCTGCAGTGAATGTGGCCTCCAGATTGGTCTGTAGGGAAGCATCCATGCTCAGCATAATTCAGTTATTAATCTCATCACAATTAACACATCTGTTCGTCTGGGACAGATGAGACATGATAATGCCTGGGGCAATGGCTTGATCATTGTGACTGGCAGCTTAAATGCATTAAATGTGCCATAGTGTGGGATATTATTAGTGTAAATCACTGGAAGGGAGCAAAAAAAAGTCCGGGGTGCCTGGGGAGTGGGTTGTTTGCCACACACTGTTGTGACACCACCGAGATGCTGATTGTGGTGCAGAATTTTGAGCTGTTTTTTTAAGGTTTTTAATTAAGCAACTTCTGAAGACAAATTCATAATGGTCAAAAAAATGGCAGTGTGCTGCAGTTAAGGCTTGTAGAAGGTTACTTAGTCCCCTTCCTAAAAGGTGTTTTCTTCTGGTGAAAACAGGGTGAAACTGGGGGAATTCAGGGAAATCTGCAACAGTGTGGCTTCTGAGGGGCAAGGGAGAGTGGAGAGGCTTCTGTGTGGGCAGGGAAACAGCCCAGGACAAAGCCAAGAGACAGGATGAGCTGGTGGGGTGGGCAGGGGAGGAGGCAGGTGTGGGATGGCAGGTGGGTGATGCTGAGGGGATGCTTTCCTGGGCCCTGAGGATCCCAGGAATGCCAGCTGAGGGTGTTCACTGTGTTTCTCCTGTGTTGTGCAGGGGTGGTGCCTCAGCCCATGACAAACGGATCCGCACAGACCCAGGTGGGTGCTGCCCTGCCCCGGGATGTGCCCATGGCCGGGGGGAGCTGGGCTGGCTGGGAGTGTGTTGGAGTGATCAGGGGGGATCAGGGGTCTTTCCTTGGCTCCCACCTGTGCCAGGTGAGCCTGGTGGGATGACTCTCCAGCCTGGAGAGCAGGGGGATGCTCAGAACATCCCCAAGGCTCATTTAGCTCAGCTTTGCTGCTGCTGGCTGGTTTTAATTGCTCCCCACTGCAGCTTTAATTCAGGGGTCAAACAAAGCTGGTTTCAGCCCCGTGCAATCCCCATGACAGAGGGAGGAGGTGGGTGACATCCTGGTACTGGCAGGATGCTCTTCTTGGTGTGGGGGATGTGGGAGAGCAGCAGCTGTTCTGGGAAATCCAGGGAGATCCTGTGTGTGCTGGGTCAGCAGGACCATCCCCTCCAGGCTCTGTTCCCATCCCTGGAGGGACCCAACAGAGTAGTGGGGTGTCTGTCCCCACCAGGCTGGAGCATTTTTCCACCTGGCTTTTTGCTTTTTGTCTAAATCTGTCTTTGCACAAACCAGATTAACATTTTCATTTCCCCCAGCTGAACGGAGGATCCACATCTTCATCTCACAGTGACCTGCAGAGTCCTGGGAAGGAATCAGAGGTAAAACCCCAAACACTCCCCCTCCCTTTTACACCCTGGTGTAGGTACAAACCTGCCTTATGATGCTGTGTATGGACATGTTTTCACTTTGTTTCCCAGACTTGGGTTCACTTGTATCCACCCAGCAGCCAAAATCCAGAGTTTTCTCCCATCCCCTGCACTGTGGATGAGTGTGGATAAATCCAGGATGGATGATACATAACTCCTTCTTGTGGCTGATTGAGGGCTCAGGACCCTCGGGGTGATGTTCCTTCCCCTCTTTGTCCTGGGGACAGAACAGCTCATGGGGGTCACGTGGCCTCTCCCATCAGCAGCAGATGCTCCATGAGGGGATGAGTTTTGGAAGGGTGTGGTTGTGTCCTGGCTCTGGGAGGACTCTTGTCCCTTGGGGCATCATGACCTCAGGGAGGAGGTGGCTCTGCTCCAGATGTCCAGGGTTAAGGGCAGCAAGTTAATTATCCCCTTGCTGGGCAGTGACTCCTGCCTGAGGAGATTGAAGGGAGGTGTGAGATGAAAGGGTGTCTGCAGAGTTTGGGATCTTAAGTGTAG
The DNA here is from genome assembly GCF_036250125.1 of Pseudopipra pipra. Classification (NCBI taxonomy): domain Eukaryota; kingdom Metazoa; phylum Chordata; class Aves; order Passeriformes; family Pipridae; genus Pseudopipra; species Pseudopipra pipra. The sequence continues at coordinate 15,580,766 of NC_087564.1, forward strand.
TTACACTGGCAAGCTCCAGGACTGGAGGCTGGGAAGCTGGGGGTAGCAGCGCTGGGAGGCTCCAGTGCTGCTGCCAGGACCAAGGCAGGCAAAAATTTGAAAAAGCCAAATTACTTTTAGTTTGGAGCACAATGAATTTGTCACGGTTTTTAAAGGAGCTGCTCAGGATGGGAGGAGCTGGATTTGGTGACTGGCAGGGCTGGGGGGGTTTCTCTGGAGGAGCCTGGCCCAACACCTCAGTGAAGGGGCAGAACTTGCTAGATAAGGTGAAGGGGTAACCTGATTTAGCAGGTTTTCTTCTCTTAAAATAAGAAGTAGGGGATTTGTAAAGTGCTCAAAAAATTATCTTTAGCACGTGATTCTGCTAGAAATAAAGGAATGTCTCCCTGCAGGTGCTCTGTGGGGTCTCTGCTGTGCTGTCCCCTGCCCCAGGACATTTGGGAGCAGGAATCTGACAGCAGCAGTGCTCACAGGGCCTCTCTGAGCACCCACAGCCTCTGTGGGACACCAGCTGTGGCTGAGCTGTGGCCAAACGCCTGCAGTCTGGCATCTCCATTTCTCTCTGAGCATTAAATAATACATGTCCTGCTCCAATGGCTGCTGCTGTTGGAAAAGCAGGCTGTGTCCCAGTGGTGAGCACAGCCATTCCCCCCCTGGAGTCACCTTTGGGCTGTTTCAGGGGTCACTGCACGAGAAGTCAGAGTCCCTGGGGTGGAAAAACTGGAAAACTGGTCCCAGTGCTGGAGCACAGGGGTTCCTCCCACAGTCACTGTTGGGCTGTTTCAGGGCTTGCTGTCCCACCCCTGTGTAAGAAGCCCGAGTCCTGGGGCTGCTGAGGGGGTTGTCTGAGCTCAGTTTGGGTCAGTTTGCTTTTGTTAAGCCACAGCTTAACAGCCAGAGCTGTTATCTCGCTGTGCTGGTGGAAGGCCCTGCCCATGGTTATCAGCAGGGTTTGTGCAATCATTATTTTGGAGCTGGGCATGTGTGGTGGGGCAGCAGTGCCAGCAGGAAAACTTTAAAATGTTTCCTGGAAACTGAAGGTCTCCACTCTGTGTGTCTGCCCACTCCTGACACGAGTGCAGCCCTGCAGCTCCGGGTGCAGCCTCTGCCCCAAACCCCCCTGGGCACTTCCCCCCTGCCTGGCTCCAGGCAGCAAGCAGGAGATTTGGATTGTGCCCATGATGGAGCTGCTGGTGGTGCTTCCCAGGCCTGGGGGGTTTGAGGGGCTCAGAGACCCCAACAGGAGAGTAAAAGTGTTTTGGTCAGGACACTAACTGCACCCTGAGGGATGTGGGGATGTGGTGCTGCAGCACCATCAGGGTCAGGATTGGTGGATTGGGGTGTCTGGCACATGGGGTTTCTGCCTTGCTGCAGTGGCTTTAGAAAGAAGAGTTAAATGTGGGGATTGGTCACAGGTTGGGCTCGGTGATCTTGGAGCTCTTTTCCAACCTCAGTGACTCTGGGATTCTGTGAGATGCCTCTCTGGGGTGGAACACTGTGGGACACCACGTCCTTCTGGGGGCCTGCCTGGGGTGACTCCTCCTCTGCACTCTCCCCCCAGGACGGAGACGGGGACAAGAAGGACCCGTTTGAGGAGAGCGGGCTGAGCCTGAGCCCCACGGCCGCCGAGGCCAAGGAGAAGGTGAGGGCCAAGCGGGTGAAGAAGCGAGCGCCGCAGATGGACTGGAACAAGAAACGGGAGATTTTCAGCAATTTCTGAGCCTGGCTGGTGGTGCCACCACCGCCCTCCTCCCGCCCAGCCCGGACGTTTCTGAGGTGCCTACGCCCTGTCCTTCAGTGTCCACGTGAGATGCTTTGTGCTCTGCTCTTCACTGGTTGCTTTTACAAGGCGTATTTTAAAGCCCTTTTTATTTTTATTTTTTATTATTATTATTATTGTTATTATTATTATTGTTGTTACTCACCAGCGATTCTCATAAGAAAAATGTGACCAAAGCTCCTTTTCTTGCTTGCTCTTGAGCCCGGCTCTGGCTGCCCACCATCCCCCGTTCCTATGAGAAAGGACTGGAAGAATTTTAACTCTTGTTTCCTGAATCATTTAGGCTTCTGTTACTTCTTTTTTTTATTTTTTTATTTAGGGGTGTTTGTTTTGGTTTTTTTGTGGGTATCCCAGAGTGAGCCCCATGGGATGCTCTGTGCCCCTGTGCAAACATCTCATGGCTCGTGGTGGGTGCCCACAGGGTGGGGTGTACTTGGCACCCCCTCCCTGGCACCCCGTGTCCAGCATTAGCTGATCCCACGATGGGAAAATGGACTGTGGCTGGAAATGGCTCCTGTTGGCTTTGCTATTGAAGCGAAAACGTTTGTTTTGTTGTTTTTGTTGTTTTTTTTTAATCAAGTCCCATATGTTTCCAGTTAGTTTAGGAACTTCCCTCCCACCAGCAGCTCCTGCCCCGGCAATAAAAGCCCCTTTTTCATCCTCGACAGCTCTGCAGAGGGGAGAGGGCAGGATTTAAAACCCAGCCCCAGCACAGCCCTCACCACCTGCAGCCGTGGAAGGCAGGGAGGGGGCCGGTCCTGTCCTGCTGCGCACGGAGACCGGAGACACAGGATGCTACAAAAACCTCTTTGGACAGACCTGGAAGTGAGGACAAGCCAGCTCTGCTTCCAGGGGGGAAGGTGGGGCTGTGGCTCGAGCTGCGGGCTTGGTGTTGGGAAGCGGGGCTGGGCTGGGGATGGTGCTGGAGTGTGTGTGGGTCCCACCTGGGCTGGGATTTGGTGCCTCCAGCCTGTGAGTGTGTTTTGCCGTTGGAAGGGCATCCTCCAAAGCTGTGGGTCTCCGTGGGGCTGGAGAAGAAGCTGGCAGTGGTGTGATGGAATGGGCAGTTGCTTTGGTGTTCTGTGGCCTCCTCCAAGGCCCCGCTCATGGCATCTGAGCCTCTCACGTGTATCTTTAAAGCATTACAGATTAAGCCCATTTCGGCTCTTTATGGCTTGCCTTTGGCTGTGTGAGGGAAGGTGCCTCAGCTGAACTGCACCACTCACAGGTAGCAGAGGTGTGTTACCGGGGCAGTGTCCGGCTGTGACAGGGCTGTCCCGCTCCCTCCCGTGCTCCAGCAGCAATCCCAGCCCGGGCTGGGAAGGGACTGGGCACAGCAGGACAGTGGAGCACAAACCCCCTTTTCCCAGCTGAAAGCAAACAGCAGCAATCAGCTGGCTATCAGTGACTCACAAACAGAGCTGTGATTGTGCCCTGCCTCACTCCAGCACTGCTGAGATAAAAGCCCTTGGGTTAGTCAGCGTGCTACGGACATGGGAACGGCTCTGCGCGTGTTTCCTAAGGTATTTCCAAAATACGGAGCTAAAAGGTGCCTTATACCATTCTCTGCTCTCCTCAGCAGCAGGCTGGGGCTCAGCACGGGATGTTTGGCTTCCCCATGGGGAGCAGCTGATGCCTGTGGCTCCTTGCTGCTGGTAGGAGAGCATGGAGAGCCTCAGGGGTGCAGGAGATGATTTCTCTTTAGGAAAGTTATCTTTTAGGGTTGTGGATGGGCTGAACAGGTTGCAGATAATGACTTTGGAGAGGAACTGGTGCAGGTGTTTGGCTATCAGTGACAGACAGGCAGTGGGATCAGGGGGCATGTGGAGAGGTTGCCTCCCCTCAGGGCTCTGCCATTAAGACACCGCTTTCCTACCCCTCCTCAAGTTACCTGCTCTCTTTTGGGCCCCCAAAATAGGATCTTCTATCAATGGGTAATGTTTGGAAGGAGCTCTTTTCCATGGTGTGCACGTTGCTTCCCGTGCCCGCATCGCCAAACCCCGGCAGTGCCCGGGCTGCACAGGGCAGAGCATTCCCAGGACACCCTGATACAGCTCAGAGAGCAAAGACCTGTTGTAAATACCCCATTTCTCATCCAAGACTGCTGTAGTTGAGGTGGGGGGAGAAAAAAAGAACATGTAGTTTTGAATGCAGATCAAAAGAAATCAGGTGTGCAAACCCATACTGATAAGATTTAAAATCTTAATCTCTGCTTAGTCCATGGAAACTGCTCCTGGTTGAAGCGTTACCATATTCCTGACATCTTGTAGCTCAGTAGTAATTATTCAGTTCCTGTACATTTAACTTGGAAAAAAAAATCAATAAAAGTATAAGGCTGTCAGCTGCATTGCAAAACCATAATGTACACTGTAATGTCAGTAATAAACTTGGTCTCCCATGTACCCAGGACTTATCTGCTCGTTCCTCAGCTGCTGCAGGGAACTTCAGAGCGGAATTGTAGCCGCCTTTAGCACATTATAAACTTTGCTTCCTCCCTGGCCCGCTTAAAGAGGAGCTGAAATTATTCCTTTGAAGCTCCACAATGAAGTCAGCACTGCCCTTTCTTTGAAGAACAAAACAGGGGTGGTGGTGTCCCTTCTGGCAGCTCCTGAGGACACCAGCCTGGCTCCTGTGGCCACTGTAACCCTTGCTGGCACACTGGCTCATCTGTTCCTGTGTGACTCCCTGCTCTTCTGCTGCCAGGACCCAAAGGCTTGTCCAGGCAGTGATCACCTCTGGTGCTGGCTCTGGAAGGCTTCAACTGTGCCTTAAAATCACAGAATCACTGAGGTTGGAAAAGCCCTCCAAAATCATAGAGTCCCCCCTGTGCCCCATCCCCACCTTGTCCCCCAGCCCAGAGCACTCGGTGCCACATTCAGTCCTTCCTTGGACACCTCCAGGGATGGGGACTCCTCCACCTCCCTGGGCAGCCCCTTCCAAGGCCTGACCACCCTTTCTGTGAAGAAATTCTTCCTGATGTCCAACCTGAACCCTCTGCTTGAGGCTGTTTCCTCGTTGTCCTGTTGACACCACACCTTGTTGTGGCAGAGCCCTTGGCAACCCGGGCTGGCAGGTGGCTGGCAGGGGTGTGCTGCCTGCTCCCAGCTGGCAGGGCTGGTTGCCATGGTCTCAGCTTTGCTGAGGTCACCCACGCCCTCCTCTCCCTGCCCTGTGTCACACAAACGCCAGCAAATCCCGTGGGTGCAAAAAAACTCCCACCACCTTTATTAAATGTGTATTTACAAGCAGCAGCAAGTCCCTGAGGACAAAGCTTTTCTCTACAGTGACTCAGTGTGGCACAGCTGGGCCCTGCTGAGGCATTCACACAGGCTGGAGCCTCCAGCACTGGCACAGCAGGACTGCTGCACTCTCCAAGCCCCTTTTTCTCCTCGAGAGCTGAGCCAGCAGCTGCTCCCTCCTGAGATGCTGAGCTGGCTCCAGCAGCTCCTGTTCCCTGCAGTCACACAGCCAGCCCCGTGCAAGGCCCAGCTTTACCAGGGCCCAGCTCAGCTGCTGCTCAGCCCAAGCAGCTTTGTGGCTCTCCAAAGGCTGGATGATCCCTCAGTGTTTCTTGGCAGCTGGGCAAATGTCCTGATTGAGGCACTGGCTGCAGCGAGGGTTCACAGGCAGGCAGGTCTGCTGGCCAAAGCCCACCAGGAGCCAGTTGATCTCCCTCCAGAGATCCCTGCAGTGAGAGGAGAAACATGAGCATTCCTATACAGCTGCTCAGAGGGGTTAGAGAGCAGCCTGTGCTGTTTGAGGATCCCTTTCCCCTACTGCCTGTCCTTCCTGGCTTTCCGAGGAGCCTGGAGGCAACTCCCAGCCTTTCCTGATCCCTGCTAGGAACAGCCCTCCCAATCTTTCCAGATCCTGCTGGTTTGGGTGGGAGCAAAGGACAATGACACCAAGTGCCTGTGGTCATTCCCTTGTGCCAAGGCATGTGCCAGGTGTGGAGATGTCCCTGTATACCTATCAGCTGGCATTTGATACTGAAAATTAAACATGTGAAGGCCAGAATTCAGCCCTGGGCTGATACTGCTGTGGCTCAGCAAGGTCCTGGGTGGAAAAGCACACGGTAAACTTGTCAGGGCAAAAATCAGGGCAAGAACTCCAGATGCACTAATGGTGACTGATACATCTGACAGTCAGGACACACCCAAGAAGCTGAGATGCTGCTGCTGCTGCAGCTCTCTGGGAGAGGAGAAAGACATGCAACTAGTCCCAAAATGCTGGAAGCAGGATTGTGTGCAGCCATGGCTCCTGCAGCCTCACCTGGGCAGCCAGTCCTCCAGTGCCACCCGAGTCTCCTCAGGATACTTGGTCTCCTTCTGCACCCACTTCAGCCTGTTGGTGATCCTGTGCACGTGGGTGTCCACAGCTGGGAAGGGAGAGCCCAGAGTTTAGGTGGGGCAGAGACACCTGAACGGAGAGAGCACAGCCAAGAGCTGCCTGTCACAGCCCACCAGGCCCAGGGCCCTGCAAGGCTTCCCCTGCAGGCAGCAGGAACAGGCAGGTGGAATGGGAGAGGAGGGGAGGGGAGACTCACTCGAAGAACAAACGTGTCGTCTTCCTCCCAGGCCCAGAGCCAAAAGCATTTGGGATGGATATCTCTCCCCACGCTCACACAATCCGAGCCAGCCTCCCTCCAAAGGTTCCCCTGCTCCAGTGGAGCAGGCACAGGGCAGCGTGTTCCCCATTCCCTTCCTCCCTACGTCCTCATCCTCCCGGTGTTTCAGCTGATGTTACACAAATTGCAATCTCTGCCCCTTCGTTTACTTACCCAGATGGAAAACACATTTCATAATACCCACCAGCACAGGAGGGTTTGGGAGGCTTAAACAAGTGTTTATAAAGTGCTTTGAGCTAAAAGGCTCTGAATGCAAAGTGTATTATTGTTAGATCAGCAGTGATAAACCTGTCTCTAGGGCTAATTGGGCAAAACTCAGGAAATTACTGTAAACAGGAAGACTAAGCCTTGCTTCCTAAATCAAAACTGAGCACACAATTATTTGGAAAACACTTGGCTAGTTTGGCTGCTTCTGAACTTCCCTCCCCCACAGCAGGGAGAACAACAGACCCCAAGGGCTGTCAAATGTAGAGCAAGAGCCACGGTTTGTCCAGCTGACGGTCCCCCGTGGGGCTGCAGGATCCAGCTCCTGCCCACGCCGGCCTCCAGCACTCACTGATCGGGTCACACCACTCCTGGCTTCCCCACGGCTCTTCCATGAAGCAGCAAATCAGTCTGGATATTAATCTGTCCCCAGGGACCCCAGGCTGGGACCTGCAGGTGATCTGCCAACAGCTCCCCGGGCACAGCTCTGCCCCTCCTGCACTCGCTGCTCGACAGACAAGGTAAGTCTGGAGCATCCCTGTGCTGAGGGGAGACTGCAGGAGCTGGGCCTGGTTAGTCTGGAGAAGAGAAGGCTGAGAGGGGATCCCATCAATCCAGACAAATATCTCCAAGGGGTGTCAGAGGATGGTGCCAGACTCTGGTCAGTGGTGCCAGTGACAGGACAAGGAGCGATGGCCATAAACTAAACCACAACAAGTTCCATCTCAACATGAGGAAGAACTCTGCATGGAGGGTGGCAGAACAGCTGCCCAGGGAGGGTCTCTAGACGTTCCAACCCCACCTGGTGAAATGAAGGAATGCTACCAGGGTCCTCGGGCAGGAGCTGCAATGCTTCCCCTCTGCCCAGGGAATGGATCAGGCAGGATTTAGGAGAGGAATGGGAAAAACACAGTCCAACCTACCTATCCCAGACACACTGTCCCAGGCAATGTCCATGGCCAAGTGGGCCATTTTGGGCCCAACCCCTGGCAGCTGCACCAGCTCCTCCACAGTGCTCGGGATGTCACCTCCATATTTCTGCTTCAGGATGGCTGTCGTCTGCTTTATGTACTTCACCTTGTTCTGGGAAACCAAGGGGAAAGGCACAAAATTCAAGCTGCCCTCCAATACAGGGCAAAGAGACAAGAAAATGAACCATTCCTAAATGTGTTCTACAGGTAAGGCCACACATGGGAGCTGTGGAGGGGAGACAGATCCTTGATTTCTCCTTGGAATTAAAACGCTGAGAGCTGGTAGCTCCAACCTCCCTGCACGCTGCAGGCTCTGCAGCCAACAATCTCATCTGGCTGGGAATGCAAAGTGCCAAAATTGGTGTAAAATCCAGCCTGCAGCCTGACTCCAGGGGGAAGATCCCCTCAGGGAAGGGCACACAGGCCGAGTCCCAGCACGGGGGGCTCCTCTGCCTCGTGATCCCACACTCACCCTCCAGAACCCCACGGGATAGATGATCTGGCCCAGCGTGGCATCGTCCATCTGCAGGACGCTGTCGACGGTGAGGCCGCGCTGGCGCAGGCGCAGCATCGCAGCCGATGTCACCTGGTCCTTGGTCTGGCTGGACAACATCAGCGACAGCAGCACCTGGTAGCGCATGACCTGGGGGAAAGGAGGCTGTGAGACCCCCTGAGAACTCCAGAGCCACCTCCAGGGCTCGGCTCTCCCATCCAGCACCATCTGCAGTCCAGTGCAGGATATGCTCCTGCCCTGGTTCAGCTGTATCCACCTACAAGAGACTGGAAGGGTGCAACAGGAATAATCCAGAGCCTGGATAATTCCATCACACAATTCAAGGAGAAAAGAAACACCTTCCATCTCAGCTGTCAGCATCCGTGAAAGGGCAGGGAGCAGCTCTGTCTGCTGGGATCTCACATCCAAAGACACCAGTACTGAGCCATAAAGAGCCAAAGCTTTTCCTGAGGATGGGATTCTCAGAATGCACAGGATGCACAAGTACAAATGCCCAATGACTTTTCATGCAACTCCTGCTCTAAGCAGCTTCTGAGAATCCCATCCCTTTCTCACTAGGCTTCAGTAGGAACTGGGTATCTGGCTCCAGTGAGCTCCTTATGGAACCAAATCTGCAGGTCTGTGATGACAGAGACTGGGAGATGAAGGACAAACCCAGAAGTTCCTCTGCTGCTGCCCCACAAGATTTAGCCAGGCCACCCACCTCCTATTTCCCAATTATTTTTCTCCAGATGTGATTCTGTCCCCACCAGAACTAGGAGGATGATGCAACTAACCTGGAATGACCCAGGATAAAATGGGACACAATCCTTTCTCCAGCTCTCGTACAAAGTTTATAAAACCACAGGTGCTCCAGGAAAATTCCCTGAGTGCATGGAAGTAGGATGATCTCTGAGTACCAGGAAATGGTGTGAGGAGCTGAGGGTTAAAGCATCCACTTTTTCTTGGAAACAAGAACCCCGCTTCCCTAGGGAAGAGGAGTTATTTCCGTGTGCTGCACCGTTCCCTTGGCCCCGCAGCTGCCAGCCCACATGGCTGTGGAGCGTGTGACACTGTCCGGATCCAGGGTCAGAGCTCATCCTTCTCCCCAGGGATCCAACCCACGGCATGATGCCAGCAGCAAGGACAGCATTCCATGTGCTGAGGCTGTGCAGCTGTGTCTTCCAGACCCCTCCTTCAGAGCCCAGCAGGTCCTGCTGCTCCTCTGAGCCTGCCCATGGGTGATCCCCCCATTCCCACCCAGGGACTCCCACTGCTCCTCTGAGCCTGCCCATGGGAGATCCCCCCATTCCCCCTCCAGTGCCAAGCACGGAGTGCAGCCCTGCAGCCCAGGTCCCACCATGCCTTTGTTTTTTGTACTGATGCCAACGGTCCCCTCAGAGGGAGGTGACATCTGCGTGGCCTTTGATTGTGTTCCTGGGCTTGGGAAGCATGGAGCCATCCCATCACCACCTTTCCTTCCAAAAAGCATCCCTTAACAGTGGATCATGAGAGGGGAGGAGGCCATCCTACAGAGGTTTTTAAGGGAAAAAGGGACATGGCTTCATGCCTTGCTAGACTGCCCCAGAAGACAGCACTGCCCCTCATATCCATGACCTCCCATGAGACCAACCCCAGCCCAGAGTCCTGATCCACCCCATGTTTATTTTTCTGCTCTGGAAATATCCCAAGTGGGACAACATCCAGGGGCAACACGAGGATCAGGGAGGCCGGGGTCGTGTCTTCCTGTGCCTGACGGAGTAGGCAGCAGGATGCTGTTCCCTGTGGAAGTGCTGTTCCCTGTGGAAGTGCTGTTCCTTGTGGAAGTGCTGTTCCCCTTGGAGGTGCTGTTCCCTGTGGAGGTGCTGTTCCCTCTGGAGGTGCTGTTACCTGTGGAGGTGCACTGCTGTCATAGCACTTCTGCACTCCCATCTCATCCACAGGAGCATCTCTGTTCCTCCTCATCTCCCGGATACGCTCCAGCTGCTCCTGCCAGTCCCTGGGCTCCCAGCGTGGTCTCTGGGGCTCAACACCATCCCCCTGCCCAGGCTCATAGGCAATGGCGATGCTCTTCCTTCTCCTGCTGCGCCTCGGGATGCTGGGGGTGCCATGGGTCTGGCTCGCTGCAAGGGATGGAAGAGAGACTCCAGGCTTGAGGAAAGGCGCCTTTGTCTCCCACAGAGCCCAGTGACGGCCCCAATGTGCCACCAACCACCCAGGGGACCCTGACCTGGGCTGAACTCACCCTCCCCATAGTCTTAACCCAGTAGCAACACCTCACACCTACCCAGCCCTGCCCAGAGCCAGCACGGGGCAAGGGAAGGCTGGAAGGAGCTGGGAGACAGGTGACAACAGGTGACATCGTGGGGTCACATGTCACACTATGGGGACACAAACACAGGTGAGGCAGCTGAAGAAGCATCCCCAGGGCCTCTCCCAGGACCAGCCACCGGGCAGTGCCACATCCCGGGCTGCGAGAGGGATGTGACAAGGACACCCAGCCCCTGTCCCAGCGGGACCCTCACTGCCCCTGGTGCAGCACCAAGCTCCGTACCCAGCAAGGGTGCCCATCAGCCCCGATCCTCCCCTCTCCCGTACCCCGAGAAGCGCCGATCTCCCCCTCTCCCTACCTTCGATCCCCTTCTCCCATAACCCCGATCCCCCCTCCCGCACCCCGATCCTCCCTCCCCCCATACCTCTGATCCCCTCTCCCGTACCCCGATCGCTCTGTCCGTACCCCCGATCCCCGATCCCTCTCCCGTACCCCCGAACCCCCCTGTCCCTGATCTCCCTCTCCCGTACCCCGATCCCTCTGTCCGTACCCCCGATCCCCCTCCCGTACCCCCCTGCCCTGTCCCTGTGCCCAGTCCGTACCCGCGTTCCCCCCGGCCGGGCCGAGCCGCCGCAGCCCGGCCCTGCCCGCACACATGGCGGACCCGCGAACTACCGGGCCCGGAGCGCTCCGGGGCCGCCGGAACGGGCGGGACTTCCGCGGGGGCGGCACCGGGGCCGGGGGCCGGAGCGGAGCGGGCCGGGGGCAGCGGGGCCGGGCCGGGGCCGGGCCGGGGCCGGGGGTGAGCGGCGGGGCCGGGGGCGCTGCCCGGGCCGGGGGGCGCGGGGGTCTGGCGGGGCTTAGGGGGAGTGTGGGGCAGCCCCCGGCCGGGGTGTCCCCGGTGTCCCTTGTGAGAGACCCCCGCTGTGTGTTGGGGGGGCTGTGCTGTGACCCCCGCTGTGTGTTGGGGGGGCTGTGCTGTGACCCTCGGTGTGTGTTGGGGGGGCTGTGGTGTGACCCCCGCTGTGTGTTGGGGGGGCTGTGCTGTGACCTCCGCTGTGTGTTGGGGTGGGGGGCTGTGGTGTGACCCCCGCTGTGTGTTGGGGGGGCTGTGGTGTGACCCCCGCTGTGTGTTGGGGTGGGGGGGCCGCGGCGACCCCCGGTGCGTGTCTCTAAGGGGTTGTGCCATGTCCCGGGGTGGTGGGCGGGGGATGTGGCGTGTCCGGGCTTGTTTGGGAGCATGGGGCGACAGTGTGCCATGGCCAGGGGTGTATTAGGGGCTGGGGGGGTCCCCCGGGCTGAGGCTGCGGTGTGACCCCCCGGGGCTGGGGATGGTGATGTGTCCCCGGGGGTGGTGGGCGTGGGACCCCAGTGTGCCCCAGGGTGATGGGCTGGGGGCTGTGTGTGTCCCCAAGGACGGTGGGCTGGGGGTCATGGTGTGTCCCTCGGGGTGGTGGGCTGGGGGCTGCAGTGTGACCCCTGGTGACACTGGGCTGGGGGCTGCAGTGACACTGGTGACACTGGGCTGGGGGCTGCAGTGTGACCCCTGGTGACACTGGGCTGGGGGCTGCAGTGTGACCCCTGGTGACACTGGGCTGGGGGCTGCAGTGTGACCCCTGGTGACACTGGGCTGGGGGCTGCAGTGACACTGGTGACACTGGGCGGGGGGCTGCAGTGTGACCCCGAGGACAGCGGGCTGGGGACTGTGGTGTGTCCCTTTGGATGGTAGGCTGGGGCCGCAGTGCCCCCCACCAAGGGAGGTGTGTTTTGTCCCCTGGTGACGCTGGGCTGGGGGCTGTTTTGTCCCCTGGTGATGCTGGGCAGAGCTCCAGGGCGTGTCCCCTGGGATGCTGGGACAGGCTCTGCGGTGCATCCCCGGAGCACCAGGGTCTGTGTGGGGGCCCGTGCCCAGGGCAGGGGGCTGGGGCTGTGCCAGGAGCTGGGGTCCTGCTCCTAGTGGGGTTCTGGGGTCCCCAAGGGGCAGCAGGCTGTGGGGAGACAGTTTCTGGAGGATATCACTATAATGGCTGTGCTTGTCCTCTCCCCCCTCTTCCTCTTGCCATGGCAGCACTTGGATGTTCCAACACTCAGATCTGTAAGTCCTTCCTCACGTCTGCTGCATCTGCATGTACTGTGCAGCACTGTGTGCTTGGCCACTTTGGGCTGGGAACAAACATCCAGCTCACACCCTCCAAAAAGTGTGTGTGTGTTTGGTTATACTTCACAAGTGAGCTTGTGGGGTGGGGCTGGGCATTCAGAGCTCCCAGAAATGGCACCCCAGAGCTCCACATTCACCAGGGAGCTGCAGGATGCGGATGCCGAAGGCAGAAGCAGCACAGGCTTCTCACTGTTTTCTCAGTGTTGGGCTTCTCCCAAGTTTGAAAAGGCTTCAGACAACACCAGAGCTGTTTGGAAAAGCCATGGTGTGATGCTGTTGTTGTTGTTTTCTTGCTTAAACGTTCTCCTTGGGCCTCCCTTACAAGAACCCTGTTCTGTGTTTGCAGGGCCTCAGTGCTCGGCAGCAATGGCAAAGCCTCAGAGTAAGGATTCCGGACTGAAGGAGAAATTCAGGAACCTCCTGGGGCTGGGAACATCCCGGGGAAGTTCCAAGTCATCGGAGGGCAAGCAGACAGAGTTTATCATCACTGCAGAAATACTCAAGGTGTGAGAAGTGAGCGGAGTAAAGGTGGGGAGAGTGCCTGGGTCACCCAAGCTGAGGGATCAGGAGGGCTTGCTCTTCCTCCTTGCTCTTTTGGCTCACAGTCTCTCTTGGATCATTCCCTCTCCTGATCTCTCAACTCACTCTCTAGTGAAATGGATGTAAAAATCACCTGCTTTGCAGCTCCAGCATTTTGGTTATCCAGTGTTTGAATATTTTGGAGATACTCGATAGGATGGTGTTGTCTCACATCAGGTTATAAGGTGTTTCCCTGTTCCCCTCTTTTCTATACTCTGTGCCCAATGAAGTCTCTGTGGTGGCATTCTGAACAAGCTGGGAACTCTTTCTGTTTTATAAAAACCTTACAGTTCTGTGGAAAGTAAAAATAAAATAAAATAATTGATTCCAGTAATTGGTACAGCAAGTCTGTAAGTAGAATATTTGGCACACAAGGAGGAAAACACAAAAAAAAAGGAAGAAGGAGACCAGAATTCCTTCTCCCCTTGGAGAAAGGGGTGTTGCCAGTAGGATAAATTGTTAGGTTATTTCTCCATTTCTTTCCAGGAACTGAGCATAGAATGTGGATTGAGTAACAGGATACGAGCAATCGGTCAGATTTGTGAAGTGGCAAAAACCAAAAAAATTGAAGAGGTGAGTTCCAGAGTAAGAACTGAATTCCAGAGTGAGTAACTGAAGAGGTAAGTTCCAAGAGTACTGGAAAGATGGAAATTTAAGCAGCAGCTTTTAACGTATCATAAGAGGCTCCTGTAGTTTAGACTGCCTTTTAAAATTGACAGTCCCAGGGGCTGGTTTGTGCTGTCCAGAGCTGTAAAAGGAAATGAGTCTTGTCCAACCTACCAGCTCTGGAGCAGAGAGGATGGAGCTGATGGGCTTCCTGGACTGACTGGAGGGACAATGCTGTAAATATTCAGGCCAGTTTGTGGAAGATGATGTTAAGAGGGGTTTTCTGTCTCCTTCTGGCTGCTAATAAGCAGCCTCAAATTGTTTTTGAACTCATCTGGTAGATGGGTGAAGGTTTCTGCACAAATCTTCCCACTGAAGTGAGTGAACGAGGAACTTCAGTTCCTGGGGTGCAACTTGTCACGTAGGACGGGATTTGGTGTCTCATGGGTTTCATCCCTGGGTTCATTCATTGCCATAATTAATGACTGACCTACTGGCTAAAGATGCCAGGAGAAGCTGAGCTTTCCTGCTGTGTCCTGTGTTCCCAGCACGCCGTGGAAGCCATCTGGAAGGTGGTGGCTGACATGCTGCAGCCGGAGCGTCCGGCCGAGGCCAGACACGCTGTGCTTCACCTGCTCAAGTCCATCGTTCAAGGACAGGTGAAAACAACCAACCTGGGGAAGGAACACTGACTTAAGCTGGGGTTTGTGCAGAGGAGGAACGTAAAAAATACTGGGCGTCTCTTTTCTACGGGTTTTCATATTTCTTATTTTGGTTGTGCTTCGTAAACTGGAAGAGGAAGTGTTTTAATTTAAGTCTTGGTTTGACCTCATAGCAGAACTTGTCATACAACTCGTAGAAAGCTTTTCTGGTTTGGGGCAACATTCTTGAAAAAGAGGAAATAATTTGCGTTAAGTTCAGCACAATTCAGCAAATTTTACATGGTCTTTGGCCAGACCTTCTAGTCCCAGTCTGCAGCTGGTTTTGATGTTTCAGCATGTTAGGTATCCAAGAGGTTCTGGGTGAGACACTTTTCTAGCCTGGCCAAGTTCAGCATACTGTGAATTCTTCAGATTTCACAATGTGCTGCACAAACATGAGGCTGGATTAGCTCAAAATTGTAGTTTTCAGTGTTCTGGAAAAGCAGGGGTGGATGCTTATGAAAAGAGTAGGCATTGGTTCAATAAAAAAATTTAATTTCAAGCATGAAGATTGCTGATGTAAACCTTGATAATGTCCAGGCCCTAACCCCCTCCCTTTTTTCCTTTGAAGGGTGAGAGATTAGGGATCCTCAGAGCCCATTTTTTTAAGGTTATTAAGGACTATCCCTCCAATGAAGACTTGCACGAGCGGCTCGAAGTGTTCAAGGCCCTGACAGAAAATGGACGATACATCACCTACTTAGAAGAAGAGTTGGGTGAGCATTGTCCCTCCCCCTCCTCAGTTTGGTGGGAATAAGTCAAGGGACAGACATCCCATGATAAGACAAAAAGGCAGTGATATCATTTCTGGGTAGAAAGCATGTTGTAACAGGCTTTTTTTTCCCCTTTCTTTAGCTGACTTTGTCCTACAGTGGATGGATGTTGGTTTGACTTCTGAGTTCCTCCTGGTTTTAGTGAACCTGGTGAAATTCAATAGCTGCTATCTGGAAGGCTATGTAGCTGACATGGTCCAGTAAGTTGGTTTTTTAACTTGTATGTGCTTATTCTTGGTAAATTAGAGGAGAAAGTTGTAGATCAATATAAAGAGTTTTTTTAATCCCATCTGGATTTGTTTCATTCCAGGCTGTACCTGACATTTCTGACAAATATTTGATTTTCAATTCTTCCAGTGTCCAGATCTGTTTTAGTTTAACTAAATGTGCTTTTCCTATTTCATGGGGCAGACCTGGTTGCATTGCTTAGTCTCACAAAGGGCCCGTGCTGTTGCATTAGTACAGACCTGCTGAGTTGCATTTAAATGCCACTTTATAAAGAGGTTGTAGTGCTCAGTGTCTCAGAGAGTGTTACCAACATTGCCACAGGAAGGGGAACGATGAGTTAAATAACATGGCAATTAACCTGTCTGTTTTGTCTCTTTGTAATTTGCCTAAAATCATATGAAGCAAGCAATTAAAATTAAATGTTCTTTCCTAACAGCAAGATCTGCCTCTTGTGCATTCAGACTTCATCATCTGTGGACATAGAGGTCAGTGCTTTGTGTCTCTTTTTGTACTTTAGAATTCTTTGAAATTCTTTGTGGCTTCTACAGACAAAATCAGATCATCAGACTCTTGGTTTATTCTCATCTTTCAAGAGAGTTGATACAAGATTTTACTATTTGTAAGCCACACAAATTTGGATCTCACACACCAATAATAATTTTATTTATTTTAAACCAAACAGAGCATTGATCAATTCGATAAGTGAATCAATTTTTCAACAGAGCTTTTTAGAGAGAAAAAAACCCCAAAAATACCTTCATCCTTTTTGACTTCCAGAGAATTTTTTGGGTCTGCCAATGAGCATTTAACCTGCTTTGTTGGTAGAGAAATGTGTAACCATTTTGTCTTTCCCTTTCTCAAAGATTTCCTTGCAAGTCCTCGACGCAGTTGTTTGCTACAACTGCCTGCCCTCAGAGAACCTGCCCGTGTTCATCATCACTCTGTGCCGTACCATCAACGTGAAGGAGCTCTGTGAGCCCTGCTGGAAGGTCAGAACCTCCTGCCTGGTTTGTTTTTTGATGGATTCACTGGTTTGGCCTCATGGATGAAGTGTCAGTCGTGCCTGTGCACATCTGCTATCAACTTCAGTTTGGTTTTAAGGGTAAATTAAAAATTGCTAAAGTATTAATGGATCAGCATGTTGTTAGTGTGAGTCCTGCCACGTCCGTGGAGTTCAGCCCTGGGTTCCTCTCAGCTTATGTGCCAGGTTTCTGTCAGGGCATGGAAAGGGCTGGACACATTTATTTACCAAACACAGCACAACTGGCCAGCTAAATGCATATTTAGGCTCTGAGTGTTTTAACAAGTAGATATTCAGGTGTTCTCTTTGAATTTGCAGCTCATGCGCAACCTCTTGGGAACTCATCTGGGACACAGTGCCATCTACAACATGTGCAGGATCATGGAAGACAGGTAAAGAGGAAAAATTCCTCACAAACCCGAGGAGTTCAGTAGAGGTCCTGTTGAGATAGGTGAGGAGTCAGCGACCTCAGTAGAAGAAGCTGAAGGTTCTGGTGCTTAGAAATTAATTCCCTTCCTAGTTAATTAATTAATTCCCAGCAGTTATGCTGCTGAAGTGCTCATTTTTGGGCCTTTCTGAATTTAATTTTCCTCTGTTTAAAGTTGTGGTGGAGGATTTTGGGCTTTTCGTGTTTGTCAGCTGCTGTGCGAGGCCCCGATGTGTAAGAGCTGGGAATTCCTGTTGGGGCAGTGTGTGTTCCTGTTGACTCTGTGAGCCCAAATAATTGTAGTATGGTCTGAAACTTGCCTTCCCTGTGTTCTCAGAGCCTACATGGCAGATGCAGCACTGCTGAGAGGGGCCGTGTTCTTCGTGGGGATGGCTCTGTGGGGAGCTCATCGCCTCAATTCCCTCAAGAACTCCCCAACTTCGGTGCTGCCTTCCTTCCTCAAGGTAGGATGGGATGCTGGGGGAACTTTTAAGTCAGTTGTACAAATTTAGAACAAAAAATATGGTCCCCTACACCAGAGATCTTTGTAGGGCTGGAAGATGAGGAGAAATTGGGTGCAGGGTGAAGCAGGGAGAAACAGTGAAACAAGAGGATTTAAGTCTTGGAGCTGAGGCATCCTCCTGGAATATCTTTTTTGGCTGGAAAAGCAAAGTCTGAATTCTTTTTAGCAAATATCTACATTGTGGGTACTTTAGCTTTCACTCTTTCCAGTGTGTGGTAGAAAAAGTGAGGGACAGTGTCTTCAGGGACAGCCTCAGAGCTCTCAAAACTTCCTCATCCAGGTGCCTCAAGCAGGAATTACTGGCTTGAACTCCTGTGTCTGCCTGTAGGATGGGGCTGTGTTTGACATCTGAAAATCCAGCTGAATGCAGGAGTGCAGAAATCCTCTTGAGAAAACCGTTCTTTGCTGTGTCCTTTGTGTGTAGGGACTTGAATAGATTTATCTCAGGCCTCCAGGCTAATTTCCTAATTAATAAGGCGTGTTTCATTTGAATTAAGAGGCTTTCTGAGCACTACTTTCCAGCTGTTCAGTGACTGAAATGCTTTGTGTCCCAGGCCATGACGTGTCCCAATGCAGTTGTGTCTTACGAGATAGTTCTGTCCATAACACGCCTGATAAAGAAATATGGGAAGGAGCTGCAAGCTGTGACCTGGGACATCCTTTTGGACATCATGGAGCGACTGCTGCAGCAGCTGCAGGTGGGTGTTGAGCCTGCCTTGGTGGGCTCTCATTCCAAAGGCTTTGCAAGTTACTCTCCTGTTTCTACACTCCAGTGAACTTGGAAGCTGAGGAAGCTTTAGCCCAGTTCTCACTGCTGTGCTTCTCAGCTGAGTTTTCTGTTTGTGTTTAAAATTAACACTTTCCAGTAGGGTAGAACTCTTTCAGGGATGGTGTTATTTCTGTTTCAGAGTCTGGAGAGCCAAGAACTTAAGTCCATTGTACATGATCTTTTGACTACAGTGGAAGAACTCTGTGACCAGAATGATTTCCATGGTTCTGAAGAGAGATTTTTTGAGCTGGTGGAAAAATGTGCTGATCAGAGACCAGTAAGGCTTTATTAATGTCCTCCTTTGTTGCCAGTTGAATCTATTCTGTTACAGCTTAAAATTTGGGAGTCCTAAAATAGCAGATGGTCAGAAAATCCCAGCAAGGACTTCCATGAGCCTTTTCTCGGGGTGGGGTTGGGAGAATGGATATATTGTGTTTGCTTATACACTAAAAGAATAATTCTTGATCTTTCCATGAAAGGAATCTTCTGTATTAAACTTGATAACATACAGAGCTCAGTCTATCCATCCTGCCAAAGATGGCTGGATTCACAACCTGCAGCTGTTAATGGAGAGATTCTTCAGGTAGGAAATCATAACTTTGTGAACTAATTTTTAAGAAGCACTTTGAAGTGTTTCTTGCCACCTTTTCATGTTAGAGAATTTTGTTTTCTGAAGTTCTAACGTTCTGAAGTTCCAAGTTAGTAAATGACAGCTTAGAAGTGTGGTAGTCCCAGGGCACAGTACATGAAAGGATTTATTTAACAGGATAAAAGCTTTCCACTAAGTTATTTATGGTGCTTTTTTCCCCCTTTATCTCCATTGGATTCTACTCCAATTAGCTTAGGCAGTTGTGTTCCAGTCCACAGCACTTTGTAGTTCTGACACCAAACAAGATTTTCCTGTTAAGCATCAGGATTGCATATGGTTATTCAGTATTCCAGTTATCTGGTTTTGAATTGGTGCTCCTAAAAGGGTTCTGTGCTCTAAAACATCAACATGCAGCAATAACAAGCTTGTGTCTCCTCTGTGAAATGCTGCCAAAGAGCAGCTCTTCCTCAATGCCATGTGTTTGGTTTTAAATTTGCTCACCAGAGCACTTGTTCTTCTGACATGTGCTTCCTAGTTTGGATTGGAAATGGGTAAACTGCAATTACAGGTCTCCAGAAGTAGTAAAAGCTGAACTGGGATCTGAATTTCCAAGAGTTCTTGAATCTGATTTTGTATGTAGGGACATCAGCTGAAGGCTCAGCTGATCTCTCACTGTTACTGTTCCTGCTTTGAAGTTTCTTATTTTACTTTACTTTCCTTTTCCCTCTTCCCTAAGTATCAACAACCTCATTTTGCTCATTCTGAATTTGCTCTTCCCATTTTAGGAATGAGAGTCGTAGTGCTGTTCGAATTAAGGTTCTGGATGTCCTGTCCTTTGTGCTGAGCATTAACAGACAGTTCTATGAGGTGTGTGTTTACCTGTTTCTGATGACCACATGTGAGGTCTCAGGTGGGTGGGAAGGGGCACATTTCCAGGTGGGCTCCAGTTCCTCTCTGCTGGGGAGTGGATGCACAAAACTGTGCTTGAAATCTTGCACACACATCTGACAGTAACATGTCAGGGCTTATGAAGGTCTGTCCTCTTGCAGGAGGAGCTGATAAACCTGGTGGTGATCTCTCAGCTGGCTCACATTCCAGAGGATAAAGACCACCAGGTCCGAAAACTGGCCACTCAGCTGCTCGTGGACCTGGCTGAGGGCTGCAACACTCATCACTTCAACAGCCTGCTGGATATCATAGAGAAGGTGAGCTCCCTGCCAGGGCTGGCAGCACTGCCAGCAGGGATGACCTGCTGTGGGCTTTCCTCACCTTCCAGGATGGAAAGAAAGGAAAGGTGTGTTGCAGATTTAAACCATGTGCTACTTTTCTTTTTGAAAGGTGGCTGCACATTCTCTCTCATCTCCTTCTGAACTGGAAGAGAGGGACTTGCTGTCATATTCAGCTTCTCTGGAGGATGTCAAAACAGCAGTTCTTGGGCTCCTGATAATTCTTCAGGTAAATGCTCCAGAGCATTAAACATATTGTTCATAATAATCTTCTGCTGGACAAGGCTTGTTAGATAACTGTTCCTCCACTGTTAAATAGTCTGACTTTTTTTTAAACTATATAATGTGTTAACTGTTGTTTTGGTCATTCCTTTTGCTTTTGGATGCTGTAGGACTGTTTGCTAAATGTTTTACTTTCTTAATTTCCATTATACAAGGATTATGAGCACATTTTCATGTGGAGAGCAGATGTTTGTAAATTAGCAGAAAAGAAGAGTTCATAACCTTGAATAGATTCATTGTGTTTGGTTGGGGTGTTCTGAGCTGTGGTTGAACAGTTGTGAAGAGCAGGTTGTTCCTGCCAGTGCCCCTCTGGAGCAGACAGGGTTGCTCTGGAGCCTGCAGAGGTTCTTTCCAGAGCCATCTGTTCACCTCGCATTCAGGATCAAGTTTTTGCTGCATTTCTCTTGGGATTCTCAGTGCAGACACACATTTCTGACTGGGTAACAAGTGTCCTTCTGCTGTGTGTCTGTGTCCCTGTCAGACCAAGCTGTACAGTTTGCCCTCCAGCCACGCCATGCGGGTGTACGAGATGCTGATCCAGCACGTCCAGCGCCACTACATCTACTCCTACAGCCTGCCCGTGGCCAGCAGCATCAGGCTGCAGGTAGGAACAGTCCCCCGTGCTCTCAGGGCCAGAGCTGTGTGCTGTCTGGGGAATTCCTGGCTGGCAGGTGTGGTAGGTGTGTTCTAGACCTTGCCAGATGTAGAATGAAACGTTTCTTGGCTCATAGAAGTGTGTAAATGTATTGTAGCCGTGGCACCTCTTAAAAATCCCTGTGTACTTGTGAAAAGGTCGTGTGGGGAGGTGGGAGAATATTCCCCTGGCTGGGGGTTTGATTGACTGCAGTGTCTTCCCTGTTCCAGGTATTTGATTTCCTGCTGATGCTCCGAGCTGACTCCCTCCACCGCCTTGGCCTTTCCAACAAGGATGGAGCAGTGAGGTTCAGCCCCTACTGCCTGTGTGATTTTGTGTAGGTTCCTCATTGTGTTAAGCAAAAGAATCCCAACATGGTTTAGGTTGGAAGGGACCTTTAAAGCTCATCTCTTTCCTACCCCCTTTCCCAGCTGTGTGCTGGGACACCCACTAGACCAAGCCCCATCCAACCTGGCCTTGAACACATCTTAATTGACTTGTTTATTTAAAAAGAAGCCCTGTTTTTCAAACTATTTGGGTTTTTTTGCATGAGCTTAATGTTTGCTACTGATGGGCTTAATGGCCCATCAGTAGCAATCTGTAGGTTTTCTTTATCTTCCAAATCTTAGACCAGTTACAACTTAGGATTGTCTGAACCAATAACTCTTTAGTAAATTGTTCTTACAAATCACTTGCCTGCAGGGCTCTCAATCTCAGATGTGAAATCTATGTTCCTGCTCACAAAACTATTTGCAATTTCCTGCCTCAAGCCAGTTTTCACATTGAGTTTCAATCTGATGATTTGTACAAATCTGATTATTTTTAATTTTATAGCTTGTCTAAAGTTCTCTGTGTAAGACACCCCCAAATATACCTTTCTAAACTTGCTACAGGCCTGGATAGAAAAATCCTTCACCTGACCAGATGAACTCATTGCTGTATTCTACTGGGTTTTTTTTTAAATTGAAAATGAAATTTATATTATTGTTTGGTCTTTAAACTGGCTACCGAATAGGGCAGCACTGTAGTTTACCTGTTCTGAGCTTGATTTTACATTACATTACATGTATTTTTCTCCCTTTCCATGTTGTAGAGAGGCAGAGAAGAGGGCTGCTGACAAAAAGCCCCCTGGCACACTCTCTCCACCTTCAGGCAGCCCCAGTGTGCCTTCCCAAAATGCCACCATCCGGATTGGGCATCTTCCCTACTCCATGGTCTTCGGGGTCCTCCTGCAGTGCTTGAAGCAGGTACGTCCACCTTTGTCATCTTTGTGTCCCCTTAAACCAGCTGGCTGGGGAATTCTACCCCAAAATTTCTAAATAAGGTCTGAAAAGCAATTTCTTCTCCTTCTTGGCCAGAATCTGAGTGTAACTGTGAAGCTTCACAGCCACCAGTGGGAGCAGCAGTTCAGCTCTTCAGAAAATAAGCACACCTTTCATTTCACTGCTTCAGAGCAGACAGGGGCAAAAAAAATGTGCTTGTTAAACAAGATTAAACAAGTCATCCTGTTTCTGAAAGGGCATTTGAAAGTTCCATCCTACTGGAGGTTTTTGAGGTGTTTTGAGAATTGATGGATGTTTCAGTCACTAATAAGCTGTGAATATAAATTGTTCCTGAGGGTGGAATTGGACACGGTTCTGTGTGAGGGGTTGGCTGGCTTCTGGAAGTTAATTTGTGCTGGTGCTTAGGAGAATTGAATTCTGGCTCTGTCTTGTTGAGCTCTGCCAGATCTGGATACAATTTCCCTTCCAGTTTGTGGTGCCAGTGTTGCACCTAGAGCTGAGTGACAGACAGGGAGAAACTTGTGACAGCTAAATGCCACTTCTTTTTCTGGAACTGCCATGACAAGACCCACATCTGCCTAGGAAATGGCACGTTGTCTGGAATTTGATTGATCTCACTTTCAAACTGAACTGAAATCACACGAAAATTTCAACTTTTTCTTTCTTCGCAGGAGACAGACTGGAAGGTGTTGAAGTTGGTTCTCAACAAATTACCCGAATCCCTCCGCTATAAAGTGCTGTTTTTAACCTCTCCTTGTAACATTGACCTCCTGGCCTCTGCGCTGAGCTACATGGTAATGCCACTGATGCACAGTCACCATGGCCTTGGTTTGCTTGGGAGTTGGCTGGGTTTGTTTTTAGAGTGTTTTTCTGTCTGCAGTCTGATATTTTAAAGATGAGCAGGCTGTTTGTCAATCCTCACTCACCTCTTTTGTGAGGGTCGTTTTAGGTACAGAGTAGGTAATAATGAGTGTTCTTTATATATATATGCACGTGTGTGAAAAGGGAGCTGTGGCAGTGCCTGTCTGCTGCCTTTCAGAGAGTGTTTTTAGTGTGCAGTGTCCTGAGTGGCTGTGATGTGTCAGCTCACAGACAAGAAGACCACAGACCGGCTCCACGGAACCCCAGAAGGCTTTTCCCGCACTGATTTGCACCTGGCTGTGGTCCCAGTGCTGACAGCATTAATATCTTACCATAACTACCTGGACAAAGCTAAGCAGGTATGGGGGAGGTAGGAGGGTGTAAGAGGTTGGGGCCTGAGCCTGTAGAGAGAGCATTTTCTGTATGAGCTTATTAGGACACAGAGAGGAAGGTAGCACTGCCCTTTGCTGTTAGGAAAAGCTGCATCTGCTGAATTTGGGGTGGGATCAGGGGGAAAAAGTACTTTGCTAGCTCCATTCAGGATTAGCTGCCTGGTCAGGTGGATTCACTGCTCACCTGTTCCCCCTTGCACTTTACTCTCTGCAGTAAGACTGTTATGACCCCAAAATTCTGCTGAATCAGAAGCTTAAATATTAATGTCTAAACTGTCTGCTTGATTAAAGTCCCACGTTAAGATTTTGGCCTATAATACATGGAGCTCTCTGTAAGGCTCTGTGTTAGAATTCCAGTGTGTCAGACAGGCCTTGCAGGCTGTTCTGGAATGCTGACTGGAGCCAGGAGATGGTGCAGCAGGGATTTTCTGTTTTCCTGTGTTAAGGCTTTGTTTCCTGTCCCCTCTTGCAGCGTGAGATCGTGTATTGCCTGGAGCACGGGCTGATCTATCGCTGTGCCAACCAGTGTGTGGTGGCACTGTCAGTCTGCAGTGTGGAGATGCCCGACATCATCATCAAGGCACTCCCTGTCCTCATAGTCAAATTAACCCACATTTCTGCCACAGCCAACATGGCAATCCCTCTCCTAGAATTCTTGTCAAGTAAGTTGTGATGTTCTTCTCCTTTTGGTCTTCTATAGTTGTGTTGTTTGCGCTGAATGAGGGTATTTTGATTGTGTTGGTCATATGGAATGCACTGTAAGGGTTTCAGTGATGCCCTTGCTCTATCCTCCAGACATAAATGTTTGATCAGTTCTTGTTTGTTACTGGTTTTCTATTTAAAGCACTTGCACTGAAGAGAGAGACATACTCTGTATAGTGCAGCCATTGTGCTACTTCCATGTCAGCCAATCATTTAGAAGAAACAAAATAATTCAAATTAAACTGAGTTGTGATGTTGAATGGTTTGTGTTCAGTCCTCACCTGTGTTGGTTTTCTTGTTGAACTGTTCCAGCTCTGGCCAGGCTGCCTCACCTGTACAGGAACTTTGCAGCAGAGCAGTACGCGAGCGTGTTCGCCATCTCCCTGCCCTACACAAACCCCTCCAAGTAAGGCCACAGCAAATGTGCTGCTTCCTCCTCTCTAAAATTAACAGTATAGAGATGACTTTCTTGTAGTACTTGGCTCAGGGTTATTTATAGGATATTGCTCATTCTGGTGTCTCCAGGCTTGTCCTGAAGAAGGGACATTTCTTCCCTGTGAGGGTGGGGAGGCCCTGGCACAGGTTGCTCAGAGAAGCTGTGGCTGCCCCATCCCTGAAAGTGTCCAAGGCCAGTTGGATGGGGCTTGGAACAACCTGGGCTAGTGGAAAGTGTCCCTACCAATGGCAGGGGGGGTGGAATGAGATGATCTTTAAGGTCCCTTCAAACCCTAACCACTTGAGGAGTCCGTGATACGATTCTATGACATGGTCACCTTGGACAAAATACCTGTTTTTCTTGAACAGAACTTTTGAGGGTTTTCTTTTTCTTTATATTTAGAGTAGGGAAAGGATGAGGTCTGTTTCTCAGATTGAAACATGCAGCATTAAGCTCTGGGGGTGTTTCTGCTGTTCCAGGTTTAACCAGTACATCGTTTGCCTGGCCCACCACGTGATCGCCATGTGGTTCATCCGCTGCCGCCTCCCCTTCCGCAAGGACTTCGTCCCCTACATCACCAAGGTAATGGGCACAGCTCAGTCCAGCAGCACAGAGTGAAAGGGATGGCTTACAAAGTGATTGAGGACTTTAAAGGTTCTGTTTGAAGTAAGAAAAAAAATCTACTTCTCAACATCTCTTTTAAAACTGCCCGTGAGCTCTCGTGCGTCACCTTGGCCTTGCAGACTTTGAGCTGCCCGTTGTGGCCACTGACACTGTCCCCTCTTGTCCCCACGGGCAGGGCTTGCGCTCCAACGTGCTCCTCTCCTTCGATGACACCCCTGAGAAGGACAGCTTCAGGGCTCGCAGCACGAGCCTCAACGAGAGGCCAAAGAGGTAAATTCCCTTGGAGCCCAGCAGGGCCTGTGTTCCCTGCTCTCTGCTCACACCCTTCCCTGTGTTTCTCTGAAGGAGGCTGGGTCTGGTTATCCAAAATGTGTCAGTGCAGTAAGCAAGGAAAGTAAACCTCTTTAGGTCAGGGGATTGGGGCAAGGCAAGCAGGTTGGTGGGAAGTTGGGATCAAACCAGGCCTGGAAGCCTTTGCAGTGAGGTGTGGTGCTAATTTTTGAAAATCAGCAGTTCTTTCAGGTTGATGTGTGTCAATACAGTGTTACCAGAAATAACAGGGTAGGGTGGTACCAGAAGGAACAGAATCCCATGTTCATATGGATTGTGTGAACTTCTTTCATAACTGATCTGTAACGACTGATTTTTAAATGATTGCCAGAGAATTGGTTGTGATCAGCAACCTGGATAAATTAGAGAGCCAGTGCTGTGTTTTCCATGATGTTCCCTGTCGGGTCAGTGCACTGGCTGGCACGAAGCTGCCTTCTGTCTGTCTGGATGTCCTGATCCCTTTTTATTTTTTCATTTTGAAGCCCTCATGTCAGTTTTGGCAAAGCCTCTAATTAGAAGTCAGAGCGTATCTCTCCAGCAATCTTTCAGAGCAGCCTTTTGCATATTCCTTGGAAGGCATTCAGGGTTTCTCCAACGTCCTTTTACCTTCAGGGATTACCTAAATTGGTTCACTTAACTTGCTTCAGTGTTCTGAGAAGTGAGCACATGGTGGCATCTGAACCCTGGAAAGTGCCTCTACTTTACCTGCAAGACTCAAGGAGAGTCTTGCACTGAAGAAACACCATCCCTGCCCTAATGCTGCAGCTGTAAACCCTGTGTTGTGTTTTGTCTCTCCCACCTCCTCCTCTTTCATCCAGAAACTTGGAAGAGAAGCCTTTTGACACTCTTCTCTCCAATTAGAATTTCAACTAATCTTTTTTTTTCCTTTTTTTCCCCCCAAAAAACCCTGTTAAATTCTACCAGGTTGGAATACTACTGTGTCTAAAGGCTTTTGCTGGATGACTTTGCACAGGAGTCTCTGCTGAGGAGTGTGGGCTGTACTCAGGCAGTGACCTGAAGCACTGGAATGGCAGGATGCCACTGCCTCTGGGTCTGGCTGAGCTTGGATTCTGGCCGGGGGAGAGAGGAAATGGCTTGGAGCAGATATATTTCCTTGCTTGAGAGGCTTCTGTGCTTGGTTCTGTCTCCTTGAGCCCAAAGAATGAGCATTCCCAAACCCTAGCTGAGGTACTGGGTGTTCCAAGAGATCACATTCCCAATGGTTCCCAGGGCTTCTGGATGTCCTGATGCTGGTGGAGGTGATGGTTTCCCAGTGTGGGCCTGTGCTCTCTGCAGCACATCCCCAGTGGTGGCCAAAAGTGATCTGAGAGAGGTTGTTGGGAGAAGGACAGATAAATTCTACTCCCTGCAGGTGGCAAACTGAGATGTACTAACTCACTGAAAGGAGGATGGCAAATAAACTGTGGTTAGAAAGAGCCAGAAGGGTTAAGTCAGTGTCTGTATTTTACACACGGGGGTGGGAACTGCTGGACCAACTGTTCTGTCCAAATTAGTGCCAAGCCTGGTGAGCGTCTCAGTGACTAATTAAAAGTGCCTCTTAGATCTTAAGTGCTGTCATCTCCCACATGTGGTTGGCACTTGACAGTGTGAACACTAATTTCCTCTCTGCTCCAGTTGAAAGTCAAGTGGGTTACCTGGAGCCCCTGGAATTAAGCAGCTGGTTTGGCAAAGAAGCATCACAGAGTCCACAGCAGCCAAGGGGGTGTTTGCTGGCTGTGCAGTGTGGGAAGGGTCTTGTGTGGGTGGGCTGACTGTCCCCAGTGCCTCGAGCTGAGCTGGGGAGCACCTCTGAGAGGCCCTGGGTGTGTTGTGACTGGGGTGAAAGCTCAGATTTGAGCCAGGCCTGGCAGAGACAGAGATGGGTGATGTGTTCCTGTGTCTCTTAGAAAAACCTGCTCCTGCCTGGTGTAGGTAAAGCACTTTAGGATCTGTGGAAGTCCTCAGGTGTTTAGTTGTGCTGAGATGATGAGCTGGGGCAGCACAAGACGTGGTTGAACTGCACAAAACTTCTCAGCCTTGAGGAGTTTGTGCCCAGTGAGCCCTCAGGTGCCTTTGGTGAACAGCTCAGTATTCCAACTCTCATTTCAACCAGTTTTTTTCTTTTAGCTTGTACTAATTTCATTTGTTTTGTAGCACATTTAAAAATCTTGTTTTCAAAATGTGGTTTGTCTTTTTAATGCTTTCGGCTCTGCTTGTTTGTACGTTTTAATTTTTTTTCTGTTTCCCTTTTTTTTTTCCCCCTTTTTTTTTTTTGGCATTTGTTTTTATTTTCCATCACCCTGCCGGGATCCCCCAATATTGACCCCGTGACTGTGACCTTTCAACCTACATCCCTACAATGATTTCCTCCCTTCCTGTGACCTCTTTTGGGGGCTTGGTGCTTCTCCACATAGTAGTTTAAGACTAGCCAAAAATGCAAAGCAAGGCTTGAATAACTCTCCTCCAGTGAAAGAGCTGAAAGAACCCTCTGCAGTTGATGCCTTCCGGTCCCGCAGCATCAGTGTGTCTGAACATGTGGTCCGCAGGTAGAGGCACTTTGAATGGGGACAATCCAAGAGCAACTGAGCCCTTGGAGGTTTTCCTGCAGGGGTGGGTGGTAGCAGGGGGGATTTGCATGTGGGATGCTTGCATGACTCTGGTACCCGACCAAAATCTGGCCTTGGCCCCAGCGAAAGGTTTCGGGTGTCCGGTGGCTTCCCAAGGTGGGATGTTGGGCTGTCACATCACACCCTGTGTGTGTGTGTGTGGTTACTTTGCCGCGTTCTCTGGTGCTACAGTGATGAAAAATTGTGGTTTCAAAGTAAAGATGGTGAAGGGGGGGAAAAAACAAAAAAACATCCAAAAAAAACCACCAAAAAAAGAGGAAAAAGGTTGCATTCTGTGCAAGTGAGAGATCTGGTTACAACTGACTAAAACTTGAGCCTTCCAAGTAGACTTGCCCCACTTTGGAGACACTTTGGAAGCTCTGCAAAGTTATATAGAGACCTTCCTCCCAGCCTAGAAGGAACAGTCCTGGCCTCAGTTTAGGATTTGTTGGTTGAGGTAAAGGAGCTGATGGAAGTATTCAGGTCTCCAATAAGATGCTATGAAAACCTGAATTTGTCTTTCCACAGAGCAGTGAAGGATGTGCTCAGCCCATGGGAAGCTGTTGCTTTCACAGCTAAAGAAAACAAGATTTGATTTCAGACACTGATTTGATTGATTGACAAGATTTGATTGCAGACATTGATCTGCTCCCATGAAAGATGAAACAGTTGATGCCAGTTTTTAAAACGTATTTCTGGATCACTTCCCTCGAGAGTTAAACTGCTGTTGGTTTTAATTCTGAACCTGAAGATTCGTACCTTAATCTGTAGGATTGCTGTCAGTGGAACTTGATTTTCTGGTTTTTTTTTTTTTTTATTTTTGACTATATATGGTATGTGGGGAGAAGAGACCGAAGTGACTGAGTTGCAGATATAATTCTGACACTTCATTTGATGGAAGAAATTCCTCCTTGTGAGGGTGCTCAGGCCCTGGCACAGGTTGCCCAGAGAAGCTGTGGCTGCCCCATCCAAGGCCAGGTTGGACAGGGCTTGGAGCAACCTGGGCTTAGTGGGAGGTGTCCCTGCCCATGGCAGGGGGAGGGACAGGATGGGCTTTAAGTTCCCTTCCAACCCAAACCATTCCAGGATTCTGTGATTCTCTGGCATCCCCATTAATCACTGGATGATTTTTTTCTCTTATATTTATGTATAAGTAGTAGCAACTAAAAATTCAGATAATTACCATTAATGATGCCAAAGAAGTTGTCATGTCATAAAAAAATTTGGCTGTACTTCAGCTTAGTTTGTATTACGATGGCATAAGGAGCTTCTTTGTAAAATACTGCAGTCCAACCTGCTACAGAAACTGGTTTAAGCTGCCTTGTTAACTTGGCTGATTTGAAGGCCAATTTCCTGTTCAGAGTGCAATTTTTTTTCTATTTCAAGTTAAATTAGGTTTTATGTAGCTGTTGAATTTGGAGGGAAAAAAGCAATATATGGAAGAGATGCAACAGAGAAAAAAGCAAACCACTGGATTATAAAGTTAAATCTGGAGTGCCCCAATTTCTGGCTCATGGGCAACATTCTGCCTGGGAAGCTGGTGCTGGTTCAGGGGATGCTTGCCCTCAGCATAGATTAGTGAACTCAGAGCATGGTGCTGCCACTCACTCCTTGCTTGGGGCACTTGCCCATGGGCCACCAACCTCAGAGAGCACTGGCCAGCTGACTGACATTGGAGTGTTCTCAGTCTCTCCAGATAAAATACGCTTTCTGCAAGGGCAGGCAGTGAAGCACAACGTGAAGCTGATCCAAAAATATGTTGCTATGCCCTGGGTTTGGTGCCTGGCTACCTCTCTGATCTGGCACGTGCATGTGTGGCAGGGTCTGTGTCCCGCTGTCTGTGGGGTGACAGGGACCAGCATCCTGCAGTGTGATCTGTCAGTCGGAAACATTCTCTTCCAGTCGGATCCAAACGTCCATCACCAGCTCCAGCCTGGGCTCTGCAGATGAAAATTCAATGGCTCAGGCTGATGACAACTTAAAAAACCTGCACCTGGAGCTCACAGAGACCTGCCTGGATATGATGGCTCGATATGTCTTCTCCAACTTCACTGCGGTGCCAAAGAGGTAACGGGGCCAGTCACTGACCACGGGAGAGAGGGGTTGGGTTGGGGGTCAGATTTCACCTCATTAGTGGAAAATTCCTGTGACATGTTGGGATTCTGGCAGGCCCAGGCTCTGAAGCCTTTCCTGACTGATAAAATCTGGCTTGGCTAAAGAGGAGGTTACATGAGACAAGATCGGAGAAGAGAAGGCTCCAAGGAGACCTTAGAGCCCCTTCCAGTGCCTAAAGGGGCTCCAGGAGAGCTGGAGAGGGACTTTGGACAAGGGATGGAGTGACAGGACAGGGGGAATGGCTTCCCACTGACAGAGTGCAGGGTTAGAATTCTTCCCTGTGAGGGTGGTGAGGCCCTGGCACAGGTTGCCCAGAGAAGCTGTGGCTGCCCCATCCCTGGAAGTGTCCAAGGCCAGGTTGGATGGGGCTTGGAGCAACCTGGGCTGGTGGAAGGTGTCCCTGCCTGGGACAGGGGCTGGAACTGGATGATCTCGAAGGTCCCTTCCAACCCAAACCATTGCATGATTCTGTGAAGTCCATTAGAGACAATCAGCCTTTGTCTCAGCCTGGAACTGTCTGAAGGAGATGCCTTGAAGGCTCTGGGAGCAGTGCTTTGTTTCATGCCCTTGTTGGATAGTCACAGTCTCTGCTACAGAAGGTCATGCATTGTCCTGATGGATAATGTGTATGTTGACAGCCAAGGGAAATGGTAGAGATGCTGTATAAAGAAGGAAAGCAGGCAGGTTCTCGTGCATGGTTAATGAAATCTGCTCTGTTCCCTGCCTCCTGAGGAAGGTCTTCATCACAAGTGTGTTCCCAGGTCTCCCGTGGGCGAGTTTCTCTTGGCTGGAGGGAGGACAAAGACGTGGCTGGTTGGAAACAAGCTGGTGACCATCACTACAAGTGTTGGAACAGGGACAAGGTCCCTGCTTGGCCTGGACTCTGGAGAGTTCCAAAGCCCCACAGAATCAAGGTAATTTTTGCTCCTATTTCTAGAAGTTTCCACCTAGCTTTAGCCTAACCCACTGTTACAGTGCATCTTTTTCCTCCTGTTAGACGAGGGATGTCTTACTTGTCTAGCATGACTGATTCATCTCAACATCACCAATATTTTCTTTTCCCACAGCTCAGACCCTGTTTTGCAAGTGAGACAGACTAAGGAAGCTCCAGCCAAACTGGAATCTCAGGCTGGGCAGCAGGTTTGCAGAAGCTCTCGCAACAGAGTCCGATCCATGTCGGGTGAGTTCCTGTCCTGGAGTCTCTCTGCCATCCCTGCCTTCATGTCACAGGTCTAAATGTCCAAGTGCCTCCTGTGGCTGAGGTGTTTTGAGGCTCCGGACCTGTCTGGTGTTTAATAATGGGCAGGTGGGGCTCCTCCTGCTTCCCTCTCCTTGCAGGAGAGCCTTGGTGATCACAGAAGGTGGTTTAGAGGAAACACGGGGAAGGTAAAATTCCCTTGGGTTCCTGGCATGGTTTAACACCATTTGGCAACTAAGCCCCACCCAGATGCTCCCTCAGTCCCCCGTGGTGGGATGGGGAGAGAATTGGAAGGAGAAAAGTAAGAAAACTTGTGGGTTGAGAGAAGAGCAGTTTAATAATGGAAATAAGATAATAGTAAGAATAATAATTGTAATGAAAAGGAAAATAAAAACTGGGGCAGTTCCCAATATTGTACATGCAGCTGCTGGAGGATCTTAAAAGCCTTATTCCTGAGCTGTTTTGGGGGCTAACTCTCCCTTGGTTTGTGTCTGTCCTGCCAGGTGGTCATGCCTTACGTGTTGGTGCCTTAGACAGCTCAGGCTCCCATTTTGCCAGTGGCTCCACCTCCCAAGGGACACAGGGCCCTCCTGCTCCTGCAGCTCGCTCAGAGAAGGCTAATCCTGCTCCACAGACACCCCTGCAGAAGGAAAAAGCAAACTTGGCTGCCTATGTCCCACTGCTGACCCAGGGCTGGGCAGAAATCCTGGTGCGCAGACCCACAGGTACGACCCTGAGTGTGGAGTGAGATCCTGGACCTGGGAGAAACCAGAGCATGGGGGAAGAATAATCCATATTTAGTTGTGTATGGGTTGCTCTTCATTGCTTGCTGCCTTTTGAAACTATAGAACCATGGAATGGTTTGGGTGGAAAGGGACCTTAAAGGCCATCCAGTCCCACCCCCTGCCATTTGCAGGGACACCTTCCACTAGCCCAGGTTGCTCCAAACCCTGTCCAGCCTGGCCTTGGACACTTCCAGGGATGGGGCATCTACAACTCTGAGCAGCTGCACAGTGGTGTTTGCTCTTGGGGAAGGAACAACGACATGTTCAAGGTCAAAATTCTTGAACACTGGTATGTTCCACAACATAACAGGAATTGTCTCTTTCAGCTGAAATCTGGTTCATGAGAAAATAACTGACCTGGTATCATTAATTAAATGAGTGTTTTGGATGACTTTGGAGAATCTGCTGTAGTAATGAGTTACCAGGTTTTGAAGAGCTTGGGGTGAGGTGCAGAGCACAGGGAGGAGGAAATGAATCAAGTGATTCTGCAGAAGAACTGAGAGCTTGGTCCAGTTTGATTTTGATCTGCAAACTGCAAAACAACTTGTGCTTTTTCAGCCTGAGCTGGGAATACTCAATACCCTCCCCTGATTTCCCCTCCCAGGTAACACCAGCTGGCTGATGAGTCTGGAGAACCCGCTCAGCCCGTTCTCCTCAGACATCAACAACATGCCCCTGCAGGAGCTCTCCAATGCCCTCATGGCTGCAGAGCGTTTCAAGGAGCACCGGGAAACTGCTCTTTACAAATCCCTGTCTGTGCCCTCCTCCAGCCTGGCCACGGGAACAGCCAAACCCTCGCTCCTGCAGCGCTCCAACACAGGTGAGAGCTCCAGGCAGGGAGCCTGGCCCGGGGGGGACTGTGAGGCTGCAGGGCTTCTAGGGCAGCACAGCTGGGAGCATGAGGGGAGTCAGTTCTTGTCCCTAGGAGTTTTCAGTGAAAAACTCCCTTCCTCCTTGCCTCTGCTGTTCCGTGGGAAAAGCACCTCTCTGTTAGAGAGAAGGAAGAGGAGTCACGGAGCTTCCCGGGAGGAGTCGTGTGTTCTGTGTGTTCCCAAATGAAAATGAACAAAGTCATGGATCTGTTCCCTCTTCCACTTGCTTGGGGCTGATCTGGGCATCCCACTTGTGGATGGATCTTTCCATGCAGTGTTTCCATTTCCATTTGTCTTCAGTATGGGAGTCTGTGTGGGGCACTCAGAGCTGCAGGTTCCTGGGGGAAGGGCCTGTTCCAAACCTGGCCAGCCAGGATCAGGCAGATGCCACTGGCCTTGACAGCAGGAGATAACCAGAATGCAAATCCTGTTGGATTTATCCACCTCTGAAAAGGACTATTCAGACTTTAGTTGAACCACTTGAGTTTCATTTGCTGCCTTTCTTTCAACACAGTGGCCAAGGATTTTCACTCAATTTGTTTTGGTGCTAGATCAGCTCCTAAAAAGCTGTTAATGTTGGGAGATTAGTGTTGACCCACAGCTTTTAAAGCTTTCTGTAATCCCTGCTCATTATCTTATCAATGATGCCCACACTGAGGCTCTGAGCACTGCTGGCAGTGGTACCAGCAGACCAGGCTTTGCTGGGGAGCAGGGAGATGGATCGTCTGGAAATCTGGTAAAAGTGCCAGTTTTGAGGGTTGTTTTAAGCAGGGCAGGGTATGATTTTAGGATTTCAGAAAGTGCAAACACAAAATTGGAATAAAAATCAAATTATCATCTCTTAAAACCAAAAAAATTTAAATTCTTATCTGTGAACACTTATCTGTGAACCTACAAATTTGAGGTGTATAGGAGCTAAGTGATGAGCTGAAAGCACCCCCTGAATGCCACTCCTGTGCCAGTCTGAGAGAGTCATTTTGGCCACATCCTTGTTAACGTCTCCAGTAGACTTGCAGGAGCTGGCTGGGAATGACTGGAAGAGGTTTTGCTGTCAGACTGTCACGTGCCTGTTGTTCTGCCTCTTCAGAGGTTAAACCTTTGTGAGTCTTTACCTGTGTTGCTGCTCTTCTGTGGGTTTAAAAATGATCTTGTGCCACGAGTGTGTAGGTCAGGGGGGCTCAGCCTGATTTCCTGTGTGTGCTGGGATATCAGGAAGGAATTTTCTGTGTCTAAACCTCACCAAATGTGTTCTGCAAAGGGAGCAGTTGGAGCCTGCACTGTTGGATGTGTTTATGCCTCCCTTATTTGTGTTGAGACCTTGTAGCCCTAAATACCCCTTTGGCATCTAGTGAGCTTATCCCAGCTTGTTCTTTCCTTTGTTTCATTTATTTGTTTATTTGTTTTAAAATAGGCTCTTGGTTACATTTTGAACTCTGTGCTTTTTAATTTTTTTATATTTTTTATTTTCATATAGTCTCTCCTTCCTTTTGATGTAGCTGCTCACTTGATTTCCCTTTGCAGTGGCCTCTTTCTCTTCCATGTACCAGTCCAGTTGTCAAGGGAAGTTGCACAGGAGCATATCCTGGGCAGGTATATTTATATATCTTTAAGGAAAAAAAAAAAACAAACCAACAAACAGTATTGCCATAGAAGAACACCTCTGATTCATAGAAAATGTATCCCTCATCCCTCATTTTCCCTTTCCATGTCTTCTGTCTGTCCCCAGTCTCATCACTCTCAACAAATGGGATCTTGACTAGCATGAAGAAGTCCAAGCCAGATCCAACATTTGCAAGTGCAGACAATTTCCTAAAGAAACTTTGGTTTTAGCTGGGGTGGCTTGTGAGTCCTGAGGCAGAGTGTTAAACGACCTGTCTGGGTGCCTTGATTAATTGAATTCTTCATTTTCAGCTTCAGTTCACAATTGGCTTTGTGTTCTGCTCAGTGTAAAAGCTCCCACTTGTGAGAAGAGCAGCATGTGCTGCAGGACAAGCTCCCCTGAAATGGAGTCCTTGGCTGCTCAGCCCACAGGAATCTGCCAGAATTGGACACAACAAGATGTGAAAGAAAAATATATATATTTTTGAAATATATGTAAAATTTGACACTAGCATGGATGGTGGTTAAGAGTATTATAAATAAAAAATATATCAGCAGAAAACCTGCTAAATTCTACCTTTCAGAGGCTCTATAACAGTGTAAAATCTTTCTCCACTTCAGTAAAATTGATTTTGTAATTAAATGAAGTGGAGATCAAATTACACACCTTATGAGCACAACACCTGCATTGCTTTGATAACCTGCAGTGCTTTGTGATTTTAATTAGAGGGTTCAAATGTCTTTCTGCCTCTTTCCTTCACTGGAAAACTCCCTGTAGAGCACTGGGGTGTTCTGAGCTGCTGGTGGGTCTTGTCAGAGGCCTCTCAAAGCAGCACAAAGCTGCTGCAGTTAAATATTTTTCTGCACTTCTCTCTGCTCCTGTTATTCTCTTCCCACCTAAAGAATAATTAGTGCTTGGATTATTTCAAAGCACCAGCAATCTTGGCAGAGGTGTAAGAGGGAAGCTTGGAAGCACTGGCTATGTGCAGGTGTGTTCTGGCTTGGACAGCTAACCAGATCAGCACGTTGTTTTGGTTCCTTTTGGTTTGTTTTGTATTTTTTAGAAGGTTTGTGTGTGCAATGCTAACTCTTAATTGCTTCTTTGAAATAACTTTGGTCCTGCGAGCTGAAATCAATCCAGGAAAAGCTGCTTTAGTGATTTTTCTTTGTATTTTTTTAATTTTGCTGATTTTCTTTTTTTTTTTTTTTTTTTGTGTGTGTGTGTGCTAATTTTTGGTTTTTTTATTGTTATTATTTTGGAAAACAAATCTTGGCCTTTCAGATTGGTCTTCCAGTCCCTTGTGTGCATAATGGGAAGCCTCCTGTTCTCCAGCCTTTTCCTCAGGACAAAAAGCAAGGCCAAGAGGAGCCTTTGGTCAGACTCATCCCTGTGGTCAGTGCCTGGAGCAGATCCCACATTAAATCCTCCATGTAGGCAGGGATTCCAAGGAGTTTTCTTGTCAGTGTGGTTCCATTCCCTGTTTGTCTGAGCAGGTGCCACGTGCAGCTTTGCTGCAGTGCCCGTGTCACTCCTGCTCCTGTCCTTCCACATGTTTAGGGCTGAATTGTTTTGCTTCTCCTGAGATATACCAGGAAAAACGCCAAACTGCAAGGAAATGGCTCCTAGGAAAATTTCTTATCTCCTTCCAGGCCTCAAGGCACAGGAGTGTTGCGTTTCAGTACAAGAAAAACTCCCTGTGTTGCAGACTTGCACAGAACTGACGTCTCAGTGAACTTTTAGCACTAGTCTTGTGCTTTCCTACATCTCTGTAGTTCCTGTCTGTCCTGGTAACCAATGTCCAAGGTCCCATTTCCTCATTCTGTCCCATCCTCGTTCATCAGTAACAATTGGAAACAACTGCACTTCCTTTGCCCGAGGCAGCCCTTTGCTGTGAGGGGGATTTATTCCGTGCCAAAGGGGAACCCAGAGCGAGTCTGACATGCCAAGAAACCAAAGAGCACTCATTCCACATGGCCTTCTGTTGAGATCCCCTAGGGAAAAGGCTGGTACTTCAGAGGAGAGGATGGGGGCCTGCCCCTCTGGACCCTCCCCACACCTCAGCTGCCCTGCCCTGTGTCTCCGTAGAATCTGCCGTGGTGCTGGAGGAGGGGAGCGCAGGCGAGATGGAGCTCAAGGAAACCGAGTCCCCAGTGGAGTCTCCGGAGAGTGAGGACATGGAGACGTCGTGTTCGGAGCACGTCCTGAGCGAGGAAAGGTTTGGTAAAGGCCAGGAGTCCTACAGCAGGGTAAGGAGAACCAGGGGGAGCAGCGTGTCCTGGGTGAGAGCCACGGCAGAGTCGTCCGTGACTTCCCTCTTGGCACCCTGGGAACAACTCACCGATGGCATCCGAGTGGAGCCATCACTGAGAGTGTGGATGGCCTGGGGGACTGCAGGGGAAAACACCTGTTTTATCAGGGTCCTTGATCCACGTTACTTTGTGCTTGGCACCTCCCTGCTCACCTTACCCTGGAAGTGTTGGGGTGCCTTGAGCATTGCTGTTTCCAGCTTTTATTTTGGCTCTCAGGAAAAGGAAGAATTTCGTTACTGTGAGGGTGGGGAGGCCCTGGCACAGGTTGCCCAGAGAAGCTGTGGCTGCCCCATCCCTGCAAGTGTCCAAGGCCAGGTTGGATGGGGCTTGGAGCAACCTGGGCTAGTGGAAGGTGTCCCTGCCCATGGCAGGGGGTGGGATGGGGTTTAAGGTCCCTTCCAACCCAAACCATTCTGGAATTCTGTGATTCCATGAAAACTGTTCATCTTTGTTTCTCTCTTTTTAAGTCCTCCTCCACCTCCAGCCAAGAAGACAAATCAATGAAGTCGGAAGACCTGGTGGAGGGCGGAATTCCCATCGGGAGAGAGGACGGCCGGACGCTGGAGGAACTCTCCTTCCAGCCATCCCAGCCACTCAGCAAGTCCAGCTCCTCCCCCGAGCTCCAGACGCTGCAGGAGGTCCTCAAGGATGCAAATGGCAGAGAAGTGACGAGGAGGCTGAGCACGGAAGTGAAATCCAAATCCCAGTCTGGGAACCTGGAAGGGGAAGGGCTGGGCAGCTGGCTGGGCAGGGGGGAGGACTCCAGGGGCACCGGCTCAGGCTTGGATGGCACCGGAGCCGCCACCTCTCCCCGCTCCCCCTCGGGACACCGGCCCCGGGGATACACCATCTCCGACTCTGCCCCGTCCAGGAGGGGGAAGAGGATCGAGAGAGACGCCTTCAAGGGCAGGACAGCAGCTTCCAACGCTGAGAAAGTCCCCGGGATAAACCCCAGGTGGGTGGAGGGGCTCTCTGTGCCGGAATGGGAGCTCGGAACTGCTGCGTCATTGCTGGGTCCGGAGCTGTCACGGGGTCTGCAAAGCAGTACCTGATTGAAAAGGTTAATTACCTGCTTTATTAAGGAGCCAATACAGAAATATTGAGCCCACTACTGAATTAGATTTGGGATTTAGGAAACACAACTCCTAAACGGTGAAAGAAGTAGATGAATAGCTTCCTCATGTTCTTAATCTATGCTAATTTAAGGTGTGTGGCTCAACTGCAGGTCACCTAGAGTTAATTTTGCTGGGAGCAGGATGAATTGCTAGTTTTGCACTTCAAGAAATATAATGTGTAAAATCCTAAGAAAAAGAAATAGAAGGGTTATAATTGTTACTTTCTGAACTTGAGATAATGGTAATTGCCCAAAATTGCATGATGAGACCATTTTTATCTTACTGAGGGCAGGTAGAATGGAAATGTCTGTGCAATCATGTGTCTGATAGCCCAGAAATACCCCTGGAGCTGTGAGGCAGGAGGGCATTCTGTGCCTTTGAACAGGGAATTTGTGTGGCTGCTGCTGTTTGACACATCATTGTTTTTCTGACAGGGGTCTATTACAAACTGCAGGTAGCCCAGGCACCTAAAGTGTCTGAAAGATGAGTAATACCCTGTTAGCATTTTCATTGCTCCTATTTTTCTGCTGTACATAATGTTCTTGCATCCAACAGATCAAAATGGACCTAATTTTTATGGTAACTGAACTTTTTCCTCCCTCTCTCCCTTAGCTTTGTGTTTTTACAGTTGTACCACTCCCCATTCTTTGGTGATGAAAACAACAAGCCCCTCTTGTTGCCAAATGAGGTAGGCAAGGAATTTTTTGTAAATTCTCGTAGTTGCTTTTTTAACCTCATGACTTTCTTTGACTTTAAATGATAATTACAAAAGTCCAGCTCAGGTGGTGCAATTTAAAGGTGTTTCCTACCAGCGGTGCCACAGATGGGAGATTCTCTGTGCCCCAATCCTGGTGGCTCCTGCTTTATGGCTCTGGATTGGATTTGGGGTGCTGGGAGATGTTACTGGTGGTGTTTCAGAATCCTGAACAGAAGGCAGGGACAGTTGAGGAGTTGGGGGTTTGCTGGTAGGATGAGAACTGAGCATTAGGTGACCTGTCAGCCATCCATGTAATTGGGGATGGGCAAGAAGCATTCTGTGGTCCTATGGGATATTGGTCATAAAATTCCTGGAGAAGTAGTGCTGGAGTGGGGTTTTGGAGAGCTGAGCCCCACAGGCTCCTGCTGACAGATTCCCCTTGCTTTGGGTGTGGGTGGTTGGGCAGGAGGGAGCCCAGGTGTGATGAGGCCAGAAATGTTCTTCAGAGCAAGAGACAGAACCATTTTCCACGCCTGGAGCTGAAGTGAAGAGAGGATGTGATTTGTCGTGACAAATGCACCCAACCCATGCACTTGGGCAGATCAGTGTCACCTGGAGTGTAAACCCAGGAGAGCTGCTGCCAGATGCTACAGAGCACTGCCCTGTCCCTGGGCTGGCAGGCACTGTGCCCGTGCAGGGCAGCATCCAGCAGGGAAAACACTAGGGAAGGTCAGGAATCTGTGCTTGCTCTGTCCTGAAGGGGTTTTAGCGCAGGCAGTGAATGTGTGGAGGTTATTTTTTAAAGATCACAGAATCCTGGAATGGCTCGGGTTGGAAGGGACCTTAAAGCTCCCCCAGAGCCAGCCCTGCCCCAGGCAGGGACCCCTTCCCCTGGCCCAGGCTGCTCAGGTGTGACCAGTGCTTTGGTTGCAGACGTTTGAAAGGTCGGTGCAGCTCCTGGACCAGATCCCGTCGTACGACACACACAAGATTGCAGTGCTGTACGTTGGGGAGGGCCAGGTGAGTGTGACACACACAGGATTGCAGTGCTGTATGTTGGGGAGGGCCAGGTGAGTGTGACACACACAGGATTGCAGTGCTGTACGTTGGGGAGGGCCAGGTGAGTGTGACACACACAGGATTGCAGTGCTGTACGTTGGGGAGGGCCAGGTGAGTGTGACACACACAGGATTGCAGTGCTGTATGTTGGGGAGGGCCAGGTGAGTGTGACACACACAGGATTGCAGTGCTGTACGTTGGGGAGGGCCAGGTGAGTGTGACACACACAGGATTGCAGTGCTGTACGTTGGGGAGGGCCCGGTGAGTGTGACACACACAAGATTGCAGTGCTGTATGTTGGGGAGGGCCAGGTGAGTGTGACACACACAGGATTGCAGTGCTGTATGTTGGGGAGGGCCAGGTGAGTGTGACACACACAGGATTGCAGTGCTGTACGTTGGGGAGGGCCAGGTGAGTGTGAGCAGGGCCTTCAGCCCCTGCACAGGGCCGGGCACCCCTGCAGCTGTGGGGTTTGTCCTGCTCCTGCAGGCCTTGCTTTTCCTTAGTTTCTTGCAGTAAAAATCAGTGCCTACATGAAGCCCTTCTAGGAGGGCAGTGACCTAATCCTAGGAAGGTGATAACCTGGTCACTGGTGCTCTTGGTGCCCTCGGCACTCAGTGACTGCCACGTTCCTGTGTCCCAGAGCAACAACGAGATCGCGATCCTGTCCAACGAGCACGGCTCCTATCGCTACACCGAGTTCCTCACGGGGCTGGGGAAGCTCATTGAGCTCAAAGACTGTCAGCCAGACAAGATCTACCTCGGGGGCCTGGACGTGTGTGGGGAGGATGGCCAGTTTACCTACTGCTGGCACGATGACATCATGCAAGGTGAGGTGGCTCCAGAAGCTGGAAGGATGGTCTGTCTCTTCTCACCTTGACTGATCTGCCTTCTGCACAGTTTCCTTTCCAGTGGTGGAGGGAAGGTGATCTGGGGCTCTTGTTCTTTCTGATATCTCTGCAAGCCGTGTGTTAAAGAGACCTGCCTTATTTAAGAAAAGAAAAATCACTGCACTTTTAAAGTGTCCTGCTCTCTAAGGGTCGGTAGGGTTTGGTGTGGAGGTTTGCAGAATAAGCTGGTTGTTCCTGAGCTGCTGTGAAGACTGTTCACTGAAGGTGGTGTCAAAGCTCTGCTCTGTTTCTCTGAAGAGCAGTTTTGAGCAGGGGGTGTCACTGCTGTGGCCATTGCTCATTGCACTGCAGTGTCACCCTGCAGCACCCACAGTGCAGAAATCAGCGGTGATCCAACAGGCCATGGTGAACTTCCCTGATTTTTCCACACAGCTCTGCTCATCACAAGTCCAGTTCCATGCTGCAGGTCCTGGTGCTCAGTTAGGGCAAGTCTTGATTTAAGCTATTTTAACTCTTTCCTCCTTAAAGCCAGTTCTGCTCCCCACGGTGCTCTGCTCCTTCCCACTGACCACTTGCATTCTGTGCTCCAGGGACTGTTGGAGCAGCCCGTGGGACTGGATTCAGCTGTCACACACAGGGACAAACTTATTGAGGGAGCACAACTTGTATTTTTATTATTTTGGTGCTGGTACTGCTTTGTCTGGCATGTGACTGTTGCTGCTCTCCCAGCCCACCCTAAGGATTTTTGTTTCCCTCTCCAGCTATTTTCCACATTGCCACTCTGATGCCCACCAAGGATCTGGATAAATATCGCTGTGACAAGAAGAGGCACCTGGGGAATGATTTTGTTTCCATCGTTTACAATGATTCAGGAGAGGACTTTAAACTGGGAACAATAAAGGTACAAGGTTTTCCTGGTGGGTGTGTTGTAAATCTCCATCTGGTGTGGTACCTTAGCAAACAGCGTGGAGAGCGTGAGTTGTTGGCCTTGGTGGGTTCATGTGTGTGTTCATGGCATTCACAGGCCACGATGCTGCCAGGGAAATGTTTCTGACTGTTTTATTCTTTCCTCCTTAGGGCCAGTTCAATTTTGTGCACGTGATCATCACCCCCCTGGACTATGATTGTAACCTGGTGACGCTGCAGTGTCGGAAAGGTGGGGATCCCTCAGCCTTTCCCGTGTTGGGGGTCAGTAACTGCCTTCACTGCGCAGTGGGTTTGTGTTTCAAAAGTGAGAACTTCCAGGAGAAACTCTCTGGAACCAGTTTGCCCAGTTGCATCTGGGTTTGTCCTATTCCTGTATCTTCCCCAAGATAAGAGGTATCTTCCCATTGTACCACTTGGGAATGCTGGAGGAGAGGGGAGGTGCAGCTCCCTCTGGCTTTGGCCTCTGCTGTCCCTCCCAGCACTGCAGGACCCAGCCATGGCTCCATGTGAGTTCAACAGTGCTGGTGCTGGTGGTTTCCTCTTACCAAAGGGGCACTTGTGGGTGTTTCTGGCTCATGTTTCGGTTCATGTGAGAGCCCAGCAGGCTGTTCTTAACAGTACAAGTTCTGTTACAGTGGGAGCTGTGGAGCTCAGTGGGAACTTCTGTGATACAGTTCCTCAGGTTTCTATTACTTATTTAGTTACTGGCAACCTTTGCCTTGTTCTCAACTGTGCGAAAATATTTTTTTTCTTACTCCTTTAAATGAAAGACATGGAGGGGCTCGTGGACACGAGCGTTGCCAAGATCATCTCGGACAAGAACCTGCCCTTCGTGGCCCGTCAGATGGCCCTGCACGCCAACGTGAGTACCCCGAGCTCCCCGAGACCTCCTGGCTCCCAGCTGGTGCCTTGGGCCATCACCACCTGCCAAGGAAAGAAGCAGGGCTTACTAAGGCAAAGAATTAAGTTTTCTGCTTGACCTTGAAGTCAGAGTCGGCACACGAGCAGTCGCAACTCAGAGCTGTGTTTCGGCTGCTGTCAAACTGCACTGAAAATTCTGTTAATTTTGTTGTCATGGTTATGCTGATGTGGCTCCTCTCTTCCCCTTCCCAAATCAGATGGCTTCCCAGGTCCACCACAGCCGCTCAAACCCTACTGACACCTACCCCTCCAAGTGGATCGCGAGGCTGCGGCACATCAAGAGGCTGCGGCACCGGGTGAGCGCGGCCGCTCCGGGGGTTTGGCACCGGCTCAGCGCCAGCGAGGCAGGTAAAGTCAGCTGCCACCTCTCTCCTTTGCCTTCCAGCTCCGGGAGGAAACGCAGTACCAGAGCCCTGGCCTTCCCCTGCAGCTGCACCCCTCTGCCCCCAGCAAGCCTCCTCCCCAGGCGCCCCAGGACCCGCCGCCCACCTACGAGACGGGGCAGCGGAAGCGGCTCATCTCCTCCGTGGACGACTTCACCGAGTTCGTGTAGATCCTGGCACCTGTGTGGACACAGGGTTTGGGAGGCCTGGATGTGCTCCTTG
This sequence comes from Pseudopipra pipra, assembly GCF_036250125.1. NCBI lineage: Eukaryota > Metazoa > Chordata > Aves > Passeriformes > Pipridae > Pseudopipra > Pseudopipra pipra. The sequence continues at coordinate 15,623,917 of NC_087564.1, forward strand.
CATGTGGACTTGGCATTGAACCCTGCCAGGTTTGGATGTTCCTGCCTCGGCCTTCCCTGAGGAGGACACGCTGTATTCCCAGCAGAGCTCTGAGAGGACCAACCCACCGTGTTTGGTTTTATTTGGTGTGAGGTATTTCAAGGCTTCTGTCTCTGTTGGGAACTTCCCTGCAGAACCTTCCTTTGGACTCCTTCCACACCGGCTCCTGGGGGAAGCAGACAAAGGATGATATTCTGCAGATCCTTACATGAAGGTGCAGGAATTGTGGGATTTTTGATGACTTCACTGGGAACGAAATATGAAGTACTGAAAATCCAGTTGCTATTTTTGAGCACCCTGGAATCCCAGCTCCTACCTGGACCCGGAGTCTCCCAGCACGTGAACTCTCCAGGCTCTGACTCGTTCTGCTACCAGCTCTGAAAAGAGTTAATTTGGGTTCTCTCCTGCCCAAAATGCTGCTTAAATTCCCAAGGGTTTTTCTGCATTTTGAGAGATTCACAGCAGAAATTATTTTGCCACCAGAAGTAACAGCAAACAGGGAGGTGGAGCACCAGAATGGCAGAGCTGGGCCAGGAATCCCTGGGGATGAACAGTCTGACCCCCAGGGCTGACTCCAGGTGTTCACCCCAAGGCCAGACTTGACTTCCAGGTCCATCTGCAGAACTTCCACTGGTTGCAGGAATGCTGGGGTATCCCAGCCTTCTCCATGCACCTGTAACCCCCTTGGGAGACTGTTGTCATGTCTTGGGGCATCGTCTCTGCCCGAGTTTTGCCTGTTGCACTAACAGTGACAGTCTCTCCTGGGACTCCTCAAAGGTTCAGGCCCTTCCAGCCCAGCTGTGCACAGCTGGAATGGGATTCTGTAGCCCATCTTGAGGTGAGATGGGCACCAGACACTACACTACCCAACTGGGAGACACCACGTAAGCTGGACTATACTGTGAGTACTTTATCTCCTGCTTTGGCCCTGCCTGGGAAGCTGGATTTGGGAATGGCTGACAGCAGTGAGGTGAAGACAAGTGCAATGTGCACATGGGACTGTGAAGTACCAGGGGAGGGGACAGAAAGGCCCCCCTGGCCTGTGCAGGGTGTTTGGGAACCAAGTGTCTGTTGTGTTTGAGTGTTTGAGTCGTAAAGGAAATAAAGTATTTGTCTGGTCAGTGGTTCTTGCTGGCCTGGGAAGGTTCCAACTGTTTCCTAATCATGTAAATCCTTCCTCCTCCCCCCTTTCAGCTTCCTGATCTGTGTTGTTCCTGTAACCACTCCCCACACCTCCCAGTGCTGGACACAGGGGGGATTCCTGGCTGTGTTCCAGCCCCTGTACTGGGATATTCCTTGTGGTTCAGCTTCAGGTAACCTCTGCAGGGGGGAGGGGGCTTTTCTGTGGGCATTGCCCACCACAGGTGAGCCAGGGCAGCTTTGTGTGAGCCCTGGAGCCACACTCTGCCTTGACCCAGTCTCCTTTAGGTGACATCAGGAGCTGATGTCACTAATGCCAGCCCAGAGCTGCCCTAAGAGGCTGGAGGATTTAAGAAAGCATCTTGTGTTGTGCAGGAGACCTTAATTAACATTCTGGACACAAAGAGCATGAGTATGGGGTGGGGAAGCAGCCCTGGCTGGAGCTGCTTTCCCCCTCAATGAGGGGCTGCAGGGACTGAGACAAAACCACCCAAGCCAGGTTGTAGCAGTCAGTGTTTATTTGACCTTGTCAGTTTTTAAGAAACATCCCCACAGTTACAAAACACACCGTTTTTGTTTGCAGTGAAATGCTGACCCAACAGGAACCACTGGCATTTTGTTCACAATCACTGTTCTTTAAAAAAAAAACAAAAAAGGCACTTAGAGAAGTCCCTCCCTCTCCCTTGGAACTAATGGATCGGGGTTTTGCTTTTCATTTAAGCAGCTTGATCCTGATGCAGCGTTGTGAGATTCACGACAATAAATAAGAAACCATCTCTTGGTGACTACAGACACAGAAATATACATTCAGGGGGATTCACTGGCGAGGGCTGCAAGTCAGGTTTATTGCTGTGAGGGTGTAACTCCTGACTTGAGTCCCTGTGGCTGCAGCTGTGCCTTAGCTGGGACGCTGAGGGGACCCTGGGATGCTTGAACAAATAACTGCTGCTCTGAGAACTGTGAGTGCTGGAAGCTGTGGGTGCTGCCCACCACAGAGGGCTTGGGCTCTTCAGGAAACAACTGGGGGGGGGGCAGAGCTGCTCTCCATTCTTCCAGGGGAGGACAGAGGGAGGGCAGTTGTCTGATCCCATTTCTGCTCCTCTTTGATTAGAAGAAGCACTTGGTAAGTCACACACACCAAGTCACACACACACACACAGGGCAAGCTTAGTAAGGATCAGGCACTTGGGAACAAAACTCCTGCTGGATTTGGGGAGTGTCCTTGTTACAGCTTCCCCTTTAGCTTAGGAAGGGCTGCTCCAGGCAGATGGGGCCCCCTGCTCACCCCTCTTGCCTCCATCTCTCCTTCCTGCACTTCACCACCGACCTCTTTTAATGAGGATACTCAAGCTGAGAACTAAACTCTGGGTCGTGACCTGAAATTTTTAGCTCTTCAAGAGATTTCCAAGACCTGCTTGGTTCATTTGGTTCATTTCAATCACTAAACATTCCCACAGGGCTGGATCCTGGATCTACACCCACGTGGCTGTGCTGGAGCAGTTGTGAGTGGAGCAAGGAGCTTAGGAGCTGGATGTGACTCCAGCCCTGTGCCATGATCAGCTGCAGGGACACATACCAGGTCCCTGGGACACCTCACCACTGCTCCTGTTACTGCCTTGGGCATTTGGGGCTTGCACTGGCATTGTCACCAAATAAGACATCTGCCAGAGCGGAGCCTGGTGCTGTGCTGCCTGGGAAGCTAAAGGAACAAAAAATCCAAGGCCAACAGTTTTACATCTCTGGCTTGAAAACCAGGGGTTTTTTTTGGAGCACAGAGCACAAAGCTGACCAATGCCTAGCCCCAGCCTTGGGCTCAGCCACTAAGTGCTGGTTCTGCCTGCTCCAGGCACCTCCTACCCCTGAGCTGGGATCCTCCCTCTGACCTTCTCTGTCATCTCCCACCTGCCTTTCCTGCCATTACCAACGTGTCCTGGTTACCAGGATTGGATTTCCCCTCTACACTTCTACTTCTCTGTGCCATCTGCTCTTCCAACACCTCCACGCTGACCAACCACCAGCTCACTTTAACTGATCCTCTTTCTCTTCTCCTGCCCTCAATCCCTCTGCAACCTTTCCACAGCATCTGTCCTGCACAGCAGCTGAATTTTCCAAAGGTAACTCAGACCTGTCCTAAAGCCAATACAGAGTACCCACGGTCCTCCTGCAGCCACCCAGACGGGATGTGGCCAAGGAGCCAAGGAAGCACATGGATCATGGAATGAAATCTTAAAAAGTATCCAGCACAGCTGGGGCTGGAGGGGAGGCTCAGCAGGTGATGGAGCGATGGAAGTGCCATAGGAGACCCCTCTCTCTGCCTGGAAAGGTCTCCCCTGCCATGGGAAGGTGCTTCCAGGAGCATCAGAGGCACAATGCAGCCGACCCCGAGGCACCTCCCCTGCAGCACTGCACACCTGAGCCTTCCCCTCCACCCTCTGGCTTGTCCAAAGCCTGGAGCAGGTTCTGGAACACACGGAGGAACCCCCTGGGGGCTTCCCCCCCTTGCCCCGAGCCAGCCTGGCCGACCCTCAGCCAGGGGAGCACACACACCACACACACACAGACACCCAATCCTTATATACATGGGACATTCCCAGGAAGAAGCACTTAATACATCCTTTAAATAACTCTGACAATAGTATTCTGTCTCCTATCTACATGTTTCAAACACGGTACCGATGCTATGAAAATATAGCAAACATACAAAAATATATACATTTAAAAACCAAACACACCCCATATAAATTACTTACAATAGCCATAAGGTGAAATGGGGCTGAGGAGGGGAACGCAGACCCCGGGGGGGGCCCAGGCCCTGCTCTGCACCCCCGTGCTGTGAGCTGGGGGTGCCCCGTGGCACAGCCCAGCTGTAGCCCAGCAGCTGTAGCCCAGCACACGGCCAGTCCCGGGGGGCAGGGCTGCAGGGACCCCGAAAAACCTCCCTCAGGAGCTCCTTTGTGCTGTAGGGAAGGTGCTGCCTGAGCAGGGGCTGCGCTCACCTCCTCACTGCCCATTTCAGTTTATGATTTAAACAAACAAAATACTGCTTTTGTGATATATTATCCCGTTCTTAGCTCGCACGTGTCACTGTAGCCGAGGAAAGCCTTGTTTAAAGTGCTGGGCAGTACATAGGAACAAGTAAACCAAAAAAATACATATACTTAGGGCAATACATTCCTTGGGTTAGAGAAGCCAAGCAGCCAGCAGTGCCTGGGGGCCACGGCGGGGGGACAGGGACGGGTGGGGACCGCGGTGACACCAGCACCTTGGGAACCCCAAATTGGAGGAGGCTGGAGCAGCCCCAGGGTCTCAAAGCCCTCAGGCTGAGCTGCTGCTCCCTGTCCCCCCCAGCCTGGCCAGGCTCGCTGGAGCTTGCAATGTCCTTTGTTTTAAATATTGGATTTCTTTAAATACAAATAATAGTACCAATTTCTGGAGGATAAAAGTAGCCAATACTGGAAATTAACTGATCTGGGCGTAGATAGCATTTATCTATATATCTATTTATGCTTAAAAAACAAGGTGGGTTAAATACCTTCTCGAAAGCTGTTGCTTTCCTCCACAGTGCGTCTGGTCGACAAAAATCCAAGACTTGGTTCAAACCTTTGAGGCCTGGGGCTCTCCTGTCCTTTCCCATCCGGCACAGCCAGCAGGGAAGGGGCTGAGCTTTGCCCCACTCACCCAGTGCCCACCCCCATCACCACCCGCAGCTGGGGCCACTTAACACCCACCCCAGTCCCCGCTCCAACGGGGATCTCCTGCACCTGCCCGGCCCCAGGGGAAAGGCTCGGCCTTCTCCCTGCTCTGTAACACTGGAACGCCCCCGGGGGTCCGGGAAGGCTGGTGGCCGTGCCAGCGGCGTGAGGGAGCGCCCCGTGTGCCCCGGCCGGCCCAGCCGCGGGGCAGCTCCCGAGGCTGCAGGGCGGGCACAGCCCACCCTGGCAAACCCTCCCTGTGCCCTGCCAGGGCATCGCTCCCGCACCCATAACCCATGCACAGTTACTTGACCGTGGGGTGCACCCTGTTCTTGGCACGGAGGGGCCGCTTCCTCCTGACGGCCGGCGCGGCCACAGCGCAGGGTTTGCCCGGGGCCACTGCGCTGACGCCCCGGCTCGCCCGCAGGAGCCGGCTGGGCACCGAGCCCCGGCCGCCCGGCACGGCCTGGGCACCGCGCGGGGACCGCGGGGGCTGCACGTCCGTGTCCGACACCTCAGGGGAGGGTCCCCGCTCCGAGCCGCCCGCACAGCCCCTGCCCAGCCCGTCCTCGGGGCCGCGGGGCCTCCTCCAGGAGCGGCGGCCCCGGGAGCCCTCCAGGAGCAGCTCGATGCGGGACACATCCTCCGTCACCTGGTTGACACGGTCGAACTGGGCCAGCAGCATCTCGAAGAGGGAAAGGAGGCGCTGGATGTCGGCGTCCACTTCCAGGCTGTCCCGGGTGCTCAGCACGAGGCTCAGCCCGTCCAGCTGGCTGGAGGACGTGGAGGCCCTGGAGCTGTCGGAGGCAGCGCTGGGAGTGGGGCCCCGGAAGGACTTGGAGTCACTGGAGTCGCGGGAGGGCAGCGGCTCCATCCCTTCGAACCTCACCTTGTGCCGGAACTGGAGGGAACAGGGGAGCAGGGCAGGGTTAGTTCAGAGCTCTCAGTGGGAACACTCCAAACACCCCGGGGCTGCTCCCAGCTATTCTTTGTGTGACAAACCATGGACCTTGTGGAGATCCCCGTTAAAACCACATGGAACTGTGGGGCTGAGAACTGGCAGCCGATGTCCCTACAGTGCCCCATCACTAACCCAGCCCTGGGGCCCTCAGGAAGGCTAAGGATGGTGGACATTGCTCTTTGCCACCTGGCCCCTTCTCCATGGAGCCCCCAGGCTGCTCTCACCTCTTTGGCTTTGCTGAAGCCCATCCACATCTTGAGCCTGCGCACAAACAGCTCCACCATCTCGTAGTCCTGGGGCTCGAAGGCAGGTCGGTACAGCTCAAAGTGCATCTCGCGGTAGCTGTGGATCAGCACCACCGTGAGCAGCCTCAGCACGATCCACACCTCCAGGACGATGTAGCTGGTGCAGAACAGGCAGCAGAGGCCCGAGGCCTCGGGCAGGCAGGGCTGGAGGCTCCCGGTGCCCCGGAGCAGGGACAGCAGCAGCAGGAGGCTGCTGCCCACGCTGCGGAACGACTCGGTGGAGGAGGAGAAGAGCTGCAAAGGGGACATTGGAGATGTGACGAGAAGGGATCAGCGGCAAAGTGTTCCCCTAAGCCAAGATATCCCCTTTTACGTGGGCCCTGAGGGGTGGCCTGTGAATCAGCTGTGACAGGGACAGCCCCTGGCCAAAGCTGCCTGTGGCAGGGTGGGCATGGACCACCCAGGGGACCCGTGGGCTTTGCTCACGTCGTGCCATGGTGAGGGATGAGGGACGACAGGACCAGAACCAGCCCCCCTGTGAGGGAACGGGGACAGGGGTAGTTACCAGGAAGCCGAGCTGGGCGTAGGCCAGGAGGAGGAGGGCAAAGGCCACCCCTGCAGCTGTGAGCTCCTTGGCTGACTTCTGGAAGGTCTTCCCAAACACTGACCACTGCCTGACGAAGCGCAGCTGCTGGGCAGCCTGGGGAGCAGAGAGGGGGTGTTACAGCACGGACCCCTCCAGCACGGGGAGGGTCTCTCACACACGTCTGAGAACCGCAAACCCTGGCAGAGCACAGACCATCCCAGGCCACAGGTTCCCTGCAGACAAACTCATCCCATCAGCCACACTTGGCTGGATCTGCCAAGGGAATTGGGGGCCCAGATGCTGTAGAGACCCAAAGTGCTACAGCAGAGACACACGTGGCCTCACTGCCACCCCCTCTGCCCCGCAGCAGGGTCTGATGTGGCAGCAGCATCCAACCAGTGCCTGATCAGGACCTCAATCCTGCATGTTTTCCTTCGGGGCCCTTTGCTGGCCCTGCCAGGGACCACACAGAGATGACAGGCTGGCACGGGAGGACCGAAGCACCCAGTGCCCACATGCTGCTCCCCCCCAAGCTCTGTACCTGCACAGTCAGGAGGAAGAGCAGGGACGCGGCCAGGCTGTTGAACACGGAGCTGAGAAAGGCCACCTGGTAGAAGTTGGTGAAGCCCCTGCGGTTGTTGAGGTACTTGAGCCACTGCTGGTCAGCGAGGGTGGCCTGGCTGAGGTGAACCACCACAGTGCTCATGGTGAGCAGGATGAAGAGCCACTGGCCGTAGTTGCCCCACTGGGTGAAGTAGGCTCTGCCTTCCTTCTTGATGGACAGCGACTCCGACACCACGAAGTAAACCACAAACATCATGAGGAAGACCTGGGGGAGGGACGAGGAGGTCACCAGGGAAGGAGGAACAGAGAGGTCACCAGGAGAGGAGGAATGAAGAGGTTATCAGGGAAGGAGAGGGCAACGCTTGACTGCTGTGCTACACCCAGGACAGCAAAAGCCCCCCGGACCAGGCCCAGTTCCACCACCTGGAGCACCTGCAGTGTCCTGCCCTGCCTTCCCTGCTCACCCAGTGCCCCACTCCCTCCTAAAGCTCCCCAGTGCCCCTGTAGTAGGGTGGTAGTGCTCAGGGGACGAGGTCTCTGCAGACACCAAACCCAGGCAAGGTCTCTGGGGACATGGCTTGTCTGGCTGATGTCCCCACTGAGGGCAGAACAAACCCTCATGTTTCCACAGTGACAGACACGAGCTTAAGGAAGTAAAAATACTGAGACAAGACTGAGAGGAGGAGGAACCTCTTTCCCCTCAGCAGTGCCAGGGCTGTTCCCTGTGTGCTACCCAGGCCTGGAAGCAGAGTGGTGACAGGCAAGGGAACAAGTGGATTCAGGCAGGGGAGCTTGAGTGCACCGTGACCAGCCTGGGTGAGGGTCCCCAGAGCCGCCCCTGCAGTGACCCCAAGGGCAGAGGGGTGCAGGGGGAGGTACCACACTGACCATCATGAGCAGCTGCAGTGTGACCCCCCCGCTGAGCCGCAGCAGCGGGAAGGGGCTGATGGTGAGGGCGGCGATGGCCTGGCTGGATCCCGGGAATTCCAGGCGCAGGGTGATGGCCACGTGCAGGTCCACGCTGGGGTTGTACTGCAGCAGCTCCACAAACACTGCCCGGCTCCTGCGGGGCGAGAGGAGCAGCTCAGGGACTGGGACAACACCAGCTCCAGGGCCACTGCTGGGTGGGATCATTGATCCTGTTCCCTGTGACGCTCCAGCAGAATCCCTGAAAACCCTGGCTGACAGCAGGACACATCCTCTGCCCCTGCCACACTCACATGTTGTCGATCCACGTGTGCTGCTGCAGGAAGTCCAGCTGGGCCTGGCTCTCCTCCAGTGAAGGGCCCAGCTCCTGCACGTACCCGCTGCTGTCGTAGAAGGAGAGGTAACCCCAGTACCAGATCCTGCAGAGGAAGAGGAGCCACGGCGTGAGGCTGAAGGGCACTGGCTGCTCTCCTTTGTGGCAGGCCAAGAGCATGTGTGCAGATGCAGATCCTGCCCCTCAAGAGCTGCCTCAGCATTTATTTCACAAGACAAATCATAGGAGTGCATTGATCCACCTCAGTGTTCCCAACCTCAGGACAGCCCCAGGCCCTGTGGTGGCCCATGAAGATGCCTCCAGGGTCAAACTAGAGCAGAAACCAACAGTGATTTATGTCTGGTGTGCAGGACAACCTCCTATCACCCCCTTGAACAGACATGTAGTGCTGCTGTGTGGGTGCTGGGTTACCCTCCCTGTCTCTGCCCTGGAAGGTGGAGAGTTGAACCCTCTGCCCCTGGGTACCCCAGAGCAGCACAACGCTGCTGTTCAGACAGTTTGGGGTGACATGCACGTCCCCAGGGAAGTTGGGTGCCCCCCACCACTCCCACTGCCAGTGTGGGTGTGCCCAGGGAAGCCCTTTGGTGTTTGTGTCTGTTTGCCCTTTGCCAGGCTCAGGAGCTGGAGTTGGCCTCGCTGAGGGGAGGGCTGGGAACCACCCATGGCACAAAACCCACGGTAAAGACCTTGTAAAGGTCTGCAAGGACCAGCTGTCCCATCTCTGCAGGACAGGGGATGGAGCAGGGGGTGGGAGCGGGCTGGGCAGCCCCTTACCCTGCCAGGTCAGGTGGGGAGTGGGCCCACGCTGCCGTCACATTCCCCGCTGCCCTCTCCCAGCCTGTGCCATAGTCAGCGGTGGCAAAGCTGTGCTGGTCAGTGCAGCTCCTCTGGGCCCTGCCCACGCCGGGCAGGATGTCCTGGGCATGGCACTCGGCTGGAATGAGACCACACTGTCACCCCCAGGCAGTCCAGCACAGCCAGTGCTGGGGCACAGCTGAGCTCACAGCCCCAGCATCGCCCTTCCTCCCAAACCCCTCCACCTCCACACCTCAGCCACCCCTCCAGACATCAAACCAACCTTTCTCTTCATGATTTCACCAGGGTGAGGGGAAGGGAGCATGCAGAAGTTAGAGATTAAGAAAAGAAGGGATATTAATAAGGAAAATGTAGGAGTCGTAATATATCCACACCGCCAGCTCAGAGTGGATTTGTTAGGTACGAGTGGAGAGCACAGGCATCCCAATCAGCCTTGGGGTAACTATGAATACACCACTGGCTTTAAACTACCTGGGTTAGATGGGATACTGGGGAGAAATTCTTCCCTGGGAGGGTGGGGAGGCCCTGGCACAAGTTGCCCAGAGAAGCTGTGGCTGCCCCATCCCTGCAAGTGTCCAAGGCCAAGTTGGATGGGGCTTGGAGCAATCTGGGATAGTGGGAGATGTCCCTGCCCATGGCAGGGGTTGGAACTGAATGATGTTTAAGGTCTCTCCCAACCCAAACCATTCCAGGATTCCATGACCAGCTGCCCCAGTTCATCTCTGCAGAGCAGAACCGGGGACTCACTGAAGCACAAACCACAAACCAAAACCTCGCTGTGTAACCTCTGCTGCCTTCCCTCAGCCCCAGCTGCACCCAGACCTGCCCATCTGGTCCCTCCAGGACCGTCCCCACCCCGCTGTGGAGCAGAGCTCCCTGCCCACGTACCCTCCTGCAGGCGGAGCTGGCGCAGCCGGGCCGTGCCCAGCGTGGTGCTGTGGCTCTCCTGGCCCGACCCGTTGTTGTGCAGGTACGGGAGGAACACCCGCGACATCCAGAGCCAGAACTGATCCGACCTGCGAGGGGACACGGTGTGGGAGGGAGGCAGAGCCCTGGGGTAGCTCTGCCAGGCCAGCTCTGCGTGTCCCATCCATCCTGGGGGTGTCACCTGGATGAGGCACTGAGCACCGCAGAGCAAACCTGGCTGCTCTCCTCCCAGCCAGCAGGCACATTCCCACCCATTCCAGGGGCTGGGATGAGGTCAGAAAAGGGATTATTTGACATGACCTAAAAGTAACTGAATGCACTTGGCACCTGGATGAGAATCAGAGCAGGGGATATGTGGCAGTGCAGTGGGAAAGACATGCTATTTAGGACCAGATTATCCCCCTTTACACCACTTTCACCCCAAAAACTCTACCAAACTCACTGGAATAACTCCTGATCCACACTGTGGTGAAATCAAAGCTCCAGTGACTTTGGTTCAGCCAAGCCATGCTGATGTGCACAGAACCAAGGGCTCTGGAGGAGACACCCTCAACCCCAGGCAGTGTTCCAGGGTCAGGCTGGACTTGTGGAATTCCTGGTGGTGTGAAAACTCAGCTGGGAAAATTTCACCCAGTTAAACCAAAAGTGCAGAGCAAGGAAGGGCAGGACTCTACGAGGTGTCATTTCTGGTTCTCATGACCCTGTTCATGGTTAAACCTTACGGTTGTAAATTTTAGAGATAGAGAAACTTGTTTCCTTTAGAACAGCTCCAGTAAGTTCAATGTCAGTAACTCACACAGCCCCTTCCCACAGAGAAATTAAACCTCTCCACCTCCAGAGAACCCTCTGCTCTCCAAGAGAGAAGAACCACAGGCACAAACGGGACCTGCTCACTGCCAAGCCAGGCTCGTGTGCGAGTCCCAGCTCCACACCAGCGCTCCCAGTGGAGTCGGGAACCTTTTATGGGAGAGACTGTGGAGCATGAGCCCCACATCCAGCTTCCCTGACGCACATCACCACCTCATCCCCCATCCCAGGGCCTGGGCAGGTACCTCTTGATGAGGAGGAATTCGTTGCTGCCCAGCTGCTGCTTGATGGAGCTCTGCAGGAGGAAGGCCCGGCTGGTGCGGGACGTGTCCCCGTAGTTGGTAAGCAGGATCACCAGCAAGAACATCATGTAGATGAGGAAATTCTGGGAAAAAGAGAGTAGAAAGGGATTGCATGGAGGAGCTGGATCCCAATCCTGCAGCAGAGCAGTGCCTTCCACTGCTGTGCAGCAGGATCAGGACCTTGAGCAGGCTGTTCTTTCATATGGGGAGCAGCTTAAAATGAAACCCAGATCACAGGCTCATAACAAGATCCTTTGTTGAAAGGGCTCCAATACGCTGTCAGTTCAGCTTATCCAGTAGTTATGGGGAGTTCCATCTTTAAAGGGGAACCACTCAGTTAAAAATAACCTGATTCCATCAAAGCAGCTGTGTATTCCCAGGACAAGTGGAGGATCAGTACAGAATGAACTATAAAGGCTGAAATTTCTGCTCCCGGACAGGAAGCTGCATTTCAAAAGACTCAACTAATGGATTTTCCCGTGCAAGTCGGTGTCTGCTCCACACTCAAACCTTGCCCTAACCTCAAACACCCGAGTTATGGAGCCAAACACCAGCTGCTCCAAATCAACCCCTCATGGTTCTGCTTTCCAGCCCCCTCAGAGCTCCAAAGAGAAGATGAAAATCACTGCAAGACTTTTACAGATGGGGAAACTGAGGCAGAAGCTGAAAACATGCACCCACTAGCTGAGGGGATCCCAGCTGGACTGGGAGGACCCACACCAGGATGTATCTCAGCCCTCTGCCCTGGGCACCAGGCAGCAGGAGATGTCCCACCTTCAGCATCCTGTGCAGCAGTTTGACCTTCCTGGCCTCCTCCTTGGCCTGGAAGAGGGCGAAGCCCTGCGGGGGCCGCACTTTGCTGATCTTCTCCGACACGTGTTCCACGCAGGGCTGCTCCACCAGCGTGTCGTCCTCCTCGGGGTGCAGGCGCTTGGCAACCAGGGAGAAATACAGGGCTTCCAGCAGCACCTGGGGGGCAGGGAGAGTCCTGAGCCTGCAGAGAGCTGTGCCACCTGGACATTCCAGCAGCAGCTCCTGTGGGCCCCTGAGCACAGCCAGCACAGCACAGCTCCTCCCCGGCGCGGCCAGGCCACACAAAACAATGTGAAACCAGCCCTGTCTTCCCATCCTTCATCCACATCCTTCCCTTCCTGAGGGATACAGGGCTGGGAGAGACCATTCAATTAACATCGGGCCCAGCCTGACTCGATTTCTTCATGGAAAAGATTGCCCAGCCCTGGCACAGGCTGCCCAGGGCAGTGGTGGAGTCATCATCCCTGGAAATGCTCAAAAACCGTGTGGGGGTGGCACTTGAGGACATGGGTTAGTGGTGAACATGGTTGTTGGCTGATGGTTGGACTCGACAACCTTAAAGGGCTTTTCCAACCCCCCCATTCAGTGATTCTGTGATCAGTAGCTGGACAAGACATGAATTACAGCTGACACACACACAAGTACAGGTGTGTCACGGTATCCTCACCTTCAGGGGCTCCCAGACCAGGAAGGATGCCAGAAAGCTGAATATCCCTGAGATGAGCCACATGAGGGCCACGCTGGAGGAAAAGCCCACCCCGATCCACACGGAGACCCCCGTGGAGGTGGCGAAGAGCAGGAGGCTGATGCCATGAGCCAGGTAGGAGCACCAGGGTGGGAGCAAGCGCTTCCTGAACGTTTGGTCTGCAACTGGGAGGAGGAGGGAAAGCAAATGTGAACATTCCTGCCAAAGGGTCCCAACGGGCACAGGAAGGGCTGAGCTCATCACCTGTCCTGGGTGAGTTTGGAGGGATTATCCCAAACATTTCCCACTAAAGCAGCACATGAAGAGATCCAGGCTCCAGAAGAAGTTGGCAGGAAACAGCAGATATATCCCAAGCAGGGAGCTGCCTTCCCTAAGACTCCTTTTATATTTCCCCTCTGCTCCCCCCAAGTGCTGCTGCGTGGGATGGCCCCTGTCCCTGCACACCCCCATCCTGCCCTGATGGGCACAGCCCTGGTACCTGTCCACGTGGACTTGGCTGATCTGCTCACTTCCCTGGGAGGAGCTGCCATGCTCTGCCCTTTGTCGTTCAGCTTCTGCATCATGACAGTCTCCACCTTCTCCCCGAACACGCTGGACCTGCCGAGGCAAAGGGTGACAGCTGTGTCACTGCTGGCACTGAGAGGCAAAGGGTGACAGCTGTGTCACTGCTGGCACTGAGAGGCAAAGGGTGACAGCTGTGTCACTGCTGGCACTGAGAGGCAAAGGGTGACAGCTGTGTCACTGCTGGCACTGAGAGGCAAAGGGCGACAGCTGTGTCACCGCTGGCACTGAGAGGCAAAGGGCGACAGCTGTGTCACCGCTGGCACTGAGAGGGGCTGAACTCCAGTGCCAGCACCAGTGACCAGTCCTGGGACAGACACACACACAAGGGACACAGACACTGCTCTGCATCTTGTGGGCAAGGGCTGAAAGTCTTTCCCCTCCCTTGATCTGCCACTCTGCAGTGGCTACCACTCGTGGGCTGCCAGCCTGGCTGGGTGGTGGTCAGGGTGCCCAGCAGGGTGCTCTGGGCATGTTATAACAAAGATTCAACCCCCTTCTCCCTTCCTTCAGTGCCATGAAGTGAACCTGCATCCCAGCACTTTGCCAGCAGCCCAGAAGTGCTGGAGGCACAGCTGGGGTTTTAAGGGATATTCCAGGTGGCTCCTGGAAGGACAGCCGTGCCCTCCTGGAGCACTGGCTGTGGGGGCTGTGGGAATCATGGCCAGCAGGAACACAGTGACCCATGGAAATGTCCCCAATCCAGCTCAGCTCAGCTGGGGCGACACCGTGGGGCTGGGAGGGAGGACAAGGGGCAGGAGGCTTGGGCTCAGTGGGGACTCTGCCCCTCAAACACTTACAGGCCTGAGATCAGATCTGTTTCAGCCCTCATGTACGGCCCCAGGTCCTGGGAGTGGGAGATGCCGCTGGCTCCATCCGCCAGGATCTGCCGGATCAGATCCTCATCTGGGAAAGGGACAGAGCACAAAGAGCATTGGGCACGAGCACAGCGCCCAGCACCACTCCAGGGCATGGCTCTGCACCCTGGGGAGGAGGAGGAGGATCAGGGTGATGTCCTTCTCCATGGACAGCCCTCCCCTGCTCCCTGTCCCCCAGCTCCTGTCTAGCCCCAGCTCCTGCAGAGCCAGGCAGGAAACTGCTGGTTCAGGGAGCCAGGTTACAGCCACTTACAGAGGCTCAGGGACACACTGTGGCTTTGCAACCAGTGAGAAAGAGCTGGTTGCTTGCAGCATTCCCATGGAAACACACCCCTCCCTGCTCCCAGCCTGCTGGCAGTGTGGGACCGCTCACTTCAGACTGATCCCCACCAGGATTTCTGCTTTCCCAGACTAAAACCCCTGTTAAGCAGACCCAACCCTCCTCCTCTGCCCTTCAAAGTGAAGCCAGCGGTGATGGCAGCAGCTCTGCCTCTCTAACCTGAGGCAGAGAAGTACCGAGGCTGTCCCTGGTGAATGCCAAGGGACAAACTGTCCTCCTCGGTGGCCAGCGGGGCCTCGAGCCCCAGGTGGCGGCTGGCCTGGCCTCTCTTCAGCTTCTGGATGGTGTTGCCCATGATGGAGGGGTCACTGAGGAGGTCTGGCCAGCTGAGCAGGGCCTCACTGGAGGGCCATCGCACCAGGCTGCAGGAAAACAGGAATGGGGGCATCAGGTCCGTGTGGGGAAGCAGGAGAAAAGGAACTGGGTAGGAACGTCTGCAGGGAAACAGCACAACCCCAGCCCAGCAAAGCAGAAACTAAACTCCTGTTCACTCCACCCCCAGAAACCTCCTCACCTTTTGGAGTCCTCCAAGAACAGATCTGTTTTGGTTTGCTCAGAGAAGGCCTGTGGAGGAAACAGAGGCACTTCAGGCACGTGACACTGGTCTGTGCCTGGTTAAAGCAGCAGGTTGTGAACACCAGTGGTCATTGGGAAGCTGGAGGTGCTGTTAGATCTGGGCCCACACCTCCAGGAGCCTGCTCCCCTCCAGAGGTAACCCACAGGCACCCTGGGAAGATCCATGTCCACAGACAGCTGGAGACAGCTACTAGATCTGGGATTGGCCTGGGCAGGTGAGGGATGAAGGGCTGGGCTCTCCCCCAGCACTGGGATTTTCCAGAGGCATCTGAGTGCCTGAGCTCTCCTCCTGACAGCTGGGGTGGGCACTGTGTCCCTGCAGGGAGCACACAGACCTGTGCACCCTGTCCAGCTGTGGGGAAGGAAGCAGGTTACCTCTGCCTGCAGCCCGGGGAAGGTGGGGAAGGAGCTGTCGAGGATTGAGGAGTCCAGGTAGTTGTCAATCTCCAAGGACTGCTGGTCTGAGTGAGTCACTGTGTGGCTGATGGAGACCTGCAGGGGACAGGAAGGAGGGAAGGAGGTGACACTGTCACTGCTGCTGAGGATCCCTCCAGCTCCCTGCTCTGCTGGGGAGCCCAGACCTGCCCAGGGGGGCTGAGAACAGGCACAGACCCATCCTGCACTGCTTCCCAGGCCCCCTGGACACCTGTACCCACATACACCACAGCCCAGTGCCACCCAGGCTGTCTCAGGGACAAGCTCCCAGGAAGCCCCATAAGTTTGAAAGTTTGTTCCTGTGTGCTTACAGAATGAGGAACATCAGACACATTTGCTGCTCATCAGTCCCTGAGCAGCTGGCTGCAATACTTAATGGGGCTGTTAATTGTGCCTAACTAGTCATTAAATCCCCAGCTAATCCCTTCCCAGCTGCTTAACCACAGCTCTGCTCAGCCAGCTGAGCTGTACCCAGGGCAGACATTCCATTAGAGAGACTCCACTGAGCACCTCCCGGGCTCCTGCCAGTGCAGCAAAGGGTTGTGCCTTTGCATGGCATTTGAGTGCCTGTCACACACTGAAATCAAGAGGGAGGAGGTGCCTGAACAGCTTCTAAAACCTGTCCTTTTGGTCTCTGGGCACTATCAGACTCCAGGCAGTGATCTGAGGTCAAGGAGGGAGGCAGAGACTCGCTAAGGGAAGGGTCTGGCCATGGTGCAGCACAACTGGGCAAGTGCAGAGACCACCTGGAATGGTGTGGAGTGGTGAGTGTTGGAGGGGTGAGGTCCCAGCAAGGGCAAAATTTAGCCTCAGATAAGCAAAGCTGATGGCATCCCACCCATTAGAGCAGCCTGCAACCATTCCTCCTCCTTACCTTGCCACGAGCCATCCGGAAGAGAAATAAAATGACCAGGTAGAGGGGATAAACCACCACACTGGACACCAGACCAACAGCCACTGTGTCCACACTCACAGGGATCAGGTTAGAAACGGCCACGTTGCTGCAGAGAATCAAGAGAGACCAGAGACAGGTGTCAGCAGGAGCATTTGGGGTTGCCAGGTAAGAAAGCAGGAGACAGAACTGCACAATCAGGTATTTCAGATGGGCAGAGAAAGAAACAGGCCTGGGCAGTGCTAACAGATGGCACAGCAAACCCAAAATCTGACTGTCCTTGGTCATCCATCATCCATGCCCCGCTCCCAGTTCTTTAGAATGAGAAGGGCAGGCTCAAGGCCACAACCAAGGCAGCTGTTCCCCGTGGGTTTAAGGTCTGTCCTGCCCCAATGGGACGGGCAGGAGGGGCCCTGAGGAGGGTGGGGGCTGGCCAGGGCACCGAGGGCCCAGCGCACCTGAGGTGGACGTTGCCCACCACGCCGTACCACACGGCGTTGGCGCAGAGGAAGAGGAAGACGAGGAGGGAGCAGCAGGTGGCCCTCTGGACGCGGGTGAAGCGGCTGCGGGGCGGGCGGTCCCACAGCGACAGCCACACGTGCTTCTCGAAGAAGCCTCGCTGCAGCTCCGCCACGAAGATCCGCGAGAAGCTCCTCAGCTCTGTCTCACCTGGGGACGAAAGAGGGACACTCAGGGTGGCTGTGCTGCAGAGGGGACCTGGCTGGGCACACCACACCCCTCCCCACGGACAACCTTAACATGGTTCTGTGATTCTCTCCTGCACGGGTCCTTGCCGTGCCCTGTCCTCCAGCACAAAAGACCCAGCAGAGCACTTGGCATCACTGCCATGAGGAAGAGCCAGTGTGGAGGTACCAGGGTCTCTCTGCTCTCCTGTGCCATGAGAACTGCTCAGCACCCCCAACCCACACCCAGGGTGAGCACTCACTGGCAGCAAACACC
The DNA here is from genome assembly GCF_036250125.1 of Pseudopipra pipra. Taxonomy (NCBI): domain Eukaryota; kingdom Metazoa; phylum Chordata; class Aves; order Passeriformes; family Pipridae; genus Pseudopipra; species Pseudopipra pipra. Next base: position 15,641,418 of record NC_087564.1, read on the forward strand.
TCCTTCTCCACCATGCCATCGTTGTCCTCGCTCTCCACCGACAGCCAGTCGTTCACCAGGAAGAAGTAGCTCTTGCTGCTCTGCAGGTCCCGCACGATGACGTGCTGCAGGTACCAGGAGGGGCTGAGTCCTAAAAGGGAAGAGTTGGAGAAATATTTCATGGCAGATATTCCCTGTGTGAGCCTGCAAAGCTGAGAGGGCCACACAAGGACCTGTCAATGGGACAGCAGCAGTTCCCTGTGACACCATTATCATCACCAATGGGAAAAGGCACAGTACCCAGAAAAGCTTGGCACAGCCAGCTCACCCCTGAGGTGACATTTACAGACACTGTCACAGCACACAGCATCATGTGTCTGGGATGACACGTGGCCAGCCTGTGGAATTCCCCATGATGGAGACTCCATGTTCCCCCCAGCAATGTTCCCCCCAAGCCAGCAGGTCACCAGGAGCCACTGTAGGCTCTCATCCCTCTCTCCTAGCCCAGGTATCGGGCGGATCAGAGCCTGGTTCTGGCCCAAACCATCCACGTGCCCCAGCCCACACAGCTGCTGGTGTCCCACCTTTGTTGTCGTGCCAGATGCGGATGCGCCAGATGCTACCGAGGCTGCGCTCCGTGGCGATCTGGAACACGTCCAGGCTGTTGCGGTGGAAGGCGTTGTCCCCATCCAGGTGTCTGTGACCACTCTTGTTGTCCACCCCATACAGGGCGATCCCCACGTGGGCCGTGGTACCTGCAGGGAAGGGGCTCACTGAGGGAAGCCCACCCGAGGTGTGGCCGTTCCAGCCCTGCCGTCCTGCCAGGGACCTGCACCAGCGGGGTTGGAATGAAATGGTCTCTAAGGAACCTTCCAATCCAAAGCAGTCTGTGACTCCATGGTTTTTGACCTGTCCCATCATCACCCAATAAGAACTGGGAACACTGTGGGAAGCCCTGGACTGACTGCTCAGAGCTGCTTCAAACACCAGCCCAAAGGCTCTGGGCCCTGCAGGGGACATTCAGTGGGTGACGTGCTGAGGTCAGACCAGGCGAACTACGCAGATGTCACCTGAGGCACCACACACGGGAGCACCCTGTGGGCTCACCTGATCCTCTGCCCCAGCCCGTCTTCACCAGGATCTCGTATTTGTACATCCCGTTCTTCCCGCAGAAGGGAATCACTCCCACCCGGTGCAGGTCGATCATGTCCAGCTTGTGCACGATCAGCGCAGCCACCGAGTAGGTCACAAAGCACACGGCACACGTCAGCAGGACGATGTAGTTCAGGCCCGGGCCCGGGGCCTGGGAGGAAAGAAAAATGTTGAAAGGCAACTCTCCTTCCCCGGGAGGACCTCTCTTCCCATTCCCTGCCTCCTTCCTGGCTCTCATCACCGCTCAGACGTGATCCCACAGACCACAGCAGCAGCTGCCAGGAGCTCTCTGCTCCCACTCACGTCACAGGGACAGAGCGAGGAAGGGCTTGGATACCCTTGGGAAGCAGGGAGCAGCTGGCAGGTGCAATTCCCTGGGATAAAACCGTGGTGGGTGACAGCTGGAGGGAGAGTTTGGCATCTCCCTAAGAGGTGAACACACTGAGAGGTGTCCAGATCGGGGACTAAAGCCATCTGCCAAAAGTCTGTTTTCAGCAGCAGCCAGGATTCCCAACCAGAGGACACAGCCCTCTGTGAGATGTGCCCATCTGCACCTCCAAAAGGCTCCCAGGTGCCTGTGCTGGTGCCAGGTGGGCACAGGGCAGCCTGACCCAGCTCGAACAGGAAGGCGACAGGAGCCCGAGGCTTTGCGAGGTGACAACAACCTGCTCAGCATGTGACAACACTGCTCAGCCTCTGCGTGGGGGTACTCACAGGGAAGATGAACTGGACAGAGTTTGGGGGCACAAACAGGCTGGCCCCAAAGGCAGTGAGGTGCTGGGTTAAGCACACGGCCTGGTCTGGCCTGGTCTCCTCCAGAGGGACAATTCCTTCTGTTTTCCAGCGCTTCTCCCGCTCGCTGAAGTACTGGCACAGGGACGTGTAGAGCCCCAGCGTCACCTCCACTGGAGACCAGCTGAAGTGGTTGGTGATGTTCAGGTAGTATCTCTGGATGGGATCATCTGTTCTGGAGAAGGGAAAGAGCAAGGAGATGACTAACCCACCTTCTGAAGGGCCACAAAGCCTGTTCCGATGGATGTGTGCCCATGGAAAGCATCCAGCTGCAGGGGCAGGGGAGCACACAGTGCAGAGGAGAAGCTCAGTGAACATGGTATGATTTACACTCTTTGGCAGTGCAGATATTCAGACCACCTGAATCCTTCATTTTGTATTATTTCAGCACCTGGAGCACTACTGCACATTCTCCCTGCCCAGCTCTCCTGCTCGCCCTTCCCTGTGTCCCACTGACTCCCACGACACTTCCACGAATCTTGGCTCAGAGGAGATTTGATTAGGATTATTTATTCCTCTTTGAGCATCCTGTTCCCAAAAGCCATGGAAGCTGTGTCACCTTGCACAACAGTGGCTCCACTCTTGCCCCACCTATTCTCAAGCTGCCCATCTTTTCTCCTCAGATAATGCCTAGGACTGGCTCCTAAATAATCCAAGGCATGAACACATGCTCCAGGGCAAGGCAGCAACTGGAGTTGCAGGAATGACTGCTCTGATAAGAAGAAAAGAGCTTTTGGGAGCCCACAAGGGATGTGGTGTTCTCCTGTCACCCACTGGAAAGGGGAGCTGTGAGGACAGAGGTGCTCTCTGAAGGTTTCACCGCAGAACAAGAACAAGATTAACATGGGGTGCTTTGCACTGGGAAAGGGTTTCATGAGCTGCATAAAGCAAACCCTGAACCCACCAAGGTCAGTGTGAGTCCCTTGGGAAGAGTCCTGCTAAAGCTGGGCAGCTCTGGGATGACGGTGCCCAGAGGATGGAAGCCTGGACAAGCTGCAGTCAGACTCCAGCAGGTATCAGGTATCCCTGGGTGACAGGAACCACTTGGGAGATTTCTCTTACCTGGGTGAGGTGAAGAAGGTGTAGAGTTTGTGGTCACTTCCAGCCAGGGCATCCAGGCTGATTTTCTTGGAGGCAGTGCAGTTGTGCTCGTTGGGCTGGGGCTCGTGATGGAGATAGGCCATGATGAACGGCTCGGGCTCGCTGGCAAGGTAGTGATCTGTGTGGGGAGGGGGGACAGACACAGAGGGCTTCAGAAACACCTGGGAGACTCGACCACAAGCCTGCTGCCAGCAATGGGTGCTCAGGGAGGAGAATCAGGAATGCAGAAAGTCAGGAGAGATGCTTTTCCAGACTGCACCCTCTCAGTCTGCAGCTCAGAGGAACCCTGAGCACTGGATACCATCGTACCTGCCCAGGATTGGGACTGGACCAACTCCCTCCAGTGCTAATGTGGCTCAACAGAAAGGCCGAGAAAAGCAAAAGGCTTCTCAGTGCCAGAATCCACAAACAAGGATGACTCTGGCCACTGGATAATGCCTGAGACAGCCAGAACCTCAACCATGCAGTGTGGAACCTGCTGGCTACCCCGGTATCCTCTCTCACCCCGGTTATCCCTTGACACAGCTCTCCTTTGCTGCAGCACCCAGCCCTCCTCTCCCATGGGAAGAACAAAGAGCACGAAGAAATGGATTTGTCTGTGCTACCATTGAGGACTCTGTAGGTGAGCTGGAAATGCAGTCCTGCTTCTCTGTTGTTGCTCTCCATGTTCACAATCAGGTTCACAGACGTCCTTGGCTCGATGACTTCCGTGCCAGCAGCGAGGTTGTTGGGATCTGTGTTGTTTGACACCATCACAGTGATGGCTTTCTCTGAGTCCAGGCTCCCGATGGGGATCTGCACCCCGTTGTGTGTCTGGAACTCCATGGAGGCCACCTTGGTGGACACAGTGTAGTTGCTGATGTAACCAAAAGGGAAAGGATTGGAGTCCACTTGGAACATGACTTGAATGACATCCGTCAGGTTGGAAAGGGTGGAGTTGAAGGCCTGGGGGATGGAGAACTGGCAGTTTGGTGTGTTTTCGTAGCAAAGCAAGTTAAAGGGGTCAGACCTCTTGCCTGTGGCCTTAATTTCTCCTCCCACCAGCTCAAGGGGCTCTTCGTTCAGCACTCGGGACTTCATGAGGATGCGCATCAGGCTGGAGGACAGGTTGTAGGCTTTGGGAGCCAGCAGCAAGTTGTGGGAATCAGCAAGCAGTTCCTGGGGCTTGGATTCTTGTGAAACCGTATTGACAAGGTGGATTAGGTCACCTGCCAGGAGAGAAATAAAGGTGCAGAGGAAGTGGTAAATTGCCTGGATAACTCTAGAGTCCAGATAACACCTGACACCTTCCCAAAACAATCAGACAAGGCTTCCCTTACTGTCTTCTCACTGTTACTCCACACTCTGCACATGACCTTCCCCACTGGAAGTGTTTGTAGCCCAGAGCTAAAAACAGAGCTGCCAGAAATTCCTGCAGCCTCTCTAATCTACAAAGTTTGGTGAGAAATACTTAATCACAACTGGTTTTATTTTCCTCCTGTGTAGTGACTAGAACCACGGAAACAGGGAAGGAAAGGATAAAACAAACATATGTTACTAACTCTTTGCACTATAAAGTGGAGAACACTCAGAAAGGACTGCAGAGAATGTGTCTCTGCTTCCTCCCAGATCAACCAGGTGGGAATTTCCACACAGTGTTCACAGATGCCCCAGTGAGGTCTGAAAGCCTCCTCAGACTCCAACCAGAAGACAAGCATCTGGAAGCCATAGCTGTTACTCATTGTTTACTGAAAAGAGAAATCCCTGGAGAATTAGTGAGTTTATTAGGAGTATTAAGGGAGTTTATTAACAACTGTCATATTTAAATGTCCGCAGAGAAGCTGCCAAAGCCAGGACAACCCTGGGAAACATGAGGGGGAAGAGACTACTGGGATGCCACACTCCAAATCACGTGTCAGATGCAATTTCCTAACAGCTTGAGAAGGCCAAACCCCAAATGGCAGAGGAGGAGGCCTCCAAAGCTCCCCTCAGCAGGAGCCCTGTGCCCTGGTCACCTGTCCCCATGCTGCAGGACAGAGCTCACCTGTGATGTTGAGGATGTTGTCAGCAATGCCAGTTGGAGTCACAGTGCCCTGGGTTGTTTCCCCCTGCAGAATGGTCATCATGGTCTCCAGCTTGTTCAAGGTCCTTGTCAGGCATGACTTGCACACCAGCTCCTTGCTCGCCACCTGCAAAGGGAAACAGGGTTTGATGGAGCAGGAACATCCCCAGAAAAAGAGGAGGCAGGTGTGGGCAAGTCCAGCAAGTTCTGCAAAGACCTTTCTATTCTGAAAGTCACCCCTGCTCTTCCTGGGGAGGGGACAGCAGACACCATGGCTACCCTGCCCACACTGAGAGGGGCCAGCAAGTTACTGGTGTCTCCAAGACTCTTCCATCCACATCCCATGACATTCCAATGTGCCAGCACACAGGCAGGCATGGCAGAGACTGACAGGAGATGCTTTTGGGTTGGAAAGAGGAATAAAGGGAGCATATTATTGCCTAGAGCAGCTGTGGCTGCCCCATCCCTGGAAGAGTTCAAGGCCAGGATGGACAGGGCTTGGAATAACCTGGCATAGTGGAAGGTGTCCCTGCCTGTGGCAGGGGGTGGGACTGGATGAGCTTTAAGGTCCCTTCCAACCAAAACCATTCCAGAATTCCATGATTCTACACTTCTGTTCCCTGGAGTTCACTTGTAAGGACCACGCACATCTTCCCTCTGGGGCTACATGCTATTCCCACAGAACCCAACCAGAAAAAGCTGGATAGGATTCCTCCATCCACTCCACTCCCATCAATGGAAGCAGGATTTAGCCCTAACTGAATCCGTTTCAGTGTCTAAATACTCCTGAAAGCTGTGGGAGGGACCCTGCCACTCAGGCATGATGGATGTCCCTCCCTCTGCTCCCAGATGTGTCCAAGAAACAGAATGTTCTAGCCATGGCCTGGAGCTTCCCGCACTCTCGAGGCTGGATGGGAGGGACTGAGGCAACACATGGAAGCTGTTACCACAACCCCGTTCCTCGCTCTTATTCATCTTTTTTTCTTTTAATCATCACAGGATTCAGACGTGATTCACCACATGTTTTGGTGAAGAATCAAAACAGCATCTGCAGGTCTTGAATTCCCCCTTTTCTGCTTTTATTTGTAAGCTCTTGAGAAGCCAGGACACAGTGTGTGAATCGGAGTCCACGAGTCAGGAATCAGGGAGGTGGGGAAGAAACTGGGTTATGGGGAGGAACCACCCAAGGGCAGCTCCTACTTAGGGAGGAGAAAAGACTGAGATTCTTTTTTTTTCCCTCCAGGATAAACTAATTCTGATTCTTCCCCTCCCCTGTAGGTAAAATCAGAACTGTAACAGCCCTGATGGACCTTTCTACAGGAAAGGAATGTGTGAACTCCACTTGTCTCAACCCCTTGGGAAATTCTAGATTACTGTTTTCCTAAGCTTTTCATTCCAATCCAGAGCACAAACTAATCCTGGAATGTCAGCTTTTCTCGTGGAATAAAAATTCTATTTCTAGACCTAAGCTTCCACAGCGAGACCGAGTCACGAGGCAGGAGGAGGTGGGAGAGACAGAAACAAACCAATCCAGCACGGAAAGGGATGTGCTGAGCCCCAACCCCGGACAAAGATGAACAGAAACACGGGATTTCTGAGGTCTGCAGGCTCTGAAGCAGAGAAGAGAGCCCAGGACAGGTACTCTGTGGGTGGCAGGCAGTAGTCTGTCCATCATTCCGACGCCTGTTCCCGCTGCGCAAGGCCCTGACCTGGCTGGAGGCGAAGCACAGCCGAGGCCAAGGTACCTGACTCCAGTCCCCAGAGCAAGGATTTGGGAGGGCGGGGAGAAGGACCGTGCCAGAGCAGCCTGGCTGACCACCAAACCCCAAGTGCATTATATAACTGGGCTCTCTTCCCTCCTCAATCCACCAGGCAGCAGCCCCAGCACTGGGAACTGGCTGGGGAACAAGGCACTTCCAGTCAGCAGCAGAGCAGAGCAAAGGAGGGTTTCTCATCTTGTAGGGTAGAAACAGGGCTGGGAGGAACATCAGGCCTTGGTCCTTGCCCCTGGCCCAAGGCAGGTCCAGCTCTACTCGTGCTACTCCTGATGGGAGCCCAGTCTGTCCTCGGAGATTCTGCAACTCCCCCAGCATTTTATTCCAGTGTTTCTGGAGCCTCCCTGTGTCGGGGAGGGAGCCAGGGAAGCACAACAAGGATTGGAGAGCACCTAAGATGCAGCTGGATGGCCAGAGGTGACGGGAACGTACCATGCACTGCGCCAGGGCCGCCGAGATCTGCTGGATGTCATCAACAGTGTTCACCTTCAGAGAGTTCAGGGTCTCCGTGATGTTGTTGCGAGTCCAGGTCCGGAGCTCAAATTCATTCCCAGCCTCAGGTTCCAGAAGCATGGATCTCTCATACTGCGGGGAGAAAAGCACATAGAGTGAGGAAATCTAGGAGGTTGTTACAGAGGATGATGAGCTGAGCTTAAGTCTCCTCTTCCATGCTCTCTGTACCTCCCTGACTCTGCTTCTCCCCAGAGGGATCTAATGAGCTGGTTTCCCAGCAGAACTTTCTCAATTTTGCTTGTGCTTTCCAAGCAATTACCTGAACAGCCTTGCACTTGATAGCGAAGTAGTGCCCAGTGTAGTCCTTACCCAGCTAAGCAGAGTCCTGTGCTCAGGGGGATCATCCCTGCCTGGCTTCCAGGAGTGCAGCAGGCTCTTACCAGGCAGGAAAACACAAGTATAGCCCAAAATTCCTGCCTTGCCTATAGCGATGCACATGGAAGGACTGGGCCCCACTTCAGGTGGGAGTGAAAGGGAATTCTGCCAGGAGGGCGATGCTGTAGAATTAGTAATTTCCCTACATTATTGTACAAAATCTGGCCCAAGAACTTTACTGGTGACTACAAGGACTTCTGGAGGCCTCTCTTGGGCAGAAAGAGCTGCGTTACCTCATTTAAGATGGTGATGAGGGCCAGGGAGTACTCAATGACCTGCTGAGGGTCCCCTTGTTTCACCAATCCCTGGAGCACAGTGTCAGTTTGGTTGTAGAGCCAGTAGGAAAGGCTGGGAAAGCCCTCAGGTAAGCCAATTTCCATGGAGCTGCAAGGGAAAGAGGGATTTGGGTTAAGTGCAGACTGTCACCGGGGCTGGGAAGGGAGAGAACAGGGAAGCAGGTGGGTGAACCACAAAGACAGCACTGCTGACGGCCTGGCACCCACTTTGCAGGAGCTGCATGGAAAACCACCATGGACCTGAGACCTGGCTCTTCATCAGCCCAGCTCTGGGACCTGATGATCTTAGAAGTCTTTTCAAGCCTTAATGTTTCCATGATTCCAAGATTCTACGAAAGCAGTAACTTCTGGGAAAATCTTCCCCTTGAGCAATGATCCACAAAGACTGGAATTCTTTGTACTGCACTTCTGCTGAGCCTCCCCACCCCTTCCTGCCAACAGCCTCTCCCAGGAGGCAAACCTTTCACCTGGGATCCACCGAGCCCTTCAGGACAGGGAGCCCAGGCTGGACACTGATGCTGTTGGTGACCCTTACCTGTTAATGGCCACCACGGTGGCTCCCAGCTGGTCCTGCACGAGGACGGACACGGACACCTGGAAGCCGCTCTCGTGGAAGCCGGGGGGCAGGAAGGCGCCGTGCTCGGCCCGGCTGCCCTTGTAGAGGCAGAACTCGTGGAAGTGTCCGCGGCGGCGGCGCGAGGCCAGCAGGATGTACACCAGCGGGGCCTCCGCGTCCTCCGTGTCCCGCCAGCCTGCAAGGCAAACCCACACGAGGGGGCTGAGGGGGGCCAGGGCACGGGGGGGGCTGCACACACCTTCCCAAAGCCTGGGCCACCCATCTGGGCTGCGCCCCTTCCCTCCTCCGGGGCGTCCCACCCTGCTCAGCCCTTCAGCATGGACGGGGTTTGGAGCAACCCGGGATAGTGGAAGGTGTTCCTGCCCACGGCAGGGGGTGGGACTGGATGGGCTTTAAGGTCCCTTCTAACCCAAACCATTCCAGGCTTCTCTGATGATTCTGCAGATCTGCCCTTGCTGCTGTCCCCAGCAAGGGTCACCTTGCTCTGGTGAGAGGGACAGTGTTTGGGTCTTGTAACATTTAAAAGGATTATGAAAAATCCATTATCAAAATAAAAATGGAAATAACTCTGCTGGGACTGGGAACAGCACTGACCAAGGCCATGGCTTCTGTACAAGCCTTGCAAAGCCTGACATTAGACAGAGGCTCAGCCCTCAGGCAGTTCAGCATCTCAGGAACAACTGAGTCAAGGATAAAACCCGCAGGAAGGTTTCCTTGGAGATCCCAGGAATTATGGGGAGTTTCACAGGGGCTGGGAAATGCACTGTATGTTTGCCAGTGAGCCCCAGTGAAGGTGTTGGCTCTGCCAGGGCTCACTGAGCTGGACATCCACCAGTAGGTCTGTTTCCTGGTCTGTCACTTCAGCTTAAAAACAATCTAAGAGCTAAAATTCCCACCGTTCCAAAGAGGAATGGATTTCAGCATTATTCTGGGCAGCTCAAAACATCCCGAAGTTACAACCCCATCACGCTGAACACGCTCTGCTGCTCCCCCAGCCTTGGTGACCAGCCCCTGGAAGCAGCAGCATCCATCCCCTCTCCGCGTGGCTTCCCGGCACTGTGCACAAACAGCTCTAATCTCTAACACTAATCATTTGGGGAAATCTGGTTTCCAGAGGCACTTAGTCCTTGGCCCAAGGCTACGGGACATCAGCCAGGCCACTTTTCCAAAACTGGGCTTGTTGTTGCTGTCTCTGCAGCTGGTTGGGAAGGTAACTGCTGGCGGGAACATCCAGCCCCCATGGCAGAGTTGGCCCCAGTGCTTTGTCTTCTGATTCTTCCCACATAAATGTGACTCGGTTTTGGGCACCATCTTCTTTTTCCTGCATCGAAGTACCAGTTTCTTCCCCAAGAGCTGGCCTGGCCTGGATGTCACCATTCAACTACAGGAATTAAGATTTATAAAACTGCCTGCCTGCTACCATGAGTTTTAGAGCTCCATAATTTGGGCACACAAAGCTGCTCCTGGGCCAAGCTGCTTCCGAGCTCAGCCCTGGCCAACAATGTCCTGGGGTAGGAGTTTGGGGCAAAAGAAACCTCTGTGGGAAGAGCATCTGGTAACACTGGCCATGGGAAGGCTTTGCCTGCGAGGGGCAGGGAGAACTGGCAGGTGCCCACCCAACGCTCTCACCTGCACACTCAAAGTGCACCTTGGTCATGAGTGCCCTCAGGGGTCCTTGGGGAGACAGGAAGCACTCTCCCCCCGTGGGGGGCTGGTTGGGGAGCAGGTCGATGGAGGCGAAGCCCTCCTCCCCCGTGGTGAGGTCTGTGATGTGCAGGGTGAAGGTGTAGCCCTCGCCATCCTTCAGTGCCCCCGGCCTCAGCACCAGGTTCATCCCCGTGTCCCCAGTGGAGGTCGTTGTTTTGTCCAGGATGAGAGACCTGTTCTTAAAGCTGTGTGCTGCCCATCTCTGAAGGGATGGAAAGACAGGAGAAGTTTTGTTTAAATCTGCAGTTATGTCCTTAAAATGTTTTCAGATTGAGTCTCTTATAAAAAGTAACAGATTTCTAGTGGGAGCGTCTGCCAAATTTGCAGTTGATAATTCAGCTTTAGTCTTGTGTGCTACAGCAACAAGAACTGGAACCTTTCCAAAATGTCTGGTGGGAATATTTCCACTGTGAGATCTACTTTAGTTTCTGGGATTACATCACCCTCCGACAGAATATTTCATAATACAGAGTACAAAACACAGGAAATAAATGAAGGACTGGTGGAGTCTCCACGGGATACCATGTTTTATATGCTTCAAGCTGAACATGGCCTGGGTGGTTACTGTTAATAGCACAAAAGTACAATTGTGATAACAAGAGAAACAGTGAGATAACCAGGCAGAAAATGCCAGGCAAGGACATGCTGGGCTTGCTGGGAGCAACAGGGCTGCCCGTTCTGAGACCTGCTTCACTCCACAGGCTGCAGGGATGCTGTGGAGTGGAATCAGGAATCACAGGAGGGCAGGAGGTACTCGGGGGATCAGGAGAGACTAAACCACCTCTGTTTGAGCCACCAGAATAACAGGTAAAATGCCAACCAGCATGGAGAAAAAACACTTTACCAAAGGTGAAGCAAAGACCAATGACTTTACCCCAAGCTTGGAGTCGTTGTGACAGTTCTGGCAGGTCCCCTCCAGGTAGACGTAGGAGCTCTTGCTGACTTCGTAGACAGACTGAGCCTTGCAGGAAACACACTCCAGGGACACGATAGGGACTCCTCCCCTTTTGATGAACACCTGGGAAAGCAAGAGGCTCCATCAGAAGATCTGACACCAAAATACAGACAACTAAAATGTAAGGACACATCCCAGCACCCAGTTCTGAAAGGGGGAATCGCTGTGCACCAGCTCAGCCTATGCTAAGGAAACAGGAGGAAGGGATTCCCAAAGGATTTCCAGTCAGATTTAAGCTACATCACTGTTCTCACATTGCCCAGTTCCATCACTGGTTTTCAAGAGCCACTCAATGCCAAACTGGGCCAATCTAAGTCATTCTGGATTTACTTTATCTATACTTTAACAACATAAATTGCTTTCAAAATGTTCCTCTGGCCCCCTGTGCTGAATTCCCAGCAAACCCTGCTTTGGCTGTAGGTTAGGGATGGAAGAACCACCTTTTCCAGAGAGCAGCATGTTGTTCCAGGGTTTTAGCTGGAATCTAACTGCACTTCTCAAGATATCTACCACACCTTCCTGGCAGAGCACCCAGAGAGAGCAGAGGCACCGGTGGCTCAGACACAACAGCTTTTGAGCTCTGACCCCTGTACTTTGTCTAAATTCCTTTAATCCCCAAGGAAACAGGCCTGTCCAGTCTTGGACAGAGCCCTCTGTCCTGGCATAACGAGCATTAGGAATTCAAAGACAGTAATGAAGACATTGTTTAACATGGCAGACTCTTAAAAGAGGATAAATATTCCCCAGCATTAAGTCTGAGAGCATTGAAGCTCCATTCATTCCTCCAGTATTTGCAAATTTCCTGCGACACTGGGATCATTGTTTTGCGCTCGCGCATGGAAACCAGATAGTACGGAATGTCCTTGAAAGACTATCAATTTCATTTTTTTCTTTTCATCCTCCAGCTCTGGTTTCAAACCCCGGCAGTAAGAGTTTCCACTTTCAGAGTAACTACACCTCTAATTGCCAAGTGCACCAGATGAACGTTCCTGACATGAACCGTCGGGCTGCGGGTGCGCTCGGCCTTGGGTTTAATGTGTCATAAACAACATGCACTTAAGAAAATCCTCCCTTCAAAAAATTTGGAAGGAGAGAAGAGAGGAACTGTTGACAGTAGAATTAAGCACCAGGTCTAAGGAAGCTCTCTCTGGGCAAAAACCAGGGAAGACCCTGCTGCTGTGGGATGTGAAGAGCCAAGACTGCATAAAGTGCTGGGAGAGCCACCGACCATGGCCGGGCTCCTTCGCTGGCCCATAGTGGGACTCAATGATCTTAAAGGTCTTTTCTAACCCACATGATTCTATACAGAAACTAAAAGAACTTGGTAGGAGAAGCAAAAAGTGCTGCCCAAGGAAGATGACTGTAAGATGGCTCTCTCACAGAAATACCAATGTCTGCTCCTGCCAACAACCTGGATGAGATCAGTTACAGAGCCCCAGTGATGCCCTAAAATCTGGGGACTAATTCTTCCCTGAGAGGGTGGGGAGGCCCTGGCACAGGTTGCCCAGAGAAGCTGTGGCTGCCCCATCCCTGGAAGTGTCCAAGGCCAGGTTGGACAAGGCTTGGAGCAACCTGGGCTAGTGGGAGGTGTCCCTGCCCATGGCAGGGGGTGGGAGGTCCTTCCAACCCAATCATTCTATAATTCTGTGACTCCCAGTTTGGCTGTGTCCAGCAACAGGCACCCAAGGAGAGCAGTGACAGTTGTCTGTGGTACGTACGGTTTGGTTGGTGGCCTCAGGACTCATGTCCCCCTTCCTGACGGTGAGGTCGAACGTGTACGCCACATCTGCTTCTAATTCAGCTTTGGGAATTGTGACAATTCCTTCACTGGCACTGAAATTCAGAGAGCACCCTGCAGCCGAGCTCTGCTTGCAAGGAGAAAAGAACTTTCAAACCCTCCTTGGTACGGGTGCAAGTCGGGTTAGTCCACAGCCAAAACATTCAGGTCCACACAGAGTCACTGCCACAGACCTCACTGTGCAGTGCCACCACTGGGGTGGGAGAAACAGGGCGTGTGTGGACAACAAAACACATCATCCTACTCTTCAGGTTAGTAAACAGTACTTGGAATACTCCTGTGTTTCATCTGAGCTTCAGATTCTTATTTTATAGCAATTAATTCTTCATTAAATAGCTTATAAACATTGCCAAGAATCACAAAAAGCTCACATTAACTCAAAAGGTCTAATCCACAGACACTTCACATCTTGCTATTTTGAGGCAAATAAACAGAAAACACGACATTTTACAAGCAAAAGAATCCCACATTCAATCAAAAAGTGCTCCTGAGGTGGATTTCCCATCAGGATCTGCAGGGCAGTTCTCTCTTGCCCCTCCATCAGTGCAGGGTCAGACCACTTCAGCATGTGAGGACAGTGACCTGCTTGTGACCACAACTTGTGGTCACTTGACCTCTCTGAAGTCTAACTCTGTCCCCTGATGGCATTAGAGACATTTAACTGTTAATGGGACAGGGACCAGAGCCCTCAGCCCCCAGAACTGCAGTCAGCAGCTATTTCAGGCCAGACATGTTTGTAGTGGAGCTGACGTGCAGCTGGAGCTCCCCAGCGGTCACCCTGGCTGTGCAAGACTGCTCTTACCTTGGAGGAGTACGTACAGGACCACTCGTACAACAGTGGGGTCTGTTCGCCGTCATCCAAGTTCGGGTCGTAGGACTTCTCCCCGTCCAAGATTAAGTCCTGAGTGTTGGACCATACACGGTATGACCCCCCATCAATAATTGGGACCAGCTTACTTGGGATCACAGTCACATTGGCAAAGATGCTTTTGGACAAGGGGGTATCTCCAAAGGAGACAATAAACATGAAGCAATAGTTCCCAACGTGCAGGGCGAGCTTTGGGATAACCAGCTGGGGCCTGTTCATGTCAACATTCGGCAGCCAGATCCTGCTGGAGTCATCCAGGTCCATGCAGCTGGGTGCTCGGTAGATCTCCCACAGGTGCTCTGTCTGGTACTTGATGCACCCTCGGAGGTCAATCTGTGCCTCCAGATAGTTCCTCTGGGATCGCTTCATGACTACCTGGGGGGGCAAGGCCAACTCCACCTCCGGCTCCTCACACTCCAGGACTTTGACGGTGACAGTGAGCTGGGCTATGAAGAAGCTGATGAGATTGGTGGCATTCACCTCCACCAGGTAATCCCCAGGACTCAGGTAGGAATAGTTGGCCACTGCAACCCTGGTTGTTTGAGTGGAAGAACCATCCCCAAAGCTCCACAAGAACTCAACGCTCCTGCTGCTGGGCACCACCATGGCTTCAAACAGTGCCGTCCTGTTGACAAAGGCATTGGAGGCAGAGAGGGAGACCTCGACTATTGGGTCTTGGACCTGGATGGTTCTGGTGATATTGACACTTCCCAAGTCATTGAAGGCACTGAGGTGAATCTCAAGCAGCCCTGCAGCTTCTGGAGTGTAGGAAACGCTCTCTCCTGACACAGTGACCACAGACCGACCTTGCTCTTTCCACAGGGAGAACTGCCAGGAGAAGGACACACGGGAGCCGCTCCCCACGCGGGCACTGAGGCTCTTCTCCGTGCCTGTGGGGATGCCCTCCTCACAGCAGTTCAGGAGCCTGACATCCCGGATGGCCTCCAGGACAGAGATGAGCACCTGGGCGTGTGCGATGCTGATCTGGTTCTGCACGGTCACAGTCACCAGGTAATCACCGCTCTTGGCGAACTCATGGGTGTACCTGGACCCGTTGAGCACCACAGAGTAATCCCCGCTTATGCTCACCAGGTAACTCACAGAGGTACCTGACAACATCCTGATCACAAAGGTGACCTGCTCCCCTGGCTCCACCACCTTCTTGCTGGCGAGAACTTCCAGACCTTGGATCCTGTCCAGCACTGAGATATTCCTGCTGGCCAGAGCCCAGCTGATGTCGTTGGATGCGTTCAGATGGACTGTATAAAGCCCTGCCGTAGGGAATGTGACTGCCACAGACTGGCCAGTCAAGGTGCCATTGGGCACCTCCCAAAGCCAGGTCACTTCAGTCCCTTTCTGCAGCTCCCCCTCAAAGACCACCGTGGAGCCTGATGAGACATACCTACAGTCCAGTTCTGCTGTCCCTATACTCAGCCCCTCTATAACCTCCTCTACACAGATAGAAATTGTTGAATTGGTTGAATTCAGCTTGTTTTCTGCTCCGACGACGACCTCGATCACCCCAGGGCTTTGGAAGGAGTGTATAATGAAGGGTTCAGAAGTAACAGGAGAGGAGCCATCCTCGAGGTACCACACGTATGTGATGCCAGTGCCACTGGTTATGGTGGCACTTATGTTAACAGAGGCATTAATAGCAGCTGGGTTGGGGAAGGCATAGGGCTTTAGGAGACCAAGGCTTTCAACAAACTCCAGTGTCCTGTTAACAGTGGCACATCCCAGCATATTGGTGGCCTTCAGATAGACAGTGTAGTTCCCAGCTTCGGGGACACTAAAGGAGAAGGTTTTCCCAGTGGAGGTCTGCACAGCATTGCCATCCCGCTGGACTACCCAGCTGTAGGAGATGTTTGTTCCCTCTCTCACCACGGCCTGCAAATGGAGTGTTTTGTTTGTTGGGAAATACATGTCCTCCACCAGGTCACCGCTGGCCACCTGCAGGCCCTCAATCTGCTCCAGGACGTAGACGTAGATGCTGTCCTGCAACGAGCTGATCTTGTTCTCTGCTGTCACAATGACGTTGAACGTGCCCACGGACCGGAAGGTGTAGGAAATTGTGGAGGAGCCTTGGATAGGAGTGCACCGATCGCAGAGGATCCACGAGTAGCGGATGGCAGTGCCAGCCACGAGGGTGGCTACAAAACTCACCGACCCATTCAGTGGCACCACTGTCCTGCTGGCATTGATGGTGAGGCCAAAGAGCCGACGTTTCACGGTGACGTCGATGGTGGTCTCGTTGGAGCTCACGTCGTTCTGGCCCATCACAGTAATGCTGTAACGGCCCGTGCTGTTGTAGGAGTGGGTGGCGACTTGCCCAGGCTGGGTAGTGCCATCTCCAAAGTCCCAGCAGTAACTCACTTTGGTTCCATTCATGCTGGCAGAGAACAGGTAGATCTGGTTCAGCTCCAAAACATCTGTCCCATTATATTCAATCTTCGCTACCCCAACTGGTTCCTGGACTTCCACAAATGCTGTGTCGTTGTTGAAAGAGACGTTGTTGGAGACGGTCACTGTGACCAGGAAGACCCCTGTGTTCTTGTAGGTGTAGGTCACCTCGGTCCCACTCGATCTGGCGGACTCGTTGTTCCCGAAATCCCAGCGGTAGCGGTACTGGTAGGGAGGCATGGCACTGACCTGGAAGGTGCTCTCTTCCCCAAGCCTCACAAAGTGCTTGGAAGGGAGAAGGGTGACATTGACTATCTCCGGCTCCACACAGACACTGGTGAAATAGTGAGCCTTGTTAAACCTGCTGGAGAGAGTCAGGGAGAGCAGGAATGTCCCGCTTCGGGTGAAGTTGTGCCTCACCCCAGGGTCCCCCCTGACTGTGACATTGGAGGAGCCATCTCCAAAAGTCCAGTCAAAGATGTACTCCTCAGGATTCCCTGTCACGTACGCGGTGAGCTGCACGTCCGGGTGCTCCAGGATGCAAGAAGCTGGCTCTATTTTGAGCACTTCCAGGACAAATATCCGAACAGGAACAGCCTGGGAGATGGAGTTCACGGGATTCACAGCAGTCACATTCACAGTGTAGTTGATGTCCTTTATGTACACGTGTTCTACCACTGGCTCCTGACTCCTCAGCACCGTCCCATCCCCCAGGTCGAACACCCAGGTGATGCTGTCCCCGGTCTGCACGGAGGCGTTGATGGTGACAGACGCTCCCAGCTCTGCTGCCTCGCCCGCGGAAACACGGAGCCCGCTGATCTCCTCAAACACCTGGTAGCACTCCACTGTCTCCACACTGCTCACGGTGTTGTTGGCTGTCACGGTGACGTTGTACACCCCTCTCTGGGCGTAGCTGTGGGTCACTGTAGGCTGGATCTCTGTGAGCAGGGGGGACCTGTCCCCAAAGTCCCAGGTGTACACGACGCCATAGGGGGACGGCAGGGGATGGGCTCGGAAGGTCACCGGGCGGCTCACGACTAAAACTTCCTCCTCTGCTTCCACCTTCACGTCAACCAGGTAACTGTGGACGTGAACTGGGGTCAAGTGCGTGAGGTTCTCGAACTGGTTGGACACGACAACCATCAGGGCATATTCTCCTGCATTGGAAGAGAGCAGAGCAAGACCAGGGTGAGGACATGTCTGTCTGCCCCTGTGCTGTGCACACCCAAGGCTTTCCCTGCTCCAGCCCACGACCAGCAGGAACTACACCAGGACATGTGCACAAGGACCAAACACCAAGTAAGGAGCCAGTCCAGCAGGTACAGAGAAAAGATTTTCTTTCTATTTGCCCACAGAACAGACCCTCCTTGTTGCCCATCCCTCCCACCAGCACAGACCCTGCCCTGCCCCTCATCTATCTATCCACTGAGACTGCCCAAAAATGGACTGTGTGTGGTAGACCTGCTTCTTACAGCGTGGCCAAACCTCTCCAAGAAACACAGTTATAGAGGATGGCAACTGGAGACTTCCAGTCACTGGCCATTCGTTCAGGAACAAGGTAATGACTTCCATGCCTTGGTTTTATTGGATGGTGTCTTGTAGTCCCCTCATAACAAAAACACCTGAGCCCCTTCTTCCCCAAAGAACCTTCCTGACCATACCTGGGTCTTGGTAGATGTGTGAAACATTGTGCTCAATGACAACCTCATGGACACTGGGATCAGGAACAAGGAAAGACTTGTTGTAGGGAGGTTTGAACAGGTATGTCTCCTGGACACCATCTCCAAAATCCCACCTGGAGAAACAGGTAAACAGTGTTACACTGCACAACAGGAAAATCATGGAAATCCCAGAGGAATCCTGGCCTGTCTTTCAGGTTGGGGCTGGGTTTTCCAAAAGAAACATAGGAAACAGCATGACAAGTATCAAAGCAGTAGCTGTGCCCAATGCTGAGAGGAGCACAGCAGTGGTAAGAGGAGGAGGAACCCAATATTAGAGCAGTGTTGCAATACTTTAAAGAGTGAACTGAACTACAGGTCCCAGCCAGTCTGATTGACCCACAGGGATTTCAAATTAACTAGGCAGCATCTGAGAGATGGACCAGCTGGCCCTGGGAAGAGAAACAGTGCAGGCAAGGTAAGATATGCACAGAAAGGTCCTAAGTTTGGGGAAGTAGCAAAGGACTCACAGGAACAGAGCCTCCACAGCCGAATCAACGTGCACCCTCGCTGTGAGCTCCACGGTGCTGTTCTGGGGCAGGACTGGCAGGACACCCACCACCGTCAGGTTCTTCATCTTATTCATCATCTCCACCGTGACGTTGTAATTGACCGTGAAGTTGCTGACGTGGTTGGAGGCGGTGAGCTGGGAAGGACAGTGGGACAGAGACTGTGCTGGGGATCACCTCATCCTGCTGCCCTCTGAGTGTGAGGCTTCACTGCACTCAAGATGTCCCACCAGGCAGGCGAGCAGGCCAGCGCAGAGAAGAGTGGCCCCTGGGGCAGGGAGGCAGGGCAAGAGCCTGGATGGCACTGGAAAGCAGCCTAGGCTGGCAGGTCACCCACCTGGCAAAGCCACCTCTTGCTGGAACCACCAGTACAGTCAGCCCAAGGAAGGACTGGTGCTACAGCAAGAGGGAAAGAGAGGAGCTTCTCATCCAGAGGCTCCTCTGGCTCTGAACTTGCCAGTTACCCCTGTGCTGGCTCCAACATGCCCTGTACAGCCTCCAGCTGCTGAGCACAGGCCACCAAGGGGACAACAGACACCTTGGGACAGGGGCAGATGAGTGGCTTCAAGCACAGAGAGCAGGGATGGGAGAGGCTCATAAAATCAAGCACATGAAGTGCACCTCCAGGATCCTGGTGTGGTGGGCACAGAGAGAGAGACCAAGGCTGGGCCGAGGAGGAAAGAGAGGCAAGAGACACAACAGAAATAGAGCAGGATCCTCAAGATTATTTAGGCTTGAAACACTGACAGGGCACCTGGTGACAGAGCATCTTGCCACCTCCTCACCTGCAGGAGCTGCTGACAGAGGGACCCTGCAAACCCAGTTGAGTAGAGATATCAAACCCAAACATGTAAGAGAAGTTCATGTCTAGGCTTCTGTGACTGCTACACTGAACCCAGTGCCCCCCAGGCTAATGGCACCTTGTCAGCTCTGTAAGTGAAAGCGCCCCAGGCTTGTCAGCACAGTGCTTCACCCAGCAAATTAGTGCTGCACCAAGCAAATTAGTGCTAGCGTGGCCTTGGAGCTGGGCCTGGCGTCTCCTCAGGAAGCCAAGTCACCCTGCAAGAGGATCAAGCACCTTGGATGAGAGCAGACTCCACCTGGCAGTACAGGACATGACACAGAGAGATGTTCTGGCCAGAGATAAACTCCTGTTCCACAATACACACCCCCCTTGGCCCAGACTCTCTGCTCCATCCTTCTGGGGCCATGACAAAACCCAGTTCCAGTCTGCATCAGGAGGAAGAGAACAGGACAGAGAACAGAAGAGCTTGTGGGAGGTCTGTCCTGCCTACAGAAGTCTTATGTTTGCATCTTGCCTCTGCCTGGTTCTGAATCCGTATCTCCTGCCTCATTCCTGCTGGGGAGGAGGAAGCACAGACACTCCGTGAGCAGAAAGGAGAACAAGGAGAAAAGAGGAGAAAGCAAAGATGAGGAATAAAGTGAAGTAATGGAAGAACAGAAGAAACTATTTGCATTTGCAAGAGCAGCTCAATGAGAAATAGCAGATGAGCTCGTTGGGAGCACAGTGAAAACCTCAGCTCAATTCTGCCTTCTCCTCTCCCTGCTGCTCTTCCCGCTGAGTTTGTGGGATGAGATGGAAACCCAGGGTTGAAATGGTATCATGGGAAAGGCCTTGGCTTACCGAAAGCTTGTACACGGCTGGGCTTTGGTAGATAACGTTGAAGACAACATTGTAAAAAGTGAAAGATGGCTTATCATCTACTGTCCATCGGAAAGTCACATCTGACCCAGCCTCCATCACAGGGATGTAGCTCTGAAAGGCATGAGAACATTTCATACTAGTGCAAGAGAAAAGCATGCCCAGCACTTCCCAGGAGATCTCCAGCTGAACTGGAGAGGGAGCAGGGTCAGACTGGGAGGCACCTCACACCTGCAGACAGTGCCCTCAGAGCATGACACAGAGGTGACACATCGTCTGGGGCTCTGCTGCTGATGGAGAAATGCAGACCCTGACCAGCAGAGCAGGGAGCACACCCCACACTCCCTGCTCCCACAGCCCAGCACTCTGCTCTTGGGATCAGGTCTAAAAAACCTTCTGATATCTGCAAATAAACAACTCGGCTTTAGCTACACCTGTAAGCTGAGCCTCTGACCCTCGCCCATGGACGGTGCCTGACCCAAAGGCTGAAGGGCTTGACCTGCCCTGTCCTCACTCCAGTAGTGCCTCCTGAGCAGACTGTGGCAGCCAGGAAGGGTGAGACCAAGAGGTGGAGGTGCAGGATCTGCTGGAAGCAGCCAGAGCTTGAACAGAGCATTTGGGGCAGTTGCTGAACAGGTTCCCAGGGCTGCAGCTCTGGGGACAGGGGCTTGGAAAACAAAAAGACTGGAAATGCCAGAGGAACCCCAAGACTTGGACGGATGAAGCTTTTTTACAGCTTCAGCCAGCTGATGTAAGGATTTAGCAGAGCAAATCTGAACGTCTTGACAAGTCAAAAGAAGGTAAATACTGGCCTCTCATAACGCCTCTGGTTTCTGTGGAAGTGGAAAGCCAGTATCCCCCTCGCAGGAGGTACTGCCTTACCTCTGAGGGGATTCAAGGGAACGTACAGCCAAGCTGCCTTCCTGCTGGAGAGCACCAGTGCTTGTGCCACATGCCTGTGTCTGCAGCAGCGCGGGCAGCACAGCCTGGGAGCTTAGCAGCAAGCAGTGCTCCCCCCAACCCAGCCTCCCCAGAGCCAAACACACACCTACGGGCTAAAGGGGAAGGCTAAAAACCCAGCTGGTGAATTAAGGGCGGCAGCCACCACTCACCACCCGTGTGTTCAGCAGGACCCTGCTCTCGGGGTCGGGGGTGGCCCTCAGCCCGCGGATCGGCTCCTCCACCTTCACCGTGACCGTGATGTTCTGGGAGCTCACGGCATTCTCCGCCACCAGCACGTGGGTGCTGAGCCCCTCCCTGAGGCCGCTCAGCTGCACCACAGCGAACCAGGTGTCGTTGTTGTCCCTGGCACACTGCGCCGTGAGCGGTGCCACGGCCGCCGGGCAGGCCCCCGTGAAGGGCACGCTGTGGTTGTCCCCCAGCCAGGTGGCCGTGGCGTTCACCCCCGAGGACAGTTTGAGCACCAGGGTGGTGTGGTTGGTGGGCAGGTAGACCCTGCTGCCCTGGGGAGGGGGGTGGATGACACGCAGGCCCGACACCCGTGAGGCCACCCGGAAGCTGCAGGACAGGTTGGCGCTGAAGACCCCGCTGTCCACGCTGGCTCTGACCGTGTAGAGACCGGGCTGGTCCAGCCCCGTGTTGTGGGGGCTGAGCACCGGGACCAGCTGCTCCTCGGCATAGCGGACACGCAGCGAGCACACGGCGCTGTTCACCCAGGGGGGGCCCACGGAGCCCTCGGACGGGCCCGGCGCCCACTCGGAGGAGTTCACACGGAGCACGTTGGTTCTGGATGGGGATGTGGCACTGGGCTGGCACTGCAGGAAGGAGCCCGAGCCTGCATTGTGCTGGATGCTGAAGACATCCCCAGCCCTGACAAAGATATTTTCTTTTCTGAATGAGACCTGCAAAGAGTGGAGACATTTTTGGATTAATGCGTCATGTTAGGAGCACTCAGCACCAAGCTCTTGCCTGGGCATGATGCTGGATGTCCTGCCAAGGGGAAACCAATAGAAGAGCTGCAGATCCAAACACAGCACAAGGAGACCTTTCTCCACCCTGTTCTCCTTGGCCACTCTGAATAAAATGTGCCAACACTGAAATCAGCTTTATGCTCCATCTCCACTGTGTTAATGCCATGGGAACAGCCCAGGGAATTTGCACGGCCTTTTCATAGAATCATGGAACCACAGAAAGGTTTGGCTTGGAAGGGACCTGAAAGTTCATCTCATTCCACCCCCTGCCATGGGCAGGGACACCTTCCACTAGCCCAGGTTGGTCCAAGCCCCATCCAACCTGGCCTTGGACACTTCCAGGGATCCAGGGGCAGCCACAGCTTCTCTGGGCAACCTGTGCCAGAGCCTCACCACCCTCTTTTGACCCCTCTGACCAACTGTGCTTGGCAACAGGGAGTCCCTGGCTCAGAGCTATGTCATGGCATGTGTGACACTGGGCACATCCTTTCATTTCAGTGGACTTCAGTGTCTCCATCTGCCACAACTCAAATTTACCCAAAGCCCTCAGGAGAAAACTGCCCCACCTACCCACTGGTTACAACAGCTAGTGTAAACACTGACCTGATACTGGGAAGAGGGGCCAGCTGGTACTGTAAAGAGAAATTCCTGGTGGAGTTCATAGCTGGGCTGGCTGTCGTTGGGCTGCAGGGCCCCGGGGGCAGGGCTGCTGGCAAAGGAACTGTTGTTGGCACACTCGGTCGCGTTGCAGCAGTTGTTGTGGGACGAGCACAGATCAGTCAAATGACACCACTGGAAACCAGGAGGACATTCCAGCAGCGTCCAGTTCCCGTCATCCTGAGCAGGATGGAATGGTTCCGTAGCATTGCTTCCCTCCTGATAGTCTGGAAGAAGTGAAAAAGAAAGCAGAGA
Organism: Pseudopipra pipra; assembly: GCF_036250125.1. NCBI lineage: Eukaryota > Metazoa > Chordata > Aves > Passeriformes > Pipridae > Pseudopipra > Pseudopipra pipra. The sequence goes on from NC_087564.1 coordinate 15,664,480, forward strand.
TCACCATTCTCACAAGTAACACTCCTGCTGCACTTCTTTCCTCCAAATCCACCATTTTTTCCACTCAGATGATGGCTCCACTCTTAGTAAAAGTCGAAGCTGCAGCACATGCTGGTGCTACTGAAGTGCCTTGTTTCACTGGAAAAATTCACAAAGATCATTAAAACCAAAGCTGTCTCTTTTCCAGTGAGAACACACCAATTTGCACTCTAAAAGAGATCTGTGCTTGAGCAAAAGCAAGTCCAAGAGAAAGCAGAGCTGGCTCTGACTTTGAAAACACATTAAGCAACTTTTCTGAAGTTAATGTTTCCATGTCAAAGTATCAGCTTGTCAGTGTCAAAAAAGATCCTTTTGTAACCAGCCAACCCTACGGCTACAACAAACATTCTGCTGCAGAATTAATTGTTGCCAAAACTGTGACTGTTGAGCTGTTGTACAAGGAATAAAAGGCTTTTTAGATTATCTCATCCATCAGGAAGAAATGGGCTCAGGAAAATGTTCTTCCTTGTTAACCCGTGGGGCCAGATGGACCAGAACACATTCCCATTTGACATGTGCCTTCCCAAAGCAAAAAAGTACAGCTCAGAAGATTAATTGACTTCTACACACGCTCCTTTCACTCACATTCTCTTCATGCATGGAGAGAGGCTTCTCCCTCTATTATTTTTTCCAGGATAACCACTTCTCCAAGGCAGTCTCAGGCTGTCCAACCCTCCCTGCAGATCCTGCATTTTGACCTCCTCAAAAAACAGAACCAAATCTCTGAGCCTTTAAGGTCAAAGCTTTGAAGCCAGAGGGGCCACAAGGCCACGTAGTTTGACATGGCCCTGATGCCATCCCCTCCCACAACCCCACAAGCGCTGAGGAGATGTCTCACCTTCTCCATCCATTGGCCTGTGCACCTGGAACCTCACTTGGACGGGCTGATGCAGATCCTGTGTCACAAACTCCAGGGCAGTCAGATACCCCTCGTGCCTGAATGCCAGCTCAGGGAACTCCATCACCTGCCAAACACACACAGCTCTCACCTGCCTGTGTCTCCCTGGGCTCCCTGGGCATGGGCAGGGTGAGCAAACCCTTCTCACCTGCTCAGCCTGCCATGGCTCTGACAGCACAGCTCCAGTCAGGTTCCTCACGGCCTCAGGTGTGTCAAACACAGCGTCGCCCTCAAAGAAGTTTTCAGCATTTAGGAGAACTCCTGTTTACAAAGGAGATATTTGAACAAAGCCCATGAGACCCAGCGAGGACTGGGGCATTCCCTCCACCCTGCAAAGCTGCAGCAGGGCTTGGACCTGACCCCTTGTCACTCCAGCTGTGCTGGAGAAGCAGCTCTGTAACTCTGTACCTCCTTTCTTCTTCTTACACGTGTTTTGATTTCTTTCTCATCCTGCACAAGTCACGTTTGCAGCAATTTTGACTTCTAGGAACTTTGCAAACACTCCTCCCTTCCAACAACTAATTATTTGCTTTGAATTTTAGAGCACGAGGTGCACCCCTCATATTCCCTGTGCCCCTGGACTTCCTGGGAAATGTGTGCAGGACCAGCTGGTTTCCACCAGCAGCAAACACCTCTGATCAGGCTCTGGGGACTGATGCTGCCCCTCTGACCAGGGCCAGTGCCCTCTTCCTAGCAATGGCTCTTCCTTCTGGCCTAAATCTTCTCCCATATTTCATGACCTCTCTAATGCTGTTTATTCCTCCCTATACTGCTTTGGGATATTTGGGAAGCTGCAAAAACACAGACCTGCACAGCACACACCATCTCACACCTTTTTAAGTCATCAGGCCCCAACGTCTCACAAAGTACACGATGCCACAGAAGGACACCAAGCCACCAAGGTATCACCACTGGCCTCCTGCCAGCAGCAGAGGTTGCTCAAATAACAGGGAAAAGCTATTTCCAGAGCTCTGCCTCAAAGCTTCACTCCTCTCCCTCCTTCTGCTGATGGGAAAGACTGGAGTAGGCCAAATTCTTCCCTTTGGGCTAAAGTTGGGTTTCTGGAAGCTATCAGCCAAGCCTCTGCTGGGAATATTGTTACAAGTCCTACTTGTTCTGTGGTGATGCTCTAGATGACCCTCTCTCTCCACGAAACCCTATTTTTCCTTGCCACGTGTCACTGAGAGCAGGATGTGCCAGTGACCTGCCTGCCCACAATGCTGGGGGGGAGGCAGAGCCCACCTCTGGGTTTGTACTCGCAGACGTAGCTGTGCTTGGCCATGCACAGGTCGGTGTTGCACTGGCCCGTCGGGCCCATCCGGACGCAATGGTCAGCGTTGGAGGGATGGGGTTCTCCTGGCAGCCAGTTCTGACAGCTCTCCAGATTAAATCCTTCCCCTCTTTGCTGCGCTCCAGAGCTTGCAAAATCATTGAATCCAATCCAGACATCGAGGCTCCTTCAAAAAAAAATATGAAGGGGGAGGGGGGATTTCAGGAAATCATGAGTATTAGAAAGAGCTGGGAGAGCTGCCATCTCTGGTTCTCTCTAAAAATAATAACAGCTTCATCGGGGTGTCACAGGCTGCATTTAATGGAGCCTTTTAGTTCCTAAAGGGTTTCAGTAACTTTCCGTTCTGCCACCAGAACCTGGCTCCTCAGTAACAGTCCCTCCACAGCACACCACTGCTCTCCAACAGCCCCTCACACCTCTGTCCCACGAGCCTGCTGAGGGTGGGGAGGCCCTGGCACAGGTTGCCCAGAGAAGCTGGAAGTGTCCAAGGCCAGGTTAGACAGGGTTTGGAGCAACCTGGTCTAGTGGAAGGTGTGGTAGGGGGTGGGACTGGATGAGCTTTAAGGTTCTTCCAACCCAAATCATTCTGTGATTTTATGATTCTATGATTCTGTAATGAGCAGGTTGACTTGAATCTCACTCTCCTCAGAACAGAGCACTCTGTTACCATGACCTGCCCACACTGCAGCTTAAATGACCCTCACAGACTCTTCTGAGCCTGTTTTGAGTCCTGACCTAAGAGGAATGTTATGGTCAAACAGAACTGTCCGAGAAAGCTGAATCCTTCAGAAAACTTGTGCTTCATCTGTGCAGACCTGGGGGATTTGCCAATTCTCCACTGCAAGTGCAATGGGCACCAGGGCAGGATCAAAGCTCAGTGGTGCCAGGTCTGGCAGCTCCTGTTCTCTTGGATGCAGCTCCTGGAGCCAACCAGCTCCTCAGCCACCAGGGAGCAGCCAGGGTGGATAAGCAGAGGCAAAGCACTGCAGGCAGCTGAACCCCACATACACACAAAACTGCCAGGCTTGTTTTAGGAATATGAAATGTCCCTTCCCCATTTGGAAACTGGCTGAATCCCAGCAGAGATTCTGGTGGGAAGTGCTGAGCGGTCTTTCATAGCCACAGACAGCCTGGACAACTGTTTCTAATTGCACCCAGCAGAAAGTGAGGCACTTGTTCCATATTAACTTCTCCATATTAACATCCTGCACCCTTCCAACCCCTCAGCTTCTTCTCCATACTCCCTCCTGCAGTTGCAATCAATCCTGCCATGACCTTGCCTGCCCCAGTGTGCTCCTGGGGTGGTACCACGGCTCTGCAAAGCAGGCTGGGGAGATAAGTGGTGTCTCTCCACCCCCAGGCCCACGCCAGATGAAATGATTCATGAGGTCATGCTGAAAAACGATGACAAAAATAACTGTTCTGTGAATCAGTAGTTTTCACTGCAAATATGATCTAAAAGTAAATAAGGGCTGTGTTCTGCTCCCAAACCACTGGCAGGGGATTAGGGAGAGCAGGGTAGGAAACTGCTTGCGTGCTGCCATCAGGAAAACTCAGTGGAGATTTTCCTTTTCTAATTCCAGCTATGACCTAACTGCAAAAAGAAAAAAAAAAAAAAAAAAGGAAAGAAAAAAGGGAGAAACTAAAAGAGAAGCTGCTGGCTGGCTTCCATCCTGCCCCACTGCCTGGCCTGTTCCCTTGCAGGGAGGAACAGGAGGACTCTGAACACACTTTTTTGAAGCAGGGTGTGAGAATCCCTCTGCCTCTGAGGAAGGACCGAGCTACCCTGCTGGGGCAGAAGGAGCAGAACAAGCCTGGAGAGGCTTGGAATGGGAGAGGGGCTCCCTGTGCTACCCAGAGGGGAAATTGGGTTCCCCTGCTTCTGGAGGCAGGGAGAGACTAACTCAGCACATGCTGCTCCTGGGGAGGCCATCCCACATCAGGAGAAAAGGAGAGGACAGTGGTGCTGCTGCTCTGATGGAAAACAGCTTCCTGCTTCTACCATTTTCCCATCAGAAGCTATGGAAGCTGCATGTTCCAAAAACCTGCAGCTCGGCCGCTTTGCCTTTTATCATCAGGGAAACTGCATTCTGGAACTGCCTCCTGCATGTTTATCTGAATGGATTAATAAAATAAACACAGGCAATAAAGGGGGCTGGGGGAGACCAGCGTGGGGCAGCAGCTGGGGAACAGCCTGGGCGGCTCAGAGCCCTCGTGGTTTCTGTGCACCGTCAGCCCCGCACGCAACGCCTGACACACCAGAGCACCCAGTGACCAGCTCCTAACCCCGGGAGAGGGACAGCCTCCTCTGCCTTAGAGTAGGGAACACATGTTTGCAATCTCAGGATAAAGCCCCGTGTGAAGGGAACAGGGCTCGGACACAAGGCTGGGAAGAAGGGGCTGTCAGCCCTCGAGCAGGACCCTTCAAAGCCTACGTCACACGCAGCTGTTCCCTTCCTTGTGCTGTCTGGGATGTGTTTTTGAAGAGCCCATCTCCCACATCTGCAGCTGGGAGTGCTGACAAGGGCTGTCAGGCCCTGAGAGCTCTCCTGGTTGTCCTCCCTCCCCCCCAAAAGGGCTGGCTGGGGAAAGGGCACTCAGAGGGGCGGATTTAATCAAAGGCTGACACTTGCAGTGCTCTCTGTTTATAAAGCCCAGTCCTGAGGTGGAACAGATGCTGCTGGAGCCTGAAACTCGGAGAGGAGTCAACAGGATGAGAAACAAAAGGAAAAAAGGGTCTGGGCTTCAGGCTGCAGCTGTGTCTGGAAAGGTGCAGGATCCTGTCTGGGAGGCAGGACTGCAGCACTGCCCTGGGCTTTGCTACAGTCGAGACCACGGCAGGACCCTCCCTTTGGACCCCTGTGCAGATGTGACCCCAGGAACACTAAGCCTGTCCCTAGGTGATCCTGACCCCTACCCTCCTCACTCACCTGATGACACGAGCAACCAAGAAGCTCTGGATCTCGGGGCTGCTGACAAAAGCCAGCTCTCCATTGTCGTGCTCCTGGCAGTGCCGCTGGGCCTCCAGCCACTCCGCCTTCTCCACCACCAGCTGGTAGCAGTGGTTATTGCCCGGGAACACCAAGCCATCGGGGGGGCACATGGGGTGAACTGCTGCATAAAGAACACAAACGTGGTGTCCTTTCTCTGGGCCACGTGTCCCAAGCCAATCTGGAAAGAGGCTCCAGGAACGTCCTGGCCCTGAAGCCAATAAAGCCCGTCCGCTGCTGAAGTGCAGAACACTGCCTGCCCAGCCAGGGGAGCCCCAGAGGAGTCATCCCCTCCCATCCCTCACTGGGGAGGGAGGCAAAGGGAAGGCCCGGGATGCAGTGCCACCCCTCCCTTGCCCAGCACCCCCCAGCCAGCCCTGCTTACCCCTGCCCAGCTCTCCAGCCTGTGTGATCCCGTACAGCACCACGAGGCCGGTGCCACCTCTGTTGCGGATCTGGATGTCCAGACTCTCATTCGTCTTGACCAAGGAAGGACACTGCAGCTCCAGCTGTTGGGGTGAAGCCACCACCTCAACTTCTGCCTGCTTGTACAAGACCTTGGTGCCCACCAGGATGGTGGCAGTGACATTGTACCGCCCGGGTAAGGCATACGTGTGCACAGCTGCATTTCCAGTGGTGTTGAGAACCTCTGTCTGGTCCCCAAATTCCCACAGTAAAGTGCTGACAGCGATGGGAATACTGACATTGAAGAGCACAGCCTGGTGTAGGTTGTACCGGGGCTGGAGTCCTGTGAAAGACACAGGCAGCTGTGCCTGGAAGGGCGAGGGGACGAGTGACGGGCCACCACAGCCCTGCCCGGACAAATGCTCAGTGCAAAATGGCAAACAGCCAGAGGAAGAGTTTGTTTCATGGGCAGTTCCACACAGACACTGCCCCAGGGAGCTGAAACCTCCATACTCCTGGTCTTGGGCATAGCACAGGGCACTGCAGGTCTCCTCGCTGAGGTTCCCGGCGTGGACAGACGTGAAGAGGACGACAAGTTCAGCCCCTTCCGTGTGGTTGCTTGTCAGACACGTGATGTACTGAGCTCCTGTGGGACAGAACAGAAGATCCTCTTGCAAACTGACACTGTGAAGCCAAGACCCTCCAAGAGACACCACCCCACGCTCCCGGGCATGGAATTCTCCTGTGCAGCTCCTACTCCGAGCATTTCCTTTCTGAGACTCGCCTGGGAAGTCTTTAATCCCTCAGCAACAGTTTCCAAACTCTTTATGCTAATTAATGATGACAGAAATAACAAGCCAGTCACACAGATTTATGGAGCAGCTACACTCAGTAAATAAAACGAGGCTTTGGAGAGCCTGACAGTCCCATGGGACACGGAGCCGCTGTGTCTGACACTCAGAGGAGCCCCAAGGACTCGCCACCAAGTGAGACCATGACAAAAGGTTGTCCCTTGGTGGTACCCAGGTCTGGTGCAGCCTGTTTCACCAAGTGCTGCCTGGGACAGCCAGCAACAAGTCCATAACCAAACACTCTTGGGCAGTGGCACATCAGAGACTTTTGGGAGACACTGATGGATTCTCCACCAGGACCATGCTGGAATTGGGCAGACCCTGCAGCCACCTCCCTCCCTGGGGAGAGCCAAGAGCTTCCCACCTACCCGCAGGCAAAACGTGGTGCTAGAGATGAGGGCAATGGCAGGCACAGCCTGCACCCAGAGCTGTGGAAGGATAAACACTGGGAGGATGCACGGAAACAACACGTGCCCCAACACACACATGCACACACAGCACAGAGAGCAATGGCAGCCACGACAGCCCCATTCCCTGAGGGACAGTCCATTCCCTTGAGTTTAATTTCCCCTCTCTGGCTTGCACGGGGTGGGACATTTCCCTGCCACAAACACCCAGGCAGGGCCTCTCCCTCGGCCTCTGCCCACGCAGCTCGGCCACGTTGGCTCTGCTCTTCCTGCTGGTTGCTACAACATCTCCCCCAAACATCTCAACAGCTCCGTGTGATCTTCCCAGATCGAATCCATCCAACTGTCCAGCTTCCTCCACAGCCTCCCTGTGAATGCTGAGCCACTTCTCCTAAGAGCAGTCCCACGAGGAGGACCACGGCATGGGAACTACTCTGTTTTTACCACCAGCCTGGTCATTCTTCACTCCCTGCCAGTCAGTAACAACTGTCAGTAGCTGGCAGGCTGTCCCAGCCTACTCCCATTACACTGAATTACCCAGAAGACAGCCTCACATTATTGTTTCCACCCTGGCTTAAAGTAGTTCAAGAGGGAATAACTAATTATCAAGGGCAGTAACAGTGCCAGTGTTTTTCCCTTTGATAATTCCTGCAAGATGCTGCAAGCTGGAGTGGCTTTGCTGGGGAAAGAGGAGAAACTACAATCCAGATTTTGCTCCTGGGGAGGCCTGTGCTTTACCAGGCAGCTCAACTGGCTCCCACCAGCTCCGGATCCCTCAGCCTCATCCCTGTATTCTCCTGTCACACAGCTCCAGGTCCCTCAGCCCTGCATCCTCCTGTCATGAATTAAAGGAGGTGCCTGATCCCTGCTGTGGGGAGCACTCTTCTTCCCTCTCCCTCACTCAGGGATAGCTGAGCATCCAGGCACCATTAGTTTTTCTTGGGCTCCCCCTTTCCACCTCCAGTTAATCACTGCCTGATGTTTCTGCTGGCCAAGCTGTCAGAAGAATGCCCCAGGAGCAGGTGACGAGCTGTGGATCGGGGCAGTGCTCATTCAACACTCCTGTTACCTGCAAAGACCCAGAAGGTGCTCAGGTCCCATCAGCTCCCATGACATTTCACTGCTTAAACTCACACTGTTGAAACCTTGAGAGAATGAAAGCCTGAGGCTGGAGGTCACTGAGCCAGTGCGCTGTGTTGGCTGCCTGATGCCTGGTGTGTAATCAGCGTTAATCCCAGCCCTGATGTGACCGACTGGATCCCTGAGGCACCAGGGTACAGCCTGTGTGCCCAGTATTTGCTTAATTACATTACAACTGGTGACTTGAAGTCTAAAGAAGCCAATGTGAGCCCAGCTGCCCCGGGGCCCATCGCTGCCCCTGGTTTAACCATCCCCACCCCCAGGGTTTCCTTACCACAGGTGGCATTGGGGAACGGGATGTCGAAGAGGGACAGGTTTGCCACCTCGGGGGGGTGGGCACATCTCGTGTCTGACGCCTCAAGAACTCTCACTTTTCTGTCTTCCACCCAGCGGGGCAACCAGGACAGTTTGCAGTCACAAACAAATGGATTCCAACTTAAGTTTCTGTCAGAGGGAGATCAGAAATAGTTGGGGATTAGTGTGACATGTGCTAAGCGTTAATTACAGCAGTGTGCCGAGCCCTCCCTGTTCCCATCTGTGCCACTCCACTGAAAGGCTTTGGAATAACTGGGAGGGGAGTTAATGAATAGGGAATCAAGCAATAATTAACGTGATTTTTCTAGAGGCTGGAATTAGGCAAGTACTCCAAGTACTTTTTTAACTCTACAAATAATTGTCGCAATTAGAAGCAAATGACAGACACAATCTTATATCTAAAATAATCTGACATCCAACAGCCCCTGGATGTGAGGGAGCCTCTCCTGCTCTGGGAGACTATTTACAGCTCCATTAAAAAATAGCTAAGAGAATAAAATTGATCTGTCAAAAAAAGAAATGCAAAGTCAATGATAATCTTTCCATGTGGCAGTTTAATGAAAAGATGGAAACTTTAATTGCAGCTAAGCTTGATCCAAATTACAGCCTTTGGCACTCAGCTGAGAGCAGGATGGAGCTGGAAGCTGTGTGTGGAGCTGACGCCATCAGGGCTGAGCTGAACCACGACTCTGGGGCTGAAAGCACCACTTTGCCATCAGCCCAGCAGAGACAGGCTCCCTGGGACCCAGCCCGGGGCCTTTGTGTCTTTTAGAGCCACCTGAGAGCAAAAATGCAGAGCTGAGAATGCCCTTCGTGTCCCCTCCTCGGGGAGAAGGTGGGTCTGAGCTTTTCTCTTGCTTGCCAAGAGGGCTTGCATGGGGTTAATCCTTTGGCTCCTTCAGACACAGAACTGCCACTACTGCTGTGACTTCATGGATCTGTCTGGAAATGTGTGGCTTCCCCTTGCCTCCCTCCACATAACAACAAAAGCTTTCATTACTTCAATTAAAAAACAGAACCTAAAATAATCGACTGACTGAGGGACACCACCTTCAAGTACCTTGGACACCTCAGGCAGGACCTACCATGTTGCAGAATCATCAGATCCCTGGTCCCAAGGCGTGACCACACAGACAGGACAGTAAGTGTGACCCAGAGCATGGTCAGAGACAAGAACCTCAGCAGAGCTGCTGTGGGAGAGAAGCAGGGAAGACAAAAGGCAGTGGCAGGGGTTGGAGTTATCCAGGAGACAGAAGCAAATCTAGGAAGAGGTCAGGCTTGAAGGACAACAACAGGACCCAGGAGTAGGACACAGACTAAGAGACTGGAGACACCCCAAAAGGCAGCAGCTTGGTTGGGTACATGCCCAAGATCTCCCTGAGAGATCCCACCCCAGCAGGAAGGCAAGAGCTGTTCCAAGAAAAGACCTAAATAAAAGAACTGGGAAACAAAGCGAATGAACTTACATTTCACTTAAATTAAATAAATTATCAAATATTCCATCTTCTAATGTAGAAATCTGGTTGTGGCTTATATCTCTGTAAAAGAGGGAAAAGGAAACTTCATCACGTCTGTAGTCACCTCCTGGTCACTGCAGCTTTGTCACCATTTCCTGGGAGGGTGGGGAGGCCCTGGTGGAGTTTTCCTAGAGAACCTGTGGCTGCCCCATCCCTGGAAGTGTCCCAGGCCAGGTTGGATGGGGTTTGGAGCAACCTGGGCTAGGGGAAGGTGTCCCTGCCCATGGCAGGGGGTGGCATTGGATGGGCTTTAAGGTCCCTCCCAGCCCAACCCATTCTGGGATTCTGTGATATTCCACGCTCTAACACACATCTTGTGACAATTCTCATTCTCTGGCCTCGATCTCCTCTCCATCCAGCAGCACAGAGGGTCAAAATCCTGTCCAACCCTCAATGCCAATTAGCAAATCACTGCACTGAGCAGCTGAAGGCCTTGAGGAGGGAGCTGTGGACACCACTATCTGGGGCTCAGCAGAGGAGGCCAAACACAACAAAGTAACCTGTGAAAAACACCAGCACACGGGCAGGGCCCAGCTCAGCTCTGCAGAGGGGCTGCAGGACTGGGGGGCAAGGGGTACTCACAGCTTTGCCAGCGAAGTCAGGCTTCTGAATAGCTGAACATCTAAACCACTGATCTTGTTGTTGGAAAGATCCCTAGGGAAAGAAAACACCATTTTCAGCCTTTGTTCAACCCTGTTTTGTCACATCTCCATCACCAGACCTTAGAAGAGCCTCTCTCCGAACTCCAGCCAGGCTCCCAACTGGAAGTTTGGTGTGTTGAAGTGGAGCACTTTTCCCAGCCAAAGAAAACACCTTTCCCAACCATAAAGCATTTGCTCCTCATATAATGTGCAGACAGAGGTCAGGACTCTCATTGTGTGCCTCACCTGGAGCAATGACAGCCACGATAAACGTGGCACTAAACGTGATGCATCCTTTTAAAAAACAGTCAGGTCAAATATATGTTCAAAGAAGTCATTAAGAAATAATTTAGACTGAAGTAGTAATTAAGTTTAAGAAAAATTTAAGAGGAACTTCCAAGAGCATTTCTCGTGCCAAAGCCCTGATCAAGTAATTACACAATTGATGCGTCAATTCTACGTTTTAAAACATCTTTTTGTCTCTTTAGAAAAGCTTAAAATGGAAGAAGAAGCAACAAAGAATATTTTCCATTTGATATCAGGGCAGACTGTCCTTCTAAAAGGAACACTGCTTAAAAAAACCTCCACTCTCTCCCAGTAGCACCAGCTCATCCAAACCAAACCGTCCTGTCCAGCCCAGCTCTCTCCTCACCCCCCGTCCTCTTTCCCAATTTTAAATGTCACTCAGAGAGGTGAAAGTTTCGCTGATCAGCCTCCACTTGTTCCCAATAAAGTTCACATTTTGGCTTCAGACAAATCTCCTTTGGCCTAAACTTTCTTTTAGCAGCATCAAAACACTTACTCTGAGCCCATGTGATGGTCCTTATCCTTCCTGGATCTCCAGCAGAGCTCCAGGGAGCAGACAGGGCTGGACACACCGTGTCCTGCTCCCTCCTTTCTCACCTTTTACCCTACAGGCACCTCTCCTCACTTCCCCTGGCTGTCTCACTGCTTATTTTTACCCCTTAATCAATTAATCCTTGGTTTGATCTGACATTTAAACTTCATTTATCCAAATGAAAATAATTCTGCCAAACTGGCAGGAAAACTGTGTATGATTCCAGGAAACTCTGGGGGTAAGTAATGGGGATGGATGTCTCTCTAAAAGGTTTATTCTCCCTGATTTTGCTGTCTGGGAGTTCTTTGCCAAGCTGAGAGTGGATTCAGAAGAGCTCACCAGCAACACCAATACAGAAGTCCAAGAAATGTGCAAATTAAAAGCTCAACAAATCCACTGAAAAAGGATGTTAGCAAAAATATCTGATCACACCAGTGATCTTTGTCTCGGGGCAGCTGGGACAGCAGTGGAAGAGCACAGAGCACCCTTGGCTGAAGTGACACAGCTCACTGGGGGGCACATTCTGCACAGGGGACACCAAAGTCACCCCCAAACCCGTTTCCCGCTCCCATTTGGAAGACAAGCACCCAAGACAGCTCGGACTGGAATCCCAGCTGCTGCCAGCCCGGACAGACCCCTCCTCAGGGAGCTTCAGCTCCACTTCTCCTTGAGCATTCTCTGTACCTCGTACCCCTCTGGCCTTGCACCTTCCTGCAGTACTTGCCCCGTCCTGGAAAGGACCAGACCACCAACCAATTACCTGACAGGGAGAGCAGCACAAACATTCCTCTGCTCCTCTGAAAGACCTGGAAATCACCCATTTAGTTTTAGGCAGCACCTCAAGTCCACGACTGAAGGAAATGGTGTTCCAGCTCAGATGCCTTCCTGTTCCTTGCCCAGACAAGCAAAACCTCCAAAACAAACCATTCAGTTGCTACAAAAACAGGGCTCTGCCATTTCCAAGAGCCTCTCCCAAGTGCTGCTTGGCTGCAGGGAGGGGGGAATGCAGGGCAGCAGAAGCTCTCACCCTCAGAGATGGCACAATGGGCACCAAACCCTTGGGGCACCCAGCCCCAAGCCCTCCTTGCATCTCTCCCATCCTGCTGCTTCCCAGCTGGGAAGGGAAGGATTCCAGCAGGGCAGATCTGCTCTTCTCCATCCCTCTGCCATGATGCCAGGTGGGAGGGGTTGGTCCAGCGCTGTCCCCAGCCCTTTACAAACATCCTTTGTTGTTATTTCCATTCCATCTCAGAGGAAACTCTTAAACTTCAGATAAGGGGAAGCCAAGACCCAAATCCTTGACTCCCAGGGGTCAGTCAGCTTCACTGAATAAAGTTATCTGAAATGCAAGGACAGTGGAGCTGGGGAAGGGGCTGGAGCAGCAGGAGCAGCTGAGGGAGCTGGGGGGGCTCAGCCTGGAGCAAAGGAGGCTCAGGGGGGACCTTCTGGCTCTGCAACTCCCTGACAGGAGGGGGGAGCCGGGGGGATTTGGGCTCTGCTCCCAGGGAACAAGGGACAGGAGGAGAGGGAATGGCCTCAGGTTGTGCCAGGGGAGGTTGAGGTTGGATACTGGGAAAATTCCTTCACAGAAAGGACTGTCCAGCCCTGGCACAGCTGCCCAGGGCAGGGGTGGAGTCCCCAACCCTGGAGGGGTTTAAAAGCTGTGCAGATCTAGCACGTGGGGACATGGGTTAGTGGTGGCCTTGGTGTGCTGGGGGAATGGTTGGACCCAATTTTCGAAGCCTCCCCAACTCCGTTGGTGCTGAGCCTGCAAGGGAAGCAGAGCTCCTGCTGACAGGACAGGGAGAGCTGAGGAATGGTGGTGGATCCAGCGCCTGCCACCTCCAGCCACCAGTCAGGGAGCTGGGCTCCCAGCTGCCTGCCTGCCCTCTCCCACTGCCCCCTCTCCTGCTTGTGTGGAAAATCATATCATGCCTTCCTGGCATGGGAAAGGCGGCTGTGAACCAAGCTGGGCTGCAGCAAAGAAATAAACCAGGAAATACCGAGCAATAAAAGCCAAGGCAAAGGCTGTGGGACAGAGCTGAGCCTGGCGGTGCCACAAACTGCCACGACTGTATTTTCCCAGCCCACTGCCAGGCTGGAGGAAATTGGGAGCAGGTTCAAAGCAGAGCTGAAGCCAGCAGCAAACAAGGCTCTCCATTGACATGCTCTGCACATGCAGCCTGACGCCCTCCCCAGGAGGAGAAAGAAATTTGTAGTTTCCTGTGCCCCGGGGGATTTTGAGAATAGGCTGTGCTGCCTGGAAAAGGGCAGCTACAAGTCACAATTTCTTGGTCCTGCCTCAGTTTCCACACCCGTAAACTGGAGTTGTGCAGTGCCAGAGGAGGTTGGAAGGCTTCTCATGTTCTGTGAGATATGGGGCACCAAAACCCACCACCAGCTATGGTACAGGACAAGAGCTGTGTTACAGAGCTCCCCTTGCAGCTCCCCAAACACCCCAGCAAACACAGCCACGTTTCACTGACCAGCCTAGCAAAGGGAGGGTTTAAAATCCTTCTGGAAAAGGAGTTGGTTGTGCAAGGAAGGTGAAACTTTGGTTACGGGAACATTTAGTAATGAGGGCATCAAACTGAGCCTTGGGAGCCTTCAGCTCCATCCCAGCCCTGCTACCAAGTCCCTGTGTGATGCTGGGTGCATCCCTGAACCTCTCCAGAGCTGTGGATAACCACAGCCCACCTCCCTGGAGAGGATGGATCTGTGAGGACACCACCAGCCCAACCTCCTGCTGATGGGCTCGGGGAACCCGTGGGGGTACAGAGCACCGAGCACCAGCTCCTCACACAGGAGCACCGAGGATGGAAGTGAGCAAGAGGGCTCAGTGCCTCGCTCTGTCCCTCCAGGATGCTCAGACAGGCCCTGCAGAGCCCAGCTCAGGGTTATTTCTGCAGCACTGTGGTGGGCAGGTTTTTTTTGGTGCACTGCTGTTTGCTTCTTAATTCCACGGAACATATAATGTTCGGCAGAGGAGGGCCGGCCCCGCTGCCAAGCCTGATGTCATGCTCTCATTATGTCATTTGTGGGCCCGCTCTGTCCCCATCTCACAAACAGGGAGGGGAGGGGAGGGGGCAGCACTGGCCTGTGCCTTCCCCAGCCCTTTTGGTGCAGGGAGCCCAGCCAGAACAGTAATGGGAAAAGCATCCGGAGATGGAGGGGAGAGTGCAGAGAGGAGCCTCTGTGCAGGGGCTGGGGCGGGAGGAAAGAAGCTCCAGGTCTGTAAGCCATGATCAAAGCTGAGATTTTTGTGGGGCAGTGAAGCTCCAGAGGCACCAGGGAAAGACAGCTCCCAGCGACACCCAGCAAAGCCCAGCAGTGCTCCCAGCACTGCTCCCATTTCTCACCCCACCATCCAGGTTGTGGCTGCCCCAGCCCTGCAAGTGTCCAAGGCCAGGTTGGACGGGGCTTGGAGCGACCTGAGACAGTTGAAAGTGTCCCTGCCCATGGCAGGGGGGTTGTACCAGATGGTCTTTAAGGTCCCTTCCAACCCAAACTACTCCAGGATTCTATGCAAAGCCAGGCTGCACTGTCCACACCCTGCAAGCAGCGAGGACGAACGACAGAGGGACAGTGATGGCTGGTGAGACACAAGGAAGCCCCACTGCTTCCAGAGCCTTCCATCAGCTCACAGAGCCATAAATGCCCAGGAGATCCCCTGCACAGTCCAAATGCTGCCTGCCATGTTGCCATGGCAAACACTTCCCTGTCTCCAGGAAGAAAAGGCAGCGTGGTGCTGATCCTGCCTGACGTACAGAACAGACTTTCCAGAAAAGAGCAGGAAAAACTCTGTGTGCTTTTGCATGCTGGAGCCAGGAAAAATTAGAGGTTTTTGCTGATCTGATTCCTTTTTTCTTCGTCTTTTGGCTTGCACCTCTCCCAGAAAGCACAGCAGAAGTCACAGTGCTTGTGTGCAGAGGTGGGGATAGAGATTATTTCTACAGTGGCTACAGAAATCTGAAAAAAAATGGATTTTTCTGTGTGCTGGGCATGGGAAGCAATGCTGTGGTCTCAGTAGGCACAGGGACACCCTGGCTGGCAGGAACAGCCCCACAGCTCTCTCTCCTGCACCCTGAGCCCTCTGCCTTTCAGCACAGACAGGAGGGCAACAGCACATGGAGATCATCGCCAGCTACTGGCTTCAATCATGCTGAAGCAGGGATTTTCCAAGGCAAAAGGAGACCAGCTCCACCATACTCCACCTCCAAGAGTTGTAGCCCAGCACCAGGAGGGGCCTTTCTCTGGTGGCAGGCGGCTGTGAGCACCCTCATCTCTCCGAGGCTGACACAGCACGATGACAATTTATTAGCTCATTTTGAATTTATGAGTTTCAAATGCTGACCCAAGTCCTGGCTCTCTCTGAGGAATTTTTCCCAAAAGACATTTTCACAAATATTAATCTAAAACCAAAATGTTTTTCTTCCCACAGCAAAATCCTAACTGTTGATAGGAAAACGAAAGGCACAGAGAGGAGCATCTCTGCAACAATCTGCACACTCTGTGCCCTCCTGAAGAACCACAAAGCTCTCTCAATACGCCCTTGCAGGGCAGCTGTGCCAGGGGTGGGTTGGGTTTGACACCAAGCAGACCCAGATGCCCCTCCCAGCTTCTGCAGGACCATGAGCAGGTCACTCCATCACTGCAGACTCCCTGAGCAGTGGGATGAAGCCACACTCCTTCCTCACCTCCTTGCCTTGCCTTGTCCTGCTCAAGCCTCTCCCCGAGCACCAGAACAACACAACCCTTGGATCTGTGGGAGTAAATCCTACTTGTCTTGCTGGGTTGGGGCCACAGGCTCTTCACAGCTCAGGAAAAGGGGCTGGGAGAGCCTGTGCTTCAAGAAGCAGGGAAAGACTGAGCCCTGCATGAGTCTGAGCTGAGAGCTCAGGGCACCCCAGGTGACACAGCAGTCCCCTCCAGGTGCTGCTGGCCCACACTGCCCCTGCTCTTGTGCCTGTGCCTTATCCCTGGAGCAAATGGAGGAGGTGAGGCTGTTTGCACCTGCAGGATGCACAGTCCAAGCATTCCTGCCACAAGCAGGGGACCCCCACCATGGGCAGAGCATCCCAACCACAGCCAGGACATCCCAACCATGGCCAAGGCATCCCTGCCACAGCCAGGGCACCTCCATAATGGTCAGAGAATCCCAACCACAGCCAGGACATCCCAACCACGGCCAAGGCATCCCTGCCACAGCCAGGGTACTCCCCACCATGGCCAGGGCATTCCTTCCATGGCCAGGGCACTCCTGCCACAGCCAGAACCCTCACCATGGCCAGGGCATCCCAGTCATGGGCACGCATCCCCACCCCAGTCAGGATAAGCCCTCCCTCCAGGTGGGAGCTGTCTGCAGTGCAGCTGTGACTCCAGGAGCAGCTCCTCATATCCCCACAGCCAGCAGCTCTCTGCAGACTTTCCCAAATATGGTTACAAAGCTGGGCAGGGTGAAGCCACTGGAGCAGAGGGGCCGTGTTACCTCACAGAGCGACATCACACGCTGGCAGGGCCGGCCCAATGGCACCAGGAGCCCCATCCCTCTCCCCAGCCAGGGGGGCTCGGGGGGGCTCCCAGGACCTGCAGCACAGCTCCTCTTATGGGTTATTCTTACACTGAACTGACTTCATCTCCTCATTCCCAACACCCAAGCAATGGAGCCAAGGGCGAGGGGGGCACTGAGGTGTCACCAGGAGCCTCCTGTGCCTGTGGAGGTCAGGAGAACACTCCGGTGGGACAAGGAGCTGGATACAGGGATGGCCACTGCTATGACAGAGGCTCTTCATGCCACGTCCCACCTTCTGAGCCACCCAAGTGACCAGGAGCCAGCACGAGCCATGGTCCTTCCCCCACACCCAAGAGGTGACCTCGTGTGGCACAAACCGAGGATGAAATGGGCATCACCCGGCCCTGCGACATCGCGCCAGAGGATGGGAACAGGGAAAACCTTCGGCTTGGGAAAGCAGCAACCCAAATATTTAAGTCAAGCTGATGTCCATAATTAGTGCCGCACGTAAACGAGCTGTCTGCAGCTCCAGCCAGGGAAATGTCAGCCCTGCAAACACACATTTGTTTCATGGAAAATCGGCAAAGCAACCAAAGATGTGATAAATTCAAGTATCTTCCCAGTACACGTGGCAGGGCTCGAGCAGACTCTGTTAGGCGCCTGCAGCCCAAATCCAACCACTTTCCATGCAAGCCCCCACTTCTTCCCTCAAAACACACCTGCCCCCAGGTCCTGTGGCACTGCATGCCAACACACAGTTCTTCCAATGCCCAGCTCTGCTCTCCTGAAAACCCAGCATGTTTCCAAGTCAGCACATTGGAAGCCCAGGAATATTTGATTTTACCACAAAAAGTGAGCCCTCTGGAAGCTGTAATTTAGGGATTACACGGCTGAGCTACTTAGTGCCTAATCTTCCTTACAGAAGTGAAGAGTTTTCAATAAATGTTTAGGTATTGCTGATACTAATTCACCACCAGGACAGGGGATGGAGTACATAATCTTTTTTTATTACTCAATTTGTATTTATTTTAATGTGAGGCCTTTCCTTGGACAACTGTCCTTTGGGGTTGTTACCTCTCTGTGAGCAATAATAAAAATCCAATGCTATTTTCTCCCAGCACCATAAATCCTGCAATACACAAGAAACAAGAGTCCCAGACAAGGTTCACAGGATGCAGGAGGCTCGGGATGCTGCTGGACCAATAGCACTGATATGTCCCTGACACTGGAGCCGGAGCCAAGGGACACAGAGAACTCCAGAGGGGCTTCTCCAAAGCACACATCGAACGTTGCAAACACTGATAAAGTACAAAAAAATATTTACACGGCCTGTTCCCAGGAAACCCTCTGGGGTATCTGTGTTTTGTATCCCAAAAGGAACAAGGGAACAACTTGGGCATCATCGATACAGCACAAGAGCCACGAACCAGGGACTGTCTGATCCCTCCAGAATACCCTGAGGAGACCTGTAAAAAACCTCACGCCACTTCTGAGCTGAATTCAGAGAGCAAACGAGCTAAGAGAGAGGGAGATTGAAAAGGCAGTATCAGATCAAAAGTGATTTCTTCCAACAGCTGGGAACTAATCCTCTCATTTCTCCCACAGGGAGAACAGGCAGTTGGTCCCACCGGCACCACACGAACGGCAAACAAAGCCATGGGGCAGCAAAGCCCAGCCCTCACAGGGGCTCACACAACCCTGGCAAGGGCTGGGTTGGAAGGGACTCTTCCACCCCTGCAATGGGGACACTTTCCACTAGCCCAGGCTGCTCCAAGCCCTGTCCAACCTGAGCTCACAAAGCACTGAGGATTCAGGAGTGACACCAGCAGCCAGCCAAAGCCACCTCCCATGGCAGGTCAAGCACACACAGAGGGCACACGGGATCCAACCCAGTGTGAGACAGACAGCAAGTCTCACGATATACGCTGGTGCCAGTATTGAATTCCTTTAATACAAGTAGTGCTGATTTTTTCATTCCAGTTCCTGACAAATGCAGTCAAATTCAAAAATTTGAATTCTGAGTCAAATTCAAAAATTTGACTCAGAATTCAAATTCTGCCCTCTTACCAAAGGCAGATGTGCATTACATCAACATCAGCATCTTCATCTCCTCCATCTGTAAACTTACTTAAAAGGCAGAGGTTCGTGAGATCTATTTTCCATAAGTGGGTTTTCCATGTAGGCTGCCACTAATTACACTATCCCCTTTAATTGTTAGCTAATGCCATGCTATGCAATGTATTGTTTCTCCTTGGGATAGAAAATCAGGACACTGGGATAATCAGTGTTTGTACCATCCCATTTACCTTCCGTGAACACTGGCACCGTGTTCATTTTGATCCAGTCCTTGGGAATCTCCCTAATGCCCAAAAATCCATTAAAAGTGAACATTAATAGCCCAGAGGGCTCTTCAGCCAGATCTTTTAAAATTCTTGGATACAAAATACCTGAACTTGCTGGATAAAAAAGTCTAACATTAATAGCAGCTGTTTAACATCCTCCTCGGTTACTGTTGGAGTGGAAAGTGTTTCATCATCCTCATATGATACAAATACATCATGTGGCTTTATTCCAAATAGAAAACAGAAATATTTACTTAGAAGTCCTGTCTTTTCTGTATTTTCATTGATAATTTGACCGTGTCCATCTATTAACAGACCAGTATCATCTAACTCCTTCAATTCCCAATATACTCAAAAAACTCTTTACACTCCTCTCAACCAGTCTGGCCACAGAATTTTCCCTGGATTCTTTTGCTTATCAGTGTTTGATGGGCTCGAGTTCAGCCCACACTCATCACTACCACCATTTCTCTTTCCCAGTACTCTATCTTGTATATTTATTTTCCATAAGTGCCTCCGTTTCTTCTCCAGGCTCCCACAGCACTAGAAGCAGAGTTTCAAGCATCCACAGCTTCTCTGGGCAACCTGTGCCAGGGCCTCACCACCCTCACAGCCAAGAATTTCTTCCCAATATCCCATCTAACCCTGCCCTCTGGCAGTGGGAAGCCATTCCCCCTTGTCCTGTCACTCCAGGCCCTTGTCCAAAGTCCCTCTCCAGCTTTCCCTGTGTCCGTGACAGACAGCACCTTTAAGGAGTCCTCTTTAGGGACCTGATGCCCCTAACAGCTTTGTTCTCCCATTTCTTGCAGTAAAGGTGATAAGAAAAGAGAAAATCAGAGAAGTAAAAAAATTAGTGATCTCCTGGATCCTCCTATAATAAAAGGATCGGCCCCATCAGATATCCCTCAGGGATGGTTACAGCCTTAATTTGAAGCTGTTCCATAAAAAGCAACGTTCAGTGTTCTTTGCTCTTCAAGCAAACTATTTTTTTTGTGCAATTAAATTCCATCTTTCCATTTTCTCTAATTCTGGCACACCTACAGCTGCTTTGTCCTTGGCAGCACAACCCTTGGATACCTGCAGGACGTTAATCATAGAATCCCAAATCCAAGAATGGTTTGGGTTGGAAGGGACCTTAAAGCCCATCCAGTGCCACCCCCTGCCATGGGCAGGGACACCTTCCACTAGCCCAGGTTGCTCCAAGCCCTGTCCAACCTGGCCTTGGACACTTCCAGGGATGGGGCAGCCACAGCTTCTCTGGGCAACCTGTGCCAGGGCCTCACCACCCTCTGAGTAAAGAATTTCTTCCATCTAATCCCACTCTCTTCCAGTTTAAAACCAACAGACCCTGGAATGGTTTGGGTTGGGAGGGGCCTTAAAGATCACCTAGTTCCAACCCTCCTAATTTTCTCCCAAGAAGCCAAATTTTTCATAATTCTTCCAGAAGACCTCTTGCAGGACTATGTGGCACCACGTGAGAGCTGACTGTGAGAGCTCTCTGTGCCCAGCCCGTGTGCCCCTGCAGCCCAGCCCCAACCCCTCTGCAGCTCCGGCAGACGCCGGGTTTTACATCAGCAGGGCTGGGAGCGACATGCCCAGCCCGGGTACAGCTCCACGGGGCTCTGTGTGTGTGTTTGTTTGGGATTTTGTGAATAGGGCTGCTTAGCACGTTGAGTCCTCCCCGTGGGGATGATGTGTTAGAGCGGATTGGCTCGCTATTCCCCGAAGGAAACATCTGCACATTCCAGACACATTTTGTAACGGGAGTGAAACCCATCCTTGAAGTGAAATTTTACAGCCTCCACAGCGCAAAATAACGATCGCTGGCAAGGGCCAGTGGAAAAGTAATGTTTAAAATATTATTACAGGGAAGCGGCTGCCAGGGCCTCAAATTAATCACCCGAACGTGTCTCTGGAGCGGAGCGGCGCGTTATGTAACGCTCGCCCGGCTCCCGCCCGCAGCCGCTCCTCTCCAGCCCCATCCCGGTGCCCGCTCCCAGCCCTCAGCCAGGACAGAGCCAGGGACCCAGCACCCGCTGCCCGCACCCACCACGGCCTGGGGGCTGCCATCCCCTCCTGTGAGGTCTCTCTCAAGAGATTCCAGACAGGCCTGGGGTCCGCATTACTTCCAGGTGTCCAATTTTTCCTTGGATTAAAGAAAACCCCAGGAGAGACAAGGACAAGGGGTGTTTCTCCATCACCTCTGAAAAGCAGTGCCTGTCCCAGCCCTCTGCAGCAGAAAGAGCTGGAGGGAGCCCTGACTGCTTCCCACCATACTCTGCAGGGCAGGGAAGCTACAGGTCTGCTGGTTAAACTGGTTTGCTGGTGGGCACTGGTCTTCAGCCCACCTGGTCTGCTTGGGATGGCCTTGGGGCAGGTGACAGAACAGGGACATTGCCTGTGCATCGTCCTCCCCCTCACGCAGTGATCACTAACTGGCAGGATCCAAACATTATAAAAATGCAACTGATGTTCAAAAAAACCAAAAAAAGCCTCTAAAGGAAAGCAGGAACACAAACAGCAGTGGATGCAGACACAGCTACGGGGGAGGAAGAAACGAAATGCTTGGCAGCCTCCGCCAGCAGCAGGAGAAGGAGTGACACGAGTATGGAAGGGAAAGGAGCCCTGTGGCACAGCAACCAGGGAAAAGCCTGCAGGCCCTCAGGAAGGGACGTTCTCCCAGCAGAAACAAAAGCAAAGCTCTGCTATCCACCAGGCTGAAGATACCATAAACATAGCAAGAAACCACACTGATGAGGACATCGCTATCTCTGCTTGTCAGGGGATCCAGCCCTTCCAGGGGATGAGGACTCAGCCCAGCCTGTGCCAGATTTCTCTGTCTCTCCCAGGAACATGGAGGAACAGAGGTGCTCTGGTGGCAGGTAGGTCTGAGTCCTGGGTGGTCTCCCTGCAGAAGTTCCTTCTGAAGCTTGAGATAACAGTATTTCCATGATTCCCTGGGACAAAGGGCTTCCAAGTCACTGTTGTAAACATCTCTTTAGCACAAAGGCTCCATAATTCAAAGTCAGGCCCACGAATCCCTACTGGAACAGAAACACTCAAGGAATTCATTAAACAGCAGCTCTGGTTGACATTCTGAGCCATAAATCAGAGGTAAAACCCAGAGCCAGGCTGCTCTGCAACGGGACAGATGGAGCAAAGGGAATGTTCTGTGAGAGGCCAAAGGACTCCAAAAGGACAGGCCTTCCCCTAATCTCCCTCTCCCGGTGCTGGTACCGATAAGAGCCCCCCAGATTTTTTCAAATGTGGTTGTTTGGGTTGGAGGGCTCTGCTCTCAATATTTTTGGAGTGTGTTCTCTACTATGGAACCTTAAACATCTTCCTTCTGAAAACAAAAACCAATTAGAACCCAATATAGACCTGCAGGTTCCCGTACAAAAGGCATTTGCATGTTTCTGGCATTAATAATGTGTGTGGTTGGGCTGCTTCCTTTTAGCATTAGAAAGTCTTCTGTGATGCAGTCAGAATATTTCTGCTTAAAAAAAATGCTGATGTTCAGAGGCCCCAAAGTAGGTACAAAGGGAAGTGAGCAGCTTGTTGGGGCCCCGGCAGGACCCTGAGTGCAGCACCAGAACTGCCCCTCCAGAAGGCCTTGGGAACGGGTTTGGAAAACAGTAACTCATTTGTTCCCTGCACAAGATCATGGAATCCCAAATCCAAGAATGGTTTGGGTTGGAAGGGACCTTAAAGCCCATCCAGTGCCACCCCCTGCCACGGGCAGGGACACCTCCCACTAGCCCAGGTTGCTCCAACCTGGCCTTGGACACTTCCAGGGATCCAGGGGCAGCCACAGTTTCTCTGGGCAACCTGTGCCAGGGCCTCACCACCCTCCCAGGGAAGGATTTCTTCCCAATATCCAATCTAATCCAACTCTTCAGAGTTCTTTCAAGTCAGATCATGTGCAGGTGATGTACATTTCTGGTTCTTTCTGGACCACTGCCCACAGTAGCCTGCTCAGTGTCCTCCTCTGGACCCACCCAGACCAACAGACACCCCCAGGGATCCACTCACTTCCTCGTGTTGTACATTATGAGATGCCAACAGCCCCTCAGCATTCCAAGGGTTCAGGTGGCACAGGTGACACCTCGGCAGTGAGACAGCTGGAACAACCCGAGCCTGACACCACAGAAAGGAAGGTTCTGGATTTCATGGGTTAAACAGGACTTGTACATCCAATTCTCTTACCCACTCCTTTGAAAATTTGAACTCCAGATAGGAGAGAGCCAAAGCTTTTACATGATCTGCCTGAGACAAATAACTGTCCACACTTCTGCCAAATATCAGGAGCTGATAAATCCACTGTGCAACATATCTGGAGGTATGGGGTGGAGACCAAAGGACAGATCCCTGGAAAGAGCTTTGGAAGAATGCTTCAGTCGAGTCACAGGCTTATCCTGACCAGATGCAGCTGACCCTGAGATAACCTGCTTTATGCTGCTCCCCTCAGCTCAACTCTCCCCCTTGACAGGGACTGACCTCCACCTGTCCAGAGCAACAAAAACAATTTACCTCTGACCTCTGGCTCAGTCAGACCCTCCTGGGCTTGTCTCTGCTGGCTGCAAAACAGCTTCTGTGCTGCTTCACTGCAGCCCACACGACCTCCAGCAACAGAAGAACTTCCAGCTCCCAGCTCCTCATGCTCCAGGCTGAGGGGACAAGATGGGGCTGTGGAAAAAGCCACCACAGGCTGAGAACACAGATGTGTGCTTCTCAGGGAGAGCTTCCATGCTTCCCTGGGGAAGGACACTGATACAGGCTCTGATCCTCCACAACTTTCCCAGCTCGGTGCCAGGCATCATCCCATCCTGGCACAAGTGTCATCCCTACATGTATGTAGGCCACACGTGTCTCAGGTCAAGGACACGTTATCTCCAGAGCACCTGTTTCAACTCAGCCTGGGGGAAAAATAGGAGGAAACCACAGCAGCCATTCCATAGCCTGCAGGAAAGAGGCCTGGAAGTCCCAGTCTGCTTCCCAGGGGAACCACAGCAGGGACAGAGCTGGTGTGACAGACTGGCAGTGCCCACATCCCTCTCCTCACAAGGAGCTGCCTGCTCCTGCAGATTCCTTCCTCTGATCAGCTTTGGAAAAGGAATGTCTCTTCCTCAAATTAAACACATAATGGGGATACAGTCGGAGTGTCCAAGGCCAGGTTGGACAGAGCTTGGAGCAACCTGGGCTAGTGGAAGGTGTCCCTGCCCATGGCAGTGGGGTTGGAATCAGATGGTCTTTAAGGTCCCTTCCAACCCAAACCATTCCAGGATTCTATGATTTTTCTGTGAGGAATCAGAGAAAGGATAATTCCATTCACTTCAGACTACAGGTCACGCCAGGGATCTGTTAAAGGGATGATCACTACGGTGTCTGTTCCCTTCTCTCACAGGACCAACAACTATAATCCGCTCTTTGGAACATCATGTGGAATAAACTCGGGGGGGGGGGGGGGGGGGGAAAGAAGGTCTTGCAACTCTGCTAATCTTCCTAATGATTTAATACCTGCAAATCCTACTGGGAGGTATTGCTTTCCCGATCCCATTAAATGCTGCCGTATGAAACGTCTCACCACACTTCAGCATCCTACTGTGGATTTTGTTTTTAAACAAAGCCAGTTTCTCTGGAGACTGAGTAGGGGTTTCTGATCCCACAGCCCCACCAATTTTAAAAGATCTTCTAAAGGCCTGCCTGGGGGATTCCAATAAGTCCTGGCACAGATCCCTCAAATAGTAGCAAAGCTAAACAGGGTACGGCTGTTATTGTAGAGGTCTCTCCCTGCCAGCACAAATACACAGCCTGGACCATTCAACCTTTTACAGCAGGAAAGTCACGGACAGTTCATGATTCACAATCAGCATTTTTCCTTCCACTACAGCCACTCTTTTTCTTTAATTATTCCATCTTTCTGGCAAGCAGCCCTTCCCTGCAGTTTTTGTGATGTTTTTTCCCCCCGATTTCCTGATCACATTGACAAGGACAGGGCACATCCCAGAGTCCCCACTTTGATTTCTCTGTCTGCCCACGCTGCTGCATCAATGGTGAGATGCCCCAGGCTGTGGTTCAGCCAGCCAGGGCTGGCCATTCCACTGTGTACAAGACCAAAACAAAGCCTGTGAAACACTCTGTGCCCCCCAAGACCTCAGAATAAGGCTGAGGTGGTTTCAGGGGCCACGTTTGTGCTGGCTCTGTGCCCCAGGATGAACCTCACCCAAGTCAGCCTATACGATGGCCTTTTGTTTTTTCTTTGCATATGCAAACCCAAGAGATGTTTCTTTCTCAGGTCTATATGTACAGGTACATCAAACTTATTAAATATACCACATATATAAAATATAATAAATTATTGCCTACTCCCTACCCAAGCACACGCTGGGACCAACACTTGAGCTCATTGTTCCTCTCAGTAATCTTTCCCTGATTACTCAAATCCTCCTCAATTTGCAATTTCCCCAAGAGTTCCCAAGCACAGGTCCTGTGATGATCCACCTGAACTGCAGGTGTTTACTGCTGAGACTGCTAAGCCTGAACACCCAAAGGCATCACACACCAAAAAAGAAATGAACCATCAGAGACCCACCTGGACAGATGTTCCCAGAGCAGTCAGACATCTTACAAAAGAGAAAGTCACCCCCCTTACAGCTCACAGAGTTTTTTTTCTCAGTAAACAGATTAATTTGTTGTTGTTATTTCATTTTATGTTGAATAAAACAGACGCCCAAAGCCGAGCCCCCTCCCTGGCACACGGCGACTGAAACACTGACAGTGCTGAGAGGAGTCTCTGGGGAGGCTGATGCTTCACTGCAGGTGTGGGCAACTGTCTTGGACTACGGCTCAGCTCAATGACTGAACACAAAATTACTCTTTCCTACTCTTCATAAACAGGACATAAAAACCCACGAGGGCGATTGTGTCAGAGGGTGTTAGCGGTACATACAAACCACCAGCAAATCTGCTTTGTTTAACAGGGAAAGAAGAGCAACAAAACACCAAGCCAAGGCCAAGACAAATAAAATGGTACAGACAGAGTGGCCCAACAAGCCAGGGCGTGCAGTGTGCTCTGTGCCCTGCCAGCACCATCCACAGCCTCTGCTCCGATCTCTGTGAGACTGGAAGGCTCCCAAGAGCAGGTTTGGCACAGCAGGACACGTCTGATCCCTCCTCAGGCTCCACATGGAGACTCTGGACGGTCTCAGTAAACATCCTTGGTAAACTCTGGACACCACAGCAACACCAAGAAGTATGACACCCATAAATCAGCCCTTCCATCAGCTCTGCTGGCAGGAGGAGGATCTGCCCAGTTCCCGAGGCCCATCGCACCTCAGACAGCACCATCACTCCTCGGGATTTACGGCAGGCACCGAGTTAAGCTGCGTCTTTGGTCTCATGTTAAATCACCTTCTTGCCAAGGCTAAAAATTGCTCCATGTTGTAATCACAAACTGAGGCAGAAGAGCGAAATAATAAATTTCATTCCCATATAATAACAAGTTAGGTTTCCATAGCATCCCTCTTCCCCTCGGATCCAAAAGGACATTACTGACTGGCCTCGCTGCAGCAGGCTCTGTGCACAGGGATTATGTAATCCACCACAGCCACTGCTCTTAGGGGTGTAATCCAGCATTGCAGCAGAGTTTGAGATGGAAAGGATCACCAGTGCACTAGGAAAGGGATGCCATGGAGCAAGAACTGAATCCTCCATCCACTGCTTATGCGAGGGTGACTCTGATCCATGGTGTGCTCTCTGTACATCTGCCAGGTGAGAGTTGTTGCTTTCTGCTGACAAGACTAAACCCAGATCTCTCTGGGACAATGACAAATCATGGAATCTCAGAATTATTTAAGTTGGAAAATACCTCTGAGATTATCGGGACCACCCTGTGCCCCATCCCCACCTTGTCCCCCAGCCCAGAGCACTGAGCGCCATGGCCAGCCCTTCCTTGGGCACCTCCAGGGATGGGGACTCCACCCCTGCCCTGGGCACCCTCTTCCAATGCCTGACCACATTTTCCATGAAGAAATTTATCCTCATGTCCAACCTGAACCTCCTCTGGCACAACTTGAGGTCGTTCCCTCTCCTCCTGTCCCTTGTTCCCTGGGAGCAGAGCCCGACCCCCCCCCCCGGCTCCTCCCTCCTGTCAGGGAGTTGCAGAGCCAGAAGGTCCCCCCTGAGCCTCCTTTTCTCCAGGCTGAGCCCCCCCAGCTCCCTAAGCTGCTCCTGGTGCTCCAGCCCCTTCCCCAGCTCTGTTCCCTTCTCCGGACACACTCCAGCCCCTCAATGACTTGCAGCGAGGGGCCCAGAACTGGACAGAGCATTCGAGGTGTGAGCTCTCCAGTGCTGGAGCTCCCCCTCTTCAGCAGCAGCTCTCCCCGACTCAGCTCGGGGCCGTACAGCCCCACCAGACCCTGTGGGCAGGCAGAGCTGCTGGGAATGCTGCTTTCCTGCAGATGGAGAGCCATGGCCCGGGCACCTGTGGGCAGAAAAGGTCCTGGGTCATGCCCTAAAAGACAAAACAGGTCCCTTTTCAGCTCAGTCATGCTGGGATCACTGCCCAGTTGTGCCTGTTCACTCAGCACCAGCCCACGCTGGCTCACCCTGTCAGGACAAACAAGATCTGTGCCCCGCGTTAGCCAGGGGCAGGAAGACAAAGCCCCCAAGGCTTTTCCCAATAAGCAGTCTGCCTGTCCCATCTTGGCCCTTGGCAGACTATCAAAGGGCTCCTGTTTCCCTCCAAACAAAGCAAGGAGGAGCAGGCAGGACTGTGAGTGGGGCAGTGGGTGCAGAGGCTGTGCGGTGAGAGCTCCCAGCCCCGCGCACGCGTCCGAGCCCGAGGCACACAGACCTACAGACTGCCTGAGCTCCCTTTTTCCTTTCCAACATTTTCCATCCCCTCCTGCCAAGAAAGCTCCGAGAGCTGCCTGCCATGTCTGGCTAAAGCTCCCTGTGCAGAGTATTCCCAGCAAGCACAGCCTGCACACCCACACAGAGGGACCGCACCAGCCACCTCCATAGGGCCCTGTCCTTGCTCCTCATCGAGGGGCTCAGACTCTTCTGACAGCCTAGAAAGGACTCAGGGAGACTGAGAGGTCTCTCAAGTACATCAGCCACTCTGGGTGCTCCATAGGGAGGGCAGCTCCCCAGCTCCTACGGGGTTTGGAAGCTTTCTAAGGTAGAGGGATGATGCTGAGGCTGACAGTGGATGAAGTGAATCACAGAATCATGGAATGGTTTGGGGGTTAGAAGGGACCTTAAAGTTCATCTCATTCCATCCCCCTGTCATGGGCAGGGATGCCTTCCACTAGATCAGGCTGCTCACAGCTCCATCCAACCTGGCCTTGGACACTTCCAGGGATGGGAAGAGGGAAGGGAAGGCACTGGAAGCGAGATAACCACCGTTTGTCCATGCTCAGCCTGGGTTTTAACTGCAGGAAGAGGTTTGTACTCGTGACTGGTGTTCCCCTGTAGCACACAAAGACACATCACAGAATCGCCACAGTAGAAAAAGACCTGTAAGATCAGAGTCTCAGAGGCCTGAGCATGGATTTCATATATTTTTACCACATTCAGAATCATCAAATATCAAGACGTTTTTGTGAAGCGACCTGGAGCCCTAGCTCCTACATTCAGACTCATTTGAGCAAATAAAAATTTGCATCTGTGTCTTGTGTGTTGAGGTTTTTTCTTAATTTCCTGCTGTGTGAAACAGGAGGAGCAATAAAATCAAATCCTTGGAAACAAATGACAAACGTTTAACGAGTAAAAAGAAATCCCAACACCTTCCTAGGCTGTTTATGTCACAGCTACTCCATGCATGGCTCTTTCCACAGGTAGAGGAACAGGTTCCAAGTCCGGACTTCCTCACTTTTATGGGTTTAAATTGGATGCCACTCGACATTTAAGGCCATTGTTGAACTGCTAACACATTTTGCAGCATGACTAACACCAACTGGCTTATTTTTCACTCACATTTGGCTATTTTTTCTCTCTATCTGCCTGTCACAGCAGACAGGAGAGCAGCAGAGTAGCAGGTGAGTGACAGAGTGTGCTGGGTGTGCAAGAGCTGGGACAGGAGTTCTCTAGTAAACCCACCACTGAAAAGGTGTAGGGACAAGATGCTGCATTTCCCAATTCAGAGAGCAAAAGGGAGTGTAAATATGGCTTTCCTTCAGCTAAAGGGCAACTGCAACTGTGGAATGGTAGAGAGAAAACAGTGAAGAGCAACAGAAATTAAAGTAGGAAGGTGTCCCTCAGCGAAGGCTGCAGGGCCTCTCCTGACCTAGCGAGGATCTTCTGCACTTGCAGCAATGCTCCTGGAATCAATCCTTGGCCCTGTGCTTCCAGGACATTGGGGATTTTCTTCCTCCCTCGCTTTTTTTCTGAGCAGTGGCCAGCAGACACTGGTTGACTGTGGGCACTGAACTGGCCGGAGCTTGGCAGCAGGGATGGGGGCAGGCCCGGGACACGGGCAGTGGTTTATGGAACACCCTGTGGAATCAACACTTTCACTACCAGGAAAAGTCTTTCACAACTGTGGATTTGGGTGACTTCAGAATTCTCCCTCCAGGACCTCTCCCCTCCCTTGCCAGACTGTGGCTTCATCTTAATGGACGAGGCAAACCAGGCTGGGAACATCACTAATGGCATGGACAGAACTGGGAGAGACTTCCCAAGAAATGCAACCACAAAGCTGGTTCCAGGAGCCCCTCCCTGCACAACAGCTGCTCCCAGAGGATCCTGGAAACAGCCAGCAGGCTCATCCTACCTGGGAGCTCAGTCTCAGAAAAAAAACTGCAAGAATCTGTTGCCAAGGAAGAGGGTAAATCTGCCACCGGTTGGGCACATCACACCCCAGCTCTTCAACCACCCCGTAACCACCATCGCTGACTCTGCAACCACTCTTCTGCCTCAGGAAGAGGCATAAACAAGCTCAGGGACAAAAATTCTCAAGGTCTGAGTGATGCCCAGGAGGTGAATCAGGGCTGGGAGAGAGAGGAGGGCACACTCAGATTCCTGGATTGACAGAAAACTCTGTCTGGTACAGAATTCAGATCAGCCTTGGGTTACCCACAGATTAAATATTTACCTCTAAACAGCAGAGATGACATACAATCCATCTGATCACATGATCAATCCTCTAAAATTGACCCTCGAGATTTCAGCTGGTTTTTAGCAACCTCAAGGCCTGTATCAACCTCGCTGGAATGCCAACCAACTCCTGTATCTGCTCCCACAGTAGGTGGCTCTAGACAACCCACTTTTACCCCAAAAACAATTAGCAGATATACTCAACCTTGACACAAAAGAAGTGGAAAGCCATCTCCTGGAATCACAACATTAAATCATGACCTCTACCTTTTCCTTCCCTTTTATTTTGCTGAAGTCTTTTATTCCTCTATATCTCCTTATTGAGAGGTTTAGATGCCTCCAGATGTCTCCTACATGGGAGTTCAGGTTCAAAACATAGAAGGCAACAACATTTGGCCTTTTTTGGTTTATTTTTAATCTCAAGATTTATGAGAGGTAGCTGACTCATGTTTTGGCTGGCTGGGCTGGACTCTAGTAAGTAATTGCATCCTTCTATTCTATTAATTAAGATAAGTTTTCCCACTTCTGTTTGAGTTGTTGGTGATGGACTACTGCAAGAAAAATACACATCTCTGCCTTGGGTCTCAGGCAGGTGAAAGGCCAGACACTTCCTTCTCCAGTCCCTGGCCCAAGCATCCGAAGTGAAAGGTGCAGATATATCAAATATCCCAGCCCTGCTCAGCTCTATCAGATCATTCAAGCGTCTCCTCTCACAGGGGAGCTCCACCCTCAGCACAAGGCAAGGAATCCTACACACACCAGGGCTACTGTGACTTGTTAAGTATGGTTTTGCTTCACATACCCCCATTTCCTTTCCAGCAAGGCACCAAAAAAAAATACTGAGGAGAGAGTGTGCAGCTGAGGAATTCAGTGAATGATTAACTCCATCCTACCTATTAACCATGGCTCTCCATTCCCTCACGCCCCACAGGAGCCCCAGTTCCCGGCAGCAGAGCCGTGCCAGCATCTGATACCCACTGGTTTGGCCTGGGGAGTCCTCAGGTGATGTGGACGGTTCTTGCTTTGAGTTACAACCCATTAAGTGCAGTAATGATTAATCCAGAGCCCTGGCACAGATTCATGATGAAATGCTGCTCCTCTTGTCACACCTAATGTACCTAAATGAGTCCTGTGGCCTGGAAGTCACCGGTCTCTGTGTCACAGACCTGCTGAGGCACGACCTCCACGGACACCAGGAGCAGGGCCAGGGCAGGGCCAGCTCTTCACAAGGAGGCAAAGGGGTGCAATGGCCAGATGTTGCTCTCTGCACTCCAAAACAACCCAAATCTCAGCTGTGCTGCCTTTGGGACTAGGACAGAGCAGATGCAGCTCTGCCAGCCTGAAGAAGCTTCAGGAGCAGCTGGATGCACGTGCACCCCCAGCACGTCATCACACTGCCAGACCTTCACATGGGATTGGCCCCACGTGCAATCCCACGTGCCTGTCACACTCAGCTGCACCTCAGAAGACTGGGAGGGCTCAGGGCTGGGCTCAGACACAAACTCCCTGTGTGACCTCAGGCAACTCCCCTACTCCATGCATCGAGCTCTTACAGCCTTACCCAGCTGAAAAATAGGAAGGGTAGGTTCAGGCTGGACATCAGGAAGAATTGCTTCTGGTTGTCAAGAATTAGAACAGGCTGCTCAGGGAGGTGGTGGAGTCCCCATCCCTGGAGGTGTTCCAGAAACGTGGATGTGGCACTTGGGGATGCAGTTTAGTGGTGAACACGAGGGTGCTGGGGGAATGGTTGGACTAGATGGTCTTAAAGGGCTTTTCCAACCTTTATGATTCCACGATTCTACTGCCAGACAGCCCGTGAGCCAGCAAGAATTAGGACCTCAAGAAGTTAAAAGAAACAAGTGTAAAAGTTGATTTGCAGCCAGAAGGAAGACTGGCCCATCCCTGCCACAAGCCTGTGTCTAATCCCAACAGCGAGCTCAAGCTCCTGCTGAGGGATTTTCTGCTCTAGATTCAATAAAGGAAAAAACTGCTGCTGCTGAAACATGTTTCATGTTGCTGAGGACCAAAGCCCTCCCCTGACAGCCGAGCTCGAGGCTGCCCGGGCAGCAGCACCATGGAGACGTGGCTCCTCATGCCCTTCACCCAGTTTGATTAGGCAGAGGATCAAGACATCCTCAAACTCCAGTTGGAATAGAGAAACACACCCCTAAGGAGGGGGAAAGGGCCAGTCCCCTCTCCCTCCAATCAGCCATCACTAAACAAACAACTCACAGCGGGGACCTTGTCCTACACGCTACAGCCAAGAGCTACTGACTGCCCCATCCCAAACCCGGAGTCAGCAGGCCCAGCCCTGCATTCCCAAGGCACAGCAGCAGCTCACCCAGCCCAGGACATTGGGTGGCTCTTGGAGCTGAGTCCAACCTCACTGCGAGGCACTCTGCACATCCATCCCTGTGTTTGCTGCCTGGTGCCTTTCTCCAGGATGCTCCTGTGAGGAAAACACTCCCAGTCCCATGTCCTTCCACCCCAAGGAGCCCACAGGGAACAGCCATGTTCCTCTCAGGAACTAGTCCCTCGCCTTGGGCTGGAGTCAATGCCTGACTTCCCACTTGGGGCTGGGATGTCTGTTTGGGAAACCGATGGCACAGCCATGAAACAAAAAATAAAGTCGGGCAGAAAACCAAACTTTTTTTTTCAGATGCTTTGAAAGCAAAATGAATGGTTCTCTAGCTCTGAGAGCACAGTGGGATCCTGCTGGCTCCAGACCTGCCACACAGGATGTATCCGCAAAGCACAAGGCTGTGTGTTTGGTTTGGAGGATGAGGAAGAGGAAGTTGAAGTAAAAGCAGGGGTGGAAAGGCAGGACCAAGGGTACCAGTGAGCCTGTCAAAGTGAGTCCACATCTCTGTTCTGCTGCCCTGGTGTTCATCTTGCTCAGAGTGAAGACTCATCCTTCCAAGAGCTGGTATAGGATGTTTTACTGCCTTCTCAAAAGGATGGCAGAGCACCAGGCAAGCAGAAATTAGAAATCCAGGTCATTTATCCAGCAGCCAAGCACTCAAGCCCTCCACAAGCATTTAATTCCCATAAATAAGCAGGACAATACTCCCAGTCCCATTGCTCAGTCAGGGCAGCTGATGCAGAGGAATCACTGACAGCCCAGCCCACACCACCAGGGTCAAACTGAAAACAAAACCCAGAGTCCTGCTTCCCCCTCCCTGTTCCAGCTGTTAGACAACACTGCCCCCAGTAGCTCGGCTTTCTTCCCAAACCAAGGTATGCACTTCAACTCCCTGATTGTGGAGCAGAGAAGGACAGAGGGAAGCAATCCCTGGCGTTGTACACAGCCTCCATGGCTGCTGCAGAACCCAGCAGCTTCCAGGAGCTGCAGAACAAGCCAAGAAATGGAACACCAGCTCCATTGCCATTTCCCCACTCTATGAGAATGGAGGAATTGTGGTCAGTCTGCACAGGGAGGAAAAGGTGCCCCAGAGCACCCACCTGCAAAAGGAGAGGATCCACAGCAGGGCTGCCTGCCCTCAAAATGGGGATTGGTCAAAGGCTGGACTCGATGATCTTGCAGGTCTTTCCCAACCTAAATGATTCCATGATTCTGTGAAAAGATCCAGGACTCTCCCACGACTTATGAAACGTGTTTGCCAAGCTACAGAGTGGATCTACTTCAGGGGAAGCCGTGGGTGCTGTGGGAGCGGGGCTGTTGGAGATGAATTCCCAAACTTTCCCAGTTCTCTCTGAAGTTACCGGATCAAGCTACAGACTTGGATGTGTCATGGCTAATCCACAGGAAGACAGAGCAGCAGTGGGCTCTGATGGCTTGTTTTAGAGAGGTGATGGCCAGCTGTAATTAACCCTTTAATTGCTGCAAAGACTGAACTGTGCCGAGGGTAACACTCCAATCTGAGTGGCTGCACATGGGTCACTGTACACAATGCAAAGCAAATCCAACTTTATGCAAATTAAACTTGTGGCTGTACCAGATGCAATCTGTGCATCTCATCAGAAATTAAATTATCCAAGGCCAGTGACATTGCTACCTTGACAGTTCACTCTCCTGCACTGGCAAGGCAGAGTTTTCCAAGAAATGGCTGATTGCTGGATGCAGTGAGTGACAAGAGGGAAAGCAGCGAGGGCTTTGGGGCTCACAGTTCATGGTCAGGCTGTTGGGCTACTAGAGTTGTTATTTTGTGTTGTATGAAGCACAGATTCAGGAGCCAGTGATGCTCCTGGCACTCCCTGCAGAAAATAGGGTGTGTCTTCCCCCTCAATTAAAACTCGGGAATTGTGTTGTGTCAGTCCAGCAGAACCTCAAGTGCCACCCAGACAGTTTAAGCTTTGTCTCCATGGTGTTGCCTGATCTGTGCTATGCCCTGCAACAGCTTTGCTGCACACAGGGGCAGCAGTTTTCCTCTTTAATTTTCCTTAATAAAGCCCTTCCTTACTGCTGTAGAAACACAATCCACCACAGATATCACCTACAGTGAATTTTCTTAACACAACTCAAAGACTAACACAATCCAACCCTTGGCCTCTTCTAGCTTTTGTTTTCCCACTTCAGTTTTGTCTACACTAAATTTTTTAAGACTCCTGATCCAAACTTTGCATCGATCCGTGCAATCAGAGGCTGCAGAGCCGAGTCTATAAAGCCACTGACTTCATGTTTTCCCTCTGTAGGAGTAAAATAACGCTCCCACACTCCGATGGAAACCTTTGCTCTGCACAGATTTAATTCATTACTTATGAATCTCTGGCCAACGCCACTCTGCTCATGGCAATGGCTCTCTACTTCCAGTCGCCTCCCAAGCCTGGGAAGACAGGGAATCTTCTTTTTACCCTTTAGTGAAGGAGCTGAGATGGGATCCTGACTAATGGCTTCACCAACTCACTGCTCATGTTAACAGTCCTTCCACAGAAAATCACCCAGGTAGCAACAACGAGCTGCCCTCTACAACTGCTTTACAGAGGGTTGGTCAGGAGCCAGGATATTTTCCAAGGGAACCTCTTATCCCAGGGAATCACTCTGCATCATATTTCCGATGAGCACTGCGTTTTGTTTCAGGGAACAGGAGATTTCTTTTTTTGTGCTATGCTTGGGTGCAAGGGCAGTTCTGCGACACAAATCAGTGAGGGGTCACTGTACATCCTGCTGGAATCATTTACAGACCGGAACAGCAGCAGCTTTGCCAACACCTCAATGGCAAGTGCCCATATTCCAAACCTCTGGTTTTTTTCAGGATTGCCTGGACCACCTGCAGGTCTCAGGTAAGAGCTGCCCCTTTGCTGTGCCTGCACTGTGCCCAAGCTATGAGATCCCAGAGCTGGTACAGCAACACAAAATAAGAAAGGTGCCAGTTGACTGCTCTTTCCATATCCAAACTCCTCCTTTTGCAAACTCACTCTTTCCAGACAGCTTTCCAACCCTTTTTTTTTCATCTGGGGAGGGGTGAAACACAGCTCTGCCGAGGGCCAGCTCTGCACTCCCGGCAGGACAACACTGTCTGCACAGGCTCTGGGAGAGCACAGACCCTTTCTCCAGGTCTCCTGTGCCCCTTTGATCTCTCTGGGGGTGACCAGGCAAGTCACCATCCCCAAAACCCTGTCCCATTTCTCTTCCTGTGATGAAACACAGCCTAAGCAGAGATGTCTGAGGGAGTACAAAGCATAACCAAGCATAGGGAATGTGACTGCAACACTTTTTCTTAGAGGCTCCACTCCGCATCCCATTGTGGTTTCCAGCTGTTCCCTCAGCTCTCCAAGCCCCAGGAGAGGAAATGTGGCACATGGTGTGGGATGGGGCCCGTGGTTATTGTTCTTATCACCCCACAGACTGCCTGGCACGGGCTGCAGAGCGTGGCTGGACGGTCCCCTCTGCCCACAAACAGCCCCTGCACATGAAAGCCATTAAGGACCAGCACAGAAGCAACCCACGAGGGACAACCCATGAACATTCCCACACTGATGGCGCCAGTCCTGCTGCCAGCAGGATGACAGGGTGCCAGCCCTGGGCTGCCACATATATCCCCTGGAAGGTAAGGCTTGTGTGGGCAGCTCTCCTGACAGCCCCACTGACAGCACACAGACACCACAGAGTCAAAAAGCCCCACAGGTACCCCCCAGGCTCAGTCCATGGCCCATGTGCCAGCACTGGTGTCCTGCTGTTGGAAATGTGGCATTTGGGAGCACTGGCAGTGGAGACAGGAACGGAACATCTGTTTTTTCCAAGCCACACGTGGAAAGGCTGAGCTGTATTCAACCAGCCAGCTGTGAGGCAAGAGGATGAACAGAGAAGTACAAAAATAGACACTTCTCTAGTGCTTCTTCAAGCAACATTTTTGCACTACAAAAACACACGAAAAAAGAAGGGTCATGGTTTTTTCCCAGCTCTCAGAGGGACTCGTGTCTCCTGTCACAGTTTCAGGATGCATCCCCCAGACTCCCAGCTCCGTGTCACAGCGTACCCAGCTCCCCACCGGGGCTGTCTGCAGTGCAAGACTCACACACAGTGCCCCACACCAGGACACAGATGCTTTCACCAACCTGCCCTAAACCAAAATCCGCAGCTCCAGCCCGGCCTCACTCCACCCCCTTCCCGAGGCGTGGTTTGAGAGAGAAACGAACAGCTTTGGCCAACACAATCCGGCTGGGCTCTGCTTTCCCAGGCTTAGCTGTTCCTCGGGTTCCTCCCTCCGGAGGACTCAACCCACACCCTGGGTCCTCTTTTTAGAGCACCACTCCCACGGCTCCCGGACTGGGGAGAGTTTGCTGAACCCATTTAACCCATTCCCAGCAGGACCTGATTCCCCCCTACCAACAGGGAAAGGTGTTTATAGAATCCCATGCAAGCCCCCAGGCCAGGGAGAGGAAGGAGAGGCGTCACTGCCCGTCCCAGCCAGAGCTGCAGGGAAAACTGCTCCTTTGCTCCTGGATCTGCTCCGTGCCAGAGGAGCCCGGAGCAGCACAGACCCTGCAGGAGCCAGGGCTGAGGTGCTGCCAGGAGATGTTGCAACGGAGCTGTGAAGAGGCCATTGCTGGGGATCTGCAAGTACCACAGAACCATGGAATCACAGAACAGTTTGGGTTGGAAGGGACTTTAAAGAGCATCCAGTTCCTCCCCCTGCCATGGGCAGGGACACCTTCCACTAGCCCAGGTTGCTCCAAGCCCTGTCCAACCTGGTCCTGGACACTTCCAGGGATGGGGCAGCCACAGCTTCTCTGGGCAACCTGTGCCAGAGCCTGAAGACCCCCACAGGGAAGGATTTCTTCCCCATATCCCATCTAACCCTGCCAACTGGCAGTGGGAAGCCATTTCCCCCTGTCCTGTCCCTCCAGGCCCTTGTCCAAAGTCCCTCTCCAGCTCTCCTGCTGTCCCTTTAGGGATCAGAAGGTGCTCCAGGGTCTGTCCAAGGAGGTGGGCACAGGCTGCAAACTCCACCCTGGAAATCTCCCTTTCAAACCAGTGATTAGACCCCGTGACTTCATCAGACACACAAAATTGCATTGCACGGAGCCAAACGGGCTCCCGATCCAAGGAGCTGCCCGTGGAGGCGGGCAGAGAACAAGCTGCCCAGCTGTCACCAGGGAGAAAAGGCCGTGGTGTGGTGGCCAGGGCGGATTTAAGATGAACAGGAACAGTCTGGCTGAGTCCTGGCTCGGATCCAGAATCCCTGTCACTGCAGATTGTCCCGCAGGCTCGTCAGGAGCCGGAGCTGCCGCGGGCTGTGGCTGCTGTCAGACGAGCACAGCCCTCTCCTGACAGGGAGTCCCATCACCTCCCAGCCCTGCACTGCCAGAGGGCACCCACAGCCCCAGCCTGGAGGTAAAGCAGGACCACAGTTAACACCCAAAAACGCCGCAGGTGGGAGACTCATTACCACAGAGTGAACATCAAGTACTGTCACCAACCCAGAGTATCACACTGTCATCATAGGATGCTAATTAAATTCAAAATGACACTAGGTTAAACAGAATCACACAAGAACATATGCCACATCTGAAACTTCATCTCTGAGCTCAGCTTATTGAGTTTTTTTCCAAGACCTAGTGCCAGGAAGCCTAAGAGATGTACCTGTTCCCAACCTGGGGCGGGCGGGGGGGGGGCAATTTTCCTGTTAGAATGGTAGAAACAGCTCCCTGAGGACCATCACACTTTAATTATCCCTGTTTTGCTTATCTGCACATCATCAGAAAGGATATGATCTGTTGAAGAAAAGAGAAGAGCTGGAAAGCTGAGAAAGTTAGCCTGAAGAAGAGAAGGTTGTGTGGAGAGCTCACAGCACCTTCCAGTATCTGAAGGGGCCTACCAGGAAACCAGAGAGGGACTCTGCATCAGGAACTGTGGTGACAGGACACATGGGAACGAGTTCAAACTGAAAGAGGGGAAATTTAGGATCAATATATGGAAGAAATTCTTCCCTGTGAGGGTGGGGAGGCCCTGGCACAGGTTGCCCAGAGAAGCTGTGGCTGCCCCTGGATCCCTGGAAGTGTCCAAGGCCAGGTTGGACGGGGCTTGGAGCAACCTGGGCTAGTGGGAGGTGTCCCTGCCCATGGCAGGTCCCTCCCAACCCAAACCATTCCAGGATTCTAAGACAGAATCTCTTCATATTGGTCAGGGTTCCTGTAATATACCACAAATGCTACAGCCTGCACACTGTAGACGCTCTTCCTAATGATAGCTATCCTTTAAAAAATGGGAATGGCTGCACACACATGGGCTTTGTTTTTTGTGCCCTTTGCAAAGCAAAAACCTAATGTTATATTTCAACTGACGTTTTTAGTTTTGGCAAACAGAGATGCCAACTTGGCTCTGGTGTCTAAGTAAAGAACAGTGCTACGATGTGGAAAACAAGCTAATTCTTTACTGCAGAGGAAGGCTGAGAAACAAGGGCTGCACAGGTCTGATGTGGCACCCTCATCCTCTTTTGGGACCTCTGACAGAGCTTGTCCATGCAGGGGGCAGCAGGAGAAGGGGAGTGGGGGCAGCAGCTCCACAGCTGGGCAGCCACTGCAGTTTCCAGCCTTTGAGCCACATCCCAGCAAGGCCTGGAGAGGAGGGTGGGCTGGGGGTGTCAGAGGAGGGTGGGCTAATCTGGAGGGGAGAGAAGGGCGGGCTGATGAGGGGTAGCAGCCGTTCCTCTGAACAGTAGTAGTGCAGTAGTGCTTCAGTGCAGCCTAGTAGCAGAGCTGCCAAATTTCCACTGCGGAAGAGACAGAAATTTTCTCTTTGAGCCTGACAGCGACTGCCTAAATCGTGCTGTTGGCCACGGAGGAACTAATTCACAAGTGCTGTTTCCCCCACAGTCCCCCACCTTCTCCTGTGCACTCTCCTCACAGTAAGAGCAAGATCGTCTGTCCGTGCAGCTCCCAGCCCGCTCCACCCTGGCACTGGAATGCACAGCTTTGCTCCCAAGCTATCCTTCTTCACCCCTGTTTATTTTCTTATTCGTTTACTACAACTCAGATAAATGTTTGGGGACATATGGAGTAAATAAAATACAAAATCAAGCTGAACTACAACAATGAAAGGACAACAAATCTTGAAGAAACGGAGAAAGGATGACGCAGAGACACATTATGGAAACCAGAGTGTGGAAAACGTGGCATGACAAGAGATAAAACAAGGAATCCCATTAAATGGCAAACAGGGAGAGAAGCATTAACAAACCATATGAGTTCTATCTTCTGAGTGAGTGATTTTCTTTTAAATCCACTTTTTGTGAGAGCAGGATGAAATAAATTGGCTGAAACACAAGAGAGACCTGCCGGAGGCTCACCAGCAGGAGAAGAGCAGGATCAAGCCCACATTTTCACTTCAACAAGGAAAAAACCACACGCAGAAAAACACCACCAGTAAGCTTAAAAATTGCAAGAAATACAGGGAAAAATCAGTGCAAAGAGTACACAGGAAAAACCACACCAGATGTCAGAGAAGCCCCAAAAGGTGAGGGCGGCAGCTCATCCTTCTGCCCCTTGGGGCTTCGAGATGTTTAATTCCAGTGCTTTAACATGTGTTTCTTTATCACTACCAGGGTTTGTAGATTTGGCTGCACCGAACTGCAAATCACAAAAGTAGACACACGTTGATGCTGCTCAGGATTATCTAATTGCAAATTTTGCCACGGAGCAGGAACACCTTCGAACCCTCCTCGCTGGGGATGTCTGGTCTTACGAGGAGGACATTTTTCTTAACACACTTTTAAACACCACCAAAAAAAAAAAAAAAGCCAACATTTTAATTTAAAGAAAAAGGTAAATTTCTCAGCCATGGGAACAGCACTCAGATTTCCCTGAAGCTTTAGGGAGGAGGACAATAAACAATCCAGTCCTGTATACCACCAGAGCCCATTTTGCTGACAGAACACCACAGAATTGCCTCCTTGTTCACGCTCAAACTATAGCTAAGGTTGCTTATGGGACTGGTCCCTTCCATAGGCTGAATGAATCTCATTGGCAAAATATTTATCTAGCACCTCATTTGGGCCTTTTTCCCCCTCCAGAATTTCTTACAAAAGAGAAATGCAGCCTTGTTTTTGCTGGGATACGGCTTCCTACAAGAATGACATTCCAGGCTGTCTCAGTTTTTTTCTAGGAACAGCAGTAGAGCTATTTTGCCTCTGTGGCCTGGACACTACTGCACAGATACTCCACTGCCTATGGGTTTACCTGAGGTAGATTTTAATTTAAATTGGACTGGTTTTTTCCCTGATAACTTTTGAAGACATCTCAAGCCTTGAAAAGGCTTTTCCTGCATCACATAATCACACCAAAATCCACTGATGGTTGCTGACTCTTGAAATTTAAAATATCACAGACTGCAGGTTCCTGAATCATAAGATCTGTTTATTTTAAGGTTTACTTTGGTGAAGTCACCGGCTGGGCAGTGCAACCCCAGGGCTCACTGCCAAATCCACAAAAAACCCCGCTGGGTTTTGGATGAAAGTTCTGACCCCCAAACCCAGAGCCTGGCGATAGCAGAGCTCCTCTGATCCCAGCTTCTCCTTCTCACCCGTCCACAAAGACTATTCCATGTTAATGAAGGAAAACTAAGGAAGTCTCAACTCTTTGTACATCGAGATTCTAATTTCCACTTCAAACCTACCATGACACCAAAGACGTGTCAGAAAGAATCAACATTTGCAAGGGAAAGTCAGAAAACCTCGCTGAGCTTTATTTCCAGTTGAGGAATGAAAGAAGCGATGAAAGCTCACGAAACAGCTCAGGCTCAAATAAAGGCGAACAAAATCCGGTAATGCTGAGAGCAAAGCACTTGAAAAGAGATGGATCAGAGCGTTCCTCGGACAGAGGAGCTCAGAAGTGCAAATGCTGCCACTCCAAGCGTGTTGCTCCTCAAGCTCAGTTTTTATGTTGCGCACTGAGGGTTACTTGAAAAAAAACAGCCTTTGCTCCTGTTTCCAGCCAGACTTTGCCTTACACTTCAAGAACCCCACTCTGGCCATGGGAAGGGGCCAGTATTCCCAGGCTCTGCCTGGAGACTGCTCCCAGCGAGGTATGTGGTGCCTGTGGGCTGCAGAGCTGATTTCCTTAGTGATTCTTTGGACGGGGCATTTCTCTGGGCTCCTGGTAACGGTGCTGCCGCAGTTGGCATTTATTTCCCCAAAGCTGCTACGACTAAAACATCGGACCCGGGGGGAATTCATGCCTAGGCCTTACTTCTACAGCTCGAGGAACGGAATGGCACTGCTGAGAGCAGCTGTGAGCACACACGCCACAGGGGCCGGGAGCTTTGGCGCTGGGAATTTTCTGAACTTGGCCTTCTTAAAGGCTGCCTTCATTTCAGAATAATTAATTTTTTTAAAAAAGGTTTTGTTGAGATATTAAAAAAAGAAAAGTTTTTCTCTAATGAGAGAACAGGCAGCAATCATTAAAAATATTATTTATCT
Source organism: Pseudopipra pipra (assembly GCF_036250125.1). Taxonomy (NCBI): domain Eukaryota; kingdom Metazoa; phylum Chordata; class Aves; order Passeriformes; family Pipridae; genus Pseudopipra; species Pseudopipra pipra. The sequence continues at coordinate 15,706,639 of NC_087564.1, forward strand.
GTCAGTGTTCAATAAAGGGAACGCGAAATTAATAGACAAAGCCACTTGTGTAACCTCACTGTGCCATGAGCCAGAGCCCCTCTCACCCCAACAGAAATGAAACTGTAAATCCTTCATGGTAATAACAAAGGTGTAAGTACACCTGCCTCCTTGCCAAAAACAGGAGGTCAGACAGGGCAGTAAATTTAAAGGAAACCCACTTCACATCTTCCACCAGCCATGAGAACGGTACCAGCCCACATTTTCAGCTGACTGTACACACAAGATGATGTGCTGCCTGACAAAGATTACACTATGGTCTTAATTCCAAAGACACCCATCCCTCAGCTCCTCCCTTCCACACAGTGCTCTCGGCAGTGCCATACACAAACGCTTCTCCCTCGGAATCACAGGCAGATCAGTAACACCATCCATCACTTCAGTAGGTTTCCCTGTCCCATGTTTTTGCAGGAGCTTTATGTCCAGCTTCCATTTGTCATTACACAACAGCATCTAATCCAAAACGTTTTGAGAGTTTTACAACTCAGCGCCTCTGAACAGCAATAACAAAAAGCCAAATGAAGGACAGATCACCACAGCCTTCAGGAGGCTGCTCTACAGTGACCAGCAATGGGCTGGCACGTTCCACCTCTGTCACAGCCTCGGGAGCTGCAGTTCCCCATCTCTAACCAACAACAGATAACACAAACCCAGAAACTCCTTAATAAAAACCAGTCTTTCCCAGTTAGGGACTTTCTGCGACAAACAATGGCTGGTTTGTTTGGAAAACTCTAAATATATCTTGTAAGAAAAGAGCTGGAAAATACCTTGCCTGCTGGATTTAGAGATGTGCATTTTCCTGAGGTTAGTCCAGACACATCCTGCAAAACCTACAATTTATGTTTAATGTGGTGCTCTACAACTTCTACAGTATCTCTGTATTGACACTAAGAAGTGGAAACTTAGTTAAGAATATGCAAAGAGAAAAGCAGACCCTTAATGTAGTGAAATACCAGCAGAAGTAAGTTCATGTGAGATTTATCTATTGCGCTGGGCCCCACGTCATCTCTCTTATATGAATCACTTGATGCTTTTGTCTCGTCAAGAACTGAAAAGTTGCTTCCTACAGAACACAAATTTAGGTGCAAACCCAAACTTCTCCCTGATGTCTGTTTTTGCGTCATACAGTAACTTTACTTCAGTGACTGTGCACGTGGACCATTCCAGTGCCCTTCACGTGCCTGATTGATCTTCCCAAAACAACAAAAACAGCATCTGAATACACACACATCTGTCATCCCATCCCAGCGCTTCCATGGGCAAATGTTTATTTGAACTTTTTAGTTGGGTCCTTTGAATTTTCTGTTAACAGCATTTAACCCACATCCAACTGTTCATTTCCCCAACACCCTCCTCCTGCCACTCCCCAAGGGCCTCAGAAATCAAAACTCAGAGCACAGAACCTCCTGCTTTCCCCCAGACATCAAACTCCGCGCAGAAAACCTCCTGCCATACCCTAGAACCTCTGAATTCGAACTTCGGGCACAGAACTTCCTGCATTCCCCCAGAACTTCCAAAACCAAAACTCCGGGCACAGAACCTCCCGCATTCCCCCAAAAATCAAAACTCCGCGCACAGAACCTCCCGCATTCCCCCAAAAACCAAAACTCCGCGCACAGAACCTCCCGCATTCCCCCAAACATCAAAACTCCGCGCACAGAACCTCCCGCTCCATCGCCCCCCGGCCCCGCCGGGCTGTCCCTTTCGGGACACGCGGGGTTATCCCGCCCTGGGTCTGGGCTGAATCCCGGGCAGGCGGCTCGGGCTGCGGGTCCGCGCATCCCCCGCGGGGGCTCCGCGGGCACCGAGCGGCGGCGGGGCCGGGCCGGTGCCTGCTTTCCGTCCCGGTGCCCGCTTTCCATCCCGGTGCCCGCGCTCCGTCCCGGTGCCCGCGCTCCGTCCCGGTGCCCGCTTTCCGTCCCGGTGCCCGCGCTCCGTCCCCCCGGCCGTGCCGCCCCGGTGCCCGCGGTACTCACAGCGCGGTGGCGGCGGCGGGCACGGCGGGCCCCGGGCGCTCCACGCCGCGGGCCGAGCAGTTGACGGCGCAGGCGGGCGCGGCGCAGGCACAGCCCGGGGCGCAGGGCCGGCAGGCGGGGGCCGGGCCGGCCGCGATGCCCCCGCACAGCAGCGAGCAGAGCAGGCACCAGCCCGGCAGCGGCAGCCGCGCCGCGGGGGCGCCATGTTTGCGCTGTGATCCAGTGTCTCCATTTCCCAAAGGCATCTCTCCCTACGGGCATGGCATGGCCCCGGCGCGCCGCTGCCCCGGGGCTCGGCCGGGCTCGGCCGGCTCAGCGCCCGCCCGCCATGGCCCGGCCCGCTGGGGCTCCGCTCGCCGCGCTGACAGCCCCGGCCCGGCCCGGCGCCGCTCGGCTCTGCTGCTCCGCCCGGCCCGCGGCCGCCCCCGCTCCGCCTCCCGCCCGGCGGAAACGCGGCGCCGCTCCAGCCCCGCTCCAGCCCCGCGCCCGCCCGGGCCGCCCCCGCTCCGATCCGATCCGCTCCGCTCCGCGGGGCTCCCGCGCCGGCCGGCCGGGGGGACACGGGGGGTCCCGCGGGATAGGGACGTCCCGGGCGCAGGCGGTCCCGGAGGCAGGAGAGTCCCGCGGGGATGGGGTGTCCCGGGGCACGGCGGTCGCGGGAGCAGCAGAATCCCGTGGGGAAGCGGTGCCGCAAGGGGCACGGGGGTCTCGGGGGACAGAAGTGTCCCGGGAACGGGGGGATTCCTGGAGCAGAAGGTCCCGGGGGATGGGTGTCCCTGACGGGGCAGAGGCATCCCAGGAGCAGGGGGATCCGCGAGGAACGGGTGTCCCGGGGGCAGGGGGATCCCTGGAGAAGGGGGTCCCCGAAGCAGGAGGATTCCATGGGACACGGAGGTCCCAGGAGGCAGGAACATGAGCATCCTGAGGACAGGAGCATCCCGGGGAGCAGCGACATCCCGGGGAACATGGACATCCCGGGAAACAAGGATTATCCCGATGAGGGGCATCTCAGAAACTGGGCAGGGCAGACGATGCACGATGGAATTGTGCTGGAGATGGCGGGGGTGTCTCACAATGCCAGGGGGGCTTCCCCACCCCGGGCACACAGGGCAGTGGACAGATGGGAGCACCAACACCCACCTGAGCCCTTCCTGAAGGCCCTCGGCACCCGGTTCCCGTGGCTGGTGCCCATTCCCAAGGACTGTGGGATCCAGTAAGAGCTCAGGTTGTGGAGTGCTTTACACACCTACAGTACAGCAAGTACCTTGGAGACAGAGGAAGAACAAGTCAGGTACTTTTCAGTGCATTTTTTTTTTTTACCATTAAACAGCAAATCCATCAGGTTTCAGTGCCACTCACACCCCACATTGGCCCAGGCACTGGCCCTGGCTCACACCTGGTGAGGTCAATCCCATCATTCCACCATGGCTCCTCGGGGATCTGAACTGCTTCTAGTTTAAAGTGATTGAAGGATGTAACTAAAATAAAATCTCCATACAATGAAAGGAAGTATCATTATACAGGACATCTCCCCAAAACCATCCCTAGCCCGTTTGGAAGCAGTAGATAGGTGTGACAGCTGATAATTTCCCACCCTAATTTGTTGGTCTTTCACATGTGCCTCGTTACAGTGTGATGGGACATATGGAACATGGCCCTGGCCCTCCACCGAGGGAAGGATATGAGAAAGCTGAAATAAAACATGGGAGAAGCTGCTTTTGAACTGGTTCTCCTGAGATTTGTTGATCCAGACACCACTTCCAGCAGATTTTTTGCTAAATAAGAACAGGGAAATCTTGCCCTTCATTTATGCAATTCCATTAATTCTTGCAGCCATTCACACCCTGAAAACATTCCTATGTAACACTGAAGTTCAGTGCAGCAAATCTCCCCAGGTCAGCCTTGGCACCAGGAATGCCAGTGTCCACTGGAGCCTCAGAACTGCCCACGGGCAAAGCTGAGCCCACACTCTGTTCAGTCATGGCTGTTCCAGCAATTACTGTCAATAGGAAAACCTCTGGAAGAGCTGCCTGGAGAGCACCCCTGTGAGAAGGGCTGTCCCTCCCCAAAAAGATGGGTCACCCACCACAGAGGCTGCTCCCCTTGAACAGCCCATGCCTCAGTGTCAGGGTGAGAGGTGCTTGGTACTGGTCTGAAGCAGCTTGCACAGCCAAGCAGAGCTGCCTTCTGTCCAGCCTCCCCTCAGAGCTGCACCCCGTGCCTCTGCCAGCTTTTGCTGCTCCCAGGTGTGCTTCTGGCATTCCCAGTGCTCCCATGGTGAGTGTGCCACCCGGACACTGCAGCAGGGACTGTGGCAGTAGGGCCCTGGCAATCAGTGGGCTCAGGAACTCTGCCTGGCAGCTTTCAAGGGAGAAACCACAACAAAAAGGGGTGGGAGAGAGACATGCTCACTGTCTGCAAGCATCCGAGGAGTGAGAGCAGCAGGGAGCAAGAACAATTGTTTGGGGTGGGACCAGAGGAAGGACTGGAGCCTCAGAGCCTGCTACCCCCCCTTCTCTTCTGCTGAGAACAGACCTGGGGAGAGGAGGGCCTTGGGGGCAGGTTTGCCTCCCTCAGTGGGCTGGACTTGCCTAAACCTCATCTCTGTGTCTGTGTAGAATGCCCTCACTGAGTCATTCCACGAGGATACACTCATGTTGGGGTCAGGTCATGAGTTTCAGCATGTGCCACTTGATGGCTGTGATTGTTCTGCACACTCAGCTCCTGTGAGCAACAAAACACAGGCATTGTTCCTTTACCTCAGAGACAAAAGGTTGTAAAGTACCTCCAAGATCACCAAGTCCAACCTTTCATCAATCTTCACCTTGTCCCCCAGCCCAGAGCACTGAGTGCCACATCAGTTGTTTCTTGAACACCTCCAGGGACTCCACCACCTCCCTGGGCAGTCCATTTCAGTGTTTAACAACCTTCTCCATGAAGAAATTCTTCCTAATGTCCAACATGAACCTCCCCTGGTGCAGCTTGAGGCCATTTCCTCTCGTCCTGTCACTAGTTACCTGAAGAGGGTGACCCCCACCACGTTACTCCTCCAGAGCTGCTCATCACCTCCAGCTCTATCTGGTTGGCTTGATCCAGGATGGTCCTGATCCAACAGAGTCCACAAGCACCTTTGTGGATTTAAGTGTGTGACTGTCCTGCTGAACCCTGAGGGGTGGTGTTAAATGGGGCCTCGGCTTCCCATATCCAAACTCTGAAATATAAAGCCTGACAGCATCTGATCCCACTCCTTGGCATGGTGCTTAATGTGTGTGGGAATTTACTTTCCAAAAACATTTTGTGCCTTTTAGGCTTGAAATCTGCTTGAAAGACACATCATCCTTTGCATGATGTATTGTGCCCAAAATAGCCCTGCAGTTACTATTTCCTCATGTGACTACAATGTATTTATTTCCGCTCCCTCAAATGTGAATTGCTTTTTTTGGGTGGTGTTTTTTTTTTCCTTTTTTTCTGTACTGATGCCCATATTTTTTCAGATAACAGCAAGGAGAAAATATTCTGTGTGTGGATTGCAATCAGCAGACTAGCTGGCTAATGGAATCCAGCCGGTGGAATGAAGTTAAGGGCTGACCCTGAAAAGCCAGGGCTGCCAAGCTGTAACGAGGGCAACGAGCAAGGAAATACGTGAGTGAGTGGGCAAGGAGACAGCAAACCTCGACACAGCAGCAACAGAATAATTTGTTCACATTGAGTCACAATTTTTGATCTTGGAGGAAGGTCTTGTCGCTGAGTTATGATGGGTTTGAGAGCAGTAACTGCAGAAAATGATGGAAGTGGAAAATGTACTCTGGGGCTGGGAGGCTGCTGCTCACTGCGAGGCTGGGAATGGCTCGTTGTGGGGAAGGGATTCTGCTGGTTCCTCCCACTGGCAAGGAACTGGAGAGTTTCTCAACACTGTTTACTTGCAGCAGAATTCAAACCCCAACCAAGAGGGTGTTAATTCCCCCATCCCTCCAGCCCTGCACGAGTGCACCCAGCACATGGGCAGATCCTCTGTGGTCAGCAGAACGTGACGGAGCTGTGGCTGGCTGGGAATGTCACTGCTGCCTCCAGGCCCTCCAGCCAGATCCCAGAACCACCACAGATGGTTTCAGCAGTACCCAGACAGCCGTGGAACCCCACTGTGTGCCCCAAACCCCGAGGCACCCCCTCTTCAGTGCACTGAACACTGTTTGGCTCACGCCTGCAGCGCGCAGTGCAGGTCCATGAGCAGCTGCTGGGGACACCTTGTTGCCCAGGCGTGTTCATGGGGAAGCTCTGTGCAGATGGAGATGGGATTGCAGCCAGGATGGCTGAGCCAGGACAGGATCCTTCTGCCTCCAGCAACATGCATCCACTGTACCTTGTGTGCGGCTTGAGAAGGGCAGGAAAAATGCCTCTCTTGACCTCTCTGCTCCCTTGCCATGATCTGAGGTCCCTTGTAGCTGTATTCATGTATGGCTGTTATTTCTCTGCTTAGAAGAACTCTCACCTGATGGAAGGAGCACAGCTTGTCCTCAGCTGATGTCATGGGGAGAGAGCTCTCCCACTAGGTATGGAATAGAAGTATCCCAGAGGAGGTCATGATCTCTGTTTCTCCTGGGAGGAAGTGGCTGTTCCTATCTCTGCAGTGTGTTACTCTGTGGCTGCATTTTGTGTCCCCCTCGCTTTCATGATCATAGAATCGTGGAATTGTTTAGGCTGGAAAAGATCTCCAAGACCATTGAGTCCAACCATTCCCCCACTAATCCACCACTAATCCATGTCCCCTAGTGCCACGTCCACGCGGCTTTTAAATCCCTCTAGGGACGGGGACTCTGCCACTGCCCTGGGATTGATGCTGTGGTACTTGGGGAATGACCCCCACGAGGACCATCTCCATCACCAGTCCTGGCTCCTGCTCCCCGCCCATATTCCCATTCCCCCGCTCTAATCGCCCACCCAGATGGCCGCAGGCAGACCCAGGGGCTCCCCCCGGCCCCCCGAGCCGTGCGGGACCCGGCGGGCTTGGCCCCTCACCGCTGTGCCCGGCCCTCGGTGCCGGTTCGCGGACTCCAGGCGCCCTCTAGCACCGCCGCCGGGATAGAAACCGCGAAAAGGATGCAATGCGCCCTAAAATCATGGGATCATAGAATCCATTAGGTTGGAAAAGCCCTCCAAGACCATCGAGTCCAACCGCTCCCCCAGCACTGCCAAAGCCACCATTAGCCCATGTCCCCAAGTGCCACATTCACACGGCTTTTAAAGGACAAGGGGGAATGGCTTTCCACTGACAGAGGGCAGGGGTAGATTAGAAATTAGGAGGAATTAGAGTGCCTGGAAGTGCCTGGCCGGATCCCGGCTGGCCATGCTGCTCACACGTTGTCATCTTGAAATAAAAACTAACTGCCCAAACTTACCGGTGCCTTGCTAAGAGGAAATGTCCAGCCTTCCATGGAAAACATTAACAAAGAGCATCAAAACTCGAAGCTGTATTGTCATCATCCCCCAGATTGTTAATTACCTGGAGCAGCACCACTGGCTGATGGCTCAGATTGGGAATGTCACGTCAGGTGTGTCAGAGGAGGATCAGAAAGACAGCAGCTGTTGATCCTCAGGCTGATGGGTCCCCCCTGTGTCTCATCAGCCACCTGCCCCCAGGTAGCTCTGGTGAGCTGTGAGCACGCTGTGGGCACGTCTGCAGCTCCCCTGGCAAGCAGGAGCTCAGCTCCTGACACAGACAGTCCTGCTGCTCCTCAGCCCCCTGTCTCACTCAGGGGGTGGATTTCCCTGTCCTCCCATGGGATCTGCCCTCGGAGCAGACCCTCACCTGGTGCTGCCCCAGGGCCAGCGAGCCCAGCACCAGCAGTGACGCTCCAGCGGGAGCTTCTTCCCAGCTGGCCCTTAGGGGTGACTGGTTCTCTGGAGCAGCAGCTTTATGAGCCTCTACACATTTCCACGCTCACTCATTACCACTGTTTATTGTTTTACAAGGCCCCAGAGCACTGCTCACATCCCAGGGCTGGCCCGTGGGAGCTCTCGAGCTCTGCAGTGCCGAACTAATTTCCAAAGATGAAGGTTTTCGGGGAGTTATTTGCTTCAGCCCCTTGGGCTCTGCTGTGGTGGCTCCAGAGGCAGTGCCAGGCTTGGGGCCACTGGCTGGGATTGTGCTCCAGCTGTGGCGTGACTGGTGTGAAACTCTCTGGGATGGAAACAGCCGAGTGTGCACAGATAACAGAGGCACCTGTGACATTTATCCCCTTGCTTTTGAAACCACAACCACACTCTAACCCTTCCCTGCCTCAGGACGTGCCTCTATACGGCTACAAAATACCTCAGATATTTTCAAGCTGAGACATTATATTCCTAAAATATCTGATGATGCTGAGGCATGTTTGAAAAGCATCTAAAATATACCAAGCAGCCCACAAATATCTCATATCTGGGAGGCCAGGCACGTGCTCTGCCCTTTCTCTGTCTCTGTAGGATGTGTTTCAAAGACCCTTTGGACATCCGACTCCTCATCCCATCCGAAAGCCCTTGTGGGTGACTGTGTGCTCAGCCCTCTGCTCCTGAAACCTCGGCTCGTGCTGTTCTTGGCACAAGGAAAATTAATTTCCTGGCCTCAGCCCAGTGCAGCCTCATTAGGACCTGGCACGATCACCCTGTTGTGCATGGGATGGTGGGGGCCCAGAGCAGCACCATGGCTCCCTCGGGATGCCCGTGGGGACATGCCAGTGCTGGAGGACATGCCAAGGTCCTGTGTTCCAGTGGGATGTGGGACCGACCTGCAGGGAGCAAAAGCCTTCAGGTGCAAGGGGTGTTTGCTGGGGTTCATTGTGTTTTACACTGTCAGATCTGCACTGTGTCCTGCTCAGCCCCGGGAGCTGCTGCCACTTCCCAGTGCTGTGCCATGCCCTGGGTAATCCCAGGGTGCCAGTCCTGGAGCAGGGCAGAGGGGGAAGCTGTGCCCCATGTCTTGTTTACCAGCTTGAGCCCAGGACAGCCAGTATTACAGCAAAGGACTCTTGCCCTGCTCTGGAGAAGGGGACTGAGCCCCCTTGGCTTGGCACTGGGGACAGACCCCCCCATCCCATCCTCCTGCTGCCCATGGAAGTGATGTCTTGGCCCAGCTTGGGTCCTCCTCTCAAACACTGCCAAGGTTGTGAGTGCTGGTGGTTTCTTGACTTGGCTTTACCCTTTGAAGAATGGGCTAATGGGGGCAGTTTGATGGGGGAAGGAGTGCTCAACCTCTGCCCCTGGGCTGCACGTGCTGACACCTCAGTATCTGCCCAGCTCCCTGGTGTCCAAACCCTCGTGTGGAGCTATTATGGATTGGAACACCAAGAAACAAAGACTTAGTAACAGGCTGGGCTCTCCAAACCTCTGGGGTTCTTTGCAGGAAAACATTGGCAATGAGAGGCTGGAGGGAGCTGCAAGTGGGAGCTCCCACTAAGGATGGACCAGGGAAGTGGAGGAGCCTGAGATGGAACCAGAGGGACTGTGTGGAAGAGAGATGGAAAATGAAATATCCAGACAAAGGAAGGAGGTTGCAATGTAAGATCAGGCTTGGCAATGTAAGAAATGGAAGAGACAAAAGCAGTCTCCCAGCAAAACGCTGGAATTTAACTTTCCCAGCTGCAGAGAGAAAACAATGACTTCCCACACAAAACTAGTTGATGGGCTGTGCTGATGAGGAGATGTCTGAGGAATTTCAATTAAAAGCCAGCGAGGCTGACAAAGGCGATGGGATTGAAGTGCTGGGAGGTAAGTGAGCGATGGGGAAGGAAGAACAATAACTGGTGAGGGAGGGAACAGTGCCTGCTCAGCGCTGCGTGGGCTGGGTGCTTCCCAAGGTGGCAGAGCTGTTGCCCGCTGCGCCTGGCAGGGTGCTGGGGTCCAACTCCAGCCCGTGCCCTGTGCACTCTTCCCTGCCTCCCTGGCTCTGCTCCGTGGGGCACTGCTGGCTGCAGCAGAGCTGTCCCCCCTGTCTGACATCTCCAATGGGTGTCCGCTCATCTGCAACATGAAATCAAGCTCTCTGTATTCTTGAGTCAGCCCTGTGAGCTTGGTGTCACCTTTGTCCCCAGCTGCCCTCCTGCACCTCCCATCCAGGTGATGCCCACTGCCCTCAGGCCCTTCCTCTTCAGCCACTCTGGAGCCAGAGCTGTGTGTGCCCTTGGCAAAGGACCTGGAGCTGAACAGAGTGGGAAGAGCTGGCAGTTACATGTGATTAGGGGAGTCACAGAATTGTTCGGGTTGGAAAAGCCCTCTAAGATCATTGAGTCCAACCATTCCCCCAGCACTGCCAGAGCCAGCCATGTCCCCAGGTGCCACATCCACAGGGCTTTTAAATCCCTCCAGGGTTGGGGACTCCACCACTGCCCTGGACAGCTGTGCCAGGGCTGGACAGTCCTTTCTGTGAAGGAATTTTCCCAACATCCAACCTCAACCTCCCTTGGCACAACCTGAGGCCGTTCCCTCTCCTCCTGTCCCTTGTTCCCTGGGAGCAGAGCCCGACCTCCCCCGGCTCCCCCCTCCTGTCAGGGAGTTGCAGAGCCAGAAGGTCCCCCCTGAGCCTCCTTTTCTCCAGGCTGAGCCCCCTCAGCTCCCTCAGCTGCTCCAGCCCCTTCCCCAACTCCATTCCCTTCCCTGGACACGCTACCACCCCTCAATATCTTTCTTTTTGTGAGGGGCCCAAAACTGACCCCAGAATTCAAGATTAAGCCTCACCAGTGCCCAGCACAGGGGGACAGAGAAGCCTCCTGACCTTTGGCTGGTGTCATTGCAGTAGGTGACAGCAGAGGCACAACGAGGAGCACATGGGAAGAGCCTGCACCATGTTTCTTGCAGCCACCAGGCAAGGAAGATGAATATCTTCCAAGCTGGCGCAGCTGACATCGTGTCTGATGGGAATAGCTCGTCCTTGCAGCCTGCCTGCTGGAGAGACGGCTCTGCTCCATCCGAGCTGGCACCAGGAGCTGGGACCAGGAGGAGAGCAGGCTCGGCAGGCTCCCAGGCTGCCGGGAGAGGAATGGCTCCATCCTGACCAGGAGCAGGGGATGGAGCAGCTGAGGGAGCGCGGGAGCAGCTGCAGCACGAGCCAGCGATGGAACAACCCGGACCAGCAGGAGGAGGGAGAGATGGCCTCGCACCGAAATATCTCACTTGGCTCTGAGCACAGCACGGAACTTCTGGCACGCAGAACCCTGCGGAGCTCCGTGCCAAAGAAAACAGCCAGATTTAAACCCCCGAAGCAGAGTGTTTGTGCAGAGCAGCTGGGCAGAGCATGGTGCTCGGCCCCAGGTGGGCTCGCTGTGTCTCCAGCCCTGTGTGGAGCTCTGTCCCCCAGCGGGGGTGGCCAAGCCAAGGGCAGGTGCTGTCCCCATGGCCGTTGGTACAGGTGGCAATGGTGGCACCAGCTGCCTGTCTGTGCTTGCGTTCACAGCCCCCCATACAGCAGCACAACTGCCCTCTTGGCTTGACCACATGATGTGGATGAGCTGATTTTCTACCCCTAAAAACAAATTTACAAATATGTAGATGGCTGTGAGCACCAGGCAGCCACTGGCACGGCCAGCCCCGCTCAGAGCCCTGCCAGCCCCGCTTCCCCCAGGCACGCCGTATCTCCAGGCGTCTGTTGTTCCATTAAGCTATTTTTAGCAAATATATCCCCCTTAGTTCAGCTGCCGTTATCTGATTAGTTCCTGTAACTATATGAGGAGCAACATCTCCAGGCGTGACTGTGATTCTGAGCAGGCTGTGTCTCTGCACACGCCTTTCCTACAGGAGAGAAACTTGCAGGAGGTGCCTCTCACCGCGGCCGTGGTGCTCTGAGCTCTGCTGCCGCCAAAGCTGATTTTGGGTGGCCAAGGGCCATGGGGATCAGCCCTGCTGCAGCCACTGGAGCACACGACCTTTGGTACAGGCAGAATTTTCCAGGCCCGCTTGCCGGCTGCTGCCGCTGATAAGGGGCCATCTCCTCCGGCGTTGCCCTGATGCGGCCTCAATAAGCAGCTGGCTTTGTTTGCTCCTGAGCTGTTGATGGAGATTTCCATCATCATCAGCTGGGGATGGGAGAGGGGAAAATCCTTGTGCAGCAGCAAGGCAGCCTGCGAAGGTGTGCCCCGAGGGCACACAGAGGTGCCAGGGCTGGGTACCCCCTTCCTCTGGGCACGTTCCACTGGGAAAAGCTGCACCATGGCCACAGCACAGGGGCTGGTTAATACCTGCAGCCCCATACGTAGTTCCAGCATTGCACTTTGCTCTGAGGACTCAGCCTCTATTGACTGCAGCTGTCCCAGAAAATCAGATTAAAGTGCAAAACCCTGACATCCAGTCTGCTCTGCCAGGCAGGTCTTCCATCTCCCAGCTAGATCGTCAGGATTAAGAGCACATGAAGGGAAGTGGGAAGATGAACCTCCACCGTGACAGCTTTTCCTTCATCCTCAGCTGTGTTGGAGGAGTGCTGCAGACACAGAGCTCCTCAGCATTCCTTGGAGCCTGTGACAGCCGTGGCCATGCCCGAAACTCAGGAGCCATGCATTCAAGCTGCTGGCCCACCTCCCTTGTCCACAGCCAAATCCATGAGAAACCTGCTGCCTGCCCCTGCTCATTCCCTGGGGTGCTTCAGAGCCCTTGAAAAGGGATTAACTATAGATTTTAAATGCTCCCAAAGGGAAAAGTCTCATCCATGGCCACAGTGAGAACGACCCCTCACAGCTGTCACCTGAGCTCTGGCACTGCCCCCGGGCTTGCTGGGATGCTGATCCCGCTGTCACCTCCCTGTGCCAGTGTTGTCACCTATTCCATCCTCACCGTTTGCCTGCCTGGCTTCTCACGACAGTGATTTATTTCCCAGTTCTGCTCTGCCGTGCTGTTGAAGTCCCCGTTCCCAGCCAGGCCGAGGCCGTGCTACTGGAATCTGTCACACAGCTGAAGACGTTTATTCCAGCCGAGAGACCCACCAGCGCCTCAGGTGACATTTGTGAGCAGAGAGAGATGCCAAGTGTTGCTCGTTGAAACTAGTTGCTGAGACGGACCGGGGGGAACCTGGGCTCCCGTCCCCATGCCCCGCAGCCACGCCGTGTCCCCGCGGTGGCCTCGACCTCGCTCCACGACTCCCTCACACCGCATTCCTCGAGGGATGCTGCGAGCAGCGGAGGGTCCGTGTCTGCCTCGCGTGGCCCCACCCGCACTGTGGCAAACCCGAGCGGGGGGGACCCGCTACGGAACGGACCCCCGACCTCGCTGGGGAGCCGCACCAGGGATGGAGCGTGCGGGGGCGGCGTGGGGGGCCCCGCGCTGGTCCTCGGCGTGCGGGCACCCCATGGGTGAGTGTGACCCCCCTATTCGCGGCTCCCTTCGCTCCCGCAGACCCCGTGCACCCCAATACCAGCCTCCCGGTTCCTTCCCAGCCCCCCCGGGACCCCCCGGGACCCCCCGGTCCGGCGCTGCGGGGCGTGGCAGGGGCGTGGCCGGCGCTCAGACCACGCCCCCTCGCCGGCCGCTCGGCGCTGCCATTGGCGGCAGGGCTGCAGGGGGCGGGGCCGGGCGGCGGCGGCTCCCGCGCCCCCTCGCCCGGCGCGGCCGCGGCCCCGGCCCGCGATGTCGCGCAAGAAGGCGGCTCGCGGCAAAGGCGGCGGAGCCGCGCCCTCGGCCGCGCTGCCCCCGGCGCAGGGCACCGGCCGGGCCGCCGCCGCCGCGCCCCGGGGGAGCTCCGCCACCGCCCCCGAGCTGCCCCGCAACGGCGGCGCGGCGGCCGGGCGGCCCTCGCTGAGCAGCAGCGGAGAGTTCTACGACCTCGCCTTCAAGGTGCGGGGCCGGGGGTGCTGCGGGAGGGGGCCAGGAGCGCGGGGTCAGTCGGGTGCGGGGTCGGCTGTAGCGTCCCCGAAGTTCCCGGGGTCAGGACCGGGCGGGCATCCCTGCTTCCCTGAATCCCTGCATCCCTGCTTCCCTGAATCCCTGCATCCCTGCTTCCTTCCCTCCCTCCCAGCCCCAGCATCCCGTCCGTCCGCAGCCACCCGGTCGGGGTCTCCCCGGGGGCTCCCGGGGCGGCAGGGTCGGGATCAGCGGGGGCTGCGCTCGCAGAGCCCCCCGGCAGCGGAGCTGCTGCTGCGGGACTTGTGCAAGTGATGGCCAGAGGGTGCTCTGGGAAGCTGCTGTGGCCTCCCGGCTCCTCTTTAACCTACAAAAAACGGGGCTGTGAGCGGGGTGATGGCACCCCCTGAGTGGCATCGAGTCTGCTCTGGCTGCTGCTGAGATGTCTCCAGCTTTCTGGGCTCAGATGGCTTCTTCTCGCTGCTTCAGATCCTGCCGAGAGAGTCACAGAACAAATTAATTTGCGTCCCCCCCACTTCATCATACGACCTGATGCAAGCCTAGCCTGAAGCTCACTTGATGATTTTAGGGCGCACTTAGCGATATGGGGGCTCATTTAGTGATTTTGGCTGAGGCTACAACTCGGTGCAAACGCTCTGGCCGTGTTTCTAACACGGGTCTCTGTAACCGAGCGTGGGGGACTGAGCCGGGAGAACGCGAGCTTTGCTGGGGCAGGTCCTACCGCGGTGTGTGGTGTCGAGAGCTCGGTGCCGGTGGCAGTTGGTGTGGCTATCGTGTTAAGGTTTGGGATGTGGGGTAGGAGGTGAGGGGTGTTCCAGAAGTGGGTTTGGTTGCTTTGGTAGGCGGTTGGTCCTGATACAGCTGCAGTAACGGTTTAACGGCTTCCCTAAAATGGAGCCACCTCCGTGTTTGCGCTGGTTCCTGGCTCCTGGAGCTCACCTCTGCCTGCCCAGGCTGTGGCTTTCCCTGGGAATTGTGCCCATGGCACAGGGATGAGCCAAATGGGTCTCAGAGAAGCCCTAATGCCCCAGTTAGCCAAAACCTCTGTTAATGGTCTGGCTGACTTTGAACCAGTGGCAGAGAGAAATTGCTTTGTATCCAGTAAAAACCTGGTTTGTTAAACTTTCTCCTTTCCTTGCCCCTCTTCTGAGGCTCCTGAGCTCTACCTGAGGCAGTGGCCAAATGCAAGTCCTGGGTACGGGGCTGCATCCTGGCCCCGGGTGCTTTGCATGCCTGGTGAGGCATTGGTGGTGCTGAGTGGGGAGAAGCCGCTGTTGAGGGTCACCTGTTTCAGAGAGAGGTCTGGAAAGTTAAAGAACTCCAATATTTTGTGCTAAAATTGACTTCCCCCCCTTCCCTTGGCTTTGCACCAGTACACCCGTGGTTCGCTGGCTGCCCTCAACCCTCGTGCCAGAGCTCGGTGTGTGGGGCTCTGCACCGTGGGGGCTGGGGCACTGTGGCTGGATCCTGCCCTCCTGGGCAGAGCCCTCCTGCCCCGAAATGAGCTACACCTGCACCCTAGGCTGCTGCCACCTCTCAGGGCTGAGCTGCAGAGCCGTGGTGGCGTTTGCCACTTTGGATGGCTCCTGGGAGGGTTTGGTGTGACCCAGGGCAGTCCCTGCCTTAAAACCATTTAAATCCTGTCACAGCCTAATGGCTCTGGGAAGGCTGATGGGAGCACCTTGGGAGAGAGGGAACCTGCCGTGGCAGGTGCAGAAGGAGCTCACGCAGCCCAGCTCCATGGTCCCAGATTTCTCGGTGGTGGGAAGTTGTCATCCCACTGAGGGGAGAGGGCTCGGTGCCCCAGGGGCAGGGGGGCTGTTGGTTTGGGCTGAGGTTTTGGGAGCTGTATCTGGGAGCAGGCTCAGCTCTGCCGTGATCTCTGTGGCAGGGGGCTGCCTGCCCTGTCTGCACCCAGGGCAGCTGCTGGGTGGGGAAACTGAGGCAGGGGCACCGGGAGCTGCTCCCTTGGCATCTGTGGAGGACTGGGAGGGCAGCTGTGGGCATGTGTGGGTTCCACTGAAGGCAGTTGCTTGCAGAGGGCTGATGCACCCCTGGAGCTGGCACTTATGGTTGGGGACTCCCTGAAGTCTCCCCATGGGTGGTGCCACATCCCAGAAAGCCCCACAGTGGTGGGGTGTTTTGTGGGTGTGTTGGGGAGCCTGTGGGCCCTGCAGCCGTCGGGTTACAGCTTGTGTCACCCAGCTGGCACCTCTTGGTTTTCAGGGGGGGGGTTTGTGCCCCCATGAAGGACTTGTTAAGTACAGCTTGGGGTAAGGTGTCTCAAGTTGAGCCAGTGCTCAGGGACACACGTGGTGCAGGATGGGGAATAATTCTGCTGTGAGTCCCCCTTTTTCCCCCCACCCTCCCCTGGGTCCATCGCTCTTGGATGTGCTTTGTTCCTCTCAAGCATATGGGATCTGCTGCCTGCTCCTGGGATGGAGCTGGGTGATGGCTGCAGGGGGCTTCCTTCCCAAAACCTGGAGTCTAACCCCCCTCCCTCCCTCCCTCCCAGGTGATGCTGGTGGGCGACTCCGGAGTCGGCAAGACCTGCCTGCTGGTGCGGTTCAAAGACGGCGCCTTCCTCGCCGGCAGCTTCATCTCCACCGTGGGAATCGACTTCAGGGTGAGTGCCCGGGGCGCTCCTTGGCCCCTGCCTGGGGGTCTGGCAAGTGAGCTATGGATTTTGCAGAGGAGTAACTAAACGTTCCTCCAAGGACTTAAACCTCGTCACCCTGACCTGTTTCAGCTCCACCCGGGGCACCTCGGGGTCTGATGGAAGTGGCAGCAGCACAGCAGCCTCTTTGTTACAGCTTTGCACAGGGATGGGGGAGCGTGTCCTCTGCTCAGGATCCTGGGGATAATTCCTGTAAGAACTGCTGAGGCCTGGCATCTGCCAGTGAAAATATTTCCCTAAGTCGTTTTCAGTGTTTATAAGAGTGGTTTGTTTTTTTTTTCTTGAAACAAAACCAAAACTGACATGAACCAGAATTCCCTGGAAACATTTCCTGAGCACAGCTTTGGGGTGCCGACATGGGGGTCTGGTGCCAGGTGGCCCTGCTCCCTCTGGCTTGGGGGCGTGTTGTGCTGAGGGGTCTCTGAGATGTCTGTTTTGTCTGTGATCGGAGCATCCCAGTGCTGGGAGAGTCCTGCAGTCGGTGTGTCAGAGCTGTATGGCTCCAGTGAGGACAGCAGGAACCTGCTTGACCGAGGGGTAATGGGGTGGCTGAGGGGGCAGAAGGGGAGACACATCGTGCCCTGCAATGGTCTGGTGTGCCCAGAGCATCCTTTGCCAGGCAGGGACACCTTAGTGCCAGCCAGAGGCCTTGAAACCTTCCCTTGGCCGTGTTTCCCCCATTAGTACCTTGTGGCTGCCTGGGGACATTGTGGTCCGGGGTTGGATCTCTCCCTTTCTTGAAGGATTCCTGGGAGATGGGTGTCTCTTGTAACCTGCTGTTTTGTGGGGTGTGAGTAATACCTTGCTGCTGCAGTGACATGGGAAGGGATGAAGGACGGCTCAGAAAGGCTCAGAAAGCCTTTAGGAAGGAAATGATGTTTGGTGCCGAGCGAGGCTGTTGGCTGCAGCAGGTGAAATGGGTAAATTGGAGTCTGTAATTTTATACAAAGGTAATTACACAGTATTTCAGGTGTTCTTCAAATGAAAAGCATTTTATTACCGATTGCAATGATTGATATAGCAAGGGCAGTCGTAAAACCCTGTGACTTATTGATTAGAGCACTGAAACTACTGTTACTGAGAAGCAATCAAATTAGGGTTAAATTACTTCTCTAACAGAGCTGCTAGAGCTACATTGCTCTGAAATGGGCAGATTATGCAGTGGGGAAGATCATGTGTATGCCCTAAAACTCATTATTATCATCCTTTTAAGGCACTCATAATTTTTGGGGGACATGGAAATAGTTTTTTGATGTGCATCTCCGTTCCCATTGAGATAATCCTGTTTGCAGGTGCTGTGTAATTGTCCCTCTCGCCGTTGGCACCGTGGTGCAGATGATGCTCTGGGGTGGCAACGCTGGAGGCTTCTGCTGGTTTTAATTTGTGTCTTTCTAATCAGAAAACTGTCACATGGCAGCTCCTTCTTTCCAAAATTCCGGAATTTGCTTGGGGTTTGCTGGCTGAAGTGAGTGAGGCTGTGTCAGGCGAGGCGGGCTGGGGTGGGAGGACGTCGCTGGGGTTTGCTGCGCTCTCTTGGCCTGGTGTTGGAGGTGCTGAGCGAGCACAGAGTGTTTATTTTGGTGCTTTGGGGGTTTTTGACAGGGTTTGTGGCAGTCTCTGAGCCTTGTTGGCAGCAGAGACTGCAGGGACCTCCCCAAGGCCAGCCCGTGTGGCAGCTGCACTCCTGTGCACGTGTGACCTTGTTTGGCTGCGGGAGCTGGGACCTGCCAGGACCCTGGATCCCATCCCAGCTGGGGAAACCCCAGGGACAGAGCTGCCCAACTCCTGACGTTGTTTTTGGGGCCATCTCCACTCTTTTTTTTGCCACTTGGTCCCTGCAGGCTCCCTGGGATGGGATGAGCAGCCCCTCTGGCTCCTCTCCCAATCCACCCACTGGTCTCAGGGGTCCAGGATCCATTGCTCATTTTCAAGGATGTTGAACCATTAGATGCATGCAAAGCTAATGGATTACATAGGCCTGAGTGAATGTAAATGAATAGAAATCCATTTAAAATTAATCTGGCATTACAATTCCTAATGGCCCCCAAGGTTTGTTCCCTCCTACTGTTTTATGTGAGGGAGAGCCTCCCACATCGTGTTTGTTTATCATCATTTCTTAAACAAAGAAGGATGTTGATCTGAATGTATTTGGAAAACAAACCACTGATGCTGGGGAAATAAAGATGATTGTATTGTTAAAAAAGGCATCAAAATGGCACCTGTTGGCTTCGAGCTTTGGAGGTGTCAAGTCCTCAACATTCCTTCCTGTGAAAACTGGGCTTGCTGGGGGAGCATCTTTAGCTCCTTGAGAAAATTCCAGCCTCAGCATTCAGCCAGGACAATGCCAGGGTATCCACAGCTGAGGATTTGGCTGGGGCTGCTCTGCTGGGGTGATCCCCCCATGCTGTGGGTGTTTGGGGTCCTGAGCAGGGGGTCACTTGGAGCGGCACAAACATCGTTTGAGTTACTGTGTCGTTTCCCCCTGAGGAGAAAACCCTGGGGTGGGGGGCAAACCCCTCTCTGTCTCCGGTGTCTGGGTCACAGTTGTCACCTTCAGGGTTTCCAGCCATTACTAGATAACAAGGGACTTAATTATTCCTTCCCATGAAGGAATAATTCATTCTGAGCCGTGGCACAAGGTCTTCTTCCTCCTGGGGACCTGGCAGGTCTCTCCCCACAGATCTCCCCCGGTGAGGGCAGAGCAGCTCTCTGGGCAGGTCATGTGTGCTTTCCTGCCTTCATATGTTCAGATTCCAGGGAGAAGGGGCTCCTGGAAAAGAGCAGGATTAGCCCTCAGGGGTGTGAATCCCATTTTTCTCAGTGCCACGGAAGGAGCTGCCTCTTGCTGTAATTTTGGCAACTCTGCAGAAACCTCGACAGAAATCCAAGCTGAGCAGCCAGTGGGACTTCTGTCCTGTCGTGACAGCTGAGTAACGGGAGGAAGGTCTTGCCAAAGCAGAGAACCCAAAGGGCCTCGTGAGCCCACTGTGTCCCTGTCCCCGATGACATCCCGGCTCCCTGGGGCTGCCCAGCCCGGTGCTCACAGCCCCCAGCTTTGCAGGGTCGGGCAGGTGAGGATTTTTGTACTAATTGGACCTGAAAGGAGAAGAACATGAAAGAAAAATAAAATTAAGGATGAGCCTTTTCTCCCTGGGAAGAGGTGCTAATGAGCTTCTTTGCATTAGCAGGGGGGATGGTTTCTGTGTTAATCAGGGGGATGAAACCGTTGGGAAGCACTTTTTGGTGGAGTTCAGAGCAGGGTGGCTTCTCTTGTTCTCCGAAGTGTGTAGTGGTGTCGCTCCTCACTTGCTGCCCCGAGGAGGGGGAGCAAACCAGCATCCTCCTGGCACCGAGTTTGGTGCTGCTGGAAGAGGAGGAGCAGGAGGGAGCCCCGACGCCTCGGCACAGCTCCGGGCTGCCCGAGCAGGCAGCAGACACAGGCATTGCCTCCTCTGAAGGTTCAGCTTTGATGTCCACCGGTTCACACCGGTGTGCTCGGGGGGTTTCTGCTGCTGCCCCCGCCGCAGTCCCCTCGGGAGGCTCCGAGTTCCAGCCTTGGCCGTGCCGCAGATAATCTGCCCGCCGGGACGGCTGCTGTGCTGTAAACAAACCTGCCACCGGTGGCCCTGAGCTCTAAGGACTCTTGATTACACTCAGCCTGTGCTACTCAGGGGGTGGAATCAACGGTGTATAATATTTTTTTTCCATGAGATTTTGTTGTGTTTGTGTGTGCACCTTCCACCAGCCCTCGGCGGCTGCCTGTGCCTCGAGCAGTCAGCTGAGCTTTGCAGGAGGATGGGAGATGTGCTCCTGCCATGCAGAGGAACAGTGACCATGGTTTGGATTCACCAAGACCGGTCCTGGATCTCCATGTGCTCAGGGCAGGGGGCTGTGGATGCCCTGAGCATCTGCTGGTCCCCAGTGGGCACCCGAATCCCTGTCCTTGGGGAGATGCTCCAGTTCCCAGCAGGTGCCCACATCCCTGCCCTCTAAGTGATGCTTCATCACAGCCTTTGCCTGGTGCCTCCCTTGGAAGGGCTGGAGCAACCTGGAGGCTCCTGGAAGCCGAGGGCTGGCTTTTATCTCAGTGGTTGGCATGGAGCATTAGCAGGGCTCATTTTCTGATGGATCAATCTGGAAAAAGTGGGAGGGGAGCTGCTTAGGCCAGAAGAAAGAAATAGAAATCAATTAATTTCAGCATGTCTTTCTATACTAAATTAGCCCTGGATGTTGGAGGGAAGGGACTCTGGCATTGGGCAGAGTGTTCAGTCTCTCCTTTGCCACGAGCACTGTGATGTGTGTGGGGTCAGGATGGGGATCTGCTGCAGCAGGGTGGGTTTAGGTTGGTCCCTTCCAACACAAACCATTCCGTATTTGTGTGTATTTCCAGCTCTTTGTCTGAAATTGGTTTGTTCTGCGGCTCCCATTGCTGGATGAATTTTCACAGCAGCCAGGAGCTGATTTCATATTTTTGCATTTCTCACTGTATGGAGAGCTGGGCTCAATTTGCCCAGAGGAGCTTCCCATCCCTCAAAGCGTCCAAGGCCGGGCTGGACAGGGCTTGGAGCAACTTGCTCTAGTGGAAGGTGTCCCTGCCCATGGCAGGGGGGTGAATCTGGATGGTCTTTAAGGTTTCTTCCAACCCAAACCATTCCAGGATTCCCTGATTATTCCTGCAGTGCTTCCACCCCTTCTGCCTGGTTTCAGGGATCGGATGCGATGCCATCACCGGTGCCGTAGGGACCAGGTGTGCCTGAATGCAGCAGCAGGTGAGGCAGATCCCGGTGCCCTACACAGGGAGGGCAGTGCTTGTCAGCTGGAACACACTGTGATTTCACCTGTTTGTGCCATGTGTGGCTCTGAGGGTGACGCCTTCTCCCCAGCTGCTGCTGGTCCCTGTTCCCTGCTCCCAGGACGGGCTCTCAGGGGAGTAAATATTCATTTTTCCTGGGAAGCTGAGCCCCGCTTTGCTGTCAGTGGCTGCTTCCTCCCTTGCAGAGGGACACTCACAGCTTTGCAGTTGGCAGCTCCTGTCATTTGCATGCAGGGGCTCAGTTGCCAAGAGATGCTGCGAGCGGTGCCCGTGGCGGCTGCGCCCGCTCCTCTCACAGCTGCTGGTGTTTTATTCATCTTTCTTTGCCTCCTGCATTTGAAAAATAATAACCCCCAGCTCTGCAGCACACCAGGGAGATGCAAACCCCCATGTGCAGGTGGTAATCCCAGTGGACAGCAGGCTCCATTCCTGCCTTGGGTGAGGCAGAGAAATAAGATGAATGTCTTCAAAGCAGAAGTGCTCAAGCTGCTCTTTCAGTGAACTGCTGGAGCGGCAGCAAGCCCCAGAGCCTGGTTAAGAAAACTCTTAACCAGTTTAATCCTCTTTGCAGGATGGTGGGAAGATGCCTTCCCCACTCTCCCACCCCCTCGGTGTTGGAAATACCACTTGGAATAGTTCGGGTGTGGAATTTTGCATCCGTTTCATCTGACATGAGAGTGCTGGGGATGTGGAGTTTGGGAGATGCTTCTGGAAGGGCACTGGTGTCTCCCGGGCTCCTGCATCCCTGCTGGTGCCCAGTGGCTTCATGGTGCTCACCAATAGCTGGTGTCCCCATGGGTCTGTCCTGGTCTGAGGTAGTTGAAATAGTGGGTTGCATTAGCTCAGGGAGAGCAGGAGGCCTGGGATGCTGGGGTGCTGCAGAGCCAGGACACAGGCACGGAAAAAATACACTTGGGAGCTGCTGGTGGAAGGAGGGTGGTTGTCAAGGTGTTCACTGTAACCTGCCTCTGTATCCTCCTAGTTTGAACTATGTGGGAGCCCAAAACCCAGCTAGAGGATGGGGATGGACATATGGAAACTGCTGGAAAATGCAATTCCCACCCACCCGCAGCGTCTCCAGGGCTGTGGGTCAGAGCCCCACTCCCTGCCCCGCTCCAGCTCAGCAGGATCCTGGTGCAGGAGCAGGGTGAGGAGGAGGTCGGGCTGCAGGAGGGCTGTGGGCACACGGCTGTGTTGTGTCAGTGCCTCTCTGGGTGCTGCCAGGTGGGAAATTGGCCTTGGTGAGGCCAGTCTGGGCTCTGGAGCATCCACTACCACGGTGCTGAGCCAGGCTGGGTCTGCTCCTGGTGCCAGGACCTGTGAGGGAGTGTTTTATTGGCTATAAAACATTTATATGGGCCTAGAGTAAGTCTAAATGGTTTGAATATTTAATGGAATACATTTGGCTTAATTTCACTTTCATCTTTTATTTGTGATAAAATATTGAATTCGGCTGTGCAGAACCGGGTTGTTCTTTGAAAGCAGATGGAGAGTGGCTGGGAAAGGGGGTCAGGTGGGTTTTGGGGTGCCTCTAACCCCCTGGCTACCCTTGGAATGGCCATTAAGAGCATCCCTGTCTCATGGTTCTGCCTTGCTCAGCCCCTGTGATCCCCTGAGCCCTCACTGCCTTTCCACAGTGCTGCTGCCTTGTTTTGTTAATTAATTATTTGCCCCCAGTGGGCTTTGGGTTATTCCCAGAGCAGATGTTGATGATCTCCGTGGGGAAGGGGGAGGTGCTGCTCCCAGGTTCAGCAGTAGCTGCAGTGGTGGGAGCCAACTCCAGCTGAGCTCGCCGGGCACTGACTGTGCATTGTCCTTCCCTGAAAACCACCTTTCCCTTCATCCTTTCCCCAAAGAGCCAATTCCTTGTCACCTGAGCCGTGGGGACAGGGGTTTGGTCGGTCCCATCTGTGGGGCTTTGCCAGACCCTGTGAGGGTGACACTGAGCATCCCCATGGTGAGGGGCAGGGCAGACATCGGCCACTCCAGAGCCTGGAACAGTGAGTGCTGGCAAATCATCCCCCTTAGGGAAAAACCTGGGAAAAACAACCCCATCCAGTGGGTTATACCTGTGTTTATGGGGGAAGGAGCCACAGCATGGTGTGTGCCTGAGCAGCTGTCCTAGTCCTTGGATGGCAATGGGGGACACACTGTTCCTATGGCAATGGGGGATTTAGGGATCAAGGGCTTGTTTACCTGCGGAGCCTTCAGAAGCAAAATATTTTGTTGTTGGCACCACGGGGACACCCGTGCCCTGGGGCAGGGACTGGCTCAGTGCAGGGGCTGGCTCAGTGCTGTGCCCTCTTGTGCCAGAGCCGGGTGGTGCTCGGCTGCACCGCGCTGCCCGTGTGCTTCCTGGCTCATCCCAGGGCTCTGGAGCTGCCCGGCTCCCCCGGCAAGGGATCTCCAGCGGAGCAGTGGAGCTCACACAGCTTTGTCTACCAGGGGCATACAGCATTTTAAATCCTGGCTCAGCACCGAGTCATTGCCCTGAGGGATTGGAGAATCTCTCGGAAGCAACAGCAAAGAATTCATCTTTATGCCTGCACTGGGAAAAAAGCATTTCTCCCTGATCATAACTAGCGTGTGTTGGGAGCTTGTGCTGCTTCAGCCCTAACGGGTGATGTCCATTGCCCTGGGCTGTGGTTGTCCCCGGGTGAGGAGTCATCAAAGAGGACTCTGAGGGTCTCAGTGATGCTTCAGAGCCTGAGGAAGATGTTGGTATGACAGGGCTGGGGTCATTGCTGTCTGCAGGAGATCAGCAGGCAGGAAAGGTCAGATTGTAGGGGAGGCAATGTGGTCAGCATGTCTCTGAGGATGCAACTGGTCCTGGAGGGAACACCTGGACAGATTTAGTTCCATTTTGTGTGGCAGTTTTCTATTTAATTTATTGAAAGGAGGGGAGTGATGAGGAGCCTTGCCCAGCTGCATCAGTGCAGCCGAGCCTGCTTGGGTTGGATGCCACAGAGCCATCCATCTGTGTCCACATTGCCA
Organism: Pseudopipra pipra; assembly: GCF_036250125.1. Taxonomy (NCBI): domain Eukaryota; kingdom Metazoa; phylum Chordata; class Aves; order Passeriformes; family Pipridae; genus Pseudopipra; species Pseudopipra pipra. Next base: position 15,730,955 of record NC_087564.1, read on the forward strand.
GCCCTCATGCCATCTGCCCACGTCTTGGGACTTTTTCCTCCTCCCTGCCAAGCCTTGATGTTCCCAGGCCCAGTGACACACTGGGGAAATGGAGTCTTTGGCTTTTCCAGCTTTGCCTGCGCAGCATCACCACGGCAACCGCCCGGGGTGAGCGCTCTTCCTCGGCACCGGTTCGTGGCATTAACGCTGATATCCGGGAAGAGCCCCCGGGCCATGTGCCCCACAGTGTGACCTGTGCCAGGCACCGGGGGAGGTGAGGAGGGGTGGGGGGTCCTGCCCCAGCGCCAGTGCTGCTGCTCCTCCTCACTGGGACTGAGCCTGGACCGACCTCAGCCCCTGGCACTGCCTCCCTGGGAGAGCCGCTGGTGCCGACACTCCTGTGCCCTGTGCTCCCAACCTTGGAACAACTCCCTGGGAATGACTTTTTCCCCCCAGAGCCAAGTGCAGGAGGCTGCTGGAGGCATCCAGGGAGCCCCAGCCCTTCCGAGGAGTGCAGACCCCACTGGTGAGGACCTTGCTCTCTGTTGGATGCTGAATTTGGTCTGAATTGTTGGATTTGCTCCCTGTGCTGCTCACCAGCAGCAGGTCCCACTGGTGCCTCTGTGCCTCGCTGCTTCCTCCGAGCTGATGACTAAGAAAAACACAACTTCGTGGCTGGATGAATAATTCAGCCCAGCCTCGCTGCTGGGGGGGTCGTAGCAAAGACCCTGTCCAGGGACCTCCTCCTTGTCAGCATGGAACAGTCCCTGGATGAGCATCCATCTTACAACGGTGCCCTGGGCAGAGCAGGGGCAGGACAGACCCTTTCCCGGGAGCACAGGGAGCCCTTCCCGTGCAGGCAGATGTCTGGGCTTTCACTGGTGTATCTTTGCTCCTGGGTGAGCACTCCCTGCTCCCGGGGGCTGTGGGGGAGCACCGTCTCTGTGGGGTCACACCGTGACCCGCGGGCTCCCATCGCCCCGTGTGCCGCGCGCCTCGGCGGAAGCGCCGCGGGATTGTTGCTACTCTCGGAGTCAATTTTTAGAGCTCAGCCCGGATTTGGCAGCAGTGCCAGCCAGCCCACGCAGCTCCAGCCTCAGCGAAGGGCTGGCAGCTCTGCTGGGCTGCCGGGGATGCAGCTTTGCAGGGGTGAGCCCCCCGTGCCGCGTCCAGGCACTTGCCATGGCACCAGAGACCCTGGCACAGTGACAGCCGTGTCACACTGCCCTGGGCACCTGTCACCAGTGTGTGGGGTGTGCTGTAACCGCTGCTCCTGTGTGCTTCCATAGGGCTGTGGGGGCTGTGTGGTCAGTGTGCTCACGGTGTGTGCAGGGAGTGGAGCCAGGGCTGTGAAGCCTCTCAAGCCCTTGTGCTGCAGGTGTGGGCTTCCTGGGGCTCCCGTGTTCCTGAGACATCACATGTTGCAGGTTTCAGATGAGTGACTTCTCTTCTTCCTCTGAGTGCTGAGGCACGTGTGGCCTGAAGCCAGTGCCAAGGAGCTTGAAAGGTGCTGAGTCCTGAGCCTGGAGGGCCCCCTGTCCTGCTCAGGGAGCCTGTCCACAGGCAGTTCCCTTCCTGGCTCCTTCCCCAGCTCCTTGTCCCAGTTCATTCCTCAGCTCCACCATGGTTTGCTGGTGAGGCTTGGGGAAGCGTGGTTAATGTGGTGGGGTCAGAGTGGGGCTGGGAATCTCTTCCCGGTGAATTCTGCTGCCCTGTGTTTGGGAGAAGTGCTGACTGCAGGGCATCTCCAGGGCATCCCTGCAGGGTATTGCCATGGAGCATCTCTGCCTTGCAGGAGCCCTGCAGCAAAAAGCAGTTGGAGGACTGGGGGAGCCAGAGCTCTGAGAGAGGGTGACCCCACCTGTCTGCCTGACAGCAGGAGTTTGTGTTGTTAGGAGGGGCAATAAAAGGAGGAGACCAACTCCCACAGCATCACCTTGCTTTGGGGTGTGGGACATTCACAGGACTCAGAGCGTGGTGCCAGTGAGTTGCTGTGGTGCTGCAGACCCTGGAGAGCAGCACCCAGAGCTCTTAAATCAGTCAGTGCCGAGGAGCTGGACTTGGGGAGCGGGTCCTGCTGTGTGGGGGTGTTCTCCAGGCCCCTTTGCATCGGGGTAACTTGCCAAGGTGGCTCCAGGCAGGGCTGGAGCTCAGTGAGTGTCTCTGTGGCTCAGCCCGAACTTCCTTCAACATGTTAACGAGCTGCACTTATAAATGTGCATGAATTAACGGGAGAAGTGCTTGGCAGTGCCGAAAATAACCTTGTTCCCAAGCAAGCGTTAATGCTTCGCAGATGTGTTTTTCCCCCTTGAATAATACACATGTGAGGTCAAATTATTCCAACAGGGAAGAGCAGCAGGAGCAGAGCAGCTTTGGGGGGTTGATTCTCCAGGGATCGGCCCCGTAGCCCAGTGCAGGGGTGGAAATCCTCTCCTGAGGACCCAGCTGCTCCAGCTGGAGTTCTTGGCTGAAGACGGGCTTTCCAAGCGTGCAACAAGGCAACTGTGTGTGGAGTTTGGCCCAGTTTTGTTTGTAACAAGGTTGGCAATGTCTTGGAAGAGCACCTGCCTGTCCAGGAGCACTGTCTGCGCTGTGTTCCTGTCCTGGTGCTTCTGCCTGAACCTCCTGGCGACCACAGTGGCAGGATTTGGGATGTTTTCTCTGCCTGGGGTGATTTCCCAGTGCAATCCTGGCTTGCAGCCCTGCTCCAGTGCCCCACACTGGGAGAGCAAATGGTGGAGTTGGATTAGACAAACTGGTTTGACTGACTGGGATGGTTTTGGTGTGGAAGTGCTGGTGATGTGCCGAGTGTGCTGTGCTTCCTTACACCTCTCCATCTCCCGGGGCTTTCAGTGGAGCCCAAACCTTGGGAAGAGCCTGCTCTAGTAGAGCAGAAAATGGGAGAGCTGGGACTGCTGCTGAAGAGAAGGAAAAGCTTTGCAAAGATCAAAGCTTTGACTCCACGGTGCCTGGGCTGGTGCAGCTCTGTGCTGGTAGCATCAGGAGGGCTCCTTGTGCCGTGGCTTCCTCCTTGTGCCACCAGTGAGTGGATCTGAGCGACCACCCCGGAGCTGACAGAGGTGCTGGGACAGGGGCTGTGCCCACTCAGCCCACTGTACGTCAGCCCTTGCTGTCGCTGCTGCCACCACACTGTGCAGAGATGGGCTGGGTGTCAGGGAGCACTGGGACCCCTGATGGGTGTCAGGGAGCACTGGGACCTGAGGGATGCCAGTCCTGGGGGCTGACTGGACTCCTACAACTGTCAGAAAATCTCATTATAGTTGTTGAGTCTCTCCCTTTTCCTTGAATCCTTTGAAGGATCTGTCTGGGCTGAGCTTTGCTGCACAGCGAGAGCGCAGCGCTCAGGAGCTGTCTGCCTCGGCTGCAGGTGAAGGATGGGTGTGCTTGGGATAAAAAGCTACAGATTCCTTTGTCAGGTCCCTGGGGTTTTTATTTTCTTTAGGGATGAGAAGCGCTCTTTAATAATGCTGTTTGCAGTGCTGTCTGCAGATGATGCTGTGTTACTGCCAAGGTGTTTGCTGCTGGATGTTCAGCCCTGATTTTTTTTTAATTGGATTGTAGAGTCTTCTGAGAAACTTTAGGCAAGTTTTCAGCCTAGGGCACAACCTGGGGCTGGCTGCAGTCACTGAGGTGAATCGTAGAGTCGTTTAGGTTGGAAAAGACCTTTAAGGTTATAAAAGTGCTACAAGGCTTTGTTCCCCCCTCAGATAAATGACTCCCTGTCTAACAGGACTTGATGAGCCATTTTTCATCCCCACGGCACTGATGGCGCCGTGTTTGCTGCAGATGAGAAATGATCCCACAGCAAATGCTCCGTGGAGATCCCTGTTCCGCTGTGCAGCGCGGCGTGTCCTTGATGAGGAAAATGAAGATAAATATGTGGAGTGCCACGTTACTTATTCCCAGTATTGGCACCGATTTGCGTGAGCCATCTCTGCCCCCTTTGTCTCCAAGGCTGCCTGGTTTGGAAGTAAGCAGGGATATTTTTAAAAATATCTCTTCTATCATAAAGTAGGGAAAAAAGAGATGGAAGGGGTGAGTAATGCAGCCCGGGGTGTTGGGGGAGCTGCACAGACCATCCCTGGGTGTGGAGGAGGGATGTGGCCGTGGGCTCCATCCCATCCTGGAAGCTGACCATGTGTTGGAGCTGCAGGGATGGGCTGCAGCCTTCCTGCTGACTGTTGCGTTTTGGTGGCTCTGATCTCCAGGGTGGCTGTAACAGATCCTGTCCTATGGAATTTTAAGGCTGGAAACCCCAGTTTCCCTGGCTGCCTGCAGGACTGGGGCACAGGCTCGCTCTGATGGGGCAGAGACGTCTCAAAGCCTTGCATGGCTGTGACTTCTGCCTGTTGGGATGAGTCTGAGCAGCCCTGTTGGGCTTGAAAGCATCACATCTCACCTGCCTGTCCCTTCCTCAGGGACTCACCCTCCAATCATCCCAGGGCTGTGGTGGTTCCATGGAGCAGCCGGGCAGGGGAAGGAATGCTGGACGTGGCTGCCACGGGCGATGCCGAGAAGCAGAGCATGGCTGTACTTTAAAATGCATGATCCTAAGCAGATCCTCTTACCTCTAATCTGTCCCTAAGACAGGATTCTCTTCTTGCCAGAAAACCCTTTTATTTGCAGACTGATGTGAATAGAAGATGATAAGTCACTAATTCTTCAGTGTGTCTGCTCCAACAAGAGCCTTGGCTCTTATCTCTGCAGGGCTGGCAGCCAGGGAGATGTTAATTGGGATTTAATGTAGTGAACATGGCTCTTGACAAAGGCTGGATCTCTGACATCCCTGGGGTGCTGCGGGGAAGGGGCTATGCCCACCTGGAGACCACAGGTGGGGTCATTTATGTAGGACAGGGCTTGTGGCTTCTCCTGGCAGGGACCCGGTGTGCAGGGCAGAGGGGACACATGTGGTGACCCCTGGAAGGAGGTGTGGGGGGGACACGGGGCTGGCTCTGGCAGCAGAGCGGGTTGGAAGTGCCGTGTGCTGGGAGGTGACATGGTGTTAATCTGCTTTTCACGAGATCTGCTGAGGAACTGAGCAGCGAGTGCCGACACGTCGTGGGTTCTGAAGGGATCTTGGCACCGGGGACCGGCGCTGGCTCTGGAGCAGCTCCACCGCGGGTGGGAGTGTGGAGTGTGCAAGGCCTGGGGAGGAAAAAACAAGGCAGAAGTTTCTATTTTTAGCTGCAGAGTGCAAATGCACAGAGCTGCTGAGGAATTAATCACCTGCCCTGCGAGATGAATGGCTGGGATTTCTCTCTAAGTGGAAGACTTAACGGGATGAGGTGGAGGGAACCGTGCGGGCGTGTTGGCCACCCAGGTCTCCCCTGGGATGGGTGACAGGGATGCTCAGGAATGTCTCTGGTGGTGGCATAGCTGAGGAGAGGAGGAATATGATTCCCAGTGCCTGGGATATCTTCCAGCAGGGCTCAGCATGGCTGGGGCAGGACCACGTCCAGCCACACCATGGCACAGCTCTGCATCCAGCCCGTGTCCCTGCCCCACTCTCCCCATTCCCAGCAGCTTTCCGCAGGCTCCGGGCTGTTCCCTTTGCTCTCTGGCAGGGAATGTGCTCCTGAAAGGGTTTTCCCCAGGCTGGAGTGGTGGGCTGGCTGTGTTTTCCATGGAGGCACTGCATGGCCGGGCAGTGCCAGACCCGCTGCCCCATGGCCTGGCGGAATGAGCATGGCTTGAATTTGGAGGGACCAACATTGGAGCCCTATTTCTACTGAGGGGGCAAAGGGGGGGATGCTCCCTCATCACTGGCCTTGGCAAAGGGCCGGGATGTCCCTGAGCCAGGTGCTGTGCCTGGGGAGATGCTGAGCCACAAGGACCAACTCCCTGGCAGCCACAAGCGCATGTGTGGGAAAACCTCAGGGTTTTAACGAGCAAATTTAATGCAGTGTCCTGCTGTTTTGGGCAGGTTTCCATATCGATCCTTAATCTATTTTTGCAGCCGCTGTTGGAGGTGGTGGTTATTTGTGTGTCTGCTACAGCCACAACTCATCCCATTTCCTCCTGGCACAGGAGCGTTTGTGCTCGCAGGGGAATTTGGATCCAGGTCCTGCCTTGGCACAGGGCTGGGGTGCTCCAGCATCCCTTCAGCCAGTTTGCTGCTGCTGGGTTCCTCCTGGCTTCCTAGAATAAAGGATAACCCAGTCTATCACCCACCCCTGAGCGGCGATGGGGACCTGGCAGCCACCTGCCCCGGGGTGACACCACAACCTAATGGCATTTCTGGGTGGCTGCACTGTCAGTCCCACAGCTCATTACTGCCACTAATTAACTCAGCTGCTGCCTGGAGCCTGGTTTGATCCATAGTCACTGAAGCCATTTGTTCCCATTTTGGCAGGAATTCTCCCCCACTTGGCCGCAGGAGCTGCCTCCAAGGCCCAGTAATGACACTTGAGGGGGTTCTTTTCCGTGGTAAACGTGGAGCCCCTGGCACTGTGTGTGCTCGGGTGGGTGGGTGATGGTGGGTGCTCCTGGAGCCAACACCCACCAGAGGCTCCGGGGAGCCAGGGTGGGGGCTCCCCTGGTTGGAGCCTGAGCGGTGTCAGTGAGCAGCTCCCATTAGTCCACTCAATTGTGAAGCAAATTAATCCATGTATCCAATTTAACTTTTAAGGCTTTGCCTAATGAGTTAATGTGTGGAAAAGCTGGGGGAGGCCGGATTGTCTGTGGTTCTGACCCTGGGTGGTGCTGCAGCCTTCCCTGGCATGGGCTCAGGGAGCTGGGGCTGGGCTGGGCTGGGCTGGTCGTTCCCAGTGGGCTTCACCTGGACCGTGGGGACGCTGTGGACCAGGGGAATGGCAGTTCCCCATCCTGCAGCTGCCCCGAGAGCAGAGCAGGGCAGCAGCACCGTGATTTGGGTGGGAGCATCTGCCGCAGGGTGGATGTTTTGGGGAATGTGGTTTTGCTCCATCACCTTCTCCTCCATCCTTTCTGCTTCCAAACGGCTGCTCCTGGGCAGGGGGTGGGATCGTGCCAGGGCTGCAGCCAGCGGGTCCTCGGCGTGTCGATAATGCTGCTCTTAATTGAGGACCATCTGCACTTGGTAATTTGATTTTTCCTACATCTGCAAGGTTCCAACTTTGTTTATCTGACATCCTGAGGATTATTTAACTTTGGAGCCTCGTGTTCTCCAGCCCAGGCATTCCACTGCAGCCCCTGCTAGACGAGATTTTAATAACATTGTCACCGCCCCAGGAAAAAAGACACATTAAAATCTGAAATTGGGAAGGGCAACAGCAGAGCTGAGTCGCAGGGATGGTTTTCCTGCCCAAATTTGTGTGGCAGGAGGCTGCTGGGAGTGTTACCTCTGTTATAACAAACTGTGTGAGATGAGGAATGAGCCCTGAGCACCACAAGCACTCCCATTGCCCGCAGGGCTGGCAGCACATTTCATGTCTCAGTGCATTGACACACGTCATCTTTTGTCTTTGGATGCTTATTAGTAGCTCAGCCCCCAGCTGTGCCTTGGAAAGGCTGTCAGGAGGGAATTGAGGCAGCTCCTTAAAAAAATAATAATAATAATTGGAAGCTGGAAAGTCTTTTAGCCATGGTATGGGGGGAGACTTGAGCATCTGATTCATCTGAACCACACCAGTTTGTGCTGCTGGCAGCAGCTCCTGCCTCTTTCCACCCCAGCTCCTGCCCTTTCCCACCCCAGATCCTGCCTTTTCCCATCCTGCTCCTCCTACCTTCTGTTTGCCTTCTTCACCCGTGTTTTGCAGCCACCTCGTGCCTGGGGGCAGCCAGGGGGCTCAGAATCCTGGAATGGTTTGGGTTGGAAGAGACCTTAATCCACCCCCCTGCCATGGGCAGGGATACCTTCCACTAGACCAGGTTGCTCCAAGCCTGTCCAGCCTGGGCTTGAACACTTCCAGGGGTGGGGCAGCCACAGCTTCTCTGGGCAAATGTCTCTGGGATGCAGGCAGGGGTCCGGCAGGAGTGATGCTCTGGATGGCTCTGGCTGTGTCTCCTGCCTTCAGGAGCATTTCTGTAGCTCCTTGCCCTGGAAACCCGCTCTGTTCCACACCCAAACCCCAGGAAATCCATTTTTTTCCCCAGCCTGGTCCAGCAGCACCTGGATCCATATGCAGACTTTAATTAGGTCTAAGCATTTCCCCCCCTAAAATGTAGGTCAGTCGTAATTAGTGTCACTCCTGCTGCTGCCAGCTCTGTGTTAATTAACTCCTGAAGTGCAGGTCAGTGCATGAAGGGCAGCTTTGGAGCTTCACCTTTTTTGGCTGCTCACCGGATGCTTCAAGGTGGCTTTGGCTCAGATGGTCCATGCTCAGGGCTTGGGCCATGTTCTCCCTCCCACTCGTGGTGGTCATCACCCCTGGAGCACGGCCACCCTGGGGACATGGCCATGTCCCCGGGCACAGCCTCACACTGCTCTGAGCTGCATGTGCTGGTGTTGCCATGGGGAAGGGCACCTCTTTGGTGCTGGTTTTAACGTGAAGCTCCTGGTGTCCTTGTCCTCATCTATCACACCAAGTGTCCTTTTCCCCTGCAAGGTGCTTGTGCCGAGATCCAGGGCCGATGGGGAAGTGCCGAGTGTTTTCCTTCCTCTGCAGCCCCTGGCACGGTGGCCCTGGCACAGTCCCTGGCAGGTGGTATTGGCAGCTGGTTGTTGCCAACTGGGAATGGCATTTGGACAAACGCTGTGCCAGCGCAGAGCCCGGGGCTCCCAGCCCCTGCACCCTGCAGGATGTGCCGGTGCCTCCCTGGGGCAGCAGCCACGGGTTGGACTCGATGGTCCTTGTGGGTCTCTTCCAAGTCAGCACAGTCTGTGATTCTGTGACCTGACGGGAAGGTGAGCTCAGAGTGGATTTTCTGCAGATTGTAAACCTGCCCTGTCTCACCTGCAGAACAGGGGCCGGGTAGAGCTGTTGTGCCTCCTCTGGGATGAGGGTGAAGGTGCAGCTCAGACACAGCAGCATCACCACGGCACACAGTCCCACCCTGGGGATGGCTCTTGTCTGTACTCACCTGGGAGCCCTGGGCAGAGGCACCAAGGTCCAGGAGGCACCTCATGGCAGTGGGAACCCTGGGTTTTAGGCACTTCAAGCCTTCAGCAGCCTTGGCTTCCCATCCCAGGAAAGGCTCAGCTCCGTGTTTGGTGAGTCTCAAGCCCCTAGCCAGCTCCTCAAGCCCCCGGCTGCTCCCCAACTACTTTCCAGCTCCCCCACCCCACACCCTGGCTGCCTATTTTTACCGTTCCTGGGCTGTGAATCACTTTGCTCCCCCGTCTCAGTCGCTGCCTTTGAAGGTATTTATAAACCTCGACCGTCTCCCCTGCGCCTGCCTGAGCAGATGGTGGATGCAGCGCTCCAGCTCCTCCTGCCCTCTCCTCCTCGCCTCTATCCGAGTGTAGATGTGCAGGAAGCGAGATGCTCCCTGTGCCCTCGTTAAAACCATCAATGAAGAGCCTCAGCAGCACTGTCCTGGTGGTGTGAGGATGGGCACCAGCACCCCGAGGTGCCTGGTCCTTGGTGCTGAGCAGTGTGGGATGTGCAGGGATGGATCTCGGCACGTGCCTGGAGGGGTTTGGTGGCACCGGAGCTGGTGGCGTGTCCAAGGCTGGGGCTGGGTGAGCCAGGGCTGAGCTGGGGGAGCCCAGCCCAGGGTCAGGGCAGCCTTGACCATCCCATGGCCACGTGCCTGGGGAGAGGGAAGCACCCCATGCCAGTTCTGAAGGAAATGGGACTCAAATCATCACCAGAGCAGCAACTGGCTGCCTCATCCCACTGGTGCGCTGTTCCTTGGCCGCATTTCCAGCACGTTCCAATGATTACTGTGCTAATTTCTATGCATCTGGCAGGCAAATTAATCTCTGCTCCTTCGCCTGGGACCGCTGGTCTGTAGGGTTGTGTTTGGTTCGTGTTTGGAGAGCCTGGTGAGGTTTGCTGGATTGGTGGTTGCTCTGGGACACGGTCAGGATCTGTCCCCTGCCCTCACTGTCCAGCACAGCCACCTGGAGGGGCACCAGTGGGCTCCCCACACTGCTCCCAACTCTGCCAGGGCATCCTTCTGCAGAAAGTATCCCATTGTTTTGGGGAAAACCCGGTGTGCCCCTTCCCCTCTTCCTTTCCACCTTTCCTAAAACCAAGAAAACCAGGGGAAAAAAATGAGAGAGAAATCAGGAGAAAAACAGGTACGAGAGGCAGGAGGAGTTATTTTTAATTTGCTGACTGGATATGGAGTGGTTGGCTCTGTCTTTTGAAGGCTGGTAAGGTGGGATGCTGGTGCTCATTAATTTATGGCCAGAGGTCTCCAGCCCAAGCCACTTGTGGCACCATCAGGGTTTAGGTACCCAAATAGATGCAGCTTGTGGTGAAACAGGGAGGGATCCTCTGGCTGGGCCATGGTGCAAACGGCTGTGCAGGCACTGGGACTGATGGGTGCCAGTTTAAAAAGCAGGAGAGGGGTCAGCCCAAGGGTTTGGTGAAACTCTGTCCGGGATGGGGGGCCGGGTGTTTGTTTCTCCCTGGGGTCCTGGGTGTCTCACAGCCACGCTCACCCCTCACCACCCTTTCTGTTTTCTTTCAGAACAAGGTGCTGACGGTGGATGGGGTGAAGGTGAAGCTGCAGGTACGTCCTGTGGCCCTGGGAGCAGCTCCCTTGTCCCTCTGGCTGTTGGGAGCTGGGCAAAGCCCCTCAGCAGAGGAGCACCCCCGACACAGGTCCCCCTTCTCCAGCCTTTGCTGTTGTGTCTCCTGCCACAGGACAGCCCTGCAGGCCTTTTGGCTGCTCTGTCCCTTTGGTAGGAGCCTGCTCAGGGCTGGGGGCTGCTCTGGCCATGGTGATCCGTGTCCCAGCCCCGCTGCCTCCCTGCTGCTCCGTGACTGCAGCTGGAGACAGTGAAACCAGAGCAGCACCTGTGGGGTTTGATCAGCTTTTCCAGGCAGCTCCTGCTTTGGCAGAGCCAAAGGATGGTGATCCTTGAAGAGATCCACATTCCCTGGCTCAGCCAGCATCCAGCCCTTGGGAAATGTAGATTTTGTGTCCAGAGCTGCTCCAGCCCCCCAAGACCTGACCATTTGCCTGGAGCTCAGTAACACCATTAGCATGGATCCTCCCCAGCAGCAGCGTGGCACTCTGCAAACCTCCTGCTGCATTAAAGACTGATAAATCACATTAGCAAGTCCCCATGCATCCATCTGATCCATGGATTTTCCGATTAAGGGCCGTGTCAGGAGCCCTCGGCCACTCATTGTCGTGTCCCTGCGCTGAGGAGTGGGGAGGTGCTGCTTCCATATTTATTGCTCTTGTTGTTTTTCCTATTGATGTCCCTGGAAGCAAAAGCTGGAGAGGCTTCCTGGGGTTGCACCGTGCTGTTTGGGCTAGTTTTGGTGGGTCTTGGTCACGTCTGATCCCTCTGCTCCCGTCTGCTTTCCAGATCTGGGACACGGCCGGGCAGGAGCGCTTCCGCAGCGTCACCCACGCCTACTACCGGGATGCCCACGGTAAGCACGGCCACCTCTGCTCTTGGGGAGCCCCCTGGAGCTGCCACTCCAGGCCAGGTGAGTCGGGAATCACCGGAGCAGTTTCCCCGTGGGAAGCAGCCGCCCAGGATGGAGGAGGCTCTGTGTGTCGAGGTGCAAACACACCGGCAGCGTGAGGTGTTGCTGTGGTGGATTTTAGTGTTGTTTTACATTTCCCAGCAGGGACCTGCTGTCCCCAGGGGTGACCTGCCACGGGGACCGGTGCAGAGCCAGCAGTAATGCCTGTCCCTCTCTCCACAGCTCTGCTCCTGCTCTACGATGTCACCAACAAAGCGTCCTTTGACAACATCCAGGTACGGCAGCACCCCCGGCCCCTCCTGCCGGGCTGGCTGCGGGTTGGCCCAGGGAAGGGAGTGGAGTCAGAAGGGAGCTGAGGGGTGTAGTCAGGAGTGACTGCATCCCTTGGACCTGCCCCCATGGAACTGAGCACCCTGAGCCCCCATGGTCTGATGGGGTCCTGGGGCTGCTGTGTTGGGCTCCCACATATTGTCAGTGACACACCCTGATCCCAAATCATCCCTCGCTTCCCTGGCTGGGTGCTGATGCAGGATGCTGCTGGACTCGGAGATGGTGGAGCAGGGATTGCTGGGGATCGCCGGCACTTGCCGTGAGCGCAGTGTTGGCACGAGAGGCAGCAAGTGGCTGTTCACACCACAGGGTTAGGGATTACAGGGAATTAGGGCAGGTTTGATTAGATTAGGCTGGATTAGAAGGCAGAGAAGCCACCCCATGGCTCAGGGAGGCAGGTTCAGGGGCCTGCTGGGATGAGTGTGCTCGGCATGGGGGCAGCACGTGCAGGACACAGGCACAGGGCACATCCCAGAGCCAACCCTTGGCCTTACCCTCGAAAAGGAGGCTTAGTCTGAACGTCCCAACCAAGGGGAAATTGGGGTTAAATTCCTAGAGGCACCTGTGGGCAGACAGAGCGGGCAGTGGGGTCAAAAGGCTGCTGTTACCCTTGGAAATGGGGGTCTGGTAGCAGCCAGAGCAGGTGCTGGGCTTGCTCGGCACAGTGGGCCCCTCAGTGGCACCCCGGGGCACCGCTTGTCTACAGGGCTCATCCACGGAACATCCCTGGCACTGCTCGGGATGGCAGCGTCTCCACCACAGAGGGTGTCCGTGCCCAGGACTGGGGCAGCTCCCCCTTCTCCTCCTCCTCCCCCTGGGGCTGTTGCCAACCCCTCTCTCTGGCTGTCTCCCTCCAGGCTTGGCTGACAGAGATCCATGAATACGCACAGCAGGACGTGGTCCTCATGTTACTGGGAAATAAGGTGAGCCTGGCCCCACCTTCCCAGAGCCTCCTCTTCCTCCCACAGTGGAGCCACGGGCAGGGGAGCCTGGCAGGGCATAAGGGCATGTGGAGGGTTACCTACTGGTGAACCTTCCAAATCACCCCAAATTGCTATTTGCTGTTCCCATTGCAGGTGGATTCAGCCCAGGACAGAGTGGTGAAAAGGGAAGATGGAGAGAAACTTGCCAAGGTAGGTGAGGTGCCTGAGGATGTGCACCAGGAAATGGTCACCTGGAGACCAGTCCGACCCAAAATACGCCTGGGACCACTTTGCTTTTCTTCCCTTGTTGTGCTCTCCCCTTCCTTCTCATCTTCTTTCTCTAAGCTTCCACTAACATTTCTTGTTTCTTTGTCCTCAAAAATTATTCTCAAAGTTACCTGAGCTGTGATCCCTGGCTCAGTTTTCCCTGCCCACCATGGCAGGGTATGAACTCCCTAGGCAGGCACTGACACTGGCCAGAGCCTGGGAGCCCCTGGGAACATCACAGGTGACACTCCTGATGCTGCTGTGTCTCGTCCCACAGGAGTACGGGGTGCCCTTCATGGAGACCAGCGCAAAAAGTGGCCTCAACGTGGAATTAGCGTTCACAGCCATTGCAAAGTAAGTGCCTGGAGCAGCAGCTGTGCTGGGCACCTCTCCTGCAGGGACACAGCAGCCGTTGGGATAATGGCTGGCACTGTCACCCACCTCTTCATGCCCTGGGTCCCACCTTCAGCTCTTTTGCTGGCAAGAACTTGCCCTTTCACATGAGATATGAAATGTCTCATCAGGGGGAGCTTTAGCGAAGTGTCCTGGCCAAGTTCAGTTCAACTGAGCTGGGCCAGCTTGGAATCAGAATCCTGGAATGGTTTGGGTTGGAAAGGCCCTTAAAGCTCATCCAGTCCCACCCTCTGCCATGGGCAGGGACACCTTCCACTAGCCCAGGTTGCTCCAAGCCCTGTCCAACCTGGCCTGGGACACTTCCAGGGATGGGGCAGCCACAGCTTCTCTGGGCACCCTGTGCCAGGGCCTCCCCTCCCTCTCAGGAAGAATTCCTTCCCAATATCCCATCTAACCCTGCCCTCTGGCACTGGGAAGCCATTCCCCTTGTCCTGTCCCTCCAGGCCCTTGTCCAAAGTCCCTCCCCAGCTTCTTCCAGACAAAATCCCTTCTCCCAGAAGCAGGCAGCATAGGAGTACCGTGTTCCCCCTTCCCACAGGGAGCTGAAGCACAGGTCCATGAAGTTGCCCAACGAGCCCAAATTCAAGCTCCACGACTACGTGAAGAAGGAAGTGCGAGGCTCGGGCTGCTGCAGGTCCTAACGCTGTGTTTGTACAGAGACTCTGGCCGTGCCCTCCGTGCTCCCGTGGGCAGTGTGTGCATGTCTGTCTGTCTTGTCTGTGTCTGCCCCCAAGGTGAGCTGCGCCGTGGGCCATGGAAGCAGCAGCAGGAGGAGCTCTCTGGGATGCTGCAGCCGCGTGCTGGGCACTGCTGCCCGAGCCCCAGCACAGCCATGGGTGCAGAGAGCACTCGGCTCTGTCCCCTGGTGTTCCCGCCTGGCTCCCGGGAGCTTGGCTGTCTGGGAAGGGGCTGGGCTGGGATCTCCTCCCAGGGCCAGCTGTGCCCGCTCTGTGAGGCTGCTGTTACCTTAGTGAGAGTCGTGCTGCGACGCAGGGGAACCAACACCTTCTCCCCATCTGAATTCCCCTTCCTTTCCCTGCATCCCTGAAATTCAGCCCCTGGTCTGGGGCATGCAGGAAGGATGTGTTTGAAGGCAAACATTTTTGTAGTTGCTTTCTCCTGTCTGTGCATCCCTGTGAGGTGGGACACACCTCTAGGGTGAGGGATTCTCCTGTTCCCTGCAAACACAGAGCTTGGCTGTCTGTCTGGATGAGCTCCTGCATACCTGGCTGTGTACAGAGATTCCTGAATTATCCCTTCAGGAAAGGCTTTGGTTCTCCTCCTTCCGCCGTTTCTAGTACTTTAATTGAGAAGAAATCTAATGTATTGCAGCTTATTCTAAATACCTTCCTGTAAGTGTGATGGCGTTTTCAGATGCAACAATGCTTTGATATCTTCAAAGTTCTCTTGGGCAGCTCTTTCTTTTCGCCGCAGAGAGCTGGGGGGAAGCTGCAGGCAGTGATTTTACAGGCTGCAGACTCCTGCCAGCTCTCTTCAAGGGCCTTCTCACCCCTTTGGTCTGTGTCAGGCTTTTGGCTGTTTTTTTGTCAAGCTGCACTTCTAAGTACAAATCTGAATCTGGATGAAGTGTTTGGCCTTTGGCAGTTTTTTCCTTTGGAAACTCCACCCGCAGATCAGCAGGTGCCTGCTGTGCTGAGCCTCGTGGGCCACTTCACATGAAAGGAAGTAACCCATCCATTGCCCTCCAGCCACCACCAGCCCCCCCAGCAGCTGGCTCAGACAGCCCTGCCCCTCCTTTTGCTCGTAATTTTGGCTCCAGCACCCCCTTCCTGATGGGCACAAGGAGCCTCCAAGCTCCTCTGTGAGCTGCAACAACACAAGCAGCTACAGCTCCACAGGGTGAAAAAGGATCCTGAAATGAACCTACTGAGAACAGAGCATTTTCTTTCCTAGGTTTTTTTTAGGGAGAGACAAGTCTCAAAGTTGTCTGATTTAAATTTTAAAGTAATCTGCGGAAAACCCATTCCTGCAGGAATTTTTGCGTTCCTAGCAAACCCTGCTGCCAGTCCCTCAGGAGCAGGCAGGTGAGGGATGGCTGTCAGGGCCCCCCATTTCCCCCCTCAGCATCCCACAGATCCAAGGGATGGCCAGCACTGGCACAGTGGCCAACACCCCCACTGGAGCAGCAGCATTGGTCCATTGCTCAGCGAGCCTTTCCCTAAAATAACTGGAGCAACTCTCTTCACCTGAAAAGTGTCATTACCTGCTGCAGGTGCTCTCAAGATTTGTTTGCAGGTAGCAGAGCCCAGGGCAGGCTCTGAGAGGGGCTCAGGAAAGGAACCATGTAGGAATGTGTAGAACTTGCTGTTCCAGGTGCCTGGGTGAGCTTTGCTTTGCTCCCACTGCTGCTGTACTGAGGGGTCCCCAACGCTTCTTAGAATCCCACCCTGGGCTCTGCAGCATTCACTTGCTGCCTGAGGAAAAGAGTGGGATTTCAGAGAGTCCCTGAGCTTGCTGGGTCCCAGGGATTTGGTTTTGTGTGGGGCAGGAACAGCCAGGCAGCTCTGAGCCCTGAGCTGTGCCTCCCTCTGCTTCCTCATCCTGCCCTGGGAGCAGCTGCAGCTCCATCCCGAGGTGACAGGGAGTCTACCTAAAGGCAAAACTTAGCAGCAGGATTCCTAATGAATTAGAATTACTGATGGACTAGCATTCCTACCTTAGGCTGCTGCTTTCCCTCTCAGATTGGCATCTCACTTTCTGGGAGACAAAGCTGAGAACTGGTCACTCCCTGCTCACTGTGGGACTGAAACCAGTTAAAGACCACTAATAGTGAAGATGTAAATGTTTCCCTTTGGAGAATTTCCAACCCACCTGTGGGGAGCAAACTGCCAGAGCAGAGCCCTCACAGTGGTATTAGACTCAAGCTTTGAGCAGACAGCCCCATCTCTCCCAGTCACCAGTTCCCAATGCAGGACTGGTCTCCCAGTGCCTGCACAGTGGCCTGACCCCAGAGCTCCTCCTCACGTGGCCATTTGGGATTTTTCCATGGGCCTCTGCTGCCACCACGCGATGCTGCAGGAATTGCTCAGTGCAGCATTAATTGTTTGATGCAGCATTAATTGCTCGGTGCATCCAGCGTCACCCGCAGCTCTCGTTTCTGCTGGCTCTTGTTTACAGCTTTTGGTTCATTCCTGTTAATAAAATTTTTTATAATCTCCGTGGCTACAGCAGTGTTTTGATCGTCTAAACACAGCAGCACAGAGCACTCAAGTAGTTCACTTGCCTTGAGCCCATCTGGATCCACATGGCTGAACCACCAGGGGATGTGACCCATTTAGGTTGGGTATTAGGGGAAATTTCCCCCCAAAAAAGGGCTGTCCAGCCCTGGCACAGCTGCCCAGGGCAGTGGTGGAGTCCCCATCCCTCGAGGGGTTTAAAAGCTGTGTGGATGTGGCACTTGGGGACATGGCTCAGTGGTGGCCAAGGCAGTGCTGGGGGGTCAGGTGGACTGGATCTTAAAGGTCTTTTCTAACCTAAGTGACTCCAAGATTCCAATGAAAGGGAGCTGGGCTGAGCTGCAGTTTATTTCAATACACCCTGCTGGGTGCCCAGCAATAAAGTTTAAAGTTAGTCAGTGGTTTTACATGTCACCCATGGGATTTTTGAATAACGGAGACAAAAGCCAAACAAGTCGTTGAAAACTTTATTAACCTGCAAGCTAAAAAATTGGTACAGCAGCAAAGAGTTAAATGACAAGGCTGGACTTGATCTGAGGCTGGGGCAAGAACATTGCTGGAATAACTTGTTATATTCCACAGCAGAATAAAGATTTAAATTCTCGATCTACACGCCGTAGAGTGTAAATGCTTTCAGTTACCCACACCATCGCACTCAGGGCATTCACCTGGAACTAACCCACGTGGGAGAGTGAAAGTCGATGATTTCTTGTAATCCAGCCCATTCTGCAGCCGCATCTTTGTGCTTTAAGAGCCGCCCTGACCCCCCTGTTGTACAGCAGCAGCAGTTTCCTGGAAAGGCTCAGCCCCACTTACCACAGAGCACACCCGGCACAGGCGTTTGACCGGCTCAGAGCCCCGGGAGCAGCCGCGGTCCGGGCTCGGACGTCCCGCGCCGCCGCCGGTTCCCGCCGAGCCCTGAGGGGAGAAGGCAGCGCGTGAGGGGCAGCCCGAGCGCCCGGCCCGGCCCCGCCGCGGCTCCCGCGGGCCTCAGCCGTGGCTGCTCAGCAGGGGCCGCGGCCGCCCGCCGCCCTCAGACGAGGTGTCAGAAAGGTCAGTATGGATCATCAGCGGCCCGCCCTCGCTACCAGCCCCGCTCCCTTCCCTTCCCGCGCGCCCTAATGCACTTCATTCTTTTCTCACCTCCGCGTAGAAAAAGAGAACGCGTGCTCCCCGCCGCGGCCTTTATAGCCTCTCCGACGCCGCTATTGGTCAGACCGCCGTTGGCGCAGCCAATCGTCAGCGGTTGGCGTGATTGCCTCCCCGCCCCTCCCAGCGCTCATTGGCCGCCGCGCTCCCCCGCGCCAATGGCGGAGCGCTGCGCAGCGTGGCCCGAGGCGGTGGTTGCCGCCGTCTGATTGGCTACCGCCGGAGGCCGGGCCGAGCCAGTGGCGACGGCGGTTGTAGCGCGGAGCGCCCGCGCCGCGAGGGCTGCCGGGAATTGTAGTGCGGGCGGCGTGGCCGCGCGGGTGGCGAGCGGTGCGTGGTACTACAAGTCCCGAGGAGCGGCGCGCGCGGCGGTTCCGGGCCGGGCGGCAGCGGGGAGCAGGCCTGGCCGCGATGTGCCGGCACCGGGCACCGGCGCTGCGGCCGCCGCCGCCGCTCCCAGGTACGGCCGGGACGGGGGGGCCGGGCGGGACGGGCCTCTCTGGGGGGAACGGCTGAGGAGTGCCCGCGGGGCTCCCGGCGCTGCCCCGTGCCCGCCGCCCGGTTCCGGCCCCGGGCAGTGTGTTCGGAGGTGCCGGCGGGGCCGTGCGGGCGCTCAGAGGGGCTCGAGCGCCATCTCCGCGCTGTTCGGTGCCGGTGGATCCCGCCCGTGCCCTGCTCTCCGCCCCGCGTGCCCTCCCGGTGTGTTTCCCGGGTCTCATCGCAGACTCTGCCCAGTTTTGCCTTTTTCTGCCCAGTTCTGCCTTTTTCTGCCCCGTCCCTTGCCCGACCCCGTCCCGTGTCGCTGCCTGTCCTCCCCTGCCCTCGCGGTGCCCTCGTTTCCCCGTGCCGTGCTCTCCCGAGGCTCAGGATGGGGGTGTTTGGGGTGCTCTGCAGCCGCCCCGAACGCCCGCGGGTCCCGGGGCAGGCACGGGCGTTGTTGTGTCCCCGTGCCGGCGGTGCTCTGGGTCCTGCTCCCGGTGACAGGCACTGTCCCTGCTCCTGCTGGATCCGGGCTGTGCAGGGCAGCCCAGGGTGCGGGTTCCCTTTGTGTTCAGATGCTTTAGAGAGCCCTGTGGGGTCAAAGACGAGGGCTGAGGTGCTGCCGGTGGCTCGCTGAGTGTGAGAGGAGCTGGGACAGGAGTTACCCAGGTTTGGTGTATCTGGGCTGTTGTCCCTGCCAGGGCCAGGCTGTGTTAAGAACTGTGGCCTGGCGGTTGTTTTTTCCACTTTGACAGAGTTGCTTTGACTTTGTTTCAATCCCAGTGCTTTAATTTTGCCTCCCCGTGCATTTCCCTCCCAGCAATGTGTTCTCAGCCTGGACAAAGCTGTTGTGTTCCTCTAAGCAGCTGCTGCATTGTGGTCTGAGTGTTTGTCTGTCAGGGTTTCAGCTTCCAGCCACAACAGGGGTTGTGAGAAGAGGGCTGTGGACTGAAGGATGATTCTAGAAAGCCCTGGCTGAGCAAAAGTAGCAAGACCACAGAATCCCAGAATCACTGAGGTTGGAAAAGCCCATGGAGTCCACCCTGTACCCGATCCCCATCTTGTCCCCCAGCCCAGAGCACCGAGTGCCACGTCCAGTCATTCCTTGGACACCTCCAGGGATGGGGACTCCAAACCTCCCTGGGCAGCCCCTTCCAGTGCCTGACCACCCTTTCCATGAAGAAATTCCTCCTGATGTCCAACCTGAACCTACCCCCAGTGAGGGAAATTTGGGATTTCCTAAGGTCATGCAGGAAGCTGTAGGAGCAGGGAGCTGTCCACACTCTGCTGGGTCCCCCTCTATGTCCTGGGGTCCCTCCCGGGCACCGCTGTCTCAAGCAGGGAAGGGACAGGGTGAATCCAACCAGAAATCTCAGGTGTTGGGGTTTGATTTGTGTGCAGGTGAGACTTCCCCAAGGGAAGGAACGTTCGTTTCACCCTGAGGGAGGTTCAGTTTTACCCAGTGGCTTTGGGAAACCTGAGCCAAAGTGCAGTTTCCTGTCAGGAAACGCTGGTACCTTCACTGGTTGACACCCCAACAGGAATTTTCAGGATATTGATTGAACCCAAGGGGAAAAAACCCCAATCCATAGTTTCCAGGCAGTTCGGTTCCCTGATCTGAGGGATTCCTGGGGGATCCCAGCTGCTCTGCAGGGTGGGCCCACACCTGCCTGTTCCTGTGGCAGCACAGCCTTCAAGGGCCTTAAGCCATGTGTGAAGCACCACATGAAAGTTTGTGCCCGCTGGCTGGAACCTTTGTGCAGGCAAACATTCCCTTCCCAGGGCTCCACAATCCCGCAGGGACCCCTCCGGGCTGTGGGGTGTTGCTGAGCACCAAGTGCTGGAGCTGGAGCTGGAGCCAGCTCTGCCCTGCCAGGAGCTGCTGCTGAGCAGCACTGGGGGTGGCCCCGAGTGGTGCTGAGCACTGTAGCCTCGGTTGGGGTTCAGCCCTCGGTCACCTCGTGGGCTGAGCATTCCCCTCTTCCATGGGAGCTTCCAGGCCCTGCTGGCCATGACTGTGGGATTTCCTGGAGCGTGACTGTACCTGTCTCACAGGTTGTCTCAGCCAAGCCCAGCTGCACCAGGAGAAAGGCACTGGAGAGAAAATCCTTCATGGTTTCACTACCTCAGCACTTGGGTTTCGTGGACAGGTTCAGCCTGTCAGAACTCATCCCTCCTGATTTGTATTCCCTTTGTCGGCCCTTCCCTGCCTGTGACCCTTTGCCATGGGCATGGTGAGGGACACACTGGCACATCCCCTCATCCGTGGATTGGATCGAGGGATGTAGTGGCAACTGGGACAAGGAAGGAGGTGGCTGGTTGCTCACAGGGGTACGTGTCACCCTTCTTTGGACCTCAACAAGTCCCCCTGGAGCCCAGGGCAGCAGCGCCCCAAATTACACATTTAGGCTGCTCCTGCTCTGCCTTTAGCACAGCCCAAGCTCAGAGTTTCATCAGAGTTTCATCAGCTTTTAATGAGGCGTCCTGGGCTGGAGTGGGGCAGTCCTGCTCTTGGGAGACCCTCAGTTGTGGGGGTGGGTGTCCTGGCAGAAGGAGTCCCCCACTGTCAGTGCCTGTATTTTGAGTGAGTCCTGCTCCCCAGCTCAGCCTTTGAGGTGGTTCTTAGTTAACTGGATTCCCCTGGATCGTCTCTCCAAACAAAGACCGTGTTGCTGTTTGATATTCAGAATTCTGAATAGTTTGGGAACTCTCTAAAGAGGGAGAGAAACCCAAACTTCCCTTAAAGCGACTGTCCCGTCCCTGGAGCTTTCTCGGATCGGGGGAATAAATCCGTGTGTGCTCAGAGAGGGTTGTTTTTCCTGCACTAAGCTGAACCGGGAAGGGAGCATTCCCGGAGCAGCCAGGGCAATGCTGAGAGGCAGCGTGGAGATTGGCTGAGCTGTGGGATTTTCCAGCTGGATTTACATCTCGCCCACTGCTCCGCATGCCTTTGTGTTTACATCACTGGGGAGCGATGCACACACGCACACAGATAGCGGGAGGGACGGCCTGGCCGGGAAGAGCCTGTGCACGGCTCAGGAATTGGGCATGGAGGCGCCTTGCCGGGCTCTGCCGCTCCGGGCCAGCCGGGATGGCCGAGGGTGAGTGTCCCGCAGGAGAGGGGTTTGCTCCGGGTGTTGGGTGTCAGCCCATAGCAGCACTCCCTGGGAAGCTGCTCTGCTTCAGCCGTCACAGCAGGGAGGGAGGAACTGTTTCCATCCCTTGGTGGAGACCTGGAATCCAGCACCAGTTTGGAAGTGGGTACCTGTGGCCTGTCCAACAGCCAGAGCCCTGTTGTGCTGGTTTTATGATCCTTCAGAGTGACCTTTGCGAGGACGTGGAACTTTTGATTGCAACTCAGCAAGTGTGTTCCCCGGCTGTTCCTGGTGGTTTCAGGGCTGGGAAGTCCTCGGTTTTCCTTAGGCAGAGTTGTGAGCGTGGAAGCCAAGTTTGTGAGGAGAGGCTGTGTCCAGGTGCCTCCCCTTTGAGTCACCCTGGGGGAGTGTTAGGGGGCTGTGGGACACTGAACAGTGCTGCTGCCTCAAAGCTGTCCGTAGATTTGCCATGGTGCAAGTGTCCACAGCCACTGATTCCTTTTGGAATCCAAGATTCAGCATTTGTTCCTCTGAGGGTCACAGTTTGATCAATGAATGTAGGTGTCTACATTGTGTGTCCTGCTTGTTCTCAGTGGCAAAGTCCAAGGCAACTGTACAAAAAAAAGAGCGGGTAACTGGAATTTACTGGGTCATTTTTCTTTGTGAAGGAGCTGATGTGTTTCAGCCTGATCTTTGAAGTGCTCCAATTGCACCCAGAGGGCAAGAATGTGTCATGAAGTTTCAAAGCTTTGGAGGATGCTGGGGGGGAGCAGGGGGTGGAAGTGATACTTTGTGCTTTTTGATTTATGTTTATGGGCTCAGGTTTCTTATGACTTTAATCTGGAAGAATCCCATAATGTGATGGGCTGGTTACAGCTTTCCAGAGGAGTGCAGTGCAGCCAGTAAGGCAAAGCAGTTGGAAAAGGCCTCAGTGGTGGCACAGGAATCGAGGAATGAAGGAGAGGAGGAGCTGTGATTGCCTTGGGTCTAGCAGGGCTCCAGAGAGGAGGATCAGAGGTGAGACAAACGTTCCTCTGGCTCCCTTGGGAGAACAGAGGCTGAATCTCTCCATATCCCAGGCTTTGCTGCTGACCTGCCATGTCTTAGAAGCTTTTTAGATGAGTTGCAAGCCCCTCTATCGACCAGATTGGCAGCAGCGGGGCCTGAGCCAGCCCACAGGGCCCTGTGGGGTCTTGGCAGCCATTTGGTCTCTCTGTCAAGCAAGGCTGAGGAGCACCAGTGAGCACCAGTTGTGGTGTGAGTGGTGTAAGTGACTATTCTCAGCTTTTAAAGCCTGATAATTCTTATCAACATGGGGTGACCATTTCCTCTCAAGGAACTGCAGCAGAACTGAGATTTTTGCCTTGGAGAAGTAGGGTGTTGTTGGTTTGGGGGCTTGGTTGGGGTTTTATTCTTTTTCCTTAACCAAATCCCCAATTTAACAATGTGATGGTGTCTGAGTGGGCCTGTTCTTTGAGGGAGGATGTGGAAAAGCACAAGCTGTGAAAGGCACAGCACGAAGCTGCAGCGTTAGGGCCAACTTTTAAAGCACCTTTTGATTCTGGTCTTTGTGTGGAGGAGCTCTGGACGTGCCTGTTCCTGCCAGCCTGGCTGCCCAGCAGTGACTGTGCAGCTGCTGAGCCCAGACACGGCAATTTGGGTTGGAGGGGTCAGAACTACTGAGCCCTGGTCTGCAAAACAGAAATGGTGTAGTAGGTGGGTGCTTCCAGGTTACCAAAAATGGAAGTAAAGCTTCAAATGTAGCTTTTTGTGTCATGGAACAGTATTGAACATTGGCCTCTGTCCTTCCTTTTAACTTCATTTTCTTGGGGGGAGGGGAAAAATGAGATGCTTTGTTCCACCAGAGCAATCACTTTTGATCCAGTTATGGGCACATCTGAAAGTTACTGCTTCAGGTTTTGACATGAAGTATGACAAAAAAAATCTTCTATCCCAAGGAGTCATTATCCGTTAGGAAAAGCACCATATGACATGATTTCCCATTCTGAACCCCGTTTGCTCAAAGGCATGGCCACGTTCAAGCAGCTGTTGAATGTGCTCTCACAGCCCTGTGGTTGGTGGAAGCGCTGGTAAAAGCAGCAGCAATTAAAAATATCAGTTTTATTTTTATTGATGACAGCTCAATACAATTTTGGTCTCAGGAAAGTTTGTATGACTTACAGGAGAAACTTCTGAACAATACAAAGACTGTTCCCCAGAACCCAACACCCACCAGATGGAGGTGCCACGTTCTGTCAGTAAGGCTGAACTTCTGTTCTGGTTTTATGTCCTTCTAGCACTGACTGCACATCTTGGCATACGATCCTGGCCTTTGAGAGGCCTCCCAAAGAGTGTAAGAAATGTCCTGCTGGGTCAGAGCATCAGTTCTGTCTTCAGCAGCTGTGGAAATCATGGAATCCTCGAATGGTTTGGGTTGGAAGGACCTTACCCTAACCTGAGGAGTGACCATTGGGCTCCACCCTCTGCTTCCTGTCTGGTGACTGACTTGAGAGGTGTCTATCTCAGGGATCTGGGGTAGCTCAGCATTCTGAGGCCTGTGTTTTACAAGTCAGACCAGATGCTCATAGTCCTCATCACCATGAGATATGGGTAGTCACAGAATAGTTAATTAGAGTTGGAAGGGACCTCTGGAGACCATCTAGTGTAACTCCCTGCCAAGGCAGGGTCACCTAGAGCAGGTAACCGTGTTCTTAAAGCCCTGTTAATGCAGCTCACAAGCTCTTTTGGGTGGTATTTCCACCACAGATACCAGGGAAGCCAGTGTGACTGTCACCAGGCTGTCTCTGGGATTTGAGATGTTCCCTTGCTGGTCGCTGTGGGCCACTAAGAACCAGTTCACAGAACGTGTGGGCAACACCTTGGTCCTGCAGAAGGACAAGGTAGACAGCCTGCCCCAACTGGGCTGGATATACTGGCCCTGTGACCTCCCCCAGAGGAGCCCTGGATGTGTGAGAGCTTGGGATATGGACAAGGAGGTGGGGGTAGCCCCCAAAGCCACCCCCTGCTCTTGGCACCCGTGTGCCTTCCCCTTGTCCCGTGGAGCTGGGCTGTGGGAGCTTTTCTCAGAGTATTTCCCTGGGGATGTGCCAATACTCTCAAGGATGTGTAACCCTTCTCATCCTCACTGTGGTGTTGTAAGAGGAACAGAAGCTCTTATGCCATAAATACCCAGGCTGTGAGATAAGGAAGTTCACGTCACCCAGGGGCTGTTCCAGCCGGAGCAGGATAACCCATGCCTGTCTTTCCCGCTGGCAAACACTCCTGCTGTGGATGATTTTGCTGCTCCAGTGGTTTCCTTGGGGGTGAATAACCTTGGAGAGGGCTTCAATGGAGAGAGGAAGGAGGGGGGAAAGAAGAACCAGCAGATGTAGGACACACTGAGCGTCACGGGCTGGCGGTTGCGTAAGGCAAAGGAAACTCTTGCTGGTGTCTTGGCAGGGAGACACTGTGGGACTCTGCAGCTGCCAGTCGTGGCACGTGTCACCTGCAGGACCTACTGCCGTGCCCGTGGCTCACCTGGAGAGCAGCCAGAGCACACAGCCCAGCAGTGCCCTGGTGCCTGCAAAGGTGGGGTTCCTGCACTGGGAACTGGCTCTCGACAGGACCAGGCAGGTTATGTGATGTTTGTGAGGTTGGGATACTCTACTGTCCCTTCTCCTTGTGCCATGTCCCCCCTTCAAAGCCTTGGCCTTTGTGCTTGGTTGTAAGGATCTTCTGGGAATAACTGTGTGTGCTCTGGGGGCGGAGAGAAGGCAGATGCCACCAGACCCCTCTTCAGCATGGCCAGTGGTTCTCTGCCCACGGCAGGGATTGGAACTGGGTGACCTTTAAGGTCTCTTCCAACCCAGACCATTCCAGGATTCTATGATTAGCCAGGCCACTGGTCCCAGAGGTGATTCTTCTCCCTGCTTTGAGGTGCAGTGGCAGGGTTGGCAGCAGTGTGATCCATGGCTGATCCCACTGGATCTCCACTCAGCAGTAGGAAGAGCGCTGCTTCCCCCAGCTGCCTCTGCAGCTACTGGTGGTTGGGTTTCTCCTTGCTTGGATTACTACAGAAGGATTTTAAGGCTTTTCTTCTCGCTGAGTCTCAAAAGCCTGAGTTGATCCCCATGGTGTGCAAATGCTGAAACTCATCCCTTCCCCTCCCTCGCATCTGCTTACGATCAGCCGTGGGATTTACTGGATAGCTGGTCCCCACTGCTTCCTTTTCCAGGGTAGATTTTTTCCCCTCTTTGTTTACTCTAAAAAACACTGAAGTTGCATGGTAAAAAAAAAAAAAGTATTAGAAAAATTAACTCTGGGCAAGGAGAATCTGGGTCACAGGCTGGGATCCCCAGGAGGGACACGCATCCTCCAGGCCTGGAGCACAGGACAGTGTAGCAGGCAGGGTTCAGATGCCAGGCAAAGGTGTAGAAATCTGGCAGAGATTTTTGCAAGTGCTGTAGGAATCTGATATTAATATTGACAGGATCAGCTCTTTTCTGCCTCCTTTTAACTTGCTTGATACCAGTTGGAAAAGGCCTTTCTCAGTACCTCTGGGAAGATGGGAGGAGCTGTGCTCTGGAGAGGTGTCTGCTCTGCTGAAATGCTCCTGCCTTTGGTGGGTGCAGAGATTTGGGCTGAAATCAGATATTCCTGTGGCTGCTGGTGTTCTTCAGCCTGGCTGATATTCCACTCAGCATTTTTCCCATTGCTCATGTTCCTCTGCTCTCTGTTCAGAGCAGACAGAGCAGGTCCCTGCTGCTACTTGCAGGTAGGTTGCTCAGCCAAGCTGCAGAGCACAGGTCGTGCTTATGGACAGTGAGTGGAAAATCCCCGTTCTCTTCCTCACTTCGGATTTATCCAAGCTCTGTTGCATCTGTTTGAGTGTGATTTTGGGGCAGGGTGAGACTGGAGATGCTTCCTTAGTGCCTCTCCAGGACACTTTTCCATGGCCTGTGGGTTATCCCTGGGAAGTTCCCAGGCAGGTGCTGTAGGGGTCATTGTAGTGGCTCAGGTGCCTGCAGTCACTGTTGGTTGCACGTCTGATCCAATGTTTAAGGATATTCCAGAACTCCTCAAGCTGTTGGTTGTCCCCATTTTTGGTTTTCCCTGTCTCCGAGTGCTTTCCCATCACTCCATCTGTTACATCTGAAGGTGATACATACCCTGAAAATGAGAATGAAGCTTCTGTAGGAGTCTCCAGACAGCCCACAATCCACCATTAGGATGGGCTTCCTCCCTTTCCATCTGGGAATGATTGTTTGCCCTAAAACCCAATAGGAATATTTTATATGCGAGGTTCCCTTAATGCTGACACGAATGGTGAGGTGGGAGCATATCCCTGCTCTTGGCTTTGAGCAGTGCAGGATAAAGGGTCACTGGGTAGATGTTGCTGAGGTTCTCTGAAGAAGGAATCATGGATTCATATCCCTGAAAAGTGAGTCCCTCTATTTCTACCTTAGTGGAAATGACCAGAGCTTAGCTGCATTGTTACACATAGGGAGCCTATGGAGAGGGGAAATTCAGGGATACATGCAGGCGATGATTAAGGATGAGATAATGCAGCCTTGAGACATGAGACCCCAGGAAATGTGGCAGTTTATGCCATCACTCGTGGAAGTACTTGGCTTTGCTTTATTTATAAGCACTACATCATCTGGAGACCCCAGCTGGACACCTTTTTGACTCTTTGATCTTCAGGCTTTGTAGTCCAGAAATGCTGTGCAGAAGAGGGGAATTTTTGCTGGGAGGAAGCTCCAGGGCTTGGTCCAAGGCTGCTGGAGGGTGAGAGGCTGGGTGGGGTTCAGACCTCATGGGGCCACAGCCAGTGTTACCCAAAAAATTTGCCTGCCCTCTCCCACCACCCACCCTCCCAGTTCCCTCTAATCTCTGTGCCCTAAGGAACACTGACAGGAATAAAAGGATCTGATGGCCACAGCCAAACTTCTGGCTTGCTGGAGCCCAGCTTTAAACTCGGCAGGTCTCCCTGATGCAGCAGCACAACACTGCTTCAGTCCTGCTGGTTTTGAGACAGCTCCAGCAACTCTGCTCAGCATCTCCTGAGGGATCTGGCATTTGCAAAGAGCCAGGACAGTGCTGTCACATGTGTGGAAAACATTATCCAGATCCCTGGTTTTAAGATGGTTTTGGGTTTGGCTTCGGAGTTTCTGTTTGTTTGGTTTTTCATTGGAATTTTTGTGGAGATTTTTTTTTTGTTGTTTTAGACTGTAGCTTTTTCTGAGAATTTAGTCCTGAGTAGCAATTCCCTGGATTCTGCTGCTGCTGTTTCTGGCTGCCTGACAGCTGTTGGATCCAGAGCTGCAGGGAGCACCAGGAAGTGCTGTGTCAGGCCCTGAGCAGAGCCTTGGTCAAGGACAGCTCGAGTGTCACCTTTGCAGTGTTTAAAATGCAGGTGCAGGGTGTGCCCAGCCCCGTGTGCAGGCAGCCTTGTGCCAGGGCTCTCCAGGGAGGTGGGAATCCCTGGACAAGTCCCCAGTCACAGCTACATGGTGGGACCCTGTCTCTCTTTGAGCCTCAGTTTCCCTTTCTGTAAAGTGGAGAAATCACGGTGGTGGTTCTGTAAGGAGCTTGGAGATTTAGGACTTGTCACCTCCAAACCAGGGAAAACCAACTGCTGGAAACCCCTGAGAGATTTCACCTCCCAGCAGCTGGCAGTGGGAGCAGCAGGAGTGTGGAAGCCTGGCTGGAGCAGAGCCATCTCACAGGACCAGGAGCTCTGCGTTGGGGACACCTGTGGGGTGTTCCTTACAAGACTCTTGTCCTGCAGAAAGGGATTTTTGTTGTCTCAGTAAACCCTTTTTGGCCTGTCTGTCCTCACTGGAGGTGTGTGTCTGTTTAGCCCCTGGACTGCTGCTGGCAGTGAAAATACCAAGACTTACCTTGGACAGAAAGGGGTCTCTTAGTCAGGATTCTTCTGGAGCAGTTTATTCCCAGAGCACAGAGCCCCTTGGGCAGGCTGGGACAGCCTGGGAGTGCAAGCAGAACCTGCTGGCTGCAGGGATGGAGCCTGGGAGGAGAGCTCAGTGCCCAGCTGAGCCCTTGGCTTCTCTCAGGGAAAGTCCTGCTTGAGCCAGAAGTGCCTCCATGTGATGGCAGAGAAGGTGCAGCTCCTTCCTAAGGGTACCTGGCTCCAAAGGAGACTGAGAGCATCTTGTCAGATCCGCTGGGATAACAGCATGATTGTGCCCTGAAGCACCATCGAGTTCCAGCTGAGGTTAAAGAAAGCAAACTCCAGGTGTTTATGCAGGTTATTGTTGTGGAATTCTTGACTTTGCAAACTTGAGCTTAGTGAAAATCTGTGTAAACAGTGGAAAAAGAGAAATGAGCCCCTTTTTAAAAGATAATATTTTTAGAAAATGCTGAACTCTCATCCAGGAATGATTCAAAGGAATCTGACTTTGTCCTTGCCTCTTCCTCCTGAAAATCCAGGTTTAAGTGAGTTTAGGTAAACACTTGGACTTAGTGCTGCAGGAGAGTGTTCTCTGAGCCCAGGAAAATACATACAATGAACCTAATTCCCTTTCTGTCTCCCTTCTTCCCCAGAGCAAGCTTCCCATGACTAACAGATGCTGGCCTAGATTATGAGCTCAAACAAGAACGCTCGCTACAATCGATTCTCCAGTGGCACAACAAACATCACTCCTTCAGAAAACACTAACGGGGTAAGGTCACTGCTGGTGGCAGAGCAGAGGGACTAGGTGCCTTCTGAAATATGGTATTTCCTTGCCTCTTAAGATTCTCAGCATTCACAGATAAAAGTTAGGAACATGTATGTACATTTTTTCACCGGTTCGGGGAAGATCTGAAGCCTTTATATGCCCTGACCTTCATTTTCTCCATATTTCAGACGAGAATGGAAACAACTTTTGGACCAGCCTACTCTGCTGTGACCACCATCACAAAGCGTGAGTATCTCATGCTTGGAGCATCTCACCAAAGCACTGTGGGTGATTCCAGGTTGTTGTTGTTTTCTACAAACCATAAAGCTGTTGGGAGAATCACTGTGTTCATTAGCCAGGGGCTGGTTTTAGTGCTTTGCAGCCCCAGTGTCCAGACATGAAGGAAATGAGAAGGCACAGGAATTGTCTCCCCTTAGGCAAACTGAGCAGCACCACTGGGAAGCTCCTGTTGAAATTGGGATAGTACAACAGGGTTTGATACTGATTTCAGCACCAAATCTTACTGATCCCTGTGACAATCATCACCAGCACTGAAAATTCCATCTTCACTCTTGTGCCTGACTGTGAGTCACTCTGGAGCTTTGGTGAAACCCCCATGGCCATTTTTAGCTCAGACAGGAGAGGATGCAAATGCCTCTACTTATTTAGAATTCCTGTGCCTTGTTCCTCAAAGCTCAGCAGGTGAGGGAAGCCTGAGGCCTGACAGGTGGGGTGAATGTAGGAAGAGGTCTGTTTTTATTTTGGAATACAAATATCCTTCCTTTAGTAGAAACAAGAAGACTTGACACTGATTTAGATAAGAAAATTAACATGTGCCTGAGGAAGATGTTTGGATTACATTTGTCTTGGACTCTAGGTGGTTTTGGACTCCAGAATATTTACATTCAAACTTTTACATGAGTCAGTAACACAATCTCTATACAAATATCTCATATTTAATTTACCATGCCTCCCTTGTGCTGCAAGAGTATCCAGACCTTCCTGGATCCAAGCAATTTTTGTTGGTGACTGAGATATGTGGGAGTATAAAGTTTCCTTTTAATAGTGTTTTTACCCTGTGAACCTGACAGAATATAACCTGTGCTCTTTTCTGGGCAAGCTCTCAGAGATCAGGGTTGTTCTACCTGTGCTATGTCCAGTCACAAAACTGGAGTTGGAGAATCCCGAGTCTTTTCTAAGGAACACTTACAGCTACAGAGGCTGACCCATGGTTTGGGAATGTTTCTGAGGAGCCTAAATGCTTGTTTTTCTTTCTTTGATTCCCTTCAAAGCTGACGGGACCAACACTTTTAAGCAGCACCGCCGGACCCCGTCCTCCTCCAGCACACTCACCTATTCCCCACGGGATGAGGACGATGGCATGGTAGGTGTTGCCAGGGCCCTCCTGACTGGCTTAGCTGAGAGATGAGAGATGTCTGGTGTTCCTCTGGAGTCCTCTGCCTCCCTCATCATTCCCGTGCACTGTTATATCCAAGGGAGATTCCTGCACCGGGGGCAGGACCAGCCTCAGCATTCCTGGCTGCTCCTGTGGTTGGTGCCGTGGGGAAGCAGCTGATTCTGACCTGGGGCTTTAAGCTGGTGCTGCTGGTGCTCATTTTCACACTGCTTGAAATGGTTATGTGGTTTCAAAGCCTGGGAAGCACAAATGCCACAGACCTGTGTGTGTACCTGGCTCTGGGAGAGCAGGTGCTCAGGAGGAAACAGGCACAGCCAGGGATGTCTGGGCTGTGACTGAGGCCAGGCAGTCTGGTCAGGGCCTGTTGGATGGATCCCAGCTGGCTCTGCAGTTGAGGCCGTAGAATCCATTCCTATTCCCACCTCCAGATGGGGCTTCTGGCCACAGGGAGCGGGTTTGGAACCTGCAGAGTGGGATGTTGGACACTACAGACTGTGCTGGGCTCCTGGGGGCTTCTCACACAAACCATTCCCATGTCTCCCAATATTTTTGCGGAAAAGAACTTCCCAATTTTGCATCCAGCTTTCTTACTCACTTCTGAGTAAGATGTTTTTGGGGAATTTAGTGATTCAACAGGCCTCAGGGTTAGCTGTTTAGAGAGAAATTAAATCAGCTAAATCAATTAAATCAGGAACAGCAACAGCAAAGCAAACCTCAGGGAAAGGATGGACAGCTCTGAGGCCTGGACCTTCTCCTGTCCCTGGTGCTCCAACCACGTCTCACAACCATGAGCTCTGTTTAGATTTAAGCATGTTGGTAGTAAACTTCAAATAAAGTACTTGTAGACTTAGTCAGGTTACAAGACCCAGCTTCCAAGCTAGAGGTAAATGGGATCCCTGCTGCTGGAGTTATGCCCTGACAGACTGGGGTCAGCAACAATATGGAGCTACAACACTTCTGAAAATAAATTTGACACCAGATTGCAAAGAGCTTTATTGTCAGCATCCTATAAAGTTCCTTCTGTTGCTCAGACATCTTGCTGTGTTTAATGTGAGCCCATGGGGTTTTTTGTTTGTTTTTTTTCCTAACAAGTCCTTTGAACATTTGCCTGGTGTCTTTGGCAAGTGCAGCTCTCCATCCCCTCACTGACCCCACAGAGCTGGGCCACTGCTCCAGGCCACCCTGGCTGTGAGCACGACCCCTGTGGGCTCAGTGCTGGGCTCACTGTGCCCTTCTCACGAGCTGGGCAGTTCTCACAGGGCAGAGGGGAGGAGTTTTGCAGAGGAGGGGTGTGAGGGATACTTCATTTAGCCAGGTCTGGTGGAAAAGCTCCTTTGAAAACCCTGGTGTCACGAACTGAGGTGTGCAGCCAAAAATGGGGGAGATCTCTCCTGGGATCCAGCCCCAATCCTCTTGGGCAGTCTCAGCCCACCTTCCCCAGAGTGCTAAATGTTCTTAAGCAAAAATAGCAGGAGAATTAATGAGTGGTTCAGGAAACAGCATGAAGTGCTGACAATCCGGAACCACCCCAGCCCTGCTCTGCCTGCCGCTCCAGACAGACTCACTAACCCTTTTAGGAAGCTTCATTTGCTTTGTCAAGAAATAATCTGGGATTTCCCTTCCCCATCACTGAGTTTTCCCTCCTCCAGAAGCTGCCAAGGGCTTGTCAGCCATCAGTGAGACAGCTGGAGATGCGTCAGAGCCCTTCTGTGACCTCCACCACCCCTTTTTCTTTCTTTTTAAAGCTTCTGTTAATGAAACCCAAAGCAGAGCAGTGTGTTCTGTGTGCAAGGCAGGGATTACTGAGCAGCTGCTGTCAGCTTTCCATGAAAATAGTGCCACAGGTCCCCGTAAGGACTCTGCTGGAGCCTTCACGTGGAGCCTGCACCTGTAGCTGAGGTGATGGGAACTGCAGCTAAAGGTTACAGCTCAATATTGGCACAAATAGATACTAGTGGATGAAGGCTGCCTGGCTGTCCAAAGTCTGTTGTTTACAGGGAGCTTCACCTCTGAACTGGAGGCTGGACTGAATTACCAGCCAAAAACTATCCATCTTCCATCAGAAGATTTGGGAGCTCCATCCTTGGGCTGTTTGAAGATGCACCTGATGTTCAGTGCAGAAATAAGGTCTCTCAAGTCTTGTCCTTGTTTGCTTGGCAAGAAGCAAGGCTGAAGAGACCCAGAGGGTCTGTAACTGCCAGCACATCCTCTGCCATTCCACATTGTCTCTGCAGCCAAGGGAATGAGGGAGCTTTCTCAGCACATTCATTTGTCCCCTGTGTAGTTAACACCAGCATTACCCCAACCAGGACACAGGGCTCTGAGCCCACAGTGTTACAGAAGCCTTGAAAGTCTGTGTCTCACACCTCTATCTCCTGGAAATGTTTTTGGGCAGCAGTCCCCCTCTCCATTGCTGACCACCCAGGATGCTTCTTGTGATAAACCTGCCTCCCTGCAGAGCCTGCCTGTGCTGCCCTCCACTCCGTGTCACCTCCAGAGTGGGAACTATGCACAGTCATTCTTGTTATTTTAATAACTTCTGTTACTAGTGGAGGAAAATAATAAGCTGAATGGATACACATAAAATTGATTTACTCATTATAACCCTTCCTCCTCAAGGTTTACCTGTTTAGCCAATAAATATGCTGTCTTTAAGAAAAAGCTTTATGCTTTGGCTTCTGAGCAGATGCAGCAGTTCTGAGCTCCTGGGAGTGCAGGATCATAAAACTGAAGCAGCAGAGGAACCAGCAGGATCCTGATCTGCTCCTCTTCTGCAGCCCAGCCAAGCTGCACTCAGACTGCAGCCTCTGAACCTCATTCTACAGCTTTCATTGCTGGATCTCCTGACTGCCCCCCTGCCCTCCTGCATTGCCTTTGTCCATCCCTGAGTCTGATGTTGCCCCCTTTGACCCAGGGTACACGCACAGATTGCAGCTCACAAGGTTCAGATGGAATATGAGGGAAAGTGTTTTGCTCCCAAGGTGCTGCACAGGAACCTGGGGCAGCAGAGTCTGGTCCGTGCAGCTTCCCCTGTTCCAGCTGGGCAGTGCCAGGGCTGGCCTCCAGGGTCAGGGAGAGTCTCAATTCCAGCCAGTGATCTCCAGAGCTGCTTCCAGCCAGCACTGCTCAGAGTTGGTGGCTGACATAGCTACATCCAAGCCATGTAGAGGTGACACGTGCAGGTGCCATCGGTCACCTCCTGGTGCCAGGTGTCAGAAGCTTACAGCTTCATTCTCCCATTTCTTTGTCAAAACATCCATTCTGCTCCTTGACTACCTTTATTCCTTCCCTCTGCACCCTTCCCAGTCCACTAGGAGCATCTCTTCTCAAGTAACCCAGCCCTGGCTGCACTCCCAGGTGGATTTGGGACCCCCAAATCCAGACACTTCATGATCTGAAGAGTGTCCAGTTTTGCTTTGATGCCAAGTTTCATCTTGGCTGCGTGCTGCTGGTTGATATTTCCCCCTCAGAGATGCACTGCTGGTTAATATTCCAGAGGCAGCATTCCCTCCAAGCCAATCCCAAGGCCGCTGCAGCCAGGGGGATTGTCGTTGGTCGTGCGCGGTGTCCGCTCCGCTCTCCCCTCCCGAGCAGGAAGCGGCAGAGCCGGGCTGTGAGGGAATTCAATAGAAGGAAGTTTCCACACTTACGCAAAGAAATTTGGCAGAAGTTAGATAGCGAGTGCAACAACAAGTGCTGCTGCAGAGATTGGAGACGGGGCAGGAGCCGGAGCAGTCTCTGGGGGAGATTTACAGAGCTTTCCATGAAGGATTAATTCTTCCAGACCATTGCTCTGCGGGTGCCCACGGTAAGTGCACAGCGAATGCACCTTGGAGAAAGGGACGTGCTTGGAATTTAGATGTCAGCCCGGTTTAGGAAGTTAAACCTTAATCCTGTCTCTGAGCACAGTGCAGGGAAGGGCACACAGCAGCAGGGCCGCTCAGTGCAGCTTGGAGTGGAGCAGCGTAGTTTTGGGAGGGAGAGGACTGAACTTGAAGTGTTCACACAGAGTTTGGGAATTACTTGGACTAACCAGAGCTGGTTTTATCTCTTTGAAGCCCCCGATCAGCACCCCACGCCGCTCTGACTCGGCCATCTCCGTCCGTTCATTGCACTCCGAGTCCAACATGTCCTTGCGCTCGACGTTCTCACTCCATGAGGAAGAGGAGGAGCCAGTAGGTATTTGGGATTGTCTGAAGGAGCAGTATTAGGAAGTGCAGCGACAAAAGAGTAACTTAGTGGACTCTTGTGAGAACACAGAGCTGTCACAGACAGGTTTTTTGTGGTGCCTGGCTGTCAGGACTCCAGCTTTAACTTTGTTTCCACCACTGGCTTTGCTTCCTTCTGAGCCATTTCCCTGTCTGTGGAGCAAGGACAATGGTGAGGCTTTTCTGCTTCCCAGATAAACTGTAAATCTTTGCAAAGTCCTGTGTGATTCCCTGGCTCTGCTGCAGAGCAGTGGGGGTTGCAAGGCTCAGGCTGGTGGTCTGGCCCCAGGCAGCAAGAGAAATACAATTCTCTATGGATTTGGAGCCCTATCCCACATTCAGTGATGTGTGGCACCCCACTGACTTGATTGTAAGCCCCTGGAGAGTGCAAGGAGTTGTCTGCATGTTAGGGGAGGATACTTTAAGCTGAGCTTAGGGTGTGACCCAGTAACTAACCCCAGACTGGATGAATAAAAGGTCAGGTGGTGTTTTGCCACTGATCTGGGATGAAAGTGTGTTTCATATTTAGGAACCCAGGGGGTTGTGTTTGCATTTCTGAGAGCAGTATGGGATGAAAAGAGAGACTGAGCTGCAGAGATTGATTTGAAATGCTCTGAAATGTGAAGCCCTGCTCTGGCATGGCATGGAGAGCTGTGCTGCTCCAGGAGATCATGCTCAGGGTCCTGGAGAGCCTTGCTGCTCCAGGAGGACGTGCTCAGAGCCCCGTGCTGGCAGTCGTAGTTGGTAAACAAAACTGGAGAGATGGGCCCATTGCAGCAGAAACAATGTTGTTTCTGCTTCATAAGGGAATGAAAGAGCCCTTCCTCCAGGATGTTTCAAAAATACAAAAGGGCAGGCTGCTCTAAAATTGCTTTCAAACTCCAGGCTTAGTACATTTTTGACAACGCTCTGTTCAGTCCAACCAAGCACAAAGTCTCAGCCAGTGCAGCTCACACAGGTCTGGTGACTTGAGTCACTGACAGAGAAGTTGGTCTGAGCAGTTTGCTGTCAGGTCCTGATCCTGCCAGATGCTGGTGGCCCCCAGTTTGTGATGAGCTGAGGGTCTCCAGCCACTCCCAAGTTTGTTCTTCCCCTGCCTCTTACTGGAACTCAGCAGATCCAGACAGATTGTTTGGTTGAGATAGTGAACCCCCGATGTGCCCAGTGCCCCAGGCTCCCTGAGACTCACCTCTGAGGAGTATTTTGTTCCTTCTGCAGAGGAAGGCTCTTGTGTTTGGACTAATCCTTGTGCTGTCTTTGTCCCTTTCTGTCCCTGCAGGAGCCCCTGGTGTTTGCTGAGCAGCCCTCTGTGAAGCTGTGCTGCCAGCTGTGCTGCAGTGTGTTTAAGGATCCAGTCATCACAACCTGTGGGGTAAGGCAGAGCTCTTCAAATCACCAGCATGTCCTGTGTGAGCCAGAGCCAAGCCCTGTCTGTCCTCACTGACTGTCCAGCAATCCTGGTGCTTGCCTAAAGTTGGATGGCTTTTCCCAGGAGAGCTGCCCTGTCCTGCCCATGTTCAGTCTGCCCTGAAGGGCTCTGCAGGGAGCTCCAGGGCACCCCAGCAATGGCTGCTCCTCAGCTGGGAGGGAAGTGTTGCTTATAAAACAAAAATGGCTTGAAGCTTCATGTAGTTAATGCTTGCAAAGGGATTTGAGATCCTCAAATGAAAGGCACAGAGCATTATGAATATTCTTCTGGATTCCATTTTAGTGGGATTTAATAGAAGCTGTAAATTATTCCTGCTTCTGTGCTACTTGTGAAGAAAGATGGCTTCGAGATGGGCTCTCTAATGCTTCTGATGTGCTTCTGATTACCAGAATGGGGCTGTAGCAACAACAGCTCCGGATTGTTTATTGCAGTGAGGGTGCTGTTCCCCAAAAGTGCTGGAAATTGGTGCAGTTTCGCTGCACCATTTCAGAAAGCAGCTCTTCACAGAGACGCTGAAATGCCCTGGATAACGTGGAAAAAAACCCACTGCAGGAAGCAGCCTGGCTTGGTGTGCAGTCCCGGTCTGGCAGCTCTGGAGGGCGCTCCGTGCAGCTGTGCCGGGCAGGAAAAGGAGCAGGGCAGCAGATAACAGATAACAGCTCTGGGGAGGGACTCGCAGCCGCTGCCGGGCGCTGGCCCTGTGGCAGGGGAATGTGGCTGAGGAGGCTCCAGGGAGCCCACGGGGCAAGGTCAGGAGCAGTGAAATGCTGCAGCTTTATATTCGTGAGTGTGGCAGATTGTGTTTGTTACTTCATCAAGTTAAACTGCAAGAACAGAGAGAGGGAGCTATTTAAAGTGCTACAATTTACAGAGCATTTAATGGACTTACAAACCAGCTGTTCCATCTTCCTGGCAGCAGGACAGGGCAGCTCCAGCTGCCTTAGAAAAGTTTCAGGGGCATATGTGTAATGGGTTGACTGGGCAAAGACAGGGAGAGGCCAGTCTTCCCCTTGCTCCTTCCCTTGAGGACTTCTCAGGGTTGTGAGAGGCATAATATGGGCTAAAGTGGAAGGTGAAGTAGGGAAACCCCATGCAGATGTGGAGGGTAGGAAGGACTTGGGCATGTTCAAGAGTAGGCAGGACGGAGCCCTGAGCTACCTGGTCTAGTGGAAGGTGTCCCTGCCCATGGCAGGGGGTTGGAGCAGGATGATCTTTAGGTCCCTCCCAACCCAAACCGTTCTGTGATTCTGTGAATATCAGAGTGTAGCAGAACATGCCCGTGGCTTTGGCTGTCACCACAATCATGGCCTGATCCTGAACGGGGCAGAACATCAAAGTTTACTCTCAGGAGCAGGACCTGTGCTGCACCCTGAGCAAGCAGCTGGGCTTTGCCCTGTGGTGCTGAGCTAAAGCAGGCAGAACAGCTGCTGAGGCCCCTGAGCCACAGGCTTGGGTATCTTCCACCTTTCCCATCATTGTCCACAGGGAATAATTAGCCTGCTCTCGTTTTACGCTGACGCTGCTGTTCCTCTCTGTCTCCACAGCACACGTTTTGTAGAAGATGTGCCTTAACATCTGGTGAGTACAGAACTGCTCTTGTGTGATGCAGCCAAAACACTGTTATTTTCTGGT
This sequence comes from Pseudopipra pipra, assembly GCF_036250125.1. NCBI lineage: Eukaryota > Metazoa > Chordata > Aves > Passeriformes > Pipridae > Pseudopipra > Pseudopipra pipra. The sequence continues at coordinate 15,768,712 of NC_087564.1, forward strand.
TTGTTTGCTTTCACTTAAAAAGAAACCTGCAGAAAAATATTCAAAGGGCTTAAAACAAGCTGTCAGTCAGATCTGCCACTGCAGCGGTGAGGGGCTGGAGCTCGGGGGCCGTGCAGCTCCCATGGAACACACTGGAGCTTGGGCACTGGAGGGAGGGCTGGGCCCAGCTCTTGGGCACAGGATGTTCTCAAATCGTGGAGTATGCCATGGATAATCCCAGGATAATACACGTCTCGCCCAGAGCTGACCCACTGATTTCAGACAGAAAGCTTTCTGTGGCTGCCTGGCTAAGGAACAGGGGGGCTGTGTTTGGCAGAGCCCCATCAACCCCTCCTCCCCCAGCCCCTCAGTGCCAACGTTCTGGCCCCTGGTTGTGCCCCACAGAGCTGCTTTAGCTCACCTAGCTCTTCCAGAACCCTGAGGGAGCCCAAGCCTCTGGCTGCTGGCCTGGGATAACCAGCTCCCACTTGGATTGGACTCTGCACTGCAAAAAAGACTTTTTTTGGCACAAGCCTGTGCCCCTCTTGGCAAGTTGTTGTTCAGCACAAAGCCAAGCCGTTGGCATTACCAGCACAATGAGCCCAGGAGGGGCAAGTTCTGCAGAAAAGCAACTCTTTCTGCCTTACAATTTTCACCTTCCACATGTGAGGGTCCCTCTGCTTTGCATGATAATCCCCTCACTGTGCTTTGCTATATCTGTCCCAACCCACATGTTCTGTAGCAAAAGGCTTTGCAGTTGCAAGCCCAAGTTGCTCAGCTTTGCTCCTGCCCTCCAAGCTCATGTTTCTGCCTCTGTCGTAGCCAAATGTGAGTTGGCCTCTTGTCCCTGGTAACAATTGATGGGACAAGAGGAAATGACCTCAAGCTGTGCCAGGAGAGGTTCAGGTTGGACATCAGGAAGAATTTCTTGCTGGAAAGGGTGGTCAGGCCTTGGAAGGGTCTGCCCAGGGAAGTGGTGGAGTCACCACCCCTGGAGGTGTCCAAGGAACGACTGGACGTGGCACTCACTGCTCTGGGCTGGGTGACAAGGTGGACATCGGTCAAAGCATGAAGTCATTAGTCTTGGAGGATTTTTCCAACCTAAATGATTCTGTGATTGCTGGCCCATGGTGCTGCTGGGAGCTGGAGCTGAGCCCAGGCCTGAGTGAGGGAGCACGTTATAGATGGGGCTTCTGCCTATGAACACTCACACTTCACCAGGCACAAGGTAGTCTGAATTGGAATTATAGAATATGGTCAGCTGGAAGAGACCCATCAGGATCGTTGAGTCCAGCTCCTGACCCTCACAGGACACCCCAGCCATCCCCCCATGTGCCTGAGGGCATCATCCAAATGCTCCTTGAACTCAGGCTTGGTGCTATAACCACTTCCCTGGGGAGCCTGCCCCAATGTGGCCATCCTTCATTGGTAGCTTGCTCAAATTATCATGGTTTAACAAAGACTGTAACTTTTCCAAGCCCCAAGACTAACTAAAGATAGTGGCTCACAGACCTTGTGTAATATTCATGGCTCGTTCCACGGCCACCCACCTGGGACTTGGCTGACTTGGCCAGGGAAGGCAAAAGAATAAAATCTCCACGCAGAGGCTCCTGGAAATGCTCCTGCACTGTCTTTAATCCTTGCTGACTGTGTTTTCTGTCCCTCCCTGGCAGAGAAGTGCCCCGTGGACAATGCCAAACTGACCGTGGTGGTGAACAACATCGCGGTGGCCGAGCAGATCGGGGAGCTCTTCATCCACTGCAAGTACGGGTGCCGAGCCGCGGCCAGCAGCAAGCCCACCGCCTTCGAGGTGGACCCCCGAGGGTGCCCCTTCACCATCAAGCTGAGTGCCAGGAAGTAAGTGCCCTGTTCCAGCCTCTTCAGGGAAAGGGCTGTGCCAGCCTGCCACACCTGAGCTGCCCTGCGGCTCCGGGGCCGCGCCGCTCCTGCCAGCGCTGCCCAGAGTGGGAGTGGGCAGGGGGGTTGAGGGGATAAATCACTCTTGGGATGGTGGTGCATGGGTTGTCTCAGGGGAAGGATGCTGTTCTCTGCTCCCAGCTTACCTGAGTGCCAGCACTGGGACAGGGACGCTGTGAGAGCAGCCCCCTCACTTCTGGGGTGAAACACTGTGGTATGGTCAAGCAGAGACTTTGGGATTCTTTTTGTGAGAGGAATTATCCTAGTTATATCCTGAGAATCTGAAATCTGTCTCCCTCCCCCTCCTAAATGCATTCCCTGTTTTCCCTATCACCTGGCTGATAGGGATTGGACTGATAGGGATTTCCACAAGCTTTCCCTGCTTGTGGAAAGCTGTTGTTTGTGGGTGCCTGAAGGCTCAGCCCTTCAGCTGCAGAAGTAGTTATGCCCTGTGTAAACGTAGCCTGTTATTACTCTCAATTTTCTGGTCAAATGAGAATTAAAAGCTATAATTGCAGTCTTAGAGCAGGAGGCTTTGGACCTGACAGCCTTACAGGGCTGGTTTGCTCCTTTCCTGACAACCTGTGTTGCTTCCATTAATTTTTGCTCATTGCTGATTTTCCCTCCCTTTGCTTCTCTCCGTGGGCAGGGACCATGAGAGCAGCTGTGATTACCGGCCCGTGCGCTGCCCCAACAACCCCAGCTGCCCTCCTCTGCTCAAAATGAACCTGGAGGCACACCTCAAGGAGTGCGAGCACATCAAGTGTCCCCACTCCAAGTACGGGTAAGGACCTGATGCTTTCGAGTGGGGAAGGTGCACTGAGGTAACTTCTGAGCTGCTTTTTGGTCACTGCAGCTTTGGGGTGACCCCAAGGACTCCGAGCAGCTCTCCCCAGTGCTGTGCTCAGCCTGAGGCCGAGCTGAGGGTTACAGGGGTTGCAGGAGGCAGCCCCTGAACCCCTCTCCTGGTGGGAACAGGAAGTCCTGGTGCCCAGGTGTGAGCCCAGGAGGAGGGTGAGGTGTGAGAAGGCAGCAGAACAGCTGGAGGAGAGTCAGAGCATGAAGGGAGGAGGATTACAAGAGTAATTCGAGCACCGTGGCAGTGTCTTGCCAACCAGGGCAAGGGAAGTGCTGATCTGCCCCAGAGGGTTCACTGTCACCAGAGCAGGGGGACAGCTCGGGCTGGGGGTTCCCTGCTTGGGGTTACTGCAGGAGGGTTCACACAAAGGGTTGTCCAGCCCACCACCCAGGGCAGTGGTGGAGTCACCATCCCTGGAGAGACTTAAAAGCCAATGTTGCATTTGAGGACATGGGTTAGTGATGGGCTTGGCAGTGCTGGGGGAATGGTTGGACTCGATGGTCTTAGAGGCCTTTTCCAACCTCAACAGCTCTGTGATTGTATGATCCTTAGACATGTCTTGGCAGAGGCAGGGTAAGACAAGTCCTAGCAGAGCATCCCTGACTCCCTGCCATGCTGCAGGCCCAAGTCAGCATCTGCTGAGGTCAGCTCCAGTTTTTTCCACTGATTTTGGTGCTCCTGGTGAGCACATAAACTGACACCACACTGTCTCTTGCCCAAGATCTGCTTTTCCTTGCAACTACCCAGACTGACAGTCTGGTTTGGGGCCAATGCTCTGGCTGGAAGAACAGGAGCTGCTTGGCCTCCATGTTGCCCTGCAGTTGCCTGCACCCAGCAGGATCATGGGGTCATTAAGACTGGAAAAGACATCCAAAATTATTGAATCCATCCTTTGAAGGATAATGAACCACAGTAGCCCTGCTGCTGGTGGGAAGAGCAGGACAGCTTGGGAGCCACACGGGCCTCGGAGCTCCAGTGAGGAGCCAGCTGAGCAAGGAGTCTCCCTGGGAGCCCTGCTCCAGCCAGCGTCTGCCTTCCCCTCAGGTGTACATTCATAGGAAACCAAGACACTTATGAGACCCACCTGGAGACGTGCAAGTTCGAGGGTCTGAAGGAGTTCCTGCAGCAGACAGACGATCGCTTCCATGAGATGCAGGTGGCAATGGCCCAGAAGGACCAGGAGATCGCCTTCCTGCGCTCCATGCTGGGGAAGCTCTCTGAGAAAATCGACCAGCTGGAGAAGAACCTGGAGCTGAAGTTTGGTGAGTCTACTCTGGACGAGCTCTCTGGTCAGAGCTGTAGGGACAGGGAAGCTCTTTGTTTGGATGATGCATTACAGGACTCATTCCATGTTTAAAACTGGTGCTGAGCAGGTTTCAGGAGGTTCATATATTCCTTGCAGAGGGACAAATAGGGGTTCCATTGACTTTGCTGCCTGAACATCCTGGGACCTAATCCTGCAGTCACTGGTCATGTGGCAAGTCCTAGTAATGTCTACAGGCAGCTGCCACCTTTCTCCTATGACTTTTTCCTGTGCAGTCCATGGGCACAGGCCCCTATAAAAATCAGCAGGTCACTCGCCAGCAGCTTGCAGCTTCTCGTCCAGGACAGCTACAGAGCAGGGACAGCCCTCAGGACACCCTGCTGTGCAGCCTGTGTGCTCCCAGATTGTGATCTAGCATCCAGGTCACCCAACTTCTCCATCTTGAGGAGCAGACACCCTCCTGCTTTCCAGCCAATAGCCCCTCCATGTTCAGAGGTTGGGTGGCAGTTGGGTGTCCTCTGCCTGTTCCCTGGGATGCCCTCAGTTGCTCTGCAGTGACTGTGGGCCTGTCCTTCTCTTGTAGATGTTCTGGACGAGAACCAGAGCAAGCTGAGCGAGGACCTGATGGAATTCCGCAGGGACGCCTCCATGCTGAATGTGAGGAGGGGCCCTGGGATGGAGCAGGGATTGCATGGAGTTAGCTGGCTCAGCTCCTAGCTAGGCTTGTCCTGCAGTGGGAGAGGCTCTGGGGTCCCCCTGCTTGCTGGCTCTGCTCACACCAGGTTTGGTTTGCCTGTACTGCAGTCGAGGTCTGGGGAAGGGTTTGAGTCAGAGGCAGCCTGGGGAGCACGTGCTGGTCACTGCATCTGGGCTGCTGCTGGAACTGGCTCTGCTGCCTTTTCTCGGCCTGCTGTTGCTCTGGGAATGTGTTAACAGAGGAAAGGAGCCCTTCAGCAAGGGAAAAACCCTCTGCTCCAAAGCCTGAGCCTTTTACACTTGCCAGGGACACTGTACCCTTCTCCCTGCTTGTGGAAAGCTCACATGGCTTGTTCTGTTTTTCAGGATGAGCTCTCCCACATCAATGCTCGGCTCAACATGGGCATCCTTGGATGTGAGTATCCCTGTGGGCTTCCTCCCCTGGGGCTGGGTGTGGGTGGTGGCCCTTGGAGCCCTTTTGGGTGGTGTTTACAGGTGTACAAAGGAACAGCACTGTCCTCTCACCTCTCACCTGCTCTCTCCTTTCTGCAGCCTATGATCCTCAGCAGATCTTCAAGTGCAAGGGGACCTTTGTGGGCCACCAGGGCCCTGTGTGGTGTTTGTGTGTGTACTCCATAGGAGACTTGCTCTTCAGTGGCTCCTCAGACAAAACCATTAAGGTAAGAGCTTGTCTGTTCCGTGCACCTTCTGCACTGTCACGTGGGACAGAAGCTGAGTTCAGTTTGGGGGGGGAATGTCACTTCTTAAACTTTCTCCCAAAGAATCTTAAATGATTCTTTGTGATTATAGTTGGGCAAAATTCTCTGGGAGGAAACATTACTTGATAGTGAAATTGAGAGTCAAGAGTTATTTTTGCAAAACTCAGATTAGAATCTCATTCCTGCTGCTGCTGGATTTGCTTTATGTGGTGTTTAGGGTATTCAAGCCTATTTCAGCTTCTGATTTTATTTTCCTTTGTTATAAAAAGTCATCTTAGAACAAAACATTTGTCCCTGATCCAAAGTGTCCTTTTCCCATTTTATGGCATGTTTGTTTTCCTTTGTCCTGTTTGCAGTAACTCAAACTGACAGCACTGCTCTGGTGCAGCTTAAACAGCCCTTCCCAATGTCACTGTGGTGGCTGCTGGCTGGGCTGGGGACCCCCACGGGCTGCTACAACTAATCCTGCCAGGAGCAGAGCTTTGGTTTAGTTTCCTTGGTTTTAGAGCCACATGGAAGAAAATGGATATTGCTGTACTTTAGGGAAAGAAACTCCCCTGTCCTGGCTGCTCTGGGCACAACATTCCCTCTTGAGAGAGCAGAGTGTGCTCAGGGGGAAAACTTTGCAGTGGCAGAGGAGGCTGTGCTGTGCCATTGGCGCCCCAGGACAGGGTGAGAATTGCTGAAGCAGGAGCCTGAGAGCTGCTCCTCTGGTTTGGTTTGTTGTGTTGGCCTGGGCCGAGGAGGACAGAGCTGCAGAGGGCTGATACCTGCTGCTGTCCTGGGTCTCACTGACTTCAGCCTGACCCTTTGCAGTAGATTTCCTTTCCCAGACAAGTGTATCCGTGCCCAGGACTCGGCAGGCAGTGCCCAGGTGACAGACAGCCTGTTTCCTCCTTCCGCTGCTGACATCCTGCCCACTCCCAACTCCTGCCTCGTGTTTCCTGTTAGGTGTGGGATACCTGTACCACATACAAGTGCCAAAAGACCTTGGAGGGTCATGATGGAATTGTACTGGCTCTCTGCATCCAGGGGTGAGTGGAGAGGGACATCTGCCCCTGGGGAGAGCGGGGAAGAGCATGGGGGCTCCTGAGCATGCCCTGACAGTTCCCATCCTCTGCCCTGCACAGGCCAAAATTGTGCATCAGAGGCACATCTTGCCTCTGCTTTTTAAAAATGGACAAAGCGGCATCTTTGTGGTGTCCCCTGTGTCCTGGCTTTGTCCCTGGTCACCAGCAGGGTGCTTGGCCTCCTGCTCCAAGGGCCAGTCCAGCCTGGCCTCCCATGAGCCAGGAGCCCCGCTCTCGGGGTGGGTGTGTGAAGTCTTGTCCCAGTGAGGCTGTGGGACTGCAGCTCCTGGCCCAGATGGTGCCTGGGGACAAGCTGGGAGCCTGCACATGGCGCTGTCCTCCTCTGACCCCCCCTTTGTCTTCTGGTGCCATTCCAGGAACAAGCTGTACAGTGGCTCTGCTGACTGCACCATCATTGTGAGTACCCTGACCCCGCTCTGCAGCTGGGATGGGAGAGCCACAGGCTGCTCGGGAGCAGGGACCTTCTTCTGGAAGGCTCTTCAGCTGCCAGTGGTGTGGGACTGATAACCTGTGTGTGCTGTACCCACTGCCTCAGCCAAGTCACTCATGGGTTGGATTGGGGGGTTTCCTGCAGGCTGGATTTCCCAGTCCCTGCTCCTGTGGGGGGAGCAGGAGGCTGGTGCTGTGAGCTGGGACAGGGTAGTTGGTCCTGATCAGCCAGGACAGTGGCTCAGATGAGTGCCCTGTCCTACCTGTATGTCAAGAAGGGCCTCAGCACGAAGGACTTGCCCTGCCCCTCATGGGTGCTCTTGCTTAGTGGGTTTGGCAGTGCTGGGGGAACGGTTGGCCTCGATGATCTTAGAGGGCTTTTCCCATCTGAACCCTTCCATGATTCTGTGATTCTCCTTTGCAGGTCTGGGATATTCAAAACCTGCAGAAGGTGAACACGATCCGAGCACACGACAATCCTGTTTGCACTTTGGTCTCCTCACACAACATGCTCTTCAGTGGCTCCCTCAAAGCCATCAAGGTACAGCTCAGGGGGCTCCTCTGGGGCTGGTGTGGGACCAAGGGTACAAACTGTCAGACAGAAGTGTCCAAACAGGAAGAAAGTGGCATTTTGGTCTGTAGGTGACCTTGTTGCTACGCTCTCCTGAGCCACAGAGAAGCCAGCACTGCAAAGGTTTAGCCCATACTCTGCACTCAAGTCAAAGGTGTTCTGGGACCTGGCTGCAAAAACACTTTATTTCTTCCAACTCTGTAAACCTGAGGCTGCAGGTGGAGTATCCTGGCAAGTCCCAAGTGTGTGTGTCCTTGGACCCCCAACAGACCTGCTAAGACCATTGGGAATCATGTCTGGGCTCCAGAATTGGCTGGGGATTCAGGCTGCCTGTTTTGAAACCGCCTCCAATGGATCTTGAGTCTGCATTCTCTACCTAAAACATGCAGAAATCAGAGAACAGCTTTGCAAGCTGCCCTTTAAAGCCTTGGCTGGATTCCCATGGTTCTGCTTCCAGCTCCTGGTGAGACAGCTTATGGGCCCGTCCATCTGTAAGAGGATGTGTGCTCTTTTCTTTAACCAGGGCCTGGACTGGTTCGGCTCTGGAGAGAGCTCAGGGCTGGGGGAGCAGCCAGACTGAGCAGAAGGAGAATATGGGGCCTTTTGGGTTTGTCATCCCCAGCCACTTCCTGCCAGATGAGCTGAGCAGGCCAGGAGTGCTGCTCAGAGTGGGGGGGGAGTGAGATCTGTCAGTCCCTGCATGCCAGAGACTGGGAATGGAGCTCTGTGGAGACAGGCTGGGAGTGGAGCTCAGTGGAAGCTCCTTACTGCAGCTGTGGTTTAGGTTTTCAAGCCCGTGGCTGTGCTAGGGAAGGGTCTCTGCCAGCAGTAATGCAGTGTCCAGGCTGGCTCCCTCAGGGAACGTGCTGACTCAGCAGTTATTGTGTTTTATCTGCAAGCCAGTGGGTTCAGGCCATTCCCAGCAGGCAGCAGAGCTGGCACAAGGATCCCCACAGAAGCTGTGAGGGCCTCTTGCGGGGTGGGCATGGGTGGGGAGCACCGGCCATGTTCTGCCCAGCCCCACTGGGATTCTCCTCCATGTCTCTGTGTATTGTCTGTGCTTTCCACAGGTCTGGGATATTGTAGGTACTGAGCTCAAGCTGAAGAAGGAGCTGACAGGTCTCAATCACTGGGTGCGAGCACTGGTGGCTTCCCAGAACTATCTCTACAGCGGATCCTACCAGACCATCAAGGTGGGACCCTGGCACTGGTGGGACCCAGCAGCTCTCCCTGTGCCCCCCTGTGCTCTGCTCCCCTGTGGAGCAGGACCAGAGGCAGCTGCTGGGATGTGAGATGACTGCTGACACACGGGATTCTCCTGTGCTGATTGCATCTCTGCAGGCTGGGCCTTGGGGGCTGCTGGGGAGGCTCACTGGGATAAACTGGGGCCTCGGCCCTGGCGCCTCGTGCCGCCTCTGCGGCTGCTGCAGCCTTATCTGTGCTCCCACTCCTGCTGATAACAGGGCAAGGTCACTGGCTGGCTGCAGAGTTACCATAAATCTGTGAGGGTTCCCAGTGCCCTCCACGCTCTGTGCTGGCTCAGGTTTTGATGAATACTTCACCTCAGCATCTGGGGGACACAGAACTGCAAGTTGCCCTCCTCAGTGCTAATAAATCCCTGTTAATTTGTCTGCATCAGGTTGTAGTGCTATCAAGGAGTGGGTTGTGAGTGCATGTGTGTGTGTAGTCACACACACGGGGTGAGCAGTCTCCACAACATTTTCAGCCTGGATGTTCAAAGCTGGGCAGCCAATTAAGACAGCAGGGCTTTGCTCATCATCAGTACTGAACATTCCCAGCTGGATAGATTTGTCCTTGAAGGTGTGATCTGGGCACACATGGAGCCAGGCTGACTCAGTGCGTAGCAGAATGGCTGCAAGGGATCTCGCCCCTGGAGAGGGGTTCCTGCACGGGTCTCATCCTGCCTTTGCTCCGGTGTCTCCATCAGATCTGGGACATCCGCAACCTGGAGTGTGTCCACGTGCTGCAGACGTCCGGGGGCAGCGTGTACTCCATCGCCGTGACCAACCACCACATCGTGTGCGGCACCTACGAGAACCTCATCCACGTAAGGAGCGGGCTGGGATGCATTCCTGGCAGTGAGGCTGGGGGAGAGGGGTGTGGAGATGGGCTCCTGGCCCTGCCTGTCCCCCCTGGCACACGTGGAGCGTGGGGGCACAGCACCCACCTTGGAGTGTGTGTGGAGGTGGAAACACCTCTCGGAGGAGAGGGCAGTGGCCTCATCCCAGCACAGCTCCGAGCCCAGCTCTTCCCCCGCAGGTCTGGGATATAGAAACAAAGGAACAGGTCCGCACGCTGACAGGGCACGTGGGGACGGTCTATGCCCTCGCTGTCATCTCCACACCAGATCAAACCAAAGTCTTCAGCGCGTCCTACGACCGGTCGCTCAGGGTACGTGTGCGGGGCTGGGCGTCTGCCCCGGCAATCTGTGACAACACGGGGACCTCGAGGGAAGGGGGATGGGGATCCCCATCCCTCGGTGTGGCACCTGCCTTGGGGCCTGTGACGTGAGATCCCCCTTCCCAGATTGTGGCTCACGCCTGCCGTGTCCCCGCAGGTGTGGAGCATGGACAACATGATCTGCACCCAGACGCTGCTGCGGCACCAGGGCAGCGTCACCGCCCTCGCCGTGTCCCGCGGCCGCCTCTTCTCCGGCGCTGTGGACAGCACTGTAAAGGTGGGTCACCCCAGCCTGCTCCAGCATGCTTTGTGCTCTTCCAGTGCTGGAATTGGGGCATTAAATGAGTTAGGAATTGTCTTCAGACAAACTGGTTGTAGCAAGGTGGGGGTCGGCCTTTTCTCCCAGGCAACAAGTGACAGGACAAGAAGCTGCGCCAGAGTAGGTTCAAATTGGACATCAGGAAGAATTTCTTCACTGAAAAGGGTTGTTAAACACTGGAATGGGCTGTCCAGGGAGGTGGTGTAGTCCCCAGCCCTGGAGGTATCCAAGGAACAACGGGACGTGGCACTCAGTGCTCTGGGCTGGGGGACAAGATGAGGATTGGGCACAGGGGGGACTCCATGGAGGGGACCTCCAGGGAGGTCTTTTCCAACCTAAATGGTTGTGTGGTTCTGTGACACAAGGGGGTAGTTCTCAACAGGTGGGAGACTCCACTCCTGGCCAGGGTGTTGTGGATGGTGGCAGCCCAAAGGGAGGTGCTGTGGGAGGATGAAGAGAAGCCCCCAGAGCTGCTCAGGAGTCACTGCCGTGGGTTCCTTTGTCTCCACAGGTCTGGACGTGCTAGTGAGAGCTTCACACTAGTTCTGCACACTGAAAGACCAAAAACTCTCCCCTCCATCGGCCTGTGGGTGACCACATCCTCCGAAATGACTGCTGCAGCTCCTCCTGCACCAACCACTGCCTGCTGCTGCCCCTGGGCCGGCCCCCCCCGCAGGGATCCCGGCTGGCGGCTCTCCCGATGGGTCTGCCCCATGGATGCTCCAGATGTTCCCCCAGATCTGCCCTAGATGATTGGAAAAGCAGAGGAAGCATATCCAGTGCCTTCCTCTGCCTGTGTCCCCCCAGCTGGGGACATCCCTGGGGCCGGGGCTGGGGTGACTCTGTGCCCCAGGGCTCCAGGCCGGGCGAGCACAGCCCTTGGCCAGTGATGGGACTGGATGGATCAGCGTGTCCCAGTGGTGACACTGGGAGGCTGCTCCCCTGGCCATGGTAGGACTGAGCATTAGGCCCTGCCCTGGGTGGGCACCCGACCCCTTTCTGTCTCTAGTATTTAATTTTACTGCCAAGGCGCCGGGGCCGATCCATCCGGGAAGAGGTATTTCCTTGAGTAGCCAGGTACGATTTTTATGCCACAGCTAGTTCTCAAATCAAGTTCCACAAGCCCATTGTTCACCACCCTGTAATTATGGTCTCCACATTAAAGACAAAAAGCCTCCGTTGCATTTTTACTCACATTTTCTACTGTTTTTAAGATTGTAATATAGATTTGATTATTTCTTCATTGACAATAAAAGCAGAAAGAGTTGTTCCTGCCCAGCGTGAGTTATTGCAGGGACCAGCACTGGCCCTGTGGAGTGAAAATTGGGATGCAGGGACCAGGCACCTGACTGGGGACAGCAGCTCCCAGCCAGGCAGGCCCCAGCATCCCACAGAGGCACCCAAGGGTGCCCCCTGACCGTGCAGCACAAACCCCCCCACGACACTGAACACCCGGCATGACACGACCACACCACAGGGACTCGGGATGCTTTGGGGACACAAACAGTGGTGGCAGCCTGGCAAGGGTTTTATTTTTTTTATTTTTCTTTAAATATTTGTTGCCAGACTTGGTATAGGAGCAAACGTCTTCACAGCACCACGAGCCATCTACTATTCAGAATAGGAAGAATAAGGACGAGTAGAGGTGAAATCTAAGCACAGAAGAGCAGGGAGCAGCACCAAGATGCAGAGCTGGACAGATGGGATACAATACAGAGTCCATAACTTAATCATAAAAAATATATATATGTATATATCCATCATGTAGAACTTTATGGATTTTTTTTTTTAAGATACATATTTTTTTTTCTTTTCAACAGATATTTTCAGGCGGGTGATTTATTTTTTTTTTAATTATTTTTAAAGTCTTTTTTGTTTGTTTGTTTTTGATTTTTTTGTTTTTTTAAAAGAAATTTCAAAGTTGTGCCAAACACATCTGGATCAGCGACCACAACGGGAGAGACGGGGAGAGAGGGAAGTGGGGAGAGGGATGGGGGGAGAGAGAAGAGGGGAGAGACCACTCTACGTCTCAAGAAAAGAAAGGAACAGCAACACTTTTGTTTGGAAACCACAAGCAAAAAATGCATTCATCAGGACTCAAGCGACTGAACCAGACTCCAACTCCAGTTTATACAGGAATATACAGCGGTGCATCCCGGAGGACGCACGCGAGCACACGCACCCCGCGTGCACACCCACGCACACCACACACACCCCAAACAAACACCGACAGCAAAAGGAACCAGGAGAAACCTAAACCAAACCCTGAAGACACTCCAAAAGAAATGAAACACCTCCAGTGTAAGAATTAACAAAAACCTCCATAAAACAAGGCACATCCTTTGAGTTCGTAACGGTGGAAAAAAGAAAGACGCGACACTGAATCCCAACGGAAAACCCGACCAGAACCGCTCGCACGTACCTTCCACCCAGAGAAAAGGTAAATATTGTGCTACTCGTAGAATGAGTTTGCCACAAGACACACAGCTTAGTATAATCTAATAGTTTTTCTCAAGCTAAAATCCAGTTTTCTCTTGATTTCTTTTAAACTGCTTTATATATAATTGCTAATATTTTAAAATCTTTTAAATATATATTTGTTAAAGTTTATTTCTTTTTATTATTTTGGGGGTGGGGGAAATCTGCTTTATATCTTTTTTTTATTTATTTTTTTTTTCCCCTCCAATAAATTAATACTTCTTTTATAGCTTATCACCGTCCTGTCCCCGGGCGGGGAGGGGCCGGGCAGGGGCACGTCCCGCTGCCCCCGGGGAGCCGCCAGCCCGGAGCTGCCCTGGCCGCCCCCGCCAACCCCAACCGAGAAAGAAAACAAAGTTTAAAAAATAAAAATTAAAAACGGAGCAAAGAAACCCAAGTGCATTTGCCCACCCGGCCCCGCCACTTGCAAACGCCATCGGTGCCACGTGGCTGGCGGAGCCACTGCCGGGGCCGCCGGGCAGGGCTTGTGCTACATTCGGGTCGCGGTGACCCGCGGCGCCAGGGCTGGCAGGGCACGGGCTGCCACCAGACAGGCAGGTCGGGAGCCCCCCAGAGCCTCCCAGAGCCCCGGCAGCGGTTCGGTCCGGACGTGTTGCTTTGTTTCTTCTGTTGGGTTTTGTTTTTTTTGTTTTTTTTTTTTGCTTCTGCAAAAGGGAGTCCTGCCGGAGCCGGCGCCGAGTCTGTGAGCACAATCCTGAGGTATCTTCTTCTTTGTGCAAACCCCGAGGGACGGGATGTCCGGGAGGGGACGGCTGTACAAAGGGGCCGGGGGGAGGGCGGCGGGGCCGGGGGGTCGTGGATCGTTGTGCCCTTGTGCCCACGTAAGCCCTGAGGTTCGCGGGGCCCTGGCGCCCCTCACTCCAGCATGGCATCCAGCTGGTCCGCCAGGTCGTCGAACATGCTGCCGATGTCGTCCAGGATGCTCACGGTGCTCTTTGACTCCACGGCCGAGCTGGGGAGTGACCGGGACGGGTCAGGAGTGACCAGGACGGGATGAGGACACCACACAGCCCCCACCACCCTGTGCCACAGCCCTCCTGCCCCCCTGCCGTGCTCAGCACTGTCCCCAGTGTCACTGCTCATACAGACCCCAGGGCTGCTACACAGTGCTCTGTGCCAATGTCCCCAGTGCACCCACATGCCCAGGTCTCGCTGCCCATGCTGCTCCACCACAGTGTCCCCCAGTGTCACTTCCCCAATGCAGCTCCAGCCAAGGTCCCCTGATGCTCCACCAGTGTCCCCCAGAATCCCTCCTGGCACCATCCCACCCCCACCACGTGGCCACATCCCAATCCCTGCCTGCAGTGCTTGTGGCCTCTGGTGCTCAGTGGCACCGCACGGTCCCGCACCCTCCCTGTGGAACAACCACCTCCTGCACCCCCTTACTCTGCTTGACTGTCCTCCTGCTTGATCTTCTCCTCCACAGCCTGCAGCGCAGCAGCCAGGGACGCGCTCGTCTCCTCCAGCTTCTGCTGTGCCAGCTCGGGGCCGGCGCTGTCCACGGAGGGGCTGGCGATGGTGGAGCGCGGCGGCTTCACCGGCACCTGCTGGGGCTGCGCGCCAGGCGAGAGGGGCTTGGCAGGGCTGGAGCAGAGCGAGGGCGGGGTGCTGGAGGGCTTGGTGCCCGCGGGGCCCAGCTGCCGGGCGGGCGACGGGGCCGGCGTGGAGCTGGCGCTCACCGACTGGATGGCAGCGTGGGGCTTGGGGGGCTTGGGCGCCGTGGGAGGCGGCGTGGGCTTGGGGGACACTGGGGGCGGCGTGCCATGGACCCGCTTCACCTCTGCAGAGAAAAGAGAGAGAGGCAGGAGGGCGGCAGGGCCAGCTGGGACCCCCGGCCTCTGTCCCGGGGAGAGCCTGTCCCAGGGATCTGGTGGGGCACCTACCTGGGCTGCCAGGGCTTGGGATGGGCACCTTTTTGGGGATGGGCACTGGTGGCCCAGGCACCTTCTGAGGTGGCTGCGTCAGCACAGGCTTGGGGGACACCGGTGGCTTGAAGGGCTTCTTGGGCTCGGCAGGCGGTGGGATGTAGTCGGGGCCGTCAGGGCGGGCAGTGGGCGGCGGGGTCGGGGGTGGCTCAGCCCCGCTCAGCTCGGAGGCCGGCCGCCGTTTCACGGTGCCGGTGCCGTTCTGGTACACGGCGAGTGTGGCCGGCTCCAGCGCCGGCTCCTTGTCCTTGGCCTTGGGCCGGCGCTTGACAGTGTCGGACTCGGTGAGGACAAAGCGGACACCGTCCTGCTGGCTCTGCCTGGCCCGGATCCGCCGCTTGAGAGTGGCACTGGCCTCCACCTTGGCCAGCTCCCCATGGCGGTGGGCTGGGGACAGCCCCTCGCCCGCCTCCCCCCGGGCCGGCCCCAGGGGCCGTGGCCGCTGCTTGATGGTGAGGGTGCCCTCCTCGGCAAAGGGGATGCCGTCGGGGGAACCGCCACGCTCCACCCGCAGCCGCTCGCCGGGACTGTCGGCACCCGCCTCCGACCGCACGCTGTCGGCGCGCTCACGGCGGGCGGCTGCCACCAGCCCGGTGACAGGGCCGCTGATGGTCCGGCGCCGGTTCACCACCTCCCCATCCAGCCCGATGGCCTCCTTGTGCTTGACGGTGGCCAGGACGGTGGCCACACGGGCACGGTCAGGGCTGCCCGGGGGGGGTCCCGGCTGCAGGTAGTAGCCGTCGGGTGCCTTGGCCGGCCCAGGCCCACCGGCCACGTGCGGCTTCTGCAGGGCCAGCGCGCGGGCCCCGCCGCCGATGGAGGACATCTCCAGCATGGCCGCAATGCTGCGCACGCTGCCGGCACTGCCCGTGTCCACGCTGCCGCCCAGGTCGCTGGCCCGCCGCTGCTCCCGCCGGCTCTCCCCCTCAGCGCTCGGGGGTCCGACGGCCGCCTCGCCCTCACCCTCCTTGGGGAAGTCCTCGGCCATGCCGGCGCTGGAGATGGCGGAGCTGGAGCGCTTGGGAGGGGGTGGTGGGGGTCCCTTCTTCTTGGGGCGGACGGCAAAGGACTGGCTGCGGTTGACGTTCTTGTCACCGCCGGCAGCTGCCCGCACCGAGTGGCTGCGGCCCACGCGCCGCTGGACGGTGGCGTAGGGCCCCGCGTCCGGCACCAGCAGCTCGTCCCGCTCCTGCTCGCTGTCGGAGGCGGCATAGCGGTTCAGGCTGTGTGCCCGCTTCTTTGGCCTCCCCGGTTCCTCCTCACCCTCGCCCGCCGGAGGCAGGCACAGCACCGGCACCGAGACGGGCAGGACGGGCACCCCCGGGGATGCCCCCTCGCCCTCGGCGGGCTGTGGCAGGACATAGGCGAAGCCGCGGTGGGTGGGTGACTGGGGCAGGGAGCGGGGTGATGCAGGGCGCTCGCCGGGCGGCAGCAGCTGCGGGGTGGGCTTCACCTTGGCGGTGGCGTGGGGCACAGCTGGCCCTTGTGGAGAGGGGGGCCGTGCCTTGCCGGGGGTCTGTGGCGGCGTCAGCTGCCCAGTGGAGGGCGGGAAGGGCTGCCGGGGTTTGCCAGGCACCGGTGGCACACTGGCACGCTTCACGGGGTGGCCGTGCCGGGGTGGACGCCCCTCCTTGGGTGGTGCAGGGGGGCCCTCACCAGCTCCCTCCGCCAGGTATTCCTGGCTCTTGGAGATGGCAGCGGCAGGGGGACCCCGTGGGCCATCCCCCAGCAGCTCCTGGGAGCTGCTCATCAGCCTGGCACGGCCACCCAGGCCTGGCGGCGAGCGGTAACCGGGGGCCGCGGGGTTCACCGCCTTCTCAGGGGGCTCCTCAGGGGCTTCGCCTGTCATGGCCACCTGCAGCTCGCTGCTAAGCTCGCTGTCCTGGAAGGTGGTCATCTTGGGCGACTGGCACTCGGGTGGCTCCGGTGGGGGGGACTCGATGGCCAGCACCTCTGGGCACGGCCCCGACGCCTTCCTCTTCAGCGTGCCCGGCTCGTACTTGCCCAGCTCGGCACGCTGCAGCTCCGCCAGCTTCTTCACCGCCAGCATCAGCTTCTTCTGGTGGCCTGGGGATGGCACGGGGCATCAGTGTCACCGCCAAGGCCACCACAGCCAGCGCTGTGCACAGAGCCTTACCCAGCTTGGTGATGCCAATCTCCTGCAGGTCCTCCCAGGTGATGTCGGTGATGAAGTCAATGTTCTCGTAGCCGTTCTCCACCAGCACCTTGTAGTACTGGGACAGGCCAATCATGGAGAGCCACAGCGCCAGGTTGGCCTGGGGTGGGGCACAGGGCATGGCTCAGCACCAGCTGGCACCAGGGTCTGGCCCCGGCACCCCTGGCACCCCAGCACCTGAGGCACACAGGAGATCTGATCTCGTGGGGGTACAACAGCTCCAGGGCACTTCCCTTGTCCCTGTGCCCCACAAGCACCCAGGGCCATGCCCAGCCCTGTTCCCATGGGAAGCCCCTTGCTCTGTCCAGCCCCATTCCTATGGGAAGCCCCTCACTGCACACAGATGATGGGGCAGGAGGGGTGTCAGGAGACACCACAGTGTCACATCCACGTGGTGACAGCTGGCACCAGCCTGACAGTCCCTGCAGAGCTGTGGGGAGGGACATGAGCAGCTCCAGGATGTGTGCATCATCCGGCAGCAGTGAGCCAGCTCCCACCCTCATCCCCCTGTGCCACCCCCTCCCTGGAGGGGATTAATTGTCCTGGATGTGGCTTCAGCCCCACGGCCCCATGCATCCCTCACCGGTTTGTACTCCGGCAGCCACTCGGGGATGCTGAGGTTGTTGATCTCGGACGCAATCTTCTTCCTGTGCCCCGGCTTGGTGACGCCGATGGCCGTGAGGTCCTGGGGCAGAGAGGGGGGTCAGTGCCGCCCTGATCCAGCCCTGCCTCCCTCCCACGGCCCTGCGGCCTCACCTCCGGCGTCATCCGGCTGATGGTGGTGATGTCGTAGCCGGCGTTGATGAAGTTGGGCGCGTAGAGCTGCAGCTGGAACTTGCAGAGCCACTGGTACACGGCCTCCGAGCTCTGGGGTGAGAGGGACAGATGGGTCGAGGCAGTTCCAGGGACAGGGACCCATCAGCCCTGCCCGTGTCCCCACCACGTGCTCCCCACGGCACCCCAGTGCTTCCCACTCACCTTCCCCTCTGATGGTGGCTCCATTTTCTTCAGCTGGGGCTCGGCAGGGGGCTGGGGGGCGTACGGGGAGCTGGCCACGCTCTGCGACCGCGACGAACCTGCCAGAGGGGCAGCGGTCAGCGGGGGGGCTCCCACCCCTGGGGTCCGGCCACGCGGAGGGGGGAGCCGAGCCCCTGCCCCAGGTGGGATGTCATGGCACAGCCCCCAGCCTGGCAGGGCCAGGGCAGGCACAGGAGAGCGACACCTGCCCCGGCACAGCAGCCCGGAGCACCCTGGGGTGCCCTGGACAGGAGGTCTGCTCCTCTGGGATGGGTGGGTGAGCCCCCAGCCCGGTCGGGGGGCTGCTGTGCCCTCCATCCAGCCCTGGGCAGCAGGTCCCAGCCGGACCTCTCCTTCAGAGCAGGTGTTCCTGGCTGCCCCTCTCCCCAAGGCAGTGGCCAGAGGGGTCCCACTGCCCAAAACCCTCCGGCCCTGCTCCTCCAGCCACGTCACCAACCAGGCAGGCTGGCACGAGCTACTCACCACTCAGGACACCCACACAGGCACCTCACGGTACCACCCTCCAGCTGGGGGTGATGGGGGCTGCCCCGAAATTTCTGCCTCATATTTCTGATCGGGATGAGCAAGAGCAGACCCTTCCCCCCACCAGTGACTGCATCCTCTGTGTGTGTGTGTGTGTGTGTGTGTGTGTGCATCCCCCTGCTCTGTCCGTGTGTGAGCGTGTGTGTGTGGTGTGTGTTTGAGTGTGTGTTCGTACATCCTCCTTGCGTGTGCATCCTTCGGGCATCTGCCTCCCACTCGCGTGGGCATCCTCCTCCCATGTGCATCCCTCTGCCATGTGCATCTCCCTCACGTCTTCATCCCACTTGTGTCTGCATCGATCCAGCATGTTTTCCCCCCTCCCTGGCAACGTCTGCACCCCCCTCCCTGCGTGTGCACCCCCCTCCATGTGTGCATCCCCTCTCCGTGTGCGCATCCCCCTCCCCGGGTTCCTCTCCATGCTGCCTGTCCCTCTCCACAGCTCACACATCCCCCGCGCACACCCCAACGTGCGCATCCCCCTCCCCAGGCATGTGCCACCCCCGCGCCGTGGCCACCCCCGCGCGTGGCCATGCTCCCCGCAGCCCCCCCAGACGGCGGTGGCGGGGGGGACCCCGGTTCGGGCTCCGGCGGGGCTGGCGGGGGGCCAGGGAAGGGAAGGGGCCGGGGAGCAGCGGTGCCCCCCCTGCCCGCCCACGCCGCCCCCCGCCCCCCACGGGCCCCCACTAACCGAGGCAGGAGAAGGCCTGGCAGCAGCCGAAAGGCGACAGAGTCATTTTTTACCCACACGTTTTTCTTCTGGCGATGGGTGCCGTGGCAATAAAAAAAAAGACAAATCCCTGGATCCACGGCACGGCCAGGGCTCCTCCTGCTCCGGCAGCCGGGCGGCCGCAGCACGCACCTGCGGGGATGTCCTGCGCCTTGGCCGGCCCATCGCCCACGGCAGACTCTTGCGCAGAAGCCTTCTGGGAAAGGACCGTTGCCAGCAGCTGAAAAACACCCCGGGAAGGGGGGAGAGCAAGGCAGGAGTGAGGCGGCGGGGGGGGCCGGGGGCGCGGGGGGCGCGTGGCGCGGGTGCCGTGGGTGCCGTGGGTGCTGCGGGTGCCGCCAGCCCGGGCAAGGGTGGGCAAGGGAGGGTTGCGGCAGATTTCGGCTGCAGCGGGGAGAGATGGAGCCGCGGGAGCAGCAGATGGTGCTTTGCCGGCGGCAGGAGCCCACGGCACCGCGGCACCACAGCACCCCAAATCCAGCCTGGCACATGCCCAGCCCAGGCTGCTGGTGCAGGCTGCGGGGTCCTCCGTGCCCACGAAACAGAGCCCCCCTGGCTGGCAGCGCGGTGCGGCCCGGGGGCACGTGGGCATGGCGCAGGAGGGATGCCAGGGGAGGTGGGCTGTGCCACAGCCCGGGCACGGGACGGGCCAGGGGCAGAGCACAGGCGGTGCGGGGAGGGGGCTGTGTGCCATCGGTGCGTGCCGGGGGCAGCAGCGCAGCGGGCGGTGGGCGCTGTGCCGTGCGGGGCTGGGTCCGGGGGCAGTGCGCGGTGCCGGGGGCAGCAGCGTGGGCAGCGCAGCGCAGTGCGGAGGCCCCTGCGAGTGGCGGCAGAGGCGCGGCAGCTCCAGGTGGACCTGTGGAATGTCGTGCCGGGGGCTGAGCCCAGGCAGTGAGGGGAGCAGTGAGGGGCCAGGTGGAGGGAACACGCTGGTGGCCACTGCCAGTGACAGCGCGGCTGGTGGCCCGCTGGGCACCGATGGGACTGCACAACACCCGCTCAAGCATCAATACCAGCCGAGGTCACGGGCAGCAAACTGCCAGGACCAGAGCCGAGTGCCACAGCAGCTGGCACGGCCCCCTCAGGGCTTGCCTTACCTTGACGCCTTCGGAGCCGGCGTGCAGGGCGTGTGCCCCGCTGCCCGCACTCTGCCCGCTCCCCGAGCTGCGGGCAGAGGCCACGCTGCCCGTGCTGCCCAGGCTGCTGCGGTCACCACCTGCAGAGAGAGGAAGGGCTGTCAGGGCGCTGAGCCCCACGGTCAGGGGATGCTGTGGTGCGGCCATGCCCCACCAGAGCCCCCGCCACGTCCTGGCACGTGCTCCTGGGGCCAGGGAGGGTCCCGTCCGCGCTCCCCGTACCTGCAAAGGGTTTCCGCAGCACCCAGATCTCCTCGGCGGGGGCTGGCGTGGCCGATCCGCCCTGTGACGGCGAGAGGTGGGACGGGCTCATGTCGGCCCCGCGAGACCCTTGGTGGCAGAGCAGAGAGAGGGCCATCAGGCGCGTGGCTCAGCACTCGGCTCGCACTGGGGTGGGCACAGGGCGGAGGACCCGCCACCCCGGGCCTGGTGTTGCCCCACGCAGGGAGAACCCCACAGGCAAGGTGTGGGGACCCCGGCTGCGGCCGTGCCCAAGGGCACCAGAGCTGTCCCCCTGGCTGCTCCCCTCCCAAGCAGCTGGCACAGGGTTGGGATACCATCCTGCAGGACATCCCCTCCCTGCTGTCAGCCAGGATCAGATGTGGTGGGGTGTCCCAGTGCCCCAGCTGAACCCAGGCAGGGGATGATGACAGTGTTGTCCCTGCACAGAGCAGGATGGGGGCATGACTCGGTGCGGGGAGCAAAGGAAGCTGGACAAACTCAAGCAGTGAAACCCCAGGAACACACAGGGGACACAGCAGTGGGTAAGAGGATCCGATCCTCCTGGCGAGGCACAGTTTGAAGGTTACCCGTGGCCATGGCTCCTCACCCTCTATGCTGCCCACCTCTGCCAGGTCCCACTCGCACCAGGCACACCCATCTCTGAGCCCAGGGGTTAAAACAGCATCAGATGACATGGACAACAGCCCTACGAGGCCAGTGCTGCTACAGCTCCACCATAGCTTAGCCAGCCCCCTGCCAGCCACAGGGCATTGCCACCCCGCCACTGGCCATGGGGCATTGCTACTCTGCCAGCTGTGGGACACTGTCACCCCCCTGCCACCCCACTGCCACCCAGGCCGGTTCTGTTCACGGAGCCCTCACCCCGTCAGCGCCAAGCATAGCAGGGGATGGTTGGTACAGGGGGATAAAGTCACTGAAGGAGCAACAGGGGGAACAAACGTTCACAACAAACGGCTGGGACATCCCTGAGCTGCACATGCCACAGTCACACCAAGAGGAGCCTGGGCAGGCGTGTGGCTCCGTGTGACCCCACAGGGAGAGAAAGCCCCGGGGAGAAGATGTGCTGGTCTGTCCCCACTGCGAGCACGTCACCCGGTGCTCCCCAACACGACCTCCTGTGCCGCTGCCACCAGGGAACATGCAAAGACCCTGACCCCAGCCAGCTGGGGCAGCCCTGTGGGCACAGCACGGGCTGCACCCCTGCAATCCCCCTGCTCCAGGGCGCTCCCGACACGTAAATCCACAGCATCCGTCACCTGCCTGTGCCACAGGGATGGTCCCCAGGGTTTCGCTGGGCTCTGCCAGCGCTGGGCCAGCCCCAGGAGCGTTCCCTGGGAAAGCCCCCTGGTGCCGCAGCCCCTTCCCACTCCGAGAGTGCAGTCCCAACCCAGCCAGAGCTGGGAATCGAACACCCTGCAGGGATGCTGAGGCAGGCAGAGGGTACCTGTGCCCATGGCTCCCGTCTGGGCACTGCGCTGCCAGCCCTGCCCCTGGCACAGAGCTGGGAGGGTGGTTTGGGGTCCCCACGCACCCCGACAGGAGTGCAGGGGCCATGGGCAGAGCACGGGGACGCCAGGGTGGGGGGGTGGGATGTGCCGGCAGCGGAGCTGTGGGACATAAGGTGTGACAGCGGCGCTGGCGCGGGTGTGAGGGCAGGGGGACGATGGCATGCGCGTGCCACGTGTGTGCACCCACTGCACCCACTGCACACATGCACACGCACACGCATGCACACGCTGCATGCACACACGTGCACACGCCTGTGCACACCCGCGTGCAAACCCCCCGGCCAGGAGGGAGAGGCCGAGCAGAGAGAAAAGACTCGACACACGCTTCAAAGAAAAAGAAAGAAAAATCCATGGGGAGCACGAAGCGAGCGGTGAACTACCTTGTCCATAATGCGGCTCGTCGGCACTGCTAGGGGAGAGCCTGTGATAGCCAAAGGAACTGAAAAGAGTCTGATGGGAATGTGGTGGTGGAGGTGGAGGTGGAGGCAGGGAATGGAACGGATGGGACGAGGCGTCACCGTTTAGCACAGCAGCCCCGTAAGCCGGGAGCGGGATCTTTTGGAAGTGTTGGGGGATTGTTACAGTCTCCCATGAACCTGATAATAAAACATAACAAGAGACAAAATGAAAAGAATCAAAATAATAGAGACACGCTCAGTGCCGCCAGGAAAAAAAAAAAAAGAAAGGAAAGAAAAGAAAATAAAAGAAAGGGGGGAAAAAAGCAGCAAATCAAAAAAGCAACCAAAGGGACATGGAGAAGCCAGAACTGAGATCCAACCGATCCAGAGCCGAGCCGAGGAGCAGCAGCAGGAGCTCAGCACACGCCCAGCCCGGTGCAGGGTACGGGCACATCCCGTGGAGCCGACACGGACACTGGGACAGCCCCACACATGGGGCAGCGTGGGGGCTCGTGGGGGTCCTGTTCCCCATGGAGGCATCCCGGGGGAGCAGGGCTGCAGGCACGGCTGGGTCGGAGGCTGCAGTGCTGGCACCCCCATGCCCAGCTGGCTGAGCCCTGGCTCAGCACTCGCTCCCAGCTCTGCCAGCCCTGCAGCCGATGGGGTGGCAATGGAACCCCACAGCCTGGCTAATGCTGCTGGGGGGCCAGCCACAGCCCAGGAGCCACGGACCACAGCCCAGGAGCCATGGGCTGCAGCCCATATCGCATTCCAGGAGCCACGGACCACATGCCATGGCACCGGCACGTGACCCACACCAGGAGGGTGGCTCTGTCCCTGCCTGTCCAGCGCCCAGCACCTCCACAGCTGGTGTGGAGTGCCCGGCAGCCAGTGGATGTTCATGCCACCATTCCCTTGAGATCTTGTTCAAGTGCCACCATTTCCTGCCTGTGTCCCCACAACGTGGCTGCCCCCAAGGTCCACACGCCTGAGAGGGGATGAGGTGGTTGATATAGGGCCTTTCAAAGCCTACTGCGATGCTCCTGGCAATGGGCACAGCCATGGGCCATCCCAAGGGGGCCATGCACCCCACCAGGAGCCTAAAGGGATGGGGATGGAATGGGGACAGGAACAGGCAGCACTGTGCAGGGGAGCAGGGTCCGACCCCTGGGACGGCCCCTGGCTGGGGAGAGGGTCTCCATGGAGCAGCATTAGGTCCCTGGCACTGGTGCCCAGCCCCCTGTGCAGACCCCAAGCATCAGGTTCTGTGACCCCACTGCTGCACTGGCCCCCCAAAACCACAGTGATGCCCCTGGGTCTCCTCATGCACGAAGCTCCCAGCACCACAAGTAATACCTCCCCCTGAGGGCAGCCTGGGGCTGCCCCATGAACACCCTGGGGCTGCCAGTACCGACTCCCACAGGCACCAGGTGGGCACTGGCCCCACCTGCACAACAGGGACATTGACCCTGCACACTCAAAGGCACCGTCCCCATGCACATGGCAGGGACACAGACCCCACATGCACAGCGGGGCATCGCCTGGGTTTGTTGGCACTGCTGCACCCCCCAAACACCCCAGTCCCCACCAGACCAACACGGGGCTCCCCGGGGCTGGGGGCAGGCGGGGGGGGGATTATTTGCCTGTTCGTTTGCTTATGGCCTCGACGAGGCTGGAGGGGAAGTATCCCACGCGGTCGTTGCCGGTGCGGTTGTCGTGGATGCAGCCCTTCCAGCGCCCGTCTGCGTGCTGCTCCAGCACCTGCGGGCAGGGGCCGGGTCAGGGGCTGGCGCCAACCCCGGGGTGTCCCGGCCCCCCCCGCCGCACTCACGGTGATGACGTCCCCGGCCTTCACGTTGAGGCTGGTCAGGTCGTAATTGTTGCAATAGTCCTTGACGGCCCGGACCTGCAGAGCGGCGGAGGCGTCTGCGGGACAGAGCGGGAGCGTCACCCCCTGCCCACCCCGCAGGGATTGGCACCCCCAGCCCAGCACCCCCCCACACCAGCACGGCCTTCATGTGCCCCCCAACCCCCTACCCCGCAGCATCTGCTTGATCTCCTTGCTGGCCTGGCTGGTGGTGAACTGGTTGACGATATCCAGAGCTGTCTGGTTGTAGGTGTTCCTGACGTGGGCGTTGATCCCGCTCTGCAACGGCACCGAGAGGGATTGGGAGGAGGCTGCCCCTGTCCTGCCACCCCCTTGGACCCTGTGGTCCACCAGGAGACCAGCAGCTGGAGGGCACAGCTCACTGCCTTGGTGTCCCCCCACCCCAGGACCTTCACTGCCTTGGTGTATCCCTTCCAGGACCCTCATCCCCACTCCCTGGTGAAGTTGCACAAGCTGCTCTGAGCCCCCAGTTGCAGCGTCACCTTCTTCCTGCAGTCCCTGGCTGGGTAGGGGGTGTCTGGGGGTGCCGGGGGGTCCTTACATCCAGCAGCAGCCGCACCACGTCCGTCTTGCCGCAGAGAGCAGCCTCGTGCAGCGCCGTGCCTGCCTTGGTCTGCCGGTTGATGTCGATGCCAGCCTGCAGCAGGAGCCTGCGGGGGGGCAGGGGGTCAGCAGGGCACGGGGGGGCACCGGCGCTGCCCCTCCACCCACAGCACCCACCGGATGATGTCGATGTGGCCGTTCTTGGCGGCAAGGTGCAGGGGGCTGGTGCCGTTGGGGTCGGTGGTGTCCCCCGGTTTGGGCTCCAGCAGCGCCGCGCACATGTTGCTGTTCAGGAGCAGTTGGACCACCTGGCTCAGCAAACACAGACGGAGCAGGGCTGCAAGGGCGGCTCGGCCGCCCCCGGGGCTGTGGGTGGCCCCCTGGCCCTCCCGATGCCCCCAGCCCCCGCCTGCCCTCTCGCCAGTGGCAGGAGATCCCCTGCAGTGGTGGCACCGCAGGTCCCCAGAGCTGGCCACCTCTGGGGCTGCCCTGTGCTTCCCCCTCGGCTGTTTAGCACCCCCAGGGACCTTGCTGTGCCCCGTCCTGTTCCAGTCCTCCTCTGGGGGGTCCCAGCCCTGCAAGGACTTACCCCGACCCGGCCAAATTCGCACGCCAGGTCCAAGGGCGTCTTCCCCGAGTTGTCCATGATGCAGGGGTTGGACTGGTGCTGCAGGAGCATCTCCGACTGCAGAGGAGCGAGACCCCAACTCGGTGAGGGCAGGGGATGGGGGTGGCACCATCTCCCCCCTGCCACCCCCGTGCCCTGCCGTACCACGTCGTAGTGCCCGTGCTGTGCTGCCAGGTGCAGGGGGATCTGGCCCTCATCCGATGGGATGTTCACGGAGGAACCTGCCTTCAGCACCATTTTCATGGGCTCCTTCTTGCCCTGCCAGGCTGCATAGTGCAGGGGCCGCATGCCTGCAGGGCAGGAGGGGCACACCGTGAGCCCCTCAGTGTGCCAACACACCAGGGCAGAGCCCACAGAGGGGCACGGGGGGGGGGGGCATTGCCAGGACATCCGGGGACTCACCTTTGTTGTCCTTGATGTCCACTGCAGCCTGTGCCTCCAGCAGCAGCGAGATGAGCTCCGTGTTGCCGTTGAGTGCCGCATGGTGCAGGGCTGAGAACCTGGGGACCAGGGGGGAGTCAGGGTCCCAAGTCCCCATGCCCTCCACCTGGCAGCATGGCCTCGAGCCTACACCCAGCTCCCTGAGGATGATGAGACCCCACAAGGCTGAAGGTGGTGGGCAGGGCAGGCACAGGGGTGTCCCATGGAGGGTGACAGTGCCAGAGAGCCCACTCCCCACTGACCCACTTCCCCCAGCCTGGCCCCGGCAGCACGGCCACGAGCACAGATGGCAGTGGTGCCCTTGTTGGGTGCTGAGCCTGGCAGTGGGGCGGGGAAAGGCCCTGGTGCTTACCCTGCTCTGCTCTTGCAGCGCCCGGCCCCAAGGCTCACGCCTGGGAAGCAGGCCAGGAGCTGACCTACTTGCTGCTCCTGGCGGTGGCATCCTCCATGTGGCTGTGCTGGCACACCCCACTGCTCTGGGCCCTGGTCATGCACAGCATCCCCATCACATCCTCGGGGCCACCCCGGTGTCACTGGAGCATGGGAATGGGCTGTGGACCCCAGTGGGGCCCCCGGGGCTGCCCAGTGCCTGAGAGGTGGGGGGTGGGGTAAAAATTCCTCTGTCCCCCGTCCCCAGGCCCCCAGCTGAGGGGGACACATCCCCGTGAGGAACATGTTCTGGCCACCACGATCCCCACGGAGCTGCCGCCCGCGATCCCCGGCGGGGAGCGGCGATGTGAGCAGACAGCTTGCACAGGAGGCCGATCCCCAACGTCTGCCTGGGAAATGTCAACATTTTCCGCTCCAGCGCCCTGCTCAAATCCGCTCAAGATGGTGCAAATCGCAGCCCTCCCCGGGGCTGCCTCGGGGGCTTCCCCCGGGCACTGCACGGCCCAACCGGCCACGTCTCCACACGGAGGGCACCGTCCCCGGGGCAGGCAAAGGGACAGCAGCACGGTGCCTGCCCACGGTGCCTGCCCATGGTGCCCGCCAGCCAGGAATCAGCCAGCACAGCAGGGATGGGGAAACCAAGGCACAGGGCTGGCTGAGCCCATGCCAGCGGCAGGGCAGAGCACACACAGGCTGCAGCCTGGGTCTGCCCCAGGAACCCCTGGGTCTGCCCTGGGTCCCCTGTCTTCCCAGGGGAATCCTTCCCAGGAGCAGCACTGGAGGCTGGAGGCTGCTACCCTGTTGCTCCTGCAGCCCCAAGCCATCCAGGATCCATAGGCAGGATATGAGCAGCACACGAGCAGGGCCCTGCCTGCAGCTCCCCCTGCCAGCGCTGCAGAGCACGAGGTGGCCCGTGGGGTGATGCCCCCCTTGCCCTGCCCACGTCGTGCCCACCCGCCCCACTGCTGCCCCACGCTGTGCACACCCACGGCACACACGGACACGCTCCCGTGGCCACGCCTGCGTGTGCCCGCACACACGTGCACACGGGCACGGCCGATGCGCTGGCAGGTACCAGGGGATGCCGCTGCCACTGCCCCAGTGACGAGGATGAGGACGGACCCCGGTGCTGTGGCTGCATGTTCCCCAGGGCATGGCCTCCCATTCCTGATCCCTCTGCTCACTGCCATTTCCATGGCCACAGCAGAGCCATCCCCAGGGACCAAGTGGCATCGTCCTGCTGGCCCACTCTAGGGGTGGGATTGCAGGGCGAGGGGAGCCCGAGGACACGGGCAGCCGCTGCCCAGCCCCACAAGCGTCACTCCCATCGCGGCCCCTCCTGCGCGGGGCCCCGGCTGCCTCCCTGTGCCGGCGGCCTCATTAGCGTGATTAGCGGGACGTGAGCCTGCGGTCCCTTCCCGCTGCTCCCGCCCGTTGGATGCCGGCTGCGGAGCGCCGGTGGCACAGCCGGCGGGGTCACGGCTCGCCCACCCGGCACCCTGCAGGGCTGATCCCTGCACAGAGCCCACAGGGCCCCAAAGGGCTGGGAAAGGGGTGGTGATATGTGGGGCACGGCCATTCCTCCGCCCTTCAGCCCTCACCTCCTGCCTCCTCTGGGGCCCGCGGCAGCTCTGTGCCAGCCCACCGGCTCTGGGTGCAGGCAGGGCTCGGCCACCTGGGCTAACGGGGCTGAGAGCCCCAGGACCAGAGCCAGCAGCTCGGCTGCATCGCTCAGAGAGCCTGGCATTCCTGCACGGACCAGGCTCCCACGGCACAGCACACCCCCCGTTTTTGTGCACCCCACAGCACACCCCCCATTTTGTGCACCCCACAGCACACACATCCGGCCACAGGGCTCCCACTCACCCGTCGGTGTCTTGGAAGTTGACGTTGACTTTCTTTGCCGATCCAAGGAGCTCTGGGAGGGAGGGAAGGGGACAGCATGTTAGAGGAGGTGGCCAGGGCAGGAACACATCAGGGAGGTGGCAGCTCCAGGTCTCCCTCCCTACCAAGGTTGGGGCTCCCTGCAGCTCCACAGGTGCTGCGTGAGGCTTGCCCGATGCTGCAGGCAGGTGAAGGCAGGAGGGCTCAGGGTGGAGGTCCCCCCTCAAGGTGGGGCCCCTCCTGGCACCAGGTTCTCCCCATTCACTTGGTTTGCCTGGGGTTCCCTCCCAGGCTGCTTCACGTGCCTAGGGCTCCAGCGTGGCCCTGTGAGGCTCACACCGGGCTGCTTTGGCAGAGAAGGAGCTCAGCACCCTCCCCTGCACCCCAGCACAGCCCCTGCCCTGCAGCTCCCGCCTGGCACTGCCCACCCCACACTTCCCTGCGTGGGAAATTAAACCCTGTCGGGGCAATCCAATTAGCAGCACGAGGAAGGATGGAGCCAGATTTACATAAGATTTACCCGAAAAATGCCACTCAGGCTTTCCAGTGAGCTGCTCTTCCCCCAGCGGGAGCTGGAGCAGGAGGAGGAGGAGGAGGGTGGGTGCAGCGTGGCAGAGCCCTGGGCTGGGGGCCCACACAGCAGGCCCTGTGTCCCCCACAGCGAGATGGCACCGGCACAGCCATAAGTCTGTGGGAGATGACCCAGAGGTGGCATGGCCTGGCCAGGAGAAGGGGCAGCCAAAGTCACTCACCCTGCCATCCTCATCCCCTGAATCCTCACTTCAGAAGCTCAGCTGGAAGCATGCCAGGAACGAGTATGCCAGGGACAAGCTCTCGTTAGGAGAAGCCAACTGGAAGGGGCTACTTCAGGCAGGGAGGAGGGATATGGGGCCAAAGACATGCTCCCTGTGCACCACAGCCATGGCCTTGCTCATGCTCCCTGTACCATGTTCCCTTGTCAGCATCCCTGTGAGATACTGAATTATTGGGCACATGGATAAACAGGGCAGCAGCAGCAGGAAGGGTGGCTGTGTCCAGCCCTGATCCTCAAGCCTGGGGAGCGGTGCTGGGCTGAGCCAGCCCTGCCTGTGCCACATGGTGCATATGGTCCCAGGAGCGGCTGGGACGGTGGCAGAGGTTTCTCCCTGCCCACGCTCCCTCCCTCCCTCTCTCCCTCCGTGGCTGCCCAACAGTCTGAGCTGCAGGACATTTGCTAACGCTGAGACAGCCCAGTGTGACAGGCGAGAGCTGCCGGGGATGGGCTCCATCAGCCACAGTGACCAGCCTCCGGCCCCTGGGTGCCCAGGCTCTCCTCCTGGCATGCAGTGCCACAGGGTGGCTGTGGGATGAGAAGGGGCACTGTGGGGTCCCCAGGGTGCAGGGAGGGATGGGGACATGACTGGTTCTCCTGGGTGTGAAGAGGGATGGGCACTGTAAGGTCCCCAGGATGTGGGGAGGGAAGGAGCCACTGCAGGGTCTCAAGGTGCAAGGAGGGACAGGGGCACCAAGGGGTACCCACAATGCAGGGAGGGATGAGGGTATATGGGGTGCCCAGGGTGCACGGAGGACAGGGACACCACATGGTCCCCAGGCCGCAGGGAGGGACAGGGGCATTGCAGGCTCCTGAGTGCAGGAAGGGACAGGAACACCACAGAAGCCCCAAATGCCACCCCTGCCCCAGCATCCCCATGCTCCCCTGGCAAGAATCGGACATTACTGGTGGGCAGAGCTGCCCCATCGCTGGGACCGATGGCAGTGGCCGGGGTCGAGTGGGTCCCCGCCAGCCCCGAGCTGCCGCCAGCCTCCCCAACAAAGGTGCCATTCAGCTCCGGTGGAGAGGAGCCCAGTGCCGCTTCCGCTGCCTCCCCACGCCAAGAACCAGCTCCCAGGAGAAGGGGGCCGGGCTGCCCCCCAGGGATGCAAAGGGCCAGCGGACAAAGGGAGCCGGTGGGCGCAGGAGCGGCACCGTGCCCGGCACTGGCTCCGATCTCCAGCCCCGAAACGGGCCCCGCTCTGGCTAATCGGTCCTTGCAGATGGACGGACGGATGTCAGCAGGTCTGCGGTGCCTGGCCTTTCCCACGGGTTGATCCCAGCAAGGGGCTGGGACGGGGCAGTGCCCGGGGATCGGGGTGGCAGGTGCGGCAATGACGCCTTTGGCGATCCCCAGGCACGTGTGCCACCCCGGCATCACCCAAACCACCGGCACTCCCACACACCATAGCGGCAAATTTTTCCTCCCTGCACCTGCAGGAGAGGCTGCGGCTGCCAAAATCTGTTTAGCACTTCCATCACTGCCCGTGCCAAGTGCTTAGTCAGTGACTTCCAGCCATGCAGTGGTTTGACTTTCCTTAAAGCTCTGGAAGTGGCCGCCAGCATGCTGAAGGCAGCTGGAGCATGGAGCCCAGCTGGGGTCTCAGAATAACCCCAGTTCCCAGAGCAGGGGAGCAGGATGGGGACCTGACACATCACCAGACCCATAGTGGGATTTGCAGCCTGTCGGAGGGCAGCAAGAACTGTGAGAGCTCATTAATGGCTGGGAAGCACAAGGAAAACTCTTCCACTAACGAGGGAGAGAGAAGGGACCTGAGCACTTCTAATTAAAAATACCAGCTACAAAAGGAGACAGGCGCAGCAGGGAGGAAAGCAGGGCTCCTGCATAGCCAATGCTGCCAGTGGGCACCCAGCGTGTTCCTGGCTGTCCCCTCTGCTGAGACCACTGGAGGGGTGTCGGGGACCACCGAGCACCTGTAACCACCATCCTGCCCTCTCCACGCACAAGCAGATGCCATCAGGCAGGTGTTGTGGGAGGGGTGGCTCTTTGCTCTTTGCTCTGACCTCCTGAGCCCCCCCACCATCCGTGGGACACCACAATGTCCCCTCTTGGCTCCCCACAGGCTGCTCAGGTGATGGCCCTGTCATGTGGGAGCACAGAGCTCCCCTTCCTTCTCCTGGCACGGCTCCTCAAAGCTCTTGGAGCACCTCGCACCCCAGCAGCATCCCAGGGCAGGACCACATCGCTGGCCCCATGAAAGGGGGAAACACGGGATCCATCCAGTGCGCTCCAGCACCTCCGGATGTGGCTGCAGCCGGCGGCTCCTGCGTGCACCGGGAGCCGCAGCGTCTGCCATCGACACCAGCTATAAACAGCGTCTGCCAGAGTAAACACCGCCGCGGGGAGCAGCCCTGCCACTACTCCCAGAAATGCCTCCACTTAAACACAGGGAGCTCAGGAGCTCAGTGCACGCTTGCATTCAGGCTGGCGCTCCGCGTGCTGCGAGCTCCTGGCCGGGCCCGGCCTCCCCTGCCACGCGCCGGCCCCGCAGCGGCCACGGGCACCACGACGGGCCACGCACGAGCCACCCGCACGTGCAGGGCCAGGCACGCACGGGGGAGCAGCAGTGCCCGACTCCAGGGCCCAGCCGTGCACCACCCTGGCTCCTCACACTGGGCCTGGCACCCTGCTCCAGGCACCCTGGTGCACGCCGGGGGGAGACCCCCATGCCCAGCCACAGCTCTGGGCATCCCGGTGCATGGCCACAGGGAGACCCCCACACCCAACTGCTGCACCAGGCATCCCACTACATGCCATGGGGAGACCCCTGGACCCAATCACTTCTCCAGGTATCCCAGCATGGAGACCCCTGTGCCCAGCTGTTGCTCCAGGCACCCCGGTGTATGCCCTGATGAGACTGTGACCAACCACAGCTCCGGGTACCCCAATACCTGTTGGTGGGAGAATCCCATTCCCAGCTGCTCCAGCCCCATCCCTGCACACATGTCTGAGGCCGTGGCCCCCCACAGTGGGACTCCTCGGTGCCTGGGGGAACTCTTCTCCCTTCCCAGCACCCCTTCACGTGCTCACACACCAGCCCCTGTGTCTGCAGCCAGCACAGCGCCAGCAGCGATCGATGCCCGGCCGGGGCTGGGGGCCCCTGGCCAAGCCCCCACTGACGAAGCACATCCTCACCCAGCTCCCCCCGGCAGGGAGCAGGGAGCAGGCGGCTGCTCCAAGCAGATGGCTCCAGCCTCTGCTAAATCAACATCTCCTTAATGAGGGGAAAGCATGGCTGCCCCCCCTCAGCATGGCGGCAGCGGATGAGCCAGGAGAACCCCCCCCAAATGCTCCTCTCCATCCCTTCCATCATCCCTCTGCAGTGATCCCCCTCCCCTCCAACCCCAGCCCTGCTGTAACCCACTCCCCAGCTGACGTGGGCAGCCGGACCCCTGCGTGTGCCCTCCCGCAAACACAACAGGACCCCCAGGACCCCACAGGCAGTGAATATCCACAGGGAAGACATTCAAGGCAAGCGCCTGTTTCAGAGACAGGGGGAGGATCCTGCAGCGGCATCGCTGGGAGCTGCCGGATAAAGGAAGCATCCAAAATAGCTGCTCTTAATTATATCCCTGCTGACGAGCGCCACGCAAACAACGGGGCTGCACGAGGAGCCCTGGCATGGGCGGGTCTGATTCCCTATGGCAGCATGTGACAGTGTGGGGACCCCACCGAATGGGCACAGCACCCCTGGCTGGGTCTAGTGATGATGGTGACATCAGGGAGCTGGTCCTAACAGGGAAAATCTTGTACTCCTGCAGCCAAGGTCGTGTCAGGCGCTGAGGCCGTCGTGATGCTCAGATGCTAATGAAGCCGTTATCATCTTCCGATCGATTTGGACTGTATAAATAATGCACCACTGTACAGGAAAAGGGATTGCCTGGGGCTAAGAGGTAGCTGGGATGGGATGGAGCCATTGCAGAGCAGTACACAACACAGTTGGATAGCTACTGCCCACCGCAGCGGGACACATACCACTCACCATACCTGGACACCCCAGTGCCCATCACAGGAGGACAACAAGAGTTCATCAGTACTGGACACCCCAGTGCCCATCACAGGAGGACAACAAGAGTTCATCAGTACTGGACACCCCAGTGCCCATCACAGCAGGATAACAACTGTCCATCACATCTGGACATCGCAGTGCACACCCACAGCTAGGTGCCCTGCTGCCCATCACCAGCCATTCCCCAAATCCCAAGGCACTCCTGGGGGACGCTGGCCCTGTGCCCAGCACACCTGTGGACACTCTGGATACCCAGCCCTTGCAAAGCCTTCTCCAGGGAGTGGAGAAATCTGCACTGGAGGCTGGCTGGGCTCTGGCAGCCTGAGTCATGGCAGCACAGGGCTGTCCCCTGGGGCCGCAGGAAGCAGCTTAAATGCAGCTTTCAAGAGGCAGCGGGGACTCCACTGTGATGCTTTTATTTTTACAAAAAGGAAACTTTTTGATCCCAAGGGAGGGTGAGGGGCTGCCCTTGAGGGCTGCCAGGGCAGGCGGGGACAGGGGACACGGGTGTACCCAGGACAGAACCAAACCACTGGGGCTGGAGTGGGTCAGGGGACCCAGCACTCCACAGTGCACCAGCAGCTACTGTGAGGGTCCCTGTTCTCCCTGTATTCCCAAGATGTATCCTCACCCAATCTTTGCTGTGTGGTGCCACAGAGCCTGTCCAAGCCACGCTGCACCAGCCGGACTCCCTTGGGGTAGCCCCATCCCCCCGAGTACCACACAAAGCCACGGGGCTCTGCCGAGCAGTGGCTGCTGGTGACTCGGCCCTGTGCACCCAGGGATGCGGGGAAGAGGCAGCAGGAATGGGCAGGTGTGTGGGAAGCGCAGGGATGTGCTGGCTCTGCCCCACAGGTGGGACACGAGGTGTTGTGCTCAGCTCCATGGGACCAGCGCCGAGCGTCCCACCTGCCCGTCGTGCCCGGTGCCAGCTGCACGCCCACCCTCGTCTGTGCAGAAATGCGTGTTGGTGTCGCTGCCAGGG
The DNA here is from genome assembly GCF_036250125.1 of Pseudopipra pipra. NCBI lineage: Eukaryota > Metazoa > Chordata > Aves > Passeriformes > Pipridae > Pseudopipra > Pseudopipra pipra. The sequence continues at coordinate 15,802,750 of NC_087564.1, forward strand.
AGCCCTAATTGCCAGCCTGTGGCAAACAGGTAATTTTCAGTAATCACCCTGGCTGGAAGCAGTCACTGCTGCCATGGCAAGGCTGGCATGGAAGGGACGGGACATGGTTGCTCAGGGCCACTGTCACCTGTGTCTGCCCATCCATCCATCCCAGCATGTCCGGCGCCGCACCCCTGTGGGATATGGGAGCAGAGACCATCCTGCCCTGCCTCATCCTCATCCTCCCCATCTCCTCTCCATCCTTGCCCCCTCTGCAGCATCAGGGATCCTTGGGAGGACCAACGCTGGCCTCGCTGGCTGCAGGGAGGGATCAGGAGCTTTGAGCATCTCAAAGCATCATTAACTAACGCAGAGTCTTCATCATTGGCCTCCCATGAACCCAGTGCAGTCCAGCGGCACTGGGGATTGGCAGGAGCTCCTGGCATACACAGATCATGTGCACACGTGTGCACATGTATGCATATGTGCAGGCAGCCCAGATCCATCAGAGGCACCAGGCGCTGCCGCAGCACCAGCTCTGAGCTCCCATCCGTGCGTCGGCAAAACAGGCCCGAGGGTCTATTTTAGAGCCATCGTTTGTCCTCGCGCATGGAACGCGGACATGCACGCGGGAGCACCGTGCCCACCCTCTGCCCCACGGCGGTGTGCCCGGGCCCCCGCGGGCAGGACGGGCACGGCCACAGCAGCTCTGCAGGGCTGGCAGCTCGGTGGTGCCGCGGTCTCTGCCGGGGCGGGTGGGCAGCGCGGGGATGTGCGGCCAGGCGGTGCCGTGCATCATCCGGGAGCACCGGGAGCGCGCCAGAGGCCTCACACCGCTCCCAGTGGGCCGGCAGCACTGCAGGGGAGGCGCAGGGCTCTCAGCACCTGTCCCAGCGTCCCCAGTGTCCCCCAGAAGGGGCTGGCAGGGGCAGCGCAGGGCCGGCCGAGACAGACGCTGGAGCGGAGCTGCTGCGGAGCCGCAGGGCTGCGAGGAGCGTGCCTGCCGTAAACAGCCCAGCTGCAATGCAGGAGCCGGGCAGCCGCGCTTTGTTTGATCCAGCGGCTCCGGCGGCCGCGGACCGACAACCTGCGGGGGCCTCCCGAGGAGGCGGCGCGGAGCCGGGCTCCGGCAGCCACATCTGGAAGGGATCAGCCGGCTGCCGGCCGTCCCCGGCGCCAGCCCCACGCCAGGCCGGGGAGGAGGCTGGGCCGAGGCGAGCAGCGGAGGCGGCCGCGGGCACACGGACGCACGGGGCAGGGGCACATGGGCACGGGGCACACACGCGTGCACGGAGGCACACGGCGCACGGATGCAGAGGGGCCGATGCGTGCACATGGATGCACACATTCACACGGGCACATGCGTGCACATGGATCCACGGGAGAACGCGGATGCAGCGGGGCACACGCAGGCACACTGGCAGAGCACCTGGCTGCCGGTGCTCAGAGAAGCAGAGCCCGGCGGTGCCTGTGGTGGCTGCGGGCACCATCTCCAGCCAATTCTGTCTCCAGCTGACACAGGCCGTGGCAGGGCACAGCGCTGGGGGCCCGTGTCCCACTGCACCCCGGGGCACCCCGGCCCCACTGCTGCCTCCATCTGCTCGGTGCTCTCCAGGCGGCCAGCAGTGACCTTGGTGGGGAGACCCAAGGAGACCCAGGCAGAGCTGGCACTCCCAGCCAGACGCTCTCCCACGCCCTCCCGGCACCGTGCTTCCCCACCGGATGGCTTGTGCCGGCACTGGAACCTATCCATCACCGGAGCGGTCCCGGCAGCACGGGGCTGTCAGGCCGAGCTGAGGCCGGCACTGCATCCCAGCTTCCCATTTCTCAGGCTGATTGCTCCTGTCGCTGCGGAGCCCAGCGTTAAACACCTCATTTTCTGCTCCCGTATTGAGTTGGAAAATACTATTAACATTTCATTAGAGCTTAAAGATCCTTCTCAGCCTGGCACAAGGAGCTGGGTCACCGGCGGCATCGCTCCTGCACCAGGTGGGCTGCGCTGGCCACGTTCCTCTGGGGAGAGGGGAACCAGGAGGGCGAGTCCCACGTGCCCCAGCTGTGGGACAGGATGGTAACCCAGGGCAGAGGTGACATCAGCACTGTACACCGGCTTGATGACCTCCCTGGCATGGCCCATCCTCACAGCACACTTGGCTGTGGATGGGACACAAAGTGGTGACAGCAACAGTGTCCATGCAGGCCCTCCTGAGTTTTGCTTCCCAATGCCTCTCCCTTGCCCATAGGAGCCGGACAATAACAGCACCTGTCATTAAATATCAGCAAATTTGTTCTCCAACACTCTCCCAGTGGTGCCTGAGCACCATTCCCAGCACACACCACCCTCTCAGCGGCACCAGGACAGAAGAGAGCACCATGGCAAACACAGCCTCAGGCATCAGCCAGAGCTGGGCATTCCCCTCCACTGCTCACCCTGCCAGCAATGCCACAGCTCCTGCCTGCCATGTGCCTGAGGAGTACATTCCCTGAGGACTCACCACTGCTTTGGAACACCCAGTGCCCTGGCACAGCACCACGGAGCCGCCATCCATGGGCATTGCTGCTGTGGCTGATGCAGGCACAGGGGGAACAGGAAGGGGCTGGGGGCACCCAGGCAGACCAAGATGGGAAGGGGACTGATTGCAGCCATTCCCAGCACAGGGAATGCACTGGGAAGGGGATGGAAGAGTTAAAGGGAGTGCAGAGCAGAGGACAGAAGCCAGACGCCAGCCTGGCTACTGGAAACCACGATGGGCTGGCACTGATGGGGATGGCTGCAGAGAAGGGCTGGGGGCACCCACAGCACCCAGCCCTGCTCACTGCCAGCACCATTACCCCTGGGTGGAGCCTGGCCCTGCCACGTCCCCCACAGCAGCACCCCACAGTGCACGGGCAGCAAGGGGCACCACAGCACCGGCAGGAAGGTCCTGGTGCAGGGAAGAGCCGGAGCCGGCGGCCGTGGGAGAGCCCCAGCACGAGGGGCCACCCGCTGCTGGCAAAGGGCTGGTTGGTGTCAAGCCAGGTGAATTTGGGACTGCTGAGAGAAAATCCAGGCCAGTAAGGAAGCTGGGAACGGAGCTGCTGGCCTGCAACTCTGCTGCTCCTCGGTGGCTGTGGCCAACAGTCCCGGGTGCCCTGCAGCATTCCCGGTGGGCAGGGACCCGGCAGCCAGCATGGACATGGGGGCTGTGCTGGGGGCGGGTGGCAGAGGATGGTTTGAACCCACAACTTAGCCCAGCCACAGAGAGAGGCAAGAAATGTAAAATAAGGAGAAGTCACCCCAGGCTGAGCAATAGTGCCCCTCTGGAAGGAAACTTGGCACGCTCCAGCCCGCATCCGCCTGCCAAGTCCTGCTGGGAGCGAAGCTTCACACGTGGGCTGGAAACCCCAAGAAGTTTATGAGGGACCCGCTGACACGTGGATGAGCACGGCAGCAGCCGGAGCTGCTCGGCCCTGACTCGGGAACCTGCCTGCCAGCGGTGCTCAGAGCACAGCCCCATGCCTGGGACATGGCTGGGAGGCACCAGCATCACCCCATGCTGGCATCACCCCCATCCCAGCCCATCCCCTTGGCATTCCACCCCTTAATCCGTGCCAAGGGGATCGGGGGAGGCACAGGAGCAGCTCCTGGCCATGGGACGGGGGATGCATGGGGGCCCAGCATCCTTTTGGCCAAGCTGCCACAGGATCTGGTCCTACAGCCCCTTCCTCTCAACTCCAGACATCCTGCCCAGCACCAATGGCTCCCGAGGCTGGCAGCATCCAGGGGCTCTGGCACATGGGTGAGCACCGTCTGCTCCCCTCTACCCGGGCTTCTCTGTCAGCAAGGAGGGTCTGCCCAGTGCCTGTGACCAGGGAGTGGCGGTGGAGGGCCATCGGGGTGGCTTCCTCCCAGGAAAGGCTCCTGCTCTCCCAGAGAGCTGAGGGGGAACTGGGCAGCTCCGGTGGCTGCCGGCCACACACGCCCTGGGCACTGCACCACAATTGGATTTGCAGCTGCCCTGCCTTTTACTGCATAGAAATTGAATTGTAAAATGTCAAAGACATTTCCTAACTGCGCCATATTAGCCCGGTTTTATTAAATACTGTTATCAGAGGAGATTATTAATGCAATCAAATGCAGGCAAGAAAACCCAGAATTAACTGGCCATCGTGCAAGAGGACGCACTGGAGGGCAGGAGGCAGCTGGTTGAGGCCCTGCCCAGAAGCCCATGTTCCCAAGGGGTCTGGCTCTGCTTCCCGCTCTCCCTGAATCCTGGAGTGCTGGAGAAGCAATGATCCCACTCAGCCACTGCAGCTCCACTCACATCCCGGGATGTCTCACCACGGGACAGCAGCACCCGGAGGGTGATGCGCCTGGGAGCTTTTGCTGAGCTTTGAGGTCCCTGCCCAAGCAGGCCAGGACCTGCTCCTGGCACATGGCAGCAGGGCCAGGGCTGGCTGGGCTAAGTCCTGAAATGCCAGCAGTGCTGCCAGGATGCAGAGCCCTGCACAGGCGGCAGCGTGGGAATGGGTACCCAGAGAGCTGCCCGGGCTGGAGCACAGCACCCCTGGGCAGTGAGACCAGCCTGGGCTGGTCACCCCGGCATGGCAGGGCACAAGGGGTGCAGAGCTCCATGCCCAGATCCCAATCCCAGCCAGTCAGCCTGGCTTGCCCATCCCCAGGCATCCCAGAGTGAGGTACCCAGAGCTCCAAAGCACATGAGGACATGAGTCCTGATGGCAGCCTGGGGGACCAGGAGGGCCCTGAGGACCAAGCATGGGGTGGGCAGCACATCCCTGCAGGACACAGCCCTGTGTTCCGCCCACACAGCCAGCCCCCGACACACCGGATGCTTATCCTGGCACCACAGGGCCACGTGCTGGGACATCTCCTTGGCCACATGAGGCTGCCACGTGTGGAAGTGCTTTACAAAGCCCCCCAGCCCAGTGGGAGGAGAAGCCAGGACAGAGGATCCAACCCTCGGCTTGAGGTCCCTCACACGGCCCTGGCAGCATCGCACAGAAGCCATTTCCAAAGAGGATGAGCCGCTGGCAGCACTGGCCCCACGGGGAAGGAACCAGCTCGCTCCAACCCTCCATGGCCGAGGAGCCATGGATCCCCTGCACGGCACAGCACGGCTCATCTCCCACTGCCTGAAGCCCTGGGTGCCCAGGACAGGGATGGCACAGTGGGCATGGGTGCTGCTGGAGACACCCCAGGGCCACATCCCATCCCATTCCATCCCATCCCATTCCATCCCATCCCACGGTTCTGGAGCCAAGGGGAAAACGCCAAGTCACTACAATTCTTCGAGGTAGCACCGGGAAGGAGGGGACAGGGAGGGAAACAGTTTGCTGCCAAATCCCTGCATCTGATTTGCGCAACTTTCAGACAACCTCATCAATTATGGATGCCCGGGAAGCAGGCGCGGTGCGCGCTGCGGCCGGCCCGGGCCCCGGCCCCGCACTCCACACACCACACCGGGCCCCATGTCACCATGGCAACGCGCGCTAATTCACGCAAGGATTTTTAAAATCTCATTTATTAAACCCCACATGAATAGGATATTATCCAGATAACAGAGCTAAGTTACAAATCTTCCTGGTGCCACACAGCGCGGGGAGCACCACAGGCATGTGTGGGACTGGAACTTGGAGGGGACACGGGGCCGCCACGGCATGGGGACAGCCCTGCTCAGTGCTGTCCCTCTCCTCATACTGCTCCTCCAGCCTCACTGCCATGGTCAGAGGTGCTCATGCACCCCTGGCTGGGAGCACAGCACCTGTGACACATGTGTGGCACCCTCTGCCAGGCAAGAGAGCCGGGTCCAGGGGGAAATGGCACCAGAGCAGCCCAGCACTGGCACTGGAGGGCTCAGCAGAGCTGGAGATGGACAGCCCAGCCAGGGAATGGGGCAAGCATCCAGGCCTATAGTGGGAATCTGCCCAACACCAGGTTCAGCCTCACTGGGTGTCCCTTGTCCCTACCCTGCGATCCTGACATGGGGAGCACCACTGGCCCCCCATGGCCAATCCACCTGGCACCTGGAGGGCTCAGCAGTGGGAGAGGCAGCAGAGCACTGGGAAGGAGAGGGATGCAGGAGGAGGTAGTGGCACTGGCACCTCTGGCTGTTGCCAGCAGGGACTGGAGAGGGGTGTGTGGGAGACAGTGCTGTGCACAGGCCAAGTGTTGTCCCCATCCCCACATGTCACTCCGAGAGGCCACTGCAGTGGCAGCACCTGGAGCAGGTTAGAATGAAGGGGACTCTGAGCTGGAGGTTCTTCTTGTCCTGTACAGTCCCTCAGCAATGACAGCAATGATGGCACTGGGCCCTGGGGAACACCATGTCAGGCCTGCACAGCACCAGGACATGGGGGGATACCATGTTGGTCCTGCATGGCACAAGGAAACACACACTGGCCCCAAGTGGTACTATGGACATGGTGGATGCCACGCTAGAGCAGGGACATGGGGGATGCCTGCCCAGCACCAGGGCACAGGGGACACCACGCTGGCCCTGCTTGGCCAGGAACACCCCTGCATGACCAGGGATGGGAGACACTACACCAGCCTTGCACAATTCCAGGAAAACAGCATTTGGGGAGCGCTTGGCCCTGGAGGGAGGGACACTGGGTGCAGCCATGAAGGGGCTGTGTGTCCAGCGCCCCAATGCCACACGAGGTCCCTGTCCATACCCAGGGACAGTCCCCAGCCCCCCCAGTTCATCCCATGCACCAGGCCTGAAACCTGCGGCTGCATCAGCACCATGAATTATTCACTCCGGGGCGGAACGCCTCGACAGAGCAGTTATATCCTACAGCGAGTAGATACTCACAGAGCTACACACACGTAGAGCCGGAGACACACACGTACAGCCACACGCATGCCCCTGCAGCCTCACACCTGGCCACGCACACTCGGTGCACACGGGGAGCCGTGCACAGCCAGCCGCAGGACGCACCGGGAGATACCCGCGGAGCGACATCCAAACACCCCCACACCGAGAGGCACCAACAGCCCAGCCAAACACACAGATGCCAGGGTACACACCGCCACGCAAACACCCCACGCACCCAAACACAGCCGCACACGCACCCGCGGCAGCGCGGACACACGCAGAGGTGTGCGGGCGCTGAGCCCCGGGGCTCACACGCGCGGGCCGGGCACACTCGCTCCACGCACACGCAGATGTGCCCGGCGCCGCCCGGCCGCAGCCCCTGCCCAGGCCAAACATCCCGGGGGCACCGGGCCCGGCTCCTGGAGGTCGGGAGTTGGTCCCGGCCGCGGGGCAAGGGCAGCCCGACTGGGAACCGGCCGCACCGGGAGCTACCCCGGGACCGGCGGGGCGACCCTGTGCAGCGCCCAGCACCCGCGCAGCGCCCGGGGGTGTTCCGAGCCCCGCCGGGATGCTCAGATCCCCACCGGGCAGCCCTCTCCCCGCCCCTCCCGGGGCGCCACCGGGGGTCCCCGGCACGTCCACGGCCCCCGCCCGCCTGCGACGCGCCGCAACCAGGGAAGGGCCGGGGATGCTCCGGGGCCGGAGATGCTCCGGGGCGGGCAGGGCGGCAACGCGGTCGGGCCCCGGGAGCAGCGCTGGGATGCGGCCCCGAGCCGCCGCGCCTGCTGTTGCGACGCCGGTGTCCGTGTGTGTCCCCCCCAGGGTCCCCCCCTCCCGCCGCCGCCCCCGGCCCGGCCCCGCCGCCGCCGCCGCACTCACTGGCTTTGCCGGGCTTGGGCCTCTGCAGCAGCTTCTGCACGGCCGCGATGTCCTCCGCCTTCACCGCCTGCACCAGCTCCTGGTCCTTGCCCATGGCTGCGCCGCGCCGGGGCTGCCGGCTGCGGGCTCACGGCCCGAGCATCCTCCGCGGCGCGGCGCGGCGAGGGGCGGGGGGCGGCTCGGGGCGACTCGGCACGGCTCGGCTCGGCACGGTGCGGCCCCCCCGCCCAGCCCGCCCGCTCCGGAGGCGGGGGCGGGGGCGGCGGCGGCGGCGGGCGCCCGGGGCGGGGCGCGGCGGGACGGGGGGGCCGCACCGGGAGGGCGGGGGGGCAGCGCGGGAGGGGAGGAAGAGGAGGAGGAGGACGAGGAGGAGGAGGAGGAGGGGGCGGGGGCCTCCCGGTGCTGCGGGCGGAGCGCGGGATCCCCCTCCCCGGTGCCGGGGCCCGGGGGACGCCCCGGTGGGAGCCGCCGCCGCCGCCGCCGCGCAGCCGTGGCGTGTAACGAGCTGGCGGGTCTCGGCGGGCGGAGGGGAGGGGGGAACACGGCTGCTCGGGGCCTCTTCCTCCTCGAGGAAGACCTGAGGAGGGTCCGGCAGACCCCCACCCGGGGCACCCCGTGCTCCCCAGTCCCGCTCCAGGGTGCCCTTTGCCGATCCCCGTCCCGCCTGGACATCGCAGGCACCGGCCGGCAGCCTGCGGTGCCGGTAACGGACCCGGGCAGGAGCAACTGTTCCATTTCTGTAAATAAAGCCCTCATTACCGCGTCATTTTCCACTTTTGTTGACACAGTGGCCGGTGACATTCGTCCCTTTCACTTTTAAGGCTGGAATGACAGAGACATTCCAGGTGTGGAGCGTTCCCGGAATGAGGACGCTGAGGAACGCGATGGGAAATAGGGCCAATGATGGACAAGTCATTAATGTCCCCACAGTGCCCTCAGGGCAGAGCACGGTCATCACCCACGCAAAATCAGCCCAAATTTCTCCCCTCCCGGACGAGTAACCGGATAAAAGCCTTGTGGAGTGCCGGCTCCAGCAAAGCGACGTTGAGGCAATTGAGCCAGAAGGCTGGTAGCCAGCTGGCCACCGCAGCGCTGGGCACTGATGGGTGCAGTGCACTGGTGTATGCGGTGCACGGCCGTGTGCGGTGCAGGGGGACGGGCGGCTGCAGCCCCGTGTGTGTGCCCGTGGCAGAGGGAAAGATGGAGGAGGGAACTAAGATCATTCCTGATGCCCCCCTGCCCGCCTCGTGCTGGCCCATGCCCCTGAGCTGGAGCCCAAGGATGCCTCCACAGCCCCCAACTCCCTGTGCAGCCCCCAGCTCCCTCTGTAGCCCCTGGGTCCCTCCCAGTCCCCACCTCCAGGCTGACCCCGCCTCGGGATCGGCGGGGTCGTCTCCTCTCCCCACCCCCACTTTCCAATCCAGGACATTTGGGTTGCCAGCACGGAACGCCGTCTAATCTGCCCTCTAATCCCGCAGCCGGGCGGCCGCACGGGCCCTGAGCCGCCGCGGGGCTCCCCGGGCTGGGGGCTGGGGCCGGGGCTCCGCACGCGCCCGGGGGCCCCGCCGGGTCAGGGGCTTCCTTCACATCTGCCACCACCTGATAACAAACGAGGCTCCTCAACAAAGGTCCCTTTGTGCCCCACGGCTCCCTCCTGCTGGGCTCCCACACCCGGTCACCCGACACAGGCACGGGACGGGGCAGCCCCTGCCCCGGTGGCCTCAGCGGGCACTGGGACCTCTGTGACCGGGACACGACGCGGGGCTCTGTGGGGCCAGTGGGGTGCACCAACGCTGTCCCTCCTCCCTGGCTGTGCCAGGCTTTGCAGGAGGAGCTCCAGCCTCGCGTTCCTGCGGCTCCCTCGGGCTCTTGCCAAGTCGGGTTGGTCTTTGCAGAGCAGAAGAATGTGCAGTGAAATGTCCCTGTTCCTGCCTTGCACACGCCGAGAGAAACCAGCGCCCGGAACGGGCAGAGCCGCAGGCACGGGGGGTTTGGGGTGGGCACCGCAGGGAACAGGCACGTGGAAACCCGACTGTGGGAGCCGGAGGCACCACCGGCAGCAGGAGGGCTCGTCCCACGCAGAGATCCCCACGCATCCCCCCCCAGCTGCCTTTCCGATGGGAATGGAGTGCACTGAGGCCCCTGCCTGGGTGCAGGAGGCAGCAGGGGTCTGGGAACACATGGGGCCCTGGGCCGTGGATTAATGGAGAGGAGGGAAGAGATGAAGGCAGGGTTTGGAGGATGGCTTGGCTCAGGACACTCACCTCCCTCCCAATGACCAGGGATTCATGGTGGCTGAAAGCTGACACAGGGGTGGGGAGCGGGTGCTGGTGGGAGCCTGACAGGGCCCCTGCACAGCCCCCTGTCACTGCCCCATCCCGGGTTCCAGCCCTCTCCCTGTGCCATGCAGCACCCAGCCCCAGCACCGAGCTGGATCCCATCCTGCAGGGAGGGCATGGCCACCCTTGAGGCCAGCACGAGGTGTCCCCATGAGCTCTGTCACGCTCTGCCCTGAGGCTTGCCTACCCCTCCAGCTCCAGCAGAGACTGGGGCCCAGGACAGACCTCAACCCTCCACACCAGCCCCAGCTCCCCCTCCCTGCATGGGGGCCACGACACAGAGCCATGGCCCCTCCAGCACCAGCAGCATCTATGAAAATACTTTATTGTGGAGCTGGGTGTGCAGGGCTCTGTACAGCGCGAGCGGCGGCGGCAGCGCCGTCACCAGCAAACAGACACACGGTGCTGGCCCCCGAAGACCAGCCAGGGGGGCAGTGAGAGCTGGGGGGGCTGCAGCCCCTACGTGGCCTTGGGCCGGCCGTTGAGGCGGATGATGGCCCGGTAGTCCCGCACCAGGTCCCGCAGCTGGTCCAGGTAGGGGTTGACATTCTCCTCCATCCACTCCTCCACCGTGTCTGGGAAGTAGACCCTCTCCAGCTGGGCACGCAGGTCACGGACGAAGCTCTCCCAGTCCTCATGGAGCCTGGTGGGGGGGACAGCAGGGGTCCAGCTCCCTTCTGTGAGCCTGGGACCCCTTCCAGCCCTGCAGAGGCACCCGGGGGGGCTCCCAGCCCCCAGCACCACATACTTCAGCACCTTGCTGCCGAAGCTCTCCATGTTGCGGGGGTTCCCAAAGTGGTGCTTCCGATGGTAGGGGCTGAACCAGCCCTTGATGGCACTGGGGAGGTATGAGGGAGTGGGGGGCACAGGGGCCAGGGATGGGGAGCTGCATGTCAGGCAGGTCCCCTCCCACGGAAAAACTCTCGTGTTCCAGCCCTGTGGCCCAAGCCACCAATCCCGCTGCCTGTTACCTCTCCTCCTGCAGAGCCTTCAGGATGCTCTCCCTCAGGTGGCCATTAACCTGCTCCACCATGTGGTAGACCTCCACACCAGGGAACGCTCCCCTGCCCTCGCTGGAGAAGGGGAGGCCAAGGTGAGACCCCAGAATGTGGGATGCACTGGGCTGGGTGAACCCCAGCACTCTGCGTGGCTGGAGGGTGCCCACCCTCAGCCCAGAAGGGTCTGGTACTGAGGAATTTGGGTGACCAACTCCCTGGTCCCCTCCAGTGCATCCCTTCTGATGCAATTGGGGTGGTCACGCACCAGGTGCTCTGCTCCAGCTGCACACTCTCCAAGCCCAGCACATCCAGGACCTTCCTCTTTGCCTCTTCCGTGAAGCCCCCTGGGAAGGGTGAGGAGAGGGACAAAAAGGCTTGGGCCACCCCGCAATCAGGCTCACCCCTGGCTTCACCACACCCCAAAACTGGAGAGACTGAAGCTCTTCCTCCCCTGCCTCCCATCTCCCCCCTGTCCCCTTCCCGGCAGGCCAGGCTCTGGCAGGTGGTGGGAGGTGGGGGTGAGCCTGGCTGTGCCGGCAGGGCCGCTGGCTCACCGTTCACCAGGGTCTGCAGGCAGATGGCCAGCGAGGGGATGCCGACGGGCAGCAGCTCACAGAGCACCGAGTAGTGATCGTACCTGCAGGGTGGGGACAGCCACGCCGTCGCCTCCTGCACTGCTGCCAGCGTGGCTGTGTGGGCACCGGGGTGGCAGGGAGGGGGTTCTGGTGCCCCTCACCTCTGCCAGCCAGTGAGCACGATGCCCTGGAAGCGCAGCGGGGCCAGCCGTGGCAGGGCCTGCATCACCTTCAGCCAGCTCAGGTGGTTTTTCAGGTGGTAGCTCAGGGGGGTCCAGGTCTGCGCCGGCCCCGTGGTGCCCTTGAAGGCGCTGGCGAACCAAACTGCCTTGAAGCCACTCTCTGCATACTTGGTGAGGAACGGCTCTGCAGTGGGACAGGCATGAGCCATCAGTGCCACTGTGCCCAGGAGGCTGTGGGGAGCTGGGGGCAGATCCCCCCACCATCCCCAGGAGCCTGGCGCGTCACCTTACCAATCTGCTCAGCCTCGAAGTCGGGTGCGTAGAACCACACCACGGGTGAGACGTGCTTCGCTATCCCAGACTCTGCAGGGAGAGCAAGACGGGGACACTGGCACTGGTGCCAGCAGCAGGAGCATGCCTGGGACTCCTCAGCCCAAGACCCACATTCCCACAGGGCTAGGCATGGGTTCCTGCCAGCACCAGGCATGACACGTGCCAGGGCAGCCACGTGAACAGGCACTGCCGAGACACAGGACAGACCTCGGCTGACACCCGAGACACCACTGCCGTCCCCGTCCCCTCACCCCGCAGGGCTCCCACGCTGATCTTCCTCAGCATGTCGTCCCACATGAGCACCCGCAGCCCCCAGTACTGCGCAGAGAGGAAGCCCAACACCTCCTTGATGTGCTTCAGGAACATGGTCCCCACATCGCCCTTGTTGCGGCTCATCCAGTTCTTGGAGTCCATCCCCTCCCCGAGATGGAAAACCTGGACTTGGGGGAAGGGGGATGCTCAGCACTCCTGGGAGCACCCCTGGGGCGAGGGCTGGGGTCCCTGCACAGCCCACTGCCCACCTCATCCGCGCCGATGTGGATCCAGGTGGAGCGCCTGTGCTTCTCGATCACCTGTGTCAAGATGCTCCTGAGCAGGGCCAGGGTGTTGGGGACGTGGGGGTTGAAGCTGTTGGGGAAGCGCTCGACCTCCCGCAGGTGCTGGTACTTCTCGTGCTTGAGGATGAACTGCAGGAAGGAGCCATCAGGGGGGTTTCCAGGGGAACCCCCTGTGATTTGGGATGGGGAGCAGGACTGGGACCCCCTACCTCCACATGGCCAAAGGTCTGCACCAGGGGGACCACCTCCAGCTTGTGTTGCTCCGCCAGCTGCTGGATCCGCTCAATGTCCTCCTCGCTGGGAGGGCAGGGACAGGCTCACCAGGGGATGCCAGGGCAGAGGGCAGAGCTTGGGGAACTTCCCCTCCTCCTCTGGCACCCTGCCCATATAGCCCCCACCACCCCACACATGTGTGGACTTTACTAAGGGGCACAAATATTGTCCCAGCAGGGCAGGAAGCCGGTCTGCCGGCGGCACAGCCTGGCACTCCGACCATGGTTATCGCAGGCACAGGGCCAGGTGGGTCACACCCAGCCCTGGCACAGTGGGACCCACCGGGGCCGCCCCGCCGGGCAGCTCAGCACACAGCCCTGCTCACCTGTAAGCGTACGGGGACCTGAGGACTTCCAGCTCCCCCTTGAAGGGGAACATGTCCTCGTACTCGATGAGGATGCCGTTGGCTCCCAGCTGGGACAGGAAGGGGAACACCTGCAGGGTGGGCAGGGTGGGCTCAGCAGTGGGGACAGCATGCAGGTTGAGCCCCCCCCAACACATCCCTCCTTGGTACCTTCTCCCTGCCACTGGGCATCCTCACCTGCTCCAGGTAGGAGACCCTGGGCGCAGCTCCCTTGAGGTCCAAGTGGACCAGCCTCATCTCGGTGGCACTGACATCCCTGGGGACCTGCTGCCCAGGCTCTTGCCTCAGGGCCGTTATCTTCGCCTCAGGGAGCTCCAGAACCTGGCTCTGGGGGATGACATCCTGGACGATGTCACCTGTGTCCCCCCAGAACCCACTGTCCTTGCTGACGTGCTTGTGCAGCTCCAGGGTAAAGCTGCAGGGAGTGGAGCAGGGATGGGATGACACAGGGCACTAGCTGCCCCCCAGCACCAGGCACTTACCTGGGCATGACCCAGGGGCTCCCCACAGACCCCCAAACACCCTGGGATCCTGCTGTCACCTCACCTGTCACGGAAGAGGAACTTGATGCCGGCCAAGGCGATGAGGAGCAGCACGACAAGGCGCAGCAGGTTCAGGCGGTGGCTCCGCTGGAAGGCCATCTCTGGGGACACACACAGGGTCCAGCAGTGGCCAGAGGGACCCCAAGCACAGGTGACCCTGCACAGCCCCACGTACCGTGTCCTGCTCCCGACCAGGGTAGCACAAGACCCAGAGAAAGGTGCCATGGGGGGAACCCCTCCATCACTCTGGTCCCCATCAGGGACGTGCACAGCGGTGCCCTGTCCCTCCTACCTTGTGTGCCCCAGCGTGGGGCCAGCGGCTGGATCAGCCTCTCCCTCTGCCTGCAAGGGCGTGGCCAGTGCCAGAGCAAACAGGGCGGTGCTGCAGGGCAGGTCCTCCACGGGGATCCCCTCAGGCTGCAGGGTCACCCCTGAGACAGGGGCTGTGTCACAGGGCGGCAGGGTGGGGTGGCATCAGGGGGTGGGCACGGCACAGCCCTGCTGATGGAGGAGAGGTGATTGGGGACCACTCGGGCACACGCCAGCACTGGGCTGCTCCAAGGACAGCACCGGCACAGCCATGGGCACTGGCAGGGTGAGGGTGGCAGCCTGGACCCCCTTGGCACCCACAGGGGCCATGTGGGAAACCTTGCTGTGTCCAGTTAAAGCAGTGCTCGATCCCTGACAGGACACAGGACAGGCCGTGCAGGCTGCAGGGATGAGCTCATGTCACAGAGGTGTCACAATTAAGATGAATAAATTTCATTTGACATATTTTCTTTGTAAACTAATTTTGAGAACTCCTGAGACAAGGAGTTCAACTCAGATGAAAGTGAGCCCAAATCAAAGCAGCCTCCATGGAGCAGGAGGTGGCAGCTGCCCCATCCTTATCTCCCACAGCCACAGCTTGAGGGACAGCACAGAATTCCATATCCAATGGCACATGACCAGCCCCAATTCCCAGACTGCCTACAGTGTCCCACACAGGGGCACTGTGGCTGCAGCAGGAGATGCTCAGCCAGGCCAGACCCTGGTGAGTGCAGCACTGGGGACACTGCTGTCACTGGGGCACCACTCCCGCCAGCCCCAGGAGCCACCAGCCTCTGCAGCCCCAACACAAACCCTGGAAAAACACCACAGCACCCCGTGTCCTCTGCTCCCACAGTCCCCTCAGGCTCCTCCTCACCCGCAGCCCTGTTCCCAGGTGAGGAGGGACCCTCGGTGATGCCAGCTCCTACCCCAGGAGCCCAGAGCTGCCCTCCTGTGGGCAGCACATCTCCCAGGGCCCTGCAGCACAACAGGCAGGAGGCAGCACAGATTCTCCCGGGAGCCGCACACAAGCATCATTTCCGCCCTTTCCCCCCCTCTTTTATTTTCCAGTCCTGCTGTATTTGTTGAGGCAGGGACGGGGCAGTGCATCCACCCCCAGCCCCTCGGGGGCAGGAGCCTGCTTTTGGGGAGCAGGCTGTTCCCTGCACTCCCGTCCCTGCATGGACAAGGTACCTCATGGCACTGCACCTCCTGTGCTCCAGGGGATAAGTGTGGTACCCACTTCCTGCCCTGCCCAGGATGCTCCTGGCAGCTCCAGCACAGCCCAGCAGGGATGTGCCAGGCTGGGGATAGCTGCCAGCCTGGGGGTCACCCCAAGTGCACAGGAAAGCACAGAGGGGACACGGGAGGGGGGGTCAGTGGCCCTGTGGTGCATGGCACGGGGAGCCCAGCACCCAGGAAGGCCATAAATATGCCAAGTGCTAATGGGGCTGTCATGGGAACACAGCGCCTGACCGGAACAGGGATAAATATTTAGACAGATGCTGTCAGCTTGCCAGGATTTGGCGTTTTTAATGTACGTTATGTTATTTAAATAGGGCAGGTTCCCAGGGTCTGCGTTCCCAGGCAGTCAGGGGGGAGGGATGAGTACTGGCCAGAGTGGGGGGGCAGCACCAAGGGGTGATGGGGGCAGCCAGGACACCACATCCCTGTGCCATTGGGAGATCCCTTGGCAGCGAGGGCTCAGCTGATGGATGCTGCCCCTCTAACCCGACATCTCGCCGCTAGCACCCACTATATTTATTAATCTTCGGCTGCCAACGCTTTGGGGATGGCACTGGCACAGTCCCCGGGAGGCTCGGGAGAGCCCACGGCTCCTCACAACCGGCCAGTCTGACTCAACACCCTCATGGTGATGGGGTGAGGAGGGGCCAGACCCTCGCCCCCCTCCCTGCCTCCATACAGCCCATGTGGGTTTTGCTTCCAGCTCCCCAAATCCAGCCCAGCTCCCCACCTACCTGCCTGAGCCCCAAGCCCTGAGGAAGATGGAAGCAAACCCAAACCCGCACATGGAGAGTGCCAGGCCATGGGGAGGATGGAGGCGAGTGCCCCGGGGTGGCAGGTGCCACTGCTGCCCGCTGGGTACCTGCAGGTGCCACTGCAGCCCACGGACCAGCAGTGAGGGGTTCGGGTGCCACTCAGCTGCCCAGCGCTCCAGTGTTCCCACTGTTTCCGTGCCAAACCCTCGCTCCCTCCACACACATGACAGTGCGGCTGTGGGAGGAGTGACACTGCTCCATGTACACTTGTGTGCACACACATGTGCACACTCACACACGTGCACACTCACACGTGTGCACACACACATGTGCACACTCACACGTGTGCACACACACATGTGCACACTCACACGTGTGCACACACACATGTGCACATGCTCAGGTGCTTCCAGAGCATTCCATGGTCAGCCTGGCCAAGGCCATTCTGTATTCCCAGCCTGTGCCACCCCACAGGATGAGCTGCCCCTCCCCAGAGGCCACGGCGCTGCAGCCCCACAACCCGGGGCTCCTGCGAGGAGAGGCTGTGGACTCCCCTTGGGGCTACAGCCCCTTGGCAGCAGGAGGGGCTGTTCCCCCAGTCCCCGGGCAGAGCTGGCCCCTGTCCCACCCCGCATCCCCCCAGGACACTGAGACACCCCCTGGGCCTTTCCGCACCCCCCCCAGCCCTCTGTGCTGTGGGGCACTACCTGCACCCTGCAAACCTGATACACCCCACAATGCCCACACCAAGGGCATCCATTGGGCATTCCCGTGCCCTACGTTACCCTCCAAGCTCTGCTCGGCATCCCGGCAATCCCCACAAGCATCCCTGCAATCGCCCCGAGCATCCCTGCATCCCCCCGGCTATGCCTGCATCCTTCCCGAGCATCACCGCTCCCCGCCGCGGCCACGGGCATCCCCGCATCCCCCCGGCCTCCTCGCGGCCCCGAGCATCCCGCGCTGTCCCGGCTCTTACCGGCAGGTGCGGGGCGGCCGCGGGCACCGCCGGGAGCGGGCGCGAGCACGGGGACGGGCACGGGGACGGGCACGGGGACGGGCACGGGGACGGGCACGGGCACGGGCACGGCCGCCGCCGCCGCTCTTAAAGGGCCCTGTGCCCGCCGGTGCGGCAGGAGAGAAGGGGTGGCGGGGCCTCAGCAGCCGCCGCACCCAGCGGGGACCGTGCCCACGACCCCGCACGGGGGGACCACCGGCAGCGCGAGGAGCCGCCGCCCGCCCTGCCCGGGGCCGCACCGGCACAACGGGCGGCTCCGCTGTGTGCCCGCTGTGAGCTCGCTGTGTGCCCTCTGAGAGCCCACTGTGAGCCCACTGTGAGCCCGCTGTGTGCCCGCTGGGAGCCCCGTGCCCGGCTCCCATTGCCCGTCCGGTGCCCGGTGCTTGGTGCCCGTTGCGTGTCCAGTGCCCGCCTCGCCCCGCAGTGCCCGGTGTGCTCTCCGTGTGTGCCTGGTGTGTGTCCCGTCTGTGCTCCGTGCCCATTGGGTACCCCGAGTGCAGTGTGTGCCCCATGCCCGGTGTGTCCCATGCCCAGTATATGTCCCACGCCCAGCGTGTACCCGGTTCCCTGTGTGTCCCATCTCCCGTATCCCACATCACATATCCCACATCACATATCCCATATCCCATACCCCACATCCCCTATCCCAAATCCCACCCCCCCATATCCCCTATTCCACGCCCCATATCCCACATCCCGTTCCCTCTCCCCCCCATCACTGCGCCCCCTGGCGCGGGCTCTGGAAGCTGCTCCCCCCCCCCCCTCCCCCGTGCTCCGTGGTCTCACCTTACCCCCCTCCCTCCGCCCCGCCCATGGTATGTCCCACCGCCCCGCTCCCGCGCATGCGCACCCCGCCTGTGGCGGCCCGGGCCTGTTCCGCGCGCATGCGCAGAGCCGGGAGCCGGGAGGGACCCGGGAGCACCGGGAGCACCGGGAAGGGGGAGCGGGGGCGGGCAGGGAAGGGAAGGGAGCGGGGGGAGCTCCGCCGCTGTGAGAGACACCCCGCCGGTCTGAGCGCCGCGGCGGCACCGGGATCGCGAGTGCGGGGGGCCTGAGCGGGCCCCGCGGCGGCAGCATGAACGCGGCCCAGGGCACGGTGGGCAGCGACCCCGTCATCCTGGCCACGGCCGGCTACGACCACACCGTGCGGTTCTGGCAGGCGCACAGCGGCATCTGCACCCGCACGGTGCAGCACCAGGACTCCGTATCCTTCCCGG
Organism: Pseudopipra pipra; assembly: GCF_036250125.1. Classification (NCBI taxonomy): domain Eukaryota; kingdom Metazoa; phylum Chordata; class Aves; order Passeriformes; family Pipridae; genus Pseudopipra; species Pseudopipra pipra. Next base: position 15,821,130 of record NC_087564.1, read on the forward strand.
GGCTCGGGGCGCCGCGGGGCGGGCCCGGCTGATGCTCCGTACCGACCTTAACGGCGCCCGCAGCAGGTGAACGCCCTGGAGATCACGCCGGACCGCAGCATGATCGCAGCCGCAGGTGAGCACGCCCGTCCCGCCGGGCACGCCGGGCACACCGGGCACACCGGGCACACCGGGCACGGGGACGGCGCCCACGCCCTGCCCGGTGCTTGCAGGGTACCAGCACATCCGCATGTACGACCTCAACTCCAACAACCCCAACCCCGTCATCAACTACGACGGCGTGAGCAAGAACATCACGTCGGTGGGGTTCCACGAGGACGGGCGCTGGATGTACACGGGCGGCGAGGACTGCATGGCCCGCATCTGGGACCTCAGGTGGGCACGGCGGGCTCCCCTCCTCCAGCAGTGTCCTGGGGCTGCGGGGCTGATCCCAGGCTCCCAAACATGCCCCTTCCTCACCGGCTGTTGCAGGTCCCGGAACCTCCAGTGCCAGCGCATTTTCCAGGTGAACGCTCCCATCAACTGTGTCTGCCTGCACCCCAACCAGGTGAGCAAACTGGCTCCTTCCGTGGGCTCCCAGCACACTGAATCCTGTGGAAGGGATCTTCAAGTTCACCTTGTTCCAACTCCCTGCCATGGACACCTTCTGCTATCCCAGGTTGCTCAAGCCCCGTCCTGCCTGGCCTCAGACACTTCCAAGGATGGGGCAGCCACAGCTCCTCTGGACAAGTTGTTATGTGGCTCCTCTGGATAAATCTGAGGGGCTGCAGAGTTGTATCTCAGCAGAAGATTTTGGGAGGGTGGCTGGGGTGGGTGACCTTCCTGGTGGCACAGACCCATGGCCTCTTGGTGGCACTGCAGGACGGGCAGCAGCCTCCTTCCCACCCCCCATCTGCCCCCTGCCTGGCCAAGCTGCTGGTGCCAGGAGCTTTGGGTGGCACTGCTGGCAAGAAAAAGCATCTCAGGGCCCACAGCCACGATTCCCATCAAGTTTGGTTGAGATCTACCAGTGAGTTCAGCAGCTGTTGCTGAGCAGAGGGAGGGCTGGGGCTTGGAATGAGGCTGAAGGGAATGTGGTGCATTAGCAGGGAAATCAATAGGGATCATTGCAGTGCTAATGACTCTGCTGGGCTGCAGGGCTGTGGGTTTGCCTGCAGACAGGGCAGCGCAGACCTTTGTAAAGTGCTGAGTAATGGAAGTGTTCCTTTGCATTTCATTTGGCAAAGGTTTAATTTTGCAAATCGAGAATTTCAGACCAGATTTGAGATCAGTTATTTAGACCGGACTTTACCCAAATGCTCCTGTGGTATCAGTGCTGTGAAAATACGTTATTGTAAAAAAAAGTATTGCTGCACATAGGTCTCAGATGGGAAATAATCACTGACCATAATGCTGCTGAGGTGCAGAGTGTTGGTTTGTGAGCAGAACGTGGTTAATTAGTCCAAAGGTGGCAGCATTTCTTCAGATAGGTCCATGGCTCTGCAATTCCCTCTGCAGAGATGCTGCTCCAGTTATCCCAGATTCCTCATGGCCTGGGTAAATCATGATGGCTTTAGGAATTGCACTTTACACCTGCTAAGAGGGGCTGAGGATTAAGGGGCCCAGAAAAGGCTTCTGTGCAGTCAGGTAAATATATCAGTGATGTTTGTCTTCCTCAAAAACAAGGCTGTGCTCCCAGGCCCAGGATTAGCTGTGCCTGATGACCTGATCTCCTCTAGGGATTCTGCTGGAGCTGTGGGCAGTGCAGGGCTGTCCATAAAGCCCTGCCTGAGTGGAGGGATGCCAGCATTGTCTTCTGCTCTGAGTGTGGGATCAGAGCCAGGACTCTGCCCTTCAGCTGGCTCTTGTCCTTCCCCTGAGAAGGCGTGAGAGAGAGAAAAAAGCCACTCCAGGTTGTGTTTTTCAGGTATCTATGTGCTCTTGAGTGCTTCAGTTGTTCACTGGCCAACCTGCATCTAAATGCTTCCTCTCAGATGTGCTGAAAATCACTTGGCTCCTGTAGATTTTGTTTGGAGCTGTAGGTGTGCAACAGCTCTGGAATTCAGGCAGCTGCTGTGTGCTCTGGGCTTTAGAAAATTAACAAACACTTCTGGGAAGAGAAACAGCCTTTTGCAGAGTGTAACAGGAGTCAGGACTTGGCTTGCTCTCCGTGCAGCCACTGTGTGGAACAGCTCTGTGCTGGCGAAAAAGGAGGCAGAACAGGACCCCGATGCTTCAAAGCAGAGCAGGACTCCCCGTGGTGCTGCACGGGCACGATCAGGGTGTCAGCTCAGGGCTGCTGCTCACGGGGGGCTGTTCTCTTGCAGGCAGAGCTGATCGTGGGTGACCAGAGCGGTGCCATCCACATCTGGGACCTGAAGACCGACCACAACGAGCAGCTCATCCCGGAGCCCGAGGTGTCGGTGAATTCTGTGCACATCGACCCCGACGCCAGCTACATGGCTGCTGTGAACAGCTCGGTGAGCTGGGGGGCCGAGGGGCGGCTCGGGGAGATCCAGGCTGGCTTTGGGGGGCACAGATCCCACTGTCTCTCCGCAGGGAAACTGCTACGTGTGGAACCTGACGGGCGGCATCGGCGAGGAGGTGACGCAGCTGATCCCCAAGACCAAGATCCCGGCACACAATCGCTACGCCCTGCAGTGCAAGTTCAGCCCCGACTCCACGTGAGTGTGGGCAGCCCTCTCCTCCCTCCCATGGGAAACATGGGCCTTCCCGGGCAGGCAGAGCCCAGCTGTGCCCCCAGCTGTGGCTGATGCTGGCTCCACGCTGCAGGGCCCCAGGGAGGAGGCAGGGGATGTGTCACCACGGGGTTACTCTCAGTCGTGTCCCACTCGTGCTCCCTGAGCTCAGCAAGGTTTGCAGCCACGAGCTGTTCCTGCAGCTGGGATCCCACTGCTGATCTCCAGGAGCAGAGTGTGAGCTCCTTCCTGGAGTCTGTTCAGCTGAAATCTCATAAATCAGACAATACAGGTGTAAGGAGATGTGAGTGAGTGCAGTGAAGGCAGGTCTCCATGCCATCACTGGCCAGGCCCATGGTGACCAGAGGCCTGTAGGTACACAGTGTGACTGACAAGGTCACCCTCACATGGCTCCTCCTTGCAGGCTCTTGGCTACCTGTTCTGCAGATCAGACTTGCAAGATCTGGAGGACTTCAAACTTCTCTCTGATGACAGAGCTGAGCATTAAGAGCAACAACCCCGGGGAGACGTCTCGGGGCTGGATGTGGGACTGTGCCTTCTCCGGGGACTCCCAGTACATTGTCACAGGTGAGGCACCTGGGCCGTGCCAGGGCCCTGCACCAGCACAGGGCCAGCCAGTTCCTGTGGCTGGGACATTGCCAGACTTGGGCATGGGTGTGGGTGGGGTGGGAGCACCCAGGCTCACCCCCCAGCACGTTCTGCTGAACTCCCTGGAGCATTCTGCCTGTGCTGCAAGAGACACCTGTTTAAACCAGAGAGGGGGTCTCCAGGTTGCAGGTGGTCTCACCTGGGATCAGTGCTGCTCTCAGTGTGCAGCGTGGCTGTCCCTTCAAAACAAACCTGTGGTGATTTCCACAGTCAATGCTCTTTATTAAAATCCCAGTTAATACAGAAATGCACTGAGCTGCTCTGCCTTGCTGCTCATCACCAGCCCTAAGGATGGTGGTGAGTAAAGCAAGAGGAAACTATTTCTAATAATAATAGTAAAAGAAGAAGTTTAAAATGTAATGATATACATAATTTTTTCACTCTTTGTTTCAGCCTCCTCTGATAACCTGGCCAGACTGTGGTGTGTGGAGACAGGAGAGATCAAGAGGGAGTACAGTGGCCACCAGAAAGCTGTGGTCTGCCTTGCCTTCAACGACAGCGTGTTGGGATAACGGGCACGTGTGGGAAGGAGAGGAGCTCTGTGTTTCCCCTTGCCTTGCAGTGACAAGGACCCTCTCCAGAGCCAGGACATGCACTGTGCCTGTCCCCTCCCTGATGGAGAGGGCTTGGGCTCTGGCAGAAGCAGCTGCAGCTGCCTGGGGTGAGACCAGGCTTCAGCTCTGAGCAGGACATTGCTGAAATGTGTGTGGCCTCTAAGGGAGGGAATGGGACAGGGAGACACGATCCCACTGCAGGGAGACAGGTACAGTTGAGCTGTGGCATCAGCTGCTGACAGCTTGGTATGTTCTTGTACCCCAAAGTGGGAGAAAAATAAAAATGAGACTTTCTAAGGAATGGAAGAGGCTGAGCAAAGAGGAAAGGCAGCTCTTGTCTTGGTTTGCAATCCCTTTATTCAAAGTGTTTCACAAAGTGACTTGGAGAGCTGCTCTCCTAAAGCCAACCACCCCAACAAATGTAACCACCTTGTGCTGAGCAGGGCATGGAGCCCCAGAACACCAGCTACTCCCTGGGATTCCTCTAGGCCTGGGGCTCCTAATTGCTATGGACATGGCAGCCCTGGGGCAGAGCTGCAGGGACTGTCTGTGCTGACAGTGCTGAGCAGAGGCCTCTTGTTTCTCTAAACCCTCCTGAGGTGCAGCATGAAATCAGCAGGAGGCTCTGGGGATGGTGTGGGTGTTACCTTCCTTGTGGAAATCAGAGGCTTTTCAGGAATCCAGTTCAAGTATGTAGGGTGGCCACAGCTCAGCACTTACTCAGGGAGGTAATAGAAGCAGATAGAGACACAGATGTTGCTTGGAAAGCAGATGTCAATGCACAGGTAGATCAGCCGCTGCCTCCCAGGACCTGCCAACAAGCAAGGACAGGAGCAGGTGAGAGGAATGCTTGGATGCTGCAGACTCCCTGGGGAGCCAAGCAAGTGGAAAGCCTCAGGGAACGACCTTCCTCATTAAAGCTGGAGCAAGACAGAGCAGACTGACAGCTCGGCAGGCTGCTTGTGGTGAGGATGAAGGTGACAAGGATGAAGGCAGCAGTGTCCCAGGGGACAGCTCTGTGTGCTGGCTGTGCTGTGCAGTCAGGCTGTGCTGCCTGGCTGTGCTATGCAGTCAGGCTGTGCTGCCCGGAGTGGGGGCTCGGAGCCCATCCCAGCCAGGGCAGGGTGTGGGTACGAGCCAGCACAGGGGGATGGTGAACAATGGTTTGATTTTGCACTAGAGGTCACCTGTCCCTGTCCTGGGTCTTGGCAGCCTGTCCTGGGATGCATCAGCTTTTGTGCAGCAGAGCCTGATCCTCTTAGAGGTGTGAGAAAAGCTTGTGTTTCCCCTGCCAAGGGGACTGTCCCACTTACCCTGCCCTCTGCGGACCCAGAAGATGGACGTGTGTTCACACAGGCTCTGCACAGCCTCCCCCAGGCCCTTGGGCTCCACCTGCTCCCCCGGCAGGATGCCCAGGAACTCCCGGTAGTACTTGGTCTGGTTGCTGTGACGGAGCAGCTGCTCGGCCTGAAAGAAACATCCCTGTTAAATCCTCCCAAGGCACTTTGTCCATCCAGCTCCACAGACCTGCTCTGCCCTCCAGGGTACCCTGGCAGTGGTCTGTACCCTGGCAGCCGGGCAGGTTTCTCCTGCCAGCTGCCCTGTCCCACAGGAGTGGGGATATGGATAAGCCCGGGAGCTGCTGCTCTGAGCTTACCCAGAGCCCAACCTGGTGGGCACAGCCCTGCTCCTGTGCCAGCCCCCCTGGCAGGAATTGCAGAGAACAGGGGGCTGACACTGCTCCCCTCGGCTGGGAGAGCCCCTGCCCTCCTCCAGCCATGCCTGGGGTGCTGGTGTGGGGAGTCACCCCTGCAAATCCACACAGGAGAGGGCCTTCAGTGAGCCAGGACCCTGATCAAAGGCCAGTCCATCCCCCATCCCCACAACTGCCCCTGCCATGGCCACAGCAGCTGCTCACCCTCTGCTCAGACATGTTGAGAGCTGCCTGCAGGGTTTGCAGGTCCCAGGGGTCCATCCTCCTCAGGTAGCACGTGCTTTGCTCCACGGGCTTGTAGCACACGTAGCCCTGCCAGACAGACAGCCCTCAGAGTGGGCAGGGCATTCCTCGTCTCCCCTGCATTGTCTTTCCTGACTAAAGGTGCAGAGAAAGGCACCAAGCAAGAGCTGGTGGGTGTTCTTGCTGGCCCACGCCTCCTGCTCCCACTGCAGCAGCCTGGGCTGCTCTCCTCACCCCCCCCCAGCCCAGGCACTGCTCTGCTCACCCCCCCAACCCCAGGCACTGCTCTGCTCACCCCCCCAGCTCAGGCACTGCTCTGCTCACCCCCCCCAGCCCAGGCACTCACGTTCCTGCTGTCGTACAGCACCACGGCGCTGAGGTTGCTCTGCGAGGTGACATAGTAGGTGACAGTGCTCCTGGACTTGTCCACCAAGGCTGTCTGATTCCTCAGAGGGTCCTGCTGGCCCTGCAGTGTCAGTCGGACGAGCTGGGAGCCAGCCTGGGCACAAGGAGCAGAAAGGCAGCACCCACCAGCAGCTGCTCGTGCACAGCATCTCCCACCAACATCCCCCCCTGGGCCCTGTGCTGGTCCCTGCTGCTTGCCTGGAGGATTTAGGAATGGAGAGAAGGAAGCTCTGACCCACAGGAAGGATGATCTGTGACAGGCTGATCTCCATCATGCAGGGCTGGGGAGAGGCACCAGTGCCCCTCATGCCAAAGGCACCAGGTGCTGGAGGACAGGGCCAGGGGACTCCCAGCCACTGCCACAGCCCTGCCTGCAGCCTGCTGGCACCTTCCTGCCTCCTCCAGGATGGGATCCAGCCAAAACCAGCCCTGATCTCACCCCGCTCATCCCTCCTGGGAACTGCTTCCCACACGACCCAGGGCCGTGGGCAGGAGGAGCTTCCTGCCTGGATCAGGATCCCTTACCTGGGCAAAGCTGGGGGACAAGCTGAGAACCCCCACGACACTGATGCCAACAACTGCAAAAAATATCAAGGCAATGGACAGGGTGATCCAGAAGGTCCTGGGGGGAGCTGGGAATCGTGCTGTGGCCCTCCTGTCCTGGGAACCGGGCAGAGGAAGGAGGAACAGGAATTAAAATTGACCCTTCTGCCAATTCTTCATCATCAAACACACTTCCTGCTCATGACACAAATCCTTGTGCAAACTGGTTGCAGTGCAGAACAGCCAAACCATCACAGCACCTGGAATAATGGAGCTTTCATCCCACAGTGCTGGAATTCCAGATCCCACATCCCAGGAACCAGCACTGCCACAGCCAGAGAAGCTGCAACACCCCCAGGGCAGGGCTGGAGCGGCAGCTTTCCACACACAGGGAACCACAAATTAAATTATTTTGGTTTACAGCAGAAGTCCCAGAGGAGCCACCAGCACTGGAATCAGACCCCATGTGGAATGATCCTGCTTCCATGCCCCTCCCTGTGTTTGGTCATGTTGAATTTTCTTGCTAAGTTGTTCTCCATGAGACCAAGCAAAAGAGCTCAGCAGTCCTGTGACGCTTCCATTGGCTCTATTAATTTACTTTAATTCTTATGTTAAAGCAATTAAATTTAACTTCATGGTACATAACAGGATTTTTACAAAGCAGAAAATGTGCTTTCAATAATCTCAAACACAAGCCACACTTAAAAAAATTAACATGTTTCTCAGTTCTCTGAAGGACAGAGAAATTCAATCCATGCCCAGGGTTAGATGTGCTCCAACTGCACAAGCTCATCCAGCTTTGGGGCAGTTACAGATCTTGACTGGAAATAGAGAACTTCCAGATTATTCCCCCAGAAAAGCAGTGAGTTAAAACTGCACATATCTGAAATCCTATTGATTCCAACAGAGCAGAGCCCCAGCCCTGCAGTAACTGGCAGGTTTTCAATGGAATTCCCTCAGGTGGGAAAGGTGCAAATAGAGCAATCCAACAGCTCCCAGCCCTTGGCAGGTCATGGCTCACACTCATCCTGAGTGTCAGACCAGGCTTCCTTGGCACCTCTGACCTGTTACCCAACAGGTTTAACCCCTGTAAGTCCAGGCGCTTCCAACCTATCCAGCTGACAGCCTCACAGGAGCTGAACTGGGAGTGCTGGGGAATGAACAAAACCTTACTAGGATCCAGAGGAATGGTGGGATCTCAGCCACTTCAGAACAGAATCAGGCAAGCACAGAGCAGGGGCTCTGTCTGTGATAGAATCATGGAATCCTGGAATGATTTGGGTTGGAAGGAACCTTAAAGCCCACCAGTCCCACCCCCTGCCATGGGCAGGGACACCTTCCACTAGACCAGGTTGCTCCAAGCCCCATCCAGCCTGGCCTTGGACACTTCCAGGGATGGGGCAGCCACAGCTTCTCTGGGCAACCTGTGCCAGAGCCTCCCCACCCTCACAGGGAAGAGTTTCTTCCCAATATCCCATCTAAGCCTGCCCTCTGGCAGTGGGAAGCCATTCCCCCTTGGCCTGTCACGCCCTTGTCCAAAGTCAAGTCCCAGAGGAAGGACAGAGCCAGCCTTTGCCTGGGATTTGCCAGGAACAGGGATACTCACTGCAGGGGCAGCAGGGCTGGCGCTGTCCCCACCCTCCATCCTCCTCTTCAGGCGAGGACCTGGCTGCTGCTGCCGCTCTGCCTCCTGCCCACGCGCAGACTGGGCATGATCCCGGCTCCAGGCACACCTGGGAAACCTGAACGTGCATCCCCCACACATAAATACCCGTCCCTCACAGCCGAAGGGCCCCGCGGGAGCTGCAGGTGTGCCCGGCGCAGAGCCCAGCGCTGCTGTCAGTGCCCGGCGCGGCCCTTCCGCTGCCCCTGTGGGACCACAATCGGGGGCTTTGTGCGGCCCCGGGGCTGGCAGGGCCAGGGGGGGCTCATTGAGGGATCGGATGGCAGGGGACAGGGGCAGCCTGCCCTTGGCAGCGGCTGCTTCCACGTTTCAGCAGCACTTTGTGCTTCGCTGAGCACCGATGCCGCTGACCCGCCTGCAGCCCTCGCTCAGAGCCAGGGCAGTGTCCAAGGCCAGGCTGGACAGGGCTTGGAGTGACCTGGTCTAGTGGGAGGTGTCGCTGCCCATGGCAGGGGGTGAAATTGTGCGATTTTTAGGGTCCCTTCCAAACTGCATCCCTAACTGCACAGCTGCACCAAAGCTCATGGAGATGAGACCACAAAATGACACAGTACCAGGGAGAGCACGTTTGAGAGTTTAATGGGAATTCAAGTAGAGGATTAAAAACCGTTTGGAAGCTGATAGAGTGTTTTGAAGCACAACTGACAGCGCCACCAGCACATTCCGGCATCCCTGAGTCCAGGCAATGGCTCCCTTGGCCAGAAAGAACCCTCAGCAGGGCAGAGCTGCCAGAGGGAGGCTGGACCTCTCCTGGCCTTTTCCTGACACTAAAAGCACCAGATACAGGGACTGAATCCAAAGACACATGGTTACATCAGACACGACCTGCAGTGAATCCATAATGTTCATTTCCACATTATCCAGATCCAGGGCAAGTTCTCCCTGGGTGAATTCACACAGTCCTTCCAGTTGAGACAGGAGCAGGGAAGAGATCATCCACAGTTCCTGCCACAACTCCAGGTTACAAACAAACACCCTTCTAAAGGATCAGACCCTCCGGACTGCAGAGTTATTGCTGTACAAGCAAGGTGACAAGTTACCAGGCAGGAAATGGCATCAGCACTGCCACAGCTGGACAGCAGGACCCGAAGGAAAACCAGTGCTAAAATTGAACTGTAGATACTGGAATCTATGGAATAGAAGCGTGTTATTTGCATATATAATTTTCAATTAATTCTGTAACGCAAAAGCTTTCACAGTGGGTTCAGCCAGCACAGAATCCCACCTCATGGCTGAGCCCTTTGTCACCCAACCCCACCTGGAGACCAAACTGAAATCATCCCTGAGCAAGCCAGCCCTCCTCACAGCCCCACCGGCCCCCGTGGAAGATCGGCACCTCAGGGTGGGAAGGAAGCACGTACCATTGTCACACACAGGAGCCCCACACCCATCCAGGGACTGAGCAGGATCTGGGGTCTGCAGCTAAAGCCAAAGCAAGCAGCTGTGTTGATGCTGAGGGAAGCACAGAGCTCGGTACGGATCGATCTGGGTATTCCTGGGAAGCAGCAGGAGGGAAGGACAGTCCTGCATGGCTACAGACTCTGCATGTAGGAGAATTATAGCTACTGTCATCAGTAAGTACATTCCTCTCATCCTCCCTCCTGGGAAACAAGATATATTATCATAGACTCTGCTTAAATTTATAATTTAAATATATTTTGCTCTGTTTTTAGGCTCAGGGAGTGCCTGTGTGTATATGTGCTGTACACACACCTGACCCTGGACAGACACAGTGTGCAGCAGCCATGGTTTGGATTCGTGTGGGATCGTCCCCACCTGTGTCACAGGTGCAATTTGCAGTGGTCAAATGAAGGAGACAAATTTGTTTCTGTGACCTGACGTGGGGCTGTGCTCTGGAACACCCCCGAACAGGGGAAAAAGAATCATCCCCAGGGCAAACACCCGCTCCACAAGTGTTTCCAAACACAACCACAGGTCCTGCACATCCCCAGAGTCATTTCCCTGAACGAACTAGGCTGAGCCATGGCCCAGCCTGGCCAGAACACAGCCCTTCTCCTCACATCAACCAGCTCCACTTCCCCAGCCCAGTCCAGAGGACTCTGTGCCATGGAGCATCTCTAACGTTGGAGAGATGTGTTTATAATTAAAACCAGCCCCAAGCCCCCAGCCCTGGGGGCCACTGTAATGCCCCCTTTGTTCCAAAGTGCATTTCAGGAGTGAGATGTAAACAGAATCATACCGAGAGGACAGAGAGGTGAGAAGCTAAGGGTTGCTAACTCCAGGGAGTACCTAGTGAGTAGGTTACTGCCACAGGGCAAGCCCAGGGGCTGTCCCCGGGGCAGGGCTGCCCGTTACTCGCCCAGGGCCGGGAGCAGGTCGGCGATGCTGTCGACGTAGTAGTCGGGCACGAGGCTGTGCCTGGCGGGGCAGTCGCTGTCCAGGTGTGCCTGGACCTCGTCGAGCGCGGTGACGCCGGTGAGGGTGAGCAGCGTGGTGAGCCCGCAGCTGTTCCCCATCAGGATGTCCGTGTCCAGCCGGTCCCCCACCATGATGGTGCGGGCGGGGTCCACCTGGAACTCGCTGGCCACGCAGTCGAACATGAAGCGGTTGGGCTTGCCCACGATGAAGGCCTCGCGCTGCGCCGCCGTCTCCACGGCCTTCACCAGGCAGCCCGTCCCTGGGGACAGCAGCAACAGTCAGGGCCAGCACAGGACTCCCGGCACCCACACCCGCCCAGGGCTCTGGGGACACAACACCTTGGCTTCACAGCCACAGGGACAGGCCAGCCCCGGCAAAGGCGGCACATGAAGCCTCTCGGGAGGCTGCAATTCTGTCCCACACTGAGTCAGAAAAGGAACCACTATTCCCTGAGTAAAGGTTCAGCATGGATTATCCCTCTTTCAGGGGTGCTGTGAGGCAAAGTCCATGCTCTGGGCTGCCACACAGAATCCCAGAATAGTTGGGGTTGGAAGGGACCTCTGGAGACCACCCAGTCCACCCCCCTGCCCAGGCAGGGTCACCTGGAGCAGGTGACACAGGGACTGTCCAGGTGGGTTTGGAATGTCTGCAGAGAGGGAGACTCCACGACCCCCTGGGCAGCTGTTCCAGTGCTCTGCCACCCTCAAGGAAAAGAAGTTCTTCCTCATGTTGAGGTGCAACTCCCTCTTTTATCAACACAGCACTGAGGTGTGATGATTTAGAGCTGAGCACGGAGTCCCGCAGAGCCAGGGGACCGGGACCACCCCCTCCGCCCTCCCACCCCGCGCACCGGGGATGGCGGCGCCGCCCTCCAGCGGTAGCCGGTGATCGCGGTTGGTGCCGACGAGCAGACAGTCGGGGTTCTGCAGCAGGTACCGCAGCGCCTGGCACAGCTTCGCGTAGCTGAAGTGCTCGTCGAAGCCCACGAGCACGGCGCGCACGGCGGGGTCGAGCGGCGCTTTTGCCCAGTCAGCGGGCGCGGGGCCGGGCAGGGCGGCGGGCCCGGGGCCCAGGTGCGGGATGCCCACGGCCTCCAGCTCGGCGGCGAGCGCGGGCCCGCCCAGCACGTAGGCGGCGGCGCCGGGCGGCAGCGCCTGGCGCAGGTAGCGGGCGGCGCAGAAGGCCGAGCCGAAGATGTGGCGGGGCTCGGCGGGCGGGAAGCCGAGGCGCCGCAGCTTCTCGGTGTAGGCCACGCGCGTTCGCCCGCTGTTGTTGGTCACGTAGCACAGCCGCTTGCCCGCCGCCGCCAGCCGGCCCAGCGCGGCGGGCGCGCCGCTGATGGCAGTGTCGCCCCGCCACAGGACGCCGTCGCAGTCGAAGAGCAGCGTGTCGGCGTTGGCGAGCACTGCCCGCGCCGTCTCGCCCTCGAGCCGCCGGCAGAGCCGCGGCCCCGCCGTGCCCGCCGTGCCCGCCGTGCCCGCCATGACCGCCCGCCGCACTCAGCGCCCCGCGCCGCCCATTGGCCGGGCCGCGCCTCGGGCCCGCCCCCCCGGCCTCCCCATTGACTGCGCCCCGCACGGACCGCGTCCCCATTGGACGGCGGTGCCGGCGGCCACGCCCCGCGCCGGAGCCGGTCCCCGCCGCCCCGCCCGCCCATCCCAGCGTCCTACGCTCCCATTGGTCGCTCTCTCCGAGGGCCCGCTCCCCACGCGCTGCCATTGGCCAGGGCCACGCGGTGCCGGCGGGCTCTGCGGGGCTCGTTAGGTAACGCGCTGGGTAACTCCGTGGTAACTCGTTGGTAACCCCCTGGTAATCCGGCAGTAGCTCGCCAGGCTCCGCTTCGCCGGCTCACGGCGCTCAGAGGTTGCCATAGGGCGCGCGGGGACCGTGCCCCGACAACGCCCACAGGCCCCGGAACTCCCGCGCCGCGGGACGCGTTCCCTGCCGAGCCCCGTCCCGTTGTTATGACGACACGGCCGTAAAGCCGCCATCTTGCGGCGCGTTGCGACACGGGGGCCGCGATGGCAACGGGTGCGGGGCCGGCGGCGCTTACGGCAGCACCGGCCGGGCCGGGTCGGGCCGCGGCCCCCGCAGGTCCCGCCGCGCTCCTCGGCCTCCCGCCGCCCTTCGCCGAGCAAGGTACCGCCCGCGCACCGCCCCCGCCCGCCAGCTGAGGGGCGGCCCGGCCGCGCCGGTGCTGCCAGCGGGGTGGGGGGCCCGTGTGCCCCCCTCGAGGCCGCCCCGCTCCCCTCCCACCTCCCGGGCCTGGCAGAGCGGCGGCTGTCGGTGTGTCAGGCTGCCCAGGCGGGTGCGGGGTGTCCCTCTCCGGGGGTGATCTGGGACGGCCCCGCCGGAGCGGGGGGACAGCAGTGACCCGCTGCGGTCCCGCCTGGCCCGGTGGCTCCATGTGCCGGCGCCACTGACGGAGCTTTCCCCCGCAGACGAGGATGACGTGCACAAGTGCGGGCGCTGCCAGGCCGAGTTCAGCTCCCTGCAGGAGTTCGTGCAGCACAAGCTGCAGAAGGGCTGCCAGCGCCCTCCCGACGCGCTCGCCGGGCTCCTCGGCCAGGAAGGACAAAAGGTGACAGCGGCTGCTCCGCGCCGGGGCTGCACATAACTGGGATGCAGTGGCCTGGTGGGTTGGAGGGGGGTAACTGTGTTTAAAGAAAGCAAAACCTACCTGCTGAGACGGTCCGTGTGCCAGCAGGAGGTTCCTGCTGTCGAGGAGTCCATCACTGTCGCCCACATTGTCGTTGAAGCCTCTTCCATAGCAGAGGAGATCAGCAGTGCCTCGACCATCGTAGGTGAGCTCAGAGGGGCTGCCTTTGCCCCCCAGGGAGTTTGGAACCTGATACCTCGTCCTTGTCCTCCTCTGGTGGGTTTGGGTTGTGGTTGGTCTGTGGCACTTCTGTGGCACTGCAGTTTGGGGCTGGGTGTTCCCTCAGAGCTATGAGAGGCATTCCCAGGTCAGCTTTGCCATTCTCTGCTTTAGGATCAGGGAATAGAAACCCAGGTTTGGGTTGGAAAGCTCAGCCAGCCCCACCCCTTACCACGGGCAGGGACACCTTCCACTAGCCCAGGTTGCTCCAAGCCCCGTCCAACCTGGCCTTGGACACTTCCAGGGATCCAGGGGCAGCCCCAGCTTCTCTGGGCAACCTGTGCCAGGGCCCAACCACCCTCACAGGGAACAACTTCCTTCTAACATCCAACCTAAATCTGACTTCTTTCAGCTTAATTAGTGCGAACAATTAACAGAAATTAGAGTTATAAGTTAATGCAAATTAGATATAAAGCTCCATTCCAGGAGTGCCCACTTTAATACTTACACTGCAATAACTAGGGGGTTGCAAAGGCTTGAGCTGCAGATTTAAAGTGCCTTTTTCCCTTCTTTCTGCACGAAATGCTGGAACAGTGACTTGTTTGTTGGGTAAAGCTCTATCCTGTAAAGAACCCAAGTGTCTCCCCACCCTTTTCCCAGGCAGTGGGCACATCAAAGAAGTCATTGTAGCAGGAGACCATGTCTTTGAGAACGCAGACGGGCCCGTGGACGGGGAGGTGGGTGAGGAGCAGGGCAGCCCCGAGGAGCAGGAGCAGGACGTTCCCAGCGAGCTGGTCAAGGTGAAGCTGCAGGTGAACAAGGAGGGGCGATACGTGTGTGGGCTGTGCCAGAAGACATTCAAAACTGTGAGTATCATCTCTGCTCGTGGGACTTAGTCAGGGAGTTGTCAGCTAAGAGATCTCAAAAAGAATGAGAATGAGCTTCTCTGCTGCCTGCTACACTTTTCCCACAGGGAAGTTCTGCTTTCGCAAGGAGCGTTGTTGTTCTCTGTAGTTGAAATATAGAACCCTGAAACCATTTGGAAAATGTCTTAAAGGAAATTCTTTCCCTAGGCCAGCATCCTCAAAGCTCACATGATCACTCACAGCAGTAGGAAGGACTATGAGTGTAAACTCTGTGGAACTTCCTTTAGGACAAAGGGGTCTCTGATCCGACACCACCGGCGGCACACTGGTAAGGGCTCTCCAAATAAGAGTTCCTCATTGCTGGAGCTGTGTGTGATTATCTATTTGCCTTCCAGTGGAATTTCTTGTGCTTTCCACCTTCTGCTGAGCTGAGGCCATTGAGCTCCCCAGTACTTGGGGTACTGGGAGGCAGTGGAAGGTTCTGGGATAAGCACAGCCGGTGTGCTGTAGGAAGCTGGACATGTTTTTCCAGCAGCCTGACACACAGAGCTGATCCTGGCAGGGCGTAATGATGTTGTTTTGATTCTTGTCATTTCCAGATGAAAGACCTTACAAATGCAAGAAATGCGGGAAAAGCTTCCGAGAATCAGGAGCTTTGACTCGGCACCTTAAATCTCTGACACCTTGCACCGAAAAGATTCGCTTCAACATGACCAAAGAAATAGTTGTCAACAAAGAGGATTTGCCATCAGGTCAGTGATGCTGGCAGGACCTGCCTTGTGTCTGATAAAGCCAAACCCTCCTGCACTTGGAATATAAATTCCTTCTGGCACAGGTTGCCCAGAGAAGCTGTGGCTGCCCCATCCCTGGAAGTGTCCAAGGCCAGGTTGGACAGGGATTGGAGCAACCTGGGCTAGGGGAAGGTGTCCCTGCCCATGGCAGGGGGTGGAATGGGATGATCTTTAAGGTCCCTTCCAACACAAACCGTTCCTGGAATCTCATTTATGAAAAAAACCCCCAAATTCTGTGGTATTCACTTTATATTCTTTATACAGAAAAAGTAATTTATAGAGAAAAACTCTTACCCCGAAGTGCTTGTAACCAGGCATTGACTGAGGAATGTGTGAGAAGCTGGTTAACAAGCACTCACTGTTCTGAGGCAGATGTTTTGTAGGGCCCATGGAGCTGAGGGGTGGCTCTTCCCCACGAGGTTCACTGTGCTGCTTCCCCTGCAGGCTCATGCAGCTCCAACACAGACACGGTCTCATCGATAGCCAGCGAGTCCATCGAGGCCTCCCCCGTCATCCACCTCGTGACAGATGCAAAGGGAAACGTTCTCCATGAAGTCCATGTCCAGATGCAGGAACTTCCTGTGGTGGATGGAAAACCCCTGGACCCAGACGTGAGTGTCGTTTCTTTTAAACACCCTTTGTGTGTTTTGTGCAAAGGATGTTTCACCTCATGAACAAAATCTTCATGGGTCCTCAGAATAAATCTGAGTGTGGGAATTAAGTGGTTAATTAGGTTCTTTTCCACATGGGCAGGCACTGTTCTCTGTCCTGGGCCCTTCTACTGCTGAGCTGAGCACTGTGTAGATTATAGGGGTGTGGAGGATGAGAGGATGTTTTTGTTGACCATTCCCTGCTACGAGACTGTGGTAGGAGCAAAGGCTTGTCATCCCTTGGCTTTTCAGAGTACAGATCCACCTCGTGTTCCTCCCCAGCCCAAGATATTCCCTGGTTGATCTTTCAACCCTGTAGCACAGCATTAGACACCCCACGGAGTGTGACTGTCACAGCAGTGTTGCTGTAAGAAAGGGCAAACCGTGGATTTGCTGTGCCAAACTTCCTGTTTGTTCCTTCAGCAGTCGCATCCTGAGGAGCTGCCCTGTGAGGGGGAAGTGAACAGTGAGAATCTGCTGAGGCAGGCCATGAGGAATTCGGGAATTGTGATTGAGAGAGTTGCTGTGGAGGAGGTGCAGAAGCCGGATGAACCTGCTGGAGCTGCTCCAGAACTAGAAGTAGTGGAAGTAGAAGAGGAGCCGTGTGGAGAACAGTGTGTTAAATTAGAAGAAGCAGAGTCTGTATGTTTGTATTCCATAAATAGTCTATTTTTTAATCTTCCTTGCCTGTATTTGGTTGTGGGGAGCACTGTTGGCCTCACTCCCCTGTGTTGTCCTCACATGTCTCTCTGGTGCCTGGGGCTTTGTGTCCATTTTTATAGTTACACTTTTCATGTGTGATTTAAGTGCAGTGTCTCTCAGCAACAGAGATCTCTTTCTTGTCAAAGCTGGAGTATTTAAATGGGAATTTGGGTAGCAATCCTTACATTGCACACCAGTACAAGCAAAGAGAAGCTTTACCATTTTCTCTCCAATAGGCGCCTGTAGAAAGAACCAACGGGTACAAACGGTACATTTGCCCTCACTGTAACGAAGCCTTCAGTGAAACTGCTGCCCTGGAGACACACATCAAAAGTCACACAGGTAAAGCTGTGCTGGTGCAGTTGTCTGACACGTGCCATGGCTCACAGAGCCACTTCTGACCAGAATTCATGTATGAATGAGATAAAGTTCAAGAAGCACAAGGACCTGCTGCAGAGGGTCCTGCTGCAGGGGGTTGGACTGGGTGATCTCCAGAGGTCCCTTCCAACCCCAGCTATTCTGGGATTCTATGAAAGCCCACACATGCAGATGAAAATACAATTCCTCTCCTTGCCTGGGTTAGTTTTTGGTCAGAATTTAGTTACAGCCTGTGCTGGATCCTTGCTGCTGCTGCTGGTTGTCCTGGACCAACCACAGGTTTTCTTTCTGTCTCTCTAGAGTACAAACCTTTCAAGTGTGAGGAGTGTGGCAAAGAGTTCACGAAGGCCTACCTGCTGAAGAAGCACCAGGAGGTGCATGTGAACGAGCGGCGGTTCCGCTGCGGGGAGTGTGGGAAGCTCTACAAGACCATCGCCCACGTGAAGGGGCACCGGCGGGTGCACTCGGACGAGCGGCCCTACCCCTGCCCCAAGTGTGGCAAGCGCTACAAGACCAAGGTGTGTCCCCCTCCCAGCAGCCTGGCCTCCAGACTGCCCTTCCCAGAGCCAGGGCCTGGGAGAGCTTAGGAGGCTTCACTCCTGAAAGAGCAAATGCCACCTGCCTCTTACGTGATGCCCAGAGAAGTTGTAGCTGTGCCACCCCTGGAAGTGTCCAAGGCCAGGTTGGACGGGGCTTGGAGCAACCTGGGCCAGTGGAAGGTGTCCCTGCCCATGGCAGGGGGGTAGGACTGGATGAGCTTTAAGGTCTCTTCCAACCCAAACCATTCTGGCATTCTATGATGTGAAACACCAAAAAGAGGTTTTGGTTTAGTGGGCAAAAGGAGGACAGTCTTCATAAAACTGTCTCATTTCTGAAGAAACTCTTCTTTCATGTGTGGAACAAATATGGAATAACAGTATGTCCTGGTTCCAGCCAGGACAGGGTTAATTTTTGCAGTAGCCAGGAGAGGCATGGCTAGGACAGAGGTTATTCTGTACCACCCATGTCACTGCTGGGGGTAGTGGAGGGGAGTCTCTTCTGGGCAGAAGGGGTTCCTTTGGGCTGAGAAAACAGTGGTGGATGGAGCCGTCCAGTGTTGTCTGTTATTGGGAGGTTTTTATGGAAATCATTCATTTTTTCTTGCACCCTCTTCCATTGGTATTGTTGCTGTTACTGTTCGTTTTCTTATCTCATTGCTGTTTCCAGTAAATTGTTCTTACCTCAACCCACAAGCTTCCCCTTTTGTGCCTCCCCCCTCCCCATCCCATTGCAGAGGGAGGGGGAATGAGCGGCTCACGCTTTGGAGAGTCTCAGTGGGAGCACTAAATTGGGGAGTGCTGTCCCTAAACCACGACACAGCAAAACCAATCCCTGTGTCCTACGCGAGAGCTCCTAAAAACATTGAGCCTCCCCCCGGCAGCTGAAATCCCTCCCCCGTGAGTTTGCCGTGCCCCTCAGGAGCCCTCCCCTTGTTCCCCGTGTGTGCAGAACGCGCAGCAGGTGCATTTCCGCACGCACCTGGAGGACAAGCCGTACGTGTGCCAGTTCTGCAGCCGGGGGTTCCGGGAGAAGGGCTCCCTGGTGCGCCACATCCGCCACCACACCGGAGAGAAGCCCTTCAAGTGCTACAAGTGCGGGCGCGGCTTCGCCGAGCACGGGACGCTCAACAGGCACCTCCGCACCAAAGGTGAGCTCCGGGGCTGGGGAGGGGGCTGGCTGGGCTTTGGACAAGCTGCTCTTTGGCTGAGAGGGAATGATCCTTGGGGTGGATGTGCCCTGTGTCCGTGTGTGCATCAGGAGATGCCTGGAGATGGTCACATCAGCCTGGAGAATGTTGTGTGGAGAGCTCCCAACAGTCCTTCCAGTATCTGAAGGGGCCTATGAGTTCTGTGGGGAAAATGTCTTGAGTAAAGTTCTCACAGATAATCTCGTTTGATGGGATTAGTTGCACTGGACCTGCTGCTCCTTTAGCTCCTAAGCACGGATTTCCAGACTCCTTCAGGTAGTGCTGACTGTGTATTTAGTTTTCAAGGAACAATACAAGTTTACTTGAGGGGAAAAAGAAGTTTCCTAGGAGATACTGAAATGCATCAGCAGAAAAGAACAGTGACTTAAAATATACCCAAACTCTTCCTGCAGGTTCTTTACAGACAGCTTTTGAAATCCTGTGTGGTTTTATCATCTGAATTTAGCTGTGTACTTTTTGGTATTGCACTGGAGAACAGCTCTGCTTGAGGCTCAGTTGCCTGGTGTCACACAGGGCTTTCCTAGGCTGTTCCTTGGCCTGGTGTGCTGAGAGCCTCTTGTGTGACACTGGCTACTTGTCTGTGGCATCCCATGAAGAGGCCTCATTGGTGCTGTGTAGCACCTTCCAGGTACTATCTGAGATGGCCATGAAAAGTGATGTTTTTCTGGCACTTTGGGAATTTTCCAGGTGGCTGCCTCGTTGCTATGAAAGAGGTGGAAGAAGTGATGGTGTCTGAGGAGAGTCAGTCAGCCGACAACTTGGCGGCCACGGTGCTTTCGGAGGATCCCCACACTGTGCTGGTGGAGTTCTCCTCGGTGGTGGCCGACACTCAGGAGTACATCATCGAGGTGAGAGGGGGCAAACGGCTGCTCCTGCGGGATTTAGCACAGGATTTGCTCAGGAAAACTGCAGCTGTACATGTTCCTCCTCCAGGCTCTCAGGAGAAGGTAAAACAGGACCACCCCTGCCTGCAGGGCCCTGGGAGTCAGTAGGATTAACCTGCTTTGGAAGGAAAGCACTTGGAGCTTTCCTCACCCTCCAGAGGTGCTGTGTGTGACGTGGGCAGGAAAAGCAGAACACAGGGCAGGCTGACAGTGCCTCAGCAGGAGGCTGAGTCAGGAAACTTCTGACACACCGGATTTTATGGCCTCACAAACTCATTTCAACTTTCCCTATTCTCTTCTCCCATTTCTGTTTAGCTTGTTTTGTCCCAGATAGTCTCTGTTGTTTCTATCAGAGGCTGCCAAAAGCAATGAATTATGTATTTCACTTTCTCCCTCTCCATGACACAGAGCCAGTTCTTATCCAAGCAGGATAACAGAGCTCAGTTATTGAGTTCCTTTAGTGCTGCCATAGTTTTTCTCCAATAGGAGAAAAATTTGCTGCTTGGCCAAATCCTGCTGAGAGAGGTG
The DNA here is from genome assembly GCF_036250125.1 of Pseudopipra pipra. Taxonomy (NCBI): domain Eukaryota; kingdom Metazoa; phylum Chordata; class Aves; order Passeriformes; family Pipridae; genus Pseudopipra; species Pseudopipra pipra. The sequence goes on from NC_087564.1 coordinate 15,841,363, forward strand.
GTTCTCTTCCAGTTATTTGTGAATATTTTGCATTAATTTTAAGTAGCTCCTGATAATGGAATTTGGAGGGAATGTCCTGGAGGTCTCTTTGGAGTAGCTACTGCATCATGGGGGGGGACAGAAAGACTTGTGTGAAAAATCTTAGTGAATTATATTTTGGTAACAAAGGATTTTTTTGGAACAACCTAAAAAGGGAATCCTCTCATTTTGTCTTTCAAGACTTCTACTGAAGACATGGAGACCAGTGAAGCTACTGAAATAATAGAGGGAACAAGACATGAGGTAAAGCAGCAACACAAACTGTGATGTTGGGGCCTTGATGTAGATGAAATGAGTCAGTTTTAGTGGCTGAGAGTCATGTTAAGTAAGCCCAGCTTCAAATCATTCATTTACCTACCTGGAAGAGAGCTGGAGGAGGACTTTGGACAAGGGCCTGGAGTGACAGGAAAAAAGGGAATGGCTTCCTACTGCCAGAGGGCAGAGCTGGATGGCATATTGGGAAGAAATCCTTCCCTGTGAGGGTGAGGAGGCCCTGGCACAGGTTGCCCAGGGAAGCTGTGGCTGCCCCTGGATCCCTGGAAGTGTCCAAGGCCAGGTTGGACAGGGCTTGGAGCAGCCTGGTCTAGTGGAAGGTGTCCCTGCCCATGGCAGGGGGTGGAATGAGATGGGCTTAAAGTTCCCTTCCACCCCAAACCAGTCTGGCATTCTCTGACTCCACGTCTGTAGCTCTGCAGACCTGAAAACACAATGTGGCTCATTGTGGGTTTGATAGCCCCAGACCCTCTCAGGGATGGTGATCTGGTGGCTTCAGACACAAGAGCAGAGCTGCAGGCTGGGTAAATTGTACAGTAACTCTCTACCCTTGGGGAAGTGATCCTCTAAGGCATTCCTGAATGCTGGAAACAAGGGCTGCTGCAGAGTCAGACCCGGCTCAGCTCCTGAATTGATTCCATTAGTTTAAAAGTTTGGGTGTGGACTGCTGAGGCTTTTCTACAAACAGTACTTTGACTTTCTGTAGGAAGCACTGTACTAGTGACCCACCTTCAGTGCCGTGAGGGTGAGGGGTTGCAGAGTGCTGGGGTGATGAGCACTCCCAGCAGGAGGAGGCTGGCTGGCTGTGCAGCGCCGCGGCCGCCACGCTCCTCCAGCACCAACCATCGCTGCTCCCGGTGACCACAGCCGGCCTCTGCCTTGCTCCCCCGCAGGTCGACAGCCACATCATGAAGGTGGTGCAGCAGATCGTGAACCAGGCGAGCTCGGGCCACCAGATCATCGTGCAGAACGTCACCGTGGCCGAGGGCGCCGGCGCCGCCGCGGACGCCGCCGACACCATCACCATCGCCACCCCCGAGAGCCTGACGGAGCAGGTGGCCATGACCTTGGCCTCGGCCATCGGGGACGGGGCCGTGCTCGCCGCCGACGGCGCCGTCGCCGCCCAGGAGGCCACGGTGACCATGGTGGCGTCCGAGGACATCGAGATCATGGAGCACGCGGGCGAGTTCGTCATCGCCGCGCAGGAGGGGGAGCTGGAGGTGCAGACTGTCATCGTGTAGGGCACGGAGAGCCGGCTGGGGGGCCCAGCCCGGGGCACTGGGGCAGCCCTGACCTGCCCCCGGCGGGAGAACGCGCTGGAGGGAGGTGGCCTGGCGGGATAGGACAGGCCTGGGACAGGGTGGGATGGGCCCGAGGTGCTCCCAGTTTAAAACAAGCACCAGGGGATAAACCCTCTGCATGGTCACACGGGGAAGGGACTGACAGGCCACAGGGGACGCTCACTGCTGGGTACAGCAGCCTCAAATTAAGGAGGATCCTTTGGGAATCAGTTCCCTCTGCCCCCAGGACAGCAGTGGTCTGGTTTTTAGAAGGATTCAGAAAGTGTGGGGTCTCACAAGAGACTATTTAATCATATGCATTTAAAACAAGTGGAGAAAACCAAACCTAAGGAATTGTGGGGTGTGTTGAGCACCACTCAAACACTCTCATGCCTTTAACCTCACTCCTTCAGGCCTCCCAAGGCATGGTACTGCAGTATTTCTCTTTTATTTGATATCCTGGACAAGTAGCCTTACGTACTGGTCTCTGAATGCATCCTTGTACCCTGCAATGCCAGCCAGGCTGCTCTGAGAGCCAGTCTGGGGGCTGGAAAGCCATATTGTATAGGAATTTGGGGTTTTTTTAAACCATATATGGATTTTTAATTGCATATTGTACAGATTCAGCATGTAAATAAATACATTTTTGAAAATAAAATTATTTAAAGTTCTTACTATATTTTTTTTTCTAATTTCTGCTCTATTATCACACAAACAGAAGAATTTCTGGAAGGAGAAAGACAAGGGGGCATTTATATCATGCTTAAGAAGTGGGGGACTAATCACTGCTGTGCTTTGATGTGGCCTGGTCAGTGACTGCAGGGGGGCAGCCCTGGAAACTGCAACTTCCCCAGCAGCAAAGTGCCCAAAATACAGAGAAATGCCTAAAATCAAACAATGGAATAAAGATGGGAAATGCCAGAAGGATTAAGTCTGGAATCTGTATGTCCAGAGCTCGGTATCAAATCTGTGATACCCTTCTCTGTCCAGAGATGGGTATGAGGATGCAGTCCAGACTTTCCCATTTTCACAATTTTCAGGCTGAAATGGCATCTCATTGTGAGGGAGCTGAAAACAGGGATCAAGGAAGAGACAGGTAAAGAGATGCAGCACTTTAATGTCCTTCCTGAAATTAAGGTGCTCCACATTAGTACAAAATCTGCAGCAGAACATGGTCTCTGTAGGTTAAGATCCTGTCAATAACCATCTTTTTTCCAGTTAAATACATACAGCCTGTTGTACTGTTACAGTAATGGGTTAATCATTTCCCACACAAAGATACTCACAAAAGGTGCAGCTTCCTCAAAATTCACAGCAGCTCTGTGTTGGCCCTTCCCAGAGAGGAACATTCACTGCAGGAAGATGGACCAAACCAGCCTCTCCATCCCAGGAAATTCCCACTGGTCCCTGTATCCTGCAGACAGGACTGAGCTGAACCTCAGAGACCTCACAGAGGGAGGGATCTTAACCTTGCTCTGCTGGGGCACCATCAACCCGAGTTCTGCAGTAATCTTGGTCCAAAAGCTGTTTGGGGCATCCAAACCCACTGCTGGAATAAAAATCTTACCAAAAAAGTTTAAAGATGCACAAATATCTTCATGTTTTCTTCTTCCTTTCCAGTGCTGTAGGAGGCCTAAAGATTTCCTTTAAATTCCTCCAGACTCCTTTAGAATAAATGTTTTTGTAGACAACTTGTCTGTCAGGGGGCTGTGATGAGACATGGTGGGACACCCCAAATCTTCTGGATTTACACCATTCGTTGGTGGTTTGGTTGGTGAAGGCCAAGTACAGACTGAAAGCACTGTATCCACCCAGGACGAGTGTGAGCAGGATAACAAACCCCAGCATGAAGACAATCCTAGGGAAAGTCAAGAAAAGGTGCTGCAAGGAAAGAGAGAAATAACTTAGTTAAAAAACTGGAGGATTAAATCACATGGCCATTGTAAAACCCCAGCTGGAATGAACATCCATGTGCACATGGAGCTGTGGGGAAGCCCCAGGAACAAGGTCCCAGCCCCGACCCCCACCCAGCTCAGCAAGGGTCCATTCCTCAAGAAACGGCCTCAAGTTGCACCAGGAGAGGTTTAGGTTGGATATTAGGGAAAATTTGTTCACAGAAAAGGTTGCAAAGCATTGTCACAGCTGCCCAGGGCAGGGGGGGAGTCCCCATCCCTGGAAGTGTTCAAAAATCGTGTGGATGTGGCACCTGGGGACGTGGGTTAGTGGTGAACAGAGCTGAGGTGCTGCTTGATGGTTGGACTTGATGATCTTAAAGTTGTTTTCCACCCTTAACAATTCCATGGTTCTACCTGAACCTCTGAGCAGAGCATGCAGAGTTCCAGACGTGTATTTTCTCCCAAGCCCTGCTAATATGTGGGAGGATTTTCTACACCCATCTATTTCCAACTGTTTGTGTTTGGAGTTTTGCTTGTTTGTTTTTTGTTGTTGTTTTACTTCATAAAACATTTACACAAATCATCTGAAAACAAACTGCCAAATGAAGGGGCAACAATCTGGTACAACTTTGGGTTTTGCTGACATGATACAGTTTAAGCAGCTCTTTTCTGAGTCAAATCCCACTCCTGGGGAGTGGTAATGGCATTGCTCAAACACTTCCTGACCAGGATCCTTTTGTAAGAGTCCAAGGCTGAAACATCTGCTGTCCAGGATGAGGAAAAGATAAAGCACTTGGTACTTATCACCTCACTGCCACACTACAGGGATGAGGGGACTGAGATAAAAATCACTCAAGTGCTAGAGAGACTCACAGTCACCCTCTGCTTGCATGTGAGAGAAAATATTCCCAGTATCTAAATTCCAGGGTAGTGGGTCCTGCTTTAACATCTCCCTGAGGATGTCAAGGATTGTCAGCTGTTTCCTAAATGTTACTGCAGTAGGAGGCCATGGAATGTAAGTTCATTCTCTGTGAACCAGGTCTGCTGAGTGACAGATACTGGAGACAGAAGTCCAAAGAACAGGAGAGCACAACCAAGTGCCGTGAGAAAAATCCCCCATTTTTCAGGTGTTCTGCCACGGCAGCTTTCCAAACCTAATCAGCTGTGCAAAGCTGCTAAAACTCCCAGGATGGGAACAGCCTGCAGGGAGCGGGGAAAGATTCCCGACAGCGAAGAGCGAGGCCAAACTTTCCATAGCATCAACTCACCTGGACGAGGAAGGGAATCTCCACGGGGTGCTCCTGGCCCTGGGCATCCAGGTAAGTGCTGTGCAGGAGGTTGGAGAGCTGCACCACGTGGCTGAGGAAGGACAGGGTGATGGCAGCGAGGGCAGTGGCCGTGGCCGTCAGGGACAGCAGGTAGAGCAGGAACCAGGCGGCGTTGGAGGCCCCCACGCAGTTGTTGAGCCACACACAGTGGTGGTCGAAGCGATGCACGCACGTCCCACACACACCTGGGGGCAGGGACACCACAGCAGCCTGGTCACGGGGCTGCCAAGGAACCAGGTTGATTTTTACACACTCTGGGATAGCTTTCAACCCGAAAATATGTGAGGATGATGGTCGGGATTTAGGTGACAGCTTCTGAGCCAAAGAAATTAGTTACAGATACACATCATAAGAAAAATCACGTGTCCCCCTCTCCTCTTTTATTCACCAAGGCCACAGCTCCAAGGCTTTGGCTTCCCTGACAGAACTGCACAGCAAAGCACCTGAAAGGTAGAGATTGTAGCTCCCACCTCTATTTTAGATAACAGCAAACTCTCTGGCTGAAAAGGAGGTGGTGGACTCCTCCTCCCTGGAAGTGTCCAAGGCCAGGTTGGACAGGGCTTGGAGCAACCTGGGATAGTGAAAGGTGTCCCTCCCCATGGCAGGGGGTTGGAACAAGATGGTCTTTAAAGTCTTTCCAACCCACACCATCCCAGGATTCTATGATTCTGTGAAACACAAAATCCTGAACTTATGTCTTGACAGGTGATAATTTGTCATTTAACTTCCAGCTGCTCAAAAACTTGGCTGTTCCTGACCCTGAATTAGACCATCAGAACTGGTAATTTCTGTGAGAAGAAACAGCAACAAAGCAGCTCCAGGGCTGGGCAAATGCAGCTGTGAGCTGGGACCCCAGGAAAACAAGCACAGCCCTGTGTGCACTGAGCTCATCACAGAACAGCTGTAGTGTGAACTGCAGCTCCTGGTGCAGGATTCCTTTGGGAAAGGATCACTTCTCAGGGAAGCTCAGGCCCTTACTGCAGTGCTTGGACCTGGCTGGCTTCTCCATGGTGCACGTGGGGCACACGGTGCCTCTCTGGAACATCACACCATCATAAGCATAAACCTTAACCAGGGATGCATGGTTGGATTTTGTTATTATACCTGCCAAAGAAACAAGGAAAAGAGTGAAAAAAAGAGGTTTTTATAGAATTTCCAAGGTTGGTTTTCAAACAGCTCCAGCACGAGCATGAGCTTACCAGGATTGGCCCGGGAGCAGAGCAGGAAGCAGCCCATGTTCCCAGCCAGCAGCAGGTAGGGCAGGAGGAGGAGGAGGAGGTGGAATTGCAGCTCCCAGCAGTACCCAAACACTTCCCAGGTGTATTCCCCAAACACTGCAGCCTGCAAGGCTATGTGCAGGACAACAAACAAACAGCTCCTGGAACAGAAAGGGGACAGTCTATTTAATACTCAGCATCCTGATTAACGGGTCAAGTACACTCAGAGGTGATCAAAGACTTTCCAAATGCAAGGAGACACCTCTTTTAGGTTTTCAGGCCAGCATGGATTGCACATTAATAGTGTTTTCTCCATCCACTGGCTTCTCTTTCTCTTCTTCCCACATACACTCCTTTAAATATGCCAGTTAAATTCACTGCATTATTTCCACGCCCTTTGGATTTTTCTTCCCTGTCAGTACAAAGTCTCATAATCACTTTGCTGCTGACAAAACATGCCACAGTAACAGGCCATAAAACATTCTGCCAGAAGACATTTGCTGCTCTGACAGCAAAGAAAACTCCAGTAAACAATTTCAAAAACACTGTAGTAATATGAGCAGCTGCATGAAGTAAGAGTGGCAGGAGGCTGGCAGAGGTGGACAGCACGGGGGGTCCCAGTGCCCCCAGCAATCTGACAGTGTCACCTCTCTGTCCCAGGCTGGGTCACAGCAGAGGATCTGCAAAACAGGCAGCACAACAAGCCCAGCACTCACAGCACAGCTGGAGATGTTACACCCTGAAGTGTCTGTCACACTGGAGCTCCTGTCTCCAGGGAAAAGGGATTTAAATGATTCCTGAGGTACCAGAGTTTACAGACCCTACAAAATCCACCTGAATCCAGCAGGCTGCACTTTGGCAGCTGGGCAGCTTCCCTTGAGCCACCTGGACATCCAGGCTGCTGGACTAAGACTAATGGGATTTGAGGGAGAGGAAGGAGCCTGAGAGTCTGTCTGACTCCATCTGCAGCTGCCACAGAGGCCGTGGTAATTCCTGTGGGGATGCAGCTCCCACCAGTGCGAGCAACATCTGTTACTGAGCCACATTATCTTCATTTGTCAATATGCTCAAATGTTTCAGGGCACCACCTTCTAAACAACGAGCAAGGAAGAGAGAGACAACAGCGTGGCAAACCTTAAAGGGAACCTGTAACCCCTGACAAACATCCCTAACGAAGAGGGAGCATCTCAGGATAATACTGAAAGCTCTGATGGTGGCAGGAGAGCCCAACAGCAACCACAAATATTAGTGAAAAATAACACCAAAGGCAGGAAAGGGCAATACCTGGTGTGGAAGAGCCTGTGCAGTGCCCCGTGTGCCACCCTGTGTGCCACCCTCTGCAGCTGGGTGGGGATCACCAGCGAGAGCACCTGAGGGAAATGGAGACACTGTGTTACCTGAACTGCACATCACCTCTGCCTTGGGCAAGCTCAAATTTAAACACGAGCCCCCAGCCCCTCAGTTCTGTGTTTGTACTGTCACAGCACCGGGGAGGAGTCTCATTTTCAGGAGCATCTGAGCTCCTCATCACAGAACCAAGGTTGGAAGAGACCTTCAAGATCATCCAGCCCAACCATAACACACAGTCATAGAATCACTGAGGCTGGAAAAGCCCTCCCAGCCCATGGAGTCCCCCCTGTGCCTCATCCCCCCCTTTTCCCCCAGCCCAGAGCACTGAGTGCCACGGCCAGTCATTCCCTGGACACCTCCAGGGATGGAGACTCCACCACCTCCCTGGGCAGTTCCAATTCCACACTTTCCATGAGGAAAGGGCAGAGGCAGGCATGCTGCTGGGGTTCCACATTCCTTGGAGCCCAAACAAACGTATCTGGGTTAATGTGTGAAAGTTCTAAGGAGCTTAGGGTGGGTGTAGGCTGGGCACTAGTTAAGCAGGGGATAGAACTGAGCAATTCCCCAGCTACAATATGCTCCATCAGGCCATCTGACAGATCAAGTGAAGATAAGCAAAGGGATAAAGCCTGCTGGCCTCCAGAAAAAGAAAAAAAACCCCACAATCCAACCAAACCCCCAAAAATCTGGTTTCTTCAACTGGTCTGATCCAGCCTGATGGCTCCATGTCTAATTGCCCCTTCAAGCACGGTCCAACGTGCTGAGGGAGGACCTGCCTGTGAGGGAGGACCTGCCTGTGAGGGAGGACCTGCCTGTGAGGGAGGACCTGCCTGTGCTCATGGGTGAATCCCCAGCCATGGCCTGTGTCTGTGCCTGTCTCTGCTCCGAGCCCACACATCTCTATAGCAACACACAGCTCCTGGAGGAGGAATTAGAGCAGCTGAGCCTATTTCTGGCTGACATGGAAAGAAAATATGCAGCGAGAGCTTCCTGCCTCAGATGTGAAAGACCAGGAGGCAAAAAGCATATGTGGAGTTGAGAGGATGCTAAATATTTTGGTGATAACTGGTGCGTCTCGTCTCAGCGGTCCAAGGGGCAAGTGTTTGTAACAAGAGGCTTTTCAAAGCCTGCTGCCAGAGGAGACACAACCCAGCAGGAAAGCACCCTGAATGCAACCTCAGCAGCCTTCCAGGCTTATACACTTCATTATTTACATACTTACATTATTTACATTCATCAATTACAGCTAGAAGTGAAACTAAAATATTGTCCAGAGAAACTATTTAATCACAGAACCATGGAATGTCCTGAGTTGGAAGGGACCCGGGAGGGTCATCCAAGTCCAACTCCTGGCCCTGCACAGGACACCCCAACAACCCCACCCTGCCCCTGGGAGCGTTGTCCAAACTCCTGTTGAGCTCTGGCAGGTTTGGGGCCATGACCTCTGCCCTGGGGAGCCTGTTCAGGTAAAGTATTGATTGTATTCACATGGATTTACTTCATATGTACAAATATCAATTAATTTCCTCCAGACAGTGGCTCCACACCACAGCAGTATTTTAATTCCTGCTTGTTAAACCTTTCTATTAAGAAATGGGGGAAAATAATCAATTTCTCTGCACAGTGTGTCCATAAACCACGATCGAGTATAATACTAGTAATGAAAATCAAAGTCTGTCTGAACTCCTGTGAACAGCATTAAATATAATCTACAAGTGAAGTGATAATTCTCTCATCATTTCCCTTCCAGGAGTACTACAGCTTTTTTTCCCTTTTCATTCAGACACAGCCCAACAGACAGAAAAACAAGCTGGTGCTTTTCCAATTCTCCGTTTTGACAATAAAATGCCAATTCTTAATCCTCTTTTAAAACTCTTCATTCCTCCCTCTTTCTTAGCCTATAACAGCCTGCAGCACTAGTACACACATTAAAGAGCTTCCCCTAAAATATTTGCCACCAGTTATAATTCTCTATTTTAATCCTTAAACCTCCCCCATCTTTTTCCCCTCAAATGACAGCAACAAATAACATAAAACTGAAAATTCCCGGGGCCTGATTATTATTTAATTTCTCATGTTGTGGTGTCACAGAAAAGGTGCTTCCAGCATTTTGAGGAGTTCCATCCTCACCCCCACCTCAGACAGGCACAGGCAGGGACAGGAGCTGTGAGACTCAAATGGTTTTTTACTACCTGCTTGGGCAGGATTTAAACACCTGAAAGGAAGTTTATTTCTATTTCAGCCCCACTTCCTTGAGAGCAGTTGTCAAAACAAGATGAAATATGAAATATACTATATTATCACTCTAACCACATACACTGGCATTTTTTAGGGAGCAGAAATAAAGCAGTCACACTAATTTAACACAATGAAGCAGGGCAGACCACCAGACCAGGAGATGATTGTTCCTCTGGAAGCTCAGTGCTTTACCTGGCAGCTCATTCATTGCCTGGAAGGCCAGTTCTTTACCTGGTTTGCCCTGGTGACACTCCTTGCGAGGAAACTCTCCTTCCTTCCCGAGCAGAGGCAGAGCAGAGCAGTGACAAGGAGCACAAAGCACAGGTAAACCAAGAAGAGTGTCAGGAAGTCCATCCCAAGCCCTGGAACGAAAGAGAAGCAGCTGTGAGAGCCCCCCAGGGCTGGGTCCCTGCAGCAGGGCCTGGTATTCACCAACCCCGGGAATGGAGCAGCCCCAGCCCAGGCAGCACATCCCAGTCCCTCCACCAGCACATCCCAGTCCCTCCACCAGCAGATCCCAGTCCCCTCCACCAGCAGATCCCAGTCCCCTCCACCAGCAGATCCCAGTCCCCTCCACCAGCAGATCCCAGTCCCCTCCACCAGCAGATCCCAGTCCCCTCCACCAGCAGATCCCAGTCCCCTCCACCAGCAGATCCCAGTCCCCTCCACCAGCACATCCCAGTCCCCTCCACCAGTGCACAGGACTGAGGTCAAGCTTTTTAGTATTTCTGGGAGGGCCAAGACAGATTCACAGAATCCTTCAGGTTGGAATCTTCCAGCCCATGGAGTCCCCCCTGTGCCCCATCCCCACCTTGTCACCCAGCCCTAAGTGTCATGTCCAGTCATTCCTTAGACACCTTCAGGGGTGGGGACTCCACCACCTCCCTGGGCAGCCCCTTCCAGTGTTTAACAACCCTTTCCATGAAGAAATTTCCCCCAGTATCCAACCTAAACCTCCTCCGGCATAGCTTGAGGCCGTTTCCCCTCGTCCTGTCCCTTGTTCCCTGGGAGCAGAACCCGACCCCCACCTGGCTCCCCCTCCTGTCTCCCCTGGCATCCCCCCCGAGCCTCCTTTTCTCCAGGCTGAGCCCCCCCAGCTCCCTCAGCCGCTCCTGGTGCTCCAGACCCTTCCCCAGCTCCGTTCCCTTCCCCGCACACGCTCCAGCCCCGGGGGGATCCCGGGGGATCCCGGCACCGCGGAGCTCCCGCCCGGTCCGCGCCGTCCAGCCCTGCGGAAGGGCCCTTCCCAGCTTCTCCAGCGGCTTCCAGCGGCTTCCAGCGCCCTCCCGCGCCCCGGCGGCCCCGCAGGGACCGTTCCCGGAGCGGCCCCAGCGAGGAACCAGCGCTCGGCTCCGGAGGGGCCGGGGGAGGAGGGTTAAAGCCGCGAAAGTGTGAATTAAACGACTTTATAACCCCAGCGCTCTCGCGGCCCCGGGCAGTTACCGGGGGAGTCCCGAGCAGCCGATGCGCTGCTTCCTTCTCCCCAGAGGGTCCGTGGCGCTGCCCTGGCCCTTCCTTCATCATGCCTTAGGAACTTCCAGTAATTCCTTCAGTTTTGTGGCCTTTGTCGAAATGTCTAAAGCAAAATCCTCGTGCCTTATCAGAGCTCTGAGCACCACGTTCCCTTCTCACCCGGAGCCTCCTCACCCTGCCCCGTTGCAGCTGAGGTGGGTTTGCTCCAGCACCTGCTGGATCTCACCTGGGGCCGGGATGAGGTGGGAAAACGCAGGATTGCAGCCCTGTGCCGCGTCCCTCCGTGGTGTCTGACAACTGAAACCGCCCGTGCGGCCGCCGAGGGGCCGATTGGGTTACGGTGCCCGGCTGGAATTTGCCAGAGAAACTCGGCCGGTCGCGGCCGCCGCGTCACCGATCCAAAGGCTCCCCAACTGCTGGGATGGTTTTCCCAGCTCCGGGTCCTGCCGTGCCGCTGGCTGGAGCTGGGGCAGCTGAGGTAAGAGCTCCAGGGGTGCTCCGGGGGCTTTGGCACCCAGAGGAGATGAATCGGCTTGGTTGGAGGCAGCAGAGGAGGGCAAGTTTCAGGAAGGGACTTTTTTCCCCCTATAAGTTCGAGGCCCTCAGTGCACCAAACCAGACCCTGAGAGAGAGAAATTCAGTCAAAATATTCCTGGGGCACAGCTCTCTTGGTGTGCAGCCTGAGACACTTGGTTCCTGATGGAGGATGGAGGGGAAAAAACATTTTTCCCCATCCTACTGAGGCATCAGAATTTCTGCAGGTACAGAAACAGGTTGGTTTGGGACATTGGGTGTCAACTGGCAAGTCTGGCAGCACAGAAGGGGCGGGGGTGGGCACGTAGTGGGTTATTTGTGGGTGGACAGGCAGGGTCTGTGTGCCAAGGCCCCTGGGCACAGCCAGGGCAGGAGCTGCAGGGAGTGCCACCATGCCGAGACCAGCATCGGCACCACTGGCACGAGCACCGGCACCTCCGAGGAGCTCATCCACTCTTGGTGCCCTCACTGGCTGTGCCCAAGGACAAACCTGCCAGCAAATACCTTAACAGAGGTTGAGACAGAGAGAGATGAAGCTCATTCAGTCCAAACACTGTGAAAATGACTTAAAAAGTCTTGGCTGGTCAAAATCTGACAGAAGGTCTTCGAGGAAACCATCTCCATAGCTTGGGATCCCAGAACTCTGTTCTTGCAAGGATTAAAATTCACTGTCAGTGTTTAAAATGCTCAGGTCACTTAAAAGTGTGGGGGGGTGGGGGGTGGGAAGAAGCAATTACTTCACTGGCTGAAAAAAAGAATTCATTGCAGTATTGTCTGTTGGGTAGGGAATAGTGGGAGATGCCCTGAGGTTTGTAGGAGGAGTGTGTGTGTCTGTGTCAGCATGGGAGGGGAGATCCCCCAATGCCTGGGGATCACTGCTCAGGGAGATCTGTGCAGGAGAACCTGCACAAAAGGAGCTGGAGAGGACAGGAGGAGGAGGAGGAGGAAGGAGGGCTCCAATCCCCTGCAGCAGTGACCATGAAGGGCACGAGTGGGAGGAAGACCCTCCAGCGCATCCTGCTCACCCTCAGGCTGGACAGAGCAGGTCCCTGCAGCTCTCCATCCTAAGGCTTTACCTGATCCCATGTCAGCTCTCCCAGGTTTGCCGGGGGAGGTTGTTTCCCACCTTTCCCAACACTGCACAGCCCACGCTGGAGCCAAGGGAAGGCTGGATTGCTGTGTGGTCCACGAAGAGATGGTGCCACAGCAGGACGTGTAATTCCCTAAAACCTCTTAGTGTGCTAAGCCCCGGGATCCCTGAGTGCTGAGGAAGCCGAGGAGAAAATCAGAAATAGCAGCTTAAGGGACAGTCGGTGTCAGCACGGGGGGCCCTGCGGCCAAACACTCAGCTGTGAGGGCCCCCTGCTGTCCTGCCTGGAGCAGCCTGGATGGGGACAGCTCTTCTGGTGAGCCCCGAAGTTGGTCCAGACTCCCATAACTCTGCAGCAAACCGCGCGTTGGTTGTACTCCCAAAATCCCTGTGTCCCACTCACCAGCGAGGTCCCAGCACTCCCAGGTTCCCCCGGCGCTGTGTCCCTGCTGCTTTGCAAAGTGCTGTCGCTTCAGATTTGCCCTGTGGGTAAAGGATTTCCCTCCACGGGCGCTAATCTGTTTTCCCTCCTTCCAGCTCCTAATTCCCCCCAGATCTGCAGGCTCAGGTCAGCAACAGGCTCAGCCAGGACGAGCACGGCAATTAGTCCGTCCACGCTTCTCTTTGCGATGGAAATAAGGTTAATTAGGAAAGGAAAAGGCAAGAAAGACCTTAGTTCGTGTCTGGCGCTGACCCGGAGCGCCCAGAAGGGCGCAGGGCTCCCGTGAGAAGTGCAGGAAGGGGCAGCCACCCCCTGCCCTGGTGCAGGAGCCGTTTCTGCCACCCCCAGACCGGCGAGGGCTGGGCCCGAATTCCGGGGGCTGCAGCGAGGACGGGGGAGCCGGGAAGATGCTCCCAGGAGCCCTGCGGGTAGGTGGGACTGGCTTCTAGGGGTGATGGAGGAGAACCGAGAAAGCTTCGACCCCTAGTGGGACAAACCTGCCGCCGGTGAGAGCCCCCGGCTCGCTCGGATGGCTGCGGACTTCTGTAAGTGCTCGAGCCGATGGGCGCAGAGGTGGAAGGGGGGTGCAGCTCCTCGCTGCTCTGCTGGGCTTTTCCCGGGAGCTCAGCCCGGAGCAGTGGGGCTGGAGCTGTCCCAGTGCTTACTGGGCTCTTGCTGGAGCTGTCAAAACTTGTGCTCAGCAGCCCCAGGGATGGTGTTTGGTCGCAGATGGATTTCATCCCATTGCTGTCCCATGCTTCACCCTCAGCTCTTCCCTTCTGGTCCTTGACATCCACACTTTTGATGTGGAAAACAGCTTTGTTTCCTCTTTAAATAATAACCGTAGTCCCTGATTCTGATTCAGATCAGAGCCCAGAGAGCCACCTGCCCCTGCAGAGGTGAGGTGAAGGGGTGAAGGGATGCCTTTGCTGTGCTGGCAGTAGCACAGACCAGAGCAAACTGGGACCTCCTGGGCTGCCCAGGCATGGGGGGGACACCCCAAAAGCTGCCTTGAGGCTGCTGCTGGGCTCTGTGCCTGTTTGAGGCTTTTTGATCTGAAGAGCACCAAACGTGTGTTCCTGAGGAACACAGGAGTGATGCTGAGTCTTCACAGTCTGTAAGACAATTTGTCCAGGTCAAACAGTTTGGTTTCATTTTTGTAAGAGCTTAATGTGTGTTCAGTAACACAGATGGAATAAACATGGGAGTAAAAAGCATTTTTACAGACAGATGGGATCAAATGAAGAAGAAAACTACATGTGAATTATTTTAGTGAGGGTCAGCACATCATAGAATCACAGAGTGGGAGGGTTGGAAGGGACCACAGCGAGGTCATCTGGGCACAAGCAGCATGGAAAGGGCACCCAAGTGCACCGTGCACATCAGCTGGTCTGATTTACCTTGGGCAAAGACGGCTCCTGCAGATGTTCAGGGCTGATGTGCCCGATTTCTCCTTGAGCATCCATGAATCCTGTCTGAACCCTTCTCATGAATCACAAACAAGTCCCTCTGAAAATCCTCATCTTGCCATTTCAGGATGCTGTGATCAGGACAATCCATACATAGGACAGGGAGGCACAAAGAAATACTCTCAGGAGAGCTGAGAGGATCTGGCAAATTCTAATGAATTTGCAGTAATTTTGTAGTTGCAAATAGCTAAAATACTGAATGTTGAGAAGAGCTGGTTAAAATCAGATGGTTTTAAGTCCTTGGATCATCTGTTCATTAATATGCTTTGCCAGAAAAATTAAATAACCATTTTCCCAGAGAAATAAACACAAGCAGATGCCTAAATACACCTCCAGGGGAGAAGGGGTAGGTGGGTGCCACTGACACGAGAGACAGAGGCTGTGCCAGGCCGTGGTCTGGGTGCCATGCATAGCCCCAACCTTTCCAGCCAACGTGGCCTCCTCACTGCTAATGGCACTGCCAGCAGCCAGTGATAGAAGAAGAAAAGCTGCTATTTTAGGAAAATCTAGGGCAAATCCAGTGTCTTGGGGCATTTCTTCCTGGGGTGAGGAGGGCACAGCACAGACTAGAACCCCCCATGCCACGGGATCCACATGGCATCTACAGGAACTATCCTTAAGGGCAGGAAAGCCACCACAACTCCTTTCTTTCCCTCTTTCTTTTCACAGTCACAGCCATGCCGGCAACCAACCAGGGCTGGCCCGAGTCCTTCGGCTTCCAGATAGGCGGCTGCGGCCCGTGCTACATCCTGCGGGTGCAGGAGGGCAGCGCTGCGGCGCGGGCGGGGCTGCGCCCGGGGGACGAGGTGCTGGAGATCGAGGGCCAGCCCGTGTCCGACCTGGGCTGCGAGGCGCTGCTGGCGCTGGCCCGGCGCTGCGGCAACGTGCCCCCGAGCATCGGCGTGGTGTCCCGCCTGCAGCGCGCCAGCCTCCCGCCCGGCCCGCGGGGATGCTTCGGCTTCGAGCTGGCGAGCGGCAGCCCCCCGCGAGTGGCCACCGTCAGCCCGGAGTCCCCCGCCGCGGCCTGCGGGATCGAGCCGGGGGATTACGTGCTGGAAGTGGATGGGATGCCGGCGATGCTGCCGGAGGCGGCGGCCGCCCTGGCGGGGTCGTGCGGCGGGCGGGCCCTGCGGCTCGGGCTGCTGCGGCCCCAGCGCGGGGCAGCCACGAGGGACCCCGCGGGCAGCGGCGATGCCGTGCGCCGGGACAGGAGGCAGAAAGCGCAGGAGTTCAGCAGGAAGGTAAGGCCGGGTGTGGGGAGAGGGCTGGGGCACTGGGCACCCTCTGAGCCGAGGTCTAGATATTCCCACATTTAGCAGTGTGCTTGGATGGGGGGATGCTCCTGGCTGGGTCACCAACCTGGGGTGTGGATTTGGGGCATGAACACCAGAGAGAAGGGTCTGATAATTACTTGGGAGAACAGATGGATGGTGTGAAGAGCTTGGGGATCCCCTGGGGTGACCCCAAGTACTCATTCCTTTGCACTGCAAGTGTTGGGGAAACTCACAGGGGCAGATCCTGCTCTGCTGCGTGTCTGGATGTCCCTTCAAAGTCTGAGCCTGTCACCCTGCAGACATTTTAGTTCTTACTTTGTTGCAAAAGAGAAAACATCAATGTGATTACATCTTCATTGTGTTCCCGAAAGTTTCCTAGTGGGTGTTTAACCAAACACATTGCCTTGTGCTAATTATAAATTTGATCACACTTGTTTTTTCAATCTTTCTAATTTCCATTTCAAAGTAGCCTTTTAAAATGCTGTTATGAAAATAACCAGGCTGGTGGGGTTTTTTTTTGATCCCAAGTTAATAAAGGAACAAGACATCCATAAAGAGATTTGTGGGTATCAGGCAAATCCCCTCAGTCAGCTTCTACATTAAAGATTTACAAATACACACTGAGGTTTGGATTCATAGGGCTGAGCATGGCATGGGAAACAGATACCTGCTGATTACAGGAGATTATCGAGGAGGGGAGGTTGTTCCATCCACCTCCATCTCATGAAGCCACATTAAGCCAAGCAAAAGATTCTTGGGTGACCACGGGAAAGCAAGTTGGTTACAGAGCTGTAAATACCTGATCAGTCTCTGTCTCCTCCCTTCACTGCTGAGCAGTGAACATCCCCATCAACACCTCTGTCACCTCCCTTCCCTGCTGAGCAAAGCTACCTGTGACAACCCCAGAGGGCCTGGACAGAAACAGGATTGCAGAGAACAGAGGATTGTGCCGCTGGCTTCTGGATGCTGGAGCACAGCTCAGCTGGAAAACGCCTCTCTAGAGGGAATGAACAGGGCAGATGTTTGAAGTGGTTTCATTTTTTCACATGATGTAGAAAACAACAAACCCAGGGGGGTGCCTGACCCCCTCGCCTACCTGGGAGCTCAGCTCTGGCAGGGGCTGCCGACAGCCGGGTGCTCCTGCCCACCCAGCGCCAGGCTGGAAGGTCGGAGGGTGCTGGTGGCTCGTTTTTCACACCTGCACTGCCCACAGGTCACTTTTTCCCAGCCTCCTTCATTCCCTATAGCCCTGGGTTGAGTCACACCCACCTGGCAGACAGAGCAGTGGCCACATCAGTAGTGTTGGGGCAGGGCTGGAGCTGGGCTGGTCCAGTGTCCCAGCAACCTGAGGGCATCACCAGGAGGCAGTGGAGGTGATCATGGTCTCAGTCCCAGGTCTACATCTCCTCTTGTCCCCTGCATGCTCAGGGACACTCTGGGGGCTGTATGAAGGGTGGCAGCACCCCCATAGTGGTGGAGTCCCCATCCCTGGAGGTGTCCAAGGAATGACTGGATGTGGCACTCAGTGCTCTGGGCTGAGTGACAAAGTGGGGATCGGTCACGGGTTGGACTCCATGGTCTGGGAGGTCTTTTCCAACCTTAATCATTCTGTGATTCCCACCCACCCTGCAATCTCAGCCCAGGCAAAAATTTAAGAGCAGCCCTCTGGGATGCATCCCGCCAGGAACACCACAGGCTGTCATTCCTGTGCTGGACCCGGGAACTGAGAAACACACGAGCCTGCCCAGGGGACGCTGCTGCCGTGGCTGCCCCAGATTTGGTGACCTTGAAGTGCTGCTGCTGCCGGAGCTGCCGCGGTGCCTGCACAGAGCCAGGGGGGCTGTGCTGGGGTCACAGTGCTGCTGTCAGCCTCCCCAGGGAGCTGCCAAGTGGGACAAGCACCTGGAAGGAATGGCTCTTCCCCTTCCCCGGGCAAGTGATGCCTGCTGGCTCCCTGGCAGTGCCACCACAGGGGTGCACACAGAGCCCTGCACACCCCTCCCAGTGCCCTGGGCAAGGGTGAGGGGCTCCTCTCTGCTTCCTACTGTTAAACCCAGCAGTTACACCTGCTGTCAGCACAAAAACATCCCCTTGAAGGAAAATCAAACACACACAGGTGTGGTGGGGCACTCACAGGGAGTTCTTGCATTCCAGGCACATGCTCCAGATGAGGGACCAGCTCCCACTGCCCAAGGAAAAGAGACAGCCCCCCAGCCCGGGAAGAGGTGCATAAGGAGGGTCCCATGCAGGGTAATTGGCTCGATGGTAATTAGGTAATTACTCTGCATGTTGCAGGTGAAGAGGACAGGACAGCAAGTGGGAGCTGCCAGTGCTGTTTCCAGGGCTGGTGCTCACCTTCACACTCCCTCTCCCCGTTTCCCAGCAGCTTCCCAGTGCTAAAGGCAGGACAGTGCAGGGGATCAGGGAGTGATAGATGAAGTATGAAGCTTAAATAGCTCCAAAAGCCCATTGCAGTGTCCTCTGCCAGGCAGACTCCAGACTGATCCCATCCCTGCTGTGCCAGAGCCACTCCTGTGGGGTCACTTGTGACCCAGAAAGTGTGGGGTTTGGGGTCATGCCACTGTCCTGGTGAAATGTTTGGAACAGCAATTCCAGGGATGCGTGTGAGACTCCAGCAGTGCTGTGTGATGGGCTGCTGTCTGAAGTTCCCTCTCCTCCCTGCGTGGTTCCCTCCTCGTGTGCTGAGCAGGTGGTGCAGGGAGTTGGACACGTTTCCACGTGGCAGTTCCTCCGTGCATACGGTTCCACTGCTCAGGGGCCCTTCCCTCTCCTCTCCTGGCTCCCCCGTGGCAGGTGGACGACATCCTCGGAGACCAGCCAGAGCTCAAGGAGAGGGTGTTCACCGTGCTGAAGCAGTACGCGGCCGAGAGGAAGGTGGAGTGCCTGGCCTATGCCCTCTGCATGGTCCTCACCCAGGAGTCCCACCAGCACCTCATTGACAACATCAGGTACAAGGTGCCACCTCCCTGCTGCCGTGGTGCCATCAAACCATGGGCGTCCATCCCTCTGCCCCCCGGTGACGGGTGAGCAGCGCTGAGTGGTGCACGCATGGGTTGGGAGGTTCCTGTTGGGAAGGGGTCGAGAGGATCCTGCAGGGAGGATGCCAACTCATCAAGGGACAGCTGAGCTGAGCTTGGTGGCATCTCAGCCTGGCATCCCTGTGCCCGCCAGCCTGGGGGGCTGTCCTGCCCAGGATGGATGGGTGGACATCCCCCCCACCAGGAGCTGTGGTCACGGGCCCTACAGAGCCACCACCTCTGCCTGCAGCAGGGGACAGGGCTCCCATTCCTGGCTGTTGTTGGGAAGGGAGACGGGATTAGCTGCAGAACCACTGGAGATTCCCCAAGAGCCTGGCCAAAAAATAAACTGAGTTCCACAGGGTGAGAGCTGGAGGTGGGCGAGGGTTCAGCCAGGGCTGCTGAAGCTCCAGCAGCAGGAGCAGCTGGGGGAGCTCTGCTGGGCCCACGGGCTGCCTGGGCTGCTGGGCAGGGGCTGCACATCCCAGGGTGCTCTGGCAATGCTCCCCTTGGGCTTGGGATCCCCAGAACCTCTTGAGCCCCTGGAGCAGTGGCCGTGCCAAGGGGGTGCAGCCGATCCGCTGCTCTTCCGCAGCGTGGCTGGCACTGGAGACAGAGCTGGTGCTGGCACAGGGACACGTGGTGGGATTATGGCCAGGCTGAGACGATGGCCATTAGGGAATCAGGTCTCCATCTGGCCCCGCTCCGGGCCCGGCTTTCCAATTCCTGCTTTAATCAGTGGAATTGTAAGATATTACAGTTTCCATAACAACGCCCCGGTGCCGGGGTCTCCACCGGGCTGGCGCTGGGGAGGACGGGGGGAGCAGGTCGGTGGCCCTGTCACGCAGCATCCCACTGCTCTACTGTGGCTGCATGTGGGTCCCCTACAGCCCCCCCACACCTGAGGACGATGGCACAGAGCCCTGCAGGGCCAGGGTGCAGAGAGGACCATCGTCTCCCCATATCCACCTTGTCCAGGTGCCCATGTCCGGGCTGTCCTGTCCCCACTGGGCATCCTGGAGGGACCCGGCCTGCAAACAGCTGGGGCTGGGGGCAGGGGTGGATGGCACCAAGCCAGGCCTGAGCCATCACCCTGAACTAAATCAAAAAAGAAACCCACCCCCCACAGTTCAGGAAAATTCTTTTCCCCAGCAAGATCTGTGGAAATGCCTCGGATGCCTTCGCTATCCCCTTTGTCATCATCCTCAGGGAATTATATGGGATTACTTCCCCCCACAGAGGGGATTTGAGTAAGTGTCCAAATCTTCTTCTGGACCCAAGCCCCTCTGTGGGGGGCACAGCAGGTTCCCCCCAGGGTGTCCCCATCCCAGCAATCCCCATGTCAGTGAGGGGAGCGTGGCTGGAGCCGGTGCTGCTGTCCCCCCGAGGGGAGCAGAGCTTGCCCCATACCCACCCTGTGATGTTCTAGGACAGCACCCCAAAAAACGGGGTCAAACCCCCTGGTTGGCCCATGCCCCCGTGTGAAATGTTAGCGCCAGGGCCTGGGCAAGAGGCGCCACAGATCAGGCAGCTAATCTGGGTTTAATGGAAATGAAATATTTAGCTCAGGGAAAAGATTTACCATATAATCTTAATGAAATGAAGTCAGGAAAATAAAAAAAAAAGGTGCTTTGGAGACCAGGTTTCCCAGCTGCGGGTGCTGGGGGGCAGTGCTGTGTGTGCTGCCGTGCCTGATCCCAGGTGCTGATCCCGGGCTCTCCCGTCTGTCTGACGAGTTTGCTTCCAAGAAAGAGCTTTCCGTGTTTTATTCCCACTGAAGGTGGCGAGGGCTCCTGAGTGCTCTGGATTTAGGGGTGCTGTGAATTCCTTGATTTCCACATGGCTCAAATGGGTTCAGTCCACTGGTGACTGAGGAGGGGGATTGGGGTCTGTGCCACGCGGGGGTCCATGCAGGGGGGTCCCAGGGGTGGGGTGCCCGTGTGGGGTGCTGGTGTGGCTGTCGTGCCTGTCCCCAGGGCACGGGGCAGCCACCCTCGGGCAGGGTGTGGGTGCAGTTCAGGTGAGCAGAGCCCATCGGAGCTGGCCCAGGGAGCGTCCTGGGGTTTGTCCTTTGGGACACCCCATGAAGGACTTGGGATCATGGGGGTGTCCATCGGCATCCCTGCGAGGCTGTGCCCAGCTCTCCGTGAGCTCTTTCCACCCGGGATGTGGGGGGCAGTGCCACACACCCCAGACCGTGGCCTCACCCGTGCCTCCCACCCTGCAGAGCCTGGAGGAGAGGAGCCCTCGGAGGGCTGGGTGAGCCACTTCCATCCAGTAATGGGAGTGCCATCGGCCAGGGATGGGCAGGGATGGTGGGGCGATGCTGGGGGCGATGCTGGGGTGATGCCAATAAGGGTTCCCCCCGATCCCCCGGCCCCGGGCAGCTGCCCGAGCCCCGCTGTGGGCACACGGTGGTGGCCGCGGGTGTCAGTGTGTCCCCAGCCAGGCAGAGCCAGCGGCCGGTCCGTCCCCGTCTCCCGCTGACCCTCGCGCTGGCCTGATTGGATCTTCCCTCTGCACCAGCTGTATTTATTTTCGGGCTGTTGCTGCTGCCGGCTGTCCTCCCTCCCTGCTGTCCCCTCCCTGGGCTCCCCCCGGGCTTTAACGTGCTCCCTGCAAAGTGCTGCTGCTCAGCATAACCCCAGACCCCCCGACTCAGCACACAGATCCAGCCGGTGCTGCAGACACGTCCTCGAGCTGGGCTTTTCCAGTACTGGATTCTTTTTTTCTTTCTTTCTTTTTATCTCAAATGGATTTCATCCCATTTGCCCAGAATTAAGCTCCTGCAGATTTTAATTTGCTGACATTTTTTCATCTGCTTGGTTGTGGATAGCAGGGATAATGCACGTGCAGCGCCGGGTCCTCCCCGCTCCCATCCCCTGCCCATATGGCTGATGTGTGTAGGCAAAGTGCACAGTTGTAGTTCTGCTCAAGGATGCTGAAATCCGGCTGCCAGGGGGGAAGATGAGCTGTCTCGGGTGAGTAACAAGCGCACCGTTCCTGGGAGCGAGGGCAATGGGTTTAAATCAGGTCCATTCTGGAATCTAGCAGCTCCTGGCACCACAAAAACGAGGGGTGCTGGAAGTTAATTAACTCTTATCATCCGTGTTGGCTCAGAGCTGCTCTGGTCAGGGGCTCTGCCGGGAGAGGGAAGCTCTGATTTGGGTTATTCCATCACCTGCAATGCCAGAGGCTGGGTCTGGCCCCGGGTTTGTCCCCTCTGCTCCCCTCAGCCATGCCGGGGCTGTGTGTGCCAGGATGTGTGTGCCAGGATGTGTGTGACGGGATGTGTGTGCCGGGATGTGTGTGCAGGGACTGTGTGTGCAGGGCCTGTCTGTGCCCCACACCAGCCTGGGGGAGGGTTATTTTGGGCAGGTCGGGGTCCCAGGGGCGTGCATCTCTCAGCGCTGCTCTTATTTCTGAGCTGGTTTCAAAGCAGGGCAGAGCTGCGATTCCAGCGGCACCGGCTCTGCACCCAGTGCTCTGCAGTGCTGGCACAACCACCCCAGGGTTCATCCCCGGGCTCTGGGGGTCAGAGTGACCCTCCAAGCCGAGTGGGACAGTGGGATCCCCCCTCTGGCATCTCCCAGGGCTGCAGTACTTTCCCACCCCGGTGTCCTGGGCACTGTCTCCCGTTGAACAGCATGTTTTCCCAGCAGTACCAGAGATGCACCAGCCTCTGGCAGCACCATTTAGGTTAAAAACATCTGTTTGCAGCAGGATTGGTGGGAAACACAGATCCCCTCCTCCCCACCGACCCACATTGCTGGTGAATAAACCACCGGCAGTGATGGTTACACAGATATTGTCCTGGTAACCTGGATTGGAACAGGGGGATGTGTGTGACATCCAGCCCTTCACCCTGGCCACATCCTTGGGGGATAACTCTGGGGCTGTTTGGACTGTGAAATGTTGTCTTGGATCTCCTGCAAGTCCTGTTGTGCTTCAGTGCTGCAGGGAGGATAGTTGGGGGCAGTTTGTACTTCACTGCTTAGGCTGTGCTCCGTTTGCTTCCCGAGCAGCCCCTGCTCCTGCCCCTTTCTCCTTTAGGAAAGCCAGAGGGTGCCATGATGGGCTGAGGTGAGCAGCCACTTCTGATCCCCCTGACACAGACGAAATTGCTGCCCATCAGGGGTTCCCTTATTATGGGAGCAATTCCACCGAGTTCCTGTTAATAACACTCCCAATCTATTTGTCTCAGCTTGTTTTGCACGGCAATAAAATCACTTGGCGTGTTCCCGTATTAAACTACTCCAACCATCTGTGACCGTGCCTGGGTAAGAAATTTCATTGTAGCCGTCAGGATTTATATATTATGGATTGTGCTGCTTCCCTGCTTGTCACCCCCCCTCCAGATACCCACTCCTTCAGGGCTGGAGGGAGCTTCCCGGCTCTCTTGGATGCCGATGCAGCATGTGTGACCCCCCGAGCCCCTGCTGCTGACAGGGACACTGTCCTGCTGTCCACGGCCCCAGCACTCCCACTGAAAAGCCACTGGCAGGACAGTAATGGAGGAAAAGCAGCTCTTGTTTTCTTCCATTTAAAAACAATCCCTAATCTGATAGCCCAGCATATGCTCAACTGCCCAAAAAAAAGGGAATTAGGGCAGCAGGGAACAAAACGTGCTACCAGCGAGACAATTGGGAGTGAGTTCCTTTTTTATTGGTGGAGTTCAAATAGGTCATGACCAAAATGCCTCAGTGCAAAATCTCCTGATAGGAGATTAATTTCCTTTGTCAAATCAAACTCTGGCTGGGATGCAGATGGGATCAGCATGGCCTGCCTGCACCCTGCTGGAGTCACAACTTTTATTTGGGGAAGTGGTTACTTGGTCCAAGTTTTCCAGTGTCTCGAAGAAAACAGGAAAAGCTGCTTTTGTGCTGCTGTTCCAGGCAGAAAGTCGGGGGGGGGCAGCAGGTGTGGTCTGAAAAGTGGGGGTGACACAGGTCCCTGCACCCCAGGGTGCTGGTGTGGGACACAGGGTACACACGGGCTGAAGATGGCCCTGTGTCTCTCCTGTTGTGTCACAGGGGGTCTGGGGACCTGTCTGTGAGAGTGGGGTGGCCTCGAGCCCCATCTGCACCCACTGACCTGGCCACTGTCCCTGATACCTGCGGGGCGATGCCAGGCAGGGTGGAAGTTGCAGAAAAGGTCTTTCTGGGGTTTCTTTGAAGGTTTGGTGTGTCCCCAGCAGCTGTGGGGCTGCCCATCCCTGCCAGGACAGGGACAAAACCACTGGCTCTTGGTGCACAGTGTGGTTTGGGCACAGAGACACAGGGTTTGAGAGCACTGCAGGGCGCCAGGGCTGATAGGGAGGGGGCACCCCCAGCCAGGCACGGGCTGTGGCACTGCTTCAGGGGGAATCTTCCATCAATCGCTACTGGAGCTGGTGCAGGGATGTGTCACCTCCCCAAAAGGTGTCAGGGGTCTTCAGCTGTCCCCAAGGATGAATTGGGTGGCCAGGAAAGGGCTGTGAGGGGCTCCCAGCCCCAGTGCATGGCCACTGCATCCCACCCTGTCTGCACTCCCGGGCGGAAAAGCACCTTCATTCTTCTTTAATGATAATGACAGTCCCATCTGCAGAACATCTGCAGCCAGATGAGTGATTATGGAGCCTCCCAGCACGGGGATAATGGGATAGCAGCCCCCGTGGAAATCACAGCTCCGTGCTTGCTGCTGGGCTGGAGCAAGTCCCACTCATGCAGGAGGGTCTGGAGGCACCACATCCCCCCGGAGCTGTGGGAGCTGTGGGAGCTGTGGGAGCTGCTGGTGCTGGAGGCCAGGGCGAGGCTGTGACCCCCCTCCCGTGCACGTGAGGTTTGAGAAGCAGAATTTGAGGTACACAAGCAGAATTCCTGTTCCATGGGTAAAGCCAACAGGCCAAATTTTAGCATTTAGCCAGGGCAGAAGGGCTTTTCCAGACCAGTAGCTGATTCCATAGCACAGTTCAGACATAATCCGAGCATAGCTCAGTGTTTTAATCCACCCTGGGACGTGTTTTTCTGCACAACTAACAGAGTCAAGGTCAGGTCTTTGCTAGTTGTTTTGAGGCTAAACCATACATTTTTCATTTTTCCTTCCTTTGCTGCTACCTGGAGATTGTATCTGATGTTGGCAGTTCTGGGAAGCTTCACATCCTCTTCATCAAACACCAGTGCTGCGCTTAAAGATGGCGTTATTTAAATTAGAGATGGGGTTTTATCTTTTATTCCTGCTGCAAAGCACTGCTGTGTTACCCTGGGGGTAAAGGATGCTCCCTGGGGGGGTTTGGGCCCAGGACTCTGGTCCTGATGCTGATCCCGGTGCAGCCTGGCAGCTCCACCTCCACACCCACATCCACACACCCGCCGCCGTTTGCCTTTAAGGTTTCTCACCCCTTACAGCAGCACGTAATTTAAACAGAAGCACTTTAGAAGTCAACTAATTAGCACCAGGGAGGCATCCCCCCGGAGTTCGGCGCCGAGCCGTGCCCTCCTTTCTGTTACGAGATCCTTCCAGCTGGAAATCACAGCGACTGCAGTTTTTAGGGAAAGAGAGAGGGCTGGTGCCTGCGAGCCGGGGCAGAGCCGGGCAGGGAGGGCAGAAGTGGCACCGAGGGCCGGCGGGTACGGACGGAGGCTCTCGGTCGATGGTAAACCTGCACCTGGCACTGCGAGGTGGCGGGAGCCAGGCGAGGGCAGGCAGGGCTGGGCCCAGGTGGGTCGCTGGCGCTCCGGCCCGTCTGGCTGCGGTCCCGGCACCGCGGGGGTGCCACTCGCCAGGGCGGCACCGGCTGGCGCGGGTTGGGTTCTTGGATCCGGCCGCGTCGTGGGCGTGAGCCGAGGCTGGGGCTCAGCTGCATGAGGATCTGAAGCATCTCCCTTTTGTTCCCGACGCACCCTGACAAATGGGGAAGGACCGGAGTTTCTCTCGGCATTTTCGGTACGTGTCCCTGCTCCGCTCCCCCGCGTGGGCTCCGTGGCCGGGGGGGTGCTGGGAGAGCCTCGTGCCCCGCGGGCATCCCCACGAGGGCTCTGCTCTCCGGGGCTGTGGGGACCCTGCTCTGGCACCGGGGCAGCCCTGCCACCGCCCCGTGCCCACCGTGGTGGTGGCACAGGCTGCTGGGGGGACTCGAGCGAAGCTCAGATGAAAAATTGGGGTGGGGGTGCTGGGGAGCAGCAGGAAGAGCCCATCTGGGCCTGCTTTGTCTCCGTGGCTGTAGGCCAGCCAAGGGGTGGGGGGTGAGGAGGGGGCTTGGGGTGCTGGGTGTGATGGAGCAAGGCCCAGGGACCCCTCGCTCCCAGCCTGGCTGAGCACGAGCTCTGAGCAAACCTGGGGCATCTTCACCTGCCCCAGCCAGGGCTGGAGCTGACCCTGCTGCCCTCCCAAGGGAGCACATCCTGCTCCAGTGAGGCTCAGCATCCCGGGGTGGGGCCGTCCAGGTGAGCTCAGCACCCATCACAGGACACGTGAGTGTGGAAGAGGGGATTCTCCAGAGTGCTGGGCTGGGAAATTGGGGAGCCAGCTCCCAGCAAGGGTGGGCTGCAGGAGTGGGACTGTCTGCCTGGGGGTGGGCGGCCAGTGACCCACCCGGGAGCTGGACAATAGTGAGTGTGACACAGACTGAGATGTGTTTGAACACGTCAAAGGGAGCCCTGAGCAGAGCTGAGCCCTGGGGACGGGCACCGGGCACTGGCAGAGGCTTTTCCAACCCACAGCACTGTGCCACTGTCCTGGCCTGGCTGCTTTGGGGATGGGGTGAAAGTGAAGAAGGCTGGAGTCTCTGGGGCCTCTCCTGGCCTGGAAAATGCCCTGAATCTGTGTGTTGGAGCAGACTGAATCCTCCCGAGCAGGTGCCAAACCGCTGCAGAGGAGGGCTGGTGCCCTGGGGCTCAGCACACCCTGCACGGGCCAGAGCGGGCAAAGGGCTGCAGTGCCCAGGGATGGGGATGCCTTTCCCATCCCTGCTCCAACGGGAAACAGAGCCAGGGCTGACCTGGAGCACCCCAGGAGGAGGAAGAGGTGCATGAGGTCAGTGCTCTATGGCTCTGCCGCTGCTCCCGGGCTGACCTCCACAAATGGGGTGGGTGCATCCCTGCTCCGTGAATCCCGGTGGGATTTGCTGGAAGAGGGACATCCTAGCTGGGTGCTGCTCCTCCATGCCATGCCAATGGGCAGAACCAGGTTTATCCCATGGGATAGCAGGATTCTGCAAAGCCCCAGGCACCACCTGCCCTGGGCCGGTGCTGGTGTCAGTGTCAGTGCTGGTGCCAGTGCCAGTGTGTGCTTCAGGGGTGGTATCCTGCTGGAACTGAGGCATCCACTCTAATGACTCCCCACGTGCTATCTTTGATGGGTCCCTTTGATGCACCAGACCTGGGCACACGTTTTGGGTGTTGGCACCCACTGAATCACAGGGATCAGGGAAATCAGGGATCCCCGAGCAGCACAGGGCCATCCAGGTTCTGCAGAAGGGAACTATTTTGCATGTTTAGTGGGATTATTTGTAGTCACTCAGCTGTCTCCTTGCTGAGGCAGCGTTGTACCTGGAGCACTAAGGCAGTGGATGGTGCAGCTCGTGTCCTCGTGCCTGGGCAGGGAGCTGTGCTCCATCCTGGTGCCTGGCAGCCCTGTGGTGAAGCAGAGGTTGGTGTAAAGTGGGACAGCTCTGCTGGAATGAGCAGGGCCGATTTAATTTGGCCAATTAAATGGGATTGTGCTCATTTTGCCGGCGAGGAACCCGGACTTCTCCCTGGTGGGCGCCCAGCCTGGGGCAGAGGTGTGGGGGACCCACGTCCTCCCCTGCCCCAGGGCTGTGGCCGCCCGGTCCCACAACTCACATCTGGGAGAACTGTTTGTTAGCACTGTTTCACTCTTTTCTAGTTGCTGCTTAATCACACATCGCCTGGGAATTGCACCAATGTGTTACTTGTTTTAAATTGTTACCAGATGCTCTATGTGAGCATCTGCCAGCCTCGGGTGGCTTATGATCTGTCTTCTCCTCCTGCAGCAGCTCTTGTTTTGAGTTCTGCCTTTTGTTGGGGGGAAATAAAGATGTCCTGGTTCTGGTAGATCTGGGATTTGAAGCCTCCCCTTCCTCCTCCTCTGGCTTCACCCAGGTTTTTGTGTTCCCCTGGTGAAGCTGCCCAAGGGAGCCCTGTGGGATCCCCCCACCAGCCCCAGCCTCTCCAGCCGTGTCCTGCCGGTGCAGCCCCTCGGAGCAGATTCCTCTGGGTCCTCTGACACCAGTTTGGCCCAGTTCTTGCTCCCATGGGAGACATGATCCCCAGGCAGCCAGGAGTGTGCTCGCACCCCAGTGAGGCTGTGATAACACAGGGAGCTCGAGGTGAGGAGCGTTAATGAACCCCACGAGATGGTTTTGTCTAACGAGCCACCACAGCTGCGAGGTGCAGGGAGGGGTTGCTATAGAAACACTCAGAGATAAGGGCTCCTCCTGAAGCCCCTAAATGTGCAAACAGAGGGT
This sequence comes from Pseudopipra pipra, assembly GCF_036250125.1. Taxonomy (NCBI): domain Eukaryota; kingdom Metazoa; phylum Chordata; class Aves; order Passeriformes; family Pipridae; genus Pseudopipra; species Pseudopipra pipra. Next base: position 15,869,769 of record NC_087564.1, read on the forward strand.
AGGGGTAGGTGAGCAGGTGTCAGCATCTCGCTGTTGTGATGGCAGAAGGCAAAAGAAAAGAAGTGCCTCCTGGTGTTAGGGGGTTTACCCCGGCCAAGGTGGGAGTGGTGCCAACGGGGCCCTCTTGCACCCTCCTGGGGTTCTGCTTTGCATCCCCTGTGCACCCCCTGAGCATCCTGGGGGTCTCTGTGGGAGCACAAAGGCCACTTGGCTGCTCCTGCCAGGAGAGGGGAGGTGACCTGAAACAGAGTGAGCTCCCAGTGCTGTCCCCTCGCCTGCAGCATCACCGTACCCACCCCTCCAGCACCAACATCTCCCAAAGGGCACAAGGCTCCTGCCTGGCTGTGGAGAGAGCTGGAATGTGGGGATGTGCATGGCAGGGGCCCAGGATAGCAAAGTCCAGAGCTCCCAGCAGAGTTTGGGGCAGGAGGTGAAGAGCAACACTGTGAGGGTTCCAGAATGGGCTGGGGAAGAAGCAGGTCTGTAGGAGGGGTCTGACATCACTGCCCCAGTGGAGCTGTGCATGGGATGGGGGAAGAGGTGCAATTGTGTCCCTGGTGTCCCCAGCACCCCCGGTGTTCTCAGCCTTGGCATTTACAACTCTTGAAGGACTGGGGTCGAGAGCACACGAGGGGTTCTGCTCTTTCCTCTCCGGGCGTGGCTGGACCTGGAGCTCTGTGCCACAGCTGCCACGGCCCCGCTCCTCACTCCCCGTCTCGTTTCCCCAGGATTTTCATCCCCAAGAAGCACCGGCAGCGCTTTGACGAGGTGGTGTCTCAGAGCCTGATCAGCAAACTGTGCCGCTCCAAGAGCGAGCAGCACAGCAACCGCCTGCGCCGCAGCCGCAGCGAGGACCACCAGGAGCGGCTGCTCGTGTCCACCCGCGCCAGCTCCGTGCCCCGCAGCCACGAGGAGCTCAGCAAGAGCCTGCGCAAGAGCACCTCCCTCGTCACCAGCAGTGTGGCCTCGGGGGCTGCCCGCAGGTAACACCTCTCCTCGGTGCCCCCCCGGGGTCGTGGCAGCACCGCCTGCTTCGGTGCGGAGGGCAGCACGGGGGAGGGATGCCAGGGAAAGGGAGGGGCACGAGGAAAAGGGATGTGTTCCCTGTGAAACCCTCCTGGGATCGGGATGAACAAACACCTCTCCCTCTCAAAGTCTGGGCAGGTTTGTGACCCACCCCGGCTCTGGGACAGCTTTGGGTCCCCTCAGCGTTGCAAGGCTGGCTGGGATGAGCTGAGGTGGCACTAGCAGGCTGAGAGGAGGTGTTGGCTCCTTGCTGGGTGGGCTGCAGGGTGCCCAGCTGTGCCAGCAGGTTCCAGGGTGCCCAGCTGTGCCAGTGGGGTGCAGGGTACCCGAGCAGAGAGCAGGCTGACAGGAGGGTGTAGCCAGGTGGGGGTCAGCCTGTTTTCCCAGATGACAAGTGACAGGATGAGAAGAAATGGTCTCAAGTTGCTAGGGGAGGTTTAGATTGGATATTAGGGAAAACTTCTTCACAGAAAGGATTGGCAACCCCTGGCACAGGCTGCCCAGGGCAGTGGTGGAGTCCCCATCACTGGAAGTGTTCAGAAACCACGTGGATGTGGCACTAGAGGACATGGGTTAGTGGTGAACGTGGTGGTAGTGCTGGTTGATGGTTGCATTTGATAATCTTAAAGGTCTTTTCAAACCTTAACAATTCCATGATTCTGTGAGTCTATGGCTGGTCCTGCCCTGCCCCAGCAAGTGTCTGGGTGTGAGGCCGTGGGAGGAAGGACGGACAATCCCTGGAGCACAGGGATTAACCCACTTCCCGTGCCCATATGGCCAGACCTCAGCAGCCTTGGAGGGTGCAGAGCCCTGGCTGTGGCTCCTGCTCTGATCCAGCTCCGTCTCACCAACAAGAGAGCAGGATCTGGGCAATCCAGGGTGTCTGGCTCCAGCTAGCCTTCCTGCCAGGATAATTTCCATGTGACTTGTCCAAAACCCATTTCCAGCACAGTCTCCCTCCCTGCCAGCACAGGATCTTGCTGGTAATGCTGCCTTCCCCCAGCTCCCTGCAGGAACAACTCCCAGCTCCAATCAGCCTCCCAGCAGGGAGATTTCCCAGTGCTCCTTCCAAAATTTCCTAGAGGAATTTAATTCCTCTCACATCAGCCTATGAGACCTTTGCTCCCTAAACCACATTGTCCCTCTAATTCTGTGTAATAAAGAATCACAGACTGGAGATATCTATACCTCTCTCTCTCTCTATATATATATATATATGTCCTTTAAATATATATATATTTAGCCCACATTCCACTTTAAAACAACATTTGAAAGACTTTGGTATCAAAGGGGACCTTGTGGGGATACTGGGAATGTTGGGGACTTGAGCACTCAGGAGACACCTGGGCTAACAGGGTTGTGGAGGGGCTGGGGAAGGAAACAAGGGCCAAATCTTGGACTCTCATGTCCCATTTGCTTTTTTGTCCTGCAGAACCGTGCGAGTTTATAAAGGCAACAGGAGCTTTGGCTTCACACTCCGTGGCCATGCCCCAGTGTGGATCGAGTCTGTTCTGCCAGGTAAGAACAGTTCTAGCCATGGGATTCAAAATCACTTATTGATCCCAGCTCTGAACTTGAAATGTGAAGTGCTGTTTACCAGAAAAGAGCAAAAAGGACTTTTCCAAGGCTCCGTGATGGAGTTTTCCCAGTGGAATAATGAGCATCTTTGATACAATTTAGTTTGGCTTCATCCACTCCTCGTTTTGAAAAGTGGAAAGTGTGTGTTCAGTGAATGTCCTGACGTGACACCAGTGTTCCCAGTGCAGGCTGGGTGCTGGCACCCAGCTGAGTGAAGGGTCCCAGGACACCCAGCAGCAGTGGGTGCCCTGCCTGGGGTGTCCCTGGGCATGGCTGGGGAGCTGGGACCCCCTCCCAAGCAGGTGCCTCCAGCTGAAGCCCCTCCTGTCCCTGTGTGTTTAGGGAGCCCGGCAGAGAAGGCTGCTCTCAAAGCTGGAGACAGGATCCTGTTCCTCAACGGTCTGGACATGAGGTGAGAGCTCTGCAGGCCCCCTGTGTGAGGGGCTGGGCTGGCAGGGGCTGAGCACACGTGTGGGGTCACTCCTGTGCCCCAGAAATGAGAGCTGCTGGGCCTGGAGAGGTGTCTGCTCTGGTGCACAAGGGGTTTTGCCCCGTGGGGACATTTACTTTAATATTCTTTTACCAAATCTTGCTCTAAGAGTAGCATTTCTCTCCATCCCTGCTCCTCCTCTGATTTCTCTGTGCAAATAACAATGTATAATGCAGGACAGTCTGTATAACTGGGGTCCTGACTGCAGCCCAACCCTAGACCCCAATTTGAGCCTCTCTGAGTTAATCTGTATGTGTTAAACACCTGCTTTAGAAAGCAGCAGAGCACCATTCAGCTCATGAATCACTCCCAGGATGGGATCATAAGCTTAAAGCCACATGGGAATCACATTTTCACCCAGAAGTTTATTCTTCTGTATATTATTTGTGCACCAAAGCAATGGAACCAGAGGGGCCCTCACCAGCTCAGGGCAGCAGCCCCTGTGTCCTTGATTGGTCTTTCTACACAAAAACCAAGAGCAAAGGGTTAGAGGAGGCTATAGGATAAGAGAGAGTGATGAATATTTAAAGGTTAAACATCTGATGCTGCTTCTGTCAGGGCTCAGGTTCTCATGTTTCAGCTGATCCAGCAAACTGTTGGCTGATGCAGCATTGCCAGAAAATAGAAGAGATGAGTTGAGGGTTGTCCTCTGAGCCTGTTTTGGCAGTCATTGTCCCAGCCCGGCCCATACCCTTCTCCAAGGGCAGACCAAGATTTTTTTGCCTACAAAATTACACTTTATATTCACCTTGCATTTTCTTATCGTGTGGAATTAGGACAGGCAAGGAGAGACCCGCAGCACTGTGTCACTTAAAGGAAAATTCATTTTCTGGGTCTGGGTGTAGCTGAACACTGGCTTCATGTGCCATGAGCTCCACAGGAGTCCCTGTGGTTATTCCTCGGGGCAGGTAGAGCGAGGAGACCACTCCTGGGGCATGATCCAGGCTCTCTCTCTCTCAGAAGCTCCTTCCTGTGCAGCTCAGGTAAAAGCAAGCAAAGACTGAGAGAAACAGGGGAATCACAGCAGGTCCCAAACATGGCTCTGAGCAGCACAAGGAGGCTTTTCCAAGAGAAATGAAGGCAGCTGCAAGCTCCTTCTCCCTGCTGCTCTCCTGGGAGTGCTGCCCACAGTGCTGCCCACGGGGACAGGCGGCACTGACCCGGCTCTGCTGTGCCCACAGGAACTGCTCCCACGACAAGGTGGTGTCGATGCTGCAGGGCAGTGGGGCAATGCCCACCTTGGTGGTGGAAGAGGGGATCGTCAACATCTCCAATGGTAAGAGTGGGGAGGAGGGTCTGGAGCGGCAGAAAGCCCACAGCAGCTCCTCAGCTCCCGCTGCAGGAGGAATTGCTGAGCACCTCCACAGGCTCAGCAGGTTTCAGGTGCTGCCTGGGGGATGCTCCTCTCCCCAGGGCACACAGCCCTTGCTTTCTGGGATCAGGCTGGATCTCAGGCTTGGCTGCTCTCCAGGAGGGCTCATCCTGCTGTGTGATTGTCCTTGGTGTCCCCTGCCAATGTCCTCTCTGTGCAGTCTGTGCCGTGTACTTGGCTGCAGTAACCCAACCCTGTGCATCCATGGTGGCTGCGCAATCCCATGGCTGTGGATGGGCTGTGCTCTGCAGGATAATTATCCTGCTGCTGGGATCAATAATTTACTCGCTGCTGGTGAGGAGTCAGCAGGAGCTGAGGGTGTCTGGGGCAGTGGGGTGGTGTCAGCAGGACCCCAGCCCAGGGCACAGCGCGGGCGCTGCTGCGGTTCCAGAGCCATGTGGAGGCAGGAGGGTCACTGTGTTGTTGGGGTGCTGCTCCACAATGCAGAGACCCAGGAATTAGGGACTGGCTCTTCCCTCTGGAGCAGCAGTGGACTGCCCTTAGTCCCACATTAGGAGCCTTGGGATGCCAACTTGTTTGCATGTGTGCCAGAAACAAAACCCAGCAGCCCCCTGCTTCATACAACCACAGAATCCCAGAATGGTTCGGATTGGAAGGGACCTTAAGGATAATCTCATTCCACCCCACTGCCATGGGCAGGGACACCTTCCACTAGACCAGCTTGCTCCAAACCCAATCCAATCTGACCTCCTTCAGAGTACAGAGCCAGTGGCACTCAAACTGCTCCACTGCCCTCAAAAGAAACCAAGAAAAGATGGAATTTTTTTTTGCAGACTCTGACTCTCCTGAGTCCCCGAGCAGCTCCTCCTCCCTCACCTCCCTGCAGTGGGTTGCAGAGATTCTCCCCTCTAGCATCAAGATTCAAGGAAGGACCTTCACGCAGCAGCTGGAGCACCTGCTGACCCCACCCGAGCGTTACACCATCTGCAAGGCGCTGGAAGGCTTCTTCCAACACCGGTAACTCCATGGCAGCTCCACTCCTCCCGTGCTGGTGCCCAGCCCGTGGCAGTGCCCGGCCAGAGCTGGTGTCAGCAGAGGCAGAGCTGGCTGGGGGTCAGTCACAGCGAGCTCTGCTGTCCCCAGCTGGGTGTTCCCTGGTGTGTATCCGCAGGGCACGAGCCCGTCTCTGTCCAGTGTCCCACCTGAGGGCAGGGCAGATCCTTCAGCTTTTCAGGTTAATTCTGTCACCCCTGATCCCTTGGTCCCCCCAGTGCAGGCTCTCTTGCTGTCCAGCTGTCCCTGACAGCCACAGATCCTGTTCCACCTCTTTCAGTAAATCTCTCCACGTTCATCTTTGTCTTCTCACTCTTCTCAGCATCTCAGCTGCAGCATTCCCTTGCTGGCAGCACGGGAATGGCTGTGGCTGCAGAGCCCTTGTCCTGCCATGGAGCACATGCCCCCTGTCCTGCTGCAGGGATCCAAACTGATCCCCTGGCACACTCTGGATTTCAACAGTGACCTTGTTTCCTGCCTTTGCTTGGTCTTCCAGCAGTGTTTTACTGAGGCCTGTCACAAAATCATGGAATGATTTGGATTGGAGGAGATCTTAAAGGTCTTCCAGTCTCACCTCCTGCCATGGGCAGGGACACCTCCCACTAGCCCAGGTTGCTCCAAGCCCCGTCCAACCTGGTCTTGGACACCTGCAGGGATGGGGCAGCCACAGCTTCTCTGGGCAACTTGTGCCAGGGCCTCCCCACCCTCACAGGGGAGGAATTTCTTCCTGTTGTAGGCTGTTCTATCCTCCTCCCTGGATCAGGTGCTCAGCTCTGCTATTCCCAACAGCCCTTTCCCCATCTTTACAGACCACAGAGCCAAAATGAGATGAAAATCTTCAGCCATGGGAGGCTGCCAGCCCAGCCACCCTCCCTGGTGCACTTGCCCCTCAGCCTGCTTACCTGCTGCTCGCCAAAATTCAGGTCTTTCCAGGGTTTCTCTTTGCTTTCTGGTGCTTCCTCACCCTTCCTACTCAGAGGATAATGGAATTGCCTAGGCTGGAAAAGCCCTCTGAGACCATTGAGTCCAACCATTCCCCCAGCACTGCCACCACTAACCCATGTCCCCAGGTGCCACATCCACAGGGCTTTTAACCCCTGCACCTGTGCTGTGAAACCATCGGTTCGTGCTGGAGGCTCCGAGGTGATCCCGCAGCCCAGAGCCCGGTGCAGGCGGGCTGGGAGGCGCCGGAGCCCCGGGAAGTGCCGTGGTGGGACCATGCCCTGGGGATGCACTCCCTGCCCAGCCCTCTCTCTCCCGTTCTGCAGGAACATTGACACTCTCATTGTGGATGTGTACCCGGTGCTGGACACACCGGCCAAGCAAGTCATCTGGCAGTTTATCTACCAGCTGCTGACGTACGAGGAGCAGGAGCACTGCCAGCAAAAGATTGACAGGTTTCTTGGGTACAAGTCCTTGGCAGGTGAGAGGAAAGTCCTTGTGCTCCGAGATGGACACGCTGTGTCCCCCCATGTCCCGTTGCACTGGGAGCCGTGTGGTGTTGGAATGAAACTCTGCACTGAGAGGAGGGGTGGCACCTGAGAGGGTGTCTCTGGGAGCAAAGGCTTTTGGAAGCTGTTCAGGTCGTTAGAGGTGAGGAAGTCCAGGAAGGGAGTATCTGGTTTAAGGGCAGAGAGGTAAAGTAAGTGGTGGCACAATGTCCCTGGGGATGTTCCCAGCAGTCACACAGGCATCCGTGGTTGGAGGAGGTGAGGAGTGAGGTGCTGCTCTCCCAAAAAGACATGGAGGGCAGTTGGTGATCCCCCTTCTCCCTGGTCCTCCTGTCCCCTCACCATCACCTGGTTCTGTGGCAGCACAAACCTGGCAGCAGTTTGTTTGCTGAGGGCAAATTTGTAGTGAAATGTCTAATCTGTGCATTTGAGCCCTTAATTGCTTCCAAATTCTTCTGCTCTCAGCTGTTTACATTGATGTGTTCATTTTAGACTCAGTGAAGGTAAAAGACATGTTGCTTGAAGAGAGACTTTTGGAGGAACACAGTTATTTTAGCAGTAAACACCTCCAAGTCCTGGTGCAATCCTGCCTGTTGTGCATGGAACCTGTGCTCCTGCACCCTGGGTTTGCACTCTCAGACACCTCTGCTTTGTGTGTGCAGAACCATGGCTCAGCCTGCATGAGGGGCTGTAGATTCCCAAGGATTTATTAGTGTATAAACGAAGAAGTTTGCAGCTGTATTTCAGGAATACAGACCAGGTACCCACGGCCAGGGGAGGAGGGAAGCACGGCAGTAAGTCTCTCTGTACCAAACTGTTTCAGGCTGGAATTGTTCCCAATTCCAGGCTGGTCCCTGGCCCCTCCCAGTTTCTCAGGTGAACGGGGCAGTCTCTGACCATGAGAAGTTCTGGTCGTTCTGGTCCATTCTGTGTGTCTGTGCATGGAAGTGCACTGCCAGAGATCTCTGAATTTGGGCTGGTCCTTCTCCCGGGCTCCCAAACTCCGGCGATCTCTGGTGTGTGTGCCAGGCTGTCCAATCCCAGGAGATGCTCCTGTACCTCCATCCTGCTGCAAGCCTGAGCCTCCCCGAGCTGCCACCCTGAACTGCACGTGGACAAGGCACACACAGCGTGAGGCAGCATTCCAGTGCTGGCCCCGCTTCCCTCTTGTTCCGTGAGGACAGGAAGGAGTTTGCTGAGACCAGCTGGAGTTTCATGTGCCCCATGAGCTGGTCGATGCCAATCCTGCTGGAAAAAGTGGTTGGATGTCCCATCTCTGGGCATCCATCCCTGCCCTGTGCTGGCAGGAGCGTCTGGAACCTGCTCAGCTCCCCAGGGATGGTGTAGGATGGAGGGAGTGGGTACCAGGAGATGGCAGCCCCCAGTCCCATGGGCCTGGGGGGCCCTGTGCTGTGGTGAGAGGGACAGGGGAGCTGTGGGGTCTGGCCCTGCCTTACAGAGGTATCTCCTGCTGCAGCCGAGGCAGAGGTGGAGGATCGGTTCCGCAGCTCCGTCCGAGGGGCCTCCCTGTGCCGGGGCAGCCTCCGGACCCCCCGCCCCGAGGAAGGGGGGGCAGCAGGTGGGTGATGGGGGTGTGGGGAGGAGGGGGCTGGGACGGGGGGGTTGTGCCTAGAGTGTCCTGCTCTGCCCCAAGCCAAAAGCCTGAACTATTCCTAAGCTTGAACAGTGGGAAAAGATGGAGGAAAGGATTGAGTAGAGCCAGCACTGAGGCTTTGACTGGAAATCCATGTTTTCAGAAACAGTTAGAATCATGGAATCATAGAATAATTAAGGTTGAAAAAGAGCTCCAAGATTATCAAGTCCAACCTCTGACCAATCACCACCTTGTCAGCTAGAGCAGAGCTCTGAGCACCACGTCCAGGCATTCCCTGAACACCTCCAGGGACAGTGATTCCACATTGAAATAACCCGAAATAATCAATTGAATAAGACGGGGCTTGGTCTGAGGCTGAACATTGTTTCCAATCCCTTCCATTGCTTGGATGTGAACTGGTCCTGCTGGTCTGAGCCCTCCCTTCTGGGGGACACAGTTTAAAGCTTCCCTGTGAACATTCTAAGACCCCATCAAATTCACAGGGAAAACAGCATTTGTGAAATCCCTGTGAGGAATAAGATCATGGCTCAGGGCCACTTTGAGGCTCTTGATGAACCACATTCAGGGCACAAACCCTCCCTCCCTTCAGAGGACACGGCATCCTGCCTATCCCCCATCTCTCTTGGCTGATGGCAAAGGGCCCTTGGTCTGTGCTCACGGCTTCTGACCACGACCTCCCCACCACGACCTCCCCATGACCTCCCTGCCAGGACCTCCCGGCCATGTGGTGTTCCTCAGCTGTCAGGGGGGTCTGAGACATTTCCCGGGGGAGATATTCCAACCTGAGGAGCCTTTCTGGCTGGGATTAGAGCTCAGAGAGCATCTGACAGCTGTGTGTGCTGGAGGGAAGCTGCTTGGCTGGGCAGATGTTCAGCAGCTGTGGGGAGCAGCCCTGTCCTCAGCTGCCCCGAGGGAAGGGCAGAGCAGGCTGGAACTGCAGTGCTGACCTTGGGCCCACCCGCGCCGGTCCCTCGGGACCCCCAGAGCCGGCAGCTGGGGCAGGGAGGTCACTCCGGGTCCCAGTAGGAGACAGGGGGACTTCGATAGGCCAGGGCCGTGGGGAGGGGGGGCACAGGCAGAGGAGTGACTGGTTTGCCTCTTCCTTCCCCAGGCAGTGACACCGTGGAGGTCCCAGTTCGCCTGATCCCTGGAGAGAGACAGGCTGGTGACGGCACATCCCTCCCGGAGACACCCAACCCCAAAATGGTGTGATGGGGGGGGGGGGGGGTGGAAATCTGGGGAAAGCTCTGCTGGTGTGTTGGGACCATTGCATCCATGGGGAGGGCCAGCACTTTGATTCCGTTACTGTTAACACAGGAAAGCAGGAAAAAGGGAATGGGGAAGGATGTGGGTAAATACCTGCTGACAGTGTCCCTGCCTTGGAGCCCATCTCTGAGGTCACTTCCCTGGGCAATTAGTCACCTTTAATGAGGCTGGTGTCTGCCTTATTAACAGAGAGTTGATTAATGAACAGTGAAGGTATTCAGAAAAGCCAGAGTAGCCTGGGCTGGGGTGAAACCCCCCTTGAAAGAGTAAGAGAGGGGGACTGGTGAGTCCGTGGGGGCTGTCCTGTCCTCAGGACACTGCAGGTCTCTGGGGGTCCACAAGCCCTGTCTCGATTCAGGCACGGCAGCAGCTCTCTGCCCTTTCCCAGATGTCGGCTGTGTACGCAGAGCTGGAGAACCGCCTGATCGGCGGCTTTGCTGGCAAGGTGGGAAACGCTGCCCTGCACAGGACATCGCCCCCGGCCCCCGAGCGGGCACCGGCCGCAGGTACCTCCGGCTGCCCACGGCGGGACAGGGGAGCCTGGGGAGGTGATGGTGGGTGCTGCTGTCCAGGCATGTGGAGGAGAAGACAGCTCTTGGCACCTCTCGGTGCCCTTTCCTAATGGAGCAGTGACAGTGCCACGTGTAAGCGCAGTGACGGCTCCCGCAGAGCTGCAGCTGCGGGAGGGCAGCGGGGTGGGTGGGGTGGTGAATCCTGTGGGATTCCAGAGTGCTGCTGTGCAGCGCAGGGCACTGCCCGCGGAGGTTCCCTCTCCCTCTCCCCACATTCCGTCGGGGCAGGGGCTCGTTGCCCCCGGGGGCTGCAGGGCCGCCGTGCAGGACCCTGGGCAGCGCTCTGTCCCGCAGGAGCTCGCCGGTCGGGCATGGGGCTGTCGTGGCCGAGCGAGCCGCTGGGCTCCCAGCAGTGCTACTACCGCCTGCACAGCAGCGTGGCCTCCCCGTGCAGCACCGAGTCCAACCCCTACGTGAGCCTCGACAGCAGCCCGGCCCCGTCCCCCAAGCACCGCCACTACTCGCTCAGCCCTCTGTCGCGACGGAAGAAGCTCTTCACCTTCTCCAGGCCCCCCCGCAGCCGCGACACGGATCGGTTCCTGGACGCCCTCAGTGAGCAGCTGGGACACCGCGTCACCATCGTGGATGATTTCCTCACTCCCGAGAATGACTACGAGGAGGTGAGCGCGGCACGGGGCGTTCGGGGCGTGGGCTTTGATACCCCGACCGTGCAGCTTCTGGGGACGCGTCCTGGGGCTCTGCGGGTGGCAGAGGGGGGCAGGACACCCCGCGGGCCGGGTGGATGGAGGATGAGGTGCCACCTCCAGCCTCTCCTCTCTCCCTCGCCCAGATGAGTTTCCAGGATGACCAGGGCAGCTATGTCACCAACGACGTCAGCAGCAGCGAGTACATCAGCAGCAGCGACGAGGGCAGCTCCCTGACCTACTCCACGCTCTCGGACCACATCCCCCCCCCGCCGCTCAGCCCCCCGCCGCCGCCGCCCCCCCTGCAGTTCCACGACCCCCAGACCGTCCCCACCAAGGCGGAGGCCGCGAAGGCCAGCGCGTCACCCGCCCCCAAATCCCTCGTCAGCCACCTGCACCCCATCCCGCCCCCGCCGCCCCCCCCGCCGCCCCCCCCGGTGCCCTGTGCCCCCCCCCTGCACCGGGGGCTGCTGCACCGCCGCAGCGAGTCCAACCACATGAGCGTCAAGAGGCTGCGCTGGGAGCAGGTGGAGAACTCGGAAGGGACCATCTGGGGACAGGTACGGCCCGGGGGCGGGGCGGGGGTGGGGTCCCAATCGTGCTCTGGGGTTGGTTACCTGTGCGGGCCTTCTTTTCATCCTTTGAATTGTTTGGACCCCGAACTGCCGGGCTGGGCAGAGGCCCTGGAAAGGCTGCAGTGTCCTGGGGGGCACGTGCTGTCCTGCCCTCGGGGGCTGACAGGGTCAGGAGCTGCCTTCAGAGGGGTTCTGCAGCTCTGGGAGGTTTTACCAGTGGGAAACAATGAAGATGGTTGGAGCAGAGTGATGGGAGAACACTGGAGGGGGGAAGCAGAGATGAAGGATGAGACAAAACGTGACAATCCTTTGGCACTGTGGACTTGAAGTGGTGCAGAACTGGCCTCGCTGGGCTTTACCTCCCAGCCTGTGTCTCTCCTGATGTTCAGCACATGGTGTATTTTCCGTGCCCTGAGCAGCAAGGGGGAACCTTCCAGTCCCACAGGCACTTGAAATCTTGCAGATCCCTCTCTCTGTCACTCCAGAGAGAAAGATGTTTTTCCCAGTGATTTTTATTTTTTAAGCCAAAAATTCCAGAAGTTTCTGGAATTCTCATTTTATCCATCAGTGCCCAAGTAGCAAGTGAAGGCAGAGATTCCCTGCAGGATTTCAGCTGTCAGGAGTCAATCTGCATGGCAGTGACCAAGTCTTCAGTCACAGGACAATGTCAGTACCCTGTCCTGTTTTTTTCTGGGGACACAGAGCTTGGTCTGGAGGACAGGGAATGGGCCCAGCACAGGCAGGCACTGTCAGGCTGTTGCCTGTGCCAGCACAGCTCCTGACTCTTCCTCCTCCTGCAGCTTGGGGAAGACTCGGATTATGACAAGCTGAGTGATATGGTCAAATACCTCGACCTGGAGCTGCACTTTGGGACACAGAAGCCCACGAGTAAGTACCTGAGCCCCAAAATAGGTCCTGGTACCAGCCAGAGACCAGGGAGTTGGGGGGAGCTGGGAGGAACTGGGGCTTGATGGGCAGCAAGGCAATGCCTTGTCTGTGACATCATACATGGCATGAATTTGTTCATATTCAGGATTTTGTGGCTGGTGGCACAGTGGATCATTAAGAAAGAGATGGTTTCATTCTCTCTCTTAATTGTCTTTGCTGCCATGACCTGTTTTCTCTCCACGTTTCATTGGGCAGTGAAACTCGGCTGCAGGGTTTCACCAACTGCAGCTCCGGTTGAAAAAGCTGAAAAAGCCATGAAATCATCAGCAGCACTTTTCTTTTTACACACATAATCTGTTGATTTCCCCCAAGAGCTGTGATGGGCACTGGAGCTCCCTGCCTGTCAGCCCCCCATTGCTCTGGCACTGGGGTCCCCTGAAGCCCCACCAGCTGGGGTATCCCACCCACTGGAGTTTCTGGGTGCCACAAACCCAGAGAGGGGGGTCCAGGCTGGAGGTGCAGAGTGGTGGTGGCTGGGGTAACATTCCAGTGGGGTGTCTGAGCCCTCCTGCAAGGGACACTGTGCCCAGCTGCCAGTGGAGGTGGGATAAAATGGGATTCTTTTCAGGGAACACCTTTTTGGAGATATTTCTGGGCAGTCTGGGATTTTCTGCATGTTTCACCTCTTGTTTTACCTTTTTCAGCTCCAACTGAGTCCTCCATTGAGGAGATCTTTGAATCACAGAATTCAAGGATTCCGGAGCCACTGCTGTGTGCAAAGCATCAGTTCTCCTCTCTTTCATTCATGGTTTCATTGCTTTCAGGACAGTTTTCTTCCTGCTGGAGCCGGCTGAGCCTGTCCTTACCCATGATTAAATCTTTCAGTTTCTCTTCCAGAGCCAACTCTCTTGCCTGAAAACTTTAAAAAGAAAGACGTGGTTGAAATTTTGTCCCACAAAAAGGCCTACAACACATGTAAGTAAACTCCAGAGGGAAGGTACCCCCAAAACAGGCCAGGTGGGACCAGGGATGTAGAGAACTGGAAAGGTAAAGGGAAGGAGGCTACATGAGCACAGTCCCATGGGCACAATTCCATGGGCACAATCCCATGGACATGATCCCATGAGCACAGCTTGGCTGGGATGGACTTTTCCTGCAGCCCAGAGCTCCTCCAGACTGGGTTCAGCACCATTAAGGGGAAGAAGTCGCCTTTATGGGAAAGGCTGGAGATGGGATGTGACTCACTGGCTGGGGAGGGAGGGGACAGAGCCTGCATGCCCCCCTGGGGTGAAGTGGGGCAGTGCTGCTTCTCCAGGATGTGCTTTTGGTAGGAAGGAGGGTGAGAGTGCTGGGTGGGACCTACAAGACCCCGATTCCCTGATCCCCTGATCCCTGGCTGTGGGGAAGGTGGGAGTGGGGGTTGTTTCCAGTGCAGCCCACCCTGACTGTGTGGGTGATACAGTGCCCTGGAGGGCCTGCAGGACCAGAGTGGCTCTTAAGGTCCCCTTGCAGCCTCTGCAGGGCTGTGGCAGCAGAAAGCCCTTCCTGTCCCAGTGGGCACATGGAGAAGGCCACCACCCTCACAGGGTGGAGGGACCGAGTTCACCTCCTGTCCCAGTCCTGCCAGGCGGTCTGTCCCCGGCACAGCCAGCCCGGGGCAGGGGTCCCGCGCTCCTCCCCTCCCCAGTGACGTGCCTCCCTTGCCCCCAGCCATCCTGATAGCCCACCTCAAGCTGTCGCACATCGAGCTGCGCCAGATCCTCATGACGATGGAGACGGACCGGCTGGAGCCCTCCCACATCAAGCAGCTGCTGCTCTACGCGCCGGACGGGGAGGAGGTGCAGCGCTTCCAGAGCTACAAGGAGAACCCCGGCAAGCTGAGCGAGCCCGACCAGTTCGTGCTGCAGGTACCTGCGGGCAGGGACGTGCTGCGGGAGCGGGGGGGCTGCGTGTGCCGTGTCCCCTGTCAGCAGGACACCGGGCACGGGGGGGGACGGGGGTAGCTGGTGGCACTGGTCACTGTGACCGCGGGGCAGAGGTGCTCGGGGTGATGCCTGAGGGATCTGGCAGCTCCCGTGAGGGCTGGTTTGGAACTGAAGAGTTACCCCCACGTTTGCTCCCTGGTGAGAGTGACTTCGCCCAGCTCTGATTTACTTTCTATTGCCAAAGTCACTCGTGGATGTGGCTGTGAAACTCCCTGTCCCGTGGCAGCAAACTGGCCCAGCTGCTCCACGTGTCACCTGTGCCAAGCAAGTGCATCCTGCTTCCATGTACAGGGCAACATGCCAAGAAAAGCACCGTGTAGGAGGGATTGTGGCTAATGGGGACGGTCCCTTTCTGCTCCTTTTGCTCCCAGATGCTGTCAGTACCCGAGTACAAGATCCGCCTGCGCAGCCTGCACTTCAAGACCACCCTGCAGGAGAAGACAGAGGAGATCAAAGCCAGCTACGAGTGCATCTGCAAGGCCTCCCTAGAGCTGAAAAGCAGCAAGAAGCTGGCAAAAATCCTGGAGGTCAGAGCAGTCCTTCCTTCCTGAAACAGTCACCATGGGCCCTTAGCACCCCACAGGAGCATCCCTGGGCAGCTGCAGGGCAGCTCCAGCCTTGGGCCCCTCCAGGACCAGCTGGGCCAGGGTCCATCCCCTGGTGTTGGGCTTGTGGGGGTCCTGGCCTCAGGAGGATGTGGGAGGGTGGATCACTGATGGCCACACACCCACCTCCAGCACAGGGAGGGCTGCAGGAGCCAGAAACGTGCCAGGCAGGGCCACAGCAGAGCCCACTGAGGCTGTCCTGGGCTGTGTTGGGGCTGGAGGATGTTTTGGGTCTGTCGCTGTGTGTGTCCCCACACTTGGGCAGCACTTCAGGCAGGTCCCTGGGGATGGCCAGAGCTTGTGCCAGCCCTGCTGTGGTGTGGGCAGGGTCCCCACAGGTGATTTTGGCATCCTGGGACAGGCTGTGCCTGGCAGAGAGAGAACATATCCCACTGTAGCTTGTCCTTGACCCTCCTGAGACGAGCTGCCCCAAATTACTGTCATTAAGCAATTCATTTGGTTTTGCCTTTAAAAAAAGCAGGTGGGATAAATGAGGTCACCATGTGACCAAATGCATTTCCAGAGGAGAGATGAATCTCCTTAGTGGCTCCTGGCCAGTAACCCCCCAACAATTCCTTAAATCCTTGGGGGCAGTGGCTGTCTGCACATTAATGGGTGGTGAACAGGAATTCAGAGCCCCAGGAGCTGAGAAATGGGATGATACAAGTGCAGGAGGTCACCAGCCCCTCATTCCCTGGTTTTCTCTTTGCAGTTCGTGCTGGCAATGGGAAACTACCTGAACAATGGGCAGCCCAAGACCAGCAAAACAACAGGCTTTAAAATCAACTTCCTCACCGAGGTGAGGCAGGGCAGGCTCCTCCTGGGCAGGAGGCACTGCCACTGGGAGCTCTGAGTGCCCCGTGCAGCAAACCTGCCCTAAAAGACCCCTGAGTGCAGCGGCTGCCAGAGGGGGGACGGGGGAGGTGGTTGGATTGACCCATAGGGGTGTCTTCAGAGAGACCCTTATGGGGCTTTGATGCTTCGGTGTGTTGGGGAATCCAACCTCAGGCTGGCCAGAGCCCACAGCTGTGGGGTGGGAGAAGGAGGTTTTCATCCCACGTGGGTTGTGGTGGGAATCCTGAGGGATGGGGGACAGGGGGGCAGCCCTGCCCTGTGGGAGGGAGCATCTCCACGCTGCTGTGTGAACATTAAATGTGCCATTTAACCATTAACCACGTGACATGGCCGGGCACTGCCTTGCACGTGAGCGGGGTGAGCCGGGACCCCGAGGGAGGGACACCCCGAGCATGTGGGGAGACCCACCCCCTGTGCAGGGGCACCTCCTCACTGCTTCTGCTTTGCTGCAGCTGAACACGACCAAGACTGTTGATGGGAAATCCACCTTCCTGCACATTCTTGCCAAATCCCTTAGCCAACACTTCCCAGAGCTCCTGGGCTTTGCCAAGGATCTTCCGACAGTGCCGCTCGCTGCCAAAGGTAAAGGAAGAGAAGCACCTGCAAGCCCTGTGCCTCCTTGCACTGCCTCGGGGTTTGGTTTGGGTCTGGGGTCAGCCATGAGCTGCACAGCGTTGGCATGAGCAGGATGGGAGCCAAAACAAGTGAGGAATAGTCCTGAGTGAGAGGACAGGGTAGGGACCTGCTTCATGGAAAGGGCTGTCCAGCCCTGGCACAGCTGCCCAGGGCAGTGGTGCAGTCCCCATCCCTGGGGGGATTTAAAAGCTATGTAGATGTGGCACTTGGGGACATGGGTTAGTGGTGGCCTTGGCAGTGCTGGGGGAACAGTTGGACTGGATGATCTTAGAGGGCTTTTCCAAACTAAATGATTCCACGATTCTGTGAATTTAAATAATGCTGTGAATCTCTGCAAAGCACAAGCTGCATTCCTGTTGCACACCATTCCCTGCTGTTTGTGAGCAATTCCCTTGGGAATTAGTGCTACAGTGGATAAATAAAGGAGCAAATTCAGGCCTGGAACAGGACACTTCCACTTGAGGAAGGTCTGTACCTGTAGCTTTCCCAGCTGGAGTTTATATCTGGCTAACTGTTAAGTGACACTCCTGTCACTGGAGGCTCCCAGCTCCTGCCACTGTATCACCCCTTGTCCTGTGTCCCCCTGTCCCCTCCCAAGTCCCTGTGTGTCCATCACTGCCCTCGTGCTGGTGAGTCCCACATGCTCCTCGTCCTTGGCACGGCCCAGGATCCTTTTAACATTCTTGGTATCTCTTGGTCTGAGCACCAACAGCTGCTGGCAACGTGCTGATCCCATCAGGACAGTCTGGTTGTGCCTGGACAGCACGGACAGGTTGTGCAGAGCCCTGCAGACACACAGCCCGACCCCCTGACTGACAGCCCACACTCATTGTCTGTGCTCTGCCATGGGAATCAACCCAACCCATGCCCCCAACACTGCTGACTCCTGTCTTCCTCTACAGTGAACCAGAGGACACTGACAGCCGACCTGAAGGACCTGCACACCACGGTCAGTGACATCCAGCTGGCCTGTCACAACATGCCAGCCACTGCGGAGGACAGGTTCGCCATTGTCATGACTGTATCCTTCTGTCACAGGGGCAGGTCACCAGGGTGGCTCAGTGCCCCCCAGGGAAACCATTCTATTGTCTTTGTGGCTCCTTGGGAAGCAGCTGGGCTGTGCCTGGCACCGTCTCAGTACTTTTGGAAAACTCCCTCATTCTCAGCCGGCAGGGAAACAGATTCTGTGGTGCCCACCGGCTCAGCTGCCCCTCTATGGCACAGCCCCAGTGCCAGGGAATGTGCCACAGTGCCAGGGAATGTGCTGGGTTGTCTGTCCCTCAGAGAAGCACCATCAGGGATAGCTGAGCTGCAGCACCTCCACATGTGTGTGTGCAGCACGTCTGTGCTGACACCTGAGCTGGGACCCAGCCACTGATAAGAGGTTGATAAGTGATTCTGATCCGTACCAGATCCACAGAACAGCTGTTTGTCCTTAAGCCAATTCCCTCAGTCCTTCCTGGAGAGTGCCCAGCCTGCCATGCGGTCTCTGGACGACCTGCAGCACAAGGCCATGGAAGAGTTCAGCAAGGTGTTGTCCTTTTTTGGGGAAGACTCGAAAATGACAACTTCTGAAGCTTTCTTTGGCATCTTTGCAGAATTCATGAGCAAGTTTGAGGTGAGCTGAACCTTTCAAAGCCAGCCTGGGGCCCCCTGTGAAGTGTCAGTGAGGTGTTTTACTTGGGTGTGAGCGGTGGGAACGAGATGGGGTTTTGTGAGCACCTATACCCGAGTGTCTGCAAGGGCAATTTTTATAACACTGATAAAATGCAATTTTTCTAACATCCAAGTTGGCTGGCAGGGGTGGGAGGCTGAGGGAGGGCTGGTGGTCCAAGCACCAGCCCCAGGCAGGATAATGAAGTTGATCACAGCATCCCAGAACAGTTTGAAACAGACCTTAAAGCCCATCCAGTGCCACCCCCTGCCATGGGTAGGGACACCTCCCACTAGCCCAGGTTGCTCCAAGCCCCGTCCAACCTGGACTTGGACACTCCCAGGGATGGGGCAGCCACAGCTTCTCTGGGCAACCTGAGTGCCCTGGAACCTCCTCCCTGCCCACAGCAGCCACCCATGCCCCACACAGTCCCTCTCTCTCCCCCCAGCCCGTGCCCCACACTCACCCTCTCCCTCTCTCCCCACAGCGGGCTCTCAGTGACGTGCAGGCGGGCGAGAGCCAGCGCAGCCCCAGGATGACCTCTCCCCTCGCCTGGTGAGGGGCCTGCAGTGACCTGAGCTGCCACAGTTCATTGCCAACAAAGTGCAATTTGCTCCTGTTGAGTTTGGTTGTAAATACGCTGCTGCCACCTGCTCCCACCCAGCAGAGCCACGGGCGGAGGGGCCGGGGCAGGTGGGCACTGAGCAGGCACTGCTGGTGACAGTGGGTGGTGTGAGGGTGAGGCACGGGGACACAAAGGCAAACACTGCACTGGGCTTGATGACAGCTTTTTTAGCATCCTCCATCTCCAGTGGATTCCTGAGTCGAGGATTTCAGACCCATCTGGTGAAACTCCACTCGCTCGAGTTTCCAGAAGAAGTGAACTTCCCCACGTCCCCCTGGCCATGGCCCAGCACGGGGGGCTCTGCCCAGGCAGGCACCACTCGCCCCGCCAGCCTTGGGGCCAGGGTTAAAGCCCAGCCACAGAGTCCCTGGGAAGCCAGAGCAGGTCAGGCAGGGGAGGGGGTGTGGGGGATGAGGAGAAGGGATGCCACCAGTGCCTGCTCCCCCAGGACCCTGAGTAACAATACTGCTGAGCTGCTCTCCAGTCCCTCCCCAATCCTGTCTGCCCTGGAGCAGAGCATGTGGGGCTGGAGCTCCACCTGAACAGACTGTAACAGTGGAACAGACATCACTGGAGGTGATCTGCAGGCTTTAATTCCCTGCCATTGCCAGCCAGTGGCAATGGAAAGCAATAGGACCTTGCAGAACCCTTCTAACATGTCCATGTGGTCCCAAGTACGGATCTACCTACCCAGCTTCATCCCGCCCATCAGCTTTGCTTAAAGCTGTGCCAGAGGCTGATGGATCTTGAAAGCTTCTCAAGAGTTTAACACATCAGCACAAGGCTTATGGAACTCGCCAGCAGCCAGAAATCCCTGAGCATTTTGGTGCCTCCTTGGAAAGCACAGAACCCCTGGTAGCCTGAAAATGAGTGGGAGTCCTCTGCAGCCCCAAGTGCCTCTCCAAGGCACAGCAGAGACAGCAGGAAATGCATCCCCTGCCCTCCTCCAGTCACTTCCAAGAGCTGGAGTCCTGAGTCCCTTTACTGTTCATGGTGACCATCCCAGGGAACTCCCGAGGTGTGCATGTCCATCCTCCAGTGTCCATGTCCTTCTCTCAAGGTGCATGTGTGTCTTTCACTGAGTCTGGCTGTCACTGAATTCCCATGTGGGATGGAGGGGGAGCAGCACCCCATGGCCAGTGCGTGCCCCTGAGGGTGACAGGGTGCCCCGAGAGCTGCTGGCAGCAGACCCCAGTGCTGCTGTGAGACATCACTCTGTGCAAAATGCATCCATTGCCTTCCAAACCTGTCCCGCTCCCACATCCCCCCCATGGCAGTGCCCCAGCAAACCAAGTGTAGGGACCCCCCTCCCCATTGCCAGAGCAAGGGCTCGTCCTGCAGCTCCGCTCAAGGACACGACCACCAACCGGTGCATTATTTCTGGGAGACCTTACGACCATCAAATCTCCAGGTTTTGGTATTTTTTTAAACCCTGCTGTAGAAAGTGAAGTATATTTTCACAAGTGTTCTCCGTTTATACAGCTTTAAGTGCCAGGTAGTGTGTAGCCTTCTGTTCCCAGAGGTCCAGACCTGTCCCTGCCCCGATGGAGGTGACAAGGCCACGCTCCCTCTGCTCCATTTTCCCTCTTGGATGTTGCACACTGCATTCCATTGATTTTTTTCTTTTCTTTTCTTTTTTTTTTTTAAATTACATTCATTGTTTAAACCACCGGAGGTTCTTTGAAGCTGTCATGACAGTAACTGCTGTACATAGATTTTGCTACATGTTGTAACTTTCCGAGATAGTTAGAACTCCAACCCCTTTGGTATTTTTATGTGATATTTTCAAAGAACCAGAACTTCTGGTTATATGATTTGATAATGGGACTCTGTATATTCACAATTCAGTCTCAACCCAACGCCTATGTGCTACTCCCAAAATAAAGCTACTGCCTTCTGCCTCCTGACTTTATGGGCCTCTGTCTTCTGTCCAAAATTGCTGCCGTGATGGTGTGAGGAATTCTGCATCTGGCACTTGTGCAACTGCACTTGTTAATGTTGGCCCTTTACACCTGCAGAAGAGAGACACAGGGTCTCACCTGCCTGGGCTGGGGCAGAATCACTGCCTAAAGGACCTCAGCATCCAGGCTGGTGTGATCAATATGAGCAGCAAATTCTTAAAATAGTATGGATTTTTTCCTCCAGCCTTCAGAAGAAAACATTTAATGAGCATATGAGCCAGTGAATTGTTTCCCTCTCAAAAGGAATTCTTGGCTGAGGTTGAGTTTATGTCCCAGGAGTCATTTATCTCCCCTGACACTAACAGCAGATAGATAGGGAGCAGCTCCATATCAGATGTCCTGGTTGTAGATTAGCTGGTTTACAGCAGCCTGCTCGATCCCTGGGTGCTCCCCAGAGGCTGGAACATGGCTCTGTGCAGAGTTATCCAAAATAGCCCCTGCTGAGCACGTGCATCTTCCCATCCGCACGCAATCCTGAGTGACATGCTCCAGGGGAGCAGGGAGGTTGGATTAGGTGACCTCCCGTGGTCCCTTCCAGCCTGAACCATCCTTTGATTCTCTTTGAAGTGCTCAAAGCCCTCCTGATGTTTCCTCAGCCCTCCTGGCTGATCCCACCTGGCTCTGCTGCAGCCCCAGGAGCCTGAGCTGCCCAGTGTGGCTGTCACACCTCCCACTGCCCGGGCTGAGCCCACAAACCACCCCCAGAGTGATGTCCCAGAGCCCCCATGGCACTGTGTCCCACACAACAGCCTCATCATTCCCTGCACGCTCCCATTGCTGGGTTTGGTAACTGCAGACATGAGGTAATTCCTCCCTGGCCCTGGCACTGGCCAGGCACTCTCCTTGGAGCCTCAGCCCAGCCTGAACAGAATTCCTGCGTCAGCCCTGTCACGGGATCATCCTCACAGGAAAGCCTGTCCTTGGAAAGGAAATAACAACTTGGGCAGCAGCCGGGGCCGGCGCCGGGAGTGCAGCCGTGGCTGCTCCTGCTCCAGGGGTGCCACTGCCCTCCCCTGGCACAGACCGGGAAACAGTGACCCTGGAAATCCAAAACATCGGATTATTTAAGGCTTTTCACTCTTTCCTGCAAGAAAGGTGAAAAAGACCTCAAAGAGGAAATGATAAGCTCGAGTAAGTCACTGTGAAAAGAGGATCACAGCTGGGATTCCAGGCTGGCACCTCCATGGCAAAGTGGAACCACATTCGAACCCTCCCTCCAAGTATCTGGATAATAGTTTGAATGGCCTTGATCTCTAATTATTTTCCAGGTGCCAAGAAAAATGCCAAAGAGACAAACAGAGATCTCAACTTCAGGTTGGAAGGGCTGGAGGTCAGGAAAAAGTGGCACAGACTGGGAGGCAGCATTTGCAGCCCCTGAGGATCCACCTTGTTCTAACACCATTTAGGAAAATCTGGGGTTTCCAAATATTCCCAATGGCAGGATTCAAAGGCCTTGTTACATTCATCAGAACTGTGAGTGGGAAACATGAGATAAAATACAGATACTGGGTTTTTCATGGAATCATCGAATCCCAAAATGGTTTGGGTTGGAAGGGACCTTGAAGATCATCCAGTGCCACCCCCTGCCATGGGCAGGGACACCTTCCACTAGCCCAGGTTGCTCCAAGCCCTGTCCAACCTGGCCTTGGACACTTACACGGATGGAGAAGCCACAGTTTCTCTGGGCAATCTGTGCCAGGGCCTCACCTCCCTCACAGGGAAGAATTTCTTCCCAATATTCCATCTAACCCTGCCACTCTCAGGTTAAAACATGCCCTTAGGGGGTCACCTACAGTAAAATTCCCGTTGGTAACTCCACTGTTGGGACATGGAATAAGTTTGTGTGAGGACAGTGCTCGTGCTCCATCTGCCCTCCCAGCCCAGGAGTTACCTGCCCAGCAAGGGGCTTCTCAGCAGTGCTGCCTGGGGCTCCACACACCCAGTCCAGGGCTTTGTGAGCTGCCTCCTGCCATGGTCTCTCTGTGCTGCGAGGTCCCTCTTCAGCATCACTCTCTGTGTGTTTTGGCCCCAGTGGTTTGTCAGGATCTTCAAACAGATGATGCTGAAGACAAATTTCCAGCCTGGCCCAGAGGGGGATTTGATTCTGGGATTAACCTACAGCCTCAGCAGTGTGTTACAAATCCCAGCCCGGATGGATCCTGCTCTTTGTAAGGCTCAGGCACAAACACAGGGACAGGACCAGCGGTCAGCTCCTCCCTGTGCCACGGGCTGTCAGCTCCAGAGAACATCAGCACGGATTTTTTATTGTTCTGTGTCCCTTCTGTAGCTGCACAGATTGCTTAAGAGAATGGCACTCTGTGGAGTTTGACCCGAGAGCCCTGATAGTGAAAATAATACACTTCTCACCAGAGCCACGGGAGACCAAAAGAGTAACTTCGGTCAATTAGTTTAACTTTGACTATAAATATTCCTTCTCATTCCTTGTGACCCTGTTAACAGCTCTGCTGGCAAACCCCGATTCTCTGGCAATATTTAAGCTGCCTGTCAGTTGGCAGAGCCCGGTGGTGCCCGGCGCGGGGAGCAGAATAAGACCCAGCTGAGCACAGTAAGTTTCCTT
The DNA here is from genome assembly GCF_036250125.1 of Pseudopipra pipra. NCBI lineage: Eukaryota > Metazoa > Chordata > Aves > Passeriformes > Pipridae > Pseudopipra > Pseudopipra pipra. The sequence goes on from NC_087564.1 coordinate 15,893,159, forward strand.
TCGGCTTCTACCTCGAGTGGGGGAGCTCCGGTCGGGTTTGGGGCTGGCGCTGGGCTGCTCTCGGCCTGGGTGAGCAGTGGTGTCTGCAGGAGGTGGATGGACCTGGGAACGCTTTAACAAACCTGTTGAGGAGGCATTTAGAGCGCCACGGTGCCGCCGGGTTCCTCGAGAGCCACGTGGGCTGCGTCCCCCCGGCACCGTTGATAAAGGGCAGCTTCAGCGGCTTCATTTCAATGCCACGGATGTTCCTTCCTCACAATCTCTGGCGAGGAAAGCGCCGCCGCCTGTGCCAGGCACCGAGGGAGAGCAGGCTGTGAGCTGAATTCACAAAACGGGCAAAATTTCCACTGGGCCGTGGTAGAGTTGGGACTGGAACCAGAGCAGCCGCCTCTGCTGTTTTCCTACCACCAGCCTGCGTGCTGGCTCGGGAGTGCACGGGGAGCTTAACAGGCACCTGTGCTCAGCTCTGGGAACCTCCCCCAGAGCGCATCCCACCTCTCCATGTTTACTGACAGGCACAACATGCCTGCAGAGCTCTGTCCTGCTCTGCACGTGTCTCGGAGGGAGCAGACCCTGCCCACCCGTGTGGCTGAGTCCTGAGTGTGAGCGAGCGTGTGTAGCTGCAGCACTGGCTGCCCCTCGAGTGCAACCCAGAGCAGGACTTTGATGACCCTTGTGGGTCCTTTCCATGATTCTGTCATCCTATGGCCTCCCGAAACAGCAGTATCAGAGGGAAAGTGGGAGGTGTCAGAGTGGGGTTAGCAACTTCCCCAGGCTGACATACCAAACCCTGTTTTTCTTTTCCTAGTTAGAGGATAAGCATGCCAGTAAAAACTCGGCAGCAGCCAAGACACATTGGCTCTTAAAGAGGTAAGATAGCACTGATCTGGTCATCAGTGCTCTGCATCCTTGCCAGGCAGAAGCTCCCAAGGGAGTGGGATCCAGGGGGTTTATAAGGCACAGAAAAGGCTCTGCCAAGGTGCTGCAAGTCCCTGCACCTCAGCACCGGGTGAGGCCGGCGGCAGTTGTGACACACGTGGCTGTGGGACAGGTCCTGGTCCGGGCTGTGCTGCACTCCCGGGGCTCAGAGGCAGAACTCGTTTGGCTGCTCGTCCCATCTCCCGTGCCGAGTGCCCCGGGCTGCTGCAGGCCACCCCTCGCCCCACCTTCGTCAGCTTTCTGCAGGGGGTAGGCTTATAAGTGTCTCCTTGCAAGTGCAAGAGAGGCCTAAGGACACGGCCAGCTGTGCAGGGCAGGGACCAGCAGACACCCGGCACGGCCGTCCCGGTGACACCAGGGCTGGGGCCAGGGCTGAGCCGGGGCAAGGCAGTGCCAGGGCTGGTGAGTGCTGGTCCTGCTCCTCTTTGGAGGAACCATCTCCTTGGCTCAGCAGGGTAAGAGGAACGATCCCAAACCTGCTCTGTGTGGCACTGAGGGTTCTCTGGGGACCGACAGCAGCCACTGCCGAGCCAGGGGCTGTCTGAGGTGGCCCTGGATGCCACTCACCTCCTGTCCTGCTCTCAAAGTGCGGCTGAGCCGAGCTGAGGGGAGGAGGAAACTGCTGGAGCAGTTCATGTGCCTTCACCTCCCACGGCTTGTCACCAACGGCTCTCCACAGCCACAGTTCTGGCAGCAGCTGCTCCCTGAGGCCAGTCCTGCAGCGCTGCAGCAGTGGGACCCTCAAGCTCTCATCACCAGCTCTGCCACATCCCGCTCCTTTCCTCCACATATTTCAGCTATTTCTACCTTCTCTCTTATGCACCTGTTTCTCCTCAGAAAATTGCATAAGAAATCCCACCAAGTCATGCTGTCCTGACTGGTGGCAGCATCTCCACATCACAGAAAGGGTGAAGACAAGATCCTTCCCCACAGCTCCGGCACGAGCAGCTGGAGCCAGAGCTGAGAACCCTGAATTCCTGAAGGAACAGTCACCACATTCCCTGGGCTGCCACATCCTCCTCTAAGCATGTCACCTGTTCTTTAACAGGTTTATGCACCAGGACCAAGGAGTGCTCAGCCTGCCTGAGAAGCCATGGAGCCCACCAGTGTCCCCCCGGCCTCTGTGACCCCCTCGTGGGACGCGTTCCCGCAGCAGACGCTGGAGCCCGTCGACATCGCTGTCCTCGTGCTCTACTTCCTCTTCGTCCTCGCAGTCGGGTTGTGGGTAAGCAAACACTGTTAAAACCTTCCTGTGTGCCTTGTTATGCTGAAAAACATGGCTGGCTTGGCCTCAAATTATTTTACTTTGGCTGGAGTCAGGCTTCACTTCGCTGGATTCAACTGAACAAGCGCAAAGAGGGAGTTTACAGGTTGTTCCCCTGACCTTGGCCTGGGGAAGTGTCCTGACTGCTCCACTGGAGAGCTGGTCAGCCCTCTGTTTGCCAAGGTTTTGAGAACCCTCGTGAGGAAGAGGCTGTCTGAGTACACAGTATTGCTAATAATAATGTTTTGTTCATCCAGGAAGGAATTGCTGTGCTATAAATCACCTGTGCTTGTCCACAGGGGTCCCGACAGCAGATTCCACAAATTAAAAATGCTGTCTGTGTATAATTAAGGCAGAAGGACATCCTTTGGCATGGCTTTTGTAACAGCAAGAGCACAACCTGGCTGCCAGGAGGCAGAGATGAATAGCTGCTCCCCTCACACACGGTGCATCACTCTCAGGGTATTGCATGAATCTGTCTGAGGCAGAGGAGTCCGTGGGTCATACATGCCATGTCAAGCATTCCTCCTGGCTGCACCCAATACCTGAGGATTCCACAGTTCTTGCCCAAAAGTATTTGCCTTCCTTTCTGATCTGGAGGGACTTATTTCACTTATCACAGAAAACATTCAATCAGGATGCTGAGATGATGGAAAAGTTTGTGTGTGGCTCAGGGCACTGGTTGGTCCCATCCCTCCTCCCCCAGGGTTTCCCAGCAGCAACTGTCCTTCAGGAAACCCTTCGCTCCCATCTGATGACAGTTCAGTGTCCTGTGGGGAAATTTCTGGGTGATGCCCTGAGCAGCCCCCAAACAATGGCTGAATCCTTGTCCCTGTTTTCTGCTCCCAGTCCATGTGGAAGACGCAGCGCAGCACCGTCAAAGGCTATTTCCTGGCCGGAGGACAGATGGTCTGGTGGCCTGTGAGTATCTGTGTGGTCACCCTGCCCGTGCCCCTGGGCTGCAGCCACACTGACCAGCACCTCTGCCCAAGTAGAGCTTGTTTGTCCAAACAGAAGTAAATAAATAAACATCACTCCCATGTTTTGGACCCAGTTACATGCTGGCTTCTTCCCCCACATTTGAGACTGGGGAAGTGGAGCTGATGCATGGTCATGAGTGGGGGAACAGCAACACTGTGCTCTCACCAGGCTGAGAACAATGCCCTGTGCCAGGGCCAGACCTGATTTTCTGTGCTTCTCCAGGTGGGCGCATCCCTGTTCGCCAGCAATGTTGGAAGTGGCCACTTCATTGGCCTGGCTGGGTCAGGAGCTGCCTCGGGAATTGCTGCAACAGCCTACGAGTGGAATGTGAGTGTGCACAGGGTTGGAGAGCCCTCCCCGTGCTGGACAGGGGGGCCCCAATGAGTCACCACAGCAGGGCACAGCCCTGGCACCTCTGGCATTCCAGATCCTGCTGCCCAAGCCTGAAGTCACCAGCTGTGGGGGAGATGAGTCCCTGTGTCCCTGCTGATCCATGGGACCAGAGCCTGGACCTTCCTCTCCGACCTCCCTTTCCCTTGGTTTGCAGGGGATGTTCTGTGTCCTGGTGCTGGCCTGGCTGTTCCTGCCCATCTACATCGCATCGGGGGTAAGTCGGGGGGTGTTGTGTCCCTCTGCTGTTCATCTGCACCACCGGTGTGCCTCGGGCTGCACCTCTCCTGCTCTGCCTGTGGCTCCTGGATGGAGCTGTGGGACACCCGGCTGCTCCTGTGGCTGCTCCAGTGGCTGCTCCTGTGGCTGCCCCAGTGGCTGCTCCACTGTCCAGGCTAACGGGCAGCAGAGCTGCTCCCTGGGGCCAGCATGGTGGGTGTGGGGGGTCAGACTGCTCTGTAGCCCCTGGCAATGGGTAGAGTTGCTCCATCTCCTGAGGAGGTGGATGGATGCCCCTGTATCCTGGTTTATAGTGAGCCCTGTGCCAGACATCACAGCAAAGCCAGTGCTTACTAAGCTGCTGTGCTGGCCTAAGTCAGCAATTGAGAGTCAAATACCAACCCAGGGCAGCTCTCAGGGCCCTTCTGGTCTCCTACCAGTGCAAACACCCACATGGCTCCCTGGGTGAGCCCTTGGCAGCTCTGGGAATGACCACGTCCCTCCCCTGAGCTGTGTCTCTCCACAGGTCACTACCATGCCCGAGTACTTGAGGAAACGTTTTGGAGGCAAAAGGATTCAGGTGTTCCTGGCAATTCTCTACTTGTTCATCTACATCTTCACCAAAATATCAGTAAGTAGAAAAAAAGGGAAATGGTTTGAATTTAATTCACTTTGGAAGTGTGGGCTGAGCAGGGAGGCTGAGAAATTCAACCAGTGGCACTTCCCTGGGTGAGCAGAGAAGGGTTTATTGTCAAAATGCCCAAGGAAGAGAGACTGTAGTTGTTTTGAGAACTGACTTAAAAAAGAACAATTTCTTTTTTTGCCCATTAAGCACCTGAATGCATGAAACTGTTCCCATTCTGATCCTTGCTCCTCCGCAGTCCTGAACAATAGTTCCTGTAAAGGTGGAGCTGTGACTGTGGATGAGGTTGTTGTTAGATTTTGCTCACCCAGTTTTTCCCCTTTTGCCCATCTATTGCCTGTGCAGACACCAGGTGCTGTTTTTTAGGATGGAGAATGACGTAGGAACTGGTCCAGGGTTAGGAGAAAAGTGTTCAGTGATTTCTTGCACCTGTTTGAATACATAACTGAATCAACTCTTGCACAACACCTTGGTGGCTGTTCATTAACAGCCCAGCAGGGCACGGATCCGTGAAAATAGATCCTGCTGGGGCTTCTCCTGCACAGAGGGGCCACAGTGGGACATGGTCTGTGACCTTCCCTCTGCCCCCCCTGAAACTTTCAACAAAGGGAAGTGGCTTTAAACTAAAAGGGTGTAGGTTTAGATTAGATCCTGGGAAGCAATTCTTCCCTGTGAGGGTGGTGAGGCCCTGGCACAGGTTGCCCAGAGAAGCTGTGGCTGCCCCATCCCTGGGAGTGTCCAAGGCCAGGTTGGGTGGCTGGAGGAAGGCTCAGGTTCTCCTCTAGATAAGATTGACTATTTGATGGAATGTCTGATAATACAATTCCTGTGTTCAGGATGATTTTACACCTGCCTGTCCTCCTGTGGTTGGCAGTTTACCTGTCCTAAACTCTCCCAAACCGCAGCATTTTCACGTAGCTGCAGAGCTGGTTGGTCAGGGCTGGGCCCAGCCCCGAGGACACTTTTCCTGGTGACCTCCCTGTCCCCATGGCAGCAGGGAGGAATCCACAGATGGGTGCTGAGGTGCCTGGGGAGTTTGTAGCAGGTGCCCCAGTCCCCCCCTAGCCCAGCCCAGCCCAGCTCCCCCCCCTGCTCACTGGTGCTCAGGGGAAGAGATAAGCTCACCCCACCCAAATGCCTTTCTCACAGAGAGCTGTGCACTCTCCCCTTCCTGTGACAGCCCCATCCTCCCCTCACTGTCACCCCTGTGACCAGCAGTAACAATGAACTGGCTGAAGAGTGACCTGTGCCCAGCCCTGCTGGTGGAGGGCAGGGTGGCAGGGGCTGGGGCTGCAGGGGCTGTGCCCAGGGGAGCCGGGGGGCCACGAGCAGCTCCAGGCCAGGCTGGGCCCAGCACAGGAGATGGCTTGGCCAGCTAAATGTCCACTCTTTGAAGGGCCTGGTAATGCCATGGCTGCAGCTGTGCCACTGTCCTTTGCTGCAGGTGGACATGTACGCCGGGGCCCTGTTCATCCAGCAGGCCCTGCACTGGGACCTGTACATCGCCGTGGCGGGGCTGCTGGCCATCACTGCCATCTACACCGTGTCAGGTACGGCCAGGGCTCCCCACCACACGGCCTGCCCAGGGAGGGACACACCCTGCCAGTGTCCCAGGCCAGGCTGGACGGGGCTTGGAGCAACATGGGATAGTGGAAGGTGTCCCTGCCCACGGCAGGGAGTGGAACAAGATGATTTTTAAGGTCCCTTTCAACCCAAACCATTCCAGGATTCTGTGATTCATGACATGCACTGTGTCCTTGGGGTAGGAGTCCTGCATCCCCTCCAACCTGGTTCTGCCATGAATATGGATACTGGGGGGGGACCAATCAAAAACTCCCCTTTTTAGAAAAAATTGCCAGGTGAGAGTAAGTGAACCTCCCTCACAGGCCACCCTAGGTGGGAGCATGTCAGCCCTGCTTTAAGGAGCAGCTCTGCTCCAGTCCAGGCATTTGCAGGATCCATTTTCCTCAGGCTCTCTGGAGGTGTGAGGGATTTACAGGACAATGAGCCGTGTAATGCGGAAAGACTCCAGTCTTGGATGCCCTTTCAGGGCTTACAAGTGGCCAAATGGAAAACAGCCACGCACGGAGCAAGCAGAGATCCCAAACAAAGAAAGGTTATTGCTTTCCCAGTGCTCACCCCCATTGATGAAAAATCACCTCCCCTTTCTTTCTTCTCCTCCTTTTGCAGCCTGGGCTTTGTTTTGGAGCTTTTCCATGTATTTCCTGTAGAATTATTTCTACTGGACTTCGGTGTTTAGTGACCAAATGGTGACTCATGATGATTCAAACCACTGGAAATTCCAGCCAAAGTGTCTTTGGCCAAACTGCCCCTCAGCAGAGCGAGAACCCCCTGGCCAGGCTGGGGGCTCGGCTTGTGCTGCTGGGCAAGAACTTCTGCAAAGTGTGAGCTGCTCCAACAGAACCAACCCAGCTTACCCCAGTGTGGTGCCTCTTTGCTCCCCCAGGTGGCCTGGCAGCCGTGATCTACACCGACGCTCTGCAGACCCTCATCATGCTCATCGGGGCCGTGACTCTCATGGTCTTCAGTGAGTGTTTCCCTGGGGGTTTATCACTAAAAATATGATAAAAGCTTTACCAAGTTAAATAATAGGAAGAAACCCCTCCCTGTGAGGGTGGGGAGGCCCTGGCACAGGTTGCCCAGAGAAGCTGTGGCTGCCCCATCTGTGGAAGTGTCCAAGGCCAGGTTGGACAGGGTCTGGAGCAACCTGGGCTAGTGGAAGATGTCCCTGCCCATGGTAGGGGATGGGACTGGATGACCACTTGTGTAACATTACCCACAGCCAACTAGACACTGAAATCAGAGTTCTGACCTGGGAAGATGCAATAACAGCTTCTCATGACCCGTTTTAGGCTTTATTGAAGTTGGTGGCCTGGAAGGTTTGCAGACAAAATACTTCAATGCCATTCCCAGCACCCGCAAGGAGAACAGCAGCTGTGGCTTGCCCAGAGAAGATGCTTTTCACATCTTCAGAGACCCTGTTCACTCTGACCTTCCCTGGCCAGGAGTTTTGGTGGGAATGACCATCCCATCCCTGTGGTACTGGTGCACAGACCAGGTGGGTCACTGCTTGTTTCTTTGGTTGGTTTCAAGAAAATGCTGTTGGTTGTTTGAAGCTGATTACAAACCTTGGGGTTGCAACATCACCTGGACTGATTTACTATTTCTTATGGGAATTTAGTAAAATCTGCTTGCTTCAATACTAAAAATGCAAAAGTTGATATGCACAACTGAATGTTGGGAGTCATCTCAACATAAAAAGGGATGAGAGTGTGTTTGTGAGTCAATCCCAGTCTATAAAGATTTTTTTGGTTGGTTTGTTTTTTAACTTGAACCTTTCACTCCTTGCAAACCACCTGTCCCCTTCTCAGCTTTCCAGGGGTCTGTCTCCCATCCCTCCTAGTGACACCATCAGAGCCAGGAAGATGAAGATCTAAGTCACCTTTTTATGTTCCTATTGTGTTTTCTTGCTCTTTTATTTAACTCACTCTGCTCATTTCAGACTCTATCCTGCTGCTGCCTTGGCCAGGCTTATCCGTAGGGTCAGGGAATTCCCCAGTGCAGGAAGAATAGAAAATTCTGAGTATGGTCAGCTGGGGATGAGGTTCTGCAGCACAGTGTCCTGCCAGGCTCAGCTGGGATGGCACAAGCAGTGCCTTTCAGGTCTGTGTTCCTGTAAGGTGCTCAGGATCCAAAACAACCATAAAGCCACAGCCAAGCCATGTGATCACCCATCTGGGACTGCCACAGCTCAGTGGAGATCAAAGTCGGGATCGCTCCATCCCAGCCAGCTCCTCGCTGCTGGCAGCCAACCAAACCCATTTCTTCATTCCTAGGTCATTGTTCAGAGGTCCCTTGCTGCCAAAAACCTCTCCCATGCCAAAGGAGGCTCCTTGATGACCTCCTACTTGAAGATTTTGCCCCTCTTTATGATGGTAATGCCAGGCATGATCAGCAGGGTTCTCTTCCCAGGTAAGTGCTGAGAGAGAGATCTGTTCCCTCTCTCTGGCTCTGCCTCCTCCACAGAGCTGGAGCAACTTTACTGAATAAGTTGAGAGGTTCCAATGCATCAAATGCCCAATGCACGAAAAAATTTTCTTCCAGTTACAAACTGGAGAATGCAGATCCTGCTACAGCAGCCCCAGACATCTCTGTGTTGAGATGGTCCTCTGCCATTTGCTGGAAGCTTCCCAAGCTCTCCAGCATTTTCCTTAAAAAGCAGTTTACAACATTCAGCAGAGTAACTTGTTTAGACACATGGTTTACTGTGGTTGGGGAATGCTGCCTCTCACTCCCCACTGCTTATTTCAGATCTGGTGGCTTGTGCAGATCCGGAAAATTGCCAAAAAATCTGTGGCAACCCATCTGGCTGTTCAGATATCGCTTATCCCAAGCTGGTGTTGGAGCTTCTGCCTGTAGGTAAGAGCTGGTGCTGGCACTGGTGGGTTCTGTACACTCCAACCACAGGTTGAGTGAGAGAAGTACAGAGAGGAAAATACCCTGAAACTCATTTCAGTGGGGTTTGTGTTGGGTTTGGTGAGACAGTGGCAAAGGGCAGCAGGAAACAGGAGAGATGGGAGATGATGCCCTATCCAGAGTCTCATTCAGTCAAATCTGGATAAGAGATAAAGCACAGATGTTTAACAATGAGAATCAAGGGCTAAAACTTCCCTATCACTGTTATTTTAAAATTTTAAAAGTCTGTTCTAGCTCACAGAAGACCTCAAGGTCACCCTGCAGTGGAGCTACTGGGGGTCCCTCAGGGCAGCTCTACTTCTCCTTCTGTTTCCAGGACTCAGGGGCCTGATGATGTCAGTGATGATAGCAGCTCTCATGTCCTCCCTGACTTCCATCTTTAATAGTGCCAGCACCATTTTCACCATGGACCTCTGGAAACACTTCCGTCCGCGTTGCTCCGAGTGGGAGCTCATGATCGTTGGCAGGTACGGACAACTGGGACGGGTTAGAGACACACCTTGGACAGCCTGCTGAGGGAACACCTTCACCCTGCACAGGCTGGGGGGAGGACCAGAGTGGAGTTATGAGTTATGGTTGTGAGGCAGCTCAGAGTCTTGCACGCTGAACAGCGGGAAAAGAACATCCCACAGTAAAGATGCCCACAGTAAAGGCATCCTTGTCTTGCCCAGGGTCTTTGTGCTGCTGCTCACTGTGATCTCCATCCTGTGGATCCCCTTGGTGCAGGCTGGCCAGGGCGGGCAGCTCTTCATTTACATCCAGTCCATCAGCTCCTACCTGCAGCCGCCCGTGGCCATGGTGTTTATCCTGGGCTGCTTCTGGAGAAGAGCCAACGAGAAGGTAACCTCTCCACTGGAGCCTGGCCAGCCCCGGGTCCGGGGCGGGTGCTGCTCTTTGCTCCAGCACAGAACTCCCTTCCTTTGCAGGGCGCCTTCTGGGGGCTGGTGGTGGGGCTGCTGCTGGGCGTCGTTCGGCTGGTGCTGGACTTCATCTTCCCCGAGCCCCGGTGCGGCGAGGCCGACGCCCGGCCCGGCGTGGTGAAGTACATGCACTACCTGTACTTCTCCATGGTGCTGGCGGCCGTCTCCACGCTCACCGTGCTGCTCGTCAGCGTGGCCACCGCGCCCCCCGCCCCCGAAATGGTGCGTCACCCCTCCCCTTGCTTTGCTTATGTGCTTGCCAGGATGCCCCACGTTCCACCCGTGGGAACAATGGGGGGAGAAATACCCTGGAGATGGAAGTTTCCATTCGTCCTTTATTTATGACCACACTTGTAGCAGCAACCCCTGCTCTGCTCCGGCACCTCTGCTGCCGCCTCTCATTTGGGTCCCATAAATCCCACCCTGGAAACTGCTCAACAGTAGCTGCTACCAAGAGCTGTTGTTCAAGCATGTGTGTTTAATCCATGACAAATTAGCCTTTTTCCCTCTATTTTCCAAGAAATTCCAGCTTCTGGGTCATCTTTACCAACTCTCTTACTAACTTAGTGAGGAACCATTTTTACTCGCAGGAAAGAGAAACCCAGGGCACAGAGCACAACTCCTCTGAACCAGGTTTGTGCCAGTTTGACTGTTTTCAGTAGATGTACTGAGGCTACAGAGAAACATAAGGAGGGGCAGGGGAGCTGGAGGGATCATACAGCAGCACATCCTCTTGCTTCAAGACAGGACCAACCCAAAAGTCCTGGTGAACTCAGAAATCCCCAGAGAGGGAGATGCCCCAGAGGTGTGTGATCAGTCCAGAGCTCACCTGCCCTCCCTGTAGCAATTTTTCCTCATCTCCAACATGAATCTTTCCAGCTTCATGTTGTGTTCATCCCTCTCTATCCACACTATTGCTGAGAACATCCCTCTTTAATGAGTCTTTTAGATATTTGAAGAAAACAATCCTACCTCCTACCTCTCATCTCTTCTCAACAACCCCAGTTCTTTGAGCCGTCCCTCCCTGGCCACAGTTTCCATTCTTTTTGCTCCTTCTTGACTCACTCTCAGCCTGCACCCAGGGATGGGCCCACAGAGAAATGTCCCCTCAGTACAGAGTGAAGACTCATCCTCCTGAGGTGGAGCTGTGCTGTTCCAAACCCCCTCTGACGGTGACCGTCACCCCGCAGTGCAGCCGAGCTCGGCCGTTCCCCTCAGAGCAGGAGGGCAGATTTCAGCCCTGCCACGTGTTCTCCCTGCAGGCAGCCCTGAGGCTCCTTTGAGCGCCGTGACAGCAGTTTCTTTAACACCCCTCTTCATGCCATCAGATAAGTCGGCTCACCTGGTTCACGCGTGGGGACCCACCGCTCAAGCAAGACCTGGCAGTCAGCCCCTGCCCCAGCGACGCCGAGCGCCCCGCTCTCCAGCTTGAGCTAAACATTGCCTCTGGCAGTAGTGCAGAGGAGAAGAAATGTAAGTGCTCCAACGTCGTGCTCAGTAACCCCACACCCAACAACCCTTGGCGTTCTGTAGAGGCTTTGAAGACGAGAGAGACGTTAAAACTCCTTCCTCTGGAATTCCGTAGCTTCAGGGTGTGCTGAAAGAATCGTAGAATTAGAGAATCACAGAATATCCTGAGTTGGAAGGGACCCATCAGCATCAACCAGTCCAACTCCTGGCCTCGCACAGGACACCCCAACAATCCCACCCTGTCTCTCAGAGCATTGTCCAAACCCTCCTGGAGCTCTGGCAGCCTTGGGGCTGTGCCCACTGCCCTGGGGAGCCTGGTCAGTGCCCCACCACCCTCTGGGGGAAGAACCTTTTCCTGAGATCCAACCTAAACCTCCCTGACATGGCTCCAGCCCTTCCCTCGGGTCCTGTCACTGCTCCCACAGAGCAGAGATTGGAGCTGGCCCTCCACTGCCCCTCGGGAGGAAGCTGCAGACCCCGATAAGGTCTGACCTCAGTCTCCTCCAGGTGCAGAAAGGCTTTACCTGACATTTTACCTAAGCAGGAGTTTAGTCTCTTTCCCATCTTTTGATGGCATTACTTAAGCTTGAAACCAAGGAGCTGGATGGGATACAGAGCCATGCCCGTTATCCCACATCAGCGACCAGTGCTGTGGCACCTGCTGCCAGGAGAACTGGTTGGAGAAGGGGAGGGTGGAGGAAAACCACAGTTATGTTGATGAAATTCCATTTCTGTTTTTCAGCGGTGTTTTCTGATCGGCTCTAGCAGCAGGGAGAACCCAGAGCCCTGGGCCGAGCTCTTGACAGATCAGTGAAGGAGGATTTGCATTTTTTAAAACTTGTACTTGTCGGTATTAGGTACAACCATATGCAGCGACCCACTGCATTCTCCAGTGATGATTTGAATCCCCTGGTTTTGCCAGGCCTGGGACCCTGTTTATGTAACATTGCAGCTTTTGCTGAGTGTTTCTTTGATCTATAAAAGGTGTTGTAAGTTAATGAGTTAGGGCACAGCTCTCCCACTGCTGGGAAGTCTTGAGTTTGCTGTGCCCAAGCATTGCCTTCCCAGCACTTAGTCCTGTGTCCCAACCCATACCAGAGCTGGGCAAATTCAGTTTACATGTGTATGGCATGGAGAAAACCCCCCTGGCCTACAGCAGGGCCCTGCCCAGGGAGGCTGCCACAGCTCAGTTTTGAGGTTTGGTTTGCTGTTCCCACGGCTTAAACTGCTGGGAACAGCAGAATCTGAGCTCAGGTACCGCAGCCCCAAAAGATGATGACTGAAGGGGTCCCTACAGCTCAGTGTAGTGAGAGTGTTCACTTAAGACACCACTGGTGCATTTCTGCATCAAAACCCTTTGAACAGGAGCACACGGGACACTCCTGGGATTTGCTTTGTTGACAAGATTCATCCCTCACTCCTGACTCTCTTTTTAGGTGCGACTGAGGCCAAAGGGAGCTCGAAGCTGATGAGCACCTTCCTGTGGCTCTGTGGGATGGAGCGCAGGCAGGAGAGCACCGAGAGCACAGCAGCACCCAAACCTGAGCCCCTGCCCGTGGCTTCCCTGGAGGAGAAGCCGCTGGTGAAACACATCCTCAACATCAACCTGCTCATCTGTCTGTGTGCTGGGGTCTTCCTCTGGGCATACTTCGCATAGCCAGGGTGATGCAAGTCCAGTGACATCAACTAATTTTAATTGGTGTAAATATTAATAACTAGCACAGGGTTAATGTAATTCTTAATGCTTTCTAAATTTTATTTCTTTATTTAAGAAGACAGATCCTTCTTCCTAATCCCTTCCTTATTTGTAATGGGGGCCTGGCTTTGACCAGGGCTGAGTGCTTGACACCAGCACTGTCAGACCCCAATTGGCCCCAAACAGCTGAGGAAGGTTTGGTTATTTTAAATATTTAAATTTGCTCTTCAGCATTAGAGCAGTGCCTGGAATTCAGCAAGTCTGGATTCTTTTCCTATTTATGCCTCTATAACCAGCTACAACCACTTGGGTCCCCTTTGGTTCAGCTTCTCCAGCCTTGAGGGGCGAGTGACAGCTCTGAGTGCCCAGAGGAGAGGCCAAGGGCCTTGTCCACGCTCTGTTGTATCTCACTGGCTCAGCTGTGCCCGTTCAGCCTCCTCTGAGGGGCCCGTCCTGGGAGCTCCTGCTGAGTTACCTTTGCTCGTGGTCTGACGGTGACACCGACCAACACCAGCACCCAGCATAGAAACTGCCCCACAGCTGCCTCCAGGGGCACCTGAAGGACCTAGACCAGCCCAAACCCAGCAGGTGCTGCCAGGGCAGGGGTGCCCAGCAGCAGCCCCTCATTGCCTGGGCCCCCCCAGCTGTTCTGGGAGCAATCCAACAGAGAGCCCTGGGCCAGGAGCACCGACGCACGTCCTGGCCCCTCGTCCGGGGCAGCCTGGGCAGGAGGGGGACGAGTCCCCTGCTCCCACCCTGGAGCCTTGTGTAGCTGCAGATAAACTTAATAAAGAGTGAGAGCTGCTCCCTGCCTGCCTCAGTCTGTGGGGATGGGGCTGCCAAGGCCTGGGGCACACCGCGGCCGCTGCCGGGCCCCTCCGGACCCTCCCGTGCTCCAGGCCCCTCTGGGGCTGGGTTAACGTGCAGCTGGGTGCAGTCTGTTTAACATGAATCTACACCTCAAGGAATAAATGTGCATTCCCAGAGTGCTTCCACTGCAGTCCTCAAGGAAAACCAAGCTGAGCAGCCAGTGACTCCGAGCAACAAAGGCCGGGGGATCACTGTGACCTTCAGGGCCCACTGGAAGCAATAAAACTAGAAAAAAGAAGCCTTAAGTTGACAAAAGACAATCTTTAATTTTATACATGTTCACCCAACTGCTGAATCCAAACAGCTGCTTCAAAGTTCTTCCAAAATTCAACCGTTTGCAATAAAAGCACAAACCCCACTTCCACAGTTTCCTCGTGGAACAGTTGCCAGTTGCACATGAGTAAAACCAGGTTAATACAAATAACTATGAAATGAGGGTAACTACTGATCCTAAGTAGCAATGAAATTATTAAAGAGACAGAAAGTTCCTCCTACAGCACGACAGTCCTTCAAGGCACTGGATACATCCACAGTTTGACAGGGTGACTGATAACCAGCAGTCACCACCAGCACTCGGGCAGGGGGTTGGTTCATGGTTTAAGAAGAATGTGCAGCAAATCCCAGAGGGAATGTCCCTTGCGAGGCAGCTCCTGGTACGGGCTAAGAACTACAAATAAAATCTAACCGTGACATTAAAAGGATTATTTCCATAATACATACATGCACTTTAAATAACTAATGTTCTGCTTGCTTATTCTTTTGGAATTTCTGCTAATACCACCTGTATCAGCACTGATTACGCTTCCTAGGAGAGTTCCTGTAGGAATTCATTCCTTCCATCCAAGAGTTTGAAAACCCTTGTCAAGACACAGATCATCAAACTTCTTCTGAGCGGCTGAATCGGAGACTGGCCACAGGTTGGCCTTTCCCACCCAAACGAGTCCATAAATCACATCTCCACGATGCCCCAGTCCCACCTGCACACAGTTCTGCCACGTGGTCAGAAGAAGCTTTTCCCTGTTAGGTCTGAGGGTTTTCCCACCAGGAGAGGAGGCCGGGAGGCCATGGCACTCCCGTCACAGCGCGGTGCTCTCCGTGTCGGTGTCGAGGTCCAGCAGGAGGTGGTTGTGCAGCTCTCTGCTCGCCGGCTCCGGAGGAAGCTCTGAAGGAGGGTTTGGAAGTGGTTCTGGAATACTGGAATTAGAGTCTGCACAAAAAGGGAACAGCAAGTTTAGCAGCCGGGACAGGGCTGGCTCATTCACTCGGGTACTCCTGGGCATTTCCTTAGACACAGAAGGGAAAGGAAAGATCAACAAAGGCTCTTTAAACAGGGCTGGCACCCTGTGCAGGTGGGCACAAAAGGTGAGCCAGACTAAACAGCTTGGAGTTGCTTCTCCTACAGACCCTGGCTTAGCCCTATACCCCTCCCCTGTGTGTAACAGGGCACATCATGGTCTTTGTCACTTCTAAGGTGAGGAGAATTTTGTTCAAGCCCAGGTGTCTAAGAAGGACCCCAAAATGCTGCATTTCTGGTGACTGACTGCCCTAGTAGCTAGAATTATAAGACCAGAAAAATCCCTAAGAGTTCAAAAAAGATAACTGAAAATACTGTCAATGCTTGGGAAAGCTGATTTATAATATGCCACAACATCCCTTACTGCAACCCAGCAGCTGTTCCAAACAGAAAGTAATTTAGATCACTTAAATCAATAAAGAATCCAAATAAAGGCCTTATTTTCAAGCACAGGAGCACAGCCTCCCCTGCTCCTCTCAACCCTTCACAGCCTCACACAACCTGCAGGGATCTGTATTCCAGGATACTGTAACACAGCAGCTGGAATTCCATCATGTTCTGGCCTGACACTGATCAGGCAGTTAAGCCATAGAATCCCAGAATAGTTTGGGTTGGAAGTACCTTAAAGCCCATCCAGTCCCACTCCCTGCCACGGGCAGGGACACCTTCCACTAGCCCAGGGTGCTCCCAGTCCTGTCCAACCTGGCCTTGGACACTTCCAGGGACGGGGCAGCCACAGCTTCTCTTCCAACCCCAACAATTCCATGGTTCTGTGGCACAGGGAAGGAGCATTTGTGACACCTCAGGGTTCAGTGACATCTGGTACAGAAGGAGCCTCTGCACCAAACACACCCTGTCTAGATCTGTGTAGATGAGACAGCACAAGTGACAGTGGGCAGTGAGACACCAAAGCCACACACACTCTGCCTGCAGCACTTTAGTAGGTTTAGTGAGAGCAGCAGCCACACTCAGGCCGTGCCTGCCCAGGACACGAGCAAGCAGTTCCTGTGCCAGGGTTAGTACTGGGGTTAGCACACACATGATTATCAATCAGCAACAGCTCTGGCCAATCAGGTGCCTTTTCCTTACCATTGAACTTGCCAATACAGTTCCTACTGAATGCTGGTCAAACATCTGGATTATTTAATAAAATTCTTGATTAGAATATTCTAAGGCTTATTCCTTTAACACCATAAATAGAATTTGAGGCATTGCTAATGCCCAGGACGTGGACAAAGGAATCAACAGTACACTGAGAACAATTCAGAATTCCTGTTCTGGTATTATTACGAGGTCTGCTGGCAACTTAAATTTTGGCTTCTGTTGTTTCCTCGCTCTTTCAGGTTAAAATTAAAACCAGTGACTGCACATTGTGAATTAGGTGAGTCTATAGGTGCTTATATATGCAGGTGTAAATATTAGAGCACATACTCTTACGTGACAGGCAGTGGTGTTAATTCAGAATATTAATCCTTTAAAAACAGATTGATCTGGAAAAGGTGGATGCTCCTGCACAGTGTCCTGCTGGAGATGAGCCTGAGTATCACTTCAACTCTTCCCCGAGGGGTTTTTAGCAAAACTGACTGTATTTTCTAGGTCCCTTTGCCAGTTTTGGAGAGGATCCTTCCTCAGCAGCTTTCCTTTCCTGGAAACTTCTTTTTGTGTTTACAGTACACAACTTGGCCAATTTGCTATGGTTTGCACTTGAAAGGAGTGATATTAAGCTGTGCCCATCACTCCCCCCTGGCAGGTGCTTGCCTTGCCCAGTTCCAACTCCCCCACTAATGAAGCAGCCCCTGCACACCAGCTGGCTGGGATTAAGAAATTAAGGATTCCTCCAGTTACCCTGGGGTAAAACAAACCCTCCCTGTTTGTCATCATTAAAGCAATTTTCTCAGAACCAGGAAAACCCCAAAATGAAAACACACACAATCAAACTATGAAACACTTAGACAAAAAGGTTAAGTCTTTCCTTCAAGTTTGACTCTTTGGCACAGCTGCTGTTCTTTATTGTGTGTAGAAGTGCTGTGAAGATCCAGAGCCCAGCCTTACTTCTGAGTTGAGCTTGGGATTTGTAATGTACTTAAATATACTGATAAAAACGACGGAAGTACAGTCAGGAAAAGTCAGTTATTTAAGAAGCAAAGCTACTTTTTAGTTGCATAAGCAGCTTGTTTACTGCTAATTTCATCATAGACTAGTTTGGGTTGGAAGTACCTTAAAGCCCATCCAGTCCCACTCCCTGCCATGGGCAGGGACACCTTCCACTAGCCCAGCGTGCTCCTAGTCCTGTCCAACCTGGCCTGGGACATTTCCAGGGCTGGGGCAGCCACAGCCTCTCTGGGCAACCTGTTTCTCCAATTAAAAAAAAAAAACAAACCCAAACTATTTCCAGTGTGACTTCTCAATCCAGCACTGACTCCAGTGTCTTTGCTGTAAACAGCCAAATCTCGAGATGATTCCAAACACAGCCTCGCCTTTCCCAGCCTGCCATGCAGTTGTTTCCTGAGCAGGGCAGCAGCAGCATCCCCAGGGCCTTCCACCTGAGGAAGGTGTGCTTGGGGCTGGGGCTGAGCACGGGTGCTATTAGTGAGGCTGGGGCTGCCACGTGCAAATGCCAACGTGTCACAGTGCAGGTGCTGCCGGGGCTGTTCTGCCACAGGTTTAGTCACAGCAACGTGGATTTTGCCAAATAAATTCCAAGTGGTTAAAAGTAAGTGCAAACCTAAAGTGGGACCTACATTAAAATGTAACCATAATCCACCAAACTGCAGGAAAAACATGGGCTGCAATGTCTGCCTGCACTGAGGAGAACAAACCTGTTGGGAATGGGGTCACTCATCGCACCTGACTTGGGAACTGGTTCTGGGGACTTGGCGTGAACTGTTACTTCTTGACAAGTACTCGTGGAGTAACAATGTTCACGGGACTATTAAAATGAAGCAGCAGAGGTCTCAAACCCTCTCACAGACAGAATGCTATGTAGGGATGAGATACACAGAGTTGGCAGAGCACATGTTCCAAAGCGCATGTCCAAACTCAAGCTACAAACAGGAGCAGTTTAGCTGATATTGCACATTTCTGGGAGTACAAACCTTATTCGCAGTAACCATCCCCACCTGTGAAGGCATGGGGGTAAAGCTGTTAGGCAACAGAATTGATACTTTGCATTCCAATACATTAGTCTAGTTCTAGAGCAGCAGTGTCATGGGAAAGTTTTAACCACTATTAATTATAGGTCGATTTAAAAGCTTTAGTCTCTACTTTCATTATCTCCTCCTTCAGAATTTCCCAAAATAAGCAGCAACTCAGCAGGAGAACATTTCAAAATCAGCTGTTTTTGAATGGCCTCAGCATTACACAAAAAAAAAAATAAACTTAATTAATTAACTTTATTAACGTAAATTAACATTATCCCTACCAAACTAGCAACTAGAAGCTTCATGAAGTTTTTGTGAGAAGACAACGTTCCTCTTTACTTTACAATTCTTTCAAAATAGAAAGACTGCATTTACAATATGAAGCTCTGTAAGTACTGACCTAAGAAATACAGTTGAGTGTAAGTGAATCTTCAGCTTCTGGATGTTCAACATAAAAGAGCATCAGAAGACTCTGTTCTTGTAAGGTTTTTAAAACATTCTCTGTGTGTTTTGCCTATTAGAACACGTGTCAGTGACCACTTCTGCCCTTTTCTTATCTTAGTATGTGCTGAAATCCACTATCCTTGGCTACATCTTCTCCCTCCTCCAAATATTTGCTTTTTGGCAACAGATGTACAAGCAGAACTGCCTGCCAAGATCTGAGCCTGGAGACAGCCCCAGCGAGCTGCTATCAGTGTTCAGCTTCCAAACACAAAAAATAATAAAACAAGCTCATTTCCACTTGCCCCCAAACCTTTCTGCCTCAGGAATGAAACCCTCACTGAGGAACTGCCCCAAACCCCCATGTGCAGAGCAGCTGGTTGGGCATTTAACTGGAAATGAGCTATTTAGCATTTTAACCGTTATTTGTGCTTTTCAGGTTTCCCCCCACATTCGTTTCCAGCAACAGGCACTACTTTCTTTATTTCCACTCCCTGAGGAGACACTGAACAGGGAAGGATCCACTCACCTGTGACTATTTTGGAAGCTGTTTGTGTGGGATTTGCAACAATCCCATCTCCAGGCAGCTGAGAGGGAGGGTGAGGCGGAGGGGGCACACTGGGTCTGTTCCTGGGTTTGGGCACGGGCCGTGGCCGGGGCAGGGTGCCACTCTGAGGTAAGGAGGGAGCCTGGGAGGGCTCTGGAGTTGCTGGCTGGGGCGATGGGGAGCTGCTGGGGTGCTTCCCCAGCGGGGGGGTGTCGGGCGGGGTCGGGGTCTGTGGCAGGGTGTAACAGGGCTGCTCTGGTCCGTGCTCGCTGCCAGCGCCGGGAGATGCTTGGCTGTTGGCTTTGGGCTGCAGGGGAGGAGTTGCCTGTGTTGGGGGCTGAGGGGGTGGGTGGCTGGGAGCTTGGATTGGGGAGAGGCTGCTGGAGTATCTCCGAGGTGCAGAAACCTGGGAGGTGGAGGTCTGGGCTGCTCCTTGGTTTGCATGTTGAGCAGGAGGAGAAGAGCTTCTGGCAGGTGGTTTTGGAGAGACAGAAGGTGGCTGAGCAGCTGGGGAAGAGCTTTGGCTTCCTGGCTGCCCTGGTGGGGGGTTGGCTGGTTTAGGGGGGGCTGGTGCCGGCTTTTTCACAGCTGTGGAGAGAAGAGGGAACACTTCAACATCATGGACTGTGGAACTTCTTACAGGGGCATGTAGGGACAGGACAAGGGGGAATGGCTTCCCACAGCCAGAGGGCAGGGTTAGATGGGATATCAGGAAGGAATTTTCCCCTGTGAGGGTGGGGAGCCCCTGGCACAGGTTGCCCAGAGAAGCTGTGGCTGCCCCATCCCTGGAGGTGTCCAAGGCCAGGTTGGAAGGGGCTTGGAGCAACCTGGGCTAGTGGGAGGTGTCCCTGCCCATGACAGGGGGTGGGACTGGATGGGCTTTAAGGTCCCTTCCAACCCAAACCATTCTGGGATTCAGTGATCCTAGACCAAGCTCCCAAAGGAAGAAATTAGCAGCACAGAAGGTCTGTAATCATAATACAGTGGTGTATTATCAAGTGCAGTAGGAAACTACAGAAGTGTGCACACATTTACTAATCAACAGCCTTTGAGAGAGTTTGTTAAACAGCACTGGTGACACCCCTACCAATGTTCAAAGAGTGCAGAAGTCACAGAGGCTTTATGGCCAGGCCTCAGTGACACGCCAGCAGATCAACCCGCTGTCTCTAATAAGGGCAGAGATACTAATAAAGTTACTTTAGTAGCACTCTTGCAGTACATCAAGAGCTGGTACACAGTGGCTTGAAAGGCAATAAAAACCCACCTCTCCTCAGCGCATGGGGACTGGGCCCTGCCGTGTTCTGGGGCTGGGTCACACCGAGCTGGCTGCTGCTGCTCCCTGCCTGGCCCGGGGCAGTGCCCGCGTGGCCCCCGTTCCTCACCGGGGGAGGAGTGGCTGCAGACGTGCTGTCCTTGGATTTTGAGGTACTGAAAATTAAAAGTCCTGCATTAGAAGATGATGATAACATGCCTTGCCCAGCTCAGCTGCACCTGTTCTGTTTTCATCACAAACTGTGCTACAGGTCAGATATCAGCAAACAGTTTTCATAGAAAGGGTTGTAAAGCATTGGAAGGGATTGCCCAGGGCAGTGGTGGAGTCCCCATCCCTGGAAGTGTTCAAAAAATGTGTGGATGTAGCTTGAGGACATGGTTTAGTGGTGAACATGGTTGTGGGTGCTGGCTGATGGTTGGACTTGCTGATCGTCACTCATCTCTTTATATTTACAGTCACCTGCAGCAATTTAGTCCTCAAAAGGAGTAACTTCCAGTCACATCTACTGGCACCTTTCAATCCTCATTTCTCCAAATGCTGTTAATAAAGTGAAAGTACTCGAACAGAGTCTGTGCAGATCTTAAGTGCAGTTTTCGGACACTACCCCCGAGGTTTCGTTTTAGCTGCCTCTGCCACAAAATCTCTGTGGAGGAAGTACTGGTCTGCAGGGGATTTCCATGAGTTGCTTCTGTAAATTTGTCACCTGAGAACAAGCTTTATGCAAAAGTCAGTGCTGCATCCAACTCCACAGTGGGGCTTCACCCCCAGGTGCCGAGGTCGACATCTGGAAGCACCACAGGCTTTACATGTGGTTTGTTGCACCTCTCAGACCACAGAAGTACTGAAAGCAAAGTGCTGCTTTCACCTCCCATGGAAGGCAGGCTCAGGTTACTGCAACTAGCCTTGGAGTCCAGGTATATTCACCCTGGGGACATGACAGCATAGCTTCCATAGTAATTAAATAGCACAAAACAGTACTTGTCCGAAAGAAACTAATACTGAAATATGACAGACTGACTTCCAGTTTTCTAGCAAGGAAGTCTGGTTATCACTAACACTTGCTACAGACAAATAAACAAACAAAACAAGAGACAATATCCAGATAACATGTGTAAGAAACAACAAACAAGACCAACGGGTATTGCCACTGGTAGGTTTTGTTCTTTCAGCAGCAAACTGATATCGCCCTGTGTGCACACCTCTGGAGTATAACCGGGGAAGGTCAATGTGGGAAGCAGAAGTGGAGTCTTTTTTTCCCCCAAGAATTCCATTATCCTAGAAAATGAATTCAGGACATTCAGGACTACATACGTTATTTTAAAAGACCAGTTCTGGAAGCATGGCAGGAGAGCTCCTGCACAGTGTTGCTGCCCAGGCCTGAAGGGTTCACCCCTGACAAAGCACAGCCCAGGTGGAAGAGGTTGCAGAGCAGACACAGGGGACACATCCGTTTGCTGCTGGAGCTGCCTGCCAAGCCACTGCAGCAGAAGCTGTGCCTCTTACCTGCCATCCTCAGGGCCTTGAGCTTGGGATTCTGCTGAGGCAGCAGAGAGAGCAAGCCCAGCCCCCCCGGGGGTGCAGTCAGCCCCCGCAGCCGGCGGGTGCTGCTCGGGCCCGGCCGGCTCGGTGGGCGGCAGCGGGGGCTGGAAGGCCGGGGATGTGTGCTTTCTGTTTACAGTGCCACATCTCCGAGGGTTCCCAGGGAAGTCCAGAACCTTCACACCAAAGCTACAGAGAGAAGAGAGAGTGAACACACCACGCAGCCAACACCAGGCACTGCAGCAACAGGACACGGGATGTTACACCCCCCAGACAAACCCCCGGCGCTCAGCATGCAAAGCAGCAACAAGGAAAGCCTTCACTGGCTGCAGAACACCACAATGTTAAAGCTTCCACTGGCTGCACAACACCAGGAATGTTAAGACATGCAACAGGATTTGGCTTATCCACACAGAGGGATAAGCTAAACACAAGTGAACAAACTACTCCATTACATTTGAAGACAAACACTGATGACAATGAGGTCAAAGCACTCAGAGTTTCACATGTAAATACAGACATTTCCTTGCACACCAGAGTAGTTCCTCACTGAATGTATTCTGCCACATGAATTTTGTTTCTGTTACCCACTAAGTTGCAGTACAGATTCAAAAAAAGCTACTGGATGTAGGCTGTGATTTGGGGGTTGGATTGAGATGATCTTTATGGCCACTTCCAACCCAAATCATTCTATGATTCTATTTGTGTTTCAAGGACAACTACAAATAAATAGACCCCAACTCTAACAGATTTTAGAATGCATACAGCACATTCATTCTAGAATTTAATTTTATTCTTGTGTTAAAGACTGAATCTTGAACTGATTTTCTTCTTCCTTGTGAGTGCTGACAAATTTGCATGTGGCTGGCCATAGCTAACAGGTAACAACTTAACATTTGCATCAACAGCTAAAAACAAAACAGCACATCACTTGAATATCCATGATGAGTGATAATAATGAACATTACACTACATGTTATATGGGAAACAGCACGTTTTACTGGTATTTTTTAGCATTCTACTGCTTGCTGTGGCAATACTGTACCATCATCAACTCAGAAGTCTTATCATGAAGGCACCAGGTAACACCACCTCAGCTTATGGGCTTTGAAAGAGAAGCCATGGAATATCAGAAGTTAGAGACTGAGAGATGCTACTACAAACACTTCTGTTGCAGTGAATTTTAGACCCCCCAAATCTGTGCTGGGAAAATGGTAACTGGGAGCAGCAATATCTGCTTGGGATTTACCATGCATGGAGTGTAATGGAAGTAACAGTACGTTACCTTTGAACCATCCTCAGGCTGCAACAACATGAAATAAATCACTATTGTTATCTACAGTATTTCCATTAAATTCCTCTCCTGAGACCAATAAAAGTGTGTCTCATTAAAGCCTCCTCAGGAGAGGGCTAATAATTGACACCTAATCTGTGAATAACACCTACCTTTCCTTCTTCAGCAAATCCCCTTCCATCACAGTCATGCTGACAGGCCTCTTCCTTTCCAGTGTCCCACATTCATAGTCATTCCCAGTGTGTGACAAGTGATTGGAATTAACAGCAGGAACTGCCACAAATGCCCCAGACACATTGAAATCTTCATCTAGAGGAGAGACAGACAGAATACATCCTAAGACACGCAGATGCCAAATGGTGCCTCACTGCAAAAGCTACTGGAGGTTTACCTGTGCAGAGTAATATAAAATTCTTTCAACTATGGCAGGAATTTACCTCCAGGGAAGAACCACTCTGCATGCTGAATAATTGGCTCAATAACTGCTACCACATGGACTGAAGTTGCTGCTGCCATTTCAGCAAGGGATCTGCAGGAGAGATTTGGAGAACACTTTATACAGAGTTCTATCACAGTAAGAAAACTAAAAATTCCTATTACCTAAATGACAACTTATGCTAAGCATGATGGATTGACTCCTCAGTACCACATAAAGAGCAACTGTGCTGAACTCTGGACTATTCAGTAACATCCACAGCTTTTGAAAACACCCCCAAAGTGCTTCGTGCCTAAAACAGCCTGGAGGGCACAGGCTGAAAGAACACCTGAAATATTTTTTAGGTATGCAGTCTGTTGTTGTGAATAGTCTACAAGATTTAAAACAAAGCTTGATGAAGTTCTGTTGTGTAGCTTTCCTAAAGAACTCACCCTTCATTCTTTGCCCATAACAAGTTGGGGCCCAGGACTATGGCGATGTTGCTGGGAGTCATTTTGTTAACGTCGCTGTTCTGTGCAAGCTTGGCTAAAAATTTGATTAAATACCTAAAAAAAGGAAAGAAATCATTAAACAGCAGAAACTAAGAGCATTTCTTGTTGAAAGCAAGTAAATAAAAACTCAAGAACTTGTAACAACATCTCCCAACAACACAGAAGCGAGATGAGCAGCCTTGGGCTTGGCACCTGGCCCTAAGCTTCTACTCATCAATCATTAAAGTTCAACTGGGTAGCCATGAAAGCAGCTCTCACCTTAGCAAAATGAAGCTAGAGAACTATTATATTTTCTGAGAAAAACATTTAGATTCAGCTAGTTTCATGTCCTGTAATGGAACTTCCAAGCTTCTGGGACTCACTGGAGTTGGTTTTATTCCAATTCATTCCCAAAAGGCAAAACCAAAAGGAAAAATGAGTTGTTTAAGATAAATCCCCGTGATTTCTAAGACTGGCAAATACAAAGAAGAGCACAGAATGACCCTTAAGTATTAGGGTTCCGTGCATCACTATTTCCTGACAGTCAATAGTGAATTAACCTGACTGAAAAATTTACCATCACCTCTCCATACAGACTGCTGGATAAAATAAGATGCATTTTTATAAGTCTCACTGAATCTGGCCATGAAAAACACCCCTAGATCTGAGTTTTGGTTAATCAGCTTTGAGAAGCAGTAACTCAGCATCAAAGCAGCTGAGCTAACAGATGTTCACACATACCTGAAGTTAACACGATAATGCTCAGGTAACCTGTTACAAATTCTCCATAACTCCTGGAGCTTCTTATCCTGGTCCTGAATACTGAAAGGAAAATAAACTCCATTATATCTTATTTTCAGATCAGCAATTTCTTGTTTCTGGAGTGACAAAGAGATGATGGTGTAACCCTCCATTTATGCCAAATAAATGCACTGTTTTGGACTCAGTAAGCTCAGTAACCTGCCAGTCAGATCCCTGAATTATCTCTACCTGCAACGAAATAAAACTGCTTGGGCATCAACAGTGTGCAACCAGCAGTCTGAAGCAGCCCTTATGGTTAAACAAAAAGTAGATATTTCACCACATTTTGTATAATTAGGATTACGAACCATAAAATTTAAAATAATTTGTTACACAAAACACCTGTTAAAGCAGAAATAGGAAAAGCAACTGTGTGAGCTTGGTTGTTTCTTTCGGATTCATCTATGAAGAACCAAATTTGATAAAATATGCAGCATGTTTTCCTCTCCAGCTATTTTTAGCATGCTCACCTTGCAGCCTGTGTCCATTCCTCATACAAGCTGTAGGTCATCAGAGGTTCTGGCAGCTCCCGCAAATAGGATTTCAAGGCACCTGCAATGCAGACAAGAACAGGTTGGCTCCTCAGCCACTGCCTTCAGACTCAGTTCAAATTCTGCCCTCAGATTTGCAGTTTTATCTGTGCAATAGGTCCCAAGTAGCAGGGAAACAGTGGGAATACCCAACACTTCCACAGTGTAGCTGCTCAAATCCTAACACAAAAGGTCTGTCAGTAATTACTGTAATTTAACAGAAACATGTGTTCTAAAACTGTGAATCACCTCATCAGAGCAAAGAACTTCTGAAGACCTTCTGAAAGGTGTACACATGGCTCTAATCTCCCTTGATCACATTAACACTCTTGTCATGAGAGGAAATGTGACCCTTGGGTTATGCCGATCACCTGAATTTTACACGCTGCTGTCACACAGACAGGATACCCCAGTGTGCTGAGCCTGGGCACCCTACTGTGTCAAACTGTGCAACAAAGGGAACTTTCAGTTTATTTTCCCTCCTGTTTTATCTGCAGAGACTGACATCTCACACTGCAGCAGGTCAGCAATTAAATTAACAGCGCAAAGCTGTGTTGGATCAGTTTCCAGCTGGTTTTGACTCAGAACATTCACAACACCTGCAACAGCGTGGGGGTCGGAGTAGAACTCGTCCAGCTGGGAAGTTGAACAGTCCAGGGCAGCTTTCAGCTTTTTTAACTTGGAGGCTCCAGCAGCAATTCTGAATAAGCCCTGCATCATAAAAATAACATTAACTGACTGGTAACAACACATTGGCACAAGCACAGAACAGCAGAAGTTTTGTAACAGCCTCTTTCAGAACATTTCAGGTTTGGTGTCTTCACCTGACAGTGTTACAGCCCTAATGTGTCATGTTACTGTAACCTGACCATGTTTTAGTTCCCTCTCACCCTTGGCCCATCCCTGATTTTCACTGTATGTGAATTCATCTCAAAGATACTTTAACCAGTGCTCAAGGTTATTCTGTTGCAAAACATTTATCATTTACATTAATGAACAAATTACTTCAGCTACGTATTAACAAGCACAGACATCAGTCCAGGAGCCCGACTGGACTCTTTTTCCCATCCTTCCTGGCATGCCACCTGGAATTACCCACCTCCTCTCTCATCCCCGTTTCCAGAAGCATCATCACACAGGCTTCAATAGGGACTGCGATTTCCCGCCCGCTGCGCTTGAGATGCTCTTCTAATGGAGTTCCAAAAGCTGGCTTTTCAGTCCATTTGTCTAGTTGGAGAGTATCAAAACACTGAGCAGAATATCTACCAAACCCTTAAATTACAGCCCAGGCAAGAAGAGAAGAAAGCCTCTAGTACAGCAGAGAAAATTCAGACTAGAGCAGGAGTTTTACAGCCCTTGATTGGTAAAGTTCCTTGTATCATGAGGAAAGGGAAAATGAAGCTGCTGGTGGTCAAGAAAAAAATACTTCTGCATCTTTCTGGGTGGAATATCACATACAAATCCTGTGTATAACTGGAACTATAAATAAAGCTCAACACAAGTGCCAGCACACAGCTGCACGTTCCAGTTGCATTGATTTGGCTTCAAACTGGAAGAATCTGAGAACAATTTTGTCCAGATTGCATGACCTGGGCTGATTTTCATTTTAACTGTATAAAAGGTGAATAAAAACTGAGCTGTTAATACAGAGTTTATTCCTGAAATGTGATTCCTGAAATCAGCAACTTATAATGAATATTAACAGCCCCAGTGTCTCACATCAGAACCACCATGGTGACAGCCCAGCATTGTAATGCACAAATTTTCAATTCAATTCCTTACTTGTTGTTTAACTCAAATTGATAAAGGTTTCTCCAAATTGAACACGAGTTTATTCTTTCCTACAATTTACTTTTTCACCCATTTCTACTGTTTTAACTGAAAAAAATGCAGATGTAAAAGGTTATTGTTAGTATATATGCGTTATTTCTTTTATATGGAAAAAAGGCCAAGAAAGACAAAAACTTCAGAGGACTTGAAAGAGTGCTCTGAAGATACAAAGTGTTTCTGCAAAAGACTTAATTCACCCTTTTTCTTTATAAAACCACATCACCCACTTCCCTCCTAAGGCTTCAATCCCTCTCATTCATTAACACGCCATGAGATGCACATGGCATTTCCCAAGTGTTGCAAGTTACAGCAAAAATTAGGAAAAGAGACCTCAGTACTTGTTCAAAGTCACAGTAAGTCTCAGCCCCCAACCCTGGAAGTGTCCAAAGCCAGGTTGGACAGGACTTGGAGCAACCTGGGATAGTGGAAGGTGTTCCTGCCCATGGCAGGGGGTGGAACGAGATGAGTTTAAGGTCCCTTTCAACCCCAAACATCCCAGGATTCTGTGATTCCAATTTCCACTGCAGCTAGAAACACAACTGAGGTAATTCCCTACCCCGGCTGCTGGAGCACCCTCCCACCATGGCCCCCAGCCCACCTTCCAGCATGATGCTCCTATTTATTTATGCATTAAATGGTTCAGCTTTTACAACCTGCCTGTGACCCACAACTGAAGATACTGAGCCTTGCTCAGATCAGATTATATTTTTCTTGGACTTTGTTCACTTGTTTCTCCAAGGCACTTAGAAAATTCAGGGCCAGCACAGTCAGTTTTTAGGAGAGCAGTTTCCAAAACACATGGTGCATCTTCATCCCAAATCCTCAGTGACACACCTTAAGCTCTTACTGACAGCAGGAAGCTTTGCAGCAGTTCCATTTCCTCTTAGGGAAGAAGTGAAGCTCTATAATATCCTTTTTTAAACTGCTGATAATCAGCACAAGAACCTAAACCCTCCATTTTCCAGCATAAAGTGCATGCCAGGAAAGAGGATTGCACAAAATGAGGGGGGAAAAAAAAAAAAAATCAAGCTCCTTAAATACATGGAGTTTTCCTGATAATCCCTGGTAATCATTCAAGAACCAAGGACCCCTAATATGTTCCTAAATCACAATGACACTTTCATTGGCCTAAAAAGCCAGGTATGAATCAGCAAAAGGGCACATGATAACAAGGAAGAAGTGTAAGCAAATAGAAAAATCCTTCCTTTACCCTCCTATCAGAGGTATCAGAGAGATCCTTCATATTTTATTAGTGTGTTAAATATGGCTGGAGAACTCCAGAGAACACGAAGATGGAATTATGCTTGGGAATGTAAAATTGTTAAGTAGATCAAAATGGCCTTATTAAATCAGTGTGCATGCAAGAGAATCAAGATAAAGGAGGAGAATATTGTGCATAGGTGGCACAGGCAAGGAGAAGCATCAGCCAGAGCACAGGTTACTTTACCTTGATGGGCTTGAATTTCGGGGAGGACCTTTTCTATGACTGCTAATGCTTTTCTATGGTAATCTGCTTGTGCTTCTAATAACTGAGAACAGAAGCCACATTTTAAAAACAAAAAGAGCATTAGCTTCTGATGAGCACATAAGACAAGACTAGAAGGTTTAGCACTCAAAATGTCATCTTTGAGAACTGAGTGTCTGTGCACAGATGTGCTGAGTCAGAGTCATACTGAAAATACTCACCATAACAAAACATCGAGCATATTCCCCTTCTTTGGACACAAAGCTGTACATGTCTGCTGCAAGCTGATCCTTTGGGAAAGACAAGAATGCAAAATAGTACATCAAATTTACAGAGGCATTTCAAATTACACAGACAGACAGATTTCCCCATGTTTACTTTGCCTGCAGTAAGTTTGAACTGTCAATTCAAGCACTGCAGGAAGCAGAAATGCACTTGCTCTGCTACATGTATTCCTCAAGCAAAGTGAATTCAAAATGCTTAACTCTTTTATACAGCAAAGCAGTTGCCCACTTCAGTCAACAACTGGACTGAATGGCAATATGATATTTATGGCATTCAAAGACAAGGACTAATAAAAGCGGGTTCGGTCCCCAGCTCAGCTGCAGCATAATGAAGTATTTGCCAACTGAGAAGTGACACTGAATGTGAGCTGCTCAGAGCTGTAACAGTCACAGTGTTCCTTGGATGGCACAGCTTGAATTTCATCCAGGAAGCTCCCACTGCACGGCTGCTCCACGGCTTGGAGCACCCAGCACCCTGACATTCATCAAGGCTGGGACACAGTTCCTCCTCAGAACTGCCTCAGACTGAAACAGAAAACAATGTAAAATACCCAACTTAAAAAGTCCCCGGAGTTCCTCATTAAATTAAAGCAATTCAGAGATCAGCTGGCACTAAAATACCCTTAAGACAAACAGTTGAACAGCCACATGATTTGCAGCTGCAGCACTCAGGCGGTTTAAGGCTGAAGCAGCAGCTCCGATCGCTGCTCCTGCTCATGGGAGATGTGGGAAGGACACTCCTCCTGTCCATACCTTGCACTGCTCCACTTTATTTCCAGCTTCATCCATCTCTTCCTTAAGAGATTCTATTTTCGAAGGATGCACTTGGAAATTTGTTCCTGAAGTCTTGTGGGCTTGGTTGTATCTGTGGAAGAAAAGCGGAACACTGAGGTGAACTGGAAAGGAAAAGAATTTCCAACATTTTCCCAACTATATATAGGCATATAAGAGCTCCAAGACCTTGATTCTGTTTGGATCTAGTAGTCATGGGTTCTTTATAGGTGCAACTTAAACGTAAGTTTGTCTTTTCTCACCTAAGCACTACCTGCACACAATAGCCTTTCAAAAGCAAGTACCAGATCAGATGCCATGAGATGCCAACAAAGAAGTTCACATGACTAGAAAAGCACCCAGTAATTAAAATTCTTTCTTACCTTCCCCTTGCAGAATCCCAGTCCAGCACCAGCTTTGCAAGCTGCTTCCTCTGCTTCTGAATGTTCGGGATCTCTGTCTAAAACGAGAATTTGAGGCTTACATAGATTTTTAAATTGTGCATTGCAGTAAACTCCATGTTGTAGCCCTCACATCCACTTTCCACCACACAGGGCTCCTTAAACCAGTTTTATTCTTAGCAATGAGAGAAACCCCTTCTGCTCAGTGTATCCACAAATCCAGATGTATTTCTTCAGTCAGGCTGAGGTGACTCACCTCTGTTAACAGGCACAGTGGATCTAGAACTTCTCTCTCAATCTGTACTTCATGCTGAGAGAGCTCCATTGCCAGTTTATTCTCTGCATCCCCACAGGTATCCAGCATTTTCCTTTAAGAATTACAGGAAATTGTCAAGTGAGTTACTATTGACTGAAGAAGAAAGATTCAGACCAGAGCAGTGGGGGCCCTTCTGGGAAGCTTTGTGCTGTACAGAGCAAATTATCACTCACTGGCATAAACCCAAACACTCTGTGCTGTCAGGGACAAACCTGGGACAGGCAAGGAGTGTGATTAAACCTGTCTCTTTTAAAATTCCTGAGCCATGACAACATTTTGGAGGCTTTAAGACATCCAGGTGATTATACCAGCCCTAAAGGCACAGAAGTCAGTATTTATTTCCAAGCCCATCCTTCCATCTCACCAGATGCAGGAAAATTGCTCAATGCAGTATTTGATTTTCTCCTAAGCCCTTTTAATGTGAAAGTCTTAACACCCTAATGCCAAGCAACCCCATATGTAACAGTCTCAGGCTCCAAACCCATGATCTGACCTTTATTTTAAGATTGTTCTAAGGAAAAGCAGTATTCCCTAGGGGTTTTATCCACATTCACATCTCCTGCAGTGGCTCACAAATACGTACACAAAGGTTTTTAAGGTCATTCTACCATGACCATCAGCAATGAGGAAACCCACTTGCTCTAGGAATTCAGAATATTTGTTTCAGCCACTTTCCTGTAAATTGCAAATAACCACTTTGCCAGGATAGTTAAACTGGGATTATTTTAAACTAGAAGCCATTAATGCAAATTGGCATTAAGTCATTAAATCAAACCTGCAGAATGCAGTTCATAATATAATAAAAATGCAGTTTCATTGTAGAATACACTACATTTTAAACTTCAAATGGAGATAATAATTCAGCTAATCCACCAGGATAAAAGCCATTTTCAAAAGCTTTTATGATAGCAGAGAATCGGAATCCTCTGGAATGCAATTCAGCCTAAAACTTGCCCCCAAATCATTCCAGAAAAACTGCTTGCTCACTGTTTCTCCCTTTGGATTAGAGAAGGAATCTGGGAATATTAAGTTTCATTACATTGAAACCAGGCTTTGTGCACCCAGAGTCTCTAATTAGAGCCCTGCAGGCAATAAAATGTCAGACTGCAAGTCAAAGGAAGGCAAACACTTACCCCAGCAGAGTTTCATCACTCAGCTGGACAGATCCTTCTTGCATATTTTGAGCCAGAGCTGTTAGAGGAAGTTTTTTCTGTGGAACAGAAGGAACAGTGCTTAGCTTAGTGCTAGTCACTCTTTCCAGCTTTCCCAGTACATCCCCTCTAAGCTCTTCTCCTCTTCCATATGGTTTCTATTACACACACACGCAGCTCATTCTTGGACTTGAAGAAAATGCCAAGTCACAGAAAGTTTCAAGCCTTGAGACTCCTGTTCTCTGACACTCTGAAGAACACTTTCTTTTCAGTCTTAGCTGGAATGACTGGCCCAAAACTTATCTCAACTACTGCCAAAGAGAGATAAACAGCTTTAACTTGAGATTTAAGGAACCAGCTTGCCACATCTCTCTCCCAGAGATTCTGTGTGCCCCTGCTTTCAGGTCTCTGTTACTCAGTAAAAGGAGAAAACTTGAATGTTCATTATTTCTGGTTCTAACGCTTTAAGAAAAACTACCTATGGCTTTCCTAAAGAGGGGTAGAAATCAAATGTGCACAGGAAAACATTTACAGTCAACTGGAGGTGTCAGTGCCCAAAAGGCAGTTCTAAACATGAGGGGTTTGATCAGAGCTGCAGAGTAGCTGCTCTTAGCTGGGTCTCCTGAAAGCTCTGAGCGCTCAGGGGACTGCAGAGATAAGTGAGTGCCCTGACACTGCCAAGGTATTCCAAGGCTGTGCTGTTTGGCTTGCATGGGGCATTGCAGCTGGTATTTCACCAATGCCCACACGTGAGCTGACTGGGCACAGTTCTCCTCCCCTGGCTCATGTGGGGCAGAGCAGCCCAGCTGTACCTCAGGGCCAGCCCTCGCCAGCCCAGCCTGGGCAGCCAGCCCAGCCTAGGCAGCCAGGCCCTGGGCAGCCAGGCCCTGGGTGCTGCACTCACGTGTCTCTTGTCGGGGTCTGTGCCATGCTGGCCCTGCAGACAGGCGATCAGGCGCTTCTGGGCCAGGTGGCACACGGACCTCACGGCGTCCAGACGCCTCTCGATCTGGTGGGCCCGAGGGGGGCGGAGGAGGAAGAGAAAACCAAACAGAAAACAGAAGTTATTTCCCTGGCCTCAGCAGAAAACCTTCCCCCCGCACCGCACTCCGCTCCGGGTTGCATTTTTCTCAAATTCTCCAGCTCACAATTCAGCTGCTCAGCAGAAGTGCCCGACAGCAAAAATGCTTGGACAGAGATTTAAATTGTTTTTTTCCTCAGTGGCAAAGCAGTTCAGTCAGAGCTCACAGCACTGCAGAGCGGGAGAAAACATTGCCCCTGCTTGTCGCCTCAGCCAAAGGAATCAGGCTGACACTTGCCATCGGAGATGAATGGCACACACAGGTATCTAAGACACTAATTTAGGGGGAAAACTCGGTTTTTCACTGTGACCTTGTAAAGGAGGTGTTGAAGACATGTCTGACAGCTCATTCACAGTGTGAACTGTACTCTAGGCTTCCTCCTGCATGTCCTTCCCTGGCTGTTAACTACAAGGACAAAGCTCCTACATGATGAGCAATACAGTATTTTCAGGGAGAGATTAATGGGATTCAAAAGGGATGTGAAATTAAAATTTCAAAGCACAAACAAGAGTTCTATTTATCAATATATAATTCATACATGGCTTAATACACAGCCAGTGAATATGACAAATATATACATGGTAAACTGTTCTTTTAAGGGATTTTAAGTAAAGAATTTGGACTATTTTATTTCAAAGAACATCAAAAGCAAACAAAGTGATGAGCAGTGGGACAGAACTGCCCATGGCACCGAGCCTCTGTGCACAGCACCCAAAGAATGCTGTTTATCTGCATTTTGATGACTCACCAAGAATAACAGGAGGCCCTTTGGAATGGATTCTATTTAAAAAGCAAGGAAAAAGAAGTAGATTTCATCTGTAGAAATAATCTGAACAGATTCCAGTTTTTGATACAGCTCTAAAATTACTTCAGTTATATTTTCAGGAGGCAAGATGAATCCACGCTGAAGTGCTCAAAAAGCTCAGTAAAAATCCATAAGAGTAAAATAAGGTGCAGAGAAACTGCTCAGGGACTGCTCTGAAAGCACAAGGCTTTTATTTACAGAGCATGGAGCAACAACTTCAAAATTAAGTCCAGGTAAAAAACAGTCCATATGGAGATACATGAAAAAGAAGATCTTGTTTGTGGTGTACTGTTGTGTTATCTTCAAACTAAATGCCTGAATTCTAGAATGGTTTGGGTTGGAAGGGACCTTAAAGCTCATCCAGTCCCACCCCCTGCCATGGGCAGGGACACCTTCCACTATCCCAGGTTGCTCCAAGCCCCGTCCAACCTGGCCTTGGACACTTGCAGGGATGGGGCAGCCACAGCTTCTCTGGGCAACCTGTGCCAGGGCCTCCCCACCCTCACAGGGAAGAAATACCCCCAACACATTCTAAACCTTCTACTAGTTATGAAAGAATTAATTTCTTTTTAAGACTTCTTAAAATCCTGAGCACAGGGGTTTTCCACCCCTGACACATGGTGACATCCTGTCCCTGCAGCACCTCAGGGATCCCAGCAGCACCCCAGGGATCCCAGCAGCCCCTCAGGGATCCCAGCAGCCCTGCCTGGTGGCTCATGTTCCTTAGAAAGACTCCGGAGCACACACATTCCCAACGGCCTCTTTCCAGGCACCCTGAATGCCAGACTCAGAGGGCAGATGACTGATAGGAGGAACATGACCCCAGAACTTCATGATACTACACTCTCCTCTCTGATCTGCTTTTTAGTTCAAAAATGTCAGGAAAACCATAAAGGACATTAATCTCCTTCAAGCCACCTTTGAACCAACAACGTGACCCACAGGCCACGCTGTCTGTCCCCTCAGGGCATCTGCAGAGTGCAGAACATCACACAATTGCTTTATTATCTGCTACAAAGCCATGCCAGAAAGTGGGGCTATTGTACAAGCCCTTCCAGTACTGAATTATATCCCTTGTCTTCAGACAGGAACACATTTAACAGACACTTGAAATGGAGCACAACCCTTCAGAAAACAGAACAAAAAAAGCCATGACAATCCTGAGGCAAAGCTTGAGCTAAATATAAAAAGAGGCCAACTGTGAACCATGTTTATCAAGCGAGCAGCACCACGTTTCCAAGCTCTTGGGTTAGATAAGAGCCTCCTGCCCCTCCACAAGCCCCCAAGAGCAAACAAACAAGTGAGTAAATTCTTCCACTTGGGTGTAGCCAGGCTGCTCAGGGCCTGGGAAAGCCTTGCTTGCAAAATTTTTTTGGCAACAGGCAGCAGGGCTTTTGGCTTTCACTTCTTTTTACTGTTCTGCAGCTAAGCAAGAAAACAGACGGGCCCTTGCAGGCTATCAAGGTGTTTAACATCCTTTATGTCATTTCACTGTACATCTGCTTGGAAAATAAGAACAGTATTGTCAAACTGTTCAGGTGTTTATAGTTTAACCAAAGCAGACCCCTGAAAACGGGGTGAAATGTTTCAGGTCAGCTCATTCCACCATTACACTGGCACAGGTTGCCCAGAGAAGCTGTGGCTGCCCCATCCCTGCAAGTGTCCAAGGCCAGGCTGGACAGGGCCTGGAGTCACCTGGTCTGGTGGAAGGTGTGCCTGCCCATGGCAGGGGGTGGCACTGGATGAGCTTTAAAGTCCCCTCCAGTGTGCCTAATTAAAGTTTGAAGGCTGATATGCTCCCTCATCTTCTCCTTGAACCTGAGCAGCTGGAGAGATCTGAACTAGAAGCACTTGCATCATCTGTTTGGCTTCCTGTCCCAGGCACAGGTCCTGACCTCAGGCACCTTGAGCTGCTTTGGAATTCATTAGAAAGAACCAGCACACTCGAGGTGCCACAGCAGCCTTCCCTCACAATTTGTGTTCCTTTCACAAGTCTCTCATAAAGAAACCAGAGGAAGAAAACTATGTAGGACAAGACTGTATTTAAATTTGCTCCATGTAGTCAGTCACCCTTGTTAATCTGACAGTTGCAACTCAAATTCCACCATGAAAGTCATGTTTGATGAAATTATATCCTTTCACAAAGATGACAAGTCTGCAAACAAATCAACTGTCAGTGTGACAAATTTGAGAACAAATATCACAAGCTAAACAAGAAGCATTTGTACATTTATTTAACATCAGAAGCTGAACAAGAAGGATTTGTACACTTATAACAATAAGCAATATCAGACTTTAAGGAAATAAATTGCCAGTCTCTACTAGCAAGCAGTTGATATGGTTTTTTTGCCACTTCTCTTAAGGTCCAGTTGACCTGTCCAAGAGAAACAGAAGTGAGGACAGAAACTTGCCGTGCCCAGTCAGAGCTTCTTCACCCTCCACCACAGACTGGCAAGTCATCAGCACCACAGGTTTGTGAGCTTATCAAGCTCGTTCATCTAATTAAAAGAAAATGCTTCCTTCTTCACTGTATCAGGCCACGTGACTGGTTCAGAAACAGAAGTACTGAGGTTTTTTATTCAAAATGTATCCCCAGTTTCTTTATGTGCTGAGAAGTCAAAGACATCCAGGTTTCTATCCCTGACATGCAGGATTTTATCCCCACATTAGGTACTCCATGAATCTCAGAAGGCTCAAACTTCATAAGGAGTACTTAAAAAACACATAATAAGTGTCACAATACCTGCAACAGGTCTTCACTGAGTACCTCCGTTTTCTCAGCCCTAGGGGAGGAAAAAAGACATTGTCAGGCAATTGGTGAGTTCAGGGTCAAAGATCGCCTCAACAATTCCAATAAAACCTGCTCAGTTCCAAGTTAGAATCCCATTACAACTATTGCTGGAAACACCCCCATGCCCACCATGTCACACACAGCCCTTGCTCCCAGCACAGGGAGCTTGGGAAGCCCTGACATTCCTGGAATCCCAGCCTGCAGCACAAATCCACTGCACCAAGCTCTCCATGGTCCTTCCAGCCTCACATGGATGAGCCCAGAGCAAAGCAGAGCCCTGAGTCACTGCACTGAGTGCACAGGGGTACTGAGGCAACTGGACCTTCATTCCATGCTGGTAATCCACCTTAAATCATCTTGTATCAATACACCTCAATGAAAAGGAATACAAAGACATGAGAAAAGCAGGAGAGGCACCTTCATCTTTTTGTATCTGAGCACTGCAGAGCTTTGTCCATCAGCAACCAATGGAAAGGGCAGCCTGAGCCTTCCCTTAACCTCACACACACACCCCCTTCACCAGAAACCTCCCACTGCCTCATTTTGCTGAATTCCATAATACTAAAACAATAGAAAAGATCTGGTACTTAAAAAGCTTATCACAAGTTAATGGTATTCCCAGAAAAGGTCTAACCTCGATAGAAAAATGCTGAATACTTACACACACTTCCAGACAAAATACTCTCACTTGCTACAAACATACTCCAACCTTTACACACACAATTCCACACCTCCTTCTGATCCCAGTTTACACATAAACGTTGAATTGTTTAATGTGGACACAGATTTATTTGTTGTTGGCTCACTGGCTATAACAGTGTTCCACCCCACCTTTGCAACAATGACAAACCCAGCTCTCCCTGATCTCTTCCACTCGGCTGCTCACTGTTACTACACCTTTACACCATGGAGCACTTGGAGGGACTTCGGGATTCCCTTCCCCTATTCAGAGAGTTTCCCCTCCCTGCTGTCAGTCTCTCAGCTCCTACAGACTTTATCTGATCCTCAATCTGTTTAATAAGCCACTGCAAGCCTGGGCATGAACAGAAAGCTCATTTTCCTGATCAGGCTTCATCGGCTGAACATCCTGAACACCTCCAAGGACAAGATTCCTTCAGGTTTGCGTTCCTGTTTTTAAGGCATTTGACTTTAATTTCATGGCACATTATCTGCTTGAACTAGTTGTGAACCATAAGGTGTTTAATAATTAAATACCAGAATAAATTAATGCTCAAAACATCAACCAGACTCAAACAAAAGCCCCTGAA
Source organism: Pseudopipra pipra (assembly GCF_036250125.1). Lineage (NCBI taxonomy): Eukaryota > Metazoa > Chordata > Aves > Passeriformes > Pipridae > Pseudopipra > Pseudopipra pipra. Next base: position 15,930,977 of record NC_087564.1, read on the forward strand.
ATACTCTGACAGCACTTGAATATTTATTTGTTGAGGAAAACACAGACCAGATTGATAAACTTTTCTCTCACCCAAACAGAAATATTTTGTCTGATGGAAATTACATCCTGTTAGAGAGTAATTATTTATTTTTATTTTCTTAGCCCTGCAAAATTACTAGAAATTACATGGCAGCACTACACTGTAAGAACACCCCAGTTAGAGCAGCACATTCTTAAACAGATTTTGATCTCACCTTAAGCAGCAACTACCCCACAAGTCAGCTAACTGGTTTGATAGGAGAATCATGGAATGGTTTGGATTGGAAGGGACCTTGAAGATCATCCCATTCCACCCCTGCCATGGGCAGGGACACCTCCCACTAGCCCAGGTTGCTCCAAGCCCTGTCCAACCTGGCCTTGGACACTTCCAGGGATGGGGCAGCCACAGCTTCCCTGGGCAACCTGTGCCAGTTCCAAATGTATTAAGATTTTCTAGTTGAAACAACCAGCATTTAACAGCAGGTGACCAAGGCAGTTTGCTGGAGCCCCAGCAGCTCAACTGCCAGTGGGCTCGACCTTCCCAAGGTAACCTGGAAAAGCAGCGAGACAGGGCAGTGCCTCGGGAGGAGTACAGGGATTAACTGTGTCTGAGACTGGGGCAGAAGGAACAGGAGAGCAGCCACCTTCTCCATCGTTACAGACATCTGGATCATCATCTGTACGTGGATCTCCACTACACAGATACATTTGTTGATGATCCATCCCTGGAAGTGTCCAAGGCCAGGTTGGACGGGGCTTGGAGCAACCTGGGATAGTGAAAGGTGTCCCTGCCCATGGCAAGGGGTGGAACAAGATGAGCTGCAAATCTGTTTAGGAAAAAAAAGCAACAGGTTTCTCCATCCCCATTGCAGAGCTGAAGCTCCCACTGCCCTGTCTGTCCCCAGCCCCGGGCTGGGAGCAGGGAAAGGCAGATTACAGGCGTTCCAGGAGGTCGTTCCCCCGGTGCTGACACACTTACCCTGACATGCTCCAGAACAGGCACCACAGAGCCAAGATCTGACAGACCAGAAGGCCCAGCCTGAACCCAACCAGCAGTTTGGGAAATTAAACAGCCACCCTGGGTGGTGCAATTCAAAACAACTTCTAAGAACCCGCCGAGCCCTCGGAGCTGGGTACGTGCACATCCTTCACCCACAGAGCTGCTGATCACTGACAGCTCCTGGGACTCCTCCCACCCTGCAGCAACAGGCAAACCACTACAGGATTTGGAAATTCACTTTTAGCTCTTGGGAATCACAAAATGCACTTTGTATCAGTTATCTTTAGAGGTAACTCTAAAGAGCTCCTATTAATATTATTCCATAGCTGTGTTCTACAGAACCTTTCATTAGACTACCATAAAGTTACTGGATGTTTTTGAATGGTTTTAGCCACAACATTAATGAAAAACCCACCACATAAAACAGAGCTTCCATACAGCTTTAGAATCATGAATAGATTTCTCCTTCCCTTCCTTTTTCCTAGGAAATTATATCCATTGGAATGAAAAGCAAAGACAGCTCAGAACTGTGCTAGCAAAACTTTGTTCCCATTTTAAATCTGGCTACCCACAGTCTATGGATAATTTTATATGTTTATCTTTAGCACTCTTTGTACACTGAACCACTTTGTCAGGGATCTAAAGTCCCAGCTGGACACCCTGGATGTCCTTGGAATCAGGGATGCTCTCCCAGGCCTGGGTGGCAGCAGGAGCGTGGCCAGGCCAGGCAGATCAGAACAGCCACTGATGATGATGTCAGGCTCGGAAGTGAAGCAAGGGAAGACCTCACCCTTCCTGCAGGCCCACATTCCACCTTTAATGAGGAAGCCAAGAGAGAGCCACTAAATAATATTGTTTTTCAGTGATCACAACCATGAAAGAAAAAATGCAACCCTGTGATAGCAGCACAGCCCATCTCCTCTCTGAGCAGGGGAAGCAGCAAACCATCAAAGGGACCTGTCTCCCTCGGAATTACAGGTATGACCAGTTTAAAGTTTACACCCAACTGCAGCTTTGTGGGATGCTAATTCCTTCTGCTGGCTAACCAGGGAATCAGCAAACTTCTAGAAAAAAACAGAATTTCTTTTTCACTACCAAACTTCTGTCCTCAGCCCTTGGCAGGGCTTACTTGCATCTTATCTAATGGAAGCGATGCAGAAATCCTTCTAGACTCAAGAACTAAGAACTGGAAGACTGAGCAGCAGAGCGTTCCCAAGGGCTCTCCTGAGCCCAGCAGTGCTGGTTTCTGGCCATCAGCCTGGAGACCCTCCACTGGAGCTTCCCCCAGGAGACACCCTGAGCACAGCCCAGCCTAACCCAAGCTGAGCCTCTGAAGCCCAGACTCCAGCCAGGGCTGTTTACATTCCCAGAGCTCAACTCCACACAGCCCAAACAGTTAATTCTGGGTTGCAAAACGAGGTCCCTCCAAGCCATTACTAATGGGGAAAGCACGCCCTGCCCCAGCCCCTCCCGGGCCCCAACGCTGGACTGTGACCGCCATGGTCAGCAGCTAGCCCTGTGCCTCTGGAGGGCAGGATCCCCAGGAAAACCGGGACCTGGCCAGCCCAGAGCCTCCCAACACCTCTGGGGACAGAGGTGGCATTCCCAGAGGTGTCAGAGGTGGTGTTGGCAGACGGGACAGAGCACAGCACGAGCTGCAGTCCGGGAATGCCAGACCGGGCACACATCCCAAACCGCCACGGCAGCAGCACATGGGCCTTCAGCTGCCCACATCCAAAATATCTGCCAGGCTGGCAGTGCTCCACTGGAGCAGAACGGAGCTGGTCCCCTGGGAAAGAAGGTTTCTGAGAACTGAAGTTTCTCTGCTACAACACCAGAACCTTGACATGAATCAACTGGTACCAAGGTCTTAATAAAAGTCAGTAGCACATTTTAAAAGACTGATTGTAAAAACAAGACTGAACAATCATTTTGTTATGGTTATAATCACCCCATTAATGAATAAAGAGGATAAAACTACCGATTTCCTTAAAACCAGTACTTTTAAACTGCTTTTCCCACAGTCCTGCCCACTGTGCAGAGCTCCACGAGCTGCTCCTTATGTCTTCACTGTTCCTCTCCTGCATGGATACAACCACTGGTTCAGCTGGGATATAACAACTGGAATAATGTCACAGAAACAGCTGCTTTTCAGCCAGATCAGCTCCCCAGGCTCACCCTTCAGGCAAACAGCCTCTCTGCCACAGCTCGGAGCGGGAAGGTACCGAAGGGCAGGGCAGGTTCTGAGCACGTGAACAGCAGGTTCCTCAGGGACAGCCAAAACCCTGAGCAGAGCTGGCTTTGCACTCTGGGACACCACAACACTGAGAACTGTCATTTTTAATAAAACCCTTGTTTCTTCAAGCAAATTTTCTTTTCAAGACAGAAGTGCCGTACTTGACATGAAATATGATACAGAACATCAAAGCTGGAGCCATTTCCTGTTTGGGGATGGCATGGCCAGAATAATTGCCTTAACTCACTCCAAACAAAAACCAATTGGTTTTACAGAGGAAAGACTATTTTTTTTTTTATTCTAGACATGTTAATTACAATAACTTAGCCTGCTGTGACATTTTAAAAATGTATTGCATGTGCCCCCAGTCAGCCTCTCAGTATTCTATGGTATAATTCTTTTTATTTTCCCTTCCTTCTGGCCCAGCCCAGCCCAGCCCTGCGCCCAACCCAGCATGCCAGGCTCTGCTGCAGCTCAAGGCCTGGCTCAGCCCTGAGCAGGGTGGGCAGAACAGCTCCCACCCCATGGGTTTAAAACTGGTCCCCTCACTTGGTCATTTTTCAGCTTCTTCACATTTTCAGGCCACATCTGGAAACAGCAGATGGGAATTCCTCAGATAATAGTGTTTATCTTCCATGGGGAAAGAATTTACATTTCCACGTATAAAATGAAGGCGCTCCACTAAACCAACATTGGAGATTTTAAAAAAATAAATCTTCAGCTAAACAATATCTGAGATATCACTGTCCTATCCATCACCAGGGCATCAGTCCTGATCTCCAAGGCAGGTCAAAGCTACAGAACCACTGCAAGAGGGACCTTTTGCAAGGGCACATAGTGACAGGTTAAGGGGGAATGGCTTCCCACTGCCAGAGGGCAGGGTTCAATGGGATATTAGGAAGAAATTCTTCCCTGGGAGGGTGGGGAGGTCCTGGCACGGGTTGTTCAGAGAAGCTATGGCTGCCCCACCCCTGGAAGTGTCCAAGGCCAGGTTGGACGGGGCTTGGAGCAACCTGAGGTAGTGGAAGGTATCCCTGCCCATGGCAGGGGGTGGAACGGGATGAACTTCAAGGTCCCTTCAAACCTGGGCCATTTCATGGTTCCATGAAATCCACACTCCTGAAAGGCAAACCAGGAAGGAACAAGGGCAAACCTGATCTGAGAGCCATAAAACCTTGGCCATTCCCAGCAGAACAAGTGACTCAGTTGAAATGTCACTGTGGAAACAGAAGCCTTGACTCACGCTCGGCTGGGCGGTGGCACTGGCAGAGGTGATGCCACGGGAGGGCAGCGACAAGTCCCTGATCCTGAACTCTGGAGAGGTTTCAGTGGAAGCAGGAGACATCCACTCGATACAGGAGACAGAGGTAAAGCCAGCCTTCCCTGCTGGGTGGTTTTTCCTCAAACAAAGCCTGTGTTTGTTACCAGGAGTAACCAGCTCAGCTCGCTGGTGAGGTAACACTGGGAGCACCTTCGCGGGGCTGGCAGCACATCCTGCCTTGCTTTCCACATACAATAGGCAGGACTTGCTGCCAGGAAAAATGGAAGAATCAGCAACTCTGTTCCAAAACAAGGAATCCAGAATGAATGATGGCAATTGCCCTTCAAAAAGGTTTGCTTTTTTAACACTCACCAAGACAAACTTCATAGAAAATACGGCTTCAAGGTGTTTCAGGACCACCAGCTCACTCCTCCCCATTTCCCCTTGTGCTAATATTTTCAAAAGGAAGCCAGCACAACCCAAGGTAAGTATCAACATTTTGAAGTGGCTTTAAAATGTTTAAAAATAACTCAGAGAAAACTGTCAGATGACAGTCACTACTTTCAGTATTAGTATTTAGGGAACACCACACACAACCAGTCACTAGTATGACTTTCGGTTTGCCTCCTACCCCCATTTTTTACCCAGATTAACAATATAAACTTCTGTACAAGTATTAAAAGTGATTTCACTGTAAATCTGGTGACAACAGATGCTTCAGAATCACATCAAAGGCTGTTGTTTTGGAGCTCACCCACCAGCTGCAAATTCTGTGCTTCCAGTCCTTTAGAATGGCTTTAAAAATGGTGCATCACCTCCAAGGCATCAGACACCTCAGAGCTGCAAAACTACAGCTCAGGCCTCAATAAATGGATAAAGATTTCTGCTCCGTTGTCTTCCTCCTTCATTTTCTCCAGAGTTCCCCATCAAACTGTGCTTGGTCACTCAAAGTAAAAGCTGCAGCTTTGATCCTGCCTGTAATGTCAGCCCTGGATGTGGCAGCACGGAGCTCTGACGAAAGGCAGAGCAGCTTTAGGGGGATAATCACCTTGGAAGGGAGGCGGAATGTTCCTGGGCAGTGCAGGGAAACCCATGACAGACTGTTCACATTAGTGGATCTGAAATTCCTGCCCTGGTGAAATGGATCCAAGGCTCCTCTCTGGAGCGAGGCAGTAAATTTAGCTCTTTAGAACAACCACAGCTCAAGCCAAATCCTATTTTCGGGCCACTCTCACAGAGACGGGCTCTGCAGTGAGGCCCTGCACAGCCTTCCTGTAAAACACACATCGCAGTGCTTTCAGTATTAGATCTGAGTATTACACCAAATAAGGGGCAGTTTAACAAAATCATTGTTCACACAGTTAAGTCTATGTTTCAAACCTAGGCAGATAATTTTGAGCCACAGCATTGCAAATTTGAGATGAATTTAAGTTGAACTTTCTATATGGCAAAAATACAATTGTGGTTTAAATGCAGAACCACATTTAAAGTTTGGTTTGAGAAAGGATGTGATGATTCAGAGAGCAGCCCGATCAGTCCCATAGCTTGTAAACTTCTGGGTATAAATACCAATTTACAATTCAGTGCTTCCAGTGAAATACTGTCCCAGCAAATCAGATCCTGATTGCTAATCTGCTATTTCATACCATGGGCAAAGTCATGAGCTGTTGAAGCTCTCCTCTTATTCTTTTTGACTTTGAAAAGCCCCAAACCTCTTCTCCCAGTGTCTGTCAGGCCAATATAACAATGTGGCTTCTTTAATAAAGTACATTTGATTTGTGAAAGTATTAATGACTTCTGGAGGAAAGGCAAAGTGCTGCTGCAGGGGATTAACATTCTAACTGCTCAAATCCAGGCAGGATGAAATCTAGCAGTGGTCCCGTGTTTTGTTTCCCAAAGTAAAAACTCCTATGACAAGCTGTCATAAATTAGTGATAACAAACCCTAAAGAACCTGAGACAAAGCTAAGCTACACTGGAAACTTTCCAAGCTTATCATATCATAATGTACTTTCTATGCCTTGCTTTATCCCTTTAACTACTACAATAAACATTTCTCCTGTTACACTCTACTACAGAACTTGAACTTTCCAAACATGTCAGTTTATTAATATAATTTAAAGAATGCATACAGAAACCCCCACACCATGTCTTGGCAAGTAACTGGTTTTAATATTGAACTGCCTGGTATTTATTCACATTAAAGAGTTTCTTTTCACACCAGGTCTTTCCCTTACAAGCAGGCAACAACTTTTTACTTATGCAAAATCATTTCACCTAAAATTAGCTGGGTACAATTTTGACAGAGGATACAGTGAAGCAGAAAGTAACTTAAATAATTACTGAATTATTCCTTAATCTCAGATGCAATTTTACAACCCCTGTGTGCCAAGACAACCAGAGGTGCTGCCAGAACGGTCGCTTTGTGCTCTGGCAGCACTCAGCTCGAGGGGAAGTGGTGAAATGTAGCCTGGGCAGCAGCAGCCACAAATCATCCTGCAGTCACCTCCCTCCTGGGCTGCCCCTCCAGGGCTGCTCACCTTGGCCCTCACAGCCCAGAGCTGGGCCAGCTCCAGTCACCACCACATCAAATCCATGGTGAGGAGCAAGTGTTGGATTCCCCTCACACAATTCCCTACAACCTTTCTCTCCTCAGGAGCCCTGCCTGCAGCAGTCCTTCCCCAAACTTCAGGTGCAGGTCCTCACACCTCTCTCCTGCATCAGCAGCAGCTCAGACTGGAATCACATGCAACAAAAGAAACTGGTTCCCGGTTGTCTTGGCCCTCTCCTTGGCCAGCCCGAGGGCAGGGGAGGTGGGATCAACGCAGGCTGGGCAGGAACAGGGGAAATCTGTCCCTTTCAGCAACAGCAGCTACTCAAAATCAGCTTCAACTGATCATGAAACTGCAGCCTGGGGCCAACATTCCATTGCCACGAGGTGACATCAGCTGGCAGAGCTGCTGACAGAAGTGGCTGTGTCCTTCCTCCTCCTGCTCCATCTCCTGGGCCCAGCATGAGCATCCCCAGCAGTCAGCAGCTCAAACTGAGCTGGCTCAACACTCACCTGGTTGGAATAAAACCCATTTTCCAGTCAGAGACCAGAGGTGCAAGCACAGAGGAGTGGGAACAAGTGGAAGGGCAGCTCAGGAATCAGGGCTGGGCAGAAATTCAGGCAGTGCTGCAGAGCCTGATGCAGGTGTAGGTCTGACCAGAGCCAAGGCAGCAGCTGATGGCTCTGGATAACAGGACAGCTCATGGATCCTCTACATGTGGGTTTGGCAGCTTTTACATTTAAGCAAAGTCCAGTTCCCTTGCAAACCACCTGCTGACATGAGAACTCCTCCACTGCTGAGAATAAACACCTCACCAAAACACCCTGAAAAATTTCCTGAACTGCCAAACAAGACCTTACTTTCCACTTTAGCCACAAAACAGGTGGATTGCCACCAACTCAGGACATTTTTAAACTTTATGATTTCTTTACCCAGAAGTCCTGCATTGTCAATCCCTGGAAAAGACTCCAAGAAGCAGCACTGCCTTTTGCACAGACAAACTTTTTACAGCACAGACATGTCTGAATAGGAAAAATATGCACTACAAGAATGAACGAAATTCAGTGAACTGCTAAAGAAGTCATGGCCGTCTTTTGCACATTTGTTTGGTTTTTTGCACTTTGACAGGACCAGGGGGGATGGTTTTGAATTGACAGAGGGTAGGAACAGATAAGGTATTAGGAAGAAATTCTCCCCTGTGAGGGTGAGGAGGCCCTGGCACAGGTTGCCCAGAGAAGCTGTGGCTGCCCCATCCCTGGAAGTGTCCAAGGCCAGGTTGGAGCAACCTGGGCTAGTGGAAGGTGTTGCTGCCCGTGGCAGGGGGTAGCACTGGATGAGCTTTAAGGTCCTTTCCAAACCAAACCACTCTGGGATTCAATGATTTCAGCCACACGTTGTTACTTTGCATGAGAGCCAAAAAATCTCCAGTCCAGAAATTACCATTTCACCAGAGGTAATGCTGCTCTTATTTAATGTACTGCCCAGCCAGGTCTCTTAAGTTTGGGGATTCACAAAACTGGCAAGAGAAAGCCTTGGAAAAGGAACTAAACTGAATCAGCACAAGAAGTAAAACAAGGAAACGCAGAAAAGGCAGAACAATGAAGCAGGAATAGAAAGTGAGGCTGCAAAAACGAGCTGGAAGCTTTGAAACAACAGTAAAAAGACTACAAGGGGATTCAGGGACCTGAAGTTACATAAAATCAACTACTAGGCTAGTGACAAACCAGGGATTATTCCCTATGCCCATAGTTTCACAACAGAGCCTCTGCACTGATTTCCTGAGCGTGGCCACGATTAACAATTAATGGCTGAGCCCCTGATTATGTTTCAGCGACAGGAAGGCGAGTGTGCGACCGAGCCCGGCATCCCCCACGCAGCCGACTCAGCCCATTCCCGGGATCCCGGCCTCACTCAGCCGCCTGTTTTTGTGTTGCTTAGACACAGCAAACACAAGAGCACCCGAACGTGTCCAAGGCGCAGACTGTGCCATTCCCACCCTGCCACGAGGCTCCTGCAGCTCAGCACCAAACTGAAAGTTAACTCAGCCCCTGCACTGCAGAGAGGGAAACACGAGCCTCCCACTAATCGACGGTTATTACCCTGCACTTCAACACACGCTCGGACCTGCTGGTACGAAACCAGGATTACTTTATCCTGCTGTGCCACTCTATAAAACACACCAGCTCAGAACACTTAATCTGCGTGTTAAATCCCCTTGCAGCAGGGCAGCCCAGCTGAACGCTCGGCCCAAACACAAGCTGCAAGCTCAGCTCACACGTTGATTTTTCCGTGTGAGAACACCACCCTTCTAGCTCCATTTTCTACAGAAAACATAACTTTTAACCAGGGGATTGCCATTTCCTAACAACTGCTTTTTAATTAAATTATAGATGCCAAAAGTCTGAATTTGAATAACTGCTGTACTTTCCACAGCCATGTCCCAGCTGTGACTTTGAAACCTGCTCACGGGACAATTTATCTTCTAAGAAAGGGATGATCTTTGAACTTCATTTTCCTGTCACTGGCTGAAGTAGCTTTTTGTAGCCTTAACACTGTGTCACCCAGGATGTGTGTACCTGTGTGTACAACAGAATTAACAGCTCCCAGCACTGCCCTGCCTTGTCGGTGCCACACTCAGCTGTACAAGTTACCACTCTTCCTTTTATTAATTTTAATTTTCACTCTGGAAATGTCATTGGGACCTTGAGAAACAGCCAGTGAGGTTATGCATACAAAAATCTCAGTGCAGCTATCTCGAGCACAGGACAACTTGCAAGACAGAAGGAAAAAACTCCTTTATTGCTCCTTCTCACTCTCAGTGCCTGCAGACCCCTTGGCTCTTTGATTCACTCCACTGCAGTCACTCCAGGATGTTCCTGTCACACTGCAATGCAATTAACTTCACCAGAAAACAATCCCTGTCAGGGAAAAAAAGCTCCACCTCACTGAGAGAAGCATTTGTGACCTCACCCAGCTGGCCCAGGAGTCGTTTCCTGGTGAGAGGCAGCACTGGCTAAGCAGAAGACACACTATTAACTCTGCTATCCTGTGGATCAGCCATGGAACAGTGACTACAAACCCAAAGCTTTTAGGGCTATTTGGTGTCTAAGGAATAAATTTAAACAAAAATCACAGAATCCCAGAACGGTTTGGGTTGGAAGGAACCTTAAGCTCATCCTGTCCCACCCCCTGCCATGGGCAGGGACACCTTCCACCAGCCCAGGTTGCTCCAAGCCCCCTCCAACCTGGCTTTGGACACTTCCAGGGATCCAGGGGCAGCCACAGCTTCTCTGGGCAACCTGTGCCAGGGCCTCCCCACCCCCACAGGGGAGAATTTCTTCTGTAAATCCAACCTAAATTTCCCCTCTTTCAGCTAGAACCCATTACTCCTTGTCCTGTCTCTGCAGTTCCTGATGAAATATCTAATTCAAATGATCTAGTTCAGCCAATAAAGCAACGCTGCAGCTAAAAACGATACCCTAAAGTTCCCTATTTTTCCTCGTCCAGACACCCAGTGCTGCTTGAGGCACGACAGTGTCAGCAAAGATCCAATTAAGCCTTCAAGACTGGTACCTATAACAATCCAACAGCCCCAAAACCCAAGGGAATCGAGCAGAGTGATCTGTTAAAATCCCTCCATTTGTCACCACCAACTGCTGCGAAGGCACTTAGTTCTGAATGACTGAAATCAGACTTCCTTCCCCAGTTTAATTGGTGTTTAATTAAACTCCCACAGGTTTCAGGTCAGAGCTGTGCCACGGCCAACTGCTGCCTTAGGTCAGGCTCAAGGCCACAAGATGTTTTAAAGATTTAAAATGCCAAATAATGGAGCTATTTCATTTAAATTATAACCCCTTTCTTTTTGGAAACTGTGCACAATATTAGAAAACATATTAATACACTTGTTATTTAACCCCATCCTAAAAAGATCCTGTTATTTGGCATTTCATCATTGCTAATTTAATGATCTCTGAAAAGCAGCTCTGGCCACAGATCCATTATCATTACCTAAAAATACCATGCAAGTGTCTAAGAAATACATTTGCTTCCATCAATTCCAAGTGTATCCCATTACAGCATCGGGCTGAAACAGCCTGTCACATCACTTCTGGCTATTTTAGCTGATCAAATCATTACTATTTCGAGATTTTGACTGTGGGCATAACCTGACATTAAAATTATTTGTTCTGAAGATCCACCATCAGATCAAGTTAGAATCAAGGAATCACAGCTTCATCCCCAGAGATGAGGATTATTTTGATTACATGAATAAGTATCAGGAGGAAAAAAGGCACCTCCAGAGCTGAGCAATTGAGCAGCTGCCACTAAAGCACATTCAGGTGTATTTTTACCTCCCCTATCCTGCTGTTATGTCAGACACCAAAACCTCCACGTTGGACACACCTAACCCCCCTGGACAATATCCCTTCCTGCCCTTCCAGCTCCCTGTGCTTCCCCCTGGCAGTGGGGCAGGTCTGCCCAGGAATGGTGACTCTGGCTCTGGTTACGTGCTGTGTCACAGGCTCAGCGTGCCAGGGGTGGCACAACCCTTCCTGCTGCCCTGGACCCTCAAAACCTCCCCAAACCCCCTGAGAAACACCTGCACAGGAGAGTGACACTTCATTCAGCATTTTAGGCAAGGTAAGATGGTGCTTTCCTGAGACAGACTCTCTCTTTATCCTTGTCATGCTGTCCTGACCCCCCAGCAAAATAGGAAGGCCAAGCTGATCCAGGCAGAACAGATCCCACAGTGTCTGTGTGGGAATATTTTATCAGTCCTCTCATCTGCTCCATCAAGCAGCAGCAGAGCCAAAGGAGAAGAGGACACATAAGGAAATGGACGATTAATATTTCCCAAATCTCCGAGTCTGGAATCTTTTAATTTCTTTTTCTGCCACAAAAATCTCAACTATTTTACCCACTGCCCACTCAGCACTTGACACATAAGTCGGACACAAAGTTATTATGTAACTTTTTTCTTCTGACCAACAGGCTTTAGCTGGTTCCCTGGAACTCACAACACTTTATTGAGGTATCCTCAAGCCAATAAAATTCAGTTTGTTGTTTGGTCTTCTCTGAAGAGAAGGCTCTGGAGGGATCCAACTGTGGCCTTCCAGTACCTGAAGGGGCCAATAAGAAACATGGAGAGGGACTTTGGACAAGGGCCTGGAGGGACAGGACAAGGGGGAATGGCTTCCCACTGCCAGAGGGCAGGGTTAGATGGGATACTGGGAAGCCCTGGTGCTCTCAGCAGCCACCCCTTGCTCAGAGCTGGGTCTGTGAGGACGCGGGTGGGAAATGCCACCCACGGGATACCTGAGCCCCACACCCTGCCCACGTCACCGCTCCTGGACCTGGGCACGGCAGAGGCAGCCCAGGAAAGGCATTCCCAGGTTTTCATGTGGTCTGGAAGCGGATCACAAGCGAGGAGGCTTTTAAACTGAGGGCTGAGCAAATCCTTACTCATTGATTTAAAACCTGTTGCTGCCCTTGTAAGGCTACAAGTTCTGCAGAGAAAGAAGTTTCTTAAAACCACAAGGTAATTTCTCAAGTTTCCAATCTTCAGGATTCTTAATGACCTGGACTTTAAACACGAGATCATCTTGGTCCCTGAGGAATTAAGAGATCCTGATGAACTGATTGCCTTCACAAAACTTAGAGGGAACACCAAAATTAGGCCAGAACACGGTGCTTTGTTTTCTGTTCACAGCCAGAACCTCTCACCTACCAGGGGTTCCAGCACAGCAATGCAGCTGCTCAGCAGGAGCAGCAGTTCAGACTCACAGGTCTGCCCAGCTCCCAGCCCTCCACCAACACAGAACAACTGAAGAAAGTCACCCCAAAGTCCTCACCTTAGGCAAATTCAGGTGATTTTTCCTTTGGCTTCAGCAATCTGCTTTGAAAGGGACATTAATCAATGGGATTAACAGACACTCCCACAAAATTTGATCTAGACCATAGCCTGGGCCCAATCTGTATCTATATATTTATGGTATTATTTATGTAATCTGTGATTTATACTGTTTGTGACTGCGATAATAAAGTTCCAAACATCCCAGCCAGTGCCAAGTTTCCCCACCAGCAGCAGCCCCAAACTGAACACATAATAGCTCCATGTTTTTCTATAACTGGCAGTTTGTCCTGGTAGAAAAACCCAATTCCTGAGCTGCACAAGCCATTACATTGTGTCAGAGCTCCCCAAGGGGTGCAGGAAACAGATAAATACACTGATACCGAGAGACTTTGTTGGCCCTGCCGAGGCTGAGCTGTTGATGGGGTGGCTGAGCCCTTTCCTTGCCCCCTCTGGGATGGAAACCCCACTTTGCCAAGTTTTGTGCCTCTGCAGAGCCCACAGTACCCTGGCAGTGCCCGGGGGCACCGACCCTTTGCAGCTGGGTGTCCAACAGCCAAACTCCCCCAGATGTCTCTTTAGACAGTGATTCCTGGGCTGTTTTCCCAGTGCTCTGGCACTCACACCCCCTCCATTCCCCTCAGAGCCCGACCTGCAGCCCCGAATCCTGCCCTGCTCACCAACACACCTCCCCTGATTCAATCCACTGGGCACTTTAAGCCCATCACTGAATTCAGCTGCCAACCAGAGATCTCATGCAATTTTCTAATTAAGGAGACCTGGAACTTCATTTGGAGATAAACAGGAAATGCTTGAGATAACGATTATAAACACTGAAAGGAGATTTTTCTTTTCATGAGCGCTCAGATGGAGACAAATGCCAACCTAAAGCCCAAGCACAAAGAGGACTTTGCCCTGGCCATAAATATTTCATATTTCAGTGCTGTTTACCACTTTTTCAAATATCTTTGCCAAAGACAACAAGCACTGCAAATAAATAACACTTAGCAAATTTAACTTCTTTTAAAGGATGTTTGGGTGAGCCAGATTTTCAAACACTAGGGTCATGCTCCTTTTTTTTTTTCTCCACACAAGAACTAGAAAAACATTAAAGAAGAATTTCTTTGATATTAAACGGCACTGTAGGGTTAATGTTATATTGATGGAAGTATTTTGGACTTAATAGAGATGAGTGCACTCTTGTTTCATCACCCTGGATGCTTTAAAAAAGCTAGTTTCAAAGTACTAACAACAAAAAATGAAGAAGTAGAAGAACTTCCTCAAGTAATAATTCACAGAATCCTTCTGAGAAAGGCCAGAATCAGTGGATAATGCTTCAACAGGAAAAAAAAAAGGAATCAGTTGGACCATTCCCATTTTCCATGAAGTATTACTAGAAGTTATTGCTTTCCAGCAGGTTTTCCCTGTACAGATAAACGGAGGCAGCTCCTCCTGTACAACAATCCAATAACAGGCATTTTAACATAACTTGCTTTAATGTAATAATTATGTTACAACCACTCCAATTCCAGCTCAAGACTTACACATTGCCAAGTGGCTTGGAGAAACACTAAATATAGTTCAGCACAGAAACTTTCATGCAGGACATGAGCTATTAAAAGCCATGTTCCAAAACTCCGTGTGAGTCACAGCAATGCCATGAGTACAGGCCCTGGAAAAACCTATTTGTACACAAGGAGTTGCACTTGGACAGTGGGAAACGAGCACAGAAGTGATGGTAAGTCATCTTCTTGCATAAAAGCAGAGCTTTCTGAGGCAGTTTGTGGTCTCTTCCAGATTTCTAATTAGTCAGAGCTGCCTGTCCCTGGTTTAAATTACTGCAAGAGCCTCGGGGCAGATCGAGTATCTCTCCCAGTAAAGGCAGTAAGAATATCCACCTGTCTGATCTTGGGTGACTTCACCAGACCTAAACCTCCCACACCAGTTGTCTGGAATCATTTTAATCTGAATGGTACGCTGGTGACTGCACATAAAAGATGGAAAAAGAACCTGACGGCAACAAGAGCAGCAGCTGGTCCCCAGGGGCCGGGCAGCCCAACTGGTGTGAGGCTGTCACAGCCTGCAATGCCATTAATTACAGCCCGAGTTCTGTGAGCAAACAGCACGGTCCAGACCCCTCCGTGGGCTCATTCCTCATGGAAATTACTCTGCTGTGTACTTCAAATGCTTATTAGTGTATCAGTGCAAAGCTTTGATGACAATAGCTCTGAAGGTTTATTTTCATTAGGGATGACTGCAGCTTAAAGGAGAATATTCCTGAGCTTCTAATCAAATCTGTCTCCTTTGTAATTTATAAAAGGGTATGAAAACTAAGACAAGCACTCACAGATATCTGAAGAATTACCTTGCTGACATCATACATCACATAATTACTTTAATTTCTGAGCCTAACACTCAGCTGCTCTGCTGGAGTGAGGATCTGCTCCGGAAGCGTCCCAAGGACAGGTACGAAGGTACAAACAGCAGGGGAACCTCCCCTCCCCAGATCTGTGAGACAGCATGGACTGAAACACAGCCCACAACTCCATTTCACAGGGCCCTGTGCCCAGGCCAAGCACACACACACAGCTGTTCTCAGGGGATGTGAGCCATGGTCCTCAGGAGAGAGGAAGGTTTAGAGGAATTAGTACATAAATCCCATTAAAAGCAATCCCAGCACGTGGCCTCTAAGGAATCACAGACCACCTGAAATTCATCAAATTAAGAATTAAGGTTATTCCTTTCTTCTCCACTCCCTCCCCCATTTAGTTTTGCAGCCCATCTAAAACTTCCAAGCTGTTTCCAGCCAGATTTGGGATGTAGCTCAAGACAAAGCCAGTTCTGAGCTGGCTCCTCTGGGTGATCAGCTGTGTGCCTGTCATGGGCAAGGTGCCACTTTATTCCCATGCATTAATTCAGCTCGTGTGGAACTAATGATTTCCTGGCAAGCCCTGCCTCTGCTCACCTGCACGCCCAGCCCTGCTTTTTGGGAATTATCCTGGCTGGATTAGAGAGCCTTCACAATAGCATGAGCACCAACACATCCCAAGACTCACTCACTACTGCAGCTAAGGCTGCCCTGAGAAAATTGTGATGCCACCTCCAGTGACAGGTTCTGTCTCAGTCACCTGGCCCACACTCTGACAGTGACTGATATTTTACTTTTCAGGTTTGCCAGAGCTCGAGCTGTTCTCCTCAGCAGCACTGACAACAAATCTGGCAGATATATAAAATATACAGTCCTCAACAGCAGACTGAACACTTGTCTTAAGGCAGCCAACCACATCCACGAGACAATTGCAGCAAAATATTTAACACATCTATTAATTATTGTGGAATCCTGTTCCACTCAGCTAATCCCCTCTTTAATTAGTTTCCTACATGTATTTCACAACTCCATATAATCCTATCCATGGACTCACAGGCTTCCCATAAATGCCATTCCTTGGCTTTGATGGAGCTCTTGCCCATCTTTTCTTATTTTCCACACTAAGGTGATACTTCCCTGATCCCAAATCACACATGTGGGATCCAAGGCCAAGGATGCCAACCTTGGAAGTGGGCTGGGAGAAGGGCAGTGTCATTCCTCCCTTCACCCCTGAACTATTTTAAACACCCCTTCATTAAAGAGAACAACCCCAGGCAGAGCTGCATCGCTGAGGCACGGCCGAGCTCTGCTGACCTCCTGGGGAAGTGTCCGCTCTCCACACACCCCAGTCGTGAGGGAAAACCTCTGAATGGTGGAAAAGCAAAGCAGGAGGAGACACCCCTTCCAAACACACCACCAGGAAACACAACAGCCAGCTAGAGGTGACACCCAGGGGGATGTCCCAGGGAGGGTAAGTGGGAAGGGGCAGCTCCCCAGCATCCTTGAGCACCCCAGGTGAGGGGGGGATGTGACCCCTCAGCACAGATCCCAAACTGCTCCTCTTGTGGAGCAGCTTATTCCTCTACAGGATCCCCCAGGGGCGTCCAGGTTCTTGAAACACTGAGCCATCACCTCCTCAAGCAGTTCCAGAACTAGCGGGTCCCTCTATGCAGGGCTTCTCTCCTCATCCTGCCCCAGCATAAAGAGCTAACAAACGAGTTAACCAACTCAATATAACATAAAACTGCCTGCAAGATCCCACTGAATGCCTTCCACGAGCCCCGCAGTGCTTCTCAAACCACATTTGAAAGCCTCAGCCCTGATATCTGCAAGTGAAACCAGTTAAAATTTGTCCCCACTACATGGTTTTACAAGAACCCTGATGACTACAGGAATGCTTGGCTAGTACATGAAATGTAAGGAGCTGAGTAATATGAAATATTTGCAATTAACATCAAGCTTATAAAAACACATGACTCGGCATCATTTTAAAAAGTTCAAAATGAAAAACAATGGCAGCATTGTCTCTGTTTTAATGGAACCAGGAACCCCCCATCCCACGTGCCCAGACTGCCAGGGCACCCCAGACTCCCTGGCACAGCTGTGTGAGCAAGAACCTGCCCAGACACCACACCCCGAGCACCCCACGGTGCCACTGCCCTCACCTGCCCATGGCCAAAGGTCAATGCCAACCTCCCCACACACCCTGCTCCAAACACTGCTCCACACTTCAGCTGGATTTTCCCCTGGAAGCAGAAAGCACCCCGAGCTGTTTATCCTACTCAGTACAACCCAGATTACTTGAAATTCCACTCGGGATTTGGAGCTGAGGGGCTGACACATGCAAACAGGGAATGCCAGTAATCCCTCCAACAATGTAAAAAAATCCATTAGTTGATATGGAATGAGAGGATGGAGGTTGATTGGGAAGTTGTTCCCTCTTCCTAGCAAAACAAACCTATTAAAAATTTACTCCTTGGGCTTTATTAGCTGACACACCTGCCCTGGTTTGCGTGGGCCCCGAGGAAAGCAAACACCCTCCCAAGGGAGTTACTGGAGAGGATGCCACCAAAATATACTCAGATAATAAATGAATTTATACTCTCAGTATCAGCACAGGCTTTCAGTTTATACTTTCAGTATAGGTGCAAACTTTCAGATTAAATCTTTACTAAAAGCAGAGAAGAGTTTCTGGAGGAAAATACTGACTTCTACTAGAAACCCAGTGCAGTGATATCTGCATGTTCAGCTCACGTGTCTGGGCACAGATTTATTTCCACAGACCCAGGTCCTTCCCAGACTCCAACAGCTGGAAATTGGTGACAACTGTACCTACAGGGCTCCTGTTACTTTTGTTAAAATTAAGTCCTGGGGGAGGCACTCCCTGAAGCATTTCTTAAATGTGAGAAAGAGCGAGAAACAGACCGAATACCTCAGTATTAACGCGGAGAGAAAGGAAACGAAACTCGCCAAAACCCAGACAGGAAGAGCCCGATGCAAATGGCCCTGCGGGGCTCGGCGGGGGGCTCGGGGACCCCCAGGGCTTTGCCGAACCCGCCGGACCTCTATCGAACCAGGTCCGGTGTGACCGGGGGCAGGGCAGGGGGAGCGCCCGGGGCCGGCGGGGACCGACCGACCGACGGACCCACGGCGACCGACGGACCGACCCACGGCGACCGACGCACCCACCGCCCAGGGCAGCGCGTCCCGTCACTGTTTCAGCCCCGGGCGGCCGCGGCCGCCCCCTCCCGCTCCCCCCGAGCCCATAGCGGCTGTTCCCCGCCGGAGCCCCCGCCGCGCCCGGCCCGGCCCGCACCTGCCCACGGTCTGGTTGGCGAGCTGCTTCATGCGGTTGAACTGTTTCTTCATGGCGGCGGCCGCTGCCGGGGCTCCCCCGGCGCCGCTGCTCCCCCCGGGCTGCCCCGGCCCCGCCGCTCCCGCCGCCGCCCCAGCACCGCCCGCCCGGCCCGGCCCGGCCCGTTCCGGCCCCGCCCGCCGCGCGTCACCGGCCCCGCCCACTAACCGGATGTCCCGCCCGCGGACCGGATGTGGCACCTCCTCTCCACCACGGCGGTGCCTCCGGCGTTCTCTCGGGAGCCTCGGGCGCTGCTGCTCTCTGCAGGGCGGCCGGACCGGGCTCGCTGCTCGGAGTGCCCGTTTCGGGGCAGCCCCAGCCCCGCGCCCGCGCTGGTACCGCCGAGCGTCCCCGGGACTACAGCTCCCGGCGTGCCTTGCGGTTATCCCGCCGCTTCCCGGGCGGGGCGCTGCGGCCCGCGCGCTTTTATTGGGCGTTGTGGGGACGGACGAGCCCACGGACCAATCGCTGCCGAGCCCCGGCGGAGGCGGCCCAATGAGCGGCGGCGGGGGGCGGGCCGCAGGGGCGGTGGCAGCGGCCGGGCCCCGCGCGCTCCATGGCGGCCGCCGGCGGCCCCGACGAGGCGGACGAGGCGGTTCGCGGCACCTGCGAGGACGCGTCTGTCTGCAAACGGTACCGGCCCGGGGGGCGGGCGGGACGGACACCTCCGCTCTGTTCCCGCGCCGCGCCGGGGCGCTGCTGGGTCAGGCAGTGAAGCACGGGCGGCTCCCGGGAAGCGGCGCTGGAGGGGAGCGGGAACAGCCCCGTGCGGTGCCGGTGCCCCGGGAGAGCAGAGCTGGTGCCGCGGGGTGCGGAGCTGAACTCCCCGTGTGAGGGCGGGCTGTGCCCCGAGCACGCCCGTGGTGCCGCAGACCCCTGGTCGTGTCTGTGAGCCCTGTGCGGGGTCGGCTCGGAGCTCGGTGATAAAGCAGCGCACGGGGGTAGCCAGCACCTCATAGCGGGGTCAGAAACTCCGGTAGCGTTGGATATCTCTGAGGAAAACTGTCTCCATGTATTTCAGGTTTCTTTCTTCACCCCCTGTAGGGCGGGCGCGGCGAGAGGATGAGTTGGTTGCCCTCTTGTGCCTGGGCGTGAATTTAACTTGTGTTGTCGCTGGCTGTTTGTTCTGCCCTCTTAGTTTTTGCAGCAGGAGTTGTTGGGTGGTTGAGTTTGGCTTGAGAGTTTCCCTTTTTGAATCGCTTGTAAAACCAGTGGGTTCTGTTAAAACAGAATAACACTTGTCTGTGTTAAAGTGCTGTGTTTAAGCTCTGGAATAAGTGCAAACAGCTCGTGGCATAACAAAGGGTGGAAGCAAAGCCTGATTTGTGTGTGTCTGAGGACCTGGAGACACAATTCCCTTGCTGGGTCCTCCAGGAGGAAAGAGCTGAGATTCGGGTCTTTGCCCACAGAATTTTACCTAATAGCACAGAGCACATTAAAAAGTTGCTTCTTTAGTATGGCAACAGCCAGATTTTCTAACTAAACTTTATATAATCTCTTAATTGAAATGGTTCCACGTATGGAACAGATTTTATTCTGTGTCTGCATGTGCACACCCAGGGCAGAGGGACCTTACCAGTCTCTGTATCTTTTGGGGTACACAGGCTTTTAGGGTACACCAAGATGTACCCTTAGTGGCCTTATTTCCTAATCCTTTCTTTCTTTTCCCCACTCCTGGACAGGTTTGCTGTCAGTGTTGGCTACTGGAAGGACCCTTACATCCAGTATTTTGTGAGACAAGCCAAGGAAAGGAAAGCACCTGAGATCAATAGAGGCAAGTTGGAATGGGGATGGAGACACTGAACTGGTCTTGAGGCTGACAAAACCCCTGAGCACTGGGTGTTAGGGGGGTAGGGAATACAGGAAAGAGTGAGACAAGTTTTCTTCACAGAAATAATTTCTTCTTGTAGCTGATCTTTTAAATACTATTTTGTAAATCAGTGCTCTCATCCTTCTCTTTCTGTGTTCTAAATGGGATGTGACTGTGTGTCTCAGTGTGCAGAAATCTCCTCAGAGCAGTCACAAATGTTTCTTTGACCCAGGACAGCTGGCTATGTCAGCTCTGGTCTCTGCAAGTGTGGACACCAGCCAGAGTTATTTTGCTCTGTTTGAGGTGAAACTTGACTAAAATGTCTATTTACCCAATGAATTCTGTTTTATCAGTGCATCAGATTTTTTTAAAAATTAAAAAAGAGAAACAAAAGCCCTTAGGTATCTTAGAAAGAGGGCATTACTCTTCCTAAGAAACACCACTGTTCAAACAGGCTACCTGAAATTGTTCATGAGTGTTAAACATCAAGTATTACATAAAAATAATAATTAAACTGAAGCTTTTGTGTGTGTTAACAGGTTATTATGCTCGTGTTCACGGAGTCAGTTATCTGATTAAAGCTTTTCTAAAGAAGACAGAATGCAACTGTCAAATTGTTAACCTTGGGGCTGGCATGGACACCCTGTTCTGGAGGCTGAAGGTGAGGAGAGCTGAGGTGACAGGCCTGGCTGAGGACTGAGATCCATGGGGAGGTTTGAGCTGCCCTTCTCTGCTTGTCAGTGCTGAGTTCTGTCCCACAGGGGGAGGTGGGCAGGGAGGCAGCACTGCACAGGCTGTCACAGAATCCCAGAACAGCTGGGGTTGGAAGGGACCTCTGGAGACCACCCAGTCCAACCCCTGCCCAGGCAGGGTCACCTGGAGCAGGTGACACAGGGACTGTCCAGGTGGGGTTGGAATGTCTGCAGAGAGGGAGACTCCACCACCCCCTGGGCAGCTGTTCCAGGCTCTGCCACCCTCCAGGGAAAGAAGCTCTTCCTTGTGCTGAGGTGGAACTTGAGTTTTAGTTTATGGCCATTGCTCCTCGTGCTGTCACTGGCACCACTGAGCAGAGTCTGGCACCATCCTCTGGCACCCCTGGAGATATTTGTATGGATTGATGGGATCCCTCTCAGCCTTCCCTTCTCCAGACTAACCAGGCCCAGCTTCTGCAGTCTCTCCTCAGCAGAGAACTGCTCCAGACCCCTCACACCTTTGTGGGTGGACCCTCTCCAGGAGCTCCTTGTCTTTCTTGGAGCCCAGATGTGGGCACAGCACTCCAGATGTGCCTCCCTGGGGCCGAGTAGAGGGGCAGGATCATTCCCTCACCCTCTGGCCACACTCTTCCCATGCCCCCCAGGATCCCAGTGTCCTGGCTGCTCTGCCTCAGTTCTCTGCTTGTTTAGAGTCAGTTCAGGTGCCTTTAAACCTCAGAGCTCAGGAGGGGCTGTGGTTTGCCCTGGCTCTTCCCCAGAAGTGTGTGACACCGAGCTGACCTCTAGTGGGCTTCCAGGAACAGCAGGAATGCCGTGGTTTGCTGTCCTCTTTCAACCTTCAGATTTCACTGTTTTACCCTATAACAAAACAGGAATGATGTACCAAAGCACAGGATTGTACAGCTCTGTGTACATGTTTCTGAATGAACTGTATAAATGTGAGTTTATATATGTAAATCACAGAATCCCAGGCTGGTTTAGGTGGGAAGGGACCGTGAGTATCATCCAGTCCTCAGGGAGGTTGGACTGGATAATCTCCAGAGGTCTCTTCCAACCCCAACTATTCTGGGATTCTGTGATTACATAAAATGTTAAATAATTTCCTTAATGCCTAGAGAACATTCTAATGTCTGTGAACTGCTTTTTGTTGGGTTTTAGGTTGTTTTAAGCTGTAGGACATTGTTATACCATTATTAGAAATGCCAGAACTGTTCAGGACTTGAGGTTATATCTTCTTGTGTGTATGTGACACCTGAGTCTCCCTAATTCTAGTGTCTTCCTCCAAAATCCCAGGATGAAAATCTTCTCCCTAGAAAATATTTTGAAGTGGATTTTCCAATGATCGTTGCAAGAAAAATACATAATATCAAGTAAGTCTGAGGCCTGTGTTTGTCTGTGTGAGCCTGGATGTGAGTCAGTGTCATTATTTCATCTCTCTGCTGAGAAACATTTCATGCTCTGGGCTATGAGGGTGGTGAGGGTGTGAGGCACTGACAGGCTGCCCAGAGAAGCTGTGGCTGCCCCAGCCCTGGGAGTGTCCAAGGCCAGGCTGAACAGGGCTTGGAGCAACCTGGGCTAGTGGAAGGTGTCCCTGCCCATGGCAGGGGGTGGCACTGGATGGGCTTTGAGGTCCTTCCAACCCAAACCATTCTGGGATTCTGTGTAGAGTAAAGGTTCATTATGCAGGCAAGTTCCTACATGTGACTGTGCAGCCACTGTTCCAAACTGGAGAAGGTGGAATGTGGAAGCCGTGGGGAGCCAAGCAGACCTCATTCTGGGGCAGGGAAAGTCTCATGATGATTAGAGGTGATTAAGTCTTTTTTTACTGTTGAAGACAGCAGTAGATTCCCAGACTTGCCTGTTCAGGTAGAGAGGTAGGATAGCTGGTGCTGTATGGGAATGTTCTGTTTGGATGAATCCATTAAGGCTTATTGAGGATACATACAGAGTATCTGGATTTTTCTTGAAAGATTACCTCAAAAATTAGGAGTAATCAGGTATAAAAGTCAACTGCAACTTTCACAAACTTGCAAAGGTTTTCATTTCCAGTAGAGGGCAGAGATATTCTCTTGGCTGCTTTTATCACAGACACACACACACATAGATATATATATATATGTTAAAAAAAAAGATGTAAGCACACTGTTAAACAGGCTTAGCTGCTCTGAGATGCTTCTTCCTTCTTCCCACAGATCAAAACCTCCCCTGTCAAAACCAATTATGGAATCCCATTCAGGGGACTCTCTTCTAATAGGTGAGTCATCTTCAAACTCAGTCAGCAATGTACTGCAGCACTTTTAAAACTTTTCTGATCATTTTGTTCTGCTATGTGGGCAGGCTTTTAATGTTTGAAATGCTGTTTGGACAGAGAATTGTGAGGGAAAAGAAGCTTTTTTCTTCTCTTACAGACTTCTGCCCATTCGTTTTGTGTCATGTTAGAAATGTCTTCTCTTTAAGTGGTTTTATTCTGCCAGAAAGTTTTTGGGTTTTTTCTTTTTCTCTCATATGTAGCTTAAGTTTTCTGTCACAGGAAAAGAAGAAGTGCTACTGAGAGGCATGGATACAGGATTAAAATATCTGTTGAGTGTTTATCTTCTTTCTGTCTCATTAGGAGAACAAGTCTTTACATTTAGCAGAGTCTTCACAGTAGAAACACAGCCTGCAAAGTCCAAGCTCAGGAGCCAGTGCTGTTTGTTATATTTTAGTATTAAAAGGGTAATAAATTCAGGTGATGTCACTGTGTCACTGTGGTTGTACTGTCTTGGTTTATAACCTTATTCTGGAACAGGATGTTGTGGACTCCCCATCCCGAGGAACACTAATTACTTCCATCTAGGATAGCAACTGTTCTGTGTGAGCAGGTGTGACTCTAAAGCAGAGCTCATCGTGTTTGCTGCTCCCTGAGGGATCACCTGGACTGGTGCTTTTATTAAGCACAACTCTAGCTCAGGGTCTGGAGGGCTTAAAAGGGCCCTCACAGATATCTGGAATATCCCCAGGGAGGAGACTCCACACCCGCTCTGGGCAGCCTGTTCAGCGCTTGTCACTGCACAGCAGAGTTCTTCCTCCTGGCCAGGTGGAACTGCCTGGGCATTAATTCCTGCCCATTCCTTCTGTCCCATTTCTGGGCACCCCCAGCAGAGCCTGGTCCATCCTCTGCCCCCCCTCTGCAGGCACTGACAGACATTGGGGAGGTCCCCTCTCAGTGTCTCCTCTAGAGGCTGAACAGCCCCTGCTCCCTTGGCATTTCCTCATAAGGGAGATGCTCCATCCCTTCGGCATCTCTGCAGCCTCCTCTGGACCTGCTCCAGGAGCTCCATGTCCCTCCTGTCCTGAGGAGCCCAGAACTGGACACAGCACTGCAGATGTGCCTCCCCAGGGCTGATCTGCTGGGAAGGCTCTTCCCAATGTCCCCCAGGATCCCACTGGGCTTCCTGACCCCCAGGGCTCCAAGGGTGAGGAAGTGCAGAGTGAGGAGGTGTGCTCATGTTCCAGTGGGAAAATGCAGGTGCTTTGCCCCCAGGCTGCCCCTGGGATCCCAGTGCTGCCACACTGCCCCACTCTGCCTTCATGGGGCATGGTTATGCAGATTTTATTGCTGCACGTTACAGTGTCTTAACTCACCAACCTTCAGGTGTCAGGAGTTTCTGTTGTACCTTCAGGCCTCAAAAGATGAAAGTCCAGTGCCCCACCTGAGAGAAAGGGCTCCTGAGGAGCCCTGGGTTCTGGCTGGGCCCCTGCCTGTGCCATCCCCTGCCCACGGTGGGATCTGCTGCACAAGCACTGTTCCAAAGGCAGCCCAGGCCTTTGGAAGGGCTGTGTCTGTTTGTGTTCCTGAACAGCTGTAAATGTGTCTGGTACAGCACAACAACTGCAGTTATCAGCTTGCAGGGCTGTATTGTAATCAAAAGCTATTAATAGCAACTCAGAGCAGTGATCAGCAATTACTGTGGCACTGGGGGAGTGCAGTGGAGTGACTGGTTTCTCCGAAACTGGTTCTCTGGTTCTTTCTCAGTGCTGGGTTTTAAAACCTCAGAGTAGCAATTTCACTGTACCCAGGCTGGTGTAGGATCTGCTACACTGACATCTCTGGGGTGTTGCATCATGTCTGGATAACCTGGAGATGCTGGAAGCATGTTGTGGAATCCCAGTTTGAACTGACAGTCAACCACAGGTTGGTTGGAGTGAGATCCATGTGGGAACTCTCATTTAAGGATATATTAATGGAACTGCTTCATGTGGAAGTGCCAGCAGAAGAGGTGGTGGAATAACTTGGTAAATCAAACAGATGAGCAGAGATTTCTTACAGGTCTAAGGGAACTTGACAATGTATTTGCTCAGCTACTGACTGGTCTATACCCTCTCATTTTAAAACTTACTTCCAGCTGGAAGGTGATGGCTGTGACTCCAATGGAGAAATCCAGGGAACTCCAAGCCAGTAGGACTGATGTCTCTACTGGACAAATTAATAGGAATTCTAACAGACTTAGTGCAAAAGAGAAATCATAGAATGTGTTGACAAAGACTCACCATGGCTTTTGGAAGAGTGAGTTATGCTTCACAAACCTGTTGGAGTTCTCTGAGTCAACAGTTCTGTTGGAAAAGGACATCAGTATAGCGCCTGGATTTCAAAAATGTGTTTTGACAGTGTCCCTTACCAAAGTGTGCCAAAGAAATGGCACAGTGGTTGTGGAGAAGGAATGGTTCTCATATGGATGAGGAGCTGGGATGGAGGGTGAGCATATGTTGTTAATTTTCATTATGGAGGAGATGGAGATCTGTGCTTAAGGATATGTTGTTGTTCAACACTAAGGAATAATTGTGAAAATACAGTGATTAGTAAATGGCAGCTTGTTGGCAAATCCAAACTCTTCAGTGGTAAAGAACTGTAGAAGAATCTTGTGAAATTAGTGACTTGATGATGAATTCAATGTGGATTAATAGAAAGTGATGCACATGGGGGGAAAAAATAGTTTGTGCCTCACATGTAAATGATTATTGCTGCCTTCCTGCAGGATCTGGGTATTAGAATAAATAGATGTATGAAAGCATGAGCTCAGTAATGGTCCAGAAATCCAAATCAAGTTTGAACATTCTTGGGAAAAACCTAGAAAACAGCTAGTTAGTGCGTGTTTGCCCTTTTTTTTGACTTTTCCCTTTGTAGCTGCTGTTGGCTCTGTGAGAGGCAGGATATCACACCAGGGGGACCTCTGGTCTGACCTGGTGCAGCTTTTAGACTGTGGAATATTCAGGGAGTACCACCTGTCATAGGGAGTGTAGTGGGCTGCAATGAAGCAGCATTGCCAGGTAGGGAAATGTTACCCATTTTTGTGGGGATATTGACCAGGATTTTAGAATCTTGGGGAGGAGGTTGTCCCATCCTGTGCCTGCTCCCCCACATAAGTTCCACACTGCTGTCTCTGGTGGACCAGGAATAATTTGTTTGGATTGTTTGGAATTTAATTTTTGAGTTGTTATAATATGGATTGACGTGATTCTTGTTCTCTCAGTGCTCTTCTGCTCACCCTGAATGTTCTCATTCCATGAAGCTGGAGCTAATAGACAACTTTATTGGCTTCAGGGCAGCATCTGCTGTGCTTGCCCTTTGGACAAGGCAGGGACTGCACGGCATGCAGTTCAAATATAGATGTTGGTGGCCTCTGCCCTTGGATGCAGCAGGATGACACTTGTCACTGTACAGCTCCGTGGTTTCCTGGGGAATGTTGGATCTCCAGGGAGAGCAGTGATTTGTGCAGCAGTTTGACATTGCTATGGCAAGCACACAGTAAATTGTTTCCACTGTCTGGGTGATGCAGTTGCTGGTGTTGGGAGGTCAGTGCCCCACCTCTGTTCCCTTTGCAAGTGCCAGTTACACTCAGGGAACTGTTGCCTTCCTGTGCCTCTCACACCTTCTGCCCTGCCTACTCCAGCTTTGGGACCTGGTTGGTTCAGCCTCCTTTTCCCTCCCTTTCCAGACTGTCCTGTGACCTGATGCAGGTGTCAGGGGTGTTGCTGTCCAGGTGATTTGCAGGCCTTGTTTTGGGGATGATCCTGAGCTTCCGAGGCAAACCAGATTTGTGTTTTGGCACGTGCCCTGCTCTGGTGTAGTGAACGAGGAGCTGAGTGAAAGCAGAGCCATATCCCGCCTGTGGAATAGGCTGTATGGGCTGGTGGGTTGTAAAGCTGCCAAAGATACCTTAGGATGAAAATCCTAATGAAATCAGTTTGAGTCAATAGTATCCTGCATTCTGTCTCTTGGAAAACCTCCAGGAAATTGTTGCACTAATGTGAGAAGGGAGTAGGAAAAGCAAACTGAATTCTTGTGGCAGAGGAAGCACTGAGCTCTGTGAGCCTGTGAGGCTGGAACGCTGCTCCAGGAGCCAGGGGAGGGCCTGGGGCCATCCTCAAACACAGCAGTTACTCGTTCCTAACATTTCTGTGAAGAAAACATGTACTGCAGTGAGGTCAAAAGGCAACTATAAGCAGCTCCTGCTACTATTCCATTACTGCAGGGATGTCTTGTTCTATGAGTCTATGAAATTTGAGCCACTTGTGTTGTTATTTCTGTGCCAGAAGTCATGAAAAATAAACATTCAGGTGGTGTGATCAGAACAAAGCATTCTCTGTCCATGGATAGCTGAGTGCTGCATCTGGGCCGGGAGAGCCCGTGGGGGGTGGATGGGGGGGGCTGGAATGGTGGGGCTCTTCCTTCCCTCCTCCTCTCTCCCCTCCCTTGAATCCTTCAAATTAAATCTGAGTCTGGTGTTTCTCAGACCTTCATTTCAAGTGCAAGAGAGAGTCTTTGTATGTGACTGACTGAGTGTGAGCATCACACACAAAGCCACAAGGTAGGAGAATACCCTAGAGAATACCTAGAGAATGTGCTCTGGAGGGGAACATCCCGACCCAACAACCCTGCTGGAAACCAGCACGAAGTCTTGGTGCCTGGGTAGGAACTAGTGCTTGGAATATGGGATTTTCAGTGGATTAAGACAGACATTCTATGATTCTGGAGTAAAAATGCTTGAGTCAATGTGGTGTGAGCAAGGGACATTTTATTTCTGCCTTGGAGTGTTTGTGCTCCTTTTTTATTGGATCACTTAAAAAGTTTTGTAGTTTATTTCTGGCTTTTATTTCTGTTCTTCATTAAAGAACAGAAATTCATTACTTCTGTGTCCAAGTCTCTGAAGCTGGACAAGGAGCTGGCATTAACTCCCTGCTAATTGTGGTGACTGACGCTCACTGTGCCCTATCTATGGACAGAAACCAATCCCTATTTAAATACTTCCCTGTGTGTGGTGGGGTTTTTGGGTGGCTTTTTTTGATGCCATTATCATGGCCTTGATGTAATCACTGAAATAGAAGGGTGTGGGAAGTAGTAAAGCTATTACAGAACATGCACATGGAAAAAGCCTTGACTCAAAATGTTGAATCATTTGCCACACAACTTCTTTTTTTCCCTTTTTTTGCCCTGTGACTCTCTTTATGAACTGTTCTGGTTCCTGGAGCTGCTCAGAAATGTTGCAGGAAAGGCAGCTATACTCACCTGCTAGCCCCACTTTCAGACAGTTGGTCACTTGAGAGCTAAACAGAGGTGCACCCTCTGGAATGTTTGGTCACTGCTTGATCTAATAAATGATCTAATAATTGGGAAAAACCCCACTTGTCCCCAAACTTTTTTTTCCCTTTCTGGAATTGGAATCCCCTTTCATCCTGTCTCTTCAGCCACTTGGCTTCCCTTTCCCTCTTCACCCAGCCTCACTCCAGCTGCACCAGGGGTGGTTCAGGTTGGACATCAGGAGGAATTTCTCCCTGGAAAGGGTGATCAGGCCTTGGCAGGGGCTGCCCAGGGAGGTTTGGAGTGCCCAGCCCTGGAGGTGTCCCAGGAAGGCCTGGCCATGGCACTCAGTGCTCTGGGCTGGGGACAAGGTGGGGATGGAGCACAGGGGGGATCCATGGGCTGGGAGGGCTCTTCCAGCCTCAGTGATCCTGGGATTCTGTGAATCTGCTCCCACGGGACATTCAGGAGCTGTGTCTGCAGCAGGTCCCACGTGGAGCTGTGGGAGCTGCTCCTGCAGTTGGACACTGGCCATTCCAAAGCACTTTAAACTCTGACTGGGGATTTTTCACTGCTTTTCTTCTTTTACTGTTTGCCCGTCTCACACACACTCACACGGTACAGGGGGGACATTCTGCCTCCCTCTGTCCAGGCCTTCACCCCAGGAAAGCTGGAGGTGCCAGAGCCACCAGTATGTGCTGCAGGGCTCAGTGGGTTTGCTGGTGCCCTTGTGAAGTGCTTTCTGTGGCACTGGGTCCCCTGGCTGGGTTGATTGCAAAGAGGGTCAGAGTTATGGACAGCAAGAGGCTCTGTTTGTGCTGGTTCCTCAGCTGTGCCAGGATGGCAAAGTGTCCTTTGCCTCTGGGATTTGTTCCTGCTTCATGCTGGAAAGCACTTACAGGAATGTGAGGCCTGTTGTATCCCTGGGTAATATTTGTTTCTCAGAACACCTTCTCTAATTTGACTCTTTGCTTAAATACCATCACTAAATCATACCAAAAGTATAAATTGTAACATTTTTTTGCCCCAAATCTGTGTCTGATCCCCATATACATTCTATAACTATAAAAATAAATATTTTATATGGCTGTATCTGTTGTTAATATTTGAAATACGTTACTCTTAACTCCGGTTTTCAAAAATTGATGTACTTTTATGTAGTTCTGTGTACATACATTGGGTCATCTAAAAAGACTCTACAAACACAATGAAAATCCTGCCTTTAATCTTCACATTTTTCTTCTCTCTGCATTCCTGGGAGCCATGGTAACGGCTGGGATAACCTCTCTGCATCACAGTGGCTTCAGAGGGAAGGAGTGGGCTCGTTGCAGGGTCTGGTGGTGATATATCACTGTAAACCACAAGTATAAGGGAAATGAATGTTTTAAAAAGAAGAGTTTGCTGTTCATAGTTAGGTATAACAGACCAAACTTTGGCTTCCAATTCATGTATTCTTGTGCTGTTTTTTTTTTAATTCATAATTTCAGCATCCCTCCTATTTGTAACCTTAGTCTCTCCAAATATTGCCCTTGCAGATTCCCACAGCCTTGACTCCAGTCGATATTCCATTGTAGGAGCAGATCTCCGCTTCTCCTCAGATCTGGAGGAAAAGCTAAAGAAACACAACTTGGATAAGCAGTAAGATTATATATTTTTTAATTGATTTTTCTTTTTTAATGAGGGCTTGTGGAAGCCCTGGTTGGACGGGGCTTCGAGCAACCTGGTCTAGTGGGAGATGTCCCTGCCCATGACAGGGAGTGGAACTGGATGGGCTTTAAGGTCCCTTCCCACCCATCACAGGCCATTCTGTGATTCTGTGACTTCAGAGTTTTATCTTTGTATTTTTCTGTGGCCTCCACTTGAACCCCTGTTGTTCCCTAAACCTTTTGGTGGAGGGATTGCCGTGGACCTGAGTCCGGAAGCTCCTCTGTGGGGTTTTATTGTTCAACACGAGGCTTTGGAGGGGGCAGGAGTTGAGTTTCTGAGTGGATGATGGACAGACCTTTCAAATCTAAGCTATATAAATAGCAGCGATCTGGCTGGGTGGGAGAGAGCATATGGGGAAGCAGAATGCATCAAATTGCCATTTAATTCTTTACACTTCCATCTTCTGAAATGTTGCCTTGCTTGCCTACATCGCTGCTCCTTGTGGAATTTCTCCTGCTTCTAGTGACTTTTTTTTCCCTTTCATTCTAGCAATTAAAAGCAAACTCAATAATTCTGAAGAAAATCACTCGTGTAGATGTCTATTTTTGTTGGTTTGTGGATGGAGGGGGAAGAGGCAACGTGCAAACCGTGGATTGCATTTCGTTAGATAATAATATGTGAAGAGTATTTTACAGATACTGAACAAATTTGACTAATTAAAATTCTTAGAACTTTCGTAAAGAGAAAACTTTTTTTTTCATTTTTTAATTTATTCCTGATTTTACTGATCTCTAGAGGAGTGTGGATTGTGTATACAGAGTACAGTTCTTCTGCAAAGGGAATTTTAATAGACTCCTCAGTTCCTGCTGTAAGAGAAGACTTAGAGAATGCACATTATTCTGTGTTCAGGGCTGGCTTAGATGAGATTGTTTCCCAAAATCTCTGGTTTGTAACCACAGAAGTCTCCTGTGGTTAATTAATTCATGAGCTGCCAGAAAGCCTAGTTCTAGTCAACTTGATGAAGAGATTTCATTCAAACTTCAGTGTCTAGTTCATAAAAAATGTAGCTCTTTCAAGACATGAAATGACTGCTCACTAACAATTCTTTACAGATTTTTCTTGTTCTTCTGCTGTGAATAGTTCTGTGGTTTGGTTTTGTTTTGCAGTTTGCCAACACTGCTGGTGGCAGAGTGTGTGCTGGTTTACATGACCCCCCAGCAGTCTGCAAACCTGCTCAAGTGGGCAGCAAGCACCTTTCCCGTGGCCATGTTTATCAATTATGAGCAGGTAAAACCAAAATGGCATTTTCAGACCCGCATTGTTGTCATAACAATTGCTCTCCAAGGTGGGAGTTGTTGTGAAATAGGAGTGGGCTGTGTCCTTTTGTAGAGACAGCAGTTTCTTCTGAATTTCTGTAGTAATGTGTTTTAACTTGTAGCTTGTTAGAAAGAATATACAGCTATTCTGAAAGACAATTTCTGGGCTATGTTGAAGCAAAATAATTGAGACTTAATCCATATGTGTTGAAAACCATAGAATATTGGTTTAGCTAAGACAGAGGAAAAAGAAATGATGCTGAGTGCTGGCTCTGAGTGTATAACATTACATAATTACCTCTCTGTTCTTTGGCAAAGTGGAGCAAAAATCACATCAGCACGAACTCTGCTTCTCTCAGTGGAAGTTAAACGCTGCCTCGGGGGAACTAGGTGGCTCCAGGAATTTAGTAACAGGATCTTCCAAGCTGTAAATCACTGCTGGAGAGATGAAGCAAGTTGCTGAGAGCTCAGAGCAGATCAGTTTTCATGTCAATCCCTGTGTCTGTCAGGGCAGGGCACTGTCACTGTGGCACTGAGACTGACCAGGAGGGAGCTGAGGAGGTGGTGGCAGTGGGAATGAGGCCCAGTGTAAGGATGTGCACTCACTTTGCTGTTGTCCTGTACATTTTATGACATAGGCAATCCAAGAGTTTAAGCAGGGCCCTGCTGTTCCCCATGCTCACACTGTGTGCAGAAGGGGGAACACTTTTGTCTCCTTCTCTACCCGAGGTGAACATGACGGACCGGTTCGGGCAGATCATGATCGAGAACCTGCAGAGGAGACAGTGCAACCTGGCTGGGGTGGAGGTCTGCAGGTCCTTGGACTCCCAGGTGAGAGGGGCACAGAGCTCTGGGGGGCTGGGATATCAACATTAATTAGTCTGTCTGCACGTTCTGTCTGGGTGTGCCCTGTTGGAGCAGTCCCACCCCCTGCCATGGGCAGGGACACCTCCCACTAGCCCAGGTTGCTCCAAGCCCCATCCAACCTGGCCTTGGACACTTCCAGGGATCCAGGGGCAGCCACAGCTTCTCTGGGCAACCTGTGCCAGGGCCTCACCACCCTCACAAGGGAGGAATTCCTTCCTAATATCCAATCTAAACCTATTCCCTGTCAGTTTGAAGCCATTCCCCCTTGTCCTGTCACTCCAAGCCCTTGTAAATAGTGTCTCTCCATCTTTCTTGTTGGCTCCTTCAGGTATTGGAAGGCCACAGTTGGGTCACCCTGGCGCCTTCTCTTTGACCCCACTGACTGTCAGTGGTTGTCCCAAAGCTGCAGTAGATCAGAGCCCAGCCCTGCCTGCCCCCTGCCCTCTCTGCACAGAGATCAGCAGCACATGCTTAGGAAAGACTTTGAGCTCTTCAGAGAACAGGTCAAGCAGCTGCCCTACAAAATCCCTGGGGGGAGAAGGTGCCCTCTGGTATTTTTTGCTGGCCCCTCAAAGCTGTGCTGCCCTGTGTGTTACAGAGGGAGCGGCTGCTGGCCAGCGGCTGGGACACCGCGCGGGCCATCGACATGATGAAGGTGTACAGCTTCCTGCCACAGGCTGATGTCAAAAGGTATTCATTTCAGAACCACAAGTCATCCTCAGATGCCATTTCCAAGGCTGTTCACATCCAATGTGTAGTGTGGGATTCCCAGCTCTAACAGAGGAGGCTGCAGGCACGTGCTGGCCGTGGCTGAGTGTGAAGCTGTGCCTGGAGCAGCAATAATGATCCACTGGCCATGGGGATGTTTGATTTGGGTGCAATATAAAGCATCTCATGACAGGAATTTGCAGACAAAAGATGCCACAAAAGTACTGTGTTGAGTTTTTGCAGTCCCTGAGATGTCCCTTGTGCACATTTTGGCTGGGGTCAAACCACAACACGTTGAAATCATCTTCATGAGGGAAACTGCTGGGTCTGCAGAGCTTAGAGAACATGGAGTAACTAAAGGCTGTTTTAACAGTCACTAATTTGCATGGATTTTGTTAATTTTTTTTGCATTGAAGAAATACTAAAAAACATGAAACTTTTTAAGGAGTAACTTAGGGATATAATATGAAATATGAATTGCTGTGAGTCATTAACTATAGTTTGAATTAGCTGAACAAGTTACCTTGGTCCAAATATTCACATATGGGGTTTTCTCCAACCCTGGAACTGAACAGGTGAGGGTGGAAATCAGAGGTGGTTTAAATAGGAACAGTGCTGTGTGGTGGTGCCAGATGGCACTGGTGGAGACACAGAGCCTGTGCTTTCTTTGCAGCATTTTTGACTACCTTAGATCTGTTCAGCTCCTTCCACTTGTTCCAAATGCCAGGAAATAGGTTATGTAAACTCTGTCCTTCAGTATTAATGAGGCAAATAATGCTTTTTATTTATAAAAGTCTTTACAGAAGTGTTCTTCTGCAGCACTTACATCTGGGAGTGTATTTTGGAACTTTTGCCCCTCAGCCTCTTTTGATCCTCAGTAGCAGCTCTTCCAAATATTTAGCATGGAAAATAAACACTGATATTCAAGTAGTCTGGAGAGAGAGAGGAATGGGCCAGGTTAAGCTTTGTAAAGCAGGCACAGCTCGGGAGAAAATCTCCCATTTGGGGGAAGACATTTAAAGACCTTCCTTTAGGAAGGTGGGAACCATTTTAGGGAAAACAATTCCTTGAGTCTTCTATTTGTACCATTTAGTTTGTGTTTCATCATGGGCTCCTGTGGGAGAGCTGTTGGGAGCTGCACTGGTGTACTCATCACTCTTCCAAGACATGGTATGGACTTGTGATTCTCTGGAGAAAACACAGTCTTCAGCTGTTCCCTGCCATCCCTTGGTCGGGATAAATCCCCTTCCATTGGGCTGCTCAGGGCCAGCAAGGCCAGATATCTGCAGGAAAAGGGGTTGGAAGACAAATGCTGGTATTTGTGAGAAGTTACACAGGTTAGTCCTGGAAAATGAACTATGAAGTACAGACTAATACGAAATATTAGTCCAGGAATGAGAAGCTGAAAACATCCCGTGGGTCACTTGTTCCATACATGGACAGCAAGGGTGGGAGAGGTGGGGGCACCATGGACAAACTCCTGTATGATTGACTGGAAAGGTAACTGCCTTACTGTCCAGAGTTTTCACTCCTGGGGAGTGAAGAGTTTATTAAAGACTCTACTGAGACTCCAGCTCAAATCCCAATTTTTACCTTGTTCCTACAGAATAGAAGCACTTGAATTCCTGGATGAAAAGGAACTGTTTGAACAACTAATGCAGCACTACTGCATCTGCTGGGCTTCAAAGGACAGCAGCAACCTGGGTAACGTTCTCCAACAAGCAGGAGTGATCCTTCCCATGGAATTTTATGTGGAAAGACTGGGATTGGGATGTTACACTGGGTGCAGGATAGAGACACCCTGTCCTGGGCATGGGCTCTGCTGCTCTGTCCTTGGGGCTGGGAGCACCTCCCAGCTGGTGATTGCTTCTCCACAGCCTTTGGAGGGTTCATGGGCATCCAAGTTGGAAGCCTGTCCAGTAGAGGAGAGTTGGAATTTTTCCACCAGAAGATGCCGTATGGGTTACTTTAAATAACTGCCTGCTTTATCCTATCAGTGCTAATTGAAAGGTTTACAAATCCTATGCATGGAAGTGCCATATGGACACATGGTATATGAAATCACAGTGTCCTGACAACACAAAAATAAATTTGTATTACTTATCCCAGGCTTCTTCTGCACTGTCCCCATTTACAGCCATCTGACACTGGAGTTTTCCACACCACTTTCTCCCGGGGGAAAAAAATTCCCTCTGAAATTAACTCTTTTAAGTGTTCCTTTTGGTCTTAAAATTCTCTCTCTCCTAGACTGGGATTTCTTTGAAATGGAGGGACTCGATTCATGCTTTCTGTAGCATTTCTATGTTGCTGCTGCTTAACAAATAATAAAATCAGGAGAATTGTGGTTTAGGTGAGGGATAGATGGCTACAGCCTGTATTTGTCCAGGTTGAAGACAACGCTGTTCTAGGCACAGCAAATGGGAATAGTTGTGATCTCTGAGCAGCCAAGCATCTGGTACAGCTGGTGAAAGGAGACCTTCAATACCCTGTTGCTGCTGCTGTAGCAGAGCTGCTGCCTTGTGGTGTTGGTCACCTGAATCCTCCAGCCTCCATAGTCCTGAGCTCAAAAATCCATGTTTTCCATTTCATTTCTTAGGGCTAAAAGGTGATGACTGTAATACACGAATTTCTAGGGGAGCTAAGGGCAAAATATTCATAGTAACCACTCTTTTGGGAGCTCAGCATTATTCCTTACTGTGATTAGAGAAAGACTGAGGACAGTTTTGGGGACTGAGGTTGAGTGGTGCAGGGTATCTTAGAAGTTAAAAAAGACACATCTCAAAGGAGATAATCAGATGTCCAATGGACATTTGGACATGGCATGGATATGCCTTAATCTAAAGCAGGAGATTTAAATCCTTGTGAATTTACTGCCCTCATTAAGGGTACTTTCCCCACATATCTCTTTTTAATTTCATGGGCAGAATCTGAGGTTCATGAACATTCTGTGTTGTTCCTTCTGCCATGAACAATTCCTGCAGATTAGCTTATTCAAATTAATTGCTTCATCATAATCAAAAATCCTCCCACCAAATCCTTTACATTTAAGTTTAAAAAAATTAAGTAATTCTCAAAGCATCCTTCTTCCTGTGCCTGACTGTCCTAATAGTGGTGAAGGACTGGTAGGATAAGAATAAACACTTGTTTTTCCTCCCTAATCCCTCTTTCTCTTCACATAGGTCTGGCAAACATCGACTTCTGAGGGTCTGGCTGGAGGGAAGGGAGCCCAGGAGCCCCAGTGACTGCCTTGGCTTGGGCCAGGATCCAGAAATATGGACTTTGCATGTGCCAACCCCAGTCTGTGTCCCTGTGACGGTGCTGGGAACTGTCCTGGTGGCTTTGGGTGGTTTTGAGGAATATTCTTTGTGAGCAGTTGTTATGAGGCAGGACTTGCCTTCCATTCCCAGATGTCTAATGATGGACTTTCACAAGGTGTCAGTGATTCCTGTCTAAAGCTTGCCTTCCGTAGTTTAAAGCTGAAAGTGTTCTTGGGTTCTTTGGTTTTCCTCCTTTGTCTTTTTGTGGATGTGTAACATGTGTTTGTGACAGGAAGGTGGAAGAGCAACACTGGAGAGCTGCAGCACTGGGTACCTGCACTGTGCATGGCTGATCAGGAAGGTGCAATTTGGTTCATTTTCATTCTCTTCAGGTCTAATTTTGGTGAGGTGTCACCGTGTTGGCCTCTCCAGGCTTCACTGTTGCACAAGGCTGTCACTGTGCTGGGTGTTCTCGTAGGGGAAAGGTAAAGGAGAAGGGGAGCCCTGATTTTGTTCAGTGGTGTACAAGAAACTGGAAAGTAGATGTTATTTAACTGGGAAGGGCTTAGCTTGGCAGTTCAGCACTGGGATGGGGAAAGAAAGAAAGAAATTAATCTCAGTTTGCACTGCTTCTGGTAGTATCTTTACACCAGTTTCTTCTTTCCCCTTAAAAGAAGCAAAACAAAATCCCAAGAGTAACGAAAGCCCTTGTCCTGTTGTTTGAAATTGAATCTTGCAACCTTCCTATGAGAAAAATAATAAATGTTTAATATTTATAATTTGTCTCTTGTCTTACTAGAAATTACCTGTTTATATCTGATTTAGTGATTACAAGTTTCTTCTCACCAAATGCCTCACCAGGAGTATTTTTTTAAAGCAGTTGCAGGTGGGCCCAGAGCAGCTGTGGCTGCCCCATCCCTGGAAGTGTCCAAGGCCAGGTTGGACAGGGCTTGGAGCAACCTGGGCTAGTGGAAGGTGTCCCTGCCCATGGCAGGGGGTGGGACTGGATGAGCTTTAAGGTCCTTTCCAACCCAAACCATTCCAGGATTCTGTGACAGGCCACCATTTCTGTGCTGTGTGTGACTTGCTGTAGTGTGAGAACACTTTGGAAAAGATTGACATGGGCCTGGACTGGAGATGAAGGGATGGATATTGCTGAGATACCAGGAAAAATAAACAGTTCTTGGAAGTTACAGTCACAATTTCAGAGGAACAGAAGCAGTAAACAGAAGGGGTGTGTAGTGATAGGATAAGGCGAAACAGCCTTAAACTGAAAGAAGGTGGGTTTGGATTAGATCTTGGAGGAATTTCTGCTCATCACTTCTCTTTTAAGTCCCTGTATTGTTTGTTCATCCAAGGGGAGCACTGGAGAGCATGGCACAGGAGCAGAGCTGTGCCCTGGGATGAAAACACGGTGGTGGCCTGATCACCCTCTGACTGGGTGAGTCTGACTTTCCATTTGCAACTGGTGAGCTGAACAGCATCCAGCTAGGAGAAGGGAAATCATTCCTGCAAAAGCTATTCCAGTCTCTCCTGTCTCAGTTGCCAACAGTGGTGAGGAAAGTGGGTCACCTTGTGCTTCAGGGTTACAGCAGGATCAAAGGAGTGTGTGGTTCCTTGGGAGCTGTGTGGGGAGGATGGGTGTGGGCAGCCCAGCGCTCGGGGTTCCACTGACTGAGAGAGAGAAATCTTTCACCACTCTCCAGGGAATATTTGGATGTGGAGGGTGCCTGGTGCTGCTGAAACAGTGCTGCTTTGCTGGGAGCTGCTGGTTGAGGAAGGTTTTCCAGCCAGGAGAGGTGGCCTCTGCCTTCTGCTGCTGCTTCGTGCGCCGGGTGTGGCTGCTGGGGCTCCCTGGAGCTGTCCCTGGATCTCTGCCTCTCCCTCCTGTTCCAGCCCAGCTGGCTGTTCCTGGGTGCTGTCAGGCCTCTCTCCTTCCCCCAGTCTGTGGCTGGGAAGCTTTGCACAGCAGGATGCTGAGTCCAGTTGCCATGGCAAAGCGAGGGAGTCGTGGCACGTGGGCCCTGCCTGTGAGCTGCCTGTCACAAATTGTTCCCACAGGTACCCCAGAATCCTCCTGTCTGTCCATGCTGAGTCTTGGATGTTGGTCCCTGCTCTGTCCAAGGCCCAGGCACGTTGTGGGTGATCACACTTCACTGTATCTGCGTCCCACCCACGTTACCTGCCCGAGCATCACCTGCTCACTCTGAAAAGATGGATAAAAGAAGTTACCTTCTAGGAAATGAAATTATTTAGTTCCTTACTGGGATTACCCAGTAGTGAATGAAAAGCACTTGTTAGCTTAGTGCCCAGCATTTCAACCCCTCTGCAGAGTTACAGCTCCTTGTTTTGAGCTGACAGGAGTTTCCAGGTCTCTGTGCTGCTGGGGCACAGGAAATGTGGTGGTTGAGGATGGAAACGCTCCATCCTCATTGGGCTGACAGGACAGGCAGGGGAAACAGGGGCCAGGTCATTGCAGGGGAGATGTGCAGGTGTGTGTGGGACCAGAGCATCCGTCCCTTCTGTGAGAGCTTGGGGGATTTTAGCACTAAATACCAGAACTATGAATGTTCAATACCGGAATTGAGGTCTAAGTGTGGCTTCATCCTACTGGTTGTTTTCCCTCTTCAGAAACCAGTCTGTGCATGCAGAACTGACCCAAATCTGTCCCTGTTTTCCAGCAGACAGGGGTAAGTCTGTGTTAGGAATCCTTGGAAATTTCCATCGGCGCTGGAGCGTTACGGTAGCGATTTGAAGGGAAACTCTTACCCAACGTGGGCTCTCTGGAGGGGCAGAGGTCACCTCACCTGTGCCACAGCTCCGAGCTGCAAATCATTCTGCCAGTTCTCCTTCAGCCCCAGTTGAGTAATCGTGGGGATTATCCGTCTCCAAGATAAACATGGAAAGATAAGGCAGTGTCAAAGGAATTGCTTTTGCTTCTTTATGGCTCTTTGAAAGAGCTGACCCTGATGCTGGCTCTGCTGGGGTCTTTCCTTGCAGCAGCACGTCCTGCAGCACCAAAATTCTTCCTGATAACTTTTTCATAGCAATCCAGGCAGAACTGGGGCCTTTGAAATGTGCCAGCACTGATCCACAGAGAGCACTTAAGCATTAGGAGAGCATGAAGTGACAGGACACAGGGGAATGGTTTCAAACTGAAAGAGGAGGTTTAGGTTGGATATTATGAAGAAATTCTTCCCTGTGAGGGTGGTGAGGCCCTGGCACAGGTTGCCCAGAGAAGCTGTGGCTGCCTCTGGATCCCTGGAAGTGTCCAAGGCCAGGTTGGACAGGGCTTGGAGCAACCTGGGCTAGTGGAAGGTGTCCCTGCCATGGCAGGGGGTGGGACTGGATGTTCTTTAAGGTCCCTTCCAACCCAAATAATTCTGGGATTCTGTGATTAGCTGTTAATAGTACTTGATCATGTCCTTAAGAGTCTGCTTATATGCTTTTTGGATTTTTAGTGATTTGGGTTTAGAACCCCAGAATGGTTTGCATTGGAAGGGACCTTAAGGATCATCCAGTTCCAATCCCCAAATCTGCTTTTCTATACAAACCCCAGTTTGGGTACTTTGGATTGTATGAAAAAGCAAAGGAAAGGTGGCAGATCTGCACAAGGAAGCAAAGGGAAACAATGAAACACAGGGGGTGGATAAAATAGGGGTATTCTGACTTTTCTGCTGGGGTAGATGGATGTGGGAAATGTTCTCTGTGATTCCTAAAAAGGGTTTTTGGAAGCTGTGGCATGTTTGGTCCCACCGTTTCCTGTTCTCATTGACACAGTTGCTGTTGTCACTTGTTTAACAAATCGGTGCAAGCCCAAACAAGGACAAAAATAAGTGTCTGTTAATATGAACAGATTTATCTGTTCTCATCCCCACGCCTTTTCCCACGGGCAGAGTTTCCATGTAGCTTATCAAGCAAACCTTAGTGCCAAGGATTTCATCTCCGTGAGGGGCAAAGGCTGCTCAGAGCAGGGCTGTTGTCTCTACGTGTTTGTGGCACCTCTAAACACAAGGCAGGTGCTGGGGCAGCCTCTGCTCAGGAGGACACAGGAGGATGGCTGGGTTGAGGTGTGGGATCCCAGAATGGTTTGGGTTGGAAGGGACCTCA
This sequence comes from Pseudopipra pipra, assembly GCF_036250125.1. Lineage (NCBI taxonomy): Eukaryota > Metazoa > Chordata > Aves > Passeriformes > Pipridae > Pseudopipra > Pseudopipra pipra. The sequence continues at coordinate 15,971,605 of NC_087564.1, forward strand.
AAGATTATCCTGTTCCACCCCCTGCCATGGGCAGGGACACCTTCCACTATCCCAGGTTGCTCCAAGCCCCGTCCAACCTGGCCTTGTAGCTTAAACTGGATCTGGAGCAGTCACCTGTGAGATGTTCTGGAAAACATGTTATGCTCAGGAGTTGTAGGTGCAGGAAAGTCACAGTTCAGGGTTAACACGAGAGCAATGGGCCTCTGCCAGTCCCTGGTGGTAAATCCAGGCCAGGTATCTGCTGCTGTGAGCCTTTGGCTGTGGGAGGGCTGGGCAGTGCTGGGGGGATGCTGTGCCCTTCCAGTCCCCCACTCTGCCCACCCTCCTCTCGCTGGCAGTGACTTGTGACCTCGCTGAGCAGCCCCACCACCCTTCTCCTTGCACACTCCTCTGGCACCTCCTGGTGTGGCACAGCTGGAAACTTTTATTGATTCGTCCATGGCTAGTCCTGTCCCTTTGGTAGGAGCCAGGTGATCACCCGGCCTCGCTTATCCATCAGGAGATTCCCCGAGGATTTATGTGTTCAAGTGCTTTAGGAGTCAGAGCTGGCAGGTGTTGAAAATATCATCCTACTTTTATTGGTTTGGTTTTGTCCCTGTTTTTTGGGTTAACTGGAACTGTGTGCAGGGAGTGCTGGTTTTCCTTGGAACCATCCTCATGCCCAGCAGTAGTTAGGGAGAAGCAGCGTTCCCTGGGCTCTTGGGTTAGTGGCACATCAGCCATGGCCCTGCAAAAAAACCTTCCCTCTCCCTAATCTTCCAAAACAAATCAGTCAGGGCTTTGCACAGCACTGAAATTTCCCAGGCTGCCTTCTCCAAGGATTTTGCCTCAGTCCCACATGGCAGACACGGGATGCCCGGGCAGCACTGGCAGGCTCTGGCTGCAGAACCACTTGGCTGGAGCTCCCAACACCAGGGCAAATACCTTCCCTCAGGGCTGCTCCTTTGTTCTGTCCTGCTGCAGGCCTGGGCTCAGTAATAATTAATTCCTTTGTTGCATGAACATGGAGCATTTCCTCTGGAAGGCTCAGGCAAACATCCCACTCCCTCAAAAATGGTAAATGTTTAAAAGCCAAGGACACAGGGTTAATCCTTGCTTTTGAGTTGTGACCTCCCAGTGCTCCAAAGCCACCACTCTGTTGGGAGACAGAGTATGGGCACGGTCCCAGCCATGTTCCACAGGTCCATGCAGAGGGTTCACAGGAGCCCAAAGACCAGCCCAAGTCGGCCCTCACTTCCACATCCCAGTGGTTTCTATCACCTGATGCCAAGAGCTTTTGTCTGTAGGAACCAAGTTCTTGGGAGGGGAAATGGTTTGTTGGAGGCTCATTTAGAGGGGCCTGGACTGGGCTTCTCTGGCCTGCCCCTTGTCTGTGGTGTGGCCAGCAACAGAGACAGGCAAGTGGAAATTTCCTTCCCATCCCCAGTGCCTTGTGACAACATCATAAACCATCCCTGGCGTTCTTTACCCTGCTTACGAGAGAAAAAAATCTATAAACGGCAATCCTTAATCACCCACCACAAACATGGGACGTTGCAGGCGATTGCTCAAGGCAGTGACACGGGGCAGGGACACCCTGGGGGGCTGGACTGATCCCTGCCTGGATGGTGGGCACATTCCTGCTGCTCCAGGTGAGCTGCACTGCAGGGACCTGCGCTGGCATCGCTCGGGCAGTGTCAGCTGTGCCCATCACTGGATATGTGTTATATTAATCTTATAATTAATACCCCAAAAAGAATTTAAATCTGTATTCTTTCTGCCCAAGTTAAAATCCCTCCCAATGGAACTGGTTGTGCTGGGAGGTGTGGGTTGTGGGACAGTGGTTCCAGCTCTCAGTTGTCCCCTTATTCCCTCTGCCCTGGCTGAATCTGGTGTTCCAGGCAGTGATCCCTGCTGGGGTAAGGAGGATTTAGGGAGGGTTTAAGTGTTATGATCAATGCCAATTTTCAGAGCTGCTGGTGGATCCCTTGGGTCCCTTGCCAGCATCTTTTATTTGAGAGCAGTACAAGAGGGATACAGGCCCCCAGCTTTGGGAGTTCTGGGCAGGACGTGGGCTGAGGTTTAGGGAAACTTTGACTGACGGTTGTTACTCAGAGGGTGGGGAGGCCCTGGCACAGGTTGCCCAGAGAAGCTGTGGCTGCCCCATCCCTGGAAGTGTCCAAGGCCAGGTTGGACAGGGCTTGGAGCAACCTGGGCTGGTGGAAGGTGTCCCTGCCTGTGGCAGGGGGTTGGAACTGTTTCTTAAAGGTCCCTTTCCACCCAAGCCAGTCTGTGATTGTGGGATAGCTGCACCAGCCATTTCCCAGCATGCTGCTGGATCCGTGTGCCCGATGCCATGGCCCTTCTGGCAGGTGCTGCCTCTTGGCAGCACAGACAGGTGAGGAGGCCAGCTGGGCTGCACACAGGGCTCTGCATGAAAGGAATCACATCCTGAATTTGGCATAAAAACCTAAAACTGGAAAAAAAAAATCCAAGGGAAAAATCCCCCCAAGCCTTGAACCAAGGCTTGGCAGTGATAAGTTTTTATATCCCTGGGGGCCGGCCCAACAGCTTTTATTGCCCCTCTCCTTTTTTTTTTTCTTAGCAATGCAAATCCAATCCATATTTTAGAGCCTCCCCTGTGCTGCCTGTTCACAGAGGTCCGGGGGGAGCCTCGTGGCAGGACAGGCAGGATCCTTGGCCCTGCACCAGCCACCTCAGTCCTGCAGGTGTGGTGTCTGGAGGCTCTGCCCCACAGCATCCCTGGACTGACTCCCTGCCCTGCAGCATCCCCGGACCGAGTCCCTGCCCCGCAGCATCCCCGGACTGAATCCCTGCCCTGCAGCATCCCCGGACCGCCCCCGCCGTGCCCCCATGGCCGGTGCCGAGCATGGAGCCCACGCAGGGCGGGAGCTGCTGGACATGGAGGTCAAGGCCAAGGCCTGGCGGCCGCCCTGGTATGAGCACCACGTGCAGCCGTGCGTGGCCGAGCTGCTGGGCACTGCCCTCTTCGTCTTCGTGGGCTGCCTGGCCGTGGTGGAGGACGCGGGGGGCGCGGGGCGGCTGCAGCCCGCCCTGGCACACGGGCTGGCCCTGGGCACCGCCGTCGCCGTCCTGGGGGACATCAGGTAAGGGGGGCTGGCACTGGGGCTGCATGTCCCCCGGCTGGGGTGGCACACACACCCCACTGCAGTGCCCGCACAGCTCCACATGTGGGCAGGGGGGATGCTGGGGGCTCCCACACACCACCCTTAGGACCCTCCCTGCCCAAATCTCGGTGCCTGAGCACTCCGGCCCTGCCACTGAGCCCCTGGTCAGTGGTGTGGCTGCTTGGGGGGGGGGGGGGGGTGGTGGTGGTGGCACTGGTGGTGGTGGTGGCGGCACTGGTGGTGGTGGTGGCACTGGTGGTGGCATCTTTGGTGGCACCCGTAATGCTGTGGGTTTGTGGGGGATTCACCTGCCTTGGATTGACCATTTTAATTCTTAGCCCCTTTTAATAAAAACTGTCAAAGGTGAAATAATGAAAACTGTCAAAGGGACACCTTCCACTAGCCCAGGTTGCTCCAAGCCCCGTCCAACCTGGCCTTGGACACTTGCAGGGATCCAGGGGCAGCCACAGCTTCTCTGGGCAACCTGTGCCAGGGCCTCCCCACCCTCACAGGGAAGGATTGTGTCCAGAGAGGCTGGAGAGGGGCCCGGCTCAGGATGGGGGTCCCTAGCCAGGCTGCCAGCCGTGCCAGGCAGGTGGGAGCTCTGGCTGGGGTTTGCTTGCAGCCCCCAGGCTCCCTCCTGTCCTCAGGGTGTTCACAGCCCAGACCCCACCCAGCTGAAGCGTTTGCTGCCCTGAACAGCACAGTGCCTTGCTCTCGTGATGGGTCTGAATTCCAGCTGGGGAATGAGGTGTGATTATCGCTCCCAGACACTCTGACTCATCCCTCACCAGCAATTATCAGGGCTGATTGGTTATGAAACCTGTTCGTTAGCGCGTCTCATGATAATCTGCTTTAATTAGAGGGTCTCTGACTCTGTCATGCTTGTGGTCTTCAAGATGAATGATTTAGGTCTTGTACTCCGGTGCCCAACCTGACAGCCCTGCTCTGTCCCTGCCTGCCTGGAGATGTGTGACCTCCCAGGCTGGGTACCAGCCCCCCCTGGGCATTCCTGCAGCTCTGGGAGAGACCCCTTCTCCCCACACCTGCTCTGCCAGAGCTCCTGGAAGCTTCTGGGGGTCTCCAGAGACCCGTCCCCAAACCCTGTCCCTCAAACTTCCCCTGCCAGCACTGCAGGACAGGTTGGGTGTCCAGCCTGATGATGCTGCTGCTTTGAAGCAGTGACTGCAGAGAGAGAAAACAGCTGGATTCTGCTCTTCTGGAACATGTGGCACCTTCCCACGACAGGACTGGAAAAGCACTTGTGGCTCCAGCCCGTGGTGAGCCCCGGGGAGGGAACCCTGTGCTGGGAGTGAACCCCTGCTGATGCTCCTCTCTCTTTGCAGCGGAGGCCACTTCAACCCCGCCGTGTCCCTGGGCGTGTGGCTGCTGGGGGGGCTGAACATGACGATGCTCATCCCTTACTGGCTCTCCCAGCTCTGTGGAGGGGTGATAGGAGCTGGCCTGGTAAAGGTATGGACACCGGGGTCCTCTCCACCCAGGGCTGGGACACAGGGACTCCCCCCCTGCTCTGACAGAGCTGGCCTGACCACCTCAGCCTGCTGCAGCCCCGGGCTCTAAGGCCAGGCTAATTAACTAATTAATAGCTGCAGCTGTTCTCCAGAGGTTTGCTGTGCTACACTAATTAGGCCCAGAAGGACACACATGGTCCCCCTGCAGCCCCTGCCGTGTTCTCACACGGCGTTTCCCTGCACTGGTACCTCCGGCACTGCGCTCAAGGTCAGTTTAGGTTTGGTGCTGCCCATGCCCACCACACTGGCAGCCAGCACCCACCTGCACCGAGTGGTCTGGCCACTACAACCCCCTGGGTGACTGGGTAAGGCTCATCCCGCCGGGAGAGCAGTGCCCTGGCTCGTTATCCCAGGAGACATTAAGAGCCTTTGCCGATGAGTTGATGTTTGCCAGGCTGGCTTTCAGGAGGCAAGTGCTGAGTTTAGCTCCTCTTTAACCCGCCCGCCTGCCCACGCTGCCCTGACAGTGAGCACATATGCCCGGTAAAGCCACAAATGGAGCGTGGAGGGCACCGACGGGCTCCCCCTGCACAGGCCGTGGCACCGAGCGAGCGCTACGGGAATGCCAGCGGGGGAGCCTTCGGGGGCATCGCGGCCGACGAGCAGGTCCCGGCTGTCCTCGGGGGAGAGCTCGTCATGACCACCTTCCTGGTCCTGGTGGTCTGCATGGGCACCGTCAACGGGAAGACCAAGACCCCCCTGGCACCGTTCTGCATCGGCTTCACCGTCACGGTCGACATCCTGGCAGGGTGAGCTCCTGAGCCCTGTGCCCGTTCCTGCCGGGCAGACGGTGCCATCCAGTGCCACCGCTCCAGCAGCTGATGTCACCAGGCAGGGGGTCAGGGTGGGACTGCTGGCTGAGGGGATGGAGCTGGTGCTTGGAGCCCCAGGGGCAGCTCTGAACACCCACAGTCAGGGCTGCCCTGCTCAGCCAGCTGAACTGTGCCCCAGGGAGGAGAGTGCCCATGCCTGGGGTGGGCTGGGATGGGACATGCCCTCATGCAGCACAACACAGGCCCTGCTGTCCAGGGAAACTGAGACAAGCTGGGCACACCAGGAAGAAGTCAAATGAGCCCATTGGGTGCCCTGGCAGTTTTGGGAGAGCCATGGTGTGCAGTCTGGCCAGGCACAGGGGTGTCTGTCAGCTCATCCTGGCGCGTGGCACCGGAGCTGGTGCAGATATCACAGGCACCAGTGGTGGGTGATAAACCCCAGGCCCCCCTGGGCCATGTTTGCTGTAGGAAGCCCTGAGCAAACAGGAGAGGGTTTATGTCCTTCATGTCCCCATGGCTGCTGGAAGTGCTGCCAAGCTTGCAGCTTTCTCCATGTGTCAGGAGAGCAGCCCAGCTCTGGTGCCTCTGTGATGGGATAACGAGCACGTGCAATTAGGAATGTTAAGGGGGTGTTGGGCTAAGGCAGTGCCCACCTGCTCTAGTGGGACCCCGAGCCCATGTTTACACACAGCACAAACCTCTTGGCAAATATTTATCCCTTGCAGTTTTCTTTAACCTGTAATCGCTTCCATCCCCATCCCCTGCTCCACAACCTGTGCATGGCATGGAGCCTTCCCTGTTTGACAGCCTGACTCCTGGGATACCCCAAAATAAACTTGGCACTGGTGCTTCTACCTCACACTGGGTTTTCCCCAGTAACTTGCCGGTGCTGGTGAGCAGCCGCTCCCAGGGCTGGTCCCTGTGTGGCAGCTGAGCAGCCACACGAGTCTGGGCTGCCAAGGAAAACCATCCCTATGACCAAGCAGCCGTGCTGGAATGGGACCAGGGTGGTCTGAGCCAGGGGACGGTGCTGGTCCCGTGTCCCTCCACAGTGATGCAGCCACTCTGTTTGCATTCCAGGGGCGGCGTGTCTGGAGCCTGCATGAACCCTGCCCGAGCCTTCGGACCAGCTCTGGTGGCAAACTACTGGGACTACCACTGGGTTTACTGGGTAGGGCCCATGGTCGCTGCCCTCCTGGTCGCTGTGCTGGTGAGGTACGTGGTGCCTGTGGCAGGGTGGGGAGTGGGGCCATGCAGACTGACCCCTGTACCCCCTGTGCTGCTGCTCTGCTCCCTGCACCAACACTGCAAGCAGACACTTTTCCAGAAAGATGTCCAAGGGCTGGAAAGTCCTTTCCCTTTTCCTTCTCATGAGGACAGAATGACAGCAGAGTTCCAACCTGTGTCCAAATCCCTGTGTTTGCTCCATCCATGTCTTGCGTGGTGAATCCAGCTCCGACTGGTGCTGGGCTGCTGCCATCACTGTGTCCCTGTTGCTCCCTTGCAATGGCAGAAAGGCTGACCTTGGATTCCTCTCTCTTTTGCCTCCCCAAAGGCTCCTGATGGGTGACCGGAGCACGCGCCTGCTCCTGCGGTGACGCCGAGCACTGGGCCCTGACCTGCTGTGGGTGGGGCTCAGCACAGCCCGTGTGAAACCTCCTGCTCCTGCTCCCTCCTCACCTTCCTGCCTCCCCTCTGCATCTCCCAGGCACCTGTGGCCCAGCGATGGTTCCCCGGACGCTGGAGGGAGGGTGGGACCCCCCAGCCAAGCCGTGGGTGCCAGGGCTCTGCCATGAGACCAGCTCAGTGTGAGCCCCCTCTGAGCAGCCACGGTGCCTGTGGTGCCCCAGCCTCCCTCGGCATCACCATGCAGTGTCCATCCCCCAGAGGTGTCCCTGGGCATCTCGATGCCAGGGAGCCCTGTGCCCTCTGAGTGAGCACTGCTGCTCCCCACTCAGGTTGTCCAGGATGTTCCAAGCAGCTCCTGCCCCTGGCCTGCCCCATGCACTCTCCCACAGAGGGGGACATAAGAAGGGAGCTTTGGGGACAGTCTCATCTCTGCCCCTCTGGGCATCAGAAGGACGGGGGCACGGGGAGTTAAACACCCCCCCAGAGCTCAGGGCAGGTCATCCCTCCCCTGTCAGAGGGGGGGCCAGGGGCCGAGGGGGAGGGGGGCTGTTTGGCAGAGGGGGTGCTGCCATAGGCAGGAGCAGCGGCAGAAGGGAAGCGCTGGAGCTGTGTGGGCAGGGGGAGAGGAGCCAGCACAGCAGCTCTGCGTCAGCTGGGCATCCGTCCCCTCCAGCAGCTGCCCTGACTCATCCTGCGGCCTCCCCAGCCTCCCCCGGGGGCTTCACTGGTTCCCCCCCCCCCCAGGGGCTTGTTGGGTGGTAAACTGGCACAACGGTGTCACTTCGAGTACTCCCCGCCCCAGCCAGGACCCCCTCTCTTCCCTGGATTTAGACCCTCTGAATTTTGCAAACATTTCACCCTGGAAATGCCTGTTGCTTTCTCAGCCCCTCCCAGCACGGCTCAGAAGTGCCCTGGGCTGGCCCTGGGGCAGGGGCTGTGCTGGCAGAGCTGTGCCCCCCACCCTGCCCACGAATGGGGCTGGAGGGCAGGAGGAGGCAGGAGTAGGAGAGGGCCCAGCTGCCCTGAGTGGGGCAATGGCACGTTTCCCAGGGCAGGAGCTGCGTGCTGGGCTCGGGCTGTTCCCCTCCCCAGCAGTCTGGAGGAAACCCCGGCGTGAGGCAGATGCTTGTCCCTCTCTCCACAGGCAGCTCCTCGCAGCTGCTGTGACAGGGCAGTTCCCAGCTTTCCCCTGTCCCCGTGGGTTGGCACAGCCCTGCCAATGTCACCTCTCTATTTTCAGCTTGTTTTCTACTTCCCAGCCCAGGAGGTGACCCACACAGGGACACAGACACAAAGATGTGCTCACAGAGGACAGTGCTATAGAGATGCTGGAGCGAGGGAATGCCGGGATTGGAGCATCGCTGGCTCAGAGCTGGGGGGTTGCTGCACCCCTGCCCTGGGTAGCTCCGGGGGCTGGGGGGGGCCGTGGGGCCCCAGGTGAGCCCGGGAACCAGCAGCTGCTCACTCAGGAAGGAAAATGATGCAACCCTCAGAAGGAGACAAACAGCATGAAGATGTCACTGGGATGGTTGTCATGGCAACACCACAAAAAATGCCAAACCAAACATGGACCAGAATCACTGTTTCTTCCCCAAAGGGGGCCTGGGGGGAGCAGCTACTGGTGGGAGCTGGTGCTGTGGGGAGTCACCACGGGGACCCCACCTGCCCCTGCTCAGGGTGCAGGTCTGTGGGAGCGGGGCTGAGGCCACTGGGCTGTGACCGGTTCCCCCCTTCCCCTTTTGAGAGGATGCTCGGCCCCTCGGCCCCGCAGGAAACGCGCTTGGCTGCGGCTGCCTCTGCACGGGGGGGCCTCCTGCACCCCCATCCCTCCTGCACCCCCCTCCCTCCTGCACCCCAGCTCTGTCCCTCACCCCATCTCCCTGCTGCACCCCGGTTCCAGGGCACCTCTCCCAGTGGGTGCAGAAGAGGGGGGCTCAGCAGGTCCCCCTCGGGTGGTGGTGCTGCTGCCTGTGGTTCCCAGGCAGGGGGGACAGGAGGGGACACGACCCCGGGTGCCCCCCTGTTTGGCTGCTGCTGTGTTCAGCGCATTCATCTTTCATTTGTCAGGGTGACTTTTGATAAAGCATCTGTAACGCCACGTTGTTTTTCCTTGAGTATTATTAAAGTGCTTAATATATGCTAATTAAATACCAATTAACTTCCGAGCACTTAATGTGCTTTAAGGACATAAAATACATCTCATTCCCATTCAACTAAATTTGCATCAGGCCTGGACACAGGTCTGCACCATGTTTTTTCGGCACACAGATCTCCTGGGATGTTGCCTGGTGTTTTCCAGGTTCTGGGTGCCTGTTGGGATGGAAATGGCTCCTGTTGGGATGGAGATGCTGCTCAGGAGCAGAGCAGGCACGGGGCCCTGATGCTGTGGGCACTAGTGGAGTCACTAGTGGAGTCACTAGTGGAGTGGGGCTGTTGAGGACACCAACACTCACCCCCCTCATGACAGAAAGCTGGGAGAGCCCAGGGCACTTCAGAGGGATGCCAAAGGCTCTGCAGACATTGGGCACGTGCTCAGCTGGGCACTGCCAGCTGTGTCTGGCACCAGTGCTTTGGGGACACAGGGAAAAAAATCGAGGTGTGCTCCAGGAGCAGCATCAGAAGGATGTTTGTGTGCCCCTGTCTCTGCCCTCACCCTTCCTGCGCTCACACTGCAGCTCTTTCACTCTGGATAAACACCCTGGACAGACAGGGAACAGGGCAGTAAGGGCGTGCTCTCCCTGCGGTCCGGCTCCCCGTGCCAGCCAGCCACAGGAACGCTCAGGTTCTTGGCCATGGCAGAGGCTCCTGCCAAAGCCCCGGGTCTGTGGCACAGCCACTGCTCTGAGCTGCTCGCCCACAGCACGGCCGGCACCGGCTGAGCCCGACTCGGCTGCTGGCCCTGACTTTGGTTTCTGGTCCCAATCCAAGCTGGCTCCCACCCCCCTGTGAGACCCTCGACCTCGCAGCAGCTCTGGGGGGGTTCATGTCCTGCCCTGTGCCCCCACCCGCAGCCGGTCCCTGGTCCCCGGCTGGTGGCTGTGGCCACACGGCTGCTGGCAGCTCCTGGCACTGCAAGTGCTGATGTGTGGCCCGGGAATGTGGGAATGAACGGCTGAGCCTCCCCCCTTCCCCAGATCTGCTGTGTTGCAGCCCCCCCAGAACAGGGAATTCCTGGCTGGGGAGGTGGGGGACAGCGAGGGGCAGCACTGGGTGCTCCCGCCCTGGCACAGAGCTGGGCAGGAATCACTCTGTGCCCACGCCCAGGGCAGCACAGCTCAGCCTGCCAGGGGCTGGTCCTGGTGAGCCCAGACACTGGCACACGAGTTCCTTGGCTGGGAGGATCTGGCTCCGTGGCTGCACCGATGCCCGAGCACCCCTGGTCTCGCCTGCAGGGAGGGACAGTGGGGAGCCAGGGGCTGAAGGAGGGATAATGCTGCGTGTCAGCAACAATCAGGACACGAGGAGGAACCACAGGGCTGGGAGCTGGGCGAGGCTGTCCCCGTGGTGGGGTTGTCTTGGTGCTGGGGCCTCACCGGGCTGTGTTCCTGCACAAAAGGCTTTTCATCCGGGCAGAACAACACCTAGCTGTTTCCTGTGCCCGCTGCCTGTCTGCCCTCTCCTGCAGTCTGGAAAGGAGGAGCTCCCAGAGTTTTCCCTTCCAAATCCTTCTCCCAACAGGATTAGGGGGGCTGCCAGTGTATTCCCCCAAAGCCTGGTCTTAAAATAGCGGCATCCCCGAGCAGAGGCAGCACACTGAGGTGCCCAAATGTGGCAGGGTAGGATGGATGAATGCTTTTAGAACATGCCCCATGAGAGCATCTGGGAATTCTCCCGTTGCTCGGCTCTAGAGGTTTCCTGCAGCTGGAGAAATCACAGCCTGAAAAGGAAAGGTGAATGAATCCTTTGAGCCCATTTTGCCCGTCGGGTGGATCCGCAGTGGCTGCGGAGGGCAGACCCCGAGCTCATCCCCAGTGTCTGTGCCAGCCCTCGGCGCTGCCCCAGTGCCACGGGGGGCTCCCGGGGGTGCTCAGCTGGGCCGGGGTGCTGGGTGGCTGCGTGGGCAGGGCCGGGGGCGCGGGGACAGCGGAGGTGGGCGCTGACGTGCGGAGCCAGCGCTGCGCGTGAGCTGGCAGCTGCATGTAGGAGCCGGGAGCGAAGGATGGAGGAGTGGGAGTCGGGATGTATTCTGGGGAAGCTTTTACAGCCACACTATCAGCGGGCACAGGGATGGGGATGGGCTCCTGCCCTCCTGCCCTTGGATGGTGCCCACAGGGTTGAGGACTGTGCCCCCAGACTGGGCATCATCCCTCATGGCTCTGCCACGTCCCTCACCGCTGTGCCATGTCCCCGATGATGTACCATGTCCCTCGACACTGTGCCATGTCCCTCGACACTGTGACGTGTCCCTCACTGTTATGCTATGTCTCTCATCACAGTGCCACGTCCCTCACTGCTTTGCCATGTCCCTTGCTGCCATGCCAGGGCCCTTGGCACCATGCCATGTCCCCCATCACTGTGCCATGTCCCTCGCCACTGTGCCACCATGCAGCCCCGGAGCACTGTGCCAGCCTCCACTGCTGCATTTGCTCTCTTGCCCCGAGCAAGGCCCCGAGCTGGAGCAGCCCCCCCGCCCATCAGCAGGTATGCAAAGAGCACTAACGAGCCTCCCCACCACATGCAAAGCTCCGGGGCTCCTGCCAGAGACCTGGACTGTTGCACGGGGCCAGGGAGGGACATCTCCAGCTCCACCCCAAGTGGTCCTAGACCTGTTTCCCACAGTAGAGCAGGAGAGGCTCTGGAGCACGGAAAGGAAATGTGGGGAAAGGGGATTATTCCCTCCTTCCCACCCTGCTCCTGTTTCTACTCCTCATTCTCTCGATCTTTCACTTCTTGTTGGCACAGGCCACCCACTCGGGCTCCCTGGGGAGGAGCTGGCACAGAGATGTGCCCCTGGGACCAGGGCAGTGTGGGGGCTGGGACCCCTGGAGCCCTGCTTCCCCTTGGAGCTCTGCTTCCCCTTGGAGCCCTGCTTCCCTCAGCTGGAGAGGGAAGAGAGCCGCTGGTGGCAGCGGGGGCTTCATCCCCTCCCTGCACCCCCGCTGACATCCAGCCTCACTTCCCCCGGCTCTGAAGTGTTTCTGTGCCCGGCATCGCTGAAGGATTTACATTTTAAAGGGGGTTTAAAATGGATTTGGGCAGACATTTATTTCCAAGTGTTATTTTTTCAGCATTTGCCACTTTGAATGTTTGTGAAGAGGAAATAACAGACAGAAACCACAGCAGGCAAAGCTTTGGAGAACTCACTTGTGCTCATGCAAATGTGGTGAGAGTGACAGTCTGGGCTCAGACAGGTAACCCTGAGGAACGGCTGAGTGTGAGGGTAGTGGTGGAGGTGTGTGAGCAGCCTGTGAGCAGCCCCTGCTCCTGGGGCCATGAATCCCTCCAGGGTCCTCTGTCTGGATGTGCACCCTTCTCCCATGCCAGTGGGGATGGATCAGGTCAGGGGGCAGAGAGCAGGCGGGAACCCCCTCACCCAAGCTCAAAGCTGGCCGAGGAATCACTGCCTCAGGAGACCCCCCTTCCAGCCCTTCCATTGTCCCCAACACAGGGATTTGCTCACAGCCACTGCACCAGCAGGACCCCAAGGAGTGGGTTTTGCTTCAACAGCGAGCGTTCCTTTCTCTCCTTGCCGTGTTCCTCAGCTTCTGGGTGACATCAAACCTCCGGTTGTTTGTAGCAGCAAGGACCCGAGCAGCAGGACCTGAGGGTGGGGAGGTGCTCCAGGCACGTGTCACCAGCCCTTCCCACACTGGAGCCAGAGGCGTGAGGGCGCCGGAGCCGTCTGGAGCTGCCGGACGGCTGGAGCAAAGGCTCGGCGGAAGGGGAATGCTAATCATGTTCTGTGCTGGCAACAGCCAGAATGCTGCACAATAAATAGCCATTTTAATTACTGCACAATATTTACAAGATTGCTTCCTCATTTGGGAAATTAAAACAAATGCTCCATCAAAATGATCAACACGATACAGTAAAGCACAGGGCTGATAAAGGAATCCATGGGCTGTTAATCGAGGAGGAATTAGCACCTCGGTGCTGCCTCCTCTGCTGTGCGACCACAGTGGGGAGGTGGCAAAGAGCCTCGGCAGTGCCGGGTGAGGTGGGGCAGCGGGCCCTGCTCCGGGGTCCCCGCATCAGGGTCATCTCCTCGGGGTCCCTGTGCTGGGGTCCCTGCACGGGGTCCTTGCACTGGGGGCTCTGCACCAGGGTCCCTGCGATGAGGTTCCTGCACCAGGGTCCCCACACTGGGCTGCGGGGGGGGCAGGACCAGCAGGGTTTGGCAGCTCAGGTGAGGCGCAGCCAAAAGGGGACCAGGGAGGAGGAGCAGCAGGAGCTGCTGAGTTGCCCAGCGCCGCTCACAGCGCGGGTTTGGTTTCTGAGCAGTGGACGTGGCTGCCACTGTGCAGTGCTGGGGAGGTGACCGTCCCCTGCCCCAGCAGCGGCGATCCTGCCGGTCGGGGGGGTGCCGGGCCTGGGTTCCTCCCTCCCGGACCTGTGGGTGGGCGCAGGGGTTGTGCGGGGTCCCCTCCGTGGTTCACGCACCCTGAGCCTCCCCCGGCGTGGCGGGGATGTCCCTGTGGGGAGGGGGTGGCCTCTGGGTACCGAACCCCCCACGGCTGCTCTTCCCCCTGCTCCCCCCCTTCGCCTCCTCCCGCCCCCCCCCCCCCCCCCCCCATTCTGGCTCTTCCCTCAGCTCCTTTCCCCATCTCCTACTTTTTTTTTTTTTGCAGCCTTTCCGTTGCCATGGGAACGGTGACATCCCGAGCCGGGCGGAGCGGAGGGAGCGCGGATGCCCGGGGCCGCCCCGGACACGGGCGGGGGTCCCACGGCTGCGGGATCCCACGAATGGGGGCGTCCCACGGGTAGGGAACTCCCCTAAAGCATTCCCTTTCCAGCGGAAAGAGCAGCGGAATTTAATTACATTTAGGTACCTGCTGCCAGACCAGCGAGTCCTTTCAGGAGAGGAAATTCTGCCTGGAACGAATCGGGCTGGGGACGGGGGGCGGGAGGAACGGCAGGATGGCCCTTAATATCCAAATGTGCGGTGATAAAGGAGCCCGCAGGACCTGATGGATGTGATCCAGGCTGAGTTGGGATTGTGGAGAATTCACCGCCCTGGAGCAGGGAGGATGCCTGGGAAGCACAAGGTGACATCTTGAGGATTGTCCTCTGCCCCGGGGGTAGGGAAGCAACTGAGTTTCATGGGGAGGTTGGGAAAAGAAATAGAGGAGAGTAGTGTGACCCCTGTGAGTGACAGGGAGCTGTTCACCTGAGCACACTACAGCAGCCCTGGGCTGGGCACAGCCAGAGGGTTTGCCATGGCCTGATGTCCAAGGAAAAACTACCTGGAGATGGGAGCTTTGTGGCCAGCCAGACATGCAGGACCCCAGCAGCCCACGGGCAGGGGCCATGCCCTGCCTGTTCCCAGGTGCTGCAGAGCTCCCAGCTCCGAGGGGAGCAGGAAGGAGCTGGAGGAGCTGCGGTCGATAGGGAAAAGCCAGAAAACAATTTACAGCTTCCTGCAGATGGCAACTGGTACGATCTGGCTGACAAACACAGATGAGCAAGCGTGAGGGAGGGATAAATAAACCTCGGAGCTCATGGAGTAAAACAACCTGCTGTGATTTACTGCAGAGAATTCCCACTCGGCCAGTGCTGGTTCCCTCCCCTCCCCTGCGCTGGGGTGGGCAGTGTGAGGGGCTGGGGCAGGACCCCGGCCCCCAGGGGACACCCTGGGGCCACTGGGCATCCACATCCTCCCACCTGCTGCCCCGGGGATGCCCTTGGGGCCAACGAAACCCAAGAGCAGCTGAGGCACTGCTGGCCCAAACCAGCCCCAGTCATTTCATTAGAGAGGAGGGAAAACCTCATGCGAATGTTTTCCATTCCAAAATTCTTTTGGTTTCTAAACTGGTGAAGCACCAGATCTTTCTGGGGGATTTTTTTTTTTAAATGAAACTTATTCAAATATTTCTGGAAATTCATCAACAGGTAGCTTGTCCTGTGTCTGCAATTTTTTTTCATTGCTTCTCCTCCTGTCGTGATGCCACAGCTGAAGATGGCAGTGGTGTCAGTGGTGAAGCCAGGGGTGAGCTCCCAGGGTCACCTCTCCTTGGAAGGAAGGGGGATGTCACGGCTGTCACAGGGTGTTGGGGATGCTCCAGTGACACAAATCTGTGTGTAAGGAAGGATCCACAGCCTGGCAGCCACCAGCAGTGGGGGGACATGTCACCTGGGGTGGGCTCAGTGCCTGGGGAATGGGGGGGTGCCAGCTGAGCAGGGGCAGCCACAGTCCTCACTGAGGGCAAGTGTGTGTGTGTGTGCTCAGGCTGTCGAGGGTGAGGCCACTGAGAAGGCAGAAACAGCAGGAAGGAGAGGAATGGAGAATGGAGGAGGGAAACCCTCATCCCTGGCTGCAAAGCCTCCACAAGCCCCCTACCCAGGCACAGTCCCACCCACTGAGGGGCTGGGGAGGGTGGCCAGTGGGGCATCAGGGGACAGAGAGGCAGGACCTCGGCATGTCTGGCCCACAGCTCCTGCCTGCCTGCTCCCCCTCAAGCTGGAATAATCCTCACTGGAAAAAAAAACATGAGATAAATGCGGTGAGATACAGCAACCCCCACCCAGTGCTAATGGGCCTGTGCTTCATCCCAGGCTTGTTTGTGCTGGGGAAAGACTGGAGCAGCTGGAGAGAGCCAGGAGTGGAGCTGCTGGGAAAAGGGAGCAGGGCACAATGCCCCAGCAGCACAAACCAAATGAGCCCCGTGCTCACTTGGAGGAACCAGCAGGGAAGAGCCAACTGATTTTCTGTGGAGCATCTGTGTGCAGGGATTTACATGCCCAGGGCAGACCAATGGCCGTGCCAGGATAAGCTGGGAGTGGACAAAGGCCAAAGCCATCGCAGGAACATCCATCGGAGAATTTCCCAGGATTTGAGGCACCCAGGAGAGAGGATTCTTGACAAAACAGGCTCTGGAGCATCCCTGGGTACACCCCTGCTCACAGCTGGGCCCGTTGGCACCCGTGGATGTGGAGCAGCAGAGAGTGGCTGTAAGGGAAGGGGTTGCTGGCTCAGCTGGGAGGAAAACCCTCCCAGGCAAAGCTTAATGAAGAAATCATTGTGCAGGGATCAGCTCTGTGCTGTTAATGAGCCTCGTTGTTATTTAAATGAGGCTCCTGGCAGGGCTGGGTGAAGAATTCATCATCAGATGATTTTTCTGAGAGATGTGATGAATGATGGATATAAAACCAGCCATCCCTCGGGAGAAGGAAGCTGCAGAGAAATCCAGCTCTTGGGGGAGAGCAGCTGGAGTTTGCCATGGCACAAGCAGAATTATTTTGCAGCCCAGAAGAGGCAGGTGCTGCAGCCTCAGCCCAGGGATGGGAGAGGGTTGGTGGCTTTGCTCTGCCTCCAGAGCTGGGCTGTGTTACCAGGCTGTTCCAACCTGGCCTTGGACACTTCCAGGGATGGGGCAGCACCAGCTTCTCTGGTCAACCTGTGCCAGGGCCTCCCCACCCTCACAGGGAAGAATTTCTCCCCAGTATCCCATCTAGCCCTGCTCCCTTGGTCTGTCCCTCCATCCATTGTCCCAAGTCCCTCTCCAGCTCTGTGGGAACTCCTTCAGGCACTGGAAGGGGCTCTGAGCTCTCCCCAGAGCCTTCATCGTGCATCAGCTCGAGCCCATCGCTCACAACTCGGTGTTGCTGCTGTTCAGTTTGGGTCTTGCTTTCTTTATCCAGCACAGAAATGCAATGCTGTCCTTAAATCTCCAAGTTTTTGCCTGGCTGCCTGGGGCCTGGAGCTCCCCTTTGCACCCTGGTACACATGTGGAGGTGGCAGTGTCCCTGTGCTCCTGCCACCACTTTGACCTCACTGTGCACCAACCCAGCCTGGAAGGCAGCAGGAAATCCCCCCTGCACAGGATCAATAGCAGGGGGGATCAACACCACTTCCCCAAGAGTCATAGGATATGGAAGTCACTTGTTGATCAGATGGTTTGGGAACCAAGCAGCAAAACCCCAAGGATTTTACCACAAACTTTGCTTAACCAACTGTGCAGGAAGGCAGTTTGATGTGGGCCGTTTCTGGGTACATGAAACAGAATTAATTTGTTCTCCCTGAAAACCAGCAGCCAGGAATATGAAATATTTAAACAGCCTAACCGTGTTTGGGATGTGCCTAGCCATGCAAGCACCCGATGTGCCTCTGCTTCCTGAGCACACAGGGTGAGAAATTCAGGGTCTGCAGCTTTTGGGCAGGGTTGGTGCCTGTGCCCCTCACCAGAGGGGACAGAGGGTGTACAACCACTGGGCAGTGAACAACACAAGCTCCTCATCTCATTTATTCATCTGCAGCGAGCTCTGCCTTGAGGAAGGAGGGAGAAATGCTGTTGACTCTGAAGAACAGGGATGTATTTACACAAGCCCCCAGCACCAGGCACTGCAGGTCTGTGTGCTGAGCTGGGAACAGGCTGACTGCTTTGACACAGCCCTGCTGCCCCTCACAGCCCGGGAACTGCATCCCCAGGACATCCTTGCTCCCCAGCTTGCTCCTGGGTGTCCATGAATCCTGGGCAAAGGAGCACAGACTGTCTGGGAGCCTAGAAACAGGAGACGAGCTCTGCTCGGCAGGAAAGGTGCAAAGGGGAGATGCCATCCTGCCTGCCCTGCCCCACACAGGTGGGCTGGGGGAGATAGAGCCCTGTTAACCACTTACTGCAGCCCCTTCACCTGCTCGTGCCCTCCTGCCCCTGGGTGGAGGGTCAGCCTGTGCCAGCTCTGCCAGCCGCTGTCACCTGCTCTCAGGGGGCCATCAGGGCTGACATCCCTTTGTTTGCTTTGCCCAGGTTTCCTCCTCTCTTCCCAACACACCTGGCTGCCTCTGCTCCCTCAGTGTGACCCCCGTGGTGAGCAGAGGTGGTCTGGGGGGCCATGGCCAGCTGGAGCCCACCGTGCCCCACGGCAGCTCTGCCACTGCGGGCAGTGATCCCGATGCCCCCGTGACAGCCCGGTTTGATCCCTCTCCATCACATCCCTGCATCCCAGAGCTGCCAACTGTTCTTCATCTGTGCTGCCGGGTGAAACAAGGCTGCTGGAACAGTCAGGAGAAGGGAAATGGAAACGATGGATTTCTGCATCCAAGAGTGGAGCAGGGGCCGCTCCGGCCGTGCCCTGCCCCTGCCTCTGCGGCTCCTCCCGCGCTCCCCGGCCCCTCCTGAGCTCTCTGTGAGCTCACGCACCAACACTTGGGCTTCCTCTCCCCAACGGCTGCTGTGGAGGATCTCCTGCCGCCGGTGGGTGGGGAGCTGGGTCTCTCCTCACACGAGTGCAGCATCTCTCTCCCGCTGCATCCTCGCTGCACGGAGGCCGTGGAACATGGAAAACTGTGAAAGCAGAAAGGGAAAAACCAGCACAGCTGATGTCACCCTGCTGCAGGGGGGGGGCTGCCTGTCACCTCTTCTGTCCCCAGTGTCCCCATGGGACCCAGAGCAGAACCCTCTCCCCCAGTGGGTGCCCAGTGGGGCCAGTGCTGCCCCGAACCAGGATGTCCCAGACTGCAGCTCCAGCTGTGTCTCTACCCCCAGACTCTTTGTCCCATGATCTCCAGGGCCCCCTGGGCAGCCTCTGAGAGTTGCCTGCTGTGGGCAGTGAGAAGCTCCTCTGAAGTTTGGTGGAACCAGGGTTTTCCTCCTAAGATGATCCCTATTCCTGCTTCATGGTGCCCTGTCCCACATCCAGGGTCCCTGTTCCTATTCCAGTATCCCTGTTCCTGCTCCAGGACCCCTCTCCTGGCCTTGGCCCTCCTGGCATGTGGAGTGGGGGCAAGAGGACATCCACAAACGGATGTGGAGGCTGCTGAGACACCTTTATATCTAATTAGAGTCGGGCTCTTCCTCCACCTGTTTCCTGTGGTGGATTTAGGTCCCGAAGTAAAGAAAGCTGAAAATAAAGAGCCAAATCTCTTCTCCAGCTTCTTTGAGTTCTTTAGAGGAAGCCAGTGTGGGCACCAGGGAAGCAGCATCCCCACATCAGCAGGAGGCTGGAGGCTGCAGGCGCTCGCTGTGCTCCCACACCCGCCGCTGCAGGGGTTCCTGCTCGAGTGGAGGCAGAGCTTGCCTAGGAAATGGGGAGAATTCGCCTTGGTTTGGGGGATTTGGGGGATTCTGTCTCTTTGCCGAGCTTTGGGGCTGGCTGACTCTCACCAGTGTGGGCTCACCCAGTGTGAAGCGAAGCTGAGGGGCTGGAGCTGGATCCTGCAATGGCAGCAGGTCCCTGACCTGAACCCCTGGGGATTGTGAGCCGGGGCTGGGGGATTTCGCTGGAAAGGGCTTGTGTTACTGGTCTCCTTCCCCCCTGCCCTGCAGCCTCACGCTGGGCTCTGCTCCCACATTCCCCAGCCCTGCGGCGCTCGGCTCCTTCCCTTCCCCAGAGCAGCTCCTCGCTGCCGGGTGGGAGGATGAGGTCCCTTCCTCAGGATGTGAATCATGTCTCTCTGGGAGTCTGCTCCTGCACCCGCTGTCTCCCGCGGAGTGGGGCTGCTCTCCCGCCCCCCGCAGCGCAGGGAGGCTGCAGATCCACCGGGAAAGGCGAGCCTGGATTTGACAGCTCCGTGGAGAGCCCTGCGTGGCAAGGAATGGGGTCACCATTTGCCCACACCACCAGCTGGGTTTTGGTACCCTCCTGAATAGATGGAGGGGAAAACAGGACCAGAACCTGCACTTTTATGGAAACGGGAATGAACTGGGCTGATTTCCCCTCTGCTCCACCACTGTGCTCCCCTGAGAGTGACAGTTCAGGGTTGTTTGTGTTAGTCCCTCATCACACCTGTGGGGACTTCACTTGCATTAATAAATGTAACAGTTTCCTTAGAGGAAGAAGCTGCTGGGATGTTCATCCCAACATTTCAAAGTGCTGAGGGGATCTGGATCCTCAGCTTCCGTGAAAATTAACACGGTCATGAAAATCCTGCCTTTAATATGACATGACTCAGAGTGCACTAAGTAATGAAAAGGGTAAAATAAGGTAATATGATGTAAACTAAGCAAAGAAGAAAGCAATCCCCTGAGAGCAGGAACTGGTATCTGGCTTTTGTACTCCTTGGCCCAGCAGTGACAAAAGTTTGTGCATTATTATCATGATTATTTATACTCATAGGGGCAAACTAAAGCCATATTCTCTGGATTCCACACACAGCAGCTATGCAGGGAAATGGGAACATACAGTAAAAGAACAACAAAGGAGAAACAGGCAAAGCCCAGAGTTTACAATTAAAATGAGTAGAATTCAGCCTGGGGTGGCTCCACGAGCAGTGCAGCAGCACTGAGGGTAACACACCACTCTCCTCGTGAAAGCACTCGGGGCAGGAGCCCAAACGCCCCGTTATTATTTCCATTATTGCTCCGGTTCCTTCCCATGCAGGAGAGTTGTTTCTGCTGTGCAGGTTTCTGTGTGTGAGCCCGCAGGGGACGGGGCTCCCGGGGCAGTGGGGACCCCGCAGCAGGGCTGGCACTGTGATGGGCACAGAAAGCATCCCCTGCAGCCCCCACGCTCTCGGCACGCCAGGAACCTTCCCTTCATTCCCTCCCGACACGAGCACAGCACGAGGAGGGATGCCTGCAATTTATTTCTCCTTCTTAGCAGGAAAATCAGGTGCTGGGAGCTGGTACCAGCCTGCCTGTTTCTAGCAGGGTGACATCAGCAGGACAGGTCAGCCACGTGTCATTACTGTAATGAACCATTTAAAGCAGCAACATAATAACAGCCCTGGGCCTATTTTGAGAAAGCCTCCTGGGCATTTAATTCCATGGAGGGAGAGGGGCTTTCTTCAGAGAAAGAGCATGTAGGATGGATCCCAGCAGAGCAGGGATGGTCTTGGGCCCCAAAGGGAAAGGATCATGTGGCTGCAGAGCCAGAATTAAATCCCACAAATGAGACTTTAGAAAGATCTGTTGTTCATGGAATTATTTTTGTGGTTATGCTTCCATTGAAGATGTCTCCTGTTTTGATTTGAATTCTTATTTCCTCAGTGCTCAGACCAGGATGATGCAGCACGAGGTGGGCACAGGGAAACCTGGATGTCAGAGGAGACTGATGGATCTGATTTTCCGTGTCCGTTAGTGCCGGCAGGGAGTGAGAGAGAGACGAATGGTGGATGTGGTTGGAAAATTCCTCCATGCCAGCCAGCTGAGGTGTTTGCAGTGGGTTGGGTAAAAGAAGATCATTATTCCAACTGTAAGTTTAAAAAATCATTCTGAGGGGACCACTGAGCTGGTCAGCTTTGTGTCCCTGTGCCCCTGTGTGAGCCCTGGGAGCGTGGCCCTGCATGGGCTGCTCATGGCCATGGTCGTGCTGCCCCAAGCCATGGTCACTCCAGTGCCCGGCCTGGCATGGAGCCATGCCCCTCTGCTGTGTCTGAGCCCCTGCCTGGATCCCCTCCAGACTTGTGCCCCTGCTGCTGACTCGTGTTGTGCAGAAAATCGAGGTAGAAAAAAATAATTCTGGCCTCAGCAGTGGGAGGTCTGGGACTCCTGAGGGAGCCGGGGAACACCTGTCATTGTCACTGCCAGCCCTGCCGTGGGTACTGGGGTGGGATCTGCGGTGGGTGTCGGGCAGGTGCCACCACAACTGGTACGAAGTCGGGACTTCCCTGGCTTTATTGTTATTTTTGCTGTTGTTGTTACCGTCGTTATTACCGCCATTGTTATTGCGTGTCTGCCTCCCACTGACTCCTGCGGGCTCCGGCGCTGTCTGCACGGGCAGCGTGAGCTCACGGTGTCCCTGCCCGGCCGGGCTGGGGCCGTGGTCCCGCCGCGGTCCCCGCGGGGCCGGGGCAGCATCATCGCGGGGATGCAGATGCTGTACGCAAATGAGACGGCGGGCTAGGCCCCGCCCACTGCGCCCCGCGAGGGGCGCTACACAAATGACATGCAAAGCACGGGGGGCGGGGCCACGGCCGGACGGGGGGCGGGGCTTGTCATGTAGAAAGCGTTAAGGGGCGTGGCCTGGGATGCAGATGAGGGGCGGGGCGGGCGCCGTATGTAGATGAGGGGGCGGGGCCGCCCGGGCGGGTGTCGGAGCCTCCCGCCGGCTGCGGGAGCGGCACGGAGCGGCAGCGGGCCCGGCGGGCACCGAGCCCCGCACAGCCCAACCCAGCCGAGCCGGGCCGGCGGCCGGCAGCCCCCGCACAGCATGGCCGAGCCGCCGGCAGCGCCGGCCCCCGAGGGCGAGGAGGGCCCGGTGCGCTTCGCCCGCAAGGGCGCCCTGCGGCAGAAGAACGTGCACGAGGTGAAGAACCACAAGTTCACGGCGCGGTTCTTCAAGCAGCCCACCTTCTGCAGCCACTGCACCGACTTCATCTGGTGAGCCTCCCCCCCCAGGACCTCCCAGCACCCCCCCTCCGGGACCCCCATCCCGCTCCGGGACGCCCGTCCCCGTCCTCGCCCAGCCCGCTGGAGCTCACCCTCGCCTGCCCCCGGGCACCCCTTCCGCTCCCGTCCCGTGTCCCCTCGTCCCCCCGCATCCCATCCCGGGCCCGCCCGGTCCCTGCTCCCGCCGGCCGCTCCGGGCAGGGTGGTTGCGGTGCCGGTGTCTCACTCCGCCTCTCTCTCCGCAGGGGCTTCGGCAAGCAGGGCTTCCAGTGTCAAGGTGAGTGTCGCCGTGCCGGGGGGCTGGGGGGATCCGCACACCGTGTCCGTCCCCCGGGACCGGCCCTGAATATCCCCGCGGAACCCGAGCAGCATCCCCGCGGCACCGTCCCCGAGCATCCCCGCGGAGCTGGGGAAGCAGCTTAGTCATTTTTTTAATCAACCGAGCAACTGGTCGCTGCCTTTAAGCCGGTCGGGTTTCGTTTCCAGAGATAAGCGCCCAGGACTTCAGCGAAATCCCCCGAAAAAGGCTGAGGGAACTTGGTTTTTAATGAACTTAACAGGAAAACATGTGTTTGGCTGGCAAACGGGCTGGGTGAGGGCTCCTCTAGGGCTGGAATTGCGCAGCCTGCAAGGACTTGAATGGCTTAGTTGTGTTGCTGGGGAAAGAAATGAGGCTTTACAACAAAATATGATGCAGTAGCTGGGTTACTACGACCAGAATTCTTTGTTCTGATAATGCTGGGATTCTGGAGGGGCTCTTTAGGGATTGGTGATGTTCTCTCGGGAAATTCGGATGAATTACCCAGGCGGTATCTGGTTGCTCTCGTTGCCAGCACAGCTGTGGGCTGTTCCTGCCTGCAGCTCATCCTGCCCTGTGCGTGCCACCTGTGTGGGGTCCAGGTCTGGCTGTGGGGTTCAGATGGGGCTGGTGCTTGCAGCTGCTGGCAGTGAAATTTTGCTCTTGTGAATATTTGGGACAGAGTTTTATTTTGGTGGGTGGCTGAATCCCAGGTGGAGGTATTTGGCATGAAAACAAACTGGCTGCAGAGCACTAATATCTCCAGAACTGCTCCTCCTGGCAGCTGTCTGGGTTGTGGTGTGGCACAGAGCCCAGGCTCGGGGTGCTGTGGTGGGTCTGGATCTCGAGGGCAGCTGTACCTGCAGGCAGGAGGGCTCTGTCTTGGGTGCTCTCAGGAGCATCTTTGCAGATGCTTGTACAAGCAGTGTAAGTCTAATCCAATTTAAATGATGCTGGTACTCATCCTTAACACTTGCCCTAGGAGTATAACCTTAAAATACCAAAACCATCTCCCTGCTGCCTCCCAAACCCCCACCCGAAGGCCTGGGCAGGTGTTGGCAAGCAGTGGAAAGCAGATATGGAGACTAAAACATGTCCTAGGGCTGTTTCTCAAGGTCACAGCTTCCCCTGGTACCTGAGGTTTCACACATGGGCAGTTCAGTCATGTTACTCAGTGGAGTTTTGTGCAGCTTGTATCTCTGTTGTGGCTCTTCCCAGCCTTACCTGGCTGCTCATTCCCTGGCTTTCCTTACAGTGCAGGCTTATTTGTGGAAACACAATGTCCCTGAAATTTGGAGTGTGCTGGAGAAGCTGGAGGGGACCATGTGTTAGCAGGGCAGGCAGGGTTTTCCTGCGTTATTTCTAGAGCTTTGCTCAGTTCTACCTATAACATCCAGGGCTGGATAGCTGGAGCCTTTCCAAGTCTCATCCAGCTGTCAGGAACTATTATCCAAACCTGGAGCTGTGCTCTTGCTTCAAGGTTTATCCTTACATGTTTGTAACCAGTATCAAATCAGTCCTCGGTGCAAGGCCAGTGGGTGGGTCCATGAAGGTGGTCTCAGAGTTGCCAATGCACAGGTGAAGGGTCTTCCCCCCACTATTAGATGTCGGGCAGAGCAGTCCTGTCCCTGGGTGGTGGGGCAGGAGCCCTTGTGAGGCTGCAGTGACACCACCAGCATTTCCAGGAGTGCTCAGTGATGTCTCCAGGGGTGTGTGGCTGGTCTGTGACATCCTGTTCTGCCTTAAGAAACCACTTTCCAGGTTGTTCTGGTATTACAGACATGAAAACCTCCTTACTGTGCAATAGGAGATTTTGTAGATTTGGGTCTGTAGAACAGCCCAGTCCTTCCTTTCCTACAATCAGTGACCTGTGGATTTTCAGTCACCCCTTCTGTGAGGCTGAGGTGCCCAGGTGGTGGGGCAGCTGTCGGGGTGATGCCCATCTCAGTGGGGGCACAGAGCAGCTGGTGCCCCTTGGTGGAGGACACACTGTGTCTCCCTGCAGAACACTCCCGGGTTTGGAAGTCGAGCACGAGGAGAAGTCGCTCCCTCCTGCCATCTGCTCTGGGATCAGGATCACAGCCACCCCGGGGTGCAGCTCTCCTGTGGTGGGAGGCAGCACTTGGGGTGCCAGGGTTGGCATGGTGCAAGGGGTCAGGCTGTTCCACCAGAGCCCTGGGTGCACTGGGTCATGTGGGTACCACCAGCTTTGGGGTTGTGCCCCACAGGTTGTGCTGCAGCTGCTGTTGGACTTGGTAAATGCTGACGTGGAAGCAGAAAACCCCAGGGCTGGCTTTTGTTCAGGGGTTCTTCAGCCCCACAGGGCTGGCAGTAAGCTCTGATGTTGGGGTCTAGCTCCCCCTTTACTGAATGCAGCTTTAATTCAACTTTTTCACAACTTCCCTGAGTATTTTACCCTGTTGTTCCGTGGGATGGCTGGAAATGCAGCTGAGGCACATGCCTGTCTGAGTTCTCAGCTGTTCCTGCTGCTGTGCTCACTCTAAGTAGGTTTTCACCTGTGCCCTGATTTCTTTCTAGGGCATTTGCAATAATTAGATTGTTAATTAGCTCATTACTTGTGACTTTTGGCAGGAAGTTAGCAGAAACTGACTCTTTGTATCTTGAAATACTAATGGATACCACAAATGCCACTTAATTGCCTGCTAATCTGCTTCTTATCCTTGTATGCAATCCCCTCCTTATCCTCGTGTGCATCTGAAGACTTCCTGGGCCAACTTCTCTCTCCCAAGCCAGAAAGCCTTTCAGTGTGGGCAGGAGAGATCTGTGCACAGGCAGCCCAGGAACAGGGCTGGTGCTGCAGGTTAACAGAAAATATCAATACGCTGTGGGCATTGGAAGGCTGGAGTGCTGAGGATGTGCCTGGAAGATGAGCTCCATGTGCCCTGGCTGCCTGTCAGCCCGTGGCACAAAGGGGCTTTCTGGCCCTGCTGTAAGGACCTGCTGTAGCTGGAAGGTGTATGAACTCATCAGTAACAAAGAGAAGGGGGTGCACGTGTTCTCCCTTCCCGGGCTTTGGGATCCATCTGCCCAGTTCCATTACCAGGGAATGCATGAAGAGGGAGAGAGCAGCCCCTCGGATCTGCAGGCTGGGGATGTGCTGGGGAGGGAACGTGGGGCCAGTCCCAGCTGGTGGCTTTCTGCCTCTGTTCTGCTGATGTAGGAAGTGCTGTGAGGATGGTAAAGGAAAGGGAACTGGCTTGAGAGCTGCCGAGCGAGGTTCTTGCTCTTGTTCTCGGAATGTGCTGCTCCTGGGAGCTGGCAGCTTTCTCTTTTCTCTCCTGCTTGTGTTCCCCCCTTGGCATCCTCAGGGTCAGTTTCTCCTGTTGTCCAAGCAGCTCTTGGTCCCTTTGTGGATCAGGGTACTGGCTGTGCTGGAGATTTGGTGAGGGGGGTGGGTCCCCAAGAGCTGTTTGCTCGAGCTGGAGTCTCTGTGGCAGCGGCTGGGCTGGGCTCTCACCCCGGGGGCCTGGGCAGAGGTGTCCCTGCAGAGGTGAGGAGCCATGTAACGTGATTCACACTTGGGAGCAAAAAATAACCTGCATCTGTTACAGCTTTCACGTGTACAAAGTAGAAAAGATCTTGGAAAGGAAAATCTTGTTTCCTTAAGAGAAGGGGGGGGGGAAGCATCATTTGGTAATGGGTGCTTGGATTTCATGCAGTGACTTTTCTGGGGAGACTCTGTACTTCTTGTCCCTGGTTATGACTCAGTAAGCAAAGACACTCTTCAGATTAAATCTTCCTAAACTTCATACCAAATAGAATTCCTCCCTCCAGCTTTTCCTCTCCCCGTCCTCCAAGGCCAGCGCCCTCGTCTTGTTTTGTGCTTTCACGATTCAACATCTGAGACCAAAACTGAGCAGCTGGAGAATGTCACCCAGACCTTACCTTTCCAGCAAGTGTTTCTCTCTTGCTCTCAGCCTTCACAACCCACCCTTCCTCCCCCCTCTCTGCCCTCCAGACGGAAGTGAAACCCATCACACTTCGCTCTGTGCTGCGGGCTGGGCTCCTCACCGTGCACTGCTGGCTCTTATTGACTGCATTAAGCAAGTAAGAAACAAAAGCAAAACAAACTCCAATCATTCAGAGTTGCCTCAAACCCAGTAATTTCGTGTCAACATATTATGCGCACTGGAGAAATGTTAGTGTTCAAATAGACTAATTAAAAATGTTACTGCAATTACTTTTGCAACACAAATGATGCTAATTATATAATGCTGCAGAAATTGGAAACATGATTTGGTAGGGTTTTTTTGTGTGCCTCGTGGTGATAAGGCAGTTCTTGGTGCTGGAGCCCTGGGGCAGTGGGAGCCCTGTCCTCAGCATTGGGAGCAGGTACAAACAGAAAGGGGAAGTGGGTCTGGGCCCTGCGCTGCACAGATGGTCTGTGTCCTGCACAGTGGAGTGCAAACAGAGCTGACAGGGAAAATGGGAAGATGTGCCCCTTCCCAGGCTGGTTTTAAAGCCTGTCACCTGAGCTGGCTTCCCTAATCCTGCTCTTTCCTGTGCTGGATACCTGCAGCTCAGGGGAGGGGCTGGGGGTGGAGATCTGTTTTGGAAGGAGATTTTTGGAGGCAATCTGGACCTGCTGAGGCCACAACTGTCAGGCTCACCAAGGACCACTCTGTGTGCAGGCCCATCAGTGTCCCCTTGCAGTGCAGAAGGGCTCGCTTGAGTCTCTCAGTGGAAGTGGTTTCTCTTTCCCTCCCCCTCTGCTGTTAGCAGGGTAGATTTTTCTTTCTTATCTCCAGAGATAGCTGTCATCCTCCAGTGATCTGGGGCTCGGATAATGGGGTGGACTCTTTCCTCCCCGGGGTGTCCGTTGCTGCCCCGTGGCAGCAGTGGGAAGCTGGGCAGAGGGGCTCAGAGCTTGCCCGAGGGTTTGGGTGCCTTGGGGGTGGCAGGAGGGTTTGCAGCACGTCTGCCCGGTGCCTGTGAGCTCTGACTCCACTGCACAGGTTGGACCACCCCGTGTACGGGCCTCTGCCACGATTATCCTCTAGCTATTGAGTCTTCCTGGGGAATTTGATGCCTGGGCTGTCTCTAAGGAGACTTCTCAGCAAACAGAGCAGGCATTTCTGCACGCCTGCTCGCTCACACGCATGTGATCCTGCACATTCCTGCAGCACACGGGCTCCTGGAGGGTGCACAGGGCACCTTCACTGGCAGCGAGGGGTGGGCGGGCGCTCACCTGTCTTGGCACCAAGATGCTGCAAAACAGAGCAAGACCTTGAGGGTTTGGTGTCTGCTGTGGAACAGGAGGTGGGGTTGAGTCTCCTCTCAAACTTGCAGTGGACTGTGTTAACTGCTGGGGTTTTCTGGAGGAACTCGAGCAGAGGAGTTGCACAAGCCCTTGTGGTGTGCTGCTGCCCTCCCTCCCAGCCAGCACAGCTCCTCCTCCTGCCTGCAGCTCAACAGGCAAAAACCTAAAAAGGCTGGAGAGGCTCCTCAGTGCCATCCAGGCCCCCGTCGGATCTATCAGCAAATAAGTTGCAGGATCACAGTGACTCAGAAATTAACTTCTAGCTGTGCTTATAATTTAGCTGAGGGCAGAACTGCTTGAAACACGTCCTTGTAACGTGTGTGCAATCAGGAGGGGAAGGTGGAAGTGCCATCCCCTGGTCTGGATTGGAGCTTGTGGTAACGAGAGGGGATGTTTATATGGTGGGTGGAATGGGATGTTGTTCAGGAGAAGTGTTTGGGTGGATTTTTCCTGCAGAAGCCAGCTGTGAGAGGATTAGTGCTGTGTGTTAGCAGAGAGCTGAGGACCTGCCAGACCCCACCGTGGGCTGGTGCCTGTGTGTGCCTGTGGTCCAGCTCAGTCCCAAAGGGCAGCTTGGAGTGTGGTGGAGGGAGCAGTTAATCCCTCCAGCAGAGGGGATTCATGGCTTCATGAATCATTATTCCAAAAGTCCATAGATTAGAGCCATTTAGAAAAGGTGAGTAAGAAGCTCCCTGTAGGGAGGAGTAATTGCAGGTCTTTGGGCAGCATGTTCCTTGTGCTCTTCGAGGGCTGCAGGCTGCCTTTGGAAAAGACAATAAAATCAGGGAAGCAGGAGCCCTGGCGTGGGGATCCCGGGTGCAGCCCTGGGTTACCACTGCTGTGTTCTGGGGTTGCTTTGTGTGCTGCCCCTCAAGCCCCCTCCACGCTGGTGGTAGGTGTGATGTCCCCATAGCTGGGTGAGGGGAGGGGTCAGAGAGAGCATGGAGTGCTCCAGAGCCCCTCCAGGCTTTTCAGGTGATGCTGTAGGAAATGAAGGCTGGCCAAGGGCTTGTTCACCCCCTGGGTTGCTGTTGTCCCACACCCAGAAAGCAAAGCCACTGTGCTCCTTGGAGCGGGACCCTTCAGGGGCTCCCTGGGGTGACACACCTGGGACCTGAGCAGAGATGTGGGGCTGGGACACCTGGGCCTGAGTGTGACAGGAGACAGGGGCTGTCCCTTGGTTTCACATTCCTCAGGGAAAGGACAGCTGTGGGCTGCTGCTCCCCCGCTCTGAGCCAACCCACCAGGGTTCATCCATTCATCTGTCCAGGGCTGGTCTGGTCTCGGTGGCTTCTGTGCCTTGGCCAGGAGTCCCTGGAGGCAGGGAGGTGTTAGGAACACCAGGGATGTAAAATGATACAGTAAGTGGCTGAGTTTTCCAGACACTGACCCAATGGATGAAGGTGCCAATCTCCCTGGAGCTCTTCAGCCCTGTCAGAGGCTGCTTCCCAGGCACAGGGGCTGCTGCCCCAGCAGGGAAGGGGAGAGATGTGACCCTGGCTGGCCCTGTCCTGCCAGCCCACAGCAGCCAGCACCAGGAAGTCAGTTTTTCCACAAAAGCCACAGGAGGGGTGGGGGAGATGGGAAGAAAGCTCCAGTGGTGTGGTGCTCGGGAGCAGCCAAGGGCTTTGTGTCGAGCACAGGCAATTCCCAGAAGTAGCTGTGCTGGCTGTAGCTGTTCCTGGGAAGGGCAGGCAGCATTCCCAGCCATGACCTGCTCCTGCTGAGCTGCACCTGGAGCTGGGCAGGGGCAGTCAGTGCTGGGCTGGGGTTCCCAGGGTGAGCAGGATCCCTGCAGGCACCATGAGAACAGCAGCCGGAGGGTCTCTCCCAGGCAATGCTCTGTTCCCTCTCAGGATCTCCTCCCAAGGAGCTGAGGGGCAGCAAATGGCTTTGACTGTGGTGAGGGGCTGCTGCAGCTCCCAGAGAGTCTGTGGGGTAACGGGGAGCTGTGCCCTGGGAGCTCCTGCTCTGAGCACCCCAAATGTGTCCTCCCCTGAGTGTAGCCGAGGCTTGACTGGAGCAGCTGAAGGGATGGCTCTGGCCAAGCAGCTTCCTCCTGCTTGGAAGTGGCTTGTGTGGCTTTTCCGTGGTCAGTCCTGGTCTGTTGTGGTTGCCTTGGTGCAGGCTGGGAGGGGTTCATCCATCCTGTTCTCCTTGGAAAAATAAATTAAAATGTTTTCCTTATGGGTAGGCACCTGAAGTCTGTGTAGTTAAGAACTTGCCAGCAACACTCCTTTTTCTCCTGTTCAGGATTATTCCTGTTCATTGATAGGGGAGGAGGCACAGGAGCCCTCCCAGGGTCCCTCTTGATGCCGTAAGTCAGCCCTTGCCATCGCTTCCGACAGCTGATCCCAGTTCCCTGGGAAAGGAAATGCATTTCATGAGACATGACAGCTCTGCTCCCGCAGCATCACGGTGCAGATGGAGCTGCTGCTCCCACTGCTGTTCACTCGGCAGCTGCTGGGCAGCGAGTGCTGGGCAGCGAGTGCTGGGCAGCGAGTGCTGGGCAGCGAGTGCTGGGCAGCGAGTGCTGGGCACGTCCTGCTCTCAGCATGGGATGGCTGGGGAGCATCCCCTGCAGCCCTGGGGCACAAACGGGAACAGGACTCGTGTCACCCTCCTGCAAAGAGGTTCCTGGGAGCAAGGTCTCTTCTCTCTGTGTTCATGGAATGCCTCTCTCCTGGAGGCTGTCCAGGCTGGGCACTGGCTCTGGCTGCTGATAAATGCTGTTTAGACGAAGTTGTGGTTCTTTCCCTGCCTGAGCTGCCTGCCCAGTGTATCCGGTGTGGGGAGGGGACAGGGGCTGGCTCGGGGGATGGCACAGCCCATGTGCTGCCTGGCCAAGGCTCTGTGCCACGGCACTGACCTGAGGCACTACTGCAGCTCTGCTCAAGCTGTTTGCTTTTGAGGGATTTTGGGCTGACTTCCTCACCTGTTTATAAACATTCTGCTTTTCCCATCATGTGGGAAAAAAAAAAATTCCAATCCAGCTTGATACTGGAATCAGGGAGTGTTTGAAGTGAGCACAGGTGACCTCTTGCTTTTGGGGTTTAACTCTTGTGCCCAGAGCAGGAGCCTTTCTGCCCCAGCTGATGGGCACTGGCTGCTGAGTGCCCAACACTTTTGAGTTACATCTTGTCAGTTTAAATAATTTGCTTCCATATTTGGTCTTGCTTTTGTGCCAGATTTATACATCTTGTTTAAATCTGACAAGCAGAATATACTCGCTGCTAATCAGAGCTGGACAAGGCAGTGCCTGCCAAAAGATCCAATATTAATAGGCTCCAGTACATGGAAATTACTGGATTTGCAAAACTGAGGCTCATTATGGCTGAGCTCTCTGTAAATTGGTTCTTTGCATCCACTTAAATCTGGATTTTTCCAAAGACTCAGTCTACTGGAGCTCTCCTCTTTGGGTGGGAGCTGCCTCCCCAGAGCAATCTTTGAAACAAGGGAAGCTTTCTCTCTCTAAGCAGGAGATAAGAGGTGCATGATTTTTGGGGGATGGTTGGGAAAATGAGGAGATAACTGGTGTCTCTACAGGGAGATCCTGGGAGCTGCTGGGCTGGAGCAGTCGCTGCCTCCTCAGGGTGGCTCTGCCTCTGCTGCAGTCAGGACTTGTGTTTGTGGACATGGATGTGTTGGAACAAGTCCAGAGGAGGCTACGGAGATGCTCCAAGGGCTGGAGCCCCTCTGCTGTGGAGCCAGGCTGGGAGAGCTGGGGGGGTTCACCTGGAGAAGAGAAGGCTCCAGGGAGAGCTGAGAGAGCTGGAGAGGGACTGGGGACAAGGGGTGGAGGGACAGGACACAGGGAATGCCAGAGGGCAGGGTTAGATGGGATATTGGGAAGAAATTCTTGGCTGTGAGGGTGGGGAAGCCCTGGCACAGGTTGCCCAGAGAAGCTGTGGCTGCCCCATCCCTGGAAATCTCCAGGGCCAGGTTGGATGGGGCTTGGAGCAGCCTGGGATAGTGGAAGGTGACCCTGCCCATGGCAGGGAATTGGAACGAGATGAGCTTTGAAGTCCCTTCCAGTCCAAGCTATTCTGGGATTCTACGATTCTATGTTTAAAATCTTCAGTCTCTTGTAGTTCTGATCCCGTCTTCCTACATTTGGTATTTAGTCAGCAGCAGGGAAGCTAAAAAAGATTGTGATGTCTAAATCTCAGCCTTCAGCTGCTCCTCCTCTTCCTCGCGCTGTGACGCGGGTGCGTTCCAGCCGGTCCTGCCGGTGGATTCCTCCCAGTCTTTTGTTGCCATCTGAAAGGATGCAGCAGTAATAGCTTCACCTTTCGGGGGGAACAGTTAAATACCTTTATTCTGATGGTCTGAACAGAGCAGAAGCACATTCAATAGCTGACACTCCAAGCACATGAGCAAATGCATTTTCATGATTTCCAATTATAGCAGAAGAATGAGAGAGTGAGGTTGTGAAGAGGAGTGAAAGTCGTCCTGGCTCTTCTGAATGGCTTCATGCAGCTTCAGTGGTGACATAGCAATGAAGTCAGGAGTCAGTGTAAAGACTGTTTTATAATATCAGTGAGAAGCCGGAGTGAGGGGGAAGTGGCCCACGAATTTCATTTGCATCACTGAGTGGATTAGCTCCTGACGCAGTGCAAAGTCATTATTTACTGTGTCTCCAGATCTGTTGCCTCTCTCAGCGGGGTGGTTTGGAGAGGGTGATTCAGAAATGGTTACAGCTCCCTGTTCTACTTGGTGGGGACCGTTAGCACTTGCCTTGTAAGCAAAATGATGGTGCTTGTCAAGGCTGTTAGCATTGTGCCTGCCCCAGAGGCTGAGTAATTTGTTTTTAGGGCTTTTCATTCTTTGCTTTCGTTACACTAAATACTTAAACTTTAACTTGGCTTAGGAAAACTATTTGGCAATACTCCATAACCTGCCCTTAACTGAGAGTAGCCAGGAAGAGGAAGGCTGCCTGAGGGATAAAACTGGTACGTGTGTGTCCCTGCTGTCCGAGGCGGATGCGCCGTGCCCATCATGGAGTGGGAGCTGTGCCAGGCCATGCCCACCCTGGAGTGGGAGCTGTGCCAGGCTGTGCCCACCGTGGAGCAGGAGCTGTGCCAGGCTGTGCCCACCGTGGAGCAGGAGCTGTGCCAGGCCGTGGCGGGGACAGCACAGGAGCCCCTCCGTGCCCAGCAGTTGCTGTCGCTCAGGATCAGCCAGTGCATTGTCACCTGGAAGATTCATGCACAGCTTGAAATAATCCCCCCAAATGGTTATTTATAGACTGTCTGGAGCTCGGCACCGTTTTTGCTGCGGAGGAACCTTGGCTGTGCCGTGATGGTGGAGATGGGCTGTGGTGGATTCTGTTCTGGAATCTGTTCTGGATTCTGTATGGGCTCCTTGGGAAACCAGCCTGATGGGGGAGAGGTCGACATCTCCGTGGTCACTTGGTTTCTGAAGAGTTTGATGGAATAACTTGCCTTTGGGGGGGTCTCATTGGAGCCCTTTCATGGAGCAGCCGTCATTGACAGTGGGTTTCTGAGGATGGTAGAGCTGCCAAGAGGGGACATCCCTGTGTATAAGGGGAAGAAGGGCTGAACAGGACCTTAGTCTGTCCCCCCTAAACCTATCACAGGAGATTCTGCTGCTTCCTGCCCCAGGAATGGCTCTAAAACTGAACTAATTCACATTTGTGTGATCATGCGTCTAAGGGCTGTCTCCAATAGCTCAGTCCATTAACTTCCAAATTTGTCTTACCCACTTGTCTTGAAGGAGAGGTGCCTCAGGGCCAGAATCTTCTGGAAACAAGGCTTGTGGATGTGTAAGAGGAGCAGGGGTCAGTCCATGGTACCTCTGCCTGAGGTGCCATCGGCAGGGAGGGCACAGCCCATGTACAGCCACAGCAGTGGCAAGGACAGAGCTGCTGACCTGGTGTCTCCCAGGGCTTCTGAGGTGGAAAAAGTCTCACTTACTGGGTCATTTAGAGACTCTGAATCTGGGGTTTTGGCAGGAGAAAAGGCTTTAATTAGCTGCTGCTCAGTAGGGCTGCTATTAGATCTTCAGAGCAAGATGCTGCCGGACTGGAAAAAATGCAGCAATAGCTCATTTGCTCAGGAAGCCATGCTGGTGATTTGCATTTTGGTTGGGTGCTGAACCCTTTTAGAGAATTTTTTGAAAATAACTTTAAACTGTAGTTCAGATTTCTTCTCTGTCTGCAGCTGGGGGAATATCTGTTTTGGTGCCAAACACTTTGGGTTTGAATTCCTTTGTTTGCAGCTCTGGCTCTGCAGTGAAGGAGGCAAGGGCTGGGCTGTGGACATATCCTGTCAGCAAATGCTGCATGACAAATGGCTTGTGTCTCTCCACCTTGGAGCACAATTAAATTCTCCCTTATTATACACCTAAAAGGATTTTTCTGCTCTACCAGCAGCCCCTCTGTTGACCTAAATACCCAGGAGACATGTAGCAAGGTAGGAATCTTTGCAGTGTGTCTCCTGAACCTCAGCTCTGCTGCTACTTGGGAATAAGGTGCTTTGAAATGTATTTTGGATGCTTTTTTTTGTTTCTTCTGCATTGTCAGCTTGCACAAGTGCAAAATGAGAGCAAGCCTCCATACTCTTGGGCTGGCTTTTGCTCCAGACACCAAGAGGTGAGACCAGTGGTGGTTGGGTGTTTGAGGGCAGTGGCTCTGTCAGCAGGGTTTGTGTTGGGCAGGAGTGACCATTTCTCCAGCCTTGCAAGCTGCCCCTGGCCCCCTGCTCACCTGGGCTATGGAGAACCTGGGGCTGGCTGTCCTGGGGAGCAGCTCCTTGCCCTGCCCGGGTCCTGCTCTGCATTGTGAGGGGATCTGCTTTTCTTCCATCAAAGGTTTCCCTGCAAGTGGCTGTTGTTCCTTTCCCAAATGGAAGTTGCAAATCTCTGGCTGTTTTGGCCTCTGTGCCAGGTTTTGGAAGGCAGAGTCCCCCTGCCTTCACCCGGCTGCAGTTTGGCCAAACAGGTTATGAGGCAGGAGGGTTATTTATCTTTTAGGTCGCTTTAGCCCTTTCCCCAGGCTGGTGGAAGTGTCACTCGCTTGTGTGGGTGGGAAAAGTGGGATAACATGGGTGACATAACACACTGCAGCACCTCCTGCTGTGGGGGCAGGTCCCACAGGGTGGGACAGAGCAGGGAGCCCTCCCTGCATCCCACTGGGCCTGCTGGGATGGGGACAGGAGCCACAGCACAGCATCCCTGGCCAGCAGCAAATCTTGGTGCTACCAATGGTCCCTGGTGTGGTGGAGTTCCTTCCAAAACCTCCTCCCCTCTTCTGGGCTTTGTAAATTTGGAATAAACTTAATTTCTCTGCTGTTACTATTAACTGAGTCCGAAAGGATGAAAATAAATGCCTGTTGGGAAGGGCAGGCTGACTCACTTTCTCATTCTCCTGTAAATTTCCATTTAAGTTTCAGTTTAAGCTCAGGTATGAGAGGAGTGAAAGCTGGTAATTTGTGACAAAAACTTCTATTTTAGCTCACGGTAGAAGAACTCCCTTTTTAATTGCAGAAATTATAAGGCTGGGATTCTTGTAAAGGAATACTGACTCCAGCAGGTACCTGCTGACTGACTTGGATGCTCCACTACACAACCAACTTGTAATTGTGGCCATCTCACCCTTTTCTGGACCTCTTCCTGCTCCCTGGGGGTTTGGGGGCAGCAAGTCTTTTCTGCTGTGGGTGGAGGGGCTGCCCTGCATCCCCCCAGCCCCAGGGGCCCCTTCCTTGCTCTGAGCCCTGGTGATTTATCTTATTCCTGAATCAGGTGCCTCAGGCTCTGCAGCGAGTTCCTCCCTTATCGCTGCTGCCTGGGCTGTAATTTTGCTTCCACCATGTCAGAGTGAAACAAGAAAACTTCTTTAAAAAGCAGGAGGACAGTCATGTGAGGGAGCAGTGGTGTGTCAGCACTTAGAGAGGGTTCAAAATAACGTGGCCCATCTGGTCCCTTCCGAAGGCAGAAGCAAAGGGCTCCCGGGCTGGGCTGCCCTCCTTGCCCTGTGCTAGGACACTCAGGAAAATGCTGTGGGACCAGCAGGATGGTGGTGCTGCCTGGGTTGGAAGGGACCATAAAGGCCATCAGTCTCACCCCCTGCCCCGGGCAGGAACACCTTCCACTATTCCAGGTTGCTCCAAGCCCATCCAACATGGCCTTGGACACTTCCAGGGATGGGGAAGCCGCAGCTGCCAAAGACCCTCTCCATCTCTCTTGGAACCCCTCTAGGGACTGGAAGGTGCTCCAAGATCAACATCCTCTGGGGGTGGAAGCAGCATCCCCTCCCCGTCAGCCTGTGCCCTAAATTAGAGCGGCAAGATGCTGCAATGGGTCCATATGGAGACTCCTAAAATAATAGCTGTCAGCTCCCTGCTGACTTGCACAGGGTGCTAAAGCTTTTGGCTTTGGGAAGACAGTTTAGGAAACAAAAATGCTGGTGGGCTGGCCAGACCGGAGGTGCCTGTGGCTTGGCCCCACAGGGCACCTGTGTTGGGATGGGCACTCTCAGGACCCCGATCTTCTGTTGTTAGAACATCCTACAGATTTTGGGATCTGTTATCACCCGTCTGTTTATTACAAGGCTGAAACCAGACTTTCAGGAGAGCTGGGGTCAAGCAGTTTCTCTTAGTCATAAAATTTCTGGGGCAGGTGTGTGATCCTGAAGCGTGGAAGTGCTGATGGGCACGTGCCTGTGTGCTGGCAGTGCTGGAGCTGTGGAATCACCTGGTATTTTAGTACCAGAGGTGTCTGTACGTGGATATTGCTGCTTATGTTTAAATCCCAGTTTACTGGCCGTTGGTTTTGATGTGCTTTTCCTCTAATGAGCCAGGGCCAATGGATGTCTAACAAAGAGCTCGTGTCTCATCTTCCACTGCTGTGGAGATGGTTGGGCTCTTAATTGCTCTGCAGTGGCTGTGGGAGGTGGCTGCCTGTCAGGACAGCTGTGCCTTTGATCGGGTTATTGCACATTCAGGTCTTGTCCTGCTCAGGTTTTATTTGCTGTCCAGGCCCTGCCAAGCCATTACACTGAAACGAGCAGCTTAATTGCAGGGGCTTGTGGCTCGGCCTGGTCGATGCTGTGGGTGGGAGCAGGAGCCGTGGGGGTCCTCTGGTGGAACTGGGAGTGCTGCTGCCAATCCAGGCTTGTGCCTGGTGAGACTGTACAAGCCTGTGCTGAAACAGCTCAGGAAAGTGGCAGTTGGTGATGTCTGGGATAAAACCCCACATTTCCTCTGCTGTTGAAGCTGTTGGTTGTTTGTTGGGGTGTGCAGTGAACCCCCTCTGTGGCAGAGGGGGGAAGGAGCTGCTGGAGGGGGTGAGCTCTGGGTGGAAGCAGGGCAGCCTGCAGGGTGATGCTCTGGAAGGACAGTCAGACCCAACAGTGGAGTCTGCTCAGACACTCAAATCACATGTTTGTACTCGATAATAGCACATTTTGGCAGGAACCTCTGGCCTCTGTGTGGTCAAACTGGGGCTCCTTGGCAATGCTCGTGTGCTGTTCCCCGATGTCTTCCCTCCCAAGGAGCAGAGCTCAGCTCTGCTGTCAAATAACATTCCACTGCTGCCTTGTGGCTGTTTCTGGAGGGGGAAGGACGGATGGATATTTACCCTGCTCCATGTGGAACTGCAGGTCAGGGTGCTCCTCGTCTCCTCCAAAGCCTCGGGCTCCCCTGCTGCTGCCACACTGTCTGTCCTTTGGGAACTGCCAGCTCTGGTGTCCCCCCTGCTGCTGGTGAGCTGGACAGGAGGTGGCACATCCTGGCAGGACAGTTCTAGTTGCCCTGGTCCCTTCCTGGGGCTCACTGTGGAGCTCTGTGGCCCAGGCTCAGGTCTTGTAAGCAGGGCTGTGCTGAAGTAACACGGAAACCGTGGAGTAACTTCCTGTAAGAGACTTTCACTGGCAGAAGAATGAAAATTATACAGCCTTTGAAAAATCTAAGGGCCTAAATGAAGAACCAAATGGTGCATTTCAGGTCTTTGTGTAATGTGTGTGAAATGGTCATTTTTTTAAGGTCGTTTGCATCTATGTGACTGATGGAGGATCCTGCTCTGTTGGGGCACGGGGTAACTCATCTGTGTGTCTGGGGGAGGTGACATCCAGTCTCTCTGGTGTCACCATACCCAGTTACAACCTTTTCCTGCGTGGTTTAGCTCACTGTCACTGTGCCCTGCCTTCCCACAGGAACGCTGCTCGTGGCAGGCTGTGCCAGCCCAGTATGAGCATGGAGCTGGCACTGCATGGCCCTTCCTGGGAGTGTCTAAGGCAGGTTGGATGGAGCTCTGAGCAACCTGGTCTAGTGGAAGGTGTCCCTGCTATGGCAGCGGGGCTGGAACTGGATGAGCTTTAAGGTCCCTTCCAACCCAAAGCAGTCTACAGTTCTGGAACCAGGAGCACGGGTGCTTCCTCGGACACAGCCTTCCCACTGTTTCCATTAGAGCCAGAAGGCAAGGGGAGCTGTGTGCAGGCTTTGGGGTGAAACAAGGCGTGCAGAGGTTACAAACCTGAGCTGAGGAGCCTGTGGCACAGAGCCCACCTCATCCTCAGCAGCTGAGGATCATCTCCAGTGTGAAACAGCACTCTGGAAAGGAGCTGGGAATCAGCAGAGCCAAGGGGGGAGATTGTGGGGGAGGCAACACGATGGGTGCTGGAAGCCCCATGGGGTGCAGGCAGAGCCCTGTGTGCCCACGCAGGCAGCCAGTCTGTGCTGCCTGGCATTCCCATGCATTGGAGATAAAAAGTATTGGAAAGCACCAATAGAGGAACTATGAAGACTTCAAACTCCTAATTTCTTACCAAACCTCCTGAGCTCCCCAGTGACCTTGTGCTGATGATGCCTGGGCACTGCCTGTGCCTTCCCTGTCAGCTCCCTCCCGCTGCTCCCCGGGTTCTGCAGCCTTCCCTCCGCTGCTGGCGTTGTTGCCATCAATATCTGTCTCTGCTCTGCCTTGACACGTAGTGATTTTTCTCTCTGTGAAGGTTTCTGAGAGATCTAAATTGAGGAAGGGGAGGATCACTTACAGACACAGCACCGGTTCAGCTCTATTTTGAGGGAGTATTTTCAGGTTTGACTCAACTGTAGCAGCTTCTCTGCAGGGAGAGCTGGATTGATAGTCAGGAGTGGTAGCAGGTCAGGTAGGCTATTTTTGGAAGGGCTGTTTAATTGTCTGTTGTGATTCTTGCAGCTCTTGTGGCTGGATGGTTACTTATCTTCTGTCAAACTTTGTTAGCATGAGCTTGGTCTTGTTACATACTGGCATTAAATAATAAATCCATTATAGGGGTTTGGATCTGGTTTGCCTTACTTGGTTGGGAGCGTGACGAGGGATAAAGTGTTCAGCACCTCTTCTGTTTTAATGCCAAAAAAAATGCTACAGAATTCTTGTAAATCTGTCTTCTCCCTTGCTGTGGTGGGCACATCACTGGGCTCAGGGGGCACCACTGTCCACCCAGGACCTGCCCCAGCCAGTGCCCACAGCCGGGCTCTGCTGCCCTCCTGCCTGCTGCACTGACCCGATTAGGTTTCATGCTCATTTTCCATCTCAGCTGCATAAAGGAAACACTCTTGGCAGCAGAGAGGGTTTAACTAAATACTTTCTAGTCATATAAGTTAGTCACTCAAGTGCTCTCTCCCTGCCGTGCTCCTGAGCTCCAGGATGGGCAGGTTTGGGCTGTGAGGTGGCACTGGGCTGGCCCAGCTGCCTGCCTGGATGACAGAGGGGTGTGGAAGGTGCTTTCCACACTCATCTTGTGACATTAGGAGCAATGTCTTCCTCAAAAGGGCTGTCCAGCCCTGTTACAGCTGCCCGGGGCAGTGGTGGAGTCCCCATCCCTGGGGGGATTTAAAAGGCCTGTGGATGTGGCACTTGGGGACACGGGTCAGTGGTGGCCTTGGCAGTGCTGGGGGAATGGTTGGACTCGATGGGCTCAGGGGACTTTTCCAACCTTCATGATTCTGTTCACAGTGAGGGGTGTCCCTGTTTTGTGTCTGAGAGAGGAGGACTGAGGCAGCCCTATTCCAGCTGCTGTGCTGGGGGATGCCCATGGACACAGCAACACACTCCCCTCTT
This sequence comes from Pseudopipra pipra, assembly GCF_036250125.1. Taxonomy (NCBI): domain Eukaryota; kingdom Metazoa; phylum Chordata; class Aves; order Passeriformes; family Pipridae; genus Pseudopipra; species Pseudopipra pipra. The sequence continues at coordinate 16,011,728 of NC_087564.1, forward strand.
CCCAGCTTTCCAGTCCCATCCCTGTGGGCATCATCCTGCAAATGGATCTACCAGCATCTATTGGCACAGCATTTCCATAACACCAGCAGCACCAATCAGTGACAGTGGAATGTTAAGGTCCTGCCCAGTTCTTGGGAGTTGCTCAAACCTGATTTTCCCTGCTTTTGGATCTGGGAAATGCTTGTTCTGCCATAAAGCCACCTGTGTAACCTTGAGGTTTCTTAGTCTTGATCAGCAAACTGCACTCTGACTCCTGAAAAAGAGAAGGGGAGGGTTAAGTGTTAAAGTCAGTGAGGTGTTTGGCTGGCCTGCTGCTCCTGCAGGTGAGTCCCAGCTCGTTCCTGTTGCTGGTTTGACTTGCTGCCTCCAAGTCACCAATTTGTCCTGTCTTGTACAAGCACTCCTTGGTGGTTTGGTGGTGGCTTCATGTGTTCCCCCAACTGAAACACGACTTCTGCAGTCATGAGGCTGAAGTAAAGCTCCCCCGAGCCCATCTCTAATGTCTGGTGAGGAACCCTGACTTCTGCATGAGGAAGGACTCGCTCTTCGTGCATGTGCTGCAGGAGACAGGAGCCAACGTACTGGGATGGCATCCTGTGTCCCACTGGTGCAACTGGCTCTGTGTGGGGTCCTGGGTATGTTGGAACAGGCTGGCTTGAGTGAATAGTTTTAATTAGTTGCATTCTTAGGCTGTCGTTTACTGTGCTGACTCACTTCCAGCTCCGATAACTTCAACACATGACTTTGTGGCAAGGCAGAGGAGCAGAAATCCCTAGGAGGGAGGGTGGCAGTGCACTGGCGTGGGCCAGGCTGTGCTGGGGGCCTGGTTTTGGGGGAAGCCCAAGGTCAAGCTCCACTCGGAGCAGCTAGGAGGGAACTGGGTTGGAGGTGGAGGAGAAGCAGCAATGGCATCTTCAGCTTGCTCTCGGTTTTCCTGCAGCACAGTTGCTCAGCGAGGGCTTTGGGATTTGAGCTGCCCACCGAGCCCTTGCACTGCTGGCCCCGGGTCCGTGGTCCCACCGGTGCCCGTGGGAGAGCAGGAAGCTGCAGCAGCAGAGCAGTGCCAGGAGCTGTGCCCCGAGAAGTCCCTGTGTGTGCCCCGCAGCGTTGTCTGTAGTATCACTTCCCCAAAGCTATTTGTGGAGCCTGGAGGTTCTCACTAAGCAGCCTGAGCTTGTCTTGCTTTGTGTCTGGCAGGGCTTGAGCACTAATTGCCATGGTGCGACAGTGTGTCCTGTGCAGGATCCTGCTCGTCCTTGCTCCAAGGAGCAGTTTTTGGGGCAGGAGCAGTGGCTGTGCTGGTGGTCACATACAAGGTGCCAAGCAGCTGCAGCTGGGGAGTGCGGTGAAGCCTGGACACCCCACACCCAGCTGCTTTCTGCTCTTGCTCCTTGAAATCCCGCACCAGAAGGGAAGTGGCTGGCACATGGTTGTTCTTGGGTGACTGAGGTTAGAAGCTCCTGGGTATTCCCCTGGCAAGCACTCAGGGTCCTTCCCTTCACAGAGGATCCCTGTGCTGTGCTCAGCATCTCCTTGCTGCCATGCGTGGTTTCTGGCTCTGTCCATCCTCTTCCTTTGGTGCTGGAGCATTGTTCTCCTGGATCCTCCCTGTCAGTAGCATGGGGTTCACCCTCTTTGCTTTCTGAGCTGTGGCATCATGGCCAAGATAGACCTTGTGATAAAGTTTCCTGTGAGGGTGGTTCAGGATTTGTAAGCCAGGGCTGTGCCTCTGTGTGGGGGTGTGGTGATGGCTGGTACCCCGGGAGCTCCACACCTTCCCTGCCCTGCACTCTTTGCCACCTCACTGTGCTGCTGTGCAGCCTTTGCTCTGCACTTGCTCAGTTTAAAAGCAAGATGTTGGTTGTTTAGCTGACCCCCAGCTCGCAGCTGGGGCTGGGGAGCTGCTTTAGCAGTGTCACTGAGCTGTCCTCTCCTGGCAGCAATGGCTCTCCAACAGCCCATCCTGGCTGCTGGTGAGACCAGCCAGCAGCTCCATCCTCAGCCCTTCTGGGCCTTCCTGAAGTCTCTGACTGTCACCTCCTGTTGCTCAAAGGATCAGGGCCCCCGGCTGGGCTTGGCTGGCGGGCTGGGGCTGCACTGCTGGGGGGCGTGGGGGCCCTGCTGCGGCGGGAGCCGCGCTCGGCACTGCGGCACCATGGAGGGTGTTCGAGTGGGAAGGATGGAAGGGGGAGAAGCTCCTTGCTGTTCCTCCTAATTGCTCTCCCACTTCTGTACTCGAGTGAGCGAAGAGCTGTCTTGAGCTGCGTCTCTGGGGACGCTGCCTGGTTCTGTCATCCCCAGCAGCTGCACCGGCGCCCTCCCCGCAGTGGGGCCGTTTAAAAGCCATCCTTCTCTGTTTTGACTCGGTCCGTCTTTCCCTTGACGTGAGAACGATCCATCTGCCTCTTGATATGGTGGAGGATGCAAGGGCTGTGGTGAAAGCTCCCGAGCGGGGGCGAGGAGCGCTCGGGACGGTTCCCATGGGCGCTGAGGAGCAGCGGGATGGCGTGGGAGCGGGGCTCGCTCCCCAGCCTTTGCCTGAAGAATTCCTTGCTCCAGACTTGTTACTAGAAGCTGGTAATAAAATTGGTAGGAGGTTTTTCTGATGGAAGGTGTGGGGGTGTGCAGGAGGAGCTCCCTTGATCTGCTGAGCATGGTCTGGGGTTGTATAAAGCAACAGCCCTGGGGCTGGGCTTTGAGGTGGGAACCCAGATTTCAGAGAGACAGCGGTTCAGGGATGTTCTGTAACAAAGCTGCTTGTCAGGGTGTGAGTGCTCTGCTAGTGCTGAGACTTGTCAGACGTCAGGGATGGACAGAGTGGAGCCAGGGCTTTCCATGGGCCTGTCTCTTGCCATGCTCCTGCAGAAGGAACAGTTCTGTGAAGGCTGTGCCAATGCTACTGTAATGCTGTTGCATGCAGGAGTGGGTCTGTCCTTTCCAAATCAGCATCACTATAACCTGCCTGGAGCTTTGAAATTCTGCTGCATCTCTCCTGCCCTGTATGCTGGGCTGGTTGGCACTTGCCTGCTTCTGTAAGAACCTGGTGTCCTGCATCTGCTAAAGCTGCTCCTCACAGCCAGGTTTCAGCAGCCTTGTTGGCAGCTGAAGGTGGATGGTGAGGTGTTGTCTCCTCAGGTGTCTTGTCTTTGCAGAGCTCAGCAGAACTGTGTTCCTGTCTCTTTGCAGTCAGATGTACCCAAACCTACATGGCACAAATTTTGGATATTTTCAACAATTGCATGGAAAGTGTTTGCAAGGAACAGGAGTGTTGGGGGAAGGAAAGCTACCAAGTCGTGGAATGATTTGGGTTAGAAGGGACTTTACAGACCATCGAGTTCCAAGGCCCCTACCATGGGCAGGGACACCTCCCACTAGCCCAGGTTGCTCCAAGCCCTGTCCAACCTGGCCTTGGACACTTCCAGGGATCCAGGGGCAGCCACAGCTTCTCTGGGCAACCTGTGCCAGGGCCTCCCCACCCTCACAGTGAGGAATTAAAAAGGAGCTTTTTCTATTCCAGAGTCACTCAGCAAATTTCTCCTGGAAGTTGACTTTAGGCTGATTCTGCTGAAGATTACAGCTGTTTGGTTCTTTTTTTCTGGTTGGTGTGTCTGTAGAAATAATGATGTCTAAGCACTGTCTTACTGGCTGGTCAGGAATTCACTGGGGAGTTGGAAATTCCCAAAGGAAGTGTTTGTACACCAGGAACTCTCAATTCACGTGTGCCCCGCCTGGATGCTTTTTCCCTGGAGACAATTACTGTTTCAGTGGTGGTTAAACACTTTCTCCTCCTGCAGATGCTCCTCTGTTTGTTCTGAGCCATCAGAGCACATCTTTAAAAACCAGCCAGTTTGTGCACTGGGATTCCTGCAAGACCAGGATATGTCTTATCTCAGAGACTTCTACGTGGACAGATGGTGATGGGACAAGGGGGAACAGTTTTAAATTCAGAGGGGAGATCTGGGTTAGATGTTGGAAAGAAATTCTCCCCTGTGAGGGTGGGGAGGCCCTGGCACAGGTTGCCCAGAGAAGCTGTGGCTGCCCCTGGATCCCTGGAAGTGTCCAAGGCCAGGTTGGACGGGGCTTGGAGCAACCTGGGCTGGTGGGAGGTGTCCCTGCCCATGGCAGGGGGTGGGATGGGATGAGCTTTAAGGTCCCTTCCAACTCAAACTGCTCTGGGGTTCTATGACTCCTGCAGCCACCAGACCTGCCCCGGGGTCCAACACTGGCCGTGCTGTGGGGTTCCCGTGTCCCTGGATGCCAGGTTGGAACAGGCTCTGGATGCAGCATTGCTGCCTGTCCTGGGGTTCCCATGGCTCTGGATGCTGGGTTGGAGCAGTCTCTGGATGCAGCATTCCTGCCTGTCCTGGGGTTCCCATGGCCCTGGATGCTGGGTTGGAGCAGGCTCTGGATGCAGCATTCCTGCCTGTCCTGGGGTTCCCATGGCCCTGGATGCTGGGTTGGAGCAGGCTCTGGATGCAGCATTCCTGCCTGTCCTGGGGTTCCCATGGCCCTGGATGCTGGGTTGGAGCAGGCTCTGGATGCAGCATTCCTGCCTGTCCGCGCCAGCGTGGTGCTGCTGTTGCTACGGGAACGGGTGTTCTTGGGTTGGAAACCTGATTTAATTCCTTCTTCTCCCAGCTCCCTCCTAGTTAAAACACTCAGATGGGTTTTAAGTCGCAAATATAATAGTTTTTGGGGTGGTGCAGTGAGTTCAAGAATATCTTTCCCTAATGAAGGACCTGCCTGAACTCTCAAGGAGTTGAATGGGATTTTTCCCCTCAATACCCACTATCAAAAGCCCAGTTTACCAGCTCGGTGTGTGTGGGGCTGCTCTCTATGCCACCTGCATGGATAATTAAGACCTTTCAGGTTGCCATAGAGAGTATTTGCCTTCCAATATTGCATCAATTGATATTTGGGATATTTTTCTATAAAACTGCCATTGCAGGGGCTGCTGCCTTTGTCAGGTGCAGGAGTGGCAGGTACAGAAGGAGGGGAGGCCTTCAACCAGCCTGTAATTTGCAGGATGGAGGTGATGCTCAAAGCTCTTGCTACATTTTTACATTTGTTGGTTTTTTTGTGTGTGTTTTTTTTTTTTTTTTTTTAAATAGCATCCAGAATGTTCCTTCCTCACTGGAGGGATGGCAGCAGCCTTCTCGAGGAGTGAAAGGATTTTATGTTGGCCAGATCCTGGACTTAGGGCAAACAGCTCCAGAGTTGTTGTTCCTCAGTCACATTTGCCCAGCTGAACTCTGTCTGGGCTCTTGGTGAACTTGGCCCCCTTGAAGGGCACTGCAGCTTCAGAACAGCACCGTGGGAGGTTGTGTTCTCCTCCAGGGAGCTTGCTTTCCTCTCTTGCTTTCCAAAGGCCCATGGCAGTGGCTTGTTTAGGTGAGGATGAGGACGGGGTGTGTGTGTTGGGACTGCAGCTCCACAGCCCTTCCCAAGCCCCCCGTGCTCCCCAAGGCTCTGCCACTCACTCCTGCTCCTTTGGGAACCTGCTCACTGAAAAGAGCAGCAAAAATCATTTGTGTTGAGTTATAACTTGATAGAAAAGAGCTCCTCTGAAATGACAGTCCTGCGTGTTGATGTTTTCCTTGTATCCCAGGGATACAACTGGGACAGCACTTGGAGAGCCAGGGGCTGGTAGGGAGCAGGGGCTGTGGGTCTGTAAACACTAACCTTGGAGAAAAAAAGGCTGAGGCAGCATCAGTGTTCTCCTTTAGTCGTCCCCTCCTCCCTTTTGGGCACTGTGTGAGCCTGTGGCTCTCTGAAGCTGGACCTGTAGGGATGCTCACACGGGGGGATCAGGGCACAGGAGGTGTTTGCAGGTTGGAGTTGGAGCCCAGAGTGAGTCAATGTGGGTGGGAATAGCTGCTCACTGAGCAAAGACAAAGCCCCAGAGCTGCAGCTTCATCCCCACAGCTCATGGAGGTGGAGACACAGCAGGTCCAGCATCCAGGGCTGCAGCTCCCGCTCCCCCAGCGCTCGAGGCTGCGGAAGGAGCCGTAATTCCATTAGTGAGGGAATATGCTGGGCTCAGCCTTTGCCATCCAAAATAACGTTATAATGAAATAGAATTATAAGGTAATTGTTATTAATGGCCCCGAGGTGGGAAGGGGGCTGACGCAGGCAGTGGGTGTCACGTTGGGCCACGGCCCAGCAGTGGTGCCCGGTGAGGGTGGGAGGGGAGGAAAGTCCTGGAGCTGCTGAAGGAGGAAGGATGATGTAAGGCAGGAAAACCCGCAGTCTAGGAGAGGCAGCCGTGTAAATGTACTGTATTTGAGAGCCACTTTGCAGTGAATTATCCTGGCAGGGTGCAAAACGCGAATTTTTGGGAAGCACCTTTTGGTGGGTGTGTTTGATGTTCCTGGAGTCTGAAAGGCAGAGAAGTGCTTCCCTGGGGGTGGCTGGCAAGTGAGTTTGAGTCCTGGGCTGAACCTGCTTCCTCTTCTGTAGCTCCAGTCTCCATAATTCCCAGGATTCCTGTAGGACAGGCCATTCTTTGCAGGGAGATGGAATTCATTCCAGGTCAGAGCTGTATGTGGGGGTCACTGAGTTCTTTGGCAGATTTGTCAGGCTGCCAGTGTTGGGAGATGGGAGCAGGAGGAAGGGGAGATGAGCCTGAGGTTTTCCATGTTACAGCACTCCCATGGCAAAGAGAGGGCTGGAACAGGTTGCACAGAGAGTTTGTGGAGTCTGCCTTCTTGGAAATACTTAAAAGCCACCCTGACATGGTCCTGGTGGCCTTGCTTGAGCAGGGGGTTGCACAGGAGGACCTCCAGAAATCTCTTCCAACCTCAGCCATTCCATGATTTTATGAGAAGGGAACTGGGAGAGGTGATGGAAGTGTTTGCACGTGCTGTGCTCTGGCAAAACTTTGGAGGGGCTTCAGAGGGGCTGTTTGACATCCAGAGTGAAGCACCAGGAGCCTCTGCAGCTTGGGATGAGTGAGTCCTGTGTCCAGTATCCCTCAGAGCTCCCTCTCCAGGTGCTGGGGCAGGTGGGGAAGGGGAGCAGGTGACCCTGGGGCTCGGCAGTGAGGAGCAGGCTCCTTCCCCAGCCTCTACAGCGTGTTGTGGCTGTTTATGTAAAAATAACAGATCTTTCCAAATATTTATTACTCGATCATGTGCTGAGGAGCGGGTGCCGTGCGTGCAGAAATGGAAAGCCGCCCCCGAGCAGCTGCCAATCTGGGATGAGGCTGGATCTGGGATGTGGTTGATGTGGAAGGGCAGAAGCTGGCAGCTGGGGGCTGGGTGGGCTGGTGGGGACCCTCAGGATGGTCAGTGAGGTGCTGGGGCAAAGGACAGACTGGAAGGCAGAGTGACAGGGGGTTAAACAGAACCTGCTTGGACAGGCACCTCTTTTAGGTTTTATCACCCCAAACTCTTCAAACAGATACAAGTTCGTGTTTGCAAGAGCATTTGGGTGGCTTTGTGGGAGCTTTGGAGGCAGCATGGTGGGGGAGCCATGCCCTGGTCTGTGGGGGAGCATCCCCTCGGTGGTGATGGGTTTGTGCCTCCTCGTTCAACCCCAACAATTCCGGGTGGCCTTTAAGCTCCCAGGGACATTATTCTTCCTTCAGGGATATGGAAGAGGTGGTGGTGCAGAGCAGTGTTGGGGACATTCCTGTGTCATTCCCTGGGCTCTGCATGTGCTGGGAGGTGTTGCAGGGTGAGTGAGATGCCTTGGGGGTGATGCTGTGGGGGTGCTGCACCGTGCTCCCCTCCAAGGGGAAGGGGAAACTCCACATGGAAAGATTGCTGGGAGGTGAGCTGGAATTTTTGATTCAGCTGCTGCAGCTTGTTTTCCTGCCCTGGTGAGGTGGCGTGGACCTGTAGTAAGGCAGAGGTGAAGGGCGAGCATCTCTTCTGCTGAAGATCAGGTTTTATTCCAAAAATCAAGCCGGATGTCGCGGCAGATCTCGGTGTGGAGGAGCTGGCGTGGTCTGTCCGGGGCTGAGGGTGAGCTTGTGGCTGGGGGCTGCTGCTCGCTGTAGGAGCTGGTGCTGCAACTAGCGGGTTACTAGAAACTTCTGTTCCTTCTCCTCCCAGCCTTGCTGACAGCTCCTCATGGCTCAGCAGAGAGGTTCCTCTCTTTATCTGTGTAGCAGAGAGGAAACGGGAAGAGGCCAATGTGAATTGGAGAGACTTGCTGGGAATGCACAAGCAAAACTCAGTATTTCTGAAATTTGCCCTATTTTGTTTCTCTAAAGTGCTGCAGAACAGCTGGGAGACATTTCCAGCGAGCTCACAGATTTTTATTGTCCCATTTAGTCTCTTATGTATGGAGCTTTCCCCTTTATTGCCTTATTAAAATAGACTGGATGTAAAGCTGCCTCTGGGCGAGGTGGCAGGGAGGGTGCGGGTGCTGTGCCAGCTGCAGCAGCACCGAGTCTGGATGAGATGTCTGGATGAGATGTCACCCTCGGCTGCTCGGGGTGACACTGGGGCTGGAGCAGCCACGGCACAGAGGGCTGTCCGAGGGGCTGCTGCTACCTGGGCTTTCTTTGTGCGAGGGTTTTGGAGCCTGATGTGCAGGGGATTGGCTAAATTGCTTCTCCAAATTTCATTAAAAATGCAAATGGATTCCTTCCCCGGGACAGAGCCGCATTAAGAAGTAGGGCATATCGTAAACATTAATAAAGTCGTATTGGCCGGCAGGGACGTGGACGGGGAGAGCGAGCCAGGAAAGCTCTTTGCAGAGCTCCGTGTAAATAAAACGGCTCCTCTCTTTTCTCTTCTCCTCCTCCGAAAGCTGCCAGCCCAGCTAATGTTCTCGCTGAACCCGGTGGTGTGTAATTGCACAGGACTGTTGTCCAAGAAGAGCAAACTCAATTCCTGGGTTGATGGAGTTTTTTTAGGGAAGCGGAAACCAAGGGTTCTGTCCGCTTTGTTAAAACAAAATTCACCCAAATGTTATTTTTTTTTTAAAAAACGTAAAAAGCAGGTTTGCTTTCCTCCTCCCCACCAACGTGTTTTAAGATGCTTCCCTTAAGGTGATACTGCAGGTAGTGTCTGACTCCCACCTTCTGTGCTGACCTTGGCCTAGGGCTGGTGTCTCTCTGCTCCACCTCTCCATGGCCATCACCTTGAACAGGTTTTTGAGTGCATCCTACGCAGTGTTGCATCCCGGAGCTTCCCCCAGGAAACCCGGGGGCAGGGACAGACGGATCCCTGGGACAGAGCTGCCCCCTCTCTCCTGCAGCAAGGTGACTCTTCCAGCCTGCGCCGCGCTCGGTGCTGCCTGTCTGGCAGCATCAATAAAACCTTGTTCTCAGCGGCTCCGGCTGGAGCATGAGGAGTGAGCAGACACAGTAATTCTGCATGTTGGAAATGTTATTTTAATATCTTATCCGTGGAGCATCAAACGCGGTGCCAAGTACACGAGCGCTCTTGCCAGCTGCAGCCCTTTGAATGTCTTCAAGGCAGCGATGTTGCTGTGTAATAACACACAGCGCTCCAGCCTGTCAGGAGATAATGGCCTGTTTTCAAGGGAGGAAAAACAACAGAACCCCGTGTAATCTGCTCCCCTTCCTGCGGCATGTGGGGGCTGCAGTGTGGGAGCGCTCGTCTTGCGAGGGTCAGCGCCGAGGGGTTTTGCTGTTTGTGGTGCTGCTGGCAAACCTCTCCTGGGAAGTGAACATTCATCTCCTGGCTGGAGTCCAGGAGAGTGCTCAGCACCACGGTGAGCATCCTCCCTCCCTCCCTCCCTCCCTTCCTTCTCTCCTTCGTGCCCAATGTGCTGTAGTGAAGGGTCAGGTGGTCCCAAAGCCCCCCAGGGTCCGGGGGGCTAACACTGTCCAGCAGTCAGTGTTAGTCCTGTGCTTCCCCTCACTCCTGTTCCTGGCATTTTGGCGGTGGAGGGTCAGCCCTGTGTGATGGGGTTAACAGAGCACCTGGCACAGACATTGTATTGCCAAAATAGCAAATTGCCCCTGCAAACAGTGCCAGGGCTGCTGTCCTGTCCCCTGGCAAGTCCCGTGGGCTGCGGCTCCAGTGGGTTTGGCACGGACACTGTGGTGCTGCCTTGGGAGCCTCCAGCAGAGCCTTTCTGTGGGAGCCTCATCCACAGTGTCTCCTACCCCAGTGGGTCCTCCCCTGGTAACATCCAGTTTGTTATGCAAAGCTGGAGCTCCTCCCTGCCTTGGGAGAGCCTGAAGCTCGGCCATGCTCCTGCTGGGCACTGGTGGGTGCTGCCTGCAGTCCGTGCTGTGATGGCTGTGGGACAGGGCTGGGAGCTGAGCCCGGGCTGGCAGAGAGCTCCCGGGGTGCAGGGATGCACACAGGGTACTGCTTAGGGGCTGGATCCTGCCCAGTGCATCAGATGCATCACTGGGACAAGCCTGTGGCTGACCTGGCTGCCATTGGTTTGGACAGGATTTGGAAAATAGGAGCAACTTGTTCCTAAGGAGCATCACTGGAACAATTCCCCAGCAGGTTCTGTGCCTCTGCTCTCGATGGGATCACGGGGTGTCTGCTCAGGCTGGGTCAGCACTGGGGCAGCCACGCTCTGTCCTTTGCTTGGCCACAGACATGGCGTATGGCTCGGGACAAACCCTGGCTCCAGACGGACAGACAAACATCCTCTGGGTGTGTGTGGCAGGGCCTTGATGCCCTTTGGAGTCTCTGGCTGTTGTTCTGCTGCTGTGTTTGCTGATAACCTGACCTGCTGCCCAACCCAGGGGGGTGCCCCACAGAGGGGCTGGTGGTAGGAGGAGTGCTTGGGTGCAGGTCTGATCCCCTCTGTGTAGAGAACATGAGAGGAGTGGAAATAGGGTCCTGTCCCAAGCACGTGGGGGGCTGCAGAATGTGGCTGTGTCCAGGAGGACATGGGCAGGGACTCCTGTGCTGCCTTGCCCAGCCCCATCACAGGGAGTTTGCTGTCCCTGTGTCCCCACTGCAGCACGAGGGAGGGATTGAGAACGGCCTTGGAGAATGGAGCTCATCAAATTAGTGGTGTTGCTGGGGCCTGACAGCGAGGTGAGGCTGCAGCTCAAGGTTTGCTCTTCCCTTGCTGTGCCCTCCCAATGCCCTGTGTGGCTCGTGCTCGCTTGCTGCAGCTGGAGCAGCTCCAGGTGAGCTTTAGCCTTCAGCAGGTGATCGCTGGTTGAGCAGTGTCTGGGTCCTTCCCCACTCAGACCATGCACACTGGGGACGGGATCCCCTGCTGTGGGCTGGCAGTCTGTGCCCTGCTTCGGTCTGGTGGGTCTGTGGAGACTCCTCAGTGGGGGCACCCTGGCGTGTCACCCTGTGGTGTGTCACCTGCCCCGTGTGCCACCACCCCCGCCTGTCCCTGCAGCGAGTGTCACATCAGCACAGAGCCCTCTCCCCAGGGGGCTGGAGTGCCCAAGGGCTGCCTGGTGTCCCCTCCCTTTGCCAGGGTCCGGTGCCCTGGGCTGCTGCTGCTTTCCTGGGGACTGACTGGCTCCTGGTCCTGCCCGATGGGTGTTTGGAGAGCTGTGGAGGGGGGATAAAAACCTGCTGGTGGCTTTTTGGGGACATCCTGCAGTGACAGTGGGTGATGGAGAACATCCCTTCCTTGCCTGCGGCATTTGATGGTCCTACCAGATCTTTTTAAAATAGAGACAGTGGGGACAAAATTCTTGGTTTAATTTTATCCCTATGTTAAAATAGCCTTAATGCACATGGGACAGCTTCTCTCTGAGCCCGTGGTTCACAGATGGTGGCTGCTGGGTGCCCAGCCCCCTGGGCCCCCCTCTGCGGGGGGTGCTGGTACTGTGGGAGGGTGCAGAGCGTGGGGGGCCGGGGTGGAGCGTGGGCACTGTGAGTCAGCAGCTGCCCGTGCAGATGGAGCTGCTGCGATAGCGCTGCCGGGAGCAGGGGCTGGTTGTGCTGCCACGCTCGGGCTCCAGCCCCGGGGTCCCTCTGAGCCCCCCCTGCCGCCAGCTGCTGAGGTCTGGGGGACACTCTCCTCTTGGAGGGGCTGGGAGAGTCCAAACCTAAAGGGAAGCCCTGCTCTGTGTCGCAGCTGTGGCACCGAGCCTGTGTTGTGCTGCGGGAGGAAGTGGTTGAAATAACGAGTCCAGTTGGCCGCTCTCTTCTGCTGGGGCAGCACTGCAGTCCCGCGTCCCTGCCACGGCTCATGAGCAGAGCAGGCTCATGGGGGTGTTTTCTGGCTTCCCACCATACAGGATCAGGGATAGAGCTTTATCTCCTGCTGCCTGGCAGGTCCTGAGGTGTCTCATGGGCTTGGAAGCTCCAAAACATGCTGGCTGATGTTTATCTGGATTAGTTCACAGAATCCTGGAATGCTTTGGATTGGAAGGACTGTTAAAGATTCTGATGCTCCTGCAATGGGCAGGGACACGTTCCACTAGATCAGGTTGCTCCAAGCCCCATCCAGCCTGGCATTGAACAGGGATGAGGCATCCACAGCTCCTCTGGGCAGCCCGTTGGATGTTGAATGTTGACCAGGTGGAAGTGGAGGTGCTGAAGGACGCACTGGACTGGGCTCCAACCTCAAACTGGGGCACGGGTGCCCAGCAGCGAGCTGGTGGCTGCCCAGCTGGGGCAAAACCTGGTGTGTAACAGGAGAGAGAGGCCAGAGGTGGATGGAAAAATGTCTTGAGACTGTTTGGACGCTCGGTTTGATCGGTGGCATGGACAGGAGGTGTGCGAATGTCAGGAGCTGTTTGTGCCTGTGTTTAAAGCACTGCCAGGGCAAGTTTGGGTTGGAAGGAACCTTAAAAACCTCAAGTTCATGCCATGGGTTGCTGTGCTTGGTCACCAGGGAGGTGTCATGCTGGTGGTGCAGCTGCAGGGGGGCCACGGTCAGTGTTTTGTGTCGGAAGCCCAGGGCTGTGCAACACTAAATATATCCTCTGTAGGCAGCTTCACCTTACCAGGACCCTGGCTGGCTGCTGCTTTCACTTGTACTTAAATTGAGCTGTTCACGTTCCTGGGTGTTCAAGAAACCCTTCAAACATCATTCAGTGTATGGAGAACAAACCCTCCCAAGATGCTGCCAGCTCAAAATAAGCCTGAGGCAGCAGCAGGGAAGTCATTACTCTTCATATCGGACAAAAAAAAATATGTTCCTGTTGTATTCATGATTATTTTGGTTTTTTGTGCTTCCTGAAAAGCCAAGGGACCATGCAGCTTTCTGGGTTTTTTTTAGAAATACACAGAGGAGCAAGAGTACAGCCCATACTGCCTCTTTAGCAGTATATAAATGCCTCCCAGCCTTTGCTGCCTGGTAATTCTGTGTTCATGGTCTACTCTTGATGGTGTATTGGTCAAAGAGCTTCATTTATTCACATTTGTAGGGCTGGTTTTGAACTCCAGGCCCTTGGCTCACTGGTGATGAGCTTCTGGAGGGAAGGTGAGTGCTCTGGAAAAAAACACCACTTCTGGCCAGGGGTGCTTGAGAGGTTTCTCCCATGTATGAGCTCCACTCTCTGCCCTCAGTAGCTGATCTACAGGACACGAGTGCAGCATCTCACTGTGAGCACTCAGCATAAACTTCTGCTGCTCTGCAGGGGCAAAAAGCGGCTCAGTCTCTGGATCTCCAGTGCCAGGGAAAATTAATGCTCCTATCAGGACTGTGAAGCCTCTTGGCCAGAGGAGGCTTAGGATGAGCACAATGAAATCCTCACTGAAATCCACGGATTCCAGCGTGCTCCAGGTTCAGGAGGAGGCACAGGCTGTTTGGGGCATGCCTGGGCCCCACCCCACGGTGCCTTGGGGCAGCTGGTGTGGTGGGGGCACCAGTGAGAGAGGGGGGGTTTGGGTCTCTGCTGAGATGTCCTTGTAGGCACATGGCTGACCCTGATCCCATCATCCCGAGGTGCTCCAAGCATATGCAGCTCCGTGATTTATTCAGGAAACTGGTTTAACACCTGCCCCTTGTAGGAAAGGCTCCCTAATCCCCTTGCCTTAGCAAGGTGTCCCTGTCCCTGGGCAGGAGCCACCTCTTGTGATTGTTCACTGTAGCTCTGGAGCACCACTGAGGTGTGTGTGACACCAGCTCTTTTAGGGACATAAAACCATAACATTCCCAGATGGATCTGTGCTAATTTTCCCTGATATCCTGTCTAATGGATAGATGGGGGCAGTGCATGGGGCTCGTTCCCACTGCCACTGGCTGTGCTGGGCAGCACCAGTGCTGGGAGAACTGGGTGGACTCCAGGCTGCAGAGGTGGAACTGGGACAAGGTGGAACATGGGCACATGGCACTGGTAACAAGGGGTGTTGTTGGTGATGTTTGCAAGGCCCTTCCCCAGCCTGGTGTCCCTGTGGCTTGATGCCTGTTTGGGGGTGCAGGCAGTGTTCTTGGGGCGTGGAGACTTGGTCTCTGCTTTTGGAAATACGACAGTGCTCAGAATATTAAAATTTAAGGGCAAGGGGGGATGCGAGGAAGAAAATGGAAGTGAAGTTCCCCTCTCTTCTTGAAGATAAGCGACGAAATCCAGCTTTAACTGAGTTACATTATTAGCACTTTGGGGACTGGGTTTTTATCTGCCTTGAACAGGATTAATACGCTGTGACAAAAAGGAATGGCTTCAAAGCAGGCTGGCAGCATCTTCTCAGGCTGGGAGATACCAGAGTCATAACTGGGCTGGTGGTGGGTTATCTGCCACTGGGACTGCCCTCTTCTTAATGCCTGACCTGTTCTCTGGGCAGCACTGATCCTGCTGGGATACCTTTCCATATTTCTCTCTCCTCTCAAGAGCCTGACCCGGAGTTTCAATTACAATATTAAATTACCAGGTCACCAGAGTCAAAGTAGGCTGCCAAGTTTTTAATGATCTTCTCTTTCTTCTCATGTGGGTTTTTTTTTTCCGAGCCTCCTTTCCATCTCTGCACTTTTAATTGAGACCATCTGTAATTTAACACATCGCCACAGCGCCGGCGAGTTGTGTAACTGGTGCAGGGTTTTAGGAGGACTCGGTGCTCATCCTCAGGGACTGCAGCAGCTTTCCACTGTCTTCCAGCGCCTTCGTAAGAAATCCAGAACTAATTGCCAAGACTGTTTAATCTGCTCCCTTGGGGCTTTGATTAATCACAGAGTGCTTATTTTTCATCTCTCACTGGTGGAGATGCTGAGGGTGTCGCTGGGGGGCTGGGACTGGTCCTGAAGCTGGTGTGTGGGTGTTCGTGAGCAGAGTTGGCTGCAGGCACCAGGGATGTCCCCAGGGACCCAGCCCCCAGCCCCTTGCAAAGGCACAGGGCTCTGCGGGGGCTGCAGCAGTGTCCTCGATGCCTGTCCCCGTTTGTCCAAGGTACAAGGCAAGTCTGTCCATCAGCTGTGCATCTCGAGAGGTGTCTCCTCTGCCTGACCTTGGCCAGCACCTGGCTGCTCCTCGTCCAGTGCCTGTGATCCCCAAATAATCCATAACCCTGTCCCTGCTTGCCTCGGGGCCGTCCTCCCTGTGCCGACCTTCCCTCCACGCCGTGTCACAAGGCTCGTGATTCAGGCTTTTAAGGAACAAGTTAGAGGGGACTGTTAACATGGGAAGAACCAAATTCCACCTTGTGAAATTACCTGTTAGTGTAGCTGCAGTGTGTGACCGGGCTATAATTAAGGTGGGGAACAGCACGTTCCCCTCTCGTTCCTTCAGGGCACTGTCGGGGCCGTGTGTGGGCAGCACAACCCAGTGAGTTCCCCTGCCCTTGTGTGGGTCTGTGCAGCGGCACCTGGGACAGGGAACGGAGCAGAGGAGAAAGGTGTCCATGGGGAGACATTGGTGGCTTCATTCTCATGGCTTTCAGCTTCCCTGCTGGCCTTGGCTGTGTCCTGGGGGAGCTGGGTTTGGGGAGTGGGCGAGTGGTGCAGCTCAGTATCTGTGTGCCCCGTGGTCACTCCCACACTGCAAACAGCCTCTCTGTGAGGGTTCTGTCAGGGGCTTTTGTTGGGCTCTCATAGCTTGTTTTGTGGTGGGACTCAGCTGTGGACCTGCATGGTCCAGGAACAGGCACATGGTGGGGTGAAAGAACAGTTCCTGTAGGGTGTCTTTGGATGCTGGGATGCTCTGCCTGCTCCCAAGCAGCTTTTTGGCTCAAGCTGAGTGGAGGAATTCACCCTCTGCCACATCCAGTGAGCCCTGTGCCAGCAAGAGCCACAAAATCCAGGCCAGCTGGATTTTGTTTCCTGGAGCAGCCCCTCTGCCTGGACAGCTCTGTCCCTTGGAGCCTGGACCACCCTGTCCCTGGCATCCTGGACCAGCCTCTGCCTGGACAGCCCTGTCCCTGGCAGCCTGGATGTGGCTTTAGGTGTTCCTCAGGCACATGCAGTGGGAGAATGAAGTTCTCTCCCCATCCCAGCTCTGATGCTGTCATCGTCCCTGTCCCCACCCACTCCTCTTCCACTGCTGGAAATGATTGATGCTCCTCATCCTGCCTGGCTCCAGCACATTCATTGTCATGCAGAGGATGTTGTCAATTCATTATGGTATGTCATGGAAAAGCTGCAGGCAGTTCTGGGTGTTTTGTTCATGTGGGCTCAAGTCCTTCTTGAAGCGCGTGGCTGGGCTCAAAATACTCAGCCCCTTTCAATGGAAAAGGAGGAATGTTCAAGATACACCTTTCAGGAGCAACCAGGAGAGCCTTGCTCCCCCTCCTCAGTGCAGCTGCTGAGGCTGGTTCAGGTGTTGGGCACTGCAGGCACTGGATGCACCTGAGTTTTGCTGACAAGGTCTTACCCCGAGAAGCTGCAGGTGCCAGTTGTGCCCAGCTCTGACTCTGGATGCTGCTGGAGCTCAGCAGTGGATGGTGATGGGTCTGCAGGAGCCACCCAGAGCTCTCAGCCTGTGGTAGCGTGAGGAGCCCCCCAGACCTTGGTACTGGAAGTGTTTTCCTCCCCATCCCAGGGTATCAATAACACAAATGTTTCTGAGGAGCCCTAAAACTTAGTTCACGGAGGAAAGGGGTAAAGCTGAGCTTTGGGCTCTTGCCCAGTTTTGGAGGCTGTGGCAATTCCTGCTGCTGGAGCCAGAGCCCGGTGCTGCTGCCAAGAACCATCTCGGGCCCTGCCCGTGCTGTTGGGGCGGGGGGTCTGGTGGGCTCCCAGAACTCCTGTCAGCATGGGTGGCTCCGGCACAGCCGGTGGATCTGCAGGAGCTGCTCCGTGTGTCGCGCCGGCCGGGAGCACACACGGGGCTAAATTATTCAGCCTGAAAGTGAATCTCTGTTACAGCTCAGTCCGGGAGAAATGCTGATGAAGTATTTAAATTCTGAGCCGATTTTCTCGGAGCCAGGACAGGCTCTCTAATGCAAAATTAATGTCTCTGTGTCTCTGGAAATAGCTGCCAGCCCCAGAGTGGGTGCATTGCCGACCAGTGGCATCGTGGGATGAGGGAGATGGGGCATCTTCTGCAGCATCCTGGGTTTATTGTTTAAGAGCCAACATTGCCCCTCTTCCCCTCCCAAAGAGGAAACAGGCAGAAGAGTGAGGGGTCAGTTTTCTTGGAATTTTCCCTGTAGAGTCAATAGGACATGTGAGCAAAAAAGCCTGGAGCTGGGTTTTTGGGCAGATGAGGAGCCTAAATAAATTAGGGTATTTCAGCATGCCCTTTTCCTAACAGGGTTGTGCACAAAAGAGGATTCCAACTCTTCGGGCACATAGCCCCTATTGCTGAGCTCCTGACCTGGAAAGACCTTGGGGGGCCAAGAGGAGCCTGAACATCCTCCTCTCCCTGCAAAAGGGGATATCCTTGTGTGATCCCTGATCCCACGTGTCTGTGTCCATGCTCCATCCCTCTCCAGAAGCCAGCCTAGGACAAGTAGTGGTGGGCAAAAGCCCTGTCTGTTATGTAGGATCTTAAGTGGTCCCAGCTCCGGCCACTGCTGCCGGAACCTCCCGGAGAGCAGAAGGGACAGTGAGAATTGCTTTTGTAATGGCTGGGAGATTGTACAGCTTTAAAAAGACACATCCTGCTGCTTTTGCTTCAGAAATATCAGGAAATGCAGTTTTCTCTGCCTGGCACTCAATGACAGCTCTCCCAGTGCTGGTTTGCCAGGCTGGGCCTCCTCAGATCTGTGACAGAGGTTTCTGTGTCCCACTGCTGCAGGATTAACAGGTCTGGGGGACAATCACTCCCTGGGGTTGAAATCTTTGTAGCTGTCCAGGCAGTCAGAGCCTTCTAGAGCAACAGGCTCAGGAGACCTCACGAAAGAGAAGCCTCATGTCTTGTACTATCTGGTTTTTCCCCTTTTCCTTAAGGAAAACGGCTGTTTCCTTTTCTATAACAAGACCAAACTGGGCAGAAATGCCTTTTCACACTTCTTACCCCTGTATCTCACTTCATCACTTCACCTTTTACTTGAATCAGTGACCTCTCCCCTTCTTCCTGGTCCCCCATGGCCTCTGTCCTCTGCCTTAACCTTTCTGCTCATCCCAATGCCAGGATGCAGCTGTGCCTGGGCCGTGTCCCCAGTGGGGCAAATCAGCAAAATTCCAGTGTCTTCCAGGGCACAGAAGTTTCTCATCATTCCTTGTGGTTGCTGAACTGTGGTGGAGCAGGCACAGACCCAGGGAGGGTGGGCAGGGTCCTTTGTGTCACTCTCTTCATCCTCCAGCCAACAGGCAATCGGTGCATCAGCCCAGATCCTGACATCTCCATCCCTGTTCCCAGTGCCATGCGAAAATCCCTGTGGATCGTGGTTGTTTTTACTGTGTCTCTCTGGAGCTGACAGTGGGAAAACCACTGAAGTCTGAGGAGCTGAAGACATTTGTTGTGCTCTAAGAACCCCAGAAAGCTTTTAACCAAAGCTGGGGATTAAATCCAAAGAGCACAAATTTTAGCTCAGCTTCTCTCTCTGTGTGCTCTAAGTGATTAAAAGCTGTAAAGTGCTGTCAGAAATTGAGGACTTCCCCTCCTGGAGCCCTTATTTCCCCTTATTTTATGATTACCACGCTTCACTGCCTCTGTTTGATGTCGTGAGTCTGATTTATTTTTTTTTAATGTGGAATGGAAAATCGTGGGCAGCTCTGGCTTTGGAGCGTTTCAGTCCCTCGTTGGGGCACAGCCCAGGGCAGTGCCTCTGACCCCAGGGGTTTGCCCACTGTAGGTGGATCAACACAAAGCTTCTCTTAAAAAAAAAAATCTTTTTTCTGGTGTTTTTTGTTTTCTTCAGTTTTGCTAATCTGAATTCCAAGCTGTTTCCTGAGTCTGTTGTTAGTTGGGAAGTGGAGACGTTATCCAAATGAGAATATCCACAGGTTGGAAGGGAGCAGCTACACACTGAGATATGCTCGAAATAATCTTTGAGCTTCGTGATACTGGAACCATCTGCCAGAGCTCGGCTCCGTCAGCTCCCTGGGGAGGGTTGAACTCCTCCCTGGCTTTGATTTTTAGATGAATCTTACTTGAACCTTCTTCTGTCTCTGTTAACTCTCCATCTGTCTCCCTTACTTGACATGCTGTATCTGAGACTGTTCCTGGTGCTTCCAGACCTCTCCCTGGCCTAACGAGGGGGACGAAGGCTTCCCTTCAGTGGGAATGTGTGTTCTGGGAAGGGATGAACTCGGGGGAGGCAGCAGAGGTGACTTCACTGAATTATTCATTTTGTGAAGGACTCAGGGAAAACTGATTATCCCCTTCTTCAGAACATCAGGAGAAGGAGTGCATGCAATGAAATTAGAGCACCAAATGGAGATCAAATGGAAGGCAGGGCTGCTCTGTGGGCTGCCAGGCAGGGGTCACTCCTGCAGGAGGCAGTTTCTCACAGTGGCTGAGCCTTGGGGAGGGCTGGATACCTTCCTGCAGCTCAGGATGTTCCATGTGGGAGAGGGGGCTGATCCCAGCTCGGGTGGCAGGCTGGGAGCAGGGGCAGGAGGGGATTTATCACCCCGGGCCAGCCCTGCTCCATGTGCCAGGGATGCTGTGGGTCTGTGCTCTCCCTGTGGGCTGGTGCCAGGGCCCCCTGCAGAGAGCCGAGAGCTTCCACAGGGGCTGGAGGCAGCTTGGGGGCTCTCCTGGGTTTTTCTGGGCTGTGTGGAGATGTGGGGCTTTGGGTGGCCCAATGCCATGGCTTTTCTTCCAGTGTCTGTGAGCCTTTGCAGTCATTTAGGTTGGATACTGGGAAAAGGTTCTTCCCTCAGAGGGTGGTTGGGCACTGACCAGGCTCCCCAGGACAGTGGGCACAGCACCAAGGCTGCCAGAGCTCAGGGAGTGCTTGGACAGCTCTCAGGAACATGGTGGGATTCCTGGGGAGTCCTGTGCCCATCCAGGGGTTAGACTCGATCCCTGTGGGTCCCTTCCAGCTCAGGATATTCTATGATCTGTTTTCTTTCCATAAGTGGATCTGTACAGCACAGCCATGGTATGGGCAAGGACAGCTTTCCCTCTCTCGTGTGTTGGTAGCATCCCAAATACCTGATCCAGAGCCAGGTCAAAGTAGGCTGGAGAAATAGTGCTCAAAATACCACAAAAGACCTGCTCTGAGTAGGACTGGCCACTGTGTCAAGGCCAGGTTGGACCGGGCTCTGAGCAAGCTGGGCTAGTGGAAGATGTCCCTGCCCATGGCAGAGAGTTGGAATGAGATGAGCTTTGAGGTCCTTTCCTACCCAGAGCATTCCAGGATTCTCTGATGCTGCGTGTTCTGGCAGTAGCAGCACAGGCAGGGGCTGCTGCTGTGCTGCTCTCCAGGACAGGCTCAGCAGTCTCAGGGGTCTGCAAATGATATGCTGACCTGAGCCTTTCCTGGGCTTTGATATTCCCAGGAATGCTTATGCTTGTGTTGGGCTGGCTCTCTGGGTAGCCTGATGCCAGTATAAGGAGCTTAAAGCTTTGATCAAGGGCTTTCCTTGGGCAGAAGCAACTGGCCTGGGAAGGATTTTGTATTCTAAGAGCAAATCTTTGGGCATTGTTGTGTCTTTGGGCAAAGTGCCCAACTGTCTGAGGGGAGAAGGAGCCTGTGAGGTGAGAGGTGGCAGAGAAACACTTTGGAGTTTGTTTACATGTTGTGAAGAGGAGCAAGGGGAATGTTCTGCAGCAGGAAGGTGCCCGTGTGGGCTCTGGGCAGCAGCGGCCGCGCTGCCCGTGGGAGCAGCAGCTGCTCGGCTGCCTCTGGCTGCTGCAGGAACAGGCAGCATCCTTCCAAAACATGCAGGCAGCCAACTGCTCCCAGCCCCAACTGCTGCCAGATAGAGCTGTAATTCTGCAGCCTGTCCCCTTGTGTTCAGGGGAAGGGGCTGCTCTGGCCATTGGCAGCCCGGAGCTGGTGGATGCTCTGCTGAGCTGCCCCGCTCGCCCTCACTGCCTTGGCAGGTCCCTTCCCCAGGGTGTCCCATCCCCAGGAAGTCCCTTCCCATGCTGGAGGTACAGCCAGACATTTGCTTTGCAGACTTCAAACTCCTGGAACACATTTTGATGAGGTTTTTCTGATTGGCAGGTTCTGGGATCAGTTTAGGAAATTGCTTTATGTTTTTCTGGAGGGTTTTTGAGCAGTGGTTTAAGCCAAGAAGCCTTTCAGCATGTATGTGTGTGTATATATATTTTTTAAGCAATACTGTGTTAGCATTTTCTAGCATTTTCTCTCTTTCCAACCTCCACAATAAGATTATTTCCTGGGGTTTGAAAATGCCCTGTTGCTATTGTGATTTCTTAGCCCTCAAACCCAACCTTCCAGAAGACCTTTCTTCCCAGGACTATGTCAGGATCCCAGGGAATGGATGTGTGTGATTTGGCCCTGATACTTTGGTGCAAATCTCTTCAGATGTGACACTCTGTGCTGGGGCTGGTATGAAGAACGTGTGTTCCAGCAAGTCTCATAAGGCTGTGGAGAGTTGCTGAGCTGGGGGTCTCTGCCTCTTGGGTTCCATAGGGCTTGGATCCTGTCCCAGGACAGAGATGACTCCTGAGACCCCTGCAGTGGAGCTGGCTCTGAAGGATAATTTAGGACCAGGAAACACACTTGCATTATGCAATAGGGAACGGGAAAGGTTAATCTTTCCTTCTTGTTGTATACAAATGACTTGGGATGTTTGTAGCTCACCAGTGGGATTTGATAACTTTATTATCCAAATAATAAGATTTACAAATTAACTGTCTAATTAGCAACCTGGGAAAGCTGCTGCTCGTGCTGGGGTTTCTAAACTGACAAAGACACGGGCTTAAACTGCTGAAGTGTGATGACAGCAGGAGGGTACAGCAGTGGAGAGATCCATCAGAACTCCTCACATCCGTTGGGTGGGATGCACGTCTGGGAGCTGAGACGGGTTTACTGACATGAGACCCTGTACCTGACTCATTCTATTGGCCCTCTTTTTGTTTTTTTGCATGGATGGAGCATTCACCTAAGCATGTGTGAAGTGTTCCAATGGATCTTTCCAAGGCTTGTGGAGCTTCCTTTGAAGCACTGGATGCAAAACCCAGCCTGGTGCCCTCAGCAGAGAGCTCCAGTTTGTGCTGGATGCAGGGAAGTGTTCTGCTCCACTCTCCTCCAGTGACTCTTTGCAGTCTATATTATCCTTACAATCTATATGAGAATCCTGGAATGGTTTGAGTTGGAAGGGACTTTGAAGACCATCCAGTTTCACCCCCTGCCATGGGCAGGGACACCTTCCACTAGCCCAGGTTACTCCAAGCCCCGTCCAACCTGGCCCTGGACACTACCAGGGATGGTCTTTAAGGTCCCTTCCAACCTAAACCATTCCATGATAAATTCAGCCTAGTAGCAGTCTTGTTTCTTTTGCTGAGCTGGAATTACCCCTGCTCTGCTGGGAGGCTCCTGCTGCAGCCCAGGCTCTGGCAGCAGAGCACCCTCCCCACGGCGCCTGAGCTCCGGCGTGTCACAGAGTTACTGAGTTTATACACACATTTCAGGAGAAAACCTTGCTAATATGGTTCTAATTCCTTCCTTCCTGCTTCCCAGATGCTTCTGTCTCCATATACAAATGACAGAGATGGTGAGCAACGCTTTCAAGAAAATGTTTGTTTGTTTGCCTCAGAAAAGCAAGTGAGAGGTCCTGCGAGGAGAGAGCTCTTGGCAGATGTTCTGCCTTTAAAACCTTCTGGGTTTGGTTTTTTCACAATGAAAAATGTGGAAAGGGAAAGGAATTTACAGCTGGATGTAGCAGAGCACAAAGAGGGGATTGTGAGGTTCATGGCCCATGTCATGGGCCACCTTTTCCTTGTTCCTTAGGAAATGTCCTGTAGTGCTGCAACTGTTCTTGTTCGTGGCTCAGTTTGGTTCCTGAGCTCTGTCTCCAAACCTCTATGCCTGCTCCTCATCTTCCAAAGAGCCTTTTATTTAGTGTAACCATGGCTCTTGGGAAAAGGATGTGGCAGATGAGACCCCTGAAGCAGAGCAGAGTGTGGTGCCCAGGCTTCCCCTCAGAATCAGTGCTTGTTCCCTTTGCTCCATTCCTGCCTGGGCTCCCTTTGGGCACGGTGGTGCCCCTGCGAGCTGGGGTCCCATCCCTAGGGATGGGGCACAGTGTGGATGTGGTGCAGAGTGTGGGTGCACCCAGGCAGGAGCTGGCACTCAGGAGGATGTGACGTGGGGTGTGAGGTGGTGCCTGTTCCCCAGACTTGGCACATCCCAGCTCCTCAAAGCAGTGCTGCCACCTCCAGCTGCAGGGTGAGGTGGGCTGAGACCCTCGAAAAAGATCTGGGCCATCAGCTGAAGTTCCCTGCAGTGCCAAACGGCTCTTCAAGGTCTGTTCCTGAAGGTGATGTGCTTATTTGTCACTTAGGGAAAACATTAGCTTTGAAGTACGGTGCTTTGACTGCAAAAACTACAGAAATAGTGCTGGCAGCTTTGCCTTGGCATGTGCTAGAAGGGTTTGGTAGTTTAGGGGATGGGGACTTAGCTCTGGATACTTCTGCTTGGAAGTCTGGGTAGTGGCGTGTCGGGATTGATTTCCCTGTGCTGTTCCCAGAAGGGCGACTGTCGTCGACGTGCGTGAGGGGAGGAAGACTTGCGTGTCTTCTGGTCTGGCAAACGGAGGCTGGGGAGATGCTGAAGAAAAGCAGAGCTGTGGGAGGAAAATTGCCCACCTGTTCCCTCAGTACAATCTTCCATTTTTGGACACATGCACTTTTCAGCTCAGATACCCGCGAACGCCAGATTCTCCCTCTTTTTATTCCCAGCGGTGACCTCAGCGTGTGCCACGAGTGACAATGAGCTCAGAGGAGCAGAAGGGTTCCCAGCCCTCCTCTGACATTTGCTCAACACTTTGTTCTACTGACTTTTACTAATAGCCTGGTCTGGTCAGTGATGTTCAGTAAGGGTTGAAACTCTGCCGCGGCTTAAAAAACCTGCTCAGGCTGTGGGGCCTCTGCTCACGAATCAGATATAGCTGCATTTTATTCTGTTAACTCTCTGTTCTCCTGGTGCTGATCCTGTAACATGCTCCTCACCCCGTCCCTGTCTTCTCTTTCCAGTTTGCTGCTTTGTCGTGCACAAGCGGTGCCATGAGTTCGTCACCTTCTCCTGCCCCGGCGCTGACAAAGGCCCTGCCTCTGATGTAAGTACAGCTCTGATGCCCTGGCTGTGGGCACAGCATGGTGCTCAGGGGCTCACTGTGGTTCTCAGCCCTTTGGAGAAGACGTTCCTCCTTGCTTGAGGGCACTTCTGTGCCATTATGTCACAGGCATCTCTGATTCATGGAGTAGTTTAGGTTGGAGCCTCTAAGATCGAGTCCAACTGTTCCCTCAGCAGTGCCAAGGCCACCACTAACCCATGTCCCCAGATGCCACATCAACACAGCTTTTAAATCCCTCCAGGGACGGTGATTCCTTAGTTATGGGGACTCTCATGTTTCTGGGACTTAAAACACTTAAGCCACCCAATAACTTGCTCTCAGCAGAGCAAGGAGGATGTGTGGGGATGCAGAGAGTTCCCTTTGGGGCTGACCCCACAGCCTTGCCCCAGTGTCCTTTCATCTCTTGCATCAGAAAACCACCCAAATGCCTGCCATCTAAGTCCCCATCCTTATTTTCACAAGGATTTTCTTTCCCAGTGGATCTTTTGGGGTGAGTGGGAGCCGGGGCAGCAGAGCTGGGCTCTGCCAGCACCATTCAGGTCCGTCTGGCAGGTTTTGTGCTTTACCGTGGAAACTGGCTAATTTGGGGAACTGCTGGGAGAAAAGAGCTCGAATTGGGGAAACGACAGAGCACCACAACTCTCACCCTTAAAAATAGAAGTGGTGGGAGCAGGAGGTGTAACAGGCTGCGGAAGGTGGAGGCTAAACACATGTTGTCGGTCGCCCTCCCAAATGGAGGCTTTGTGCCATGGTGGGCAGAGATGGGGGCCTGCAGGGGTGAGGCTCCTGGGGCCATCAGCAGTGGGTGGGCTTGTCCTGGGCCGGGGTGAGGTCGAACCCTCTGCCTGAACCGTGGCAGCCTCTGCTCACGCAGCCCCTGGAGCAGCTGCGGCACCCACGGCCCGTCCTGCACCGGGACAGCACACCAGGAGGTGACAGTGGCACTGCTGGCACCCACAGGACAAAAGCCCCTGAGGGCTTTGCTGTGCCGGGGGCAAGGAGGGACTGCCAATGGAGGTGTGGGCAGGAGCTGCTGCCTGCTTGGGGTGAGGCCAAGGGCGAGGCTTGGCTGGAACACAAGCCCTGCTCTTCCATCCCTGGGTGCCCAGGCACAGCCAGGGTCCATACAGGGGGCACGGGGGGTGTGTGTGTGTGCATACCCAGTGTGCCTGCACGGTGTTTGTCCCAGAGCCCTGGCCCAGAGCAGGGGATGGAGCTGCAGGAGAGGGAAGTGATGGCCTTAGACCACTCAACTTCCCGCCTCTGCTTTTTTTCTGGGAAGTTTTGCTCCCTGCCTCTGCTGCTGCCCCTCTGCAGTGGGTGCCCGCTGAAATAGGGCAAGGACAGCTGGAGAAGGCACGGAGAAATGAGAGGAGAGTGGTGGAGGGGGATCCCTTCCCTGAGGGCTGAACCTGGCCACCCAGGCAGCACAGGGGTCTGTGTCCTCTGGGCAGTGCCAGTGTTGGGCTGTGGGTGCCACTGGTGTGTGCTGGGCTCCCTCCAGGGAGCCCTCAGTGCTGGAGGCTTACAGACCCTTGCTGTGACATGATGTGACACTGTGAAGTTCCCTCTGGCCATGTGGCTGCAGCTCTGACACTCACACTTTCTCTCTGTTCCCTGTCATGTAAAACACACCAAGGCAGCAGCAGCAAGACCCACAGGTCCATCTCACACCCTGCCAACCTGCCTGAGGCTGTGGGGGGGGTGGCACCTCTGCAAAATATCTGCTCTGGTCGGTGCTTAGATATTTGTGCGTGCTGAGATGGAATCTTGCTGCTAAGGTTGCTTTAGGTGCAGTGTGATGGAGAAGGAGCTGGAGCCTGAGCAGAGCCCTGGCTCCCACCCCAGCTCTGGGCACCCAGGGAGTGACAGCAGTGGGTGAGGGGGGCACCAGCCCTGCAGCTGTGAGGGGCCCTGGGAGCAGCTGGGTGGGTGCCCAGGGCACTCTGGTGCCAAGAGAGATGGAAAGGCTGAAAGCACTTAGCCCTGCTGAAGGAAGATGAGGTTTGGCAGTGGAGAGCAGGGCTGGGATCCAGATGCCACCTCTGGAGCAGCGCTGGCAGCTGGCACTGCCCGGCACTGCCCGGGCAGCTGGAGAGCAGTGTGAGCCCACAGGACAGGCAGCAGGACAGGGGACACTCCTCCTGTCCCTGTGGAGCTGTGGCTGATGGGGGACACGATGCTTTGCTGTCCCTCCCCAGCAGCCCTGCCCAGGCTGAGCACACAAGGAGCAGGAGGAGCCCTCGGGCAGCTGGTCCCAGCTGGTCTCTCCAGCAGCTCTGGATGACTGTGGGCAGCCTCTGCCTGGGAAGGGAAAGGTCTAATTTAAATCCAAGTTGTCACATTTTAAGAGGCCCCACAATACCAGGGCAGGTGTAAAGGCCCTTGGTCACGTTCCCTGTTGCTTGCTGTTATCCCTGGATGAGCATTGCCACCATGGCACAGCCCTCAGACAGGTAACAGCTGCCCAGTGCTGTTAGTGAATCTCTTAATATATCATTTCTGAAAATGAAGAGGGACACAGGTGCTTGGGACTAAAGCAGGGAGAAAATGGTGCTTTCATAGCTTTCTTTTTTTTTTTGATATTTTAGCAAAGCCCCCCAGAACCCCTCTGCTCTGTGCCCTTGCCCCTCTGTCACTGGGGGATGAATGCAGGACAAAATTCCTTCCTCCTGCACAGTCAGTCATGCTCGTACAGCAATATCATTATATTTATAATATATAATATTTATAATTACATAATCATATAATCCTTAAGGAGCTTTGAATCAAGAGAGGGAGAACTACAGCACACAGCAGTGCCCTGTCAGCTTTAGAATGAGCCAGGGACTGGGGCTTTGCTTTGAACTGATGGAAAGCTGGACTTTCCCCGTGCCCTGTGGTTGCTGATAACCGTGGTGTGAATCCAGAGACACCTGTGCTGGTGTCAGATCTGGTGCCATCAGGCCGTGCTGGTTACAGTGATGTGTTTTTTCAGTTGGTGCCTCAAGCTGGTAACTTTTCCCCAGATATGAATCTCCAAAGAATCCAGCAGAAATAAGGAGCTTAATTTATTGCATGTGTTAAACCTCACAGTGGGTTCATCCTCACGGTGGGCCCCGTGGCTGTGCTGAGCTGGAGAGGGAAGGGAGCCGTGCAGTGAACTGGCATCCAGGGCTCAGCAGTGCAGGGCTGCTGGGGCTCCTGGTGCCAGCTGCCTGCTGGTTTGCAGCCCAGAGTTGCTTTTTCCTCTGGCCTCGTCCTGGAGCCTAGGGAAAAAAAATGTGTTAAAAAAATATCTTCTAACATTGCTCCTTGATCTCTGTGTCTTCATAGTTACTGGAGAATCAAGGAGAAAACCTTTTGTCCCTGTACAGTGCTTATCCTCTATCTGAACATTTAAACACCTGTGTAATTCTAATTACTGAAATAAAACCCCTCAGTCTGAAGTTCAGGATGTGCTGAAGTGCTGTGGGGGATGCAGGCTGGTGCATGCAGAGATGACCTGGGGTGAGCTGGTGTTTCACACTTGGGGAGCAGAGCAGAATCCCTGGAGACCACTGAAATGTCAGAGTTTGTCTAGTGTTGACTGGACAGGCTTTGGGGTGTTTCTTTTTGATCTGGTTGTGTTTGAACCTCCTTGAAGAGAGCGGGAGCGTGGTTGTGTGTTTAACCTTGCCAAGCCTGCTGAGTAGGAGCCTTGCATCTAGGAGAGAGGACTAATTACACATGATAGGGCCTCTAAGTAGAAAAAAGATGTGAGATTAATTGCCTCTTGCAGCAGAGAATGAGGCTGTAGCTGCAGATGTTGGTGCTGCAGACATCAGGCTGCATTCATGCTACATTGGCCAGGGCAGGACTTCTATTCCATGTGAAGGTGCTGCCAGGCTGTGGTCTCTCCCCAGCATTCCCCAAGTGAGAACTGGTGAGGTGCTTCAGAGGGGCTGGCAGCCCAAAGCCCTGCCTCCCCTGTCCAGTTCTGCTGTTCCTCATTCCCAGCTCTGGCACTCCTGTGTCTCCTCTTGGCAGGAGGCAGAGCTGCCATGACCACTCTGACCCACAGCGAGGTCTCCAGGAGCTGAAGTCAGGCATGTGTAATGTATTCCAGTTGGCAAACCTAATTATAGCCAGAGCTATTAGTAGAATGCATAATTATTTAAATTGTAGACAAAATAATCATTAAAATGACCTTCTTTGCATGATCCTGTTAAAGGTCATCTAATCAGGATGCATTAATGAATATCAGAGTTGCTCTCGGAAGGTAACGGGCCAGTGTAGCTACATTTCAGTTTTGCTTGTAGTTTGTCCCCTTTTACAGCATGAGGAGAGGATTTCAGGAGGAATTTCTTCATGGAAAGCATTCCATGATGTGCCCATCGAGTCAGGACCTTCCTGGTGACTCCAAGCACCCTCTTGCCCATGCACTGCCTCAGAGCACAGGATCTGATCCCTCACATCTCACATTCCTCTGGGTTTCACTGTCCAGTGCTCTGGCAAATCTTCACAACCTTCCTGCAACTTTCTGCTTGCTTTTGTGCTGCTAATTAACTTCTCCAGCTCTCGTGCTGTGCCATCTGCCCCTCGAGGGCGGGCACCTGCTCGCTGCTCCAGCAGCCAGTGACAGTTCCCATGGGATGAAGATGTATCTGCCTTGCTCCCTCCCAGCACCTTCTGGTGCTTCCCTGGCTCTGCCACAGCCCGACTCTTTCTCCTGCCAGCCTGCACACGGCTTCAGCCCTGGCATTGGAAAGCTCTTCTCGTGTTGTCTCGGCGTGTTTGTGTCTGGTTACTCCAGGTCGGACACAGCTGCTGGTTAAAGGAGAGGTTGGAGCAGATGGCTGGGTCTGTGCCCTCCCTGTGGCTCCAGAGTACCAGGGCTGGGTCTGAGGTGGGTTTGTGCCCTCATCAGGAGGGTGATGAGGTAGGTGGTGCAGCCTGTGCTCAAGGTGGCACCAGCTGGGGATCCTGCAGGCAGGAGGTGTTTCAGGGATCTCTTTGCTGTTCCGGCACCCAGAGGCTGCAGGGAAAGTGCTGTGGGAGCCCCACTCTCATGGAGGTGTAATAAAATGACTCTCGAGGCATTTGCAAGATACCAGACATGTCTAAAGGATGTCGAGATGCAAGTGCTGCTCTGGGAGAGAAGCTGAGTTTGGCTTTTTTTTTTTTTTTTTGCTGCTTGGCAAGAGAAAGCGTTTTATTCAGTGTTGTCAGCAGCAAGAGGAGAACAACTGTCGTCCATATCCCACTGCAGTTGTCTGACGAGAGGATGAGATCTTTTGTCAATAAAAATGTATTTACTTGCTGGAAGCTGTCAGGGGCAGGTTCTGTTTGACATGGAAGCAGCCCCACCGTGGTGCCTGTGCCCACAGCCGTGTCCGTGCTGCTCTGCTGGCTCTTCCCCAGGAGCTGCCTCCATCCTGCTGCCAGGATCCTGCTGCCTGCACAGCCGTGCCCCCAGGCCCTGTGCTCTGTGAGCTTCTCTGTGGCTGGAACACTGTAAAATACAGAAAAATAGTTCTGGTGTCACTTACTGGCGCAGCAGCGTCCAACTGCCTCTGAGCTGTGGCACACCGAGGCAGCTTCCGAGGAGATGTGGTGGTAGAAAAGATGCTCCAGAATCCTGGAATCACAGACTGGTTTGGGTTGGAAGGGACCATCTAGTTTCATCCCTCTGCCATAGGCGAGGACACCTGACGGAGCCCCAAATCTTTGCTGTCTTACCTTGAATAGGACCTGTGTTTTCCTCCTGCCTGTAACCTCCTTTCCATGGAGTCTCTGGTTTATTGTGGCTCTTCTCATTGAAACAAAGACCCAGCACTCTTGTGCCCTTGTTCCTGAACTTCCTTGCTTGGTTTTTTGCTGGGACTTGAGCTATTTCTCACCAAAGGTGTTTTTCCAGCCCTGTGCAGGCAGGTGGGGGGATGCAGGGTGCATCCCCAGGGCAGCAGCTCCCAGACAGGATGGGCCAGTGCTGCTGGAGCCTGGGCTCCCTGTCTCTGGTGGGTGCCATTGTCTCTGTTACATCTTCCCCTGCCCTGTCTTGGCATCCCAAAGAACAGCTGGCACAGTGGCAGGATGCCACCTGGAGCCCTCACATTCACATCCCTGACCTCTTGTAATCCAGTCTTGCCCTGGAAGGGATGACAGGCCACCTTTGCCTGCTGTGATTTGTTCCCTGCATGCTGGGGGGATTTTCCACATGGGAGTCATGGGAACCAAGTGTGAGGTTTTGGGTTTATGTCCCCTGCCCAGGCTTATTGAGCGCATGCAGTAAGCTCTGGCTGTGTTGTATTTGCTAGTATGCTGCTTAAATTGCTATGAAATTCACTTTTAAATGGTCTCTTCATGGGAACTGTGTTAATTCTTCTTTGGGAGAGATAATTTAGAGCTTTCTCTGCAATGAGACAGGGAAAGCAGCCACCTGTGATCTTGTTGCAAAGCTGTGTTCTGTCAAATCCAGCAAATGTCAGTACAGAGGATTCAAACAAGCCATCAGTGTGGGTCTGGCTGCCCCTTCCCAGGGCTCCACTGAAGGAGAAGTGGAGGCCTGGGGGGTTATTTCATAGAATCATAGACGGCTTTGGGTTGGATGGGACCCTAAAGGTCATTCAGTTCCACTGCCCTGCCAGGGTCAGGGACACCTTCCACTGCCCCAAACCTCGTCCAACCTGGCCAGGGATGGGTTCTGCCACCTCTGCAGGGTCGATGCCTGCAGGGCACCAGGTCAAAGCCAGCAGCATCTCCTCTCCTTCCCTGGCTCCTGTCCTGGCTCCCTGCCCCGGGCTCACACTCCTCTGAGGCAGCGCTGGCTGGGAAGGGCAGAGTCTTGCCGTGCACTGACATTCCCCGAATGGCATTTTCCAGCTCTGCTCAAAGAAAGCTGTTCCTGCCCTGTTCTTCAGGCCGGCTCTGTGCTGCTGGGGGAGGAGAAGTGCTTTTTCTTTTCTTGGCAAACTTCTTTTTAACCATTCTTGTTTTAAGTCTCAGCATCTGCATGCGCAGTGTTCTCGTCATCCTTGTCTCGGTGGTACAAAAATAGTCTCTTTGTACAGCCTTGGTCAAAAATGATATCCAGAATTGCCAGTTTCTGGCACTTTCTAAGGCACTGGTCAAGGTGACACGGGCCCCACACATCTCAGCAGCCAGAAAACTGGCTCTGCCTCCCTGTTCCTGACTGCTCCATCACCCTCACACCCCTTGGGCTCTGCCTCTCTGCGTGTGGGTCTCTCCAGAACAGCCCCTTGGGCATGTGGGAGCAGAAGGTGAAGCCTGAAGTGTTCCCATGAGGGATTTAGCCCCTCCCATAGGGCTGTGGTGCTGGGTTTGGGGAGCTCAGTATGCTTCAACACACACTTTGTTTTTCCAGCTCTGCCTTCTTTAACTCCGGGTTCCAGTGGGAATTTCACATCCTTCGCATGAAGTGGGAATTGTCTCCTCTTGCATAAAGCTTGTGTTTTTTATGAATGACTAAAGCTTTCATTTGCCTAAACAGGAATATGTGTTTCTAGAAGGGAACACAGAAGCTGGAGCGCCTGGGGGCGATTCCTCCCCGTGTCACACGCTGGCACGGGGCTCCTGCTCGCCCTGCCCTGTGTCCCCCTCGCCCTGCCCTGTGTCCCCCTCACCCTGTCCCCGTGTCCCCCTCGCCCTGCCCTGTGTCCCCCTCGCCCTGCCCCATGTCCCCCTCGCCCTGCCCTGCTGCCACAGAGGGTCAGCAGTGGTGGCTGATGCCCAGGGGGCTCTGCAGGACCAGTCAGCCAGAGACCCTGTTTGTCCTGGGACAGTGGCAAGGGAATCATAGGATCCCAGCATAGTTTGGGTTGGAAGGAACCTTACAGACCATCCTGTAGGGTCGAGCCCAGGCTGCCTGCCCCAAGCTTTTCGAGGGGAACTCCTCGCCCACCTCCTGTTCTAGCCTAAAATCCAGGTTTAAGTTTTCTCTGCTCTCTTATGTTTCTGAGGAATGCAAAAGGCTTTCAAACCTATAGTGTCACTTAAAAAACTGTCTCTTTGGGATGTCCAAAAGGCAGGTTGATCATGACCCTTCTTCCCCTTGGCTTTCCTGTGCCACAGCTGGCACAGAAGTGAGCTGCCAGGCAGAGCTACACTGGGCTCTGTGTCTAGAAGTGGTTTGCTTGGGGTACCAGGTGAGTTATTTCCAGTTTCAGTACAAATTTGCTGAAGCCTGTACCTGATTCCTGGCACTTCACAGATCGAGTTAGAGGAAGCTCCGTCAGTTTTGCTCCTGGCTGGTGTCGTGGGGTTATCTGTGGTGCTGAGTAACAAAGCAGGATGTTGGTGATTAATGCAGCTGGAAGCTTCAATGCAACAGTGCTGGGAAATTAATTTCAGGGGGAAGGAGTGTATTGGCAGTGATGTTATAGCTCGCTTCTGATTCCACTCTTTATTTATTTATTCTGCTCTCAGTGCCCTGAAAAGGTGTCTTTGCTAATGCCTGGGCAGCTTTCCAGGCCATTAAAAAGCTGCTCAGCTCAAATGACAGAGCGGGAGCTGTGCCTTATCCCTAACCCTTAAACAATTAACCTGAGATGAAATCAAGCTGCTCCATGCTGGAATCTTCCCCCTGGCCTGGGTGTGCTGCTCCCAGAGGTGTGGAGCCCCAGAGCCCTCCTCTGCACAGCCCAGCTGCTCCAGGCTCTCCTGGCCTTCCAGAATTGTCTTTTCATGCAAGGAAGATACCAAGAGATACCAAATCCTTGCTATGCCTCAGTGCTTCATCCTATCTCCTGGCTGAGAAGTTGTTTCTTCTGGAGGTTATTTGACTGGCACAGGTTGCCCAGAGAAGCTGTGGCTGCCCCATCCCTGGAATTGTCCAAGGCCAGGTTGGACGGGGCTTGGAGCAACCTGGGCTAGTGGAAGGTGTCCCTGCCCATGGCAGGGGGTGGGATGAGATGATCTTCAATGTCCTTCCAGGATTCTATGATTTGAGTTTGTTTGGCTTTAACTCCTGCTGCCTTTGCTGGAGCCCCAGCAGCCCTGTTTGCCTGGTGCCTGCACAAGGAATAAAGGGATAAACTGGGCTCTTCTGGGTCTGCACACTCTGCTGCAGAAAAATCTTCCCTTGCTTTTAAGAAAGCTCAAAACATTAAAGTATCCCCCAAGCAGCTTGAATCCATGGGATCATGCTGGGGAGGGCTGGCACTGGAGCACAGAGATGTTTCTTGGGCAGGCTTAATATAAATGGAATCATGGATGGTTTGTCCTGCTCTGCATGGAAGTTGGGCAGTGTCCAGCCCTTCTGTTGGTTCGTACCTACCAATTTCACCTGGTGTTTTCCATGCTAAGACTGAGTTATTGAAAAAGAATAAATCCCCAGACAAGCCAATGCATTGCTTTTTCATTGTTATGGCAACATATGTAAAGAGGAATAAAGCTGGATCCTGGTGATTACTGGAAAAGGTCCCCACCAGTCGGGGGCAGTTGACTGAAGTCCATTAGCAGCACCTCCAGAGCCAGCTGGCACATGGAGTGGGCAGAGCGGGGGTGCCTTGCCAATATTTGATGCAAGCTTATAATCTTTATCCTTTGTTTTCCTCCCAGGATCCCCGGAGCAAGCACAAATTCAAAATCCACACATACTCCAGCCCCACCTTCTGCGACCACTGCGGGTCGTTGCTGTACGGGCTCATCCACCAGGGCATGAAATGTGACAGTAAGTGATGGCACCGGGGGCTCTGGCTGCAGCAATGGGGGGCTCTGGCACCCCGTGGGAGGCTGTGGCACCCCAAGTTCCTGGGCAGGGGCTCCCGACCCACCTGAGTTACAGCCAAGAGCCCATTCCCTCTGGCCGTGGTGCAGAGCGTACTGTGGGGCTGCTGGGGGCACGAGGGGCATGAGTGGGCACCTTCTCACCTGGTGTGGGGCATCCTCCCGTGGCTGCAGGGAGAGGGAAGGTGTTGGGCTGGGGGGGGGGCAGCCTGCCTGCATCCCACTGCAGCAGCATCCCCCCCATACATCCCCTCGGGAAGCACCTCCGCAGCATCCTTGCAGCATTCCCGCTCCCCACATCCTGCCCTGCGTGCCCCCACGTTCCCCCTGCAGCGTCCTTGTAGGATCCCCCTGCACATCCCCTCAGCTCCCGCTGGCTCCGAGTGACACCGTGTGGCCGTGCCATGCGCTGCCGCTCCCGGCGCTGCCAGTGGAGAGGAGAGAACGGGGGAATGGAAGCAGAGGGAGAGGATGGAATCAGTAATTTTCCAAGTTAATCCTGTGCGTTCCATTTAAAGGGACTGGGACATGCAGTGTGTGCTGGCAGCGGCAGCAGGAGCAGCAAACTCGGCTGGTCCTTGCTCAGGAATAGAGAGGCTTGGCCGTTGTGGGAGCAGGGTATTCCTTGGGAATCTTACCAAGGGGAAATGGATTGCTTTGAAATATAAATATTTATATCTGCCTATGTTACATATATCAAATTTTATGCCTGTGTATCCGTATACAGATAGACAGGTAATTTTTAATGCCCCTTCTTGGGCTCCTGGTGAATCCAGCATTGTACCCTGGGTGTGATGGAAGAAAGGTTTAATGAGTCAGCAAAACTCAAGCGATCAGAGAACGGGCTCAAAGCCCTGGGGTCTCTTAGGCAGGACCCAGAGCTGCTGCCATGGCTTCCCGTGTCCAGGCAGGGCTCTGCGAAGTCTCCGACTGTGTTTGAAGATCCCTTTGCTGCGTATTTATCCCAGAATCCCTCCCAACATCCCATTAGGAGGAGGACGGGTGCTCCCTGTCCCTCCGAGCGCCCCGTGGGCTGTGGCAGCAGCGACGGGTGCTGAGTGTGCCCTCTGTCCCCAGCCTGCATGATGAACGTGTGTGCCCTCTGTCCCCAGCCTGCATGATGAACGTGTGTCCCCTCTGTCCCCAGCCTGCATGATGAACGTGTGTCCCCTCTGTCCCCAGCCTGCATGATGAACGTGTGTGCCCTCTGTCCCCAGCCTGCATGATGAACGTGTGTCCCCTCTGTCCCCAGCCTGCATGATGAACGTGTGTCCCCTCTGTCCCCAGCCTGCATGATGAACGTGTGTCCCCTCTGTCCCCAGCCTGCATGATGAACGTGCACAAGCGCTGCGTGATGAACGTGCCCAGCCTGTGCGGGACGGACCACACGGAGCGCCGGGGGCGGATATACATCCGGGCAGACATCGACAAGGACGTGCTCACCGTCGTAGGTACGTGTGTGACTGACAGTGTGGGACAGTGTGTGACTGTGGGACAGTGTGGGACACTGTGTGACAGCACACCCACAGCCTGACGGCCCTGCAGGGCCAGGCAGCACCGTGCCCGGCGTCAGTGCCCAGGAGCAGATGCCTGGCAGGGCAGGACAAGGCTTTGAGCTTCTCTGGGCACCCTCCTGCCCTCTGGCAAAGCCTGGCTGGGGCTCCAGGGGTTCTGTATCAATGGCAGTTACAGATTTTTCTAACTGCTTTTTGAATGCTGTAAAATTTCAGCGTCCATGGGACCCTGGGAAGGGGGAGCAGAGAGGATCCAACCAGCCATGATGGGCAGGAGCCATCCCACAGCAGCCACCTGCAGGGATGTGCCCAGTGGTGGGAGATGGGGCTGGAGGAGGCTGCAGGGAGCCAGGAGGTGCCAGGCTCAGCAGAGGCTCCTTCCCTGCCTGGAGTGTCCCAGGGACCCGGTGGCCATCCATGGGGGAACACCTTGTTCCCAGTGCCAGTTTTCTCTCTCCTGAAACTTCTGTGTTCCTGGTTTGTGGCAGGAAACAGGACTATCCCATCTTTAAGGACTTTTGCCACCCAGATTTTGAGTTCCCAAAAGATATCGCTTCCCCCATGACCTTTGAGCATCCCCCCAAACATTAAGCCATGTCCTTGTGAAGCCTCCTGTCCCCAGCACAAGGAGATCAGAGCAGGGCTGTGGCTCTGTTGGGTGCTGGTCACGGGTGTCTCGTGGAGCGAGGGCTGGAGGCAGGGATTGCTCCCTGTGGGCACGGCACTGTCAGTCCCTCCGGGGCTTGTCTGCCGGGGCTGAGCTGGTGCTGCGTGGGAGGGAGGTCGTGCCCACGCTGGTGCCCAGGCAGCTCCGGGTGTGGGAGGGAGGTCGTGCCCACGCTGGTGCCCAGGCAGCTCCGGGTGCCACGGTCTCCGCAGGGGCGGCCGAGCTGTCGCGGTTATTCCCGGATGAGTTAAAGCCGTGGGCTGTGAAGTGCCCCCTGCAGTGCCCCTGAGGGGGCACCGGGTGGGACATCCATGGCAACACCAGATCCTTCTCCACCATCCCACCGGCTCCGTGGAGAAGTCTGGTTTCCACGTCCTGTCGCAGCGGGAGATGCCGTGACAGCCCCGGGGTTGGTTTCTGTGGGATGGGGTTGTCTCCGTGCATCCCGTGGTGCTCCTCGTCACTCTGACGGGCACCTGTTCCCTGAGGAGAGCGGAGGCTGCCAAGGTCCTGCTGCTCCGGGCCGGCTCCTGGCTCGGCCGAGCGCGTCCCACAGGGGTGGCTGCCGTGACCCAGCAGGGCTCCAGCCCTGCTCTGCTCCAGGGAGGGTGAGCCCAGCCAGCCCCCCCGCGGGATGGGAGGCCGAGGGCAGCGTTGGTCCATGGTGGGCACAGCCTCAGGAGGTGCCCCAGCCTGGGCAGGGGCGGCACAGGTCACCTCACCCACATGGAAAGAGGTACTCAGGTATGATCCAGGAGTGTGCAGGAGAGCCAGGATCCTTCTGGCCTACAGAGCCATCAGGAGTATTCTCAAGAAAAATACCAAGTTGCTGAAGATGTTAATGAAAAATTGAAAAAAGTTCTGGAGGATTTTTTAATTTATTTTTTGTTTGATTTGTCCTTAAAGGAGAGCGTCAGTGAACCAGGCAGAACTGTGTTTCTCAGAAGTCTTGCTTCCCAGGCACCTTCCTGAAGGTTGGACTTGGTGATCTTGGAGGTCTTTTCCAACCTTAACGATTCTATGATTCCCTCTGGGAGGGAGATGGGACTGGTACCCAGCCTCCATCAGATGCCAGTGGGGTACAGAGCTCACCCTCCCACTGGCACCATGAGTTCCCTGGCACTGTGTTCCCACCTCTCCGGAGGCAGGGGAGGAGCTCCCTTGGCCCCATTCTGTGCAGCTGGATTTTCATTTTTTCCACTGGCTTTGAAAGGCTGTTTTATTTCTGGCCCTTTATGGAGGTGTTGGTGAAAACATGTCAGCTGTTGGCTTTTCCAGAAGGCAGGGAAGCGTGCTGAGTTCTCCAGCTCTGCTGTGGAGCTGCTGGAGGAGTGGGATGCTTTGGGAGAGGAGAGGCTGGACACTGGGGAGCTCAGCCAGCCCCCCAAGCACGGGTGGGCACCCAGCCCTTGGGAGATGGAGCCACCTCATGTTGTGCTGGGCACTGGGGAGGCCACCCCAAATCCTGGGGTCAGTTTTGGGCCCGTCACAATAAGAAGGACATTGAGGGGCTGGAGCATGTCCAGGGAAGGGAACAGAGCTGGGGAAGGGGCTGGAGCAGCAGGAGCAGCTGAGGGAGCTGGGGGGGCTCAGCCTGGAGACAAGGAGGCTCAGGGGGGACCTTCTGGCTCTGCAAGTCCCTGACAGGAGGGGGGGGTTTGGGCTCTGCTCCCAGGGAACAAGGGAGAGGAACAGAGGGAATGGCCTCAAGTTGTACCAGGGAAGGTTTAGGTTGGATATTGGAAAAATTCCTTCATGGAAAGGGCTCTCCAGCCCTGGCACAGCTGCCCAGGGCAGTGGCAGAGTCCCCATCCCTGGAGGGGTTTAAAAGCTGTGTAGGTCTGGCACTTGGGGACATGGCTCAGTGGTGGCCTTAGCAGGGGGAACAGTTGGATTCAATGATCTTGGAGGGATTTTCCAACCCAAACAGTTCCTGCAGGACCTGCCTTGGCCATCCCAGGGGGGCACAGGGTGCACAATTGGAGAGTGTCCCCACTGGGGCCCCAGCCCAGCCCAGGGAGGCAGTGGGTGGAGGCAGCAGCCAGGATTCCTCTGAGCAGATTTCTGGTGGAAAATGCCCTTTACACGTTTTCTGCAGGAATTTCAGTTTGGGGCGGGCAGGGGGTGGATTTCTGTCGAGAACAGCAGTGACAGCGCAGTGGTGGGTGGCAGGGGGGTGCTGGAGCCCCTGGAGCCTGGCAGGGGTGGGAGGCTGAGCTCCCCTTTGGTCCTGCTGCACAGGGAAAAACAGGTACTGGTGGTGGGGCGAGACCTTCTCTCTGTGCCACCGGGGGGAGACCCTTGCCCGGGAATTTCGGAAGCTTTCCCGTGGCAAAGAGGATCCCAGCTATGAAGTGTGAAGGGTGCCCGGGTGCCCCTGGCAGGAGCAGGCAGGGCTGGCAGGGCAGGGCCGGTGCCTGCAGGTGGCAGCACGGGCACGGCCAACACGGACCCACTCGGGGCTTCGATTTCTTCGTCGCTTGACAAATTTAACAGGAATTTGCTGGATGCTGTTCAGCTCTGTGGGTTTTTTTTCTCTTACGCTAATTTTTTCCTTTTATTTGTAGAGCTAATCTTTCCGTCCCAGTGGAAGACACAGATTTTCATAGAATTATTGAATCCTGGAATGATTTGGGTTGGAAGGGACCTTAAAGCTCATCTCGTTCCACTCCCCTGTCATGGGCAGGGACACCTTCCACTAGCCCAGGTTGCTCCAACCTGGCCTTGGACACTTCCGGGGATGGGACATTTATAGCTTCTCTGGGCAACCTGTGCCAGGGCCTCCCAACCCTCACAGGGAAGAATTTCTTCCTAATATTTAGAATGTGGGCTCTGTGTCTCTGAACCCCCGGTGTGGGA
Source organism: Pseudopipra pipra (assembly GCF_036250125.1). Taxonomy (NCBI): domain Eukaryota; kingdom Metazoa; phylum Chordata; class Aves; order Passeriformes; family Pipridae; genus Pseudopipra; species Pseudopipra pipra. Next base: position 16,050,932 of record NC_087564.1, read on the forward strand.
GGGAGATGTGAAATGGGGCAGGAGCAAATGGATGTTCACAGTCCATGTTCTGCTCTGGGCTTTGATCAAGTGTCTTATTAGTGGGAAAAGACTGAGGAATAAAGTGGGAAATCACAGCAAATTGAAGTGTCATCAAGGCGTTGTGCATTTTGGCTTCCGTAACAGAAAAGCTTCCAAATGCAGATTATTCTGAGCCTGTCGTATTAAGGGACATGAATATTTGAGTCTGGGAAATGGAGGAGTGGGAGAATGTGAAGGCTGGGCTGGGAATCCATTAAAGCTGTTGCTGCTCCAAGATGGAAGTTGCTTTGAGGACTCTGTGCGTGGCTCCTCTCCAGCAGCCAGGGCTGGCTCTGCCACCGCAGGAGGTGGGAGGTGTGTCCCGCCGTGTGCCAGTGCAGCCCAGCACGTGTTCATCTCTCAGGGAAGTGCTGGTGTAAAAAAGAGACCTAAAAGGTGGAGAGTCTAGCAGGGATTAGGAGGCAGAAAAGCTGTGGTGGTTTATGCTGTGAGGTCGGGGTGTGTTTGGGCGATGGAGACTCTTCAGCGTGTCCGGGGCCCTTTGACCCTGTGCATGTGAAGGAGGGTGTGCCCTGTCCTCGTGCCAGGGCTGCTGAGCATGGGGACCATGTTGGGTTCCCTCTTCTCTCCTGTGAGCCTTGGTACCGTGCCCTGGCCCCCAGTGGCTCCTGCGAAGCCGAGCCCCTCCTTAGCACCCGTGGGCCCAACCCCCCGATGCTCCTGCAGCGTGGCAGAGGCTGCTGGGACAGAGCTTTGCTGTTTACTGAGCTGATTGAAGGAAAACATTGACCAAAACTGAAACCAATTATGCTGTGATTAGATAAACGAGCTGGAAGTGTGTTAATTAATAATCACCGGCCCAGGCAGATGCAGCTGTAATGAGTCCTGTGCCTTTTTCATTGTATGAGCATGTGCAAATATATTCTTATCAGAGCATTAATTAAATGTTTTAACTTGTGAGGGTGTTCATCTGAGCGCCGGGCACGGAATGGGATGGGGCTGCTGCTGGCTGGGGATGGTGTGTGCTGCTGGAGGGAGGAAGATGAGTGCTGCAGGCCAGCTCAAGAGCCTTCCCCTCTCCAAAATCCCATCCAAGAGCTGTGGAATTGGGGGTGCTGCTGGCACGGCCATGGAGAAGTGATGGGCTGGCATGAGGTGGCAGAGCTCTGACCTCTCCTTGCAGTGAGCCAGGCTTTGGAAGGGTTTTTCATAGAACCATAGAGTCCTGGAATGGTCTGGTTTAAAGACTGTCCAGTCCCACCCCCTGCCATGGGCAGGGACACCTTCCACTAGCCCAGGTTGCTCCAAGGCCTGTCCAACCTGGCCTTGGACACTTCCAGGGATGGGGCAGCCACAGCTCCTCTGGGCAACCTGTGCCAGGGCCTTTCCCTTTGGAGGGCAGCAAGAAGCAGAATTCCCTGCACTGAACATGTTCCATGGCCCTGCATGCTCAGAGAGGAGGAGAAAGGATGTGACAGCCCATAGGAGCTGTCTGGAGAGTGGGGTAGGAGTTGGTTTATCATAAGCTTTTTTTATTTAGCGTAAAAGTGAACCCCACGTGGCATATTTAGCAAAGAACTTTCTGGTCCTTGTTTATTCACCATATTACTCTTGCCCTCCCTTGGAAACCTGGGAGTGGGAGGAAGGGCCTTGCCCTGCTCCCGTATCCACAGTGAGCTTCTGGACATGCCCTCTGTAGTGCCTGCAGTGCCTGGAGAGGCCGTGCTCCCTCCTGCTTTGCACATGTGGCAGAGTGAGGCTTCTCCCCACGTTTGCTATCGGAAATGGGGGTGTCTCTTCCCCAAGCCTGTTCCTGCAGTTACAGCTGCCTGAGTAGTTAGAAGTTCTTGTCTGAATCATTTATTAGGAAGCTGTTTGCAGAATAAATTATTCAGGTATTGTTCACCCAGCTCTACCTGCCCCGGCCCTGCAAGGCAGAGCAGGTGACACCTCCTTCCTATGGCAGTGGAGCAGTGTCCCCATTGCCATGGGAATGGTGTGCAGGAGGTGGGCACTGCCACCCCTGCCCCCCCTCCTAGTCCAGGGATGTCCAAGACTTAAGGGTGCCTCATCCTGCCCATGGCCTGAGGCCACAGTGGCGTCTCCTTGGCCGCATTTGGTACCCACAGTGATTTAAGTCCTGCTTTGAATGGGATCGTAATATTCTTACTCATCACCGTTAATAATGATGTTACTACTTCTTAATGATGCACAAAACTGTCAGGGTATGACAGATGTAAAACTATTTTACATCAAATTTAACTGTCAAATAAATTCCATAAACACTGGCGAGGAAGGAGCGCGACTCTCCTGCTGTGAGGTATCACTGCTGTGCTGCTTCACGTTCTTATTTTCCCTTCACTTAATTGTTGATTTCTGCTTGAAAAGTTAGAAAGTTTCTTGAGGTCAAGCAGAAGCATTTTGTTTTTTTAAATGAATAGATAAAATTATTCCCATTAATGAAATTGTGAGGTCTGCACGCTGAGATAATAACATGAGGTAATCAAATCTCATGCTTCAGGGCATAAACTGATTAACTGTGAGGGTCAGGAATTACTTCTCCTGTTCCTTAAAGAAGCGAAGGACGGCCTGATAAACAATGGAGGGTGGTTCATTAGTCTCCAGAGGATGTTGTGTTGGCTGTTGGGATGGTGAAACACAGAGCAGAGCCGGAGCTGATTCTGTGTGACATCATTTTACATCTCCTGTCAGTGAGGGGACACTGGCTGGTGTGAGACCCCAGAGCCAGCGGCTTCTTCCAGCCCCTGGGCTGGTTCTGCTGCTCACACAGGAGGTCTGAAGGGTCCTCAGTGGTTTCTGCTGACCCCAGGGCAGGTGAGGGGTGATGGTCACCTGCGAAGACTGTGCCCACTCTCCTGCCCTGGGTGCTGGGGTCAGGGTGGGCACTGTTTGGTGCCTGGTGCCACAACATCCCAATGTAAGTGCTTCTGTGAGTGGCAGTGGTTGTCCCCCACTGCAGGTGGGCAGGGGCACTGAAAACACATTTGTGTAATAATTTTAAGGCCAAGAAGGCAATAAAAAGCAGTCAGAGCTCAGGGGGAGGGTGTGACGAGGCCCTGATTCAGGAGGGCACTGGGAGCATTGTTCCCTGTGCCTTGGCAGTGTGGGGGGTGCAGGCAGGGAGCCCTGGGGTGGTGGTTTTAAACAGAGGGCAGGATTAGAATAGAAATTAGGAAGGTGTTTCTTCCCTGGGAGGGTGGGGAGGCCCTGGCACAGGTTGCCCAGAGAAGCTGTGGCTGCCCCATCCCTGGAAGTGTCCAAGGCCAGGTTGGATGGGGCTTGGAGCAACCTGGGCTAGTAGAAGGTGTCCCTGCCCGTGGCAGGGGGTGGCACTGGATGAGCTGTAAAGTCCTTCCCAACCCCAACTATTCTGGGATTCAGTTATTCTATGACGGCATCCCCGGCGAGGTCCCCGTGTACCACGGGCAGGGATGAAGTCATTCCTTCCCCCTCTGCCAGAGGGGCAGAGGTGACTCTGGCTCCTGCAGCTGCCTCATCCTGGGTGTCTGAGGAGCACGTAGAGCAGCAGGATGGCTGGGCTGGCCGGCTCCTGCAGTGGCAGGCGGTGGTTCCCAGCAGGCTCACGCCTCTCCCCGTCTCACGAGCTGCTGGCAGGGCTGTCACGTTTGATAAATGAGCTCGTTTATAAATGCAGATTTGCATTTTGGCTGCAAGTTTGATTCCATGGATCTGAAAATTGGGCAATGCTTTGGCAGGACAGCATTAGGTGGCAGATTTTGGGGCATTAATTTGCTTTTCAAAACTCTCTGGTTCCCAACCTCATCAGAAGTGCCTTACTGGTGAATTGGGAAGTGGGCAATTGTTTTTACTCTTCTGACTCTAAAAGTATCTTCTCATGTCCTGTGGTGCTACACACAGAGCCAGAGTTCTCTCCTCCTCCTTGGGATTATAGGGTGAAGCTGTGCCTTCACAGCAGAGCTTCTGGTGGAATTTCAGGCAGCACTGAGTTCCTGCTCCCAACATGGCACAACCCTCCGTGCCTGATCCCTGGGGTGTACACTGGACCTGGGGAGGGGAGAGCTCTGCTCTGGGCTTCCTTGAAACAGCTTTTCTGCAGGTTACAGCTCGGCTCCCTCGTGGCCATCGGGCTTTCCATCTCTGATGTCTCCATTCGGGCTGGAGGGAAGATAAGACCCTTCTCCTGGCAGACAGACCCTTTTTGACTTAATCTGGGCAAAGAGCCTCAGCTCAGCCTGGCTGTATTTAATTTATCCAAGCTGCAATCCAATTACAAGCAACCAAGTCATCTCAGGTTTGCTCTTCCCTCTCTCCTCCTGCTTCCCAGAGGAGACACTCCAGCTCCCAGAGCCGGGGTGATGCTGCCAAGTGGGCAGGTGATGATGCCCCATGGGCATCCTCCTGCTCCCTCAGGGCCCCAGCTGAGCCTGGGAGGGCCCAGTGGGGAGGTTGGTGCCTTTGGGTCCCTGCTCTCCCCTGCCCGGGGCATTAACGTTGCTGTTTCCTCTCTCCAAGGAAAGCTCCATCCCCGTGCTCCCACCAAATCAGTGCAATGCTGCTTCCCAAGGGGCAAGAGGAAACAAACCGGCTTTAAATTGCTTAGAACTGAGAGCAAACAAAAAACCATCCTATCAGAAAATAAAAATCATCTCCTGAGTCGACCCTTCAGCCTCCCCCGTCCACGAGAGCTGCGTTTGCTCTGCGTTAATTATGTCGTTCCTCATGCAATGCCCATGTCTGCACAGATCCAGTTTAATTCTGGTTTTAATCACTATTTTCACACTTACTCTTGGCACGCAGGGAAGTTGTCAGTTGTCGGGTATTTTTATAGTTGGAATACTGAATTTAATCCTGTTTCTCTTCCCCAGTAAGAGATGCTAAAAACCTAGTTCCTATGGACCCTAATGGCTTGTCAGATCCCTACGTGAAGCTTAAACTAATCCCTGACCCCAAAAATGAAAGCAAACAGAAGACCAAAACTATCAAGTGCTCCCTGAATCCTGAGTGGAACGAGACATTTAAATTGTAAGTACAAGGAAAATGTTTAAATTTGTAAACTGAATTTTCTCACCCCCGAGAATTAATGTGATTGTATTTGCTCTTATTTAATTATTCAGAGGCATTGAACTGATTCAACTGAGAAATGATTCTTTTTATTCAGTAAGTGACTCAGAAACACTCAAACCTCTGCCCTGACCCCGATCAAAGCTGAGTGTTTGGGCATGAACTCTGTGCTCTCCGTGTGAGTCAGATGTGGTTGGGCAATTAAATATTGGAGACCTCAACAGGCATCGAGGAGCATCCCTTCACTTTGCATCCGTATTCCTGCAGAGCATGGGGGGACAGGGTGGTGTGGCAACATCTTCCAGGATAAAACCATCCCTTTTCCTCTCTTCCAGCCAACTGAAAGAGGCAGACAAAGACAGGCGGTTGTCTGTGGAGATCTGGGACTGGGATCTGACCAGCAGGAATGATTTCATGGGCTCCTTGTCCTTTGGGATCTCTGAGCTGCAGAAGTCGGGAGTGGATGGATGGTAAGATGTAATTGTTTCCTGAATACCATGGGCAGAAAGCAGCCCGGATCATCTGTGGGGGTGAGAGACATGACAGCCCCTCGTACCAGCTCCCTTCTGCTCCAGGCCCACCTGGCCTGGCTCTGTGTAAGGTGCTGCTCCACCTCTCGGGCTGGAGAGGGTGGCTGGTGCTGTGTGGGGTGTCCATGGGGTGCCCAGAGGAGTCAGGACAGTGTAGGGGTGCTCAGCATGGACTGGCTTAGCATCACCTTCTGCGTGTCCTCCTGCTCCTTGCAGGGTTGCTCAGGGGGCATGTGGGGCTTTTCCCTCCCCCAGACTCCCCTCCCAGCCCCAGGGTTGCTCTGCCTGAAGGGCTGGTGCTCCCAGGGGCTCTCACTGCGTGGGCTTTGGGAGGAGCCAGCATCACCTGCCCTCATCTGCCAAGGCAGCATTTTCCAGCATTTTCTGCTTGGATTCCCTCAGTTACTGTACCAGGCAGGCACTGTGGCTTCCTCAGGCGTGTGGGAGAGCAGGGCTGTGAGGGGGTGGTGGTGGGGACACCTTGGAGCTGTGATTCCTGGCTGGAGCACGTGGGCTGCAGTGCCAGTGTGGAGGGCACAGCTCAGTACAAGGAGGAACCACCAAAGTGTGTAATTACCAACGCTCGTTACCACACGAGTGATGAACACAGCAGGGCTGTAACACCCCTCAGTGGGTCTCTCCATTTTCATTTTATCTCCCCCAGCAGGACACACAGTACCTTATTTCCCTGTTTTTTCCCCGGGCACTGGTGCCTGGGAGCTGTGTTACCTGTCCATGGCAAGTGTAATAATTGAAAAGAGATATTAGATGTCTTTTGGAAACCAACCCCTGCATATTGTTAATCTGCATTCACGAGCTGAGTGAATGCCCCAGACTGCATTTTCCCACCATAGAAGCTGAATGTGTCTCCCTTTGAGCAGAGAAGGAGGAGAGGAGGAGGAGGAATTAGGCAGTCTGGGTACCCAGAGAGAGCTGGGAAGTGGAGGAGGGGACTGGAGGGGGCACCCAGTGCCCCACCCCGGCACATCCAGGGGTACTCCTGTCACTGTCCAGCCCCTCCCTGCCCCCGATGAGGTGGGCAGCACCTGGTACAGCACAGGGACACGTGGCAGGGTTTCAGCCTCCTCATCACCAACCAGACCTGATGGGGACATGGCTTCTCTTCTGGAAAACAGCAGGGAGCTGTCACTTCCCCCCAAATTCCCAGTCACCTGTAAGGGTGCATGTGTGTCATGTGCTGCTGGCTTCTGACGCAGCCCAAAGCCTGAGCGTTTTCCAGCCTTTTAAAAATCATGTAAGTGGAGATCTAAGTAATTTTCCTTGTCACGGCGCTGGTTGAAGTAAACTGGAGAAGGAGCAGGAGCTCTGATCTATATTTCATATCCAAACAACTGCAGTTAATGGAGAAAACAAGCTCAAAGGCAGAGCCTGTCCCTGTGTTGTGTGGACAGGGCTTTGTTGTTTGGAGCAGCCTCTGGGATAACACCCAGCTGAGAACCCTCCTGGCTGCAGAGCCTCTGCTGCCAGAGCTGGGCTTCACCCCTAATGGAGTGGAATGCCTCTTTTCTGAGTGGCATTTCCATGATTTCTGATAATTGCTGCTTAAGCTTTTTTCCTTCTTTTGAGGAGCATCTTGTCTGTGCTCTCAGGGTTGGCAGCACCAGTCTGGCACTGGCACATTCCACGTGCTGTCCTCGGGGGGCAGCTGATGGAGAGGGGCTTTGCCCACGCCTGTGCCTGTGCCTGTCATGAGAAAGACATGCTTTTGTCTGTGGGTTTTGGGGTCAGGATTCATTTGAGAGTGATGTCAGTGCTCTGTGTGCCCCCCAGAGCAGGCAGTGGATGTGCTCCCCGGGCTGTGGGGGTCCCCAGTACAGTGAGGGACCCAGAAACATCCCTCCACCTGGCTGGGAGTCTGGGGCTTGCTGAGGGGCATGGTTTGGGGGGTCTTCTGACCTTGGGGAAGGTTCACCTGGATGCCATGCTCGGAGCAGGGGTGAGGTCCTACCTGTCGTCCTGCCTACCTGCAGCCCCACCTGCCATCCTGACCCGACATTCTCACTCTCCCTCCAGGTTTAAGCTGCTGAGCCAGGAGGAGGGGGAGTATTTCAACGTCCCAGTGCCTCCCGAGGGAGAAGAAGGAAACGAGGAACTGAGGCAGAAATTTGAGGTGAATTGATTTTTGTTGGACTCAGGTGTTTTCTTTGCTGCCTGCCTGCAGTGCCCTCAGCAAGGGGCCTTCCCTGCCAGCTCTTTCCCTGGCAGCACAGGGAACATGGAGTAGGGTCCAACTCCCCACAGAGGCTTCAAGGAGAAATGTCTATTTACTACTTAATAAGCCGTGGAAGATCTTGCTGAACGATTGATCCAGACATTGCTGAGTTAACAGGTCTTTGCCATTTCTCAGTGTAGCTAAAATCTCCCCAGAACCTTGGGAATGAGCATGGTACATCTGGAGACTTACATGCAATGAGCCATACATAAAAGAATTGCCCTTATGGTTATCAGCATGAACTCCATAATTGTAGCAGAGACTGGAGTTCTCCTTTCTTTTTTTATCTTATTTATATACAACTTTCCTGAATATACAAGAAAGGACAGTTCTAACACAACAGTTAGCTACAAACAATGGTTGTTGGCTCTATAAAAAACTAACAACTGTCTTCTGTTGCATTTCATGATGTTCCAGTGGTATTAAAATGCTGTGTTGGAAGTCAGATGATGAGTTTTCTACAGATCAGAAAACACACAGTCCAGAGGTGCCAGAGTACACCCATGCCCTGACCTTGATGTGTCTCCCCTCCTCCCGTGTGAGGAAGTCAGTGTTACAGGCAGGGGATCCCCTTCCAGCTGGGCCATGGCTGGTGCTGGTGTTGGGAGGGAGGAGTGGAGTGTGCTGGAGCCTGGCAGGGAGGACACAGTGCCAGCCTGGGGGACACGGAGCTGCCTGGAAGCTTGTGGAGCTGCTGCCAGAGCCATGCCCCTCTCCACAGCCTGAGCAAGGTGCTGCTGTGCTCCTTGCAGCTGTGTCACAGCCAGCACGGCCTGGGCTGGACAAGGACCATCCGAGAGGAGCCCAGCATGGAACCCTGTGCTGCATCCCGGCACCACATCCCGGCACCACATCCCGGCACCACATCCCGGCACCACATCCCGGCACCACATCCCTGCACCACATCCCTGCCAGCTCTGCTCACTCTTTATCAGCCCCTCTCTGGGACAGCTGGAGAGATGGGGATGTCAGCTGCTCTTGCATAAATTCAGATGTAGTAAATTAACTGTGACAAATGGAGTTGGATAACGAAGGTCAAGTGCTTTTTTTTTAAAAAAGTTAGTGAGCAATACTTGGCACGCTTCGGTTGTAAACCTCAAAGAGGTCTCGAGATTGTGGAGGTGTTAGGAGTGCATTACAAAGAGGTTACAGGACTTTTGTGTTCACTTAGGGTCCTTAGAGATGCTTGACAGCAGAAGCAAGACCCTTCCCTTGGGAGTGCTGGTCGTTACATTGCCCCAGCTCTTATTCTGGGCTCTTTTCTGGGAAGACCTTCACCCTCCTGGCTAAGCCACACCCTGAGCCTGCTCTATCAGGGAGGCCTGGTTGTGTTTATGTCCTCATCTGATCTTCCTGAACATACTGTGATGCTGCATATCAGGTCAAGTGCTGGACTGACTGGGTTTGAATTGGCCCCTCTTCATACACAGCCTCAGGAGGGACCCCAGGACACCCCAGGTCTGGGTGCTGGTGCTCAGCCCGTGTCTGCTGGTGCTGGGCCTGAGGCTGGATGGTTTGCTGAGATGGAGCAAAAGAAAATCCTCTTCTTTCCCCCTCTTTGATCATCCTCTCTGGATGATCTTTAAGGTCCCTCCAACCCAAATCATTCTGTGGTTCTGTGATTTGGTTGGGCTCAATGAGACATGTTTGGCTGTGTCAGAGCTGCTGTTGGTCACCTGAGCTGGTTGTCAATACAGCACCTGCCTGGGTCTCCCTGTCCTTTGGGGATGCTGGAAAAGCCTGAAGATGACTCTGAGGAAACCCCTTTTGCTTTGGGAGACGTGACTTTATTTCCTTTTCGCTGTATGAATATTTTCCCACTGGGAAGCAGATGGGATGTGTGTGGCTCCAGTGACAGCAGCGGGTCCCATCCTTGGGTTCCAGCCTCTCCCCGGGGCAGAGCTGTGGTCACACCAACGGTGTTTGAAAATGCCAGAGACCAGTCCTTCGGTTTTCAGCGCAGGAGCTTTTCAGATGCTCGTAGGTGCTGCAGGTGACCTTGAGTGGGGAATTCAGCAGCAGGGAGAACCTTGTGAGAACCAATTAGCAGCAGCAAAGGCTTGAGATTACCAGTGAGGTGCTATCTGGAGGGGCTGCCAGCAGCAGCCAAATTGAACCGCCGGGATCGGGTTAATGGAATTTCATGCTAGGCTGAGCTCGGCACAGGCCTCACACTGCCACACAGTTCTATAAATTAAAAGAGAATAAATTGTGAGATAGCTTTTTCAAGCAGTGGTTCGGCACATCAGACAGCCCCTGGCCTGGGGAGGAGGTGCCAGGACACTGGTGGGGTTTGGTGTTTAAGCATGGGGGGTTGTGGGGGTCCTCAGTGAGCAGCTGTGGTTGTGAGGGTGGTTGGGGGTGTGAGAGGGGGGCTCTCTGTTCTCTGCTGTTCCAAATAGATTTGGGGCTTCCTATGTCCAACCTGACCTGGCACAGGAGTGTGATTCTCTTCAACATCAGATATAATCATGGAATATCTCAAGTTGGAAGGGACCCATAAGGGGAGTAATGGAGGTGGAGCTGGAAAAGATTCCCGAAGCTCAGGATGGTGTTTGAGCTGGGAAAGGGCTGACTAGGTGGGATTTTGGGGGCATGCACTGGGGTTTATAACACCCTTTCTCCCTGCTGATTTCAGAAATGTTTTTTTCTTTTCTCCCTGTCCCGTGTCACCCTTGCAGAGAGCCAAGATCGGAACTGGGTCCAAGGCTGCGGATGAGAAGACAAGAAATGCCATTTCCAAATTTGACAACAACGGGAGCAGAGATCGGATGAAGCTTTCGGACTTCAACTTCCTGATGGTGCTGGGAAAAGGAAGCTTTGGGAAGGTGAGGCACCAAATTCTCCTTGACACTGTCTATATTTAAGACAAGTTTTGTGTGGCTGCTCCAGTGTGACCTGTCCTCGCTCTGACTGGGAGCACTGGTGTCACGGCGCTGGGAGCCCAGCTTGGCTCCCTCTGGACTGTGACCTCTGGGTCACAGCGGGAAACACCTGAGAAGTCTGATGAGACCATCACAAAAACCATCTGACCCCTTTTGGGAAGTGGGGGGCTGAGCTGTGTCTTTAAAGCTCTTTTTTATTTGGCCTTTATTTTTTTCCTAATAGTTACAAATATGTGGGATATATAAGCAGTAACAGAACTTCATTCTTGTGATAATTATGTGACTCAGAGCCTTCACTTTTCTTGGGGTCTTTCCAACTCTCTCATGATTTCCATTTGGGATCCCAGTGCTCCAGGGGCTGCTGGGGCTCCACGGGAGGTGGGTGGTTCTCACTGGACACTGGCCTGGTGTCTGCTGGTGTGATGACTGGCCCAGCACCACTGTCATTAGTGAATTCCCCCTTAATTGCAGGAAATATTGTTCTGCCAACAGACTCATTCCTTGGGCAGGTAGCGAAGATGAGGAGGGTGTGCAGGGGAGTGATGTTCCCCCATCACCTGAGCACAGGGGTGCAGCAGGGACACCCCTTCCCTCCCTCAGCCTTCTCCTGATGGCCGTGGAACTTGGGGAGGTCCCAGCCTCTGTTTGGGTGTTTGCTCCCTCCCTGGAGATGGAGAGCTCAGAGATCCATTTGACAGGTGGAAAACAGGGAGGTCCTGATGGTCCCCAGCACTCAGAGCATCAGCCTGGGGTTCCTGCCCAGAACTCGCTGTCGGACCCCTTTGCTGTGGGTTGGTATCCTGGGGAGCAGGAAAGCCTCGTGCCCATGCTGCTCACACAGAAATATATCCATGTCCCCTTTTCCTCCCTCCCAACACCTCATCCCTTTCAAACTCAGCACTGGCATCTGGAGACTGTGGCTGTGCATCGTGTAGCCCCCCCGCCTTCTTTCCTTAAATTTGAGAAACATTAGCAAACTCTTCAGTTGGCTCCGTGGCTTATATAAGGGAATGTGTGACAGAAACTGTTCCCTGGAACAGCATGTTATAAATATGCTAATTAGCGCTAATTAAAACGGCACCATTGGTTTCTGCGGGCAGAGGCAGCCTCCTGCTCACGTGTGCCTGCACTTCCCCGCGGCATCCCCCTGCTCGGGGGCACGGGCTGGCACAGCACAGGGTCTGTGCCTGCTCCTGGTCAGGGACAGTGAGGGCGTGTGCCCGGAGCCAGGCAGGGGGCACAGAGGGGAGGGAGCCCAGGGGCTCAGCCCCCTGCAGCCCTTGGCATGCCCAGCAGCCCACTCTGTGCTCGTGGCATCACCGTCCTTCTCCAGGGCTGGCACCGTGGCCTTCCCTCCTAGGGCTGGCACTGCCTGCTCCTGTGCTGGCTGCCTGCTGCCAGCCTCCCTCCTCCCAGTCCCTGCTGGCTGTGAGAGCTCTTGGACTATAACCACACTGTTTTAGTGAGTCTCTGTCTCTCTCTGTTAACTCTTTGGCATCAGGATCTCAGATTTACTGCTTGATATTTTCCTCTCTCCACACTCTGGCAGTCCAGGTCAGGAGTACCAATATGTTGGCCTCGGTGGAGTTTAACAAACTTGCTTTCTCTGTGTTCAGAATATCTCCAATTTTTATGCTGAAGCATTCCCAAACAATACTCTATATTACAGGAATAAATCAAGTTAAATATCAGCTTTTTTCTGCACCAAAAAAAAAAATTAAAAAAGAATGCAATCTGCTTCCCAGCGAGTATGCTGGCAGATGGAGGTCCCCCGAGCCAGGCAGCAGAGTTTAGGGGGTGGAAAATGGATCTGGTTTGGAAAATAGGGGCTTGGGTGTGCACAATCCTGGGTTGGTGCATTCAGCCCCAGGACACAGGGTGGCCCTGTTTGCTCCTGGTGCTCTGGGATCTCCCTGGGCTCCCCTGGTCGTGAGTCCCACCAAGCCCCCGGGACTGTGGCTGGTGGCAGCACTCCATGGGCTGGCATGGGCAGGGAGACCTTCCCAGGGAGGGAGGCAGCACTTGGCACAGCCCACCCTGGGTTTGCTTTGCTGTAATATAAATAGAGGAAAAGGAAATTACGTGGCTTGCTCATATTTTTGCAGCTAATCAATCTGTTGTGCTCTCTAGCTGTCAGGCTTTTGGGGGGTTTTGTGGTGTTTTGCTGAGCAGGGTGGAGCCTTTGGCCACTGCAGTTCTGGATTCCAGTCCAATGGAACACAGTTTTCATGTGCTGTGATAATCAACCACAATCTGTGCATGGCTCTGGTCAGGGCATCACAGACTGTGCTGGGGCATTTGCCTGTTTGCATCTCTTGGTATTTGAACACCTCCAGACATCAGGACACTTCTGGTGTCAGGAAGAATTTCTTTATGGAAAGGGTGGTCAGGCATTGGAAGGGGCTGCCCAGGGAGGTGGTGGAGTCCCCATCCCTGGAGGTGTCCAAGGTACAACTGGACGTGGCACTTGGTGCTCTGGGCTGGGGGACAAGACTGGGATCAGTCATAAGTTGGACTCTATGATCTTGGAGGTCTTTTCCAACATCAATGATTCTGTGATTCTTTAACACAGGAGAGGGGAACACAGCCCAGACATGACTGAGGGCTAGGGCAGTGGGTGGTTTCCACCATCCCTGCACTCCTGGGCACACACTTCACACCCGGGGTCCCCCGTGTGTCACCCGCTGGTTCTCAGCAGCTTGGAGGGTCCTTTTGCCTTTCACATCCCAGCAAAGCAGGGCTGGCTCAGCTGTGCTGGGGGTTGCCGTGTCATTGGGAAGCTGCTGCGTGAACCGTTCACAGCCCGTGTGTGCCCTGGAGCAGTTTTTTGCATTTGTGGTGGTACCCCAGCCAAGCTCTGCCTCGCTGCACAGGGGGGTGGGAGCTACGTCCCCAGCAAGGTCCCTTCAGGGCAGCAGCAGATGCCAGGCTCAGAGGCTCCCTGGTTTAGTTAACTTTCCTCTGAAAGGGTTATGGATAGCAGGGCAGGTCTGTATATAGCTAATATTGTATATAATGCCCTTACTCCCAGGTAACAGGTTTAATTTTCCCACAAACTCTATTCTTGGAGCAGTTGCTTCTTTTCCACCAATTTTGAACAGCAAAGCCTGTCTGCTTTTATCACTTAGAAATCAGCCCTGGTTTTAGCACCTGTGTACAGCACCTTGTAAAGCTCAACTTGTGTAAAAATGGTGATAAATGGAGGCAATGAACCAAAACAGTTCAGTTTGGGCAGAATCAGAAGGGAGGGCAGAGATGCAGACTCCACGTGAGGCAGCTGTGTCTGCTGCCCTGGCAGAGAAACATGTAATAGTTTGGGTTGGAAGGGACCTTAAAGCTCATCCCATCCCACTCCCTCCCATGGGCAGGGTCACCTTCCACTAGCCCAGGTTGCTCCAAGCCCTGTCCAACCTGGCCTGGGACACTTCCAGGGATGGGGCAGCCACAGCTTCTCTGGGCAACCTGTGCCAGGGCCTCACCACCCTCCCAGGGAGGAATTTCTTCCCAATATCCCATCTAACCCTGCTCTCTGTCAGTGTGAAGCCATTCCCCCTTGTCCCGTCGTTACTGTTCCGTGGCTGCAGGCAGGGTGTCCGTCTGTCCGTGCCTGTGTGTGGTGCAAAGGGCTGTTGCAAACATCTCAGGGAACCGGTAGCAGGAAAAGGCAAAGCCCAGAGCTGGTCCCAGTACCTGTGCCTTGCTGGGTTCTGTCCCAGCAGCACAATGAGCTGCTCTGGGCTCTCAGTGTTTCTCGAGCACCAGTGAGTGAATCAGAGCTCTGCCGAGGTCCCTGAGCCGCCAGCCCACGGCCCAGCCCTGTGAGAGATGAATTGGTGCATGGCTGCTGCAGTCCCACCCCGCTGATGGAGATGGAAATGTCAGCACCTGCTCCAGAGCACTTGGCTCTGAGGAGCTCCAGCGCCATTCCCAGCTAATCCTGACGGGCAGCGTGTCCAGGACAGCCGAGCTCCCCAGGGCCAGCGCCGGGGACGAGCCAGAGCCACGTGCGCTCGGAAGGGGCCGTTCCCTCTCCCACTGGTACTTTCACTCAAACAAGTGGGTGGGCAATGAAGACCTCAATCCTTGGGCTGTGTCCCTGCCTTGTCATCCCTGGTCCTTGGGCTGTGTCATAGAACAGAATCACAGAATCACTGAGGTTGGAAAAGCCTTCTAAGATCGTCAAGTCCAACCTTTCCCATAGCACTGCCAAGGCCACCACTAACTCATGTCCCCAAGTGCCACATGCACACATCTGTTAAATCCCTCCAGGGATGGGGACTCCACCCCTGCCCTGGGCAGCTGTGCCAGGGCTGGAACACAGGAGGGTTAATCCGGCTGTCCTTAGAGTCTCAAAAGTCATCCTGAGACCCGCTCGTGTTTCTTCTGCCAGTCTGCCCCAGCCTGAAGTGCATTTCAGTTCCACCCTATTGATGTTGACTTCACATAATTTATTTCCAAAACCCCCGAGCTGCTGTTCCCGATGTGACTGGAGGATTTCTGCCGACTCCTTCAAATGAAAAGCAATTCATTTCCAGCCAGCACTCCAATCTAATGTGATGAGAGAGTGCAAGAGGGAAAATGGGAGGCAAAGTGTGGTTTCAGAGTCGGTTTGTGTTGCTGGCAGCACAAGGAGCAGCTTAGGCTGATGGAGCGTGGTGGGTTGGGATGGGGACCCTCGCTGGGCTGATGGGATTAACCCGGGGGATTTGCACCATCAGAAGCAGTGAATCCCATTTACTGCAATAAATAAACCTGTAAATGGGTGAGACTGGCTTGAAATGAGAGGTTGGATGGATTCTTCTGGCTGGGAGAGGCTTTGGCTGGGGGATGGACCCGCTCACAGTGGGGTTTGGTCACTGTTGGGGGGCAGGGTGAAACAGAGAAGATTGTGTGGTTTTTTCCTTACTATTCACTATAGACTGACTCTTTTCCACTTTAAATGGTTACCACTTTGTAATTTGATGGATTCTGTGTCCAGACTCTTGACAGCCTCCCCGTTGCTGGTGACACTGTGAGGGTGCTGCCCTGGGCCCTGACTCCAGGCTGGGGGTGCTGGAGGGTGAGCTGGGCTCAGACATCAGCAAACCCTTGGGATGGGCTCCTCCAGGCAATGAGGTGGTGAGGGAGTAGACGTGTTACTCATTAGACTTGGTGTCCCTAAATGCTTTTGGCAATACCCCTGATAGCTTTCTGCATCATTTGGCACCTGAAGCTCTTCTCAGGGTTGTAACAGGAGCCGCAGGATAATAAGCAAGCCATTAGTTTAACTATTTAAGGTCAAGGCATTTAAAATCCACATTTCCCTTGATCCTGCACTTATCCTCCACCCTGAGTAGGTGATGCTGGCAGAGAGGAAGGGCACAGACGAGCTCTATGCTGTGAAGATCCTGAAGAAGGACGTTGTTATCCAGGATGATGATGTGGAGTGCACGATGGTGGAAAAACGTGTCCTGGCTCTCTCCGGGAAGCCTCCGTTCCTGACCCAGCTCCACTCCTGCTTCCAGACCATGGTAAGTGCTGCTGCCACAGCTTGTCCCTGGGCAAGGGGCAGGAGGGACTGTGGACCCTGAGCCCTGGGAGCCTGACCCTTGGCAAATGGATAGGCCAGATTGGATGGGGCTTGGAGCAACCTGGGCTAGTGGAAGGTGTCCCTGCCAATGGCACAGGTAGAACTGGATGATTTTTAAGGTCCCTTCCAACCCATACCATTCTGGGATTCCCTGATTCTCTGTACATCACTGCTCTTGCCAAAGCAGCCCTGTATTCTCTGCCTTGGCAACCTCACAGCTTGTCCACCTCTCTGGCAAAAGTGTCTCCATGACAAAATGTGTGAAACGAGAGTGTAATGTCCAATAGCTGCACTCCCCTGAGATGTTTTCATCAGGGAGCTGTTCATGGTGTTAGTAGTGATTTCCCAGCCCCTCAGGCACCCCCAGCCCACAATGTCCCTTATGATTCAATTGCCAAGTGCTGCAATTTTTCCTAGAACTCATCCCTGTGATCAAAACCCTGAGTAAAGGGAGAAACCTAATCCAAACCACAGGAAATCCAGTTTGAAATGGGCATGTGATTGGGTTTGTATGAGTCAGGAGTGGAGAAGGGGACAGGGGACCTCTAACACAATCCCTGCCCAGCCCTCAAGCAACCTGTGAATGAGAATGTCCAGGCCTGTGTCAGTGGGAGCTGGGAGAGGGAATCAGCAGAGTCCTTTAGAACGATGACAATGCTTTCCAGGAGGATTACATTTTAATATTATTCCAGAAATTTCATTTACCAAACACACTGAGTGTTTAAAGCCTGCGGCCTGGCTTTGCAGCACAGTAATCAGAAATGTGGCAGGAGCAGCTATTTCACACGGCATCTCACTGGCATCTGAAGTGAGTCAGCGCGGGATTATTCCTGGCAGACCTATAGTAGCTTAATAGTAATCGTATTTGTAATGTAATCAAAATGTATAGCAGGGTGTATTATCAAACACTGGCACAAAGCACTTTGATTTCTGGGAGCACAGTCCAGAGCACAATTCTCAGCCGAGGCTGTTGGCTCAGCGGCTTCGGGAGAGACACGAGCCCTAAATCTGTGTTAAAGAAAGAGTGAAGATGAGCAGTGAGAGAGAGAGCTCCTGCCTGGGGCTGAAGGGCAAGAGATGCCTGTGCTGGCATGTCCTGGAGTGCTCTGCCTTGAAAGATCCCAGTGAGATCCTGGGCTCCAGGGAAGGGTGTGAGCCAGGGGTCCCTAGGTGTCCCCAGGTAAGCTGTGCCTTCACTGGTGACCTTGGTTCCCTCTGGGGCACAGCACAAAGGGCACAGCACAAAGCAGCTGCAGCAACATTGAGATGGTAAATCACAGGAGCACAGAATCCTGGAATGGTTTAGGTTGGAAAGGACCTCAAAAATCACTCGGTTCCGCCCCCTGCCATGGGCAGGGACCCTCTCCAACCTGGCCTTGGACACTTCCAGGGATGGGGCAGCCACAGCTTCTCTGGGCAACCTGTGCCAGGGCCTCCCCACCCTCACAGGGACGGATTTCTCCCTAGTGTCTAATAAGGGGGTGGATGTGGAGGGTGGGTGCTGTCCTGGCACTGCCACTCGTTTCCAGTGTGGGGTCGGGCAGGGGATGGACTAAACGATTAATCAGGTTAATAAGTGGTTAATTAGGAGAAGGGCACTGGAAGGAGCCTGGGAGCTGCACCTTGTCTGCCCAGCGAAGGGGGGTGTCACCGGCTCCATGCCAGGCTCTGCAGTGGGATTTACATCTCCGAACTGTGCTGTTGCTCAGTGAGTTTGGATGCTCCAGACTTGGACAGACGCCGTCCTTTCTGCCTCTGACAGGAGCCAGGACAGCGTTCCGTGCCCATCCATCCCTCCCTCCCAGCCCGTGGGCTGCCCAGCCATCTGCCTGCTTTACTCATGGCATTTTTCTCTGAAGCACCAGCGTTCCCTTCCCCACCCAAATGAGGAAAGCTCAGCTCCTGCTTTTAGAGCTCAGCTGGCTGTTTCAAGAGACCGTCTTTTTAATATTCTTCCTTCTTGAAGCCGATCGATATATTTAGGAAGCAGCTGCAGCCCAGCACAGCGTTGCTCTGCTCTCCCGTGGCTGTCACAGCCTGGCTGCCGTGGCTCTGCCTGCTCAAGGTGACATTGCCTGCACGTGCCTCCCCCGCGGGCTGGCAGGGCAGTCCTTTACAGAATGGGGGGCTCCAAAATCCCCAGACTGAATTTGCCCTTCTATCCCATCAGTGTCACGTGTTTTACACAGCCCAATTGCCCCTTTGGTGCTCTATTTAATTCCCTTTGGTGCTGCCCCCCTGTCCGGGTGGGCTGTGCCAGGAGGCAGGAGCCAATGACTCCAGTTCCTCCAGCTGGGCATCGCCAGGCTGGGCTGTGCCCTGTGGAGTGCTGGAGCTGATGACCCCAGTTCCTCCATAGCCCTTCTTATGGCAGTGCTCCATCTGCATCTGTTTGGATCTCCTTGTCCTTCCTGTCTGAAAAGCAGGGCAAAGCTTATTTAGGGAGGAAATGAGGAAATATTATGAAGTGTTATATAAAGCTGCCAACCTGCAGCTCTCAGTGCTCCAGCCTCTGTCCTTCCTTCCATGAGCTGGGATGGGGCCAGCCCAGGGTGTCCTTTGGCTCCTGTGTGTCAAGGGCACATGTCACTCCGTGCCCTTGTCCAAAGTCCCTCCCCAGCTCTCTTGGAGCCCCTTTAGGCACTGGAAGGGGCTCTCAGGTCTCCCCAGAGCCCTCTCTTCTCCAGGTGAACACCCCAGCTCTGCCAGCCTGGCTCCAGAGTGGAGGGGCTCCAGCCCTCAGAGCACCTCTGAACTCCTCAGGACTCATCTAACCATGTGTGGTTAAATGAGGTGGCCCCTCAGACCAGGCTGGGAGGAGTGAGGAGAAGGGATGCAGCTCCTTCCTGCCTCCCCAGCTTGATCAAGGGCAGCTGGATCCCCTGCAGACCTGTGCAACCCTGGCACTTCTGGCCCAGGAGAGGGCTGGGAATGTCACACATCCTCCTGGTGCTTGGCTAAGTCATGGTGGGCATGGGTGGAGTTTGGTCCCCACTGGAAGTGCTCGTGTCTCCTGTGCATCCCTTAATTGAAGCCATGCAGTGCGTGGGGAAATGCCAGCGAGGAGCTGCCTGACCAACTCTCTGAAAACAGATTCCGTGAAGAAGAGCAAACGTATTCCTGGGAAGTGAAAATCCTCTGGTTTAGGGATTCCTCCACTTGCCTTCTCCAGCGGGTCTGTCTGCAGAGGTGCAGAGCTTCAGCCCCGAGTGTTGCAAAGGAATCAGCACTTCTGGGCTCTGTATGAACATGAGCCCCCTGCACCTCGTGGGGAGCACAGGGATGATGACTGTATTGCCATGGAAATACAGATTGGAGCTACCCATCGCCTCAGTCCTTGTTTCTGGCCCCTGCAGATTCCCTGCTCTGATAATTCTGTTGTTAATTGTTTCTTTTTTCCTTTAGGATCGCTTGTATTTTGTGATGGAATATGTGAATGGTGGGGACTTGATGTACCAGATCCAGCAGGTCGGGAGGTTCAAGGAGCCCCACGCAGTGTAAGTGCAGTAGTTTGGCACCTTTGGGGTAGGTATGGGATGTATTTGTGTCATGTGGCTGGAAATAGAGCCCAAGGCACAGGCTTTGTGGTGCAATTCCTGGGGAGAAAGGGAGGGGAAACAGCAGGACTGGGAAGAAGCAGGAGAAGTCTTTGCCAAGGATGCTGGTACCTCCACCTCACCTTTGAGATACATTGCACTTGTAAATAACTGAGCTAAATAAATAAATTTATGTAAATGAAAGCACAAGGCAGGGATGTTTTGGAGGCTTCCCCCCTCCCTGGGGGGTGAAAAGGACACTGGGTGTTGGCTCCTCTGCTGGGATGGCCAACCTGAGTGTTAACTGGTGCCTTTTGGCTCCTGTCCCCCGTGAGCTGGACAGAGCAGGATGTGTTCCTGAAAGCCTTCAGATGCTTCATTCACTGTGATCGGATTTGAAAGGTTTTCATTTTGATTCATCTCCTTTAATTATCAGCCTTCCTTTTGAATCTCCCATTCCAGGTTCTACGCAGCAGAAATAGCCATTGGCCTCTTCTTCCTGCAGAGCAAAGGCATCATTTATCGGTAGGTGAGCAGGTTCCTCCTTCCTCCCCTCCCCTGGACCTCTGGCCAGAGGCTCTGGGCTCCCCATCTGCCACAGCCCCGGCCCAGGGCTCTCCCTGCCTGTGCCATGGGCAGGATCTGGCAGCTGCCTGTAGGTAGAATCACAGAATCATTAAGGTCAGAAAAGACCTCTGAGATCGAGTCCAGCCATCAGCACGTTCCACACCCCCAAGCAGAGCTGGGAGCCTCGAGGTGCCGCTGGTTTGGAGGAGGCTCCTGCTTTATCCTGGTTTATAGGAAGGCACCTCTGGTTCTCTCTTGCCCCCGTTCCACGTGTTTCTCTCCACACAACACAAATGCTGGCTGGCAGCCTGGAGCAGCTCCCAGCCCCTCAGGGCACCTCTCTCCTACCATTAACACTGGAGGAAGCACTCACCAGGGGCTGGTTCCGAGCTCTGCAGTGTGAGTGTCACTTCTGCTTCAGCCACTACATCTCCTTTGCCATTCCCAGTATGATTAGGGCACCCAGAGGATCTGGGTCGCTGCCACGTGCCAGACCAGGCTCAGAGGCTGCTGGTTTGGCTCTGAAACCAGTGTTCACTGCTCTTCCCTGCTCAGGAGAATTCCCAGAGCCCAGGGTGGAGTGGAGCATCCTAATGAGTGTCAGATACCATTAAGTGCCCTGCAAAGGGAGATGCTGGAGATGAAAGAAGTAGAGCAAACTTGACATGAGGGATGTTTTTTGCCATCCTCTGCTGTAGAGAGATTTCTTGGTTTGTCAGTCCCCAGTGCCCCTGCTTCCTTCCTTCCTCCAAGTCTGAATCCCAGCTCCTATCCATCTGCCTTTGGCCTGTTGGGGTTCTAAGCACTGACATGATAATTGGAAAAAGCAGCCTTAAAAACAGCAAGAGTGTAGAAATTGCACCAAAATACTGTTTGCTACAGAAGTGTCCTCGAGGCTGGAGCACCCACCTCTGAGTAGGGGCTGGGAGTTGGATCCGGGGCTCTGCAGCTGGATCCATCCCTGCAGCTCATTCTGAGGAGCAGAGCTTCTGGGAAGTTGGGTACCACAAACAGGTATTCTGTGGGTGAGGATCAGAGAGAAACACAGCTGATTTGTATTTCATGGGGAGCAGAGCACAGGTGAGGCAGGGACTTGTGCTGAATAGGGGCTTCTTCATTGCTGGGAGCTTTAAGTGCACCTTGATTTTCATAGGAGCAAAATAACAAAATCAATTCAACCCATCCCCTGCCAGATGAGGATTTTCCATCATACACTTCAAAGTGCTGTGCCCAGCATGGTGTTCCTGTGGGTTAAAAGTAAAATAAACACTCCATCCTGACAGATCTCTGACTTATTATTACTCATTTCCCCTGCAAAGAGTCTGGGGTGTGAGACAAAGCTGGAGGTCAGCAGTCCAGCAGACCTCCGGGAGTCGGGAGACTCGTGTTGTCCCTTGTGTCACGGGTTTGCTCTCACTCTGCAGAGACCTGAAGCTGGACAACGTGATGCTGGATAGCGAGGGGCACATAAAGATCGCAGACTTCGGCATGTGCAAGGAGAACATCTGGGACGGGGTGACCACCAAGACCTTCTGTGGCACTCCGGACTACATCGCACCCGAGGTGAGCTGGGCAGGGCGGCCGCTGCTCCGGGCACGTCCCGGCAGCCTCCCTGGTGCTCCTCCCACGGGACAGCCTTGCTTTGGGCAGAAACAGGGACATTAAGGAGTTCACTATCAGCCTGGGAAGTTCATCCCCTCAGCACTGTCCATCTCCCGCTGACCTTAAGGAAGCAGGGATGCTGGATCTGTGTCTTTGTTGGACTGTTCCCTGCTTCCCCTCAAAGTGCAGCAAATCCTCATGCTGCTCTCCCTGCAGTGTGTTTTCCCTCTCTTGGTTTTTTCCCATGTCCTACTGGCAGCTCCACGCCTGTCTGACCCTTGGCACACTCAGAGCACCATGGGCTACTCCCTTGCTCCTGGAAAAGACGAACTCAGGAGCTCAGCTTTGCCCCTCATTGTGTGTGACACCTCCAGCACAACATGACCAGTGGGAAACAGGGAATTACCAGTGGATAATATTTCCCTGTGAAGTGGCAATCCTTAGATCTGTCCAGCTCACTGTTCACAGTGAGAGGCCATGTGTCTGCTGGGGAGACACTCCCTATCCGTGGCTCTAGATCACCCCAAAATGACTTAGCATTTGGTTATTACTGATGGGATGGAGTCACACGTGACACTTCCATGAGGTGCTGCATGGGCACAGTTGTGAAATTCAGGGGCATAATTATTCCCAGTGTCTGTTTCCTTCACGTAAAAACATCCCTCTAAAATCTTGTCACTGCTGAATTTGAAATAATGAGATTAATATTTATACATGTAAATATTTTAGAGAAAGAGATTCTCTTTGTTAGGACATCGATGCACTCGTGTGCTAAACAATGTTGTGTTTGCTGCAGCCAGTGAGGTTTCCAATTACTGGATCAAATATGTGTTCCATCCCCTCATCCCACCAGGATTAATACTGGGGGTGTTGGTGCAGAGCTGGTTGCTGTGGGTGATTAATGCTCCTTCAAACAGGACAGATGACCAGTTCTCTCAGTATTTGCCTGAGTGTTTTCACTTTAACTCTTATTTTCTTCTCCTTGCTCTAATTCTTTTTTTTTCCAAAAGAAGAACAGAAAATAGGAAATTAGGATGCGGATCACTGTGGCACCCAGGAATGGCATTAAAGCCTGCTGGCAGTGGGTCTCAGAGGAGTGATCTCACACCTCCTCTTTGGGAATAGCAATAAGGTTGTGGCACGGTGGCCACGCTCCAGCCCAGGCCCTTCTGCTGCTCCCTGCCTCCTCCTTTAGGGAGCTGCAATGTGCTCAGGCCAACGTGGCTTCGGGGTAAAACAGTCCTGTGATTTGCTTGACCCATTTTTAGGACTTTTCCTATTCCAAGCCAGAGCTCTGCATGCCAAGGTGGCAGGTCCTGCGTGCGAACAGCCCTGCGTGTGATCCCCGCTGAACAAAGCTGTTCCTCACCTGCTGGGCTTTGACCTTCCCCAACGGGCAGGTGGGGACTTCACAGGACAGAGGATTTCTTCTAAGTGCTCTTTCCTTTTAAAGGCCCTTATGATGTGAACAGTTCACACCTGACTTTCCCAGAGCGCTGGTAAAGAGCAGGTGGGAGGAACTCCGAGTGTGCTCGGTCGAGGGACTTCAGTGCTGAAACGTGTCCCAGGGAATAACCTTGTCCTTGCGACCTGGGCTGCAGCTTGGAGTCACTTTGCCTTGTGCCACCAGGTCAGACCTGGGAGTGTAATCCTGCTGTTCTCTTGTTTGCAGATAATTGCTTACCAGCCCTATGGGAAGTCTGTGGATTGGTGGGCGTTTGGAGTCCTGCTCTATGAGATGTTGGCTGGCCAGGTAATTGAGTTTTAATTGATTCCTCTGGGCTGTGTTACATTCCATTCTGAGCATACACTGATGTGGAATTTGCCATGCTGCTGTCACACAGCTGGGGCATTTTCTTAGGAGCTTGGGGTGACTCTGAGTGCAGCCCCAGGGACTGTGATGATGATTCACCTCCCTGCATGGCACAGCCAGGGCTGGGTCCATGGCCAAGGACCACAGCAGCACATGGAAGCTTAGGGACCCAGAAATGCCACTGAACCTGTGTCTGCTTTGCTCTAGGCCCCCTTTGAGGGAGAAGATGAAGATGAGCTCTTCCAGTCCATCATGGAGCACAATGTCGCCTACCCCAAGTCCATGTCCAAGGAGGCAGTGGCCATCTGCAAAGGGGTAAGGGCTGGGCTGGGTCCTCTGCTGGTTTGGGGAGGTGTGTGGGCAGTGGGAGCAGTGAGATCCTGCACACCTGGGGGTCCCAGCTCAGCCCCTGCTCCCCAGCGCGAGGGGATCTGACACTCGGGTGGGTTCTCCACTCCTAAAACTACAACCTGTGTCATTTGTGTGTGTGTACTAAAACCAGGTAAAAATAACACCCACGTCCTCTCTGTGCTGTTACACTGAGCAGAGATACAGCTGGGACTCAGGGGCTGCTCTGAGGGCTCAGGTGAAGTTCAGGGGGGAATTGGGGTGTTGGCTGGGAGGTGGGAAGGGAGGGCATCCCCAGAGACTCTGTGCCCCATCAGGTGAGGACAGGCCAGCTCTATAAATCTTTGCCTGAAATGAAAAATGATGCTCAGGGAAAGTGAACGTGATCCCAAAATAGTTTTTCTAAGATCAGATGCTTTCATCCTTCTGTTTAGCTCTGATGTCACCCTTCAAGATGACCTGAACCTCAGTGCTGGTGGTATCTCTGTGGTGTCAGGGCAGTATTTTCATTATCCTGTCTCTTAATCTGCAGTGAAGCTCTGCCTTGCCCAGCATCCCGACCTCTCCATGGACTGGGCCTGGTCATGACTTAAATGCAGCCTGAGTTAATTTGGGATGTGATGGATAAAGGCTGGCGAGGTCCCGATGTTGTTCTGTTGTGCTTGGGACTGAGCCTCATCTCACCCCCAAGTGCCACACACTGCTATAAATATGTGTTTGTGTAGGAATTTAAGAAATGTTTGCTTATAATAGTTAATATTGAAAATATCTGAATGTTCTCTCTCTCAAAATAGTGTTTCTATCTACAAATGACACATCCTGCGCTTCACGCTCCCACTGCGGCATTTCAAAGCCTCTTCCTGGCGTTGCCAGGATTCTGAGCTGGTGTTAAAGAGGAATATTCGCTTGTCCCATGGGGAAAAGCAGGTGTTCCCACCTGGAATGGGGCACAGGGAGGGGTGCTGCCCCACCACCATCAGCAGAATGTAGGAAAATCAGATCCTTAATTTAGAAACCACAGGGGTGGTCAGAGGGGGATTCCCACCGACTCTGTCACCGTCTCTCATCCTCTTACTGTGATGTTGGGGATGTAAAGGGAAAATCCAGCATGTTCCTGGTCAGGCAGGAGGGCGGGAGGTGCCTGGTGCTGCTGAGCATCTCTGTCCCTGAGGCTGGAACAGGGACCAGGCTCAGTGTCAGCTTTGTTTGCTGCTGCATCAGTCACAGTGTAGGTGCTGTAAATAGATGAGCAGGGACCGTGACTGCAGCGTCTGCTGGGTGTAGCTGCGATGGCTTTTCTCACTCTGGAGATGGGAGGCTGCAGGGGAGGATATTTGGCCACGCACCGAGGGTTGATTCTCTATAAATTCCCAGATTTTTTTTGTACCAAAGTGGTGGTTCCCTCTGTAGTACTGTTGTTTCAAAACCTCCTGACATTCTTTGCCACCACCAAACTGCTACACCCGAAAGTTGAATTAAAACTGTGTAGGATTTAAGAACTTTTTAGTAAGCTGGGAACTAAGTATGTATGTTTTGCCCTGGAACACAGTGGAATACATCTCAGTGAGTTGCACTGAGGCTGAGCTGGTTGTGTTGGTGTGTGGTAGGTCTGCCAGGAGGGCACAAACCTGGTGTTACATTAGTGCAGGGAACAAGCCACTGGAGAAGCCTTTGCCCTTACCCGTGAGAGGTTTGATCTTGCACTGCCGCGGTCTCCAAACGCATTTCCTTGTTCCCTCGTGGTTTCACTCCAGTGTGCTGGTGCCAGTCATCCCTGCACCACCCAGAGATGAAATGTGTTTGATCCTGAAAGCCTGGAACCGGCCTGAGCCCAGAGACAAGCATTAATCAGGGATCCTTGGCTGGGAAGGAAACTGGAGAGTTCACTGGCACGTGGCTCCAGGACTCTCCAGTCAGCAGCAATTAGTGGATCAAACGGAGCATTTCCCTCCTGTGCTGTCAGCTCAGATTTGTTTCTGAAGGCTGATCCTGGAACTGCTGTTTCCATGGGCAGGTAGCTCAGGTTTGGTTATTAGGAGCCAGACTCCTGTCCTAGGAGTGTGTGGGCACCGGCACAGACCCTCAGCCTTTTCCATCCCATATGGAGAGGTTTGATGGTGCCTGAGCAAATCAGCCCTTTCCAGGGGAACAGATTGTCTGTGACTATCAGCTCCCTCTTTAATCTCTGCCTGGTAGCAAAGGCATGAAATGGCACATTTTCTGCAGCATTTTGGGAATATTTACAGGTGTTTTAGGTGCCATTTCCCCTGGTGCTGGTGCCTGAGAAAAGCCCATCACAGCTGCTGTCCGTGCTGTTGCCCCACATGTTCAAGAGGCCAAGACATGTTACCTCTACCACCTTCTCAGGCTTCTTACTCTGAGATTTGTTGTTGGGTTTCTATTTTATAAAGGGCTGTGTGCTGCAATGCCAAGGGAAACTTGGTTATTAACAAAAAACGAGTTAGAAAAGAATCCTTGCTTTTGTTTTTGCTGCCACCTGCCCCCCGTGCCCTCCCTCCCAGGCCCACTGGCCATGCTCCAGCGTGGCTCCTCCAACAGGGACAGGCTCTGCAAAGCTGATGCTGATGCCAGTCACATCCTCTTCCTGAGCAGAGGCTGGAAAATCCCTGGTCCAGCCTCTGTAGCCTGCCAGGCCCTCACTGTTTGCAGATGGGCTTTCCAAGGGGATGCTGATCCAGGGAAGCCGTGCTCCATCACTCTCCCAGCTGCAGATGGCATCACGGCTGGGGGACAGGGATGTAGAGCTGTTTGCTCACAGAGCAGTTGGTGCCTCTGCTCTTACCTCGTATTTGTTGGAGTTTGTCTTTTTAGGGTTCTGGGGTTTTTTTTTCCTGGAGTTTTCCTTGCTTTCAGCACCCTGTTGCAGCACTGCTGTTAAAGATCAACTTCCCTGAGCAAGTTTGTTTTGTACCATCAGGGGTGGCAGGACTGACTCATATCCAACACCTGCACCCCAGGCAGAGGAGCTTGTGAGATCCCCATGGGGTGGTGTGTGCTGCCAATGGCTGCCTGGGCTGATGGGCTTATTTTGGTCTGAAAATCCTAGAATGGTTTGGGTTGGGACACTAAAGCTTATCTTGTTTCAACTCCCTACCATGGGCAGGGACACCTTCTACTAGACCAGGTTTCTCCAAACCCCATCCAACCTGGCCTTGAACATTTCCAGGTATGGGGCAGGCACAGCTTCTCTGCTTGCTTCTGAAACCCTTTCCTCAGCTCTCTGGCTGGAGCATTGGCATCTCCTTTTCCTCCCAGAGGCTCCCCCAGCCCTGGGACACAGAGTCAGACTTGCTGCAACCTCTGCACAGCCCTGGGACCAGTTTGAACTGCCTTGCTTTTAATAAAGCAGTGCTTTTGTTGCAGGTATATAGCTCATATTCTCCATCCTTATCAATGTCCTGTGAATCTCTGGAATCTCCATCTGATCTCTGAACATGGCTCAAACCCTGCCCCAGGATATTAATGTTGTACAGCTGCCCTTAATTCCTGGGGCCCCTTTCCCTTACTGAGCCAGTGAAGAGGAGAAGTTTAGATGATAAACAATATTAATGGACTATTTCTGCTTTTTTTCTCCAAACTGACTCTTTCATTAGAAATCCACCTCATGTCTGTGCTGCCGCGGCTCTGGAGGAGTGGGGGTTCTGCTGGAGGAGGGCTGATGAAAGTTTTGGAGGGCAGATTGTTCATCCTGAATGGGCAGTGGGTTTTAGAGTTAATTCTGCAGATGCTGAGAAGTTTGTGCCGAGTAGAGGCAGCTTTGCTCCCGTCCTGCCCCCCACTGCAGCAGGAGAGGCTGCAGCACCACGGGGCGCTCTGCCAGCACCCCGAGGTTGTTTCTTGGTGAACCAGTTTCATTCCCAGAGGGAAAGGGGATGTGCCCATCCTGCCAGTGCTTATGTACCTGCCACCTACTTTCATAAGCTGTTGTCAACCTTCCCTGTCCCCGGAGCTGCTCTGGCTTCTCCCTCGGTCCTCTGCTTGGAGCCCCAAAAGCAGGTGGAGCAGATGGGACCCCTCTGGGGTACAGACCCTGACTTGGGGTGTCCCGGGGCAGCAGCCGCACGGTGCTGCCTGTCCAGCTGGACATCACAGCTCCCTGGGGACGTGGGAAGCAGTTGGACACCCTGTGAGTGACCGTGTCTTCTCTTGCTCTCCCCCAGCTGATGACCAAGCACCCCGCCAAGCGCCTGGGCTGCGGCCCGGAGGGGGAGCGGGACATCAAGGAGCACGCCTTCTTCCGCTACATCGACTGGGACAAGCTGGAGCGCAAGGAGATCCAGCCCCCCTTCAAGCCAAAGGCTGTAAGTGTTCCGTGCCCCCTCTCCTGCCCTCCTGTGTGCCCGGGCTCTCCTCTAGGGTTGCTCCCGCTCGTGGGGACACACGGGCAGACAGGAGGGTGCTGCTCGTCCTGGAGGTGCCGTTTCTCTGTCTGCCTGGAAGATGGTTCTCCTGGGATCTGGCACGTGTCAGAGCTCTGCTGTGGCAGGACAACTTGGGGATGCCTGGTCCCACTCTGGCTTGCAGGGATGGAAGGTCCACATGTTCAGCTCCTGGACCCCTTTGTGTTGCAGCACTGTCTGTCTGTCATCCTGGCTCAGTCTCTCTGTTGGGTTTTTCCTCCCTTCTTCTCAAACTGACCAGGTCTCTCTTTTCTTTAATCTCAACTTTATTTTAGCACCAGATCAGCTCAGTCTGCCTGAGTGGGCAGTGGAGCTGAATGTGACCCCACAGTCTCTCTCCAAGATGGAAAGCTGGAGCCTGGCTCGCAGGTGGAGGGAGCTCTGTAGTGAGGGGATCCTGCCTGCTCTCCCTCAGCCCTGCCTGGCTCTGCCAGAGAGAGGTGCTGGGAGTGCAGCCTGGGGGGAATGAGCTGCCAGAGCCAAATGGAGGTGGAGGAAGGAGCAATCAGAAACCTGTTTGTCAAAAAAGATGGGAATACTTGACTGCTCCTTGTCCAGCCATCATTGCAGCGACATCTGACCATGTAACACCAGTGCAGGGGTGCAGCCTGAACCCCACCGGGGGTCTTCCTGCCTGCAGTGCTGTGGCTGCTCTGTGACTCCAAACTCTGTGTGATCCCCTCTCTCCCCGTGCTCTCCCTGTCCTCCTCCAGAGAGGATGTGCAGGAAGCAGTGACTGTGTAGGCTCAGGAACAGGGATGTCTCTCCCTGGTTTTCTCTATTTCTCCTTGCCACTGGTGGGACTGGCAGGGTCACAGCCATGTCCAAGGCTCTCTGTGGTGCTCCAGTTCCTTAAGGCTTGGGATTATTCATGTGCTTCCCCCCCAGGTGCCTCTTGGCTGCTGTACCCTACTTGGGCACTGGTGTCTCACAGAGAACTGAATCCACAGTTAATCTGATCTCCATGGCTGATATTTGAGATGAGGGTGGGGACATTGCATGCTCCCTTAATCCATCATCCTGGGTCACAACTGGGAGTCCAGGGATGCTCCATGTATTTACCTGAACCCTCCCCTATCCCACTGCCTGTAACAACCTCGTACACATCTGCTTTTCCTCTGCTTTACAGTTACCCTGTTCATTTCGGTGCTTAGAAAAGCTCTGCTTTCAGGGAACACATGGAGTGGGAGTCCACTTGGTGCAGGGTGCTCAGCGCCCTTAGCTCTGCTTCCTCTCAATGCCTCTTTGCTCCAGCAGCTCTCCCTCCTACAGCTCCTTTTCTGACTGATCAAACAGGAACAATCCACCCATTTGGTGGCCGTGTGGGAGCCTCCACAGCCCCATCTCCCTCCAGCACGTGGCACAGGTGGGGCAGGGGTGCTGACCTGGGCAGCTGCCAGCCATGCCCTGCCTACGTTTGGGGCTGCTTGTTTTGGTTTCAGACAGATATTTTTACCGAGTTCACTCCTGGCAATGATCCCTTTGCAGGGAGCTCCACGGGGTCCTGTCCTCAGAGCTGCTCATTTCCACTCTGTGCCCCGTGGCCCAGGCTGTCCCCACATCTGCAGAGGGATAATCTCCTGTTCTCCCTGCCTGCCTCGGAAATGGGGAGACCCAGGTGCTGGGAAGAAGCTGGGATGGTTATCCAGGGGTCTGGATAGCTGCCTGCTTGCCTTTCCTTGGGAAGGAAGGGGATCTTAAAGCCATTGGACCGTGTAGGAACAGTGCTACCAAGACAGCGTTAACTTTGATACCAGAGTGTAACAGTGAGAAGGGGTTGGGGCTGTTTGTGCACCCCGTGGATTTTCTGGGGGTGGGATCGGACCCTTGTGCCAGGGATGCTGAGGCACAAAGGTAAATCCATAGCTCCTGCCATTTCCTACCTTTCTCTGTGTCTGTTTTCCAGTGAAGCTGCTGCTGCTGTGTCCCCTGTACCTTGTCCCTCTCCTCCCCAGCAGGTCCCAGTGTCACCTGCCCTGGACTGGGGCAGAACGTTGGTGTTTGGTGTTTTGCAGTGAAAAATAACTGAATTCCATCAAAAGCACTTCCTCACTGCTCTTCTGCTTTAAAATGTGCAAATTTTGTCCTGCTTTAAATGTGTTCTTTCTTTAAAAATCCCTTTGACACCGGCCCTGGGGAGGGGGCTGGTTAAGCTGCCGGCTGTCGCTTCACCCAGCGGCTGGCGCCGGGAAAATTCCCCGTTTGATAGGACAGGGAGATTAGCAGCAGCTGATTTGGGATTTAGGGAGGATTAAGACAACTCAGGTACTTGCTGATAGCTGATATTTCTCCAGCAGTGCCTCTGTGCTGCAAAAAGCTGTTTCCTCCATGCCAGCAGTGGGTGCAGAGCGGAGCAGCAGGAGCGGGAGTGGGGTTTGGGCACTAACGGAGTGTTTGGGGGGTGACAAGGGAGATGTTGCTGCGTGTTTGTGACCTTCAGGGGTCCCACCAGGGCTGAGCACTGCTGCAGAGGAGTTGGTGCTGACCTGGCTCTTCCCCTTGGCTTAAGTCTATTTTCTTTTCTTTTCTTTTTTTTTAAAATAAATTAATGTCTATAAAGGTCAGGCTGCAGGGATTGTTTGTATCCAGAGCCACAAAATAAGGCATAACACACAAATGAGGGCTGGGTGTCTGCCCCCAGCCATCCGCTGATCCAGCCCATGCTCAGCCCCAGGAACACCAGCCCAGAGGAGCAGAGCCCCATTCCAATTGTCTTTAGCATCATTTTGCTTATCAGAGGTGTCATTAATTCATGTTTGATTTGAGCTGGTGGCTCAGTTCCTCATCCACACCCCGTCTCCACACAGGCACCTTTGCTTGTTGTCTTCTGCAGCAGCCACATTTCCCTGATGTTGTAGCATCACTGCAGTTTTGAGGGGGGTACTGGGAGGGCACAGAGGGCTGCTGGGGAGGGCTCGCTGTGCCTGCCCAACCCTGCTTCTGGGGAGGGCATCAAACCCCTCCCAAACGCTCAATCATTGTACCCCAAGAGGGAAATGGAGGCTGCAGCCCCTGCCTGGCTGGGCTGTTCCGTGCCCAGAGCTGGAAGTGAATTCCCAAGAGCTCATGTGTTGCTTTGTGCTTGATTAACCTTTATCAGAGAGTCAGGAACGAGACAGATCAGGGGCTGGGTTGTCTTTGGTGCTTCTGACGTGGGGCTGTGCTTGGCTGCTCCCTGCTTTGGCTGGTGCATAACAATTCCTTCCCCGGGTCTGCAGTTACCCTGGCAGTGTATTTACACTTCTCTGCTCTCCCTGTCTCTCGTTGAGATAATTATTGTTTTTGGTATCTAATTACTCCTTTACTTTACATAAAGCCTAGTGATTTGAAAAGTCTCATTTTGAAAGTACTGAAATCACATGGCAGAGCCCAGGATTACTTACAACAGGATGGGGGGGTTAAAAAAACGGCTTTTAATCTAATAATTTTAATTGCATAAATTAATTTTCCCCTAGCTGCCTTGAGTTAATTAATATTGAAATGCCATTTATAGACCTGGGTGTGTAAAAGGCTGGTTCCCTGCGTGTGGGGTTTTGTAGCCTTAGTTCAGTCTGTACGAGGTGAGTTCCAATGTTTGCATAAGTAATTTCCTAATTAGGTGGGATTTAAGGATTCAAGGGGCTGACAGTGGGCAGGTGGAAGTGCTAAGGTTAAATATCTCCTCTGGTAATCCAGTCAGGATTTGCTCTGGGAGTCCCAGGGTCCTGTAAAGACTTTCTCTGAGATTCCCCTGACTATTCAGCCACTGTTTTCAGTACATTAGGCAGAAACTTGGCTTTTTCCATAGGAGTTGGATGAAAGGCAGGGCCCTATATCAGGAGCCCCTGCAGCAGATGCTCCCTTTGCCAGCAGCAGGGATCAAGGGATGCACTGGAGCATCCCAAAGCACCATCATCCCTCCTGATGAGCACAGGGACGCTCAGCCTGGCCCCAAGTTCCTGCTGTGACCCAAATCTCCCTAAACACGGTTGCCAGAAAAGCCCTGATCCTCCCTGGAGTACAAGGAGCCAATTTTCCTGACCCAGAACAGCACCAGGAAGGTCAGACTTGCCCAGGAGATGCCTGCAAGGCCAGTGGGATTGTGGCTGTACCTCTCCTTGGTGCTGGGAACGAGGGCTGGTGGCAGCAGCATCCTTGGCTTCTTATGGTCCTTGATTGCATCCCAGGGATCAATGGAAAATATTTTATTATGCCTTTTGTCTCTATTTGAAATCAAGCAGGAAAGTGATAAAACACAAGGCCATCTTCGGAGCTGACAGGTTTATTTCTGCAGCTCAGGAAGAAAAGCCATTCTGTGCTGGCTATAAATATTAGACAGGACACGCTGGGATTTATGTAAGATAAATTCCCACCCTCCCCCTTTCTCCAGTCAGGGTGGAGTGATGCCTATACATTAATATCAGACTAAAAGGAGGCAGATTTTTCACAAGGTGGCTTTAGATAAATGTAAAAATTCATGGCATCTCCTGTCCAATAACATGGAACTTAATTTAGGAAGCTGTAAAGAAGGTGCTCCTGCAGATAGAGACCATTTGCTGCCTAGAGTGGCACAGATCCTTCCTGCTCTCCCTTATCACAGGGGTGGGTCAAACCTGGAGTCTGGAACTCCAGCAGTGCTGGGCTGGAATAACCCTGCTCTGTTCCCAGAGCCCCCAGCTGTCTCGGGACATGGAGTGAGAACAGCCAGGGCAAGGTCACCACCTTCAGACCTCAGGGATGGGCTTGGATGTGACTTCTGTAAACCTAATTTTCAGCTTTAAAGTATTGATTTTATCCATCCATTTTATCTGTATCCAAATAGAAAGTCCACGATTTCCACACAGCAAGACAGGAAATACTATGGATAGATGCAACTTTTCAGATTTTCCATCCACATATACTTAACTTATTGCATGATAGCTAGAAATTCTTGCTTGCCAATATGCATATTAAAATATATTTGTGCTTTCTATTGCAATAACTGGTAGCATCTCGTCAGGATTAATTTTTAAATCTTCCTGAGGGGGTTGCTCATTTGATTTTTTTTTTTTTATTTTTAATACTTTTTTTTTTTAAGACAGCACATTTCTTTGTAGCCAAAAGGCATCTGGTGCTGTCAGACATTGCACATGAGCTGCCCTGAGTGTCTGCACTGAGGTCTTCTGAAGCTAATAGGGAATGACAGCGGGGTTGGAAGGCTCTGGAAGGCTCCCAGGGTGTGTTGGGGTTGATGGCAGGGGCAGGTAACCCCTGCCAGGTGTGGTGTCCCTGGGCTGGTGGCTGGAGCTCTGCAGCTTTCCCAGGGATCCTGCTGGGGGTCTGTGTTATCCCAGTGCTCGGGGGGAACCGGTGGCCCAGAAAAGCCCAGCTGGGCTCCTTGTGTCCTGCCTTTGGCCCCCCGGCTTTGTGGGAGTGGCAGCTCCCATTTGGAGGGTTTAATTGCTGGTTTGATGTTGATGGGATGGCTCTGGGAAGGTGTTAGGCTGTCCAACAGCCCCACCACAGGCTCCTGCAGGGTCCCTGGGGCTGGGGCTGCAGCACATGGGATGCCACAGCCCAGGAGAGGTGCAGGAGGGGAGAAGGGCTGGACTCGTGTCTGGGCTGAGCTCGTGGCTGTGGGCAGGAGACGCTTTTGGGAGCAGAAGCTTAACAAAGCCAGACTAGAAATGTGAAGATGTGGCCATACTAACCTGAGGGGGAACCATGGCATTGGAAGGATGGGCTCAGGCTGAAGTTATATCGACTGAAGCATTACCCACTGAGCTGTTTTGTAGAGGTTTGAGAAGAATGTTCTCACTTGGTGCTATAAGGACGTATAAGAGCTGCCAAAGGAACGTGCCGTGGAGGCTGATGGATTTTCACACTGTCTTCCCTGAAAACTCTGAGCAGAGGAGGGAATGGGAAATGCTGAAGTTTACATGTATTTGTCGTTAATATTTTATTGAATTTAGTCTGACATTTATTAAAATTGCAAATCTATTTACTTAACAAATGAAAGTTAAACACCAGGAAAGATTGTGGCAGCACTTGGAGCGTGTGTTCTCTCAGGGGCAATGGGAGAGAGACCTGAGGGACTGGGATTTGCTGGCTGAGCAGCTTCTTGGAGGAAACAGGGCCCAGAGAGCATTGGCTGCGTGTGACAGGAGGGAGAGTCCCCAGCCCTTGGAGCAGAGGAGGCTGTTTATGGGGATGTGACGTGTGACAGGCAGGAACTGAGCCTGGGCTGGAGCTGAGCAGTGACCTGGCACCCACTGATGTGAACTACTGCTCTTGTTAGTCCAGTGAATCACGACCCAGAGCCTGGGCTGTTCCAGGGCCCTTGTTCTCATTGCACCCCATCCCATTCCTGCTGCAGCCGCTTCCCGTGGCACTGCCGGGGCTGTGCCAGTCCCTGGCTGTGCCATGCCATGCCATGCCAGCACCCTGTGACTAACAAGGTGTGTTTTGCACCTTTTCCTGTCCTGACGTGGCTGTGCTGCGACAGGGGGTTGGTGCAGCCCCATCCCACCATTTCCTGCCCCACCCACCATCCATTCTTCTCTCCCTCTCATAGTGCGGACGCAGCGCTGAAAACTTCGACCGGTTTTTCACTCGCCACCCACCCGTGCTAACACCTCCCGACCAGGAAGTCATCAGGAACATTGACCAGTCAGAATTCGAAGGATTTTCCTTTTTTAACTCTGAGTTTTTTATGCCTGAAGCCAAGAGCTAAGTAGCTGTGTAGATCTCATCCCCACATCCATCATCCAGTCCCAGCTGCCGTTGTGGTGACATTTTCCATTGCGAAACTTGCATCCATGGATTTTCTTCAGTCCCTTACTAGAGTGACCATATTTCAAAGCCAGAAGAGTCTTCCTGTGATTTGGGGTGTCCCTGGAGGGGAGGTGATGTGCAGGAAATGCTGCAAATGGGCTTTTGTGATGGGTTTTTTTGGTAGAAAATAGGACCAGTTCAGTGGGTGATGGAAGGAAAACAGAGACACAGTGGCAATTGGGAGAAATCCCTTCATCATGTGCTTTAATTCCTGCCCTTTCATTTTTCTAGTCTTTTAATATAATCATGAAAATTTCATATTTTGCCTTCTTAGCCTTAGTGGCAAGTAAGTGTTTTTAATGGAACCTTTCCCCAGAGCCTTTTGGCTCCTCCCAAAACCTCTGGAGAGCCAAGATGCTGATTCTGGCTCCTTTTTTAGCTGTGTCCTGCTGTCTGTCCAGGCCCACCACAGCTTCCCTTCCCTCCAAAGATGCTTTGGGATGGCATGTTCCCAGTGCTGGGTCCCCAGCAATGGGATATGTTATTTAGGAAGACAGAGCTGCTGTTGGCAAAGATTTCTCCTGATTGTGCAGTTCCTAAGTGGGATTTTTTTAATCAAAACAAACAATATCCAGTGCTAAGTGAGAAATTTGGAAGAGCTGCTTTTGAATCCATGGTCACCCCAGTAAACACCACCAACACCGGTTCTATAGTGAAGCTTCCTCTTCTTTTCAAATGCCAAAGCAATTGATGGAGTTTGTTACCTGTGCTTTAAATGTGTCAAAAAATGGTATTAACCCAAATGGAACCTATTTAACTCTGACCAGTATTGTGAATTCTGATATGAGCCTTGTAAAGAAACTTGTTTCAACTATTAGTCCTACTCTTAAAAATTGCCGCTAGATATTTAAGTGGCCTGAGTTTTGTTTCTGGCCTCGGAGGAAACGTTTCAGGAAGGGTGAATTTCTCTTGAAACAACAACAATCACACCACTTCCTTCTATGCCCTTGCAGATGTTTGTGGGCTGTCACTGTATCAATCTGCTTTGACTTGTAATGTGCCAATTTTTTTTTCTGACACTGATTATAAAATAAAAAGTGAGAAACTATGTCCAAGAAACCCGCATGTGTTTGGCAATAATGAGTTTCTGCAGTTCAGTGAGGCAATTCCAGGAGTTGAGGCTGCACCGCGCCGAGGGCTGGAAGGTTCCCTGAACACGGGGGGATGCCGGCTCAGGGACAGCACAGGCAGCACTGGAACCATGACCTGTTCGGCCTCTACAGCCTTTGTCCCAGAAAAATGGAGGTGGGATGTGCTGGAAGCATCGTCCAAGCAGGGGATGATTGTCCAGTCCCCTGCACAGCCCACGCTGCGCAGCGACGGCCCCACTCACTCGTGGACTCCAGCATGGACAGGGAAGGAGCTTCTCTGGGATGACCCTTGGAGGAAGGACGATCTGGGGTGGAGGATGGCAGAGCTCTGCCACTTGGGAATGTCTTCCAATGCCTTAAGCGGAGCCGACTGCGGCATCGCCTCGGATTTCTGGAGACTGCAGAGGCGAGCGCCCGGCGTGTGCCGGTGACTCATCCCTGCCCCGCTCTCCCAGGAGCAGTTGTTCAAAGCAATTGGCAGTTTCAGCTAAAGAGGGATTACAGGTTCCTGTTAACCTCCCTCCTGAGTGCCGGCAGAACCTCCCTCCTGCCTTTGGGATTCCGCTTCTGCCAAGTTCTGCGGGTCTGGACACTGCGAGATTGTTCCGAAAGCACCGAACGGCGGCACCGACAGCACCGGCAGGAGCTGACCCCAGAATCCTGCACCTGGGCAGCCCCAGAGCTCTGCCATGGGAAAGGGGCTCAGGGGCAGTGAATAGGGAGGATTCCCATCACTGTGGTCCAGGCAGAAACACTGCTCTGGGCCAGCTGTGCCCGGACAGTGGGAGCCCAGGGTATCCCACTGTGCTCCTCATCACCTCCCAAAGTCAAATTGCCCATTGCTGGAGGCACTTTCAGCCCAGAGTGTCCCCTGCCCTCCCCTCTCTCCATACCAGGTCCATGCAGCCATTCTGTGCCTGTTCCCAGGCTGTTCATCATCTTGACAGAAGCCAAATTGCCACCGATTCAGACAAAATTCAAGGTAAGAAACCAGCAAACTTCACTTTGCTGAACTCAGAGCTTCCCAGCCGAGCCCCCAGGGAATGGGGGACTGCTGGAGGGGGCAGTGCACGGGGGTGGGCTGCCCTGAGCCCCCTCCAGGGCACGTCACTGCCTTTGTCAGAGCTTTCTGCTGCCAAAAAGCAGCAGCAGGAGGTTTTTCCCACCCCAGGGCCCCCAGGCTGAGCACTCTGGAGAGCTGGGGTCCATGGTGGCAACTTGCACCAGTGGCAGATGTAGATGTGTCATTCCCCTTTGCAGCATGCCACAGCGTTCCTCTGCAGGAGAAGCTCCTGGCACACGTTGGTTTGGATGGATGTGGCCTTCAGGAACCATTTGGTCAGTTCAGCATCCCTCTGGGAATGGAGCAGGAGCCCCGTACCACCATCAGCTCCCTGTGCACAGGCTGGGGTGCAGGAGGGACCCCGTGCCCACCCCCTCAGCAGCGAAGGACAGCACCTGCCAAGGACCACCCGGCCCCTCGTCCCTGGGGGGACCCTGCTGCCATCAAGGTGGGCTTGTCCTCACGCTTCAACTGCTTCACCCTTTGCCTGCAGAACTCTGCACCTGAAGGCGGCTCCTTCGCCCTGTCTCCCCTTCCCTGCTCCCACTCTGTGCCCCCAGATCTGCATCTTCTTCCTTCTCTGTGCTGGGAGTGGAGGCCTGGAGAGACTCTGACGGCTCAGGGACAGTCTGGGACTCACCACAGACACCGGTGCCTGCCCTGGGCTTTGCCACGTGTTCGAGTTCTGATGGCACAGCCACGTCCCGGCTCCTCTCCTGGCTTTTCTCTCTTTGCTCACTGAGCTCCATCCAGCCCTGTTTTTCTTCCCACCTCGTCTCCTCTCCATCACCCTTGCCTCTCTCTGATCCTCCTCCCACCAGGCTAAAGCCATCCTGATGGGATGTCTCCTGTGACGAGTGGGGTCTCTGAGCACCCCTGTAGGTCGTGCTCCGTTGGTGGCTCATCTCCCGAGGCTCGGTCTGCCTGCAGCTGTGCTGTGCTGCTCCTTGCCTGTCGGGGCTGGCAGGAGAACCTCTCTGTGCCGTGTCCTGGCCATGCTCCTGCTTGAGGCAGGAAGATGCCGATGGCTCTGCCCAGAGTTCTGGGACAGTGGCAGCTGCTGGGACAAAAGGGGCTGCAGGGAGGACACAGCATCTCAGCTGCCAGGTCCTTCACCAGGACAGCAGCAGGAGGTGGGGGGAGCAGGGTGTGATGTGGGACCTGCAGGACCCCCACAGTTCTTTTTCTCAGTTCGAGCTGACAGGTTAACCCAGGGTTGGAAATCCTGGTGCAGCAGAGCAGGGCCCCCTTCAAAGGCAAACTGTGGGAAAAATGAAAAAAAAATATATTGCAGGATTCTGCGAGGCACCAAATTTGTGACAGGGTCCTGCCAGTGGCACAGCAGGGGAAGGTCACCTCTGGCACAGTGTTGGGGTCTCTCTTATGTAGAGATATGGAAGAAGGGATGGAGAAGGTCTTTTGTCCCTGTTGGCTTTAGTAATGAGGCAAAGCGGAGCCAGTTTCCCGGCTGCCAATGTCCCCCCACCTCCCATTGCTGTGGATGAAGGACCCTGGGTGCTTGTTCTGTACCTTCAGTGCTCAGTCACCCCTTCAGCCACGGCCCTGTCACCTCCCACAGTGGGACACCCCTGAGCCAGGCGGTCTCTGATCCACACGGGTTTAGAAAACCAGCCCACGCGTTGCCAGCGCTGGCTCCGCAGTGCTGATAGCAGGTTCCCAGCACTAATCCTGACACTAACGTCCTTTTTTTTCCCTTTTTTGGCTTGGGTGTAGCTGCAAAGTGGTTCTTCTTATGAAATTAAAAGGAGAAAAGGTTGCTTATGTGGAATTTTCCTTCTTGGAGGTTTTGAAGTGCTGTGTGTTTTCTCTGTACAACCCTGGAGCAAATCACATCCTCCATCAATGAACCAGTGTTGGTTAACACCATATCATGACATCGTTCAAAAACCGAGCTTAAAGCAGAAAGAGCTCTCACAGCTGATTATTTTGTTTAAATTTTAACATTGTACTGATTGTTTTGAGGCATGTTGCTTCCTCCAGGCTCCTTCCTCCTGTGCGGTGCCAAGCTCTGGTTGCAGTGGGGGTTCTGCATGCTAAGAACTGCTCTGTGTTCTCTCTCACAGTGAACAGGAGAGGAGGGGTGCTCCCCCCCCAACACCCTCAGCTCTCGTGTGTCCCTTTGTGTCCCGGTTGTGTGTTCCAGGCCTGTTAAACTGGTGTTCTTCTCTTCTTGCTGGTGGTGTGGGGCTGCTTCTTTTGTACAGGGCGGTGAGTTCCTCATTGGTGGCAGCTTGAGAAACTGGTGTGGAATGTGGAGTGCTGGGGACAGCACAGCTTCCCTGGGGACAGCACGGCTCCCATGGCTGTGCACCCCTGGGTGCTGCCACTACCCCTGGGTGCTGCCATGCTCTCTTGCTCGCTGGCTCAGTCCTTTCCCAGTTTAACTCTGTGCTTTCCCTTTAACAGAAAGACAAGCGCGACACTTCCAACTTCGACAAAGAGTTCACCCGGCAGCCGGTGGAGCTCACGCCCACGGATAAACTCTTCATCATGAACTTGGACCAGAACGAGTTTGCTGGATTCTCCTACACTAACCCCGAGTTTGTCATTAACGTGTAGTCGCGGTGCCAGCCCTCTCCTCGCTGTCCCAACTCCAGGTCGCCTTGTACATACCGACACTAGTCTTCCGGGATTAGCAGTGCAGACACACATTCCCTCCCGCCAAACACGCCGACCGCTTCTCCTAGGAGGCCTCTCCATGTCCGTGCCACTCGCTAGCTTGGTTTCCCTAGCCGGAGGTGTCCGGGGTGCCAGTTACCGATCAGTGATACTTCTAGGAACTGTAGTTGGTGGTGACTAATAGAGTTTTCAAACAGAAATATACCAAATTGCTACAGTCTCTGTAATTTTTGCAGTGGAATGCTGAGATCCCAGTGACCCAGCTACTCCCAAAGCGTTGCTGTGGAATGCTAAGCATGGTTGATCGCTTAAAGCGTTGTGCTGAAGCTTGCAATGAGTGTGAGCTTGTCTTAGAGGAGCCTTTTGTTCAAGACATGGGTACATTTGATCAGTGTGGAAAAATCTGCTTATAGACCTATATTTTTCAATGCATTGTCTATAGGGTCAGCCCGGCTCTCTGGAGTGTCCTCCCCCACCATCCGCCTTCCCCGTGCTCGGGCATTACGACTCCAAAACAATCCCATGCCAGTTCTTGTAAATCAGAGCAAATCTTTTTCTAAGTGAAAGGTGGGGGTTTTTTTGTAACATCTGGAACAGTTTGCAGTTTTGATACGCTCTGTCAGCACTCGCATAAATCTTTCGCAGACACTGTCGAGATGTAACAGCTCTGTAAAGGATATTAATATTCTACCAAAACAGAACACATTTATATTCTCGGTTTACAATTTACCAACTGAAAACACGCCCAAGACCAAAGGGCTGCACTGAGGGCTATTTATAACGGAAACTTTTCTACTTTACACCCTCTGCTATTCTCTTCCAGGCTCCAAACCCATGGATTTCACAGGCATCTTGATTTCCCTGATTTCCACCAAAATTCCTGGGGGTTTTAGTCAGTAATCCAGGACCTTCTGCATAATTAAAAAAAAAAAAACTATGAATGAGAAGAGACAATTTTGTAGCTGTTTGTGAGGCAGAGCCGTGGTGTGTGGGAGGGCAGGGGTGGGCAGGAGGAGGCAGGGGTGAGCAGGGGCTGGAAGGAGGGTACAACAACAGGCAGGAGCAGGCAGACGTGGTCAGGAGTGGGCAGGTGGAGGCAGGAGCAGGCAGATGTAGGATGGGGTAGGCAGGGGCAGGCAGGAGGGGACGAGAGCAAGCAGAAGCAGGTAGGAACAGGCAGGTGTGGGCAGGGGCAGACAGTAGCAAGGGCAGGCAGGTGGAGGAAGAAGCAGGCAGGGGAGGTCAGGAGTGGACAGGCAGGAGCAAGGGCAGGCAGATGAGGGCAAGAGTGGATAGGGGGAGGTAGGAAGGAGCAGGTAGGTGTGGGCAAGAGCAGGCAGGAGTGGGCAGGGATGGTCAGGGACAGACAGATGTGGGCAGGGGCAGGCAGGGGCTGCCCATCGGAAGCTGGGCAGTGGCTCTGGCAGTTGGGCACACAGAGGCCTCTGGATCCCCGTCCCCACTCCCGTCCCAGCCCGGTCTGGCTGGTTTGCAGAACCCCCCTGTGTGTGTTTGCTGAACCAGCAGCGGTTCTGCTGTGCACAGCCATTCCTCCGTGCCATGGGGAATTGGGGTGGGATTTTATCAGTCAGGAGGAGTTCCATAGAGGAAATTCTGGTTGTAGATCTTTTATAAACATCAAGCTATACCTTTGGAAATTTTCTTTTCTTTTGATGATTCCTTGAGAACAAAGGCTGCGGGCAGCGAAGCCGATGTCCCGGTGCCAGGACGGGTGTCCTCGCTCCGTTACCAGCCACGGGCACTGTCCTGTGCCTGCTGGGGCGTGAGCCGAGCCCGCGCCCCGGGTCCTGCCCTGGGCTGGAGGAAACCAAACCAAACCCAGAAAAACTGCAAATTGTGCCAGATGGAGGAGGGTGTTTATGAGAGGCCCAGGCAGGCTCGGGGGCTGGGGGCTGGTGAGGGCTCCCGTGGGCCCGGCGTGTTCCCGAGGACGTCCCGCCATCCTCTGCAGCCCACAGCTGATGGCAGAGCATGTGCGTTACTGTGACCTTCAAACCTGTTGCTGCAGAATTAGTGTTACTTCAGTGGTGAATGTTTTTAATTTCCGTATCTTCGGCTCTGAAGGCGCTCCCAGGTCTGCCCAGGATGCTGCTGGAAGGTCTCCGGGGCTGAGGGGCACCCTGGGGCTGTGGGCACGTGCAGGGGCTGCTGCGGGGGGAGTCACATCTTTTCTGTTTAGGATTTCTGTGTCTGTGTTGGGGTGACACTCGTGTGTGGAGCAGGCGTTGCTGGACACTGAACAAACTGGGTGGCCCTGGAGGGGACCTGTGGGGAAGCCAGGGCTGGCACCAGGCAGCCTGGGTGGCAGCTTTGGGATTGAGATCCATGTTCTGGGGAGAGTTTGGCAAAGGCTGGGTCCTCTTCACAGGGCTCGTACCTTCATTATTCCTGACGTTGTCCATTCTGCTGCTTGCCAAACTCTTATTTCAAGGTTTATTTCCAGATGACCTGTTTCTTCTGTGGAGAAACGTGTAATGGGATGTGCCTGGCCTTGCACAGACACTCAGATCTGTGTGGACTCCTCCAAGGAAGGGCAGGGTGACAGGGGTTGAGTCACTGTTTACTGTAATTTGATGATTTAATCTTCACTATTGGATGGGAAGAGCAGAGCTGCAGGAGGATGCTCAGAGCTGAGTTTCAGGAGAGCCCCATTCACCAATCCCCAGGTGCTCTAATGATGGAGAAAGCCCAGTAAATCCATACCAGTAAATCCATACCTGGAGCATGTGGTGTCCCCACTGCTGTGTGTGTGTCAGAGCAGTGCTGGGGACAAGGGCACAGTGTGAGGCAGGAGAAGGATGCTCGTGGGGGACAGAGGTGGCACCTCAGCCCACTGATGCAGGGGGGGCTTGCTGGGTGCCCCTGGCTACTTGCTGCTGCTGGGGGAGTGGGTGCAGGTCTGGTGTCCCCCCTGGATGCAGTGGGACTGGCAGCAGGGTCCTGCAGTGGCAGAGGGGGAGGGCTGAGGGGGCAGGACATGCACTGTAAAGATGGCAAGCCCTGTCTTTGTGCAAGGC
This sequence comes from Pseudopipra pipra, assembly GCF_036250125.1. Classification (NCBI taxonomy): domain Eukaryota; kingdom Metazoa; phylum Chordata; class Aves; order Passeriformes; family Pipridae; genus Pseudopipra; species Pseudopipra pipra. Next base: position 16,094,145 of record NC_087564.1, read on the forward strand.
TGGATTACATCCTAGTGCTGCAGGTAAGTGGGGTTCAGGCTCTCAGGTGGTTTCCCTGGGACAGGATGGATCAGACAGTTCCACCTTGGCCAGTGACTGCTCTGTGCACAGAACCTGCCCCACTCCTGCTCCCAGTGCAGCTCTGTTTGCATGGGGCTGGGGACCTGCTGCTGCACTTGCCTCCCCTGGCTGGAGCCCTGAGCAGCCTTCTCATGCTGAGCCCCATCACCCAAGGAGTTATCGATTGATTTAATCCATTTAATAAATAAATGCGAGTTTGCACAGTGGCCAACCCATGTAGACAGAGAGCCTCAAGGGTGGAAGATGAGCAAGCACAGGGCAGTTGATGTGCTCTGATGATTGTGAATCCCAGAGCTCTAATCTAAGGGAAGAACCAGGAGAGTTCTAGCACAGAACACAAGGATCATGGTGTTCCAAAGGTTAGGATTGCACCTGGAGGGTGGAACTCTCTCCCACTGCTGCGGTCTGTGACTTGCCCACGGTGGCAGGAGCAGGTGAGCCTGTCTGACCACACGCCTCTGGATCCGTGCATGGAAGTGTCACCCAAGCTGTTTATTTCTGATCACATTCAAAGTGGTAATTAAAACAAGGAAAAAAAAAAAAGAAAAATGTTTATTGTTGAACAGTTTGTGTTTGTGCATTTGATTTCACCTGCAAGTATTTGATGACTTTTCTACATCCTAGACTACCTGCTGTGTGTTGTCAAACGGTTCTCATTAAGATCTCCTTTTAGATGGGCATATACTCTTGATTCGATTTGCTGCATGTATGAGAAAATAAAATATATAATTTTAAAGAAACCTTGAGAACTTGGCTTCTTTGCCCATGAGCCTCCAGGGGCGAGCCAGTGGCTGGGCATGCCCGAGGGTCCCAGCCAAGGATTCTGGGGCTTGGGGTCACCAGGAGGGGCCCTACAGAGCCTTGGCATAGCAGGAAATGCTGAGAAGTTGTAGGGTTTGGGTCAAAAAGCTGCATATCTGAACAGCTGGAGAGTATCAGCTGATGAAGCTGCCCAAGTGCAGGTCCCAGAGTGGAGACCTTCAGCTGCACTTTGAGGTACAGATGGACCAGGGGGAGCAGGGGAAGGTGCAGGTTGTTTGCATCTTCAGTTAATTGCTAATTAATGGGTTAATGCTGCTGCAGAGGCTCTTCCCACCACCCTGTGAGCACTGGTTCCCAGGCTGGGTAGCTGGTGCAGGGCTGTGGGGCTGAGCTGGTGGCACTGGGGGGTTGGGTGCCCAGCAGCCCCTCTGTGGGCACCATGCCTGGCAGCAAGGTCAGGGGGCTGCAGGTGAGGGCAAGTCAGGGCTCTGCAGAGCTGATCTCAATCCTCTGGGATCCCCCAGAGCCTGCACATGCTCCAGGGCCTGTGGGGGTTCCTGGCCGAGTGCAACATCACGCTCTGCCCGCTCCCAGGAGAGCTCCACAGCTTGTACCTGCCTTTCTCCATCGAGGAACTCTGCTTTTTTGGAAAATGTCCATGTGAAAGCTGGTGAGTGTGTTGGGAAGGGCTCCTCCTCCTATCTTTGGGGACTTCAGCTAAGCTTTCAGTAAGATGTCCTCATCTCTTCCACCTAGTGTGGCAGGTGGTCACTGGGAACCACCCCAATTCAACTGGGGGTGGGAAAACTGCCCTGCTCAACCAGCCCCAGCATTGCCCAGGTACCCCAGCATTGCCCAGGTACCCCAGCATTGCCCAGGTACCCCAGCATTGCCCACGTACCCCAGCATTGCCCACGTACCCTAGCATCCCTCCTCCCACTGGGCAGCCCTGCTCTGTCTGCCCCTGCCAGGCCCTAGCCCCTGCTGCCTCTGCTGCTGCACTCAGCCCCCAGCTGTGCCAGGGAAGGTGCCCCCCAGCCCCAGTGCAGGGTTTCGGGGTGCCTGGTTGAGCTCCTCCCCAGATTCACTGCCGTGCCCTTTCCCAGCACATCAGAAACGCTCCTGAGCTTTGCTTCTCTTGGCTTGTGTAAGTGAAACATTTGGTTTTGTGACACTTTCCTTAATTATGGGAGCTAATGACAAAACCATTGTGACAAATGACTCAGCTTTTGATAGTGAAGTTAATTAATTCTGAAGTTCCAGCCTCCATTGGAGTATCTGGAAAAACCCGATTAGGAAGTCTGCTTCCCCAGTGTGACACAGGCAGCAGGAACCCGGTCCCTGTGACAGCCAGGTAAAACCCTCCCCACTGCTGCAAGGGATGATCCACCCGGAGCGAGGAGATTAAAGGCCAGACATCCCAGTGCTGCCTCCTGATCCGTCTGTCCATCCATCAAAGCACCCAGGGAAACACAGCCTCATTAACGTCGGAGTGAGTGACCAGGAGCAGCTCTGCGTTGGGCGCTGACCTTCAAGAGCGTCTCCCTGAAGCCATCTTTCATCTCTTTCATTTGCATTACAATCCTGTTTGCCTCATTATTCCTTATCCACTTCTTCTTCAAAGGATTTAAATCAAATCAATTAAATTGCGGCGGCTGGAGCAGCAGTGAACCTTTCCTTGTGGCTCAGCGTGGTCCAGCCGGACCCGGCTACAGAAGGGGTTTAATCTTCTGCTATTTGTTCCTTTATTGCTTCTGGGGTACCACTGCCCACAGATCCCTTTGGTAATAGTCTGTCCTTCCCACCCATCCCATGCAGACATTCTCCACGGACAGGCTGGTCTTTGTATGACCTTGGGGAAGGGATTCTCTTGGCTTCCCTCACAGAGCCTGGGATGGGGGTTATGGGGAGCTGCTGAGCTGCCCAGAGCAGCTGGAGGAACCCTGGGGCACTGCCATAATGGTTGCTGTCCTGTGTCATCCCTTTCCCTCTTCTCAGCTTGTTTTGTCTGCCAGGGAATCAAAGAACCATGGAATCGTTCAGGTTGGAAAAGCTTTCAAAGACCATGGAGTCCAACTGTTCCCTCAGCACTGCCAAGGCCACCGCTAACCCCTGTCCCCAAGTGCCACATTGACATGACTTTTAAGTCCCTCCAAGGACAGGGACTCCACCACTTGACAACCTGTTGGTGAATAAATTTTCCCTAATATTCCATCTAAACCTCCCCTGGTGCAGCTTGAGGCAGTTTCCTCTTGTCTTGTTACTTGGGAGAAGAGACTGACCCCCACCTGGCTACGCCCTCCTGTCAGGGAGTTGTTGAAAACGCATCGGTACAGAGGAAAAAAAAGCTGATGGAATGTCACAAGTGTGGGCAAAATAACAAGGATTTAGGCACGCAGCTGCTGCCAGTGTGGTCGCCCAGTCCCCGGAAGCTGCTGCTGCTGGCCCACGCACAGCCACCCCTGCTCCCTCTGCATCTCAGAATAAAGAGGCTTAATCAGAATGGATTTCTGTTCCTCCCCTGCTATTTTTGTTGCTACTCAACTGTCGGAAGTCCAGCAGAGAGTGTGGAGCAGGGAGGGAACTGCACCAGCTCGCACTGAGTGAACCAGCTCGTGCCACCAGCAGCAGGGCTGGTGGCACATGTGGCATCACTGCCTTTTGTCACTCCTAGAACCCCGCTGAGCTCAGCAGCACATGACACAGGGGCACACCAGCCTCCCCACTGGAGTCCTGTTGGAGCCAGTGGATTGCACCCAGCACTTCCAAAGCATGTACAGATATAAATAATCCCCTCATGGGAGTGGGGAAGGACGAACACATGTGCCAAAGGCTCTGGAGCCCTTATCCCCTCACAGCCCCTGGGAGCAGGGAAATGAAGTGAAGACTAGGCAAGGCTGGAGCATCTCTCTGCATCGCTAATGACCCAAACTCGCCTTGTATCAGCCTCTCTTCCTTCAAGGAAAAACCTAATCCAGCTGGGGATTATTTCTGACTACTTACTTCCTGTCACTTTGCCAGTTTAAATGCAGCAGAGCTTTCATGGCTGGATTTGGGAGGACAAAGCCTAACAGATCTTGTGTTAGGACATTTTTGCCTGCAAGGACAGCCTTCTTCTCGCAAGAGTCATACGATCTTTGCAGTGTGGGCTGGATGTTGTTATTTGTTTCTACTTTGCCCAGTGCAGAAGGGTCTGGGACCAGGAGCAGGTGGGTGCCAATGGATAGGGCAGGGAACAGCAAGAGGTGATGGAGCAGGAGCTGGAGGAGCCCAGAGTGCCCAGGGCAGGGTGCCAGGCTGAGACCCTGCCTGCCACCATCTGAGCTGCAGAGCAGGACACCAGGGGCCCCAAATTCTTGTTCATTACAAATCTACCCTGGGGCAGCTGCTCCAGACAGAGCTCTGAGCTTGCTCTTGGGGCTGACACTCCATCCATGGAGCAGCGAGAGGGGTGCAGGGCTTGGCAAGGGTGCCCCCACCACCAACCCTACAAGGGCCAACACGATCTGCCATGGACTTTGCTTCTGTTTGAGCTCGCTTTGTTCAAAGCCTAGGAAACGGTACATGTGCACTCTGCTCACACCTACACACGCTGTGTTAAAATAACACAATTAAGGCTGCAAAATCCCCCACTCGCAACGCAATTTGCAGCCCCTCAGCTGTGGGTGGGAGATATCTTTGCTGCCTCTGCGCGGGCCGGGGCCGGGGGTGCTGCGTCAGGCGCTGCCCCACGCGCTGCGGGGGGAGCGGGGGAGCGCCGGGGGTGGCAGGATGGGGGGCGTCGGGCACGGCTCAGGCAGATGCCCCAGGGAAACTTGGGCTCTTCCTGTACTGTGCCCCAAACCACCTTTGTGGTACCCGTGGGATTGTTTAGGACTGGGGGGCTTATGGAAACGATGGAGAGTGGCTTTTTACATGGGCAGATAGTGACAGGACAAGGGGGCATGGTTTTAAGTTACAAGAAGAGAGGTTTAGATTAGTTATTAGGAAGAAATTCTCCCCTGTGAGGGTGGGGAGGCCCTGGCACAGGTTGCCCAGAGAAGCTGTGGCTGCCCCTGGATCCCTGGAAGTGTCCAAGGCCAGGTTGGACAGGGCTTGGAGCAACCTGGGCTAGTGGAAGGTTTCCCTGCCCGTGGCAGGGGGTGGGACTGGATGGGCTTTAAGATTCCTTCCAACCCAAACCATTCTGGGATTCTATGATTCTATGACCAGTGTCCCAGTGCAGCCACGTGCAGGGCTCATCTCAGTGTCCAGCCTGTGACACCAAGATGTGACCTGTGACCATTGTGTGCCACTTCAGCACCAGTCCCAGGAACTGCTCAGGGATAACCCCTCCTCAGAAAATGCACAGAAAAGGTGGCTGGGTGGGTGCTGCTGACCCCAACCCTTGTGGCCCCATCCTCACACTCCTCAGAGGGCTGTGTCCTCCCCCAGCCCACAGAGCACTGCCGCTCTCCGGATGGAAATGCTGAGAATCAGGAGCTGGTGCTGTGCGCCCAGAGAGCCTGGGCAGAGCTGCACCGCCTCCAGCCTGAGCTGGGAACCAGGCACGGGGCCCGTGGGGAAGCAGGGAATGAACCAGGGTGATCCACGGCCGGGAGCCAGCGGGAAGCCGGGGAGGGAGCGCGGCGGGGCAGCAATCAGCGTATCCTGCCTGGGGAGTAGCACAGACGGTGATTTCAGGTTGAGGAGCTACTTAATTTTCACGTTCTTAATTTCTCGGTACCTTCATAATTTTCTGTTTGCCTTTTTGGAGTAAATAACTAGTAATTCCATGCGAGTGCATGCAGATGAGGGCTGGGGAAGCACACGCCGTCGCGTAAATCTTTCGCTTTCCCGTCTCACCCGTGGCCCTTACAGGACTGTGAATTCAAGAGGTAAGTGTGTTCTAGGGCTTGTTGGAAAGGTCGTATGAGTCATGGGCTCATGCAACCGGCTGAGGAAAGTTTGAGGGAGATGAGGAGACAGTGGAGAGGAAGTGGACAGGGGGATTGACTGGTGGGAATGGTTCAGGAGCGGGTTGCGGGTATCAGGGATGTTCGGGATGAATTGGTGCTTGGGCAGGGGTTAAACACGGTGTCCCCGGGGCACGGACAGTCCTGTGCCAGTGTGGGCAGGGGCTGTGCCCTCCCTGGGTCTGCTTTGTGGGTATGTGGCCCCCAGCCCCTCGCACCAGATGCCACCCGGTGCCCGGTACCGGTGCAGCAGTTCCAGCGCTGTGCGGACTGGGGGGGGAGGGAGCCGAGTTGCCCCTTGCAAGGGGGCTGCGGCAAGTGGGTGTCTGCCGGGACTGTCTGCGGTACCGGCACCCTGGGGTGGGCATTCCCACCCAGTCCCGGTCCCGGTCCCTTGTTACAGTCCCGGTACGGTCCCAGAACCCCGGGGAGGGGTCCCCGGGGCAGTCCCTGTCACTGTCCCCGCTCAGTCCCGGCACCCAGCGGTAGGGTTCCCCGGGGCCGGCCCGGGTATCCTGGGGTAGGGTCTCTCTCCCGATGCGCCGGGGCAGTCCCGATCTCAGCATCCCGGAGTGGGGTTCCCGGAGCAGTCCCAGTCCCCGCCCAGTTCCGGCACCCCGGGGAGGGTGCCCAGTCCCGGTCCCCTCGTCCCCCTCCCCGTCCCGGTCCCCGGGCGCTGTCCCCGCCGCCGGCCGGTCGGTGCGGGCGGGGGGCGGTGTCCCGGCGGCGCAGCCCCCCGCGGGTCCCGCCCCCGCCGCCCCCCGCCGCTGCCTTGGCCGGGCGGCGCGGGGGAGGCGCCGGGAGAGGCGGCGGGAGCGCTCGGCGGAGCCGCTCCGCCGGGCTCGGTGCTGCGCTCCGCGGGCTCCGCTCGGGCCATGCCTGCCGGGCTCCCCGGGGCCGGGCCGCCCCGCTCCGCGCCGCCGCGGGGCCCCGGCGCTCCGCCGGCCGCGGGGGCATGAGGCGGCGGGCGGCGGGCGGCGGCGCCGGCCCTTCCCCTGCGAGCCGCCGCCGGAGGATGAAGCAGCATGAGGATGTGTGACAGAGGCGTCCAGATGCTCGTCACCACGGTGGGAGCCTTCGCAGCCTTCAGCCTGATGACCATCGCCGTGGGCACTGACTACTGGCTCTACTCGCGCGGCGTGTGTAGGACTAAGTCAACGAGCGACAACGACACGAGCCGCAAGAACGAGGAGGTGATGACCCACTCGGGGCTTTGGAGGACGTGCTGCCTGGAAGGTACCGACCCCCTCGGCCCCAAAACTTCGGGGGAGGGGGTGCATCGCGGGGCCCCCCACCCCAGAGCCGAATCCCCGGCGAGCGGAGCATCCCCCGGCCACCCGAGCATCCCCCTGCCCGGCGGCCCCGCCGCCCCCCGCTGCCGCCCTCCGCTCCCTTTCCCGGGCACTTGCAGTCGCTCCGCGGTGGGAGCTCGCGGGGGGCTCCTCCACGCGGGTGGCGGGGCCGGGGGGAGCGGGGCTGCCGGGTCGCCCCCGTGCCGGGCACTGGCACTGGCGGCGGCAGCCGCGCTGTGTCTGCCCGGGGATGCTCTCGGGGAGCTTCGGGCTGAGGGGCCACAGGTCCCTCTCCCGACCGGGGCTGTGGGAGTGGGAGCGAGCAAAGCCCCGCTGCTGCTGTCTTTCTCCCAGGCTGCACGGGCACCGCGTCCCTGTCACCGGAAAACACACCGCACCAGGCGGTGTCATCGCTGAGCCCCAGCACCAGAACCAGCCCTTCCCCTCCGAGCGGCAGAGTGGGGCAAGCTGGGCTGCTGCTGCCCCGCTGCATCTCATCCCTCCGTCCCACGGCTGGGCTGCCCCACGGCCAGGCTGCCCCACCACAGCTGCCTCAAGGCTGGGCTGCCCCACCACGGCTGCCCCACGGACATTCTCTTGCCTGCCCGGCCTCACTGCTCTTTGCCCCATTGCCTCCCTCCCACAGCAGTGCTCGGCTGGCAAGGCCCTGGCAGCTGCTGCCCTCCTGCAGCACAGGCCACACTTTGGGGCAGTTTTGCCCCAAAGCTGCTGGTTGAGGTATTTCTGAGCACCCACAGGCTGTGCTCAAAGATGAGCTTGAACAGAGCCAGGTGCTGGTACCTGCGCAGCAAAAAAATGGCTGATGGCATCACTCTGGGCCCTAACTTTTAAAATTAGTGGCAGCAGTGGGTGTGCTGTGTGCTTGAGGGGACCCGCCCCACTGTCCTGTGGGGCTCCAGGGGCATCAGGCTCCCCCAGCCCAGGAGTGACCCCTTCAATGGTGGGGGCAGACGAGCCACGGCGCCAAACTGCTCCTCCACGTTGGAAAGTTCTCGGTGAGTCATGGCCATGGATGCAGAAATACCCGGTCTCTTCCTGGTGCTTGGTCCTAAACCCAGTGAAGTCAGTTGGAGCTTTCTTATTGATTCAAGGAGGGTTTGGATCATGCTCTAATTCTGTAATAAATAATTTGAGATAATCTGTCTCCCCTCTTGGGCTGAGGGAGCCAAGGAGGCAGAAGCCAGGACTGTGAAAGATGGAATTGCTGGAGGCATGAGTAATTTCCAAAATTCTTGGGTTTGCTAGCTGTATTTTTTTTTCCAGCCAATGTTTTATGTTTCCCTCAGTGTGATCAATCACTGCTTTGGAAGGAGCCAGAGAGGCCCCACTCCCCTGGGCACAGCTCACTCAGAAAGGGCTTGGCAGCGCCATGGCAGAGCTTGGAGCTGGATCACAGCCTGTCACCCTGAGCCCAGGTGTGGGGCTGAGAGCAGCAGGGCATGGGCTCACCATGGGCTCAGTGCTCCCAGCTCCACATCCTACCCCGTGTTGGTGCTCTGGCAGCTGCTGTGGTGGCAGCGGGAGCGGGAGCCCTGCGGTGCCATCCCTGCGGTGCCATCCCTGCGGTGCCATCCCTGCGGTGCCATCCCTGCGGCACAGCCGAGGCCTCGCACTGGACACGGGCTCTGTCAGCCCCTGTGTGTGGGTGTGGGTGGCAGTAGGGCTGCGGGGGCTGCAGCACACGGTGGCAGGGCAGGGAGGGTCCCAGCCTGTGCTCTGGGGGAACACAGGGGGCTGGGATGGTGCTGGGGGGACTTGACGGGGCTGCTCGTCACCCTCCTGGACTGTGCGGGAGGAGCGTGCTGGTGCCTCGCAGGCTGTTAACCGGTGCAATGCTGGGAAGGGAAAACTTGCCCAGCTGAGCTGCGCAGAGCTCACGTGCTGGCACAGGGGAAGGACTGCCCAGCAGCAGGGCCTGAGAACCCCCAGCTGGGGATGGTCACTGCAGCCAGGGGAGCGCTGGGGGCTGAGCCCTGTACCTGATACATGCAGCAGGTCCTGTGTGATCCCTGCTGCAGGGCCTCGCTGCCTCCTGTTTTCTGTGCACTCACTGTACCAGGCTTGAAAAAGGGACAGAGGCTTCATCTCCCTGTGCCAGGACCGAGCTCGATCTATTGGAGGGGCCGGTTCTTCTGCGGTGCAGAAGATGCTCTTAGCACTGAGCAGAGCTCTGTGCCCGTCGGGAACCGCCTCAGCCTTGAACTTTCCCCCGCTAACAGGGGTTTAGTGTGTGTAGGGAGGGAGGAATGAAGTGCAGAGCCCCAGTGGCTCTCCCGGCTGGGCGCGGGGCAGATCCCGAAGCTGCCCGACGTGAGTGCCGGCTCTGTGCATCCGTGTCAGCCCCGGCGCAGCGCCTGCGTGGGAGCCGCACCACGTGAGCATCACAAGCCCATCGGCAAGAGCAGATAAATCTTGAATGAAGCCGCTGCAGACCCATGGAGAGACACCCACACTGGGAAACGCAAATTAGCGGTTGACTCAATATGTGGAGCCCAGGCAGGTGTTCCGAGACTGCTGGGCTGGGATAGACTGGTTGGATTTGCAGCGTTTGGATCCTAATTATTGCTTTTACAATATGCAAACGCTTAGCAGGTGTCCCCTCGTGTGTCCCACTCAGGCGTGACCAGCGCTGGTCGGTGCCTGTCCCCGTTGCTGTTTCAGTGTCACTTGTTTTCCTCTGTTCCTGCTTTGTCAGAAAGGAGGGACGGACATGGCACTTTGAGGAGAGAGCTGAAGTTGAGAAATAGCTGCCTAGGCTGGTGGTGTTTTTTAAGAAAGTAAAAGAACTTTGGTTTTCTTCAAACTTAATTAAATTCAGCATCATTAAATGCAGCATCATTAAATGCAGGGAGGCTCCATGTCCTCCCTGCTGCGTGGTGTAGATTGGGACTGGCTCCATGGCATCATGCGGAGCTGAAACAGGCAAAAGGAGCAGGAGGATTTGGCCAAGGCTTCTCAAAATACCATATTTTAAGGCGATGTGGTACTTTTTCTTTCCTCCCTCATTTCCCTCATCAGAATAAAGTGCTCTGTCATTTCTGGAGGAGGCCAAGCGTTGCTCTGCCTGCCTCCCTCACGGAGGATGCTCAGCATCCCGCATCCTTCTGGGGTGGGATGCAGGCTGGTTTGCAGGAGACACAGACATCTTATGTCCTGGAGCTGTTCCTCAGCCAAACTGTCCCCCTTGGACCCATCCTGGCCCCTCCAGTGTCCCCCGCAGCAGCTCCAGCGCGGCCTTTGCCAACTGGCAGTTCCTCCCTGCCAAGCCTGGAGAGCCTTGCTTGGGGCTGGTCTTTTTGAAGGGATCCTGTCTAGATTGAAACATAATACTGTGGGTGTCATCAGCTGACCCCACAGTTCTCAGGAGCCTGCCCAGTTATTTCTACACCTGCCCTGCAGCTCCTGTGCAGCTCAGGGTGTGTGGTGGGTGGAGGGTCTGTCAAACTTCCTTTGAGCATAAGAAATGATCTCTGATACCCAGCTGTCCCGTAGCCATGCAGCTGTTTGTCATTAATCCTGCCTGCTGTGACTCTGGCTGCTCACCTGCAGGTCACCTGAGCCCCCTTGGCTGCAGCCCCTCACAGGGAGTTCCCACCCCAGGGCCCAGTCCATCCCACCCCCAAAATGGAACCTGCTCTCCTGGTTCTTCACTGTTAATCCTTGGAGTTGGCTGTATACAGATGGCTGTTGCTGAATGGTCCCGTGGTACTGAGCTGCCCAAATTTGCCTCCCTTTTTCATTAATATCCCCATCAGTCTTTTCTCCGCCATTTCCCTCTTTCACCTGCAATTATTTCATGTTTTCTTCAATACTGTCAACAAAGATGTTGTCATAGTTCAACACTGTTCTGGTAACAGGTGATGCTGTGCAGGAACATCCCTCAGATGACAGGGTTAGTCTCTGTGAGCTCCCAGTCCCATTAATAAAGTGCTGTTGATTCTGTGTAATACAGGTCTTTAAGTTTTTCAGGAGAGCTAAATCAAATACCCTGTGGAACTCTAAATGTATTATGTCACCGACTTCCTTTATCAACTTAATTTGTAACCATATCAAGAAAAATTTATGAACTTTGATTAATCTATTTTCCACAAGGCTGTTTGACATTTTCCTCATCCATGGTTCCCACCTCTGCTAACCCACGGGCAGTGCCAGGGACACAGCTCCTGCCACTGCCCATCACTCCTGGCGTTAAACCAACTTCTCTCGTCTTCTAGAAATTCAACAGAATCGCAAGGCTTATTAAAATCCATTTTACATCTTCAGAAACCTTCTCAGCCTATTCTCTGAATGCTCCTGGGAGGAGGTTCTTTAGTCCTCCCGGTTCCATGTTTACACATCGCAGTCGCTGTTCAGCGTCCCCCCAGCTCCTGCTGGAATACAGGAGCCTATTTGTCTCCAAGTACAGAACAGAAGTATCTAATGAATAAATAATAATGTGTCACTTCTGCTCCATGACTGACAGTTGCCCTGTCGTGATCTGGTGGTGTTTTACACCGTCAGGAGACCTCCTTCGAACACAATGAAAGGATTCCTCCTTGTTTTGCTTTGACCTTTTGGTTACAGGTTTATTTTATCTGACTCCATCAGCTTCTCCCATTGACCACGTGAGTGTCCTGCTACTTCCCGTATCTAAATCCCTGATTTTTAATTTTTTTATTCAGTTTTCCATTCAGCAGGCCTAGCAGAGGCGTCAGGTGCAGGGAGGCACCTGCCTTTGCTCCTGAATTTTCCCCTGTTGGTTTTGTCTGGCTGGTTTTGGCTCTGCTGAGTGGAGGCATTAAGTTGGGCTGGAAGCGGCTGCCCTGGCCAGCCACCAGCTCTTCCCCCGCCTCCAGCTCTTCAGCCCTCTGAGTGAGGCCAAGCAGAGAATTTCCCCAAGGTGACAGCAAGATTGTTTCTGTTAGAAAGTTATTATCTTTAATTTTTAAAAGCGCCAAGCAAATGTCCCTGAGATTGCAATCACCCATGATGGAGCACTTTTTCTCGCTACTCATTACAGGCAGGTATTTAAGGAGCTGCTCATCCTGTTCCTCTGTCTGGTCGGTGTCTGTGATAGATTCTCATCAACACCCCAACGTGCCATCGAGCCCTTCTCCACAGTGCTCGGTCCAGCTCGGTGCCAGTGCTGGTGATGGTGTGGCTGTGGCTGCCAGGCTGCCCTCCGTGGCCACGCTGACCACCCTGCCCCAGCCCACTGACCCACCACCCCCGGCATGGCCCCCTGCCCCAGTGCCACCGGCCATGGCTCTGCCCAGGGGTGCCTGCTGGCTCTAGCACCATGGCAAGGAGAGCCCAGGGATGGCAGCTGTGCCAGCAGGAATGCACGGATGGGGACCATCAGCGTGGGCTGGAGGTGATAGAGGGGGAGACAGGGCTGGTCTGTACAGCCAGGCAGGTTTGGGGAGGTGGTGGAGAGGGGTTATTTGCTCTTTGTTACCTGAGAGCTGGGAGGTGTCGAGTTAACCTGTGTGATGGGAGCAGAGGGTGTGATGTGACGGAGGCACCTAAGGTGAGGTGATGGATGAAGGTGGAGAGGGACCAGTTACCTGTTTGAGACCCCCTGGTGGAATCACCAGGCTGCAGGTTTGACACCCAGCGAGCCTTTCTGCCAGGACAGCACAGAGCAGGGACAGCCCCCATGCCTGGCACTGCACTCACATGGGACTGGACACGTGCCTGGGCACGGGGCTCTGCGAGGGGTCGGGTATGAATGGCATCCAGGCACAGCCTCAGACTTGGGGAATCCCTGAGCCTCGCCTTGGTGGAGGATGTGCTGGATAAACGTGAATTACTGTCCTCTAATGGAGATGGAAATGAGGCTGGCTGGACCCTCGGGCTGCTCCAGACCCACGTCCTTGTGGCACGTGGCCAAATGCCACGAGCCATAAAAATCCTTCTGGACGCCGAGGGTCCCGTGCCACTGCCAGCTGGCACTGTGGCTGCAGGCAGCCGTTCCTCCGGCTCCAGGGCTGGTTGGAGAGTGTCCGGGGTGGAGCTGTGCTTCAGCTCGCTGCCACCAGCTCTGCTTTGAGCACAGGGTGCAAAATTCACCCTCCTGGGAGGCTGTGGTGTTTTCTGGGCAAAAATCACGACTTCTGGGGTGCGTTAGAGAGCTGGTTCCCTCACTGCCTGCGAGCAGCACGTGATGAGTAAAATGTATGCTGTGAACAGCTCAGAAAGAGGCATTTTACTGCTGCATAGGCGTGGTGCAGAGCCTGTCATCTCCAGAGCTGTTCCCGTGTAATAGAGGTGGAAGGCTGAATTTGAATGAGGCTCAAGTGGGTTTTTTCCCATGCAAGGTCACCAGCTCCACACCGGCTGTAAATAATTAGGGCTGGCTAATGAAGGCTGCGAGCCCTGGTGCTGGGACTGGTGGCTGGGGATAGCTGTGGTTTGGGGAGGATGCCCACAGATGGATGCTGGATCCTCTGGTCCTCAGGGAGGGGGGGACTGGCCGGGAGGTGCCAGTGCTGATGTTTGCTGGAGCAGCCAGGGAGCAGGGAGAGATGCCCGGTTCTGCTGCCGAAAGCTACCTGGACTTTGGTAAATCCCTTCTCTCAGCATGAATTTTGCCCTTTGTAAGGTGAGACCAGGTGGATTCATTAGTGTTCATCTCACATGAATCTGGAAAAGTCTGCCAGCACTGTGACCATAGGTCCACAGGGTGAAGACCCTCCTGTGCCCACTGGCGCAGCCCCCCTGGGCCATGCTGTGCTGTGGCACAGTGACTCAGGGTGAAGGGCCAGAGGTGGAGACCTGTGATGCTCAGCCTTTTGGGATGAGGTGAGGTGAGGGAGGTGAGGCAGCTGAGGCATTAAGCTTCCTCAGTGCTTCTTGTGTCTCCATGGTTCCTGTTCACATGGGTTTCACCATGGATTTTTAATGAACACAGTGTGCACTTCATGAATAGACATTAACCTCCTTTTTTGGGAAAATCAAAAATGCTCTTAAAATTACATAAATGCACTAACCCATAAGTCTGGGGGAGGGAGGGCTGGCTCACCTGCTGCCCTGCCCAAGGGGTCCCACCTGTGTGGGGGTTCATCCCTGCCTCACCTGCTGATGAGTGTCACTGGCTGACTCACAGCATTGGCAGGATGCAGCTGCCAGGTATCCACTGTCATTAACAGGGCACTGACAGGAGCTGGGGGTGGGTTAGTCCAAGGTGCCCACCCATGTACAGAGTCCCTGTGAAGTGCCCTTGGGGAGGTGAGGAGGGAGCAGCGCTGTGAGCTCAGTGAAGGCTTTCTCCACACGTCTGTGATGTTGGAGGAGGTGGGGAGGCTCCTGCCCACTGCCCCACTCCCTGTCAGGAAGGGTGGGCTCCTGCCTGCTGCTCCACTCCCCACTGGGAAAGGAGGGCTCCTGCCCACTGCCCCACTCCTGTGAGGAAGGGCTGCTGCTGGGCTACAACATCTACAACCCACTTCAGTCTTTCAAATGACCCTCGGAATCAGATTCCTGGAGCTGGTGGCTGCATTTTGGGTTAGTGCTTGGTGTGGAGGGGGGGTTTTCATGTCCCTCCTGAGGGTTCTTGGGTGGGTTTGCTTTGGCTGACTCTTCAGGCTCAGCTCCAGAGGTTTGGGTAGCTTTCCTTGGAGTGAGGACCCAGGAGCTCTGCGCAGTCCCACGCAGGCTGTGAGGAGCCGTGGCTCGTTCGGGGAGTGCGGCAGTGGCAGCTCGAGATAAAGGCTCTGATTAAGAAGACACCTGCTGTGATAAAGAATGACAGTGCCGGGGTGACAACGGGTGCCTTCTCCCCCGGCGTGTGTGTGCTGACAGCTCTGCGGCGCGGGGAGGAGCCGAGGAGGAGCAGGGGCTGCGTCCCGTTCCCAGACCTGTTACACAACCCTGCTGTGAAACACCCCTCGTGTCCCAGCCGCTGGGTCAGCCCGGGACACCGGGGATGCTGTGGAACGTTCTGATTCTACACTGGTGTGACCTTCCAGCCATCTACCTGCAGCAGGTATTTAACAGTGTCTTCAGGAGGAAAAGTCCAGGCCAGAATATCCTGCATGCTTGGAGCTGTCCTGTGTCCTTTGGTCCCTTCTAACCCAAAACATTCTGGGGTTCTGTGATTCTATGATCACTTGCCCAGAGGAGAAGGAGTGGAGGGTCTTCTCACATCAGGCTTTTGGTCCCTTTTGAGACGTGTCAGGACCTCTGGGCTTCACTCATCCCCTGCCCCTTGCAGGAATCCCTCACTCACTGAGGGACTGTGAGGGACTGTGCTGGAACATAGTGGGGTTTTTCACAGTCGTAGTGGGCAGAGGCAGGAGGAGGGATCGTGGCTGCTGGATGGGTTATAGCACATGATGATTTTCTCAGATATCGCCTTTCTCTTATCTCTGGACACCACAATCTACAGACAAACCTCGTGCTGGTGGGCAGCAGAGGAGGGCTGAGCCATTCCCACGTCAGGTCTTTGGCAATGGTAGTGTTTTATTGTGCAGAACCATAAGGAAGTGCCAGGGCAGGTGTGGGAGTGGGGCAGCTCTTTGTGCCATCCTGCCACGCTCCACAGGGCTCTGGGTATTTGCTCTTAGCCAAGTAGTTCGTATTGAAGGAGGAGAATTGGGCCTGGACAGGAGCCCCAGGGTGGGCACAGAGAGAGAGGAGGGACATGTGACCTCCCAGCCTTTCTGGGAGCTGCTGGGCACCCTCAGGGGTGTTGGCATTGGTGATGTGCCCCATGGGACTCAGGCACTGGAGAGCAGTGGCAGAAGGTGGCATTTGAGGGTGACATTTTGGTTTGTGCCTCTCAAACCCTCGCATTTCCAATTTCACTGGTGATTTGGTAATTGTCCCCTAATAATACCTTTACTCTCAGTTCGTGCCTGGAATCACAAGGGGAGGGGAGAGCACCCCCAGAGAGGTTACCAACAAGCAGTGAGCCATTTGAAGTATTCCTGATTTTAATTTGTTGAAATCAGCATTGGGTTGTGCTGCTGGCACCAGTGAGCTGCTCATGTCCTGCAGAACTTCCCCTGGTCCCAGGGATGGCACTTCTGTCCCCCTGGTGGGGCTGGGCTCCCTCCCAACACAGAGCAAGAACTCCTGGGCCAGGCTGGGGATGCTCAGCTGGAGGTTAAACAACAACTTAGGGTTATTTTTGCAGCTGTCAGAGTATGTGATGGATCAGCATCACCGATTGCATCACACAACGTCACCGCACGAACATTGCGAGGGGCTGCGGGAGTCATCGGCCGCCTTCCCCGGGAGCCTCCTGCCCCGGCCCGGGCCGCTGCCTGGCTGGGAAAGGTCACTGTCACTTGGCAGATTGTGACCTCCCGGCGGCTGTTCCTGCCGCAGCCCGGCTGTGTGTCCCGGCCACCTGAGCAGTCATTCCTGCCGGGATGCAGGGCATCCTTGCCAAATCCTCCATTTGCCTGAGCAGCCCGCAGCCCTTATCGCGGCGCAGCAGCTGTGCCGCCCGGCGGAGCGGGCTGGGAGCGGGACCCCGGCGTGCAGCCGAGGGAGGCCCCTCCAGATGGGGACGTGCTGCTCCCCCCTGCCCGCCCGGGCTGCTGCCGGGGGCTGGGAGCCTCTCGGAGCCCCGAGGCTCCTTCTCCCCGTGCCGGGAGAATCTCTTGTCGCTCCTCAGCACGCTCCAGCCGAGGATGAAAGTGTTCTCTGTACATCAGTCTTTGGCCTTCTCGCCAGCGTGAGAAGCTGGAGAAGGATCAGAGCGATCGCGCCTTGCATAGGAAGCAGGAAAGCTGCAGCGGGGTGTGAGACCTCTCGGCTGGGGAGGAGCCGGAACCGCGGCTTCTGCTTCTCTCACCCGGCGTCAAAGTGTGGTCCTGTGAGGGCACCGCAGAGAAGTCGGGGGAGGTGGTGTGCATGTTTTAAATAATTACAGATAATAATATTAAATAGGATCTTCTCTGCATATTGCCCCAACCTGCCCCAAGTCCCACCGCTGCCATCCCCCCCCTCCGCCCGCAGCAGCTCCTGGGCAGGGCCCGCCCGCTCTCCCCCGCGGAGCCGATCCCCCCGATCCCCCTGATCCCCCCGACGGAGCCCCGCTGCCTCCCCCAGACGGGTCCGTCTGGCTGCGCTGGGAATCGCGGCTCGCTCGCGGCTGAGGTGACAGACAGACAGACAGACAGACAGACGTGCCGGCGCCCCCGCACCTGAGCCATCCTGCCCCGGCACGGCCCGTCTGGGGCACCCCGGGCTGGGGCACCCCGGGCTGGGCACCGCCGCCACGGAACGGCCCCTCTGCCACTGCAGCGTGCAGGGGACGGCTGCGGTGACATCGGCCCTGGGGGAGCTGCTCTCCACCGCCGCGGCCCAGCACTGGGGCCGTGCCTGTGACACCGCCCGTGCCGCTCACAGGAGGGGCTCGGCGGCAGCCCCGTGCCTTAGCCTGGGGCTGGGCAGGGTACACAAGCTCAGCCAGCCTTTAGAAATTACTCGCCATGTCACTTTGAACAGATCTCCCCTCCAGGATGAGAAGTCTTCCAGAAAATAGGAGAAGCAGAACATCCCATGAGCTCCCAAGTTGGTTCCTGGGTGTGAGCTCAGCCCCGCTGGTGGCACAGGCTCGGCAGCGCTGCCTGGGCTGCGACAGCGCCGTCACCTCCCGCGCAGAGCCTGGAACAGGCTGTGAAATCCCCGGCTCTGCACAGCTCCAGCTGAGCACCAAAATGAGCAGATGCTTGTGATCTCTCCAGTGCTCCACTACCCATCTGTAAACTGGGGATAACAGAATCATAGACCCATGGAATGGTTTGTGTTGGAAGGGACCTTAAAGCCCATTCAGACTCACCCTTCTGCCATGGGCAGGGACACCTTGCACTAGCCCAGGTTACTCCAAGCCCCATCCAACCTGGCCTTGGACACTTCTAGGGATGGGGCAGCCACAGCTTCTCTCTGCCAGGACCTCCCCACTCTCACAGGGAAGAATTTCTTCCCAATATCTCATCTAACCCTGTTCTGTCAGTGTGAAGCCATTCCCCTTGTCCTATCATTCCATGCCCTTGTCCAAAGTCCCTCTCCAGCTCTCCTCAGGGCTGTTGTTCTCCATCCATTCCCCATCCAGCTCATGGTCCACACTGCCGGTGCATCATCCAGAGTGGGGCAGGTGGGTGCTGTCAGCACTAACCAGGTGGAGCTGCTGGGCTGCAGCTGGGACAGAGCTATTAAGGGGCTGCTGCAGGCACAGGTCTCCCTGCAGGAACATGCAGGGCGGAGCCATACTGAGGGCAAAGCCACATCCTGGGCACAAGCTGGAGATGAAAATAGGGGAGTGAATCTGCAGAGACAGCCCCAGGTAAGTTCTGGGGGGCTGGTGCTGGTGGAACCAGGGTAGGCAGCCTGGCATGGTCTTACTGTCCTCGCAGCTGGTGGCAGAGCAGCACCTGGCTGAGCAGCAGCAGGATGGGCTGTCTCTGTGATTGAATGCAAAAGAGGCAGAAGATAGAAAGCATTGTATGAGTGGTGAAGCTCTGTGTGCCATCATCTCAAGGGCTTTCCTATGTTCCTCCTCTCCCCCTTAGAGCTCTGTTTGGCTCCTGGAAGGGCAGAGGCATGGGGAACTGGAATTGTTTTGCTCCTGGAATGGCAGGGCTACCATGGAACTGGGATTGTTTCACAGACCAGAGTTCTTCCAGCAGAGTACTTTGTGCTTTGAGCCAGGTTTGGGAAGCTGGGGAGGTTAATGGCCAAGGTGAGGGTGTGAGCAGCTCAGGGACTGTGAAGCAGTTTGCCTGGGTCTGACCCACATTGGAGTGGAACTGGTTTGTAGCTGGGAAGGGGGTCCTGCTCCCTGCCCTGAGGGTGGCTGGATTGGAGCCTGCAGTGCTGGGGCTGCAGCGTGGGCAGAAACAGCAGAGCTGGAGACAGAGGAGTCCCACGGGCTGCCTGTGGGCAGGGGAGTGTTTCAGATCTCCAGGGCAGCTGGTTGCCATGTGTTGGGGTCTCTTGGTGCTATAAAATCCCAAAGTGATGGGTAATGGACAAGATGTACCATCCCCTGTCCCTGCCCTAGGCAGAGAGCCTGCTGCTAGTCTGGTACTGTCCAGGTGTTCCCAAGGGCAGAGCTCTCCCAAAGGCACAGGGCGGGGCGAGTGCTGTGCCATGGGAACGGCTCTGGATTTCTGGGCAGATCAGGAAGGCAGCTTTTATTTCTTAGAGGGAGAAGGTGAGGTTGGCGTCGCTCACTTGTTCACCAGCAAAGTTCTCTCCTGGTGCTCTGTCTGGAAGGAGAGTCCCTTCTTGTTCTCCAAAAAAAGCCAAGAGTGAAACTATGGTGCTACTCCCGAATGTCGCTTTCCCCATCTGGGCCGTTGGAGCCGCTCCCCGGGGCTCGCTTCCCTCCCGCAGATGGTGAGGAGGCGGCTCAGCCTCCCGGCAGGCAGAGCTAAATCCGGCGGTGCTGGATGTGCCGGGACCCGCGGCACCCCCGGCCCGGGGCGAGCCCGGCACCGGCGGGGAGGGGAGCGGGGACCTGCGGCTGCAGGATGCCAGCACCCACCTCCTGCACCAGCAAACCCAGAAGCACGATGCCCACTGCATTCCCTGGAATAAATAGGCTGTGATGGATCGAGGCCCTTTTAGCGCATCAGCCAAAAACTTCAAATATTTATACCAGGAAGATGTGACAGAAGTATAGATATATTTAAAAAAAGGCAGGTACTGGAGTGGCAGTCACGTATTTGAAGTTCAAATGCTTACCTTCAAATCGATGCTATAAAAGAGGGAGAATGTAATAAATTTAATATCAGTTTTTCAGGGAAAACAACCTGCCGAGCCTCCTCCCAGGCTAAATGTGCTTTAAAGATTGACTGTGCAGCTGTAATAACTATTGATGAACTGTAAACATGAAAAGATTCCCCTGCTCCCGGCCTGTCAGGAGCATTAGGGTGGAAATGCTCTCTGCTCCGCTCTGGAATGACTCACCGAGGCCTCGGCAAATGTGTTTATTTGTAAAGATCCTTATTTCAGAAATAGTGACCTTTTTAATGCCTCGTGCAGTGAGCTTGGAAATTCAAAATTGCCTTTTGGCAACTGGCTCGTCTCGCTGCAGCTCTGACAGTGCTTTCCATGACGATTTACATATTTTTAGTCCTGATATTCCGCACAGTGGGGCTCCTTTGGAGAATGATTTGCTTTTAGCAGCCCTCAAACTGCAGTGCTGGGCTGAGGCCAGGCTGTGCTGAGGGCACAGAGGGGCTCACTGCCTGCTGGGCTTCTCCGGCACTTCCCAAACCTCTGCCTCTGAGCCCCCCTGAGTTTAGTAACACCTTCCTTCAAACATGGGCTGTAGTGTTGGTCACAAATTTGAGCAGCTGCTTCATCTTGAAACAGGGAATACTGAGGGTGGGGAGGCCCTGGCACAGGCTGCCCAGAGCTGTGGCTGCCCCATCCCTGGAAGTGTCCAAGGCCAGGTTGGATGGGGCTTGGAGCAACCATAACCAGTGATCTCGTCACTCTGTGTCCATGGCCTGTCCCCTTGTTTGAGTCCTCACTGGTGCCACCAGGTACCATCCCAAGCACCCAGAGCAGCGAGGGGGATGCAGTGGCACAGCTCGGGGCTGGAGCAGGGGCAGGGCGGGCAGTGGAGCGTCTCCATCCTCACCCTTCCCGGCGCGGCGTTTCCAGCAGCTGTTCACTGCTCAGCCGGCTCCTTCCCCGCGTCTCCCCGAGCTCCGGGATGTGCCTGTGCTGGATGGGAAATGCCGTGGCTGTGATCGGTTATTTACCGTTCCTGGGGCCTGTGACTAACGCTGCTGCCGTTGTTGGGGGACGGGCGCTGGCACTGCTCCTTTCTGCTGCTGCTGCTCAGCCCAGTGCGCCGGGGAAGGACGTTTGGATGGTTTTCTGCTGTGTGTTTGCGCCTTTATCAGTGCTCTACAATTCTGTGCTGCTGATTTATATTCAGAGTTATGAATATCTCCTTTCTACTCTTTGTTGGGCCTGTTTTTATTTTTATAGCTGTTTACATATTAGCCAGGCAGTTTCTATACCAATACAAACTCCCATCGTGGTGATGGAGTTTGGGGCAAAACACTCTTAAATCATTCTCCATTCACAGTCGTGCTTTTATGCTTAAATCCATTCTCCTAACTGATTTGGCTTATAATTGTTTTCTGCTCTGTGAATTGACCTCTCAAAGCACTGGGAGTCTGTGCTGGTGCCTTGGACTTGCCTCTGTGTGCCCATAAGAAGTGTAATCAAGCCGTGATTGCTTGGACTTGAGCTGCAACTAGTTTTTAATTCTGTGATCCATTCCCCTTCAGCTGTCAACACAGAGTCGAAAATAGCACTCCCCTGTGCTGGATGCCACGCTTCACAGCTATGAAATTGTCATTTATAGGTTTTTTAGAAATTCAGAGGACATTTTAATACTGGTGAAGTGAAACCTCCAGCTCCCCATCATAACGCAGCTTCTCTCCTCCTTAGTATAAATAGGTGCTTAAGCAGCCTGGGGATGATCCGGCCTCTGGCACAGCTCGGGGTGTGAGCAGACAGCGGAGCACCCACTCCTACAGACTCTCTTGGTCTGAATTACTGGCAGCTTGTTTAACCAGAGGATCTCAGGTTTTACACTCTTGACTCTTGTTTTTCCCTCTGGTCCCATCTGGGCAGTTTTTATCATCAGTTTTCAGTGTTCTGGCCATGAAACACCACGTGGGTCATACTCACTCCTACAAATGAGTGAGTCTGGATCCTTCTGTTAATTGTCCAGCTGGTGGCTGAGATGGTAGAGTCATGGAATCACAGAATGGTTTGGATTGGAAGGGACCTTAAAGACCAGGCACTCACACCAGTAGTGGACTGTGAGCTTCTGCCAGCTCTAGCCAGTTCTCAGGAGTGGTGGGAAGGAGAGGATGGAGATGAGCCCAAGTCCCCTTTCCCAAACAGGCACAAGCTCCCATGGTGCAGGACGGACCCACTTTCCCCAAATCCTGTTAGCAAAAAGCTGTGTGGTCCAGGAATGTCCAGGGCTGAGCTGGCCATCCCTGTTACAGCCAAGGAGGAGGCTGGAAGGCAAACCCTTCCCAGAAGCTCATCAGTTAACCCGAGTGAATCTAAAATGTTCATTAAACAAGGAAGAGGGGGATCCTGCTCTGGCTGCACGGACAGAGGTCCTGGTGCCTCAGGCACTGGGATGCTCAGCTGGGGCCAGGGCTCCTGCTCTGCCCCATCTCTTACCATCAACATCTCCAAGCAGGCAAACAAACAAAAGATCATTATTTTTTTTAATTGCTAAAATTGTATTAATTTAAACAGATAAACTCAATCAGTGAAGCTCATTAATTTCTAGCACATGGCTTATTTACGCTGATTCTGGCTGCTCCAGTGCTCATTGCACTCTCATAGGAATGTCAATTACTTTTTAAAATAAAAATCAATGTTTATTCACTGTTAAAGATAAAACATGAAATGATTTCCTTAGACATGCTGATGAGTGCTCTCCTCCCCAGCACGATGTGAGGGCTCCCGGCATCAGCAGCTGCTGCCCGTTGCCATCGCTGTGCCACAGCGGGGACAGCAGGGAAGGGCCACCCTGGACCCCCACACTCACCTCAGCCCCCTGCACCTTCCTACCCGGTCCCGGCATCTCCCAGGAGCGCGGTGTGTCCCTGCCATGAGCTCCAGAAATGTAGAAGGATGGAAAGAGGAAGGTGGCAAGATGGAGGGAAGAAGGAAGCCCCGGGGAGCACGAGGGGAGCCCCTGGAAGCAGCTCCAGAGCGTTACCTGACTATTTTTCTAATGAGAAAACCCAGCTAAACCCTCGGAGCGGAGGGCTGGAAATTACCCATCAGCTGCAAACTTTTTTCTCCTCCTCTGTTATTCAGAATTGTTTTGCTTTTCTGAACTGCCTTGTGTAGGTTGCACCAACCCCACAGATTCCAGAATGGGAGATGATGAGTCACTGTCAAAATGTAGATTTTTTTTTTTTATTTTTTTTCCCTTTTAGCACCACCGAGGGAGTGCAGTCCCTGTGCCACGCGCCGATTGCTGGCACCTCGCGGACTGGAGCTGGCGGGAGCTCCCAGCCCTCCCTGGCGCGAGTGCCAGGCTGTGCCCGCGGTGTCCCCCGTGGGGATGCCCGTCAGGGGCATTTGCTGCTCCCCACACCCTGCTGAGCTGTCGGGAGGCACGGGGGGCTCGGTTCTTCCCCCCGGTGTGTGTTCAGGCGTGTGCTCGCGCTGGCCTTGGCGTCCGACCGGCACAGCGGAGCCACCTCTGCCGCCTCCTCGCTCCTGCGCTCCTTTCATCTGACTTGGGTTTTTTCCACTGTTATTTTTTTTTTTTTTTACAAAAACAGGAAAAAAGTCCTTCAGAACAAGCATATCTGTGTAGGTGCCTCTGCTCAGCCACAAACCACCACCGCAGAGAGGGGGAGAGGGTGTGAAGTGGAGATGGAGCCAGATTACGCCGGTGCCGCGGTGGGAAGCTGGTGTGGGGCTGCCGGGGTGATGGGGATGTGCTGCAGGAGAACTCAGTCCTGAGGAGGAGGATTCCTCCCACTGCCAGGTGCTGGGGAGCCCAGCACCCATCCCGACATGGGGAGATCCTGGCTAGAGGGTAGTGCAGAGCTGGGGCTTTTGTTGAATGAACACACAGGTTTTGCCTTAATTCAGCCACTCTCCAGGAGAGTTGAGGCCAGCAGATGCTTGTGTGAGGAGGCAGGTGACAGTAACAGTCTGAGGAGTCACAGATGATGGCCAGGACAGGTCCCTCACCTGGCTCCCCAAGTCTTCCCTGCTAACCCCTGGGGGTTAGCACCTCTTGTCTTTGGCTCCAGCAACAATTCCAGCTGTGTTGCTCTGAGCTGTAGGTCAGGGGTCTGTAGCCATCCCACCAGCCTTCCCTGATGCTTTTCTAAGCTGCTGTGTGTCTTTGAAATTGGGCTGTGTTGAAAATTCAGCAATGTGGGAGGCAAACAAGGTGCTGGGGGGGTTGCTGGGACCCCCACAGCCCTTCCCAGGGGTCAGGAGCTGCTCGATGCCACCCACTGAGCCCTTCACAGTGGCCACTGGGTGCTGGCCATGGCTAACAAAGACTCAAAACCCCAGGGCTCTGCAATCTCACACCAGGGACCTTGTGCAAAGAGCCTCAGGATTCCTCGCAGAGCCTGGAGCTGGGGAAGAGAAGGAACACAGATGAATTTCTTTCCATCTCTCCAAGCATCTGGGAGGTGGGTGGGAAGTAAAAAAAGATGAGCCCTGAAGTTTTAATTCCTTGGAGATATTTAGGTATCTTGCTCTTGTTACTCAGGGAGTGCAGACCCTGAGCATCTCTGGGATGTGCCACAGGCTCCTACCCCAGCACTTCCCAGCTCAGCTCCGACCTCTGGTTCTCCAAAATATTATTTTTCAGAGAACTTAGATCACAATGACTGCCATTGCCTCCAAATGGGTTTGGTGTAATGTAGTGTCTTTAGGAAGGCCATTACTGGAAACCACAACTTGGGAGATAACTCACTTGGATTTATTGGGAGGAGTAGAGAGCTGAGGGCTGGAATGTGACCTTGACTCCCCCTGGCTGAGCCAGAATTAGGGAAGTGAGGAATTTTGTTCTCATTTAAGAGCGGTCTTAGCTCATCCTCCCCAGCCTGAGTCTTCCTTTGCACACACTAGTAACACCCAGAATGGTCCCTGAAAAACTGTTCCACTGGATGAAAAGTAATGAGATTTTAACACCGTAACTGGAGCTCTTTAGTCTTCTGGCTCGCTGGGCTGGGATCGATATTCTTGGCCATATTTACACCATCGTACTTCCCTTGCAACCCCCTCCCTGTTCCCCCCGGCCCTCTCTGGGGAAAAGGGCTCTGAGAGGAAAACGACCTGAGATCAAATCAATTAATTGCCTCTGCATGCGCCGATAACTGCGGGCCGGGAGCTCAGTGCAGGCAGCCAAACACGAGTGAGCAGAGCAGGGGAACCACAGCGCCCTGCCCTGGGGGGAGCAGGGGCTCTGGGGGGAGCGGGGGCTCCGGGGGGAGCCACCACTCACATTATCCAATGTGCACTTGGTGGAGCTCCCAGCTGGGGGGGATGAAAGGGATCGAAGGATTCTGCGGAGTATGGGATGCAAACAGCCCTGTGGGTGAGGCAGGAAGGGAAGGGATGCCTGTAGAAAGCAGTGACTGCAAAGTGTGCTGGACGAGTCCATTGCTTCCAAATCGAATCTGGTGTCACCTAAAGACAGGGCTCACTGCAGGGAGCCTGGAGCTGCTGGGCAGGGACACGCTGCAGGTACCACACAGCCCACGGTCCCACTGCTGACACGTACAACGTGCCCTAGAAGATTTCCCAGCTGGAGAGGGCTTCCCTGCCATGCCTGCAGGTTCTCAGGGCAACCCTGGATTAAAGTGAGACCATTGCATGGAGAGTTTGACCTGCAGCTGGGTGAAGGTGGGGCAAAGCATGGGTGGATGTGCTCTGCTCCTGGCCATGGGTGTGTAGCTGCTGTGAAGGGTAAGGAGAGAGGTAGCACCCAGCTGGTGGCAGAGGTGGGGTTGCTCACACTAACCCTGCCATGACCAGGTACCCCTGGCACCCCAAAAGGCAGGAGGGCCAGGGAGAGGCAGAGCAGGAGACCCCAGCTGGGGCTTGGTAGTCTCAGCTCCTGATCAAGCTCCTCCAGCTGCTCCTCTCTCTGGAGCAGCTCAGTTGTCCGTGTGGAAGATGCTGCAGGGGAGTCAGAAGGTGCTCTGGCTTCATGGTGGAGGTTCTAACGTAGCCTGGGCAGGGTGTGCAGTGCCACAGCACACAGCAAGTGTTTGAAGAACACGCTTGTCCCTGTGCCACCATGAGTGTCTTGGTGGTAGAGAGCACAGCTCATCCCCAGTGCTCCTCTTCCCACCTGCTCTGCCTGGCTCACCCAGGCACTTACTCTGGTGATGTTGCTGATCTGTTCACTGACTTGTTCAGGCTCAAAGTGCCACCTCAAGGGCTGTGCCTCTCTCCCTGGACATGGCAGCAGCATTTCTCACTGCCAACGTGTCCATGTTGGCCACAGGAGAGCACTGAGGCAGTGGTGGGTTGTGCAACTGCAGATGCTTTTCTGGAAAAGAAACAGGGATGTAAAATGGAAGAGCTGTGGAATGTGGCAAAGGATTACGTTGCAGGCTTTGGGGCTGGCACATCTCCAGCTGATTCAGAACATTGTTCTTATGTCTCCTTGCTGGTGCCTGTTGGCCAGGAACCATCCCAGCCTGTCTGTGGGTCTGGGGGAGCCCAGCACGTGTCCTTGCATGAGCAGGCCGAGCTTGTCAACCTGCTGGATGCACTTGGGGGTTCTGGAGCAGAACCCAGCTGGAAGATGGGACGGGCAGGTGTAGTTCCTCTGTGCTGCCCGGTGCCGGGGCGGGCCAAGGGAGTCAGCAGGTCGGGATCCCTGCACAGCCCCGGGCTCGAGGCAGAGCCGGCTGCTGCCGTGCTGGGCTCCGGCAGGGAAGTGTGGAGATCAGCCAAGCTGCCTAATTGGGATTCATACTAATAGGGAGAGGAAATTAGGCAGATCCAGCACCGAGACAGCCGAGCAGGGAGCGAGTCCTGGCGGCAGCGCTGCCTGCACTGGCGCTCGCCTGGCACACGAACCAACCCCGGGGTGTGATTCACTCTCACAGCCTGGGGCTGCAGCACAGGCACGGCCAGCGCCTGGGAAAGGACTCGGGAGCAGGTTGGGATGTGCTGGAACCACCAGCCTGGTGTGCTTCCAGCTGAGAGAGGGGTCTGACTGCTGTCAGCATGGGGAGAGGTGTCTGGGGTGGGAGGCAGCAGCCCCCCGGGCCAGCGTGAGCCACACTGGTGCCGTGCCCAGGGCTGTGCCCACCACTGGATCCACACCTGGGGCTGGCGAGGTGTGCCCAGGCGAGGCCTGAGCAGGGGCTGAGGCTGCAAGTGCCCAGAGCAAGTGGCTGAGCCATACCTGAGCCAGGACACATCCCAGCGAGACACCGTCCCAGTGAGTCCTGCTCTGGCCAGCACTGGAGCAGGGCATCCTCTGCCTGAGCTCACTGCTGTGGCCTTGGATCTGGCAGGGTCAGAGGCAGCCAGGAGCAGTGATCCAGGAGCAGGTAATCTGGCATCACTGCTGCCTCAAGTTCTTGCTAAGGAAATGTGAACAGAGCAGGAGACTCCAAGAGCTGAGGACCTGGACAAAATCCAGTTCTTTGCTGTCCATGATGTGGTATTGCTGTTGTAACCCAGGCCCAGCTATAAAGCTGGGAGAGGAATACCTGGAATTTCATCTGCCATCACTAGGGGATGGGGAGCTGATGGCTGAGGATGTGCCATGTAGCCCAGCTGACCCTGAGCAGCTGCTTCATTCACCCCCAGAGCCATTTCCAGCCACAACTCCCTGAGGCAGGACTCTATCCTCAGGGAGCATTTTGGAGGTCAGAGGGGGCTTTTTGGGATTTCAGCCTTGTTGTGGTATGTGTTTGGAGGCTGAAGTTGTGTGTCAGGTGGCTCAGCATTGTCATGGCAACGAGCATCAGTTGATGAACAGAGGGAATAAAGGAGCCAAAATAAATGTCAGAGCGTGAGATAGTTGCAGTGGAGCTGGGGCTGCCCCCCTGCCCACCCCCTCCCCCTGGGCGGTCGGGCACGTTGCCCTGCCTGTGCCCATTCAGAGCAGGGCTCAGTTGGTGCAGCCCCACTCTGGCAGTGCCTGATGGCTGGAGAGCAAAGGGACACTTGGGGGGTGACTGTGGGGTGAGTGGGGCAGAGCCTGCTGGCTCTGGATACTGGGAGAACGTGGGTGGAAACCAAAAGCTGAGAGGAAGAGGAGGCTGGGGGCTGTGCTGTGCAGCTGGTGTGTCCTCGCTGTGCCCAGTGCATCCCCTTCTCCCAGAGTTCCCAAAGCAACGGGAGCAGGCGGTTCTCCCTCGGATGCCGTGTCTCCCTCTGGATGACAGCTTGCCTCCTCCAGAGTTTCATCTCCAAGCTTTAATTGATGCCTGTCACGACGCTCAGCTCCCCTGAGCGCAGCCTGAGAGCGTGCAGGACACTGTGAGGGTGGGCTTCTCCTGCCTGGAGCCCTGTCCTCTGGGGATACGTCCTTCCTGGTCCCATGGGAGAGGGGACAGAGACAGCATGACCTGATCACGTTCTCCAGTGCCACTGTGATGAGGGGGCTCCCCTTTCTCTAGGGAGATGCTGCAGTTCCTCTCACCTCACCTTGCCCCTTCAGAGGAGTCCCAGGCTGTGCCTCAGTTTCCCCATTTAAAACACCCAGGCCTCTGGGCTGCTGCACATCCTGCAGAGCTCCAGCCAGTGCAGGGAGGTCTGAGTGTTTCCTGGCTTGTGTGTTCCCAGGAACCTTCCGAGGAGTGTGCAAGAAAATCGACCACTTCCCTGAGGATGCAGACTACGAGCAAGACACGGCCGAGTATCTCCTCCGTGAGTTCTGCTTCCCCACAGTGCACATTCCCTGGGCACCCCCTAACCCCCCCTGCAGGGCACCCCCATCCCAGTCCCCCAGCCTCACCCAGCAGGTCCCCCCAACCTGCTGGCAGGAGGCTGATGGGTCGCAGCCCCCCTGGCTGCCCGTGCAGCAGCAGTGACCCTCAGGTTACCCGACACAGCCACGTGTCAGTGGCACATTTGTCTGGCACTTGCCGTCCCCATGGCCAGTCCCAGGAGCTGCTGCATGGCCTGAGCTTGTTGGGGTCCCCCCAGAGGGGACTGAGACCCCGTGTGTCTGTGGTGCAGCACTACAGGGGTTTGTATTCATGCTCTGTTCTTGCTGGTGTCCCTGTTCCCAGAGTCTCCAGCCAGGCTGGATTTGCTGGGAGAGCACAATGAGCATCTGCCACGTGCTCTGCAGTGGCAGCCAAGTGCAGGGAGACAGGAAAATCAAAGTGGCAGCTCTCCTGGGAAAAGCAGGTTCTCCTGTCTCTGGTGTGAGCAAACCCTCAGGGCAGAACCACACAGAGAGTCACAGAATCCTGGAATGGCCTGGGTTGGAAGGGACCTTAGTATTTAAATATTATCTAGTCCTACCTCCCTGCCACAGGCAGGGACATCTTCCACTAGACCAGGTCACTCCAAGCCCTGTCCAACCTGGCCTTGGACGCTTCCAGGAGTGGGGCAGCTACAGCTTCTCTGGGCAACCTGTGCCAGGGCCTCCCCACCCTCCCAGGGAGGGATTTCTTCCTTATATCTAACTTAAATTTCCCCTTCCAGGGCACAAGATGGGGACCCCTGAGGCTGGGTGAGGTTGACCCCCCAGAGTAGGGGCACAGTCCCTTCAGTGCTCTGCAGACACGTGTGTGAATGCCCTGGGACACCTGGTGACAGAGCCTGGACACAAATGACACGCCCCAAAGTGCAAAGCCACACGGGCAAGGACTGCCCAGCCCGTCAGCAGCCACATACGTGTGTGACAGGCTGTGGAACCTGCACAGCTGAGGGTTCATTCCAACACCTGTGTTTCCAAACAAGAACATATGGCAGCAGGAGCACGTGGCAGCCTTGGAGGCGGTGGCAGCCCTGGGTGCTCTCTGAGCCCCTGGGGCTGGGAGGAATCCCAGGAGAAGGGCCCTGTGCCCAGTGCCCAGTGCTCAGCCCCAATCCCCTCCCTGACCTAGCTACTGTTCAGCCAGATGTTGCTCTGAACTCCCCAGTTTCTACAGCTCTGCTCACCAAACAGAGAGGGGAGGGGTTTTGATGGAATAGGTTTGCAGTTTTAGGAGATTAGCATTGAAATTCTCCCACCCCCTCCCACATTTAAAGTAAAAAGCCTATTTTAAAGCCCCCAGAATGGCATTTTAATGGGGCCTCTCTGTATTTCTGTGCTTTAATAACAGCCCTAATCGAGGGATGAGAGCCCAAACCAAGGCACAGTGTATTTTTGGTGCAGCAGGTAGTGATTTGCTGTATTCATTACTCTCTACTGTCATTTTGGAAGCTGATCAGTTCAGGAAAGACCCTTCTTTGTGTAGGGCCTGGTCAGTGACTCCCAAGCATGCAGAGACTGGTGCTGCCAGAGCTGATCCTGTGGGATGGAGCCCAGTGCCGGGGCCACGGCATTGTGCTGGGCTCCAGGGGCTCTCTGTTCATTTTGAAAATGTTCCTCTTCTACATCAGAAAATTACTTTTTGTTGAACTTGAGGTGTATTAGTTTGCAAATTTTGGCTTTCAAAGCAGCTGTGACAGTTTGGGCCCTACAGGAAAGGTTTCTGACCCTGTGGTTGGCAGTTCCTCCCCAGCCTGGTGAGACCTGTGTGGTTTCTGCCACCCCAGACTCCAGAGGCACATCCACAGCTGAAAACTGTGGGTGGTGTGTTTGGTAATGGGAAGGTAAATTGCTGGTGCTGAGTGTGTGACAAGGCTGGAAAAAATAGCCTAGGAGGTGGGGGGAAAAGAAATTCAGGGATTAAGCTGTTCTTGTGGCTGGAATCACGAGGCCTGCAGGGCTGGTGTTGGGATCTGGAGCAATAGCGATACTGGGAAGAAATTCTCCCCTGTGAGGGCAGTGAGGCCCTGGCACAGGTTGCCCAGAGAAGCTGTGGATGCCCCATCCCTGGAAGTGTCCAAGGCCAGGTTGGATGAGGCTTGGAGCAACCTGGGCTAGTGGAGGATGTCCCTGCCCATGGCAGGGGGTGGGATGATTTCCAAAGTCCCTTCCAACCCAAACCATTCCAGGATTCCATGACAAGCAGAGGATGCATAGTGGGGACCTGTGCTGGGTCTCTCCACCCTCCTGGCAGCCCCAAACATGCCCCTGCACTGCTCCCTCCCGGGTGCAGGCATTGGGGGGGGAGGTGTTGGCAGCCCCCACCCCAGGAGCTGATCCTGCCCTGCTCCCTGTCCCACAGGTGCAGTGAGAGCATCCAGTGTCTTCCCCATCCTCAGCGTGGGGCTGCTGTTCTTCGGGGGCCTGTGTGTGGCCGCCAGCGAGTTCTACAAGAGCAAACACAACGTCATCCTCAGCGCCGGCATCTTCTTCGTCTCCGCAGGTAGGAGCTGCCGGGGGGCTCTGCCAGCCTGGGGGGACAGGGGCGACTGAGAGACGGGGCGTGGGTCCTTCCAGGCCATCCACACAGATTCTGGGGTTTGTGAGCTGTCCCATCCAGGTGGGAAAATCCCCACTGCAGGGATAAACCATCAGGGGTCTGTGGCCTTGGTCACCGTGCTGGACAGCACTTCAAGTGTCCACCCTGCTCTGTGCCAAGCAGGATCCGCGCAGGTGCTGCAGCCTGGGAAGGGTGGCAGCTGTCCCACTGGGGGATTACCCAGCCCCCAGACAGGTCTCAGGGGGGCCTGTTGGTCAGCAGGCACTGTGCTGGCAGCAGCAGCACCAGGCAGAGGGGCTGCCGCAGTCCTACATGGAAATCACTCTCTGGAGAGGCCGTTCCTGCTGGATTACTCATTTCTCTGTGCTGTTCCCCAGCACTTCCCCTGATTATTGTGTGACAATGTCTTTGTCTCAAGAAACTGCTCTATTTTGTGTTTTTCTTCTCCCCACCAAGAGACAAATGACTCTCCCTCCTTGGCTGGCAGGAGCTGCTG
Source organism: Pseudopipra pipra (assembly GCF_036250125.1). Lineage (NCBI taxonomy): Eukaryota > Metazoa > Chordata > Aves > Passeriformes > Pipridae > Pseudopipra > Pseudopipra pipra. The sequence goes on from NC_087564.1 coordinate 16,125,739, forward strand.
ATGCAGATGAGAAAACAGCAGAGAGAACATAATCGATTCATTAAGTAAATCCGGGAATGCACCAGCCACTCCCCAGCCCTGCAGCACAGCCCCACTGGCTGCTGGCAGGGCACAAACTGCCCCCATCTCAAATAAAACCTCCAAGCTCCAGCAGAAATGGAAAGACCTGGAGCCATTCCAGCTTCCCTGTGCTCCCACGGGTCATTGCAAGCTGGGGTTTGTGCTGGAGGGATCCTTTTGTGCCCCTTGGGATGTCTCTGCTCTGGCCACAGACCGAGCTCCTGTGGTTCTGCTCAGCAAAGCAAAGCACAACGAGCTCTTGAAATGTCCTTTTTCTAAACAAAATAGTGGTTGTTCCTTCTAACCTTCCAATATCCAGGAACATACAGATATACTCGGTGTTATGTAGTTATACTGGGATAGCAGAGGTCTGTGAGGGGGTTTGGCCCCAGTGTGCTGGCAGGGGGCTGGTGCCCATGGGGACACATCCTCCCATCCCGCTCCTGCCACTCAGGTGAGTGCCTGTCCCTCGTCCTCCCCTGCAGGTCTCAGCAACATCATCGGGATCATAGTCTACATCTCGGCCAACGCGGGGGACCCGGGGCAGAGCGACTCCAAGAAGAGCTACTCCTACGGCTGGTCCTTCTACTTCGGAGCCCTGTCCTTCATCATCGCCGAGATGGTGGGGGTGATTGCTGTGCACATGTACATCGAGAAGCACCGCCAGATCCGCGCCAGGTCCCACTCAGAGCTGCTGAAGAAGTCGGCTTTCACCCGCCTCCCCCCCTACAGGTACCGCTTCCGCCGGCGGTCCAGCTCCCGCTCCACCGAGCCCCGCTCCCGGGACATGTCACCCATCAGCAAGGGGTTCAGCACCATCCCCTCCACCGACATCTCCATGTTCACCCTCTCCAGGGATCCCTCCAAGGTCACCATGGGGACACTGCTTAACTCGGAGCGGGACCACGGTTTTTTACAGGTCCATAACTCCATCCCCAAAGAGTTCAAGGAGTCTTTGCACAACAACCCGGCCAACAGACGAACCACGCCGGTCTGAGGCGGGCAGGGCTGTGGGCAGGCTGCATGGCATCACCCTTGTGATGGTGTAACCCGTGAAACCCCGTTTTTAAGGACAAACCCAGAGGCTCCCCAAGCCCCTGCCTGCGGGGCTGGTTTTTCACTCCTGGAAAAGCCACCGGCCGGGCCAGGTGGCTGCGGCCACGGGGGGACGGGACCCCCGGTGGGGAGGGGACAGGGCCGTGCTGGGACCCTGGCCCTGGCGCCCCGCAGACTGAGTGGGGTTCCAACCCCCCGGGACAGCGGCTTCCCGAGGTCTCCATCGTTCGTGTGATCATAACCGCAGTGTTCCCGTAGCTGTGTGTCCATGGAAATGCTGGCGATAGCCCTGTCCGTGAGAACCCTTAACCCGGTAGTTACACTTAAGTGGAATCGCCTGGAAGTCCGGAGCTGGAAGCACTGAGTTGGTGCCGGAGCGATGCTCGTGTTCCAAACCCCCTTCCCTGTCGTGCTGGACGGAGTGCTCGGGCTGGGTTCCTCTATGGCGTTTCGTGCATGCATTAAATAGCTTGGAATTCAATTTTGTCATGTCGGGTTGGAAGAAACATCCTTTTGCAATTTTCTGTGGTCTTGAAAGGGCTTTTTTCCTTCCTGCCTTCCTTCCTGCCTTCCTGCTTTCCTGCCTTCCTTTCTTCCTTCCTTCTTGCCTTCCTTCCTTTCTTCCTTCCCATGAAAGGACTCAGGAGCAGAATTTCTCCAGTGACTGGTAGCAAGTATCCAGCGTTTAATTCACCTCTAATGTTGCAAGAAAATGAATTAATTCCCTACAGTTGATACACAGCAGTCAGAGATGACTGTCTGGGCACAGCCAAGGAGGCAGAGTGTGATCGTGGTGCTGCGGGAGCAGCTGGGGCCGGCTGGGCTGCGGCCGCACGCGGATGGGGGGATTCCCTAATGGTTGGGAGATCCGTGAGAAAAACAACAATAAAATAGTCCAGTTTGGCAAGTTCCTTGGCTGCATAGGTCACACTGACCCTGCTGTGGGCACCGAGGAGCGCGCACCGTGGCTGGCAGGGAGGAGGGAGGTCAGTCTGGGAGTGCCAGGGCACATGTGAGCAGGTGGGGGTTTGGCTTTAAACTCTCCCGCTGGACCAGAGCTTGTCTAAATGGAGGCAATTTTGAAGCAGCTGGTCTGTGATGATGTGTCACTTAATTGAAATCTTATTTAATGTTCTGACAGAAGTGATGGATTCCCACGAGGTCCTCGGGGGTGATTTGGGGGCAGTGAGACTCCCGTTTACTCTGCTCTTCACAGAAGGGAAACATCTGGTGCCTGGTGTGTGTGTCTTTGAGCAGCCCTGCCCTGGGTCTCCCACCCAAAGTAAGAGTGTGGCTGGTCACGGGTCACATCCTAATTCCATCTGGGAATAACGGTCGGGTCACTGTGGGAAACCTGGCACAGGAGCTTTGCTGGAGTGAAATCCTTCCTGGAGCTCTGCAAACGGCCCAAGGCAGGGCCATCTGCCCCTCAGCACAGGGCTGCAGGCACGTTCTTCATAGAATCCCAGAATGGGTTGGAAGGGACCTTAAAGCCCACCCAGTCCCACCCCCTGCCATGGGCAGGGACATCTTCCACTAGCCCAGGTTGCTCCAAGCCCTGTCCAACCTGGCCTTGGACACTTCCAGGGATGGGGCAGCCACAGCCTCTCTGGGCAACCTGTGCCGGGGGCTCACCACCCTCATAGGGAAGAGTTTCATCTGCCTCCCCCTTATTTGCTGTTATTTTGAAGGGGGTTGTTCTGAGAAGGCTGATTCAGATGATAATTAGGCCTTTTAATTGCCTGTAGTTGCTGATTGCATGTGTTAAAAACAGTCAAGGAAGAGTAGCACCCGGATCTTAGGGCAATATTTAAAAACAAAGTAGTGAAAGGGCTGGAAGCACAAAACGTGGAATAGAACAGAGTGGAACAGTTCAGCCGGGAGGGACCTGCACTGACCCTCTCAAACTGCCCGACCAAAAGCTAAACCATGGCCTTAAGGGCACTGCCCAAATGCCTCTTCAGCCCTGTCAGGCGTGGGGCACCGACCCCTGCCCAGGCAGGGAGCGAGGCCCCCGTGGGCACAGAGGAGTGGGGTCAGTGCCGACCCCGCTCTCCCAGCACGGCCGGGCCGTTTGTTTGTGGAGGCAGAGCAGCCTGTGATTGAAGGTGTTTACTGCCACGTGTAATATCTTTCCTTTGTGCCCATGTCTTTCCCCTGGAAGAGAAAATCAATACCCGGGCTAAATCTGGAGGCTTCAATATTTCTCAGAGAAGTGCAAATCAATATGGATTTCTTAACAAGTTTAATTTCAATACCTGAAAGTGCACATTCTGCCTATTTCCTGACCTTTCCAATCCTCAGGGGAAGAAGATTAAAAAGATTTGTTCAAATTCAACGAATTGAATCAGCAAATGCCCCATTACCTTGTTTTCTTTCCGCCAGCCCTTGATAAACAGTATGATAGCCCATGGTCTGCGCGGGGCTGCCGGCGCCGTTCCCAACGCCAGCCTCGCCAACCCGCCAGCGAGGGCAGGCCGGGCACCGATCCCATGGCAGTGCCTGGAGTCGCCTTCACCGTGGGCAGGACAGCCCAGGTGGTGACAAAGGAGCCCGGTGTCATGTGCAGATACAGCTTCTTGGAGTGCCAGCAGACCCACATCCCACCAGCAAGCCCGATCCTCCCCTTGCTCCCGAGCAGGCTGATTTATGGTGCTGCAGTGCTCTATATTTATCCTACAATGGCTTTGTGCAGTGTTAGATCATCGTGGGAGCACTGTAAACACTGCAAAATGAACATGAGCGTGTGGGCTCTTCTGGCCAGAGAAGAAGACTTTGGGTGATTCAGTCTTTGCCCTTGGAACGATCCCACAGACAGGAGGAACCGGGACCATCCATCCCAGATGGCACCACAGCAAACGTGCCTGCTGAGGTCAGTATCTGTTGTGTCAGTGCCAGGCACAGCAGTGGCCCCACCGTGGGTCACTCACAGCTCCCCAGGGGTGAAACAGGACTCGGCATGGCGGGGACACACGGCTGGGGCTGCTCCGGGGGGCTGGGACCGGCCCTGCGGACACAGAGGGACCCAGCCACAGCTGTGGGAACTGGGGATGGCTCCCAGTCCTGGCTGGGGCGCTGCTTTGCTGGTGCCTGTGGGCTGCCTTTCCGTTTGCCTCCCAAGGGAGGTTTTAATTGCTGTGTTGGTGCTGTGATGACAAGCCTGGCGGGGAAGCGCTGTCAGCCCGCAGGAGCTGGCACTGGCACAGAGCCCACAGAGGGGAGATGGCAGCTGGGTCCTGGCTGCAGCACAGAGCTCTGCTTTTCACCCTTCCTCCCCTAATTCCACATCCACATCAGGACAAGCACACAGCCCTCACCATGGTTTGCTGCAAAGGAGGCTCCCCAGTCCCTATTCCTGCAGAGCATTGGCTGTTCCTCCCTTGGCATCATTCTTTGTCCTTTCTGGCTTTGATTTTTGGGTTTGTTTTTTTTAGTGTTTGCCATAGTTTGTGAGAGCCTGGGTAAGGCCAAGTGATTTATATCGTGTGTTTATTATTTACTTGATGGACAGTAATGGTTTCTGTGGTGCCATTACTGTATGTCATCTAAATCCAAATGCTGAGGTGCTGTAAAGGGCAGCCTTTCACTTGGGGCTGGAATAGCTTCTCCAGCATCGTTATCCTCTGCCACGAGTGCCTGCACACCCATAAATCTCCGACCAACCCAGCTCTCAATAGCCCCCCAGGAAATTTTCAGCAAATAAGACTTTCACCTGCTCTTTGCTAATAAACTCCCATCCCTTTGCCATTAACCTCCAGACAGTCACCAGAGGAGAAAATCCTCCTTGACCCCCTGAGCTGTGTTGGAGAAGGTCAGCAGGAGCTGGGCATGTTTGGGGAGGGGGGACTGGTGCTGTGTGGCCGTGGCTGCAGCTCTGGGGCTGCTCCAGAGCTGGGGGAGCTCTGATGGGTGCCCTGGGAAACAGTGATGCAGGTAAGTGCAATTAGCAATTAATCATTGCAGGTTCTCATTGTCTGCTCCCAGCCTTCCAGTACCTGAAGAGAGCCTACAAGAAAGATGGAGAGGAGCTTTTTACAAGAGCATGTAGTGACAAGAGAAGGGAGAATGGCTTCAAACTGTCAGAAAGTAAGTTTAGATGGAATATTAGAAAATAATTCTTCCCTGTGAGGGTGAGGAGGCCCTGGCACAGGTTGCCCAGAGAAGCTGTGGCTGCCCCATCCCTGGAAGTGTTCAAGGCCAAATTGAAAAGGGCTTGAAGCAACCTGGGCTAGTGGAAGGTGTCCCTGCCGAGGTACTGCTCTCACTTTGCTGAATTAAAGTTTCAGCTTCTTTAACAACCTGCAGGTCCACTGGAAAACTGCAATGAGTGGCATCAAGAAGCAACTCGGTAAGTTTATTTTGATGAAATACAATAATTATCATGCTTAGCAGCTGTTGCTATTTAAAATAAGAAAAAACGGGGCTTGCATTGAAAATGTTTTGTAAACCATGTGCACCAACAATCTGTTCCAATGAAACCAGCCATTATGGAAACGGTATAATAGCAGGAGCTCATTATGGAAAGTTAAATTGCAAATCATATTTTGTTTCAAATGAGCTGGATGAATGCATAATTTGCCTCAAAGAAATAGTTTTGTAGTTCTGATCCTCCTGCCAAGAGCTGAAGCTCTCGGGCTGCAGCTGCCGGAGCGGCCTGATTGTCCATTTCAAACTGCAGGAAGTTTGGGTTTCAAAGGAAGATTTGAAGAGAGAAAAAGGGGAAAAAAAGTGAAGGAATAAAAGACAGAGCAGTGGGAGCGCTCGGTTGGTTTCCTATGTGTGATCCTGGTGCCTGTGGGGTGGGCAGGGTGGGTTTAAAGCAAACCAAGGCCCTGTGTGGTGCTGACCATGTGCCCCACTGGAGCTGGAGCCAGACCCCTTGTCTGTGAGCAGAGCCAGGGGCTCAGCCAGGGCCAGTTCCCATGGGATCTGCACTGCCAGCAGATACTGCCAGCACGGCACAGCTCGGTGCTGCCTGCCTGGCTGGGAGCCACATGTGCCAGAGCATCGTCTCTGGGGCTGGGGTCGGGGTCACCCCGTGCTCCCCAAAGGCACAGCACTGTGGGGGGCCCATGCAGACCCTGAGCTCTGCCAGCTCTGGCTTCAGCTGGAGTGTCACTGGAGAAGCCACACAGACAACTCACAGGTGACAAACCCCCGTTCCCACAGGACCTGCACGAGCAAGGCTGCCAGGACTGCAGCTCCCACTGCCTCAGGGCTTGTAGGCTCTGACTCGTGGTGCCCAGAGACCTGACCTCAAGTGGTGGCACATGAGGTGCCAAATGCACTAATGGCATTTCCTCATCGTGTGGCGGCCCAAGGGACGGGCAGTGGTGGCACAGGGGCAGTGGTGGCATAGGGGCAGTGGTGCCATCGGTGGGAAGTGATGGGCAGCTGGCCAAGCCCAGCTCCCCTGCCATGGGGGGCCATGGCTAGCCCAGAAGCTGCCTGGCACCCCGCAGGACAGGCAGGGTGGGTGATTGTCCCTTCTGGCAGGGGCACACATCACAGCTGCTGTGCCCCAGGCACGAGGTCCTTTTGCCAGAGTCCCTCCCAGCTGTGGTGACCCTGCAGGACGAAGGAGCCGCCCTTCTCCTGCTCTCAGGCTGTGCCCAAGGCTCACCCCAGGCACTCCGGGGCTGCTCTGGTGCCCCTCGGCCCCGCTGCCGCATCCAGCCCAGCCCAGAGGCAGTTTCATTAAATATTAAACCCAGCAGCTGCAGCAGTGTTGGGGGGTGGGTAAAGACAGCAGAAGTGATTTGCAAGTAAAATGTGTTTATCTTAGGAAAGAAGTCCCGGAAAATTGTAATTAAAATGTTTATACAAAGGGCAGATTTCACAGCCTGAGTCTTCAGAAACTTCCTTAGCGAAGCCAGCAGTGGCACTGGTGAAGCTGTCACAGGAGAGATGGGAGCAGTGGCTCTGGGTGGTGCTGGGGACCCGGAATGGTGGTGGGATGGTGGGGAACCGTGTCCAGCATGCCTGGAGCAGCCCCATGAGCTCTGTAGGATGAAAGCCCTCACAAATGCACTGTGCCCAGAGGATGCAGGAGAGTACCCATGGATTCAGGATGGCAGCAGAGAATGCAGGATGGCAGCAGTGGATGCAGCTCCTCCTTGGGTCACATCCCTGACAGGTACAACCAGGGTGGCCAGGATGGCTCCTGGGAAATCCCTGCTGGGCTCTTCCTTTCCCCAGCGCCACCCCCATCCCCAGTCCTCTTGGGGTGTTTTTGTGCATTTCCAAGTTTATTTTTCCTCCAAGTAGGAACTTCCCTTGCAAAGCAGGTAATATGAAAACAGCTCCTGATTTGGGAGCTTGTAGATCACAGCCCCAAGCCCCCCTTTTTGCTGGTCCTGCAGCAGCAAGGTCTGGGCTGAGAGTCTGAATTTTAAATCCTCTTTCTATTTATTTTACCGTGATAACAAAAAAAAAAAAAAAAATAGAAGAAAGGCATTAAGCTCGCTCTGGGTGAGTGGAGAAGCCATAAATCACTCTCAGAGTGTGCACCAGAGGCTCTCACCTCAGGGTTCAAGTGCCTTTTAACCTCTCAGATCATGGAAACCCTGCAGCCAGTGCTGCTGAGCTCCAAAAGGTGCCTTTGGGGCAGTTTTTCTCACCCAAGGAAGAAGAGATGGAGCCAGTGCCCTGCACTGCTGCCCATGTCCCAGCCTGTCCCTTCAGCAGCCTGGCTGCAGCCTCTGCTGGCTCTTCTCCCATTCCTTGCCCTGATCAAGGAGTCAGGGGATCTCTGGGGTGCTGGAGCTGCCCTTGCCCTGGGTTAACTGAGGCTACCAGAATGTCAGGGCATAAAACCCAGCACAGAGAAAATTATACTAAACAACTGTGAAATAAATAATTTATTTCCTTATCTTCTGTGTTTGGGATTGAAGGAAAAACCCCACAACTCCAGCAATTCAACTTTTCCTGCCAAGCCATGAAGTGGCAGGCGGTTCAGTAGCTTAGGTCATCACTGCTCGGAATGTAATCATCTTTAAAATGACAAAAAATGTAACCCCCCTGACCAGAGGTGGTCAAGGGCTCTGTATATCCAGCATTCCCCTTCTGGCACCCTGGGGCGTTCACCAGTCCCTGCTCTGCCTGGCCTGTGCCCAGCCCGGGGTGTTGTTGGATAAGTGCTCCCCACCCTGGGTGCCAGGGATGTCATTGAGCAGCCAGACCTGTCCTGGTGCTCCAACCTTTCCACCTGCCTTCTCCTGCCCTCTCCAGGTAAGCAGCTCTGAGAAGGGACTGGGAAGCAGGAGCCTTTCCTAGTAACACAACAAGGATTTGGAGCTGAAGGAGCAGCCACTGCCATGTTTTTACTGGGTCTTCAGAAAAAGTCAGAATCACAGAATCAGAGAATCTCAAACTGGTTTGTGTGGGAAGGGACCTTAAAAAGCCACCTCATTCCACCCCCTGCCATGGGCAGGGACACCTTCCACTAGCCCAGGTTGGTCCAAGCCCTGTCCAACCTGGCCTTGGACACTTCCAGGGATGGGGCAGCCACAGCTTCTCTGGGCAACCTGTGAAGTGTTGGTCAAGAGCACGGGTGGATGCCATGGGCATGGGGTGAGCTGGGTGCTGCACCCTCCTGCTCTCAGTGATAGTGTGACACAGAGCCCACAGGCTGGGCTGGGCTGCTGGGGGAGGGTGTAGTCATGGGATGGAGAGGAGGGGTCAGGATGGAGAGGAAAGGTCAGGACAGCACCCACAAGGCTGCAAATCTGCCACTGCTCTGCACCTGCTCCACACTCAGTGGAGCCCATTAAACCTGCAGCTACACAAGGAATGCCCAAAGCATGAAGTGAAGTGAGTGTGAAATCTGCTTGCAGGGCTGGTCAGAGCTGCTGGACCCGGGCAGTGGGACAGCCAGGACTCGGAGGGGGCTCTGCCAAGGCTTTGTTGAATATTCATCTCTAGGAAATGGTTATTCATGAGCACAATGAAGATTATCGTTCTGAATTCCGAACAACTCAGCCCAGCTCCCGTTTGATGTGGCGAGGCTCTTGCAATGCATTTGCATTAGAGAAAGCATTACTACTTTTGATGAGGAGAAGGATTACAGGAGAAATCTGCATAAATTTATTGGCAAATGTCATTTAGCTTGTGTCCGAGTGTAATTCATCACGGGGCTGCAGTGCAGCCTGGCTGACTCACACAGGGCCGGGGCTGCTCAGCAGACAGATAAACAGCCCTTGGGACAAAATTACCTCATTGATATGAAGTCACTATAGTTGCAGGTAAGCAGAGCCCGCTTGGGGCACATCCTCGGGGAACACCAGTCCTGGGGGCACGAGTGACGGGAAATGCCAATCCCGGGGGATGCTCAGTGCTCTTCCCCTGCCTGCTGAGCTTCTCCCAGCTCCACCCCTGTGCCACCAGCCTGCCCAGCACCACCGCCCTCTCCCTCTGCCTCCAGCACTGCTGCTCTCCCCCGGCACAGAAACACACCCAGGATTTATCCCAGCTGCTGCTCTGGATGTCGGGGACATCCCTGTACTCCCAACTGCCCTCCCAGAAGCCCCCATAAGCTGCTGCTGGGAGCACCAAGGGACTGCAGCAACCCCCTCAGAAAGGGTTTCCTTGCAAAGCACCGGCTTTGTGCCCACAGGCCCCTTCAGGGCTCTGTCTGGGTTGATTCCACAGCTGCTGGCATTGTTGTGTCCTTGATTAACTCTCCCCAGTGATGTGCTTACCCACAGCGGCGCGTCCAGCTGTGCCTTTGATCTCCTCGGATTTCCCTGTGTGATGTAAGGATGTTAAACATGTTGGCTTTGGATGTTGGCTGGGACAGGATGAGAAGTTTCTGACAGGCAGCACCTGCCACAGCGTCTGTGACAAGCTCAGAGCTGGTCCTGCTAAGCCAGAACGTCAGTCCCAGCACTCAGCTGGAGCTGCATGTCCATGTCCACCCCCAAAGACACCAATGTGCTCATTCCCACAGCCCCAGTGCCCACTTCCACAGCCACCAGTCCCTTTTCCCACAGCCACCAGTGCCCATCCCCACAGTCCCAGTGGTGTTTTAGTCATGATTCCAGCCTGGCAGAGGTGAAGGTCACTACAGCGACTGCCTGGAATGTGATAAACGTGATGGCATTGGATCTCCTGCACCATACCCACCCTGCCACTCTCCATAGGAGGAACATCCTGGGAGGATTGGGAGAGCAGCTCTGGGCAGGGATTAGGGAGCTGAATCTCGAGAACCAGCCAGTCTTTGGCTTTTTTTACTGAATTTTCCACAAATGCAACAAAATACACCCAAACTCCCTGCGTTGGGGAGGAGGGACTGGGCACATCTTCATCACACCTGCTCTGGGGTTCACAATGTGACCCTGACAGTGTCCCTTCCTGAGCACTGCCAATTCCAGCCTGCTCTGAACTCCAGCCCTGGGAAGGCTGGGGGCTGATGCCAAACCCTGGCACCCCCAGCCTTGGGAACATCTCCCAGCTGTGGGATATCCATGTCTGCAGTGATTTCTGCTTCCACGTCTCTCCAAGCAAGCAAACGTCTGTTCCATCCCAACTGTCTGATACGCCTTATCATCGTGTTAGCAATTAATATTAGCACGGTAGAAATTGCTAATTTGTGATATACAATAATTAGAATTCAATTTAATTGCTCTCAAACTCTGCATACAAATGTGGCTTCCACTCCCTGGGTTAGGGAGAACAACAGAGGAGGAGAACTCATCCTTGATGGCACGGGTGAAGCCAGCACAGCCCACTTGGGCTCAGGCAGCCTGAGCAGGGTATCCCATCCTCTGGGAAAAGCAGAACAGCACTGTTGGGTGCTGAGCCTGCTGCCAAGGCGGGTGCTGTGGGAACACAGGTGGGCTGGATAGGGGCAGGCAGTACCCAGTGCTCACCTGTGCCTCCTTGCAGCAGAGGGTGGGGTTTTTCCTCCTGCCTCTGGGGCTTAGGTGAGGTTGGAAAGAGGGATGCTTCTCCTGGAAACAGCAGAGGCTTCATGAACCACCACAGGTACCAAAAAGAAATAAAAAAGAGGGAAGCAAAGAGGGGTTTCCAGTGTTTGGTGCCCCCCACACCTGTGTTGGTGCTGCCTCAGGCTGAGCTTGCAGTGGGTGCAGCAGAGGGTGAGGGCATAGCCAGGAGAGAGGGATGGGCAGAGGGAAGCATGTCCTGGAGGGGGGGACTCTGAAAGACTCAAGGTACAGGGCAGGTACCAGCTGCACACAACTCCAGTGTGATGTTGTGGCTCCTGTGGGTCCTGGCTATCCACAGGGAAATACCAAAGTAATTCCCACAGGGAAGATGTTACCTCTGCACAACACCAGTCAAACCAGGAGCATCCTGAGGCCAGTGCTGGTGTCTCTGCTCCCAGCAAGGTGCCGAGAAGCTGCAGAGTCCTGGCAGGAGCTATGAGAGCTGCTCAAGGGCTGGAAATCTGCCATGGGGTCAAAGTTAAAGAGGTGAGTCACAGAGGGGGTCAGAGATCTGTGGTCTCCAGGCACCGTGTGGGAAGTTGTGGTGATTGATGGCACAAGCAGTTGTGTGACTGAGAGTGATTTGAGCTGGGAATAAAACACACGTTTTAACAAAGGGAGAAATTAAAGTGGGAACAATTTACTATGGATGTGGAGAAGGTTTTAAAATGAAGCAGACAAATAATGCTGAATTTCAGCTTGCCCTTGCTGAGGGTGGTGTGCCAGGCACGGGGGTGCCTGAGGGTCTTGCTTCAGGGGGTCTAGAGCTGTGTTGGGGGAGAGAGGAGCCCCCCAGTGCCCCGGGGGAGAGGAGGAACAGGCAGTGTTCACCCACGGGGTAAATGGTTTGGGGGGGCAGGAGCCCCCGGGGCTGCTGAGCAGCGGTTAAGAGAGCCCTGGCTCGGGTGGGGCTGGCTCCCCAAGGTGACACAGGGCTGCTGTGACAAGTGACCCCACAGCGTGTCCTGGAGCGCTCCCACCACGACCTCAGCTCACACGGATTTATTCCCAGTTCTGAGGAGCAGGCACAGAGCAGCAGTACCTGCACGGAGAGAGCTGGATGAGGCCTTATCTCCAAGGGATTAACGGCTGCTGGTGACTCACAATGGGGATGACTCAAAGACAGGCAGGATCCGGGGATAAAGTCAACCACAGTCCCATCACCAGCCAATTCCACAAAGTCAGCACCGTCTCCGGAGCGATTAGTGCAGCCGCGCGGGGAGCTGCGGAGGAGAACTGCTCTGTTCTGGCTCTCCACCTCCTGATCCCCGGCGTCTGCAGCCGGTGATAGCTGCTGTGTGCAGCCAGCCGGGCACGGCCGGGCTGGGAAGGGGGGACTCCAGGGGACAGGGAGAAGGGGCCTTTGATCCCTCTAATTAACTGTGATTTAAAATGTATTGAGCAGCTAAGAATGAGGAGGGAAGCCGGGGCTGCTTTGATGTGAGGGGGTGGAGGGATGTGGCCGAGAGGCTGCAGAGAGGGCAGAGATTAAGGAAGGCAGGAAAGGTTGGAGGCAAGGACCTGGAGCAGAAGGGGCTGAGGAGCGCCGGGGGGGATGGACACACTAGTGCTCCCACGGGAGATTCCAGGGAGCTGGTGGCACTGGGACCAGCACAGGAGCTGCCAGCTGCCCGGGTGTGGTGCCCGGCAGCATTTGCTCTCCGTGGGCTCAGACACCACAGCACAGCCCTGACTGCTCCCAGCCCTGGGATCCACAGGCTCTGGGAGCACTCGAGGGGGGCACTGGGACCAGCTGCACGTGTGGGGCTGCACTGGGCATGAACCGTCACTGATCTGGCTACTAGACACGACTGTGTGTTATCCAGGGGATGTTTCCTGCCCTTCTGAATAGAAGCAACCACCCAAAACAGGCACCAGAGTTTTTCTCAGCTGTAGGGTTGTTAAGCCTGGAGAAGAGAAGGCTTCAGGAAGACCTCAGAGCCTCTTTCAGTGCCTAAAGGGGCTCCAGGAGAGCTGGAGAGGGACTTTGGGCAAGGGCCTGGAGGGACAGGACAAGGGGGAATGGCTTCCCACTGACAGAGGGCAGAGTTAGATGGGATATTGGGGAGAAATTCTTGGCTGTGAGGGTGGGGAGGCCCTGGCACAGGTTGCCCAGAGAAGCTGTGGCTGCCCCATCCCTGGAAGTGTCCAAGGCCAGGTTGGATGGGGCTTGGAGCAACCTGGGCCAGTGGAAGGTGTCCTACCCCATGGCCAGGAGCCGCCGCCGGTTCCTATCCCTGTGCTAAAATGACCTCTAGTGGCAGGCGGGGACGGGGGCGGCGAGTGCGTTTTCTTTTTAAAAAAACTAAGCTAAAACAAAAAACAAATTGCGTCGGGCTCCTCTCCCGAGATGGCAGTGGCCAGCTGATTTTTTTTCTTTTGCTGAGGAGTCTAATTAGTGACTGGGAATTCAGCAGCAGGGTCACCCCGGCGCTCTCACACCCAGGGGGATCAGGTCGGGAGGAGATGCCCGGCAGTGCCAGTGACTGCGGGATAACGAGGCGGCATCTTCCCAGAGCCTGGGGATTCCCGGGCGGAAGGCGAGATGTTCCCACTAGCAGTGACCCCCCTCTGCGCCCACGACTGTGGGTACAAGGAGCTGGCAGGAGAAGAGACGCTGGAGGGCTTTGCTGCCAGCCCGAGCCTGTCCCCGCGCACGGCGGGCGGGTCGCAGAGCTCTGTGCTGCAGCGCCAGAGCTGGGCACATCTCCTGGCATCATCCTGGGACAGGATCAAAGGAAAGCCCTCTGCAGAGGAGCCCTTGCTTTAATTTGGGATCACGACCCAGGGAAGGCACTGATCCCAAGAGGGCAGGCTCTGCTGTGGGGTGCTCGGTGCTGGGACCTCCAGGAGGGAGCAGCCCTGGTCCTGGGACAGGCTCCTTGGGGGACTCTTTCTGATGGAGCTCCTTACATGGTTTTTATGGCTTTATCTCTGATTATTACAAAAAAAGTTCCTTTAACTCTGAATACTGTTCACACAGGGAGGCATTTGTCCTGCTACACCTCTCCTGATTCATTCTGTGATGAGGAATGAGCTCTCATCTTCTTTCTGACTCATTGATAGGGTAAATCTTCTTCTCCTTAGTACCAACGGTAATAAAATCAAGCTGTCCAGGGTTGGGACCCCCTGAAAACCAGGTCAGCACCTTCCACCCATCCACACGGGCGTGCAGGGCGTGTGCTGGAGGGTGTCAGCAGAGCTGTGGAGGGAGCAGCTCCCAGGACGCTTGGTAATTACAGGCTGGGTTTGATTGTTTGCTTTCTTGTTTGTTTCCCGTGACATGAAAGCAGATTTCTGGATTTGTTTCAGTATTCCAGCACAACTCTTTTGGTTTCCCTCAATTCTGAGTCCCTCCAGCCCCAGGGAGCTGGCAAACATTGCTGGATTACAAACTGTGAGAGGACTCCACAGGACCTACCAGATGGGCTGTGTCAGTGCACATAGACCTGTGCTGGAAGAACTTCCCAGTTTTCAGGACACCAAACTCAGACTCTGCTCAACCCTGGGGAGGCCGAGACAAGCACACAGGTCTGGTTTCTGGTGCTGAAGCGCAGCCAGGGCTGGGAAGGGAGAGGTCCAGAGGCACTGGAGGGTGAAAGGTTCATTTTCTCTGCATCCAGGGACTGTTCTGCACCGGCATAAAGTGCTGGTGCCAAACAGTGTGGAGGGAATTAGGAGCCCAAATTTACAGACTGAGGGAGGCATGATCCAGAGCCTTGGACGCCTCTGGAGCAGGCTGGCACTGCCACCTCACACCAGTGCCCCTCAGCAGTGCTGGAGTCACAGACCTTCCTGTCTTCTGCTGCACTTCAAGGCTTAATTACTGTTGGCGAGGCGATTCACAGGTGAAAATACAAACATGTAACCACCCCAATGAACAGGTCGGTCAGGAAGTGGCCTGACCCACAGAAATGCTTTGCTGAGGCCCCATGGCCTCAGAGGGCACGTTTCTGCTGCACTGTGGTAGTTTAGTTCACATGCTACATTGCAAGGAGCTGTAGGGACAAGGTATCCCAAAACATCCAAGCATACCTGGTGATCTGCAAAAGCAGCACCAGCTCGGGGGGCAGAGTCAAGTGCCTCAGGCCAGGGAAACACACGTGGTGTTGCCAAAAAGACCAAAGACAGTCCTGAGAAATCAACTTGCAGTCAGTGTCTCGGGGTCTCTGGTTCCTTCTCCTTTGCCTGTTAAATTATTTCTTCTCCCCTTCACTTCATAAACTGCAGAACAGTTCCTCACAGATATTTGTAATATTTATTAGTATTTAAAATAATAAATAACCCCCTCCTTGGGCCCATTTGTCCCAGCCAGTGCCACCCCAAGAGCTGTACATCAGCACAGCAGGGGAGGGTGGTGACGTATGGTGCTGATCCATCACCCAGCTCTGGCTCCCTGAGGCAGTTTATGGGAGGGCAGGTGGATACTGGGGGGTGAGGAGAGTCTGAGGAGCTTTGACAAAACCAGCTTCCCTATCTGGGTAAATAGCCTGTGCTCAGACCAGTGAATAATGGCCAAACTGGGCCATGCACTGGGTGGCCGTGGGGTAAAAGGAGCTCCCAGGCATGGGCACAAATGCCATGGCCAAGCTTCTCCCAGCAGGAGGGTTGGCTGGGCACAAAACAAGGAAATTCTACCTCTTCATCCCATAATCATTCTGTATGGTTCTGAGAATCTGGAGGATACAGTGCTCCCTAGCTGGGCTATCAGGCCAGCACATTCCACAGGGATTCGCCAGGCAGGGCCCGAAACACCATTTTCCAGTCTTGAGTCAGCATGGGATATTTATCAAAAACAAGAGATGTGTTCTGGTGAGCTTTGGGTTGTTTCTGACAACGCTCTTTCTAGCTGCTGTGGCAAAGATAAGGGAAAGTCTGGATTCCTTCCTCAGCTGACACTACTGTCTTGGGAAAGACCTCTGGAGGGGTGGGTGGCATTGAGTTGCATTCACAAGGCATGTGCCTCCCCTCCTTCAGGCACAGGCATTTGGGATTCTCCCTCTGCCCTTGTAAAGGCATTTTTTTCTTGGGAAGCTTTGGGGATCATGAAGCCAGAATTCAGAAAGCTTCAGCGACTTCTCCTGGAAAGTATCTTGAGTTTTAAAAAATGCCCATTGGGAATCTCAGCATAAATGGTCTGTGGATCTGAAGGCTGACATGGAAATGTGGGGACTGTGATGTGTTGTTGTCCCTGATGTGCTCACTGATTGTTCAGGGGTTCCAAGATCTGCTCCTCCCTTCCTTCAGAAAACCAGACATTTGAATGACATTCCCTGGCCTAATTAGCTGCCTTTGTTTGCCACTCTCCAGGCTCCAAGGTTTGGTCATTGTGCTCAAACTGGAGTAATTTATCCCTGGGAATGAGCTGGTGTGATGTTGGTGGGAATGGTCTGGTGTGTGGTGTGTGCTCATGGAGCAAAGCGGAAGAGAGCGGGAGCAGGGAAGAGATTTGGGGTTCATTTCTTCAGTGTATTAATGCATCATCATTCTTAATTAAAGCTGAACTTTATTCAGTGCCTGCCCACAGCAGCTGGGTGACCTCAAGCTGCAGTGATGACACCAAGCTGGGGCTCAGGGAGCAATGTGGATATTCCAGCAAAACTGGCCTGTGTGAGCTGGGCTCTGGGATCGCCCAAGCCCTGAGTGCTCGGGGCAAGGCAGGTTCCTCTCCTCTTGCACAGAGCTCACAGCTGAAGTCCACAAAAACTGGGGGAAAAAAGTACAGTCATTGCTGCTGACAAAACAAACTGGAGAAGGAAGTGCAAATCCACACCTTCCCACCCTGCCAACGTGCTTGTTCGTGTGTCCTTTCCCAACAGACCCGCCCGTGTGGTGGGAAGCTCCCAGAAGTGACCTGTGCTGCCTGGTTCTGAGGCGGTTTTGTTTGTTTCTTTTTGCATTGTTCAGCCTTACCACAGGTACAGCTCCATGTGAGCCCTCAGTCCAAGGCTTCAGACTGAATGTCACAGCTTTAAACTGACAGAGAGTGGGTTTAGGGGAGATATTGGGAAGAAATTCTTCCCTGTGAGGGTGGGGAGGCCCTGGCACAGGTTGCCCAGAGAAGCTGTGGCTGCCCCATCCCAGGTTGGATGGGACCTGGGGCAACCTGGGCTAGCAGAAGGTGTCCCTGCCCATGGCAGGGGTGGGACTGGATGGGCTTTAAGGTCCTTTCCCACCCAAACCCTTCTGTTATTCTATGATTCTCAAATTCAACCTCTTGTGTATTTGAGAATTAAAGCAGCACAGACCACTGTGCTCTGCCAAAGGTGCTCAGCACAGCAGCTCTGTGCACAGATAAAAGCTGCTTCTAAATCAATAAGTGGTAAATGAGATGGAGTTCCCTACACAGCTCCCAGTAATCTGTCATGGTAAAACACTGAAAATCCATTTTACAGCAAATAGTTTCTCTTTATTGCTCTTCTTAAACTAATGTGTGAGAATGACCCAAAAAAGTGCCAACGGGTTTTAGGTTGTTTTGCAGAGCTTAGAGGACAATTTACTGCTGAACACATTTGAAAGCGAAAGAGTTCAAGGTTTCAGAACCAATTTGAAGCTACAAAAATAGCGCCGGTGCCCCCAGGTGTGCAGGGAACACCGAACCCCAGCACTGCTCTCAGGGACCGACCCAGCGCCTCCAAGAGCCACAGGGGGTTAATAGTGACTTTATCAAAACACGGCGTGCGGAGGCCGATGACGGATACACGGTTTACAATTAGCGTTAAATTAATTGCGATTTCCCTTCCCGCCTTCCAAGCGCCAAACCCGCGGGGCCGGGCAGCGCCGCCAGGGGGCGCCCCGGCGCAGCGGGGGCGGGGCCGCCGCGCCCACATGACCTCGTGTCACGCGCGGCGCCGAGTCACGTGGGGGCGCGGCGGGCGCGGCTGCGCCTGCGCGCTGGGGGCGCTCACGCGGCCCGTGCGGTTGTCGGCCGGGAAACCCCTCGGCGGGCGCTGAGGGCGGGGGGGCCGCGGGAGCGACCGCGGGGCCGGGCCGAGCGGAACCGAGCGGGGCCGGGCCGAGCCGAGCGGAACCGAGCGGGGCCGGGGCGGGCCAAGCGGAACCGAGCGGGGCCGGGCCGGGCCGGGCGCGGCCGAGCGGGGCCGAGCGGCAGCAGCAGCGGCAGCAGGGCCGGGCGGGCGCGCCGCGCTCGCTGAGGCCGCAGGCCGTGGTCGTTGCGGGGCGGGGGCCGCGGGCTCGCCGCGATGGAGCCCTGAGGGGCCCGCAGCCCCAGCGCCGAGGCCGCGGCCCGGCCATGGCGCAGCGCCGCGGGCTCTGAGCGCCGCCCGCCGCCCCAGCGTCGCCACCCCGGCACCCGCGGGCCCTGCCCGACCCCGCGGCCCCGCAGCGGGCGCCGCCCGCGCCCCGCCATGTCGTGCGTCCACTACAAGTTCTCCTCCAAGCTCAACTATGACACGGTCACCTTCGACGGGCTCCACATCTCCCTGAGCGACCTCAAGCGCCAGATCATGGGCCGAGAGAAGCTGAAGGCGGCCGACTGCGACCTGCAGATCACCAACGCGCAGACCAAAGAAGGTGCGTGGGGCCGCGGGAGCGCCGCTGCGGGGATGGGGCGGGCTCGGAGCTGTGCCTTTGTAGCCGCTGCTCTCACGGCACCGTCGAAGCTCTGCTACACGCGGAGCGCGGTGAGGGCCTCGGGCACCTCAGCGCTACAAAACCTTGATTGCCTGGAGTTCTAGGTAAAAGGATAAGGAAATGCGGGAGGATGTCTTGTCGTAACAAACCTGTCAGATTTCAGAGAAATCTGAAGGTGATAGGAATAGAACACATGGCTAATTTGAAGGAAAAATAAACAAAAAAAATGAGTTTGGTGACTGAATTTTGTCTTCACCTTCTTTTGCCCCCCTTCATTGGTAGCCAGGTTTGTGCCCCTTGCAGGAATTGCTCAGAAGCAACAATTTGCATCGAGTGTATCAGTGACTGTATCAATTTCTGCAACCCTTTAAAGCCTCTTGCTCGCGAGTGTTCTCTGTATTGGAATTACTTTTGGGAATTCCTAGTTAATGTAACTTTTCCACACAAAAGACACCATCATTGGGATGCTGTTGAGCATCGTTTCATCATTCGTGTCCACCTTTTTCTCTTTATCTTCCTGGCACTGCGTGTTTGCCGGATCAGGGCAGCCCTGAAGTTTTATGGCAGAACATTTACGATGTAAATCTGTACGAAATATTCTTCGTGAAGTCATAAATTCGTTTAAATCTAATAAGTAGTGCTTGGTTCTGCGAGGTGATTATGGGCTTGTGTTACTGTGGTGCTTCAGGTCGGTAATCTGCCATCTTGGTAAGTTTAAATGTGACTAAAGACTGAGGGATGTGACTTTTCAGAAATAAAAAGAATTGTGTTTTCATCCCTTAAACGTTAAAACTGTTTATTTTTTTTCCCTGTGGTTCTTTGTCACAACAGTCTTTTCTTTAAAATGTGTACTAGTGGTTTTTTCTCTGCCTGTTTCACATATTAAAACTTAATCAGAATGCTATGTGACTTTGGCCCTGGCCTTTAAAGGGGTCAGACTTAAAGCTTCTGTTTCTCTACAAATATTTAAGTTATTTTCAGGAGAGTGTGGAGAGCCTTCCCAGTGCTGGAAGTGTTGGGGAAGCTGTTGGGTTGCGTGAGGAACACAGAGACAGAGGCACAGTTCAGAAGTCTTGAATCTTTCGAGTAGTATTGAATAAAATTTTCAAAAGCTTTTGAAAAATAAGTTTGATTTGCTTTAAGGGCTGTGCTGCAGGAGAGTCCCTGAGCTGTGTCCTCGGTTGCTGAGGCACTTGGGCCTCCCAGCTGCAGGAGCTGCCTGATGTCATCCTGGGCCGGTGGGGGCTGTGGGAAGGGGCTGTGATGGAGCCCAGTTATGGACACCAGGACAGAAAACGCTTTGAAATAGGCCAAACACGGTGGGGCTTCTTGTAGCAGGTGAACAGAAAGCAAAGTTTTTAGAAGAAAAAATGATGCTCATAAATGTCACCTCATAAAGTGTTACTGCAGCATCCAACATACCAGATTTACCAGGGTGTTACTTTGTTTTCATACATAACCAGAGTCCAGGGAAGGAAGAGTGTTTGCCTCACTAGAAGCTGTTAAATGTGGTGTTGCCTCAAGGTGAAGTTAAAAAAGGATTATGCTGAGTCCTTTGGGCAGATTGTGTTGCACTCTGACCTTTTCGAAATGAATATAAAATTATAAATATATATAAAATACGTAATTTAAAATTCTATAGTAGTGACACAGATCCTTATTGAAGCTTTCCTAAGGGTGTTTTCCATGTGAACAGGCAAAAATCCCCCTGTGGTTTGCAGAGCAAAGCTAGAGAGTGCATTTCAAAAGTGTATGTCTGCCAAATCTTTGGTTTATAAATGTGAATTTCTGTTTTTATTAATCAGATATAGATGCTTAAGCTCACCTGCAAAAATTAAAGTAAAAACTTGATCAGGATATTCTGCCTAAGTGGGATGTTTGGAATTCTTACATGTGGACATGAGTGTTGGTTTTTTATAACTTTGTCTGTGCAAGAGTCCTGAGTAAACATTGGAATGGTCTTGGAAAGAACAAAGTGCCCCATGAGTGGAGATGTGCTGTGCGGTCACGTTGTTCCCAGGTCCAGAAGCTTTTACAGTTCAGGAGCTGTTACTTTTCCTAATGGAAAGTTAGTAATAGAAGCAGTGCTAATATAAGCTGAAAGTAAACAGGATTTTAAATATCAGTGGGAAGAAACGATGTGATGGACTCTGTGAAATTCTGGGAATGCAAACTGGGTGGGTGGGACCTGTTCCCTAAAGGGGGGATCCTCTTCCGTGCTTGTTGCTGAGGCATGTTCTGTAAAGCCTGCACTCAAGAGTGATGCTTTTAAACTTGCCTCTGTTTCATTGGATCTGGATTTCCTGACCTGTCTTCTCTAACAGGTGTTCTCACAATCTGTGAAGAGCTGCAAACTCCAGAACTGAGGTTTCTCAAGTGCTCTTTCCTGCCCTGTGAAGTTCTGACTCAAAGCGCTTGGAAATTGTGCCCTTGTACTTACTGGGCAAAATACAAAGGAAATTAATTGAATAAATAAATAGAAGCTGTGCCTCTGAACTGGTGTGGGCTGAGTGTTTTGGAGGCAGAGGAGTGCTCGGGCACTGCAGCACCCCAGCGAGGGGCGGGCAGTGTAATCCGATTAACGAGTGGAAGGAGGGCAGATCTGATGGACTCCTCCCTTCAGAGCAGTGCAGGGGCTCCTGTGGGGCACAGGGCCCTGGGATAACAGTGCAGAGGGAGCTCCTCTGGCCTCCTGAGCCAGCTCATTCCAGGAGTGATGATCTGCCTGTGTAGATGAGATCAGTGATGCCTGTTCTGGGGGAAGCAGAAAATCCAGCAGGAGTGGCCCAGTCTGTTCCTCGGGATGTTTCAAGGCTGCTTTCAGAGCCAGCTACAGCGATGGCTTGTCACAGAGTGAGCAAGTGCTGGTGATTAGAACAGGGTTAACAAATCCTGTCATGAGGGAGTGGAATTTTAAGCACTAGAGAGAAAATGTGTTTTTAGGAATTCCCTGTGTTCTGGTGGGGACAGCCTGGCCTATTAGCAGGCATTCCCAACTCTTACCTACACATCCTGGCCCCAGAGCATAACAGCTGCTTTGCAAGGCTTTTCCCTGACCTTTCACACCTAGACTTGCCTTCTGAGAACTCCTGGTGAGTTCTGTACTTCAGGTGGGAAAAAACCCTCTGGAGAGAGTGCTCAGAGCTGCTCCAGCAATGCTGTCACACAAAATGGTGGATTAAAGCAGGCCAGAAAATAATGGGGAAACTTCTGTCAGTAACTTGTTTGCAGCATACATAGAACACAAATTACTAAAACTAGTAGATTTTTGAATTATAGATTAATTTGAAAATTGGATGTTTAAATTCTGCATTAAATGTGAAGCAGCAGAAACTTCAGAACGTAGCTGAGCTCTTTGCACTTTGCAGTAAGAAATGTTGTGGCCACTAATGCAGTTGTTGATGTCAGATTTCTAAGTCAATGTGAGTCAGCAGTCAGGGTAGCTGCTGTTAACTAGTCTGCATCCATTCATTCCTTGAAATACTTCTTTCCCTGGACCTCTTTCAAGCTGCTGTTTTCTTGGAGGGATAAATAGCAAGTTTTAGACTGTTACATCTCATCTGCTCTTGCCTTTAATATCCAGATCTTTCTTTGCTTTTGCAAGCATTTTGAGTTAGTTTAGTCTTTATTTTTAATCACAGTTCAGATTGACAAAATCCAGTAGGCACTTCCTGGCCATTACTGGTGGTAGAACAAGTTTGTGCTAGAAGGGAGTGGGAGTGAACGATGTTACCTCCAGCTTTGAGCATTTCTGTTGGAGCTCTGCTTGGACAAGTGTGAGGAGCAGCTCTGTGAAGTTGGCCTCACTGCTCCCACAGCAAGACAGTGACAGGGCCAAGCAGGTCCTGGGAGTTGAGTCTGTGCCAGGGGATGTTGTTGCCCATGGGGAACAGGCCCTGCTGGGAGATGCCAGTTTAATCTGAAAGCCTTTTTGTGGAGCTGCTGTTTCTTATCCCGTATTTCTGAAATCTCAGTCCAGTGATTTGCGATCTGGACCAGAAAGGACACTCTGACTCTGTTCCACTGGTAGAAACAGCTGCTTTGGGCTTCTAGAAGTGATGCTGGCACCATCTCCCAGGTGTTTGTCTGGGCCTCAGCACTGTTTGAGCTCCTTCTCCATCTGAAAGTGCCAGTGCAGCCTCTTGACAGGTGGCTGTGTGAGGAGCAGAGCTCTAGGGCTTGTTTCAGGATGTGACTTCTGTTAGAGCTGCTGTTTTTGTCACTAATAGTCCCTTATCCTACAGTTTGAAATTGCTGTGCAGTCCAGAGGAATGTTGCTGTTTGGTTCCCGGGGGGAAAAGGCCAGGAATTAGTCTCAGCTAAATGATTTCTCAGTTTTCTGAAGAAAAATTCTGTTAGTTGGAAACAGAAATAAGATATTATTTCATGGTTGAAAGGAATTCTTCTTGTGGGTATGTTTGGTCTAAGGGAGGTTCCTGCCTTTAGGAAGAATCTGTTCCTGCCTCCTGAAAAATGGAGCATAAATTTTGAAATACTTGTATTTTGTGTGTGTGATCACTGAGCAAAACCACTCTGGAACTTCACTAGATACACAGCAACTTTGGGCTTCAGACCATTGTTCTGATTTGGAGTACAGAGTTAAGGGCTTGGAATATATAACATTGCAGGCACATCACAAGGAATGGCTGCTCATGGTGCTTTGCAATATTTAGCCATATCCAGCCTGTGTCAGTTCTATATAAAAATCATTCTCGTGGAGAGGTCTTTGAGTTTTAAGCTTACTCAGAGTGTGTCTGTGAGTTGGGGTTTTGTTTAGGCCTCATGTAAAAGGTCAGGAGGCTTTTCTCCTCCTTGGACAAGCAGCACAGTGCAGGCCAAGGCTTTTTGGGGCTGTCTTCAGAAGTCATTTTGTCTGAGTCTCTTCCCTGCAGAAAGTGAATGGAGAGAACTCATGTCCCCTTGGTTAATTGAGACTGGATGATGAGCTTAAGGAGGGAGGTGCCACTTTAGTTTGAGCCATTTCTGCTCTACTTGTGAAAGCAAATTCAGAAGCTCCCCCAGATTTCTGTGCTCCAAACTCCAGTGGTGCCAGTTTCATTTCCATTTCTATGCCAGGCCTTGAGCAGCTGCACAGCGAGGCTGTGGATGGTTCAGCTCCAAGAAGCAGAGCTGGCAGCTCTGCTCCCTCTGCCTGAACACGGCAGCCAGGGGGGAGTCAAGTGTAGTTAACACAGGGAGGGCACTGGTGCAGTTTCCCTGCTTTAGCCAAGTGCCTGGTTTGTTCAGGACAAGCAGTCACAGACTTCAGAATCTGTTTTATGCAGGTGAGACTTGGCTGTGGTTTGTTTTTCTCCAGAGATTTCTTGATTTTTTTAGTCAAACAGAAGCAAAAGCAACTTAAGGCAGGGAAGATCAGGCTCTGCTTTAGTGTCTTTGAGACTGTTTTGCTGTTGGCATTCAAACTAACTCTAAAAAATGAGAAAGATTTTGCTGCTTGATTATCAAATCCAAAGATTCCTTGACAGGTGCTGTTGGTGTGTTGAGAGGATAAAAGTGAGATGTTATATATAAAATTTTGCTTTTAGATTTGTAAGGAGATTCTTCAAAGTGCTCCATGATTACCCATTAAATACATTCTTACAAACTGAGTAATGTTTTTTCTGTATTGGTGTTGTTTTCAGAATACACCGATGACAGTGCCCTGATTCCCAAGAACTCCTCGGTGATTGTGAGGAGAATCCCCATTGGAGGAGTGAAAGCCACAAGCAAAACATATGTTATGTAAGTACCCCAGCATTGGCTTCCTTGGAGGGGTCAGGGGCACACTGGTACTGACAGCAGGGACAGAGCCCCTCACATTGCATCTTCCTTGTTAAAGCTGCTGCTGCTGTTTGTTGGCATGAGGTGGATTTTAATGTCTGTCCCAAAGGAGACTTAGATTTTGAGGTCTGCTGGGACATGGGGTTCAGACTCCAGCAATGGTAGCTTTTAAGGTGGTTCTATTAAGTTTGTTTTGGGTTGATCTTTCTGAGATCCAAGAGCAGATCCTGTTTCTTCTACATGGGGAGATTCCTTATTATATGTGTTTGCTTTCTTAGTAAAGGCAGTTATGCATTCTAGTGTAAACTTAGCATTTGTTTCCATCTCAGAAGACTCTGATTCTGGGTGTTTGACTATTTCCTGCATTTGGGGGAGGTGGGGCAGGATATGGCAGGTGGTTTTGTGCCTCACATCAGGGAGGGGGTTGTATAGTAGCTGGAGAGGAAAAGCCAGGGGTTGCCTGCTGGTGACTGATGCAAACAAGGAGGTTCATTCTGAAGTGATTGCTGTTTCCTGCAGTCAGGGTCTGTTCCAGGCAAGACAGAAAGCACCATACCCTAAAAGCCTACTGGCTTTTGTGCGAGTACCATGAAGGAATAGTTAGTCCTTCCCAAACTCAAATCTCAGAGGCAGTTTAGCACATTACCAGATGTGCTGGTTACCTTTCTGAGTCTGTCTGTACCCAAGCTGGGACCTGTGCTCCAGGCTTTAATTCTGTATTCCTGAGATTTACTGAGGACAGAGAATCAGGTGTATTGATTAAAATCACAGATACTCAAATGCAATCCTGACCATAGGATTATTGCTACATTGATGTTTTCATACAGTTCAGATCTATAATAGCTGTATCAGCATTGTTGGAATGGGCACGTTTTCCAGCCTCCTTAAAGCCTCTCCACCACCAGCAGGATATTATACACTGCTGGTTTTGTCATGTCCTTCTAATGTTGATTCTCAATAAATAAAGTCCCCTGAGGAGTTACAGTGTCTTGAACAAGCAGTACAACATCATCCTGGTACCCATAAAGCATTTGCAAGCAAAAAGCTCTGGGCTGATGTGGCTCTGTGTGTAACCTTGGGGCCTGTTGCTGCAGGAGTTGGTGCAGTGCTTCCAAGCACTCCCTCGAGACTGTGGACCCACAGCACTGTGCTTGTAACCATGGCCTAGCTTTGGGGCTTCATTTCAGTACGTGCTGAGAGCTGTGCTGTCAGTGCACCCTCCCCTTGGGTTGGATGGCACCTCCCCTGCTGTTGTAACCCTGCCCTAAAATGGGAGGACAGATGCTGTTGGCATCAAAGATCACATCAGTACCAGCGTGGGGCTACAAGGAAAGAACAGCACTGCTGGGGTAGAGCTGAAAGGAAACCAGCAGATGAGCTTTCTGTTCTTCAGCTGGAAACATGGCAGAAGCCCCTGCTGTAGAGTGGTTAATGTTTGGGGTGGGGAATGTCTGCTGGAGTGGTGGAGAGGCCTTCAGAAAGGCCTTACCCACCTTGCAGTAAATGGCTGAAGCCTCCACTCTGTGGTAATCCAAAGTATTTTGGTGTACTTCCTCACCTTCTGGAGGTACATGGTGCAACTGGGAGCCTGGGAGGGATTAGCACTGGCAGGAAGCTGAGCCTTTTCATTGGTACATAAATTCCCCAGCAGCCTTTGCATTGCCTCTGCTCATGGGACACTTTGGATGATGTGTGGATTGTTTGTTAACTCTCTCAGTGGTTGCATGTGTGGTTCTTGATGAGGAGCATGCAAGTACAGACCAATGATATGTGGAATCTCAGCAAGTTTTCAAATGTAATACATATTTCCTAAAATACTGTAGCATTTTCAAGATTATCTGAAAGCAAATTCTGGCAATTAAGACCTTTTTTTTTGTCACAGGACTCCTAAATCGCACAAAATCCTAGAAACTACTTTCAGGTGACATTTCTACTACTATTTTTAGTCAATATAGCATATGTAACGTGTTTAATATTTTGGCACTTGGATGGCTAAATATAGTAGATCTCTGAACACAGTGCTTGGGCTTCCACAAAGAAACACTGTTCTAGAGACTGTGCTGCTGACACTGTTGTTACCCCTTTGTCACGTGACTGTGTTTTTCACTTGAGCAGAGTTGCACTTGTAGATTCTGATTGTTGTTCTGTAGAAACTGGAGCCCTGTCCCTGGTACCTGTGTGTGATACCAGGGGTGTACAGGTTGTCCAAAGCTGCCTCCACATTTCAGCCATTGATTGTTTAAGAACACAGAACTCTAGTACGGACTTCATGGGTTTGATACTTAGAGAGTAGAGACACAATATGTGAGGACTTCCTCTTGCACTGTTGTGTTCTAGATCTGTGAGTCTTGAGTAATTTGTGACAAGGTAGAAATGTGATTTTGGGGGGTTTTTTTAGTTGCACTGAATGTACCGAGAGAGAAGAGTTTATGTATACCAGTAAATGTCCACGTTCACTAGAGTATTGGAGCATAATGTTGTGATGTTCAGGTTCTGGAGTCTTTGTGTTGGGTTCAAGTGCTTTGTTTTCAATTCTGATCACCTTTATTTCTTCTTCTAGAAGTCGCAGTGAGCCAGTGAGTGGGACATCAAAAGCAGTATGTAAAAACACAATCTCACACTTTTTTTCCTACACATTGCACTTAATTCTAAACAATACAGCCTTTTATTAATTTGCCAGACATTAACTTAATATCTTTTCCAGTAAAACCTAGTGTATGTTGTAAATACATTGTATTTGATTCAGCATAGTAAAAACTGAGTAATGCCTTTACTTGCAGAGTTCTAATGTGAATATTGGTATTTGTGCCTAGCAATGCATTGTATTTCATATTGAATATGCCAGAATCTCTCCTGTATGACTCTGTGTTGTACAGATAATGTATGATCGTTTCAGATCCTGTAGGCTCGAGGTTTGCACACTGAACATGGTGCCATGTTCTACATCTGTCTGTCTATAGCTAGTGATATGTATGTTTGTATAGGTTGTTGTGTGCTTTTTGTTTCTTGCAATAAAAACTGTTTGGAGTGTATTTTTTGCCATTTTCACATTGTATCACTTAGCTTTTGTTTTTAAATACCTTTTTTTTGCCTAATGGTTTTTGAAAATGTTTATCAAAAACCACTGAGAAACCATTATTGTGAAACTTGGTGCTGTTCCTTACTTTTGACTTGGGGGTTCAAACAAATACCAAACCCAGCATATCCCAGACGTTTTGAGGACAGTTCTGTGCAGCTAAATGATTCCTTCTCATGTCCTTAAATACTTGGGTATTTGTTCCTGAAACTGTGTAATTGAGTGATATTGTTTGGGCCCCTCTGAGTACAGAAATGTCTTTAATAGCCTGACGTGAATTTCGATATCGTTGCTACACAGAGTGGTATTCTAAAGTTTTGCATTTGATCTCTCCCCTTTATCTGGTGAAGCAGTTTAGTTCAACAGCAGTTTGTCTGCAAATGACAATATACAACACAAATTTTGACACCAGGTTAGAGCCTGGGGCGTTTGGGGGTGAAATCCCTGTCATTTTTTTTAACTTCTGCCTGCAGCACGTTTTTGGATCTGGGTAACTCTGAGGCTGGCTGCTGCTGTATTTCCCAAAGGTTAAGCCTTTCTTTAGTATACCACCACTTGGAATTCACATTTGGAAAAGGGCAGCATTTTCCTTCAGTTTTGCAAACACTGTTGTTGTGCTGCTAACATACAAATCCCCCACGGAAATCCAGGTGATGGGGTAGATCTTGGTGTGCCACTTGGCCGGTACTGTGTGCAACTATGCCTTTCCAATAGTTCTTAGAGTACTGTTTGGTGGGGTTTATTTTTCATCTTTATTTTAAATATAACTGCTTCTCCTTCACTAGACTGGTGTGAGGCATTACACTAACCCTGGATCATTGGATCTGATCACTCGATCAGCCGTTAGGATCACTTAATCTAGAAATTCCTGAACTCTGGGGCTGTGTTCTGGGTAGAATAAAGCCTCTGGTCCCCATGGAAACAATCAACCTCAAATTGAAAATTTTGTGCGTAGATCTAAAATCAGTAAATGTGATATCTGTAATTCTATTGCTGATTGATTGGAACTCCTTTTTAGACACAAATGCCTCTGATTGTGAGTTTGAGTTAGTTGAACTGGCCCAGTGACCCTAGTAGTTAATGTAATGCATTTATGTAAACCACGTTTATAGTATTTGATCTAATTCAGATGGGGTTTTATTTCTTGAAAACAGTTCTTTTTCTTTTTGTTTACTAGCATGTGTATAAACACAAACCACATGTTCATAAATAAAGTTAACATTCTTTTAGCCTCGTGTGTTCCCTGGCATGTCTGTATTACATTGCTCAGTAGCATCTTACCATAAGCTAATGTAGATGTGTCAAAAAAGAGAAAAGGAAAAATCCTGGAGTGGGAGGGAAGACTTAGTGTGAGTGAGAAGTAATGGCAGGAAAGGAAAGGCAAAGCAAAGCCATTCCTTGGTGTGCTCTGACTGCCCCTGGTTTGGGAGGGTGGAAACCCTTGCATCCCTCTGTACAAGCCCTCCCTCTCTCTCACTGCAAAAGCCCAGCAGCCTCAGGAATTTCTGGGGCTGGAGACACAAATAGTTTGTTCTTAAAGCTAACTCAGGTCTTGTTCTGAAGCCTGGGGGTTTGTTTGCCTTTATTTTTTTTTTTAATACACCTATTTCTGCATGTATTTCAGAGTGGAACTGGGGTCTTGGTGTAGTAGGGGTAAATCACTGGAAATTTTGTCAATTATTGGTGGACAGTAAAGCTGCAAAGGTAGAATCAGTTAAGATTTCTTTCTAAAGGATGCACAAAAGCTTATTTTTAATGTCTTCATTGTCTTATACCAGCTGTCATTCCACATGTGGAACTGTGCTGGCGTTAGCACAGCCAGAGCCAGAGTTTGGGCCTTTCTGCTGAACTGTGGGTGCTCAGTCCATGCAGTCCATGCAGGGCTCTCGGGCTCCCTGTCCCTGCAGTGCAGGAGTGCAGGGCCATGCCCATTGCTGTAGCACTGTCAGGCACAGCTGGGAGCCTTCCTGCCTGAACTGGCAGTGTAGCCAAGCTCCAGGGTTTAGGAAAGCCCTGGAATTTCAGTGGAGCACTCCAGCAGTGCCATCAGCCTTTGCCTCCTCTCTTCTGTCCCCCTGCCCACTTGGCTTCGTGTTAGTTTTTGTCAGTCTGCTGCAGGAAATGGGAGTTAATACATTGGCTCTGGAGTTCAGGGGTCGGGGTCTGCTTTTTCTGGTTGTTCTTTTTTTTTCTCTAGTTCTTCTGCAGTGTTATCTTAGGGTTGCATACAAGTTCATGGAGATGTTGTTTCTACTTGACTGTTTTGAGGGACTGCCAGGAAATGCTTCAGTAGAAATTTAAAAGGAAAAAAAATAGGCAGAAATGTAGGACCGTGGAAGGATGGCCATTGGGCAAATGCATTGAAGAGTACATTAATTATCTTTTTTTTGATGCTTTTGGTAACTGTTCAATATCACCTCTTTTAAGAAATTAGACTGTTGCCTGCAGGCCATATAATAACTGCTTCCTAAAAAAAAAAAAAACAAGACTTAATTAATAGTTTATTAACTGTCGTGCTTCAGTTTCTGGTCAGTACTAGACTGTTTAATGCTAGAGCTTTCCTAATTTTTTTTTTTTTTGCTTCTGGAAAGCCACAAAATATAGTTGTGCCTGCCCCGAGAGAACACTGCTTTGCTTTTCCACATTTAAGAGAGGGGCATATGGAGCACGAGGCTTCAAAATGCTTGTCCAGACCTCCTTTTGAACAGGACTAGGTGCAAAGTGTTCTAGAGAGGAGAGGTGAATCTTCTGGTAAGACTTTCAGTGGAATTAAGGTCTCTTTGTCTCGATCTGGGTGATCCAAAGGCACACTTTTCAAGAGCTCTTTAGTCAGTAATACAGGAATATGTGCTTTCCTGATAACATAGAGGAGGAACAACTAACTGGAGTGAGGAATCATCTTCTGCGTGGAGATACTTTTTCTCAGTCTGCCAAAACTGCCCCCTTGAATTCTCCCACCACATTAGGTAGTAAAGGACAAGAGCTGTTTTAAGGAAAGGTTTTAATCTCTTTGCTGACCTGTTTAGTGACCTCTTGGAGAGCTGCTCAGTTCACACTGAGAAATTTTATTCTACATTTTTCAGCAATTCAGATGTAATAAGCAGTGATTTGAGTATCTTTTTGGCACTGCTTTGCTGGTGTCAGGTTAAGTGCTGCTCGTGGCATGGTAGATTTCCATATATATATATTGGAGAAGATCAGTTGCCCTTTTTACTTGTGGGAAAACTGCCCTTCAGCACTAGTTCTCCATAAGCTCTGCAGTCTGTTCCTAGCTACTGGCCTGAGGACTCCACTCCTGAGAGCTGTTCCATAGCCAGCTGGGAGGAGAAAAATGGAGACAAAAACTCCAGGGTTGTGCTCTGAATCCATGTTTTCATCATCAAGTTTTGCACTTTCTTCTTTTGTTCATTTAGCACTGGGCTGCTATTAAAGATCAAGTTTGATCTGACTGCAAGCAATAATCTACATTCCCACACTTCCCAACCAGATTTGGGTGGCAGGGCCTGTGGTCTAATAACGTCCAGGTTTTTTCAGGTTTTATAGTCTACTCTGTCATTATAAACACCGTTATGTAAATTATTTACGCAGGTTTTTTTCCAGGCAAAGTGACAGGTTACTTTTGTGGCTGCTGTTCTAGACTGGTTTATATTTGAGGTTATTTGGGTACTGACAGGAGGGGCAGAGTGTGTGTTCCAGGATTGCTGGGCCTGGCCTTTTTTCTGGCAGCTGCTGGGTTCACAAAAGCATCACTGTGTGCATTTATAGTGATGAGACATTCACTGATTCATTTATAAACTACACTAATATTAAGTTACCCGAAGTGATGCTTCTTCCTCAGTTAAAATTATTTACTTTTTTTAAATCCTTTTTAGCTGAAAATTGGCAGATTCCTTTACCCTTTTGACAGGGATCCCTCTCTGAGATATTGTGACCAGCAGGGTTGGTTATTTTAATTTCTTCTCATAACTATGTAGACACTCTTAAGCCATCATAGATTTGGACTTTGTTTTGAATAAATACAAATTACACTGGGTTGGAGTTGCCTCTGGGTGACACTCAGGGGATATAGTGCAGACATTCAGACTATAGTAGAGGTTAACTGTTGTTGTGTTTTGACTGTAGAACTTGAATATGTGTTTAATTTTTTGTGAACAGATTGATGACTCTTCTGCATCTATTTCTCTGGCCCAGCTTACTAAGGTATATATATATATATATATATTCTTGTCAAATACTTTAAAAAGTGTTTGCTTCCTAGCTTTAAATTGATACTGTGATCTATAGTTGGATAACTGTTGTAATTGGAAGAAACCCTTTAATTTTTAGTAACTTAAAGTATTTATTTTAACTTTAAATTTGTGTATATTTTGATACTATCCTGTAAAGAGTAGTTCCCAGTTTGGGAAGATAGAAGGGGAGTACCTTATCAGCCTCAGCATAATGTTGCAGTATTACTCATCCTCAAGACACAAAGAAGAAGCGCTTCAGAAGCTGTTTTACCGTTTTTCATACGTTTCATTAATTTTGCGTTGGAAACTAACCCAGTTTGTACAGAAGAATTTAATTGGCTGTAAGTTCCGGACATTCCAGGGGGGTTTGACCAGCCACAAGAGAAGCGGTTCTGTACCATGGACAATTGCATGGCCATTTTTGAATTCCTAGTCATAGTTACAGACCCATTCTCTGAATGCTGCACAATTCCATAAATTCTGGGATTTATACAGTGGACAACCCGATCTAATTTGTTTGAACGCAGACTGTGTAAATTGTGTAAATGTACCTCATTGTTTATAGGAATATACCAATGTGTATGTGTGGCATCTGAGCAGCTGTGACCTTTCGAAACTGTTGTAATGCCATGTTTTGCTCGGGAACTGCTTGCATTTTTGCTCACCAATGTGTGATTTGTCTGGGAAAGCACTAGTGACTGCACTGTGTGGACAGACAGGTGCTCAACCACCGGTCCCTAAAGCTACAGGCAGCAGAGCAGGCAGGGCCTGAGGCAGAGCAGCTGGTTCTTCATCCTCAGAATAAAGTTCATTTCCTGTAAAAAGAGATCTCTTCCCACTGGTAACTTTTTCCCTCTTCACTACAGAAATTAAATTGTGTACATTGGCCAAAAAAGAAAAATTTTTATATATATATATCTAGTTTGGAAGGGAGCCACCAGAAGCAATTGGTCCCCATTAGTGCTGTCCCTAAACATGTCCTTGGGTTTGTAACCTCATGTGAAGTTTTACTCTAAAATGTGCAAAGGTGTCCAAGGGGTGGGTGTACACATTTAAACTTTTGAGGAAATCTAAAATGCAGGAAGATGCCACCAAGCAGCTCAGCACTGTTGCTCCCTCTAACCACTCTAGTGCAGCCCGGCTCAGCACGGAGGCAATGTGTTAACAGTTCTCTGGTGATTATTACTATGTATGAAATGCCATAGTTGAATTTTGGTCTATTCCTACTAATGTTTTGTGGCTTTTGGATGTGTTTTGTAAACTGTTTGGGTTCAAACAAATTAGTCAAGTATTATCTGTAAAGCTTTCTGTAACTGTTAATGGAAATGGTTTCATAGCTGGCGATCCGGATTCTGTTACTGTGGAGAAAAACTGTGTATATGAAACAACCATTTAATAAAATGTTGAAACTAGTTGGTTGCTTTTGTGAATGAATGATACAAAACCAAACCATGAGTGCTTGAGCTGAGTGATAGGTGCTTGAAGGCCCGAGTCATTGACAGTCACTCCCTTAGACCCTGCTTGTATCTGGACTAGTGTGTAATAAAAACATTTGAACAAAGACGACTTGAAAAATCAACTGCCTTCAGTAATTTGAAGATCTAGCTGTGCAGAAGGTTTATGTTACAATTTGTGTGTTAAAAGGACACAGTCAACTGGAGAAAACTGCAGGCTGTGTTTACTGTAGTTAAATCACTTCATAGGAGGAAGCTAGTAGGGGGGAACAGTTTGGGCTGCCTGCAGCTCCTGATGGAAAGAATCTTTTGCCTTGCTGAGGGATTGTAAAAGGCTTGAGTCCTTTTAATACTTCTGTGTCTGAAACTGAGTTGTGTGTCCTTTTAATGCAGCAAAATGTAAATAGTGCTACTTGCATCCATCTTAATTCCATGTCCAGTGGAGATCTTCTCCTGCCTATACTCTGGAGCTTAAAAATCAGTTTGAAAATACTAGATATTGTAAGTTTTCTACAAATAGTGTCCTCTGAAGGAAATTGGATTGATTCTACAAGTCGTGCTGTAAGGTACAAACAGAGCCTAAGGTTTGAGTGCTCAGGAATGCTCTTTTCTAGTAGGTTCTCAGGCACATAAACATCATGTCATGGCGTAAGGACTCCCCAGAACATCTTCAGCACAAATGTTTGGTTAAGCAGCTGGTTTCATGCAAGCTCAGCTAGTGTAGTGCTGCTCTTTACAGGATTGGATGAGTGGTGTTGTCTTGGGCCGTGTGGGCTTAAATGTGTTTCTAATGTGTGTGTCAAATAATTACCTGTTGCACAGACTGCCAATCTGGCTGAAGCCAATGCTTCCGAGGAGGATAAAATAAAAGCTATGATGACACAGTCTGGCCATGAATATGATCCAGTCAAGTAAGTGTTGCTAATGTGAAACCTGTTCTTTGAAGTTGATCTAAAAATTTTAGAGATTTTTTTTTAACTAGAAAGACACATGTATTCCTTTTTGTTTTTTTCCCAAAAACCTTGTAGTTACATGAAGAAACCCGTGGGGCCACCTCCCCCCTCCTACACGTGCTTTCGCTGTGGCAAACCTGGGCACTACATCAAGAACTGTCCGACCAACGGGGTAAGACTTGGGGGACGTGGGGGTTGTTCAGTTTTTAATTTTTTACCTTGAGAGTTAAATGCATGAATACTCACAGTAAGAATTGTTTCTTTGGGAGTGAAATACAGAGGTTACATGGCAGTGTTGCAAAGCCCTTTGGATTCAAGGGAAACCTAGAATTATAAATGTGAAATTTTCTTTTCACTAGGTCCCAGGCATTAAGTATTTCCATAGATCTTTCTTTGTGAACTTCTGTGTGCAGTTTGATATATCTCAATATTATTGGATATTTTCCTGGTTTTAACTCTCTTTTTATGACAGTTCACAATTTTTAGTATTTTGCCTAAAAACAAGATGTTTCTGTGTCCCCCATCTATTGGCTATTTGCACCTTTAATAACCCC
Source organism: Pseudopipra pipra (assembly GCF_036250125.1). Taxonomy (NCBI): domain Eukaryota; kingdom Metazoa; phylum Chordata; class Aves; order Passeriformes; family Pipridae; genus Pseudopipra; species Pseudopipra pipra. The sequence continues at coordinate 16,160,442 of NC_087564.1, forward strand.
ACTCCCTAGCTGAACATTAATGCTGTTTAACATGGGTCAGTGATGGTGTGCACGAGAGATTAATTCAGCCTTCATTTATAGATTGTTTGTATAAGTTTGTCCAAGCCCAGAATTGGGCTCCCTTTGAACTGCCCTTTGGAGGAGGAGCAGGTTTGGGGGATTTCACCCATAAGGAACCTGCAGTTAAAGCCAAAGAATATTGATGAGTTCAAAACATTGCTCCAGCCTCTGGAACATCCTGGCTGGATCCCTGTAGGGAAATGAGTATTTTAGTCCAACAACCCTTACACTGGGTCGGAGAAGAGGGTTAAAGGCTTTCGTGCTTAAAACAGTCATTGAAGTCTTGTTTTCAGTGTGGGCCTTGAGATATGTCTGCATTTCTTAACAGGACAAAAATTTCGAGTCTGTTCCCAGAATTAAGAAAAGCACAGGAATTCCAAGAAGTTTTATGATGGAGGTGAAGGACCCCAACACAAAGGGTGCCATGTTGACCAACACTGGGAAATACGCGATTCCAACCATAGACGCGTAAGTGTGGGTTGGGTGGGCTGACCAGAGCGGGGAGGGAGCCGTGTGGGAGTGCCCGAGGGGCAGCACAGCCACACTGCCCAGTGCCTGGAGTTACAGGGGCAGTCACTGGGGCTCCAATTTCAAATGTGTGATGGTGGCTAACAGTAAAATCGGGGTCCTGCTGCTCACACCCCTGGGAGTTGGTTAAACACGGGGTGTGCTGAGAGACTGTTTCTGCAGCACATTTCAGCAGGGTTTGTAGTTGGGATCGTTCTCTCTGGAACCTTGTTTTGCTTCTGGTTTGTGTTTCAAAGGCTTCATGCAAAATGTAACAAAACAGCTGTTGGACTGTGATTCCATCCCTCAGATTTTGATCAGATCTCACATGTGAAACAGGCTCAAGTTTTCTTTTTACTATAAACTAAGAAAACACTTGTGTTTCCTGAGAATAATGACTGTTCTAAAAACACTTGGAAGCCCTTCTGGTTTTGTCTCCTGGATGTCCTTTTGTGGAAGCTGTCACAGAGACTTCTTTCATTTAGAAAATGTAATTACTGGGAGACCAGCTTTATCCTGAGCCTCCAATTTACATTTACCCTCTGGCAAAGGAGAGCTGGGATTCATTTCACCTGAGATGAGCTGTCAAAATATTTTTCTAGTTTCAGCTGGTTTCTTAGTTGATCCAATGAATAGGAGAATGCTGCAGGAGGAGATTTGTTCCTACCTACCTCTTCTTGTTTGGGATTGTAGTTCAAACTAAACAACTGTGTTTAAGAAGGCTGATGGGGAGGGACAAGAATTCCGTAAATTATCTTTATTTGATAAAATCCAAAGCTTGGAAGAGTTTCCTTTTGACTTTTTGTTTTGCTTTCCCCACCCTCCCTCCAGGGAAGCTTATGCTATAGGAAAGAAGGAGAAGCCTCCCTTCCTGCCCGAGGAGCCGTCCTCCTCCTCGGAAGAAGATGATCCTATTCCAGATGAGCTGTTGTGTCTCATTTGTAAGGATATAATGACGGATGCAGTTGTTATTCCCTGCTGTGGAAACAGTTACTGTGATGAATGTAAGTGTTAAAATGCCCCGTTTGTTAATTCCAAACATTAAATTTCATCTTCTGAGAGCAGAAATAGGAGATAAGGAAATTGCTGTCTTAGTTCTGTTGAATATTTCAGTGTGTCCTGAACAGGAAAAGACTCTTCTCTTGTACAGGGGGTGAAAAAAAGGCAGAAAGCTTTTTTCCCTTCTTAGCATTTAGTATTTAGCTAAATCCTCTTTACCTGCAGAAGGATGAGGATGACAACAGTGCATATTAATGCAGGTGATTACAGTGTTAGATATAAAATGCATTTAGTTTGTCCACAGCCCTTTCCCTCACACAGCATTCCATCTCCAACTTCAGGGACTTACTGTGGTCTACAAAGAACAGAGATTGAGGCATTTCATCCACATTCTTCCCCAGAGCTGATTAAAACCTTCAGAACTCAAACCTGCTCGTGGTTTTTTGAAATGTGTTTTGTTCATTAATCTGGAATGACTTCTAGCTGCACTAGAGTGGAAAAAAGACCAGTTGAGATGTCATGCCCCAGTCTGCTCTGCATATTCACATATTGCCACAGTGAAATATCAAACCTATCATTATTTGCTGCATGCTAAAAGTTTTCCTAGAATTATGGAAGGGTTTGAGTTGGAAGGGACCTTAAAGCTCATCTTGTTCCAACCTCCCTGCCATGGGCAGGGACACCTTCCACTAGACCAAGATGCTCCAATCCCTGTCCAACCTGACCTTGAACACTTCCAGGGAAGGGGCAGCCACAGCTTCTCTGGGCAACCTGTGCCAGTGCCAGTCTTTTTTAGTACTGAATGTTTATAACTTCATGCTCTCTGTTAAAGACAGTATTTCCCCATTAATCATGTGCTTGTTTTTATAATTGATGAGAACCAAAAAAGTTTTCTTAGTTTGATTAAAAACTGTTTTAATGTTCTAATTATTTCCAGGTATCAGAACAGCATTGCTGGAGTCTGAGGAACACACATGCCCAACCTGCCATCAGACAGATGTTTCTCCTGATGCTTTAATCGCCAACAAGTTCCTGCGCCAGGTAATGTGGTGACTTTAGCGTGAACTCTTTGGTGGAAAAGTCTATTTGTAAAAAGCTGAAAGGGAAAAAAATGTGAATTTAGATCTCCTTAAGCGAGACTAAATTGAGTAAGGCTAAATTTATTTTTCTAGTACATAATCTATTACAGAAGCCTACAGCTCGTTAGAGACAGTCTGTGAAATTAACTACACACTTTTGTGTAATGGGGTGGCCTCACTTTTAAACTGGGTGTTAACACCAAAGCAGTTTAAATCCAGACACTCTGAGGTACCAGTCATTGATACCAGAGTTTAATGGGATGTGTTCATAGCTGAATGCTGATTTGGTTTATGATTAATAGCATTTACAGGAATACACAGTGGTTTTCCTCCAAGGAGGCTTTTGTTCGTATCTCTACTGCAAGTTCCATATCACCTTTTTGTACATATTTTCCTACCTCCAGGCTGTGAACAACTTCAAAAATGAGACCGGCTACACGAAAAGGCTCCGTAAGATTCAGCAACAGCAGCAGCAGCAGCAGCAGCAGCAGCTGCCCCCACCACCCCCTCCACCACCACCGCCCCTCATGAGGCAAACGATAACGCGCAACCTGCAGCCGCTGATGCGCCCGGCCATGGCCAGGCAGCAGGATCCGCTCATGATCCCTCTGGCTTCCCTGGCTTCCCGCTCCGCCCTCTCATCCTTGGGCCCTGGGCCGTCCATGGCAGCTGGGCTGCCAGTGAATCCGTCTTCTGTGGTTGTCTCTGATCTCCCTCCAGCAGTGTCCCTCTCTCTCCGCGGGGAAAAGCCGGACGGACATTTTCGGTAAGGATATCTGGAGATCAACAGGAATTTAAAAGACACCAAAATGCTTAAGTTAGATTCTTCTTGAGCTTCCCAGCCATCACCTCATGTATCAGTAGTGACAGCTCCATGTCCTTGTGGGAGTTGTGTTTTTCTTTTTACTTGGGATGAGGACACTTCGGCAAGTTGAACATGTACCTCATGCAGGAATTTTCTTGGCAGTGTTTTTGTTTGGTTCCCTTACCAATCATTCAGTACAGGTTTGCCCTGAAGGAGGGACTGTTTTTGATTTGAAATGACCAACCATTCCTAAACTAGCCATTTAGTTCCATCAGACCTTAGTGTCTCATTCATTTCTTTTTAGTACTGAGGAAATGCTATTTTTATGCAAAAATCTGTGCCACTGTTTAGGGTTATATCCTTTAGCCTTGCTGCCTTGGATGCACAGAGCCAGCTGTGCTGTCAGTACAAGGACCACGATTCAGAGGAGCCTCTAAGGCAGCCTCAACTAGCATAGAAACATCTTCTGATGGAAAGCTGAGACTGTGTGAGTTATATAGACTCTCATCCATTCAAGTGCAGCTTAATCAAATATTTTTCCAGAGAGCTTCCTCTCTGAATACCAGTATCCAAACAGACTCCTCAGCAGTGCTTCCTCTGGAGCCTGCCAACTTCACAGGTGTACATGTGGTGAAGGTTATTTTGGGATTTTCTTTCATTTACAGAAGTCAGCCTTTTCTCACCTTGGACTTTGTATTTCAAAACGTATGTTGTATTTCAGTTCAAAGCAGTGTTTGAATAACAAACCTGTGATTTTTGTAGCGATCCCGATGCTGTGTTGCCTCCTGCTCTGATGACCGCGGCTGAGCTTTCCAAATCCTCCCCTTTGTCAATCAGCAGTTTGTTGGAAGAGAAGGTAAATTTTATTTCAACATGTGCAATGATTCTTGTGTTGTAGTAGAGCTTATTTTGTAACTGTTTGCATTTATTCCCAAGGGCTACCAGGTTCCTGTACTGAGACAACCAGCGATACCAAGTCTTCTGGGCCCTCAAGGACAATCAATACCCACGACTGGTAAGAAATTAAAACTTCAGAATTTTTTCTAAAACATTATCTTCAAAGAAACTTATTGAGAAATTTTTCTTCTTCCTGTGCCCGCTGCAACAGGTCATCCAATGAGAGCTGGTGCACTTCGCAGGCCAGGCTGGGAACTGTAAGTATTCAACAGAAATTCAATATATTACTAGTTGTAACCTGATAAATTAGTCTGTAACACATCACTTAAACAACAGCTGATTTATAATGAAATAATAGTTGTAGAGAATACAAGTAATAATTAATTTTCAAGTGGCTTAATTTAAATCGGCTTTAACAAAGGGGATCTGTGCTTACAGTAAGATTATTTAAAAATAAAACTCCAGTACATAATTGAAAAGAAGACTCTGAATAATGAACACTTTTTGAGGAAACCATAATTACATATAAAAATTAAACATAATTAAAAGATCGGATGGAAAGCCGCCCTTTTGATTACTGGCTGAATAAGGCTGAAGAAATAGATTTCCCAGTAGAAATCAGCCTCCAACATTCTTTCTTTAAAAGCTTAGTTGATATTGATTGAGCAAATTATTGAAAAGCTGAGGCTGTTATTTTATGACACTTCTGTATTTCTTCAGTTCAGTCATCTCAAAGGGCCAAACTGCTTTCTCACATTGGAGAAAGGAGCCTGCTTAGTTGTTATTGCAGTGTCAAGGTAGTCCTTCATGTATTATACATTTGTTACAGCCGGATTGTAAGAGTCATTGTGTTTATAAAGTCTTAAAGATAAATCAAAACAAAATCCAAGATCCATTCCCCAGATTATCTAAAATCTCTAACTCAGTAAGCAAGAAAATAACAATTCAACAACAGCAACAGGCCAAATACATCATGAGGCAGGAGCACAGGAAGCATGAGCGGGAGAGGTTAGGAGAGGTTTGAGAGGTGAGTTAATCCCACACAGCGCTTGGAAGCTCAGGAGTGTGGAGCACGGAGTGTATCCAGGAGGGACAGAGGAGCAGTGGGCCCTTGGCTTGTGGGAGATGGGGGTCTCGTGGCAGCCTCATCCACAGCCCCAAAGCTGGGTAAGGAGAGGAGGCTGAGGGAGCTGCTGGGGCGAGGCTGTGGAAGGCAAGTCCAGGACTGCAGAACTGAGTGTAGTCTGAAGTGAACAGAAAGCCGGAGACCAGTGAGAACCAGGAGAGCTCCCGCCGTGCTGCCGCTTCGCTTTCCTCTGTACGCTCAGGGCAGGCTGTGACAAACAGTGACACATGTTTTTGGGTTTCTTTAAAGTTCAAATCGAGGACGCCCGCACAGTGACCGTGCCCAAAGGACTCAGGCCCCATCACTGCCAGCATCAGCACCAGTCTTTGTGCCTGTGCCTCCACCTCCCTTGTATCCTCCACCACCCCATGCACTTCCTCTTCCTCCGGGGGTACCGCCACCACAGTTTCCTCCTCAGTTTCCACCTGGGCAGCCTCCATCCGCTGGGTACACTGTCCCCCCTCCCGGATATCCCCCAGCTCCTGCAAACATGTCATCAGCTTGGGTCCCAACAGCAGTGCCAGCGGCTCATTCAAACACCATCCCAACGACACAAGCACCTCCTCTCTCTAGGGAGGAGTTTTACAGAGAGCAGCGGAGGCTTAAAGAGGAGTAAGTATTTGGCTCGCTAACGTTGCCTTGTTTTCATGTCTGTGTCGGGGGAGCGTGTTGGACTGCAGTTACACTAAAGTGCATCTGACCTAAGAAAAAGTGACATAGTGTTTCTTCCAATATATTTTTCATTGCAGATGGTAAATATGCAAAGCTAAACCAAGATAAATGTAATTCTAAAACTTTTCCTAAAACTCGTAGGAACTGTTTTTGCTTAAATAGGATGTTCACCTTTTGCATTGCATGCAGTAAACATTTTCTCATGTTGGCCATGTTTTGTTTCTTGATGTCTTTTGTAATAAAGGTCAAACTATAATTGTAATAAAGGTCAAACTTATTTTAACAGGGAAAAGAAAAAGTCCAAACTTGATGAGTTTACAAATGATTTTGCTAAGGAATTGATGGAATATAAAAAGATTCAAAAGGAGCGTAGGCGTTCGTTTTCCAGGTAACTGCTTTACATGTCCGTAATGGAGAAGCAGATTGTCTAGAGGAATCAGGGGGAGTTCCACTCCACCTCCCTGTCGTTAGATGGATTGGATGATTAAAGAATGAGCAGTGACAGGAGTGTCATACGCAGTTATTGGCTCCAGTGTGGCAGAGATTGCAGGTGACTGAGTTAGCATTGGGCAGCAGGCGCTGAGGAGCGTTGAAGGATCTCTGTCTGAGGTGTCTGCAGTGACATCCTTCACTGCCTGACAGCCCTGAGGAGGCCAGGGATGGAATAGCTGTAAGGGCTGTATTTTCTGTGTCTCCCTGTCCTGATTGTAACCAGCCCCTCATGCACTTTGGAGGAGATAGGTGAGAGAAATCATCCTCATTTCCACTTTTGTCTGTCTCGTGTGGATACACGAGAGATTTGAACCTGGACTGCAAACTGGGGGCTTTCACTAGTAGTTTGTTGACATTGTTACATTTTCCTTGGGAATTAAAAGCTCAGACTTGTTTGTAAGGAAATCTGAAATTGGTGAGGGACTTGGAGAGGAGGAATGATGCTAATGAACATATGCAGAATCTTGTGAAATGGTTCTTTAAAAAATAGCGAAAGAAAAACTTGTGAAGGAAAACCTGAGAGTAGCTGCTGTTTTCTGTCCCCAGAAGTCCCTTGGGCAGGAGTCCGAGTAGCTGTTTGCACTGATGTCAGGAGCTGTGCCAGAGTCATGGCACTGGGGCATTGACTAGAGGCTGAGGTTAGAAGCCTTTAGATAGGGTTTTTCTTGCAGTGTGGTCACTCACCTTGGTTAGAGCTGGAGGCATGTGCAGGATTTTGCTGGCACACCTGACAATATGGATTCCATAGGCCTGTCTGTACCTTTGCAGTACCAGGATTGTGCATCCTGTCCAAATTCCCAGAAAAGAGTGAAGTTAACTAGCTGTTGTTTTAACATTGGGCTTTGCTGTCTTCAGGATAAGTGTGGTTTCTTGATGTTTGGTTCTGCACTGTAGCCACTCAGACTAGCTCTTTTTGCATCTTACTGCAACAAAAATGATTTGCACTGCATGTGGTTGCCGAGTAGTGACAAATGTGTGTGTTCCTGTACCAGTAGAGGCCAGTGTAACCACCTGAAATCCATCCTAGCTCTGGTAGCTCATGCGATAGAGTGAGTGGAAGTAGACTGACCCTTCTGTGTGTTCTGACACTAACAAAGCAGCAGCTGTTCTGTCTTGTGAGCAGAAACTTTTACATGTTATCAAGTTCTTCAATTTGCAGTAGCTTTATGTCAGCAGCTGAAAGAAGCTTTGACATAAGCATGTGGAGAGGAAAGAAAAAAATAAGTGTGGGAGGAAAAGAATTGGGGAGAATGACTGTTTGGAATTAACTTTTTTTTTTTCTTTTTTTGTGTTGTGTTTTTTTAAGGTCCAAGTCTCCCTATAGTGCTTCATCTTACTCTAGAAGCTCGTACACCTACTCGAAGTCCCGCTCAGGTTCCTCCCGCTCTCGCTCCTACTCGCGCTCCTTTAGCCGTTCCCATTCCCGTTCCTACTCGCGGTCGCCGCCGTATCAGAGAAGAGGCAAAGGGAAGAGCCGGAACTACCGCTCCAGGTCCCGGTCCCACGGGTACCACCGCTCGCGGTCACGCTCCCCCCCGTACCGGCGGTACCACTCCCGCTCCCGCTCTCCGGTGTTCAGAGGCCAGTCTCCCACCAAACGGACTGTCCCGCAGGGGGACGCGGAGCGGGAGTACTTCAACCGCTACCGAGAAGTCCCCCCGTACGACATGAAGGCTTACTATGGTCGCTCTGTGGACTTCAGAGACCCGTTTGAGAAGGAGAGATACAGAGAGTGGGAGAGGAACTACAGAGAGTGGTATGAGAAGTTCTACAAGGGCTACGCCGTGGGCGCTCAGCCACGGCCTCCGGTGAACAGAGAGAACTTCTCTCCAGAAAGGTTTGGCCCACCTGGGACCAGACGAGAGAATTCACCATATGCTCGGGGACGGAGGGAGGAGTATGCTGCTGGGCAGAGCCACAGAAATCGTAATATTGCTGGAAACTACCCTGAAAAGCCTGGGAGAGAGAGCCATGGCATCAAAGATCCTACAAAATCGAAAGAGAAGGAGGTGGAAAATCCACTGGGAGATGGCAAAGGCAATAAACATAAAAAACACCGAAAGAGAAGAAAAGGGGATGAGAATGAAGGATTTCCTGATGCTGAGCTATTAGAAGGGGCGAGAAAACCAAGAGAGCCAGTTCCTACAGAAGATGCTAAAACAGACTCTCTGTTCATGCTGCCGAGCAGGGATGATGCCACCCCTGTGAGGGATGAGCCCATGGAAGCGGATTCTATTGCTTTCAAACCGGTGTCTGAAAAGGAGAAAAAAGAGAAGGATAAGCCAAAAGCAAAGATCGAGAAGACAAAGCGGAAAGTAGAAGTGGCAGCTACTCCAAAGAAAGACAACGTGGTGAAACCAGCTAAAGCTTCCCAGGAGAAGGTGGACCCCGATCGCGAAAAATCACCTCGAACAGAACCACCCATGAAAAAACTGAAGGAGGAGCTGCCAAAGACAGACAGTGTTAAAACCTCTTCATCTCAGAAGGATGAAAAAGCTCTCGGTACCCCACGGAAGGTTCACCCCAAAGTGGCAAAGGATCACCCAGAAACCAGACCAGCCAAGGAGGAGAAGGCAAAGAAAGAGCATCCAAAAGAAGCCAAGTCAGAGAAGCCCTCCAGCAAGGAGGACAAGTCAAAAAAACCTGCTGAAAAGAGCAAAACTTCTGATGCCAAAACTGAGAAAAGAAAAAGAAAAGCAGAGGAAAAGGTTGATAAAGAACATGAAGCCGCTTCTGCAAAAGCCTCTAAACCTGAAACTGCGGAATCAAAAACATCACCCAAAGGGAAGGGTGAGCCCGAGGGGGAGAAAGGAGAGCGAACACCAGAGAAGGATAAAGCTGCTTTTCTTAACAACCCCTCCAAAAAGATTAAACTTAACCGAGAAACTGGAAAAAAGATTGTGAGTGGAGAAAATGTGCCACCTGGAAAAGAAGCTGCGGAGAAACCTGAGCCCAGCAGCAGCAAAGTTAAGCCAGAAAAGGCAAAGGGGAAAGCGAGAAGGAAGGTGACAACAGCTGATGGAGCAAGCTCAACTCTTGTAGATTACACCAGGTACCTCAGCAGTGCCTTTCATTTGCTTCCTTTCCTACTCTCCCCTCCAAAAAAAAGTATAGAATTCTTTATGGTGTCCAATGAAAGGAACAGCTAAATCCATGCTAAACAAGGGAATAATCTGTGATCTTCCCTGTGAAACTGTACTCAGGTCAAACTCACATGTTATCAAGGAAAACAAGCAGTTTGTACTGCCCAGGAAGCCAGTAGGTTAGTTCATTGGTGATGCAAACTCAAAACAGTTAATACATTTGTTGGAGACTTAAGGTAGCGTCTTGGGTTTTAAAATGTCTGTTTTTCTAAGGAAGAACACTGGGACATGAGGATAAAACTTTGACTGTCTGTATCTCTGCATAATTTCTTGCTTTCATGTGGAAACAAGAATGGATATCTAATTTATCTGCCATTAGGAGAAATAGGACATGAAGGAATTACCAGATCAGACAGTCCTCAATCTGATAATCTTGTGTCTTTGTTAATTGAATATATAGTAGCAAGATACGAAATTAATTGATTGCTCGTAATCTCAGCTAGTGGACTCAGCCTTTCTCTTGTCTCTTCCCTTAATTGAACATCTTTTGGAAAAATGATGAGAATTTAGAATTGAAACATGAGCCAGTTTATAAAATGTTCGCAAAGCTGGCTGTAGGTGCATCCTGTTACTAATGTCCATGTTTTTCCTCCCAGCACGAGTTCTACTGGGGGAAGCCCCGTCAGGAAGCCCGAGGAGAAGCCAGACACCAAACGAACTGTCATTAAGACCCTGGAGGAGTATAACAACGACATAACAGCCCCCGCTGAGGATGTCATTATCATGATCCAGGTCCCCCAGTCCAAGTGGGATAAAGATGACTTCGAATCTGAAGAGGAAGACATCAAAACCACCCCCCAGGTGCCCCCAGCTGTAGGAAAACCCACCAGTGTTATCAAACCCGTGAGTGTGAAGACACCAAACCCCCTCAAACACACTGAAAAGGAGATGGAGCCTCTGGAGAAAACACAGAAAGCTGTGAAAGAGGCCAGTTATGAAAGCGCCCAGCATGATGCCAAGAGTTCCAAAAGTTCCGTGTCGAGTGAAAAAGGCAAAACCAAAGACCGGGATCATTCTTTGTCAGACAAGGACACTTCTGAGAAGAGGAAGAGCAGTGTTCAGCCAGAAAAAGAGCACTCAGAACGTGTGGCTGAACAAGGAAATGGAAAAACCATTTCTCAGTCTTCCAAAGATGGCAGATGTTCGGAGAAACACGACAGTGGCCGTGGCTCGGCTGTGAAGGACTTCACTCCCAACCGGGACAAGAAGTCTGACCACGATGGCAACAGGGAACATTCGAGTTCCAAGCGCAGGGATGAGAAGAGCGAATCAGCGCGGAGGAAGGACTCCCCGTCCCGAACCAGAGACTCCACAGCAGCGCAGAAGAGCAAACCGAGGGAGGAGCGCGCGGAGCCGCCCAAGAAGGGCCCCGCGGAGCCCAAGCGCAGCAGCTACAGCCCCCCCCGGGAGCGCAAGCCCACGGAGCACAAAGCTGTGCACGACTCCAAACGGCCCGAGGAACACAAACCGCCGGAGAAAAACCCTTGCAAGGAGAAGGAGAAAGAGAAGCATGTACCAGAAGTCAAGAGCAATAAGGAGAAAGAGCCAGGTGGGAATAAACCTCCCGTGAAACAGGAATCGCCGGAAGCAAAGCCGGAGAAGGAGGCGGTGGTGGGGCAGGGCGCGGCGGGCGCGGCGAAGCCGAAGCCCCCGGTGAGCAGCAGCAGCAGCAGCGCTGCCCGCCTCTCGTCCGACCTCACCCGCGAGACCGACGAGGCCGCCTTTGTGCCCGACTACAACGAGAGCGACAGCGAGAGCAACGTGTCTGCCAAGGAGGAGGAGGCTGCGGGGAAAACGCCGAAAGAAGCGAAAGAAAAGGCTGTGGAGAAGGCGAAAGAGGAAGCCGCAGCCCCGGCTCCCCCCGAGCAGCCGGAGGCCGGCAGGAGCCAGAGCCAGAGCAGCCCCAGCGTGAGCCGCAGTCGCAGCCACAGCCCCTCCGAGAGCCAGACCCGGAGCCACAGCAGCAGTGCCAGCTCAGGGGAGAGTCAGGACAGCAAGAAAAAGAAAAAGAAGAAAGAGAAGAAGAAGCACAAGAAGCACAAGAAACATAAGAAGCATAAGAAACACATGGGAAACGAACCAGAATTGGAAAAGAGCCAAAAACACAAACACAAGAAAAAAAAATCGAAGAAGAGCAAAGATAAAGAGAAAGACGACCAAAAAGTGAAATCTGTCACGACATAAACAGACAGATAATGAAAAAATGACTTAATTCCTAAGTCATCTGTATTAATTTTGTTAAAATGTAAACGACTTCAAGCGTTGTAAATAATGACATGAAAGACCCTGTGCTGCACTTAAAATATTGCTGCTTGATTATTTGATTTTTACATCAGAGCTTTATAAAAGTGAACATTTTGTACAGAATTGTGAGTTGTGACCATGTAACATGAAAGGTTTTCCTGGGGCATCTTCTTTTTAACCACCATTAATTAGTTTGGGTGGAGTTTACTGTACTGTGAAGAATTTCACATTTGGGTTTTTTTTAATTGCCTGGCAGAAGCAGCTGGTACCAGTTACCAAATACCGGCAGATAATTTGCAGAATCCATTACAGCCCTGTTATGTCACTTTTTGATTACAATAAAGAAGTTTTCAGTAAATGACCCAATGTGGTGAGATTTCCAGTGAGAGCTGAACACAAGCAAGGAACATCCCAACCCTTCCCATCCCTGGGAGTGTCCAAGGCCAGGTTGGATGGGGTTTGAAGCAACCTGATTGAGTGGAAGGTGTCCCCGCCCATGGCAGGGGGAAACCATTTCAGGATTCTAACAGTAGTGCCAGAGAAAAAGCTTGCTGGGAGCTAATGTGTGAGAAAACTTATCAAAGGTGGTAATTTTGGAAAGGCTGGTGGGACCTTAAATGTCCTGCCCTGGTGGAGGCTGGGGAGGTGCTGGGGGAGGTGTGCTGCATCCATGTGCCAAGGAGCCAGGAGTTTGTGGGGTGGAAGGTAGGCTGTGACCCCAAAACTGCAGTCCCTCTTAGAGCTGGCACTGTCTGCTTGAGGTAACGTTGCACACAAAGCTGTTGTGTGGATGCCTTGTTCTGGTTTGTTCAGAAAGCTGTTGTCCTTTGGGGTTGGAACTGGATGTTCTTCTAGGTTCTTTCCAGCCCAAACCATTCCAGGATTTGCCAGCAAACATTCGTACACAGGGGTTAAGCTCCCTGTAATTGTATTTTCTCTCCTGAGAGATAAAAAAGGTGGTTGTGTGTTAACCAGAACTTTTTGGATACAGTGGTGGCACCTGACAGGCCTGACTCCTCTGTGCCATGTTTGGGGGGGGGTTGGCAGGACAGGAAAGCCTGGAAAGACAGGATCCTGCTGTGAGCAGTGGCAGGAGAGCTAGAAAATGGAAATTGAATTAGCTGGATAATTTTAAGATACAATTTTAAGGAAGAGGGGGCAGTGGGGGGTGTGGCTCAGCTGGGTAGGGAATGGGTGTCATTAAGGGCACGACATCCCAGTGACGGCCCTTGGCCACGGGCTTTGCCCCGGAGTTTGGTGTGGAAGTGCTGGGCATGGAAGCAGCATTTCGTGGTGGAAGCAGCATTTCCTGCTGGCAGGAAGTGTCACCGGGCAGAGGTGCCATCCTGGGGCAGAGTGGCACAGAAATGGTGAAATGGGGACATTGATCCTGGTTCTCCCTGGGGGCGACCGTCACCTGGGGCATCCCGGGCCAGGAATGGAGCATCCTGAAAGGTAAAAGGAGAGCACACCAGGACCCTGCTGGATATCACCCCCGGGACTGACCCCACTGGGTATCACCCCCGGGACTGACCCCCATTGTGTATCACCCCCGGGACTGACCCCACTGGGTATCACCCCCGGGACTGACCCCCACTGGGTATCACCCCCGGGACTGACCCCACTGGGTATCACCCCCGGGACTGACCCCACTGGGTATCACCCCCGGGACTGACCCCCACTGGGTATCACCCCTGGGACTGACCCCACTGGGTATCACCCCCGGGACTGACCCCACTGGGTATCACCCCCGGGACTTCGCGCCTTTCCATGTCAGGCATTCCGGGTGTATTGCAGGTGTCTGCTGCCTAAGGAAAAGCAGGTTTTCAGTTCAGCTGCTCCCATTTTTGCTTCCCAGAACCCAAAAGCATGGGTGGGTGATGGTGTTAGAGGTGCTGAGCTGGGGTTCACGTGGGGCAGGGAACTGGAGTCACCCGTGGGAGCACCAGCCCTGTTGGAGCACAGGCAGAGCAGCCCTGGAGTCTCCCTTGGCACGGTCTGTGCTGGGGGGATGAGGCTGGAAAACAGGATTGATTTTGCACTTCTCTGTGTGCATGTTTTGGGCTAATGAAACTGAAAATTTGGGAATCGGGACGGGATTCTCACGTGAGCTGGCATGTGTGAAGTGCTTTATTGCTGAGATTCAAATTGGTGAGTAAACTTCCACTGAAATCAAATTTTGAACTTTTTTTTAAATAGCTCCGTAAACCCAAGCAAAATAGTGTATTTTTATATAACCTTGTGCTGGAAGCTGTTGTCAAAGTCTGTCCTAATGCCCAGTTCGAGGTGTTGGAAAGGTTTCTTGGTGTCAACTGTGCTCTGCCTCAGCCTGGAGCTGCCGGTGTTTGCCTGAGGACAGCAAGCAGAGTAGTTTTCTTGGGTGTAAATGTCTTTCATTTGGCCTCCCTGGTGTATAATTTCAGAGTCAATTTCAATTAAAAGTGAAATGTTTTGATGATTCCCAGCCTTATTTTAATTCCCCTCTGTGTAAAATATGCTGTAAATTGATAAAGCTTAAAATCAGGCACTGCAAAGGCAGCTGCCACATCCAGAGGGGCACCAGGTTATAAATAATGGGCTCGCTTTGTCCAAAATCTGCCTTTGGGGCTGCTTTTGCTCAAGATTTGGTGACTCTCCAGGCATTTATGTGTAGCCCATGCTGGGGGTTACACCATATCCCCAGTGTCCCGGCCTGCTGGCAGTGCGGGTGCCCTGGTAGATGGTCACACTCCGTAGTGGATGGTGGCACCTTTCTGGGCCTGTCACGGCTGTGTTAGTGCCCACAACAGTGGAATAACACCTACTTGTGCCATGCCAGGCTCCTCTGGGCAGCAGTGGCACTGGGAGGGTTTTGGAGGAGGCAGAAGGTGCTGTGTGGAGGACGGGGTGCCTGGCAGGACTCCAGGGGACACCTGGCACGGTGCTGCCCCACTGATGTCAGCACTGGGCACGAGGGGCGAACGCACTCACTGCAGAGCCCATGACCCGGTTTCGCTCCCCACGCAGCGAGGGCTTCACTCACAAAGCCCTAATCCAGTGCCAGTCCCGTGCCAGGCTGCCAGCAGAGCCCGCCCCAGCAGGTGCCTCCAAGCAGGCTCTCCTCCTCCTCCTCCTCCTCCTCCATGGAAATGCCCCTGGAACATCAGCCAACATCCGTGTCTTTGAGAGGTAAGTGAAAGTTGAATAATTGGCAATGCTGCACTGAGGGGCGGAATTCCTCTGCTGTCATTTTTGTCAGCTCTGCTCTCGTGTGCCCCAGGCTGGGGCGGTGGGAGGCGGATGGGGCAGCTCCAGCCGAGCACCCCCCAACCCATCACCCTCTGTGGGGCCGGGGCAGGATGAGGCTTCGCAGGCGTTTGTCCATCCCCTGTGTGTGTCTGTGTGTGTGTCTGTCTGTGTGTGTCTGTGTGTGTGTCTGTGTGTGTCTGTGTGTGTCTGTGTGTGTGTGTCTGTGTGTGTGTGTCTGTGTGTGTGTCTGTGTGTGTGTCTGTGTGTGTGTCTGTGTGTGTGTGTCTGTGTGTGTGTCTGTGTGTGTCTGTGTGTGTCTGTGTGTGTCTGTGTGTGTGTCTGTGTGTCTGTGTGTGTGTCTGTCTGTGTGTGTCTGTGTGTGTGTCTGTGTGTGTCTGTGTGTGTGTCTGTGTGTGTCTGTGTGTGTGTCTGTGTGTGTGTCTGTGTGTGTGTGTCTGCGTGTGTGTCTGTGTGTGTGTGTCTGTGTGTGTCTGTGTGTGTCTCTGCGTCTCTGCACACACTGGGTTTCTGTTGCCCTTTTGTGAGTGAAATGGCTGTTTGGTAGCAGCGAGCAAGGGCTCCTTGCCAAGTTGCCTAATTAAGATTAAGCATATGCAGATTCGCTTGTTTTCAGCTAATGACAGCTGCAAACAGTTATTTGTCGGGCTCACTGGCTCTGGGGTGATGACAGGAGGCCGGCGAGGACTCTGTGATCTGGCACCGTGGCCGTGGGCGTGAGCAGCATTGGCCTCCTGGGGCTGCTGGGGCTCAGCCCTTGGTGCTCCCCAAAGGATTGAGCAGGTCAGCCCTGCCCAGGGCCTGTTGGGGCTAATCCCATGCCCCCAGTGCTCCCCAAGGGACCACACAGATCAGCCCTGCCCTGGCATCCTTGGCATGGCCCCCAGCTCCTTGAGTTGGGAGCTGCCAGAGGGGGGATTGTTTTGTTTTGATTTGTTTTCAGAGTTGCCAGCAGCACAGACATCGTGATGTTTTCACAGGAAAACAAATAGAGATGTGTGCAAACGTGGGTGACGTCTGTGGTTCCCCAGCCAGCAGCCTTCAGCCGTGCTCTGCCAGATGAGAACCAAAGCAGAAATGGAGGCGGGAACTCCCTGCCTGCAGCCCTGCCCCGAGGGCACCTGGCAGCTCTCCAGATTTCTGGGCTTCCTAAGGATGCTCTCAAAAAGAGTATGGTTTCGTTGGTTTTGTCATTATTGTGATTTTGCTGATGGAAGGAGAGCCTTGCCCAGCACGGGATGCCAGAGCTGATGAAACGCTCTGTGCTGCAGGTGAACACACTCCACCTTGTTTTAAGGACGCGGGGAAATGAGGACATGGGGGGGAAATAGTCATTGTGGAGATATAATTAAGTCCTGTTTGACACACATCCTGCTGGCGAGCCGTGCCCTGGGCCTGGGTTGTTCTCGTGTGTCCCCCGCCCCCGCAGCCCCGCGGGGGTGGATGCACTGGGTCTGGATTCAGAGGATTTGGGGATCCCTCCCTGGCCGTTTGGCTGAGTCCTGTACGTCCCTCCTGGCTGTTTCTAACACGGGGCACAGGGCAGGGCCGGGTGACAGGGGCAGCTCCTGCTGTGCCCCGTGGGCCTGGGGGAGCCCAAAAGCTGTGAGCCAGGGTGGGCTGGGCTGCTCGGCTGCCGGTTCCGTGTCCCTGACTCGAGGGCCAGGAGCAAACTGCGCTGGGAAGCTGAGCTGGGAGGAGGCAGAGGCACCCCCAGCCCAGCCCAGCTGCAACCCCGACCCTACCGCACTCCCACGAGTGCCCCGTGCCCAGCTGGGGTGCCCGGCAGTCGCTGGCCACTTCCCCAGGCCACCGAGTCTCCAGCCCTGAGCCGAGCCCATGCTCCTCCCCGCGAGGAGCCGAGTCAAGCGCTCAGACGCTTCTGAGAAAATTTTGGAGCGTTCCTGATTTTAATTGGATTTATTTAATTATTATTTACTTTGAGTGAATAAGCTGTTGTGTTTAAATAACACTGTTTTTGCCAAAACGCTGTCAGGGAGAAGCTGCTTTCCCTTTAGGAGCCCTCAAACATGGGCTGCCTTCCAAGCCCCTCGGCGCGGCGGCGGGTGGAGCATCATCGCTTGGAGCATCCTCCTCCCCCGGCCGGGAGCGCGCTCCGTGCCCAGGGACGGCTCCCCCGGCCGCGGGGAGGGGACACGGGAGCTCCAGGCTGTTCCCAAATCCACCTCCAGCAGCGCCTGGGGGGCCTGGCAGGTCTGAAGGTGTCGGCTGTGAGCGTCCTGCCCCCAAGCAGAGCCGCGTTCCTTGGGCATTTATGAGGTGAAGGGAGAATGGATCAGAAGAGCATCTGGATCATCATGAGCAGGATGAACGGCTGAGCTTGGAAAAGCAGGGGGAAGAGAGAGGGATGAACTCGAGGGATGGAAGTGGTTGGTGAATACAGACAGCACCAGCCAGCAGTGGTGATGGGTTACAAGCAGACACATCCTCATTCCAAATCCAGATGTGGGGTTGGTTCTCATTTGTTTGGTTTTGTCTCTTTTTTCATTTTTTCTTTTTTAAATCACAGTTAAATGCTATGAAGACAGGCTGGGAGAGCTGGGGGTGTTCATCCTGGAGAAGAGAAGGCTCCAAGGAGACCTCAGAGCCCCTTCCAGTGTCTAAAGGGGCTCCAGGAGAGCTGGAGAGGGCCTTTGAACAAGGGATGGAGGGACAGGACAGGGGAATGGCTTCCCACTGCCAGAGGGCAGGGTTAGATGGAATACTGGGGAGAAATTCTTGGCTGTGAGGGTGGTGAGGCCCTGGCACAGGTTGCCCAGAGAAGCTGTGGCTGCCCCATCCCTGCCAGTGTTTAAGGCCAGGTTGGAGCACCCTGGAATCTTGGAGTCTGAGCCCCTGATGGTGCACTAGGTGATGGAACAGCCTTTCTTTGGAAGGAAGGGGCTGAGACCAGGCTCGGGGCTGTGGTGGTGCCTCTCCCCCAGCCCAGCATGGTTTGGGGGTCCCACCATGGCAGAGCAGCCCCAGGACATGCTGCCCTTTCAGCATGGGGGGATGGTCTCTGCACCAGCACCAACTTTTCCGTCACTTGGTTTCCTTATTTGGTATTTCTTTAATAATTAGTGGCAGATTTTGTACTTATGTTTGCAATTATCTGGATGCCTCTGGGACATGTTCTGCCAGATAATTGAATCTCCTGGTCTGTGACTGCAGGGATGGCTGGGGAGCTCGGGCTGGAGCCCGGGAATGCTGTTCTGCCTGTTGGTGTCATGTTAAGACAAATTGGGCTGTTTCGTTCTAAAAAACTACTGGAAACAAAGCATTTTGCTTTGCTGTTCTCAGCACAAGCTTTGCTGGAGCCTGTATTGGAGGGGGAAATACATGATTATCAGTAATTAACTGGATGTACATTTTAATTAGACACAGTGGATCCTCCACGTGCCCAACTCCAAGTGACTGAGGCGGGGCGAGGTGGGGGCAGTGGGAGTGCGGGGTCCTGGACAGACAGACGGACACTGTGTGCAGCCTCGCGGGGGGGCAGGAGAGGGGCCCCCACGCCCCAGTGCTGGTGCTGCCAGGGGACCAAGGTCAGGGCACGTGTCCCCATCCCTCCAGTGAGATCTCAACATTTCACTTCTTCTGTCTTAGCATGTGACGCTGGGATGTAAAGTGGCAAGTGAGAGATGGGAAACCTCCACCCCAGAGCTGCTCTCGAGGGTAAGTGCAGAACTGTTTGGCTTCTAAACCTTTCTTAAACCTTTCTAAGTGAAATCCATTCCATCAGCATTGTTAATTCTTGTAGGGCTTGGGTAGGCAGGGGATTGGAGAATCTCAGAATGGTTTGGGTTGGAAGGGACCCTAAAGTCCATCCAGTCCCACCCCCTGCCATGGGCAGGGACATCTTCCACTAGACTAGGTTGCCCCAAACCCTGTCCAACCTGGCCTTGGACACCAGGGGAAAAGGATCCATGTGCCTGAGGTCGGGGGCAGCTGCCCCCCCACCATGAGCCCCTCCAGCTGCCCTGCTGGCTGCAGAGCACAGAGACCCACCACGCTCCAGCCGAGTGTGTCTGTGCTGTGTTTTCATGTAGGTCATGGAAGAATTGACAAATCATGCCCAGGAAAATGTAGCCAGGGATCTTGAGAGTGGAGGGGAACAGGTAAGAGGTGCTTGAAGTCTGATTTTAAAGTCGATCTCAGTCCCACAGGAAGGTGGCCAGGGCAGATGTCCTGCACAAGAAATGGAATGGCTCTGGTTTAGGATCCAGCTCTCTCAGAAGTTGCAGTGGCTGGGATCACTCCCATGGTCACCCCTGTGCCAGACCCTCGTGTCACTTCAGAGGGACCCTGGCACAGGGTTAACAGCCCCCTGCTCCCTGCCCAGCCTCCCCCTGCACACCCCCTGCTCCACACTTCGCCCCAGCCACAAAGCAGTTAATTGTTGTTGATCGTGGCGTGCTTGGTGCTCTGTGAGGCTCTGGGTGCTCTGTGAGGCTCTGGGTGCTCTGTGAGGCTCTGGGTGCTCTGTGAGACTCTGGATGCAGCACAGAACTCCTCGGTCTCCAGGGATCTTGTGGCATTTTGCCCAGATGGCACCGGTCTGTGTCTCAAGGACATAACCCAGTGCCAGTGGCTCCGTGCAGGAGTGCCGGAGCGACAGATGAAGCTGGGGCGCTCCTTGGTCTCCACTGAGAGGGAAGAAAAGCTCCTGGAAATGGTGGGAATTGTGCCGGCCGCTCCCTGTCACCTCCACGGATGAGCCGGCTCCCAGCTGCCCGGCTCCCTTGGCGCAGGGGCAGTGCCAGCCGTGTGTGGGAGCCCTGCTCCCAGAGAGGAGAGGCCACGCTCCAGCAGAGCAGGTACGTGAGGTGTCCCCGCGGCCCCCACCGTGCCCCTGCTGCTCGCTGTGCCCGGCTGCACTGCCAGCCCCGTCCTGCTGTCACCTGGGGACGCTGGGGTCGCTGGCACAGGGCCGGGGTGCGGCACAGGACACGGGCCGGACCCTGGTGCGGGATGGGGCTGGCACAGCTGCTGGGCTCGGCCAGGGCAGAGGTGCAGGGTGAGCAGGAGCCCATGGTTTGGGCTGGGTGGTGTCCTGGGCATCCCAGCAGTGTGGGCACTGGGCTGAAACTGGCGCCAGCACAGGGACTCCCCCTCCATCCACAGCCCATGCTTAGAGGGAGGCGTGAGCAGCACCCCAGGGACTCCACTCTGGGGGCTCCAGCTTCCCCAGACTGACTTGCCCCATGCTGACAGCACCAGAGGTGTCAAATCCTGCCCTTCTTGGCCTTCCCAGCACCAAGGAGCCACCCACGGTGAGCTCAGTGAGTGCAGAATGAGGGACAGGGGATGGCAGCACGAGGGACAGTGTGGTGACTTGGAGATGACCTGGGAAGTGCTTTCCTGCACTTGTGCCATGATCATTGCTGGGCACAGGGGAGGGAGGGAAGGGTGGGCCTCATTCCCGCCATGGAGCTGTGCCAGCACCCCTGGCCACCAGACCCTCTGTGTTTTCCACCTCTTTTGGCTCCCCAGAGGGGGATGTTGCTGGCATTGATCCTCCACCCCCTCGGCCGAGCTGGTGCCTCTCGCACCTGCCGAGTTACCCAGGGCACCCCGCACACCCTGCACCAGGGGTGGGGCACTGGCACAGCCACCGCCACTCTCCCGCACCCCGTGCCAGCAGCGCCTGTGCTGGTGCCAGGAGTGGGATCTGCAGCCGCCCAGCACCCCCCACAGCACCCCCCACAGCCCCCCGCACAACCCCCCCACAGCACCCCCACAGCACCCCCACAGCACCCGCTCCCCGCCACGCACGAGCTGATGGAACACGAGCTGAAAATTGGGGCTGTCTCTCTCCCTTCCCCCAGTACGTGGCCAGTGGGGTGTTCCCTCCCCGTGGTTCCTCACAGCCCGGAGCCACAGCCAGCCTTCTCCTGCGGCTCCATGTGCCGGGAATGCCAATGAAGCTCTGGCTCGCCACGTGCCCACACTGCAGCACACGTCCATCCGGGATGCAGAGCAGCTGATGGATGGGGGAATCCAGGGAATTATGCTGGAACCGTTGCCCAATTAAACAACTGCGAGCGAGGAGGGCTGGCAGGGACCTGTGGCATCCCCACCAGCTCTGGGGCCAGACCCCAATCATCTCTGCAGAGCCAGAGTTTCCAATTTTGCTGCACTGCTGGATTTTCAGAGGGAAGGTTTTCCTATTTATTTTCCTCATCCAGACATCCGTGTGCAGGCAGAGCTGGGTTGGAATTCCAGCCCATCAGTGCCCAGCGGGGCCGTGGTTGGTTTGTAACCCCATCCTTGTACCGAACTTCACGTCCCTGTGCCCTGCCTGCCCATGCTGGGGCCATCACGACAATCCTGTCCTTGCCAATAGTGTGAGCAGCTCCTCTGCTCCCACAGGCGCTGAGGGAAGGTCGGTCAGGTGGAGAGGGAGGAGATGTTTATTTGTGGAATCACAGAAATGTACGTGCCCTGTTATTTTCTGCTTGAAATTAAGAAAATTTCAAACAGTGCAAAATTCTGCTCTTGGTGCAGCAGGAAGGAGCCTTTGGAAGCATCCTGTGCTATTTCTGGCTGCAAAAAAAATACATATATACACATTTTTAAATCTCGCTGTGTGTATGTGGATATATCAGGGTTCTGTAGGGATGGCAGGGCGGGTCCCAGCCTGGTGCTCTGTCCGGTGGTGTGGTGGGGACGGGTGGTCGCTCACTGAGCCCCACGTCCCCCCAGCCTGCTGTGACACATTCCAGCTTGATGGAGCCGCACACCCCGACCGGCAGCAGCGGCGCTGGTTTGGTTATTAACAAAGGACGGATTCAGCTGGCGCTGGCGCCGCTCCAAGCACAGGAGCTGCTGAGGAGCGTGGAGGGTGTATTAAATATTCATCGAAATCTTAGCATTTCATTCCCATCTCTTGCTCTCCCGCCCCCTCCCTGTGAAATTATTTGGTCCTTAAGGATAGAAGCCTGCTTCAAAAATTAATTATTTCATTAACCCCTTTATAAATCAGGTTTTTACAACTAAGTTTTTTAGGGTCGACGCAAAATGGGTCGCGGTGGCACTTCATCAGGTTTGCTCATCACGTGAGCCCTGACCCCGGCACGTGACGGTGCGACCGATGCTCGCAGCAGCATGTGACCCTAAATGCTCAAAAAAAAAGAAATTTAAATGCAAAAATATCAGCAGGTCTGTCTCCTGCCTTCACCTGCCCGGCGTGGTGGAGCCGTACCCCTCCGTGCCGCCGCAGCGCTGCCAAGCCCTGCCCTCCGCTCCGGCGCCACGGCTCCCATTCGGTGAGTGAACAGACACTTCCAGCAATTAATTGGCGCCGCGCCGGCTCATTATCATGCGGGGCACGAGTGGGCTCTGCCGCGTGCGGCCTCGCGCCGTGGGAGCCACCGGTGGCCCCGGGGCTGTGGCGCTGCCGGGGGGGCTCGGGCAGGGTCGGGCGTGAGGGCGGGGTGGGTTTGCCGGCGCGTGTCCCATCTCTGCCCTCCGAGCATCGCCGCGCTCCACAGAGGGCTCCTTGGGGCAGGGGTCAGGGTGCTCTGTGGCCACGGCTCTGCTGCGTTCGTGCCAGGGTTTAACCGTGATGTGTCCCGCTTGGGGTGGGTTTTGGGGGCTGGTTTCCCTTCCTTCCTCGTCTGAAGGGCGGTTGGTGCCAGGCGCTCAGCGCCAGTGGGTTGCCAGTCCCAAAGTGGCAGCTCCCAGACAATCCAGGTTTTATTTCGGTGCTTGGTCAGTGCATTGGTGCTCCCCAGTGATGTCCCTACTGGGGTGGGGCCACCCACTCTCCCCCTCTCACTGCTGTGTGGGAACTGGGGCTGCATCCATAGTGCCGAGAGTGCTGGTGCCGGGAAGGGCCAGAGGGAGCTGGCTGTGGGTGTGGGTGCCGTCGGCCACCCATCATTAGGATGCAGGTCCATCGCCATCTCCCTGGAGACCATGGGAATGGAGGCCGGGTGAGTCGTGTCTGGGGCGGTGGCAGCTGTGCTGGGAGAGGGCAGCTGTGTGCCGGGGTGCCGATGAATTACTGCCCTGTGCCGGCTCCGGCCTTTGTTCCCCATTGTCGGCACAGGAATGGGGGAGCAGGGGAAGCGTGCAGGGAGCCGGGGCACCGGGGCTGATGGCCAACCCTGCATGTCACTCGAGCCCACTGCAGGTTTAACCATCGGTAACAATTTCATATTTTTGTCCTTGAACTAATTATCCACAAAAGCTCTTTGGAGCTGACACGGGTGGGAGCTGCCGTTCGGGTGCGGTGATCCCATGTTTAACACTCAGGGCACTCCCAGGCCACTGCAGGCCCTTTGTGCCGCTGAAGGGAGCCATATGCTGCAGAGGCATCTCCAAGGATCTTGCAGGGACAGCAGAGAAAGGGATTTCTGAGTGCTGCTGAATGCGGCCGCCAATCACCCGCCGTCCAGGCCGGCTGCCTTGTGCGAGCCTGGAATGCGCGGCTCCGGCAAACACGGGCTCGTGTTTGGAGTCAGGATTTGCCATCTGGGGGAATGAGCTCCACAAGCTTTTAATTGGCGTCAGTGTCTGCCCTGCCCTGTTCTCACGTTTGCTGCCACTCCCAAGTCCAGCTCCTGTGTAATTCCATCGCAGGGAAGCAGCTTCCGTGGTGGCGCTGCTGGAGGATGATCCTTCCCTGTGCTCATCCAGATTGTCTTTGCCTGGCAGGCGGCTGGCCCTGAACACACCAGCCAGTGACCCACCCCCTCACTGCTCCGCTCTCCCACAGCACTTTGCTCACGCCCTGGATTTTTATTGGGTTTAACTGGCTCTGTAATAGTTTCATGGCAGGAATTCCGCTCCCATCAAAACCTGCTCCTGTGAATATTCCCCCACAGTATGAGGGAGGGGATGTGGTGGAAGCCCCCGTGCCAGCTTGGTGTCCCCCCTGCCATGTGAAGTGTGCAGCCCCTTGTAGCACATCCAGCCACTGTCCCGTGGAGTCTCACTGCACCTGGAGCTGCAGGACCAGCTCCTGGCAGGAGTCAGGACACCAGCATCGTGTCTCAGGGGTCAGGGCCGGTCCCGGGTGCAAACCCCCAGCTGTGCACCAGCTGTGCCGGCCGGCAAGTGGGGCAGCCAAATCCCACTGCAGCAACACCTCAGATGGCAAAGCCCAGAGCCCCCCAAGCAGGGGGTTTCCTCCCCTTTCCTCCTCCTCACCCCCATTGCCCTCCTCCCAGCTCTGGGGCCGACAGTGAAATCCCTCTTGCTGGGCCCAGCCCTGCCCTCTCTGCTCCGCTCCCGTTGCTCCGCAGGGATCTCGGGCTCCAGGGCTGCCCCCGGGTGCTTCTCTTCCAGGTTCTATTGATGCTCCCAGCGCAGTTCTTGTGCCAGTCTCTCCTGAGGAGCTGAGAGCTGCAGAGCAGTGAAGATACTGATACAAAGAGAGGGGGCAGCCACCCTCCAGCAGCCAGCTGGGTGCCAGCACCAAGGACCTTCTCCCAGGACCTTCCTCCAGGACCAGGGACAAGACCTTTCCTCAGAACCTCCCCTGGGACCCTCCTGACTGTCACTCTGCAGTTTTCCCAGGTACTCCATCCACATGGACCCTGTGCTGCATGTCTCCCATAGCAGTCTCTGCTTCTGAATTTGCTTCAGAGCTGTGGGTGCCACGAACATTAAACCTTCAAACACAAGAGGCTGAACCCTGCAGGACACCAGGACTCTGCCAACAGACCTGTCCAGGACTCTGAGTTTCCCACCCCTTGCCAAACCCAGAGCCAAGAGTGCAGGAAGCACTGGAGAGCAGCCCCTCACAGACAGCCTGGGGAGTAAAGAACAAGTTCCTCAGAGGCTGTGAATAAACAGTCGGTAATTAAGGGCTCCAGCAAACGGGGAGTTTGCTGAGTGCAGCCCCGGGGAGGCCAGTGGGGATGGGTTGGGGTGAGCAGGCTGTGTCCCTGCCATGTGCATCCCACTGTGGCAGGAGTGCAGGAGCCTTCGGGGTGCTGACAGCGGGGGAAGAAATCCACAGGACAGGGAGCCTGCCCCTGGCTCCTGCCTCTGGAAAACGTACCATGATGGAGTTCCAGGCTCAGCACAGCCTGTTCAGCTAAAGCTGAGTGTCCTCACAGAGATCTTCACCGGCTGCTTCCCGACCTGTCTGCAGTGGACATGGAGAGCAGCTTTTTCCTTCCTTCTTTGTGGCAGCTCCTCGTCCGTCGCAGAGGGGACAGCAGCCAGTCCTGGGGACTTTGACCCGGCATGGGAAAGAGATGGACGGGATGCCCCATTGGAGGGACTGTGGCAAGAGGAACAGGGTGAGCTTCCAGGGTCTGCCCAGCACTCCTTGGACTGTGGTTTTATTCCTCCTCCTGCTTCCTTCCCCCAAACAAGCAGGGCTGGGGCAGCCGCTCCCCCCCAGGCTCCCTAGCAGCCAGCCAGGTTCAGACCCCCCTCTCCAGGCATCCCCAGCCACTCTGCTGGGTCTCCAGCCAGCACACAAAGCAGAACTCTCCCTTTTGATTTAATAAATATCTGGAAATGTCATAAAAGACATGATAATAAAATATCAGATGCAGGAAAATGAGTAGCCAAAGGCATTAAAAAAAGGGACAAGAGTAAACGCAGTAGATTAAGACACTAATTCCCATCCCTTGTATGTTCTCCATCTTCCCTGTGTCTTGACAGACAGAAATAAATGCCCCCACTTCCCAGGAAGCACTATCTGCCTCTCGCCGCTGGATTGTCACCACAGGGTGCCCACAGCCGTCAGCCCATTTATCCTCCAGGTTCGATGCTTTATCACTTCCAGAGGAGTGGCTGGGCTGGCTCATCCTGCATCCCACTGCCAGCATTTGCACTTAAAGGCACGTCGAGATTCTGATGGTAAAAGCTAAATTTCATTTTTTCTGCTCTGAAGCGTCTTCGCAAATTAAAGAGCCAATTTGTGCCTTTGTTTAGGCCATGCAACAAGGCAACAGGAGCAAAGACAAAACCAGAAGGAAAAATAGTCTCAGGGAGTTTGGAGGAGCCGCTGGGTCCAACTGTAACTCTGTCACAGTGGGAGCTGGAGGTGGGGGTTTTATTGCAAATGCAGCTTTGAAGCAAATCAAATGCCAGTAAATTCCCAAGCCCAATGGTGCCACGAACACAGGAGTGGGATCAGCGACAGGGTGATGGATGTGTTAATGTTTTAACAGGCCAACCACCTCATAAATAATTTGCTGAGTTCTGGAGTAACTGACCTGGTCACAGTGGCAATAAAGGACCGTCCCCTGGGCTCTGCTCCAGGGCTCCACAGTCCTCCCACGGAAAGGCTTAAGTGGCTTCTAACAATGTCTATTTTATATTGTCACAGCCCAGTGCCCCGCTAATGCTGCCGGCCCTGCAACCACCACCACTTGATCTCCAGGCATATTCCAGTTAAAACCCCCGAAATTACAACAGAGTGACTGCTGTGGGTGAGCTCTGTGTTTGCTCTGTGGGGAGTGGGACCAGCGTGTGGAACATCCTGGCACAGAGCGTGGCTGGGCTGGTGGGACAGTGTGCCCAGCCCAGGGAGGGGTGGGGGGTGGCCAGGCTTGGGGGGATTCACAGGAACCCAGCAGGGATGGGGCCGTGGCCACCACTGGCTCTTCTGGGCAGTAGGAGCAGATGGAGCAGAGCCCGTGGTCAGGAGACAGGGCACTCCCAGTGGATTCATCTTGTGTACTGGGTATGCTGCTTCTGTGCTGGGTAGTCCTCTTGTGAATTGGGTTTTTGCCTTGTGTAACAGGTATTCTGCTTGGATATTGGGTATTCGTGCCATTTATCAGGTATTCCTCTTCTATCCTGGACACTCTAATTGCACACCGTGTCCCCCTCCCCGGTGCTGGCACGGGGAGCAGTGTTATCAGTGCAGGGCAGGGCTGCTGCTGTATTCTTTGGATTTCTAACCTTTGCCATTGTGGGCTCAGGCCAGTCATGGCATCTGCAGCTCCAGCCACAGCCACAGTGTGATGCTTCTTGGTTTCTCTGTGCTGGTGGTTCATCAGTTCCCAGATTCCCCCCATGTCCCAGCGGCACAGTGTGTTCTGACCACATGGAGCTGTGGGATTTGTCCCACCAACTGCTTTGCTGTGACCGTGGGATGGGCCAGCGTGGTCATGTTTCTGTAGCTGCAAATAATGGAGTTTCCAAACACTGGAGTCATTTGTCAAACAGAATTGGTGGCAAACAACTCCAGCGTGGCACCTCCAGTGTGATGGTGGAATTAAATGGGAGACAATGAGGAAACAGCCCCATTTCGGAGGGCAGAGCAGCAGGGATGGCCCCATTCCCTGCTCCAGCAGCACAGGGACAGTCCATGGAACACATGGAAAGATGTAGCTGAGGAGGAGGGGGACAGCAGTGCCTGCCTTGGCAAAGGCACTGGTGGCCAAAAAGGGCCAAGGTGGAGACAGGTGTTGACGGTGGCTTTGTGTGTTCAGTTTGCTCCATGTGATCTGTGCCTGCTCTAGTGCTGGTGGTGGTGGCAGGGCACTCCCCCTGGCAGTGGGAGTGGGGGCAGAAGTCCCGCCTGGGCAGTGACTGGCACTGTGCCTTGCCCCCTGCCTGTCTGCAGGCACTGCTGACACTGACCCACCCCTGCTGGGGCTCCTGGGGCTCCCCAGTGTGGCATCCCCTCGCCAAAGCACCTTCCCTTCACAGCATCCCTTCTCCTCCCTGCACACACAGCCTCGTCCCAGCCACCAGAGGCAAGTGTGGCTGCAATGAAAAGTAAATTTAATATCCTTGCCCCTGTTTTTGTAAATGAGTGTAACCATCAGCTGCAGAATAAATGACACCTAATTACGGCTGGGGGGAGTTCAGGCAGGAGGGCTTGGCTGGGAGGGGATCACAGGGAAGCTCCAGCACTGATGGAAAATGAACAAGATGCCGGCTGTAGGGAACCATAATTACAGAGGACTGACACACTGTGAGCTGTTTATGGTAATGAAGTGGTGCATCAAATCAAATTAACCTTAGTTATTTAACACAGAATGCACCGAGGACTTGGCTCGGGAGATGCTAAATCCAAATCCGGAGCTGTGCCCAAGCCAGGGAAGCGGCTCGAGCGCTGCACGGGCGTCGCTTTGATTTAGGATGCGTTCAGTGAGCGGCCGGAGCGCCGGGACGGCGAGGGCGAGCGGGCAGAGCGGCGGCACGGCCGCTGCCGGCAGCGCACGGAGCCGCGGGGCTGCCGGGGGGTCCCGCTGCCGCCGAGCCCCCCAACATGCGCCCCGTGCCCCGCGCTGCGCCCGCGGGCGCTCCCCGCCGGAGCGGAGCCCGGGCCGGGTCCGTGTCCCGCCCCGGGAGGAGGGAGCGGGGCCGGGGGCTCTCCCTGCGCCCCGCGGGCTCTGGCAGCGGGACGTTCCCCTGCCCGGTGTGCCGGGCCGAGGATGCGAGCGCTGCTGAGCTCCTGGGAGAGGTTTCATTTCCCGTCTCCCCTCCCCACGAAGGCTGCGGCGCGCGCAGGAGGAGCGTCCCCGTCGGGATCCCTTCGCGCTGACGGGTGAGTAACCTTTCAAATTAACCCAAAGACTCTGCCAAGGATTAATGAGCTTTCGGAACGAGGGTCCCCCTGTGCGCCGAGCTGTTGCAGCGCTCACGTTCCTCTCTGCCGGAGGAAGGGATTCCTGCCGCGGATTCCCTGGCGGAGGAGCCGCCACGAGCTCAGCTGGGGCCGGGGGCCCTGAGGGCACCGGGGAGAGGGGCAGAGGGGCGAAGCCACTTCCTGACGGCGGTTCTGTAAATAATGTTAAAGGGCTGTTTGCGTCAGCGGTGTTTCTTCGGATAAAGGGAGGAGGCGGGAGGGATGCTGTCAGGCTGTGGCCAGGAATGCTGCCTGGCTCGGGGCAGGGATGCCGCCGTTCTGGGGTCGCTCAGGTGCAGGCAGAGCCAGGTTGGCTTTGAGAGGCAGGAATGGGTGGTGCTGGCAGTGAGGCAGCCGGGCACAGAGCACCGTGGGCAGCTGGCACAGCCCATCAGTTTGTTTTGAATTGGTTTGGATTAGGAAATGTTTGCTCAGTGCCCTGTGTGCCGGCGGGGGCCTCTGGGGAGCTGAGTCTCTCCTCACGGAGAGGATTCCTTTGCAGGACTTCCCACTTGTTGGAGCAGCTCCAATTGCATCTCCAGCCAAAGGCTTTCCTCTGTGTGTGTAATTCATGGAGTTTGATGATTTTGGAGTACCTGCAGTCAGGTTCATCTTGAACTAAATTTTTGCCAGGAACCTGGTGGTTCCCCTGCCAGTGTGCCAGATCTTACATGGCACATTTACAGTGCTGCCCTGTCACTTCTGTGAGCCTCTAATCCTTAGCCCTGCACTGGTGGCTCCCCTGAGTACAGATGAGAACCCCAGGTGTTATCCCAGTAATTCCTCCCCTAACAATGGCTCTGGGTTCCGCTCTGTGGTGGAGGCACTGGATTTTGTGGTTATGAGTTAATTTTGCTTCTTTCCTTCAATAGGAAAATGCCATGTGAGTCCAGAGAGTTAATCACTATTGTAGGGGAGTAAAGAGTGGATATTTCCTCTAATCCCCTTTAAATGGCCTCAAAATGAGGGCTTGACAAAGATGACTAATGACAGACATGATTAAACTAATTTAGTAGGTGAAGCTTCAGTGGGAGCCCGAAGCCCAGGTACAGCCTTAGGGTCCAGCAGGAACTCCCCCTGCTCACTCTCAGCCCTCCTTGTCCTCACGCTTGAGATAAACAAACTCATTAGCTTTGTTTTGTTTTGATCAGAGGATTCCCTTTCTCTACTGAAAATATTTTTGTCTCTTTCTGCAAACCTTTTCCTTGCTGCTGCCAAATACAATCTCCCTAATGGGATACTAAATTCAGATTCAGTTAATAGCCAGCTGCATCCTCATTTTTCACCCGATCCCTCCCCTCAAAGTGTTCCCACTGAACACAGGAGTGTCTCAGAACTGATAACAGTGATGAAATAGAAAGTCAGTGGAATGTGCCTGGGGACCTCTGGGAGTGTGTCTGGGCACCTCTCTGAAGAAGATGCCCTCAGCTCTGGGGGTGTGTTGTGCCAGGAATGCTACCAGGCACAGGGATGGGCACCACTCCATGCCCAGCTGGGCTCCCTCAGCCCCACTCCTCTCCAAGTCCCAGAGGTGCCTCTATTTTGGTGTTCACCCTTCTGGGTGCACACATGGGCACGGGGCAGGACTCGGTGCCATCGCTGTGGGTGGGATGGCCTCGGCAGGGATAGCCCGTGTTCTGCAGGACATGGGAATGACATGAACAGGGAACACGTGTGGCAGCAGTGAGGGCTCGGGTGGCACTGGCAGTGTCAGTGGTGTTCAGCAGCGTAAATGTCTCTGACGTGGGGAATGGGATGGATGGGGTGAGCTTTGCTCTCCCCTCTCTCCCTGTGAGCTGGTCACTCTTCCCTTTGGTTTAATGATTGCCCACACCGGTGACCTCCCTACCACCCATTGAATCCCTGTGGCAAGCTGCAGCCTGTCCTTGCTGCTGCTCTTGGATAATGACACCAAACCCTCATCTCTCTCACACACCCTGAGCAGCACTGGAAGGTGCCCCTTCCAGGCCCAAAATATAACAAAACCTGTGCACAAAAAAGGGCAAAACTGGGGGTCCCATGCCTTCCCCACAACAGTGGGAGTGATTAATGGTGCATCAGTGCAGTCCATCTTGCTTTTGTTTAATTATCATTTTTGTATTGTTCATGTCTCCAGAGACCCAACCAGGCAGGAATAGTCTGATGGATTATATATGAAATCCAGGTCAACACGTCCAAGTGTTATTGCCTCATAATTTGCTGCACCACAGAGGCTGATAGAGATGCCTCCTGTTATTAATTATGCCAATATATTTTCCTGAGCAATGTGAGTAATCAGGTTGTGTACAGCACGGCCACGGGCCTGTCCTGTGTCTGTTTGTGCTCGGGTGGAGGTGGCTGGCTCGGGGAGCAGGCAGCAAAATCTGCACTCCATCTCAGTCCTTCTCTTCCAGAGCATTCAGGGGAAAATACAATTCCCAACTCTGCACTTTGTGTGCCAGGGAGTCACAAGGCAGGGGGGCAGAGCAGGGGCTGCCTCCGGTGGGGCAGCTGCTCCGGGGGGACAGACACTGCTGGGGGGACCCCGTGATGCTGCCCAGCACTGCCTGGCCTCATGTTTAGCCCTGCAGGGGTGGATGACACTTAAATCACAGAGACTTGTCTGCTCTCACTGAACCTCTGAAAAGTGTATCCATGAAGTTTTCCGGTAAATCATTTCATTTTCCTTTACAAGTTCCCAGTGCAGGATCTGCACGGTGCTGAACGTGGTCCTGGCACCTGCGGGGTCATGGGGGCTGTACCTGGTCACAGGTCATGTCCTGGTAACTGCTGTCAGTCTGAAGGGTCCCAACACAACACAGTGTTTGCAGCTTGGCTACAGTGTGAAAAGATTCACAGAAAACCAGGTTTTGACAGAAGCCTCTCCAGCTTGCCAGGCACATTTGCTCGGTGTCAGGGCTTCAGCCTCCCTGGCAGCCCTGACCTCAGGGGAGGTCAGAGCCACTTAGGCTCCCCACAGTGCCACAGCTGGCACCAGGACCTGGGCAGTCCGTGGTCCCCAGCTCAGCATCCCCAAACCCTGGCAGAGGTGGAGCTGCTGCCAGAGCTGAGCTCTGCCAGCCTTCCCGTGGGGACACGACCCTGTGCCTTGTCCCTGCCCCTGGCTCTCAGAGCTCTGCTCCTGCACTGCAGTGGAGCTGAACCTTCTCTGTCTTTTGTCTCCATAAAGGTCAGAGAAGAGCCGTCACCCTTTAAGTGCCAAGCCGAGGTCTCCCACCCTGCAGTGCCAGAAGACTCGGAACAGTAAGGCAGCTGCTCGCCCTCCCCGAATGGTTGCTCCTTGGTTGCATGAACATTGGGCTGACTCCAGCAATTTTCTCCCTCCTCATCACGAGTGTGATTGTGAAGGTTTGTGTCTTCCACACCACCCAGGGCTGGCAGTCACACAAACCAGGGTGCCGGTGACGGGAACCCCCGCGTCCTCCCAGTGATGCTCCCAGACCTGGAGCTGCTATTTTCCTGACACCAAGTTATCCTGCAGCAGGAAGGACAGGACACGGGGTGGGGATGAGTCCTGACTTCCCTGGGCCTCAGAACCCCTCTGAGGGCATCCAAGAGCCATTCAGGGAGACCGAGGGGCTGGACTGCAGCTCCAGTGACAGGGGCCCTACGAGCCCCCAGCCCAGGGTGTGGGGCAACTGTTGGTGTCAGGGAGCCCCAGGCTGGTGGGGTGTAACTGCCTCACTGGAAGTGGGGGAACTCGTGCACTTTGGGAAATGGAGGACAGTGCTGGCAGGGTGCAGGGTCAAACCCAAAAAAATTAGGGCAGAAGCTGCTCTGGGTGGTCCCCTGGGATCCCTGCCTGCAGAGGGAAGCACATACCTGATCCTGTTAAAGTGTCTGACACCTGCAGAGTGCTCTTCTTGTCCTTTGGGGTGAAACCCAAAGCTTCCACTGAGCTTTGGAGGACCTGGGTGTGGCAGAGCCCGCAGTCTGGCTGCCTGTGCCCAGGGCTGGCTCAGAGCTGGAGGGGCAGCACAGGGATGTTTTGTACAAAGGCAGGAGCAGCACAGACACACAGAGACAGGCTGTGGCTCCCTGGCTGTGCCTGACCTTGATTTAATTACACCAGTGGCTGCAGTTGGCTCCCAGCCCGAGGCGGGCGATCCCTGCCAGGCCATGGGTATGGGTCCCCAACAGTCCCGTTTTCCTGCAGCCCCAGGCAGGCTGAGTGTCAGGCTTAGGCTCCCCACAGTGCCAAGGGGGCCTGGGGACTCAGGGGGCTGAGGAGACTCAGTGTCTCTGCCTTGGCATGGGATCCAGGAGCCCTCCCCTGACTGGGGGACCCATGTGGAGTTGGGATGGATGTGTGTGTCCTGCCCCTGTCAGGGCACAGTGCAGTGGTCAGGTGGTCAGGTTCCCTTCCTCAGCTCTGCCTGGAAGGCACTTGGAGCTCCTCATGAAGTGAAGCCTTCCTGGAATGGTCCTGCCCCAGAGATTCACCCATAAGCCAGGAGGAGCCTCCTTTATTCTACATTTAGTTACTGGGACTTACCCTCTACCCCGGGTCAAGCCCATTGCTGAAAATGCCTCTTAGAAGCTCCAGTCACAGTCAAAATTCCATCAGAAAATGAACTCTGACTGAAGCAATGCGGAGCTGGCCAGAATTTATGTGCTCCAGGCTGGAGCCCCTGTGCCAGTACCTGGGGAAGTGCTGCCAGCACACACCGTGACCACTTCCAATTTCACACCACTTTGAACTCACTCTAATTGAGGTTGGGGAGATGAAAAATGTCTTTATTAAGGGAAGTCACAGGTCTCTGACTGGGAGCTAAATGAGTTTTAATGTGAGTGGGGAGAGCAGGAAAGGGTGCAGGAAGGAGGATGTGGTGATCCCTGGCCTCCCCCGGGAGCCTGTCGGGGTACAGCACCTCCTGAAAAAGGATTGTCCCTTGGTTTTCCTGTTGCTGTGACTACCTGGAGATGGTTGGTGGCATTCACTTTGGATCAGTGAGGTGACATGTTGACCTTGCCATTGCCATGTCACCTGGTGACATGGTTTCCACAGGTGGGGAGAGGTGACCCCCGCTCTGCAGCCAATGTGCTGGGCCCAGTGCAGAGCTGTAAAACACAGGGATTTCAGGAAGGGCCCAATGCAGAGCTGTAAAACACAGGGATTTCAGGAAGGGCCCAATGCAGAGCTGTAAATCACAGGGATTTTGGGAAGGGCACACGGCTCGTGTGTCCCCACAGCCAGGGCTGAGGTGTGCACCCCATCACCCACGTAATGCTGCAGGTGTTCCTGTTCCCTTCTGTCATAACTCTGTTTATTCCTTGAAATATGTCAGTCCCAATCCAATGTTTCCTCCAGTTTCCCTGCCCCAGTACTGACCCAGATGCTCTGCAGTGAGGTCTCCCAGACCAAGATCACCCTTTGCTGCAGAGACAGAAGAAAAACATCCCAGTGGTTTTTCTCACTATCCTTTTGGCACAAGCCCTGGTGATGGCCATGGGCTTGCTGGGCTGCTCTGCTCCATCCAGACCTCCCAACACTGTTATTCCCAAAAAGGAATCCCAAAAAGAGTGGCCATCTGTACATGGACACACGCGTGCACACACGTGTGTAATGTGCTTTAACAGTTTCCTCAGTCAAACCCGCCGCTCTCTGTGCTCCTCCCAGGAGTGTTGGTGCTGATCTCCCTGGGCACCCCCGGTGGCTCCCACCCGCAGTGACTCGGGTGCCCAGCGGGGACAGAGCTGTGCAGGGTGTCCAGGCTTCCCACTGCTCGTGTGTCCCCAGCACACCTGTGTGGGTATCCCCTCCTCATGATCTTTCATTCCTGCATTTGTATCTTTACTCCAGGAATCAGGCACCAAACCTGGAGCAAAGTCAAGCCCAGACCCTCCTCCTGGCTCATCCAGCCCTAGAGTTTGCCCAGGGCTCTGTTATTATCCTGCATCCCTGTAATTAGCTGCTTAGGCTGTGATTGCCCCATTGTCCGCTGGATGGGTTTAATCATTCTTTTCTCCTACAGTGGCAATTTTGTTCCAATTAATTATTTCAGTTTGAATAGCAATAGCTGGTTGAGTTTAGAGAGAAATTAAAAGGGTAGGGAAGGATAATGAGGAAAGAGCTAACTTGGGAAAGGCTGCAGAGAGGGCTGCACGGGTCCCGCTTCTCTGCCAGCCTCTCGCTCCCCAGAGAGCTTTCCAGGGCTGGGAAATGTTCTCTCTGGAATTGAGGATCTGGAGTGACACAGGGGCACTGCCTGGCTTCATCCCTGCCTGGGGGTGAAGGGATCCCCAGTACAGTGTTGTACTGGGTCTGATGGCAATGGGGAGGGGAGCATACTCAGAACCCAGCCCCAAGGGAAAGTGTTGCTTGTTGTAGTGATAGGACAAGGGGGAATGGCTTCAGACTGACAGAGTAGGGTTAGATTAGCAACATCTGGCTGTGGCCCTTCCCTTCCCACAACATCTGGCCACTGGGCTGGCTGACAGACAGCAGCTGCGAGTTGAGGGGCAGATGCAGCAGCACATCCCATGCTCCTGTTGTGCAGGGCCATGGAAAATTGGATGAGGAGGGAGGGATGGTGTGTCCAGGGAGGCTCAGGTGGAATTCCACTTGGTGGAATTACCCAGCGTGGGTGACGTTCTCAAGGTGATTTGGGATGAGACTGATTTAGAATTTTAAAAATTTAGAAATAAATAAATTTAAGGTTAGCCAAGGTTTTGAAGGGAGAGAAAAAACCATTAATGCCTTTCAGGAGTTACAAAAATGCTGCCTGTGCAATTCATGTATAATTCAATGAATTCCAGAGCAGTTTGAATATTTAAATTATGTATGATCAAAGCAATAAAAAAATCCCCATTTTCTCACTTCAAGCCCCCCAGACACAATGCTCTCCAGTGTGTCCCCCCCAAAAGGCAGCTCCTGCCTCCGCACTTCCAGAGCTGGTGAGCCTCATCGCTCCCAAGAAATTGAGTTAGACTGGAAAAATACGGCCTCCAAGTGCTGCTGCTGTTCCCTAATCCGGGCGGATGCGCCGCTCAGCCAGCGCGTTGCCAGGGCGATGGGCACAGCCGGCAGGGCTGGGGAGGGGTGATGGGCACGGGGCGTGGGGAAGGAACCCCCCTGCCCACAGCCGCTGTCAGTGCCCGGGGCAGCCAAGGGCCGGGGATGGAGCTCCCGGAGCCGGTGCAGGACGATGGAGGGGTCTCGTCCCCCGCCTCTCTCAGGGTGTCAGGGGCTGCAGAGCTGCAGCTCCGGCCTCGCTGCACGTTTGTTCCCCCGTGGATGTGTCTGACTCCTCTCCCAGCTCCAGCACTCAGGGGCTTGGACTTGGCAGCTCCCCTGGCTGTGGCCAGGGAAAAAAGGGAAAATACCAACTAACTGCTCCCTCTGCCTATCCCTCCACCCCTCTCCAGATGCTGTAAATTTTCATTAGTACTCTGTAATTTAATGATCTATTCCCAAGAGAAAATTAGTCTTCAATTTACAAAAACTTCCCTGTTAATTTAAGCATAATAGTAGGGAGCACTGCAGTGCCAGAGCCGCATCCTGTGCCCCCTGCTCCCCCTCCCACAGCCTGGCAAAGGACAAATGCAAGGGAGAATTCCAATAACTCACCAAAGACCACTGGAAATCTCCCAATCAAGACTGCGAAGGTGTTCTTGGGAGCAGGAAAAGCAACTTTCTCCTGAAACAGGAGGTTATTTTGAACCTGGCAAATACCAATTCAGCTGGAGGTTGATGCTGGAAGACTGGGAGAGAATGTGCCAGGCTCGCCAGGAATATGCCAGGTGAGGCATCGGTGCTCACCCAGGAGGCAGCTGCCACTGAACCCTCGGGGCTTTTAAACAGTCAGTCAGTGCCGGGCCCTGCAGCATCCTTGGCAGACCACTCTGCAGCCACAGTGTGGTCCCTGGGTTGGGCAGGACCACGGTGGCTCTGTCTGGGGCTGCTGCAGGTCCCTCAGTGCAGAGCCAAGGCTCCAGGCTCTCAGCCTGCCCACCCTGCCAGTGCTGCCCAGGCTGGGTCTGAGGGCACCGCTGTCCCCTCCTCGTGCAAACGCCGAGTGTGGGCCGTGTGTGTCCCTGGCAGATATTGAGATGGATGATGGTGGCTCTGCTCATTAGAGGCTGTGGCAAAGGGTAGGTGCTGGGAGTCTCCATGCTGGGGGAGAGCTGCAAGGGGAGCTCATTAACTTGAAAAATTGGGTCCAGAGGGCTCATTTGTCTGAGATCAGTTCCCTGTTTTTTCTAGTAATATGGAAGATGAGGGAGGGGGGTCTGAGCCTCTCCTCAGTGACCGGTGCTGTGATTTACCCCTTTCTCATTCATGTTCTCTCCTTCAAATTGCCTTTAATACTGTTTATTTTCCATGGGCCTTAAGCCTACCCATGTGGAATGTATGTAACCCTTCACTGCCATGGTACTGTACCCACAGGACAGAGTGGACACTGTGACATGTTTGCTCAGCCTGGCACCATGGGGATGCTTTTGAGGGGCCCATGATGCCCCCCTGGTCAGGCTGGGGTGGTCCCTGGCACCCACTGCCAGGCACTGCCATATAGGCTTGTTCTCTGATCCCTGGTCTCCTGCAGTAGGAAGTTTGTGCCCCCGTTGCCTTCCTCATTCTGCGGGGCCGTGGTGGGTGGCTGGTGGGCAGAGCCTGCTCTGAAGGATCAGAGAGGGCTTATCCTGGGTCTGGCACTGCCACTCACATGGGGAGGTGCCAGACCCTGTTGCAGGGAGAGGCTGTAACTTCAGCTGAAGCTTTACTTGATGATTTCCCTCGATTTTCTGAGCAGATTCAGGGCAGAGGCTGCTGCAGGACACCTGGTGCACAGGATGCAGTGCTCCTGCTGCAGGGGGGCTGCAGGGCAGGCTGCTGGCACATGTCCCCCACCATGCTGGCAGCAGCCCCATGTGCCACCAGTCACACCCCACTAACAGCAATCGCTAATTGCCCTGCACTGTTAATAAAGGCAGAGCTGTCAAACCACAGCAAATATTGGAGGGGAAGCCTGGAGTCATCCCCTGCCAATGCCCTCCCCTGGCCCTGACCCACGGCAGGAATGAGGCCCAGCTCTCTCCATGGCTGTGAGAGAAGGACCTGGGAGGAGGCCACGCTTTGAGCTGAGCCCCCGTGGAGCCCATGGAGGTGAGGGTTTGGCCACGGGGGCTGCTGAGCCCCCCAGCACTTCTGCACCTGGCAAAGGACAGACCAGAATCCCTCTAACCCTCACTGTACCAGGGCTGTTCCCTTCCCAGCCAGCCCTGCCCCAGACGTGGGAAGGGAATTAGATTAGAAGGGAAATCTATTTCCTCTTTTAAAAAAAATCCAGGGGAGCAAAGTTGGTGTTAAATATAGAGATATGATATGTAAATGAATCTGACAACTGAGTGAATAAAAAATGAAGGTTTAAATTATTGAAGGGTGGGAGGAGATGGCGCATGCAAATAGCATTAATGTGGAAAGAGGCAGCGCTCGGAACAGGGAAGGAGGTTTTGAAACGTAATTATTTCTTTTAAGAAAAGCACTACATATGAAATAAAAGCCAACAGGGCCAGTGTGTGATTGTCTCAAAGCCCTTTCTCTCCTGCTTGTCCCTTTACCCTCCTGGTCTTTTTTTCATCCCCTGCAAAGCATTGAGAGAAATCGAAGGCTACTGAATTTTTTAGCTTTAATTAAAATCAGATGAATTAAGTTTTGATTGCTTGAGAACAAGTGAGAGCCAGGGATGGCCGATCACAGGCTGCTGCTGAGAGGGCAGGAGGGGGTGTTTGGTAGTTCATTTGGTGGGGTCAGGGCTCTGTGGCTGTCAGAGCCAGCGCAGTCACAGCCACCCCCTGGAATCAGTGGGGACCTCCAGCACTTTGCAGAGGAAGCATGGGCTTAATTTACATGGAAAAACACCTGCCTGAAGATGTTAACCAGCCAGGAGGAGTTCAGTAGGGCTCAACTGTGCAGACACTCCGCCGGCTTTTGTTCCTGTCCCTCCCTGTGCTGCAGAGCCCGCGGGCAGGATCAGACGGAGCGGGGCCGGGTGAGGGAGCATTAGCCATTCAGTACTGAAAATAGAAAACTCAGTGGTGATTTTTATCAGTGATAAAGCAGACAAGGAGTTCTGGCAGGCAATCTGTGAGCACAGAAAATGTCCCCATCACCTTCCTCACAGCTGTATTTCTGCCTCTCTGACCCTGTTCAGGACTGATGGAGCAGATTACGGGTTCCCTTTCCCTAATTCAGAACTTGATGGCTTGGGACAAGTTGTTAAAGTTATAGATCAAAATGTCATTTATTAGAAAAGTGCCTCTCCTGGGATTCTTATCCTTCATTCATTATTTGTCGTGTGCTGACAGTGAGCCCTGTTCTGTCTAATCTGTCTTTCTGGCTGTTTATACAGCCCTCACCACGGCACCACCCAAGTGCCTCCCATTGCTTAAAAAATGATGGTTTGCTTCCTGCTCCCTCCCCTGCTCTGTGAAGCCATGAGGGCTTCAGGATTTATGGAAAGCGTATGGATTGACTTTCCCATTCCCTTCCAAGATACCAGTGGTGGAGGGTCCTCCCCAAGGACCTGCCCGAGGGGCTCGGTGGGGTGATGTGCAGGACTCACTCCACTGCCCGGGGTGCTGCCGTCCTGGGTGTTTTGGTGGTGACTCCTGTCATGGAGCAGTGACTTGGAGTGGTCCTGGTGTCCCCCACATCACATGAGGCTTCCCTGGCATTAGCCCCTGCTTGATGTTGGCCTCAGGCAGGGGGTCTTCCAGCCTGCAGTGGGGAACCCCCCGTGTTCCCTGCCTGGCCAGTGCCCCAGCCCACTCCTGGCAGGACACAGGAGCCATGCACGTGGACTCGCCGGCCGTTCGGACAGGACACGGGAGCAGTTCCTGCTTTCTAAATGATAAATCACCCTACACCACTATCAGACACACAGATCATGTTCATCACCAGCAGCCATTCATGACATAATTCTGCACAGCAACTGTTACATCTTCTGCAGATGATGCAAGAGCTCTCAGGTGTATGGAGTGGTTTGCTCAGTCTGTGTCCCTGCCCAGGCCAGCCCAGGGGCTTGTGCCTCCTGAATGGACCAATTACAGCAATTCCTGCCTCCCCCCTGACAGCTTTTGTGTTTATGAAATGAGGGGGAAAGAGAATTCCTCCATGGATCCCCACCTCATTTTCACTATCTGCTTGACAGATGTCACTCATGCCACTTGTCAGGCCAGGTCCCGGGCCCAGCAAGACACAGAGCTGGCATCTGGTCTGGCCTCTCTGTGGGTTCAGCAGGGCCCTGGTGGGACCAGTGCCCGTCTCTCAGCTCCCGCGGCTCCCATGGTTCCTGTGGCTCCCAGTCCATCTCAGTGCAGGTCCTTTCCTGCCTGGTTTGGCCGCCGTGTCTCCATGGCGACGCGCTCTCCCTGCCGCAGAGCATCCTTGGCTCGCCACTTCCAGCGCTGCATTTGTATTCCCAGCCTTTGTCTCCCGCCCGGCGCTGGCAGCCGGCCAGGCCAGGCATCCATTTCAAAGCAGCCTTTGTTTTATCGGTGCAATAGCTGCTCAGAAATCCATGGGATTCAATCAGGGCGAGAACACTGTGTTTCCTCGCTCTCCTCTTTCCCCCAGCCAAGGTGCTGTTGCTCAGCGTGACCACATCGCCCGCCGGGGGCACCGGGATGGGGCTGTGCCAGCGGCCTCATATCTGACAGGCAGGAGCAAGCGGGGGGAGACATTTTCCTCCTCCCTCCCATTCCCCAGGCATAGCTGACATTTCCTTGCCGAGTCAGACATGCCATTTCCAGCGCTGCCCTGTCCTCGAGGCTCAGGTACAGCCAGATCTGCTGAACTGCTGAGCCCGGCAGTTGAGATTCCAGCCCCTGGGCAGAGGAAAAAGATGCTTCGAGTCAACTCAGAGCCCAAAGCCAAGATCCTGCCCCAGCTCACTGCCCCTTCCCCCTGTTGCTGCCTGCTCCACCGGGGTAGGGTGAAGGCAGCCTGCCAGGGGTGTGATCCAGTAATTGCAGTATCCACCCCTGCTTCCAGGGGCATCCGAGACTTAGAAAATGGGATGATGTTACACATCTGCTCAAGTGTGCAAAGATAGATGTGAAAGTGTGTGTGTGCATGCACAGATGTATTGATGCAGGTTTATGGGGACCTCGGTTTCCAGGCACTCCAGTCCCTGTGGACTTTCCCCAGAGCACAGAGAGGCAGCCAGGAGGGGACACAAAGAGGGCAATGTGGTGTCATTGCTGAGGTCCTGGTGCTCCCCAGGGCATCCCTACAACCCTCAGAGCTTGGAGTGAGGCAGGAGGGAAAGA
This sequence comes from Pseudopipra pipra, assembly GCF_036250125.1. Classification (NCBI taxonomy): domain Eukaryota; kingdom Metazoa; phylum Chordata; class Aves; order Passeriformes; family Pipridae; genus Pseudopipra; species Pseudopipra pipra. Next base: position 16,201,540 of record NC_087564.1, read on the forward strand.
AGAGGATAATGGGAGAACAGTGAAGTCTTTGTTAAGGTCAGAGGCAGCAGCCACGTGTCAAGCCCTGCCCAGAAAGAAAATGTCTCCAGGAGAACCTGTCCTCCAAAACAGGTGTCTTGGAAGGCAGTGGGAGCTGAGCAACCAGCCCAGGGGCAGCAGCTGTGGGGAGTGTATCCAGCACCTAGTCCTGCCCTGCTGCTGTGGGGAGGTTTTCCAGCCTTGGGCCAGTCCCTCACAGCCTGGGTGTGCTGAGCAGGGCTGCAGCAGGGAGTGGGCATGAAGCTGCTGGTCTCAAGGGTCTCACGGGAAGGACCTTTCATCTTGCTGAACCTCAGACAGTCTGCTAAGTAATTCACTGCATTGTTAGGGTGAGATACAACCACCTCAGCATTACAGTTCCCATGACTGGGACCACTGGGAGAATCGGGAGCACAGGGGTTCAGGGTCACACAGAAAGGTCCCGGCGAGTGCCAGCTGTGGCCCAGGCAAAGTGCCACCCTGGCAGCACTGACATGACTTTGCATGAGGACACTCTCACACCTGGAGACGGTCCTGCAAGGTAACGAGTGCCAGAGCTCATGCTGTGGTCTGTGGTGTTGCTCAATAAAGTGTGTCCTGGCCCCATTTTATTCTCCCTAATTAGGAAATTCGGTAGATGAATCGCTCTCTGAAGCCTAAACCTGAGCATAGTGCTGGCACAGAAAGAACTGGTCTGCGGCAGAGTAGGAATTGTTTGTGCCATTGTCAGTGAGAAATGCAAAGGAAACAGGTGAAATCTGTTAATCTGGTGCCGTGCTAAGAAAGAGCAGGTGTGAGTGAGGCAATCGATGAGCATTGATTAGAAAGGGGCTCACTGCTGTTTGACTTGGAGGAGGACAGAGCAGACACACACAGGGTGTGCAGCCTCCTGTGTCAGCACTCAGCACTGACCATGCTGGTGCTCTGGTCACTCCCGTCCCTCTCCCAGGGCACTGGCATTTCTCTGGAGGCATAGCTCATGTGTCTCTCACCGATTCACCACCTGGGATTAATCCTGGAGGAAGGGTGAGCTCTGCCATGGGTGCAGCTGGTGGGCTGAAGGGAGGGGAAGCTGTTTCTTCTGTGAACATCAGTGACTGCATGAGGCCATAGCAAATTATTGGACTGGAGGGCAGAAGCAGGAGGGAAAGCACTTTTCCCTTCACATGTCATCCACATCTTCCTGCTGGTGGCAAAGGACAGTGGTTTGTAACTCTGTGGGCTCTCCAAAGAGTGCTCTGCTACTTTTTGGAGTTGTCTTTTTGTTTAGCAAAAACATAGAAACAAGCTAGAAAGAGCCACAGCTGTGGAAGAGAGGTCAGCACGCGTGGACCTGGCAGACTCCACGTGGGCAAATCTGGCTGAGCTGCCCACAGGGCAGGTGATGCCCAGGGTGGCTGGACCTGCTGCTGCAGCAGCATCTCGAGGGACCTTTAAAGCCAGGGGACATTCCTCCACCAGCCTCTATGAGGGATTAGACTGGGCTGTATTTGCTAATGCCTGGGAAGTATGGAGTGTGGGCACTGGGGAGAGCCATAGGGAGCCCACCAGTGTGATCCCCTTTGGAAGTGCAGTGCAGCCCTGGTAAATCAATAAAGATTGGGAGCATCTCTTGCACTGCACCACTTCCGAGTGCAGGGATGTGAGGCTGGTGTAATTGGCTGGATGCAGAGTGAAATCCAGGCTCAGCAATTCCATTTTGCAGTTGGCAGCCTTCCCAAATGCAGATCGGGGAACGCAAGTTGGACTGGCTTTAAAACACAGGGAAATCCTTTATCTTTGATAATTTTTTTGCTGATTTAAAGGATAGGATTAAATCCCCATTTAATAACCCCAAGTGCCTGCTCTGCCCTGCTCTGATTGCTCTGTGTAACAGTGATAGTGGTGCCAAGGCGCTGGAGCCCAGAGGCAAGGCAGGGAATGTTCTCCCCAGCACAGATCCCATGGCTGTTTGCTGCTGCAGCCCTTGAAAAAGAGCCAACTGTTTAAACCCCAGCCTCAGCACAGGATGGTGTTCACTGTTTTCCAAGGCTTTTTCCAGCTGCTTTCCAGGGCTGTTTCCAGATGCTTTCAGGGGTGCTCTGAAGGCAAGCCCAATGCTTTCTGTTACCGACTTCCAGTTTTGTCATTTGTGGGTTTTCCTCCTAATTAAGGATCCTCAGGGTCCCAAATGTCCCTCACTAACATACACAGCCTGTCTCACTGCACCGACAGGCTCCAGGGCAGGGATTGTTTCTATCAGTAAGTGCTGCCTGTTCACTACCTTTATACTGCCGCCTCTTACTGTCACCTGGGCTATTTTTAAATCCTGTAAATAAAGCCTCTACGATGAAAAGGAAAGGAGCCTCCTCACAGAGGAACACAGAGAATTGCCGTGTTGACGAGGAGACTGTTTCCCCTTGTCTGTCAAATCAGCTCATTTAGATTATTTAAGTCAAGAGCAATTTTGAAAACAATCTGTTTCTCCCGTGACAGCGGCTTCGCCCCGTGTAATGACTGAATGGAATGAGCGGCTGAGAGTTATTGATGGCAAAGTCTCACGTCCCCAGACCTGCACTGCTCCCAGCACAGCCCCAGCTCTGTTTTCCCCAGGCATGAAGTAGATGGTATTTTCTAACATGTCGGCTTCCCGACTCCACGAAAGCCTTGACAGCAAACTGCAGCTGAAGGGCGGAGGGGACGGGAATGCTGAAATGGCGCCAGCTCCCCTTTAACTGTTTTCAGCCAGTGCATTTCTCTGCCTCCTGCAGTTTGTTCTCTTGCTCTGATGACACGAAAATCCTAATTAAAAAGTGAATGGGGATGTGATGATGGGAGGACCCGCGTGTGTGCCAGGCTGGCAGGGTGCAGGTGGCGGCTGCTGTTGCAGGGAGAGGATATTTGGGGATCGCTGCCCAGGAGGGCATGTTTGCCGAGTGATGAAAGTGTAACTGCACAGATCATCCCTGGCAGCTGCCTGAACACGGGTGGTGTGTTTGCCCTTGAAGAGTTGTTTCCATTATTTCTAATTTCTGATGTAATGTATGACCACAGTGCTGCGAGCCATTCAAACACACAACAGAGAAGGGTGGCGGGGTGAGGAGGAAGCACTGCTGGAGGTTCCTCCCTTCACGCACTGCCCTGAGCTCTCCTTCCTGCTCAGGAACATGGTGGTTCCTGGAAACAGTGATCCCATGAGGGTTAAGGATTTATCAACCCTTTGGCTGAAAGCAGCTCCCAAAACAGGTGGCTATGTATGTCTTTTCAAGCACAGGGATGCTGCTTTGCTGTCCCTTCGCTGGCAGAATCAGGAATCTGAGGCCTTAGCAAAGAACTCCCGAGGTCCAAGCTTCAGTGAATACCAAAGGACAAAGAATGAACTAAATAACTGTAGTAAGCAGGAGAGAAGGTCACTCAGAACCTCAGTTCCCAAATAACCTTAGGCTCAGTGCAGGATAAGGTTAAAACCAGGAGTGGGTGGTGAACATCAAGTGCTGCTTCCAGCCAGCTGCCTTGACCTAGTACCACTGCTTTGACTAACAGGCTTCTGCATGGGTGAAGCTCAACCTTCCAGTTCTTCCAGAAGCAAATGTTCTTCCTATTTGAGGGTTTATTAATTTCCCTTGTGTATCCAGGAGTTCACCAGCCAGTGTCATATGTGTCAGAACTCAGCTGAGCAAAGTGTTACCTGTGAGGGTGAAAGAGGTAAGAACATGACGCTGATGGAAGATGATGATGGGGTAGGTAATTGAGGGTTGGTTCCTGCAGCTGACATTTACACTTATACACTGATTATAAATATATATACACTGGTTATATATACACTGATTTGCTGACAGTGTATAACCAGCTGCAGCATTTACAGCACAGAATGGAAGTCACCACTGCAGCAGTCTAGTTGCTAGGAGCATGTACATAAATAAAATTAGAGAACAATCTAAAATAATAAAGAAAGCTGCAGACCTTGACTATGAATTTTATTGACAGTGGCATAATACAGTTAACAAACTGACATAACAGGAGTACATAATGCATTCATCAGCCTTCCCAACTGAGGACAGACTTAACAGCAGCCCTCCTACACCACGTGTAGTACCTCCAAAGAGAGATGAAACAGGGCTGCTGTGAATGGAACAGTGAGAGGGAGCTGAGTCAGACTTCAGGAAATAATGGCTTTCAGTTACACACAATTACATGACAGTCCAAACTTTTTCATATGAAGAAAAATAAACATGACCAAATTAATTCAAACCAATTTCAAACTGTCAGTACCCTTTAAGTCCAATCGCTTTATGCTTGTGCATTTTCAGCTCACAGCAATGTACTCTGCATTACTGAGCCTCTATGGACAAAAATACCCTCCCTGGCTACTCTGCATTGTCATAAACCTCATCTTTAATAATGTATGATCTTCTTCAGCTGAAAAACACTGTACTTCATTCATGCAGGCAGAGACAGTGGATACTGCAGCAGATTTCCAGGGACAATTGCTCATATGCCCAGGGCATCCATTCATGTCACAGGAGAATCAAATAGCATTCATTTTTTCACTAGCATTGACAAGAACTGAAGCTAGGCTGGTAGATGCTGGTGACAATGTGCAGCCAGGTGCAAAGAGAGAGCAGGAAGTTCCCTACCCCAACAAAACCTTGGACAGGGAGTGCCTGTCAGATGGAGAACTGTTCACTGGGACTTGTCTGCTCTCAGTTTCACTTGTTCCTGACACTACTGCTCTCAGTTCTCATCCCTTATCCTGTTCAGTCTTTTGACTGGCTTGATTTTTCTAATTTCTGGGATACTGTTACTGAAGCCAAGTCCAGTAACACAGTGTGGCTCATGTACTCCTCACTCTTCATTTTCTGTATTTGAAGTTACAGTATCTCTGTGTGTTTTGGAATAAGCTCCATGTTCGCTTACATCAATCTTTCACCAGGTTTGCCAGTGCTGGGGATTTTTCTATTCCCTCCCTAAACCCAACAGAGTCAGTGGAAGGGTAAGAGAAAGGTCTCTGGTGGTTATTTACACATTAACACTCTTTACCTGCCAGTTACTGGCGCCCCAAGCTTGGTGCACAGCTGGGCACACTGGCAGTGCCCTGGCAGAGCTGCCCAACACATGGAAAACACGTGGAAATGGATGTTATGTCCATCCGTGTCTTGTCCTGCATTGCTTGTGGAACAACTGTGCTGTGCTGAGGGCGTTTGATGAGACAGCACCTGGAATTCCACATATGCGCCTGGGAGAGTGAAGGAACACGTCGGTACCTGGGACCTGTCTGCTCCCTATGGCTCCCCAACAAGAGGGCACAGTGAGGTGGGGCCAGTCTCCTCTGCCGTGCCTGCAGTGACAGGACCAGAGCAAATGGCCTCAAGCTGGGACCAGGGAGATTCAGATTAGATATCAGAAAATATTTTTCACTGTTCAGGTGGTCAGGCATTGGAAGGGGCTGCCCAGGGAGGTGGTGGAGTCACCTTCTCTGGAGGTGTTTGAGAGGCATCTGGATGTGGCGCTGGGTGATGTGGTTTAAGGGTCACAGTGGTGGTGCTGGGTTGACAGTCTGACTGGATGACTTTAAAGTCTCTTCCAACCCTGATCACAGAATCACAGAATATCCTCATGTGAAAGAGATTCACATGGATCACCCAGTCCAACTCCTGGCCCTGCCCAGGACACCCCAACAGTCCCACCCCTGTCCCTGAGAGCGTTGTCCAAACACTCCCTGAGCTCTGACGGCCTTGGGGCCGTGACCGCTGTCCTGGGGAGCCTGGTCAGCGCCCGACCACCCTCTGGGGGAAGAATCTTCTCCTGATACCCATCTCAGCCCCCGTGACACAGCTCGAGGTGCAGTGATGCGATGATTCCGTGACTCCCTGACCCCGGGCCGGCCGCGCCATGTCGGGGCGCCCCGGAAGCGCGGCCGGGGCGGGTTCGCTTCCTGCGCGCGGGGCGGGCGGGCGGTGGCGGCAGGAAATGGCGGCGGAGCTGCGGCTGCAGCTGCCGGGCCCTCCCGCTCCGCAGCGCCGGGCTCAGCCCGCATAGAGCCGCCGGCCGCGCCGGGCCCGCGCCGCCGCCTCCGGGACGGACTCCGAGCACTTTACATACATGAGGTACCGGGAGCGCGGGCGGCGCCGCCCGGGCCGCGCGGGGCGGGGGACGGGCCGGGCGGCGGCGGAGCCCCGGGCGGCCCGAGGGGTCGGGGTTGCTCTCGCCGGGTCGCGGGGCCGGCGGAGGGGCCGCCCCGAGGGGGTCGCGGCGCCCGCCCAGAGCGGTGTTCCCCCACCTCGGGCCGGGCTCTGCCCTCCCCGGCTCGGGGTTCGCTCCTGCGGGGCCGGCAGCGCTCGGGGGCCGCCGGTGGGGCACGGAGGGTCCCGGGGCTGCGCCGGAACCGCATCCGCGGGATGAAGTGATGCAGCAGAATTGTTTTCCTTAAAGTCCTTGAAAGGGTGAAGTGCAGGTAGGACGGAGCAGGGCTGGGTGCTGGGGTGCAGGTAGGACACGCAGGGATGGGTGCTGGGCTCCCGGAATGGGTGCTGGGCACAGGGGCACACAGGGCCGGCAGGGCAGGCTCTGCCCGCTCCTGTCCCGGGACACGCACACACCGCTGCATCCCGGCCCTGGGCCATCCCTGTTCTCCCTGCTCCCTCCTGACCAACCCCACCTGGAGCTCCCTGTACATCCTGACCCCGCACCAGTTTTATTTTCGTGCTGCATTGCTGTTGACATGGAAACCAACACCGCTTTCTCTTCTAGAGAATTGGAAGCTAAAGCTACCAAAGAAGTCGAAAGAAAACTAAGCAGGTAAAAGGCTCATTTAAATTCCCTCCCACAGTTTAGATGGAGAGTTGGCCTTGGGCTAGAAATAGTTGTGGGCTTTATCGGGAGCTTTAATCTCTTGTTAATTGTAAAGATAAAAAAACCCCTGAATTGGAAAACGTCCTCAATTGAGTAGAGAAATCTCTGCAAGTTTAGTTAGTTCTGCAGACTAAACACCTTTTTAGCACGGGTTTTTTTTTTCGAATAACAACATTAGGTGTATAATAGAGTGTCTTCAATATGGGAGGTTTTTGAAGAGAAAAATAACTTTTCTGCTCTAGTGCGTAGTACCTAAAAATAACTAAAAAATAAAGGAAGAGTTGGTGTTTTTTTTTCTATACACTTCAGGCAAATATTGTTGGGAGGCAAGAAGCAATTTGTTGTGGCAAGAACTCGAATAAACTGTATGTTGCCATAGAGCTATTGGGTCTTTGCCTCTTTTGCCAGGAAGAGTTAGTTGGTGAATTTCCCGTTAGCACATAGTTTGTAGAAGGAAAACTTTGTAGAATGGGCAGGAGTTCAGAGTCATGTTGAATTAAGAATTCTGTGCCATCACACATCATTTTTCTCTTTAAGTAGTTGTTTCTTCTGCACCGTTTGCTTTTAGTCCTGTGACTTTCCCTCAGATATCTGCTCTGTTTTTTACATTCTTTGATTTCAGCTTTTGTCCTACTTCCTTTTTGGGTTCTTTTTCAGTTAGACCTTAAAGGGCCTTTTGCTAATTGTTAAAGGGATTTCCAAGTGTGCCCAAACCCTGAATATAGGTGATAGAATCCCAGATTTGGTACCTTGCATTTTTCCCTCTTTCCCGTGCCTGAGCAGCCTCCCGCTTCCAGGCCGAGTTAGGATCGCACTGTGAAAACTGCTTTGCTTTCCCCTGCTGTCGGGATTTTTTGGTAATACACTTAAGCATGAATAATTTTTCCCATGTTGTTGTTGAAATAAATACATGGAGTAATTTGAACACGTGGAATCTTTAAGATACCTTTGGCACATTGCTGTTAACCCGTCAGGGTTCTGTGAAAGCACTTGGTGTTCTCTCGATGACAGAAGTGATTTCAGAACTGTGTTATGTAGAGTGACAGAGTGCTAAGTTCAGAGCAGTATTTGGTGCCAGTCTTAGTAAGTCAGTAGATCTGCATATTTTTATGACCCTAGCAGAGATCTTGTCACGCTGCAGGCGAGGCCAAGAGTGACAAGAAGTGAAAGAAAACTATAGACGTGCCAAAATTCAGTGCTTGGAGAGTAAATTGTACTGTGGAATGGGTCCCTGTGTCTCTCTGACACAGAGGGGTATGTTTTATTCATTGAAAAGATTCAGAACTGGTTTGAAGTTCACATTGCTGCCCCATCTGGTTTATGTTTAGCCAGGGAGCCCTGGTCGTGTGAGCACACAGCTGATAAACCGTGATGTGCCTGCGCTGGACGGGCCTGGTTAATTGTTTTACTGGGGTAGAACTCAGCAGATAGCCCTCATTCTTCCTCCAGTGGCATTATTTACAGTCTTATTAAATTTGCAGTGACCTAGTCAAGATGTAAAAGAGCACATATTCTTCCCTGGGAAGGTACATAGCCCTGTGCTATAGTTCATGTTAATCTCAGATTTCAGAGTGTGGATGTAGACTCTGAACACCATGGGACACTGGGTTTGCTTCGCGTGTGTTCTGAAGTCACTTCTGGAGTTTATGCTTATAAATTAATGGGTAGCAAATATTTTTTATCTTACTGGGAATATTGGCCTAGACTGTAGGTTTGTGACAGGATTAAGTATTACAGATTTCAGTACAGCTTGCTTATCCAGTTGGAGTGATTCCTATTTTACACTCAGGATTAGCATTTGGCTTGCTTGGCCTTTTGAAAAAGAATCCTCATTTGGTCTGTGTTCTCTCTAGAATTCATACATGCCTAGTGCTGCACAAATATTCCTGGTCTCAAAAATAAGCCCGTGACAGTAATTCAGACAAGTCCATTGCACACTGTTAATGTTACGAGTCAAATGTCACCTGTTTGGCCAGAACAAGAGCTATCCGGTGTTAACTGGGGACATCTGAGAGTTAAATTTGGTTAAAATCAGGACTGCTAAAAATCACCATTTAGTTCTTCTGATTTAAGCAATAACCTTTCAATTCTGTTTGGTAAACAGGGCTCTCCTGCCTCATTTATGTGGAACTGAGAGAAGGTAAATATCTGAAATATTTACAATTATTTTCCCAAACCCCAGGGTTTGTCTTGTTTCACAAGCATGCAAACCATAGGGAAGAATCTCCATGGCTTCCATTCATCTGTGATTCTGCTCCACATTCCATCTGCATTGGTTGCAGACTGGCCATGTTTTAGGAGAACAAACTTCTCACCTGCAGATTTCATCCTTGTATTCTAAGTTGCTACTGTACAATTGATTTTTATGGTTTTGTGTTACAATAACTACAATAGTGCTGTGATATGTTCCTTATTTGCTGCAGGAGTAAAAAAGAGCTGGCTCAATGACAGAGACATAGAGAAACAGGGAGAAATGCAGTTGTTTGTTGATGTTTAATCAGTTGGTTTACTGTTGGGTTTTGGGAGGTGTAGTCTTTTCCCTGAGAAACTTCTGATGGAATGATGTCTGCTGTGAAAGGGGAAGAGTTTACTGCAGAAAAAAAACCATTCTATTTGTGCTTTTCAAGACTTTTAGAGACACCTTTGCAAAATTACACACCCCTTTCTCCTCCACAGAGTTAAGGTGCTGGTTTTGAACAGTTGTTTGGGTTTGTGCTTCTGTTAGAGCCTCCTGTGGTATGACCAGTGTGACTGTGGAGGAGCAGTTTAATCTGCCTCCTTCGGTCCCTCATTGTTACAGAAGATAGGGATTGTTTATGGCTGCTGCTGGAGTCTTGTGGAGTTGGATGATAAACTTCTTGGGAAACAGATCTGTCTTTTGTCTGTTTACATAGCAGTGAACATCTCGGGTGAAACTTGAGGACAAAACTAACACAAATGTGCCAGAATTATGGTGCATTTATAGTGCTTGTAGTTGGGAACATTGTTCTGATGAGCCAGCGTCTGTACTGGGAAAATGGGAGAGCTGAATGTGTTCCAGGTAATTGGTAGTGGCAGACATGGTAGGTGCAATTCTAGCACTTCACTTTTAGGGTGATAATTTAAAGACTGAGGTATTTAAAAGCAAAAAAGAAAGTAGCTGATACTCATTTACTAATTAATTATTCATTGAAGTATTTGTTTCAGTTTTTAGCTTGGCAGCACCTCTCCTTTCTGTTAATAGCTGGAAAGAACTAACACACACACACGTCTGTAAATGAGTGGGTTTGTTTTGTTCTCGCTGCCTGAGGCTCTCTGTGCTCCCAGGAACACGCTGGGTGGGTTCAGGTGCCAGAGCGTTTGTTGGGGTTTTTTGTTAACTTCAAACTCCTGGTGTCTATTCCTTGAACTCTTCCTGGTGTAGTTGGCTGTTCTGTGGGACACATGGGTAAAGGAACTGTAGGATCCCTCTTTAATCAAAATGCACAGTTTATAATTGATCCTTGTAGAATTCTGGCGAGTAGAAAAGCTGTTGGTTTTTATAGAACCTGAGAAATCATTTTTATTGGCAGTTGTATGTAATTGTGTAATTTCAAAAAATTTAAAGATTAGGGAACTTTTATGTCAAAATATAAACAGTCTCAGCGACGTACTTGGAAGTGTGTGTAGAAGATCAGCTGTAGGTTGAGCACATGGTGCTTTGCAGAATTGTGAAAGACCTTTTGGTTCCTGATGCTTACCTGTAGTTACCTGGCAGTGTTCCACCTGTAGCACTGCAAGTTAATTTATAACTAGAAGAAGGGCAAACAGTGGAAAGAATCAATTTATTTATTTGTTTCACCCAAAATTTATTTTATATTTGTCACTGGAACTTTTAGAGTGGTTTCAAAAGCCTCTGTGTACAATCACTTCTAATTCTACCTTGTGTGTTTGCTCCATGGAGTATATGGGAAAAAGGTAAAAATCCATAGTTATTTTTTGCCTTCAGCTGTTAATCCAGTTGCCACCATGTCCCCAGGTGTCACATCCACATGGCTGTTAAATCCCTCCAGGGATGGTGACTCGGAATTCCTGTAACCATCATTTCCTCTGTGAGGTGACAGAATTGTGATTTTATTGTGGCAAAACATGTTGCCCTTTGGTAAATTGTAACAACAAAGATAGCAGTGCTGCACAAACATTAATTACTGCATCCTCAGCCTGTCTGCCAGGGAGTATATGGGTGAACTTGATTTTCCCCTTCTGCAACATAAGAATAAAGGTTAAATATGACTATTTCAGCCCAGGTATTTTTACAAACTGGACCTTTAGAAATTAAAGATTAATAGAACTCTTTTTCAAGAATTAAAGTAATGAGTGAAACGTGATTTGCTATAAATATTGACCTGAAATGTTTGCAGTTTGAGCATGAGAGCTTTTTCCAGTTTCCACAAGCCAAATAACAAATCAAGCCATACAAAAATAAAGTGTCTTGCACTCTCTTGATACCTGTTCTAGGAGATTAAAAGGCTGGGTTTGATTTTGATTTATTTTTTTTAAATGGCTTAATTGAGGAGAACATTTCGGTACTTTGTTGGTTTTTTTCCCCCTTATACAAGGAATTGTGCTGGGGTACACACCTGGAGCAAAAAATCGCTTTTAAAAAAAAATGGTAAATATTTATCTGACCCTCGGTCTGTTCAAATTTATGCAGATAGCAGCAGTTTCTCCTTGCACATTCTCAGAGCCATCAAATGTGCAGTCTCTCCTGAGATCAAGATCCATTTTCATTTGGTCTCATTTGAAAATAAAGCACCTTTCAAGTTAAGCTGTTGAAACCAGAGGCCTTTGTTCTGTCTCCGATGTGGATTTCCTATGGCCGGGGTGTTTTATTTTCACTTGATCTAAATTGAAAAATATGGTTTGCATTTCTGCTAAGGCCATTTAACCTTGAGCAAGCTAATCCCATTACACAGGAGGAGAAGGACGTTCCCTGTGCATGTGTTTGGTGGAAGTGGGGTGGCTGATAGGGGAGATCACGGGCCTGTTTGTGTGTTTATGTTCTCAGTTGGAGTGCTCGGGCCTTGGCTGGGGCCCGCTGGCACACCGAGCCCAGCGTGCTGCTGCAAACACTCTGGCCACACAAGGTCGATGGATTAAATCTCCCAGATACAGGGAAAAGCCCAGCAAAAAAAATGGTTGTTTTTCTGGCTTTGTGTTGTTACCACAAGACCGGATTCCTGTGGTGGTTCCTGTTCCGTGCTGCAAAGGGCCATGGGGCTGCTGTGAGTTTGTACACAGGAACAGGGAGCCCTTAGTCAGAGGTGGTGAATGGGAAATGCTGCATTCCACTCCTGTTTCTCAGGGAGTAGCATCAGAAATGGAGCTTGTTTGTTATATGTGCCAATGGAGGTGGACTCGGAGGCATCAATCCCATCATTTGCTGTCTGGTGAGAGGGCCATGGATTTGTGTGTTGGAAAGAATAAGGGAGACTGACACTTCCTGCTGTCAGATGAAAATTCAGGAGTTCTGCCTGACACTCTGAAGACTTAATAGGCAAATGTGAATTTGTGTCTCAGGCTTAAATTTATGTATGAGGGTAGGGGATAGGCCTGTCTTCCTTGAAGGGTTCAGTTTTCAGGGAAGAACAGGAGCAGGAAGGGCTTTGCTGCTGCTGTACAGTGGGTTAGTTTTGCACTCCAGTCACTAAGATTTAATGTTATAGTGGTAATTAATACTCTTAAAAACTCAGCATGAACTATAGGTGGATAATTTTTATCCATCGGTTACCTGGAGTCCTGATCCTAATCATCGGAGGTTTTGTGTATCCTAAGCTGGCTTTGTAATCTAGAATCTGTTTTTCTAAATTAGATGAAAATCAGATGTCATAGAGTGTCATAATTTAGGAGTTCTGTTGTTCCTGTGTGAAAACAAACCGATGATGCTGTGGTAGAATATTCCAGAGATATTGGTATGTTAGTTGTTAGCATCTGTATTCTCAAAATGAAATCCTGTTGATTTAGCTGGAGCAGGATTGATGAGTTACTTTTTTTCCCTGTGAAAATACTATTTTGCATTCTGCTTGTTCTTGAACGTGCTACAGCTTTCTTCTAAAAGCGGAACAATTTTTCAGTTAATGCAGTTTTGGCATGTGACAGACTGAAATTTGTTATACAAAACAAGTGCTGGTGGCTTTCTTAGCTCTTAGAGCTCTCCGAGATTCTGTAGCTAAGCTTTTGCTCCAGCAGCCAGTCCGAGGGGAGGTCCCAGCCTGGGTGTTGGCAGGGTGGGCAGAGCTGCCCACGGACCACGTCCACCGAGGAACTGAGGCTGGGAGAGAGAAGGGCTGTGGGCATGACCTCTCCTGGCTGAGGGAGGAGGACACAGTACTCTGCCTTTTCAGCTGGATTAGGCATCTCCTGCTGTCAGTGGTACCTCAGGAAGTACTGAATTCCCGAGGAGTGAACCATTGGCTCTGCTCTGTATGGAAGGGAGCTGTAAATGAACTGGGGGTCGTGTTGAGAAGGAGCTGGGACCTATAGAACCTGTTTCCTCTACGCTGATTCCAGACCTGGTATTGTTCTCCAGCTTCAATTGCCTGTTAAAAATTGGACTGTCCCAAATTAGCCCAAACTGAGGATCGGTGTCACCAACTTCCCTTTGGTTACAAATGCTCAGGGCGTGAGACAACAAGGGACAAGACTGATGTGTCACCTTTGCAGTGCACAGATGTCACTGCAGGTTAATCATTAAACTCAGATTTGCACTGCATCCAAGGGGTTGCTCTAAGTGAAACTGGCCAGCTGGAATTGTTTCTGCAGTTACATGACTGACCTCTTAGTTGTCCACGAAACCATTTTTGAGACCCAGTTGTAAATGCAAAATTGCTTGTGCAGTGAGACAGTCCTCGATGAGTCTTGCAGCCAGATGATAAAGCTGTGGCAAAATGCAAAATAGCCAGGTTGTGTTTGGTGGGTTGTGATTCCTCTGGCAGTGCAACTGAAACACAGAGGGGGCTCAGAAGTAACACTTTTAGATATTTTTTTTGCATATCTTAGCACATCAGAAACAATTCTTTCTTAAGAGAAGTAACTAATGCTTGCTGTCTGTTATTGGAAAATCTTAAAAGCAGGAATTTGGTCTGTGGAAGCTTCTCAGAGCAGGGGTGTGTCTGTAGCAGGTCAGTGTGTGGGTGGTTTGAGTGCTCACTGTCAGAGCAGCTCTGCTGCTGGTCAGACCTGCAGGACCAGGCTGCTGCTGCTGCTGCTCACACGTGCAACAGGAGGTGCTGGTACCTGGAACAGCCCCCTCGGAGTGGCAGAGGAGAAAAGGGATGCTGGATGTGCAGTAAAGCACTGTTATTCCAACAGAAGGGACACTGGGGAAAGAAGCAGGCAGTGGCTGGAATGGGGTTTGCAGTGAGAACCAGGATCTCTGCAATCAGGGATTGACAGTGATTGCTGTTGGTGGTTGCTCTGTGAGTACATTCAGCCACCGAAATTTCAATTAAAATATAAATGGCATTTTATGTAATGGCATTTATAATATGGCATTGTCCTTACTGGGAGGAGAGCCACCTTCACCATCTTGCTGGAGAACTTCAGATCAGGACAAAAAAACAATTTTAGAGCTTAAAGGTAGAACTGAAATGGGCAGCAGTAACCTGGGAGCTGCCTCTCCCAAAGGAATGGTGGGATCATAAAGCAGGATGAGGATAAACTGCTACTGGGTACCAGAAGGAGATGACCTGGTGAGCTGCTGTTCAGCATCACTTACACTGGCACCACCTGCATGAGAGCAGTGCTCAGAGTGCTGCTGTTTGTCTCATTAACCAGTGAGGAACTTATATGAATATGCTGCAGTGGAACTGGGCAACTGGGAGCCTGAACTCACATGTGGATTTTTAAAAAAATTAAAAATGAAAACTCCAAAACTGACACTTGCAGTCACTTTGAAAGGGACCTGAGCTAAAAGTAAAATCAACTGGTTATTTATATATCTAAAAAAGTAATGAAAGTTTTAGTGCTTGTGGAATATCTTGTAGTTTAATGTGTTCAATTGGCATTGTTTCTGACAGATACCAAATTATCTTGTCTGAAAGTGGAGGTGTGTGGTTATGGGCAGTTTGGGGTTAAAAAGGAGCCCAGTGTTTCCAGGCAGAGGCAAGTAGTGACTGCCCCAATTGACATTGTTAGTTCTTTTTCCTCAAAAATCTTTTGAAGTGTGATTTTAAACAGGGTAAGCTGGACAGGGATGTTGCTGCTCAGCCTCCAGTTTGAGCACAAAATACCGTGTTTAGTTAATGCACTGAGTTTTGGGTTGGCTTTTGACAAGTTGCAGTTTTGTCTGTGGGTTGGGGAGCTCTGAAATGGCCCTGTTGGTGCCAGCTGTGGTCTGACAGTGCCCACGCTCGGGTGGTTCCTGGCAGAGGTGGTTGGGGGTGAGGGAGCTGGTGCAGATGTGCAGGGGGTCTGTGGCTTTGGCTGAGTGTGGGAATGCTCCGGGCTGAGATGTGCCAGAGCTCAGTTGTACCAGTTCAGGTAGAGATTAAATAACATCTGAATTTGCTGCCTTTTGAATCAAATTAAAGTCTAAGCCTTCATTGTAAGCTCTGGAAGAAAGAACACCTTACGTGTAGCTTGACACCACATCTGCTCTTAAAGTCCTGTCACTTGTGTCTTGCAGTGACAGTGACAGTCCCTGTAGAAACAGGATCCAATTAGAAGCAAAATTCCCCAGTTCCTTTTGTGTCACTGTGAAATAATTGTTCTAAAATGAATCTAAGTGTGTACAGATTGTATTTTGGGAGAGTTAATTACAAACTGTGTGGTTCAGGGATTTAGTGCAAGAAGAGGAAGAACAGTTGATGGAAGAAAGGAAAAAGAGAAAAGAAGACAAGAAGAAGAAGGAAGCTGCTCAAAAAAAGGTATGTGGAGTACTGAAAAATAAAACCCTGTGCTCAGGGGTGACTTGTTTCACCCCACTAGTAAAAACTGATTTAGCTGTTGTTACTCACAGGTGTTTTCTTGTTAATGTAGTGTTTTAGATTCAAATGTGCTGTCAGTTATATAGTGGTAAATGTCATCCTGAACAATGTAATTGGCTCTGTGTAGTTTCTTACAAGACTAAATTTTTTTCTGAGATGACCCTTGTTTTTAATGATTGTCACTAGAGGCAGTTTTAAGTTTGAAACCTCTCACTGTAAATGCATTTATTAGTAGAATAAAAGTACCATTTGAAGGTAGTGGCTTTCAGCTGTATCCTTATTTTAATATATCTTATTCTTCAGTATGGAAACATGTCATAAGAGAATTTGTAGTAGGATAGGTGGATAAAAATGAAAATATTGATAGCAAAGGCGTTTAGGGATGGAAACATCACAGGAATGCTTGTAAACACTTCAGAATCCCTGTTTACTGACAAGATGCACTTCATTGCCATTGATTCTAAATATTGACCCTGAGCTTGAGAGGAGCTTGTAAATGTGGTTTTTAAATATGTCCATTTTGGGATTCTTTGGCTGGTGGGAGCAGAGTGAACCTGCTCAGCAGTTTTCCTGTGATTCCATTGCCTGATGCTGGATATGGCTCTTAGGAACACACTGGTTGGTTTTACCTTCCACAGGCTCGCTGGCAAAACCTGCAGAGTCTTGAACTGAGCACTTTGGAAGTCCTCAGCTGAAACATGTTCGATGTTTTTTTTCTTAGAGACTTGCACCTCAGTGCAGAAGGCAGTCAGGAGCCTGGGCTCAGCCCCTTGCTCTTCAGGGGTCTCTTTGGGTGCTGTGGATTGCCAGAAACAGCAAAAAAAGTTTTGAAAAGTTCTGAGTTGTCTTATTTTCCTGTTCATGGGCCAAGTGCCAGGCAAATGACTCGTGGGGTCACAATGGGGAGAGTACAAACTATGTACCCTTTTCTGTCAGCATAAGAAGGTGAAAAGGAGGGGGTTTCTGTTAACGTGCCCTTGATTTCCTGACGAGAGGTAAGGTCGAGGCACTGAAGAGTTGTGGTTAAAGTTTCAGCCCTGGCAGTGCTAATGTCTGAATCTGGGCAAGTCTGACATCAAACCAGTGAATCCATGAATTCTTTTTGCATTCACACACTCTCCTTTCTCTCCCTCCTCGTGGATTTTATTATAGACAATCACACCCTCAGTATTTTTGCAAGTCTATTACATACTGCAGATATATGGAACATCACAATTAAAATGAGTTTTATGCAGCTTCCAGAGTGACTGCATCAAATTAAATCTCATTTTGTTGTGGCAATAATTGATTTTAAAAGTGAGAACTCTAGTTTCAGATAGGAGAAACTATGATTTGTGCTTTTGGGAGGGGCTTTCTGAGCCCAATCTCACTGTGGTTTATAGTTAAGAGCACACCACTGAGGTGCACTAACATACAAGAAATGTCTCTGTCGCCAGTTTTATGCTGTGTTAAAGTTTTATTCAAATAGATCTTTCATCTTGGCCATACCACAGGTGTAACCTGTTGAATCTTGGAAATGAAAGACTTGAAGCTTTGGCATTTGTTCTCCTACTCCTTTCTTTTTCCAGGTCCCTCCCCCTTCCCTGCCCTGTTCTGCAATAAAAGTGGTGGCAGCTCTTTGCTTCCAGGCACAGTTTTTAACTCACTTAAAACATCTTAATTTGCAAGTTTAATTCAGTCTGTTTCATGTAGTTATCTTTCAAATTAATTTTGTCTTCTGTAACATTTAAACAGCTTTTTAGGCATAAGGAATAATAGGCCTGGGTTGGTTAAAGAGATGCTTCTGAAGTAGATAATTAAATAACTTGAAACCATATTAAAAGAGGAAAGTCAAAAGCTAATGTTGCTTTATGAAGTGGCACGTGCACATGTGGTTTCTCTCTTATCTGCACAAATCACTGACACTTCTTTTTTCTTGTTCTAGGCCATTGAACAAAAAATCAAAGGTAAGTTACTTTACAGTTAGTTTTACTCTGTGTATTTTTTCTGTGGTTTTAAATGTGTTGAATCAAACGTGTCACCTGAAAACTCCTTTCAGAAGTGAAAGGTGGGATCCTTGAGACTTCAGCTGCACTTTTTCAAAGTGACCACAAAAGTCTAGATGAGTAATGGCGAAGGGTTTATCCAGGGATTGGACCTGCTGGTCTTCCTGTTTTCCATTCTTAGTTACTTACACAGCACCAAGCATAGACATAATACCTGGAGTTCTTGTCCTGGTTTGCATTTTTCCTTCCCCTTTTTTGCCTTGATTGCAAGTGCACAAACACTTAAGGAATGACCATGTATAGAATGATCTGTTTGAAATTTAGGTTCCAGATGCTCTAAGTGCAGCTGGGATTGGGAACACTTTGGTAGACAAGTTATTGATATAACTTTAACTCTTGCCTGTGAAGGGTTCATCCTGCAAAATGATCAAGGTGTCATTTCCATGTTCATGGCAGGTGGGAGCACTGCAGTTATTCTGAATATTTGTAGGGTTTGTGCGAATCTCCATCCCAACCAGCTCCTAAAAAGGAGAACAAAGATTGTTTTCACTTTTCTCTTGAATTTAAAGAATTAGGAAAATATCTAGATTTGTTCTGAAGTGATAAAATGTGTTTGCAACGATGATGGAGAAGGAAAATAGTAGAATACTTTGCTGTAAATAGTAACATACATTTGGAGTGACCATTTGACCCATGTGCTCGGGCTGCAAGCAAATGGCTAAAAATAGCATGAAGAGGGAGGGCAGGAATTCTGCTCAGGAGGCTACCTGGTGGGAATCTTCACAGGGAAAGAAAATGCCTTCCTTCTGAAGGACAAAGTAATTTTTTTTTAAATTTTTTTTTAATTTTTCCTTTTCTTCTTTAAGACCTGACATTCACTAATGGAAATAATAAGTTCCAACTTAATTACATTATTATTTAAAGGGTATTTCAGAAAGTTTAACAGGAATTTAGAGTTGTCAGAGAAACACAAGCTGGCAGTGCTCTGGAAGAGCAGACATCATGAGATGCAGATACACAACTTTTTGCCACAGTTTCTATAGGAACAAAATCCATATCTTGTGTTGCATGGCTTTTGCCTTGTTTCACCAGTTTTGCCTCCTTGTATTCAGGATGCAAATTAATGTTTCATTAGTTTCCAAGTTTCCATCACGTTAATGTCTTAAATAATTTATTCTGTGCATGAGCTGAAGATAAAATACAAGAGTATAGGATCTCTAAATAATTCA
Source organism: Pseudopipra pipra (assembly GCF_036250125.1). Classification (NCBI taxonomy): domain Eukaryota; kingdom Metazoa; phylum Chordata; class Aves; order Passeriformes; family Pipridae; genus Pseudopipra; species Pseudopipra pipra. Next base: position 16,220,548 of record NC_087564.1, read on the forward strand.
GAATTATGTGCCTCTTTCAGAAAAGGAGCTGGTTAAGTGGTGGGGGTAGAGAAGGAGGATATTTCTTGGTTTTAAGCATAGTTTGGATGGGTCTAAACTGTTGTTTTAGCTAAGGTAGAAATTGCTGTTGTGCCAGCTGAAGTAGGTCCCAGCATTCATGTAAAATGACAGAAACCTTCCGAGAAAGTTCATAGAGCTGGGGGTTTTCCTGTTCAGGATTGGGGACGGAAGTAACGAAGATGATGCTAATATAAATGTTTCTGGTGCCAGGAGCATTTTATCACGGTAGTATTGCAGTTAAAACCACACGTTTGGCATTCCTGCTGATCTCAGGGATTCTGACCTGTCTGGTTTGATCCAGCTGGTTTTGTTAAAGGAGGGAAGAGCAGGTTGGAGCAGTTAGAGGTGAGTGTATCAGTTGCTAAGTGGAAGGTTTATCTGTTTGTGGAGCAGCTGGCAAAACACATGGACACGTGCCATCCCAGTGCTTTTTTACCAGGTACTTTAGGAAAAAAAAGGATAATTTGAAAATCCCTATTTGTTGAGAGTACTGTAGAATAGTCAGTTGTTGTGGTATTCTTTCTGGCCTGGCAAAATATGTCCTTTTGCTGTGTTTGAAGTCAGTGCTATTAAAGATAGACAAATCAATCCATTTATCCTGAATTCCCTCTAAACCAGAACTCTGCAAGCAGCACTGTGGCCCCAGGTAGCTGCTGGTGAGTCAAGCACTGAAGGAAATGCTGTTGAAGGAGGCTGTTTGAGTTTGGCTGTGTGTGCTCCCTCCAGCAGTCGGGCTGTGCTGCCCCAGGGTGAGAGCTCAGCGTGAGCTGAAGTGCCCTTTGCACACCATTTAATGTATAGATGCCAAGTAATTGATAAAACTGGCTCAGTGCTGGAGTTGGGGTTAGTTCTGAAAGGTTCTGGGCTTTGGGGAGCAGCAGGAGCTCGAGCTGCACCCAGCTGTCACTGCAGCACTGGATCCCTCAGCAGAAAGTGCCGCTTTCATTGCAGAACAGAATAAACTGAATTACCCACTGAAACGGAAAGTGCTCTAAAAATAGCTGGGTGTGGAATTGAAATCTTTGACTCATATTTCCCACCTTGGAAACTTATTTGTGTTCTTCTCGGCGAAGCAGAATGGCCCGACTGCACTGACCCTTCTGGTTTTCGTCGGGGTTTTCACTTGCCTGACTCTGCTTTCCCCGGTTGGAAAAACTCTTCTGTTAGCTCTTAAATCTTGCAAGTGAGTAGAGGAATGCCGGGAATGGGCCTGGCTGGCGGTGCAGTCCCTGCAGGAAAGGCGCGCTCACCTCTGGATCCGCAGGGGTTAACGCCTTGGCAAACACGGAGATATTTTCCAGAGCAGCTCCGAGCTCACAGCTGCGGCCATTTTTCCACCACGAAAATTCTAGCACTACATCTTACGTGTGTCAGCTTGAAAGCCAGACTTCCTCTGTTTGCCCTTCAGCATTCCAGCCCTGACAACTCCGGGGCATGCCATGCAGGGAGAGCGGCACAAGGCGTTTTTCAGGGGCAGCTCCAGCAGCAGCGACAAGGAGCGTTTCCCTGCCAGCCTGGTGCTGTTCTTTGTGTGTGTTAGGGGAGGATTGGATCTCTGTACGCTGATTTTGGGCGAGGGAGAAACTGTTTTCCATCTGCGTTAAAGTTACTCAAGCAGCTGCCATTTTTTTATTGGAGGGGGAGCGTGAGTCCCTGGGCCCCTGCTCCAGGAGGAGTTGGCAGGCAGCTCCTGGAGCAGTAAAATGACACCATGCTTCTCCTCCATTTTCTAATGAAATCTGCAGAGTGGGAAAGCAACACAAGTTGGAAGCGTCTTTCTTTGGAATCTCTCTGTAAACTGTAACTCCACCATCCCCTGCTCTGAGGGTTTGCAGCAGGTTTGTTCTTTATGAAAATCTGTCATTTTTAATACTCGTTTCTGTAAACTTGCTGTTCCTAGTCAAGTTAATTAACTGTGATAAACTGTAGGTCTGTTAGTATTGTATTTCTGCATTAATAAGATTCAAAATAAAATGCTGGTATGCAGAACAAACTTTTATTAACAAGCTACTTGTTTAGAACAAATTAAAATATTAAGATAATGATTTAGGGGTGTTGGAATTCATAGTAGCCATATTGGAATATTAATGTTATTTAGTCTTCTGAGAAGTTGTGGAGCAGAAAATGTTGGACATGATAAATTGTATAGCTTAAAACTTACTCTGTGGTTCTGAGGGAAGCAAAGGCAAGGGAATTCTGTGTGCTTTGGATAATTTTAGTTTAAAATGAGCATACAAATGTGGACTCTGTATTCTGTAGTCTAACCCTGGGACCTGGCAGATTGCTATTTAGTTTGGTGATCATAGTAGACAGAATTGCTACATTTGCTGAGGAAATGAATGCTTAGAATATGTGAGAAATTTAATATTCTTGAACTGTTAGAGAAGTGCTGTTGGTGCTGTGCCTTAGGGCTGGCTGGGCAGAGAGTACCTTGTTTATTAGTTGCTCTCCTTCATAGTCGAAAGCGATTTGAGTTCCTGCAGGTCCTTGGGGTCTGTTCTAACACACTTGGTCTTAAAGTGGCTTTAATTAGGAAAGTAAAGTGTTAGGACTGCCGTGAGTGTGCTGCTGGCAGCTCTGTCGGGGTGTCCAGGGAATGTCAGATGGAAATTATTTCACTTTATCCCAGAAGAGCAGTTGTAGGGCAGTGGAAGTGGCAGGGAAGGAGAAGTGACTCAGTGAGCACATTACCAGGTGCTCTATGTTGTATTAAAACCTCCTCAAGCGGGGGGTATTTGTATTTTCTGCTTAAGCTGACAGTAAAAAAAAAAAAAAAAGCTTGAGTGGGGTGTGCTGAAGGAGTGTGTGTGAAGGAGTGTGTGGCACCAGGCTCCAGGACTGCTCTGTTGGCTGGATGTGACACACTGGCTGCAGGAAGGGGTTCTGTGTGTCCCTGTCAGCACAGCTCAGCTCCAGGCTGTGAGGGCACACTCATGGAATCCGCTGAAGCAAGAAGCACAGGGAGAGTGCCACAAGTTAAGGTTTGGGCAGCGGTTACACAGATTGTGGAGTGTGAATAAATGTGCTTTAATTTCAGAACTTTTTGCAGTACCTAGACCACAGAGAAGAGCAAAGTGCTTCTGCATTAAGTTGTCAACTAATTCACAGCAGTTTGCTTACATAGAACCCCCCCACACCCCTGGGCTTACTCACTCTCAGTTATTTTATTTTTAAAGCAAGAAATTTTAGAAGGAGCAAATGAAGTAGATTTGCTTAAGACTACATTGTGTTTGTGTAGTTCAGTTTTGATCATAATTTGTTGTTCATTATGTGCATCAAAACACTATTCAAGGAATCAGTTACCCCCCATTAATATAGGGAACAGCTTAAACTGAGGGAATCTGGGGTGTTGTTGGTGATCTTTATCAACTTCCCAGTTTATCTGATAGCTTTTGAATCCCTTCTATTCCCTGTGCTCTGTACATTAAGTTGACTTATATCCTGGCCATTCCTGTCCTCAATTCAGTCTGTCTCCAGTCAGCTGTGAAATGGGAGAGCTGTGCCCAGAGGGATGTGGGGTGTGGGGGGAGCTGGGTGCTCCTCACACTGAGACTTCTGCCCACCTGTATCTGCCCACCCTTGTCTGCCCACCTCTGTGTCAAACAAGGAGGTTCTTTCCTGCTTTCCTTAAGCAGCCTAAATAAAAGAATCCATTAAAACACAACTTGGATGCTGATTCTTCCATTACTTATTTTTTTTGTTGTTCTAAAGACCTTCTAGTTTGTGTTTTTAAGAATATGTATTTGTATACCGAAGTAAAAATAAACTGAAATTATAGTCATAATAGCACTGACAACATTCAAATTGATTCTTTAAATAAAAGCTTGAGTTTGTTTGCATTTATTTTTTATGTTATATTTCCATGAATCTGTTCCTGAATGTCAGTGATAAAATGGTCTTTAAACAAATTTTAAAACTTTTAAAGGCCCCTGAAAACTACATTTTCAGTTATGTAGCCACAATATTCCTGGTGCTGAGGGAGGTCATGATTGAGTCTTGAGGTATCTCAGGAAGTTCCACAATAAATATTAACACATTTTATGGATATCCAGAAAATTTGAAAAGTACATTAAGACATCAGTAAGGAGGGAGGGAGCACAGCTGCCCTGGGCTGGGCTGGGCTGGATGGCAGCAGCACCAGGGCACACACCAGTAGCTCGGTGTCCCCTCCTGCCTGCTGAGCTGCCTTACTCCAGTTCCTGCACCTGCCCCATGCTCATCCTGTGCTGTTGTGCTGCTGGGGAGGGCTGTGGAGCTGAGCGTGGGGTGGGTTTCCCTTATTCAGCAGCTGGGTTTGGTGTGTCCCTCGCTGTGACCTCTGCAGCTGCTCTGACCTTCCCCTGGCTGTGCTGGGGCCGTGCTGTTGGCACTGAGATCATTTGGAGTTGCAGTTGCACATTTGGCATTTTCCCCGTGCCAGTCCCATCCTGCCGGGCTGTGTGTGGAGTTACCTGTGCTGACAGCTGTTCCTGCTGGAACCAGTGACTTGAGGGCACTGATATCTTCCCCTTTGGATATTAGGGTCGACAAAGCAGGGAAGTCTTAGCAACAGGTCCTGTAGGTCCTGTTCACCCCTTGTTCTTCTTGGGCCAGGCCAGGGTGGTTTTCTGTACATGACACTGAAAATCTAACTCCAGTGGGAAACTTAACTTTTTAGTACTTAAGTAGTTTTCTAAATGAAGGTTAAATGCTGAAATAAACTGCATAGTGCTGGTGTGTCAGCAAAAAGCTATAGAAAGCTGGTTAGTAGTAGTTTACTGTAACTGATGATGTTAGGAGTGATAGCAAGGCATATTCCTGCTTCCAGATCTGTGCCATGAAAATGTGTGATTGTGGAATAACAGAGCTTTTCCTGGGGAATGAGTTACAGCTTGAATAGGAAGAAATGCTATCCATTGCATCATATAAAAACACCTTTAAGTATTGACTAAGTCTTTGATTTTTTTAAGTTGCCGTTCGTATGAATAACTTTGTCCCACTTTCTTTTTCCTGGGGGTGGGGGTAGTGCCAGAACAAACCAAGACAAGTGTAAGCCAGCCTCAGCCTGTCACCTCCAACGGCACTTCCACAGGAACCAGCACTACTAATAATGCCAAGCGGGCCCCAGCCAGCAGCCAGCAGCAGCCCTTGCCTCGATACCCTCCTCGGGAAGTACCACCGCGATTCCGACACCAGGAACAGAAACAGCTTCTGAAACGAGGGCAGCAGTTACCAGTGATAGCTGCAAACCTGGGATCCACTCCCAAAGTGTTGAACGGCCAGTCAGGAGGCAGCACTGTCACCAGTAACCAGCCCGTGACCAACGGAGAAGTGCCCAACAGCAGCAAAAAACAGCCAGGTGAGGGCAAGCACCTTGTTTTCCCTGAACTAAAATCCACTATTGTAAATTCCCTTGCCAGGGTAATATTCAAGCCCACATTATTTAGGCTTTCACTGTAAGCTGTAGCATGAGAAGGTACTTGGCTGTGTTGTAGCTTGCTGTTGAACATTGCAGGGTGGTATTGGCCTCTTTGTGCAAGTTCCAGGCTGAAGCCTCAGCCCATCTCAGTGGCTTCTTGTTGCCAGTGGTGTGTGACAGGCACGGCTGGTTTGGAGCAGGTGGTGATTCCAGTATGACCACGGCTGTGCTCCACATTTCCAGTCTGTGTCCTGGTCATTGACCCAAGTGTGGTCATGGTACAGAGCACCTTTTCTGTGTCCAGTTTTGATAGACAGACCTCACAAGGAAGGGCCTTTAGGACCCTTTCCAGAGATGGGCTCATCCCACAGTATGGACAGCAGGGGAGGGGGGCATTCTGCATGGGTGAGGCTCCTCCTGCAGTGCTGCCTCCAGCTCTGGGGTCCCCAGCACAGGAGGGACATGGACCTGTTGGGACGAGTCCAGAGGTGGCCATGGAGATGATTAGGGGAATGGAGCACCTCTGCTATGGGGAAAGAGATTTGGGATTGTTCAGCCTGGAGAAGAGAGGCTTTGGGGTGACTTAATTATGGCCTTCCGGGAGCTGAAGTGACCCAAGACAGGAAAGATGGAGAGAGACTATTTATAAGGCCCTGGAGGGACAGGACAAGGGGGAATGGCTTCCTACTCCCAGAGGACAGGGTTAGGTGGGATACTGGGAAAAAATCCTTCCCTGTGAGGGTGGGGAGGCCCTGGCACAGGTTGCCCAGAGAAGCTGTGGCTGCCCCTGGATCCCTGGAAGTGTCCAAGGCCAGGTTGGACGGGGCTTGGAGCAACCTGGGCTGGTGGAAGGTGTCCCTGCCCATGGCAGGGGGTGGGACTGGATGTTCTTTAAGGTCCCTGCCAACCCAAACCATTCTGTGATTCTGAAAAACACCTCACAACTTTTCTTTCTTTTTTAACTTCATGCCTACAGATCCAGCCAGGCTATGGCTTGTTCAGGATATCAGAATTGCTTTTTGTTGTTAGGTCAGTTTTTTTCTCTGTTTATCTACTTGAAGCTTGGTTGCCCTACAAAATGGATCCACTTTACCTTTATTACTATTTAAGTACAGTTATCCTTTGTTATTTTAGCTTATTATGCATTTCTGCAAATACCCTTTTAAGACAGGTAAACTTCCCTGTTACACATGCATGATGTGCTGTTCAGTGACTGCACTAGTGTGCAGTTCAGTTAATTTTCCAAGACATTAATGCAGTTTATTTTTGGCTGGAAAAAAGTAACTTTCTGTGAGGGATATAGCTTTTCAAAGGGATTTGATATTAGTACATGTTAATACTTAATATGTTGGACAAATACTTTCTTATTTTTATAATTGTATTTATATTTTGATGTGCACATAGCAGTGATGATGTAATTTGTTTCCACAAATAGTTTCTTCTGAGACTTTACTAAATTCCCAGTGTTTCTCAAAATTAGTGTTTTGTAGACCACAAAGGATGTGACTCCTAGCCCCTTCAGTTAAAAAAAAAAAAAAAGGCAAAAAAGCCCCTGAAAATAGCCTTGATATTTCAAGTTTGAGTTGAATTTTGAGCTGTTCTGATTACTGAATCTTGAAGAAGCAGTATTTAAAATGAAAGTAATCAAAGCACTGGCAGCAGTTTATTCCCTTTGGGAATGTTTACCCTATTACTTTCCAGTATTATTTCTGTAACATACTGATAGAACTCTTTACCATTGCAATAAGTAATATTTAAGTAGTTAATTTTTTTTGCTTCACCTGTATAATGTTGTTCCTGCCCATAGCCAGGTTTAAAGTCACCTTTCATATACTTGGCTGCTTCTAAGATGAAGCCTTTTCTGCAGCATATATCCTCTGCTGGTCAGGTTGTATGGTAGCAAGTGGTGATTTAAATATAAATTCGCAGGTAAACTAACTTCAGAAGTATTACTGTTTATACAACCTGTGGAACCTCCTAGTTGTATCCAGAGAATTTGTGTACAGCCCGGTATTTAACTAGCTGGATTCTCATTTGTGTACTCTGTTCTTCCCAGTTTTGCTCAGTTTTCCTTGAATTCATGCTGGTGTGGCTGGGCACCTCGGGCTGGGCACTGCCAGCATGTCCCAGTGCTGTACTGGTGTCTGGGGCAGCTGCCTCCCTGGGAGGAGTTCTGTGGTCTGAATAATACCTGAATTATTAGAGTAGTATATGTACACACCCAGCTGGTTCCAAAGCGGTTCTGAGAGCCTTCAGGGGAGAGAATGGTTGGCCAGATCCCTTTCCCACCTTAAGGAAATGTCTGTGTGGCCTGTAGCATCCTGTCAGAGCTTTGTCCCTGTGTGCTCTGCTCCTGGTGTTCCCTGTGTCCCAGGAAAAGTCCTCAGAGCCACTGGTTGAGGTTGGGCAGCCAGGATCACCTTTCTTGGAGCCACTTGTTTGTGTGCTTGGAGGGTCTCTTTGCCTGGAAAACCAGGAATAACATCTGGTTTGGATGTGTTGTTGTGTTCTTTCAGAAACACAGACACAATGATAATGTGAAGGCAAATAGTTTTTCCATGCTGGATTTTTGTCCTGGTTTCAAGCTCTTGTCTGAGGAGTTGCTGGTGAGGTGAGGTGGCCGTGCAGCAGCAGCCAAGAGTGACCCCGTGTCTTCTGACACCTTTGTATCTGAAAGGAAATGCTGTTGTCATTTGCCTATCTCCATCTCACCCACTCTCCCTAGTTCCTCTTTTGGCCTCCAGCAGCTATTCCAGGTACCCTCCATGATGTTACCTCTGAAATCAAAAACCTATGAAATTTGACATATCTGTAGATCCCTTCCCTATCCTTGACAGGATATCCATGGACACTAGGGTTAAATTTGATACCTTAACAGAATACCTTCTTGACTTTTTGTTTTAAAGCATTATTTAATGGCTACTGGAATTGATATGTCTATTAGGGGTACAAGAAAAACTGTGGCTTGAGGTGTTGAAATCAGAATTGCAGGAATTGGGAAAGGCTATGGCTGGTTTATGGATCTTCCTGAAAAGCTCTCCCCAGTTCCAGCTGTGGTTGGAATGATTTGGTAGTGATTTATAAAACTCAGGGAACACGAGTACTGCTGACTTCAAAGTCTCTAGTTGCCCTGGCCACACTAAGTTTTTCTGTCTTTCTTATTGGGGAATTTTTTAATTACAAAGAGGTCAAACCCCTATCTCTTTACTTGTGTTTTGTGTGGAAAATCATCTCCTGTTTGGAAAATGAACATGCTTTGTTTAGAAGTGAAGCTGAAGAAGGGTTAGCTCTGTGGGTTCTTTGTTTTCCTGCTGGTTTTAGGACATTTGGCATATCTTTTTAGTAGAGACACATAAGTGAAGCTCATGCCATGTAGTGCTTCTGAAACAGATCCAGGCTTGTGCCAAGATGGTTATTTTAAGAACTCTCCATAAGTAGCTCTCTATCAGCACACTTTCATCCCCAGTTCAGTCATTGGCCTCACTGTTGCTCCCCATGTGCAAACTCCCCACAGAAGGAAGGGTCCATCAGAGCCCTGGTGTTTGCTCACCTCTCCTGTGGAACACAGAATAGCCAGGGGGTTATTCCACAGTGAAATGGTTTATATAATGAACTAAAATAATAACCAGCAGTAACTGCTTACAACTGTGGGCCAGAGCAGAACAGGACAGCACCTCTGGGCTCCTGGCATGGCTCCAGTTTGGATTCCTCCTGTCTCCCTTTATCCCAGTGCATCTTGCAGCAGAGCCACGAAGTTGTGTCCCAGGCACAGCCTTTGGGAACAAAAGATTCCTCCTTTAACTTGGAGAAGTTTCTTGGCTGCTGTAGGAGTCAGGGAAGAAGGGAGCAGTTAGGATTTGCCGTTAGTAGTGATGGAGGCTGGATTAATTTGGGAAACATTGCCTTAAATGTAACAGTTACGGTCTGCCACTGTAAAATTTGTGAGTTTGAAACATGAACTTTGATTCCATATAGTGCCTGTGGGACACAGAGGAGGAGGAGGCTGTGAAAGAGGGTAAATGACAGTTATACACGTGCTTAGGTTAAACTAGAGTTAGGCCATACTTAGATATTGCTGTTTGCTCAGTCAGGCAGCACAATACTGACTTTGAGGTGGAGCAAATGTACTGTTCAGAGAGGAACTGCTGAAGTTTCAGGGCTGACCTCTAAACTTCTAAGTCAGTACAGTCCAAAATGAAGTGATTTTGGTTTCTTTGACTATAAATTCTTCCTCTTTTTTATGTAAATCAAACTTTTAAGGACATGCTAAACTGGTTCACTAAATGCCAAATGTGTAACAAGGAGCTGGTAGTGGAACTGTGTCGTGAAAGAGCTGAATTGCTAATGCAGAAATCCCCAGGCCGGGTTTGCTGTCAGTGTCCCTGCTCAGGGAGGTGATCAGAGCAGCTGGCTCTGAGAGAAACCTGTCCTGGAAAAGGGGGCTAAAGACTGGGTTTACAGCAGTGAGTGGTTTGGGGACTGTTCTCTCGTTTACTGAAGTAACACTTCTGTGATTTTCTTGCTTTTTTTTTTGTAGGCATGCCTCCCATTCGGGACTTGGTGAGCCACTCCCCTAACCAGTCAGGTTAGCTACTTCCATCTCACCTGCTTTTGCACTACCGTGTTTGTAGTAGTTACATGTTTCACACACTTTTGTCTGGGGTTTTTTATTATTGTTTTTTATTCTTTGGCTTACATTTTTCAGTAGCATGTGCTGTGTGACTGACTTCAGTATACTTTCTCTGTGCCATTGCATACTAATTTGGTTTAACATTTTTAATGTTCTAATTTAGTCAGAATTCATACTAAGAGCTTTTGGCACCTTAGCTTTAAAACACTAAGTGGGTTTTTTTTGCCTTTATGCTTACTCGTTAAGTCGCCTCTTTGTGGTATTAAATTGAATAATCTGTGCAACCCTGTGCTTTCTATCAGAAATGTGCCGCAGCACTGTGGAGGAAATTATGTCTTGATTGTTCACTAAAAGCTCAGAAGTTTGTTTACTAAAATGCATTTGTTCATAAGGCCCAAAGGTACAGTGGTTGGCAAGGTGTAGTATTGACAGTCTGGGGGTGCCAGGTGTACTGGAGCAGGAAAAGGAAACAGAAGGAGCAAGATCCAGGTATTCCTTATTTACACTTCTCAGTCCTTCTGTTTACTTTAGCCTGTGTGATGGTACTTTAAAACAAACAAACTGCTTTTGTAAATAAATACAGTTTCCTGCAAACATTTCCTGCAGAATAACTCATAGCTAGAAAGCATTAAATTACAGATTATTGCAAAGCATTAAATTACAGATTATTGAAAACAATCTTAGCAGATTACAGAATTTTAAGGAACTCAGGTTTGTGTAAATGTTTTGTCCAGGATTTAAGCAGCAAAAGTTCAGTTGCAACTTTAAACAGTTTTGGGAAGAAAAGCGAGAGTAGGCTGTTCTGGCTGCTTGTGCTGTGCACCAAATGCAGTATATTGTCAGCTGTTGGTTGTCAGTTTTGGGGGTGTTTCTCTGGTCTAATACCTGCTTGTTCAGTATTTGTGTCCTTAAACTCCGAAGTTCGTGGCTTGAGGAGATTCAGATAGGAATGTTCCAGAACAGTGGCTCATACTAAACCTCACTAACACATATTTGTGTCCAGGAGAAAGACTGTTGGTCCAAGTAGTTTTGTATGCACTAGGAGAAGATTCTGGCTGAGTGAAAGCTAATCACTGTATGCTGTTGGGGATTGGCTTGGCACAAACTGCATCACAGTTAAATTAGGGGAATAGAATTGTAATAAATACAGGCTTTCTTTATGTGTTCTGCTGCTGTGCAAATTAGGGTTTGTTTTACCATTTCCCCCTGACTTGCAGTCCTAACCTGTATCTCTCTCCATGCTGCATTCGGGCTGTTTGCCATCTGTGTGCCTTCGTGTTGCTTTTGAAAGGGATGGTATTTGTGTAATCAAGGTGTTGTTCTGTGCTGTTGGTTCTCTTGCTCCCAAGGGTGCAGGCAACTCTTTGATCAGTCTCTTAGTACAGGTTAAATGTATTTTTATAAATATCAGGGTGAGAGTTGAAATCTTGAGGTTTGTTGGGCAGTGTTTTTCTAGTAGCACATGAATCAGCAAGTTCTGGGTTCCGTTCCACTGAACTGCAGGCCTGGGAGCTGCCAAGCCCTGGGACAGAGCTCTGTCTGCAGCAGGTCTGTCCCCACTCCTCCTCTTCCCAACTGCTGAGCCACTGTTCTTTTTTGCACTTAGCAGGGGGAGCTCACCTTAGTGCCTGGACCCCCTTGGGCTCTCACCAGCCCCATGCTGAGGAGTGGTGGGTGGTCCCTGCTCTGTGCTGCTCCAGCTCTTGGACCCAGTGTCTTGGACTAGATTCTTTTTCACTGTATGATAAGTAATATTGATATTGATTAAAAATTAATTAAAAATGGACTTCTGCATCAGTGCATTCTGAAGCAGAACTTCAGATGGGTCTTGTGCTTTTTGTGTCAAGTTATATAAAAATATCTTGAGTAACGTGTGTGTAAGAATCTTGTATGATGTCTGTAATGGGGGGGAAGGTGTGTGTTCTCTGGCTGCTGTCACACAGCAGTTGGTAGTGCTGTGCAGTGTCCTGTTGGGATTTCTGCCTTTCAGGCTGTCTTTGGTTTTTATATAATATTGTAGTTTTTTAATATGTATATGTTTTTAGAAAATACTTTATATGTGGTGATACAGAGTACTTTTTAAAAAAATGTTTCTCTGAAAAATAAAAGATCTTTAGGAGTGCTTCTCCAAGTTTTTTGCCAGAGCAGCTCTGCATTCTGGGTGAGGTGTTCTGGGATATGTGTGACAGCATTTGGGCAGCTGTACTTGGAGCTTTCTCCATCACCTCCTGTGACTGTAGTGTTAACAGAAGCAAAATAATACACAAAATAATTCCAGGCTTAGTATATTTATTCTTTTTTTCCTCTTCTACTTAATGAGGTAATAATACTGAACTTACAATAATGCTCTTGGACTTTCCTTCTCCCTTTTAGATCTGAACCACAGTGGTCTAGGATCCCATTATGAAAATTCTCACTGGGGACCAGTCTCTTCAAATAGTGACTCCAGCACAAACTGGGATAAAGTTATCGTAGACGGCTCTGACAAAGAAGCATGGCCATCAATCACTGGCAGTGACCCAGAGCTGACTTCAGAATGTATGGACACTGACTCTGCCTCCAGCTCTGGGTCAGAGCGGAACCTCGTTATCATGGCTTCAGGGAGCACAGGCGGAGAAGGCGATGGCATTCGCAATGGCATCGGACATGGGTCTCAGAATAAGTTTGTGGTTGGTAGCAACAGCAATAATGTGGGCAATGGAAGTATTAATGGGCCGTGGGGGTTATCCCATGGATCCATAATAAGCACATGTCAAGTTTCTGTGGATGCTCCTGACAGCAAATCTGAAAGTAGCAACAATAGAATGAATGCTTGGGGCACCATAAACTCTTCATCAAATGGAGGGTTAAATCCAAGCACTTTGAATTCAAATGGCAACCATGGTGCCTGGTCCGTGTTGGAGAACAGTGGACATGCCCTGAAAGGGTCCGTGGGGAGTGGGAGTCCTGGCACAAGCATTCAGTGCAGTACCATAGGTCAGATGGCCAACAGCCAGAGTATTAACTCGAAAGTGGGTGGCTCAGCCCACGGTTCCTGGGGAAGCCTTCAGGAAAGTTGTGATTCTGAATTAAATGGTACAAGGAATGTTTCATTCAGTGGGCAACCTCAAAACCTTAACACTGAAATGAATGGACCAAATAACACTACTAACTTTATGACCTCTAGTTTACCAAACTCTGCTGGTTCGGTGCAGATGAACGAGCTGCCCAACACCGCAGGGCCCGGGGCCTGGCGCGTGAGCACAATGAATCATTCTCAGATTCAGGCCTCTCCAGTGGCAAACGGCACTTCCATCTCTCACCTGAGCAATGGTGAGGCCAAAACCGGCGGCTCTTACGGTACTACCTGGGGTGCCTATGGTTCCAGTTACTCTGGAGACAAATGTCCAGGCCCAAACAGCCAAGCTAATGGTGACACTGTGAATGCAACTCTAATGCAGCCGGGCGGGAGCGGGCCTGGCAGCACTAACTTTCAAATCAATGGGAATAAAGGAGGAGGGGTGTGGGAGGCAGGGACAGTCAACTCCCAGAACATGCCGTGGGGAAGCGGGAACGGTGCAAGTGCTGGCGGGAGCAGAAGAGGATGGGGCAACCCTGCACAAAGCACTGGCACTAACATTTCCAATGGGGAATGGAGCAAACTGCCTAGTAATCAGCATTCCAATGAAAGTGTGAATGGAAACAGCAGGAAGTTTACAAATGGATGGAAGTCTACTGAGGAGGATGATCTTAACAGCCAGAGTTCTGCTGCTTCCCAGATGGCTGAGCAGAACAGCACATGGGCCAAAACAGGTACGGGGGACAGCGAGGGGAGCTCGGAGAGCACTGGGTGCCATGAGGACAGAGGAGCTGCAGAAGGCCAGAACCGAGAGAGGAGGAAGGTTGACCAGCACACGTTACTCCAAAGCATAGTGAACAGAACTGACTTAGATCCACGTGTCCTCTCCAACTCTGGCTGGGGACAGACTCCAATCAAACAGAACACTGCCTGGGATACCGAAACGTCACCGAGGGGTGAAAGAAAAACTGACAATGGGACAGAGGCCTGGGGGGGCTCTGTGACACAGACTTCCAGCTCAGGGGGGTGTGTGGATAGACCTAGCCCTAATAATAACGATACCTCATCTGTATCGGGGTGGGGAGATCCAAAGTCTGCTACAAGGTGGGGAGACTCCAAAGGGTCAAACAGCCAAGGGGGGTGGGAAGAAGATTCTGCTGCTACAGTAATGGTCAAGAGCAATCAATCATGGGGAAGTGGCAAAGAGGAAAAGTCATCCTGGAATGACACACCGAAGATGAAGCAGGGATGGGGAGATGGACAGAAGGCCAGCCAGGGTTGGGCAGTGTCTGCCGGTGATAGCTGGGGAGAAAATTCCAGAAGTAACCATTGGGGTGAGGCAAAGAAATCCAGTTCTGGAGGTAGCAACAGCGACAGGTCGGTGTCTGGTTGGAATGAGCCAGGTAAATCGAATTCTGTTACTTGGGGAGGTAATAATGCAAACCCAAACAACTCTTCAGGATGGGATGAGCCTGCAAAGTCTAATCAGAACCAGGGCTGGGGAGACCCTCCAAAATCCAATCAACCTCAAGTGTGGGGGGACTCATCAAAGCCAGTCAGCTCTCCAGAATGGAACAAACAAGATGTTGGCTCTTGGGGAGCCCCGTCTGCCACGAACAAACCCCCTGGGTCGGGCTGGCTTGGGGGGCCGATGCCAGCCCCAGCAAAGGAGGAAGAGCCCACGGGCTGGGAGGAGCCATCCCCTGAATCCATACGCCGGAAAATGGAGATTGATGATGGAACTTCTGCTTGGGGTGATCCAAGCAAATACAACTACAAAAATGTGAATATGTGGAATAAAAATGTCCCAAACAGTAGCAGCAGTTCAGACCAGCAAGCACAGGTACATCCGCAGCTACTGTCTTCAAGTGCCATGACTAGCAAGGAGAGCAGTTCGGGTTCTGGTAAGCCTGGCTTTTATCCAGATTTGTGTTTTATGATGATTTTAAAACAATTTTTTATTCTTGCTTCATAGAACAATAGAAAGGTTCGATGGAAAGGACAAAGTGCTGATGAAGTCAGCTTTTTATTCATTAAAAAAATGAACAGCAGGGCTCACAGAGGTTTGATGGTTTTGTACAGATTGGAAGATCTGTTCTAGTTTCAAATAGCTGCAGCAATAAGGACTAGACAGTTCTGTTTGAGTTCTGCAGAGTGGGAACATGGAGAAAATATTTAAAATAGTATCTGAGGAATGAAACTTTTTCTAAATTATTCTAAAACAGTTAAAACTTAATATTGCCAATGAGCCTCCCCGAAAAAAGCGTTGAGCTTCTACAAGACAGAATGAAGGATGCTGGGTTTATACGGACTTGGGATCAGACTTTCTGGTCTTGTAGTTTCATGAGCAGTGAATAACAATTTTGGGGAGGAGCTTAGATGGGATTTAGGAAGTATCTTGTGCTCTATCTCTTTTTCAAGTGCAGAGAGGGGTCACTTAGATGTAATGAGCAGCTTTTAGGAGCTTAATATCTTAGAAATTTGTATTATCGAAAAGTAATTCTTTAGATACAAAATTTGTGTTTCTGTGATTACTTTTATTTATGGAACAGCTTGCAGTTGTAATAATGACCCTCACACAAAATGGAAATGTGTGCTCTCACGCTTTTTATTGTATGTTATGGATCTAGGAAAAGCAAAACGCTTGAGTCTCTTTAGGTAGCTTTTAAATCCTGTTCAAAACCATGCCAATAACTCCCCCTGCTTTGCAAAGGTTGGGGAGAGCCTTCTACTCCAGCCACTACTGTAGATAACGGAACTTCAGCGTGGGGTAAGCCCATGGACACTGGTACGAGCTGGGGAGAGCCCGTCAGCGATGCAGGAGGCACCTCTGGCTGGGGAAATGCTCCTCTTGGGCAACAGCCTCCAAATAAACCTGGTGAGTGCTCTCTGTGTCATCCTGGAACAAGTGTGTTTGAGGGAGGTGAAGCACCTCTGTGGAAGCTTCATGTCTTTGAGGGTGTTCACCTTGCAGTCAGCATCAAGCTGTGTTTGGTGTGAAGGACAGCAGCTGCCACTGAAATGTTCATATGCTGGTTTTTTTTTCACAACCAGGGCCTAAATCTATGCAAGATAGTTGGTGTGGAGATGATATGCCATTGACAGGCAGTCGTCAGACCAGCTGGGAGGAAGAGGAGGATGTCGAGATTGGAATGTGGAACAGCAGTTCCTCACAAGAAGCCAACCCATCGTTAAACTGGCCACCCTACATGAAGAAAATGCCCACAAAGGTAAGGAGCAGCTCGGGGCAAGGCTTGTTGTCATTTCTGAAAGCTAAGTCAGAAGGGATTCCTGCGTGACTGCAGCACTGCTGCACTTTAATTTTCATTCTTAACACTTTGTGATGTAATTGAAGCAGTCGGTCATAAATACTTGAGTTTCACAGAAATTCCTTTCTGTTTTTAAGGGAATAATGAAAGGTGGAAATAAGCAAGATGAAACATGGATCAATCCATTCATTAAGCAATTCACAAATCTCAGTTTTTCAGTAAGTAACTGCCTTTGTCTGGCTTTGCTGCCTTCCCACAGGGCTGGTTACCGTGTGCAGACTTCTAAATGCTCAGTGTTCATCATGGTTTTCTTTTTACTTGTGTTCGTCTCCCCTCTGTCACCCATCCCTTTTCTTTGCATTCTCATTACAAAAAGAGCTCTTTGTTGATGAAAAGTGGATTTGTAACTGCTACCCAGGTGTTCATCCCATAAGCTGTTGCTTTACTCCACGTTACGTGGGAGTTTTGGTGAGAGAACCTGTTCTCAGTTGGATAGCAACTAAAGGGAGAAAATGCTTTCAAATAGCATCTGATTGTCTCGATTTTTCTCTCTTGCAGGTTTGAATTCAAATAGTGTGTAAGAATCTTTGTTTTAGCTCTTAAAAATACTATTATTAAATAATTGCTATTCATTTTATTGCTTCAGAGAGAATCACCAGAAGAAACCATACAGAGCAATAAGATGGACATGTCTGGAGGTAAGAACAGCAGAACCAAACTGGGCTTTATTGCTTTTCCTTCCAGATTCTCTTTTAGCTTATATCCTTCTGTAAATTACTTTTAAAATACTAATGTATGTATAGCTATATGTAGTTAAATATATGTTTCCCTAAAGAACAGGAATACTCTTATAGAGAAAAATATTTGTGTGTGTGAGTAATGTTGCACACCTGCATTACCTGGTTGCTGTAGGAATATTAGCCATATATCAAGCTAAGCATATATATATTTATATATAATATAAGAGAATGTTTTCAGGGCACAGAGGGTTTGTTTCTTGTAATACAAATATCTTGATTGCCCTCTGGGCACTTCACTGAGTATAAACAGAAACGTTCCAAATCCCACACTCACTCATTGGGTTCATTCTTGGAAACACATATTCAGTTCTAAGAACTACATTAATACTGAATGATTATTTTAGAAACATTTAAACCCGAGCGTAAAATTACTTGGAAGCAATTATTTTTTTTTTTAATCCATTGACCATTATGATTCCTGTAGCAAATAAAAAATAGTATAATTCTTTAATACATTAATAACAATATACTATGATGATAGAATGTTTAAGTAAAAGTAATTGTAGCATTGTAGTTTTTATTGTAGTTACTCTTTTTTTATTCCACTTTAAAATTGATTATTTTCACTTTGAGGCTCACAGTCTCTTGTGTAAAGAAACTGTCTGTTGAGTTTTAGATTTTAATATTAATGGCAGACCTGATGCTTAAATTATTTCACGTTTAAACAATTACATGTTCTTGGTTTTAAGAGAAAAGAGAGTAAGGTTTGCACGAAGCCTTGAAGAATCATGGTACTGATTCCATGTTTCCAGTTGTCTGTAGCCATCGATACACAAGGTTTCCTTTCCCTTTTCAGTAAAGCCCAGAGAGTTTAAAGCTAAAGTGATATTTCTTTTATGAGTCTCCTGCCCAAGAGCAGTGTTAGTTCAGGTCTTCATGAGCACAGGCTGGTTGTGCTGTAGCTGAAGCCTGAAGGACACCTGAGTGCTGCAGCCAGTGTGTCCTGCCCGCAGGGTTACTGCAGGACAAGCGGATGGAGATGGACAAGCACGGCCTCGGCGCTGGAGATTACAATCGTGCGGTTGGAAAAGGCCCTGGCTCTCGTCCCCAAATTCCCAAAGAGTCTTCCATGGATCGCGGTCCTTACTTCGATAAGGTCAGTGGAGTCTCACTGGTGGACACTTCTGAACTCCTCTGACTCTGCATTCTGAGCAGTTACCTGTGTGCTCCTGAGCTCTCTGCGGGTAGTGTAGAGGGGAGTGAGGGCTTTCTGGTTAATCCATGAGATATGAACTGTTCTTTTTAACTCACTGACATACAGTACTAAGCACTTTCTGTAGCCCTTTGCGGTGCCAATGACTAACCTGATCTCTTTTGTTTTCTGCCTATTTCCTGCTGGTGCTGGACTGTCCTGTGACTCTTCCCTTCTGCTCCTGGCAATGGTTTCTCCCTTCTGCTTGCTTGCTGGCTGGTTGTTGCGCCTCGGTTTGTGTGTCCCATCAGGATGGCATTGTAGCAGACGAGTCCCAAAACATGCAGTTTATGTCCAATCAAAACATGAAGCTTCCCCCTTCAAATAATGCACTACCTAACCAAGCCCTGGGCTCCCTAGCAGGGCTGGGTATGCAAAACTTGAATTCTGTTAGACAGGTAAGGCTGTGTGCATATCCTTGGCATGTTACTTGGCAGCATTTAATGCCTTTTGATATAACATTGTAGCTGCCTATGTGATTGATATGTGTTTAACTTGTAACTGAAATGAGTGGGGTGGGAGAAGCAGCAGAACCTTTATTGTCACTGACTGTCCATCCGTTCTCCAGAATGGCAATCCCAGTGTGTTTGGTGTTGGGAATATAGCAGCACAGCCCAGGAGCATGCAGCAGCCTCCAGCACAACCTCTTAATTCATCTCAGCCTAATCCACGTGCTCAAGTGCCTCCTCCATTACTATCCCCTCAGGTAACTGAGTACAGAAAGCATTCTGTGTAGAGACTACCTAAATGCTGCCTCAGAAAATTGTCCCTTGTTTGTTGGTGTTGCTCATATTTATTCTGTAAATATTTGGGAACATATTTGGCTTGATAAGTGTTTCAGAAACCAGGCAGCTGTTGACCAGAGGTTATAATATTCTCCATATTCTGGGCTAAGTTACAGCCAGTCACTCTCGGTCTGTTTTGCAGGTTCCAGTATCATTACTGAAGTATGCACCAAACAACGGTGGCCTGAGCCCACTTTTTGGCCCACAACAGGTAGCCATGTTGAATCAACTGTCCCAGTTAAACCAGCTTTCTCAGATCTCCCAGTTACAGGTAAGCTGCCCGGCGGGTCTCTGGGTGTTGTGTGAGTGAGTGGGGCCTGGCCCGGGCTAGGCCTGCTCTAACCCCCCACACCAATGTCTCGCAGCGGCTGTTGGCTCAGCAGCAAAAGGCGCAGACTCCAAGGAGCATGCCTTCGGGGGGTCGGCAGCAGCAGGAGCAGCAGGTAAACAAACACCTTTATTTTGACTTCTCAAACTCTCTTTACAACTGTTTTTCATCCTGAGCTCCGTTTCTTGCTGTGAATTGTACTGAAGTGTGCAGGAGTGAATTGGGTTCGATGGCCCTAAGGGAGGGACTCGGTGCTGGGGTTTGGCTGTGCGGGATGCACGGAGCACAGAGATGCATTTCATTCTCTTCCTTTAAATGTGGAAAAGCTTTTGCCCATTGATATTGTAACTGCTCTGTTTTTTTAAGGGTCGATCTCTTAGTATGCAGCAACAGATGATGCAACAGTCCCGTCAGCTTGATCCAAACCTGTTAATGAAGCAGCAAACTCCACCCTCTCAACAGCAGTCACTCCATCAGCCCTCCATGAAATCCTTCCTTGAGAATGTCATACCCCACACTACTCCTGAGCTGCAGAAAGGGCCGTCACCAATCAATGCATTCAGCAGCTTCCCTATAGGTGGGTCTCCTGCAGTCAGTCAGTGCTTGTGTGACACAGACCCTACTTTCCCCTTGCCTGTCTCCTAAAACAGTGACTGTAATCCAGTCAGCACTCCCCATTTCAGTGGAAGTACTAATTCTTTGTGGGGCTTACTCAGTTACCCTTTTCACCAAAGAGCTTTTCCCCAAGTACTCTCATTCCCAGTGACTGTCTGGGTCTCAGTGCCGAATGCTTTACAGTCCTGAGGAATGGCTGGCTCCTTTTAGTGCTTCTTTTATCCCATGGGTCCCTTGGGATCAAAGTGGTACAAAGTCCTGGTTCCCGGAGCTAAAAAACTTTTAGAAGGAGAATCCATTCAAAGAATCCATTGATGTAGCCACATTTCTTTGGATTTCCACAATGATTTCCAATGACTAGAATTGCACAGGTAGAACAAACTGTCAGTTTGCCTGTTAGTGGTTTAGCCTAGGAAAAAACCTTTTGGATCTGCATTTTTAAAGAATGGTTATCTCATTTCAGGCAAAATGTCTGAACATTTATAAATACAAACATCTCCTGTTTCTTTCTCCCTATGTTTCCAGGCTTCTGTCCAATTTCTACTTCAGAAATTTCAGGCTCGTATATTTTCTCCTTTCTTTAGGTCCCTTTTTTATTGCTATATTACACTTACCACAAATGTTTACCATTTACCTCAGTTCCTTACCCCCGTTTTTTTCCTCCCCTTCAGTTCTGCTTTTCTTCTCGCTTGTTCTAATTGGGTCATTTCTGTTGGGCTGGTTTCCTTTGCATCCCCATTGCCTTTTGCAGAGCAGTTTGTGTCCTGGGGACTGACACCCTTGTGCTTGCAGAGGGAGCTGTGGAGCCAGCAGGGCAGTGCTGGCCCTGCATGTGCCACACTGAGGTGACTTGTGGCCAGTCCTGGGTCCAGGCTGCTGCTTCATGGTTGCTGGTGATGATTGGCATCAACGTCTAACTATGCTTTCATTCAAAGAACAAGGCATACAAATGAAGTTTTTTAGCTATTGCAGACACTGTGTTAGATCTAAGGAAAGGAATATTTCACTTCCTCTCCAAACTCCATGCTGGGGAATTGCATCCTGCCTACCTCGGGTTCCTTTCTGTTTCATTCCTGGAGCTGGAATATGCTGTTACAGAGCTGTTTTCTCACATGAACCATGGCCACGTCTCAGGAACCTGCAGTGTATGAAAGGTGGCTTTGAGATCCCTCAGGACTCTGCCACAGTATAGGTAGGATTTCTTTGGGATGGCCCTGGAGTAGCACTGTCTAGTGATACAAGCACATGGAGCCACACTCAGTCCTCATAAAAGCTTATGGGTAAGAGTAGCAGGTTGCTGGAATTTCTTCACACTTCAGTGAAGAATTGAGTCCAGAGGTAGTGTAGTCATGTGAGAGGCAGCCCAGTTTGCCCAGTTGTCTCCTGGACAATCCTGTAGGTATGTTATTTTCTCCAGGTTCTTGTAACTGTCAGGACACCCAGCAAGGAGGTTGTGTTTCCATTCCAGGGAAGGAATTTGTCAAGATTCACTAGATACTCACCCAAAGCAGAGACTGGGGGCCGGGATGTCCTTCTCTCCCTGACCAGTCCTGCAGTCATGTCTCCATTCATTACAGAATTAAGTGTTTCTAATAATAAAAACAACCTTTTTCTGCCAAATAGTGAGTATAGCTGAACAATATAAAGTCTTCCAGAATAGGATTTGAAAAATTACTTCTGGGAAGAGTGTTTAAGTTATGGATCATGTCCAGGGACTGGTGTCCATCCCTCAGCCCATAGGTCTCCCATACAGGGCAGTGACAGACCTGTGCCTGCCAGGGGCTGGCGTTGGCCTGGTCAGAGCTATGCACCTCTGCCAGCTTGGGATCCTCCTAACCCTTCTCTCAGAGGTCTGGCCTCTGCAGTTGCTCCAGAGGTAGAAGGAAGGTTTCTGTGGAGCAGTCACTGCTCTGACAACAGCAAAATGCCAGAGGGAGGTGTCACAAATAGGATCGATTGGACTTTGCTTTTTTTCTGCCTGAGCTGTTGGTAGTTGCTACATTTTTTAAAACTCCATCCTGTTCCAAGCACTTTGTGCAAGGCTTTTCTAGGGGAGGCATTTCTGGCTTCAACTCCTGATCATGCCTTTAAGAAAAACAACCCTAATCCCCAGAGAAACAAGCCAGCTTCTCTGTGGCCATGAATGTCCACTCAGGAGAAAGATGAAGCCCTCGTTTCCAGTGCTGAAGGAAGGCGTTTCTAGGAGACATTTGAGAAGCTCCCTGTGTGTCTGTGGCCCCAAGTGAAACCGTTGTAGTGGTTTATTTTCAGAAATGAAGTAATTAGATCTGAAGGGCTGGAAGAGTACCCAGGTATGATTGTGAGTTCAGGATTCTTACAGACCTGGAAAGAGAGCAGGCAAAGTCAAGTATGGGCACATTGTCACAGCCCAGAACAGCTGGTTCTCCCAGGTATTTGGGTTGATTTGGGTTGGCATTGTCTTGATTCTCTGGGAGAGAAACGTTTGGAAGTACAGACCACAGCTTAGAGCAGGCCAAGACAAATTCTGTTTGCCCCATATTTTAGGTATTTACATTTTAGTTTCTCTGACTTCCTAATGGCTCTTCCACTGACATTTTTGCATGAGGACATGAGCTGAGAACTTGGGAGTGCTTTGCATTGCTCAGCTTAGCTTCTGTCTGCCCTGAGTTCACTGAATTAAATGCTTGAATGTTCCTCAAAACCAGGGACTTGGAAGCATGACATAACCATAGCAGTGTGCTCTTCACTGCTTATTGGGACCGCAGCAGAGATGAGCAGAAGTAGTAGTTCAGTCTGTATTTCATAAGCTCTGTATGCTTTCAGGAATGAACTCAAACTTGAATGTAAACCTGGATATGAGCAGTATTAAAGAGCCACAATCTCGGCTGAGGAAATGGACTACAGTCGACAGCATTTCTGTGAACACATCCTTAGATCAAAACTCCAGCAAACATGGTATGTTCAGCATGTCTTTGAGCAGTACATCAGCCTGTCATGTGCTGGGTGTAAGGTGCAGGTTTGCTGTGTTTGGGCTGTGGTTGTAACTCCTGTGTTGCTGTAGCTGTCGCACTTTGTATCGTGTCGTCTGTGCCAACCTGCTGCTTGTCTTCCACAGCAGCCACAGATTTGCTGACTGTGCTTACAGAGTGATCTTGTGATGAGATTAGTAGAAACATTGTACAGAATTCCTTTTTTAACCAGACTTTTCTGTAAGTGTGACTGTTGCTACTAGTTTTACCTTAATCTTGAGTGGAATGCTTCATATATTTTTAAGCCAAAAGCTTTAGGTTTTCAAGTTTTCTCTCCCACCACATTGCTGCCCTAAGGCGATTTTTGGGGATTTACCACATTCTGCGCATGGCTGACATTTTTACTGACAGGTTTTGGTTATGAATGTCTTATGTTTGCATTCTAAAATTGGGGAGAGCTTAGAAGGGCTAGACTGGTACCATTGCTGTCCTTAGTTTTAGAGGAGGTGGACTTGGTTGCTTTATGTTTGATTGCAGTAATCAAGATTCCTATGACATTTCAACTGTTTCAGTTGCTTGAAATCTCATCCAGTTAAAATTTGAGTCTATAGCCCAAAGATTCTGTGTCTAAAGATAGTTATAAATGTCCCCAGTCTCCTGTTACTGTTCAGTCTCAGATTGTTGGGGTATTTTTAGACGTGTCAGCTGCTTTGCTGCTCCGAGGTGACTTTGCTGCTGTAGCATGTAGTGACCATACCCTGCAGCTGAACCCCATCCAACTGTTACCACAGGCAGTGGTGGTGTTCCTTTAGCTGTAGGTGATGTTTTCTGACTAGGACTAGGAATTTCCATATTGCATGGAATCCCTGGCTCCCTCAGAACTGTAGCAGAACTGGCTCTGCTGTCTGATAACTTTTAAACCATTCCTTGCTCTGTCTCCAGGGATTTTTAAATTATATATTTTCCCTCCCAAGAATAGAATAAAGGAGTAGAATAAGCAGAACTTTGCAGTAGCTAAAGATCCTTCACGTGCTGTAGCCATTTCTTCCTAGAGCCCTCCCACCACAGAATCCATTCACTACCCCCTCTAGCCAGTTGGGGACCCACAGAATGCTCTCACCCTCAATAGATGTTACATTGAACACATGGTACTTTCAGTGAAGGGATTCCATGGAACATTATTCTTACAATTTTCTCCTGAGTTATTCAGGCACATTTCATTTTAGATTTCCTATATAAGAGGACAGTGAGCTGCCATATATTTCATTAATGATTTACAAGGGCATGATTTTATATGTATTTATATAGGGATATAAAAATTGGCTTTAAAAAATATTTGACCGCTGTTTGTGTTTGTTTTTTTTATTCAGGTGCTATTTCAAGTGGTTTTAGGCTGGAAGATTCTCCGTTTGTTCCTTATGACTTTA
Source organism: Pseudopipra pipra (assembly GCF_036250125.1). Taxonomy (NCBI): domain Eukaryota; kingdom Metazoa; phylum Chordata; class Aves; order Passeriformes; family Pipridae; genus Pseudopipra; species Pseudopipra pipra. Next base: position 16,245,061 of record NC_087564.1, read on the forward strand.
TGAACAGCAGTAATTCTCCAGCCAGCCCTCCCGGCTCCATTGGGGACGGCTGGCCCCGTGCCAAATCGCCTAATGGCTCTAGCAGTGTTAACTGGCCCCCAGGTACAACTCCACTGCCCTCCCCCTGATGGTTCCCCTGGGTGTGTCCTTGGTTCCTTGGGTGTTCCATGTGGAGAGGACAGGAGCCAGCCTCCAGAAGAGCCCGAAGGGTGTTCTTTAGAGATGGAAATGGAGAGCGGGAGTTTTATTGTGCAGAGAAAAGTGTATCTGCCTGGGGAGATGGGAGCAGAGAAACTAGAAATTAAGTGAATGAAGTGAAGACTAAATTAAGTAAAAGGTTTTGGATTTTTGGTCATTAAGAGATGTATTGTTTAGACTGCTGTTTCACATTTTAAAAAATAATCAAAATAAGCTTCTTTTCTGCATCTGTGTTCCTAGAGTTTCGCCCTGGTGAGCCATGGAAAGGTTATCCAAACATCGACCCCGAGACTGACCCTTACGTCACTCCTGGCAGTGTCATAAACAATCTCTCAATTAATACTGTGCGGGAAGTTGACCACCTCAGGGACAGGAACAGTGGTATGCTCTGCTCCATTCATTGTGTGACCTTCCCTCAGTCTCTCGTGGAGATGTTTCCTGCTTGCTCCTCTCCTGGTCTGGCCCTTGTGTTGCGGATTTGGGATCTGTTTGCTGCTTGCTCGCCTCCTGGTTTATCTCTTATGTTGTGCCTGTCACAGCTGCCAAGCTCATCCTTGGCTCGGCTTGCTTGCTGATGCAGTGCAGCAGCTATCCCGGGAATGTGGGCAGAGGAGCTGTGCTCTGCATCCTGATGTCAGCTGTGCACACCCCGAGTGTTTGGAAGCAGCAATCGAACCTTGGCAGCCGGGCCATGCAGGAATGTAGAGCCTGTGCTCTCTGAGCGTGGGGTGCTCCTGCTGCCACCGTGTGCCCGTGGATGGAGGATGGGCCTGGGGAGTGCAGGACCCTCCCCTGAGTGTGCAGCGTGTTCAGGCTGGACCACAAGCCAAGCCTTTCAGTCTTACTGCATTTGTGACATGCTGTGCTGTGACTGACTCTGCCTTTGTTACAGGGTCATCCTCATCTTTGAACACCACGCTGCCTTCAACTAGTGCCTGGTCATCCATTCGTGCCTCCAACTACAATGTTTCCCTCAGCAGTACAGCACAAAGCACTTCAGGTGACATCTGCTTGTATTGCTCTGACCTGGTTCCTTCCCCTTCACTTGCTCCGGGGGGGTCCCAGATGTTAATAAAAGCAGTGCCAAGGTCTCACCAGAGTGGTAACTTAGCTGATTTCAAAGCAGCTATTTTGATTTTACTCTAATTTAGCAGCTTTTCTCTGCAGCGGGGTGGCAGTTGCAGCACCACAGTGATTGTGGTTGTCTTTTGTGTCTTTTAGTAGCCAGAAACAGTGATTCCAAATCAACGTGGTCTCCTGGATCAGTCACTAACACCTCTCTGGCTCATGAGCTGTGGAAGGTCCCTTTGCCACCTAAAAGCATCACTGCTCCGTCCCGCCCACCTCCAGGGCTGACAGGCCAGAAACCACCCTTGTCCACTTGGGATAATTCCCTTCGTCTGGGTGGAGGATGGGGAAATTCTGATGCCAGATACACCCCTGGTAAGGACATCCCACTGTGCCTGGGAGGGTTTGTGGTTTGTTACCAAGCTGGGGAGTGTCCTGTGCGTCTGGCTGGATAATCTGTCCCTGTAGGATAGCAGGTGTACTGTTGGCCTTGCCTAAAGCTGGTCTATGTACTGCACTGCAGTGGGCTTTCTGCTGAGGAGAACTGGGAGAAGAACAGGTGGTGTGTGCAGGGTAACAGGGGTGGCACGAGTGCTTGTTCTGTCCTTAGTGTGAACCAGCTCTCCGAGTGCTTTCCAAGTCAGACGTCAGTGCAGCTGGATGCAGTTCCCTGTTGAACATTGTTCACAGAGTGGCTCATATTGTAATGAATTAGATCATGATAGTCCAGGGAGCCTTCAGACAGGCTTCAAAACTATTCTGAAATTGCAACAGGAGTCAAAGCAAATATATTTGTATTTTTGCTTCAGGTTCTGATTATCTGACAACAGTGTAGCTGCTTGTGCCTGTGCTTACATGAGCAAAGTGCTTCAGGAAGTAGATAAAATGAGTAGATACAGACACTCAGTCCTGTACCACCTCAGAGTAGCTTTGTAGTGGTTATAAGTCTGGAGAAGGTTAGTGCTACATGAGTTTTTATTATCAGTGAATGCTCCTGTCAGCTGCCGTGCAGCTTCTGCTCCTCCCAACACGCTGGTGCCACTGTGGCAGGCACCAGCCAATTCCTCTGTTTTCCCTCCTTTAGGTTCAAGCTGGGGTGAGAGCAGCTCAGGGAGAATAACAAATTGGCTTGTTCTAAAGAACCTTACACCTCAGGTGAGGCTGGAGCACGCGG